>NC_047036.1:113887318-118687318 GCF_011762595.2 Tursiops truncatus | reverse complement strand
AACAGTCTTAAAATTTGTATGAAACCATGAAAGACCCCAAATAGCTAAAGCATTCTTGAGAAAGCAGAACAAAGCTGGAGGCATCATGCTCCCTGACTTCAAACTATATCACAAAGCTATAGTAATCTAAAAAGTATGGTACTGGCATAAAAACACATAGATCAGTGGAACAGAAGAGACATCCCCAAAACAAACACACACATATATAGTCAATTAATTTATGACACAGGAGTCAAAGAGTATACAATGGGGAAAGGACACCTCTCCAATAAATGGTGCAGCTACATACAAAAGAATGAAGCTGGATCACTATCTTACACTAGACACAAAAATTAACTCAAAATGTAAGACCTGAAATCATACAACTCCTAGAAGAAAACACAGGTGGTAAGCTCCTTGACAACACTCTTCGTGATTTTTTTTTTTTTTTTGGATTTGTCACCAAAAGCAAAGGCAACAAAAGCAAAAATAAACTAGTTTACACCAAACTAAAAAGCTTCCACACAAGAAAGGAAATCATCAACAAAATTAAAAGGCAACCTATTGAACAGGAGAAAATATTTACAAATCATATATCTGATAAGGGATTAATATCCAAAATATATAAAGAACTCATACAACTCAATAGCAAAAACCCAAACAATCCAATTTTTAAAAGGGCAGAGGATCTAAAGACATTTTTCCAAAGAAGACATACAGATAGCCAACAGGTACATGGAAAGGTACTCAACATCACTAATCATTAGGGAAACGCTAATCAAAACCACAATGAGATATCATCTCACACATTTTAGGATGGCACCGATGTGCTTGACAATTTCTTGTTGTAAAGTAATAAATTTTAAAGTATTTGTAGAAGGAGTGGCTTAGGTCAAGAAGATGGACACCACCTCCTCTGAAACCCATGACAAGAAGGTAAGGATGAATGAGTTTATCACTTTATACTTTAAAACCCCTAGTCTCTTTTTCCTCTGGATAGTGGGAGATGAGTCATCTCCTGAGGCAGAGGAAGGCTGGAACAGCTGTTAAAAGTTGTTAAAAGACAGGTGAAGGGATTCCTTCCCAACCCTCAGATATATGCTGCACCTTCTGTGCTGGCCCACTGGATCACTAAAAGTCACTAAATCTGAATCCCAGTTCAGGCTCAACTAGGGCATACTACCACACTCAGAAAGGCCACTTCATCCAAGCTTAAATATTCACCTACATTTTGTCCCTAACATTCTTGTGTATGATTTCATATTTTAATTTTAAATCTTTAATTCTTTTAGAAATTGTTTAGATTTATTCCATAAAGCAGTAATCTAATTTTGTTTCCAAATATTAGTCAGTTGTTTCAACACCATTTACTGACTAACCTATCCTTTCTCCACTGGTTTAAAATACTGTCATTATCGGGACTGGTCCACAGAAACATGAAACTGACGTTAATGTTGAAAAGACTCTTCTCCACCTTTAGTTGAAAGTAGACTGTGGCTTTGAGGCAGAGGACCAAAGCCTTGTTTCTAAGACTTGACAGAGCTTGTGCTGCCTCATTTACCAACGTGCATGCACAACCACCGGCCTTCCTCTCTCCCATCACCAACTACTGATGGCTCAGAACAAGCACTATGGAATCAGAAAACCCACGTTTTCTAGCTCCCTCTTCACTATCCAAGTGACACTGATTACAATATTTAGTAGCTCAGTCTCTCCCTCTGTAAAATGGGGATAACAGAAGTACCACTGCCCAGGCAGCTGTGAGGATTACAGCAGTTAAAGTGCCTGAGCAATACTAATACCAGCAGAATGTTATTTATTATTATCAGTGGTGATGTTATCATGATTCTCATTATCAGCACCTAGATGAGCTTATGATGGATTGTGGAGGACCCGTATTTACTGTTCATACATTCAGCAATTCCTATTGAGCATTTACTGTGTTTCGTCACCATTCTAGCAGTGAACAATAAAGAAAGATCCCTACCTCCTTAGAACTTACATACTAGTGGGGGGAAACAGTTAAACCAACGGCCAAAGAAGAAAATATCTGGGAACGCGAATAGTACTACGGTGAAAGGAAAGCAAAACTTCATTGGGGAGCTTACCCTAAATTGGCAGTCAGAGAAGGCCTCATAAAGGAGGTAAATTTTAAGGTGAGGCTCAAATGAGAAAAAGGAGCCGATCAGAAGTGTGTTGTCTTTCAAATATTTGGAGTTTTCCTAGACTTTTCACTGTTTTAAACTTCTAATACAATTCTACTGTAGTCAGAAAATATTGTCCATATAATTTTAATCCTTGTAAGTTTATTGAAACATGTTTTATGGCCCAGGATGTGTTCTATCTTGATGAATGTACCATGTGCACTTGAAAAAAATGTGTACTCTGCAGTTGTTACACACTGTTGCATACATACCCATTAGATCAAAACAGCTGATAGCCCTCCTCATATCTTCTATGATCTTACTTATCTTTTTGTCTAGTAGTTCTATTAATTGCTGAGACAGTAGAGTTCATTTTCTAATAATGACTGTGGATATGTCTATTTCTCCCTTTAATGCTGTCAACTTTTGTTCATGTATCCTTTTTTTTTAAAAATCTTACTTTTTTTTTCTTAATTAATTAATTTATTTTTGACTGTGTTGGGTCTTCGTTTCTGTGCGAGGGCTTTCTCTAGTTGCAGAGAGCAGGGGCCACTCTTCATCGCGGTGCGCGGGCCTCTCACTGTCACGGCCTCTCTTGTTGCAGAGCACAAGCTCCAGACGCGCAGGCTCAGTAGTTGTGGCTCACGGGGCCTAGTTGCTCCGCGGCATATGGGATCTTCCCGGACCAGGGCTCGAACCCGTGTCTCCTGCATTGGCAGGCAGATTCTCAACCACTGCGCCACCAGGGAAGCCCCTGTTCATGTATCTTGAAGCTCTGTTACTAGGAGCATGCATACCTATGATTGATCAGTTATGAATGGACCATTTTATCATTATGATATGTCTCTCTTGAATTCGTTATCTTAAAGTCTACTTTACCTGATACTAATATAGCCAATCCAGCCATTTTATGCTTACTATTTGCATGTTATAACTTAATCTATCCATTTACTTTCAATCTGTTTGTGTCTTGATACTTAAAATGGCTAGAGACAGCATACATTAGTCGGATCTTGTATTTTTGTGCAGTTTGCCAATCTCTGCTTTTAACTGGAGTGCTTATCCTATTTACATTTAATGATTATTTATATGGTTGGATTTAGGTCTAACATTTTACTATTTTGTTATCTGCCTGTCCTCTCTGTTTTTGTTCTTCTTTGTCTACCTTCTTTTGAGTTAATCAAACATTTTTTTTAGAATCCCACTTTATCTATGAGCGTTTTAGGTACCCTCTTTGCCTTTTTGTTTTATTTTAACTCAGCAGTTGCTCCAGAAGTTACAATATATATCCTTAACATTTCACAGTCTTCTTAGAGTTAATATGATACCATTTCACATGAGTTTAAGGACCTTACAACAGTATATACCCATTTTCTCCATTCCCTTTCTTTATACTGTAGTTTTTATAGATGTGAGCTGTTAATAAATCCCAAAACACAATGTTATACTTTTTCTTTTAAACAGTCATACGTACTTTAAAGGAATCAGAAGGAAAAATGGCCTTTGCTATTTATCTCCATATTTACCATATCCGGTGCTCTTCATCCCTTCCCGATATTACAGATTTCCCACTGGTATCATTTCCCTTCCTCCTGGAGAACTCCCTGTAGCACGTCTTGTAGTGCAGTCAACTGGCAATTCATTCTCTTAACTTTATTTATCTGAAAATGTCCCCTCTGTGCCCCCTTCCTTCTTACAGGGTATTTTTGCTGCATATAGAATTCTAGGTTGGTTTTTGTTTCTTTCAGCATTTTAAAATTACTGTCATCTCTAGAAGCCTGAAAACAGTGGAACAAAGCCCCCAGTCATTCATATTCCATCTCTCTGGTTGCTTTCAAGATTTACTCTTCAGGGGCTTCCCTGGTGGCGCAGTGGTTGAGAGTACGCCTGCCGATGCAGGAGACACGGGTTCGAGCTCTGGTCCAGGAAGATCCCACATGCCGCGGAGCAACTGGGCCCGTGAGCCACAACTACTGAGCCTGCGCGTCTGGAGCCTGTGCTCCGCAACAAGAGAGGCTGCGATAGTGAGAGGCCCACGCATCGCGATGAAGAGTGGGCCCCCGCTTGCCACAATTAGAGAAAGCCCTCCCACAGAAACGAAGACCCAAAACAGCAAAAATAAATTAATTAATTTTAAAAAGTCTCCATTCTTTATGTGCTCAAAAAATCTAAATATTCTTAAAAAAAAAAAGATTTACTCTTCATCTTTAGTTTTCTTCAGATGCATGATGTTTTGTCTTGGGTATAGTTTTCTTTTTACTTATTCCACGTGGGGCTTATTTGGTTTCATAATTAAAATGTATGACTTTAAATATAGGACATTTTCAGCCATTATTTCTTCAAATATTTTTCTGTTCCATTCTCTTTCCTCTATTTCTGGGACTCCGATCAAATGCACGTTAGACCTTTTTATATTGTTCACAGGGCATGAGGTTCTAAACTCTTTTTCCTGTCTATTCCTCAGCGTGGATGATTTCTACTGATCTACTTCCAAGCTTATGAACACTCTTTTTTGTTATCTCCAATCTTCCATTAATCTCATCCAGTGAATTTTTCCAGACACTGTATTTTTCTGTTCCAGAATGTTGATTTGGTTCTTTTTGTAGTTTCTTTTTCTGCTGAGATTTCCGTTTGTTCATTCACTGTGAGAATATTTTCCTATAGGTACTTGAATACAGTTATAATAGCTGCTGTAAAATCTTTGTCTGCTAAATACAACAAATAGGTCATCTAGTGGTGGGTATCCAAAGATTGTCTTTGCTTGAGTGTAAGTCATGTTATTCTGTTTCTCCATGTCTAGTAATTTTGTATCATTTCCTGACCAGAGAGAATGAAATGCTATAGAACCTCTGGACTCTGTTATATTTCTCCAAGTAGTGTTATTATTATTATCTTGTTCACTTTTAGCAGGCCAACTGACTTGACTAACTTGAAACTCTAAGTTCTGCTTCCCTTGCCGTGGGTGACAGCTGATATCTCTGTTGAGTTCTATAAGCCTTATTCTGGGCTGTTGGGAGTCTACCCCACGCAAGCGTAATTCAAAGATCAGCCAGGACTGTGGGCAACTCTTCTCTGGTCTATCCCACTTTTCAAGCACAGACTCTTTCCCAATTGTATCTGCTTTTGATGGCTCACCAGTCCCTCCAGGTAGTTGTTTGTCTATTCTTTCCTGAGTTTATAGTTGTTATCTGTGTGAGAGCTGGTCTGATAGGAGTGAGTTAGGTATTACTGGAAGTAGTCCATTGTAAATTTTTAAATGAGACAGTGACAAGAACTTATTTACTTTTTTTTTTTTAACATCTTTATTGGAGTATAATTGCTTCACAATGGTGTGCTAGTTTCTGCTTTTATTTACTTCTTAAAGAAATAATTTTGGCCGCTACATGGGGGAATGAATTGTAGCAGGAATCAATAGTGGAAGCAAGGAAACCTGTTATGAGGCCACTTTCATGGTCCAGGAAAGAGTTGGGGTGGCTTACACCACGGTGGGAACAGAAGAAATGGAGAGAAGCAGACGGATTTATGTGCAAATGTAAAGTCAACAGGATTTGCTAAAGGATTAGATGTGGTGGGTGAGACAGAGAAAACGCCTGGATAATTGGTGGGTTTACAGCCTGAGCTCTTGGGTAGATAGATAATGGTGTCTTTTCATGAGATAGAGAAGACTCAGGAAGAAGTAGGTGGGGTGGGGCATATTAAGACATATCAAGTCTGAGGTGCTTATAAGATATGTAAGAAGAAGTGTCAGGTAGGTGGCTGGATATATGACACTGGAGTTCAAAGCAGAGGTGAGAGCTGAAGGTATAGATTTGACGTCTTCAGTTTATGTAAGGTATGTAACACAATGGGATTGAGGAAAGAGGAGGTGAAGAGAGATGGTTGCAGGAACAAGCCCTCAGACTCATCAAAATTTAGAGGTTCAGCAGAGGAGAGGAGGCCAGCAGAAGAGAAATCAAAGAGGTATCTAGTAAGCTAGGAGAAAAATCCTAGAGAGAAAAAAAAAAAAGGCTTTAAGAAGAGATGCTGACACACCTGTTAGAATGACTATTATCAAAAAGACATAATGACTATTATCAAAAAGAAATACCAATTATTGGTGAGGATGTGGAAAAAAGGGAACCCTCGTGCACTGCTGATGGGAACGTAAACTAGTGCAGCCGCTACGGAAAACAGTACGGAGGTTCCTCAAAAATTTTTAAATAGACCTACTTCACGATCCAGTAATTCTACTTCTGGGTATTTATCCAAAGAAAATGAAAGCACTAACTCAAAAAGATATATACACCCCCATGTTTACTGCAGCTTTATTCACAATAGCCAAGATATGGAAATAACCTAAGTCTCCATCAATGGATGAATGAATAAAGAGGATATGGTGTATATATTTATAAGGTAATATTATTCAGGCCTAAAAAAGAATGAAATCCTGCCTATCGTGACAACATGGATGGACCTGGAAGGCATTATGCTAAATAAAGTCAGTCAGACCAAGAAAAACAAATACAGTATGATCTCACTTGTATGTGGAATCTAGAAAAACAAACAAGCAAACAAAAACACCTAGGCGCCAAGCTCACAGACACAGAGAACAGATGAGTGGTTGCCAGAGCAGGGGGTGGGGGTGGGCAAAATGGGTGAAGAGGGTCAGAAGGTATAAACTTCCAGTTATAAAATAAGTTCATCACAGGGATGTAATGTACAGCATTGTGACTACAGCTAATAGTAAGGTATTGCATATCTGAAAGTTGCCGAGAGCAGATCTTAGAAGTCCTCATCACAAGAAAAAAATATTGTGTAACTAGGTAAGGTAACGGATGTCAACTAGACTTGTGTGATCATTTCACAATATATACAAACATCAAATCATTATGTCGTACACTTGAAACTAATGTGTAATGCTATGTCAATTAGGACCCTATTTTAAAAAGGAAGGAATCATGAATTGAACGCTGCTCTGAATTTGAGGAAAATGAAGACAGGGAACAACCTTTAGATTTTGTGTGGGAAGGCAACCGTGAGTGAGGGTCTGAAGCCCATGTGGGTCATCCTTGAGGAGAAAACTGGAGGGAAGGGGCACGTCATATTGGTGATTATGGAGAATATTTGTAGAAGTTACACTGCGAATGGGAAAGAAATTGGCCAGTGGCTGAATGGGGATGTGGGTCAAAGAAAGCTTTCTTCAGTTTAATTCTGGAGTTACGAGAACACGTTTGTATACCGATAGGGAAAATCCACTTGCCTTTACTGTGTGGCATAGCTGGATTCAAATGCAGCCTGTATGTTCTTGGCTTCCCTTTTCCTACTCCACATGTCCCCAGAGAGGGAAAAAAGCGTATATTTCACTATGCAGCTATCATCAATGGATACAGAATCCCACTGCCATCTAATTATCAACAGGGACCTCGTGGTCAATGATTCTAACAGATCTACATTTAACACCCTTTGTAAAATGTTGGATACATATGTATGAAAATCTTTGTATAATAAGAGAATTTTTCTCTGGGTGATGTGGTCAGTCAATCCTCTTAATGCTGAGTTACATGGGCCTTTCCTACAATCCCTAGAGGAGCAATACAGGTTAGTGATGAGAATACAGACTTTGGTATCACTCAGATTTAAGTTCAAGTTCTGGTTCTGCCTCTTCCTAATGCACTATCTATTTTTAAAACAATAAACACAGATCACTGCCCAACTATTTGTGTGTCTCCTAGACTTCACTTTTATATCTGACTTTCCATTCTTGTACTCAATGATTACCCTGTACATAGAACTGTAGTTGATATGTCCTGCAACCACTTTAAAATCTACCTCAGCACTGGGAACCTGTGAGTGTAGGTGACCCGATCCCTGCACTCAGTATTTGCACTGCGGATGTGAGAAAGTCCACACCCCCAAAAGTTTCCGGCCACCAGGGATCACTAAATTGCATAAGCAGGTGTCCGTGCAAAGTCCAAGAGGTTAATCATGAACAACTTATTTTATCTGTGGCTAGGGAGGTAGACTCAGTGTTGTCAACACCAGGCGAACACACAACAAAGCATTTCCCAAGAGAGATCCAGAGAGATAAGTCAGAGAGAACTAACTGCACCTGTTACAAAGATTACGCTTTTCCTGGGAATTCCTACTGGTTTTCCAACAACTGGTCATATTTGTCCACATAAGTCACTCTTTTCCCCTCTATCTGAATTAGTAATACTCAGAACAAAGACAAAAGTAATACTTCCCCATGAAACCTATTAAAAGACAGGGCACTCTCCACATCAATGGAAAGGATCAGATTTCCCATCTAAAGTCAAAGGAAAAGATCTGAGAGTGGTAACGTGTGGTTACCACTAGAAATTATATTGAGAGTCATTTATTCAAAGATTAGATTTCCCATTGTTCTCATTTTAGGGTCTGGAATTTTCCTGAAAATGAAGCGACAGGAAGAATAGTTGTTTCCTAATGATTTGCATATACTTGCTATGCTACCCTGACAGCCAAAACCATTATAGTATCAAACTAATAGTACACTTCAGAGTGAAAGAGAGAAAATAGCGACTCGTTTACAAGTAAAAAAATAAATATTTGGGGGAAGGCTTTTGAGTGTTCGTCTAGTTTAACATACTGTCCCAGCAAACGGAGCTCCTGTACTCTTGCATTAAGGAATGTTCCTTCTCTGGCCTCTTTAACACTTGAAATGAGCAGACAAGCCTCTGTTACCACCAGCAACTCATCCACATTGCCCCTTCCACACACATACACGCCAGTCTGAGAAACTCAATCTTCTTGCTTCTAAACCATGAAAGGCTGCCTCGGCCCCATGGTGCCGAGGAGTCTAGGTATCCCAAGAAAGGGCTTAGATCGTAGGCTTCACAGTCCCTCCCCTGGGAAAGCCCTGATGACAGCAGCAGTGGAGACCACCACCAAAGGTGGAGGCTTGTGGGTGAATTATTATGATTTTTAAATTGTAAAACTCCTTCCAGGTCCAACCAGAGTGAACAGCACAGATTCTGCAGGAAACAGCAAAATTACGGAGAGAGGAATTAATGGTATAGAATACGCACGGTGGTCAAACTGAACAGGAAATCGGCCTGTGCTGTGGCTGTCTAGTCTCTCTGGACTCCTAGCATCATTTTTACCAGCCTAACAAATATTACCTGGCTTCCTTAGGAGAATTAACATGACCACAGCCATCACAGAAGACTGAAGATTGGAATCCTTTCCATTTTCATCAAAGGGGTTGGTTGGGGCCCTTTAATTGATGAGGGTAAGACTATGTGTTTATAAAAGAGAAAGCATAATATTTTCAGCTGTGTCCCCTAGAAGATGTACGGTTTGGAGAGGGAAAACTGTGCTTCCTGGTATTAAATTAAGGGCAGGATTTTTCACTGTGCCCTATAGGCCACCTGCATCAAACTCCCCTGTGGCATCTGTTTCAAATACATATTCCTGGGCTCCCGCCCTCACAGATTCTCATCTAGTGATCAGAGGTGGGTCCTAGGACTCTGCATTCCCGACATGCTCCCCTAGTGATTCTCAGGTGCCCTAGAGTTTGAGAATCACTAGCACAGGGTATGGGAAGAACTATTACAGGGCTGAGCCTCGTGGAAGAAAACAAACAGATTTCCTGCATCCCTATTTTCAAACAGGCCAAGGTTACTGCATACATAATAAAGGTAAGATTGTTCAATACGGAGTCAGGACAACCGGCTACCCATGTGAAAAAATAAAAGTGACTCCTGCCTCACACCATACACAAAGTTAATTCTAGGTAAATTAAAAAAAATAAATGTGAAAAATCAGCAATTCTTTCCCTTTACAAGGAACAAAAGGAGAATTTTTTTTTCATTTTGTGAGAGGGAAAGGTTTTTTTTGAACAAGTTGCAAAAAGAACAAATTATAAAGGAATGACTTATCAATTTGGCTACATGAAATTTTAAAAATTCTTTATATATAAGATTTGAAATATAAAAGATAAGCAACCAGCTAGGAGAAGATATTTGGAACACTCAGAGCTGACAGAAGGCTACTAGTCATACTTAATAAAGAATTTCTACAAATCAGTGGGAAACAGAAAACCCAATATAGAAATGGACAAAGGATACAGACAATTCACAACATACAAATAAACAAATGAAATACCCAACAAGCAAACGAAAAACAAGGCTTAATCTCACTAACACTCCAGAAAATGCAAACATTGAAAAAGTTATATACTGTATACTATTTTCATACCCATCAGACTGGAAAAAATATTTTAAATCGGAAGATATTAAGTGTTTGCAAGAATCTTAAGAAATGACAGCTCTTGTACATTGCTAACGGTATTACAAGTTCATTGAATCAGTCTGGAGAGCAATCTCTTAATCTCTACTTCATTGTAAAATGTACATTACCTTATGACCCATCAATTCTACCTATAAACAGTGAAGAAAATTTCCTGTATGGGCACAAGGCAATGTGTATAAGAATGTTCATTTTGGCACTGTTTACGATTACACGTTAAGAAAAAAGGAAAATAAGGGGAATGTTTTCCTTAAAAGCCGAACTATCCATCAACAGGGCAGTGAATAAACAAACTGCGCCACATCCATAGAGGGGATCACCAGCAATTAAGATGAAGTAGGTCTACCGAAGTAACAGGCATAAATCTGCAAAACACAGCGGCAAAAGAAAAGCATATTCCCAAAGGCTATGCACAGAATACCACTTAAATAAATCCTTAACATACAAATAGGATATGCTGTTAGGTGAACCATGAGGTATGATTAACAGTATGAAGCATGCATGCAAACGATGCCCATCAATGTTCAGTTAACGGTTTCTTCTGGGGAAGGGCTAGCCCTCACGTTTCACGTCTGAAAAAACTGATCTGAAGCAAATATGACAAAACGTTAACATGTTCATCTGAGAGGTGAGTAATGGATATCTGTTTGTATTATCTGTGTAGGCTGAAATGTTTCATAATGACAAGAAAGAGATTTTAATATAAAAACAAAAATCAACCACAAAGATGTTAGCAGGTTGTGTGAGACTGCTACAGTCCGTTATAGTCCCATAATACATGGAGGAGGCCAGGTGGGTGGGAGGCTAGGTCACCAGGTTTTTCAAAGAAGCCTGGTGGGAAGCAGAAATGAAAAGATTTTTGCAAGGGCTAACTCCTACAGGATTTGGTTAAAGCAAAATTGGAGAAGTAGTATTTACTCATGGACAGAGCAAAGGAGATGCTGATAACTACACACGTGAAATGCTGCCTGGAAACCAAGTGTTTTTAGCGACAGGAGATAATGTGGTTACATTTTTTCTTAGTAAATAAACCTGTCATAAAAATAGCACCAAAGAACCCAAAGAAATGAGGAGGCCTAGTTAGTGTGAAATCCGGAAAACGAAGGTATCCTTTGTGATATCCTGAAAAAATACATTTGGTCACAGACTGGAAGAGGTTGGTCTCCAAACAAACCACATTCCAAGACCCAGAGGGCTTGCTCTTCTCCTAGGTGCACCCTAGGCAAAAAGGTTCCCTTGAAGTCACAGCCGAAGGGCTAGTAGGTTAGTGTAAGCATCTCCTTTTCTGGAAATCTTGGAGAAGACACAAGGGTCATGCTTGAGTGACATACTGCTTGGGGAAAAAAGGAATTCCAGACCAGAATCTAGTGTATCACAGATGCCTGGGGAGCATTTGTTGAACTTGTAGAACTGCCTCCATAAATAGAGGACAACCGAGGCAACTAGACAGAGGTAAGTGATACGGCTCTCAGTAAAATTCCATCCTCATGGACCATGTAAACTTTCTACTTTTCTCTTTCTCCTTTTACTTCTGCTTTTACCCCGTTTTGCTCCACTTTCCTGTTTCCCTCTACTTATGCTTTTGTCAACTTGGCCCCAAGAGTTATTTGCTCCAGTTTTTAAGGATGTCTCCAGGACTGTCACTTGCTGATGGAGCGATGTATGCTTTAAAAAGGCCTTTCACTTGGTAAAGGAACTTGTTGATGTCAACCCAGCAGCCCCTATCCGACACAGGGATCTATAAGCCAAGTGCACCAGGGGATGCTGGGCCCCTCCCCTGTACCAGGTGATGAACTTTTATTAGTCAAAGCCAAACATAGTAGGATTCCTCTTGCCAGTGACTATTTTAGGAATGAGCATGATTGCCACTCTGGCCAAGAGATAGGAGGAAAGTCTGCTCAGTAACTCATTTTGCCCCTAAGAAGGTCACAAGACAGGACCATTCCCTTTTCCTACTTTTCTAGTTGACTATATGAGATGATACCCTTAGCGACTGCAGCCATCCTGTGACATGGGGACAAATCTAAGCGGAAAAGCCATACATGGAGAATGGCAGAATGGCAGACAGAGGGAAGGTAAGGACCTGACACTACCACTAACCAACGCTGCAACAACCCTACCCTAGGACTGCTCGTTAAACGAGCTAGAAAATGCCCTAAATATTTAAGTTGCTTTTAAGTGGGTTTTCTGTTTCTTGTAGCAGAAACTATCCCAACAGTTACCTCCAACCCCAAACTGTGATTTCCAGATTCCCTTACGTGAGCTCTTGGCCAAAAGCATCTCTGTGAAGACTGTCCACATCTTTTAAAATAGGGGTCATTTTGGGCCAAGAGACATTTGCCACTTGAGGATTTCCAATCTCTCTTCTCCTGTGTAGCATTTTAGAAAGTCCACAATTTTGGAAAGCCTTCAGGCACTCAACAAAAGTGTGGGTACCAACAATAAGACAGGCACTCTTTTAGAAGTGGGGAATTATAGTGGCGACCAAGAATGAGGCAGTCACTGTTTTCATGGAGCTGACATTCGAGCGTGAGGGGCAACAATGATAAATGAGTCAACAAAGAAGTAAACAGATGACGTCAGAGAGTGATAGGGCCGTGCAGGAAAGGAAGCACAGTGCTGGGATGGCGAGTGACTGGTGGGGCGCAGGACCATTCTGGACAAGGTGCTGGCACAGGTCTCGCTGAGGAAGTGACATCTGCATGCCAATCAGTGAAGGAGCCAGCACATGGGGATCTGGGGACAATTTCTCAAGCAGAGGTGAGGACCACGTGCAGAGACCTGGGGAGGAAATGAGCGTGGAATGCATCGGGAGCAGGAAGAACACGTGAGTAGCTGGAGAGGCACGCGAGAGAGGCAGAGGTTGAAGTTGAAGCTGTTTGCAGGAACCAGGTCAGGGAGGGCCTTGAAGACCATGGCAAGGAGCCTGGATGTTATTCTAAGTGCAGAGGGAAGCCACTGGTGCATGTGCAGGAGGGCATGACAACCCATGATCCAATTACCAGGTTTCATTGCAGCCTGCCCTCTGGTCTGCCTGCTCAAAAAGGCCATTTTATCTCTTTCTCAGCGAGGCAGAGCCCTAAACACGGATCGCAGTGCCCTGGGATGCAGCCTAAGCTGAGGCGGACAGAGGGAGGGATTTCACTATGCCGAGGCTCTCATTTTGGTCCGATCCCCACACAGCCCACTTAGGAGGCTGGCTCCTCTCCACGAAGGAGATGTGGAACCTGACATATTAAATAGTCCCCCCCACAAAAAAAAACCCACTTCTTCAAGTTCACTGCCCTGTTGCAGATCTCACAACAAGCAGTGAAACTTTCTTTAAAAATAAAGAACGAAACAAAGAAAAGAAAGTAGGTCAGGGCTCTTCTGCCTGCTAGCACACTGAGCGCTGGGCCAACTCCAAAAGCAACCGCTCCACTTGGAGGTCTCTACTGCGCAATCTGAGTGATGTCAGGACCGAGGGCCTCCGAAAGCCATTCGGTTTCTGAACCTGACCTCACCCGTGGTTTTCCTGGTAACTTTTTCAAACCATTACTTCCTGCCCTGTGCTTTATTTATCCCACATGTTTATTTTCTATAGTCTATTCCGAAACAGAGCTCTGTGTGAGTTTCCAGGTCACCGCGTCCCATCAGGGCAAACTCGACAGATGTGGGATGAGCTGGGAGATAAAACAGGCCATCACCGCCAATGCTGAGCCCTGGCTGCCACCGCTGAGTGGGGTTCTTGTTCCGGGGCCAGCCAGGGAAAGTCAGCATCTGTGAGCTGTGCTATCTGCCTTTCTTCTCTGAAGGACGTCCTGTGGGCAGGGCAGGTCCCTCCAACCCGCACCCCCGAGAGCATCTCTTGCTGACATGTTTAACATGAGTATGGAGGTCAAAGAGACATCCACAGATTCCTGAGAAGCCTGCTTTAATTTCTTTTTGCTTCTGAGGGCACCAGCAATTTCCTTCCATTTAATTCGTTCTTCGGGGCTGCTGGCACAGCCTGCTGTTGTCACGGCAACAAGGACCAGCAAGGCTGCTCTCTGAGGTTAGTGCACCCTGTGGCCCACTGCCCGCAGGCCTCAGCCTCCTCTCCATCAACCCTGCCTGCCCTGAGCCAGGATGCGGCAGTGCCCTGCCCCCCAGCAGCCTGCCACCACTGCCAGGCCGAGAGCGGCTGCAGTTTTCAGACAAGACTGATGCCCTTTGTTCATCTACCAGATCCCAACAAATTAAAACAAAAGCAAAAACAAACAAACAAGCAAAACCTCCCTAGAAAACCAACCCCCAAACCTTTGAACTCAGTTTTGCTAAAACTAAGATTGATCTTTCATGCCTCTGGAACCACAAGCTGAAATTTGGTTCCTGCTGTGGGCTTTGACCCCTTCCACCTAGGAAACTGATTCTTCAGCATCTTGTTAGGATGGTTCGGTATTATGAGACTTGCGTCCATGATGGTGGTGGTGATGGAGACAGTCCTGATGAAAACTACACAGTCAAGGGAAAAGCCTTCCCTGTGTTCTCTACCCTTTATTATGATTTACTTATTATATATGATTTATTATCACTGCGTTCCTGATACTTAGGGCACCTGGCACACAGTAGGCCTTTGATACCAACTTACTAAATTAATACCATTCACTGGCCTCTTACCGTGTGCCACGCACTGTACTACTTTATACACACGTGTCTCAGCTTTTGTTGGAGGATGACTGAAGTCAAAAAAATCATTTCTTTCACTCTCACCACCTGCAAGGCACTAACCTAAGCACTTTACATGTGGTAACTCAACTGATCCTCGGGACACCCTGGAGTGAGTTGAAGGGTGGCCCTAAACAGGTATGTCGATGGTCTAACCCCCAGGAACTACAGACGTAAACTCGTTTTGGAAAAAGGGTCTTTGCAGATTTGATTAAGTTAAAAATCTCGAGATGAAATCCTCTTGGATTATCCAGGCAGGTCCTACATCCAATGCCAAGTATCCTTAGAAGACAGAAAAGGAGAAGACATAGGGAAGAGCGGAAGACAAGTGAAGACAGAGGCAGAGACTGCAGAGATGCAGCCACAAGCCAGGACAGCTGGAGCCGCCGGAAGCTGGAAGAGGCAAGGAAGGATTCTGCCCTAGAGCCTTTGCAGGAAGTGCAGCCCGCAGACACCTTGATTTTGGACTTCTGGCCTCCAGAACTGTGAAAGAATAAATTCCTGTTGTTTGAAGCCACCAAGTCTATGCTAAACTGTTACGGTAGTCCTAGGAAACTAACATAAATACTATGCTTTACAAAGTCAGTAAGTGGCAGAACTGGAATTTGAACCCAGAGAGTCTGGCATGAAGTCCTGACTCTTAAGCATAACATTCATGCCTGAAATTCATTTCCTGAACATTCTACTATGTCTTGTGTGTATTAGATGCTGGGGATACAGCTCTTAAAAAAAGAGAGAGACAAAGTTCCCCATGAAGCTTATGTGGGAACTGAGATTCTGAGAGGACACATTATTTGCCTAAGGTCACACAGCTGGTGGAATTAAAATGTGAACTCAAGCATCCTGACTCCAGAGCCTGCCCTCTACTCTCTAAAACAGAAAGGGAGCTGGGGGGGGTGGGGGGCTTCCCTGGTGGCGCAGTGGTTAAAAATCCGCCTGCCAATGCAGGGGACACAGGTTCGAGCCCTGGTCCGGGAAAATCCCACATGCCGCGGAGCAACTAAGCCCGAGCACCACAACTACTGAGCCTCTGCTCGAGAGCCGGCGAGCCACAACTACTGAAGCCTGCGTGCCTAGAGCCCGTGCTCCACAACAAGAGAAGCCACCGCAATGAGAAGCCCGTGCACTGCAACGAAGGGTAGTCCCCGCTTGCTGCAACTAGAAAAGCCCGCGTGCAACAACAAAGACCCAACACAGCTAAAAATAAAATAAATAAGCTTTTAAAAAATAAATAAAACAGAATGGGAGCCACCGACCTAGGCCATCTGTAAACTATAATTAAAGACAAAAAATGGGGAAGTGTGGCGAACTGCAGTAGCTGTCCCCTTTACCTCTGAGCAGAGTCCCTGTCCATAGGGTTCACTCAGACTGCCTTGTGATGGTGGAGCCAACTGGTCTACCACGAGGCAGAGATGGTAACCCTTTTCTATCTCTGCCAGCAGGATGGCCCAACCTCTAGGGAAAACACCTTGAAGAGGTGGTTAATATCAACATAGCCTGCTTGCAATCTAGAGGGACAAAGACATTTGACTTAAGTCTCCCAGCACCAGGGTCAGGTCTGCTCCTAAGTTTGCAACGAAATAATCTGAATTCCACCTGGAGAACAAAATGACTTATTAAGTGAAACCAGATATCATTCCCCAGGTCCAGGGGTAAAAGCTCAAAGCGGTGCATCCGTACTTTCAATGAAGCAGAGATATTGTGCTCTGGGACTTCCGACACCTAAAGACAAACACACTGGAGAGGATGAAGGTGCCAGAAAGGGCCGGAAATGTGTTTCCACATTTTTTTTCTTCCTTGGAGGACAAAAAAAAATGAAAGACAAAGGTAGGTTAGCCTGCATAAATGTGGTGCAATTTCCTTTTTTGAATTGACTTTAACTAGATCAACTGCAAAAGCAAAGAAGGCAAAGAATGAGGGGACTCAAAGAATGAAAGAAAAAGGGAAGGATAGAAAAAGGAAAAAGAGGGGGACAAAATAGGGAAATCCTTCCATAAAAGGGAAAGAAAAATATGAGGGTGAAGTGGCAAGAGGGGACAGTGACAGAGGAAGATAAGGAGAAAATGAAAGAGAGACAGAATCAAGATGGGTAGCCAGAGGAAAGGCAAGGAGGAAAGATGGTGATTTTCAGTGTCAGTTTCCAAATGACCCTCCACGTGGGGCTCTGGCCACCCCCTCCCTTCCGCCACTGCTCAGAGGACTCTCTCTCAGTCTACTGAAGAGGCAAGAGGCTATCAGTTTACAAGAAGAGAGGAAGCAGAGGAAGAGGAAAGAAAGCAGACAAATTACTAAATGAGGAAGCCAATTACCCAGCACGCCATACTTCAAGCTGTCAGAGGGCTGCAATTCCTCAGGCACCTTGGAGCAAAGTGGGACTGAGAACTCTAGAGCTCGCTGCCATCTGGCCTTTCCAATAAGATAAGCAGCACAGACTTCCTCCGGCCACATCCCACAGCCGGCATCCTGAATGAAATCTTCCCAAATCAGAGACCGCTACGACAGTGCCACTGATCGCAGGGTCACAGGAGCAGAAGAGGCCTCCAAGTGCAACTGCCCAGGAGTCGCTTCGGTTTCCTATTTGCACCAAGGACAGGGCTTATTTGGAGGCTTCTGCTGCCTCCTCTACCAGCAACAAACAGAAAAGCCAAAAGCAACAAACATCTGCTTCAGTCCAGAAGCTGAGGATGGCGCGGGGTGAAAGATCTTTTGTGTCTGCCAAAGGCCAGTCCCTGGAAGGCAGTTCAGCACACAAGTGACTTAACTGATGGAGCACTCTTTATTTTCACAGGAAACCCTTCCCAAGGTTGATGCAGCACCAAGTAAATACCACCTCATCTAGCACGCAGGCTGGCAGGATATCGGTGCACGATAGCAGTCCCCGTACAATTTGACATGGGGAGGTGAGGGCAGAGAGAGGTCAGACAGGGGATCAAAACGCCTGGAAAAGAATCCTGTTAGTCAGTGGCAGGTTCCACTTTGCAAGAAATACGAGTTTCAGAGAAGAGCTGGGGCACAGGGCAAACAGCAGAGGCTCGGTTATATAACATCTCCATCTCGAGGAAGCAGCCGCACCAACTCCAGCTGTGGAGACTTCCACAAAGTTTAAACTTACGGTACACTACATCTTCTCATTCCCTGAATAAATAAAAGTCATGTGACGCAGCTGGCTTGAATCTCAAGGAAAGCGAAGAGTCCCAGGAAAAGGGAACTGCTAGGTGTGCAGCGATAAGTTTACCTGGGGGATTAAAAGACACCGACCTTTCAGTGATTACTACATCCTTACATCCCCCTGAAAGTAGAAATGGTAAATCAGCCTGTCCCCTCACCAGCACGGTGCAAAACTCTATAAACGACTCTCCTTCTCCAACCACTGTCAGGGCTGCAGCTCTGGGAAACATTTCTAGCGGCCGATCCACCCACTGTCATGCTCTACCAGGTAAAACTGATTAGTCACATTCGCAGTTTCTATAACAACGTTACTCAGCGTGAGGCCAGTGGCCTACCTGCGTCAAGATCACCAGGGGGACTTGTGGAGAACATAGATGGCCGAACTGGAAGTTCTTGGGTTGAAAAACCACTCTTCTGTCACATGCTGTCTATGGAACCCTTCCTGCTTGCCCTCCCTCTGTCCCATCCACCCTTCCATCGTTCCTCCCTGTCTCCATCCATAACAGCCTTCCCATGAGGTGCTGCGTTTAATGCTAAAGGGATCTAAAGCCTGGAGCTCACACTGAAAACGGCTGCAGCAAGGCAACACTCACCAGGGTACACATGGTCCTATAACTTGACTCTAAAAGCTCCTACAGGTCCAGAAGAAGATGAGTTTGGCTCCGTGTGTGAAACGCAGGGCTTCTAAAATATTAATATATTTGAGAAAACGAAAACACTAACAATCACGAGCAAGACCTTGTCACTTTTCTGGACAATCTACTGTGGGAAAAAAATGTGTAAACAAAAACACGTTTATCAAATTTGCCAATAATTCTTAGCTCCCTACACTGCCCTTATTTAGTTCTTTGATTGGGACACACAGAGCATAGCCCCCTTCACGCCATGTGAGGAAGAAATAAATCCGCTTAGGTCTGTGCCAAGGCAGTAAGTCCGCTGCTGGTTGGAGAGACCCTTGCAGAGACCAGGGATTTCTCACACACAGGCAGAAGTTTTTCTGAGCCTGCATTCTTCACTCCGAGGTGACAAGAAGAGAGTGGCAGAGATAGCTGCAGGGAATGCACTTTGCAGATGGTCATGAGACCACTCTGTGCATCCTCTCTTCTCATTATATCAACATGGTCCATGAGAAAGGAAACACAGTAGCTGTGAATTACATTCTAGCCCAAAGTGAGATCCCAATACCTTGCTTCAGGGAACACCGACTAGATACTCTGCTGTTTGGGGAACAGATGCTGATACACTTTATCAGTGCCCTGGTGAGCTGAGAAGCAATTTCCGTCTCTGAAGAGGAACTCATTCCTGAGATTCCCAGTGGATTTCCATCTTTCTGTGACATCTCCGTCGGCCTCCAGTGGCCCTCCCCCGTCTCCCTCTAACTTTGCATGAGTTCGCAGGATTCTGTCACTGTCCTTTCCAGGTTCACGGTCTCCATTTCTCTTTTCCACAACAGTGCCCTTCACTGCCCTCCTTCCCTGCATCTTTTCAACCACCAGAAGCGTTCAAATGAGGATGGAACGAACTTCTTGCCCAAGTTTTGCATGAATTTTAGTTCTACAAATAAACAGGGGAAAAATTCTCCAAGAATTCCATGTCAACCATAAAACAGGCTTGTGAGGAACACTGGTTTCCTCTCAAAGAAAACGCCAGCACACAGTGCATACCATGGAAGGTTCCGGAGATGGCAGCAATGTGGTTTCAGCTCTGCGGATCCAACTTAAACAAGAGAGAAATCGACCAGAAGGAAACCCTGTCTGATAACTATTAAAAATTCCATTGCTCGGTAAGAAACAACTTATTTCCTGTGAGGTGGGATGCTGGGCATGCCATCAGTTGAGGCGTAGAGCAAATCTGCCTTGGGAAAGATCCATTGGTCATACAGTCAAACGCTATTGTATTTCTGCCCATTTGGATTTTGGACAAGGCTACCTACCACGCTGGTTTTCAAACTCTGTTCTACACTTGTGCTCTCCATGTGTCTGTCCCACCGCCTCCAGGCCCTGACTACATAGATCGGTGTGTCAGATCAAGAAACATTAACAAACAAACAAAAAATTCAAAAAGCTTGAAAACCACTAGCCTAGCACAATAGTTTCCATGGGTTTTCAGGTGCTCGGGCCAAGAAAAAAATGGAAAAACAGAGGAAATCACTCAACCTCAATACCGCTATCGACCACATCAGCGATGTGGCCTGAAATCTAGCAAGAGATTATGCTGACTCTGGCAGTTGCCAGATATTTGGACCAGCATGGGGTGGGCTAGAGAAATGGCTTTTTCAGGGAGACATTTTTCACCCTCTTTCCCTTTTCTTGATTTATAATAAGCGATTTCTCAGAAAACTCTCAGCAGCTGATACGCCTAATAAGAAAACCCTCTGAAGACTGAGACTCTGCATTTTTAGCATCTCAGGCTGAACTAGAGACTTCGAAGGTCTTGAGTTCTATCATCACTTTTAACTGCCTTAGCTGGCTGTCTCTGTGACCTGTTGTCAACATCAACCTTCAGTGAACAGCCAGTGGGTGGACTCTTGAATCTGTTCTATCGGAGCAGATCCAGGAAGCTCCCTTAAAAACAGGACAGGCGGGGCTTCCCCCGTGGCGCAGTGGTTAAGAATCCACCTGCCAATGCAGGAGACATGGGTTCGAGCCCCGGTCCAGGAAGATCCCACATGCCGCGGAGCAAACGAAGCCTGTGCGCCACAGCTACTGAGCCTGCGCTCTAGAGCCTGCAAGCCACAACTACTGAAGTCCGTGCACCTACAGCCCATGCTCCACAACAAGAGAAGCCACCGCAATGAGAAGCCCAAGCACCGCAATGAAGAGTGGCTCCCGCTCGCCACAACCACAGAAAAGCCCACGTGCAGCAACAAAGACCCAACACAGCCAAAAAATAATAAATAAGTAAATAAAATAAAATAAATTAATTAAAAAACAACAACAACAGGACAGGCAGTTTCTCAGCAAGAACAAGGGGAGGGTTAGGGCTTTGACGTATATTCTCTCCAATTAGTAATGGGAATTCTCAGGCTTCCCTGGTGGCGCAGTGGTTGAGAGTCTGCCTGCCGATACAGGGGACACGGGTTCGTGCCCCAGTCCGGGAAGATCCCACATGCCGCGGAGCGGCTGGGCCCGTGAGCCATGGCCGCTGAGCCTGCGCGTCCGGAGCCTGTGCTCCGCAACGGGAGAGGCCACAACAGTGAGAGGCCCGCGTACCGCAAAAAAAAAAAATTAAAAAAAATAATGAGAATTCTCAGTTTTTAGAAAATCTTGTTTATTATAGGTCTTGGCCTTGAAACTTTCTAGAAAACCACCTAAAAGCATCAGAAGGACAAGTTTGTGGCTCATCACTTGTCCACATGTAAAGAGAGCATAGTTATGCAAAACTGGGGAAGGGGAAAAGTGGCTATTGTTTTCCACCCATATTGCCCGCAGCCCCCAGCCCCCAATCTCCTCTTTCAGCTTCTGGACTGGTGATTTCTCCAAAATACTCAATAATGTCACCTTCATCATCCTCAATCCTCATTTTTGAGCCCTTACTGTGTGCCTGGCATTATGTTTTATACACATGGCCTCATTAACTCTCACAATACACTTGCAAAGTAGACCATCATTATCAGCATTTCCAGGTGATAAATCCACGGCACAAAATTTTTAAATGACAACCTAGGTCACAGCTGGCAAATGATGGAGCCAGGACTCAAAGTCACTACAAAACCTGTGCACTGAAGCAGCACAGAGACAAAGGAGGTGTTACCTCAATTTACCCAGTAAAGGTCAGGCTGAAGTAAGACAGAAAAAAAAAGAAATAGAGAAAAGTTTGAAGACTTGACTTTCATTTATAGCTAAGCCAAACCAGATGCAGTGGTACAAAAATTATTATTACAATTTGAAGGTATTTCAGTATACCAGGTGAGAAATTTATGAGTAAATAGATTGCTTGAATCAAAAAAAAAAGGGTAGAAAACCATTGATTTCTTTAGGGACGTAATGTCGGGAAGCTTTCCCTTTGAAGGTTCCTGGGTCTGGCCAGGAATATGAAAGGCAAATTAAAATATGAGAGGCATGTTAAAGGATTTCCGTGAAAGTCCAAGTTCTCTTTCAGTAAACTGAGTTGCCTAAGAGAAGTCTGTCAAAGGTGACTAAAGACAACAGGAAAACTGATAAGAACATGCCCTTTGGTGTCATCTTTGAGGACTTCTAAGAATCTATAAGTAGTATTGTTAGAAGTGATCAGAGAAGAGTTTTCATTAATAGTCCAAAAAAAAAAAAAAAAAGAAAATCAAACCTGCATTTATTTATCCTTGTCTTTTGAAAGATTCAGGGCAAGAAAAATATTCCCGTTGCCAATAACCTCTTTACCCTGTCTCTTTAGCACCAAGCCCCTGGATCAGAAGCATGCAGCCTGGCATACACAAAAAATGGTAAGAAATTATGATCTCCCTATTTGTTATCCACAGAGATGACATATGTCTCAGACTGCTCTGAAGATTATGAGGATGTTAGTGATGGGATTATTAACTTGGTCCACAAATGATTTGCAGACCTAACAATGGGCAGCATAAGGCCCCGAAGAGGTTAAGGCAATCTGGTGGACAGTACAGAGAATGCTTCAGTCCGACAAGAGATCACCAAAGAGACCTGACTCCTTCTGTGTCTAAAATATATACAGTCTTTGTTGCTCAATAGAGTAGGTGGGTTAAATCTCACTGATGGAGGTTCCAGCCTCAGCTCAGATGGAAGGGACAACCAACCCCACATGACAGACGCAAATGCCATCAGGAAGTTTCCCCACCTACAGCCAGGACACCGCCACACGTATGCAGTGACCACAAACAGGCAGATCTGGGTTTGCAGGGTGACATATACATACTCACACATACACACTACCAAGTATAGAGACCCTTAAGCACACGCCAGCAAACATACATTGCGTGTGTCATCCAGAGAACAATGGTTTTCCATGGCAGATGAAGGGCCAGATTGGGGCTGGAAGGCAGCCTGCCCCAGAGTAGCAGGCATAGAGAACTGTGCCTCTCAAGTCCACAGAGTTTCTTCTGTGGTTTGTTCACAGTGAGTCTATGTTCCAGACCCCTCAAGGGTTCCTGCAATGACACATGGTTCCCCCAGACTCTAGGAACTTTCTGCTGACACTGCCTGGGCTAAATTATTTGTCTCCAAAGACCCTAGCTTAGGGGTATCCATCCTTTTCTTATCAGTTATCAAGTCTTGTCCCTTCCCTATAAAATCCATTTACGGTAGAGCACACAGTCAATTGTCAAAGTTTACAAACTATTTTACTACGGGATGCCAACCATCTCAGGATGCCAGCCATACTCCAGATGGGTAATTAATTAGGTTAAATCCACATACTTGACAAGGAGGCATGGATGGGGATACTTATTCATAGCACTGCTGGTCACAGCATAAAGTTGGAAACTACCTAGGGGGAGTGGATCAATAAACTATGATATAGTCAATCCAAGGAACACAGCACTGCAGGTAGAAAGAACGAGGTAGATCTACATAGACTAACATGGAGAGGCTCTGGGGCATTTTGTTGAGTGACAAAAGCAACTGGCAGAATAATACCTACCATATGATTTACATGTCATCATTCGTCACCATAAATTCATATGTTTTATATAGTCTCACACACACACACACACACACACAAACGTATAAGCATATCAAGATCTGCAAGGTTACAAACCAATTGGAAAAACCTTAGGTCCTCCAAAGAGTAAAGGGAAAAGGCCCCGGGGTTTGGGCTAGTGGTTAAAGGAGACTTCAGTCTTACCCTGAAATTTTCTGACTTTGTTTATAAGAACGATGTATTTGTGCATTACTTACATAATTAGAAATGATATTAAAATGTTTAAATAAATCAGATAGGTCTGTTCTAGCAACGGGGCCCCTCCCCCTGAACACACCTAAAAGAAACAAAATTAAGTACCTCTCCTCCACCCCCAGGAGACTGCCCGTGTGATCTCTCCCTCTTAACACATGTTTCCTGAGGGCCTACTGTGTGCAGAGCCGTGTTGTGTAAACTAGTCTCTTCCTTCAGCACAGAGCCTCCCTCTCTCAAGTTTCTTCACTCCCTAATACTCCCCACAGCATATCTCCTAAGGCCAAGCCCTTTTCCCCTGGGGACCCCAAAACTCCTGAGCTCTGGTTTCCAAACTCTGACCCTGAGCCTCAGCCATCCCAGGAACTGACCTTCCAGGCACTCAGCTCTTCCGCCACAAATATTAACGTAACCATTAACCTCTGTACCACGTAACTACACTTACTCCACCCTTGACCTGATGGGGAGCGTTCCCAAGTCTACAAAGGTTAGGAATGGGGAGAGAGATTCCCCACCAATCTCTCCCCACCCAAGCCTCATGGTAGGAAAAAACCCACAGTGAAACACAGATCCCATCTGAACACTGCCCCCACCCCCTGCTATACACAGAAACAGCAGATTGTTATTTTGAAGTTTGGGATCTGCTGACCTCCTTCCCAGACATCCAGGTTTTGCTCTGGCTGCAGCTGGAGAGAAAGGAGACATCCGACACTAATGAGATTTGGTTCTCATCTCAGCTTTAAATCATTTCTGCCAAGGAACACTCTCCGGGCCAAGGCTCAGCTTCATTCTTCCTTGATTTTTTAAAAAGGCCTATGGACCCTGCACTTGAAGGTCAGTTTCTACTCACTTGCCCTTCTCCGGTCTACCTCCCAAACCAAAAAATGTTAAAAATCAAAATCCCAAAAGGCCTGGGGGTGGTTTGGCAAGTGGCAGGTTTCTCAGGGAGAGAGAATTTGTGGGTAAAGGGTTAAACATTAACACACTTCCCTGGAAGGTCTCTTCTCCCCCGTTAATGGAGCCCAAGTGCAAACCTTGGCAGGAATCGCACATTAGCTCATGACAGGTGTAGGCTTCATGCTGGTTGCTGCTGCAATTCCAGCAAAAAGTCGGGGACATGGGGACCACTCCATGACACAGTAGGCTGGAACAGATTGCTTTGCAGAGATCTCTTCTGGCTGAAAAAATTCCCTGTAACCATTTCCTTGACACGCTGTCAGAACGGCCTGTTTCCAAGGTAATGGCTGCCGCGTGGGGACATAACAGACATCATCTGTGGTCTTCCAGAGACGAAGTCGCCAGTACAGCCCCGCTGCATTCTTCCAACAGAGCCATTCATCTATTCAGCGATGTTTATAGTATTGGGTCCCCTTGTTACACACTACCCAGAAGCCTGCCTGGCTCTCTGCATCACGATTTTGTTCACTTTTTACTCTACATCAGGGATTGCAGACTCACACATCCATGGGAGCCAGCCAGATAATATAAATGACCGAAGCAGGCTAGTGACAACCAGAAGGGACCCTGCCTGTGGGAGAAGAGAGAAGCTACTCTCACCTCTAGTCGATAGCTGTAACTTCAGAACGCTTTTCTGGAAGAGTTTTTTGCAGATCTCTTCTGATTGAAAGTAAGTTCATACGCAATATCCCGACACAGTGTCAGGATAGTCTGTGTCGTGGGCCGAACCATGTCGCCTTAAATTCATGTCTACCTGGAACCTCAGAATGTGACTTCATTAAGAAATAGGGTCTTTGCAGATGTGATTAGTTAAATAAAGATGAGGGCATACTGGATTAGGGCGGACCCTAAATCCAATGCCCGGTTTCCTTGCAGAGGAGAGACACAGAGACACAAACACGCAGAGGAGAGACACAGAGACACAATCACACAGAGAAGAACGCTATGTGAAGACAGAGGCAGAGAACGAAGCGATGTATCTACAAGTCAAGGAATGCCAAAAACTGTCAGCAATCACCAAATCCAGGAGAGAAGCGTGGAACCAGCTGACTAGGAATGGAACCCTATTGGATTTTTTTTTTTTTTTTTTTTTGGTCTTTTAAATGAGCAAAATCTTTCAATGAAAGAGAACAAAAGCAAATATACTTACGGGCCTTTGTGCTCCGTGGTGGTCTTCTATCTGAACTACCACAATGACTCCAAATCTATCCTGGCTCCTTTCAATCCATTCTCTACACTGCAGCCCAAGGGATCTTTTGAAAACCCACATCAGATAATGTCACCCATCTTCCTCAAATCCCTTAATGATGTTCACTGCTCTTCCAATAAAGAGTAAAATCCTTATCAAGGCCCACAAGGCTCTGCAGACTCTGGCCCCTGCTCCCCCGCACTCCCTGCCCTCCAGTCTCAATGGCTTCCTCTAGTGCCTTGTGCTCCCTGTGTTCTCTTTAACCCCAGGACCTTTGCACATGCTGGTTCTTTGCCTCAAACATGCTCATCGCCCACCCCCACAATGTGCATATATACATACATCTGTACACACACACGCACGCATATACACACTCCTCTCAGCTGGCCAATGCCTCATCCTTCAGCTCTCATGTTAGTCACCATTTCCTCAGGAAAACTTTCCCTGACCCCTGCCCCATCTAAAGTTGGTCCAATCTCTCAGATACTCTCATGGTACCATGTCTCTCTCAAATCTAGACTCTCTCACCTAAATGCATGTGGTCATCTGATCCACATCTGCTAGACCCCAATGTATCGTAAGCACCATCCCTCACACCTAGTACGGTCCTTGCCATACGGTGGGTCTCACAGGAGGCACTACAGTGTTGTACCCCAAGGGGATCTACATGCTTGATTTCCTTCCATTCCAGGTTAAACAGCCTCTACAGCCTCTACTCCAATAGCCCTTGGCTTGTACTTTTATTATAGTAACAGTTCACATTTTGCACTGTTCTCTGAGGTTCACGTCTGTTTCAGTCTTCTGACTATTGGCCATCCTGTGGGCAGGGATGACACTGTGTTACACATTGCATTACCCAATGTACAGGATGAAGTCCCTGTCTTACTTAATATTTGTTGGATTCTTAAAGGCATATTGAAAACTTTGCCTTGAAATGACAGTAAGGAGGCCTTGTAGAGATGTGGGGATCTGTGTGATTTTGAACCCCTTCATTCACTTCCTTGTGCCTTAGTTCCTTACCTAGAAGATGAGGATAGGACAGTATCTACCACAGAGTAACACTGTCAAGGTGGAAAAGGCACACATGCTAGCTGTGGTTAGTGCTATCTTTTGCTGACAGGGTGAGTCAATGCTCTTCTTTACATTAAACATTCTAATAATAAGAGCAGCTAATTTTTTTCTAAGATAGAGATTCTGAAACATGGTTGAAGGTTGAGGGAAAGGCTTCACTGGAGAAGGAAGAATTCAAGATGCAAAAAACTTAAGTACAACTGAGGGACCTGTTTGGGGAACCACTGACAGAATCCTCCCGCCCTGGCCAGGCCCGACGGTAACCACTTGCATGAGTTACCATCCAACAGGAGGTCCTGGTAAGGAACGCGGAACTTACAAGCTACCACCCACCGAAAGAATTTAAGAAAGGTCAAAAGGAGAGACGAGACGCCCATCCGTATGTCCTACCAACCTCCCAGAATCCATCTCGCTGGAATCCATCTTGGCTGAGCGATGCACGCACCACCAGGAAGGATCCTGCGTCAGAATGATTGGCCAGAGACAACCCGGAAACTACCCTCATTACCATAAAACCCGAGACTGCGAGCCACGTGGCAGAGCAGTTCTCCTGGGTTCCCTGACCCTGCTTCTATCCGTCCCGCGCGCCTTTTCCCAATAAAGCCTCTTGCTTTGTCAGCACATGTGTCTCCTCGGACAGTTCATTTCCAAGTGTTAGACAAGAGCCCACTCTTGGTCCCTGGAAGGGGTCACCTTTCCTGCAACAGACCTGTTTCCCAAAAGTAGCAGAAGAGAGGGGATAAAAGGCACAAGTCAAGGAGGGGAGCTTTGGACCGGAGGGCTACTCCTTTGCAACGAAAGCCCTACTTTGTAGGAAGCCTTCATTAGCAATGCCCGGTTTCCCACTGCATGGATTCTCCTCTCTTGTAAATGCCTTGCTCAAATGGATCTAAACTCAAAGTTTTACCACTTGTTCTCAACTGGGGGCTATTTTCCCATCCCCAAAGACATCTGACAACATCTGGAGCCATTTTTGATAGTTACATCTTAGGCGGAGTGGGATGGGGAGTGGGGGTGGGGGCAGGTTACCGCTGCCATTTAGTAGGTAGAGACCAGGGACACAGCTACACATCCTATGCATGGAACAGCTCCCCTACCCCAACAAAGCAGCATCCGGCCTAAAGTGTCAAGAGCGCCGAGGTTGAGAAACCTTGTTCTAGACCATTACATTTCAACATCTAGGGGTCCTGGACCTATACTCACAGACATCACGTCACAGGCTTGGGTAATTTAGTTCCTGCGGCATTTCAACTAGCCCCTTTGACCAAACAAGAGCCTTCCACAATAATCAGTGTGTTTTAAAACTTGTAGGGAGTTCCCTGGTGGTGCAGTGGTTAAGAATCCACCTGCCAATGCAGGGGACAGGGGTTCGAGCCCTGGTCTGGCAAGATCCCACATGCCACGGAGCAACTAAGCCCATGCGCCACAACTACTGAGCCTGCGCTCTAGAGCCTGCGCACCACAACTACTGAGCCCGTGTGCTGCAACTGCTGAGCCCACACACCGCAACTACTGAAGCCCGCACACTCTAGGGCCAGTGCTCTGCAACAAGAGAAGCCACCGCAATGAGAAGCCCGCACACCGCAACGAAGAGTAGCCCCTGCTCACCGCAACTAGAGAAAGCCCGCACACGGTAACAAAGACCCAATGCAGCAAAAAATAAATAAAATTTAAAAAAAAAACAAAACAAAAAACTTTTAAGACCATAAAATAGTTTGCTCTGATCCAAACTAAATCTTTCATCTCTTCCAAATAGACCCCCAAATTCCCCGTTGTGGCCATCATCCTTCAGAAGGGACCACGGAGCCTCAAGGAAGCCCAGGCTGTTCAGTGTACGCAGGAAATTTGTGATTAATCACTTCAACCTGCTTTACTTTAACAGAGATTTTCCAAGACCTGTTTATTGTTCCACTACTTGGCTGCTCTGGAGTTATCTATGACCGAAGTCTTAACATTTATTTGTAGAATCGAAGAAGGTATATTTTTACTCTCACATTCCCTTCCAAGTCCCTGAATTAGATTAGTGTGAACTTTCCAAAATAAATTCACCTTTGAGCTGAAACTAAGCATGGAAAGTTTCAGCCCAAAAGGATACCTTATTGGAAAGTGAGAAGCAAAGGAAAACGAGGATTATAATGGATATTTTAGTATAACTTCAGCACTCCCAGTTACGAAGAATAAAGTATTTGTTACATAAAGGACTCTCTAACAGAGTTGATGTATGCGATCCAGGGTTGATGTTCTATCCCCTTTTCTTCAGACTTATTTAAGAAAAAATAACTGGAAATAAAGAGAATGGAAAAATCAGCAGGCACATGTGGATCTAATTCTGTACACTGTCACTGGTTAAGTCCAAGGAAAGAATATTTTATCAGAATGAGAAAAGGCGAACCATCAAAAATAGGAAGGAAGACCTCTGATTCCTTCACTCCACAAACTTAATTTGTTGGACCATGACTGTGGTCTAGCAGCGTTTGTCAACAACTCAAAGTCAACATTTTATGTGGATGGCCATCATGAATTTTTTCCTACAGAAAAATATTCTCATAGGTCTGGGAGATCTGTAATATAGATAGCTCTTAGGGCATTTGGAGTTTTTCTCTTGATATTCAACATGGAAAAATATTTCCCAATCACCTCCAACCCCTGAAAGATTCAAAATCTGAACTATTCTAAAGTATGCACCTTTTCAAAACTCCATTCGTAGCCATAACTGTGACTTTGCCCCATGAGACCCAAATAAAATACTATTAATTGATGCAGCATTAAAACTAGTGCAACAATTTTTAAAACTGCAAAAAAAAAAAAAAACAAGGCCTATCCTCTAGATAAAACTCATTTTCAAGTAATTTCTCACAACAACAGAATGCTTCCCCTTCCACGTCCCCTTCCGCCACCGCCACCGCCCCCCGCCATAAAAACACACACAGTGTCTTGGGCAGAAGATGAATATATAAAACGGATAAAAGAGAAATTGCTCTAGTAAAGCAGTGGTTCTAGAAGCTCAGCCCTCTCTCCCTACTCCCCACCCAATAATCTTCTTTGTCCGCTACTGACTGTCTGGATAAACAACTACATGAAACAAATAGTTTCAGAATGAGTTTTTTCATTTTTTTTTAATAAATTTATTTATTTATTTATTTTTGGCTGCATTGGGTCTTCGTTGCTGCGTGTGGGCTTTCTCTAGTTGCAGCAAGCAGGGGCTACTCTTCGTTGCGGTGCGCGGGCTTCTCATTGCGGTGGCTTCTCTTGTTGCGGAGCACAGGCTCTAGGCACGCGGGCTTCAGTAGCTGTGGCACACAGGCTCAGCAGTTGTGGCTCGTGGGCTCTAGAACACAGGCTCAGTAGTTGTAGCGCACGGGCTTAGTTGCTCCGCAGCATGTGGGATCTTCCCAGACCAGGGTTCAAACCCGTGTCCCCGGCATTGGCAGGTGGATCCTTAACCACTGTGCCCCCAGGAAAGTCCCAGTTTTTTCATTTTTCAATGAAGTGAGTTGGCACCATTTAGAGCTAGTCCTTATTTTGGCCACAGGAGCATGCACTGATGTCTCCTCAATGAATTTTAAGAGCTCACATAAATAGAAATTACTGGGGAGTGTAATTTGGGCACGTGGATTTTTGTTTTTACTTTGCTGGATTCTGTGCCATTTGCTTTTTTATTATTTACCTCCCCCAAAGCAGTTTTTACCTTTTAGAAAATATCTCTTGAAGAAAAGTAATATCTTACCAAGTTTCCTTTTTGTCTTTTGGTTAATACTTCTTTTCAATTGTTTGCCTATCAGCAAATGAAAAAAAATAAAAGCAATGAAGTCCTTCTTCCTTTTCCTCCACCTATAATGTGACCCAACTACTACACATGTCTATGGAATTATTCAAGTTGATATACACTATATAGTTATAAAAGGGTCCTGTGCATTATCTCCTATACATTTTCATTTACATAGTCTTTATGAATGTAAGATGCTTGCACTGTGATGTCTGTCACCCACTGATGGTCAGGGTTGATTCTGTTTCTTTAGATGGCTGGAAAGAAATCCTCCCCCACCATCATGGTCCCACGGATGTACCTCCCACTACCTCTTATCAAAGAAACCACATTCCCAGGGGGAGGGATAAATTGGGAGATTCAGATTGACATATACATACTACTATATGTAGAACAGATAACTAATAAGAACCTACTGAATAGCACAGGGAACTCTCTGAATACTCTGTAATGACCTATATGGGAATAGAATCTAAAAAAGAGTGGATACATGTGTATGTATAACTGACTCACTTTGCTGTACAGCAGAAACTAACACAACATTGTAAATCAACTATACTCCAATTTTAAAAACTTAATTAAAAGAAAAAAGAAACCACATTCCCAGAAGAAGAAAGACAGATCCTCCTTCAAGGCAGGTCCATCTTCCCAGGGCATGTCTTTGGCACAGGCTACTAAAATCAAAACACTCATAACCTACAGGATATGTATATTAGGTAATTCTATGTTTTTTTAATAAAAGCATTTATTAAAAATCACAGGGTCTTTAATTTCTACTTGGAATGGGAAGACATCTTAAAAACTTTTTTCATCAGAAAGCGACCCCCCAAAATGCATATTATCACCAAAACAATAATCACCATCTCACATCGGTAATCCCGCCGAAGGAGCCTGTACAAGAGGAGTAGCAGCAGACGACAGGGGACTGCGGAAGCTCGTGTTCCCTCAAATATCCTTAGCGCTCCTCTCTAAGACGTGGGGGGGAAATCAAAGCAACTGAAATTGTGGCTTTTTCCTGGCCAGTGCTGGAAAACACTATCCCAGAGGCTATGCACCTTACCTAATGGTCCACATTTCCAGGGAGGCCGAATTCAGACAGTGCATTTGGATGGGCACGTGGTTTGTATTATTTTACTTTAGAGAAAGAAAAAAATTGAGCAATCCTGGAAGAACTCCATATTCTTCTTTAAAGAAAAAAAAACTTTAAGTTCCTCTTAAAAACTAGTTACTACTTTGATCAGGAAGGAAGAGTTTGGAACAGCTGTCCCTGAGTGAGTTGGGAGAATGTTAATCAATGTCCCTTCTCTCCTGGACTTAAAGATTAGCTCACATCCCAGGCCTCTGCAAAAGGAAACCGCATACACTTAACTTTTGAGACAATCGTCAGGAATACTTCTGTAACAGTAGTAGCAAGTCAGCCGGATCTAAAAGACACTCGAGTCTGGAAACGTACCCTGAGGCAGCAAGAGCCCAAAGGGTCAGCAGTGGGCTGAGTGGACATTTGAGAAAATCACTTGCTTCTTGACTAAAGCTCACCAGGAAAAAGTCAAAATTAACAAAAACAGAATGAAAATTAAATTGCCACATAAATGGGAATCTCCACTTGAGCCAGAGTCGTCTTAGGCAAAATGATCCTGCACAGACCATGCTAGGTTAAAAATATATTAAATGCGATTTCCTCTGTACGCTGTTAAGAGAGGAAGGGAAGATGTAGGGAAATGCATAACCCCGTTTTAATAAAATCAACAGTAATCCTCCCAATCCAGGATAAAAATGTTTCTTTCCATATGATCGTTCGCACACCGAACTAGGTGTGAAAAGATATTACAAGATGCCAGTCTTCGTAACAGAGAAGAGAGTAAGAGAAAGGAAGGAAAAAGAGTTTTTAAAAAGAGAGGTAGACTGATTGTCATTGGATAGAAAAAATATACACAGTCTAATAGTATGGAAAATTAAAACTAAAATTCTATGGTTTAATTACAAGTGTGCAAAAATTGAATATGCACAAAGACTAGAACTAGAAGATGACAAAAAACGGACACTTATTTGCTTTCGGGATGAAACCATGAATACTTCTCTTAAAGTCAGTGCATTTTAGCAATATGCAATATGAAAGAGTCTCTACCTGCACTTAACACGCTTTATAACACACGAGCTAGAAACGTAACATTAGGACAAAAATGAGATGCATTTGAAAAGTGGGTGAGGACAGGGTGGTATACGGGATCCAAATGAATCAGATACAGCCTAAAGAATTCCAACAGTTTGCACAAATGGGACAAGATGTGAAACCGGTCCCCTCCAGCAATTTCCTCAGGCACCTGGTGGTCTGGGGTCTGTGACCTCACAGGAAGCAGAGACCACCACACCAGAGCCGCACAGCACTGAAGTAAAGGGCCACATCTCAACTAAATATATTAAAACACGTCCCTAAGTCGATCAATATGGCAGCAAGATGCTCGCTTTAAATGGTGGATGGGAAACTGATCAGAAAAAAAAAAAAATTTGAGGAAATAAAATATTTAAAAATGTAAATGTGACGGAAATTATAAACAGCCTAAAGGTCCTCTCCCTTCGGGAACAGCTGTGTCTGCTAATCCCTCGAGGAGTCCTCCCTGCGATCGCCCTTCCTTCCTTCCTCCGTCTCTCTCTAATAGCTCCCTTGTTCCTGTTGGACAAAACTAGCCCTTTGTGGCTGCTCTCAGAACAACATTAAAAACAGGAATAGGGAAATTGTAAACAGGAGGCTTCTGGTCTACAGGCGAAGACACACACAGACCTCTGAGGCCTACTTCATGCTAAGCAAAGAAACAGATCTTTGTTGCTAAAGGGATTAGGGCTGCGGGATTTCGGAGGCACTGCTGAGGCATTCAGCTGGCCTGAAGTAGGGGCTTTGTAAAGAGATACCTCCATTAGAGGTCTGTGAGCGGAAATCATTCATACTCTTTATACAATCTGGGTAATGTGATAGTGTTGGACTGTTAAACGCCTCTGGTGAGGCAGGGTCCTATCTCCTTGAATGGTAAATTCTTCAGCAGCTAAATAGATGGCGGTGTAATTACCTTCACTGACTTTTTTTATTTTGGGGGGGGGTGGGTCTCCTACCTTTAACCCTTAGTGGGAGTAACATTAAAGGGTCACCCGGAGCCAAGGAGGCAAAGTCTTCCCAAGTCGGCTCAGAGGCAGCCTTTAGATTTGGTGTTGGCAACGGACACTATCAAAAATGGCACACTCCGAGCATCACCTACACACAGAGGCAATGCCTGCTCTGTCCCTGTGTTCACCATGATGATCGAAGTCTTCCTAATTGCCCCCTGCCCTTGGCCTTGAACGCCCCCAACCTGCCTGCCTAATTCCTACCTATCCTATACCTGCTTCCACCTACCGGCCCTTTCTTGCCTCGTCCTCCCCAAGCTGGGCTGGTGGCCCACACAGCTCCCCATAAACGTGGAGACTCTGTGTGTCTCCTCATCCCAGTAGACGATGAGCTCCTGAAGGCAGCTGCTTATTTACCTTTGTACCCACAACGCCTGGCCCTTTGTAGATGCCCAGAGCTGTCGTCCAGCAGGAGAGCAGGGCAGTTGGATTGCCCTGTCTTTGGATCAGTCCCTATGGTAGCCGGGAAGACTACCTCCCTATGTGTTTGAGCGGCTTATGAAGAATTTATTTTGTAGTTCATCAGTGAACCCTCCCAGGGAATGCAGGGGGGTCTTAAGAGGCCAAGCAAAAACACACTGTGGCCAGTTAGGAAGGAAATATGAGCCCTCCAAGGAAGACAGCAAGTGGTCACCTCCTCGCAAACGGCCAGAAGCTTTCTTAGCGACCTCGCCGGTCCCGATCCTGACTCCACGCTCTTCTTGGCTGAGGGAGTGGCAGCAGCAGAATGAAATGTTCTTTGGGTTCATATTTAGAGTCTCTGGATCCAAATAGTCATTATGGTATCAGCTGTTATAAACTTAGATAACTTTCCAGACCTGACTTCAAAAATAAATGTCAAACTGAGAGGGAAAAAAACACTGCCATCAGAGCTAAGAGACACTACCTGGCCTTTGCCTGGTATGATCAGACCCATCCTGATGGCTGACAAATGCATTCTGGGAGAAAGGACAGCTCTGGGTAGATGTGGGGTTTTGCAGTAATCTCACTTGGAAGGGGTCCTGGTTTCTGTTTATAAGATGGACCTGCAAATACAATGAGGGCTTTGCAACAACTGCTAGAAGGCTGGTGTTTTTCTCCACTGATACTCTCAGTTCTCCAGGACATGCTTCTATATGAGCACGGCCCTGGCCATCATTAATTGCTGGCTCTTTCCATGGTTCACAATTTTCTATCTGGATTAACTCTCTCCTCACCGTTTGGCAGGTGGGTCTTTCTGCTCTTACGTTATTAACATCACTGTCTGCAAAAAGCAGTTAAATATAGAAGGAAGGAAAAAACAGCTTTGTCTCCAATTCTGCCACTTAATCATCCACTCGGCCAACAAATGCCAAGCACCTACTACGCGCCACACACTGCACTAGGCATGGAGAATGTGAAGATGAGAATGAAATGGGACGCCACGTGAAGAGGAGGGAGCCCAGAGAAACAGAGCGGTTAGCCCCCTGACGGCAATCTGCACAAGGCATTGGAAAGCACGGAGGAACAGAAGGGGTTCAAGGAAGGCTCCCGAAGACGGTGAGAATTTAGCCTAGAAGATTCTGGATGAAAAAAAAAAAGCCATAAACTTTTGGGACAATTGAGGAAATATGAATGTGAACTACGTATTAGATAAAGTTACTGTATTGATGTTAAATTTCTTAGATGTGTTAACAGCATTGCAGTTACATAAGAGAATCCCCTTGTTCTTCGGAGATACAAGCTGAACTATTTACCAGCGAGGAATCATGAGATCTATAAATTACGTTCACATGGTTCAGAAAAGGACATATCTGTGTATGTATAACATATGCACATACAGGGGCTGGGAGAAGAGAGAACAAATACGGCAAAGTGTTGGTGAATCTAGGTATACGAACGTTCATTGTACTATTCTTTTAATTTATTATATGTTTAAAAAATTTCAAAAACCACTGGATAAACAACTTAAAATATACATATACACATGGATGTGTGTGTGTGTGTGTGTGTGTGTGTGTGTGTGTAAATAAATATTACAAGGGCTGAACACTGGACTGGGAAAAGGAAAGTGGGAGTCAGATAAAGACAGAAGGGAGGCACTCCAGGGACAGGAGATGGCTGGAGCAGAGGATTTGTGGGTAGTAGCTGGTAAGTATCGAACTGCTCCTGGCCCAGGATTGGCACTTGTATAAATCTGTCAACTGAATGAAGGAGTTAAACAGCATCGCTATGCAGGGAACTGCAAGCAGATCAGACTAAAGGACGCACAGAGTCTGTGTTAAGGAGTGCCAGCTGACTGGGCCGCGGAGGCAGGGCGCCTGTGGCAGAAGCCTTTGAATATTCTGCTCAAGTCCTGAGACTTTATCCTGTGGGCAATGGGAGCCACAGCAGGAGGTGCTGTGTCAGATTAGCATCCAGAGGGACCACCCTGGCAGTCAGGTGGCACGTGGAGCGATGGAGCACAGACCTGGAGGCAGGAAACAAGGGCACCAGTCAGGATGCCTTTGCTGCCTTTGCACAAAGCCCTGGCTGGCTCTCACCAGCTGAATTCATCAAGAGGCTCATTATCCAACACAGCTGCAAGCTTCGAGATGACAGACAGCACAGGTGGTTGAGTCAGTGGCTCAGCAACGTCACCATGGGCCCAGGTGCCATCTCTCTCCACTCTAGCATCTTCTGTGGTTGGCTCTGCCTGCAGACTACCTTTCCTCATCTTCAGAAGATGAGGCAGCAGCAGCTCCTCGAGTGACATATGGACACAGCAAAGACCACAGACAGAAGGGAGCCATCTCTTCTTTGGTCTCCTTCTTAGCAAGGAAAACTTTTCCAGAAGCTTCCCAGCAAATCTTCCCTCCCCATCCCACTGTCCCAGATGGGGTCACAAACCCATTCCAAAACCATCCACTATCAAGGAAATAAAATGACATATTTGGCTTAGAATAATAACTTACACACGGGAGGAATCAACTACTCTGAATCATCACCTGAAACACTTGGGAGCCTACGGGTCCAGGCAAAGGATGCTAGAAGCCTAAACTATGATAACGGTGGTAAAAAGATGGGGAGATGATAATGGATTCAAGATTTCTTTAGGAAGTTTTGTTGGCAGCAGTTGGTGGTGGACTGAATATGGAAGAGGAGGGAAACGAAGGAAGAAAGGACACCCTCCCCTCCATATTTCCAGCTTGGGTGAGTGGGTAGAAGCAAGTGCTACTAACTGAGCCAAAGAATCCAAGAGAAGGAAGGGAGGGTTTGGGGAAAAGTTGGTTTGGGGCACGTTCAATGTGAAGGGTCTGTGGGCACTGAAATAATTGTGTTGGGCCATCAGTGGAGTATATGAGTCAAACCATTATCCCAGACAGGTGGTCCATACTCAGACATGGTTCTCAGACAGGCTTTGGTCCATACAGACGTTTTTGAACCAACATTTAATCACTGAGAGAGTCCAAATAGGATTATGTAGGCTTCTCAGGGAAAACTGGAAAATCTGGCAACACGGGTCCTGAATTCCTACATGTCAACAGTTGGGTGGAAACCAGGGGCAGCCATTCCCTTCAGCTAGAACAAGAGGTTCTCTGGCCTGCCACACTCAATCCATTTCATTCACTAACTTTACCCACCCGGCCCCTGAAGGCATTTCCATCTGATGCCCTGCTGAGAATGGCGGGCTGCAGGAGAGGGGGAAGAGGTCAGAGCTGCAGATAGACATCTGGTAGTCACTAGCATTTAGATGGTGGTCAAAGCCCTGGCTGTGGATGCCATCACACAGAGACAAAGTGGAAGGAGAAGTGGGTCAAGGAGGACACCCCGGAGCCATCACTTTTTTAGAAATGGAGAAAGAGAAATTCATGCAGGAGAGAGAAACTGGAATGGAGCAAGTGAGCCTGAAGTCTCAGGAGCTAAGAGTCTGGAGGTGGAGACAGGGCTCACCTGTGCCAGATGCAACGGGAGGTCCAGGGAGAGGAGGGTCCAAAGGAAGCACGGCACTGGGGAGATGAGTCGTGTGTGCCCTGGGAGCCACCTTGGTGGCACGGCGAGGGAAAAGGCAGATGGCAATGGGCTGGATGGAGGATGAGAGATAAGTGGAGACAGGGCACATAGACGGCTCAGGTGAGAAAGGGAGGAGAAAGGATGAACAGAAGCTGGAGAGGTTATGGGGTCAAGGCATGGACCCTTTGTAGGATCAGAGAGACTTGGACATTCTAAAGGGAAGAAAGAAGCTAGCGGTGAGAGGAGGCTACAGAAATTAAGCTAGAGGGATGAACAACAGAACCGAGTCCAAGACGAGGGAGTGGGAGCAGGGAGACGCCACGGTCAGGCACAGGTGCCCGGATTCACCACAAGAAGGACTCCAAGGCTGGGGGATTGGAGGTGAAGATAAACCTGTCAGCAGACGAGGATGCTCTGAAATGGGAGCGCTACTAACGGACCTTCACAAGGTGGGGGCTTAGTAACCTTTCAAAGGGATGCTCCCAAGTGTCCATCCTTTCCCATTAGGTACGAAGGCCGGGGTGGGGAGCCTGGGGACGCGTAGCGCCACATGCCCTGAACTACAGGCAGCAGTGGTGGAGGGCAGAGCTGGCTTCCAAGCCCTGGGGCAGAGGGAAGGAAGCGCACGCTGGGTGACCTGGATGATGAGTCTCTGTGGGAGGGGGATGCAGCAGCTCTGCGGGTGGAGGGGAAAGCTCACAGCACCACGCACCGCTTGAGAGGTGGCCACAACACAGTCGCTGGGTCCTCTCTGGTGCGCACCCTGGCTCGGATGAATGTCTTGCTCCGTCCCCTATGCTGAACTCTCCTCAAAAGCGACTGCCAGGGCTGCCCTGGTGGCGCAGTGGTTAAAACTCCATGCTCCCAATGTAGGGAGCCTGAGTTCGATCCCTGGCCAGGGAACTAGATCCCACATGCACGCCACAACTAAGGAGCCCGCCTGCAGCAACTAAAACGAGCCCACGTGCCACAGCTAAGGAGCCCGCAAGCCGCAACTAAGGAGCCAGTGCAACCAAATAAATAAATAAATAAATTTTTTAAGAGGGAGGGAGGCAGGAAGGAAGGAAGAAAGCACCCCATGGCATTTTTCTGAGGCAACTTTCTATCCTGGGGAATCAGGCAGATTCTAAGGCAATGGTTCCCCTGGCAGCCCACGGTTAGGGTCAAGGCTTTCATTGGGACAAACGAATCCCCTCCTGGTTTGGGGCTGCAGCACTTACAGGGCTGCCCGAGGCCCTCAGCTCCAGACCAGCCTCTGTGGTCCACATTCCACAATCGCGGTGGAAGCTCTGAGCAGCAGGGAGAGTTTCCCACAACAACACACACGAGCCCCTTGATGTCCAGCTCCAGATGTGACTTCCAAATTCTCAGTGACTTTCACCTTAAACTATGTTGATTGAGGACAGAGGTGAAAGGTGACTGAGTACCATCAATGAGGAACCCCCAAGCTCGCCAGTAGACTACAGCATCCACTCTCCTTTTTCCCACATTTTAATGAAACGGCCTAAGCATAATTATTCGGATTGTTACTCTTCTGTGTCTGGCTTATTTTATGGTGGAGTTGCTATGAGACAAAAACAAACAGAAAGCTCTTTTTTAAATAAAAACAATACAGGAAGAGAAATATGCCTGGAAAGGCCACTATCTTGATATTCAGCATCTCCAGGATAACTAAGCTTTTGCTGATATTGAAAACCTCCATGTCTTAAAGACTATCTCTGATCTTAAAAATAACAATAATCTGTTTACAGCCCTTGCACTGGAAAAATCAATATTCTTTAATTCCTTCTAAAAACCAGGGGCATTAAAATAGAATCAAAGCTCCAAGAGGGAGGCATGCTGGCATCATTTCACTTGCTTTGAATTACGTGGTTAAACCCAGCATGCATTTCCCTAGAGAGGAAGTGGAGTCTTCTTTCAAGAACACGCTAAACGCCCATCTGTCAGAAACAATTTGGGGGTACTGAGGTACAGAGATGAAGAATAGAACAGACCATCCCTTGAGGTCCCTGCCTGTGCAGAACACTTCTGCCTCTGCAAGATGATGTACTCGTTGTCCTTGATCAAATGCCCCCGCATGACAGGCATGGTGCCACCCAAGCCAAGGGCACAGCCGTGCAGGTCTGTAAGAAGCTCTCCTTCTCCTGTTAGAGCCAGGTGCCCAGATAAACAATCACAAGACAATAGCACATTATGAGAGTTGAATGCTGATGGGAACATACCCCAAACACCACTATTAATTATCTATTAGTGGGAAGAGGGCACCATTGAGAGCCGACCTCTCGTACTACCGTGGGCGCTTGGGATTTCACTTGTTTCTCAATGAACACAACAGCCCTCGGAGGTAGGTGTCCTTATCTTCATGCTCTGAGTGATGCCCCAGGTCACCAGGGTAGCTTGCTCCAATTCCAAAGTCCCTGTTCTTTTTATGCCAAGCAACATCTCAAGTACTATTCTTGAATATAGTCTTTCCTGACTCCCTTAACTGAATGTTATTTGTACTTCTGTTAAGGCCACTACCTTCATCTAGAAGGACAGTCATTTGTCTACTTGTCAGTTTTATAGGACTATAAACTTCAAAGCAAGGAATGGCATCTCTTTATGTATTTTTTGTGTGTGTATCATTTTTTAGATAAGAGGTGGCTCTCTGATGAGGTGATGCTTAGGCAGACACCTGAAAGAAATAAGAACAGCCCTGGAGGATGGGGCATGGCATGGGGGACATCCCAGCAGAGGGCACAGCCAATGCAAAGGTCCTACATCAAGGGGCAAGTTTGAGGGACGAAACCTCTACCCCACCCTTGTCATTCTGTCCCCTTTCCCTGTTTCATTTTTCTTCAGGGCATTTTTTGCTCTTTGACCTCACATTTATGAGTTTATCTGCTTACTGCCTACACCTCAACTAGAAATGAGCTCTGTGAGGACGTGCTTTCACCACTGCTGCTCCTTAGAGCCTAGAGCCGGTCTGGCATATGCAGGGGACTCCATACAAATTTGTTTAGAAACATATGAATAAATGCACACAGCATTATACACATTTTCAAAGTTTTGTTTATTTTTATTATGCACTTATGTACAACCACTGAACTAAGCACTTTACACACACTATGGCATTTAATCCTCATGAAAACCCTACTCAGGTGGGTACTCTTAACCGCATTTTACAGGGGGTGAAACTGAAGTTAGAAAAAGCTTGCTCACGGTGACTCAGCCATTAGTGGTGGAGCTGGGATATAAACCCAGGTCTGATCCAAAAGCCTGTGCCTTTTAACTAAAGCATTATTCTCGTACATGGGAGGCCCCTGACAAACAGTCACCGGATGGAGTCAAATATATTCAGGGCAGAGGAGGGGGCAAGATCAAAGACGGTGTAACCTAGAATATGGAGAGCAGGTTAAAAGATGCCTCATTCTTGTACGGAAGCTAAAAAGACCCAACATCAAAGATAGGAGGTTAGCCGAATGTGCACTTTTTCCCCCAGAAATTTACCTACCTAAGAAATGAGACGTCTAAGTGTCTGACTTCTAAAGGCTCCTAGGCTATGTAACTCAAAAGGAAGACACTGATTTCTTTTTTTTTTTTCTTCTTCTTCTTTTTTTTTTTTTTTTTGTGGTACGCGGGCCTCTCACTGCCGTGGCCTCACTCGTTGCGGAGCACGGGCTCTGGACGCGCAGGCTCAGCGGCCATGGCTCACGGGCCCAGCCGCTCCGCGGCATGTGGGATCTGCCCGGACCGGGGCACGAACCCATGTCCCCTGCATCAGCAGGTGGACTCTCAATCACTGCGCCACCAGGGAAGCCCAAGACACTGATTTCAATGCAGCAAGCAGCAGAGAAGGTCAGCCCTCAGGAACGGTCATATGATTAGGGGAGGCAGAGCGGTGATGCCGGAAGTTTTTGGTGACTCCAAGGAAAGGCTGAGCAGGATCAGAGTTTACTCAGGAGGCCCTGCCTATGGTGGGCTGGAGAATTCTGCTCTGCTGAAGGGTCAGTGACAAACATAAAGCTCAAAAGGTCTTCATCCAGGGCTTCCCTGGTGGCGCAGTGGTTGAGAGTCCGCCTGCCGATGGAGGGGACACGGGTTCGTGCCCCGGTCCGGGAAGATCCCACATGCCACGGGGCGGCTGGGCCCATGCACCATGGCCGCTAAGCCTGCGCTCCGCAACGGGAGAGGCCACAACAGTGAGAGGCCTGCATACCGAAAAGAAAAAAAAAAAAAGGTCTTCATCCAGAACAGGTTAGATAAAATAGCCCACCAAGTCTCACTAACTCCTTTGCTTTGATTTCATGCTTACTAAGACCAATCCAGTTCCTTGATACTGAGAATGCAATTCCCAGAAGTGTATCGCTGGTTTTCTCCTCCCAGCTACACTGCTAAGTTAGCACTCGGGCTTACGAGTCAGGCTCTGCTGCTGGTACGGGAGCTCCAAGCCTGCTCACTCCCGGGTGAATTTAACACGGGTTCCCCACGTGGTGGGTCAGAGTGAACCCTGGGCTCAGATGCTGCATGGCAGCTGGGGGTCCAGCTCTGCCTTCACCACCTCTGTTGGATGGGATCATGACCACTCCTCTGTCCCCCAGGTTCTGACCCTTGGGTGAGAGTACGGCTATAACAACAAATTCGCTGATCCAAGAATCACAGTTATCACGAAATAACACATCAGTCATCACAGGGAAATGAAGGCTTGTCCCCACTTCTCTTATTAACACTGATCTAAATGTATTTTTTTCTTCTACCATAAACACAAGTTGGGTTTCCCAACATCAAACCACCTTTCCCTCCTCATCAATGGTAACTACACGCAGAAATTAAAAGCGCTGTAGCCCTCATGTCCGTATTCTGATCACTTCTTTGAGATCACAGAGACATCTTGTGCTGTGCTGCGGTTTACTGACTTCCAAGTGCCTTCATGGGCCATCTCGTGGCATCCTCCCAACAATACCCTCAAGGTAGGCAGGGAAATGCTTACTCCCCATTTTAAAGAAAAGGCAACAGACCCCAGGAGGCCACACAAGTTACTCAAAGGCCCAAGGTCCCAGAGCTAGAGAAGGGGGAGCTGGCCTCAAACCCAGGCCTGTGACCTCACGCCCTTTTCCTGAACTGCAGGACCATGGGGGCCATGACCTACCCTGGCCCTGATGACGCTTAACCCTGTGGATGCCGAAAGAGCCAGTTTGTGAGCTGAACACCAATGTATTCACAAGCAATGTTTCAAACCCTTACCATGGTACTCTGTACTAGAGACTGAACTTCAACTCTCACAGTGGTGAAATAAAAAGGTGAAAAAGGGACTTCCCCGGTGGCACAGTGGTTAAGAATCTGCCTGCTAATTCAGGGGACATGGGTTCGATCCCTGGTCCGGGAAGATCCCACATGCTGCAGAGCAACTAAGCCTGTGAGCCACAACTACTGAGCCTGTGCTCTAGAGCCCACGAGCCACAACTACTGAGCCTGCACTCTAGAGCCCAGAGCCCACAACTACTGAAGCCCGTGAGCCTAGAGCCTGTGCTCTGCAACAAGAGAAGCCACCGCAATGAGAAGCCCGCGCACCGCAACAAAGAGTAGCTCCCGCTCGCCGCAACTAGACAAAGCCTGCGTGCAGCAACGAAGATCCAACGCAGCCAAAAATAAAGAAAGGTGAAAAGAACCTCACATGGCACAATACTGAGTGATTTAGAAATTAATAGTAAACAATGTTTTTAAATAGCTAACATTTATAAAAACTAGCACTGTCCCAGGCACACTTCTCAGAGGTGGCAGAACCAGCTGGGCTCATCTCAGGCTGAGCGTCTTGGCCCCAGACTCAGAGTGAGCAACTTGGCTTTGTAGGTTCTTTCAGAATTGATCAGCCTCAAGTTGGGTCTGACCCCTGAGCCTTCCACCCCAGCCCCCGTCCACACTGCCTCTCAAAATGGCCAGAGCAGGCCTTGTAACCGCCCAGCTGGGGGAGTCAGTCATCCTTCCAGACCCTCGTCTCTTAACTACTCTAATTGCAAACACATGTTCTTACACCACCTCCAACTCAGGCAAACAGGAGACAGAAAAACACTTAGGAGCCCTCAATGTCAAGGGGCATCAAGGTGCTGGGAGCATGACCTTTTCTGGCCCAGGTGCTGGAAAATAAGTACCTCTACCGAGCTCCTCCCTTCCCCCAAACTGAAAGCAGCTCTGCCGGCCTAAGCCGGGGCTGCAACCACATGCCATTTGGGCTCCACGGCACCCGGCTTCTTGAATCAACCTCTACCTTGCCAGTAACTTGGCCTACCAATGCACCAAAAATAGGCGGCCCTCCTCCTTCCTTTGAGGCATTTTAAGGTAAAACGCATTTGATCCCCAGGGCAGACCACCCCTCAGACTCTCCCCGGGAGCCATTCCAACCTGGTGTGGCTGCTTCCACTATGATGTAAGATGGACCCTCTAAGCGACAGGCCTCACACACTGTCCCCAGGCGGCCGCTCCAGACGGCTTCCTCGGCCCAGAAAATGGCATCACTGTGTCTCTCAAGACAGAAATATCTGGGAATCATCCTTGATCCCCACTTTTTCCTCAACCCTACACCCCCCATCCCCCAATTCTACCTCCAAAATACATCGCAAATCTGTCCATCTCTCTCCATCCCCACTGCCTCTTCTCTAGGTCAAGCTACTGTCAACACTTACCTAAGGGTCCTGAACAGCCTCCTGACAGGTCTACCTGCTTCCCCTCTTGGACTGTGGCACACGGCTAGTTATGTCCAAATCCAGTCTGCTCTTCCTGAGGAGTTGGGAATACGACAATCCATTCCAAGACCACATTTCCTAGACGCCCCTGCAGCTAAGTTGGCCGTGTGACTTTTTACTTGCCAGTGAAATGTGAGTGGAAATGAGATGTGTACAAATCGTGCATCATTTGTTTAAAAGGAAACTGTTTGCCAGGATTTCCTCTCTAATTCCCTTTCTGGGAGACAAGGAGCGGAGGCAGCTCTGACCACAAAGATGAACACAGCCACCTAGGGACGGTAAATGAGAGAAAAGGAGGCTCAGGTCCATGATGATCTTGTGGAGAGCTCTTCACAGGAAGAGACCAGAGGACAGCAAGACTAGAAACAGAGAGATCAGTGTCAAGGCTATTGTAGACTAGAGGACGGAACAGGTACAGCTTTGACTACAGTATTGGTAGCACTAGAAATGGTGAGATGTACCCAGATTCTGGGTATAGATTGTAAACACAAGCAATTGAATTTCCTGGTAAATTCTACTGGGGGGATGAGATTAGAAGTCAAGGATGACTCCCAGGTTTTTGGCCTGAGGAACTGGGAGGGTGGAGGGCCCATGAACTAGGATGGAGGAAGAGTGAAGATGGAGACTATATGGAGAGGATGCTCAGGAATTAAATTTTGGACCTGCTTAAGAGTAGAGGTTACTGGGCTTCCCTGGTGGCGCAGTGGTTGGGAGTCCGCCTGCCGATGCAGGGGACGCGGGTTCATGCCCCGGTCCGGGAAGATCCCACATGCCGCGGAGCGGCTGGGCCCGTGAGCCATGGCCGCTGAGCCTGCGTGTCCGGAGCCTGTGCTCCGCAACGGGAGAGGCCACAACAGGGAGAGGCCCGCGTACCGCAAAAAAAAAAAAAAAAAAAGTAGAGGTTACCAGTGCCTGAACCTGGAGTCAACACTAGTTGGATGTGAATCCTGACTGATGCTTACTTAACCTCTTGACCACAATCAAGCTACTTAAACCCTGTGTGCCTCAGTGCTCTCATCTACAACATAAGGACTAATAATGGCCCCATCCCACCAAGTTGATATAAAGAGGAAATGTACACATTCCAGACTTTCTTTTGTGCTGTTCCAGTCTTCCAAAAGGCTCCGAACTTTTGAGATCAGGAAGAAATCTTCCCTCATCTCTACGCCCGCTTGACCCATCTCAAGTAACACTAAGTCCCCAAGATTCTGAAAGCAGAGATGTGGTTGTCTGCTGTGGTCTGGGGACAACTGTGAGGAAGCTTTCAAAGCAGCTGGTATAGGAATCTAACTAGAACATTTTCTTCACCTCAGATTCCTGGCAAAACAAGGCCTGCAGTTAGAAGGGAAAGGTTTTAATTACAAGGCCACCTGTCCAGCCATCTGAAGCCAACCCCAGCCTTTGGCTGGTTCCCTGTGGGCAACAGGGCATTTAGGGGAACCGTGCTCAGAGTCCCTGATGCTTTCACATTTCACAGCCTTGTATGATCAGGGAGAAAATGAACAGTTCTCAGAAACAGGCCCCCGTTACTGCTCCCCTTCCCATTTGTTATTAAGGATGGAAACAAGATACTGAGGGTTTAGGTCATGAAGAGCCTGAATTCCTTCCCCTCCTTTCCTGTGGTCAGATAAGGTGGCCCCAAAACCAAATGATCTTATGCTCTCAAAGCTAACGATACTCCTCTAATTCCCCCTCCGAATGGAGGTAAGTGGTTTCTAAATTTTTATTAATTGTCCACTGACATTTTTAGACTGACAAATATATGAAAGGCAAGCTGGCTATATTCAAACCTGTGAATTCTAAATCAGAATTAATGGAAATTCCTAACTCTCAACACAGGGAAGAAGGGAGGGAGGAAAAGAAGGAAGAAAGGGAAGGAAGGAAGGAAGGGAAGGGGGGGAGAAGAAAAGAGAAAAGGAAGTGAAAGTAATGAAACCCTTTTAGGGGTATCATTATTTAAACCATATATCAACAAAGAAAAATTCAAATATTTCCAACTTGGGCCTTTTCTTTTTTAAAGGAATAGACAAAGGCCGCAGAATAATGTGAACCCAAGTACAAAAGGCACCAGGATTAATTAAATTGCAGATGGTACAGAGACCAGTTCATTATTCATTAAAACAGTTTCCATTTCTTCGGGGGCCCGTAGCTAGACGACATTTCCCAACCTCCCTTGCAGTCAGTGTGACCATGTGACTGAGTTCCGGCCAGTGGCACAGACAGAAGTGACAGATGCCATTTCAGGCCTGGCCCATTAAAACCTCCCACGGGGGCTTCCCTGGTGGCGCAGTGGTTGAGAGTCCGCCTGCCGATGCAGGGGACACGGGTTCGTGCCCCGGTCCGGGAAGATCCCACATGCCGCGGAGCGGCTGGGCCCGTGAGCCATGGCCGCTGAGCCTGCACGTCCGGAGCCTGTGCTCCGCAACGGGAGAGGCCACAACAGTGAGAGGCCCGCGTACCGCAAAAAAAAAAAAAAAAAAACACCTCCCACAGGTAATTTGCCATGTTCCTTCCCCTTCTGTGTGACCTTGGGAGCTACAAGTTGAAGAAGGTGGAGCCACGAGATGGAAGGAACCTGGGATGCTGAAGCACCGCTTAGAGGAGACCCGTCTGCTGACCAGAGACATCTGGTGAGAAATAAACCCGTACATGATAAGCCACTGAAATGCTGGTGTGTATCTGTTCACGGCAGCCGGTGCTCCATGAACTAATACACAGCTCAGATCTTACCCATCTCCTCCAGACAGCCTCACTTTGGCATCTGCGAATGCGGAGTTTTCATAAGACCTTATCAGGGGTTGTAAGTAGAGTCAATCAGCAGACTAACTACAATCAACACCCATGTTGGCCTTTTCGGTCTCAACCTCATGACTTACCTAGCTGAAAAGTGATGCTCTCATCAGGAATATGTTATTCCAAAACAGCATGCACTAAGAACATGCTGTCATTTCCTTTAAGAGGAAGAAATTACATTTAGCAAGATAAGAGTTCCTAAATAAATAAAAGGCAGCAATTAAACAAGCCATTAGCTTGCCATAATAGCGTAAAGAGCATTCTCTCTACTGACTGGCCGTGAGCGCCACGAGGGCAAGGACCATGTCCACTGGTTCACCACCGCGCCTCAGTGTGTGCCTGGCACATAGGGGGCATTCAACAAATACCTGCCCACTGGATGAGAAGATGAAAGGAAGCACTTGCCTCGGCTCACCTCCTTCCTCATGTTCACACACCCCTCGTTCTCTATATACTTAGTATACATATGATGCTTCTCCCTGCCACAGGGCCATTGCACGTGCCCTTCCTTCTGCCTGAAACGACCTGCCCCTCCTCCTCTCCCTCACCTTCACTGTCTCCTTTGGCTGGTTACTCCTACCCCTTTTTCAGATCTTGGCACAAGCATCCCTGCCAGGTCTCTCTGTGTGTCTTACTTACCAATTGTACATTTACGCGTGTGATCATCTCCACAGCACTTGTCTATTTCTGAAGTTACCCTGTTTATTTGAGCATGTGTCAATTACCTGTTTCCTCACAAATGCACCAGGGGCCTTGAATGTCTCACCCACAAATATCTCCCAATGCCCCCCACAATAGTGTACGGCCCAGAGAAAGTCCTCATTCAATAGGCTGAATGAATAAATGACTGTCAGATATCATTATTCTCATTTATTTAGTAGATTTTATCCAGTCAGCCCAATCACCAGAGTTTTTTTTTCTCTCTTCCTATTTTATCATCATATATAGAGAGATGGATATCTGTTAGCATCAGTGAGATAAAAAACCATGAATATGACACTAATAATACAGAATCAAAGTAACCTAGGGCTTCCCTGGTGGCACAGTGGTTAAGAATCCGCTTGCCAAAGCAGGGGACACGGGTTCGAGCCCTGGTCCGGGAAGATCCCACATGCTGCAGAGCAACTAAGCCCGTGCACCACAACTACTGAGCCTGCGCTCTAGAGCCTGCGAGGCACAACTACTGAGCCTGTGTGCTACAACTACTGAAGCCCGCACACCTAGAGCCCGGGCTCCGCGACAAGAGAAGCCACCGTGATGAGAAGCCCACGCACCGCAACGAAGAGTAGCCCTGCTCACCACAACTAGAGAAAGCCCACGGGCAGCAACAAAGACCCAATGCAGCCAAAAATAAATAAACTAAATAATTTTTTTAAGTAACCTATCATTTATATTCTTGCCTAATAACCGTGTGTTTAGTGCCTTCTCTGTGCACGCACTATTTCAGTTACTGTAGGGACATATCAGAATGAATTAACAGAGTTCCCTGTCCCCGAGCAGTTTACAAATCATGTAGCAGGATAATAGTTGATAATATTAATGGTGGATTTTTCCCCAGGTTTCTTTGTATCCATGGCCCTCGCCCTAATCAGTCTGACAGGCTAGTCTGGGGATGAGAAAGCAGAGAGAAAAAATTCCTTTTGAGCTTCAAAGTCTACAGCCTGTTGGAATGGAGCAGATTCTGGTAATTAACACTTTGAGGGAAAATACATGATCGTATAAGGCTTCCTGACTCCAACCTTTCCAACTGGGTGACCTCTAAGGAAGAAGGAAACAACAAAAATTCCAGATGGGTTTGGAAGCTCTGAGCGCAGGGCTGACCCATGCCCTGTGAAGCACCCAGACCTCAGCTAGGTGGTAGAGCTGCGTGATACACTAAAATGTCAGGCAGCTGTGCAGAGCTGCACGGCTCCAGCATGGCACAGGGCAGAAAAGGGCCCTGTGCGTCCAAGAGAGACACCAGTGCAGTAAAGAGAGTACAGCAGCAGGACCTAAGAGGCCTTGCAAAGGGAAACGTGAGATAAGGCAGCAGCGACCTACATGTCCAGTGATTGAAGGCTTAACAGAATGATGTACATTCCAGTAGATGCCAGCTGGACAGATGGCATCTGAGGACGCGATATACCACCTCGCAGGTGCCTTGGCCCCAATCCTCTAGCACTGAGAATGCGGCCTGGGGCCAAAGAGAGTGTCATGGAGAATGGGATGGTATATTTGCAAGCAGATGGGGAGCTCAGAATAGAAACTGAGTTAAAGGGAGTTAAATTGACATGGTGGCACTAAGAGTCATACCTGCTGTACAGGCTTGAAGAGTTAAGATTAGTCCTAATACAACCACGCTAAAAGGCAGAGGTCACCATAGGCGGTGGAAATTAAGGAGAGCTATGGAGCTGGGGAGCCTTGGAAGGCTTCAGCAAGGAGGTGAAACGTGAGCAGAGGTCTTGGACTGGAAGAGTTTTGAGAGGTGGAGACGTGAAATCATGAGGCTGGAGAGAAACGCATTTCAGAAATGGGAAAGCATAAGCAAAGACGCGGAGGCAGGGAAAGCTTTGTATAAAACCATGCCTTGTACGACTTGTCTACAGCTCAGGGTATATGTAGGCGGGAGCCTGATATCAGTAAAATAATGGAGAGCCTGAAAGGACAGACTGAGGAGTCTGGTCGCTCCATGGTAGGTAATAGGGAATCCCACAAGGTGACTGAAGAGTGGATGATATGACCACACTTGTGCCTCGGGAACACGGAGCTAGCAAGGATCCCCTGGAGGAAAAAGAATACAGGGAGAGGGCAACAGCCAGCCCTCAGATGAGGGGCCCGCAGTGCAGGGGGAGCTACAGGAATTGAGGAGATCCTTTTTTTTTTTTTGGCCATGTGGCGCGGCACGCGGGATCCCAGTTCCCTGACCAGGGACTGAACCTGTGCCCCCCACAGTGGAAGCGCGGTGTCTTAACCACCAGACCGCCAGGGAATTCCAAGGAGAACGTCTTGATGGAGATCGAGTTGGGTCTGCTTGGCAGGAACTGAAGTGCGGGTGGGGGAGGAAGGAGCTAAAGATGGTTTCAGGTGCATCTGGGGGAATGGGAGCTCTTAGGAGAGGCCGGAGGTGGGGTTCAGGCTGAGAGTAGAACACCTAGGTTGGAAATATGGACCTGGATCTCAGAAAGAGGGAGAAATATCAATATTTGGCATTAGTTCTCGGAGTTGGAAGGAACTTTAAAGATCCCCTAGACCACTGCTTCTCAAACCTTAAAAGTATATATGTGAATTTCACCTCAATATCAAAATGAATAAGTGTCCCCCCCCAAAAGTATACCAATCATTGAGGATCTTCTTAAATTGCAGATTCTGTGTCAGGAGGTCTGGGGTGAGGCCTGAGATTCTGCATTTCTAACAAGCTCTCAGGGGATACTGATGTTGCTGGTCCAGGGACCACGCTTCGACTAGCAAAGGATTAGACCAATATTACCCCAAGTATAATACACATGTGTGTGGCGGTGCATGCAGAAATTTCAGGTGAGTCATAAACACTCTATTTTAAGATCTACACAGATTTTCACTTACCATTGTGATGTGAAGTTTCCTTTAAGTGCATTTAAGGATTAAAAAGTTGACTTGAAGAAAAAATAATAAATAACAAGAGAGGAGGCATGCATAGGTGGCAAAAATTGGGCAGGGGGCCTCCAATTACTGAAGTCTGAGGAATGCTTGTAGGAAGCCTCTGAGGATACTTGTAGGAAGAGAAAGAAATCCCAGTTTAGAATAAATAGCGGTGATGCCGGAGGGAGAAGTGTTGCTTGATGGAGCTAGGTGACTAACAGCGAAAGTGACTAACACTTGCGAGCATTTCCGGAGCCCGTGAGCCCAGCACTGACCTGGAGCGAATCATCTACTCCTCACAACAGCCCTGTGAGGTCGCTGTCAGTGTTGTCCCCAGTGTCCGGATGAGGACACCGTGGCTCAGAGAGGTTGCCCAAGGTCAAGTAGCTAGTAAGTTCTGGAGCCAGGACTTGAATCCAGGGCTGGGGGACTCCTTTCTCTCCATCACACTGTACCCCAATCCAGCAGGCTCGATGCTTCTACAACATTCTCCTCCTTCCAATGCTGCTGCTGCTCATTTTCTTTCTCTTTTTTTTTTTGTTTTTATTAATTTTTTGGCCATGCCGCAGGGCACGCAGGATCTTAGTCCTCCGACCAGGGATCGAACCCGCGCCCCTGCAGTGGAAGTGCTAGAAGCACAGGGTCTTAACCACTGGACCACCAGGGAAGTCCCGCTGCTCATTTTCTGTTAATGCAGCTCAGTGTAACTCTGTCGCATTAATGCCACTAAGAATGATGTGATTTTTCCAATTCCCTGAATTCTTTTTATAAATCAGGGATTATCATTCCCATTTTTAAGATGACAAACTGAGGCTCACTGGGGTCACACCGCCAGGACTCAGAACTTAGGTCTGCCTGACTCCAGATTCAAGGCTTTTCCTACAAACCTACCCCGACCCCACTTCTCTTGGTGTGTAACTGTTAAGAAGAAGACGTCCTTCCCCAGACTGGAGTGGCTTCTTACCATTTGCCAAACACATGTCCCCCACCTCACTCTCTGCCTTGCTGGACACATGACACCGTTTAAACCAATTCAGACTTTAACCTATAATCTTGGTGTCAGTTGGTGGCTAATAGCTGCCTTGTAACTTTAATCGGCGCACCAGATCTCCGGCAGGTGCAGACAAGCCACAAAGAAACCCACTTTGAATCTCTGCATGCTGGAACCATCCCTAGATTATAAACCGAACCACATGCAGTGTCAGGCAAGGCCTTTAGTTTTACCAGGAATGCTACAAAGATTTTTTTAAACCAACCTTTGTTTTAGATGTCACAGAAAGGAAAAATACTATAAATAGCTCTCATAGGGCAGCTAGTAAAATTATTCTTCTAAACCAACATCTATTCATACAGCATCACGACCCAAACCCCGAATACTGTTATTTTGCAAGGAGAAAGCCTTCTAGAAGCAAGGATTTCAGGGTGAGACAAATAACACCTACTCTAGATTCTAGCCTTAATCCCCTCTAATTTATGTTCAATACAGCATTTTAAACAATCACTAGTTTTCTCTTCAAAAAGGACTTCCATCTAGAAGCCAGACTTCCTGACTTTCGTTTCTTGTCATTTCCAAAAACTGCCCCCTCCCCCTCCCCCTTCCCCCCTTCCCTCCTTCCCTCCTTCCTTCCTTTTCCCTATTTCCTGGTTCTGTGCTGCTTTACACAAACGCTTACATCTCCTGAATTCTGTTCAGGGCCCCATGACACAAGCACAGATTCTTCCCCTCTCCTTCAATCCATATCCCATTCACACAGATTGACCCATCTCGGTTGGCAACAGTCTGTCTAGCACCGGCGGGCAAGCACAGGGTACGTGCACACAGCGTCTGAAGAAGTGAGAGCAACACGGCATCATGATGGGATTGGCCGGGACACAGAAAACCCCAAGTCCTGCCACAAACCAGCCACTGTCCCCACAAGGCCCGTGGGGGAAAAGGGCACACAGAGAACAAGCAAGGCCAAATGACACTTTATTATTGGTGGGTGTTGGCCTCGGGCTCTGAGCAAAACTCCAGCGAGACCGGCTGGGCTGTGGACTCCCTACTAGAGCGAGCTGACCAAGAGGGAAGGTCCAGAACGTTCACTCCCAGGCCCAGTTCTGATCCTCCAACAAGAGCCAGCCACCACTGTGACATCCGAGGGAGAACAGCACGCAGAGGAAATGGGGTGATGGACTCCATGCCCAGAGTGGAGTAAACCCAGGCCACCTTCCCAGACCTTCTCCAGCCAAGGGAGAGAAAATGAGTGCACTGGAGAGAAGGACCAGGGTTGAATGAATGGATGAACCGACAGACAGACAAGAGAAGAGGTTGGAAAAAGACAAGCCAGGCCTTCTCCCAGTGGGCACAGGCCTCAAGCCAAATGACTGAGCACAAGCATCTCTTCAAAGACAACTTCCACCTAGAAGGGCAAACAGGGCAGGAGCAGGACCCATCTTTTAGCCCCTAAGTAGCAGAGTGAGAAGACAGGAGAGAAAGTCCCTTGCAGGGAACACTGCCTGGACCCTCAGGGTTCCGGCCACATGAAGGGACAGAGAGGCCCATCCAAGGTTAGTCTGCCCCCATCCCTTCCACACACGTTTCAATCCCTCCTCTGGGCGTGGCCCTGGCAGGTATCAACACCTCACTTCCATACTTGAGAGCTGGGTAGGAAAGCACAAGAGCTGAGACATTCTACCTTCCTTTTTCCAGGATATGTTCTTCAAGCAAAACCAAGGCACTTGGTGATGCTGGGGAGGAGGGAGCAAGCCTGGTGGTTGAGAGCCCAGACTCTGGAGTTAGACCACAGGGGTTCAAACCCCGGCTCAGCCACTGACTAGCTGGTAACCTCAAGCAAGCCAGCCAAGCCATAGGAGTCTTCAGTTCCTCATCTATGCAACAGGGCAGCGATAGGAGCAACGTCACAGACAGTGTGAACATCACGACTCACGGAAGATGCTGAGCATGGTGTCAAGTCTGCAGTGAGCACAGAGTACATGCTGGCTGCCCTGACGATGACGGTGATGAGAGCGTCGCTACTACGACAATAGTACTTATCATCATCGTTCTCATCACTGCAGTTTCCCTCTAGCCTGCACGCTACCACAGGGCAATGAGATCCCTGCCTCCCTGCTTCCTGCCCCCATTGCTTCTCCTCTGCTGATGACCCTTGTCCACCAAGGTGAATTCCAAGTCCTTCCTCCCGTGGAGACAGACTCACTCACATGGTGCTGTGGAGGCAACGCTAAAGGACACGGGCGCTCCTCATTTCAAAGATCACAAACTGCCAACAGGCTGACTTCCCTGATGGCTGTTGTCCTGATGGACATAAGCCGAAGTTCCTGCCCAGCTACTCAAAACAAATGCCCAGCTCACCTCTTTCCATCCCCATCCCCACCGAATTTTATGAATTTCTTTGAAGGGAGAAACATGGATTTGCTAAGCCTTCTTCTAGTTCGCTTACAGTCCTACCTCCTGTGAATACTCTGGTAGCTGTTACGTGATTTGAAGAAACACTAGGAGCAGAATCGTTAAAAATAGTAACAGAACAGAAATTTCTACCTTAAACAAATCATTCCAACAGATGGAACTGAAAGCATTTATTATCCCTCTCTGGTCTGGGACTTTTCAAGTACCGCATTTCCAGCCGGCCAGACTGGGAGCTATTTGATAGTACCTCTCTGACCAATTACATACTAATTAAAATCCCTCGGTGTGGGCTGGGGGGAGCAGCTCTGCATATGGACTTCAATTACTGGGCCCTAGTTTTGCCAAGAAAACACAAAGGGTTTTTCTGGCTGGATGCTGAGGCTTAGAATGAACATATGGCCTGCGTGGGAGGGGAGGGTGAAGAGTGTAATCCTAAACAGGAAGTGGAGGATTCCCCCTCCGCACACACCACCCCGTGATCTCCTGAAAGCAGCTACGTACCAGGGTTACACAGAATCCCTGCTTAGCCCGTGGAACAAACGGCAGCGAGCTGCCACCCGGGACACGTCATTCCATCCCGGGGCCATTTCTGGATCGGAAGTCTTTCTTGCCCCCCTCTGACCTCTTCTTGGTGTTGGGATCAGAACCTCAGGTCTCTCCCTAGGTTTCACTGGGCCTGGGGTGGCAGAGTATTAATTTTTGGCTCACCAGAATCCATTTCCTCGTCTCCTGGTTACGCTTTCCCAAGCTTCCCAGTCCACAAGGCGCTGGCCGGGAGGAACGCTGGCCCAGTTCTGACCAATCAGCACAACTTAATCCCTCCGGCCACAGCGTCTGATTCCAGGATGGGCATCTGACCCAAACCAGTACAATCAGCATGACTTACAGGATGTGCGTGGGAGCTCCTGCTTGGGTAGATATGTTCCCTATCCAAGCTGGAGGTGTATAGGTGATGAGTCTGAAGCTGTGGCAGTCATCTTGCTGCCACAGGGAAGAGCAGATCTGAAAATGGAAACAACCCAGGGGAAGCAGAACCAAGAGAGAGAAGGAGGGAACTCAGAATACTGTGATAGCACTTAAGGTCCTGGATCCAGCCATTCCTGAATAAATCCACTCACGGCTTTTCAGTACTGGGAGCCAATAAATTACTTCCACGCTTAAGCTGGCTTCGGTTAGGCTTTCCATCCATTTGCAAAAAAATACATGAACCTATCTGGCAGAAATAAGATTGGGAGGCAGGACGTTAAAACAATCACAACAACAACCATCCAACCCTATAGGGATCCAGCCTGAAAAGAATATACTTGCTACAGCCTCTGTGGAGCTCTAGGGATCTTGGCCCAGAATCAAAGAATTCTAGAGCTAGAAGAGACCTTGTGGACAAAGCATCCTTTTTAACGATATTTTCTGTCTTTCTTTCTCTAAACAGGTATGTAGTTCCTGATGGTCCAGAGAGGAAAGACGTGACCAAGGAAGCAAGACACAAACTCTTCTCATTGCTCTCTCAGGGCCGTGTATGTATCTGTTGCTCAGTAAAACTTTGTTGCATGAGCATTATAGATCCAGTCCCCAATAGTCACTCTCTCTAAAACATGCAGCTCATGAGTCTTCTTTCTTTATGGCCAATATCTCCTGCAATAAATTCCTTAATGGACTACATTTACTTCCTACAATAATCTCTCTCTCTTTCTTCGCCCTTTTCTTTCTTTACGTGATGCTAGCGTGGCATTTCTTCCTATTCCCCATTTTGCCCTTTCAGTTGCTCAAAACCTTTACTTCTCGATTCAAAGTAATGACATTGACTACAGGCACTTAATAATCCAGACTTTATTCATTTGTCTGTCCTTTAACTTCTACCTCAAATCATGAGTTTTCTACCCATCCTCACCCATCCTTTACCTCTACTCACAAGCACCATGATTGTATTAAAAACAGCTGTAAGCACTACTCACAATTGCCAAGACATGGAAACAACCTAAATGTCCATCCACAGATGAATGAATAAAGATGTGGTTCATATATACAATGGAATATTACTCAGCCATAAAAAAGAATGAGATAATGCCATTTGCAGCAACATGGATGGACCTAGAATTATCATACTAAGTGAAGTCAGAAAGAGAAAGACAAATACCATATGATATCACTTATATGTGGAATCTAAAATATGACACAAACGAACCTATCTACAAAAAAGACTTACAGACAGAGAACAGACTTGTGGTTGTCAAGAAGGAGGGGCGGCGGGGCGGGATGGATTGGGAGTTTGGGATTAGCAGGTGCAAACTATTATATAGAGACTAAGATAAACAACAAGGTCCTACTGTATAGCACAGGGAATTACATTCAGTATCCTGTAATAGACTGTAATGGAAAAGAATATGAAAAAGAGTGTATAAACACAGACATGGAATCACTTTGCTGTACCACAGAAATTAACACAACATTGTAAATCAACTATACTTCAGTTAGATAGATAAATGAATAGATAAATAAACAACAGCTGCAAATTTTTACCCCCTGCCCCCAGACATCACACACATACAAACTAAAGTCAACTTGTCGCCACTGAGTTATCAACATCTTTATGACTGTCAGGAGATCTGATCTGATCTTCTTCCTAGGATCTGATCTCATTGCCATCTGAAATACTTTTATTCAGGATGATAAAATACTTCTGTTCATGATGACAGCAGAAAATAAATCTAAGCATCTATTCGTTGTTGGCTCCTTACACGACACGATCGGTTATTTAAACTTCCTGTGACTAAACTCCCCCTACTTCTATGACAGACGAATGCATTTGCCAGTGTGTAATGTTAACCAAGTTCTGGTAACACACAGACGGAAAGCTTCACGTAAGTGTTAAATGAGGTTATTACTCTCTGGAATCCCATAGGCCACTGGCAGCCCTTAAGAATTACAATTATTAGTTTTAAATTCCTTTCAGAGCATCTTAGGAACTTATAGGTCTTCAGAGGAAAAAAGATGAGGGATTTTGAATGAGATTCACAAACTCATTTGCTCTTTAATCCAAGTGGAACCTTTTACTAGAACTTTGGGCTGAGAAGGGAGAAACTTAATTCAGGATAAAAAATATACAGGTGATACCTTGAATTTCTGCCACGTCCCTTTTGCCAAAACTCGCCACCGCTCACACGTGTCATTTGACCACTGGTGTTTTTCTGGGGCAAGAAATACAAACAAAGAAGAATTTAAAGACATTTACTATGGATACAAATTCTTCCTTTCTTATTGCCATTGTTAATGTAATTCCATTTAGATCATTTCCCTAGAAATCTTTCTTCTTACTCTCCAGCTTCAAAACTCTAATTCCTTACGGGAACTGGCAATCCACCTTTCCCAGCCTGACTTCCTCCTCTACTGGGAGACAAAGCTGGGCCCCATCTCACTGCTTCCTTCTTCCTTTCTCTCTAGGCCAGCACCCTGCCCACCCTGGTTGCCCCTCTACTGCCAGGGGTATGGGACCTGGCCTGCTGAGAAGTCACCAAGGGGACAGTTGACACAATTCTGAAAGGCAGGGGAGCGAGCTCCAGTGCAGTGACTTTCACCCACGGGAAACAGGGGTCAGGCGGGACGGGGAGAGAACCAGACTCCCCTATATCCATCAGGCCGCAACTACGCTGAGGCGCGATTCCTCCTGCAAACTGCCTGCAGCAGCCCCCGTGCCGAGTCAGCTGCCTGATCCTTCATGGCTTATTCTGAAATAGCGGCCAGCATGAAAATTCCACGTGTCCTACTGTATCTTCTCCACTTCCCCTCCCACTCCTGGGATTTCACCTCCCTGATAAAACTTAAGTGCCTTAGCCCTTGCCTCAGACTCTGCTCTCTGCAGGGCCAGGCTGAGATGTTTACCTTCTCTAATCCAGCATTTCTCAAGGCATGACTTGCAGACCACCTACATCAGAAGCCTCTGGGGTACCCGCTAAAAAAGGCAGATCCTGGGCCCAATGCAGAAATTCAGACTCAGTAGGTCTGGGAGGGGTGCTAGGAATCTGTCGCATTAAGCCCTACAGGTGACTCAAACACCCTAAAATATGAGGACCGCTGGGCTTCTTGCCCTTTCTCCCACATTCTCGCTGAGTCCTCCTGACATCTGCCAACACTGTGTCCCTGGCTCCTGCACCTGTCCTCTCTTCTTCAATCCCACTGGCCCCTGTTTGGGGTTCATCTCCTTTCTCCTGGAATTTCATCAGAGCCTCCTGAATGTTCTCTCCACGTACTTCCTTCTGAACTTGGACTAAAATCAGAGATCAGGCTGCATGCTTCCCAGAGCACCTGGCACACTGCAGCACAGGAGTGGGCACTCCAATTCTGTCCTGGATACACAGAGAGTCCCTGAGGGCGTGGGCCTTCAGTCAGGCAGCATCAGGCCTCTGCTGGACTAGTGCTCCTGCCCGTGTTCAGGATTTAATTCTTCTGCCATTGCTACACTCACTCTGCCAATCATGACAAGGTGGGCCGTGAGGACCATGAGACAGGGCCGGTCCATCTATCCCCATGTAACCCCCTATCTAATGGGGCACGCTGTACAGAGTGGGCGCTCTACCTAAGCTGCTAACGGCCAGAGTAACAGAATGATAAAATTCCCTCCTTTTTCTCCTTTGTCTCCCTTTCGATCCTCCCATTCCTGTGTTACTCAATTCCCTCTCCTAACTGATAAACACTCTACCAACAGCTCGAGCCCTCTCCTCTGCTCTCTTTGGCCTGACTTTGGCTAAAATCCATTTGACTGCACCTGTGTTCTGTTTATTTCCTTCTCCACGTGCCTTTTCTCGGTGAGTTAAGAAAGTGAAGTAAAAATGTCCTTCCTTATCACAAGGACACAAGTTGTATTGCTTAACTGTGAAATTACAGCTAACATTTGTTAAGCATTTACCATGCATTTACCAGGCGTTTCCTAGTTTAGTCCTCTCAACAGCCCTAATAGGTAGGTACTATTTTTATCCACCTTTACCAGTGAGGAAACCGAGGCTTTGCAGAGATTATAACTTGCCCACAGAAAGTGCTGGAGTTTGTCTGATCTTAACCATCCTGGTACATTCTTTCTACACTACCTGATGATACACGGTGACTGTCCCCACTGCAGGTACCTGGAATGGATGCCCCACACTGAACAACTGTCCCCAAGTCCAAGTTCACAGCTGCTGTGAGTCGACCCACCCAGACAGCAGGTTACCAGCTTCACAGTCCTCCTGTTACTCCATCAACCCTCTGGTTTTTCCTGATCTAACTTTCAGTCCCATTTGCCACACGCTTGGGCCACATCAAGCAGACATTTCATTTCTGGATAACACACAGTCTTCGTGTTCGGCTTGCCTTGTGAGCATTCTTGCCACATCGAGCCAGCAGCTCCTTTCCCCCCAACATTCTTCCACAAATGTCATCCACTCCATCCCCCTAAAACCCTGCATCACCCTCTTTCACCCTAGCATCCAAACCACTACATGAATGTGTCTCAGAGCCACGCCCAGTGACTCCTGACAGTTTCTCCTTTGAAACCGCCTTCCAAAAACTAATTAGCCCTTAATCTCCCAGTGAACTCTTCTCCCTTCTCAACAACTCTCTGTGGACTCTATTTCCTTCTCTTGCCTCTTCATCCTTCTGAGCCTTTAAAACCGACCAAGATCTGAGCCAAGGACAAAGTTAATTATGCTGCTTTCGTATGCCACTTGTTTCATCAAGGCGTATGAGCTAGCCCCCAGTTTCAAAAGGCCTGAGGTATCTCATGATACTCCTGTTTCCCCTTCTTGGATCCTTGGGAGAGAGTAGCCATCTACCATCCTAAGCTTAATTGAACTTTTAATTCAAGCTTGGCTTTCCAGCCATCTCACTCTCCCCAAGCGTGCACATCTGGAACCATTCACAAAGTGGTGGCTGAAATTTCCACTAATTCACATGGAATGCTAGGGATGGAGGCCATTGGGAGGGCCTCAGCTTCCCCCAGGTCCCAGGGCAAGTAGTTCTACTCTAAGAAATGCATGCATCAACAAACATCCTAGAGCATGCCCGCTGGGAGCAGAGCCTGAACCAGGGCACTGGAGCAGCCGAGCTCTGTATGTGGTGGCCCTGAGGCATATGCAGACATCATAGACAGTGCTATGGACTGACATGTGGCCCCCCCAAAATCTTTATGTTGAAACCTTAAACCCCAATGCGACTGTATCTGGAGAAAGGGCCCATAGGAGGTAATGAAGATTAAATGAAACCATAGTGTAGGGAGCTAATCCAATAGGACTGTGGCCTTCTAAGAAGAGGAAGAGATCTCTCAATCTCTCTATCTCCCCCAACAATGTGAGGACACAACCAGAAGGCAGCGGTCTACAAGCCAAGAAGAGTTCTCACTGGAAACCAACCACGCTGGCACCTTGATCTTGGACTCCTCAGCATTCAGAGATGTGAGAAATAAACTTCTGTTGTTTAAGCCACCCAGCCTGTGATATTTCGCTATGGCAGCCTGAGCTAATTAACACTGACAGCAAGCTCTTTTGTCCACATCCAGACAACACGGTTCACAAGGAAAACCAGGAATCCAGAGCTCTTACCCTCCTCACCGGTGTGGCCACTGTGCCCAGAGAGGGTACAGAAATCAGGGAGGGCAGCAAGGAAATTGGGAGAAACACATGTGGAAACTCATCCATTCATTCACCAATAAGCATTTATGGAATGACTACTGTGTGCAATTATAAACATTTTCAAATATAATATATTCATATTGGTTTAGAAACACATGAAAGGAAGATCTGGAAAGACAGGCATTAAATGGATAAGGGTCACCTTTGGGGTGGCAGGGGAGAAAAGGGGCAAGGAAGATGAAGAACCCTTAACGATGTAAAATTGTTTTAATGTGTTCACCTATGAAAAGAGGAACACACAAACTTGCAAATAACTGCTGAATGAGGAAGAAAGGCAGTATGCAAGGCTTAGTGGGTCCAGCTTTCCTGTTTGACAGGCATTCCTACTCCCCAGGCCTTTTCTCTGGGACCTGGGGATGTAATGGCTTTGAAGGCATCGAGGGCTTGTCTGTCCTATGAACAGCTGTATCCCCAGAACCTAGCAAGGTGCCTGGCACACAGTAAATGCCTCCACACTGGTTGCTTGAGTGCGTGAATGGCCAGAGCCCTACAGGAAAGTTCCGGGGAGGGTCTAACCCTGGCCAGGAGATTCAGCTGAAGTTTCAGGAAACATCTGGGACAGTGTTTGTGGAATAAGGCCTGAGTGTGGGGTAAATGGAGAATCTGTAAAACAGAGGTTGAGATGATTCAAGGGACTCTGGGTGGCACATGCCCCAGGAGAAAAGCAAGAGGGACCAGAGTTCTGCAAGTAGAGTCAAACAGCCCAACCCTTACAAGGGACACTAATGTCCCCAACAAGAGAGCATTCCCCCTCTGCCACCAGACCACCAAAGCCCCCAAGTTCCCATACGGTCCTGTACAGACCCTGCCCTCCCAAAACAAGTCAGAGTCCAGAATGGAAATGACTTGTCGCAATGCCATGTTGAGATTCAGCACAGCATGAAGGGGCAGAGCACAGGCTCTGGCTCTGGCCTACCTGGGATCGAATCCCGGCTCCGTCACCTAACTGAGTCAGCTAACTTCTGTGCCTAAGCGTCCCCACACATAAAACAAGGATGTTGTCCAAGTACCTTTCTCTATGGCAAACACTTAGAATGGTGCCTGGTCCTAGGAGAGAGGTGGAGGTTGAATAAAACTCGGATTGATTTGAAGACAGCCAAGTGAAATCACGTGACTTCACTCACAGAACCCATCATCCCAACTCTGAGAAACACGCTGCGTCAGAACTTATATTTGACGCGTCATGGTGACGATCTTTAGAGGTGTTAACCTGGCTAGACTCAGTGACACGGACAGAAGAGGGCAGAGGCCAGCTTGTGGTGTGCACACACCTTCTCCCAGTGATTCAGACACGAATGTGGGGACTTCTGTGAAGAGATTTTACAGATGTGATCAAAGGCTCTATTCAGTTGACAACAAGGAGGGATGATTATCCTCCATGGGTCCAACCTAACCAGGTGAGCCTTTAAAAGAGACTGAGCTTTTCGTAGAGAAAGAGATTCAACAGCAGCTGGATCTACAACTGCTTTGCTGGATTCTCCCTTTCTGACTGCTATGGACAACAGCTTCTGCCATGCCCATGGGGTTCTAGCTGGCTTGTCATCTTCCCTTCCTGACGGCTTGCCCTACGGATCTGGGGCTCACTTAGCCAACCTGCACAATTACATAAGCCTTGTAATACATCTATTAGAATAGATATCTCCTACTGGTTCATGCTTCTCTGGTTGAATCCTGACTGATATAATCATTTCCCAGAGAGTAAACTTGGGGATGCAATGAACCACTTCCCATTTTCCGTATCGAGCACTGTTAAGGATCAAGGGGCTGAATGTGAGCACCAGAATGCAGTTGGTTCTTTTCATTCACAGGAGTTCTGTGCCATACAGTCACCGCGAACACTGAATTAATGAAAGTGAACCACGGTTCCTAAGGGAAATAGATGGTTAGGTTCCTGTGAGCCTCTCGTCACATTTCATCAAAGGATCAATACGTTCTTTGTTTTAGGTGTGCTTCCATTTAAGACCTTGTTTAATATGTATGATTGATTAACATTAAACTCAGGGTCAGCAGCACTTCCTTCCACCGCCTGAAGGAAGCTTATCTGACACACCTATCTTCTCCATAAGGCACATCACAGCCTTCTTGCGCTTGGCAATACTAGCCAGCACTTCCACACTATGCTGGGGGTCTATTCTACACAGTGTAATTAATCACCAAGAAAAAATACCAAAGATGTGACACAGAACAGAATGTAAAAAGGACACATTTATTGTACATGAGCTGAAAAGAAGGCAAAGCGTCACCTTGTTCCACCTCTGCTGGGAACGTGCACGTCAGGGGACTCAAATTTTTCTCCACTCTGATCACGTCCCAAATGACCACAAAAGCATCACCAGCACTGATTGGGGGTCACAAATTTTAGTGAGTAGGTGAAACTCCAGCTACAGAATCTGTGAATAATAAGAAACAACTGTTTTACTCCTTCTCCTTTCAAACCCTTAAAGAAAGGTTTTTTTCTCTTCCACTCCAGGCATGAATTTCTCGGGTTTGAATCTACCCTCATCCCCCTTGCTCTCTCTTGGCGTTCTGTCCTCAGCTTCCACCCTCGCAAGCCATGCTGGATGTTCTCTGCTTCTCTGCTTCCTGAGAATGGCAGAAAGAAGACCAGATCCGAGGCTGCGCCATGATCAAGGCAAGAAGCCACAAGGCCTGGGTGAAGACAGAGGCAGCAAAGACTGAGGAAAAGCCAGGGGAGGTGGACCCTCCCTTGGTAAACACTGAGGGGGCTGGGGTTAGGGAAGAGGAGCTGAAGGTGACTATGGTTTCTAATTCCATAAATCCAGTATGTACTGAGGAATTGTGCTTGAGATTCAGAGTAAAATGCTGTTGGTCCCTGAGGGAAGGGAATGAGTTCTGTTTGGGACCCACTAAGTTTGAAACGCCCACAACATCCAGACGGTACAGGTATCAATCAGAGCTGAGTCTCAGCTGCAGAGAAAAGCAAGCAACTGCAGCTAATTCAAGTAGATGAGGAAATTACTAAAGGAGATCTGGTAATTTACAGAATTTCCAGACTGGCCACGGAACCGAGACTGGAACCTCCGCAGACAGGAGCAAGCATTACATTCATCCTAATCTGGTCCAGTGAGGAACCCCTTGTTGAAACCACTGGAAACAAGACTGTAGCTCACAGCTCTGACTCAGGACTCTGCTTCCAGGACACTGCTGAGTTCTGAAATGTGGCCGCCACCGCCATCCTCAAAGGACGGATTCTGCATGGGCCCTGTTTCTGATCAGAGCTGGGGTCACAAGCATCTCACAAGTACGGGCCACCTGCCTGTGCTGTAGCTACCAGGCTGGGGACAGGGAGTGGGGATCAGTCTCTGGAGTCGGAAATGGGTCCTGCCTCATAAGGGGGGAGATTCCCTGTACAGAAGAATGATGCTCAGCTAGTGGGCGTCCAATCAGAATAACAAATGCCTGCTGCAAGAGATTCAGAAAGGTTAGAAATGCGAATAGGAATCACAGCTCCCACTTTTAAGCCCTTACTGTATGTCAGGCGCTCCATGAAGCGGTTCACATGCATTGACAAGAGTTTAAACTACACGAAAAGTATTACGTGGGTATAGAGAAGAGAGGAGATCCAGGGAGAGCAGAGCAATTTACTAGGGTGGCCAAACACACTTGACTGAGGGGTTCCCTAGTGAGGACTTTCAGTTATAACACCAGGGAAATCTCAGCAAAACCAGGGCAGGTGGTCAACCTAGTCTGGTCAGACAGATATGGGTCCAAATTCTGGCTTGTGCACCTGGGAAAAGTGACTTCACTTCTTGGAACTTTGGCTTTCCCATTTATAAACGGGTATAACAAAAGTATCTCCCTCGGGCTTCCCTGCTGCGGCAGTGGTTGCGAGTCCACCTGCCGATGCAGGGGACACGGGTTCGTGCCCCGGTCCGGGAAGATCCCACATGCCGCGGAGCAGCTGGGCCCATGAGCCATGGCCGCTGAGCCTGCGCGTCCGGAGCCTGCGCTCCGCAACGGGAGAGGCCACAACAGTGAGAGCCCCGCGTACTGCAAAAAAACAAAAAAAAGTATCTCCCTCATAGAACTGTTGTGAAGGGTTAGAGATGACATGAACAAAATTCTTAGTACATCACCAGGTATATATTAAGGGCACCAAAAAAAAAAAATAGACATTATTCTTATTAACTCCCAGAGAACTTGAGTTTGTCCACATTACAACAAACGGTAGAACCAAGATTTCAATCCAGGACTGAACAACTCCAAGCTGTACTTTAAATCCCTAAGCATTTATTGCAACCCTATCCAGATGGTGGTTGAAGTTACAGGACGATAAAGGAAGGGGGACAGACCAGGGTTAACACTATCAGCTATCCTAATATTTAAGGCAGAAAGAAGAGGCAGAGCCAGCAAAGAAGAGGAGAAACAGATCACAAATGGGGGAGATACGTTTGTGAAAGTAGAAAAATTACAGAAGTCAGGAGTGGCAAATCAGATCCAATGCTGCAGAGAAATCAGTAGGTTATAAACACATTACTCTTCCAATCAGGCAAGAAAAAGTTAAAATGAGAAAATTGAGGGGTGTTGACTTCCAGCAATGATGGAGCAACAGAGACTGACTCTACCCCTTCAACAAACAGAAAAACACACAAGCTTTATGAGACAACAGTTTTAAAACACTGGACAACAGAAAGCACAAGATAATGATCCCCTGAGGGAAGGGAAACAGATTAAACCCTAAGGGTGCCCCAGCTCACTGCCTGAAGAGCATTTTCAGGCTGCAGTGCAGGAAGGGCTAATGAAACAGATAGAACAACCACCAGAGGCTCATGTGGGGCCAAGAGTAGTTCACGTTCCAACTGACAAGAATGGAGAGAATTCCTAATATATGGAATATCAGGAAGGTCCTCAGGAGAGTGTTGCTTCAATATGGAGGCCCAATTAGCTTAAACCAGATGTTGGCAAACTTCTTAAAGGATCAGATACTAAGTATTTTAGGCTGTGGGCCACACAGCCTCTGCTGCAATCACCCAGTTCTGCTGTTGGAGCATAAAATATGTCAACATAAAACATACCACAGATAATATGTCATCAAATGGGTGTAGCTGTGTTCCAAAACAATTTTACTTCCCAAAAGAGGCAGCTGGCTTGTGGGCCACAGTTTGCCAACCTCTGGATTACACTAAAGTTTGTTCTGGAGTCACCCAAGCAAAGCTGAAAGGCAAGCCTCAGAAGTACCACACTAACCCCAAAGACCTTAATAGCACCCCAGAACAACAAAGCCCAACAACATTTAGAGGAGCACCAAAAATTCCAGCACTCAAAATTATTTACAATATCTGGAATCCAATCAAAAATTCATGCAAAGAAGCGAAAATAAAACCCATAATAAGGAGGAAAAACAACAGATCCAGAAATGTCACATATGATAGAAATAGTACATAAAAACATTAAGACAGTATTATAACTATACTGTATAAGCTTAAGAAAGTTAAAGGAAAGCAGGAGCATGTTAAGGAGAGACATGAAAGATAGAAAAAAAGTTTTAAGTCAGATTTCTATATATGAAAAATACAATGCAAGAGGTAAGATAAACTTGATGGTGTTAACAGCAGATTAGCTATTGCAGGGGAAAAACCAAAATTAATGAATTTAAAGACACAGCAACAGAAACCATCCAAAATGAAACACTGACAGGGGAAAAGAAAAAAACACACTTCAAAAAAAAAAAAGAGAGTCATCAGTGAGCTACTGAACACATAAAGTAGGCTATTATACTTGTAAGTGGAGTCCAAGAAAAGAGGACATGAGTGGGGGAATAAAAATGTATTTGAAAAAATAATGGCTCGAAATTTTCCAAACTTAATGAAACCTATAAAATGCAGTAAGCTCAACAAATCTCAAATATAAGAAACATAAAGATGACCACACCAAGGTGTATCATAATCACATTGCTTATAACCAGTGATAAAGAGAAAGAAATTTGAATGGCTACAAAAGGAAAAAAAAAAAAAACAGACAAAGAGGACTAAAGATCGAAAGCACACTTCAGAAACAATGCAGTCCAGGAGACAGTAATTTCTTTCAAGTACTGAAAGAAAACCAAGTGTTAACCTAGAATTCTATACCCAGCAAAACTACTTCTCAAAAACACAGGTCAAATAAAGACATTTTTGAACAAAGAATGAAAGAACTCATCATGAACAGACCACCACTACAAGAAATGTTAAAGAAAGTCTTTCAGAGGGTTAACGACAGCGAATGTAAATTTGGGTCTACACAAAGGAATGGCGAGCACCAGAAATGAAAAATATGTAGGGAAATATAAAATAACTTTTTTCTTACTTTAAGAAATCTCCTTACAAGAGAAGAAACTATGTAAAGGAAATATGTTTAACAACAATGCTTTGAGGGGTTCACAGCACATGCAGAAACAAAATGAATGATAACAATGGCACAAAAGGAGGAAGGGGGAAAAGGTGGAAATGAACTGTTCTAAGATTCTTATACTAAACCTGAAGTGGTATGATGTTCCGTTAAAGACTGTGCTTACCACACATGTGGTCACCTTATTTTTGATAAAGGAGGCAAGAATATACAATGGAGAAAAGACAGCCTCTTCAATAAGTGATGCTGGGAAAACCGGACAGCTACATGTAAAAGAATGAAATTAGAACACTCCCTACCACCATACCCAAAAATAAACCCAAAATGGATTAAAGACCTAAATGTAAGGCCAGACACTATCAAACTCTCAGAGGAAAACATAGGCAGAACACTCTATGACATAAATCACAGCAAGATCCTTTTTGACCCACCTCCTAGAGAAATGGAAATAAAAACAAAAATAAACAAATGGGACCTAATGAATCTTAAAAGCTTTTGCACAGCAAAGGAAACCATAAACAAGACGAAAAGACAACCCTCAGAATGGGAGAAAATATTTGCAAATGAAGCAACTGACAAAGGATTAATCTCCAAAATTTACAAGCAGCTCATGCAGCTCAATATCAAAAAAAACAAACAACCCAATCCAAAATGGCCAGAAGACCTAAATGGACATTTTTCCAAAGAAGATATACAGATTGCCAACAAATACATGAAAGGATGCCCAACATCACTGATCATTAGAGAAATGCAAAATCAAAACTACAATGAGGTATCACCTCACACCAGTCAGAATGGCCATCATCAAAAAGTCTACAAACAGTAAATGCTGGAGAGGGTGTGGAGAAAAGGGAACCCTCTTGCACTGTTGGTGGGAATGTAAATTGATACAGCCACTATGGAGAACAGTATGGAGGTGTCTTAAAAAACGAAAAATAGAACTACCATATGACCCAGCAATCCCACTACTGGGCATATACCCAGAGAAAACCATAATTCAAAAAGAGTCATGTACCACAATGTTCACTGCAGCACTATATACAATAGCCAGGACATGGAAGCAACCTAAGTGTCCATCGACGGATGAATGGATAAAGAAGATGTGGCACATATATACAACGGAATATTACTCAGCCCTAAAAAGAAATGAAATTGAGTTATTTGTAGTGAGGTGGATGGACCTAGAGTCTGTCATACAGAGTGAAGTAAGTCAGAAAGAGAAAGACAAATACCATATGCTAACACATATATATGGAATCTAAAAAAAAAAAAAAGTTCTGAAGAACCTAGGGGCAGGACAGGAATAAAGACTCAGATGTAGAGAATAGACTTGAGGACACGGTGAGGGGGAAGGGTAAGCTGGGACGAAATGAGAGAGTGGCATGGACTTACATACACTACCAAATGTAAAATAGATAGCTAGTGGGAAGCAGCCACATAGCACAGGGAGATCAGCTCGTTGCTCTGTGACCACCTAGAGGGGTGGGAGGGAGATGCAAGAGGGAGGAGATATGGGGTAGATGTATATGTATAGTGGATTCACTTTGTTAAAAGGCAGAAACTAATACACCACTGTAAAGCAATTATACTCCAATAAAGATGTTAAAAAAAAAAAAAGACTGTGGTTAGTTAAAGACGTATACTGTAAAACCTATAGGAACCTCTGAAAAAAGATAAAAAGAGGTACAGTCAACTAAATCAATAAAGGAAAACTTCCCTGGTGGCACAGTAGTTAAGAATCCACCTGCCAAGGTAGGGGAGTCAGGTTCGAGCCCTGGTCAGGGAAGACCCCACAGCCGGCAGAGCAACTAAGCCCATTAGCCACAACTACTGAGCCTGAGCTCTAGAGCCCGCGATCCACAACAAACAGAAACCACCCCGATGAGAAGCCCGCACACCACAACAAAGACCAAACACAGCCAAAAATAAACAAATTAATTTTTTTAAAAAATTATTAAACCAATAAAGGAGATAAAATGGAATCATATCAACTGCAAATTGGCACAAGGTATCTTTTAAGGGTGTTAGAAATATTCTAAAACTAGACTGTGGTGATGGTTGCACAACTCTGTAAATTTACTAAAAATCACTGAGCTGTATATTAAAATGGGTAAATTTATGGTATTTAAATTATACCTCAATAAAGTTGCTAAAAAATTAAAAACACTTAATCCAAAAGAATACAGAAAGAAAAAAGAAAACAAAAATCAGATGGGACCAATAAAAAACAAATAGCAATATGACAGATTTTAGAACACGTTAAAAAGTAGAGAGGTCTAAACAATTCTGACAAAGAAAAAGTTGAAGGATTACTCTACCTGATTTCAAGAATTATTATAAAGCTACAGAAATCATGACAGTCTGTTATGGGCATAAAGACAGCCACACAAATAAATGAAACAGAATAAAATCCAGTCATAGATACATGTATTTATGGTCAATTGATTTTCAACTAAATTTCTCAAAGCAATTCAATGAGGAAAAAACCCATCTCTTCACCAAATGGTACTGAAGCCACTGGTTACTCCTATGCAAATAATAAATAAATAAACAACCAAAAAAACAGATAAAAAACCTTGCTTCACACCACAAAAAGTTTAACTCAAAATAATCAAAGACTTCAACGTAAAAGCTAAAATTATTAAACCTCTAGAGGAAAGAAAAGCATAGGATAAAATCTAAGTGAACTGGGTTAGGCAAAGATTTTTAAAATAGGATATAAACCATAAAAGAAAAAAACTTATACATCGTTATTTCATCAAAATTAAACATTTCTGGGCTTCCCTGGTGGCGCAGTGGTTAAGAATCCGCCTGCCAATACAGGGGACATGGGTTCGAGCCCTGGTCTGGGAAGATTCCACATGCCGTGGAGCAACTAAGCCTGTGTGCCACAACTACAGAGCCTGCGCTCTAGAGCCCGTGAGCCACAACTACTGAGCCCAAGTGCTGCAACTACTGAAGCCTGCATGCCTAGAGCCTGTGCTCCACAACAAGAGAAGCCACCGCAATGAGAAGCCCGCTCACCGCAACAAAGAGTAGCCCCCGCTCGCCGCAACTAGAGAAAGCCTGCGCGCAGCAATGAAGACCCAACACAGCCAAAAATAAATAAATTAATTAATTAATTAAAATTTTTTTTTAAAAAATTAAACATTTTTGCTCTTCAAAGGACACTTAAGAAAACAAAAAAGCAAGCTACGTACTGGGAAAAAATATCTGCAAAACATATATCTGATAAAAGAAATGTATACAGAATATATGAAGAACTCTTACAACACAGTAAGAAGAAAGAACCTGATAAAAATAAAATGGGCAGAAGAGATATTTCAAAGAGCAGATATCGATGGCAAATGACAATAGCTACCACTACACACCCATTTGAATGTCTAAAATTTAAAAGACTGTATCAAGTTCATCAAACTGAATGAACTACCAGCGGCATGGATGAATCTGAAAAGTATCATGGTAAGTGAAAGAAGCCAGACACACAAAAACTACACACTATGTGATTTAATTTACATAAAATTCTAGAAAAGGCAAAATTACAGTAATTAAAAGCAAGTCAGCAGTTTCCAGGGGCTGGGGTAGAGGTCAGGGATTAACTGCAGAGAGGAATGAGAGATCTTTCTGGGGTGATAGAAATGTTTTACACCATAATTAGAGTAGTGGTTGCAAGACTTTTTATACCTATCTAAACTCATTGACTTGTACACTTAAAATTGGTTTTATTGTATTCAGTTATAACTCAAAGCTGAAAAAAAAACACCTTTGAACTCAGTATTTAGACCCAAGCATGGAGGAGACTATTCACTAGGGAAAATATTCGAACTTCTATAAACCATCCTTTGAAATACTGATTTTGGTTTCTATTCTATAGTATAGACAATATATGTGTACATTAGCATAGGTATACACAGTTGACCCTTGAACAAGGCAGGGGTTAGGGGTGCTGACTCCCACACAGTAGAAAATCCTCATATACTTTTACAGTCGGCCCCCTGTATCCATATATTCAACCAGTTGTAGATTGTGTAGTACTGTGGCTCATGCTTACTGAAAAAAATCTGTGTATAAGCAGACCCGCACAGTTCAAAGCCATGTTGTTCAAGGGTCAACTGTAATTTACAAATGAATATTCATTCATGGAGGCACATCCTCCATATTTTTTCACTGATAGGGATGAACCATTTAAAACATGTGGAGAGGGTTTCCCAGGTGGCACAGTGGCTAAGAATCCACCTGCCAGTACAGGGGACACGGGTTCGAGCCCTGGTCCGGGAAGATCCCACACGTCGCGGAGCAGCGAAGCCCGTGCACCACAACTACTGAGCCTGCGCTCTAGAGCCCACAAGCCACAACTACTGAAGCCCGCGTGCCTAGAGCCCGTGCTCCACAACAAGAGAAGCCACCGCAATGAGAAGCTCACGCACCGCAACGAAGAGTAGCCCCCACTCGCCGCAACTAGAGAAAGCCCGCGCGCAGCAACGAAAACCCAATGCAACAAAAAATAAATAAATAAATAAATTGATATTAAAAAAAACCCAAACATGTGGAGACCTCCAAATTGGTTGGGGTGGGAGAAGCGGAAACCAGATTGCTATAGCTACTGACAGGTGAGGGCAACAAGCACACCTCTCTTTCAAGACACTGGGTGAAGAGAAAGGGTACAGCTACAGGCAGAGTGGAGAGTTGAGGGAAGGTGGTTACATGTAGGATGGGTCATTTTAACGTAGGTTTAAAGGAAGGAGTCAGAAAACATAGATCATTAATAAAGTCGGGGGGCAGGGGGAAGAGAAGGAAACACTACAGATGAAATACCTGGTCTGCAGGAGGAGATGATTCTGGGGTCTCAGTAAAGAGTTGTGAGAGAGAAAGCTGTCTTTAATGAATTATTAAGCAAGGTCTTCAGTGCAAGGGGGAAGAGAAGGTAGGAGAGGAGTCTTTGGAACAAGCAGCATGGGCAGTAATGTGCAGAACTGACTAGATGTGGACCCACATATAAATAAGCAGTTGTGAGAAAGCAGCTGAGGATCTATCATCAAGCTCTTTCTACGGCAGTGGTACCCACCACACGCTCACATTCCTGATGTAACCCTGAGATGGTTGACAGGAGTCAGCTGCTTATTAGACTTGGCCACTGAGGGCAATGTCCCTCCACGCCTCCCCCAGCAACGGGAAGCGCCCAGGAAGCGGAGGTTGGTAGGGACTTAAGCAGAAACTGGTAAACTGATATCTGTACCTCTAGGCCCCTTTGGAATTCATCCACCACCCACAGGATCTTGGGCCACGAGGCCCACTTTGGCCTCAGATGCTAATTTTGGGCCCACTGGTCAATGCTAAGCTGGGCGCGGTGGTTGTGTAGGTGGGGACCACCAGGAAGTAGAGGAAGTGGGACTGGTGAATCAGGCAGGGGCCCCGCTTCAGCGCGGCCTGACTCACCCCGGACCATGGGAATGGGCACTCTGGGGCCGGTGGCGCCATCTCTGAGCAGCACCAGGGCTGTCAGGGGCATCATTAGTGGTTGCGAATGCTTGCCCAGCACTTCTCACAAGGTGGCCTTGGGGCCTGCCCACACGCCATCTGAGTAACTACGTCCTCTTTACCTTCCAGCAGATCCAGATGAACTAGCACTTCACCTCCTGACTTCACTTCTGCGTGCTGCCCTGAGTGGTACGGTGAGCTGAGCCCTAGAGATGGTACTTCTTTTCAAACCTACTCATCCCTCTTCCCTCACTACCCGCCGCTGGAGGATTCAGGAGACTTAGAGGTAGGGCCTCTGACCACCTTCTCTTTTCATGTGTCAGCTGCAAACTGACTTCCCAGAGAAATCCAGACAGCCTCTACTGCCAGTGTGAACACTTGATATGAGGGTTTCTCTCATTTCCCTATCTACCTCTAGTAACTCTGCTTCTTCACTCTGATGAAACAACCCTCCTTCACTTTTCAATTGATGTAGTTCAGCTGCTGTCAGTTCCACCCCTAGCACCAGCCTGGCTCATCAGAACACCACATTCTCCTGGCCACAGCGACTGGTTCAACAATGGACACAACTCAAAAAAGAGTCCACAAGACTGAGTTCTGAGAGTTTTGTTGAACTCTTAGAAGAGAAAATCATTCCCTGCTGTGGTTACTGAGAGCACAGAATATGGGCCAAAAGTTACTGGCAGCTTTTTTTCTTTTTTAAGATGACCCTTATGTGCCAAGAACTGCCTTAAGTGTCTTTATGTATACTGTCTCATTTAATTCCCACATCAGCCCCATGAGTTATAAGTTCTATTATGAGGCAGCATAGTTTGGAGATCAACAGTACTGACTCTGGAACCAGGCTACCTGGATTTAACTTCTGGCTCCATCATTTACTAGTCGTGTAACGGGCAAGTTATTTAAACGTTCTGTGCCTCAGTTTCCTCATCTATAATATGGGGCTACTAAGAGCCCCTACCTCATAGGTTGTGAAGATTAGTGAATTTATTTACATAGAGTACTTGGAAGAACACGAGGCAGAACAGCAAGTGCTCAACAAATTTTAGCTATCACTGTCACCATCACCATCATCATCATGTCCCATTTAAAGACAAGGAAACTAAGGCACAGAGATGTTAAGAAACATGTCTACGGTTGTGCAACTAGTAGGTGATGGCCTGGGGACTTGAATCAAGACTGCTTCTGGCTATAGAGACCATGGTTTTGGTTTGGTTTTGCTCTTTTGGCCGTGCTGCGTGGCTTGTGGGATCTTAGTTCCCCAACCAGGGATCGAACCCATGCCCCCAAGCAATAGAAGCCCGGAGTCCTTACCACTGGACCACCACAGAATTCCCGAGACTATGTTCTTAACCATGAAACAGTACTTCCTGTGCCCTAGGGCATCACCTTGGTCTGCAGAAAACAGAGAGATAACACACACAAAACAGAGCTGAGAGGTGGAGAGGGTAAAACAGTCCTGAGGACATTCTCAGGGTGCCTTGAACCAGTTGTCTTACTCTGTACAGCTGCTATAACAAAAATGCCATAGACTAGGTAGCATATAAACAATAAACTTCTCACAGCTCTAGAGGCTGGCAAGTCCAAGATCAAGGCGCCGGCAGACTCAGTATCTGATGACTGTCATCTCACTGTGTCCTCACATGGTGAAAGGAGTGAAAAGAACTTTCCAGAGTTTCTCTATAAGGGCACTAATCCCATTCCTGATGGCTCCACCCTCATGACCTAATCATCTCCCAAAGGCCCTCACCTCCTAATACCATCACCTTGGGGGGTTACAGGTGTTGTAACATACGAATTTTGCAGGGACACGAACATTCAGTCTATTGCACCAGACAAGCCAGAAATCAAATCTCTCTTTGGAGTTTTTAATAATATTAACCAACAAAACTCCTCTACCTCAATCCAGTTTGAGCTGGGGTATCTGTCCCTTGCAGTTGAAATCCCTTGGCAACTTGACTGAAATAGCACCCTCGTATTCTGAGCCTGAATGGTCCCAAAAGAAGAGAAAACATCGCCATGAAAGCATTTACTCTAGGGTTACCAAATCAGAGCTGTCCATTTGTTCGGTCATTCATTCATTTCATTCAAGCACCCTCCATGGATGGCACTATGTTAGTTGCCAAAACATTCTGAGTGGACTGGGCATAAGGCATTTCAGCATCAAAATATCAATGGTGTTCCCATGAGTATATTAATTAGGTCCAGCTCCGGCCTCAAGTAGTCTCAATTCTCCTTCTATCTGTCAGAACAGAAGTCTCTGGAATCTTTACAATCTATGCCAGATCTTTTCTGAGCTCTGCATATCCATTGCTATAGCTGGACTCTGGCCTGGCTTTAAATGCAAAAGGTAATGGGGAATTTCTGCACAGACTAAATTATTCACCTCCATCGAACGACATAAGCAGCATTCAATCTCCAACTGTGGACACAGTCTTCCCAGACCAAAGTATTCAATTGAGGTCCAAACAGGAAACGCAGATGCCAAACAGGTGACTTAGAAGGCAGGGGTCAAAGCCCTCCAACCAGCAAGGTGAGTCGTTTCCTTCTTTGCGTCAGATCTGCACACAGAGAACCCTTGAGGGCTGGGATTACTTTTGATTTTTACATCACAAGCGTCATAGAAAATATACAATGAAAAACCCAATGATTCCTCGGAGAGTTCATTGCTCTCCCGTCTCCTTTGATTCCCCTGCCTCCTCTCCACATCCTTTGAACTCCTAAAAGGACACTTTGAAGGCATGTCATAAAGCAGTTTTTCATTCATGCTCCGCTCTTTGATGATCTTGCTGTTTGTCTGAACTGCAGCGTCCACAGGATGTCCGCCGGGCAAGCTGAAAGCCAATACCGATGAGGAACGGCCAAGCGAGGATGAGCTTGAGTGGCGCCCGTCAATAAGAAGAGAGCGGAAGGGAGGACAGAGCCAGGTCGGAGAGGCCTGAGCAGGATTTCTGGTCTTTCTTGCAGGTCCTACCCTTCAGAGCGGTCACTTGTGAGAGAGGCCAAGGATACCCGAGGCCAGCAACAGCTCACTCCATCTGCTAAAGATTTTGTTCCGATGCTTCCCTCCTGCTCTGACTCACACAGGAGAGCTCTCTGCTCACCCCACACTGCACTAACCCAGCTCCCACTTGATGAAAAGGATGATGGGCTTTGACTTTTCCCAACCTCTTCATTATCTTCTAGTGCAAGTTTCATTCATTTCAAAGCTAGGAAGACACCATGAGGTGGGGAAAGGAGAGAGAGAGAGAGAGGAGTGGAGGGGTAGCCAGCCAGGTCTGCAGATACACACCTTCCTTCACCTTGCAGACTGACCCAATGGCTGAGAACTAAGACTCTTTATGTATGACTCTTAAGAATGTTAAAATACTCCGGAAATAGCCAGTGGCCCTCAAAACAGCAGCCCTGGCTCCCCTGGCCTAGGGATGGGTAACTATGATGAGCGTGTCATGATGAGAGCCTTCCACGAACCTGAGTGTTCTCAGATCCGAAGGGAAAAGAAACCACTCCCTTCCGCGATGCAGTGAGTCTGATTCATGCTAATGAAGTGGCTGGGCGCAGGGTTGGGGGGGAGGGTAAAAACCTTCATCCAGCTGTAAACATTCAATACATTAGAACCCATCACTCTGGAGGCAAGCATGTGGTGTCAGAGGGGAGGGTGAAGACCCCACTCATTCTCAAGTGTTTAGTGAGTGCCTACCAAACCCTGGCAGGACAAGAGTGAGCCAGACAGATCTCTGCCCTTGTGGAGCTAATGATTTACTGAGAGGCCAGACATTCAACACTTCCACTCACTCATATATGCATAATTATAAATTGGGACACGTGCCTTGCAGAAAAAGTATAGGGTGTTATGCGAGAATTTAACAGAGAGACACCATTTGGACACGGGGACCAGGCTACATGGAGATCTGGGAGGGCCCAATCTAAAGGGGTGTCATTTAAGCTGAAGGGGAGAGGGAGCTCGGCAGGCACAGAGTAGGGAACAGTAACGTTATGAAGGGGGAACAGCATTTTATGCAAAGCGAGCAGCATATGAGAAGGTCTGGCCGAAGGGGAGACAGACTGGAGGGGTCCACAGTCAGCAAAAGACCTGCGAGGAGTAAAGAGTCAACCAATGGGTACAAAGCCTCACAACATGCCAGACGCTGTACCCAGTACCAGGAACACGGCCGTGAACGTGATTCACAAAATCCCTGTCCTCCTGGAGTTTGCTTCCCAGATGTTACCTCGTTGGGAACCAGACTCCAGCAGAGGCACCAGTAATTCAGGCTGCCTGGCCATGATGAAGCAATGGACAGGGCTACTTCATACACTCCAGGGTTTTCTCATCCAAAGGGCTCACGGCGTGGGCCACCAACTTCAAGTGAGCAGCTACTCTCATTTTTCCCTGCTTGGATGGACGCCAAACCAAGATCACCCGTGGGAGTGCAGCAGGGGACAGGTCAACCCAATCAGACAAGGAGAGCACCCATTCCCCTGTGCTGGCAACTCCGGCCCACGGTGGCCAGGGGTCTGGAATGGTCTCCAGGCCCGCCATCCATCAGTTCTAAGTCCTGAAGACAGTTCTGGCACAGAGCACAGTGGCTTGTGCGGCATGGGATTTTTGAGTCAAACAGAACTGGCTTCTTATCCCAGCTCTGCCACATGCCAACTGGACCCAGAGCTTTACCCTCTCTGAGCCTCTCTTTCTTAGTCTATAAAAGAGGGTTAAGGGTTACTAGGACCTTGACCACAGGGTAGTTGTGAGAATCAGGAGAGTTAGGGCATGTAAAGCACTGAGCACCCTTCACAGGGCTCAGCATCAGCAACTGGGGCTATGACGACTGTGACGGATCCCACTTCCCTGCCTGGAGGTGCCTGGTTTAATGTAGTTTTCGTAAAGCCCCGAACTACAAGGCCAGCAACTAAGCGCACCACACAGCCCTCTCCCCTTTATCCACGCATTGCCCGGGGAAACCAAGGCAGAGTTCAGCATCTAGCCCGGCGTAACCCCAGGACTTCAAAGTCAGGAATGTTCATTTCTGAGAACAGTGAAGCAACCACAGGAAGCATGCAGAAGCAACAACTGGCCGAATTAGTCCCATGGGAGTTACTCGGACATATCTTCCACTCAAAAGGACTTTGTGAATTTTCCATTGCAAATATTTAATATCGAACTGGGTTCTCTCTTCCTTCCGCCTTTGTCGGTGGAGTGCTCGAAATAATTTTAATATTAGCCGAAGCCAAGGAAAATTAGAAAGATAAATCTGCAACATTTACTCCCCCTTCTCCCCCCTCTCTCCCTGCGCACAGCATATCCCACAGCCAAACTTCAGTGATTTGAAGTCTGTCCCAGTTCGCCAGCACGGCAGCTGAGCAGTTGCTTTTAAGACAGACGACATGGTTTAAACGCCGGCCCTGTTACTTATAAATTTTACGATTTTAGGCTCATAACTTATGCTCTTTAAGCCTCAGTTTCTTCCTCCATAAAATGGGGACGGTAAGAATCCTTACTGAGTTACTGAGCATGAAGGAAAGTTCCACAGGTGAACGCTAGTTGCTATTATTCCTACTACCTGTTCTGTTCCCACCATGATCTAGGTCATCCAGAGATGGCTCAGGGACAGCCGGGCTAGCAGACGCCAAACAGGCACGAGCTGACAAAGGAGAAAAGCATCTTCGGCTGGAATGGGGTGAGGAGCCTTTGCTTCCTCCTTGGAAATTGACAGGCTACCCAGAAGGGAAGATCTGTGTGAAATTTAGAGAATCCACCGGTGGCCAGGTCACAATGCACTGACTCGGAGGGAGCTGCCTTCCTGTTTCCTGTCATTTCCAGCCCCCAGACCAGAGCTGACACCAGATCCAAATCCTAGACCTTTATAGAGTAAATTTAAGAACCTCTATAGGGTTTTCTTTTCTTCCGTCCCTTGCAATTCCCTTCTCGCAGTGAACCATACAGTCTGACCTCACGGAACTTATAGTCTAGGAAGGAAGATGACAGACCATAACGTCATCAATCAGGAAAAGTCCTCTGAAGGAAATAAACTTCCTTCCATGTAGGAGGTGGACAGTGACCAGGGACAGGATCTCAGGTGGGGTGGCCCGGGAAGGCCGCCCCAAGGAAGGGGATATGGGGTCCAACACTGCACCAGTGACCAAAGAAAAGGCTATCTAGCTAATTCTTTACTTTCAAGGCAATTAACAGGTCCGAGGAATAAGTGCTTGAGAACAAGTTAAAGGAGAAGTACTAGACTGAGGGTCTTTCCCATCTAATCCTCTCCTCACACCCCCATCACCAAAGCATGAAAAGGTTAGTGCAGGATGGACCCAGGAGAATCGAATTCACCTCCCACAGATGGCCCTGAATCATTAGCAGAAACACAGGTCTCTCTAACCTGTGCCAGAACCACCACTAGATTAATGACGATCAGAACAGCAAAAATCACTTACTGCGTGGGGCGCACGCAAGGCAGCAGGCCAGCACTGCCTTGTGTTCCCTCGTTTACTCCTCCCAACATGGGGACGATGATACTGTCATCCCCATCTGCATCTCACTCATGGGGAGACCCAAGCTCAGGGAGGCACAGCAGCCCAGGGGAACACAGCTAACTGGAGGTGGGGCAGGGAGGCTGCGAAGTAGGTACTATCATCAGCTCCATTTCACAGTTGAAGAAATTAAGACATGGAGAGGTCAAGTGACCTATCCAACGTGGTGCAGCCCATAGCGGGTAGAAGGAGGACTTAAAGCCAGGCAGACGATGCCAGCGCCCAGGCACAGAAGAACCTGAAGCGTGTGCAGGGAACAGCAAGTCCTTCCGTTTCTCTGCAGCGGCAGGTGTACAAAGAGACACGAGGGGGCGTCGACATTCATTCAATGAACATGAAAGATGTACAGAACAGCCCGGCCTGGTACCGCCTTTCCGGAGCTTCAGTCTAGTAAGAAAGCCAGAGACGGACAAGTTTATGCACATCACCTGTGTATATCCATGACTGCTGGGACACGAGATGAGGAGTTTAGGGTGTGATGCGTGTAGACAAAGAGAGGCAACTAGAGAAATCTGAGGCAGGTCCTTGTAAGGGTTAGCTGAGTGAAGAGCAAACGTGCCAAGTATCAGGACCCTGGAAGGAACATGGCAAATTTGAGGAAATGACGTAGAGTGGAGAGCCCTGGGTGCATGGGTGAGGCGAGGGAGGCAGGGAACAGGAGAGGAGTCTGCAGAGCTCGGCAGCAGAGAAGATGGAGAAAGTGATGGGAGGCCGGGTTGCAGGGAGCTCACAGGCCAGGCTGAGGAACCTCCCTCCACCAGTAGGTCTGGGGGAAGCAGACATTGCCACAAGCAGAACTACACCTCCAAGGTCAGTCATCTGGAGACAGGAGTCAGGAGATTAGGGAGGAAGCAGGACTGGTGGTACGGAAACAACATAAACCAGGGGAAAGGTGGCAAGTACCTGGAGGAGATGGAGGCAGGCGAAGTAAAGAGGAGGGAAGGAATTCAAAGAGTCAGCAGAGAGGGGAGGGACAGGCCCGTAAGGATGCTAGGCATCAAGGGGGAAAGCCGAGCCCTACCTGGGGACTGGGAGCGTGGGGCTGTTTAAAAACCAGCAGGAACGGGCTTCCCTGGTGGCGCAGTGGTTGAGAGTCCGCCTGCCGATGCAGGGGACACGGGTTCGTGCCCCGGTCCGGGAAGATCCCACATGCCGCGGAGCGGCTGGGCCCGTGAGCCATGGCCGCTGAGCCTGCGCATCCAGAGCCTGTGCTCCGCAATGGGAGACGCCACAGCAGTGAGAGGCCCGCGTATCGCAAAAAAAAAAAAAAAAAAAAAAAAAAAAACCAGCAGGAAGACCCAGGGGCCATCAAGTGTGGTTTTAGCACATTGAAGGAACGCCTGCTGGGTGACAGCTACTGAGCTCCGCGCAGAGCACCCAGAAATGCTCTAAGAAACAAACGCCGTTGCTCCCATTCCACACACTGGAAATCTGAGGCACAGTGAGGTAGACTGATGGGGCCTCCCTGGACTAAAGCCCATCCCCCTCCACTACCTGTGTGGCTTCCCTGCAGCTCTTCTTTAGGTTTAAATCCTTCTCTCATCTACACCCATTTGCTCGGGTTCTACCATCCAAAGCAACGGAGCCTTCCTGACGACCCAGCCTGCGTTGATCCGGGAACTGCCAACCCTTGGTCAAAAGGTAACTCACAGGTAAGCTTTGTTTGACCCACACGGAATTTTCCAAAACATGGGTTTGTTGTCAACATTGAAAAGTTAGAAAATTTTACATACAAATCCAGATATCTAGCTTCTCTTGAAAACCCAGTTTATCTGGTGACACTGGGTCCACCTTCTCACAAGGCAACAGCTGTCTTGAGTTGAGGCAGCTGCCCTCCTGAGTGGCCACAAGCTTTCTGGTTCACCACAGTCCCCACCCAAAACACCCAACAACCAAAACAGACACTAAGCTGTGTGACCGCGTAAGAAGGCTGTTCCTTTAAAACTAACAGTCACTTTTATCTTCAGGGCAAAAGGGAGTGGTGGAGACTGGGGTTAACTAGAGAATACAGCCTTCAACTATAGGAGAGCTCCACCTGCCTCGTCTTCATAGACATCTGAGACTCTGACCTCTGACTGTTGCTATTTTATTCTTATTGGGAGGTCAAGGAGAAAGGCTACTTGGCTCGCATCCCAGTCTGGGACCACCCAAGAAGAGACCCTCCCTCCATCTTGTCACCACCCCATCTCCACACAGCTCCTGAGTTATTCACCCACTGCCACGTGGATTCTAAGCTTTCATTCCAAAGGCTGTCCAGCAGGACAGCCCAGGGAAGTGGGGACACAGAAGCGTTCGCCCAGCACCGTGTGGGAATAAATACAATCCAAGTGAAATAAGGGCTCATGCTGAGGCTGGCTCGGGTCTTCAATAAAACGGGACATTCTTTCAGAGCAGTGTCCTCACAAAGGAGCCGAGGAGGGAAAACACTCCTGATTGCAGAGCTTCCTCTCCCTAGCCAAGACTTGGCATGGAACAGAAAAACGAAACACACCCCGGCTCCTCTCTAGAAAATCCCAACAGGGGGAATAGAAGCCAAGATGTAAAAGGTGAGAGGTGGGAGTGAGATCAGTGAAATGAAGAGGCAGGTGCCCTGTGGCCTGCTCTGAAGGTAAAACCGTGGCTATTACTTCAGGTGTCCTGGGTTCCTGCTGTTTAGAAGGACAGGAACTGCCCAATATCTCCCAACACTCTCTAATGTTCATCATTCCAGCCCTCTCTCATTTCCATCTTACTGGATTCTCTGAAGTCTGCAGAGGATTTGTCAACAACAGACTAGCTCGGGCCCTCAGGAGAAAGAGCCTTGCCTTCCAGCCTTCGGGAGCCACCCACACGCACAGGCTTCCCACGCTTCGATCTGTGCCTAGCAGTTCTCTGCAGAACCCGACCGCCAAAGTGTTAAGCGCGGGGTACACTGGGGTGATGTGAAGAGCAACCGCAGACATGTTCCCGCCCCTCGCAGAGTTTATAGCCAAGTAGGAGAGAGAAACAGTAATCAAATGATCACATACATTCATGCATGCATTATTCAAAACAGAACCACGGGGACTTTCCTGGTGGTCCAGTGGCTAAGACTCTGTGCTGGCAATGCAGGGGGCCCGGGGTTCGATCCCTGGTCAGGAAACTAGATCCCACATGCCGCAACTAAGAGTTCGCAGGCCGCAACTAAAGATCCCACGTGCCACAACTAAGACCCGGCACAGCCAAATAAACAAATATATAATAATAAAAAAAAAACAGAATCACGTACTCTGAAGGAAAGAGATAGCCCCGTGCATGCGTGTAATAAGGTGATCAGGCGTAGGAGTATGGTCAGGGAAGGAAGGCTTCCCAGGGTAGCAAGAGAGTGGGGCAGGAAAAACATTCCAGCAGAGGGAACAGCCAGTGCCCAGAAGGAGGCTGGTACCTCACTATGCCTGCTGTCCTGTTTCCTCTCAAGCTTTGGTTTGATTCCAGTGTGGTCCACTTAAAGGACCTGAAGCAAGCTGGGTGGGCTCTGGGAAGGGGTTGGCATAAGAGCAGGTGGGAGGCAAGAGCCCCACAGCCAGAGGAGGCAGGTTTCCCCAGAGACGCTAGCCCACCACCAAGTTAAAAGCTGCCTGGGAGGCAACAGGACCACTGGGTTGTTTCTAGGGTGGGAGGATGTCAGCTCCCATCAGTGACAAACCAAAGACAAGATGAGGAAATAAGACATGTCCCCACCAAGCTCTCTGGAAGGCCAAGTCAGATATTACTCAGGTCTAATTTCAAATACAAAAATAACTGACAATTTTTACAATCATCTTTTGTGGTACCTCGAAGTTCTTGCAAACAATACCTTCAATGTATAATAACTATTTTCAATTTGTGTAAGAGACATCATTCCAACCTGGTGACCACCCTCAGACGTGCTTCAAACAGCAGCCAGTGATCTTTATAAAACATGCCTCAGCTCACGAGGTGCCCCAGTTATCAACTCTCCAAGTTGATGCTCCCACCGCATGTAACATGAAGTCGAAAAGCCACTCCATGATCTGGCCCTTACCCAAGGCATCAAGCTCACCTCATCCCCCCTGCCCCCTGCTCACCATTCTGCAGTCAAAATGCCCTTTTGCTCAGTTCCTCCACCAGGCCAAACATGCCCTGGCCTCCAGGCCTTTGCACGTGCTGTTCCCTCGCCAGGAATGAAGTCACCACTTGCCTCCTGCTGGCACCTTCTCATCTCTTGGATCTCAACTTAAACATCACTGCCTCAGAGGCCTGCCTTAGTCGCATCATCAGAAGCAATATTCTTCCCGCTCAGCCTCAACTCAGCCTATTTTCTTTCTTTTTCAGATGCATGCCCCAACCAGGAATTCTCTCCAGTCCCTGCCGGCATCTTCCGCTTTTCTACAATTTGCGTATTTCTCGTTACGCTCTCCCACTAGACTGTGAGCTCCGAAAGGAAAAAGACCTCACTGGCCCTGATGGCGATGTTTTCCTACCACCAGCACAGTGCCCAGCGCACAGGAGCTGTCCAGTCACTGCCAACTGTCGAATGAATACACTGTGGACTCTGCAAAACGACTGTTGCGGACACCTCCAAAATGTCCACTCAGTCAAGAAGCAAGGCTGCGGAACCATTCTTGATCAGAGCGCACCAGAGAATGACAACTGAATGCCATCTGTCTTTGATTAGACTGGATCAGAAATAAAATTTATAATAATAAAGGACAAGATTGAGACCATAAGGGAACTTGTGACACAGACTGTACATCAGAGAAGAGTATTGTATCAATGTTAAATTTCCTGAGTTTGATAATTCCACCATTCTAAGCTAGAAAAATACACAGATGCAGGCTGAGATACCTTAGGAGGGAAGCGCCATGACGTCTGCAACTTACTTTCGAAAGTCCAGCAAAAATAAATATATTTGTTTATGTCTACACACACTCACATACTGCATTTGTTCAATCCTTGCAATTTTTCTGTAGGTTTTAGGTTTTTCAAAGTAAAAAGTTGTGGGGGGGTGGGAGGGAATAAACTAATAGATGTATAAATAAACAAATAACAGAGTTTTACTTCTCATTTTTGGTTGAAGTGATGTGATTTACCCAAGATATATGAATAGCCTGTGGCAGGGTCGAGATTACGACTGAAAACCCCAAACTCCCTGACTTTCTCCATTTCCACTGCATCAAACAACCCACTTGGACTCGTGACAGTCTCAAACAGGTCACTTTAGGGCCCTGAATTGAACTACTGGTTGGATATGCACCAGCTTAAAAAAAATCAAAATGATGTTGGGTAATCTTAATCTGGGACTCTTGCTTCCAGACATTTTACATTACAAAATAAAAGCCTTCTCATTTGCATACATCTAGCCCAGAGACCATCAATCAAACATAAGTTCAAGCCCGTTCTGCCTGTCCCCACATGGTATGTGGATTATACCTCTAATAATAGTGAGCTACAGAACTGGTGGAGGGGGAAAGACTAGCACTGAAGTTTTAATTTTCTATTTTTATTCAAATTAGTCAGCTTAATCTTTCCTGTTTCTTTTCCACCTATGACATCTGGAGCCTGTGCAACTGTGCATGGTCAAACTCCTACTTGCCCTTCGGCTCCCAACCTAGATTCCTCTTCCTCCAGGAAGACTTCCCTGATTTCTCCAGGATAATTTAGGAACTCTTCATCTGGGCTCCCATAGTCCTCTCCTTTCTGTATAAAAAAATTAAACCTCATCATTCTAATTTTTATTGCCTGGTTGCTTGTTGGTCCCCATCACTGGAACGCACCCTTCACAAGGGCAGGAGCTGGGATGTCAGTGGTGAGCCTGTGCCTAGCCCACAGAGCACAAGTGATAATCCACTGAGCGGAACTCCACTGAAAGAGCTGGCCCAATCCCACTCTTCACGAGATCTTAGATGACCCATGGAGGGCAGCCTGGGGCCAGCTCTCCCCAAGCAGCTCTAGTGAAGCTTTTCTTCTGCCTGTTGTTTCAGGTGTCCTATATCACATCCCCTTTGGGACAGGAAGTGTCCTGTGTCACTGTTTTCTCCTCTTGTTCTGTTATCAAAGGCTGGACCAGGGAGTTCCTGAGCCAGGATCAGGGGGCTTGGGTCCAGTTACCCACCACCTGCTAGAACAGCGACTTGGCCGCATTGCCAAGTAGGGAACAACACATGCTTTATTAAATAATAATACATACTGCTCACTCCATCTGGTCATTTCAGCTCAGGGATCAGCTTTAAAGTCTCACCAGGGTGGGACAAGCAGAATGGGCTTCACGGGTGGCGGGAGGGGCAGATTTGCAGGATGCAAATTTGGGGGGTTCTGAGGATTTGACTATGGGGCAGTTTTTCACTCGTTCTAATCCTTCCAAGGAAGACTCCAAACAGAAACTCTACCCTACTGGTATCCATGACGGTAACTGCAACTCCACGTGGTGGAAAAACAGTCCGACAATGCAGATTTGATTCCCAGCTCCCTCCCTCCAATAGCCTGTGAGCTGGGCGGGTTACTTAACCTCTTGGAAACACAGTTCCAATCGCCATGAATGGTGGTCGACACCTTCCTCGTGGGACTGTGAGTAGAAATGAAGAAGATAATCAGATAACCCAGCATGTTGTAAATGATACACCTTGTACAGAGTACTCTCAAACTGTGACAGGATTCAGGAAATCTGCTCCCTTGAACAGATGATCTGCAGGAATTGGGAGAGTATGAAAGAGCAGGCTTGCCAGGGGGTTACAGACTCAATTACAAGAGACAGCACACAGATACCCGCTAGAAATTCATCACGTACTCAGTCAAAGTTGTAAAACTTGCTGGGGCCATACACATAGTAGGCACAGATGCTGCGTATCTTTTTCACATTCCTTACCCCACCCCCTACTCCTGGGCCCCAGATTTTCACAAGCCGAATACTTGACATGGTGCACTCTTCCCCCAAGGGTTCTATGAGGGCTGAGAAGACAATTTGTGTACATCACTGTCTTGTACATTTTGTACACACACACAAGCATACATCACCAACCGAGAATTTAGCCCAAAATTCATTGTGTTTCTGTTTAGGGAAGTGTTCGCCCACATGGGGATCTTCTGGTCCTTGAACGGAACTCAGCATTCAGGACACATCATCACCCTGGGGGGGTGCGGGTGGGGAGAGCAGGAAGCAGAATCAGTGCCCAGGTCCCTGAACAGTATCTTTGTCCTGTGTCCCAACACCCCTGAAAGCCCCCTTCCGTGGATCCGTCCCTCACGTCTCCACCAAAGCCTGCCCGTATCTCCTCCTTTCCCTCCAATCCACCCCGCATACACCAACCACCATAGCCCCACCTTTGTTCTCATTACCTCTCACCTGGACTAGAGCCACAGCCTCCCCGCAGTCTTCCTGGCTGTGGCATGCTGCTGCCCCACCCCTCCCCCAATCCACCCTGCACTCTGCAATCAGAACGGTCCCGACTAGAACGCTCAGACCACAGAAGCCCCTTCCTAGGATCCTCCAGGGGCCCACATTCCCCGGGAAGGCATGTAAGCCTCACCTCATTCAGCAGCTTCAGCTGCCCTTTCCTCCTTCATCTTATCAAGCTGCTTTCAGTTTCCCCTCACCCTCCACGCTGTCCCCCCAACCCACCCACCCCGGGCCTTTGCTATCTCTTCCTACCTCCCGGAAAGCCCTTCCCATCTTTGGCTACCTCTTATCACTCTTCATGACTCACTGGGGCACTTCCTGTAGGATGTGCTCTCTAAAGCCAAAGTTGGGGCCAAAGACCCTTCCTCTGGTCCTACGGTCTCCAGTTTAACTAGTTTAAACTGGTATTACAGGTCCACGAGCCTGACTCCCTAACTAGGTATTACCTTCCTCCAGTAGGCTGGATCCCATACATTCCCCAGCACCTACCACCGTGCCTGAACACTGCCAATGACCAAAACAAATGTTTGCTGAGTTGAAATGAACCTCCAACTCCCAAACAGAATCACAATAGGCAGTTCAACGGAGAGCCCCCTAGGTCTGAGGAAGGGAAGAAACAGAAGGCCTCCGGATTGATGGAGCCCACGCTCGGCCCTGGGAGACCCAGGACCTGGACACTCAGAGCAACTGGAGGACATCCAAGTATTGCCTAAGGAGAGAACCGGCATTACTCGGAAGCTGCCTCGGGCCTGGGCAGCCATCCCAATCATGCCAGTCTTGGGACTACCCATCTCAAAATGGGATTTGCACATCTGAGGGCATGTGCTTATGCTAAGGAACGCACAAATCCACAGGATAAGAAAGTACACCCTCCTGGACAGTCTAATACTTTAAAGCATTTTTTCAACAGGTAACATTTATTGAGTACTTGCTACGTCCCAGACACGTGTGTCAGTTCATTTAATCTTCAAAATGGTCCCACACAGTGGGTACTATGAGTTGCCCCCATTTTCCAATGTAGAAACCGAGGCCCAGGAAGGTTAAATAAGCTGTCTGAGGTTATAAGACAGCAAGCAGCAGCAGTGGAGTTCAGACTCAGGCATGTAGCTCGAGTCCACTGTTAACCATTACACTACACTGCCTTTCTTCAAACCACTTTACAGAAAATGAGAGTGATGTTATGGAGTTAGCTGCACACCTCATGGTCTTTGTGGGGTTTTTTGTTTTTAAGATAAAATACAGGACTTCAACACCCAGGCCTTGCTAACTCTTCCAAGCTCTTTCCCCCCCCCCACCCTCCACTCCGGCCTCTTCTTAGTTTCTGGAAGGTGCCAAGTTCATTTCCGACAAGGAATGTTTACACGTGGTGACCCTCTGCTGGGAATGCTGCACAGACCCTGCCAGTTCTCCACCCAGCCGGCCCCTTGTCCTTCACGTCTGGGCTCAGATGTTACCATCTCAGATAGGCCTTGCCTGATGACCCTGTCCAGGTCTCCCCCTGCTTCTCCAGCCCAGCACCCGTGCCATCCCCTGCATGGCATTGTTCCCAGCAGGTGGGAACACCTTCTATATCTGGACACTGTTTCCCCCACTGCCCTGCAAACCTCACGAGGGCAGGAACCTTTCTGTCGTGTTCACCTGGTGCCAAGCAGTGAAGCGCTCAAATATTTACTAAATCAACGAACAAACGGATGGACGAATTAATGAACTCATTAATCAAGGGAAGTAAGAGCTGCAGGAAAGGAAGAACGGTTACCTTAGGCTTTCAACTCTGGGAGATACGCTTTCACTAAGAGTATTGGTATTTCGGTGAAAAATTTGAGACTAGACTTCAAGATTATGAACCCATGCTTTTGGAGAAAGTGACCTACAGAAAACTCCAACCCATTCATCTGTTCTGACTCGTGCGAACATGAACTTTGCCCTCTAAAGAGGTAGTCCTTGGAGAGGACCATGAAACTGCCCAGGATGACCCTGTGTGATTCCGGGCAAGGTTGGACAGGCAAGCACCCTCAACACTGCTTGAAGCTTTTACCCCAAGAACACCGGCTGGAAGGGCCTAGAATCCCTAGAGGAGCTCCTCTGGGAATGCGCTCACGCAATTACTATTACCCTCAAATGTGAGAGCCAAACCTCTGAGTCTATACCACCTAACCTCAAGGCTGCAGTTCCCCGTGCAAAGGAGAGGTCAGGGTGCAAAGCTTGGGGAGCTGCAGCCCGGGAGAGGGTGGAAATCAAGCCTCAAACTCAGCTAACCTTTGGGGTACACTACGCACACACCTGAAGCTTCTCCACCCACACCCTTGGGAACATGCTTATGAAGGGCAGCAGAGGGGAAGTGGGTGGGGAGAGGATAGTTATTAAAAAGACAGCAGGAGCCACAGGGGAGGAAATGTCTCTGCTATTACTCCCAGCAGGTCGCTATTGTAGAAGAAAAGTAATACGTTTTTAAAAGTGCCAAACAGGAAGGAAGGGCATGGTGGGGGATAAAGGAGATCAGAGCAGGTCCGAAAAACAAAAATTAAAAAAAACACAAATGTCCTTCTTGGAGCAAAATTGTTCTGCAGGGAGACAGCTCTCAGCAAGCTTCTCTCCCTCCATTCTGAGGGGTTTTTTTTCTCTTAGTGTACAATTTTTTTTTTTTTTTTGCAGGGAAGGGCAGGCCTTCTCTGCTTTTCTCCCCCTTTCTTTTTGGCTCCCTTACCAGGCCTCTCACACCTTCTGGGTTCCAAGAGCATCCTGAAGATACTTACCAACAGGAAGCCAGACAAGGAGGGAACTGACACAGTCGTTAGGTGCCATAAGCCTGCTGACGAGCTGCCAGTTCAGCCTATTGAAGATGTAACTGAAAAGCCACCACTTCACTCAAACTAGGTCACCTCCAAGCGCTGTGGATGTCAGCTGGGAGCTTGCCACTGACCGAGAACCGAGGAGCCACGAGGTTAGTGGTTTCCCCTGGGGACATGCAGAGGCCAAGGGGACGAGCGAGAGATGGAGACCAAGGAGGGGATTTGTGAGAACAGCCAGAGCAGAAAACCAGGAGGGAGACATCCACAGGCAAGGGAGGAGAATTTAATAGTCAAGTATTTTTAGAAAACTATGTTTAACAATTTGTTATTAGATTTTTTAATAAACTCATAAGCATCGTGAGTCTTCAAGAAAGGATTATGCTCTATAGCCCGATCCCCATGTATTTGATTAGAGGGTTCCATTTTTGAGAACCACCTTGCCATCTAGTGTCCTTCAGAATACACTTTGAGAAATGTTTATTCATGTCCAAAGGGTACATGACATCAACCCTGGCAGGAGTGTCTGGGGGGCAAGCTATGGCTCTGTTCTTAACCCCGTCTGGTTCAACATCATTAATCTGTTGGCATGCCAATCAGATTGGAAGATGATCCTAAGCTGGACGGGGAAGCTGACAGGAGAGATGGTAAAGCCAGGACTATGGGCAAACAAGACACTTAAAAGGGATAAATATCAGGTCCTGCATACGTGGTCCAACAATAACACAAAGCATTCAGGATGGTGGAAGATGGGGCTCACTGTAGTACATACATAAATGACTGGGAACTCCGTTGACTATGAAGAGGGAAGACAAGAAGCTGGGTCCTTGGTGAAAGCATCTGAGCTTTTTTTTTTTTTTTTGGCGGTACACGAGCCTCTCACTGCTGTGGCCTCTCCCGTCGCGGAGCACAGGCTCCGGACGCGCAGGCTCAGTGGCCATGGCTCACGGGCCCAGCCGCTCCGCGGCACGTGGGATCCTCCCGGACCGGGGCACGAACCCGTGTCCCCTGCATCGGCAGGCGGACTCTCAACCACTGCGCCACCAGGGAAGCCCGCGTCTGAGCCTTTTGAACAAGCTTCACCTGAAAGCAGGGCCAACCCCCCAGCCCAGGGCCCTGTTACATTTATCAACAAATTCTCCTTAAATATTGAATTTTCTTTCTTTCTTTCTTTTTTTTAATCTGCAACATAAACATTCCAAATGGATAATACTGTCAAGTATACTAAGGTTTCCAAAGGCGATACACTTTAAAGAAGAAATGGGGGCTTCCCTGGTGGTGCAGTGGTTAAGAATCCGCCTGCCAATGCAGGAGACATGGGTTCAAGCCCTGGTCCAGGAAGATCCCACATTGCCGCAGAGCAACTAACCGCATGCACCACAACTACTGAGCCTACGCTCTAGAGCCCGCGAGCCACAACTACTGAGCCCGCGTGCCACAGCAACTGGAGCCTGCACGCCTAGAGCCCATGCTCCACAACAAGAGAACCCACCACAATGAGAAGCCTGCGTACTGCAACGAACAGTAGCCCCCACTCGCCTCAGCTAGAGAAAGCCCGCGCGCAGCAACGAAGACCCAACACAGCCAAAAATGGAAGGAAGGAAGGGAGGGAGGGAGGGAGGGAGGAAGGAAGGGAGGGAGGGAGGGAGGGAGGGAGGAGGGAAGAAAGAAAAAAGAAGAAGAAATGAAAGAAGTCTCAAATCAAGGAGAGAGGTCTCACCCTTCTGGCTGGTCAGATGACTCTTGGAGTTTAGCTTGTGCATGGTTCTGGGGGGCCAACCTTAGAGGGACAGAGACAAACTAGGAAAATTTAGCAGGATGAACAGGGTGCCTCAAACCACGTTACACAAAGAATTACGTAAAAGAAATTTTAAAAAGAGAGACAGACAGACAAGAGATACAGAGACTCGGGAGGGTCTAGCCTTCCAAATAGAAGATTTGTGAGGGACACAGCATTCCATGAAGAAGGAAACCAATGCTCCTTAATTTTCTAGAGGGAACACTCTTGAAAAACTGTTGAAAGCTACGGAAACTCTCCCCAGGAAAATGAACATGCTACAAAATTCTGCAAGTATTTTCAGGGGATTGCTTTTCCCCCCCAACCCCCATTACTACCATAGAAGCCCATCCATGGACTTCCTCCATAGAAGACCAAAACCAGGTTAAATCCTCATCAGGATTAGGCATTACCTGTGTGATATCCCCACACCCACCCCTGCCGCAGTAATGAACTAGTAGCAATGGACGCTATTATAAGGAGGCAAGCATCAGCTCAGTAAAAGACACACATTCCCCCCCTACACTGTTGGTGGGAATGTAAACTGGTGCAGCCGCTATGGAGAAGAGTATGGAGGTTCCTTAAAAAACTAGAAATGTTGCCACATGATCCAGCAATCCCACTCCTGGGCATATATCCAGAGCAAACCATAATTCAAAAAGATACATGCACTCCAATGTTCACTGCAGCACTACTTACAATAGCCAAGACATGGAAGCAACCTAAATGTCCATCAACAGATGAGTGGATAAAGAAGATGTAGTATATATATATACACAATGGAATATTACTCAGCCATAAAAAATGAAATCATGCCATTATGGATGGCACTGAGATTATCATACTAAGTGAAGTCAGTTAGAAAAAGACAAATACCATATGATATCACTTACATGTGGAATCTAAAATATGACACAAATAAACTTATTTACGAAACAGAAACAGACTCACAGACACAGAAAACAAACTTATGGTCAGCAAAGGGGAAAGGGGGTAGAGGAGGGACAAGTAAGTTTGGGACTAGCAGATACACACTACTATATATAAAATAGATAAAACAACAAGGTCCTACGACATAGCACAGGGAACTATATTCAATATCCTGTATTAAACCACAATAGAAAAGAATATGAAAAAGAATATGTATATATGTATAACTGAATCACTTTGCTATATATCAGAAACTAATGCAACACTGTAAATCAACTGTATTTCAATAAAAAACAAAAACACACAAGCATGCAAATACACACAGTCTAAGTTGAGAATTACTGTTCAGAGAAAGAAAGTTTTTAATTAAAAAAAAAAAAAAAGACACAGGTTTCTACCATGCCTGCCATCTGGAAACAGAAAGGGCTGTCTGGCAAGTAGAGAGCTTATCTTCATTGGAGGTATTCAAACAAAAACAAGAACATTTTCAGGGAGGTAGTAAAGAGGTTCAACCATGCCACTGGACTCAGTGAGCCAAGGCCTTTCAGGACTTTGCTGCTGAAAAATGTGGTCTGAGGACCAGGAGCATCACCTGGGAGCTTGTTAGAAATGCAGAATCTCAGGTGACTCCTACGCATGTCAGTGTTTAAGATGCACTGCTCTAAGGTATCTAAGATTCTCTAAGGAGAGAGAAATAGCAATACTGTGGTCCCTCAGCAGCAGTATTCACCTATGCCTCCAGAGATCCGCCATCTTTTATTTTTTATTTTTATTTTTTGCTGTACGCGGGCCTCTCTCTGCCGTGGCCTCTCCCGTTGCGGAGCACAGGCTCCGGACGCACAGGCTCAGCAGCCATGGCTCACAGGCCCAGCCGCTCCGCGGCATGTGGGATCTTCCCAGACCGGGGCACGAACCCGTGTCCCCTGCATCGGCAGGTGGACTCTCAACCACTGTGCCACCAGGGAAGCCCCCGCCCTTTTAATTTTAAGTAAGTTTGGGTTTTGAGGCTATAAAGTGGGGACCCTTCCCTAAATCCTTTTCCCGTCCTCAACCCATTGCTTGAGTTATTTCTTGATCATCTCAAAAGCTACAGATGGAAAACTAAGGGGAAGAATGGAATAATCCCCACTTTGTCTCTAATCCAGGTCCAGAACTTAAAGAGTGAAAAAGCAATTTTAAATAGCTATCTTCATAATCATCTCCTTTACTAAAAATAAAGATAAGATTTATCACGCACTCACATGGGCCATAAACCCTGCTACCTGTTTTTTTAGTTTTTTAATCCCTTGTCTTACTTAGTCTTCACAATAACCCTATAAGGTAGTGACTATCATTTTTTTCTTTCATTTTACAGATGACGAATCTGAAGCTCAGGAAGGGTGAGTGACTTGCTCAAGGCCACACAGCCAGTAAATGGGAGAGCCAGGCCTTGATGCCTACGTTCGAGTTCTCAACCATGAAGCCACATGCCTATCGCCTTTAGAGGAAATCTCTGATCTTCTGCTCTTTTCAATAAGCAGTAAAGGTAGCCCGAAGCTGTCAAGTTCCCACACAGCTCATGCAAGTTATCCAGAGATGTAGCCAGGCTGCTGGCTGGGCAGCTCCAGACACAGGTGCACCAAGGTCTCAGATCTCAGCCCTCCATTACATTCTGTTCATTACACAGGAAGACTTAGAGGTCACGCTTTCAAATCCTGGCCCCTTCCTCATTATCTGCTCCAGCATCAGAGTCCTCCCAGTCCTGTATTGACTTGCTTTATCTCCTGGCTGCTGTCCCATCGCCATTAGATCCCAGGCATTTGAGCAAAGTACACAACTATCCAGTTCTGGCTGAAAGGAACTGACTCGCCATTCCTTCTCTGTAATTTTGGGCATAGTCTGAGAGGATTTAGAAGGTGTCATTGACTTGGAATTACAGTTCTTTGTTACAAAATGAATTTCCGGACCACGCTGAAGGGACTAGCATTCCCCCTCGCTCTCACACAAGCAGCTTTGTTCCCCTTCAAAGTGTCCCTCTAATTGCACTGTGCACATTCACTTTGGACTCTGCTGCTTCTCAAGGAGGAACCTTATCAAAGAGAACTCAGACTCCCTCTCGTACTAAACATCTGCAGCCTTCGTTTGGAAATTCATCATGGGCTGCATATTCTCCCTTTGGCTTATTACATTTTTAATTTCCTAGAGCTACTATACTCTTGTATGCTTTTGCCTTATATGCCCAACTGGGTCCCTTAAGGCAGGGACCGCCTCTTAGGTTACCATTGTTTCCAAAGGTAACCGCTTTGTTTCACAGCAGTCTGGCACACGGCCTTGCCTATGTTAGACGGTCAACGACCATGGAAATGATTGAAAACTAACTGATTGAATTTTACATATTACCAAGCACATCTGTTGCTACGTTCAAAGTGAATTCACTCTTCCAGATACATTTGGAAGGGGGGGGGGTCACAGGGGGGAGAAAACTAACTAAGCATATTGAGCTCCTGAAGCACATGGTGTTGTGTAAAAAACCCTAACATTATGGTTTCAGCTTTAAAAGAGGTAACAATAAAACTTGCTCCCATGAGGTAGGACTAAGCCACTAATCCCCGGTACAGCTGGAAACACAAAAGCTTCTTGAAGTTCAAAGACCCCCAACCCACCTGGTTAGACAATAACCAGGCCAAAACCTCCTTTCTCAGCTGCTCTTGTTAGCGTGTGCTCCAACTCTCAAACCGATTCAAGAGAACTCTGGCGATTTTAAAATAAACTTGCCTGAGAAATGGGCCACAGTGTATTTTCCTTCCAAAGAAACAAAGATCCTGGGTGACACTGGCTAGAAAAAGCAGGGTGTTTCCTCTAGTAATAAAGGAGGGTAAGTTCAGTAAACAAAACATTTTAAAACTTATATACCAGGTGCTGATTCACTTTTTGAAATACTGTCAGATTTCTCTCCTCTGTTCCAGAATAACTCTTTCTGGTCTGTTTTTCACTCAACCAATATAGAGAGCCAACTATGCTCTGTAGCTGTCTACTCCGTGCACAGACAAAAACAGACATGGGCTGTTGGCTTTTTCACACTCAGTTCCTTCAATATCGCAATTTCTTCTGCTCTAATATCAGCCTTTCCATAGAATCTCTAACAGGGTTGCAAGAACCCCCAGGTCCCAAGGCGAGGAGGAATAATACAGTAACCAAAGCACAGAGCCAGGGCAAAGTTCATGTCTATGTTACTCTACGTGATAACCTCACAGGGGAAACGGGGCTGAAGATACTCCCCATCCCGGAGGAAAAGTGCCTGACATTTTTATAAATGTTCCTATCCACAAATATTATTTAACTTTAACCCAGGAGTTGAAAATGGAAATGTCTGCAGGTACAAACAGGTATGGGAACTGGGTCAAGTGAGCAGAGACTCAGAGTCAGGAATAAGAAGGACAAGCGGGGGTCGGGGGGGAAGCTGAGACCACTGAGGGGCCTGGCCTGACTGGGCACCAGACAACTGTTCCCACAAAGGGGTGCAGCCCAGTGTCCCTAGTTCTTCTGATCTGTCAAGAGAAGCCAGCTCTAGATTTTTATATGGAATCTCCCAATTAAAAAATACTGACTCCATGTGGTGACCTAAATGGGAAGGAAATCCAAAAAACAGGGGGTATATGTGTACATATGGCTGATTTACTTTGCTGTACAGCAGAAACTGACACAGCAGTGTAAAGCAACTATACTCCAATAAAAAAATTAATTAATTAAATAAAATTAAAAAAAACAAACTTGCTTCAACAAATCCTCAAACAATGTAATACAACTGTTAGGAGCCTGGGCTCTAGAACCAGATCAGCTGGGTTTTTGAAGCCCAGTCCTGCCATTTACCTGCACGTGACCTTGGACAACTTACTTAACTTCTTCGTGTCTCATTTTCCTCACCTGAAAAACAGGTATCAGTGCTTATTTCATAAGGCTAGTGTGAGAAATAAAGGCTCTATATCAATTTTAATACATAATTTGATATATAAATATGTAGATTATAAATATAAATTTATGTATGTATAAATATATAATATATATGTGATTAGAACAGCGCCTGGGCCATAGCAAACACCATACAAGTTTTAGCTAGTACCACTATTACTTTGGCAAACACCGTGTAGAACAAACAAGAAACTTCTCTCAAGAAGTTCCTGTAAGGACTTCCCTGGTGGCACAGTGCTTGAGAGTCCACCTGCCAATGCAGGAAACACGGGTTCGAGCCCTGATCCGGGAGGATCCCATATGCCCTGGAGCAACTAAGCCCATGAGCCACAACTATTGAGCCTGCAAGCCGCAAGTACTGAACCTGTGCACCACAACTACTGAAGCCTGCATGCCTAGAGCCCGTGCTCTGCAACAAGAGAAGCCACCGCAGTGAGAAGCCCACGCACCGCAACGAAGAGTAGCCCCCACTTGCCACAACTAGAGAAAGCCCATGCACAACAACGAAGACCCAGTGCAGCCTAAATAAATAAATAAAAGTTCCTGTATAGGCCAACACTTTGATACCTTAGTCTCATTAGCCCCTAATGCATTCATGGGGCCACAGACCTCAGCCTCCTACAGTTGTGAAGGTTTGGTGAGAAGGTGCTCTCTGCTTCCACCTGCCAGCCATCCCCAGAAACTCAGGGACACCATGCAGCTAGACCCATGGAGGATTCTGGGCGTTGCACGTTAATGCACATCAGTTACCTCTCCGTGTTGGTCCCCTCACTCCCCAGGGGTGAGAGTGGGCTGGTGATCACTCTGCTAGGCAGACAGAACAGCTGAGGATGCCTCCTCAGACAGCACCTTCAGTCACAGAGATGTTCTGGGCACAAAGCCCACTGGGAAGCTTGGTCCTGATTGGCAATTCAAGGCTAGTGCACTGGTCCTTCCGCCATATTTTTATGATGGACCATCACCCTGGGGACTACCAGGCACGTATCAGCAGTCCTGGCTTCCTGGATCACTGCAGTATTGCAAAGAGGTTTTCCAAGCCCCTTGCCTATAAATGTTTTTCACCAGCCCAGGCAATTCTCTCACTCCTCACACTGAAAAGTGTTTTCTCCAGGCCTTCCTACAATTCTTACTGAGCTAACAGTGATGTATCCGCTAGCACTTAACAACAGAAGGCTTAGTTTAAAAAAAAAGGAGGGGGGTGGGGAGTGGGAGGAGATAGTAATTTGAAGTCGTATCTTCAACCCATATTAAAAATTGTCCTTTTCTTCCTTTGATTTCCTTTAATCTAGTCTCATTCCTTTCATGTGCTGTGTTTTCCTTCACAATAGTAACAACAAAAGCTAACATTTACTAAGCACCACACTCATTTCAGACCCTCACATCCAAGCCTCACAATAACCCCAGGACACAAATACCACCAGGATCCTAATGTTACAGATGAGGAAACCCAACTCACAGCCTATAAGAATCTTGGCCAAGGTCAGGCAGCTAGTAGGTGGTAAAGCAAGAGGTCAAAAAACAGGTTTGTGGGCTTCCCTGGTGGTGCAGTGGTTGAGAGTCCGCCTGCCGATGCAGGGGACACGGGTTCGTGCCCCGGTCCGGGAGGATCCCACATGCCGCGGGGCGGCTGGGCCCGTGAGCCATGGCCACTGAGCCTGCGCGTCCGGAGCCTGTGCTCCACAACGGGAGAGGCCACAGCAGTGAGAGGCCCCCGTACCGCAAAAAAAAAAACAAAAAAAAAAAAAACAGGTTTGTGACTGCAAAGCCCTGTGCTTACCCACCTGAAGAAAGAAGATCATCCTATTTCAGTCACGTGGTAGCTGAGCTTTCCTAGTAGTAGGAGAACAAAGACACACTCTACACTCAGACACTAACTTGGATATAGCAGCCGCCGTTCCAGGCCTTCACCTCCCCACTCCACCTCACCCAAAAGATATCTGAAGACGAAAATCAGTTCAGGGCTTCCCTGGTGGCGCAGTCGTTAAGAATCTGCCTGCCAATGCTGGGGACACGGGTTCGAGCCCTGGTCAGGAAAGATCCCACATGCCGTGGAGCAAATAAGCCCGTGCGCCACAACTACTGAGCCTGTGCTCTAGAGCCCGCGAGCCAGAACTACTGAAGCCCATGCGCCTAGAGCCCGTGCTCTGCAAGAAGAGAAGCCACCGCAATGAGAAGCCCGGGCACCACAACTGAAGAGTAACCCAGCTCACCACAACTAGAGAAAGCCCGCGCACAGCAACGAAGACCCAATGCAACCAAAAAGAAAGAAAGAAAGGAGGGAAGGAGGAAGGAAGGAAGGAAGGAAGAAAGAAAGAAAGAAAAAGAAAATCAGTTCATAAGGTAAAAGTGGCTTGCATTATAGGCAGATGCTACATAAACCTAAAATGTTAATGTTATTTGGAGGTACCTGAAATAAGTTCCTAATAATAAGTCTTACTGGTCAGGCATATGTTTTTAAATCTGTTTGGGTTTTTTAATTACTAAAGCAAAAACATGCTCATAACAAATTCAAATAATACTGAAGCATATAAAGTTTTTTAATAAAGGGACAAAGTGAGAAAGAAAAGAACTCTTCCCCACCATGTTCCAACTCCTTGAGTATCTTTCAAGATCTTTCCAAGAACATACTAACATAGTATACATATAGATCTATGTGCATATACAGTTTTCTTTTTCAAACTCAGCATCATATTCCATCGTTTTGAAGTTTTTATTCAATACTGTATTTATTTACATATCTCCATGTCAGTTTGTACCAAACTATCTCAGTGTTTTTAATCAACACAACTGCCTTATGTGCAAGAACTGAAATGTAATCAGTTACTTGAAGAACATTTGGGTTATTACTATTTTGGGTGTTAAAATAGTCATGTACATCTTAAGAACCTTTAGTTGACAGTATGTGTCCCAGTGACCCATCAGCTGATTAGGGTTACGACGTTTGGTACTGTTGCTAAAATGGAGCATACCTTCAGTTGAATAAAAGATCCAACTCATAAATAAAACCATCCCAGCTGCTGAGATTACTAGCTTTTCAACAGTAAAACATATAACTGAACACCAAATCATTCATTCATTCAATTATACATTCAAGTACTTGCGGTCTACCAAGCTCTATGTTAAGCCCAAAAGGTTAAACAAAAGACCAAGCCTCACTTCCTGCCCTTGAAGAACTAAGAATTCAATGGGCAGACATACTCATCAATGCATTCTGCATAAAGTTTAAGAGCTCTTCTAGGTTAAAGTAAAGGAGCCTCTAACTCTGGAGGAGATGGAGGTGCCTGAGAAGAAACAGCTAAGAAGTACCTTCAGTAGGAGTTTGCTGGGAAAAGAAAGCCAGAATAAAGGACAGGGCAACCTTATTTTACAAAATCTTGTAAAAGCACCCAGCGTGTTCAGAGAACTCAGAGCATTCTGAGAGCTTCTAGAAGGGAAATGCCAGGAGAGCAGGACGGAAAGAGAGATGGAAATTGCGATTGAAGGGCCTTGCCTATGAAGTTTAGAAATTTGGATTTGAGGTTGTCAGAGGGGAAATACCACTCCAGGAGCATTTTGCATCTACCACAATTTGTTTACGCATCCATCTGTAAATGGACTTGTGTTGTTTCTGGGTTTTGACTATTACAAATAAAGGTGCTACGAATATTCACACATCAGTCATCTTGCTTCCTTTCTTTTCTCTTGGGTAAATAACTAGGAGTGGAATGGCTAGATCACAAAGGAGGTGTGTGCTTAACTTTTTAAGAAATAGCCAAACTATTTTCCAAAGTGGCCATACTATTTTACATTCCCAACAGCAGTGTAGCAGAGTTCCAGTACTCACATCCTTGCCAACACTTAGTATGGTCAGTCTTTCCAATTTTAGCCATTTTAATAGGTACTAGTGCTATCTCATTGTGGTTTTAATTTGCATTTCCCTAATGACTAATGATGCTGAACATCTTTTCATCTGTTTGTTATCCATATACCTTCTTTGATGAGGTGTCTTTTCACATCGTTTCCTCATTTTTTTTAATCGAGTTGTTTTATTACTCAGTTTTAAGAGTTCTTTATATAAATCCTAGATACAAACCCCTTATCAGAAAAATGCTTTGCAAATATTTTCTCCCAGTCTGTGGCTTATCTTTTCATTCTCTTAACAGTATCTTTTGAAGAGCAAAAGTTTTCAGTTTTGATGTAGTCAAATTCATCCATTTTTTGTTTGATGGGTCATGCTTTTAGTGTCATAGCTAAGAAATTTTTGCCTAAGCAAAGATCACAAAGATTTTTCTCCTATGTTTTCTTCTAGAAGTACTATAGTTTAGGTTTTAGATTTAGGCTTACGGTCCATCTCCGGGGGGCAATCTGAACACCTGTGGGGGTACTGTTATTTGTCATAGTGACTGGAGGGAGGGATTCAACCAGCAATTGGTGGGCAGGGATGCTCGAGGTCTTACAATGCACAGGAAACATACACACCATGCCCCACAGGACTTTCAAATGTCCTGCCAGACATTCATGTGGACCAACTGCTTATAGTCACATGGATATCTATTTAGCTCTTATTTCAAAGTACTAAAAACTTTAAGGAAAGTTTCAAAAATCATAGTCAAATCTTTCTTTCTCTTAAATCTAAAGTTTTTCCTTAAAAGCAGCCATTTCATCATGTCTTCTAGTACATTTGTGCCTGTGCATTTATATATCGAATTATGTATTTTATTATAAACTAATTTCTTTCATTTCTCCTTTTTAATTCAATTATGGCATTACTCTTTTATCTTGTGTGTGTAGCTGGTAATGGTATCATACATTAGCAACATGAAGAGATTAAAGACACTGAACTGAGTGAAGAATCAGAATGACACCTACAGCGATACCACTTAGATGTTAAAATATCACAATTAGATAATTAAAGGTTTTAGAAACTTGCCCATAAATTAACTATACAAATTTTCTAAAAATGCATAGAAAAGGCTACACCTTATACACACAGTGGCCTAAGGAAAGCAAGAAATGGAAGCAGGGCAGGAGGAGGAACGGGAAACAACAGCATCACAGGAGGGGCAGGCGCCTTGCACAGACGACGACAAGGCTGTACCATACACGGAGAGGTACACTTCATTCAGTGTCCTGCCCCTGAGGACCAGTCAAAAAACAAAATAACATTTTAAAATATTAAGTTGTCCGGGGCCGCTGCCTACCCTAAGGCTCATTTATAGTTACACACCTAAGAAGATGAAAGATGCAGATGGCCTCATGGATGGCGCAGGAAAGCCGAGCATTGCTCCTGCAACATTCCAGCGTCACCACGAAGGGCAGGGTCCCAAACCACTAACATGACACCTGATTCTGGTGTGAGGGTCCTCAGAGGCAGTATAGAGGGGACTGTAAACTGCTAAAGAGATAAAGATATGTGCAGGGAGAGAGGCAGAGAGGAAAGAAACTTGTCCACATACAGGAATAAGGCAAAAATGTCCACTCAGCACTTCTATTCAACACTGTCCTAGAATCCTAGCCAGGGCAATAAAGCCAGAAAAATAATGCCATTTACAACAGCATTCTAAAAACTTAAAATGCTTACAGATAAATTTAACAAAAGACAGGCATGGCCTGTACACTGAAAACTACAAACCACTGCCGGGAGAAAGAAAGACGAAATTTAACAGAGAGGTCTATCATGTTCACAGATTTGAAGACTCACTATTTTTAAATAATTCATCTGTATGGATTTATTAATTCATTTGAATATGTTTTAACATCTCCTATGTCCCAGACACTGTTCTAAATGCCAAAGACGTAGCAGTGAGGAAGATTAAAAAAACAAAATCCCTGCCCCATAGGGCTTACATTTTAATCAGGAAAGACAAAATAAATAAAATATGTACTTCATATGGTGATAAGTGCTAGGGAGGAAAACAATGCCGGGCAAGGGGATAAGGAATGACCCAGGAGAAAGGAACTGAAAACTCAGATGGGGTGGAGCCGTCTTAAAGACCTGATAAAAGTGTGGAAGGGAGGCTTATCACGCCTAGCGGGAAAAGTACTCTAGGCAGAGGAAATAACAAAAATTCTTTAAGATGGGGACAAGCCTAGAATGTTCTGAGAACAACAAGGAGAGCAGAGAGAGCAGGGGGAGGGTAATAGTAGATGAGATCAGAGAAAGAGCAGATGGCCAGTTCCGGTAGGGCTTTGTAGGCCGCTGTCATTTTAACAGACTTTGGCTTTTATTCCGGGTGACATGTGCAGCCATTGAAGGATTTTGAGCAGAGTGGCATGACCATGACCTGATTATACTTCAGAAGGATCCTTCTGGCTGCATGTGGAGCATGGTAGGGTCGGGAACAGAAGCACAGTTAAGAGCTGATCACAGTATTCTAGGCAAGAGGCAGCGGTGGCTTAGAGCCAGCGTGGTGATGGAGGTGCAAAGCACTGAACTGCCTCCAGATAAACAAGGCAGAGTGGACAGGGTCTGCTGAAGCACTCAGTGTCGGAGAGAGGGGTCAAGGTTGACTCTAAGGGTTGTGGCTTGAGTACACTGTGGAATAATCACTTCCCAGGGTCGGGGAAGACTGTAGGAAGAACAAAATTGTAGGGAGGAGCAGACAAAACTGCTGCCTGTTAATTTTAAGATGCCTGTTGGATATCTGAGTGGGGATGCTAAGTGGGTAGTTGGATAATATGAGTCTGACACTGAGGAGTCAGGTCAGAGCTGGAGAGGGTCCACTGAGAGAGGGTATTTAAAGCCAGCGTTGAAGGTCACCAAGAGAGTGAGGGTGGGTAGAAGAGGTCCAAGACAAAACCCTGGGACAGCTCAACAGGTGAGGCCTGAAGAAGAGGATCAAGGAGGCAGTCTGAGAAGGAGTTGCTAGGTGGCAAGAAGAACACCGGCAGAGTGTGGTGTCCTGGGAGCCACCTGGAAAAACTGTTTCAAAGAGAAGGAAATGATCAATCATGCCCAACACTGCTCACAGGTCAAATATTAATTCATTTATTTTTAGCTGTGTTGGGTCTTCATTGCTGCACGCGGGCTTTCTCTAGTTGCGGTGAGCGGGGGCTACTCTTCATTGCAGTGCGCGGGCTTCTCATTACGGTAGCTTCTCTTGTTGCAGGGAGCAGGCTCTAGGCGCGCGGGCTCTAGGCACTCGGGCTCAGTAGTTGTGGCTCACGGGCTCTAGAGCTCAGGCTAAGGAGTTGTGGTGCACAGGCTTAGTTGCCCCGTGGCATGTGGGATCTTCCCGGACCAGGGCTCGAACCCGTGTCCCCTGCATTGGCAGGCGGATTCTTAACCACTGAGCCACCAAGGAAGTCCTCACAGGTCAAACGACAATGTTGGAGAAGTGACTGTTGGATTGGACAACAGATGCTAGAAGGGTGGGCAGCCAGGCTATTTGGGGAGCTGTACGGCACAGACAAGGTAGGCAGAGCTCTCTCGCTGCCCCCAGGAAGCTTCCACCCTTCCCTCCCCGGCTTCTCTCTCACCACCTCGTCTCTGCACATGCTGTGCCCTTGATCTCAGTTCCCCAGGGAAGCTCTCCCAACCAGGCTAGATGCCCCACTGTAGACTCTCATGGTAGCAGGCACCCATCTAGGTCCCGGGGGATTTTCCTTTGGTGTGTTTGACAGTGTGAGAAGTGTCTACACGCCTGCACTCCAGGGATAGGGACCGTGCCCCTCCACTCAAGAAACTGCACCTCGCGCAGGGCCTGGCACGGAACAAGCACTCAACAAACAAGTAGGAGACCAGGGAAGGGGAGACTTAACAGGCACTAGTGTGATCAGGCAGAGCCGTAAAAGTGGTGAGGTGAGACGTGCATCCAACTCAGAAGGGGGAATGGGATCGGGCTTCCAAGGGTAGACAGGAGAAGGCAGTGTAAGGATAGAAAAAGCCTTCCTCCAAAATGCAGAGCTGGACTGGGTCAGGCATCAGAGACCACTCTAAGAGAGCTGACTACCATGACTGGAGGAAACAGCAGAAGGCTCTGAAATCCTCTCTACACAGTTTAGACTCTTGTTTTTGACAGAGAAGACAGCATAGGTGAACTCTGCGATCAGAGGCTGGGAAGCCCATTTGGCCATCGTGGCAGTAAGACAAATGTTAGGCTGCCCCAAACATATCAAGGAAAGAGCGGTTTTGTTTGGGGGTGGAAATTCATCACCTACTGCTGCAAATTAAAAACCCCTGAAAAGAGTAAACGTTCACCCTTGAAGCAAGGATAATAACCTTATCCAGTGCCTACCACGTGCTGTAGGGAGTTATCTCATTTAATCCTCAACTCCCTGACTGCCCCATGTGAGATCACTCTCTCCTATCACCCCGGTTATTCCCTTCAAAGAATTTTATCACCATCCATAGTTATCTTGTTTGCATGTTTCTTTCCTGCTTATCATCTGCCCTCCACGTGCAATTTAAGCTCCTCCAGGCAGGAACACTGTCTGACTACACCCCTCTGCTATCACAGCACCCGGCACAATGCGCAACAAATGTTCACCAAGAGAATGAAAAAGCTTTGTGGAAGTGCTACTACCTATCTGTCCTACAGATGAGGATTCCTGCCCTTTCATTTTTTTTCTACTTTAGCATTTAAGCTATTTGTATGTTTATACTGAGGCAGCTCTACACAACCTCACTGCTTTTCTACTAGCAGCAAGGCTGGTCTCAGCCCCAGCTCCTCTCTCCAAACAGCAAGATCTGTCCCTTCCCTATTTAAAATTCAAGCACCCACCCCCTGACTATGTGAACAAGCCCCTGCTCCCTCTCCCCTCCCTGTCTCGGCCTCCCTTGTTTCTACAGAGATGAGCTTCCCTTGGGTGTGCCCAGCTAAACCACTCAACTGCCCTTCTTTGTCAAGTCTTCCATGCCCCCTGTGTTAGTTCCCCAGGGACTAACATAACCAAGTACTGCCAACTGGGGGGGCTTAAAACAACAAATATATTCTCACAGTTCTGGAGGCTAGAAGTCCAAGTCAAGGCGTCAATAGAGCCATATGCTCCCTGAAGGATCTAGGGAAGAAACTGTCCCATGTCTTTCTCCCTGCTTCTGGTGTCCTGCCAACAACCCTTGACGTGTCTTAGCTTGCAGCTAGATAACTCCTATCTCTGCCCCCATCTTCACGTGGCCTTCTTACTGCCTCTCCATTTCCTCTTCTTCTAAGGACACTAGTCACATGGGATTAGGGGCCCACCCTACTCCAATATGATCTCATCTTCTTTTTCTCTTTTTTAATTTTTATTGGGGTATAGTTGATTTACAATGTTGTGTTAGTTTCAGGTGTACAGCAAGGTGAATCAGTTATACATACACATATATCCACTCTTTTTTAGATTCTTTTCCCATATAGGCCATTACAGAGTATGGAGCAGAGTTCCCTGTGCTATACAGTAGGTCCTTATTAGCTATCTATTTTATAGAATGACCTCATCTTAACCAGTTACATTTGCAATGACTCTACTTCCAAGTGAGGTCACATTCTGAGGTACTGGGGGTTAAGACTCCCTGATATTTTGGGGGGGCATAATGTAATACCTAACTCCCCACAGAAAGGGCTGGACCTTCCTCTAGCTGCCCGCAGCCTGTACCTCACTTAGTGCAATTATCACACTGCATTCTAATTAGTTTTTAGTGAATTCTCTCCTTTTTCAACAGGGATGACAAAGAGACTTTACCACCTGTGGCAACTCAAATATGTAAGTAGTGAAAAAAATCCTTCGACAGACGAGCTGTCTGTCACAGGTGAAGGAATAAGGCAGGGGCAGAACATGTGGGCTCGAATGGGCATGTGACACACAGGGGGCTCTTGGGACAATATAAGCCTGTGATAAAGCAAACTAATACAGTCAAGTTGGGATGAGACTTGGGATGAACCTGTTTCTATCAGGTTCCCTGGGGCTGCTGATGCGACCGGACCATGGACCATCCCTGAGGGCAGAGACCGAGTCTTACTCATGTTTGTATTATATATTGCATGGTCCAAGGTTGGAAGAATGAGTGAATACTAAAATGCTGCAAACTACTTGAAAAACTAGGGCAGCTGAACTCCTGCTATTTCCCTCATTTAGCTGCTCTTCAGAAAGAAACCTCTTTGGCAGGCACCTGTCACCTGTTGGCCTGGAATGTTCTCCCGGTAGCTCGCCCCTAGGTTTAGGGAAGGTAGCTGTTCACCCCTGCATACCAGAGGTCTCAACCTCAGACTGGGCTTTGTGGAGCTAAGGAAATGCAGATCCAAGGGGAGAGCAAGTTAATCCCCTCTCCCTTCCGTCCTCTCAGCCTGGAGAGGCTTCCAGTGAGGAAATCCCATCTCTCTGCGTGCCTCAGAGGACAGCAAGGGACGGGACTCAGCACAGAATGAGGTTAGGGTGGCGATGCCCTTTAGCAACCCTCACTTAACTGGCAGACCAGCTCTCGCCGCTGTCTCAGACGGCGCTCCTCTAAGTTACCACCCTCCACCCCGGCCCTGCCAGGTGCAGCCCCTGGACTGGGATCTGTCTTCCACCGAGAGCGGTCAGAAGCTTCGGCAAGCAAGGGTTTGGTCCCAGCCGCTCAGGAGGTCCATGTAGGCCACCAGACGCTCTTCCACACCTACACGCACACACAATGGACAGGTCAGCTGAGAGGGGCAGGCACATGTGGGATTCCTGAAGTGGGGGGGGCGAGGGTCTGGAACAAACCTGCTCTGCACTCCCACGGCTCCATGCGCAAAATCCAGTAATGGTCTGGGCAGAGCTGATTCAGAGGTCAACTAGAGGGCACCCTGATTTCTCCAAGAAACACAGGTGTTCAATCCCACACGTCAGCCTTGCTTTTGCTGACAGGCCATGACTGTGGCTGGGAAGGCAGGGGAAGGGGGTGGCTTTTGTCTGTTCTGGGTGTGACAAAAGTCACCTAAAAGGCAGCTAAAGCTCTGAATGCAGGTGGAAGAGAAGGCAGTAAAGAGAGGGCCTGACGGGGGTGCGGGTGACCATCTCTTCCTACTGACAGGACTTCAGCAAAATGTGATTTCCTGGGTCTCTTCCCTACACAAATGGCTTTTTCTCTTTACTGCAGTCCCGGCCGCTGGCTGAGAGGCACGGGGTGGGTGGACGGCAGAAGCAACGGGAGGGTGGAGAAACCCAGGAGGCTCAGCCCCTGACCGCCCAGGCTCCCCTGGCACTTCCAGAAAGGAGTGGAGCCCACGGAGAGCCAGGCGGCTGGAAGCCAGCAAACGCGGAAACCAGCAACCCGAGGAGAGCTGCAAAAGGTAACCTAGAAAATGAGAGGGTTTATGGGAGAATTCGGCCTGTAACCCTAGGGGATGGGCCAACACAGGACACAGTAGATGCGCCCCTGTGCCAGCCTTACTGCTCTGTTAAGTGAGGAGTGAGGCTAAACGCCCCACTCCAGGTCCTCTCCGGCTCCAGCTCTGGAGTGCGGGGCAACGTCTGTGGTGCGTACCCGTGTGTGTGCACGCACACGCATGGATGCATATAAACACACACCTACTTATACTCAGAGCCTCGCCCTGAACGGCAACAAACCAGGAGAGATGCTGGGGAGTATGGGGGCTCAGTGTGGATCTTAGAATCGGAGGGCTTAAGTCCCAGCTCTGAAGCTCACTATAGCTGTGTGACCTCATTCAAGTGACTGAACCTCGCGACTTCCACCCATTACCTGTTGAGTCGAGCTAATAACAGTGCTCACCTTTCTGAGGCAGGAGAGAAACTCAAGCTTCTCCACCTGGAGATTCTATATTTAACAAAAAGTACTGAACTAGGTTATCAGGTATGATGCATTTTAAGTATTTATTTTTAAAAAAATTTTAACATTAATAACAAATGTAGAACCTGACCTAATAGGAAAGTCAATTTTCCGGTTTTGACAGTCTACTATGGTTACAGAAGGTATTATTGGGGGAAGCAAGGAGAAGGGTACACAGCAATTCTCTGTACTATTCTGCAACCTCCTCTGAGTCAAACTATTTCAAAATAACAAGTTGTTTTAAAAATTAACACACACAGGGGCTTCCCTGGTGGCGCAGTGGTTGAGAGTCCGCCTGCCGATGCAGGGGACACAGGTTCGTGCCCCGGTCCAGGAGGATCCCACATGCCGCGGAGCAGCTGGGCCCGTGAGCCATGGCCGCTGAGCCTGCGCGTCCGGAGCCCGTGCTCCGCAACGGGAGAGGCCACAACAGTGAGAGGCCCGCGTACCGCAAAAAAAAAAAAAAAAAATTAACACACACAAAAATATTACTACATCTATAATGTTATTTGAAAATAAAGTCAAAAATCTAAATTTGAGGTTTTATGTAAATGAGATACCCTGGAAAGTCTACCCCGATCCTCCCTAACTTGTTATTCTGCCAGAACCCCTAGTTACGATGAAGATTAAATTAGATAATATGTATACAGCTCTTAGCATAGCGCCAGGCTCAGAGCCTCAATGTTTGCTGTTTTTTAATGCAGTAATAATTATTACCCAAGATGGCCACAGAGGAAACCAGAATTTCATTTTCAGCATGTACAGATCACACCACAGCCATTTTGAATAATGCTCTAGATGTAAGACTACTGACACAAAAATGGGTTCATAATATGTTAAGCGAAAAAAAGCAGGTTACAAGTCAGTATGGACAGTTTTACCCTATTCTTTTTAAAGATACTGTAGTGAGTAGCTAAAAGCATAGGCTATGGAACCAGGTTGCCTGGGTTCAAATCTCACCTTAGTATCTTAAGCAAGGTATTTAACCATTCTGGGCCTCAGCTTTTTCATCTGTACAATAGGTTTAATCATAAAACCAACCATTGGATTGTTGAGTGATTAAATCAGTGCACACATGTAAAGTGCTGGCAAATAATAACGTTCAAGTGTTAGCCATCATCAATTAGATTTTATTTCACATTAATTTATAGTCATTAGGAAAGCATCTGGAAGCACATACAAACACCAAAAGCGGCAGCAGTCATCATCCTGAATAATAGGATTTTTTTTTAAATGGAAGTATAGTTGATTTACAGTGTTTCAGGTATACGGCCAAGTGATTCAGTTATACATAGATCTATCTATTCTTTTTCAGATTCGTTTCCATTATAGGTTATTACAAGATAGTTAATATATTGATATTTCCCTGTGCTATACAGTACTCCCTTGTTCTTTAGCTGTTTTATATATAACACTGAATGATAAGACTTTTAGCTTATTTTTGCTGATATTCTCATTTTCCCACAATTAATACAGGTTAAAAATAAATCTAAAGTTCTTAGGTTAAAAAATGCTTTACAAAAAACTTGGAGAAAGAGTCTGTAACAAAAACAAAACAGCAGATCCTACCCTCATCCAAGGGGAGTCTGAGTTTTGTTAGTGTCTCAAAGTAGCTAGTCGTGAGTGTCCCCAAGCACACGGCTCTCAAAAATGTTGCAGAACACACCCGTGTGGGTCAAAAACATAATGGAGATGTATTTCTACCCACACACGTAATCCCATGTCCAAATATACCTCACACACATATGTACATATTACCAAAGAGAGGAGATTATGAATGCAAGTTACATCTAGTCATGGAAAGGGCCTTGGCAAGCAGCAACCAGAGGCACAAAGAACATTCTGTAGGTTCCCGGCGCTAGGGTTCCTACGCAGGTCCTAACCCTCAACACTCAGCGTCGACCAGCACTTGCCTGCCTTCCAGAACGGCTACCTTCTCACAACGCCACCACTTCCCTCAGCGGTACTGGCCATAGGGGACCACACTGAAGGACCACGACAAGCCAAGCCAACATCCAGAGGCGGCCGGGCATCCCGCCCCGCATCCCGCCCCCACCTCCCTGAGTCCCGCAGGGGCAGCAGGCAGTGGCGGGGCGTGGGGGTGGGGCGGGGTCGTCTCACTGCCCTGGACCCGCCTCCCTCCACGGGCAGGGCCCCAGGCGAGCCGCTGCTGGAGAGCTGCCTCTGATCCACCGGGTTTCGTTACATGAAAATAAAACACCGGCCTGTTCTGGGCCTGCCCAGCACATTAGTGGGAGGAAGCTATAAAAGCTGCCAACATGTGTTACCTCAAGCATGTTCCTTCTCAAATACGCCAGGAGCGAGGCACGGTCTTTCCTCTGCTCCCCGCCTTCCATCTTTTCGGAAAAGGCTTTCTGTGTCCCGTTTATTGACATCCTGGCCTCTTGGCTGGTCCAGCTGCACCAGAGCCATTCGCCCTCCTCGCCATCAAAGTGCCCCCGTTCCGACCCACTGCCTGTAATGCACGCTTCCAGACCACACGGCCCCACTGGCTGCTCGAAGTCTGGCTCCGAAACCAAATAAAAAGCTTTTCACTTAAACTCCAGTTTACGTGCAGCAGCTCCAAAGCCTTACTTTCACGTCTTACGCAGCTCCCACCTGAATAAATTTGCTCTAAGTGCCACTTTTCCATTTGTGGATTATGAAGCAGCGAGGAGGGCTAAGGGACGGCCCCACAGGATGCCACAGGCACACAGGGATGCAAAGTGACCCCTTAGGGACCGAGAACACCGAGGGATGCCAGGACCCACGGCAGTGCACACCACAACCCTGGTAAGGGGAGAAACCACAACTGCTCCTGGCTTTGTCATAGCTGAAAGCATGGCTACTTCAACACAGTCCTGGCTTCAAATCCCAGCTCCGCAGATTCCTAGGTGTGTTTCCTTGGGACACAGGCCAGCCTTGGAGCTTATTTCCTTACCTATAAAATGGGGACATGGGACTTCCCTGGTGGTCCAGTGGTTAAGAATCTGCCTGCTAATGCAGGGGACACAGGTTTGATCCCTGGTCCAGGATGATCCCACATGCCACAGAGCAACTAAGCCCGTACACCACAACTACTGAGCCCACAAGCCCACAGCTACTGAGCCACAACTACTGACGCCTGCATGCTCTAGGACCTGCAGGCCACAACTACTGAGCCCGCGCACCTAGAGCTCGTGCTCTGCAACAAGAGAAGCCACCGCAATGAGAAGCCCGCGCACTGCAACGAAGAGTAGCTCCTGCTCGCCGCAACTAGAGAAAGCAGGCGCGCAGCAACGAAGACCCAGCACAGCCAAAAATAAGTGAATTAATTTTTAAAAAGAAGGCAATTTAAAAAAACTAAATTGAAAAAAATAAAATAAAATGAGGACAACACCCCGGGGAGAAGCTACTGGAAAGACTTAATGGGATGATGAAATATGTAAGTTCTTACCATCATGACTGGCACACATAAACCCCCTGAAAAACAGGACCCATTATCACTCAAATTCATTTTTAAATGTGTGAAGCACGTACTTCGTGCTAGGTATAAGCAAAACAGACAATGGTCCCTGGCCTAAAGGGCTCACAGGGTGGGGGTCAAACAGCCAACCCCCTGTGACCACTGCTGCAATGGCTGTGCGCACACACAATGCAGACGGGGAAGGAGAGCTAAACCTGCCTGGGGAAATCTGGAAATAATGATTGTTTAAAACGTATTAAAATCATTTAAGGCCTGATGACATCTGGTAGCTTCCACCCTGGCCTCATTTCCCACCTACCCCTCCCCCACCCACACTCCTATGGGCCTTCGCTCTGTATCAGGTTCAGCCCCACCTCGGGGCCTCTGCCTGGGATGAGCCCCCCAGCATACCCATGATTGGTGCCCTCGCTTCATTAGGGTCTCTGCTCACATGTCACCTTCCTGGTCACCCCAAAAGACTTCTGTCCCCTTACACTGCTGTATTGTTCTGCACTCCCCAATATTGCATTCAAATCTACTTGCCTACGTGTTTATTATCCATCTTCTCCGCTAGAATGTGACCTCCGTGAGGGTGGGGACTTTGTTTTGTTCATCACTGTGACCTCTGAATCTAAAACACTGCTGGAGTCAACAAGTTAACGAGCCACAGTTAGAAGTTGGGGGACTCCCCACACGTGAAGCATGAGGCTAAGAGTGTCATGTACGTGAGTATTTAATCCTCACCACATCCTACCGGCCTCTCCTGTTGGACCATCACCAGGAAGAGTGGAGTTGGAAAGATCTGGGGGTACTGTACCCAGACCCAGTCTCCCCCATCATCGTTCCAAATTTTAGTGGCTATATTTCTGATATATGGCTCCCAGGGACACATCCCAAGACAAGTAAGGAAAGCCCAAGGCCTCTCCTACATCTGAGAGGCTTGCCTTCCAGAGTCTGCCCTCCCTAAGGATCAAATAGGGCTCAGCAAGCCCCACATAACCACAGCAGCCACCATTTACTGGATGCTTATGTACAGACTTTCTCTCATGTCCTCCCCACAACCTCCTTCGTAGTTATGACCACCTCATTTTAGAGGGGGAACCAAGTGTCAGAGAGGTTAACTCACTTTTCATGCTCACACGGCTAAGAAGTCGCAGAGCTAGGACTCTGAACCCCGGTCCGTCTGATTTCAAAGGCCATGCCATTACCCACTATTTCCCCAGTGCCTCCACACTGCCCATACGGGTTCTCCCCTAGCCTGGGTCAGCCTCCTTCGTCACTGACAGTGCACAGCAGAGCAGAGAGCAAGGGCTCTGGGCCAGACAGACATGGACTCAAATCCCTGCCTTGCCACTTCTTGTGTGTTTGGGCAGGTAGTCACCCTCTGAGAATCTTGATTTCATCTGCACGGTAGGGTGGGAGATGCCCACCCCAGAGGTGCGAAAAGCAATGGAGACACAGGCCCGCAGGTATGCAGCCAGGCCCACACAGCCAGTAAGAAGCGGTTCTGGGCAAGCCTCAAGTGGCTGCAGCTGCCCTGCCACTTCCCCCAGCTGGGTCCTGCCCGGTGGCCACCAAGGGCTGGGTCGGAGTCTCCCTGTCCTTCACAGGAGAGCCGCCCCCAGAAGGCAGAAGACAGGCGCTCTGCCAGCACCTAGTAAGTGCCCAATTCACTTTAAATACACGAGCACCCATCTCTCCTTGCACATCAGCATCATCTGTGGACGAGTTAACGTGATTTACTAAAGCCTTGGTTTACTTTCCTGTAGAAGAGATGATCATTCACCTGCACCCAATAATTATTCAAAGAGGTGAAGCATGTTAAATGCTTATAGCAACACCTGACCCATGAGAAACGCTCAATAAATGTTAGCTCATGATTGCATGCTATTTCCTAACCCAGGAAACAGACACTAGAAAGGCAACCAATTTGCTCGACATCTCACAGCTGGTTCAGGGATTTGGCACCCCCCCGTCCCCCAGCCTGCCTGACCCCAGGCCACTTCCATGTGGACATTAACACACCCACTCAGTGACCAACACTGGACACTGGAGAGAGAAACGTTATGTTTCAATAAAAAACTACAGCACGGCCTTATGGGTATCCAATTCTGGTCCTGTTCATTGTCTTTGAGCTGCTTTTCCCCTCTTGGTAAATTACACTTTACCTTTTACTTTGTTACCTCCCTGTAAATTGTATTGGATTCTGCCATCCTGCACATTTTCTGACCTTACCGAATTCTCCACTCTTCTAGTTTCCCATTTTCTCCCACCCTCCTGCCGTGGATTCACTGAGCACCACAACCTGACTGCCCAGTTCCTTATTGGAAGTACAGGCTGGTCGTGACTGACCTTTCCCGCCAAGATCTGAAGAAGCCTTGCAAGCTGAAGCTAGACTACGATGTGATAAAAACTTCAAAAGACTCATCCCCACGACAGGTCATGAACTCTCTCATTTAAATGCCTGATAGTTCACACCATCCAGCAAACATCCTCCACTGCCACGTCCAACAGATGGTTCAGCGAGTCCTTAATGAACAAAAGGTGACTGAACGTGACATGAACTTACATTGTTTAAAAGGAGAAATGTCTCCTCTGTCCTTGAACAAGAGGACAGACTGACAAAGACTCTCTCCTTGACCAAACTGGCGTTAGGCTTCTCTGAGCCCCAAGCCCTGTTCTCAATGAGGCCTTGACCTTGGCCTTCCTTGCCAGGCCTGCACAGCCCAGTCTTAGCAAGAATCCTGCTAAGTCAGTTTAGAGAGAATCCCCTACCTTTGATGTCTCAAGTCCTTGGCCTGCCTTTAGCAAGAATCCTGTTAGATCAGTTTAGCAAGAATCCCCTACCCTTGATGTCACCTCTTAGTAGTTTTCCATCCACTGAGGCCCTCACCCTGTTCCTTGGGGGTAGATCCCCACCTGTCTTTGTATTCAGAGTTGAGCCCCATCTCTCCCCACTACTGCAGTACCCCTAATGCAATAGCCCTGAATAGAATCTTCCTTATCATTTTAAGGAGTGTCAGAATAATTTTTTCTTTAACCGCCCTAAGGCTTGCTTCAAGTAGGAGGGCCTCCCCTCCCTGAAAAGTCTCCAGTCACGTCCCAGTCAAATCCCATCCCGGATCTCCTGAGAGCCACCTCTCTCCCCTGCCCAGCACGAGCAAACCTCTAACAACCACTGCACTGGTTCTCCTGCCACCGCCCCGTGGATCTTTGCTTCTAACAGGCTGGCTGCCAGCCCCCCACTTCTCAACCATCTATTCACGCAGAGAACACGAAAACACTGAAATGTTATTTCCCATCTGGAAATGCCTCAGAGCTAAACATTATGTAGGATGTGATGGCGTTCATCTCCCCCAAGCGAGGCTGAGAGAAACACTGAGACAGGAGGAGACTGCTAGCGGGAGGGATGGTGCGTCAGCAGGAGCTAAATTTAGCAAACGAAGCCTCTAACTTCATTCTTTTGTGGGGGGGGGGGGCAGGGGGGAGCGGCAGGAGAAAAATGTATGCACATATTTAAATGAAAGAGCCTTTGAGAGAGAGGGAAGGAGAGTCCACATCCCTCTGGGACCTGCAGAAACGCCTGGAGGGGGAGGCATGCCAGGAGGGGGAGTGCTCTTAGGGGGGCTGCCCCAAGTCAGTGGAAGGGCTCCACCTGCCCAGCCCCGACCCAGGAAACCAAATCCCTTGGGGGAAAGGTCCCTTTGGACCCAGTGAACGCGTGGTTACAAAGGAAGCTGCAGATTGAGAAATTCAAATGGTAACTGCTGGGGGCAAGGGAAGCAGGTGGATTCTGAAAAGCTAGAAGTTCTGGAAAAACCTGTAACACGGCTTTGAACAGATTTTGTTTTCTAGTAGAGTGGCTAGTATAAAAATACGCATCATCTAGGCCCCAAAGCCTCCAGGGAGGAGAGACCTCCCAGGCGATGCAAAGCGGTCATCTGAGCACGTGCAGAGCCCCTGCTCTGCCTGTAGCCGGCTCTGTGGGGTTGGGCCAGTTACCCCTTTCCAGGCTAAGGGTAACAGTCTTTGAAATAAAGGTAACAGCCCAGCTGCACTCTAAGACATTATAAGATACTCTATTTCTGGGCTTCCCTGGTGGCGCAGTGGTTGGGGGTCCGCCTGCCGGGGCAGGGGACGCGGGTTCGTGCCCCGGTCCGGGAGGATCCCGCATGCCACGGAGCGGCTGGGCCCGTGGGCCATGGCCGCTGAGCCTGCGCGTCCGGAGCCTGTGCTCCGCAACGGGAGAGGCCACGGCAGTGAGAGGCCCGCAAACCGCAAAAAAACCCTGGGTTTGTGTGCAGGGAAGCGGGTGGACATCATCAGATTCCACCATCACCACCGCCAGAATCAAGACTTCTGCCTTGACCTGGATAAAAGATCCATTATTAAGATATCTCATTGCACTCTGAAAAATGTATCAATCCCCACAAAGGGATAACACTCTCACTGTAAGCAGAGTCATTATAAATCAGTAAGAAAAATACAAGCACCGCAACTGGGAAATGAATGAAGGGCGTGAAGAGCAATTCACAAAAACATACAAATAACTTAATTCTATGGGGAAAAAAAATGGGCAGCCTTACTGGTAACCAGAAAAGGGCATAATTAAAATAGAAACGAGAAAGCTTTTCCCACATATCAATTAGCAAGTTCCTAAAAACCCAGTAATACCCAGCAAGGGCCAGGGATCAGAGGAATCTGAACCCTGGTGCATCGCCAGTAGACGGCAAGGTGGCCTGACTTAACCAGGGGCAACCTGGCCAGAGGAGGACAGAAATTCTTAAGTGGACAGCCCATGTGACCTAATAATCCCACTTCTAAAGCTCTGTCCTACAAGATTATTCAAGGATGTGGACAAAAAAATACATCTAAAGATTTAACCACAATATTTTATAATCCTAAAAAATGGGAAATGACCTTCTGTCCAGTAAGAGATACATCTATATGGTGAAATACAACTAAACTAAAAAATCAGGCTACAAAAACACAAAGATATAGGAAAATGTTTATGTTACCTATTAAGTGAAAAACAAATTCTAAAGCTATATAGACAGTAGAATCAAAATTTGCATGTAAGCCATCACTAATACACGTAGGCACACAAATAAAGTACTAGAAGGGAATACAAAAGTATTACCAGGGTTGGGGACTTCCCTGGTGGCGCAGTGGATAAGAATCCACCTGCCAATGTAGGGGATACGGGTTCGAGCCCTGGTCCGGGAAGATCCCACAAGCCACGGAGCAGCTAAGCCCATGCACCACAACCACTGAGCCTGCGCTCTAGAGCCCACAAGCCACAACTACTAAGCCCACATGCCACAACTCACCTAGAGCCCGTGCTCCGCAACAAAGAGAAGCCACGGCTCCCCAATGAAGAGTAGCCTCCCGTTTGCCGCAACTAGTGAAGAGCCCGCATGCAGCAACAAAGACCCAATGCAGCCAAAAATAAATAAATAAATGTATTTGTTAAAAAAAGTATTACCAGTGTTATCTCTAGAAGTAGCATGACCATAGGAGGTATTATTTCCTCATGTTTACTTTTCTGTATTTTCAAAATCCTTAAACAAATAAGCAATTCTTTTGTATTCGGAAAAACTGTATATCATTTTTTAAAAGACAGAAAGGAGGAAAGACGTCTTTCCTTCTTTCTAATACGTAAAAGGCATTAAACAACTCCAGCCAGAAAAACTGCCACAGGCCCCTTGCTCAGCACACCTTTCAGAAAACTTCCTCAAGCACATCGCCGACCCCTAAGGAACTCTCAGTCCCTGGGCCCTACTTTCATGCTTCCTCTCGCCCTCCTTTCACCAAAGGTCTGTCATCCACAATTCACGCGAAGAAGGTAGATCACAGCCCAAGTCCCTCAGACACCGAGGGTCTGTCTAGTCCTCGTCTCGTCCAGCCTCCTACCTTTAACCAAATGAAGCCACAGAGTGTCAATGGTTTTCATGATTGTTTCAGAGACTGTCAACTCCTTGGAGCCTCTCTCACAAACCCTGAGGAGGGCAAGCAGGCAGGCAGGCAGGCAGCACCCCGGGTTTATGAGAAGGAAAGCAAGGCTCAGGAATTGAGGGCAGGAGCCCAGAGCGGGCTTACAGTCCAGCTCTCTCCAATCCCACTGACTCCAGACCCTCTTCAGCCAGCCAGGGATCCCCAGCTGGTAGGGCATGGGGCCCTGGCATCCCCAGCCCCATTTGGCCAGGGGCATAACTGTCTACTGACCCTTCAATCTCCCTCATTCATCCCCATCTCAACCCTCTGTCCCTGCTCCTGCTTCCATAATAAAAAGGCTCGGAGAGGGCTTCCCTGGTGGCGCAGTGGTTGAGAGTCCGCCTGCCGATGCAGGGGATGCGGGTTCGTGCCCCAGTCCGGGAAGATCCCACATGTCGCGGAGCGGCTGGGCCCGTGAGCCATGGCCGCTAAGCCTGCGCGTCCAGAGCCTGTGCTCCACAACGGGAGGGGCCACAACAGTGAGAGGCCCGTGTACCGCTAAAAAAAAAAAAAAGGCTCGGAGAAATTAGGAGAACCTCCTCTCACAACTCATTAATTTAGTTAACTGTCTAATCTTTTACTATCCTCTCACCTCATAGATCAAGAACTTCTCGTTTTCAACGTATGAGCCAGAACTCAGCTATGATTGATAGAAGCCACCAAAGTCGACGTGGCTTAAGTGGAGAAGAGTGGAATTCATTAGCTCATGTTACTGGGTTGTCCAGAGTGCACGTTCAACTTCAGGTACAGCTGGATCTAGGTGCTCAAACATCAGCGCTCTATTTGTCTTTCTTTCTCCATTCAGCAAGCAAGATATTCACCAACAGAATCAATAAATTGCCTTCGGTGGGAGAAATTTTTAAAATAAAAGGATTCACCAACAGGCTCACATTTACATCCTACCAATTCCAGCAAAAGTACATCAACTTCCTCAAGAGCTCTGGCAGAGAAGTGCCAGGAAGGACTCAACTGGCTACATGCAACAGCCCAGTCCTAGGGACACAGGGCAAAGGTCAGTCCCCTCTAGCCACACAGGAAAAGGTGTTCTCTTCCTAGAAGGAAATGGGAGATGCTGGAAAGGAAACCAACAGAGTTCCACCTTCACAAATCTCTTCCACTTTAAGAACAAGTTAGTTTCTTGGCACAGGTATTCACTGGCAGCAGTAAGCATGGATGACACCATCGAGCTGGGGTTACTTTGCCACCCAGTCAAAATGAATTATTAGCCAACAGTCACAAGAAATGCCCAAATACTACAATGAAAATCTAGGTGAGAAAGTGGTTTTTTTACTCACGTTTACTGAGGTATGACTTATCTACAGTAAGATTCACCCTTTTTAGCAGAGTTCTACCAATGTTAGTGAGTGCACGCAGCTGTGTGACCACCACCACAATCAAGATACAGAACAGGGCTTCCCTGGTGGCGCAGTGGTTGAGAGTCCGCCTGCCGATGCAGGGGACACGGGTTCGTGCCCCGGTCCGGGAAGATCCCACATGCCGCGGAGCGGCTGGGCCCATGAGCCATGGCCGCTGAGCCTGCGCGTCCGGAGCCTGTGCTCCGCAACGGGAGAGGCCACAACAGTGAGAGGCCCGTGTACCGCAAAAAAACAAAAAACAGAGCAGCCTGCCTGGCAGAGGGGGTGGTGCCATTGTGAAAAAGGGGCTCTGAGGGACTCACAGCAAGCAAGGGCCATGCACCTTGCTATTACCTTGAGGAGGAGCCTTCCGGGCAGAAGGAACTACCGGAGCAGAGGCCGGAGACCTAAAGGAGCTTGGAGTGTCTGAGGAACAGCAAGCTGCCCCGCGGCTGCAGGGAGCACAGCAAGGGTGGGAGAGGCTGGGGATGAGGTGGGAGAAGAGCAGGGCCTCAAACAAAGCAAGGTGATGGCGCCTTTGGGTTTCACCCAAGTGAGATGGCAAACTGTCTAATCCAGACCTCCCACACCATCTGCCTGCTCCACACTGACATTCAGGGGGCTGGGTCCTGCTGGAGAGTATCCCCCAAGTTAGAGCCAGGGCAAACTCAGTCTCCACACCCACCACCTCGCCACTGTTAGTCTTTGACTTGAGGTACCAGCAAATAGCTCAGTTATGAGTACTTAACTATGAGCCAGCACGATTCTAATCATGGAGCTCTTACAGAACTGCTCGGCACACAGTAGGGTGCCACGCAATTCACCATCTTAATTAAGCACTTTTCAGAGTAAAAGAGGGTACATTAGGACTCCCCTGGTGGCACAGTGGTTAAGAATCTGCCTGCCAATGCAGGGGACACGGGCTCGATCCCTGGTCCAGGAAGACCCCACATGCTGCGGAGCAACTAAGCCCGTGCGCCACAATTACTGAGCCTGCGCTCTAGAGCCCGTGAGCCACAACTACTGAGCCCACGTGCCACAACTACTGAAGCCTGTGCGCCTAGAGCCCGTGCTTCACAACAAGAGAAGCCACTGTGATGAGAAGCCTGCACACCACAATGAAGAGGAGCCCCCGCTCACCGCAACTAGAGAAAGCCCGCGCACAGCAACGAAGACCCAGCACAGCCAAAAATAAATAAAAGTAAAATAAATTTATTTTTTCTTAAAAAAAAACAAATGATGTCAGAACCAGAAGACCTTCCCGGGCCAACTAAGAGTCAACACTATAGTTACCTCTTCTTACTCGTGCATTAACTTGAAATTCACTTCTCCGGGAAGGTGTTCCCAATTCCCCCAATCTGCATGAAGGACCCACAGCACCCTTTAGGTTCTCTGCTGCAGCACTGCTCACAGCCTGTAGCTCAAGAACCCCTTACGAGTCCATATACCCAACCAGACTGCAGCTCCAAGGAGGTGGGGTCTGGATGCGTCCTGTCCTCCACTGCGGGCATCCACAGGGTCTCCCAAAGAGCAGGTGCTCAATTCCTGCAGCTAAATGAACTCATTTGGTCTCTCATGTGTATGCTTGTCTGACCCTGGTGATGTCACTACAGAGTGAAATACTCTTACATTTGCATCTGGGTTCTGTGGGAGCGGGACCTTTATTTCATTCACTGACATGTCCCCTGAAGTCCAAAATGCAGTGGCCAGTAGGTAACGGTACTCAAGTAATGTCTGCTGTGCTTCTAGTATCTTTTCCAAGGACCAGGTAACGCCTATGGGGATTTTAACAACAGAGGGAGGGACAGCCTAGCGCTCCGGCGGCACTGTATCTAGTTATAATGTCTAGTGCTAGAAGTTAAGACAGAATCAAGACAGGAGATCCCATCCTACCTAGGCACTAGGCCTTATTTCTCTCTTGTCACGTGATTTCTAGGCTGTGTCTTTCTTGCAGAAACTTGCATGTATCTCACCGGATGAGGAGGAACCCAACTTCCTAGCCCCTTCCACCCCCAGACGTGGCTCTCCATAGCAACTGGGAACCTGAGCTGGTAATCTGTCTCTTCAGCCAGACCCTGGAGCACACAATCCCCTCCCTAGAAGGAAGAAACCAGCCCAACACAGGCTCCAACGAGCCAGAAAGGAAGGACAGTTAGAAGGAAAACACAAAGGCTGCTCTCTCGGTCCTGCCCTCTCCTTTTCACATGCAGTCAGCCCACATTCCCTGCGGCGGGTGGGGGGGTGTCAGATAAAACAGCAGTGGGCAGTTCAGCTGGTCCACCCGGACTAGTTACTGCCATCCGACCCCACGGGCAGAGCCCCCTTCCGGGTTCCCAAGAAGGAGAATCCTGCTCTGGACATTCGTCAGCATAAAAGACCAGCTGTGGTTTGGGGGCAAACATCCTACCAGCCGTCCAGCTGCCCACAGCCATGCCAGGGACATCACTCTACCAGGGACCCCACGCAGCCAATCAAATACATCACAGACCACTTTACATCACCTCTCCTACGGTCTTCTCTAAGGCAGCCCATCCAGCAGAACACAAGTGGGGGTGGAACTCATGCCAACACTTGAGCGGCTCTCACAAGACACTACCCACTTTGTTTTTCCTACATTGTGCGCCTAAGATTTCAGAAACCCTCCTTACCTTTCTCTACCCAGAGGGCCTCTTTCTCCATCTGTTAGGGATCCTTTTTCTTTCCCCCCTCATAAATGCAGATGTCGCTGGAAGAGCCATTAAACCTAAAACGAAATTTTGAGTTAATTATCTGTCTTTGGACTTAGAAGAAGGCTTTGCAAGGTAAAGTAAATTCTTTCTGGAACCTTGTGGATTTTTCTCCCTGACCCCTGATAATCTTACTTTCCCACTATACAGGACTTTTTTTTCCCTGAGTTAACTTCTCTAGGTTCAAAAAAAAAAAAAAAAGAAAAAGAAAGAAACACACTTCTGGTTGTGGGAGGAGGGGAGGGGGAAATAAGCAAATACAATGGGGCCCCCTGGCCCCCATCTGTTCCAAATCTTCCCCTCACAGGATGTAATGTCTAAAAAGCAAGAAAAATACTCCTTCCTCTTCCAGCATTGGGCAGGATCTTGCATGCAAAGAGAAGAATGTCTGGTTACTCTGTGGGTTTTCATCTGCTTTTTAACTCACATGTGGCCAAACTACCCTGGCTGCCCAATCCCATTTCTCCCTCTCCCCCCAAAATCCCGGTGCTCAGCAGGGCTCACCGCTCGTGAAGGGCATCCTGGTTCAGTCAAGGAGCTCCCACCCCTCCACACCACACCACCAACCCCTTTGGCACAAAGGATCTGTTCTAAGCCTGGCCAATGACTTCTGCAGACTTCTCAGCTGAAGACCTGCCAAAGGGAAGCCAGGGCCCCCAGAGGAAGTGGGGCCGCCCCTGAGGGTAAAATGAGTGGGCTCGGGGGCCTGAACTTCTTAACCTGCGCTCTCACGCCCTGCTTCCAGGCACTCGGCACACGGGTGCACACGCGCAGCCAAGTCCTGCGCATCTCAACAGGAAGGACGTTACCCAGCAGCTGCAACGTCCCTACTGATGCCTTTCCAACGCTGGGAGGGCGCTATTTACAAGAAGCGCAGCCGGAGGGACTAGACGAGTTCCAACTTTATTTCAACCCACCCTTCTTTCCGGCTTCGATAGTTCTCCTTGAAATTAAAGAAGCCTTCCTCCCTGAATTGCCCGATTTTTACGCAAGGATAGAGGCTCTCATTTAAATGATTGAGAAACCCTGACTGAGAAGATGGCAAATGACCCCCCTGATCTGCCGCTCCCCGTTTGGCGCCTCACCTTCCTCTCTTCTACACCAGGCCCGCCCCGACCCCACACCCCACCACCTCCTTTGTTTTTCCCACATTGTACACCTAGGATTTCAGAAACACTCCTTGCTGCCTTCCCTCCCCCACCCCCAAGCGTGCTCCTTGGCACATACTCATTTTTTATGCTGGTGCAACCCAGAGCCCCTTGCAGGCTTCCTCTTACCCTGGCTCCAAATTCTCCTTCCTTCCTGCCCTCTCACCCCTTCTAATCACAGCCTCCAAGGCCCTTGTGCTCTACCCTCACCCACCCCCTCCTCTGACCTTACAAACTACCTCCTCCTTGCTATTCCTCAAACATACCTCAGGGCCTTTGCACTTGCTGTTTCCGCTACCCAGAGGACCTTCTTCTGGGGTGTTTGAAATTCTGGCTGCCTCACGAGATATAAACTTCTGCCTGAAAATTACCTCCTTAGAGGGGCCTTGCTCCTAAAAAGCACCCCCATCACTCTCTCCTCACTCTACCCCACACCTGCTTTATTTTCATTCACAGCTCCTTTCCCCACAAAGGCTCTCTCCCTGACCAAACTTTAAACAGGCTCCTCTGAGCCCTCTTCTCAATGAGGTCCTGCCCTTGGCCTGCCTTCAGCAAAGAATCCTGCTAAGTCTTCCCCTACCCTTGAGATCCGATCAAGTTCCTCATTACCCATCTTTGATGTCTAAGTCCTTGGCCTGCTGTCTGCAAGAATCTTGTTAAGTTGGTTTAGCGAGAATCGCCTCCCCTTGATGTCTACCTCATCCACTGACCCCCTCAGTCTGTTGATTGGTTCTAAACCCCAGCTGTCTTTGCCATGCTCAGAGTTGAACCCAATCTCTTTTCCCTATTGCACTCACCTTCAATCAAGGCTTCCCTACCACTTCAACAGGTGTCAGAGGACTGTTTCTTTAACACCATTCGACATCATAGGGTCTTTCTGTTCATCTGTCTCCCTCCACTGGGCTATAAACTATAAGCTCCATGAGGGCAGGGTCTCTATGTGTTTTGCTCTCCTCCAGCTCTCTAGCTTCTAGAGCAGTATCTGACACGCAGCAGACACTCCCCAAATCTTCGTTGAATGTACAAATCTAGCGACCTCCACTTGTCTCTTGGTCTCAGTTTACCTGCCACCTCCTCTGGGAAGCCATTCCTGAATCTTCCTTACCCTATATTTCGTCTAGCCGTGGTCAGACTGATCACAGGGGATACTTCTCTGGCTTAATACGCACTTTTAACTTGTTATATAACATACTAACAAAATGAAACAAAGAAGTCTATCTTGACCACCTGCCCTCCTTCCCTTCCACAGCTCCAGCACCCACCTCCAGCCTGAATTCTCTGTTACGTACATCCATGCACACACCGGATCACCTGTCTTCTCTCCCTGCTCTTCCCAACACACACATTGCCTGACCCCCTAGCCGGGAGCTAATTAAAAAGGGAGAGGAACGGGAGCCCTGATGGGGTCAGCTCTCTGCTCTCTAAAACCAGGCCCAGCTTTGCCCCCCTGCCATCACCCCCGCTACCCACTGCCGTCTTCCTGGCTTTCTCCACCCCCGGGGAGGAAAGATGCCACTTCTGTTGGCTGCCCTGCAAGAGGGCAATGGAGTCCACAGGCCAGCCCTTCTCAGCTCACTTCTCCACTCCCAGCAAACTTACAAGGCCAATGCCGGGCAGACTAAGCCGCCCGAGTCCTACTGCTCAAAGCTGCAATCCTGGAAGGCATGAGAGTTCATTAGGCCCGAAAACCACGGAGGGAGGGCCACTGCCCTAGTGGCTGGTGAGTTCCCACCAGCTCCAAAGCCTCGGGGAGGGAGTCTGGGGGAGGGGAAGCTGGTTATAGAAACAGCCCAAGTAAGTTTCCACATAAAGGAAAAGTAAACAGATGAAGGCTCTTCCTCAGCCCTTTGAGCCTCTCAGAGGAGAGCAAACCTTCAAGTGTTTGTCAAAAAGCTAATCCGATTTTAAAATGCTTTGAAAGGGCTGGAAGAGGAAATACCAACTACTGACCACCCCCTGCACTGGCCTGCAGCCTAAGCGTGGCCACTTTCCCCTCCCTCGGCCTCTGTCTTGGGGGTACTGTTCGTACAGAGACCCAGAGAATCGGAAGGTACCTGGGCAGAAGCGGGAGCCAACCCTCGTCCACTCAGTCGTCCACTAAGGGCTACTGACCCCTCTTTCTGCCAAGAAAGGCGGCTTCACGAGAGCAGAAAACCGGCCGGGATTGGAAAGCAAGGACTGCACGCAGCCTTCACGCCAAGGCACGCTCACTCCACGCACACCCTTCAAATCTAGAAGATATTGAATTACCCTGGCCCGGCTTCCTGGGGGCAGGGCAATTATCTCCCCTCCCCCACCCCGCACCCCAGGTGGGCCTCATTTCTGGCAGCCAGTTCCCTCCCAGGTGAAATGAGTTTCCAAATGGGTTTGCCCAACAGCAATTAAAGGAATAGCAAACCCTTCTCAAATACTCCAGAATCTGGTTCTCTCTCCCTTGGACAACTTTACCAGATGCTGTCACCTACTACCATCATGCTAGGGTGACCAACCACCCAGGTTGCCAAGGACTGTCCGGGTTTTAGCGCTGAAAGTATTGCATCCCAGGATGGTTTGTCACTTATCACTGTGGCCTCCCCAACCTTCTCCCCTCCCATCCCCACAGTTTCACAAGGACACATATTTTGGCAAGGTGGGCTTCCTGGTATTGCTCCCTAATCCTGATGCCCTTGCTGGGTTTAGAGGAAAGGAAAGTGGTAAATCTAGAGGTTGAATTAGTTTCCTTCTACCAGAGTCTTTTAACTTAGAAAAAGGAAAATAGATAAGAATAATACCAGACATGCAGCACTTTACTGAACATACAATACCTTGTTCCATTAATCCTATGAGGTTGGTACCATTTCCCAGACTGGGAAACTGAGGCTCAGGATCACAGATAATAAGTGGTAGGACTGACATTCCAATGCAGGCCGTGACACCAGCGCTCACAGACTAATTCACTATATTAATCTGTGGTCCCTAAAGATGAAGAATCCTTGTCATTTTGATCACAGAGGATGAAAACAATGTAAAGCTACTTATGCGAGACTGAAAGGGCATAAATTCACATACGTGGAGCAACACACGAAAAAAACAGGATCGTGAGAGAAAAGGGAACCTTCATACACTGTTGGTGGGAATGTAAGCTGGTGCAGCCACTGTGGAGAACAGTATGGAGGTTTCTCAAAAAACTAAAAATAGAACTACCATATGACCCAGCAATCCCACTCCTGGATATGTATCTGAAAAAAACAAAAACACAAATTAGAAAAGATACATGCACCCCAATGTTCATAGCAGCATTTTACAATTGCCAAGATATGTTGATGAACCTGTGTTCATCAACAGATGAATGGATAAAAAAGATGTGATATATATACATATATATATGTATATATATCACACACTGTATGTACATAGTATATGTGTGTATATATATATACACACACACACACATATATATATATTACCCACAATGGAATATTACTCAGCCATGAAAAGGAATTAAATTTTGCCATTTGCGGCAACATGGTTGGACTTGGAGGGTATTACCCTAAGTAAAATAAGTCAGAGAAAGACAAAAATTATATGCTATCACTTATACGTGGAATCTAAAATATACAACAAACTAGTGAATATAATAGAAAAGAAGCAGACTCATAGATATAGAGAATAAACTAGTGGTTGCCAGTGGGGAGACGGGAGGGGGAGGGACAATATAGGGGTAGGGGACTAAGAGATACAAACTATTATGTATAAAATAAGCTATAAGGATATATTGTACAACATGGGAAATAGAGCCAATATTTTATAATAACTATAAATGGATTACAACCTTTAAAAATTGTGAATCACTTTATTGTACACCTGTAACTTATATAATATTGTACATCAACTATACTTCAGTTTTTTTTAAGAGAAAAAAATAAGTAAATTGTATGGAACCTACAAAAAAAAGAAAGAAAGTGGGATTATGAGACTGTGACCACAGGTTCTCATATAGATGGGACCCAATAGCTGCCGTGAGAAGAGGGCCAGGTTCACAGTTACGGCACCACTGCCCTGCTGCAGAGTCTCACCAGGTAACCCTAACGTTGGCCCTACCCCCATCCACCCTCCCAGTGGCTGCTAGATGCATCCGTTAAAACTCCAACTGATTGTTTCCAACCCTGACACCCCCAAGAGCTGCCCTGCGTAACAAAATCTAGGTCCCTCAGCCTGAGTCTCATCCATTGCCTTGAAAATATAAGTGGAGGCCAACTTTACAGGAACCAATTTGGCAGGAGAGGTCAGAAAACTTTAAGTGTTCATGCCGCTTGACCTTATGATCTCCCTTCTAAGAATGTTGCTCAAGGAAATGGTTGTAACTGGTAGGGATTGGGAGGAGGGGTGACATTTTACACGTAAAGGTGTTCATACATAAGGTTATGTCGAACAACGAACCTGGAATAATGCCCATGACTAACAATAAAGAAATGGTTAACGGAACTATGATGTATCTGATATATCTGTTCAATTGGATATTACACAACCACTAAAATGTATGTTTATGAGGAGTTGAAAACAGCATGGAAAATGCTTGGGCTGGCATGTTAAGAAATACCTGCAGGAAATAAAATTATAAAGACAGTGTGATCACAACTATGTGAAAACAAAAACACTAACTTACAGTGAAAGGACTGAAAGGAAGTGAACAAGATGAAGAGGAACTAACACCAAGCATCCTGCTAACTGCTTTACCTTCTTATCTCATTTAATCTTCACGGCAAGATAGGAACTATTTTTATCCTCACTTAACCAAGGAGAAAACGGAAGCTCCAAGAGGATAATGAAGCTGCCCAATGGTTGCCCCCAGCTGACGAGGGAGAGAAGGGATCTGAACTCAAGATTTGCCCGATTCAGAGCCTGTGCCCTTATCCTCCAAGCTATACCACACCCAAAAGCAGACAGTAGCTTAATTTGGCTAGTGGAACGGCTGGCAACTTGTTGCCCCTCTACTTTCTACTTTTTTATTTTCCAAATTGTCTATATTAACCATTAGTACATTTTTTTCTTAACTTTTCCTTCCACTTCGAAGGTCATACAGGCATGTAACACCGGGTGGGTCGTATTACTTTTTTAATGTAGAAAACAATAAACTTATGACCAAACAACGTTTAAAACGACAAAAAATTCTTTCATCTTGAATTCAATTCTCCACGGTTTGGCTTTCTGCTATCCTTCTGGTCACTAGTCGTTTCAGTCCCCAAGTTAAGTTATTAGGTGACATGGTCAGATCCATGAGCTGGAAAGAACAGCTCTGGGGGTGGAGACGAAGGTGGGACTGTAGAGGCAGGGGAAGCAGAAGGTGGGGGCAGGTGAGGAACTGAGCTGAGCGGGGTGCCCCCCCCCCCCGAAGCTGACCTGGCAATGTAACACACATGTAACATACAGGTAACACACATGGGGAAAGGCCATGCGCATGGTGGCCAAGGGAAACAAACTGTGCACGGAAAAGCATCAGCATAAGACAAACAAAACAACAGAATGACCTGGGGCGGTAATCTGGGCTCCCTCCCCATTTCAGGGCCTCCTGGCTGCACTTGCAAGGCAGGAGACCAGAAGCCTCCAGCCGCCACGCCCTGGAACATCCAGGATGAGAGAGCCGATGGAGAGAAGGGTCACCACCATCCACAACACATGGCTTTTTGGGCCAGGCCTCCCCTGGAACGGTCTTTTCTAGTTTGAGGGAGACAGCAGGCTTTTGAGGAAACAAATTACAGACAGCTTGGCCGCAGCTAAGCAGTAGCAGCACAAAGTGTGAAAAGTTGCAAAAAAGATGCTCAGATTTCGCTCACTTTTCTCTTCAGCCCTGCACGTTGGAGGGCTTTCCAAGTAAGGAAGCCACAATATTACTAGAGGAAATAAAATCAAAAGGACGAACCTTTTTAACTGTAGTTCTCAGCCCTTGAGGGGCCTCAGAAGCACAGAGGAGTGTGGATGAGGGGGGCCTGTTTAAAATGCAGATTTTCAGGCTCGCCCCCAAACATTCTGATTTCACAGATCCTGCTAAAGCCTAGGAGTCTGCATTTTAATGAGCATTTCCCCAAGTTGCTGTTAGGCTCTACTCTATCTGATAAGAAACTCTGGGGGCTTCCCTGGTGGCACAGTGGTTGAGAATCCGCCTGCCAATGCAGGAGACACGGGTTCGAGCTCTGGTCCGGGAAGATCCCACATGCCGCAGAGCAACTAAGCCCGTGCGCCACAACTACTGAGCCTGCGCTCTAGAGCCCGCGAGTCACAACTACTGAGCCCACGAGCCACAACTACTGAAGCCCGCACGCCTAGAGCCCGTGCTCCGCAATGAGAAGCCACCGCAATGAGAAGCCCGCGCACTGCAACCAAGAGTAGCCCCCACGCGCCACAACTAGAGAAAGCCTGCATGCAGCAACCAAGACCCAACGCAGCCATAAATAAATAAATGAATAAATAAAAGAAACTGACTTACAGAGTCTTGGTGGTAGAAGGTCTGACATCTGATATTCAGGGCACATTTCTTAATTATTTCATCTTTTAAAAACACATTACAAAGGGAATACAGGGAATTCTTTGTATTCTTTTTGCAACTTGTCTGTAAGACAAATTATTTCAAAAGGTTAAAATATATTTATTACACAAGTAATATATGCCTATAGTAAAATATCTGTCATAGCGCCACATGACATAAAGTGGAAAAGGGACACCCCCTTCACCGCTCCCACCACCACCACCAGCCCCAACCCACTCTCCGAAGTAGCCACTGCAAACAATTTGGTATATATTCAGCAAACACGTCAGACTTTTGTTTGTGTGTTTTCATTTTTTAACTATAACTAATGCCTACAAGAATGTGATGAAAATGACACTCAGAGTTGTTAGTTGAAGTGCAAATTAATACAACCCTCTTGAAAAGCAATTTAGCAATGTGTATCCAAAAATATAAAAATATTTTGTATACCTTAAACTTATACAATGTTATATGTCAATTATATCTCAATTTTTTTCATTAAAACCTTTTTTAAAAACCCATAAAAACATTCATACTCTTGGACCTACCGATTCCATGTCTAGGAATCTCTCCAAAGAGCATCACTCTCCTGGAATAGTATGTTATCTTTCTTTTTTTATTTTAATTGTGGTAAGAACACAAAATGAGATCTACCTTGTTAACAAATTTATTTATTTATTTATTTTTGCGGCACGCGGGCCTCTCACTGCTGTGACCTCTCCCGTTGCGGAGCACAGGCTCTGGATGCACAGGCTCAGCGGCCATGGCTCACGGGCCCAGCCGCTCCGCGGCATGTGGGATCCTCCCGGACCGGGGCACGAACCCACGTCCCCTGCATCAGCAGGCAGACTCTCAACCACTGCGCCACCAGGGAAGCCCTGTTAACAAATTTTTAAGCATATAGTACTTCATAGCTGACTCTAGACAGTGTTGTACAGAAGGTCTCTAGAGCTTGTTCATCATGTTTGACTGAAATTTTATGCCCACTGATTAGTAACTCCTCTCTTCCTCCTCCCCCCAGCCCCTGTCAACCACTGTCCCACTCTTTGATTCTATGAATTTGACTACTTTAGAAAGCTCATGTCAAGTGGAATCATGTAGTATCTGGCTTTCTGTGGTTGGCTTATTTCATTTAGTATTATCTCCTCAAGGTTCATCCATGTTGTCACATACTGCAGAATTTCATTCCTTTTAAGGGCAGAATAGTATTCCATTTTGCGCATACACCACAGTTTCTTTATCAAGTCATCTGTCGATGTATATTTAGGTTGGTTACACATCTTGGCTATTGTGAATAATGCTGCTATGAACATAGGGGTACTAATATGACTCCAAGACTCTGATTTCAATTCTTTGGGGTAATTCCCACAAGTGAGATTGCTGGATCATATGGTAATTCTATTTTGAATTTTTTGAGGAACCTCCATACTGTTTTCCATAGCAGCTCCACCATTTTGCTTTCCCACCAACCATGTCCAAGGGTTCCAATTTCTCCACATCCTTGCCAATGCTTTTCTTTTGTTTGTTTTGTTTTAAAGTGTTTATAGCTATTTATTCTTTTCCAAGGAAATCTGAACATTTCATCAGAGTAGCAATTACATTCACGAAAAAGCAAGAGATTGACAAACAGCACAAATTGGTACATGGCTTTCCTCTATCGAGTAGAATAAATGCTCCAGAGTTGACGGAAGAAATTGGCCGCGAGGAAAGAAGATTCACTTCAACTGTCCTTAGGACTCAGGTGTCAACGACTGGAGTAGCTCAGACTCATAGCACTCACAAAACAGGGCTTTAATGTTTTCCAATATAATTTTCACTCAACTTTTTGAGGTGCTCAATGGTGTTTCGTTTTCTGATAACAGACATCCTGACAGATGTAAGGTTATATCTCATTGTGGTTCGATGTGCATTTCCCTGATGATTGGTAATGTTGATCCTTTTTTTCACATACCAGTTGGCCATTTCTAGCCCTCTTTGGAGAAATGTCTGTTCAAGTTCTTAAACCATCTCTTAATCAGGTTATTAGTTTTTGTTTTTTGGGGTTTTTTTTGGCTTCTCCCTGTAGCATGTGGGATCTTAGTTCCCTGACCAGTGATGGAACCTGTGCCACCTGCAGTGCAAGTACAGAGTCTTAACCACTGGACCACCAGGGAAGTCCCAGGTTATTAGCTTTTTTAACTATTGAGTTGGAAGAAGTATGCAATCATTTTAAAATGACGTCACGAAGCAATAAGACAGATAGCGAAAAAAAGAAAACAGGATATCAACAGTTGATATGACTACTTCTGATTACCAAGGTGGTGTTTTTTTAATTTAGTTTTGTTTAGATAGATAAACAAAGGAAATAAACCTAAATTGCTAACAGTATGTTAGGGAGGTGGTATTTGAGTGATACTTTTTTCTCTATTATTTCCTCTGTTGAGAGGCTCACCAACTCAGATTTTGCAGACAGACAGGCCTGGGTGAGAAATCCATCTCTCACTGTCCACATGTATAACTGAGGACTTTATGTAAACTCCCTGGGCCTCAGCTTCCTTATGGAAATAATTATCCCCTAAACTTGCTTTGAGAATTAAAATAAGAAAGCACATGGAAACACTGGGTGCTTTATGACCTGACACAGTAAGTAGAGCTATTTTTCTATATTCTTTCTGTTGGGTCACATTTCACAAATCAATATTTAAATGTGGGGGACTTTAAAATGGGGATTAAATTTTTTTTAATTAATTTTTATTTGAGTATGGTTGCTTTACAATGTTGTGTTAGCCTCCACTGCACGACAAAATGAATCAGCCTTACACATACAGATATCCCCTCCCTTTTGGACTTCCCTCCCATTTAGGTTACCACAGTGCATTAGGTAGAGTTCCCTGTGCTATACAGTATGTTCCCATCAGTTGTCTATTTTAGACATAGTATCAATAGTGTATATGTGTCAATCCCAGTCTCCCAGTTCCTCCCACCCCACCCCTTTCCCCCGTGGTGTAAAATGGGGATTAAATTTTTGATAGCCCGCATTTTCCTCATCAGCCCCTCTCCCAGGCCCCTGCTTGGTTTAACTCTGAAAGAGATATTGTACACTGGGCTTTACAGTGACAAGGCACCAGCCCCAGTTCACTGACATCATGAATGAAGACAAGATTTACAAACTGTAAAGCACCTAAAAATGTAATGCACATGAGTCCATTTTTACAGGATGACCCTGAAGGGACAGTGATTAAACAAAGCCCAAGTACTTGGAGTGTTTACCTGAGATGCAATAATGCACTAAGTGAACTCATTAAACGCAGGGGGCGGGGGAGTGAAGATGGAGTGGGGAGGGGTTGTATGCCAAGAAAATCACCATCATTCTTCCACTGTCTGGCCCAAGGCTTCCAGGAGGAGGTGAGATTTCTGAGGGTAATGAAAAAAAGAGTATTTATCTCAAATGCCTTTCAGCTGATCAGAAGAACAATTCCTTGGACTACCTTCATCTAATTTATGGCAAGGTCTATTAGGCTTCCTTCTACGTCTTATACTTTGGAGTTAATCATTAAGGGTCACTCTGAGTCCATGTTTATAGGAAGCCTCTCCTTTCTAAGGGGCTATTGAGAACTAGAAACCAAATGATTATTATTTTATTATGATTACCTTGACGGTGGGCTCAAGCTAACTTTTTCTAAAATTCCAAAGGCACTTGTTCGAGAAAATATAAAACTGTATCTAGTTAACCATGTATAAAATAAATAAGCTACAAGGACATATTGTACAGCACAGGAAATATAGTCAATATTTTATAATAACTATAAATGGAGTATAACCTTTAAAAATTGTGAATCACTATGCAGTACACCTGAAACTAATATAATATTGTACATCAACTATACCTCAATTTAAAAAAACTTTTTAAAAACTATATTCAGTTAAAAGTTAAAAAAAAAATTCTTTTTACTTACTATATCCCTCCCTGAAGGGAACGAACGATTGGATATGTATTCTTCCAGAACTTTTACTTTACCTTTACAAATATATGTGATGTGTTCACATGTGCACATACACACACACACAGTTTTTTTACATAAATAAAACCACACTCTAGATCTCTGCTACTTGAATTTTTCACTTACTAATAAGTCAGAGGCATCTTTCCATATTTGAACATGCAGGGGTTTGTGAGGTAGTTATAGACCCTGGGGCCAGCAGGCTTGAAGCCCAGCTCCCCAACTTACTAGCTGTGTGACCCTGGACAAGTTAATTAACAGCTCTATTCTCATCTATAAAAATATTCTAACAATAGTAATCAAAGGATTGCTGTGAAGATTAAATGAGTTAACATTGTAAATACTGTAAAATACATAAAGCACTTAGAATAGTGGATAGAGTAAGTCCTCTATGCGTTGGCCATTGTTGTGATTTGCCCTGTTCTTCTTCAATGGACAACTGTATTCCATTATTAGGATGAACCGCAATTCATTGAGCCAGCTCCCCGCTGAGAAACACAGGTGATTTCCTACTTTTGCTGCAGTGAGCATTTGTGAACATAGGTCTTTGTGTACATGGGCAGGCACACTGTAGGGTAGGTTCCAAGGCATGGAATGACTGCATCAAAGGCCATTCTCATTTTATGTGAAAGATGGTGCCAAATTTCCCTCCAAAAGGCTGCATTACTTTACATCCCTACCAACGAACGGTGTAGGGATCTACACAGAATCTGTGCCCATCTCCAGGCATCTTCTCAGCACTGACAGCCTGGGTCTTTGGCGTTCTCACTTCTGCACTCAACCTTCCCTAAACGAAAGCTCAATCAAAACCACTAGCAATGCATTTGTCAAAGTCCCAGGGACACCTAATCCTTTTGTCTTTTCTAAAAGGAATCAGATGTTTTCTCGGCTCTGACAGAACTTCAGTTGCCTGGACACAGCCCTGGGATAAGTTTGTAAAACACAAACAGAACATTCCCCGACATCCTCCAGAGAAGCTCACGGGGGCCCACGTGAGGCTCTGCTCTCTATAATGTGTAACAAGAGTTCCATAGCAGCTGGTGTTTTCCTGGGTGGAGATCAGAGCCAGCATTTGTATATAAATATTATCCAAGGGCTGGAGAGAGAATCAAATCAGGCTGGAAGCAGAGGCTGCAATATCCCAGTTGTCTTATTCATGGGGCAGGGTTTGGGCAGGGGTGGGCGGTGAGTACCCCCATCCTTTCCCTGAGCTCCACGATAAAAGGGAAGCATCCTAGCACAGGCCCTCCCCATCAGAACAGCTTATCGTAAAACAGAGGTGGAAGCTGGTGCAGGGCTTGGCTGGAAATCTATGCCAGGCGGAGGGGAAGTAGGGCAAACAGGTGGGCTCCACCTGCAGGGCCCAGACTGGAGTTTTGTTGCCTGCTCTGCAAGGCTGGCCGAGTGCCCACCTGCAGCCACCTGGCTCTTTAGATCATAGCTCCCGTCAGTGACAAGGTGACTACTCACTGAGGTGGCCCTTCCGGCCTCAGCTCCAAGGTTCTGCCGCACAGAGTGACTTCCAGCTGTGCTCAAGGACCTCTCAGAATCCAGGGGAGCTGTGAAGTAGGGGCCTCCCGGAGTCCACAGGTAGGAATGTCAATAATTACCAGTGTTGCCCCTGCTAAGCCCTGCAAGCCCCAGAGCCATTCATCTTCCAGACTTGATTCTCAGGCTATTTCATGGCTCAAAACCATTCGCCTTGGTTCTCCCAACTCTCCCATGCTTCCCACCATCCCCCAGGACTCAGGGCAGGTCAGGTCAGGGAAGGGGAGAAGGCAGGCGAGTCTCTGGAACAGTGGATTCCCTGGATCAGAGCAAATTCCAGGGATGTGACCCAGGGACCCTGGCTCATGTCCATAACAGAGGGAATAACTCAGATGATTATCTCAGGCTCTCGGAAGTGAGTTAAGCTTCCCCTTCCTATTCAGCTCACGTGGGAGGGTCAGCGGGAAGGAAAGGAGGCCCAGAGACCCAGGGTCTGCCTTAGGTCTGACTAGAGGCAGCGTATAGTACAGGAAAGGGAATTACGCTCACTGTGCCTTGGATTCCTTTTCTCTGAGAGCCTGGGGCTCAACACCCAAACATCCTGCGTTTCATTAAATCCACAAAACAGATGTTTGGGTGTGGACTATGTGTCCTGGACACCGTGGACACGGCAACAAACAGACCGGTGCCTGCCCTCATGGAGTTCACATTCCCGGAGAGTTAAATACTAGGAAACGTGTCAAGCTTACTCCTGAGGAAGCAGGTTCCTGGAGGGAATCAGTTGAGCCGCGATCACGCAGCTCCCAAGCGGGCTGCACGGCTCTCTCTCAGACGACACTGCTCTTAACCAGAACACGATAACAACTAACCAGGTGCTCAGCGGAGCTCAAAGACCTGAAGCTTCAGAGCCCTTGCTTATGACAGCCCCTTCCAAGGTCCTGGGAGGGGGTCTGGAAAGAAACGTGTTCACGTGATCTTGGGTTTCTCTAAGCTTTGCCAAAGTCAAGTCTTAACCATGACGGGAAAGAGCGCTGTCTCTCCTCACTCCAGTTTCCCTCTGTCACTCATGCCCTCATGCTGGGTAACGTTCCAGCGGCCTTGGGCATTCAGGGACTCCCAACGCAGGAGTCAAAGCTGGGGGGCGGTGGGGGGGGGCGGACACTGAGTTTGAGTTTAGTGGGCTATGTTTATGTGGTGCGCCATCACCTCCACATGTGCTGAATTACTGCTAACGTCCAGTGGAGGCCCAGCTCCCAGGAGTCCGCCTGCACCCAGGGCCTACCAGCCACTTCCTGACGCCACATCAGTGGTGGAATCACCACATGAACGTGTTCAACAGAGCCCAACATGGACGTGTGTGGTAGGGAAGGAGGAAAGTTTAAAATGTATAGCATCGGACACCAGCCTATGAGAAATGCTAACAATTCATAGACCTGTAAAATCCTAAGTAAAGGATTCGGTTCCCCCAGTTGAGGGAAGTTCTCTTCTGTCAGAAACATCCTCCATGCAGTCAGTTATAACACACCAGAGCTTCTTTTCATTTTCGATGAGAATTGTACAAAATAGAATTCACCAAAATTCCTCTGTTTATGAGACACAAACGGTAGTAATACTACAAACAGTGAGTGTATCTGTATGAATTTACTCATTTTCCACATCTACACTGTCAACAACACCACCTATGTTCACAGCAGCACTATTCACGATAGCTAAGACACGGAAGCAACCTAAGCGTCCATCAACAGAGGAATGGCTAAAGAAGATGTGATACATATGTACAACGGAATACTACTCAGCCACAAAAAAAGAATGAAATATTGCCATTTGCAGCAACAGGGATGGACCTTTGAGATTATCATAATAAGTGAAGTAAGTCAGGCAGAGAAAGACAAATATCATGATATCAATTTTATGTGGAATCTAAAAAAAATTATACAAATGAACTTATTTACAAAACAAATAAGCTCACAGACACAGAAAACAAACTTATGGTTACCAAAGTGGGAAGGCGGGGAGGGAGGGATAAATTAGGAGTTTGGGATTAACACATACACTCTACTATATATAAAATAGATAAACAAGGACCTGCTGTATAGCAGAGGGAACTATACTCACTATCTTATAATAACCAATAATGCAAAAGAATCTAAAAGAGAATAGATATATATAGATATATGTATAACTGAATCACTTTGTTGTTCACCTGAAACTAATACAACATTGTAAGTCAGCTATACTTCCATAAAATTTTTAAAAATAAATAAATTGTCAATAACAAAGAGCAAAGTTTGATCAACCAGGCCAGAGAAAAGGCTGAATTATCTTTTATTCTCTCTTCAGAAAATTATAGTAGAAAATTGTTATCAAACGAAGAAGTGATCACAATGACTATGAGGCCAGAAAATGTAGGAATGAAAAGTATAATAGAGGCGTGTCAGGCAGTTAATTAACAAAAATGTTCTGTTATTTATTCTTATGGATTTTATAGTGCTGGAGGTATTTGATGGCTTTTTTTTTTTTTTTTTTTTTTTTTTGCGGTACGTGGGCCTCTCACTGTTGTGGCCTCTCCCGTTGTGGAGCACAGGCTCCAGACGCGCAGGCTCAGCGGCCATGGCTCAGGGGCCCAGCCGCTCCGCGGCATGTGGGATCTTCCCAGGCGGACTCTCAACCACTGCGCCACCAGGGAAGCCCTTGATGGCTTTTAAAATATGTAAACTGTTGGAGCTCTTTTCTCACTCTAAATAAATACTCTTAATATTGGATTCATAATTTTGTATTATTTCTCTTAAAGACAGCTCTCAAATTGTACAAGCTTCGAGCTCCTATAAAATCTTGATCCTCCCCTGCAGCCACCATCTCCTGAGCAGTTCTGATGTGCCAGGAACGCTGATAAATCCCTCTACACGGATTATCTAATTTAATCCTCGATCAATGCACTGAGGTAAACTAAGGCTTGGAGTATTTATTCTACACAGTACAGCTTTTTCTGCAGGGTTGAAGGAAGGATTCAAAATCACACAGCACAGGGAGCAGCGGCCCTACACAGAATAGGAACTATTACGACAAATTGCTGTGTTTCCTCCCTGAGCCCAAGTTTCCTCTATTTAAAGTTGAAGGGGTAAAAAGAGATTTAAATCTTTGTATGTCCACAGAGGACATCAGTAAAGATACACAGAGTATTGGTAAGAGTGACTGCCTCTGTGGAGGGCAACTGGGGGTGGGAAGGAGACACACCTCACTTGTACCTTCACTTTTTTTTTTTTTTTTTTTTTTGGCTGCGTTGGGTCTTCGTTGCTGCGCGCGGGCTTTCTCTAGTTGCAGCGAGCAGGGGGCGGCTACTCTTCGTTGCGGTACGCGGGCTTCTCCTTGCGGTGGCTTCTCTTGTGGCGGAGCACGGGCTCTAGGCGCATGGGCTTCAGTAATTGCAGCATAGAGGCTCAGTAGCTGTGGCTCGCGGGCTCTAGAGCTCAGGCTCAGTAGTTGTGGCACACGGGCTTAGCTGCTTCATGGCACATGGGATCTTCCCGGACCAGGGATCGAACCCGTGTCCCCTGCATTGGCAGGTGGATTCTTAACCACTGTGCCATTAGGGAAGCCCCGTACCTTCACATTTTTTAACAAGTTAATGAGAAGTACTTGGCACAGTGCCTGGCCCGTGGTAAGTGCTCAATAAACGTTAGCTTTTGCTGTTAGCTCTTGTTATTGTTGATTACATACATAAATTAATTTTTTAAAATAGAGAGATAGGTCCTGCTGTCTAAAGTCCCTTCCAGCTGGATTTGGTGCCTGTTTTACATAACAGTTCCCAGCACTCACCTGTGCCAGCGGCTCTAATGCAATATTGCATTTAAATACTCCCTGCATCTCTAAGTACTGTTCTCATTCCCATTTTGCAAATTTGGAAACAGAGGCACAGAGAGGTTAAATAACATACCCCAGGTCACACAGCCAACGTGGCAGAGGCTAGGATGAACACGCAGGCTGGGTGCCTCTAAAATATGGACTCACTGGACCCCCTCCCGGTATGTTACGTGGAGACCCCAGCGTTTTTTCGTTCTTCTTCTGTGCCGCTCCAACAAGCTTCATGTACAGCAGGACAGCTTCTGGGGGGCCTAGAGTATAGGACAGGAAAGTGCTGTCACTGCAGATGTGAAGGCAGCAAGAAAGCCCTACAGGGCTTATTAACCAGCTAGAGATTAAGAGGGAAGGGAGGCAAGAAGGAAAGAGGAGGGAAAGAAACATGAGTGAAGTATCAACTCCTGTGTCCGACAGAGTCAGCATTTCTCACCTATCCACCCAACTCTGCAAGGGAGTCCGTGTTATCCTGATGCCCACTTCTGAGCGGAGCAGGTGGGCTGCGAGAGTTCTCGAAGCTCCTAGGTGGTGGGACCTGGAAAACCTAGGCCCCGGGGCTCACAGCTCTCTGACAGCAAAGGGCATCCCTGCAGGCTTTCCTCAGCGTGTACAGCCCAAATATTTCCACACTGCACAGCTCAGCTCAGCAGGCCTCAGTGGCCTCTGTCCTGCTAGGGAAGCTCTGGGGGAAGCTCTGGGGACGGGAGGTCTCCTGAGTCGGCTTGCCAAAGCAGGGACACTTCACCACAGGGAGAGAGGTGGGTGAGCCCTGAGTTCTGTTGCACGTACAGACATGGACCCAGAAGCCTAGAGGCATCCTTGGGGATAAATCTTAGACTCTCCACTCAATTCAGGAGCGCTGAGCATGGACCCTTCAAGCACTTGGCACCTCGGCCTCCGTGTGACCTGTAAGGGCTTCACGGGCCCTGCACCTAGGAATGAGGTAGTCCACGTAAGTGTCTCGGACCGCTGAGCACTTAACAGCAACAGGCACCTACCTAATAAAAGTCTCGTCTCAAGCTATGTGACCTTGAGCAAGTCGCTTGCCCTCTTTGATTCACTGTTTCCTTATCCGTAAAACGAAGATTACAAAGTAATAAATGTTTCTCTGCAATAAGGGATGACCCTCCAACACACACTAGATTGAAGGTACCTTGAAGAGAGGGAACAGTCTAACTCCCCTTGGCATTTCCTTTGAGGTACCTTCCTGACAGGGTGTCTTACTCCAAAGAAGAGGCTCAGCACAGACTTGCCCATTTCAAGGCAGAATTCGGTAGTGCCAAACAGTATGTGTTATGGGCTATTCAGACCCGGATTCAAATCCTGCTCTGCCACTCACTTCCCATTAGAAACCTTTCAGAATTTGGTCATAACTACACCTCCAGGGTCCCAGGTCGTAAAACTCTAGAGAGAGCTCTTCTTAAACTGTGTTCATGGAGCGAGGCACACAGGATCCCTGACTGTCTGAAAGGTGAGTTGTAAGGATGCAAGGCCACGGTGAGTACAAAATGGGCTAGCACAGGCTGGCTCAGAGTAAGCGCAGAGAAACACAGTCTAGAGAAGGTCTGAATTAAAAGAAGATGCTAAATTCACAAAACAGCATACCAGGTCCACAATACACTATTTGAAAGGTTAAAGAATTTTGCTAATATGCAAAGATAATACCGCCAATTTGTATTTTCAGGAACTCACTCCTTTTTCTGGTTGTTCCAGGGAAGCTTTTATGAACCTTGTTTTTTTTTCCCCATTGTGAATGTGGAAATGGTTCCATTAGCAAAGGCATATGAATTTTTAACACCCCTCCCCAAAATGGTCTATTCATATAAATGAATCTTAATCTTCATTTTATATTGATAAGCTGCAGAGCTGACATAAACAACATTTTTTTTTCATTTAAATCTGGCTTGTCATTCTATAAACTTGATGCTATTTGCAAAAGCCCCTATAAATAGGACTCCAGTCTTTCTCCCGTGAAAGAAAAATGTGCAGTGACCACGGCTTGGACTCGAAAAAGATGTTTATAGTACTGCTCCAGGCAGAGGCTGAGAAGCTTCTTTAAATCTTAAAGATTTAAAGGAGGAAACTGAGCTACCATCTCCACCCTGGGCCAACAAGACAAAAACCCGCCTCTACCTGGAAGTTTATAGGAAACAAGTTCTGATTTTCTCTGCTAACCACTGGGCCCTTCTTTAGAAACAGCTCATCCACATGGGTCTAGCCTTTCTGTAACATCTGTATCTTTTTTTTTTTTTTTTGGCCACGCCACGTGGCTTGTGGGATCTTAGTTCCCCAGCCAGGGATTGAACCCTGGCCCTTGGCCGTGAGAGTGTGGAGTCCTAACCACTGGACCGCCAGGGAATTCCCATGTAAGGTCTGTATCTAATCTGCATTTGTACATCTAAGGTTTACCTGGGAAACATCCCCATGTATCAGGAAGAAAAGAGGCCTGGATGAGATGACCAGAGGAGGAGAAACAAACGCTAGGTCAACGGAGGAGAAGGGCACCAGGAGTCCGAACGCCAATGCTCTATTCTTCAGCTCGCCACTTCAGACCTATGCTATGGCAAGTCGCCTGCCATCCCCGAGATCAGATTCCTCATCAGTAAAATGGAGCTTAAAAACTCCTTTCCTGTCTACCTCAAGAGGATGGGTCCTTCGCTACCTCCCTCACTAGAGCTGAGAACTGCTGCCATCGTGACCCAGCCCCACACCAATTCACATGGCTGAAATAATGACCAGGTAGTGCAGAGTTGCCAACTCAAGTTCCTAATGTAAAAATGAGCAAGGGGGTGTGCATTCCGTGTGTTCCTCTCAGCTGCAGTGTGCTCCTGCTTCCAACAGCCCGAACTTTCCCCCTTCCCATGCTGTGTCCCTTTACTGCCACCACTGCTCAGCAGCCCTTAGCCAATGACCTTGCCCACAAACGCCCAAAAGGAGAAAATGGTTACACGATGATGGTTCAGGGAATCTTACGTTCCCATTTTAAACAGTAATTAGGAAGGCTATAGAGGCACATGGGGGAAAGGTCTATATAATGCTGAATGAAAAACACAGTCACAGAAATCATACCTATCGCATAGTCTGCAGGCTTTGGATGGAATAAGAACTGGGTTTGAATCCCAGTTTTGCCAACCATGACGACATGACCTCTCAGAGCCTCGGTCCCTTCATCAAAGGAATAGGGATGATAATTCCTTCCTTCTAGAGTTATCGCGAACGTAAAAGGTTTAGCACAATCCAGGCTCCTGGCGAGAGACTTCACATCATGTGCATATGTGGGAGGATAAAGATGAGAACGGATCCCAGGCAAAAGGGCAGGGTCCATTAAAGAGCAGAAGACACATGGTGTTTTGGGTTTTTTTTTTCCCTCTTAAGATTACTATATCTTAACAAAATACACAAACATCAATAGGACTAGACTCTTTTGGACTAGAATAATACAATTAAATAAGACTCTTCTGACCAAAACCCCTGCCCTTCTCACTCACGCTAGGGGGTACTATTCCTAAGAGGTCTTGCTCTTGGGACAATTTCTATGAAAGACAGAAAAACCTGGAGCCTCTGGAGCTTTCCCACCCCAAGCCCATGTAACGCTTCAGCTCAACTGGAATGGGCTGGAATCAGCTTTCTTAAGGAAATCTACATCCAAGGGGGACAGGGAGTGGTGAGGAAGTAAGGCTGGAGAATGAAGGGCAGATTCATTAAAAAAAAAACTCTTAGAGTTTTCCACCTTGGTTGCAGAACCCTTAGGCACCCTCAGCAAACCACAAGGCTGCCCAGTAGGGTGTCACCACCCTCGAAAGGTGGTGGGTTCCCACTGCCTGAGTTTGGGAACCAGGCTCCAGCAGGACGGTTTGCAGCAGACAGAGGGTATTCACCCAGAGGCAGATGACTGGGGTGGGGCTTGATTCGTTTGTAGACAGTTATCAGTGGTGACAGGGCTCATTATTTTCATTCTATGGATCCAACAGACACAGGACGAATAACAGGTCTGAGGCAGAGAAGCAAAGGTTAAGGTGAGGGGGAGAGAGGTAACTGAGGGGGAACCCTCCCAGGCAGGCCCGCCGTGCCCTCTGAATCACGATGCCAGTGAGGGTGAGCAAGGACCAGAGGACATGGGATGCTTGTCTGTTCCTGCTCTGCTGGTCCCAGCAGAAACTCCTTGAGGGCCAAGATCGCATCTACTGTGTGACTGACGCTAAGTGCCCCAGGTGGAAAGAGCTTCATTAAGACCTCATCTAAATGGCTCAGCATCAGCAGGGATGCAGTAACCTGGGGGCCCTCTCACCCTCACTCCTTTACCCAGCGCGGCCCCATTTTCCTCTCCAGTGATAACAGCTCACATTACTAAGGGCCTCCTCCTGCCGGGCGCTGTGCTAAACCCTTGGCACTCACCATTGCATGTCACTTTGCCAACAACCTGGGAGTTAGGGACCGTTACTATTCCATCTTACAAATGAGGAAATGAAGCCTGGAGAAGGTTCTAGGACTTTCCGAAGCTGGTAAGTGGCAGAACCACCAAACTCCGATCCCAAGCTCTCAACCACTGCACCCTCTCCCTCTTTTCATCTCCTTTCTTTCTCCTCTGTTTATGCCAAAGGCTTCTAAGACCATCTCCCTCACAAGTCAGATCCCATAGCTTCTGGGGATTTGGGACTACGCAGGAGGCAGACCTCCAAAGAATAAGGCCCCTCGGGTGGAGGGTTACTGTTTCTGAGATTTCTCAAGAACAGGAAACTTCCTGGACTGCCTGCAATAAATCCAAGCCTTCCTTCCTTTGTGATTTCACCCCGGAGCAACACTCCAGGATGACTCATCTCGAGGCCGGCAGGAGATCTCCTCTGGAGACTGGAGGTGACCTTGGCCGGGCACTCACATCCTGTGCCTGTTTTCCCATTTGTCTAATGGGCAGCCCCGGCCTCCCTGCCAGGCTTGTTATTGGAATATTGGGGTGAACACAAAGCATGTGGAAAATCAATTTAAAAAGAGAATGCAAAATACCGACAATCGTCCAACTTCCAACTACATCCCACATACCAAACCCGTATCTAAATCCCCTCCAATCTGAATTCTAGCCTCCAGAGTTCACCCGTAGTACTCCTGCCTTCTCCCTGTGTACGGGCAAACTGATTCCTAGAAGAAAGGAAAGGTGACACGGATAATAATCCCTTTACTTCCAAACGTAATTAGCCACTACTTCAGTTCCCCATCACCCTATTATAAGCACACACAATACTAAGAACAACTAACAGTCACAGACCCCTAATTAAGTATGTATTTTATATATATTTTTCCTCACTTAATCCCTTTAGGAGTGCCTATGACTAGCCCCACTTTACAGATGAGAAATAAGGTTCAGACCAGTTGATCACACAGCTAGTAGACGTCAAAGCCCAGGTCCCAGATCAGATCTGTCAGTCTCCACCACACTACCCTGCCTTTACTTACTTCCCTTTAAAATTCTAAGCCAGGGGGCTCTCTCACCACCTGCCCCACTTTGTTTTTCTCCATAGTTCTTAGGCTCTTTAGTAATGAACTTACTGCCCTGCCCCTCCCCCATTCAGGTAGACTGTAAATCCACGTGGGCAGGGACTTTTTTGCATGTCTTGCCACTGCTGGGTCCTCTCAGTGCCTGGAACAACGCCTGATAAATAGTAGGTACTGAATAAATATTTATTAAAGAAATGAATTTGGCCAAAAATCCTCATGAGCTACTTTTGTCTGTCCTTTCTACTCTACTGTAGGATTTGGCAGTGTTTTGTTTACCTCAGTCCCCGGCTACCTCTCATCCCTCTCGGAGTCTAGAGCGATTTTTTGTTGTTGTTGTTGTTTTTTGCTGTACGCGGGCCTCTCACTGTTGTGGCCTCTCCCGTTGCGGAGCACAGGCTCCGGACGCGCAGGCTCAGCGGCCATGGCTCACGGGCCCAGCCGCTCCGCGGCATGTGGGATCCTCCCGGACCCGGGCACGAACCTGTGTCCCCTGCATCGGCAGGCGGACTCTCAACCACTGCGCCACCAGGGAAGCCCTAGAACGATATTTTGAACATAGTAAAATATTCCATAAATACTTTCGGGCAGGACTGAACTCTTTCGATGTGGTTTTGGCAAGTGCGCTGGCAGGGGTCTGCTGTCTGGGGAATTCACTGTCTCTGCTGCCCACACCAAAGAGGGTGCTCGGGGGGGTGGGGAACTGAGGAGAGCTGGGAAACGCGTGGAGCTTCCTCTCTGTGGCCCTGGGTCCAGCCCTCCTCGTCCTGCTCCACGAGGCCAATGGACAGGCAGGCGCACAGCCTGATGCACAGGTCCCGTCCCTGGCTTTCATGTGCTGTGTTTCTGACTCATCTTCCCTGGGCTCTGGGAAAGCGTTCTGCGTGCAGCTTCACAGACTGTGCCGAGCAGCCGGCTGTGCAGGCATTGGAAATGATACGGGGAAGAAGAAGGTTCTAATTAAGCAGAGTAGGTGATAGTGTCAGGAAGAAAAAGCAAGCAAGTGGCAATTTGCATATCTGCCTGCAAATAAGAGCGATGACTGCTATCTCCTCCTCTGGCTCCTGTTTGCCCTGTAAATCTCAGTTCACTAATCCAAGTGTTTTCATTATCGCTGTATCACACAACATGCTGTGTGGGACCCATCATGGGGAAATTAAAACCAAGAAGGGGGGCAGAGGGACTCAGGCTACCCTGTTCTCCCATTTCTCTTGTTTACACTAATCTGAAGGTGTTTTTCACTCGGCCATAAACACAACACGGGGTTTTCCAGCATCAAACAGATTACCTTCTTCCACTCATAAAAAGGAACTTCGGGCCCTGAGCTCTCCCCCTCAAAACCATGCAACTCAGGGGCCAGGAGTCACCTTGGCCACTTTTGACACTTACTCCCCAAGAAATCATAAGAACCAAGTCATGGGGAGTTCCCTGGCGGTCCAGTGGTTAGGACTCTGCGCTTTCACTGCATGGCCCCGGTTCAGTCCCTTGTCCAGGAATTAAGATCCCACAAGCCTTGCAGCGTGGCAAAAACAAAACAAAACAAAAAACACGTCATGAATTAAACACCAGCTCCATAAGGAGAGTCCCTGAGTGGGAAGCAACATGATGGTTAAGATAAGCATTTGAATTTCACCTCCACTACCTACTAGCTGCGTGGCCTTGGGCAAATCACTTAACCTCTCTGAAACTCGGCTTCTTCAAATAAAATACATCGATAACAGGATTAAATGTATGACATAAAGCACTTAGCACAGTACCTAACACACTCTAAGTGCTATGCAACCTGCTCCCATCTATGGCCCTCAGTGCTGCCATTCCAACTGCTAAAGCAAACTTCCAGAAAGCTGCGTGGCTCAGTCCTTCCCCTCCATCTCAAAGCTCAAATGTCACCTTATCAGGGAGCCTTCCCTTACCACCTTAAATAAAATAAACTACTACTCCCCTCTCTCATACACACACCCTGCATCCCCCCTTCATTTGAGTCCATAGCACAAAACACTACCTGACATATTACACAAACACACACACACACACACAGTTTGAACAACATGGGTTTGAACTGTGCAGGTTCGTTTATATGCGAATATTTTCAGTAAATATAGCACCTGTATTTTCGTTTTACAGATCTTTAAATTAAGTGTGGGGAAAAGTTTGTGTTCTATTAGAGATCACAATATATGGAATTCAAAGAACATGTTGAGCGTTTGAGTCTTGATTCTATCCAAACTCTTTCAGCTTCCTGTCCTTGGATGAGTCATTTATCGAATCCTTTGTTTTTGAGGCAGAGATAGTAGTACGTGGATTTTCAACTGAGCGGGGGTCGGAGATCCTAACCCCTGGGTAAAGGGTCAAACATATATATTTTTTTAAATTTACATATATAAATAAATATATATATATATTTTGTTTCCTTCACCTAAAAGATAAACTCCAAGAAGGCAGAGCTTTTGTTTTGTTGACTGCTTGTATCTCCAGCACCTACAACAGAGGCGCCTGGCATAGAGTGGGTATTTAATAAATATTAGCTGAATGAATAAACAGAAGCTATTTTTCTGATGACGATGACTAAAAGGGCCATCAGAGACCACAGAGGCCAGAGTTCCTCACAGGCTAGGAAACCGAAGCCAAGAGACATTAGATGACCTGCCTCTGGTTCCTGCTTGCCTAGAACCGCATGGCCGTGGAGGCTGGGGGCCCTGACTCCTGGTGTCTTGCCCTGCCTCAAGGCAGCCGCTCAGACCAACAACTCAGCATATTGGTACCCAGCGCTCCTCATCTGAGGACTGGAAACAATTAAGCAGATGGCGCTCCCTCCCAAGTGCTCCGGACCCGGATGCCTCAGTGACTGGCAATGTATAAAAGCAAAAAGGACAGGTGGAGATACCGCAGCCGCTCTGGAAATCCATCAACGAATGTGCTCAGTGCTGAGGAACTGCAGACAGCTGCAGCACAAAGGAGCCAAAGGCCACTGCACTCCTCTCTCAAAATTCACCAGCATCGAGGACCCTCTTGGCTTTCCGCACCGACTGAAGGGAAGCACTGCAGCGCTGTTTCTGGGGTGCCTGGATGGCTCCCTCTTACACAGACACGGGGACCCTGTGGGGAAGGATGGAAATCCCCACTCCACCCTTCCTAGGGGCACAGCCTCCCTGGAAACCAACTTTTCATCTCTTAGGATCCTTCTTAGGATCAAAATGAGAAAGCCCAGATACAGCACATGGCACAGTGCAAGGCACACGGCAGGCATGCGATGCCAATGACTGTTCTACAGGACGCTGGTGCTAGCCGGAGGCAAACACAACCCCTCCCCACCCGCATCCACCTCACCAGCTCTGAGCTTAGAATCCAGGGTCTTGAAACGAAGGGGGCTATTTGGCCTTAGGAATACAGCACCAGGTCAATCCTTTTCAAGGATCCTATTTTCCCATTCCAGTAGAGTGGAAAGAACTTAAGACTCCACACCAGGTGCCCCTCTTCCTCCAAGCCACTCAGGACCTCATACAGCCCCAAAAGGGAAGATTCCAGCCTGAGGGTATCAGCCGCTCAGGTTCTTTTTTCCCAGAAAGTGGGATCTGGCCCAGAGCTCCCTGGAGGGTGGGGTGACAAAACACGCAACGAAAATTCCCTGCGTCCTTTTACTACCAGTCCCCCAACCAAATAATCAGATTTAAAGTACCAAAGAGGGACACCACCAGTAACCAGAGAGTGGTGACTGAATGAGTCCCATCACTGGCACCTTACTCTGTGTGAGCTGATCAGGTTCCTCACCTCTCTGAACCTCAATTTCCTGATCTGTATAAACAGAATAGCAATGCCAACCTCATGAGACTATTGTAAGGATGGAATGAGAGAACACACTAACCACGGCACATTAGCTGGTACTTTGAACATTCAAGCCAAGAAGCCCAGTGCAGCCAGTGCCGGAGTCACAAGCATTAACTGCTCCCGAAGAACACTGCACAGCAAAGGCAGCCCTTCCCTAGACCACAGACCAGACGACCACTCCACCACGGGCCGCAGGTTGGGAGCAAACTTGAACTCCACCAGAGGCTTCTAGAAATCTTACCAAGCAATGAGGGGGGCGGGACAGGTAAGGGTGCAGAAAGTCACGGGTGTAACTGAGGCCCAAGCAGCTCCTGAAACGGGTGTCCGGCTGTAAATGGTGGGATGCGCCTCATGAAATAACCTGGTCTGATGTTAACTGTTACGTTGGACTTCCCACTGGAAACTGCTACCTTTGATGGCTTGGGACTTCTGGGATGTTCCGGTGGCTGTGTGGCTGCGGGGTTACAAACATAAGCTTGGGGTGTCTCAAACCTAGGTAGGGGTGTCTCAAACCGAGTGGGGTTCCAGGAGCTGGTGACTTTCAGCTATCACTTAACTTCCCCGGGCCTTAGTTCCTCCCCGCCTCCCGACCCTGGGGAGCTAATGACCAGTGCCTGTGTAAGGAGTCGTGAGGCTCAGCGGGGCGGAGGAGCGCTCAGACCCTTCCTGGGCAGGGCCCGGGGCGACAGCGCGGGTCTCCTCCGTTCAAGAAAGAAAATGCGGAGGAAGGAAGGGCGGCGCGCGCGGCTGCACACGAGCTGAGGCCCTTTCTCTGCGGCAGCTGCTGAAAAAATAATCAGAAGAAAGCAACTGGAACGCGAGAGGGGGGCGCGGGGGGGGTGGGGGCTCCTCCCGCAGGCGCCCCGGAGCCGGCCCGGGCCTGTGGCCTGGCCTGGGAGGCCGGGAGGCCGGGGCGCGGGTGCCCGGCTGGAGCGCCGAGGCCCCGCTGCGCGCGGCCGGGCGGGGGCGGCGGAGGCGGAAGCGGGGGCGGCCGGAGCGCGGTGGGGATGTTTAAAGGAAATTTACAATCATTTCCTCTCTGTGGTTTGGTGACAAATCAACAACATCCTGTTCTTTTGTGAGGCTCCGGGCGCCTGCGAGGCGGGGGCAGCGCTCGGGCTCTTAAAGGGACACACACTGGCCCCCCCCTCCCTCCCACCCACCGCTCCCCTGCGGCTCCAAAAAAAAAAAAAAAAAATTACAGCCTCCCCAAGGCGCCACCTCCCGGGGCGCGCGCTCTGCCGGAATGCGGGGGCTGCTGCCCGAGCAGCCCCCGAGCCACATACCCTCCCCCGCGGCGGCGGCTTTCCCCCCCCCTCCCACGCCATCCCGGGACTGGAGAAGTTTGCAGCTGCGCACCCCTCTGATAGATGTCGTAGCCCGGGGACACCCGCCGAGGCGACACAGAGGGGGCGGAGGGGCGCCCGCCCGACGGTTCCCCTCTTCCCCTCCAACCCTGGGGCAGCGCCGCCCCTGCTTCAGACCTCCGGGTCGTTTTTATCCACCTCCTCCAATCCCCTGGCCTCGAATTTTTCCACCCCTAAACTCTGGATTTATGGTTAAAATGTCGACGTACACACACGAGGTTTATAAAACGCCAAAGCACAGAGAGGCTTCCCAAGCTGTAGGAGTAATGAGAATCAGATGGCTAGGACTAGAAAAATAAAATACACTCAACTGCCCTCCTGGGATTTCTTTCGTTCAGTCATTTAATGAGTATTTTTCACTAAGCGCTGGTCACCATTCTAGGCTCTGTTCAGCAGGAACAAGATAGAATCAGCCCCTGCCCCCAGGGGGCTTGGATTTTTGAATGAATGAATGAACGAACGAACAAATGACTTAACAGGATTATTTCACACGCTCTAAGTGCTATGATTAAAGGGTCATATTCTTGAACAGCAGCTTTTAATCCAGAGAACTCTTTGAGCAGGTGACCATCAGACTGGGACCAGAGGGTGAAAAAGCACCATTCCTGGGAAGAATTAGTTGAGGGATCCATACAGGATTCTCAGGAAAGAGACTGAAAGTTGGCGCAGCACCTGAAGGGCACCCAGAGGACAGGTTTCCTGCATAAGGACAAGTCTTGGAGGTTGGCATCCAGGATAAGAGAGACCTGGGTCCTTCTGGTCGGGGCTCTATAACCAGGGCAAGTCCTTCCCCACTCTAGGCCTCACCGTTTCCTCATCTGGAAAATGAAATCACTGGACTAGACTCAGTAGTTCTCAACCATGGTACAAATTCGAATTCCCCAGGGAGATTTTCAAAAACACTGACCCCTCTCCCTGATCCCACCTCAGACCAGCCTGGCACTGGCTTTTTTTTTAAAGCTCCCCAGGTAAATTTAGTGTGCAGCCAGGGTTAGGAACCAGTGATCTAGATGATCTCTAAAGTCTGGGTTTAAAGCACAATGAGAACTATTCGGACTCAGGGTATAATCATTCCCATCATTGAGTGCTTAGCATCTATTATATAATACACCAAATATGCTATGTATATATCAATATTTAATTTAAGTTACCAAAAAAAAAAAAAAAGCCGTACGAAATTAGATATCCCCATTCCACTGGTGAGGAAACTGAGATACAGGAAAATATGAAATTTGATCAAGAGCACATAGCTAATAAGTGGCCTCACCTGAATCCTTTAAGCTAGAGCACCTTTCCAGGGAAAAGGAGCAGCACATTTCTAACTAATGGACTTGTTAATCACACAAAGTAGCTCCCAAGAGAAGAACTTTAATCAAGGGGCTGCTCGTGCATCTTGGACAGAGGCAGGAGACTGGCCTGGATGATCTCTGGTCATCCTGACAGTCCCAAGGTGTGCATGCCCCGAGTGGGGGGTCCCAAATGATACAGTGTGACAGTCTAAGAAGACAGTCTTTTATGTTTCTCTGAAATGATCCTCTTGATCCTTTCAAAGATGATTCCCATAAAACGTGCAGCTTTATCTTAGCCAGACAGAAGAACCATTTGGCAGGGCGAGGAAGAGAGAAGAACTTCCTGTGTACCCCAGCAAGGCGAGGATAGACTACACTCATCCTACAGTCTCCCATAGGGGGCCCACCACTGCCCCTTTCACCTCTTGACCACCTTCCCGTCGGTGCAGTTTCCTGAGGCAGAAGCCAGACGAGGGCATGGTAGGTGGGAGCTGAGACAGGTTCCCAGGAGAGTAAAAGATCTGTTAGAGCAGAGATTAGAAAAAAAAGGAAGTTGATCCATTCTTACAGTGGAATACTGTGCTGCCGTCAAAAAGGAGAAGAGAGCTGTTGGATAGACTAGAAATATGCCTGTGATGTACAAGGTACAGAATAGGATCTCCTCACTGATTATTATGTAAACACCACACACAGGAAACCAGCAGAACCTTCTGGAAGAACAGACATCAAACTGTCATTAGTGATGCCAGGGCAGATGCCTGGCAGGGTGGGGGGCGGGGTCAGGGGAGGGCAGTGGGGGAGTGTGTCCTATTAATGGTATACTTCTACTTTCTCTGTCTTAATCTCCACGTTATTTAAATTGTTGACAACAATCATGTATTAATTTTTCAAAGATAAAGATACTTCTATTTATATATAATAAAGATAAATATTAAAGGGGGAGTGTTAAAGCCCACCCTGGGCCTTGGGAATTCCATCCGGGGTACACCCCCAGCAATGCCATCTTTGCAGAGCTTTCCAGCTGGTGTTAATGATCCCATTGCTCTTCCACAGTTGCTTTGTCCTCAGTGTGTCATGTCCGTGGCAGTCTCTCACCTGGTCAGCTGCCTCCCCGCCAGTCAGGGGGGTCCCACAGCATTTCTGGGTTACAGAAGATGGATTTGAGAGCTGCTAGCTCCAAGTGATATAAGAGATGACAAAGTTCATTTGAGAGGGAAAAATTACCACAGGTGCTACTTGGCAGTGGAGGTAGGGGAAGGGAGTGGCACTGGTGTTCAAAGGCTCTGATTTCTCTGTGTGTCTATATGTTGTTTTGGAAGCTGAGAAATGGAATCTGACAGACCAAGACCTGAGAAAGATTTGTGGTCAGAACCTTATTCCAGAAATCTGAAAAGCCAGGGACAGGGATCCGCTTATAACATTATATGCAGAACCGTCCCCTCCAGTGATAACTCAGCAAATCCAAGACCTAGGTGACCAACTGTCATGCTCTAGGGAGGAACTGTATGGCCACTCGATGCTTCCTCTTATTTATGTTTTCTTAGATCTTTGTACTTTATAAACAGAAAAATGTCGAGGTTAAGAGCATGAGCTAGAAAGACAGAGAATCCAGGTGGGAGTCTCAGCTCTACCACCCTCACTAAGCCTCAGTTTCCTCTTCTTTAAAATGGAAATAATAATAGTACTTACCTCATAGAGTTATTCAGTGAGAATTAAATGAGATAATACAGGAAGTGTCCTGAGCCCTATACCTGGCACACACAGTCAATAATTATTGGTTTTATAACTAACAGTAACAAGATCCAAGGCAGTTATTAACTGTATCTTTAAATATGATACAATGAGAATAAGGAAGGTGACTGACCTTAGTGGCTCAATAATGTTCACACATTTACTAGCTTACACAGCTCAAATATAAGTCCGAATCTTGGCCCCCAGAATTAGAAGTCTTCCAGAAGACCTGTGTCCACTAAAATCCCACGTGGTTGAGCTATTGCTGCATTCAAAAATTATCACCTTCATTCAAAGTCATTCAATAAGGCCCTACTTACGTATGCCCTTGTGTTGGCTGCTGTACAGATAGGTCAAGACAAATGAAATTCCTTCTTTCCATTCATCCGGCCCAGGCCATCTTTGAATCTTCCCAAAGCCCTTAAAAATAGGGATTCTTTTCCTTCTTTCATCCTTTCCTCCTTTCCTTCCTTCCTTCCATCCTTCCTAATTCTGCTCCCTCCTTCCTTCGTCTAGTTATGAGAAAGAAGTTTCTGGGGGTAGGAGGTTTAAACTGATGGGCCATTAACAGCAGAACAAAGCAAAAGGAATTTTCCTGGTCACCAGCCAACAACTTTAGAGTGGTGTTTAAAATTCACTTGCTTAGGGGGAGGAAGAGAGGTTGACCAGGAGACGGTGGGAAAGGATTTCTCCCAGCTGACAGGGAACTGGGAAACACCCTTTGTTATGGCCAGTAAAACCAGCAAACACCATAGCATGCTGCTTGGTTTCTGCGCTACTCTTTTATCATCCAAACTTGAAATGCGGATATGAGAAAGAAAACAAACATCTGTCTGCTGAATCCATAAATAAAATGTTCTCCTTGGCTTCAGACTTAGGGAACACCTGGATCCCTGCTCTGGCTTTGACCATGATTTGCTAAAATATAACACAGCCATAAATTTTTTCTGAGCCCGCAGACACACATGCATTCTCTCTCTCTCTGTCTCTCAACCATACCCTGTCTTAGTCCAGCTGTGGCAAAGTTCAGCAGGAAAGGAGCTTTGGTCATGCAGTGTTTCCCCTATCCCATGTTTGCATTTTTAAATTTTATTTCTTGGCAGTCTGAAAGTCACTGGGGAAGGCAGTTTCAGCACTGAATTCATAAGCAGATCTGTTCTAGTAGAAATGTTCTTCTAGGGATCTCCTCTGCTGCGGAAGGCTGACCAGTGAAGAGTCCTGTTGGAATTTGGAAGCTGGCCCTTGTCACCTCCCTATACCACTGTCCCCTCTCCCACAATGCACTGCTCCAGGAACTTTCATAGCCCTATGGCCACCTACATAGGCCTTAAAATTTCTACAACCTCTTCGGGCTTCCCTGGTGGCTCAGTGGTTAAGAGTCCACCTGCCAATGCAGGGGACATGGGTTCGAGCCCTGGTCCGGGAAGATCCCACATTGCCGCAGAGCAACTAAGCCCATGCACCACAACTAGTGAGCCTGCCCTCTAGAGCCCGCAAGCCACAACTAATGAGCCCGCGCTCCGCAACAAGAGAAGCCACCCAATGAAAAGCCTGCGCACCACAATGATGAGTAGCCCCTGCTCGCTACAACTAGCGCGCCCATGCGCAGCAACGAAGATCCAACACAGCCAAAAATAAATAAATTTATAAAAAATAAAATAAAATAAAATTTCTACAACCTCTTGACCCTGGGAGTTTCTGGGGGCCCCGCCAAATTGCCCAAGACTGCTTAAGAAGTAGTTACACACATGTTTAGGTTTTCCTAGTACAATGACTTCCAAATTCTTTAAAACTCAGCAGCATTCTTTTCAAAGGAACACAAAATATGAAAAACAGATTAAAACTATGGTTCCTGGTTGAAGCCAATCACAATGTTGCTTAAAATGGTCCCTAGAATTCAAAGTTTTGGGGAAAAAAAGCACTATTTTAGAATATCTTTTTTTTTTTTTTTTTTTTAGTTTTTATTTTTTGGCCAGACCACGTGGCAAACAGGATCTTAGTTCCCTGACCAGGGATTGAACCCACGCCCCCTGCAGTGGAAGTGCAGAGTCTTAACCACTGGACTGCCAGGGAAGTCCCTCATTCTATTATTACTTTAAGTAATTTTGTCATTATAATGAAGTCCAAACTCCTCACTATGCCTATAGAACCCTTTTTATCCAGTCTCTGCCTACCTGAGCGCCATGCAGTTATTTCCATGGTGTCTACTCTCTTGATTTACGCCTTGGTTTTGTTGGTGCAGGTCCTCCTCTAGCTTCCTGGGAAAAGACACATGGGAGATAAATTTTTTGTCACCTTACATATCACGCCTTTCCTTTCATTCTTTCTTCACATTTTGATTGGTAGTTTTGGTAGGTATAAAATTCTAGGTTGTAAATCATTCCCCACCAAGTCTAGGCCTCTCCAGTGTCCAGGTCTTTGAACTAGACGTTACTTTTGCATGGAACACATACCCTCACCCTCACCCCATGCCCTTGTGTAGCTAACATCTCATTATTCTTGTCAGGGAAAATTCCCTGACCAGCCAGCTGCACCCCCCAAGGCCAGATAAATCCCCCTCCTAGGTGCTCCCACAACACCTGGTGTTTACCCCCTCATTACACTTATTACACCATATTATCATTACCTGTTTACTTGTTTATGTCCTCCACTAGTTTGTGAGCATAAGGGCTAAAAATACAGAGCCACAGTGCCACTCGATATTTGTAGAGCAAAGGAATAAATGAATGGTTGCAATGTTTTTTCTTTATTATGAGATACAATCTATAATAAAGTGTTTAACAAATGCCCTTACCAGTTGATGCATCCTCCAGATTTTGCAGGTATAGAACAGAATTGGTCTGGGGGAAGAAATGCCACCTTGATATTAGGAGCACAGAAAGAACCCTTATAATTTCTTGTTCAATATCTATCTTCCATGAGGACAGGGACCAGGTCTGCCCTGCTCACTGCTGTGTTCCCAACAACCAAATCATAAGACAGCTTAATAAACAGCTGTTGAATGAATGAACTAGTCCAGACAAAGGAAGTCCTCTGCATTATACTACCAAGAAAATGAAGCGAAAAAAAGTCCCTAAGCTGTCTTACAGTCTTGGGGAAAAAAAAGAGGTTTGGAATGAAAACACAATTCATCATCTTCTCCCACCACACCTCCAATAGCAAACGAAAACCCTCTCCCAATTCCTTTTTCCAGATATAGGTGTTCCCTTCCTTGGACATCTGTATCTGAAGCCCTGGAATTCTTAGGCTCAGACTTGCTCCTTCATAGTCTGTTTCTTTTCAATCATCAAGTCCTGTTGCCTCCTCTCCCTTTACAAGCAGCTTTCACACCAGCCCTCCTGTTTCATTCCTCTTGCTGGTACCCCCCTCAAGGTCCCCATCACCCCACACCTAGGTTTTCACATGGCCCCCTCTTTCACTCTGTCACTTTGACATCTCTATGGGATTAACCTCTCTGAAGCATTACTTTTCAGAGTGTCTCTTCACTGTCTAAAATGCCTTCGGAGGCTCTTAATTTCCTTCCACATTAAGTCATCACTCCTCTCCCAGTTTTCAACCTTCAGAATGACTTCTAATGCTCTGTTTTCCCTCCCTAAACACACCAGCTCGCTTATCACACATATACAACTTTCACTCTGATTAGGCAAGATGCTTCACTGTCTCAGAAACAACAGAGCAGGCTCCTGCACAATTTGCACATTCTCTTCTCTGGAATGTTCTCCTTGCCCTTCTCTTAATTCCATCCATCCTTCCGGACCTGATGTACATCTTTCCTCCTCCAAGATGCCTTCATTGACAACTTCAGGTCTCGCTGATCTCTCCAACTTTAAAATCCAAATAGTGCTTATTATCTTTGCAGCACAATTAAATCCGGATGGATGCCTTATATAAATCACTACACACGGCTTCCCTGGTGGCACAGTGGTTAAGAATCCGCCTGCCAATGCAGGGGACACGGGTTCGAGCCCTGGTCTGGGAAGATCCCACATGCCGCAGAGCAACTAAGCCCGTGCGCCACAACTACTGAGCCTGCGCTCTAGAGCCTGCGAGCCACAACTACTGAAGCCCACGTCCCACAACCACTGAAGCCTGCGCACCTAGAGCCCGTGCTCTGCAACAAGAGACAGCACTCCTGAGTGTGTGCGCCATGTTCCCCTTTCTCTTTTCCTCTTTCCTGTCCCTCCATATGAACACCTCCAGCACGGACATGAGCTCTTACTCTTTCCTATTTTAGTGTTATCGTATGCTTGATTTGCAATGAGAAGCCCGCGCACCACAACGAAGAGTAGCCCCCGCTGACTGCAACTAGAGGAAGCCCACACGCAGCAACGAAGATCCAATGCAGCCAAAAATAAAAATTAATAAATAAATAAATCTATATAAATAAATAAATCACTATACAGTCTACATAGGTTAGTGCGGACTTCTCCACCTAGCCCAGCTGCTCCTTGATGGCAAAGATGTAAGGATGTCCCGTTCTTGTACCCAAGGGTCCCTTAGAGTTCAACACATAGTAGTATTCAGGAGTTGATAAGAGAGGTGTCCTCTGCAACAGACAGACCTGGGTCAATCCCAGCCTCACCAATTACTGACTGTGTGTATTTGGGCAAGTAATTTGGACCCTCTGAGCCTCAGTATCCTCATCTGTAAAATTGGGATAATAGCAGTGCTAACTCATAGCGTTGTTAGGAAGATAAATTAAGATAACACTAAGTAAAGCAATTTGTACATTGCTTTGAAACATGGTAAATACTCAATATATGTTAGCCACCGTTATAAGAGACTCCAATCCCTGTTCTTGAAGTTGAATTTTGGCCTTGATTTTATTTTAGACTTTCTATCACTGAGTCAGCCTTGCAAACAGGGATTTCCTGCCAGTCCCTACCTCTGTATCCACCCCTGGCTGGTCAAAGCATATCCCTACAGACGGTGGCTCGGGGCAAGTTCCATCATGCAAGGTCATCTCAGGCCCCACTTTATTTTTCTTCCTGCCCTCAGCACTCCTGGATTCAGCGCTGAAAATTTTTAGGTGTCTTTGGCTTGTGAACCTTCTTATGCCTTTCTTTATTCTACTTTTTCTTTCTCATTCTCATTGTATTATAAAAGTAATACATGCTCATTATTAAAAAAAATCTTTTTAAAGTATATAAGAGTGTAAAGTGAAGAGCAAACGTCTTGCCTCCCATCCAAAGTTCCATTCTTACTCTTCGGAATGAACCAACTGGCAGCTTCTCACGAGTATTTCTAGAAATCATCCGCGGCTACTGAAACATATACACACACATACACCGTTCTGTGGCTTGCTTTACTCACTTAACAGTCTATAGCCACACTTGATAGGTACAGCACACACTATTTTATGGCAACTTAGATTTCTTTTGTAGAGAGCAACCTTCATTGATTTCATGAGTCCTCTACAGATGGGCCGGTAGGTTGCTACTACTAAAACATTGTGATGAATATATATGTGTGTCTGTGTATGTATATACAAATACATAAATATATAAATTATATATATACACATACATATGTATTTTATACACACATATATATATAATCCGTGGACTCCTTAAGTCTTTAAGGCCTCTGATTGCCAGATTAGAGCAGACTGGGGGTGATTCTTCCCCTTTGGTCCTACCTCCTGAGTTCTCTACTCACACCGAGCATTCAGTCCCGAGACCCACTGACTCACTGCAGCAGGACCACCTTCCTCCTCACCTCAGAATAGAAGAAAGAGGTCACTGGACTGTTTCCTCAGGATCTCACGCAATACAAGTCACAGAACCCGTTTCTCCCTCTCTCTGGGACCACAGGGGAAATCCCTGGCAATGGGGAATGGGATTTCAGAATCTGGCTGTGTTCTCTGGTAGCTCTGAGGAAGTTCCAGAGAAGGAAGGAAACACGTTTTTGGTTCGTGAGACACAATCCCAGCTGTTGTCAGTGGGGCCGGGAGGGATGTGAGTGTGACAACAAAGACAGTGGCTGAGCCGGGCTTTAGGTGGTGGCTAGGAGGAGGGGAATACACAGGGCTTTCATCGTCAGTGACTCGGCATTATTATCCTAGCCCACATCCGTCCCTTTCCGCCACCTCCTTTCTCAGGCCTAGGACAGGATAGAACGGCAGGAACTCGGACTGCTTATCCCCAGCTTGGCCTGATTCATGCAGGACCCTAAGCCAGCCACTTACTGTACCCTGATAGAAGCCCCAGGGGCCTGGGAGAAGTTAGGGCTGGAAAAAGTGCCCCTGGGCTGGGTCTAAGTTGCTTACTTATATGTCTGTGACCCACAGTGGGTTACCAAACCATCCTAAGCTTCAGTTAGGACATTCCCCTACCTGTAAAAAAGGCCAAAGCAACATCAACAGTCCCTGTCTTATACTGCCCTTGAGAGCAGGAAGCACACCAAGCACTTAACACAGGGCCTGGCATTACATAAGCAGTCAATCAATCTCTGATACTTGCTTCACTGATACTTGTCCCCCTCGCCTAGCACAGTGCCCAGTCCAGAGCAGGTGATTAATTAAGACATTTTTTTTCCCAATCAATGAATGAATAAGCTCTTCCTTTCTGATGGGCAGATAAGAAAATTGCAAAGTGACTCCCAAGGTCTCTCCAACCTCACATCACTCCATTCTCACTTCTTTCTCTCCCTCTATTCCTAGGAGAAAAGATGTCCTATTCTCCCTGGCTTGACCACAAGACCCAGCCAAATAAAAAGAATGAGCTTAAGGCCAAGGTCCTGGAATGCAGCCTGCTGCTCCCCATTGCTCGTATTACCACCTGAACCATTCCCACCTCCAGGTCCGTGGAAAAATTGTCTTCCATGAAATCGGTGCCTGGTGCCAAAAAGGTTGAAGACCGCTGCCCTATATAATCTGAAAAACGTCAAGCATAAAATTTAATTTAAGGAGCTTTCAGGTGGGAACTGAATCCTAGTAACAGGTAAGAGCAAATACAAATCCTCTCTGAAGGACTCCAATTTCAACTCATGCCTCAAAGAATGCCCATGAAGTGCTAATAAATTGTGCCTAAAGTTAAAACTCACAAAACATACAAGGAAACAAGGTACCATAAAGAAAACCAGCAGAAACAAAAACCAACTAGTTAGACTCACTAAAATTTGAGATATAGAAATTATCGAGTACAATAAATGTGAGCCTTAAATATATGAGCCAGGAACAAAAGACTAAAAGACTATAAAAAGTAATGAAGCCAATTTGGGTGTGGGTGTGTGGGGGTGGGGGTATGCAGGGAGGAACTAGAACGGATTACATAGCAGATTAGATACTGTTAAAGGCAGAATTCATTTACTGGAAGATGGACCTGAAGAAATCTAGAAAGTGACCAGGGATACAAAGAGATAAAGAATAAAAGGACTACATATGTGACATTGGAGGATAGAATAAGATGGTCTAATATATATTTAATTGTCTTTACAGAAGAAAATAAGAAGAAAGAATAAGGAAGAAGAGGTACTTGTAGAGTCAACACCAGGACTAGTGTGAGGTGAGTGAGGGGCCTAGGGCCTAAAATTTATTTTAGACAATCACTCTCAGAGCCAATCCTGCACTTGTACAAACTCAAGAATGAGCATCTTTTTAAATCTGATGCCCTCACTGGCTATACACTAGTGCTGGCCCTGCTGAGAATTTTTCCAAATTGTTGTAAGACACCAAACTCTGGATTCAGAAATCCCAAGAAGAATAAAGAAAAATATATTCATGTGTACTTACATCAAAGTGAAAGTGCACAGGGCTTGGGACAAATACAAATCAATGACAAAGAAACTACAATTAGACCACAGACTTCTCAGCAGCCACAGTGGAAGTCAGAACGGTATCTTCAATGTCCTGAGATAAAATAACTGGCGATCGAGAATTTCATCCAAGAATTTAAATATGATAGTGAAAGAAAGTCTTTTTTTTTTTTTTTTTTTTTGCGGTATGCAGGCCTCTCACTGTTGTGGTCTCTCCCATTGCGGAGCACAGGCTCCGGACGCACAGGCTCAGCGGCCTAGCCGCTCCCTGGCATGTGGGATATTACCGGACCCGGGCACGAACCTGTATCCCCTGCATAGGCAGGCGGACTCTCAACCACTGCGCCACCAGGGAAGCCCAGAAAGTCATTTTTAAACTCACAAAAACCAAGAGAATTTACTACCAACAGACTCTCGCTGAAGGAAATACTGCAGGATGAATTTCAGGCAGAGGGAAGCCAATCTCAGATGGATATTCTTATAAAAAGGAACCGTGAACAAAGAGATTGGTACTTCTGTAAGCCACCAATGAACAACATTTGATTGTGTAAAGAAACAATGATGTCTCATCTGTCCTGAAAAAAAAAAAAAAGAGTGAAAAAACTGGACTACAACAGGAAATAAATGATGGGGGGAGTTTAAGTTAAAGTAGTTTAAGGTCACTTATTGTTTTGTTTAAGAGGGTAAAAATTGTGATTAAATTTTACTTATTTTTAAAAAAATATTAATTTATTTATTTGGCTGCGCCAGGTCTTAGTAGCAGCACACAGGATCTTCCTTGCGGCATGCGGGATCTCTTTTAGTTGCAACATGTGGGACCTAGTTCCCTGACCAGGGATCGAACCCGGGCCCCCTGCATTGGGAATGCAGAGTCTTAGCTACTGGACCACAAGGGAAGTCCCTGTGATTAAATTTTTAATATCTAGAGGACCCATTAAAAGAATAAATAGAGAGACTGTAACTTCCAAGGCAATCAATGGGGAAAAAATGGGGTGATTAAAAACTTCAATCCATAAGAAGATAAAGTGGAAGGAAAAAATAAAAATAAACCAGGACATAGGGGAAGTTATGTGTAGGTGCAGAGGGTACATGGGAACTCTCTGTACCTTCCTTTCCATTTTGTTATAAATCTAAAACTGCTCTGAAAAAATTACGTCTTAAAAACAAACAAACAAAAAAAACCACCCAGGACAAACAGCACAAAATAAGATAGAGAGAAATCTGACTAATTCAGTAATTTCTAGCTCTTACGTAAATACATTCTAACTGAAATGTTTTGCTCTGCATTGAAAAGACAAAGCTTGTCAGAATGGCTAGAAAACAAAATCCAGTAATAGGAGCTTATTACAAATAAAATAAAAGAGCTAAGTTAGGGAGCTGCTGAAGTTTTCTCCTGCTTTGTCCATATGTGACTTTTCCATAAAGTCAATCAGAACAAATTCGGTCATGTGACGAGAGTTTGATAAAGGAACTATTTGCAAACACGTGGGCAGAGTGTAAGGAAACCACAGGGAAAGCACAACACCCTGGAACTGGGAAAAACAGGCCTCTGTTACCACCTCTAGCACTGAAAGGCCAAGGAGGGCCAGGCAGTTATGAGAACCCATTCTGGCTCCTGCCAATCCATTTTCCACACTGTGGCTAGAATGACACACTCCCTAACACACACACTCACTCATACACATCTATAGCTTCAAGTCTGTTAAGAGCATCCCATAGTCCTTGAGATGGCTAAAAGTGCCTTAACATAGCCTCCAAAGCCTTTTGTGACCTGTCTTCTCTGCCATGTCGCCAGCTTTTACTGGGACCAGGGTCCACCTCATTTTCAGCCTTTTAGTCACTGTGGCCTTCTCTTATATTCTTGGATTCACCATGCATGTTCCTTCCCACCTCAGGACCTTGGCATATGCTGTTCTCTGGCTAGAATACTTCTCACTCTACCCTCTAAATCCTCTTATCCCCACTCATCTTTGTGGGCTGAGCTCAAGTGCCACGTACTGGAGGAACTTTCCCAAAGCTCCACCTTCATCATATACCTTCAGGACATTAATATGTCTCCTGCAGAGCACGTATCACTATTGTCATTCTCTATTCATATTTGTACAAGTATTTGATGAAGGTGTGTCCCACTAGACTGGAAGCTCCATGAGGGCAAGAATGGCACCCTTTTTGCTCACTACTGTACACTGCCTGGCACCTGGCATCTAGCAAAACCTCAATACATATTGACGAATGAAGGAATGAAAACATCCTTACTAAGAGAAGGACACTTTGCCCCAAAACGAGTGTTAAATACCCTAAGAAGCTTTGCCTAGTTTTGTTACACAATTTGCATTCATTCATTCACAGATTATTTACTTGCCATTTCTCTGTGTCAGAGATAACAAAGGGCAGCTTCCTTCAAAAGCCTTTTATGAACATATGGCAAGAACGTGGTGGGAGAGCCTCCAAGCCAGGGCAGTGGATGGCATCTCAGTAAACCCGGTGGGCCCTCAAGGTGAACAGGGAGTGCCTCCCCATTCTTGGCCCATCAGACCCAGAGCAAAGGCAGATGGATTAAACAATCAACCGTGAGCTTTTCCCAGGGCCCTAAACGGTGGCCAGGGCCACAGTCAATGGCACCCAAGTGATGGAACGCTGGCCATTTTGGCAAAGTGGAGCTGAAGGAGCTGCATTTGGTTGGCTCCAGATAATTGCTAACCACAGCGAAAAATCCTCTGCCTCAAAATTCCCGTTTGGGAAAGGGACCAAACGCATTTCCTTTGATTATTCAAATCTACATCCTGTTCTCTGATTTGATTGACTTCACACGTGGATAGTAATGGGTCTATGCCTTGGCTTCCTCATCCTCAATAAGGATGAAAGTTTTTAGGTTGTTTAAGAGCATCAATAAATAATAATAGCAGTAGCAGCAACTAACATTTACCGAACATCACTCTATGCCCGACTCTGTGCTAAGCTCTTTATACATACATACATATATATCATATCCCAATCTTCACGTCAATTAGCTCATGTTGGTCCCCTGCTTAAAACTCTCCAGTGACTCCCCTTGATATTAAAATAAAATGTAAACTCCTTGCCTCTGCAGTCAAGGCCCTACAGGAATATAATTTCTGCTGTCTTATCTAAAACGTCCTCTCCCCTCAGTCAGCTCCAGCAGCATCAACCTTCTTTCTGCAGCTCACAGACACCAAGCTTGTTCCTACCTCATGGCCTTTGTACCAGCTAGCCCTTCTGCCTGAAGTGCTCATCCCCAGATCCCCGCATGGCTGCCTCCTGCTGGTCACGTGGGTCTCAGCTCAGTCACTACCTCCCTGACTCCCCTACCCCCCTCACCCTATTGCTCCATCACTGCACCGTTTTACTGCTGCCGTGGCATGTATCACTATCCGAAACTATCTTAATTTTTTGTTAGCTCCACTATTATCTGTCTCCCCTAACTAGAACATACATTCCATGAGAGCAAAGTTCCATCTATCTTGTTCACTCTTGAATTCTCAGTGCCCAGAACAGAGCCTAGTACATTTCAGGCTTTCCACAAACATTTCTCAAGTAAAAAAAAAAAAATGGGTGACAGACACTGTGCAATAAGAGCTACTATACTCATGCCATTTTGTAGATGAAGGACCTGAGGTCTAGTGACATTGGGTGACATGCCCAAGGCCACAGAGGCAGAGGGTAAATAGAGGAGAAGAGTGACAATCGTAACCAGGCCTAGCTGCTCCAGGACTCGTGCTCTTAATCACTACACAAACTGAGATTCATCCCATGAATCCTGTCATGTATCCTCCCCACTACTACCCCCATATTCATTCTTTTTTTTCCAAAGAAATGCTAAATTAAAAAAAAAATTATTTAATTAATTTATTTTTGGCTGTGTTGGGCCTTCCATGCTGCGCGCGGGCTTTCTCTAGTTGCGGCGAGCGGGGGCTACTCTTCGTTGAGGTGCACAGGCCTTTCATTGCGGTGGCCTCTCCTGTTGCGGAACACGGGCTCTAGGCACGTGGGCTTCAGTAGTTGTGGCACGTGGGCTTCAGTAGTTGTGGCACGCGGGCCTCAGCAGTTGTGGCTTGCGGGTTCTAGAGTGCAGGCTCAGTAGTTGCGACGCACGGGCCTAGTTGCTCCACGGCATGTGGGATCTCCCCGGACCAGGGCTGGAACCCGTGTCCTCTGCATTGGCAGATGGACTCTTAACCACTGTGCCACCAGGGAAGCCCCCCATATTCATTCTTTACATTGAACCTGGCCCAAGAGCTAGGCAGCAAGGAGGCATTGAATAAAGCAGTGCAGAGAGTATGAACTGGTACAACCGCTTTGGATGACTGTTTGGAAATACTAACACTGACCCAGTCCTCAGTTTATATCCACAGATATATTAATATGTGTTCAACCAAAAGCCATGTACAAGCATGTTCACAGAAGCAGCATTCTTAAAACCAAATGCTTGGAGCAATGTAAATGTCCATCGAGCAGAATGAATAAACACATTGTAGGGACTTCCCTGGTGGTCCAGTGGTTAAGACTCCACACTTCCAATGCAGGGGGTGTGGGTTTGATCTCTGGTTGGGGAACTAAGATTCCCACATGCTGGATGGCACGGCCAAAACATTTTAAAAAATTAAAAAATAAACACATTGTAGTATAGTCATAAAATGGAATGTTATACAGCAACAAAAAAGAAAGTACAACTACATGCAACAACATGGCTGAATCTCACCAAGAAGAAGTATCTACGGTATAATTCCCTTTAAAGAAAGATTTTTAAAAATAGACTATGTTAATCTATGTTGCTAAAAGTCAAAATAGTGACTACCCTTGTGGGTGGAGGTGGGGCACGGTGGTGGTTTGGGATGGGAAGAGCATGAGTGGGGCTTCCCGAATTGGGTAATGTTTGGTTTCTTGACCTGGACACTAGTTCTACCGTTGTGTTCAGTTCATGAAAATTCATTCAGTTCTATACTTCTAATTTGTACACTTTTATGTTGTAAAACAATATATTTATGTTGAATCATATGAAATGCCACTTTGTCCATGAAAAGTCGCTGCATATTAGCAACTTCACATGGCCCAACTAAAATGTTATGCTTCAATGAGAGGATTACTTAAGAAAAAATAAATCCTACCCAGTTGAATTGCTTCGTATTATATGTGGCTCTGAAAAAACTAGTTATGAGAAAGAGCCTGTGCCTTCCAAGTGTTCTTTGGCAGGTGGTAAACAGGCCCAGGATGGTTGTAAATTCTCCCCCAGGGCCTGAGGCTGGTGCACGTGGTCGTGTACCCCGGAGTCTGGAGTCCAGCCGGCCCTGGTGTAGTGCAAGTCAGCTGGAGGAGGCCTGAATGTCCTCGAGCAGAGATGAGCCTCTCCACCTCAGGCCCAAGGTGTCAGTGGTCCTGGAACACACCAGGTCACACCTGCCCTGCTCTTTGCACTCACTGTGGCCTCCTTCCTAAACACTTGCAAGGTTCCCATTCCTCAGCCTTCAGACTTCCTAGAGAGGCTCTTCCTGACCTCCCAACCACTGTCACATCCCTTTATTATCCCCTTCATGGATTTGACCGACATCTGAATTTATGTTATTATTTGGGTGTTTACTTTTTATTATTTGCTTCCCTCATTGGACTAAAGAGAGGTATATGAGAGCAGGAGATTCCTATAACTTGTTCACTGTTGTACCCTCACGGCCTGGGATGGTGCCTAGTACCTAGAAGCTGCTTAAATATTGGCTGAATGAAATCAGCCAATGAATGACTGACCAAATGAAATGGCATGAATGGAGGCCAGGGGAGAAAGGGTGGCCCAAATCACAAGTCAAGTCAGAAAGAAGCACGCAACCCCCCATCCCTCTCATGGAACGTGAAAGCCAAGTTCAGCCTCCAGAAAATTGCTGACCCCTCCAGAGTCCGCATATCCCTTCCTTATCCCTGTGCTTCTCTCAGGGTCCCCATGCTGCTGTACGAAGGACACAGACACTTATGAGGTATTTACTGAACCACCCTATGGAGTAGAATTATCATGCCCATTAAATATATAATATCGAGAGTCTAAAGGATCAGTAACTCACCTGAGATCCATCAGCAATTAAGTGGCAGTTCTTTGGGCAAAGTCTAAATATGTCCACTCCCAAAGTCATAGCTCACCAATCACTGCATCAGCTGAGTTTTCAAGATTACCAGGGAATTTCTGTGATTTGCAAGCAAGGACCAAAAGAGCTCCTCTTGATCTTTTATTTTTTTCTCCTTCTTCTCTTCCTACTGCTCTCAGTGGTTGCTCTGGATTTAGCTCCCACATCTAAAATGAGCAGTGTGCTTCATTTGATGTGAATTAGTGCAAATTTGAGCCGTGCCACTTAAATACCTTCATAAAAACCTTGATTCAGTAGCCAAAACTGAAACAATGCAAATCTGACTTTATAGTCACACCTATGAGGAAACCACTCTGGACTATGTGAGGTCTTCAGGAAAGCTTCTTTTGCATAACCTTCCACGGCCCTGTTCAGCAAAGTGTGAAAACCAAGGGTCTTGGAGGAAGAATGGGGGAAGAGGAAGCTAGTGACCTGTATTATTGTAACCAAACTAAAATCTTCAAAATTTCCCTATTACACAGAGCAATTAGAGGAACCTCAAAACTCGCTGTGCACTTGGCTCTCAGCTAGATCACTTGAAAAATATCTTGCCCTTTAGGGCTCATGATAATCCCCTGAAGCAGATACTATGACTATCGCCCTTTTTACAATAGAGATCTGAAGAGATTAAGAATTATGTAAAGTCACCAAGTGTTTAACAACCGCCCCTCCCAAGACTGATACAAGAGAATCAAAATTCCCAGCTTTATATCAAACTATCTGCTACCACTGAAATCCAAGCATCTAAAATCAACTCTTTGGTGAACTATTTAAGATACCCAGTCACACCGTTAAAAATATAACTTTTATCCTGCAAAAACTGTACTAGTTAAAGCCTCAATGACAGCACAGTATGACTGTTTGAACTGTTTCTTGATAAAGAAAACTTTGTTTGCATTTGAGAGTGTTTTCCACTTTCTGAAGTTTTGACGCGCACAGGTAAATAGGCTTCTCTTAAAATTCTAACTTATTCCCATTCATCAAAATGGCTGGGTATGTTGAATAATCATCGAAACGTGTATTCAGCACCTAGACGCTGTTCCAAGGGCTTTAATGTGCATTATTCTATTCAAGGTCCACTCAGACCTTTTTGCTAAGTACTACTATTAGTTTTCATATGACAGAGGAGGAAACTGAGGCACATTCAGTTTGGGTAACTTGTCCAAGGCTGTGGAGCTTGTAAAGGTGAGATTGAACCCCAGCAGTCTGCGGTCAGTGTTTGTACATCTGTCTTTCAAGTCCTCCAGGCTCCAAAGCTGAAAGCCAGAAAGCCTAGGGGCTACTGCCAGAACAGAGTTCTAACCTTGGGGGTGACACATCGCCCTGGCTATCTTCGCTTGCACTAGCACTCCCCAAGGTTCCTTCTGCCACCCCTTTGCCTGGCTGAGTCTGCATTCTGCAGATGCGAAATGCAGGGAAACTTCTCCAGGGCCCCCAGGCTGTGGCCCCTCCTTTGCTCTCCTGTACTCTCTAATGCACCACTGATGTTAACTGTAATTAAATCATTCTTGGAAACAAATAAATCATTATTTGTTTAACATCTCTCTCTCCCCTCCTGACTATATAAACAGTAGCAGTTCCAGAGTTTCCTTATAGGTAGGGGCAGGTCATTTACTTGTACTGGGGGGCTTGGTTTCAGTGCTTCCTATTTGATAGAAGGGTGAGAAAGGTCAATTGAATACAGAAATAAATGAGGGTGCTGATGAAGATTATACGTGACACCATGGTGTCACCACTGACTGTAAGCTCTATATGGACAAAAATAGCATCTATCACTGTAAACCCAATACCTGGCACCGTGCCTGATGCATAGGAGGTGTATAATAATGTTTTGTGGAATTAGTAAATAATGAAAACAGAGCCTGTGACTTCTTATCTGAAAAGGAGGGAAGATAAGACCCAGAGCACAGCTTTTTAAAGCTACATGACATATGAAAACAGGCCGAGCACAGGAATGGCACACAGTAAATGCTCCGTAAATGTCTGCCACTGAATTAGAATTCCTGCCTCTCCTCACTCCCACTGCACTCAGCTCCCAGCTTGATAAGAGGGCAAAGCCCAGAACCGAAGCCACTGGGCTCCCCTGTACACGATCTGGTAGGGGTGAAGACGGTGATAGGGTGAAACGACTATAATTAGCACGGGCGGGAATGCAGGGCTGTTAGGGTCCACCTCCAGCAGAAGAGTTACACCTGGGGAAGAGACAGGGCAGCTTTGGAATGAACAAAGTCACAGGAAGTAGGAAAAAAAAAAAATCCAGCACAGGCCTACCAGCCACTCAATCCAAAGAATGAAGGTGGTACCGTTAAACTGTGAAGGCACAAATGCTTTGCATTCCCCACCATCTTTCACTCTGTCCCCTCTCCCCCAACCTCTGGCCCCTGGGCTGCAGACAGGATTAAAACACAGCAAACCAGAGGGTGTCGGCCACAGAGATGCCTCCCCACAGGCACCTTCACATCAGCCTTTCCTCATGCAGACGCTTCCCAACCTGTCCCCTCATCCTCCTTCAGGTCACGTCTTCCCAGTCTCCAAGTTTCAACTCATAACCACAGCCCCCTGTCAGAAAGAGACCCCCTGGTGCCCAAATTAAAATCAGGTCCTTCGCAGCTCTCCCCATACCCTCAGATCCTGCTTCCATCTCCCTCCTAGCACTTATCATAGACTCAAATTGCATAGTCTGTCTTCCCCCCAAATTGTGAGCTTCACTAGGGCAGGGAGGGCTGTCTGTCTCTCACCACCAAGGCCTCAGAGTCAGGGCAGGCCCCAGGGCAGAATATATGAATGACTGACTGGATGGATGGATGGATGGATTTCTCATAACAGTTACCCCCAAACCTCTCCTCTCTTTAGGTTCCAAGGAAGAGTGGAATATGGTCCCCAGTGCCCTCCCAGACACCGAGTCACAGTCTGCTCAGGCATCAGAGACTCCTCCCAGCTCAGGATGGGGGGCTCCTTCATGGAGCCCCACCAGAGCTGGGGTCTCCTCACTTCTCCTTCAGGAAAGCTGAGAACAGACCAGGAATGGAAGGAACACTGTCTCTTGGCTAATTCCTCTAATTAAGGACACAGGACAGCCACCCCCTACCTCATCTTGACTTTCTTCCATAGTTTAGAAAGGATTTCCTTATTCCCATCCTTTTACTTGTTCCAGCAAGGCCCATGAGCAACCACTGGCTGGAAAATCACTGCTCCAACTTTCCTTGTTTGACATGCTTAAGTGACTTGCAAGAAACAAGTTTTTAGGCTTGTGATATGAAGATGGGGTGGTAGCAAAGTAGAAAGATCCGGGTTGCAAAGATCTAGAAAATCAGCACCACCATTTATTAGATCTTTCATTTATCAGGTGCAGGACCCTTGGCCTCAATTTCTACATCTGACAAATAGGAATAATGATATTGAGCTTGGATGCCTGTAAAGGGAAGACCTGAACAACTGTAAAATACTCTATTGTCCTAGTAAAGAGTTTTTCTCTTGGCATTAAGTAAGGTCTTGGCCCTGAAAGGAAGACTGAGCTTTCGTAGGGGGAGAGCCTGCTCTGCCCCCAGGAGCTGAGTAAGGAAATCACACTGCAAAGGTGCGTTTGAGTAGCGAGAAGCCATTTTAGCCTGGACTCGGTGACCTTGGGTTCTGGTCTGGGTTTGCAAAATGTCTCTCCCTCTGCCTGTCTCCAGAGCGCCAGCACCAGCCCCAGCCCCAGATCCAGCCCAAGGCCAGACCTCTGGCCTGGGCTGGAAGTCTTTCATCGGCTCCCTTGACAACAGCCAAGCACAGATCTATGGTGGCGTAGGAAGAAAAAACCTGCCTCACAACCTCCCCGTGAAGCGAAAACACCATCAAGACAAACCTTACAGGGGATTCAGACCCTGGCCCAGCTCTTATCCCCGCATCAAAGCCACCCCCTACCCCGGACTCCCCGGAGGCTACAGCCTCCTTCGTTCCTGGGCGGAGCTGGGCCTGCTGCGAGGGCTCCCCGCCTTCCCGGAGTCAGGCCTAATGGCGGGGGCTTTTCTTTTCACCGCCCAGGGTTGATGCGCTCCCCCCGCCCCCGCCGCCCCATCATTAACTGCAAAGAAAAGATCCCGGCCATTTCCATTTCCTCTGCGGCTCAAGAGCTCTGTTGTTATTTAATCCCGTGGCCACCCCGGCAGCATCCTCGGCGCGGACGGCTCCACCCATCCACCTGGCCAATTCTCGGCCGCTCCCGCTTCCCCGGAGGGGCGCAAGTAGGGGTGGCTGGGGAGAGGCGCCTACAGCAGCAAAGGGCTGTGGCCTTCGGAGGACACAGGGTCCTCAGGCCCGCGTCCCGTGAGGGCTGGGAAACGCACGGAGAGGGGAGCACTAGCCAGGGCAGCTGAGGGCGGGCGGACGCCGGAGCACTGCGGACATTACCCTGGAGTGGGGGGGAAGGGGGCGCTGCCAGGCGAGAGCCAGGTCTCTATCTGAGTAGCCAGTATCACCCTGGGGGGTACTAGAGCCGGAAGAGGCCTCGGCCCAGTCGCTGTCCACACCCAAGAAATGGGGGGAGGGGTGGTCTGCGCTTACTCAAGGGAGACTCAGCGTCAGGAACCAGATTCACTCAGCAATCCCCACTCCGCCCTTCTTTGACATGGACGTTTGACATTTTCTTAATTTTTGGTAAACGCAGCTTCAAGACCCCTCGCCCCCCGACGCCCCTAGTCTAGAGAAAGAGAAGGCCCTCAGCAGGGGTCTTCCCGTTCCCCCGCCCTCCCGACTGCCTGCGGCGGGTAGAAATCCCTAGATCTAGGTGTGTCCTCCCCCACCCAGCTCTCAGCCCAGGATCCTGAGGCCGCAGTGCCCCCCCGCCCCCCAGCAACACTGACGGTTCCAGCCCAGGCCCGCAGTGGCGTGAAGGTGGCCTTTACCTCCTCTCGCAGGCTGGGAGGGGGTACAGCCCGCGCAGCTGAGCCAGCTGCAGCAGTCGCCGCCGCCCTCCATTCATAAAGGAAAAAAAAAAAAAAAGGCAACAACAACCTCCACCCCTCTTTGTAAAAGAACGACGGCCCCTGGAGGAGCGAGAGCCAGCCCCAGCAATCACGGGTTAAGTTCTTTTCCGGCCCCCCATTCATAAAAAAAGGAGCGCGGCGCATGCGCGCGCGGGGTCTCTTGTGCCCACCCATTCATAGAATCGCGAACTGCGCGCGTGCGCACAGGAGCTCCCTTCCCTCCCATTCATAAAAAAGCCATTTTCCCAGGCAGTGGTTGCAACATCGCCGCGGAGGCAGCGAGAGGGGCTGACAGCGCGGTGCTGGCGCTGAGCAGCGCAGGGAGCAGTGCCGGTTCCTCCGGCCGGCGTCTGTGAGGACAGCGGCGTCAGACCCACTCGGGTTCGGGAATTCACACAGAGGTGGAGCAATGCTTGTGACTCTGTGGCTCCTCAAAGTAAGTCCCCGACCGGCTTCGGGATGTGAAGCTGCCCCTCTCTGAGTCGCGACGCGACTCCCCCTCGGGCTGGGGCAAATGGTGCGCTATTTCTAGGCGCGCCTCAGTGTTCCTTCCCTCTCCCTGCGCCTCCTGGAGCCGCTGCGGTGCGCCGCAGCTCCCTGACGCCCTCGGGTGGGCCGGCAAGGCGCCGGGGGTGTTCACAGCTTGGCACCGGCGTTCCCGACCCCCGGGCACTGCCAAGCACAGCTTCCCCACTCTCCACGACTCGGAAGCTCCGTGCGTGTCCCGGGAGTTTGCTTCTGGCCTGGCCTTTTTCCCCCTGCCACCACCGGCCTCGGGCGCTGTAACAGGCGGCTCTAGGCTCCGTCAGGAGCCACCTCTTGGGTCCGGCGGGCGCCCTCGCCCTGGGCGGCTCGCCCACCCCGGGCTCGCTGCCCACGGTGCCAGCTCTGCCGTAGATCTCCCCAGCCCGCCGCGGCGGCCTATGCTCGACGTAGGTTTTTCTTTCCCCTTCGGAGCCGTGAGGGACTGGGTTTTCTTCCCTTCTGCCTCCCCCTCGATGGTCAGAGCGGGGCTGGCCGGGACTGGGCATTTCTGCTCTCTCTCTCTCTTTGGCGAGGCGGTTCCTTGCCGTCTGACCTTTGCTCTGCTGCCGCATTTTATGCTGTGCAGCTGCCTTGCAGTTGCCTTTTTCTTCCCCGGCCTCTGCAGGGCCCGAGGCTCCTCGGCCTCCTCGTGCCTCCCTATCTCCGGGCACCGAGCTGTGCCAGGTCCCGGGGCCCCCGGGCCGCGCTGGGGCTGTGGTAGGGGCTGAAGGTGCGTTTCCATAACGCCGGGCGTGTGGGAGCTGGAGGAAGAGGCTGCGTGCGTAGGAGAGATAAGGCTCCCGCTTTCTCTCCTTCCTTCTTGGTGGTACCAGGCTTGACATCACCGAGAAGAGAGAAGGATAGAGACGGTACGTTCTAAAAATTCTGAATCGCCAAGCCTATGGGGGCAATGAAGGGGGGTGAGGGCAAATTTGGTCAGCCAGGACAGCTGGAGCTTGGCTCCATCACTGGGACCAGGGCTTTGCCCAGTTTCCCCTCCATACAGACGATCAAAAAGCATTTAGACAGTAGCTGCTCTTGTGCAAGAAGACGGTTTCTCAATTTTCTTTGATTGGGGTCTGGGGATTGTGGGCAGAGGAGGCAGGAGAGGCGGAAAATGGTTGCATGTCTTGATGGGCTGAGCGATGGACGGGAGAAGCGAACTGGGCTGGAGGGGCTGGATGGTGGGCAGAGGGAAGAGCTGCTGGCTGCCTCTTGTACCGGCTGCTGGATTGGGTATCCATATTGCCAGGCCTGGATGAGGGCAGAAGGCTGCCTTCTGGCTCATCAAGGCTCAGAGACCACTTCCCCCACCCCAACCCCAGCATGATTCGCGATGAAAGGAAGGTTGTGGGTTCGATGGGGCGCCCAGACCCAGTGTGAACCCCCTCTTTCCTGCTTCCAAACCAGTGGCATGATTCTCTCCAGTTTGGGGAGGGGTGAGAGCAAGTGCATCTCTGTCTGGTTAGCTGACCAAGGCTCTCCAGTCTCTCTGAGCCTCTTGGGGGATACAAAGCTGGCAGGTGAAGGCCCAGAGCGTTTAGGAAATGTGGGTTTATCAATCTCTTAACAAGCACTGTCTGGCCTGAGGCCCTACCCAATATTGCACTGGTGATTTCACAATGTTTAGCGTTCCCCCGGATCTTCATACGAATGGAGCATAAACATCTGAAAGTTTCAGTTTTTCCCTTAGTGTGTGGGTGTGGGGAGAACTAGGAAAGGGAGGGCAGCCATTGACAATGCCCCCCACACCTACCTCTCTCTCTCTCTCCCCACCCCCCACCCCCAGCCCTCTCTTTCGCCCTCTCTCTTTGCTCTGTCTCCTTCTCTCTCTTTCAGCAGAAGGGTGGGAAAGAAGTTGTAGATGTGTCCAGTGTGAAATCAAATTTTCTGTCTTTCCTAGCCCTTGGGAGGGTCCTCACTTGCCAGAAGGCTCCAGACGAATTCTAATATGAGCAGTGCACATCCTGACCAACTGAGCTGCGTGGCCAGTACTGGGTAGGGGGCATTTTGGTGGCAGATTTCTAAAATCTCCTTGATGGACAAATGTTGGTCAGCTTGATGAGGAAGACTTTAAAGATGTCTCTTGGTTATCTTCCTTCGTAGATTCTGAACTCTAGAGTAAGTGCTCTCCTGCTCATTCCCATGACCTTTACCAAATTACTCTCTGAAATGGCAACATCTCCTTAAAGCTTTGGTAGGGTGAAGTGGGCAGAGACTGATCACATGGAATAGTATGATTCCCGGTTAAAGCAGGGCAGAGGCTGGGGGCATTTGGAGCTCACAGATGTCATTTTTGTTTTCATCCTTCCAGAATAGGTGGAGAGATGGGCTCTTTGGAACTCCACCCCCCCACTCTGGTAAACCTGACATTGCCTCTGCCCAGAGGTTTGGCTGACTTGAAAAACAAACGAAGGCAGCCTTTCAGTGCAGAATTTGAAAGTCAGTGATTTTAAAACTAAGGGAGGAAAAAACACCCATTAACACCTCCAGAAATGTCCCTGAGGTGTGTTGCCCTGGGGTTTAATACTTTGGTATCACCAAAGTATAAATCCTTTGTGTGGGATTCTGTTCCAATGTCTAATGCTATTAGTCCCTTCATGTGACATCTTCCGGCCCCCACGAGTATTTTTCTTTCCCCGGTCCGTCCTCTTGGGTAGGGCCCGGGTGATGGTACCGGGAGGCTTATTAGAGAGGAGCCCCTTCTCTTCAGAGAAGGTGGTCAGTGTTCTTAGAAAGTTACGGCTTTCAATGTGGTTCTGCATCCAGAGTTGTCTGTCATCTGAGCCCTACTGAGGTGGAAGAAGTTCCCTTGTGAGGAAAGCCTCCGGATCTAGGGATAGAATAAAAAATTTTGGATTTAGGATGTCGACATGGCAAGAGTGGAGAAGGTTCCATCTCACGGTCAACTTGGATCTACCTGACAGAAGGGAAAGCAATGACTCATTGGAATATATTTTTACTCTCTCAAAAGAGCCAAAGGAAGAAGGTGATGAAGGGCAACATAACCGAAGACTGTATTACCTCTTCCAGACCAAGGTAGGGGCTGGGTCAAAGCAGATGAGGGGCTAGGAAATGTGCTAAGCTTGGCCCTTAGTCTCCCCATCTGCAGAGTGGGGAGAAGAAACTCCTCCCGAGGGGCCAGGGCCAGCTGAGCAGCTAGCAAGTGTGCAGGGCTGGGGCTGTGCCCCTTGTTACTACTGGGTGCCTAGTAAGGAGGGCTTGGTTGTAAGGGAGCCCCTTCCTCCACAGGAGATGTGGGGTGCTGTGTGATGTAAGAGGCGAAGGATGCTTAGCTCTCGAGGGGGCCTGGGGCCACCCTGCAGATCCGGACAGCTGACGAGGCTGGGGATGTATCCGGGACATGTGGCTGGGTTTAAGAGGCTCCACCGTTCAGCTGTGATCACGATTGTTCTTTCCAAGGACAGTCGGTGGAGGAAGCAAGGGCACCGGGGAGGGAGCACAGATGTGCTGGATCTCACGGAGGAGGGAAGGGGCCCTTCTGGGGCAGGTGGCCATTTGCAGAAAAGTGGTTTCCCTTGTCTCTTTCTGGTTGGGGGGAAGGAGGAGTCATTTCCTGCCCCATCCCAGGAGTAAGCTAACGTCTATTATTGTAAGTCCAATTCTTAGTGGACAAATAAAATGATCTTGGTGTCAGTGAGGGGGGGGGGTCCTCCCCTGGGGTTTAGATTTCTGGTGCCCCATCCCAAACTTCCATGTGGGCCAGTGGTTCCCCAACTGTACCAGTAGTTAACAGACTTCTAGCCCCATTCTTTGCTCACTCTTGACTTCTAATCCCTCTTTAAGGGGATCTGAGCAGACAACAATTCAGAGGGGAATACATCGAAGCCAGAATTTGTAGCCGGTTAGAATAGCCCAGAGCCAAGTACAGCAAGACCTCTCACACTCACCCTAGCACCGGGGCTTTGGAGCTCAGCTGGTTGTGGAAAAAGAAGAGAAAACGGTTGGGAACTGATAACTGGGGATGGGACAACGTGAGGAAAAGCAGCTGCTTTTGTGATCTCTGACAGGTTATGGCCAGAGGTCAGCTCCTTAGTGCTAGTGGTGGGTGGCAGGGAGGAGCAAGGTTTCTCAGGCAAATCCAGCTGCCTAAATGCTTTATTTGCAGCAGAGATTGTCTCCCTCGATGGAGTGTAGGGAAGGCAAGTCCCTGGCTTCCCTCCTCCCCCTTCCCCCCCTTTAAAAAGTCTTTTTGAAGCAATAAGTCATTATTTAGTTGGAGCTTAATGAACTAAACTGGAGTGTTGTCCCAAAGAACCCAAGCGAGAGTGGTAGATAGTGGTGGGCGGGCTCTCCTGAAGCCTAGAGACCTTTTTCTCTGAGCTGTTAAAGGCTTGAACAGCCTTCCCTGAAGGCACCTGCTGGGACTGAATGGGGCAGTGCAGAAACTACCCTTTCATTCAGAGCCCCTTGCCATTTGGCATTAGCTGACCTATAGTTTTCAAAGTACAACTGTCAGGTTTTCCTAATATTTCCCAACTCCTCTCCCTGGGATAAGTCCAGGGGAAGGGGTGGATGGGTGGAACAGACATTTAACATGCCTCTTGATTCTTTCCAGCCAGCCTGCATTGAGCTGTCTGCCGCCTTGATGCTCAGCCCCTCCCCACAGGTACACATGCAATGTCAGGCTCACAGACGAAGCCGCAAATACAGGACAGTGTGCTCTGGGCTTTTCGATAGCCTGCTGATTCAGTACTCTAGGACTCTCTTCTTCTGCCTTCCTTTTACCCTAGCTCCTCCTTCCCTTCCCCACAGACCTGGACCAGGAAGCCGCATCCATGAACGTGCCCTAGGGACCCTTAAGTTCAACTTGATAGGTGGAAGGAGACGGGATTCCCGCCCACTCTAGGCTTTCCTTTTAGGGACTGCTTTGTGGTGAGATCCTACAAATGAGACCCATTCAACCTTAAGAAAACTAAAAATGAAAACTCTTAGAAAAATGGGGGTGTGTGAGGTGACAAAAGGGATGCCAACGAAAATGGAAGTGAAGCTGTCTTGAGCTCTGACCCTTCCTTTAATGACAGATTTCAACCCCCCAGCCTCTGCTTTCCACACTGAAAATTCCCCTAACTGGGGGCCAGTCTGATGTCAGCCCTGTCTGGCTTCATTTCCAGACTGGTTGGGTAAGAACCCGAAGATGGCCCAGTGAGGTTCCCTGAGGGCTGGTGGCAGACCTGGGAGACTGGCGGAGTTCATGGCTATAAGAGAGAAGGGTGCTTCCGTGCCCTTCCATGAATACCCAGGAGTTATTGCAAGTCAGGGTCGCAGGGCTGAAGTTGCAGCCTCTGGAGCCTCTGCTGCCTGGATTCGAATCCTGCCCCGACCACTTGCCTGCTCTATGACCCTTTGTTCTTCCTCTGCAAAATGGGTATTATCCTCCAAGGGGATGGTGAGGATTGAAGGAGAAAATCATTGAGGATTTAGCACAGAGCTTGACACCAAGAAATGTTTCATAAATGCTTGCTGCTCCCCTAATTTTTTTTTTTTTTTTTTTTTTTTTTTTTTTTTTTTTGCGGTACGCGGGCTTCTCACTGTTGCTGTCTCTCCCGTTGCGGAGCACAGGCTCTGGACGCGCAGGCTCAGCGGCCACGGCTCACGGGCCCAGCCGCTCCGTGGCACGTGGGATCTTCCCGGACTGGGGCACGAACCCATGTCCCCTGCATCGGCAGGCGGACTCTCAACCACTGCGCCACCAGGGAAGCCCTCCCCTAATTATTATTAGTAGAAGGTTGGAACGGAGGTAAAAGTTTCCCTTCCTCGTGCTAATCCATAAGGCTGCCACCGAAAATTCGATAGAGGTGCGTCTCTGGCTAAGTGGACTGCTGGCTTTGTTTCTCTGTCCACAGTCTTCCAAATTGGCCATCAGTCTCCCAAACAGCCTAAATGAGGCAAAGCCTCCTCTCTCCTATTTGTATTATAAATCTCTTCCTTCCTTGCCGGGGAAGCAGAGTACATATTAAACTGCACTTAAGTTCGGCAGCGTTGCTCAGACTGGAGGGTGGGTGTGTCCCAGTGAGTAGGGATCAATCTTCTAAGCTGCGGACTTGGGGGGGGCGGGGTTTGAGACACCGTCTAGCTGTGTTGAGGGGTTATCAAACAGGCTATCGGGAAGTTGTTTTTCTTGTCAGCCAAATGAATTCCACCCTCCTGCGGAGGGTCCCGGCTAATTGGGAGGTGAGGCCGTGAAGCCTGAGAAGGTTGCAGTGGTACAGCTCTGAGCCCCTGGTGGCCGGAAGGCATCTTCCGTCAGGGTCGTGATAGGGAAGATGCATTTTAGAATATGCCTGCTGGAGCCATCTTGGATGCAGCGTGTCCCAAGAGAGCTGAGTCATCGTGGACTGAGCTCCCACCCCCACGTCTGGCCCTGAGTGCAGGCCCAGATGTTGACAGCTGCCTCTGGAGAGTGATGGGAGCCTGCTAATGCCAATATCCCCATCGCCTGCAGGCGCTGCGCCCACCCTGGCTTCCTGGTGGGACTTTTCCATGGGACTTTTTCCATGAATCTGCCTTGTGATTCCAGGGCCTATTAAAATCCCCAAGCACTGCCCATGCCTTTTGCTTCCTCCATAGAAAGTGTGCCCGTTCTTATAGAACCCCAGGGATAGAACCAGGGGAAGGAGAGTGGATAAACTGTATAGGGGAGGGAGTACCCACAGCATGGCCAGTCCCAATCCTAGTCCTAAGAGGCAAAAAGCCCAACTACATGGGGCAATACAACCTTCACACCACCACCGACGTTCTGTTGGCAGGACCCTGAGCTTCTGGAATAAGGGAATCGCGTTGTCTTTGTCCTGGTTGGGGGGTTCTGGCTGAGGCACCTCTTGGCTGGCGCCAGAGTCATCTCCTGTGCCTCTGTCAGCATTTTCCATTCTTCTGCCTAGTCACACCTTTTCCTCCAGGCAAAGGTCTGGGACCCGTGGCTCCTAACCCTCTGTTGACCCCAAACCCACTTATTCTAGAAGCAAGGCTTTGGAGTGCCTGCAAAGGATCAAGTGGGCTGAGGTAGCATCCCCTGAAGCTCTGCCCCGTGGCCAACTTGATCCTTGGAAAAACTCCTCTCTCTGAATGCTTAACTAACATCCTCCTGCATCCAGCCCTGACCCCGGGATCCCCAAAGGAGGCTGCCTTGGCAGATGACTTTTCTTGGTGGCAGACCTGCCAGACACTTCAGTCTAACTCTGCCACGGGGAAGTCTCTTCTTTGAAGATGATGCTCTCCTGACATGTGGAGGGAGCACAGAGGCAGGAGGCAGGAGGCAGGCTACCTCTAGGCAGACATCCTCTGAGTTGGGAGAAACTGTGCACAGAAATCTCTCTTAAGTAGATAGGACTGTGGGAGCAAAGCCCTTGTTCATGGCCCATAGTTCATGGCTTTGCGAAGGGGAAGTATCAGTTGACTGAGCAATGAACCTTGCAGAGAAGACTTAATGCTTTTTTCCTTGCAGTATACAGATGAGAACCTTGTGGGTAAGCTCCCTTTCATCCACTTCATGAACTTCGCATCTAGACCTAGCTCTTTATTTCAGACAGGCTGGAAAGCATCTAAAGAGGCCCTTCCCCAATTTAACCATTTCTGATCAAACTGTTGTTTCCAAGCAGGGGAAGTATAATAACAGAGTTGCCCTGAATGCCTTTTTTCTCTCTTCATTCTTTACTATAGAGACATTGATAAGTATGGATGTGTCACTCGGGGCAGGTGTCATTCTCCTGTGATTGGAATACTGGCATGACCAGCTGTGTGTCCCAAGTCTGGAAGGATACAGGGTTAGAACTGGAAGTGGAAACCTATCCACATCCCCTTCTTAAGCATCACCTTTGAGGCAAGGTGAACCTAATAACGGAGGTACAGGGTCAGCTCTCCAAATCAGAACATCATTAGCGTCTTGAAAAAGCATTTACCGAAACCCCATCCCGTAGCACGTTAATCCAATGGTCTTCCCCCCACCCCCGCCAAAGGTGGTTATCTTTCCCTTTTATCCGAACCCTGGCTATCTGTTGTGTCCCCCACTCCCAAGCCCGGTGGAATCTTCCCAGAGTCTAATCTTTCTCTGGGATTCCAAATCGTGCCCCCTTGGGCAGGGGTCTTGGCCTCTGTTGCTATTTCTTTAAATTGATCTCCAGCCGAATTCTGAATGTAAAGGTCAGCAGGCGAGGAAATGGCACTTTAATAGAAAACAATGTGCACTTTCTAAATTTGAACCAAGCCGTTTCCGCTCTTTGATTTAAGTGACTTCCTGGGGTTCCGTGTCAGGCACTGCAGTTGAATCTCTGGCCGGATTCCAACTTAAAATTGCACTCTCTCGGTGAAATTAGAAACTGATCCAGGGTTGGCTTAGCTATTCTAGTAAATAGCATTTAGGCTGAATGTTCAGCTCAGCACTTGGCAATGGGTGATGTGAGTGCCCCTCGGGAGGATTTCCCATCCAAGTTGTCAGAGGTGCACCTACCCAGGCGTTATTAGCCACTAGGTGTTGCTGCTCTCAGAAGTAGTGGTAATAAGTTAATATCCTGGATGTGCAGGCATCAGATACAGCTCTTCCTTCTCTTGTGATTATCTGAAATAAAGGCTTTTGTTTATCCAGCTGATAAACGACATGGGAGCATACAGGGACTGTCTGTCATGGTCCCCACATCCTCAGCATGCAGCACATCGCTTGGTACTTAATACTCGTGCTTATTAGTGCTCAGGAAATCTAAACTGTTGCTCTCTGGGATGGTGATAAGTTAGAGTATGTGCTGTGTGTCAGGCAAAATGCTAGGTCCTAGATATGCATTTTCTCATTTAGTCCTCACAAGAACCCATTTTACAGATGAAAATACTAAGGCATAGAGGTTCAAGAACCTCATTCACAGTAACGCTGCTGGGCAGAGGTGAGAATTTGAACTTGGACCTGATTCCAGAGCCTGTGTTTATAACTGCTAAGCTGTATCTGTCTTAAATCAGGAGCATGTTTCATGGGGGTTATAAGAATGAACTCGGACGGCACAGCTTTGAGCCCTAGTTCTGCTACTGATGGTTTTGTGTGACTGTGGACAAGTTACTTTGAACATTAGTTTCCTGTAACTAGAAAAGGGATAATAATAGTAGTTACATTTTAGGTTTATTGTGAAGAGTCAATGACGTAATAAATATGGTGCTTAGAAGAGTCCCTGGCACATAGTAAGTACTAAATAAGTTATTTCTGCCACTTACTATTGTTGTTGTTGCTGTCATTATTAATCATCTAAGCCATAATGCTGGAGAGTCCACCAGAGGAATTCCAGTTCCCATTTCATTTGGGCTCCCAAGGACCTGACGGGGGTGGGGGTGGTGGGGGGTGTTAACAGGCCACATACTGATGTCTGGAATCCATTCTCTCTTCCGCCCCCGACTCCAGGGCCCCTAGAAGCCTGCTTCTCTACACAGCCCAGGACCTCTGGCCCCATGGAGCCCCCGATCCCACAGAGCGTCCCCTTGACTCCCAGCTCAGTCATGGTCCAGCCCCTTCTGGACAGCCGTATGGCCCACGGCCGGCTCCAGCACCCCCTCACCATTCTCCCCATCGACCAGATGAAGACCAGCCACGTGGAGAACGACTACATCGACAATCCTGGCCTGGCACCTCCCACCGGCCCCAAGCGGACCCGGGGTGCAGCCCCAGAGCTGGCCCTGACACCCGCCCGCTGTGACCAGGACATCACCCACCACTGGATCTCCTTCAGCGGGCGCCCCAGCTCCGTGAGCAGCAGCAGCAGTACGTCCTCTGACCAGCGCCTCTTAGACCACATGGCCCCCCCGCCCGTGGCTGACCAGGCCTCCCCGAGGGCCGTGCGCATCCAGCCCAAGGCCATCCACTGCAAGCCACTGGACCTCAAGGGTCCGGCCGTCCCCCCAGAGCTGGACAAGCACTTCTTGCTGTGCGAGGCCTGCGGGAAGTGTAAGTGCAAGGAGTGCGCGTCCCCCCGGACGTTGCCCTCCTGCTGGGTCTGCAACCAGGAGTGCCTGTGCTCCGCCCAGACGCTGGTCAACTATAGCACCTGCATGTGCCTGGTGCAGGGCGTCTTCTACCACTGCACCAACGAGGACGATGAGGGCTCCTGCGCCGACCACCCCTGCTCCTGCTCGCGCTCAAACTGCTGCGCCCGCTGGTCCTTCATGGGCGCCCTCTCCCTGGTGCTGCCCTGCCTGCTCTGCTACCTGCCCGCCACCGGCTGCGTGAAGCTGGCCCAGCGCGGCTATGACCGCCTGCGCCGCCCCGGATGCCGCTGCAAGCACACGAACAGCGTCATCTGCAAGGCAGCCGCCGGGGACGCCAAGGCCAGCAGACCCGACAAGCCTTTCTGACACCTGGGGTCAAGTCCCGGCGCTTCCCCCTGGAAACTTGGTTCCCTTCTCACACCTGAGAGGGGGCCACCACAGCGAGGCCAGAGGTTTTAGCATCCTCAGGCTGACCCTGCCAGTCTGCCCACTCCCTACCCCCAGCTTCTGAAGAAACAGAGACCACAATCGCCCATTCTTCTCTTCCCCAAAAGGATGAAGAAGCACTTTGGGTTTTTTTTTTTTTTTTCAGGGTCCTGGAACTTGTGTGAAACAGATAGTGGCAGGGGCGTGGTGTGGTTTGGGGGCGATTTTTCTTTTTCAGAAGATGGAACACAGATGTGGACACATATCCGGAAGTTGCAGCTGCTTGAATGCCTTCCCAGCCCTCCTCCTCCCTCCCTCTCTCCCCGCTCTTTTGCATTCTCTCTGGCTGCCTGGGAGGAATCGGTAACTGAGCGGCCAGGGGACCTTGGAAGAAGACCCTTGGAGTTTTGCCGTCTATACCTTCTTCTCCCAGCCTCTACCCCAGTTTGCCCCGACATCTTGGGGAAGGTGTAGACCCTGGCGATCCCTGTTGTATATACTTGGGAGCCCCCTCGTTCCTCGCTCTGCCCGGAGCCACGGATGGATCTAGGAACCACTGCACAGTACCTTTTCTCCCTTCCAGCTTCCTCACTAACTCTTGGGGGTGTTCCACTCATAACACCGTCCTTCGGCTCTTACTGGGTCACAGACTCACCCGCCCGCTACGTGTCCCAAGTTCTCTCTACCCAGATCTTTTCCAGAAACTTTATGGGTAGAGAAGGCCAGGGCGGCAAATTCGAGACCAAATAGCATTTTGCCAATGAGTCTGAGGCTGTGGTCTCTGGATCCAGTCATTACGTTTTTATAGAAGCATTAAACCAGATGCTAACGGTGTTTTAAGAAATAACAGTAAAACACTTGCTTCCTTTTGGGCCACCCCCAGGAAGGGCTGATTTCAAAATCTGGGGGGCGAGCAACCTCAAGGAACACCATCCCCCTCCCCACCAAGAAGAGGATTTTAACAGCAAAGAAGAGAGGCGGCACCTCCCATTGGCAGAGTGAGAGTTGAGGCGAGCTGGGTGTAGGTTTCTTCTCTCTTGATTCTGCTGCTTGCTGTCATAGCCTTTTGTGTACAGTGTCTGTATCTTTAATGTAAATAGACAGATGATGAAAAAAGAGTCTATTTTAGTGTTAGGAAGCCCTGGCGGGGGAGTCAGAAGAATGCGGGTGGGGGAAAGATTCTCCGGGGGCTTCTTGGGATTGAGTCCTGCTTCTGTGCGTGGCTACAATGAGCCCCTCCCAACAGCCCCCAAAGACGTAGCAACTCTTTCTCTCAAGGTGCTAAAGGACTCAGAAAGTGCAGCTCGTCCGGTGGGTAGGTACTTGTTGCATGCAAAAGCTGTAGTGTGTCCGGTCCTTCCTCCCTAGCTATCGTGCGGGGTTTTCGCTTAGTGTGGTATTTTGTGCCTCCCTCTCTTTCCCCCCATGAGAGGAAGTAGTCTGGGTCAGAAAAGCTACCCCAGGTGATATCGGAAGTGCACTAGGCACAGCGTTTGTGGCATTTCCAGTTTGTTCTGTAGGAACAGAACAGCCTCCAGGAAGGAGGCAAGGAGGCAGGTAGCTGCGATGGTCATGCACCCAGTGCTTCTCAAGGACTTTTTTTTTTGTTTTTCCTTCTTGAAGACTAGTAGTAACATCTTATGATTTAGAATAAGTTAATTGTAACCGTAGGTATTTATTGACTGGTGGAAAGGAGGGGAGGGTCTTATTATTTTAGGCTTTATTTATATAACATATGCTGGCTTGTAAAAGGCAAATATGAAATACTGCATCTGCGTTTCCTAAGGCTGATTCCTGTAGCTCCCTTTGCCACAGTCGTGATGGATGTGTGGATGTTCCCGCACAAATCAGAGGGAATGGTAGAAGAAACACATTCAGCCAACCACGTATCCTAATTGAATGTATCACATGTGTACTGAAGGGACTGGAGATGTTTTCTCAGAACAGGTGTGCAGAGGTTACCCCAAAAAAGAGGGCACACGTCCTCGCTTGGTGAGACCTCAGAACTTTTCCCAAAGCCCCTCCCTCAAATGTCTCCATGGGAAACTTGACCCAGTGGCAAGTTGCACTTTGGTGATCTTTGGAGTTCTACACGCACATTCTGTGGAGAATTGACTTACATAAGCTGTGCGCACACACACACACACACACACACACACACACACACACACATACATACACACATACATACATACATATACCCCTACCCCACCATCTCTATCTACATAGACCCTGTTACCCGGCAAACAGCCTCCTAAACCCTGACCTTTTGTGTATATAGTTATAAACATGGATTTTTCTGGGTTTTGGCTTCCTTTTTTCCCTTCCCCCTGTTTTGGCTTGTTCTTTTTGGTTTGCATCTAGCCTGCTAGATGGATGTCTGCAGAACTCTGTCCTGTGTGCTCAGCTTCAGTCCACCCAGCTTTGTCGCATAGCTGTCCCTCAGCATGTTTTCCTTGGCAAAAAGAAAAAATAAAACTGGCTTGCCTGTGGCCCCCGGGGGCCAGTCAAGGGCCACTGAGGGACCAAGCTCGCAGAAACACGACCCATTTCTGTGGCTGCTTCTGGCTGGTTGCGTGTCCTGTCACCAGTGGCCTGCTTGGCTGGATTATGCCTCGTGTTGATCTTTTTTTGAAAAGTGCCAGCTGCTTCCCACTTCTGTTCAACCTGGGGTGGCTGGTGGTTCTGCCTGGAACCGGGGGTGGGATCCACAAACCTGGGTCCAGGATGCTTGTCCTAAGGGGCCGAGGCTGCTTCCCCTCAAGGGTGGGTTTGTGAAGGCCCAACACCCCAGCCGGCACCCTGGGAACTGGGTCTAGGAGAGCCCAGCCCTCGCAGGTAGACGGGGTACAACCAAGGCTTCTGAAGGTCCCTGGCTGGGAGGAGTCAAGACCAGTCCCTGCTATCGATACGGGCCCTTCACAGCTGACCGAGATGGAAGACCATCACGTGATGCGCCTGGTTCTTTCCGTGTTCTGGAGTCTGCGTGCGTCCCTGTTGGGCATCGAGCGAGGCCCAGTTAGATTATGATGAGTCCAAATGTGGAAAGTGTGGGCTGGGACCAGCATCCACATCCCGTCACCTTCACGGTCTCTGCTGCCCCAGGGGATGTCCGGTGGGGTGTAGGCAGCGCAACTTGACACCGCGCAAGTCACCAGGGCATCCCGCAAGCTTCACTGACCTTCTGGTTCATGCCTTCGGTAAGCATTTTCATGCCCTCTGCTTACTGTGACAGGTGACGACAAATCTTGCGCTGCCATGTTTTGCTGTGGGTAACTGTGTGGTGTCTTATCCCGCTTTCTCTTCTCACTGCCCCACGGTTTGGTTTCATGTTACAAACAGAAAAGCTGTTCACGGGTCCCACCCTGGCACATTTTCCCTCTTCACTGTAACCCCTTCTCACCCCACATCAAAAGTTACCACAGAAGGTTTCCTTTGTATAGAATATTTATTTTGAAGCTCTATTTTAATAGTATTTATTTTAGAAAGTCTACTATTGTAAGAGTTCTTCTGTTTGTGAAGAAAAAGCAAGTTAAAAACTGAATGTACTGATCTAGAAAATATATATAAATATATATTGTTAAATATACACAGGGCTGCCGTTTCTCTATGTGTCTGTGTGTTCACACTCCCAACATCTTCCCCCAGCAAGGTGGCACGCTTGTCAAAGAACAAATGGAAGTGAGTTAGCCAAGCTCTGGCAGACAAAGAGGCAGAGGGAGAGGGCTCCTGGCCCTTGTCCTTCCTCTAGGATGACCTGAGAGTCGGTGGAGGAAAGCTTCACTTTCTTATGAAGCTGAGTCCCGCCAGGTGCTAAGTCCTCCGGCAAGCCCTCCCCTACACGAGGGTGCATTGATAACAGATGGACAGCAAAACTGGGAAGTGGGAGAGGTTCATCTGACCTGCCCAGTTGACAAAAATTCTGCAACTCCTTTTAGCCTTGGCGCCCCCGAGCAGGTTTTCACGTACCTACACCTGCAGGCTTATGGAAGGCAAACACAAAAGCCCTTGGCATCTTCCTTATTTTCACTAGATTGGTGCATGTTGCACAAACCCGTCCCCTCTGACCTCTAAAGACTTGCATCTATTAGATGACTTGCCTCTGCCTTTCCAGTGCACCTTCCGTCTATCTATCCCTCTATCTCCCCACCGCGCAGCCACTTCTCAGATGATCTGCTTTCGAGTCATATGCCAATCACAAGGAACGCTTGACTTTGATGTGAACACATACCTCTTGTTTGCTGAAAGAGGAATTGAGAAATAGACATTCTTCTGTTACCAGTAAGTGGGGTCCGACAGCCAGCAATGGTGGGGGGAAGGGGCTGGAGGGAGAGGTGAGATCAGGAGCCCTGGGTCCAGCTCTGGTTTTCTCTGGGGTCACCGGTTATGGTGTCTTCCAAGTCGTTGTGAAAGCCTCGGGGTCCTCATCGAGATCTCCAAACACATTGCGTTCCAAGGATTCCCTGGTCACCATCCAAGAAGGCACAAAAGATGTCCTTGCTCGTTGTGGTCTTGTCTGCTCCTTGGCCCGACCTTGTGGCCTGTCCCACTCCTGACAAGCTAAGTAACTGACACTTGGAGGTGGTTTTTTTTTTCGTTGGCTCAGTCCCAGATACTGTACCAGGCTTTAAGTCTTGGGTGTCCTGATAGGTGGGGACATGGGTCAGGCCTGCCCCTGGTTTTACTTTTTCTCTATTGCTTAGACTCGCCCAAATACTCTGGAGGAAATGGGAGCTAAACAAATGGGAGCTTGTTTTTTAAAATACAGCGTCTAGAGAAACGTTCCACATGTGCCTCCACTGTCTGTCTTTGACCGGCCCTGTTCCTCTTTGTTCCCAGTTATGAAATGACTTAGGTGGCTTAGCATGTAGTGAATGGTTCCTTTTTGCCAGGCACTGAACACACTCGGCCGAAAACCATTGTTAGTTACCTCTTAGAGATGCAGAAATTGAGGGTCAGAGAAGGTGTTACATGCCTGCTAGTTACATGGTTGAAGGGTAGACGGGAAAATGGAAAGTTGAAGGTTTAGCAGCCTAATTTGGGGAAGAAGCACAGGATGGAATAAAAAGACTACCCAGTGATAGAATTTGGAAAAAAAAAAAAGAGGGAAGAAGAAGAATTTCAACCCTCTCCACACCCATAACCACACACCTCCTATGAGGGCACAACAAGCCTGACGCACATTCGACAGAAGAGTGGCGGCAAGCTGTGGGGAGGTCCCAACTCTGACGGCAGACAACCAGAACCCCTTGGGCAACTTTGTCATCAGGCCAGGAGGCCCCCAGCCCCTCCTGCAGCTCCCCAGCTGGCCCCTGCGCCCTGCTGAATCTGCACCTTGAAATGAGCTCAACTTCCCAAAGTTGGCTTGTGAGCTCATCGAATGCACCCCGGCAGACAGCTCCGTGATGGAGGTGTGCGCCAGATGAAAGCTGAGAGGACATTTTTAAGAGTCTTAAGTTTATTCATCGGAACTTTAATAAAACAATATGTCCATGGCCTGGGGCAGGTATAATTTTCATAATTTATGGGTCTCTGAGACAGGAAGAGAGCTCAGGGTTTTATTGTGTTTTGCAGGATAAACGGCATTCCAATTGTCTACATGATGTTCCTTAAGGACTGTTGTCTGGCAGGAACACAGGACTTCTGGAGCCCACCTGGGCCTCAAGGCCTGAGGCAAGGGATAATTATGAATACATCTGTATCTTTTAAGCAGGAGATGATTGAAAAACTCCCTAGTTTCCTTCTGTCATTAGAAGACACTTCCTACGCCGACACCTATGTTAACATTTAACTGTTGCAAGGGTTGGAACCCTCCCTGCTCCCTTCCTCCCCCACCTTCTTTCTCCCTTGGGTCTGGCCTCTTTCTTTCCTGTACCTGAAGAGACTATGCAACCAGCCTCCTGACTGACTCCACTCCCGTTGGATGTGGTGAGGGAGGGAGTGGCTTCGGACGCTGAAAAGAAAATCCACCAGTGACAAAGCAAGAGAAGAGCTTCAGGTGATTCTCTAGTGGAGTCAGTAGTTGGAATACCTGCAGTATTCTAGAAAGCCTTCACAGAGTAACAGAGGTCAAGTGGCCTCAGGAAACCATTACAAAAGCTACTGCGTCTGAGCAGAGACACTGCATTAGCATTTCCAATCTTGAAAACAATCAAATTAGGTTGATATAATCAGTCTCATTTTATAGAGGAGAACCCCCCCCTAGGCTCAGAGAGGGTAAGTCACTCACCCAAGGCCACACAGCTGATAAGTGGTAGACCTTCCTCCACAGCCTGTGTACTGCATGCTAAAGTCCTATTCTAACTTTCAGACCCGATCCAAAGATCACCTCCCCTGGGATGCCCCCTAGTGCTTATGTAGATGTCAGTATAGTAGGTGATCTTTAAACAAGAATACGTAGACTGATTGGGATGGGACTGGAACCTGGGTATCAGCACCGCTTCACAGCACCCCATATGAAATATTGCGGCCCCATCCTCAAACTGATCTCAGGAAGGATGCTGCGTTACCACATGACATTGTAACAACCCTCCCTACTTTGCTCTTGGCCAGCCTTCCTCACTTCCTCTGCAATTAAAAGAGGAATTGCTTCCCCAGACCTGTGGAATTATTTGGGCTGTGGTGGCCAGAGACAAGAAGCTTAACAGGGGAGAGGGGGAGCTTAACCCAGCTAATTCAGAAGTGTAGTCTGGTGGCTTGTGGGTGTGTGGGGCGGCAGAACTGCTCCGGGAGAGACGCACACACGGCGTTTAAGGGAGAAGGTCCCCCTCTGGGCTTCCAGGGGCAAAGTACAAAGAGGGCACAGACCAGGGCCACAGCAGCCCGGGTGGAGTGGAAGGCAGCAGGGCTAGGGTCTGGGGACCCCCATGTTTACAAGCTGAGTTCCTCCCAACCCCCCAGGCTACTGCTTGACCAGTTTCCAGGCAATGCTCCAGCCAGCCCTGGATTACCAAGGCTCTCTGAGGTGCCGGATCTAATCGGATTAAAGAACTAGTGTCCATCCAGACGGAGCCGTTTCCCAGAGAGGGGGCACAGCCAGGGCCTTGGGCCTCACTGAGAAGTGACTGCCACTTCCGCAGGCCTCTCCTCTTAGGGCCATGTGTTGGGAAGAGCAACTGAGCCTTATGGTCCCAATGCCCAGGGCCCTGCTCTGCCACCTTCTCTAGTGTGACCTCGGGAGGGTCACTGCCCTTCTAACAGCAGTTGGAGGATTCGACAATGGCTGTGTGCAGCACTGATAAACGTTGTTACCAATATCTCAGAGGTGAAAATATGTCTCATAGGACGGCGGAGAATAGAAGAACTCGGCCTCCTTTCCTCTTAGCCTCAGTTTCTCCGTCTTTAGCCTGGAAGTGTGGACCATGTAGGCAGGAGACCACAGACTACAGCCCACAGTGTTTTCAAAAACTGTTGGTTGTTCTTTGAAAATGAAGAGGTTTCCAAGCCCAGATCTAAAACTTCTCATGAAAAATAAAAAGCGCTGGCAGGGGACTTCCCTGGTGGCGTAGTGGTTAAGAATCTGCCTGCCAATGCAGGGGACATGGGTTCAAGCCCTGGTCGGGGAAGATCCCACATGCCTCGGAGCAACTAAGCCCGTGCGCCACAACTACTGAGCCTGCGCTCTAGAGCTCTTGAGCCACAACTACTGAGGCTGTGTGCCACAACTATTGAAGACCGCGCACCTAGAGCCGTGCTCTGCACGCAACAAGAGAAGCCACCGTGTGAGAAGCCCGCGCACCGCAACGAAGAGTAGCCCCCGCTCGCCGCAACTAGAGAAAGCCCACGCACGGCAACAAAGACCCAACACAGCCCAAAAAAGTAAATAATAAATTAATTAATTTTAAAAAAAGCGCTGGCTGCTCTGGGCTCCCCATTGCAGCAAATGGTCAGAGTTGAAAGGCAACTAACGGGCTTTTGCTAACAGGGCAGGGTCCCCTCACTCTCACATAGTATCCCTCCCACCCCAGTTCACTGCCCGAGTCCCCTGGGCTGAGCGCCAGCTGGCATTGATCATGGTGTTTGTACCTTGATGTCCCTTAGCCCAGTCTGCTTCTCTTTTTTACATCATCAGCCTGCTCTCTGCTCCTGACACCAGCTGGTGTCAAGTCTGACTGGTCTCCTTGGGCAGTTAAACCCAAAACAAGATGTCCCAACCCCCATCTAGAGGGCTTCCTAAGGATGCCCACCCTGTAGGCATGTCACTCAGGCACAGGTGCCAGAATCATAATCCCAGAGAGGACATCTGAGGTCATGGAAGCCGGTGCTTCTTAGCCTAAGATTTGGGGGTAGGGGGGCGGGGTAGAAGGAGCCCTTTGACACTGTAGATAAATTTCTGTGTGTTTGTGCTTTTTTTTTTTTTTTTTTTGCGGTACGCTGGCCTCTCACTATTGTGGCCTCTCCCGTTGTGGAGCACAGGCTCCGGACGCGCAGGCTCAGTGGCCATGGCTCACGGGCCCAGCCGCTCTGCGGCATGTGGGATCTTCCCGGACCAGGGCACGAACCCGCGTCCCCTGCGTCGGCAGGCGGACTCTCAACCACTGCGCCACCAGGGAAGCCCCTGTTTGTGCTTTTTGTCTGAGAGACACTTTCCAGATTCTCAGAGGGGTATGTGACCCATCAAAATGTGAAGAATCACTGGTCCAATCCACTCACCTCCATCATATGGACGGGGAGGTGAGGCCCTGAAAGCAGCTTGTCCAAGTCACGCAATGGGTTGGTTGCAACGCCAAGAAGAGGAGCCAGGCTTTCTGTCTCTCTAGGAAACTGTGGTTTTCAAGCACTTGTGAGCCAATCTAGTGTCTCCTACCAAAAATTCCCCAAAAGTGACATCAACAGTAATGATGCTACCAGCACCCCTCCCCCCTCAGCCTCGCCCCGGTCCTCTCTGATCTTCACTGGTCTCCTTCCTGCCCTCCTGCAACACGTTGTGATGACCTGTTCACACCTGTCTGTTCACAGCCTGTCTGTTCCCCCCTAGAGATGAGCCCTTGTTCTGAGGCTTCTTGTTCATGATTTCAGGGCTGCCTGGCCTTTGTCACGGCGCACACAGAAGCTTTCCACTGCGGTAAACCCGCAGGTCACTTGCCAGTGACGGGCAGCACTCCAGGGTCTGGGCCTCTGTCCTCTCCCAGCCACACCCACTGGCCTGAGCATGGGGATCAGTATTTCCATATACACCACGCCCCTTGGGAAGTTTCCAGCACAGCATCTGGCACGTGAGTGGCAGTCAATAAATATTTGTTAAACGTGTTAATTAATTAATGATATACCGAGAAGAGAGTCAAAGGGGAAGGGACAATGGCCTCAGGCTTTATTTCTGTTCCTAAAGCTAGCCATGTGAGAGGATGTTGGGTTTCCACCACGTAATCAGAATGATGTAAACAATAGGACCAGCTTCTACCTCGTGTGATTAGCACTTGAGTATTTAAAGCCTGGTGCCAACCGAGTGCTTTTGATCCATTATTTCCTTTCATCCTCGCTCGGCGGCTGTACCCGTTTTACAGATGAAGAAACCGAGGCTCTAGAAGGTGAAGTCATATGCCCAAGGTCACACAAGCCTGACTACAGAGCCTCTGCTTTCCTACCTGTGATCCCACCCCTGGACACTGGGAAGAGGCAAAGCAAGGTGTCTGGCCAGCCAATTATGGGGATGGCTGATGTGTGGGAAGAGGCCTGAGCCCTGGCTACAGAGGAGGAAGACCTGGCTGCATTGCTGCAGAAGCACCCGTGGAATGCAAAGATCTTGGGGGCCAGTAGTATGCAGACCTGAATCTGGCAAATTCCCAGCCCTCTGCTCCCTTCACCACTTGCCTGTCACAGAACATCCCCAAGGAGGAAAAAAGGAAGTCAGTTTAGGAACATATGTTATTTGGTTCTCCTGGCCCTCCTAGAAGAGGCGTGGTTACCAGAAGCATTAATTAAGGGTCAGTACTGAATATTCACCATTCAGACCAGGCCAACATGAGAGCTATTACCGATCAGCTTCAGGGAAAAAAATCAGGGTGGTATTTAATTTTTAAAAATAATTTAAGAAGTCAAATTATAACAGGAATGTTGCAAAAAAGAAAACAACAGGGGAAAAAAAACCCCACTCCCCACCATATTCCCAGCCTCAGTTTAACATTTTGCTATATACCATTCGTTCATTTAACAAATAGTGAGCGTCTACTATGTGCTAGGGACTGTCCTTCCACCTTTAAAGCCATACATGGGATCACACTGCACAAAACTGTTCCTGCAAAATGCTTTTTTCACGCAACAACACACCTGGACTTTCTTCCATACCTCCGCCACTCCACTTTCTCCCTTTGAATAGCTGGTGCTGCGTGTTATTTTGTTTTATGCCTCATAGGCTCCTCTTCCCACCCACCCCTTTGATATGCTCTGCTCTCCACACCGAGCCACCAACCTCAGCTAAACCACACTAGACACACCCTCTGCTCACCCTGCCCAAGGAGATTATTGGTCAAAAACAGGAGCCTCGGGGCTTCCCTGGTGGCGCAGTGGTTGAGAGTCCGCCTGCCGATGCAGGGGACACAGGTTCGTGCCCCGGTCCGGGAGGATCCCACATGCCGCGGAGCGGCTGGGCCCGTGAGCCATGGCCGCTGAGCCTGCGCGTCCGGAGCCTGCGCTGAGCCTGCGCGTCCGGAGCCTCTCCGCAACGGGAGAGGCCACAGCAGTAAGAGGCCCGCGTACCGCAAAAAAAACCCCCCAAAAAACAGGAGCCTCGCTGGGCCGTGACTGTGTGTGTGATGGGGCAAGGTGGGTGGCAGGGCTGCACACAGGGCAGCCCACTGGGGCCATCACTGGGGGACACAGGAAAGTCCTCTCTCCCCAGAACTGCCAAGTGAAACATCTCCAACATAGGGCAAAATCCTAGGTAGTGCAGCATTCACCTTAAAGATGACCATGAAAATAAACAGGAGGGAACAGGAGGGAAGGTGAAAGGCAGTTGTCTTTAAGACACACAGCTTTCACTGGGCTGGCAGCTCCAGGTCTGCACTACTTAGAGATGTGTATTCCACAGTGACCATTGTTTATTTATCCAATCCTTTATTGTCACTGCCCTTAAAACGCTCCAGCTCCTCCCTCCTCTTGAGTGTAAGCTGGATTTAGCGATTTGCTTCCAAAGAATAGAGCATGGAAGGGGAAAATCAGTAACTGCAGTGGAGAGCTTTGGCTGATGCCATCTTGACCAAGTGATCCAGGTTAAACATCACCAGGAAAGTCACGCTGATGTCATATATTCCCTGAAATCATGTGACGAGAAGGCATGTCACCTCTCCTATTCTTCCCCAAATTCACAGCCTCTGTTGAAGCATGAGAAAACAGCAGACAAACTCACATTGAGGGAGATTCTACGAAATACCTGATCAGTACTCTTCAAAATGTCAAGGCCATGAAAAAGAAGGAAAGAGTGGGAAATTGTCACATACTAAGAAAGACAGAAGACATGCTACATGGTGGAAAAACTCATGAAATCTGAGTAAAGTGTGTATAGTATTATACCAATGTTAATTTCTTAATTTTATGGTTATATAAGATGTTAACATTAGGGGAAGCTGGGTGAAGAATATAGGGAATTCTCTGTACTATCTTTGTAACTCTTCTGTCAATCTAAAATTATTTCAAAATAAAAAGTTTTTTCTCAAAATAGAGTTGCCGTATATCCAGCAATCCCACTCCTGCGCATATATCCCAACAAAAACATAATTCAAAAAGATACATGCGCTCCTATGTTCATAGCAGCAGTATTCACAATAGCCAAGACATGGAAACAACCTGTCCATTGGCAGAAGAATGGATAAAGAAAATGTGGTATGTATATACCATGTAATACTCCTCAGCCATAAAAGAGAATGAAATAATGCCATTTGCAGCAACACGGATGGACCTAGAGATTATCATACTAAGTGAAGTAAGCCAGAAAAAGACAAATACCATATGATATCACTTATATGTGGAATCTAAAATATGACACAAACGAACTTATCTACAAAACAGAAACAGAGTCACAGACATAGAGAGCAGACTTGTGGTTGCCAAGGGGGAAGGAGGGGAGCGGGGGGATGGATTGAGAGTTTGGGATTAGCAGATGCAAACTATTATATTTAGAGTGGATAAACAACAAGGTCCTATTGTATAGCACAGGGAACTGTATTCAATATTCTGTGATAAACTGTAATGGAAAGGAACATGAAAAAGAATATATATATATATATATATATATATATATATATATATATATACAGCTGAATCACTTTCCTGTACAGCAGAAATTGCCACAACATTGTAAATCAATTATACTTCAATAAAATAATTTTTTAAAATGTTTACAAAAGGTTTTTAATATATCTTTTTAAATTTTCAGTTTCTTGCCACTGAATTTAGAATGAAAATCAAGCTCCTTACTAAAGCCCACAAGACCCTGCCTAATCTGGCCTTCCCACCCTCATCTTGTTGACCCTCTGCCCCCAACTCCAAGAAGCCCCTTCCTGCTTCTGAGCCCTTGCACTGCCTCTTGCTCCTGCTAAAATATTCTTCCACTCCTTTATGCATGGCTCACTTCTCTCATCTCTCAGTTGAAATGTCACCTCCTCAGAGAGAACTTCCTGGGCTGTCTCTTGTCCTCCTGGTCTTTCCCTTCACTGTGCTTATTTTAATTTGCCATGATATACCTAGGTGTTCATTTACTTATTTGCTGTCTCCCCCCATCAAGGGCAGTTTTATTCACTGCTATATCTGCAGGTCTAGACAATACTTGGAATACTGGTTATCAAAAACTTTTTCCTTTTTATAAAGGAACTCATCCCCCATTGATGGACATTTAAGTTGCTTCCAAATTTTTTTTTTTGTGGTACGCGGGCCTCTCACTGTTGTGGCCTCTCCCATTGCGGAGCACAGGCTCTGGACGCGCAGGCCCAGCAGCCATGGCTCACGGGCCCAGCCGCTCCGCGGCATGTGGGATCTTCCCAGACCGGGGCACGAACTCATGTCCCCTGCATCGGCAGGCGGACTCTCAACCACTGCGCCACCAGGGAAGTCCCAGTTGCTTCCAAATTTTTGCTCTCATAGCTAATATGGCAGACACCTTGGTTGATATCCATCCCGTTTTTGTTTGCGGCGCAAAATTTCTTCCAAGGGTTCAGCCCTTTGCCATATAGTTCAGGCAAAAGTAACTATTCACAGCTGCAGGGATAAGCCCTAAGGAGTGGAATCAAATTATGTTGACCAGTCTCTTTGCTAGTGATTGGTTCATGTATGGACATGTGATGCAGCAATGACCAATAGAATGTGAGGGGAAATCTGCTGGAGGCTTCTGGGAAAAGTTTCTTCATTCTTCTTCTTCTTATTTTTTATAAATTTATTTATTTATTTAGGCTGTGTTGGGTCTTCGTTTCTGTGTGAGGGCTTTCTCTAGTTGCGGCGAGCGGGGGCCACTCTTCATCGCGGTGCGTGGGCCTCTCATTGTCACGGCCTCTCGTGTTGCGGAACACAAGCTCCAGACGCGCAGGCTCAGTAGCTGTGGCTCACGGGCCCAGTTGCTCCACGGCATGTGGGATCTTCCCAGATCAGGGCTTGAACCCGTGTCCCCTACATTGGTAGGCAGATTCTCAACCACTGCGCCACCAGGGAAGCCCTCTTCATTCTTAAAATGACAAACCAAGAAGAAAGGAACACATTGTAGTGTCTTATGACACTGGAACAGCAGTCTTCTTAGTACCATAAATGGAGGTGGTCTGAGGATAAAGGCTAGAAGTTGGATAACAGGGAGAAAACAGGGAAAGAACCTGGGTCCTTTTTGACATCACTGAGCTGCCTAGTTAGCCAATCCTGAAGTCATTCTACCTGGAGACTTCTTTTATCTATCTGAATAAATCTTTTGTATAATTTAAGCCAGTTTGAGGTTGCAGTCAAAGGCATCCTCACTGATGGAGCTGGTAGATTTTCTACTTCTTTACAAGGCTGGTGTTTAGAAATATCATAGGCTTGGGAGGGGCCGTAAGACGTCATCTTGACTATAATCTCAACTGTGTAAGTACAAGAAGTCACCATTTTCAATCTTTTCTGAGATTTTCCTTGGAACAAATGCCACAAAGTCATGTCTTAAGTGGGCCAGTGGCTGTTTTGTAGAGCCGTGTCCATCCAGCTCTGTACAGTCGTCTGCAGCATTCAGAGTTTAGCTATTAGGCTGCCCACAGGTAGTGGCTATTTCTACCCTCAGGTAAAGAAATGTAGGAGGAGTTCAAGGGTTTTTCAAAGTGTATCCTATTTGTTTCTTTAACATCCCCCCAAATCTTCCAAAGTCGATTACATGGTTTGTTGTCTCTATAATCAAAATCATGTTTTCCTTGCAATTCCAGGAAGGAGGGGGGAAGTCAGATCTTAAATAAGTCCCGAATTAGAAACAGTCTTTTCTCCCTCCACCCCGCTAAAGCTACACAGCCCGACAAGTCTTTCTCCTGCGGACTTTCAGACTGGCGCACTGCCAAAAATGTGAGCAAGAATTCGGCCCATTGTTACTTTAAATATCCTGTGTCACAGGCCATCTAGGAACGTCTAAGTATGGGAATTTTCCTTCTGAGGTCTGGGATGTAGATATAAATAACTCGTTTGTTCGATTCTGTCTCCATCCTCCCTCTCCTAGCTTCAGTGGCCATGAATAAGCCAGGCTTGTAAATAACCATCGCCAGCCCACTCAGTGGGTGAGGCCGGGAGCGTAATGCATTAGGTGCCTTTTCCCCTTACTCTCTAACAATCATTTCTGCTTGCCCGGCGAGCTGGGGAGTCGCTATTTCCAAGGCTGCCCCAAACTCCTCTTGAAAATGCAGCCTGGGAGATGGTGGTTTAGGTTGACCTATCCTGGCCTTTCAACCCTCCTGAAAGTTTGAAGAGCTCCTATTTCTGTTAGGTTGAATAAGAAGAGAGTTTTATTCCTGTCCTCACCACTTCCTTCCAAAAAAGGATCTCTGGAGTTAGCCTTTCACTTACATCTGTCACAGATGAACTTAGAGGCAGTTCGTACCCGCCTCTCCCCTTCCAGCTCTAACTTCCCCCAGTAGCTCTGGCCTTGGGGTTATAAAAAAAACCAAACAGGCCTTCAGGCAGCCCCTGGCCTGAGACCCAAGGGGCTCCCCACTTCTCTCCTCGGGCAGGGCTCAGAGAGGCAGAGTGTGCGTGGGGGGTGACCGCAGGGTGTGACCCCCAGCCCACGCATCCAGACACCCTCTTGGCCTGCCCCGCCTCAACTTCCTCACTCCTCCTCTCTCCCTGCTTAGAAGCCTGTTGGAGTGGTGGACCTGAGATCCCCATGTTCTCACGGAATAGCATTTGTCATCTGTCAGCACCATGTCGCAGCACAGAGTGTAAACCTCAGAGGACCTGGGTTCCAATTCCGGCTGGACCACGTACTGGCTGTGGCAACAGACAAGTCATCAAGTCTCCCTGAGCCTACATTCCCCCATCTAAAAAGTGGGCACAATAATGACTATCTCATGTGGACTCTCACAGCAAGCGCAGCTCCAACAGGGGGGTGGGGGGAGGTGCCTGCTGACCGGCCCTGCTCCAGGACTCTGCCGGCCCCGGCGGGGACCGAGGGCTGCACACGTGCAGACACAGGCCTGGGCTCCGGGGTCAGTCACCCGCAACACCATCACAGTGCTCACAGTGAAGGACAGACAAGGCCCACGTCAGAGAGAGATGGTCAAGGTCTACTCAGAGAGTGGGAAGTGCTTCAGGGAAAAGAAATCGGGGGACCTAGTGGAGAATGACCCAGGGAGTGGTCAGGGAAGGCCTCTCTGAGGGAGGCATGTTTTGAGCTGAAACCCAGTGAGAAATTGAGGTCTGAGCCTCAGGATAAAGAAATGGTCTTTCCCTCGCAGGCTTTCCCAGGACCCGGGTCCTTACACACACACACACACACACACACACACACACACACACACACACACACACACACACACACACACACACACACACACACGAGAAGTCAAAGAAAAATCTGCAGGAACTGCCCAAATCAAACAGGCCTGAGACGAACTGGATGGGCAGTTCCTCAGAACTCAGTCGCCCGCCCCTCCCAGGGCATGAGCGGGAGGGGGCAGCAGACAAATGGCCCAGATAGAGATTTCCCCGCTGTGTTCTATTTTCCTTCCTAATGCTAACGCCTCAGCTCACGGAATCACCAGGGCTTCTTCTGACAGCTGCAGGGGTGGGGGGGACGTCACACTTCCCTGCCCTGCAGGCCCCCCCAACCCGCCTCCACCTTCCCTCAAGGCCACCAGGACTATAATCTACAGACAAAAAAAATGCTTGGGGGCGGGGGGAGCCCAGGGGGAGCTGGGGGAAGAGTTCAAGGCAGGATGCCTCCCCTTGACCCCGAGCACAAGTTGAGTTGAAACTGCTCTCTTCAGGTCCAAGCTGCCAAAACAAAGTTAAAGGTGTAAAAACAAAGTGAGAAGGTCATGGAGGGATGGGCCTCTCTCTGGAACCCTGGGGTGGTGGCAGGTTTGAAAAGGACTTGACTGAAAAGCACTTTTCAACCATTGTAACTACTACAGATGCCCCTCAACTATAATGAAAGAGTGTGGGAAGGGTGGATATGGGACATTTGGCAGCCAGCTTCCTCCATTCAGTAAACATTTTTACACATTTTAAGCAAAGCCAAAGTCTTGACTTTCTCTCCCAACCTGCTCTTCCTGCAGGTTTCCCCATCTCAGTAAATATTTAATTTACCCAATAGCTCCAGCCAAAAATCTTGGGCTCGTTCTTGGCTTCTCTCTTGATTTCCCACCTCACATCTGATCCAGCAGCAAATCGTATAGCTTTACATTCAGATATATCCAGAATCTGATCTATTGTCACCGCCTCCACTGCCGCGGCCACCATCCAAGCCACCCACCATCTCTCTCCTCTGGCTTACTGCACCGGCTTCCTAACTGGTCTCCCAGCTGTCTCCTGTAGCCCCGACAGTTAACTGATTCTCCGTGCGGTTGGCCAGAGCGAATTTGCTGAGAACATTTACCAGCTAGGTGGCCTCGGGCAGGTGATTTCACTGTTCTGCACTTCAGTCTCTGTATCTAAACAAGAGAGAAAATAATCGTACCTGCCTTGTGAGACTGTTGTAAAGATTAAATGAAATAAGAGTGTCTGGCACATAGTAAGTCTTAGTTGTATGATCTGTCATTTCCCTCATCATGCTGTATGGTAACCAGTTTACTAAGAGTCATCTCTAACCACTAGATTGGGTGTTACCAGAAGTCACGGACCGTACCTACCACCCAGCACAACACCAGAAGTCAGTCCTCTGCTCAAACCCTCCCCAGTGGCTTCTCATTCATTTAAAACAGTATCTAAAGGCCCCACTCTGGCCCATAAGACTTCATGTGATCTGTCCCTGACTGTATCTCCTCCAACTCCCCTTCCTCTTACTCACTTCCTTCCTGCCACACGGCCTTCCTTCCGGAGGTCCTGCCGTCACATCAAGCCTCTTCTGCCTCAGGGCCTTTGCATTTGCTGGTCCCTTGTCCAGAAAGCCCTTTGCCCAGGTATTTGCATGGCTCATTCCCTCACATCATTAAGGTCTTTGCCTAGTTGTCACCTCCTCAGAAATGCCTTATTAGACCTTCCTGTCCCCGATAGTCCCCCCTTTAACCTCCTGCCTCCCCTTAGCCTGTTTTATATTTCACCATTACCTGCTCTTATATTACATATGCATTTTTTGTTTACTTGTTTATCTTCTGTCTTGTCCACTAGATTGTAAGCTATATGAGGACGAGAAGGTTGTTCTCTTCACCACTATATTCCCAATGCCCAGAACAATGCCTGACTCATGGCAGGTACTTAATAAAAATATGTTGGGTGGAGACTTCCCTGGCAGTCAAGTGGTTAAGACTTCACCTTCCAATGCAGGGCATGCAGGTTCAATCCCTGGTCAGGGAGCTAAGATCCCACATGCCTCGAGGCCAAAAAACCAACACATAAAGCAGAAGCAATATTGTAACAAATTCAATAAAGACTTTAAAAAGGGTCCACATCAAAAAAAAAAAAAAAACATGTTGGCTGGATAAATGAATTAATGAATTGACTGAGCACTCATACACCCTGACACCCTGGCAGGCACTTTACGTACTCCACACTCTTTTGTTCGGTCCTCAAATCATTATACTACTAAGTGGGGCTCCCATTTTAAAGACAAAGGAAACCAGGCCGAGCCCGGAACCTTCCACAGCAGGGTGAGCCCCAAGCAGAAGGGGCCCCAGATGCTGTTCCCCTTGCCCCTGCTCACTCCTGCTCGGCCTTCCTGGCCTAATGGACCTTCCAGGTCAACTCAGACATCTCTTCTTCAATGCAGCCTCTCCTGCCCAGGCAGGCCAGGCCCCGCTCTGGCACCCAGTAGGGTCTGCCTGGCTTCCCACTCCACTTCCAACAGTTGGATGGCCTTGGGTGGGTGACTTTATTCCTCTGCACTTCAGTTCCTACATCCAAAAAGTGCAGAAAAGAACAGTACCGGCCTCATGAGACTGTTGTGAAGATTAAATGAAGTAAGTAACGACCTCCAAAAATTGCCTGGCATTTAAGTCCTAATATCATGTTTCATCTGTCATTTCCCTCACAATTCTGTGTTGTAATTGGCTGTTTAATGGGCCACCTCCTCCTGCTAGTTGGGTGTTATTGGAAGGCATGGACCCCCTCTAACCCCCCAGCACAGTGCATGGCACATGGTAGGCTAATAATCACTGTCTGCTAATCAACAACAGTAAGAGTGAAGACTTACATTCAGTACGTCCTCTTTACGTCCCAGGCCAAGTGCCAAACACTTAAAATGGATGAACTCATCTGAGCCTCACAACAGACTCCCGAGGTACTATAAGTTTTGCCATTTTACAGATAAGGAAACTGAGGCTTTCAATGTTTAAGCAAATTGCCACCCAAATAAGTGGTAAACCCAGCTACTTCTATTCAAAGAGGAAGGAAGGAAGGAAGGAAGGAAGGAAGGAAGGAAGGAAAGAAGGAAGGAAGGAAGGAAGGAAGGAAATCAACTTGACCTTACTATTGGCTTAGCCAACTCAGAGCTCAAGGGGATTAGTGTACACTTGTGTGTGAAACGGAAGGAGAGAGCTAATAAACTTACAAATCTCCCACCCAGTCCCTAACCTGGCTCTGGCTCCAGCCTAAATAATACAATGGCAGCTAACTGCTTCCTGCTGCCCAGATGCTATCTCTTTAGCAATCAAGCGCCCGGCTTCGGACGCAGAGCTGGAGAATTGTCATTGTTCACCTCTGGGTGAGGGTTGAGGGGCGGGGGGTCACAAGGTCCCTGGGTTTCCTCGTATCTCCACTTCCCTCTACAGAAAATGCCTGTGGGGACATATACGTACCAAAGCCACCTGATGAATAAATCATCCAGCCCGAGGAGCCCAGGCCAGAATGTAGCCCCGATCCCTGACTGTTTCAAAATTGGGGAAGAGAGAGAAAAAAAAAAAAAAAAATTCCATCTCTGAACACCACATTGGGGGAAGTTCCCGCTTGCCCTGAGTTTCAACCCCCTGCGGGGGCTGTCGGAAGCACGCAGCTGAGCGCCGCCAGCACCCAGCACACAGAGTAGTATGGGCTCGTCCGAGGCTGGGAACAAACTCTGATAGGTTGGTCTTGTCTTTCAAAAGGGGTCCTGCTAGCTTGGGAAATGGGCGCCAAGAAAACAAGTGATAGACATACAGTTTGAAAGCCACAGCAGTCTAACCTGGCCGAGGCAGGAAGGATGGGGTAGTCAGTCAGAGAACATGGGTTTGGGGTCTGGCCTTGGGTTCAGATCACAACTCTACCACCCACTGATTGGGAAATCTGGATGGGTTGCTTGTCCTTTTTTTGCCTTGGTTTTCTCATCTGTAAAAATGGGGATCGTAATTCTCACCTTACGCAGTTGTTGTTGGGCTTAAGAGGGATGAGGGCTGTAAAGTGCCAAGGACAGAGGACAGAGTAGGTGCACTGTGACATGTTAGTTCATTTCGCCCGAGGGAGGGGGACCCTGAGCCAGGAGGGCCAGGGCCAAGTGGAGGATAGTCACCCACATAAGGGGATCCCCTTCCATACTGCAAACACAGTATCCGGGGCCCGTGGCCATAAGGTACCTGTTGATTCTAATTCCCTCGCATACTCTTAGGAGCATGCGTTTTCTTTCAGAGGCCTTTGAGATTCAAAGCACATGTTTCAAACATGCCTCCTGTACACTGAGCACAGCGCTCAGGTCTTCTCTTCAAAAATTAATTCATCCAATAACTATTTACTGAGCGTTGACTGCTTGTCAGGCCAGGATCTGGGATGAGCAAGACAGGCCTGGGGCCCACCCTGGGGAAGCCGGGCCGTCTGGCTGGGGAGACAAACCAGGCACGGGGGTGTGGTGCGGGTTCTGCTGGTGAGCCCCTTGATCATGGGTAAAAGCAGAGATGCTGTGACGTGAACAGGCTACTTGCTGAAAAGAAGGAAAGGAAACACATTGAAGGAGTGCCCACAGTACTCCAGAGATGAAGCACCTCGTGGTCCTGGGCTCTCAGATCTCCCAGTGGAAGCGAGGGCTTCCTCCGTATAGGCAAGGCTGCTGGACTCTGGGAGGCCAGGTGCCCCTCACACGGGGACCGCTGGAAGAGCCAGGATTTGAACACTGGCTTTCCTTGACACCCAAGCTAGCGTTCCTTCCGCTGTGTCACAGGGAATTAATACAGTACGTCCCCATCCCCTGAGGATTTCAGACCATCTGCAGATGGTCCAGCTGTGGGGGGAGTTTAGGATCAGACTTCACGGGGCCTGGAGTGCCAAAGTAGCACATGCAGTCTTGGTTTTTTGAGCAGAGCAGATGATAAGTTAGGAGCTGTATTTGAGAAAGAGAAGCTCTGACTGGGGGACAACAACCCCAGAAAGAATATAATGTCAGCTCTCATTGCTGAGCCCTGGGCTCACCCCAGCCCTACCGTTATCAAGCTGTGCTAGAGATCAGAGAAGTGCAGCCATCCGCCCAAAGTCCCATGGCTGGTGAGAAGGATTTGAACCCACAGCCCATGCTCCTGACCACTGCCTCGCTCATCTGGGCGAGAGGTCAGCAACTAGAGAAAAAGCTGTGGGAAAGGAGAGGCCGGCGGTCCATGGAAGAGACTTGCAGAGAAATCTCTGGAGCTCTGTGCCTCCCCAAGCCCTGCTCCAGCCCAATGTCTCTGTCCCATGACAGGCTTCACCTTTTCTTATGCTGCGTTCCCTCCTAGAACACCCGGCCCCTTCTCACGGTCTCTTGGAAGTTGACCTATCTGTCCCAAAGTTCACTCCCTCTCCTGACCTCCCACTGCTCTTGGTGCCTCTGACCCCCAACCCTGCACTGGAAGCCAAGATCAGAATCTGGACCTGTCACCGCTTGGCTGTGCAACCAGGGCTAGTCTCTGCCTCAGTTTCCTTGTCTGTCATAAGGATGTCACAGATCTACTTCACCCAAGCTCTGTAAGAACTAAATCAAGGGCAACAAGGAATATGCCGGGGCCCTAAAAGGGAGAGAGTGATGTTTCCTGGTGACAAGAGACTCCTCATTAATTTTGCCACATTGTCCCACCAGATTGTGATATTTGAACCGCGGTTATTTTTGCCTCTTGTCTGTTCCGCTGGGGCAGACTCCGCACGGGACCAGTCACAGTGAGGCTTCTGCTCTGGGTGTCTTGCTGCGGAAAGACCCTGGGAACCAGAGGAGCCAGCGTGGACAAGGGGCCTAGCTGCCTGGGCCTCCCCACCCCTGCCAGTCCTTTCCTGAGTCTGCATTGGCCCTCTGGCTTCCGAGGCAGCTGCAGGCCTACACAATTCACCTCCTTCCCGTGTAACCCATTTCAGGATTAGCCAGCCAGGAGGTCATAAAATGCAAAGAGGAAGTGGGAGCATCCCACAATTGTAGGAACCCGGACTCCAAGGGAAGTAACCTGTCTGTTGGTCTGTCTGCCTCTGGGGAAGTGGGCCGTAAATCCAAGTCTTAAGGGCTGGTGAAAGGATACGAGCTATTTATAAAGAAGTCTGGGGCTTTTGAACTCTTTAAAGAGGCAATAACGTTCTCTCAGGTAATTGGGGTTTGGTAGCCAGGGCTCAGATGCTTCAGCAAACAAAGCTGCCAGCGCCCAGCTGGGAGAGTGAGGTGGGGAGTGGGTGCTGGGAAGAGACAGGCCCCGCCCGGCCCCCTGCTCTCCTTTGCGTCCCTGACCCCGTGCTGGTCACTGAGCACACACAGGTTAACTCGCGACTAGGGACTCTTCGCTTCCTGTGAAGAGTACGGGAGGCCGCTCTGTGAGCTATCATAGGTGTTCCTCCAGGTTTGCATCAAATGCTATTTCTTCCACATTGAATATTCTCCCCTCTGGTCCCTAAATGTCACTACATCCGAGAGTCCTTCCCTGACCATGCTGGCATCTTTCGTCGCATTAGTTGGTTTTATTTTCTTCAAGGAACTTTCGGCCATCTGTGAGCTGGGCCTTATGCCCAAGTCCTTTCCAGATCCTTAGCACCAGTGCCCTGCTTGGCATGTGGAAGGCACTCCCTAAGTATCTGTTGCATGAATGAATAAATTAACATAAGAATCACACAGGGGGCTTCCCTGGTGGCGCAGTGGTTGAGAGTCCGCCTGCCGATGCAGGGGACACGGGTTCGTGCCCCGGTTCGGGAGGATCCCACATGCCGCGGAGCGGCTGGGCCCGTGAGCCATGGCCGCTGAGCCTGCGCGTCCGGAGCCTGTGCTCTGCAACGGGAGAGGCCACAGCAGTGAGAGGCCCGTGTACCGCAAAAAAAAAAAAAAAAAAGAATCACACAGAAGAGGGGACCTTGACTCTGCTGTGGGAGCCGGGAGGTAAGACTGGACCATGAAAGCCTTCTTAGAGAAGGTGGCATGCGAGTGTACCCTGCGGGAATAGCAGCCCCTAGGAGTGTGGGCCAGGGGACTCAGTATGTTTCAGTGCCTGGTGTGTTTCAGCGAGCAGGAGAAAGGCTGGGCTGCCAGAGTACAGAGGCAGGAGGTGAGGCTGGAAAGGAGGGTTGCAAGCAGGTTATAAAGGCTCTGAAAGCTGAACTACAAATAACTTTGATTGGAAAAAATTACATTTCACCAGGTGTTTTCAGGGAGGATGAGAGGGATGAAGAATTAGAACATAGGGGACTTTTAGGGAAGTGAAACTGTCCTGTGTGATACTGTATTAGTGGCTACATGTTATACATTTGTCCAAACCCACAGAATGTAAAACAAACACAGAGTGAACCCTAACGTAAATTATGAACTTTTTAGTTAATAATAGTGTATCAATATTGGCTCATCAATTGTAACAAACGTACCACATTAATATAAAGTGTTAATAAAAGGAAAAATTGAGGAAGGAAGGGGTAACGTGTGAACTCTGTAGTTTCCGCTCATTTTTCTGCATACCTAAAACTGCTTTAAAAAAATAAAGTCTTGGGCTTCCCTGGTGGCGCAGTGGTTGGGAGTCCGCCTGCCGATACAGGGGCCACGGGTTCGTGCCCCGGTCCGGGAGGATCCCACATGCCGCGGAGCGGCTGGGCCCGTGAGCCATGGCCGCTGAGCCTGCGCGTCCGGAGCCTGTGCTCCACAACGGGAGAGGCCACAACAGTGAGAGGCCCGCGTACCGCAAAAAAAAAAAAAAAAAAAAAAAAAGTCTTTTAAGTGTAAAAAAGAAAACAAAAGACAAAGTGTCCACCAATTGTGATAGAACAAATCAGCCGTAAAAATTATGTACTGGTTTAGAACGATCTCCAACAGAAAGGTAAGTGCTAACCAGTAAGGATGGCATGACCCCACTTTTGTGATTTCCCCAGGGCTGGATTATGGCTGGACGTCTGGGATGATACCCAAGGCACTGTGGCATCCTCCCCTCTGGGAGGGGATGCATGGAGACCTTTCGCTATACACCCTTGGCATTTTTAAATTTTTGGACCACGTGCAAGTAATACGTTTCCAAAAAAGACATAAACTTTAAAATGTATCTGTAAACTTAAAAACTTTTCTCCTTCAGGTCTAGCTTATATAAGCACAGTGGAAAAGAAAAATCCTGTGCACTGTTCCTATCTTCCAGGAGTTGATGGTCCCCCCGCATCTCTGCCTAACACTCTTTACACTTGTGATGATGAGTTATTCTTAAATATTTGCTATGATTTGTCTTCCCTGTTCAAGTGTCAACTCCTTGAAGCCATGGGTATTGTCCGTAACATGTATTGCTATATCTCTGGTGCCCGCTAAAAAGATCTTTTAATACTATGTTGACATACTGACAGCTTAAATTCAGCCTCTTCCATGAAGCTTGCCTGACTGCACCATGGAAATCTCTCCTAAGTTTTCATGTCTTCCTAGTTTTCTTTCTTCGATTTATTGCACAAATGCCTATTGTGCGCCTACCCTGTCAGACACTTCACTCTCGCGGTACGATCTTCCGCTCATGTTTCTTTCCCTCTCCATGTAACCGCTGTGTGCAGGCATTGTATACTGTCTTTGTATTTCCTTGTACAATCTAGGACATTACTGTGCACACAGCACATGCCCAGTGAGTGAATTCACTCAATTCATGTTCTAACCAAGTGAGTTAATATAAATAACCAACATGGGAGCAGCCATTGATTTTTCACTTAATCCTCACAGCAAGCCATCAGGATTAGCACCATTTTGCAGATGAGGAAACTGAGGCTAGAGGCATGCAATGATTTGCTCAGGGTTCCACAACCAGTAGAAAGCGGAGGCCAGGTTCTAGCCCAGACTGCCTTACCTCTGGGAACCGGTATAATGGAGGGGAGGAACCATGCCACCTTCCTGTACGGGAGTCAGACCACATTTCTGAGATGGCCTTGAGGTCACCCAGTGGGAAATGGCTCTGCTAGTCTCACAGGCAACAGTCTGACTGTAGGTGGTGGGAGGGATGGATTTTAAAGGGGTCATTTTAATGACAATGGTCACTGCATGACAGGGGTTCAGTCTAAGCACCAGAAAAGAGCACCATCAACTGTACCACAGAGGTGGGTGCCACAGGGCATCAAAGATGGGCTGTCAGTGCCCAAGTGGCAGTGCTCCCACTGGAGGGGCAGCAGAGAGGGGGACAGGGAGGGAGGGGAGAGGGAGAGCCAGGAAGGGCCAGGCCAAGGTCCCCAAGCATTCAAGTGATAATACCACCAGATAATGCAGAACCCATCCCTACGTGGTCAGAGAAGGGGCAGGAGTGGACAGGGCTACAGTCAGAGCAGCAGAACTCCAGGAGTCAGGGTCCTGGAATCCCTCACAGTCTAGTCAGGAGCAGCGGCACAGAGGGTGGTGGAGGAAAATGCCCCAGAGGAATACGAGCAAGGCATGGGCTTGGCGGTTAGGATCACGGAATAAAGCTAAATCCCTCCCCGCAGCGTCTAATAACATGAAAACCAGTTAAAAAAAAGCCAACAGGGCTTCCCTGGTGGCGCAGTGGTTGACAGCCCGCCTGCCGATGCAGGGGACGCGGGTTCGTGCCCCGGTCCGGGAAGATAACACGTGCCGCGGAGCAGCTGGGCCCGTGAGCCATGGCCGCTGAGCCCGCGCGTCCGGAGCCTGTGCTCCGCAACGGGAGAGGCCACAACAGTGAGAGGCCCGCGTACCGCAACAAAACAAAACAAAAAAGCCAACAAACAGTAATTCACCAAGAACATCCAGAAAGCCTGTATGGTGTGCAGGTCTGCTTGCTGAGTAACACAGGGGATTCTTGGTCTCCACGTGCGAGTACTGCGTGAAGCACCAAGCATCTTTCATCCCAGGCTACCCAACAGCCCGATGAGCAAGACGCTGTCCCCATTTATAGATGAGGAAACAGGCTGCCACCCGGGTCGCACACGGGCAAAGTTGCAGAGCGCTGTTCCAACAGCTCCATCTCCCCGCAACCACTGGCCTCAGACTCCTAGACTCTACAAGGCACTCCCTGGCCAGATGCTGTGCCACTCACCATGTGTTAGCTCACTGAATCCTTGCAGCCACCCAGTGCCTAGTGCTGTTATCAGGACCAGAACCAGGGTAAGCTGAGTGCCTTTATCTTAACTAAAACCAGGATCAGTGTTACTGATTTTTTCTTTTGCCTTAGGCTCCAATATGGCTCTGTGTGGTCCTTCTTTGTTTACATTTTTGACAATGTGTTCATCATGGATTTTTAGCATTGATTTTGACTCCTGAAAAATATTGCATGAAATTATTATTTGTCTTTTTTAAAAAATAAATTTATTTATTTATTTATTTTTGTCTGCGTTGGGTCTTCGTTGCTATGCACGGGCTTTCTCTAGTTGCGGCGAGCAGGGGCTACTCTTGATCGTGGTGCGCGGGCTTCTCATTGCGGTGGCTTCTCTTGTTGCGGAGCATGGGCTCTAGGCATGCAGGCTTCAGTAGTTGTGGCACGTGGGCTCAGTAGTTGTGGCTCACGGGCTTAGTTGCTCAGCGTCATGTGGGATCTTCCCAGACCAGGGCTCGAGCCCGTGTCCCCCGTACTGGCAGGTGGATTCTTAACCACTGCACCACCAGGGAAGCCCCTATTATTTGTCTTGATCTCTGAACTTTTGGCAGGGATGGGGTAGAGGAGGTGGGGCACCTCTTAAATTCTGTTCTCAGGTCTAGTGCCTCACCCACCTCACCTTGGTCCTGGCCCTGAATTATACCCACTTTCCAGATGAGGAAACTGGTACATGGGGGAGGGGTTATTTGTCTTGATTACAGAGCTGGGAAGCAAGTCCTAGAGCAGAAATTAGAATCCAGGGAGTGCACTGTCTTCAGCTACCACGCTCACTTCTCAGGGATTTGTGTCTTGTAATCAGGACGCTTTTACCTCGGCTCTGATTCTCTCACCCTTTATTCTGCAGTTTTCAGGCGTCAGACCGCCCTCCTCCACTCCAGCCTGGCCCTTCCTCACCCCCAGCACCATGCCACAAACCCCATCTGTCTTTCCAAACCATCCCCCACCCGGCGGCCTCCCTGGAACTCTTGCTGACTTCCTGAGTCTCCCAAACGGATGCGGTTTCTCCGTCCTCTGTACCAAAGGCCCTCTGTGTATCTTCTCTGTGGCACGTACTCTTCCCTCTCCTGCTGTAGGTCATGTCTGGACTTGCCTTACTCATCTTCTCAGATGACCTTTGTTATCATCACCTCCCCGAGGTAGGAGCTGCAGGAGGAAGCGCGTTTCGTCTACTCCTGTTTAAGTGCCCTCAGGACCTCCGCTAGGGCTTTCTTCATAATAAACACTTAGGGAAAATATTTTAAATGCTGTGTTAATGTCGGTTAGGAGTGCAGGCTCTGCATCCAGGCTCACTGCGTTTGAATCCTAGCTCTGCCACTTACGAGCTGTGTGACTTGGTCTGTTTCCTCAAGTGCAAATTGGAGGTAATATCGGGCAGCTTGATATGAGTTTCTAGTACACTTCTTGACTCACGGGACATTGTCACAGGATGTTAGCTGCAATTAGTAAGGGCTCCATAGAGGTAGCAATTGTGATTAGGTAAACGGATGTGCTAGCCAGTTACAGGATAGCTTAGATCGGAGATTAGCCAAGTAGGTGCTCAGTTAGAGTGTGGCTATGAGAATGGAAAAAGGAGGGAAGGATACAAGATGCACGTTGGGGGGTAAACGGACCCAAAGAAGGCAGGGGGATAGGTTAGGGTGAGCTGAAGGTATTGTTGGGGGATGTATGTTTGGGGGTAACCAGTGGTTCCTGGGACCTGCTGACACCATTTCTGCATTATGTAAACTGCAGGCCAACCTGTGCTGGCTAAATGATGGTGGAGTTTAAAACATACAGCATGAGGAAGCTGTGAACTGATAGACAACCAAACAAGAAAGAGAAAGGCACGGAGGCATCTCCTTAGGGCTGGGGAGACAGGGAATCTTCCAATTCCATCTGACAAAAGAGCCCGTGGGAAAGCAGGCTGCATCTTCCTCTTCCAGCCCCCAAGGTGCTAGTTTCTTCACAGGGTGAGGCTGGGGCGAGGGGTCCTTGGGGAAACCAGGGAGAGCTGCGGGCCGCCCCCTCCCGGGCAGGCAGGGGCATTTGGTCAAGTGGCCGGAAGGAAGGTCCATTAGAAGGCCATAAAGGGGGCGAGCCTCCTGACCCAAGGGCCTCTGGTCATGTCGCGGCCAAAGGGCCAGGCTCAGAGCGAACAAAGGGACCTTCCTTGGCAGGAAGCCGCTGAGAGGCTCAATTGCCTTGTTCTCGTCCCGGCTCTCACTGGTCCAACGGCCCCTCTGCTCACTGAACTCCAGGCCCCTTCCTCTCCACAAAACAAGGGCTGGGGGTCGGGAGGCTCCTGACGGATGAAGAGAATTATCCCAACTACAGAAGACTCTGGAAATAAAAGGGGTTATCTCCCAGGGGTGTCGGGGTGACTTGAGGGGGACCAAAAGGCCTGCTCCATTTGGTGCCTGAAATTCCCACTCTTAACTACCGCCAGGGTCCCAGGCCCTGGGAGGTGTCATTATCACCTATTAGCATCTTAAGCAAGTTTTAATGTTCTGGGAGGGGCCGTGGAGGCCAGGCTGGGAGCCGAGGCAGTAAGGGAGGCCCAAGGAAGGGGCTCCAGACCAAATCTCCCCGGGGGGCGGTGAGAAAGGAAGGAGGTCTTAGACCAAAGGGGACTCAGAGGAGTTGTGAGGACAAACGCTGCCTATTTCAGACTCCCGAGCACATCCTGTTTCCATGAGACTTCCTCAGGCCCCTTTGTGCCTCGGCTTCTCGGCCAAGACCATCCCAGCGAAACTTCTGAAAATCTGCTCGCCCTAAACCATCACCTCCTTGTCTTGGTTCCACAGCCCAAGACTTCTGACAAACAAAACAAAAAAAGGCAGAGTTTCTCTTGAGCTCTGCAGAGCCCGGGAATGGACGTGACCGTGGGATGCAGTGCGTCCAAGCCAGGCGCTGTACACACCCGGCTATGACATCAGAACTGCTGACAGTTTACTCCCATCAGACTGGTTTTGTGTGCCCGACTGGTGTCAGGCTGGTTCTCCCCAGAGAAAAGCCCCAACTGGAGGGCCCTTTCAAAACAGCCTGTGGGAAGGATGAGGCTGGTGGGTCTTACAGTGGTCAGCATCGCCATCAGTCACTCAGTTGTTAGGGGTCCCGGCCACGTTGGGCAAAAATGACATTTCTGGCTGTGCTGCCAACTAGCTGTGTGACCCCAGGCAAGTGACTCAATTACTCTGGGCCTCAGTTTCCTCTGTTGGAAAATGGGGCTGATCATAGCAGCTACCTCATAAGATTTCTGAGAGGACAAAAGTGCTTCCCACTCTTAGAGGGACCAAAATACCCAACCCAGCCTAGGAAGCCCAGCAGGCCCTGGGCTACGTGCCTGCCCATCATGACAGTCCTTCCTGCTTGGACCTCAGGCTCTCTGGTCTTATCTAGGTCATCAGCCCTCTGAGCCGTTCCATTCAGCACTCATTGTACCAGCTTCCTGGAAAATCTTCTCTTTGGATAACTCTTTCCAGTTTTAAATTCTAACTTAACCAACCCAGCCCTCTCTAAATCAGGCCCCTGTTTCAACCTCCTGCAACACCCTCTTCTTTCCCTTCACAGCACTTGGCCCCATCCATCACTGGACCCCGATTTGCGTGATCCCGTGTTTAAGGCCAGCTCCGCTCAGTAGGCTGCAGGCTCGCAGAAGACCGAGACTCATTCATTGTGCGGCGCCACGGCCTAGCACATAGCTAGCGCTCAAATAAATCTTGGTTGAACGGAAAAAATAAAAGGAGATGATGCAGGTAAGATATCAGGCACAGTTCCGGGCCATTAACAGCATCGGCCACTTTGGCCGCTGCGCTGTGCCGGCTGATTCAAGACCCTTCAGAGAAGAAAATGCCGGAGACAGGCCACTCCCTGCAAGGCGATTACAGAGGAGACAGGAAGACATGACTGGCATCAACGGGGAACAGTGAGGGACAGTATTGAATTAAATGTTCCATGGTGGGGTGTAACTGCCTTGGCAGCTCAGAGAAAAAGAGCTAATGAGGGCAGAGGAAAAGCATATTGGAAAAAAAAAAAAAGAACCAAAGCTGAGGAGAAAGTGGTGTTGGAATAGCAAAGGAGAGTGGGGTAGAACTCCAGGTGGGAGGAAAATCATCTTTCCACTAGCTACCATTTTCCACTAGCAAAAGCAGCAATAACAATTATCACCACCGTAGAGCTGATATTCAATGCAACATTTCCAAGGACCAGGTACTATAGCAAACCTTTTACAGAATTATTTTATTTCATCTTCAAAACAACCCTCAGAAAGTTCTTTTATTCTCATTATTTTAGAGAGCATCTCTTCCCACATCCATGTTGACCATTTTAGAGGTAAGGATGTTAAGGCTAGGAGACTCTTCTGTAATCTGCCCAGGAGCTCACAGCTAGTAAGCAGAGGATCTGACACTCGCACTCAGACCGCTTCCAGACCCAGTGGGGCCAGAGGAAGGCTGCAACAGCCTGGCAGCAGCATTTACAGTGGATGGGACAGTAAACCTTGAGTGGGGATGATATACTGAAAGCTGGCTTGGGGATGGCAGACTTGGTCCATTCTAGTATAGAAGGAATGGACTAATGTTTCAGAGTTGACAAGGTGAGCCCATGGGCAGGGGTGGCCACTGTGGACATAAAGAGGAAGGGGTGGATGGATGTAGGAGAGATTTTAAATAAGGAATAGTCAGGGCCTGGAAGCCGACTGGCTCTAAGTGTTGGATGTTAAAGGGTATCATTTAAAGCCGGGGTCCCCAACCCCCGGGTTGCAGACTGGTCCGCGGCCTGCTAGGAACCAGGCTGCACGGCAGGAGGTGAGTGGCATGTGAGTGAGCGAAGCTTCATCTGCCGCTCCCCATTGCTCCCTATTGCTCTCATTACTGCCTGAGCCATCCTCCCCCCACCCTATCCCGTCCGTGGAAAAATTGTCTTCCCTGAAACCCGTCCCTGGTGCCGAAAAGGCTGGGGACCGCTGACTGAAAGAGAACTCTCGAGTTTTAAGTCAAGTTACAATATGGGCCCATCCCCCATCTTGTCAACAGTACTTAAGGAGTTTCTTTTGACAATCTGCGTCAGAGCTTAGGAACCCCTATTTTCCCCAGCATTTTTAAGATATCTTTCCCTGGGTTGAGTGGTACACCAGTGCTAGCTCATAAGAATGGCTAGAGAACATCTCTTCCCACTTCCACGTTTAGCAACATCATGTTGGCTGCTTGGGAGTATTTACACTGTGGAAATTGGCAAATGCTACTAATCAGTGCTTTTATTTCCCTGGGGAGCTAGTTGTTACGCACTTACCAGCAAACACGTGCCTGGATTCAATTGAAATGTCTTCCACGGCACATCAGGACTATTTTCTCCCTTCCCACCGGAAGTGAAGAATAAAGAGGAAGAACGTGTGGGCTCAAAAAAAGGGAGCCATGGAGTCCCATGTGAACGAGGTCACCTCTTGAGCTACAGGTAATTACAATAGCTACCATTCCCTAAAGACCGGGTCTGTGCCAGAATCCCGACTGAGACTGCTACCTGTATCATCTCATTTAATCATCCCAACAGGGCTGTTAGGTAGGTCCTACTGCCACACCCCTCTCACAAGTGAGACACCAAGGCTCAGACAGATCAAGTCACTTGTCCACAGTGAGTCATGGAGTAAATGACAGAGCTGGGATTCAATCCAGGTGCGTCTGTCCCCACATCCCTGGCACTTGAAACGGAGGCTGTTTCTCTCTAGGAGCCTTTCACAGCCTCCTCTCCCGACCAGTCCTGACCAGTCCCTCTTTTCCTAGCTGTACTGACCTCTGCCTTGGTGAGTCACTTCTCATTTGCAAACACCAGAAAAGAATTCTGATTGTTTTGGCAGAACAGGGATTGATTTAGAGGTTACAAGGTAGTTCACAAAATTGCCAGAAAGGTAAAGAATCGAGCTTGGAAAACAAGCAGGAATCCAGGTGGACCAGTCGCCCACCAGATGACACCAATGCTGTCCCCACACCGTCGAACACTTTGCTGCTATTGCAAACTGGATGTAGTTGCCACTGCCTGGGGAGAATTCTCTTTTCCTGCTTCTTTGCTTTGCCTATCCTGGACCCTGAGCCCCAGTGGGAACATGTGATTGGCTGAGTGTCACTCACTTGGCCGCACCCTGACCTCCAGGGGGTGGGGAGGGCTTCTGGAGCAGGAGGTAGATCCTACCATCAGGATTCTTACAGTGGGGGATCCCCAAGCATAGGAGGGGGTTCACATGCTGGGTAGCCTCAGGGAGCTATATCACTTTCACACACTGTTTTTTCCTAACTCCTTGGCTACCTATGCACAAATTCTTTGTGCCCCTTGGAGACAAATAGAATATCACCCACCACTTTTCTTATCCTGTTCCGTATATTTCTTTCTTCACCATAAATTATGACACATTCAGTTACAAATGATGGGAAAACACAGCTCAGACAATAAAGAGGATGTATAGGCTAATGTAGATAAAAATGTCATGGAGTATTTGCCTTCAGGTGACGTTTGATCCAGCATTTCAAATGACATCAAGAAAGACTTCATATCTTTCCATCTCTTTGCTCTGCCTCCACAGTGTCAGCTTCACCCTCCCATAGTAGCCAAATGGTCAACACAGTTTCAAACCATATGCCTTTACACCTCCCACTCGAGGAAAAGGAAGAGCGTTTTTCTAGTGGCTCCTACACAGGTCAAGATTCCTTCTCTGCTTTGGGCTTAAACTGGGGACACTTGCCCCTCTCCAAACAATGACCATGGTCATGGGATGGGATACACTGATGGATCCAGGCCAATCAGGGTTTACCCCTGGAGCTAGGCTTGCTGGCCAATGCCACCCAAACCTGAGCACGGGCAGGCACAACTGGCCCACAGGACTATCAGAGGACTGTTAATGGAATCAATGCTACAGACACAATCAGAAAATGCAGGCAATGAGTCCCACATGGTTCCCATGCCAGCGCTGGGACTCCATTTATCTCTGTAAGCACATCAGAAAGGTGTAAACCCTTGGTGACACTGACTGTTCCTGATTCATTTTTGTACCCCAATGATTAGCAAAACCCCTGATACACAGGCACAGAGTGTATCTGTCTAAGGAACTCAAGAAAGTGTTCAGCAAGTAAGAACAAAATTTTGAAGTGGGAACATTCTATATGAGATTCATAGACCACTGAACACCATGTATAGGGAGGGGGCTTTAGATCTGCCCCAGTCAAGGACTGGTCCTGTGGCCGCTGCCCGGTACAGGTCCTCCCTGAGGTGTACATGGAGCAGTACCAACCGTCAGTGGCCAGTTGGGTTATTTGAAGTATTGTCAACCTCCCGGAAAGCTCTCTGGGCTCGGTGCCCTCAGCTGCACTTCCAATCTAAAGGTGATGGTGTGAGTCACGAAGGTGGGTATGGGGCCTGGGGGTATCAGTGCTGGCTTTGAACAATGCCCCTCTGTGAGAACACCTATTCATTGAGCATGACTCACTCTGTCTTTTTAGAACAGGGTTCCTGTCTCCTTTGGGTCTCTGGGGCTTCATGGCACAGGTTTTGAAGGAAAATATGGTAATAATAATAAAGAGAGAGAGCAGAGCCGGGGTGGGAGAGAATGGGAGAGAAAAGTTATGAACATCAGTATCTTTTCTTTCCTCTGGCTCAAATGTATTAAAAATAGAGATCTCCAAACAATCTCAAAGTCACTCAAACCAGTACCTCATTTAAGGATGGTGCAGTATTACCCCAAATACATCATTATCCTTAAAGTATCTTTACCACACAATTGATTTGCTCAGAGAACATTTAGCACAAAGCACTCAGGGACATCTGGGCTGTGTTTTTAAGAAAGGTTTTCTCTTGCAACCAACTCACCCCATATCCCCATCCTTTTCTTTTTTTAATAGACATTACTTTTTAGAGCAGTTTTAGGTTTATAGAATAATTCAACAGAAAGTACAGAGAAAGTCCATATGCCCTATTCCGTCTCTCCCACATAATGCCCCATCACTAACATCTTGCATTAGTGTGGTACATTTGTTACAATTGATAAACCAATATTGATATATTATTACTAACTAATGTCTATAGCTTATATTAAGATTCACTCTTTATGTTGTATATACAAGGGTGTTTTTTTTTGCTGTACGCGGGCCTCGCACTGTTGTGGCCTCTCCCGTTGCGGAGCACAGGCTCCGGACGCGCAGGCTCAGCGGCCATGGCTCGCGGGCCCAGCCGCTCCGTGGCATGTGGGATCTTCCCGGACAGGGGCACGAACCCGTGTCCCCTGCATTGACAGGCGGACTCTCAACCACTGCGCCACCAGGGAAGCCCCAGGGAAGGGGTTTTGACAAATGCATTAATGTCATGTATCCGCCATTGCAGTATCACCAGGATGGTTTCACTGCCCTAAAAATCTCCTGTGCTCCATCTATTCCTCCCTCCCTCTCGCCCCCTAGAGCCCTGGCACCCACCGACTGATCTTGTACTGCCTCTGTAGTCTCGCCTTTTCCAGGATGTCATATAGTTGGAATTATATAGCAAGTAGCCTTTTTAGATCTGCTTCTTTCCCTTAGTAATATGCATTTAAGTCTCCTCCGTGTCTTTTCATGGCATGATAGCCCTTTTTTTTTTTATTAGTGAAGAATATTCCATTGTCTGGATGTACCAAAGTTTGTCTATTCACCAAGTGACGGACACTTTGGTTGCTTCCAACTTTTGGCAGTTATGAATAAAACTTCTGCCAACATCCATGTGCAGGTTCTTGTGTGGACATAAGTTTTTAACTCATTTCGATAAATACCAAGGAGCCCAGCTGCTGGGTCATATGGTAAGAGTATATTTAGATTTGTAAGAAACTGCTAACCTGCCTTCCAAAGTCACTGTAACTTTTTGCACCCTCACCAGCAATGAATGAGAGTTCCTGTTGCTCCACATCCTTGTCAGCGTTTCATGTTGTCAGTGCCCTCATGAATATCGAGGCTATTTCCTAGCAAGGTTTTATCTTGCAATGAACCCACCCTATGCCCTCATCTATTTTTTATTAAAAAAAAATGATGATTGGTTTGAAGTCCCTAAATTTGTTATGCAGCATTAGGTAGTTGATATAAGAGCCACATGTCAGCCCTAAGCCATCAGCCAGCACCAACGTGCCAGGCATGTGCGTCGTCCATGTTGGATCCTCCAGTCTTCAGATGGCTGCAGCTCTAGCTGACGTGTGACTGTAGTGGCATAAGAGGCCGCAAGTGTGTACTGCCCAGCCAAGACCTTCCTGAATTCCTGACCTACAAAAACTATTTATTTCCTGGACCTCATCATGACTACGCAATAGAAGTTCAGGATTCCTAGGTTCTTCTCATTTAATAGCATCGCAGAGAAAAAGGGAACAACCCTGTGTTCTATTCTTCACTTACATGTTTGTTGGCTACACATCAGTAGACAAGGCACATCACTTTTTGGAAACTCATTTTCCTGAGTTATGAAACAAAACACCACCACCAACTCTGCTCACCTGTCAGAGTTGATGTGAGAATAAACGTGGCCATGTTTTGTAAAGCGTCACTTACTGAACAAAATTTCAAGTATCATATTAATGGAGGGGACCAGTAGTGAAAATTTCAAAGTGATGTCTATCTGACTTTGGATCTCTATATAAGATTTCCTCTCCATCCAAATTGCACGTAGGCTTTCCTTAAGCTGAGACTGTGTCCTCTGGGCACATTTCTAATGGCCTAATGGGAGAGGTCCCCCCAAAATTTAACATTTGCAACATAAACACAATGTGCATGATCTATTTGAACATACTGCCCTAGACAAAACAAAATGTCTATGTAATTCCTAACCATCCAGACTGGGTCTGCCTTAGACAAGTAAAAACTAAAATGATAACCACAGTGATTACAATTTACTGGGCACTTATTATTTGCTGACCACTATGTTAGGTACTTTATATACAGTATCTCAATGAATCCTTTCCCAACCCCATGGGTAAATATTATTACCCTCTTTAACTGATTAAAAAAGAAGAAAAGATTTTGACTTCCAGGTGAAAATGAAGGATTGAATACACTTAAATGTGTTTGTTCCCATCTAAAACTACATTAAAAGAGTTAACTGATTTTTAAAAAATAAATTTATTTATTTTATTTTTGTTTTTGTCTGCGTTGGGTCTTTGTTGCTGCCTGTGGGCTTTTCTCTAGTTGCGGCCAGCAGGGGCTACTCTTCATTGCGGTGCGCAGGCTTCTCATTAGGTGGCTTCTTTTGTTGCAGAGCACGGGCTCTAGGTGCATGGGCTTCAGTGGTTGTGGCACTCAGGCTCAGTAGCTGTGCCTCGCAGGTTCTAGAGCACAGGCTCAGTAGTCGTGTCACATGGGCTTAGCTGCTCCGCGGCATGTGGGATCTTCCCAGACCAGGGCTCGAACCCGAGTCCCATGCATTGGCAGGCGGATTCTTAACCACTGCGCCACCAGGGAAGCCCGATTTTTTTAAAGTCAACCAATGTCTGGCACATAGTACAGGCTCATAAGTATTTGTTGAATAAATGAATAAAGTAATAAATGAAAACAATTAATAATCCTACAAGGTAAATAAAACAGACACTGAGCTCACACCAAAAAAATTTTGGAAGCTGAAATGAATATGAATGGACTTTGCAGACCTGAGAAATTTGAATCCTAAGTCAGCCGTGTGGAAAGCCGAGGAACAGTCAGATTACAGCTCAGACTTCCCCCAAGGGGTCAGAATAGGGAGCACTAGTTATCTCCTAAAGTAGGGGTGGGGTGGAGCTAAAATCAGGGGACTGGTTGGTTTAAAAGTTAGTTTAAGAAGCTGGTGGGGGCTTCCCTGGTGGCGCAGTGGTTAAGAATCTGCCTGCCAGTGCAGGAGACATGGGTTTGAGCCCTAGACTGGGAAGATCCCACATGCTGCAGAGCAACTAAGCCCGTGCACCACAACTACTGAGCCTGCATGCTAGAGCCTGTGAGCCACAACTACTGAGCCCACATGCCACAACTACTGAAGCCCATACGCCTAGAGCCCGTGCTCCACTACAAAGAGAAGCCACCACTCCACAATGAAAAATAGCCCCTGCTCGCTGCAACTAGAGAAAGCCCATGCATGGCAACAGACCCAATGCAGCCAAAAATAAATAAATTAAAAAAAAAAAAGGATGAAGCTGGTGGATCCCAGATCCCATCACCCACTCTAGTCAGCCGTGTGACTCCCTCTTTCCCACCTGGACAAAAGGCTAAGCTTTTTTCTCAGGAGAGGGTAGAATGGGAGGGGTCTGAATTAGAGAACACCCTACAACTGAGGGTAAAGGTACCATGGGAAAACAGAGGGATCTGGTGACACTGACACATTGAATGCTGAGCCCCCAGCCCTCCTTTCTACCTTGGCTCCCAGAAAGCTGGCAGTCAGTCTTGTACTCTCCTAACAGAAGAGAAACCCCTTCTCTGGGGAATTTGACTAGCCCAAGAGGGAAGATACAAAATACTAAAACCAGGAGTTTCCCAATGAGGGGCCAGCTAGATCAGCATACAGCAAAGATCACAGTCATGCAGAGCTTCCAAAAAAATACCTCATTCTTAAATATGAACAAACAAGGGTCCCTATACATTTGAGGAAAGCCAAATGAAAGGTAGAGACCAAAGCAAACATAAAAAAAGCATTTTGGAGGAAGCAGAAAAAGTACATGAAGAAGAAATCTCTTTTAAAAACTATCATTACTATTTCCAGGGTGTTAAGAGAATTTTTACATTCATGAAAAAGGAACAGTATGCTACAAAAAAAGGAATACCAAGAGAATAGAAAAGAACTCCTGGAAATTACAAATACATAGCATAAATTGAAAACTCAGTAGAATTGGTGGAGGATAAAACTGAAGAACTCTCCTGGAATGAAGAATAAAAACCAGAGAGGTGGAAAGTAAGAGAGAAAGGGAAAGAAAAGCAGAGGACCTACCTAGGAGGTCATTCTTCAGTTAACAGGCTTTCTAGAATGAAAGAATAGAAAAACTGAAGGAGAGTCAAGCATTAAGGAAATGAGTCAGTCAGTCAGGGTTTGAACAGAGAAACAGAACCACCACAAGTGATACAGGATAAGGGATTTGTTACAGGAGTTAGGCCCTCCACCGTCGTGGAGTTGGTGGAGCAGTCTATGCAAACTGCTGCCTTTGAAAACTAGTGTTGAGCCTAACGTCTCTACAGACTGGCAGTTGGGAAGGAAAACTGGGTGTGGAAAGAGCAAAGACAAGGTGGAACCCAAGAGGGCAAACTGGAACCCATGTCTGTCTCTCACTCCCTCCAACCTGAATGCCATGGGTGACCTACAGGAGAATCTGGCACCCTTTCACCACCACAGAGCTACACACACACCATCCAGAAAAGTTGGAGAGGCTGTAGGAACAGATATGGTGGGGGTTAATGAAGCTGTGAGTCCAGGTGTTGTCCCAAACCAGCCAGGTGAGCTAGGAGATGCCTCAGTGCCTGACACCGGACGCCAACATTCAGAGCATACAAATACGGCTGCTGCTTTATTTTCACCTTCCAGATTTGGTACAAAATGTCCTTTGTGGCCAACACTAGCTTGACACCAGATAGAGAATGGGGTTCTGGGAGACGTGGTTCCAGCTTAGCTAAGATGACACAGCACAAAGCAACCCTTTATCAGAATGGACATTTTTAATTAAAAGAGTCCACAGAGTGCCCTGAATATGAAAACAGACTCACATCAAGTCACACCACTGTGAAATTTCTAAAAACTGGGGACAAAGAGAAAGCAAGATTCCAGAGAGAAAAAACAAGTTTCAGACAAAGAATCATAATGATATCAGGTCACTCAACAGCAACTCAGAAAGTTAGAAAAACACAAAGCCATGTCTTCAAAATTCTGCAGAGAAATGATTTCCAAGCTAGCATTCTTCAGCCAAGTTATCACTTAAAGGTAAGTGTAGAATAAGGCAATTTCAGACATGTGCAGTCTAAGGAAGCTGCTGAATGATGTGATCTACCAGGAGACAGGAGATTCTGGCACAAGTGGATCCAGCAGTGGAGGAAAGTGACAGGAGCCCTGGATGACAGTGTAGGGGGCCCTCAAGACCATAGCTGTACCTGAGGCCCAGAGAAAACCAGGCCAGGCCCAATGGTCAGAGGAGCTGTGGGGATTTCACTGAGGCGAAGTCGACAGAATGTCTCACGTATTTTAATGTATTGACAGGAGACTCACAATTAGGGATTCCTTGGGTTGAATTTATGAGAACTGTATCAAATACTTAGCAAACAAACAAACAAAATTAGGGTAAGTATGACCTCCAGGGGAAACAACAACAATTACAGAGGAAAGGAAAAATATTCCTAGAATACTGCATGGCTCAGCTGTGAATAGCATTCCACAGTCATAATAGTATAAATGCTGAATACTGATCTAATAAATATTAGATGTAACTATATTGGGAGATGGGGGGCAGGGCGGGGAGTGTGTACATGGTGGGAGGGGATGAAGATGGGATGAAGGAGCAATCCTCATGGCCCAATCTAGAATTCTCAGATAACTATTTGATCTGATTTTATTCCACGTGGAAGTATTGCCAAATAGAAAAATACAGTTTATATTATGATACATATGGTCCTGTTTCACAGTGGTAAAGTCAAAGATAATGCCTAAAACTGAAAAATCAAGAAGCATCAATCTAAGTACATTATTTAGCTATGTAGAGGTAATTACCAAAAGAAATAGCTAAAGGACTTCAAAATAGTCACCTCTTGGGAGGAGAAAATGGGGTTAGGGGAGACCTGATATTTTAAAATAAGTTTTGTAGGGAATTCCCCAGTGGTGCAGTGGTTAGGACTCCATGCTTTCACTGCCAAGGGCCTGGGTTCAATCCCTGGTAGGGAAACTGAGATCCACAAGCTGCATGGCCTGGCCAAAAATAAAATAAAATAAGCTTTGTAGAAGTACTCGTACTTCTTTTTTTTTTTTTATTGCGGTATGCGGGCCTCTCACTGTTGTGGCCTCTCCCGTTGCAGAGCACAGGCTCCGGACACACAGGCTCAGCAGCCATGGCTCACGGGCCTAGCTGCTCCGCGGCATGTGGGATCTTCCCGGACCGGGGCACGAACCCGTGTCCCCTGCATCGGCAGGTGGACTCTCAACCACTGCGCCACCAGGGAAGGCCAAGTACTTGTACTTCTACTTCTGTACTTCGCTACTTGTACTACATAAACTATGTACAGGTGGTACTTTGACTTAAGAAAAAACCTAAAACATAAAAGTGTGGCTACTGCTATGGTCTGAAGGTTTGTGTCCCCCTAAATTCATATGTTGAAATCCTAATGCCCAATGTGATGATATTAGGAGGTGGGGCTTTGGGGAGGTGATTGGGTCATGAGGGTGGAGCCCTCATGAATGGGATTAGTGCCCTAATAAGAGATCCCAGAGAGTTCTCTAGTCCCTTTTGCAGTGTGAGGACACAGTGAGAGGTCTTTAATCCTGAAGAGGGTCTTCACCAGAACCCGATCTCAGACTTCCACCCTCCAGAACCGTGAGAAATAAATTTCTATTGTTTATAAGCCCCCCAGTCTGTGGGATTTTGTTACAGCAACCTGAACAGACTAAGATAGCCATCAACTCTTAAGGAATGAAAGAGGGAAAGGGAAGGATGTAGGGGGAGGGAGGAAAGGAAAGAAGAAAGGAAGGGAGAAAGAAAACGAAGCTTTAAATAGTTAACTCGCCTAGCCCAAGTTCACAGCGCTGGTAAATGACAGAGCTGAGTTTTGATCCCAGGTTCATCTGACTCCACACGACTTTCTATAAACCACTACACGACAAGATATCAACCCCTCAAGGTCTTCATTTGGTCTGGAGTGGACCCAAATGTCTGGTGGGTGACACTGCACTCTGGGCAGAGAGAGAGGAGCCGAGGGCACAGTTAGTGAGAGGTGGAGACAGAGGGAGAGGAGGTTGGGTAAACAAATAGTTAATCAGAAAAATGTGAGGGTGTCCCCTGAACAGAGCTGGACACTGGGGGAGTTGGGAGGGACAGCTCAAGTGCATGAGAGGATCTGAAGCACAGGCAGAGAGGAGTCATGGGAGACAGCAATTCAGGCTCCTGGTGGAGATACTGGTGGGAGGAGAGGAAGGAAGGGAGGCTGAGGAGGGAAAAGGATGCTCCCTGGACAGGAACGGGAGCACAGCCCAGGACGAAGGCCGTTCAGTAGGGCAGCTGCAGGTTTACATTCTCGAATAAAAACTCTTTCCAGATAGAGCAAATAGCAGGAACCCAGGGATATCTGCGGAATACATGAATGCAAGAGCAAAAGGCAGGGCTTCTTCAGCGGTTCAGATTTGCCTTCCTGAACCCTAAGTGGTTGGAAAGTGTATGCCTTTGAAGCTCTCATTAGACAAAGAATGCTTGAATCTCGGATTTCTCACCAAGACTTAGGTGGGGTGGTGTGCTGCACCCCCTCAAGACCAGGTCTCAAGAGAAGAATGTTATATTTTTAAGAAATCTGTAAGCCAATTGTTTTTTGTTTTTTAAAGAATAAGATTTAATTAATTAATTTATTTATTTTTATTGGTCATGCCATGCGGCCTGTGGGATCCCATTTCCCCGACCAGGGATTGAACCCATGCCCTTGGCAGTGAAAGCGTGGAGTCCTAACCACTGGACTGCCAGGGAAGTCCCAGCCAATTGTTATTTTGTTGGTAGCTTAAAATTGGCCACGGTGGGAGTCTTAACACCCCGGAAATCAGTGCAAGCTACGAATTAGGGCTTTGTTTTAATTTCAGACAGCTGGCTGTTGAACATTTACCAGCACACCACTGCATACATGTGTTAAAAGAGGAGAGGGCTTGCCTGGTGACACAGTGGTTGAGAGTCCGCCTGCCGATGCAGGGGACACGGGTTCATGCCCCGGTCCGGGAAGATCCCACATGCCGCAGAGCGGCTGGGCCCGTGAGCCATGGCCGCTGAGCCTGCGCGTCTGGAGCCTGTGCTCCGCAATGGGAGAGGCCACAACAGTGAGAGGACCGCGTACCACAAAAAAAAAAAAAAAAAAAAAGAGGAGAAACTAGACACCCACTGAGTGAATAGGGAAGGCATAGTGATGACATTAATTGCAAGAGCTAACATTTACAGAGTAAGTACTATATGCCCTACGCTGTATTAGATGAGATGCGTTCATATATTGTCTCACATAATCTTGTAAAAGCCCCATGACGTAGATATTTTTACCCCTTTTTACACATACTGGGGTTGAGGTCCAAAGAGATTAGTTAGTTTTGCTCAAAGATACAAGCCAGTAAGTAGGAATCAAGCCTCCCGTCTTAGATTTAAAGCCCACACTCTCAGCACCACCGTGGGGGAGGAATATTGCAAAGTGGGTAAGTGTGAGGATGCTGGAGCCAAGATGCCTGGATTCAAACACTGCTTCTGACACTTACTAACTGTGTGAGCTGGAGTGGGATATTGAATCACTCTTTGCCTTGGTTTCTTCATCTGTAAAATAGGGTGAACAATCAAATCTTCCACACAAAGTAGCATTTCACACAGAACCTGGTACTAACAACAAAGTTAGTTATTATTACCTTAATTATTAACAAAGTTTGATGGTTTCTATCTTATTCCACATTTGATGAAACTATTTGACTTAAAAAATGCATTTGATCTCTGGAGGATACACAAGAATCTAGTTTGTTGGTAGCCTCCAGGGAGAAGCGGGGACAGATGTGGGAAGGAAGCTAAATCAGCCAACATCTACCCAGGAAACAGAAACCACACAAGTTATTTGATCCGAGAAAATTTAATATAAAGAATCGTTAATACAATGTAAAATTGTTAACCAGGTAACTGCAATGTAAACACTCGGAGGTTTCATAGCAGTAATGACCGCAGGAAGCTGTCCCCACCCCTTGGCGTGGGTATGGGGGGGACCAAGGGAAGAGTTGGAATTCAGTGAATGATTCAAGCTTAGAAGTTGGGGAGGGGACCGCCCATCCTGTGCCAGGATACCTCTGAGGTGGGGGGCACCTATGGCTGGTGCTGCGTCTGCGAGGGCAGTACCAGGAGGCTGGTATTAGAAAAACTACACAATTGCGTTCAGCTGCGTCAGGAAGGCAGGATGAAGAAGCGATAGTGAGGGCTGTTCACAGTGCGGGAAGCAGACAGGAAGCCCACAGAAGGAGCAAGTTTCTTCTGCCTCCTCTGACCTTACAATTTCCCGGACACCGTTCTTGGGAGAATCTCCCATGAGGCGGCTGACAAAGCAGAAACGCTCTGTGCAGAGCCCCAGCTGCAGCATCCAAAAGCTGAGTATAAAAGGATGGGTTTGGAGCTGAGAGACAATGTCGTAGCCACTGGTGCAGAGGCTTTAACTGAATAGCTGGGTGACCTCTGGAATTTCAGTCCATCGAAAGTATTACCTAATTTTAAAAATACATAAAATGTAAATTTGAAAGAAAACCTGACATTTGTCACTGAGCGAGGTTGTGGTATATGCTTGGCACAAAATAAGTGCTTAATACACATTTATTGAGTGAATGGGTGAACGGGAAAAAGCAATTCATGCTAGCGTGTGTCTATAATCATTTGTCAAAAGCTACTCTGTAAATTGTCCTGGAGGTCCAGCAGGCAGAGGGAAACAAAATGAGCACTGGCCCTACTTCCATGGTGAGGGCAGGAAGAAGATTTAACAAGCAGACAAGTGAGTTAATTACAGACAGTGACAGAGGGTATGAAGGCAACAAACATGGCGAGAGTATGGTTAGTGCAAGGGTGTGGATGGAGAGCATTTTAAATCTATCTATCTATTTATTTATTTTTGGCTGCGTTGGGTCTTCGTTGCTGTGAGCAGGCTTTCTCTAGTTGCTGCAAGTGGGGGCTACTCTTCGTTGTGGTGCGCGTGCTTTTCCTTGCGGTGGCTTCTGTTGTGGAGCACCGGCTGTAGAGCGCAGGCTCAGTAGTTGTGGCGCACGGGCTTAGTTGCCCCACGACATGTGGGATCTTCCCGGACCAGGGCTCGAACCTGTGTCCCCTGCATTGGCAGGTGGATTCTTAACCACTCCACCACTAGGGAAGTCCCTGGAGAGCATTTTAGATTGGACACGGAGGTCCTCTCTGTGGTCATGACATTTAAACTGAGACCTGAAAGATGGCAAAGGACCAGCCCCACAAGATCTGGGGGAAGAGCGCCATAGGCAGAGGGAAGGGCGGTTGCAAAGACCCTGAGGCAGGAGAGAGCTTGGTGCGCTTCAGACAGTGACTGATGGTCTGGTGACAGGAGTGTGCTGAGGCGGGGGGAGGGTGGTGCGAGACCCTTCAGAGATGACAGATGCTGGGGGATGGATCTAGCTGGGCTTTGGAGGAAAGTGAGGTGTATTTTATTCTAAATGTAGTTTTAAAAAAACACATTGTAGTATTTTAAATAGAAATTATCATTGGATTTGTATTTCTCAAAGATCACTGTGGCTGCTGGTGGTGAAGGATCACAGTGGATCAAGGCTGGAAGGAGGGGACTGTATTTGTTTCTTTAGGTGGCCACAACAAATCACCCCAAACCTGGCGGCTTCAAACATCAGAAATGTATTCTCACAGTTCGGGGGGGCAGAAGTCCAAAATTAAGGCATCAACAGGGCCGTACTCCCTCTGAGGCTCCAGGACAGTCTTGTCTCTTTCAGCTTCTGGGACCCCAGGTGCTCCTTGGCTGTGACAGCACAACACCAATCTCTGCTTCTGCTTCACATGGTCGCCCCTCTGTGTCTTCTGCCCAGTGTGTCTGCATTTCTCCTTTTCTTATAAGGGCCCTTGTTGGATTTAGGGCCCATCCTGTTAATCCAGGATGATCTCATCTTGAGATCCTTAACTTCATTACATCTACAATGACCTGTTTTTCAAATTAGTGGACAATCACAGGTTCCAGGGTTTAGGGTTTGTTCGTATTTTGGGGGACCACCATTCAACCCACTACGGAGATCCGTGATGAGATTCAGTGATTATGCAGGGGAGAGACGATGGCGAATTAGAGGAGGGAGGTGACTGCAGCCATGGGTTTGATAGGGGGTGTATTAGTCAGGGCTCTCCAGAGAAACAGAACCAAAAGGATACACAGAAAGATTTATTATAAGGAATTAGCTCACATGATTCTGGAGACTGGGAAATCCCCAGATCTGCTATCACCATGCTGGAAGAACCAGGAGAGCCAAGATGTAGTTCAAGTCTGAATCTGAAGGCCTGAGAACCAGGAGAACTGATGACGTAAATTCCACTTCCAAAGCTGGCAGGCTGGAGACCCAGGAAGAGCCAACGTTTTGTCTGAAGGCTGGAAATGAGCGGTGTCCCAGCTCCTGCAGACTGGTAGGGGGAGTTCCTTCCTACCCAGCTTTTTCTGTTCTATTCACGTCCTCAGTTGATTGGGTGAGGCTCACCCACATTAGGGAAGGCAATCTGCTTTCCTCAGTCCATTGATACAAATATTAATCTCATCCAGAAACACCCTCACAGACACTCTGGATAATGACTGGCCAGTATCCGGGCATACTGTGACCCAGTCAAGTGGACACATAAAACTGACCAGCACAGACGGAGAGTAAGGGAGGGAGGAAGGGAATGGGGGGTCTCATGTTCCAGGAAGAGATATACACTGAGTAGCCTAACTCAGGACCAAATGGCAGAGGTGAAGAGGGGAGACCATGGAGAAGCCAATGGCTGGTGGACGCTGCCCTATTGGAGAGGAAAGCTGAGTCACTGTCTCAGCACTGAGACTCTCTTACAGCTTCCGTCTTCCCCCATCTCTAGAAAAGCATTTCCCTGCCAGCTACTGAGGCAAACGGCTCCCATCATGAACTGGTCCTTTGGCGGTGAAGGCATCATCACCAAGCAAGTGGATCAATGAAAAGCTGAATTACACTGGGTACCATCTTCAGACATGGAAACTGAATCTTTGAAAACCTTCCCTCTGCATCTCCTGCACATGCAGGACTGCTCAGGTTTATACAATTAATACCAAGCTATCGTGCTGCACCACTTCTGTAGTGTTCTGATTTCAGTCTGAGTGGGTGATTTCCACACCAGTGAAATAAGACCTATGGCTACACTCAAGATCTTCCAGCTTCCCTTACCTTATTGTCTTCTCCATTTATTAAGATAGAAATCCACTGAGATTTTGAGATGTTTTAAGACAGAATCCACTAGAAGCAGGTGCTCAATAAATATTTAGGATATAAATAACCCTACAGACTTCTACCTTGATATTAAGAAAGAATATTCCTACAAGGTCTGTTCTAAGTAAAGGCATTGTATTAGTTATCCCCTGCTGCATAACAAATTACCTCAAAACACAGTGGTTTAAACAACAAACATTGATTCGTTTGCAGTTTCTGTGGGTCAAGAATCCAGAAGCAGCTGAAACTGTGTGGCTCTGACTCAGGGTCTTTCATGAGGTTGCAGTCAAGATGCTGGCTAGGGCTGCGACAGTCATCCGACAGCTGGATAGGGATGGGGATAGAGGCTGTTCTTCCAAGATTGCTCCCTCACATGGCTGTTTTTAGGAGACCCCAGTTCCTTGCTGTTAGAAGGAGACCTAAGTTTCTCACCATGTGAGCCTCTCCCTAGGGCTGCTTGAGTGTCCTCACAACGTGGCAGCTGTCTTCCCCCAGAACAAATAATTTCAGAGAGAGCAAGGAGGAAGCTGCAGTGCCTTTTATGATCTGCCCTTAGATGTCACACACCCCATTATTTCGGCCACATTCTATTGGTTAGAGGTGAATTGCTAAGTACAACCTCCACTCAAAGGGTGGGGAATTCAGCTCTACTTCTTGATGGGAAGAACATCAAATAACTTGTGGGCATATTTTAAATGTCCAGATACTCTGGGAGCCTGTCTCTGACACCGAGGAGGCTCTGAGAAATGGTTATTGTACAGTAAAGGAGAGATCTTTCCTCACTTACTCTAGAAAACTAATGAGCCACAGATTGGGATAATATCTCTCTCCTTCCCTGTGAGTTGGGTGGCAAGAACATCAATAAAACATCAACAATAATAATGGCACCTAATATTTGCTGAGTATGCGTGAGAATGATAGCATCTCAAGAGCAGGAGCATTGCCTGCCTAGTTCTCTACTGTATTTCCAGCTCCCAGAACCAGGTGCTCAATAAATATTCAGAATTGAATGAATGCAATTCTCATTTCAATGTCAGAAGAACCTTATGAGGTAGACAATGTTATTGCTCCCATTCTACAGATGGGAAAATAGAGGCATAGGGAAATTAAGTAATTTGTCAAAGTGACATGACTAATAATGGTAGAGTTAGGATTAGAACACAGACAATCTGACTCCAAACACCACCACCACCACCATGGTCCATAGAGACATCGAATGACAACTTGTGATGACTGAACCAGTACTGGTAACAATGGCTTGGTTACAGTAATGGAAGGAAGATGAGGCCTGAATTAAAACAAAACACTGAATAATCCAAAAACCATTTTCATTTGGCCCAGGAATATAGCCAGAGACATACTCTCAGAGGAGCAGCTACATTCAAACCATATGGACTTGGCCCTGATCTGTATCCCGGGCGGACACTCTCTTGAAAGGATCCTCAAAGGATCCAGCTCTTGCCCTCCAAGCTGCCCTGAGCTAGGGCATCCCTAAGATTCTCCAGAAAAACAGTGTCCACCCACACCTCTGGAAGATATGTCCCTATTTTTAAGTCTCTTCTTCCTGAAGTCTCATGTATAATGCTTGTTTTGCAAACAGCATATTTCTCCCTGTTGTGCCTTTAGGATGAAAACATATTCCTTAATTTGAAAAAGTCACCTATGAAAAGGTCCATTTCCCAGCACAGGCTTGAAGGGCAAGCTGACACTGTTCATGTTGCAGGATGAGATCCTGCTACATATTCTGACTTATTAACTATATCCAACTCTTCTAGTTTCTCAGAGCCCCTCCTGCCAACTACAGCAAACACAGGCGGATACCACTGTGCACACAGCCCACCTGTGGAAGCATGAACAAGCACAGAGAAATGCTTGTAAGGCTGGCTTCAGTTTGAGGCAGAGGGCAGGTTTCATGTGGAAACCTGGAGCCTATATGGTTTCAGCTCAGCTCTGGTCCTGACTCAGTAAACCATAAGCAAGCTACCCACTCTTTCTGGATTCAGTTTCCTTCTCAAGAGCTCAGAGATACATGCAGGGCTTTCCTTTTCCAAGGGGTGGGGTGAATATGCCAAAGGGATCTCAGTCCAATGTGGGTTCAGGTGAAAGGGCAAACTGGCCCTGAGAATCCCATGGGTTGAGTATGATTTGAAGATATTCTTTTAAAAGAACCATTGTTTCCTTAAATTTAAATTAGTTGCTAATGGTTAAAAAAAAAAGAGAGAGAGAGAGAGAGAAAGAAAGAAAAAGAAAAAAAAGAGGAGGTTTTATATTTTTAAAAATTCAGAGATCCAGGAATTGGAAACTCTAACAACATCAGATGGATTGCATTCCCAAAGGGAACAGAGCTGAGTACTGGCTCTCACTGATTTCAGACCAGGCGGTAACTCTTTCAACCAGTTTACCCCAGTCTCCACCACTCCCTATTGCTTAACCCTGTTCCATGTTAATCATTATGAAAATGTAATTTAAGTATTGTATTTGTTTTCTTAGTAAATTACAAGCTTCATGATAGGTCAGAATGGCAAAATTTCCTTTGCGTAAAATTTGGTATAGTTCATAAAAGCCGAGTTTAGCGAGTGCCCTTGCTTTGCAGGTACGTTGTGCATATGCTTGGTTTGCCAACTGGGTAATCCTGACTTCTTTAAACTTTGGGGTCTGGGGCTCCTACCATGACTCAGGGGGTAGCTGACCAGAGTGGCAGAGCACTGTGAGAAAAGAGGGTACAGAGGAAATGTGGGGCTCATTTTCCACCCACCCTTAATCTACAGTCAAATGAGACCTGGCCTCAAGGGGATGGGGAGGGGGTTGGATAGGAGTCTTCTGTCTTCCTAAGACTGGAAGAATTTGATCCTTCCACCCCAGTTCTGTGCAACACTAAAGTTTTCACCTGGTGCAGACAAACTTCAGCCAGCAAGCTGGTCACCTGTTTGAAAATAAAGTTTTATTGGAAGCCAGCTATGCCCATTTATTTACAGGTTACCTGTGGCTGCTTTCACCGTACGAAGGCAGCATTGAGTGGTTTCCACAGAGACCATGTGGCAAGCCTGAAATATCTGCTATCAGCCCTTTATAGAAAAAGTTACCAATCCCTGTTCTAGCAACTCAGGTTAGCTCAAGCAAAGGATGTTTGTGGTCAAGACATAACAGGGAATGTGCTAGATGCCAGGGATAGAAGCCACAGAGAAATCAGGCCTCGGGGGAACTAAAATTGTAACTGCAGCTCTTTCTCGTGGAATTACTGATTCTCTGTTTCTTCCCTGGTCTCCTTCCACTGCTGCCTTCCCCAGCTTCCCTTGCCTTCCCTCAGCTTGCACATGGCTCCTCAGGGCTACCGACACCCCTTTCATATCGTGCAAACCCTAACAGCTTTTCAGCTTTGATCTCCATTGCGAATGGCCACAGCCTCTGAGTTTCCCAATTCTGAACTCCCAGGGGAGGAATGTGATTGGCCCAGATCATCTTTTCAAGTCTGTGATTCTTGGCGATTCCTGGCCAGCCTGTGACTGTCCTCTCCCCTCAGTCAGGAGCCCACCCTGGATCCACATCAGTGACCAGGGGGCTTTGCCACATGAAGCAGAAAGTGTTATCCCCTCAGCAGGGGCGGTAGGCACAGAGCCCTCCTTTAGAAGAGAATGCCACAGGGCAGAAGCCAAAACTTAGCGAACTCAACTTGTGAAGGACCTGGGCTTTTCTTCAAGCCAAAGAACTCTCTTATTCACAGCATTGACCGAAAAGCCAACATCTGAACAATCAACATGCCCCCTCGGAGAAGGGGAATGGATCCCCCTTGGAGTTTGCAGCTGGCTCTTTTGTGAGCAGAGGACCAAGCCCAACTGAAGGAGAGATGAGCAGATCAAGTGTGGCAACTGGTGGAATTTCAGAAATCACTGTCTTGTCCTAACTGGACCAGCAGAGAAGAAGCAGAAAGATATCTAGCCTGGACTCTACTGGTGGTCTGGTAGCTAAGACTTTGAGCTCCCAGTGCAGAGGGCCCAGGTTTGATCCCTGGTCAGGGAGTTAGATCCCACATGCTACAACTAAGAGTTTGCATGCCACAACTGAAGATCCCACATGCTGCAACAAAGACCCAGCACAGCTAAATAAATAAATATTTTTTAAAAAAAAAGAAAGAAAAAAAGAAATCTAGCCTGGCAGACCTTCTCCTGGTTTTGCCACAAACAAACTGAGTGCAGACGCATGTGGTACTTCCTCCTGATTCCAGACCAGGCCTGTTTCCCACTGATCAAACGATGGGGCTGAATCAGACCAGCGGTTCTCAAACTGCCCCCAGCCTAGCCAAGATCAGGCTGTGCCCCTGGCCACCATCACAAGACTGTTCTACAAGAGAGTCCTGGGCTCCAGAAACACCCAGCTGCTTCCCAGCCTGCTGGAAAATGTTGACTTTCTATTTCTCCCTTGGCCAAATTCTGTGGGTAGCGTGGCTCCCCGACACGTAGGCCACACAATCAGCTCTCACAACCCACTTCCTCAAGGTGATCCCACGTCGTTCTGCTGTCCATGATAAACAGCTCCAGACTGGGCAGCCCAGACCCAGGGGAAGCCAGCCTGCTGTGGATCTGGAAAGTTCCCCAGAGGCAGATAGATGGCAGCTGCTTCTCTGGCCCAGGCTGAGGCCAAGCCACAAGCGGGGAGGACAACTCAAGCCCAGGCCTCCGACCACTGATGCAAATTGGCCCCGTAGAGCCTGGCCAGGTCAGAGGGGGCCCAAGGAGCTAGAACTCCGAGGGACAGCTGAGTGGGGAGACAGCCTTCATCATCCTACTAAGTCACTAAGAGGTTTCTGAAACAGGTGGCTCGAATTTCCTTGGAAACCCAGAATAATCCCCCATTCGAAGTGTTCGCGAATCTTGTTGTCACCACCTAGTATTAATGGGCAGGCGCCGCAGAAGGAAACAGAGTTTTCAGCTGCATTTTTGTACTCTGACTTGCCTGACAAGCTCAATAAAAGCTTAAACAAATATTAAAAAACACACAGAAAGTCAGGCTGGTTTAAATTAACTTCCCAAGCACTTCACCTACTGTAGGAAGAAATTATAATAAAATGTCAGAGCAAAAATAAACCGCGCGTGGAAATAAAAATAAAACATAAAATGCCCTCTTACAACCCACTGCTCAGTACGATTTAGTTCCTAACAACATATCATTGTACATGAAATTTTCATAGTCCTAGAGCGTATTTGGGCATTAGGAATGTTGACTCTGAAAAATCCATCTTTTACACATTGGGAAATCATCCTTTTCCCTGAAGTCTTACGGATATAAACCATTAAAAAAAAAAAAAGGTCTCTGTTAATTCTGAAATCATAATTCTCCCAAAAAGAATATGTTGCTGGACAATATGACCCCCAATTCCATTTCTCTTAGGCTTCTGCATCCTCAGTCTGCAGCTGGGGCTCCACAAACACCCTTTGCGTCAGTGCTCTAGAAGGAAGGAGTTGGAGGGGGAGATATGACAGGTTCAAGTCCGGCCATCCCGCAGGCTCACCCAGCGTGGAGTTTCAAGCGGGAGAGATACTTTGTAATCCTTGGGTGCCCACGCTATGGCCTGTCACATCCTCCAACCTCAGTGCTTACAGTGAGCCGGATATACTAAGAGATTGAAGAGCAGGGGTGTTTGGTGCTCTGTTTGCAGGGTGAAATAAAAAGAAAGAAAGAAAGGCGGGAGAAGGAGAGAGGAAGGAAAGAGGAAAGGGAGGAGGGAGAGAGCCAGGGGAGGAGAGTGGGGGGAGGGGAGGGGGCAGGGAGGAAAGAAGAAAGGCAGGCAAGTGAGCATCTCCTGCTCAGTTAGTTCGTCTTGAAAAAATTCTCTCGCGAGCTGGTTACTCCCTTTCGGTTTGTTCAGCCAAGCTGATAGACCCTCACTTTCCAACCAGAGAGAGTGCGGGTGTTGAGAAGGACCTTGTGGGCCTGCATACCCCTCCTTCCCCCGCCAGGTTCCTGTCACACCGCGAAGGTGATTTTCTGGGAAAGGGTTCTCCTGGCAGGGCCTGGGTGGAGCAGCCTGGTACAGCCCTCGTTATCTGGCTCCCAGCAAGACTTTCCAGGGGGGCCCATGCACACCTCCCCTTCCTCCAGGGTCTGCGGAGAACTCCCACGGAGCGCTCCTCCATCAGGGAGCGGAGCCAGAGAAAAACCCCTGGACGGCAATGGAGGGGAAGCAGGCAGCCATGGGACACACTTAAGTATACACACGTGTACGCCCATAAGTGGCATCTGCATATGTGGACAACCGTACAGAGGCACGTATAGCTTTCCTGGTGAGTCAGTCATGACCTTCCCAAGAGACTGGGAGTTGACCCACCAGCTGGCAGGGTGTGGACAGCCGTGCTAGGGATGGCAGGCCTGGCTGTCCCTCCAAGAGTGGACTGGTGGCAGTGGAGGGACACACAGAGACAGAGACACACACACGCACACACACAGAGCGTGATCAGGTCCTGTCCAGAGGGCGAACACAGACTAAAAAATGCAACTATTCCTCTAATCTGCTTGTGCTGAGCGTGCCAGAAGCGAATACCAGCGGGCCTGGAAAAAATGTTGCTGTTCCTCTGCTCGGCTCGGAGCCATCCGCCCTAACGTGGAAGGAAAAAGAAGAGGAACAGATTCCGGGGCTGTTTTGTCTGGCTCGCTGGACCCTCTGCCCCCTTCACCTCTGGGAGGGAAGGACGGGGGACTATTTGGAGCCCCCCATACGGAGAACCTCAAACGGCCCCTTCAGTTTCCCACAAACAAGCTTCAGAAGCGGAAACTGGCCCTGGCTCCCTAGGGCAGAAACTGAGAGCTCAACTCTGAAACACTTCCTTTGCTTGGTAACAATGCACGGAGGAATTTCCACAAATCCCCTTAGCTGTCATGACTTCCGCTCCTCAACTTGGGAAAAGACAGCCTGGGACATTCCAGCCCCCACCCCTACCCTGGTTGATCTGTTTGGCTCCTAGATGGGCCTTGGAGAACGACATACATTCCCCTTCCCTATTTTCCCTCCTGGAGACGAGAAACATCCAAGTCTGACCAGGCTGTGCAAAGAGGCCTGGCCAGGCCAGCGGCATCACCAAGAGGCTGTTCTCTGGCTTTGGAGAAAGTGGGAGTTTAAAGGGAGGGATTGGGAGGACCCAGGCCGTAGAGCCAACCAGCCTGTGTCTGTCTGGGCTCCACCACTTCCTAGCTGTGTCACGCTGGGGGATTACTCGAGCTCCTGTCTCACTAGGTGGTCATGGGGGTGCCCCATGATGTGGCTTTATAAAGCATTCAGCACAGCTGGCACATGGCAGGAATTTGATAAATGTGATCTGCAGCAGCCAACCCAAAGGTCTGCTACCTTGAGACTCCCCTGCCTCACAATGGCAGAAATTCTGTGCCCCCCAGTCCCTGTGAGTGTCCCCCAATCCCACGTGCACAGACTGCCGTCACCACATGGGGTCCACTCAGCTCTTCTGCTCCAGCTCACAAAACCCATTGGGACTCAGCTCGGAGCTCTGTGGTGACCTAGGTGGGTGAGATGGGGAGGTGGGGTGGGAGGGAGATGCAAGAAGGAGGGGATATATGTATACATATAGCTGACTCACATCGTTGTATAGCAGAAACTAACACAACATTGTAAAGCAACTATACCTCAATTAAAAAAAAAAGAAAAACACTTGGGAAAAATGCCCCAAATCCATGTGGATATCCGTGTCTGCAGTGCTTCCCACAGGTGCTCCTGGAGCTTGCCACCCGTCTGAGGGCCCAGGTGGAGTGCTGAGTTCTGCGCAGAGGCCAGGAGATCCCTGCCAAGCTCTGGACCTCACTCGACCACCACCTCACCAGAGCAGCTGTGCTCATGTCCAGAACTGCACAGAGTCTCTGGTCTAACCTCAGCTCCTAGTTTCCAAAGTATGCTGGGAGGAATCATCTACCTTAGAGGAGCCTCAGTTTCTTCATCTGGAAAATAGGAGGGGGATATGGACTCAATTGTGTTCCCCCAAAATTCATATATCAAAGTCCTAAACCCCCAAGATATTTGACTATAGGACCTATAAGGAGGTAATAAAGGTTAAATGAGTAGGGTGGGGCCCTACTCCAGTAGCATTAGTGTCCTTCTAAGAAGAAGAAACATCAGAGCTTGCTCTCTCTCTCTGTGTACAGAGAAGAGACCATGTGAGGACATAGCAAGAAGGCAGCTGTCTGCAAGCCAGAAAAACAGGTCTCACCAGAAAACAACCCTGGTGATACCTCGATCTTGGACTTCCAGCCTCCAGAAGTGGGAGAAAATAAAGTTCTGTTGTTTAAGCCACCCAGCCTGTGGTATTTGTTTATGGCAGCCTGAGCAGACGGATACAAAAGTGGTGAATAGAATCAGTGCTCTGTGGACTAAGGGGTACATTGGAGGTGCCACAGAGGCTGGGAACCATGGGAGGCAGGGCAGAGGGAGGCTGGGGAGATGGGCCTCCAGATCCTTCATACCTCACTCCATCGGAAACAGCACCTATTTTAGTTGTTTTTTTTTGTTCAGGTTTAAGCGCCTTTTTTTTTTTTAAAAAAAAAAAAAAAAAAGAACGTTTCCTTGATGAACAGGTTTTTGAAACCCCAGGACGGAAGGATTTCTGAAAGCCCATGTCTGCAATCCTAATAGTATCTATTACCTGCACTGAAGCATTATGAAGTCTCAGGACTCAAGGACCTGACCAGCTTGAAGGGTCTGTGGCTTGGGAGCCATTTTGGTTGCCAACACTGACGATGCCTTTACCATGTATCCCAGCTGCCTTCCACGGTTTACATTTATTAACCCATTCAATCCTCCCCAACACCCTATGAGGAATGCGTATCAGCACCATTTTACGAATGAGAAAACTATGGTTCAGATAGGTTAAGCCACTTGCTCAGGGCCACACAGAGTGATCTGTTTGATTCCAAAGCCCATGACTACCCTCACTATCTTAGAAGAAAGGAGAAGTCACAGGGCAGTCACCTGGTCAGCAAGTATCACCCCAATCTCACTGCAGCTGAGACCTGCCATACAGAGCGAGGAATCTGCCCCTAAAATCGCAGGACCTGAGTCAATGGGCTGTTTCCTAATTCTCCTCAGAATCCTATGTGCCTCACAAACCAGCGTTCAGCTGCGCTGCTCCAACTAATTTTTGCATTTGCTGCTACATATTTGGATTTGGGCCTCTGAAACGCTGAGGTGAATTTACGTAAAACGGGCAAATGATCATTTTGAATTTTGTAAATGTTACTTAATGTTTTCTTACTGGACCTGCAGAACTAACAATGTCTCATTAAAGATTCCAGACATTCAAGAAAGGATGAGTAGTGCTCGCTTCGGCAGCACATGTACTAAAATTGGAACGATGCAGAGAAGATTAGCGTGGCCCCTGCGCAAGGATGACACGCAAATTTGTGAAGCGTTCCATAATTTTTAAATTATTGAATGTGGAAGAGAAAATCAAGCTTAGTAGTTGAAAATTATTTTCAGAGCTTTAGATGGCCATCATGCAGCAAATGTCAGTCATTTTTATTGTTTATACATGCCTTCAAAATTTTATTTACAACTTCCTTAATTATCTTTATGCCCATTATTTGATTCTTTTTTTTTTTTTTTTTTTTGTTGGTACGCGGGCCTCTCACTGTTGTGGCCTCTCCTGTTGCGGAGCACAGGCTCCGGACGCGCAGGCTCAGCAGCCATGGCTCACGGGCCCAGCCGCTCCACGGCATGTGGGATCTTCCCGGACCGGGGCAAGAACCCATGTCCCCTGCATCTGCAGGTGGACTCTCAACCACTGCGCCACCAGGGAAGCCCCTGATTCATTTTTAAACTTAAGAATATTTTATATTTGTTGATTTGACTTTGTCCTGACAAATTATGTGTATATTTGTATATATTTATGTAATAGCATATAATACAATAGAAAACATGTGTATATATTTACATACACAAAAAAAAGAAAGGATGAGTAGAATAAAACTGTCATTATTTGCGGATAAATGATTGGCTACATAGAAACTCCCAAATGATATGCAAATATAGTGTCTGAACTCATAAGGGAGGTGTACAAGATTGCTGGATACAAAAAGCATTTGCATTTGACTATGTACCAGCAAGAATCAGTTAGGAAATGTAATTTTCTTAAAAAGATACCCATTTCTAAAGGCCACCAAAATAAATTAAAGTACCTAGGAATAAATCTAGAAAGGATATGTAAACCCTTTGTGGAAAATGATCAAACTTTAAATGTCATTCAAAAAGATCTAAAGAGATGGAGAGAAATACAATGTTCTTAGGAAAGAAAATTTTAAATCATAATTCTGTTAATTCTAGCCAAACTCATCTATACCTTTAATCCTTTAATGCAATGTCTATAAAAACATCTCAACAGTTATTTTCAAGGGACTTGAAAAGCTGTTTCAAAAATGTATGTGGGGGGCTTCCCTGGTGGCGCAGTGGTTGAGAATCTGCCTGCCAATGCAGGGGGTGCGGGTTCGAGCCCTGGTCTGGGAGGATCCCACATGCCGCGGAGCAACTGGGCCCGTGAGCCACAGCTACTGAGCCTGCGCATCTGGAGCCTGTGCTCCTCAACAAGAGAGGCCACGATAGTGAGAGGCCCGCGCACTGCGATGAAGAGTGGACCCCGCTTGCCACAACTAGAGAAAGCCCTCGCACAGAAACAAAGACGCAACACAGCAAAAATAAATTAATTAATTAAAGTCTTAAAAAAAAATCTATACTGGAAACTATTTAAAAAAAAAAAAAAAAAAGTATGTGGGGACTTCCCTGGTGGCGCAGTCGTTAAGAATCCGCCTGCCAATGCAGGGGACAGGGGTTCGAGCCCTGGTCCAGGAAGATCCCACATGTGGTGGAGCAACTAAGCCCGTGAGCCACAACTACTGAGCCTGTGCTCTAGAGCCCACAAGCCACAACTACTGAAGCCTGAGTGCCTAGAGCCCATGCTCTGCAACAAGAGAAGTCACTGCAATGAGAAGCCTGCACACTGCAATGAAGAGTAGCCCCCGCTCGCCACAACTAGAGAAAAGCCTGCGCACAGCAACAAAGACCCAATGCAGCCAAAAATAAATTAAAAAAAAAATGCATGTGGTAGAACAACTGTCCAAGACAGCTAAGACACTTCTGAAAAAGAGTTAGTAGGAGCATGGGGTACAGTGGCAGGGGGAGCTACCCAACCAGATACTATGACTTACTGTTAAAGCTGGAGTAATGAAGACTGTTCATTGGAACAAGGACAGAAGATGGACCAATGGAACACAATAGAGGAGCTCGAACAATACTCATGTATATGCAGAAGTTTGATTTATGACCAAGAGGACATTTCAGATAGTGATTAAAGCCTGGACTCTTTGAGAAATGGTGTCGAGACAATTGGTGAATTAAATACAAATAGGTGAAATTGCATCCCCGTCTCACACCATATAAAAAAAAAAAAAACGCCCATCCATTCTGGGACTTAAATATGAAATACAAAAGTGTAAAATTTTGGGACTTCCTTGGTGGCGCAGTGCATAGGACTCCGTGCTCCCAATGCAGGGGGCCCGGGTTCGATCCCTGATCAGGGCACTAGATCCCACATGCATGCCACAACTAAGAGTTCACATGCCACAACTAAGGAGCCCACCTGCCGCAACTAAGACCCAGCGCAACCAAAAAAAGAAAAAAAAAAGTGTAAAATCTTTATAAGATGACTAGAGGAATATTCTACATGCTCAAGGATAGGGAGGATTTTGTAATCAAGAAGAAAAAGCCTAAATGATAAAGGAAACAACTGATAAATTCAACTACATTTTAAAAAGAGTGCAAAAAGACAACTTGTTGGGGAAAGATATTTGGGACATATTTCACTAGCAGGATTAATATACAGAATATATAAAGTACTTTCATGAATCAAAAAGAAAAAGTAAAAAATGGTAAACATGAGCAAAAGCCTTAAGGAAGCATTTCACAGAAGAGGAAACACAAATGGCCCACCGACATGTGAAAAGATGCTCAATCTCATTAGTCATCAGAGAAATGCACACTGGAAACCTTGATGAGATACCCTTTCACACCTAGTCTTAGCACACGTACTCCTTCACACCTACCAGACTGACTATAATTAAAAAGTCACTCAGCCCAGGGCTTGGAGACGATGTGAAGCAATGGGAACTGCCATTCACCACTGATGGTAACATAACTTGGTACAACCACTTTGGTTGTACCAAGCTAGACCTTTTCTAACAAAGATTAACATGCACGCTTTCTACCACCCAGCAATTCCACTCCTGTGCTATGTACCCTAGACAGACTCCTGCCCGAGGGTTCCAGGTGACGTGCACAGAGGTTCATTGCAGGGTTTTTTAGTAGAGCCAGGACCTGAGGGAGAAAGAGAGGCTCCTGGGGCACAAAAGGTAAGGTGCCATTCACCCCAAGGGTTGTGTAGGTCGTTGACTCTAATATCACACCCTTGGTGTCTGCAGTGGGTTGAATGGTAGCCCCCCAAAAGGGGGCCTGAAACATGTGAATGTGACCATATTTGGAAAAAGGGTCTTAGAAGATGTAATGAAGATAAGGATCTAGAGGTGAGATCATTCTGGATAATCTGGATGGGCCCTAAACTTAATGACAAGTGTCCTTATACACAGAGGGAAGAGGGAGTCAAGTGAAGATGGCAGAGATTGGAGTGATGCTGCTACAAGCCATAAACCAAGCAACATTTGGAGCCACCAGAAGCTAGAAGAGGCAAAGGCTCTCTCCTTCGAAGGGAGTGTGGCCCTGCCGACATCTTGATAACAGATTCCTGGCCTCCAGAACTGTGAGAGAATATATTTTGGTTGTTTCAAGCCACCCCACGTGTGGTCATTTGTTATGGCAGCCAAGGAAACTAATATAGGGTCTCTCTGCCTCCCTGTAGCCCCAGCTCTGTTGCTCAGAAGAGTAAAAAAAGGAAACCATCCTACTGTGCAACAACAGTAGAATACAGGAATAAATTCTGGTGTTATCTCACAAGGGAACATTACAGCCCAATGTATGAACTGCAGCTACATGGGTCAATTTGAAAGAACCTCCCAAAAAAAATGTTGAGTGAAAGAAGTCAGGGAAAACTACAAATATATGCTTCCATTTATATAAATTTCAAAAATAGGCAAAAGGAAACAATGTATTGTTTAGGTTTTCACGCACAGGTAGTAAAGCTATAGAAAATAGCAAATGACTGACTAACACAAAATAGTGACTACGATTATTTCTGGGAGGGAAGAGGCACTAGCAGCTTGCAAAGTCATGGGATTTTAGCTGGATGCTGGGGGACTTCCCTGGCGGTCCAGTGGTTAAGACTCCACACTTCCACTGCAGGGGGCGTGGGTTTGATCCCTGGTTCTGCATACCACGCAGTGTGGCCAAAAAAAAAAAAAAAAAGCTGGACGCTGGGTACAACGGTATTTCTTATTTCTCTCTACACTCTACGTGTACCTTTCATAGACTTTTTGATACCTTTGATATTGTTTATAACAAAAATGAATTAACAAAGCAAGTATAGGCTTATGGAAATTAATCTTGTCGGTATGCTCTCCTCAGACGAAAGATGCCACAGGACATGGGCTAGTTAGATCATAAGTCATTCAGTCCATCACCTGACACATACGCACCAAGCTCCAAGAAGGGCTGATACTGTGCTAGGCTCTGACCTCCAAAATGAGGGCACAGATTTGCAGAGAAAAGTCTTGGGAGCTTGGAGAAGACAGAGAAAACACACTGACTTATTTGCAAAATTAATTTGCAAATTGAAACGTGTGTGTTTTTTTTTAACATCTTTATCGGAGTATAATTGCTTTACAAGGGTGTGTTAGTTTCTGCTGTATAACAAAGTGAATCAGCTATACATATACATATATCCTCATATCTCTTCCCTCTTGCGTCTCCCTCCCTCCCACCCTCCCTATCCCACCCCTCTAGGTGGTCACAAAGCACCGAGCTGATCTCCCTGTGCTATGTGGCTGCTTCCCACTAGCTATCTATTTTACATTTGGTAGTGTATATATGTCCATGCCACTCTCTCACTTTGTCCCAGCTTAATACGGTATTTGTTTTTCTCTTTCTGACTTACTTCACTCTGTATGACGGACTCTAGATCCACCCACCTCACTACAAATAACTCAATTTCGTTTCTTGCAAATTGAAATGTGTTTAAGGGTCACGACTTACAACATTTTCCGTTACCCCAAAGCCTGAAAGCTTTCAGTGTTTGATAAAGGGATAAATCTACTGACTGGATAAATTCCATCCGGTTAAAAATGGAAGAAAGAACACATGCACTTAACACCCCAAAGCTCACTAAAATAAGATGAAGGGATTTTTTTTTTTTTAAGAAAGACATAAACCCAGAAGGACAACATGAATAGGAGAAGAGACAGCAGAAAAAAAAAAAAAAAGAAAGAAAAAAAAAGCAAACCAAAATAAACAAAAACCCAGCAACAACAAGAAAAAGAAAGCTGGAAAGCAGATGGATGAGTGGTTTCCAATTTAGCAGGCCCCGCAAAGCTGACTCCTAAGCCAGAGCCAGGCGGGCTGAGTTGCCATATAATTTGCACGCAGATCCCTGCAGAGGACTCAGGGTTGGCAGCCCCAAGTATCCCTAGAAGTGGGGGGCGAAGGTGGAGCCTATGAGCTGGAGAATGCGCTCAAAGGCTGTTTAAGTGGAAGCCGGACTCCTTCCGTCCTCGCTCAGTGCAGTCCCGGGTCTGCCTCTCCCTGAGGCTGGTGGACCCCGGGAGGTTTATTCTCTGAAGAGGGATACACAGAGGGTCTCTTTCCTGGGGGCAGCAGCTCAGTAGACAACAGTGGGATTAGGTGAATGTCTGCCTACGGTGGCAGAGACACCCCAGCCCTCTGCCTCCATCGGTTCCCCAGAAGGTTGGCAGCCGGGGGAGCTAAGGATGGTGATTGGTACCCTGAAGAGCTCAGTGCTTGCCAGCCCTCATCACTGTGTCTCATCAGTATGTCTCTCTCCCCTGGTTCCACAGCAGAGTGGTGGGACTGGAACTCAGACACCCAACCAAGCCTTCCAAGCCCATGTACTTTCACCTTTTTCTGCTGGCTCCCCCAACTCAGACAGATACTCCCCTCTGACCTCCACCCCCAGCCCACTGTCCCCAACTCCAATATACTGTAGAAAGAATTAGCTGGCATTCCATCAGACACGTCGAGGGCCTGGCCACCCTTCCCTGACCTTGGTAAGCTCAGCCCTCACATTCCCACACCCATGGTACCCTGGTCCACAGTGGATTCCTCAGGATTTTCAGGAGGTTTTCTGAAAATCAGGAGGAGATCTGAAGAGTCCCCAAGGGTCCTGGGCCCTGGAGTGAGAGATGATAACAGAGGGCAGAATCTGGTCCTCGAGGGCCATGCTTGAGAGCTTCCTGGTCAGACTCACAGCCGGTGGGTGAATGGGTGTCCCCTTCCCCACGTGAGGGAGGGGTCAAACAAGTGCTTCGAGACCATCACATGCAGGGAAAGAGGAGAAGCAGCAGCTTCTGTGCCTTCCAAACCTGCAATGAAAACCCCAGTCTCCCCGCTCCTGCCACCCCACTGCTGCCAACACTGGCAGAGATGAAGGGTAAATCACGTCTGTCTAAGAGCCTTCTGAGAAGGGTGGCAGTGAAGCCGTTTCCACACAAAAGGCAGCAGCTTCTAGACTATCGGGAGGACAGGGATCAGGAGTTCAGATGATTCGCAGCCCTGCCCAGGATGGGAAGCGCTCGGGCACAGCTGGCCCGTCTCCAAGGGCTGGCGCTGTTTGGTTCCATCTCTCATTCACAGATCTGCCTGACTGGTCCGCTCCAGAGCGGAGACCCCATAACGAGTCAGGAAAAAGAGCAGAAACACTCGCAAGAACCCCAAGAGGAATTCTGAAAAGATCCTCCACACCCACTCCCTCCCTGCTCCAACCCCAACTGTCATCAGCTCAAGCCACAAAGCCTTCCGTCCCTGGGGAGCCCCCAGCGCCATTCCTGCCTGCGGGTACCACACAGCCAGGACAAGAAAGCATTCCTTTCGGTGGGGCGAGGAGGAAGCGGGCCAGGCCCTGCCAGGCGGGAGGGGAAGAAGGATTCCATTCCCATTGTTCTCACTCAGACCGCCCAACAATGGGAGAAGGCGCAGGAGGAAGGAGGTGCCTTGGGAGTCTGTCTGACCTGCTGGAGCAGCAACAACCAGGGCATTCCAACCTCCCTACTGGTGTTTTCTCCCCCCTCCCTCCCCTAGAGTTTCCCACAGCATCCCTTCTTCTTCCTCTCCCTGCCCCCACCCTCCACTTCACCTTCAATCGGCAGGAACCTCAGGGCAGGGGCCCCAGCCCTGGTGCCTGTCACCTGTTGCCAGCCCCTGCTTGCCTTTAAGCTCTCTGCAACATTCCTTCTTGCAGACCTGCAGCCTCGACCCACAGAGCTAAAACCCAAACATCTCCCCAGTCTGTAGACCCCACACCACAGTCCCAGGGCCACAACCACGTGGGGTAGAGACTGCTAATCAAAATCAGTTTCTTCCATTGTAGTCATCACTGTTTTTCATGAATACGTGCCAGGTACTGGGGATACAGCAGCGAACCAAAGAAAGATTCCCGTCCTTATGAAGCTTATGTCCTCATTTTCTGCTCTCACCCGTGTGCCAGGTCTATGTGGCAAGAAAGTGTCTCCTCGGCAACCTGGCCGGCGGTGTGGCAGTATGGTGCAGTGGTTAGGGGTAGGGTTTTTTGACGCCAACTAGACCTGGGTTCAAGGCCTGTTTCTACCCATGTGCAAATTATATAACCTTAGGAGGATTTTTCTTAGCCTTCTACGTCTCAATTTCCTCATTTGTAAAAGTAGGGGTTTAGTATGGAGATAAGCATTATTGTTAAAAAAAAAATTTTAGTTATCACAGGGGTTGTTGTGAGGATCCAGTGAGAAGATGCATGTCAAGGGCTTGGCCCAGTGTCCGGCATGTAATAAATAAATGCTCAGTTAACATCGGGTGAGCTCATGGGACCATTCCTCCATGGGGAAGCTGTCTTAGGGAAGGAATCTTTGCTCTGGTTTACTGGGTACTTGCTAAAGTTCCACTTGCCCTGACTGCTCCCTTTTCTGCAACATCTTATTGTGAGCCAGCTCCCACCCCAGAAATTCACAGGGTTGTTTATTTTCCATTTGTCCATATGCTCACCACAAACACAGAGGAGCTTCTCGGAGAGGCTTACACTGAGGAGCTATAATCGCAACCTTGCAGCCAGTGCATGGAGCCAGGGGACAGGATCCAAATGAAAACGCTCTCCATATGGTTCAGATTTCTGGGGTCCTTGAGAAGTACAACCCAGGAAGATTTTTAATTATGTCATTGGGCTGTTTGAGAGAAAAGAGTACCCTCTGAGAGGACCCTTTCTGAGCTACCAAACTGGAAGATGACTCAGTCTCATCAAGTATCTCCTTTGGTGTTGGGACAACAAGGCAGGTCCCATCCTCCTGAAGACCTTCCTTCCCAAGAGGGTGAACACAAGAAGGTTTGAAATCATTCAATGAACGCAGTAGGGGCAGGGCCAGGTTGGGGACTGGTGACCATACTGTCGCAAATAAATCTTGCCCAAAAGTGATGTCTACCTGTTCACGTTTGCAGTGGGGGTGGAAAACCATTCTCAGGGTAGATATAAAACAAGGCCCTGAACTCACGAAACCCAGCTTCCCCAAAGATGTTAAATCCTAGTCTCATTTGGGGGCCATTTATGCAGATATTGAAAGACTCAAGTAAACATCCGAGGAGAGCGTGATCTAATCCTATTGTCTTAGACGAACGTGCTGTCCGAGTTCTTCTCACCATGAACTTGACTTACTGGAGCCTCACACTGCACACAGCCTCCTCATAAGTGTTACCACATTTGCTTGCCTGTTGTCAGTGTGCCTCAGATACCTAAGGAGTTTCCGCTGAGCTCTTTGGCTTCTAGACACACAGGGCCGAGAGGAGGTGGGCACAGGCATCATGTCCCTGTTGACCTGAAGATCTGGGATTGGCCGAGGGAATCCCAGGATCCACACTGGATTTCTCTGTGAGTGTGTTAGGGGGTGGAGGCGAATTAGGGGTGCTGGCTTGTCCTTCTGTGTACACTAGTCCATTGGAATAGGGAATCTGGTGTCAGCTCAGAAAACCCCAAGGGGACAGGCCTGAAATGAAGACATATTAAGTGGCAGAAGGCATGGGACTGTGTTTACTAATTGTGACATCCCTCAGGGTCTGCCTGGCAAAGTGGATGGCACGTAGAAGACCCTGCATCAGTTAGAGTTCTGGTAGGAAATAGGGGTCCGCTCCAACCAGAGGAATGAGAAGTTTCATAAAAGTTCAATTTACAAACTTGAAGGAAAGAAACAAGGGATAGTGCAGTGTCCCAGGGTGAGTCATAGTGGGGGAGCCTGAAGAGGCAGGGGGAGGGGAGAGTGCCCACCAAGGCAACCCAGCTCACTCTCCCTTCTCCCCCCAGCCTCCTGCTGGTGCTTCCCATTGGCCAAACCCAACCAGAAACCAGAGGGAAGTGAGCCCAAGGTGCAGACCGCCCCAGTCCATCCCCCACGTCACACGGCAAGGTAGAGAAGGGAGACACTGGTTCTGGAGGGGCAAGCAAAAAGACACCCAGCCCAGCCCTCAGCAAGCAAAAAGACACCCAGCCCAGCCCCCAGCCCTCAGTCAACCAGCAAATCCTTACGATTTGCTGGTTGACTGAGAAGCCAGCATCTGACCCATGATGAAGCTAGAAGGGAAAGAGGCCTCTCGGTGCTCCTTCGTGTTATTGCTGTGTGGGGATAAAGTCAACACACTGAACACTTATTCACCAAGCACGGTATTAAGGGCATTACGTAAATGGTCTCAATCTTCACAACGGCCCCAGGAGGTGAGTGCTGCTATGATCCCCATTTTACAGGGGAAAAAACTGAGTCTCAAAAGGGTTATGTAATTGGCTTGAGACCCATACTTATTAAATGGATTCAAGTTTAATCTTACTGCTTTATTTTTATTTCCCCACTTTTCATTATGAACACTTTTAAATATAGAGAAAAGTGGAAAGAATAAAATAGTGAACATCCTTATATCAACCACCCAGATTCAATAACTGTAAGTACTCTGTCATATTCATTTTGTCTATAAGTATATGTAAATATGTAGTGGGTTTTTTTTTTGCGGTACGCGGGCCTCTCACTGTTGTGGCCTCTCCAGTTGCGGAGCACAGGCTCCGGACACACAGGCTCAGCGGCCATGGCTCACGGGCCCAGCCGCTCTGCGGCATGTGGGATCTTCCCAGACCGGGGCACGAACCCGTGTCCCCTACATCGGCAGGCGGACTCTCAACCACTGCGCCGCCAGGGAAGCCCTGTAGATTTTTATTTAGAAAAAATATAAGATAATTTGCAAATATTCCCTCATGCACCTTCTAAAATACTGACACTCTCCTCCTAATCACTCTACTATTATTACACCAAAGAACATTAACACCAATTTCCTGATAACAAGCAAACCAGTTTCGAATCAAATTTCTCTCGTATTCCCTAAAACATCTTTTAACTTATTTCTTTATTTGACCCAGGAGCCAGTTAAAGGTCATGCACTGCATGCAGTTGTTATGTATTTTTGTTTATTTGTTTTCGCTTGTTTTTGTTTAATGTATCTTAGCCCCTTTTAATCTAGAACTGTCCTCCCAAATTTTTTAAAAAAATTATATCAGCTTGGTGAAGAGTCCAGGCCTGCTGTCTTATGGAATGCTCTGTATTCTTGATTCATCTGTTTCCTCACGGTGTTATTTATCTTGCTTCTGTATTCCTTTTTATTTCTGTACACTGGAAGTAGAGGCTGGATTAGATTCGGGTTAAACATTTTTGGTAAGAATCCTTTACAGGTGATGCTGGCCCCCCTACTGCATCTCCTCAGGAGGGCTGTGATGCCAAGTGACTCTCAGAGCCTGCACTCTGACCTGCCAATCAGAGGCCAGTTCCCCAGCCAGGTAGGAGGGGTGGCGGAGGGCTGGAGACAAGCTCGCCGACCATTAGAAAAATCCAGACTGAGGAATTCCTTACTGAGAGCTGTCTGGTTGGGAGAATGGAAAATCCATGGGAAAGAATAGGGTCAGATGGGGGAGCGACAGACGACCCTGCCTTCAGAGAGCCTTCAGTCTTCTCTAAGCAGTTGTGAAATAGGCCAAGAGCTCCGAGAAAAAGGACAACTCCCTACCCTGAAGCACACACAGAGAGACCTGTGCCCCATTCACATTTGAGCTGCCCCCATCCGCAGCGTGACCCTATTTACCACCAAACATGTTTGCCTTTCTTTTTGTTCCATACATTTATGTATCATTTTATTCTTCTATAGCCACAATCAAATCTGAAATATGAGGTAACTCTCCAGGGATTCAGTAAAGTTAATATATTATCTCCACAGATTGAAAATTATAGAAAGAGTGATTTGGTAAAAGTGTACAGTATCCTCACTTCATTTGTTTTCAAAAGTATTAAATTGCTTGTTCTTTTTTTTAAATTGAAGTTGATTTACAAAGTTGTAAAGTATCTATTTGATATATAGTGGTGTATAACTGTTAATCCCAAACTCCTGATTTAGCCCTCCTTCCCTCCCCTTTCCCCTTTGGTAACCGTAAGTTTTTCTGTCTATGAGTCTGTTTCTGTTTTGTAAAGAAGTTCATTTGTATCATTTTTTTATATTCCACATATAAGTGATATATGATATGTGTCTTTCTTTGTCTGACTTACTTCACTTAGTATGATCATCTCTAGGTCCATCTATACCGCTGCAAATGGCATTATGTCATTCTTTTTTATGGCTGAGTAATATTCCCTTGTAAATATGTACCACATCTTCTTTATCCATTCCTCTGTTGATGGACACTTAGGTCGCTTGCATATCTTGTCTATTGTAAATACTGCTGGTATGAATATTGGGGTGCGTGTATCTTTTCGAATTAGAATTTTCATCTTTTCCGGATATATGCCCAGGAGTGGGATTGCTGGATCATATGGTAGTTCTTTTTTTCGTTTTTTTAAGGAACCTCCATACTGTTCTCCATAGTGGCTGTATCAATTTACATTCCCAGCAACAGTGTAGGAGGGTTCCCTTTTCTCCACACCCTCTCCAGCATTTGTTATTTGTAGACTGGATGTTTGTCTTTCTTATGTGGTCCCTTTTGCCCATCAAGTTATGTGGGTTTTGTTTTGGTTTGGTTAAGGATTGTCCTGTTGCAAGAAATAAAAATCCACCTCAGGTAACTTAAGTGAAAAAGTATATATTATAAGGAAATGGATATATTTAAAAACAGACAGACTCATAGGGGTCTCAGACCAAGAGCTGTCCTACTCCTCTCAAACCACATCCAGATGAGTAGAAACAGGGATCCCACATGGGTCCTAAAAGCCCTGGTTTTCAGGACCTCCTCCTTTGGGCATTAGATTAGGATCCGCGACCTAATCAGGATCCCACCCTGGTCCCATTGGATTTCTGCCTCCCAGGAATTCAGCACTAGAACTAAGACAGGTGGGTCAGTCTCTGCTGGCTGCTGAAATTGAGGACGTGTCACTTTAGTGAAGCTGAGAAAGCCAGCGTGTAGAGAGGGAACAGTGAGGCCAATACACAGAGGCCGGAGGTGTGTCTCAGGGTCCCAGAGGAAAAAGAGAGGCCTCCCCACCGGCTTCTGCATGAGGGAGCCCAGTTCCTTATACTATATGACCCTTCTGGCTTAAGCCAGTTTGTAATGAGTCTGTGTAGCCTGCCACTAAATCAATGTGACCAGGCAGTAGCATACCAGGGCAGGGCAGAGGAGCAGCTTGCCCCGTGGGAAGGAACAGTTTATCACGGACATTGTTTAGAATTGCTGGTGTATGGCGAGCAGTCCTCTGCTTCAGTTTCGTTCTTGACTTTTTATCCTCTGCAGAAAACACAGCCCCTTAGTGCCTGCACTGGCGGCCGCTCCCAACCGCCCTGCTCTTTGAACACCACAGAGACTAAGTCGGTGAGGACCAGACCAGAAGGGGTTTGGAAAGGTTTCTTAAAGCCTTTGTTTCCCTCTGCTTTCCCAGCCCTAATTCAAATACACTCCTGCAAGGAGCGCCCCTGAAAGAATTCCCAAGGGGACTGAAATTTTCCCTCTTGTCAGCCTGTGCAGGGGCAGAGGACAGGTTCTGCCTGTGGGGAACTCAGCCCTGGATGTCAGCGGGCCTGAGCCTGAGTCTTCAGCCTGTTGCCAGCTCCAGCTAAGCACCCCGCCCCAGAGGCTGCATTAGTACCCAACATGGATTTCCTTATGCCAGGAGGATGGCGGGTGTCATTCTCCTCTTTCTGTGACATTCCCTCTTCTGTTTACTCAGTGAGATCCAGCTCTTAAGAGGAAGTGAGGGTCAAAGATGGGAGCCCAGAAGCCTTCCTGGTAGAGAAGATGAACTTGTACACAAGACCTCAAGACCCAACCCACTGTTACTACCTCCTCCAGAAACACTCCAAGAATGCCTGCCTCTTCCCAGGCCTGTGTGAGCTTCCCCCTGCAAGGCCGAGATAAACGCTATCTCAGGGAAGCAACACTGTCCAGTGGTTAAGAATGTGGTCTCTGTAACCCGGCTGCCTGGGTTGGAGTTGCGGCTTCACCGTTTCACAGCCAGTCACTTTAGACAGGTTACATGATCTTACAAACCTCAAGTTTTAAAAAACAAGTTTAGTGAAGTGTAATTGACATATCATAAAATTCGCAATTTGATGACCATACAATTTAATAATTTTTAGTAAATTTACTGAGTTGTGCAACCATCACCATAATTTTTAGTTTTAGGGTATTTCTATGACCCCATAAAATCCCTTGTGCCCCTTTACAGTTAATCCTCATTTCAACCCTCAGCCCCAGGCAACCATTACTCTACTTTCTGTTTCCATAGATTTGCCTTTTCTGGATGTTCCCTATAAATGAAATCATACAATACGTGGCCTTTTGTGTCTAGTTTATTTCACTGGGCATAATGTTTTGTTTTTTTTTTTGTGGTATGCAGGCCTCTCACTGTTGTGGCCTCTCCCGTTGCGGAGCACAGGCTCCGGACGCGCAGGCTCAGCAGCCATGGCTCACGGGCGCAGCCGCTCCGCGGCATGTGGGATCTTCCCGGACCGGGGAGCGAACCCGTGTCCCCTGCATCGACAGGCGGACTCCCAACCACTGTGCCACCAGGGAAGCCCAAGTATAATGTTTTTGAGGTTTATCTACATTATAATATGTATCAGTACTTCATTCCTTTTTATTGCCAAATAATATTCCACTGTATGAGTAGATTTTTTTTTTAATCCATTCATCAACTGATAGATATTTGAATAATTTCCAGCTTGGGGCTATTATAAATAGTGCTGCTATAAACATTAGTGTCTAAGTTTTTGTGTAGCTATCTGTTCTCAATTCTCTTGGGTATATACCTAGGAGTGGAATTGCTGGGTTATATGGTAAACTGATGTCTAACTCTCTAAGAAACTGCCACACAGTTTTCCAGAGTGGCTCAGCCTTGATTTTATTATTGCAGACTCAGTATACCGAGTCCCTACCTTGTCTGGGTGCAGTGAGTCAATGCATAAATGAGTCAATGTACATACAGCACTTAGCATAGGGCCTGGCTCGCTCAGGAAATGCTACTTATTATAGCTGGTGTAATTAGCTCCTGATTACTTGACTCAGGGAGTGTGTCTGATTTGAGTCTTTATCCCCAGACCTAGCAGAGTCTCAGAAACTTGAATACAGGGCCGGTTACAGGCAGAAGAGGGTCGAGCTGCCCCAGAGGCATGCAGTGCCGTGGGGATTGAGAGGGAGGGTCCTGCGGAGCGCGTGTGGCCATTGAGCTGGAAGGCTGCCTTCTGCAGGGGCACAGGATGGATCCCTAAAGAGATACCCTTCACACCTCAGGTAAAGCATCCAAAATACCTCACCTTGGACTGAATCCCGGGGCCCTCTATTTTCCTTTTGGCACAGAGGAAGAATAATGGGGGATACTTTCTGCCTACTTTCTCGTTGCCCAGCAAAAGCTGGGAGAAGGACTTCCAAAGGCATGCAACCTGACAGCTCTCACCAGCATCAAATTCTTTTCCCCATCCTCTGCCCTCGACCACTGAGGCTAGGAGCAGGCTCTGGGGTGCCCTTCCAGGGGACTGGGCCACGGGCTTCGGAACTCGCCGCTCTCCCCTCCTTAGGATGCCCCTCCAGCTCCTTCCCACCCATCCTCCACAGCCCCAGGTCCCAGCCTCTGTCCCACTCATTGTCGTATGGTGAACTCCCCACACACCCACTGTGTTCCCCAGGTCCCCATTCTAGCCAGGCCTGTGCGCACGACAGTGTGTGTGTGTGGTGGTGGCGGGTTAGCGAGGAGAAGCAGGGTTCATTAGGGCGCTTACTCTCTGCCTGCCTCCCCCTCACTTCCCCCCCCACCCCGTGCCCCTCACAAGAGCTGGAGGTAGAGCAGATTGCTGACCGGAGATCTGTGCCCCCACCCCTGCCCCAGACAGCCTCCAGCCTGATTTATCTGAGGCTTTGGCTCTAATGCACTGTAGAAGTTCTCCACTGCCGGACCTGCAGCAGTCACACCTGCTGCTCACCTCCTCCTCTCACATCTGCCAGAAGCCCCCTCCCCAGAGCCCCACCGGCCTAGGCAGCTCAGGCTGGGGGAAGGGTGTAGGGGAGGGAACACTTCCCATCCCAGAGGGCAATTTCAAAATCAATGCATTGCGGACCCAACAGCAAGCCAACTGCAGGTTTAAGGAAATCAGTGGAATGTATGCAATTAATTAAAGGGTAGGACTCAAGGCAGACTAAATACTGGAAATCAGGAACCGGAGTCCAAGTCCCTTCATGATCGGAAGGGGGAACTTCCCCATTTGATTGCAGAAAGCAATTTACTTCAATTAGCAGTGACATAAACAGGGTGATTGCTTAATAGGAGTGCCAAATCTCTAAAAGATAAACAGCCTGAATTGTTGTATCCCTCACCATTACATTAGCGGAGCAGGACAGCTTTTCCCCAGACAGGTTGGATTAACCCTTCAGGAGCCACCCCACTCCTAAGCGGAGAGCCGCATGCCTCCGCAAGGTCGTTACATGGTGGTCCCAACATTTTTTGTGCATTTAATATGTGTGAATCAATTTGCTTGTTGCTTTCATGTCCTTTAATCCCCTCAGTAATCTTATGAGATATGTATTACTACAGCCATTTTAACAGACGGGGAGAATGAAGCTCAGAAAGTTCAAGGGGGTGAGCTTTTCAAATACAAATCCAATGACGTCATTCCCCTGCTTACCTTAAAACCATCCCACGGCCTCGAAACCCTTGATCGTGGCCTGAAAACCCCACAAGATCGATCTCCTGCCTGCTTCCCCCACCTCTCCTCAAAACACTCTCCCCCTAGCTCACTACATCATACATTTGGAGGCCACTGCCTGTTCCTGAAACATATCAAGATCGTTCCCACCTCAAGGCCTTTGCACCTGCTGTTCCCTCTGCCTGGGATGTTCTTCCTCCATTTCTGGGTAGAACTGACTTCTCTCCTCCAGATCTCTGGTCAAACATCACCTCCTCAGAGAGGCCTGCCTCGCTGTTCCCACTCCCTTTTGGCTTTTGACCTGACACTGAGAATGACCCAAAATTATCTTGTGTGTTTATGGTTGGTGTATTCCTTGTTTGCTTCCCTCCCTACCCCCTGACCCCCAGCCCCAAGCTCCATGAGGGCAGAGATCCTGTCTCCTGTCTGTCTGATTCACCGCACAGGGTCAAGCACACAGGAGGCAGACAGAAGTTACCTACTTAATAAAGGAAGTGTTATCCCTGCTTTCATATAAAGGAAGAAACTGAGGTCCGGCAAAGTTAAGCCACTTCATAACGCTGTCAAACAGCCGGTGAATGGCAGAGCTGGGGTTCGGACAGCTTCCTCCCATGTAGTTACACTACACAGCCCTTTGGATCTTTTTTGAGAAGCTTCCCTTCCCCCCATCCACTTTGCCCCGCCACCTTCTCACCCTACCCACCCGAGCCCTAAGAAGCAGGCACCCATCCAACCAGCTGGGAGAGCATTAAAACGGCAGCCCCAGGGCTTCCCTGGTGGCGCAGTGGTTGAGAGTCCGCCTGCCGATGCAGGGGACACGGGTTCGTGCCCCGGTCCCAGAGGATCCCACATGCCGCGGAGCGGCTGGGCCCGTGAGCCATGGCCGCTGAGCCTGCGCGTCCGGAGCCTGTGCTCCGCAACGGGAGAGGCCACAACGGTGAGAGGCCCGCGTACCGCAAAAAACAAACAACAAAAAAAAACGGCAGCCCCAGAGCAAAATCTCTCCTTTCTGCTGAACCTCCCTCCATCATGGGTATCGCTGGTACTGTTACTCCTTAGCTGGGCAAGGTCCTCATTCCAAGAATGCAAATTCCGGAAGTTAAAGACCTTAAGACCGTGTTCCTTTGGCTCCCCACCTGGAAGGAACTGGGCTCCTCTTAGGAAAAGCACCCCCGGCCCCAGGGAATGTGGAGGACGTAGAAAAGCTGTTTGAAGGAGCTTATGCTGCCCAGTGACTGCCACACCACCCCCAGCCAAGTCCCACCGTTGGCCCAAGCTCCCCATACTGCCAGTTGGGTAGGGACTGCCTGGCTTATCCTGGGCTGATTAAACTGGAAAGAGAAGGCTGGGGAAGCCACGATCAGTGGCAAGACAAGTGGCCGGGAGAAGATCAGAGAGAGGGTGAAAGTTGTGGAAAATGGGACGCAAGAACCTGAGCTTTGGGTTGTGGGCAAGTGGGACTCTGAGCTTCTCCCTGCAGCCAGGAAGATGGGCTGGGGCTGACCTGAAAGCAAAGCTCTTCCCCTGCCTCTGCCCACTAGATGCTGGCTGACTGGGCCTCACCACCTTCCTCTGGCCCCTCCACATTGTCACCCTCAGGTCAAGTATGGCTGTCATCACTGTCCCAGATTCACGGTCCATTCCCTGTGTGACCTTGAGCAGGGCTTTAACCTCTCTGAGGCCACTTCCCAGTTGATAAGGAGATCACAGTACTCACCCAACCTAAAGGCCAGGTTTCAACAACTTTAAATAAGGTAATGAATGGGAAAATGCCCTGGAAAGTGTAAAGTATAAAGAACACCAAGAACACTCTTGTTTCAGCCTAAGTAGGAACGAGACTTTACCATTTACTAAACATCTACTGCCAAAGGTAGTTTTTTAATGCCCCATGTTTAGAGGAAACTGAGGCTCACAGAGCGCCTTGCCTCCAACCACTGAGCACTGAAGCCTAGGCGTCCATCACTGTCTCTGTTGCATGCTGGGATGTGACACTGGCACGCAGACCTGATCTAATCGGACAAAATCCTGGGGAGAGGGGAGCAGCCTGGTGCAGGCCCTGAATGTAGGGGAAGAGCATTGCGGGGTGAGGGGGCACAGGGTACAAGATGAAGATGGAGAGGGGGCAGGGTCAGATCATGGGGCCTCCCAGGCCGTGCAAAGGGGTTTTCATTATTTGGTTCCAAATTGCAATAAGAAAGAGATTAAAAAAACCCAAAATCAATATCTTTAAAAGTAACCCTGGCAGCACGTGGAGATGGCCCTGTGGACAATAGGGGCCAGGATGGGGTGGGAGGAATGATGGAGCTCGAAACAAGAGATATTTAAGAGATATTTTGGAGGTAGAACCCACAGGACATGTTGGATGTGGGCGGGGATGGTCAAGAGAGAGCACTAGAAGTTGAAAATAGTTTACAAAGCAGTAAAGCAAAAATCCAGAGCTGGGGACTTCCCTGGTGGCGCAGTGGTTAAGAATCCGCCTGCCAACGCAGAAGACACGGATTCAAGCCCTGGTCCGGGAAGATCCCACATGCCGTGGAGCAACTAAGCCTGTGCGCCACAACTACCGAGCCTGCAAGCCACAAGTACTGAGCCCACGCACTACAACTATTGAAGCCCGTGTGCTCTAGGGCCCACATGCCACAACTACTGAGCCCACGTGCCACAACTACTGAGGCCACACGCCACAACTACTGAAGCCCGCGCGTCTAGAGCCCGTGCTCCGTAACAAGAGAAGCCACTGCAATGAGAAGCCCACGCACCACAACGAAGAGTAGCCCCCGCTCACCACAACTAGAGAAAGCCCAGCGCAACAATGAAGACCCAACGCCACCAAAAAAAAAAAAAAAAATCCAGAGCTGCCTTCTTGTTAGGGACACTTGAAACATTTCAGAAGATCCCAAACCTAGTGGATAAACATGGAAAAACTCTTGCAAACAAGCCTCATGTATGCCCTCAGGAAACAGGGACGTATGGCGCCTCTAACCCCATTGGCTAGAGCCATCTGCTCCTTTCTTTAATTAAGCTCCTCTCTGAGCCCCTTCACTGTTAATTATTCCCAGCTCCTGGGTGGGACAGGACCTCTTCTCATGAGACTGTGGCCCAGCACAGCCTTCAGAAACGGCTTAGCGTGGCTTTACTTAGGCTTTGGCGCCAGCTTCGGGCCTTAGAGCCTCAAATTCCCTCGCGACCATGGGGAAAGAAGACTGAGTCCCATTTGAGGTCATAAAATGTTTTCTAAGGAGCTCAAATGTCACCTCCTCCATGAGGCCTTCCCTGACGACTCTGAAAAAAGAATTCCACCTCCCTGTTATTCTCTATGTTTGTACATAGGGGCTTTAAAAAATTTTTTTAGTGATTATCATAATTTATAATTACCAGTGACTCATTTGATTACCCTTTGCCATCCTTTCCCCACCAGGCTGTGCCCTCCTGCGGGCAGGGAACATGTCTGTCTCTTCAGCTTGCATCTGCAGCCCCCAAGCACACTGCAGTCACCTGGTAGGTGGTTTACATATACCCATTAAACTCAAGGCACTCAACCAGAGCTCTGAAAGCTCCCATCATGCCTTCCTTCTTGTGGTCTCTCTCAGGCCCCGGAGCTCTGACTGCCACTGCCAACTTCTGTCCACAGGAGCTGTGTTCCCAGGGGGAACTGATCACTCCAGTGGCTGCTGAGTGCATCATGTCACGGAGGTCAAAGAGGTTACTGATAACAGAAAGAAAAGCCAGGCTTCACTTGTTAAACGATGGTACTCAAAGGATTATTGCAGACGTAAGTTTTTCAAACAAGGACTCTGAGTGCTGGCCATATGCCAAGCACAGTGCTCAGAGCTGGGACATGGTGGATAAGACCAACGTGGTCCCAGACCCTCTTGGAGCTCAAGATCTCATGGGCTCCTCAGGCTTTTCCAAGAGCCATTTGTTCCCCAGGGCAGATGTCCATGGCCAAGGAATCCAGCTCTTCTCCTCCCTTCACCCTGCGTGGGGCAGCTTTCAAGTTCCCCAAGGAAGGAATCAATGCAGCAAACCCCACCTCTACTGACTTCAGGCCATGAGGACACTAGGAATGAAGCCTTCAAGCTTTCATATCCCAGCCCTGCAGCTCATTAACTACATGACCTTGAGCACATGACCTCTGTAAACCTCATTTCTTCCCCTGCAAAATGAGATCAAGAGTCCCCACCCCAAAGGGTGGTTATGAGGGTTAAGTGAGGTGATGATGATGATAATTGCTAACATTTTTTGGAGTTCGTTACTAATGCCAGACACTGTGCTAAGAGTTTTGTCTGAATTATCACATTTAATCTTCCCAACAACCCCACAAGGAGAGCTGTTATCACCCCCGTTTTTAGAGATGAGGACAGGCAAATTACATCATTGCCCGGTGTCAACTAGCCAGCAAGTGGCAGAGCTGGGATGCAGACCAAGCCATTGTCACTACAGTCTATACTACAGCCCATTGCCTTATATGGCCTCCCCCATGTGAATGCAGGCAAAGTACAGGTTTGGCGCCTGGTATGAAGTAAGTGCTCAATAAATGGTACCTCTTAATTAAGCAACCGGAGGATCCCAATATAAGGCTGCCCAGCGCTGGCGGTTCTTTGGGACTGGCCTGGGATCTCCCAGCAGTCACACTCTCCCTGACCCGTCCCTGTTCCAAGTCCCCAGTCTGCCTCCTTACAAAAGCTCAGATTGAAACAGACGGTGGCTGGACTTTCCCTGTCATCTCCCTGGCAGCTCAATCACCATGGGCCACCCAGCGTCCCAGCCGTGACTGAAGACCCAGACCTGAGCCTCCCTGAAGAAGCCAAGTGGCCAAGTCGTCTCAAGGGACTAATTTTTGCTCCCCCTGTCCCCTTCACCCTACCTGCAGGTGATGGCCTGAATGAAAACAGCAGGGGCCTGGGAGGTAGTTCCGGGTACCGCTGGGACAAGCACGACTTGGGTCCAAAGAAAATGATAGTATGAGATCATTCATTATAATATTTAGCTCCCAGAAGAAACCACTGCAAGCCCTATCCAAACCACAGACAGCTTTGGCAGCCCCAGTATCCTCTTACGGTTACATAAGCTTTGCAGGGAAATAAATACCAACTCATCTTGAAGGAATTTTAAGGGCTAATAATCCTTAACCAGTCTGTGCAGAGAGGGCTCCCTTCCGAGGGAGGGATTGTGGTTTTCGGGAGGAAGGATTGAGAGGGCCCTGGGGTAGGGCTTAGAGGAGCCCCCCATGGGCCTGGCTGCAGGGCCATTCCTCAGAGAGGCTCGGTCCCGCGCGGCCTCACTCATGAGGCATTCATCCCCAAGGCCAGCTGCGGCCCTGGCCACCCCCTCCTTGTGTACCACCAGAATCCACTCTCCAGGTGCCTTTCACAGGTACTGAGCTCTCCATCACGGGAGATGCTCCAGCATACTCAAATATAAACTGCCTGGCTCTAAGGGATTCAGTTCCAGGATTTTATTATTATATTATGTTTTTTTAGGTATAAGAACTTGCCCTTGGCATCAACAAAAAGGCAGGATGATATGGGAGAAAGAATTTGCATTCAGAAACCGAAGACCTGTAATTTTATACCAGTTGGGTCACCTTGGGCAAGTTGCTTCACCTTTTTGAGCCTCAGTAAAATAGAAATAACAATTACTCTCTTCTGCCTGCCTGCCTGGTTGCTGGAAGGGGCAGGTAAATTGCAGGTGTGTGAAAAACGCCTTGCAAACAGTTAGATGCTGCAGACACACCAGGCATTAAGCAGAGATGGTGGCTTCCTGCCTGGGGTGATAGGAAAAGCACTAAAAGCCCAGCCTGACCATCACTCCATGCATGTCTAAGGCACATTCTTCCACTGCCTTGTGTCTTCTGGGGGAAGAAGTGTGTCTGTAGATTCTGGAGCCAGATTCCCTGGTTCTGAATCCTGGGTCTGCCACTCACTAGTTGTGTATCCTCAGCCAACTCAACTTACTTGACCTCTCTGTGCCTCACTCTTCTCATTTTAAATGGGTATAGTAATAGTACCTGTCCTAGAGAGGCCTTAGGAGAGTTAAGTAGAAAATAGATATCTAGTGCTTAGAACAGTGTAAGTACTCTAGTGTTATTAATATCTTAACCAGCTAAGTAAGTTAACTTCTACTAGCCACTGTCACTGAGCAGAAAGAACAATCCTCACACCAGATGGGTAAATTTGGAAAGGGGTGACAGAAACGACTACTACCATTTAATGAGCAATTAATATATACCAGGCACTGTGCTAAGCATTTTACATACATTATCTTATCTAATCTTCATGACAGGTGGTAGCATTATTGTTCCCATTACACAGAAGAGGAGACTAAGCCTCGGCAAGGTCATGTGACTTGTCCAAGATGACAGAGCAGGTAAGTGATGGCGTCAGGACTTGAACTCAGGCAGTCTGGTACTGAGGTCAATTCCCTTAGGCTTATTGGAGGCTTGGATGTTATCATGGCCTCTGGGATCAGAGTCACTGTAGTGAAGGGCTAAAGGAAACAGGGACTTCTCTGGTGGCTCAGCGGTTAAGACGCTGCGCTCCCAATGCAGGGGGCCTGGGTTCGATCCCTGGTCAGGGAACTAGATCCTACATACATGCCGCAACTAAGAGTTCGCATACCACAACTAAAGAACACATGTGCCGCAAAAGGAGCCTGTGAGCCGCAATTAAGGAGCCCGCGAGCCGCATCTAAGACCCCATGCAACCAAATAAAATAAATAAAATTTTAAAATAGATAAAGGAAACAGGCAGATCACGTGTCATGAACACAATGGGTGGCCTGCAGGCCGTACCGCAGTCCCAGGCCATTCTCAGGGATCCTGGCATCTCTGGTTTCCAAGGAGGAGGGGAAGGGCCTCCCTTCAGGGCCAGACAAGACTGCAAGGTTTGGGGGAAAAACGTCAAATCTGAGGGACGAGCCAAGTGCAAGAAGAGACTGAGTCCCATCCCAGCCTCGGTGGCCTTTGTTGCTCTGTCTGTGGACAGAAGTTGGGGGACACCTCTCCAGAACAGTGAGTCTGGGTGAGCAGACCAAACGCCAGGAGCCGAGGCTGCTGGCTCAGCCAGGTAAAGCCTGTGGGAGAGGTAATAAGTAACTGGGCTCAGTGAGGTTCAGCCTGTGTATCCAGGGCAACTACGAGGTTTAATCATCCAGAGATCATAGTGCTGGAACAGGCCCCCCTGAGCCCCAGAGCTGGCAGGCCACATTCCCCGAGTGCCAGGACCAAGGTGCTTGGACCCCACTGCTCTCTCCCCCCCACAAAGCAAGGGAGGCCCTGTGACGTCCTCTAGCAGAGATCTGATTGGCCCCCATATTAAAAGCAACAACTTAGATCCCTGCCCAGAAGTTCTTACTGGCCAACTATACTCACAGGAGAAAAAGAACCTGTTCAAGCCTCACTCCCCAGACTCCTGTGCCTCCCAAAACACTCACAGGCTGAGAATGCCCTGGAAAGGTGGTGGCTGGCCCCTCTGTGCCAGGCCTGTGTTAAGTGCTGCCAGGCTTCTGGAGATCTGGGTGCCGTAGGGCAGGCCGGGAGAGGGGTACAGCCACGAGGGGATAGGGGAATGGGAGCCTTGGAGGCCCTTGGAGAACCTCGGATAGACACTGCCACGTAATCCTGCCCATCTCCTCCTTATTTGCTAGCAGGCCCCGAGTTGGTAGTTTGGGTCTTCCTCCCCGGCCTGCAGAAGGGCTCCAGGTGGCCGACCAAGAGGCTCGCCGGCCAGCTGTGTTGGGCCCTCTCGGCCTACCCGGCCCCCAGCAGGGCACTCTTCCCGCAGAGCCTCACCCACGTGGCAGCCAGGCAGCTGGCAGCTAGTTTTATGAGCATCCAAAATCCAAGGGGAACCACAAAACCACGCTGGGCTGCAGACAACCGATGGAGAAGGAGGCCGATGCTGGGGATGTCCCTGCATCCTTGTGAGCTAGGCTCCCACTGGGCTCTGCCTGGTGCAGGGCAGCGGTGGGAATCCACTCCCTGTCCATCCACCAGGCGCCACAGCTTCCCAAGTCTCAGCATGAGCCCTGGGAGCTGCTTTCTCGCCAGGTAGACTTGAGAATGGGAAAGAGTGGAGGACGGCAGGGGTGGGTGATTCCATGACATAGCTCAGAGGGTCAGTAACCAAAGGAGACTAGCTGGAACCTTCTCAAATACATGGAGCCTTTTCACTGCCCATTACTAACTTCTGACAAAGGGGAAGAAATCAGGAGTTTGGGGAACTCCCCTGGCTAAAGGATGGTATGTGGGAGAGGCAGGGGGGCAATGTTACAGAATTTTCTAAAACTGCTTTTTTTCACCAGACAATAGGTTGGGGATACTTTCCTGTGTCAGGAGATATAGTTGTACTGTATTCATTTTTTTTTTTTTTTTTGCGGTACACGGGCCTCTCACTGCTGTGGCCTCTCCCGCCGCAGAGCACAGGCTCCGGACGCGCAGGCTCAGCGGCCATGGCTCACGGGCCCAGCCGCTCCGCGGCATGTGGGATCCTCCTGGACCGGGGCACGAACCCGTGTCCCCTGCATCGGCAGGCGGACTCTCAACCACTGCGCCACCAGGGAAGCCCTGTATTCATTTTATATGTTACTTTCAGGTGCCTTTTTTCAGCTGTGAGATTTGGAGGGCATAGAGATGGATGGATCAAAAAAGTGTTAGGGCTTCTCTCCCCTCTTTCTTTATCACAGTCACGATGGTATCACAGATCTTAAGACCGAAGGTCTTAGCTTAGGGCAACCTCCTTCTGAGTGCTCCTCCCTAACCACTTCGGAGGGCCTCTCTCCCCGTTGGTCTTTACCTCTGTAAGGTTTTCTTTTCCTTCTGATCACTTCATCACAATGTTAACTAAATATTTTTTGATTGTGTATCACCTTTGTCCTCCACTAGATTAAAAGCCCCATGAGCACAGGAGCTTATTTTAAGCACCTAGCATAATTCTAGTGAGTTCGTAATAATGAGCACTTCCTGATAATGAGCACAGAATGAGTATTCAATTCATGTTTGTTAAATGAATGAATGAGGGAGATGGCAAGAGACATAAGATGTGGTCCCTACTTTTAGTCTCACTATTTAGGGAGTGAAAACGATGGTTGTAGACGTCCCTGGTGGCATAATGGTTAAGAATCTGCCTGCCAAGGAAGGGGACACAGGTGTCTGCGCCACCAGACAAGTCCCAAAACAAACTTTTTGATATGTGAAAGACTCTATTAAGAAGATGAAAAGACAAGCCACAGATTGGGAGAAAATGTTTGCAAATCACATTTCTGACAAAGGAATTGTATCGAGAATATAAAAAGAACTTGTTAAATAAACTCAACTGTAAGAAGATAAAGGATCCAGTTAGAACACAGGCAAAGTCTTCAACAAATGCTTCACCAAAGAGATTATGCAGATGGAAACAAGCACATGAAAAGGTGTTCAACTGGGAAATGCAAATTAAAATCACAGGGGACCTGTGCACGTAAAGTGTAGGTAAAAATACTGGTGAAACTTGAACAAAATCTGTAGTCTAGTTAACGGTATTGCACCAACATCAATTTCCTGGTTTGTCAATGTAATACTATAGCTACGTAAAATGCTACCATTGGGGAAGCTCACTGAGAGGTTATTTTTGCAACTTCTCCAAGTCTGTAATTACTTCAAAATAAAAACTTTAAAAAAATAATAAGGAAGGTCCGTATGGGTTAAAGCTCCAAATGTGAAGAATGAATGTTAAAAGCTTTAAGCTCCAGGGGAGGTATCGAGTAGGCAGTGGTCAAGAAAAGCTTTCTTGTATTTAGTATTTAGTAGGTCCCTACACCATGATGCATGCCAGGCATTGTGCCAGACAGCGGGGGGAATTTAAAAACCCTGGGCCTGGGACTTCCCTGGTGGCACAGTGGTTAAGAATCCACCTGCCAAAGCAGGAGACACAGGTTCGAGCCCTAGCCCGGGAAGATCCCACGTGCCACGGAGCAACTAAGCCCGCGTGCCACAACTACTGAAGCCCGCATGCCTAGACCCCGTGCTCCGCAACAAGAGAAGCCACCGCAGTGAGAAGCCTGTGCACCGCAACGGGCTAGTTGTAGAGTAGCCCTCACTCTCTGCAGCTAGAGAAAGCCCACGCACAGCAACAAAGACCCAATGCAGCCAAATAAATAATTAATTTAAAAACAAAACAAAAAACCCCCTGGGCCTATTCTCAAGAAACTTTGAATCAAGAGGGTAGGGAGTTGGGGGAAATGCCCATTGGTAATGGCAGGACCCAGTAGACACATCGTAAGCTGGATCTTGGTCAGGACTCCATTTATTATGTGGACCCCTACAGTCCCATCTCAAAGGAAAACTATGGTGACACTTCAGGTCTTGGGGTATTGATGTCAACTCAGACCCTGTCTCCAACAGTCCTCAAATACCTAGGTAGTCCCAGTTCCCCAGTGCAGTGACTTGAATAAATGGCCACAGGTCCCTCTGAAGGAAGGATGGGGATATTACATGTCACAGCATTACAGGGTTCTTCTTTCTGGGAGACCTAGCCACCTCTTAGTCAGGGGCTTCCAGGTCTAAAAACTGGCTTAGGTCTGGAAACCTGGCAAAAGATGGTATCTTTTTCTTGGACCCCAATCTCTAATTTGTCTCTCCTTGATTTCTCCTGCTGGTACAAGCTGAATAGTACCCTTACTAACTATCTAGCTATTTGCCCCAGAGACACTGATATACCAACCACCTCCATAACTTTCTGTCAGGCACCCTTGCTACCACTTCAGTTTTGCCAGCCATCATGATCATTATGGTCCCCTGGCTTCTGGAGGTTGAAGCACTGTCCCCTGACCTCTATTATTTGGGGGTCCTATCATTACCACAGCTATCGGGGAGACAAAGTCTCAAAGAGCCACTCTACCCTCAGCCCTAGCCTACAGAGAAGAGCCAACACTGAACTCTGAGTGATGCGGGGGCCCCTCTCACCAGCATATCCTTTTTACCTCTTGGCGCCTGGTGTGTCCTCTGAGCCCTCCTGGGGAAGATGAGGAGGCAGGTGTTCTGGCTGTACTTAGTTGCTCTATTTCAGCACACCTACCCTTCAAGCCTTTTCACCCCCTCCTCCATCATCTGCCATGGTAACTTGGCATTTCAACTTTGCTTAGCAGGGGTGGTCACTTTCTCCATGCCTCTGGGAACATCCTAGGAGTGACTTAGTACCACCTCCAGGGTCCTGCATCTCAGGAGGGCACACCAAAGTCAAACTCTTTCCTGTTCGATGTTAACGTTTTGGTCCTTTGATAGACACCCTAAGATCCAGGCCCACGCACACTCTCCCGACCCCTCCAAGCGCTGCCTAGCTTGGTCCTGCCGGTGGGATGGGCCCTTTCCTCCCATAACATCCCTCACTGGGTTATGCTCAACTTAACCGTAAGTTCAGGCCTAGTGGCCAGGAAGGAGAGGACAGATCCTAGAAGTACCTGCGCCTTCAGGGGAGAGGCCGTTGCACTGTTGTCCAGCACTGTGCTAGCCCTTACGAGGGAGGGCTGGGCCACTTCTGCAGGCTCCAAACGTCCAGCAGAATTTGGGGACTCACAGTCTTCTGGGGCACCCGCCTGAGATGTCTCCATCCCATTTGTCAGGGTTCTAGGGTCTTGACCTTGGCATAATAGAACTGCTTGGCTGGGCATTTCACTTTCTTTGAAGGTTAGCTACTGAACTGGCTTGGGTCCTTGCCCTCTTCTGGAGATTAGAACATCTTTGTATGCAACAGAGAGGCCTTCAGGCTTTCACACTTGCCTTTCAGTTGCCTGTTACTGGAATCAGCTGGCTATTATCTTTCTGTACAGCACCAGTGGGGCTTAGTAATAGCCATCCAATCCCTTCATCCATACAGCTCTGTGAACTCCATACCTTGCAACACCTCCCACGCCTGCTAGTGCATCCTCCACTTCACCACCAGGTGAGTTAACAGTGGGCCACCACCTCATCCCAGGGGCAGCCTGGGCTCCACCTCTGCTTGCTGTCAGCCCTGGGATAAGTGATCCCGCTCCAAACCCCACCTTATCGCCTGCTTTCTTGAACCATTCCCCGGACCCACTGTCACAGGTTGGGTTCTCCAGAAGCAGACGCAGATGTGGAGTCTGGGGTGCAAGAGGCTTATTAGCGATCAACACCTGTAAAAGGAAGGGGGCAGAAGCAGAAGCAGCGGAGGGGAAAGTCCAGCTGCAATGCAGACCCGACCTGGCGGAAAGCCCTGGGGCCAATGGTGCACCAGATTTATCCCTGTCAGGCTGAAGTGGTCAGGCCTTTATACCCTTACCTCCCCCGGCCACTAGACGTGGGCCACCCTGGGGAGGGCACAGCCTTGGGTGGGACAGCTTCTAGCAGCAGAGGCAGATCCTGAGGGACGCGAGAGCTGGGAGCTGCCTGCTGACAGCCCTGCAGCTGGACAGCAAGTCCTGCCTCGAAGGGAAATCTGGGGGATGAAGGAGAACTCCAACCCATTTTAGCTGATGAGAAACTTCTTCCCCAAAACTTGAAACATGGGATTTCAACAGAAAATAAAAGAAGGGAAAGTAAAAGAAGGGAAAGACTTTCCCAAAGGGAGAAAACACCTGACAGTTTCCCAGAAGACAGGAGAGTGAGAGGCTTGGATGGGGGAGCTCCATGGGGGAGGCTGTCCCCTGGGCCTGGGGACATGATCCCCTTTAGTGATCGAGACATGCTTGACACTTGCTATCTATCAGTTTCATGTTTTGGAAAAGTAGCTGAGACTATTGGTCATGAAAAAACCCCTCAGAGAGCAGTGGGCACCATCTTCAGAGAGAGGGCTCCCAATATTTCTCCAGGGGGGGAACCTGAAACACTAGCAAAGTTCTTGGGACAGGTACCTTCTCAAAAATTGTGCCAGCTGCATGAAAAGATGCTCAACGTCACTGATTATTAGAGAAATGCAAATCAAAACTGCAATGAGGTATCACCTCACACCAGTCAGAATGGCCATCATTAAAAAGTCTACAAATAATAAATGCTGGAGAGGGTGTGGAGAAAAGGAAACCCTCCTACACTGTTGGTGGGGAGGTAATTGGTGCAGCCACTATGGAGAACAATATGGAGGTTCCTTAAAAAACTAAAAATAGAGTTACCATATAATCCAGCAATCCTACTCCTGGACATATATCCGGAGAAAAGATACATGCACCCCTATGTTCACAGCAGCACTATTCACAAGAGCCAAGACAAGGAAACAACCTAAATGTCCACTGACAGAGGAATGGATAAAGAAGATGTGGTACATATTTATAATGGAATATTACTCAGCCATAAAAAAGAATAAAATAATGCCATTTGCAGCAACATGAATGGACCTAGAGATTATTATATTAAGTGAAGTAAGTCAGACAAGGAAAGACAAATACCATATGATATCACTTATATGTGGAATCTAAAATATGACACAAATTAACTTATTTATGAAACAGAAACAGACTCACAGACATAGAGAACAGACTTGTGGTTACCAAAGGGGAAGGGGGGAAGGTATAAATAAGGAGTTTTGGATTAGCAGATACAAACTACTATGTGTAAAATAAACAACAAGGTCTTACTGTATAGCACAGGGAACTATAGTCAATATCTTGTAATCAACTATAATGGAAAAGAATCTGAAAAAGTATATCTGTATCTATATATATGTATCTGAATCACTTTGCTGCACACCTGAAACTAACACAACATTGTAAATACTTTAATTTTTTAAAAAAGAATTTGTGCCAGCTGGCTATTCAACATCACTATAGAAAAAAAAATAAATGGAGAGGGACTGGCCCCCTCAACTCCCTGAAGGAAGTCCTGGCATTAGGATGCGACCTGATCACTGATGATGACTTCTGCCCAGGAGAGGTTATAAGCAGGGTTTTCACACTGTCCCCCAGCCCAGACTGACTGAAGGCAGAATCCCTGGGGTTCCCCTACCACTCGGGAGCAAAGGGCCAAACCAGTAAAGCCTCACTGTTCTGTTAATTATGGAAAATAGAGAATAGCAGGACACTGGATTAACACTTTCATCCTCTATATATACCTCATAGAGTACTGAAATATCTACTTCATTGCTTATTTTCAAAGACCTAAAAACTGGAGCCCTCGTAGAGAAGTAAAGCCCCCTTGATTTGAAAAGTGACTAACACAGAAAGGGATTTTTTTCTTTTTAATGTTTGCTTTCCATTGCACTTGAATCCAGATAAACTCAAAGGCCCCTTGACACCCCCCTCCCTGGTTACGATCCCCTTCCAGAGGTGACCACAGTCAGGGTTTATCTTTCCAAATCTGCCTCTATGCCCGTACAAACCTATATGTGTACAGATGGAAATAATTTTTGTGGAAGTTATTTTTTAAAACATTTGTCCATAATGCCCTGCAACTTGCATTTTTCACACATCAATTTGTCTTGAAATCTTTCCCCACCTGCAGCGTGGTGGTTTGTAATGCAGGGGTTTGGCAAGGCTGAAGGCCGGCTCAGGATCTCCCTTCCCAGTGTGTTTCCAGTTAGGCTGGGCTAGGAGACAGTTTTGCTGGGATTTGGAGGGCACATGTCACACAGTGACCATGCTCCTTTTCACTCCTGAAAGGTGAGAGCAGGGTTTCGGGTCACTCATAATGCCGTTCATCTGCTGGCCTGTGGCTGCTCTGCCCTTCCCATGTCTGGTTCTGTGATGAAAGGCATCAGCTTCTCTTGAAGAAGTTGGAGGTGGTGAGACTGACATGGATTTCAGTGGACTCCCGCTGGTCCTCACTCCTCCCACTTTTTAAAAAATAGATTATTTATTTATTTGTTTATTTATTTATTTTTGGCTGTGTTGGGTCTTCGTTGCCGTGCACGGGCTTTCTCTAGTTGTGGCGAGCGGGGGCTACTCTTTGTTGCGGTGCGCAGGCTTCTCATTGCGATGGCTTCTCTTGTTGTGGAGCACGGGCTCTAGGTGCGAGGGCTTCAGTAGTTGTGGCACACGGGCTCAGTAGCTGTGGCTCGCAGGCTCAGTAGTTGTGGCACACGGGCTTAGTTACTCTGCGGCATGTGGGATCTTCCTGGACCAGGGCTCAAACCCGTGTCCCGTGCATTGGCAGGTGGATTCCTAACCACTGTGCCACCAGGGAAGCCCTCCCCCCACTTTATTTATATCATTCTTAAAACTCTACCTGCCTGCCTGGTGGACTTCAAGCTCCTGCATCAGATGAGGAGACTACAGTCTCCCAAAGACTTCAACCAGCTCTCCCAATTGTGTAAAGTCAAATCCCCATCACACACACACACACACGCGCGCACACGCACACACACACACACACCCAGTACCCCCTGGTGGTTCCACTTCTCTAACTAAACTGATAAGAACGCATGACTATACTTCATTCTTTTGAACTATTATGGAAATGCCAGCGTTATTCAACTCTTTCCCTGCAGAAGGACCTTTGGGAAGTTCCTCTTTGTTGCTCTTATAAACCATGCTATAAGAAGCACCCTTGGGGCTTCCCTGGTGGCACAGTGGTTGAGAGTCCGCCTGCCGATGCAGGGGACATGGGTTCATGCCCCGGTCCGGGAAGATCCCACATGCCGCGGAGCGGCTGGGCCCGTGAGCCATGGCCGCTGAGCCTGTGCGTCTGGAGACTGTGCTCCGCAACGGGAGAGGCCACAACAGTGAGAGGCCCACGTAAAAAAAAGACTTATTTAAAGAAGCACCCTTGTTCATGCCCCTTTTTTAAAAATCACACCTGTGATTATTTTCTAGGACAGAGAAATGAAACTGATGACTCCAAAAGTTGGCACATTTTACATTTTAGCAGATACATCCAAACTGCAGGGAGGCCTCCTTTGCCTGGAACCAACATAGGTAGGGAACATTCACAGGGTAGTTTTAGTCTCCTCCTCAACAAGGATAGAAAAACATCCAGCAGCCATTGATCAGTCCGGGGGAGTCCCTTCCTGGGATTCAGCAGCGTGGGTGGCACTAACACACACCCACACCCACATGGGGACTCACAGGCCGTGTAGTGTGCTTGGAAAAGCGTTAGGGCACATCGTAAGTGTGGGAGGTGGGGTTACTGGTCCACAACAGCAGTAGCACCCACCCAGACCTCCGCCGTGGTTTCATGGAGGGCAGGATGTGCCTTTCCACCCTTGACGCTGGGCCTTGTGACTTGCATTAGCCAATTAGACATTTCAGATATGAAGTGAGATGAAATCTGAAATATGGTTGCGCATGACTTCCTTTTTGGCCATGAAAAGAATGTGTCTCAGGGACCTGACAATCCAAGGAGGATGAGGGACACATGGTGCAGACCTGGACTCAACCCACAGCCTGGAGCCAAGACCAGAGAGCCTGGCTTAGATCAGCTGAACCTTGGTGGCCCAGAGAGAGTTCAGCATCACACATTGACATCACGTCTGGTTAGCCTCCTTCAATTTGGAACAGGTCCTCAGCCTTCACGACCTAGACGCTTTTGAAGATTACTGATCAGTTATTTTGGATAATGTCTTTCAGTGTGGTCCTTATGATTAGATTCTGGTTATGCATCTTTAGCAAGAATACAGAGAAGTAAGGCTGATTGATATCCTACCGGTGGTGCATGATTTCAATTTGTCCCATTGCCAGCGATGCTCACTTTGATCATTTGATTAATGTCATGTCTGCCAGACTTCACTGTAGAGTTACTTTTTTCCCTTTTGAAATTAAAAATAGCTTGTGGAGAGAATATTTCAAACGATGTAAATATTCATTTCTAATTTATATTAGTATGTAATCAGGGTTTCCTAACTCAGTCAGCGGGTTATAATTCATCACTGTCATTATTTATTTTGTGGTTCAAATTGTCCCAGATTCGGCCAGGAGAAGCCCCTTCAAGCTGGCTTCTGTGTCCATTTGACATTTCCCCACCAAGTTTTGAGCACATCCTTGCTTTCTGGCACAAGAAGATGTTCCAGGCTCTTCTTGTACTTTCCATGCCCTAATCTAGGTATCAACCATTTCTCCAAGGAGCTGTAGTTCCTGATTGTGGAAAATGATATTTAGAAACCAAGATCTGGGTGCTAGGTGTGTTCATTGCTATTGAGGTGTCACTATTCCCAGGCCCTCAGTGGTCAGAGATAGTGGATATTTACATCTATCTATCTATCTATCTATCTACCTACCTACCTACCTATGTGTTGAAAGCCATGAGTTCTGATAGACATCTCCAATTCCAGTCTAATACCACAGGGTTCACTTAAGTTTTATCCCTCTCCATAACTGTAACTCTTTTCTCTGACACTGAGAAACCTGGCTCTCATCAGTCCTAATCATTGATCATTCGATCATTTTCCCTGATGTCACCGATCTGCCATCACCATCCTTTCCCCTGGATGCCCTTCTTACCCTCTTGACTCCCACGCTGGTACAACCTCCACCCACATGGGCACGTTCCTCACTCTGCTTGGACTCTGAACCTTCGTGCCAGGCCCCTCTTCTGCACAGACACCTTCCTCACTCTATTTGGACTCTAAAACCCCATAACAGGGCATACCTATTATGTAGGTATATACCTCCCTGTAGGTACCCTCCTCTCCCACCCAGGTCTGCCTTCCCATCTTTCTACATGAGGGTGCTCCCTGTACCACTTGGACACCTTTTTCACCTTTCAAAGGCTCTGATATGCCTCCTCCTCGGATACCCTATCGTCCCTTTGGGTTTTGATGCCTCAAGCCAGGCAGTCTTTCTACACAGACCCCCTCCTTACTCTATTCAGACCCTGACTTCATTCTGGACCACAGCAGCTCTCCCCAGGTGTACCAGGCACCTATCATGCTTTGTCCCACCTAATGGCTTCAGGACCAATCTATTCATAAAAGGATGGGAAAACACAGGAGGGAAAGGGAAGGGAGGGAAGGGAAGGGAAGGACCCTCTGCCCCCTGGCTGCTGGGTGAAGAACAGACTGTGGGGAGGCACGAGTGAAAGGAAGGAGACGGTGGAGAGGCTGCTGCAACAATCCAAGTGAGATAATGGAGACTCGGTTGTCCTGGGGATGGTGAGAAATGGTCATATTCCAGATATATTCTATAAGCAAATCCAGAAAGGTGTGCTGATGAAATAACTTGGGAATTCAACCAAGGATACCTTATTTTTCATATTGCTTAGTTAAGGTTCTCTGGTTGCAAGAAGCGGAAACCCATTCAAACTTGTTTAAGCAAAGAAGATGAATTTATAAGGATTCAGGTATATCTCTCGGAACCCAAAGACAGGAGGAGCATCTAGGTCTCGTGAAGGGCAGAAACCAGGACCTGGAGAGCCAGTGGGAGCAGGGCAGGCTCCCTTCCCCTCTGATTCTTTGGCCACATAGTCGCCTGTCAATGCTGCTCTCTGCACATCTGCTCCACTCTCCTCTCTTGGCAGACCTCCCTCCTCTGTTCTCCATTCACACGGCAGAAGACGGCAGTGATGATCCCCAGCTCCTGCCTTACAGGCCCCATTCAAAAGACTAGAGGAAACCAACCAGTGCCTGGTTCCCGGTCCCAAATTCCCCGGAGAGATAAACTGAGTGGTCAAGCATCAGTCAGAAGTCTACCTCTTATAGGGGAGTAGGGTTACACAGGACAAACTTGGCACCTGCACCCATTTTTGATGAGGGAGGGGGCACTCTTTAGTAACTAGGGGATCAATGGGCAGGTCAGACACCCCCTTCCCCAAGAGTGTCACCTATTCATCTATTAAAGGCAAAGGATTGAGTAGCTGCTGTGCAGTACACAGAAACATACAAGACACAACCCGTATCTTTAAGCCAACAGTCTCTGAAGAGAACTAAGATATGAAGCAATAAGAAAATGATTTAGGACAGCCAGGGTCATATGGCAGGAGCTCCGAGAAGCGCTGGTGGCCTTCAGAAATGGAAAAACCCCACAGGCCACCAGGCTCTGTCAGCAGCATCTAAGTTTCCAAAACAGAGGCTGGTGGGGGAAGCAGGGGGGAATCTTTGGTTATTCTGCAGTGGACATGACAGGCCCAGCAGAAGCCCCGTGAACTGGGCTGTCCTCTGATTCTGCAGGCACTGGGCCTCTTCAGGGCTCTGGACCCCCTCACCACTGATTTACGGCTTGTGCAGTCAGCAAATTTATACCCTCTGTGGCTTTGTTTTTATAGCATTGCTTCTCCAAGAGCTGGCTTCATACCTCAGACATATAAATCTGTTAGGGGGTGGTATATAACCCAAGAGGTCTTTCCCAGGTGGGCAAGATTTTATTCTCATCTATAGAGTCTTTCAGAGCCCTTCCAGCCTGACCTCTCCACCCCCCAATCCCAAGCATTCAGGCCGTCTTTATGCACCAGAAAAGCCAACCCAATCTACAGTTCCAGTGTAGCTGGGAGATGGGGCCTAGCTCCTTCCTGAAGCCCTCAGAAAAGTTAACTGAGCCATTCAACTGCTGTTAGCCCACCACCTTGGAGAGTCAACCCAAACTGCATATTTTGCTAATACCTGCCTGCTCTTGTTAATTCTACCATCTCTAAGACCTTGGCTAAAGGGGCTACATGACAAAAAAACAGAGGTGGAATCTTGTTCCAACTACTTCCCGTTGTCATTCAAATCTAACGCGGCTAGGATCATATTTGTGGTCTAAAGCAATATGGTACTAGGGCAGAGAAGGAAGTGTCAGGCAGATTCTTGCAACGCCTGTTCATTTCCCCTCACCTGTTCCTTTTGGAGTGTTGTTTTGGTTGGAGGAGAGCTGTCGTGTTTGATGTAGGGATGGGTGAGGGAAAGGTTGAAGAATATTTACTTCTTGTGACTGAAGAGACCCTCTCCCACCTCCAAGCCAAGCAGCATAACCCCAACACCTTCCTCAGGAGCGACTTGCATCTGTCAGAGGTGGAAGGAAGCTGGTGCTGGTTTGTTTGTGGAAGAGAACTTGCTGGGCCCAAACAATAAAGCACTGTGACCCTCGGCTCTGCACTGACCATGAAAACTGTTTGGTCCTGCAGGCTCCCTCTTTGACTCAGGGATCATAGATTGTGTTCAGAAGGAAATACGAAGATAATATGAGTTCCTTGTTTTCCTCTACATGGTTCAGTCTAGGTCAGCACTTTCCAGAGAGGGTTCCATGCAACATTAGTCCCACGAAATGCTCATCAAAAAATAAGTTGGTGAAAAGACAACCTACTGAATGGGAGAAAATATTTGTAAATGATATGACCAATAAGAGATTAATATCCAACATATATAAGCAGCTCATAGAACTCAACATCAAGAAAACAAACAACCCTATTAAAAAGTGGGTGGAAGAAATGAATAGACATTTTTCCAAAGAGGAAATGTAGATAGCCAACAGGCACATGAAAAGATGCTCAACACCACTAACCATCAGGGAAATGCAAATCAAAACCACAATGACGGGGCTTCCCTGGTGGTGCAGTGGTTAAGAGTCCGCCTGCCAGTGCAGGGGACATGGGTTCGAGCCCTGGTCCGGGAAGATCCCACATGCCACAGAGCAGCCAGGCTCACGTGCCACAACTACTGAGCCTACTTTCTAGAGCCCGCGAGCCACGACTACTGACCCCACGTGCCACAACTACTGAAGCCCGTGTGCCTAGAGCCCATGCTCCGCAACAAGAGAAGCCACTGCAATGAGAAGCCCGCGCACTGCAACGAAGAGTAGCCTCCGTTCACCACAACTAGAGAGAAAGCCCGCGTGAAGCAACCAAGACCCAATGCAGCCAAAAATAAATAAATTAAAAAAAAACCCAAAACCACAATGAAATATCACCTCACACCTGTCAGAATGTCTATCATCGAAAAGAACACAAATAACAAATGTTGGCGAGTATGTGAAGAAAAGGGAGGCCTTCTACACTGTTGGTGGGAATGTAAACTGGTGCAGCCACTGTGGAAAACAGTATGGAGGTTTCTCAAAAAACTTAAAAAAGAACTACCGTATGACCCAGGAATTCCACTCCTGGGTGTGTATCCAAAAAAAACAAAAACACTAATTCAAAAAGATACATGCACCCCAATGTTGATAGCAGCATTACTTATAATTGGCATGATATGGAAGCAACCTAAGCTCAACAAATGAATGGATAAAGAAGACGTGGTGTATATATATAATGGAATACTACTCAGGCATAAAAAAGAATGAAATTTGCCATTTGCAGCAACATGGATGGACTTGGAGGGCATTACACTAAGTGAAATAAGTCAGAAGAGAAAGACAAATATTGTATGATATCACTAATACGTGGAATCTAAAAAATACAACAAACTAGTGAATATAACAAAAAAGAAGCAGACTCACAGACACAGAGAACAAACTAGTGGTTACCAGTGGGGAGATGGGATTGGGGAGAGGAATATAGGGATAGGGGAAAAAGAGGTACAAACTATTAGGTATAAAATAAGCTACAACGATATATAGTACAACATGGGGAATGTGGTCAATATTTTATAAGAACTATAAATGGAGTATAACTTAAAAAAATTGTGAATCACTGTATTGTACACCTGTAACTTGTGTAACAGGTATACCATACAGCAACAATACTTCAATTTTTTAAAAAAATCAGTTTGGGCGTACTAATATCTATGATAGTCCCTCCTGGGATTAATACAATGGTGTGTGTGGTGAGAGGTGTGAGAAGCCCAGGGGTTAAGAAGCTCGGTTAACTCTGTTTAACCTGTTTCCCCAACCTCTTTGACCTGAAACACACACCTTCTGCCATTGTGCCTTCTTTACTAACAATGAGCTTAAGGACACATTTCAGGAAGTGGTGCTCCCAGCCGACTTGTCCCAGTGAGGTTGAATTTGGGAGTCAAAGGGGTACCATAAAATACTGACCTACTTAGATCCGTCCATGAACCAGGAACATTTTGGTTCTGAAAATATGCCCTCTTCTATAAAAGAGGCCTCTGCATCTCAAAACAGATGAATACAGAAATATTTGACAAATTAAATGATTTAAAAAAAATTTTAATCAACAAAAGCCTACCTATCTAAAGTGAAAATTGAACTTGACAAGCCAAACATCAAACAAACATGTGGTAAGTCTGCGGAAGAACAAAAAAACCTAATATTGGAAAAGTTATCTCAAATTCAACATCTACCATGACCTTCTTTTATTAGCTCATCTCATTGTGATCTATTCGAGAACTTAAGCTCTTTAAGCCTCAGTTTACCCATCCACCCTATAGGGAGGTACATGCTCAGTATGCTGCAAGGCTCCAGACACCAGGCATTAAACACGACTCTGATGTCTTGGTGTTTTCTGAGGTTCTGTGGCCGAGAACAAAATCACTGACGCCAAGGAGGGCACTAACTCACCAATGTAGGAGTGAAAAGGAGGTTGTCAAAAGTGATTAGACAACTCTTGACAAACACCCACTTTAAGGACATGAAAGGAAAAGACTGAAGAAGTTAGAAATGATCATTTCTCTGGAGAAAATGCCTGCTGTGCATAGGCATCCCTCGCTGCCGTTGGCCATTAAGACGTAGCCATGAGGTTGGAGTTGGGAAAACAAATAGAACGGAGAGGAAGGAAAAGCCCACCCCTTCTCGCCCAAAGGACTGTGGGGAGAGGACGGCAAGCAGAAACATCAAGAGTTGACGTGTAGGCGTGTATTTCTCAATTTTCTCTCAGAGAGGAGGTGGGAGCTAGGTCAGGCGAAGAACGCACAGTGAGCAGGGGAGCTTCCTGCCCCGCTTCTGATGTGGCCTCTGGAAGGGTTTCCAATACAGAACAGTGGGCCAAGCAGCCTGGCCAGAGGAGAGGGTCCGGGGGGCCTGTGGAGCTTTCTCGGTTCCTGCTCGGCGGGCACACTGAGGAAAGAACCAGAGGCCAAGGGTGGAACTCCTGCCCAGGGGCAGATGGAGGACCAAGCAGAAGCACAGGAGGGTCTACTGAGGGTAACACAGGTCAGCAGGATGTCCTAACAGCCGTTATCTGAGTTGAGTAGGAATGAACTCAAACGTACAGCAGACACCATGGTGACCCAGCGACAGGAGTGGCCCCAAACAGTCCTCTGTGACACCAGCCAGCTCACACCCAAGGGCAAGCACAAGGACAGAGGAAACCCTCACCCCAGACTGTGAATTCCCCCAAGCCCCTCCCTGCACAGCCTCTCAGACCAGGGAGACGGAGTGAAACCTCAAGAGACTATTATTATTATTATTTTTTAATATTACAATGAGGTATGTACTTTTTTTAAAAATTAATTTATTTTTTGGCTGTGTTTGGTCTTCGTTTCTGTGCGAGGGCTTTCTCCAGTTGCGGCGAGCGGGGGCCCCTCTTCATCGCGGTGCGCGGGCCTCTCACTGCCGCGGCCTCTCTTGTGGCGCGGCATGGGCTCCAGACGCGCAGGCTCAGTAGCTGTGGCTCACGGGCCTAGTTGCTCCGCGGCATGTGGGATCTTCCCGGACCAGGGCTCGAACCCATATCCCCTGCACTGGCAGGCAGATTCTCAACCACTGAGCCACCAGGGAAGCCCGAGAGGGCATTCTTGTTCTTCGCTGAGGAGAGCGTGTTTGGGTACAGCTCTGCTGAAGGCAAATTTGCAGTAGCTACCCAGAGCAGAAATGTGCATACCCCTCGAGCCAACAATTCCCTTCTAGGAATTAACTTAGAAAACACTCCCACCTATTTACAAAGATACAGGAAGAACAAAGATACGCATACACTTACGTTCATATATAAATGTGTAGCCAGTCTCCAAAAACGGCCCCCAACGACTTTCCTCCTCCTGCACAGGCATGGATGCGGCTTCCACATCAAGAGGTAGAGCTTGTCCCCCGCCCCCCTGAATCTGGGCCTGCCCCGTGACCGGAGTTGATCAACAGAAAATGGCAGAAGTGACATTCTGGAACCCAGCCCCATGCTGTGAGAAACCCAAGCCATGTGTAGAGACCACTGAGAGGACAGTCAAGGTGCTCCTGGTGACAGCCCAGCTCAGCTCCCAGCCACCAGCCCGCACCAACGGCCAGCCATGTTTTAGATACTCTACCTTTGCCAACACCACCTAAGGCGGAAGAACCACTCAATTCATAGAAACATGAGGAAATCAGTTGTTTTAAGCCACTAAGTTTTAAGGGCTTTGTTCCTCAGCAGTAGACAAGAGAAACAATATTCACTGCCGTCTTGTATGAAATAAAGAAAAATTGGAAACAACTTAAAAGGCCATAATAGGAGAACTGTTACATAAGTAATGGTCCAGTATTCCTACACCAGGAATGCTGTGCAGCCTTTGAGAAGACTGAGGTCAATCTGAATGTAGTGACAGGGAAAGGCCCCCGATAGAGGCTAATGAAAAAAGCAAATTTCAGAACATGCCTAGAATAATTTTATGTAAAATGTATATTATTTACGTAAACGCATACACACCAAACCATTAATAGTAGTTATTTCTGGAGAGAAAGATGTGTTTGAGGGTCAAAGAAGGATCAAAAATTTCTTTTGGTTAAAAGCTTAGGATAAACAGGAAACCCATGTATTATTTCTAATTCTCACAACAACCCAGTCAGGTGGGCCTTATTTTTCCTACTTCAGGTGTGTGGACCCTTGGGTTCAGAATGGACAGGTAGCTTTCCAAGTGTCACCCAACTGAGTGGTAGAACCAGTATTTGAACCCAGGTGGGTCCCACTCCAATGCCTGGGTGCACTTTCAGGGAAGACCTTGGCCCTGCCTGAAGGAGCTGAAGGTCTGTTTGGGTACAAGGACTCACCCAGCTGAGAGGCACTGCTTCACAGGTTCAAATCTCAGCCTCACCGCTGATGAGTTGGGAGGCTGTGGAAAAGTGACAGCCTCCTGCATCTTATCCAACCATCAAACAAGCCTTTACTGAGTACCTCCTGGGTGCCGGACACTGCTCGTGCCAGGCCCCCAACACCTCCGAAGGGAAATCCTTGCCCTCGTGGAATTCATGATACAATGTGGGAGCCAGATATGAAACAAGTAACCAAATAAACACATAATGGACCACAGAGGGTGATAAAAGCTAAGAAAGGGGAACACAAAAATGCCTCAGTTTCCATGTCTGTAAAATGGGATACCAATGGTGCCAACTTCATGGGATTCTTGTGCTGAGTCAACAAAACATTTCGTGTAAGATGCTTACTACCAAGTTGAGGACAGACTGAATTCCAGTAAACAGGAACGATGATAACAATGATGACGATGATGATGATTAGCTAAACCGTGTAGCTATAGGTTGTGATAAGGAATTTTTTTAAAGGAGGCGTAACAAACATGTGTTAAATGAATGCAACAAAAAGAGGTAACCCACCTGGGCTAGAGCAGGCAAGGAGGCCTGCCCAGAAGAGGTACCACACAAGCCTGTGCTCAAACCTGGACCAAGCTTTGTTTACAGGACAAAGGACTCCACCCTGCCCGGGAGGCTCTAGAGTAGCCAAACACCAGACAGACGCAAGGCAGCCTAGCCATCCAGGCTACAGTGGTTAGTCATGGCCTTATCACAGAGAGGAGCAGGGCCTGCTGAGAAAACAGACTGGAACAGGCCTGCTGCTGCCACCACCAGGAGGGCAGTGTGGGTGGGGGGCACAGGAAGGCCTGGGGGAGCACTGGGTTATTTGTTATGGGGTGAAGAGGAAGCTATAAGTGGTCCTCTGTCCTCCATTAACAGCAGGATGGAGTCAGGCTGGAGCCGCCGGCTGTGGAATCAGCCTTGTTTTTTAAACACACATGGCTGGTCCAGGCCTTTTAACCCCCAAACACCCCAGGGTTCCTGCAGGAAGAAAACAGTAGCCTTTGGTCTAGAAAATCTACAGCTGGGGTAGAGCTTAGGGCATTTCTGTTCAGCTCAGAAACAAACAGAAGATAAGAATATTGTGACAAAAGGAACTGCATTTTATAATGGAGTATTCAAAGCCAGGGAGTCTGGGCTGGTTATAATTCTTTATAATGGAGACTCCTCACTGTACATCCTCAAAGCTAAGAGCGAATAATAAAAATGGATTACTCCCGTCTGCAAAGAAATACAAACTATTTATTTCTACCTCATCCACCCTTCTGAGGGGAGGGGACAGGTATCTCACCTGTTAGCAAACGTCACCTGCAAGTATGAGGTCTAGAAGAATTTAGACCCTGCACCCCTCTGTGCCCCAGCCCCCACTGTATTCCTCTGGGACTTTTCTACAGCACTCTTTGGTGAGGTGATTGGTGAAGTGGTGGCAATTAGACCAGTGATGCTTCCCTTTCTGGAGAAGTCCAGACACCTTGGCAAGTTCATGGAGGCCAGGGACCCTCTCCCCAGAAAATGCACGTGTGCCCACCACACAGAACTGTGCAGCATCAGGGGCCCAAGACTCCCCCTCTGCCCCCAAGCACATTCTAAGTCTCCAAGGACCCCAGGTTCTGTTCTTCCCAGATCAGACCGACTGGTAAGCGTCCTCCCAGCCCTCATTCTCCAATTGCTTTGATTCCATTCTCTACATGAGATAATCCTTAGCAATCAGAGGCTAATGACAAAAAAAATGCAGGGCTCAGAAACACCCAGGCGAGTGGGGAAGCTCCAGTTAGCAGGAGGAGAACTATTACCACGGGGGAGACCAGGGCGTTTGAGCAAGACCCTGGACAGTGGCTCTGAACCCCAACTCTCATGCATGTTGCGGGGAGGGTCCCTAGGACACTTAAGGCTCAACAGGACTTCCATCTGTCTCATCGGACCCACTGCTTGGCTCAGGAGGCACTGATGAGAAAGCGGAGGGCCCCCAGTCCCCAGAGCCACCCGCCCCTCCCGGGGCCTCCACCCCACACTCCATGATGGGGTCCACAAGGCCATGCTGCTGAGCGGGGGCAGCCCTGCCTGAGAGTCCAGACCAGACTGGCTGAGGCTCGCCAACCTCAGAGAGAGGTCAGGAGGTGAACACTTAATGTTCACCATGACTCGGGGACTTCCCTGGTGGTTAAGACTCCGCGCTCCCAATGCAGGGGCCCGGGTTCAATCCCTGGTCAAGGAACTAGATCCCTCATGCCGCAACTAAAGATCCCGCATGCCACAACTAAGACCTGGCACAGCCAAATAAATAAACAAATAAATACTTTTAAAAAATTCACCACGACTCGTATCTAGCCTTGACGAAGGACAAAGATCTGGGGCTGCGTTTCAGCCCCCAACCCCACCCAACTGACCACTGATGGGGGCTGTCTTTCCCAGAGCCTTCCATCTTTATCTACCGAACTGGCGTTCCGTGCTACCTCCCCACCCCTGCCCCCACATACACAAGAACCATCCCAGATCTTCCAGAAAGCAATGTGCAAGGCAAAACTGCCCCAAAGGCAGTCCCTTCAGAAACCAGGGTGATCAGGACAAAGGAACTTATGTGCGGCGGGAAGGTTAGGATCCACAAGCCGCTGGTCAGGCTCAGTGGGAACAAGCCAGCCCCCAAACGCGGGAATGATTACTAACAGACCGTGGCCCAACCTTACACGTGTTCCACATCCACAAACTGGAAAAAATGTCGAATTAAATATGAAACAGGAAACGGAGATAAAGAGCTATGCACACAAACACATACACACACTCTTCTAGTTAGCATGGGAGGAAAGCCAGTGGTGGTGATTTTTAATTAGAAAGGAGGACTAATAGCCGCCTCCCAAGGCCAAGGCCTTCACCACTGAAGCACTGGGCCAGAGTTAACCCTTGTGGCCTCAGTGTGGGTGCCTTGCTATCAACGACCCCACTCTAGAGAAAGCTCATTGGGGTTTTCTAAGCCTGGCTCGTCAACCGAAGTATCTTTAAAACAGAGAAGGAGGGAGGGAGGGATGAGAGAAGCGAAGGGTCGGGAGAGAAGTGAGTCAACCCCTCTACCAGGATGGTGTATGGGTGAAGTCACCTGAAGCCTGAGAGAAGTGGGCTCAACTCCCAGCTCTTCTATGTACAGCTGGGTGACCGTGGACTGCTTACTTACTCCATCTTTTGGTCTCAATTTTCCTTGTCTGTGAACTGCGGATGATGGTACGAATTGGACAGTGTTGTTGTGAGGATTAAATGAGATAACATATGAAAAGCATTATATATGAATGTATGCCTGGAACATTATAAGGACTCAAACACGGTGGCGACTGCTACTATTAAATTAGTTTTGTTATCACTCTTTAGTCTGCTTCACGTGTCTGAGGCAGCCATTTGCTCCAATGAAACACAAGGGGATAAACCCCCTCCTGAAGAGACTGAGTTCAAAACGTGTGGGAGGTGAGGGGAGAGAGGGTAGATGCTCCTTCCGTTAACAGACGGAAACCATCACCCCACTGCGAGTGAAACGTTGACAGCCTGGAGGGGGGAGTCCATAGGCTGTCCTTTAGGGAAACCCCCCATCTCTACAGAGAGAGCAAAACAGAAGCTGAGGCCCCTCCTCCTCCAGCCCCTTCCCCACCCATCACTCCCCTGAGAGGCATTTGATTTGAGCACGGACAACAATACAGGTCCATGGGTTTTCCTCCTTTCTCTTCCCAAGACTGTGTGAGCTAGAACAGGCAGGGAAAAGTAGGCTTGGTTGTTTCTAAAACAAAAGTGATCATTGAGAGGTAATCATTATGGTCTTGAAAGAACTCTTCATAGCTCAAAGACCATTTAAACAGCTAGTGCATAGAACAGTGCTAGGCACACAGTAGGTGCTCAATAAGTATCTGCTGAGCGACCAAATGGACAAATGTGATCTGTCCCCACAGTGGCTACTCTTGAGGCATCCACAGTCCAATGAAAGAGACACACAGAAAGAAGCTACTACCCCCACCCCCACCAAGTTTCCAGGTACAGGGTCACAAAAAGCAGTTAAATTATAGCCTCCAAACACATTTCTCATTTTATAAAATCAGTTTTGGAAAGAACTGAGGTTTCTTCTCTCTCTCTCTGCCTCCCTGTCACCTATTACCCACATATTCATACTAAGACATCCGACCCAAGACCTGACACGTAGTAGGTTTGCAATAAATATCTGTGGAATAAAAATTAATTAAGAAATGCATTTACTGACATCAAGAGCCACAGTGCTGGCCTGATGCAACTGTCAGAGAAAGATGGCAGCAGAGCCTGGAGCAAGCCAGCCCTGTGAGCTTTCTTCCATCAGCATCTCCTACCAGGTAGTATTTGCCTAAATGAAAGCACAAGTCCAGACCTGCTTCTCACTCCAGTGACTCAAGAGATACGTTTTAGAAAAGAACAGTCAACCTTAATTATTAGCAGTAGAAACAGTGCCAATAATTTACATTTTGTGAGCATTTCTATGCCAGGCACCATGCTGGTTGATTTACATCCAATATATCCTTTCAGTCTCAGAAGAATAAAAGCAGGTTATATTATCCCCGTTATATAGATAAATAAACTATGGCTGACAGAAGTGAAATAACTTGCCCAACGCCACACAGCCAGTCTGTGAGACCCCAGAGGGTCTTCCTACCCCACTTCTCAGCACATCTCTCCAACCCGTGTCAGCTTCCAAGCCCGCCCAGCTGCGTCCATTCCTCAGAACACCTCGGACCCGCGTTCAAGCACTTTCCTTGGCCTGGAAAGCCCTTCCCCACTTGCAAGGCTGTGCTCAAATGCTGCTCCTTTCTGGAACCTCCCCCACCCCAGCCCAGGCAGAGCACCTGCTCCTTTCTCCGTGCCTTGAGCATCGTGCCGCAAACCCAAGACAATCCAAGCGAGGGTCGGGAGCCAGTGCCACCTGTACTTCCAGCACCTAGCACGGTCACCTGTCCGCCCCACAGCACGAACATAACGCATGTCCTACAATTAAGTAAAATCAAACACATCCTTCCCCAAATAGTAAAATGGAGAAATAACTCCCCCAACCCAAGGACGTGCCCATTCTGGTCCCATCTGCTCCCCGGGATGTGGCTGACCAATGGGGTTGAAGTGCAGTCAGAAGAAGATAAGAATTGGGCTGGTGCCCCAGACAGCCCCGGGCACGAGTCCAGGCCCCAGGAGAGGCAGTGGTGGCTTCCTCTCCTGCCCTCAGCAGGTGCTGGTGTGCGGGGCGGGGGGGCAGGTGCCAGTCGGGCTGAGATGGTTCCAGGCCAGCTGGGCTCTGGGTGGTGGCGACCCTGACCCCGCAGACAGGGTCACAGCCGCAGCCCTGCCGCTCCTGAGGCCTCCTGCAGGCCACTCCCTGGCCTCCCCTCTGGGGATCTCCACGAGCTCACTGCTTTTATGCCAAGGAAGCCAGCAGAACAAGTTACTTCCTGGGCTTGTCTTCAAGGCCAAGGGCTTTCTCCCTGTCAGAACAAGAGGCCGTTCCCCCAGAAGTCCCAGCTTTTCTTCTCTCTCTTATCAGAGACTTCTGGGTAGAGAGGACAAGGTTGGCGGGTGGTGCTGCACGTGGTGGTGGTGAACCTTCCTGTCGAGACGCCTGTAAAGGGCTGGATCCAGCACCTGGGAGGGAGGCATGGGGGTCCCCCTCCGTGGAAGGGCTGGGGGGCTTGCTTGTTGTCTTCCAGGAACAGAATGAACTAAAAGAACCATGGGAAATCCCTTCCAACCCCCAAATTTTGTGTTCTATCTGGAGGCTAGTCATAGGTATCTACAGTTCAGGTGGCTACAACTTATTGTCCAAACCAAGATACCTTTTTAAATGAAAGGGGTCAAACAGGCATAAACTGGGCCTGCCCCCTGGCAAACTGGGACATCTGGTCCTTCTACCTATGTGGTTGACGGCAGGGAACACCTTCCCAGAGTGCTAGTTTGCCTGGCTCCGAACCTGGAATCACCGTTCAAACTTTTCCACTTCTCAAAAAAGATTCTGTCAAACCACTTCTCTGAGTGACATCATAAGATACGTAATAAATCATAATGTAATCTGCCCTTTGCCTGAAGTCCTCTGGTTTCTCCTGTAGATGCTCTAAACAGAGGTGCATGTCAGGGGCCTTCTTTGGGTGGGGCCGACACCCCCAAATGAGAAGACGGATAATTCCAAGTGGCCTGTGCTACTGAATGACTCTGTCAGTACTGCCTCTTCTGAGAAGTGGGTGCAGGGAAACAGGGCCTTTAACCAACTTTCCCAGGTGGTAAAGGGGAGGGAGACTAGCCACTGATGACCAGGTAGAGTCCCTTTGGGTATCGTCCTTTGGGGCGCACCTACATGCTCCAGGAAGTGAGAGCCGGAATAAGGGGGTGGTACTTGTCTTCCCTCCCCCAGAGCAGAATGTGGGTCCAGGCTCCCCTTTTCTCCGTCCCTCTGGCTCTGCTGTGAGAGCACAATGCAGCCCAGGGTTCAGTTTCAGGACTGTGGGAACTTAGGGGCAGCCCACCCTGATGAACTCAAGCAGACGCAGGGCTCCCCTTCTGCTCCCCTGTAAGTTAGGTAAGGGAAACTCTGGGATGGGGCCTCAGCAACCTTCCCTTGCATTCCTGCATCCCTTCTGTAACACTGGGGATCAGGGACAAGTGACCATTGGTGATCAAGAATCCTTGACCTTCCAGGATAGTTATCTCAGATATGTGTGTGTGTGTGTGTGTGTGTGTGTGTGTGTGTGAGAAACTGGAGATCAAAGAATCAGATGCTGTGGGAGAGTCCCTGTAGGGAAGCCCGTTTCCCCAAACTTCAGTCAGTTTTGCCACGCCCCTGTAGCACCTACACTCTTTTATTTTATGTAGTTCCCCAAAGCAAGTCCATTTTTAAACTTAAATCTACAGTTTAGCCTTACACCAAAAAGAAACATTTGTGAAACAATAGATTTTATAAATATGTTTTTACATAAATAAGATATAAGCATTTAATGTGTGTATGTTAACACATGACTACTAAACTTTTAAAAATCTTTATCCAGGGACCTCCTAAAGCCATCTCACAATTTGGGAAACGGAGGTGTAGGGGGTCAGAGGTCCGAGCTCAGGGCACCAGCAGGAGAGGAGAGGAGGAGGGCGGAATGGAGGTGGGGGTCTTATTCTCCTGGCTTCCTCCCTGCAGTCATCTTGAGCTGGCCAGGTCCCTCCCTCAAAGCCACAGCTCCTGGCAGGGACCCCCTCTGCATATCATCCTTATCGGGGAGTGGTACCTGCTCCCTCTTGGCTTCTTGAGGTGTCAGAGTGGTCGGTCAGGCCGATGCTCTCTCCTGTTGGTTCCTCAAACCCCACTCACACCGTTGGAAATTGTCCCTTTATTACACTCTTTGCAAACTATCCAGCTGAATGCGCCATCTATTTCCTGTCTGGACCTGACTCATATAAGTAAACATCTCATATAAAACATAAAACTATGATAAAGGCCCCAAGAAGTGACGAACAAAGCTTAGGAATAGACAATTCATATAGAAGTAATAAAAAACAGTGAACAAATGGTGGGCAAGTATTCAATGTATTTAATGTATTTATATACATTAAAAAGTCCAGGCTTCCCTGGTGGCGCAGTGGTTAAGAATCTGCCTGCCAATGCAGGGGATATGGGTTCAAGCCCTGGTCCGGGAAGATCCCACATGTCGCGGAGCAACTAAGCCCGTGCACCACAACTACTGAGCCTGCACTGTACAGCCCGCGAGCCACAACTACTGAGCCTGCGTGCCACAACTACTGAGCCCGCGGGCCTAGAGCCCGAGCTCCACAACAAGCCAAGCCACCTCAATGAGAAACCCGAGCACCGCAATGAAGAGTAGCCCCCGCTCGTCACAACTAGAGAATGCCCACGTGCAGCAATGAAGACCCAATGCCACCAAAAATAAATAAATATATTTAAAAAAAGAAGTCTACGGACTATGTTATACCTTTTAAATCAGCAGAAAGTAAAACACAAGCCAAGAGCCTCCCCAATGCTGGCCAGGCTGGGGAAGAAACGGCACCCCATCGTTTGCTGGTAGCAAGGAATGGTATATAGTCCTGCTGAAGAGCAATTCAGCAAAATATATCAAGTGCCAAAAAACCAAAAATGTTTACATCTGTGAACCAGGTAACCGACTCCTGGGAATTTACTGAGGAAATACATCGTAAAATGATAAAAAGAAAACTGCACAGAGACCCTCCCTTGGGCTTTTTCAGATTAAAAAAAATTAAAAAGTGTCTAGATGAGACCCAAAAGAGTAGATTGGTTAAGAAAGTTACGCTCCATCCTCCCCATGAACTTTTACCCAGTCTTTAAAATCATAAATATAATGACTTCACAGAAATGTTTATAATACATATAAAGCCAAACAAAAAACCATGAAATAATATATGCACTATGATTAACACCATGTACGAATTACCCATACCCAAGGGCAAGATTGGAAGCACTTATTAAAGTGGTAAGATCATGGACATATTTTTTCCTACAAATATTTTCTTTACGGCTATAATATATTTAATACATTGCTAGCACAATATTATTTTGACAATCACATGTAGAAGGGAAAAGTTTAAATTTCCAAAGTAACAAATATTTTGTGGATAATACCTGTAGTTAGTCTCTTCCCTTCTCTAAATCCCTGGGTCTTTTAACTGCTGGTAACAGAACACCATGATGTGGTGAGTGGAGCATGGGCTTTCAGACAGAGCTGAGCTCCTGGCTTTAAGAGCTGTGAGGCCTTGACTAAGTTACGTAACCTCTGTGAGCTCCAGTTTCCTCACCGAAATATAGGATGATAACGTTTACCTACCTTCTAGGGATTTTAAAGGTAAGTGCGTAGTATAGAAGAAGTGTTCAATAAATGACGGCTATCAGGCCAATCCACTGGAGCTTACTGCTGCAAGTCTATTTGACACTGCTTTCTACTCCACTGCCTACGTGTATCGCTTTCCTCCCAAATTAGACAGTGAATTCCTTAAGGGGCACTTCCTCCAGAGTTAGCCAGAGGCTGAAGCCCACAGACCACACTCCATAAATAGTAGGTGAACGATGATGGATAGATAACAATTCAGTCCCTTGTTAATCATATGAAGGGGGCAAAAATAAAAGCTAGAAACATTTGACCATTCAGGAAGAAGCTGATGAAATCTATGGTCTCCCACAAGCAGAGAGCCAGGAGGAACCCCCGAGAAATAATGACACTACCCACCCCCCAACTCCAAAGGCCCTCCCAGCTCATTCCAAAAAATGGAGCAAGCACAGGACCTGGAAATGAAGCACCCCTCCCCCGATCCCACCCAGGGAACTAGCCTGCAATGGGAAAATTCCGAGTGGAGGACTCCACTGCTGAGGAAGGGCACTTGGCCCCATGTGGTGCTTCCAGCCCATTTCTGAAGACTTGAGAGATCACAGTGGAGAAAACAAAGGAAGAGAAAACCTTAACCCCTCATTATATTCAATCTTCAGCCCCTTAAAGGCTAAACACTTCCCCCACTCCTCACTCTGAAAATTGGTCATGATAAGGAAAGAATCTAGCATTTATCCCATCTTTTCAGAAAGCACTGTATTTCAGGGTAATCAGATAGTGCCACGCAAGGAGGGAGAGCTCTTCTTTACAGATTCTAGGTAATAAACGTAGAAGGAACAAAAAATTAGAAAATCACCTTTTGCAACACCAGTGACATAACTGATTCAGTCAGGGATCATCAACGGATGCACTGGTTTGCGGTGAACTGGATAGTACTCAACGTGGGACCAAAGTCCACCTCACAAATTGTTTGCTGGTAGCAGCGTGGAAAATGACAGTGGCAGGATCAAGCAAGAATCTCTTACCCCCCCAATCAATCTCTGCCCCAGGCACAGAGGGACCCACAGTAGGACCACCAGACAAGATACACCTCCCGATTCTAGGCAATAAGAAGTGTGCAGCGTGGCCACACCTGAACCTAATCAGGTTCCGGGTCTAACTTCAGTTTACGGGAAAAGAAGCCAATGGAAAAGGAGTTAACATCACCACCATCAACAATCAGACCAATCCAGAAGGACTCTACAGAGAATCTGCCTGGTTTCTTCAACAAGCCAGTCTCACAAGGGTGTGGAGAGGTGGGGAGTGAAGTTCTAGAATAAAAGCATCTTAAAAGCCATAACAACCAGATACAATTTGTGGTCCTAATTTAAATAAACCAGCTGTAAGAGATATTCTTAGGACAACTCGGGAAATTTGAACATTGATTTGGTATTATACGATATTAAAGAATGAATGCAAATTTTATAAGTTGTGATACACGGTCCTAAGGTAACTTACGAATATATTCTTACTTCCTAGAGACGTATACGGAAATATTTAGGGAAATGTCACGATGTTTGTAATATACATTAAAATACACCAGTGAAAAAAAGATATGACAAATAGAACCAAATATTAACGGCTGTTAAATTTAGTTGGTGAACTTGTAAGGTACCTAGTAGAGCTGACTTCATAAAGACAAAGGAGAATAGTGGTGAGGGGGGAGTTGGGAGTGGTTGTTTAATGGATACGGGGTTACAGTACGGGATGATGGAAAAGTTCTGGAGATGGGAGGGTGGCGATGGTTACGCAACACTGAGTGTACTTCATGCTGCCAAACTTTACACTTAAAAATGGTTAAATGGTAAATGTTATGTTATGTGTGCTTTATCACAATCAAAAAATTTAGGTGGTGGGTGTTCATTATACCACTGTTATTCTTTCTACTTTTCTGTTCGTTTCTACTTTCTATTTTCATAATAAAGACTAACTCTCCTCTGGTCACACACTGTCCCTCGGTCTTTACTCTTAGTTAGACCCTATGTCTTCCAAAAAGCCAATAGGAGGTCGAAGCATTTTTTTTTTTTAACTCTCCTTTTTTCATTAAAAGCAAACATCTAGGATGAATCCCTTTCTGGACCTGCAGAGAATCTGGCTCAGAGCAGAACGGAGGAGGTAGATCCTAGAAAGAGAGACTCAGAGTTGGAGGCCTGAGAAACCGAGCCTTGCCTGGAGTGCCCAACACAGCCGGACGCAAAATAAGGCAGCCAGCCCTTCAGATCACGTGAGGTCAGCATCATCCTCCACTGACAGTGAGGGAAACAGCCTCAGAAAGGTTAAGTAACTTGCCCAAAGCAGCTCAGCTGATGTGCGATGGATTTTTCAGAAAGCAGAGCCTGAGTTAACCAGCCTGGAAGCTAATCTATCTCCTCCGCTAGAGAGACTGCGGGGCTGTCACCTCCAAACAGAGGGCTGGCCAAAAACTGTGTTCGGCCTTTTCCATACCATCCTGCGGAAAAACCCGGATGAACATTTTGGCCGGCCCAATACATCACTCCTGCCACAGGGTTCAAGGTTGGTCGGTCAGTTTGGAAGCACTGACCGCCATTTACCAGGAACTCTAAAGTGGGTGAGGCTCCCGCAGGAGTCGCGGCAGAAACCTGGCCTCTGGCCTAAAGGCACTTCCGAGCCGAGCCGTGTGTGGCGACAACACTGAGAAACGCAATGTAACTAGGAGTAACAAAGTGGATTGTGTGGTACCTCCCCCAGCAGCACCTTTCGCACTTGGTTCCTCTTGCTGCCATGCGTGTGAGGACGTATTTAGAGAGGGTTCTCTGCCTCTGCAGTTTATGGCTACGGACTCCTTAAGCTCAGGATCTTGTCTTATCTTTATGAACTTAATACCTGCAGTGCTGCCCGGCACAGGGAGGGCGCGGGCCATGCCGAACGTGGTGGGAAAGTGTGACGAAGTGCGCAGAGATGGCCCGAATTCCCCCTCCTTATCTGCCCTTCCCCCACCCCAGTCATTCCAGAATCCCTCCAAGGGGCCTGGGTTCCCTTGACTTCCTCCCCAGCTGCTGGAGGATGTGCTGTCACTTCTGCCAGAGCCCCACACAGATGCTAAGGGCCCTTCGGGAATCTGCTCCGACCAAAGGCCACCTCCAGGCCCTGAGCCCCGCCTGGTTGTTCTGTCCTTAGGCTGATGGGTACCTTGTCAGTGCTGGTCCCCATTTTCCCCAGCCCCTGGCTGCTAGGCCATCCAATTTTCTCCATGGGTGACAGGGACTCACCAGGCAGATGGGATCGGCTGCCTCCAATCCAGCCCTGAGACCTGGGCAAGGTGACGGAGATAGCAGTAGAAGTCCCCACCCCAACCCCCATCAGGATAAAGGCTTGTTTGTGTGCAGAGCGATGCTGCTAAGACCATTTCCGGGGTCAGGCCTGCCCCCCACCCTCAGCAAGTCCTCTGGGCTCCAGCGGGACGAGAGCATGACACACAGCCAGGCCACAGCGTCCAGGTGCTCAGGCCCCAAGGACGTGGGTTCCCCCAAGAGTCCCTAAGTAGGCAAATAACCCCTCCCAGACCTGGTGCCACTGTCTTTCTGACGGAGGGGGTGGGTGGGCAAACAAAAACCTTAGCAACAGCAGCTTCTCCCAAGGAAATCTCCCTCCCCACAACGTCCATGCCTCTGTGGGCTGGCATTTCATTCGGTGCCACATTTTCCTCCCTCCTTCCCAGGGATGGCACTGAAAACACACGATCTCCAGGCTCCCACGTGGCTGTAATGACTCCAGTATTCCTCACCGTATGCTATTCGCTGACACAGTTTTTAAATGCTACAACATACACGAACTGCCAAGCACATTCTTGCCTTCCAAAGCCTTTTTTTCATTTTGGTCAAACAGGTCAAAATTATTAGTGTCACAGGCCGGATCTGAAGAAAATGTGGACAAGCAGAAACCTGGAATTCTGTCCTTGTTTGTTTTTAAAGCCATATTCCAACTTTTTTTTGAATGTGCACTCAAATTTGAGATGGAACAATTCTGAGGTTACATATTTATGCTCGAAGATATTTGAACTAGAAAATTCAGTTCAACATAGTAAACACTTGAAGTTACATCCTAGCCCAAGACGCCAACACTCAGTGCAGCCGCATTAGTCCTACTTCCTGTTGTTTATATGACAAGTTCATATAAAACTATTCTGACGAGGATACTTCCAGGACCCACCCTCCCCGCCTCCAACCCCAGCTTTTTGTGCAAAGCTAGTTGCCTAAATACCACTGAACAGTGGCACTTTTTACAACTTTACTTTGTCCTGTTAACTATAATTAAGTTATATCTCTAAACCTTCCCAGCTAGAAAGCTTCTGTAAATGCTTCCTAATGAGGTAGCGTGGCAGGATGGTCTGGGGCAGGTTCTGGAGTCTGACCTGGACTGGAACCCCAGCTCCACCTTTTCAGCTCTATGGCTTTGGGCAAGCAACTCAACATTCCTCCACCTCAAGGTCCTCTCCTGGAAAAGAGAGAAGCTAACAGGCCCCAGCCCAACACACAGTAGGGGCTCTGTACATGCTCACCACTCGTCTCGTTCTGCTCGTCCTGACTTGGCGTTTTCCCTAATTGCAATCCCCCGCTGCCGACCTCACAGGTAGAAAACACATGGGGGCAACAAATAGGCAAGCAGTCTGCATAACCTTGGCGGCCAAGTTCCCCGGTGACCCAAGTATGTTTTAGCATCACGACCCTTGGTCTGGCATGGACCCAGAGGAGCACAGGCACCTAGGAAGGGAAGGAAGGCTCTTCCTGTTCTTTCAAGCTCTCAAAGCTCTCCATGTCACTGCCCTCAGCAACCCCCCACTCCACCCCCACTGGGCCTCCACAGCCAATGTCTCCTTGCACGCAGGAGGGCCTGGTTGGCTCTCATCCCCCTCCTGCAAGGTTGCTCTGTGTTGTCCTCAAGGTGCCTCGAACATGGTCCAACCCAGTGAGGGTCCAACTCTCTCTGAGAAACCAAAGTCTCCTTCCCTCCAAAGCGAAGGCAGAGGACACTGAGCTCACCTGGGAGGACTCAAACCAGCCAACGCTCGCCCTTTCAGCCCAAATCCCAGTATTCAGGATGTTTCCACAACATAGCTTGGGGGCAGGGGGGAGAAGAGGGACGGCAATTGGGACGCAACTTAAACATTCAATAACAAGAGATTATTGAAGTAAATTACGGTGTAGTCAGGTGATGGAATACGACCCACACTTAAAATGATGAGATGCAGGCAATGAAAGGAGATGCTTGGGATAGACTGAAGCAAAAAGCAGGCTAAAAAGTTTGCACAGTGTCATGCAGTTTGAAAGTTTTTCATGAACCTTCCCCACGCCTATGTGTTTATACGTTTCACACCTAGATACATACACAAGCACCAAAATCATACTGCAGTCACCGCACGGTGGAATTGGGGGAAATCAATTTCTTTCTCCTTTTGTTTATCAATAGTATTTTCAATAACGGTCATGCATTACTTCTGGAAAGAGGAGGAAATTAACTTCAAAAGACCATGAAGTATCGTCTCACCTCTAGTCTCTGTGGCTGAGTCACATCTTACAGAGAGAAGAGACGAAGGTTGGGCGGAGCTCCCCAAACTCGGCTTCCCCTCCCGTGCGTGTCACTGACATTCCTTCCGAGTGGCAGAGAATGAGTTTCTCGACAGCAGAGCCGGCCCATCTCAGGGCCAGGATGGTGCTGGCAGGAGTCACTTTCTAACACGTCCCGACATGTGTTTCCAGTAACGCTGTTTGTGGCCGCTTTCTTCTCTTATCGCTCCTCCTGTGACCTTTGCTGGTTACAGACTTACTGGCTGGAGCCAGGTGGATTTGTGTGATTTTTGTTGATGGTTATTAGGAAGAGGAAGTGCCAGAAGGGATTACCTCAAGTTTAAACCTATTTCCAGCAGAGTCCCGGGGCCTTTAATTACACATCTCAGGTCTGTTTGGTAAAGAAGTGGTCAAAGATGTGTTTTTTATCTCCCTCGGAATCTCCTGCGACTGGCAGTGCTCCATGTGCGCCTGGTGTTGTGTCAACTCCAGCCACTGGCTCCTGGGGGGAGGAGGGCGGCGGTGGAAGATGGGATGTGAAGAGGGAGGCCGGCGGCGAGAGCCATTTTAAACAGCCCCATACCTGGGAATCCTTGCTCAGGCATGCCATTTTGCGGTACAGACAGTAGAGGAACTGCACTCCCAGAGAGCTGGAATTTTGTTTGCAGGACCAGAACTACTGCAGCTTCCAGAGGAGTAGCCCGATTCAGCTACTGCTGAACTACAAGGATGAGGACAGTCAGAATGTGAAATGCCCAGACCAATCCAAGAGCAGACTTTTCTTTTTTTTTTGCGGTACGCGGGCCTCTCACTGTTGTGGCCTCTCCCGTTGCGGAGCACAGGCTCCGGACGCGCAGGCTCAGCGGCCATGGCTCACGGGCCCAGCCGCTCCACGCCACGTGGGATCTTCGCAGACCGAGGCACGAACCCGCGTCCCCTATATCGGCAGGCGGACTCTCAACCACTGCGCCACCAGGGAAGCCCAGACTTTTCTTTCTTTCTTCCTTTTTTTGCAGGTTTGTTTTCACATCTTGGTACTGAAATATTAACAGCCTGACTCACCGTGAGGCAATCCTTGACTGGAATGATCAAGGTACCAGATCAGCTGTGGGGCAGACCAACGTCACTTCCGCTACAGGTGGGTCTAGTCAGAGAGATCAGAACCAGCTGGTCCTCAAAAAGAACCTTTCCCACTGTGATTTCTCGAGGCCGGGGAAAGAAGACAGATTCCTGGAATCCACCCCCCAGGCCCTCCTGTGTCTTACTTGCCCGTTGAAGGGACTGCCAAGTGACAAAGTGGCTAAAGGTCCAAGACCGGGAAGTTTAACACGTAAATTGAGACTTTACTGGGGGAAAAAATGAGGATGCTCGGTCACTGAGGGTCTTAGCATGTTTTTGGCATAACGGGGAAGTCAGGAAATGAGGAATTGTTCTTTAGCTGCTTATATTAAAGACACAGCATTGTAGGTCAAATGCACACACAACTTCAGACAATAGGACTCCAAATTTCCCTTTAATTTACGGCCCAGAGGGGATGGAATTTGGGGAGGAACATTTGGTTAGAATGGAAACGGGAACAAATGGGGTTTAGTTAGAGGCCTCTTTCATCCTTCATCTGAGGCTGGGACCCCTTAACCACCCAAATTCTGCCCCTGGCAAGGCTGTTTCTTCCATAATCCCCAGAATCCCAACAGTTCCCTTTCAGGAGGAGCACACAGCATTGAGTACAGATTCTTGCCCCAGTCTCTGCAATCCTGAAACCCCCTCACGGCAAGCTAGGTAATAACGCTTTTTCTTGGCACTGCTGCCTCATTAGTGCAATGAAAACAGGCCCTGAAAGACACAGAAGAGCTTCTTCCCTGGAGTCAACCCAGCCAGCTCTCTGAGGCTCTCAGCACCATGCTCCATGAGGCGGGCCTGGGTGGGAAAGGCTGCCTGGGGTGGGAGTGTAAAGGCTATTTTAGTTCACCCCCAGTTCTGAAGCAATAGGGACAGCCTTTACATCTTACATCAGGATTGTTCCAAGTGCAGTGCCCATACCTTGAGGGTACCTTAAATGATGTTAGGAGGGGCATAACATTTTTCATTTTAATGGGTATGTATTTACTTTAGTGTGAATTTGAGAAAAATGAAATTAGCACATCAGTGGTTATTTCACGGATGTTGTTTAGGATGAGGCTAAGTAATAAGAAATTGAATAATAATAAACATTTTAAACTAAGGAGTAATTTAATAATATAGGTGATATAGAAATAGGACAAAATCCATGAAGCCAATTTTTAGATGACCAAAGTTTGGGACAAGTCTGTGCCAGTTAGACAAATTAACCAATGTATATGCAAAGGCTAGACAAGTATATTAAAACACTAGAGACAGCCTTCCACGGTGCTAAGGACTATGGAATCAGAAAGCCCAGGTTCAGATGCTAGCTCTATCGTTCAGTTAGCTCTGTGACCTTGGACAAATTCCAACTCTTTAAGATTCAGTTTCTTCACCTGTGAAACAGAAATGAAAACTCCTAACTCATTAGATTATTCTGAGCATTAAATGAGGTAATATTTATAAAGTCTTTAGCAAAGCACCTGGCATATAGCAAGTGCTTTCAAAGTAGGAGTGAGGCTCACAGAGGCAAAGGATTCATTTCTAAAGTAGGCTACTTATCTACCTGTCCTAAAGAGTTCCTTCCAGGAAGATGCAACCCAAATAGTACACGAACATTTAGCCTTTGGGTCATGGATCTGCTCCCAGAGAAATATGCATGCAGACATGCTTGCAAATGCCAAAATTGCATATACAAGTTTAAGGTGTTCACAGTTGCCACCTCCTTTAACCACTTCCTGAGCTGACTGCAGACCTGGTAAGCTAAGATGGAGAGCCAGGGTCACAGGAGGGATCTCCACTACTTCTGTGCCAGGGAGGCCGGGCGTCATCCCATCTCCTGGATGCATTCCTAAACTAGATTTTGGTTCTCTCAGGCTGCCTCTAAACACAGAGCCTACCACAGCTTTACTCTCTACGTGGGCAGAATGCAAATAAGATATCAAGGACCACCCTCGGCACCACCACCACACTCAGTAACCGGCTTGTTCTTCCTGCCCTATCTCGGTGCAGTACAGCCTGGCCTTGCAATTTTTAACTCGGTGCTAATGGAGCTGGGTAAACTCAAGAGACCAGCAAATGTACATGGAAAACCAGGGGCCCCGATAAGCTGCTGATATGGTGTGCCTGCGCTTCCGTCCGTTCTATTTAAACACTGATAGACCCCTGCACAAACAAGAAACTCTTTGTGCTCTGAGCATCCGCAACTGCCATCCGGAGTCCATTCTGGACACGGCCAAGGCTTGGAGTAGGCGGAGTGGGGGTGGGAGAGAGGCAAACCTTGCCTGCATTTTATCAGACAAATGCACACGGGGAGGACCAAGCTGATCTTCAATCCTAAGGGCTCCACATCGTTCTGCCCCCTGTCCCACCTCACAGTGCTCTCTTAACAACTGAGACTGAGAAAATGTCTTCTAGAAAACTGACTGCAGAGCCTTCAAGCAGGACACATGGGCTAGTTCAAGCCATGACCCACCCACATCACACCAGTAAGTAAGAGATGACTGACTCAGCTCACAAAGAAGCAAGGAGGTGGAAGCTAGTGAGTTTCCCCACATGCACTAACATCAACCAAAAAAGGAGTCAAGGTCAAGCCCAAAGAAACTCCAAGGAAGTCAGATTGCTATGGAGCTGGAGTACGGAGGCTATTTGAGTTTTGGTTTATTTAGTAAACAATGTTTGTAAACTCAAATTCTGAATCTGAATTTCTTTCTTGAATATTAAGATGGTAAGAGCCTCACTCCTCAAAGTCTGGTTCTTCTGGATGGGTAGTTTGGGCATCATCTGGGAGCTTGTTACAAATGCAGAAGCTTGAGGCCCAGACCAGACCTTCTAAACCAGAAACCGCATTCTAACAAGATCCCTGGGCAATGCATATGCACGTTACGGTTTGAGAAGCACTGCTTAGAGTATTTACAAAGCTCTTGGAAAGGTCTATTAGAGGCTAATAAAACTATTATGGATTATGTCCTTTCAGGTTTGCAACAGATCTTCACCTAAATATCGAGTAATAAAAAATAAAGTTCAATTTAAAAGGAGACTAATAACAGTAGACCTATAACTTTTGTTTTCAGTAATCAGTTCTCAAATCTAAATAAAGACATTTCTCACAAATAGCTCAATAGAGATGACATCAGCTGGGCAGCTTCAAACACCCTTCTCTGACTTGAAAACAGGACTATTCTTAGCAGTCCAAAGACTACAATACATGCTCTTCCCATGAAGGTTCACAGCTGTACACATGTGAATTAGTGGCACTTTGAGAAGTTAAAAATGTACTTCAGATTTAGCATTATTGACAGAAGGCGAATTTTACAAAATCAGAGAGTAAATGTTTCTATAATCAACATGGATTACCTTTGGGGAAAAAAAAGCAGAGGAGGTTGAAGATGTTTCGATTAGTGGTCAACAGTGGCTGGGTTTGGGGCTTCCCTGGTGGCGCAGTGGTTAAGAATCCGCCTGCCAATGCAGGGGACATGGGTTCGAGCCCTGGATCAGGAAGATTCCATATGCCGCGGAGCAACTAAGCCCATGCACCACAACTACTGAGCCTGCACTCTAGAACCACGAGCCACAACTACTGAAGCCCGCGTGCCTAGAGCTCGTGCTCTGCAACAAGAGAAGCCACCGCAATGAGAAGCCCGCGTACTGCCACGAAGAGTAGCCCCCGCTCGTCACAACTAGAGAAAGCCCGCGAGCAGCAACAAAGACCCCGTGCAGCCAAAAATGAATAAATAAATAAATAAATTTATTTAAAAAAAAAAGAGAGTGGCCAGGTTTGATGTGGAATCTAAAAAAAATGATACGACTGAACTTATTTACAAAACACAAATAGACTCCCAGACATAGAAAACAAATTTATGGTTACAAAAGGGGAAAGCAGGGGAGGGAGGAATAAATTAGGAGTTTGAGATTAACAGATACATACTACTATATATAAAATAGATAAACAACAAGGACCTACTGTATAGCACATGGAACTATACTCAATATCTTGTAATAACCTACAAGGGAGAAGAATCTGAAAAAGTATATATATATTATGTTATACATATATATTATATATAATATATATATAAAACTGAACCACTTTGCCGTACACATGAAACTAACACATTGTAAACAGTATAAACCAACTATACTTCAAAATAAAAACAAAACTCGTAAGCTAAAAAAGAAAAGAAAAAAAAGAGTGCCTGCATTTGGATCCTTGCTTTGTGTGCTGTGTGACTTCACCTAAGTCACTCGACTCCTCTGAGCCAGCTCCCTCAGTGTAAAATGGGGATAACAGAACTTTTACTACTGATTTATTGTAGGATTAAAAGATATTACGCATGAAAAGCATTATAACAGCACTTGGACTCACTAAGTGCTGAATAAATGTAAGCCATTAATAAGAAATTAGTGTTGAAATACTGTTTCAAGATGTCATTCTGCGTAACTTGAGAGCCAGAGAGTGAAGGACACCTGGGTCTTGTCCTGTCTCTGAGAGCCTGCAGGAATCACTTCATTTGAGCAGTAGCTAGAAAGATCCACATCAGCAGCTAGGCCTGCCTCACTGGCTTAGAGGGGGGATTAAAGAATCCTGGGGTACGAGCTGGGGAGCCTGAGGCCAAGGTCAATGGCTGTGTTAGGGTAGATGTTCTGTGCCTCCAGGCCAGAATCCCCCCACTGCCACTCCAGTGAAGGGGAGTTGGCGGCTGGGAGCCTGGGGGAAGGGAAATAGTGTTTGCGGATCAAGAAGGGGCAGGTGCACTCCCAGGATAGGTGCTGCATCTTTGCTAAGAGTTCATGTTCTGACAACACCAACCAAATCAGTCTCAGCCTCATCACTTAAGAGCTCTAAGGGGCAAGTTGGTTAACCTCTCTGGGCCTCCCTTTTTTAAAGTATAAAATGAGGATAATAGTACTACCCACTTCAAAGGTTGGGGATGATGATTAAATGAGGTAATGTGTATAAAGAATAAAGCAGGGTACTTAGCACATGGTAAATGCTCCATAAATAGTACCCATGACTATGTATTTATGATAGGCGTCTGCAACACAGCAATTTTACTGTAGGTTGAACTCCTGGGGCCAAGGAATTGGATATAAATTTCAGATGAACAGAGGGCTGGAAATGTTTTGGTCATCCTATGAGTGAAAGACTAAGATTATAGGAAGGCTTTGTAATAATTGCTGCAAAAGCCTAGTCATTGTCCTTAGGAATCAAACAGTGGAAAGAAGAGGAATTAGAAGTTGGCTTTAGGGACTTCCCTGGTGGTCCAGCAGTTAAGACTCTGCACTCCCGATGCAGGGGGCCTGGGTTCCTACCCTGGTCAGGGAACTAGATCCCACATGCCGCAACTAAAGATCCCGCATGCCGCAATGAAGATCTCACACGTGGCAACGAAGATCCCACGTGCCGCAGCTAAGACCCGGGGCAGACAATAAATAAATAAATATGTATTTAAAAAAAGAAGTACTGGGCTTCCCTGGTGACGCAGTGGTTGAGAGTCCGCCTGCCGATGCAGGGGACACGGGTTCGTGCCCCGGTCCGGGAAGATCCCACATGCCGTGGGGCGGCTGGGCCCGTGAGCCATGGCCGCTGAGCCCGTGTGTCCGGAGCCTGTGCTCCGCAACGGGAGAGGTCACAGCGGTGAGAGGCCCGCGTACCGCAAAAAAAAAAAAAAAAAAAAGTACTACAGAAAAGTTGGCTTTAAAAACATAACCATTTAGGACTCATCAGAACTCGTTGAAAAGCAGGACAAAGCAAGATAATCTCCACTGTAGCAAGAAGACTGTAAAAAATTTCTTTTTAATGTCTAACATGACCAGAATGGCTTAATAAGAGACCTCATCTCACCAGACTATACTGGTGGCTAGTACTACACTATGTAAAAATGATAAAGCCACAAAAACAAGGCGGAAACCACCCCCCAAAACAGTTGCTTTTGGGGGGTAGTGGGATTAGAGTTGATTTCTAGATTTGGTTTTTTTTTGCAAAATCAGGGTATTTTTGAAACCCCTGTAAGATCAAGGGGGGAAAAATGTATGACGGTCTGATAGTTTCAGGCACAGTGAGAGATGATTTGGGGCAGTGCTTTTCAAACCTTTTTTCCGGCTGTGGAACACTTTTTGTAAACAAAATCTTATTGAAACCCCCATCTATAAAGCAGATAAAACATTGCTTTTATTGAATAAATTCATTTATAGGTTCAGTTTTAATCCTTGCTCCACGTAGGTCTCTAAATGAGAGCACAAATGTGTCCTGGTTGCATACACATTTCAATAAAGACATTCTATTCGATTTTTTAACGGTTAAAGATAGTTTTAGAAGATAAAATTCCAAATAAAAACACAGAATCCTAGTATTTCTTGGAAGATGGTTCAGGAACATAGAGAGGATTGTGAAGATGAGGGCTAGCCGACTGCCAGGCACTTTTCCATAGGGACCACGGCTTCCAGAGCTGCATGCAGAAGTCATCTGTGTACATGTAGGGAGAGGAGGAACAGTGAGAGGAAGACACCCCGATGTCTTCTGTTTAATGACCAAACCAAACTAACACAGAGGGGTATGGAGAAGAGGCGAGTGTGGGGACACTGTGACAAAGGCCTCATCTGTGCAAATCTCCCCAGGTCCCAAATGAAAGGAGAAAACAGGCAGGCGTACCGGATGGGCTTGGATTTGCTGGAAACACCTACCTGGGGGCATTCAGGAATCCTAACTGGCGGGCTCAGGAAGGAAAATAAAGCATGTGATCTTCTTGTCCGGTGGGGCTAAGCAGGAAGGTAAAGAAGGCAGAAAGTAACTAGAGTTGCCGTGGCCTAGGCAAGATGTAGAGAAAGGAAAGGGTGAGGGGACCGCCGAGGAGATGGTCCTCTCTACGGCGGGAGAGAAGAGACTGGTAGGGATTTGGTTCAGGAAAAGGCAAAGCCAAATAGAGTGATCTAAAGTACTGGAAACCTTGTTAGGGGGAGGTACAGAGCGGCAGGTAAGGAGGTCTGGTGAAGAGCAGGGAACATAGCGAAGAACTTAAGGCGAGCGCAGAAAGAAACAAGCGAAGGATAAGAAGTTCAAAGGACGCTTTGAAGATGTAAATCCACACAAAGATAGTGTACGGCAAATCTTGTCATATAATACAAATGGCCCAAGAAAAAAGGAGGCGAGAATTTCAGCCTACAGAACTCAGGAAATGAGAATCAGAGTTTATTGGCTTTATAGAGTGTTTTGATGTGACTGAGTGATGAAAAATTATTTGCCGGGGTGGCTCGGCGGTAAAGAACGCGCAATGATCCCTTTTATAGTAATCTGTGAGGATCAAATGAACATGGATATAAATATAAGGGCCTACAGAAACACATGATGGTATTACCAGAAAAGCAAGAGTAGGTCATACTCTCATCTGGGCAGCAGGAATTTAGGTAGAAAAGAGCGGTTTGATTTGTCAGGGATGGTCTAACGACAGCCTTGACGAAGGAAGGAATGAGGAAAGGCAGAATTTATGAAAGCTATGTGGTCCTCAGAAGGAAATGAATGCCTGGGTTTGAATGATAGGTTGGGGTTTTTAACGTCCTGCCCTTGGATCCAGGGCTGGAGCTGGCTGGAGAGCTGTAAAGAGCTGTCTCCTAAGTGCCTGGGCCTTTAACTACATTATCCCATTTAGAACTAAAAGCAGCCCCGTGAGAAAAGATTCTGCAACACAGATTAGAAAACCAAAGTTTGGATAGGCCAAGTGAATGACCTAAGACAACAAAGCTGGCAAGTGGGGAGCAAGGGTTCCGGCCCCGTGGGATGGACACATGCGCACATCTCCCCTCGCAGTGGTTTTCCAGGTCCCAGCCTCACAAACGCCCTGAGATACTTTCCCATCCATCCTTCTAGGCCTTTGGGGCCTGGCTTCTTCAGGTGGTAGGAATCTCTCTTTCCTTGGAGGGTATTGGTTTTAGGAAGACTTTGGTGCTCTTCTGGTGAAAACTAAGTTAGGGGCAGGTCATCACAACTTGAAAAATGCAAAAACCTTCTTACACCTCTATGCAAATAAGGCAGAGAAAATGATGGTGTATTATGATTTCTTGGACAGGAAAGCACTTTGTCTTATGCCCTGCCCTCTCCCTCACCAGAACCTCCTTGTGCCCAGGGGCTCCCATGCACAAATCTTGCATACCCTATAGCCAGCACAGGGTCATACACATCATAATCAGCTAATAGAAATTAATTTATCAAATGAAGGCCTAAAACATCTATATTCAAGAAGCCGGAGCATTTCCATTATGAGTAAGTCCCAGCAATCTACTGCACAGCATAGTGGCCGTAATTTAACAACACTGCTGTGTACTTAAAAACCTGCTGAGAGGGTAGATCTTATGTTAAGCGTTCTTATCATCAAAAAAAAAAAAAGATAATACTAATAACAAAAGAAGAAACTTTTGGAGGTGATGGAGAGGTTCACGGCACAGACTGTGGCGATGGTGTCACTGTATACTTATCTCCAAACTCATCAAGTTGTACACATTAAATACGTACAGCTTTTTGTATTCAATCATTATCTCAATACAGTGGTTTACAACAAATAAAAATTAAAAGTCCAGATCAAAAGTATGTATAATATACAGAAACTATATTTTTCAGAAGGTGGACTTTATCACTTCTAACACACAGGTGATTGTCTAAATTTCACCTGTAATTCTTTCTGAGGGGAATAAAATACGTAGATGGAGGCGAAGCCAAGGCCACTTGGGATGTGAAGATGCAGGAAGGTGTCTTGGCTTCCCTTCAGGCGTCTGATGTCACTAAAGCAGTGCTCTAGAGGGACAGCTTGGGTAAACTTATGAGCTCTGTTTTGCCCTGTGTTCCTAAAAGTTTTATGGGAAGGTCACTAATAAACTAAGTGTGTAATGCTCCACCATCTAGTTAAAAAATAATAACTGCTACTGGAGCTGACTTGCACTACATATTTTCTGCAAAACACATTTATTTACCTTTCCTTCTAATAAAATACACCCGGCAATAAATAAAAGGCAGTAAAAGTATCCATGCCTTACTATTAAAATTTGATATGTTTTTAGTGACAATTTTTAGTATATTGTTTTTGAATGGATCAGGTACTATTTGAAAATAAGCACCCAATGAAGACACGATTGAGATTGGCACCAAGTTACAAACATAATAATTTGTCCTAAGTATAGTGTCTGTACTCAGAGAATTTAAACGTCTTACCCTAAAAGATCAAATTGCACTTTAAAATGGTCAACGTACTTCTACCAATGAGCCGCTTGTATAAAAATGCCACCATAAAACACATTAGTCTTTTTATTTTTTAAGTTTAAACTACAGTCTAGTGAATTTAGTTCATCACACGCTTACATAAATCCTACAGTGGAGGTGGGGGGAGTCTTTGGAATTTCAGACTTCTTTTTTTAAGAAAACCTCTCAAGAAGGTATCCAACCACTTCTTGGAGACATAATCACATCTAAAGAAAAGTGACCCGAATAAAGGAGGGATTTTAAAAAAAAACCTTTAGTCAGTCTTTAAATTTATTCTCCAATTTAGGCCAATCCTCTTTTATAGGGGGCTCCTAGCAATTAGCTGGCAATCTTATCCTGTGAGTCTAAAGGATTAAAGCAGAAGCAAAGAACAAAAGGAACCGATTTGCTACACTCTTCCACAGGTCCCCTCTCTTCTTAACAAATCAGACTTCATTTCCTCCAGGGCCCTCCTTACCCACCTAATCTTCTTTCTTTCTTCCTCCCACGGTCCCTTAGGAAAAAGATTCTTAAACGTAACATTAGGGAATGCCATCTAAACCAAATTCCTTCAGAATATAACAAAGGTTGAAAATGACTGCAGAAACTAGAGGGTGCTTTTTTGAGTCCTTGTTTTGGGATTCTGACAAAGTGTAACTTTTTTGATAACTGGATCTTAATATAAAAGGTAGCAGTAGGTAATAAGCCACCCAAGTTAGGTTTCCCAGAAGTTTAGACACACTCCCTTCCCTCTTGCAGACCATTTAGGACAGTGCTCACAGAAGGTCACCACATTAAAGAGAGCACAGCCTGGGAATGGCAGACGTGACATCTGTTGAACTTACTGTTCCATCTGTCACTGACATGGGCCACATACAAACCTCTAGAGCTCTGAGGGACTTTAAGGGGCCTGCTAATCCACTCCTTTTCCTTTACCCTTAAACCATTCCAGAGGAGGATCGACCCTACTTTTAAAGACCTCCAAGGAAGAGTCCACAATCACTCTTAGCCAGCCAAGTATTTGGAAATCATTTTCCCTATGGCCTTTCCCCATTGCTCTGCAGACACATTCCTTCCCATAGTCTTGCCATAAAAAGAAGAAACTATGGTAGCCACGAGCTTTGAGAAGATCTACATGAAGACAAAATAACTCTTCATTTCACCCAAAAATCGATGCCAGGAAAATACCCTAATGAAAAATTAACTCATAATTTTAAGCGTAGGTATACATGCTCTGCAGGTTTCTTCTATGGAAAGTGAACGTTGGAGATGAGTACTTACCCATTATCCTTATTTGGAAGCTCTGTGTAACTGCAGCAGGAACCAAGTCTGACCATTTATAAATTCTACAGGATGGGGATTAGAAAAACATAAGTTTAGTTTCAATACCTAAATCTTGAAAACTGCTGTATCACAGAAGGGCTTAAGGTCAAAATTAGTTAGGAGACCTACATACAGATTAAAACGCATCTCACACATACAGCCACAGGGAAAATATATACACCTACCCCAAAAAAGGGCTTTTCTCATACACATGACCGTGATTTACAGAGATCTAGGGTTTGAGAGTCATTGAGCCAAACCAAGAAAAAATGGACTGCTAATTTTGATTCTTTAGGCCACCAGTGCCCACTTTTTAAAAGAACTATATAGTACCAAGTGATGCTAGTGATAAAAGGGTTGGTGAAAATATTGATCCATCCAGTGGCTCGCTTAGTAATTTATCTGCAATCCTAGTTAAAATACCAACTGGAAATAAATCATGAATATAAAAATCCTCAATGTCAATAATCAGAGAAAAAATCAACATACTAAAATGACCAGAATGACATCTAAACCTAGTGACTGCCAAATACGGCCTGAGAAATGTTCTGTCAAAATAAAGATGTGGAATCAGGAAACAGATGGCAAAATTCTTTCTAAAACCTCACTTTAAGGGAACATTTTAGGCATTTTGGACTGTTGTGCAAATGAAAAAAAAGAATGTTTCATCAAGTGTAACTCTAGCCGAGTTATGATGATAGGTTGCTCCAATCCTCTCTCCTTGACTCAGGAAGTAATGGGCTTAAATGGGGGAAGCAGCTCTCAGTAGGGGATGTGACTGCAAACCTTAACTAGTATGGTGAAAAACGAGTGCAGCTTGGGATGAATTTCAGAAAAGAGTCAGGCTGGGTTTCAGAGTCAGAAGGCAGCACTTCCTTAATTCTATAGTTTAGCTGATGATGCTCTGCGGCAAGAAATCACCTTCTCTATTTGAGACTGTTTTTTTTTAGGTTTTTGACCCAATGATGAACCTTCCAGTCAACTAATGAATAACAATGAATACCGTCTTCTCAGCACTCCAGCACTAATCTTTGTAAGATTTAAGGAAACCATTTTTTCTCTGTTTTGCTGTCTATTAACCTGCAATCACATATGGATGGGAAAAAGCTTATGAAACATTTCATTTCTCACATAGATGATAACAACTATTCACTTTAGAGCAGGATGAACAACATACAAAGCAGGGTTGGGAGATGTCTGTTTCATACAACTACATCTCAGTTTCTGACCTGGATGAAATCCTGCATAAATGCAAGAGAATTCTCTTTATTTCATATATTCTATACTCAGGTTTAACAGATTTGCATTTCAGTTTACATCTTATTAATTTGCCAATTGACTTAAAACTCTCAAAATCAGAACACAATGCTTTTTGGTAAAGAAAAAACAAGACTTTTCAGCAAAACAGGCATCAAACCAAAACTTGAGTAATGTATCTATTCTACAAGTGACAAATTCTGAGAATAACTGGAGGGCTGAGGGGATCAAAATGCCAGGCAGTAGATAGGACTATTTCCAATTTCTAGTCAGAGAAACTGTCCTTCAGGAGGACAGCTCTCCATTTAGGTTGTCCAAAGAGCAGGTCTTTCTATAGGCCATAAAGTTGTAAGTAAGAAAGTTGTAAGGAGTAAACTGGGTAATAAAAGAGCCCCTTTTTAGAATGACACAAAATTAGTTTCTGTAACTCTTTTCCTCCTGAAAGTCTTTTACGCTCAACCTGAACTTATCCTCCCCTTCAAGAATTCTTGGTGTCTTTCTCTGAGATGTCCTCCATTTTAGCAGCAGAGCCTACAGAGAACCAATACACAGAAGTTCCCTGTCACAGAGCACTTTTCTGTGGGTGCTCTAAATGAGTACAACCATCCACTGTACAAAAGCGTACAGTGTATGCAAAGGGAACGTTAAACCTCGAGTACCTACCTTTAGTATTGGTGGTTTAGCAAACGCTCTCACTCCATCCACCTTATCGGCCTTACAGACTTTATAAATGCTATTTAGGCTTAAAGATATGCGAAACAAGATTTTTTTAAACCCACACACCATCTACAGAAGCATGTGTGCATTTTGTTAGGCCTCTCATCACCCTTCAAATCATCTTCAGAAAGCCTGAAAAGGTGAAAATCTAAAGAGCTAAAAAACATCAGCAGAACCTGAAAATTATTAAGCTACATCTTGCACATGATTTTCCTGTATTCATCACTGAGGTTTCACCAAGAACCAGATTCAGGTAGGTAGTAGGGGCCACACTGCTTTTTCATAAATTATTCCCTCATACTGTACATAACGTACAGTTCTATGTCTGTTCTTGGCATGTTTTAAGTTAAAATTTGATCATCGGTGTTTTACCAGCATCGTCAGGACCAAGTGATTTTTCAACATCTACTATTCCAACCCTTCAAGAAGGTCAGACATCCAGAAGAGGTGGTAGGGTTGGACTCAAAGCTGAGGCCAACACTCCATTTGCTGTGTATATTTTTCCTGATTCTCACCTAGAACCCTGCCACCTCAGGCAACCACTTAACTTGAACTATCACTTGGCCCTGAAACTCCCTTTCAGGAGTTATTTCTTCCCTTAAACATAGTATAAGAATATAATGAAGGTGAAAAGAAATTTCATCTGGGTTACAAATGACTCACAGTGGGACACAGCTCAAGTCAGATTGCTTAGTTTGTATCATTCCAAATGGCAGCAACAAGTTAAGAGACATGAGGGACCTACCTCTGTAGTCATGGATGAGACCCAATTGTCCCCTAGCCCAAGGTCAAAGCCAGTTTATTCCATAACCTTACGCAAATAACAGTGGTTCCTCAGTATCCCCTTTGAAATAATTTAAACACTCCTCCTTTATCTGAAAGGGTTATTCTTAATAATGAACCTACCAAAGGGAGACAGAAAAGAATGAAAGACAAAAATAAAAGGTAACAGTGCAGGATAAACATTTCCACCCTAACAGTAAGGCCTCTAGGTAACATATGGTACCAACTTTGTATATCTACAAAGACTTTAATCTTTAGAACATTAAAAGGAGAGAAATCACCTTCCTAATTAATTTTAAAGCAAAGCAAACTGTAGGTTTACATATGACAGAATCTTAAGGACCACCAAATATGCAGAAATAAGAATTCCAGATATTTCAGTCCTCAAATATACAAAGCCAAATAAGGCACAGGACCTAAAGAATAAACACAAAGTGAGACTACAATGTTTTAGTTCATGTGATTTAGGGCCCCTCTATTTGGTCCTGTAAGATAATTTAAATAGTTCTCTCTGTTGTACATGTCCAAATTTATTCAGACTGTTTAGAGAGATCTTCGTTCTGAAACATAGAACACGATAGGCTATAAACTCCTCCAAACTACATTGTTGGTATAATCTAATTCAAAATATAAAAAATCTTCAGAGACTTTCAAACCCTGCCCCACTAATCTATTGTAAAATATAACTTTTAAACAGAAACATACTATACTATTACTTATAGTAATCAATAAACGAGTTAGAATGAATGATCACTGAAACGTTGATCCAGGAGGCACTGTTTTCCTGCTTGGTTTTCAAATAATGTACATTTCTGTGCACTACATACTGACACCCCTGAACAGACTTCCTAAGCTGATCCTGGATGTTCACATGCAGCAGATAAATGAATATCTGCAGGTATCATACCAAGCTAGTGCTGGTTTGTGTAGTTATTGGACCATCTTGCTACATTTTTTTCTTCATATTTTGAATAAGTGGAAGAGGTGGAAAATATCAAATGACTGATATTGTAAGAACCACTGGTCTCTAAATTTAACACAATTGAGACAAAAATAGAAATCAGGAGGAATGAGACATTTTTAGCTTCAACTGGATGCTCATAGGACTTAAACCAGTTGGCTGTGTTCACCTGAGAAAAAGGGCAAATGCAGGGAACACGCAGAAAACATTGGAAATAAATTATCTGAGATCATGTCTAAAAAATGAAGCATAATTGGGAATTCCAGAATGATTTAAAAGCTCTACAATTCCTCCCTATTTTAACCCATTATCTTTTGAAGAACTAATATATTTTAAGGAATATATTGAGTATGATATGAAAGAAACTTCCCCTGCTGAAAAATTGGCCCAAGACCAATTTCTTTTTTGTTTACTGAATGATTCTGTATGAATCTATATGAAGATCAGAAAAAACTGCCTTAGCAATTAACAAGTGCAAACCAAGATATTAAACACTAATCCACAGCAAAAGTTGCTACACAAGAGACGTTTATTAATGTTCTGTTGTATTTACAGCTTTAACATACCAAACCAGGGTGAATACCACTTGGTAGAAAGCACATCACTCTACACTATAACACATTGGTCTCTGCTAACACATTGTAAAAGCAAGTAGTACAGTATGTTAGGGATCATCTCAAAAGTTCCAAGCTAATTCTTTCTTTGCTCCTAGTACCTAATCCCCTCCCTACTCCTAGCCCCTGGCCTAATCATCAGGAGACAAAAGAAAAAGAAAAAAAAGGGGTAGGGATTCTAATCACAGAAAGTATCACCAATTGCATTTTATTAGTAATTATGCTGCATTTGTCCTTGTCCTTTCTATTTTATACAGTGATAACACCTTTACAATCCCTTAGGTACACAACAGAATAAGGTACAGCAAAATTAGAATACAGACTATAAAAAATTAATGCTTATCATTTACCAATTAAGAACATATTCTTGACCACACCTTAAATGTATTTTGCACTATGATTTTGTTTCTAGGTGTTCACAGTACAATTAAATAAATTTCTAGATTAATTTTAACAGCAAAATGGATTATGTGCAGAAATGCAGTCATAACAAAAGTTATACTTTTGAGAAAACCCCTTTTTTAAATGGCCAGCATTGTACATATCTTACACTAAAATATTTAATTCCAAATTCATTTTGAGATGGAGGATGAATAAAGCAAGATTGCCCCCTACTGACTACAGGGACAAGGCTCATGCTATTTAAAATGACTACAAATAGATAAGGCATTATTAGTACACCACAGACTTGATTGCGAGAGCTTTTTCAAACATTAACCACTAATGATTCAATGATTACAGAATTTTGCATTAACTATTAAAATTTTACATCTAGGAACAAATAGAGAGAAATGATCTTTGTCAACAGTACTTTATTTTTTTAAAGCAGGTGATTATTCCTCTGTGTTCCGCCTCTTGATTCACTTCCTGCAGGTGTTCTCTTGCTTCTTGGGAGAGAATTCATAAATGCAGGAAGGCCTCTGCCAGAAAACATCTGCCAGAGAAGGATATTGAATATTGAAACTCTGGTTAAGTTGTTATTTTGGCTAAAAGAAGGATGTAGTCACAAAAGAAGGCAGGATGTCTGGAGACACAAGAAGTACATTTTTACATAGCTTTAAGATTACTATACACTGACATCATAGTATTCAATAAACGTTACATTTTTGGTTCTTAAAGTTATAAAGGACTGTAGAACTAGAGAGAACTTGAATGCTTTCTTAAAACCCATGAGGTCAGGGGTCTCTCTCTCTCTCTCTCTCTCTCTAAACCTCCTAACAAAAGAACAGAATTCAAGTAGCACTTCATCCTACACTTAACCTCAACAGCAATGACTGAAATTTGGGGACAAAGACACAGTAGAATCCAAATGCATAGGTAATTTTCCACACACACTCGAAGCTGTTTACCCTGCCAATTCTGCCAAATCTCACACGAGGAAGATTTCCAATAAGGATGCCAGTGATATCAGTCTATACTTGAAGCAGGGCAAAGTTAGGAAACAACTATAAACTCACAGGTACCACAAGTACTTTTTCCAATCAATTAGAAAAAAAGTGACTGTATTTTGGGGCATGTATCTCGGGGTGGGGGGACTGTATATAGCCCCAATTTTTAAAAAGCAATATACATGACTAAAATAAATACTCTCAAAATGATGTCCATCTATTTTGTTAAATGCAGTTTTCATCTAATACTCTAAGGCACTTTTGTTTTGGCATATAAATTGGTTTGGTTCTCATGGAAATAATGGAAAAAATACAAATAACTCCCTATATTACTGCTAAAAAAAATACTCTAAAGAGATATATTAACAGCTTAACAAATATTTATTGAGAAACTACACTGTGATACCCTATACCGGAAGAGAGTTGGATAGGCTCATACATAGGCCCCTAGCTCACTTTTCCATCTTTCCAAATTACTGTAAAAGCCACAAGCAGCCCTTCTGTATCTCTTCTAATTAGACTACTGTATACGTCTTTAAAAGGCTGGCAAGATGCAGAAAAGCTACAACACTGGAGGAAATCAACATGTTCTTTTTGAACACTTAATATTTCCCAAACCCCAAATTCACTAACACTGGTGTTTTGATTTGAAGTAAACCAATGATATTGATGTAAGAGCAACTTTTCTTCATGGAGACTTCAGAATGTGCAGGGACAAAGACACAAGAATATAAGGAATCATGAAGGGCAAGTAGAACCAAAAAGAAAATTGGTAGACAGATGTCAAATAGAGATTTTTCAATGAGGCTAGCTAGCTACACTCACTACAAGCCTAAGTAAATTCAGTTTTACCACTTTCCATTAACAGATAAAAACTGATAGAATGATTACTATAAAGTCAAAACACTAGAGTTTTGCAAGAATATGAGATACAGTTCAGATACAGTTCACCTGGCCACTTTCTTTAGTTCATGCTGCTTCCACGGAGGCAAATTAGTTTTAATAGATCCCTCAAAGTCAGAGCTACCCAACAAACATTAAAAATGCATTAAGAGGTCCTACCTACTGTACAGCACAGGGAACACTACTCAATATTCTGTAATAACCTATATGGGAAAAGAATCTGAAAAAGAACAGATGTATGAATATGTATAACTGAATCACTTTGCTGTACACCTGAAACTAACACAACATTGTAAATCAACTATAATATTAAAAAAAAATCCATTAAGAGGTCCTAGATAGGTTACTAATGGGTGATCTCAATCACCATACAAATTCCAAATGAAAAAGATTGCTAGAGAGGCACTCACTGCTCTCTAAGACCCAGAGGCCTGTTCTGATCAACTTGACTCACAAGCTGTTACAAAAACAGTGATGGAATGCCACGTTTTAGGGACTGTGGCTATCATTACTAAACTTTAGATTAGATCACTTCAGAAACAAAAGGAATCCAACAGCCTACAGATCATTTAATTTCAAGAGGAAGACAACAATTTCTTCTAGGACACTGTGTGATTTTTTTTTTTTTAAGCAAAAATTCCCCTGGAAACATTTTCTACTATCTTGCTACTTTACAACACAGTCCAAATAAGTGAAACTAACTTGAGGTGAATTAAAAATAAAGACGTATTAAGAAGGAGGGGGAAGGTTATAGAAAAAAGGAAATGAAAACACTTATCACTACGTGGAAAAAAGTTAAGAAGATATCTGATGCCTCATATGTATAGCTCACCAGGTCACAGCAATCACTATTTAATTATGAAGGGCCCTATCTCATTAATGCCGCGAGGGCTTACAAATTTTCTTCCCTCCTATTTCAGATGGGGTTAAAGTAACAAATTTAAGATCCATTATACTTCACATATACAAGTGCTTTTGCAGTAGTGTTAGATTATCAGTTAACTGTGTTACCACCTTACGGTTACTATAACTAGCTCCTCAATTATCTGGCAGCATCAAAAGAAGTGGTACTCCATAAAAATTTATTTTCCAGTTCATTGGTAAATAAGATAAAGTATGGACATTTTACATTTTTGACCATTTCAGATAAAGACGTTTCTAAAAGGTATCTGTTTCTTTTTAAACAACATAGAAGGAACATTTTGTTTTTCCTGCTTCCTCACAGTCACACACTTCTTGCTGCCACTGTGCCCAGCTCTAGCAGTTCCTTCTGGCTTTTTTTGCTGTGAGGCAGGAACCCAAATTTCCTTTATAAGCTTATAAATAAGTTCTGAAAGGGAACCTGAGAGTTGCCCTATGATAGTAGTACGTGAGCTTTAGTGTTCAACTCTTGTAATATCTACTTTGGCTGCTTAGAAAGAAGGCCTTTTGAGGTCACTTCACGGTGTGTGTGTGTGTGTACTATATTTTGGGCAGCCTAAATAGAAAAGTCACTATTCTTACACTTTTTTCTAGTACAGTGCCAGATCTTAGCACGGGAATTGAGTTATTTTTCTCTATGGCAAAGTTATTTTAGAAATTCCCTACCTGTGGCTTTCTGGCAAAAAGGAAGCCCACAGCTAGCTTTTAACTAGTGATACCTCCAGTAAAGAAAGTAAAAGGTCTTGGTGAAAGAAAAGAAAATCTTCACACCTTACATGATGGTTTTCTAGTACATCTTCAAACTAAATTAAACTAAATTTCCTCTGAACTAGAGAAAGAAAACATTCTACTTTTGGATCTGGATGGACAGTTCTTACCCCTGTCAAATGGACAAAGGAAATTCAGTCCCATGAGATATTACAGCTTTTTGGGTTCCCTCTGGGGATACTGAAAGTTAGTAAGGAAGTTATTAAAATTCTAAATGCTGCTGTAAGTCCCTAAACCCCTAATTTGGAGCTCTGAATCCTCTGGGCATGTCTGGGACAATTTCAAATCAACTAGGATATCAAAGTCAGACAGGAAAGCAAAGAAACCCTACTATGCCCTCCACTGGGGAACTTTATTCATATACCTCTAAGTCTGACAATGCCTAAAGCACTGTAAGGCCTCTGGCTCCAAAATACAGAGAACACCAAGTCTATAATATCCAACAGCATTATTACTTTTACCCCTCCAACAGCATTATTACTTAACTAAGGGCTGCCTACTTCAACTCATAACCCTAAAGATGCTTTGTTTTACATTTAGAATATACCCATAAAGCATTTCGGAAGTTTTAGAAAATCAAAACAATAATAACAAATTTTATAAACAAAAAAACCCTCCAAGTCCCTAACAATACAGGAAAACTGAGAAGTTCAGGCTTTCTCTCAACCTGTATTGTCATGTCAACCTGTCATGTATTAGAAGCAAGAATGTATGCATCCTCTAATAAAGCCTGAAATTGCCTTCTAACTGAAGAATGAAGAGAACAGACAGCGTGTGGCCTCATTCCATTTAGAAAGTCAAAGCCATTAGACTAGACCTATAGAATCTGTGAAGGAAGGAAGAAAGGGAGGGAGGGAGGGAGGGCAGGAGGAATCTGTCCCCTCAGGATATGTTGGGCACCAATGGATTAGGGGAAATCTGCAGGTGATTTCAAGCATTCATCCTAAGAAGAACTGTGGCGACCCCAAAGAATTAACTTTTTTTTTTTTTTTGCGGTATGTGGGCCTCTCACTGTTGTGGCCTCTCCCGTTGCGGAGCACAGGCTCCGGACGCACAGGCTCAGGGGCCATGGCTCACGGGCCCAGCCGCTCCGCAGCACGTGGGACCTTCCGGACCAGGGCACGAACCCGTGTCCCCTGCATCGGCAGGCGGACTCTCAACCACTGCGCCACCAGGGAAGCCCAAGAATTAACTTTTGAATCTATGGTAGGTAAGAGTTAACCTAGGGCTTAGAAGTAACTACAAATTATAATCAGATATGTAGAGGAAGAAAAAAGATGACAATGGTTAACTACAATAAAACCACACAAAATATCTGACAAGCCTCTTAAAGTTAGGATGTCCCAGACACAAACACAGGCACATCACAGGCATTAGGACCTAGGCCAGTGGTGTCAGTGTCCATCTGTGCCCAGACTGTGTAACTGAATTCAAATTCAGGACACACCACTCAGGACATTTTAAACATGCAACAAAACATTCCCTTTCTTTTAAAAAAAAAAAATCATACACACAAGTGGTACTCTTAATGGCTAAAATTATCTCTCAAATAAAAGTCCACGCTCCTTTGAAGAAACTGACTTTAACCAACAGAACCTAAGTTCTTTCCATGCTTTCTTTAACTTTTGTAAGAAATGCCTTATGAATATACTCTACCATGCATGTATCTGAGCTTATCTGTCACTGTAACCTTTGTTACTTATTAAGAACATTTAATTATACATGTAAAGTGCTTAGTACAGTATCTGATATATCAAAAAGTTGACAAACATTAGTTATTACTATTACGCCATGCTTGAAAAAATTTTTGTTTCATTTAAGTAGTTCTCATCACATTATTCTGTTGCTTAAAAACTTTCAATACCATCTCACCACCTGGCAAATTAAATACGGTACTTTCTTTTCTAGAAGCATATATTCTGAGACCACCACGAATCTTCAAAACTGAGAACTCTACTCTGCATGCTAAGATCACCGCAAATCTTCAAAACTGAGAACTACACTCTTAGCATATGATTACTTACATAAACTATGATAACCCAACAGCAAATACAGAACAAACTGATGTTCACATGGAGTCAGCCTTGTGTTGAGGCAACACATCACTGGGTTTAAAGGGCTGCTCTATGAGTTCAACACTTCCAGCGCAAACGGGCTTAGTGCTCAAGATATTTGAGAACACTTTCTCAGCCTGGCTTTCCAGCCTTAATCCTCAACACTCCTTTATGCTACAATCACATTGCTGTCCCTTAAGCCAGCTCCGTAACTTCTCTGCCTCTATTCCTATTCAATGCTTGGCCTTAGGTGACTCTGAAATGCTTCCCCACCCAACAATTTCCACGATCATTTACACTTCCTACCTATCATTTCAGGTTTATCTCAACTGCTACAACCTTCACAAATCCTTGCTTGAGGCCTTCAACCAGCCTGGTCCCACCTGTCCTCAACAGTCTTAAGTAACAAAGAGTCAACTCCACGAAGGTTAGATCTTGTAACCAGAGGCCTCTCTCTGGTGTACTCTTTCCCAAGATTCCCTAACTCCTCCTTTTTGTAGCTAGTGATGTAAGATGGAGTCAGCCTCTGGGGAAAACCACGGGTGAACCAAAGAGCCTCGGCAAGGCTTAGTCCTCCTGTTCTAGGCAAGGGAAAAGGCCCTTTCCTCCCCTTCCTTTCCTGGGGTTTGACACTACCACCAGAATGGTAACATTAGGATGGGAACCTGAAGAAAAGGGATCAGCAAAGCCTCTCTGACTAACCTGAGAAGACGGAAGCCTTGATGGGCTTGTCAGTGGCCAGGCAAAAGGAGTTCCTAAAGTACTCATGGTCCTGTCAGCTCTGGGGTTTAGGGCCCCACATAACTGAGCTGAGTGATCAGGCCTGAGAGGCTCCTTCTCGCTACAGTCCTCTGGAACCGGTAAAACTGCAGGCAGCTGTGGCTTTGGGATTCACGATTCAAAGATCTAGGACCCTGAGTCCCAGTCGAGCCTCTTCTGCATTGTCTAAACATGAGATAATGTTTTCTCCTTCGGCAGTTTTTCTAACTTGCCTTTTTTAATAGTTTTTTTTCATAGAAACACCCCTTACTAAACTAGAAACTAAAAGACAAGGCTTCCTTACCTTCTCCATATCCCCTACCGCAGGGTGTACACTCTACTCTAAACCTGAATAGTCATCTGCAATGCATCACATGATTACACTGGGACTACAATAAAGTTTTTTTCTTTAATACCTTTAATAAATAAAGAGAACTCTGGTCCTGGGGAGATTTGAGAAAGTTTCTGGCATCTTCCGGACTTTTGCATAATTGATAAATCCTCTGAGAAACAGGAGAAAGCCTAATTTAAAAAAGAGAAGTCAAGAATGAGTTTATAATTCCCATATTAAGTCCACTCCCCAGAAATATCCCTTCTGATACCAATACTTCATCATTTTTCTGCTAAAAACTATCAAAACACAATTGCCTCTAAAATTTCCAAAGGATTTCCACACCAAATTTTCCACTTCTCAATGAGAATACATAATCTCAAGAGCCAAGACAAAGTCTCTCTTGCACATTCAGAATCTAAGTGGTCTAAAAAGGAAACAAAAATAAGACGGGGCCAAACATTTACATTTGGAAGCCTCATTGAGAAGCATTAGCAAACCCTACCTTCTCTCCCCTGCCCCGACTCTGGCCTTGCCCCACGGCTCCAGGGATCTTAGTTCCCCAACGAGGGACGGAACCTGCCACCACAGCAGTGAAAGGGTGGAATCCTAACCACTGGACCACCAGGTAATTCCCAAAAGCTACCTTCTGAGTTCCAAAAAAGTATTCCAAGATAATATACTCTTTTTAGAGAGGTTATAAACTGTTTTTCTCAAAAAAAAAAATTCCATCCTTTCTTGCTGTGGGCTTCTTTTTTTCCAAAGACAGTACATAATGTTGTCCACTAGATGTCAGGCTCCCCTTACCTTTACAGCAATTCTCATATTCTCAACTGTATTTCTCTACTCTTAATTTAGGAGTCAGCGGGGAAGGTGACGAGCCCCCTCCAATGGTAGCTCACATACTCCCGGCCCTCCTCCTCCAGAGATGGTCCCTGAGTCTTAGACACATTTTTTTTAAACACCTTTATGGAGATATAATTTACACACCATAAAGTTTACCCATTTAATGTGTACGATTCACTGGCTTTTAGTCAGTTAAAACTATAATCCAATTTTAGAACTCTGTCGCCCCTAAAAATATCCTGTACCCACTAAGGAGCCATTCTCCATTTCCTACCCTCCTCCCATCTCCCCAGCTCTAAGCAATCACTTTCTTTTGGATACATTTTAAAGTATACTCAAGGAGTAGAAGACTCTTTGTACTCAAATAGAAATGATTTTTGGCAGTAACCAAGAATCATCAGCACTGAGCACAACATCATCCTTTTGGCACCAAAATCAATAAGCCAGCTCCAGTCAAAGGATGGGTGCCATGTGGGAATGAATATAGGTCAGTTTTGCTAGACATTTCAATTTTGAAAGGTTAAAAAATGCAGGTATTTTATATGAAAATTCTTGATTTTCATGCGAAGACAACTAATAATAATAAAAAAAAAACTTCTTGGGGCTTCCCTGGTGGCACAGTGGTTGAGAGTCCGCCTGCCGATGCAGGGGACACGGGTTCGTGCCCCAGTCCGGGAAGATCCCACATGCCGCGGAGCGGCTAGGCCCGTGAGCCATGGCCCCTGAGCCTGCACGTCCAGAGCCTGTGCCCTGCAACGGGAGAGGCCGCAACAGTGAGAGGCCCGCGTACCGCAAAAACAACAACAACAAAAAACTTCTGAAAATAACTGTGGAACATACAAACCACAACTGCAGGCTAGCTATAGCTTATGAGCTGCCAGCTTGAGAACTTTGTACAGACCTGTTCTCTGCAGGAAAAAAAAAAAAAAAAAAAAGTTCTCTCTGCAAGGGGTTCCAAAAATGACCCAAACACTGGATCCAAATACACTAAGTACATCCCAAGTCTCACTACTTTTTGCTTATCAGTAAGCAGTAAGATAGCAAGAATGATGAATTACAAAGTACTATAAATTCATCTCCCATGAAACTTTAATATATGAAGGAAATCAGCCCATTAAATTTCTTTAAATTATCAACGCTGTCAACAATCAACCTAAAATTATGCTTAATGACTCTTCTTTTGGTCTATTCAGGATTTGCTTGGACTTTAGGCGGCTTGGGGGAAGATGAGGAGTCAGACTTTCTCTTAAAGGTACGGTTTAGAGAATAAGCAAGTCAAGGAACTACTCCTCTAAAGTAACTCTCCTGTAGGTCACTTTTAAAAAAATTTTCTCAGTAATCAAGGGAAGGGGTAAAAATCACTCTCTCTCTTTCCTTGGAATGCCAATGACCAATAGTAGAGCAGATGATGCTACTGGGGAGGTGGGGGATGGCATCATGGATGACTTGTATTTTCTAAGTAAAATTTAGGGTCAGCAATACATGGCTCTATTACCCTGGGTAAAACAGGTAGGTCCTGAATATATTAAGCACCTGTCAGGCATGGGTTCTACACTGTGCTAGCCAGACCCATTAGCAGCCCTGGAACAAAGGATCCTAATCAAGGAGACAACAAAAAGGCCTGAAACAGGAGAAATGTTAGGATAGGAGAAAATGATGTCACAGAAGCAGAGTGAGGCAATTATACCATCTTTAGCAGCTACAGGATGTCTCTGCTATTGTAGAAATGACAGCAGTGATGATGGTCTGTTACTGTATCATATGTATTTTCTCTACAATGAGGAAACCAACAGTATTCACCACAGTGCTCATTTCTTTGCTTTAAGATATCTTGGAAGAAAAGATTTTAAAATAAAAATTTAGAGTAATAAGTATAATCTGAAGACCAACAACCTGAAATGGCTGGTATATTTTTTTTTAAAAAATTCCTCCCTCTCATCACAAAATAATTCTTATTCGCAACAACAGCAAACTAAAGAATTCTGGAACCCCAATTCTTACTAGACATAACTTCTGGCGGTTCTTCCAGAAGTTATGTCTAGTAAGGTTATACATTTTCTGTTTTCTACCGATAGATCCAACTGAATATAGGCCACATAGACTCATGAGTAGTTCAGCTGGTTACAATATACCTATAAGCAATTTGGGGTTGAGCTTGTGAATGCTTTGCGGCAATAACTCACAAGGGGAAAACAGATCTATGGACTATAAAGTTATCTTATCAGTGTGCCCCTCTGGCTACACAGGAAATGTGAGAAGTGTATATGGATGGGTTAAGAGAAATTTATCACCACTAAGAGACGTTCTATGAACATTTATATTACTCTGATGGTGACAAGAGCCTAATCCTTGAAATATTTTAAAAATTATACTTACTATTGCTAATATATTACTGTATAGTAAGTGAGATGAGGGCTTAACAAAAGTAATTTTACTTCTAAAATTTAACATAATCTTTCCTCTCCTTTGTCTTTGTTAAGAGCACTTACCTAAAACCAGGAACACCCACCAGAGCCAGTACTGACCATCAAAATATCCAGGGAAGTAAGTGGAAAACTGAAAAATAAAGCAAAATACTTCAGAGCACCTCAGCAGATATAATTTCACATTTTAGCTTAAGAGTTTACAAAACACAAGATTTTATCTTGTATACTAATGCTATTCATTTAGTTCTTACAAAAATTTCTAAGAAGTTAGTGAAAGTATTTTATACAGTACAGATCTGAAATGATTATGATATACGCAAACATATTTTCTTTCATGGAAAAGCAATCTTGAAATATGATAGCTTTCGGCTTTACATACGCCTTGTTTTGAAAGTGCTCAAATCTGCTTGTTTTTAAAAAAAAATTTTTTTTTTTTTGCCCACGTTATTTTCCCTTGTAGAAATATGTCTTGATGATAACTTTCATTTTGCTTACACAGTGCCAAACCCAACTATCTGACCTCTTTTCTAATGATCCCTGATTTTGTTCCTATGCCTCCAGCCATGTCTTGACCTTGGAAAACTTTTGTCACATACATCATGATGATCACATTCCTTTGCCAGGGACTAGCACATAATGTTATTCTGGCCAATGGAACTGAGGGCTGCTGAGAAGGTTTCCTAGCTCTTAAGAAGAAAAGGAGGAGAAGAAATAGTTCCCTTTCTTCTGTTGAACACTGTTGTGTTTCTGACGTGATGCGTGAAACTGCCTTGGCCATCTTAACCCTGAGGGTGGAGCAGCTATACTAACATGTTGAGCAGACCGTCAGCTGTCCTCGATGATGTCAGTGAAACATTTAACTAACCTCCATGTCAGGACTTATTTTCACTGGAAATAAAGTTTCCCCATTGTTTTCTAAGCCATTTTGAGCTAGGTTTTCTGTTACTCAAAAAGCCATCCTAACTAATACAAGCTGATTCATTCAATTCAGTTAAAAGTTTAGTAAAAATAAAAAGATTGGTAACTAATTTGATCTTGTTTCTATTGGAGGCTTTACACAGTATGGACTTTAGCACAGTTTGAGCATTAAATACAGTATTTTATTTCTTAATAAAATAACAAGGTTTATAGAGAAAGAATGAAAAACCTCTTTAGGGCTTGATTTCTTAACTTAAAGTCCATGTTTTAGGTGAGTACACATTAGCCATCTAGGAGAAAAGCATGTAACTTTTATCAGATTCTCTAAGGAACCTGGAATTCTAAAAACGTTAACAATTCCTTTAGAATAAATAACTTTGAAAAACTCCAATGCTCAGTCAACACTCATTAATTAGTTAATGTCAATTTATGATAAACACATTGGTTTTATATATAAAGTTAACCATGGCAGTAAACCTATCCGAAATCAGAGGACACTTTAAGAGACTAGATATTTTACAACTTTAAATTAACTTCATGCAATTCTAACTAACTGGTAACTCCTACATCACTGAAGATCTCTCTCTAAGTTACCTTAGAGATAAGGGCCCCTAATGGAGTAGGGCTTGTTAAACAGTTAAACAGTTTTGGCTCTCCAAACATTATGGCGTAACCAATGATGCTACTGATAACCAATCCTGGAAGGAAGGATAGGAGGGAGGAAGGAGGGAGAAAAGAAGAGAGGGAAGGAGAGAAGAAAGACTAAAACTTCAGTAGCATTAATGAGAGGAATGTCTGCTTTTGATGAGATACCAGAGAGGTGACAGAGTCTTTCTTTTATTATAAAAACAACTAATTTCAGAACAAATACATGTATTATCACATTACAAACATTAAAAACAGAGAAAGCAGCTGGTGAACAAGGATAGATGGATGCCCTTGGACCACCAATATTCACTAGATTTGACTACAAAACTTGGGTGCATGAACCAACTGCAATTGATCTAGGTTCAATTTCATGAAACCAGAACAAAGACAAATCAAAAATCATTTTTAAGTGATTCCAAAAAGCAGATAAAAAAAAATCAAATATTCAAAATTATTCTACTTATTGCTTCTCTACAGACTATCATTACTGTTGCACAACTTACCCTGACAATCAGGATCCACTTAATTAGAGAGAGACCAAATCCTGAAATGGCCCCATACCTTCCTGCAGCTGAAGTGGTCAGGCAAAAAGACAGGAAAAACCCAATCCAGTTAAAGAGGAATGCCACTGTAAAAGCCAAGAGAAAAAAAGAGGTCAGACATGTCCTGTTACCCAAGGAGCAAGAGTGCCCTAAGGGTGCCCTCTGTACTTGCTTCTGCTTAAATGGCTTAGCCCACCCTCCAAAACCCTTATCCCACTTCCCCAAAACATCCATCCTCTGTCTTCCTCCCAAAAGCAAACAAGAAAACACAGTCTCTGGATATCAGGTGTTATATTATTACATCTACTGCTATATACGCTTTCAAAAATGCCTTAATATCACCACACTGAATACTTATGACTTGTGCCCTTTACTGTATGTGTTACACCTGAGTAAATAAACATTATTTGAACATTAAATTAGTGCCCGCCAATAATCTGATTCAAGTCATTCACCTCCTGCTTCTATGAATTTTGACAGCTTATGTAACACGTCACCTCTAAAAGCACTGCATTTGCTTCATATCTTTTTAATACAGTAAATTAAAGAAATTGTTGCTCACTTCCAAGTCAGGCATATGGAAACCTAAATGCAAAATAACATCAAGGGGGAAAAATCGGGCTGACTTTGATGTATTAGAAAATAGAAGCTTGTAAAATAAAATTCATCGAAGGCATTTAATTCCTATTCCACGGTCAGGAATGAGTAGGAGGAATGCTAAGGGGCCTTGAAGATTGCAAAATTGAAGCTTATTAGATCATGTAAAAATGAAGCATCCCCCAAAACTGCTTTAATTACATTTTGCATAGGTATTCACAGAAATAAAAGACAAAGAGAAAGGATATTAAAAGTGTACTAAGCTCTGAACATCTCAGGAAACGGCATCAAATATAATGTAATATATTAAATAAAATGTATTAAAATAAATATAATGTATTAAATATATGTAATAAATATAATGTATTAACTCAACTAGTTCTTTTAATTCAGTCATATTCACTCATAATCCAAAGCACTCTGGTTTGTGGGAAGTGGCTCTGCTGTGTGTATATACTTACTGAAAAAAGTTAACATGAAAATCCCATCGTTTCCTATCCTCATCTGGTCAGGATCATCAAAATCATCCCGACCCACAAAATCCTCATCCTAAATGAAAAGAAAAGGTAAATTCACAATAAATTATTTCAAGGCAAAGGAAAGACATCAAGAAAAACAGAGAAAGGGACAAAAGTGAGTTCCAATGAGAAAATATACTGCTTCGGCTCAATTCAAAACTAGGAGCATTAAGGCTTTAACTGTATGTTAAAATTTTCATTTGTCTTATAAGTAAAAGATATAATTTTTCTCAGTGAAAGGAATTTTTTACTTTATAACCCAAGTTCTTTAACAATACACTTCAAAAATTATGAAGTTCACAAAGAACTGTTCACTCTTCCTTTTATATATATATAAATATAAAGAAAAGAAATATATACATAAAGAAAAGAAAAAGAAATTTTTCTTACACATTTGGCTTAAATTCTAGAATATCAGCAATCCAGGGCCTGTTTAGCCCAGAATATTCGTAATCCTGGGCCTATTAAGAAGATACCATTGACTAGCTCAAGTGCTTTATGAGACTGACTTGGGGTGGGGTAGGGTGGAGCGGTGGAAGAAGATAGTGTAATCATACGTGAAGAGTCTAACAGCGCTGCCCACTGCTCCATAACCATTTATTTATATTGGTACATAGGTCTGAAACAACCTCACTTCCAATCTTGTCGGCAGATAGGATCCTTTCCATCCTAACCTGAAAACACAGTGTTGCAAGTCTAGAAGGAAGATGATCTTGACCAACAATGACACCAACATATGCAACTTACCTTTTCAACTAATTGTAGATAAGTGTTGAGATATTGAAAAATAAATGAATATACGCTTAAAAGTAAAAGTGGTAGACTTGTACACAGTACAATGAGGGTTCCTCAAATGAAAAAAAAAAAAAAAACTTTAGGGAGAACCAAAACTTGCCCTACACAGAAAAAGGACTGGGAAATTCACAACAAGCTGCCAACTGGCTCCCCTGGGGGATGGGAACTGAAGAAGAAGTGGCAGTGGCAGCTTTCATCTAATTTAACACCTTTCCTCTATTGTTTGAAATTTATATAAGAATGTATTCGTTTTATCTTTTTAAAAATACGAAATAGCTAGTATTATGAATGCATACTAGTAGGATAAATAGGCTTTGCCAAATTAGAAAGTAATTCTGTTTTTTGCATAACTACTCAAAGATGTACTACAAAAATACATGGAAGTAATGCCTAATCATATTACAAATCCCTTCTAGCTGTTCTTTCTGTCCTTGGTATCTCTACTACCAGGATTCCTCCTACAAACTGTTGCCAGGTTAATGTTTCTAAAACACCATACTTGTCTTATCATACTCATGCTTAAAAACTCTGAAAGATTCTGTGTGACCTACGTGTAAGTCTAAATGCCTCAGCCTAGCATTCAGAAGATTCTATAACCTACGGTTCTGGTCACGAACTCTTTGCTCAAGCAAAACCAATTACTACAACCACAGAACCTGCCCTGCACCTGGCTGATTCACATCTGCTTTCTGAGCTTTTCCTTCTGGAATGTTCTTATCCATCAAAAATCGGGGCCCACTTCAAATCCCATCTTCCCCGTGATCACAAAGTTAAAGTCACAGTTCTTAACGCTCACTGCTCTTGTGCTGTTCCTTAGATATAGGTCTTCGTGGGCCTTTTCCCCAGCTGCATTTTAAGCTCTTGTATGGCAGGAGCATTGCTTTATACAAAGCCTTCCACCTATCCACTGCAAAATACATAGCACATTATATAAAAAAGTGTTCTATACGTGTTGGCTGAATAAAAGAGCCCCTTAAGAAGTTCTTAAATGTGTACAAAAGCATTCTAAAGAGTTCTGTGATTAATCAGAGCTAATCTCCTGGTCTATTTCATGGGACAGTTACCATAATCCAAGAGGTCTGGAGAGTACATACAAGGACTTTGGAGTCTAGAATATCTGGGTTTGACTCACCTATGCTACTTATTAGCTATATGACTTTGGGCAAATTATTTAATCTCTCTGGGCCTCAATTTTTGCATTTGTAAAATAGGGATAATATAATCTCTACCTTGCAAAGTTATTGTGAAGACTGGAAACAACATACAAAATACATGTAAGCATCAAGCACTGTACCAACCACGTTGTTTGCTTCCAATACATGGTAACTATATTAAGACTGTTTTGTCTTTAGAGAGTGAGCTGCATGAGGGGTCTTAGTTTCTCCCTAGCACCTACAAGAAGTGAATGCATTTCACCAGGTAGAATCAGCCTAGACTAGGCTTGTAAACTATTACTTCTGCCCAGCAGTGGTTTTATGAATTTCACCCCTCATAGTATAAATATGATCTGCGAACAGTCTACTATCCTAAGGCCCGAACTTCTGGGGCTTGTGTCATTGCACTGCCCAGACTGAATTTCTGTTCTTGTTCTTATCTTTTACTCTAGTTTCCTGTCAGGCCTAGGGTCTGGAGCCTTGATTGCCCCACATTTATGGGGACTGGATCCTGCTTTCCTTTCTCTCAATATCTCACCCAAGGCCCCACCTGCATCAGCTTCAATCTGAATGAATATTTATGAAAACACAACTGTATCACTTATAGGCCTGACATCACGAACCAAGAGTGTCCAAAATTCTCCATGGGCTTTCATCACACCCCGCCCCCACTCCCATGAATTAACATCAGGCCAGATGGGATCTGAATTCACTGTGCCTCCACAGATGGCATGATCTGGACCGCTGGTGGCATGGGGTTCATCTAGATGATTGTTAGAGCCCTTCTGAGTTTAATTCTATGAAGTTCCACTTATTTATTCTCTCCATAGACTCCCTAGCAGCTATCTACCTAACACCAAAATATTCAGTGTGCAGAATCAAGGCAAAGTTGGTGTATTTCCTAAATCAGCCCCTGCTCCAAGATGTTTCAGCCATGCCAGGAGACTTGAGAAAGTGATGGCAGTAGGAGAGATATAGGGAAAATGAGCTGGCTTGACTAGTGATTTTTCTGCTCATTTGTATCTTTTACCTCATCATTTTCAGGAAAAGATAAGAGTTTATTATCCCAAAAGAAAATGTATCTGCTTTTAAACACTAGCTGTACTTTTACTAATCAATTTAATCATAAGTAATATCACAAAGTGGATAATGCAAAGAACTTAATTCCCATAAACCAGCACCAAGTAACATGGTAAGTTGGACTTACTCTTCCAGGAACCAAAGGGATAGTAGCTTCAGCTTTGGTTCTCTCAGCTTCATCATAACTGGGCAGTGTGGTAGCCACATTGTAAGATGGGGGCTTTGGAAACCCAGACTCATCTTTGTAGTCAAAATATGCTGCAGAATAAAAAGGAAGTCATAATAATCTGAAGATTAGTTGAAATGAGGAAAAAGAGGATTTCTGCTAACTCTGGCAAACAAAAACCAGCCATTCCTCTAACAGTACATACAGAATAATTGAATCAAAAGGTGTTTAAAGATGAACATAAGACTGGGAATGATTTTTAAATGTATCCACTTTTCAATGATCTAAATTCCACATTCACTTTGCCCTCCCAAGTGCTTCTGAACACTTTTTTTTGGCTGTTTATGTGGTGTGTTCACAAAAGGCATGTAATATTAATAATGGAATAAGGTAAAATTAAACTAAAAATAATTCACCTGTGTGTTTGGAAATCTGTACCATGGTGTCCTCCCATTTATAAACATGAAATAAACTTGAAAAAAAGTTAAAAGTCATTTCTCACAGATTTTGGCCCTTTTGATTCTTTCACATTATTTTTGCCATGTATTGTTTTCTGTGACATGCCTAAGATAATTAGGTAATTACAGGTTCAGTTACAGAACCATTATTTATTTGTGTGAAATCTTGCATTCCTTCTTTCTAATACTGCATCTTCATTTTCACTGACTTCTATTATAAAAGATTCAATATGTATTATTAGAAAAGTTCTATTTACAAATGGATTAAATTTCTATACAATTTTTGAAAACACTTAAGAATTCTGAAAAAATTCCTATACTTCATCAAGATTAACATTTTTCTTTTCTTTTTTCTCTTTGGTTAATTATAACTAACTTCCAATTTTACTGTAGTATATTACTGAAATTATCAATCAATAGAATTCACCTCATTAACAGAAAAAAGGAGAAAAATTCTGTCTTCACATGGGCAGAAAAAGCATTGATAACATACCTATTAATAACAAAAAAACTTAGCAAATTAGGAATACTGTAAAAGAAAACTATGATTCCTTAACCTTCTCACAAATCTCTATGAAAAATCTAGAGTAAATATCATAATTAATGGTAAATTATTAAAAGCTTTCTCCCCTAAGATTAGAGAATCAGACAAAAATGGCCCACCATTCCCACTTCTAATCAAACATTATCTTAGAGGTACTACTAGTTGATACAATATGGAAAGAAAAGAAAATGTAAGACATAAGGATTGGAAAAGAAGAAATCTATCCTTAACCATGGATGACATAGTTACATATGTAGAAAATCCAAGAGTATCTACAAACTATTAGAATTAATATATGAATTTAGGAAAGTCTCTGAACATATAGTTAATACAAACCATCAACTGTATTTTCATATGCCAGCAACAAAGAGAAAATAAAATTATACACGGACCTTTTATAACAGCACCAAAATACACCAATACCTAGGAATAAATCTAATTATCTCTATACTGAAACTCACAAAATATTACTGAGAGAAATTAAAGAAGATCTTAATAAATGGGAGGGATTTAACATAGACTGGAAGATGCAACATTATAAAGATGTTAATTGATACACAGATTCAATGCCATCCCAACTAAACTTCCAGCAGAATTTTTGTTTGTTTCATCCGTTTTATGGAAATTGGCAAACTGATTCTGAAATGTAAATAAAAATACAAAAAGCCAAGAAGTATCAAGGAAATCTTGAAGAACACAAAGGCTAAAGGACCTAATTACCAGATATCAAGATTATAAAGTTCTGGAATTAAGAAAGTTAAGCACAGGCACAAAGATGAATAAATAGACCTAAGGACAGAATATTTAGTCCAGAAAACAGGCGCGCGCACGCACACACACACACACACACTCACTTGATTTATGACAAAGGTGACATTACAGCAGTGGAAGAAGAATGAATGGTCTTTTCAATAAATGGTGTGGGGACCAAATGGATATCCATATGGAAGAACAACCTTGACCACTACCTCACACTACACAGAAAAAACAATTCCAGATGGAACGCCCATCTATCTAAATGGGAAAAATAAAATATCAAAGGTTTTAGACGAAAATTAGGAAAATGTGTTACTGAAACTAAAGCTGCCACCTAATCCAATTCAAGAAATTTGTTTTTCTCTATGTCAAAATAACTATTTTACATACATTACACATACATATATACATGCATGTATGTGTATATAAAACACTGTATATATAATTTCCTTAAAAATTTCTTTTTACTTTTAATTTAAAAGTTAATTTACAAATTGAAGGGTACAATCTGCATTCGCCCACAGCCACAGTAATTCTGAATACATGAACAAAACTGATACCTACTACCTTAAGGAAAACTTTATTTTTGGCTGCGCCACGCAGCTTGCGTGATCTTGGGTTCCCCGACCAGGGAAGGAGCCCAGGCCGCAACAGTGAAAGCCCGGAATCCTAACTACTAGGCCACCAGGGAACTGCCCTTACTACCTTAAGTTGAGGGAAATCAAGAACATTTTTATTTCCCTATTTCAACAGAGTTTTAAAAAATGGGATCCATCAATATAGACACCTCACATAATTTTAAGTTTCCATGAAAAGTTTAACGACAATCTTTTCCATTTTATTTAATACATTCAAAACAAACAAAAATCCAATATTTGTTAGACTGTCCAAATTTATACACCACAAATTAAAACAGGTAAAGTGAGTATACAAAATAGTGACTTGTGCCTTTTATCCCCCTGCCAACACGTGTGCACCACTCTTATTTCTAACCATCAGCCATGTACTTGCCACTCTGCCACAATTGTTTCAGAGAATATGGAAGAGGTTCCATCAAAACTGGTCAATTTTCAGTAATTAAAGTAGAACTGGTTATCATAAAGATCTAATTACCAAAAGTCCTGAACTACTGCAATTTTCTTTCTTCTCCCCCACCCCTTCTAAACATGCGTGTGCAAATCATAAAGATAATCTGGTATAAGATGGGAAGATGAAAGGTTAATTAAGGATGGTTTTAAACTATGAGAAACAAAATGAAAGAGTTGGGAGACTTCTAGTTTTTTTATTAAGAATTTATTAGCATAAAAGAAATCTAACATACTATATTCCAGGTCACAGGTACTAGAATCAAAAAGCAAAACAGGGGGCTTCCCTGGTGGCACAGTGGTTGAGAATCTGCCTGCTAATGCAGGGGACACGGGTTCGAGCCCTGGTCTGGGAGGATCCCACATGCCGCAGAGCAACTAGGCCCGTGAGCCACAACTACTGAGCCTGCGCCGTCTGGAGCCTGTGCTCCGCAACAAGAGAGGCCGCGATAGTGAGAGGCCCGCGCACCGCGATGAAGAGTGGCCCCCGCTCGCCACAACTAGAGAAAGCCCTCGCACAGAAACGAAGACCCAACACAGCAAAAATAAATAAATTAATTAATAAATTCCTACCCCCAACATCTAAAAAAAAAAAAAGATTAAAACAACAGGATTTGGTTTAAAAAAAAAAGGCAAACAACTAATGAGCAAACTACAAAAAGAACAGCAACAGAAAAAACAGGTGATCACCTGGTTCCTGAATTCTACCTCCTTTATATTAAGAGTCTCTTGGGATGAAACTGAGTTCCGTAAGAAAGCCACATTGGAATGGGGTTTTATCTGTTTTCAGAACAGTGACTTTTTTTCACCACAGACTACAAACTAAAACTGATGTCAAAGATTTCTTAAGGAAAGCTGAAGCAAACACAAACACCAACAAATACATAGCAGACAAAAGCCTCTGGCTGATGCATTTCAAGAGCTCAGCAGCCACCTCACCCTGTTACCTACCTGCACTCTCTGCAGAGATGCTGCTATAAGGTGGAGGAGCGTCCCCTGCAGCTTGTTCCGGCTCTCCAGGCTCTTCTTCATTCTGCAACTAAATAAAAATTTCACATTTTAATGCAATCATAAAGCCAATTAGACAGAGGAAAACCTGAAAACTGGAATAGCCTTTCTGGAAAGCTATTGTGCAATGTGTTTCAAAAGCCTTAAAATGAGCAAATCCTTTGCGAATTATTCTACTCCCAGGAGTTTATCCTAAGGAAGTAATCAGACAGAGGCAAAAAAGGTAGCCATAAATGCTATTGCAGCAAAAATTAGGAACAACCTAAATACCAATCATTGGGGACTTATTAAATAAACTACAGTTCATCTCACAAAGGATTACTAAGTAACCACAAAAATGAAAATGAAGAAAATTCGATGACTTGAACAGATATTCGTGCTGTACTGTTACACGAAAAAAGCTAAGTTTACCAAACCGTATGAATCATATAACTTGGTTTTGAAAGACAGATATGTGATGGAAAGCAGGTCTATAAAGATAAACATCTACAGTTTACACTGGTTATCTCAGGAGATGCAATTAGAGGGGATTTTTTCCTTGTGTATATGTATGTTCTAATTTCTTGTAATGAACATTTATCACTTAATTTTTTCCATTAGAAAAATAATCTAATAATAACAATCTGTTAAGGCAAAGACAAATCACAGTAAAACCAAAGTTTACCATTATATCCAGTTTGTGCATAGAAATTATATCTTAAATAATTGAGATATTTACAAAAACATAAAATTCCACCTAATTCTACATATAACCTCTGTCAATACATCTTCCTCTTCCATATCTCAGTAACTTTCTCACTAGTCAAATCTACAGCTCCAGTTACTTTAGATAACTGACACTGAAAGTGTCTTCCTACCACTGCCAGTCTATATAGTCTATGCAACTCATCTTCATAAACAAAGACATGTGATTTAATTTTTCCACTGTCACGACTACAGCTCATTTAAAAGATGAACTGGCTAAGAGTCAGTCTATTGATGGGCAGATGGGAATATGCTTCAGAGGTGATAGAAGTATTATTACCTGGTCTGGGTGCTGGTTTTGTGAATGTCAACTCCATTAATGTTTAGTAAATGTTATATAAATATATATGATTTATGTAGCTTTCTGTGTCTATATTTTACAAAGGAATTTTAAAGAAAAAATTAAAAACATTAAAAAAAAGATGAAGTGGCTGAGAATGGGAGTCAATCTGTAAAGTACTAACAGTATTTATCAGTGTAACTGACTTGGGGGTCTGCGTCCCAGCTGTGTAACATCAAGATATATAGAGCCAATTGAGCCAGTTGTAAAATACAAACCCCTCTAAACCAACTGCTGCAAAGAACTCTATCCTGAATTGAAACAGAAAAAGAGAAAAGCCTGACCTGTCCTAACATGAAGTAGATATTAAAGTAATCTCTCAGCCTCCAATCTCTATGCTATTCAAAATCGGAAGCCAACAAAACCTTTCTGATTAATACTGCCAAGCATTCAACTTCAAATGAATTCTTCTCCCAAATTTTCATCAACATCTACCATCTGGGCACATTTTTTTGAACCCTAGTTATCTAATGTTAAACCTAAGGCATTCCCAAAATAAGTGCATTGTAACATAAGATGAATTTTCCTTTCAAAAGAAAGGAAAGGACAAAATAGCTACAGTAAATCCAAATGTTCCTGGGAGACCAAATCAGTAAATTATTTAAATAGAGTTCCTGGGGCCACGTTCACTTGGAATACTTTTAACATCATCTGTAGCTCTCTAGACAGGGTATTCTCAGCCTACTCCTACCTAACCACTCTTGTGTGCTGCAAAAAGTACAAAAAAGCAGCAAAAAAAAAGTTGCAAAAAGCAGCAAAAAGAGTCAGCAGCAAAAGCAGAGGCAAATACAGACTCACTTTCAAGAATGTTGCCTTAACTTACTGTAGCCAGTCATGTTCTTTATTTAAACCCTGCTTGATATTGTTTTTTTCCAGCTTGATACTTTTGATTTGATAATTCTTTCATCTCCTGAGCTTGGTCAAATAATCATGTTACCTCTGCATAATTTAGGTTTTAGAAAGAAAGCATGAGAATTCTAAGAAATACAGAATTCTAAGAAATAAAGCATAATGGAGTTTTAATGCCTGTATCTACAAGATAGGTTGCCTGTCTCCTAGCAACCTGGAAATGTGAAATTTGATCATTCCACACCAGGGTAACAGATAACAAAGCAAAGAAATTCCAATTGGCTCAGAAACCCCCATTTTCTCTTTGATGAGGAAAAAAGAAACATTTCCAGATGAAAATTTTTACTCCATTAAAATTCACCACTTCAGAATCATATTATTATTAATAATTAGTAATTAATCATACTAATATTATTTCTAACTGAAAAAACATAACCAACAAAAAACACCCACTATGATTATGGAGGCTCCCCACATACTGGGATGATCCCAGGACCTCACTCTACAGGGTTCCCAACTCTGGTGTTTTCTATAATGCTGGTGATAAATTTAGGCTCCACCAAGAAAGGTGTTTAAAATGAAACACTACGATGTGGGAGGGAAAGAGGCAATCACCTTCAAGAAGTATTTAGTAACCACCATCTGTGTGAATAATAACTTGTTATATAACAGAAGCCCTAACTATACATCTTTTTACACTTTGGGGGCATCTATTGCCATTAATTTGGCTCTGCCAGCCAAACAAGCCAGGCACTCACTAACAGGGGCGGGGGGGAGGGGAAAGGTGGGGAGGACTAGAACTAGAGTGGGCCTTACCTATAAGGCTATGAAATTGGTTACCTGGTTCCAAAATGTATTTTTTAAAATATTTCTTTATTTTTTAAATTTACTTAGGCTGCACCAGGTCTCAGTTGTGGCATGCAGTATCTTTTAGTTGTAGCATGCGGGCTTCTTTAGTTGCAGCATGCGAACCCTTAGTTGTGGCACGCGTGCGGGATCTAGTTCCCTGACCAGGGATTAAACCCGGGCCCCCTGCATTGGGACCGCGGAGTCCTACCCAATGGACCACCAGGGAAGTTCCCCAAAATGTATTTTTAAGGTTCTCCTTTTCTGTCCTTGGGAACCTTTCCTGTGCAGCCCTCCCTGCCATATCCCAGGGGTTCAGGGATCCTCAGGCTCTCCCAAGGCTAAGACAATAAGTGTCACTGTCAATTTGGGGCTGGCGTTGGAAAGATGCCCAGTCTCTTCTAGCAACTGGGTCAGTGGAAGCTTGAGTGCAACCTACCTGTTACAGATCCCTGGTTGTAGGGGATACTGAGAGACAAATCTGAGAAGTGGTGGGACTTTCTGCTCTCTCCCTACTGCGGGGGGTGGGGGGGTGGTCCTTTGATTGTGTAATTGTGACAGATAATAAATACCTTCGCGGCTCTGGATTCTTCTCAGTCACATAATTTTTTTTAACAATTCTCATCAATTTTACTTATCTCCAAATAAGATTTAAACTGTGGCTTTTCCAAACAGAATTATACAATTACCTATACATGCCATATAAACTACTGAGTTTAATACAAAAGTATGTCTCCACTGCTGACAAAGGAATAATTCAATCATGTGAAAATTCAGATGGTCTTTCTCTTTGCCACTCCCCGGACAGTGCCCTTACTCCCACTTTCCTGATTACCTGCGTTCCTCCTTATACTCTGAGCAGACTCTGTTATGGCTCCCCAGAAGAACCCTAAAACTCTTCCACATTCCCATTTTATAAATATGTCACAATCTCCTATGGTACTTCTTAGCCTTGATCGCCCTCAGGTTGAAAAAAAAAAAATTACCTACAAATAAGTACTAAAATGCTTTGTCCTCTAGATTTAGCCTGTGAAATACAGCACATCTAAAATAAAGGATGTTTTTCCTTCCTCCGTATCCTATCCATATTGTTGCTATTAGAAATAAGTATATGGTGTTTTAGTTGGACAACAGAATCTCCCATATAGAAATCATACATAGCTCCAGTTCTAATAGAAGAAAACTTGAATTAACAAGTTTAAAGACACGTAAACCCTACAGGTTTAAATTCTTATTTGAGCTCCCACCCCAGTAAGAAGGCTTCCTCATTGCCCTCCCATAAGTAGTTCTAAAGATGTTCTCCAATTCAGAAATAAGCTGTTTTTAAGCAACAGAAGAGCAAGGGCTAGGATTAAGCCTAAGTAAGGGTCAACATTTACAACTGTACAGGACGGCAGTACCTAAAGGCACTTACGTAAAAGTCATTCTTGGATTCTATTTACTAAGAATGGGAGAACAACAAGAAAACCTACTAAACAACAAAGAGAAAAGCCAAAAACTCATAAATCCATGAGAAGAGGTATCAAAATATGCCTCATAATTCACACAAACAAATATGTGGAAAATAATGCTGAACTTATCCGATAAGTCCATAAAGTTACAAGTATTTTTACCACTCATTTTTTCCTTGGGTGAGTCCTATTTAAACGGCAAGAAAATTCTGGTAAGTTTTAAATCACTTCTTTAAGTTAGTAACAGTCTCAGAAAAGCCTAAACTTTAGCTTTAAGTGCTATTTACCACTTCTAATTTTAGAGTTAATTTCTAAAACTTTTACTTAAAATGCAATTTTTTAAACCTCTCATTACCAACCCACTATTTCTGTGTACTCTTTAAATCCCACCAAATGAGACAGTATCATTACCAGAAAGTAAACAAGCACATTTCTTTAGGTAAACAACTGAGTATGCTATTTTACTGTGTTGTTCAGAAACAGCTGAAGTTTGTGAGGACTATAAATTTTCTATTGTATATAGACTATAGTTTTTTTTGTAATTGAAGTATAATTGACATTCAATATCATATGATATTACTTTCAGGTATACATTATAGTAATTCAATATTCATATACATTTCAAAATGATCATCACCGTATCTAGTTACCATCCATCACCATACAAAGTTGTTACAGCACTACTTACTGTTTTCCCTATGCTATACATTACAACCCCGTGACTTACTTATTATATTTTAAAACTGGAACTCTGTACCCCTTAATCCCCTTCACCTATTTCACCTGCCCCCCAACCCAGCTTCCCTCTGGCAACCACCTGTTTGTAGATTTTTAATTGTATATAGTATACTGACTATAAAATATTCTACCACCACCAAATTCTTTACATTCAAGAATAGTTCTCCTGGGACTTCCCTGGTGGCGCAGTGGTTAAGAATCCACCTCCCAATGCAGGGGGCCCGGGTTCGATTCCTGGTCAGGGAACTAGATCCCACATGCATGCCACAACTAAGAGTTCGCATGTCACAACTAAGGAGCATGTGTGTCACAACTAAAGGAGTTGGTGAGCTACAACTAAGGAGCCCACCTACCTCAACTAAGACCCGGCACAACCAGAAATAAATTTAAAAAAAAAAGAAAAAAAAAGAATAGTTCTCTGCTAAAGGTAATTTTGACAAAGAGAAATTCAACAATAAAAAGACAATCTAATTTTAATAGACATTTCTCCAAAGAAGATATACAAATGGCCAGTATACATGAGACGCTCAACATCATTAGTCATCAAGAAATGCAAATCAGGGGCTTCCCTGGTGGTGTAGTGGTTAAGAATCCGCCTGCCAATGCAGGGGACACGGGTTCAAGCCCTGGTCCGGGAAGATACCACATGCCACGGAGCAGCTAAGCCCGTGCACCACAACTACTGAGCCCATGCGCCACAACTACTGAAGCCCGCGTGCCTAGAGCCCATGCTCTTCAACAAGAGAAACCACCAGAGTGAGAAGCGCGTGCACCGCAGCAAAGAGTAGCCCCCGCTCACCGCAACTAGAGAGAGCCTATACACAGCAAGGAAGACCCAATGCAGCCAAAAATAAATTAATTAAAAAAAAAAAGAAATGCAAATCAAAACCACAAGCTACCTCATCACACGAATGAATATGGCCATAAAAAAAAAAAAGGAAAAAAGGGGGGCTTCCCTGGTGGCGCAGTGGTTGAGAGTCCGCCTGTCGATGCAGGGGACACGGGTTCGTGCCCCGGTCCGGGAAGATCCCACATGCCGCGGAGCGGCTGGGCCCGTGAGCCATGGCCGCTGAGCCTGCGTGTCTGGAGCCTGTGCTCTGCAACGGGAGAGACCACAACAGTGAGAGGCTCGCGTAAAAAAAAAAAAAAAGGAAAAAAATCAAATGTTGAATATGTGGAGCAGTTAGAACCCTCACATACTGCTGGTAGGAATGTCAAGTAGTACAGCCACTGAGGAAAACAGTTTGGCTGTTTCTCAAAAAAAAGTTAAACACAGAGTTATAAAAGGAGCCAGCAATTCCACTCCTAGACATATACTCAAGAGAAATGAAAACAAATTTTCACAGAAAAACTTATATATGAATGTTCATAGCAGCATTATTTACAATAGTCAAATGGTTCATCAAATGATGAATGGATAAACAAAATATGATATATCCATACAAAAGGATGGATAGGAATAAATCAACCTAACAACAACCAAAAAATGGCGGTAAAGTACTGATACGTGCTAAAACCTGGGTCAACCTTGAAAACGTTATTATGCTAAGCAAAGGAACCAGTCACAAAACGCCACATACTGTATGATTCCACTTATATAATGTCTCCAGAAACGGCAAATCCAAGAGAGACAGAAAGTAGACTGGTGGTTGCCAGGTGCTGGGGAAGGGAAGAAAGGGGAGTGACGGACTGCTAATAGTGTCATGTTTCTTTTGGGAGTGATTCAAATGTTCTGGAATTAGACAGTGGCAATGGTTGCAAAACCGTGTGAACACAGTAAAAATCACTGAATTGTACACTTTAAAAAGATGAATTTTATGGTATGTGGATTACATCTCAAAAAAAGAGTATTTTCTAAAACTGCAAATCTGTATAATGCACATTTCATTTAAAATGACACTGAAAACTGACTTCCAAATCAGTATTTCCTTGCTAAATCAATGTCTATGTCCTTTAATGGGAGGGGATAGGTCCTGATCCCATAAATATCTCCAGAGCTTAACACGGAACACATATATATGAATGGATAAAAAGAAAAAAGAAAAATAACACAATGAATTATAACCTCATCATGATTTTTAAAAAATTCCTTAATATTCTCCTTTCCTGAAAAGAAAAATATTAGGATCAAGAAATTAAAAGATAGTTTGACTAACAATCTGTTTTAAGAGCTGAGAATAAACATCATGATTTTTTTCTACTTTGTTTACCTAAAGATAACTTTAAAAACAAACAACCACCGGATTTAGACTATCCCCAACAGCAGCTCTCATGGCAGAGGGAAAAGATAAATGCAAATCCTCTTAATAGCAAAATGAAAACACAATTAAAAATCAAAATTCACCAAAGCAAAGTAATTAGAATAATGCTTTAAAAAGACAATGGCAATAAGAGGTGAAAAGTATACTACAGTAAACCTCCTCAGAAAGGCCAGCAGTTTGTAAAGCTTTCTATTTAAAGATGTTTGTGGTTATCACCGTTAACATACATAAGTACAACTGATGAATATAATCTGGTTTGGAAGGAGGGAAAATATTCTAACTCAGTATTTATGTTAGTCCTTAGAAATGAGAGCAAATGCTACAAACTATGATCACCAATTTGATGGTTTTTCTTCTTTTTTTCACCTGAGGTCCAAATAACAAGTGAAGGCATACCATCCAGAGAGAAAAGAGGAAGGCAAGATAGTAGCCACTCATCACCAACTCCAACTTCATTAAGAAGCCAAGGCACTAGGAGAAATAACTCCTCATCCATGAAGGCACTAAACTAGCCAACTATGGCTATGACAGTGGCATTGTGAGATTTTTGGGTGGCACCAGAAAGCTGCCATCAACCTGCCAACCCCTGGGATCCACATCTTACATCCAAGTATTTTCACTACTGATGGCTTCACCAAGGCACTGTCAAGTAAATGGTGCCCAGTGTTTTCTGTCACCTAGCTTCAGCAAAATCTACAGCCAAGAACCTTCCAGGTTAATGATAAGTGCCCCCCATCCCTTGCCATGCTTCATGATTTTATAAAGATTGGGGAAATAAGGAACAATCACATGGTTTTCAAATAGGTAAGTCTCTCTGCCCCTGAACATAACATGTTTTAAGAAGTAGCATCCAACTATGTACTAACCAATCCATGACTTGATTCTTACCTCTTCTCCACTTTTTGGTTCCATAAGAAAACTCAGTTCCTTAGTTCAGCGCTCCAGAACCCACTTGGAGAAGGAATTAAACGTCCTAGCAAAGGCAAGTTGAACTGGAGACTGAACACCTGGCTTGTTCCCCTTGCCTCTGACAGGACAGTTCATCTTTTGTTTACAGAATAAACAATATGAAAATAGGAGCTAGATCAGATTCATTTTAAAATAGTTTACATAAAATCTAGTCCATGAGTGGTAAATACTGTTTGTGTTTTTAAAACCCTACATGTTGTCCTCGTCTAAGATACGTTAAAGCTCTAAAATATCATCATGAAAGCAAAACTGAACTCCTAATTATTCACCACTTAAAAGGATATATTAAGCAACACTTTATGAAAAAAGAATTGTCCCAACAGAACGTGGACTACAACTGGCATCTATTCAATGGTTCTTTTAAATTTCAAGAACAATTTTTTACAATTATCTGTTCCTATTTATAAACTCACAACAGAACTGAAAGGATTTTGGACTTGGCATGCAGAACATTTCTAGTCTCCATTAAGATTTTATACACACATATACACACTAATACACACATATACATGTATGTGTAAATGTACACATATAAAGACATATATATAAAGATACATATATTTAAGATACATATATACCATACATACATATATATGTCTCTCCTAAAATCCTGACTGGTAAAACAATTATATAATGCAATATTAAAATTACAAAAGAAGTCAACCCTTTTAAATCAGTACAATGCAAGGCTATCATCAAACTACATGCCTATCTAGCAATATATTTAAATTAGTTTGATTTGTACAACTTTTCTGAAAAACAGCTGTACTGCAGAAAGAGTACTTAGAATGTAAATGTGGCGACTTCCCTGGTAGTCCAGTGGTTAAGACTCTCCATGCTCCCAATGCAGGGGGCCCGGGTTCGATCCCTGGTCAGGGAACTAGATCCCGCATGCCACAACTAAGACCCGGTGCAGCCAAAAATAAAAGTAAATGCTATTAATGTAGATACATAACGTACAGGAATAGAATTAGATGTAAATATGTTGTGATTCATGCTTTCCATTCTCTCCATTGCCTTTTCTTCTGCAATAGCCCACAACAGCATTCCTCATGGATAGTCAGAAATTTGAATGATTTCATTCAATGAAATTTTACCAGGCACTATTACATGCCACAATCACACCAATTTGACCATTACCCCTTAATATTCCTGAAAGAACACTTCCATTTTTTCATTAATTTACTAGAAAGACTGGTTGCTATTTTAAGCCATAATAGTATTATTTAGGCTGATAATTTGGGATATTAAAAAGTTAACTTGATGAAATTTGTTAAATGATGCTTTATGTACAATTATTAAGATCAACATTTGTCAACATGGACAAAATAACTTTTCCATTAAATCTACTGACAGAAGCACTATTCCTATATACCATTATAATAAAATGCCAAAGGAAATTCTTTCTTAGGTACAGTTACTGGTTTCTTCTGGGCTCTACTTGTTTTTCATATGTCAGTATTTTCTACTCTGTGGTCAGCTTAGTGTTTGGGTCATCACAAGGGATGGCATATTTTTATCAGCAAGTTCCTGCAGAAGTAGTACATATCCATCTTACAGATCTTCAAAAGTGAACTATCAATTTCTTCATTTATCGTTAGCTTTTTTGTGCACAAGGACATGAAGATGTTCACCCACATGTGCTTCTCAAATTAAGAACTTTTATTCATTCAAAAGACCCTACTGAGAGAATGAAGACAACCCAGAATAGAAGACATATTTTCTGGCCAAGGACTCATATCCAGAATACATTAAAAAAAAAAACTTCTAAAAAGCCGTAACAAAAAGGAAAACACCGAACAGAAAAATGGGCAAAAGTCTTGAATAGACACTTCACAAAAGAAGATAGCCAAATGGCTGATAAACATATTTAAAAAGTGCTGCATTTCAATAGTCATCACAGAAATGCCAATTAAAACCACAGATAATAGTTAAAATAAAAAAGCAGAAAATACCAAATGTTGTTGAGGGTACATAACAACCAGAACTCTCATACTGGGAATGTAAATTTGCAGAGCCACTTCAGAAAACTGTTTAGCAATATCTACTAAAGATGAATTCATACATACTGTATGACCCAGCAATTATACTCTAGTTATACATCCTGACAGAAACACACATGTTCACCAAAAGACATACCAGGATGTTCAAAGCAACAGTATTTATAAAATTGGAAACTACCCAAATGCCCATCAAGAGCAGAATGGGTAACTAAATTACAACTTCACACAATGGAATATTATACAGCCATGTGAATGAATAAACTGTAACAACACACAACAGCAAGGGTGAATCTCATAAACATAATGCTGAGCAACAGAAACCAGACAAAAGAGCATTTACTGTACGATTACACTTATGTAAAGAGCAAAACCGGGCAAACCTAGTCTGCCAGCTGAGTGGTCACCCAGGGCACGGGCACAATTGGAAGGGCACATGAAGGGAGCTTTTGGAGTGTTAGTAATGCTGTTGCTTGATCTGGGTGCTAGTTAACGTGCATGTTCAGCTTGTGAAAATTCACTGAACTACAATACACATTTATGATTTGTGCATGTTTCTGTATGTAAATCATACTCACTAACAGTTCCAGAAGGGGAGAAAAGGAGACTGGCAGAGGATTCGTGAAACCGCGTCCCCCTAAAACTGAGTTCCCCTGCTCAGTCTATGATTAATCTCCTCCAAAACTTTATTTCATTTCTGGTTCTGCCCCTGTTCCTCTCAGGATTGAGGGCTATCAAAGAAAAGGGGGAAATGAAACCAAACAGGACCCTGTAGGGCCTTCCCAGGTACAAAAGGCTCTTCTTGTCCTTTGTTTCTTTTTTAAAAAAAATTTTATTTATTTTTGGCTGTGTTGGGTCTTTGTTGTTGTGCGCGGGCTTTCTCTAGTTGCGGTGAGCGAGGGCTATGGGCGGGGGCTACTCTTCGTTGCGGTGTGCGGGCTTCTCATCGCGGTGGCTTCTCTTGTTGCAGAGCACAGGCCCTAGGCGCACAGGCTTCAGTAGTTGTGGCTCGCAGGCCCTTGAGCACAGGCTCAGTAGCTGTGGCACACGGGATTAGCTGCTCTGCAGCATGTGGGATATTCCTGGACCAGGACTCAAACCCGTGTCCCCTGCATTGGCAGGCGGATTCCTAACCACTGCGCCACCAGGGAAGCCTGTCCTTTGTTTCTTGTTTGCAGAAAGAAAAGCTTTAGTCTCCTAGGCCGCAACTACTGAAGCCTGCATGCTCTAGCACCCGTGTGCCGCAACTACTGAGCCCATGTGCTGCAACTACCGAAGCCTGTGCACGTAGAGTCCGTGCTCCGCAACAAGAGAAGCCTCCGCAATGAGAAGAGTAACCCCTGTTCTCCGCAACTAGAGAAAGCCCGCGTGCAGCAACAAAGACCCAACGCAGCCAAAAAAAAAAAACCCTTGCCTGAAAGCCATCAGAGAGTTTGGGTCTTTTGAGCATAAGCTGCCCGGTGCTCCTTGCTTGGCACCTTCAAATAAACCCTTATTTTGCTGCAAATACCCACTGCCAGAGTTTGGCTTTCTGTGCCACAGGCACACGAGCCCTTGCTGGGTTAACAGTGTAGACTGTGAGCCCTCTGCAGACTGGGACCTTCATATGGTTCACTGCTGTATTCACCCCAGCACTGAACAGTGAGTGGCATATCATGGATACCTTATTAGCACATGTTGACTCAAGCAAGCATGGAGGTGTAGCTTTAACAGAAACCTACCTGAAGAAATGGCAGCTAATCTTAATGCCATCTTGACTTACTAGTTCACATTTATCTTATTCATATTACTTTACAAATCACCAAATAATATAAGGCTAGGTATGGAGCCACATGCAGATGACTGCTGTATCTGTGGAAGGGACAGTGATGATGATTCCATGAGTGATCAACAGCAGGTGGCATCCCCATCACTACTTCATGCTTCATAAAGTACTATGCATTACATACATCAACACTATGGTTCCAGAGTTACCTAGTTTAAAAAGAACTGGTAACAAGAGTATAAGAAACAAAAAAGAGAAACAGACCTCTCCAACCTTCAGCTCTTAGGAAATAAAACATTTAGCATAGTGTATTGGGTACAAATAGGTATTCAGTAAATGTTTGTGGTACATACGAAGGAAAATTGGTATTTTGATTGATCACACTAATTCCTAGAAAGTTTTCCCTTCTAAAAACTACCAATTGGCATATCCAAAAAATGGAATATTCTACATTAAAATGATAGTAAAGGGACTTCCCGGTGGTCCAGTGGTTAAGAATCTGCCTTCCAATGCAGGGGACATGGGTTCGATCCCTGGTCAGGGAACTAAGATCTCACATGCCACAGGGCAACTAAGGCCACACGCCACAACTACTGAGCTCACATGCCACAACCAGACAGAAGCCCGCGCACCGCAACTAAGACCCGACGCAGACAAAAATAAAGAAATATTTTTGAAAAATAAGCATGATTATAATTTCAAAAATAATAATAAGATAGTAAAGTCAAATGTACAGCCCCAGGAAGTGACAGACATGCCTAGAATCCAGAGACTCACGCTGACTGCAGCCTGCTTGGCTCTGCTAGCCCCATGAGCTACCAGAGCTCTCTCAGCTATGCTTGCTCATTATTATTATTATTATGTGACGATGATGATGATGCCTGGAATACAGCATACTGAGACAGAGATTACGGATGGGGAAAGGTATTCTATTCAAGAGGCTGCCTTAACTTAGGCCTGGTCATGAGGTCCCCTTCTCCTGCAAGAATGAGAACCATGAGGGAGATTCATTAAGCATTTCATATCTGTCCCTTCACCCTATCAGAGAATGTTCCAATATGCAAGTGTATAATTGCTTGCATTTTATAATTAACACCACTCAAAGAACATGTCAGGCCATGACTGATGTTTTTTACCTCTCTAAGTCTAGAGCTTACCGAAGAAAAGACCATCAAAAGAAGTAATTACAATCATAATTTTCCAGCTGAAGATTAAACACACACATTTGCCTCTTATACCTTCCAAAATCCTCTCAAATGTAAATGTTATTAAAGTTTTATTAAATTTGAGGCCAAAAAAAATTCAAAATCGATTAACAGGAGACGAAGCAGCAATAAAATCCCGCAAGTTAGAAGCAGGAAGACAGGAAACAATGTACACAGAAGACCCAAGAAACCTGAATCCTAACCCAGAAAGCAGAAAATCAACCTGTCTTGCACTATACCCTCTAAAGGCTCAAGAATCAGTGGTAGCAGGTACCAGCAGAAATAACAGTGAAAATGAGATTTAAAAGCAGAAAGGGAAGTTGGAGATCCAGTTATTCATTCATTCATTCATTTATGGCTGAGTTGGGTCTCTGTTGCTGCGCGTGAGCTTTCTCTAGTTGCAGCGAGCGGGGGCTACTCTTGGTTGCAGGGTGTGGGCTTCTCATTGAGGTGGCTTCTCTTGTTGCGGAGCACAGGCTCTAGGTGCGTAGGCTTCAGTAGCTGTGGCATGTGGGCTCAGTAGTTGTGGCTCACGGGCTCTAGAGCACAGGCTCAGTAGTTGTGGCGCACGGGCTTAGTTGCCCCGCGGCATGTGGGATATTCCCGGACCAGGGCTCGAACCAGTGTCCCCTGCATTGGCAGGCGGATTCTTAACCACTGCGCCACCAGGGAAGCCCAGAGACCCAGTTAAACAAACACAGCTCCGGGAATCCCCATTAGAAGACTCTCTCTGGAGAGACTGAGGTGGAGAGGTCTGGACTGGAGACACCAGAGCTTAGGAGAAAGAACAACATATCAGAAAAGAGTGATTAAGTGAGAGGTTTATGTACTAAACCTTGAGATATCCCAGTATTCCTCCGCCAATCAGCTCCCAGAACAGTAACAGTCAGGCCTATTCTCTGGGGAAACTGACCAGCCCAAGAAGAAAGATTTAAAAACACTGTCACACAAAGAAACAGCCTAGTTAGATTAGAAGGCAAGAAGCCCCCGCAAGAAGTTCCATCAAGTGTCCTGAGCTTCCAAACTGCTTTACTGATTGTGCACTCTTAACCAAGCAGACAAAGACCACCACATACTTCTAACTAAAAGGTCATAAAAGACCAAAGCAAAGAGAATAAATGCAACACGGAGGAAAGAACTACGCAGGAAGGTGTAAACTTTAAAAAGAAAGAAAAAAACTTTCTGTAATCTCAGAGAAATAAGAGAAAAAAAATTAAAACCATAACACGAGGACAGTGTGCTACTAAAATAGGGGGTAGGGCCAATTAAAGAGTTTTTGAAAATTAAAAATAACAGATTATTAAAATTTTATCAAAGAGTTAGAATATAAAATTGAGAATCTCTCATAGAAAGTAGAGAAAAACAGGTGAAAATATGAGAAGAGGTTAAAAAAAATTTTAAGGGACTTCCCTGGTGGTCCAATGGTTAAGACTCCATACTCCCAATGTATGGAGCCTGGGTTTGATCCCTGGTGGGGGAACTAGATCCCACGTGCTACAATTCAGACACAGCGCAGCCAAATAAATAAAATTTTAAAAATTAAATAAATAAACAATTTTAAAGAATCAGTACAAAAGATCCAAGATCCAAGGAGAGAAGGAAAAAAAAATTAAAGCAGAGAAAAAAAAATCAAACACTTTTTAAAATTTCCCAGAACTAACGGACATTAAGCTTCTAGACCAAAAGGACCCACTGAGTGCCTAGCACAACAGATGTAAACAGATCTACACCAAGGTACAACATAGTGAAATTTAACAACACTGGGGACATAAAGAAGCTCCTAAAGGCTTCCAGAGAAACAGAGAAAGTAGGCCACATTTAAAGAATCAGACATCACAATTGGCTTCGGTCTTCCTAATAGTGGAACCTAGAAGGCAATGCAACAAATGGCTTTCAAAATTCTAAAGGAAAATGTTTCCAACCCAGAAGTCGAAGTAAGGGTGAAGATTAAAAAAACACAAAACTTTAACCCCCATGCATTCTTCCTCAGAAAGATACTGGAGTGTATGTTCCATGGATATGAGACAATAAACCAAGAAAAAAAAAAGATGTGAATCAAGGGAAAGGGCTTCAATTTAAAAAGTTGGAAAAGGAAATCCCTAGGATAACAACTAAACAACAGACCTTGAGAACAGCCTTCTAGAACAAGTCAAAAAGCCAGGAAAGAGCCACACACACCACCCTAACAATGAAATCAATAAAATAACTGATGTGTTTGAAAATATCAAAAAACTATTAAGAGGGGCTTCCCTAGTGGCACAGTGGTTAAGAATCCACCTGCCAGTGCAGGGGACACAGGTTCGAGCCCTGGTCCGGGAAGATCCCACATGCCACGGAGCAACTAAGCCCGTGCACCACAACTACTGAGCCTGAGCTCTAGAGCCTGCGAGCCACAGCTACTGAGCCCACGAGCCACAACTACTGAGCCCGCGCCCCTAGAGCCCGTGCTCCGCAACGAGAAGCCACCGCAATGAGAAGCCCACGCACCACAACAAAGAGTAGACCCCGCTCACTGCAACTAGAGAAAGCACGCGCACAGCAACGAAGACCCAGCACATCCAATAAATAAATAAATAAATAAATCTAAAAAAAAAAACAAACCCCAAAAACCATTAAGATTATTAAGTGAGAGTCTGAGGGTGAATTCATGTTATAAGCAATTTATGATATATACGTAGAAAATCAGACAAACAAAAAAAAATGTTGTTAACTAGGGAAAATAAGGTACTGTCAGGCAAGGAAAAGTAACCACAGCATACAACATATTACTGAATACTGATCTAACTACATTGTGGATATAACTATACTAGAAAAATGGAGAGACAGGAACTGGGAGTACATGCAGTTGTGGGAGGGTGGTAAAAGAGAGCTAAATCCTTACATCTCCTAGTGGTAAGTCAATTAAAAAATTTTTTTAAACCCTGAAAACTGAAAAATCAAGAAGTAACGGCCTATAAATGTTTTTTACCTTCACAGATAACAGCGAAACAGCAAAAGAAAGAGCTAAGAAGCAGGTAAGTAAGCAGGAGACTGCTGTTTTGGGTAATAAGCCTGTAAGATCGATCTGACTCTAACCTATATGTAAGTATAACTATCTGTAAGATATGAAAAATAAATTTAAAAAGATTAAAATGTGATTACAAAATGTGTCATGAAAGAGTAATCTCGTATTCATGGGAAACTAACCTAACTGGGGGAGAGGGGAGGTGCTCAAACTCCCCTTAGGACAGACTACCTAAACTGAGAGGGGAGCTGGGAAGAAGGGAGCATTCCAGGTAGAGGAAGTAGAGCAACAGGAGAGCTCCTGGCCAGAGAAGGTGATGTATTCCACGAAGTGAAACAAGTTCCCCAGGGAAACAACAAATCATGAGAGTCCAACTCCACCCCTTCTCCCAAGTCCTGGTCTCCCCCATCTACCTCTTACCTATCCTCCAAGGCCAGGCTCAAGTTACATCTTCTCAGAAGCTTCCTAAGAAGTCTCTGGAAGTAGGTGATCTCTTCCATCTCAAGATAATGCCTTTTATCTACTATCTTATTTTCTGAATTAATATAATTAATATTGTATCAATACCATAATACATTCTCATGGATTGAAGTCATTCAACAGGTATTTAGTGAATACTTACTATATGCATCAAATTGTGCTGGGTACTAAAAGTAAGGGGAAGAAGAAAAGGAAGGCAAGATGCGAAGGAACGAGGACAAACAAAGCAGCACTCTACAGGCACTTAGTCAACTTTTAATTCCATAATATTTAAACACGCAAGCTGGCACTTCATAAATGCCTTATTACGCAGATTGCAGATGGCTCACAAGATGAAAAGTCTTGGATGAATGGAAGCTTGACACTTTAAAAACCAAGATACAAATCTGGGGGGGAAAAGTATACTCTATACATAAGACAAGCATAAAAGTAACATTTTCATAATAATAAACAGCACACAGCGATTTTTAAAAATTCTTTTTTCTAAGATTCCTAGGCTCACAAGGAGAAAACCTGACAAAAATACAGAGAAGAAAATAAAACCCACCACAATCCCATCTTTCAGATATCCTTCCAGCCTTCTGGGGGAATACAAATCATCTTATAACCTTTTTCACTCACTACACGGTGGAATTTTCCTTCATTATTAAATATTCTTTTGTAATATCACTGTAGCATTTGAAAGTCAGTCTATATTTTTCTCATGGGAAAAAAAGTTCACTTCTTAGAAATAACTACAGCAGTAATTAGGTACAGCTAAATAATATTTAAAGCAACCTGCTAAGAGAAATACAAAATCAGTGTTAAAAAGGTATATGCCAGAAATTGCTGAGATCCTTTCAAACACAATTACAGATTCTTACTTAAATATTTTCACTAAAATGTGAAGTCCTAAATATAAAATGGCATTTGGATTACCTTAAACCTAACTGATACATAGAAAATAAGATATTTTAACCTTCCCAATAATGGTGAAGCTAATAAGCCAATAATTACCTTTCATGCCCAGCATAATTTGCCTTTTCTCCCCCTCGACTCAGCTAGTCATTTTGGCCAGAGCTGAATGGTGACAAGATGGCTGTAAAGCTTACAACATCACATAACTGTGATCACCTCAATTAACTCTCACCTAAAATGAAATTGGACCAATGTGCTTGAGAGCATTAATGCTACCCACCCTCATATGCATGACTGAGTAGATCTGATTTTAAGTATGTACACTCTAAAATACTATTACATCTGAAAATGCAATTCTGCTTCACAAGGACAAGTGTTGAAAGGAATCTCCTATCAACAATCAATCATGTGTAAGATCCCCAAGGCTGCAGATAACCCTCAATTCATACTTCTTATGCTATTTCTATAATAACATGAGCAGATTTTCCAAACTTGTGAAAATGCAACTGCTAAAAGCAGTGAATAAGAATACTAGAAATCAAGAGCCAGTTTCCTTTAAAAAAGCTAAAAAAAACTTTTAAAATTGGTATTTTCTTCCTTTTAAAAGATTATTGATTTTATTGTGAACCTAAAATTGCTCTTAAAAATAGTTTATTTGAAAAAAATTTAAATTATTGATTAACTTTTCTGATTTCTAAAAGCATCATTAACTTTTTATTTTTTAATTAATTTATTTATCTATTTTTGGCTGCGTTGGGTCTTCGTCGCTGTGCGTGGGCTTTCTCTAGTTGCAGCGAGCGGAGCTACTCTTCGTTGGCGGTGTGCGGGCTTCTCATAGTGGTGGCCTCTCTTTGTTGTAGAGCACGGGCTCTAGGTGCGCGGTCTTCGGTAGTTCTGGCACGCGGGCTCAGCAGTTGTGGCTCGCGGGCTCTGGAGTGCAGGCTCAGTAGTTGTGGCACACGGGCTTAGCTGCTCCGTGACATGTGGGGTCTTTCTGGACCAGGGCTCGAACTTGTGTCCCCTGAATTGGCAGGCGGATTCTTAACCACTGCGCCACCAGGAAAGTCCCATATCATTAACTTTTTGTCATGATACACCATGTTTGTTTGAAGCTGACCAGAAGGGAAAGACCTACAAACAGAATGTTTTAACTAGTGGGAAATTACAGAACAGTACTCTGTACTCACCAGTGACTCATTCTTTTAAAACATAATATTAAGGAGATTTTTCTATTTTTTAAACCATGCATAATTTAAAAAAAATCTACTGGGCATATGTATTTACTGACATCATTTTCAAAAATAATTATTCATCATAAAAGAAATTTGCTAAATCTCCAATAGAATGCTGTCTCTTTGGATCAAAGCCACCAACTTCTATAAATAAAAACAATCAATCATAAAGCTGGAAGGAGACAAAATGATCTAATCTAACTACTACTTCATTTTATGAAAGGAGGAAATAAAGCTAGAAAGAGATTGAAGTTCTAAGTTCTAGCCCACAGTCATATGACAACTACATACTTCATTGCAGAAGTCAGGCAATATATTACTGATTAGATGTTTTCATAAAGTCCTTTTTTGTTCTCCTGAATCAGTCTCTACTTAATGTCCAAACTGAGCCTTCCAGATACTGAAGTGTACATCACACCCTTCAAAAACTGCTTTTTAACACAAAGTTATATGAAAAGTTTGGACGTTATATCATAAAGCTCCTCAAATGAAAGCTTCAAGATACTAAGAACACTATATTCCTGACTACACAGTCCACAAAATTTCACCTAAATTTAACAAGGACAAAACAAATTTTTAAAATTAATAACAAAGTAAGCAGCAAAATAAGCACTGAGTTCCATAGAGAAAGGATTGGTGGTTAAAAGGACTTGAGTTTTACCTGTAGTGCTTTCAATTTTTATAGGATTGTAGTCATTGTTAATCAAATCTTAATGTTTACGATGAATCTGGGCAATACATACTATATGGGTATTATTTTATACTATTCCTGCAGTTTTTATTTACTTCCAAATGAAAAAAATTTTAAGGAATTTTTTAAAAAGAAGCAAAACATGATCATTAGTGGAAAACTTGCAAAATAAGAATGAGAAATCACTCATCATTTTTCTTTAAAAGTAGTTTGAAAAACAAAAAACAAAAAGGATGCTATACATTTGTCAAAACCTATATTTGTCTAAACCTACAGAACTTTATAGCACAAGGGGTGAACTTTAATGTATGTGAAATACGATAAAAAAAATTTAATGTATGTGAAATAATGTATGAACTTTAATGTATGTGAAATTAAAAAAAAAATGTTAGGTGGTTGGTGGTTCCCAGGATGGTTTGCAGAATGTGACAAAACAATCTAACTGTGTTATAAATTTATGAAACCACCTCATTAAAGAGGGTGAGAAGAAAAGGTGCTGACATAAGTACCTAAGTAACTTTGGAAATGAGTAGTCTTTATAAGACTAAAGGCAAAAGAAACTGTACATATGCCCTGTCCTCTAGTTGATAAAACTGTTTCCCACAGGGGTGTAAGTTAACAATTCTGACACTGCTACACACGTACATGTACACATGTACATTAGAACTGAAGTTAAATTAAGTAAATGGATGGCAGGTGGGAGGAGCCAGGTCTCTCATTGTTGGAGTAGAAGTTTAAAAATGAGAGGGGAGGAGGCTAGAGTGATCCATGTAGTAATGGATTAGAGTCAGTTTAATATAGATAGATGGTTACATATGAAATGTTTATGGATATACACACACACATATATTTCTTTACTCTGTCAGCCTAGAAGGCCTAGAAGCAATGACACACCAGCAGCAATGAGCACAGATCTTGGTTTCTAACATCATTCTCCAATAAAAGGAACCAGGGTTCCTTGGAGAAATGGCTGATTCCAGGATGGCACAGAAAATATACATGGTGAACCTGGTGCCAAAAAGTAAGGAAGTGCTTTAAAAAAACCACAAAGATGGAGCTCTGTCAAAGGGATACAAGTGCCAACTGAAAGAGATCCCAATGGCCAAAGCTGGAACAATTTGAGCAACAAAATAAAATAGTGTTGGCTTATAACCCAGAGTAAAATTAATGAGTTCATACTAGTATCACTGAATAAATAAATTAATGGAGAAGAGACGAATGTCCCACGCAGAAAAATTCCAAATAATTTATGTAGATACACTGCCCCCAATGAGGTGGTGGAACTTAACTCCCCAAACCTTAAGTATAGGCTGTGCATAGTGACCACATTGACTTCCTTCCAAAGAGCACAGTACAAAAGGGGGGGAAAGAGTCATTTTATGTAGAGTGATCTGACAAACACTACTTCAGCCAGAAGATCAAGGTCAACATCAACAGTGGTAAGTCATGGGGACAGTATGCATTCTTGATATGACATGATGTAAAATGGCACTTTACCTCTGTGGTCTTCCTCCCTCCAACCCACAACTCTAGTCTAATCATGAGAAAAGCAACCAACAAATCCCTGGACTTCCCTGATGGCGCAGTGGTTAAGAATCTGCCTGCCAATGCAGGGGACACAGGTTTGATCCCTGATCCGGGAAGATCCCACATGCTGTGGAGCAACTAAGCCTGTGTGCTACAACTACTGAGCCTGCGCTCTAGAGTCTGCAAGCCACAGCTACTGAGCCCGTGTGCTGCAACTACTGAAGCCCACGCACCTAGAGCTCGTGCTCCGCAACAAGAGAGGCCACCGCAATGAGAAGCCCGCGCAGTGCAACGAAGAGTAGCCCACACTCGCTGCAACTAGAGAAAGCCCGCGCACAGCAACAAAGACTCAAAAATAAAATAAAATAAATTAATTTATTAATTAAAAGTAAATTAAAAAAAATCCCAATTCAGGGACATCCTGCAAATAACTAATACTCCTCAAAACTGTAAAGGTCATCAAAAACATGGAAAACTTGAAAAACTGTCACAGTCAAGAGGAGCCTACGGAGATACAATGACCAAATGTAATGTGGAACAGAAAAAACACACAGATAAAAACTGAAAATCTGAATAAAGTATGGACTTCAGTTAATAACAACATATCAATACTGGTTCATTAATTATCACAAATGTACCACACTAATATAAGATGTTAAAGGGTTAACTGGGTCTGGGGTATACAGAAACTGCACTATCTCCAATGTTTCTGAAAATCTAAAAACGTTACAAAAAGTAAAGTTTATTTTTAAATATTTAACACTTTTAACATTTTTTTTTAAAGGAAAGGAAGAAAGCCTGAAGAACGCACACCAAACTTGAGAAGCAGTTACACCTCTGGGGAGAGACTAGAAGGGAAGTCAAGTTTTCCTTTACAAGTTACTGTTTGACTCCAGTACATAAAGAATGTATCTGTGTACTATTTTATCACAAGAAATGTTTAACATTTAATGCCACATTTAAACACTGAATGACAAATAAAATGAAATTGTTATTAAACAGAAACCCTCCCTAAACCTTTGTATGTCTATTCATAAATATCCAATCTCTAGAAAGACCTCCAAATCACATTCAAGCCTCTGATTTACTACTAACTGATATTATTGCAATACACAAATTTAAAAGAGAAACTGTCAAAATTATACTAAATTGCTAAGGGAGAAGAAATATATAATACACGTGAAAGAAACTGCTTTAATCAGAAAATATTTCACTAGAAATGTTCTTAAATTGGATCAATATTTAGAGCTGGTATTTAGAACTTTTAATATAAATTGTGGTATTCAGAAAAAATGAGCCTAACTGTTACAGAAGGATGTGCAAAGTGATGTCTGATAACACTCACTTTATTACTACACTTGGTGAAAGCAACAACATACACTGTACTTCTATCTAGACAGCCACGAGAAGCAATTACAACTGGAATGTGTAAAATTCAACAGATTCAATACATGGTATTCACCAACTGCCTGGTATACTGGCAAAAATGACTTGAGAATAAAGATAAGATCACCAAGTTGATTCTCAGCAGTAATCTCTAATTAAAGTGTTAAAAGTTACTTTAACTAAATGGGCATTATCCACTACTACAAGAATATGATTCCACTAAACGGCTGTACTTGTTCACAGATAATGTAAGAATAAATGATTAAGAAACCAAAGTAATTATTTTAAAGCCCTAAGAACAAGTAAATCAGAGACTGTCACTTGAATTTCTTCGTCTTCCTTTTTTTTTAATTAACAAAATACAAAATTACTCTCATGGTAGAATTTATTTTATAATCGAATTTAATGTAATGTAATATAATTGGTGTCCAGGATAAAGTAATTTGAAGTTATATGCAGGCAAGGCAGTGGGTGGCATCAGTTTAGATGATGCGAGGATTTCCTAGAGCACCTCATAGAGAGTGAGTCAAATACAATGGATAGCTGCAGATCTGCAGCTCCTGACACTCACAAATCCTGGTTCCACATTCATAACAAATTACAAAAGTGCTCTCATGACATATTTCCTCATGTGATAATGTCTGCTTAAAATATCACACCATTATCTTTTACACACAGAAATATTTATGGACAAAATGACATGATTTCTAGCATTTGCTCCAAAATAATGGTAGAGAGTATAAATGAAAAAGATTAGCCATTTGTTTTGTTTGTTTGTTTTTTTATTTGGCTGTGTCGGTTCTTACTTGTGGCACGCGGGATCTTTGCTGTAGCATGCGAGATCTTTCGTTGAGGCGCGTGGGCTTCTCTCTAGTTGTGGTGTGCGGGCTTAGTTGCCCCGTGGCATGTGGGACCTTAGTTCCCTAACCAGGGATCGAACCTGCATCGCCTGTATTGGAAGGTGGATTCTTTTTTTTTTTTTTAATGTCTTTATTGCAGTATAATTGCTTTACAATTTTGTGTTAGTTTCTGATGTATAACAAAGTGAATCAGCTATATGCATACATATATCCCCATATCCCCTTCCTCTTGCGTCTCCCTCCCACCCTCCCTATCCCAGCCCTCTAGGTGGACACAAAGCACTGAGCTGATCTCCCTGTGCCATGTGGCTGCTCCCCACTAGCTATCTATTTTACATTTGGTAGTGTATATATATATGCCCATGCCACTCTCTCACTTAGTCCCAGCGTACCCTTCCCCCTCCCCGTGTCTTCAAGTCCATTCTCTACGTCTGCATCTTTATTCCTGTCCTGCCCCTAGGTTCTTTAGAACCTTTTTTTTTTTAGATTCCATATATGTGTTAGCATGCGGTATTTGTCTTTCTCTTTCTGACTTACTTCACTCTGTATGACACTCTCTAGGTCCATCCACCTCACTGCAAATAACTCAATTTCGTTTCTTTTTTTGGCTGAGTAATACTCCATTGTATATGTGGAAGGCAGACTCTTAACCACTGGACCACCAGGGAAGTCCCAAGGTTAGCCATTTGTTGATAATTGTTGAAGCTGAGTGATGGGTACATAGGATTTATTACGCTAAATTTTTGTATATGTTTGAAATTTTCATAATAAAAAGTTGAAAATGTACATAAAGAAGATGTGAGATACACACACACAAACACATACACCATTATCTTCTTAATATATACATACAATGGAATATTACTCAGCCACAAAAAAAGAATGAAATACTGCCATCTGCAGCAAGTGGGTGGACCTAGAGAATATTATGCTTAGTGAAATAAGTCAGAGAAAGACAAATACTGTATGATATCACTTATATGTGGAATGTAAAAAATAATACAAATGAATGTATATGCAAAACAAACAGACTCACAGATATAGAAAGCAAATTTGTGGTTACCAAAGGGCAGAGGGAAGGAGGGAGGGACAAACTAGGGGTATGAGATTAACAGATACAAGCTACTACATATAATATAGGTAAGCAACAAGAATATTCACATAAAGGGAATTATACCCAGTGTCTTGTAATAACCTATAATGGAGTATAATCTGCGAAAATACTGAATCACTATGTTGTACACCTGAAACTAACACAATATTGTAAATCGACTATACTTCAATTAAAAAAAAGAAATTATGCCTACAACTCAACAACAAAAACCAAACAATTCAAAAATTTGAATTTTTGAATTTGCCCAATTCAAAAATTGGCAAAGGACTTGAATACACATTTTTCCAACGATATTCAAATGGCCAACAAGCACATAAAAAGATGCTCAATATCACTAATCATTAGGGAAATGCAAACCAAAATCATTATGAGATGCCACTTCACACCCATTAAGATGGTTTTATCAAAAACAAAACAGAAAATAACAAGTGTTGATGAGGATGTGACAAAATTGGAATCCCTATGCACTGCTGGTTGGAATATAAAATAGTGCATTTCTATGGAAAACAGTATGGCAGTTCCTCAAAAAATTAAAAATAGCAATACCATATGAACAAACAATTCTACAAATTGTTGGTTCATATGGTAAAACCTACAAATTATACAAATTCAACAATATATCCAAAAGAACTGAAAGCTGGGACTCTTTTGATACTTGTTCACCCATATTCACAGCAGCATTATTCACAATGGCCAAAAAGTAGATAAACAAAATATAGTATACACATACAATGGAATATTATTTAGCCTTAAAATGGAAGAAAATTCTGACATATGCCACAACATGGATGAACCTGGAGGACATTGTGCTGAGTGAAATAAGCCAGACAGAAGGAACAAATACTATATGATTCCACTTATATGAGGTACTTAGAGTAATCAAATTCATGGACAGAAAGCAGAATGTTGGCTGTCAGGGGCTTGGGAGGGGGAAATAGTTATTGTTTAAGGGGTATGGAGTTTCTGGAAATGGATGGTGATGAAGACTGCCCAACAATATGAATGTACTTAATACCACTGAACTGGGACTTCCCTAGTAGACAGTGGTTGGTTAAGAATCCGCCTGCCAATACAGGGAACACGGGTTCGATCCCTGGTCCAGAAAGATCTCACATGCCGCGGAGCAACTACGCCCGTGAGCTACAACGACTGAGCCTGCACTCTAGAGCCCACGAGCCACAACTACTGCAGCCCGCCGCCTAGAGCCCGTGCTCTGCAATGAGAAGCCACCGCAATGAGAAGCCCGCGCACTGCCACGAACAGTAGTCCCCGCTCGCTGCAACTGAAGAAAGCCCGAGCACAGCAACGAAGAACCAGTGCAGCCCAAAAACAACAAACAACTACTGAACTAACTGTACACTTAAAAACAGTGTACAGTTAAAATGGTAAAACTTCATATATATTTTACCACAACTAAAAAAATTCTTCTAAGAAATAATTCTACCCATCTTCTCAGTATTTTTATAAAAGTTTTCTTTGATCATTGGCAATACAGGCCACAAATACGCCAAATAACCTCAAAATCTTGACATGACATCCTAAGGGGCATTCCATGATATAATTATAATGTCTTCTGAAACTAAAAAAAATAAAAATAAAAAAATAAAACCACATGGGCACCACTCACTCCTTCCTCTAGGATCATGACGTCATCTAACACTTGAACATGAAAAAGTTTGGCCTGCCGGAGATGAAATTCTTTCCCTCATCTATCAAAACCTTCCTTCACAATCCTGAAAGAACTTACCCAAAACTGCTTTACAATGTCACCAAACTACAACACAAACTTATTAGTGATGCCCACAAGCGAGCAACTTCTTTAGCAGACAGGGAGTCAGATCTAAAAGTAAACATTCTGCAGCCTTTTTTTTTTGGCTGCACTGGGTCTTCATTGCAGTGCACGGGCTTCTTCTAGTTGTGGCGAGTGGGGGCTACCCTTCGTTGCGGTGCACGGGCTTCTCATTGTGGTGGCTTCTCTTGTGGAACACGGGCTCTAGGTGTGCGGGCTTCAGTAGTTGTGGCACGCAGGCTCAGTAGTTGTGGCTCGTGGGCTCTAGGGCACAGGCTCAGTAGTTGTGGCGCACGGGCTTAGTTGTTCCACGGCATGTGGGATCTTCCCAGACCAGGGCTCGAACCCGTGTCTCCTGCACTGGCAGGTGGATTCTTAACCACTGCACCACCAGGGAAGCCCTCTGCAGTCTGTTTTTAAGTCTATATGGCAGTGTCATCATTGCCTACTTTCAATGGATTTAAATCCAAATATCTCAGAACATTTCAGGAAGTATTTGGCAAAATGCATGATATAGCCAAAGATCTATTACAGTGAGGCAAAGAAGGCTTGGAATGGATGAACAGGGTAAACATCCTCAGAGAGATGAAAACACAACAGGTTTCTCAACACTGGGCCTACCTAGAGCTTCCTGAAACAGTGCTTCAGAATGTTTGGACACACAATCTCAGTTTCAAAATGCAAAAAGGGAAAAATAAAGCGACAGGAAACCTATGAGCCCAGCCTATCTGTATAGTCTGTGGTAATGCTAAGTTGTGCACATATTGCTCTACCAATCAAAAGGCCATAAAGGCAAAACCACTGTTTGCATTTATGAATGAATCATACAGTTTTCCATTACACTTACTTCACTAGAGGACCAGCTCAATTTGACTAACCAGATCAAATAGAAGTCAGAACGGCCCTTTGTGACAACCAAAGAGTATCATGCGCCTATCAAGTTGCCTGGACAATTCAACATTCCATAATTCAAAAGCCTTTTAAATATGTATATTCTCTGACCAAGCATTTACATGGCTAGAAATTTATACTACGGAAATGGTTGAAGATGTATATAAAAGAAACTTCAGTGACAGAAAAAAAATTATAAACACCCTTAGAGACCAACAATAGCCAATTGATTAAATTATGGTTCAGCTATACAACTGCATGCTCTGCAGACATTAAAATATGAACCCATTTTATTATATAGCTATATTGTGTGCCTTTGTACATATATGTGCACAATACATACACGTGCAAATTTGTGAATGCACATGTATTTGAGAACATGTGGGTATGTAAACATACATGTGCACATATGCACAAAGTGTGTGCAAGTATAATCAGGGGCCCTTGGAACTGCACGTATGTACAAAGATGTGCCTGTATATGTATGTATGGGTACATAAAAGAATACATATGCATATGTATATATCTGCTAATGCATATGCTTATATTTGGGCCATAAGCCTGTGTTTTAAGTAGGTAAGCATGTATTTATCCTTGTAATCACTACTTAGAAGCTGTGACCTTGAGCAAGTTACTGAGCCTCTAGGGAGTCTTGACTTGTCATCTATACAATACCAAACCCTGCCTCGAAGGGGTTTTGTGAGGATTAAGTGAAATAATGGATATAAAGCACTTAGTACCATGACTGGCACATAATAAATGCTCAATCAATATTAACTTTCCTTATCTGTACATGTACACACTCATGTATACTTACACAGCTATGAGTCCACAAGAATACACAAAATATTAACTTTGGTTATCTATATGTGATAGGTTTTTGGTGTGGGGTTTTGGTTTTTTTTGGCTTTCATATTTTGCAATTTTTCTAGGAAGATTAGGTCTTTTTTTTTTTTTGAAGATTTCTTCAAAATAATAAGTTTTAAAAAAGTAGAAACGATGGCCTGTCCTTAACATACCTCTGTTCTGCATATTAAAAGCTATTAAACACTACGCTGAGAAATACGTAATTTTGTTACTCCACCAAATTTTTTGTATTCTAGCGTTATGTCAGCATTACCTAATAGCTCAAGAAGATGGCAGTACAAAGAAAAGCCACAGCTTTTTGCTTCTTTGCCTTATCCAAGGCAGGATGAAAAGAATGAATTAAATCACACGATGGGGTACATGTGATTTGTGAACACCTTGGTGACAGTTAAGTGATACCTGTCAATCATATTTTACTAAAGCAGGGAGGAACCCAGAGCCTTGCCCAAGGTCATACAAAAAAGCATGTACCCCAGGCTGTGAGAGATCTAAGGACTAGACTCCATTGCCACAATTTGGGCGTGCTTATGAAACCAAAAAGCTGAATTCTTAAAATCGGTCATATCAGGAGTCTGACTGTAGGAGGGAGGAAATTACAACAGAGGGCTGACGACAGCAAAACAACCCAGTAACTGGCCCCACCAGGGTTAATCTACATGTTTTAATCATACTGGTTTTCCTCACTTCTAAAATATAAAACTGTATATCATCTATGATAGGACATTTAATTTCATAAAAGCACGATTGCCATTTGTATGCAAATTATAGTGAAAGCATCTGAAACAAAATGTAAGCAGTTACCTGCAGTTCCAATCAACATCAGTTACCAGCTGGCTCAGTTGCCATAATTACGGTGTCTTAGATTGAATACCTCTAAAAACCCTGCAAAATGTCTTCCCGAATTTCCAAGGGAAACCCGGCTACAGACAGGCGAGTAAAACAAGCAGCTGTTTTCCCTAGGGCCTCAATTTATAAATCGTACCCGAGATAATAATCCAATCATCTCCTATACATTTTCTCCCCAGCTATGCTATTCAATCTCTTTAAACGTCATTTCCAATCTCTGAAAACACACACTCAAGCACACGCCCTGCAGCCTGCAACGTAGCTCGACATTATAGGGACATCGCCAGTTAATCGCCTTTTCCAAATCTACTGCGAACTGCAGACTTGTTCCTCGTCTCATTTTGACTTTTGTCTTAAAACGCAAGCGAGGGGGATGGGTTTCGACGAGCAGACTAGGCTCTGAAACCCTGAGTAATCGCATCTCGCTGCGGAGAGCTGTCGGCAGCAGTAGCAGCGATTTTAATCTTTCATCTCCACCCAGTTTCCTTTCCCATCTCACGCTTTTTTTTTTCTTTCTTTCCAGTGACATCAAATTCAAGGTGGAAAAAAGGAAAACTGAATGTACCCTGGTCGACGCCTCCGGAGGGTGGCGGGTTCCGACCCGGGGACCCGCCCGCCGTGGGAAATGCGAGAAACACTGTGGAGCGGAGGTTTTTCCACCGCCCGAGTCCCGGCCCGGGTGGCGGAGGGACAGGCCCAGCTCGCGGCCGCCTCGAATTCGAGCCCGGGGCCCGCCCGGCCCGCCCAGGCCCAGCGCGGCCTGCCAAGCCGCGGCATCGAGTTGGCCACAGGCGGGGCCGGAGAGGAGGCCTGAAGCGGCCAGCGGGTAGGGCAGGGCCGGGGAGACACTGGGCGCTGCTTACCTGCTGGTACCGGCTGCCGCAGGCCGGCTCCACCGCCGCCAGCGCCGCCAACGCCAACGCCATGGCGCAGCCGGCCGCAGGGAAGGAGGGCGAGCGAGCGAGCTGAAGGTGCGCGGGCGCTGCGGCCTGGGGGCGCCGGGAGGCCGACGGGGACGCGCCTCGGGTGGGTCTGGGTGGCCACCGCCGCTGCCAGGCCCGCCGCTCTCCTCGGGCTGTAAACGCCGCGGCTACCGAGGTTCCGACGCGGCCCCTGGGGAGGAGGCGGGGACGACGACGACGACGCTGCGCCGCCGCCCCGCCCCCGACTCGCGCCGCCCGGCCCGCCCGGCCCGGCCTCGCCCCGCGGTGCCGGCGCCCCGGGTGGGCTCCGCCCCTCCTCCCGCACCCCGAGGCTGAGGCTTCGGAGTCGGTTCCGCTCGAAACCCGGTTGCTCCCAGGTCACCGCAGAGAGGGCGACGCTGTAAATGGGCCCCTCGTTCCAAGCACCGAGCTTCCCCTGCGTGTCACTTCTAACCCTCATCACAAACCCCAGACACGGGGGCCGCAGCCCCGTTGCAGAGGTCGTTGGCGCCCAGGGAGGTTGAGACAGCCTCACGCAGCAGCCATCTGATCCCTAATATCTGGCTGCAGAATCTCGGTTCTTCTCCACTCCCTTCTTGTCTGCCATCCTCATATAGACTAGGGGTCAGTCCGCTACAGGGCAGAGGCCAAATCCGGTTCAGTGACTGTGGAAAGCAACGTGAAAGTCAAATTTCTGTGTCCATAAATTGTTTTATTTGGAACACAACCGCTCCCATTTGTTTAGTATGGCCTGCAAATCCTAAATGACTTGCTATCTGGCCATTTAGAGAAAAAATTTGCTGACCCTAAATCCCGGAGAACTCCTTGATCTCAAAGCCTGTTTCGGGTGGCTGATAATAATAGCATCCGTATTTTTATGTAGTCCTTTTCGTGTTTTAACAGCCTCATCCGTGGATATAGACACGATATTTTCTGAACTAAAGCTCTCTGACATGAAAGGCAAAACTTCAACGATGTAGCCATGCTAAGAGCTTTCCAGGTAACAGGAACATGTATGCATAGGGGGTGAGGGAAGTGAAAGCTTGCCTTGTGGAAGAATGGAAAGGAGGCAGCATAACTGCCATATAGGAGATACAAGTATTGATGTTCCACAGATGAGGGAGTAATGCCTGAAGACATTAAGTATTTTACCCAAGAACACAGTGCTGGTAAGGGTTAAAGCTGGACTGTAAACCCATCAAGTTGGCTTTCTAAACCATTATCATGCAACTAAATTAGAAACTTTATGAAGATGAAACTATTCGTCTTTTAAATATTTTGATATCTCCCCAAGTATCTAGCACAGTATAGCTATCTGTACTAGAGCAGGCATTTGAGGTCTGCTGTTTTATCATACCCAGACATCTGGAATTGCTTCTACTCACATGTCCAACACAGAAAAACACTTGATCTCTGAAGCCTGTCGCCATTCCCACTTCTTCTTGATTGCCTTTCCAAGTTGGTAGTCCAGAATTGCCACTAATCTCATTATTGTTTTATCTTCTAATTTTCAAGTTATTTAACTACATATTTTAAACCTCAGCTGCACGTTTTGAACCAACCCTGAGGTCTCTGTATGTAGAAGCCAACTGTAATCAACAAAAATTCTAGGGGCTTCCCTGGTGGTGCAGTGGTTGAGAGTCCGCCTGCTGATGCAGGGGACGCGGGTTCGTGTCCCAGTCCGGGAAGATCCCACATGCCGTGGAGTGGCTGGGCCCGTGAGCCATGGCTGCTGAGCCTGCGCGTCCGGAGCCTGTGCTCCGCAACGGGAGAGGCCACAACAGTGAGAGGCCCGCGTACAGCAAAAAAAAAAAAAAAAAAATCTATATATTTCTCTTCCTCACTTTGAGTTCTCTACCAGTATCCAAACTCCAACATGTCTGTCCCTATTTCCAAGCACTGGCCTCACATATGTCCACTGTGGGAGAGTGAACAAATCCAGCAACATGCCAGTCCGAGAGTTTCCAAGGGGTCTGCTCCTTAGTCTGTCCCACAATTGTTCTTTTTAATCCGGAAAAACAACCTTCAAATGTAACGATGTACACTGAGTCATTCCAAACATAATCTCCTACCTTGTGGTTTTATATAAGGGAAAAAAAGTCTAATTTGAAATTTTAAGAAATCTCATCCTTGGAAAGTAGAAATCCAGACTTCTTTGCTCAGATTTTCTAAATTTATGGGTAAGAAGGAATAAAAAAAGATGTCTGTGCTGAAACATATGGCTACTGGAGCAACTGCTGCCACCTTCATGCGTGTCTGCAGCACTCTTGTGGCTTCTGTGGATAAGAAGTTGCTGTCCTTCTCATCTACTTCTTTCCTAAATTACTTTCTCCCTCAATAGCTATATACTCCCTGCATGTGGACATACATATTTATCATAATATAAACACTGGGCTTTCTCACAGGAATATTTTCTCTCAAAAGAAAAAAAAAAAAGTGGATCTCCAGCTTCCAATCTCCCTTTCTTGCTCCTTTTCTGATGTCCTGAACCAGTATGTTTTCTGTTAACGGTGAGGACTTTTTTTTTTTTCTCTGAGTTCCCCCAAAGCCTTTTGTAAGTAGATTGGGAGTTCCCTGGTGGTCCAGTGGTTAGGACTCCATGTTCTCACTGCCGAGGACCCAGGTTCGATCCCTGGTTGGAGAACTAAAATCCCATAAGCTGCACAGAGTGCCCCCCCCCAAAACAAGCCTTTTGTAAGTAAATTGAGGTGATGTGTGTTGATTCAATGGCTGCGTGAACTGGGGAATTGAGAAATTGAGTCACTGCTGTGTAAGGTCTCCAGTTGGCGAGCAAACTGTACAGCAAAGGGGCAAACTCTGAATTTCTGACTCACGGATCCGTGCCTGCTACAAGCCAAGCAGACAGAGAAGATAATCCAAGGCTGTAAAAATTGCACTCTTTGGCTTCATCTTGAGATGTTGTCAAGAGAGTTTCCACAGAGAAAGTTATTAATTTCAGACTGCTGTACTTAGAAGCTTATTTCCCCACAGAATAGCAGTAATACTTTCCATGTGCAATTCTTTTTATGTGAATTGCTGGCTCTGAATCATCCATCCTGAGAGAGAAGAGAAAAATTACGGACAAGTAAGAACATAGCTCATGTCTGTTTCCCCACTCCTACCCCAATTTAAACAAAAATCTCCTCCAGGATAGATGTGGTCTTCTTTCACATCACCTGAGGTCTGTCCAAGGCAGTACTGAGCTCAATAAGTAACCAAGAAAGGTTTGTTAAATTTTAAACAAAGTCTCATTGGTCTAATATCTCATTTCAGGCCTTGAATGTCTCCAGCTAATCTTTAAGGACTCCAGCTGAACCGTGCAGCTCCATTTCTAGTGACTTACTACTTCTTTGAATTCTCACTCCATCACTATGAGTATCATTAAGGGCAAAGGTAATGGCTTGCTATTGCAAATAAAGAAATTATCCACTGATAATTACTACTGTTTGTGGAGCACCTCCTGGGTCTTGGACCCTTTCATAATCATCTCCTTATTCTTCATAACAAAACCCTTCTGCAGATGAAGAGATTCAGGAAATGTACATCACTTTCTCAGCTAGTGAGTGGTGGAACCAAAATGCGAACCTGTCTGACAACAAAACTTGGGCACTGCCCTGTGTATGGAGGGAAATATAGGACATAGAAGAACCTTGGAGTCTTCACAATGAAGTAGAGAAGATAGGAAACACATATTCAAGACATATTTTTAAATATAAAAATTGCAAGTTAACTATATTTGTGTTGGCCTATATTAAGTAATGCCAAGAGGTGGTGAAGAGAATTATGTGACCAGGTGTGATAATCAGGTAAGGACTGAGGAGAAAGGGTTTTGAATGAGAGTAAGGGTTTGTCATGATGGAAAGAGGGAAAGGCATAGCAAGTCATGAATATAGTTGTACAAAAGCTTAGAACAGGGGTCCACAAACTTTTATGTAAAGGGATAGATAGTAAATACTTTGGGCTTTGTGGACCACAAAAGCTTTGTGACAAGCTTTCTGTCACAGCTACTGCACTTTGCCATTGTATCATGAACACAGCCATAGAAAATAGTAGACAGATTGGCGTGGCTGTGTTCCAATAAAGCTTTATTTATGGACAATGAAATTTGAATTTCCTATCATTTTCAGGTCATGAAATATTATTCTTCTTTTGATTTTTTTTAACTATTGAAAAATGTAAAAACTATTCTTAATGCAGGTCATACGAAAACAGGTGGTGGGCTGGATCCGGCCTCCAGGCAGTAGTTTGCCAATACCTAGTTTCACAGCAGAACAAAAAAAGTTTATGTGCTAAGAGCTTGACTACGTAGTTTAAACCACAGATTGATGCGGAAGGCCTAATGGAGAAGAAAGGGAAAGAGTGAAGAGGATGGGAATTTATAAAAACTCTTAAAACATAAATGGCTTGTGCAAAAAAGTAAGAGGAAAAGGGTTAGTCAAGTAGGAATCCAACATGAGACTCCTGATTCCTTAGTTTACCTTCTTGCCACTGGAATGCAACTGATTCATTCATTCAACAAATATTAATTTAGCACCAATATGGGCAAGTACTGAGGCTTTCTGCCTAGAACCTGAAACTATAAAAGAATAGTTTCTCATTTATTCTCTGAAATGAAATTAAGTAATGCTAAGAGTGGTTATTTACTTATTTTAGTTAACAGATAATAAGTTTTGGTATGTTATGGCCTTATTTTCATTCATCTCTAAGGATTTTCTAATTTCCCTTGTGATTTCTTGGACTTGTTGATTATGTAGCAGTGTGTGGTTTACTTTCCTTATATTTGTGCATTTCCCAAATTTCTTTCTATTATCGACTGCTAATTTCATTCCATTGTAGTTGAAGAACATACTTTGCATTATTTCAATCCTTTTAAATTTATTGAGGTTTGCTTTTTGCTATAGCATATGGTCTATCCTGGAGAATGTTCCATGTTTACTTGAAAAGAATATATATTCTGCTGCTGTTGGGTAGAGTGTTCTACAGGTGTCTATTAGGTCTAGCTGGCTTATAGTTAACTGAGATCCTCTATTTTCTTGTTAATCTTCAGCCTAGTTGTTCTAGCTATTATTGAAAGTGGATTGTTTTGTTTTGTTTTGTTTTGCTGTACGCGGGCCTCTCACTGCTGTGGTCTCTCCCATTGCGGAGCACAGGCTCCGGACGCGCAGGCCCAGCGGCCATGGCTCACGGGCCCAGCCGCTCCACGGCATGTGGGATCTTCCCGGACCGGGGCACAAACCCGTGTCCCCTGCATCGGCAGGCGGACTCTCAACCACTGCGCCACCAGGGAAGCCCTGAAAGTGGATTGTTGAAGTCTCCAACTGTTATTGCTGAATTGTCTATTTCTCTTTTCAGTTGTGTCAGTTTTGCTTCATATATTTTAGTGCTTTATTGTTAGGTACATATATATTTACAGCATTTACTTATTTTTTACACTTTCTTGATCCAAAAAGGATATAAGTGCTTACAGTACAGCAAGAAATCATAGATTAGAGTAGATGAGAAAGAAAAAGCAAAACAAGAGTAGCAACATGAAACAGACTTTGCCTTCTTGTTCACTGTTGTCTCTATGTGAACAGAGCCTGACACATAGTAGGCCCCTGTAGGATTGAAATAACATCAGGAATGAGGTTAACACAAAAATGAAGTAATACATATTACAGGCACACCATAAATTTGGCATCCAATCATAGTGAAGACTTCATTGTTTATACAATTGATAGTGAACCTGAGCTAAATAAAACGAGAAGGACTTCCCTGGTGGCGCAGTGGTTAAGAATCCGCCTGCTAATGCAGGGGACACGAGTGTGAGCCCTGGTCCGGGAAGATCCCAAATGCCACGGAGCAACTAAGCCTGCGTGCCACAACTACTGAGCCTGTGCTCTAGAGCCCGGGAGCCACAACTAATGAGCCTGCGTGCCACAACTACTGAAGCCCACAGGCCTAGAGCCCGTGCTCTGCAACAAGAGAAGCCACCGCAATGAGAAGCCTGCGCACCGCAACGAAGAGTAGCCCCGCTCACCGCAACTAGAGAAAGCCTGTGAGCAGCAACAAAGACCCAACCCAGCCAAAAATAAAAAGATAATTAAATAAATAAATTTACTAAAAAAGAATAATAAATAAATAAAACGAGAAGATACCGAAAACGATGGAGAAATTTCTTCCAAGAGTCTTCACTAACATTTAATTATAAAGATGCTAAACTGACCCCTCTGTCCTGAACAGAACATATGCTTTAAGTTTTGGGAATCCTCCCTGCCAGGAATGATGCTACAGCTTGTCCACGTACTTACTGCCCTATATGATTGTGCACGTTGTGCATTGCCCCACTGCAGGAATGGCCATCCCATTGTAGTCTATGCAAATGACGCCCACCACCCTGAATTTGGGCAATATACAATCTGTGCAACCATAGGAGGTGAACCCACAAAATCTCTGAGTGATCCCTCCCCTGACAAATGGCTCCCAGTTTATTTAGGGGCATTGCGGGTGGCAAAGGAATGAGGAACAGCAAAGGGTCCACAAAGAAATCAAGTGAGTGATCCTCAGCTTTGGACAAAACATACCAACCAATTGTATTAAATAGTTCTTTGAAAAAAAGAACAAGGTGATTAGGGCAATGCTTAAATCTCCAACCCTCAGGCTGACTGGAAGGGTAAGAAAAGGGTTTGTCACATTTCCCAGGCTAGTAGTTTTCTTCCTGTGTTTAGGGAGTATAATAAGTAACACAATTACACAAGGGAAATACTAAAGCTCATCTTTATTCCTGTGGTGTGTCGGGAGAAAAGATGTGCACTAATTATGACACAGAAGAGAAGCGACCCGCAGGGGGCCCCCACTGGAAGAAGCTGAGGTTGGCTTAAACTGAACAGCAGCTTGAGGGCATGCATGCTGGTTCCTACAGGTCTTCAGGGAGCTCCTCCCAGGTGACTTAGAGCAGGCCTCAGGCAAAGTACAAGAGAGAATCTCGAGTTCTAAATGAGATTACAAACGGACCTGGAAATTACACCTTAGTTTCTAAGCAGTGTTGACATCCCGGCCAAATTATTCAGGAACTCCTCTCTAACATTATTCCTCTGTGGGTCTCGCCATCCTCACCACATCTTCAGTAACTAAAGCCAGTAGATGGAACAAAGAGAAGCCCCCTTGTATGCCAAATTCCTCTCCTTGAGTCAGCAGTGCTCCACTAGGGTAGTGGTACAAGGTGGGATGGCACTCTGGGAACGCAGCCTTTCCAGAATTGATTGCAACAAAACAGGTCACAAAATCTCACATTTCAATTTTAAGTGGTATAATTGGCTACCCTCTTGGTGGCGGGGATGGAAGCTGTTAGCTCTTGAAACACCAAACATCCTCTTTCCTTGTCTTTCCTTTACCTGTTAAGCCAGTGTCATTCCAGTAGCAAACATGGTCAGTATACTCATCTGTAGGTCGTCCAGAATACCAGCTTAATTCCCACTGATGTTTGTCACGCTTTTTATTGTCCACCGCCCTAACAAAGCTGCCTCTGACGTCACTGGCCACATGAACAGTGCTTTAATAACTCACATGTATTGAGCACTTACTTTACACTGGGGACTGTGCCAAGCAGTTTACATTTATCTTTTTACCACTCATAGTAAATACATGGGGTAGAGTCTGTTTCTATCTCTGTTTTATGGATGAGGGAACAAGTTGCATGAAAGTTAATTATCTTGCGTGTGTGTGTGTGTGTGTGTGTGTGTGTGTGTGTGTGTGTGTGTGTATCATCGAAGACTGGGGCTAAAAGGACCTTAGAAATCATTTGATTTGATCCTTCACTTTACAGATGAGGAAAGTGAGCTCAGAGAGGTTAAGTCACGTGCCCATGATCACACAGCCAGGAAATGGCAGAGCTGATCCCCAGCACAAGGTTCCTTCCACCTCGGAACTATACCATCTACCATTTTAGGTTAACACACATCACCCTGGCCTCCTCTCTGTGAGTCTGAGGCTCAATCTTTTATGATTTGAGAATTTGTACCATCCCCAAGTGTGCTGTCATCATGCAACCAAATGTGATTCAAAACAAGGCCGGGGCGGGGTGCGTGGGGGCGTTTTGTGCTCTCTCTGCAACAGATTGATGATGAAGTCAAACTTCATGACTCAGAATACGCAGAAGCTCTCCAGCCCTTAACAACTTTCCCCACAGGAAACCTTGTGCCAGGTGCTTGGTTACCTTTTGAGGTCTTCGTGGGTGGCAGAGAACGCTTCCAAAAATAGATCTGTCCTCAGTGCTGTCAGAAGAGGCTTGCAGCCTAAAAATGTCACTCCCTTCTCCCTTCCAAAACACAGACATCACTGCCCAGGGCGTAGCCCTTCCTTACTAACCCACCAGGTGCCTAAAGATAAGCCTTCCTCCCACCTGGAGTCTAGACTTCTTTTATTGGGGAAGGTAGAAAAGTGTCTCTTGCCAGCAGGAAAAAACCACCTTTCTTATGAATTTTGGCAAAAATTGCTCTTCTAAAGCAGATAGATTTCAAGGAAAAAGGTGTGGGTCTCTGACTTAGTCTTTTACCTCCTGAAGATCAACTAAAATGGATAATGTATGTAAAAGTACTTTGTAAACTGCAAATATCAAGAACTATCACGTGTTTCTGCCTGTGGTCCCTGCATCTCCAAAATTGCAGTGAGTGGAAGGGATGACTTCTCTAGCGATACCTCTGGTGACACAGATTTTCCAGCCGCAGAGACCCAGGGAGTTTTCGTGGCCTGGGCTTTCTGTGAGTAACTCCTTACTTGCTGAGATGAGATTAGGACCACTGCAAAAGGCAGTCCTGAGGCTGGACTGATGCTGGCTAAAACGGGGTGCAGGGCGCTAGAATGAGCAGAAATGAATTCAACCAGACAGCAGAATTGAGGAGACTGGGAGAGAGCATTGTTCAGCCGTGGGCGGACCTTCCATTTGAGTCTCTTCTGCTGTGTTAACCTGGAGTTGGTCTTAATACAGAGACCTGTTTGCTAGCTTCTTGCCAGGGGCATGCGATGCTTGAGCTCCGTGGAACACCTTGTCATGTCAGAGCTGTTTTCAGTTCTTTTATTTTATTCATGTATTCATTCATTCATTAAATAGATTGTTAATTCTTACTCCATGGGCAGCTTTCTCTGTTTCAACAAACCCTTCCATTTTCTGCCCACATACAAAGCCCACATGCAGTGAGTATAGTTTGAAGGTAAACAGGTTTTGCTTGAATAAAAAAGTAAAGATGTGCCTCCTTCTAGTGCACCCAGCCCCTGCCACCCTCCTGCCTCCACACCATAAACTAGAGGTCACTCTGGGGATATCTTCTGGATGTGGGAACCATTCGGCTCCTGGAAAGCACTAGTTTCAGAATGCCAGGTACTCTTTTCAGAGTATTTTTTATAGCATTATTACAGTATTTATTGGGCACTCTTGTACATAGCTCCACGAGAGATTCTGAGGGAATATAAAAAGCAATAACAACAGTAGCAACACAAAGATATATCATTAAGAACAAGAAGTGTAAGATGTGGTCCCTGGGCTTTAGGTACTTAGAATGGGATGCCCAGAGGCAGAGGAAACGCATGTGACTCATGCCACCTATCCCAGGCCCCAGATAGATACCAATAATTGATCACAACACTCCCACCGAGGTCAGTGCAGCTCAGAATTCTTCTCAACACAGTGCTTTGAATCACCACTGCCAGTTGTCTGGAGCTGGCAGGTAAAATACAATCCAGCCACCTCCTCTTTCCATCCCTATATTTTTGACCAAGTTCAACAGAAGTTCAGGAAAGGAAGAAATGATCATATGTGCTACAGTGGCTGGGAAAGATGCCACAGGGGAGAGCAATTTTAGCTCTACCCTGAAGGACCGATCAAATTTGAGTAGAGTGAGTAACTAGAAAAGAGGAGAGAGGAAGGCTATTTGCGGTACTGAAGTTTCTTGCATTTTTTTAAAAAGGTAGTCAAATCTATGTCTCCTTTTTTTTTTAACTTCTTGCTTTAATTTAGGAAGATCTTTCTCATCCCCCAAGATCATGAAAACATTCACCTATATTTTCTTCCAATACTTTTACGGTTTTCTTTTTTACGTGGACATATTTGATCCAGTTCAATTTATTTGGGGACAAGGAATATGATAGGAATCCATTTTTTTTTAATGGCTAGCTAGCTCTCCTACCATTTGTTGAACAATCATTTAAAAAGTCTCCTTTATCATATACAAAATATCCTTATATACATGTGCTTATTTCTGAACCCCGGATTCTTTTTTCAGTCATCTGTTCATAAGCTTATTGTGAGTCCTGAATTTTAGAAAACTCAATTCACAAACTCAACATACAAATTAGATAAACTAAGGAGATAGGATTCTTCAGGCTGCAGGTCGTAAGCTACCCTAACCACCCCTGAAATGATTCAATTTTTCAAAAGCTTAAATGTATACATCTCTTTTATTATGTAACAGCTCTATTGACATACAACTCTTATACCATACACCTCTTCCATTTAATATGTACAATTCAATGGTTTTAAGGATATTTGCAGTGTGGAACAATTTTAGAACATTCCCATTCCCCCCAGATCTCCAGTCCTGTGCAACCATTATATATTTTCTGTCTCTATGGATTTGCCTGTTCTGGGTATTTCATTACCAATGGAATCATATAATATGTGGCCCTTTGTGTCTGTTTCATCCATATTTTAGCATGTATCTGTACTTAATTTCTATTTTTTAAATTGAGATACGATTTATATAACATGAAATTAACTCTTTTAAAATGTACATCTAGTACCCTCATTATGTTTTGCAACCATCACCTCTATCTAGTTCCAAAACATTTTCATGACCCCAAAAGGAAACCCTGCGCTCATTAAGCAGCCACTCCTCACTGGTCCCCCTCCCCCAACAGCCTCTGGCAACCACTGATCAACTTTCTGTCTCTATGGATTTGCCTAGTCTGGACATTTCATATAAATAGAATCATACAACACGTGACATTTTGTGACGGGTTTCTTTCACTTAGCATAATGTTTTTAAAGTTCATCCATATTATAGCATGTGTATCCATACTTCTTTTATTGTAATTGTTGACTATACCACACTTGGTTTATCCATTCATCAGTTGATGGGCATTTTTGTCATCTCCACTTTTGGGCTATTATGCATAATGTTGCTATGAACATTCGTGTACGTGTTTTTGGGTGAACTCTGCACTTCCTTTAAAAGGGGCGTTATCTTTTGCATAAAGTCATATAATTCTTTGTAATACCAATCCTGTGAGTCATCTTTTCAGGATATCAAAAAGTTTATTTCAGGACTTCCCTGGTGGTCCAGTGGGTAAGACTCCGTGCTCCCACTGCAGGGGGCCCAGGTTCTATCCCTGGTCGGGGAACTAGATCCCACATGCATGCCACAACTAAGAGTCCGCGTGCTGCAAGCAACGAAGATCCCGCATGCCACAACTAAGATGCGGCACAACCTAAATAAATATTTTTTAAAGTTTATTTGCTCCTAGCTTTGTTTCTTTTCTTTTTCTTTCTCTTTTTTTTTTTTTTTTTTTGGCTGCGTGGCTTACGGGACCTTAGTTCCCTGACCAGGGACTGAACACGGCCCCCCTGCAGTGGTAGCGCAGAGTCCTAACCACTAGACCGCCAGGGAATTCCCTAGCCTTATTTCTTTAAAGCCAAATGTAATTTCATTTGTGGAAGCCTTGATCCTGTCACTCTATGCTGATTTGAACCACCACTAAGTAAAGTAAATTAAGAAATTAATTAAGAAAACTGCAGTCTGGTGAAGGACACGGCTAGGTGGGTGCACAAAAAGATCTGGTGATAAAGATGAGGTGACACTGAAATATAGTGTCCAGACTCACTAACGCTACCCCTTTTAAGTCCTTTCCTTTGCGGGAACAGGATCCAGGTAACTTCATTCATTTATTTATGTACCAGAGGTTCAAATTTTAAACTAGCTTAAACATTTAATAGGTTTTGCCCGTTAATCATGCCGTGAACAGGACTGCCGCAGAAAGGTTCAGTGAAATAAATTAAAGAAGCAAAACAAAGTCAGACTCGGTTTTTTTACAGACCCAACTCCCCCACCAGACTCTAAGTTCTTGAAAACAAGGCCTGCATCTTTGTGGTGGGAGCACCATAAAAGTACTCTATTTGTTAAATGAGAGAATGAGGGAAGGCGTGTCTAGAATCAGATTTCTAGCTTTTGCCCCACTCACCTACTCCCACCCTGTTGTTTATGCTCCCCTGGAGACCCCGGTTTCACCCAGTTCTAAGGGACAAGTCATGGTCTATCTGAGGCAGGGGAGCTGGAAGACTGTATTTAGCATTTTGGGGAAGGGAGGGGGCACCCACAGTAGAAAACCAAACAAACCTGTTCGGTCATAATCCTTCATCTGCCAATTTTGAGAGGAGAGTGATTTTTTTTTTTTTATCCTTTGCAGTTTATACTGAGAAACAAAAATGAAAACAAAAGCAAACAAAAAAGTCTTTAAATACTAAATCAAAGCGACTTGACCAAACCCCAAGGGTGCCTGTGGAGGTGAACAGACCTAGCACTGTAAGCCCCCAATCCTCCTCCCAAGGGCTCCCTGACCCCTCAGTGCTGGCTAATTGCAGCTCTGGGAGAAACGGAATAAACAGATGGTTCAATGCCGCTATTTTAAGCAGCACCAAGTCCAGTGAGTCAATGCTGGCAACAGACAGTGCAAGAAGCACCTTCATGGCCCGGACGGCCATGTACTCTGCAATACATACTGAAGACAAGTTGCAGGGAAGCCCGAAAAGTCCCTTTCAGGAAAACACCTCTTTGCCCTTTGTTAGGGAAACCTGGGCAGACATGCCAGGCCAGAGGTGACATATCTATCTGGAAGCGCCTAAAAAGTCCCACAGTGCCTTGGCTTGAAGCAGCCGTCTCGATGTGCCAGTGGCTGGCTCCTTTGTATTACCTGGCAATCAGTTCAGATGTCACCTCCTTGGTGTGGGGGGGGGGGGGCTACCCTGGTGCCTCACACAGCCCTTGAGACTGTAGAGATGAAATCGCTCGTCTCAGCCCGCACAGTGCCCTAGTTCTGTCTCCTTGGCCACAGGAGCTCACTAACGGTGAGGGATGGCGGGGCCACCATCTGAAAGGGGGGTGGCGGCCCTTTTGATTAGTTGGTACTCAGTTTTTCTCTGGTTTTAGCTTCTATTCAGATGAAATAATGGTGATTCCCCCCCCACCCCGGCCCCACCATCCCAGAACAAACAGAGCTATGACTTAACGCTTGTTTCCCAGTGTTCACTGCTAATTTCCTGCACCATCAGGTTTCCTGTTCTCTCGCATTTCCATTAAACCTAGACTCCCCCACCCCGGGATGTTGGCACATTGTGGGGAGCACATTGTGATGGCCTGGCTTGCTGGGAGTTGGGAAGAGGCTGGAAATAACTTGAGGAGAACTTGTCCCTCGGCGACACCCACCCATGGGAAACTTGTTCTTCTGACTCTCACCCTCAACCCCCAAGGGCAGCCACAGCTCACCAATCACAGCCAAGCCTGGAAACAGCCTCTGGGTTCTTCCGCACAGCACTCCAGGCAGCCACCACCACTGAACTTAACTGGCAGTATTTGGCTTCATTTATTACAATAATTGGAAAAGAAAAAATAAATCTGTCCCCCAAACTGGATTCAGTTACACTGTTGCTCAGATCGTGTTTTCTTGCACTGTTTCATGAATTTTCCCATCACCAAAGTCCGTAAGGTGAGAGGGCCCCTTGTTCTTTTAAGGAGGAAGGAAAATTTCTCTGAAAACTTCTTTTAAAAATAAGTTTGAATATTTTTTAAGCATGGAGAAGTACAGAGGAGAAAACATTTAATGGTCCCTGTTCTCACTGCCCAGATCACTCCTGTTGATATGAGATAATTATTATAATGTTAGAATAGTAATACATGTATAAGTTTTGAAATTTTAAGCATTAAAGTATAAAATAATATAAAAGTATGAAAATATAAAATAAAGTATAGAATAACAAGTGATAACTTCTGTTCCTGTCCTTCTTATGATAACAACTATTATTTATTAATAATTTTTTATGAGTCCTTCCAGAAAAAGTATATGTATATATATACACATTTTTAAAAAGATTTACCAAAATCAGGAGAGAGATAATGCTCTACATTATGTTCTGTACCTTGTTCTTTTTTTCCTTCTTATTAAATAATACATCTTGGCATTCTTTCCTGATTCACCTCATTCATTTTATCAGCATATGGTTTTCCAACATATGGATGTGTCATAATTTAATCAGTACCCTATTAATGGCAAAACATCTTTTAAAGACTTCATTGGGCCCCTTGGCAGTTGATACACTATTCATCAAAAGAGAGGAGGGACCCCTATTTCATTCATTTACTCAAACTCCTGTAGCTCCAAAGATGATTCAGCTTGGTCCAGAACATCTGGCAAATACGACTACAAAGCAAAGCATCAGCGGAACTGGGGTGCGGGAGTTGTATGAAAAAAGCTGTTTGTAATGCACCAGAGTGAAGATCACTTGCAAAGATCATAAGCAGTAAACGCCGACAGTCCTAGAAGACTCAGTCACGTGATGGGGTCAGGTGGTATTGCTCTGGGTGACATCAATGCAGCGTTGCTTCACACAGACTTCGGATTAACAGTGTCTCAGAAGCCTTCTGGCACTGAAAATGCTTTATTTTATTCATAATGGGTTATTTACTACAGCTGCTGAGTCCACTGAGCCAGCCGTGCTTTCCTATCACCAAGGTGCCTTGAGATCGATTGATCGATCAATCGATCGAACTGTTTATCTATCTATCTATCTTTTTTTTTTTTTTTTTTTTTTTTGCGGTACGCGGGCCCCTCACTGCTGCGGCCTCTCCCGTTGTGGAGCACAGGCTCCGGACGCGCAGGCTCAGCGGCGACGGCTCACGGGCCCAACTGCTCCGCGGCATGTGGTATCCTCCCGGACCGGGGCACGAACCCGCGTCCCCCGCATCGGCAGGCGGACTCCCAAGCACTGCGCCACCAGGGAAGCCCTATCTTTATTTTTTTTAATTCTCCAGGGAAGAGACCTTTGCTTTGTAATTCTAATTCTGCCAAGGATTTGGGGTGATCGGTTCAGGTAAAATTGAAACTAGCCTCACTTTACCACTTGTTAACTGTGTGCCCTGGGGCACGTCACCTAACCATCCTAAGACTATAAAATGGAGATGATAATACCTACCCCACAGGGTTGTTGGGATGATCAGCTGGGACAATTTATGTCTATAGGAAAACACATCGTGTATTTAAACACATATCTAATATGTGAATCTGCAAAGAGAGATGTCTAGGAAGATGTTTACCAAAATGCTAACCTTGGTTTTCTCTGGGGGTGGGATTTCTTAAGATATTTTTCCTTCATTTTTTTCCATACTGCTTGGGCTTCTTTGTTTTGGGGATTTAAGTTTTGGGGTTTTTTTTGTGTGTGTGGGGTTTTTTTTTTTACAACGATTAGGAATGATATTTATAAAAACCATAAAGCCATTTTCAAAATGAGATAATGCATTTAAAAATCACAATTTAACTATATTTAAGTCTAAGAAAGCCCAATTTTTAAGAAATTAGGGTTTGGAATCAGACAGTCCTGGGTTTAAATCTCAGTTCTATATCTCTTTTTTCCCCTCTCAATCTTTTTAGATGCTACGTCTTAAGCAAAACACTTCACCACTTATAGCCTTGATTTCTCCATCTGTAAAATAAAATGCTTTTCCCCTTATCCAATCACCCAAAATCCTACATAACCTTCAGACCACTTGGTGTTTCCAGTTACCTTGAACACACAGAACACCTAGAATACTTGTGACTTTGTAGTGGGTCCTGGATACAATAATAGAACCCAGTCATGCCAACACTGCTAATTTCCTACACAATATCTACTTCCTTTTCTCTCTACTAACAGAACCTGGATTTTATGCAGGGCAGCAATGTGCCCAATTAAAAATGCTTACCTCCCAGACTTCCTTGCTGTTAGGGGTAGCCATGTGACCCAGTTTGACCAATGAGATATAAGCAGTACTCATATGTTTCTTATATATCACAAGGAGCTTACAAGAAAATTGGCGTATACCTGCTCAAAAGGGAGATACTCATCTGATATATATACTCTGCCCTTAAGTCTTCCCCCTGTTCCCACCTGAAGCAGGAAAATGACATTTAGAGGAGCAGTAGCCATCTTTGCAACTATAGGAGCCCCACACTAAGAATGACAGAGCAGGAAAGCAGAAAAAACCAGGTCCCTGATGAATTCATGAAAATGCTGTCCAAATCCTGGACGACATACTCTAGATTTCATGTTGCATAAGGAAAGCAAACATTTAGTGGGTTAAGCCACTGCTGGCAGGATTCAGTTACATGCAACCAAATGTAGTTCCAAGCGAATACACTACATTACAGGGTTTCTATGAGGAGTCAAATAAGATAATGTTTGTCAAGTACTTAGCCCAGTGCCTGAAACATGGGCATAACTTAATAAGTATTTGTTGATGAGTTCCAATCTTGTCCTAGTAAGAGGAAATTAGGAATTGGAAATCTTTTACAGAACATGATTTCCTAATAGAAAGTTAGGAACTTTATTTGTTCATTTGTAAAGTTCTTAGAATGATGCCTGGCACACAAGAAGCACTTTATAAATATCCGATAAATAAATACAATCCTAACAAATGCTTATTAAATGCCTACAATGTGCCAGGCACTGTTCTAGATGCTTGCAAATACAGAAATGAAGACAGACAGTGTTCCGGCTCTTGTGGTACCTTCATTTTAGAAGGGGCAGCAGGAGAGGAACAGTACGCAAATAAACAAATAAACAAGAAACTGTCATGAAAATAAAAGGATGGTGTGATAGAGATACGAGATCTCCTCGGGTCGGGTACACAGGGAAGGCCTCTTGCAGGTGGTGACCTTGAAAGTAAAACCTGATCTGTAAGAAGGAGCCAACTCTGTAAAGATCTGGGGAAAAAACATTGTAGGCAGAGAAAGGCTTGTCAAAAGCCGTAATGTAGCTATGAGTCTGGAGTTACAAAGGAAGAGTCTTCCTGTAATCACCCAAGGTTTGCATTCGCAACCACAGAGAGGAATGCAAACGCAGGGCAAATCCACATTTTATGCAGCCTGAAACTTACAACTTGGGGGGCCCCTCTTTAAGAAAAAGAATACAAAAGTACAGATACAAAATAGGGCTTTGGAAGGGGCCTTTGCAAGTGAGTGGCTCTAAAGCTTAAGCTTTCCTGAGCTTCATGGAAAATCTATTTCTGTTTAGACCTGACGTGATAAAGAAAAGTAAAGAAAAGATTTTTGTACCAATGTTTTCTTAGGTCAGTCTCCAAGGCAATAGAAATAAAAGCAAATATAAACAAATGGGACTTAAACAAACTTACAAGCTTTTGCACAGCAAAGGAAACCATAAACAAAATGAAAAGACAACCTACGGGCTGGGAGAAAATATTTGCAAATTGTGTCACCGACAAGGGCTTAATTTCCAAAATATACAAATAGCTCAGACAACTCAATAACAAAAAAACAAACAACCCAATTGAAAAATGGGCAGAAGATCTAAATAAACAGACATTTCTCCAAAGAAGACATACAGATGGCCAACAGGCACATGAAAAGATGCTCATGATCGCTAATTATTAGAGAAATGCAAATCAAAACTACGAGGTACCACCTCACACCAGTCAGAATGGCCATCATTAAAAAGTCTACAAAGGGAATTCCCTGGCAGTCCAGTGGTTAGGACTTGGCGCTTCCACTGCCATGGCCAGGGTTTGATCCCTAGTTGGGGAACTAAGATCCTGTAAGCAGCACAGTGCAGCCAAAAAAAGAAGAAGAAAAAGCCTACAAATAATAAATGCTGGAGAGGGTGTGGAGAAAAGGAAACCCTCCTACACTGTTGGTGTGAATGTAAGTTGGTGCAGCCACTATAGAAAGCAGTATAGAGGTTCCTCAGAAAACTAAAAATAGAGTTGCCAGATGATCCAGCAATCCCACTCCTGGGCAAATACCCAGACAAAACTCTAATTAGAAAAGATACGTGCACCCCTATATTCATAGCAGCACTATTCACAATAGCCAAGACATGGAAACAACCTAAATGTCTATCAACAGATGAACAGATAAAGAAGATGTGGCACATACATACAATGGAATACTACTCAGCCATATAAAAGAATGAAATAATGCCCTTTGCAGCAACATGGATGGAGCTAGAGATTATCATACTAAGTGAAGTAAGCCAGACAGAGAAAGACAAATACCATATGATATCACTTATATGTGGAATCTAAAATATGACACAAATGAACTTATCTATGAAGCAGAGATGGACTCACACAGAGAACAGACCTGTGGTTGCCAAGGAAGGGGGTGGGGAGGGATGGAGTTGGAGGTTGGTATTAGCAGATACAAACTATTGTATATAGAATGGAGAGACAAGAAGGTCCTACTGTATAGCACAGGCAACTATATTCACTATCCTGCAATAAACCATAATGGAGAAGAATATGAAAGAAAAGAATGTGTCTGTATGTATAACTGGATCACTCTGCTGCAGAGCAACAACATGGTAAATCAACTATACTTCAATAAAAAATAATAAAATTAGGGCTTCCCTGGTGGCGCAGTGGTTGAGAATCTGCCTGCTAATGCAGGGGACGTGGGTTTGAGCCCTGTTCTGGGAGGATCCCACGTGCCGCGGAGCGGCTGGGCCCGTGAGCCACAACTGCTGAGCCTGCGCGTCTGGAGCCTGTGCTCCGCAACAAGAGAGGCCGCGATAGTGAGAGGCCTGCGCACCGGCGATGAAGAGTGGCCCCCTCTTGCCACAGCTAGAGAAAGCCCTCACACAGAAACGAAGACCCAAAACAGCCAAAAATAAGTAAATAAACAAATGTGAGGTTTAAAAAAAACACAAAAAACAAAACCACTTCTCTAATAAAAAAAAATGACATCATGTGATTAAAAAAATAATAAAATTAAATTTTAAGAAAAAGTAGATTTGAAGTACAACTTATTCAGACTCTTTTGGTACTCAGAAACCCACTGAGTTTGATGGAGTGAAAAAAGTTGACGTTTATGATAAGGATCCAGGATGACAGGACCCAAGAATGAGCATCTAGCTGGGCCAAATTTGTACTGCAGCCGGAGACTCAAACACCAGCAGGACTCCTCGTGCTGCATCCACCTCCCTAACCTATACATGTGCTTCATTCCTATCTTCCTCTTGCAAGATCAGCTCCATCTGCTTTTCTGACCCATGGGACAGAAAACCACGACCACTCATGTTACATGGTACAGCTCCAACCACTAGCTCCAACCACTACACTCCTGGCACATCTCAATTCAGATCAGCCACATTTCAAGTGCTCAATAGCCACACGTGGCTGATGGTACGAAGGTGGACATACAGGTCTAGATTTCTTGGCTGAGATCTGGTGGATGCTGCTACTTCTGTCCATCACAGCAGGCCCAGGGCTGTAGTGATCAAGCTCAACCTACTCTTGCCTTCTGCGGATGTCATGATTGCGTGTCTGCTCTTGGGCTCAGATAAATGTGCAGGATTAATCATCACGGGCTTTCAGAGTACACACAGCACAAGCACATTTGCTGCTAAATTGCAATGACAGAGTTCTTTCTTTTCTGGACTCAGAGTTAATGTCTTTGCACTTCCTTTATTCCAGAAATGAAATTAAAGCCACTCAAACACACACACATAAGAGGCCCCCAGCAACCTGCAGCTCCATCAGCAAATTGTTCAGCCTTGGTAGGAAGGTCATTAGACTGGTTTTAGATAGAGCCCATAAAGCATCGGGAAAACAGATAAATTTCAAAATACTGGTTGCTCAGCTGTACTTCAGCTCAGCCTCCCAAAGGTAATAAACGCATCTGTCCAAAGTGTGTCTGCTTTCTCTACAATTTGCTACATCCAGATACTATAAGGTATACTCATTTTTCATTACATACATATTTGCCCCAAGTTTTAGCCAACACATATGTATATAGGTCAGATCTGCTCCATGTCACTTTGGCAGGTTGGTTTCTCTTCTGTCTATAGATTTTTCAGGTGCATTTTGTTGAAAAGACCAGATGCGACTGATTTAGAAGTCTTATTTCTCCGTCTGGAAGCAATTTCTAACAGTGGCCTAATAATTTGATAGCTACTATACATCGAGCACTTATTATACACCAGGCAACGTGCTAAGTGCTTACAGACACGATGTCATTTAACTTTTGCAACGTCACCATACGTACGTACTATTGTTAACACACCCCCACTTTACAGAGGAGGAAAGTCAGGTTTGCGAAAGGTTAAGCACCTTGTCCGAAGTCATCCGCCTACAAAGCAACAAAGCCGAGATTTGAACCCCAGTTGCCTGACTCCAAAGCTTTAGCTGTTGATGTCGGCACAGCAATTCGGCATGATTTTTGAAACAGAAAGCCATCAAGTCTCGCTTTCAAGGGCCAGCGCTTTCACCAAAAGGCATCTATGAGGCAGGGTGTCTGAGAAGAGAGGACAGTCGGAATGACGTTACCAACTGGCAGGGCTGGAAGGTAGCAAAATGAAGCTCCTCGTCCGTGGGAAAAATAAAGACAGATGTGCAAATGCCTGGGGAGAGGTCAGTTGACCAATCCTGGCAAAGAAGAGCCGGACCCCAGTCCTCCACTGTTGTAAACCAGCTCTAACCTTCCTCTGTGTGGCCTAGAGCAAAGCCACCTGGCTCCCAGAGCTGTAAAGATGATGGCTCTGCCAGGCTTCCCTGAGGGCCGATTTGGATTAACTAGTTAATGGTTATACACTAGTTTGAATAGGCGAAGGGCCCAATAAAATCTCTACTCAGGTCTTTTTAGCACAGTACTGAGCCCCTGTTGATGACAGATACTAAAGGAAGATTAATGTCTCTTTAGTTTTATGGCTTGAATTGAACCATTTGGCAGTACTAGGCCAGACAAGCAAAAAACAGCATGCCGATGTTAATTAGCTAACGCGACTCTAAGCGACAGCACCAGTAATGTTCTCAGAACCTGAATTTAATGTTGGTAACTTCAGGTGGAGGGCAGGCATTGGAGCAACATTTGTCAAAAGACTGAATGCACAGATTTGAGGCTCACTCAGGCACCTACTATGTGCCGGACAGTGGATTACAAATACCGGGCTCTGAAAGGCCACCTATGTGATGTCAAGATTTTGCCCGGCGATTGGGAATGTTACTACATCGGTCTGAATGTGGATTTCTCCATCAGTAAGTGCACAACTGGCACTCAAGCAAACCAGCAAACTATTGAACCATCTTGCTTGATAGCAAACTATCAAACGATTTCTCGGAGCAAAGAGAAATTGAAAATCCAACAGTAGCTCTCTTGGAAGGCTGACCCTAGAAGACGGAAATCCTCATTTGCCAAACACAGGGTGAATAACAGGATTTTCAGGAGCTATTTTGATAACTAATATAAATTGAAAAATATACAGAATATTTTCATCCTTTAAAGGTCCACATCTACTCAGATTTCCACATGGCAAGAGTAAGTAAATTCCCACTTAGAGGTAGAAGTCACATGTCAGTCACATAACACTTCTCCCGCCCACAACTCTTTTTTTTTTAAGTGAAAGCAAGTTTATTTAGAGAGAGACACATTCCATAGGCAGATGCAGTCTGTCTCAGAAGATGGAAGCAGCCCCCCAACTCTTAACTGTTTGAAAAAATGTGAAACGTGCAAGTTTCCATACAAATGACCAGGCAATTGTCCAACTGGTCTCAAAAGTGGCTAGATCCTGTTAATCATTTAACACCTTACCTAATATAAGATAAACACAAGAGAAGTCATTGCCAGGCTACAGTATTTTCTGGAACCATTATTTATGTATTCATTCGTTCATTCCTTTATTCATTCAACTAAAATAAATTGAGGGCCTACTATATGCCAGGTGCTGTTCTAGACATCAGTGAAGCATGAACAAAACAAAGATCACCTGTCTTCCTGGAATTTACATTTTTGCGACTACTTTCAATTCACCAGCAGAGCCCAAGGACCCTTCAGCTTGTAGTTTAACAAAACGAAATAGCCTTTTGGGCTAGTATTCAGATTTTCTTACGTTGATTCGTTCTTTCAGCAAATATTTACTGAGTAACTACTGGGCTACTCTGGAACAATACAAACATGTATGAAGATGGAGCTCACTGTCTAGATGGAAACATAAAGCATTTACAGAAAAAACCAATACAACAAGGAATTAAATGCCATGAACCAAGCAGACAGAATGCTGTGGAATAGTCAGAGAAGAAAATTCAGCTTCATGGAGGAGAAACTAGGTGGCATTTGAATTAGGATTTAAAGGATGAGTATGGGGACTTCCCTGGTGGTCCAGCGGCTAAGACTCCTTGCTCCCAATGCAGTGGGCTCGGGTTCAATCCCTGGTCAGGGAACTAGATCCCACATGCTGCAACTAAGACTTTGCATGCCGCAGCTAAAAATTCTGCATGCCGCAACGAAGTTCCCACGTGCCGCAAACGAGACCCAGCGCAGCCAAATAAATAAATAAATATTACACACACACAAAAAAGGATGGGTATGATTTGCATATGTCAAACGAAAGGAGGGTGGGACATACTAGGATGAAGGGCAGTCTGTAACTGACCAAAAATAACTGATCTTGTTTTCTAATATACATGTTGGTAAAACAGGGTCTGAATGCTGCTACAGACTGAATGTTCGTGTCCCTCCCAATTTCATGTTGAAGCTCTAATCCCCAGTGGGATAGTATTTGGAGGTGGGAACTTTGGGAAGTAATTAGGCCATGTGGGTGGAGCCCTCATGTTGGGATTAGTGCCCCTAGAAGAAGAATCATGAGAGAGAGATCATTCTCTGCCACATGAGAATATAGCAAGAAGGTGTCATCTGTAAACCAAGACGAGAGCCCTCACCAGAGCCAAAGCATTCTGGCACCCTGGTCTCAGACTTGTAGCCTCCAGAACTGTGAGACATCTTTGTTGTTTAAGCCACCCAGCCTATGGTCTCTTGGTCAGTTTGGCTAAGCAGCTATATAGCAGCCCAAAGTATCTAAGACAAAAGCAAAGGTTTCAAAGAAGTTTTAAACTTCTTTATCCAAATGAAGTTTTAGAGCAGCTGTTGTCCTCAGTTCAACTGAATGCTCAAGGTCTACCTACAATGAAGTCACAAGAGTGGAAAATTGATTTCATCTCATATGCCCACAGTGGAACTGGCTGCTAGAAGATTTATGTTACAAATAATTCTGAGGCTTTATTAAGGTTCAGCAGGAAAGGGCCTGTGATTGATTAGTGATGCCTGCCACAGGCACAGGATTCAGATATGGTAGTTGATTCGTTTGCCGTCCCTGGGTTCAGGTCACATACCTGAATTACCCAGTGAGGAAAGCTCTGTAATAGAGGTTTTGAAACTGTTTTAGCAGCACAACCTTTTGTGCAGATGAAATCTTACTCAACATTCCAATTTTTTTTTTTTTTGCAGTACGCGGGTCTCTCACTGCTGTGGCCTCTCCCGTTGCAGAGCACAGGCTCCAGACGCGCAGGCTCAGCAGCCATGGCTCACGGGCCCAGCCGCTCTGCGGCATGTGGGATCCTCCCGGACCAGGGCACGAACCCGTATCCCCTGCATCGGCAGGTGGACTCTCAGCCACTGCGCCACCGGGGAAGCCCTCAACATTCCAATATTTTAAAGAATGGGGCTACCCTCATCGAAACAGGGAAGGGAGAGGTCTAGAGCCCCACCTACTCACCCTCCTCAGCCATCAGAGGGGTACCTGGAGCACAACCTGAACCATCACCACTTTATGAGACTGTGGCTTTCTGTGTCACAAGAACAGCATTTAGTAATTTGTTCATATTAAATTCCACAAGAGGGATGATAATCACCATTTTACAGATGCAGAAACTGAGGTTCAAAGAGGTTAAGTGCTAAGCCCCAGGCTCCTCCCTCTTACTCAGGCTGGGGTCTCACATGTCTCTAGCTCTGCAGCTTCATCAGAGCTTGTCTTCCAGAGAAGAGAGCTGAGTTGAATAGAAATAAATGCAAGGAAAAGGGGGGTGCTCCTGCCCCTCTGTGTGAAATTCTGTCTCCCTCTGCCTTTGCCTGCATAGCACTTCCACAAGCCCCTTTGTCAGTGACACATTAGAGGTCTGCAATCCTGAGCCACTCAGGGCTCCAGCAGGACTGAAGTTTCCCCCTCACCTCATGAGCTGAGGCAACCTAAGCATGCCCTTCCTCCTCTCTTCTCGGCTGTTCCTAAGGAGAGCCTGTCATCTCTGCTTGGACTGCAGCGTGGGGTGGAGCTGCAAAGGGGGGCACAGGGTGGTCACGGTGAGTCCCCACATAAGGCGTTTACAAATGACAAAGCACGTTTGTTATCTCACCATGCTCACCCCGCTCATCATCACCACCATCCCTTCCAGCCTGGACCACAGCAGCAGCCTCCCATCCCACCTCTTCTCCCCTCACCCACTCTGGTCTCACCGCAACCCCTTCCATTTCCTGCACTGCAGGCAGAGATTTTTTAATAATGCAAATCTGATTGGGTCACTCCTTTGCTCAAAACCCTTTAACAGCTTCCCATTGTCCTCAGTACCCTGTGGGAAGAGCACTTGCTTGTGAGAGAGTGTGTGTGCACGTGTGTGTGTGTGTGCGTGTACGCACGTACACTCTTGCAAGGGAGGGTGGTTTATGATACTGGGACATTTGATACACAGCAGGGTATGTGTACTTATTCATGTACATTTACGTAGGTCCTGCCTCAGTCCACAGAGGTATTGCAGTGGCTGCGTATACAATATGCTTCCCGGGCAGGCAACAACAGGAAGCATTTCCAGCTATGTTTTGGAAACGTCATTCATGTGGTATAAACCAACTGCAGTGTAAAATAATAATAAATGAGTGTTTTATTATTCTAAAAACTCCGATAGGAAACTAAGAAACAACATAGCTGCGGAGGTGCTCTATCACAGCCCCACGTGATTTCTGGATCAACAAAAGGGCATTCCGAGGTGCAGTAGGAGAAACTGAGTCATTACCTAAGACAGTCGGTGCCAGCCCTCCTCTGCATGACACTCAGGGACACTTGTTTATTTTTAGAAATTTTCCTCATTTTTAATTACACAGGAATTACACTGTTGGGGAGGGGGAAATTCCTCTTCTACTCCTCTTGATTTCTTGTGGCTGGACTAATAATAAAATTGACACAAGACAGGAGAAAAAGAACCAAATTTCAATTCATGCACATGGAGGTCCCACAGAAATGGGACCTAAGAAGTGGTCAAAGCAGGCACCTTTAACCTTTTTAGACAAGAAGCAATAAATTTGTGAGGAATTGACTGGATAAAGAAACATAGGTTTGGGGTGATGGATTAGTGAAGACGCTAAACAGAGTTTGGGCTTGGGACAGTACATTAAAGAAGGAGCAAGGTTTGTTTATATAGGCTTCTTGGCCTGACTTCCTATCTTTGGTGATAAGGGCATCCTTCTACCTCCAGATGCAGGGAGTGCATCTGTCACGTGAGAGACTGATTTCCTGCTTTCAGGGAGACAGAGAGTCAGGGTGTCCCTCTTGCTTTGGCTGATTCTTCTAACGATTTTATTTATTTATTTTTGGCTGCATTGGGTCTTTGTTGCTGCGCGCAGGCTTTCTCTAGTTGCGGAGAGTGGGGGCTACTCTTGGTTGCGGTGCGTGGGCTTCTCACTGCGGTGGCTTCTCTTGTTGCAGAGCATGGGCTCTAGGCACGCGGGCTTCAGTAGTTGTGGCACGTGGGCTCAGTAGTTGTGGCTCACGGGCTCTAGAGCTCAGGCTCAGTAGTTGTGGCACATGGGCTTAGTTGCTCCGTGGCATGTGGGATCTTCCCGGACCAGGGCTCGAACCCGTGTCCCCTGCATTAGCAGGCGGATTCTTAACCACTGCACCAGCAGGGAAGCCCTGGCTGTTTCTTAAGTCACTTTAATTCAAAAGAATCAATATGCCATTGAGGCACATTTGGGGGTGGCCGACTCTGGGCCCCACAACATGAATATATTTCTGCTGCAAAAATGTCAAACAGGGCTTCCCTGGTGGCACAATGGTTGAGAGTCCGCCTGCCGATGCAGGGGACACGGGTTCGTGCCCCGGTCCGGGAAGATCCCACATGCCGCAGAGCGGCTGGGCCCGTGAGCCATGGCCGCTGAGCCTGCACGTCCGGAGCCTGTGCTCTGCAACGGGAGAGGCCACAACAGTGAGAGGTCCGCGTACCGCAAAAATAAATAAATAAATAAAATGTCAAACAATATCCACCTTCTACTCAGAAGTATCCACTGTAGCCAATTTGGTATTTTGTGTATTTTGAGCCTTTTGTTTTGTGGGGAAGGTTGTTTTTGTTGTTTTCCTACACAGGATCATATTCTATGTATTACTCTATAACATGCTTTTCTCTTTTAACATTTTGTCTTGGCTTTATTTCCCTTTCCGGGTATGCAGATCTACTTTGTTCTCTGTAACCACCACATTCTAATTCCACTGTATGGGTGTATCATAGTTTATGGAAGGATTTTCCTCTGAATAAACATGTGGGTTGTTTCTGACTTTTTGTTATTACACCCAATGCTGTATGTGAAAACTATGCACAGTCAAAAAATAATTTCTCTAAAATAGAGAAGAGGAATTTTTGAGGTAAAGCATATACACATTTAAAATTTTAAGAGATACTCCCGAATTACCCTCCAAAAAGAAAGTTCAGGGATCTCCACTAAGCAGTGACATGGGTACAGGACTGCTATGTATGTACCTTTGGAGATTGTGGCCTAAAACTGATATAGTGTTCACAAGCAAAAAGAGGCATGCAAATCCATAGGATAATACAAACTCTAAAAAACAAATAAAGCACCATTTGCACTGCCATCGGGGATTGGGGGTAGAGAGAGAATGGTGAGCATAGAGGACTTCTCAGGAGAGCAGCCCCCTCCTCACCCTTCCCTCCTCCAGGCCCCGCCCCTCTTCCTTCCCATCCTCTGGTTGAATAAAGCAGCACTGAAGGGAGAGAGAGAGGACTTCAGATGGAGCAATGGAGAAGGAAAATTGGTCTGTGCTCTAACACAGACTTCAGGAGGCTGCCATCACCAGATCCCACGAACAAAGTACTGATGGCTAATTGTACGGACCCCAGTGGAAGTTTGCATTCCACCGGGCTTCTCTCTGGAGATGCTCTGTTCCTCAGCTTGTGATGTAATAATATCATGAGCAGCCTACTTCCCCAAGTCTTCCAGCCTTCAGACAGTACCCTTCCCTTCAATAACAAAATAAAACGGCTGCTTTTCCTACTTCACAACCTACGGCAAGGCCATCTCCCTCCCCAGGATTACTGTGGATTCCAGGGTTACTTATGTGTCCCTGGTCACTTCCTGTCCCTGTCCTGTTCTTGAATCTGCTACTGGCCTCTCTGTTCTCACACCTCTCTCCACACTCATCATCGCTGCTATTCCTTCTTTAGTTCTCCCACACATCAATGTTTTTCTGCGGTTTGTGGGTAAAGGAGAGGGGTCACAACACAGTGCTGAACAGGAAGCATTACAGCGAATACCAGGCATCACTCTTCTGAACAACTCCTTGACTGCAGTACCCTGGGGGGAGCCACTGGCTGAACTTCTCAGGCCCTGGACTCATGGCAACTTGCCAGGTCACCTCCTCTCTCTTAGGGGCCCTTTGCCATCTCCCCAGATTTCTTCCCATTTCACTGTCCAGGGAACAGCTCCTCAGTTCCCATTGCTTTCTTATTCAGCCCAGCAGCTGACCTCTCTTGGTCTTGTGGAGTGGTGGATAGGCCCCCTCTGTCCACATCGGGGCTCCGCTACTGCTGCCTGCATGGCCTTTGGCATGGTACTCATTCTCTCTCAGCTCCAGTTTCTTAATGTGTGACAGGGGTAACACCAGAATGTATTTAAAGGGGTTAGCACCATCCCTCGTACATTTGTGCTAGGCATCCGTGACAGTACCACCTCTCACGCCAGGAAATGACCCATCAGGTCCCTTACCGCTCAGAAGGGCTGTTATGGCCCTGAGTTTTGCCCACCCTAGCACATCTGGCGGTTGGCTTTTGAAATATGACTTTCTTCCCTGTTAGTGGGTTGTAGGAAAGCTTCCTTTCAGCCTAGCTCCTTAGAGATGTTGCTTGTGAAATGTACTCGTTCTCGGGGGTTTCATGGTGAATATGGGAAAAGAGGTGCTTGGGCAACTTGAACTCCCTTCCTCCAGGTCACAAGGCAGAGATTCAGTGCAACCCCTCCCCTTGGCCCTCTGCTACCCCTCCCTTCACGGATGGCACCTGCACCCACCCAGGGGCTCAAGGAAGACATTTGGGAGTCATTGTGAAGCCGCCTTTCCCTTATCTCCGCCTGTCAGTCCCCCAGTAAGCCCTCGTTGGGGTTACCTACAGATTCTCTATACACCGCTCCGCACAAGCCAGGCCCATGCACCTGGGTCACTGCAGCCATCTCCCTGCTGGAATCCCTGCTTCCACTCTTGCCTTCCTACAGTCCATCGTCCAGCAGGAGAGCAGAGCCATTTAAAAACATGGCAGGGACTTCCCTGGTGGTGCAGTGGATAAGAACTTGCCAATGCAGGGGACACAGGTTCGATCCCTGGTCTGGAAAGATCCCACATGCTGCGGAGCAACTAAGCCCGTGCACCACAGTTACTGAGCCTGCACTCTAGAGCCCGTGAGCCACAACTACTGAAGCCTGTGTGCCACGACTACTGAAGCTCGCGCGCCCTAGAGTCCGTGCTCTGCAATAAGAGAAGCCACCGCAATGAGAAGCCTGTGCACCGCAACAAAGAGTAGCCCCTGCTGGCCGCATCTAGAGAAAGCCCACGCGCAGCAACAAAGACCCAACACAGCCAAAAATAAATAAATAAATAAAGTTATTTATATATTTTTAAAAAGTAAAAAATAAACATAAGTCAGATCACTTCCCTCTCTTGCTTAAAACCCATCAGCGCTTCCTGTTGCCTTCAGAGCAAAATCCAGGCTCCACGGTGAGGCCCAAGGCCGTGATCCCACTGCTGCCTCTCCAGCTCCATCCCCCGCTGCCCTCACAACTTGCTTCCTTCCTCCTCCTCTAAATCCACATCCCTGGAACACTCCTCACACCTGGGCAACTCCATGGCTCCTTCTCAGCTTGCCAATTTCGGCACAGAAAGACCTACACTGACCACCCACTCTAGATTGGCCCACCCACTCCAATTTCTCTGCATCATCCTGCCCTGTGTACCACCCTCCGAGTCTCCCTCTACTCAGTTGTTACTGTTTTCTCCCCACAAAACTGTGAGCTCCCTGAGGGCAGGCGCTCTGTCTGTCTTGTTTGCTGTTTTGCCCCCAGCCCCTGGCACAGCAGGTGCACAGTATGTACTTATCGAATGAATGAGCAAACAGATGAATGAATACATCAACCAGGAAAATGAAGGAGGAAACCTCCAGGAGAACGTGTGGTGTGAGGAGACACTCCAAGGGAGGGGTCCCCAGGGAGCTCTCTCTCCACACAGGAGCCTGCTTCCTCACTGGGACACAGGTGTAGATCGGAGCCAGGAGCGACAGCCCTGAAGTCTCAGGGGCCTCCTGAGGCTTCCTGAGATGAGAGAGGGAACGGCTCTCCATCACTGAGAAACGCCTTGACTGCCGCAGCGAAAGGGCAGAGCTGCTGCCTCCAATGCTGATTTCCACACAGCGGCTGCCTTCCTCCACCCACCAGCGAGCCCACTGAGTTGCCGTAGCAACAGAGGATGGTGCCAGAGTCCAAATAGGGATGTCTGCATCTCCCAGCACATCTTCTGGGGAGGGCGAGAAGGAGGGGGGCCGGTCCACAGTCGTGCCCTGGCTCTGTCTGCCTCTGGTCTGTCCTGGTGTCTAAGCAAAGCACCTCCTCTGCCCCTCACCCCCACATCCCTTGAACATCGGAGGAAGATCTCGCTTCAGAGCCTTCTCCTCTGTGTTCTCTCTCCTGCTGTGGAAGGCAAGGAAAGGGATGGCCTCATCTTTGTATCCTGTTCAGGCCCGCAAATTGGCCAGAAGAACAAAGGACAAGGGCTCTCTGCTGGCTCACGGCTCTCAAGACAGCCTTAAGAATGTTTTCTTTTTGGGGCTTCCCTGGTGGCACAGTGGTTGAAAATCCGCCTGCCAGTGCAGGGGACAGGGGTTTGAGCCCTGGTCCGGGAAGATTCCACATGCTGCGAAACAACTAAGCCCGTGTGCCACAACTACTGAGCCCACAAGCCACAACTACTGAAGCCCACACACCTAAAGCCCATGCTCTGCAACATGAGAGGCACCACAACGAAGAGTAACCCCCACTCGCCACAACTAGAGAAAGCCCGCGTGCAGCAACGAAGACCTAACATAGACAAAAATTAAATAAATAAAAAAAATAAATTAATAAAAAAAGAATGTTTTCTTTCTTTTTTTTTTTAAGAATGTTTTCTTTTTAAATACCACTTTGTTAGTCTAACTTGTCACGTCCTGGAGTTTTTGAGGCTCTGTTGGCTGCCTTTTTGGTATCCCTAAAGAAGCAAAACCTGGCTTTTACTCCCCAGACGCTAAATGCCCTTTGGGGAAGCTGCTGAGAAGCAGTTTGTGTCATTTGTCAAGAATGACAATAGTATCTACCACTCACTGAGTGTGTGACATGCATCACTTCTCTCAATCCTCACAACTGCCCTGGAGAAAAGGTATTATAGTCCCTCTTTACATGTAAGGAAACTGAGGCTCCCTCGTTCCTGGGGTCACACAGCTGCTAAGGGGCCAAACTGCGATCCAAACACTGCACTCTCAGATGCTGAAACCCAAGCCATTGGCCACTGCTCTATACTGGGAAGTACCAGCAGCTACAGAACATGACTACAGTGAGCTTCCCCAGCCTCAGCCAGCCCTCTTGGGTCCTCATGTGGCCTCATCCTGGCCACAGTGGCCAGCACTTGTTGGCTCAGGCCCCAAGCGGCATCACCCCCACAGGGATCTAACAGCAACTCGCTCAGAGTGGGAACAAAGGCAGCTTTTTCAGCCCCTTCTTTAAAAACCTTCACTCCACGCCGCAGAAGCAGCCCCTCGGATTGGCTGTTACCATGGCAACTGGCTGCTGATCTCTGTCCAATTATGTCAGCCCAGAACTGCAGTGCCTCCGTGTCCATTTCCTGCCCAAGCTTCCCAGCCCGCCAGCCCAGCCCCTCTGACCTCCAGGCAGCTTTGAATGCCTAGGCTTTCTAATTACAGCTGCCTTTCAGTTCCCTAGTCCTGTTGGGAAACCTTTGTAATCTGCATTGAACTTCTCCTCCCAAGAGCCCATTTATCATACCCAGCCTCTGGCTCTTTATCTGGGGTTTATGAAGCACTGATTGTGTTATCCAGCCTTGCCCCCAGCATATGTACTCAACCGACTTGCAGAGAGCTTGGACACACACATTTCAGACATCTGGGACTTAGTGTCTGGCACCAAGATCTTTCCGCTGCAACCATGACTTTGTATGCGGTCTACAGTGGCCTGATTTCAAGTCTGATTTCTTCATTCATTCATTCATTTATTCATTCAATGACTCATGAGCACCTACTATGTTCCAAGTGCTCGGGACACCATGTTAAACAAGAGAGAATGGAACTTTACATTTCCCCAGGGGAGAGGGGTGATAAAGTAAACAGGTAAACAAACAAATAAATATGATCTGCGGTATCTGTAAGTGTGGTGCAGATAAAGGAGCTGAGGGGCTCCGATCCTAGGCTGGACATTTTCCTCTGTCCTCATCTAAGTTCCCCACTTGCAGAGGGAGGGGCACACCAGATGAGGGGTGAGTAGATGGTGCTTGATGTCCAGTGGGCACTTTTGGATGCAAGTGGCAAAGACCAAACTTAGGGAGAAGTGTTCTTTAGGCAGTGACGCAGCTGGGGATCTGAGGTCTGAAAGTCATCAGGACTCCATCCCCATCTCTTGTCCCTCTCAGGACATCAGCAATCTTCCTTCCCCTTGCAGTGGCTTTTCCCACAAGATGGGAAGCGTGGCTGCTGACAGATCCTATGAGTTTTAATTTTCACAGCCTCAGTCATGGAAGACAGCCTGACCTCAAGCACTCTCCCATTCCCAGACCAAAACACCAAGGGGAGAGACTCATTGACCCAGGTTGGAGGTTCCCAGGCCTGGGCTAACAAGTAAAGGCCAAGGATGGGATCAGAGTACTAATAAGGGTTAGTGCTCTGGGGGAAGGCAGACCATCCCAGGGTCTAGACCACCCCTACAAAGTGAGACCCATCGCGGTGTGTGCCCCCTGCCACTCCCCCACCCTCACCTCACCCCACCCCTACTCCTGCTTTCATACCTTAATGGTCTAACTTCTGTTTCAGAGAGGCAGCTTTGTGGCCTGTACCCCAGTTCAGTCCCAGTTCTTAAGGTCACCCTCTGCTCTGGGGTCTTCTCTGCCCACCTCACCTGTGTCACCCTCATGTGGAATCCTAACCACTCCATGCATGAGTCCAGGTCACCATCAACACTGGGCAGGTACAGCAGGTTTTATTGAAGGTCTGGAGGTGACAGAGGGCGAACACCCCATAGCTCAGAACAAGACCAACTTGTGGTCCGTTTCTCACCATCTTCTATCCTTAGAGCTGAGACCCGAGGGTCATATCTGGTTTCCCTCCCTCCTGACCTCACACCCCACCCCCAACTCACAGCAGGCGCCTGGAAATTCCTTATTACGTTCTACTGCAGAGGTATTCACCTGTCTGTCTCCACTCAAATCAGGTTCCCGTGCCAACACTGGCATATCCTAAAAACACATTAAGGTGCTTTGCTCAACTAAAGAATCTTCATGCTGAACCTACAAAGGACAGGAGAAACTTTGGAACTATAGTCACTGGTTTAACTTATCCACTCTCAAATGCTTAGGGCTCCCATTCCCAAGGACCAGAGCCAGGACAGGAGGTGGGGGCAGAGGAGTTCATGCACAGACTCTGATCTGGGCCCAGGATAAAGCGGTGTCTTCCTCGATGCGGAACCCTTGTCAGGCTGACCGGGAAAACTTACACACAGTGTATTCCACCACGCCTACTTTGAGGTTAGATGGGTTCGTGTTTTTGGATCCCTGAGAGTTCCTCCGAGGGGTGGGCTAGCAGGTCACACACTACCCAACACCCAGAAGGTGACACAGAGGAAGAACAAGTGGCTCCCAGACTGCAGAGGTCGGGGATGCTTCAGCAAGGGACACAAGATACCATTCAGGGAAGAGAAATAGTAATATGGCTCTGTTACCAAGCCTATTGCCCCAGAATCATACCTCTGTCCCTCCCTCAAACAGAAACCAACTACTCTTATCTAAGTTTCAGGAGGAAGCTACAAAGAGAAAAAAACAACTGGTTGGAACCAACTAGGCCCAAGATGGTGCAAGATTTGACTTCCAATAGACCTTGAGCCTCGTTATACTCTCACTTAATACGTTAGCATGCTAAATGACACGCCCGCCAGCGCCAGGACAGTCCACAATTGCCATGACAACAACTGGAAAAGCCCATACAAGGACTGAAAAGGAGAGTTGGATTTCTGGGTCCAAACCACACCCCTGTTCTTGGATAACTCACGAATATTCCCTCCATTCTTTCCAATTTCCTCCCTTTTACCTCGACCCTCCTATATATTTGATGTCTCCACCCGAATTGGGTTGAGAAGTTGATTTGTGAACTAGGTTCCTGCTTCTCCATTCTTTGGCTGTTGAATAAAGCTTGTGCTTTTCCCGTCTCAGCATCAGTTTTGTATTGGCTGTGCGAATCTGATCGGAAAAAGAACCTCCCTGGCAGAGACAGGGGTCTTGGTCTGGGCTAGGACCCCAGCACGAGTGCAGTCAACCGATTCAGTAACAGATCCTCTCTCCCATGCTCAGTTACATTACCTTGCAGCTGAAAAAGTTCAAGTGCCTGCATTTCCAGTGCCTGCTCTTTTCACTCAATGCCATGGGGCTCAGCAAATGCTAGACTCCTAACGGGGTGTCTCCTCCACAGCTCCCTATTGGATCTGTGAAGATTCAAAGATGACAGTCATCTGGGAAGCTGTGCCCTGACATGTTTCCAGCTGCCTGACGCTATCTCTGTGAACAATCAGAGCCCTCCCTGCGACCTCAGAAAAACCTGTGCAGAGGTAGACTGCCCACAAAGGGCACTCATGCCTTCTAGTGCCTTAACGTAGAGGCTATTTTTAATCTTCTGGAAGGATGAGGGACAGGGATGGGGAAACCAGCTGCCCGTTCTACGTCTGTCCTCTTCTCCCCCAGAGAGTTCATATGAGGAGAGTTACCAAGATCTTGGTGCTCCTTCCTTAGAAGGCTGGTTCCTTCTCATTAACTCAGATTTCCTGGAGCCTGGTCCTATTATGGACTCCTCCTGACTTCATGGTCTGAGCAAACTGCAGGTGGTTTCTGCAAATGCATTTGACTTTGAATCTAGGGGCTACGCTACATGGCCTTGAGATCACTTTCCCTCCTCACAGGAGGGAAGAGCACATTAGTGACATGGCCAGGAACCAGGTAACTTGGGTGAGCTGGTCCTGGCTCTGAGGAAGTCTGACTACTGCAAGCAGGTCACTTGCATCCTGGCACCTTGGTTTGCTCATGTCAAACGCATGGCTTGATAGTTTTCTGAACCACAGTCACTCATCTCCACCTTCATATCTTTTGTCACACTTGTGTATTACCTGTCTTATTATATACTTAATCTTTTTCTGAAAATTCATTAATCTTTATAACTTGGCTCCATGCTAAGCAATACATCCATGAAATCACATATTTACGGTGCTAGTTTTATTTTTTCGACTATGTGCTGAAACAAATATTTATTTTTAATCACACTCATCTGTATAATCCCTGAAACCATCCTGACTACCATACACGTGGACCCCCCTTTGGAAACGCTGGATTAGAGCACCACTTCAGCTCCCAATGTCTTCACCCCTACTGTGAAATTCTAATAATCCCAAAAAGGAGAAGCAATTTCAGAAAAAAAAAAAATTATTCCCCAGCCAACAGCCAGCATGACCCTTCAAACAAAATTGCTGTGTCTTGACAGGTTCTCCTCTCCCATCACAGTTTACAGAACCCAACACTGACTCCAATTTCCTGAGCCTTTGAGGAGTCTACTGGGCCCTGGCCACTGCACTTCTCTTAGAGTTCCATGTGGTCACTGAAGGCCTCAGTCCCAAACTGCCCCAGGCCTGGCTCTGTGTCAGGTGGTGGGGTTGCTGTGGCCCAGAAGGAAATGGCCTTCCTTTCCCACCCCAAGTGACTGCAGGGTTGGCCTTTCATCCTAAGCAAGCGATCCCAAGGTTAGAGCAAGTCTTTGTTGGGTTGGCAGCCTCATCTGATGCCCTTCACACCCTCCGTGTTTCCTGGAACTCTTTGGATGACACATGGAGAAATTCACGGGGATCCTTGGCTTGGAACTCTCTTCTCTGGTAAGAAATTGGCAAGCGGCGGAAAGAAGAGCTGGGTAGCCAAGAGAGGGGCAACACAAGATGTTTCCCTGGTGAAAGAAGTCGTTCCTGACACCTGCACAGCGACACAAAAGCTGAACAAATCATCAGCCGAATCATCACGGTTGATCTTTCTCTTCCTTAGGGGTCCCCAAATCTGGCTGATCATCAGAATCATTTGAAGCGCTTTTAAAAATAAAGTAAAAATAAAGTTAAACGCCCTTACGCAGCAATTATACCCCTAGGTATTTACCTATGATAAATGAAAACATATTTATAGCAGCTTTATACATAATAGCCAAAAACAATCCTAAAAGTCCTCTCAGTAGGTGAAGAGAGAAACAAATTGAGGTACAAACATGTGGTGGATACTACTCAGCAATAAAAAGGAATGAACTGTTGATGTGATCCATGCAACAACATGGATGGATCTGGAAAACACTATGGGAAGCAAAAGAAACCAGATCCAAATAAGTGAATCCTGTATGAGTCTGCTGATATTCAAGAATGGGCAAAACTCACCTATGGTGGCAGAAATCAGGACATTGGTGGTCTATGCAGGGTGGGGGTTGGTTTAACTTTCTGGGGCCATGGAAATGTTCTATATACATTTGTCAAAACTCATCCAATTATACTCTGAAGATCCGTGTAATTCGCTGTAGATAAATTTTACCTGAATTTCAAAACAAAACTAAAAAATATATCCTCTGACCCCATCCCATTCCTACTGAATCAGAATCTCCAGAGGCAGAATCTGGAAATTTATATTTTAAAAAACTCCCCAGGTGATTCTGCTACACAGCCAGATGTGGGAACCTGCGGCTCTAGAAGCTCTGGCTGACTCTCTCATTGTTTACCAGATTTGAGGAAGTTCTAGGGCTGTTACTAGAAAGAAAGACTAGCTATGATAATAGCTATTGCTCACGGAGCACTTATTATGTTCTCAAATTCTTCCAATAACCCAGCAAAGCAGGTGTCATTTTACAGATTAAAAAAAACTGAGAGCAAGAAACTTGCTCAAATCACACAGCTGATAAGTAGCAAAACCACTTAGCCCAGTCTTCCTTACTACAAGTACCTCATTCTTCCCACCATTCATTCATTCATTCATTCATTCAAACAATCAAAAACAAATAAGTATTGTGTACCTTCCCAGAGCCAGCCCATCTGCTGGCATGATGTTGTACCAACCTCCCTGAGAAGTCTCTAAGGAGGAGTAATGCGTGAGCGAGACGGAGTCTGTAAGGCAGCATTTCCCTTTGATTTGAAGAACTTGAGGAGGTAAAGGGATCCCAGGCCTCTTTTGATTTTAATTATTCAGGTGGTTTGGGGAAAGGCAGGAGGTTTATGGTTATATAAGCATTGCTAAAGGAAGCCTCTCTGTTGCTTACTTTGGGAACTTTCCAGAAGCTAACACCAATAGCAGGTCATGATAAAAATGGGTTCAAACCATTATCGGATTATGAATAATTCACAAGGTACCCCCTGTTACCCATTATATTTTGTTCTACATAATTGCCTTCTGGAAATCTGCTCCCAGTGAAGGGAATTGGGAGTATGCATGAAATTGAATATTTCTGCCTTTGACAAATAAATTTAAACAAAATTGTGAATTAGTTTCAGTCCACTGCCGCCTATCCCCTTTGAGTTGATAAGACTGGTCTTGTATCCCAGCAAAATAACTGAGCAAGGAGAAAAGGGTCTAGCTTCTTTGAAGGGGAAGTCAGTCCTAGCTCCTATTCATGGCAGGCAGTGTCCCAAGGGTTCTAAATATTGTGGAGGATTCAGGGTGGGATGGGGAGCTCTAGGTCTGGGGAGAATCAGAGCCAAACCACAAAATGAACTCTGGATGGTATGATGCAAAGATGGGAATGACCAGAATAATAAGAGTAATCTTTTCTAAAAAATTGAGATGTAATTCATCCTTTTAAAGTATACAAGTCACTGTACACCAGCCTCTGGCAACCATTAATCTACTTTCTATCTCTATAGATTTGCCTGTTCCAGACATTTCATATAGATGGAATCACATAACATGTGGCCTTTAGTGACAAGTTCCTTTAACTTAGCGTAATATTTCCAAAGTTCATCCATGTTGTAGCATGTATCAGTACTTCATTCCTTTTTATCACTGAATAATATTCCATTGTACAGATATGCTATATTTTGCTTATCCACTCATCACTTAATGGAAATTGGTTTGTTTCTCCTTTTTGGCTATTATGAACAATGCTACTATGAACATTCACGTACAGGATTTCGTGCGAACGTATGTTTTCAATTCTCTTCGGTACATACGTAGGAGTAGAATTGCTGGGTCATAAGGTAACATATATTCAATTTTTTGAGGAAGTGTCAAACTGTTTTCCACTGTGGCTGCACCATTTTATGTTATTACCCCCAGCAGCATACAAGGGTTCTGCCCTTTTCTAGCACTACCTTTCTCTAGCAATACCCTTACTTTATCTTCCTGGTCAAAATGTTATCTATTCTGTGTACCAGTCACAGCTTATCTGAAAACCTAATCTACATTACTGGCTTCATGTGTCATCCCTCTGGACAACACATTCACAGTTTAAGAAAAGCTTCCCGGAGATACAATAATACATTATTCAGGACACGTCCAAATTCAAAACATCTGAAGCAGAAAGAGGATTTATTTGCTTATGTAGCTGGGAAGATAACAGAGCAGCTTACAGACTCTAAGGGGGAGTTACAGGAACCAAAGCTTCAGCTTCACGGTGAATCAGTAAATCTCTCTCTTTCTCTCTCTCTCTCTCTCTCTCTGTTTCATCACCCCCACCTTTCTGAACCTCCCTTTTGTTTCTTTGGTTCCCTCCTTCCATGATACTCTCTCCATATCTCATCTCTGTAGCCTCATCTTGGCCTCATTCCACATCAGGTTCTTTCCATGTAGAAGAATGATGGCTGCCAGCAGTTCAGACTTACATCCTCCCAGCTTAGTAGCCCCCAGGGATAGTTTTAGATCTGGGGACAGGGACCCTCTCTCTCCCAGAATCGTGTGTCATGCCCATCTGGATCAATCATGTGTCTAGGAAAATGAAAGCTAATGTTCGGTCTACACTAGCTACCCCACCTACATCTGTGGCCAGATCAGAAGAAGGGGCATAGGTGGACTAGGGTAGATGGTGAGAGGGACACGCTGAGCAGCCAGAAATAATCACTGTCAATACCTTAATCCAAAGGGGAGGAGCTAGTGTTAGAAATTTCTGACATCATGGACATTCCAAAATCATAGGCAAATAGAAGGCCATTTGGGGCAGGACAACAACCCCAGAGCTTATTCTGTCTGTGTCTGGAGCCAGCCCTGGTCTGGACAGTCTCCTGGGGTAACAGAGGACACTGAGTCCCTGGAAAGCCAACAGGCACTTTTCAAATTATAGGGCAACACATATCACCGCAGCACACGTGGGGACTGGAGCAGACCCACCACCTAACTTGATTACTGCCTCCTTAGCTATTTAATTCTGTTGCAGTTTTACTTTGTCCATATGAGTGGAACGGAATCTTTCTTAGAAAATGGAGGAACAACTTCAGTAAATGAAAGCATTTTCTACTTTACTCTCGGTGGGTTCCAAAATCTGAAAAGGACTCTCAAGGGACTTCCAAAACTTCTCAAATAAGGTTAAATGGCTATTAGGACCCACACATTCAAGAGACAAAATGAGCTGAATCCTTAGACGTTAGAATTGGAAGACCCTGTGGGGACCACCTAGTCCCCCCACTCGTTTTACACAGGGAGCAATTGAGCCCCAGGGATGGAAGAGGCCTGTCTGGTCGCACAGATAAGAAGTGGCAGAGCTACTACATCCAGATTTCCCAGTGCATCATGCCCATTCTTCTTGACCAGGCCTCTTCTTGTCTGTACTCTCCCTTATGAGCACAAACTTAAATTAAAAAAAAAAAAAAGTAAATATGGCTCCAGATACATAGTAAGGGCATAAGAAAGAGGTGCTGAATGGTTGCAAAGACTTTCCAGTTTAGTTCACTCTTTGGGCATTGCAGGAACCCAGCCTATGCCTGGGGGAGGATTTCTTGCTGAAATCAGCACTGCGGGTACCATAATCCAGCTGTGAGTCACAAACTGCACAGGAAGCATTTTAATGAGATTTTTCTGAGTGAGAGAGGAGAGTCTTTACATGTGAGGAAGGGAAAGAGGTGCAGACAGTTTTGAAACTGCAATAAACAGCTGAAATCAACAGACTCCACCTGAGTACTTACCATGTATAATGCCCCGTGGGCAGAACAAAGACATTTCAGACACAATTCTCTCCTTGCACATTTACAGTCCAGTCTCCCAGGAGAGAAGACATGCTTCTGGGACGTGTTTTGGAGTGTGTGTGTGTGTGCGTGCTCTCACGCACATGAATTTGTAAGAGCTCTTAGTTCCTGTCTGTCTCAGAAGTTGCAAATATTTCTCTCCTGCTTTCGTCTTTTAACTTGTTTTTCTCTTCTGAAGTATTTCATTTTCATACACGATCATATCCATCAATCATTTCTTTTGTGTTGCCTACGCTTTTGTGTCATGACTCAGTATCCTGCTCTACTTCAGTTTTCTTCTAATTTTTTTAAAATAAATTTATTTATTTATTTTTAATTTTGGCTGTGTTGGGTCTCTGTGGCTGCACACAGGCTTCCTCTAGTTGCGGTGGGGGGGGGGCTACTCTTCTTCTCCCTTCACAGAGCAAATATCCCACATAAATGGATGGAGACCGATGTGGGGTGACTGGGGATGTGGATTGTCAGCAAGAACAATGCTCTGCTAGCCCCATCCCTTTTTCTAGACCTAACCTGAGAGCATGTCTGGTCTCTCTAACTCACCTAGTTAGCACTTGCCTTCTCACAGATATAGCTTTCCTATCCTTGTTCCAAATATCTCCTCCTTGGGAACCCAACAGCTCTCCCTCTGCCCCAGAGGAACGAGACCTGCCTGTGCTTTTTTTTTTTTTTTTTTTTTTTAATGAGGCTACTGGATATTTTCTGAGGGGTGAGGTCTCCTGATTTAAATATTTCTCTCAGGGCTTTTTTTTTTTTTTTAATATTTATTTATTTATTTATTTATTATTTACTTGGTTGTGCCGGGTCTTAGCTGCCACAGTCAGGCTCCTTAGTTGCAGCTCATTGGCTCCTTAGTTGCAGCAGGCAAACTCATAGTTGCAGCACGCATGTGGGATTTAGTTCCCAGACCAGGGATTGAACCCGGGCCCCCTGCATTGGGAGCGCAGAGTCCTAACCACTGCGCCACCAGGGAAGTCCCAACCTGCCTATGCTTTTGCATTATAGATGACCTAGTATTCTTAGGGAAGCAGTGCCTTCTGCACTTTAGATCTAGGAAGGAGTGAGTCTGTGTTCTAGAGAGGATTCTTTTCCCTCTAACCTTCAAACTGGCATTCACCAGTAAGAGGTTTTTGTTGTCAAGGGTGGGGAGGGGGACAATCTGGCAGCCTTCAAATCACACATCTCAGTCTTTTAACAAGCAACTCCATGGTTAGAAAAATTTTAAGGACATAGCAAAGATTTAATGGCAAGGGTGTGCATTATTTTTTTTTTAATTGAAATATAGTTGATTTACAATATTGTGTTAGTTTCAGGTCTACAGCATAGTGATTCATTTTTGCTGTTGTTGTTGTTTTGCAGATTATATTGCATTATAGGTTATTTACAAGATATTGGGTATAATTTCCTGTGCTATACAGCAGGGGTCCCCAACCCCTGGACCACGGAGCGGTAGCAGTTTGTGGTCTGTTAGGAACCGGACTTCACAACAGGAGGTGAGTGGCAGGCAAGAGAGTGAAGCTTCATCTGCCGCTCCCCACCACTCACATTACCGCCTGAACCATCCCCCACCCCATCCATGGAAAAATTGTCTTCCACGAAACCCATCCCTGGTGCCAAAAAGGTTGGGGACCGCGGCTATACAGTAAATCCTTGTTGCTTATCTATTTTATGTATAGTAGTTTTTATCTGTTAATCCCATACTAATAATTTGTCCCACCCCAACCCCCCTCTTCCCTTCGGTAACTATAAGTTTGTTTTCTATGTCTGTGAGTCTGTTTCTGTTTCGTATGTAGATTCATTTGGACATAGATCTATTTTTTAGATTCCACATGTAAGTGATATTATATAGTATTTGTCTTTCTCTGTCTGACTTATTTCACCAAGCATAGTATTCTCTAGGTCAAGGATGCCCATTATAACATAGTTTATAATAGTGAAAAACTGGCAAGAGCCTAAAGGCTCAAGAGTAAGGGGATTCACACACCTATGGTTTAATCTTCAACAAAGGAGGCAAGAATATACAATGGGGAAAAGACAGTCTTCTCAGCAAGTGGTGTTGGGAAAGCTGAACAGCTGCATGCAAATCAATGAAGTTAGAACACACCCTCACACCGTACACAAAAATAAACTCCAAATGGCTTAAAGACTTAACTATAAGACATAACAACATAAAACTCCTAGAAAAGAACAGAGGCAAAACATTCTCTGACATAAATCGTACCAATGTTTTCTTAGGTCAGTCTCCCAAGGCAATAGAAATAAAAGCAAAAAAAAAAAAAAACAGATGGGACCTAATAAAACTTTATAAGCTTTTGCATAGCAAAGGAAACCATAAATAAAGTGAAAAGACAACCCATAGAATGGGAGAAAACACTTGCAAACGATGCGACCGACAAGGGTTTAATTTCCAAAATATACAAACAGCTCATACACTCAATGACAAAAAAACAAACAACCCAATCGAAAAATGGGCAGAAGACCTAAATAGACATTTCTGCAAAGACATACAGATGGCCAATAGACATATGAAAAGATGTTCATCATTGCTAATTATTAGAGAAATGCAAATTAAAACTACAATGAGTTACCACCTCACACCGGTCAGAACGGCCATCATTAAAAAGTCTACAAATAACAAATGCTGGAGAGGGTGTGGAGAAAAGGGAACCCTCCTACCTGTTGGTGGGAATGTAAGTTGGTGCAGTCACTATGGAAAACAGTATGGTGGTTCCTCAAAAAACTAAAAACAGAGCTGCCATATGATCCAGCAATCCCATTCCTGGACATACATCCGGAGAAAATATACATGCACCCCTGTGTTCATAGCAGCACTATTTACATAGCCAAGACAAGGAAACAACCTAAATGTCCATCGCCAGAGGAATGGATAAAGAAGATGTGGTACATATATACAATGGAATACTACTCAGCCATTAAAAGAACAAAGTAATGCCATTTGCAGCAACATAGATGCAACTAGAGATTATCATACTAAGTGAAGTCAGAAAGAGAAAGACAAATCCATAGGATATTACTTATACGTGGAATCTAAAATACAACACAAATGAACATATCTATGAAACAGAAACAGACTCACAGACATAGAGAACAGACTTGTGGTTGCCAAGGTGGTGGTGGAGGGGGAGGCTGGGGAAGGGAAGGATTGTGAGCTTGGGATCAGCAGATGCAAACTATTATATATAGGATGGATAAACGATAAAGTCCTACTGTATAGCACAGGGGACTATATTCAATATCCTGTGATAAACCATAATGGAAAAGAATATGAAATAGAATACATATATATGCATAACTGAAGCACTTTGCTGTACAGCAGAAACGAACACAACATTGTAAATCAGCTATACCTCAATTTTTTAAAAAAAAAGAATATGGGGTTTATTAAATTATGGCACATCCATAAACTAGAACATTATTTACCTTGTAAAACTATGCTGTAGATGAATACTCATAGACATGGACAGATGGGTACAGTACAATAAACTGTTAGAAAAAAATATAATTGTAGTATGATGCCATTTTTGCCAGTATACATACAGATAAATGTACAGATGGATATATGTATTTCAAGTGTTAACAGCAGTTGACTTGAAATGGTGGGTATGTTTATTATCTTCATTTTGCCTAAGTGTAGGTTCTACATATCTTCTAGGGGTTACCTTTAGAGATGGTATTGAAGAAAAAGGAACATGAGGAAGATTTCTGGCGTGCTGGGAATGTTCTAAATCAGTGCTATCCAAAAGAAATATAATGTAAGCTGCATATGTAAATTAAAATTCACAGGTGAAATTAATTTTAAGGATATATTTGTATTTAATATAATATATCCAAAATACTGTCATTTGGGTATTTAATTACTATAAACAAACCACCAATGACATATGTTCCCTTTTATTGTACTAAGTTGTTGGAAGTGTATTTTACACTCACAGCACATCTCAATTCCAACTAGCCAGACTTGAACTGCTTAGTAGACAGAGTGGCTAGTAGTTACTGTATCGAATAGTGCAAGACTGTATCTTGATTTGAGTGGTGTCTTCATGGATATTTATATAAAAATTCATTATGCTGTACATTTAAGATATAAGCGTTGGGGACTTCCCCGGTGGTGCAGTGGTTAAGAATCCACCTGCCAATGCAGGGGAGCCGGGTTCCAGCCCTGGTACGGGAAGATCCCACATGCCGCGGAGCAACTAAGCCCGTGAGCCACAACTACTGAGCCTGCGCTCTAGAGCCCGCTCTACAGCTCTAGAGCCCGCTCTAGAGCCACGACTGCTGAAGCCCGCACGCCTAGAGCCCGTGCTCCGCAACAAGAAAAGCCACCGCAGTGAGAAGCCTGCGCACCGCAACGAAGAGTAGCCTCCCTCGCCACAACTAGAGAAAGCCCGCGCGCAGCAACAAAGAGCCAACGCAGCCAAAAATAAATAAAATAAAGACTTGACCTTTAAAAAAAAAAATCTCAAAAAAAAAGGTATAGGGCTTCTCTGGTGGTGCAGTGGTTGAGAATCTGCCTGCCAATGCAGGGGACACAGGTTCGAGCCCTGATCTGGGAAGGTCCCACATGCCGCGGAGCAACTGGGCCCGTGAGCCACACTGCTGAGCCTGCGCGTCTGGAGCCTGTGCTCCGCAACAAGAGAGGCCGCGACAATGAGAGGCCTGCGCACCGCGATGAAGAGTGGCCCCCGCTGGCCGCAACTAGAGAAAACCCTCGCACAGAAACGAAGACCCAACACAGCCAAAAATAAATAAATAAAAATTTAAAAAATGTATAAGCGTTGTATCAATACTTCAATAAAATAAATTTTAAAAAATTTAAATGAACCTTTAAAAAAGAGGGTTAGGAGACATATCAAGCAAAGAAAAGCAGCCTCTGGAGACTCAGCAGAGCTGAGCATTCCTCTCTGGGACCGAGGACACCATTCAGAGCTCCAGGGGCAACCCCCTCAAGTCAGCTGATTTGCCTACACAACAGAGGCTCAGCCCAGGGCCAGGCAGAGCAGGGCGAATCAGCTCCACTAAGAGAAGGAAGAACAGAAACTTGGGGAGAACGCCCTAATGCTAGTAGGAGTGTGGAGTGAGTCTAAAGGTTTACACACAGCACCTTCTAGCTGCCTTTGCCCCCAGAGATGAAGAGAATGTTCTGGGACTCATGTAGAGAAGAGGCGGGTGAGATCCCAACCCACTGGCCAGGAAGGCTCCCATGGCCACAGCTGACCCGTGCTCCATGCAAGCCTGAGAGAATCTACCTCCATTCTGCTCTGAGCACTGCAGGTTAGGTCAGGGTTCCTGAGGTAGGGTACATGCACCCGATAATTTTAGTGGTATGTCGGAAAATTTTTTTAATTGTTATGTATTTATTTAAAATTGTGTGTGTGTGTGTAAGTACATGCGTGTATAATGGAACATAAAATCCATAACTTCATAGATAACAATTGGTTAGGGTAATGCTAAAGTTAAAAAAATGACCATAGGGAGTCCCCTGGTGGTCCAGCGGTTAGGACTCTGCGCTTCCACTGCAGGGGCCCCGGGTTCGCTCCCTGGTCAGGGAACTGAGATCCCACAAGCTGCATAGAGCAGCCAAGAAATAAAATAATAAAATAAAATAAATGAATAAAATAAAAGGTGACTGTAAATAAAAATATTAAGCATGTAACAACACAGATGGTACATGGATATAGCAGCAACAGCAACAAATTATAAAGTGGTAGGCAAATCTTTGAATTTTTGATCAACCACTGTCCCTCCATGAAATGATCCTGGAGACCCAGGCTTTTTGGGGTGGGGCAGGGGGAGGTACTTAAGGGACTGGTCTATGCAGGTGAATCAGGAGGAAAAGAAAAGCAACAGTTAGTTCAGAATCTCTTCAAGAGGCGTCAGAAATTGGCTGGTTGGAAGTCAAGAGACCATTTGCTAGAAAAAGCAAGACCTTGAAGGAAACACAGTGCAGGTTTCTCCAAAGGGACTCATATTGCGGTCATAGTAGAGATTCTTCTTCTTTGTTCCTCTGGGGCAAAGGGGAAAGGCCCCCACTCCTCACCCAGGCGGCATCCCAGAGCCATGCACTCCTGGGTCAGCAGATCTCCCAAGGGGGCACTTCCTGTCTGTGGGGTTCACAGGCAAGTGGCTGCCTGCAGGGCTGACCAAGGGCCAGGACAGCTGCCAGGATGAAGGACTGACAGAGAGGAAAGCCGTGGGGAAGTGCACATCCGTGAATATTGAATTTGTTGAACAAAAAAAGATAATGGACCAGTTCCCTAACTCTGGGTGGCGCTCTCTTTCTTATGTCTATGAGTAGATCTGTTTTGGGAATTTGTCTTTCCTATCAATATCCCCAAAGTCCTTTCTTTCTTTCCTTTTTACCTGTTTCTGACCAGAATGCTTCCCAACTTGGATAGAACTACCTTTGGACGCCAGAGCTAAGGGTCAGGGTCCTGCCAGCAGAGCAGGAAGTAAGGGCTTTGTCTGCCCTTGAGTTCCTGGGGGCCACAGGGCCCGCTGAAGAGAAGCCACACACACACCCATTCAGCAAGCATGTGGGTTTCCTGAAGAAACCAAAAGGTTTCTTTTGGGTCCTTTGAGCCTAAAGCCTGTGTGTAGCACCTGTGGAGCAGACACAAAGATTTCACCATCTTGTTCTTAATGTACTCAGTCCATCTGGGAGTAGAGAGGAGCAAAAGCATTAAAAAGGTAGAAGGAAGCCAAGAAGGAGAGATGCCTAGGAGTGCACTGAGGAAGAAACAAGCCAGGCTCACAGAACGGGGTGGGGGGTGAATTATAACCCTCCTCAGAGCTCCCAGCCATATGGATGGGCCCATGATGGTAATAATTGTTTCTATTTATGGACAGCTGACAACGTGCCAGGACTGTGCTGAGCTCTCTCTCCATGTGTTACCCCACTTAGCAGAGTGGCTGACAGCACAGGCTCTGGAGTTATTCAGTCAGCACATTTTATTAAGAGCCTACTATGTGCCAGGTGCTGTTCTAGGTACTGGAGAAACAGCAGTGCCAAGTCCAAGTCCCTACTCTAAGAAGTTACCTAAGCCAGAGGCTTCACTTGGACCAGATTTGGGTTTTAAACCTACCTTTCGCTAGATGATCGACCAGTAGCCCCTGTGGGCCTTAGTCTCTCCAGCTACGAAATTTAAAAAGAATTTACCTTAAAGGTTTGTGTGAGGATTAAATGAAACAAAACGTGTCAAGTTCTTAGAGCAGTGCACAAGACCCAGTAAAGGCTCAATAAATACTGGCCGTTATTTGTAATGCTTCAGGTAGGTACCCTTATTGTCCCCATTCTTTTTTTTTTTTTGCTGTGGTGGTGAAATATACATAACATAAAATTTATCATTTTTACCATTTTAGAGTATATAGTTCAATGGCATTAAGTACATTCACGTTGGTGGGCAGCCATCACCACCATCCATGTCCAGAATTTTTTCCACCTTCCCAAACTGAAATTTCATACCCATTAAAAGTAACTCCCCATTTCTCCCTTCCTCTGGTCCCTGGCAACCACCATACTACTTTCTATGAATTTAACTACTGTTAAGTACCTAATATAAATGGAATCATACAATATTTATCCTTTTGTGGCTGGCTTATTTCACTTAGCATAATATCCTCAAGGATCATCCATGTTGTAGCATGTGTCAGAATTTCCTTCCTTTTTTTTTTCTATTTCTATTTTTTCAAACATCTTTATTGGAGTATAACTGCTTTACATTGTTGTGTTAGTTTCTGCTGTATAACAAAGTGAATCACCTATACATATACACATATCCCCATATCCCCTCCCTCTTGCCTCTCCCTCCCACCCTACCTATCCCACCCCTCTAGGTGGTCACAAAGCACTGAGCTGATCTCCCTGTGCTATGCGGCTGCTTCCCACTAGCTATCTATTTTACATTTGGTAGTGTGGTAGTGTATGTATGTCAATGCCACTCTCTCACTTCGTCCCAGCTTACCCTTTCCCCTCACCGAGTCCTCAAGTTCATTGTCTGCGTCTTTATTCCTGTCCTGCTCCCAGGTTCTTCATGACCTTTTTTTTTTTTAGATTCCATATATATGTGTTAGCATACAGTATTTATTTTTCTCTTTCTGACTTACTTCACTCTGTATGACAGACTCTAGGTCCATCCACCTCACTACAAATAACTCAATTTCATTTCCTTTTATGGCTGAGTAATATTCCATGGTATATATGTGCCACATCTTCTTTATCCATTCATCTGTCAGTGGACACTTAGGTTGCTTCCATGTCCTGGTTATTGTAAATAGTGCTGCAATGAACATTGTGGTACATGACTCGTTTTGAATCATGGTTTTCTCAGGGTATATGCCCAGTAGTGGGATTGCTGGGTCAGATGGTAGTTCTATTTTTCGTTTTTTAAGGATCCTCCATACTGTTCTCCATAGTGGCTGTATCAATTTACATTCCCACCAACAGTGCAAAAGGGTTCCCTTTTCTCCACACCCTCTCCAGCATTTATTGTTTGTAGATTTTTTGATGATGGCCATTCTGACTGGTGTGAGGTGATACCTCATTATAGTTTTGATTTGCATTTCTCTAATGATTATTGATGTTGAGCATCCTTTCATGTGTTTGTTGGCAACCTGTATATCTTCTTTGGAGAAATGTCTATTTAGGTCTTCTGCCCATTTTTGGATTGGGTTGTTTGTTTTTTTGATATTGAGCTGCATGAGTTGCTTGTGTATTTCGAAGATTAATCCTTTGTCAGTTGCTTCATTTGCAAATATTTTCTCCCATTCTTAGGGTTGTCTTTTCGTCTTGCTTATGGTTTCCTTTGCTGTGCAAAAGCTTTTAAGTTTCATTATGTCCCATTTATTTATTTTCGTTATTTCCATTTCTCTAGGAGGTTGGTCAAAAAGGATCTTGCTGTGATTTATGTCACAGAGTGTCCTGCCTATATTTTCCTCTAAGACTTTTATGGTGTCTGGCCTTACATTTAGGTCTTTAATCTATTTTGAATTTATTTTTGTGTATGGTGTTAGGGAGTGTTCTAATTTCATTCTTTTACATGTAGCTGTCCAGTTTTCCCAGCACCACTTATTGAAGAGGCTGTCTTTTCTCCATTGTATACTCTTGCCTCCTCTATCAAAGATAAGGTGACCATATGTGCATGGGTTTATCTCTTGGCTTTCTATCCTGTTCCATCGATCTATGTTTCTGTTTTTGTGCCAGTACCATACTGTATTGATTACTGTAGCTTTGTAGTATAAAGTCAGGGAGCCTGATTCCTCCAGCTCTGTGTTTCTTTCTCAAGATTGCTTTGGCTATTTGGGGTCTTTTGTGTTTCCATACAAATTGTGAAATTTTTTTGTTCTAGTTCTGTGAAAAATGCCATTGGTAGTTTGATAGGGATTGCGCTGACTGCTTTGGGTAGTACAGTCATTTTCACAATGCTGATTCTTCCAATCCAAGAACATGGTATATCTCTCCATCTGTTTCTATTATCTTTAATTTCTTTCATCAGTGTCCTATAGTTTTCTGCATGCAGGTCTTTTTCTCCTTAGGTAGGTTTTTTTTTTTTTTTTTTTTTTTGCGGTACGCAGGCCTCTCACTGTTGTGGCCTCTCCCGTTATGGAGCACAGGCTCCAGAGGCTCAGGCTCAGTGGCCATGGCTCACAGGCCCAGCTGCTCCACGGCATGTGGGATCTTCCCAGACCAGGGCACGAACCCACGTCCCCTGCATTGGCAGGCGGACTCTCAACCACTGCGCCACCAGGGAAGCCCTTAGGTAGGTTTATTCCTAGCTGTTTTATTCTTCTTGTTGCAATGGTAAATGGGAGTGTTTCCTTAATTTCTTTTTCAGATTTTTCATCATTAGTGTACAGAAATGCAAGAGATTTCTGTGCATTAATTTTGTATCCTGATACTTTACCAAATTCATTGATTAGCTCTAGTAGTTTTCTGGTAGTATCTTTAGGATTTTCTATGTATAGCATCATGTCATCTGCAAACACTGACAATTTTATTTCTTCTTTTCCAATTTGGATTCCTTTTATTTCTTTTTTGTCTCTGATTGCTGTGGCTAAAACTTCCAAAACTACGTTGAATAAGAGTGGTGTGAGTGGACAACCTTGTCTTGTTCCTGATCTTAGTGGAAATGATTTCAGTTTTTCATCATTGAGAATGATGTTGGCTGTGGGTTTGTCATATATGGCCTTTATTATGTTGAGGTAAGTTCCCTCTATGCACACTTTCTGGAGGGTTTTTTATCATAAATGGGTGTTGAATTTTGTCAAAAGCTTTCTCTGCATCTATTGAGATGATCATATGGTTTTTCTCCTTCAATTTGTTAATATGGTTTATCACATTGATTGATTTGCATATATTGAAGAGTCCTTGCATTCCTGGGATAAACTCCACTTGATCATGGTGTATGATCCTTTTAATGTGCTGTTGGATTCTGTTTGCTAGTATTTTGCTGAGGATTTTTGCATCTATGTTCATCAGTGATATTGGCCTGTAGTTTTTTTTGTGTGTGACAGCTTTGTCTGGTTTTGTTGTCAGGGTGATGGTGGCCTCGTAGAATGAATTTTGGAGTGTTCCTCCCTCTGCTATATTTTGGAAGAGTTTGAGAAGCATAGGTGTTAGCTCTTCTCTAAATGTGTGATAGAAGTCACCTGTGAAGCCATTTGGTCCTGGGCTTTTGTTTGTTGGAAGATTTTTAATCACAGTTTCAATTTCAGTGCTTGTGATTGGTCTGTTCATATTTTCTGTTTCTTCCTGATTCAGTCTTGGAAGGTTGTGCTTTTCTAAGCATTTGTCCATTTCTTCCAGGTTGTCCATTTTATTGGCATATAGTGCTTGTAGTAATCTCTCACGATCCTTTGTATTTCTGCAGGGTCAGTTGTTACCTCTCCTTTTTCATTTCTAATTCTATTGATTTGAATCTTCTCCCTTTTTTTCTTGATGAGTCTGGCTAATGGTTTATCAATTTTGTTTATCTTCTCAAAGAACCAGCTTTTAGTTTTACTGACCTTTGCTATCGTTTCTTTCATTTCTTTTTCATTTATTTCTGATATGATCTTTATGATTTCTTTCCTTCTGCTAACTTTGGGGTTTTTTTGTTCTTCTTTCTCTAATTGCTTTAGGTGTAAGGTTAGGTTGTTTATTTGAGATTTTTCTTGTTTCTTGAGGTAGGATTGTATTGCTATAAACTTCCCTCTTAGAACTGCTTTTGCTGCATCCCATAGGTTTTGGGTTGTTGTGTTTTCATTGTCTTTTGTTTCCAGGTATTTTCTGATTTCCTCTTTGATTTCTTCCGTGATCTCTTGGTTTTTAGTAGTGTATTGTTTAGCCTCCATGTGTTGGTAATTTTTACAGTTTTTTTCCTGTAATTGATATCTAGTCTCATAGCATTGGGGTAGGAAAAGATACTTGATACGATTTCAATTTTCTTAAATTTACCAAGGCTTGATTTGTGACCCAAGGTATGATCTATCCTGGAGAATGTTCCACGAGCACTTGAGAAGAAAGTATATTCTGTTGTTTTTGGATGGAATGTCCTATAAATATCAATTAAGTCCATCTTGTTTAATGTGCCATTTAAAGCTTGTGTTTCCTTATTTACTTTCATTTTGGTTGATCTGTCCATTGGTGAAGGTGGGGTGTTAAAGTCTCCTACTATGATTGTGTTACTGTCGATTTTCCCTTTTATGGCTGTTAGCATTTGCCTTATGTATTGAGGTGCTCCTATGTTGGGGTCATAAATGTTTATAATTGTTATATCTTCTTCTTGGATTGATCCCTTGATCATTATGTACTGTCCTTCTTTGTCTCTTGTAATAGTCTTTAAAGTGTTTTGTCTGATATGAGAATTGCTACTCCAGCTTTCTTTTGATTTCCATTTGCATGGAATATCTTTTTCCATCCCCTCACTTCCAGTCTGTATGTGTCCCTAGGTCTGAAATGCATCTCTTGTAGACAGCATATGTACAGGTTTTGTTTTTGTATCCATTCAGCCAGTCTTTGTCTTTTGGTTGGAGCACTTAATCCATTTACATTTAAGGTAATTATCAATATGTATATTCCTGTTATCATTTTCTTAATTGTTTTGGGTTTGTTATTGTAGGTCTTTTCCTTCTCTTGTGTTTCCTGCCTAGAGAAGTTCCTTTAGCATTTGTTGTAAAGCTGGTTTGGTGGTGATGAATTCTCTTAGCTTTTGCTTGTCTGTAAAGGTTTTAATTTCTCTGTCGAACCTGAATGACATCCTTGCTGGGTAGAGTAATCTTGGTTGTAGGTTTTTCCCTTTCATCACTTTAAATATGTCCTACCACTCCCTTCTGGCTTGCAGAGTTTCTGCTGAAAGATCAGCTGTTAACCTTATGGGGATTCCCTTGTTATTGTTTTTCTTACCTTGTATGTTATTTGTTGCTTTTCCCTTGCTGCTTTTAATATTTTTTCTTTATATTTAATTTTTGATTGTTTGAGTAATATGTTTTGGTGTGTTTCTCCTTGGATTTATCCTGTATGGGACTCTCTGAGCTTCCTGGACTTGATTGACTATTTCCTTTCCCATATTAGGGAAGTTTTCAACTATAATCTCTTCAAATATTTTCTCAGTCCCTTCTTTTTTTTTTTTCTCTTCTTCTTCTAGGATCCCTATCATTTGAATGTTGTTGTGCTTAGTGTTGTCCCAGAGGTCTCTGAGACTGTCCTCAATTATTTTCATTCTTTTCTCTTTACTCTGCTCTGCAGTAGTTATTTCCACTATTTTATCTTCCAGGTCACTTATCCGTTCTTCTGCCTCAGTTATTCTACTATTGATTCTGTCTAGAGAATTTTAAATTTCATTTACTGTGCTGTTCATCATTGTTTGTTTGCTCTTTAGTTCTTCGAGGTCCTTGTTAAACATTTCGTGTATTTTTTCCATTCTATTTCCAAGATTTTGGAGCATCTTTACTATCATTACTCTGAATTTTTTTTCAGGTAGACTGCCTGTTTCCTCTTCATTTGTTTGGTCTGGTGGGTTTTTACCTTGCTCCTTCATCTGCTGCATATTTCTCTGTCTTCTCATTTTGCTTAACTTATTGTGTTTGGGGTCTCCTTTTCACAGGTTGCAGGTTCATAGTTCCCGTTGTTTTTGGTGTCTGTCCCCAGTGGGTAAGGTTGGTTCAGTGGGTCGTGTAGGCTTACTGGTGGAGGGGACTGGTGCCTGTGTTCTGGTGGATGAAGCTGGATCTTGTCTTTCTGGTGGGCAGGACTGTGTCCAGTGGTGTATTTTGGGATGTCTGAGAACTTATTATGATTTTAGGCAGCCTCTCTGCTAACGGGTGGGGTTGTGTTCCTGTCTTGCTAGTTGTTTGGCATGGGGTGTCCAGCACTGGAGCTTGCTGGTCATTGAGTGCAGCTGGGTCTTAGCGTTGAGACAGAGATCTGTGGCAGAGCTCTCACCGATTGACATTACGCTGGGTCAGGAGGTCTCTGGTGGTCCAATGTCCTGAACTCAGCTCTCCCACCTCAGAGGCTCAGGCCTGACACCTGGCCGGAGCACCAAGACCATGTCAGCCACACAGCCAGGTACGTGGGGAGTTTCTTGCCTATTGGGAAGTCTGAGGTCTTCTGCCAATGTTCAGTAGGTGTTCTGTAGGAGCTGTTCCACATGTAGATGTATTTTTGATGTATTTGTGGGGAGGAAGGTTATCTCCACATCTTACTCCTCTGCCATCTTGAATGTCCTCTTCCTCCTTCCTTTTTAAGGTTGAATAATATGCCATTATATGTATATACCATATTTTGTTTATCCATGGACACTTGGGTAGTTTCTACCTTTTGACCATTGTGAATAATGCTGCTATGAACACGGGTGAACAACTATCATTTCGAATCCTTGCGTTTGGATATACACCCAGAAGTGGAATTGCTAGTTCATACAGTAATTCCATTTTTTATTTTTTGAGGAGCTGCCATACTGCATTTCCACAGCAATGCACCATTTTACATTCCCACCACAAGAGTTCTAATTTCTCCACATCCTCACCAACACTTATTATCCGTTTTCTTTTTTTTATAATAGCCATTCTAATGGGTGTGAAGTGGTATCTCACTGTAGTATTTATTTATTTACTTACTTACTTAGTTATTTATTTAGCTGCACTGGGTCTTAGTTGCAGCACACAGGGTCTTCATTGTGGCATGTAGGCTCTTTAGTTGCAGCATGCGGGCTCTTAGTTGTGGCACGCGGGATCTAGTTTCCTGACCAGGGATTGAAGCCGGGGCCCCTGCATTGGGAGCACAGAGTCTTAACCACTGGACCACCAGAGAAGTCCCCTCATTGTGGTTTTGATTTGCATTTTCCTACTGGTCAGTGATGTTGAACATCTTTTCAGGTGCTTCTTGGCTATTTGCATACCTTCCTTGGAGAAATGTGTATCTAAGTCATCTTTGAATTTGAGCTGTTTGTGTTGTTGTTGAGTACAGCAAGGTGTTTTACACGAGTTTAGTCCTTTCTTCCCACAATGCTCCCAGAGCCTCCTCTTTATTTATTTATTTATTTATTTATTTATTTATGGCTGTGTTGCGTCTTCGTTTCTGTGCGAGGGCTTTCTGTAGTTGTGGCAAGCGGGGGTCACTCTTCATCGCGGTGCGCGGGCCTCTCACTGTCGCGGCCTCTCTTGTTGCGGTGCACAGGCTCCAGACGCGCAGGCTCAGTAGTTGTGGCTCACGGGCCCAGTTGCTCTGTGGCATGTGGGATCTTCCCAGACCAGGGCTCGAACCCGTGTCCCCTGCATTGGCAGGCAGATTCTCAACCACTGCACCACCAGGAAAGCCCCAGAGCCTCCTCTTAATGCCCCCGCCAGGCACAGACTCAGGCCCCGCCTCCTCTGCTGGCCTACCAAGGCACCTCAGCCTGATAAATGAAACCTGCAACAGCAGCTAGACAAGAAATAACCAAATGCAGAAAGGAGGGAGGGGAAGACCAACTAAGAGGATAAACAAGTAGCCTCCAATTCTCTCAATCCGGTCCTTACTAAATTGGGCACAAAATACCAGTGCCTCAGATCCAAATGTGAAGTGAGTCATATGAATTTCACCTTTGAACTTCACAAAGGGAATGTGTCTTTGCACATTCTAGGAGCATCCTCCCTGCATCCCCTCACAATGGAGCGGCAGCAGCAAGGAGCAGAAGACATAAGAAAAAGAGGGGCCTGGAAGGATGGTAGGTCCTGTGCAAGCAGCCTTTGGGGAGCAGAAACGTGTCTGGGGGAAGAAGCAGCAAGAGTGATTGCTCCCCCAGCACATTCTCCAGAGGTGGAATTTTAGAACAATAGTGTAATAAATAAGTTGATGTTAAAAAGGCAATTGCAGCCATGATGAAAAGTTGTGTAGGGAAGACATGTGAGAGCAAAATCAGGAGACCTCCTAAAATGGCAGCCATCCATGAGCCACTTTTTAAGCATACTTGCTCCTCTGACAGTGACCCCAGCCCCATCCCAGGTTCCTTCCCCTAGACATTAGAATAAGACTATAGCTCTTCACCAGGAAACACTACATGCAGGTTCCCAGGCGCCATCTCTGGAGATGTGCCCTCAGTGGGTCTGGGGCAGGCCCTGGGAACCTGAATTTTGGCCCCGCTGCCCACGATGATGGCAATACTAATGGCTAGAGCCCATACCTCGAACCCCGCTGGCTATTCTCAGTGGCAGAGACTCCCCTGGGCTGTCCCCAGTCTGTGAGACAGCCACCATAGTCTCTATTCCCCCTTTCCCTTCCCCAATACTGGGAATGATTCCTGAGATGATAAACAGAAAAATTAGGGGTCAATGACTTATTACCCCAAGACAACAGGATTCTTCCCTCCCCAAAAGAATTTGCTAAGGGATGCTTTCACTTTTCAGGTGCTTGCTCTTAGGTGTTTGTTTGCCAGATTAAGAGTGTGAGAAGTTTGACAGATGGCATTCAGGGGAGAGGTGGAGAGCATTTAAGATCCATGGCAAACTGAACATCACTGAGCAATGAAGATAAAATGAGAATCACAAGCTAAAGTTACAGAGAGATAGGATTTGGTTTTTATACTTGTCAAGAACACACCCATTTGTAACCATAATAATAATGGCTCATGAGCTAGGCCCTGTGCCAAATGTTTTATTCATTAATTCATTTAAAAATATATTTACATAAGTAAACGTGTACAAAAATATAAAGAGGCTGTATTTACAGATGGTTGCAAGTCAGTCAAGCGGTATAGCCTTCTGTTTTAGCACTTGAGTTCTAGACAGCCTCAGGTTCCAGTCCTGGCTCTGACCTTCATTAACTGTGTGACCTTAGCAAGAAGGATATCCAGACCTCAGTGTGCTCATCTGAGAAATAAGGCAGCACGTACCTCACAGGACTGTTCATCTGATTAAAGGAGATGATACATGCAAAGCTCTTAGCACAGTCCCCGGCATGTGGTAGAACAGCTTATGAGTGTTTCTAATGGTTGTTATTATCATTGTTGCTGCCAGAGTAGAGTTAGAGTCCCCCATCCTAAAGCAGGGCAAGAGTTGGGTCTAAAGCCACTTCTGACTTCACACACTCCCACCAAGATACAGAGGAAATCCAGGGGATGCTTTCAGGCTAGTGCAGTTGCCGAGGTGGTACCAGAGCCAGAAACAACCTGCCACCAGCATTCATGCTGGATAACTCCTCCTGCACACACAGTATGTCCTAGAAACTGCAGAGATCTGTAAGATAGATGGGAGGCCACTCTAAGAATTAAATGAGGTAGTAGAGAGCCTAGCGCACAGCAGATATTCCATCATTATTAGGCATTGTTATTATCTATCATTTTGTAAGGTATCTGCTAGAGTGTCTCTAAAAACATGACTTCATTAATAATAATTCACATTAATTGAGTATTACTCCAAGAGCCATCTCTTGGGTCTGCATGCTCAATGCCTTCACCTTTTCCTGATGACAGCATCTCATTTACCTCTGGGGACCTTCCTCCCTCCATCACAGTCCTCTATTCCTGACAGTCAGTAATAAATCGTTCCAGCCTAACCAGCCAGAGGTGACCAAGGACAAGCCTGTGGTCTGCTGGAATCAGATTTCTTGGCTCCAAGCAGTGAGGTGGGGCACTCCAGAGGACCCACAGAAGGATGGCAGCTCTTTTGTAAGTTTTGGGTCCCAGCTCAAGGATTCCAAGGAGGGTCAAAGGGAAGTGGGAATCAGTTCTGGACTGGTTGCTGTTTTGGACTCAGGATTGAGAAAAGCAGAGATTAACTAGGGATGGAGTGCTGTCATGAGGTGAGGCCACAGAGCAGTTGGTTATCTGCAGTAAGAGATGAGAATAGCAAACCAGGCTTTTGCTTTTGTCTTCTGTCAAAAGTCAGAAAGCAGCAGTCACCCAAAGAGAGGTCCCTGTGGCATTTCACAGCTGCTGCCTGACTGTGGGAGAAACACAAAGCTGTGGCTTTGCAGCTGGCTTTATCTCCTCTGTCCTCCCAGCCGGCTTTTTTTCTTTTTCAGTCCAAGCTGATTTTCAGCGCCAACTGTGACTTTGTACAAAGACACCCTTCCTCAAGACACTTGACTGTCATTTGCTAGAAAATTGTCCTAATGAGAATTCAATCCTCTGACGACTGTGACATGAAGGAACCCCCTGGAGTGTGCAAAGCCCAAACTGCAGTGATAGGCAGAACCCTGCCACACCAGCAGAGGTTGGAGCTGGGTCATCCAAGACAGAGCCCCAGGGGAGGCCGAGCTACAAGCCTCTGGTGCTGAGACGCCCATCACTTCCTGGCCTCTTTCCAGCCTCCCAGAGGACTGATTGTTTAGCTATTCTTTCCATTCTGGGAGCTATCCCAATCTTTATCCAGTAATCCTTGTTAAACCAAGCCACTGAGTTTCTATTGCTTGCCACTCCAGAATCCTAAATGACCTATCTCTGTAAGCCCTGTGTTGGCTGCTGGGGATAGAGGAATAAGATGCAGGCCCACCTGGATGTGCTCACTGACTACTTGTGGCTAAAGGGAGCGATTATTCTCATGACAAAAAGATTCTTCCTTTTGTAAAATAATTCACTCCTGGGTCCTCCCTTCCTCCTCCCACCCCTCATTTTGTAAACTTCACGATGGCTTACTCTATCCCCAGTGCCAGACCTGCAACAAGCCCTCAGCGGATTCATTGAATGAATGAACGAATGGATGCTGTGATCATCTCCATTTCTGCTGATAACTTATTAGCAGATGCTTTCTAAGTGGTAGAGCAGAGATTCAAAACCAGGTCAGCTTGTGTCTTCCCTGCACTACACCACACTGTGTTTCTCTTATTCACCTGAAAAATGAGTTCTCCTTTTCTTGGATAGGAGAAAGCCAAGGTACCAAGGAGAGATTCTAATATCAAAACATCACATTCTGATTTGGCAGATCCTCTAAAAGTTAAACAGAATTCCCACATGACCCAGCAATCCATTCCTAGGTATACACCCAAAACACTGAAAACAGGTACTCAAACAAGCACACACACACAAATGTTCACAGCTGCACTACAGCCACAAGGTGGAAACAGCCCCAAAGCCCATCAATGAATGGATGGATAAACAAATTGCGGCAGATGCACACAATGGAATGTTATTCAGCCATAACAAGAAACGAAGCACTGATGCATGTTATAATGTAGAAAAACCTCAAACACACATGCTATGGGAAAGAAGCCACACACAAAAGGTCACATATAGTATGATTCGATTTATATGAAATATCCAGAATACATAAATCCACAGAGACAGAACACATATTTGGTGGTTATCAGAGGTTGGAGGGAGGGGGAAATGGAGAGAAACTGCTTAACGGATAGAGGGTTTCCTTTTGGGGTGATGAAAATGTTTTGGAACTAAACAGAGGTGATGATTATAAAACACTGTGAGTGCACTAAATGCCACTGAATTGTTCACTTTAACGTGGTTAATTTTATGTTAGGTGAATTTCACCTCAAATTTTTATTTTTTATTTTTTTTTTTGCTGCACCATACGGTATGCGGGATCTCAGTTCCCCGACCAGGGATTGAACCCATGCCCCCTACAGTGGAAGCGTGGAGTCTTAACCACTGGACGGCCAGGGAAGTCCCTCACCTCAATTTTTAAAAAACCACATTCCAGGAGCTGTGCTGGCACTCAGGAACACCAAATGTTTCCCATGGCACCTATGCTTAATGCTGTTAATTGGTTTTTAGGTTGTGCCAGAGAAGCCCTCTTTTGGAGGCAGTATGGTCAAATGGCTGGAGTACAGACAGCCTTGGTTCAAACCCCAGATCAACTACATATGTGCCCTTGGGTGAATTTCTAAACCTCTGGTTACCAGTTTTCTCATCAGTGAAACTGGAATAAGGGTATCTACCTCATAGGGTTGTTTTAAGGACTAAGTGAGAGTATAATGCATGCAAAGCACTTGGAACAGTCCCTAGGACACGATAAATGCTCATTTAATATTAGCTGCTATAATTATGATGATGATCCCCTATAGTGGGTTCACTGTTTCCAACTCCTCCGTTTTCAAAAGTTTTTGTCATACTCTCTCTTTTATACATTTTATGCTGCAGAGATCTGTTTCTGCCAGGGAAGGAGCTGTTCTCCTCAAAGCAGACTGACTCCCCAGTGAGGAGACCTCCAGCGATGAAATTCCAAGGATGTTCGGAGGGACCCTTCCTGCTTTTTATCTCCATCAGCAGTGGAGAGCTCCCAGGAAGTGAACTCGACACAGGATCATTACAGCGATCCCTGTTCCCTTTGGCTGCCTGTGCAATTTAGTGCACTTATTGTGAGCTCTGTTTCTTGGTCATTTGCTACGTGGGATGGCATTGTTCCCCTCCCAGCCCCAGGCTAGTTCCTGTGCTCTGTGGTGTGGAGACTTGGAGATGTGGGAAACATCCCACACACCTGGTTAGCCAGCCTCAGAGGTCCACCCTTGTGCAGACGGGTCACTAGGCTCAAAAAACATCCTGTCCACACCCTTAGCCTATCAAACCTGTGCCTCTCACCCATGCCCAGGTCACACATTCGATTCTTTAAAAATCATTGTTTTAAAAATAATTAAAAGTGTTCCATTTGCAAAAGGATATGCCCTGAAAAGGAAGCTTCTTCTGCTCCCTGCCCTTCAGCCTCCCAGCCTTTCAGTTCCCCTTCCCCAAGATCATCATGACTGTTTCTTGAATATCCTTCCACAGACAGTCGACACATATAGGAACATATATTTATTCCTCTCTCCATGACCCCCACACATATTCTAGCACAAATGATACCATACAGGGAATTTGCATCTTGTTTTTTTTTAAATTAACTATCTATCATGGTAGTATTCATATTAGTTCACAGAACTCCATCTCATTTTTAATGGATGCACTGTATTCCATTTTACAGGTACCCAAAGCTTTATCCAACCAGTTCCCAACTGACGGACATTTAGGTTGTTTCCAGTATTTGCCTTTAACAAGCAGGCTACAATGAATGCCCTTCTAGAAGGAAATGAGAATTCAATTTCCTTCTGTTGAGGTGAGGCTTCCTTCTCTTCCCTTAGCACTTTGCTCATAGAGTTGCCTGTACATACAGGACATGTCCTATATTTTGTCCTGCGTACTGTATTGACTGTCAGGACACCATGAATGTCTTGCATTCAGCTTTTTTCAATAAATTACTAAAATGCGTCAGAGCTATTTTTCCTCCACAGTAACTGGTGCTTAAATCACTTAAATGGCAACACCAGCTGAAAAGCGTATCTGCACAAATAAAAATTCAACCTCTTATGATCTCCTGCAGGTTTAGCTGAGGGAAATAAAAGGGGAGACTGAGAATCAAAGGTACTTATTTTCATATTCAGGAAAGGAGAACACTGTTCTTTGGTCAAAGTCCCAAGCTGTGACCAGTAACTGCGATGATGAGAAATCACTTACGATTTTTGTTCTGAAAATCAGCCAATCAGCGATACTCTCACTTCAGTAACTATGCTTCTGGATGTGAACAAATCCACCACCAAGCCTCTGAAAGCCAGCAAGTCAGTGACAGTCCCCACGCTCCTAGACGACAGCCAATCAGCAAGCGTCTCACTCCCAGGACCGTGCTCGAAAGCCAGCCAGTCAAAGACAACCTTGCTCCAGGGAGCAGCTGAAAGTCCTTACATCCTTAAAGCCTTTCTCTTCTGAAAGTCCACCAGCCCCTGCGCCCAGGCTTCCCAAAACCTTCCATAAAATCAGCTCTGGCTTTGCTGGGGAGACTTTGCCTTAAAAGTGCAGTCTCACTTTCAGGCAAACAGGAAGTTCACCTTTTTTTTTTTTTTTAATCAGATGTTAAACTCAATTTATGTTAGCTTGCAGTTGTGCAGCCCTTTCAAACTGGGTCAAGTTGGACCCAGTTTATAGTAAGTCAAGAGTTTGAACCTGTAAATGACAAATGCACTCTCACAGCTGTGAGATTATCAAATTCAATCTCTTTGATTCTTGAAGTGGTTTCTATTACTTTTTTTTAAACCTTCCTGCAATTTTTTTTATTGAGGTGTAACAGACACAACACTGTATTAGTTTCAGGTGAACAAAATATTTGATATTTGTAAATATTGCAAAATGATCACCACAATAAGCCTAGTTAACATGTCACCATACAGTTACAAAAATATTTTTTTGTGATGAGGACTTTTCAGATCTACTCCCTTAGCAGCTTTAAAATCTGCAGTAAAGTTGAACTGCAGTCACCATTACATTATCTGCAGTAAAGTTGAACTGCAGTCACCATTACATTATCTGCAGTAAAGTTGAACTGTAGTCACCATTACATTATACCATTACATTACAGTCACATTACATCCCCATGATTTATTTACTTTATTGCTGGAAGCTTGTACCTTTTGGTCCTTTTCACCAATTTCTCCCACTCCTTACCCCCTCACCTGTGGCAACCACCAGTCTGTTCTCTGTATCTGTGAGCTTGGTTTTTTGATGTTGTTTTAAATTTCACATATAAGTGTAATCATAGGCTATTCTGTCTTTGTCTTATTTTGCTTAGCATAATGCCCTCGAGGCCCATCCATTTTGTTGCCAATGGCAAGATTTCATTCTTTTTGATGGCTGAATAGTATTCCATTGTGTAATATATACTGTATCTTCTTTTTTAAAAAATATTTATTTATTTTCTTACTTGGCTGCACCTCATCTTAGTTGTGGTAGGCGGACTCCTTAGTTGTGGCATGCAAACTCTTAGTTGTGGCATGCATGTGGGATCTAGTTCCCTGATCAGGGATCAAACTGGGGCCCCCTGCATTGGGAACATGGGGTCCTATCCACTGTGCCACCAGGGAAGTCCCTATACTGCATCTTCTTTAGCTATTCATCCATTGATGGACAGACACATGGGTTGTTTCCATATCTTGGCTGTTGTAAGTAATGCTGCAGTGAACACAGCGTTGCATATATCTTTTTTAAAAAAATTGCTTTATTTGGCTGCTCCAGGTCTTAGTTGCTGCACGTGGGATCTTTGTTGTGGCATGTGGGAATCTTTTAGTTGCAGCATGTGAACTCTTAGTTGCAGCATGCATGTGGGATCTAGTTCCCTGACCAGGGATCGAACCCGGGGCCCCTGCTTTGGGAGCTCAGAGTCTTAGCCACTGGACCACCAGGGAAGTCCTAACATATATCTTTACGAATTAGTGTTTTCATTTTCTTCAGATAAATACCTAGGAGTGGAATTGCTGGATCGTATGGTAGTTCTGTTTTTAATTTTTTAGGAACTTCCATACAGTTTTCCATAGTGGCTGCACCAATTTACATTCCCACCAACAGTGCACGAGGGTTCCCTTTTCTCCACATTCTCGCCCACACTTGTTATTTGTTGTCTTTTTGGTAATAGCCATCCTGACAAGTATGAGATGATACCTCATTGTGGTTTTGATTTGCATTTCCTCATGATTAGTGATGTCGAGTATCTTTTCATGTACCTATTGGCCATCTGTATATCTTCCTTGGAAAATGTCTATTCAGATCCTCTACCTATTTTTAATTGGGATTGTTTGTTTGTTTGTTGCTATTCAGTTGTATGAGTTCCTTATATATTTTGGATATTAACACTTTATCAGAAATCTATTTTTCTGTATATATGAACCCCCAAATATAAAAGAGCAAGCATAACTTGTGCTGAACTTTCTGAGCAGTGAACATTTATTAAACAAGACAGAAATCCCTTTTGAAAGTTTCTGCAGTATGCAGTTGTTCATTTAATAAAAGATGAAAAATCAGACATAAGCCAGCATATATTAACAACTAACCATAAGAGATGTATGATTTCCTTAACTAACACTAAGGAAAGTGATAAACAATTTTTTTTTAGGAAAAATTCAGATTAAGCAGATAATACAATCACAGCAGAAATGTAATGGACTTCCACACCTGTATATCATCATCAGTCTTTCAGCTCAAGTAAGTGTTTGGATGGACTACCACCAGAAGTGTTTTCAGGTTCCAAAATTGCAAACGAATTTTCAAATGCTAGGATGAAATCTGCTGCCATAATAATATAATAGTTCCATTTATCACTACAGAGATTATCAAAGATCTAAATGTCTCACTCTTTTATGGCATTGCCAAAATGCAAATAATCACAGTGCAGAAACAAATTTTCCTTTGTGCAATATTTTTCTTGTGAAAAAGGCTTGCATATAAGGCTATTGCAAGTAGAATACCTTTCAGATGAGACTTCAGAAACAGTAAAAATTTTTGCAGACAGTCTCTTATTGAGTTAAGAGTTAATCTCACACACACACACACACACACACACACAAAAACCAAAAACAAAGGGACACGGGAAACTTTTGGTGATGGATAAATCTATCACCTTGATTATGGTGATTGTTCCCCAGGGAATGCATATGCCCATACTCATCAAATTATACACATTAAATATATGTAGTATTTTGTATATATTTTAAAAAGTTAGTAGTGCAAATCAAAACCACAATGAGGGACTTCCCTGGTGGTCCAGTGGTTAAGAATCCACCTTCCAATGCAGGGGACACAGGTTCAATCCCTGATCAGGGAACTAAGATCCCACAAGCCATGGGGCAACTAAGCCCGCGCGCCACAACTACTGAGCCCGCACACTCTGGTGCCTGCGCTGCAACTGGAGAGAAGACCACGCGCCACAACAAAGAGCCCGAGTGCCGCTACGAAAGATTCCGTGTGCCGCAACTAAGACCCAACACAGCCAAATAAATAAATTAATTAACCCCCCCCCACCACAATGAGATATCACTTCACACCTGTCAGAATGGCTATTACCAAAAAGACAACAAATAACAAGTGTTGGTGAGAATGTGGAGAAAAGGGAACCCTTGTGCACTGTTGGTGGGAATGTAAATTGGTGCAGCCACTATGGAAAATAGTGGCTCAAAAAATTAAAAACAGAACTACCATATGATCCAGCAATTCCACTCCTAGGTAGTTATCTGAAGAAAAGAAAAATACTAATTCAAAAAGATGTACCCCGGGCTTCCCTGGTGGTGCAGTGGTTAAGAATCCACCTGCCAATGCAGGGGACACAGGTTCGAGGCCTGGTCCGGGAAGATCCCACATACCGCGGAGCGGCTGGGCCCGTGAGCCATGGCCGCTGAGCCTGCGTGTCTGGAGCCTGTGGTCCGCAACGGGAGAGGCCGCAACAGAGAGAGGCCCGCATACTGCAAAAAAAAAAAAAAATAATTAAATTAAAAAAAAATTTTTAAAATACAAAATATCTTCCCTCCTAAAAATAAAAAAAAGAAATTACATGTGCATCACAACCAATTCTAAGGTCATTGCTAATATCCTAATATGGTAAAAACATTTTTATCATGAAGCTGTGATTCACCAAAATATATATTTGTATTGAGACCACAGAAACAATTTTATCTTGAATGCTGGATATTTTAACTAAATTTATAATTGTGTTTACATTAATTTTGGATGTTTTACCTTTGGCAGAATGAACTTCTTAAAGCTTTATTTTGATTCCATGAATTGGTTGAATAAAAATCAAATCCCCATTGGAGTTAACTGATATACTTAAAACACTGGATGACATTGATATCAAACTGGCATTATTTAGCTGTTTGTAAGGTTGTTCTTTTGCCCATGGAGCCCACACATTAACAGTTATCACTTCTCTTTGGATATGTACAAGGAAACTTGGAATAAAAAATGAACAAGATTAAAACAAACTCACAGAAAAAGAGATGAGATTTGCAGTTACCAGAGGCAGGGGGTGGAAGGAGGGGGAGTTGGCTGAAGGTGGTCAAGAGGTACAAACTTCCTTTTAAAAGATAAATAAGTACTAGGGATGTAGTGTACAACATGATTAATATAATTAACACTGCTGTACGTTATGAATGAAAGATGTTGAGTAAATCCTAAGAGTGCTTATCATAGGTAAAAACATTTTTTTCTTTTATTTTGTATCTATGAGATGAAGGATGTTCACTAAACTCATTGTGGTAATCATTTCATGATGAATGTAAGTCAGATCATTATGCTGTACACCTTAAACTTATACAGTGCTGTATGCCAATTATATCTTAATCAAACTGGAAGGAAAAATCTTTCCCAAATAAGTGCACCAAATACACATTTTGGCTGAATAACAATGTTTATATCAGTATTTGACCAAAGTCGAGGTCAAAATGCAATACTACAATCACAGAATGAACTTCTTGGATATCAGAATAAAGTCGAAATTTTATTTTAAAAATAAAGAGTTAGGGCTTCCCTGGTGGCGCAGTGGTTGCGAGTCCGCCTGCTGATGCAGGGGATGCGGGTTCGTGCCCCGGTCCAGAAAGATCCCACATGCCGCAGAGCGGCTGGGCCCGTGAACCATGGCCGCTGAGCCTGCGCGTCTGGAGCCTGTGCTCCGCAACGGGAGAGGCCACAACAGTGAGAGGGCCGCCGCAAAAAAAAAAAAAAAAAAAAATAAAGAGTTAATGAGAAATTTTTACTATTTTTGTTGGAGATAATACAAATATAACTTTTGGTGGATGTTTCCATAAAGGTACAAACGACGTTTATTCAAAGTTGAAGCAAAGCATGAATAATTCTATGGAAGGCGTTGGTGGTCCTGCCTGTGCTCTGCATAATGTGCTCAAGAGTACCTGATGTTGGGACTTCCCTGGTGGGCCAGTGGTTAAGACTCTGAGCTCCTAATGCAGGGAGCCTGGGTTTGATCCCTGGTCAGGGAACTAGATCCCGCATGCCGCAACAAAGATCCTGCAGTCCGTAACGAAGATCCCGCGTGCTGCAAATAAGACCCGGTGCAGTCAAATAAATAAATAAATAATTTATTTATTTATTAAAAAAAAAAAAGAGTACCTGATGTCTTTTCTTTTGAGATTGAAGTAACTGTCATGCAATGTTCTCCTACTTCAGCATTTACACTATTCTAACTAAGCGATTTAAAGCTTTTTGTGATTTTTTTTTGGCATTCAGTATTCTTTACTTCTCCACATTCAAAAACCACTGGCTCTCTAACAACTGCAGTTGAGAGAATCCTCCATTTATTTGAAGCACGGACATTATGCTTCAATTCTGAAGAAAAGGACCCCAAAATTCTTGTTGGCTTTTTAAATAATGCACTGAATGAAGTTTGTTCCTAGTTTTCAGTATCAATTTAGCGATAGGATTATGCAAACAGAAAGAAGAACCAACAGTGTTGCTGCAGTACTCCATTGCTTAAAGGAACTTGTTGAATGTGTTAAAGAAGAATTGATGGAAAATGTATCCCTTTTATTACCAAAGCTGTTTTTAAAAGGGAAAACATTATGTAAGCAGGGAAATAAATTTCAGCCCAAAGTGGATAATTATTGCAGCACTTGTTATGATTATCTTTTGAAATGGATTTCATCCATTGACAAATTCAATTCTTTTACGTGGATGTTACTAAATACGCTTTTAGTGTGGAAACAGGTGGAATCATCAGGTGCAGTGTTGAAGAAAAAAAGAATAAACACTGATGACAATGCTCCTTTTTGTTTGTGCACATTTTAAAAAGTTATTGATCAAAAGGTACAATGTAATCCTGAAGAGTGGAAAAGCAAGTTATGCTGTGAAAGACTTTATTATGGGCTTCAACCAATGAAATTTGAAGAGTAATTCTCAGAGTTGTTAACTTTATGACAAGTTGTTAACTTTATGACCAGCCAGTTCTATATACTGGCTCATAATGCTAACGCTGAGCAGGATTTCTCATTAGTGAATGTTCAACGGCCAAGAACACAATAAGTTAGACGTGACCCCTAAAGAAATCGTATCAAAATGTAAATAAAACACAGACTGTAACTCTGAGGAATTTTATAAGCAAATCCTGCAAAACAAAGATTAAGAGCTTCAGTAGTTGTGGCACGCAGGCTCTTTAGTGGCTTGCGGGCTCTAGGGCACAGGCTCAGTAGTTGTGGCGCATGGGCTTAGTTGCTCTGCGGCATGTGGGATCCTCTTGGACCAGGGATCGAATCCATGTCCCCTACACTGGCAGGCAGATTCTTAACCACTGCGCCACCAGGTAATTCCCCAAAATTTGCTTTTAGAATAAGTATGTCATGTGATATTTTTCTTTTATCTCAAAGTACATATGCACAGGCAAGTAGCCATAATTCAAATTTAACTGGATATCCTGTGTTTTTGTTTCTTAACTCTGGAAACAGTACTCACCCAGCCTCAGTCCATTCCTGCCTCTGATCATCCCCGTCTGTAATGCCACCCTCCTCCTCTTCAGCGACCAAACCCTGATTCTCTTTCAAGGACCATCTCAAAACCCTAGTAATAATAATGATCCCTTAGTGACAGCTAACTCAGTGCCAGGCACCGTTCTCAGTGCCTTACATGTATTAAATCATTTATTCCTCCCCTGAGGTAACTACTCTTGGCAATAATAGTCCATACAATAAGGTAGGTGTTATTTTTCCTATTTCATGGACGAAGCAATTAGTCAGAGAGAAATTGACTTCCCAGAAGTTAACCAATCGGTAAGTGGTAGAGCTGGAATTCAAAGCCAGTGTGGCTCTGGCATCCATTCCTGGATATGCCACCCAAGTCTGTCCGGCTCTGACCGATGTGGCTCTCTTGGGGCCGTGACCTGCTTCCCCATTTAACATTTGAACAACACAATCAAGCAGTTTATTACATTGTCTTCCCCTTGTTAAGGAGCCTGAAATTACTAAATTCGTTCATATTTCCCCATTTAAAAGGAATTCTGCAATAGCCAAGAGGTAGAAGCAACCTTAGTATCCATGGACAGATGAATGGATAAAATAATATAGTATGTACGTATGTATGTGTGTGTATGTATCTATGTATGTATGTGAGAACACTGTGCTAACTGAAGTCAGTTGCAAAAGTCAAATACCACATGATTCCACATATATGAGGGAACTAGAGTAATCGAATTCATAGAGACAGAAAGTAGAACGGTGGCTGCAGGGACTCGGGGCAGGAGGAAGTGGAGAAGTTGTTGTCTAATGGGTTTAGAGTTTCAGTTTGCCAAGAGGAAAGAGTCGTGGAGATAGGTTGTACAACATGAATGTACTTAACACTATTGAGCTGGATGCTTAAAAATGGTTAAGATGGTAAACTTTGTATGTTTTTACCATAATTAAAATTTTTTTAAAAGAAAGAAGGAATTTCACCTTTGCCTTCTCAGCCTCTCCCCTCTCTTCTGCTCTCTAGGAAGCCAGTTTTGGGCAGTATCACGTCTAGGTTTTTGCAATGAGAGAGAGGAAAAGAGAGACACCTGGGAAGCCAAACCCAGGTGTCTGCATCAAAAAAGAGACATTTACTGTGAGGAAAAGAATGGAGGTAAGTTGAAGGACGGGCAAGGTAGTCACCTACTTTGGCTGGTTATGTGGGATGGGGTGCTGGGGCAGAGATTTTTTTAGTTAGGAGTTTAGAATGAGCAGTGGAAAAGGTTTCCTGGTAACAGTAAAAAGAATGAGGCAAGGAGAATTTTAAGAGGTGCTCTGGGTTCTGATTTGGATTGTCTTTAACATTCTTCTAGAGACATTACCAACAATTGTAAGTGTTTTGGGTTGCCGGACTGTTTCTTTGAATATAACTCTGGTGAAAGGATAGAAATAATAATATGAGATTAAACTATGTGAAATTGCCAATATTTAGTTTTTTGACCCAGAAAAATGACTATTTTTGTATGATTCAATCTAATAAGTGATATTTATGGAGCAGCTACCACGTGTCAGGCATAGTTTCAAATGCTTTCCACGTGACAAGGTATTTTAATGCTCAAAACAACCCTATGAAGTAGCTACCATTACTCTCCCTATTTTACAGTTGAGGAAACTGGGGCACAGAGATTAAGAAAGTACCCCAGCTAATAAGTGGTTGATCTAGCATCTGAACCCAATGGGCTCCAGAGCCAATGCTCTGAAACATGTGGGGCTTTGGCTTTTACGTGCAAGGTAGTGAGCTAGGTGGTATGGGAAATGCAAAGATCAGTGAGAAACAGCTACAGGGAATGAAGGTAAGACATGGCCTCAGATAATTAGAAAACAGCAAGTAACAGGAAGACAGGCTCAGCAGAAGCCTTGGCAGGGGATTCCACAGACATGGCAGAGGGCAGCACAACGTGGGAATGTGTGGTCTGAGGAATGGAGTCTCTGGTGGGTCAGATGACACACCTCCATGCACAGGGGAGAGAAACAGGGGTTGAATCTCCTGCTTAACACCTACCCCACCTATGGAATTTTCCTGAGTGTGTTATCTATTGCAGCATAACAAATGACTTTATAATTTAGCAGCTTAAAACAACAAATGTTTATTATCTCACAGCTTCTGTGGGTCAGGAATTCAGGACTGACTTAGCTGAGTGATTCTGGGTCTGGGTCTCTCATGAGATTTCACTCAATATACTGATCAGAGTGGCACACTTGTTGCAAGTGACAAACCTATACATTATAATCACCCAAAGTCCATAGTTTACATCAGAGTTCACTCTTGTACATTCCAGGGTTCAGACAAAAGTATAACCACGTGTATCCACCATTACAGTGTCATACAGGATAGTTTCACTACCCTATAACCTCTGTGCTCTACCTATTCATCCCACCCTCCCTGCTAACTCCTGGCAACCATCTTTTTATTGTCTCCATAGTTTTGCCTTTTCCAGAATGTCATAGGGTTGGAATATTACAATATGTAGCCTTTTCAGTAACACACATTTATGTTTCCTCCAGGTCTTTTCATGGCTTGACAGCGCATTTCTTTTTAGCCCTTATTGTAATTATTGCTTTTCAGCCATTAAGTTTTGGGGTAATCTGTTATGCAGCAATAGATAACTCAATATTCTCCCAGAGTTTCCCCTAACTAGCCTCAGGGAAGAAAAGATATTATTTTTATACTCCCTCATTCATTCACCCAACTTAAACCCAACAGAGTATATTTGGCTTTGGACATGCTAGATCTAGGCAGCTCAAATGATGTCACAGGGCTTTGTATCACTTTTCTATTGTTTCTACTTTCCTCACTGGTAGCTCTAAGCTTTCCTGGATTTCACAGCTCAAAATTCCTGTAGAAGAAAGGTATCTCCCCACAATACCAGCATAAACCCCAAGGAAGACCTGAGTCATCTGCTGTAACAGTGAGTCATGTTTTTAATCTCAAGACACAGAAAACTCTACCAGCAGTGGCTTAAATAAATACCACACGGATATTTGTTATTTCCTTAGAGGAAGTCCGGAAGTAGAGGTCTAGCACTTGTCAAACATCAAGGACTTAAGTTCCCTCTATCCTCCACTCTACCTTCATGCTTATTGCCTCATAGTTATAATATGGCTTCCCCAGCTCCAGGCATCACATCTGCCTTCACCACAGGAAGGAAGGAAAAGGAACAGAGACTGCATAGATGAACTCACAAGCAAAAAACCTGGGGTGGGGAGGGACTCACAGTTCTTTTAGTTAGCCAACTTTAGTTCCAAAACAAGAGGATGGAAGGATGGGTATGGGTAACAGTTTAAACCGAGGCATGGAGTGGGAGGAGCCTGAGGAGGGCAGAAGGTTAGGGTAGAGAGTATTTCAGGGTTAGAGAGAGAGAGCTGTAAGGAGGGTAGGAGGAAATAAGGGGTATTGGTAACATGGCTAGCCATGCTATGATATGCTAACACAGTCAGCCATCAGTTTCCCCAGGAAATTGGTTCCAGGACGCCCACAAATACCAAAATCCATGCATGCTCAAATCTTACATAAAATGACACAGTATTTGCATATAATCTACATACATCTTCCCATATACTTTAAATCACCTCTAGACTACTTATAACACCTAATACAACGTAAATGCTATGTAAACAGTTGCCAGGCACAGAGCAAATTCAAGTTTTGCTTTTTGAGAACTTTCAGGAATTATTTTTTGAATATTTTCCATCTGAGGTTGGTTGAATCTGTGCATTTGGAACCACAGATATGGAGGGCCCACTGGTTTTCATTTAATGCTTACAACAGCTACATGAGGTCACTATTACGTAATTTCCACTCAATTCCCAAGTTCCAGATAAGAAAATGAAGAGCTGGAGAAGCTGAGTCATTGGCTTGAGTCACTCACTCAAGAAATGGATATTGGCAAGACCAGAATTTAAACCCAGGCCTTCCTGATTAGTCCGCATGCAAAATCAAGAGCCTCTAGGCTTAACAGACACCTGCATTGGTTCCCTACAGAAAGGGTAACTCTGGGGAAACAGACCCAATTAGGTCCCATGAAGTCACTTCCTGTACCATCTGAGGGCAAGTGCTGCAGACCTGAAGGTATCATCTGAAGTGTTTGGAGATTGGGATGGGAACCTCACTGTGAAACATCTGCAATCCTCAGGCTAAGATGAGATTTCTAACTGAATTTTAAAAAACAAAAGACACCTACACCAACACTGAGGCCAAAGAACAAGTCCCTCTAACTGTGTTAGCTCCACCGCCCGGGCTCATCAGGGCCTCACCATTAGAAGCCCACTCTCTCAAGCTGCTCCGGAGTCGCAGCGAGGCCCAAGGAAGAGGCGAACCAAGTCACGGGAACTGCAGGATGTGGTTGCCCAGCTGACTGTGGACCACACGTGTGGTGTGTTCTCATTTCTGTAAAATACAATGTAAGGATATTCACGAAAAATCACTGAGGATGTAGTCTAACCTGTTAGCAATGATTACCTTAGGGTGGGAAGTAGAGGAGACCAGGGGCCTACATTTTTCTCTAGTTCATACTGCTGCAAAGATGGATTTTTTTTTAAGGTAGAAAAAATCCAATTATATTTAAAACAAAAAAGCAGCAATAACTAGGTAAATAAATGATATCTAAAAAAATAAACTGAAGGCAGAGCCAAGCCCAGCCCTAGAGGAAGCGAGTCTGCTCTTCCTCCCGCGCCCCACCCCCAGCACTGAAAACCCTGCCCCAGCCCCCGGCCTTGGGGACTGCATCCCTGGGAGCGACCTGGGACCCCCCCCAAGTCTCCCTCCTCCACCAAACCAGTCTCCAAGCCCCGCCCCCCACGGCTTTTCCGGGGCCTACACAGCCCCTGTGCTAAGAAAATGGGAGCCCCTGGCCCGCCGGGCAGAGCCCTCCCTGGAGCCGCAGCCCCTAGAAGTCAGCCCCGCGGGCAGAGCGCGGCACCGCGTGACCTGCAGCCACATGACCCACGCGGGGCGGGGCCGCCAGCGCAGTCGCTGCATCAGCCGCGGGAAGCGTCCGCGTAAGTGGGGAGCGGGGTCCGCGGGGACCCTCCTCGCGGGCGGGGGTCCGGGCGCTGCCCAGCCTCCGGCAACCTGGGGCCGGGACCCCCAGCGATCCGTTCGGGTCCCTCCCCGGGAGGGGCGATGGGATCGCCATTGGGGTGGGGGAAAAACTCCTGTACCCCACGGACCGCGGATCCGGCCACCTCAGCCTTGGCCTTCCCACTCTGATTTGACCGCAGTGCGGCGGGGAGGACTAAACGCCCTCCTTCCAGAGCGATTACCTTTGCCGCGTGTTCTTTGGGGGAAACAGGATCTGCAAAGCAAGGCAGGCCGCTGGGAGCGCCCCTCTCTGGTACTGAAAGAACACACCTCTCCAGGCCTCCACCTGCTCTAGTGAGCCAAGATGATCCCATGACCTCTCTATTTATTGAGGAAGAGTTCAACAGTAGAGTATCTAGCCAGGTGGGGGTTGTCGAGGGGTGGGGAAGGGGGGCCTGGGTCGAGCTGCAAGAGGATAGCCAACATGTTATATTGAATACTATGTGGTTTACATGCATCTTCTCATTTCACATTCACCATCATGAAATTTGTCAGGTAGGTGCTGTTGTCCCCATTTTCCCGTAAGAGAAAACAAGCTCAAAGAACTTGGGTCCTTAACCAAGGTCCTGCAGTTGATCAATGGAGGAACCGAAATTGGAACCCAGGTCTGTCCCACAGCAGCGCCTCCCGGTGGGTAGTGGAGGCACTTGGCCCAGCCTGTCAATGCTCTGTGAACTTCCCCTTCTGGGCTCAGACAGCATGGAGAGAAGGGCTTCTCCCCTCCACCCCTTTCTCCTTACCCCTTACCACTGATTCCTTTTGTCACCTACCCCTGCAGGACAAGATGAAGCTCATCATCCTGGACCACTATTCTCAGGCCAGTGAGTGGGCAGCCAAATACATCAGGAACCGCATCATCCAGTTTAACCCAGGGCCAGACAAGTACTTCACCCTGGGGCTCCCTACTGGTGCGTTGTGGGATGGGGAGGGTGGGCGAGGGCATTATGGGCTTATAAGGGGCCAGGTAGGTAGGCCCATTCAGCCAAGGGACTGCAAGGAGGGCTCTGAGGTACTGGCCCTATGAGTGAACGACTCCCCTGCCCCCGGACATACGAAAGAGGGGACCCAGCTTCCTCTGGGCTGGTTTGTTGCTGCCTGCTCCTGAAGAGTCCTGGAGTAGAAGGGATCTTGGTTAGGCAGGAAAAACTTTGATTTTTAGGCTATATCCTAAGCCAGCCCTGTCAGTCAAGTCTCCTTAACAGAATTAAGTCCTAATACCTTAAGGCATACGTTTTATGTAATGAATTAATTTCTCTTCTCTGCATCTAGAGTGCTACTAACTAAGCGCCATCCTTGGGAGAATTGAGAAGATAGTCACTCAACGCATTTTCTGTAAGGCTTAGTTAAACACAGGACCTAAGTGAAAAACAGTCCTAGTTTCTTTGGGGAAAAAATCAGAATGTTGCCTTTATGGGAGGATATTTTAAACCCAGTTTTTCAAGGCCAATGTTCTGATTCTTTCTTTCAGAAGTGGGGTGGATTTGCCTCAGTGACCAATCCACTATTGCAGGAGTCTTCAAGCTTTTTCTGTATACGGCCAAATAATAAATATTTTACACTTCACTGGCCATACACTTTCTGTTGCAGCTACTTAACTCTGCCCTTGTAGCTCAAAAGGAGCCATAGACAATCCAGAAATGAGCATGGATGTCCGCCGGCACTGACATTTGAGTTTATATAATTTTCATATATCATAATATTCTTTTGGTTTTTAAAAAGTTTTAAAGTGTAAAAACTACTCTTAATTTATGAGCTCTACAAAAACAGGCAGCAGGCCAGATCTGGCCTGTGGGCTGAAGTTTTCCGACCTCTGCTCTAGCGGTTTGTGGGAACAGTATATTCAGGTAGGTATCTGGTGAAACCACCAGCGTCTCAGACTGTGTCGGGGCTGTGCTAACATCCTGTTTTCTAACTGTGGAGCCACCCTGGGTCAGAGTCTGGGCTTCTGCTGAAACCCCTCCCCATTTCCCCATCGTCTGCAAAATTAGATCCAAGCCCCTCAGAGTGGTGTTCAGGGTCCTCCAAGACCTGGCCCCTTCCTGACTATCACACTTGAACCAGCACAGCATTTCCATATGGGTTCCTTGGAACATTCCTACTGTTAGTTGAAGCACCCTCAGGGCTCTGGGTGGAAGCCACAGAAGCCGACTCTGGCTAACTTAAGCAGAAAAGGAATTTATTGGCTAGATAGTGGAAGCTCACAGAATTGATGGGAAGGCTACACGTTTGGAAAATGGACATGATGAAGCTCAGGGGGAGGACAGGGAAGCTGTGTGGCTCAGCCATGGCTAAGACCATGTCACAGGGATAGGCTGATTATTTTGTGTGGATGGGGCTGCCACTGTCATTCATTCAGCAGGTACTTATTGAATACCTGCTGTATGCCAAGCTGTTCTAGGTGCCAGGGATACAGCAGTGAATAAAAAGAACACAAATTCCTGCCTTCCTAAAGCTTGAATTATGGTGGGAGAGACAGATAATAAACAAGTGAATTAGCAAAATATAGAGTATGTTAGATGGTGATAAGAGGGAAGGAGAAAAATGAAGCAGGGAAAGGGGCTAGAGAGTGTTTAGGCAGAGGTGGGAGTTACAGTGTTGGATATGGGGGCAGGGAAGGTCTCTCTGAGAAAGTGACATTTGAGTAAAGGCCTAAAGAGGTGAGTTAGCTATGCAGATACCTGAAGGAGAGCAGTTGCAACAAACACCATGTGCAAAGGCCCTGAGGTAGAATTGCTTGAAGCAGGATTCCTAGCTGGGGAGAGAGTTAGCCAGGGGCCAGGTTATACAGAGCCTTTGTTAGGACTGATTATAACTCAGAGTGAAATGAAAAGCCATTAGTGGGTTATGAAAACAATGATCTGATTTGGGTGGGGCTTTTTTCTTTCCATCTTTTCATTTTTAAAAGTTTCATGCATTCAGAAAAGCTGAAAGAATAGTACAGTACCATCTACCTAGATTCACCAATTGTTAACCTTTTGCCACATTTGCTTTCATCTCTTGTGTCTCATGTTCTGTCTGTACACACACACATACACGCACACATTTCTTATAAGCCACTGGAAAGCAAGGTCCAGAGATCCTGACACTTTACCTCTAAATCCTTTAGTACATATCTCCTCAGAATAAGGACATTCTCTTATATAACCACAATACTATTATAATACCTACAAAAATTAAAAATCATTTCATAATATCATCTAATATATAGACTATATTAAATTTTTTCCCCGAATTGTCCACATTTTTTTAGAGTTTTTAAAATAAAATTAATCCCAGTGTCCAGTCAGGCTTCATGCATATTTAGTTTCTTAATCGACAGCAGTCCTCTTGCCTTTTTACGGGTTTTATGACTGACTTTTTAATGACACTCAGCTCGGGTTTGCTGCTCCGAGGGGAAGTCTTCCCCAAACCCACAGGCTAGCCTGTACCACAGCCGACATTACTGCTTCGTGTCCCCACTCCTAAACAGTGAGCTCTTCCAGGGTGGCTGCTGTGTCTCTCACTTCTCTGCATCCCCATCACGTACCTCTCATGTACTGGTTGCTCAGGGAATGTCATGTCAGTAATTAAGTCTGACATTCACTGAGGTGCTAATCACAGTCATTTCAATCATCAGTGTGCTGAATGCTAGGGATTCAGCCATGAACAAGACAAGACACAGCCCTTTCCCTCCTGGAGCTTACAGTCTAGGGGGGAAATAGGCATTAAACCAGCACTTAACGGATGGCAGTTGGGATTGAGCATTGGGCAGGACTTCAGATCTGATTTGTTTCTGTCAGGTCTGACAGGTTCTCCTGGTGGAGCATCCCTGATTCATTCCCGGGCGCCCTCTGGGCTTCCAGGAGCTGGGGGCTGAAGGGGGTTCATGGCTGTGGCCTCTCTTGCAGGGAGCACCCCACTTGGCTGCTACAAGAAGCTGATTGAATACTACAAGAATGGAGACCTGTCCTTCAAATATGTGAAGACTTTCAACATGGACGAGTATGTGGGTGAGTCTTGGGAGAATCGTACTCCTCCCCTCACAGGATCGGCCCAGGAGAGGACGGGGGAGGTCTCAGGGAACCAGTGGCATTTGGGGGTAGGCTCAATTGGTGGTACTGTATCTTCCAGGCCTTGGTTCACTCAGCTATGACATGAGGCTAATAAAGCTGACCTCATGGGCTGAAAGCATTAAGTGATATAACAGGTGTGGAAGCTTCTTGATCAGAGCAAGCACTTAATGAATTCCAGCATATCTCCTCCCCTGCCTCGTCCCCAACTCCATGCCATTTCTTTCCGGAACAAATGGCTGCAAAGGGGATCTGGGGTCCCATGGCTGGGGTGTGTGCTCCCCCTCACACCAGTGTCTGTGTCTGGACTTTCTCTCTACTGTTCATCTTCCAGTCCCCTTCCTGCCAAGTATACTGGGAAGGGAGCTGAGACTGGTGTCCTTTCCACTGATGAAAAGTGGCACCTTGGGCTTCTGTCACCCTCTCCACCTCCACCATCATTTTGTAATGGTTTTAATTGTGGTAAACTACACGTAACATAGAATTTACCATTTTAACCATTTTTATGTGTACAGTTCAGTGTTAAGTAGATTCACACTGTTGTGCAACCAATCTCCAGAACTCTTTTCATCTTGCAAAACTGAAACTATCCATTAAAAATCAACTGCCCATTTCCCCGCTCCTCAGGCCCCTGAAACATGCACTTTAAACACTCTTTTTCTTCTTAACTGAAAAAAATCTTTTTTTGGAAGCTCTGAGATAATTCTCTCCAACCACTTGGTGTTCCACTTGGGGTTCAGGCTGAGCAGGGTGTAATGGGGGGGTGAATGGTGAGGTGGGAGGCACAGGGTAAGGGGTGTTCTTGCTTCCTTTCCTGATGGGCCCAGCCCTCCCCCGCAGAGGCTAGCCCACCTCCAGAGGTCCAGACTGATCCTGGCCTCCAGCCATTCTCTTGTGAAAAGGAGATCAGAATGAGGGCCCAGGCCCATGGTCATGGGCACAAGGACACCAGCTCAGCTTACTCCGAGTGGCTGGGGGTGAGAGGGCTACTGCCCAAGGCTCCCCGATGGGCTCTTCCCTGAAAGTGTCTCTGGGGTCTGGGAGTATCCTGCCATCCTTGGGAGGGTGCCCTTGCTCAGCCTGGCATGACTGAGTGCAGCCATGGCCCCACAGGCCTTCGTCGAGACCACCCGGAGAGCTACCACTCCTTCATGTGGAACAACTTCTTCAAGCACATTGACATCCACCCAGAAAACACCCACATTCTGGATGGGAATGCAGCTGACCTTCAGGCTGAGTGTGATGCCTTTGAGGAGAAGATCAAGGCTGCGGGTGGGATTGAGCTGTTTGTCGGAGGTGAGCTCGACACCGCAGCAGATGTCCAGGGCAAACCCAGGGTGGCTGGAACATAGGAGAAGGGGACAAGACCCATGCCTGTCTGCAAACAGCTCCCTCTCTCTGCACCAGTGACAGTGGGGTCACTCATTAGCCTGAGGCAGCAGGGAAGGCACAGAGTGGGAGCCCTGGTGCCCTGCCCTGCCTCTGCCGCTCAGAAACTTTGTGATCTGGGGCATCTCCTCTTTCTGCAATTTGATGCCTTGTCTGTAAATCGATGGATTTGGATTTGGACTCCAAGATTCTCTCTATTCCTCAGGCAAGGTTTTATGGATCAGTCATGGGACTTAGTTAAACATAATCACAGACTCATGTAGTTCCAGAAGATTCCACCATCAGCCCCTGCATGCTAAAAATAGCAATTGAACCCCAGAGAAGTTTTGTGACTTGCCCAGGGTCAGCCAGCCAGAGCAGTGGAGAGAGGGTGGGGACCTAGGGTATCCCGCTCTCAGGTTTATGCCTGTCCCTGCCCTGAGTTGCCCTCTTACACTTCCATCTGTCAAGGCCTCTGGAGTCCCCCATGGGGGGTGGGGGTGGGAGGCTGAAGTCGAACAGTCTTTGACTGCTCCAGATTTAACCCTTCTTTACTTCCAGGTGGGGAGGAAATGGCTAGGAGTGCTCATGTTCTGAGATCTTATAAACTTGGCAGCCCCTTTCCAGGCCCTGTGTATGTTTTCTTCGGTGTGACTCCATCCCAGCAGGGATAGAGAAGTGGCAGGAGAGAGAGAAGTTACACTTGGATGATCTGGGGGGCAGAAGCTTTTGGGATTGCTCCGTACTTAGCTTTCTGAGGGTGGCAGCAAGTTAACAATGTCTGTGTGTGCCTCAGCTAGAAATGAGAGGGGAAGATCATATGCTTGGTTTTCAAGGATTTTTTTCAGACCCCAGGTGGGGAAGGAGAGATTGTCCGTTCTTGAAATCTTGGATCCCTGGGACTGACAGGGCTGCCCTGTCTCTTCTGGGCAGGCATTGGCCCTGACGGACACATCGCCTTCAACGAGCCGGGATCCAGTCTGGTGTCCAGGACCCGTGTGAAGACGCTGGCCATGGACACCATCCTGGCCAATGCTAGGTTCTTTGATGGAGATCTCGCCAAGGTGCCCACCATGGCCCTGACGGTGGGTGTGGGCACTGTCATGGATGCTAGAGAGGTAAGGGCACAAGGGGGGCTGGACTTGGCTTTTTGCTGTTAATTTCAACTATACAGGTACCACCTGAATCCATTTTATTAAAAATGAAGACATTGTAAATAAGGCTAAAATCCCAACTGACCCTATCACTGCCGTCCTTCCTCTCTGGAAGTAACCATTCTTCCCAGTGTGAGGTGAAACCTTTTCAGCACTGACTGCCCAGGAGGCCACAGGCTCCTGGTCTCTGCCTACCCAGCACCACTAATATCAGAATATGAATTTGTACCTGTCCAGGTACTGAGAGGGGCCCTCTGGTTCCCTGCAGTTGGTGGAGGCCACTGCTTGAAGGGAGCTCCCCCTGCAACCGCAGGATGCTTGTGGTTATAGCCCTGTGCTCAGGGAGTCATAAATGTGGAGAAGTGTGATTGAAATAGTGTCTTGAACTGAATTGAGTCTTTCTATAGAAATTTGGGTATCATTTGAATTTTTTGTAGTTCCAATTTCCTTACTTTCATTAGAAGCATTTTCTCTTCCTTTCTGATATATTCAGTGGGAAGCAGCTACAGACATTTTAGCTTTAGGTTTCTTTGCCCAAGTCTGTAAACAAACATGTAAATCATTGAAAAAGTTTCCCTGTCTAAAGTGATTTTTTGTGAAATAAGCAATGGCAGCAATTTCTGTTGGGTAACCTTGAATCAGTACCTAGGGAGGTCATTCTGCTGTTTTTGGCCTTGCATCTTATAAACACTACAGTTTGAGGGCTCTTCCTGTGGTGTGCAGAAAGGACCTGGGGATGGAAATCTGGAAATTCTTTTTTTTAAAACGAGCTCTGGGGTCCTGAACAAAGAGTCACATTCTTTCTATGCCTCTGTTTTCTCATTTCAAGAAAGGAACAGTAAATCCTGCTCACAACTCCATGGCAGAAGTGAATTACAATGAAAGGATATCTGGAATGCTGAGTTCTTTATAATCACTTTCTGGCACTTAACATTCTTTTTTTTTTTTAATTAAAAAAATTATTTATTTTATTTATTTATTTTTGGCTGTGCCTCACGGCTTGCAGGATCTTAGTACCCTGACCAGGGATTGAACCCAGGCCCTCGGCAGTGAAAGCAAGGAGTCCTAACCACTAGACTGCCAGGGAATTCCCACACTTAACATTCTCGATATTTTAAGTGTTGAGGGGAGTCTGTGCCTGTTTTACTTAAACAAGAAGCATTACTCCAAGTCACATGAGCAGGTCTAATACTCTGAACTGAAAGTGACCAGATTAAGGGGCAGCTTTATTGGCATTCAACCTTAGCAGCCACACAGATAACTCTCACCATTGCTTCCAAGGCCTCCCTGGAGGCGCAAATCAGGACCCGTCTTTTTCCAGTTTGCCACTGTGGAAACTCACCCAACCTAGCGGCCCCGGGACCCAGTGTCAGAACCGTTGGGATAAGGCGTGGGCCTCTGTTTGTACGGCACATCTGCTCCCAGGGCACTTTCACGGTCATCATCAAAGGTGCCAGGAGGCACTATCATGTGGTGGTCAAGAGCATGGACTCTGGGTTAGAAATGACCTGGGGCAAGTTACTGAAACCCCCATCACAGAGTCCACTCCCTTATCCTAGAATGTGGGGATAACAGTGCTCCCCATCTCAGGCTACTTGTGTGACAGAGCACACAGAGCGTGGAGCAGCGTGCCACGTGCTAACGACTTACAATGACACATAACAACAACAGTCCTTACGATTGTCCTGGGTGGCCACCAGGATTCAGGTGTCTAGACTCCCCGTTCCGCTGCTCCTTCTCCTCCATCACAGGCTTGTTTTCTGATCCCCAGGTGATGATCCTCATCACGGGTGCTCACAAGGCGTTTGCTCTATACAAGGCCATCGAGGAGGGAGTGAACCACATGTGGACCGTGTCTGCCTTCCAGCAGCATCCCCGCACGGTGTTTGTGTGCGACGAGGATGCCACCCTGGAGTTGAAAGTGAAGACCGTCAAGTATTTCAAAGGTGAGGGTGGGGTGGGTCAGGGAGTAGGTTGCCAAGTTCAGGTGTGCCAGGAGAGAGGAGTGGATCTAGCTTGCATGCTCTGGCCACTTTGACAACTATGATTTTAATAAAATCAAACCCTCCTCTCAGAATACAGTTTTCTCTTCCATCCATGACTATTTAAGGGTCCATTTCTAGAGACCTGTTTGCTCTGAGGAGGAGGAAAGAGAATGAAATGAAAGTGGTAGTTCAAGGGCAGTTTGGTAATCTCCTTGCAGCGATACTGAGCCTCAGGTTTTTTATCTTTCCAGATCTTGTACAGGCCTTTTCCTTGTAGTCAAGGCACTGAACTGTCATGCACATCTTTTTTTCTTCTACTTAAAGCGGACACTCACTGCTTTAAATAAACTTATGGGAAAATCCTCATTTACTGAGCAGGCAAATTAGGAATTTGTTCTTTGATGAAAAGATTTTTTTTTTTTTTTTTTTTTGCGGTACGCGGGCCTCTCACTGTTGTGGCCTCTCCCACTGCGGAGCACAGGCTCCGGACGCGCAGGCTCAGCGGCCATGGCTCACGGGCCTAGCCGCTCCGCGGCATGTGGGATCTTCCCGGACCGGGGCACGAACCCGTGTCCCCTGCATTGGCAAGCGGACTCTCAACCACTGCGCCACCAGGGAAGCCGAAGATTAACCTTATAATGGCCAACTCTCCTAGAGACGAATTTATAACAGTCCCATGGATTCTAGCATTCATTAGGAATAAAAAATTCTTTTCCTATTCTTAGGGTGTTTATCGTTTGGGCCCACAGACGAAAGATGATGAGTATCAGTTCTAGGACAAAATTTGAGAGCTCCTGGATGTTACTGTTGATAATCATGGAACTCTGCCTCTACCTGCATTAATGACTTTTGTTTTTAATTTTTTGTAGGTTTAATGCTTGTTCATAACAAGTTGGTGGATCCCTTGTACAGTATCAAAGAGAAAGAAACAGAGAAAAGCCAGTCTTCTAAGAAACCATACAGTGATTAGCCTGTGCTAATCCTAGTGCCAAGTACCTCATTGGGACAGGCAGGTCTTTCTGGAAATTGTCTTTAGGAGGACAGAATTGTATTTCTTTAATCTAGTACGGTTACCCCAGATAAGTGGGTGAACTTATTATTCTTGGCTATGCAGCGTGGAGTCCAGTCATGGAGTTTAGCTACTTGGTTGTAACTTACTGTTAATCAGAAAAAAAAAAAAAAAAAATCACTCCATAATTTTGATGTTGGCCCGACTAGGGGTTTTTAACTTTTTGCTCTGTCTCTGACACTGTTCACGTGTACAATACACTCCTGCTAGTAAGTTCTATCATTATGTGCACTGATTCTCAATTGGGAGGGAGTTAGGGGCTTATGTATATGGGACAAAACCTCTTTGGAGAGTCCTGAGAGCCCCTCTTGAGCAGGCCTGCCCCTTATTTGGGAATCACTGTTTTAGATTAAGGAACAAACACTCTTAATGTCTAGAACCAGTATAAGGAAGCGGTCCCTCTGGTCAGTAACAAGTGCCATGGGAAGGAAACTATCCCTTACTTTCTTTCCCCAGTTTTTACTGCTCTTTCAGTTGGCCTTTCTGTGAACTCAGAGGACTCCTTGAGGGAGGATTTGGGTGGGTAGGACTAAGAAGAAGGCTTTTGCTGATAAACTCAGAGCCTCAAGGGGCCCAGCCACGTCAAACTCCCCTCCATCAGGGACCTTCCAGCACCAGGAGGAAGGCGGAAACGCTTTTCCCACCAGAGCCCTGTGTTTTGTTCCAAGGTCTCACTGTGGCACCTCTCATACGTGCTCTTTCATAAGTCCACAGGGCCAGCAGATACTGTCAAGTTCAGCGTTGTGTTCAGTCAAGGTGATGGAGCCAGGGCAAGCAGCTTAGTTGAGTTAGAAACAACACACGAGTCACATGTTCTACATCCCTAAGAGCTGAGTGCCAAGAAACATACCAACTGTTTCTAAAGTTGCCTAATGTCCTTTCCCCACTGAAAATACCCTGCCCTTCTAACCCTCCCAGGTTCGTGTGGCATGGTCTGATGTTCCCAGAACATCAGGAAATACAGTGCTTTTGCTCCTTTATCCTTCACCCCTTGTTCACAAGCTGTCCACTGCTCTGCCTTCTTTTACTCCTCTGCCTTGATGGTTTGGATGCTGCCTCCTCCTCCCTATCTCTGTGCCCATTTGAAGCTGCTGCTGCCTCTATTTCTGGGAAAGACCTTTCGGAGCCTGGCTCAGGCCTCTCTTTAAGTGCTGTGTTTGGTACCAGCATTTCACCTTTAGCTTTTATACGTGATTGTGCTGTCATTCTGTCTTAAGCTAATGGATCAATGGACTTGTTTACAATATTTTCTATTAAATCCAGTATTTTCAAGTAAGATGTGTTGTTTGTGGACTTCCACCCCCAAAGGTCAGAAGCTGGTTTGGGTTGATATTTATGTATTTTGAGAATAGCTAGCGAGCAAAGCTTCATACTCACTCCTCACAGCAGCTCGGCAGGAAGTCACAATCATAGCAACTGTTGATCTTCTTCAATCACCCGAGGGGAAAATAATCAAAATATTTCATAAAAATGAAGTGCCTGTGTGAAAAAATGGTAGGAATGAACAGATGAGCAATAAAGTATCCGATTCTGGCTCTACTTGGCGTCCAAATGAAGATATGACTGTTAACTAGAATAAGGCAGATTTGTGACCAGGAGGGATGTATCAACTGCAAGGTATGGAAGACAGGTTTATGGGTTTTTTTTTAGTTAAAAAAGTCAATATAATGGAACATCTTGGGTCAACGTAACCAACTGAGGTATAAGTAGAAGTTGAAAGAAGGGTTTACTTTTTTAAGAACTGTATTAAGATAACTTACATTCCCATAGAATTCACCTGTTTTAAATATACATTCAATGATTTTTATTAAGTTTATGGAGTTGTACAATTCCTCACCACAGTCCCTCTCTATCATCCCCAAAGCTCCCTACTCCTACCCCAGCCCAGGTGACCACTCATCTACTTTGTCCCTATAGATTGACCTTTGCTGGACATTTCATATATAAATGGAATCATACAGCAGACATCTTTTGGATCTTCTTTGGCTTCTTTCACTAAGCATAATGTTTTTGAGGCTTACCCATATGACATGTAGCAAGCATCCATTCCTTCTTATTGCTGAAGAATATTCCATTGTATGGATATACCACATTTTGTTTAGCCGGTAAAGAAGGGATTACATTTTAAGTACATATGTTAATAGGAAAAAAATCATATTAGAACGAAATGAGAAAGGATTTAGTGATGACAGCTAAGCTGGAGATGTCTGTATGAACTCAGGACCTTAAAAAGATCTGTCATGGGAAAAGAATCTTAAAAAGAGTGGATATATGTATATAACTGATTCACTTCACTGTACAGCAGAAAGTAACAACATTAAATCACCTACACGCCAATAAAAATTAAAATAATAATAATGATTAAAAAAAAAAAGATCTGTTTTTCCCAGGCCAGTTTCCCTGGTGGCCCAACAGCCATGTCGTCCTGCTACAACCAGCTCTTATGCAGATCAAGTGGGATGTATACTCCTGGGCCAGACTGGGCCTCTGATACCACTCAGGGCTTCTTGGAGAGGAGAAATTATATGTTTTGGGGGCAGGGATCACAGTGGGCCTGGAATATCTTGTTCCCAGAAAACAAGGATGCTTTCAAAAATGTCCGAGGCAGTACTGAGAGGACAAAGCAGCCTGTTTAATGAAACTCCTATTGGCCAGGTTGTGACAGTTTGATCAATAAAGAAATATTAAATACAGCTAAATGAAAGAAGACATACAGATGGCCAAAAAGCACACGTAAAGATGCTCACCACCACTAATTATCAGAGAAATGCAAATCAAAACTACAATATCACCTCACACCAGTCAGAATGGTCATCATCAAAAAGTCTACAAACAGGACTTCCCTGGTGGCACAGTGGTTAAGAATCTGCCTGCCAATGCAGGGGGCACGGGTTCGAGCTCTGGTCTGGGAAGATCCCACATGCCGTGGAGCAACTAAGCCCATGCACCACAACTACTGAGCCTGAGCTCTAGAGCCTGTGAGCCACAACTACTGAGCCCACAAGCCACAACTACTGAAGCCCGCGACCCTAGAGCCCGTGCTCCGCAACAAGAGAAGCCACCGCAATGAGAAACCCGCACACCACACGAAGAGTAGCCCCTGCTCACTGCAACTAGAGAAAGCCCACGCACAGCAACAAAGACCCAACGCAGCCAAAAATAAATAAAACTAATTTTTAAAAAAAAGTACAAACAGTAAATGCTGGAGATGGTGTGGAGAAAAGAGAACCCTCCTACACTGTTGGTGGGAATGTCAATTGGTACAACCACTATAAAGAACAGTATGGAGGTTCCTTAAACTAAAAATAGAACTACCATATGATCCAGCAGTCCCACTCCTGGGCATAATATCTGGAGAAAACCATAATTCGAAAAGATACATGCTCCCCAGTGTTCATTGCAGCACTATTTACAATGGCCAAGACATGGAAGCAACCTAAATGTCCATCGACAGGAATATTACTCAGCCATAAAAGAAGAACAAGATAATGCCATTTTGCAGCAACATGGATGGACCTAGAGATTATCATACCAAGTGAAGTAAGTCAGACAGAGAAAGACAAATATCAAGATATCACTCATATGTGGAATCTAATTTTTAAAAATGATATAAATGAACTTATTTGCAAAACAGAAACAGACTCACAGATTTCAAAACCAAACATTATTATCAAAGGAGAAATGTTGGGGGGAGGGATAAATTAGGAGCTTGGGATTAACATACACACAGTACTATATATAAAATAGATAACTAACAAGGACCTACGACATAGCACAGGGAACTCTACTCAATATTCTATAATAACCTATATGGGAAAAGCATCTGAAGAAGAACGAATATATGTATCTGTATTGATAAAACTGAATCACTTCGCTACACACCTGAAACTAACACAACATTGTAAATAAATCAACTATACGCCAACAAAATTAAAAATAAATAAATAAATACAGCTAAGTGGAACAAATTGAATCTATCTGTAAAACCCCAAGTGTGACACTCAAAAAGGAAATGGTAACATTAAGTATACATGGAGTTGTATAGGAAGTTGTTCAGGAAGGGTGGATGGAATGTGCTTAAATTTTCATTACATTTAATAAAAACAAGCAGCATGTTGACATAAATGGGTGTCACCTCTCCTATTAAATACGTCTGTTTATAAAGAACAGATGGACACAAGAGTCTAGCCCACTATCTACCCGCCCCTATCTATGGCTTACTCCCTTACTTCCTCAGGTCTTTGCTCAAATGTCATTTATCAGAGAGATCTTCCCTGACCCTCCAATATAAAGTAGCAATCCTGATTCTCCATCCCTCTCTGGGATAGTTTGTGATGCCTCCTTCCTGGGAACTAAAATCCCTACTGTGCTGAGATGCTAGTGAAGCATACATAAGTTTCCAGTAAGACATATTGTGATAGAATCCTGGGTTATGAAATAATGGGTAAATAAAACAACATAGTAATTTGGATCTCAAGGGTGCCCTTAACACCAACTATTTTCCCCTAGTCCATTCGGTCTACTTAGAGAGACCTAATTCATAATGTCTCAAGACTCTAATCCCTTTTCCTCCAGTTCTTCTCTGAGCTGATGACCTTGAAAATAGAAGCAATCGGAAAGAACTTCCACAAGTTCCCACCATCACATACACCCGCCTGCCAACCCTGCCCTCATTGTTTGCCCTTTTCTTGTCACCCTCTGTGCACTAGATCCCATCTTCTCTTGCCTCCTTGAGGGCATTGCTCCAGCAAGACTCTCCTCTCGCACCTACAGCATCAAACTCCTTCTTTCCTGGATCACCCCTACCAGAATACAAAGCAAGCTTTAAAAACAAATCTCTTTACCCTGTTTGTCCCCTCCTGTAATAGCTTCATTCTCTGATACCCTTTTCAATAAGCAAAATTTCTGGAATTACCTATACTCCGGCTCCAATCTCTCTCCTCTAGTTCTCTCTTTATTCTGGTATTCCCATTATGCACGTTACACACCTTTTGCAATTCTCACAGTTCTTAGATATTCTGTACCTATTTTTCTTTCATTCCTTTTTCTCTTTAAATTTCAGTTTGGGACATTTCAAGATATTGACATATCTTCAAGTGCAAGATTCTTTTCTCAGCTGTGTTCAGTCTACTGATGAGCTCATCAAAAGCATTCATTTCTGTTACAATGTTTTTATTTCTAGCATTTCTTTCAATTCTTAGAGTTTCTTTTGCTTACTCATCTGTTCTTGCATGTTGTCCACTTTTTCTGAGACCTTATCATATTAATCTGGGTTATTTTAAATTCCCATTATGATAACTCGAAAATCTCTGCCACGTCTGAGTTTGGTTCTGATGCTTGCTTTATCTCCTCAGATTATTTTTTTCCGCCTCTTAGCATCCTTGTAATTTTTTATTGAAAGTTGGACACGAGGTACTGGGTAATAGAAACTGAGATAAATGGGCCATTAATGTGAGGTTTTATGTTTATCTGGCTAGCAGCTAGGCTGTGTTTTAATGTCTCCTGTAGGTGTCAGATGCTTCAATTTTCTTCAGTGTCTTTTGTTTTTGTCTCCCCTGTTGTCTTTGGGTTTCCCTAGAAACTCCTTAAAATAGAGGCTGTGTCTTGCAACTCTTTCAAGAGCTGTAATCCACTGTTATAACACTGGAGCCCTATAGATGATATAGTATTAGGGAGAAGCATTCTATAATCTTATGGTTAAATCTGCTTTATTTTACTGGGCTAGAATCTCTGGGCTGAGACCTACAGAAGTTCCTTAGCCTTTTTTCCTCCCCACTTACGTGAGCAAGGAAGGCTAGAGAGGGCTCACACCATCCAAATGCCCTTCCCCTAGATCACAGAAGACTCCAGCAAAGTAATTTTCCTTGAGGGCAGGCTTCTGCCTGGAAGCAAAGCTCTGGGTGTATTTCCAAATGGTTACTCCTCCCACCCCACCCCCACCTCCTGGGGCCACCCGTTCCCCCAACAAGAGGGGATTCCTCTGCCATCTTCACAGTGGGAACATGATCCAGCTCCTGGAGGTAAAACCCACAGAAGCCTGGGGGCCCCCTAAGGAAAACTCCCAGGAGTTTTCTTGTTCCTGTTTTAAGTTGTAATAATTTGATACTTGTTACAAATTGCTCCCTAGAGTTTTAAACTCTCAAATGAATCCACACTCAGCGCCCTAGCAATTCATTTAAATCCTAATTATTGCCTCAAGCAACTTTGACTTTGGGTGAGCTGATCTGTGTTTTCTGCATTTTCCTGTCTTTCTAGTTTTTGTGGAAGTTTGCCCTGTGACCTCAGTTCTCTGATGGATCGAAGAAAAGCTGATTTTCAGTTTGTTCAGCTTTTTTTATTGTGAAGATACCCCATTCTTTCTCAAACACACTCCAGATTTTCACCTCCCCTCCAGGGAAACAGCACTCGTCAAGGCCACCAATGACCTCTACACTGATTGCCAAGTCAGTGCTCAGAGCTCACATTATTTGATCCATTTGCAGTACCTGACAAAGCCGACCCCTCCTTCCTTCAAATTTGACATGGCTTCCAGGACATCACACTGTGCTGGTTTTCTTACCTTACTGGCCACTCTCAGTCTCCTTTGCTGGTTCCTCCTCATCACCCTGAATTCTTAGCATTTGCAGTGTCCCAGGGCTCAGTCTTTGGACCTCTTCTCTCTTAAAACTCACTCTCTTGGTACTTTCATCCAGTCTCATGGCTTTAAATACAATCTATACATTGACTCCCATATTTATATCTCCAGCCCGAATCTCTCCCTTGAACCCTGGACTAGAATATCCAACTGCCTACCGAACATCTCCACTGAAATAACTATCAGACATCTCAAACTCATCTGTCCACGACTCAACTCCTGATCTTCACCGGCAAACCTCTGCTACCTATAGGTTTCTCCATCTCAACTATTCAAAAAGACCTAGAAATCGACTGTGATGCCTCACCTTCTCACATTGTATATCCAATCTATCAGCAAATCCTATTAGTTTTACCTTCAAGGAAGTACAGAATCTGAACATTTGTCAAGACTCCAAGTGCTGGTACACTTGTCCAAGACATCTGTACTTTTCACCTGAGTCACTGCAGTAGTCTCCTAATTGGTCTGTTTCTGTCCCTGCTCACCCTGCTCCCCTGAAACGTTAAGTCAGACCCTATCACACTTTGCTCAAAGTCCTCCAAAGGCTCCCATCGCAGAGTAGAAGCCAAAGTTCACCCAAGGCCCTATGCAGTATGTAGCACCACCCACTCCCATCCCACCTCTTAAAATTCTCCCTTCCTCAGCCTGCTTAAGTCCTTACTGGCTACCACACGGTGCCTGGAGCCCTCTAACATGCTCCTATCCCAAGGGCCTTTGCCCCTGCTGTTCCCTCTGCCTCGACTCTCTTCTCACAGGTGTCCACAAGGTTCACTCCCACACTGCCAAGCCTTTGTTCAAGTGCTATGTTGATGAACTCCTCTCCACTCTTTAAGATTCCAACATCACTCTGCTTCCCCTAACACCTTATTCCTTCTCCCAGCTTCTCTCTGTGGTGCTTATTTTCTGATAAACCATATGATTTGCTTAGCGTCTGTCTCCTTCCACCAGAATTTAAGTTCTACAAGGGCAGGGAGATTTATACCTGCTTTAATCACTGTTACATTCTCAGCACCTAGAAAAATAGTAAGGCCCATTGTGAGGTGTTCAATAAATATTCGTTAAATGAGTAAATGAATACTAGGAAACACAGTAGGTTACAAGAAGTGGAACAGGATCGAAAATAAGATACACACCTTTTAAGTTTATATGCATTTAGGTTATATTAATATTAGTTTAGTTTGTTGATTCAATGAAAAAAATTAAAAAGAGCCAAGGAAAAGCAATAACTGTGCTGACTTTATACTTACCAACTGTGGCATCAGAATCTCACTAAATTTTCAATGTGCACAATATCCTCCAAAGCAACCCCTGGCTCTGAGAAATATGGGACTACTTGGAGTGGTAAACCTTTGGGCTGCCTGAATAATTGTGCAAAGAACAGGCTATGGGTGCTGAAAGTTGATAGTACCATAAACAGCTTTCTGACCACAAACTCTCAACCTGGCCTGCAGGCCGATGTTTTTTTTAATGAGCCAAAGTTCAGGGAACAGACTATTTGGCTACTCTTACCAGTATGAGAGGGCACCACAGTGTTACAATTCCTTGTCTTACTTAGCAGCTTCAGCTATAACTTAATTTCTTTACTTCAGTGGTTGCAGGCAAGTGCTACTATCAGGAGTGACACTTTAATGTCACATCACAATTGGATGCCAACTATGGTTCAAATAGTTTTAAGTGGCCTTACAGTTTTTGGTAATACTGCTATTCCTGCCTTGCTTGTCTCATTTGATGCTATTCCACCTACCAAGGTGTGTAACAGACTATAATGACACACAATGAGGAAAATTAAAATCCCAGAAATAAACCTGTTTCTATAACAAAGTACACTCCTGTCATAACCAGTTATTGCATTTATAACATGGGAACTGTTGCCACCTGCTGGTGGTGCTTATGATAAAATTAATACTTGGTGGGCTCTCCAAAATTCCAGTCAAAATTTTAAAATTCCCTTCTAAAGCAGGCAACCACATGAATGGCTTTATGATTATCATATTTGATTAACTCCAATTTTTTTCTCTGAACAAAAAAGCAGTAAGTATATTAATGAAATTCTAATGTAAACAAGAACCCTCTACTACTAAAAAATGACTTTGCTGACAATGCTATAGGTCTGGGAGTACGGCTGCCAAGTGTTTTCTCCCTTACCCATCTCCTCAACAGGAAGGGATGTAGCCACTAGATGCTCACTCGTTGGATTCAGTATTTAGCTGAGGTGGCAGGCTAATCCTCTCACACTAGTGCAGAGCCTCCGAGAGTTCAGATGACCCACACGTCTGATCAACTTGTCCAGTGTTTAATGATTTCCTCATGAAGCTGAGCAGGAAAATGACCATAACAGGCACACAGCCTAAAACTCCAGAGACAGCCAGTGTTCTCAAAAACACCTGATTCAAAGCTACAAAAAGACCTCAATCAAGAATTTCAGGGACTTCCCTGGTGGCACAGTGGTTAAGAATCCAACTGCCAATGCAGGGGACACGGGTTTGAGCCCTGGTGCAGGAAGACCTCACATGCCACATAACAGCTAAGCCCGTGCGCCACAACTACTAAGCCTGCACTCTAGAGCCCGCAAGTCACAACTACTGAGCCTACGTGCCACAACTACCGAAGCCCGCGCGCCTAGAGCCTGTGCTCTGCAACAAGAGAAGTCACTGCAATGAGAAGCCCACACACCGCAACGAAGAGTAGCCCCCGCTCGCCACAACTAGAGAAAGCCCACGCGCAGCAACGAAGACCCAACGCAGCCAAAAATAAATAAATAAATAACTTAAAAAAAATTCAAAGGAAATTAACAGCAATTCATAGAATGAAATTTCAAATTTCCAAAAATTATACTCATTAGTAATTAATGTGTGCAAAAAATTTAATTGTGTGCCATTTTGCCCTATCAGATTGGCAAAAATAAGTTAATTTTAAAATAAAACAATAATTTTAAATGCTGGGGGGAAAAAGGCCTTCATGAAATGAAGCTAGATACACAAAACTCTTCGTTCTCTCATATACTTTCTTGATAATACCAACATTCCACAAACCTATTTATTTCACAGGTCATATAAGGGGTTACCTCAATCTTCCATTTTACTCAGAGACAGAAGTACTCTACCCAAAACTATACCATCTTAAAATTAGCTCGTAACTCATGCCTCAAAAATAAGCCCTATTGTCTTTGTGAAAATTAAGGGGTGAAGATTTTGTACCTAAGGAAGAAACACTCAGTTGAACAAACAAATCTTTAAGACTAACGACTTGTTGTGTTATTTATTTATTTATTTTATTTATTTATTTTTGGCTGCGTTGGGTCTTCGTTGCTGCGCGCAATCTTTCTCTAGTTGCGGCGAGCGGGGGCTACTCTTCGTTGCGGTGCGCGGGCTTCCCATTGCGGTGGCTTCTCTTGTTGCAGAGCATGGGCTCTAGGTGCACGGGCTTCAGTAGTTGTGGTGAGTGGGCTCAGTAGTTGTGGCTCACGGGCTCTAGGCTGCAGGCTCAGTAGTTGTGGCTCATGGGCTTAGTTGCTCCGTGGCATGTGGGATCTTCCCGGACCAAGGCTCAAACCCATGTCCCCTGCATTGGCAGGCGGATTCTTAACCACTGTGCCACCAGCGAAGCCTACGTGTTTTTTAAAATCATGGAGAAAAACCACGCCATTTGTTTCACGAAACTAAGGCTTCTTTCCTACTTCCAATACCTCATCAACATAATGTACAACAGCCTAAAATAAAATAATCTCTAGCAACGTCAACTAGCCCATGAACTAATAAAGAGCTTCTGAGTGGCTAGTAGTGAAAGATGAATTGAACTCCTATCCAGTCACTGAGAAGAAGCACTCTTCTCAAGTATGTACTGTATAATTAGTTGTTTTAATTTCCATTTCTTATCTTCAACTTATTCTTTAAGTTAACTTTCGTTCTTATATTAAATGTGCTGAATCGAAGTCCATGTAGTTCAAACAAAATATGGGTTCTAAAATCTAAGTTCAGTCACAAGCGGAGGCGCTGTACTATGACTTTCTTCTGCTCATTTTAAGAATATGTGTTATATACCATATAGTTTTTAAATGTGACCAGTTGCCTTGGTGACAGAACACAGAGCAGCAACTCTGCTTTAATTATAAGACAATTTTTAAATAATTTTTATTTTTAAGATTAAGCATCCTCATTGACAATCCAGAAACAGTCCGTGCTCTTTGGATACACACACTTAAAATGGTTAAAAGTGATTCACCAATTTTCAATGACAAGGTATGAAAAAAGAACATGTTCACAGCTGCAGAAGAATTCCTCTGTCCTTTTTTTCCAAAAATCTTATTTTGCTACCAAGCCACTCACCAAACCACAAGGAAAGACAATTTTTCAAAAAGCCAGCAAAACCCAGAAACAAGGATCTAGGTATCAAGCCAAAATTATCCCCTGAAACAGCGCTGTTGCCAAAAAAAAAAAAAAAAAAAAAGGATAGGAAGACAAATTTCCATAGCTCATTAGAGAAGCCCTTTAAAAAGAATTCAGAAAGTTAGGACTGGAACTATGGTGGTACAGTGTTCAAAACGCAGATAATTAAAGTTCAGCTTGCGGGCTTCCCTGGTGGTGCAGTGGTTGAGAGTCCGCCTGTTGATGCAGGGGACACGGGTTTGCGCCCCGGTCTGGGAAGATCCCACATGCGCAGAGCGGCTGGGCCCGTGAGCCATGGCTCCTGAGCCTGCGCTTCCGGAGCCTGTGCTCCGCAACGGGAGAGGCCACAACAGTGAGAGGACCGTGTATCGCAAAAAAAAAAAAAAAAAAAGTTCAGCTTGTTCGTCTTGGGAACGTATTAGGCTTTCTCCTATCCCAGCAGAGGAAACAGAAATATGAGCTGCTGGAGCTAATATTAAAATTGTCCTTACCAATGAAAAGCAGGGCAAGAGTCAACAGAAAGAATGCTGAACAGAAGACAAGTTGTTCTGAATCTAGGCTCTACTGCCTAGAAGAAACTGGAAAGTTGAATAGGGCTGAAATTCTTCTGAGCCAGTATCAATAAATTCTAGACTTGGCTCAAAACCAGTGGACTATAGACCACTAATAAATATATCAGGTGACCCACAGTGTTTGTGGTATCAAAAAATATTTTTAAAATTATCTATAAATTTCTATTCTGAAAATCAGATCAAAATGACACTGGGCCAGCCAATCAGTTATAGAGTAAAGGGCTTCCTCCAAAGAAAATTTAGCAGTAATTCAGGTTGGAAAGAATGTAACATGAAGTGAATAACATCAGGCTCTCGGTACAATTTTAATAAGGCTTCTACCCACCCCAGTTGTAAGCAGTACTACTGAGGGAGCTCCCACAGAATGTCTTAGAGGGATGTTTCTCAGAGATAAAAAGGACTATAAGCTTAACTCTTGACCCCTCTCTCCTTACCTAAAGCTTGGAGAAGAAAATAAATATTTAATTTTTAACTACTCAAAGCTTTGGGCACATTGTAATACTAATATTTTCTAGTTTTCATTTTCGGAACCTTTGGCTTAATATTTCCTCAATCATGTTGCAATGAAAAATGTCTGAATGTGCCTTAATCAGTAGTACCACATGAAAATATCAAACTTGTTCTTCCATATCTTCTACACAGGAAGAGGGAATCAATGGTACCCTAAATATCCTGCGAAGTTACTCTGTATACTTGACAAAAGATTAGGGCAAACCATTCCACTTCCATATCTTGAGCAGCAGAAGTTAACTAGTCTTCAAACTCATCTTCCCAAATAACTCCATTAACATCCACAGCATGGAACAACCTGGAAGCATAAAATAAGGTACATTTTAATACACCTGATAGAAACTGAATATAATTTCTTTCCTTTTCTCAAATATACTTTCTGTACTCTTCTGATAACATCTTTGTATATCTTTTCCTCTCCTTTAATCATTCCACTGGTGAGGGCTGAAATATGGGTCCCTTAAAGTTTATAGGAACAGGCCTTTTAAGGATCCAGACAACTCTCTAGGACCAAGCATAAACAATAATGGGAGATGGGTATCACAAAACTGATACTAAATGTGTACAATATGTGGAATAAACTTTCTGGGCTTATGGTCCGCAAACCAAGTACCCAAAACTGCTGAGACTAGGAGTCTGTGTGTACGTACCGGTTAAAACATGGGGAAACAGGATCAGTGAAATGTTTATAAGGGTTTGCTCTGGAGAGAGAACCCATGCAAATCCAGCAGAAATACTGCATACAGCCGGTACATGTCATCTTGTTACATCCATCTAATTTCTGGTGGGAAAGACAGAGAAAAATATCAAGGCTACAAAAGCAAAAGAGAAATGCACATGACAAAATGATTTGGTACAACATTCTCCTTGTCTTCTCCCTTTTCTAATGCAGGGTGGAGATATACAGGTAACACACAATGATAACTATGAATGCCTAACTCGTTTGCATTACAAGTAAAATACAGAAAACACTTAGCAGGTGTTCCTACAATTAGATACTTAGCAAAACCTCTTCTGATAAACAGTAAATACAAACCAAACATGTATAAGTGAAACACATAGTTAGATTAATATTAAAATGTTTGGATTTAATATGTGGGATTTAAACTTTTTACGTAAATCTAAGTAAACATTTGGTACCAAGTCCCCCATTCTGTAAGAGCTGAGGCATGTCAGAAGTGGTTAAATAGAAGGCCAGTTTCCTTAATGGAGTAACTGGGGCATCACCACAAGGGTCAGCTCAGATATGATGGACTGGAACAACAGAATCAAATGCAAAGACATATTTCAATTTTGAAACATATTAAGATTTTGTCAAGAAGCAGTAGATGTATCTATCTATCTTGACTCAGATGTCTCCATTTCATAAGCAGGCACTTGTAAAACAGCTATTAAATTCCAGGGTATATAGTTCGGAGGAGAAGTCAGGCTTGATTCTTTTTTAGTCAGGCAGATGAGTTAAGAGTTGACTGGAGCTCGAGTATGGCCTCTTTATAACCCACTCAATTTTGAGGTGGATATAATGTGAGAACAACTGTCACCGTATGAAAGCACTTTGAAATGGGAAGCCTACATACATTTTAGGTCAATAACAATATTTAGTAGTAAATTTACATCGTCCAAGTTAAGAAAGTTTAATAAATACCAAAATGTGTTTTCTTAATTAGGCACAAAATTAAAAGGCTTCTTGAGGAAATCGTAACATGCTTGCAATTAGGTTTGCCTCCATGTCTGTCCCCAAACCTTTACCTCAATGGGAGTCCCACAACATGGGCAGCTCTTTGAGTTCTTTTCTAGCCACTCCTTACTTTCCATCTCTTCCAGTGCCTTCTGAATCACCCTCTTACCATACCTCTGTTCCAAAAACCTTTTATTGGCCTCATCTGCTTGCAGGTACTCATTTCGTAAGTCCATTAATTTCTCTAGAAAGTGAAATGGAAAATTAACTTTTATACAACTTGTAATGCTGACTAAAAACCATTAAAATTGGCCATAACCTTTGACTACTCAATAATGCTATTCCTGGGATTTCATCATAAGGAATTAATCCATAGTAAAGTTACATATAAAAATGGCAAACGAATTAAATGTCCAAGGGAAAAATTATGTGTGGAGCCACTTAAGATATAATATTTAGTTATTAAAACTTATAATTAGGATGGCTACAACTCAGTTAAAATACTCATTATGGAATTCAGAAAAAAGCGTATTTAGGTTGTAACTAGGTAAAAATTACACATGCATGAAAGACAAAGAACAGACAGGAATCCTCCAAGTAGAAAAGCTGGACTTGTTAAAGGTGGCAGAATAACAGCTTACCTTTTTCCTTTGCTTTTAACTTATTAATGTTGATATTTTTGTGCAACTAGTACAACTAGTAGTACAGTTTAAGACTGACTTATCTAAATGACACAAAGGTTGAAACAGATGCTGATTTTCTACTAAATCAGCATCATTCACCATTTGATAACAACAGGCCTACCAAATTAAACAAGAGCACCAGGGCAAAGACCAGCTATTCAATTCTGTATATCAAAAGAAGCCAGTGAATAAAGTTTACCACCCACAGGAAACGAAAAGTCCCTCCTGTCAACTTTTCCCCTTAATACTCTTCAGTCTGGTTTCTACTGCTTTATCACTTAACTCAAATGGAATGGGCAGCCATTCCCAAAGGCTTTAGTTGTAGACTTTTGTAGGCTTTTGCTCACAATTCTATTACCTTAATTTTTCAACACAATTAATTAAAGACCTCTCTCAACAATGTTCTAGCTATGTTATTAATTTACTTTCCTCACATTATTTAGAGGTGGACATCTTCCCTCTAAATGCAGTAGACATCTTCAGGGGCAGAATTCTATCTGCACTTTTGCTTCACTTGTGAATCCCTTCTCTGTGCTGTTCATTCCCATGACTCCATCACTTCTACTTAGATGTAGCAGACATGTATTTTTTTATCCTGTCACTTTTATCTCCTCTACTAATTCAAAACGTTTTTGTGTTCCTAGACATCTTAAGGACAAAGGTTACTGCTCTAATGTTCTCAAAATAATAAAATGATTAGTATATCATATATTTTGTATGGTAATATCAAATATATAGATATAGAGACTGAGAAAGAGGTTCCTAATTTTGCTGAAGCCCCCAAGTCTTATCTTTGATTTCTTCCCCAAACACTGTGAAACACCCGAAATGTACTTCAGCCTCTCAATGATAAGGATACAGAAGTCTAAAGTAAAGGCTAACATTATATTCTGGTGAGTTCTCCATCCCATCTGCCTATAACCACTACAAAACTCTGCAACAGGCAACTGGAAGTACTGTATTTACTCATTCTCCGCTCAGAGTCCCTTCTTAGAGATAATGACACTGCTAACAATTAATAACTATAGTAATACTGGCATTACTAGTTACCATTTTGTGGTTTAAGACTTAAATATAAGACATAACACCATAAAACCTCTAGAAGAGAACACAGGCAAAACATTTCCTGACCAAGGCAATAGAAATAAAAGCAAAAATAAACAAATGTGACCTAATCTAACTTACAAGCTTCTGTACAGCAAAGGAAACCGTAAACAAAATGAAAAGACAACCTATAGGCTGGGAGAAAACATTTGCAAATGATGTAACCGACAAGGTCTAAATTTCCAAAATATACAAACAGCTCATACAACTCAACAAAAAACAAACAAACAACTCAATGGAAAAATGGGCAAAACAACTAAATAGACATTTCTTCAAAGAAGACATCCAGATAACCGAAAGACATATAAAAAGAGGCTCATCACTGCTAACTATTAGAGAAATGCAAATCAAAACTACGATGAGGTACCACCTCACACCAGTCAGAATGGCCATCCCTAAAAAGTCTACAGGGGAGGACTTCCCTGGTGGCACAGTGGTTAAGAATCCACCTGCCAATGCAGGGGACACGGGTTCAAGCCCTGGTCTGGGAAGATTCCACATGACACAGAGCAACTAAGCCCACGTGCCACAACTACTGAGCCTTCGCTCTAGAGCCTGCAAGCCACAACTACTGAAGCCCGCGCACCCTAGAGCCCGTGCTCTGCAGCAAGAGAAGCCACCGCAATGAGAAGCCCGTGTACTGCGACAAAGAGTAGCCCCCGCTCGCCACAACTAGAGAAAGTCCGCGTGCAGCAACGAAGACCCAACACAGCCAAAAATAAATAATAAATAAATAAATTTATAAAAATAAATAAATAAATAAAAATAAAAACTAAAATTTAAAAGAAAAAAAGAGTCTACAGGGGAGTTCCCTGGCAGTCCAGTGGTTAAGGTTCCATGCTCCCAATGCAGGGGGCACGGGATCAATCCCTGGCCAGGGAACCAAGATCCCACATGCCACACATCAAGGCCAAAAAACCCCCAACAAAATAACAAACAAGTCTACAAATAACAAATGCTGGAGGGGGTGTGGAGAAAAGGGAACCTTCCTACATTGTTGGTGGGAATGTAAATTGGTGTAGCCACTATGGAAAACTGTATGGAGGTTCCTCAAAAAACTAAAAATAAGAGTTGCCATATGATCTAGCAATCCCACTCCTGGGCATGTATCCAGACAAAACTCTAATTCAAAAAGATACCTATGTTCACAGCAGCACTATTTACAATAGCCAAGACATGGAAACAACCTAAATGCCCATCGCCAGAGGAATGGATAAAGAAGATGTGGTATGTATATAGATACAACAGAATATTACTCAGCCATAAAAAAGAATGAAATAAGGCCATTTGCAGCAACATGGATGGACTTAGAGATTATCATACTAAGTGAACTAAGTCATAAAGACAAATACCATATAATATCACTTACATGTGGAATCTAAAATATGACACAAATGAACCTATCTACAAAACAAAAACAGACTCACAGACATACAAAACAGACTTGTGGTTGCCAAGGGGGAGGGGGCCTTGGGGAGAGATGGATTGGGAGATTGGGGTTACCAGATGCAAACTATTATATTTATATAGAATGGATAAACGACAAGGTCCTACTGTATAGCACAGGGAACTATATTCAATATCCTGTGATAAACCATAATGGAAAAGAATATAAAAAAGAATGTATACATATGTATAACTTAATCACTTTGCTGTGCAGCAGAAATTAACACATTTAAAATCAACTATATTTCAATAATTTAAATAAATAAATAAATACACAAACTAAACAAAAAATAGTTACTATTTTGCATTTTCCATACATTAGCCCATTCTCAAACTATGGTTAAGTACCAGTTTTTTTCCCTCACTCTGTCAAGGACCAGTACTTTTGCAAAATATAATCAAATGAATTTTTAGAAAAATGAGGGTAAAAAGACAAAAAATATAAGCCTAAATTTTTATTAGATTTGACTGCCATAAAATTTAGTCAGTGAATAGCGATAGCAAAATCATTATTAAAGTTTCAAACACTGACTCTCAATTTCTGTATTTACCTTGTCACAGACCAGTATAACAACTATAACAACTTTAAGTAGCACTACAATAGGTCATTTCAAACTTACAATAACCTTATGAAGTAGCTATTATCATCAGCCCTTTTAGTTTGAGAAAGACTAAGTCACCAAAGTCTAGTCAAATTGATGTCCAGGGCCCGATTCCTCAAACCTCAATCTAGATCAGAAATGGCTAACAGGTTTTACCTCCTGTGACTACCTCAATAGAGGGTGGCCTTCTGAAGCACTGTGTTGAGGAAGATTCTGAGGCCTCCCTGGGCTCACTGAGAAAGCACTTGATGACTGATCAAACACGTGTACAGTGGAAACAAGAGTGATGGCTTAGATGCTCTGCATCTGCCGACCAGGATCTACATTATTCCATATTCATAGACAGAAATTACCCTGTCATTCCTTCCCTGGAATGCTCCCCCTGATATCTGCGTGGCTTGTTTCCTTACTTCCTTCAAGTCTTTACTCAAACCACTTTGCCAGCAAGGCCTCCCCTGGTTTTTCTAAATAAAATCCAAAGCCCCTTCCCCTTCAAAACACTTCATAGCCTGTCCCTGCTTTATTTTTTTTTCCCTCTTCAGCATTTACCACCATCGAATATTCTTATTTATTTTGTTTGCCTATCTCCCCCATTAGAATGTAAGTTCCATGAGGGCATTTGGTCACTGCTGTATCCCCAGAACCTAGGACAGTAACTGACTCAAAAGTATGTGTTGAACAAACACAGAAGAACACAATTCTTCCAAACTGAAGAATTGAAGTGATATCTCTTTTTATTTCCGGTGAGTGGGGGGAGGCGGGGGGAGCGCTGGGAGACTGAGTTCACACAGTTACAACCTACCTGCAGTCACCTTACATGGAGAAACCCCATGGTAGGTCAATCTGCATAAAGTACAGAAGGCAAAATTGCAGCTGGAACAGATGCCCATTGTGCAGCCAGGCTCCTGCATCACAGGCAGCTGGCAGGATGGGCGGGGGCAGTACACCACATCTGCCATCAGGTCCAAGGTAGACTGGAGGAGAAGGCGGTCATAACGGGCAAATAACTCTGCTTCCACTAGCTCTTTGACCTGGAGGGAAATATAAAACATCACAGGTTTGATGATTTACCAACCAGTTCTGATCCTGAGGAGATCCTTAGGAAGCTAGTGTAAACCAGAGGCACATAAACTAAAACTCTACTTTCAAAATCAAACCAAGTTATGGGAGGTCTACATCTTGACTGAGATGGTGGTTACATGGGTCTACACATGTGTAAAAACTAAGCAGACAGGGGGAAGGATGAGCTGTGACAGGGCGAGAGAGAGTCATGGACATATACACACTAACAAACGTTAAGGTAGATAGCTAGTGGGAAGCAGCCGCATGGCACAGGGATATCAGCTCGGTGCTTTGTGACCGCCTGGAGGGGTGGGATAGGGAGGGTGGGAGGGAGGGAGACGCAAGAGGGAAGAGATATGGGAACATATGTATATGTATAACTGATTCACTTTGTTATAAAGTAGAAACTAACGCACCATTGTAAAGCAATTATACCCCAATAAAGATGTTAAAAAAAAAAACAAAACTAAGCAGACAGTACACTTTAAATGAGTACATTTATGCCTTAATGGAGTTGACTGGAAAAAAAAGGAAACCAAGCAGGCTGTCTTTAAAAGTCTGTAAAACATTTGGTTAACTATTCTAAGAGATAACCCCTCCAGATCCCAACGTCACATAAAGACAGGGTCGTACTTCCCCCACCTAGCAGATATACAGAGTAAATCACCAGAATTACTTTACTTTTTTAACTGCTCATCCCTGCGGAGGACCACACATTCCAAAGCCAGCAAAGGAAGCATTTACATTTGCTTAAACTAAGATCATGGCATTCTTGATGGATACAATGAAACGACTTGTGGGCTGGCTCCCAGGCCTCAGACCGCCCTGAGGAGCCCTGTCAAGAAGCTCCTGAGGAAATGTCTCCCTTTGTGAGAGAGAATTAGGGGGCGGCTGTCAGCAGAGTACAAGAGTTACCTGACCAGGCGTGGCCACTGAAGGGCACTTGGGTTCTGGGCAGTTGAGGCACTGAACTTGGCCATCTCTGATCTGGATTTCAAAGTAGTCCTTGAGACAGGCTTTGCAGTACACATGCCTGCACTCCAAGAAGTACATGCACTCACTACCCAGCTTCTCACAGAAGCAGATATTGCACAGGAACAATTTACTATTAAAGCATTTTATCTGTTGAGCCTGATCGAAGTCCAAGATTTCCTGGATCAGACTGGACAACGATTCCACATCCTGCACGGCTCTCTCGTCCACAACTTCCGCTTGGTCTACATCAGATCCAGCAGCTCCTCCAAAATCTAGCTCTGTGTTGGAAGAAGCTTGAGCCATCCTCCTCTGAACTTTTTTCTGAGAACCCATCTTGAGTTCAAAAGGAGAGACAATATTCAGATACGCTAAGGTCTCTTCTTTAAGAAACTGCATCCAGGCAAACAGGACCACGCTGCCGCGGTGTTCTTCCCACAGGTTGTCTAAGTGCTTGCAGAGAGCAGACAGCTAGGGGAAAACACATGAGGATGCTGGTAAGTTTGGAAAGATGACGATGCTGTCAACTCCTGATTTCCCTTGAAATCTTTTTAGGTCAGGGTTTTCTACCTCCTAACATGATTTTTCACTTCTGTGATAAACTGTGCTGCACAACAGCATCGGTGTTCTTATCGAAGCACTTCTTAAACTATTCAGCAACACGAGCCACAGTAGAACACAAGGTCAGAAGCTAAAAGAAGTATCATTAAAACAAGAGAAACAGCAAGACTCTACCAAATGCAGAACTAGGTTTACATACGAGCCACTGCAATGGGGGACTTTTTCTGTTCTTTATTTTTCTTCATGTTAGTATTGCTACCTCGTGTAGGAGAAGAGTTCTAGTTCTAAAATGAACTATTTCTATCCCTTGGAGTCCTAGCCCTGTAGGTACCCTACAATAATGATTAGGAAAAGAACAGTTTAAAAATACCATCCAAACCTTAAAATTAATTCTTTCAGTCGTATCAAGAAGCCACCTCGTGCGAAAGAATCACTAACAGAATCTAACCTCAGAGTCCTTGGTATTCAGATTTACAAGCTGATTTTAACTAAGCAATCTGGGCTTACACCAGATCCTGGCTAATAGAGGGAGGCAGGCTGATATTGAATCCAGACATGATTATAAGCCCTTAACATGGTTTGGCTGCCACAGGCAAAGCTCACATTTCCTAACCTAAGCAACCAAAGTTTAAACTATTTTGACTTTTCCTCCTTAAAATTGGTCTGTTCATGGGCTTCCCTGGTGGCGCAGTGGTTGAGAGTCCGCCTGCCGATGCAGGGGACACAGGTTCGTGCCCCGGTCCGGGAAGATCCCACGTGCCGCGGAGCGGCTGGGCCTGTGAGCCATGGCCACTGAGCCTGTGCGTCCGGAGCCTGTGCTCTGCAACGGGAGAGGCCGCAACAGTGAGAGGCCCACGTACCGCAAAACAAAAAAAACCCAAAAAGCTGGTCTGTTCAATTTGAAAGGCAAATATAATTAGATTTTCCATTAGAAATGTAAAATATTTTAAAGTAGAGCTCAGGAATCATAAGCAGCTTTTCTTTTTAAGGTAAACATCAAAAAATAAGCCTTCCAGATGTAAATAAATTTTGTAAATTTGAATACCAAGTGAAAAAGGACCACATTCTCTCTTCCTTACGCTGCGTAGTGCTATTCACTAAACCCTATACAGGCACAAAATTAAACACATACTGACTACTTCAAGATTGGACAACTAATGCTTTTATACATTTGCATGAATATGCTTATATGATCAACCAGAAACCTGATGAAATCTTTAAAATGTAATAAATACTAAAAGGGAAGCCTTGTTCGTGAGTATTGCTTGAGCTACCAAGTCCAGTGGAGAAGCCATTCTCCTCCATCCTCTTTTCTTCTCTAGTCCCTTCTCAAAAGAGGCATCTGGGATGTACATAAATGTGAGGAATAAGGGAGGAAGAAAGAGAAGAGCATGAGAGAGACTGTGTATATATACTGGAAGAGGAATAAGGGAAAATACTAGAAAACTAAACCCACTTCTATCTACCAACCAAATTCAGTGAGGGACAGGGCCATGAATCAACTTCACTATCAACAGGTGAAATTCATGATGCCAAGGAATCAGGGCCCAGTAACGAACAAGAATTGAAGGAAGGACAAAAATTTGATAGAGAACCCTACTGTAATTTTAGCTGTGTAACATAAAATAATGAATAACCCTCTTCTCCCCACACCCTAAAAGCCAGCATTAAGTAGATGCTATTTGGCTGGAATCTGAAACTGTATATGTGCAAACATGCATGGACATAAAGTATCAAGAGCTCTCTAGAGAAATGGGACTATAAATATCTAGATAATTCAGTCAACTCTCAGTGATCTAAATGTCAAACATCTTTGATATTCTTGGGCAAATCATCCACTGTCTTGCATGTGTTGCCTCTGAGACAGATATTAAAATGTAAGGTAAAATTCCTTTTTATTCTACATGTATTATTCTTTCTTAAAGTTTAATTTTGTTTTTAAACTGTAAGTTCAATTTTACAAAAGCACTCTCATCTATAGACTGGTGATGAGCAGGGGTGGGAATGAAAATTACATGATCAAAAAGGAAAAACTGACAGCTGTTGCTTGAGGTCAAGTAACTCTGACAGCTTTTGTCTTAATACATCAGCCTATCAATCTTCATCATGACTTCTAGAAGAATAACTGCTACTGATCCATTATCTACCCCAGAATACATTATATTAGCTTCAAGCCATATTTATGTCTCAATCAAGAGTTGAGGTTGTTACTAGAAAAAGATATACAACCCAGAGGAAATGAAGATCATAATATAAGATCTCAAGCCTTAATGAGATATCTACAGGAATCATACACATTTCTATTTGTGTGCATTCACACCTATGTGAGAGTAGTCAACAACTCTGTTATTAATATACAGACTTTTAAAAATAAAAGCACTCTTACGTTTTCTTAGGAAATATTTATTATAACTACATTAGCTCAATTTTAGTCCTCCTAACTACAATTAAATCTTTCATTTAAGGAATGGATAAGAAACTAAAAAAAAATAAAAAGCAATACCAGGGCTTCCCTGGTGGCGCAGTGGTTGAGAGTCCGCCTGCCAATGCAGGGGACACGGGTTCGTGCCCCGGTCCGGGAAGATCCCACATGCTGCGGAGCGGCTGGGCCCGTGAGCCATGGCTGCTGAGCCTGCGCGTCCGGAGCCTGTGCTCCACAACGGGAGAGGCCACAACAGTGAGAGGCCCGCGTACATCAAAAAAAACACCAAAAAACAAAAAAAAGCAATACCAACATCTAACGAAAATGAGGAGGACCTTATAGTATCCATTACAATACAGATTAAATAGGAAAATAACAAGACAAAGAGAGAAACAATTTACTCGATTAAAAATTACTCCTACTGCAATTCAAAATGATTAATCGTTCTAATTACGCCATTCTTTTCTAAAACACCAAACATTTTCAATTTATTAACATTACAATTCATGAAGGCAAGGGAAAAAAAAATGACAAAATCAAACCCATTTGTTCTTCATGCACTGAATTCAAGATCATCAAGGTAGTGTTCAATTAAAGATGATTTTTAAGTTTCTAAAGATGGATAGGAGAAATTAAGTTTCGGGTCTAACCTGAGTTGGTGACAGCCATTTGCCACTAAGTGTGAATGAAGGTGGGGCGGAGGATGGATAATCTGGTGGCAGTTCAAAGTTCAGCACAAGTGGAGGCAGAAAGCAAATGGTGTATTCAAAGCCACTATTCTGGAGACACTCATTTGAATTGCCTGAACCAAAAACAAAGATTAGAAAGGATCAGTTGGTCAACACTTGAGTGTCCGTTACTGCTGAGCAGTGCTCAAGAAAAACGTAATGCTTTGGTTGAGGGGATAAAAACCCTCCCCCAAAGCACCTTCTATTCCCTAATGTTACTTCGTAGCCGCCACCTTAAAAAAAAAATCTTGTAAGCCCTTAAAAAAATCTACTAAGCATCATGAAATTTAAAATGAAGATACACAACTTATTCTTGTATACACTTTTGAGTATAATTCCTAACACTAATGACAAGTAATAACACAATGTTTTCTTTTGTTGTTGTTTTACAGTAGATGATTAAAGACACAATCTAGAGAAAAGGACGTTTATTTCTATCAAAGAGCCATGACCTACTTAGACCAGCATGTGCCAACTACCCATGAATCATAGTTGGGAGAATTTGTGCCAGTACAAGGATCTCTTGAGGGCAAGACACAACACACAACACTCTCACAATCAAAGTTTCATTTTCAGTTATCACACTTAATTTGTTTACTCAAAGCCTTTATAGTAGAAACATTTTAAGAAAGTGTTCACAGATGACATCTGGTACATTGGTATCAAAAGTACCAGTTTTCAACTTTTTTCTGAAGCAGAAGGTCACAGAGTAGCAGCAAGTGTCATGTGTTTATGGTGGTTGAAAAGATTCTGGAAACCAAATAGTATTAACAACCGCCATGGTACTTTAAGTCTTTCCAAGTGTTTTCACATATATTATTTCATTTTCTCTTTTATTATCCCTATTTAACAGCCAATGACTCATGGCTAATGAACTGCTAGTTAAGACGATTAGGATGCATGAAATATGCAGGATAATATCCGAATTCAGTGATCAAAAAGGCAGAATCAAATTGAAAATTGTTCACCCCCAGCTCAATTTTCAATTAAAAGAGAAACAGGCATTAAATCTGTAATACTACCATATATCACTAATGCCTATAAATACAAGATGATAAATAATTTAGGGTACACTAAGAAACTGAGAATAACCTTTATTTAGAAAAATCTGTTTAAGAGAATATTAACTAACCGCTCACAAATATCTTGAAATTTTGTGGTAAGTCCAAATAGATCCTGGTTTCTCCACCTTGGACAGACTCTGCTTTTCTAAATTCATCTCCATCATAAATACTCGCCAGGGCCAGCAATTCATCCTCCTGAGCTTCTCGGTCTTCTGACGACATTTAATTTTCTGAGGAGCTGAAGACAATCATTCAAGTCAGTTAAGAACAGAAAAGGCACAGAGTTTGGAAAAGTCTAGCGGCACTGTCCACGGCCCCCCCGCACACCCCCCAAAAAGAAAGTTCCTCAAAAACAACTGCAAAGAATTAATCAATATTCTCACTTTTCTGTCAAACTAAAAATGACAGGCATATCTAATATTCCAGTAGCTCTGCAACAGTAACAGCCTTTTCCAAAAAGGAGAGTTGTGTTTCTTTTAATTGCTGACTTTATCAGTTAGGTATGATTTAAGAAAAAAAGCACAATCAAAGAAATCACAAATTAGTTTGACTTGCCCACTGAACTTCGGAAAATGCCTTGCTCATAAAAGTAGTCAAAGTATACTTGATATGCTTAAAAATAAATGAATTTTTTAAATCCACAGCAATCTCTAGGACAGGTTTTCTCAATCTCTGCGCTACTGACATTTTGGAACAAACAATTGTTGTGGGAGGTTATCCTGTGCATTAGAGGATGTTTATCAGCATCCCTGGCTTCAACCTACTAGATACCAATAGCATCCCTTTCCCTCAAGAGTTGTGACAGTCACAAATATCGCCAGACACAGCCAAATATCCCCCCCTTGCACAGGGAAGGCAGAAGAAAATTGCTCCCAGTTGAGACCACCCTACTCTAGAGAATGTTACAGGGACAGATACTATGTAAGACAGATAACTGAGGAAGTAGCAAAATAACATTAAATTTTTGAAACAATGATGAATTTTGTCAAATCAATTGTAACATTTATCATTTTTTAAGGTAACACCAACCGTGAAAATATGCTACAATTAAATTGTACAATGCTTTTTAATCACAGCAACTGAAAGATGCGCCACACTATCAGATAATTTAAATGTGCAAAAAATATGTAGTGAGAATCTACGAAAATTACTTTAATAAAACCACCACCAAAATTACCATTCTATCAATTAAAATACCGGACTATAACTGCATTTGCAAATATGCTCCCTCTTGGCTGAAATATTTTTCTAAACTGAAATGCACAGAATTGAAAAGTTAGGACATGGTTTTTCACATTATAAAATACTACAAAACTTAGACAAATTCATTTAAAATAATTCCATTTTCAAAAAGTACGTTTTTCCAGCAGATAATAACAGTTCTGCTTGAGCTGTGTCCCTAAGACACAGTGACATATTCTATTCGAGGTCAGTTAGTACCTGTTAATAACAACCAGAAGAAAAGGATATTAGCATTGCAGTCCGTATTTCAGCTCAGTTTGGAACTCACGCAAATCTCATTTATTCTCCAGATGATGGAGATGAGACTGCTGAAGCTGGATAAGAGGCCAAGATGTGGAACTCATACTAGGTATACTACAGAAATCCTGCCAATTGCAGAAAAAAAAATACAAAAGATGGTGTTAGGACCCTCTCCAAATTTAAATTCTGAATTTCCGTTACCATCACTTAAATCAAACACATCCTAACACACAGTCAATCCTAATCTACAGCTGCATATTACTCTCCTAGGTCAGCCTAACTGAGGCACGTGGTTGAACGGACATGTGCATGTCCCCAGTAATAAGAGCGCCTTTCTTATCTGACTGCCTTCAGCCCCAGGAGGAGCTGAGGAGAAACACTGAGGTCCTATGAGAGGACAGTACAGCATGCTCCCATAGCAAACGACTTCCTGCGGTTTTCTTGATTTTGTTTTTCCTTTCCTCTTCTGCTTCCTCTATTCCTTCACTTCCTATCCCCCTCCAGTTTGTCCTCTTGCCTGCTAATGAATTAATCCTGCCAGGGACACTCAACATTAGGTTAATTTAAGCAAGACAGCAGGATGTTTGAAAACAAAACAATAAAAGCGCGCACGCACGCACGCACGCACACACACTTTTAAGTCCTATTCTAAATGCTTTACCAGGCTTCTTAACTGGGAATGAAGGAGAAGGGGAGAGTGGTTCATAGATGGGTTTTAGAGAATCCTATGAACATCCTAATATTATATGCAAAAAATATGATATAAAACCATAATTTTAAAACCAAATTCTCAGATGTGTGACTCCCAAATAAGCTAAGAATGAAATTCAGGATTAATTTACATTTACTGAGTAGTATTACTATGTACTATACCGTCTTTTCACATTACTTAATTGTAAACAATTTTACCAGGTGTAGTACATGGTGATAATGTAATTAAGCTTTTTGTTTCTTCCTGTTCAAACATTATAAATGGGGTGAGATGAATTTATAGTTTCTGGTTTTAGATTAGTGTTCTCTACCTTGTCTGCATGGTAGAATCACCTGAGAAGCTACTTTTAAAATCCCAATACCCAGGCGATACCCCAGAGCAATTCAATCAGGCATCAGTAGCTATCCAAGCTCTCCACGTGATTCTAATGAGCAGCCAGGCTTAAGCTCTACTCCAAGCTGTTTGAAATCGGCAGCTCCTCATGACCTACCCCACCAGACCCCAGCTTCTGAAGCTGCCACTGGGCCCCAGTCCCTTAATTCAGATCGCTGACCTAGATTTCCTTCTGATTCTATCCATTCAGCTTTCAAGACCCATATCCAAAGCCCCTATTCCACGTAAAAATTTCCAATTAGATATCATATGTCTTCCTTTAAAAATCCAGCAAACTTTTCTACTGTAACTTTCCTATGATATTGTCACAACCCACCTTGCATTACAGTTCTTCCTCTGAACTTGCACTTCCTCTCCTACCAGACCGCATTAGCTCCTTAAGGGTGAGGATCAAGTCTTTTGCATCTGCGTATATTGTTCTCAGCATCTAGCAGTGCCTTACATTAGACACTGGAAAAAGTGAGAACTGAATTGGGGTGAGATGCAGTGTGCTCTTATGGGGGACTAGAATCAAGGTTCAGTGACAGCGTTGCCACATCCCACTAGGAGCAGGTTGGGTCGGTCGTCACAATAACCGTAAGAACAGTCACTTAGGGAGCTCTTGCCGTGTGTCAGCCATTGTGCTAAGCCCTTTAAATGCATTAGCTCGTTACATTCCCACAGCCCCAGGGAGCAAGTCCTGGCCCTACTTCCATTATACAGAGAAAAATGACATTTTAAGTCCTTGCTGGCCCAAAATCACACATCTAATACGTAACTAAACCTGGATTCGGACCACCCTGTTTCCTCAGCCGTAACACGGGAACGAGAATAAACCCCGGTGCCACGACACAAGAGAGAATTCAAGTTTAATATTACTTTTGGCAAACCGGAAACCGCTACATCAGTGAGGGAAGGCCCCTCCTCCTCCGGGTTTCCCTTGGGCCTGGGAAAATCCTACTCATACTCCCAGGCCACACCGTGCGGGCTCCAGCGCTGGGGTCTGCCCTGGCTCCGGGCTCAGCACGCCGCTGCCGGTGTCTCCACCGCTCACCGCGGGGTGTGGAGTCCTTGTTTGTGAGACTCACCTACAACTTGGGGGCAGGCCCGAGCCCTGCTACCTGCCCCGGCGCTTGGATACGGAGGGCGCTGCACGGGTGTGGGCCGGCCCGGGGCGTCCCAAAGGAGCAGGGCCTGGTCCTTCCCCTTCCTCCTCTAAGCGCCCCGTGGGTCTTAGCCGGGCCGGGCTGTGGGCGCCCAGTCCCGGGTCTGGGGAGCTGAAGCCCGCTGAGCAGTCCCGGCCCGGCCGCCCTTCTCTGCCTCGCGCGCCCGGAGCGCAGTCCCCACCGTACCTTCCGGCTGCCCCGCCGTGCCGGGCCCGACAGTTCCGCCCTCCACCCTAGCTTCGGATCTCCTCACCTCCACTCGCCGGCTCCGCCTGGAGACGCCCGGCTCAACCAGCGTACCGCCTCTTCAGTCTTCGGAGCTGTCAGCTGAGCGGCGCGGACCTGGCTGAGAGTACCCCGCGTGAGAAGGGCTCGGGCCTGCCCCCAAGGCGGCTCTGCGCAGCCGCCTTGACCGCCCCGGCCCCTCGGCCGCCCCCCGCAGGTCAAAGGCGGCGCTGCAGGAGCGACCATCGTCACCCGTACCGCAGCCCTGCACACTTAATAAGTATGCCTCTGGAGAAGTTGACACAAATGCAGATTCTGGGGCCCCCTACCCAGGGGGGTCCTTTCAGTACTTCTGTGACAGTGTCCGGAAATTAGAATTTTTACCAGTCCCTACAGATGATCATGAGGCAGCGATCTACCGGGGGGCAGACGTTCCTATAACAATCCCAGACCTGCTCCCCCAGATAGACTACGCAAGCCTCTTCTCCCTCCTCGGATCCCGGCCTCAGAAATGCTGCCCATCTTTCTGGCACCTCCACTATGAAGGCATTCACTTATTGTTCATAACAGTAATAACTACCATGTTTACTAAGCATAGGATGCTTCAGGCCCTGTGCTACGTGCTTTATGTAAATTTTCTCTTTATCTTCACTATAACCTTATGATTTCGGTACCATCTGTTATTCCCACTTTACGAGTGAGAAAACTGAAACTTAGAGAGGTTCAAGAATTTACCAAAGGGTACACGATTATTAACAGGCTGAGTGGGAGTTAAAATTACATGTCCCCTACCTCATGCCATATGCAAAAATTAACTCAAAATGGATCAAAGACCTAAATGTAAAAGGTAAAACTAAAAAACTCTTAAAAGGAAACGTTGGAATAAATCACGAACTTGGATTATGCAGTAGGTTCTTAGATATGAAAAAAAGCACAAGAAACGAAAGAAAAAGTAGATAAATTGGGTTCATTAAAATTAAAAACTTTTTTGGCTTCCCTGGTGGCGCAGTGGTTGACAATCTGCCTGCCAATGCAGGGGACGAGGGTTTGAGCCCTGGACTGGGAAGATCCCACATGCCACGGGGCAACTGGGCCCGTGAGCCACAACTACTGAGCCTGCGTGTCTGGAGCCTGTGCTCCGCAACAAGAGAGGCCACGACAGTGAGAGGCCCGCACACCGCAATGAAGGGTGGCCCCCGCTTGCCGCAACTAGAGAAAGCCCTCGCACAGAAACGAAGACCCAACACAGCCAAAAATATTAATTAATTAATTATTTATTTTTTAAAAAGAACAGTTTAAAAAGAAATTAAAAACTTTTGTGCTTCAAAGGACATTATCAAGAAAGTGAAAAGACAACCCACAGAATAGGAGAACATATCTGAAAATCATATATCTGATAAAGGTTTAATAACCAGAACATATAAAGAACTCCTACAACTTGACAATAGAAAGACCAGTAACCCAATTTAAAAATGGGCAAAGGATCTGAATAGACATTTCTCGAAAGAAGATATACAAGTGGTCAGCAAGCATGTGAAAAATACTCAACATCATTAGTCACCAGGGAAATCAAAACCCTAATGAGAAGCTACTTCATACTCACTAGGACTGCTATAATTAAAAGAAAAAAAACAAAAAAAACAAGCCCATAGATACAGAGAACCATTTGGTGGTTGCCAGAGGTAGGGGGTGGGCAAATTGCGTGAAGATACAGCTTCCAATTATAAAATAAATAGGTCATTGGGATGTTATGTGCACCGTGGTGACTATAGTACATAATACTGTATCGTACACGGTATTTGAAAGCTGCGAAGAGAATAAATCTTAAAAGTTTTCCTCACAAGAAAAAAATCTGTATGTATGGTGACGGATGTTAACTAGACTGATTGTGGAAATCATTTCTCAATACATACACATATTGAATCACTGTGATATACCTGAAACTAACATAACGTTTTATGTAAATTACACCTCAATAACAATTTTTAAAAAGAAGACAGATAATAACAAGTGTTGGTGGGAATGTGGAGAAATTGGAACCCTCATATGTTGCTTTTGGGAATGTAAAATGGTGTAGCCACTCTGGAAAACAGAGGGTCTGCATTTTCATTTTGTGCTGGGCTTCACAAATTACGATGCTGGTCCTACACCCAGGAGAAAGGAAAAGCCAAGTGGGAAAAAAAATCGGGCACTGGAAGGGCTTACCTGACTGCCACAGAAGGGAAATTTTTGAAATGCAAATAATCAGCCCTAATTTTCTGTACTGTAAATCTTGACCATTACAGAACAGAAAACTAACTACCCCTGTAATGGACACCAGAACCAGAAATATACTCCTTAAAAACGTAAAGGAAGGAAGAAGACTCTCTGAAGCCATTCACTAATATCACTGTTCATGTTTAGCCAAAGGAAATAAAATCAAGAGAGAAATGCATGGCAACCGTACCGCAGAGTGCTTGGAGGTGAGACCACAAACACAGACAGAGACCTCCCAGATGCAAAAAGTGAGGGAGCCGAAGAACCAGGTCGGGAAATTCTCACAAAGTCGGAGTAGGAGGTGAATTGTGACATCACATCATGACTTCATGTCAGAGGTCACAGGATGGAGGGAATAGAAGGGAGGATTTCAAAGCAGTGTTAATAATTTGGATGAATGTTTAAAGTGGACTAAGCATTCAGAGTCCAGTTTGGAGGTCAGGATTGGATAAAGAGAGTTTTCTACTTAATTTTCTTTTTAGACTCCATAAAAATAACATTTTTGTATCTTTTGTTTTATGTGACTGGCGTTATGTCGTTTGGTTTTAAATTGAGCTATCCCCACGTGCCCAGCCCTTCACTGTGCTAAGCATTTTACACGCATTGTCCCATTTAAACACCCAGGACCCCATGACCAAGGTAATTTTATCTCCCCATTTCACAAATCAGGAACTTGAGGCACTAAGGGGTGAAATGATTTTACCGGTGTCATTCAGTGGTGACATATAGTATCAGGACCAATTCTGCATCAGTCTGACCCTCTCTTAGAGCCTGTGAAAGAACTAGGGTTTGTTGAAACAGAAATACAGAATAAAATCATTCTGGCTTCAAGAATTAAAAGGGGAGGCCCTAGGAAAGTCAGGATTACAGTTTATGACATCATGATAGGTGAGAATGAAGATACAAAGAGAGAGAGAAAGAGACCCAACGCCATACCCCGTCCCCAGGGACACTAGATGATGATGGAGTCTAGGGCTAGGAGAGGATGGGGTGTGTGACCTAGGCCAGAGGTCAAGACCCAGGCCATTGGGTAGAGATGCAGGAGTAAGTCACAAAATATGTCTGGTCTTGTAGGGACCAGCAGGCTTCCATCAGGAACTGCACTGCTTCCCGTCCATCACTGGCATCCAAATGGTGTCCAGAGACTTTGCTGAGCTCATCCCACCTGCCCAGAGGGGACAGCCTCCTTTTCAATGGCCACCACTCACAAGCACCCCTGAAACAAGCCTTGACGTAGAGAGGGGCAGCAGTGTGGAAGGGAAAGCCCTGCCCCAACTCTGGGACAGGACTGGACAGTGGTGAGCCCCACCTCATTACAGAAGTATCACTGCTGGTCTCCTGTCGTTATGTATTTGTTCACTCTGTAGATCTCAAAAAATTTACCATTATCACCTGGGAATCTGAAAAATTGGTGTTTCTTTAAAACGGGGGCTTCATCCTCAAAAAAAAATTGAGAGCTACTACACTAAAAGCAATTATAAATAATTAACAACTAGAGCGCTACTCATGTCCCATGCCCCACTCTAAATGTTCTGTATTGACTAACCTAAACCTGACAGTAACCCTGTAACATATTACCATCATCGTCATCCCTATTTTAAGGCTAAAGAGACTGATCACAGAGAAGTTAAGTGGCTTGCCACTGTCACACAGATAGGAAATTACAAAGCCAGGCTTTGAGCCCAGGCAATTGGAGTCCTGAGCCCACATTACTAACCCTAATGCTATGCTTAGATCAAGTTTACACTTTGCTCATGCAAAGTGCTCAGGTCTGTAAGGAGAAATAGCCAGACTACCTGTGTGGCCAGCTTCCCTGGTCAGCGTAGCTCAAACAATACCTCAGGTCATCCCAGGGTTATATAAAAACAGACTCGTAGAGAGGCTTGCGGTGGCTAACAGTATAAAAATGTTTTCTGTGCTTCTGATGCAAAAGGTAAAATTTGATTTACAATAATAGGCAAAGAATGATCATGTTTATACTTGCAAACTGGGACTTTATTATTATTCCCCTGAATAACAGTGAAAAGAGTTTTGTAACCCCAAGGTAACATGGCGCTGTAAGAAAGAAAGAGGGGTGAGATTTAGCAGCGGCGGTCATCATAAATCAGTGTATGGCTGTTTCTCTCGGAGCTCCAGGCTCAACTCCTGGCTGTCATAAACTTATAAAGGGGAGCCCCATGAGAATTTATGTAACGATGGCAGGACTCATTTTCCTTCCTGCAAGAATCTTTCTGAAGCAAGGTGAGAATTAGGCTGATTAGATTTTATGTGAAGAAAGAAAACCAAAGCAATGGAAAGGGGAAAATGTGGGTCAGCTTTAGCTATTTACCACCTCCCTTCCCAAAAAAACCCTGACCTTGTAAATGGAGAAGAACATGCTGAATTCCACCAAATCAATGAGTGGCTGGGGGCTTCCCTTCCCTGGTGGCGCAGTGGTTGAGAGTCCGCCTGCCGACGCAGGGGACACGGGTTCGTGCCCCGGTCCGGGAAGATCCCACATGCCGCGGAGCGGCTGGGCCCGTGAGCCATGGCTGCTGAGCCTGCGCGTCCGGAGCCTGTGCTCCGCAACGGGAGAGGCCACAACAGTGAGAAGCCCGCGTACTGCAAAAAAAAAAAAAATGAGTGGCTGGATGACCGAATAAATTAATGAATGAGTGTGATCCAGGCTTTCTCTGGGGTGGTTCTTCCAGTGTGAGAACAGTTCCATCCTAGAGTCACCGAGAAATGCTGAATACATAACAAGGCCAATCAACAGAGTCAGCCTCTGAATATTCATGCACAGATGATGCTCCCAGTCAATATGTTTGATTTTTGTGTTTACTGATAGATTTTCAAATTCACTGTGTAAACCAAAGTTCTAAAAATAAAAAGAAGAAGAGGAAAAATGAAAACAGAAAAGAACTTGTGGTAAGATCATACATTACTTCTGGATAGGATTGCCAGATAAAAATACTTATACTAAAAATTTTTCATTGTTTATCTGAAATTCAAATTTAACAGGGCACAGTATATTTTTATTTGTTAAATCTGGCAAACTATTTCTGGGCTAATAACCCTATGTAGAAGAGAGGGCTGAAGAGAGTTATCTGGTGGACATGCCCACACCTGGGAGTCAGAAGGAAGGCAAACCAAAGGAGGATTCAGAGAAGCAGATAGAAGAGCCTGCAGAAATACGGAAGAAGAACCAGCTGTGCGCAGAGCATTGACACAAGCACGGGGGGAGGTGGGGACCAGGAGGATGCTCAGTGAGAAAGGCCTGATGGCTGTAGAGTTTGGCCCTTGCAAGGTTGTTGTTGGTGCTTCTAAGAAGTTCTATGTCAGTGGTTCTCAGTGAGGGTGGGGTGGAGAAGGGGTGCGTGGCAGAATGACCTGCAGTATATCAGAACCGAAATCTACATGCTGGAAGTAGCCCTCTCCCCCTCTGAGGATTGGGGAGAGAGACATAAGTGTTACCCTTATCAACTCAGAATTTATGTGGTCTGTTTGCGGGGGCCATGTTGTGGTTACTAAAGCACAAAATAAATTATAAATCTTTTCTTGCATTTATCTTGAAAACCACGAAGGTGATCCACAGTTTACAACTATCTGTTGGAAAGTCCTTATCTTCAATCTACTTCCTTCACAGCCTCTGCCCGTTCTGTAGGGTACCTCCCTCCACAATATCCTCAAGCTTCAGCAATCCCGCACCCCCTCATCTATTTTTCCTTTTATTATGTAGATCAATTAGGCCTCTCTTGCCAGCAAAGAAGTCCAATCAACTTTCTCAATCCGGTCCCAAATGATCTGAAAGATGAAGCATTTTCAGAGAGGGGGTAATAGAGCTGGCAATTATAAAATTCTCTTTGGCAGGCTGCGAAAGAGAAAAGTATGAATTTTCTTGCCCTGTTCCTGGTATTTTGAAAAGCTTTTCAAGTGATCGTGATACGTGGACGCTTCTGAGAGATACCACTCTTAATCAAGACACAAAGCCTTTTCATTTCTTGAAAAGTCTTATTTCTTGGCAAATTTCTCCCTGCAAAGTGCATTCTTCTCTCTGCTCTTTGCCCAGAAAGAGGTGCCCTTGTGTGGGAATGGACATCTGTGGTCTGTCCCAACAGAGATCACAGAGTGCGGGCCAGGACCAGGTGACCCAGAACAGCCACTTGAGTCTCCCAGTCAATGGCCCTGGCTACACTGCCTCCAATTTCAACAAGGTCTTGCTGAAAAAAAGAGGCAGACCTTAGGTGGTCCAGTCACCTCCCCAACCAGAATGATCCTGAGGATGAAGCTTCCCAGTTTCATCAACACTGCCTTGGTGGGTGGTGATGACTATGGCCAGCGACCGGGCAGATTCACAGGGGGCCCTGGGGGTGAGCAGCCAACCCCGCAGGACATTCATAGGTGGGGCATGATCTTAGCCTTCCTCCAGCTGGTCTTCAAGTCCCCCAAGGGTCAGAGTCCCACCCTGCTGGTCTGACCCCTCAAGGTTCCTCAGGACACCAGGGATCCTCTGACCCCCCCACCCTTCTCACTTCACTCCCCGACCCCTCCCAAACAACGGACCCAAGTGTGAACAACCCCAAGGCTGGTGGTGAACAAGGCTTCACGCACCAAGCCCAAGCCTGCCCTCTTTTCAAAAAGAGGGAGGCTGTCCTCAGCTATTTCGGACCTATTTCAGAGGACTTCTGCTCCTTCAAACCTATTTTCAAAACTCAGGATGATGAAGGCTCTCCAGATAAACTCCAGTTTCACCCCCTGATGTGTGGCGGCTAAAGATCAACTGACCCTGTAGCCAAAAAGGAGGAGGAAATATTACTAAAAGGGGACCTCGTTCCCAGAGGTAATAGCCTTTAAAAGGTCTGGTTTGCTGACTTTGGACTCTTAAAGGGTTGTCTTAGCTTCCTGCCCCCAACGTGAGTAAAACAGAGAACAAGAAAAAAACCACCTACGAAATCCAAATTCAAAATTTTTCTTGGCCTGTGAGTCCATTTTTTACATCCCCGAATCCCAGTCAAGGCAACACACACACACACACACACACACACACACACACACACACACACACACACACAATCAATGCCCTTTCCAGAATATAAATGTTAACACATGTAAAATCATGAATTCCATAATTCCTCCTGTGGGCGTTGGGTCACATTAGGTTTCCCACTAAGTGAAATGATTGTCACCTGGGTATAGCTCCTTCCATTGTGTTGTACGTAGCACAGGAACACGGGTCTGGAGTTGTGGACATTTGAGAACTCCAGCCACCCACCTCCCTGCCTCTGTGGCTTTCCTGCCTTTGGCCACCAGATGGCACTCTAGAAACGTTCTCAGCACCAGAGTCTCCTGTACCAAAGCTCCCCTGCATTACTCCCAGCTGGCCTTCTTCTTCCCTCTTCTCTGTTCCCTTTCAATCGACGTCCCAGAGTACAGTTGAAGGGGCTTTGTGGAGGGCAAATGTGCGTGATCTTGGGCAAGCTACCCTTGCTCAGCTTCTTCACCCCTATGGCCTGGTTGTGAGGGTGGCATGGGACGATGCAGGTAAAACACTCGGGACAAAGCTTGGCAGGTAGCTGCTATTCTCCTCAGTCTGCTCAGACCCCTTCCAAAGCTCTGCATGGCCTTCAGGACAAGGTCCAAATCCTGAGCACGGGGTCCCAGGCCTTCCATCATCTGGCGGCCCCTGCTGACACCCCCAGCCCACCGTCCTCCTCCCCACTCGCACAGGCCCTCGTGTGGGACTGCGAGAAGCAAGCTCGCCCACCTCCGGCCTCTTCCATTCTGCTCCCTCCACCTGCTCGCACCTGCCCCCCCCTCACTCTTCCCCGTCCTTCAGGGTGTGTCCTCCAGGAGGAGCCTCCCCTGATCCCTAAGCCTGACTCTGGAGCCATCCACTGGACCCACTTCTTTCATTTTCCCCACCCTGGCTTGAGACTACAAGCCCCTTGGGGGTCACTTTGTCTTGCTCACTGCCTTGCACATAGTAGGATGAGTGAGGGCCAGACAGTGAGGCCGCCATGCAGGCTGACTGTCACCAGAGGGCCTGGGGCCCACGCTGGTTCCCCTTGCAGGGCAGGTAGCACTGGGCCCTCGCCCGAGATGAAGAAGCCCTGGGAAATGAGCCTTCCTGGCCAAGAAGGCGGAGGAAAAAACGTGAAGGGACAAATGCAAGACCATTTTTACCATTTGCATTCGAGGTATAAAGCCTGGCAAATAGTACAAGGTAAACTAGTCCCATGTAATGAGTGCTTTCTCTGTACCAGGCATTGCACCAAGCCTTCACTTGCATTATCTCATCAAATCCTTACCACAAACTCGGGAGATGGGTGACAGCCATGCTCTACAGAGAAGGAAACTGAGGCCCAAAGAGGTTATGTGACTTGTGCCACGTCTCCGAGCTATTGAGTGTTCTGTCTTCAGAGCCAGACTGTAGGAAACACCCCATTGGATTCAGGCCCCTTGCTATTGGGAAACCTCCAGGGGTAGAATATGAAAGGATAGGGTGTGGGAAAGAGAATACAGAGGGGAAGGGGGGTGCAAGGTGAGGCTTAGGCCAGGGAGGTCCTCAGTCGCCCCATCCTAATGGCCACAAGCCCCCTGGCCAATGGGCCTGATTGGAGTCACTTGTGTCCCAACAGGCACCTCCAGCCCCAAGGACTGAGCTGCCAACACCCATTGAGGGGAAGCTGGCCCTTAACTCCCATCACTTCAAAAGGTTTACAAACCTCTGGACTCAACCTCAAGGTACAGTGCGAGACTGGACAATGGTGGGGGCAGTGGATGGAGGAGGAAATGAGAAGCAGCAAGTCACCTCAAGGCCACCCAAGCCAACTGCCCACTCGCCCCCCTCCTGGCCTCACCTCTGTGACGGGACTCTTGGACATGAACAGCAGTGGGAAGAGAAGAATTGGAGGAAGGGAGGGAAAGGGAGAGGAAGGTGTGGGAGAGGGAAAGGTATAAAAACCTCCAAGACCAAGGAGCAGGAGCTGGGGGATTCCCCCGAACAGGGGCTCAGGCTGGACCAGATGTGGAGAACAATGGGCCAGGAGGCTAGGGAGCCGGAAGGGAAGGGGGAGGGAGGCCACACCGTCGGGTCAGAAAGGTCATTGTACTTCAGGAGCCAAGGACACGGGCACTTTTGGCTCCTGAAGTATGTGGGCAGGGACTGACCCAGGGCCAGTGCAAGAGCCAGAGGCAGCCACAAGGTAGGCCAAGCTGGCAGATCACGCCACCCACCGCTAAGAACAACGTCATTGCCTACGACTCCGGGCCAATGTTTCATTTCATCCCCACGATTTCCTGCTGAGAGGGCTACTGTTGTTATTCCCATCTGTGCTCTTAAGATGAGGCCCAGAGAGGTTGAGTGACTTGTCCTACATGACCCAGCTGGGAAGTTGTGGAGTCAGGATTTGAACCCAGGCATTTTGGCTCTTATAGCCACTCTCTTAATCAGCGCTGCTTCCCATGAGACAAAAACGGGTGATGAGGGCGAAGTCAAGACTGAGAGGTAGACAAGTGTGGGAAAAAGGGGAATGGGAGAAGAATGACGGGAGATGACGGAAACAAAGAGAGACAAGGAAGGGAAGAGAGGCCAGGGTGTGACTTACCCGGGAGGGGCTCAGGCTCTCTGCTCACTTGGCCACAGCAGGGGCTCCCCTCCCCTCAGTGGCTGCCTTGCCACATGGACGGCACCTTCCCATCCGGCCTGTCCCCAGCCGCATCCTCCTCAGCGGCGGGCCACTCAGCTTCATGGAAACTCTCTTTCTCTAATTGGCATAGAAACTCATAGCCCTCCCTTTTCCTGTAGGTGGGGTTTCCATAGGAAAAAGCTGCTTCTCTGTTTCCCCAGCCTAGCAACTGTTTGGAAGTCAGATCCCCACATCCTGCTCTACTGGGTCAAGTCCCTCCTGGACCGGCTCTTGTCCATCATTTGCTAACGGGGACCAACAGTGCCCCTGAACAATTTTCCTTCATTGGTCCTTGGACCCCTCAAATCTCTTCTGATGAAGATGGCCTCGCCTGGGAATTCTGCTGGCTCCATCAACTAATTATGGGACGAGGCTGTGCCAGCAGGTCTGGGGGCAGGAGAACAGGGCTAATCAAGCCCCCCAGGGAACACTGGAGGACTTGCCCAGCCTTCGAAGAACTCTAGCGGTTTCTGGATCTAGCCCACTCTGGCGGTAAGCATGGTGCGACTTCTGCCACTTCTGCTGGGACTTTGGGGGCCAGGTGGCTACTTGTTCCTTTCAGGGGATTGTCAGGAGGTCGCCACTCTCACTGTGAAATATCAAGTGTCAGAGGAAGTACCGTCCGGCACAGTGATAGGGAAGCTGTCTCAGGAACTGGGCCGGGAGGAGAGGTCTGGGCGAGCAGGGGCTGCCTTCCAGGTCTTGCAGCTGCCTCAGGCGCTCCCCATCCAGGTGGACTCCAAGGACGGCCTGCTCAGCACGGGGAGGCGGCTGGACCGGGAGCAGCTTTGCCGGCAGCAGGATCCCTGCCTGGTTTCCTTTGACGTGCTTGCCACAGGGGATTTGGCTCTCATCCACGTGGAGATCCAGGTGCTGGACATCAACGACCACCAGCCTCAGTTTCCCAAAGGTGAGCAGGAGCTGGAAATCTCTGAGAGCGCCTCCCTGCGCACCCGGATCCCCCTGGACAGAGCTCTGGACCCAGACACTGGCCCCAACACTCTGCACTCCTACACCCTGTCTCCCAGCGAGCATTTTGCCCTGGATGTCATTGTGGGGCCCGATGAGACCAAACACGCGGAACTCGTGGTGGTGAAGGAGCTGGACCGGGAAATCCATTCATTTTTTGATCTGGTGTTAACTGCCTATGACAGTGGGAACCCCCCCAAGTCAGGCACCAGCTTGGTCAAGGTCAATGTCCTGGACTCCAATGACAATAGCCCTGTGTTTGCTGAGAGCTCGCTGGCACTGGAAATCCAAGAAGACGCTGCCCCTGGTACTCTCCTCATAAACTTGACTGCCACAGACCCTGATCAAGGCCCCAACGGGGAGGTGGAATACTTCCTCAGTAAGCACGTGCCTCCAGAGGTGCTGGACACCTTCAGTATTGATGCCAAGACAGGCCAGGTGATTCTGCGTCAACCCCTAGACTATGAGAAGAATCCTGCCTACGAGGTGGATGTCCAGGCAAGGGACCTGGGTCCCAATCCCATCCCAGCTCACTGCAAAATTCTCATCAAGGTTCTGGATGTCAATGACAACACCCCAAACATCCACATCACGTGGGCCTCCCAACCATCCCTGGTGTCCGAAGCTCTTCCCAAGGACAGTTTCATTGCTCTCATCATGGCAAATGACCTAGACTCAGGAAACAACGGCCTGGTCCACTGTTGGCTGAGCCAAGAGCTGGGCCACTTCAGGCTGAAGAGGACCAATGGCAACACATACATGCTGCTAACCAATGCCACGCTGGACAGAGAGCAGTGGCCGCAATACACCCTCACTCTTTTGGCCCAAGACCAAGGACCCCAGCCCTTATCAGTCAAGAAACAGCTCAGCATTCAGATCGGTGATGCCAACGACAATGCACCTGTGTTTGAGAAAAGCAGGTACCAGGTCTCCACTCGGGAAAACAACCTACCCTCTCTTCACCTCATTACCATCAAGGCCCATGATGCAGATCTGGGCGTTAATGGGAAAATCTCATACCACATCCAGGACTCCCCAGTTTCTCACTTGGTAGCTATTGACTCAGACACAGGCCAGGTCACCGCCCAGAGGTCACTGGACTATGAACAGATGGCCGGCTTCGAGTTCCTGGTGATCGCAGAGGACAGGGGGCAGCCCCAGCTTGCATCCAGTGTCTCTGTGTGGGTCAGCCTGCTGGATGCCAATGATAATGCCCCAGAGGTGATTCACCCCGTACTCAGCGATGGGAAAGCCAGTCTCTCGGTGCTTGTAAATGCCTCCACAGGTCACCTGCTGGTGCCCATTGAAACTCCCAATGGCGTGGGTCCAGCAGGCACTGACATGCCACCACAGGCCACCCCCAGCTCCCGGCCATTCCTTTTGGTGACCATTGTAGCAAGAGATGCAGACTCGGGGGCAAATGGAGAGCTCCTCTACAGCATTCAGAGTGGGAACGAAGCCGGTCTCTTTGTCCTCAGCCCCCACCTGGGGCAGCTGTTCATCAACATCACCAATGCCAGCAGCCTCACTGGGAGTGAGTGGGAGCTGGAGATCGTGGTGGAAGACCGGGGCAGCCCCTCCTTACAGACCCGGGCCCTGTTGAGGGTCTTCTTCGTCAACAGTGTGGACCACTTGAGGGACTCAGCCCGTGAGCCTGGGGCTCTGAGCACATCGGTGCTCACGGTGATTTGCCTGGTCGTACTGCTGGCCATCTCCGGGTTGATCTTGGCTCTGATTATGTCCATTTGCCGGACGGAGAAGAAGGACAACAGGGCCTACAACTGTCGGGAGGCCGAGTCCACCTACCGTCACCAGCCCAAGAGGCCCCAGAAACACATCCAGAAGGCGGACATCCACCTCGTGCCTGTGCTCAGGGGCCAGGTGGATGAGCCTGGCGAAGCTGGGCAGCCCCCCAAGCACGTGGGCAAGGAAGCGATGATGGAAGCAGGCTGGGACCCCTGCCTGCAGGCCCCCTTTCATCTCACACCGACCCTGTACAGGACTCTGCGTAACCAAGGTAACCAGGGAACGCTGGCCGAGAGCCGAGAGGTGCTGCAGGACACTGTCAACCTCCTTTTCAACCATCCCAGGCAGAGGAATGCCTCCCGGGAGAACCTGAACCTTCCCGAGCCCCAACCTGCGACAGGCCAGCCCCGCTCAAGGCCCCTGAAGGTTGCGGGCAGCCCCACAGGGAGGGTGCCTGGGGACCAGGGCAGTAAGGAGGCCCCGCTGAGCCCGCCGGCCTCCTCTGCAACCCTGAGGCGGCAGCGGAATCTCCATGGCAAAGTAGCCCCTGAGAAAGAGTCAGGCCCCCGTCAGATCCTGCGGAGCCTGGTCCGGCTGTCTGTGGCTGCCTTTGCGGAGCGGAACCCCGTAGAGGAGCTCACTGTGGATTCGCCTCCTGTTCAGGTACCTCGGTGTGGGCAGCTCCCTCTCTTGTCAGCCCCCCTCACCCGCCCACAACAGCATCAGACCCCATTACCCTCACATTCTTCACATCCATTCCTCAGGCTCACCACGCACTTTAGGATGCATTGGGTGCAGTGGTTCAGGGCACAGCTCTGGGGTCAACAGAATTTAGCTGTGTGATCCTGGACAGATGACTTACTGTCTCTGAGCCTTCGTTTCTTTATCTATAAAATAGGGATGACAGTAAGAGCATCTGCCTTGCAGAATTGTCCTAAGGATTTGGTCAGTTAATTCCTGTATGAGCACTCACTTAGAGTGCCTTGTGCAAGTAGACACAGAGCAAAGGTAGTGACTAAGAGTACAAGCTTTGGAGCAAGGCTGCCCAGGTTCAAATTCTGGCTCCACCTCTTCCAAGCTGTGAACCACAGGGAAGTCACTCAGCTTCTCTGTTGAAGTTGCCCAAGTTAACAGCACCCATCTCCCAAGTTTGCTTGAAGGTAATAAAGTGAATGTGCTTAAAGCCTCTAGAATAGCGTCTGGCGTGTAGTCAGCACTCAGAAAATGATTATGATGATTTCTGCAAAGCTCTTCTCCATTTCACCTGCCCTCATCTCATCTGGGCAACCTCCGGGTGAAGCAAGCCGGCATAGGCATCATTGCCCCCAGGCTCAGGGGCTGCATTTGACCTGCCTGAGACCCCAGAGCTTGCCAGCTAGGCCTATGGGATAGGACAGTGGAAACAACCTTGGAAATTGGGAGTTAGGCAGATCTAGGTTCCAGTTTCAGCACAGCCACTTTAGGAGCTGGGCAACATTAACATCTGAGCCTTATTTTCTTCATCTATAAAACGGGGATTGTGATGCCAAACTTAGCTGTGTCTACCTCCCAGGGGGTTGAGAATTAAACGGGATGATGAATGGCTGTGTCCAGTGACCTAGGATTTACTGGACACACCTGGGAAAGCTTTTTCCGGGACGGTGTCTGATCTCACACCCGTATCAACTCCTCTGAACCCCAGATCATTTTCCCTGTGCCAGGCTGCCCGCCCAAGGCACACTTCTGTCATGAGCCAGGCTATCAGCTCATGTTTCCTGCAGAGCAAGGACACAGCTTCCTTCCCCCACCCCTTCCCCAGGAAGCCACCTCGAGAGGGCCCAGCTGCTCTCTCAGGAGTCCTGCCCTGGGCTCTGTGCAGCCCCGGAAGTTGCCCAGAGCCATGCATTCATTCATTTGTTCATTCATTCATTCACCCATTCATTCATCAAATGCTTATTGAATGAGCTCTTTGTGCCAAACACTGTGCTGGTGGTTGGCAAACAGAGAGAGCAGATAGCAAGCCCTGCGGGTGACCCCACTGGGGTGAAAGAGAGGAGGGTACCAAGTTGGGATCAAGTTGAGGGTAAGAGGCAGCTTGCCTAATGCTTGTCTTTCTGGTAGCACAGTGCCACAGTGGAGTCAGATCCCAGTTCAAAGTCCAACCCTGCCTCTAATTGCTGTGTAGCCCCTGTGAGCCTCAGGTGCTACACCTGTAAAGTGGATATAATGGTATCTCTTTCCTTGGGTTACTGAAGAATGACATGAGATTATATACCACTGGACAGTTATTAAGTGCTTATCATAAGATCTATTCCTAAGTAATTTATAGACTTTCACTCATTTAATCCTCATAGCCACAACCAACACATGACCTGAGTCTCATTTTTATTCCCTTTTTTTTTTTTTTTTTACTGCTGAGGAAACTGAGGGTCAGAATGCTTAAGTAATTCCTCAAGGCCACACAGATGGGAAGTGGAACAGGGGCAGATTTAGGACTTGAACCCAAGTCTGACTCCAGAGTCTGGACTCTAACTGTGAAATGACAGCCTGAATGACAGCATACAACTTAGGGTTTGGCACTCAGGGAGTTTCCCTGAAGTAGCAGCTGTCACTCGAAAACAGGGTGGCAGGTGCTTGTAGGAGGGTTTCTGGGCCTGAGCCAGGAGGTGGGAACTGCCCTGAGGCAGGCAATGGGACCCTGGCCCTCCCACATCACAGTGAAACCCCAGTCCTGGCCACATCCCCTTCCAACTCTCCTCTGAGGTTGGCATTTTCTGTCTTGAGCTGCCCAGAGGGCAGAGGGACCCTCTCAGGGAAGAGGGGGGCTGGGCCCAGTTGGGAGGCAGAGGCAGCATTTCTAGGAGGAACAACCCAAACCCCTTGACTCTGCAGAGCATTTCAAAAACCACCTAATTAATCCTGACAACCCTGTAAAGAAGTCTGGGTGGTATTTTTAGATCCACCTTAGAGATGAGGAAACTGAGGTCTGAGTATGTCTAAAAACCTGCCTGACATCACACAACAAGCTAGAAACGCCCTTGACTTGGTCTGTTGCCTTCTCCCTCACAAGGGCCTGTGGGGCCTCACCCTGACGTCTCACCCACCCCTGCCCCATTCACCAGCCTTTCTGAAACGCCACCGTCTCCTCTGGCCTTTCAGCTTGAGCACCTTCTGACCGAAACTCCCTTCCTCCCTCACCCTGGCCCTCACCCTCTCTCCACTTGCCAAGCCCCTGTGGAACCTCCGGGTCTCAGCAGAGGCGCCTGGCATGTAGTATGAACTCAGAAAACATATGTTGAAATAAGTGAATTACTTCCCCCTGTATCCACAGCCCCACCCCGTAACTCCCTCATTGCTGCAAGCTGGGTGAGGGGCCTTCCTCTGCTCCACTTGACCTCCATCGTTTCTCATCCCTGGTGCAACCCCCCATAGCAGCTGCTGTGTCCTGTCTCCCCTGACTGTCCTCCCTGGCAGACTGGGAACTCCCTGAGGGCAGAGACTGGGCCTTGTTCTCACTCTTACCCCCCCAGCAAGCACTCGGCGTGGCACAAACAAGCTCTCATTAAATACTTGTCGAGCGAATGAAAGGATGAATAAACGAATGATTCAAAGACACCCTTCTGCCTTCTGTACAACATAGTCTTACATCTGGCCCGCCAACAATGGCTCAGTCTTTGAACATCACTGAAGCGGGGGAAATAACACTTTACAATAATCCTTATCGAGGTTATAATACATTTACAGTCAGGACATGCCCTTTCCACCCCCGTCCCACCGCTTCCACCGGGAGCTGGTCTCCTGGGGGAATGAGAGTTGGGGGACAGGCCCAGAGGGTTCTCATTCTCTCTCTCAGACTCCCAGGTCCCGGGAATTTGTAGTTGACACATGGCCAAGCAGGGAACCTGTCTGCACACATCCCTGCCTCCGTCACCATCACCGTTCACCATCCCCCATCCGATCCACGAACATCTGAAGCTGGAGGAAAGACTATAAAAAGAAAGCGCCGGCATTGAGGGAAACATCCGGTGAGGAAGTGTGCTGGGTCGGAATTGTGTGGAGTCAACAGATTTTTCCTGTCTTGTAGCAAATCTCCCAGCTGCTGTCCTTGCTGCATCAGGGCCAATTCCAGCCCAAACCAAACCACCGGGGAAATAAGTACTTGGCCAAGCCCGGCGGCAGCAGGTAAGCTGCACGTAGCCCCCACTGGCTTCTCAAGCCCCCCACCAGCCTGCCCTCACCCTTGCAGCCTCTGTGCCTTGAGGAAGGGTGAGCACATCCCAGACGCTGCTCCCCTGGGAGACTGCAGCGAACAGCATCCATTCCCCCACCCAGGCATCCTGGTCCTGGAGCAACTGTATTAATAGTATTTACAGGACCCGAGTCACTAAGGAAGTGACTTCATCCCTGAGGCTCTGATTATCTATCCGTTCCCTGATTGCAGAGGTGCTGGGCTATGAACTTTAAATCTGTAATGTTTAGCTCTTTCTCTTGACCCTTAAACATAATATGAAGGCTCCTGGCTAAGGATGTGGGTGTGTGGGTGTGTTCCTTTGGGCCGTCCTAGAATTAAAGAGACCTCAAGAGGACATCTAATTTAACTCCCTCTTGCTACAGATGGAGAAACTGAGGCTCTACGTAGTTTGATCCAACCCAGCTATGTAAACTTGAGCAAAGCAAGCCTCAGGGATGCAGTTTCTCATCCATGAAACAGAGGTCACCACACTTCCTTGTAGTGATGGGGTAAGGATTTAATGATCACACGCATTCTAAGCCCATGGCCCAGTGCCTGGCACATGGGAGGTACACAAACAATGCTAAGTCCTTTCCCCTTAAAGTGACTTTGCTCAAGGTCAAATAGCCAGTGAGTGGCACAGCTGGGACCAGCTCTCAGGACACTGACTTCCGGTTCAGTGCTCTTGCTGTGACAACTTACAGTCTTTTTTTGTTGTTTTTTTTTTTGCAAAGATAGCTAGAAATAGTGTAGAGTAGCGGTGAGCACACACATTCCAGAGTCGTATCAGCCCGGATTTGAATTCTTACTTAATTTGTGGGGACCTTGGGCAAGCTACCTAATCTTTACAAATCTTGGTTTTCTCATTTGTAAAATGAGGACAACAAGAGAACCCCTTACAGACGTGAAAGGTTTGATGAGAAGGTAAATATACCTTGCAAAGCATATGTCTGACTCAGAGTAATTGCTCAATAAACATTAGTTGTTGCCATTACTTGCAAACTTGCTACCCCTGCATAGGAGCAGAAATGGCCACAGAAAAAAAGCAGCAAGGACCCCCAGGCCTTAAAGGGAGCTTTTCCAGATGCTGGGATGAGGCGCCAGGCCTGTCCCCACCATGCTAAGGTAGTCCCAGGAACTGGCCTCCCCCAGGTGATAGAGAGGGTCTTTGGGAGGGAGGGGTCAGGGAGACAGCAAGAGACACCATAGTAGATTCTGAGTAGCTTTCGGATGCCTCACCTCTGCTGCATCCTCTATTGACCTGCTCTTCTGGTCTGGGATTTAGCCTCAAATAGGGAGGAAGGAACATTCAGTCACTCAGTCCACAAAGTATTTATTAAGCACCTACTATGTGCCAAGTCCTATTCTGAGCACTGGTGAGAGAGCAGGGGATGAGACAGACAAATATCCCTGCCCTCACTGGAGCTCATACTCAGATAGAGGGATGGAGGGGTGGAAGGATGACTGCATTGGATCACCCAAAGTTTACTAAACTCCTATTCCATGCCAGGTAATGAGAAGCAATGGAGGGACAATGGTGAGTAATATCAGGGCATTCATAGTCACTTCTGTTTGCTGACTGCTTACAACACTGTGCTAAGCTCTTTACATGCAACACCTCATTTTACCCCCATAACGCCCCATGAGGTGGGTGTTATTTATTACTCCCATTTTACAGACGAGGAAGCAGACTCAGAGTAGGCAGGAGGGCTGGGATCAAGTAACCCAGATTGGTCTGACTCTGAAGGCTGGGCTGTGGACCCACTTCCCTCTGTGGATGAATGAATGCTGGCATGAATAGAAGACTATTCATGAGCAGGAATGAATGAAACTATGTGTGAATTTCCTCACTCGCGGACTGTGTTGGCTCCCTTTGCAGGAGTGCAATCCCAGACACAGATGGCCCAGGTGCCAGGGCTGGTGGCCAGGCAGAACCAGATCAGGAGGAAGGGCCCTTGGACCCTGAGGAGGACCTCTCTGTGAAGCAGCTGCTAGAAGAAGAGCTGTCGAACCTGCTGGACCCCTACACAGGTAGGGACTCCCCAGGGTCACCCGACCCCGCTTCTGCCCCCATGGTACCCTCCTGTGCCCAGGCTTCAGAGTTCTGCTCCAATCCACTGCAGGAAAACAGCCATTCTATTTCTGGAGACTATCAGCAAAATTTTTTCACTTCCCCTGGAGCTTCAGATCTTCATTTGTTTAAAGATCAGATTCTACTTTGGTCATTCATTTAAAAAAATCATCATAAGAATAGTGAACAGTTACTGAGCTCTTGGTGTGTGCCAGGTACCAAGGAAGCATCTTATATACATTATCTCAGTTAAGCTTCCAAACAGTCTTTTCAGGTAGATATTATGAGCTCCAATTTAGAGATCAGCAAACTGAGGCTCAGAGAGGTAATACAGCCTGCCCTGAGTCACTTCAATGATTGAAGGGAAGCCATCCTGAGCCCACCTACCATCAGGGGACCTCTCTCTACCTCCTAAACCACTCATCTGCATTTCTTTGATGTCTTTAAATACCCTTTTACCCTGAGAATTCAAGAATCTGCCAGCTCCCTCCGCCCCCGCATCAGTCAGCCCCCTTCAGGTAACACACAGTAAGTCCAACCTACGCTGATTTTCTGTTTCTGTAGTTAATAATCTGCTCTTCATCTGGACAGATTCTGTGCGCTGAAGGCATGACAGGGACTTCCCTTTCCTTGGTTAAAAAAATAGATGGCTAACTTTTATTGAGTGCTTTCTATGTGCTAGTCCCTGTTCTAATTGCCTCATGAGAAAATCTTCTGAGATAGGGACTATTCGTTATCCCCATTTCATAAAGGAAAAAAACTGAGGGGCCAGGGTGTTCAGTAATTTTCCCAAGGTTGTGCAGCCAATGGTTATTAACCCAGGCAGTGTGGCTCTAAATTAAAATTAAGTAAAATGAAATCTAATTAAAATCAAGTAAAATGAAAAATTCAGTTCCTCAGTCATATCAGCCACATTTCCGGAGCTCAGTAGCTACGTGTGGCTAATGGATATTGCTTGGGACAGCACAAATCTACAGAGCTTTACAGGACAGCATTGTCTAGAATGCGGAGCTGTGAGGTCCAATAGAGTAGCCACTGGCCACATGTGAAAATGGCTAGTACCAATGGAGATGTGATAGAAGTATAAAACACACTCCAGATTTTGAAGACTTAGTATGAAAAAAGAATGTAAAATATCTCATTAATAATTTTAAAAATACTGATTATGTGATAAAATGATCTTAAATATAAAAAAACTTTTACAAATTAATTTCACCTTCTCTTTCTACTTTTTAAATGTGGCTACTAGAAAATTTCAGACGACCTCAGTGCCTTGCATTATATCTGTGTGCACCAGCTCTGCGCTGGAGCCTGTGGGCTCAGTTCCCATGTGGTCCTGCTTCCCCACAGCACAGAGGGCAAAGAACACAGGGAGATGGTAACAAGTGGTGTGACGAAGAGCGCAGCAGGGGTAGAAGTGTCTGCGCTGCTCACAGGGCTGGACTGTGATGAGGCTACTGGGGAATGTGCCTGACACTGGGGTCTTGGCTGCATCAGATAAAAGCCCCACCTGAGGATGTGATGATGACCATATTTTACCGTTGCGTGAGCTCACTGAATGCTTACAGCCACCTGACAAGATAAGTGCTACTATTTCACCACTTTGTGAGCGAAAAAGGAGGCTCAGAGAGGTTAAGCAAGTTTTTCAAGGTCACAATGCTCATAAGCTGCAAAGTTAGGAAATCAAATCCAGGTCTGCCCAGTGCCCACCTGCCGCGGAGTGAATTCATCATCACATTTCAGCCATTCTCCTACACTCCACTGATTTTCTCATTCCAAGCTTCATTCCTTCCAAAGCTCTCTGACCCTTGTGCAAGGAAAAGCCTGATTCTGTAACACCAAAAGAGTTCTAAACTTATTACCCCAGAGTCTCAGGGAACTTAGGTTTACATTCCCCAAATGTCCAGGGTTAATATTTATGTCCATTCAATCATTCAATAAACGTTCACTAAGCCCCAGGCGTGGGCTGGACCAGTCGGGAAGGGGCATGACCCTGCCTCACAGCCTGCACAGCTCCACACTGTGAAGGCAAGACCGAGACTCATTTATTAATAGAAACAGCATTTACTGTATTTTGCAATAACTTTTCAAAATCACAAAAGTAATATTTGGTTAATATAGACAAATGTAGATAAACAAAAAGAGAATAAATCATTTCTGCCCAGGGGTAATTTCAGTTAACACTATGACGCGTCCCCTTCCAGTCTTTCATTCTATGCACAGAATTTAAAGCAGGGTACCTTAAGCAAATATTAAATACATGTTAAAGCAGATGTTGTGCTTTTTTTTTTTTTTAAAGACACACATTCTTAACCACAAGGCCTATAATTTCTTCCCTCTGGCTTGGCCTCTATCATTGGGCCTGGAACTAGTTTTCTGAGACAGGATTTTCTGTTGAAGAGATGGGAAAAGGAGAAGTGTGATGGTGGGATTTGGGGCCTGGGGGACACTTTTTCACCGCCCCGGCCCTTCCCTGGGACAGCTCTTAGGCAGCCAGCCCCTTCACACGGTTTCCTGCAGCTTGAGAGGGGAAGGTTGAGGAGTTGAGAGCATGGGGCCAGGAGGCAACAGTACAGACCTTAGTAGGCCTGGGAAACCAGAGCCACCTAGCATCCAGGGGGAGGAAGGGCCAGCTCTTCAGAGAGTGGGTGCAGTGGTGCAGTGACAGGGGGCTTCCAAGTCATCAGACCTGGGGGTCAAATCTGGGCTTGGTTGCCTAGTAGCTGTGTGACAACTTCTTGGAACTTCAGTTTCCTCATCCATAAAATACTCTTGACTTCAAAGGTTTGTGTGGAGGTTAAATGAGATAATTATGTAAATTGCCTAGCACAGAAGTACTTAATAAGTGGTCACTGTTATTATGAATAGGAACCGAAGGCAGCGCCAAGCCAGGAACTCCAGCAATGGCTAAAAACGGGGATTCCCCCACCCCCACCCCCGGCATCCTCAGCTAGTGGTGTCCTGAGGGAGTGAAAATCCTGGCTGTACAGGGATGGATGAAGGACACCTAAACCTGAAACAGCCCCACGGACCGGGAGATGCTTTAGAAACGGGCCATTTCTAATTCTAGGCCTTCCTCCTCCCCCTGCCGCATCCTCACTCAGCTCACGCGCGGACATCAGTCGCTGCCTTCCTGCCCGGAGCGCTTCCCTGTCAGGGCCTCTTCCTTCCCGCCCACCTCCGGCCGCCCCATCGGTCCCCTCCATTTCCCTTTCCTCCTTTGTCCGGCGCCCCGCCCTGCCCACGACCCCACCCCCGCCCGCCATGGGCTCCGCCCTCACCGCGTCCCTTCCGCCCCTTGCAGGCCTGGCCCTGGACCGGCTGAGCGTCCCCGATCCTGCCTGGATGGCAAGACTCTCTTTGCCCCTCGCCACCAACTACCGTGACAACGTGTTCTCCCCGGACGCTGCGACCTCGGAGGAGCCCAGGACCTTCCAGACGTTCGGCAAGGCGCCGGGGCCCGAGCTGAGCCCGACGGGCACGCGGCTGGCCAGCACCTTCCTGTCGGAGATGAGCTCACTGTTGGAGATGCTGCTGGAGCAGCGCCCCGCCGTGCCGGTGGAGGCCGCCTCCGAGGTGCTGCGGCGGCTCTCAGTCTGCGGAAGGACCCTGAGTCTAGACCTAGCCACCAGCGGGGCCTCGGGCTCGGAAGGCCCTGGGGGCCGATCTGGAAAGAAGGGGGCCGAGGGCAGGACCAGCAGCGGCGGCAGCAGCAGGGACCTGTGGATCCAGGAACCAGGGGCCCCGGGAGATGTTAGGAAGCCCAGGCCCTGAGGACTCTGGGACAGGAGGTGGTTTCTCTAATCTTTGAACTCACTGACCAGAGGTGGCCTGAGAACTTAAGGTGACCAGTGCTGCCCCACAGAGGAGGCAGGAGCCCCAGGACAAACAGCGGGCTGACCAAAGCAACCCCTTGTTAGGGGCTGGCTCTGCCTGTGGATTTTTTGGAGGAGGAAGACAGTTGGCCGCTGAGATAAGTGTTTGCTGGCAAAACACATGTAAGAGCACAGAGGGTTCATCCTCCTGCAGAGCGGATGCCAAGGAGTGTCACAAGCAGGAAAGGATGGCCTGGGTGCACACTGGAGGGTGTGGGGGGCTGGATCCTGGGGCACCAGGCAAAGCTCTCTGACCTACTAATAAAGGAAAAGCAGTGGCTCGTTATCCTGTTTGCACCTGTCGAGAGGGAGGATGGAAGAACAGAGTGAAGGTTCTTTGTCATCCAGTCCCTGGCCAGAGGGTCATGCGGGGCCTGGACAGGAGGGTGCACAGTGTTAGGCAGGCAATGATGGACATGGGTACTCTTGACCCCTGCTCCTCTGCTGCTGCTACATTATCAAATAATCTGATTCTCAGCTGGAAAATTAAGGCTAAGAAAAGCATGACTATAGAGCATTAACACGAGCCAGACACAAGTCTTTACAATAGGATTTCATTTCATTTCTCCACAGCCCTAGGAGGGGAGGTGTTATTATCCCCATTTCACAGACAAAGCCATGAGACTTGGAGAGGCTGAGGGTCTTGCCCAAGATCAAGCAGAGAGAGGAGGCAGAGCCAGGAATCAGAACTAGGCTTGTCCAACACCAAAACCCATGCCCTCGACCTTGACACTAGACTGCCAGCCAAGGAAAGGAAAGGAAGAGCCCCCATAGGTGAGCTTTTGCCAGTAGCAGACTTGCCTGAGATCCCCTCAAGAAACACAGTTGAAAAGAACATTTCCAAAGCCACTCAGGCCTTCACATCTCTGCTCTTCCAAGCACATAGTGAGAGGGACTTGGAACTGACCTGATGCAGGGTGGGTGTCTGCAGACTCCTGTCCTTTCCCAGCAAGCAGCCCTTCAGGTACAGAAGTCATCTTTCCAGACCCAGCAATCGTGAGTAAATCTTCCTCTGTCACAGCAGTGAATTCAGGCCCTAGAGGACAGTGTGTGAACCGGGTCTATGAAATTGACACTGACAGCAGCAAACCTTCCAGGAGAAGAAGGAGTGAAAAAAATAGCAAGTATTTTCCCAAGGCTCAGCCTTATAATTTCCCTGGAAATTTCCAAGCAGTCTATTCAGCTTCTCAGTAATGTGGGGCTTTCTTGGATACTAAAGGGAAAAATTCCTTTCTGTGCCTCTCCTTTTGCCCTTTTTCTGGAGCTCAGTACACATGTTCACTGTCCACAGAAATGGGCCAATCATACTCCCCACTAGGGATAATGAAAACCATCCACACTTGGAATGCAACGAGGCATCATTATTCCATTATCCCATTTTACAGATGAGGAAAATGAGGCCCTCATAGTGCTTCAGGAGCTTCAGGAATGCTTCTGGAGCAGGGTCTCTAGGTCTCTGATCATCACTCCGAGGCAGAGTAAACTCTTTACAAGGTCTGTGATTTGCAAGCTGCTGGGTTCCCCAAGTCAATGAAAGAGGCTGGGGGACACCAAGCAGGTAGGGTCTCCAACCTGACCAGCCAGGTACCTGGCACAAGGCAAGACTTGATGAATACTTGTTGAATGGAAGAATAAATGAATAAATGGGTAAATAGATGCTACAGGAGTCCCTTTTCTCTATATTGGAGCTCCAGGTAAGACTTCCTTAGAAAAGAGAAAAAAAAATGTTCCATTACGTGAAGACAAAGTCGGAAAACCACAGCACTGGAGTAGGCAGTGCTGACCCCCAATTACTAGTGGATTTTCAGTGCAGAGCTGATATTGGGAGGTGGAGAGAAGAGATGGGGAGAGGTGACCTAGGGAAACTGGAACCAGGGCTCGCAACTGGATCACTGCCTCACTCTAGTTCAAAAGTCCTAAATCTTGGACCCCCTGAATGCCAGGCGAGACTTTGTGTACAGGTGTTTTTCTAGGCAGAAGATACGGAGTTATCAGATTTTCAAAGGAACATGTGACCTATAAAAAGATAAGCAGCACTGCTCTCAGTCACTATCTAAACCTCCACAGACGTGGGCAATTTTAGTCACAAGGAGTCTGAACATTTTATAGCCAAGGAAATGGCAAGACAGAAAGAGCTGACTGGCCCAGAGCCACACGGCAGGCTTGTGACAGGGCTAGCATCTGCATCTGAGGTTCAGGATGATGTTCTTTCTAATACATCAAGGGTTCTTAACCTGGGGTTCTTGGTTGGGCTTCAGGATCTAAGAAACTGCTGAACTGCATGCAAAATTGGGAAGATGTGCATTTTTCTATGGGAAGGAGTCAGTGCTTTCATCTGATTCTCAAAGGGGTCTGTGACCTAAATAAGATTAAGGCCCACTGTGATCCTCTATTCCCCGCCGAACCTGGAGAACTCATGGGTAGAGCTGTTCCTGTTCTGAGGCAACCGACCTTTGATCAGGGCGGGGTTGTATGTACGTGAGGGTTAAGTGCTCTCACCCGAACGTTGCAACCCCTCCAAGTAGGCTGATGCCAGACCTTATACCCAATAACCGACTGAGAATGAGACAGTGTGCATGCTGACAGAACTGAGTCTGCTGAACAGAAAGGTTACAGAAACTTCTTGACATAAGCCGAGATGTCAGAGCTGAGACCTTGGACGTGCTCAAAACCGTTTCCACCAAGATGGGCTCTGTCCCCCGGGAGACTGAAGGAGCTGGCGAGCCAGCGAGCACTCAGTTAAATGTCGTCTTAATTTGGAAAGCGCAGAGGGACATTTTTTATCAATAGTCAGCCGTCCTCCAGCACCAGGAGGGCAATGCAGTGCTCACTCGGAGCCTGGGGGCCGTCCTGAGATTGACAGGAAGCCTCCTTGTCTGTGACCCAACTTCAGCTTGGCAGTTCACTGATCCCTACCTCTCCGCTGACTGAAATGAGTGAGATGGCAACTACCACCCTTGGGACTCTGGAGAGAACCAAATCTCCAACACGAGAAGAGAGGACAGGGGAGGGGAGGGAGGAGTTTTAGCACAGGCTCAGCCTGGCACATAGTGTGTACCTAGAAAATAGATCAGTGTTTTCCAGTCCCTACTGAGTACTGGGCACAATATAATGGGTCTGGGGTGGGGGGCACGATCAGAAACGCTCATTCAACAAACATTTTATATTTGCTGAGCAATTACTACAGGTCAGAAGTAGCACTAGGAATGGCAGTCAGGGGAGGGGTATACAGAATCATTCATTCAACAGATATTTTAAAGCACCTCCTATGTTGCTGGGTAGGTTTGGTGCTGGTGTCCGGTGGAGAAAAGACAACGCATAGAATCCCTCATTCACTGAATGAATATTTACTGAACATTTACTAAGTGCCCTGCCCTGTATTAGTACTGAAGATATAATGAACCAAACAGCCTCATTCCCTCCACAGTGTCAGGGCTCCCTGAAAACAGCATCTCCGGATGAGGAAACTGAGGCAGCAGAGCCTTGCGCAAAGGGCTCATTGCTGAGGGCATCAGGGCTCGAACCTCGGGTCGTCCTGACCCAGGCTGGCCCTGCTAACAAAGGCCACCTCCCTAGCCTCCCCTCACATTCCCTTTCAGGGCACTAACAATGAGTCATTAATAACGGAATTTTAATGGCAAAAGCACAGCAGTTCCAGGGTCTGCGAGGAAGCCCATCCCCTGGGCAGTACAGAGACCGTAGGGACTGAACAGCGAGGATTCTTGGCCCCTTGACAGCATTTCTCTCACGACTCTTCCATCCTTCCTGCTCCACAAGGAGAGCTTAAAAATATCCTCCCTCCACATTTGGTACCCTAAATTGGATCAGCACTTAACTTATAACGACGGAGAGGGAGGGAGAACCCTATTTGGCCATCAACACAGAAGGCCCTGGGTCCCCGGACTGTGCGAACTGCCCCCCTGCCCCAGGCATGGCCAGAGGAGCCCATAATCGGAGAACCCCAAGTGACAACAGGAGGGGAAGAGGCTGGCAAGTGGAGCTCCATGGGAAGGCAGGAAGTGACACTTTACTTTACACAGAGGGTGCCCCCGGGAAGGTTCATCAGCGATCTGCAGGGAGCCGGGCTCTGCGCCCGACTCTATGAGGGAAGCACTGGGTTAACCAAGTTCTTTACTGCAGGACTTCTTGGAACCTTGAATATGCTGACGTGCATCGTGCATCTATAAAAAGGGGACGTCTAGTACACTGTTTCCCAAACTTATTTGACCACAGAAATCTTTTTTTTTTTTTTTTTTTTTTGTGCAGAGATTAGTGCACTGCACAGCTTAAAAACCGGAGCTTTAACCAATGTGTGTATTGAGCCCTTACCTGCATGACGGGACCTTGTGCTAAGTGCTGAGGATACTGGAATCCAAAGACAAAGTCCCTGCTTCCAAGGAGCCATCTGTGGAAGAAAGCCACATGAGGGGACCAGTGGGGGTGAGGCCAGTGTGCAGGGCAGCCCTGGAAAGGGAGCAGAGGGCAGGAGAGGCGCTCGAGCTGGAGGAAGCTTAGGGCTCCAGCAGTGAGAGGAAGTTGCTGGGAAAAGTGTGATGAGACCACTAGAGGCTGGGGAGGGGGGCGGGCAGCAGACAGGGAAATGTGGACAACTCCCCTCCTCAAATCCTCCCCGCTTTGAGCTGGCCATGCTGGGTGGTCTTTCGCATTTGGACAGTTCCTAGGGGGTTTGGGCCTCAGTCCCTCCCACCCCCCGTCCTCAACCACATCTCTGCTATTGAACTTGGGCTAACATCCAGAAGCCGGGGAACAGCTATGCACAAATTCAGTAATTGGAATCATTAGCGTTGACTCAGAAATCATTTCTTGCTATGTCTCTCTCTCGGAGAAGCTTTTAAGACCCTTTAAATTGGTTAATGGAGAGTTTAGAGATGAGGATGGAGCCTCGGCTTTCTGCTTCCCCTGCCCATCTCCCTGGCTTTCCCCAACATACTCAAGGGCAAGAGTGATGAGACAATCCAGTATCAGTTTTATTAAACTCCCATCCATTTCTGGCACAAACCTTTCACAAAAGAGGATCTCAAAATCTATACTCTCCTGCTCCAAGACTCCAAGGGCCCAATTGCCATTTACCCCCTTGTATCGGCAGGACGATAGTAACGCTTTCACCTAAAATTACAGTGAGAACTGTGCAAAAAAGAGCCCTGGGCCAGGAGTTGGGAGGCTGGGGTCCTTGTCCTGGGCTGGTGACTCATAAAGCCAGGTAACCATGGGCATCACTCTGCCTCCTCAGGCCTAAGTGAGCACCAACGTCCTTTCCGCAGTGAAATGCCCTACATCAGCCCTGGAGGGTAGGAGGGCAGACACCGCTGCCCTTGGTCTACAATTGAGGAAACAACACAGCAAGTCAGGCCACTGCTTCAAGGTGACGTGGCCAGAACCTGGATCTTTACACACTTTCTTCTTCTGTACTGTGCTGGGCAGGTACTTAAGGTTCTTTGGGAAGGCGGGTGAACATCTGGCCTCTTCTCTGGGATTCAAGTTGTGGTATCTCTCTGAGAACTCGCAGGCTCCATCTCTAGGGCTGAGTGAAGTGCGAAGGTCTGAAAAAGTCAAGCAGCTACATCAGGCATTTAGACACTAAACTCCTTCCTTCCAAATCAAAGGTGAAATGGAGACAGTCGGGAATCCATCGGGGATGAACAAAAGCGGACGTCATTCAGCGTTTCCTGAGTTTTAGGCATTCATGAAACCACCCCATGACTTCTGCCACCTCTCTGGATCTGTGCTCCCCTTTACGCAATGTCACAACGTTTTTTCTCTACTTGATTCATTATTTTTAATATCTGTGACACTATGACATGCTAATCGCATTTTTATAATATATATTAATATACAAACACTAAAATTTAAAAATATTAGTTTGAATACTACGTAAAATCCTCTGGTGAAGCACTGGAGGCACACACATCAGACGCTGGCAAAGAATGATGTGGTCTAAGCCTGAGGAAATCGAAGACTGGCAAGGGGGACGGGAAGGGATTTGCTCCAAGGCAAAGGCTAAGGCGAGGACCAGGGTCCCTGGACCCTTCAGTAAAGTTTTTCACAGGTCACTGAACGAATCTTTTTTATGCACAGCACAGAAATGACTGTGAATGGGGAATTCCCTGGCAGTCCAGTGGTTAGGGCTCGGCGCTTTCACTACTGAGGCCGCGGGTTCAATGCCTGGTTGGGGAACTAAGATCCTCACAAGCCGTGTGGCGTGGCCAAAAAATGAATGTGTCCACTGCCCATTTGTGAGGCTGAGGCTACCAACTAGGGGAAATGGTCAAAGTCATTTGTTAGCCATGCACTTGAAATTGCTTGGGAACCTGAGCCCCCATGGAATTTCTACCCTGTAAAGGGATACTGACACCCTGTTTTTTTTGCTGCATCCCATCTCCTCCCTGCCCGCCCCTCCCCCCAGCACCAGTGAGAGGTACCAGTGACTGCATTTTATCTCACCTTAGCCAAAACCCAGTCTGACGAGACTCCTTTCCAAGGGGTAGGGGTGTGGGAGAACAGCCCTGCTGGGGGATCCGGGGCTGGCTCTGAGACGAGCGCTTCTATAGAGGAGGCCAAGGTTCCCTGTGCTCGAGGCATGTGGCAGGCGCGAGGCTCCTGCCAGCAAGGTGTTCAGGCTGCAGAGGGAGGGGCTGGAAAACGACTTCAATCCTCTCACTGCCAGCTCGCTGGGCCCCGGGGCTGCGAGGAGAGGCGAGAGCAACTCTTACTCAGGCTGTGTTCTTAGACTCCTACTTTGGAGCAGGGGCTTCTTAAAGGACTTGGTTCCCCTGGCACTACTAACCCAGGTCAGCCCGAATGAGTCAGGAGTGAGCAGGGCTCCCAGAGCCCTAGATGGTAAGTCAGGGCACGGAGGCAGCCCTGGGATGGTGTCTCTCCTGACAAGTCATTGGAGTGACTACCATTTATTCAACACCTACTGTGTGCCAGGCTGTGCTAAGCCCTTTGCTGTCATCTCATTTAATCTCAGTGCGGTGGCTTCTCTTGTTGTGGAGCACGGGCTCTAGGCACGTGGGCTCAGTAGTTGTGGCTCATGGGCTCTAGAGCACAGGCTCGGTAGTTGTGGCGCACGGGCTTTGTTGCTCCACGGCATGTGGGATCTTCCCGGACCAGGGCTCAAACCCGTGTCCCCTGCATTGGCAGGCAGATGCTTAACCACTGCGCCACCACAGAAGTCCCATCTCATTTAATCTTTACAATCTAATGAGTTTTCAGAGGTGAAGAAACAGAGGTGCAAAGACATACAGGCCAAGTTCAGGAATGGAGCAGGGGTTAAAACTCAGGTTTGATTTGTCTGACTCAAAAAGCTGTGCTCGTTCCCACCAATGGAGCAGAAGTAACAAAGAGACCAAAGGCTACTGCCACCCCCTTCTCCATCACAGGGTACTGAGCTCGGGGAGGCACCTGCTGGCTTTGACTCTCATCTGTACCTGCTGCCTCCATGGAAAAGAGGGTCCGCAGCCTCTCCTGGGCAGGCGCATTCCCCAGAGCTGCTGACTGCTGGTAGCATCTCACAGCCTCTCCCAGATTCCTCTGCACACCAAGGCCCTTCTCATAGCAAATTCCCAAGTGGTACCTGCTCTGTGAATCCTAAAGGAGAAGACGGACAGACACACAAATGCCCACGCATGCAGGACTGAAGAACTGAAACGCTGGGGCAGGAGGAAGGTGTAGCAGTCAGCAGGCCAGTGCTTCACCCCTGCAGGGTCAGGCCCAGCTGCAACCCTCCCTGGACCAAGGGATCTCAACTGTGAAGAGCCAGAGGCCCAGAACAGAGGACACAGGGATCCCTCCACCCAGGGAGCTTCCGGCCGGAGCAGCGTGGAGGCTTCTCGTGTTGAGGATGGTGCTGAAAGTGTGCAGAAGTGAAGGCTGCGGGAAGCACTTGGCCCTGCTCTGGGAGCCCAGGGAGTCGGGCTCCTATGTTATCCTGAAAGAGCCAGGAGCAAGGGTGGAGGCTGGGCTTCCGAAGGCCCTGAATGCCTTCCTGATCTCCACCCAGAAAGCTACAAAGCATACGTTACAGAGAACATGTTTCTCCTCCTTTGAAACGTTAAAAGGCTAATCTCTTTGTCCCTGGCTCTGGATCCTCACTCCCCTCTCACTGAGAATTAGGCTCCTGGGAGAGGCAGTATCAGGTAGGGAGTAGGAGCCCAATCTCTACAGCCAGACGCCTGGGTTCCAATCTTGGCTCCACCACTTACCAGCTGTGTAACCTCGGGCATCATATTCTGTGTCTCTGTGCCTCAGTTTCCTCATCTGTAAAGTAGGCATAATAAGAGCACCTACCTTATTACCCTGTCGTGAGGATTAAATGTGTCAATATGTGGAAAGTGCTTAGATTAGCATTATTATTTTCACACCTTTAGTTGCCCACATCATTCATCTCTCCCTCTCTGTAATGAATATTTTCATTATATTCAATCTCCCAACCATGGTTCTATTTCTCTTCTACCCTCTAAAGAGTTTCTGTAACATGTAGGTCAAAGTCTATGTAATAAATATGGTGGACTCATGGCTACAGGCCAGCTTAGGACAGTCAGGCCAAAACACCCATGCTGTTATGTGTGTGTTACACAACATCCCTTTGTGCACTTCTCCTGGCGTGCTGGGTGACTAATGCCAGCCAGGGTGCCCCCAGGCTTGTCCCACACATGGTCACACAACCCACTGAGCCCAAGGAAGACTGGGGCTCTTTCATAGAAAGACAGGCACAGAGGCAGGTACTGTTTGATGACATTGGTCCCCTTTTGATGGCTACTGCAGATACTTTGGACAACACAGAGTGAAAAAGGAGAAGTATTCTGATGCCCAAGAGTTCAATAACGCTATCACTGTGTTGGCCAGGAAGTAAAGAGAAGCAGCAGCCCCTATGCTGGGAAATTCTAGTGCATGGCCACTGCTGGCTTTAACCCAGGGCTCCTGGTCCTTTAAGATACAACTCAAAAAATATACTGGTCAAAGACACTTGAGGATACAGCAAACCCACAGATGCCTTTTCAGTAATTCACAGTGACATAAAGCTCTAAGATTTCCTGCATTAAAGATACCTGTTTAACAAAGTATTTCCCAAATCCATCTGACCATTTTTCCCTCATATGATTTATAAACGTTCCATGGAACTAATGCTCTGTGGAACAAACTCCATGCTGCCTGGATGCCAACCCCTAGGTGACAGACAACCAGACATCCTCTACCCCGCCAAACTGCTCAATGTCTTCACCTCACGCGTCTTCTGACTTCCCTGGACTAAGCCACTTGTGACGATGCACCTTCCACGTGTACACTTTACAAAGCACTTTCACACTTATTATCTCAGATTTTGATCCTCACGACAACCCTGTGAAGTGGTAGACAGGTCAGGCAGGCATTAGTATCCCAATCTTAAAGATGAGGAAGACAAGAAGTGACCAGCCCAGTAGTATGCTAGTAAATGTTTAACAACCAGCTCTCCAGGGGAAGAAGCCCTGTTTTGTAGCATTTGGCAATTCTAATGCTAATGCTCTCCCTGTAGCTGATTTCAAGCTAACAATTCTCGCAGGCTGGTACAAGCCAGTGCCAGCACACCACTGGACCTGTCCAAGGGGCACACAGTAAGTCAGCAAGAGTTAAGGCTTGAAGCCAGCCCAATGCTCTTATCAACCGTCTCCTAGGCACAGTACCAGTTCCTAAATCCCTTCCTTTATCAGACTTGATCCCCATCATGCCTGGATATGGACACCTCATACCCCACTGTTGGCTGCAAGCCAAAGATATTTCACGGCTCTCTGCTCGTCCAGGTATGCCTCCTTGGTGAAGAGCACCCCGAGAAAAGCTTGGGCCTGTGGTCAAGGAGGAAGGAAAAAGGTATCTTAGTCACTGCCAGGCCCCACCTGCCCCAAGTGCCCAGGAGTGACCCCACCAATGGCACTCACCTCTCTCAAGCCTGAGTCTGCAGCATGCTTCAGCATGGACACTGCCCTCTGCTGCTCAGGGTCCCACGAGGAGGCTGGATCCTGCAGCAGGCACCTGGCATAGCGGTACTGAGCCAGGTTGTGGCCCTGGCTGGCAGCCAGCTGGTAGTAAGAGGCTGCCTGGGGCAAAGGGAAAAACATCCAGTCAACGGATAACTGTATGCTGCCTTTTTATGGAGTGAAGTGTTTAATTAAATAACACATAATCATTATAGATTAGTCAGAAAATACAGAGAAGCCAAAAATAGAAACAAAATTCCAAGAAATCCTGCCTCCTGAAGATCATTCTCTGTTAACATTTTAGTGTACAATCTTGCAAATTTCTTCCCCCCCGGTACTGTATGTATTAACATATATACACAAATATGTTAATATACACTCACACACATATATAAATGTGTGTGTGTGTGTAGGAAGAAAAGGAGAGAGAGAAAACTACACTCACTATCTTTTGTAACCTATTCTTTTTCATTTAACAATACACCATGAATATCTTTCCCTGCAAATAAATATAGATCTAGCATATCATTTTTAAGGCCCACATAGATCTTATTAACCAATTCTCTGTTGAAGGAACTTCAAGTTTCTTCCCATTTTTTGGCCATCGTATACAATTCTAAGAAACTGTTATATATAAATTCTTATATATAACATCTATGCATACTTATCCTACTTTTTAGAATTAATTGATCCCTTCATCAAGGTAACGTTCTAGGTCGTGAGGATACAGCTGCAAAGGAGAAAGACAAGGTCCCCGGCCTTCCTGTGTTTTGAGTCTAAATTCCTAGAAGCTGGAGACTTCTTTTAGTTTTCCCTCCGGGCTAGAAGAGAGAAGCTGGACTTTCCCAAGCCCTGCCCACTGCTCATTTCTGGAGGTCACTCTGGGCGGTGCAGCACAGGCCATGGGCCTGGGGGCAGGGAGGAAGTGTAGTACCTTGCCGAGGTCCCTGGGGGTGCCTCTGCCGTGCTCGTGACACAAGCCCACATTGTACTGCGCTTTGCTGTAGCCACGGTCTGCTGCTTTCTGGAAGTAAGAAAAGGCTGCCATGTAGTCTCCATCCCTCATGTTCTCTGTCCCTGTAAGAAAGCACTAGGCGTAAACATAGCTTGCTCTGTGAACTTCCCCACATTCTTAGTCAGATACCCACATGCTCCTTCCTTTCTTTTCTTTTTTTTTTTGGACACTTCGCATGCACTTCCATCCTCTGAATATTTCACTGGTTTGCCATAGGTATCAGTGGGTTCTGCCCTCCTGTACACCATCCTCCTCTTGGTAACAACATCCTAATTTCCCTTTGGGAACAGCCCTCCCCGCAGTGCTGTCAATCAATGTGCCTGCCCTCTTCCCAACCAATGAGACCCTCTCTCAGGAGTCTGAATCTTGATCTGGCTGCAACAGGAAAGAAAACAGCTTCCGCAGGTTTATTCTGATGGCAGCACTCTGAAGACGCTGTTTCTCAGTTACTGCCGCATGCATCCCTGGAGCTCTCTGATTCCTGTCCTTTCTGAGGCTTGGCAAGTCGACAGATCCCAATAGATTCCTTTTGTGCTTAGGTTAGCCAAAGTGGTTTTAGGCTGCTTGTAACCAACATAACTGATTCAGCTGACACTGTCAATCTTGCTTTGTGAGAAAATATAAGAAAGAGAGCTCAGCTCCAAAGCCCATGTTCTCTTTATCATCCAAACGAAAAGGAAAACAGGGAAGGGGCTGAGCACAGCCTACTCTCAACTCTAAGCCTTTGCTCAAGCTGTTTCTCCTGCCTGGGATACCTTTTTCTGCCTCTATCATCAGACCTTCCCAACCTGTTTCTGCTCTAGAATCTTCAGACCACACTCAGGCTTTAAACACGCTTTCGGCACTTACTTCACACACAAGCCTTTTTCTAGGAACTGAACTGTTTCAAGAGTACAAGCCCTGTCTCCTCAATTAGACTGTAAAATCCTGGAGGCAGAAGCAGAAAAAGAATGTAGAAGAAATAACTTTGCATAGGGTGAAAGCTCTATACAAATGCAAAATATGATTATGGCTTATGCTCCCTTTGTGTTCTGCCACAGTGCTTAGCACTTGCTGAATAAATGAATATGCATATGAAGGAAGGAATGGGCAAGAAAATTCGCGGAAGACTGTCTGCCCGTGAAAAATCACAAAAAGCCAATGAGGCAGAAGCCGGGCTCCGTTCGGCCAGCAGTGAATGAGTCACCTCCTGGCTGCCTGAAAACTCACTGTCAAGGGTTCACAGAGCCCTCTGTTCTTGAGGAGAAGACTCGAGAGGGCACAGGATCCCACCCTGTCCCCATCCCCCACACCGATCCTCTGCCTCTAACCTAAACCAAGTCACCATCATGTTTTGCTTAGCCATCAGTAACAGCTCCAATCTAGTCTCCTGTTTCCCCTCTGGCGTTCCTATGACCTGCGTCTGTCTACACAGCAGGCAGAGAGATCTTTGGAAAAGTAAATCAGATCACATGACTACCCCCACTTCCTGCTCCAGCGTAAAACACTCCAATGGCTTCCTGGCTCACTCAGAAGCACCACACGCCACCACGGCTCAGAAGGCCTGATCTGATCTGGCCCCTGCCTGCTTCTCTGACTTCATCTCTTTCTACTCTCCTGGTGATCGCTAAACTACAACCACGCTCATCCTTTTCTTTGTTCCTTTAACAAACAAAACTCAATCCTGCCTCAGGACCTTTGCACTTGCGGTTCCCTTTACTTGGAAAGCTTTCTCCAGATGGAAACAAGACTGGCTTGTTTTTGTCAGTCTGGTCAAGGATCTTTCCATCCGCGAGGCCTTCCAAATCAGAGCTGCTCCTTGCCCAAGTCACTAATGCATCCCCCTGTTTAATTTTCTCCATAACATTTATCACTATCTGAAATACTCTTTGTTTTTTGGGGGTTTTTTTTTGCGGTATGCGGGCCTCTCACTGTTGTGGCCTCTCCCGTTGCAGAGCACAGGCTCCGGACGCGCAGGCTCAGCGGCCATGGCTCCGCGGCATGTGGGATCTTCCCGGACCAGGGCACGAACCCCTGTCCCCTGCATCAGCAGGCGGACTCTCAACCACTGCGCCATCAGGGAAGCCCTGAAATTCCCTTTTTTATTTGTTTACCAGTTTGCTGTTTTTCTCTCCCTCAACTCACATGGAAGCTCCATGAGAGTAAGGACTTTGTCTTGTGAATCACTGTACCCCCAACACCTCAACTAAGACCTAACCAAAGGCGAATGCTTAATACATTTGTACTGAATGAATCCTAGCCTCTCACTCACTTGCCCACTAGAGTCCAGGAGATGCTGCTGGCAGTCTGGGTCTCCACATGAGAAGGCCTGAAAGAAGCCAAGTCACTGCAGAGAATAGGACAAATGGTGGAGAGGAATCTGGAGTCTCCAGATGTGGGTAAGGAAGGGCACTTGAGGGCCTGCTCCAAATCTCAGGAGCCTGTTCTTGCCTAAGTGCGGCAGAAAATTCAAGGTGTCATTCGAGATTTATTTTCTCCTTCTGACACAGTAACCGAATTTTCAGGTAAGCACATGGTCATTCAGCTAAGGACTCTATTTTCCAGGCTCCTCTGTGACTAGGTAAGGCCGTGAGACTTCATTCTGGACAATGATTTGTGTAACTTTTAGGTTGGAGAGGAGTGGTCCTTTAGTTTTCCCACCTTTCCCTTCTAGCTAGCTAGAATTTGGATATGAGGCAAACTGAACCTTGAGATGGGAGCCCATTTTAAGAAGGGCAGAACCATCTGACTGAGAATAGGTCCCTGACACCACTGTGCCACCAGGCCAGATTTGGTCGACCTACCTGGGAGAAAATAAACTCTCTCTTATGTAAACCACTCCCTGCCCTGACTCTACTTGACCTACTGCATACCCTTTCCATTTTCCCATCCACCCTTCTTGAGACAGGGTCCACCCAGTTACCCAGGAAGTTGAAAGCGATGGAAACACTGAGCTGGAAGAGCTGCTGAATGGAAGTCATGGCCTCCTCGAGGGAAAGACTTTTTGATTTATCTTGTTCCTGGGGAAGAAATATAAAGACTCATCATGGGACAGTTCACTGGGATTGCCACCTGTCTAGGGGAATGTTACGGGATCCAGGTGGCCAAATCTGGACAATACCTGCTTTTCGCCAGTGGGCTGAGGCTGGGCTGGCTTTGCCTTGGACTTGAAGCTACTGCTGGCATGCAGGAAGCCGGCGTCACTGGGATCTGCAAGGGAAAAGGCAAAGGAGGAAGGTGTTAGTTCTCCTTTTCTCTCACTCCCCCAGTCCACAGAGCCCTCCATCCAGCACCACTGCCAGGAACCAAATCATTCCAAATTGCCCCAGAAAGCATGGGGGCTCACAGGAATGACAATTCCCCAATGTGGTATATGCAGCAACAAATGTCCATCTGCCCAACTCCCCACCCCGCCACCGCCTTCTGCTGATTTTAGGAGGTGAGACCATACCTTCCTCAGAAGCACCCTGAAGACCAGTTGTTCTCAAGGAGCTGGGTGAAGAGAGGCTCTCAGGCCGAGTGGAGGGTTCTTCCTGGCCCAGCCTGAGTTCCCTGAGGCCAGTGTGCCTGGGAGCCGGGCTATCAGGGCTGGGCAGAATGTGTCTCCGCAGTGCTGGAAAGAGCCAGTGAGAGCGGTCACATCAGAAGGGGATAGGTTCAGCCTGCTGGGGCTGACTGAGCCCTCCCTGAGGCTTCGCGGACCAAAGGAAGAATCTAGAAACTGCTGACACATGTCCTTCACATGCCTCCTCCTCCATTTCCTTGGCTGGCTTCCCTCCGCAGGGGTGGAGAGGGGCCCACATTTATGCTGATCCCCACACCCCAAGCATAAATCGCTCCTTGGCTTGAATTCTTCCAGTCGCAGGGAGGGATCTACTTTATTCACTGTTCTAGCCCCAGCACTTAGCACTTAGTTTGATGGTTAATATTGATTATGATTATAATCATAATACTAAGGGCAAGAACTTAAACTGCTACTTACTGAGCACATACTACATGCCAGGCACTGTTCTAAGTCCTCGACATGTATTAACTCATTTAGTCCTTCCAAGAAACCTGTGGGGGTAGGTTTTATTATTTCCCCATTCTATAGGTGAAGACACTGAGGCACAGGGAAGTTAAAAGTGACTCATCCAGGGACACCAAACTAGTATGAGCAGTTCTGGGCTTGAACCATGACAGTGTGACTCCAGAGCCTTAATCACTGTGCTGCATTGCCTCTGTACCACGGCACATGATGGCCATTCAATAAAGATTCACTTACTGATGAATGACTGACCAGAGAATGACCTAACTGGCTGAGGAGTGGGCAGGAAGCCACTCCTAGGATCTAAAATGACCTGGACCCCTGCGGGGCTCTGTCAATGGAAGGGGAGGGGAGGACATGGGAGGGGCCTGGAGGACAGGCGTGGCCCACATGCCAGGTGGACAGACCTTCCTCCCATTCCTCTTCCTCTGACTGCAGATAGGAGAGGCAAGGAGCTGCTGACGGCTCTTTTCCTGAGGTGTGTCCAGAGATGTTTCCTGGCCCAGAGAAGCTCCCAGCCCAGCTCTCCTGTCCCCGGGACTGAGAACTCACAGGAGCGCGGGTGCCTCAAGGGAGATGAGAAGAAACGGTCCAGAGGACTGTGCCAAAAGCAGCGCTCCGCTCGCCGAGGTCCTGCTGGCAGGGACGCCTGGAAGTGGATCTGCCTTGCCAGCTGCAGGGCCAGCACGGCCAGGGTGCCCTGAGGAAGACAGCACTTCAGGGGACACAGTTCTCCACCAGTCAGCTCCTTCAGTCTCCGCCTACATCTCCAACATCACTTCCTCGAGAAGTCCTTCCTGACTCCTGGCTGTAGCCGCTCCCCCACAGCGCACTCTCGTAAGCACCCGAACTTCCCCCATGGAGCCCTGATCACACTGGTACTTAAACAGCCACCTCTACAATTACTCATCAAGGTCTGTCTCTCCTGTTAGTCTCTAAGCACCACGAGGGAGGAACCATGTCTGTTTTGCTCACCTATGTATCCCCAGCGCCTAGCAGAGCACTAAGATACAGCACTAATAAATACATGCTGAATAAACGCCTGAGCGAGTGACTGAATAAACAAAATCTAAGCAGGCAAAAAGATAACACGGCAAGTTTGGGCTTGGGCACACGTGCAGCCAAACGCAGACGGGTCAGAGTTCCCCATCAGGCTCCCTCCTTCTCTAGCCTGGCACAACTCCTCCCCCACCCCAAAGCCACCCCACCACACACATTCACAGCTACAGGCTTGTCGTGGGTGTCTCTTCTCCAACAGGTCTGCAGAAGACCTAAGCTAGCTCCTAGCCCAGTGACTGCTTGGTTTTCCCTGTCCCTTCCTGTGTTATGCACGAGAAAAGACACCCAAATACTTATTTGTTGCAACAGGCACTGTATACAATGGCAAACAAGACAGACCCAGTCTCTGCCCTCATGGAGTTCATACCTTCACTGAGGGAGAAAGACGACATCCAAGTACACAGAGAAATAATATAATAACTACAAATTATGCCAAATGCCGCTAAGGAAACAAATCAAGAGTTTACACAGGGCATAAGAGGGACTCCTGACAAGACAGGAGTAGAGGAAAGCCTGTCTGTAGAAGTGATGTGTGTGCTGAGACCTGAAGGAAGAGAAGGTCCCAGCAATGTCAATAACAGGGACACGTATCCATATCACTGGAGATAAGCTTGTGCTCAGGCCCTTTCACATAGGCAGTAGTGACAGAGCTGAGTGATGGCATCAGGACCCCTGAGATGCAGACCCAGTTTTAGAAGGACTCACTATAGGATTGCCCTAGGGTTCATATCTTCGACAAAATGGGAAAACACATCCCTCTCCAGGGTGTGTTATGCCCCTAGGCCATAGCTCCCCAGAGAGAAGTGTTCCTGGCATGGACACATTCCAGTCTCAGCTCTGCTGATGACACCAAGTTACAGATGAGACAACTGAGGCTCAGAGAGGTCAAGCCACTTGCCCAAAGTATGCAGCATGAAAGCGAGAGGGATGAGAAGTGATGGAGACAAGTGTGACGTGAGTGCCAACTTCATTTAAAATATCTTATAAGCAGAACCTAAGAGGCAAAGATTCTGCCTTGTTAGACCTCGTGTTACTGAGCCTCTGGCTTTATAGATCAGATTTAACAAATATTTACTGAGTGACGATCATGGGTCAGGATATGTACTATGTGCTTTTACAAGCCATACTAGGTATAGCAACCAAGCTGCAGAGCATAGTAGCTAAGAGCACGAGCTCCAGAGTAAAATCTGGTTCCTCTACTGAATAGCTGTGTGACCTTAAGAGTGTTACCTAAAGTTTCAGAGCCTGAGTTTTCTCATCTATAAAATAGAGATTATATTTCCTCTGCAAGATTTTGTAAGGATTAAATAAGATGATATATATAGATACATTAATAAATTAAAAGTTAGCTATTTAGTATTATTTAATTATAAGATTCAGGAAGGCAAGAGTCATATCTACCTTGTTCTCTGCTATGTCCCTAGTACTTAGCAAAAAATGCCTGGCTCAAAGAAAGTGTTAAATAAATGTTTACTGAATGAAAGGAGGAATATATACATGGGCAGCAGGGGGAAAGGGAGTAGCAATATCTCCCCAAATATGCTCCAATGCCATGAGTTACTCAAATTTTGAGTGTGGCCACAATGATGCCCTAGCTCTTGTTTCTAGGCTATACTTCCATACAGGATCATTCTCATCCACACTGAAGGACAAGAACAGGGCTGGGGAAACCTTACCCATGATATGGCATCCCACAATGTGTTCCGGGAGTCACGGGCAGACATCCACTGGAAGGCAGCCTTCCATCCATGGGACCTTGGGCCCTTGCTTGTGCCTGGGCCATGGTGGCCAGACCTAGAAGATGTAAGATGTAACAGAGGCTATCAAGTTCTGTCCTAAGTGGGAGTAGAGGGAGGCTAGGGGAGCACATGGGTGACGGAATGGCAGTCTTTCACCTGTCGAAACTGGGCACAGGGACCAGCAGGTTGGAGGAGGTAGCCTGAGGCCCATCTGGGCTGGTGGACTTGGAGGTCACCCCACGGAGGCCAGGTCCCAGCAGACGGGGAAGAGCTGTGCAGAGCAAGGATCAGTCACTTTGATATGAGCGGGACTGAGGCAACAGTGGCCCCATCAATCTTCCCTCTGACCCTTGACAGAGCCCCACGCCAGGAACCGAGGAAACACTGGCACCTGCTTCTGCAGAGGTTCTTAAACAAGGATACATACACGTGGGGATCTTTTGCTTAGTACAGATTCCAGCGTGCCACCCCAGAGCCAAATAAACTAGGATCATTCAGGGTTGAGCATCAATATTTTGAAAAAGCTCCCCGGGTGATTCTGACGCCCTCCTAGGGCTGACAACCACTGTTCTAAAATGACCAGACATTCATACACAAACTCTCGCTCCATGTTTGTAGCTCTTTGTCTCTAAATCGCGCCTCTTTTCATTGGCTCCGCCTACCCCATTGGCCCCGCCTACTGCACTGGCCTCTACTCCTCTTTCATGAACTCCGCCCACCATCTCCGGGTACTTGGCTCCTCCCCCTTCCAATGGCTCCACCCGTCTCCTTGGCTCTAAGTTCCACCCTCTTCCTACTAGCCACGCCCACACCTCAAATTCGAACCGCCCCTTGACTCAGAGTGCTGCGCGGCCCCTAACGACCCCGCCTCTCTTCCGCTCTAACACCGCCCACTATTGCTTTGGCTCAGTCCTCCGGCCCGCCCCCTCCTCAGTTCCAAGTCTCAGCTGCCGCAAGACCCGCGGCCGAAGGCCCTTACCTCGGCCCAGGAGTCCCGGGAGCCGCCACATGTCGTCGCCAACACCATAGAGCTCGCAGCCGAAAGAGCGCGGCCAAACCCCGGGACGGCGGCTAGAGTGGCCTGTGTGGCGCCCTCGGAGTGGCCGAGTCCCCAAGGAAGCTCACCGCCAGCCAATTAGAAGGGGGCCCAGCCGGAAGGACGGCGCTCAGCGAAAGGAAGTGGGAGGTGTAGGCGTACTGGGGCTGGCGGGGAGGTGAACTTCAACAAGGGCACGGGGATGGGGGCCTGGCCTCCGGTGGAAGAGGTGTCATTTGCTGCCGGCATAAGAATGGGGGGGGGGGTCGTGCAGAGGAGGAGGGTCGCAGGGGGCGAAGCTGAACCGCCTCAGAAGAAGGACCATTGAGAAGCGGGGCGAGAGCGGCCTCGGTGGTGCCAGACGACCTTGCAGACACCGTGGAGACTCGAGGGGGAACAATCTTCCCCAGGCCCCGATGCTAGAGGAGGTGGGAGACACCAGGCCCAGTGGGTGGAGGAGAGGAACCTTAGGGTCCGACGGAGGAAACCAGTAGTACGAGCTTTCTGCCCAAGGCCATCTGCTTGGAGTTGCCCGACTGGGTAGGCGATGATACCTGCGAGCGGGGTTCCGATTCGGGGGGATCCAGCTCTGGCTCCAGCTTTGTCTCACCATGTAGCCTCGGGCCGAGCCCTTCCCTTGTCTGGGCCTCCGTCTGCCCAGTAATAGGGTCAGATGGAGTGAGGTCGACTGGTCCTTCCTGATTTGACAAGAACAACTTGAATTGCTGCTTTCAAAATACCAAAGAGGATACTGGCCCCTTCCCCGCCCCCACGCCTGTTAATCAGAGCTCTCATCTTCAGACCCAGCCAGAGTTATCTGTGTATTCTTTTGTTGGGCAAAGACTCCGTCCTCTTTCCCCACACCTGAATCCGTGAAATAAAGGAGCTCAAAATCAAATATAAGTTGCTTACACTTTCTCCCTCCTCCTTTCTCCCAGGTAGTGACTTCTGGTTTGATGGAAGTCTCTATCTGGGGTAAAAGAGTACTGGAGGTACCTACTTTTAGACCCAGGCATGTGTATGACAGTGGTATTAATTTGTTCAGCAATTTTTGAGCCATATGTCAGCCAGCATCCTAGAATCTGAGAAGACCGAGGAGTAAGGAGCATTTGTAGCCTCCAGGAAGACATGATCCAGTGTTTTAAGAGTGGCCTCTGGAGTCCCACAAACGGTTTGAATCCCAGCATTTGCAGCCTCCAGGAAGACATGGTCCAGTGTTTTAAGAGTGGCCTCTGGAGTCCCACAAATGGTTTGAATGGTTTCTTACTTCCTGTTATGTATTCTTGGTCAGTTTACTTAACCACTTTAAGCCTCAGGTTCTTGATCTATAAAATAGGAAAACGGATACGTCATGCAATTGTTGTGAGGCTTAAACAACACATTTAAACTGTTTAGCATAGTTCCCGGCACATGGTAAGAGCCTAACGAATGTAAGTTGCTATTAATGGCAGTGGTAGAAGAGGTGAGTACGCAAAAGGCATAGATATGTTCCAGGAGAAGCAAGAGCACTGGGTTATGGGATACCATGGAAGGATTCAGAAAAGTAGTTGCATTTGAGTTGGACCTTTAAATTTGAGTAAGAATTTACCAGGTGGAGAAGGGAGGAAGGTATTGCAAGCAGAAGAAGCAATAAAGGCCCAGAAACGTGAATATTGGGAAACTTCAGAAATACCCTTGGCTTTGGGATTTGGGGCAGCCACCTTTCACATTCCTTGTGTTATTGTGTCAAAATAAAATAACAAGCATGCTGGTTCAGCTCTCTTCCACCTCCCAGCATTTCCCAACTGTTTGAGCCCTCACTGCTCTCCACGTTTCCCAATTCCTGTAGCACTTAATTTCTTACCACACAATTTAGCAGTAATTATATGTTGTCCTGTTATTTAATTATCTCATTTGTGTAAGTCTAGTCTCCCCAGTTCTCTCCCTCAGGGCAGGGATGGCATTTTCCCATTTTGCATCCCACGTAAGGCTTGACACAGAAGATACTCAAACAATACACGTTGACTTGACTGGACACTTTGTGCTGATGATTATTACAGACAAGACCACCAGACCTCAATCCTGGGATTTACCGATTTGAGCAGAAATGTATTCATTCCGCATACATTGAAGGCCCTCCATGTTTAAAGCGAGTTAAAAATTTTTGACGATGATGTCTGTTCCTATGTGTAAAATGGCATTTTGATGTCTCTTGTCCCTAGAAGCCTGTGAATGCTAACAGACCATTTGAGTGAGGGGTACTTGGCTAGAGCAGCTGGAGTCCTCACTGACTGACACACCAGATCACCTGTTCAGTGCTGCCCAGAGGAGCACCATCGGGGATCACAACTTTGTTCCCTTGCCTTTAGCTTCTGAACTTGCAGGCCCGAACCATTAGCCATTCTCTTCTGCTCCCAACGTTGTTCTGTGTTGTTGGCTTGTGGCCCAAAGTCAATCTGACTCAGTCCTTCTACAAAGGTAAGCTGTCTTACATCGGGAACTTACTGCCCAGATGTCCAGTTAATCACCTTTTGTTGATGTCATTGTATACTCAACACAGTGAGTGGTCTAGACATTTGTTGTTGGCTTCGCCTTGTAGACATTCTTAATTTGCATTCATCAAATATATGAGAGCTTATTCTGTGCTGGAGAATGTCCTGAGTGTATAACAATTTTTAAGAATAGAATGGTCCCTGCCTTCATGGAGAAAATAGTCTAGCAGGACAAACATTCAGTAGACGATTGAAATCCAGAATGGTCCTTTAGTTATGTATTGCAGCATAGCAAACTCTCCAAAATTTAGTGGCTTAAAACAATCATTTTATTATCTCTTGCAGTTCTGTGAACTGACTGGGCTCAGCTGGGCAATTCTGCTGGTCTCACTTGGGGTCTGTCATGAGGTGGCAGTCAGATGGCAGCTGGGGCTGGAGTCATATGAAGGCTCAACTAGGCCGCTTTCTTTCTCCGTGTAGTCCCAGGGCCTCTCCATCTGGGTAGCTGAACTTCTTAAATAGTGGCTCAGAGCTTCTAAAAGTACAAAAGCTGAAACTGCCAGGCTTCCTCAGCCTTAGGCCTGGAACCTGCTCAGGGCCACTTCTCCCACACTCTGTTGGTTAAAGCACTTCACAGGGCCATCCCAGCATCAGTGTGGGAGGGGAAGACACACAGGCACGAATACAGGGGAATGTGGTTTTTTTGTGGGGAAAGAACAGGGTGCTATTGGAACACCCAGGGGAAGCTCATAACCTAGGTATGGAAGTCAGGAAGACTTCCTGGAGGCAGTGACTTCTAAACCGATGAACCTGAATGAGGAGGCCTGGGAACTAGCCAGATGAGGAAGGGAAGGGAAAAACAATTCAGGCAGGGGAAACAGCTGGTACAAAGTCCCAGGGAGGCAAAGAGCACAATTTAAGATCAGTGCAACTGTAGCTAGGGTAGGGGATGGTGGAGGGGGTGGTATAGGATAGCAATAGCCCTTTAGTCTGGAGAGGTAAATGGGGCCAGATCATAAAGTCTCTTTTTTTTTTAACTTTTTATTTTATATTGGAGTATAGTTGATTAATAATGTTGTGATAGTTTCAGGTGTGCAGCAAAGTGATTCAGTTATATATATATATATATTTTTTTTTTTTATATTTATATATATAAATGTATCTATTCTTTTTCCAACTCTTTTCCCACTTAGGTTGTTACGTATTATTGAGTAGAGTTCCCTGTGCTCTACAGTAAGTCCTTGTTGGTTCATAGTCTTATATAGCGCCCACCGCCCACCCCCCCACTCCCACCCCATGTCTGGACTCTGTCCTGAGGGCGTGAAACATCAAAGAAGGAAGGAGGGGCATGATCAGGCCCAAGGGATGCTAAAAGGCTCTTGGCTGCTGTGTGAGGGATGGTTTGGAGAGGGTCACGCCCTCATTTTCACCCTGTCCCTTCTAGCCAGTGACCTCACCTTCATCGCTGAGAAGGCTGAGTCATTATCACAGCACTGATACCAGTTCCTTTTGCTTTTTGTTAGTGGGAATTTGTATCATTAAAAAATGCAGACTCCTTTGTGCAAGTTTTTGATTTTTTTTTTGTTTTGTATTAGAGAAAAAACCCAAAAACATGTCATAGAAAGCCTGCTATTTCTGGTAGCATCTAGACATGAGGCTGGCCAGGTGGTCAAACAGTTTATGCTTAAGTGTGAACCGTGTTAAGGAAGAGCCTGCCTGCAAAAAGCAGGGATCGTGCCAGGCTCAGTGGATTCTACCCCTCACTTAAAAAAATGGGCTGCCTGCCGGGACTTCCCTGGTGGCGCAGTGGTTAAGAATCCGCCTGCCAGTGCAGGGGACACGGGTTCGATCCCTGGTCCGGGAAGATCCCACATGCCGCAGAGCAACTAAGCCCGTGAGCCACAACTACTGAGCCCATGAGCCACAACTACTGAGCCTATGTGCCACAACTACTGAAGCCCACGTGCCCAGAGCCCGTGCTCTGCAACAAGAGAAGCCACCGCAGTGAGAAGCCCGCACACAGCCACGAAGACCCAACACAGCCAAAAATAAATAAGTAAAAAAAATAAAAATAAAAAAAGGTCTGTTAAAGGAGCGCCTACTCTAGTAAAAACGTCACTAAACGGCTTATAACAAAGCCCAGCAGACCCCACACACAGCTCTCTACCCTCTAGTCCTGCTCCCTAGAGGCAACAATTTTCAACTCTAAAATTTCTAGAAGCAGCACAGAAGAGCACTGGAATGGGACTATCTGGCATCCAACCCAGCTCTCCCACTTACCGGCTGGGTGACCTTGGTCAAGTGAATTATCTTTTACCTTGGTTTCCACATCTGTAAGATGGGAATGATAATTGTACACGTCTCATGAGATAACACATAATTGCCTGGCCCGTGGTCAACAAACAGGAATGTGAAGAAGGATCTAACTTGAAAGCAGCTGTGAGCACAGCTGTGGATGTTTAGCTGCACACTGTACAAATAAATGTAAGCCATGAATGTGAGTTGGAGGAAATGACAAGAACACAGAAGAGGTCTGTCTCTTTCCTTTGTTCTAAGGCCAAACTCGGTATTTGCTCCTAGTCCCATTCCCTTCCTGTCTCTTCTAGAACCTTGTCTCTATAATTATCCTGACCCTCAAGACAAGCATACATCTATTAGTTTTTTTCTTTCTATGAAATATACACAGGCCTTTCCTTTCTTGGGGGGGAAATCCTTTATTTCATCCTCCTGCCCTTTACAGCTACCATTCTGTCTCGTTCTCCCTACTGCTGGATTTCTTAAGTAACACACAAACTGCCTCCCAGTCCTTCATGACTCCCTCACTTTTCCGCTGGCTCCCAGCCTCCATCGCTACTCTTCTGACACAGCTGTCACCAGGGTCATCAAAGACCTCCTCATTAACCACCAGTGGGCCTTCGCTCAATCAGTCTTGACCCAGAGCCCTTGACTCAGTTGACCGTCCACTCCTTAACTCTCACATACCAAACCACCTCGTCACCCAACCCTTCCTTACGGCCGTCAATTGTATCATTTTCCCCAGACCATTCAGGAATAAACCTTAAACCCAGGGTTGGCTCAACTCCTTTCTCTGCCCACCCCCATATTACTTTTGACTCTTACTGCAAATGTGAGAAACTCATTGAAGATAGCTTTTTAGAAAAGTTTTTATCAGGATATGGAGGAGTGGGGGACAGCTAATGGACCCCAAAGGTAGAATGCATCTGGAACCCAGGAAAGCCCAGGACTGCAGACTCGAAGCCAATGATGTGAGTCCTCTCTCTCTAGCTTGCCTCCTGGATTTCTCGTGATCGGCACCCCAAAGGTGTCAGACACTCCCACACCCAGCTAGTCACCAGGTCCCGTAAAAATCACCATCTTTTGTGTCAGCCCCTTGAATCTGTCTCCTCTCCAGCTTCCCTTGTACTTCCTCTCCCATGTCTGTTTACCTCCTGATCACTGTTTCTGCCATTGCCTCTTCCTCCCGATGCTGAGTACAGCATTGCCCACATTTCAGTTCTCTGTCCATCACTCTTTTCTTGACCTTCCTTCTGGGCGGCTGACTCCTAAACAGAGTAGAGTGGTTAAGAGCTTGAATTCCGGAGTCCTAATGGCCTGGGTTTGAATCCCCCACCACTTTGTTTTTGGCCGCGCCGTGCAGCCTGTGGGATCTTAGTTCCCTGACCAGGGATCGAACCCTTGCCCCCTGCAGAGGGAGCACGGAGTCTTAACCACTGGACTTCCAGGGAAGTCCCTACCACCACTTTCTAGCTGAGTGAACTTGGGCAAGTTACCTGAATTTTTTGAGCCTCAATTCCTCATCTGTGAAATGGGGATAATACTGGTCCCTTCCTGACAGGGTTGATGTGAGCATTCACTGGGCAACCACACATGAGGTGCTTAGCACAGCTCCCTGCACACAGAAAGGACTCGATAAATGGCAGCACTTAACAGCCTTACCCTTGTTCTCTTTCCTGAGTTCTAACATCACCTGCTAGTCTCTTCCATTAGATGTCCTGCTGTGACCTCAGATCCACCTGTCGGAATACTCCAGCCACTGCTGGAAGATGCAGCTTTCTGAGAACTGGAGGGGGGTGGGTGCTGAAAAAGAGGGGTGGTCTCATCAAATCCTTGAAGGAACCCTGACCTAACCTCAGCCACGCCCCAGCAGAGAAGACTCTGAAGAGCAGTTCCCCTGTAAGCCTCCAAAAGCTTTGCTGGCTCTTTCTTGGAATCTGGGAGAGCAGGCAGGGCGGCTGTTAAGAGAGCAAATGAAGGATGTGAATCCAACCTTTTAAAAAAAAGCCCCGGGGGTGTGGTAGCAGGATCAATGGAGCTTCGAGGTGGGTGTGAAAGGTGAGAGCAACACCCTTAGGGTGCTGAGTTGGCTTAGGCTGGGGCCTCCCTCCAGTGCTGGGGTTTGGCAGCACAGAAGCCAGAGGTGCTCCTGTTTTCAGCTGAGCTGTTGCAGGTCCCCCTTGCCGCCCTGTGAACATTCCTCATTAAGCTCTTGTGCGGAGCAGGGCGTAGGGCTTTCACCTGCCCCTCAGCCCTGCGCGCCCACCTCCCTCTCTGCCGCTGGGTGGCGGGATTTCTACTGGCAAGAACATGGTGAGGGGCAGTGCCCCACTCTCAGTGCAGAACCAGAACTGGGGTCGTGGGCAGGGAGGGTAACCTCACTGAGAGCCCTTTGCTCTGAGGCAGAGTGGCCAAGTAGTTGAGAGCTCTGGCTTTGAAGCAGAATGTGCCCTCTTTGAATGCCACTTCTGCCATGGCTGTCTTTGTGATCCTAGGCAAGTTGTTTAACCTCTATGCTTCAACTATACAATGGGGATAGTAATAGGCCTATCTGACAGTTGTGAGTTTTAGTAAGATAATGCAGGAAAAGCACGAAGCTTAGTCCACTTAGACCACCCCCCACACACCCTGTGCTGTCTCCACCCCATCTGTGTGTTGTGTTGTCCTCTATTTACATGCCTGTCTCTGCCATTGGACTATGAGCTCCAGTAGGTCAGCGATAGAATTATACGGTTCTGTGTCCTTGGTGCCAAGCTTAATAAATACATTTATTGTTGGAAGGAACTGGTAAAACAATATAGAAGATTCAAGATTCCCTCTGGCCTCAGAGTCCCACCATTTCACCAAAAATAGTGGGCCTAGGTCGGTCACTGTCCTGGGGGCTGGGGATACCACAGTGAATGCAATAGGATGGGCTCCTGGCCTCAAGAAGTGAACTGTCTAGGGAGTGATGGACATCAAACATATAACAAAACTGAAGATACATTACAACTGGGAGCATTGCTAGTAAGAAGCCAAGGCTGCTATGAAAGTATAGAGCAGAGACTATGTTTGGGGGAGGGGAGAATCAGGAAATTTCCTGGAGGCAAGTAAACCGAGGCCCCAAGAACGGGCAGCCTGGAGCGAAGTGGAAGGTGTAAAATAGCCTTCCAAGCAGAGGAAACAGCATGTGCAAAGATCCTGAGGTGGAAGGGAGCTAGGCTGCTGGGTGGAAGACAAGGTTAATGACTGGAGCCTAGTGATGGAGGGGGTCAGTGGCTTCTCCAAGGCCACAGAGCTGGAAGCATAGGTTATGCAGAGCCTTGTAGGTTATGATGAGAATCTGAGCCTTTAACCTGATGACAATAGCTAACATTTATTCAATTTCATGTATATTTGTACTGAGCTGAGTACTTTATGTGTGTTTTCTCATTCTCTTTGCACAATCCCCCAGGAGGCTGGTGCTATTATTCCCATTTTACAGATGATGAAACCCTGGCTCAGGGAGGTTAACGTGTTCAAGGTCACCCAGTTGGCTGTGGCAGATCTGGGATTTGAACCCAGACATCAGGATCCCAACGCCTGCCCTCTTAACTCCAGCGTGGCCCAGCATACGAACTAAGTGCGATCTTTGATCCGTGCTGCATCATCCTCAAAGCCTGCGTTCTAATTTCACCATACATCCCCGATCCTTCCCCTTGGAACTGGGGGAACCCACGCAGAGGCCCGCCCTGGTGAGATGAGCTCCCTGGCGGCCGGCCGTACTGCGGGTGGTGGCGAGCACCGAACCTCCTCAACGCAGGCCTCCAGCCACGTGACGGGTCTGGGCGCCGGCGCTGGGAGCGCGGAACGCGGCCGCAGTGCGGTGGGCGCTGGGGTAACGCGCTCGCGCTGCCGCGGCAGCTGTGAAATCTGGAGTACCGGACCCCAGAGAGCCGTGGGGGTGTGGGGAACGAGGGGTGCCGCTCCGCGTCCGGCAGGGGGCTCTCTCTCCCGGAGATCTCGGGGCCCCGGCAGCCCGGATCAAGTTCCCTCCAGCCTTGAGACGGAAAACAGCGTTCGTTTCTGATTTAAAAAATGACTGTTTTTTAAATAGGCTTCATTCTTCCTCTCTGGCCTCTCCCAGGGCCAGAAAGAGGCAGAAAGCGACACGGAGAATCCATTCCAAACGAGCAGCCAAGAGGAGACACGGCAGCTCCCAGATGTTGATGTTTTGTTTTTTGACATAAATCTTTGCACTCATATGGGAGTCTTTTCATTGATTCATGTTTCCATCTGCTGGATTTCCTTTTATTTATTTAATACGGCTTTTGGGGGAAATCTTGCTCCGAAGCTCTGGAGGAGCATAAACGGTGGCAACCGCTGTACCCCTCCCCGCTCCTCCAAACCTTGGTTGCTGGGGGAAGGGAGTGTGTGGCACCCTGCGGATAAGGCTGCTGCATGTCCTCCACTTGGGGAGCAGGTGCCCTAGGCCCCCGTTAACGTGGCTGTTCCCCTGCTTGGTGCCTGCCAGAGGCTGTAAACCCGACAAAGAAATGGCAGGAGTCACACGGAGTCTCTGTTCCTTCTCCTTCCAGCCCACCCACAGTACCACGCTGCCTTCACGCCAAAACACTCTACGTCTGACAGTGGCTGTCCGCATCAAATGTATTAAAGAGTATCTCTTCCTTCCCCGGCTCCTCTGCCCACCCCAGGAGTGATTCTTAGTAATTAATAAGAGCTTCACCTCTGGAGTCAGACAGCCTGAGTCTGAATCCTGACTCTGCTCTGTATAGTGAATTCCTGAACACCTTAACTTCTCTGAACCTCAGATTCCTCATCTGTAAAATGGGGATGATTATTCTTTCTTTCTCAGATACAGTTACACTTTACAAATGAGACACTGAGGCTGAAGGTAGTTTAGAGATTTTCCCAACTAGGACAGAGCCAGGACATACTCCTATGTCGTTCTGATCCTCACCCTATTTATTCACCCCCAATCTTGCACAGCTGCTCCTCCAGGTTTCCCAGAATAGGCCATCTGTGACAGAAAGGGGGTACCCTCTTTTCCATGAGGCAGAAGAAAAAACTAGAAGTTATGGTTCAGGAAGTCTGACACCTTAGAACAATATCTATCTAACCTTAGAACATAGGCCCAGATTTGGGAAGGACCTACAGGTCATCTCATCGGGTCTCCTACCTAATCCATGCAGACTTCCCCGACAGGTACAGAAAACTCACGTCCTTACAGCCCCTCCTATCTGAGGGTGCCTCTAGGTATCAGGAGACCCACAGACCCTTGAATGGGACCATTTGAATGTAAGAAACATGATTTCCACAGACCAAGCCCCTTAAGACCCCTTGTTGCTAAGGCCCAAGGCTGTATCTTCAGTCCTGAGTAGAGGGGAGGGATTACTCAAAGTGTGAGATTATTCCATAGTACATCCTTTGTGAAGCACATTCCTTCCTTACGTATATCCCACCCAGTCCAAGCTCCTCTGCATGTGCTACGTGGGGCTCTCCCTGCAGGGCAGGACATGGCTACATATCTGGGACTCTATGATTTGGTTCTAAGCTCACTCTATAGGAGCACATGTCCTTAACTCTTCATCCACACATGCTGTTTTCTGGAACTCCCATATATGGTAAACCGACATTTATGATGCCTCTGTATGTGCTCAGTGCCTTACAGGAAGGAAGCCTCAAAATATGATTATTAAAGAGAATCGGGGGCTTCCCTGGTGGCGCGGTGGTTAAGAATCTGCCTGCCAATGCATGGGACACGGGTTCGAGTCCTGGTCTGGGAAGATCCCACATGCCGCGGAGCAACTAAGCCCATGAGCCACAACTACCGAGCCTGCGTGCCACAACTACTGAAGCCTGAGCTCCTGGAGCCCGTGCTCTATAACAAGAGAAGCCACCGCAATGAGAAGCCTGCGCACTGCAACGAAGAGTAGCCCCTGCTCGCTGCAACTAGAGAAAGCCCACGCACAGCAACGAAGACCCAACGCAGCCAAAAATAAGATAAATTAAATTTTAAAAAAAAGAAAGAAAAGTTTGTGAGGTCCAAAAAGGAGAAACAACCCCAATACCCAGCTATAATGAATGGAAATATAAATGGTTGTATTTCATACAGTGGAATATACAGCAATGAATATCAATTAACTTCAGATACATGAAACAACATAAATGAATTCCACATAGATTCATGATAAGAAAAAACCTCAAAAGAATATATATTGTATTATTCCATTCATATATAGTTTAAAAATAAACAAAACTATACGATTTAGGAATGCATACATGGGTAATAAAACTATAAAGAAAAACAAGGGGATGTTTATCACAGATATATGTAATAATAACACATAATCTATTGATATTATAATATTAATTATAAGTATGTTAATATAGGGGACCAGTATGGGTTAAATGGTTCATATACATGTTTTAGACATCTTCTGTATATGTTGTATTCACAATTAAATTTCTAAAGCATCACATACCTACTAGGGTCCTGTGAGAATTGAATGAGGTAATACATGATGAAAGCGTTAAGTTCCATTGCCTGGTGCACAGTATGTGCTCAACGGAAGTGACTTTTTTCATGTTGAGGGAAATATTGGGGGCCCTGGAGAAATGCCATATAATTAGCCAATAATAAGAATTCTAAAAGGCCCTGGTTTTCCTTTGAGACACACTGTCTTCCTATTTTGGTGGTATCTGGTATGTAAGCATAAGTCTGTGGGGGCGGGGAGGCGGTGGCTGATGATGTAGGGTTAATTGACCGTCGTAAGCTTAGTGAGGAGCTGGAAAACTTCACTCTCCTCCTCAGAGAAGACACAGAGGCGAGGGTGCCTCTAGGGAGCCTGGACGGGAGGAGTAACAGCAGTAAGGAGAAAACTGCATTTTGCAAGCCTCATATGAGAGGTCCAGCCAGTCCCAGGGATGTCTCACCTACACCCTCTCGACTGCACTGTGCTTCCTGCAGTGTGGTTGAGGCCTCAGAAATCAGCACGGGCGACAGTAGGATGGCTCAGGCCCAGCTCAGCGACAGTGAGGGAAGCCATTCTGCTGACTGTGTTCTCTAAGGCAAGGTGCAAGCAGCCAAGGCAGGAGCAGTCGCCCAGCCAAAAGGTGCTGGGATCAGCCAGGAGGCTGGGAAATCCTGGCAGAGTCTTCCAGCCAGGAGATGCCAACAGCGGTGTACACCTCTAGATGCCACGTCTGAGGGTCCAAGAACGGAAACTGCTGTGCCCAGCCTTGGCCAGGAGCTCCCTAGCTGTGCCTCCCCATGGGGAGCCCAGTCTGGGATCCTGGAGAAGGCCTTTCCCAACCAGAGTGTGCTGATTTCCACACCAGGGATGGATACACTGCATCATGCGGTGGAACTCATGGAGAGATGTGAGTTTTAACCTTGGGTGCATTACATAGACTGTGGCTTCTTGAGCTAGAGACTCCTTAGGATTTCCCCCTTTTATTCTGACCCCTTCTAGTTAATCCAGTTCAGTAATTCCATTCACCTGATATCAATTAAGCACATGTAATGTCCAGGTGATTTTTCTAAATGCTGGGAGTATTATGATAAATAAGGAAGACATGGGTTCTGCCCTCAGGGAGTTTGCAGACTCGCTGGGTGGGGGCGGGGGGGCGGTGCAGGAAGAGCTGCGGGAAAAGTAATTCCAGTTATGAGGTGTATTAAGAAAGGAGAAGCTCGGGTCCTATGGGAGAGGATCAACAGGAGGTTTAAGACAGTATAGTGATATTTCTCAACATCGGTACCTGTACCTGCGTCAGGTATCTAAGGTACTTGCAGAAAATTCAGATTCCTGGGCCTCATGGCAGATGCACTGAGTCTAAGGCTCTGAAGGTGGGGCCAGCAATCTGCTTTTCTTTTTTAATTGAAGTAAAATTTACATAACATACAAATAGCCTTAAAAGCATACATTTCAGTGACATTTAGTGCATTCACAATGTTGTGCAATCACAACCTCTATCTAGTTCTAAAATATTTTCATCACCCATCAAGCAGTCACTTCCCATGTTCCCCTCCCCCATCTCTTTGCAACCACTAACCCACTTTCAGTGGATTTACCTATCTTGCATATTTTAAATGAATGAAATGATACTCTATATGACATTTTGTGTCTGATTTCTTTCACTTGTCATAATGTTTCTGAGGTTCATCCATGTTATATCATATGTCAGTACTTCATTTCCTCTTATTGCTGAATAACATTCCATTACATGAATATACCATATTTTGTTTATCCATTCATCCATCGATGGACATTTTGGTTGTTTCCACCTTTTGGCTATTGTGAATGTTGCTGCTATGAACATTCACGTCTAAGTATTTGTCTGAGTACCTGTTTTCAATTTTCTTGGGTATATACCTAGGAGTGACGTTGCTGGGTTACGTGCTAGTTCTATGTTTAGCTTTTTTTTTTTTTTTTTTTTTTTTGCGGTATGCAGGCCTCTCACTGTTGTGGCCTCTCCCGTTGCAGAGCACAGGCTCCGGATGCGCAGGCTCAGCGGCCATGGCTCATGGGCCTAGCGCTCCGCGGCATGTGGGATATTCCCGGACCGGGCACAAACCCGTGTCCCCTGCATCAGCAGGCGGACACTCAACCACTGCGCCACCAGGGAAGCCTTATGTTTAGCTTTTTAAGGAACCACCAAACCATTTTCCACAGTGGCTGCACCATTTTACGTGCCCACCAGAAATGTACAAGGGCTCCAAAGTCCTCAGATCCTTGCCAACACTTGTTTTTGTTTAGGTGTTTTATTTTTTGTTTTGTTTTGTTTTACTATAGCCATCCTAGTGGACATGAAGCCGTATCTCACTGTGGTTTTGATTTCCATTTCCCCAATGACTAATGATGTTGAGCATCTTTTCATGTACTTATTGGCCACTTGTATAATCTTCTTTGGAGAAATGTCTGTTCAAGCCCTTTACTCATTTTTACATTGGGTTATTTGTCTTTTTGTCATTCAGTTGTAATGAGTTCCTTATATATTCTGGATACTAGAACCTTACTGGATCTATAACTTGCAAAATGTGTTTTCACTTTCTTGATGGTGTCCTTTGATGCACAAAAGTTTTTTATTTAATGATGTGCAATATATCCATTTTTTCTTTTGTTACTTGTGTTTTTGGTGTCCTGTTTAAGACCATTGCCAAATCCAGGTCATGAAGATTTACCGTTATATTTTCTTCTAAGCGTGTAATAGTTTTAGCTCTTATATTTAGCCTTTTGAACCATATTGAGTTAAATTTTGTGTATAGTGTAAGGTAGGGATCCAACTTCTCTTCCTCCTCCTCCTCCTCATCCTCCTCCTTCTTTTTGCATGTGGATATCCAGTTGTCCCTGCACCAACTGTTGAAGAGACTATTCTTTCACCATTGAATTGTCTTGGCACCCTTGCTGAAAATCAACTGACCATAGATATATGAGTTTATTTCTGAACTCCCAGTCCTATTCCGTCAATCTATATGTCTATCCTTATGCCAGTACCACACTATTACTGTAGCTTTGTAGTAAGTTTTGAAATCAGGAAATGTGAATCCTCCAACTTTGTTCTTTTTCAAGATTGTTTTGGCTATTCGAGGTCCCTCCATATGAATTTTACAATCAGCTTTTCCATTTCTTCACTGAGTCAAAGGCTCTGAAGGTGGGGCCCGGGAATCTGCTATTTGAATTTTTGAAAATTGTGGTAAAATATACATAACATAAAATTTATCACCTTAACCATTTTAAGTGTACAGTTCGATAGTGTTGAGTATACTCACATTGTTGTGCAACCAATTTCCAAAATTTTTTCATCTTGCAAAACAAACTCTATAGACATTAAAAAAACAAACAAAAAACCTCCACTGTTTCCTCTCCTCCCAGCCCCTAGAAACCCTATTATATTTTCCATCTGTATAAATTTGACTGTTCTAAATACCTCATATAAGTGGAATCATACAGTATTGTTTTGTCACTGACTTATTTCACTTAACATAACGTCCCCGAGTTTCATCCATGTTGTAGCATGTGTCAAAATTTCCTTCCTTTTTAAGGCTGAATAATATTCCATAGTATGTATATACCACATTTTGTTTAGTAATTCATCCATCAACGAACATTTGGCTTGCTTCCACCTTTTGGCTATTGTGAATAGTGCTGCTGTGAACATGGGTGTATAAATACCTCTTTGAGACCCTGTTTTGAATTCTTTTGGGATTATACCCAGAAGTACAATTGGTGGAACATGGTAATTCTATTTTTAAGTTTTTGAGGAACTGTCATACTATTTTCCAAAGTGGCTGTACCAGTTTACATTCCTACCAACAGTGCACAAGTATTCCAATTTCTCCACAACCTAGCCAACAGTTGTTATTCTCTCTCTCTCTCTCTTGTTTTTTTTTAATAGTATGAGATGATATCTCATTGTGGTTGATGACTTGCATACGAATCTGCTTTTTAAAAAAATAAACTTTCTATTTTGGGATAATCTTAGATTTACAGAAAAGTTGCAGATAGCAGAGCTCCTGTATATCTCCCATTCAGTTTCAGTTTCCCGTAATGTTTCACCTTATGTTACCATGGTACTTTGTCAAAACTGGGAATCTGCTTTGTAATAAGCACACACTGACACACACACACACAGTGACTCTTACATGCACTAAAGTCTGAGAGCCATAGATCTAGGGGTCAGGAAAGTCCTTCCAAGGAAATACATTTCAGCTGTTACTTGACAGATGAGTATAAGTGAGTAAAGAGAATGGGGTGTGATCCAGGCAGAGGCAAAAAATTGTGCCAAAGCCTGGAGGTAATAAATAACTTGGAGCATTTGAGGATAATCATAATAGCAACAGTAGTAATTTATTGACACTTACCATATGCCAAGCACTGGTAAGCACTTTAGAACATTATTTTACTGAATTTTTCACAACAATCCTATAAAGTGGGAAACGTTATCATCTCCATTTTATAGATGAGGTGAGAAAGAGACAAGTAGCTTGAGACTTGAAAGAGATAAGTCGCTTGCCCAAGGCCACCCAACTATAAAGTGGCAAAGACAGAATTTGAACTCAGACCTTTCTCTTCCAGTTCCTTCTCTCCCACCAGGCCCCAGGAAAGCTTAATCATCTGCTTGCGGTAAGAAGCAAGGCATTGAACACATGCTTTTCCCTCCCCTGGTTTACTCTTCCCACTCTCTTCCCTAGGCTACTCATCCTTCAGGGCTCAAAGAGCCCTTTCTGTTCCAAAGCTGTTCCTTACTATTATTCTCCCTCATTGTACTGGTGTTTGAATGAGTGAATGAATAGAAATAAGTAGCACTAGCAACAATTTGCACTTACATACTTATTCATGTGTTTAAGGCTTCTCTCTCCTGCTATCCTATTGACCCACGAAAGCAAGGATCCAGACTCTTTGGTTCACCTAGTACGTGTAGGTGCTTATTAAGCATTTATTGACTAAAGGAAGAAAGATAGGAACTCAACAGACATTTTTTGGAGGTTGAATGAGTGACTTTTATTTTTGAGAAAGAAGAAAATCAGATGGGTTGTCGGATGTCATTTAAGACATTAACCATGTTAAGGATTCCCTCTCTCTCCAGCAAAAACCTCAACCTCACTCCTCCCAAACCCATCACACCCTACAGAAAGTGCCAGTGGTTTTGATTCCTCAGAAAGAGATACAGAAGAGACCTTGGTCTGACCTAAGAAACATCTCCGTCACTGTTGGGAAGTTCAAGTCCTGAGATGGGGGTGGGAAGTCTCTATGCAAGAATATTATCAAGAAGAAAATAGAACATCATCTTAACAGCCTCAGAAAGTCAACTGCCTGCAAGGATGGAAAGGGACAAGCGACTTCCCCAACCTTTTTCCCACTGTGGGATTCTGCTTTCCAACGTAGCATCAGAGAGCTAGCAGAGTGACCATGCTGCAGGTGAGGGCATAATTGCTCCTTACCTCCCCTGGCTCCCACAGTGTTAAATTAGCTTTGTGTCAATACAACACCCGCAGCTGGGATGAATTACTGAAGCTCATTCACTGCAACGGGCCCAGGTTCCACTTGCTTTATGGGATGGAGGTGAACGTGAGCATATTATTTCTGTTTGCCTTGTGGTCAGTACATTTTTGGTCCATTGTTAATACGGAGGGACTCAGCCCTGACCAGCAGATAATCCCAGCCTCTGCGTCTCATGAGATCAGTGGAGACAGGCGTAGTAGGAGGGGAGGAGCACACAAACAGGTCTGCTGGCCCCAAACTCACAGGGGCTCTTAGTTATCACAACTGACACCGTAGTCCCCAAACACCTATTTATATACACATAAGCACGTACAGTCAGCATTCACACACATATAGATGCATACGTACACTCAAACTCTCAATAAAGGTATACTCACTCACCAGGGGCCTAGGAACAAAAATATGGAGGATGCCAACGTTTTAAATAATGATTTTCTAGAAGATTGTGCAAATTTTAAAGGCTCTTCTCCTCCCCCACCTTCGACACCAATGCTTCGCTAGCAGGGCTGCCTAGTTTGCCCCTGATACTTAGCAGAGATGGATGATCTGGGATGTCCAAGGTCAAGGGTGGGGGATCTAACTGCTGGGGGCTCCCATGTGCATGCACGTGAACAGTTTTCCTTCTCTGTTCTCCTGCAACTCCCCCATGGGTTGGTGTATACCTGGATTTAAAGATATGTTTCTGTTGCTTGGCCCAGATGTCAAAGGTATTAGCTACAGCTCTGCATTTATTCATAGACACCAGCACCTACATTCACAGTCACAAACATGCATTTACATTCCTACACACACACACACACACACACACACACAATGCATACCCAGAGATAGGCCTCCTGGCCACATGGTTTGGTTAGAATGCTGCTGATGAGAAGGCCTCCTGACCCTATCAGCTGGTCACATGTCTCTCAAAAATCCCGCCATTAAATATTTATCCCTTTAGGAGTCCCTAGTTAAGAATCAAATACCTCTGGTCAAGGCAACACATCCTAAGGTTATCATCTAACATCTTGGCAGGAATTCACTTTGCCCAGGGCACTTCCCCCTCCTTGGGTGGCTAACTCTTATTCATTCTGCAGGTCTGATCTGGCCTTTCCTGCCCACTCCCTCTTCCTCCAGACTAACAAGGGAGGTTAAGTTCCTCCATTATACACTCTCATTACTCTCTGTCATTTTCCTTAGATGCATCCACTATAACTGTAATTAAATGAATATTTTTTGTCATTATAGTTGTACAGTTTGTGGCCACAGTGAACTGAGAGCTCCAGTTGGTTAGGGGCTGCCTTTCTCTCTGTTCTTCACTGTACCCCCGTGTACCTAATATGGTGCCTGTGCTTGGTACATAGTAGATGTTCAATAAAATTTAAATGAAGTTGGAGGGTTTGAGGAAAGGAGAGGAAAGGAGAAAAGGGGGCACAAAAGGTCAGAGCAGATGGTTCCAAACTTTTTTGATCTCGGGCCTGTGAATATCACTAGCCTTTCCTTTCCTCACCTGCCAGAGTGACATCACGGCCCCTTCCCTGGGTGATGTTAAGATGCCCTAATGGATCCACACAGGGACAGCACTAGGATTCAAGGGGACAGAGACTTCTCAGCCGGAAGAAACAGGCTTGAGGGGCATCCTGAGCTGGTCTGGCTCCCCACTTTTCCAAATTGTGACTAAGAGCGCATACTTCCAGAGCAAGCCTTGTGTGAGGAACCCCCTCTTCTAAATGTTTCCAGGTAGTTAAGATGGAAGATGTTTGCTGCTGAGAAAGTACGGTATCAATAATAATAACAAAAATACTAACAGCTGCCATTTACTGAAAGCTTACTATGTGCCAAGAACTGAACCAAGCACTTTGTCCATGGTTATCCATAATCATTTCAATTAGTTCTCCAACCTTCTTGGGAGGCAAGTATGTTTTATTCCCCTTTTACGGATTGGGAACAAGCTCAGAGAGATTATGTCATTGGCCCAAGGTCACACTAGGGCCAAACTAGGAAGCAGTTGAGTCAGGACAGGACTCTGGAAGCCAAGATTTTACCCACCGGGATACACTACCTTCCATTTTAAGCCCATGAGGAGATGCCAGCCCACTTCTTATCCCTACACTTTCATACTCGCTCAGCAGATATAAACTGACACCATTTATAAACGGGATTTATTTGGGATCTTGGAAGCTGCTACTATTTCCTTGTCCGAGAAGCACCTAGACTCAGCTCCTGATTCCTAGAGTCAGAGAAGAGAAGAGATGCCAGACCATCTGGAATTTCAGGAGGAAGCAGAGATAGACAGCTGGAAGGTGCCAGTTTCTGGATATTCCCCATCAAAACACCCCTGGGTTCTCCTGCTTGAGAGATGGGCCCACTTTAGCCTTCCCTCGGCACTCCTCTTCTCCCAGTGGTGATCCTGAGGGCTCATTCTAGAATGCTGGTCTGAGGCAGGTGACAGGTGAGCCACATAGGGCCACATAAGCCAAAACCAGTCAGTGTGAGGGAGGATCTGCTACCAAGTGTGGGCCCTGTTTTCTTGGGACCTCACTCGGGGTCCTGGATTATTGCGTATAGCCCCTTCCAGGAAGTGGGAACTATTGTGGACATTGGGTCATGGTCTCTTCTTTCCCCGCCTCTCCCTCGTGCACTGACGTCAGCTTTAGTCCTCCAGTGATTCGCAGAGCCTGAGCTCCATAGCTACAAATTAGGTCTGGACTCACTTTAAGACCACTAAGGTCCCAGGCCTCCTGGGGCTGAAATTTGGTCTGTCACAGATACTTTCTGGCTCATCCTTTTAACCTGCATTGATCCTGGTGTTTTCTCCTCTAGTCTGTGAACTCCTAAAGGGCAAGGTCCAAATTAGTGTTGAATATGGTCAGTTGGCATGCATCCTCTATTGCTACTTTCTTCTACCGTGTTACAGAGACTAGAAAGCTACAGTCCAGTTCCTCTGACTCCCTTACAATTAAGTGCACTTGTGTGACTGACAGGCAGAAAAGCGGAAGAGGCCTTCTTTCTGCTATTCTGGGCTTTCTGCCGGCAAGCAGGATCCTGGAGATGTGGGGTTCTCCTGTAACGGTTATTCCAGCTTCCTGGTCTCTTCTTCCTAATTCCTAGATGGAAAAGCTTTGGCAGTGTGTTCTTTAATTCAATAGTTCCAGTGGTGGCCTTTTGAGTCCCCATCTTTCTGATCATGGCATATGTATTAGCTCTCTTGGTACAGCTTCTAGGAGTCCTTTCCACAAGTCTTTTTAATATTTTTATAAGCATTCAATTCCCATATTAAATTCCCTTCAGTTTAAAATACCTAGAGTAGTTTCTGTTTCCTGCACTGAATCAAGCCCTCAAAGAGTTGTGAAATGACTTCTTGGAAAAATTGGTCAGTATGGTGAAGGGTAGGAAGCCAGCTGAGAAGAAACGAAAAGACACTATCATAAATCAGCTTCTGTTACTGACAACCAGTAGACTTTCCCATTTAGAGTAGAGTATAACAAGGATGGAGGTAGGGACAGAGTAGGTAGGTAGGTAGGCAAAGAAACAGACATATTTCAAGCGTTGTAAGGCTTATTATACATAGGGGATAGAAGGCAAACAAGTATACCGTTGAATTGTGTGAGTTCAGAAGTCTGTTACAGATCCACCATTGAATTCAGACTAATGTGTGTGACCCTTAGATACACACACACACACACACACACACACACACACACACAAACACACACACGGCATGACTCAGGATCCTCTCTCCTAGTTTGAAAACTCAACCCCTTTATTCACTATGATGACCCCAAATGGGATGGAGAATGATGTAGAAGGTAAAAGACGTGTGTGTGTTAGGAGGATAAGAATCAAGGTGAAGTGATAAGACTGCAGAGAAAGAAGGAAGAATGAAGTAGGAAGAATGAAGGAAGAGCTGGAAGTAGGTGGGAGGGTAAAATGGGAATGAACTTAAATTGAAAGGAGGAAAGGAGGCAAATGAAGGAGTGTTTAAGGGCGGATAAGCAAGAAAACCAACTTCCTCACTCCTGAATAATTTAATTTCTACTGCACAGTGCCTGGAAAAATAGCAGGCATTAGATGTATATTTACTGAACTGAAGAACAAAGTTAGGAAGGATGGGGGAGGCAGGATCACACAGGATGGGGTACGTGTGTACTAATAACCACTAACATTGACCAGGTTTTACCGTGAGCCAGGCACTCCGCTAAGCACTTTACATGCATTATCATTTTAAATCCACAAAGCTCTCTATGAGGCCATTGTTAAATTATCCCCATTTTACAGATGAAGAAACTGAGGCTCAGACAGTTTAAGTAACTCATCCAAGGTCACACAGATAGTAAGTGGCAGAGTTAGGATTTGAATTCTGACGTGTCTGACTTCAAAACCAGTGTTTCTCACCACACATTATGTGTATTCCTGCTTGAGTCAAAGGTGGGTCCACCCCCCCACCCCCCCACACACACACCCCGCATAAGTTTAAAGGGGACACCAAGGGACATGTTCCCAGACCTGGCCTATCAGAGAGGAGAGGTCCAGCAGAGGAGGGATGTGGCAAGCAGCTGGGGCCAGGCCAGGCTCCCTATCTGGGGAGGGACCATATTAAAGCCTCATCTTCAACAACACACAGAAAAACAATTTGAAACTTAATCATCTCCCAGAATTACGATCCCTCCCTGCAGCAGGGAGCACATTAGCAGAGTTGGGAAGTGATAATTCAGCAGCCCCCAACCCAGCAGGGAGGGAAAGAGAAGAGGAGGGTGGAGAGAGCTAGGAAAACAGAAACAGAGGCACGGCAGAGACGGTGGGGGAGGGAGAGGCAGGGCGTGACCTCTCCTGTTTTTTTCTGTAACTCTGTCAGAGACTGAATTCCAGGGGAGTGGCCTGGTGGCACTTGACCCTTCAATTCTCCTCAGATAGGGCAGGGGTCAAGTTGTTCCCCAGGTCAGTTCTCAGCACCCATGGATCCCCATGTCCAGAGCTGCACCCATGCCCACCCAGGTCAGGTGTGGTTTGCAGTGTTAACCTGGGTGGAGGAGAGCTCCCGAGCCCCCGGCCAGCTTAGGCTGGCCCTGAGCCCCCTCTTGTCCGATGGCACCTAGGCGCGTCATTGGTCCGTCAGGACCCGAGGCGCTGGACAGCTCCCAGCCCCAGAAAGGGTTCTGCCGAGAGAGCCAGAGGGTTGGGGCGGGGCTTCTCCCCCAAACCACGGCAGTCCCCACCCTCAAGAGAAGCATGAAGGCTGCTGGGAGCTAGTGGGGGAAAGGGCTTGGGGTCATGTAGCGGTCCCGATGGAGAGCTGGTGGGGACCTGGAGACTGGAGCCCTTCGGGCAACTTCTCCAGACACATTCCTTCCTTCTGAGTCGAGACCCCCCCACTGCCCCCACCACCCCCCGCCAGGGACAATGGTGCCTTCAGCCCCCGGAGATGAATGGGGCCTTTGAGAGCCGCACGCCACGGGGTCAGCAGTGGTCACTGGGTCCCGGGGCGGCCCAGCCTCCAGAGCACAGAGCCACTGGTCTGGGGTGAGTGCATAGCTCTTGGGGGAGGGAAGGTATCCTATGGCCCCTGTCTTAGACTAAGACTGCTGGCTCCTGGGAAAGAGATTCACCCCAGATCAGGCAGTTCCTGGTAAAGAAGGATCTTAGGGGCGTGGGGAGAGAGGAACCCCCCTCTCTGCGCCAGAGGAAGAGACAGTCCTGGGTCTCCTCAGGAGGCAGCAGAATAAGCTGTGGTGCAGGGGCGGGGAGGGGGGTGGTGAATAGAACCTACCAAGCTTTGGTTACCTCCTCTCTCCCCTCCCCAGATCAAGGTCCCACCCTCCCTTTGGATGGGGCAGCTTCCTCCTTCTCTCATTGCCCAGGTCCCTGCTTCTGGGGTTGCCCCTGAGGTCTGGTCCCTCCTCCCTGCTCCTGTCTCCCCTCCCCTTCTCACACTGCACAGACTATCTGGTTTCTATGGAAACAGGCCCAGGAAGGCTCTGCCAGGAGGCCAAGGCCACTACTGCTCTTGGTGGGGAGGGGGTTATAGGAACTGAATGTAAGGGGCAGGAGGTGAGTCCTAGCTCCCAGAAAGGGACGAAGACCTGTTGGGAGTGAGATTTTCCCTGCTGGAGGGGCACCGAGAAGAGGAGCCAGAGATATAATTTTGTGATGTGACCGAGGCAGAGTTGAAGAGCTTCTTGTTCCTCCGGTTCTTCGCGCTCCAGAAATCTAGACGAGCCCCCTCAGGGGGGAAATTAGTGGGTAAAGAAGGGAGACAGGTAGTACCAAGAGCTTTGCCCCTTCCTATTTCATATGAGGCTCTATTGTTTTGCCCCTCCTGGGGATATGCCCACTTGAGAGAAGGAGGTCCCCAGGAAACTAGAATGCTATTGGGGGGAAAGTGAGGGTCAAGTGCTATTGGGGGTGTGAGCGTTCAGGGCTGTTCAGGAATCTCCCGTAGGCAGCTGGAGCTAGAGGTGGCCAGAGGCCCAGGAGTGTCAGGTGCTTTTGTGGCATCTCTCCTAGCACCTCCACTGAAGAGTTGTGGGAGAGACTGCAGCTTCCTCCCCGCCATCCATCCTGTCAGGATGCTGGGGTATGAAAAGAAGAGAGTGGAGGTGGCCACGTAGGGGTTGGGAGCAGAGAAAGTGGAAGAAGCCTGAGGAAGGAGGGGTAGGGAGAGGGGTGGGTGGGGTGATGCAGATGTGTATGGTGAGGGCAGGTAGGGAGCTTCTTAGAGGCTTGACTGTCAGCTCCTGGGAAGTGAACCCCAGCCTTCACACCCTCCCAATGCTCCCACCTCAGGCAAAACGGCCTCTCAGGCGGGGACCATTGGAAATCTCAGAGTCCTGGGAGATCTGTGTGTGTGTGTGTGTGTGGTGGTGGTGGGGTTCCCTTGGGAAGGGGCCTCCCAGGTTATCAGAAGGTTCAGCAAAGCTTCCCTGGGGAAGAAAAAGGGGTCTCTTGGGAACCTAGAGTTTCCTGGGCTTGCGCCATCGGCTCTCCCTCGGCCAGAGCCCCCAGCACAGTCGTTTCGGTGTTTGCTTATTTTGGTTATTTTTTGATCAGATATTTTGGCGCTGTGCACACTGCCTCCTGTTGCCATGGCAGCCGTGACAGGGGCTGAGGCACCGTGAGAAAAATACCAAAATTAATGAGTGAGCGAAAGTGCAGCCGAGAGAAAAACAAGGTTAAAAAAAGAGTTAAAACAGTAATGAAAACAGGCTTCCCAGCTCCACAGCAGAGCAACTGCTGAAGCCTCCCCAGAGCAGCAGCCCCCGCCCAGCCTTGGGCTCCTGGCATCTCCCAGACCTCAAGGCAGAACTCACTCGCCTTCCCCCACCCAGCCAGCCACAGACACAGCAATGGCCACTCGGGAACCCTCCCAAGTACAACAGTAGATCAGCTCCAACAGCAGATCAGCTCCCATCTTAGGTAGCATCCTGCCTTCCAGAACAGCTTCCCAGGGAACAGCTTCTCATCTCCTAGGAAACAGAGTGTGGCCTCTGTCCCCCACACAACAGTGGTCCCGCTATATTACCAGGAAATGGCCTCTCAGCTCCACTTGAGCTTCAGAGCTATGGCTGCAGGCATAACAGCATCCCAGCTAGAGTCCTGCACACAGTAACAGCCCAGCCACAAGCCTGGGCAACAGCACCTTAGCTGTAGCCAATCCCCAGTATGCTGTCATCACAGCTATAGCTTCAGGACCAATAGCAACCCAGCTACAGTCCTATACACAACAGTAGCTCTGCTCTTATCCCAGGTAACAGCCTTCCTCTCAGGTACAGGCTCCTAGCAACGGCCTCTCATCTAGTACCTAAGCAGTAGATCCAGCTACAGTTCTACCTACGTCATATTAACAGAGAACAGCTTCTCAGCTATAGCCAGTCTCAGGTATGCCAACCTCACACTTTTAGCTTCAAGCCTTACAGCATTTCAGTTACAGCCCTCCTCTCAACATGCACACATGAACACACACACACACACACACACACAGCTTGGCAAAAGCCTCTCTGATTGTTCTGGCTATACCCTAGGCACACCAGCATCATAGCATCACAACAGTGTCCCAGCTGCCATCAGAGACAACAATTTTTTCTGTTACAGTGCAAGGCTCTACAGCATCCTAACTCTCTATTAGCCACGGCCCATCCCAGGCACATACATATCACAGCAAGAGCCTTAGGCCACAAGCAACGCAACCACTCCCACACCTAGCATCCCCCAATCCCTGGCCACAGGCTCAGCTGGAATCTCAGGCATCATCAGTTTAGAAGACCCCGATTCCCTACTTGCCAACCAGGTCCTCCTCCCAGTTTGGTATGGGGCCAGGAGCCTGGCTTCTCTCCTCTTCAGATGCAACCTCCCAGTCTCAGCCCTTTGCCTGCCCTTCTGCTTGGGGAAGACAGCCCCATCCTCATTTCTACCTTGTCCCAGGCTCAGGGCCCCCACAGAGCCCAGCCTGGCAGCTGGGGTAGGAGGGGATGGGGAGTAGGGAGAAGAGTAGACACACCCTGGTGTTGCGCTGGCCCAGTTCTGCTCCTATCACTTGAGGTGCAGGATTTGGGTTTGACGGTGGTGGAGCGGGGAGGACGGAGGAGAACATCTGGGAGATTAGCATTTCCTGCCCAGCTCTGCGGCTGCCTCTTGCTCAGCCCTGAGCAAGGGAGGAGAACAGAGGAGCCTTTGAATGGCTCCCAGCAAGCAGACTGGGGAGGGTTTGCTGCAGTGGGCAGCGGGCACAGGCTGGGGGCAGGGAAGCTGGGGCAGCTCCTCTGTGGAAGATTTCTTGTCTCTGGGCCACTGATTCCTCCCTTGGAGTTGTGCTCAGTGATGCGGAGCATATGAGTTTTGCAGGGGACCGGGAGAAACCACCTATAGGACAGATCCTCCTTTCACTAGCTCACCCCATCTCGTATCCAGAGCACCACATCTTGGATTCCGGGGCTGAGGTCTGAGAGTGCAGACTAGAGCAGGGCCCAGGCCAGAAAGGGAGTTGGAGGGGGGCTGCTCTCGGAGAGATCTTGGGCAGCCCTCAGCTGGCCCGAGAGCCCACCCTTACCCTGAAGAGTGTTCCACAGAGAATACAGGTGTCAGAAGGGGAGGAAGCAGAGGAAAGAGACAAGGGATAGAGGAGTGGTAGGGATGGGAAGATGTCTGTGGATAGGGTAGTCAGAGGCTATGGCAAATAGAGGCCCAGTCATCCCATATTAGGCCTCTGCACACCCAGTTCCAGGCCTTACCAGGGACAGTCTTTCTCACTCTTCTGGCCTGGAACCCACTGCTTTGGCTTATAAGTGGCAAAAGCTGGAGGTCGTATTAGACTGGGGCACTTGAAAGCCTGGGGTACCAAACCCTGAGCGAAGGAAAAGGAGTTCCCAGGCTGCTCAGACACCTCTAGATGGCGCCAGAGAGCCAAAACTGAGTGGGAGAAACTGAGTATTGAGTGTGTGAGACACTGCGTGTGACACAGTGTGTGACTCGGTGTGATTGTGACAGGGAGCGTGTGGCACTGCGAGGGCGTGTGACACAGGCCGTGACACTGCTTGGCTTCGCGGGGTAGGGACCCATGTGACTGTGTGAATGTGTGTATGTCACTGGTAAATGTGTCGGGGTCACAGCTCCATGCCGCCCAGAGGGCAGGTGATTGAGGGACCCTCTAATAGCCCGAGCTTAGGCGCGTTACCTCATCCTCACACTTGTACATCTCCCCAGTCCTCATTCTAGAGGAGCCCCCCGGGGCCCGTTACCCTCTCCCTCGCACGGTCCCCTCCATAGCCCCACCCCCAAGACTTGCTGCGGCCACCGACGCTGACCGCTCTGCGGCTTCGGCCAGAGGGGGAGGGGTGGACTTCCCCTGAGCGCAGTGAGAAGGGAGGGCCATTCGGGGTGATCTGGGGGTCTGGGCGGGAAGAAGGTGGATCTGGAGGAGCAGATGCCCAGAAAAGAAGGCACCGGGGGAGACATTTCCCGTGCCTCCACTTCCCAGGGGGGCAGGGTAGGGGACAGGTGTTTGAGTGAGGTTAGGAAAGGAATTCGGGAGGGGTCCCAGATGGGGGCACGGGTGGGATAAGTGTAAACTGAAGAGCCAGGGAGGGGGACGGTCTGTGTATACGGGCCTCGGGTAGGGGAGAGATAGCCAAAGGGGTCCTGGCTTTGGGGAGCGGTGCTGGGGTCCCCTCCCAGCAGGACCAGAGCGGTCCCGAGCTCCACCTCCCGGCCGTGTTGGGCGGGGGAGGGGGCAGGGAGGCGGGAGGGAGGCAGGCGGGCGGGCCAGGAGGGAGGGGGAGGGAGGGGGCGGGAGGGAGGGGGCGGGCCCGGCTGTGCTCTCCGTTCGCCGTTGGCTCCGCCACCGCTGCCGCCACCACCGCCGCCTCACACACTCGGGGAGCGGGAGCGCGGCGCGGACGCGAAGCCGCCGGGGCTGCTGTGCCCAAAGCCAGCCGGAGCCGAGCCTGAACCGCAGCGCCAGCCAGAGCCGTGCCGTGCCGAGCCGCAGCCCGGGCCGGGGCCGGTGGCGGCTCATGGACTGCAGGGCCCGCGGCCTGCGCTGCCCACAGGCGGGTAAGGATCGGTGGCGGTGGAGGCGGTGGTGGCTCCCGGCCGGGAGCGGCCATGGCCGGCAGGAGCCGAGGGAGGGGCGCTCGGCCGAGCGAGGCCACGGGGGCCCGGTCGGTGCTCAGCGCGCCGGGGCTGAGGTGGGGGCGGTTGGGGTTGCGGCTGGGGCACCCTGGCCTCCAAGGTCCGCCGCAAATAGCCGAGCGAGGAGAGCGGGTGCTGGACTGGGCTCCAGCCTGGGCGCCCTGCACCCCGGAGCGCTTGGAGCTGCGGGGATAGGGGGGCTCCAGCCGCGCGAGGGATGGAGATGGCCTGGGGCAAGCCCAAAGCCCCCAGTTGGAAGGGGGGCCGTCCCCGAGGATGTAGCAAGCAAGGACCCTCGTTCACAACGCGCGCGCGCGCACACACATACACACACACACACACACACACACACACACACACTTGTTGGGCGACCAGCTCGGATCACTCAGGCGCTTCCAGCTCCCCGCGGGCACCCGGAGGGCCAGACCACGGACATATGTACACACATACATACATATGTGCACACAGGCATACCTCCCGCACACCAGCGCCCACTGGGGCACCGTCAGTAGCTTAGAATCTGCTTCAGCTTCTGCACGCTCAGCAGCACGGACACACAACCCGTGGCCATACAAAGCAACAAAACACAACCGGGTGTGACATTCGGCGACATGGACACACAAAAGCAATCTCATGCCCGCACATACGAGTGTCACGACCACAGTTCTCCAGATGAACACTCAAAACCCAGCCCCGCACACACATATTCCTTTAAGGCACACACCCTAACATAAATTATGTTACACTCCTTGGCCAGAACACAGGTACACAACACATGTCTCGCTTGCACCCCTCGACTGCACCCATAAACACAGAACCCAGTGTTTCAGCACACTCCTTGACGGCACACGCCCTAACACAGCAAGTGGCACCCACAGCAGCGCCTCACGGTCACAAACACAGAATCTACTGCTTCACACATCTTAACACTGGGTGTCACACACACCTTCCACCAACAGTGTCACATTACACCTTGCAGCGTATACACACAAGCATACACGCTCTGTCCCTCACCCTCGGAGGCCAGATTCCGTCAGGGGAAGCCGCCGGGCCACCCGGAGAGCCCCTAGAGCCCGTTTCCCCTTAGCGCCGTACAGTGAGTGTAAATTTCGGCCCAGCGGGAACCCTAGGGACTGGCCGGACCTGCTTCCCCGCTGGCGCCTCCCCACCCCCACTCCGGGGCCGGCCGGCCGGGAATTCCCGGAACGAGCTGGACCTGGCAGCCCGCGCCAACCCCTCCTCCCCGGAGCTCCAGGGCCCTAGGTCCCTTTGCAGAGGGTGCAAGCCTTGGGCGGTGTTTGCGACCCTCTTCGGACCATTTAGCTTCGTTCTCCAAACCACCTGGATCCCCAGCACACCTGGGGCCCACACACCTGTGTCCTTCTCACACCTGGGCGTCCTCTCCGCCGGGTCCCGGCTGCAGGCCAGAGTCGTGTGTGCGGGCAAGGCCCTGGGACCAGGAGGGCACGCGCGCGGCACGCGCAGGAGCACAACCGGCAGGCGAGAAGGACTCGCACCCCTTCCCCCCGCCCCAGCTACCCTCGGGAGCCCAGACTTCTGGCCTCAGTTTTTCAGCAGTGGTCGGAGACCATTCCTTCTAGCAGGAAATATTCGGGGCTGCTTTGAGGTCTTTGACGATTGAGAGTGGGGCAAAGCCCCCTTTTTCCGCTAGAGGGTCCGTTTTACGAGAATTTCTCCTCCGGGCCGGGCTCGCTGCTTTGTGATTCCGGCGCTGGCTCCCTCCCCGCCCCCTCACTGCGCCCGCTGCGCGGCTCTAGACGACGCCGGCTTGCGGGGGTCCCTAGGCTGAGGCCCGAGAGGCGGAGGAGGAGGGAGTCCCCGCGGCGGCCCCTGGGGCTGGGGGCACCAGGGACACGCCGGTGAGGCGCGTTCTCACCGCGCCGCGCCTCGCCCTGAGCTCGGGAAGGCCCGGCGTCTCCCTGCTGAGGGTGGGGGTGGGGTGGGGCCGGCCGAGCCGGAGGCCGGCGGAGAACAGCCGCCGTCCCACCTCCCCCGACACACTCTCCCGCGTCCTCTGGGAGGAGATACCCCGCGCGCAGGAGGTGTACGGGGAGCGCCCGCTGACCGCGGCGGTGTAGGCTGAGGTCTGCCCCGGCCGGCAGAGTCCAGGACGTTGTGCCGGAAAACGCCGAGAGCCTTCCATTACCTGCTCTGGGCCAACCCTTGGTAGCTGCCAGGAAGGAGAGCGCGCAGAAGGTGTTTGTGACAGCCCAGAGGTCTAGGTGTGTGTGGGGTGGATGGGTGTTACTTTCTTGACGTGGCGGTCTGGGAGGATTGAAATGTGTAATTACGACCAGGCCAGGGGATGTCGTGGAATCGAGGAGAGAGGGATGAGAGGAGCCTCCAGAGACTGCCAGGGGCGGGGTGGTAGGGGAGCAGGTCCGGTTTCAGTTCTGGCTGCATTTAGTTTCTTCCCTTCCCTCCCACCCAATCCCCAATTCCAAAAGGGATTTCAGCTAGAAAGGGGGGGTCTTGCTGGTAAGGCGTCCTCCTGGAAGACGGGCTGCTGCTGTGGCTACTTGGTCAGGGGAGCTGGGCTAGGTAGAGATGGTGAGCTAACTGCCGCGGAGTGTGGGTGGAAGGGTCAGGGGAAGGTCTGCAAGGGTGGGGGGAGGAGCTGAGCAGGAGTCAAGGCTGGGGGGGAGAGGAGATGGGAAAGGAGGAGGCCCTTCTGATACGGGTGAGGTCTGCCCCTACCGTGAGAGAGGATAGTTGGTGCTGCAGAGAGAGATTCTTTCAACCATGTATTGAGCACCTACTGTCTGCTAGGGCCCATGGTGGGTGATGAGGATGCAGTACTGTAGTAAGACAGACACCATCCTTGCCTTCATAGGTCTTCCCAACTGGCAGGGGATTGGCTCATTTATTTATTGAACCAATGAGCACCTGCTGTTTGCCTGATGTTGGAAATCAAGTGCTGTCTTCGGTGATGGAAAGCTATCTGTCCTTTACAATGTAATAGACCTTAATGCATCGGCTCTCATTTAATCCTCCCAAATAACTTCAAGAGGCAGGATTATTTCCATTTCACAATATGGAAATATGTTCAGAGAGGTAAAGTCACTTGGCCAAGGTCACACAGCTAGGAAGTGGTGGAACCAGGGTTTGAACCCTGACAGTCTGACTCAAGAATGCAGGTGCCTGGAAACCCTGCAGAGGCTAACAGAGGGTTGTGAAAAAGAAGGGAGAGGAGCTGAGGGCTGTGCACTTATTCACTGTGGGAAGCCTCTGAACAGCTCCACCCCACACAGCCCAGCTTGCTTACCCTCCTCTCCCAGATGTTTGCTGTGTCCCTTGGTGATTTGTGCCCACAGTGGTGGTGACTGTTGTGTAACAGTGCAGGAGTGAGGGTCAGGGCTGACCTGGCCTCTGGGACAGTGATGTCTGCCCCTGTATGTTTCCTCTCTGGCCACAGCATTCAGCAGGAAATGGCCCCTGGTCCCCGAGGTGGACTGTCAATGAAGGTTCCAGGTGAACCCTCAGCACTGTTCTCCTTCCTCCCCAGATGTTGACACAGATGGCGTTTTCCTTGCCCTTCCCCGGACTCTGCCCCCTCACACCTCACTGTGCTCCTCTGGCCTGAGAAGAATGAGTCACTGCCCCTACTGAGGCTCTGGCTTCTCAGGGTCCTGGGTGCCCAGTGTCGTTAGGTGGAGGTGGGGACACCCCTGCTGGGAAGGCAGCCAATGCCTAGGGAAGGGCAGATAAGGCACTAATCGTTTCAAAGGCTGCTGTCTGGGACTAAGGACTCCCAGCAACCAACCACCAGGACAAAGTTCAGGGATGGTGGGTGGGAGCAGGAGGTAGGAAAGGCTGCCGCACTGCCACTCCTGGCTGTTCTGTCTCTCTCTCTGCATCCTGGGAGGCCTGGGTTCCTTTGGACCTTGAACCCTAGGCTCTCTCTCTTTCACTCCTTGCCCTGCAGGTTTGGCAGCCCAGGGATTGTGTGTGTGTGTGTGTGTGTGTGTGTGTGTGTGTATGTGTGTGTGTTGGCGGGGGCAGGGAGGGGGGGTGACAGGGGTGGTACATAACAACCACTGATTTGCCTTCCCCCATCCAGCCTTTTCCCAATTCAGTGAGGAGGCATTCTTATTTCTCAAATCCCAACTCTTCTGCTTACTACTTCTGTGACCTAAGGCAATTATTATTTTTGAGCCTCAGTTTTATCATCTGTATTATGGGGAGCCATAAATTAATAATAAATAGTACCCATTTCAGTGGGTTGGGAGGATTCGATGGGAAATGGATGTAAATGTAGTGAAATCTCTCGGGGAGTGTTAGTTGGGTCGATGGTGATAGTGAGGAGAGTGATGATGGTAATAAAGGTGACGATAATAGAATCTATGCTTCTTTCTTAACTCCAAAGACCTAGAGTACCTCAAAGTTGTTCCCAAAAGGTTCCTGACCCTTGCTGCCTCCACCTTGCTGCCTGGGGGTTTCTCCAGGTCCCTCTTCCAGAATCAGAATTCCTAAGGGTGGAGCCAGATAATACTCATTTTAAAGGAACTCTCCAGGTGCTTAAAAGAGCCTAAACTCTCTTCAGCTCTTATTGGGCAACCTACTCTGGGCAACCCTCCCCCAACCCCATTTCCCCCCCAAATTCCACCTTCCTCCCAGGAAACCGCGCCCCCTCCCCGCCCCCAACCTTGCTTGCCTTGGATATTCCCTTTTGGTTTTCTTCCCAACTCAGAAGTTAGATGCCACAATCCTTTCCTGACCCCTAAGGGTGACAGGGTGAGTGAGAGAATGTGTATGAGAGTTAGGGGGCAGACGTGGGGAGGGGGGATGGGGGGGAATGTGTCACAAGCATGCTACGTTTGTGCTGCCTGGAAGGCCTGAGGGGTTAGAGCCCCTGGTTGTGACCCCAGATGGGGAAGGAAGCCCCCAAGGTCAGTGCTTAATCTGTAGCTCTTAGAGCGGCTACAAATGAAAGTCACCCTGACGGTGCCAGACCACGGACCTCTGAATTTGTAGCCAAAATTTCTAAGTGTTCATTTTTCTTGGAAAAATCTGCAGTGTGGTTTCATAAAATACGTAAAGGGGAATGTGACCCAAAAAGGTTACAAACCGTTGATCTGGAGAGAGGGAGTGGAGGCAGGCCGGCACTGCTTTATTTCTCCTCTTTGTCATGTTTAGGGTAACTCCCAAGTAACCCCCACCCCGCCAAGACTTCCGCACGGAATCGGTGCTCACAGTGATCCCATGTTGTGTGTGTGCTGTGCAAGGGAGGGCAGGACAAGGCGCCCAGAAGGGAATGAGGTTCTTTGGAGACAGGTGTGTTTGGGTTGAGGCTTGTTGGTAAGATGAGCCCAGTGCCAGGTCCATGCAGAGAGAGGGGAAATGGCTGGAGGGTGGGTCCAAATAGAGCATCAGATAGATTCCTCCCTCCTTTAAAGAGATTAAGATTGCAGCTGAGAGCAAACACACACACTAATCTGATAACAGCCTCACAGGCGTTGAGCCTATTAGTGCGAGGAGTGACCAGGGAGGGGCGGTGCTTGTGTAAGGAATCTGCATTCAATGACCATTTGCTGAGAGTCTGCTAGGGACCTACACAGAGAAGGATTAAATCAGACCCCAGGGAGTTCTCAGTGGAGTAGGGAAATGGGCAAGAAAACAAGCAGTGACCATACAGAAAGTTCCAGGATAGGCTAAGCCTGAGAGGTGAAGTAATCACAGTCATTCGTGAGCTGTTACTGAGTACCTACGGTGTGCAGGGTCCAGGGCAAGGCCCTGAGGATGTAAACAGAGCAGAGGCCCTCCCAGTCTCCACTCACCGTCTCATAGGAAAGAGAAACAATTCACAGGTTATTTCCCAAACAGCTACCTAACTGCAACTGTGCGTGCTTTGAGGGAGCATTTGTTGAATACTCACTGTGCTAGGCATTTAGTCCACATGATCTCAGACTCCCTAGGAAAGAGGTAGTATTATCCCCATTTTACAGATAAGGAAACTGAGGCTCTAAGTCAATTGCTCCAGCTCACGCAGTCAGAAAGTGGGCAGCTGGGGTTTGCCTCAGACTGTCTGATGTCACATTCCCTGCTCTTCTCCACCCTGCTGCTTACATCTGTCAAATGGGTACAGCCCAACAAAAGTGACAAATAGTCCTTGAGTTAGAACCACTGTCAGCTCCACGATGACAGATTGCATCTGTCTTGTTCGCCGCTGTGTCCCACTGCCCAGGATAGCGCCTGGAATGTTGTAAGTGCCCAATAAACGCTCACTGAATGCATGAATGAGCGCCTATAGTATGCCCAGCTCTGTGAAGGTGAATGGGTGGGGGCTGGGGGATGAGTGTAGGGAGCCCTGTCCCTTCCTTCGGGATGCTCGGAGAGGAATAAGTGCAGAGAACACAGGAATAAGTGCACAATAACTGGGATTGAACAACAGGGGCGGGCGGTGTCCCAGGCTGCACAGTGATTCATTGCCATGGGATTGAGACACACAATAAGTGGCTGTGAGTTGGAGGAAGGAGAGGTCACCGAGGGCTGAGGAGGCCTGGGAAGGCTTCCTGGGTGACCAGAACCTGCCTTCAGTGGGGTGGGTGTGGCCTGTGACAGGGCCTGGGGTGGGATTTCCAGGTATGGGGCACGTACTCCAGGAGCTAGGGAAGGAAGATTGAGCCTGAGCCTCTGCTGAAAATACTGGGCTGAAGATTTTGGATTTGAATAGAAGGGCTGGCTGTGGTCGTGGTAGTGCTGGAGAGGAGGAGGGAGTCAAGACTGGGACTTAGCTGGAGGGTCTGGCTGGGGTCTGCTGATGCACAGCTCAAAGCTGGGGGAGATGGGCAGAAGAAGCAGGCTCTTGTGGTGATGGCAGTGCAGCTTGTGGTTGGCTGGGGCATACAGGGCTCTAACTGGAAGGATTTGGGGGTGGGCGGGGAGAGGCAGGTATGAGATGGGACTGGACCGATTAAGCGGGGGAGGGGCCAGATGTTCACTGAGAGACTGAGCAGGGGTATGGGGAGTGAGCGGTCAGGGCAAGGCTGCTGGTGTTATTGGCAGCTCTGTCCCAGTTAGACCTGCTGGGCTCCTAGTTGCTAAGGATAGGCTGGGGCAGCTCCCAATGCCAATTCCAGGGCTAGTCAGCTCTGACCACAGTCCTGACCCCAGTCTTGACGTCTACTCTCTTCTTCCACATACCTGCTCGTGTCTCTCCTCCCCGCCGTCCCCCACCCTGGTGGAGAGGGAGGGTAGAGGAGCCCCGGGAGCTGTGTGTGTACACACAGGTGTGAGTGCCCAGGGGCATGTTTGTTTGGAAGGGGCTCGGGGAGGGCTAACACCTACTCCACAGCCCTAACCGGTGCCCAGTCCAAGCTGGCCCTTCACGAGGGCGGGGACATTGGGCACTAGGGTGATTACTGCCAGGAGAAAGGGATCTGAGATGTCCTACCTCCTGTGCGTACACTGACTTGGCATCTCAGAAGGGAGAGGAACGTGACATCATCCCTTCTCCCTGCAGCCAACGTGAGTGGCCCTCAGCGTGGGCAGCTGACGATCCGGGGTCTGGGGAACGTGAGGGTACCTGCGTCTCTCTCCTACCTTGTATGTGGGGGTGGGGGGGTGGGGGGGTTGCTCCTGGTCTCGCCCTTCCACTTGCTGTCTCTCCCTATCTCAGTATCAGGGTAATTAGCATGGGTGACTATGGCAGGATGCTGCTGAGAAGGAGGTGTTGGGCAAAGCACAGAGTAGAGAGCAGGGAGGGAGGGAGTGTCAGGTGGGTCAGGGCGTTCCTTGGGCAGGAACTGCTCTAGACCTGCTCCTCCAGCTGGGGCAGACACTGCTGCTACACCAGCTGTGGGTGAGACTCAGGGTTCTGCGCTCTGTACTAGGGCAGATCTCTCCTGGGAGATCAGTGTGTAGGTGGCAGAGGGGGAGTCGGCGGCTGGCTCTGGGCAGCCCCCAGGGCCTGGGCCCTCCTCCCAGCTGACCCCCTGTTTTGTCTCCCTCGCGTACAGCCCTCCTGATTCTGGAGCCTGCCCGGATGGGGTCCCTGAGGCGCAGCCCAGGCCCTGGGGGGCAACGGTTGCTGCCGCCTGCCTTGCTGCTGGCCCTTCTGCTGCTGCTGGCTCCGTCCCCAGGCCACGCCACTCGGGTGGTGTACAAGGTGCCAGAGGAGCAACCGCCCAACACCCTCATTGGGAGCCTCGCAGCCGATTACGGTTTTCCAGACGTGGGCCACCTATACAAACTAGAAGTAGGCGCCCCGTACCTGCGGGTGGATGGCAAGACAGGCGACATCTTTACCACGGAGACCTCTATCGACCGCGAGGGGCTCCGAGAATGCCAGAACCAGCTCCCGGGTGAGCCCTGCATCCTGGAGTTTGAGGTGTCTATCACGGATCTCGTGCAGAATGGAAGCCCCCGGCTGCTAGAGGGCCAGATAGAGGTCCAGGACATCAATGACAACACGCCCAACTTCGCCTCACCAGTCATCACGCTGCCCATCCCCGAGAACACCAACAATGGCTCACTCTTCTCCATCCCAGTGGCTTCGGACCGCGATGCTGGCCCCAATGGTGTGGCATCCTATGAGCTGCAGGTGGGGCCCGAGGCCCAGGGGCTCTTTAAGCTGCAGGTGGCAGAGGACCAGGACGGAAAGCAGCCGCAGCTCATCGTGATGGGCAACCTGGACCGGGAGCGCTTGGACTCTTATGACCTCACTATCAAGGTGCAGGATGGTGGCAACCCCCCACGCGCCAGCAGCGCCCTGCTGCGGGTCACTGTGCTCGACACCAATGACAATGCCCCCAAGTTCGAGCGGCCGTCCTACGAGGCTGAGCTGTCTGAGAACAGCCCCATAGGACACTCAGTCATCCAGGTGAGAGGCCCCTCCATCTAACTGTCAGGGTGACCCACATTTAGAAATGGGAGCCTACCCCAACCTCGTGAGAGTTCCCTTCACTTAAGGGCAAGATGGCCAAGATGTTGCGGTGAGATCTCTTTTCCCCAGCCCCCGCCTGGTGAGACCTTCCCACAAGTCCACCACACCCCAGCAGGGGATTTACTTTCCTCTGTCAAGCTATTCAGGTGACAGTGACATAGCGTATGAACAGTGATCCCCCCATCCCCGAGGCAGACTCGAGCTGGAGAAACCTCTGCAAAGTGAAACCCCCTCCCAAGTCAAATGATATCCTTCTCCCCAGCCAAGTGAGCTGAGCTGGAACAAGTGAACTGCCTTTTGTCCAAGTAGAATCTCTCCAGAGATGAGAATGTCTTCCCAACCAGGGGCCCTTTAGCCACATGCGAGTTTCCTGAGGCTGGAGGACAGAGCCTTGCTTTGCCCATCCCTGACAGTCACAAGAGATCATTTTAGCCAGGTGAGTCCTCAGAATTCTAGAAAACTGTACACAGATGTCTGTACACCCACCTCCTCCCCTAGGCACAGGGTACCCATGGGTGTGGGGTGCTGGGCACAGTAGGGGGGGGTCGGTGGCCTCTGCTGAAGCTCTCAACACCCCTCTCGATGGGAACTGCCCCAGGGGCTGGGCAGCTTGGTGGGGTCAGGGCCTGGGAGAGAGCAAAGAAAGCGTCCCTGCAGACAGGTGGGCGTATCTCCCACTGTCATCTCAGCCCTGGCCTCCTGCCAGCCCCAGCTCCTTTCTCCTTCCCCATGGGCTGAAGCTGTCTGTCTTTGGTATGAGGAAGCTGAGGAGGGCTCACCATTACCCGTCCTGGGAAACCCTTCATCCCAAGTCCTCAAGCTGAAGCAGGGCACGGGGAGGAGTTTGGGCCTCTTTTTAGAGGCTGGTGGACTGGAACCTGTAGAAGAGAGACTGAGAAAGAAAAGGGAGACAGACAGTCGGGGATGGCGAATAATCATAGCCTAGGTGCCAGGTACTGTTCTGAATACATTATGTGTATTATATCATTTAATCTCCACAGTACAATGTAAGCATTATCCCCATTTTGCAGATGGGGAACTGAGCCCACAGAGATTAGGAAACTTGCCTGGTAACCCCCACCTGATGTGTTCAGATTCCACCTTGGCCACATCCAACAGTTTGGCTTCAGAGCCCATGGGTGTAAGAGCTGGGAAGCGGGATGACGCAGGAGAATGGGGCAGAGACGAGGCTACGGGTAGACAGAGCAGAAAAGAGAGGATGGGAGAGAGCCAGCAGTGGGAAAGAGGCAGAAGGAGAACTGAGCAAGATGGGAGGGAAAGAGAGACAGAAGTCAAGACTCAGAGACAGAGACAGAGAGGTGAGGTGGCAAGAGAGGCAGACAAGGAGGTGGGTGACCAGTCTAGAGACAGGGAGACAGTGGGGATCATAATGAAAAAGCTGGTGACAGACTGGGGGAACAGGGGGATGGAGGGGCGAGGAGAAACCATTAGAGGGGTGAGCAGAGACCAGGTAGCTCACCAGTGTTTTCACTGACAAAAAAATCCTGATGGGAAGGAAAGGAGACTAGCAGTGGCCTGAGGGCCTGCTAGGTGCAATGCCCAATACTGTGTCAGCACCGATTTTCAGAGCTGGATGGACAAAAAGAGGGATAAATGCTATGTAGGGAGCACTTGCCATGTGCCAGGCAGTGTTAGGCATTTTTACACTTATCATCCCATTTAATCCTCACCACACCCCCATTAAGTAGGTTCTATCATTATCCCCATTTTGCACATTTGTAGACTGAGGCTTGAGGATGTTAAATAATTGACCCAAGGCCTCATAGTTGGGAAGTGGCAGAGCTGGGATTTGAACCTAGGACTCTTGCTCTGCTCCCCAGAGACTCTGCCAAGTGGCGCCTATCCTGTCTACCCCCTACCCCCTCCTCCCCCGCCCCCGCCCGCACTGCCATCACATTCTGTTGGGCTGTGACCTAACTCCATCCCTCTTGTTGCTCCCTGACCAGTGCTACCTCATGACCGTTCCCACCTGGCTCCTGTTGCCCCATTACCACCCATGTTTGTATAGACTTGGGCCGAGTGTGTGTCGGCCTTGGCGTGGAAGGATGCGCCCACTGCAAAGGGACAGACAGTTCATTGTGTGATGCTGGGAGCCCAGCCCGCTGCCAGCAGGCTCTGTGGGCTGCACCAGCCCCTCCCTCCTGGCCGCAGGCTCGGCTGGATTCCTCAAGTTGATGCCTAGCCAGCGCCAGCCATGGGAGGGGAAGAGAGATGAAACAGGTTTCCCCGGTTTTGACAGAGTGTAGTGACCTGGCCTGGCGGGCTCCCTCTGACCCACATCCCTACCTGGCTCCTTTCGAAAAAGAAATCCCCTCACCTGTGGCCTCCAGAGGGGCACGTGGGTCTCCATTCGTGTGCCAGTAGACACGTGCATAAACATACCTTCTCACGTAATCACATGTGTGTGCATGCATGCGTGTTGCACACATATGTCACGCATACACACCATCTCTACTACTCACACCTTTCCAGCTCTTCAGAAGGGTTTGAAGGCCAGTTTAATCGGGTGGAAGGGCTGCCCTAGCTGCTAATTGGATCCTCATCCCCATATTTGGGTGGGCTAGTATAGGAGTGATAAGTAGAGTTCAGTTCTGCCCTGTGCCATCTCTAGTAGTAGCTTGTAGCACCACTGAGGATTTGTGGGCTGTATCTGTGCTCTTCAGGGGAAGAGATCCGTAATATATGCCAAAGTGTCAGGATTGGGAAAAGGGCAGGGCATGCATGTGCTGCTTTTGGAAAGGGTGCCTTGTTAGATTAGTTGCGTCTGCCGTGCTCGTTGGAAAGGCAGAAATGTGTCGCTTAATTTATCGCCAAACTAACCCAGCCCCGTTTTCCTTGTTTCTTCCCCCTGTCCTGTAGGTGAAGGCCAATGACTCTGACCAAGGTGCCAACGCAGAGATCGACTACACGTTCCACCAGGTGCCCGAGGTTGTGAGGCGTCTTCTGAGACTGGACAGGAACACGGGACTTATCACTGTGCAGGGCCCCGTGGACCGTGAGGACCTAAGCACCCTGCGCTTCTCGGTGCTTGCCAAGGACCGAGGCACCAACCCCAAGAGTGCCCGAGCCCAAGTGGTGGTGACCGTGAAGGACGTGAACGACAATGCCCCCACCATTGAGATCCGGGGCATAGGGCTGGTGACTCACCAAGACGGGATGGCTAACATCTCAGAGGACGTGGCAGAAGAGACAGCTGTGGCCCTGGTGCAGGTATCTGACCGAGATGAGGGAGAAAACGCAGCTGTCACCTGTGTGGTGGCAGGTGACGTGCCCTTCCAGCTCCGCCAGGCCAGTGAGACGGGAAGTGACAGCAAGAAGAAGTACTTCCTGCAGACCACCACCCCGCTCGACTATGAGAAGGTCAAAGACTACACCATTGAGATTGTGGCCGTGGACTCTGGCAACCCCCCACTCTCGAGCACCAACTCCCTCAAGGTGCAGGTGGTGGATGTCAATGACAACGCACCTGTTTTCACCCAGAGTGTCACTGAGGTCGCCTTCCCAGAAAACAACAAGCCAGGTGAAGTGGTCGCCGAGGTCACTGCCAGCGATGCCGACTCGGGCTCCAATGCTGAGCTGGTTTACTCGCTGGAGCCTGAGCCGGCTGCCAAGGGCCTCTTCACCATCTCACCTGAGACTGGAGAGATCCGGGTGAAGACATCCCTTGATAGAGAACAGAGGGAAAGCTACGAGTTGAAGGTGGTGGCAGCCGACCGGGGCAGCCCCAGCCTCCAAGGCACAGCCACCGTCCTTGTCAACGTGCTGGACTGCAATGACAATGACCCCAAGTTCATGCTGAGTGGCTACAACTTCTCAGTGATGGAGAACATGCCGGCGCTGAGTCCAGTGGGCATGGTGACGGTCATTGATGGGGACAAGGGGGAGAACGCCCGGGTGCAGCTCACGGTGGAGCAGGACAATGGTGATTTTGTTATCCAGAACGGCACGGGCACCATCCTTTCCAGCCTGAGCTTCGATCGGGAGCAGCAAAGCACCTATACCTTCCAGCTGAAGGCGGTGGACGGCGGCGTCCCACCTCGCTCGGCTTACGTTGGCGTCACCATTAACGTGCTGGATGAGAATGACAACGCACCCTTTATCACCGCCCCTTCCAACACCTCCCACCGGCTGCTGACCCCCCAGACCCGTCTGGGCGAGACGGTCAGCCAGGTGACAGCTGAGGACATTGACTCTGGTGTCAACGCTGAGCTGACCTATAGCATCGCCGGCGGCAACCCTTACGGACTCTTCCAGATTGGGTCGCATTCCGGCGCCATCACCCTGGAAAAGGAGCTTGAGCGGCGCCACCATGGGCTGCACCGCTTAGTGGTGAAGGTCACTGACCGCGGCAAGCCCCCTCGCTCTGGCACAGCCTTGGTCCACCTGTATGTCAATGACACCCTGGCCAACCGCACCCTGCTGGAGACCCTGCTGGGCCACAGCCTGGACACGCCGCTGGACATCGACATTGCTGGGGATCCGGAATACGAGCGCTCCAAGCAGCGCGGCAACATCCTGTTTGGCGTGGTGGCGGGTGTCGTGGCCGTGGCCTTGCTCATTGCCCTGGCCGTGCTCGTGCGCTACTGCCGGCAACGGGAGGCCAAGAGTGGCTACCAGGCTGGCAAGAAGGAGACCAAGGACCTGTATGCCCCCAAGCCCAGCAGCAAAGTTTCCAAGGGAAACAAAAGCAAGGGCAAGAAGAGCAAGTCTCCCAAGCCCGTGAAGCCGGTGGAGGACGAGGATGAGGCCGGGCTGCAGAAATCCCTCAAGTTCAACCTGATGAGCGATGCCCCTGGGGACAGCCCCCGCATCCACCTGCCCCTCAACTACCCACCAGGCAGCCCTGACCTCGGCCGCCACTATCGCTCTAATTCCCCACTGCCTTCCATCCAGCTGCAGCCCCAGTCACCCTCCGCCTCCAAGAAGCACCAGGTGGTGCAGGACCTGCCACCAGCCAACACTTTCGTAGGCACTGGGGACACGACGTCCACGGGCTCTGAGCAGTACTCTGACTACAGCTACCGCACCAACCCCCCCAAATACCCCAGCAAGCAGGTAGGCCAGCCCTTGAAGCTCAGCATACCCCGGCCCCCACCCCACCCCTACCACGGGGCCATCTGGACCGAGGTGTGGGAGTAACAGAGCTGGTGTCTCGGGCCTGCCGTGCTCACCAGCCCAAGTCAGTGGTGGGAGGTGGAGCCAAAGATCGGGGGATGCTGGGACCACTGATGACCCTGCTGCCTCACCCAGGCTTGGAGGGTCGGGCCGAGCCGAATACAAACTGAGGGTGTGCTCCGTGTCCCCCCCCCAACCCCGCTCCGCACTGGGAGAGAGGCCTGTGGCTTGTCACATCCTGGGACACTGGACCACCCGCTGGGTCCTGCAGGTGGGGACTGATGGGTAGGTGAGCAGAAGGGTTTGGAGGCAGAAGCGGGGAGGGAAATGGAGAAGAAGTCTCCTACAAACGTGGGTCTCTGTCCGAGACCAGCCATGGGTGCTTCTCTAGGGGGGAAAGGGGGAGACCTGGGGTCCTGGTGGGTAACCAGGTGGACGCTCTGTCAGGGAAGGGGGCCTCCCCACTTGTGCCTTCTCTGTGTACTGTGTGTCACCCTCTTCCCCACCCCAGACTCCTGGGGCTGGGCCCCAGTTCCCCTCCCCCAGCCCCAAACACTTCACCCTGATAATAAAGTTCTCTATTTTTGGAGTTTTGGCTTCTTATTTTCCTGGAACTGAGAGAAGGAGCGAGAGAGACTGGAAACAGCCCTTTGTCCGATGTCCTGCCTCACTTTCCCCATCCCTGCTCTTTGTCCCTTCCCCCGTCCCAGACCTGCCCCTCTGCCCCAACCCTATCTTAATTGACCAGGTCCCCCCCCCGCCCCACCATGACCATGTCCATGATTGGGGGAAGTGCTTTCTGAGCAGGCTTCAAATGGAGCTGTCCAGCAGTGTCCCCTTCCCTCACGTTTGTGAGACCTCCCTGGGAATGGCACCCTTTACCAAGAAAGCGGATGGAGATGCACCCAAGTCCTGCCCTTTCTCTGCTGGCTGAGACTTGACCTTTCCCATTTGTGCACATCGGAGCATCTCCCAACAGAGCTCAGACCAGAGCAGCTGGTGGGGGTGGAGTGCAGCCTGGCTGCCTCAGGTGAAGGCAGAGAACCTCTTAATTATACCAGGCACCTTCCCTCGAGGTAAGATCGTCCCAAGTCCTTTTCCCAGCCTCTTCATCCCAATACCGCTCAACACCCAGCAATTAGCCTGCTCTGCCCTGTGTCTTCCCACCATGGTCACCAGTCTGGGCTGCCGGGAGGGAGGGCCCAGGGAGAGGGGAGGATATCCCCCAGTGCTATGGACTGACCTGCTCTGTATCCCCCCTGCTGACCAGGGCTGAGGCGCCCTATCCGGCCCCCTCCCTTCCCTTCCTTCAGCTCCTTGCTCTGGCCACCCTGAGCTGCTAGCTCTCACTCACTCTCTCTCTCTCCGTCTCTCACTTCTTGCTCTCCTGGGTCTGCCCTGTCTCTGGCTGTGCCTGAGGAGGAGGCTAAAGTCCGGGTGAGGGGCCTCAGGTCCAGGGGGAGTCTCTGAGGCCAGAGGCAACCTGTCTCCGTGGCGACTGAAGAGGCTTGAGACACTCCCAGGAGGTCCAGGGTGCCAGCTCTCTACTCTGATTCCGTCCACAAACTCCCCAATGCCCCGGGGTACCCCCAAAGTAAAAACTCCTAGGGGCTTTGGAGGAGTGGTGCATGGGGAAGTGAAATCTGGTTTCATCGCGTTTCCCTTGGACAAATAAGCATCTCTAGGGTTACCTCCAGCAGCTCCTGACCAATCATTCTTTCTCTTTTGTTCCTCTCCTTGCTGCCACCGCCTCTCTCTTTCTTCTGTTCCTTTAGCTCCTTAATCTCTTTTTCTTTCTCAAGGTCTGAGGGATTATCCCTTACTCGGCTCCAGTCCAACCCATCCGTGGAGCCACACTGAACATTCAAACACAACAAAACCACAACACCAGTGTCATCATTAAGACACATAGGCTGAATCCCTACTGTGTGCTCAGCATAGTATTAGACCTTGAGGGAAAAATGGTCACATTTCTACAAGACATACAAGTAACAAGATGAGGCAGTTGAGAATCGTGGTGTCGATTCTCACCGGTGAGAACTGCCACATATTAAAGCTCTTCCCAACTTGTTCTACCACTTCTGCCACAACTTGCTTCCATTTTTTTGAGTCCTTACCAGGTGCAACGTACCATGCTGAGCATTTTATGTGAATTAGCTCATCCACTGCTCATAACTCTTTGTGATGCAGGTCATTTTACAGAAGTGAAAACTAGTTAGCGATGGAGTCAAATTCAAACACAAATCATCAGGAAATCTGATTGCCAGAGTCTGCTGTTTTCCGTTACGCTATAAAAAAGGGGTTCCAAGACTAAGTTCACGTTAACCTATTAAAGGCTCTGCAAAGCCTGCAAGAAGGGAAAACCTGTTAAACTTTGTGTAACTCTGGGTTTTCCAAATTTTTATTTGACCATGGTGCCCCCTCCCTTTCTTTGAGGCACACAGTATGAGAAAACGTGCATAGGACATGGGGGTGGGCTTCTGGGAGGGGAATGAGAACCCTGAGCTGGCTCTTCATAAAGTGAGGAGCTGGAGTTGGACGGGAGGCTGAGCCAATCCTGAGGTGAGGCTGGAGTGAGCGAGCGTGACCAAGTCGGAGGCAGGGGGAGGGCAGAAAGGGGATTCTGGCTGGAGTGGAGGGTATAGGAGGGAGCTGAGACAGGAGACTGGAAGACTGTAGGCTGTAGAGGACATAGATGCTTTGCCAAAAGTTCCTTAAGAAGAAGTGGGAGGCCCCGAAAGCTCATGAGCTTTGGATGAACTGAGTTTTAGAGAGTTTACTGGAGTGTATGGTGGATTTAAGGTGGGTAGAGGTGAAGGTACAGGACTGCACCTCTAAGGTCTGAGCAAGGATGGTGGAAAAGGGCATGATGGATGGATGGATCAGGCTGACCTTCTGGAGAAATGACTCACAGAACTCAAGGGATAATTGGATATGGGATAGGGATGGGGAGTGAGTGGAGAGCTACCAGGATCCCCAGATAGATATCATCCTTCTGAATCTGGGTGGTAGGATGATGAGATCTTTGCCCATGCAGACGCTGAGTAAAGAAAAAGAATTTGGTTTCAGGCATGTTGAATCTGAAGGGTCCATAGGGACGGCCGATTGGAAATAACCAGCAAGGGTCTAGAACTTCTGGACTAGGGTCTGAGAGAGATTTTGGATCTAGGCTTTTTAAGATTTGATAGTCATAGAATGATAGGGAATATTTAGCGTTGAGTATGACCCAACCCTCCATTTTACAGAAAAGAATCATAGGAAAAAGACCAAGTGATGTGCCTAGGAGGCAGGACTGAAGCCTTGGATTACCAGGCACAGGTTCTGCAGGGAGGGAGGGCTGCTGGCTAATGTCTTAAAAGAAAACTGGAAAGAAAAACACCCAACAGCCAGACTGCCCTGTGCCTCCCAGACCCTCCTGGAACCTATTCACTCCATCACCAGGTGGACGTGCTCCTTTACATCCTCCCAGCCCCAAGTATCAGGTCAGTTTTGGGGATCTTGTCTGTCATCACCCAGACCTTTCAGTGTTTTGGATCCCAACGTGGATCTCGAGAAGGGTTGCCTATGCCTGAAGGTGGGGTGGGAGCCAAGGTGGGAAGGCGGCTCCAAAGCTCCCTGTGCTGACAACCTCCCTTACCCCAGCTGCCTTGGATGGCACGGAAATTGTGTAGGGCATCAGGAGGGTGGGTCTGCAGACCTGGGACACCCTCGTCTGGCCATCTTGAGAACCTCCTATTGAGAGTTTTAAAGACAAAGCACCACAAGGTCTTAGAGGATTAGAAGGAGCCTGGAGACTCGTCAGCAGGGCCCTGGGCCCGGGCTGCTCCCACCCCTGGCCCACAGGGGCCCGGGTCTGCGCCCTCCACAACTTCTAATTTCCAGTTGGCAGGAGAACCAGTGGTGGTCCCAGGTGGGTGTTTGGGGGATGGGTTGGTTGTACCGAGTGCCAGGCTGAGGTTGCCAGATCGTCAACCCATGGCAGGCAGGCAGGGCTGCTGTCTGGGAGCAGCCTGTCCCTGTTGCCCTCCCTCCACCCCAGTCCCTGCGCCAAGCTCCTAAATCCTGGCTCTACCAAGCCAGCGGCCCCTCCCGGAAGCTCCTTCCTCTTTCCTAGAAGGAGTCTCCGTTCGAAGAAGCCAGCCTTCCGAATCCCTGATGTCTGCTGGGCCCCTCCCCCCATGCCCAGGTCCTCCTGGGCCCTGCCCGCTCCAGTTAATACTGTTTCCTGATCTGGAGGACTGGGGAGTTCCCAGTGTTCTGCTACCCCACCCCCAAGGTGCCCTGGTTTGTCATCAGGCTCCCTTTCCCTCTTCCCTCCCACCTTTTTCCACTCCCAGGCCTCTCTGAAGGGGAACGCGGTGGGCACCTGGGTGGGTGGGGACTCAGCAGGGAGTCCTGCCTATGGCATTACAGACCAGGGGTGAGGAACAGAAGATCAGAAAGAGGTTAGCACCCCACTGGCTGGAGGCAATGAGAAGTTAACAGAGCAATGAGACAGGTGAGGAGCTGGAGTCTGGAGGGTGCTATTTGGAAATCAGGGAACTGTTCTGGTATTGGTGAGCTGTTGTGGAATTAGGAGTCTGTCCTGCTTTTAGGGAGCTGTTGTAAAAACTGGAGGCTTGCTGGTGTTTAGAGGCTATGCTGGAATTAGGGGAGTTGGCTGGTGTTGTGCTGTTTTGGTGTTGGCTGTCTGGAATTAAACAGAGGCCGTGCCAGTACTGGGAAGCTGTGCTCTAACAAGTGGTTGTACTGGATTAAGCTTATTGTGCTGGCCTGGGAGCTATCATAACACTGGGGCCTGTGCTGTGTTGGGACTTCCAGTGCGTGGTCCTGGCTGTCCGGGGAGCTGACCTAGAATCAAGGGGCAGTCCTCTATTAAGGTCTCTGCTTTCTGGGGGGGTTCTGCTGTGCTAGGGGGCTGGGCCTCTTCCTGGTTGCTGTTGAGGCCTAGAGGGCTAGGAGCTCTGGGGGTGGGCTTGGCTGGGGCTGTAGCCCGGTGCGGTGGTGGCCCCGTGGCGCAGGCTGGCCGGCTGGCAGTGACACTCCCTCTCCCTGCAGTTACCTCACCGCCGAGTCACCTTCTCCGCCACCAGCCAGGCGCAGGAGCTGCAGGACCCGTCCCAGCACAGTTACTACGACAGTGGCCTGGAGGAGTCCGAGACGCCGTCCAGCAAGTCATCCTCGGGGCCCCGACTCGGTCCCCTGGCTCTGCCTGAGGATCACTATGAGCGCACCACCCCCGATGGCAGCATAGGAGAGATGGAGCACCCCGAGAACGGTGAGGGGACCCCAGGAATGAGTAGAAGCCTGTGAGTGATGACGAGACCTTAGAGGTAGCCTCCATCTCTCGAGCTCTCATGTATTCAGCAGTAAACACTGTGCTGAGAGCTTTCTGGTATACGTTCATTTAACCTTCGCAACCGCTCTCTGATCTGAGAACTTTATTGTGCCCCCTTTACAGTGGGGGAAACGGAGGCTCAGAGAGGTTGAGTCACTTACCCAAAGTCATATACAGGAAGTGACAGAGCTGGGAGGGATTCACACCCAGGCACCTCTGACTCCAAAGACTTTGAATTCAGCACTACTTTATTCTGCTTCCTGGGAACAGAGACCCTGAGAATGGGGGCCAGAGGGCTCAGGTGGTGGTGAGGGAACTTTGAGGGGATCCTGAGATAATGAGAGCGCAGAGGGCCTTGAGAAAAGGGAAGGGACCCTGGATGCTATGAGGAGCCCAGAGAAGGGTGTGATGATCCCCTGTCGGGAGGAGCAGGAGAGGGTGTGGCTGAGGAGAAGGAGTGGGGAGGCCCGGGGAGGGGAAAGGCTTGTGTGGGCGGGGCTTGGAGGGTGATGGCAGACGTGGGATCTGGGCTGGAGCAGAGGTCAGCATGGGAATGGATGGGGGGCGTGTTGTCAGAATGTGTGTGTGTAGTGCGTGTGTGTGCGTGAAGGCACCTCTGGTGGCCCGTGGTGGGGAGACTAAATCAGCTTCCCCTTGGGATAGAAAGACTCTCCAGCTTAGAGCTTTCCTCAGATCTCATCCCCTCCCTCAGTCCAAACTCCCCCAGCCCGCCACAAGATGAAAAGTTCCACACCTCACCCCTCGGCCCAGGGCTCTTGTCTAACCTCCCAGGCCCCAGGTCTCAGAGTGCCCTCCATCCCCACCCTGCCCATCATCGTGCGATCTCACGCCCGTCTCGTCCTTTTTGTGCCCGCGCAGAGCCGGCTGGCCGGAGCAGGCCCTGAGGTGGACTGCCAGGTATGTGGGAGCTGCTCTGGGGTCTGGGGTCTGTGGGACTCGGCCCAGCACCCAGCCCCGCCCACCCAGTGCCCGTGCTCTGCTCCGTGCCACGTTGGGTCCCCCCACTCTGCCCTGAACTGAAGAGCCCCGGAGGGGTTAACAACAGAGCTGTCCCCTCCTCACCTTGCACTGGCAGGAGGCCAAGCCAGGGAGGGTGGTGCCGCTCAGTCACATCCCTGGACGGGGTGGGGGGCACCGCCTGGTACTGTCCCCAAGCGAGGGCGGGACAGGGGCAACTGTGACAGGAAGTACTCAAGGCCCAGACGTTCCCATGGAGACCCCCACTGCCCAGCAACCACACTGGCTACTGCTGATGTCAGACAGCCAACTTCTGTTCCCATGGGTGTTCTGGGCAGGGAGCGGGGCAAGGCCAGGGGGGTGGTGGGTGGTGTAGGGGCCGGAGTGAGGCGGGGAGGGGCTGCATGAGTGTGCTTGTGGATATGTGAGTGTGTGCTTCTACGCAAACCCCTGGCTTTGTAGCAGGGCCTTGCTATGCTGGTGTGGGGTGGGGTCCCAGGGCAACTGGGAGCATGGTGAGGCTGGAGGGGGCTCAGAAGGGAGGCATGTGCCCACCTTTGTCTGAGGATAGAGATGCCTGGTGTAGATTTGTGTGTCCACACCTATCTGAGGGTAGGAGTGTGTGTGTGTGTGTGTGTGTGTGAGAGAGAGAGAGAGAGAGAGAGAGAGAGAGAGAGGAGAGAGAGAGCAGTAGAGAGAGAGAGAGATTGTGTCTTTAATGAGGATGGGGGTTTCCTCACCCCTATCTGAGGGTAAATGTGCATGTTTCAGCCCGTCTGGAGATAGATGACGGAGTGTGTAGATGGGGTGTGTGTTTGTGCACCTGTCTGAGGGCAGATATGGTGGATGTGTGAGAGGAGAGCTGGAGGGTGGGTGAGGATGGAAAGAATGTGTCTATTTAAGGACAGATTGTGTGTGTGTGTGAGAGAGCACGCATGAGGTGGATGGTGGGAGGGTGTGTGTCTATTGCGGTGGATGGTGGGAGGGTGTGTGTCTATTTGAGGGTGTGTGTGCCTGTGAGCTCAGTGGGCAGGAAGGGGCGTGCACCCCCGTTCCAAGGCGGCATGGAGGCGCTGGTGGGAGGCTGTGGAGCAGAGCTCTGCGAGGCTGCCCTGCCTGAGGACCATCCTCCCGGCTCTCCCCTGCAGACCTGCGCCCTTTGCCTGACGTCGCCATGACGGGCACATGTACCCGGGAGTGCAGCGAGTTTGGCCACTCCGACACGTGCTGGATGCCTGGCCAGTCATCTCCCAGCCGCCGGACCAAGAGCAGCGCCCTCAAACTCTCCACCTTCGTGCCTTACCAGGACCGAGGAGGGCAGGAGCCTGCGGGCGCCGGCAGCCCCAGCCCCCCGGAAGACCGGAACACCAAAACGGCCCCCGTGCGCCTCCTGCCCTCCTACAGTGCCTTCTCCCACAGTAGCCATGATTCCTGCAAGGACTCGGCCACCTTGGAGGAAATCCCCCTGACCCAGACCTCGGACTTCCCACCTGCAGCCACACCGGCATCTGCCCAGACGGCCAAGCGCGAGATCTACCTGTGAGCCCCCTTCTGGCCGGCCGGCCATCCCTTCCCCAGCCACCGGCCAGCTCCCAGGTGGGCCCATGCCAGGGCCCCTGCTCCTGACCCCTCCAGCGTGGACTTCCTGGCCAGGGCCCTGAGTGGGGGGGTTACTGGCCTCATGACCACACTGGCCCTTCCCCCATGCAGGGTCCAGGTCTTCTTCCCTCACTTCAGCCCCCAAACCCTAGGGAGCCCCCTCTTCCCCTTTATGGGGCTCCCCCCAGCTGATGCCCAAGAGGGCTCCTCTACAATGACTAGGCTCCGGTTCCTCGACTTCCAGGGATCACCCCCTCACTTTGGGCAGATGGCAGAGTCAAGGGTGGGCAGCACACTTTTAACTCGTTGTGCCCCGCATGGCCAACCAGGGCGGGCATAGGACGCCCCCATTCCAGCCCTGCAGCAGGGCTGAACTGGGGAGCCCCTGTCCCTGGGAACTCCCAGAGGAAACTCTTGACCGCCAGGGGCTCCCTGAAGGGCTTTTGTTACCAAAGGTGGGGTGGGATGGCGGTGGGAGTGGGGCGGAGGCCTTGTCTTCCTATACTGCTCCTGGGCTGGCCCACCTGCCTGCCGCATGCCCATGCCTGGTCCCATCCGGGCACCCCCCCTTCCCACTGGTCATGCAGTGTCTGTATATAAGGACCTTGGAATGACGTCCCCATTTCTGCCTGATTTGCAACTTTTCTTGTTGATGTTGTGTTGTCTTGGGGGGGCCCCTCTGGGGGGAGACCTGCCCTGCTCCCCCTCTTCCCTGCCGCAGTGCCCCCCACCCCAGGCCTCTATTGTTCCATGTTGTAAATACCCCTGGGGCTGTGGCAGGATGGGGGTGCAGGCCAGGGAAACAAGGGGGGTGGGGGTGGGGATGGGGGAACACTCGCCTATCAGCAGAGCTGGGCTTTTATTTAATTTTTTTTAAGAATACAAATCTCTATTTTTTTGGAACTGTTGCGCTGTGCCCTGGGGTGGGGGGGATCCCCGCTCAGGCTGGCCCCCACATCCAGACGAGCATCACGGAGGGGCCCTGAGGCTGTGGGGGGCAGCTGGCCGGGGGTGGGGAGACTGTGCCTCTGGCCTGGTTGGGTGAGTTGGGAGCAGGAAGGTTTGCTCAGGGGGTGGCTGGTTGCTGCCCCCAACAGGGGGTACCTGCACCCTGCCCCCTCTCTGCTCTGCACCCCCCCCCAAGCCCCTGCCATGACTGACCCGTCAGCCTGTAAAACCACCATTGCCTTGATCTCAGGGGGTGGGAAGGGCTGCCTTAGGGCACCCTGGGCTCCAGGCCCCCTTCTTCCAGTTGGGCTTCCCTTTGCCAGGGTCAGGGGTCCCGTGGCGTGGGGGGATCGGGGGGCAGAGAAGCCCAGTCAGCCATGATGAGGTGGGATTCTTTTCTTCACCTCAGGGGGCCAGGGTGTGAGGGGCATCCTGCAGAGGCCCCATCTCCCACTGTGGCCATCTCAAAGCCTCAGCCCCTCTTCCTTCCACAAACCCCCACTGCCTTGGCCCATACCTCTCCGGCTCCCCAGGGGCCCAGGCTGGGAGGCTGGAGACTCAGGGTATGGCCCTTGCTTGACTTAGTCTAAGCCTGGGGGTGTGGCCCGAGGGTGGGAGGGGTGGGTACAGGCTGCTGGGTCGTCTGGTGCCTTTGGGAGCTGTGCTGCTGGAGTCTTGACTCCTGTAACCCCAGAGACCCCACCTCCACCCCTGAAAGCAAGGGGGCTGAAGAATCACCTTGTTCTCTGCTCCGTGCCCCTAGCTTGGCTTGGGGTAACAGTGCTGGGAAGGAGAGCCTTGTTAGGCTCGTGGCCCCAGCATACACAGCCCTTCAGTGGAGGGTGGAGGGGGGGTGGTGTAGAGTGGCCTGGGGTGGCAGCAACCAGGTCTAGGGATTGGCCAAAGGCTCCTTTCCCTGGGGGAGGCCCAGGAAGTGGGCTGGGGCTTGTTAAAGAGACAGCCCCTTCCCCCTGCACAAACGGGGCAGGTGCAATAGTGGTGCAGTTGGTAACGTGAGGTGCCCCGCTGGTGGGTCAGTGGCCTCGAGGGCTGTCCTGGGTCCTGGGGGTCAAGATTCTGGCAAGAGGATTGTACGAGGCCCATTTGCTTGGTGGAGAGGGTGGTCCAGACAGGAGGCATTCCTGGGGTCAGTGGACTTCCCCTGGAAGCCCCTGGTGGCCTGGGCACCCTGGCCTGGTCTCGGAGACCCCTGCGCACTAGGTGGAAGGGCAGAGGAGCATTTGCACAGTGGAGAAGCCAGAAGGAAGGGGGTGGCCCAGGTGGCTGGGAGGGCTGAGAAGCACAGAGGAGGAGCCCTTCCCACAGGCAAAGGCAGAGCCCCTAGCCCCCTGGTTGGGGTTGGGGCACTGAGTCTGTCACCACCTGGGCACTTGAGAGGTGAAACCAAAGGTGGGCAGGGGATGGGTGACAGCACTGGGGACCATGCCTGTTGGTCCTAGGTCTGTGAAGCCCTTCCCCAATGCCTTGTGTCGCGTACAGTTTTATGTACAAATAGGCGACATTTGGCCAGAGGAGACCCCGCTCAAACCCAGCCTGACCCAGTCAGTGTCTTCCTAGAGGGGACCTAGTCTGTCCCTACCTCCTACTTCAGAGCATGTCTCTTGGTAGGGGGAGGGTATATGGGGACATACTTCTCTCCTAGGGTCCCTGAAGCGCGTCTCACATCCTCGGGGGAGGGTCTCTGGGGCATCCCTCACCTCTGGGGGCTCCCTAGGCCCTATCTCTCCCCTTGGGAGTCTCTGGGTGGGGGGGACATGTATTCCCGCTGGGGACCATGGGAGCATGTCTCCCCCGCTACCCAGGCTCTCTGGGGAGCCTGTTGTCCTCCCAGGGTTTCTCGGAGTACTTAAGGCATGTCAGTCTTGGGCCATCTCTCTTCCCAGGGAAGGGGGCTATCTCTGAAGCATGTCTGGGAAGAGATGTTTCTGGCCCTCCCTGCACCTCTTCCCCAGGGGTGTCTCTGACTTGCAGCACTTCGGATGAGACTGGGCAGCTCTGAGCTGTCTTTTCTCGCAGGGGCTCTGGGATACCTCTCTCTCCTGAGGGCCCGGCCTCCGGAGCCATTTCTTCCCTGTGTGGGGCCGTCTCCTGGTGTTTGGTTGGCTTGTGTTGGCCAAGAGAAAGCCTCTTAGGGGGCGTCTCCACGCGGGACTTCTCTGGGAGGGGGGACTGTGTCTCGCCCATGGGGTTCCCGGGCGGTGTGTCTGCCCGTGGGGAGGGGGAGACTGTGTCTCCTCGGGTTATCTGAGTGGGGAGGGGGGCCGTGTCTCTCTCGTGTGTTGGGGGTCGGGGGTCGGGGAGGGGGGTTTTGGGCGCATCGGATGCCCACACTGGGGTCGTGTTTCTCTTGGTTCGTGCCACTTCCCACCGCCTCGCTCCTCCCGGGAAGGGCTCCCGTCCCGCCCCCACTCCACCCCCGTCCCTGGCGCTGCGAGCACAATCCCGTCGATTTGTAATGATTTCTGTCTCTGTCTTTCTCTTTCTCTGACCACCCCCGCCCCGCTACCCCGCCGCGAGCATGCGCAGGCACCTCCCCTACCCCTCCGGTTCGGTTCGTTTCCGGTTTGTTTGCTGAGCTGTCAATGAAAGACCCGTGTAATTATTCCCGAGCTTTACAATAAAAGTGTGAAAACCGGACCCCACTTGGCTTCTTTTGGGCCCTCGGGCCGGCGTCCCGGGGAGAGTGGAGGCTACGTCTGGGGTAGAGACCTTGGAGGGGGGCCGGGGGACGCGGACGGGAGAAGAGGGATCGAAACCCATACTGGGATTAATCGGTTCCACGCAGGGATGGGGGCAAGAGGACGGACACTGAGGACAGACATCTACTTCATACGCCTCAAAGTGGCCCCCGTGCCATCCGCTGGGCCCGATCCTCTCCCGGCAACCCCATTCCCACCGGAGCTGACATGCAGGCTAGGGGTTAGGCTTGGGGGGCGCGCCGCGCTGCGGAGAGTTAAGCTGTGCTGCCTTCTTCCAGGGGGCATGTATCCGTTCACGCACCCCTCATTTAGCAACGAGTTTGAATCGTGGAACTGGATAGGAGAAAGGACGGGAGACATCTGTCTGTCTGTCGCTCCCTCTCACGCTCAGGAACGAGGGTTGGAAGTCGATGTACGGGGACCCGAAAAGGTCTCAGCCCCCGTCCACGACTGCGCTCCCCTCCCCTGCTTCCGGGCCCGAGCGGCCCCGGCCTCCTCAGTCCGGCTCCCGGGTAAACACCGGCTCCGGAGAGGTCGTAGAACAGAGACCGGATCAGCCGGTTTCCCGGCCCCGCCTCCCGGGGCGCCCCTCCCTCCGCGCGCGCTTCCGCTCAGCCCGCGCGCCGTGTACCCCCGCTCGCGCAGCGTGGGCCTGGCTCCCGGACCCCGGGGTTGGTTCAGCTGCTGGGATTAGTCGAGAGCAGGGACTAATCCTGGATGAGCCTCCGTGTAAACCCCGATCGACCGCCGGTACGGCGGGGGTCGTGGGGGCCCCTTTATCCATTCCCATACTCCGGGCTTCTTAGGGCCTGGACCCTCCCCACGCCCCCTCGCTACAGTTGGAGACAAGTTGGTTGGATCTGCTGTGCGGAAGAGGTGGGGGCCGGCGGGGGCGGGCAGCGTGAAGACACTGCCCAGATCAGGCCTGGATCAGTCGCGCCCCAGAGAGCCTGGCGGTGGGGGCGGGGGGGGGGCACCTGAAGGAAGGGCAGAAGCCCCTCTGACAGCCTCTGAATCCACAAGGGGTGAGGTCAGCTCCCTGGCTCAGTGTGCAACTCCGTGCTCCCCACCGATCCTCCAGTTACAGAATCTCCAGCCCTCCCTCTACTTGTGGCAAGGGTGACCTGCCCCTAACCTTGAGGCCTCACCTTCTCATCACAGGAGGCGCTGAGTCAGCAGGAGGGCCCCATGTCACCTCCACCCCTGACTTGGCCAGACAGTGAGGGGTGAGGAGCTCCTCCTGTTGAGGCCAAGCGCTGCCAATGATATCAGGGGTCAAGGGACTAGGGTACTAGAATCCTGTCCCTGGTTGGTTCATTCATACCACAAACATTTCACGGTCTCTATGGGAGAGGCAGACAGGTAAACAATGACCACATCGCGTTCAGCCCTGCCCTGAGCCGTAAATTCAGGCTAGAGGGCCAAAGGAGGTGTCTCCTCCAGCACCGTCCAGCAGGCTTCCTGGAAGAGGTGGTCCCAGAGCTGAGTTCCAAAGGGCAGATGGGGAAGAGCCCACTGAGGAAGGGGTCTGCATCCCAGGCTGATGGAGCAGTGTGTGTAAGGGCCTGGAGGTACAGAAGGAGAAGGTGAGGTAGTTCAGGAGGCTAGGAGAAGTTGAAGAGGAAGGCAGGGGCCAGAGCTAGCAGGGCCTGCTGGTCAACCTAAGGAAGGAAAGGGAGCCACTGAGGGATTCTAAGCCTCTAAAAGAAAAGGTCAGATTTATGTTCTTTACAGATTCTAACTGTCCTCTTGCCTTCTCTGCCCAAGTTTCTCTGGAGAGCCTGGGTTGGAGGTGGAGGCATATACCCACAGACAGCAAGGAAGAGGAACCAGGGTACAGTGTATATTAGGAAATTCGGTCCCCACATCCTTCCATCACACCTGGAGTTAGAGAGACCTACATTAGAAATCTGTAGTACTTCCTACTGGTATGAGCTTGGGCAGGTGACTGTGCCTTGGTTTCTTCATCTGTAAAATGGAGCTAATAACGCTTACCATCACAGAGGATCATCGTGGGGCTTCACTGAAATCGTGTGTCCACTCTTTTATTTAACACATATTTAACACCTACTGTGGGGCAGGCTCTGTGCCAGCTGTTGGCGTTACAGCACTGAATTAGACAGGCATGGTCCCTACTGTCTCTTAGAACTTCCATTCCAGTGGAGAAGACTGGAATGGAAACAAACAAATGAGGTAATTATAGGTTGTGTTAAAGCGCTGTGAAGGAAACAAACAGTGGGACACAAAGGAGGATAACTGGAGGTGGGGGAGAGAAGGGGGCTGCCTTACTCAGTGTGGCCCAGGCAGCTTCTCTAAGGGAACCTGAAGATTTAGAGCTCAGGACAGAGTATTCCAGGTACAGAAAACTGCAGCTGCCAATGCCCCGAGATGGGAGACAATAAGGAAGTTAGCATGATTCCTCTAAGATGCTAGGCTTCCTGAGGGCAGGAACCTAGGTCTCTTGACTTCTCACCACCTCCTGGATAAATACTGGGGGAAGTAAACAAATGGAGGGGAATTTCCGGCTTGCTGGGTCAACCTCCCCACCCCCATCCCCTGGAGTGTGTTGTGAGGGGGGTGCTTTTGGCCTCTTCTCAGCCTGCCCATCTGCACAGCTTAATCTTCCCTCCAGCTGTTCTATACAGGAAAGGTCTCTGCCCACTTCTGTTCCTTTCCTGGGGTTCCCAATCCTCTCCTTGGACAGGAGGGGCAGCTTGGGCCCCCGCCCAGAATCTGCTGATTAAGAGCCTGGATTGAACATGATTTAGTATCTGACCTGCAGTGGTTGAGGGTTACTGGGGCCCTCTGGAGTCTCCCCCTCGGCTGGGATCTCACTTCAGGGAGACCTTGAGGAAAGCTTCCTTACACGTGGATACGTTTCACACACAGCCACCCGTGCTGCACAGCGCACACAGCTCCTCTCACCCGCTCACATCCAGCTGCACATTATGTCTCCATGGCAACCAGAAGGCCTGGTCCATGGATGTTAGAAATAAGTGCCAGAGGAAGGGAAAGAGAGAGAGAGGAGCAGCATCAGAAATAAAGAGACTCAGAAAGCTAGCCTCCCAAGGAGGCCCCCTCTCTTTCCTTGCACCCTCTGCCAGGAAGACTCGAATGGACTCAGGGCCTCAAGAATGGAGGACCTCAAGGTGGGCACTAAGCAGTGGGCTGAGGGCTGTCTGGACACAGGTCATAGGGGCCCAGTGGGCAGTGAGGGAGGAGCAGGACCAGGAGAACTTGAGTGAGTCTGGAGTTTTGGACTAAGAAGACTTGGTCTGGGTAAAAGGCAGAGGAGGTGTGTGGGTAGGGATGCGAGACTTAGGGGAGCTACTTTCCCTTCTTCCTGGCCTAATTGGCTGTTCAGGCCGAAACCAGCTCTTAGTCACTTAGTCTAATTAGAATTGTTCTGGAGAAGACAGTGGGGGAGGGGAAGGAGAAGCTGGGGTGTGAAGGGGGAAGGGCGGGAGGAAAGGGAGCTGAGTGGGGGTGGGGAGTGGGAGTTCCTTCTATCACCTACCATCCTTTCTGTCACCATCCAGTGGATGGGCTGGGCTATAACTGTCCAGGCTGTGGGTCACTCTAATACCCCCGCCCAGCTGTCACTCGTGTTCCGTCACACACACCTGCTTTGTGCTCAGTGTCTGTCTCTTCCTCTAGCTCTCTCTTACTCTCTCTCCTTCTCTCCTTCTCTGTCTCTTCATCTTTCTTTTCCCCCTTCTTCAGGGTCTCCCAATCTCTGGCCAACAATGTTTGCCTCATAAACAGCTGAAGATTTTGGAGTGCTGGCTGGGGCTGATCCACTTTGGAGTGGAGGAGAGGCAGGGGGGCCGGATTGTACTGAGAGCTGCCTCATCTTTTGGGAGTAAGAGGGAAGGGGGCAGACACTGCCCAGGCATGACTTCCCCCCAACAGACACACACCCACCTCTGTTCCCACCTCCCTCCCCTAACCAAGTGTCATCACATCTCTGGAGTATGTGGAGCTTGGCCTCTGGAACTGAACTGTCTCGATTGCCTTGGACAAGTAACTTAACCTCTCTGAGCAGCAGTTTCTCTAGCTATGAGATGGGAATAATACATCCTAACTTTGTAGTGTGGATTTAAGAGGATGATGCATGTGAACTGCTTAGCACGGTAAGTTATAAGTGCTCGATGAACGCAGCTTTTATCCTCAGTCCCCAGCTCCTTTCCTTTCCCAGGCCCTTTGGGAACCAGGACGTGTGCATCTTTCCCTTCTCCTTCTTCTGCTTCCCCATTATTGCGGCCCCTAAATTACCTCTCAGTTCCTAGACTCAGCCCCATGACCTTTCTCTCAAGGCTCCCCTCTATGGGTGGGTGTCCTCGTTGTGGGGGATGAGTATGGAATAGGAGGTTAGGCTTGGATCCTGCCCCTGCCCACGGGGGTAGGGGTTCGGGACATACCCTTCTCCAGTCTGGGGACTGGGTTTTCCCTCCTCTGCAGGCCTGGAAGAAGACGAAAGGGGACAGCCATAAATCATGTAGGGGAAGTGCACTTGCTGAGGAGGACAAGATGGGATGAGCAGAGTCCAGAAGCCTAAATATTTCATGGGGCTGCAGCACCGGGAAGGGCAAAGTCCCCGAGCTGTGTCTGTGAACGCGCTCTGGACTCCACGTGGCTTGGAGCTGTTCCACGTGCTCATTCCCCCTGCACCCCCGGAAAACTGCCTGCAGTGACCCCTTTCCTGGCCAGGAGCCTTCCCAAGTTCTCTCAGCACTTGCATATTTAATTTCTTAACAGCTGTCGTAGTTTGTTCAGGTTTGAGGCTGTGTTTTGACATGGTCATGTTTTTCTTGCCCGTGTACTCAGTCTCCCGCTTTAGATGCCCCGGGACTGGTACTCTTGGCCCTCATCTCAGTGTTATCAGGAGAGCCACTAGTTGGCAAGAGCTGATGGGGTGGGGGCAGAGGCGGGGCTGGAGGGAAGGAGGTCTCTCCGATTTTCTGTCTCTGTCCATCATGGTTGACTGAAGAGCAAGGCATCTGTCTGAGCAGGGGGTGAATGGGTGGAGAGCAGCAGGGTCTAGTAGCTTCCGTGTCCACCGCTTACAGATGACCTGGGGGACGGCCTCTGCCAAATCTCTGTCTCCAGGTGGCCCCTGTCGGCTGCTCTCCATGGTCCTTTTCCTGACTTCACATCTATTTGGGGGATTAGAAAGTGCCCTTGTGATCTCTGTCACAGATTCCCCTTTATCCTTTTCCTTGACCTTGGCCAGTCTATCATTATTTCATTTATTTGTTTACTTGTTCAATTTCTGTCTCTTCCCCCTAGAATAAAAGCTTGCAGGAGGCAAGAATCTTGTTCAACTTATTTACCATCCCTGAATGAATGAATGGGAGGAAATCTGCCTGGGGAGTCTGCAGCCAGAGCAAGAAAAGGGAGGCAGAGGGAGGGCAGCCACAGGTGAGTAGGGATACAGGTGGGAAGGGTTGTGGTGGAGAGGGGGAAGGAGGTGTGGAAAGTGAGGGGCGTGGGTGGGATGGGGATGAGAGGGAGACTGGGGAAGAGGGGGATGTGAGGAGGGAGCTGAGATGGAGGTAGATGGAGCTGGAGCCATGAGGCGTGGGCTTTGGGGGAAAGGATCCAGGCCCCCAGAGGGGTTAGAGGCAGGTGCCTTTGAGCAGAAGGAGGTCAAGCCTGGAATAGAAAGCCAAGGACAGGCTCTACCCTGAGCAAGTCTACACTTGGAATTTGGGTTTGGGGCCAGAGTGGGTGGAATGCAGAAACCCACCAGGAATAGCTGAGCCATGGGAGTTTCCCAGGGCCTGCTGGTACCATCAGTGTCCCTCCAACTCACCCTCACCCCCAAATCTGGGCCAGATGCCCAGACTGAGGTCCCCTCCACTTGCCCTTCTAAGCCCATAAACAGGAAATGCCCCGGGCTGCGCTGACCAGTGCCACCCTCAGAGAAGGAGCCAGGGATCTTCCCAGGGCAGGAGGGAGGTACACAAAGCCAGTAGGGGGTCCTGACTCTCTGATTACCCAAGCTTCAGAAACCTCCATCTGCCCAAATCAAAGGTGACAGGCAATATCAACTCATTAGCACTAAGCCCCTAGAGGAACCTGGGCTTGAAAGAGGAATCCTTTCCCAGGGCTCTTCCTTGTCCCTGGCCCCCTCCTGAGCCCTGGGGCTTCCTGAGAAGGCAGGCAAGGGACAGGGGTGGTAGCCTGGGGTGCGGTTGGGGAGACTCCCATCAGAGAGATGGTGTCTCCCCCAGAATTGGTCAGAGTGGCTGTGGAGGGGGAAGCAGAAAAGATTGGAGGTGCTGTGCACCTGCAGTGGTTGTCATGGCAACCTGACTTGCATCCCAAGAGGGTGGCCTCTCCCTCAAAGCCCTATGAAGCCTGGAACACAAGCGTGGACACACACACACACACACACACACACACACACACACACACACATGCAGCTTTGCAGAACTGTACCCCTGAGAGAGCCCTATCAGCTTCCTCCCTCTTCTCTCTACTTCCCCGGGTGAGGCTGAGACCAGGGACAGGGCCGTGAGAAGAGGCTGTATGTGTGTGTGGTGGTGGGGGGGGCTCAGGATGGGGAGGCCCTCCACAAGGCAGGGTGTTGGTGTGGGGGCGTGTGCAGCGTGCCTGGGGTGGTGTCCCCAGTATGCGTAGAGAACAAGTGCCTACTCAGCTCACCCACTGCCAGGCCTGCAGTCAGACCACACAGGAGAGGGATTTGGGAGGGAGACGATTATTAACGAAGACAACAACAATCACAGTTAACCTTAATTGAGAGCTTATTAAATCCCAGCTATGTGATTGTGGCGAGCATTTGACAGGCAGTGTCTCATTTGATCCTCACAACAACTGTACAAGGTAGGAATTATTAGCCCCATTTACAGATATGAAAACTGAGATGCTAAGAGGTAAAGTAACTTGCTCCAGGTCCAGGAACTGGAAAGAGACAGGGCAAGACTCTGCAGGAGGAGGCAGAGGACAGCGGTGCCAACGTCTAAGGCCACTTGTCCTGTCGCCAGGCCCACGGGATACTCCCTCCCGCCGCCCGTGTGCCCCATGCACCTCAACAGGGCTGGTCTGGTGCCGCGCCAAGAGGCAGGGCCCGGGAAGTCGCAGTGCCTGCCTGGGCTGAACTGGGGCAGCTGAGGGCACCTGTGAGGGTTAGGGACACAGCAGCGGGCATTGTGATTGGCACGAGCCAGGGGAGCGGCTGGCAGCCTTGCTCCCGGTAAACATGAGGAGAGGTTACTTCACAAGGAAACAGTAATTAACTTTAATTAGCACCTTGCATCTCGGAATATTATTAACATCTCAATTTCTCTAATCAAGACAGCAAGAGAGGGGCGGCATCCGCCTTGCTGACTCCTTCCTGGCCATGCGCCCTAGCTTGGCATGGTTCCTGCCCGGCCCCCACTGCCTGGATGGTACCCAGGAGCACTTCCTCAGAGCCAGGTTGCCAAGGGGAGCCTGGACTGCCAGGGCAGAGAGAGCAGGTCCAGGTCACGGATGCAGGAGCCAGCCACAGGGCAGAAGGACAGGGGCAGGGCTCTTTGTGTGGCCACCTTATGTTTCCAAGTAGACTATAAGCACCAAAGGAGGACTAGGCTGTGTTCCCCATCAGAGAACAACACGGCCGCCTCACTGTCCCCTCTTCCTTCTTCCCCGTCTTCCTTCCTTCTCCCCTCTCCTCTCGCTCTCCCTTCTTCTCCTTCTCTGAGGTCTTTCTCTCCCTTCTCTCCAACTCCCCTTCTCCTCCTCACCCTAATTTTCCATTTCAACATGAATTTATTAAGCATCCTTTACAGGCCAGGGGCTGGCTTCCACCACTGGGGATGCAGCAGTGGACACCACCGGATAAACCCTGCCCTGGGGAGTTTCGAATCCCACGGAGGCGATAAGCCTTGGGCATAAAGAACTGTAATTGGGCTGCATCCTAACAGGCATCATAATGGAGGTGCAGATAGAAGGCTGGGGGTGGGGTGGGTTCTAGGAGGGAGGAGGGGAAGGGGAGAAGCAGGGCCCCTAATGGTGGGGCGCCCAGACAAAGGCAGAGGGATCCTGAGGCAGCGAGGGCACTCGGTGCCATTCAGCCCTCTTCAGAAGGCCATCAGGGAGGGCAGGCCCTGAGGGCACAGGAGTTGCCTCTCTCATCATTACAGCCACCCTCAATGGCTGCTAAGCCCACCAGGCGTCTGATATTCATAACTGACTGTTCTCCTTGGTCTAATTACAGCGGCCTGCTGCTTGCACAATTGGTTATCTAGTTGGCAGTGTCCTCGGGGCTGTCTCCCCATTCCAGTCAATTTGTATTTATTGAGCACCTACTACCTCCCTGGAGTAGGCTCCAAGGGCTGGGGCTCCTCTCACAGAGTGTGGAGGGGTCACAGTCGGTTGAGCTGCCTAGAGGCCTGACATCTCAGCAACACAAAGGCGGTATGTTCAGGGGGTTCCCCCAGGGAACAGGCTGGTTCCACATGGGCCTCATCAGCACTCCTCACCTGTACTCGTGCCCACACAAGTACACTTCCCCTCCCACCTCTGTTCTAACAGAGGACAGTGCCAGAAGGCTAAGGTTCAACTGCAAATCTTGTCCAACATTAACCCAGAGGGCAGGTTAGATGTTCAGTGGAGACCCCGTGTCATGTCGCCAGGTGCAAAATGGTACCAGTTTTGTCTGAGCGCCCTACTGTGGGCCACGGAGCGGGAATGGGCATCTGTTTTTCTTTTGCTCTCACTCTGCTTGCCAGTTATGATCATCTTTGGGTGAGGCCTACAGCATCTCACTGAATCCTCACAGGAACATAAAGAAGCAGGGATTCTCATGCCCATTTAACAGCTCACAAAACATGACAGAGGTGACCGGTCACACGGGTGGTCAGAAAGTGAAAGCAGGGGCTTCCCTGGTGGCGCAGTGGTTGAGAGTCCGCCTGCCAATGCAGGGGACATGGGTTCGTGCCCCGGTCTGGGAAGATCCCACATGGCGCGGAGCGGCTGGGCCCGTGGCCAGCGTCCGGAGCCTGTGTTCCGCAATGGGAGAGGCCACAACAGTGAGAGGCCCGCGTACCGCAAAAAAAAAAAAAAAAAAAGAAAGTGAAAGCAGAGCAGGACAAGCCCCACTGTGGCCTTCTCAGGATCACTTTCCTAATCTTGGTCTCCCCACTTGATGGTGAGCCCAGCCTCGGCCAGGAGCTGGGACGCTGGGAGAGCGGCCGCTTGCCTTCTAGCAAACCCTAGCCCTCTCCCCTCCTTCCCCTCCCTTCCCCCGACTCCTCCCCACCCCCACGCCAGCTCCCCAGGGCCAGGGGCTGCGCCTGTGTAATTGTAGAGTAGCCTGCACAGGGCGGGGAAGAATCTGACGTTTCCAAAGGCCTTTTTGATGTCGGTGATTATGGCAATGATGAGGCTGTCCATCTCCTACCAAGACTGGGGCCTTTCTTTGTTTCTCTCTCAACCGGGGTCTCTCTTGCTCCCTCTGCCCTGAGGACTGGTGTTGTCAGGGGACCGGCACTTGCTTCTCTTTGTGGGAGGAAGGGGATGGACCAGGCCGAACTGAAACCTGGGGAATCAGCCCACCCTTCACCTTCCCGGAGCTCTGGAGTGTGCTGACGTGATCATTAGCATAATATTTGCATAAGGAACAATTGAAGAGATTGGAGTCTTGCCCCAGAGGAAACACCTGCAAGGAACTGTGAATGAAAGCCTCTCCTGCCCCCCACTCTGGGATCCCTCCCACCCCCAACCACAGGATGGGGGACGTGGCAGGAACCCAGCATGCCTAATGATGACGACGACGACGTGATCACAGATCACAGTTATCACTCCCAGAGTGCCTACTAAGTGCCCGGCACTGGAGTGCGTCTTCCATTTACACAGCCACCCGAGGTGACACATCTTATTATTCCATAATACAACTTACAAAGGAGGAAGCTGAGGCTCAGCCTCCCCGAAGTCAACTAGGTGATGCTGGTGGCAGAGCTGAGTTTTGGAATGGGGGTATGCCCTCATGCCCTCAACGACTCACGGCGGATTGGGGTACTCTGGGCTCAACTCGGGCGCCAAGATCCAGTCTCCGTGGGCCCAGGGAATCCTGGGAAGATTGGAACAAGGGCTCGAGACAGGCTCCTCCACAAGGACAAACATGCTCACACACATGCACAGCCGCTCTGCCCTGCCCCCACCCATGCTTCTGGAGGCAGAGGAGCTAGGCTGACTTGGCCCATAACCAGGTTAGCCAAGATCCAATTAGCTAGTTAGCACAGGCAGAGCTGGGGGCAGGCAGAGCGCGCAGGAGAGCGGCGACGGATGGGTCGAGTAATGTGCAGAGACAGCGGCTCCACGCTAACCTGATAAGCAGCTCCCAGCATCGATGAGGCCCAGCCTGGCAGGCGGAGTGGCCTCAATCCCGGGCGGCTGGTTGGGGTGCGGGGACAGCCTCTGATCCCCATCCCCCGACTGCCACACAGCCCTTCACAGTGCCCTCCTCCTCCGACCCCCCCTCAGCGGCACTCGCTCCCGCCCTGCCTCCTCTGAGGGCTGCGGGGAAGGCAGCTTCCTCGGGATACATTTTCATCCAAATGAGGCTGGGATGTCTGCCTCAGGGAAGGAAGGTGGGGGTGAGGTGAGACCACCACCTCCTCCAGGTGGGAGGGCGGGGGTGAAGCAGCTGGAGGAATTATTGGGGAGGGGTGTTAAAATAATAACCGTCGCTATTTGTGGAGTTTGCTATGCGCCAGGCACTGTGCAGACCATTTATGTGTACCCTCTCTTTTACACCCACAGCAACCCTTTGCTGTAGGTACTATTAGAATCCCCATTTTGCAGATGAGAAAACTAAGGCTCAGAGAGGTTAAGAAACTTGCCCCAAGTCAAGTGACTATCAAGACTCCTCAGGCTAAAACCACCACACAATACTATCCCTGAACCCGGTCTAGGATTAATAATAATGTAACTGATAGTCATGCTTCTTGGCTTTTCTGTATATAATACTTTTGCTTTAGAATTTACAAAGGCTCTTTGGATTTATCCTGACAAGCCCATAAGGTAGATGTTTTATTTCTAATCCCTACTTTGCAGAGAAAAGAAATTGAGGTTTGGAGGGGCAATGTGACTTGCCTGAAGCCTCAGCTGGTGTGTAACAGTCAGAACTTGAACCCAGGCCAGGACCTTCTGCCCCTAGTCTTGTGCTCTTGAGGAGACAATGGAAAGAGAAAAAGACATCCCATCCCTAAGTGAAGGGTGGGTGGTTCATCTATTTACTTATGGGTCACAAGCTTGCTGGAAGGATTACGAAAGGCCCTGTGCTGGGCACGCTTATTGGGGGCAGGGGGAGAAAGCGAATGTTTTCCTGCCTCCATGGAGCAGGTGGAGAGGAAAGCCCTGAGGTTCAGTGTCCGGGGACATGGGGCCGCATTGGCCAGGGGACTCCAAGGAATGAAGGGCCAAGAGAAGGGTCTGCCCCTTAGGGCACCAGATCATCTTTGGTCTGATATCCTGTTTTTCAGAGGCTGCATCTGAAGCCCAGGGAGTTAAGTAACTCCCCAAGGTCACACAGATATGGGCATGCAAACCAGGGCTCCTGACTCTACCGTGAGTTTCCCCTCAGGCCGGGGCCTCCCATTCCTAGCAGGATGGGGACTTCCTAACCTTCTGAGCTCTAAGTCCTGTCTGACATCCCCTCACACCCACCAGGGAAGGAACAGATGCTGTGCCAACCATCCCTTGGGGGGAAGTGTCCCCATTTCCCTCTCTGTGCTCTGGGAGGAGGGAATCAGCTGAATTCTTGCCACTTCAGGCCATCTGGGGCTTTGGGGTTGGGACCCGGGGATGGGGATGTGTATTAAGAAGGACAGCATGAGGAAAGCACACACCAGTGCGGGGCACAGCATTTGAGCCACACCCAGGAGAACATGGGTGCACGTCTGTGCTACTCTCTGCCTCCCCTGATACCGGCACCAGAAGGGTTAAGACGTCCCCAGCCCCAGGGGACTGAGGAGCTGTCTGTGCAGGAAGCTGCTCTCCCAGTCCCCAAGGCCTCGGGGAGTGGGGAGGGGAGCAGCTTGCTCAGCCTCTTTCCCAGGCTCCTCAGCCTCCCTGGGGATCCAGCTACATGCCAGAGAGGTGACCCTTGACCCTTCCCCCTCCAACCTCCCGCCCTCCCCAGCCTAACTGGGTAAAGACTCTGATCCCTGCTCAGGGTGCTGGGAGAGTGGGATCCCCCCTACTTCCTTACCTCGCTTTTCCCACCGTCTCACTTATTCCCCTTTGTGCCTCCCTCCACTCCCGTTCCACAGTCACCATATTCAGACCCCTGAGTTTCTCCCCCACCCCAGTTCTGGGCCCCCAGGCCTTTCTTCCCAGCCCCCTGCATCTGTAATCTTCTAAAAATAAAAGCCTGTGTTTCAAGTAGGCAACTCCGGAAATATACAATCCAGCCCAGGCATCCGCCGGGTGGGGACAAGAAAGGACCGTGTCCAGAGAAATACCTAGACAGAGGGGCCTCCACCCTCCCAGGTAAACACAGGAACGCAGCCTGTTCCTGATGAGAAAAAAGGCAGGAGTGGAGGATGGGCACAGGAAGAGGGAGAACGCTCTCCTGGGCGGGGCTCTTGAGCTAAGGTCCCTAACAGAGAGGGTCTGGGTCTCCCTGGGGCCTCCCCTGTCTGTCATCATGAACGTCATGTCCTCTCCTACTTCCTCAGCAACTGCTGGGCGAGGTGGGGGTCTCCTTTCCCCCATGGCCAGCCCCGGGCATCCAGAGTCAGGACTGAAATCCAGGGAAATCCCAGCAGGTTCGGGCCCTATCCCCTGCTCTGCTTCCCAGGAATGGGCAGGATGGCCACTTTGGGCGGTGCTGTTCAGAGACATCTGTTCCCCATCCCTCTGCCTCCTCCTGGACCCTGGCCATGACAGAGGCCAAAGAGGTTCAGGAGTGGCACCATCTAAGATCCCCTTGTCTTTCCCAGCTGTGTGATCAGACGGCCGTGGGAAAGGGGGCTCCTCACTGGCCGGAAGGGACACTCCAGACCCTCTGTGGCTGACCCAGGCTGCTTCCACAGGGTGGCAGAAGGACTGGGGCCAAGTCGTGCTGGACTTTGATAAGATTCACTCCCGCACTGGGCCTGATGGACTTTCTGGCTGGAATTTGTGTAACTGCCCAATCCTGGTACGTTTGGGGACCTCACGAACGATAGTAGTAATTGGAAGAGTGATAGCTAACATTTTTTTAAGCACTTACTGTGTTATCGGACTTGGGCCAAATACTACACGTGCTTCATTCTCAGTCCTCTCAGGAGCCCATTTTTATCATCCCTAATTTACTTAGTTTTTATTTTTTTGCAACTTTAATTTTTTTAAATTTTAAAAAATTTTCGGCCTCACCACGTGGTGCGTGGGATCTTAGACCAAGGATGGAACCCATGTCCACTGCAGTAGAAGTGCGGATTCTTTTTTTTTTTTTTTTTTTTCCGGCACGCGGGCCTCTCACTGCTGTGGCCTCTCCCGGCACGGAGCACAGGCTCCGGACGCGCAGGCTCAGCGGCCATGGCTCACGGGCCCAGCCGCTCCGCGGCATGTGGGATCTTCCCCGACTGGGGCACGAACCCGTGTCCCCTGCATCGGCAGGTGGACTCCCAACCACTGCGCCACCAGGGAAGCCCCGAAGCGCGGATCCTTAACCACCGGACCACAAGGGAACTCCCCACCCCTAACTTATTGGTGAGGAAACTGAGGCACGGACTGCTCACAGAGCTGACCCTAGCCCCAGGTCACACTGGTAAATGGCATCCCGACAGCCGACTGACCCTCGCTAACCCCAGCCTGGCAGACTCCTGCAGCAGCCTCACAAGCCCCGCTGGCCTTACCATCTCCTTCAGCGGGAGGCTGGGCGGGGCTGGCAGCCTCAGCAGGGCCCGCCCACAGCGCAACAGTGAAAGAGACAAAGACTGACTAGAGAAGCTGCCCTCTCTGCTCGGCATCTTGGGGCCCTTTCCCAGCCTGTTGCCTGGCCTTGGTGCTCTTCCCCACATCTGGCTTTTGCATCCTAAAAAGAATCAGCCCCTCCTCTCAGGCCCAGAGGGAGCTGTCCAGCTCTTCCTATACAGCACACGATCCCCACCCGAGAGCAGGCATTTTGAATTGCAGCCTTTTGGGTTTAGACAAAATGTATCTGTCACATGGAAACTCGATGGTGTGCCTGTGCCTGGGAGAATCCCACCATTAAAGTAGGTGACACAGGTAAACACTTAGGCCAGCACCCGGCATATGTACAGTGAGTAGATTAGGGGGTCACTCATGGAACCCCTGAGATGCATCACCCTTGGTAATAATAATGCTAGCATTACCAGCTACCAGTTATTATCAGTCACAAGCCTGACCCTGTGCTGAGCACTTCACAGACATTTAATATTTGCAACGACCTATAAGTTACACGCTACTCCTCCTTATCTTACGGATGAGAAAACTGCGGTGAAAGTCTCATAGTAAGTGCCTGAGGTGGGATTTGAACCCAGGCCTACAGATAAGTGGCTTTCTTGTAGTCACTCTGCTCCTGGCTGATTGGCCCTTATGCATGTCCCACAAGCACACAGGCCCCTTGGGTAACGTTGGCAGCGTTTCCTGAAATTCCAAAAATGCTCCAAGCAGTTCTAACAGGAATGTCCTGCGACTTGGGTCAGGCTTTGCTTTAACCCTCTAGTTGGCTGCTGGCCAGCACTCACCTTCCTGTGTCAAACTCTTCTGATCAATAACTAGGGGATGCTTTTATGCTCATAAAGCACCCACTAAAACACCACCTCATTATTGTAATTCTTGATAGCTCCTCCCCACCAAAGAATCCCCTTTCCCTTCTCCTGTTTGTCAGCTGAGCTGCTAATTTATACGTTCTGTTTGTCCTTCGCTTTTAGGTCCTACCTGATCCTCCCTCCTACTGTGATCTTGGGGGTCCAGGATACATTCCATGCAAACTCCCCCTCCCCACTCCTACCACCGGTATGGCCTTGAGACATGCATTTAACTCTAGCCCCTCCGTTTGCCCACCCTGTTATCTCTTTCTTAATACTTCTCTGGTCACATCATTCCTGCTCCTCCTCTGACTGTCTATGGTGTCCCTATCATTGCCTCCCTCCCCCGAGCCAATGGCACTGAACCGCCCAACATGTGTAAGTGTGACTGCCTGGAAAATGTAACTTTCAAAGAGCCTGAAGTTGAATGACAGTAAACAGAACCTTGGAGACCCAGACATCATCTAGGGTGTACATGGACTCAGCAGCAGGAACTTAGGCATGAGGCAAGACGGGAGAGAGAGGGATGGGATGATCAAAAGAATGAGCTGGAGGGAGAAATGGGAAATGAGGGAAGTGATATTGATTCAACCAGGCCAAAAGAATCTTTGACTGTCAGTGTGGGAGAAGCCCTTAGAGATCAACCAGTCCAGGAGTGGCAAAGGAGTTTCAAGTCATGAGCTAATGCTGAGTGATGAATAGCAGCGGCCTGGAGTGTGTCCTGAGAAGAAAGTGTCGTTATTGATTAGCAATGTCTGCCATGGGCACTGAATTAGACATGGTAGCATGCGGGCCAGAATTTACATCCCTGATCTAGTTTCGACCTCTTCTTTCTGGAGCAACTGAGAAGCCCAGAGGGGAAGAGACTTGTCCAAGGTTTATACATTGGAGGAAATCTCAGGGCCCTTGCTGTCTCCTAAAACCCAAGTGAAGGTTGCACACACGTCCTAGCCAAAGACAAGGGACCCAGGGAAAGAGGGTCCTCAGTATGGAATAACTAGTAAAGGAGCAGGCAACTTGAAGCTGTGAAGAAGACTGTGGATGCATCGTAGACCAGACACTGGGTGAGTGCTCAGTTCTCACTAGGTGATCAGTTGACCAGATATGCCCAGTACCCTGGCTGTACCTCCTCTGAACTCTGGCCTCCCACCCAGGGAGGACAAGGAGGCTCCCTGGAGCAGAGGCCTTGGCTCTCTCTAGACAAAGAGTAGAGAACGCAGTCAGAGGGAGGCAAAAGGAGGGGGAAATGGTCTTGAGGCAAGGATGGCTCCCATAGGAGCAAAGGCACTGACTATGCCACGGTGGAGAGGGCCCTGGAGAAGATGGCAATTAGGAGGCAAGCCCACAGGCACCTGTGCAGGTTTGGTATGTGAGCCAGAGGAGAAGAGAGAACCTCCAGGTGACAAGAGCTGCAGAATGGAGATAATGGTACCCTGACAAAGCAGTGGGGGCTTGGAGCCTAGCCTGGCCAAGGTGCTGGCACAGCTAAGCCATGACGTACCACTTCCAGGCTGGGGAATGTGGGCTGTGGAGGGGCAGGGAGGTGGGCTGAGGTGCCCAGCATCAGCATAGCCTCAGAGGTTTGCTGTTGAACTTCTTCCCTCCCTCCCTGTCTCTGTTGCTTTTCCCTTCTCTTCCTTTCCCAGCCTATCTTTTCCTTTCTCTTTTTTTCTTCCCTGTACTGCTCTGTACAACAGAGTCTCCACCAGGAGCAGAAATGGGGAAGGGAGTGGTGAGGATAGTGGTGACACTGAACGATCAGGGAGCTGCTTTCATGCAGATCACCTCCCAAGGCTCTGAAGACAACCCAGGCTATGAAGGAGTCCAAGAGCAGAGAATCAGATCCAACATCATACCCAGTTTTTCACAAAAGGAAACTAACACCCAGAGAAGTGAAGACCTCCCCCAAGTCAGTGCCACGCTGCTTTGCGTCCCACTTTCCATCTCCCTTCTGCTGCTAGCACTCCCATATTTTCCCTAGGGAACCACCCCTTCCCCACCTCTGTTCATGTGGTTTAGAAAGTGCTGAATAAACCTGACCATACCCAAGGTCTCAGGGTGGCATATGACTGGAGCTGGCCCATCTGTGCCTTCCAACCCTGGATCACAAGTCTCGATAACAGTTGATCCCATAAGGTCAGCACTGGATCTTTTGTGGAACAACTGGAAAAGGAGTGCTTTTTTTCCATTGGGTTTGTCACGTTGGTAGGTTTAAGCCTGGAGCTGCTTAAAACACATATGGAGTGGCTACCAGAGAGTAAAGCCAACACAAAGGAGAGACAGATGCCAGATGACATTGTCTGAGTGCCTGGATCCAGCTATACCTGAAGACTAACCTTAGACTTTTCAGTTATGTGAGCAAAAAAGACTTAAGCCAGTTTGCATTGGATTTGCATCCAAGAGACTCTAAAGCAGCTTAGAGAAACAGAAGGAGAGAAAGACCACCCAGAGACAGAGACAATTGCAGGGATGAGGACCAGGTCTTATAGGAAAGTGGGGGAGTGGGAGGGCTGGTCCATCAGGATCACTGAACTGACATTCAACAGTGAAACAAGAATACCAGAATTTATTGGAGGGAACACACAGCCAAAGATGATTCTGCGGGTGGATTAATCTGAGGTGGGGTGAAAGATTTTTTCCTGCTACATAAGCTGTCTATCTGTGTACTGACCGAAGTCCACCCGAGCCCCCAGCCTGCACAAGGTGTGGGTCAGCAGAGGGTGGGGAGGAAGGCATAGTCAGTTGGAGTTTATCTTTACAGTCAACAGCCGGTTGCAATGGACAGGACGTCCCTACTAATAGCTCTTATGATGCAAGCCTCATTCCAAGACAGATCTTTAAAGACAAATGAAAACATTCAACCAATTCCTGCTTATCACGTGAGCTCAGCATTGCCCCCCACCCACCCACCGCCCCAATCCATTCCTTATCAGACGTCCCCAGATTTTATCTGATTTACAGGATACTAAACTTAGTGATAAACAAGAGAGACTGAAGGAGGAACTAAGTCACAAGCTTGACTCCTCCACAGTCCAGGTTGCTCAGTTCGACACGTCACACATGCAGCAACCTGGGGAAGGTGATCACAACTTTCCTTGCTGTAGCGGCACAATGTGCTGGAACCCCATTGATTATAACCTAGTGAGATGACCTCCTGGGAACCACCAACCTCGGGCCTCCTCTGTGCTGCTTGCAGGAGGTACCAGGTGGGGATGGGCATGGTGGAAGGAAGTCATGCGGCGCGCTGATAAGAAACTCCCTTCCCTTGTCCCAGACACACCGATGTCTGCCTCTCAGGGGTGAGAGGGAGGACACGGCCCTAAAGAAAGACACAGAGGGTGGAGGGTCTGGTGCCTGGTGCCTGGGAGTTATTTCTCTCTTTACTCTTCCCCACCTCTCCCACTTCCCGTCACTGGGAAACAATCAATGCTTTAAAAAAAAAAACGACATAAACAAAATACATATATGTAGTAGATGTGTACCTATAAAAGTCAATATATAAAAATACATACAATATTCAAGAAGTTGTCATTCCCCCTGTTAACTCTGTGTTTTAGAGAACTTTCCATGCTTTGCAGTTAAGGTCCGCCCCATCATTTCTTACAGCAGCATGGTAATTCTGTTTATTTATCCACCCCCTTACTGATCGACATTGAGGTTGTATCTGATTTTTTTTTTTTTTTTTTTTTTACTGTTGCAAACAAGAACATCTAATACATCTTGTGCAGTGAACACCTAATAAACTTTGGGCACACGTATGAGCGTTTCTTGAGGATTCATTCCTAGAAGAGAGATTGCTGGCTCAAAGTGTGTATGAATTTTTCATTCTGAAAGATACTGCCAAGTTGGAGCAGAGACCTTTTTCCTGTGAAGGAGCCATCCCTGGGGCTGAACCAGAGATGAAAGCCACCTGGGGTGGAAAGAGCATGAGCTTTCAAGTCAGTTGTGTTCAGGTTCAAATCCTGGCTCTCCCATCTTCTTCCTGTGTGACCCTGGATAAGTCACTTAACCTATCTGAGCTTCTGCTTCCTTAACTGCAAAGTGGGGGACCATAAGTGCTGCCTCACAGGCTGTTGCAAGGATCAGCGGGCTTCCTATAGGCCAAGCCTCTAGCATGAGGCTGGCGCAGAGTAGGCTGTTGGCTGAGGTTAGTACCTTTTTCCTGCCTGGACCCCCTTCTGCATTCATCGTGGGAGGCCACCTCTGGGGAGAGGCTGGGGAAGGTGATTTATTAGGAGTGTCAGGACAGAGTGAGGACTCCACAGTGGCTCCTTCTAAAGATCACCCAGGCAATTCTGGGAGCTAGGGACGATTTCAAGTAAAGCGTAAGGATTTGCTTTGGAGAACACAGCCTGGGGCCCATCCCCTGGAGAACCTTTCAGTAAATGATCCCTTCACCCCACCCATTGCCCTCCATGTTCTCATGGAAGGAGAAGAGTGGGACGGGGGCTTCCCTGGTGGCGCAGTGGTTGAGGGTCCGCCTGCCGACGCAGGGGACACGGGTTCGTGCCCCGGTCCGGGAGGATCCCACATGCCGCGGAGCGGCTAGGCCCGTGAACCATGGCCGCTGAGCCTGCGCGTCCGGAGCCTGTGCTCCGCAACGGGAGAGGCCACAACAGTGAGAGGCCCGCGTACCGCAAAAAAAAAAAAGAGTGGGACGGCTGGATTTTATCACAGGGAGTGGCTGGATTGCTCTCGGTACAGAGAATGAAACAAGAACATGTGCAGCAGACAGGACTAAGGTTGGGTAGCAGGGTGAGATCTCTGTCTTGGAGAGCTGACGTGTGGTGGGTGAGGAAAGTGGCAGGCTGCCCTGCTGGAGACCCCGGCCCAGGAGCTGGCCCGTCCGCCACGGTTCAGGGGCAGGGTGGTCCTGTGAAGGGGTCTGGAAAGATGGCGGGTGTGGCCATTCTTTGAGGGTAATGGCCAGACTGTGTCTGTAGGCCCAGTCGGATCCCTGGCAATGCTCATGGCCCCTCAGCTACAGGTTGCTGTGCACCCTCCCCTGACTTTCAGGGCTATGGTTTCTTCCTCCTGGAGACCACATGGGACATGAGAATCCAAGACTGGGCTGCCGTTCCTGGAAGAGGATGAGTGTGTGAGCCCAGAGGCTGCTGCGGTGGGGACCACGGTGGCGACTGAGCCAAAAGAGGTAGAGCTGCGCAGTGTGGTGGCAGCCATGGTGATGACGGCTCTATAGCTGTAGCCAGAATGAGTGACGGCTTGGTCCGGGAGGCTGTGGGGACCTGGTAAGGAAGTGCTCTGTAACTGGAGTCTGAGCACTTGGTTTCCAGTCCCAGATCCATCTATTGCAAGCTGTGTGGTCTGGGGGAAATACCTCACCCTTTCTGACCTCAATTTCTTCATCAGTAAAATGGAGACGCTAATACCATCAGTCCTATCTCCCCCGGTGTCTCTGACCAGCAGGTGTCTTTATGCCAAAGGGTGAGAGTGAATTCAAGTGGAGCTACTTTGCTAAAAAAAAGCCTGGAAGGGGAGGAGACGACTGAGCAGAACTGGTCCCTTTATCCCCAGAATGATTTCTTGTGTCCCCTGGAGACTCCTGTGATCGTGAGTCTATTTCCTGGTTCCCAATTCCTGGATTCCCGGGTAGCTGAGGTCTCCGGCTCTCACCTCACTTAGCATCTCCCGGTGATGATGTGGCTTTCTGCCCAGGCCCCACTCACCAGTGCTGGTGCTGACCCTGCAGGTCCCTGGCTCCCTCCGCCTGGCCCAGAGACAGGGCCCAAGCTTGTTGGAAGGAACTAACAGGAGGCTTGCATGAGAGCCAAGTGCTGTGCATAACAAGAACTGATTACGGTCGCTGAGGGCTGCGCCTGAGCAGTCTCACCCAAGGTGCACTTCTCAGGGGTTGGGAGGGTTTTGGCTCTAAGCACGATTCTGGGCTGAATTGGGGCAGGTGGAAAGGCAGGGTCGGGGGTGAGGGTAGGCAGGGAAATGTGTCCTCCAGATGATCCCTTAGGGCAGTGCGGAAGTGGATCCTAGAGTGAGTAGCTTTCCTCGGTGCCCATATCCTATTTGTGCTCTAGAGAGATGGGCAAAGGACAAAGTATGAGACTCCACCCAGGAAAACCCACTCTCCTCATTGAGATGGGAGATGAAGCCCACTCAGTCCCCACCACTGCAAGAACAGTAAAAGAGAGGAATAGGGTTGACCACACTGCTTGTCAATAAATGGGAGGGGCCAGAGCTGGGGTGAGGACCCCCAGTGCGGGAGGGATGGGAAGGGAGCTATCCTTCATTGGGCACCTCAGAGATGCTAGATACTGCACCTGCAAAATTTTATTCATCCTCATGACCACCTTGAGAGGTAGGTGCTACCTCTGCGGCCCCATTTAGCAGAGGAGGAAACTGAGGGTCTGAAGGTTAAGTCACGCTGCAAGGAAGAGGCTGACAAGGGATCTAAACCCAGAACTGCCTTTCTGACTGCTAAATTGGTGCTCTGTGTGCCTCGCCTACTTCCCAGGGCTCAGGGCCCTCCCTCTTGCATACCCACCTGTCCCAGGCCTGGCCTCCCTGCCCCCAACCTCCTCCAACCACTGCATCTCCTGAGAGCTCCTTGAATCTCTTCATTCACTCCTCACTCTGCTTCCTCTTTGGAAACCAGCCATAGGCTTTTTTCTTCCGTCTGAGGGAGAGAAAATCGTCTCATTCCCCACCCCCAGGTCTTTCCATCCTCTCATCCATCCAAACCTAAACATCTCTCTCTCCTCCCCATCCCCCCTCCTTTTTTTTTTCTTTCTGTTTATCCATCACTAGAATCCAACCCCCCTTCCCTCTCGCCTGTAGGTTCTGTGGCTATAATCAAATCATAACTTTTATTAAATTTAAGATTACTTTTTAATGGAATCAATTTCTTGTGTGGTGCTTCTCTGCCTGCCCGCGGGCTCCGCCGGTCTGCACTCAGCATTCCTACCCGCACAATTGTCTCTGCCGCGGGCGTTTCTGGCTAAGCTGCCTGAGAAGGAGGGGCAGGTCTGCCATCCCTAAACACACACACAGAAACACACATGCAGGAACACACACACCCACACCAAGATGTACCTTCCTGCAGGGCCCCAGGTGCATAACCCCCAAGCCCCAGGCACCCATACTGAGTGGTGGGAGTGGGGGAGCCAGATCGAGGTGGCAGGGGCAGGAGGAGGGAGCTGCAGAAAGACTGAGGGTGCAAAACAAATGTGAGCCCAGCAGACATTGCTCAGCCTGTTAATTTCCTACAGTTCTGTTTTCCAGCCTCAGAAACAAGCTGGTTTCTGCCAGTGCACCCCCTTCCCCTGCCTGCATTGTGTAGCTGGGGAGTGGGGAGAAGTTGCAGGGAGGAGCTGGGGGGTGGGAAGCAACGAGGGGACGCGGGTCCTCGTGTGATTTATAGAAGGACAGGCAAGATGCAGAGATGCCTCAGAAGCTGTGACCCCCGAAGAGAAGCCCAACTGGCAGATTTGCAGGCTGGACTGGTCTAACCAGACGCGGGGCCGTGGCTACAGGAGGAGGGGAGCCTGGGGGTAGTGCAGGGAACATTCTGGAGATAGGAGGAGGAACAGGGACAAGACAGGTCAGAGGGCCACCTTGATGGGCAGGGGTTGGGGAGAGGTACTGGGGGAGTTCTCATGGTGAGGGTCTATTGAGGAGGGTTTGCTGATTCAGCAGAGACTTGGTGGCCTCTGTGAGCTGTCTGGGCAGTCCTGGGCTCTGCTCCAGCTTTCCTGGGAGGCTCCCTGGACAGTCTCAGGTGCACATGATCACGGGTGGACAGGTGGATCTGAGGCCGAAGAGCGGCCACCCCTCAGCTCTTCACGCTGTCCTCAGTGCACCCTGCTCAGTCAGTGTCAGGAGGGGGACCTCATGTCCGTGCAGGCGGTGGTGCAGAGCTTACAGGTAGGAGCACACTTTGGCTTCAGGAGTCCTGTGAATCTAGACTCTGATGCTTTCTGTGTGACCTTGAGCAAGTGACCTAACCTCTCTGAGTCTGCTTTCTCATCTGTAAGTGAGGAGTCAGTGAGATGATGCATGAGGAACATCTAGTGTAGAGCCCGACGCAGAGTCGGAGCTCAATAGGTGGATTCGTATTAGTATTTGTACTTTGTCTGCTAAGCACCAACCCAATGCAGACATGCACACATCCCGAAGGCCACTGAGCCAAGGGGTAGGCTGGAGGGCAGTCCCCACCACGCAGGCCTGGCTCCTGGATGCAACGCATGCCAGGACCATAGACCATGATATGAGTGACGGTGCCAGGACTGGAACTCAGGACATGGCAGGGCTCTTCTCCCTCCTGCAGGACGGTGAGTGGCTGATGGTGGGGAGAGGGAGGGACTGGCGAAGGCTCCTGGACATGGAAGGTCAAGCCCACTCCCCTAGACCTGACTGTCAGGGACCCATGAGCCGGAAGTAGGGGCTCCCTCTGGGGCAGGAGTGAGGGAGGACTTCCTGCGGCTGATTCTCCCCTGCAGTCTCTGAGCCACCTGTTGGTTCTGGAGACGTTAGAGGGCTCTGACCTTCTGAGGGCGGGCCCAACAAGAGGAGTCTGTAAAGATTTCATTAGGCGCTGTGCATGAGTGACCTTTGCTTCCCATTTCTGTCCTCCAGCCCTAGGGGGGAGGGAGAGACTGGTGGAGAATATGAACAGGGGCAGAACTGGGAAAGGCTGCTTCTGTTAGGGAAACCTCACGTCCATCACAGGATAACTGAAATCTGCAGCACGGCCCCACCAGAGCAGCACTTTGGAGCCTCGAAGCTGCCTTAGAGCGAGGGGCAGCTGGAGCCATCCCCTCCACAAGGCAGGACCTGACCTCTCACCTTTCACTTCCCCCTGAAAGGAGGCTGGTGCAACCTGCCCCAGCATCTGCCTCTGTTTGACCTCAAGGATAGGCATGCCTGCTGAGTCTACACCTGGACCTGCAAGCCTGTAGGGTCTTGTCTGGGCCTGGATGTTCCCATGTGTGGGTCACACACGGAAAGTCTTACTGCTCCAGGGGACTTTTGAGGTCTGAATATTATTCACTGCAATTCTCCTTTCACTCACAAGGCAACCAAGGCCTAGACAGGGAGAGTCACATGGACTAAGTGGTAGAGCCTCACCAAGGTCTCTGGAACTTTCCCAGGCTGCCTGATGTGCTCTGCGCCGCTGACTGCGGGTGTAGCTGTAACCCCTCTCTACCCTTACATCGCACACCCTTACACAGTGTTTACGGCGAGCTGACACTTTACATGTAGTACCAGCAACCCTCCAAGACAGGTATTATTATTATTATTTTTTTTTTTGCGGTACGCGGGCCTCTCACTGCTGTGGCCTCTCCTGTTGCGGAGCACAGGCTCCGGATGCTCAGGGCCAGTGGCCGCGGCTCACGGGCCCAGCCGCTCCGTGGCATGTGGGATCCTCCCAGACCGGGGCACGAACCCATATCCCCTACATCGGCAGCTGGACTCTCAACCACTGCGCCACAGGGGAAGCCCCAAGACAGGTACTATTAACGATTCCCATTTGACAGACGAGGAAGCTGAGACTCAGTGAGGTTGAATAACTAACCTAAGCTATAAGTGTTAGCTATAGGGTTATAAGTGTTAGCTGGAATTTAAAACCAGAATGTCTGGCCCTGGGATCTGGGCTCCTCACCCCTTCCCTATGCTGCCATTCCTCACCCGGAGCTTCATATCAATACATTTGCCCTCACTTTCCCTTTTTCCTGTTCCCTCCTTTCACCATCATTGTTGCCATTACTGCCGCCTTCCCAGTTCTCATTTTCTCATTTCTCATTTCAGTCTAAGCCAGATAATTGCCCTAGACACAGGGCAGGTTCCCCATCGCTAACGCACTCCCCTTTCCCTCGATCTTCCCTGTCGTCTTTGCCAACATCATCTTCAACATTATCACATTAGCATCAGCAACACCTTCGCCATGTAAAAATCCATAACTGCAAAGGACTGTGTCCTTATAGACCAATGTGAATCTAACTCCTGCCTTGAGATGAGATGGGACAAGAGGAGAGAGCTTACAGTCTCCTCCAGCCACATATACTCCTTCAACTAAAGATACAAAGCCGGAATGTGGAAAAGCAGTCTCCCTCTTAGAGACTTTTCTGGAAATAAGAGGTGGGGGAGAGAAGTTGCAAACAGCCAGAGTTTCTGTTGAGGGAAATTAATCAATGGCCAAGGAGATTGCTTGTCATCTTTCAATATCTATAGAAATAACAAGCCTCCAGGGAGCGGGGTGTCAGAGCTCCAAGGGAACAGAAGATCAGAAAATATTCTGCCCAACCCGTGCCTCTAATGAGCTACAAGGGAAAGACGGAAGCACAGGCAGCAGTTTCCACCCACTTTTGGCGTTGGCCAATATCCCATCTTCCCAGCCACAGTAGCTCTTACAGCCCCTGGATGCCAGCAGCGAGCAACACTGCCCAGGAGTTTTAAAAATTGATTATTCCTTTGGGTCCAAATTCCACCCACCTCCCAGCCCAAAGAGCCTGCTGGTTGGCTCTCCATGAGCGTTGGCTGCCAGGGGTGCCATAGTCCTACCCAGCATCAAGGGAAGGGAGGGCAGTGACTTCCCGGACCAGAGTCTCCATCCAGAATTCCAGCCAAAGCCCCAGAGCTCCCAGGACCTAGAGGAGTTTTTCCCCCTGGTTGTGTTTGGAATTGGCTGGTTTTCTGGGCACCAGGCCCAGCTCAGTTTAATTTTTGTTTATTTTTATGTACAGATTCTCTTCTGTTTGGGGAAGAGCTTTGTGTAAATTATTATTATTTATATGATAAAGAATAAATCACACAAAATAAAAAACCCCACAATCTCTTTTTCTCAATAGAATTACTAAATTAGGGGCTGAAAGGAACAGCCGATATGCTGGGGTTTGGTTTCAGGAAGCCTTTGGACATGGATTCTCACAAAATCTCTTAGTAAATGGGCTCTGTTATCCTGGATTCGGTGCTACTCACAGCCAGCAGAGGCATATGGGGCCTCCCAGGAGGACCACGGTGGTTTGGGCCTAAGGGTGCTGGCTTCCTGGTCCTCCACACATCCCATCCCTTGGGAGATGAGTCGGGCATTTTAAAGTGACTTGCTAACTCAGAGTGGGAAAAGGGGAAATAGAAGAGTTGGGGATTCTTGCCAGAAACATGATCAAATGCCCTGAATTGAGGTGGGGGTGGGGCATATAGGAGTGACTTGAATAGTGGCATTATTGCATCAGGGGAAAAATGAGCCAATCATTTCTTTGCCTATTCATTAAATTTGCATGCTACGAATCTATTGGTTGGAATGAAATGAGTCAGGAGGCAGGGATGCAGATGAGCAGAGGACCAGCCTGGCCCAGAGAGTGTCCCCAAGGGGCCCCCATCCCCAGTCAGGGTAGGAGAGCATCAGTTCATCAGTAGCACCATCCCCCCCAACCTCTGTGTCCACTCTTGCACAAAATTGTTTGGGGACTAGAGAAAAGCACACCTTATGATAGGAATCCATTCCGGGGCTAACATGCTAAAGGCCAGGAAGAGGAACAAGTCAGAATAGCTCATTTCTTTTTCAATCTCCTGGGATCTCAGGCCACCAGAGGTTTTAGAAAACAGACATACCTGGCAGCATTGCCTACCAGCTTTTGCTCGAGCTGTGTCCCCTTCCTAAAATGGACTTCTCCTATCTGCCCACCCATGTTCTACCTTTGTTTCAGGCATAGCTAAGACCACCATTATGGTTCACAGCAGGAGCTCTAGACCTTCCTCTTGAGCTTGAAAATCCACTCTGCCACCTAATAGCTGTTAAAAAGTCAGACAAGTTGCTTAAACCCCTGAGCCTTAGTCTCTCCATCTGTAATTGGGATAATAATAGCAATTGCGTACACGTGCGCGTGCACACACAGAGACATGGACTTATAGTGAGGATTAAGTGAGAAAATCCGGGTAAAGAGAGCCTGATATGTGGTAAGTGCTCAATCAACGTGGTCATTATTTTAAATAATACTCCAATAAGCTATCCCAGAGCTCCCCAACCAGGAATGAACTGTGCCTGCCCCTCTAACCCCACCCCCAGCCCATCTGTACTCTGGGAGCCCAAAGCTTCAAATTCTAAGATGTCCACCTAAATCATTTTTCACAATCTGCCCTGTATCAGCTTTACCTATGCTTGTGGCAGTCCCTAGCCATGCTTGGCCCTTAGTGGGTACTCAGTAAGTCAATAAATGCTTGTTTAAAATGTTGCCCAATGAGTCCTACATCCTATAAATCCCACTAACTTCTAACTCCTCTGTTCTAGCACGTATGCAATGCTTGGTTCAGTCCCTCCCGGTAGAATAGGGCGTGGGGAGCAATGCGAAGTGGGGGTGGAAAGAGATGGAGCCTGTGAGGAGCTTTACTGCAACCAGGCCACATGGATCCATCTCTTTCCAGACCCTTCCATAGGGCACTTAAAATTCCACCCTCATCTTTGATTACCTAACAGCTGCCCTGAGGCACGTGTGCTTGTACAGGTCCTTGTCCAGCCAGAGGGGATAGGTGTTGATCAGCTGAACCAGGGCAATGAACTGTTCAGGCCATGGCTCTGGACTGTCTAAGAGGCCCCTTGAGAGGCGGTCCAGGCAGGCCCATATGCGTTTGCCCATAAATACCTATACATTTATATATGTGTATCTGTGGGTAAACACTGGTCCTTTTATCTTGGAATACATTCAGTAATTCATTTATTTGTTCACTTATTATCTCTTGAGGGCCTACTATGTGCTAGCACTGTCAGATGCTATAATGTGGTAGTGACAAGACAGGCAAAATTCCTGACCCTACAGTGCTCACTTTCTAGTGAGAGGAGAGAGCAAGAGTAAACATAAAAGGAAAGAATTCAATTTCAGATTGTGAAAGTGCTATAAAAAAATAAGACAAGCTAAAGGGATAGAGCGTGACCGGTCATATGGAGGGAGCTCCTTTAGGCTGGGTGGGCTGGGCAAGTTCTGAAACCTCAGAAAAATCTGGGAACAGAGCATCCCGAGCAGAGGGAACAGTAAGTGCAAAAGCTCAGAAGCACTGCTTTGGGACCAGCCCCTCTAAGTATTTGTGTCTTTCTGAGGCAAATTTCAGTCAGCCCTCATTGCACGTACACATTTGTGTCTCTCCACTGCTCTTAGAATCAAGTCCAACTCCTCACTGAGGCCTACAGCCACCACCACCCCGCCCCCCGCCCCTGCCCCCACCCTCCAATCCCACTAGCTTATTCAGTTCCTTGAATAAGAGAAGCTCCCTCTTGCCACAGGACCTTTGCACAATCTGTCCCCACCACTTTGAACACTCTTCCCTACCTCTTTCTCTAGTTAAAGCCTATTTCCTTTGGATGTCAGGAAGCCTAGGGTGGTCCACCCTTTTTCCTTCCACAATTAATCAGGTTCCTTTGTTAGATGCTTTCATATTATCAAGTTCCTTTAGTCAGATCCCTTATCTCAGTAATTATGCATTAATTCTTGTGCTTATCTGATATTAGTATCTGAGTTCCCCACCAGAATTACAAACCTCAGGAGAGCTGGGATCCTGTCTGTCTCCCCAGCTGTTAGCACAGTGCCTGGTAACTGGAGGGCACTTAATAAATACTTGTTGAATAAATACTTATGGATGCTGGGTTCAGCTCTGGGCCCCACCACCAGGAGTCCTCAATGACACACTGGGCAGCACAGACGGGAATAGGTTGGGGGAGAGACTCAAAACCGTGTACTAATGGGGCCTGGGGGAAAAGTGGGTTGTTCAGCCCAGGAGAAGGAAGACCTTAGGGAGCTGCAATGACAGCCTTCAAATTCCAGGAGTCCTGTCACACACCAGAGGAAGGCCACATTAACATGGGAGCCAGAAAGGGGAGGACTGGGCTGCAACCAGGAGGTAAGTGAGGCTCCTTCTAGGGAAGGTCTCATCATAATGAGAAATTTCAGGAGTAGAACAGGTGCCTTATAAGCTAGCGAGTTCCCTGTCCTTGGAGGCTTATTGTAAGCAGATAGGAGAAGAGAGAGAGGGGGTCCTGAAGCCTCCCTCGAAGCCAAGGTACTGTGATCGGGGTCTACCAGCGGGTTAGGTCCCTCAACCCCGCTGCTAGTCAGTCCTTTCAGCTGTGAAATGGGGGCCCCCGGCGCCCAGGGGTACTGTGGGGAAGCAGGGTCCTTTCCAGCTCCCTTCTTGGTGGCTGCTCTTCCCCTCCTCCCTGCCTTGGAGGGGAAGGGGGTGGGGCTGGGGCTGGGGGAGGCTCTTCCGAACGTCTTAAGTGGCTCCCCAGCTGGAGCAACGGTGCATATTTTAAGTGGAGTTTACAGACAATGGATCTCTCTGGGGCTTGGAGGGGAAGGAAGCTGAAATTCAGGACCATTCTGTGAATTCCCAAGTTCTTTGTATCCATTGTATGGGGAACAATGCTGTTTGTTCAGCACGTTCACTCAAGGTGGGGCGCTGGGGGGGGGATGGTTAAGCCCTGGCCTTCGGAGGTTCTTGGCCGGGCGGCTGATCAGGAATGGGGGACCCTTTCAGGGGAGGATGGAAGCTGGAGGAGCTAGGGGTGGGCGGGATGTGGGGAAGCTGCAAGTCTGGCTGGGTGGGTTTGAGTTACAGAGCAGTTCCCCAAGGAGAACAAATTGCTCCCTTCCAACTCCTTCCCACCCTTCCCAAGGGATTCTAAGGCTCCAAGGCTTCTAACCTCGACCTTAATATGTTAACCAAAGGCTACAAAGGATCGAGGTTGGGTGGTAGAGCCGTTCATTTACTACGTGACCTTGGACAAGTCACTTCCTCCTTGAGACTTCACATGCTTGCTGTTTCCACAGTTGAGGGGTTGGCCTAGAGATGGTCTCACAACTCTGCCAGTTCAGATGTTCCTTGGACCAAAGCTAGTCCCCTCCTATACCCATCACATCCCCAGCCTCATAAAGCTTAGGCCCCTCCCTGATCCCCAGAGTCTCGCCCAGCAGTGCACAATCTTGTTTGCTGGAGGAGGCTGTGCATCCTCAGAGTGAAGGAAGGAAGAGACGCAGCCCCAGTTTCAGTCCCAGACCCTCACTAATCAGACTATCCCTTTTATTGCATACATTATCTCACGCTGCCTGGATGAAAAGCTCTGCTCTCTCGCTAGCTGATTCACCTTCACCTCTCAGAGCCTCGGTTTCCCCTCTGTAGAAGACACATGACAATAACGATATCTACATCACTGGGCTTTTATGAGAATTAAATGAGACAACGCACCTAAGGCATCCCTGTCTGAAAGGGAGGTAGGGCTCATAGATGTTTGCCATGTACAGACAGCCCTCCCTACCATGGGTTTCACATCCGTGGATAGTAAAACCCACGGAGAGCCAAATGTATTCGTTGTACTATGCCATTTTATATAAGGAACTTGAGCAACCTCAGATTTTGGTATCCACAGGGGTTCCGGGAACCAATCCCCTATGGATACTGAGGGATGACTATGCCTGTATATAATTACTATCTCTTTTTTAGATAAGGAAATCAAGGCTCAGAGAGGCAAGTGTCACACAGTGAATAAATGACGGCATTATAATTCAAACCCAGGCTGGTTGATTCTGAAGCTGAGCTGCTGACCGTGCTCAGGGCCTCATGCAGTGGTGGGACTGCTGCCTGCTCTGAGCAGGCCTTGCCTGACTTTCCAGTAGCACCTGCCAAAGCTCAAAAGCCAAAGAGTCGTGTTGTTTAACCGGGGCTGGGCTCTGAGGCTCCCCTCTAGTCCTTCCTATAATCCCACTGTAAGCTGGAACCTCTCCACCCCCCAACAGCCTCTGCAAGGCAATGTCTTACACAGGAGGAGGCGCCAGGGCCGCCGTCAGGAGCAGCCTTGGTGCTCCTGGGCTGAGTTCCAGGGCTGAGCCATAGCATCTGGCCTCTGAGCGACAGTTTGGCTGGTCCTGGAGAGAAAACCTGAACTTGGAGGCTGAGAACTGGCCCTGTGTTGCTCTGGGGCCGTCAGGGAGCCTGTCTGGGCCCTGGATCTTCACGGAACCGGAGCTGAGACAGACACAGGTCCATGAACTGAGACAGAGCTGGGAACAGGAGGAGCACAGGCCCAAGCCTTGGGGGTCCACAGGTTGTGGGGCGCTGAGCCATGGCTCCTTCCCATTCCTATCCTACCCCTCCACCCACATGAGTCCAGCCTCACTCCCACCCTCACCTCATTCAGCCATTTAGCTCCCTGGTTCATGGATCTCGGTTGAATGAGAGGAGAAAGAGAGGAGTGGGGGAGACAGAACAGTGTCCAGTCTGCCGATGGGAAGCAATTCTCATTCTGTGAATGAAGGTGATGTGCGTTCAGGGTGGAGGGAGGCGGGTGGAGAGAAGCACTGGGTAGGGCAGCCTGAGATGGGGTTGCCATGGGAACAGCAGCCTGTCAGGAGCCCTGGCTTCAAAGCTGAGGTGCGAGTGTTGCAGGTTCCTGGGGGAGGCAGGCGGATGGCGGATGCAAGTCTGGGGTGTGGGGGGGCAGTTCTGATGTGAGTCCCCTGGGACTGCAGCTCCTGGATCCCAGATCAAAACCCTAACCTGGGAGTGAAGCAGCATCACGCGATGCTTCCCGGCAGACACCTCTCAGCCTCAAACCCTCCCTTGCTGAGTGTAAGGCAGGCACGGGGGTGGAATCTGCACTGTGGGGGAGGCTCGGATGGAAGTCCTCTGTCAACACTACCCTCTTCGCTTCAAATGGGCCAGGAGGGAGAGGGGCTCTTCCTCCGCGGGGGAGGGAGGGGAGGGGAATGGGGATATGCTTTGTCCTCCAGGCTGGAGTCAGGGGTCAGGTTCCACAACGACATGGTCACCTGAGGCCTCTGGCTCCAATTCCCCGAGGGAGTGGCCTTGGAGGCTAGGAATGGGGCCCAGGCAGAAGCCTGGGCTGGGTGTGAGCCCTCCAACTGCACGCTCACTCCCATCACCTGCCACCATGACCCTCCGGCCGCTAGGGGGGGCCATGGTGCAGCATCCCCGGGAACTGCAGGACAGGTCAGTTCTGAGACGTCAGGTGGCCCAGTGAGGCAGCGTGGCTGGGATATGGCCTCAGGGCATTTGCCTTTCATGGGGATGACCCAGCAAATTCAGGCCACAGCGAGACCTGAGGGCCTTTAGGAAGCACCCAGCATCCCGTAGCCGCCAGTTCTGTCCCAGCCTCCTCAGGCTTGATGCCCAGCTGCCTACTCAGACCTTTCCAGAGACCACCAACCAATCTAAACAGCTCTCAAGCACCTACCCCTCGCCAGCCCTGTGCTGGGCACCGCAAGCGGGTCCGAATGTAACAGGAGAGACAGATGCTTGCACAGCATCCAGCGACGGGAACTGCCGGCACTGGAGTCATGGAAACCTGGGTTTGAGTCCTCACTGTGCTTCTACTAATTGGGTGACCTTAGGCACGTTACTTCACTTGAGCCTCAGTTTCTGCGTCTGTAAAGTGGTGATAACAGTACCCAGCCCGTGGAGCTGTGGGGAGAAAATGCGCTTCAGCCTTTAGCGCAGCGTCTGGCACGTAGGAAACCCTCAGTAAAGGTAACTCTTGTTATTAGGGTGAACCATGCGGAACGGTAACACGGAGGTAGAAGCAATGTGGCAAGGAGTCTTGGAGAAAAGAAAAATCAATCTGCTGAGAGCCCTCCTCAGGGAGGGCTTCCTGGATGTAGTACCTAATATGAGCCTGAAGGAAGGATAGGATTTCTGGCCGGGGAAGGACAGAGAGGGTGTACCAGCAGAAGGAACTTCAATGAGGAAAGGCATTTAGAGCTCTTACTTTATTTAATCCCTGTAATGTAAATGGGCAGCCTGAGGCGAGGCATCTCTTTCGCCTACATCCCTATTTCCCCGAGGCTCTCCCACCCACTAGGAACCCTACCCCGGGGCTCCCTCCTCCTGCCCCTCGTCCTCTTCCTTTCACTCTCATTCCCACTCTTTCCCTCTTCCTCCTCCTTCCTTCTTCCCCTCTGTGAAGTCAGCTCAGAGAGAGCAAGTTGCACAAACGGTGACCACTGCCCTGTGAAGGCTTAGACCAGTGGTTCTCAACCAAGGGCGGCCATACGCAGCCCACCTCCCGCCCCCAGGACATGTGGTCATGTCTGGAGGCATCTTTGGTTGTCAGAACTGGGTGGTGAGGGGATGCTACTAACTTCTGGTGGGTAGAGGCCAGGGACGCTGCTAAATACCTTAGAATGCACGGGACAGTGCCCACGACAAAGAGGTACCTGGTCCCAAATGTCAACAGTGCTGAGGCCGAGAACCTGGGCTTAGACCAAGAACTGCAGTTGGGGAGAAACTCAGCCTCTGCCCCAGGCTTCTGACGTCCCACCTCCAAATCCCGATCCAGGAGGCTCCGATCCCCTCGCTCCATCTCTCTTCTTCTTATCCCCTCAGCATCCTCTGGCTTCACACTCCCACCACTCCCTGGCCTATGCTCCTTCCCCCAGGGTCGTGCCCCCCCTTTTTTCCTCCTCTCCCTCGGCTGCTGCCACAAGGGCCTGTCAGGCAGGAGTCAGCCTGCAGGCTGCACGAGGCTTCGGAGACCGGGCTGCCTGCTGCACTTGGTGCTGCTGGCCCACTGATTGGCCGAGGCTGCTGTTTCCATGGTGATCCCCAGCAAAACCCGAGGCCCCCCTTGCCCGCCCCCTCCACAGGCCCTATTCAGTGGCGAGAGCAGCGACAGGCAGGTTAATAAAACAGGAGCCGTGTGAGGAGCCAGGCTGTGGGCCGAGGTCCCAGCGTGGTGGCCCGCCCAGAGGAGGGAGGGAAGGATGGGGGTGGGGAGTAAGGAACTGGCTTGCTGCCCAGTCAGCACCCTTCACACTCCAGCAAATTGAGGGGACTCTACCCACAGCATGTTCTGGGGCTGTCCTAGCCCTGGGGACTTGGGGGTTCAGCCCCTGGAGTGCACCTTTGTGCAGTGGCCTCTGGAGGCATATCCTCTCCGCCATCAGGACCACCGGCCCCTGAAACTCGAATGGGAGGAGTCCTGGGGCTGGGGGTGGGAAAGGAGAGGGGTGGAGGTGGTGTAAAGGAGAGAAATGGCAGTGAAAGATTGGAATGGGAATCAGGAAGGAAATTGGGGTGAGATGAGGATGAGGTGGGAAGGGAGTCAAGGTTGGGGATGGAGAAAAACATGAAGAGAATGAGGACGGAGCTAGGGACGAGGCTAAGGGGAAGAAGGAATGAATTGGAAGAAATGGAGGGTGGACTATGGTAGATACTGGGGAAAGAGGTGAGGCCAGGTTGGGGATAGAGTGGGAGCTGGTGGAGGGTGCCAGGTGGAGATGGGATGGGGTTGAAGGTAGCAGGTGGAGATGAGAGACTGGGATGGGAGCTGAGACTGAGCGAGATGGAAAAGGATGGAGGGGGCTACCCTGGTGGCGCAGTGGTTGAGAGTCCGCCTGCCGATGCAGGGGACGCGGGTTCGTGCCCCGGTCCGGGAGGATCCCACATGCCGCCGAGCGGCTGGGCCCGTGAGCCATGGCCGCTGAGCCTGCGCGTCCGGAGCCTGTGCTCCGCAACGGGAGAGGCCACGACAGTGAGAGGCCCGCGTACCGCAGAAAAAAAAAAAAAAAAAAGAAATAAAATAGAATATGTGTTGTGGCCTTGGACATATGACTTCCCTTCCCCAAGCCTCATATTTCCCATCTATACACGGGAGAAATGATACCTCCTAGGGTGGTGAGGTAGATACAAGGAGATGACGTCTGGGAAATGACTGGCACAGAGGGAGCTCTCAGTAAATGCTGTTCCCTGCTCCCGGGGCCAGGTTGCCTCCTCAGGTTTTTCCTGGGAAATGTTCCTCCAGGTCCCAGAGGAGAGCAAGGGGGAAGGGACCTCCTGCATCCCAGTGTCTCTATCATCACCCCTCTCAGAGGATTCAGTGTGAGAGGTGGAAATTGAATTTCATAGGCCTGGAAAAAGAGGATGGACCGGGGTGGGGGTGGGGGAGCGGTAAGCCCCAGTAATGACGCGTTTGTGTCTCCCCAGAAGAGGTAAGTGGATCCAGGATGAAGGCATGAGGGGGATTCCTCCCCATCACACCTCCCCTTACTCTAAAGCCCTGCTCCCACCCTCAGCATCACTGGGAAGGCCACAGAGAGCCTGGGCGCAAGAGCACAGAGCCTTCCAGGCCCACGCCGATGGGCTGCGGCCCCTCCAGCCTGCCTGTGGCTAGTCGAGCTCTGGGAGGCACGGTCGGGTGGCCAGGCCAGCGGCTAGGAGCCCAGGCCTGGGAGGGCAGTGGAGGCCGCAGCAACCTGAGCACTCGATAAACCATTAATTCTTAATAAACGACAGGCTGTGCATTATTTAACAATAATGATACTTTCTGTTCCATTATAGATTAAAACACCAGCCTCTTCTTATTAATCCTGCATTTCAAAAGCTTGTAAATCCTGCGCCGGAGGAGATAAAAGCTGGCTCATCCCCATCCCGGGGCTGACATGCTTGCCCTGACACGGTGGCTCTGTGGCCGGGCCTGTGTGTGCACACGCGTGTGCCCTGGACCCCCCCCCCCCCCCCCCCCGCCATGGACAGGAGACAGGAGCGCTGCTGCCTCCACTCTCCGGCTGGCCTCTGGCTCTCGATCTCCTGTCTCTCACTTTGTTCCTCCCTCTCAGCACTTTTCTCTTTTTCTGTGTATCGTTCTTTCCTATCTTGTTTCTCCCTCTCCTTGTATATTTCTCTCTCCTTGTTTTCTCTGTCTGTCTCTGCTTCTTCCTCTGTCTTCTCCCATCCCTCCTTCTCCCTCTCTCCCATTCTCTCTCTCCCTTTCTCATACACACACATATACACACACACACACACACACATCACCTCTTCTCCCTCATTTACCTTCACACCATTTAACCAAACAGCCCTACAATATGCACAGACTCTATTCCCATATGGTATTTGCTTTTCTCAGGGGTTCTCTGTGGGCTGGGATGGGAGAAGGGAAGAGAACTCCTTAGAGAAGGAAAAGGAGGAGCACAGAAAACCCTGAGACCCCGCCCACAGGTTGGGTGGGTTCTGACCTTGAATCTGCTTGACATCCTCTGAGAGCTGCACAGGGACTGTCCAGTGCTGCCCTGGGGGATGCTCAGTGCCCTTCTGTGCTACCCCCAGGCTCTGTCACATCCCCACTCAGGGACCGGGAAATCACTACTGCTGCAAAACTCCTATTATTCAAGAGCAAGTAGGAGCCCATATTCACTTTCAGACCCCCCTCTGGCAAGTTACAGGCCTTCAGGAATCTGAAGGCCGCCATTCCAGCCCCCTGATGCTTCTAGTCTCACCAGCCGAACATTCCTCCAGGCCTCCTGTGTCAGTGGGTTGAGTTCCCTCTTCATCCTGATTCCCCTGCTCTGTACCACCAGGGTGGGTCAGAGAACTATTAACAGTGGCCCTAAAGCTGACCACAGCCCTTCCTATGGTGTGGCCAGAACAGGTCAGCTAGACCCTCTTCCCATCTGGGGAGCAGAGACTGTAACTGAGAGCTTGGGAAGAAAATTCACTCTGACCTTGAACTTCTCTCCCAAGGTCATTGTGAAAAATAATATCTGTCATCGTTTACTGAACTTTTACTACATACTAAGCATGCCTTCTATATCCTTTATCTCATTCAATCCTATGAGATCCACTCTAAAATCATTTCCATTTTGCAGATGAAAAGACAGACTTGGAGGGATTGGGTTAACCTGGCCATGGTCACACAGCTAAGCAAGTGGTGAAGTCAGAATTTGAACCCGGTACTGTCTGACTCTGAAGCATTTAAATTCAGCAGGAGACTGCAGCCCTAGAAGGCTAACCTCAGATCTTCTCCCCAGATATTTGGAACTAAAAGTGTCTTCTTGGTCCCCTGGGCCCCCAAATACAGAGGGACTGGTGTCCCTGAAGCTGAACTGTCTCTCCAGGATTGGACTAACCGTGTCTGGCGTGGGCTAGCCAGCTGGAGGTGTAGATCAGGTGGGGGGCTCTATTTGCACTTGTTGGACATTTCATCAGGTCGAGGAGGAAGAGATGATGGTCCCTTGCACCTACTGACTGCCCCTATATGCTGGGCTCTATCATCTCCTTTATTCCCCACTACAACTCTGTGCAGGGGGTCTTAGGCCCATTTTAAAGAGTGGCAAACTGAGGCTCAGAGAGGTTAAGCTTAAAGGGAACCATGCTTACCCCCTTGTTCAGGAGTCTTGGAGCTTGAGTGTGATGCTTTTTTAGGGTGTGAGTGTGTGCGAAGGGTAAATGGGAGGGGAACAGGGGGTCGGCTTCAAGAAAAACAGAGTTGGAGAGGGGAGGTGAGCAGCTAGCTTTCTTCTTTTTTCTGAATGCATGAATGGGAAATTTAACTTGATCCCTTGTGGCTTCTGGGCCAACCCCTGAGTGAAGTCAGATGGCTTTTGCAAAGGAAAATTTTATCCATTTTCTGGTTTTTATGGGGTTTCTTCAATGAGCAAAACCTCTCCTGTTGGTGCTTAGAGAGGATTTCTCCGCGTGGCCCACCGTGATGCCGTGTAATCTCCCCAAAAAATATGGCACTAATATTCGCAGGGTTAGGGTTAGTTATTTTTATGTCTTTGTCATTTTGTTTCTCAGCAGCTCTTTCTGCTGCCTGGAAAGGACGCGGCGGACACTTTATTTCCAGAGTCATATTTTTAAATTTGATCAAAGCAAATTTCACTCATTCTCTGTATAAATTATTTAACTCATTTCTTTTAGGTTAAATGTCTCAATAGGAAGACAGAAAGTCTTTCCATCACATTTTCTTCTAGGATTTTAATCAGCTCCCCTAGATGGTATGAAGTTCTTGCTTCGTCCCCCATCCTTCTCCGTCTTTACGTCTCCCTCTCTCCCTCCCCGTCTCCCTCCTTATCTGCTCTCCGTCCTCTGCCCCTAACTCCTCCTGGGTCCCTCAGGCTGGTCCCAGCTTCAGTCCCCGATGACTCGGACTAGGAAGAATGGGGGGATCCTGAACACGCAGGGCCCCGCTGTCGATGAATTACCAAAAGGCACCCTTCCTCTGAGCTGACGTGGCCCTGCCAGGTCCCTGGCTTGGCCAGCAGAGTGAGGATCGAGTGTCAGGCCCTGCTCACCCCCTCAGCCAGGCCTCTGTGAGCAGCCCTGCCTCTCCCTAGACCTGTGCTGCCCACACCTGCATTCTCCCTCTAGGGCTGTAGCCTCCTTCTGAATTCAAACGCGAGAGCCTCTCCCCAGATTCCAGCTCTGTTTCCTAATGAAAAACTCCATCCTACTCAATCAATTGCCCCTGTCACCGGTGGTTTCCTCAGTGTCTTATTTCACTCTGGTCTGGTTCCCTCAGCCCCAGGGCCCTCTGTGCAGTACCCACTGCCCGCCCTCCCCTCCTTGGGCCTGGCGCCTCACTCTCCTGAGGGGAAGGGGGCTCAGGCAGAGGTTTGGGGGCTGAGAAGTAGTGCCGCAGAGGAGGGGGGGCCTTGCTTCAGCCGGGCAGCCCCATCTCTGGCCCCGGGCCCTGTCAGGAGGAGCAGAAAGCGGCATAGCAAGCTCATTACCCCATGCACACGCTCCCTACCCTCACATCACAGCGTTTCAGCCAAGTACAAGTCTCCAGTGGGAATTCCCTTTCCTCTTACTTTTAAAATATACAGTAATTAACAAACTAATGCTATTAACTGCGACAAGGAGGAAATTACAATAAAATCACTGCAGAGTCCACAAGCCCTCGGCCTGGTGGTGGGTGGGTCTCAGCTCAGGCTGGAGAGGAGAGACCCAGTCTGGGCCCAGGTGTCATCATCTCAGCCACAGCGGGGGTCCCCTCAGGCTGGGAAACGTCTGCAGGGGCTTTGAGTCCTCAGCAGGCTGAGCCAGGGCTCAGGCACAGCTGCCGCATTTCCTGTGCAGGAAGAGTCAGGATCCCGGCCATTCTTCCAGGCCCGGAGGTTCACTCTTTTATGAAATCCTTAAATAATAGAGTTGTGGCCTGGAGCTGACCTGGGCATGTCTGTGAAGACATGGCCCCTGCTCTGGAGCAGGCCCAGCGACTTCCCTTCCAGGTCACGGGAGGTTCCCACAGGCAGCCCTCCAGAGGATTCGGCTCAAAGAGAGCCTGGGGGAGGGCCAGCTGGACCACCACGCTGGACCACCGTGACCTCCTTCTCTGGCTCGGTGGGAGCATCTCCAGGGTCACCCTGTCCATCCTTCTGCTTTCCTTCCAGCACGGTCAGGCTGGGCCTTTCCTCTCGGGGGAGGTTTTGCTCAGGCAGAGCCAAAGACCCCAGGAAGGAATAGGCTTGTTGTTGTCCGACTGTCTGGAAGTCTGTTTACAGTCTGGCTTCAGTCCTTCATGTTGCAGCCCTGTGTAACTTCCTCTGGTGAGTTCCCAGCAAGCCTGGCCCATGAATTCCAGGGGCCCTTCCTACATGTGCCTCCCCATTCCAGGCTCACTATATCCCCTGGTGGTCCTCTGCATCCCCTTCCTCTATCAGGTGGCCATGGTGACCGGGAGAGGCAACGTGTTCTTGTCCTCCCCCACTAGACTTTGACTCCATTTGCTTATTGACAAGTGTCTGCTCAGAACTTTTAGAAAGGCTGTTCAGAAACCCACAGAGAGGTTACATTGTAGTTCCTATTTTACAGACGAGAAAACCAAGGCTCAGAGAGGTTAAATGACTTGGTGGAGACCACACAGCCGTCAAAATGCTGCGTCAGGACTTGAACGGCACATTATAAGTGCCCACGTGACTCTATCTGCCTTGTTTCCTCTTGGTTCTAAGGGGAATGAATACTCCAGGTAAGAGGACAGAAACTTTCCATTTTCTTTTCTTTCCATGACCATGCTGGGCTTGGGGAGGTGAATAAAAAACGAAAAAGGTAGCTCATCTCATTTCCCTTTACAGCATCATGAACTGGGTGCTACCAGCACGCAGATTTTACACATGGGAAAACTGAGGCTCAGAGCAGTGCAGTACTCTGCCCAAGGTCACAGGGCTGGCGGTGTCGGAGCCAGGAGTTAAACCCCGTCCTGTCTGACTCCAGAGCCCATTCTGCCTTTAGCCACTTGCTCGAAGAGTGAAACAGACTGACTCGGAGTCAGCGACAGTGAGTCCAGCCAGGGAGAGTGATGAGTCCGAGTCCGAGAACCTCATTAGGAGCGAAGCTGCCACACACGTCAAAAACCCGACCGCCCAGACAGCCCCACTCCAGCTTCCAGCATGCAGTGTAAACATCCTCACTAATTCACCAAACTCAATCACGTTACCGGGATGGATTTTCCCATCATTACTCCTGAGTGAGTGACAACCTGCTCAGACACTTATCTTCCCCACTGCCTTCAGAGAGTTTCAGAAATCAGAACGCTTTGCTCCCTAAGTTGATTTCAACGTGTCCTAAAGTCATTTTAATTGGTGAAGCATCAGAGGCAATTTGGGTAACTTTCTGAGAGCCCCTTCCCGCCAGCGCTGAGCTACGGGGAGGGGGGGGTCTCGAATGCCACCCGGCCCCTGGGTGGCACTTCCCCTCCTCTGATTGGTCAGGAGACCTCGCCCCACACTTTATTTTCTTGTTTTTTGCTGAGGTTCCTACCGCTGGTTCCTGAGGATAACAAGATTCATTTTCTCAATGGCTTTGACAGATAGGATTGTTACTGTTATTACACTCGTATACCACCTTTCTTCTGAGAAGCTTAAGGTGCTTTACAAATTTAAAAATTATCTAATAATCTTCCAGCAACCCTGAGAGAGGGGGAGAAGCTGCAGCTAGAGGCACTGCAGTACAGCCAGAGAATCCCACATCCCTCGACCCTGCGACCAGGGAGGGTGAGCGTGTGGCCACTGCTGGGTTGAGGGCACTTGGGGCCAAGGGCCTTCAATGGTCCTGCTCCCCCTGTTGAATAAGGAAGAGGAATATGTCTGGGTGGGAGAAGGGAGAGGGGAAGGAAGAGAAGGAGGGAGACAGACCCAGCTCCAAAGGACAAAATCCAATGGGAGGAGCCCAGGCAAGGAGAGTTTTCTTTAAAGACACAAGAAATGAGAGAAGGCAGGAGGCTCCCAGGGGCTTGCGGGTAAGAGAGCTGAAATTCAAAATGGAAATCTACCAAAGCAGCAACTAGGCCAGTTGCAAAAGACTCAGCTCTGGCATGAGAACATGGGCAAAAATATCGAGACCCCAAACTGCAAATTTAGACGTCTGCTTTCAGGTGGGTGTGGGAAGCCTCTGCGGACCTCTTTTTATGTTTCACCTGGGAGCTGAAAGGTGTGCTGCCGTTAGGTCTTTGCCAGCCTGACATCCTATCATTCTGTCTTCCTTTAGATTTCCTCTTGTCAGTGGCCCCAGTAATTGCAGCAGGAAGGGAAATCTACTATCAAAACGATGGAAGTGCTCAATTGTTTCACCATTATTTTCTGGAGAAGGTGTGCAGACCCCACCTTATAGGAGGCTGTCCTTTTGGGATTAGGAATTGGTGAGATGGTTCGAGGCTATAATCCAGCATAGTACTGTGGTTAAGAGCTGGGATCTGAGATCAGACAACGTGGTGACCTTGGACCAATGACATAACTGCTATACTGTGTGTGTGTAAAGTGCCTGGCACTGTCAGCCTTGAAGATGACGAGGAGGCAATACAGATGCTGGTGACAGGGTGTGATAGTGTGATTTATAATAAGAAACATATATTTGGTCTTTGTCTTGTTTCTGGCACAGAGCTCCTAGAACCCTTGGTGGCAACCATTAAGATATTTTTGTTATGTTAATGAGGTGACTTTTGGAAAACCCCTAGGTCACCTAAGGATGGGGCTGGTTGCCAGGGGACCTAAACATGTGATTAGAAGGTTGGAACTTTTAGTCCCACCCCACTAACACTGCCCTCCCAACCCTGCCGCATGACTTCCAGGGAGGAGAGAGGGGCTGGAAATTGAGTTCAATCACCAACAGTACCTAGGCATGATTTAATCAATCATGCCTATGTTATGAAACCTCCATTTAAACCCAAAAGGAACCGTACAGAGAGCTTTCTGGGTTGGAGAACTCAGGGAGATTTGGGGAGAGTGGCTTGCTTGTAGAGAGCATGGACACTCCACACTTTCTCCCCATGCATCTCTTCATCTGGTTATTCCTCAGTTATATCATTTTATTTAAAAAATGGTAATCTAGGGCAGAAGTCCCCAGTCTTTTGGGCACCAGGGACCAGTTCTGTGGAAGACAAGTTTTCCACAGACGGGGGCGCGGGGGGAGGATGGTTCAGGTGGTAATGCCAGCGATGGGGAGCGATGGGGAGTGGCAGGTAAAGCTTCACTGCCTTGTCCCCCGCTCACCTCCTGCCGTGCAGCTTGGCTCCTAACAGGCCACGGACTGGTAACCGTCTGTGGCCCGGGGATTGGGGGCCCCTGATCTAGGGAATCCCCTGGTGGTCTAGCGGTTAGGATTCAGCGCTTTAACTGCTGTGGCCCAGGTTCAATCCCTGGTCGGGAACTGAGATCCCACAAGCCATGAGGCGAGGCCAAAAAAACAAAACAATAACCCCCCCAAAACGGTAATCTAGCAAATAAAATGTTTCTCTGAGTTTTGTGAGCTGCTCTAGCAAATTAATTGAACCCGAGGAGACGGTCACTGGAACCTTCAGTCTGTAGCACAGGTGACAACCTGGACTTTCAGTTGGTGGCTGAGGTGGAGGTGTGGGGTGGCAGTCTTGTAGGACTGAGCCCCGAGCCTGCAGAATCTGATGCTATCTCCTGATAGCGTCAGAACTGAGCTGAAATATAGGACACCCAGCTGGTGCTCTAGAATTGTTGTTGGTGTAGGGAACCCCCCCATCCCCCGCCCCCGCTTTGGAATCGGGTGATTAGAACCCTTTATATGGCTACCCTTCCTTTGAGCTTCTTCTAAAGGCCCGTCCCCTCTCAAGGACTAGGCAGCCTGGACAAGACTCAGGGGCAGTTGGCAGGCTGGGGATTTGGGTGGGAAGGGTGAGTCAGGGTCTAGAGACCCAGCATGGTGGTCTTTGAGGCACCTACTCTTCATCCTCTCCCCACCCCAGGCCCACCAGACTATGGCTGTCATTCTAATCTGCTTCGCTGCTCTGATCTGCCCCCTGCAGCCTTAAATGATGCTGGAGGTGCCGGCTGGCTGCATCCCCTCCTGTTCCTCTAGCCAGCACCTCTCCCTGAGTCTCCACTGCGGCTCTGACAAGGCTGCTTGGTGCACCCAGTCTTCAGAGAAGGCCCGGGCCCCCTCTGCTGTGACTAGGGGTGGGGGGGAGGTCCCCTGCTTAGGAGCCCAAAGGAGGACCTAGGAGGTGGAAATGATGCTGGAGCCAGAGTCCGAAAGGCAGGTTGGGGAGGAAGGATAATGTAATTCAGGATGGGGAGCTGGAGGGGGAACACAGAAGCTTCTGCGTGTGAAGAGAGGACGCAAGATGGGGACGCTCCGGTAGCTTTCCCCATAATCCTCCTATCAAACGAGACGCAGTAGGTACTCACTAGATGGGAGCTATTAATATATACACATACTTCTTAAATAATTAAGAAATTCGAAAACACTCAGCCCTGCAAGGTGCTACAGAGCCAGTATCGTCCGTCCGTCAATCCATCCATCCATCCAATATTTATTAAGCACCACCTCTGTGCTAGACTCTATGTAAGGCACTGGAGCACAACGATGAACAAAAACAGACATGGACCCTCCCTGCACAGAGCTTAGAGTCTAGTGAGGGACATAGGCTTTAAATAGGCAAACACACAAATAAAGGAATGATTTTTAAAAGCAACCTGTGCCTGCCATCACGCGTTTAACAATATCCGGGAGAGCAAAACTAGGGGCCAACTCTAGAAGGATGGCCAGGGAAAACCTCTTTGTGGAACTGCTGGGTAAGATAAGACCTAAAGGCGAGTGGGAATTGGCCAGGAGCAGACTGGGGAGTGAGTGCAGAAGGGACAATAGGAGCCAGGGCTACAAGAAGACTGACGGATGGGTTAAGCAGGGCCTGGGCCATGCGGGGTCTTGGAAGGAGGTGGGATTTTTCTTTTTTTTTTCATATTTAAGTGCAATGGGAAGCTACTGAAGGAGAGTGATCTAATTTAAGTTTTTAATGCTCTCTCTGGCGGTTGAATGACAAATGGATTAGGGAGGGAGATGAGAGCTGAAGTAGCAAGACCAGTGCGCCACTCTTTCAGGAGCTAGCAAGGTAGGGAGGCCTCCCATGACGTCCCTCTCTACCCGCTTAGGGTCTAGAACACAGCCCTTCCGGACTTTGGTTGAACATTAGAACCACCTGGGGAATTTTAAGAATCCCAAGCTGTCACCCTGGCCCAGGCCACTTACATCAGCATTTCTCAGGGTAGGACCCAGGACCTACAGTCCTTTTTAAAGCTTCCCAGGGAATCCTAGTGTACTCCTCCAGTAGAGTCTCCAGCTCCCAAGGATGGGGAAGGGAATTTACATTTACTGAGTACCTACTGTGTGTCTGCTGCTAAGCCCATTTAGTTGGCTCACATCCATTTCCTTAATCCACAACTGTGAGAGATGTGTATTACTGCACCCACTTTGCAGAAGAGGAAACTGAGACTCAGAAGAGTCTTTTCTACCTTCTGGCCTTGAGGAAGTCCTTTAAACCTCTTTGAGCCTCATGTATAGTGTGTGTAAATCAGGATGGTATCTACTTCATAGGCCTGTCAGGAGAGTTAAATGAGGCAGGTTTGCCCACATTTGGAACATCATAACACTTCAATATATTATAACTGTTATTAGTGGAACCCAAGGTCCCAGAGTCAGTAAGTGGCAGAGGCAGGATTTGAGCCTCTGATGTGTTCTGTCTCCTCTAGGCCCCTCTGCTATAGCACAGGGGCCGCCTCTGCGGAAAGGCTGGATTGTGAGTGAACCCCGCCCAGGCACAGGGATCAGAGCCCGCACCGAAGCCTGGGAGGCAGCACCCACACCCCACACTCCTCCAGTCAGAGCTGCACTCACACCAGGCTTTCAGCAGGGTCTCCCTGCTTCCCTCTGAAAGGAGGGGGTGGGAATGATTCTCCCCTTTCAGAGATGGGGAAGTGGCTTGCCCAAAGGCGTAAAGTTAGAGACAGAGCTAAGAATGGCCCCAGGTCACCTGTTTCCCTGCTGCAGCTATTTTCCTCTTGCTGGGGCAATGGAGGGGCAGATGAGGCTTGACTCAGTGCCTAGAGCTAGTGTTGGGATGCCAAGAAGGGTGGGTAGTCTGAGGGTGAGGCCTGGGGCCAAGGGCCCAACTCCTTGGATCCAGTGCTGGTGGGTTTCCTGGCTGACTGGTGGGCCCAGCACCGTGAGGGCCCTGGTACCATCCTTCTCTGAGGGTGCCTCCAGCTGGAGCCCAGAGGTTTTTCTGGATCTACCCCGGCCATGCTGAGGATGCCATGGGGTCTACTACTGACCTAGTAGAACAGAGCAGCTATGAACACAGGCTCTGAAGTCAGGCAGACCTAAATTTCAACCCCGGCCCTGCTCTTTTGAGCTGTAATAACGTGGACAAGTTTAACTTAAACTAAGCCTCAGTTTCCTCATCTGCAAAATGGACATAAGTAAAAAATAATGTAGATCAAATCAAGGATCTTGATAAGGAAGGAGCTGCAAGACATATTATTGGTTGAAAACAAAAATGCAGAACAGAAGAAAACCAAGATGCAGAGCCGTTTTAATATAGTACGCACCAAGCTGAATTCTTAAAAAGGGATCTCTCGTGCGTGCATGTGTGCGCTTGGATATACAGATACTATATCAGAAAGCCCACAGAACAACCCCCTCTGGGGAGTGGGGCTGGGCTGGGAGTAGGAAGAAGAGTTACTTTTCTTTGAATATAATTGGTTATAACTGGTGCTGTTTGAATTGTTTACCTCGTGCAGGTTTTTATTTTTTTCAATTAAAGTTTTTCTTTTTTTTAATGGGGTTAATAATACAGGGTTGATTCAAGAATTAAATAAATTAATGCATATAAAGTGCTTAACACAACACCTAGCACAGAGCAAGTACTCAACTTCATACCACAGTATTTGTGGAACAGGTGGTAACTTCCATTTGTCCCAATGCTTCACACCCTCTGCTGTGTATGCACCCCCCCCCCCCCCACGGCCTCAGGACCTGCTCTGGCCAAGGGGGCGTGGTTAGGCATGCTCTCTTGCATTCCTGCCTTTTGCAGAAAACCATGCCTCAGGTAGCAGTTGGTCCAAAAAGGATGAAAGATGCGTGGAGCAGACCCGCACTCAGTCCACAGTTTAGAATCAAGCTCAGCTGAGCCCAGTCGAGATCCACCAAAACCCAGCCAGCCTGCAGGAAATACTTACTGTTGTAGGACCCTAAACTTTTGGAGTGGTTTGTTATACAGCATTATTATGGCAAAAGCTGACTGTATGGCAGGCCCTGTGCTAAGTATAGGGGATACAGGAGTGAGTAAATACAGACACCATCCCTGCCCTCATGAAGCTTATACTCTAATGACAAAACGGCTATGAGAGCATTTAATGGCAGAGAGGCTTGATCTAGGCAGAGGGTCAAAGAAGGTTCCTTGAGGAAGTGACGTGAACTGAGACCTGAAGCATGAAAAGCAGTTAACTAGGTGAACTCCTTCAGATAAAAGAACAGAATGTGCAAAGGCCCTGAAGCTGGAAGGAAACACGGCTCCTCCGAGGGGACTGACAGTGGCTGGAGAACAGAGAGAGAAGCGTGAGATGGGGAGGTGGGTGGCGCACATCAGGCAAGGATTTTTTTTAAAGCGACGGGAAACTATGAAATGGTTTGGGAAGAGGGTTTGGTGGAAGGGAGAGGAGGACAGGATCAAATTTATTTTGGAAGAGGTCATTTGAACTGAGGTTATATACACACTGGAGTCATGTTAGGTGAGGTGGTATTGGAACTATTACAACATCTGCGCCCATCTCTGTATCTCAGCCACATTTGTGTCTACATCCCTAGCTGTGTCCTTGCTTTTGTATCTGGCCTCAGAAGCTCCAGGGCCCCCAGTTCCTTCCCAGATTACTGGGGTCCTTAAACTTTACGGTCCTATTTATCCACACCACGTGGGTACGCCCTGTGCATCTCTAAAACTCTTGCCCATCTTCTAGGTATCTTTGGCCTCTCCAATCTGGGCTGTGGTTGCTGGTCCTAGGCTGATGTCTCTGAACCAGCAGAGGCTGAGGACTGCCCCCAGGGCTCCTGAGGCTGAGGCTGGGTGATGACTCCTCCCACGTGCAGAGGAGGCACAGAGGGCCCCGGCATCAGCAAAACTTCCATCAGTGCAAATCAATGCAAGATTAAAATTCATGATGGTTCCGGGCCACAACTGCAAACAATTTGTTCAGTAAACTTTGCTCTAATTGGCATTCGTAGAATTTCCTGTTAATCAGGCCCCTTGGGCTCTGTAGGGCTGGGATGCTTTGTCTCCCCATGACAGGACAGGGAGTGAGAGGAAGGGTGGGCGTGAGAGGAAGGGGGAGGGAGGATGGTCAAATGTGGGTATCTAATGATATGCCTGGGTATGTCTCGCTGTGTGGACTTGAGTACCAGATTGGGGTGTCCACAGATGACTTTGCCCAGGAGAGCCTCTGTGCCACTTCAGGCGGGTCTTTGTGTTTTAGGGGGATGGGTCTGCCTGAGTCAGAGTCTATGGGCCAGTCTGTTGGGGGAGTGTGTCTGTTCAGGTGTGTGCCTAGGTGCTGGGGTGATGCATATCTGTTGTGACGTCTGTCCGAGTATGTGTTGGGACCTGTATCTAAGTGTTCATTTGTGTTGGTGGCTGCACACATGTAGCTGTCCAGGCATGGTCTGGGTCTCAGTGTGGAGCGGCTGAGCCCACAGCACTCACTTAGCCCACACCATGCCCACTACCCCTTTCACTGGGGCCCTCTTTCCCACCATGCACCAAAGGCCGAAGACCCAGGGCCTGAAGGCTTTTGAGGGTTCTGCTGAAACATGTCAGTGGCCTCATATATGAACAGAACTCACATGAAGAAATCACAAGTAATGAACGCTTAATAGAGGTCTCCAAAACGGAGCATTATGCAAACCGCAAGCTGCTCAACTCATATGGTTACACACAAATCATATGTAATGTGGGGTCTGGCTGCATTTCAGTCTGTGTGATATCATGGGAGGTACAGCCTCCAGGGGTAAGAAGACCCAAGAAGGTGTAGAGACGGTCCTGGCCAGCTCCTCGAGCTCCGGCAGCGAGCCCTCCCCACCCTGGTCCCCAACTCTACTCACTCTCCCAAGGAGCCAACCTCTGACCTTGAACAGTGATGGGGTCACCTTGGCACACTGTCAGACCCTGACACACAGAGACTGGGAAGGCATGGCCGTGTGTGTGTGTGTGTGTGTGTGTGTGTGTCTGTGTGTGTCACATGCCTCTGAGTGCCAGGGCTGCCTGCAGCTTGTGTCTCTGAATGGGTTTGTACTCAAACACAGAGAATAAGGGCAGTGCTCGTGTTATGTGTAAGGTACTGTGTCTGATGCCCAGATGGTTAGGAGGCTTCTTTCTGTGTGCGCACGCGCACACGTGCATGCCCAAGCAGAGAACTTGCCTGAGCGTGAGGGCAGCTGAGGGAGTGCTGGCTTGGGGTGTGTGTGTGTGGGTGGCCCCCACCCCAGCATCCCTCACAGTCATTATCTCAGCAGGAGCAGCTCTTGCCCTGGGGCCCGCCCTCACTGTTTCAAGCAGCTGCTGCTTTCCCCAAATTAACCCCTCTGCTCCAGCTTCTCATTTTCCTGCTAGGGGGCCACGGGCTGGCTGGGGAGGGGTCTCCAGAGGACAGTGCCCCCAGCAGGCAAGCTGATCTTCCACAGACCACCCCCCGTCCACCTCTTGTCCTGTGCCTGTGACAGCAGTGATTCCGTGACTGGGTATCAGAGTGTTGGTTGTGTGACTCCACATGTGCCCGTTGTGTGTGTATCTGTGTGTGTGTATGTGTCAGAGAGAGAGAGAGGGACTGGAGCTGGGTCTAGAACGGGAATGGTTCAAGAGCAGACAGGAAGCTGGAAAAAGCTCACGCAGCTCTATGTTGAAAAAACCAAAAAAACCCAACCAAAAAGTGGGCAGAAGATTGAAACAGACATTTTTCCAAAGAAGACATACAGATGGCCAAAAAGCACATGAAAAGATGCTCAGCATCATTAATTATCAGAAAAATGCAAATCAAAACTACAATGAGGGGCTTCCCTGGTGACGCAGTGGTTAAGAATCCGCCTGCCAATGCGGGGGACATGGGTTCAAGCCCCGGTCCGGGAAGATCCCACATGCTGCAGAGCAACTAAGCCCGTGCGCCACAACTACTGAGCCTGCGCTCTAGAGCCTGCGAGCCACAACTACTGAGCCCACGTGTCACAACTACTGAGCCCATGTGCCTAGAGCCCGTGCTCCACAATAAGAGAAGTCAATGCGATGAGAAGCCCGCACACCGCAACAAAGAGTAGCCTCCGCTCTCCACAACTACAGAAAGCCCGCGGGTAGCAACGAAGACCCAACACAGCCAAAAATAAATAAATAAATATATTAAAAAAAAAAAAAACTGCAATGAGGTATCACCTCACACCAGTCAGAATGGCCATCATCAAAAAGTCTACAAATAATAAATGCTGAAAAAGAAACCCGAGAACTACTATATGATCTAGCAATCCCACTCCTGGGCATATATCTGGAGAAAACCATAATTTGATACATGCACCCCAGTGTTCATTGCAGCACTATTTACAATAGCCAAGACATGCAAGCAACTTAAACGTCCATCGACAGAGGAATGGATAAAGAAGATGTGGTACGTATATACAGTGGTACATATATACAATGGAATATTACTCAGCCATAAAAAAGAACAAAATAATGCCATTTGCAGCAACATGGAAGGACCTAGAGATTATCATACTAAGTGAAGTAAGTCAGAGAAAGACAAACATCATATGATATCACTCATATGTGGAATCTAATTTTTAAAAAGTGATATAAATGAACTTATTTTCAAAACAGAAACAGACTCACAGATTTCAAAAACAAATGTATGGTTACCAAAGGGGAAACGCGGTGGGGAGGGATAAATTAGGAGCTTGGGATTAACATACACACACTACTGTATATAAAATAGATAACCAACAAGGACCTACTGTATAGCACAGGTAACTCTACTCAATATTCTGTAATAACCTATATGGGGAAGGAATCTGAAAAAGAATGAACATATGTGTATGTATAACTGAATCACTTTGCTGTACACCTGAAACTAACACAACATTGTAAATCAACTATACTCCAATAAAAAAAATTTTTTTAATTAAAAAAAAAAGAGCAGACAGTGCCCCCTGGCTGCCTGGGAGGGGTGGGGCTGTCTCTTGGTCCCAGCATAGGGGTCCTGAGCCCCTCTGGCATTGGGGAAGGGCCAGAAGAACCTGGATTTCAGGTGGCAGGGACATGGCTTTGCCCAGCTGGGGACGTTGAGGGTCCAATCTAGGCTTATGAAGGGACACCAGGGAGGCTCAGCCTAGGCAGAGGGTGGGCAGCCTCCTCCACCTGCCCGCAGGGCCAGATCCAGACAAGGGAGACCTGTGATCTCAGCAGAAGTTGCTGAAAAGAGGGGGAAGCAGGAAGACAGATGAAAGAAGAGGGAAGTGGGGAGAGAGAGTCAATCCCAGAGGACCTTGGTCTGAGCACCTCCCTGAGGCCAGGGAGGAAGGAGTGGGCTCCAGAGAGTCCACCTGAGACCCAGGGAAGGTGCAGACAAGGGAGCCCAGGCCTGGGGGAGATGGATGGACAGATGTCTCCGCTATGGGCACTCTGAGCTCCTGTGACTGTGTAGAAGGACCCAGTGCCATGGCACAGATCTGTAGACCATGTGAGGTGGGTACAGGGACATCAGCCTCTAGTGCCTTGGCTCTGACTTTAAGACATTCAAGTTCTACCATGTGCCCCTGGGATGCAGTCGTAAGGGAGACCCTGGCCAGCCCTCATGGAGCTGCAGGCTACTGGGAGAGGCAGGGGAGGAACCAGAGAGGGGATGGGGGAAGCTCAGGGCTGTGGCGGCCCAGACGAGGCACATGACCCAGCCTAGGGATTAGGGAACATTTTTGGAGGAGGTGACATCTCAGCCCAGGGCCTGAATATAATAACAACACAGATTATCATCTGTAATAATAGTGACAAACAATAGTAATACTGAGCAACCTACTGCATGCTAGATATTTTATCTGGTTTAAGCTTTATAACTGCCCTGTGAACTAGATACTAGAATCCCCATTTTACAGATGAGGAAGTTGAGGCTCAGAAAGGTGAAGTACTTTGTCCAAGAACAGAATAGCTAATAAGTGACGGAGCCAAGATTTCAAGTCCAGCAAAATCTGCACATTTACCCCAGTGAGACAGAGCCTCCTGGGGCCCTAAGTCACCTTTCCTAATTTCAGCAGTAGCCCCGTGGGCCTCTGAACACCCCCTCTGACCCTCAGAGGTTAGCCTGGCAGCATGGACCAGGCCCACGAGGGCAAGATGCAGGAGAAATTGGGAAGGGCAGCTGTAGTCCACAGGCCGGTGTTTGCAGAGACTGACATCTACCTGGCCTTGTTTTCATTTGCTTTTTGGTTGAGAAGGGAAAAGGCCCACATTTTTATGACACCAGCTTGTGATTCTATTTTCTGTTTAAATTCTGGGTGAGGGAAAAATAAGAGACATCAGAGAAACCTTCAGAATCTCATTTCGAGAGTCTGAGCTGCAGATAAATGAGCCTCCTACAGAAACGCTACATCAAAGCGAATTTTCTCAGCTGTATTTTCTTTGTTTTAATATGGCCATTTACTACATTAATATTCCAGGAAGTCATTTTAATTTCATGTTTATCATCCATTGGGAACGTTAAACAGGATCAATATGGAACCAGTGGCAAATTTAGGGATCTTGGGGGAGAAGGGGAGTTTGGAGGCTATGGTGATTCCACAACCGGGAGTCCTTAGGAGGCGGAGGAGGCTGGGGAAGGGAGGGAGGGATGGGAGGGGTGGGGGAGGGGAGTTGTCAGGTGGTAATTGTCTGAACCCGCAGAGGAGGAACAATGACTGAGCAGCTCCTAGTGTAAGGCACTGTGTACACCTTATGTTTTTCAATCCTCACAACAACTCAGGAAGTAGGTACTCATTCCCATTCCTCACATATGGGGAAACTGAGGCTCAGAAGATTGTTACATGTCCAAGGTCTTACAGGAGAACTCTGATTCATAGACTGATTCATTCTTTCAAAAAATACGTGTCATGCACCTGCTATGTGCCAGGCATTTACCTGGCAGCTGGAGGCTTTAGGTCAATGAAAGTTAATTTACCAGAAGTCTAAGGCTCCGTGTCGAGTCCACGGAATGTGTCTATTGGCGAATTGCCTGCTTCCGAGGAAACAGGTGGACCCCTGCCTTTGCGGAGGTTATGGTTAGGTGGGAAGACAGTTATTCATAAAACAATCACACAAGTCAAGATGAACTTGCCCCTATGGTAAAGGCTTGGGGCTGGAATGGGGGCTTCAGCTAGACTGGCAGGTCAGAGAAGGCTTCCTGGGGGTGGTGATGCTCCAGCTGAGATCTGAGGGAAGCAAGGGAGGCAGCAGGGTGACAGGGAAGAACAGAGCGGTGTGGCAGGGAGCAGGCCCAGTTCCAGGGAGAAAAAGAAGGGGGCATCCAAGCTGGGAGGAGCCAGGGACCTGGCGGGACCGCAGGCGTGATGGGAACTCCTGAGCCAGGTAAGGACTGAAGGAGCCCAGAAGGCCGTGAGGCGGATGTACACTCTGGGTCAGACTGTGTGCACTGGGGTCCTCTGAGCTCTGTAAGGCAAAGCTGGGCAGCGGCGGAAGGAGCCGGGTAGGGAGCAGTGGATCTTGAATAAAAGCCTGTGAGCTGAGGTGTCTCGGGGACGTGAGGGAGGACAAGGAGGGTGGAGCTGGACCTTAAAAGCAGGGGATCCCTGTTCAGGGAACTGACAGATGAAGAAGGCAAAGCCTTGGAATCATCCGTGATCCTCTTCCTCTCACACTCCCCACATTTTATCCTTGAGCTCATCCTGTTGGCTTTACCTGCGCAATAGACCCAGAACCCGACCTCTTATCACCACCTCCGCTGCTCCCTCGCTGAACTCGGCCACCATCTCCTCTCACCCGGATTATTGCAGTAGCCTCCTAACTCTTCTCTCTAATCCTGCTCTTGACCCCAACAGTCTGTTCTCAGCACCACAGTCAGAGTGATGCCTTTAAAACAGAAATCAGATCATGCCTAAAACCCTCTGGTGGATTCTCGTCTCATTCGTGTCGTCTCATTCAGATAAAAGCCAGTACTTACCGAGGTGAACAAGGCCCACACAATCTGCACTTCCCCCATAACTGCCTTTGCTAAGGTAGCTCCTCTGGCCCTCTTGCTATTCCTAGAATATGCCAGGTATGGTCCCACCTCAGAGCCTTTGTAGTTTGCAGTTGCTCTTCCCTCTCCCTGGAACGTTCTTCCCCCTGGGTGACTGCTCACTCCTGCACTTCCTTTGAGTCTTTGCTCCAGGTCACTTTGGCTGCGGAGGCCGGCATGGTGGCGGTAGGGAGACATCCTCTGACCCCCTATTTTGACTGCAGTCCCCCCATCAGCACGCCCTCCCTTCCTCTTACTGCTTGTTTTTTTTCTATCACATTTCTTGCTTCTAACAGGTGTTATAATTTACTTATTTATCTTGTCTGTGGTCTGCCTGCCCCCCACAAGGGCAGGGATTTTTGTCCCTTTTGTTCACTGCTACATCCCCTGTGCCTAGAACAGGGCCTCCTCGTCACAGGTGCTCAGCCAGCCACATTAGAAGAGGCACCTCCCCACTTTGGGAGGCAGAGAGCAGAGGTCCAAAGAGAATACTATTTCCGTGCTGAGGTGTTTTTAATTTCTTTTTTTATTTCATTGACTCCTAACAACAGCCCTTTGTGGTGCCAACTGATTGGCCTCATGTCACAGATGGGAAAGCTGAAGCTCAGAGTGGTGGTGAAGGAGTGGTAGAGCTGGGCATCCTTCAGATCTCAAAGGACAGGCATTGGCGCCAGATGGCCCGGGCTGGGGCCAGGTGCCTCCATGCACCATCTACAAGACCTTGGACAAGCTTCTGTCCTCTCTGTGCCTCAGTGTCCTCATCTACACAATGGGAACAGTCACAGTACCTACCTCCCAGGGCTGTTGGGATGACTCAGGGTAACGGTACACGCACGTCCCTTAGTGTGGGACGCTTGGAAGGCACTCGGTGATGCTAGCTGTTGTTATTCTTGGAGCTCTGCTGCCTGAGTCAGGTCTCTGCGCCCCTCCCCACCCAGGGGTCTCCACAGAGTCTCCACAAGGGACCTCAGGTCAGCCCAGGGCTCTGCCTCCGAACGGCAGTGGCCAGGCTTGTCCACTCCCATTTGTTTAGGCAGAATTTAATTTCTCCCTAAGCTGAGAGTCCACTGCCCCCGTCCTGCCCTCTCTCTTGCTCTCATCAGCGGGGAAAATGAGCTCCGGGAGCTTTCCCCTGGTCCAGAAATCCAAGGTGAAGAATTTCATTAACAATCAAGAGGACATAATCAACATTCTAATAATTCCAGATCTGTACTCCCCCTTTTGCAGCCCCCCCAAAGTGCCCCATCCCCCCCACTCCACCCCATTCCCAGCTCTCCCAGATACACTCACCTCGACAAAGAAATCTCATTTCCTCTCCAACCGAATTTGCTTTGCTCTTAAATTCAGCACCTTACCTTCGGTCCTGACAATGAGGGGATGTACTCCAGACTTCCTGCACTTCTCCTGCTCCTGAAGGAGACATGAATGTGAAGGATGGGGTCATGATGGACTTGCTTCTCTTACACCTCCCGGAAGGTTCCAGGGTGGGGTGACACATTTTCCCCCTAAGGACTCAGGTCCTCCCTGCACCGTTGCCAGAGAAGCAGAACTTCTGGTGTGTGTGGGGTGCTCAGGTCATCTCTTCTCCAGGACTGTAGAGGGATTGAGAGCTGGTCAATGCCCTTTTCAAGTTCACTGGCATTTTACACAGTACAAGGGCCCTACCTTAAACCCCCTCCACCCCAGCACTTGGGGAGATCTAGCCTGTACCACCTTCTGGCTGTTTGATCGTGGGTAAGTCAATCTTTCTGGGCCTCAGTTTCCTTATCTGTAAAAGGGGGATGGTAGCAATAATGCCCTTCTCTCAAGGTCACTGGGGAATGAAATGAGATACTGCTCAGCACAGTGCCTGGTATGGAATGGGCACATACTGAGTAGTCGTAGTCTGTCACAGCGTCTTTGGCACTTGAATCCTGAGCCGTGGTACTCACCATCCTCTCTCTCACCTCACTCCTGCCTTCACATCCCCTTGGAGTACACTGCGTTCTTATCGATACAGTGAAGCATGGGACACGAGTGTGTTAAACAGACGTTTACAATCCAGTGTGGTAAGAATGGTGACAGGTGAAGTTCTGGGGGCTTTTGGAACCCAAAGGGGGTGTTATGTGGTGGTCAGAGGCTCTGGTGGGAGCTGAGACTGGAGGAATGAGGAGGGATTTGCCTGGAGAGGATGAGTGAGAAGGGGCTCTGAGCATGGAAACGGTCAGTGCGAAGACCTGGAGGTGAGAACTCCCGGGGGCTAGAGAGGGGAGTTCCTTATGGGGTGTGTGTGGCCAGAGTGGTCAACCAGGCCTTGGAAGCCACCAAGGGCAGTTTGGCTTTTATCCTCAGGGTGTGTGGAGCCGCTGTGCAAGGACACCGAGGAGAGTACTGGCCTGACTGTTCTCGAAACTTCTGTCTGGCTGCAGTGTGGGAGGGAGACAGGAGAGGGGCAAGGGTGGACCTGGGGAGATGAGTGACGAGGGGGCTGGGGCCTGGGCTGCTGAGGGCTGCGGAGCAATGTGCCTTCCAGAGGCATCCTGGCCAGGGCTGGCGCTGACTGACAAGGTGGAGCTGACAATGGCCCCCTGGAGTCTGGCTTCAGCACCCACACCCACTGCGGGCGCCTGGAAGAGGCACGGGGGCCCCCTGCATGTCTGGGCCCCGGTGGGGTGGGGGGCTTCACATGGTCCAGGCCTGTCTGAGAAGATGCCTGAGGAAGCCCTGGGCTGCTGGAGCGGAGCCCAGAGTCCACTGTCATCCTGGCCTGGCCCAGCCCCGTGCTCTGTGCAGCTGAGGCCCCCAGATCCCAGGCTCAACAGGGGCTGTGGCAGTACGTTGAATTCTCTAATCTCTGAAGCTTCCTGAGATCCCTTTGGAGCCTTGAGCGGCCCAGGGGCGCACTTCCCTACGGTGGCTCCATGGCAGGGCTCACGGTGGCTCCATGGCAGGGCTCACGGCACCTTCCCTGTGCTTCACGCACTCACGCTACACCACACACGCGCGCACACACACACACACGCGCGCGCACACACGACGAACCTTCCAAGGAGAAGGAAGAGGGAGAAGAAAAGATATCCCCAGTTCCATTCTCCATGGCTCAGGCAGAGATTAACCCCTTAGGGGACAGGGGAGGGACTTTACTGTGCTCCAAGTGACAGGGTGCTCTCCCTACTGGAGCTTCAGCTGGGCGTCAAACCTAAAGACCCCTTCCCTTCCAGCTCTTCCCTAGGTCACACAGCTCTGGGTCACCTCCCCAACCTCTGCCCTACTCCCTAAGGGGATCTGCGGCAGGTCTGGCTGTGCGCGCGCGCGCGCGCGTGTGTGTGTGTGTGTGTGTGTGTGTGTGTGTGTGTGTGTGTGTCTTTCTGTCTCTCTATCTGTCTCAGGGAGAGGGGAGGTGGGGTGTGTCTGGGGAAAGAGGAGAGGAAGAAGGAAAGTCTTGCCTCCATTTCCAGCAGGCACAGGAGGAAGAGGTTAGACAGATGGTTACAAACCTCCTGGAAGATTTCCCGCCCTCACCCCTCCGGCCCCCAATCCTTCCTCCATATGGCAGCCACATTACTCTCCTGCCCCACATCTTTCTGTAGCTCCTCAGTGCCCTCAGACTCAAGTCCAAATTCTCCAACAAGGCTGACAGGGCCGCCATCCATCCTCCAGCCTTGCGTTAACACCCCTCCCCCAGAGCCTCCAGGCCTCTTCCCACTGCTGTTCCCTCTGCTGGTCCAGCCCCCCACCCTACGCTTCTTGCTCATTCTTTAGATATCAGAAACCTTGAAGCAAAGTTTCTCAGATTCCTCCTCCAAGCTAGGAAAGTCTCCTCCTTTGGGCACCCCAGGACACCACTGGCCTCCCCCACCCCCAGGGAAGCCTGTGCTTCTCCCATCCTCGCTCTGATCGCTCTGTGTCGTACCTGCCTGGCCCTTTCCCGCTCGAGGCTGTGAGCTCTGTGAGGGCAGGAGCTTGCCTTTCTAGAATCCTCAGTGCCCAGCACCATGCCTAGTATTCATTAAATTTAGTGGAAGGAAAACCCCAGGAATTATCAAAACGGTGTTATCTTTCAGGCTAGAAGCTGGTTGGCGATCACCAAAACAACCTCCTATTTTTGGAATAAACTTGCCCAAGGTCACAGAGAGGGAGTGGTTGAGCCAGGAATAGAATTCAGCAGTCCTAACCCCTGGGCCCTTGCCCTCCCACAGGGGGATCCAGAGAAGAAGTGGAGGCAGCCGGCAGGAAGTGGACACAGGGGGCGGGGCTTGGTCTGAGGATCCCTCAACAGCAGTGCCCATGGTGTTTGCACAGATGTGTGTGTGTGTGTGTGTGTGCTGCACTTGACTGGCTAGGAACCCCCTCCTGCCACCCCACAGTGAGGGGACCCAGCTCCCTGGGGAGGAGCCCACCCAGGACTTGGTGCTGGGGTGTCGCAGAGGCCAGGCGGTCAGATTGGACTTGGGATTTGTCATCTCAAAAGCCTATGGAAGCTGAGAGCAGATACCCAGGGGCCAAAGCAGGCGCTGGGGAGGCAATCATAGGCTAACAGCCTCCCAGCCTGAGATGCAATTAGGGGGGAATTCCCTGCGGGCTGGTAGGCAGCAGGGATGGGCAGTAAGTTGTTTGGAGTTGAGGATGGGGGCCCACCTCTGCCAGTCCTGGATCAGGGTCAGAGGGGCCAGGATGAGGGCACAGGTGGGTAAGGAGATCTCCAAATAGAAGGAAGAGTAGGGACATGGGTGCAAGTGAGCCAGAGGCGGGCCTTGGAGGTGAAGTACAATCATGGAAGATTTATGGGGTGGGGTGTTTTCCCAGGACCCCAGTGTAACAGTGAAAGAGCCAAGTTAACGAACTTAGATCCTCAGCCTTTCTGAGTGGCGGTTTCCTTCCCTATAAGATAGGAATAATAATAACAGAATCTATCTCTGAGGCGTATTGTGAAAGTTAAATGTGAAAAAGCCTGTGGAGTGCTTAGCTCAGAACATGGCCCTTATTAAGTGTTTAGTAAACCATCACAATGACAGGAAAGATTTAGGGTGGTGGTGTCACATACCAGGCATACACACAAAATTTGGAATCATATAGACCTGGGTTGGAACCCCAGTTCCTCCACTTAGAAGCTCAATGACTTTAGGCAAAGCCTGAGCCCCTGGCCTGCTATCTGTAAACAGATGTAATAGCAGTACTTAACTTCAGCCAGGGGTGAGAGGAAGGTCAATAGGGAATGTCAACTGCCCTGGAAACAGGTTCTCCCTAAATGGTAGCTCCCAGGATGGAGCTGGGAATCACCCGTGCGCCCCGGATCACAGCTCCAAATCTTCTGCCGCTGAGACCACAAGGCAGCTCTCTCTGACCCCAGGGATCCTACCACTCCAGCCTGTCTAAGACAAAGGTCTGCAGAGCTGGCTTCCTGCCGGAGCCTTACAAGGAGCCAACAGGGAGATGTGACTGTGGTTTGGAGGGTGAGTTCTGTTTTGAAACTGCCGCCAGATACACTGCAGCTGTGAGGAGCTGAGAACCGGCTGGATAAGTTTAGTCACAACTGCAGCCCCAGGCCCAGCCTCAGCTGGGGTGGGAAGGGGAGAGGGCACGGGGGGTTGCCATGCTCATCCTAACGGCCTTTACTGAGCACCTTATCTACATCACCTAGTGTAATACTCATAACAACCCCATGAGGAGGCATAGGTATCCTTCCTATTTTACAAGTAGGGAAACTGAGCCCAGAGAGATGGAACGCCTTGCCCAAGCCTGCCTAACTAGGAGGTGTCAGCCGCAGGATTGTAACTCACTCGGGACTGCCCCAGAGCCCAGGCTTTTCAGCCCGGCAGTTGTGAGCTTCAGGAGCACGAAGCTTGATTAACAACCTGTGTCACACATACTCCTGCAGGATCCCCGTTCTGGAGGTCTGGAGGAATATGCAGGCTCGCAGTGTTAACAAGGCCCCGGATTCAGAGGCTGGTGGTCCAGGGACCACTCGGGGAAGGCCCAGGCTGATATCAGGCTGGGCTGAGGTAGAGACCATTGACTGGGCTGGAGGTCGGGGTGCTCCAGCCGCTGCGTTCCAGCCCCGTGGTCCCTCCTTACCTGCCTGCCTGGCCAGGGAATCAGTCCAGGTGCTTTGAGATAAAGAGGAAGTCCAGTCCTGAACCTGCTGAGGTGGCTGCTTTGGGGTAAATATAAACCTGGATTTCCTGGGCCCTGAATGACTCAGCACAACTGGGCCCAAGGTTTTCCTCTCCTCTGTTGGTGGAGAAGGTAGAAATCAGTGGCACCCAACTCCCTGGAAGTCATTTCCGTGAAGAGATCTCCTCCCCCAGCTCCAGCACAGGCTTTGGAAGGGGAAGCCACACTCTGTCCCCAGGGCCCACCTGAGGCCAGGGAGACAGCCTGGTGTCGCAGCAAGAGCGTGGGCCAGTGTGGGCCTGAATTCAAATCCCAGCCCTGCTACTTACCGGCTGTGTGGCCCGAGTCCCAGTTTCCTTGTCTGTAAAATGGGGATAAGCGTATCCACCTCTGCAAAGATTAATACGGAACATTTGCGAGGAAAGCACAGGCATTCTGCAAATGTTTGTTTCCTTTCCTCTCCAGCCCCCAAGCCTCTCTGGCAACCGACATTCACCACCAGCAGCAGAGCCGTCCCCAGACTCCTCTTTAAAATGCGCAGAAGCGGGAAGAGAGGGAGGGTCATTTAGGCCACCTGAGATGAAGCGCGTGCAGAGCGCTGACTTTCACAGCTGTAGGATGGAAATGATGATGTCCCTGTTATTGAGTTACTGACACCTGGGAAAAGCAGGTCTGGCAAGGCCTTCAATAGAAGATTCTGGCCCCACTCCCTTATTTGAAAAAAGGAGAAAGGCTGAGAGGGGGAGCTGCTGGCCCAAGGTCACCCAGAAAGTCAGGGGCTGGTAGAGGCAGGCTTGGGTCCACTTCAGCTGAGATTCTGCTTCCTTCGTGTCAGGAGAGACAGGTCGGGGGCTGGGGCGCTGACCAGGAGGCCCTGCTGCTCTTGGCCACTTCCCTGGCACCCGGAGAAGTCCCTGGCACATAGTGGAGATTCCATAAGGATTTCTCAAATAAATGAGTGAGTGAATGAATGAATGAGGGAGCAGGAAGACAATGCTGCCCTCCCAGGACAGGAGGGTATCTCTGGGAGACTATGGTCACCTTGACACGGGGCCCTCAGGGCCTCCCCAGGGCTGAGTCCACATGGCCACTTTGCCCGCTCCAGATGGCAGCTAGGGGAAGGGGGAGGGGGACTCCTCAGCGACTGGGACCAGAGCTGCAGCCAGAGGGATGGAGGTTAGACAGCAAGAGAGTTACTTGAAGGAGGCAGGGCGGCTGGGTGGTTTCTTTCAGAGCTCTGAGAGGGGGGAATGCTCTGCGTCTGAGGCGGGCGGACAGGAGGGCTTTGTGAGGCCTGGGGCGGGGGGCAGTGGCTGGGGGAACTCTGAGTCACTCTTGTTCAGAGCCTGGGACCTCTGGGGGGGGGAGGGCGGTCTGTGCGGGCAAGGGCCACCTCTGCTCCTCGGAGGCAGACCACGCTCGGCTCGCTCTGGCTGCTCCGGATCCTGTTGCCATGGAGACACCAAGGCTCCTCTGAGAGCATTAGAGGTACTGGGCACGTCCTGCCCTCAGCATGGTTTAAAGCCTGCGGCGGGGGTGTGGCTGCAGTTGGGGCAGCAAAGAGCTTTGGTAGGACCTTGTCGGGCACAACACCAAAGACATAGGCGACGTGGCAGCCACCGGCTTTAGAGTCCACAGACCTGGGCCAGAATCCCATTTATTAACTGGTGGCCTTGGACAAGGGACATCACACCTCTGAGCCTCAGTTCCACCATCTGTAAAACGGGGTCGATAAGAGTCTTCCCGGGGTTGTCCTGCCGCTCTCTCGAGCCTGCGCTCGGAAAGCACAGTGCTGGGCCGGGGAGACTCGGTGAGTGGTAACCATTAGTTCTCTAATGGGCATTAGGGTTGGTGCTCTGCAGGAGTCTGCCTTGAAGGCAGCAGCTCCCTGCCCTCAACCTGCTCTTTGGGACGCCTGGGTGGGTCTGGAGAGCGGCCTGACTCTTCTCCACAGACGCAGGCGATCAAGAGTCAGGACTTATGTCATCCTTTGAACATGGGCCTGGAGGCTCTGCCGCAGGCACATCTGAAAAATAAATAATAACAACTTGAATAATTCACAGAATCCGCGTGAATAATTCACCATGGCCTCCCAAGCACCAGCCGATTAGTCACCGCAGACCCAGGCTCCGGTCCTCTCTGCCTCTGGCTGTCCTGGGGAATGTGGCCTGGCCCCAGGGGCGGGAGGTGGAGCACATGCAGGACCACTTGCGGGGCGGGGAGCCGGGCGTAGGGAGGACTCCCAAGGCTGTAGGGGCCTGGGGGCACAGCTGGGGAGGTAGGGTCCATGGTCTCTGTGGGTTCTACAGAGACCTCTGTGCTGGGGCAGCCAAAGGGGGACTGTCCGAGGGTCCCTGAGCAAAGGGGATCCTGCAGCTGGCCATCGCTGCTTCCCCTCTGGGCTGCCTTTTGGAGACTTAGAGGGAGGACAGCCCTTCTTGGTACATTTTCATAACTAGTGATTAACCCACTGTAGCCCCATCTCCACAGGGACCCCAGGCTGGGAGGTCTCTCAGCCCTGAAATCAATCCTCCTGCAAAGCCCACACAGACCTCTCATGTTTCTCCTGGGAGGTAGGATGAGGTGGGGATTAAATGCCTCCGCTCAGGGCTCAGGCAGAGTTCAATTCAACCACCCGCTCACTGACTATGCGACTTGACCAAATGGCACAAATGTTCCGGGTCTCCACTTCCTGGTCTGTAAAATGGGGATTAAAAACACCTGCTTCATAACGTTATTACTGTTCTGCGGATGAAGTGATGTAATGACCATAAATTGCTTAGCGCAATGCCTGGCACGTAGTAAGTGCTAAAAAACAGTAGCTGTGATAGAGACTCATTAACTTTCCCAAGATAGCATGCTGGGGACTCGGGGCAGGAAGAGGGCTGCTCAGACATTGCAGATGTTCACATAAGACATGATCTGCAGGCCCAGGAGATGGGCATAGACTGCCAGGCGACCCAAGGGAGGCCTGCCTGTTAAAGTGTGTGTGGCCTCCAAGATCCTGCCTCCAAGGAGGTCCTCCACTCGAAACACCCGGGATCCTCCTGAGCACTTGCCACGATTTGTGGTTATTTTCTTGGCTATTTATCGCATTCTGATTACGTGCCTTCCCCAGTCGACTGTGAGCTCCATGAGGACAGGGCCCTCATCTGTCTTGTTGACCAGTATCTCCGCAGGCCCTAGAATACTGCCTGGCACATAGTAGGTGCTCAGTAAATATTTGTCCATTGAATGAATAGATGCCTCAGCTGGGCAAGGTTTTAGAAGGCACGAGATCATGAAGAGCTGCCGGAACGGAGCCTCCACTGTGGGTGGGTCGGGAGGGGTTCTGGCGACAGGAGCTGGGTGTGCAGCTCAGAGGGGGAAGGTGGCTCTGGGGCTGGCCCCTGCCACACTGGCTGCTGGTGACGTTTCAGGGGTGGGGGCAATGCCTGTCTCCCTGCTTCTTACCTCCTAGGTAAGCCTTCCCTAGACCAACAGCACAAAGGAGGCTTAAAGGTGGCACAGGCTCGCTGCACCTTCCCCAGTAATGATTTAATCGCTTGTTTAGAATTTCCTGTGGCATTAATGATTATCCCCCAGAACAGAGGGAATAATTGTCTGTGTTCTCATGGTGAGCGAGCTCCCTGTTAGCGGGAGCTGAGCCTGCTCTTCTGTAATCTTCTCCTCTCACCTGCCTGTCACTCACCCGCCAGGTGATGGGGATGGATGAGCTCCTGCGTGCAGGGCTGCTGGGAAGCCACCTGGAGCTGCACGACCTCGCCAGGGCTAGGAGGCTGCAGGGAGGCCAGAGGGACTGAGAAAGAGATGCACAGAAACGCAGAGAGCGATGGAGAAACAGCAAGAGGCAGAGACGGTGAGAGAGAATGATACTGGGAATCTGTGTTCTTGGGCTGAGTAATCCCCACGCTCAGCTCCAGTTCTCCCCAGCCGCCTCACTCGTGCTGTTTTACAAAAGCTTCTGTGCATGAATGTGAACACTCCTGTGTGCACGTGTGGACATTTCTAGGGCAGTGGTTCTCAAAGAGCGGTACCCGTACCAGCAGCATTAGCAGTACCTGGCGTTTGCATGAAATGCACATTCTCAGGCCCCACCCCAGACCTTCTGAATCCCAAACCTGGAGGTGGACCGTAGCACTCTGATAAGCTTTCTAGGCGATCCTGGTGTACCTAAGGGTGAGATGGCCTGCTCTAATGTACAGAGTGTGTAGAGGTGTGTCAGGTGGATACACGTGCTGCTTGTGGGCACGTGGCCACGTGTACACACATGTGTACAGGTTGCTGGCCTCAGCTCTGACCCCCTGCAACGTGGCTCAAAGGGAACCATGTCCTGGCCCCGCTAGACCGGGGACTGGGAATCCCAGGGACCTGTCTCCACCCCACCCCTCCGTGAGCCACTGCTGTTGGGCTTTGAGGAAGTGACTTTTCAGGGATTAAGCAATTTAAGGAGTACTATGCAAGGCTGGGGGAGCGAATGATTGGCTCATAGCCGAGAGCCACAGCACCCACCTGCCGGAGCAGCCGGCAACTCAGCACAGTTTTGGCTTGTGGGTGATATTTCAGGAAGGGGGAGTGGGAGGCAGGGTGGGGTGAGAGCGACCCTGGGTTCTCTGAGGGTGGCTCTGGGATGTGAGGGTATTGCAGGGGGAGGGGAGGGGAGGGGAGGGGGAGAGGAGGGTTATGATGGGGGGTGTGCGTGGGGAAGGAGGGGGGGAAGCCGAGGGAGGCTGGGCAGACTGAAGGAAGTGAGGGAGGGAAGAGGAGGGAGAAGAGCAGAGAAGGGAGATACTGTGGGTGGAGGAGGGAAGAGAAAGAGAGAGGAGTGGTCAAGACAGCAGAACAGTGAGGGTGGTGTTACCAAAACGGTCTTTAGGGGGCTGGATGGAGGGAGGTCTCTAGGGAGTGGGGATGCCTGAGGCTCAGGGAGGAGGGGGCATGGGGCCCCCTCCCACCCTAGGCTTACCTGAAGGAAGGGGTGTGGGCATGAAATTCACTAGGAATCTGAAACAAATAAAGTGAGCTGCTTGTTGGGTTTTGTATTTAACAAGACAAATAAATGGAAGGAGTATGAATAATTAGGAAGTAATGAAGACCTTGCAAAAATAGCTTTTTCTTAAAAAAAAAAAAGGTAGAAAAGAAAATAGGTACTCAGAAAGCCAGAACATATGCAAATTACCCAACCTGGGCTGGTGAGTGAGTCAGCAAGCCAGGACACCGACGGGAACAGCTCAGCTGGGCCTGGGGGGGGGGGAGGGGGGCAGTTGACCAGGCAGCCAAATCCTGCCAGAGTGGGCTGGGAAGTTGAGATCATGTACCTCCCCCTCGCTTCCCAGCCTGCCGCTCTCTGCTGGAGCACCTGGGACCCATTTGGGGGAGACCATAGCAGTCCCCAGCAGGGATGCTGACCTCAAATGTCTAAGCCCATACCCCCAGCAGCTCTCACTTCCTTTAATTACCACTGGGGACCCATCATCCATTAATTTCATGCAACCCTTTCTGAACTCCTTTCTATTTTCAGCTTGTGCAGACCCCTTGGGGGTAACAAATTCCAGAAGTTGGACAGCAGCTGTGTAAAGCAGGACTTCCCTTTAGAAATCCTAAATTAAGTAACTCCAGCTTCAGAAGGAACCTCCCTGTTCTGCACTAACGTTTCCTTATCAGTAACTTGGGAGGTTTGGTCCATCCCTCCTCCCAGCCGGCAATGTTTCCAACAGCCCCCTTGCTCCAACATTACAAATATTCTGAGCTCTGAAGTCAGACTTGGGTCCAAACAGGGGCTCTACCACTTCCTAGCTGTGTGATCTTTGAGCAACTCACTTATCTTTCTGTCTGTAGTGTTTCCATCTGAAAAATGAGAAGTAATTATATTGCCTATTTCAAAAATTGGCACATGATGAAATAATGTATGTAAATCATCTAAAACAGTTCCTAGCACACAGTAAGTTGTGGTTCTGCGCTGTTCTAGCCCCAGTGGGAGAGCTGTGAGCAAGACGGGGAGACCCCTGCCCTCGGGCAGCTTCCATCCCAGGAGGAGGTGGGGAGGTGACCATTAGCCAGGACACAAAAGAATACAGTGATCCCAAAGAGTGGTGGAGCTCTGAGGACAATGAAAAGGTGATGGGAAGGTGCGGGACAGATGGCTGATCTGGGAAGACCTCTCTGCTAAAGTGGCACTTGAGCTGAGAAGAAGCCGGAGAAGTCGTCTGGGGGAGGAATTTTTGAAATTAATCTCAAGGTTCGTAAGCAGTTCAGGACCACACTTTCTGTATCCTGTGTGATTTCAGAGAAGTTGACCCCCTCAACCCTCATCCCACTCTCCTTCCTACTCAGGTTCCCCGCCCTGGGCTGAGTCCCCGTCTGTTCACGGTTCCAAGGCCCGAGAAAGCAGTGGAGCTGCCAAGGGGCTAAGAGCTCGGCCTCCTCCTTCCTTCGCTCCCTCACTCCCACGCCGTCCCTCCCTGGTTCTCTCCCCTTGCCACTGCCCAGGGTGATGGATGCCTCCTTCCCAGGGCTGAGTCATGCGCTGCCTCTTGGAAGCCCTGGGCGATGTCTCTGCCACCTCCCCACTCCCTGCCGGCCGCAGTGGGGAGGCACCTTTACAGGGCCTTTCCCCGGGGACACACATAAATTCTGCTTCACTCTGGCTTCAGGCTGCAGGAGAAGGGGCCGCTGCTCAGAGCTACTGTCTTTAATGCACACCAGGAAACTGAGACAGGGAGGCTTGCCTGTGCCGCCACCCGGCAGAGGCTGAGCAGGGGCTTGAGGCCAGATCTCCAGACTCTGTGTCCAGTGCTCTCTTCCTGGCACACTTGACTGCTTGCCTGCATTTAGGGCTTTGCCAGGATCTCAGCTTGAGTTCCAGAGCTGAGTCTGTGCAGCCTCCTCTGAGTAGTCCACAGTCCAGCGCTCTGTAGTCCACAGTCCAGCCTCACTGTGGCTCTGGGACTGATGGTTAGTGACTGCTTAGGGTGCGTGTTGAGGTTTTTGATGCTGCATGGGGCTTAGAGAAAAGAGCGTTATAGTTAAGTGGTTCTCAAATTTCAGCCTGCATCAGAATCACCTGGAGGGCTTATTAAAACACAGATTGCTAGCTTCCACCCCCAGAGTTTCCCATACAAGGGGTCTGGTGTGAGGTCTGATAATTTGCATTTCTAACCAATTCCCAGGTGACGCTAACAGCTGCTGGTCTGAGAACCACTTTGAGAACCACTGCTGTAATTGTCTAATGCTGTCTGCTTTGGGTATGAGAATGGGCAATTCTGACAAGTATGGAATAAATTTTCCATCCCTCTTCTAATATGATTTCTGAATCTTTTTGTCATAACTTGCAAATCTTTATTTCACAGACAGCCAGAGTAATCTTTTCAAGATGCAAATATGATCATGTGATTTAAAACCCTTTGAGGACACCAGATAAAGAGAAAAGGCCATAATGTGGTCTACAGGGTCCTGCACCGTGTGGCCACTGCCCACTTCTCCAGCCTCATTTCATACCACATGGCCCCCTATGTCTCCCTTCAGTCCCTCCCATTTGCTAGCATCTCTTTGGGCACAGGACATTTGCACATGCTGTTCCCGCTGTCTAGAATGCTCCTACCACCAGTCAAGCTCCCTGACTAATAAACTCCAACTTATTTCTCAGATCATCTGGGCAGAGGGAAGAGCAAACGCAAAGACCCTGAGGTGGGAATGAGCTGGAGCAGAAAGAAGGTCTGATGCCTTTAGTGAGGTGAGTGGATTGAGGAGAGTGATGAGGGATAAAGTCGCAGGGTCAGGTCATCCATGTCTGTGCATAGACAGATGAAGGCCAAGGTGAGGAGGCGAGCTGATGACCAAGCAGGTTGCCGCTCACTGCTCTTAGGAACAGGGGGAGGTGGGCTTCTTCTCAGAGTCAGAGAGGCTGGGCCCATACCTGGACCAGAGCATCCCCCTCCAGGCAGGACCTGAATGAAGACCTGTCTGCGGCATCCTTGCAGCCAAGATGCAGGCCCAGGAAGAGCCCGTCTCCTGACCACTCACAGTCCTCGTGAGATTTCCTGGATCCCCTACTCAAGAAAAAAACTGGGATGTGCCTCTCAGGTACAGTGATGAACAGGTGTTCTTTGGCAGGTGTTTCCACGACTGGCGGGTGTTTCTGAGTTGGGGGGTGTTGAGTCCCTCTGTCTTGGCCTCATTTCTGGGGCTCGAGCAGCCCCTCCCTGGGGCAGCCAGACTTGGGGGGTGGGGCTTCGGCAAGCGCGATACAGCGAGGAGAGCTATTTAAAGCTGCCGGCAGCTCGCCCCTTCTGTTCACGGCTCTGGGCTCTGGGCTCTGCCGGGTGGGAGCTGCCATCGTCACGCGCCCACCGGCGCACACAGCAGCCCAGTGCACCCACACAGAGACGTGGGGGAGGGTCTTTCTGCACCTCCACATTCTGGCCGGGGGTCCTGCCGCTCATAAGGCAGGGCCAATAAGGCAGGTGTGGATCCTGGAGAGCCCCTCACTCCCAGCGCATGTTCCCATCCACAGCCCAGGCGCGTCGCCTAAATTTAGGTCACTCCCACCCACACTGGCTACAAGTGTAACCAATTAACGGCTTTCCGAGGGTGTTGGTGGGGGGCGCAGGCGGGGGGTGGGGGTGGGGGAATCTTCAGGCCCACGAGGGACTGGAGGGGCTTCTTTGGTTCCGGAAGGCTGTCCCAGGCCTTGAGGGAGGAACCATGAGCCCCCGGCTCCTCCCACAGCTGCAACCCCAAATGAGTGGGTCCCCCTGGAACGGTAGTTAGCGGTCCTCCCATCTGCCACTCACACCTCCCAGGGTCCCACAGCAGGGAATCGCCTGTGAGGGCTGCCCAGGGTCCGCAGGGGTTCAGAGCATAATCCGTGGAGGCAAGCGGGCCCTGGTATGAACCAAGCAGGTAGCTTAACCTGAGCCTGTTTCTTTCTCTGGGAACTGGGGGTAAAAATAATGTCCACCTCGTAGCTATGAGGATTTTAATAGAAATGCACTGAGCCTCGCCGCAGACTAGCACTGAGCAAGCTCTGAATAAGTGATGGCCTCTGCCAACATTCCTATGGTTGTCATGCTATATTTTGAAATTGGCCCCTTCTCCCCCACACCGGGTACGGTGGCCCCCTCCAGGCCCCTGTAGACACAGACCTGGGCTGAAAGTCCTGGGGGCAGGGGTGGGAGTGGGGGACACAGTAGGTGACTTTGGCCTTGACTGTATGTGCTGGTTGTATCCTGGACACACACGGGCCCTGAGCACACATCAGGATTCTAGCAGTGCTGACGAGAATGTGCTGGAAACTCCGTCTCTGCTGTGACCCTCAGGAGCAGCACATCTGGCTCACAGAGCCCAGGCCCAAGAGCTACGCCACCGGCGCCTTGTCAGGTGAGAACCGCTGATTCCTCCAGACTGGGGCAAGTGGGAACTGGGGCTCTTCTTTCTGGACCAGGCAGACGGGTAGACAGGCAGACAGACAGCTCTCTGCAGGGTCAGCCCTGAAATACAGTCTGCCACCTGCAGGACCAGCCCACCCCTTACAGATGTGGGGATCCACAGGGGCGATGTCCTAAGTAGGAAAGGCTGTTAGCAACTCACAGCTGTAGAGGGAGAGTGGAGATGGGGAAGCCTAGGAACTGAGAGGTGAGGGCTGGAAGCAGCAAAGTGAGTGAGGGGAGAGAGAGGGCTGCATGAGGTGCAAGTGGGGAGAAAGGAGAGGGGCAAGCAGATGGAGGGCCCTAGGAGGCTCATCCCATGGCCTTTCACCACATCCATGCCTCTTGTTTCATTTAATGCCTACTTCTGACCCCTCCTATAACCGCTCCACTCACATTCATTGTCCCTTGAATCCTCTCCTGTGTCCCATCACTCCCCCCACCCCAGGCTCCTCCCCCCCCCAGGGGCTCCTTCATCACACCCAACCAATGTCCCCTCCTCCCACCCCAGCCCTTCACTGAACCCTCTTCACATCTAGGCCACGTCGTTGCATCCAATGGTGCCACGACCCCCACCCAAGCCCTCCATTGTCCCACCCAGAGTCTCCTCTAGAAAGCCCCAGGTCCTCTGCCAAAGTTCCAGAGATCCAGCTCCACCCCAGCTCCCTTTTCTGGGTCCCCATCACCCGCTTCCATCATCGTGTTCCACAGCCAGCCACCCGGGAGCTGAATCAGAGCCATAGAGCTAACATTTTGCACACACGTCTCTCCAGATGACAGGCAAGATGGGCCTTCTGCCCTCGGCCCACACGCACCGGTGCTCAGGAAGTACAGAAAGCCAGGGCTGCACCCCACACCGGGTGGGGGAAGAGGGCTGGGGGGCCCTTTTCCTTCTGGATAACTGGCCTGGACCCGGCCTCTCGAGATTTTGCTCAAGGCTGGGACTTACCTTTTACGGAGCAGAAAAAATACACTGTAAGATGGAGAAAGACATAGAGGCTGTAGACAGAGACTGGAGGAAAGTTCCTATCAGAGATGGGGATGGGACAGGAAAACAGGGCAGGAGAGGCAGGGCGAGAGACTGGTTAGACACAGACATCAGAGACAAGGACAAGGAGAGACAGAAATAGGGAGACGGAGAGGGAGAGGGAGAGGGACTGAGGAGGGGAGACGGAAGCAAGATGAGCAAAAGGAAGGTAATTGTGAGAGTGGGGGAGGGAGAGGAAAGGGACCCTGAGAGCGGACAGGAGCTGTCAGCCAAGGGGGGGAAGGAGCTGCGGGAGCGGGAGCTAACACTGAGGGGAGCCCTCACAGACACTCAGGGAAAACAGAACCCAGAGCCTCCACAGAAGGATCCAGAGCTTTACCCTGAGGGGGGAGAGCAGAGGCAGTTCCCAGGCACCCCCAACCCACCCACCCTGCCCTGGGACCAGAGGGGAGCTGCTGGCAGGCGAGCCTGAAGAGATGGTGAGGACCACGCACCCCCGACCTGGCAGAGCCCAGGCCCAGACTCCTGCTAGGAAGGGTTGGGCTGAGCCCAGGGGAGGCCCCTGATGCCAGCCCAGTGCTCTCTTGCTGCCAGCATTGCTTCTGCCCAATCATATTCACAATAGCCACCATTTATTTGCACCCCTACTAGGTGCCACTTACATCCGTTATCTCTTCCAATCCTTTCACATAAAATGCTGCAAGGCCAACACCATTGTTACCCCCGTTTTACAGATGAGAAAACTGAGACTCAGAAACATGAAGAGAGGGGCTTCCCTGGTGGCGCAGTGGTTGAGAGTCCGCCTGCCGATGCAGGGGACACGGGTTCGTGCCCTGGTCCGGGAAGATCCCACATGCCGCGGAGCGGCTGGACCCGTGAGCCATGGCCGCTGAGCCTGTGCGTCCGGAGCCTGCGCGTCCAGAGCCTGTGCTCCGCAATGGGAGAGGCCACAACAGTGGGAGGCCTGCATACCGCAAAAAAAAAAAAAAAAGATGAAGAGCTTTGTTTAGATCTAACTCCCCACATTGTCTGTGAGCCTCTGCTTTTCTAGTGGTACCATGAAGTTCCATCTCTGCTCTAACATTTTGTGATTCTGCAGTTTTCCAACACATACACGTGGGTGGACTCCAGGACACACACACACACACACACACACACACACACACACACACACACACACGTGTCCCCAGAGGGGACTTGGCATCTGTCCTTCATCTGCCCCTTGGCTTCCCCACCCCCACCCCCAGCAGCTCATGCTTTCCCTCCACAGTATCTCAGATCGCCTCCCTCTAGCTCAGCAGCTAAGCACGAGGATGATGTCATTCTTTTTATTTAAAGAAAAGGGCTGAGCTGGAGCTTCAGGATGGCAGTCCACGTGGGAGCAGGAGGCAAGTGACGGGCCACGCCGGCTCCTGGCGCAACCTCTTCTGTCCCCCCAGCTGCCATCTGCTGGGCTGCTTCATGACCCTGGCCCCTTTCCCTGAGAAGCCCCTTAGGAGGCCCTGCTCAGCACGGGAGCAGTATGGGTGAGGCGAATGGGAGAAGGAAAGTGGATGCCAGAGGTCTGCAAGGATAGCACGCTTGTTAAGGGCTCCCTGGGCTCAAGGAATGTGGTGCTGTTAAAGCCGTGATGCAGGGGAAACTGAGGCTCCAGGACAGAGTAAATCACTCAAGGTGGTTATCTATGTACAGCATCCCGGTTAGAGGGTACCTGGGAGGAGGACTGAAAGGGGAACTTACTCCCTGAGTCACTAAGTCTGAGTTCTTCCTCCTTCCTCCTTTCATGGTCAGAGTCTAGTCACCTGTTTCTCTCTGGATCACCCAAGAGTGGGCATCAGTGAGGAAGAGCCCCTGTTCCAGGAGCGGGACCTGCTTGGCTTGCCCTAGGTTCCCAGTTCCCTTCCAGGGCCTGTCCTCCCATCCACGCAAGACCTCCTAGCTGTATCTCTACCCCGTTCCAGCCTCAGCCTCACTCCCTTCTGGGAAGCCTCTTTTTGGAGGGGCATGGAGAATTTATGACCTCATGTAAATCTAGCAACATCGCTAAGAGGTTGGTATGACGACTGCCTTCCTCATTTTACAGCCAAGGCAACTGAGGCTGGGAAAGGAGGAGCAGCCTGCCCAGGTCACACAGCTGGTCAGTGGCAGAGCCAGCGTGCGAATCCAGGTTTGTCGCGTTCTGAAGCCACTGTCCTCTGCTTCTCCCTATTCTGCAGGACTCTCCCTCAGCTCCCGAGAGACCCCCACAGCTTCCCTGCGCTCCCCAGCCCTCTGCCAAGGCTGAGGAGCTATTAGGAGTCCATGGGCCCCCATTCTCTTCAACTATGTCCTGGCGAGAGGCTCCATACCCGGTGAACACCAGCTTCTGTTCCCCCAATCTGTTCCCAGGGTCCCTGGCCCAGGCAGCGTTCAGTGAGTCCCTGCCAGAAGCAGGCGGAGATGCTTGTTCTATGTTTTATTTAGCCACTAATTGCCTGCATTTAAAAGGCATCACGGTGCCACAGTCGTCCTCTGTTTTATGCCCTGATGCGTGTTTCTGCACGAAGGGACACGGGGGCAGGGGAACCAGTGAGCGAGGGGCCACGGGCTCCCCAGTGACGGCTTTAAAAGCCTGACCCCAGCGCTGAGTGCCAGAGGATGTCAGGTCATCACCCTGAGAAGCACGACGGGGGCGGGCAGGGCTGGGGCCTCTGCAGAAAGGGGGAGAGAGGTCAGGGCTCTGCCAAGGGCCAGGAAGGAGTGGGAGGGGGCACTCTATGTCCCCACTCACCCCCAGGATGAGGGCCCCGCTGATGGAGCCCTACCCAGAATGCTTGGAGACCTCTGCGACAAGCAGCTGCCTGGAAGAGAACATGGCACGGGCCTCAGTCACATCTGCTGCACTCAGGAAGGAGATGACACGTGAGCCTTGCCTGTGCAAGAACAAGAGGTGAAGTCAAAGGAGATGAGGGCAAGGGTGGGAAGGTGGAGGTAAGTGGGTGAGACAGGTGGTTGGCGGCAGGTACCTTTGGAGACAGCCCCAGTAGCCCACTTTGGGTTTTCCACCTGTTCACCCAGGTAGGTGAAGAGGAAACTTGTTTCCCACCATTTCCCAGTCACTTCCAGGTCTAGTTCGGAGCCAAATATCGTGTCACTCTGACCCCAGCTCTGACTCACACCAATGTCAGACCTATACTTCAGTGACAACCCTCACCTTATCTCCAACCTCAACTCCAACCCTCATCCCAGCTCCAACTTCACCCCCAATCCCTCCTCTGATACCAAAATCAAGCCAAAGCCCACCCCCAATTCTTACCCTAACAGCAATAATAATCCCCATCCCATTTCCAGCTCCAACCCCCACCCTGTCTCTCATATCAACCCGCCTTAACTCCATCCCTGCCTCCAGCCCCATCCATCCTCTAATACCCATTTCAGATGGGAGTCCACCCCCAACTTCCTTTCCAGTCCTTATTTCTCACCTGATTTGACCTTTTCTCCAGCCCAAGATGACCTCCTAACTGCCACTGATGCCAGTCCCTCTCCCTGGCACCACCCCCTGCCCCTGGCCTGGTCCCATGGTGCCTGGTGAGGCTGAATGAGGGCTGCCATCTTGAGCCGAGCCACCAGGCTACGGGGAGCTTTGGGGCGGTGCCTCCCCGCTCAGAATGCTCGAGGTCCCAGCTCTGAGTGCAGGAATCTGGGCCACTCCTGCCCTTTTCAGTTCTCAGCAACCGACCAATGACACCAGGACATAGGCAGGGATGTGACAGACCCCCCCCAGCTGAGGAGCCGTGCTTCTCTGGAGGAATGGCGAGGTTAGTACTCTGCAGAGCAGCCCACCACTGCCACTCCTCACACCTCACTGGGTAATTTCTACACGGCCAAGGACTGAGGCTAATGGGCCGCCTCCTTCCATCCAGCTGCACAATCAGGGAGGGCAGCCCCCAGGCGCTCCCAGAGACCGAGGGGCTCTGCGTTCTGTTGAAAGGATGCCATTTCCATCCTACATCCGTCACAAGAGAAGGGCACTCTGAAAGCTTGGAATCCTGCAGCCACTGGGAGAGAATGAGCAAGTTAGAATGCTCCGCTGAGCCCTAAGAAGCAGGAAAACTTCCTCTCTGGGGATGGGCAGAGAAGGCATCCCTCTCAGTGGCTTGAGTGCCAAGGAGCCACCGTCTGAGCTCAGCGAATGCCGAGTGATTAAGCCTCCAATGTGCAAAGCCTTCCAAACAGCCCCTTCCAAGAACAACTTGGTGTACCCGTGCCCTGTTCCCGAGGCCCACCGCTGTCCACCCTCGAGCCACCCGGTGACAAACACCGGCCCTCACCACCGCATGGGCTGGCGCCCCCCCAGCCCGCTGTCATCACCCACCCCTCTTCCTGGGGTCTGTCTGCCTGCTCAGATGGGGAGCTGGTGGCCGGGCTAGCTGCCAACTCTGCACTTCCTGCCGGGCCCAGTGCACCATGGTCGCTCACCAAACACAAACTAAATGTCTGGTCCGAACTTTCTCCAGTTTCATTTCCCGGCAACTTCCACTTCCTGGGAGGTGAGATGGTGACTTTTGCTCCATCCTGCAGGGAGGCAAGATGGTCCAGTGATTGAGAGTTCCAGTTCTAGGATGAAACAGATGTACCTGGACGCCACCCACGCTTCCAGCCCCACCATTTGCTAGCTGTGTGACCTTGGGCAGGGTGTCTTCACTTCTCTGAACCTTGGTTTTCTGTTTTGTAAAATGCAGGTACTTACGGGATCTGTCTCACAGAGCTGCTTTAAAAATTCAATGAGGTGGTGCACAATCAGTGTGTGTGTGTGTGTGTGTGTGTGTGTGTGTGTGAAGTGTCAAGCATAGTAGCTTTAGGTCCTCAGTAAACACTAGATCTGCTGATGATACGGCTACAGACGCTGGTGCCTAACTTCAAGACAAGGTCCCGAGAGAGCAGGACAGCTTGGGTCCTTCTCCTGGGGAGAGAATATTCGATACTGTTTACAGTCCTGTCTGAAGCACCCACTCCCCTTTCTCTTCATCCCACCAGACATTCTCCTTTGCCCGTCCCCAAGCCTGGGCCAGGGAATCTAGTTATGTTCATTCATTTGCTCATTCACACCTTCCTCTAACAAATATTTATAGATTGACTATTCTGGGCAGGTCCTGTGCTATGGGCTGGGAGAGAAGCAAACAGGTCGAGGTCGTTAACCTCACAGAGCTTGTGGTCTAGAGGGGTGGGGACAGGGGCTTGTCAGCATAAGCATGGGGGGCGCACAGGAGGACCCCCGGACTAAGGGAAGGGAGGTGGGATGGTCTGAGCTACCATCTGGAGGACCAGATAGGAGGTAACTGAGGAAAGGGGAGAAAGAGAGGAAAGCAGAGGAAACAGCCCCAGCAAAGGCCTGGGTAGGAGAGAAAAGGCAGATTTAGGGCTTCGAGAGTGTCCAGGGTAGAAGCAAAGCCATAGGTGATGTGGCATCATCACACAGGCTGGCGTTTGCCTCTGTCTTCAGAGCTCTTCCTTTGGAGACTGACAAGGCCTAATGCTTTCCCCTCTCTCTGCACGTGGCCTCTTGTCTCCACAAGGAGCCCTTCCTGAGCCCCTGCCTAGTTGGTGCGCAGTGGGAGGAGGTAGGGTGGGACCCAGGAGAGGCGTTCACACCTGGGAGGGCCTGGGATGGACGGAAACCAGGAGGAGGAACTTGTCAGCTGGAGAGAAGGTCTGCCACTGCCAGTGTGACCAAAGCATTCACTCTATTTTCTCGCTCAATATTCCCAACATTGCAAGAAGATACCCTTGGTAGTTCCATTTCACAAATGAGGAAACTGAGGCACTGAGATTTTCAATAACACAAATGTGGCCCTGGTATCAGTCCCCAAAGCCGGTGTTCCGAACCACCAGGCCACCCTGGAGGTGGGATAGCGCTGGGGGAGAGGACCAGGCACAGGAGGGGACAGGAGAGGGAATGGAGCTTTCCGGGGGGTGACTCTCCTTGGCCTCCCCACTGGCCTCTTCCCCAGACACAGACCCCGGGAGCCAGAGCCTGCCAGTCCCTTGAGGGGACAAAGCCCCCATTCAGGGCTCTGACCGTCTCCCCTCCCAGCTGCTCAGCTCCTTGCAAAGCATTTTCCCTTAATAGCCTCCCATTCAGCAGGACGCCTGCAGCCCACATCTGTGGAAACCAGGGCACAGCAATTCCTCCTACCAGGCCAGCAAGGCTGCCACGCCATGGTCACCATGTCCCAAGTGTCTCCTTTTCCTCCAAGTCAGGAACCTTCCAACCCCCTTCCACTCCACCTGCTATTTCTGGGACTCTGCCTGTAGAGGGGGAGAGAGCTGAGACCCTGTCCTTCAGGCCAGTCCTTAACTTTTCTCTGCAAAATGTGTCTGAAGGGTGGGGATGGAGAGCAGGAGGAAGAGAAGATCTCTAGGTTCTAATCCCTCCTCTGCCTCCAATTTGCTGGGTGACCTTGGGAAAGTTACTTCACCTCTCTGGGCTTCCTGTTTTTTCAACTGTAGAAGGAGAAGGTAGCCCAGGCATGGATTCAGACCACCCAGGACTGAATCCTGGACCCACCACTAGCAAATTGTGTGACCTTTGACATACCTCTCTGAACCTCAGTTTCCTCATCTGTGTGAATGGGATGACCTACCTCAACGGCCGTTGAGAAGATTCGAAGAGGTAATCCGTGTGAAGCACTTAGCATAGGCCTGGCCCACAGTAAACAATCAATAAATGTTTGCTGTGATTATTACTATTACCGTAATAGATGTTTTTCAAAAGAGCTGTAGAATTTTTTTCTTTTCGAACACAATTTATAATCAAAACTCTGATAGTGGGGCATGGCGGGCAGGGCCTGTCCACCCTTTCTTCCAGCTCTTCCCAGCTCTCACCCACAGTGGCCTCTGGTTGTGACCAGTAAGTCTCAGACCTGGCTGATTCTCAACTCCTCCTGGGAGGGTTTTAAAGTCAGCTTCCCAGGCTCCACCTCTGAGATTCTCATCCAAGTAATCTCGGGGGAGCCCAGAAGACAGATCTTGTAGAATCACCCCAGGTAGTTCTAATGATCTCCCAGGTTCAGGCTGCACTAAGGTCCTTTCTGGCCCTTAGGTGACATCAAGACTTTAAGGACAAGGGCCTCCTTCCCCGTCGCCCCCTCTGAGGCTGAAAACTACCCCACACAGGCCCAGAGGGTTCCAGTGGTCCCCACACCCTTGCCCAGCTCCCAGTCTGTCCCCTACCTTCATCAGAATCCCTTCTGCAAATCCTTGACTGAGAGGGGACAGAGGTGAAGGGCTCCTTCACCCACCTCCAGGCCCAGCCCTCAGGCACCATGTTCCTGCCCCTCCTTTCCAGGCCTGTCTCTTTTGCTAATAATGTTTTAAAAGCCTGTGAGGGCTTACCATGTGCCGGGCGCTGTGCTAAGCTCCTTATAGATATCATCTCGTTAAATCCTTGCAAAGCCCTATGATGTATGAATTACCATCCCCAGCGACAGATGAGAAAACAAAAGCATAGAGAGGTTAAGTGACTTGATTCTAGTCACACAGCTATAAGTAGCCCAGCTGAAACTCTACCCTAGGTCTGCCCAACGCTGTAACTCATGCTCTTAACCGCTTTGCTGACGTCCTCCCCTCAGTGCCCCCACTCCTAACCCTTCTCCATGAATCCCCACTCCCTGCCTCTACATCCCCAGGGGCCTGCTGAAGCTTCTCCCAAGAACGTGGCTCTGGCCACAGCTCCAATGGCAGGCAAGAAGCACCACAGCAGAGCTTGCTCTAACTGGCGCCTGAGAGCGTGCCTAACCTTGGGGTAGAGAGGCCAGACACTCCCTTGGGAGATCACAGATGCCCTGGTGAATCCAGTCACCCAGCCAGTTCCTCCCAAGCAGACTCCCATCAGCCCTTCTGTCTGCCATGTGACAGTCATCCATCCATCCGGACATCAGGTCAGCCTGCACTTACCAGCCCTGGGCATCTGTCAATCTTCCTTCTGACATCAGAGGCCACCAGATGGTCCTTACATGCTTCTTGGTTCATCAGTCAGTTAGTCCCTCTCCTCAGACCTTGATGTGTGAGTCTCCAGGGTGGAGATCCCTGACTCAGGGTCAGTGGGAACAGACCTAGCAACTGTCCCTGGAGACCTTATCATCGGACATCCACAGAGCCAGCATTCACCCAGCAGCCGCCTAGGTCATGATGCCAAACAGATCTCCCATCCTGACCCACCGCCACCTCATCTCCCCTGGGCCCATCTGCCCCCTCACTGCTGGGGACCTTTCCCTTGGCGACATGTCTAGGTAATTTGGAAGGTGATTAACAGCAATCATGCTTGAGTTTGACATCCAGGCATGGCCGCTAAATTGAGGCTCACAAAGCCTCCTTGACATCCAATATGTTATATGCTTTTCCCCTTAATTAGGAGTTAAAGTGGATAAATATGAAGTTGCCATGGCAACACCCTCCCAGGTTGGTGGAGGGATGCAGCTCAGTTTCTGTCGGCTGGCTGGCTGACATGTTGGCTGATGGACCAAGTCGGCTCCTGGGAAGGAGTAGGATGGGGCCCCCTTCCACTTCCCTGGGAACCTGTCCCCCAGGCCCAGTTCTGGTTATTCTGTCACTGTTCACCAGACTTCACAGAGCCCTGGAATGCCCCACCTGGACCATAGACCTCAGCTGGTCTAAGCCCCTCATGGAGCAGGTGGGGAAACTGAGGAGGAAAGTCTCTGCTCCAGGAATGAAAGGCAGACAAGACCTACTGACTTTGGGACCAGAGTCCATAGTCATTCCTCACCAACCTGGGATCCTAGATCCTTTGGAGGATCTGCTGAAGCCTATGCATTGTCTATCTGGATACACTTTCAGGAGGTTCAGACCCCCGAAGCGTGTCTGTGTACTGTACCCAGCTGTTTCTCCAAAGCTTTTACCACCTGCAGAAACTCCTAAAAAAATGCATTTGTATGGTAAGTCTTCACTCTTTCATGTCTGCTTTCCCCCACTTGATAGTTTTGTCTGAGACACCCCGCAATCTTCTCTTCCTCACCCCACCTCTCTTAGGCACCCTTGGCAAGGTGCCTAAGCCATTCCTCCACCAGGATTCTATGTGTGTAGCTGGAGTGGGCAGGGGGCAAGGGTAGGACGATAGGGGTGGGGAGCCCTTGGGACTGCAGCATGGCTTCAGCGAACAGCTTTTCCTGCTCTGCAGCTGGAGGGTGACCTACAAGTTTTGTTTTTGCCTGGGAACGGGAGGCTTGGGGCTGTGGGGGCAGTGATGGGGTGAGCAGAGTCAGTCAGATCTGAGGGGAAGTCTCTGCAACGTGGGCCTGAGATCAGCCACATAGTGGGGTTCAGGCCCAGAACTGGACTTTGCTTTTAAATTTTCATAACTAATAGCTGAGCACTTACGGTGTGCATTTTCTCATATTATCTCATTTAATCCTCAGCAATTCTACAGAGCCGGTACTATGATTATCCCTACTTTACAGAGGAGAAAACAGATTCAAAGAGATTTAGCCACATCGTCAAAATCACACAGCTAGTAGGTGGAGTCATCAGAATTTGCACCCACGTCTGTCTGACTGCAGAATCCAAACTCTAACCACTACACTCCACGGGCATTTGAACTGCCTTTCCCTGACCTGCAAGTTAGCAGCTACGGGGTTTCAGCCAGGGAGCCTTTCTGCTGGGGAGGTGGGGACACTGAAAAACTCCTCCGTCTCTGCCCCCAGCTCTGCTCTTGGGGCCGGTGGAGGAGAGTCTATGGGCTCACGCCTCACACAAGTTCCCCTACTGAGGAAGAGCCAGCCTCAAACAGCTTCTAACAGAATCAAGATGTTTAAACCTTGAAGGAGGAAGTGAGGGCCCTGGTCAAAGAGCCCACAAAAGGAAGCACCTCAGAGTGACCTAGTCCTATTTCAGGAGACCAAACTGGGTCTTTCTTCTTCTCCACCCTCTCCCTCTGTGCCACAGCCCTAGTGCAGAGCCGCGTGTTCAGGCAGGGAGAGGAAGCTGCGCTCCCTCCCCAGCCCCACTGCGGAGGGAGCATGTCCCCTCATCTCATCCATCAGTCCTGCGCCTGTGCTGGCAGGTGGGAGGGAGCCTCCTGAGGAGCTGGGACTCGGGGCTCCCACGTGCCCCCGCACCACGTGCCGTGGGTGCTGGCAGCGGGAGCTGGGGCTGGTGGCGTGGCCCCCGAACTTCCTTTCCTTCCAGTTCTGACTAAAGATAGAGACGGCAGGGACGAAGCTCGTCCTGTCAGACAGTGTTGGGGGGGATGCCTGTGCAGACACAGCTCCCCGCTTCTTGGCACGTGACACCCAGCCCCCAATTTTCCCCACGTACACCCCCTGCTTCTCACAGTCTCCCTCTGCTGTGGCAGCGACGGCCGAGGATCCAGCGTTTCTTGGGGGAGATCTGCTGCTTTCCCCCAAATCTCAGCAAACGTCCTCATTGGTCTCTGACTCCAGGGAGGGGTCCAGGTCGGGGCTGTAGTCTAGAGGAGCAGAAGACCTGACTTCAGGGGTTTCCTTCCCCTCTTCCCTCAAGCCACATAAGGTGGGGGGACAGGGCTGTCAGGACTGGGGCCCCTTCATATCTTTCAATATTGGAATAAGGCCCAGAAGCCCAGTCAGCTAAGTGGAATAGTCTTGGTGGTAGAGGCAGGGGAGGGGAGCATGTGCTCTAAGAATGTCTTGCATTTTTCAGGGAGGATGACTTTCAAGCCTCAAGCCTCAGGGTCCCTCCTGCCTCTTGGCCTTCCTGCAGGTTCCCCTGCTTCAGGTGACTGAGAGAAACCAGGGCCAACTTAGTCTCCTGTTTAGCTGCTGGGTTCCTGTAGGCAGCCCCACCCAGCAGAGAGGCCTGGAGGGGTCTACAGGAAGGGGTAAGGGAGGAGCCTGGCATCCTTTGCTGCTCCTCTCTGCCATCCCCACCCCACCCTGGCTGCCCAGTCTGGAGCTCTGCTTGGGGAGAAACACACACACACACACACACACACACACACACACACACACACACACACACATTATCCTGGACACAGCATGAATTTATAAGCTCACACCAGGTCCTGAGGGCATGAAAAGCTAGTGCTGGGCTGGGGACAGGCACAAAAAAGATACCTCTACCACAGTTCCTTGTCACCCAAAGAGATGCTCTTCTCTTGGGGACAGAGACCAAAGCTGAGACCTCTTCTGATCCCCAACCCCAATCCGATCCAGGCACCCGAAAGGTTCTAGATCTCTGCTGGTTCAATGGCACACGGGGTGGAGAGCAGTGGGCAAGAGGAGACAGTTTGCTGCTGTATCCCCAGTGCCTGAAACAGTGCCTGGCATGCAGTAGGTGCTTAGAAATATCTGTTGAATAAGCGAATGAAAGAATAAACGAACAAACAGGATGCAGTCAAGACCCAAGACAGGAAGGGAATCATCATCATGGCACGTTTGCACCAGGGCTGGATTGGAAAACGAGAGAGCCAAGGGTAGGCTAATAAATTCAGTGCCTCTTCAAACCAACACTCTCTCAATATTTGTTCAGTATTTGTTTGGAAGAGAAGCTGTGCAGGGACTGGGCAGGAAGCCCCGCCCCCGCCCCCGCTGCAGCCCTCAGCCTCTCCTCCACCAGCCCCAATGATTCAGCTTTGGCCCTAACCTCACCAGTCCCGCCAAGCTACACAGAAACCCTTTGGTTCCGCAGGACCCCCTCCTCCGAAAGGAGTTTAATGAATAATTGTTGTAGCTTGAGCGCCCTGTGGGAATCTCACCTCTGTGCCCAGCGGTTTATGGAAGCATTCCTGCCACTGCTCACTCCCACCCCAGGCTTGTGCCTGGTAACTACTCTTTTCTCCAATTCGTTAAGTGACCAGTGAAGCTTTAGCGCACCTTAGAGATGGGTGCCCTGGGCAACTGCCTGGTGGGCCGCCCTCCGCTGGATCTCTCCTCCGGGTGACTATGGAGGGGAGAGGCATGGGGGTGTCTACACAGTGCCCTCTTCAGCTCCGACAATCTCCTTCCCCCGTACCTAGGAGGGAAGGTCAGGATGGGGAGGTGGAGTGGCCGGAGGAGGTAAACCCCCTTGCTTCCAGCTCTGAGCAGGTGAGAGGCGAGTGACCAGCAACCAGAATGGACTCCTACTCCCTTCCCAGGGAGCTCCAGGGGCAGACCCGCTGCTCTCTGGCCCCCATTCTGCAGGGTAATGACCTGAGCCCCGAGATCCAGCAAGTGCAAGTGAGCCCAGGATAAACGACGTTAGAGCTGCTGAACTAACGCCACCTGACTTCCATTCCGCAGGGGTGACTGTGAAAACCAGATGTCTGGCCAATGAGACCATCACCGGAGCAAAATCTTTAAGTAAATACGTAGTCACTCGTAGTCATTCACTTCCGTTTCCTCTGCTCTGCCTGACCCGCCCTCCCCTGCTTTCTGATTCCAGCCCCAACTTCCCACCTCAGCCTGCCTGCCCCCTGCCCCCATCCTCTCCCTGCAGCTGCTTTCCCGGCCCCCACCCCCGCCCGCGGAGGGCTTCTCCATCCTCTCCCAAGCCCCCTGCCACCTGAGCAGCATAAAATGAAACCTCTGAGCACCTGTGCAGGTGAAGGAACGGTAACAACATTAACACTATTTCTCGAGCACTCACCCTGTGCCAGACGCCGGGCTACAATACTTCTTTTATTTATTTATTTTTTTGGCTGCGCCCGAGCGGGGGCTACTCTTCGTTGCAGCGCGTGGGCTTCTCATTGCGGTGGCTTCTCTTGCTGTGGAGCACGGGCTCTAGGTGCGCGGGCTTCCGTAGTTGCAGCATGCAGGCTCAGTAGTTGTGGCGCACGGGCTTAGTTGCTCCACGACAATGAGATCTTCCCGGACCAGGGATCGAACCCGTGTCCCTTGCACTGGCAGGCGGACTCTTAACCACTGCGCCACCAGGGAAGTCCCTGGGCTACAGTACTTCTTTATGTGCATTATCTCATTTACTCCTCACAGCGACCCTGAGATATGGATACCATACATCATTCAGGATAAGGCTCTAGGGTCAGACAGAGTCCCAGCTTTCTCGCTCACCAGCTGGGTGACTACAGGAAAATCACTTAGCCTCTCTGAGCCCCTGTTTTCTCAACTGTAAACTAGGGAGATTCACAGTACCTACCTTCTAGGGCTGTGAGAGGATATGAAGAACTAAAGTGCTCGGCACAGTGCCTGGCACATAGGCAGGCTGACTCGCGGCGCCATAATCATTATTATCTTCTTTTCAGTTGAGGAAACCAGGGAGGCTAAGTCAGGTGCCAAGGTCATGAGTGACTAGAACATGGCAGGGTCAGGGCTCTAACCAAGGCCTCCCCATCCTGTCTGAGGGGCTCAGCTTGGGGCCAGGTCAGACATCTCCCCCATCCCTTGGCTCTGCCGGCCCCCGGGGTCACGGCCCCTCTTTCTCCTGTGGAAAGGAAACTGGAACTGAACGAGCTGGAGTGAGCCTGTGGATCTCTAGCGACAGCCAGCATCCCACAGTGTTCTCCGGAATGTGTGCACACGCCCACCTGCCAGGCCTGGAGGAATCCAGGCTTTAGACTTGAAAGGTAATTCCATCCCCCGTGCTTCCTACCCTCCCCCGCAGCGCTGGGTGTCCATGACCGCAACACAGACCCAGTTTCAGAGGAACAAGCCCTCAAGTGCAGAGCCCGATGTGCGCTCGCCTTGCTCTCAGGAAGCCTCCCTGGTGGAAGCAGCAGCTTTGCAACTAGCTGGAGACATAGCCACCCCTGGCCTCTCACACCTCCTCTGGACTTGACAACTCTCCACCCTTTCCTCAGCCTGCCGTATCCAGGCTCCTTGTCTCTCTCCCTCGCCCCAGCCTGGGGAAGCTCCATCTCCCTGCCCATCCTCTCCCCTGCCTCCCAGGCCCCCGACCCAGGGTCACTTCTCATCACAGTGGACACTCCACGACTGCCCCTGTGCATCCCCCTTCACCTACCACCTCCATCCCCACCCTCTACCTGTTTCTCTCCACCCAGTGGCCCAACTCAGCCCAGGCCCTGAGCCTGGTGCCCAGCGCTTGGGACTGGGGCAGGAGGAAGCCTGGAGCAGCTCAGAGCTCTGTTTAACTACTAATGAGAATGAAGCAATCTGTAATTAGGGGATGAGGGCATGTGGCTGTGCTCCGTGGACCCTGCGCTGGGGGAGGGGCTGGAGCCCCTGCACACATCCTCACGTGCCTCCGGCCCCCCATCTCTGGCCAGATTCCTCTCTCACTCACCCTCCCACTTCATACTGGGTCCCGTGGCCAGCTCTCTGACCGTGATCCCCATTCATTCAGCCCGCAGGACCTTCCCCACTCAATCCTGCCCCGGCTTCTTGTCCCAGCCTTCTCCACTGAGCAGAAGGTGCCCATTCCCTGCAGTCACAGAAATCTCCAACTCTCGTGGCATCACAACTCCCTCAGGGGCCAGGCCAGACCCCCATCCCCAGCCAGGCCTTGAGTACTTGGAACAAGAAGCCCCTGCAAAGGAATCCACAACGAGTCAAGCCCCACGCCTCTCCTGCTCCGCCATTTGGCTTCTACTTTCTGTCCCCCTCCATTGGCATCTGCCCTATTCTCCCCACCCACCCAGCAGGGGGCCAGTGATAACCCCCCCCCCCCAGCAACCTTCCCCATCCCAGCCAGTCCCCTGTCCTCTTCCCCTCTGACTCCTATGAGAGCTTCTTGGGTGGTGGGAAGGCAGCACCCCACCCCCTTCCCACCCCCACACCCCTTTGTCCAGGGACAGGAGGAGGATGTTGCCCTCCAGTGGCTGTGGCTAGCAGTAGCCCAGGGAGGGAAGGATGTCCGGGCTCCTTGGACTGTCTCAGGCCCCCATCTGTCTAGGGGCAGAAGCTGGGGGGGTGGTCCCGCCAGGCACCTTTAGAGCTGGGTGCTGCCTAGTAGCCTAGTTAGCGCTGATCCCCTTACTCTGGCCCCGTGGGCCTGCTTGATCAGGTTCATCCCTGACCCCTCCCCCCACCGGAATATTTTCTGATACTTTCACCAGCTCTTGAGATCTATTCTAGCACATACTCTACCCACACCCTCCCACCCAGCACCGTCCAGCAACAGGCCTGGCACAAGGTATCAATTAATTACAAAAATGACAAGCAAGATCAACACTCCTATGGAGCACTCCCTGCTTCCTCTGCGCTAGGGAAGGGCTTTGCAAACGCTGGCCGCTCAGTCCACACGGCAGCCCCAAGAGGTGAGGGAAATTGTCAACCCCACTTTACAGATGAGGAAACAGAATCTCAGGGAAATGAGGTAATATCCTGGCTCACCCAGCCGGGAGGGGCTGACTTAGGGGTCTGACGCGAGAGCCCAGCTCTTGGCCAGGAGATATTTGGCCGTAATGGCCATTGATGGAGGGCTGTATGTAGGTGAGAAGGGGGTTAGGGACAGGCAGGGGGTGTGGCCAGCATAGGGACATGAGGAGCGAAGTGGGAGGTGAGGGAGTGTCCGGAGCAGCAGAGGGTTCCAGAAAGTGATGTGAGGCAGGGATGTGCAGGGTGGATAGAGGGTGAGAAGTGGTGGGGAAAGAGTGTGAGGGGTGCAGGGGTGAGCCAGGGAGGGGTGAGGTGTGAGGAGGGAAAAAGGAGGGGAGGGGGTGTCCAGCATGTGAGAGACGTGTACGCAGGGAGTGGTACAGGGCTGAGGTTGAAGAGAGATGAGGTTTGGGGTGAGAGGGCAACGTGAGGACAAAGCAGGAGGTGGAGAGAGTGTCGGTGTGTGGGGGGGTGTGAGGCGGAGGGCTGGAGGCGTGAGGGCCACGAGGGGTGAAAAGGTAGGGCAAGGATGAGTGGGAGGTAGGGGGAGTGTCAGGTGTGGAGGTGTGAGAGGCACGAAGCGTTTGAGGGAGAAAGTGAGAAAGGTGTGTGGGGATTGCGAAGGTCCCTGAGTATCTGGAGGACATGAGCAGGGGAGAGGAGCGGAGGAGGGGCGGGCATGGGTGGTGTGGGGAGGGGTGCATGGATCTGAGGGGCTTCCACAGTTTGGCTTTTGTCCCTGTTTTCGTCCCCAGCTGCCGCAGCCCTGCCAGAGCTGGCCTCACTGCCAGGCTCATTTCAGGGATGGGTGGAAATTTCCATTTCAGCAAAATCCATTTGTGAAGCCCTGGAGCTGTGAGCCTTGTTCTGCTCTGCCCACCTGGCTCTGGCCTGCCCAGCCAGCCCTACTCTCTACCCCAGACCTCCCTCTGCTCTCCCTCCCCTTCAGGCAGGGGTGGACTCAGGGACTTGCCACTCCCAGCCCCGCCAGACTCCACTCCAACTCCGCCCGTATAGCCTACAGAGGAGCCTGCACTGCAGAGCATCTCGATCTCCTGGATGCCCCCAGGGTCTGGCGGGTGTGAGGGCCTGGTCACCGCCTTGTGCTCAGCTAGAGTACCATCAGTACACCGTCTGTCCCCACTGCCCCCTTTCCCAGTGCTGTGGGTGGGTGTGACATCACAGGATAGCAGAATGGGACAGGCTCTTCTTTTTTCTCTTTTTAATTTATTTATTTTAATTTATTTATTTTTGGCTGCATTGGGTCTCTGGGCAAGCAGGGGCTACTCTTTGTTGCGGTGCCCACGGGCTTCTCATTGCTGTGGCTTCTCTCGTTGTGGAGCATGGGCTCTAGGTGCGCAGGCTCAGTAGTTGTGGCACACGGGCTTACTTGCTCGGCGGCATGTGGGATCTTCCCGGACCAAGGCTCGAACCTGTGTCCCCTGCATTGGCAGGCAGATTCTTAACCACTGCGCCACCAGGGAAGCCCGGGACAGGCTCTTCAAGATAATCCTATTTAGAGCTCTTCACTTTCTAAATGAAGAAATAGAGGGCCAACCAGGAAAAGGCACTTATTTGTCCAGAGCTACACAACTGGCTGGTGTGCAGGGCCTGCACGACCCCCTTACTTAGAGGAGGAATTGTAGAAAGACTGTCATGCAAACTTAGATTCAAATCCTGGTTCTGTTGGAGTGGCATGCCTTCAACAAGTGGTTTTACTTCTCTGCACCTCAATGTGCTCACCTACCAAGTGGGGCTTGTGACCACCCAGGCTGGCGTAAGGGTGGTGAGTGGACCATAGCTAGATGCAGTGAAGTGGGCGTAGGTAAGAAAAGCTGCTGGGCCCTTGAGTCCATGGGGCAGGCAGGCACAGACACCAGTTCTAGATTCTGGCCTTTTGCCTTGCTCCACACCTTCCCAAGGGCCACAGAAACTGCAGGGACCATCTGGGATGACATGGCCAGGGACTGGGGCTCTGGATGGAAAGATGAGCTGTGGGCTCCTGGGGTAGAAAGTGAGGGGACACCTTGGGCCATCTCACTCAAGCCTCTGAGCAAGGCTTTCCTCTTCTAGCCCGTAAGGAGTGGCCACTCTGGACTCAGGGAGGAGGGATGGATCCCCTGGGTTTGAGCCACAGCCCTGCATTGGGGGAAAGACGGAGCTCCTCAGGAGCAGGGGCAGGGTCTCTCTTGCTCACTGCTGTATCCTGGCACGGCACGCGGCAGACAGGGTACACCCCTCAGGCGCTGCCACAGCTAGAGAGAGCTTAGGACAGATCTTAGTAGCCAGTACATGGCAAGCACCAAGGGCCACTTGACCTAGCCTGCGATCTGCCCAAGACCCACATCCTAGGTGCACCCTGCACACATGCCCCAGCACACACTGGAGCCAAGCTCAGCTCTAGCACGTGCCCCAGCACATCCTCCAGCTGCTGCCCTCCTCCCCCAGCCTCCACAGGAATCCCAGGGCCCATCTGCTCCACTTTCCTGAATCCCCCCTGAACATCTGGACTGCTCCCGAAATCTGACTTCAGGGAGTTGCTGGAGGGAAGAGGAGACTCCTAGGTCCCATTTGTCCTGAGCTGGAGCCAGGGAAGTCTCTGCCTGACCCGCTACTCACAGCCTGCAGCTACCAGAATTAACAGGCCTGATGGGACCCTGGTCCCTAGCTCCTACTTCCCCTACCCTTGGGTACCCCCTTGCCTATAGGGTTGTAACTATCCTCTTCTCTCCGTGCACACGTTACGCACCCTACACAACCTCCCCAGCATCTGCCCAAGCGTCACTCCATTCTCTTGAAGAAAATACATAATCTGAACGTATTTAATTTCACTGAACTGTACACTTAAGAATGGTTTTTATGTTATGTGTACTTTATCAAGAAAAATAAAAAAAACAAACAGACCCCAAACCCCAAACCATAATCTGCTCATGTGTTTAGTTTTGCACTCGACACACAAAGGCTCCCAGAGCTTCCTAGCAAGGGCTGTGGTCCATCCAGAACTGTACAGCCCAGAGCACAGGCTGCCCCTCCCCCTCCCCCTCTCCTTGGTTGGGTTGTGGGGGACTTTGTCCAGGGCAGCAACCAGTCTAGGTCCCAGTTAGGAGTCAGCCAGCCTAGGAGAGCCAGGCTGGGAATGACCCTCCCCTATGTCCAAACCTTTCCCCACCACCTCTCCCTTACCTCCACCTCACCAGCTCTCTTACAGGCTATCCTAGTTCTTTCTTTGGTTTGGTTCAGGAGAGGGCCTCTCCCCGGCGTGATGCTCTCCATGGTCCTGAATCACCAGGTCAGGGCCGTATGACTTCCCCTTAACCTTGAGGAGTGGGTCACACTGACCCACACATCTCCAAGGCACATTGACCGAGGTAAGGAAGGAGATGATAGTGAAAGAGAGGGCAGTGGAGAGACAACAGAGGCAGAGAATGGGGACACAGGGACAGAGAGAAAGGGATCAACATGAGACTGCCAGAAGGAAGAAAAAGTGATTTTTGTTGTTCCTTCTAAGAAAGGCAACCTTCCCTCTGGGTACTTGGATGTGGGTTAAGACCTCCTTATCCTATGCAGATGCCAGCTCCTGTTTGCCCCTGCAACCTTCCAGCTGTCCCACTTTCCAGTTCCTTCTCTTACCCACTGTTTCCTGCCCCTCGCTGACTTGGGATCCCTGTGTGTTGAGTGCCATCCCCAGCCCTGGCCCTAAAGGCTCAGCTGCTGCTGCCTTCTCCCTGAAAGCTGAGAGAGGCGACCACTCGCCAGACTTCTCCCATCCACCACCCCTCCAAGAGCAGGTTAGAGATGCAGAAGTCCTGTTCAGTCTCCCTAAGAGTGGCGCCCCCCTCCCCCAGTGCCCTCCTGAGCAGAGGGATGCCTGTAGCCAGAGGGAGGGACGGACCCAGCCTGGGGGAGTCCTCGGGACTGAGCCTGGAAGGAAGGAGCTGGGGAAACAGAAAAGAGTGCAAAGCGGTTTCCCGTTCTGTTATGGCTGTTATTATTTATTTATTCATGTATTTTTTTTTTTTATTAAAGAGGAGATGGCCTAACGAGCGGGAAGCCCTGCCGGCTCTCAGGGGCGGAGCTGGGGGTAATGGGGCGCTAGCCACTATGCAGGGCTCCCTCCCCAGCCGCCAGAAGTCCTCAGTAGAATCTCCTCCATGCTGGCTCCCTCCCCCTCCACACTGCGCCTCTGCCTGTGCCACAGGGGCCCAACCCTCACCTGGGCAAGCGTTTCTCTCTTCCCCATCCCTACCAGGTTCTGTGGACACAAGAGCCAGGGCTGGAGCCTCAGAGGATGTCCCTCTTCCTTCTCCAACAGCCCCCTTCCCACACCGCACCTGGTGAGACCATCCCCCTCCCAGGCTCCTTCTCTAACTACAGAGCCAGCTCCCAGCCCTCGCCAGATAGGGGAACAGCCCAGCTCTCATCCCCTAGTCAAAGGTCATGCCAGCCTTCATCAAGGACAAGATTTAGCTTCAGCTCTAGCTTTCAGTCAACAGCAAGCTTCAGACCTAGGTACACTTCAAGTCTTAAACCCAGCTCCTAACAGGCAGCTAGCCTCAGACCTGGACTGGATCCTCACTCCCCGCACGTGGAGACAGCGGCAGCCTAGTCCCAGCTCTGAGGCTCTCTCTGGGAAACTAGGCTTAGACCCAGCTCAAGAACCAGCACCTATGGTAGGTGTAGCCTCAATCCCTGTCTGTACTGTAGAAGAGCCTCAGACCCAACCTCCAGCCCCAAGCCCAACCCCAGGGTTTAGGGCAGTGAAGAAGGTGAACGCTTTTGGAGGTGATGCCAGTAATAGCTTGGCTGGTTCGGGGAATATGGCTGCGGGGACGAGCAGGGGCGACTGGTTGTTCCTTTTGCACCGGACCACTGCAGGCTTACTCCACTGGCAAAGGGTCGCCTCCTACTTGTCATAAGGACCTAGCGGAGGGCACACCCTGGGAATTTATGGAGAGGAGGTGGGGGTGTGGGCCCTGAGAGACCCCTACCTATGTGAGCACAACGCCACAATTTCCATCAGGCTCCCCTCAACGTCCAACGGAAGCTGGACCAAGGGAAGTGATGCGTACAGCAAACATGAGCAGTGCCCTGCTGTGTGCCAGGATCTGGGGACCAGAAGAACATCCCCAATAAGCCAGGTCTCTCTAACGGTGGGTGGGGGACCAGCATAAAGGTCTTAGCAGCACCGAACTACTGAGCATGTACTTATGCCAAGCCCTGTGCTTCACAGCATTAACTCACTGCATCATTACAGCCCTACAAGGTACACGCTGTTATTGTTCCCCTTTTATTTATTAAATAACATTTTATTATTACAGAGGCAATACATGTGCGCTGTGGAAAATTTTAAAACACAAAAAGCAAAAACATAAAAATAAAAACATCACATTCCTACCACTATTCACACCTTAATGTACATCCCTCCAGACCTTTTTCTTACTTATAAGTATCTTTTAACCAAAATATGACACATTTTACATACATACTGTTTCACGATCACCTTTTTTTCAGTCAACAATCTCCAGCTTTCCATTTTAGTACATTTTCATCCCTTTTAATATCCAGACCCTATACAAACCTCCCCATTTGCTGCCCCCCGAAGTCCTTTATGGCTGGTTTGTCGGAATCCAACACCAGGCCGCACATGGCGTCTGATCATTATGTGTATTAAATTGTTTAAGACAGTGCATTGCCCCAGTTTTTTTTTTGGCCACCGCACCACGAAACAGCCAAGTCAGTTTTCCTACAGAGTATCCCTCCTTCTAGATGTCTGGTTACTTTCTTGTGCTGGATACTTCCAGTGTTTTCTGTAAACCAGAAGTCAGATCTAAAGGCTAGAATGATTCAAGTTAAATGTTTTGGGCTAGAACACATGCGAGGCTCTGTCACACACTTCACTTCCTACCACATCGGAAGACACAACGTATCTCATTCATCCACTGATAGAAATGCTCAGATGAACACCAGCTAATGATAGTTACGGCTCTCTCTTCACCTTGCTCCTAGAAAATAGTGTGTGTGGGTTACTCTGGCACCAAACAAATGCCAATGTCCCCATCAACCATTCCCCTAATAGTTTTTAATACCAATCCACAGCCCTTGTCTGATTACTTCCAGTTTTAAAGATGAGAAAACTGAGACTCAGGTCGGGGAAGAAAACCAGTCAAGCTCACACAGCCAGCAAATTTTTGTCAGGTTTTCGTCCTCTTTCCCACCATACTGAGCTGGGTGCACAGTAGGTATCTGGTACACATTTAAATGAATGAAAATCTGGGACTTCCCTGATGGCGCAGTGGTTAAGACTCCAAACTCCCAATGCGGGGGGCGTGGGTTTGATCTCTGGTCAGGGAACTAGATCCCACATGCCTGCTGCAACTAAGGGTTTGCATACCACAGCTAAGGAGCCCACGAGCCACAACTAAGGAGCCCGCCTGCCACAACTAGTACCCGGCACAACCAAATAAATATTTTTTAAAAATTAAAAAAATATATAAATGCATAAAAATATGCGGGGAAGGGGTTTCCCCTCTTCCTAGACTAGGCTGACCAGAGGTGGAAAAGGTTCTTGGTGAGGCCCAACCTGGGTCTGAGAGCTGTTGCCACTAATGATGGCACTGGCAAAGAGACTGCACCTGTTATGAGGGGGCCTGTGCTAAGTGCTTTACAAATGCGAGCTTCTTTGATCCAGTCAACAACCTGCCAGCTATGCACTATTAAAACCCCAAGCCCCATTTTACAGATGAGGAATATGAGGCTCAGAGAGGTAAAGTACTTGCCCAAGGCCACACAGCTAGTGATCAACAGAGCCATGGTTAGTTCTTCTGACTCCAAAATCCAGGCACTTTACCACCACCCTGACCTGCCTTCTCAAGCTGGTCTCCCTCCCAGGCCTGAGACTGAAGAGTAAAACTAACGAGAGGGGCTTTGGGCCTCCTCCTTGCATGGGCTGGTTCTGACCCTGCCTCCAGCCCCTTATGGCCATGAGTCAGCATCAACGGGAGCGAAGAGGGTTCCCTGTGTCTCCTTTGCTGGCCTCTCCTCACCAAGTAGCTCTCTCCGTCTGTGAAATTGCTAGAATCTGACCTGGTTCCTCCAGCCTCTGCACCCAGTTAATCCCTCCTAAACTCCATTCACCCTGCCCTCCCCCAAGCCCACTCTAGGCCTTAATGCCCCCATCAGAGCCCTTCACACTTGCACGACAACCTATGGTTTATGAAACGCTTCCTTTTTCTCACATGTATGTAGTTGGACCCCACAATCATCTTTTGAGGGAGGCAGGGATCATGTGTTCCATTTCACAAATGCAGACATTGAGGTTTGCTGAGGAAAGTTCTGAGCTCAGAGCTGCCTCACTCTTCCCCAGTTCAGTACAGTATTTTCAAGGTGGGACCTAGGCCCGTGTGCCAGTTCAGGACCAGCCCAGATGATGGAACTTGGCCGTCTTTTGGAAGGTGAGGCTCGTTCGTCCCTGGGAGAGGCCTGTGAGCCCGTCTGAGCCTAGAGCAGGGGCTAAGTGGTCAGCCTCCCGTCTTCCATCCCTGTCAGGGAGCAAATCTCTGAAATGTCACAGCGCTGAGGGCGTCCTGGGAAATGTCAACACGTGCTGATTCGGGTCCCTTGGCAGAGGGTGGAGCCAGCCTTTCTCTGCAGAGCCTCCCTCCACCATCTCCCTGTTCCCAACAGCCAAAGGAACAGATGCCGGGGAACTCTTAGGGCTGGTCCAACCTGATTTTATAGATGGGGGAACTGAGACCCAGGCTCACAGAGCAAGCTGGTGATTTCTTCTTTGAAAACATCAAGGATTAGTGACGAATCCCCACCCACCTCCCCACTCCCTCTTATTTCCTATCTTCCTCTGAGCCCTGGAAACTCACCCACACACACACCCCCACCTCCTCTCCCCGCCCACTCCCTATCCCCGTCACCCCGGAGTCAAGACACCAATTCCGGCAGCTAAGGGAGCAGAGGGAGGGCCTGAGGAGTGGCTCTGGGCCTGGCATCAGGGGCTGTGCTAAGGAGAACAGCTTGAGCTAGCCGCCACACCAGCCTCTGCCTTCCCCACCCCCTCACTGGACTGACACCCGGACCAGGTTCTTCCTGCCACCTCCAGAATAGAGAAAATAAATGTTCTACTGAATGACAGCACGTGGGCTGCGGCGGCGACACAGTAGCCTCCATGTACCCTGGGAAGCCACCACCCTCTCCAGTCCCTACGTGCCTGGTGCTCCTGACGTCTCTCACCTTCTCTCTGTTGGAGCCTCTTTTTCCATCACCCACCCCACCTAACCAAGGAAGGCTGCCTCTTGCCCCAACCCAGGCAGTCCTACTGAGGCTCCATCCATTTGTTTTCACATCTACTGGATGCAAAGGATCCTGCATCACCATCTCAAGGAATCATCCCCGGGGCCCTGGGGAGTCTGAACCCTCTGTTTTCAGCGGCAGAGTCCACGTCCTTTTCTCTCCCAGCCCTCTCACAATTGTAGTGTATAGCGAATGCTGTGTCCTCTCTGGGCTGCGTCTGTGTATCTGTAATGAGAACAGGATCCAATGCGGGGAGGGCACGTCTGTGTTCGTGCTTACCCTCCAGGCCTGCCATGTCACAAGTACACAGCGAATTATCATTGAGGAAATAAACACTGATATCCCAGATCAGGCCCAGACTGTACCTAATAGTCTGCACTTCTGCCTCGAAACACTTTGAGGTTGGTCTTCCCCACAGACTGTTAGCTCCCTGAAGGCAGGGACCATGTGTTTCTGATTCATCTCTGCATCCTTAGTGATTAACACAGTACCTGGCCCGTAGCAGGCACCCAGTAACTCTTCATGGAAGGAAATGTTTGAGTGGGTGGATGGATAGATACATAAATGGGTGAATAACCTAGGCAGGAGATTTTTATTCTCTTATTAATGGGGAACTGAGACTCAGAGAGGATGGACACCAAGAAAAGTCTTCCCAGATGTTAAGTGGTAGAGTCAGGATTTTAATGCAGGAAAAACTGGCCCAGGAGGCTTGGAGCTACTGGCTGGGGGTAGGTGAAGGGAGCGGGGTAGGGTGAGGAGTTGAATGGGGAAGCCTTAGGGCTGCGGCCCAGGCAGTGGAGACTCTGCCTGGGAGGAAGGACTTTCTTGGAATTATCCTGCCTCCAGGTGGAGAAGCAGGGAAGCCTAAGTGGTTTTTCAGATCCTGGAGCTGGGTCCATAAATCATGGCTCCATTCAAGACATGGGTGCCTTCTCTCCAATAACCGGGTATGACTGGATACACATTCCTAGTGACATGGGAAGGCTTGCAGCCTCCACATGCAGGTGCCTGTGCCACCCTCGCCCAGAATAGAAGGCGCCACACAATAGGGTCTGCCAGTCCTCTGCGGTGTGTGAGGCGTATGGGGGCCCAGGGGAGGTGCAAGCGGGGGAGGGGACCCCAGAAAGGCATTGAGCCCAGAGCGGGAGGGCAGGAGAGTGGCGACAGCCCAAACAGCCTTCCTTTGGTGAGTTCAATCCCACTCACTATTTATCGAGCACCTACCTTGTGCCAGATGCTGTGCTGGGCGCCGGGGCCCCTGACATAGCTCAGACGCAGGAGAGAGAGAGGGAGAGACAGCTACAGAGACGATAATCACAGCACGGGTGATAAGTGCTTGAGAGGGGTGTACAAAGTGCTCTGGGAGCTCAGAGCACCAGGCCATTAACTCTTCCCGCGTGGAGAAGGATTTAGAAGACTTCATCGAGGAGGAGGCGGTTCAGCTGAGTTAGTTCGGTTCAGAGGCTGGGAGAGGGAGGGAAGGGCCCTTCAGGCAGAGGTGAACATGTGCAAAGGCGGGGGTGGGAAAGAAGAGTGAGAAAACTTCTGTATGGCTGGAGCAGAGGGGAGGCAGGAGAAGAAACTGGACAGGGAGCCTCGGGCCAGAATTTGCAAGGCCATGAATGGTCCTACTAGAGAGTTTGGACTTGATCCAGTCGTGGGCAAAGGGGAGCCATTGAAGGATTTCAAGCAGGGCTGTGACAGGACCAGATTTGTGTTTTAGAAAGCCTTCTGGTGGGGGGAGAGAGAATGAACCAGGACTGTGGCCAAAGGGCAGAGAAAAAAAGTGGATTCTGGGGACGTTTTGCAAGGAAAATGGACAGGACCTTTTCCTTCCTAAGTAATTATTTTGGACCTTCTTGCCTTTCTACCCAGGCTCCGAGTTCCGCTGGGGAGGGAGCTGCTCCCTCCTTTCTCTGTCTGATGCAGGCTTCTGCATTCACAGAGCTGAATTACAAGGTCTGATTGACTGATGTAGCAGAACTGGCTCCCAGTGGTCAGGGAGTCCTGCTCTGAGGAGGAGCTGGTGACTTCTTTCCAATTCAGTCCATAAACCCCAGAGCAGGGCAAAGCTTAGCCCAGGCCTGTGGGGAAGGCTCACTTGGCCCTCTCCTCCCTCCTTCCTTTTTTCCTTCTCCTCCCTCCTTCTCCTCACCAGAGCCCAAGCTTCCTTGCTGGGATCCTCTCAGAGCCAGCAGAGCTGTGGATGAAATGGTTCGGTGGCTCCAGCCCAGCTGCTACCATGGCAACCAGGCTGCCTGCCAGACCCACAGTCTAGGAGCAGACCCAGCTTTCCTGCTCTAGAACTACAATTCCCGGAATGCAAAGCATCTGGGGTCTCTGAGAGAAACCCAACTCCAAATGGGTAGATAGCCAGAGCCCTCCAGCTTGGAAGAGGACACAAATGGACACCCCCAGGGGAACACGGTACAGAATGTGGGAACCTGGAGCGGGGGGACAAGGCAAGGGATACTTCTGGGGGAGGCCTGGGAACCCCTTCTGATGGTGGCCCAGCGGACATCCCAGAAGGAGGACAATGGTTACAAGAAGGTGCAAAGGATCAGGATGGGTGCTAGTCCTGGTTTTGCCACAAGCCTGTGGTACGGCTTGAAAACTTTCTCTCAAGAACTGTCCACTACTCTCAATCTCCACCAGCACGTTCCTGGTCTGAGCCCAGGTGGCTGCAACACTTACTGGTCTCTGCCTCTGCTCAAGCCCCTCCCTTTCTTCTTCGACTGAAGCCTATTGAATGACCTTTTCAAAATGTAATTCTGATTATGTCACTGCTGCCTAAGCCCGCCCCCCTGCTCTTTAAACTCTTCAGTGTTTAAACCTTTTGCTCTTAGATGAAGAAATAAATTCCTTACCTCGCCTGACAAGGCCCTGCATGGTCTGGCTTCTGCCTGCTTTCCAGCCTCCCCATTCACCCCACACACTTCAGACCTTCTGGACTTTTAGTACCATGTAGAAGCCATGCTCCTTCCTGCCACAGGTCTTTGCACATGCTGTTCTATCTCTTCAGGACACTCTTTCCTCCACTGTTGCTCTACACAACCCTCTCTATCTCAGAGAAATATTTTCTACTCAGGAAACTTTCCTGACCTACTGAACTTGACCAAATCCCCCCTTTATGTACTCTCATTAGCACTACAAGCCTCTAAAGTACCTGTCATGGTTGCAATTTTATAGTAATTTGTATGATTAGTTGACAACTATCTGTCTCACCACCAGAATGCAGCCTCTGTGAAGAGGGGGAGTGCCTTTTCGCCTGCCTCTGCGTCCTCAGGGTCCAGCGCCATGCCTGATGCTCAAGAACCATTCACTGAAGTAAATGACTCTGTCTAAGCCAGAGTCTTCCTGGCTGAGTGCCCACCACGTGCCATGCACTGTGGACGTGGTGCCAGAGATACAGCAGTGGACAAGACACACAGGTGTGGGCCCTCCTGCTGTGGAGCTCACAGTCTAATGAGGAAGATAGACACTGAATATATAATGACCAGAGGGCTGAGTGTTGCAAACAGTGAAGAATGTAGGGCCCTGGTAGCCCAGAGACAGAGGATCTGGAAAGACCCACCAAGGAAGAAAAGTCGGAGTTACGAGATAAACAGGGTGAAAGAACATTGCAGGCAGAAGGGGCAGCCTGAGCGAGGGTGCTACTGAGGCAGAAGAGAGCATGCGGTGTTTGAGGCATGAAGGAAGGCCAGAGTTGCTGGAGCGTAGAGGGAATGGGAGGTGGTGTTAGCTTCATCTATGTGCTTTGGTTTTACTGGGCAGAAAGTGGCATTACATGAGCTATCTTTTTAAACCAGCTGGCCCTTGTTTCCATCCTCCTCCCCCCTGTTCCAGGCCCAGATGGAGATCCAGCATGAACACACCCAGGCTGTCCCACGGCTCAGGCACACTGTCCTTCACCTCTGAGCACCCACTGCTGTACTTCAGGTGTCCTGTGCGGGCCCTGTCTGTGTCTTGTATGATGGGGCTGTGACATCTGGTGTGAGTGTGTGTGTGTGTGTGTGTGTGTGTGTGTGTGTGTGTGTGTGGAGGGGGGCATGTGCTGGGGGAGCAGTCAATCAATTGTGGAGCATACACTGTTGACAAGTCGGGGGTGGGGTGGGGTGCCTGAAGAGCAGAGAGGCTGGCCTGGGGATTGGGGGTGGGCACACAGCTTGCCTGGGAAATGAGGCATGACTTACCAGCTGCAGACTTCCATGGGTAGGGAGCAGAGGCCCCTGGGCACAGAGCAGGGAGGGCTTTTCTCCTCCCCACATCTGGTGCTGTCCTCCTCTTCCTTTAGGGTCCTGGGTCAGGCGGGGGAACTATCCCTAGCTGGCTGAGCCCTTCCATTCCTTCCTTTGAATTTGGGGGCTCCCTCACAAGTAGATCCCAGTGGCACATGCTGGAAATAATGGGTGTTAGCTTCTTCATTCCACTGTAGGTATTCCAACCACTACCCTTCCAACACACACAGAGACATGCACTGAGCAGCCAAGATCTCCGGTTCTGTTGAGATCTCCCTGGAGCAGAAGCCCCCAGCTCACCCATTCCCCAGAACAGTGTTTCTCACCATGTGAACTTCAGACCCACTGCATCAGAATCATGCGGAATGCCTGTGAAAATGCAGGTTTCCGGGGAACTCTGATGCAGAGGTTCATAGACCACATTTTAAAAAGCTTCATCTGGAGGATACCTAATTCTGTCCACAGAACTGCCAAGGCATTCCTTTCCCCAGAAACGTCTCCTCAAATCCATCCAGTGATGGTATACTTGGCGATTCAACCCTGGACCCTGGGCCCATCCCTTCACAGCCAGACCTCTGCCAGAAGGGCAAGCCATCCTGCCCCTTCAGACCTGCCACATCATGCAGTCAATAGACATGCACCAAGGACCTACTAGGTGGTAGGTGCTAGAGTCCTGACAACGACACGGTGCCCACGATCCCTGCCCTCGTGGGTCTTCTAAGTTAGGAGTGAGGACAATTATTATAGAAGCAAATAAATAAATAAGCAAGATAATAGCGGCAAGTGCTATGAAGAAAATAAAATACAGTTATCTGAAAAAATTTCCCAGAGGACCCGCTTAATTCCAGGTTCAGGGAAGGGGGCTACCTTGGTGCTTATGAAGAGTAATGTTCTGGAAATGAAAGAAAGAACCCTTCCTCTCCCTTTGCTCCTGTCTTTGTCTCTCTTCTTTCTTTCTTTTCTTTACCTTGGCTTGGCTCTCTGTTTTTCTGGTTAAATTCCCTCTTTGTCTCGTTTCTTCTCTCCTCCTCTGCTTCCCTCCCTCCCGCTCCCTTTGCCTCCCTCTTCTTCCCACCCGCCTCCCTCTCTTCTGCTCCCTCCGGAGAAACAGATCCCTCTGCCTCTCAGGCTAGCCAGCAATAATTGAGCTGTGGGCTTGCTCAGCAGCTGGACCTGAGAGCAGGGCTAGAGGAGGAGAGCAAGGAGGTCAGAGGGGAGCTGGAGGTGGAGGAGAGCTGGAGGGACGGGAGCAGGGAGGGACCTCGGGAGGGTCAGGACTCTCAGAGGGACTGGAGGCGGCTGCTGTGCCAGGTAATCTAATCGGGGGTGAGTCATAAAGATCACTCACTCCTGTGCACCGGACTGGCCCAGGAGATCACATTCATTTCAAGTGGGTGTAAAATCTACCGAGAATTCCCCTCTTCACCACACACATGAAGATAAACTGTCTTCGGCTTCCAATATGATCTTACAACAGCTTGTCAGTGACAAAACAGCCTCAAATCCGCCCATTTATCAAACGGCCAATCCTGTTAACAGCCTAAAAGAGACATAATTACCTGCGGCCTATTGTGCGATTCTTTATACTCACGCCGCTTCCTTCATCCTGGCAGAGTTCCAGAACGTGAGCTCAGAATTCATTCCTGGTGACTGGGGAGATCATCGGAGATGTTAAGGTTGGGGACAAGAGGGAATGGTTGAGGTGAGAAGTTTGCACCGTGGGCGGGTATGTGGGTCAGCACCACGGACAGAGACAGGGCCGGGCGCCTGGGAGTGGTGGCCTGCATGGTGGGGGGAGGAGCCAGGCCCAACTCGTGCGGGCAGAGCGAGGGCCCGCAAGGGGCCTGGCAGGCATCTCAAGGGCTAGGTTCCAGCTGCCTGTATAGAGAATGAGGTGGAGCTTCAGCCCGTGGGGCGTCAGCACTGACAGTAGGGACAGTATAGAGCACAGCTTGACCTGTAGATCAGCAGTTTGGGTAGAATTGTCCACTCTCAGGCAGAGCCAGGAGTCCCTTCTGTTGACCTCAGGATGGCTGACACAATTTGGGTTTCCATGGCTTCAGAATCTGCCATGCTGCTACCTGGGTGAGTAATCATGCTGGTTAGTAAAAGCTAACATTTACTGAATGCTTGCTATGGGCCAGGCTGTTCTAAGCTCTCTAAAGATATAATCTTAATCAATATAAACCTTACGCAAATCCATTATAGGATCCAATTTTATAGATGAAAACATGGGTGAGGTTAAGTTACACATCCAAAGTCTCCCAGAGCTGATTTAGACTTGCGGTCTGTGAGCTGGGCTGCCTCCAAGGCAGCCTCTGGCCATGATGGGAAATGAGTTTTGCAGCTCTGGTTTGGTCTCTCTCCCTCTCTGCACTTCTTCCTATTCCTCAGGGAGCCCAATCAAGGCAGGTCTCTGCTCTCACAGCTTTGGGGAGAAGGATGGGAGAACAACATGACATGACCTTTTCCTCCATGAGAAATAAGACACCCTGGAAACTGGCGTCTCTCTAGCCAGGGCTGCTCTATTAATGTATCTTCATTCCCTATCCCCTCCCTCTCTCTGCTGGCCCTAGGTACCTCTCCTCCACCCATTCCAAGAGGCCACCACACCCCTCTTCTCCTACTTCCCAGTGCCAAACCCCCTACTTGCTACTAGCTTTCCCCACACTCCTTTCCATTTTCCAGCAGGTCCACGGGAATCCTCTCCTGGGAGGAAACCATCAGAGTTCATTTGGAAGCCAGATAAAGAGGCAGACAATGAGACAGACAGCAAGAGACAGACAACAGACAGACTGAAAATGAATTGTGAAGCACTGTTGAGTTAATGATTGTGGTCAAATCCTGTTGAGAGACAAGGCCAGGATTAGCTATCTGAGACTGTCTCACAGAATTTCTAGAACTCAGCTTTAACTCTGCTGGCTCCCTCTGCCCACCAGCCCTCCAGCCTCACCACTCTCCTTCCCTGGGCTGCCCTCCAAACTAGCATCCTTTCTCCCACCCCACCCAGCCACAGGGCATTCATCACTTGGGTTAGTGATTTATCAAAGTCTCCGACAGTTGCCGCTTGGCAAAAATCAATCTGTGAAGAATGGGACCAACCCAGGGCCCCCTGTTCTCCCAAGCCCCCACCATCAATCTGCCCCAAAGGAACGCAGCAGCTCCAACCTCAGTACTGCCTCCCTGACCTCAGCCTCACCCCAGCCTTGGCGGGGGGGGGGGGGGGGGGGTGTCTCTGGATCCCTTCCTGTTCTTAGAGAGAGGGGAGTGAGGGAAGGAGGACAGAGAGAGAGAGAGGTGTGAATTAGTGCCTTTGTTAAATGTTTATTTTGTTGTTTTTAAGTGAGAAAGTCCGAGCTCTATTAAATGCAATCAATACTTGGCCCAAGAGAAGCTTCCCTTCTCTGAGACATTTGAAATCTGGTCAAATCGTTTTGCCCCAATACAAAGTAATTCATCAATTTCAAAACCCTTCTAATCAGTAGAGGCTATGGAGTCCCCATTCCTGCCCTCTTCTGTGGCAGGACACACACACACACACACACACACACACACACACACACACACACACACACACACAGCTGTGCACAAACTCCTCCCTCCCCCCCTCCTACCTCCCGAGGACTGCAGAATGTCTTCCCCTCAGCTCAGCCTCCAGGCTGGGCGCCATCCTCAACGTCCCCAGCCCAGCCTATGTGCTTCTGGCCCAGAGAGGCTGCGGGGCCCCTGCAGGTCTGTGGCGCTCAGCCCTGGGGAAGTGGAGGTGGGCATGGGCCCAGCCACAGTGCACTGCTGAGTGTACTCCTCTTCACCCAGTGAAACAGCCAAGTGGGGACGATTCCTGTTCATAGACAGAGCCCAGGACTGGAGCCAAGCCACCAAAATCATCCCCTAGGACCTTGGCCTTAGTCTCCAAGGGGCAAGCAGGATCAGCTGGTTGGAGAGGGGTCTGCTGGCTGAACCTGGGGATGATGTCACAGTACTCTCCTGCCTCTGAAGCTGCTATTTTTGCCCTCGAGGACAGCCTGTGTCTAAAGGGAGACTGCGACAGCAGCGAAATCACCTTGCAACTCACCTGCCCACTCCCAGGAAGGGTAGCTGGAGCCTTTGCCATGCCATTAGATTGGGTTCTCGGCAAGCCTTTTGTGGCCACAAGCTGTGGTGGCCAGATAGGCCACTGACCTGTGGGTAGGGGCCACCCCCTGAGTGGCTGATTCAAATGCTCTCCCCACAGTGGACTCTGCACATTCCTCCGTCAGAGAGTGACTGAGGAAAGTGACTCAGCAAGCCAGAGGCCACCCCACAAGGGAACTCAGGAGCACAGATGGCATAGGAGCTTTCTGAGACCTCCACCCACAGAACAGTCAATCCAACGGTCTTAGCTTGACCTCCAAGGCCCTGCCATGAGGCCTAACCTAAAACCTCCAATAGACCTATGAAAGCATGCTTAGTCCTCTGTAAATATGTGTGCAGTCAATGAATGTGTGGAACTCTCTGTGTAGCTCTGCCCCCTGCTTTGTGCATTCTCCCCCCAAATCCATCACAGCTCCTCTAGGGCTAGGTCTAAGGATTTTGCATATCTTGGGAGCCCTCATAGTTTTTCCCTGAGGCTTCTGCACAAAGTAATATTAAACTAGAGTGAGCACTGTGCCCTACAGTTTATTAGGTATTTTAATATTAACTATCTATTCTGCAATAATGCTGGGGCGTAGGTATTATCCTAGTTTTTACTGAGAGAAACCAAGGTTTAGAGAGGTGAAGTCATGTGTCCCAAATCACGCGGAAAGTGCTAAACCTGGCTTGCCAATCCAAGTTCTCTGAATCCAAATCCTAAAATCTTTCTACATCGTTCACTCCTTCTTTTATCATATAAATATTGAGCCTCCTTCTTATGTCGAAAGCTTTTTTCATGGAAGTCTAAAGTTAGGTGACATTATCCCCTTTCTATAGACTGGGAAATAGAAACTCCACGGTGAAGTGATTTGCCCAGGTAGCACAGTGTAAGTACGAGATGGAAGTAGATTAAACCCAGGTCTTCTGACCTCAAATCTGGAGTCCTTCCCATTGCACCACACAAAATTTTCATGGCCACGCAGCATATCAAAGAGATATCAGTGTAAAGGGGCCATGTTTCTCCTTGATCCTGTAGACCATCTGAGGGCAGCCACTCCAGTCCAGCCCCCCACCAGGACTGCTTGTGGGAAATATGAACGTCATTCCCCCAGGAATTTGAGAAAACAGTAGGAGTACGGCACCACGAGCCACGCTAGCTGGAGGTGGTCCCCAGTGCTAAGCAGAGAGGAGAGGCATACAGATCCAGGGCTGAACCCTTCCGGGAGACAGGTGGAAGCAGAGAACCATTGAGGAGGTGACTGGGAAAGCAGATGACTTCTGGGAACTACGGTGCCCATTACTGTGTTGGATCTCCCAACCCCGCGCCCCCCCCCCACAGACCTGAGGACTGCCCAAGCCTCCCCCAGGAGGGGACGTCCCCCACAAAGAATGGCTGCAGTACCAACCAGCTCCTCACCCCGATTGCTTCCCACATTGATGGATGAAAGCGCCTCTGCAAATTAGAAAAATAACTAATGTGCTACTCCCAGCCCCTGCTGCCTGTGAGTGGAGGGGGCTTTTCTGGCTTAACCCAAGAAGTGGGAGGAATCAATCCCCTGAATAACAACCTGAAGCAGCAGCAGGGAGAGGCTCCTAGCCTGGTGGGGGTGGAATTACATTTCCTACAGGGTGTTCTCGATGTCGCCTCTCATCACCATAATATTTACATCAAATGCAAAAGGCCTCCTTGGAATAGAACCCTGAGGTTGTAGATGCCAAATCCAAGAATGTCAGCAAAGGCAAAAGATCAAGTTCTTTTTTTTTTTCCCTTTTTTGCGGTAGGCGGGCCTCTCACTGTTGTGGCCTCTCCCGTTGCGGAGCACAGGCTCCGGACGTGCAGGCTCAGTGGCCATGGCTCACGGGCCCAGCCGTTCCGCGGCATGTGGGATCCTCCCAGACCAGGGCGCGAACCCATGTCCCCTGCATCGGCAGGCGGACTCCCAACCACTGTGCCACCAGGGAAGCCCAAAAGATCAAGTTCTTTAAGCAGCAGTCTCTCCCTCCCTACCCGGTGTTGCATGCCACAATCCCCCCGGGGGAGGTGGGTGGGCCCCTGAACAGCCCTGAACCTCACCCAAGATCTGGAATGGCTGGGAACTTGCAGGCAGCTCAAGCTCCCAGAAGGGCACTCTTCTCTGGTCCTGGCATGCCAGGAGGTCTTGTCCCTTCCTCCAGGCTTTACACAAAGTCTGAGGAAATGTGTCCACATTTCCTCCCTGTGAAGAAAGGACACCTCATGGACAGAAAGACAGGCGAACTCTCTTCTATGAACCCCAGAGCCTCCGTGATCAGGCCTCAGTATGGTCAGCAATCCAGTTCTCAGCCCAGTGTGCCCCTCCCTTTTCTAGCTCCACCCTTGGGGAAACTTTTCTGAGGTTGTTTGTCATCGAACATTTATTGAGCACTTACTTAGCACCAGGCCCTGGGAATACAATGGTGAACACCCTGCACAGCTTATGTTCTCAAGGGCAAAACACAATGCCCTTGTGTTTTATTAATCAGTCAAGATCGCTCAACAAATAACTTCAGATGGTATTCAGTGCTGTGAAGGAAAGAAATTGGGATGAAGGGATAGAGGGAAGGATGGAGCCCACTGTTGCCTGGGTAGTCATGGAAGGCCTCTCCAGAGAGGTGGCACTTGACCTGAAGAATGAGAAGGAGCTGCTTCGTGAAGATTAGGTGGAAAAGCGTTCCAAACAGGGAGGCACAGCAAGTGCAGGAGCCTTGAGAAGAGAATGAGCGCATGTGCAAGAGGAACAGAGAGCAAGCGGGCAGCTGGGGCAGAGTGAGTGATGAGTGGGAGGTGAGGTTAGATGTGCAGGGTCTTACCAACCACAGAACGGAAATGGATATGTTTTTTTTTTTTGGAAACGGATTTCATACTGGAGATGCTGGGAATTCGTGGGAGTGACTTAAGCAGGGAATGACACTATCTGATGTACATTTTTTTTTTTTTTTTTTTTTTTGCGGTACGCGGGCCTCTCACCGCTGTGGCCTCTCCCGTTGCGGAGCACAGGCTCCGGACGCGCAGGCTCAGCGGCCATGGCTCACGGGCCCAGCCGCTCCGCGGCATGTGGGATCCTCCGGGACCGGGGCATGAACCCGTGTCCCCTGCATCGGCAGGCGGACTCTCAACCACTGCGCCACCAGGGAAGCCCCCCGATGTACATTTTTAAGTTTTGCTCAGATTATAAAAGTTTCAGTCTAGTTCCGGCTTCCCAGCTTACTCACTGTGTGATCTTGGGCCAAGTGCCTGCATTAGTAAACCTCAGTTTTCTTAAGAACTCCTTGGGGAGTCAGAAAGGTGACATGAGTTAACATGCATAGTGTGTCTAGTTCAGGGCCTGGTGTCAGTAGGTGCACAGTTAATGCCCCACATTGTCTCTCCCACTCTGTGCGTCCTCTGAGTCCCAGCCTAGGCCCCACCTCTCCCCAGGTGTCACACACTAAGTGCACCCAGGGCCTAGCTGGGGTCACAGAGCAGGGGGAGGGACCTTGTCCACTGGCATCAAGACCAGCTGAGGTGGAGCCAGTGTTCCCTTCACCCAGCGTCCCAGCATTTGTGGTCCCCACCCCTTGGGCCACAAGAGATCAGACTTCATGGGACTCCCCAGGGGCCATCAGTGGAGTGGTGTCCAGGATGCTTGGGCACGTTTGCGTGCAGACACTCTGCGTTTCCAGGTCACCTGCTGCACCGGTAGGGCAGACACAGCATCCAGGGGAAAGGTTATTGCTGCTATCAAAGGTTGTGCTCCTCTAGACTCATCTGCATTCCTCCCCAAGTCCTTTGCGCCAGAAGTTGCCTGGAGAAGATTGGGGGAAAGGGTGGAAGCAGCTGGAGGGAGCAGATTATAAAGGCTTTTGTCAGGCTGTGTTGAAACTGAACCAGGGCTGGGAGCAGATGGGTGACCCCACTTCTCCCTGGAGCTGGCCTCACTCTGCAGCCAGCTCCCAAGTGGGGAGAGGGTGGCAGCTCTGAGAGAGGATCCTCCCAGCAGCTGCCTGGGTCCACAGGTCCACCTGACTGTCCTCAAGAATAAGGTAGTTCTCCTCCCTCCCTCCCTGTACTGGGCTCCACAGAAAGGATATGATGAGGTTAATTAATTGCTCATAGCAAGTTCTTTGGAAAGAAGAGAAGAGGCAAGAGAGCCGTCACGTCTGGAAGCCAGAGGGTCCTCAACACAGGGCTAGCAGCGAAGTCCTGCCAGACACAACAGGGAGTAAGGTGGGGGGTAAGGGGGTTGTGACGGCTGCAGGCAGGCACAGGAAAGGAGAGGGGCAGCAGAGGAAAGGGGTGTGAGAGAGGCCTCAGATAGCAGCCTCACAGGAGCCCCCAACCCTGGCATGTTTGGGAAGCCCACAGGAGGAAGAAAGTTTGGTTGGGCAGGGATGGCAAAGCCCAGATTGGCTCAGCCCAGTTCCTCAGACAAGGAGGACGAGGAACGCAACGCAAGCCACAGGCACTTCCTCTCCCTCCTCCCCCCAAATCTAGGTACCCATGAGGGGCCCTCCTTCTCCCCATCCAACTTCTTAGAAACCCCTGTAGCCGCAGTGAGGCCCCCAACTCTCTCTTGAACTTTACACGTAGGGCCACTGTACTTAGCATCTCCACCAAACCCAGAGGTATTAACATGAAGCAGGCTGGAAATAGGCAGAGAAAGCGGGTGCTGCCGGAACCCCGAGGGTACTGACCAAGGTCCTGAACAGCCCAGTTCCTTCTACAGAACCTTCACAGTTCTTCCTATTCACCCTCTCCTCCCATCCCCACCCACACATCTACCCTGCTGTACCTCCAAGGCTTCATCCTGAACGTGAACCCTCGAAGGGCTGGTTAGTCAGGGAGCTGAACTCAAGAAGCTCCTCTAGGTTTCAAACCTCCTCCCGAAAGCAGCCGCCTGCCCCCCTCCCTTCCTCTCCCTAACACTGGCTCCGTCTGTTCTATCAGCTCCTTCAAGGACAGCCCCCTGTGTTCTGACCATGGTAGCAGCTGGCAGGGCCTCAGGCTGCACTTGACATCCTGATCTAACCATATTCTTGGAGAGGAAGCAGGTTGGGAGTTCCGCATGCTTGCACACACCTGCACGTACCGTGCTCACACCCTCAATGTCAGCCTGGACTAGAGAAGTGGTTCTTAGATTTCCTGGGTCAGAGACCCTTTGGCTGTGACGAAAGCCAGGCACCCTCTCTCTGGAAAAATGCACACATACACAACCTTTTGTGTGTCCTATCAGGAGGGCCTGGAAGAGGGGTAGCCCTTCCCCTGATTCCTGCTCTCAGCAGCAATCCTTATCCAGGGGTTGGGGTTCCCCTAAGAAGACGTTTTCCAGGCAGATGGGGATTTGGCCAAATCACAGGCGCCCTTTCATGGGTTGAGTCTTCAGGAATCGCCAGAAATAGTGCCAGTGGGGCTGGGCTAAGGGGGGCAAGAGGAGTCTGAACAATCTCCAATGCCACCTCCATTTCTCAGACTCAAGGACTCAGTAGTTCTGTCCCACGCATGCCTTTTGCTAGCCAGTGAAGTCCAGGCATCATCCTCCCTGCCTGCGGAGGTTCTTTTTGAACCAGGACAAGTAAGCTCTGAGCTCCTGGTGTCTCCTTGAGTCATTGCACTGTCTGACCAGGTTTTTGCCATCCACAGTGAGCATCAACCATGTAGACAAGAAACCTGAGCTCTGTGTGGCTTCAAAGCTCCCTCCGACCAGGCACGAACCCACTGTCTTGGGGTCGGTGCACACCTGTAGACACACAGGCACTGACACACAAAGCACGCACACACAAATTGTGCAAGGGCATAGAAAAACACACAAACCACAAAAGCAGGAGGAAGCACGTAAACCTCCAAAAGGCACATACATGAACACACTATTCATATACACATAATCACAGTCACGTACACCATATGTGTGCCCATACATGCTCTAATGCGTAACTTCCCATTCCCACCTCCTGGGGAACACGCCAGCCCCACTAAACTTTCTATTTCTCTCTGCCATACTTTTGTGTAGTCTGTTCCTTGGGATGGAATCACTCTTCCCTCCTTTTCCTCACATGGTAGTTTCCTAGTTAGCCTAGTAAACCTTCGTATTAGGGTTTTCCTAGGGATGCCATAGCAAAGTACCACATGATGGATGGCTCATAACAACAGAAATTTATTCTCTCACAGTTCTGGAGGCCAGAGGTCTGAAATCAAGGTGTCGGCAGGGTTGATTCCTTCTTGGGAGCTCAGAGTGAGCATCTGTTCATGCCTCTCTCCTAATCCTCTCTGGGGATAGGCAGGGGTGTGCTGATTCTGTACTCCAAGCTGTGGGAACACGGGGGCAGCCCCTGGTAGGGCTCTTCTCCTTCCTCAGAAGCTGTGGGTAGTAGCAGTACCTGCTGGAAGGGCAGGGTCAAGCTCAACCACTGGTCCCTCCACCCACTCCTTCCCTGGCAGAGGTAAGTGACAAGCTGGCAGAAAGCTTCGCTGACACCTTTGTTGGCAAAGCAGCCCCTGTCGGCCACCGATGACAGGGTGGGGCCATGGCCAATGGGTAAAATGAAATGGTGCCTCTGGCTCTCAAAGCTCCTTCCCATCCCCCGAGGCCTGGCACCCAAGGGCCCCTGAGGAAATGGCCAAGCAGTGGTGAGGGGAGGCTCAGCCAGGAAGAGGGGGGAGCAGTGCCTGCCCTCACCAGGGAGGGTGAAGAGATGGGGAGCTCTTTTCTGGGTACTGAGAGAAATGATCATTTGTTCTCTCATCCTGCAGAGACAAGGAAGGACTGAGTCTGGGGCTAGAGAAGCAACTATAAGGCCTCTGTCACCCTACTGGCCTCCTCCGTCACTTGCCATCTCCTAGGGATGTGGGGCTCGGAAGTAGCTGCTATCACGGGAGTTCGGAGAATCCACTAAGAAGAAAGTGGAGACCGCCAGGAAGAGGAGGGGGGCTGGGGGTTCAAGGATGGGAAATTTGGCCTGAGCCCCTTCCAACAGTAGACACCCTGTCCCTGTCCCTACAGGTCCTGCTTGGAAAGGCCCCCAGAGGGAAGGAGGAAAGAGTAGGACAAGCTCTGTGTTTGGAAGGTGAAGTGATTTTCTTGAATCTGCAAGATAGGGTTCTGGAAAACCGTTCCCCTGGGGCACCTGGGTGGGTCATTGGCAAGCAGCTGGGCAAGCAGGTGGAGCTGGAGCCGGGAGCCAAGGAGGGATGAACACTCACGGCCTCCCGGGTACCATCTGCAGCTGCTCGCTCTGCAGTGACCCTGGATACAGCTCTCCTGCAGGAAGCAGGAGTGTGCCGTGGATCGTCCAGCCCAAGCGAGGGCTACAGTGTGAGACAGGATGAGCACCCCTGATGGAGGGCTGGCCGGCCAAGCAGCCTCCACGGAGAGAGATGGGCCGGAGGAAGCCCACAACTGGACAAAAAGGACAGAAGTAGGTGGCAGCACGAAGGGGGCGAGAGGGCGAGGGAGGGGAGTTTGAGGGGCCAGGCAGTCAGGAGAAAGTTCTGGCAAGCTGTCATGGGGCCATCTCCCCGCCACAAGGTCTCAGGGGTCCCCCAGTCATGCCCATCTGGGAGTCCGATGACAGCCTCCTAATAGGGTAACCAGGTCTTTCTCGGCAGCCCCCCGTCCAGCTCTTCACGAGGACTTGGTTTGCTAACTTGACACCATTCGCTCAAGTTTACCCCACTGCCAGCCACAGATCATGGCCAACTGGGGAGTCTGAGGCCAGTTTTCTGGGCTTGCCTTAAGGTGGAACAGGGTACTCAGACCCCTGGATAGCCAAGCTCCTAGAAGAACTCTTCTCAGAGTCACCCACAAGCCCAGACTTGTCAGCGCCCACGTTCTACCTTCGCCCCCACACCAAGATCCGTCTCCCAAGTCACAGCCGAGATCGGTGGGGGTCGGGCAGAGGCTGACCCAGATGCCGCCTTCTCTCCTCTTTGCTCTTTGTCTGGCCCCCGCCCTGCCATGGCCGCGGGGCCCTACACGCCTCTGTGAAACCCCATTTCCTCTCCATTCAGTGACACAGTCTCTCCCACAGACTCTGACTTCCGTCCCACATCCTGAGCATTTCTAGGCCAGAACCCCTAGCCGGCAGGATCACAGAAGCCTGCCGGCCTGCAGCAGCCAGCAGGCAGGAGCGCTGATTGGTATTAACAGAGACCAGGCCACCAGATCACAAAAGACTCTCTCTTCCTGACCAGAGCCACGCCTGGGGCACAGCCTGCTTCTGGTGTCTGCTCCGGGGAGGAGGGGGCCCCTTTGGGGGGAGGGGAACAAAGGCGGGGGCGGGGGCGGGGTGCCCGCTGGGACCCTCCTCCTGGTGCTCATATACACTCAGCAAGGGGCTGGCCCTTCTCACTGACCCGCAACACAAGTCCTTGGGTAGCACAGAGCATACCAGGGACCTTGTCCCCTCAAAGCCCACCCTGTAGGCGCATTTAAATCTAACCTCACCTGGAACAAAAAGCTCTGAGTTCAGAATGCCTGCACTAATATTCCAGACCACACTAATGTGTGTGACCTTGGACCAAAACACGGTGCCTCTGGTTTGTCGTCTGTGAAAGGGAATAACACTACCTACCTCACTGGGTTGTCGTGCAGATTAAATGCTATTCATCAAAAGTTCCTAGCATTGTCCCCAGCATGTAGTATGCACTTCCTCAATAAATGGTAATTGCAGTTATAGGATTATGATTATGATTTCCTGGATTCAGTTCCCTTTATTATAAGAAGTTCCCATTTCAGGACTTCAGCACTGAGCATAGAGAGTGGAATAGAGGGGCATCCCAGAGAAGTTTGTTGAATAGATGGAAGGAAGGGAAGGAGAGAGGGAAGGAGGAAGGAAATCAGATGTATTTATCACAGGTCAAATCAGTTTTATGGGTAGGCAAGAAAGACCCCTATTTAATAATCCACCTGATAGACAGTCAGTTCCTAAAATTTCACCAATGTTGATTCATTCCTTTGAGTTAAGCACCGCCCTCTTCTCATTGGTCCCCTTTAAGACGCAGACAATCACACTTTAGTTTGAATGAGTTATAAGACTGACTGATGAGAGGAGGTGGTTGGAGAGCACTAGAGCCTCAGTGGGGAGAAAGGGAATTTTGACGTGAAAAGTGAAGGAATCAGGGCTTCCCTGGTGGCGCAGTGGTTGAGAGTCCGCCTGCCGATGCAGGGGATGCGGGTTCGTGCCCCGGTCCGGGAAGATCCCACATGCCACGCAGCGGCTGGGCCCGTAAGCCATGGCCGCTGAGCCTGCGCGTCCGGAGCCTGTGCTCCGCAATGGGAGAGGCCACAACAGTGAGAGGCCCGTGTACTGCAAAAAAAAAAAAAGAAGTGAAGGGATCATACAGTTGTGCAGGAGGCTGGCTGTGAGAAAATTGAGTGCAGGACACTGCAATTTGCCTTAGTAACAGTTCAGATGTGACTGAACCTTATATTCAAGAATGTCTTCCTTTTCTTTGTCCCAGATCCTTCATGCTATGGATTATAGAACAAAACGGTCATCTGTTTCTCCACAATATGGGCCCAGCACAGAATGTATGACTGTATTTGTTCCTGAAGATTTTCTTTTTCTCGTGGTAGGAACTATCCATATGCAATCTCAATCCTAAAGTGACTTTCATTTGCTGGGGAAATTTGAAGACTATCTTTCGCCAGTCTGAGGTTAAACACAGAGGGAAATCTAAAGCAATTTTCCTGTTTGAGAAGCAATTACAATATTTTTAAACAACTGAAGCTTCAAAATTTCAAATTCACCATACAGTTAGGCCCCCACCACAGGAGCTACAGATTTTGCAAAGTTTACAAAGCAGTGAAACAGCTCCATGGCTTTTCCCCGAGTGCTGAGTCTTTGAGTGTTTCACAAATGAAGATGTTCCGGGAGACTAGATGCAGTTTTCTTGGTGTTTGGCTTTTTGGGGCCTTTTAAAGTAAGCGTTACATGGGGAAAAATTAAGAGGAAAGATGGTATAACAAAATATCAGAGCAACAATACATTTTTTAAAAATTAATTAATTTATTTATATTTATTGTTGGCTGTGCTGGGTCTTCGTTTCTGTGCGAGGGCTTTCTCTAGTTGTGGCAAGTGGGGGCCACTCTTCATCGTGGTGCGCGGGCCTCTCACTATCGCGGCCTCTCCCGTTGCGGAGCACAGGCTCCGGACGCGCCGGCTCAGCGGCCATGGCTCACGGGCCCAGCTGCTCCGCGGCACGTGGGATCTTCCCGGACCGGGGCATGAACCCGTGTCCCCTGCATCGGCAGGCAGATTCTCAACTACTGCGCCACCAGGGAAGCCCAACAACAATACATTTTTAATAGCATTATTTATCAACATTTATTGGCATTTGGACTTAACAAACACTCTGGTCCATCCCCATTGAGCATCTGAGTAAATTTAAAGAACTTGCCTTGCCTTTGACGCAGTGAAGATGACCCAAGTAGGGTCCTTGTGACATTTTGCAGAGACAGACTTTCGGATGCTGGGCCAGAGAGGATAGATACAGAGACCATAGCCAGTTCCTACCTTTTCCCTGGTCCATTTCCCAGGCCTGGAGAACTCAGTCTGCTTTGTGAGTTTCCCCCAGGCTTTATCATAAACCCCACCCACTACAGCAGGTGAACAGAGGGTTCTGAGGACACATGAATCATGCTGTCGTTTTGCCCACCAAGACTACCAAAGGGGCAGCCATAAAAGACCTATCTCTTTTTTTTTTTTTTTTTTTTTTTGCGGTACGCGGGCCTCTCACTGTTGTGGCCTCTCCCGTTGCGGAGCACAGGCTCCGGACGCGCAGGCTCAGCGGCCATGGCTCACGGGCCCAGCCGCTCAGCGGCATGTGGGATCTTCCCGGACCTGGGCACGAACCCGTGTCCCCTGCATCGGCAGGCGGACTCTCAACCACTGCGCCACCAGGGAAGCCCAAGACCCATCTCTTTTGCCACAGCTGATTTATCATTATCAGGAATTTGGCAGATGATCCACAGGCGAGAAACCCCCTCTGGGGTCTGGTGGGCGGAAAAAAGTGAGATGGGTTACTCAGAGTTTCTCTTCAAGGAGTCTAAACGGGCCAGCATAAGGCCCATGATGGACAGGTACTGTGTTTGTCTGCCCAGCACTCATTTCACAGTTCTCTAATAATAACACCTCCATATTCTTTGGGGGAGCAACTGCTCTACCGCTTTCAGTCCCTAGAGTTTAGGTAAGCTGGTCCCACCCCTAGATTCAGGGATAGAGCCCCAATCCCAAGTCCGACCAGTCAGCAGAACCCACCCTGACCACAATGGTGGGTTCAAGAGGGGAAAATGAATACATTAAGGTATTGGTCTGGCTACTGTAACAAAGAGACCCATACAGCCATCGCTTAAACAAGACAAAAGTTTGTTTCTTTTTCATGTAAAAGCCCAAGTGAACGCAGTAGCTCTGCTCCATGGAAGTCCTCAGGAACCCAGGACTGCTGCTGGACTTCTGTCTTCCGCTCTGCCCCTCTGGGGTTTACTCTCATCCCCTCCACGACCACATGGCAGCCAGAGGCAGGAAAAAAGGAAGGGGAAGCGTGACCTTTCCTTTGAAGGGAACAGCCTGAGAGTTGCACATGTCACTGTTGCTTACAACCCATTAGCCAGAATTTAGCCCCAGACCACACCTAGCTGCAAAGGAAGCCTTACGGCCAGCTAAAAACTTCTACCAAGTTGGAAGAAGAGAATGACAACGGTGAGGCAACCAGAGGCCCTGCCGTAGCAGCCATCCTGTCCCCATGATGGGAGAGTCTGTCCACAGATGGAGTTAACACAGAGGAAAGAAGAGATGACTGATGGCGAGAACGTCACTGAGGCCCACAGACCCAGCCATGCTGAAAGCCAGCTCTCCCTCTGATTTTTCAGTTATGTGACCCAATAAATTCCCTTCCTTTTTTTCTGTTTTCTTTCCTCTTGTTTTTGTTTTTGATTAAACTAGTTTGATTTGGGTTTCTGGCACCAGAACCCAAAGAGCTCCGGCTAATCCATGGCAACATTAGAAGGTAAATGGTCGTAAGGAAGAAAGAGGTCAAAGAGACCATGACGAGAAAGCCAAAGGCATGAGGAAACAGGACCCTCACAAGACAAAAAAAAAGGGGCAGAGAGTCAAGGATGGTGAGAGGGGAAGAGGTGGACACACAGAGGGAAGATAAACTTTCATCTCCTTCTGTAAATGTCCCTCCTGCCAAGCCACTCTGAGGTTCAAATTACCTTCTAGTTCAGTTACAATGTAGGGAAAGTTGTTTTATTTTTCAAAATATTTGCTGCCCCTCCCTTGGGTGCCCTTTCTGAAGGAGGAATAGACTTCCCATTGATGTCAGACTTGGCCATGTTATTTACTTTGGCCAATAAAACGTGAAGGGAAGCTTTAAGCCCCAGTGTGCTCCTCTGTCCGCCTGGGCTCCAGAGTGAAGAAAACGTGTAGCAGAGCTGCAGCTGACCCACAGCAGACATGTAATATAAAGGAGAAAAAAAATTTGTCATAAGCCTCTGAGATTTGGGGATTGTTTGTCACTGCAGCATAACCTAATGTAAGCTGACTGATGCACATGTCTTTAAGGCCTATATTTCCTGCAGTTCCTGCTGATCTTGAAGCTTGATTGTTCATCTTTCCATGGGTTCCCAAGCACATATTTCCTTACAGTATTACCTCTCCTCTACTTGTAACCAACAGGGAGTATGCCTTGGAGAATCATCCTGATGTCTAGGAAATTTGGAGAGTTCTATCCATTAAGTCAGGAATGACAGGCCTATGCTTCATGAGCAAGTACCCCTTATTACCAAGTCCTTTTCCAATTCCTTCTCCCCAGTTCCACCTGTAGCCCCAAGAGGACATGGAACAGATCTGATTATTATAAAACTGAGTAACTGCGTGATTAAGTAGTTTCATATCTGCAAATCTTACAGAATTTCTGTAAGACAAAATCAGAAATGGATCATTTTACCGATGCTGACTTATCGAACTTGAGGATGTTTCACATTAGTGTATGTGCTGCACTAGCAACGATAATGATGGTGGACAAATTCACGCAGTGCCTTCTATTTTCAAAGCATGTCACGTACTTGCTTGCTTTAAATTCACAATAGCCTGCAAATATTATCCCCATTTTACATACAGGGAGACCGGGGGAGAGAAAGCTGAAGAGACCTTACAAACTTTGGAGCTCTGGCTCTTTGTCCCGCTTCTTCTCCCTTCCTTCTACCTGAATCACAGCAGGAAGAGAACACCTCCTCCATGACAGGAGCTTGGGAAGGGCAATCAGAGACACCCTGATTTAAATAAATAAGTGAATGCATGAATGTAGGACTAAATGGATGGCTAGGTAGATAGGTGGATGGATGGATGACGGATAACTGGACGAGTGGATTGATGGACAGATGAATGGTTGGGTGCCTTGCTGGATGGATCCCTTTTGTATGGGTGGGTAATCGGTAGGTGGATTGGGGTGGCTGCTGTGGTCAGAGAGAAAAGGCAGTGGTGTTCTCTCAGAGTCTGGAAAGTGTGCACAATACCTCTAATACTCTGCCGCCCAGAATGCCCTATACTTGGCCAATATCTTAACCCTACCTGCCCAAGTATTCTAATTCCCCCTCACCCCCAAGAAAACAGAATGTGTTTCACCCAAAAGGTTGCCTACTGTTACTCTACAACTTATAAGCCATGTTCACTACATCTCTCCGTGCCTCAGTTTCTTCATTTGTGAAGTGGAAATAGCACCTCCCTCTTAGGGTTGTTGTGGGAATATATAATATATATAGATCATTTAGTGAAGTGCTCAATGTATCATAAGTTCTCCATAAATAATAACTATTAAAATTATTATGTCCTAAAGTTCAGGATGGTTGCCTGTGGAAATCAAGTTAAGTTCCCGCTAAGCATACCCAATTGTGATTACCGTCTTTAGCCCTTTTTCATTAGTGGTGGAATCTGTAATAATACAATAACCTTTATTTTATTACACAGCCCTTGGAAATTGAGGGTTTCATCCGTGTCAATTAATTTCTTCGCAGCCCACGTTGGCAGCGACAGTCAGAATGTCAAAATGTCTCAGAGGATTCCTAGGAAATCTGAGGCCCTTCACGACGAGCCTGCCTGGGTGAGAGCCCAGCCGGAGTGAATCGTTAATGTACTTCACAGGAAGGGGACTCTTCCCAAATGCTAATACAATCAACCTGAAAGGCAAACTAAGCGTCTCGCTCAGTGATCACCGAGGCGCTCCCGGAGCTGGGGCGCTGTCCGCTGAGGAGGCCAGAGGCCCTGCTTCCCGCCCAGCCTTCCCGGGGAGGAGCAGCCCGTCAACGAGGTTGCAGCTGCCTCGTGCAAGGTCAGCAGGCACATCCTGCCACAGACAGCCGGGCAGCGCCCTCACCGACTCTGGCCGCACGGACCTGGGTCCGCCCCAGGGAAACAGCACATTCTGGAGGAGGCTTAGCCAGGAAACCCACATGGAGCGAGAAAGGAGATATCTGGATAAAGGAGGAACTGCCTAATTCCCAGCGTTTGCTCCTGGGACCCTGTTTGCCGCATCCTGTGGAGCCAGACTGCTTCAGTTCAAACCCTGGCTCCCCCGCTCCGCTTCCTAGGTGTGTAGCCTCAGGTACATTACTTAACCTCGTGCGCCTTACTTTTCTCATTTGTAAAGTGCAGATAATAACAACATCCACCTCCTAGGGTTGTGTGAGGATTTAATGATTTAATAACTATAAAGCACTTAGAGCAATGCCTGGTGCATGGAAAGCACTGTATACACATCTGCTATTATTATTCATTCTTTCTTAAATCCCTTCCTTCATGCCTGCATTAATTCTTCCACCCATCCGTTTATTCCTGCACGCGTACATTCATGTATCCAACCTGCCTATCTGAACCTCGGATGAGGTCATGTTAAAAATGAATAAATAACAAGGTTTGGTTTGAGAGACAAAGAGCTGCCCTGGGTAGCTGGGGAAGGTTTCCTAAATCCCCAATTCCTGAGGCAACGTTCCACACAATCAACAGCTGGATGCCTTCGCTCATGTGGTTGTCTCTCTTTGGATACCTGCCTCCCTCCCTCTTCTCCCCTCAGAAAACTCTTACTCATCCTTCAAGGCTCAGTTCAAAGGGCACCTTTTCTAACTCCCAGGCATAACTATTCTCCATCTCCTCAATGAATGCTTATTTTAATGAGTGAATGAGTGACCGAATGAATAAAGGCTCCCAATGCTTTGTTCATATTAGTATTATAGCCAGTATCACCTTGTGTTACAATTAGTCATTAGTACTCTCCCTTGTGCCTGGAACACTCTTTCCCCTTCTAGTAGGCCATTCCTATTTGTCACTCAGGTCTTGGTTTGGAAGTCACTTCCTCCAGGAAGCCTTCTTTGACTTACCAGATGGAGTCTTGGAGCGTCTCCTGTAAACTCTTGCAGCCCCTGCTCCTACCCATCACCTCACTGGCCACACGGTGAGATAATTCCTAGTTCATCTGACTGTCACCCCTATGGGACAGCATCTTCTGTGAGGTTAGGGGCCAGGTCAGGCATTCCCAGCACCCAGTAAGGCGTCAGGTACACATGTCCACAGAATGGACAGCAACGCAAAGGGTTGGGCACTGCACAACTGTGGACGGCAGCCCTGCCCTGGAACGGTAAATTCTATTAACGGTAAATAGATGGTGGCAAAGCCTAGCACTCCAGGTCCCTGTGCCTGGTGTTTCTCCCCTGCTGCTCCAGGCCCCTTCTGGGTGCCGCAGAGGTGTTGCGGCTTCTCTCCTCCTCCTCTGTCAGGAGGTTTTCTGTGTTTGTGAACCTCTCAGTGCACCTGGAGAGAAGTGGATGGTGGAATGGAATGGGATGGAGAGAGGCGGGTTCCCTGAGCCTGAAAGAAAGGAGGCCATGGCTCTCACCTTGATAACAGTAAATACTGAGTGTTTTCTGGTGATAACGTAGGCCCTGCCCGAACACCTCCCTCCAGCTCTGACAAAGGGTGCCTGGAGCCCCTCCTTCTCAAAACATTTAGGCACTGCAGGACTCTCCCCACAGAGGGCAGGACAGGGGAGTGGTTAAGAACAGACCACAATGCAAATTCCAACCCACTTCCTACTGGCTGTGTGGCTTTTGGCAGGTTGCTCAGCCTTTCTGAGCTTCATTCTCTCACCTGTTTAAGGATCATACCTCACAGGAAAAATGTGAGAATTAAATGAAATGGCACATGTAATATGCCCAGCCCAGAGTAAATGTTCCACGAGTGTTTGCTAAGATTATTATTGTTGTTGTTATTAATCATCTTGTCAGAATCAGATGGGAGCTCAGAACAGATGCGTAATGTGGTGTTGATCTATCCCCAACTCAATGCAGTCCCTCATTGAGTCCTGGAGGCAAATGACGGTTTGTCAGAATCACAATCTGGCAGCAGAACCAGAACCTTCCCATCAGTGTTCTCCCCACCACGTTGTCAGTGAAATGTCACTTACTTCATTCCTTTCCTCAGCGTCTGGAGGATACATATGCAGTGGAGGGTGAGACGGGACACTGGATTGAAATTCTGTGTTTAGCACCTAGCAGCCATGTGAACTTGGGTGAGTTACCCTCTCTGACCTTCGGTTTCCTCATCTATAAGATGGGAATAATCATAATAATTCCTGCCTTAGTGCGAAGCATCAGTAGATTATCAGAAGTTAATCAGGAAGTTCAAGGAGAGTACTCAGTACACTGGCTGGCACAGAGTAATAACTGTTCATTATTATTATTATTTTATTAGTAAGTCTTAGGGTAGATGGCTGTTGGGGGAGGGAGCATTTAAACTGTGTCCTTGAAGGAGGCTTTTATTCTTCCTGGAAGTCCAGGCTACTGTGCTCCTGACCTGGGCACACCATTCCCATCTCAGGCCTGGGGGCCACCCCCCATGCCCCATTGTGCGATTCCTCCCCACTCCCTTCCATACTGCACCTCGCACTCCACCCAGGCAAGCTGCGGCCTGCTTCTACTTTCCTGGTGACCTCGCCAGGGGACACTAATCTCAGATGCTTCTTTCTGCGAAATGCAATCCATGTCTGATGACAGAGGGACCCAGGCTCCCCCAGGCTGGGCTGGCTGCTGGGATGGCTCTGTCTCGTAAGGCAGACAGAAACCTCTACTAACCACAGGGGAGCCGGCTGCTGGCTGCCTTCTGTGTGCTCTGCTCTACCTGTCTGCAGCCAGAGCCGCTGGCTGGTTCTTGAGGACGGGCAACTGACCTGGGGTTTGTTCCTAAGCTGGCATCACTGCCCTCACTCCAGTGTCATCCAAAGAGCTATTTGTCCCCCTATGTCCCAGAGCAACCTAGATGTCTGGGGGCCCCTCTACTCTGTTGTACCCGGGAGCTGTGGGATTCTGGGGAGGGGAGAACCCCTGGCCCCATCCCGCCCTCGCATCTCCCACCAGCTTCTTTTCTGGGAGCAGATCTGCAGGGCCCCCACCTCCAGGCGCCCAGAGGCCTGAGGAGTTGTCGAAACCACTGAACCTGACATGTATAATCATAGGAGATGCCAGCCGTCTCCTCCAGATGCGGACTAAAAATACAGAGGAGCAAGGGCCCTTGGTAATGGAGACTTTAAGAGCCTGTGACATGCGGCAATGGCTGCGCGGTCGCTAATGAGCTCTGAGCCGGTCGATGCCTGGGCCGGGAGTGAGCGCGCGGGCTGGGAGCAGGGATGGGGGTGTCACTCAGCATTTGTCCATCCTGGCTTAGAAACCTGGAACGCTGGTGTGCGCCAGGGACTTGGGGACCAGCTTGAGTGACCCCTGGACGATCAGATGGGGAGACTGAGGCCAAGTGACAGGAGGTAGGAAGACATCCAGGGCCCCCAGCCACACACCCCAGAGCTCAGCACACAACCTGCACCGGGACAAATGGGTGACGACTGACCAACTGAGTAAACAATTGAATGAGTGAATGAATAAATATCTTCCTCACTGCAATGTAAGCTCCCCAATGACGGGGACTGTAACTTAGTCCCCTGTCCCTCTAGGAGCGCCTGGCACAGAGTAGGCACTCAGACACTGCTTGCTGGCTGAATGAACACGTGATCTGCTTCTTCATCTACCCTCTTCTTGAGTGCAGAGAGAAGGAAGCCTGTGCAAACTGTTCCTGGGGTCTCTTTCCATGGGTCCTGCCGCTCAAAAAGCCAAGGTGTAGTCCCACCTACCAGAGAGAAAAACCACCACGACACAGCAGACGTCTCTTAAACACCCTCCTAAGAACGTGGCACAGATTATCTCACTTAGTCTTCATGTCAACCTTATGAGTTAAACGCCATGTTTACACGCATTTTGCACAGGAGGAAGCTGAAGGGCTCAGAGGGGTTGTGTGACTTGCCCTGGGTCACGCCTCGAGGAATAACTGGGGCCAGTATTCAAACCGGACCAGCCTGCCCCCCTCCCTCCTGAACCACTGTGCTACCCTGCCTCCCCTAAAGTACAGCAGGAGAGGAGAGGAGAATTGTGGGCCAGAGAGAGCCAGCAGCATGGAGGCAAAAAAATACCTCCAGGGCTCATAAAGTGTTTGATAAATTCCAGGAGAAGAATAGGAAGAAATAATGAGCATTTGTCAGAGTCTTTTATAGCATATAATACGCTTTCCCCTGCATTCTCTCATGTGATCCTCACCACAGGCCTGGGAGGAAGGTATTATCATTATCTACATTTTACTGGGGAGGAAAGGAAGGCTCCCACGCATCCCTGCTCAGGCTGGGCAGGCTGCATACCTTTGGGGGTCTGGGGAGACGGTGATGTGGTGATGGGGACTTGCTTCCCATCTCCTGGACGTTGTCATAAACCCTTCCCAAACTGTCACTGGCTCAAAGGCTAAATCCAGGCTGAGGCCCATGACATTTCTGAGCTCCCTATCACCACAGGAGAAAGGCCAGAAGAGGGCAGAGGGCGGACCAAATGCCACCTCCGCCAAGGAGCCTGCCTGGACCTGCCCAGGCCTGCAGGCCTCCGGGAATCTCACTCTTCTCTGAGCTGTTCATCTCCTCCATTTCTTTGGCAGCCCCTCCCAAAGTAGGGCCGAGCTTGCTATTTCTGCGTCATCACAATAGGTATTAGCCAACAAATAGTTACTCTCAGGCGGTGGGAAAGTAAACACCTGTGCAAGTTTGCTGGTGCACTGGTATGTGATGGTTTCAGGGCTGAAAGTATGTGTGGAATGAAGCCAGAGGCCCTCACCCTCTCTTTGCCTCTCTGGCTCCCCAGCTCCTCTGTCAGCTTCTCAACCATCAGAGCTTGTGGCCGAGGCTGGGCACAAAATGGGTGTGGTGACACCTTTTCTGAGGCTCCGCATGAGAAATGAAATTCAGATATAACATGATGGAGGGCTGGTGTAGGGTTCCTGTCCTATGCCCAGTCACTGTGCTCCAAAGTGAATGAGGGTGTCAGGCAGTGACTGCCCTGTGATTAGTTGGAACTCCCTCAGCTCAGTATAGGGTCAGTTGCGTTCAGCATAAGTCATCATCATTACTTTTTGTGCCAGTTCAGATGGATGGAAAAAAAAAATTGTTTCTCACCAACCCTACAAAAATGAGAACCCAGGGGCTTCCCTGGTGGCACAGTGGTTAAGAATCCACCTGCCAATGCAGGGAACACGGGTTCAAGTCCTGGTCTGGGAAGATCCCACATGCCACGGAGCAACTAAGCCCGTGTGCCACAACTACTGAGCCCGGGAGCCACAACTACTGAAGCCTGCCTGCCTAGAGCCCACGCTCTGCAACAAGAGAAGCCACTGCAACGAGAAGGCCGCACAACACAACCAAGAGTGGCCCCCGCTCGCCGCAACTAGAGAAAGCCCGCGCACAGCAACGAAGACCCAACACAGCCAAAAATAAATAAATAAAATTTTAAAAAATAAATGAGAACCGAGGTTTTATGCGATTGAATTTCTTGGACCCCGGTTAATGCATATGGTGGAGTTTTACAGTCCTTGTGATTGAAAGGGGGAGCCAGAGCAGGAACGTGCCTGAGCAGGAGGCAGGCAGACGGTCCACAAACATATATGGAGCCCCTGCTGCGTGCTCTGCACTGTGCTAGGCTTGGAGGACACAGTGGTGAACCAGGTAGACACTCCCTGTTGTCAGGAGTTTCCAGTCCAGCGGGGGACGGGCAAGCAAACTTCACAGGGCAGTAGGTGCTCCTAGGGGTGGGGAGGGGGAGGGTGTTTCGTGTACCGAGAGCATGAAAGCCCACAGAAAGCTCCTGACATAATTAAGGAAAGAGAAGACCTCTGGGAAGGGGTTGAACCTGGGCTGAGTCCTAAAGGATATGTCGTGATAATGAACGCCTGACCTGGAACCTGGGCTCTGCTACTTCTAGGGGGTGACCTTGGGCAAGTCACTTGAACACTCTGTGCCTTGGTTTCCTCATGTATAAAATAGGGATAATAACGGTAACACTTACCCCATGCGGTTGTGAGGATCAAGTGAGTTCACACATATAAAGCACTTAGAATAGTGCCCAGCAAATGGTTAGCATCTCCCACATGTCAAGTATGATTATTTTTACCTCTCAGGTTGTTGTGAGGATGAAATAAGATAACACTGAAGCACTCAGCAGAGAGTAAGTGTCAGCTGCTATTATTTTTGTTATTAAGTAGGCACTTGCCAATGCTGGCCAGGTGGAAGGAGGGCCAAGGAGAAGAGGAATCCAAGGCGGACACAACAGCATATGCAAAGAGAGGCCTGGAGGCCACAGAAAGCCCGGTGCATTTGGCAAAGTTTAGACATTCAATTAGACTGGCACATAGCTAGCTTCCAGGAGTGAGGCAGGACCGGGCTGGAGAGGTAGAGGTAGGGGCTGGATGGGGAGGTGTTGGGAATACTGAGCCTCCCGCCCCTTACTGACAGCCCAGCTGAGAGTGCCTAGGCGTTAAAGGCTTGCCTGGAATGGGGGGCTGCTCGGCTCCATCCCCCACCCTGCCCAGTGCCACTCTGCGTGGAGCTGCCGGCTGTCAATTAGGCAGCCTCAGTGCAAGAGGTTCTCTTTCCTCATGCAATACATGTCACATCCGGGAACGATCAAAACAGCTTTGCTTTGGCAAAACGTCTTGTGCCGCGTGTTTGTTCTTTGGTGTCTGAGTGTAACTCCTGTTCTTCCTGAGACACCTGTGATTTGCTGGTCCCTGACAGCCATTACCTGCTCATAGTCTCTGCCTGCCACACACCCCGCCTGGTGGCACCACCATTCCTTTCTCTGCCATCCCCAGAGCACTAAATGCCTCTCCGGGCCGCAGGGGTTGAGGCTTGCACGGAATCAGACATAGCTGGCAAGAATGGCCAATTTTAGGGCTTCCCTGGTGGCTCAGTGGTTAAGAATCCACCTGCCAACGCAGGGGACATGGGTTTGAGCCCTGGTCCGGGAAGATCCTACATGCCGCAGAGCAACTAAGCCCGTGCACCACAACTACTGAGCCTGCGCTCTAGAGCCCACGAGCCACAACTACTGAGCCCGCATGCCACAACTACTGAGCCCGCAGCCACAACTACTGAAGCCCGTGTGCCTAGAGCCCCTGCTCCACAATAAGAAGAGCCACCACAGTGAGAAGCCCATGCACCACAACGAAGAGTAGCTCCCACTTGCTGCAACTATAGAAAGCCCATATGCAACAACGAAGACCCAACAAAGCCAAAAAAAAAAAAAAAAAAGAATGGCCAATTTTAGTAATCACCTCTGCTATTGGGGAATACCTACTGTGTGCCGGGTGCCTTAAATGCCTTATTACTCTGCCCAACAACTCCACAGTTCAGGTTTATTATCTTTATTTAACTGAGGCACAGTAAAGCTAAGAAACTGGCCCAAGTCCACCCAGTTGATAAGAGTCCAAGGCAGCATTTGAACCCAGATCTCTTGGCCGCCACAGCCTGCACACCTGCCGTGACACCAGGCTGCCTCTCTCCAGATCACTTCCTCCACAGCCAGCTGCTTCTGAAAGGAGGGTCTTGAGGATGGCTGGATTCAACATAGGCAGGAGATCAACAGATGAGAAGTCAGCTCCTCTGGCCCCAGGGCCCCTCAGCCCCTGAGGACAGGCCCCCTCGCAGGTAGCAGGCCCCCAGTGCTTGTCTCCAGAGCTCAGGCCCCGACCAGCTCTTCCTGCAGGCAGCCCCTCCCCTGTCTCTTTCGGCTCCTGGACCCATACTTTGGCCTCCACCATCTACCCACCAAATCTCCCTTTGAGTTCATACGTGTCAAGCATTCAATTCAAGCTAACTGTTGTTAGTATTATAATGGGTGCAATCATAGCCTTATGTAAGGCTTGAGAGCCCTGCCTTTTCCCCTACTTTTCCCCCTTTCCGGGACCAAAGGAGGTACAGGTGCTCCATTTTGTGATAAGCTCCTTGAGGGCAGAGCCCTGTCTCATTCACCTTCATTTTCGCAGTGCCTTGAACCACAGTAGGTACTCAGAAAGTATTTGTTGAATAGTCATCTCCACAGCTGCTATAATTGAGCTGCCCTGAGCATTTCACTTACATGACCCCGTTTAGTTGTGATAGGAACCATATAAAGTGGGTATTATCTTCCCCTCAGATGAGGAAACGGAGGCTCTGAAAGATGGAGCGATGCGTCATCAACCACCATTAGGAGGTGGTGGAGCCAGGATTCAAAGCTCAGGGCTGCCGGGCCCCAAGCCCACCTTTCCTACCCTCCATCCTCTACTCTCTGTTAATGTAATCAGTCAATGAATAGTCAGTCAGTGAGTGAATGGAGGAGTCTCACGTGCCCTCTGCAGTTAGCTGCACCTGGCCTGAGCCCTCCCACCATCTCCTAGGACACTGGAGTCCCCTGCCCATCCTGCCCCTCCCCTGGCCATGGGCTCAGAGCAAAGCCTCTTCCAACAAGGCTTATTATTTCTAATCTTAGGAGAGAAGCCTCAGTTCAAAGGCATTTCAATTCCATTGGAGACATGGAACACTTGGCCTCTCTGACCCCCTTCTACCCCTACCTCCTCCTCCACCTGGCGCCAATAACACAAGATAAATCTTTCCTCAGAAATATAATAGTTGTTCTTCCTCTTCCCGTTGAAGTCTCTGCCAGGTAATTAGCATACGCTGACACCCTGATAGATGAAAAGAAAGGCATGAGATAATTCCCTTTTTCTTTAACCATTATAGTATGAAGCAGCCTTTCAGTTTGCCAGTTACCCCATCCAGCATTCCTGAACGCAGCCCACTGTGTGATATGTTATTCTAGCTGATCCTACCATCTCCGGTAATCATCACCAACCCCAGGTCACGCTTGATAGAGCAAATTCTCCCTCTTCACACTGACATCTCTCTAGTAGGAGGGGCAGCCAGGGTTCAGATGGTCTGGAAATTGTAGGGATGATGCCATCACACTTGGTTGGGCACCCCCAGCTGGCAGCCTGAGGCCTCTTCCAAGGGCCTCCAGGGGCACTTTCAGAATCCTTCCCCTCTTCCTCTTTCCTGCTCCCCAAAGAAGCTGGCCTTTGACCAGGGCTCTGGAATCCCTGCATTTGATGATGCAGCAGGAGTTTCAGCTTGCAACTGGTGGTCTTTCTTTCTCCTCACCGACAAACACACACAACATACACACACACACACACACACACACACACACTCACTCTCTGGGCTCACGGGCCTGGCATCTTGGGGTGGTGCCCAGCCTCTTTAGAGGGACTGTTCCTCCATGGTCATATGTATGTTTACATGTATATGATTTTCTCCTTGTCTTTTTTGGGGGGTGAGGGATAGGAGAATGAATTCACTTCATTCAGTTTACTAAATGAAATAAATAATTTATTAACTGTTTATTAAGTGTTTACTATGTGCCAGGCAGACAGGGATGAACAAGACAGGTTAGAGCCCCCACCTCATGGAGTTTATAATTCAGTCCAAGGAAGCACACAAGGAATTATTAATAAACCAGTAAAAGGTATAATTTCAGATGGTGATACATGCTGTTTAGGGAAACAAAACAAAACAAGTGAGGGCATAGGGAGGGCGTGGGAGGACTCTCTTGAGACAGGATGGCCAGAGAGGGCCTGAGATGTGAACTGGCAAATGATGAAGGTGAACAAGCCAGCTGTGTATGAGCTCGGGGGAAACCTTCCTGGAAGTGGGAACAAATACTCACCACTCACAAACCGGTCTGAGAATGCGTCATCCTGCAGCCGGGACCATCACTTTGGAGGGGTCTGTCCCACCCTGACGCAGTCTGACTTTCCCTGGGACCGCAGAGGGTGGGGCAGGGCTGGGCGAGCAGCTTGCTCCTCCGTTGGGAGATGGTGAGAAATAGCTACCTGGGTCTACCAGTCACCCAGGCCATCCGCAAGGCTGGGGACCAGGCACCCCACACCCGAGCAGAAACCGAAAGCAGATCAACTCTATCATCCTCCCAAAGGCTGCCCAGAGAAATCTAGTAGCCCCCCTGCCTCAACCCTCTTCCACTCCAGGCAGGAGGCTCAGCTGCCCCTACCTTCCCCTCACCTGTTTGCCCACTGGCTCCACCTTTTGGATGGGACAGGCTCCTGACACCCTCACACTGAGCCCAGGGGCTGGGGGTTGGGGAATGAGAGCCTGCCAGCTGCCTGCATCAGCACAGACACTACTCTCGTCAGCCAGCTAAGAGAAAGTAAGAATTTTCTTTAAAGGAAACTCATCTAGCAAAAAGAGGAAAAAATAAAAGAGAAAGAAGTCAGCGGCGGGGTGGGGGGTGGTGGCGGGGGATGCAGAAGCTGGAAACAGGTATCCACAGAGCTGGGGTTCTGGACTCAAGAAATTCAAACCTAGCCACAGCTCACTTGGCCTCCTGAGGACTTCACCCCACCACCATCCTGTGGCTCAGGATGCAGGAGGGCCTTGGGACAGCGCTCAGGTTGCCAGGTGACTTGTCAGTCATTCTGTTGGGGGGTGAGGAGCACAGGCCCAGAGCCCAACTGGGCCACGTGGAGCCTCTCCTTCCCCTGCGTCACAGGGGACCTGTTGGCGCTCCCAGCCGCCTCAGCCTCCAAACCTGTCTCCCCACCTCACCCTGTGCCCTCCCCCCATCTATTCTCCATACATGAAAACCAGTGATTCTTTTTAAAAACAGTATATATGAATCAGGTGACATCGTTGATGGATTAAAACCCTCTACTGAATAAACACTAGGATGGGCAAGAGAGAAAGGCCTGGATACATGGGATGAACAACATGAACTGCCAGCCAGACCTCCCACCTCCCTTCAGGGAAGGGCCGGGTGCCCCAGGTGCTGGAGTGCCGTGGGCAGACAGCTGCCAGCCCTCAGCCCCTCCAGGACTGCCTCAGCTGCAGAGAACACGGTTCAAGGCCACGCCGCTTCCTGGGGTCTCCGAATCCTAGAACTGACTGATGTAGGACACGAAGGACAAGCCATCAGCTCAGCTCCGAAGGGCCGTGCCAGCTATAGAGCTCCCGATCAGGTTGGCCAAGGCTGTCCTTGACCTATATCCCAGCTCCGCCTCTCCCTCTGCCCTGGCCAGCCTCCTTCCACAGGTGCTGATCCCAAACGAACACCTTAATAAAATCTTGCACACTAAAGCAAAATCAAAACCAGAAATAGAAAAATTCCACTGACCTCCCACAGTATTTTCAATAAAAAAATCAATTTTTTTACAAGAGCCAATAGACCTTGCATGCAAGCCCTGACCCCAGCCCGCCTTTCTCAGCTCGTGTCACTGAGGTCCTCCCTGGCCACCTTGTCTAAAATGTCAACCTCACATAGCCATTAATTTTTTTCTCTTTACCATTTATCACTATCTATCATACTATACATATTTTTTAAACTTATTTATCTAGTTTATTTTCTGTCTCCCTACTAAAATATAAGCTCTAGAGGGGCAAGGGTTTTGGTCTTTTTGTTCCTACTGTATCTCCACAGTTTAGCACAGTGTCTGGCACGTAGTAGGTTGTTCAGTGAAATAATCAATGAATCTCCTACCTACTGCTATCTCACACAGCACCTGGAACATAGTAGGCATGAAATATTTGTAGACCAAATGAATGAAAGAAAGAATGAAGCTGTGTCCACCAAGTGGGCCTCTCTCCAAAATCCTCCATTTGTTCTCAAGGGCTCCTGCCCCCCAAGTTCCTTAAGTTCTCTTTGGTAACCCCTCCAGGAGCCCAAGGTCACAGGGATCCGGTGACAGAGTTGTATGCCTGTCCCCCACCACCTGTAAGCCTCTGATCATAGACTCTCTGACCACAGTCTGTGTGGTCAGTGCTAACAAACCAGGGCTCTGGAACCAAACTGCCCGGATTCAAGTTCTGGTCCAACCGCTTATCAATTGGGTGGCCTTAATATCTGTGAGCCTTTCATCTGCAAAGTAAGGAGGATGACTGTGCCCACCTCATGGGGTTCTGGCATGTGCCTACTGGACGCTCGTCCCCTACGACATCCTGAATGCTCAGAGGGCAGGACCAAATATACAAGGTCACAGCTGACCCCTCAGCACTTAATAGGTACACGATAAATGGGAGAAGGAAATTCCGTGTTTCCCACTGTCCATGGCTCCCCAGATGTGCACGAGTGAGCAAAACCGGTGGGACGGCACGGCAGAGGCAGATCCCTAATGGCTGCACTCAGGGGTCTCTGCCCGATCACCCAGGGTTTGCTTTCTCCTTCCTTTGCCTGAGGACTGCCTCTATTCTCTTATTTGGTGGGGAGGAGGAAGTCCAGTGGTGGTCATCCTATGCCCAGGGGTCCCTGCGTACCCCCAGATGACCACGCTACCCTGCAGCTTCTCTGCTCATGGGCCTCTGACCGAACCCCAATCTCTTCTCTGGCACCCCCTCTCCTTACTCCAGGATCCAGCCGAGTCCTCCTCCAAACAGCCTCCGATAGCTCAGGCCACAATATTCTCTCCCCTTCCTGACCACCCACTGCATCTATCGACTGAATCGTGCTTGCTGGTATTTGCTTCCACCTAGGTCTGCATTTGATTAGGTTCTGCCGCAGGTTCCCATCTCACTTGCCTGTTAGATCTCTCCAAATCGACTTTAATAATAATAACCATAATGCTCCCACACATCTGGGAACCCACTGCGCACTCATACAAAAGGCTTCAATTGCTTTTATCTCTGTCTCCACAACCACCCCAGAAAGGAGAAAGTGGGGATGTAGACTCTTCCCCACTCTGCAAGTAAGGCAACCAAGGCTCAGATAGGCTCACATCAAAAACTCCTCACTCCGACCCATTCCCCTTTCACCAGCTCAGTCACTGGCACCACTGTCCACCAAGATGCCCAAGCCAGAAATGGGGGTGACATCACCATGCTTCACCTCATCCTTTCTCTCACAGCCAGACAGTCCCCAAGCCCTTTCCAGGTCACCTAAGTCTCTCCCCCGACCACTCTCCAGCTCTGCTGTCTTGGCCATGTGAGCTGGCCATCCCCTTCCCTAGAGGATTGCAAAGGTCTCCCTCCTCACCTCCATCATTGTCCCACCCCACCCCATCCTTCTGTACACTGCATCAGAGTGGTCTTTCTCTGCTGCATCCTCATTTATGTATTCATTCATTCACTCATTCAATAGTTTTGAGAGCTTACCCTGGGCCATGCCACTGTTCTAGATGCTGGAGGTTCAGCGATGAACTAAATAAAGCCCTTGTTCTCACGGAGCTTATATTCCAATGGAGAGGTGGGGGACCAATAAGAAATAATCGAGTAAACATATAGCATCTAGAGAGTGTCAACCTTCATGGAAAGAAAAAAAGCAGAGGGAAACAAGGAAGTGCTTGGGCAGGAGAGAGGCTTGGGATTATACAAGGTAGGGAGGGAAGCAGACTTCTGGAAGAAGTGAGGGAGTGAGCCTCCTTGACACCTGGGGCTGTTCCAAGCAGATGGAACAGCAAGTGCAAAATCCTCGGGTGGGATTGCGCTCGGCAAATTCACATTTGAGGAAGTGCACAGCGACCAGCAAGGCTAGGGGAGTAAGAGAAGAGGGAGGGATTTGGCAGGAGGCCACACCTTGCAGGGTTTGTAGGCCATCTTCAAGATTTTGGCTTTGACTCTGAGTGAGATGTGGAGCCATTGGAGGGTTTGAGCAGAGGATCGACATGATTCGTTAGACACTTTAACAGGATCCCGCTAGCTGCTCGATAGAGAACAGACGACAGGGGGACAAGAGTAGAAGCAGGGAGACCAGTTAGGAGGCCACTGCGGCAACGAGGGGAGAGAGAATGATGGCCTGGACCAGGGAGGTGTCTGTGGAAGTGGTAAGAAGTGGTCAGGAGTCATACGATTTACAAAGGTAGAGCTGACAATATTCTCTAATGAATTGGATATGGAGTGTGAAAGAGAGGACGCAGGAATGACACCAAGGACGACTGCAGATCTGATCTTGTCACTCCACTACTTCCCCATTGCCCTTTGGTTTGTCCAAACCCCTTAACAGGGATTATAAGGGCCTCATGATCTGAAGCCCCCCCTTTACAGAAGAGGAAACTGAGGCCCAGAAAGGTTAAATAGCATGACCAAGGTCACACACCTAGTAAACAGCAGACTCAGGATTTGAATCCAGGCATCCGATTCCAATGCTCCTTCTTTAACGAGAGACTGAAATTTCAGTTCCACAACCAGCCATGAGCTCATTCCCCTAAACTCTGTGACTCCCAACAGGCAGCTCCACGTGTCGAGAACATTCTCCCTCCCACCACTCACACACCCCTAACCGCCCCCCCCCACCCCGCCACACACACACACTTTTGTCTGGCTAAATTGCCTTCCTCTGGGAAGCCAGTTAGGGTTAGGCACCCCTGCTCCGAGCAACCACGGCTGCCTGTGCTTGCTGTGTGACAGCCTGCCACGCTGCCTACCTAAGAGCCTGTTTATCTACCTACTAGATGATCTCTGTGTGCACACAGGCCAGTATCCACAGAGCAGGAACGAGGGCCTGGCATCTGTAATTATCTGTGATGGATAAAGGAGACAGAGCTCAGACTCAGACATTCTACCTCTAAGAAGGATGCACTTTGTATCCCCCCTCTAATAAACTCTAGGTCTGTGCCCCTCCACTCTGCCTTCTCACAGCCCCTCCACTGCTACCTACGTAGTAGATAATAATAATAGCTGACATTTACTGAGTGCGTACTTTGGACCAGGCACAGTACTAAGCAGTTACATGCACTATCTCTCTTAATCCTCCCAACACATCTATGAGATAAACATGCTTATTATCTCCATTTTACAAGTGAGGTAACTGTGGCTCTCAGAGGTTAAGTAAACTCCCCCAGGGTCAAAAGTACTTGGATGCTAAACTAATAGCTGATGAACTGAACTGATGACATTGGCAGTAACCTGTGCCTGCTTTCTGTGGGTCCACGGCTCTCAGCCGAAGACCTGGCACAGAGTGGACAATCGGCTCAACCAGTGAACAGATCCGCAGCCCAGCTTTCAGGCCACAGAGGAAGACCTCCCTCCTCTCTTCCAGAGCTTCCCTCTCCTCATTCGTCTCTCCCTTCACACCCTTAATAAAAGCCCTGAGAGTGACCGACCGAAGGCTGTGATTTCCTCCGGAGAGCAGCACCATTTACGTGGGAACATTCAAACAAGAACAGAATTCTTCCGCGAGGGCATGGGGCTTCAGAAGACAGCTGTGGATGGACAGTTGTTGTTGCGGAGGAGGGGGGTGCCCGAGGGATGGGGAACGATCCTTTATTTCCCTCTCAGAGCCTTCACCTTTCATTAAAACAGCCTCCGGATGGGGGTGCAATCAAACATTCATTAGACAAGCAAGGTACATTTAAAAAGAAAACTAACAACGCCCAAACGCGCACGCGCACAGAGCAATCATCTGCGCAATGAAACCAGTCCTTCAGGCGAGAAAAGCAGGCTGTGAGCCTCCGCACGATGCTCCCGGGGCCCTGGGTCTACCCCTGGTGACCGTGGCTCCCTCCCTGGCTGCGTGCCCGCCGCGGTCCCTTGGCTGTCTGCCCCTAAGCTACGACCCTGGGATATGTCACCTGTGGGATACTGCACGTGCGGAGCAGTCTGTACTCCCACCAGCGGGTCTGACACAAGGGGGTCCTTCCTGATGCTCCCACCTCGACAGGTTTGCCCACCGGCCTCAGACGCACAGAGTTCTCACTTGCATCTGTTCGCACATCCTGACCCGAGGCTCAGACCTTGGCCCCGGGGGTCGTCTTCACAGAGCAGTGGCATTTCCCCAAAGCCCGGTGGTTGGGGGAATGGGGGATGAAAGGCAGTTGTCCGGAGGCCTCGGCTCTCCTCCCCTCAATCACGACCGGCTTCCCGCAGGAGACGGCGGCGGAGCCCGGAACGGGGCAAGGAAGTGGCTCGACAGATGGGGAGTGGGAGGCTCTTCCCAGCATATGGGGCTGCGTGGGCGTAAGGAGTCTGGGCCGGGCATGGGGGAGGGGGCACAGGGCTGCGGAGACGGTCCCCGGAGTCGGGACCCGCACTGGAGTGGGGGTGGGCGTGTGAACTGGACGGAGAGGGGAGGAGGTAACTCCTTAAAGGTGGGGGCGGGGGAGTGGGGGAGGCCTTGGATGGGCTCATCCCAGAGCCTTCGGAGTGCGCAGCACGCCGAGCGCCTTGCACAAGAGCGCCCCCTGATGGCGCTTCTCACGTCAGACACGGTTTCCATTTTCTTCTCTTATCAGTTTAACAAAATCCTTCATGGAGAGCTCCTTCGGAGCCAGGCGCTGGGCTGAGATCTTTGGAGGATCCTACCATGTCCATTTTTCAACTAGGAGAATGGAGACCCAGCGAGGTTATACCGCTAGACCTGGGTGGCAGGAGGCATGATTCCAACCCGTGCACTCATTCATTTCACAGTCATTAAGACGTCCCTCCTGTGTGCTGGGGGCTAGGGATACTGCAGTACACAAGACCAATGGGTCCCTGGCCTCGTGGGGCTTATGGTCTAGGTGAGGAGACAGACAGTACACAAGTGAACAGATAAAGGAGCAAGATAATTTCAGTGTGCAGAGGAAATAAACCAGGGTGTGGAGCTAGGCAGCAACTGTTCTCGGCTTCCCCCAGCTGGCCTCCTCCTCACTGCTCCATGGGGGACAGGGATTTGTCAGCCGCGGCTTCTAGGCAGCAGCAAAGGAAGGTGGCTCTGGAGGTGAAACTAAGGTGCAGGGGTGTGCAGATTCCCAAGGCCAGGAGCTGCTCCCCTCCCTGGCACCCCCTCCCACGTGCCACCACCAGCACCTGCAGCCCAGGCTCTCCCACTGTGGCCAGCAGGCTGAATTATCTTCTCATCTCAACCCGGAGAGTTTTTAATCTGTCCTTACACAGGAGCCTGGCTGCCTGCGCCAGGATTATTACTGAGTTCTCTGCACATCGCTCCTGCCTCCCCTGGCTGTTCTGACCAAGTGAGGCTCTGAGATGGAGGCTGGAGGAGTCTCCGCTCCAGAAAGATCTAGGGGAGCACCAGTGCTTGCTGTGGGCAGGGCCCTGAAGCATTCAGGAAGCAGATGCTCAGGAGTTCAGGGGCACTGTCACACAAGATGGGGTGCAGCCAGGGTGTAGAGGTGTGGGGAGGAAGGGGCAAAGTTCACCATTGGAACTCAGGAGACGGGGCTGTTCCTGTAGTACCAGGTGACTTGGCAGCTCCAAGGGGAGAGATGAAAGGAGGCAGGAGAGGCTGGGACGGCCTAGGAAGGGACAGGAGATCAGGAGAACAGGGTTCCGGTCCCACCTCTGCTACTTACAAGCCATATGCCCTTGGGCAGTTATTTTTTCTGTAAAATGGAGGTGAGGAAAATATTCTGATAACATTTAATGAGGTGGTGTAGGCACACGGTATTCCCACAGTAAACACACGGTCATGTCAGCTGTGGTTATTAATATCATTATCTGTAAAATGGGAGGAGGAGTGCTGGCTCTGCTTCCTGGACAGATCTCTTGTGAAACTCAAGTGGACAGAGGCACCAGGCACACATGAAGACTATTGTTGATCTGCGGCCAGCTCACCAAGGCTAGTAAAGGTGTGAGGAGGTGTGAGGCAGACACACGCAGTCAGTCGCTTCCGCGTTGGGTCAGTGACAGACACACGCTGACAGCTGTTTATTAGACATGCAGCCTGGATAACCCCATCCCCACGCCGCACCCCGCCTTCGCACCAGGCCTAATAGCAGGCACTGTGGAACGGAAGCTCCCACACGCGACTTTGTGCCTGCCCTGGTGCCAGTGGGTACTTGAGAGTGGACTTCCAAGTACGCAAATCTGAGCATCTCAATCATTGCCCTGGGATAAGCCCCCGATGCCCTCCGTGGTCTGGATATGTCTTCTGTTCCCGCCTCGCCGCTCACCTCTCCTGCCCCTAGCACACTGAGCTCCCTGGGGCTCCTATTGTATACTTGGCCTCTCTTATCTCTTCCCCCCACACATGCAGTTCCTTCTTCCTGGGACACTTTTCCCTTCAAACTCTAACCCCCGATAACAGAGACTTGGTCTATGAGTTTATCCAAAGTGGATGATCAGTAACTATTGGTTGAATTGAATTGAATCCACCCTCATCCCAGCTGACTCCTTCCGGCCTCAGCTCAAACCTCAATTCTCAGGAAGAGCCTTGCTGCTGCGGAGGCTGGATAAAGCCTCAGAAAACCACCTGTACCTCCCCTGGGAAGTGGACTAAACTCCACAAGGGCGGGGACAGCTCTTTCTCGTTTACTTTTCTGTCTTCAGTTACCCAGCATGTAGCAGGTGCTCAGGAAATATTTTGAATGAGCAAATAAATGGATGGATGGTACCAGGACACCCTGCTTCCTGTTTTAGTCCCTCCCACTCACCCTCCTTCCCCATCTTCAGAGGAATGACTTCAGTATCTCAGGACCAGGTCTTTATTCTCCAGTCCCTTTTCCTTCTGTCTCCTTCTTCCATACCCATTCACTTCTAGGCCACGCCCTGGCTCCTGGGCACACCCCTCTGGCTGGGCCCTCTCAGCTTTGGGGGCCCCTCCCTGATGAAGAGTAGGGTCTGCTCTGAGCTCCTGGGGCAGGCCTGTCCCTGGGCGCTCTGAGCCCACCTCCCTTCCCCGCTCCAGAGATCACGGCTGTGAGCCTGCAGACACAGTGAGGCTGGGCGCCTCTCTCCCCTCACCAGCCAGCCCCGCCTAGCAAATGCCGAGTCATCGGCTGCCGCTCATCTCCAGCTCCTCCAGCCTGAGGAGCTGCCAGGAGCAAACCCAGAAAAGCCGCCCCTGGCAGCATCTGAAGCACTTCACACCTGGAGCCAAGGAACCTCTGCTCCCTTTGCGCAGACTCCCACTTCTGCAGGGTAGGTGGAGGCCCAAAGCTGGGTGGGACCACTGACCCATCTCAGTGCCGCCTCCCCACCCCAACCTCCGCTGCCAAGGGCCTCTGGACACACGCTGACCACCGGCCTCAGTTTCTCCACGGGGCCCTTTCCATGAAGGAGCTACCAAGGGAACTGTGCCGAAGCTTTGGTGCCTGTGAATGCAGACTAATAATTAAGCCCCTACAAACTGCCTGTAGATGAACAATCCCTGCATTTGTACAGCCCTGCACGAATTTCACAGCCTTTTCACATATATTATCTCATACGATCTCCCACAATAATCCTATTGGGTAGTTACTGGGAAGAAAATTAATGTCCTTATTTTGTAGAGGAGGAAACCAAGACTCAGAGAGGGAAGAGTCTTGTCTGAGGTCACACAGCTTGTGGGGGGCCAGGGTCGGGCCCAGGACACAGGTTCCTAAGAGTCCGTGGCTCATAATTATCCCCTTGCCCGGGATCCTGGAGTAGCCTCTACAGCACAAACCCTCTCAGCTCTTCTGCCCACGTTATAGATGAGGTGGCCAAAACTTAGAGAAGTTAAGTCATAGCCTAAAGTCACACAGGCTCTTCAGATCCAGGACATAATGCTCGTCAGTTTGACCAATCTGACTTTAATCCCTATCCTTAGGCTCTTTCTGGCTTAACTGAGGCTCCTTCTCAGACCCCAAACCTTCAGAACCTCTTCCTTGAAGTCTGGGACTATTAGAGAACTCCCTCTTCCACGGCTCTCTGCACTCCCACGTCCTCATTCACTCACACGTTCATTTGACAAACATCCACCAAGGCCCTTCTCTGTGCCTGGCATTATGAATACCACAGTGGACAGTGGGCCAATCTCCTGCTCTGGAGGAGCTAGCCCAGGCCGGGGAAACCCGGGAAGGCTTCCTGGAGGAAGGGGCACCCAAGATGAATCGTGAAATATGACTAGGGGGCAGGCAGCGGAGAGAGAAGGAAGAATGTGCCAAGCAGAAAGAGCCAGAGGTAAGAGAGAGCAGCATCTGTTCAGAGATGCCGTAAGTGAGGCGGTTTGGTTGGAGGAGAGAAGAGAAGTAAAGCTCATACAGTGCTGAAGAGGGGCATGTGGCAGGGTCGTCATCCTGCCAGGCCTGTGTTAAGGATGCTGTGGGGGCTGTGTAGAGGGTGGGGCTGGCACTGGGGACACCGTGTTCCCAGGCCTTTCTTGTCCAGGACCCTTGGAGCCAGCCTTGCAGGCTGTGGGGATGTGGGAGGGGCCTTCCAGGGCACTCTTGGCTGAGCTTGGGGGACACTTTGGAGGCCGGGGGTGGGGGGTGGTTTGTGGATGGGGTAAGATGTGAGAGCCAAATCTTCCCACCAGTGGTCCCCAGTGAGGTACCCGTTTGCGAGCAAGCAGAAGGAAGGGCATTCTAGACAATGGGAACACCGTGTGCAGAGGCCCAGAGGCAAAAGAGAGCAAAGCCAGCTGTGGAGCTAGAGCCATTCAATATGGTTGAAGAGGGGGTCTGAGCTGGGTGGAGCCCCTACTGTGCAGTAGGAGTGAACTCCGACTTTAATGGGTGAGAGTCCAGGGGTTCTGCAGATGGAACACTGCAGGTTCCAGCCCCAGCTCCTACTACCCAGGTGTCCTGGGGCAAATTATGTCATTTCTCTGGTTCTCAGTTTTCTCCTCTATAAAATGGGATTGTTGTGAGGATTATACAAAACAATACACGAAACACAGCATATAATAAACACTTAATAAGTGCAACCTATGTTATTATCGCTCTCATTAGTATTAGCAGTTTGCAGTGAGAAATCCAAAGTGGAGTACCATGTTGTAGGGGAGGAATCTCATTTTAAAAAGTAAAAACAAGTTGCAACGTGTGCTTATCTGTAATCTCCACATTCACAGATATGTGTGAAATTTCATCTGCAACTGTTTTCTCACCGTGTCATCTCATCCCAAATCAAATGATCATGTTGGATGTTGGATGTTGTCACAGGAATAGTAGGGGCATCACAGCAAATGGTAACAGGCTTGAGGCTGGGAGTGGGTGCAGGGGAGGGGAGGGGGCCTCTCTCAGTCCCCGGAGGGGTGACAAGCGCATGTTTCTGAGCTGGGATGGTGGGGGACACTTTGAGGACTGGGAATGAATCTACCTGCCCCAGTTAGGATGAGAGAATCAGCCACACTTTTCTGGAGTGAAGGCTGTGAGAGGAGTCTGGGACATGGCCCCTGCCTCCAGAAGTTTATCATTGTGTAGAGTTATGAATTAATCTCATAGAATCTGCATTGTTTAAGCACGGGGATTGAGATTTTCAGGTGTTAACCGCGAGACCCCATAGCTCCAACATGGTCAGACAGGCCAACGAGGACCAGGAAGCCTGTGCTCCAGAGTCCTGCCTGGTTGGAATCCTGCCTCCATCTGTCCACCCATGAGCCTTAGACAAGCTACTTGTCTAGGTTTTGGTTTCCTTCCCTATACAACTGAACCAATAATTAGACCTACCTCAAGGTTTGTGTTAAGATTCAAAGAAATAACGCCTGTACAGTGCTTGACATGGGGCCTCCCACGTGATCAGGGCTCAAAAACTAGCAGTGGTAATTGCTGATGTGATGTGGTCATTGCCAATATGATGTGCTTCTCCTTCTGGGAAGCTTGATGACCAATCTTGGAGCTCCAGGTAGACTGCCCATGGAGAGGGGCAACAGGAAACTCTAACAGCAACTGGGGAACAAACTGGGCCTTGGCCTCAGCAGTGAGAACAGGGAAGGAGGTCAAATCAGCCACAGGGCTGGCTGGACAAGGACCTCTAACCAGCACACGGGGTGCAGAGCCTGGGGCAGGGCGAGGTCTGCATCGGGAGCGCTGGTCTACGTCTTGGTGGACGTAGGGAGCAAGGCCAATCATTTTCCAGGCCTTCTGAAATTCAGGAACATGAAGTTTTAAAAAACAGCACACACACAAAGAAATGGTTTCTTGCAGCTGTTTTGGCATTTGGGGAGTAATTTACCAACTTGGAGTTCAACTTAATGAAGTCGGGGGTAGGCAGCTTCCATGGGAGTTCTGCTTCCTAGCAATCTGTGTTCGCCCGGCCGGCAAAGAGGGCCGAGCGGGTGGTCGGTGGGGAGCATTAACAGTAACATGTTGTGTATTTGTCATCAGAATGGAGCCCCCAGGCACTGGGGTAGTGCCCATGGCTGCTCAATGATGCATTTGTCATGTGGCCACTGACACAATCAATTGAACCCCTTACACACCGGTGTTTACTAGCCATTGTACAAATATTTCACCCCTCCCCGGCTGACACGTAATCTCTTCTTTGCTGCCTCTGACAAATGAACATTTCTCTGTAGACTCTTAAATGAGTATGTGTCACAGCTATGTCACTGATTAATTTTTTTACCACCACGAACAACGATGCATAGAAATGTAACTTATATTCATTTCCCGGCTTGAGTCTAGCTGTCTAAAAAATTCCACCAGCAGATACGACTGACAGACAGCTATCCTAGCGCTTGGGCGTGCTGACATGTGGTTGTGTGAGTGCCAGCTTGTTAATTACGGGCTTTCTCTTCCGGCCTGGCTGCGGAGTAACCAGCCACAAGGACCTTAATCACTGTTGGGGCCGGAAAGGGCCTGCTTCAGAAGGCTCCGGGGGCTGGCTCCCCAGCCCAGCCTAACCACACACATTTTTTTCCTCCAAGCATTGGCCACATTTGCCTCCGGGCCTTGGTTTGGGAATGCCCCTGAAGTCACCCTGGTAACACTCATTGCCACCTTGAACTCTTCACCCACTGATCTGTGAGATCATGAGGTTAGGGACTGGGTCTTATTTGCTAAGCACAGGGTGGATGCTCCCCAAATATTTGCAGATGTCAAATGAGCCATGGTGTAATTATTGAACAATGTACCAGACACTTGACACGTATTGTTCATTTCACCTTTTCAGTGAATATTCTTGGAACCCCTACTATGCAGACCTGAAGACCTGGGGCCAGAGGAAAAGGTGACCATTGCTTGGAGAAAAAAATGGAGTGCGTGGTTAGACTGTGGTGGGAAGCCACTCCCGGGAGTCTTCAGAAGCTGCCATTCCTGGGCCCAACAGTGATTAGGGTCCCTGTGATGGTTACTTGGCCGCTGGGCCAAAATGAAGTTCAGGTTCTAGTGGTGCAGGACTAGAGGTTCTCGGAGTAGGCACTATTTGTACCCTGGTTTGCAGCTGAGAAAACTAAAGGGCAGTTCTTGCCACTGGAGTCTGGCTAAGGGCCTGTGTCATCGATACCAGAGCCTGCACACCTAACCATCCTCTGTCAATCTCCCCACACCCACAATCCTTTCCTGGGGCTGCCTTAGTGTCCCCCCACTGCAGCTCACCTCCCCGCCTGTCCTTTCCTCTCCTTCACATTTTCCTCTTCCTGGCAGATTCCAGACTCACCTTGGGCTTCAGAGCCGACTCAGCATCCCTGCCCCAACCCCGACCCTGTCCATCTGCTGCTTCCCCCTCCCTACCCACCCACCCACTGGCACAGGACTGAGCCTGCAGCAGGTGTCTAGGCTGCTCCCACCCCACCCCCTACCTCCATGCACCTGTGTCCCATGCACCTGTGTGCCTTCTCTCATGTCATGTAACCACTGGCTGGGAGCCAAGTCCACGACACCTGGGGGCACTTCCGATAGATTAACTAACTCACACCAGCTCCACTGTCGCCCGCAAGGCTCTCAAGAGACTGACCTGAGGGAATTTCCGGGCGGTGCAGTGGTTAGGACTCAACATTTTTCACTGCCAGGGGCCCGGATTCGATCCTGGTTGGGGCACTAAGATCCCACAAGCCTTGCAACGTGGCCAAAAAAAAATTAAAAAGGGAGATTGACCTGAGATGTAGGGATCCTTCCCTTGACTAATGTCGTGTCCCTGGAGTCCACACAAATCAGTCAAAACCACTGATGTATGTAGTAAGGTAGAGAGCCTGGAACGGGAGACAGTCCGAATCCCAGTTTCTCTATTTACCCACTGTGTATCCTTGGGCAAGTCACCCATTTTCTTCTTGTCTTTGACGCTGGGGCTGCCGATACCCCTTTCACAGGGCTGTTATAAGGATGAAAAGAGCTCACGTGAAACAGCACCAGGTATGGTGCCTAGCACACAGTAGGTACACAGTAAATGGCAGACATTTCAAGGAAAGGACTTTCAAGACTCCTTCCCATCTTGACCAATCATCTCCCAGTCAGAGAAGAAAAGCTGATCGAACCCATCTCCTGAGACACAGGCAGGTGCCTGTCGATACCCAGCCCACACGGACCTAGGAGGTAGCCCTCTGAGACCCCACGTATCAGGTGGCACTGCCCACCTTCTCCCCTCCTGGCCTGAGTGGTGTGGGAAGAGGGGCAGCTCTAGGGAATGAGATGAAACTGCTGGGGGTGGAGCTTCCCAGAGGATCTGCTCTCACTTTCAATAAGCATCATCCAAAATGATGGCCACATATGAATATTCAGTCCAGGCAGCACTGAATGAAGGACATGTTTATGTGCATTATCCCCCCGAAAAGTCCCCCAAGCCCTCTGAGTTAGGTATGACCGACCTCCTTCTACTGGTAAAGAAATTGAGACCCAAAGAGATTAGGGAAACCATAAAAGGTCACACAGAACCAGGACTCACTTGAACTTGGGTCTACCTCCTTCCCAATTAAATGCTCTTAACTACCACCATATGTCACCTCCTTCCGATCTCCTTCCCCACTAAGCCTACCAAGTGTGCTCCAGGGGGCAGGTACCACCTGCTCGATGATGTCATCCAGGGCCTGTGCTGTGACGTCACAGCCCCAGTGGGCTTGCCTTGCCCCACCTGTGGGGACTTAGTGGTGCTGAGGGCAAGGTCAGGGGAAGGAAAAGCCCAGATGATGCAGTACTGGGTCAGAACCAGGATGACAGCAGGTCCGGGGAGGGGGCTGATGCAAGAGAGGGGCCCACACAACTGGCCCTTCAGTTGCAGGCTTGGCTGTGCCATCCCCCATACATTTCCTTGTTCGAAATGGAGCCTGGAGCCCCGGAAATCAGGACAAAGCACCACCCACAGCTCTGGTCTCGATGACTCAGATTCCACCTCCCACAGCCTCTTCCTGTGTGTGTTTCTGAATGTGTGCGTACCCGAGCGTGCACCCCGCCAGTGCATGAGGCTGTCAGCTGTGTGTGCACGTGTGTGCACATGCACACACAGGGACGAGTCCACATGTTTACCTGTGTCCATCTGCAGACCTATTTCCAAGCCCGAGCCTGCAGGATATGACAACCAGCAGGGTCGGTGATAATCATAACGTTAGTAGCAGACGCACTTCCTCTGTTCAAAGGCACTGTGCTAAGCACTTTACATGTAGCATCATGTGGAATCCTTACAACAGCCTTATGAGATAGGTACTATCACTATTCCCATTCTACTTATGATGCGACCAAGGCTCAGAGAAGTTACACTACTTTTCCAAGGCCACACAGCCAGGAAATGGTGTAATCTTCAGATGCCAAAGCCTGTGCCCAATAAGATGTGCTTTCCTCCTTGCCCTCTAGGGGTTTTGGAGAGAAGACCCCAAGGGTCCTTTGTATGCAGAAAGCAGCCAGGGTCCCTGAAGGAAAGGGGGCCAGAAGCCAGAGTCTTGGAGGAGAAGGGGGCAAAGAGCACATAGATGCCTGAGCAGGAGGGGGCAGGGCAGCTGTCTCTCAGAACAGGTGTTAGAGAAGCTGTGACAGCCACTTAGAACCATAGTGGCAAGCCTCCTTTACATGCCGATTTGCATATATTTGCATGTATTTGCATCACGAAATCCGTGGAATCGGCCTTAATGGTCCCTGCCTCGGAAGACTGGCAGAAGCTAAGAGGGTAGGAGTGACAGGGTGGGCCTGGGGAATTCGGGAAGGGAAGGAGGGAAGAGGCAGTACTGTGGAGGCACTGGGAGGTGCTGGGCACTGCTAAGAGACAGTTTCTAGGGGAAAGCAGGAAGATTCTTCCCCCTGTGTCCTGAGTCCATCTCCTGAGGGCAGCGGGGAAGAGCGGGGTGGAGGTGAGGGGAAGGGAGGGGGGGTGGATTCAGAAGTCGGGGAGAGCGGAGTGGGGTGTGGGACCTGAGTCAGGGGGTAGGACTCGACAGGAAGGCCGAGGCTGAGTCGAGAGCCCCCAGCCCCAGGTCCTGGGAAGACTGGCAGGAAGACAGGGGAGGGCCTTGCCCGGCGTGTCCCCGCTGGGCGGCCGCCCACTCAGCCGCTGGAGCTCAGTGGCTCGGTGTTGGGCGCTATCTAGTGGACATATGCGGGAACGCTCCTTCTTCCTGCCTACTCTGGCGCAGCACCTTCCTCTGCCTGCCTGAAGAAAATGGGTATCTGCTTTGCCCCTGCGGAGGAAGCACATCGTGGACCACGGTCCCGCAGCCCGCTGTCTGAATGGGCCTGGGAGTTGCGACTTTCCGGAGGATCACCAGCAGGGACCTTCCTACGGGGCTCAGGTCAGGCTAAGATAGGCTAGTATAGCTAAGTGATGAAGAGCTTAGGCCTTAAGGTCAGAAAAACACGGCTGTGCCAGTTACTAGCATTGTGACTTTGGCAAATTAACCTCTGAATCAGTTTCCTCATCCGTCAAAGGGGGGGTGATAATAGTTATTTGTGGGACTGAAAGGAGCGAATATATGTTAGGAGCTTATTAGTAGATCAGGATTAGGAAAAGGCAAGTGAGGTGACTGGGATGCAAAATTTAAGGACTTGGGACTTGCAGGACACAGAGACCTCTTTAAAATTTGTGTCCTAGGCCCCACATTCTTTTCCCTCTAGTCCTGGCCTTGCTTATTAGCATATGGCCTTGGCACCGAAGGAGCTACTGTTGGTGTTATTATCACAGCGTTACTGCTGCAAGGATGCTAAGCCTTGGAAGGCAGCCCTACCCCCAAGGCCCAGGAGGCAGTAGCACCCCAGGTCCCATCTGGCCTGGGCTGGCAAGGGTGTGAAGCGCAACTGGAACCCAGAGAGGTGAAGGGTCACTTTCCAGTGAGTCAGGAAGTCACAGGCAGATAGGATCTAGGCGGATATTGGGTCACAAACTTTGTGTGGCCTCTTAGGTTCCCTGTGCCCAACTGATAGACGAGGATGGGGCTCGGGCCTGTTTCACAGAGGGTCAGTGTGACATGTTGGTGAGAGTTGGAAGTGGACTGTGGCCACATTATGGCCCTCTCAGGGTGACCCTAAAGGGCATCAGTGAGGGGAAGTCCCACCCAGTGTGCAAAGCTTTGAGCGGTACTCTTGGTCCAAAAGAAGAGATGGACTGAGGTGTAGATATTCCCTGACTCCTGGGAAGCAGTGCGTGTCTTGGCTGGTTGGTCAGGAGCCTGAAATGAACAAGACCAATGTCAGTGGCAAAGAGGACTAGGGAAAGGTAGATGGACAGACTTCTGGGAGTGGACACCAAGTGTGCAAACTTCCGGTCAGGTAAACACCCCGCAGGGTGTCCACTGCCAGGAGGCTCTGAACCAGGCAAATAGAGTGATTCATCAGGTGGGTGATGTCCACCCCAAATGCCTGCACCATAGCCCTTGAACAGAGCGGTCATGGTGCCAGGGATGGGGATGAAGCGTGGGCCCGACAGCCTGGGCTCCCCTCACCAAGGCTGAGCTGGTCTACCACTCTGCGGGCTCAACCCACCTACTGCGAGACCTACCCTGAGTGCGTGATGACTCTTCCTCAGAAGACCAGCCAAGCCCCTGGTGGCAGGTGGATTGCACTGAGCCCCTTCCTTTCACCCTGGAGGGAACAGTGACTCATCCTTCCTGGAACCAGTGAAGGCTCAGGATTCGGGCTTGTCTTCCCTGTCCACAGAGCCTCTGCAAAGAAGGTACAAAAAAGGGGTCATCTAAGACTTTTACACTTGCAGCTCTTACATCTAGGCCTTTGATTGTTTTGGGTTAATTTTTATCTATGGTATGAGGTACTCGTGCGACAGTGATCAGCAGATTCATCTCTCTCACTCCCTTGTACCTCATCCCCCACAAGCGGTCAGCCTGGCAGAACAGTGGAGCGGCCTGCTGAATGCTCAGAAGATGCCGGCGGGGTACACCTGTGGGTTTGGGCCCTGACCTCTTTGACAGGGTATTTGTTTTCAACAGCAGTGTGTTCCCTATACCTAGAAATTACAGGTCCCAGAGTCAATGTGGCAGTGGAAGTGGCCCATCTCACCCTCAGATTTGCACAACTTTTGCTTCCTGTCCCCCAAACTTTAGGCTGTGCCAGTTAGAGGCCCTAGCTCCCAGGGAGGGAGAACTTATACCAGGGAACTCAGTAGTGTTTCCACTAAACTGAAAACTGTGCCTGCCACCTGGCCACCTTAAGCTCCTCATACCAGGGAACCAATAGCCAAAAAGGGCATCACTGTACTGTTCAAGGTCATTGGGACTTCCCTGGCGGTCCAGTGGTTAAGACTCCACTCTTCCAACGCAGGGGGCGCGGGTTCGACCCCTGGTCGGGGAACTAAGATCCCACATGCTGTGTGGCGTGGCCAAAAAATTAAAAAATATTAAACAACAACAACAAGGTCATTGATCCTGGGTTGCCAGGAGGAACCAGGGCTGTAGCATGTAGATGCAATGAAGGCAGGGCAGGGTAGATCTGGACCCAGTCCGGAGATTCATGGGGCATCTCCTAGAACCTCCTACCCAGTGCTAATTGACAATGGACAGCCTCAACAATGCCAATCCCAAAAGGGCAGACAATCAAAGAATCAGACCTTTCCAGGATGAAAGTCTGTATGGTCTCATCAGGTTAGTAGCCCAGATCTGCAAAGGGCTACTTGAGGGGAGGCGGGGAAGGAGATAACATCATCAGTTATGGACTCAGGACCAGCTACAGCGGTGGGTCCTGGGCTCACTTCATTAACCCTCTTGCCTATATCTTCCTTGAGATCCCATCAGGCACTATCTTAGAGGGGATTTGTTGACAGTGGACTGTGCCTCCCTTTGAGGAAAAAGTGATAACTTTGTTCTCAGGGAAGAAAACGGAGGCCCCATGGTGTGGTATGGAAGTCAGGTATAATGGGAGGGCTCTAGGGGATCTCAGTGGCTCAAGCGGTAGGCGTAGGGAGACACAAAGCTTCCTTCTCAAAGGCCTTAGCTACCTCCTCTCCTTCTGACGCTGCCCCTCCGCTTTCAGGCCTAGACGCAAGACCGCACTGTGCAGTGTGGGATCTGGTTTCCGAGTGCCACCAGGGGCTGGATGACAGAACCCAGAAGTTTGGGGTGCACGTGACGCCCCGGGCTAGGTTGTGGGTGGGAGCTGTGGGCCCCTCCAAGGTGTGACCCTCCTCACAGCCTTCGGCAGAAGCCCCCTACCGCACGCTGCGAGCACACCGGCTGAGCCCTGCAGCGCCTCTCTGTGGCCAGTTTGAAGCACAGCCGGGACAGTAGGGCATCATTGCCCCAACTGGCCTTGCAGCTTCCCCGCCCTCGTTTCCCTTTGCCTCACCCTCGGCCCCCTGGTTTCCACCTGAATCCTAGCCACAAGCTCTGCTTCTAGGGGGCCTAAGACAAGGGGTGTCTTGAGAGCCGTCTCCCCCGTGTGTCCCACTTCGTGGCCACTGCCGGAGCCCATCTGACCAACCCAGCACTGCTGCCGAAGCCAAAGAAATGAAGACCTCAGTGGGCGGGGTGGGGGGGGGCAGGAACCAGCTAAGGACTTTCCAGATGGGGGACAGAGAGGGTGGGCATCTGAGAGATGAAGGAGGAAGCCCAGAGCAAGAGGGTAGAAAGTTAAGTCCCAGTGAAAGTTGTCTTCTGTAAATGGGTCTATGCAGGGAGCTTTGGGGAGGAAGTGGCTGGAGCCTGGAGGTGAGAAGGGAGGACAGTATTTCCTCCCCACATCGGGTGGCCTCGCAGGGCCAAAGGCAAGTTCCTCTGAGCCCCCTCAGACCTCCATATTCCTGGCTTGGGGAGTGTCTGATTCGCAGATGATGTGGACGGTGAAAACGGCAGGCGTGAGTGAGTGGTGCTGGGGGCAGGAGGAGACGGCATCAGGCAGAAGGCCTGGAGCAGCAAACAGCTCCCTTTTCTAGTGCAAGGAGGCCAAGAGGGACTGGACAGGGGCTGAGCAACCCCCCTCCTGGCCGAGGTCTCCCCACCTCCTCTGGCTACTCCAAATCCCCCAGTTCATAAACACTGCAGGCTTCCGGCACGACCCCATCTCTAGAGCAGAGCTTCACACTACAGTGGAGTTGTGTGCCCCAGGAGGGACCGTCCCAGTGGCAGTCTGGTGGTTTTCAGGGAGGCCGGGCAGGAGGAAGTTCAAGCAGACACTGAGACCAAATGTCCCTAATGTCACCGCTGCCCCCATCCTGCCTTTCTTTAGATGTATGGGAAGTACTCCAGGCTGGGGGCAGAAGTCCTGGCTTAAAACTGTTCTGCTTGGAATATAGCCAATGTTTTATAATAACTATAAATAGAGTATAACCTTTAAAAATTACGAATCGGGCTTCCCTGGTGGCGCAGTGGTTGGGAGTCCGCCTGCCGATGCAGGGGACACGGGTTCGTGCCCCGATCCGGGAGGATCCCACATGCTGCGGAGCGGCTGGGCCCGTGAGCCATGGCCGCTGAGCCTGCGCGTCCGGAGCCTGTGCTCCGCAACGGGAGAGGTCACAGTGAGAGGCCTGCGTACTGAAAAAAAGAAAAAAAAAAACAAACTACGAATCACTACGTTGTACACCTGTAACTTATATAATATTCTTCATCAACTATGCTTCTATTTAAAAAAAAAAAAAAAAAGGACTGTGTTCTGCTAGTTCCTAGGTTCTTCCCAGTCATTCCTCTACCTCCAGGGCAGACCCCACTTTTCTGCATTTTTAAGGCAGAAAGAGGGGCAGGTAGACCAGGGACCTGAGCCCCAGGCAGGGGACCCTGCCTGCTTGGGCCACATAAGTGGGACTGGAGGGGGCCACCTATGATAGAGTGCATGAGAAGGGGTCCATAACTGTCACTGGAATTCTCATAAAAGTTTTGCCCCGCCATGCAGCTTGCAAGATCTTAGTTCCCCAACCAGGGATTGAACCCGGGCCACGACAGTGAATATGCTTTCCTGGTTAGGAAAGCCAGTGGTTAGTGGCTTTCCTAATCACTGGGCCACCAGGGAACTCCCTAAAAGTTTAAGATCTGCATGTGCTGTCCAGTATGGTGGCCACTAGCTACATGTGGCTATTTAAGTTTAAATTAATTACAATAAAATAAAACAAAATAAACTCATTCAGCTCCTCCAGCTCACCAGCCACACAGTGTCTCAACGGCCACACGTGGCTAGTGGCCACCATGCTGGAAAGCACAGATAGAACATGTCCATCATTGCAGAAAATTCTACTGGACAGCACTGCCCACTAACTTTAAAAAAATTTTTCCCACCTTTATTGAGGTACAATTGACAAATAAAACTGTATGAATTTCAAGCATATGTGCAATGCAATGTACATATATATATTGTGAAATGATTATCACAATGAAGTTAGTTAACACATTCACCACCTCACATAGTTACCATTTTTTTGTGTGGTGAGAGCATTCAAGGTCTACTCCCTTAGCAAGTTTCATATATATTTTTAAAAATTTATTTAGGTTGCGCCAGGTCTTAGTTGCAGCACACAGGATCTTCACTGCAGCACACAGGATCTTCACTGCAGCATGCAGACTCTTAGTGGTGGCATGCAGGCTTTTAGTTGCAGCATGCATGCATACAGGGTCTAGTTCCCTGACCAGGGATCGAACCTGGGCCCCCTGCATTGGGAGCGCAGAGTCTTACCCACTGGGCCACCAGGGAAGTCCCTCCCTTAGCAAATTTCAATATGCAGTACAGTATGGTTAACTGTAGTCACCGTGCTGAACATTAGATCCCTGCCCACTAACTTTATACACCGAGAAACTGAGACCTGTGGAGGGGGTGACCTGCCCAAGGTCCCAAAGGGAGTCTAGTGGTAGCTGCAGGACTAGATGCTCTTCATAAAATGTCTTGCAGTGAAATTGCATTAAAATATCTCCTTATATACAGCTCACATCAACAGCCTGGGGTGGAAGGGACAAGGCTCTAGTTTCAGGGGTGGGGATGGAGGGAAGGGAGGTGTTCTGTGTTTGTTCCTCCCCTCCCAGCTCCCAGGGCTGCCCCAGTCCTCCAAGATAAAGGAGGCTTAGAGGCCTGGCACTCCCTCCCCTCCCCCACGATGACCTCATCCTCACAAAAATGTGCAAAGGGCACTGGGGAGGGGCTGCGTGGAGGGGAGTGTATGGGTGGGGGAGATGGCACAGTCTTCAGGCCAGAGAAACTGGGGGTGGGGAGAGCTGTGAGGACCCTAACTGGTCTTCTGTGTGGGCATCTTAAAAATGCAAGGATGGGGGCTTCCCTGGTGGTGCAGTGGTTGAGAGTCCGCCTGCCAATGCAGGGGACACGGGTTCGAGCCCTGGTCTGGGAAGATCCCACATACTGCGGAGCAACTAGGCCCGTGAGCCACAACTACTGAGCCTGCGTGTCTGGAGCCTGTGCTCCGCAACAAGAGAGGCCGCGACAGTGAGAGGCCGGCGCACCGCGATGAAGAGTGGCCCCCGCTCGCCGCAACTGGAGAAAGCCCACGCACAGAAAGGAAGACCCAACACAGCCAAAAATAAATAAATAAATAAATAAATAAAATTTAAAAAAAAATGCAAGGATGAAGCTATCACCTGTTTGAACTCTTCTTGGAATGGAGACCAAATCCCAACCAAGAACAACAAGGGTCTTCATGGCCTGGTCCCTGAGGTCCCTTAATCTTGGGTGGCCTCAAACTCCCAGCCTCTTTGATCTGTCTCTATTCCTCACCAGGCTTGCATCCCCCTCGGGATCTTTGCCTGGAAAACCCTCCTTCCCACCCCCAATTAACTCCTAACCATCTTTCTGATCTCAGCTTAAGCACGGCTTCCAGGAAACGCTTTCCCAGACCCCCAGGCCAGGTTGGCTTCCTCTGTTTCATGTTCTTGTAGTGCTTCCCTTCAGAACACTCATTCTGGGGTGTAATTATACATTTATTTGGGGCACTCCTCTAGTAGACCAAACTCTCCACAGTCTGTTTCTGCTCATTGTTGTACCTTGTTGGGAAGGGGGGAATTTCCCCCTCTACCCCTCTTAAGCTGTTGTGGCTAGACTAATAATAAAACTGACACAGAGAGATTAACAGAGAAAAAGAAACAAATTTTAATTCATGTGCATGAAGGTCTCATAGAAGTGGGACCTAAGAAGTGGCCAAAGCAGGCAGCTTTTAGAGTTTTTAGACAAAGAAACAATAAATGTGTGAGAAATTGACAGGACACAGAAACATGGGTTTTGGGTGCCCAATTAGTGAAAAATTTAAACAGAGTTTGGGCTTGGGGCAGTACATTAAAGAAGGAACAAGGTTTGTTTATATAGGCTCCTTGGCCTGGCTTCCTATCTTTGGTGATAAGGGCATCCTTCTACCTCCAGATGCAGGGAGTGCATCTGTCACGTGAGAGATTGATTTCCTGCTTTCAGGGAGACAGAGAGTCAGGGTGTCCCTCTTGCTTTGGCTGTTTCTTAAGTCACTTTAATTCAAAACAATCAATATGTCATTGAGGCACATTTTGGGGTGGCGAACCACGGACCCCAACACTCTCTAAACCCTTGAGCAGCGGTTGGTCCATAACAGACACTCAGTAAAAATATGAGAGATGTCTAAACATGGGGAGAAATATGAGAAATAAATGAAGTGATCGAATGGGAGTATTCCTTCCTGCAAGAAACGTGCCCCTCAGAGGCCACCCCCACCCCAGCTGGCCCAAATATGGGTGACGGTTGTGCCCTCTACCACACAGAAGGGGAGTGAGACCTGGAGGCCACTGGAGACAATGGAGGTGATCAGGAGTCATAGGGGTGACAGGAAATTAGATGAGGAATAACAAAATTGGTGGAACGGAGAAGATGACAACCAGGGACCTTGGGGGATGGTAGAAATAGGACAAGTGCAACGTGGTCTGATTTAACAATAGGATGCCATGGGATGATTGATTAAAACAAGATCGGGGATGTACCAGGGCGATGGGGTAACAGGCAAGCTGGTTGTAGTCTAAAGTCACCGTGGAAGTGACTGGTGAAAATAGTAACAAAGAACGGGAAATGTTTATGAGCACTTGCTGTGTTTCAGGCCCTTTGCCCACATTATCCATATATCTCCATGGATTAATCTTTACAGCAACCCTGTGAGGTAGGCGCTATTATTATCTCCACTTTGCAGAAAAGGAAACTGAGGCACCAAGATTTAAGTAACTTGCTCAGGTCCCAGCACTGGTAGAGGTGGGGGTCAGGGTTTGACTTTAGAGATTTGCTCTTAATTACTACATCATACCATCCCCTTCCAGTGAGCAAAATGGTATTCTAAGTGACAGGGGCTGTCGCAGTCAGTCTATGGTGCGGGTGGGGAAGGGGAGGACAGAGCCATGCAAAGGGGTACTGGAAAATTCCCTTCCACACCCACCCCTTGTTTCTGTCCCTCCCTCTGCTCACTAGTGCCCCTTTGTCCCATGTGTTAGGGTTAAGATGTACTAATGTCACATTTCATTCTTACTCCTCTCTCCCTGCAAAATGCCAGAGAGGCTGAATCAAACCACACAACAAAGACCATGGGAGACAGAAAGGCAGGGCTGGCTATGGGAAGGTCTCTGGGGAGATGGAGTATCAAGGAGTGAGAAGACCCAGACGACTGAGGTTTGTGAAGCTCACAGAAGTGTTGCTGTAGGTTACAAGGTCTTCTGAGAGAGGAAACATTGGAGAACCTGGCCATTGTTTTTGGTCTCTGGACTGGACCTTACTGTTCAACCATGGCTCCATGCGTACTCTGGGTCACGTGAGCCCTGCAGCTTATGTTTGGTAGACCAGAGCAGGCAGATCAGATGATGATTGTCAGTAATGCAGTCTCTCCTGCCAGGGTGAACTGGTAGGGGTCCAGGGTTAAGGTCTGAAGAGGGACCCTTCTAAGGGGTACCTTTTGCACACGTGGTACCACTGAAGGAGCCACAGACGATAACCCCCAAAGGAAAAGGCAGCTCAGCTCAGATTACCAGCCGTGGCTGTCCATGGAGTAAAGTGAGTTCCCTGGCTCAGCCTGGCATTGCTGATCTTGCTGTAGGTGGACTCCTTGGGCAGTGAGAATGAAGGACGTCTGGTTAAGGAACAGGGATCCAAGACAGCCCCCCAGGGAAAGAGCCCCTTCAAGGGACGTGAGCCACCGACCCAGTCTCCCTCTCATTCCTTTGAGCTGGTTTACCCTGCACAATACCACTCCCCCTGCTCTCTTCTCCTAGGACGCCTTCAGCTCTTTCAGGACATGCTGTGACCGCTCTCTACCCCCAGTTTCTGAGACCAACAGCCCTCCCCTGGTCCAAATCATCTTGGGAGGCATACACCCCAACAAGGGAAGAGCTGATTTGGTACTCCACCCCATTCTCAAGTATTCGGAGAAAAGATCAACCCCAGAACTCCATGCTCCCCTTCCTTGAGGCCACTGACCTCCCTTCAGCCCATCCATTAGGGGCCAGGGCTGACATCTGCTGTAGACTTACTCCAGAGCCTCTGTGCCCTCGACCCAGACCTGGTCAGTTGCTCAGTGCTCTTTTGGGGGCCTGGAGGAGGGCAGAGGACAGCCTCGACCTCTGGATTCCTGGACTGCAGCTCCACGGAGTGGAATTCAGGGAAAGATCCCTTGGACCCAAGTCCAGGATCACAGGAGCTTCAGCCCTTGTCTTCTGGAGTCTGGGATGCCTCCATTACCTGCCTTCGTTTTCACTCATCTCTGTCTTGGCCTGTTTCTGCCCCTAAGAAGGCTGAGAATGGAAGAGGGGGTGGGGAAGGAAAGACCTGCATCTCCCCCGCAGAGCCCGAGGCTCAGGGACATTCCCTCTTCCAGGTCCCAGTGACCCTAGAATTACAGAGTTCTCCTTGCCCCACTGTGCCCAGGCTACAGGAATCCCCTGAGTCTGCCCTGTTCCCTCAGTGACAGATTATGGGGACACAGAGAGAGACACATAGAGACAGAGACAGAGATTAGAGAAACTGGGAAAAAGAGCCAGGGAGAAAGAGGGAAGGAAGATACCAGCCAAGGACCAGATGCTCCACCAGCCCCAAAGGGTTGAGTCAGAGAGGGGAAGTAGGGTCAGAGGGAAGGAGCTGGGCCTCCTTCTCTGTGGCTCTGCCCTGACCCTCTGACTCAGGTGTCCTTATCTTGGAGTCACTGAACTTGGATGGGAAAAAAAATTATATTATTTTCACTAATCTCTAGCTGAAATGTAGCATGTCCTTCAATTATGACAGCAGCAACAAACCAGTCATATTAGCCACAACTATGGCTTTGTCACCAAATCATATATATATTTGTATCATATCATTACAGTATTGCAGATAGTTTGAAATATCATGCACGCTCATCACTGCTTCAAAATTATGTGAGGCGTCAACCTACTGCTAGATCTTATTTAAAGCATTAATAAAGAAGTACATATATTACTATATCACTTAAAATGGTTTTATAACAGTATTGCAATATAATTGGTTTCCTTTGTAATCCTACATATTTCATTTTATGCATTTTTAAAACATTATTCTGAGATTGGGACCATATACTTTACCTGATTGCCAAAGAGGAACCTGACACAAAAAAGGATTCAGAACTCCTGCATCTGGGCCCTGACCAGGACCCCCCCCCCCCCCGCCCCCGGCGCCCATCCCTGCAAGCTCCCCGTGCCCTCTACTAATTTACCCAACTCTCCTCTCTTGCTGGGTTACTCTGAGTCCTCCAAGAAGAAGCCGCCACGGCAGGATGAAACGTGCAAGGATCTGATTAAAGCAAAGCAAGGGAGCCAGGAGCTGGGAGAGCTATGAAAGAGAGAGGGAAGGAAGGAAGGGTGAGAGGAAATATCCTAGACCACTTATGCAGAAGAAGGAAAGTTCAGCAAGCCCATGGGGGAATTCTCGAGCCAATGTCAGCTGTGAGAGGAGCCCCCTGTCTCCCAGGGCTAGGCCTGCCTTAGGATCTCTGCTGAGCTTGGTCATTGGCTGGGAGCGGCCCAGGGGGAGCCTGGCCTTAGAGTAGGAGCTGATGGATTTCAGAGAGAAGCAGCTGAGGCCCTTGGTCAATTTTCACTCCTTATAGCTGCAGGTCTATGAGGAGCATTCTCCTGCCCCGCACCCCCCAGTTAACCATCCAGAACGAAGACATCCAGGAGACTGTCTCCTTATCTGTAAAATGGAGGTGGTAAATTCCCTATCTTAAGGGTTGCCGTGAGAATGAATCAAACTGCAAAGCAGTGTTTGCGCAGGGCCTGTGACATAGTCAGCTTTCAATAACTGGTAGCCATTATTATGGCCATTTGAAGTATTAATTATTATCATTCTCTTTCTCAGCTAGAAGGGCTCCAGGAGGCCGAAAATGGCAGTCCCCTTACAAGCTGGGGCAGCTGGGAGAGGCGGGGACCACTTCCCCACATTCCCTTCACCTTCCCCTCAGGCAGGGGTCTTCCCCTAGCTACTGATAGTTCCTGTGTCTGCTGACTCACAGCCAACTTCCTCTCATACAAACCGGAAAGCACAGCCCGGCCAGCGGGCGCCCCTACCCCGCCCCCCAACCCACACACAGCTAAAGGCCAGCCCCACTCGGAGGGGGAGGGGCCTCAGGCTCTGGGGGGCAGGCTCTAAGGTTAGGGCTCCAGGCAAGATCCCGAGAGGGGAGAGGAGCCGTTTCTCCTCAGGGACCCCTCTCCCGCCCCCCCTCACCACACACACACACACACACACACACACACACACACACCACACACACACACACACACACACACACACACACACACACACACCACACACACACACACACACACACACACACACACACACACACACACACACACACACACACACACACACTGCAGTGGGAGGGTGGGGAGAAGGGGCTTCGCCCCAGGATGCAAAGGCTGCTCGCCGGGTCACCGTGCTTACAGGGCACCAGCCTTATCTTCAAAAAGGCAGCCCCGAGACCTGACCTTCATCTCTGGGAAGAAACCTAGACTAGGCCCTTGGAGAGGGAGAAGCAGTCGCGGACTCCTCCTCTGGGCCTCTGCCTCTTTCCCCCAGGTCATACGGCTGGGCTTCTGAAGGTTCGCCAGCTTGGAAGGCTGTGGATATCCGTGACTTGTGGATATCAGCTTCTGTTCCCTCATTAACTGGGTACCAGAGTCCAGCCACCCTGCGGGGCGTGGGAGAGATGCCCTGGGGACTTAAGGCCCTATTCTTTATCCTCCCCTTTCGGCCGGACGGGGAGGGAACAGCGGAGGGCATGCAAAGCTGTCCCCCGCAGCACTCTCCTTCTCTCTCTGGTTCTACCCCTGTCCCCATCTCCGTCTGGTCTCTGCCTTTTTGTCCTGCTCTCTAAGGCTGTCTCGGCCTCCAACCCTGTTCCGGTCCCCCCCCTTTCTTGGCCCCTCAAGGGGCTGAGCTTGCCAGGCTGCGAGATAAGCGCAGTGGTTGGGTAAGGAGCCCAAACCTTTTGGAGGCCGCCGCTTGCACAAGGAGTGGCCGGGGCCCCGCCGAGGGAACCGACGAGCGGGGCGGGGCTGGGCCCCGTCGGGGGCGGGCTGAGGGGAGGCGGGGCCGGCGCGGCAGGACCCGGAGCCTACGGCAGCGCGTCGGGCACCTGGGAGCCGACTGCAGCCGCTTAGTGAGGTGAGGACCCCCGCGCCCCCGGGCCCCTGCCTCCCAGACTCCTCCCCATCACCTCCTCGAGAGCGTTCGTGGGATCCCCGGCCCGCTCCGCGCCGGGGGCCCTCCCCTCTCCCCCTCCCCGCCGCGACCGCCCCTCCCTCGGGTTGCCGGTCTCTGCCCCCTCCCTCCTTGCCCCCTCCCTCGTCGTAGCCGGAGCTGCTCCGCGCGGCCTGGCCCGCCCCCCCGCACTCCTGCCCCGCGCACCTCCTAGTTCCCAGTCCCATGCCCTCGAGTCGGGCCTGAGTCACCGGGAAACTGGACTCTGAGTCAGGGCGGGAGGCGCAGCACCCCGGCCCTAGCTTGGGGAGGGGCTCGGCCACAGAGAGGCAGAGAGGCCAGAGCTGATGCTGGGGCGAGAGGGAGTCCTGGCCGGGACCCCGCAGGAGAGAAACTGGGAGAGAGCCGTCAGGGCAGAGGCAGAGACAGAAACCTAGAGCCAGTTTCATGTGGCCAGAGACACAGATGAAACCGAACATCTAGTTAAAATTGGAGACGGAGGCAGGGAGAGGCTTAATGACAGAGAGCAAAACAAGGAGAGGGACCAAGATGGATTTAGAGGTAGAGATGGGATGGAGATGGAGATGGAGTGGGGTAGGGACAGGGACAGGGTAGAGATAAAACTCAGGGAGACAGAATCCAAGGTAGGTCTAGGCAGTAGAGCAGGGTCAGGGTCAGGCTGGTGGAATGGGACAGAGCCTCAGAGACCTGGGTCCAAAGGCATGAGCAGGGCGAAGGAGGACTTGGAGAAAGCAGAGGTAGGGGGATGTCATTTCACATTGTGAGTTCCTGCAGGGTGGGTGCTCCTGTTTGCACACACGTGTGTGAGAAGATGCTGCAGAGTGAAGACCCTGGTGTACCCCTGGTCCCTCATCTCTCTGACTCAGTTCTCTGCCCCATCCTCACTCCCCAAGTGGCCTCTGCTCAGATGTCGGTACTGCTTAGAGCTCTCTGGGCAGCCTGACCAAGGGAGGCAGGATGTGGGGGCAGCCAGAGCCGGAGGGAAAGGAAGGAAGTCTGAGCAGAGACAATAGGTGGAAGGGGAGGGGGAACTGGGAACGTCCAGGATTAGGATGGCCCGAGCCTGTACCTCAGCTCTGGAAACCAGCGGGAGTGGGATCTGCATCTCCCCTCTCCTCTTGTGCCACAGCTGCCCTATCCCCACGCTGTGCCACAGCAGGATTAGGGCACATCGTGGGCCCTTCCTCCCCACCGTCCCCCCTTCACCCTGCAGGGGCAGGGTTCCGGCCTCTTGTCCCAGACTTCCTTAGTTGAACGTGCAGCAATGCAGAGGCAGAGCTTTGACCCAGACACAGGGTGGGCAGGAGCTAAGGGACCAACACTGCCATCGATAAGCCAACTTTCTGTGAGCCCTGGGAAAGCCTCTTCCCCTCCCTGGGCCTCAGTTTCCTCATCTGCAAATGAAGGGGTTCACCTGCAATGAGAAAGCATGTTCTGGGATGGCTCTGCCCCCGGATTACAGGCCTCTGGTCATTCTTCTTTGGAGGAAGACTGGAGTCTGGTACCCCTGTCCAGGCCTCAGACTTTGGCACAGGGAGGGGGAATCTCAGCCTGAGCCCTCCCTTCACCTGCCCCTCCCCCCAGCAATGGCCTGAGCCCCCATGGCTGCCCCTCAGGACCTGGACATCGCTGTGTGGCTGGCCACGGTGCACCTGGAGCAGTATGCAGACGTGTTCCGGCGGCATGGCCTGGCTACAGCGGGTGCAGCCCGGGGCCTGGGCCATGAGGAGCTGAGGCAATTGGGCATCAACGCCACAGGGCATCGGAAACGCATTCTGCGCCTGCTGCAGGCGGGCACGGCAGAGGGCTCCCCGGATCCCCAGCTGGGAAGTGCCATGGAGCCACCGCCCAGCCCGGCTCCCCAGGCACAGCCCCCCAAGCCTGTGCCTAAGCCCAGGACGGTATTTGGCGGGCTCAGTGGCTCCACCACCACCCAGAGGCCTGGGTTGAGTCCAGCTCTCTGGAGACCAGAAGCATCCAAGAGCCCAGAGCCCAGCCCGAGGTCCCCTCCTGTCCCTCAGAGGTCCTCCTCTGAGCAGCCTTCAGCCTTGAATACTGTGGAGATGATGCCCAATGCCATCTACTTCGGCTTGGACTTAAGAGGCGGGGCACAGACGGCTCAGGACGCGTGAGTGGAGTTGGCTCCCTGGGGATCCCATGCTGGGGGCAGGGAGGAACAGGGCACGAGGGCTTGTCCTTCCTTCTCTTTCCTTTAATGACACTAGACCTTTCCCCTAAGGGCCCCAGACAGCTCCCAGACAACTGCCCCCACTCCTGCCCTCAGGCCCACAACGGGCACAGGTAGGTGGGTTATCATGGGTTGGGGGAAGAGGGGCAGTGCCCTTCAGGACGTCAGACACTCTCACCTGACCTCTTCCCTGTCTCCCCTTTTTTTCCTCCTGCCAGTGCACATCATGGACCCTGGTTGCCTGTACTATGGTGTCCAGCCTGTGGGGGTCCCAGGGGTCCCCGACAGAAGAGAAGGCAGAGTTATCTGTCAGGAAAGGGCTGAACACAGGTGAGTGGTCCATAGCATGATGATGGCAGGAAGAGGGGCAGCTTGAGGAGCGGTTGAGCTGGTGGTGGCCGTGTTTCCCGTTATCTGTCAAATGTGCATTAAGTGTCCACTGTGTGCCAGCCGGGTTCTTGAGGTACAGGATGAATATGACAGACCCAGTCCCCCATGAGGGAGCTTGTGACTCAGTGGGGACAGACAGGAAATAAAACAGGTAGACAAAGAAATGGATATATGATTTAAAATAGGGAGCAGTGCCTTTCATTCCTTCATTTAACTATCTTTATTGAGCACCTACTGAATGCCGGATATCGTTGTAGATACTTGGGATAGATCAGAAATCCCTGCCCTTGTGGGGAGATGTTAATTAACAACAGATATAATAAATGAGCTACACCATACGTTAAAAGGTGATAAGTGCCATGGAAAAAATCGAACCGGGTTAGAGGGCTGGGATGGAGTGAGGGGGGAGTGGACTGCAGTTTTTCATGAAGAGTTGCCATTATTAAGAGGATGACATTCAAGCCAAAACTTGAAGGAGGGGACGGAGTTAGCCCTCTTCTAGGAGAAGAGTGTTGCAGGCGGGAAGAGTGGCCAGAATAGAGGCTTTAAAGAGGCCAGTTGCCCACAGGGATCCAGGAGTGATGACAGGGACGGCCGGGCTGGGGCAGAGTGGGGCAGGGTGGGAAGAGTTGGGGGAGATGCTGCCATCAGAGCTGTAAACGGAGCCAGATGGGTAGGACCTTGTAGGGACTTGCTTTTACTCTAAGTGAAATGGGAAGGCAGCCACTGGAAGGTTTTTCGGTTTTTTGTTTTTTTTTTTTGCGATACACGGGCCTCTCACTGTTGTGGCCTCTCCTGTTGTGGAGCACAGGCTCCGGACGCGCAGGCTCAGCGGCCACGGCTCACGGGCCCAGCCGCTCCGCGGCATGTGGGATCTTCCCGGACCTGGGCACGAACCCGTGTCCCCTGCATCGGCAGGTGGACTCTCAACCACTGCGCCACCAGGGAAGCCCCGGAAAGGTTTTGACTTACATTTTAAGAATCCCTCTGGTTGCTGTGTTGGGCATGGTCTGTAGGGGGCAAAAGCAGAAGCAGAGAGACTAGTTAGGAGGTTCTTGCAGTGATCTAGGTGAGACATCTCAGGCTAGTGTGATGGGAGTGGAGATGGTGAGAAGTGGTTGGTTTGTGTTGTATTTTGAAGGCGAACCGTCCTGGTAAATTGAGGTGTGAGAGAAAAGAGCAGTCAAGAATGACTTCAGGGGTTCTGGTCTGAGCCTGTACTCTCCGTTGTGGTGGCCAGTAAACAAGTGTGGTTGCTGAACGCATGAAACGTGGCTAGTCTGGTGTGAGCTGTGCTGTAACTATGAAACAACCACATTTCAAAGATTTAGTTCCACAGCACTGTTCTGAGCAACTGGAAGTCCCTCGAGTTGCCATGGTCGGAGATGGGGAGGACTGGGCATAAAGCAGAGGTAGGTGGGGGGCAGATTAGGCGTTCAGTTTTAGATGTGTTGGATTTGAGGTATGTACTATACACCCAAGAAGAGGTGGCAAATAGGCCACTGGATATACAAGTCTGGAGTGTGGGGAAGAGGTCCGAGCTGCAGATCCAGATTTGTGAGTCGTCAGCATGTGGATGGGTATATGTAGCTGTGAGCGAGTGTTGACAGAGCAGAGAACCAAGCACACTCCAGTATCAAGAGGTTTGGGAGAAGAAGGACAATCAGCAAAACAGGCTGAAAAGAAATGGTTAGTGAAGCAGAGGGAAAAGCAGGAGAAGTTGATGCCACAGGAGCTAAGTGAAGAAAATGTACAAGGAGGAGGGAGAGGTCAGCTATGTCAGGTGCTGCTGAGAGGTTGGGTAAGTTGAGGGCTGAGAATTGACCGCTGGAACTGGTAACACGGAGGTCACTCGGGACCTTGACAAGTGCTGAGGATGAAAGCTGGATCAGAGTGGGCTCAAGAGAGAACGGAAGGAGAGGAGCTGCAAATGTGAAGACAACATTTTTTGAGGAGTTTTTCTGCAAAGAAGAGCAGAGAGTTGGAGTGGTTACTGAGAGTAGAAGTAGAGTCAAGAAGGGGGTTTTTATAGCATAGAATGCTACGTATGTTCATAGGTGAATAGGGATGACCTGGTAGAGAGGGAGAACTAGCTGATGTAGGGGAGAGAAAAGAGAGAAAGTCTGGAGCGATGTCGTTGTGTAGGTGAGGGGACTAGGATCAAGTGCTCAGAGGACGGACCGGCTTTATACAGGGCTATTTATTCCAGTACCGGGAGGAAGGCAGTGTGTGTGTGAAATGGGGCAGATGAGGCACTGGGAGTCTGCGGGGATTCTCGTCTGATGGCTTCAGTTTCTCAGTGAAGTAGGAAACAAACGGGGTAGAGGTTCTCAACCTCAGCGGCACTACCTCCTGGGGAACTTTTTTTTTTTTTTACCGGTATACGGGCCTCTCACTGTTGTGGCCTCTCCCATTGCGGAGCACAGGCTCCAGACGCGCAGGCTCAGCAGCCATGGCTCACGGGCCCAGCCGCTCCGCGGCATGTGGGATCTTCCCGGACCTGGGCACGAACCCGTGTCCCCTGCATCGGCAGGCGGACTCTCAACCACTGCGCCACCAGGGAAGCCCCCTGGGGAACTTTTAAAACAACAGATGCCTGGGCCTCATTCCCAGAGACTCAAATTTAAGTGTCTGGTGTGGGGCTCATATACAGGTATTTTTAAGTTTCCTGGGTGATTCTGTGCAGCTGAGGTAAGGAACCACTGGAAAGTGATAGAGAATAATAGAGGACTTTCTGAGAAGGAACACTTGAAGGATGAGAAGAAGCAGCCCAGGGAAGCGTGCTCTAGGCAGAGGGAACACCGTGTGCAAAGGCTCTGAACTGGGGAAGAGAATGTGGCTGGACTGTAGTAAGCCAAGGTGAGGGCGATACAGGGTGAGGTCAGGGGAGTTGCCACGGGTCTCACTGTACAAAGTCTTGCAGCCCCTGGTAAGGAATTTCAATTTATCCTAAGTGCAGATGGGAAGTCATTGTAGAGGTTCATGCTGGTGAGTGAAATGCTCTCATTTGCATTGTTAAAAGAGCACTCTGGTGTCAGTGGGAGAACGGATGTTTGGTGGGAGGGTGCGAGTGGAAGCAGGTGACCAGTTAGGCGATTCCCTTCACCTCGGTGAGAACTGATGGAAGCTTGGTCCCCGGAGAGAAAGGCAAGAACTTTCTGGAGCAAGAACCAGTCAGGCTTATTGATGAGATATGGGCAACTGTGGCAGAAAGCCATCTACTCAGCCCTTCCCCAAATTTTCTGCCAAGTAATCCTAATGGCAGAGGCGAAGGACTGAAATTTTTTGTTTGTTTGTTTTTTTGGGTTTTTTTTTTTTTTTTTTTTGTGGTACGTGGGCCTCTCACTGCTGTGGCCTCTCCCGTTGCGGTGCACAGACTCCGGATGCGCAGGCTCAGCGGCCATGGCCCACGGGCCCAGCCGCTCCACGGCATGTGAGATCTTCCCGGACCGGGGCACGAACCCGTGTCCCCTGCATCGGCAGGTGGACTCTCAACCGCTGCGCCACCAGGGAAGCCCAGACTGAAAGTTTTCAAATGCAAAGTCCAAGTGTGCTCGGGGAAGAAGCTCCATGCTAGTGTTTTGGGTTCTCAACCTCCCTGTTCCCCTGTTTGAAAAGCAGATCCAGTACCTGCCAGGCATTCCACTAGGCGCTGAGGGTGGGGCTGTCCAGGGAACTGGGTCTAATGTGTGTCCCTCTCTGTCTTGGCCCCCACAGGCTCAGCAGGCAGGATCTGGAGGCACGAGAGGACGCTGGCTATGCCAGCCTTGAGCTGCCGGGGGATTCCACCCTCTCACTGCCCGCCCTGGACACGGAGACCAACGATGACCTCATTTCACCCTATGCCAGCTTCTCCTCCACGGCAGACCGCCCCACGCCCCTGCTCAGTGGCTGGCTAGACAAGCTCTCCCCTCAGGGGTGGGGCTGCTGGGAAGGGCAGGGGAAGGGGGCGTGGGAGGCTGCGTGGTGGTGGTGGAGGTCAGGCCCCAAGTGCTCCCAGCTCCTAGGACGCCCCGGGATGCAGCTTCCACCACTTACTGGTATCGGCCCCTGCCTTCCCCAGAAACTACGTCTTCCAGAGGCGCTTTGTGCAGTTCAATGGGAGGAGTCTGATGTACTTTGGCAGCGATAAGGTGGGTCCGGGAGATGCTACATGGGGCCTGGGGAAAGGGAGAGGGAGAGGGAGGGCTGAGGGAGGCTCAGGACTGGAAGGCCAGTCCCCCCCTGGTGGGGGAGGCAGGTACCGCATGACTGGTGTCAGCATCTAAAGGAGCTCGGTTAGCAGCTCCCCACTGCTTGCGGAATGAGTGCTGATCTCATTAAAAGTTGGCACTGGCCCCCCCGGGGTCAGCGCACGTGGCTGAGTTCCTGTCCCCATGGGCCAATGGTCTGTCCCTCCAGGACCCCTTCCCCAAGGGTGTGATCCCTCTGACAGCCATCGAGATGACCCGCAGCAGCAAGGACAACAAGTTCCAGGTCGTCACTGGCCAGAGGGTGTTCGTGTTCCGCACAGAGAGCGAGGGTGAGGGCCAGGGCCTCCCGGGCCAGGGCAGGGCTGGGGAGGCCAGGTAAGCACACAGCCGGCTGACCCTCTTCCCTGTCCCCCGCCAGCTCAGCGGGACACGTGGTGCTCCACGATGCAATCCTGCTTGAAGGAGCAGCGCCTCCTGGGCCACCCCCGGCCCCCACAGCCACCCCGACCCCTTCGCACGGGCATGCTGGAGCTGCGTGGGCACAAGGCCAAGGTGTTTGCTGCGTTGAGCCCTGGAGAGCTGGCCCTGTACAAGAGTGAGCAGGTGAGGAGGGCCGGGCTGGGGCCGAGGGGCCTGACCTATAGCCCATTCTGGCCTCACTGTGCCTGCCCCGACCCTGCCAGGCCTTCTCTCTGGGCATCGGGATCTGCTTCATTGAACTGCAAGGCTGCAGCGTCCGGGAGACCAAGAGTCGCAGCTTCGACCTGCTCACACCGCATCGCTGCTTCAGGTGGGGCCCAGACTGGCAGGAGGCAAGGCTCGGGGAGAGACACTGGTGGGGGCACAGGGGTGCAGAGGACCTGGGACCTCCTCAGTAGGATTCAATGGGTGTGCACTGACAGGAGGCCAGTGAACAGGGTCAAGGATGTCAGGAAGGTCTGGGCTGGCCCACATGTGGCCAGGGGGATGGAACAGGTCGGGGGGTATGTCCATGCCCACGGACTGGCTGTCCACCCCTCAGCTTCACAGCCGAGTCTGGGGGGGCTCGGCAGAGCTGGGCGGCCGCTCTGCAGGAAGCAGTAACCGAGACCCTGTCTGACTACGAGGTGGCTGAGAAGATCTGGTCCAATCGGGCAAACCGGCACTGTGCGGACTGTGAGGCCTCCCGCCCGGACTGGGCCGCTGTCAACCTGGGGGTGGTCATCTGCAAGCAGTGCGCAGGTGAGGGCTGGAGCCTGTAGCTGAAATGGGGAGAAGGAGGGAGTTGGGGGCAGGAGGGCTCAGGGTGCCCCTGCCACATGCCCTTCACACCCTAACAGGTCAGCACCGGGCCCTGGGTTCTGGGATCTCCAAGGTGCAGAGCCTGAAGCTGGACACAAGTGTCTGGAGTAATGAGATAGTGCAGGTGAGGAGTCTGAAGAGGAAGAAAGTGTGTGTGGGGGGCCGGGGTTGCGGATGGAAGGAGAGCATGCAGAAAAGGCCTTGGGTCCTGCTTGGGGCAGGATTGGCATGTCTGGGGACTCTTGAGTTCCTGTCACTTGCCTCTGCCCCTTGTCATCCTACAGTTGTTCATTGTCCTGGGAAATGATCGTGCCAACCGCTTCTGGGCTGGAGCGCTACCCCCAGGTGAAGGGCTGCATCCAGATAGCACCCCTGGCCCTCGGGGAGAGTTCATCTCCCAGAAGTACCGGCTAGGTCTCTTCCGGAAACCCCACCCTCAGTATCCAGATCATAGCCAGCTTCTCCAGGTAGGAGGGAGGGCCGGGGCTGACGGGGAGGGGGGAAAGCAGTCTCTGAGTTGAAATGCCTAAACTTGCAGTGTTCTCCCTGTAGGCACTATGTGCAGCTGTGGCAGGACCCAACCTGCTAAAGAACATGACCCAGCTCCTCTGCGTCGAGGCTTTTGAGGGAGAGGAGCCCTGGTCCCCTCCAGCCCTCGATGGCAGCTTCCCTGGTCTCCTGCCCGCAGGTAATCCCCACCAATGCCTCCTCTCTCTCCCTGCAAGAACTCCCAGCCCCGACCTGAGCCTTGGTTCTTCCGGGGGGCGGGGGGAGGGGCAATTACCTCTCACCCAGCCCATCACAATGGTCCAGCCTGGGCAGTTTCCCAGCCCTCCAGGTCCTCCAGGTCCTATTTCTTGATGTTATGAAATGACCACTGTCTGGAATGGATCTGGAGGTTTGAGGTGTTACTGCTGGCCTACCCCTGATGGGATCAACCAGTAGGCCGGGTCCCGCCTCCCCAGGGGTAGTCTGATCATAGAAATGGTCATGTTATAGAGGCTGGTCTCCAGTAGTCGTGCCAAAGGGGCCAAGACACTTGCAGGATGGCCCATGCTCTGAGGCCTCCACCCAGAGCTGACTTGTGGTGGGGACAGACAGTGGGCAAGGCCTGGCTTGGAAGCCTCGTCACTCCCTGCCACCCTCTTTTCTAATCTAGGTGGTGAGATGTCCCCACTGGGCTCTACTTGGCCATGCTGCCAGTGGAGTTGGGTCCCACTGTCTTGCTTGATTCAATCCCTTCCCAAGGAGGTCAGGCCGTCCCATTACACTGGCTTGACCTGACCACTTCTTCTTCCCCTTGCAGACCCCTGCCCTGGCGTGTACAATGAGGTGGTGGTGCCTGCCACTTACAGCAGCTTCCTGTACTGTGGTCCCGTTAGCAACAAAGCTGGACCGCCACCCCCTCGCAGGGGCCGAGATGGTGAGAAGGGAGGGCAGAAACCCTCTGGGATGCGAGGAGGTGGGCAGAAACCAGGATGGGAACGGGTGTTCCATAGAGGGACAGGGAGGAGAGGACGGGGATGGGACATGCCTTGGAGTGGGCTGGGTGCCGGGAGTCAGAGAGGGACCATGGCAGGTGGCAGCATTGGGTGATGGTTGAGAGGCTGTGCTTTGAAGTCAGACTGTGGAGGTCAAATTCCAACTCCGCTACTTTCTACCCATGTGACTTGGGCAAGCTACTCAAATTCTGAGCCCCAGTTTCTCCTTCTGCAAAACAGGAGTGAATGTAAAACCCACCTCATAGAGCCGTGAAGATTACGTGAGATCATACACAGGCAGAGGGCTTGGCATAGAATAAATATCTGGTAAATGGGAATTCTGACCGTGGGGACAGAGGTCAGCCGCCTGCTGACCATCAGTTTCCTTCTTAGCTCCCCTCCGACTGTGGTGCGTGCTGGGTGCGGCTCTGGAAATGTTTGTGTCAGAAAGCAGCCCTGAACCCCTCAACCTCATCCAGCCCCAGGATGTCGTATGTCTGGGTGTGAACCCCCCACCCACTGACCCAGGTGACCTCGACAGGTAACACCCACCATGTTCCCTGAACTCCCCTTTTCCCTTCCTGAGCCTGAGCCTGCCAACCCCCTCACTCACCCCCATTCTCCGCCCGGACCTCATCTTCTCTCCAGGTTCCCCTTTTCCTTTGAGCTCGTCCTCACTGGGGGGAGGATCCAGCATTTTGGCACAGATGGAGCCGAGAGTCTGGAGGCCTGGACCAGCGCCGTGGGCAAGGTGAGATAGCCGAGACCCCCTCCCTGACAGCTCATGGTTTCCCTGTCCCCACCTGCCCCCATCCTGTCCTCTCTTATTCCTACAGCCACTCCTACCCCTTCCACTAACAGCTAAGGTTGACTGAGCGCTTATTCTGTACCAGGCCCTGTGTTAAACTCTGCCCACTCAATGTCTCAGTTAAATTTCACAACAACCCTCAGAGGTAAGGATTATTAATACTTCACACCTAAAGAACTCAGAGGTTATGAAGTCACGTGGTCAAGGTCACAGAGCTAGGAGGCAGCAGAGCACAGGACGAAAATCAGGCCTCTGTCTCCAAAGCTCATGGGCCAAACCTCACTGTGCTGGGCCTCTTTCCACAGAGAGGCTGCCTCTGACTCCCACTCCCTTCCCCCAACCCTCAGATCTCCAAGTCCACAGGCAAAGCTGCCTTCATCTGTTCCACCTTCTCCATTCCCAGGGAAGCCACTGTCTCTCCACCCTGCATCCCCTCTGTGGCATTAAAAGTTCAGGCGCGAGAGTCAGATATCCTGGGACTTGAGTCCTCCAACTCTCACATGTGAGCTCTTCCATGTGAGTAGAGTGGTGTAAAAGACCCCACCCCCCAGTGTTGAGGATTAAGTGACACGCGAGGCCTACACTGCCCGGCATGCAGCAAGCCCTCCACCTGTGGGTGCTGAAGTAGTAATGGCAATGATGATGACAATCGCTCCCATCCTTAAACAGCTTTTCCCCCAGCCCTGCTCCACCTTCCACTCACCATCCTGGCGCCCTCCTGACAACTCCTTAGAAAGTTGTGTGCTCTGGCAGCCTGCAGTTCCTCCTTAACCCCTTGTGGCTGCCCCCCTCTGCCATACTCTTCTGAGCTGCTACCCTGCAGGTGGCTGGTGACCTGTCCTTGGTAAAGTCCAAGGGCCTCCTTCTGGCCTCACCAGGTAGTCTCTGCATCTCACACTCCTCTGTGGGAAATGCTCCCCTGCTTTGGCTTCTGACCCCACTCTCCTGGTTTGCCTGTAACTCCTCACACCAAGAAGTTATCTCCATATCCTCTAAGGGCTTTGTCATGGCCCTCCCAGCCAGGTCCAAGTCTCTTCGTATTATCTACTCTCCAAAAATCTAGCCCATCCTTTAAGGCAGTGCTACCCCAAGTGTGGTCTGTTAACCCCTCCTGGCCCAGGGACTCTGTTATGGCCCATGACAGCTTAAGTACAGGGCTTGAGTCAGCATTTAGAGTCTTTCATAGCAATTTGACAGAGAGATTTTATGTGTGCAATCTAATTTTAAAACTTGGGGGCTTATTTTGTAATTCTTCTCATTTCATTTTTCTAGTAATTCATTTTGTTGCTTTTTAATGAAAGTGTTGGTTAGTGACAGATTGGAAAATTTTTTTAAAACTCCCTGTTCCTTCACCGCAAGTAGCTTGAGAAGCACTGCTTTGAGGTTCACCTCGAATAGTCCTTTCTCCATGAAGCCTCTGCCCGGCCCCAAGAGGGTGGGACTTCCCGGGGCCTCGTGACTTTGGTTACAGCATGTAGCTACCCATTCCGTCTTCCCCTACATCCCAATTAAGGGCATAAGGCTGCCTGCCACACAGGGATCTTCTCTGGGTTGGCTGGAGCAAATCAAATTGAATTGCATTTCTTTCTTGTTTTTCTCCATCCATCTCCTGTCTCCTTCACCGGTCTTTCCTTCATTCTCTCCCCATCCCTTTCATTCCTCTGTTTCCTTGGCTTTCTCTCCATGTTTTTCTCTGCCTTTCCCTATCCCTCTCACTCTTACTTCTCTCCCCCACTCCTTGTCTCTTTCCCTATTTTCCTCTCTCCCCTTGTCCTCCTGCCTCACAGTGGTTCTCCCCACTGAGCTGTCACCAGCTGCTGGGCCCTGGGCTGCTGCGGCTGGGCCGCCTGTGGCTGCGGTCCCCTTCCCATACTGCCCTGGCCCCTGGCCTCTGGCTGTCTGGGTTCGGACTTCTTCGTGGAGATCACCTCTTCCTGTGCCCAGCATCGGGCCCGGGCCCCCCAGCCCCCGAGGACATGGTTCATCTGCGCCGGCTACAGGAGATCAGTGAGCAGGGCTGGGGACAGGGATGAAGGGTGGCTATGGGGAGTTAGGGTGGGTAGTGGACCTTCATCTATTTGGGGGTCCCTATGGGAGACAGCAGGAATAGTGGATTCGGGCACAAGTTCTGGAGTCAAATTGCCCAGATTTAGACCCCCACCTCCATCACTTCCTGGCTGTGTGACCTTGGACAAGTTACTTAACCTCTCTGTGCTTTAGTTGCCTCATCTTCACAACAGGCACAATATTAGGGTTGTAATGGGTTTCAAATAAGGCAATGCATGTAAAACACTTATCACAGAGCCTGTCAGGAGGCATCTTGTAGGTATTCAATAAATGTTATTTGTTATAAATGTTATTGTTATTATCATTATTTGGAGTTGCTTGCTTGTTGGGAACTGGGAGAAGGGACTGGGAATTCTCATTTCCTCTTAAAAGAGGAACAGTGTAGGATAGTGTTTTGAAGTTTTGGAGACAAACTTGAGTTCTGTTTTATAGCAGGTAATCTGAGGCAAGTTACTTAACCTCTCTGAGCTTATGTGTAAAATGGGGATAACAATATGTAACTCACAGGATTTATTGCAGTATTGTTTGTAAGGCTCCTAGCATGGAACCTACATACCTTAAATACTTAATAAATATTAGTCACCATGATGAAGACGACAACGATGATAATGTCCAATGATTCTCCTCCCAGGTGTGGTCTCAGCCACTGACACCCCAGACAAGAAAGAGCATTTGGTTCTGGTGGAGACAGGAAGGTAAGTCTTGCCACTACCCTTGACTCTGGGCCCCCCTTTCTAGAGCACAGCTCACACCCTCCACCCTGGCCTGCTGGACCACTGCCCACTTCCTCAAAGTCACTTCCCTAGTTCAGGGGCCCTGTCTGGGTTGGGTGTTGTTGCCCCCTGCTGGTGTCTCTGGGAGGTCTGGTCCTTGTGCTCCTGGGCCTCTTAGTCGGAGGACTCCTCTGGAGCTGGCTCTGACTCAGGTCTCTTGGGTCTCAGGACACTGTATCTGCAGGCAGAGGGCCGGCTAGACTTCTCAGCATGGAACGCGGCCATTGCCGGGGCAGCCGGCGGGGGAGGCACAGGTCTGCAGGAGCAGCAGATGAGCCGGGGTGACATCCCCATCATTGTGGATGCCTGCATCAGTTTTGTCACTCAGCATGGTGAGTGGGTACTGGCTGACACCGAGTGGGGGATGGGGAACGTGGGCGCAGCGGGGGGGCAGGTATTTGCCCTGTGTGTGTGTGATTTGCCTTCAAAAGCTTTGCCTCCAGAGACTGCAGCCTGACAGCAACGACTGTATGACCCTTGGCAAGCTGCTTTGCTTTTGTGAGCCTCAGTTCCCTCATCTTTAAAATGGGGCTACTAACAGTGTCATCTTCCAAGATAGTTGTGATAGTGAGATAACACATGTAAAGCATTTAGTGCAGGACCTGGCAGGTAGTGAAGTGTTCCAAGGCAGCTGTTACTGGGGCGTGGGCATGGAATGAGGGTGGCACTGAGTTGTGACTGGAGATGCAGAGCCATGGAGAACAAAGAGGGGGCAGCTACAAGGCAAGAGCCATGCTGTGCAGCAAAATCCTTGGGGCTCTGAGCAGAATTATTCTGTGTGGGAGGTTTTCCAGCCATAAAGGATCAGCTATGCAAGGGGTTCCCAGAATGCTTTGTGAGTTTTTGGCCTCCGTTTTATTTTCTTTCCCAAGTAAGGACTAAGTTGAATCTCTTTTCCCCGCAAACCCTCTTTAGAAGGCAGGGCTCTTGAGAAGGAAAATTCACAGAAAACTAAGGAGGACAGTCAAGGGGTAAAAGGCACATCCATGCACCGACAAGGAGTTGTGCTTACTACACGGACAAGGGATAGTCAGTGGCTAAAGACATTCTCCACGCCTTGGCAGTAGCCTCGTGCACTGACTTCCCCCACTCGCTAGACCCCTATCCCCTTCCCAGCCTCCCTCGTGTTCATAAGAGGATTGAAGTAGGAGGCCCAGTGAAAAAGCCCTGGGGAAAGTGTGGGTGTTCTTCCCTGCTCCTCCACAGTTCCTGCACTGCCACTCTTCGTTCAACAAATGTTTATTGAGCTGCTCCCCTGTGCCAGACATGGGGGATATGGCAGTGAACGAGGAAGGTTATATGAAGCTCAGAGACTGGTGGGAGAGATGGGTAATAATTAAGAAAACAAATACAGTCAGTTCTCGTGATTCACAGTACTTATATTCTATAAAGTCACTGAAAGGACTGGATCAATGAATGCTGAACCGTTGCCCCAGTGGAAATACAGGGTTAGGTTCCTGGGAAACTCTGGTCATATTTTCATTAATTGATCAATATGTAACTTTGTTTTATGTGTCTTTCTGTTTAAAGACACTTTTTTTTTAAGCTTCCATCTTTTTTTTCCCTCTTTTTTTTTAAAGTGAAGTATAGTTAATTCATAATGTTGAATGTGTTAGTTTCAAATATATGGCAAAGTGATTCAGTTTTTTATATATATATATATATATATATATATATATTCTTTTCCATTATAGTTATTATAAGATATTGAGTATAGTTCCAAGCTTTCATCTTTAAAAAAAAATTTTTTTGAAGTATAATATTAGATAAATTACAAGGGTACAATATAGTGATTCACAATTTTTGAAGTTTATAGTCCATTTATAGTTATTCTAAAATATTTGCTGTCTTCCCTGTGTTGTACAATATATTCTTATAGCTTATTTTATACCAAATAGTTTGTACCTCTTACTCTCCTACCCCTATACTGCCCCTCCCCCATTCCTTCTCGTCACTGGTAACCACTAGTTTGTTCTCTGTATCTGTGAGTCTGCTTTAAAGATACTTTATTTAATATAAATTGTTGATTCGTTAATTTTGACCACACAGCCAGCAATACTCAGCAACTCATGCCTGAACAAAGTTTATCTGACACATGTATTTTCTCAACAAGGCACATCAGAGCCTTCTTGTGCTTAGGAACACTAGACAGCACTTCAGCACTACACATGGGGGCTAGTTTAAACCGTGAAATCCCCCCCAAAAAAGAAGCACAAGATGCAAAAAATGTGACTTTAACTATACCACGAAATGATACTTGTTTACCATATGAGGCCTTAGCTAGAAACATGTCCATCAGGCAACTCAAAATTTTCTCCACTTGGGCATGTTCACAAGTGACTGCAAAGTGCCACAAGTATTGATGCGGGGGCTCCAAATATACTTTAGCAAGTAGATGAATTCATAAGTATAGAACCTGTGAATAATGAGGCCTGAGTGTAATGTGATTTCAGAGTGCTATTTAAAGATCAAAGTGGGGGAGGGGAGAAAGAGAGAGAGTGAAGGGTGCTGCTGTGTGATTAGGCAAGGACCTTCTGATGATGAGGGCTGGAGCAGGGACCTGAGAAGCAAGACCACAGAGGCCGATTTCTTCCTCTCTGACCCTCCTGCCTCCAATAGCCACATACCATGAGGGGTGACAGACAGGATGGTGGGTGGGTTGTGGCAGGTCTTTGGGCAGCGGTGAGCTGAGATGATGGCCGTTCTCAGGGCTCCGGCTGGAGGGCGTATACCGGAAAGGGGGTGCCCGCGCCCGCAGCCTGCGGCTCCTGGCTGAGTTTCGGCGGGATGCCCGGTCAGTGAAGCTCCGACCAGGGGAGCACTTTGTGGAGGATGTCACTGACACGCTCAAACGCTTCTTTCGAGAGCTTGATGACCCTGTGACCTCTGCTCGGTTGCTGCCTCGCTGGAGGGAGGCTGCCGGTAGGTGCTCCCAAGATCCCTAAGAACTCCTCACCGACAACCAAGACCCAACCAGGAACTCCACCCACCCCACCAGAATCCCTGAGCCTCCCCTGTGGGATTGGGCGGCCGCCCTCCCCAATACTCCTCCACTGGAAGATCACCCAGGGACTCAGCTCAAGGCAAGGTGGGAAGGGGGCAGAAACACATCCATCCTGGGTTTGTTTCTCTAAAAATCCCTCTACTCTTCCTTCCCTGACCCTCTCCAACCCTTCCCCATCCCATCCCCAGAGCTGCCCCAGAAGAACCAGCGCCTGGAGAAATACAAAGAAGTGATTGGCTGCCTGCCACGGGTCAACCGCCGCACGCTGGCCACCCTCATTGGGCATCTCTATCGGTCAGTACAGCCAGACCCCCTGCAGGCTTCCTCCCTGACCCTTCATCACCTCTGTCCAACCCCCTGGCTTACATTCACATATTCATCCCACAGATAATTGTTAAGTGAAGGTATCACAACATAAAGGCTCACAGCGTGGACTTTGGAGTCAGACAGACCTAGGCCTTAATCCAGCTCCACTATTCTAGCGCATGACTTTATTTTTTTATTTATTTTGGCCACACCGCGCGGCCTGCGGGATTTTAGTTCCCCAACCAGGGACTGAACCCAGGCCCTTGGCGGTGAAAGCTCAGAGTCCTAACCACTGGACCGCCAGGAAATTCCCTAGCGTGTGGCTTTAGAGAAGTTATTTGCTGTCTCTGAGCCTCGGTTTCCTCATTTGTAACAGGAAGATGGTATAAGGAATAGTATCCACCTCATAGGTTATACGAGATTTAAATGAGATGATCCTTGTAAGCTTCTTACTACAGTACCTGGCATGTATGTAGTAAGCATTCAGAAATGGTGAGCAATCAGTATTATTTTGTTTTATTTATTATTCTATGCCAGGCAAAGATTAGATGTTGAAGACACAAAGAAGAATAAGATGCACACCTACCTTCACCAGTCTATTGGGGAGACAGAATTTTAAATGATTCCAGGGTGAGCCTCAGCTCTGTTGTACTGATTACACTATATCACAGGGACTGGACAGCTATGGCCTGTGGGCCAGATCCAGCCCATTACTTGCTTTTGTAAATAAAGTTTTGTACATAAAATATAAAGTCATGCCCATTCATTTATATATTTTCAATGGTTCCTTTCACCCTACACAGCAGACTGTATAGCCTGAAAGCCTAAAATATTTACTCTCTGTCCCCTTACGTAAAAAGTTTGCTGACCCCTATTTATAAGTCTGTCTCTCCCCTAGACTGGGAGCTCTTAGAGCCAGGGTTTTGTCTAACTCACTGCCGTATCCCAAGCGCTTAGCTCAGGGCCTGGCATACAGTAGAGACTCAATAACCTTTTGCTGAATGAAGGGAGGGGTCGATGAACAAGTGAGTGGAAGCTCACTGCATTCCTCATGACCCTCACACCCCTCTGCAGGGTGCAAAAGTGTGCGGCTCTAAACCAGATGTGCACGCGGAACCTGGCCCTGCTATTTGCACCCAGCGTGTTCCAGACGGATGGGCGGGGGGAGCACGAGGTGCGGGTGCTGCAGGAACTCATTGACGGCTACATCTCTGTGTTTGATGTAAGCTTTCCCAACCCCTGACCTACAGTCCCTCTTCCTGGACTCTGGATCCTGCTCACCCTAGCAAAGGCCCAGCCTAGCCCTCTGAAGGCCTTCCGCATCAGGGACCACCTCCCAGAGCCCTGGGCCCCAATCTCCTGTAACTATGCTCCTAACACGCTTGCCCCACTGGTTCTTAGCTCTTCTGGCCTCTAACCCTCTCCTACAGGTGCTCCGGTCTTGCACATCTCTCCCTGCTTCCCTCCTTTCCCGGCAGCCCGCCCCCCCCCCCCCACAATGCGCGCGCGCGCGCAGACACACACACACACACACACACACACACACACACACACACACACACACACACACACACACACACACACACACACACACACACACACACACACACACACACACACACACACACACACACACACACACACACACACACACACACACACACACACACACACACACACACACACACACACACACACACACACACACACACACACACACACACACCCTTCACCCTTTTGGCTCTTCCACAGATCGACCCTGACCAGGTAGCTCAGATTGACTTGGAGGTCAGTCTTATCACCACTTGGAAGGATGTGCAGGTAACTTGTCCTGACCCTAGACTCCCGAGTGGGCCAGGAGGGGACATCAGGACAGGAAGGTGACCTTCTGCTTCTGGACACTGGCCCTCAGTTCTTTGGGACACAGGAAACCCAAGGAGAGGAGTGCTTTGGGGAGGGGGTTTGGTTTAGGATTTGCTCCATTTATTCCACCATGAGGATTCTTTACAAAAGGGTGGCAGGAGCACTTCAGTTTCATGTGTAAGAGATCCAAGGAAGGGTTAGCTAAGTTAGACAAATAGGTGAGAAGAATAACAAATACAGTAGCAAACAGCTGAGGACTAATTATATTCCAAGCACCTGTACTCTCACTTTAGCATCACCCAACTCCAGGAGGTAGGTAGTCCCATTTTTTCAAAGAAACTGAGGTTTGGAGGGTCACTTACTCAAGGTTGTACTGTAGCAAGCGGCAGAGTTGGAACCCAGACAGTCTGACTCCAAACCTGTCTTCCCAAGCACAGCTGCACTGCCTTGGGAAGCTCTGTACACAGTTCCGCCATGCCTGGAGATTTTTCTCTTTGAAGGACCTGAGCGATGTTTGGAATGAGGGTTGGGAGGAGGCTTCTGTGGTGGGGAGAAGCACTCGTGAGGCAACCCGAGGAGTCCTCTGACCTTGATTCTTTGCACCGTCTGGGTCCTCCTGATTTCTTTACCCCTCCCCTCAGCTGTCCCAGGCTGGAGACCTCATCATGGAGGTTTTTATAGAGCAGCAGCTCCCAGACAACTGTGTCACCCTGAAGGTCAGTCCTGAGGGGACAGGAGGGGAGATGAGAGGATGGTGGGGGGCAGGGGCAATGGCCTGACCGGCACGGGTCCTCTGCTCTTGCCCTGACCCCAGGTGTCCCCAACACTGACTGCCGAGGAGCTGACTAACCAGGTACTGGAGATTCGGGGGACGGCAGCCGGGATGGACTTGTGGGTGACGTTTGAGATTCGAGAGCGTGGGGAGCTTGGTGAGTATGACCGTGCATGTGCGCATGCACGTGTGGTGCGGGGTGAACGTCACCAAGACTTATGTGTTACCAGATATGCAGTTGTCCACCTGCTCTTTCTCAGTACTCTCTGCCCTCTTGGCTTTCGTGGACCCCACAGAACCTTGGTTTCCCTTCCACCTCAAAGGAGGCTTCTCTTTCTCCTTTGCCCAGACTCCAAATGCTGGAGGGACCCAGGGCTCAGTCCTCAACCCTCTTCCTTTCTCTGTCTACATTTTTTCCTTGGATGAGCTCATCCATTCCCGTGGCTCTAAATGCCATTAATAAGCTGGCCCCCAAATGTTTATGTGTGACCCAGACCTCTCCTCTGAGCTCCGGACTCACATATGCAGCTGGCTACTTGACACATCCACTTGTACATCTTATAGCATCTCACATTTAAAACGTCTAAGACCAGGACTTCCCTGGCAGTCCAGTGGTTAAGACTCCATACCTCCACTGGAGGGGCTGCGGGTTTGATCCCTGGTTGGGGAACTGAGATCCCACAAGCCGCGTGGCACAGCCAAAAAAAAAAAAAAGTCTAAGACCAAACTCAGTTCCCAGTCCCCTCCCCTAACAAAATGCCCAAGCCATTTCCTAGTTTCCCTAACTCGGTCAGTGCACCAGCATTCACCCAGTTATCAAGGACAGACACTTGGGAGTCTTCTGGGACTCCTTCCTTTCCTTCATCTTCATATACAATGGGCAACTAGTCCTCTTGAGTCATTTCGAATCTATCACCTCTCCATCTCCATCGTTACCACCAACCTAGTTGAAATCACCATGATCTTTCTGCTTCCCAGCATTAACCACTAAAATGTACAGCCCGGGAAAGGGCATAGCTGGCCAATGTTCCCTTCTCGCCCCCCAACAATCCATTTTCCGCGCAGCAGTCAATGAGCATTTCAAGCATAAATCATCATGCTATTCGCATGGTTAAACCCTTCCAATGGTTTCCCATTGAACTTAAAATAAAATTCAAACCCCTTATTATAGCCCACAAGACCCTGAATGTCTGGCCCTTGCTTATTTCTCAGACCTCGTCTCACATAACGTATTCTCTTTGATTGAGCCACACTGACTGTTTAGTTCCTCAAGCACATCTTTCTAACTCAGGCCCTTTGGTGTTGCATTTTGTCACGCCTGAAGTCTTCTTCCCCCGATCTCAGTGTGGCTTGTTCTTCCCAGTCCTTAGGTCCTCTGAGTCTCATCTTCAAATGCCTCCTCTGAAAGGCTTTGCCTGGTCACCCTGTCTCAGTAGCTGCCCTGTTACTGTCTCTCAGCTTCTTATTGCTTCTTTCAGAATAATGGTTTGTCTTTAGTTACCTCATTTACTTATCTGTTATTCTCTGCTTCCTCGCCAGGCTGTGGGCTTTGTGAAGGCAGGCTGTGTGTTTCATGCTCCCCACTGTATCCCCAGGGCAGCCCAGCACCTGGCACAGTCAGTGCTAAATAATGTCTGTGGCTGGATGGTGGAATGGACGAATGAATGAATGAGCGACTGGTGGGCGAGGAGGGGGGCGCTCCAGGCTGTGGATCGATATCTGGTTGATACCTACCCTCATCTTGCCCCTTAGAGCGGCCACTGCACCCCAAGGAAAGGGTCCTAGAGCAGGCCCTACAATGGTGCCAGCTCCCAGAGCCCTGCTCGGCCTCCCTGCTCTTGAGAAAAGTCTCCCTGGCCCATGCTGGCTGCCTCTTCACAGGTGAGCCTCCTGCTTCAGCCCAGCACCTCCCAGGCCTCTTTCAGGGACCCTCCACCTAGCCCTGCCCATCTGTGCCCAGGTATCCGCCGTGAGAGCCCACGGGTGGGCCTGTTGCGGTGTCGGGAAGAACCGCCCCGCCTGCTGGGAAACCGCTTCCAGGAGAGATTCTTTCTGCTGCGTGGCCGCTGCCTGCTGCTGCTCAAGGAGAAGAAGGTGGGCCCTAGGCGAGCAGGGAGGGATGCTGGGTGGCCGTGTGGGAGGAGCCCTGACGGCACTGACCCTGTCACTCCACAGCCCATGTTCTCATCAATCTCATTGCTTCCCTGGCCCTTTGACTTCTGTGACCCTTTGACCTCACACAACCCCAGTGCTTCCATGACTTCTTGACCTCCTTAACCACGATCCTTCTCTCTCACCTCTCAACCTCACTGACTGCCTTCGCGTTGTCAGAGCTCTAAACCAGAACGGGAGTGGCCTTTGGAAGGTGCCAAGGTCTACCTGGGAATCCGCAAGAAGTTTAAGCCTCCCACCCCGTGAGTTTTTTTCCCCAGTCCACACTTCTAGAGCCTTCCTGCTGCCACCCTGCTGGCCTTTCCGATCACCCATCACTGTTCTCCTTTGCCTCTCAGGTGGGGCTTCACGTTGATCCTGGAGAAGATGCACCTGTGAGTACCTCCCAGCCTGGCTTCTCCTGTGGCCCAGTCAGGCTCCCTGTCCTCTACCTTCTCGCTTTTTCTATCTTCCATCCCTCTAGCTGTGACCCCTTCCCTTCCTGCTGATTCCCCTCTGATCACCCCCAGCTACCTGTCCTGCACAGACGAGGATGAGATGTGGGACTGGGCCACCAGCATCCTCAAAGCCCAGGTGAGGGGAAAGAGAGAGCTGAGGGGTAGGTCTGTGGACTCAGCACTAACCCTCAGCACCTCCCATGCCCACCAGTGCCATCCCCTCACCCTCTCTCCAGCATGATGACCAGCAGCCAGTGGTCTTACGACGCCGTTCCTCCTCTGACCTCGCCCGTCAGAAGTTTGGCACCATGCCTTTGCTGCCCATCCGTGGGGATGACAGTGGGGCCACCCTCCTCTCTGCCAATCAGACCCTGGTGAGGTCCCCCTAGCCTGCCCCAACCCCTCCGGGTCCCTGCTCACGCCCTTGCCACACTGCAGAAAGGAGTGGCGTGCCTGCCAGCTTGGTGCCCCCTCTGCCTTCTCTATGCCCCAATCTCTACACCTGCCTCCTGTTGCCAGGCCTCACTGTGTCTCTGTGTCTCTCCCTCCCTGCCTCCCCACCCCACCTGTGCCCAGCGGCGACTTCACAACCGGAGGACCCTGTCCATGTTCTTTGTGAGTACTGTGCCTGCTCCAGTTGTGTGCCTGTCAACCCTGTGTCCCTGTGTTCCTCTGTGCTGCCTGAGCCGGTGTGCTCTCTGTATTTGTCCTGATGCAGACCATCATTGAGTGTGTGTGTGTGTGTGTGTGTGAGAGAGAGAGAGAGAGAGAGAGAGAGAGAGTGTGTGTGTGTATTGGGACCAAAAGGAATGAGGAAAACAAGGGATGGTAGGATGCGGTGAGGAAAGGGGAAAGTGGTCACAGGATCTGAGAAATAGAAGGGAAGTGGTTACGTGAATGCATTTTGGAGTCAGACAGACCTGGGTTCAAGCCCCAGCACCACCTTTTACTTAACTGTGTGATCTTGGGCAACTTACTTAACCCCTCTGTACCTCAGCTCACTCACCTGCAGTGTAACCATCATACAGGGTTGTTTTTGACATCATACATGCAAAGTATTTTGCAGCATCTGGTAAAGAGGAAGAGCTCAATAAATGTTAGCGATTAATAATCTGGTAACTCTAACTCTGTGCCTGCCTCTGGTTACCCCCATTTCCATCCAGCCGATGAAGTCATCCCAGGGGTCTGTGGAGGAGCAAGAGGAACTGGAGGAGCCTGTGTACGAGGAGCCGGTATATGAGGAAGTGGGGGCCTTCCCCGAGCTGACCGAAGACACCTCCACCTCCTTCTCCATCACACCGGAGCGGACAGCCAAGCCAGAGACCCCACTGGCCAGCCAGCGGTCCTTTGATCAGTCTCCTCTGCCCAAAGCAGGCCCCCTGGGCTGGGAGGAGAGACCACCTGAGCCCCCTCCGGGGCCCCCTTCAAAGAGCAGCCCCCAGTCACGTGGGTCCCTGGAGGAGCAGCTGCTCCAGGAGCTCAGCAGCCTCATCCTGAGGAAGGGAGAGACCACCGTAGGCCTGGGCAGCCCCTCTCAGCCCTCCAGCCCCCAGCCCCCGAGCCCCAATGGCCTTCCAACACACACACCTGGCTTCCCCACCCAAGCTCCCTGCACTTCCAGTCCATCCCCCAGCCAGCCCCTCACATGACCCTGGGACCAGCAGTCTGAGGGGTAGGTAACCAAAGGCCCAAGCTCTCCCCATGGCAGACCCTGCTGGGAGCATCCTTTGCCCTGGTTGATAAGACTCTAGAAGCCAGTGTAGTGCTGTGGAAGGAGAACGGGGCCGAGAGCTCCCGAGGCTGCGTCCTGCTCAGAGAAAGGCAGGTCGTGGTGCCTCTCTGGGCCTCCGCTGACTTACCTGTACCATGAAGTAACTGAAATAAGGAGAATGGTGAATCTCAAACTGTTTCTCAGAGCTGTAAGCCCCACATAGTTTCCCTCGAGAAGGGCAGCTTCCGCTCTATGTATTTGATATGTAGGGGTTCTATGAGAGATCTTGGGTTTGAAAAGAATGGTTTTATGCATTAACAAAAAAAAGATTTGGAAGGCACAGATTTGAATGATCTCCAAGTTTATCCTACCCCACCTTCAACATTCAGAGACTACAGTGAAGCCCCAGAGTGGGGAGGTTGATTAGGGCTGGGAACTGGGGCAAAGAGGAGCCAGAAAGGATGCGTCACTGTTAATAAACCTTGGAACAAAAAGACTGCCATTTTTTACTTCATTCATTCAATTATTCAACAGATATATATATATATATATTTTTTTTTTTTTTTGCGGTACACGGGCCTCTCACTGTTGTGGCCTCTCCCGTTGCGGAGCACAGGTTCCGGACACGCAGGCTCAGCGGCCATGGCTCATGGGCCCAGCAGCTCTGCGGCATGTGGGATCCTCCTGGACCGGGGCACGAACCCGTGTCCCCTGCATCGGCAGGTGGACGCTCAACCACTGCGCCACCAGGGAAGCCCCAACAGATATATATTGAACACCTAATTGGTGCCAGCTATTGAGGATATAGTGTGAACAAAAGAGATGGGGGTCCTTGCTTTAAGGGGAACAGAATATGCACACACAAACAAAGGGCTGTGAAGAAACTAAACCAAAGTGATGTGCTTGTGGAGGTGACATTTGGGCTGGGTGGAGGGTAAAGGTAAGAAGCCAGGCATGTGGAGTGCTGGGAGGAGGAGCACTCCAGAAGGAAAGGGAAGGCAGTAGGCATGAAGGCTCTGCAACAGGAAGGGAGTTGTCATGTTGGGGGAAGAGCAAGGAGGCTGGAGTGGCTGGAGCACAGTGAGTGGGGAGCTGGATAAGAGGGGGAAAGACTGGCAGGGACCCAGTGATGAACAGCCTTGTGGGCCATGATTTTATTCTGAAGCAATTTAGGAGTCTTAGGGAAGAGAGGGATGAGATTTTGCTTCCTTTGAACAAAAAGATCAATCACTCTGGCTGTTTTCTGAACAATGGGTTGTAGGGGGAAGACTGGAAGCAAGGAGGCCAGATATCAGACCAGGAGACTGATAATGGGGACTTGGACCAGGTTGGTGGTTCTGGAAATTGAGGGAAGTTGATCAATGGGAGATAGAACCTATAGGCCTTGCTGATGGATGGAAAGTGGGGGTAGGAGGAAGGGTACATAGACTCTGGCTTTCTGACTCTCCTAAGTGGATGGAGAATGGTTCCATCTAGTATGTTACCTGGGGGAGGTGACTGGGGAAGGATCAGGTAGAAGGAGCCGTTTGAAAGTTTGAGGTACCTATTTAGATGAAGTGGTGGTGTCAGGTGAGCTGTTGGAAATGTGAATCTGGAGTTTGGGCCACAGATATCTGCCTTTTCCAAGTCGGGGGTGTAGTGAGGAGGTGTGGGCCATGGATAGGTGAGGAGGATGAGGAAAGTGTGTGTGCAGATCCTCAGAAAGCAGTGCCAGGGCGGGGATAGGGGGTATGTCCTGGGGTGTAGAACCTTAAGGGCAGGCCCTAAAGCCGATAGGGGCTTTCTGGGTTGCAAGTCCCCACTCTCATCTCCCAGCTCTCATCTCCCAGCTCACGCCCACTCCATTGGCCCTGTCTTTTCCTCTGGTACTGGTTCCTTCCTGGCTCCAGGCGTCTTTCTCACCCTCACTCACGCAGGCTTTTCCAGTTCAGTGGGAATTAGGAAAAGGTCTGGGATCAGCCCTGTTTCTCTCATCACACGCATCTGCGCTCAGGCATCCAGTGATTCAGTTTCCCTGGTTACAGATTTGAGTTCCTCACCATCCTTCACCCATCGCGTCGGGATTGGAGGTCTGCATATGTAAATGAATGATTAGAAATAATTACGAGCTAAGTCAATAGCTCTCCACCAGAAATAGAACCCAGGCGTCTTGACACAGAAACCTGGGGTTCCCCCTACCGCCCAGCGGACGCGGCGTCCACAGGGCGGCGCGGACCCTTTCCGGGGTATTCTCAGCAGTAACAGAGGTTTAGTTCCTGCCGCTCTTGGCGCTTCGCGGCCCAGCGAAGGGACTGATCAGGCGTGGGCGGGGCGAGGGCGGAGCTGGGCCAGATCCTGGGCGGGGCTTAGCTGTGGGCGGGGTTTCCTCGAGTTCCGGAGTCGAGTTGCTGCCTGGGCCGGAGCGGAGATGCAGCCGCCGCCCCGAAAAGTGAGCTTGGCCTGGGGACGGGGATTCCTGGCGGGCTGGGGGAGTGATGCGGCCCAAAGGGGCACCAGACCTGCGGTGGGGGACGAAGAGTAGGAAGGGGTTCAAGGGCCAACCCAGAAGTAACCGAGGAAACAGCCCAGCTCCTCCCTGGCCCCGCCCCCTCACCGCTCCCTGCGCGGAGTGTTTTTCAGGTCCCTGCGCCAGGGGTCTTCATCTTCTTCTTACCCACACAGGTGAAGCCATCCCAGGAGGTGAAGCTTCGCTTCCTGGAGCAGCTGAACATCCTTCAGACCCGGCAGCAGAGAGAGGCGGACCTACTGGAGGATATCAGGTAGCCCTGACCCCCTCCACGTACCCCGACTTTCTCTGTCACACGCTCCGCCTTTTCTCCAACATACTACAGCTGTCGGGGTGGGCGGGGGTGAAGAGCTCTCCAACCTGCCCATTCAAGGCCGTCATCCTAGGCCTCCCTCTCCAGATGCCGGATACGAATTATCCTTCCACGCACCCCAACACACATAAACACACAGGGACCCTCTCTCAAACCCCTTCACTCCACACCGCCCCCTCCACACCCACAATCAAACTCAGGACAGACTCCCCCCTCCCTCTTCCAGACCTGTTGGAAGGCTGGCACACACTACTCAGCTGACCCCCATCAGTCCTCACCTCCAAGCACACAGATGGTTCTCCAGGGGTGGGGAGGATCCTGCTGAGGCTCTGAGCACTGAGATGAGGTTGTCCTTTGCTGCGGCTGCCCGAGGTGATCTCAAGGACTCTGTCTTCAGTCTCAGGCCCTCCTGGTATAGTCACACTCCAGGCCTGGCTCCCCTCTCCCTCCTGCCCAGGCTAAGGAGAGGGTCGAGGGTGGGAGAAAAGGACCAAACAGTAAGACCACCCCATCCCCCTAATCTCCACAGATCCTACAGCAAGCAGAGGGCAGCCATTGAACGGGAGTATGGGCAGGTATGGGACTCCTTTCTCTGGACCTTCCCTTTTGTTCTAGCCTCCTTTACACTACCAGCAATGTGCCTCCACGCATACTCCTGTTCTGGTCAAGAGCAAATGCCTAGCACCAGGCAAATTTGTGTCAAATCCCTGCTGTGGTACTTTTTAGCTGTTTGACCTTGGACAAGTTACTTAACGTTTCTTGGCCTCAATTTCTTTCTCTGTAAAATGGGAATAATAATAACTGTACCTTCACGCAAGGTTGTTGTAAGGACAGAATAAGTTAATGCATGTAAAGCACTTAGCAAAGTGGGTGGCATTATTATACTCTGATCGTATGTTCTCCCAAGTGGGGAGAGTCTTTGAAAGGGAACTGGGTCTGTGATGACTTTCCCACCAGGCACTCCAGAAACTGGCTGGGCCATTTCTGAAGAGGGAAGGACACCGGAGTGGGGAGATGGACAGCAGGTGGGTCCCATGGTGGGGTGGCAGGGAGGCCAGGGAGCCAAGAAGGGATGAGGAGCTCAACCCCAGGAACCTATGAGGAGGGCACGTGAGCGTCAGGTAGAGCTGACACGGCAGCGGGATAGCAGCTGACCCAGCAAGGACACTGGATGGGGGCGGAGGGCATAAGTGATCCTTGTGGCCGAGCTAATGGGCTGATCGATTGATGGGCTCCCAGACGAGGGGGATGGGAAAGCAGTCTGTCTCCCATGGTGTTGGGGGGGGGGCGCATCTCGTGAAGCTTTGGAGTGCTCCCCTCGTCAATGCAGACTTTCTCTGGGGAGAGGCAGGATGGTGTTTGGTGCCTGGCGCTGCCTGCTGGATGCCACCATGGCTGGGGGCCAAGCCCGGCTCCAGGCATCTGACCGATACCGTGACCTGGCAGGAGGCACAGGGCGGAGCGCTAAGGAGCAGGTGCTTAGGAAGGTACGGCTCAGTGGATGGGGTGAAGGAAGGGCTGACTCAGGGATGGAGGTGATCTGGATCAGGACTTGTGTGTCCATGCCCCTAGGGAGCAGAGAACCTCCAGAGGGCGCAGGCCGAGGTGCTGCAGTCTGTCCGGGAGCTGAGCCGAAGTCGAAAGCTGTATGGGCAGCGTGAACGGGTGTGGGCCTTGGCACAGGAGAAGGCGGCTGATGTCCAGGCCAGGTGGGGTCATGGGGAGTTAGGAAGCCTGTGGCGTCGGGGGATGGAGCCAAGGTGCCACGGCTGGGCCTGACCTCCGCTCCTCTCCCTTGCCTGCACAGGCTTAACCGAAGTGACCATGGCCTCTTCCACACTCGGACCAGTCTCCAGAAACTCAGCACCAAGGTTCAGAGGATGTGGGCATGAGTCGGGGCAGGGAGAGGTGGGCAGATTAGTCTAGTGGTTTGGAACCCGGGGGCATAAGTCAGAGAGACTGGGATGAATCCAGGCTACCCTACTTCCTTGGTGCCTGACCTTGGTAAACTTGATCTCTCTGAGCCTCATTTTCTTCATCTATAAAATGGAAATAGTACCTTTGTTTTTCATTCCTTTAATATGCAGTGATTGAGGACTTCTATGTACTTGGCATTGTTTGAAACACTGGGGATATGATGGGGAACACTACCAGCAGAGCTCCTGCCTCCACAGCCTGGTTAGGGGAGACAGATAGTAAATAAACAAAGACTCAGAATAAATGAAAAGAAGGTGATATGATAAAGCATAACAGGGGAGTGTAATTTAGAGGGAAAGCCTCTCTGAACAGGTGGCCTGAGTGTCAAGGAGGAGCCAGCCATGCAGAGATGTAGGGGAAGAACATTCCAGGGAGAGGCAGCGGTGAGTGCAAAGGCTCTGAGGTGGGAATAACTTTGTAGGCTCGAGGAACTGAGGGAAGGCCAGTGTGGCTGGAGCACTGTGAGCAAGGGGACGAGCACTGTGGAAAGACTCAGAGAGGGTGCAGGGGCCAGCTCATGTTGGACCTGGTAGCCCACGGTAAGGAGCAGTTGGGATTTTATCCTAAATGTATGCAGTTGCCACTAGAGGATTTTGAGCAGGAATTGTGAGTATGTAAAATTTTACTATGGTTTGCCAGTTATCTCAGTCATGTGAGAATCCATTCTGGATCTGGCTTGGCCATGGAAGGACCCCAAGGTCCTTGGCCATGGAAGGACCTCCCAGTTGACACCTATGTTCCTCTCCTAGCTGTCTGTCCAGTCGGCCCAGTACTCCCAGCAGCTGAGAGCGGCCCGCAATGAGTACCTGCTCAACTTGGTGGCCACCAATGCCCACCTTGACCACTACTACCAGGAAGAACTGCCGGCTGTGCTCAAGGCCAGTCTCAGCCTAGATACCCCTGCCTCTCAGCAGGGAGGGCATCTCCCTGCTTCCCACCACGATCAGGCTGGGTGGGGCTGGGGACCTAGTCTGCTCAGAGTGGGCAGAAGATACATACCTAGGTTCTGCTTCTGCTTCTAGCTGGCTGCATGACATTGTGCAGAACACTTGCCCCTCTGAACCCCAGTTTCTTCCTCAGGACTAACCCCTGCTCTGCCTACTTTATAAGACTAATGGGGCTCAAGGGAGAGAATGAATGTGAAAATGCTTTTTAAACTGTTAAGTGCTGTGCACACATGAGGGCCTATTATTAGAAGCATAATAATGTCTTATTCCTTCTCAATTTCCCATACCTCATACCCATCACCCATTCAAACCTGGACAGAGAGCCTGCTTGGGGGAAGGGTGGTGTCAGCATCTTGGGGTTCTCTCCAGGCCCTGGTCAGCGAGCTGTTGGAACACCTGAGGGACCCGCTGACTTCACTGAGCCGCACGGAGCTGGAAGCTGCAGAGATGGCTCTGGAGCATGCCCACCGTGGGGGGCAAGCGACCTCCCAGGTAAGCTCCCCAGAGATCCTCTTTACCCTTCTCTCCCAGTACAGCGCCCCCTCCACCACTGCATGTCTGCCCCTTTCCTTCTCACCTTGTCCTCTCTCTACCAAGAAGGCTGGGGACAGGCTTGGAGAGGGAGCCAGTGAGTGGCCGACTTTGATTTTTTCCAACTCCCAGGTAAGCTGGGAGCAGGATCTAGAGCTTTTTCTTCAGGAGCCCGGAGTATTCTCCCCCACCCCAGCTCAGCAGTTTCAGCCAGCAGGGAATGATCAGGTAAGACCTCTCTGCTAGGTGCAGTCAGGCCACTTGGAAAGGGGACTGTGGTGTAGGCCTCTTCCCCATTATCCTTGTCCTGGTTTTAACTTACGGACTATTAAACCATGGAGAGAGGGTTTCAGAACCCCAGTTCACCTCCCTCCCACCAGGACACAAATTAACGCACTTCCTCCCACCCTTCTGTCCCTTCACTGCACTATCTTCTTCATTCTACCTCTGTCCCTCAACCTGGATCCCACTTCTGGGACTCTCTGTGTGTCCACATGAATGCACTCCTGTGTCCACAGTCATAGGTGTGTGCTCCCACCTATTTGTCCCTGACCCTGGAGGTCAGGAGACAGGGAAGAAAAAGAGGAGGGAACTGGAGGGAGGGGGAACGGAGAAGGAGCAGCATCAGGGCATCCTCACAGCTCCCCATTCATTCAGGTGTGTGTCCTGGAGCTGGAGCGGGGCGCAGGAGGTGTGGCCGGGGAGAGTGGCCTGGAGAAAGAAGTTCAACGCTGGACGAGCCGAGCTGCCCGAGACTACAAGATCCAGAACCATGGGCAGCGGGTGAGGTGGGGAGTGCAGGTGTCGGGGGTGGGCAAGAAGAACTGAGAGATGGGGATCCCGGCGTCACTGGGGATGTCATGGGGCTGCAGGCAGGAGGGGAAGGAAGGGTAATTTAAGCCGACAGTGTGGCACAGTAATTTAAGAGCGTAACCTTTGGGACTAGACTCACCTGGGCTCAAATCTTGCTCTGTTGCTTCCTAGTTATGTAACCCTGAGTAAGGGAGTGACTTAAGCTCTCTGGACCGCAGTTTCCTCATCATTAAAGTGGGGCTAATGATAGCACCCACGTCACAGGGAAGATGAGATGACATAATGCATGTGAAACAATTAGGAAACTCCCGGGTTATTAGTAAGTTGTGCCCCATAGTATCTCCACCCACTCCTGTCCTCTGCGTCCCCAACCAGGTGCTGCAGCGGCTGGAGCAGAGGCGGCAGCAGGCTTCAGAGCGGGAGGCTCCAGGCATAGAACAGCGGCTGCAGGAAGTGAGGGAGAGCATCCGGCGGGCACAGGTGAGCCACAGCCCTGGGGTTAGAGCCACTGAGACTGCACCTCCTCCGGCAACACCCTCCTCCACTCCTTTATCTGATGGTGGGGAGACTGGAGGCAGGAGGTAGAGGGTGGACACATCTGGGGAGGAGGCTCCACTCACCTCCCAAGGGCAGGCCCAGCCACAGCCTTGACTGATCCCCTCTTCCCTGTGTCAGGTGAGCCAGGTGAAGGGGGCTGCCCGGCTGGCCCTGCTGCAGGGGGCTGGCCTGGATGTGCAGCACTGGCTGAAGCCAGCCATGACCCAGGCCCAGGATGAGGTAGAGCAGGAGCGACGGCTCAGCGAGGCCCGGCTGTCCCAGAGGGACCTCTCTCCCACGGTGAGCTCCCTCCACTCCCTCCCCATACACACCAGGAGGGTAAAGAGCCCCAGTGGAAAGCAGAGCTTATAAAGTGGGAATCACACTAGTAGCTAACTCAAAGGGTTGTTGTGAGGCTGAAATGAAATCACTTAAGTATGACTCTTGGCACAGTTTGTAACATAGAGAGCTGTCAATGAACTTTTATTATGGAGTATAGGATGGTGGTTATGAAAGGTCCCGAGAGCAGACTATAAGCAGTTTGAGTACCAGCCACTCCACTAACTAGCTGTGTGATCTTGGAAAGTGACTTAGCCTTTCTGAGCCTCAGTTTCCCATTAAGTAAACTGAGGTTGATAGTTTCACAAAATAACACTGGGTTATTAAGAAGTTTAAACAAGACAATGTACATAAGATACTTAGCATTGTGCTTGGCACATATAAGCGCTCAATACTGTAACTCTGTGATTATTGTTAGTGTTATCTTGCTCTGTGGTGGTTCTGCCTGTGACCCAGGGTGAACGGATGGGTGGTACTACCTTGGAGGAGGATCCACAATGTTAAGGGTAGGATGGGGTGGGAGGGAGGCGCAAGAGCGAGGGGATATGGGGATATATGTATACATGTAGCTGATTCACTTTGTCATACGGCAGAAACTAACACAACATTGTAAAGCAATTATACTCCAATAAAGATGTTTAAAAAAAAAAAAAGGTAGAATGGAGGAGTGAGAGATATAGTGGGTGGTACTTGAGACGGGGCCTCACAACGATGCCTGTTCTCTGTCCCCCAGGCTGAGGATGCTGAGCTGTCTGACTTTGAGGAATGTGAGGAGACGGGGGAGCTCTTTGAGGAGCCCGCCCCCCCAGCCCTGGCCACCAGGCCCCTCCCCTGCCCTGTCCATGTGGTGTTTGGCTATCAGGTATGAATGGAGGTGGGGACCGCAGACAGGCAGGGATGGGGAACAGCCAGTCCTGAATCCTTCTTTGTGGGTCCCAGGCAGGACATGAGGACGAGCTGACCATCACAGAGGGCGAGTGGCTGGAGGTCATAGAGGAGGGAGATGCCGACGAATGGGTCAAGGTGGGTATGGACCCGGGGCTCTGCCCTTGGCAAGGGGGCAGTGGGAGGGACTTCTCTGTGGTCCGTAAAGACCCAGCCAGGCAAAGCTGAAAGCCTGAGTGGAGGAGGGCCAGGGCCGTGGACTGCTGAGGCAAGGCTGCTTTCTGTTCACGTTGCTGGGTGAGCAGGCTCGGAACCAGCACGGTGAGGTAGGCTTTGTCCCTGAGCGGTATCTCAACTTCCCGGACCTCTCCTTCCCTGAGAGCAGCCATGACAGCGACAATCCTTCGGGGGCAGAGCCCACAGGTAAGAAAGGGAGAAGAGTTACTGAGTGGTTGTAGCCCTGGTCTGGGGGCACTGCTGCCCGCCTCTTCCCCTCACCATCTCTCCCGGGCTTCCGCAGCGTTCCTGGCCTGCGCCCTGTACAGCTACACGGGACAGAGCGCAGAGGAACTGAGCTTCCCCGAGGGGGCGCTTATCCGCCTGCTGCCCCGGACCCAGGATGGAGTGGATGATGGCTTCTGGAGGGGAGAATTTGGGGGCCATGTTGGGGTCTTCCCCTCCCTGCTGGTGGAGGAGCTACTTGGCCCCCCAGGGCCATCTGAACTCTCAGACCCTGAACAGGTGAGGCTTCCTTTTCCCTGGGTCCCCAGGCACCAATGGGTTGACCCTCCCATGCCAGGGAGGTCCCATATTCGTCTTAATGCCCCCTCCCCCGCATAGTGGCTTGGGACTCCCCATCTCCTTTGGCACAGAGAAAGGGGACACCAAGGCAGTCTTCATTAGAGTTTGGTTGTCCTGCTTTAGAGCTGGATCTTAGTTCAGATTCCTGTTCTGTTACTTTAGGCAGTGATTAGACCTCTCTGAGCTTGTTTCTTCACATGCATGTAAAAGGGGGACAATAATGCCTCTTTCAGGAGGCTAACTATCCTGATTAGAGATAGTGGAAGTAAAGTGCTTAGCACAGTGGCCCATAGGTGCTTTGATATATGGTACCTGTTGTTCTAGCAAGAAGAGCATAGGAGTAGGAGTCAGGAGTTCTAGCCAGGACTTTGTCACTAACTAGCTCTGTGATTTTGGATAGATGGATTAACCTGAGTCTCACCTCTGACATAGGAATCATCAAATCCTTACCTCATGGGGTGGTGGTGAGGACTGAATGAATTAGTGCATGCGAAGTGCTAGCAAAATGCCTGGGACATATTAAGTGTCAATATATATTGGCTGTTGAAATGTGTATCACCTACAAGCCTCACCCAGATACAAGCATTTGGTCACTCTCTGAACTGGGGAGTGACAGGACAGGAACTGAAGATGGGATGGGAGGAAGAGCTGGTGAAACCTTCCCACATGCCGGGAATAACTCTTTGCCCCCTCATCCCCAGATCCTGCCATCCCCTTCCCCTCCCAGCTTCTCCCCTCCTGCACCCACCTCTGCCTTGGATGGGTCGCCTGCACCTGTCCTGCCCGGTGGTGAGTAGAAGGAGCTGGGGCCCTGGGAGGGTAAGAGACAGGAAGAAGGAGGAAGTCTGGAGCTCCTGGGTTACACTCAGCCCCTCTGCCTGCCCTCAGGAACCTCCTCCATCAGGCTCTCTGATGCATGATGGTAGAAGAGCTTGGGCTTTGGAGCTGGGCCCACTGTTCAAACTCTGCTCTATGACATCCTAGTGTGTGATTTAACATGCCTGGGCCTTTACAGAGTGAGGAGGAAGGTCCCTCCCTCACTGAGTTGTGAGAGTTAAAGGGATGTGTCTATAGAGTGCCCAGCGTTGTGCTGGGCACATAGCAAGCATGCAATTAGTAGCTGTTTTCTTATTATTATTATTTTAAAAATCAGCCAGTTTCTCCCACAGTGTTTTCCCAATACACATCCTCTGCCCTTAGTGTTCTTGAATCCTGCAAACACCTGGTTTGCATCATCATTTTCCTCAACCATCTTTTCTTTTTTTTTTTCCTTGTTTTTGTTGTTACCTCATCCATCTTTCCTAAAACCATCTTTTCTAAAAGGTTCTTTCACTTTCTTCACTGCACTCCCCACCCACCGCGACCCTGGAACCCCGTGAGCGTTTTCTGCACCCCGCTTCTCCAGCACCCGTCGTTCACTTTGAATGATTTAGTACTCAGTCACTCATTGTGTCTGTTAGTGTTTCATTATGCAGTTCCTGGCAGCCATTAGGGGTGGGGGCGGTGTGGATCCCTCCTGCCCCCGGGTACCTTTAGCAGGCCCGATTATACAGCAGGTGCTCAGTAAGCGTTGAGGTTGGATGGACTGATGGATATTATGACCCAGGTTAGTGACTATTTGTTAATTCAACAAATATTTACAGAGTGCCACTGTCCTAAGTGCTGGAGATACAGAAGCGAACAAAACAAAGTCGTAAGACTGACTTGTGGTTCTTATTTCCAGACCAAGACCTGGACTGCCCTGGACCCCTGGATGTGATGGCGCCTCGACTCAGGCCGGTAAGGGCCCCGCCCTTGGAGGAGAGTGTTTGGAGAGGGGTCACTCCAACTTGTCCTGTTTTATCTGCAGGACAGAGGGAATGGACAGGGATATCCCCAAGGGAGGCATCTGGTGCACTGACTGTGTGTTCTCTACAGATGCGTCCACCGCCTCCCCCGCCAGCTAAAGCCCCGGATCCTGGCCACCCAGATCCTCTCACCTGAAGCCCGGGGGAATCACTTTCCCCCAGTGATGCTGCTGCCCCTATCTCCGTGCTATCAGAGACCACCCCTCCCCACGGTGATCCAGAGCGACACAGCCAAAAGCTGGAATCTCCCTGATTTCCGTTCTCACCTTCACGGGTAGAAATTTCTTCTCTCCCCATTTCTGGGGCTGGAACCCACTCCTTTTTTGCCATCATCCTCCAGCCATCTCTAAGGGCTGAAACTACTCCTTTGTCTTCTGCTACCACCCCATCTCTAGGGTGGTGAAGTACCCTGAAATCTCTGGGACTGGGATTCATCCCCCAAAGTCTCGAGTGGCTCTGGCTTACTTGTGTCTCCACCCTGGTTCTGTGAATCACCCCACTCCAGACGCCAGAGCCACTGGGGATGGGGGCAGGCCTGTCAGAAGGAGCTGGAGCCAGTATGCGAAGCAGCTGTAATCGTCTGAGCGGATTTATTGACAGTGAATAAAGGGCACAAAGCCCAAGCCAGGGCCTGGGCCTCTTGTGCCAAGAGGGCAGGGGGTCTAAGGTGCTATTGCTTTAAGGGCCCACCAAGGGCAGGGGCCTGCTCCCAGCCGCACGCTCTAGCATATGGAGTGAGGTGATGGGGAAAGCAGGTCAGGCGGCCTGTTGGCAGACAGGGGAAGGGGAAGAGACTGAGGACCAGAGGTGGGACTTCTCCCAAGGTCCCCCAGCCTGAGACCGTGCAGTTCCAGGTGGAAGTAGGGCTGGTCCCTCAGCTGGGGGGCAGTGCTGTCCAGTTGAGAGGAGGGGCTTCATGCCCACCCAACCCCTGGCCCTGCCAGCTGGTAGTCCATCAGCGCAATGAAGGAGAGGAAGGGTAACAGTGTTGCCTCCTCTTCAAGCTGTGTCCCCGCTTTTCCCCAGGGGCTGCAGGACCTTCCCTGTCCCCTGGAGCACAAGCCCACTCCCCACCACCAAACCAAGGAATATGTAGCAAAGGCTAAGCCTGCAGTTTAGTTTGGGGGTTCAGGGAACCAATGGGCTTAGGTAGTTTAAAGTAGGGGGTGGGAGGATGAGATTATCTGACTTGGGGCCCAGGCAGACTCACCTCACACACCCCCTGCCCCCTGTGGTGGGGACACCTGAGAGAGAGAGGAGGGGTCACCAGTGGGAGAACAGGAGGTGGGTCATATCAGTGCCCCCTAGAGTGCCCCCATGTCTTCATACCTGGTGATCTGAGGTGTCCGGTTTGCTTGGCTGTCCATTTGCCTCTTGACTGGCCAGCCCTGGGCTTGGGCCCCTTCCTCCAGCCCCCAGCATCGACTCTGCAGAGGCTCCAGGGCTCCTCTCAAGTGCACGAGGGACTAGGCTGCTGTCCCTGAGTCCTCCATTCCGCACTGGGGGGCTGGCAAGGGCCAGGGGCTGCGGCCTCTCAGGGGGAAGGCTCTCAGTGGCAGGCATCCCTGTCCTGGGCTGCCCTCCCCCAGATGCCTGGCCACCCCCTGGGTCCTGCCCCCCACCAGATCCCCAGCTCCTGTCCGTGGGGGAGCCATCACGATGCTCATGCAGCCCATAGCGCTTCTCAATGTGTGTCACCCGGAACCTGGGAGGGGAGGGAACACTGGGGCTTAGGACCACCACCCAGAGGCTGCTTGGCCCTTCCCTCCGGTCAGGGACATCCTGGGTTTGATAGGCACTTCCCTCTGGCCTAGGGCAGGGGAGACCAGATTGTGGGGCACATTGTGCAGCCTGGCTTCTGCTGTGGCTCACAGGCCACAAAGAAAGAGCCAGGGCCTACCTTTGGAGGCAGGTGCCTGACCGTTGGGGTCCCCACCTCAACCTCCCTTTCCCTGGGGCACTCTATACCCACCTGCCCACAGAGAACACAGTGGTCTCCCCAGGCCGGGGGCGACTCTTTCCTTCCTTGGAGCGTCCCTGACGGACAAGTGGGGGTCTCTTGTTGCGGCTGCAGTGGATGCAGGGGGCTGCAGAGCCCAGGTGCACTGTGTGATGATGGGAGGGGGCTCCGTCCTGCAAGCTGGAGGTGGCATCCACACTGGACGGTAGGGAGGAAAGGACCAGGGGTGACATTCCCAGTTTTCTTCCTGTTCGACTTGCTCCTGTTCTTTCAGCGTGCTCCTTAAACCCCAGATGCCCCACTTGCCCCAGGCCCCACCATTCGTTTCTTGTCTTTATCTAATAAACTCAATACGAAGATAGTAGTGACCATGTGTTCTCCCTCCTGGGGCTAAAAAGCGGGCAATGCTTAATGCAGAGGAGTGGCATAAGGGGTGAAGGTTAGGCTTGATGATATCCAGAGGAGAGATGTGGTTTGAAGGACTCAGGATTTCTACAAAACGTCCTTCTTCCTGTATGTTAACCAGCCTTACTCTCCCTTGTCAACCCGAACATGCAAGGAGACTGGGAGAGGAACGTGCAGGAGGAGAGGGTACTCTCCAAGGCAAGCTCAATCGTGCTGGCCCTTGTTCTCAGCTCACCTGGACAGGTGCATTGTCCCTTCTCCTTCACTGTCCCCCAGCATCTCCTTCAAGGCCTCAGCATTGGCTGAGGGCAGAAGGAAAAGAGGGGGTCAGTGGAGGCAAAGGCCGGGGCAAAGGAAAGTTGAGGAGGTGGGGAACAAGGGGCCAGCATGCACCCACCTTCATTTTGGATGATGCACTGAACAATCCTCTCTACTGTGTCCTCATTCATGTCATCGTCCTCAGCTGAAGGATGAAAGAGGTCGGTAAGGAAGCAGCAAATGAGTCAGCTTTGGGGGTACATTACCTGGTGGCTTCTGTGGCTTCTTGCTCAAGACCTACCCCTTTAGCAAATTGCCATCGTGCTGTACATTAGCATTCCAAGGGCCAGGGCAGAAAAGATGGGGAAATCAATAGGAGTCCAAGACTCATCAGTGGGCCCTTCCCACCCATGCTGCCTACTCTAGCCCTGCTTTCGGGGTGGTGGCAACCCAATTGCTTTTGCAGAGTCAAGAAAGCATTACTAGACCTCCTGAAAACTTGGTCGGGATTTGGCCTGGGTCTGTTGACCAGGAAGAGGTGTGGGGAGAAGGGTCAGGGAGAAAGGCGACTGAGCCAGGTTCTAGGCTGTTCACTCACGGGGCTGGAGCTGGGTGTCGTCAGGCTCCGAGCCCCTCGAGGTGCGGCAGCGGTAGCCTTTCTTCTTGAGCACGTGGCAGATCATGAAGCCTACCAGGCCCATGAGGAAGAAGACCAGCACAAGCAGGAAGAGCATGTACAGCCCATGTTGGGGCGGCTCCAGGTCAGGCTGTGGTTCCGACATGAGGCCCTGGGGGGCGAGCGCGGGCCAGGGCGCCTCCTGGGGTTAGGAGGCTGCAGCTAGAGATGGGGGGAGGGATAGGAATGCCTTCTTCAGGATCCGAGACAGGCAAGCCTTTAAGGTCTGGCCCCACCCCCCTACCCAACCAGGGAGCTGTCCGTGCCAGGGGTGCTGGTCCGGGCCAGGGGTGCCAGACGGCAGCTGTGCAAGCTGTCTTCCACGACCCTGGTCCGCTTCCCCGACGCCCAGAACGTTCCCCTTTCCAGCTTGTCCTGAGCTTCCGTCCCTCCCAAGGACACTGCAGAGCGAGATGGGATGGAATTCTCAGGCGGCCTGCACAAGGATCGTGCCTGAGTCAGCGTCCACACCTCCTCTGCGTTGGCCTGAGCCAGGCCTCCACAGCCCCCTCCCCTTCCTGTACTCTCGCGTACACACCCCCTCCCGCCTTTCTGTTCCTCCCATCCTGACCACCTGGCCCACTGGTACCGGTGGTTTAGCTCTGGCTCCGGCTCCGGCTCGGGTTCCGGTTCCAGGGGCGTCCTAGTCCGGCTCAGGGCCCCCGACGCCCTCCCGGCGCTCATCCCTTGCTTTCTTCCCCTCCCCCCTTCGCCGCCTCAAGGGCTCCGGGCTGCGGCCGCAGATACCCTTGCCGCGGCAGGCGGGGGGAGGGAAGGATGGAGAGGGATGCGGGCTGGTTGGGACCGGGGAGAGGCTCCGGACAACTCCAGCCCTGGGAAGGGAAGGAGAAGGGGGACGCCGCCGCCGCCGCCCTGGGTTCCCAAAAGCCTTCGACCGGCGCCGGCCCGGGACCAGGGGGCGGAGCGCAGGTGTGCCGGGCGGAGAGCGAGAGCCTTGCGCGCTTGTGAGCGCAAGTGTGATGCGCGCGTGACTGCGCCGCTCCCCCCCTTCCCCGACCCCGCGTCGGGGGAGTGTGCGGTGCCGAGTCTGGGTCCGGTGAGGAGGACAGGCAGTCAGGCGAGAGTGCTCTCTACTGGTCTATCGGGCACAGCTGGCTTGGCTTCTGCCCTCAGATGCCCCGGCCGGATGTGTAGCAGGGAATCTTCCCAGCGGGCCGGAGGGAGCCGGCTTTCTGCACCCGAAAGGAACAGCGTGGCCGGTTCTCCGGAGCCTCCTAGAGAGGTGACATGGCCTGCGCCCCGTTTTGGAGAGGTAGCTGGACGGGATGGCTCGGCTTCCCGAGGATTTGACCCCCGCCCGGAAGGAAATGGCCCTATCATACTATTACCGACGCTACAGTCCTCCGGCCAACGCCAGACGCTCACGCCCCAGAACCTAGAAGGGCGTAGCAAGGCGAGGGCGGAACTCCGCAGGGGGCGTGGCCTGGGCGTGGTCTAAGGGAGGCCGGCTTGGGTCTCCCAGTTCCGCAGAGGCAGGCTGCGTGCTTACGCAGCACGCAGGACCGGGGGTGGGGCAGGCGGCCAGGCTGGCGGCGGAGGCGCTGGGCCTGGTCCCGCCGGCACCATGGCCAAGACTGTGGCCTATTTCTACGACCCCGACGTGGGCAACTTCCACTACGGTGAGGGAACAAGGTTGTAGGCGAGGGATTTCGGGACGCGGAGGTTTCGAGGTCGGGGCTACAACTCCAGGAATGCGTACTGACGAACTCTCTTCTCTCACCCCCAGGGGCTGGTCACCCTATGAAGCCCCATCGCTTGGCATTGACCCATAGTCTGGTCCTGCACTACGGTCTCTATAAGAAGATGATCGTGAGTCTCGCGGCTTCTGCTGGGGATTGAGGTTGGGGAGGAGCTGCGGCCCTAGGGATGGGTAGGCTGCACTGAATGCACCAAGAGCGACCCACCCCTAGAGTGTGTGTGGGGGGGGTAGAAGGAACCAGGAGCACCCCCATATGCAGAGTGTTGGTGGGTGCATCCACTGACTTAATGAGAGATACTTTTTCACCTTAGGTCGGCCACCTTTTGACCTCAAGTGGACCAACTCTTGGCCTAGGGTTAGGGTGGAGTGGGGCTGGTTTGAAGACACAAAATTTTTCCCTCCCCAGCATCTTAGGGCAGTTCTGTGGCCTCAAAGAAGAGAAGGCGGCTGGCTCACTGTATCTGGATGTGAGGTTTACCCTCATTCCCATACCTTCTCTGCCACCTCTCTCCACCTCCAAGCTAGAGCTCCAGGGAGGACTTTGCAGCCCTCTGTGTAAATGTGTATGTGTGTGTAGGACAGAAGGAGATGTCCTGGGTATTCCCTTTTCAACCTAGAATACCACTCGCCCCCCCCCCCCCACACACACATAGTTATACTTAATTACTACCTATCCCTCCATCTCCTGGATATACACATGCTGTCTCTTCCTGGCCTGGAATTTATAGCAGTGATATGTGATTATAACATATTGCTCGGCCCTGATGCATTGCAAGGGGAATTAGTCAACTGTATGAATGAGTGTCCACTGCTTGTGCTGAGGCACAGACAAGTTAATTGGTCGTAGAAAAGACTGAGGTGATGTTAGTGCATGAATCCCTGACTCTCTTGAAATTGTTTGCCAGGATGTGCCTTTGAGCATTTTCTGGGGAGAGAAAAACTTTTTGCTCTTGTCCAATTTCTAAAGAAGTGTGTGAACCACTCAAAAGATAATAAATCTCTGGCTTATTAGCACCTGGGCATCTTGGGTTTTAATTAGAAGGTTGTCGTGTGTCCCATATTATTTGATTCCAAAATTAAGAAGAACTCAGAGGAGAGAGTGGACAGAATCAGAGCCCAGGGGAGATGAGTATGAAGAGAATCAGGAATAGGAGATCCAAGGAACAGGGCAGGTGGAAGGGGGTTAAGGTTTGAGAAGGTAGGAAAGGCTGGGCTGGAGGTGGGATGGAAAAGGCAAGCCCAGTGGTCTTTAGGGGGCTTGCTCTAATAAACCACCAAGCTAATCAGAGTCTCTCTTCACTGACATTTGTCTCATAGAATAACAAGGATTGGGGGGCGAGGGGACTGCTGTGTGTAGTTTTGGACAGTCCCCAAGTCTGGGCTCAGTGTGGGCAGTCTCAGCCCAGTGAGTGGGACTGACCCTGCCTGGGTTCACCTTGTGTTTCCATCCGAGGTCTTCAAGCCATACCAGGCCTCCCAGCATGACATGTGCCGCTTCCACTCTGAGGACTACATCGACTTCCTGCAGAGAGTCAGCCCCACCAATATGCAAGGCTTCACCAAGAGCCTTAATGCCTTCAACGTGGGCGATGACTGGTGAGGGGAGGACTGGGACCTTTGATGCCAGACACCTTGTTGCCAGGCATTTCAATGAGAGTACTTGAGTGAGGTCTTGTGGCAGCAGTGGGAAGATATGATGGAGGGGGGATACTTGTCAATGAATCATCATTTACTCGTTTATTCAACAAATATTTATTGGTCATTGGCTCTAGGCCAGGCCCTGCGCTAAATGCTAGGGACGCAATGATCAACAACAACAAAACAATTTTAATATTGCACTTGTGCTAAGGCCTCTGAAGGAGACGTATATGACAGACTATGAGAGTGTATACATGGGAGAATTCTGTAGCCTGGGCAGGGGCTGGTCAGTGGAGGCTTCCTAGAGGAAATAATAAAGATTGAGCTGAGATCTAAAGAAAGTAGGAGGTAATTAGAGGAAAGGTAGTTGGGAGGATGGAGGGTGAGGGGAAGAATGTCTTGGGCAGTAGGGACAACAAGGGTCTGTGGTAGGACAGAGTGAGACTTATTTGAGGAACAGAAAAAAGGCCACCCACAGAATCTGAGAGTGATCTGAATCGAGGCTAAAGAGATAGGTAGGGCCTTTGAAAAGTAAACAGCCCTATTATGAATTGGGGTTTTTAACCTCTTGAGTAGGGGGAAGTCATCAAAGGGTTTTAAAAAGCAAGAGAGTGATTAGACACTACCACATTTACGTTGAACTTATATCATAAGAAGTAGACTCAGAGTTAGGCCCTGTGGGAAGAAGGTGGACAACAAAGATAAGCCATGATCCTTGCTTCCATTCTAGTCTACATCCACAAAAATATAGTGACCACAACAGCTGCCATCTGCACAATTCATTTCTAAACTTTTTGTTAGGGAAAATTTCAAACATTTCTGAAACTACGGTGAACCCGCATGTATCTATCACTGAGCTACAACACTTAGAGCAAATGGCTAATCTTACTTCGTCTATATCCTCCCATGTTAGATTATTCTAAAGCAAATTCCAGATGTCACACCCTTTTATCCACAAATACTTTACTATATATCTCCAAATGATACTCTTTAAAAAAAAGTGAACAATATCATCACACCTGAAAAATTAACAGTAATTCCTTCATATCATCAAATATGCAATCAGTACTTAAATTTCTCCAGTCGTCTCAAATTTTTTCCTTTTTGCAGTTAAATTACTTTAATTAAGATTTAAACAAGGTCCACATATTATATTTGGTTGCTACGTCTCTTAAGACTTTTAACCTATAATGTTTCCTTCTCTCCTTTGAATTTATTTTTTGAAGAAACGTGGTTGTTGATCCTATAGTTTCCTACAACAGCTACAGTTTATTGAGTACTTATTCTGCTGTGCCAAGGATTACTGGTATATCCACCTAATTCTCACACCACCCGTGAGATGTACTAGTCCTTTTCCTGATGGTAGGCATAAGTACATAAACTGAAATTTGAGGAGATTTTGGTAACTTAACCTGAGTCACATAACTGGTCAGTGGAGGTGGCAGGATTCAGATCCAGAGCCTAGGTTTTTAAACACTACATTAATCCGTTTCCCTGAAAGATCCTACCAATAGAAGCAGCCTGGGCTGGAGGATAGAGGCCAACTCCTCAGGCTGGCCCTGAGCACCTTCCCAACCTTATCCCCACACCCCTGCTGCACAGGGTATCTTCCTGGAGTGCCCTTTGTTCCCCATTCAGCCTCACCAAGGCCTTCTCAGCCTTCACACCACCATGAAGCTTCATGCCATGGAGCCTTTCTTGAGCACACCAGTCGCAGTGGTCTGTCCTGCACACGCTGCCCTGCCCATTGGATTTTTCAGTTACATGCTGTCTTGGGAGGTTCTTGTTTTTTGTGTTATTGCTGCTGCTATTTCTGAGTTCACTTTATAGATCTGGGAACGCAGAGTCAGCCCTCAGGCCACAGCTGGGGCCGTAAATGCTCTTTGTGCAGCTAGGGAATACTACCACTGGGCTTCCCTACTTCCCATCCAGTGCCTCGCACAAGGCTCGGTACATGGTTTGGTCTAAAATATTTGTCAAATAAATTTGCAGATAACCCAGGTATGTAGGAGGGGCAGGGGGGTTATTGAAGCATGGAGATCAGAGGGCTTTGGGGTAGGGAGAGAGGTGTAGGAAGGGAGTGGACAAAGGTAAAAGGGCTCCAACTTGCTCTTCTTCCTGCAGCCCAGTGTTTCCCGGGCTCTTTGAGTTCTGCTCCCGTTACACAGGTGCATCTCTGCAAGGAGCAACCCAGCTGAACAACAAGGTGACCATAGCCCCGAGTCCTATTTCCCCCTTCCTGTGGGTCCCTGAATCCAAGGCCTTAACCCTGATCCTGAGCTCCCAGCTTTGGCGGTGGGCAGGAGAAGGACTGTGAGTTGGGTGTTTGTCTTTCAGATCTGTGATATTGCCATTAACTGGGCTGGTGGTCTGCACCATGCCAAGAAGTTTGAGGTGAGTGAGGAGGAGATAGGGGAGACAACAGCTACTGTAGGGTAGGAGGTCAGGATGACACTAGGGGGCAGCTGGGTGGAGGAGTCGTTCCTCTCTGTAAGACCACTCTCTTACCATAGGCTTCTGGCTTCTGCTATGTCAATGACATTGTGATTGGCATCCTGGAGCTGCTCAAGTAAGTAGCCTGGGAGGAGATGGCGGGACTTAAGAGGCTCTTGGCTGAGGAGGTCTGAGACTGCCCTGGCCCTGACCCTGACCTCCACCCCACACTAGCTTTTCCCAAGTTCTTGATGCTTTTCTCAGGCTGCCTCTTCCTGTGCTCTGCTGCAGATTCCCCGCTGCCTGCTCACATTTCAGCCTTCTCTGCACATCCCTCTCCTGTCCCTGCCTCCAGGCTGGAGCCCCAGGGTTGCCCTTAGGGAACTGGTGGTATTAGGTTTCAGGTGACTTGGGCCAATGTAGACTCTTCATAATTCCAGACCTTGTGTTTGGGAGGAGCGGGTTGGGGGGTTTTCCTCCTGGGGTTCACCTCTGCCTCAGACCCTGGCTTTGCCCTCACCCCAGGTACCACCCTCGGGTGCTCTACATTGATATTGACATCCACCACGGTGACGGGGTTCAGGAAGCCTTCTACCTCACGGACCGGGTCATGACAGTGTCCTTCCACAAATACGGAAACTACTTCTTCCCTGGCACAGGTATGGGAATAAGAACGTCTGTCCCCTTCATACTCTTCAGCTCTTACCATGACTTTCTCCTCCTCAGCCTCAGGTCTCAGCTCAGATGGCCCCCTCCTTGGAGAAGCCTTTCCTGATCACCCCGTTACTCTGTCACATCACTCTGCTTAGTTTTTTCAGAGCACTCACTGCTGTTTGAATTTATTGTGGTGTTTTGTTTTGTTTACTGCCTCCCCCCTTATCATGCCTACCTCCCAAGAACATAAGCTTGGTGGAATTTCAATCATTTCGTTAGTTCTCTTTACTGCTGTATCCCCAGTGCCTCGCTCCCAGCTTGGCTCATGGTAGGCCCTCCAAAAGTATCTGTTGAATGAATGCAAGCTGCAGGGGACTTAGTGGTTCGAGGGAGTGAGTGGCGGGCGCACATAGATGGAGTGAGAGGCCCTCGGAGTACAGTTGGGGTTGAAGCGGCTGGGTTGTAGATACCTCCCGGGTACCGCTGCCACTCCCACCCCCCACTTCCCTACAGGTGACATGTATGAAGTTGGAGCAGAGAGTGGCCGCTACTACTGCCTCAATGTGCCCCTGCGGGATGGCATTGATGACCAGAGTATGTACTGAAGTCTTCTCCCCGCTCACTAGGCTCCTGCTCTCTCTCCTTGAGTTAACTTCTTCTGCCTGATGTTGTCTACTGTTGGGCCAGGTGTCCTTAAGGATGAATGGCCTTCAGAGGGACCGTGAATTCCCCGGAAATTGTATGCAACATATTGTATGTGCATTTTTCTGGGAAAAGGGTCATTAGCTTCCATCAGTCACTCCAGAAGTTCATCAGACCCCACCTAGAAGTTTAGAACCAATGGTTGCCCCTTTGGGTTGCCCCATTCCTGGGGCAACATCTAGAAGCGTATACTTTGGCTTTTGGTAACTTTTGCCACGCGTTCCTGGGCTCCACGCTCTCTGAACCCCCTTTTTCCTTTTGTTCCCTGTCTCCCCATCCCCTTGGGGTGCCAGGTGCCCATCTTTGGCCCTCTCCCAGGTTACAAGCACCTTTTCCAGCCAGTTATCAACCAGGTGGTGGACTTCTACCAACCCACGTGCATTGTGCTCCAGGTAATACTGTCAGTGCCTCCTCAGGCACTGGGCTTGAGGGAAGAGAGCAGGAAAGAGGAGAGTCCCTAGGCTGGTGGGGGAAGGGAAGTGAAGGACATCTGTGACATTCTGAGTAGTTATCTCACTGTAGCCACCTTGGGTTTTGATTTTTGCAGTGTGGAGCTGACTCTCTGGGCTGTGATCGATTGGGCTGCTTCAACCTCAGCATTCGAGGACATGGGTGAGGCCTGCCCTCCTTCCACTCCCCCAGGTTTTCCCATGGCCTTGGGCCTCAATACATGGAATGGGAGTAGTTGGGGAATGGACCTCACCTCCTTTTGTGACTCAAAAATAGCTACATGTTGTACTTTGAACCAGAAATGTCACCTTGAACAGTGTTCCCCAGTTGGTCATTCATTCACAGTAGGTTTTTGTTAAGCACCTATTATGTTCCAGGCATTGTACTAGGAGATGGGGATGCAGTGGGGGAACTCCCATGGAGTTTACAGTTTAGCCTAGGAAACAGACAAAAAATAAGTAAGCAAACAAGACAGGTAGATAGTTATAAATTCTGTGAAGGAAAAAGATAGAAAGCTAAGACACAGGATAACAATGGAGAACCTACTTTAGATAGCACGATTTGGGAAGAATTTCCCAAAATTCTGAGCTGAGACCTGGAGGCTAAAAGGAGCGAGCCATAAAAGGAGCAGAGGGAGGTCTATCCCAAGCAGTGAGAAGGACCCATGCAGAGGCTCTGAGACAGGGCAGAGCTGGTATAGTGGAGGAGATGAAGTAAAACCAACAAGGTAGGGACAGGGAGAGCAGGCTGCAGGTGGTTTGAGGTGAGGTCTGAGAAGTCGGCAGTGGTGGGGTTGTGCAGAGCCTTTAGACCCTGGTAAGGAGTCTGGATTATATTTCAGATGTGATGGGAAACTTTAGACAGGTTTTAAACAGGGAAGTGATATGATCCGGCTTATATTTTAAAGTGACTGCTCTGAGTGCTGAATGGAGAAAGGTTTGGGGTGGCGGGGGGGCGGTACACAGGAGTGGAAGTGGGAAGACCAGTTAGGAAGCTATTGGTATTGTGTAGGCAGGATGCCAAGTTGGAGGAGGTGGTTGATGGAGAGAAGCAGATGATTTGAGTTATATTTTGGTGGCTGAACTGACAGCACTTGCTGGTGCCTTGGTGAGAACAGTTGATTAACAGGTCGGGTGCCAGGGTGGGTGCTGAGCAGGACAGAGGTAGGAGTGCGCCCTATTTTAAAGTTTTTATTGAGACACAACATGTGGATAATACAGTGCGCAAATCTCAGGGATATAACTTAGTGATTTTCACTGCCTAGATCAAGATAGAGAACATTTCTAGTTTCCTTGTGCACCTTTCCAGGCAATATCTAGAAGCATATACTTTGGCTTTTGGTCACTTCTGCCACCTGTTCCTCTGGTTCCTTTTAACAGGGAGTGCGTTGAATATGTCAAGAGCTTCAATATCCCTCTGCTAGTGCTAGGTGGTGGTGGCTATACTGTCCGGAATGTTGCCCGCTGTTGGTGAGCACGCCCCCATTTTTCCTCCTCCCCCTTGTCCAGTGTGAGCTAGGGGCTCCCTGAGAGATGGCCAGGTGGGCCCTTCAGCCCACTTGTTCAGCCCGCCCCCCTCTGCTGGTTTGTTTCAGGACGTATGAGACATCGCTGCTAGTAGAAGAGGCCATTAGTGAGGAGCTTCCCTACAGTGGTAAGGACCACCCCATGATGCCCCCAGAACAGGAAGGCCATTTTCACAAGACCCCAAAATGGCCTGGTTTGAAAGCAGGTGGAAAGTTTGACTTTCTCAGAGCTCTGCAGACTAAACCCCTGGACCCAGGTCAGGGAAAAGGTTGGGCAGCTATTACGTAGGGGTTTCGGATGGAAAGGAAAGGGAGTGGCAAGTCTTGGGACCTGCCTGCCTCTATCTGAGCCATAACGTCTCCTCCTAATCTCCTTTTCCCCCAAGAATACTTTGAGTACTTTGCCCCGGACTTCACGCTCCATCCAGACGTCAGCACCCGCATCGAGAATCAGAACTCACGCCAGGTCAGCAGCTCGGAGAAGCTGAGCACCAGGGCGGGGAGCCCAGGAGAGGTCCAGGATGTGGGAAGTCAGAGAAACCAGGGAAGAAAAGAAGTTCTCAGCCATCACTGTCACTGTTCTCAGCTAGGAGGCAGCCCAGGTTAAGGCAGAAGCAGTCAGGGTTGGGAGGAGGGACAGTTAACAGCTGGGAGACTCAAACTAAGATGCGAGGTGGGATTGAAACTAGGACAGTAGGGGCAAAAGGCAGTTAGAAGCATAGATGCCCTGGGAATCACTGGGAGCTGCTCACTGTCTATTCCTCATCCCCAACCAGTATCTGGACCAGATCCGCCAGACAATCTTTGAAAACCTGAAGATGCTGAACCATGCACCTAGTGTCCAGATTCACGATGTGCCGGCAGACCTCCTAACCTATGACAGGACTGATGAGGCTGACGCAGAGGAGAGGGGTCCCGAGGAGAACTACAGCAGGTCTGGGGCAGGGACTTGAGAGCAAGGGATTCCCACAAGCTTTTTGGGGAGGTTAAGAGGGAAAAAGTACATTAGAGGGCATTAGCCTAATTGTCCTTGGCTTACCTCCTTTGGTATGTGGCAATCCCACACTTTTCTGCCCTGCTTCTAATGACGTAAGTAACATATGTTTGTTGTAAAAATTTTAAACAGCACCAAAATATGTTCAGTTTGCTTTTACACGATCCCAGACCCGTTTCACAAAGTATCCAATGTTAATAGTTTGACTTCTATCTTTTCAGATTTTTTCTGTAGATTACAACTGTACTATTTAACATTCACATATAAACACAAGGGCACACATACACTCATTTTCAGAGTTGTGCAGTCTTTTTTTTTTTAATACAAATTGGATTACTCTATACATGTTCTACAATTTCCAACTTTTTTTTTAACATAACAGTGTATCTTTTCATGCCAATATATATAAAAATCTGCTTCATTATTTTATTAGCTGTATAATATTCCATTGTGTGGATGTAGCATAATTTAACCAAGTGCCATTGACAGGCATTTACATTATTTCCCATTTTATCCATATTACAAAGAGTATGGAAGTGAATCCCCGTCCATATACATCTTTGCATGCTTGTTTGAGTGGGTGAGATTCCTGGAATTGTTGTTGCTAGGTCAAAGGCTGTGTGCACTAAAATTTTTTTATTTGTTGCCAAATTGCCTTCCATAAAGTCTGTAACAGTTTATATTCTTGGCAGCATTTTACTCACTCCTTCCAGATTCTAAGCTGGACAGGTCACTGCCCATGTACTGCTCTTGAAAGGCCCTTAGATTTCTTTCCTCTGTTAATTTTCTCAGTTGTATTATGTATGTGTGTGTGTTTTTATGTCTTTACCTTTCTGAGATACATATTAAAATATTTACAGATGCACTGAATAGGGGAAAAAAAAGACTAGAATAGACTTTTTAAAAAACTCCAAACCAGGCTTTTCTGAAAAATGAAGGGGAAAAACAGCAGAACCCAGAAGTGCAGAAACAGATGCACTTAATAGAGAACAGATTTCCTTACGTGACTGGGGGATAACCACAGCTGGACGCTTGTAGGACACCTGATCCTGCTCCCATGCACTGTTAGATGTTTGATCTGGCTCTGCTGCAGAGTCTGATGGGCTTCTCAGTCCCTTCCAGAATCTTCTGTCTTTCTTAGAGTTCAGGCTTTCAGATCTCTCCTCTGGACCTGGGCTCTACTGCTTAGACCCTTGGGACCACTCCAACCCTTCTTCTCCATGAGTAACCCCTTATTTTCTCTCTTGGTTGAGGAAGTATCTGAACATCTGGCCTCAGGGATCCTTTTTGACCCCTCATCTCCTTCTCAACTTCTCCAGGTCTCTGGGGCTTGACTTTTAGAAATTGATTTTCTTAAAAATCTGTTTTTAAGTTCTTCCTTTTGGCAAAGTTTGTTTTATTTTTATCTGTAGTTCCAGGCTGGTATCTGGGCCTAGTTTCTGCATTATACAGCCTGCTCTCAAGAGCCAGCAGAAGCCTCAGGCCTCTTCCTGTCCTAAGCCCTACCATCAGACCACCCACTGAACTCCTTTTCTTTGATGCCTATAGCTCCAGCTTGCATATCATTTGCAGAGTAGTAATAAGTTTTACCACTTTTTGTGGGTTTGCTAAGCAGCAGACTGTTACTGAGTGCTTTATATTAAAACATACATGATACAATGTCATCCTGTCATCAGTCTCTTGCCATCAGACAACCCTAAGAGGCGCTATTCTTAAATTACCAGAAGAGGAATCTAAGGCTCAGAGAGGCTAAATAACTTTCTGAAAGTCCCACAGCTAGCTAAATATCAGGGCTGAGATTCAAACTCGAGTCTCTGACTCCTCACCTTTAACCCTTGTGCACTTAGAGGTAACTGAGACATTGCTTTCCAGGCAGAGGGGCCTTTCCTGACTTTGTTCCCTGGCTTCTCTTTGATGACTTTCTTCCTTCTTTCTCAGTTATCAGCCGTGGGCAGGATAATTCAGTTATACATATTCTCCCAGAGAATAGTTTTCCAAAAAGAAAGAGAGCAGTATTGAGTGCTTACGGGATCTTGTGTTGCTTTCACATCCCTTTGCTCACTACAGGTTTATAGTATATCACTCGTCTGCTAAAAATGCTCCTTTCCATTGCACTTAGAAGAAAATCCAAATTTCTGACGGTGGCTTTAAGAGGCCCTGCATGCCTTAAAGGCCCTTACCTATGTCCCTGGTCTCATCTCTAATGACCATCGTCTGTGCACACTTCCCCTAGCCATCTTGACCTCCTTTTCTCACTGGAATACATCAGTCTCCGTCCACCTTATAACTTCTGTACTTGGTTTTCTTGCAGCTTGGAATGGTCTTCCTGTTGTCTTTGCCTGTCCAGCTTCTTCTCAGACTTCAGGTCTTACCTTGTTAGAACAGCCTCTCCTGATAAACCTATCTGAAATTTTACCTGTTTCCTCCCATCACGCTCAGTCACATCCCTTTATTTCATTTTATTCGTAGTGCGTTCCACCATCTGAAATTACCATATTTATGTTTTTACTTTGTTAGTTATTGTCAGTCTCATTTATTCGGTGAGTTTTTTGAGGATGGGCGGAAATTTTGTCTGATTGATTCTCTACTGCTAAGGCTTATGACAGTGTCTGGCACAGAGCAGTCTGTCAGTAAATGTTTATTGACTATATGAATGCATGAATGCATAGCAGTCAGTCTCTACCAGCAGAAGGAGAGGAGTGGTTCCCTGACAATGGGGGCCTGAGAAATGGCTCCAGAGAGGGTACCTATGTGGGAGAAGATTGGAACTTGGAGAGTGGGAACCTGACCTCTCTTTCTCTCTTTCCTTACTTTGTAGGCCAGAGGCACCCAATGAATTCTATGATGGAGACCATGACAATGACAAGGAAAGCGACGTGGAGATTTAAGAGTGGCTGGGCTTGCTGTGTCCCCAGATATTCCTTTTTACCTCTTGGTTGGGTGGGAGGGAAAAGGTGTGGCTCTTCCACCCCTGGTCAGGTTACTCTCAGGGCTTTTACCAACGCTGGGGGAGGGTTTGGAGACCACATCTTGTTCTGGAACCAACTATCCCCTCTCTTCTCCCTCCCAAGGTCTGAGAATGGTACCTATTAGGGATTGGATGGGGAAAAGGATAGCCATCTCTAGGACATCTTGGGCGGTGAGCCCTAGAGGCCAGTCCCAGCCCTTCTGGCTCACTTATTCCTTCCCTACTTCCCTGTAACCCAGAGGCTTTAGGGGTGAGGGGGTAGACAGGAGTAAGGTTGCCTTTGACTTCCTCCTGGGTTCTCCTAATGCAGGCCTTGTTTCCAGTGCAGGTGAAGAGTAAGGGATTTTAGGGGGCTCTGGCTCCCTAACACCTTAACCCAGATGATGGGAAGTGCAGTTTTGAGATCGGGGAGGATGTGAAAATGTCCTGTTCTAACTTCTGGCTTTATGTCCATTTTACCACCCTTTTTATTCAATAAACCAAGTTGGTATTTTTTGTACCTTTTGCCTTTCTGGGAATATTCTTAATTCTTGCTAGCTGCCTGTGTATGAAGAGAGAGGAAATGGGGTGATGATGTATATAATAAAAATCATAGTTAACATTCATTCAGCACTCACCTTACATTAGGACCTGTATATATGTATTCTACATGGATTGTCTTACTCATATATAGGGAGTTAAGAGAGCATATTAGTTAAGAGTTAGACAAACCTGAGCAGATTACTAGCTTAAGAGAGGGAGTAGAAGATGACTTCAGGTTTTTGAACCTGGGTGTTGGGATTGGTGATGCTAGTTGGTGAGGATACACTGAGATAAAATGGTGACTGACATAAGCAGTTGCTCCTTATCTTCATTGTCTATGTGAAGAATGATGCTAGATATTGTAGTAGCCACAAACATGGACTCTTCCCCAGTAGGGAGTAAGATAAATGCTATAGTAGATGTAGACAGTGGTACAAGAAAGAAGAGTAATGCCTGGATCACTCTTTCCATGCTCTGATCCTGTCGTTTCTCAACACTAGCATAGAAAGTAAGTAGCTTTTGAACTGTTTGGGACAAATTGATTTCGAAGTGTGGGCTGGATAACTCTGTGCAACTGTCCATCAGGCAATTAGAAAGTGGAAGGTAAGAGATGAAGGTCAGATTTAGGAGCCAGCCAGCTTGGCAGAGTCTTTGTAAAATAACAGACCCTAGACTGAGCACTGGGCTCCCTAATGAATGAGTCACTGACTGCCCTCCAGGAACATGCAGTTGAAATCTTTTGCCAGTCGTGGGAAAGATAAGTCCAGACTTTGAGGACTTACTGGGTACCACAGGCTTTTCACACAAGGGACAGATGTAGCTATTCTTGAGAATAGATGAAATCACTGAGGGAGGAATCAAGCTAGTAGAGCAAAGAACACACTTTTGGAGAATGCCTGTTTTTTTCACTCAGGTTTGGTTTATGTCAGTAGGGAATCCTGGTTAAATATAGGGCTTGGCCGTCAGACCAACCTGCTTTTAAGTTTTTTGTCACTTCATTATGTGTCCCTGGGCAAGTCACTTCAATTGTCGATGTCCAAATTTCCTATCTTTAAAATGGTGAGACTAGTGGAATCTATCACATGGCATTGTGAGGATTCAGTGAGAAAATAGGTGTAGAGTGTTTTTGCATAGAGTCTGGCATAGAACAAGTGTATGGTAAATGGTTAGCTATTATTAAGCTTCAGGCACACTGTAGCAATAACTAGTTTTTCCAGATTAGAAACATGGAAAGTAGTAGACCTTGGATTTAGAACTAGGTAATCTAACTCCAGAGCTAGTCGACTTCAGTCTAGCACTGGCCCTGGACCAAGCTCTGTTCTTGGTACATAGCTTTCAATAAATGGTAGCTATCACTTTATTTTTTCATGTGCTCCATGGGTATTGAACACATAAAAACTATATTATCCTGGAAAGCCCGGCACTAAATTTTCTGCAAAGATAACAGTCTCTCTTATGCGATTTTTGGTTCAGATAATAATATCCTGGTCTGGAGTGTGAGAGGGTCCAGGCTTTACAGCCACGTGGGCACTGCGTGGGAGCAGGGAGGCCTGCGCCGCTCCAACCGCCAGGGTGCGCTGCCCGGGAGAGTTGCACCGCCCACTCACCATCACCCCCCCAACGTGGGTCCGAATGGTTAGGCCCGCCAGGCAGGTAGTGCGCTTCCGCGGCTTTTCTCCACCCGCCTCCCTTACCCCGTTGGTAGGGGCTGCGTGTCCGGGCGGAAGTGGGGCAGGCGGGCGGGAGCGAGGCGTCGCGGTTGTATATTCATGAGGCGCGCGCAGCCCGGCATGCTAATGAGGCGGGGCGCGGCGGCTGGCTGAGGAGCTGCTGGGCGGCGGCGGCGGCGGGCTTGGAGCTGCCGGGCGGGAGCGGCGTAGGCGCGGGGTCACTAGCAGCGCGAACCTGGACATGGAGCCGCCCGGCGGGGGCCCGGGGCCCGGTCGCGGGACCCGGGACAAGAAGAAGGGCCGGAGCCCGGACGAGCTGCCTTCGGCGGGCGGCGACGGCGGCAAATCCAAGAAATTTGTGAGTGTCCCTCCCACCCGGTTCCCTCAACCTGGCCCCGTAACCGCCCTCCGGACCCCGGAGACCTCCGCAGCCGGCCCCAGGGGTGCACGGCAGTCTCTGGGGAGCCGACCCTGCGCCTCCCTTCCTCATTTTGCTCGGTCCTGGGCTCCAAAGCCCAACCTCCGACTGCTCCGGGACCTCGCGGAGCCCTGGAGTCCCAACTGGCTCTTGCCCCGGCAACCTCGGGGCTTCCTCATCCCCCAGCCCGCACGCTCTGCTCTTAGCCCCCGTAGCCCTGGCCGGTCTCGGCCCCATCTCTTCCCTCTCAGCCCCACTTCCTTTCTTCTTTCTCCGTTACCCGAACACGCCTTCTCTATCTCGATCCTGTGTGCTTTTCGGGGTCCATTATTCTCTTATTACCCTTCCCCCTGTTTTTGGTATCCTCCTGTTTGCTTCTCCATAGGTCACTTCCTTGCCCAAGATTGATCTCTTTCACCTGCTAACTTTCCTCCCGCCCAGTCTCCTCTCTGGGCCCTCAGCCCAGTGTCACCTGATAATCCTTCCCCCCAGGAATGTTACCTGACTTTGGCCCTGCCTTCCCTCCTCCCTTGGACGTTTGTCCTTGCGGCTGCAGGAATGGGTACCTGCCCAGTTACTCTGGTCATTGGGCATGACGGTAGTTGGCTTCCCAGTATTTCTTTATCCAGAGAACCTGTCCCTTTGCCCTGTTGCTTATCACTTAGCAAGGGGTTCGAACTTCTCTCCTGAATATGCCCTTCTTAGGACGGTGATCACCCTCCCCCATGGGAGGAAGTTAGACTAAAAGGCCAAGAAGTTTGTGAGTACCTAAGGGAATTGCCTTTTGTACGTTTCCCATGATAACTATCTCTTCAGCTCTTCTGCCACATCCTGTGCCCCAAGGCTACTGACAACCCTTTTCCAACCTGTAGAAGAGTCTGACTTTCATCAGGTGCCAATTCCAATCTGAAAGAATATTGATATTCGTGTAACACTGTGGTATCTCATTACCTTTGCACACACTGCATCTTCTTTTTTACTCCTCTCTCCAGGGAGTTGTTTGCTTTTTACTGTAGAAGCTTTGAAAGATAGGGGGGGCTGTCCAAGAGAGGGAGTTTTGGATCTTAATAACCGTTTGCTAGTTGTAACTGTAATGTAGTCTTCTCTCCCACGTAATTACTCTGCCACCCCAGTATCTTTTTCTACTAACCAAAAGGTCTCTAACTTTTTCCTCTTTCTTTCTCTTTTCTCTTATCCCCACCCCTTAGCGTTCGGACCCAACTCCACAAGTCTGGGAAGAAAACTGAGAAAGTGATGAAAAAGGATAATGTTGCTTTGGGACCTAGAGGGTTGGAATGTGGAGAGCACTAAACAGAATTAAAATAGTGACTCATCTCTTCCTACCTATTTCTAGCAAGACAGGTGCTTCTGGATGTCCTTTCCTGTGACTGTAGGCTGTCAGTCACTGCCTGTGTTTTTATCTGGTGAACATCTTTTTTCCCCCGGAAATGTAGGTTTAATAGTAGTGACAGTTTTCCCCCTATGGTGACCAAAGCAGTATTTCCCTGTGTTTCTTTAGGATAAGCATGAACTTCTAGTTAGGGAGATTTCCTTCTAAGCCTTAAGTTTTAAGGCCCATATTTCTTCTATTTATGTATCATTTTGTTTTGCTTTTGTTTCCATGGTTACCCTTTGACCTTCCTCACCCAAATTCCAGCTGTTTTTGCTGATTTATAGTGACCTCTGTGACTTGTAAATGTTTTTCAGGTTCTAAATGGAATTTTACATGTGCTTTTGTTTTATCTAACACTTACGTGTTTCACAGATTTGTAAATTCTACTAAGTGTGTGGGGCTGAAAGGTGAGATACCTGAGGAAATTCAACTTCTTTTCACCTGTTTTTTGGCATGTCCGTGGAGTCTTGTGTATGCTGAGTGGATTTGGCTCAGAGTCGTTGGTATTTGCTTTAGAGAGGGTACAGCTGAACCAAGTTCTCTTTTTCTTTCTGAGGTGTTGGTCTTAACTCTTAATCTGCTGAATTTTAAAAAAATATGTAGCACACACAGGTAGTGAGGAGAATTGCATTCCTGGCTAGGAATTGGAAAGTTTCCAGGAAAGTAGAGCTGCTTAACCCCTTTATTGCCAACTATACCATACCTCAAGGCTTCAGGATATTCTGTCTTTCTCATTGCTCTTTATATAAGAACTCTGTGGAAATGAGAGCCTAGGAGGAGCATTGCAATCCACTTCTCTTTGTGTCTGTGTATGTATATGGCGGTGGGTAGAGTGGGCGAGATTGCCGGTTTGCTTTTGTTACCCATGGTGTAGTTTTCTTGAACTACAGGCTAAAAGTGAACTCAAAGCCGTTTCGCTTGCTCCACCTTTTCTACAGTGTGTGTCCTCGGGAGCTACATTAAGAATGCATTTTATAAAACTGCGCTGGTTTGGACCTAGTGTGCCTGAAGGTATTTGTTTGCACCTGAGGGGTTACTAATCCCTTTAGCTGCTACATACCTTTCCAAGCTGATGCAGGTTCTAATTACAGATCAACTGATGAGAACACAGAGCTCACAAATTGCCTAAGATCTGCTCTTTACCCTTAAAGGCATCTAGTGTGGAAAGGACACAAGGAGTCTAAGTTTAAACAGTGGTAGGGCTCATCTTTTTAAAACATGTGGTTGTTCGAGATGCTAATGTGTGTGGTGAAGCCAGGCTGTCTGGTGTTCCATTCCCCTTGGTTCTTCTTGAGTCTGTCGTCTCCTGGACCATGAGCTTATCCCCTTGTCCAGTTCCTTTTGGAAGCCCTTAAGATGAAGGGAAATAAAAATGCTAAATGAACGGAGTGTTTTCTGCCTTTTCAGCAGTAATGAATGTGGGTATCAGAGAGACTGATTTCTGAAATATGTGTAAGGGGAGTAAGTATAACCAGGATGTTAGGAAGCTGCAGAGTATTCCTGCATTTTACAGACTCCATGTCTTCTCATACAATCGAGAACTGATCCATTTTAAGAAAGACTATCGCATCTTGATTCAACTAGGAGCCTAACTTCGTAAAACATGAATTTTAGTGTGGGATTAGAAATAATAGAAGATATGTAATTTTTTAAATCTTGTTTAGTTTTGGATACCTATGTAAAATTATTGCTGTGTTGCAGTTTCATGCCCTTCTAAAAGCAAAGTGAGGGACTTCCCTGGTGGCGCAGTGGTTAAGAATCCGCCTCCCAATTCAGGGGACACGGGTTTGAGCCCTGGTCCGGTAAGATCCCACATGCCATGGAGCAACTAAGCCTGTGTGCCACAGCTACTGAGCCTGCACTCTAGAGCCTGTGAGCCACAACTAGTGAGCCCGTGTGCCTAGAGCCTGTGAAGCCACCGCAATGAGAAGCCCTCGCACCACAATGAAGAGTAGCCCCCACGTGCTGCAAGTAGAGAAAGCCCGTGCGCAGCAACGAACACCCAACATAGCCAAAAATAAATACATTTATTTTTAAAATAAATAAATAAAAGCAAAGTGAGAGTGAAAGTATATTTAGTTGTAGACCCCTGTTCATCCAAAATGAAGGATGCCAGGCAGAATTTTTTTTTTTTTTTAAGATATTGGGGGTAGGAGTTTATTAGTTTATTTATTTTTGCTGTGTTGGGTCTTCGTTTCTGTGCGAGGGCTTTCTCTAGTTGTGGCAAGCGGAGGCCACTCTTCATCGCGGTGCGCGGGCCTCTCACTATCGCGGCCTCTCTTGTTGCGGAGCACAGGCTCCAGACGCGCAGGCTCAGTAGTTGTGGCTCATGGGCCCAGTTGCTCCGCGGCATGTGGGATCCTCCCAGACCAGGGCTCGAACCCGTGTCCCCTGCATTAGCAGGCAGACTCTCAACCACTGTGCCACCAGGGAAGCCCCGCCAGGCAGAATTTTAAACAAATATTAGGAAAGGTAGAGATTATGAAAGAAGTGGAGTTGTTCATGCAGATACCTGCTTTAATTTTGATCCAAAAGGTCGCTGAAAACCAAGGAGTATGCATAGAACTTTATACAAGTCATTTGTGTTTTTTGAAGTTGATAAACACAGGGATTACTTAGTTTGGAAAGAGGGAGGGGAGCCTACAGGAATGTTATTGAGAGTTTGAGATGACAGAATGATACCTTAAAAATTTGCCCTCTGCCTGCCTGGTCTTTAAAGAGACAGCACAAGGATCCACTGGATAATGTTACATTTACTTGTCTCAAAGGAAATCCTCCCTCACAGGAGGTGAAACTGAGGGAATGCCTCAATTAAAATCTCTGCCTTGAGAGAGTTGTTAAATGTTCGGATATTTTTATAAAAAGAGTTGAAATTTTTATGACCTGTAAATTGTTTATTTAAAAAGCTAAGAATATAGTAATAAGTGAGAAATGATTTAACTTTGTTGATGGACGTATGGGTCAGAATAGACTAATTTTATTTCCTGTGTGATAAAATCACCTTTTGTTATCCCCTGGGGTGTTCAGTGTATTTTATAAATGGATTACCACGTTATTCTTGGAGAGTGTTATATTTTCAGTGAAATGTAACAGAGGCTTAAAAGATAAGGTTATACCACGTATGATTTAGAAAAACAGCTTAAAATCATGTTTATTAACAAGAAATATTAGGTATTATAGAGAAACAGAGTTTGTATATGCAGGTGGTGTTTTCTCTCATTTTATGTCTCAGCTGAAATCATGACTACAAAAAGCATCCCCATATTGAAAGAAATCTTAAGTGTTTTTCTTTATTATGTTGAGCCTTCTATTCTCAATCACTTTTGTCTGAAAGCAGTAGGAAAAAATTCATCTCTTGCTAACCAGCAAAGCAGCATTGGGTGTTTGCCCCTTGTTTGGGTTAGATGAGACAATGCCAACCCTCTCCCTGTGCCTAGCTGTCTTATCATTCCCTCCCTCTTTGTTTTTACTACTGCCCTGCTGCTATAAGGACTCGTTCTAGTTCCTTGGATAGCCAGACCTTTGGGGAATCAGGAGCAGTAAAAGATGCTTATACTAAAATTTCTTAAAACCTTGAAGCTAAAATAGAAAAATAAAGAATATTTTAATCACTATGAACATATCTTACCTTATTTTCTACCTATCTTTTTTTTTTTTTAAGAAACACAGTTTTTCTAATCAAAGAACCTTTTTTAAGAAAGAGAATTACTGTAGGAAAAGGGAAATTGAGACCAGTATTTTAAGGAATTTTACCACTGATTACAGGATAACTCTGGGTGAATCATTGTTCTTTCAACTTTGAGATTCTTACTTCCATTCATTAGTAAAGCTTGCTGTGAATGGTAGTCTTAAAATTTTAGAGTTGGAAGGGACTTTAAATGTCATCAAGCCCAAACACCTCAGTGTAGCATCCCTTCTTACAGTTGTAGGTTGGAAATTGGATAAATAAATGGACGAGGCAAAAGCATAAAATTTTGGATTCTACATTTCCTTTAGTAAATTTCAGGATCTTGGAGGAAAGGGATTATATAAAAGGAAGAGATACGCTAGAAGCTATGAGACTGAAAGGGAAAAGATTGAAGAAATTGACTCTGTTGCTTGGCTCTGTGACAATTAGGGAGTGTCAATTGGTCCTTTAAATATTTGCTTAAATTTCTTCCCTCCAAGAAGGGGGATGAAACAGATAAGGGGACAAAAAAGAGAAAAATCATAAAGAACTTAATTAAGAGAAACACAGCATTCCTATATGGAAGCATTGTTATATGGAAGATGGGAAATTCCATCCTTGATTGTGGTTATAAGTGGTCTTTAGGCAGTAGCTACTTTGTCATTTTGTTAGGTAGCAGATACAGGTAGCGTTTATGGTGTCCTAGATTATTTTTCTGGATTTCTGATTCTGTGACTTATTCCCTGTTTTAGGAATAGTACTGTTTGAAAGCAATAGGATTTGCATTTTCTTTGAAGACTTAGCATACTTCAAGGATCCAACAGAGGTTGCTTTATAAACCATCTTTGATCCTAAAGGTCACAGAAAACCAAGGTAGTGGGCTTATATCTCAGATATAGCTGCCTTTTTTTGTTTAATGTTAAGTAATTAACATTAAAGTAAATCAAGTAAAAAGATAACCCACACCTGCTTTTTTTTTTTTTTTCACCTAGAGTAGCTGATACTTTATTCAGGGGTCTTCACCTGTTTGTTTTGCCACAGATCCTTTGGACATCTTTTTTCTTTAAACATCTTTATTGGTGTATAATTAACATACAATAAACTGCATATATTTAGTGCACAATTGGTGAACCCATTGCCACAGGCAAGATAACGAATATATCCATCACCCTCAACAGTTTTTTCCTGCCCCATTGTATTCTCTCCTTCTCATTCCTCCTTGTGCCCCAATCCCCAGGTAACTAACGACTGATTTGCTTTCTACAACTATAGATTAGTTTGTATTTTCTAGAAGTTTATATAAATAGACTTATACACAATATGAACCCTTTCTTTTGGCTTCTTTCAGCATAATGTATGTTAGCTATATTAATAGATCATTCTTTTTTATTGCTGAGTAATATTACATTGTATGGGCTTACTGTACTGTAATTTGTTGATGGGCATTTGGATTGTTTCCAGTTTTGGTTCTTTTTTGTTTTGCTGTGAACATTCATGTACAAGTTTTTGTCTGGACATATGCCTTCATCTCTGTTTTGTAAATACCTAGGAGTGGAATGACTAGGCTATATGGTGGGGCTATGTTTAACTTTTAAAGAAGTTGCCAAACTGCTTCCAAAGTGGTTATACCATTTTACATTCTCACAAGCAATACATGGGTTCTCGTTCCTTGTCAGCTCTTGGTATGATCAGTCTTAAATTTTAGCCATTCTAGTGGGTGTGTAGTGAGTGGACAAAGAATGTCGCTTGCCATTTCAGTAAACAAAGGATGTTGTGGCCATAAAGTCATCAGCCACTGTAGGAGTCCCTGTTGGTGCACCCTGAGGGGAATGCAGGAAGGAGAAAAACAGGTTGCCAGCCACCAAGCCATCAGTCACTGTAGCTGTCCAGACTATGCACCCTGAGGGGAATTCAGGATGGAGAAAAATGGGACACTGGCCTTAGGTAGTTAAGATGCATATCAAAGGAATGATTTCAGTAAGCCCAGACTCTTACATCTTCCCATATACAGAAAAGCACTAAAAATCATTAACTTGAGATGTCTGTTTTTTTGTGATTAGCAGTAATCTTTTGATGTTCAACTTCATGTTTTTTTTTTTTTTTTTTCCAGCAAGAATTCCCGTATATCCTGGCTCCTCTCTTAAATCTTTGGAGTAGTCCCTCAGAACTATCTGAGAGGCTGCCATCCGGTGCTTTAGTCCTCAGTAAGGCCTCTGAATAAAACATAATTTTCAACTTTTAGGTTGTGCATTTTTTTCCAGTCTACAAACAGTATCTCAGTGTGGCTTTAATTTGCATTTCCTTAATGATGTTGAGCATTTTTTCATGTGTTTATTTGCTGTATATCTTCCTTGAAGTATCTGTTCAAAAATTTTGCCCACTTAAAATTTTTTTATTACTGTCTAAATACAAATCCTTTGTTGGATATGTTTTACAGATGTTTTCTTCCTCCTGTGACTTGCCTTTTCATTTTCTTAACAGTATATTTTGAAGAACAAAAATGTTTAATTTTGATGAAGTCCATCCAATTAATTGTTTTTGCTTTTTGTATCATATTTCAAAAATCTTTGCTAAAATCATAGTTACTAAGATTTTTCTCCTAAAAGTTTTATAGATTTAGCTCTTAAATTCTCCTATCACTGTGGAAATGTCAGTTATATTCCACATGTTCTCTTTGGGGTATTAATTTTCACCTGTAGACAAGACAGACCATTTCTGATACTCTTGGAATTGGGGACCTTTGAGTTTCTATTTATAGTGAAAGCATTTTCATCTCTTATGTGATGTTAGAAACCTTTTGTTTTCCTGTGCTCAGTGTGTTACAGGTTGTATAATGCCAATCTTCCTATCTATAGATATTAACGAGTGCTCATCATCTTTATAGATAGGAAGATTACTTCATTGCAGACTGGAAGGACAGGGAGTAATAATAACTGTAACAGTAATAATAGCACTTGTTTGTTGCATACTTGCTATAGCCCTAGAGCTGCACTGAACAGCTCTAGATATAAAATAGGTACTATTGTTATTCCTGCTTTCTAGGTAATTAAACTGAAACTCAGTGAGATCAGCAACATGCTTTAGGTCATAGAACTGGAATTCAAACCTAGGTCTGGCTGATTTAAACACACACACACACACACACACAGCCATCTTCTTGTTCACTGCATTGTATTGACAGTTTACAAATGTCCAGTTTTTGCACTTGTTGTATCAAAGGGTATTCACTGTTAGGAATTTCATAGAAAATTTTGATGGTATATCTTTAGAGCCCTTTGACTACTGCAGTCTATTAAAACTGGACTCTTTTTCAGTTCAGTTAGTGGGAAAAGAAGTGTTGGGTCTAGATGAACAAAGTGCAGTGGCTAAATGCCTGACTGCGTTTTGCATTTAATAATTTAGACTTTGAGACCATTGCAGGAATCTTAATTAAACCTTTCTTAGGCATGTAAAAGTAGCTGTTATAGTGCATGCAAAATCTACCTTTCCCCTGGCTCATACGTTATTAAGAAGTTGTCTAAATTATTATTATTTTTTAATGTAACCTTATCTCCTTTGTAAATAGAACAGCTCTAACAGCATCACCTGGCAGGAATTTTAGTTGTTTAAATTGCTGCGAGCAGCAAGTAGTGGTGACGTATAGGAAGGAGGAAGCTGTTGCTAGACCAGCTCCATAGTTATCATTTCTATATTTTAGAATTGGCCCTGAAACAAATAAGGATTGCAAATGGTTACTAACTCTAGGGTCTCTCCTGAGTCTGGGGACTGCTGAAGTTTATTCTTTAGACCTGGCAGTTATTTGCCTGTGGTTAATAATTAAGACTTTGCCACAGAGGTCCAGGTACCTGGAACTAGGATTTTCTGTATGATTGGTGGCAAAGAGTAGAGAATAGAGTTTCTCTTGTTTGTGTGAATCTACCCTAGATCCAAAAGGCTGAAGATCAAGAGCCATGTTTTTGACCTATCAGGTTCAGTCCATGCTTTTTAAGAGATTGTAATCTCAGCCGTGTCTGTAGAAGAATAGGTAGGAAAAGCTTAAAAGCCATGAGCATAGACTTCAAAAGCTGTAGAAATTCAGAGAATTTAAGGAATTATGTGGAAACATTACTGAGCTGAGAGTCAGAAGACCTGTTTCAGAATCATAGAATGCTGAAGGTGAAAAGGATGCTGAAAGTTATTTAATTCAAATCCTTTATTTTATAGATGAAGGAATGTGGGCCTAGAGAAGTGATCTGTCCAAGTTTACAACTAGACCTAGGACTAGAACCCCCATCTCTCACTCTTACTGAAATATTCTTCCCATATATTGCTACTTAGTTTGACTTTGCTACTAATTAACTGTGTGAACTCTGGGCAAGTCACTCTTCTTTCTTGGTCTTTCCTCGTAAAATGAGAGAGTTAGCATGAATGATTTCAAAGGTCTATACTAATGTCCCAAATTCTACATAAATGATCTAGAATACAATTGTGGGCAATGCTAGTTAGCCTCATGGAAGATGAAGGCCCTGGAACATGAAGGAACATGATAGGCCCTGGAAGTAAATCCAGGGATTGGTAGAGGAGAGGGGTAAGGGGTTTCGTGGGGTGGGGAACAATGTGAACAGAGGCTCAGAGGTTTGAATGTATGGCTGTAGTAAAAAGAAATGGCCCGGTTATAGCAGTCAAGAGGATCAGTGGGAGATGAATCATTTAAGAAAGCCACTTCATAGAGATTATTTTATCCCTGGGAAGGGCTTTTAGGTTCTCTTTCTGTAGAAACCCACGGAAAGCAGAATGGAAAAATTTGCATTTTGTAACATGTCATGATGCATGTTGATGCAGTTTTTGGCCTTGTGAATATGTGGTGGTGAAGAACATGAACAGATTAGTGTTAAGGTTCCAGCAAATCACTTCTGCTATCTAGATGGGAGTTTAGGTAGTTAAGTTTGTTTGATTTCCATTCCTTATCCATTGTAATAATCCATCTTCTCAGACTTTCAGTGATCATTCTAGATTTTAAAAGATGTGACTGTCTTCATCTGGATCTCAGCACTGTATAGTCAAATTGTGGGCTCAGAGACTTCCCTGGCGGTCCAGTGGTTAAGACTTCACACTTCCAATGCAAGGGGCGCAGGTTCAATCCCTGGTTGGGGAACTAGGATCCCACATGCCATGCGGTGCGGCCAAAGAAAAAAAAAGTTGTGGGCTCAGGTGGGAAATTGTGGGAATAATCTGAGCCTATCTCTGGGACCTGTTATTTTCTTCTAAACATAGTTTAGCACAGTGCAGTTATACTGGTTTTGATTGCATGCTTATTTGAAGTGTTCTTTAGTCTTTCATGAATGCACTATATATATATTATGTATATATTGTGTGTGTGTGTGTGTGTGTGTGTGTGTGTGTGTGTGTGTGTATATATATATATGTATGTATAAAGAGACAGAGAGAGAAAGACAGAATGATATCGAAATCTCTTGAGGAGGGTGGGTCTTATCTCCCATCTAGCTTGTAAGGTATCTTAAGAGTGGTGGTGTTTAGCTCATATTAGCAATAACCTGTTATGTATTTTAGTTTTACTGTGAGTCTTGTGACTCTTGGGATTACTTTCAAGTCTCTCCATTTCTGTGGTCTAATGTAGGAGATTGACGGTTTTGAAAACATTAGTCCTCTCACCAAGGTAACTGTGAGGCAAAGAGAACCACTGATATGACTATACCAGACCAGAAGAACTCTGTTGAGAAAAGATTTTTATTTTTCTCTAGAGATAGTGTCTTAGGTTTTGTCTTGTATCAATATTTAATGAAAGATCATGTCTATCGGATTTTAAATCTGCATTATTTTACATAGCACAGGGCTGCCAGCTTTTATCGTTATAAATGAGAGCAGTATTTGACCCACTGCTCTAGGGATTGATAACATACATTTAAAGTGAATAATTGCTAAGTTCCTATATTATTTGAATCAGTACCACAGTCTTTCATGGCTACAGAAAGGTTTACACAGAATATTAAATAAAGGAGACCAAGATGAGTCTTCAGGTCCTCAGGATATGTCTGGATCTCCACAGAAAATGCTGCTGGCAGTAGGATTGCCTTAGTTTTTTCTCAAAGTCACATATTTCTGTCCATAGCTATGGAGTTCCTTTGATTCCTTCATTTGGCCGTAGAAGCAAAGTAATTTTAAGGACTCTTCTAAAATTATTTCATCATGCTTTCACGGGGCCTAAAGAGATATTTTTAGTTTTGTTAGTTTTTGTGAAAGATGTGTGTCAGGCTCCCCAGGCATAGAGGTTTCTAGTGATTTCTTGATTCTGGTATTTTAAAAAGATGGGAGTTGGCCTTAGTTGGCAGCTCTTTGCATCCGCCAGGGCTTGTTCGTTACTTACTTCTAGGCCCATGGGTGACGTCTGTTTCCTGTGATTGAAACCACAAGAAGAAGTGGTGAGAAGTCTCTGTAGGATATGTCCTATCAAGCAAGCAGCAGGCATTGGGCTGCCCTCAAAAAGAGCACTAGTAACTAAGCACTGTCTTTAAGGGTCCCTGAAGAGACCCTAGAAATGATCTGACTCGGCCTCCTCATCTTAACATGAGAATGCCACTGAGGCCTAGAGGTATTAAGTTGCTCAAGGTCATGTAATTAGGTAAGCTAGCTTTTAGACTCCACTAACTGTTCATTATTCTTTCTCACATTGCATTGTCATCCCTAAATTTTGTGACTGTGCCCTGCCAGAGTGTTGCCTTAAGCAAAGTACTACTGGAAAAGAGTAAATGCCGGTGGGCATTTTGAATATGAATATTGGATATTTTGCTTTTCGATGCTGTGCTAATTTTTATACTCTTTTAAAATAATTTTTTATACTCTTTTTGAAAAGACATATACATACATTTTCAAAATAGCAAAATCTAAGAACCCCCAATTTTTATTTTTTATTTCACTTAGTATTTGAATATTCTAGTCATCTCTATGCACAGATATTTTTACAACATTGCAATTACAGTTGCTACACATTTTCTGCTTTTAAAACAATGTGTCATAAACATTTTTCATCTCTCTAATCTTTGAAAATTGGTACTTTTGTTTGAAATGGAAATTTTGTTTTATTTTGCTTTGGCCGCACCGCACGGCTTGTGGGATCTTAGTTCCCCGACCAGGGATCGAACCCCAGCCCTCAGTGAAAGCATGGAATCCTAACCACTGGACCACCAGGTAATTCCCTGGAAATGTATTTGTATCATAAAAATGATACACATTTTTCTAAGAAAATGTAGATGTGTATAAAAATAGAGTAAAACAATATCCTAACTCGTTTTCCAGAAATTTTAGTTATTTTTCAGTAGTTAGAACCAAAGAGAAAAATACATGGTACATGGAAGTCTCTTTGGAACCTAAGTACTTTGGCATGAAATTCTGTAATGTGTTTGCATTAGAACATAGTTCCACACAAGTATCGTTGCTAGAAGTATTGGAAGTTTCTTGTTTTAACTCTTGCCTATATTTCTGGTTATAGAGGAGTAATGAGATTTCACCTCATGCTGTCTCCCTCCTCCCTTCTCCAAATTTTCTCAAAATAAAATCTTAATTCTAGATTTGTAAAAGGCCAGTAAATGTTTACTGTGGTTTCATAAGATCAAGTCTGGCTTTTTGAGTAGTAGTATAATTTTTGGATCAGTTAAGCTATTATCAGTAGGTCGTGATTACTTCTTGTATTCAGGAATGATGTGAGGGTAGAAGAAGTGTAACCATCATTTAGAAATGAAAGGTTTGAGAAAACAAGGTGGCCTCATGCTTGGTGCCTGTATGTAGAAGCAATATCAGCTGCAGGAACTTCCTGTCTGTCAGGCCGTTGGGTGTGTCATTCATGTGCTCACCCTTGAGAAAGAGTAAATGTCCTGCTACTCACATCACAACATGGGAGGAGAAGACAGTTGCTACGGAGATTGGGAAACAGCATTCCTGAGTCATTGACTGTTTCCAAATGAATGAACAACACCCCTTTTTTCTTAGCTTCTCTAAGCTAAGGCAGTGAAGAGAGAGGCCTAATAAGAAAGTAAAGAACAAGTATCAGTATTTGGAGCTTGAGTAGTATGTCAAAACTTTGGAAAAGTAGGTTAACGTTATTTATTGTTTCCTATATATGTATTTGAAAGTTTTATTAGAACCTTTGGATGTTTGAAAGGGAGGAAGCTTTGCTTACTCTGCCCTCTCACCAGATGACAGAATGTGTGTGCGCCTCCTTCCTGACAGCAAAGGAGAGGAGCGTGTCTGCCACGTCATGTGGTACTTGATAGGAAACTAGGACTTCTAGAATCTGAGCACCTTCTCTAGTGGCAACTTGTTTTCCCGGCCCTTGAGTGCTTTGTAGTGCAGGGGGCTGGCAGTTTGTGTGCATGGACATAGAGGAAGAATGCAATGTTCCCAGCCTGGTTTCCACCTGTTCTGCTGAGCTGGAATAGTGAAACCTGAGTGGACTGTCCTTCTTCCTCGAGGCTATCAGCTATCTAGGATGCAGTCTCTGCCAGTCCCAGGCTTCAGGATGAGCTAAGCTGGAGGCAAAAAGTTGCCCTCTGCTTTTCCCCAAGAGACTTGCCTTCTTGGACTATTAGAGAACTGTTCGAACGTACTGGACCTGTCTCTCAGAGGATTGAATTCTAATATTAAGATAGTTTTTTCCCCTCATTTTAATTATAGTCGGGAAATGTGGTTTATTGGAAAGCAGACTCTAAACAGTTTTAGACAGTCGTGAGGGAAATTGAGTTTGTTGCTTTGAATTTATAAGCAAATTGCTTCAAGTTTATAATTATTGAAATGGGATGGAGTACAGTTACCTAATAATATTCTTTACATGGCCTTTAAAAAATGTTTTTTTTTTTTTTTTTTTTTGGCTGCGTTGGGTCTTAGTTGCAGCACGCAGATCTTTCGTTGCGGCAGGCGGGCTTCTCTCTAGTTGTGGCGCATGGGCTCCAGAGCATGTGGGCTCTGTAGTTGCAGCACACGGGCTCTGTAGTTGTGGCGTATGGGCTTAGTTGCCCCACGGCATGTGGGATCTTAGTTCCCCCACGGCATGTGGGATCTTAGTTCCCCAACCAGGGATCGAACCCACGTCCCCTGCTTTGGAAGGCAGATTCTTAACCACTGGACCACAAGGGAAGTCCCCTATATGGCATTTCTAACTTGTGCTTCACATGGGCCACTGCCTGGAATCTTTCTGGACTCCCTGGGTTGTATCAGGATAAAGATACTGATTCTAGAAGGCAGGGGTAGATTGAAAGACGTCTTTTAATTAGGAGTAAAAGATCTTGGGGGCTTCCCTGGTGGCGCAGTGGTTGAGAGTCTGCCTGCTGATGCAGGGGACACGGGTTCGTGCCCTGGTCCGGGAGGATCCCACATGCCGCGGAGCGGCTAGGCCCGTGAGCCATGGCCGCTGAGCCTGCGTGTCCGGAGCCTGTGCTCCGCAGCGGGAGAGGCCACAGCAGCGAGAGGCCCACGTACCACAAAAAAAAAAAAAAAAAAAGATCTTGGGCTCTCCTCTACTGTGTTTCCTGTGTTGTCTCTTGTATGAGTTGTCACAAATTTAACTCTCCAATACTGAGTTTAGCTGTGGGGCTGCTGAGGCAGTGTGGAACTAAGTGGATGAGCTGCTAGAGTCTTACTTGTTCCTTTAGCACTTTTTCCTTAGCAGTCATGGAGAACATGAGTGTGCCATCTCATTTCTGGGGGTTGCTAGATAATCTTCAGTTTTCTTTCCCTTAAGCGCATTTAACTTTATAATGGTAAATTAGCTTTAGAGTTCATATTTTTCAATTTCTAGTCATTTGGTGCTCTTGTTTTAGACTTCCTTTCCTCTGATATACCTTTTTTCTTTGATTTTCTTTTTTGAAGTGGGTACTCCAGTTCTACACAACTCCTGTTGAGGCTGTTGGCACTAATAAGTAGTGATGTTAGGATCTAGTTTGTTTCTCTGTAAATGGAATATGAGATATTGACTCATTCCATGCCATCCATGGGCCGTTATTTTAAAATGGAAGGGAAAATTTCCTACATTTGAAGGTATCCATTATTTCCTTCTCTCTAGTTCTAATTGACTTCTCTATAAGGAGTGGGAATTGAAGGGAGTTTCATTGGTTCCATCATCATATATTATTTACCTTTTACAAAACACTTTGCAAAACAAAGTGCTTTACGTCTATTTTATTATTTATTCTTCACACAAGCCCTATGAGACAACATAGTCCTAAAGACAGGAAGGCTGAAACTGTGGTGGATAAAAAGAAGAGCTTGGGACTTCGCTGGTGGTGCAGTGGTTAAGAATCCTCCTGCCAATGCAGGGGACACAGGTTCGATCCCTGGTCCGAGAAGATCCCACATGCCGCAGGGCAACTTAGCCTGTGCACCACAACTGCTGAGCCCGTGCTCTAGAGCCTACGAGCTGCAACTACTGAGCCCACACGCCTAGAGCCCGTGCTCCGCAACAAGAGAAACCACCACAGTGAGAAGCCTGTGCACCGCAACAAAGAGTAGCCCCCACGCTCAGCAACAAAGACCCAGCACAACCCCCCCCCCCCCAAAAAAAAAGCCTACCCTGCCTTTACTGTCCTTTAGTGGAAATGTAGCAAATCTTGTGGCAAAGCTGGAATAAGGCTTGTTGGTAACTGAATTCACATCCATGTTATGACCCTCTGTTGCCTCACTATCCTAAGAAACTGAATGTCAGTCCTGTGCTAGAATAAAAAAATGAATCAGAGCCAGACCCTGCTCTTTGTTCTTTCTGATTCTGAATGACAGATACCTTACCTGTTCCTTCCTGGGTAGGTATATTGGGACTTGAAAGGAAACTGTTGTTGGCTGCAGTGAGACTTATTTCCCATTTTACCCATAGGTAGCCTATATCTTTACTGAAGGCTTATTGCTTTTCACAGGTGGTGGAAGACTCCCTAGGTGACATGTGTGCCATAATTGGATATTTTCCCCAAGGACAACTAACAAATGTGTCATGTGGGCTGAAGCATCACTCAGGGTCTCCTGGCCTTATTCATAGGGAAAGACATTATTCTTGAAGGTTTGGTCTGAGCTGTCTATAACAATCATACTGTACTGTCATAAACCTTAACTTGAAACTTTTCTTTAGCTTGTTCAATTTGCATAAAGTAATGAATAAATGAATATACTGTGCTTAGGATGATGTTCTTAAACCTAGAGTGATGATAGTTTTTAAAATATTTATTAAATATTGGACATGTCAAATGAACAAAGCATGGGTTCTTGCCCCCAAGCAACTTACAGTCTGGTCCACAGAAACAGCTACAATAACGGTCTGAAGAAGGATCTGATATAAAATATTTAGAGCCTGGCTTGGCTGAGTCCTTTAGATCTTTTTGTGAAATGATTGGCTATGGCTAAGTATACAATTTACAGATGAGGAATAACTTTTTCCTTATGCCATGTTGTAGGAGTACCGTGTCAACTAGTACATGTGTATATTTTATGAGAATATATTTCTGTAGTAATAAGAGTACAATTGCTTTTATAGAATGCTCTCTCACTCCATTTTATGATCTTAGTTGTCCCAAGAAGTGTGTGTCTGGTTTTGTTTTGTTTTTTAATAAATAGGGGAACTGAAGCATGAAGAATTAACGCGATTTGCTCAGAATCATACTTGCAGTTGTTTAGCATGCCATAAATAAAAATTAGGACTCATGATCTTTTTCCTTTAGCTAAAGTTCTAGATAAATTTTGTCAGTTTGCTTACTGTATTAGTTGCCTACTTTTACATGACAAACTCAATAGCTTAAAATAAAACCCACTTATTAGCTCGCAGTTCCGTTGGTCAGAAGTCCAGCAAGGATAGTTTGGCTGGGTTCTCAGAGTATCACAGGGCTGAAATCAAGGTGTCAGCTGGGCCTTTTCTCATCTGTAGGTGCTGGAGGAAAACCTTCCAAGCGCATTCAGGTTGGAAGAATTCAGCCTCTTGCAGTTGTAGCACTGAGGTCCCTGTTTCTTTGCTGGCTCTCAGCTCCTAGATGCTGCCTGTAATCCCTGCCATTTGGCTTCTTTTATGCTGAAGCCAGAAATGGCATGTTGGATCCTTGTGTTTCTGACCTCTTACCCTAGGTTTAAAGGGCTTGTGTGATTGGGTCAGACCCACATGGATAATTTCCCCTTCTTAAAAGTCAGTTGTGCTAAATAATATAACCTAATCACAAGAGTGATATCCTATAATATTTACAGTCCTGGTGATTATACAGCGTATGTACTTCAGGCTGGGAATCTTGGGGGACGTCCTAGAATTCTACCTACCACACTAAATATTTCCCTCACGCTGAATTAGCCCATGAGCAAGTGTGGATGTCAGAAGAGGGAGAGGTGGGAATTGAGTATATTGAGGCAGTGAATTGCATTGTGATTATAGGTGTTATGAGAAAAACCTGGGCCTCCTAGAATCATCACAGAGCAGGAGCCAAGTGGCATTCACCTGTGGTGTTCTCCCTTAGCCGAGAGTTCAGATATAGTTGTCCCCTATAAGTTAGCCTGAACAAAATCTTTAGAAAGTACCGAAATATGGGCTTGCTCTAATAGGTTTATATTACCCGTATGCTAGCCACATGGTTCATGAGGTAAAAGTCCATGATTAACTGTTCCTGTGAAGCACATTGGTAGGAATTAGAAACACTTTTTGCTATGTAAAGTACTCTGTGTTCAGAGTAATGGTTAATCATATTCTCTTATTAGATCTCTCCTAACCTCTCTTCTGCTAAGGACACTACCTAATTACTTTTTGTTAGGCTACATGAGTATCCTGTTCCAAGAGACTGTCCTTAATTGTCTGAGAATCCTATGCCCTTTTTGTGACCAGATGGAAAAGTTAAAGATTCAGGGAACTGGGTAGAAGTGAATCAGTGCCTTGGATGAATTTTCTTATATCCTTGAATTTATAATAAGACCAGTTCTGTTACTAGGCAAACAGAGGGAACCTCTGTCCAAAAAGACTGCCAAGTTTAGTCCGATGGGCCCACTTTTAAAAAGCTGAAGTGCTAATAGATGCAGCCACCACCACCACAACAAATCCAGCTGTGGAAAAGGAGTCTTAGATTTCATTTGCATTTATTATGATAATAATTGATCAGAGTATGTTTCAGACTCATTCGGTCATGAATTTATTTTAATTAGCTTGGCCTCATAGGGCATACCTTGGGAGATTGACTTTAATTTTTGGTTTCTTAGAGAAACCAAACTGTAAAGTCTCAAGGAAGTTTCTTATTTCCTGCAGATGGTAACCAAAAGATTTATCTTACCACATATTACATTAGGATGTGGTGACTGAATCAGCGCTTTGAATTACACTCTGGAAGGAGAGCGAAGGGACAGCTTTTCATTTTTATGTTGATTGATGGTCTTAATGCAGAGCAGTGCCCAGCCAAGTATATTTATTCTGATGCTATTACTTTTGATGCAGTGTACCTTTGAGCAATTTGTGTTAATTTAAGTAAGATTTGATAATACTGAGAATCTTTTAGAGGAAATGAATCTTATTTTAATAAATGCAGTTTTGTTAAGGTCTTTTCCTGTACCAGCTAATGACCTTCAGAAATTTATTTACCCATCCCATTCTATTGAATAAAAAATTCCTATAGAATAAATGTTTTTCTGCCCCTTTAAAAAATATTTTGTGCTTCTATCTATCATTGTTTGCATATAACTGAAAGATTATTATAAAAATTGAGTAAGAAGCAAAAATCTAGACTATATTTAAATGACGATATTGCCACCCTGAGGAGGAGGCTCCCAAGTGTTGGAGTCATAGTCTGACTTTAGATTCTCTGTGTGTTTACAAGGGCTCCTTCTGAGGGTATCCGTGGGTTAAGCCATGAGGAATGTAGGGGATCACCACAAAGATCCTGGAATCTTTGTCCTAGGGATTTCTTTTACCTCTTTCATGTGTTAGATCTCCTGTTTCCTGTATTTCAGGTCTTTAACTTTCTTGGTTTGCTCCCTCATTTTGGTGGAGCGTATCCTACAATTGCTTCCTAAAGTGCACGGGGATAAATTTTTTGAAAGCTTCAATGTCTGAAAATATCTATTTTGAACTCACATTTGATGAGTAATTTGGTTGGGTATAGAATTCTAAGTTAGAAGTTTTTTTCTTTTTTTTTCAGGTTTTAAAAAGGCCTTTTTTCATTGTTTAGCTTTTTGTATGTAGTTTAAAAAATTCAAAGCTTCTCTGATTTCTTTGTATATGACCGGTTTTCCTCCCTTCTTCCCCGCCCCAGCTTGCCCCAGCCGCACTGCATGGCATGCCGGATCTTAGTTCCCTGATCAGGGATTGAACCTGCTCCCCCAGCAGTGAAATTTCGGAGTCTTAACCACTGGACCGCCAGGGAAGTCCCCCTTCTTTCAAACTGTAGGATTTTCTTTGTTTTCCCAGTGTTTTGGAATTTCACCATGATATACCTCTGTGTGGTGATCTGTTTTTGTCTTTTGTGATGGGAACTTATCCTTCAGTACTGGAAAAATTTTTTAAAAATTGACCTATAGTTGATTTACAATGTTGTTAGTTTCTGCTATACCCCAAAGTGATTCAGATATACATATGTATACATCTTTTTAATATTCTTTTCCTTTATGGTTTATCACAGGATTTTTTTTTTTTTTTTTTTTTTTTTGGCTGTGTCGGATCTTTGTTGCTGCACGCAGGCTTTCTCTAGTTGTGGTGAGCGGGGGCTACTCTTACTTGCAGTGCACAGGCTTCTCATGGCGGTGGCTTCTCTTGTTGCAGAGCATGGGCTCTAGGTGCATGGGCTTCAGTAGTTGTGGCTTGCGGGGTCTGGAGTGCAGGCTCAGTAGTTGTGGTGCATAGGCTTAGTTGCTCCACGGCAAGTGGGGTCTTCCCGGACCATGGCTCGAACCCGTGTCCCTTGAATTGGCAGGCGGATTCTTAACGACTGCGCCACCAGGGAAGTCCCTATCACAGGATATTGAATATAGTTCCCTGTGCTATGTGGTAAGACCTTGTTGTTTATCCATTTTAGATATAATAGTTTGCATCTGCTAACCCCAGCCTCCCAATCCATCACTCCCCCACCCCCCTCCTTGGCAACCACAAGTCTGTTCCCTATGTCTATGAGTTTGTATCTATTTCATAGATAGGTTCATTTGTGCCATATTTTATTTATTTTTATTTTCTTAATTTAAAAAATTATTATTTTATTTATTTATTTTTGGCTGCGTCGTGTCTTCGTTGCTGTGTGCGGGCTTTCTCTAGTTGCGGCGAATGGGAGCTAGTCTTCGTTGCGGTGCGCGGGCTTCTCATTGCGGTGGCTTCTCTTGTTGCGGAACACGGTCTCTAGGCGCTTGGGCTCAGTAGTTGTGGCTCGTGGGCTCTAGAGTGCAGGCTCAGTTGTGGCGCACAGGCTTAGTTGCTCCGCGGCATGTGGGATCTTCCCGGACCAGGGATCAAACCTGTGTCCCCTGCATTGGCAGGAGGATTCCTAACCACTGCACCACCAGGGAAGCCCTGTGCCATATTTTAGATGCCACATATAAGTGATATCATATGGTATTTGTCTTTCTCTTTCTGACTTACTTCACTTAGTATGATAATCTCTCAGTACATCCACGTTGCTGCAAATGGCATTATTCCTTTCATTCTTATGGCTGCGTAGTATTCCATTGTATATATAAACCACGTCTTCTTTATCCACTCATCTGTTGATGGACATTTAGGTTGTTTCCATGTCTTGGCTATTGTGAATAGTGCTGCTGTGAACATAGGGTTGCATGTATCTTTTAAAATTATAGTTTTTTTCTGGATATATGCCCAGGAGTGAGATTGCTGGATCATATGGCAACTCTATTTTTAGTCTTTTGAGGAACCTCCATACTGTTTTCCAGAGTGGCTGCACCAACTTACATTCAGTACTGGGAAGTATTCTTGAATTATTTCTTTGATAGCTTCCTCCTCTGTTCTCCTGTTATTTGGATATTGGACCTCCCAAACTGATCTAATTTTCTTATCTTTACTCTCTTATTTTTCCATCTCTGTCTTTTTGCTCTAATTTTGGGAGATATCCTCAAATTCTTATCTTCCAGCCCTTATATTGAGTTTTCTCTTGAGTTTCTGTTCTCATGTGTTCAATTTCTCAGGGTTCTTTTTCCTCTGAATGTTTCTTTTTAAAATGGCATTATAGGGACTTCTCTGGCGGTCCAGTGGTTAAGACTCTGCACTTCCACTGCAGGGGGCGTGGGTTTGATCCCTGGTCGGAGGGCTAAGATAATGGATGCCGCCCAGCATGGCCAAAACTTTAAAAAAACAATTTAAAAAAATGGCATTATGTTCTCCCTTGTAGATATTAATTTGTTTCCTAATCTTTCTTTTTCTTGCATAGTCTCTGTATAATGAGTTGCTTTTTCCCCCCCTCTTATTAGGATTTTTCCTCATGTGTTTGATAATCCTTGGTTGTCTGTTAATGTTTAAAAATGAGGGGCTAAAAAACTCATTGGTAACTCTGGATGCATGGGTAGGGTTTGTTAGCTGTGCAGTTTATTGTAGGCTAGTCCTGTCCAATAGAAATATAATGTGAATCACATATGTAATTTTAGATTTTCTAGTAGCCACAGAAAAAGATAGAAAGAAAAAAGTGAAAAGAAACATGTGAAATTAACTTTAATAATAAAATTTTTAATCCAGTATATCTAAAACATTATTTTAACATGTAATAGATATAACAATTATATATAATTATATATAACAGTTATATATATATCTATATATAGATATATATAGATATATACATATCTATAACAATAGATATAACAATTTTAACATGTAATAGATATAACAATTATTACCTTCTGTTTTTTATATGAAGTTATTGAACTTTTATATGAAGTTATTGAACTCCAGTTTTTATTTTACATTTATAGCACATCTCAATTTGGATGCTAAATTTTCATGAAGATACTTGATGTGTATTTAGATTTGAAAAAATTTACAGGTGAAAGGTAGATTCACATACCTAGCGTGTTCCAAACATATTGGTATTTAAGTTTAACAATAACAATAAAATATTAGCTTTTAATTTTAAATTTCGATAAAATTAAATCAAATGAAAAATTCCTTTTTCAGTTGCACTAGGCACATTAGAAGTGCTTAATAGTTACCTGTGTCTGGTAGCTACCATATTGGATGGCATGGTTCATCTGCTTGGACTATGTCAGTAGCTTAATGTTGTTTTTCAATTCCCCAGAGAAGGCTCTTCCAACCTTCTGCCTCAAGGGTAAGGGTTTTGGGGTGCTGGGGTCCTGAGAAACTAGAAGGGGGAAGGTGCTGGGTGTCTCAGCACCTCAGCTGGGTGTCTCAGCTGGGTGTCTCATATAATCTATGCTTATAGTATGCATAGATTATTACTCTTCCTTTTGGTATAGGATCTCTGCCCACAACTGTGCCTGGCATCCCCTGATCCAGAGATCTGTGTTTCTTCTAAGAATAAATTTCCAGACTTCTGCTGGAGTAAGGGAGGGTAGTCTCCCAATGGCATGGGGGGAGGGGTGTTGGGGGGTAATGGAAGATCTACCTGTCCAACTGCTTCTTAAACAGCTTTCAAACCAATCTTATTTTTGGGTCTCCCCCTCCCTCCAACTGCCCATTTCTATAGGTACCTGGTGCTGCTAATTCCTGAGCCTGTTGAGGATCCTGAAGTACAATTTGGATTGGTCATTAGCTTTTCCTATGGCAGGTTTAGGACTCAGTTTTCTTAGGTCTGTTGGGTCTTAGTCCTAGCTTCAAAAGTTGATTGCAATTACGCTTTTCTTGTTCTTCCCAACCTTGTAGGCTCCTTTCCTCTATCATTTTTTCTTTCTAAAAATTCCTTTTCTGTAGATTTAGAAGGGTTTCAAAAAGCGGGGAAATTTGATTCAGTCTACCGTCTTTTATCTGGAAGTTCCTATTAATCTGTATTCATGAGCAGATTTTGATATGCTAAAAAATTTCATTCCGTATTTATGCTTCCTTCAGTATCTGTATTTGTAGTTAAAGGTTTTAGTATAGTTTTAGTGGAAGACTCAGTAGGAGGGACAGGACGATGAAGTATTTAGTGAAGATAAGTAAGGGTTTATAGTTTGGGGGCAGAAAATAATTGATAGCAAACAAGGAGAAAGGTGAGTGTAGAAGCATTTAGAAAGAAGTAGGTGGGGATCATTAGAGACTATGTTAAAAAGCTTGAACCTCTGGGGCATACGGCATAAATATAGCTCCAGTAGCATTTATCTTCAAGGTCTCCACTATTTTTAGTCCTTCTTACTTTTCATGACTAGGAACCTCTTGTTGCATATCTCAGAGAATCCACAAAACAGTTAATGGTACAGTTAAAAAAAAAAAAAAGCTGTTTGTAAACTGTATGTTCAAGATCTGTAAGGAAAGCACACATAGTATTAAATAAGTAAATTAATACACCCTCAGTATACTGTAGCAGCAGGTTCCATTTCAGTAATGGAATTGAGCTTGCTGTTTGGGTGTTCTGTTGGGTTCTGAAACAGAATTTTGCCGGTAGTACTGTGATTCACTTTGCTGGTAGATGCTGCCCTCTGTTGGAGTAGTTGAGGAAATGCATGGATCATTTTTACTGTCCTTACTCAAATTGAGCACTAAAGCATGGATAATTTTTTTAAGGAATAAATCTGTTTCTAATGATGCACCAAGGAAAGCAAGGGAGACTGGTTTCTTCCTTCTTAAGAAAAGAGATGTTTACTTTTGTATGTAAAGGCAACAGTTAGTGGGCATTAAATGGGAACAAGACAAGAATCTGGAGAATGCAAATATTTAGGGCTTTGGAATCTGGAGACCAGAGTTCCATACCCAGCTTGCCCTTATTCATGTGACCTCAGTGATTTACTCCACCTATCTGGGCTTCAGTTTCTTCACTAATGCAGTGAAGAGGTGGAATAGATTTGAGGGCTTTTGCAGGGATTGGTATTTTAGGAGAGCAGCCCCAGATTATGGTATTTGTTCATAGGAGATATAATGACTAAGTCTTAGGCTCTACCCTGAAGGAACTTAGTCTGGAAATGGCTAGAGGAGGCAATCAAAAGAGAGTTGTAATCCACTTCTAGTGCTGTGAGACAGGAAAGTACCTATTTCTATATACACACAAGGAGAGGTACCCATCCTATTAGAGGAGGTATCATCCTGTAGGGCCTGTTGGAGCTAGCCTTGAAAGCACAGTCTAGTCTGAGGGAAGCAGCAGCCTAGAGAAAGTCTTGGGTTGTGAGACAGCAAGATCTGTTTGTGGACCTGCAAACTAGTTAGGATGCCCAGAACATAGAGTTTGAAATGGAGGGTTTGTTGAGAGATGAGTCAAGGGAGAGAAGCCAGAAGTGTCATATGCCATGCTAAGGAATTTGGATCTTAACCTGAGGGCAGTAGGGAACTATTGCAGGGTTTTAAATGGGAAATAACATGGACAGCTTGGCATTTTAGAACGATTACTCTTGGGTATAGTATATAGAATGGATTTTGTGTTGGGCAGATGGGATTGAAGGCAAGGAGATCAGTTAGGAGGCTATTACAGTAAATCAAACAGGAGATCATAGTGGCGTGAACTTCAATAGTGGGGATGGAGGGAAGAGAAATAAGAGTCTGCAGACAGAACATGCTGCTGGTTTGTTGTTCTTTAACTTAACCTGCAGCTGAGATTGATTCATTAGACCCAGGTTCTGTTACCTACGTTATATCCATCCCAGAATTGTTTGGGTTGTTGCTTGGTTCTGAGGGAACATTTTGAGTTTGGAGGACAAGGTTCTGGAAGCACTTGCTCTAGGAGCAAATAAGTTTAACCTTCGCAATGGCAACCTAACTATAAACATTCATCCTTTTTGTGGCTTGTTTCACCTCTGTGTGTCAGGTGACAGGGTGGTGACAAAAGGAACTGTGAGTCTCCTTGGGTGTTGCTGTCTCTGCTTCATCATCCTTCTGCCTTTACTTTGTGTAAACAGCACACACAAAGTAACTTTAGATTCCATTGACACTGAGCAAGGATCGTATGGTTTTGGGTGAGTGATTAGCATTCCATCAGTAGAAGGTTGACCTCCTCTGGACCGTGGAGGGCAAAGTTAAGATTCACAGTTCACACTGGATTTAACCGAACTCTGACATGGGGCACATGAACATAAGGACATAGATTTTTCTCGTCTGTAAAAAGGTTGGTAAAGTAGCTTTGTGGCAGTGTCAGAAATAGTTTGTCATTAGTTGAGAAAAGTTCATCAAGAGGCATTTACTATACGCTTCTAAGGACATTAGCAAAAATAGATATGGTTTAAAACGAAGTATTAGAATGAAGAATTCCTGGTTTCCTGGAATACCTGCTTGTTCAGATTTTTTGGGGTAAAGTGTAGCACATATACAGAAGAGAATATAAAACATACAGAATAATTATAAACAGAACATCCATGTAACCATCATCCATATCAAGAAATAGAATATTATTGTAAGCACCCCTGAAGCCCCCTGTCCCCTTCTGCAGTCATTACTCTTCCACCCACTTCAGGTAACCACTGTTTTGCCATTTGTGGTAATCATTCCCTTTATAATTGTACATCCTAAATAATATAATTTAGTCTTGCATGTTTTTAATCTCAGTGTAAAAGAAATAATACATTCACTTTTATGTTTGTGAGTAGCTATAAGTTCATTCACTTTCTTTGTGTAATTGTTTTCCACTCTACCATTATACGAGTTTATCCATTCTATTCTTGATAGCTATTTGGATTGTTCTCTGTTTTATTGATAGATATTACAGTGTTGCTGTGAACATTCTTGTTATACACAACCTGCTACATATGTGCAAGTTTCTGAAGGGTAGATTTATAGGAACTGATATGTTGAGTTGTAATATAGCTGCATATTTTAACTTTACTAGATCATGCCATACTGTTTTCCAAAGCGGCCATAGCAATTTACATTCACACCAACAGTGTGTGAGAGCTCCCGCTGCTCTGTGACTAGACAGACACACATGAAAATTTTTGCCAGTCTTGAGTGTGGAATGATATCTCGTTGTGGTTTTAGTTTGCATTTCCTTGTTTACTAATGCAGTTGAACACATTTCATAGGTTTATCAGTCATCCCATTTAGAGTTTTTTCAGTTCTCCACCTTTTTTTCCCCAAAGGGTTATTATATTTTAGTGACCTTAAAACTCCTACCCCTTACCTAAGGGAATGTGCCAAGGAATAGTCTGGCAGAAATCTAGCATGTGGGAAGGAGCCTAGATCCTTTCAACTTATTTTCTCCTCTTTTTTTCCCCAACCCATCTGGTATTTGGGAGCTTTCCTGGCATTTCACTGATCTCTCTTCCCTTTCTTCTCCCTCGTTTTTCCTGTTCCTAGACTCTGAAGCGGCTCATGGCAGATGAGGTAAGGAAATTTTGTTCAGCATGTGCATGGCTCATTTCCTACACTATGATATTTACCAGTTGCAATAACTTTGACTTTCTATAACTTATAAATGTGATATGGGTTCTATTCTCAGATCATCCCAAAGCTTTTTCCTAACTCTTTGCTCTGTTTGACCCATTGCATGCATTTTCCTGGCACATTCATTGGCTTCCAAGATTAGGCATGTTCTTTAAACTCCAAGCTGACTTGCTGTCTGGATGTCACTCTTATCATTTGAAGCCCCAGAATGCTTGCAGATATTTACTGTTATTTTCAATCAGGTAGTGCCGATAAGCTGCAGCTTATCGGTAGCTCTTTTTGAATCGAACACTTGTCCTTGCGGTTTGAGGAGCGGTTCATAAGCATTTGGTTGACAGAGAGATGACATATATACCCCTGAAGTAGATTATATGCTTTGCAAAGGGGATTTTGGAGAATATGTACTGAACTTTTGCTGCTTACATAACACAAGTGCTATGGAGCGTACAGAAGAAAGAAAAAGGAATGGTTCCTGGTTTTAAGGCATTTCCTTGTTTCTTGTATATGACATATCTATTAAAATCTATGGTCACACTTACCTCTTGAAGGGAGAGATCCTCTGAGGGCCTGGCCATATTTATTATTGGATAGCTAGAGGGAAACAAAAGGCATTTTACTGAGCACTCTGCACATGAGGTGCTGTCAGTTCTGTGCTGCTAGAGGGCTTAGAAATGACAGGGGAGCTAAAGAACAAAGTTTTCTCTTTTTAGAGAGTTGCCAGTTCTTAATACTTCATTCCTCTTATCTTTGGATGAAGGTGAGAGTACAGAGTCCGTGTAGTAAATTAGGTACAAGGAAGATTGGTTTCTCTTTTTCATGTCAGAAGAGCCTTGAACTGGCCACAAACCAGAGGAGCCATGCACGTATAAGAAGTTAGAGGCTATTTGATGTGTGCTTTGTTGTGTAAACGAAAATGGATCACTGCTAATACTTTTTTATTCTTTCTCAGCTGGAGAGATTTACCAGCATGAGAATTAAGAAGGAGAAAGAGAAGCCTAATTCTGCTCATAGAAATTCTTCTGCATCATATGGGGATGATCCCACTGCACAGTCATTGCAAGATGTTTCAGATGAGCAAGTTCTAGTACTCTTTGAACAGATGCTGGTAAGTTTCCCACCCCAAAGCATTGCTTCTTCTTGAAAATGCTTTTACGAGCATGATGGGCCCTTTTTTGTGTACAGTCCCCCTTAACTATCCTTTAATTACAAAAAATTCCAGGCTTAACAGAAAACTTCTTAATAGCAGTCCCATTAATGAAGGGACTACATATACAAGCGCCAGTCCGTAAGATTGGAATCTATGAATTAGGCTTGGAAATACCTGATCACTGACCACCTTGTTAACGTCCTTCAGCCCAGCAGCACTTTAGCCACAAAGATATAAAATGAGTGGGCCAGCTCTTGTGGTAGTGTGATGACCACCTTTGGGTTAGCCAGAGTAGATAAAGTTTTAAAACATTCACAACAAAATCTATATGAAGAAGAAGCTGAGTGACTTCCCTGGTGGCGCAGGGAATCTGCCTGCCAATGCAGGGGACACGGGTTCGATCCCTGGTCTGGGAAGATCCCACATGCTGCCAAGCAACTAAGCCTGTGCGCCGTAACTACTGAGCCTGCACTCTAGAGCCCGTGAGCCACAACTACTGAGCCTGCGTGCCACAACTACTGAAGCCCGTGAGCCTAGAGCCCGTGCTCCACAACAAGAGAAGCCACCGCAATGAAAAGCCTGTGCACCGCAACGAAGAGTAGCTGCCGCTCGCCACAACTAGAGAAAGCTCACACGCGGCCGAAAATAAATAAATAAAAAAAAGGGAGGGAGGGAAAGAAAGAAAGAAGAAGCTGAGGAATAGAAAGGCATCGTTTGCCCGAGATCTTCTACTTAGTGGTGAATCTGGAAAGAGAATTCTGATGTTACAATCACTAGAAGACCTTTAAAGGTTGGGGCTGAGGTCAGTTCAATAATGAGCTGTGCATGGATGTGACTGACTTTGCTGTCTTCAGTGAGGACCATTGTGTGGGGAGGACACTGAGTGAATGCCCACTAGTGCTAAGTCTTGGAAAGTTTTGAGTACATGCTTATAAGGTTTCATAAGACCTATATATGAACTTGGATTTATGATCTCAGATTCAATTAGAGATTAGTGGCAGGCCTAACTTAATTAAAAGCATGCACTTAAAACCCTTAAAACTGAGGCCTGGTACCTGTGGTAGTCACCACTCAACCAGTACTACTATTCTTACTTTTCCTTGAAGCTTTCAGTTTGTCTCATAATAATCCAAGTGTGTTAAGAGTCCAAGAGTATGATCTATCAAGACAGTCTCTTGGCCTTGGATTGCAAATTTAAATGTCTTTAGGGCCAAGGGAGGAAGCATAAATAAGTTAAGCAGGCTACATAGAAGATGATAAAAAGGAGAAAGGACTGCAGTAAAATGAAGGACTTTTGGCATTTTTGATAAACTCCAACCACGATTCAGTTCCAGTAGGTTTTGTAGCATTACAGTTGGGAATGCTAGCCCAATAGTGCCAGATATTTTTGTTTTTCAAAAGAAACCAGAAATCTCTATTTTTTTAAAAAAACAAAAATTGTTTTTTAAAAAACAAGTATCATAGCCAGCATTCAGATTTCCTGAATTAGGTCATTTTTAGAAAAACAATTTGTTTGTTCAAATCATAATTCCAGGTAAGGTCCGTTGTGATATTCTACTAAGTTTCATTTGAACTATAGGTTTTCCTCCCTCTCTTTAATCCTTGCTCTTGTTAGAAAAAATTTGTTGAAGAAACTGTTTGACCTGTAGAGTTTTCCATAATCTTAAATTTGCTGATCGCATCCCTTGGCGCTATAAATTCATATTTTTATATGAAGTCTCTCAAATTTAAAATGTTGAGCTAGCCAGACAAAACATACTTTATCTTTGGGTCTGATTCAACCTGAGGGCCAGTATTTTGCAACTTCTTTGTTCAATTTATCTGTAAAAGGAGGAAGAAAGCACCAGGAATTGAGTCAGAAAGAAGTTAAATTATTACTGTGACAATTTGGTGGTGGTGATTCCTTCACACATCACACACATACACAAACACACACATGGGGGAGAAATTGAATATACCCTTTTTTTTTCTCCTATACTTTCCCCGTTTCAAATAATATTCTGGACTTGTTAGGGTTAAACTTGTGCTCACAAAAATAGGAGGCTCAGACACATGGTTATATATGTAACAGGGTCAAGCAGAGCCTTTCCCCCAATGACACACTCCAGGTTATGTCTGTTGAGGGAATTTGTCACAGTTTCCAGTTCTTTCTTCATGGGAAAGGAGTTTGTACAGGGACTTAGTTAACCAGGGGTAATGGGTGTTTAGGCCCTAGAGTGCTGCAGATTTTGCTGGTGTTTGCATGATGCCAGTCATCCAGTGCTTCAGTCTGAAGAGATGATAAAGGTCCATCCTAAGTGCAGAAAATACTATGTTTGCTTTTCTTTCAATAATGCAAAATAAGTTTTCCCTCTATATTGAGAGTCCATTTTGTTAGGGAAAAATTTAGTGTATGTGTATAAAAATGTCTGTTGGGATTTATAATAAAATGTTAACCATATTTATCCCTAAGGAATTCCCATCATCTATAATAGCTTAAGTCTCTAAGGATCAGGAAAATTTATTTATTCAATAAGCATTTAGTATGTTCATCTCTTTACTAAGTATACTAAACATTAAACACTGAAAACTTGTAAGGAATTCAAGGCAATTTTTCCCCCTTTTTTCCTCCCGTTTCTAGTTGGATATGAACCTGAATGAGGAAAAACAGCAACCTTTGAGGGAGAAGGACATTATCATCAAGAGAGAGATGGTGTCCCAATACTTGCACACCTCCAAGGCTGTGAGTCCTGGGGCAGGTACCCACGACGTGGGAGGCTGTGCCCTTATCTTGGACCTGTTTGTTTTGCTACTTTTATAGAACTTTTCATGTCCACATCAGTTTTATTTCATTCTTTTATATAAACCTACTCATTTGAGTTACTTTTCTTACATACTTTTGCCTGATTCGATCTTCATGAAGTATGTATGGGTAATGGGGAGGAAATTCTGAGTCTCACACAGTTTGGTGGTATATATAATGGGTGTTTGCCCTCATATTGTTTAAACTGTATTAACTAATTCTGGTCCAATTTATGACTGAGTCCAGTGTTTACTAATCTCTGTATGCTCCTTTCCAGGGCATGAGTCAAAAGGAGAGCTCTAGGTCAGCTATGATGTACATTCAGGAGCTGAGGTCGGGCTTGCGGGATATGCCTCTGCTCAGCTGCCTGGAGTCCCTTCGTGTCTCCCTCAACAACAACCCTGTCAGGTGAGGATTCTGAGGTAGTAACAGGAGTGAGAGCCCAGTGTTGGAGCTCACTGGTGGGGATTAAAGATCAAAGGAGTCAGGGAAGTATGAGACTGTTTTGGATTGGAAGTAAAGAGTTGCCAGGATATACTTTATTTTGGTGGATATTTATTGATTTGATTTGATATTGCATCGTCTTTGTCTCTTCCTTACAGTTGGGTGCAAACATTTGGTGCTGAGGGCCTGGCTTCCTTATTGGACATCCTTAAACGACTTCATGATGAGAAAGAGGAGACTGCTGGGTGAGGAATTCCGAGTCTTGGCATCTTCTAGGTGGAGGGTAGTAGAGGACTTGGCTGTTTGCTCTAAAGGAGAAAATGGCAGTTAAATGGAAAGTTATGGACTAGGATATTATGTTGTTAGCTGAGAATGGGGTTTATCGTAGGGGTGACCGGAGAATGAAGGATGATTATAGGTACAGGGAAAGGAGGAACTTAAATTTCACGGTGAATAACACAAGATATATACCACATAAGATTGTGAGTCTCCCAGCACAGGTTCTTATCCAGTCTGGAAACAGGGTCTGATTTAGTCTAAAGCTCTCCTGTGATCTGGTCTGGGTCATATCTCATTTGGAAGTCTTATAATACACTTGATCAGTTTGGGACTAGCCTTATGATAGTCTTCAGGATTGGAATAATTCTGGGGATACCTTGCACTGTCTTAGGTTAGGCTACCTTGAAGCCAGCCTGACCCAAAATGATTTCTCTACTTCCTGGGATCTTTCCAAAACAAAACACAGGACCTCTACCTCCTGAACGTACAGACTTGAAACCTCTGACGCAGTGAGGCAAGCAGTAATAGGTGGGATGTTATCCTGATAGAATTTAGCCCTTAGGAGCCTACAGGGAGTTAAAGAGAAGATTTTAATATAATACTGAATTCTTGGTTTATGAGAGGATTAACCAATGGTTCTTTCTTCAGCTACCTCTTTTCGCCAGTGTTTTAGGGTAGAGTGCTATGTGCTAGAATTTACTCAGCTACTAGTTGGGAGTGTTCCTAAGACCCTTGTTTACAAGATTGAAAAGTCAAATGGGGAGGGGTATAGAATGAAGGGACTTCACTGATTATGTCTTCTACATGCAGAAGCTATGATAGCCGTAACAAGCATGAGATCATCCGCTGCTTGAAAGCTTTTATGAACAACAAGGTAAGATATTTCCCATTCTCATTCAACCCCCATCGTGACCGCTGTTTTTTCTCTTCTGTTGGCAGACTCAAAAAGGGACCTAGGAATATGAGGTTCAAGGCTTCTAGCTTTCCCTTTTAGTACCGTAACTTTTTGATCACCACATACACATACTTTTATGGATCTTTTCCCTCAGTTGTAATGTCTGTTTCAGAGGATAGGCTTAATTTTCTTCTTCTGTTTATACTTTTTTTGCTAATTCTTAAATTTCCTGACCTGTAGTTATTATTTTTGGAAGGTTTACTTTATTTTCTGCTTATTTGTTGTTGTTTTTTCCCCAGTCTATTCCTACTTTACAATCTTTTCTTCCTTCCTTTCTTTTTCTTTCTCCCTTTCTCTCTCTCTTCCTCTTTCTTTTTCTTTTTTTGTCTGTTTAGTATTTAAACTTAGGGATCCTACAGTTATTTGTTCCTCAGTGCAAATCTGTCTTCCTCACTATTTAATTTTGTTATAATTATTCCACTGGCTTAGGGGGAGCATTGAAAAGAAACATAAGAATCAAAGTTTTTATTCTTGGAAGACATAGAATTCTGTTGTGTCTTCTAGAAAATTATTTTGCTCTGCTCATTTCTGTTTAGCTATATTGGAAAAAGTGTTCTACCCTATATTAGTTTGCTAGGGTTGCTATAACAAAGTACTACAAACTGGGTGTCTTAAACAACAGAAGTTCATTTATCTCACAGTTCTAGAGGCGATACGTCCAAGATAAGGTGTTGATAGGGTAGGTTCCTTCTGAAGGCTGTGAGAGAGGGTATGTCCCATGCCTGTTTCCTAGCTTCTGGTGTCTCGCTGGCAATCCTTGACATTCCTTGGCCTGTAGATGCATCACCCCAATCTCAGCTTTTGTGTCCACATGGCGTTCTCCCTGTGTGTACATCTGTGTCCAAATTTCCCCTTTTTATAAAGATAACCATTATATGGGATTAAGGGCCCACCCTACTCTAGTCTGACCTCATGGTAATCTAATTACACCTGCCAATGACACTATTTCCAAATAAGGTTACATTCTGAGGTAATGGGGGTTAGGACTTAAACATACGAATTTTGAGAGGAGCACCATTCAATCCATAAGAACCCGTAAACTTGTCCTTGGTTAGATGCTCTCACCTTTAAGCCTCCCTTTTCTCTTTTTGTCCTACCAGTTTGGAATCAAGACCATGTTGGAGACAGAAGAAGGAATTCTGCTGCTGGTCAGAGCCATGGATCCTGCTGTTCCCAACATGATGATTGACGCAGCTAAGCTGCTTTCTGCTCTTTGTATCCTGGCACAGCCGGAAGACATGTATGTGACTGGAATTATTTTTCTTCTCTATTTTTTTTATCATCTTCTTTAGTCTAGAGGAATATTAAGTTGCTTGGGTGTCCACTTAGTCTTAAATACTAGGTAAGACTATATTTCTTACATGAACACTGTGTATCTTAATATTTAAGAAAGATTGTTAAGAGATGGAAGCTGTTCTGCATGTACCACTGGTTATCAAGGGTACAGCAGGATCTCCTAGATCTCCATTAATGTCTGTATTGTCTAGGACAAGGGTTTCTTCTTACATTTTTTTAAAATTCAGAAGTAACACACCATTATTTTTAAAATTCAAACAACATAGAAGTATATGAAGTACAATTTAACAACATCATCCCTTTGGCAAACCCTATTCAGCAGAGGTAACCACTGTTAATGGTGTGGTACAGTCTCATAGATCATTTTCTAGCACAGACAAATATTTACTAAATTCTAACACACCTGCCACTCCAAAAGATGGTTTCTTAGAATTAAGGAAAGATGGCTTATGCCTATAAAACCAATCTCATGTATAGGATAGATTTTTATTTTTGTGGAGGGGTTTGGTTTAACGAAAGCTAAATCATACCACCATTCTTTTCAACTTGTTTCTTTTTATTTAACAGTAGCTCTTGGACATTCTTCTCTGGCAGTACTTCTAGATCTATCTTATTATCTTTAGTGGCTGTTTAGCATTTCATACTCTGTACGTCCCATAATTTAATGATTCCTTCATTGCTAGACTTTTAGGTAGAATTTTTTTTAGCACATTCTGACCCCTGCTCCAGATGATAAAAAATTTTATTATCAATTCTTGTGCATATATTCTTCGTACATATATTATTTCATATTTATGTGTTTATGTTAGATAGATTTTCTAGAAGTAAGCCAATGTTATGTGCATTAAAAAATTGGTACTGTTAAATGCCCCTCCAAAAGTTGTACCAATTTATATGCCATAGAACAGGGGTCTTAATTTGGTAAATATAGGTAGGAGTCTGGGGCGGATTTTAGGGAGTGCATTTTTCTGAAGAGATGGTCCTTAGTTTCCTGTTGATCTGGCCTCTGCTCCAGGTGATGAGAAGAAGAATGTGAGAAATCCAGAACATTGCTAATGTCTGTTTCCTAACTGATCTATGCCTCTGTATAATATACCTGTTGTGCACCTGTCTGTGTCAGAGCACCCAACCAGTTCTCTCCCTTTCCTTACTGTCTGGCAGGAATGAAAGAGTTCTGGAGGCGATGACAGAAAGAGCTGAAATGGATGAGGTGGAACGTTTTCAGCCACTGCTGGATGGATTAAAAAGTGGGACCTCCATTGCTCTCAAGGCATGTATACCTATGAAACTTGGCCCAAAAGTAGAATTCAAGATAGAAAGACTTAAGTTCATTTGACCTTTTAAGAGAACACATGGAGTGGTTACCAATGATATATATTTCAAAGTTCTTTCTGAAGGGAAAATGATTACCCTTCTCTCCAAGAAGGCAGAGAAAGAACTGTCTTCCTCATTATGAGATGGAAAAAAGTCATGGTATTTATTTACAGGCTAGAAAAATCAAGGCCTAGAACAAATGATACCATAGAATCTCTGGAATCCTTTAGACCTCTGAACTCTCCAGACCTGTGTTTAAACCAAGTTGTATTGCTATATATAAGGAAGTCATTCTTGTAGTTTTTGTACTGAATCTTCTAGGTTATATTTGGGGGCCTCAGAATGCATGTAAAGAGAATGGAATCTTGATCTCTAGGAGTTAACATTGACACAGCTGCTGAATTTTCTTATTTTAGGTGGGATGCCTACAGCTGATCAATGCTCTCATCACACCAGCTGAAGAACTTGACTTCCGAGTTCACATCCGAAGCGAACTGATGCGCTTGGGGCTGCATCAGGTGTTGCAGGTGAGATGCAACACTTCATTAGAAAGGCTGGGCTGGTTCCTTCCTGCTCTTATAACCCCATCATCCCTGGGAAGACTTCGGTTTTCAGTTTAAAAACCAGGTTGAGGGAGTGCCCTGGTGGTCTAGTGGTTAGGATTCAGCACTTCCACTGCCGTGGGCCAGGTTCAATCCCTGGTTGGGGAACTGAGATCCCGCAAGCCATGCGGCACGCCAAAATTTAAAAAATTAAAAAAAAGAAAAAAACAGGTTGAAATGTTTGGGTTTTTAACCAGCATAGGACACTTTTGGGTTCCCTGGCCTATACTTTTGCTGTTGACAGGACCTTCGAGAGATTGAAAATGATGATATGAAAGTGCAACTAACTGTGTTTGATGAACAAGGAGAAGAGGATTCCTATGACCTGAAGGGACGTCTGGATGACATTCGAATGGAGATGGAATATCCTTTTACTGACTGGGTTGAAGACACCAGACATTCAGTTGCATTCAGTTGTAGATCCCTGTAAGGAATGGTGTGGAGTTGATGACTTACACGAGGGCATTAGCCCTGTCTTCTTTGTAGATTAGGCAGGTGCCTTTTGATTGCCATTGGATATATTTACGTCACTGTGGACCAGAGAAGTTGGGAAAGGCGATCTGAGGGTTGCTCAACATGGAAGCAGCCATCAAAATTAGTATAGACCTCCTAGAACATGATAGCTTAGCTTATTAAGATGTAGAGCTGGTTTTGGGAGAACATAGACAAGTCAGGGAGTGAGGTTGTAATTTGCTCTCTTGTATGTTTCCATGAGACTGACGGGGAATAATTTGGTTACCTATTGATACTTGCCACAAGTGACTTTGAGGCAGTTACCTTTTTGTGTCTTGTCTACTGCTCGATTTTCAAGCCAAGTACTAGGAGTTTTCTATCTCTGTGTATAGTACCCCCTGACCCACTGGTCCCCTGGCCAAAGAAAGTTTATAGAGCTTAAAGTTTAGGGCAGGGTTTACAGGAGGAACAGCTGTTAGAATAGAAGTGGCATCTTGCTACTTCTCCCGAGAGTTGGGCAAGCTACCTGTCAAACTTAGTTTCTAAATATATGCTTTCCTTAGCCTCTTCTCCTTTTCCACTGACTTCAGTGAAGTCTTCCAGATTCTCTTAAACACAGTGAAGGATTCAAAGGCAGAGCAACACTTCCTGTCCATCCTGCAGCACCTACTCTTAGTCCGAAATGACTACGAGGCCAGGTAAGGTGGTATACCTGTGGGAAGTTTTGAATTTGAGCCTAAGTGGAGAGTGCAAACTTCTTAAATTCAAAGATTGTCTGTAGAGAGAAAAGGAAAAGACAAAGACATGGCTTAGAGTTCATTTTTAGTTTCAGACATTAAGGGAGTTGCCAGTTGTCCCTTTAATCCAACTGAAAGGCATCTCTGTGGAAGAGATGAGAGTGTATAAGGTGAACTGCCTCCCTCTTTTGGAATGGGGTGGTGGGGTGGAGTGAAGATGATAGCAAAGGAAGGCAGCCATTTAAAGTTGATTCATGTTGGAACATGAGATTCAAGCAGTAGAGTAGAGATTCAGCAATAGTAGTATCCATCACAGGCAGGATCAAGCTCGAATTTTAGATGGAAAAGGATTTGCACTCGGAGGCAGATGGCAAGAAGTTTTGACTATCTGAAGTAGATGGGGTAGCTGATGTGGAAGAGGGGGATTTCTTAGCATGGCAGCAATACTCTGTTAATTTTATGAAAAGGTCTTTTCCAGAACATTTATCCTCAGGTCCTTCTGCTGTCAAAACAGTTACCTTTCTTGATCCTGAATACCAAAATTTTATTTTGGTTTTCCTTTAATAACCTTATTTTGTTTCTTCTGTAGACCGCAGTACTATAAGTTGATTGAAGAATGTATTTCTCAGATAGTTCTGCACAAGAATGGGGCTGATCCTGACTTCAAGTGCCGGCACCTCCAGGTTGATATTGAGGGATTGATTGGTAAGCATATTTGTCTGTCTGGTTCCATAAAACATTGCTTCTTCTATCTTTCATTTTGCATCTTTCTTTCAGTGAAAATTTCAGAGAAGATACTTTTCTAGCCCCTGGTATTTCCATTTTCACCCTTTCTTAGGTGATATAACCAATACCTGTGCTAGGAATATATAGGCCTTTAGTTTATTTCTACATAATTCTAAAAATTTATCCTGTCTCATACACCACCCCACGTTTTGAAGGGTCTTCAGCTATTGTCTGCTACTCCTGCTGGTCCCAGAGATTCATAAGTATTACTTGCAGGTGTTCTCTGTGCCACCTGACATGGTGGCCTTACTGCATAACAGGCACTCAGAAATTATATGTTGAACTTAACTGAAAGTTCCATTTCTTTGTCTAGTACAGAACATTCTTTGTCTAGTACAGAACATTAAGAACATTTCTTTGTCTAGTACAGAACATTAACATTTCTTTGTCTAGTACAGAACATTAAGAACATTTCTTTGTCTAGTACAGACATTCTTTGTCTAGTACAGAACATTCTTTGTCTAGTACAGAACATTAAGAACATTTCTTTGTCTAGTACAGACATTCTTTGTCTAGTACAGAACATTCTTTGTCTAGTACAGAACGTTAAGAACATTTCTTTGTCTAGTACAGACATTCTTTGTCTAGTACAGAACATTCTTTGTCTAGTACAGAACATTAAGAACATTTCTTTGTCTAGTACAGACATTCTTTGTCTAGTACAGAACATTAAGAACATTTCTTTGTCTAGTACAGAACATTCTTTGTCTAGTACAGAACATTAAGAACATTTCTTTGTCTAGTACAGAACATTAAGAACATTTCTTTGTCTAGTACAGAACATTAAGAACATTTCTTTGTCTAGTACAGAACATTCTTTGTCTAGTACAGAACATTCTTTGTCTAGTACAGAACATTAAGAACATTTCTTTGTCTAGTACAGACATTCTTTGTCTAGTACAGAACATTCTTTGTCTAGTACAGAACATTCTTTGTCTAGTACAGAACGTTAAGAACATTTCTTTGTCTAGTACAGAACATTAAGAACATTTCTTTGTCTAGTACAGAACATTAAGAACATTTCTTTGTCTAGTACAGACATTCTTTGTCTAGTACAGAACATTCTTTGTCTAGTACAAAACATTAAGAACATTTCTTTGTCTAGTACAGACATTCTTTGTCTAGTACAGAACATTCTTTGTCTAGTACAGAACATTAAGAACATTTCTTTGTCTAGTACAGACATTCTTTGTCTAGTACAGAACATTCTTTGTCTAGTACAGAACATTAAGAACATTTCTTTGTCTAGTACAGACATTCTTTGTCTAGTACAGAACATTCTTTGTCTAGTACAGAACATTAAGAACATTTCTTTGTCTAGTACAGACATTCTTTGTCTAGTACAGAACATTCTTTGTCTAGTACAGAACATTCTTTGTCTAGTACAGAACATTAAGAACATTTCTTTGTCTAGTACAGAACATTAAGAACATTTCTTTGTCTAGTACAGACATTCTTTGTCTAGTACAGAACATTCTTTGTCTAGTACAGAACGTTAAGAACATTTCTTTGTCTAGTACAGACATTCTTTGTCTAGTACAGAACATTCTTTGTCTAGTGCAGAACGTTAAGAACATTTCTTTGTCTAGTACAGACATTCTTTGTCTAGTACAGAACATTCTTTGTCTAGTACAGAACGTTAAGAACATTTCTTTGTCTAGTACAGACATTCTTTGTCTAGTACAGAACATTCTTTGTCTAGTACAGAACATTAAGAACATTTCTTTGTCTAGTACAGACATTCTTTGTCTAGTACAGAACATTAAGAACATTTCTTTGTCTAGTACAGAACATTCTTTGTCTAGTACAGAACATTAAGAACATTTCTTTGTCTAGTACAGAACATTAAGAACATTTCTTTGTCTAGTACAGAACATTAAGAACATTTCTTTGTCTAGTACAGAACATTCTTTGTCTAGTACAGAACATTCTTTGTCTAGTACAGAACATTAAGAACATTTCTTTGTCTAGTACAGACATTCTTTGTCTAGTACAGAACATTCTTTGTCTAGTACAGAACATTCTTTGTCTAGTACAGAACGTTAAGAACATTTCTTTGTCTAGTACAGAACATTAAGAACATTTCTTTGTCTAGTACAGAACATTAAGAACATTTCTTTGTCTAGTACAGACATTCTTTGTCTAGTACAGAACATTCTTTGTCTAGTACAGAACATTAAGAACATTTCTTTGTCTAGTACAGACATTCTTTGTCTAGTACAGAACATTCTTTGTCTAGTACAGAACATTAAGAACATTTCTTTGTCTAGTACAGACATTCTTTGTCTAGTACAGAACATTCTTTGTCTAGTACAGAACATTAAGAACATTTCTTTGTCTAGTACAGACATTCTTTGTCTAGTACAGAACATTCTTTGTCTAGTACAGAACATTAAGAACATTTCTTTGTCTAGTACAGACATTCTTTGTCTAGTACAGAACATTCTTTGTCTAGTACAGAACATTCTTTGTCTAGTACAGAACATTAAGAACATTTCTTTGTCTAGTACAGAACATTAAGAACATTTCTTTGTCTAGTACAGAACATTAAGAACATTTCTTTGTCTAGTACAGACATTCTTTGTCTAGTACAGAACATTCTTTGTCTAGTACAGAACGTTAAGAACATTTCTTTGTCTAGTACAGACATTCTTTGTCTAGTACAGAACATTCTTTGTCTAGTGCAGAACGTTAAGAACATTTCTTTGTCTAGTACAGACATTCTTTGTCTAGTACAGAACATTCTTTGTCTAGTACAGAACGTTAAGAACATTTCTTTGTCTAGTACAGACATTCTTTGTCTAGTACAGAACGTTAAGAACATTTCTTTGTCTAGTACAGACATTCTTTGTCTAGTACAGAACATTAAGAACATTTCTTTGTCTAGTACAAAACATTAAGTTCCATTTCTTTGTCTAGTACAGAACATTATTAAGAAAAATAAAAAGAACAAAGACTGCCCTTTGGTTATGTAGAAGGGCTTAGGCAGAGAGAGGGGAATACGAGAATTGGGAACTTGACTTCCTGACTGTTTACCTTCTTTTTAGATCAAATGATTGATAAAACAAAGGTGGAGAAATCTGAAGCCAAAGCTACAGAGCTGGAAAAAAAGGTATGTATGAGAGATCAAGAATAATTGGAATGTATCTTTATCTAAGGATTTTGATTTTTCTGACATGTGAAACAGTTACCTGTGATATATTCAATGTTTAGCACACAGTAGCAGTTCCTAGGGGAACCCTTTCTGCTGTAGGTTACTCAGTGGAGAAAGTGGTGTGGATGTGATCATGAGGAGGTAGTCAGTCGTGAGTTTGCACAGTTCTTGGGCCCCTGAGCAGGAGGAAAGACAGGTGACACTCTCATATAACATTGACAGCACTTGGGTTTGCTTGGCGACTCAGGCCTTTTATCCATAGAACAACAGGAACTGGAATATGTCTGAATTCTCTTTGATTAAGGACTCCTATTGTTTTTGTTTTTTTAATTTTTTTTTTTTTTTTTTTGCGGTACATGGGCCTCTCACTGTTGTGGCCTCTCCCGTTGCAGAGCACAGGCTCCAGATGCGCAGGCTCAGCGGCCATGGCTCACGGGCCCAGCCGCTTCATGGCACGTGGGATCTTCCCAGACCGGGGCACGAACCCATGTCCCCGGCACTGGCAGGCGGACTCTCAACCACTGCGCCACCAGGGAAGCCCAAGGACTCCTATTGTTGATAGGTTTTTGATCCTTGAGAATACTGGGATTGTGCACCTTAGCTGTCCTGGTTAAATGTCTTTAAAATCTTAGTTGTTGCTGTTTTTAAAAATAACTCCAAGTATAGATAGACTATGGAAATAATCCCTGGCTTCCCCCTCCTTTAACCTTGATTTTAAGGTTGAAATCATGGTGGCCTTTTTTCCAGGCATCCCTTGGGTCAGTGAGCTCAATGGATCAAGGATTAGCACAAAACAGTAAATTATGGGGACTAACACCTGGCCTTTGCTGAGTTGGAGAGCTTACTGGGAGCCTGATTTCTTTCTCCTCTAGCTGGACTCAGAGTTAACAGCTCGACATGAGCTACAGGTGGAAATGAAAAAGATGGAAAGTGACTTTGAGCAGAAGCTCCAGGATCTTCAGGGAGAAAAGGATGCATTGGGTTCTGAAAAGGAAAAAATTGCCACAGAGAAACAGAACCTGGAAGCAGAAGTGTCTCAGCTCACAGGAGAGGTAATATCTGAACAGAGAAGGCAGAGTGACCTGTAACTGCCATCAGCAGCCTCAGAGTGAGCTTGTTTTGGAGCAGGACTGTCACCTTACTCCCAGGGAGGGTTCAGATACTAATAGGTAATCTAGTTAGATGGCACATATTTTTAAAATCATAAGCTGTTTTGTTTTGGAAGTAAGTAATACATAGATGGAAAATTTGGAAAATACAGAACAACACAAAGAATAGATGAGTCACAGTACTACCCAGAAATAAAGATAATAGCCTTCTAATAAATTTAGGAGTAAATACTAAATAAACTGTTCTCATATTTGCTATTTTTCTCTTATTTTAGTCATCTCTGGACAGATTTATGCCCACACACTCTCTGCAATTATAGATATTTATATGATCTGTGATACTTGATAACTTGATCACCTAGGTGGTTATATAATTACCTGTATAGCACATATGTTAATTACATACCTAGAATATTTGATTTACTTGATCTTTGCATTTTCTTTCTTTTTTAAAAAATTAATTTATTTTATTTTTGGCTGCATTGGGTCTTTGTTGCTGCGCGCGGGCTTTCTCTAGTTGCGGTGAGCAGGGGCTACTCTTCGTTGCTGTGTGCAGGCTTCTCGTTGCGGTAGCTTCTCTTGTTGTGGAGCACGGGCTCTAGGCATGTGGGCTTCAGTAGTTGCAGCACGCAGGCTCAGTAATTGTGGCTCGCAGGCTCTAGAGCTCAGGCTCAGTAGTTGTGGTGCACAGGCTTAGTTGCTCCGCGGCATGTGAGATCTTCCCGGACCAGGGATTGAACCTGTGTCCCCTGCGTTGGCAGGCAGATTCTTAACCACTGCGCCACCAGGGAAGTCCCGATCTTTGCGTTTTCTAATCAAAGGGAGAGTTTAACATAAACTTTGAAGTTGCCGTTTTAATGCAAAGCATACTGAACTAGGAACATGAAGACCTGAATTCTAGTTTTGTCTCTGTCACTAAATAGCTATGTGACTTTAGGTGGAGCCTTTCAACTGTCTGACTCCTTTCACTCCCTTCATGTGTAAAGTGAGAAGTTTGGATTAAGTAACTTCTTGGGTCCTTTCCAGCCCCAGTGGTCCCTGAAGTGGAGTGAGAAGTACTCCCATTGGTGTTATTTCTTTAGGTTGCCAAGCTGTCCAAGGAACTGGAAGATGCCAAGAAAGAAGTGGCTTCACTCTCCACTGCAGTTACTGCTGCAGCCCCTCCTAGCAGTGCTACTTTCCCCCCTGCCCCTCCTTTACCTGGTGACTCTGGGCCTGTCAGTCCCCCCTCACCCCCTTTACCAGGAGAGGTTAGCACAGCCTCTGCACCCCCTCTTCCTGGGGGTGGGGCCATTCCTCCTCCACCACCTCCTCCTCCTCCTCTGCCTGGGGGTGCCTACATCCCCCCACCCCCTCCTCTGCCTGGGGGTACCTGCATCCCCCCACCTCCCCCTTTGCCTGGGGGTGCCTATGTCCCCCCACCCCCTCCTCTGCCTGGGGGTGCCAGCATCCCCCCACCCCCTCCTCTGCCTGGGGGTGTTGGCATCCCCCCACCCCCCCCTTTGCCTGGGGGTGTTGGCATCCCCCCACCTCCGCCTTTGCCTGGGGGTGTTGGCATCCCCCCACCTCCGCTTTTGCCTGGGGGTGTTGGCATCCCCCCACCTCCGCCTTTGCCTGGGGGTGTTGGCATCCCCCCACCTCCTCCTCCCTTGCCTGGAGGACCAGGAATGCTACCTCCCCCTCCCCCTCTTCCTGGTGGAATCCCTCCACCCCCTCCATTTCCTGGAGGCCCTGGTATTCCTCCACCTCTCCCTTTTGGAGTTCCTGCAGCCCCAGTTCTGCCATTTGGATTAACCCCAAAGAAACTTTACAAGCCAGAGGTACAGCTCCGGAGGCCAAACTGGTCCAAGGTGAGAATTTCTGTCCATCTCTTCATCAGTAGATTTTAAGAGACCACTTCAGTTTCCTACTTTGTGTTTTGTGCATGGTTGGGCTTCCCTTTCTTATGGCTCACATCTGTCTGTCTTCAAGTTTCACTCATGTGTATGTTTATTCAGCAGATAATAGGCAAATCCTATATGCTGGATATCACTCGGGAGAGTTCTTCGAGCCCTATACTCTGCTACAAAACCTAAACTTATCCTTAAGTTAATATTTTTGCCCTTTTCTCTGAGGATATGAGTGCCATGGGATACCACACAGTTTGATAATAGTCATTTCACCAATCTGCAAGGTACTGATAAATTTTGCTGATCCAAAAGTCATGGATTTATGGATACAACTCCCTACCACTCCCACCCACCCCCACCCCGGTAAATAAGTTACACAGGATATGTTTGCATGGCACAGTGTGTGTTTGAAAGCGCTGTGATTCTGCATCAGCCTTTTGCTTCTGGAAACCAAGGTAAAATAAAGGAGCTTAGGGATTTGTTCATATAAAGTGAACGAATTTGGTACAGTTCACCACCCTGATGGGAAAAGTGTAATGTAGAGCAAGGGAAGATGTGAAATAAAGCCTTAATGCTTCTAAAAGTAGAGGATTTGGGGTTAGAAGGAGGATAAGCAGCATAACTGATTCTAGTTGTTGAATAATCACCAATAAACACATAACCTGGAATCATCGTCTCCTGGTCCCACCACAAAGAGCATAGCTGTTCTCTGTGTCTCAGGTTAGTCTTATTTTAGTATGATGTTGACAATAACCAGCCAGCTGCTTCTTTTGCATCTTAATCAGTTTTCTAGGATGGAAAGTACAGAGCTCAGTTTAGTAACTCTTAACACCTGCCTGTATCCACAGTTTGTCGCTGAGGACCTTTCCCAAGACTGCTTCTGGACAAAGGTGAAGGAGGACCGATTTGAGAACAATGAACTTTTCGCCAAACTTACCCTTACCTTTTCTGCCCAGACCAAGAGTGAGTCCTTTCCTCTTTCATGCAAAGGGCCAGTGTAGGACTTAGAACATTTGTTAAGGGGGTCTCCCATTTCTTTCCCTTCCCTGGGTGAGGGTTGAAGAGAGCTGGGAGTTCCTATTCAGAAGAAAATAAGCTGGTTTTGTATTCTGGGGATGCTGGAGTTGGCAAAGAGAACTGTTGCGTGTACGTATTTTTCCCCCCAGTTTTTTTGCATGTAGGTATTTTACATGCATGTAGGTATTTTACACAAGTGTAACTTGTGGGGATATGAGGTTAATGTGACAGAGCTCAGGCTGGTCTGAGAGTATCATTTTGATGATACTCTTGAATGGATTCTGGCACTGCCTTTAAGGCGCCTTCTTTAGACCTACATATGTAATTGATAAGAGCTGAGCAGAGTCTTTAGTAGGTGAGGTGGCTGAACAACTGTGTTTGTAAAATAACAAAGAACCATATGTGATCCCTTTTCTTTTTTCCATTTCTTTCCAATATCTGATGCTTTCTCCTTCCTGGCACTTTGCTCCTGCAGCTTCAAAAGGTAAGAATACAGAAGAGCCTTGTAGTTGGGTCTCTTGAATATTAGAGAAAAAAAATGAAACAGATGTAAAGGGATTTCTCTTTAGAAAACTAAGACTAGAAATTGGGGATTGATTTCTCTTTTGCTAGGTTTTTCTTGAGAGTCCAGAAGGACCAGTAGCTCTGATGTTAGCTGACAGGGAAGAAAATTATTTTAAGTTGAAGCTACAATATACTTGCTCTTTCTTTGGAAGGTGAGGGACAACTTAAATAATACTGTTACTTTACATTTGTGTTGTATTTTACAAATTTCAAAGTGCTTTAACATATTCTACCCTATTAGGACTGCAAAGAAACCTTATGAGGTAGGTTGGGTGTATATTATCTCCGTTCCATAGCTTACATAGCCTTATTAGTTAGGTAGCTTGCCCGAGGTTTTATATGGCCAGATCCAGGGGTCTTGACTTCTGGTCTGTCTTTTCATATAAATTCTTGCTTTTCTTTTTCACCTTCATATCTTCCCCTTTATTTTAGAAGAGCTGATCTATTTTGCCCTTTTCTTTCTTCACTTCCTAATTCTTGTGGTTTCGTGCTGTCTTGTGATGGGACACTTACAGTTATTTCCCCAGAGGGATGCAGTATTTGCAAGATATTGTCATGTACCTAATGACAGTTATAACCTAATAATTTTGTATTTCCATCTTCTTCCAGCTTTTTTGTTTATTTAGAGGTTTATTATGACCCTAGTGATGACAATTAAGTGCAACTTCAGAGCACTCCTCCCTCCCCCTGCCAGTAAATAAGCATTTTTAAAGACAGTTACTACTTTTTTCCTTAAGTGATCTGATGGGACTAGGCTGCACTTCATTCTAATAAGATACCTAACAGAGGGAGTTTTCTGGTGGCCTAGTGGTTAGGATTCGGTGTTTTCACTGCAGAGGCCCGGGTTTCATCCCTAGTCAGGGAATCATCCCGCATGCTGCATGGCATGACACAGCCAAAATACAAAAAAAAAAAAAGAAAGAAAGAAAGAAAGAAAAGAAACCTGTGCCTCTGGCAGCCCCTAGTTACACATATGTATCTAGGAGTCAAAGATCACAGTGCTCAGGCCTGCCCTGTTGCCCTAGCATTCTGGGCAAAGTTGCCTTTTCCTCTAAGAGATATATCACCTTCTGAACTAAAGTTCAGCTCGGAGAATTACTTCTACCTGCTATTAAAAATGCTGTGATAATGACCACTTATACTACTCTAGAATATCAGCAAAGACTAGTTGACAATCAAAATCAAATTTGTAAGTTCACAGAATACATCCCTGTGTTGGCCTCTGGTGTCATTTTCTTTCTGGTGGCTGCATTCTGAGTGCCACTGCAAACGTACACTGACTCGGTCCCTTTTCCTGCCTGCTCTGTCACCATCCTTCTTTTATCCTGTACATTTGTATTGCTGTTGATTGCAGTGGAGTTTTCTGCAGTTTAGTGGTTTGCCTCGGCATTTTATTCCCACTGTGAATTGGTATGTAGTGTGTGTGTATGTATATATATATATATATATATATATATTTTTTTTTTTTTGGCTGCGTTGGGTCTTCATTGCTGTGCAAGGGCTTTTCTCTCTAGTTGTGGCGAGCAGCATCCACTCTTCATTGCGGTGTTCGGGCTTCTCATTGCGGTGACTTCTCATTGCGGAGCACGGGCTTTAGGCGTGCGGGCTTCAGTAGTTGTGATTTGCGGGCTCTAGAGCACAGGCTCAGTAGTTGTGGCACACGGGCTTAGTTGCTCCGTGGCATGTGAGATCTTCCCAGACCAGGGCTTGAACCCATGTCCCCTGCATTGGCAGGCAGATTCTTAACCAATACGCCACCAGGGAAGTCCTGGTATGTAGTGTTTTTTTTAAAAATTAATTAATTAATTTTTGCCTGTGTTGGGTCTTCGTTTCTGTGCGAGGGCTTTCACTAGCTGCGGCGAGCGGGGGCCACTCTTCATCGCGGTGCGCGGGCCTCTCACTGTCGCGGCCTCTCTTGTTGCGGAGCACAGGCTCCAGACGCGCAGGCTCAGTAGTTGTGGCTCACAGGCCCAGTTGCTCCGCGGCATGTGGGATCTTCCCAGACCAGGGCTCAAACCCGTGTCCCCTGCATTGGCAGGCAGATTCTCAACCACTGCGCCACCAGAGAAGCCCTGTAGTATTTTTTAAATACCTAAACAAGACCTTATCTCATCGTTTGTTATTTTCAACAGTGTAACCAAACTTTTTAATGTTCTTTTAGCCTTCAATTTCTGCCCTGGAAACTATTTTCTGTTCATTGATGATTCTAACTTCCTGACAGCTTTGGCTCCTGCCCCCGCCCCTTAAATTATTCTTAGAAATCTCTGTATCTTAATCTGAAAGGAATAAGTATGAATTAGTCAATTTAGTTTAGTGTCAGTATTGATTTTCATGTAATAATAATCATCATTAGTAGTTTGCTGCTACTTTGACGAAGGACATTTCTAGCTAGTCTTTAAATATCTTTACTTTAGTTAGCACTTTCAGGTGTTAAATTGGCACCCTGCCTTAATTTCCCAGTCTTTTTATTAGGAAGCACTAGAGAAGGTGTTCTTGAAAATTATTAAATCATGAACAATTTTCCAAACATCCTAAATCTTACTCATTTAAAACAATTCCTGGGATAGATTTTTTTTTTTCCTATCAAACAAGTACTTATGGTTTACCCAACTCTAACAGTTATCACATGCAACGAAACCTTCCTGCTTGTCATCAACCACACTACATCTGTATGTTTCCAGTCATCTTCTCCCAAGAAACAAATGCTGCTCCCTTTAAAAATTATTTCTTCCTTGCATTTTCAGTGTTTTACTGACTTTAATGTTTGGTTTATTTTTTTCTTCTACATTTTCTTGCTTTCTTTTCCTTTGAGTTACTCTGCAAGTCTATAGTGATGCAAGCAGTATTTGAATGTCAGGGCTTGTTCTAATGTGTATTTCTTGGTGACAGAATAGTTGCTTTGACATCGTGTACATGGGCATCAAGTAGCAGATGGAGGTGCTGCATGTGGACCCAGTGCCACAGTACCCACCGTGATCAGGGTAACTCATCTGCTCTGCCTTTTCTGATGCAGTTTTGAGCCTCCCTCTCTTGGTGCTCTGGTTGACAGACTTAATACAGACTCCTCCCAAGTAGCCCCTTTCTTTCAACATGGCCCCCCAAAAACACTTTAGTAAAAAAGACTTTAGGCTTCTAGAGTTTAGGTTTTTATCAGGTAAGGAATTTCAAGCTAAGAAAACTTCAGAGGTGAGGACTCAGAGGATCTAGAGCTCCTCAGTATGAAGGCAAGGTTTACTTTGCTTTTGGTGCTTTGAACATCTCTAGTATAACATTTCAGAATACCTTCATTCTTAATCCTTTTTTCGAGTAGGTAACCAGTTTCAGTTACCAAGTCTCTCATTCATAGCCTTAATATTGATGGTATAATTAAATGATAGATAAATACTCATTGCCACTCTATAACTATTTCATCTTCCAGATGAAGTAGAGATATGGGTTAAATAATTTTTTCAAGACCTTATGGTAAGTGCCAGAGGCAGGATTCAGACTCCAGAGTGTGACTCCAAAGTCCTGCTCTAACCCCCTGCTTCCCAGATGTGTATGTCCCTGCCCTAAGAGCTTCTGAAAGCTTAGATCCAGACAGAAGCTTGAAGAAGGAGATATGCTGGCTTCTGCTACCACCTCATTCATTCTGTCACAAATATTCTTAAATTGGAAGTGACTCTTACGAGTACAAAAAAGGAACAACATTAGATTAGGGAAAGTAAGATACCAGATATTTAGGGTTGAAGAAGAGAAGCCATGTTCTGATTACAGTATATTCAACTCTAGCAAAACTAATCCAGCTGGAGAAGCACGACATGCATATCTAGTACATAGACATCTTGCTTAAATGATTTCAGCCCAGTAGTTGCCAGTCTTGATGAAGAAGTTATCTGGACACAAGGTTTGCATAATATTGCATTGTTTCATCTCTCACTTGCTAAACACAACTCTCTGCTGTTTGTTAAGCATAGCTGTATCCCCCTTATATTTTAGTGGTACCTGAAACCTCCCATATACTGATGGCTCCTCCAGGAATGAACATCAAAGAAAACATCCGCCTCACTCTTGACATCTGCCTCCTGTAGGTCAAAGGTCTCGAGCCACTGCTTCATTAAGGTTCAGGAAGATGTGTGCCTTTTACTAAGAAGAGCTAAGAGAGAGGAAGTGGTTCTCAAGTTTATACTACAGATTCTTTTACGCATTTTTCTCTCTTAAGGATTATTGTCTTGTTTCTGATCTCTTGACTTTCTGTAAATCAGGAATTTACTTAGTTGATTTATTCCTTGACAGAGAATACTTTGAATTTTGATTTGATAGGCAGTGCTGTAAAACTTTTAGTCCTTTTTCACTCTCATGCTTATGGTTATCAGCCAGGAGTCTTTTTTTTTTTTTTTTGCGGTACGCGGGCCTGTCACTGTTGTGGCCTCTCCCGTTGCGGAGCACAGGCTCCAGACGCATAGGCTCAGCGGCCATGGCTCACGGGCCCAGCTGCTCCGCGGCACGTGGGATCTTCCCGGACCGGGGCACGAACCTGTGCCCCCTGCATTAGCAGGCGGACTCTCAACCCCTGCGCCACCAGGGAAGCCCTCAGGAGTCTTTTATCATGGTTTCTTTGTTGAATCTGCTTCTTGAATTCCTTGGGAACATGTTCAGTAGTTAAATTTTATTCTTTTTCATCTTCTCCTAGGGAGCATTTTCATCACTGTGGTGGTGGCCTCAGGTCATTATTTGTATGTACAAGATAACTAGTTTTTCATTCTGCTTTCCTTCTCTTACTCTCTTTTGTTGATATCATGATCCCATTAAAAGTATCACCTCTTAAAACGTAGGGTGGTAAGTGATAACTGATGTCCGAAGTACAGTGATGTTTTTCTTTTTTGGTTTATTCCTTCCTTCCAAAAAAAATTCTGCTCTTGTAAGATCCACAAGCTAATCGTCCTTAGTAGGTGTGCGGCGGTGGACAATATGTAGCATTAGACCCTCTCCCTGTTAAAGTATGAGGTGCATTTCAGGAATTACGAGCATCAGAGCAGTTCTACAAGTGGTTAATAGCAGTAATGTTGAAAGAACTCTGGCTAAAAAGTAAGATCCTGGCAAAAAGCTGAGAATTTCATAAACAGTAACAATATTCTAATTAGGATTTGACTGTCGGCCCAGATTCCAAGGTTTGTGCTGTAGTCGCGCAAGTCTGAACTATTGGTGACAAGCGGTAGGTTTACCTGTCTACTGCTGTCCCAGAACCTTCTTGCTTAAGGCTTCAGTCTACAACAGGAGCCTGTGTTGGGGAAGCAATCCCATCTTTCCCAAAAGGGATCTAAGGGTCTTTTTCCTTTTCCCTGTGATCCTTTTCTGTCCACTAGGTAGCACCCACCCAGTTGGATCTTTATCAGGAAACACCTTAGTGAATCTTTACAGCCTCTGCAACTTTATCCTCTAGAAATAAGATTTTCTAAGAGCTCCTCATGCTCCACCTTAGTCAGTGATTCTTTTGGCAGAAGGGTGTCTGTTTCATCAGTTCCCTACCCTTTCAAGTGTATATATAGGATTAGGACCAGAAGTGCTGCTCAAGTGAACATTTGTCTTTTAATTACTTGCTACTCTTGGATTTTGAGCAGGGTCAGGCCATTAGCTCAAAGCAGTTGGGAAGTTCTGTAATATCAGATAGTACTCCCTTGTGATTTAAAAACATAAATCTACCTGTATCACCTGGGGTTATGAGGACTCCTGCATGTGGAATAAGTACCACACTTCCTCTGGGTTGTGATCTCCCATCATCAGTGGTATAAAAGAAGAACCGCAACTACCCCCTCACATATCCCTCAAAACTCCAAACCTTGCCATCACTATTTGCCTTGAACCCACTGGATCTAATATTGTGTCATTTATCTAGGTTTATGTCACTCACCACAGGAAGGCGCAGACTCCCAGGTTCCCCTCATCTCCCATACTCGAATCCCCATAGGTTCTGTGTGTCTCCTATTCTGCCTCCTCCTGCCATCCCACCTGAGCTCTTGAAACCTGTCCACTGTGCCCTCAGGAATTCATGGTCCATTACTAACAAAATCTCCTATATCATCGACTTCACTTTGTTGCTCTAACAGAAACCAGGCTTTCCCTTTTGCCCTCTCGTGTGTTTTTTTTTCCCTCTCATAAACCTCACCCCAGTGGACCTGAAGATGGGGTAGATGTCCTCTTTGTTCTTCATTGCCACTTTCAGATCAGTCCACCTTTTTCTTTCCTAAAAACCCATAATTTTGAATCTCATGACATCAAGTCATAATCACCCAATTTCTCTCTTTGTGCTGTTGTCTACTAACACCCCAATTTATTCCTCTGTAGTACTCCAGTGCTGTTTCTTAAATCTTAGCAATTTCTGTATAAAAGGGTCATGATCCTCCCAATATTCTGGCCTCACATTTCCTGGCACTCTTCTTTTCTAGTGATGATCTGTCCTTCACCCCATCTCACCCATCTGTCTTACGGTCATCACCAGAACTGCAGCCCCTCCACAATCTCAATTTCATACCACCCACCTTCCATTTTTTTTCTTGTGAAAGATATAGTTTATGTCCAAAAAATATGTATCTATTGTTGCTGTAAAAACTAGATGTAATGCTAAGTGAAGAGAAATTGAACCATAGTAGCAGCACAAAATAAAATGCTGAAATAGTTTCATTCTAGAGAACACAAGACATGGTCACAGAATTCAAAACAGGGTGCTGTGGATGTGAGTTTAGAAACAGAAAAAAGATGAGAGGGTATTTCTTAATAGTACCACCTTCTATCTTTTTACCTTGCTGTCTTTGGTACCCTGACCCCAACAATCCTCCAGCCCTACTGAGACGCCACTCCATTTATCCTTCAGTTTTCACTGTCCTTCACCCCCTTGAAGACTTCACTTTCTTCAGGTAAAATTATCATTAATAATTATAATAACCCTTCCCTAGGTTTTTTTTTTTTTTTCTTTCCCCATTTCTCTCTCATTTCATCTTACTTGGTTTGCAAGATCACAGTCCTGGTTATTAATTCCATCTCTATCCACCCTGCACCTGTAGCGGTGCAAGTGGACACACTGGAGAAAAGGATACAACTTGCTCTCCTTGATACACTTTCTTCTCTTGGCTTTCAGGACAGCAGGGTCTCTTTCTCCTGCCTCACTGGCTGTTTTTTCTCCTGTCTCTCCTCTGCTCAGTTGGCAATATTGCTTGGCCTTGCCAGGCAACAGATATTAAACATTTCTAGTCCATTCAGTTTCCTACTCTCCTAAATGATTATTTCGCACCTTTTCTCTCCTCAAAGGCCCAACACCTCCCTCATCCTCATTCTTAGTTGAGGATGTTTTCTTTCTACTTCACTGAGAAAATTGAATTAGAAGAGGAGCTTCCACAGACTCCCACCATTACTTTTACCTACTTTCTGTGTCTTCCACTGTGACCATGTTCCTGTCTAAAGCCAGTTTCTGGGCCAACGTGATATCCTCATTTCAACAAATGTATAGAATACACTGAAAGTATAAAATCTCCTTCTCCCCTCTCGACCATGGTTAACCATACCTTTCATATGCATATGTTATTCTAATAAAGGAATAGGTAAAATCCTTTTCTCCTTTAGTTCAGGAAAGAAAATGTAGGAAATTTTCAAATAGAACCATACTGGAAAATTAAGGGGCAGGGGAATTAAAAGATAAAATTATAGAAATGTGAAGGTATATACATATTTTTAATGTAATGTGTGTGATCCCATTTGGTATCCACTGCTCTGCCTTTTGCTTGACATGTTTTAGCATCTCTTGATATCATTAGATCTACCTCATTTCTTTTTTCTTCTTTTTTTTAAATTGAAGTATAGTTGATTTACAATGCTGTGTTAGTTTCTGGTGTACAGCACAGTGATTCAATTATACGTATATATATTCTTTTTCATATTCTGCCTCATTATTTTTAATGGATAGTTGAATTCTGTCAGATAAATAGTACAAGACGATCCCTTATTGAGAATTTAAATTACTGATTTTTTATATAACAACAAACAATGCTGCCAGAAATATTTTATATTTATCCCTGCATACTTGCATTTCTGCACGGTAAATTCTTAAAGTAAAATTTCTGGGCCCAAATTACTAGGTGTAGGATTGTACCACTTTACACTTCCACCAGGAATAAGAAACTATTATAATTTCTGATAGGGCAAAAGTGTTACCTTGTTTTAATCTGACCACTAATGAGACTGAACCAAAGGTTATCTATCATACCTTGACTCTCTCCTCATCTGTAAAATGAGATAGATAAACCTAAAGATACCTTTCAGTTCTAAACTTATGGTTCTCTTACTGTATTTTCCTTTTTTCCTTGAATAAGCTGTCTTCGGTGTTATCTGTCTACATCTCACTCTTGTTTTGACAGCTTTCTAAGTTCTTGTGTTGGTTTACTTGTTTTGGTCTGAGTTTCATGCATCTTATCCCATGCACTGGGGCCAGGCATTAGGACTTCCTCCTTGCTTACAACCAGTATTTGGGGATAGAGAGCTAAACTGGTGTAAAACTTTAAAACTTTTGCATGAAGCCTGCTGGTATAGATTGCACGGAAGACTTACTGGTGGAGATTTAAGGGAGGGTGTAATCAGATAAAGATAATTAAACTTTAATTCCTTCTAAACTAGAGGAATTTGATATATTTTATCTGCAGTGTGCTCTTCTCCTTTTTCACCACCAGATGGCACATGGAGCTCTTCTATTTTCGATGTGTCATTGTTACGTCTGGTAGTGACGCAGTCACGTTAGAGAGAGGCAACCTCTGTTGTTTTCAAATACACACTGCCTGGTATGCTGCCCTCTACCTGTCAGGAAATTCACTTGGAGGACTGATAGTAAAACGAAGACAGGAAGCTATAACTTGCCCTTTAACGAAAGCATCTTGTCCTGTTGCAGCTTGTATTTTTATAGGAGCAATATTAGTGCTCTTTTGGGGGCCCAGAGGCTGGAGAATGCTTTTGAGTTTGTTTTTGTTTTAGTCTGATATTTTCATGAAAGCATAGCCTTCATTTCAGAGGGCTTAAAGAGGGGCTTAAATTTTACCAGCTTGGTAGTTCATTTTGTAATCCCATTATATACACGTTCCTAACACCATCTTTGTCTCAATTTCTGCTGAATAGCTACTTTAGGCACACAATAGAACTACCCACTGATTATATACTGATAATTTCCCAGGGATACTATACTGAATTTCCTTCAGGGAATTCCCCTAGCCTATCTTGGGTAGAATTTGCTGCTGCAGAAAGGCTTTTACAGTCAACCCTTCTGTCATTTGTTAACTCCTGATTATCTTAAAATAATCCCAGTTTTAGAGCCTCTTTCTAGCTATTCAGACTTTAGTTTGTGCCTCTGTTACTATTCTAGACATAAACAGACTGAAACTGTATCTTTTAAACCCAAGGTCCTATCTCCCATTACCTACAGATTCCAGATTTTATTTCTGACAAAATGTCCTTTTATATGGCATTGGCTGAGACTCAGGCCATCTGCCATGGGATGAGTATTGCCTAAATTTCTGTCAACTTAGTGCAGTTAGTCCTTATCCTTAAATATCTATTTCTACCAGTAATTCCCAGACTTCAGTGTGCATAAGGATTACATGAGGAGTTTGTTAAAGGTATAAATTCCTGGGCTCCACCTCCAGAGATTCCAAGGACTGTAGAAGGGTATGTTTTTAACAAGCTCCTCATGTAATACACTAATATGGCTTGATCCATTGCTTCAGTATTTATTTCTTTTTCCATTTTCTGCTCGCTGTCTTCCCACTCTCTGCCGTAGTCTAGAAGCTGATTTCTACTTTTTCTTGTAATAACATTTTGATGTGTCTATCAGAGTGAGTGTTGTACAATTATTCTTGTTTTTATGGAGGTCATGCATGATCAATTAGGAAACAATCTGACATTTTCTGTTAACTGGTACCACACTTGCTTTTACAAAATTCTTTTCTTGCCATCCTCCCAGCCAGGTCTCGACAGGCATCTTAGAAGGATGGTTCTAAAGAAGTTCTCTGGAGTCAGTGAAGTAGCTGGGAAGCACTTCGAGACTGACTAGCCTGGAGAGGGTGGATGGAGGGCAGCTGATGAGAGGTCTCTCAGGCCCACACAGCAAAGATGGAGCTGTGAGGAACTAGAGGAAGTCCAGATCATGATGAAAGATGTTACAGCTGTGCAGCTATAACTCTTATTCAAGTTTGGTTGTTCTCTCACCATGGAGACCTGGAGTTGGTAGGGATTAGAGACGTGTGTAGGAAGAGGAATGGGATCTCAGGGAGATGTGAGAGCAGAGCTGGGCTTCGGATGGGTTTTGCAGAAGAGTGATCCAGTGCTCTGTGGGCTCCTACTGGAGCCCAACAGTGCTGCCTCAAAGAAAAAGCACTGTTCTGAGGATCCCTTCTAGTCTTTGGGAATCATTCGGTCTGAACTTGCTTTTCTGTTGGTATGGGACAAATCTGCCTCCTAACATGAGGTTGGGAAGACTAGTTTTCAGGGAGTACAGAGGGTGTCTCCACTATAGAATATTTCCTCTGGGACTTTTCTTTCTGCATCTCTATTATCTATTTTTTATGTAGGTGATATAGGTAGTTCAGAAGTAAAGATGATATTTTTAAAAAGTCTTAATTCCCTTCCTAGTATTCATGCATCCCAACCTTCTCCCTCTCTGGCTGTGCCATGTAGCTTGTGGGATCTTAGTTCCCCAACCAGGGATTGAACCCGGGCCACAGCAGTGAAAGCACTGAGTCCTAACCACTGGACTGCCAGGGAACTCCCTAGAAGTAACCATTTTTATTAATTTCTTTTAGAGTTTTTGAAAAATGCAATTGTAGCAAATACTAATATAGATTCTTATCCTCCCTCCCCTTACCAAAAGTACTGTCTATACTGTTCCATACCTTGCTTCTATATCCTGGAGATTTTTCTTATTAGTACATAGAGATCTTTCTCATTAAAAAAAATTGTAAATTAAAAATTTTTTTTAGTTACCACTTTTATAATGAACAGTACGAAAAAACAGAAATACATATAGTAATGAAGTAATCTGTCCTTTTTTTGGAAACAGTCCCTGCAGTAACCCATTTGATCTGATTGCATTTTAGTGTGAACGTGTCCTTGTGTCCTCCCTGCTTTCCTTGCAAACTCTTTCATGTAACGACTAAACAGTTAGTTACCAACACCAACCCTAAATGTACAGCAATTCATACTAGAGCCTTACAGCCACTGTGGTATGGGGAAGAGAGACTTGAGAATTTCTGCTAAGGGGCCTTCCAGACCTCCAGCTACTTCCCTGGAGTAGGAGCCGAGCTTTGTGTCACTAGCACAGGGACACTACCCGTAAAAGGGTATGGCCTTCCTACTTAGTTTTTGTTCTGGAGATAATTGCTGTAGAACTTAATACCCTGTAACTATCCCATTTTATGACTCTGGTCCATCACCTTTGGAGCAACATGGAAGAATGCTCATGATACAGTGTTAGGTGGGAAAATGCAGGAAACAATTATATTCAACCCTTATTGCAATTGTGTTTTACAGAAAAAAATGCAGAAGTAAAAGTCTGAAAGGGAATATACCAGAATATTATAACAGATTTTGTTAGGGTGCTAGACTTTTTTTTCCTTCAACTTTTCTATACTGTGGTCTCTTAGTTTTATAATGGCAAAGACAAAAGGGTTAAGAAGGAAATTTGCTAGTGTCCAGAATGCTTGAAAAGGGGGTTTCTAGAGTATTTGGACCTAATAGATTAATTTCTGCAAGGCAGAGTGCTAATGCCCAGTTCTGTAGAGCAGGTAACAGCATCTTTTACTTCATTCTCCCTAATGATCCTAGCCTGCTTCTCTTTGAAAAGTCAGATTACAACTTAAAAAGCTATTTGTTCTCTTTTCCGCTACCCTGGGTAAGGGAGCCCCAGTTATACAACAAAAGGGCATTGGTAGCCCCATGTCTGCAAGATGGGATGGAATCATTCATCCCTCCTGATCCTTCAGCAATCCCAACTCTGTTCTTAAAGTCAGTGATATTTTCTCTTGGATCTATTAGATGAAAAGATAAGGCACTCTCCTGTCTGTCTGTGTGTGTTTAAATTTCCTCTTTGCAAGAAAAACTGCTAAAATCCTTCCAAGAAGAATGTCCCCCTTTTCCTGTTCTCCTTGCATTCCTGTTCTGCTTGCATTTTTCTTTTCAGCCACGGGGCGTGCGCAGTTGAGCCATTTTGGCTCAGATTCCAGATTGTGAGGTCAGAGACCAGGGATTGGAGGAGACTATCAGGTGACTTTCTGTAACAGTGATGATGGTCCAGCCCTCATCCCCACCCCTTCCCTCCCCCCTCCGCCCACCCTTTCCTGGCTTCCACCTTAGGAACAAAGAAAGGGAAAAAACAGCAGTGTGACGAAAACCAGCAGCTGCGTCTGCAGACTCAGGCTGGGGGCTGGGTGTTTATTCCATCTGTTCTCTTTGTTATTCTTTTACCCTGTTACTTCCCCTCCCAAAACCCAGAATAAAATGGAGGGTATTTCTAGGATTCTTTGTTACAGAGAATGGGTTAGAATTCTGCAGTTTACTCCGTGTTTAGGTTGGGGGCTGAGGGAGGTAGGCTGAGCAGAGATTAAAACTGTTCCCAGCACCTAGGAAAAGATGAACGTATTTTGTCTTCTCATTCCATTTTGTCCCAGAATTCCTATTTAATGTCAGATACAGTGACAGAGGCTTATCACCCATTCTTTCTAATTATTAAAACAATGCTCCCTAATAGGTATTATCTTCATTTTATAACTGACAGTTATGAAGTATAGAATAGTTAACATGTCCTTTGCTTACTGAGAGCTTATAGCAAGTAAATACCAAGCCAGGATTTGACCCCAGGTCTCTTGGGCTCAGAATCCAGCATTATTGAAGGGAGTGGCAAGAAGGCAGGAATGTCAGAAAAACCTGAGATGCTAGCTGCTGGGGACTGTCCTGGCACTGTGGCAGTGTTCTTTGCTTTTCACAAGTGACGAGTGTCCTGATTTCTTCAACAAGTAAATCTCAAGGGATAAAAGGAGATGGAAGGGAACATATACGTTAAAAGAGAGTCTAAAAATACGTCAACCCCTTATTCAGATCCTGATTCATTTTTTAAAGGAAGGAAAAGTCTTTATTCCCAGCGCCTTATTTTGATGCCTTTTCTCCTGCCCTCTCATGCACCTGTTCCCTTACATAAACCCGTCCTACCCTTTTGCTGACTTGCTTGGGGCAGTGCCTGTCCTTCTAGCCCCTACCCACCCACATCTCGGAAGCTGATCTCGTTGTTAGCACTCCCTTATTGAGTCACCATCCTGGGTGTGCTGGGAAAGTATCTGTGAGAAGCTCAATGACTGTATTGTCTGAATGAGCAAATGCTTGTGAAGTGCCCAGATTCTGAACGCTGCGTTTCTGCCACCCTTTCATACTTCTGTTTGCCCCCTTCTTGCTAACTCAGCATTTGGTTCTTGTAGATTTGGAATTCTGTCTGGCTTTGTTCTTGACCTTCAGATTTATCCATCTCTGCCACTTTGCTCCATCCTTCCTTACAGCTTGCACATCCATGATGGCCCAGTTTTGTTGGATTTAGCAGATAGGTATTTATTTTGGCCAAGAGGTCAGTGATAGAAATCTGGTTACCTTTGGGCAGGAATAACAGCTGTTCAACTGGCATGCGGTTTATCTGTTCCCCCACAGTTCCCACCGAGGTGTATACCTACAAGTGGCTTTGAGGTACTGAATTTTTCCCCCCGTGCATATTACAGCTATGGGGAGTATAAAGTAGGAATCCCCCACATGGGCTGCTTCTTACATTAGCACATGATAGGGCTCTCTTGCTCTGTCCCCTTCCCAGAATCAAAGAGTTAGTGTAGAGCTTAACAGACATGGTTTATTGTATGCTGGGTGGACTTGGTGATTCTATAGCTATGTTATCCTCACAGAAAGTTTGTTGTTATTTCCTAGAGGTCTAACTAAGTATTCTCGTCTTTCAGATATGCTAGGGAGACCTAGGCCTCTTCCACAAAGACCCTGTTTTTTTAGAGAGAACTGTAGTGGTACCAGAGTCCACTTTTTTTTTTTTAACTTCCTATTATGATTCTGTGCTCATGTGTGTTGTATGTATTGCCATTATCTCACTTTATGGACATTGGATAAACTCACATGTTTGTGCTGCCTCATTTAAGTAGTGGAAACCGTTGGTGCCTTAGATCCACAGATTTTTCAACATATTTCTGCTTTTTCCATCTTTCTCCTGTGTTCTCTTTTAGTCATAAAGTATTTAGTTTACTCAAGGGAGCTGTAGCATAAGACTATGGAGGGTGTTCCCTGTAGAATAGGGACAAATGCCGCAGGCTTCATCCTGGGCAGAGCAAGTAGTGTGTGGTCCTGAGACAATAAGTGAGAATTAAGGATAGGTGGAGTTGTTTTATAGATCAGCCTGAATCTTTCATCCCTTCAAGTGTAACTGGCTTTAGAGCCAGTCTGTGTTCTCAGCAGTATTTCACCAAAGTCCTTTTTCCTATCCCACTTAGTCACTCCCACCTGTGATTCTTAGGAACTTAGTTGCCAGGATGTCAAGCAACTCCCCACTCCTCCATTTCCTGTTTGTGGTCTTCATTGAGAGAAGCCTGCAGCAGGAATTCCCGGGGAAGTGATGGCTATAGCTGTGGGACTCCGGAGGCCATTAGCTCTTTCTTAAGTTGGGGAATACTGTGCTGAGATGGACCTCCCTTCCGTTCTGCAGGCTCTTAGAAACTGTTAATAATCATAACCGAAGTATAACTGGGACTCTGGCTGCTGTTGTGCCTTGACTCTGCTCTCTTTAGAAACGGAGAATTATTTTCTTTTCTTAGCCTCAATTTCTACCCTCTGAAATTTAGAGTTAAAACATAATTTTCAAGATTCATGACAATTGCTTGGACTCTGTAGGATTGATTCTTTTGACATATGCAAAAACAGCAAAAAAAGAAAAATAGGGTCCGTGTGTTGGACAGCAGGGGGTGCCCTTTCCCTTCGCTTTATTGCCTGGCACTCCCTGCTGCATTCAGCCATTTTAGATAGATTGTTTTTGCTCCCAGCTAACTCCATTTTGTGTTTGTGACGCAGGAAAAAAAAATTCTGCAAGGGAGGAGCCTGGCTGGGGGAGGGAGTGAGACAGGCTGAGGCAGGGCTTCAGATCTTTACTCAGCACTTGTTCATCAGGGACTTACCTTGCTGCAGGCTGCCTGCATCCTGAGCAATAGATGCAGCAAGTCCCTGCCAGCTGAGCGAAGAACAGAGTGATGCCTGGCTACTGGACGCCTACTAACCGTGGCTGGGTGCTGGTTTTGAGACAGCATGCAGAACATCCCCTTTGCCTTATGAAGAATCTAAGCCTGGCTTCGGTGGTTTTTACCACAGAGATATTTAGGCTGGTATCCTCAATTAAAGAATCGGCTAAGAAGAAAAGATACCCTTTTCTCTGAGTTGTCGGAGAAGAATCAGATGCCCTAATGACTTCAGGGAAACAATACGAGTTAAAAAACAAACTTTTTATTTTTGAAAATGTAACCTCTCCCCACACACATATATAATACGTACATACATACACACACACGCACACACACACATATATGCGAAGAAAATAGTATGAATACCTGTCTCCATCACCCAGTTTCAAAACTTAACTCATGGCCAGTCTTGTTTCATGTACCTGCATCAGCCTCCTCTTCACCACCCCAGTTATTGTAAAGCATATATCATTTAATATCCTTAAGTAGTTGAGAATGTGTATGAAAAAATAAGGACTTTTGAAAAAAAGAGAGAATTGTATTATCACATCTGAAAAATTCTTTAATATCGCATATCCACTCAGTATTCTTAAAGTAGTATTTTTTGAAGTTTCTTCATCTGAATCAGAGCCACACACAGTCTATACATTACAGTTGGTTGATGTCTCTATAGGTTCCCTCTCTAGCTTGCCTTTGTCTCTTATTTTTTTATCTTGCAGTTTGTGTATAGACTTAATTTCTTAAGGAGAGAGGGTGGATCTCTCAGGTTGGGATTGAGAAGATTCAGAGCCAAACTTCTCTTCTTCACACAGCGGAGCCTCCCATCTTCAGGATTTCCCCAGAGGTGATGGGAGAGGAGGTGAAGGCACAGTGCTCTGCAGCCTTCAGAGGGAGAAGGGACTGGAGTCTTTTACTAGGAGAGTGGCTTGTTTCTCCTGACATGATAGCCTGTTACCTACCCAAAGTCTTTAGAAAAGTTTGCAGACTGCTCTCAACAGAGAACATGGTCAAAGTGGACCATGCTGTTTCCTGGGAATTAAAGGAGAGGTTTTAAGCTTTGGGACACCAAATTTACCTGTTCTTTAATAGCTGCATCTCTAGAGTGATTCCAGGTCCTCAGCTTTATCTCCCAAACCTTTCTTTTTACTTAATTGGCAGCCTTTCTCCCTGATCAGACTTAATTAGTTAGTAATACTTCATAGACTGTTCTGCAGGAAGAAAAAATATCATGTTGTGTGGGGAACGGGCACATGGGAAAATTCTTCCATGGCTTCGGGATTATAACATCCTCATGACCTTGTTGGAGATAACCCCAGGGACGGACCTGGATGCAGATGATGAGATGAAAGCTCTTGGTGTTCTTTTTCCCCTTTTGGAAATGGGTCAGTGACTCTGACTTTCAGCAGCCACAGCAGGCAGTCTATTCCCTTGCTTTGTGGGAGAGCACAGGTTACAGAAGGAAAGTTGCAGTAGTTGACTTCTTGGCAAGGCTGGCAGGGCAGTGGTAAAGTCTGGTCCTTGGAGACTAGGTTGGCCAACTGCCTAGTTTGGAAGCTGTAGTTCCCATTAACCAAAGTGCTAATTTTTAGGTTCTCTCTTCATGTTTAAACTTTTATGGTTAAATATAATAAAAATATAGAAAGTACATAAAACAGATGTGCAACTTAGTGAATTATTATAAGGTGAATACCCTTGAAATGTCACATGTCAGGAGATAGAAACTTTCCAGGAGACTCCTAGGAACATCCATGTGCCTCTTCTCCTCTAAAAGAAACCAAAATCCCGACTTAAGGTATGGTCTCCATTTTTTGAAAAAGCTTTATCACCCAAGTTTATATTCCTGAACACTATAGTTTAGTTCTACCCATGTTTTTTAATGTCTTCTTTTTTTTTCTTTAAATTTTATTTATTTATTTATTATCTTCGGCTGTGTTGTGTCTTTGTTGCTGTGCATGGGGTTTCTCTAGTTGCGGCGAGTGGGGGCTACTGTTCATTGCGGTGCACAGGCTTCTCATTGTGGTGGCTTCTCTTGTTGTGGAGCATGGGCTCTGGGTGCGTGGGCTTCATTAGTTGCGGCATGCGGGCTCAGTAGTTGTGGCTCACAGGCTCTAGAGCACAGGCTCAGTGGTTGTGGCACATGCGCTTAGTTGCTCCGCGGCATGTGGGATCTTCCTGGACCAGGGCTCGAACCCGTGTCCCCTGCATTGGCAGACGGATTCTTAACCACTGTGCCACCAGGGAAGCCCCTTAATGTCTTCTTTATGTCTTAAATCTATTGGCTTTTTCCTCTTTCTCTTTTTTTTCCCCCTTGCAGTTAATTTGTTGTAAAAAACTGTATCATTAGTCTGTGGAGTTTCCCATAATATCAACTTTGCGATTGTATTCGCAGTGTAGTGCGTAATTTCTGTCCTGTGTATTTGGTGTAAATTGGTAATTGGATCTAGAGGCTTAATCAGAACTAGGCTCCATTTGTTTGTCTTTCACCAAGACTTCTTCATAATAGGTGTTAGGTTCCTCTTCAGAAGGCACATAATATGTGGCTGTCCCCTCTGTGATGTTAGCAGCTGTTGATTCTCAATACATAGATCTGTTCATTCGTTACGATTGCAAAATGGTGCTATGCCAAACAAAAGGAATTCCTTATATATCCTAGATATAATTCCTTTGTCTTTCTCTGACTTTGTGGCTTTTCGCTTTTTTAAATAAATTTATTTATTTATTTTTGGCTGTATTTGGTCTTCATTGCTGCGCGCAGGCTTTCTCTAGTTGCGGCAAGCAGGGGCTGCTCTTCACTGTGGTGTGCAGGCTTCTCATGGCGATGGCTTCTCGTTGCAGAGCATGGGCTCTAGGCGCGTGGGCTTAAGTAGTTGTGGCACGTGGGCTCAGTAGTTTGTGGCACGTGGGCTCAGTAGTTGTGGCTCACGGGCTTAGTTGCTCCACGGCATATGGGATCTTCCTGGACCAGGGCTTGAACCCGTGTCCCCTACATTGGCAGGCGGATTCTTAACCACTGAGCCATAAGGGAAACCTACTTTTTTTTTTTTTAACAGTGTCTCAATATAAACAGTGTCTTTATATAAAGTGCTTAGATTTACTAGTGTTTTCCTTTATGAGTAATGCGTCTGTGGCTTATTTAAGAAATCCTTTAGTCATCAAGATAATTAATCCTATAGCTTTTCCATTCACATTAAGGTTTTTAATTAATCTGTAGTTGATTTATTTGCATATGGGTACAATTGCTTTTTTTCATACGGACACTTAGTTCCAGTCCCATTTATTGGGAAGTCTGACATGCTCAGTCTGTTATATCAAGTGCTCTTTTACACCTGGGTCTGTTTTTTGGACTGTGCTCTCCTTCTTGTTGATCATTTTGTCTATCCCAATGCCGGTACCATACGATCTTGATTTATTACTGTTATAAAGTGTATTAATCTCCTATCTTTTGCTGCTTTTCCAAGAATGTCTTAGCTGTTCTTCTTTGTATTTCCATATAAATTTTAGAATCAGCTTGTCAACTTAAAAAAAGAACTCTGTTGGAATTTTTATTCTACTGACTCTATAAATCAGTCTGGGAAGAATTGGTATCTTGTTATCAAGTCTTTTAATCTATGGATCTTAAAATCTACATTCACTTATTTATCATTTTTAATGTTTTTCAGAAAAGCTATATTGTTTCTCCTAGAGGTCTTACACAACTTTTATGAAATTTATTCCTAGGTACTTCATATTTTTATATGATATTTAAAATTTCTTTATAGATTCTTTTGGATTTTTTAATACTGATAATCAGTATCTTCAGATGAGAGTGTTATTTCTTCTTTTCTAATGCTTAAGATTTTTTTCTTGCCTTACTGCACTGGCTCAGACCTCCAGCCAGTGTTGTTGAATGAAGTGGTAATGATGAATATTCTTCTCTTGCTCCTAATCTCAAAGACAAAGTTTTCAACATTTTACCTTTAAGCATGGTTTTTGCCTTCAACTTTTGGTAACTACTCTGTCGAATTAAGGAAGTTCTCTTGTATTCCTACTTTGCTGAGAGTATTTTTCATGAATGGGTACTGAATTTGATCAAATGCTTTTTTGTACTGTTAGAATTATCACATAATTTTTCTCCTTCAATCTGTAATTGTGGTGAAGCATAATAATTGGCTTCTCTTACACTAATCTTGCATTCCTAAAATAAATCCAATTTGGGCATTATATATTATCCTTTTTATTTTATATCGTTTAATTCAGTTTGTTGGTATTTCAAGAATTTTATGCTTATGAGTAAAAGTAACCTATGATTTTTTGTTCTTTTACATTTTGCTATTAAGATTATACTAGCCTCATAGTGTGACTTGAGGAATATTTCCATTTTCTGTACTGTGGAAGAATTTTTACATACAATTAGGGGAATTATTTACTCCTTGACTGTTTGAAATAATTGGCTGGTGAAGTCATCTGGGTCTCCTAGGAAATACTGACTACCAATTTAATAGCTTTCATAGTTATAGGGACTGATCAGGTTTTCTCTTATTGAGTCAGTTTTGGTAAGTTACATTTTTCTAGAAATTTGTCCATTTCATCTAGATTCTCACATATATTTTGTATGAAATTATTTACTTTAATGCCTGAAGCATATTTATTCATTTCTGTTTTTGTTTTTGCTTTTGTTTTTTGTGGTGCTTGTTCCCGACGTTGGATGCCTAATTGCTCTCTCTCATTTTTAAATACTGATCAGTCTCACCAGAGGTTTTGTGAATTTACGAGTCTTAAAAAAAAAAAAAAAACTGTTGGCTTTGTTAATCTCTGTTATAGATCATTAATTTCTGCTTTTACCTGTATTTTCTTTTAAAATTTTTCTTTAGAGTTTATTTTACTGTTCTAATTCTAGTTTTTTTTTTCCTCTTTTTTTTTTTTCCTGATTTCTTGAAATGAGTAGTTAACTCATTAGTTTTGGGTCTTTTTTTTTTTTTCCCATATATGTGTTTGACACTAAGTTTCTGTTTTAGGTGTAGCCCCTAAGTTTTAATAGGCAGTGTATTAGCTTATTAAGGCTGCCATAGTGTTCCACGGACATGGTGGCTTAAAAAGCAGATATTTATTTCTCACAGGTCTGGAGGGTAGAAGTCATAGATTTAGGTGTCAGCAGGTCTGGTTTCTTCTGAGGCGTTTTCCCTTGGGCTGCATATGCTGCCTTCTTGCCATGTCTTCACATGGTCTTTTCCTACGTGCCTGCATTCCTGATGTCTCCTTGTCTGTCCAGATTTTTCTTCTTATAGGGACGCCAGTCAGATTGAGCAGGGTCCACCCTAAGAGCCTCCTTTTAACTTAATCACCTCTTCAAAGACCCTGTCTCCAAATACAGCCATATTCTGAAGCACCAGGTGGTGGGGGGTGCAGGCAGGGGGCCGTGGGGCGTGTTAGGGCTTCAACATATGAATTTGGGAGGAACACAACTCGGTCCATAACAGGAAGCATTTTTATTATTCAGTCCAATAAATTTTGATTTTCATTATAATTTCTTTTCATGGGTTATTTAGAAGTGCTTTATTTCTAGATATATGGAATGTATTAATTTCCTATTGCTGCTATAACAGATTACCACAAATTTAGTGACTTAACAGGAATATAAATTTATTTGGAGTCCACAGTCCTAATATCAAGGTTTTGACAGAGCTGTGTTTCCTTTGGAGGCTTTAGGGGAGAATCCGTTTCCTTGCCTTTTCCAGCTTCTAGAGGCTGCCTGCATTCCTTGGCTTAGGGCCCCTTCTCCATCTTCAAAGTTAGCATCATAGTATCTTCATATCTCTATCTCTGTCTCTCTTTCTCTCCTCTGCTTCTGTCATCATGTCTCTTGTCTTGCTGTGACCCTCCTACCTCCTTATAAGGATCCTTGTAATTACATGGGATCGATCAACCAGGTAATCCAGAATAATCCTCCCATCTCAAGATCAACTTTACCACACCTGCAATGTACTTTTTGTATGTAAAGTTGAATTAGGATGTGGATATCTTTGGGGAAACATTATTCTGTCTACCAGTGTGAGTTCTCAGGATTTTTTTAAATGTCTTATTAATTTCTAGCTAGTTGTGTTTTGGTCAGTGCTCTTGTTTTTTGTTTTTTTGGGGTTTTTGCTTTTTGCTTTCCTTTTCTTTTATATATGAAATCAGCAAGCCACAAAGAAAAAAAGATTTTAAAAAAAGAGAAGAGGTGGGGGGAACAAAAAGGAAAGTAATTGCTGAGGTGATTTCGTACCTTGAGGTAGTTTACTTCGCGCACTTTACCTGATGGACTCCACCCACATGTCATGGTTGTCTGGTTGTTATTGTTGCAATGTCAGAAGAAGGTTAGTCCAAACATGGGCTCTTCCACATGCAGAGAGGGCTTCCTCCCTTCCCAGCATACTTGATAGCATTGTCCAAGGTAGCTAAAGTGCACCACCTGGCTAATATGCACTGACAATCAATACTTTAGGTCACTGCTCTTGTGATTTCAGTCTTAAGAAATTTGTGGAGTTTTCCTTTATGACTCTGAATATTGTTAAATATTATAAATGTTCTATGTGCACTTGAAATTCATGTATTTGTTCTTCAGTTGCATGAAGTGTTGTATATATCTCCATTAGGTCCTGTTGGTTAATTGTGTGGCTTAAATTTTCTGTATCTTTACTTTTTGTTTGCTTGTTTTATCAGTTACTTAGAGAAATGGTTGAAACATCCCACTTTGTGGATTTAGCATTGTAATTCTGTCAGTTTTTGCTTTATATTTCTTCTTTTAATTTTTTATATCAACTTTTTATATCAATTTCAGACTTACAGAAAAGTTGCTAGAATAAAGCAAAAAATTTCCTGCACATACTTTATCACATTCCTGAGATGTTAACATTTTACCACATTTGCCTTACCCTTCTGTGTGTGTGTTATTATATTTTTCTGAAGCATACAGATCAGTTGCCTCTTTATCCTTTGGTGTGCATGTGCTAATAGTAGATCCATAGCCACATATCAAAATTAGGAAATTAACATTAATGTAATAATATTATTTAACCTGACCTTTAGATTTTGCCAATTGTCACAGTGACATCCTTTGCAGAAAAAATACTGGATCATGCATTGCATTCAGTTGTCCCTTAGTATTCTTTAATTGGGAATAATTTCTGTTATGGTCACCTGCAAAGGCATATGGACCCCTACTCAAAATTTGGTTTGGATGTCAAGAATGATGATGCCCCACACACACCAAGAGGGTATGAAAAGGTTTATTAACTTAAATGATTGAGGTCTCTGGGAAGAGGAGAATAGTCCTCTCAAGCAGGTTTGAAATGGCTTGAAAGGGCAAGACAAGGAGACTGGCCTAAGTTTTTATTGTGTTTAGGGTAGGGTCAGGCTTAGAGTTCCTGCACAAGGACCTTGCATAGTCTGAATCTCCACTGGCACCAAGGAAGGGAGCACTGAGGCCTCTGTGTTCCTTTGCCCAGATGTGAGGCACAAGGTGAAGTGGGAGAGGTGAGGCTTAACAGCTGTCAACCGTTAAACCAAAAATGGAGTCAGACTCCTCATTGTAGTTCCTTGGTCTTTATCTTTTAATATCTTGGCATTTTTTTAAAGAGTGTAGACCAGTTAGTTTGTAGAATGTCCCTCAGTATGGATTTGCCTAATGTATCCTCATGATTAGATTAAGCTTATCCTTTTTTGGTGCTTTATATATCTTAATACATAAATATGTGTTGTTATCAGGTGCATACAAACTCAAAATTCTTATATTTTCCTGACAAACTAAAACTTCTATTGTTACAGTGTGTCCCTATTTATCTTTGTAATGCTTTTTGTTGCCTGGAAAACTGATAATATTAATGTACCTTCATCATCTACATTGTTGGTCTTAAGTGGAGCATATAGTCTGTCTGCACTTAACATAATTACTGAAATATTTGGATTTAAATCTACCATCTTATTTTGTGTTTTCTACTGGTTCTATCTGTTCTATGTAATATGTTGATTTCATTCTGTTCAAAATATTTTCTAATTTCTTTTGTGATTTCTTCACTGACTCCAGAGTTATTTGGATATTTATTCAGTATCCAAATAATTGGGAACTTTGTAGTTATCCTTTTACTGATTTCCAACTTAATGCAATGCTAGTGTGATCAGAGAAAATACTTTGAATGATTTCTATCCTTTGAAATTTGTTGGTTTGCCCAGCATATGGTAAATTTTGGTAAATGTGCTGTGTGTGTGTGGAAAAAAAGGTGTAATTTGTCACTGTTGGATGCATTGTTCTAATGTGTCAATTAGGTCAAGTTTGTTAGATGTGTTCATATTTTCTATATCCCTTCCAAGTTTTTGTCTGCTTGTTTTATTAGTTACTGTACAAAGGGTGTTAATTCTTCTGCTGTAGTTATGGATTTACCCTTTTCTTTTAGTTCAATTTTTACTTTATATATTTTGAAACTAAATTATTGGATGTATTTAGATTTAGAATGATCATATTTTCCTTGTGGATCGACCCTTTATCACTATGAAATGTGTCTATTCAAGGCAGTAGCATTATTACAGATAAAATCTTTATCTGATATTAGTACAGCTACATCAGCTTTCTTTTGGTTAGTATATTTTCTTCCACTATTTTGTCCTAAGACTTCTGTGTCTTTATTTAAGGTGTGTCCCTTGTAAGCAGTACATATTTAGTGTGTGTGTTTTGTAAATCCAGTCTGATGATCTTAGTCTTTTCATTGCAAAGTATTTAATCCACCTGAATTGATATATACCAGATTGCTCTTTGTTTTCTGTTTGATTTTTCCAATTTACATCCTTTTTTTCTGTTCTTCTTACTGATTCATTTAAAACTTTATTATTTCACATTTCCCCTATTCTTAGTTACACGTTTTTTTTTTTTACTATCCTTTTAGTGTATACCTTAGAAATTACAACATGCATGCTTGACTTATTACAACCTAATAAATATTAGAACTTTTACCACCTTCCAGGTAATGTTAGAACTTTACAATATTTTAACTCTATGTACTACACATCTTTTGAGTCATGGATTTCATGCATTTTAATTCTACATATTTTTTAAACCCTATAAACATTTTTACTCTTATTTTATGATATCAGTATTCACTTAAAAACTCCTTTCTAGTGTTGTTCCTTCCTACCTGCATTTCTGTATTTCCTTTTGGGATACTTTATTTTCTGCTTGAATAAATAAATACCCCCTTTACTATTTATTTTAGTTCAGGTCTACTTGTAATGAATTCTCTGTTTTTGTCTGGATATATCTTTATTTCACTTACTTTTTTTTTTTTGCGATACGCGGCGGGCCTTTCTCTCTCTCACTGTTGTGGCCTCTCCTGTTGCTGAGCACAGGCTCCGGACGCGCAGGCTCAGCAGCCATGGCTCACGGGCCCAGTCGCTCCGCGGCATGTGGGATCCTCCCGGACCGGGGCACGAACCCGTGTCCCTTGCATCGGAAAGCAGACTCTCAACCACTGCGCCACCAGGGAAGCCCCATCACTTACATTTTTGAAGGATATTTTTTGTTTTCCCTTAAGAAACAAACAAACCAACCAAACCCTCCACTGTCAGTGTTACTGTTATTCATTTGAAGATACGTTCCACCTCCTGCTACTTTGAGAATTTATTTTTTACTCTGGCTTTTAGCAGTTTTACTGTGATAATGTGCTATGGTGTGGTTTTCTTTGTATTCATACTTGGGGTTCTCTGAGCTTTTGATTCTGTGTGTTGAAGTCTTCATCACTTTTAGAACAAATATTTTCTCTTCAAATACTGCTCCTGTCTAGTTTTTCTTGTTTTTTGTTTTAATTATTGGCATTTTATTTTGCTTTCAAATTCAGTGCCAGTGAATATCACATTTAGCATTCCGTTTTACGTGTGTGTGTCATGGGGCTTTTTTGTTTTTGCTTTGTTATTTTTAATATTTTACTTTCCCTGAGTACCTGTCTAAGGCTTCTGTTTGAGACTGAAATCCTGGGACTTTTCCCATGCTCCAAGTCACATTTCTCCCCCTTCTCCAGCCGTCAGCTCTATTCTGGTATATTTAATATACAAAAAATTGCACATACTTAATGTATACATTTTGATGAGTTTGGACATATGCATATACCTGTGATACCATCACTGCAATCAAGGTAGTAAACATATCCATCACCTCCAAAAGATTTCTGAAGTCCCCTTGTTTTCATTTTCATTTTTGTTGGAAGAACACTTAACATGAGATCTGTCTTCTTAATGAGTTTTTACATGTACAGCACCATATTGTTAATTGCTCTGTCCAATTTTTTCTTCTCTTTCTGGGCCTCCAATTACACACGTCCCTTGCACTCTTTTTGGTACTTTCCATCTTTTAACTCTCTGCTGTAGTTTGTATCTTTTTTTTTTTTTTGCGGTACACAGGCCCCTCACTGTGTGGCCTCTCCCATTGTGGAGCACAGGCTCCAGACGCGCAGGCTCAGCGGCCATGGCTCACGGGCCTAGCCGCTCCGCAGCATGTGGGATCCTCCCGGACCGGGGCACGAACCCGTGTCCCCTACATTGGCAGGCAGACTCTCAACCACTGCGCCACCAGGGAAGCCCTGTAGTTTGTATCTTTTTTATTGATCTGTCTTGCAATTCAGTAACTTCTATTTTGTCTCTAGTTAAACCCATCTATAGAGCTCTTAATTTCATTTAGTTCTAGAACGTCCATTTATTTTTTTTAATAAATTCTAGTTCTCTGGTAAACTTCTCCATCTTCATCTATTTTTATTTTTCTCTCAATATTCTTGAACATGTTAGCTGTCATTACTTTAAAGCTCCAATGTCTGGATCATGCATAAGTCTGTTCCTATTGTGTTTTCCTCTCTAGGCAGATAAGTGTGTGGGCTGGTCACCTTCATGCAGTCAGGGAGTGAGCTACGCCAAGGTTTGGTTGTGGTTTTGGAAAGTCTTGATCTACCTCTGGTTCACCCTCTTCCTAGAGTGTAGGCTTTCTAGGGCTCCCAAGTGCAAGCCTGTTGTGATCACTTTTATCTCTGAGGATGTAGCCTTTTGGGTTCCCAGCTAAACAGGAGAGAGTCTCATATGAGATTCCCCACATTAGGCAGAAACTGGATCTTGATCCCTGTGTACCCTTGCTGCACAAAGCCCTCAAACTGATATTGGAACAATGCTCCAGTGTTTTGCTCACTGTTTCTCTGGAGCAATTCATCATCTTCTCAGCTCTTCTGTGCTTCAAGGTGATTTTTTAAAATACCATACCAGCATTTTTAGATGTTTTTCCATGGGAGACTTGACCCCCAATACTGGAAATGGAAATTTTCATTTCTTTTCATATATTTTATGATGATTTTCACACTGAAAAACAAAAATTTTATGTACTCAAATCAGTCTGTCTTTTCCTTTATACCATCTTTATTTTGTGTTATTCTTAGGAAAGTTTTCATTTATTCAAAATAATACTGTATTTTGGTTTTTAACATTTAGCTGTTTAATGTATCTGGAGTTTATTTTTGTGAATAGTGTAAAGTTAGGATCTAACTATTTTCCTTTAACATGGAGAGCCAGTTGTTCCAACACTATTGATTAGATCAGGAGTCAGAAAACTATGACCAACCCATTTTTGTTAATAAAGTTTTATTGGAACGTGGCCATGCCCATTTGATTACATATTGGCTCTGACTTCTTTAATATTATACCAGCAGAGTTGAGTAGTTCCAACAGAAACTGTGTGGCCCACAGAATCGTATATTTACTTTCGGGTCATTTAAGAAAGTTACCAACTCCTGTGTTAGACTATACTTTTTTAAATTAATCTGAGTTTTTACTTTAGCATATAAATGTGTTTCGTATCTATTTCTAGAATCTCTTCTATTTATTATTAAGAACTTCATTTGTTCTTCTTTCATTATCACTCTTAGAGTTACTATAGCTTTATACTAATACATTTTATTGGCCTTGAAGATACAGTGTGTTTAGGCAGGTTTATTGAGGCATAATTTGCATACAGTAAGATTTACCCTTTTTATGTGTACATTTCTGTGAATTTTGACAAATGTATACAGCCATGTAAAGATAGAGAACATTTTCATCACTCTTAAAGTTTCCTCCTCCCCATTTGTCCATCGCCTCTCCTCACCACTAGGCCCTGGCAGGGGCTGATATGTTTTCTTGTCCCTACAGTTTCTTTTTCGGAATGTCATATAAATGGAATCATACACTGAGGAGTCTTTGAAGTCTGGATTCTTTCACCAAGCATCATGTGTTTGAGATCTGTCCATGTTGTTTGCATGCGTGGTCATTCCTTTTTATTGCTGAGTAGTATTTCCATGTGTCCATTCACTGGTTGATGGACATTTGGGTTGAATCCAGTTTTGGGCATTTATGAATAAAGCCAATAGAAACATTTGCATACAAGATATTGTCTGGACATACATGTTTTTCTTTTTCTTGGACAGATACCTAGGAATGGGATTGTTGGGTCATATGTTACAATAAATGTATGTTTAACTGTATAAGGAACTGCCAAACTGTTTTCACTTTACTTTCGAAAGTAGCTGTACCATTTTTTTCATTTCCACCATCAGTGTATGAGAGTTGCAGGTGCTTTGCATCCTCACCGGCACTTAGTATCATCAGTTTTGTTTTTCCATTTTAGTGATTCTAGTGGGTTGGGCATTATAGTTTTAATTCCTAATTAATTTAATTCTTAGTTCGTATTCCTAATGACTTAATGATGTTGAGCATCCTTCTCTGTGCTTATGTACCATCTGTGTATCTTCTCGGTGAAGTGTCCAAATGTCTTTTGCCTGTTTTAAAAAATTGGGTGGTTTGTTTTCTTATGGTTGACTCATGAGACTTTTTTTATATGTTCTGAACACTAGTCCTTTATCAAAAATGTGTTTTGCAGGTGTTTTTCTCCCAGTGTGTGGCTTGTCTTTTTATTTCTTAACAGTGTCTCTGAAGAATAAAACTTTTAAATTTTTATAGAGTCCACTTTATCATTTTTTTCTTTATGTTTTTTGTTATCTTCTATTGCCGTGAACAAATTACCACAAACTTAGCAGTTTAAAACAGCATAGATTTATTGTCTCACAGTTTGCATGGGTCTGGAATTCAAGTTAGCTAGATCCTCTGCTCATGGTCACACCAAACTGAAGTCAAGGTTCTGGCTGGGCCGCATTGCCTTCTGGAGCTCAGTGTCCTTTGCCACGCTCATGTGGTATTTGGCTGAATCCAGTTCCTTATAATTGTAGGACACAGGTTCCTCTTTTCTGGCTGGTCATCAGCCAGTGGCTGTTCTCAGCTACTGGAGGCTGCCCACCATTTCCTGCCACATGGCCTTCTCCACAACATGGCGGTTGCTTCTTCAAGAAAAACAAGAGAGCATCTGCTTCAGTTTCAAATCTCTCTGACTTCTCTTGTCTCTGAGCTCTAAACCCTTGTTTAAAAGGGCTCACCAGGGCTTCCCTGGTGGTGCAGTGGTTGAGAGTCCGCCTGCCGATGCAGGGGACACAGGTTCGTGCCCTGGTCCGGGAAGATCCCACATGCCACGGAGTGGCTGTGCCCGTGAGCCATGGCCGCTGAGCCTGCGCGTCCAGAGCCTGTTGCTCCGCAACGGGAGAGGCCACAACAGTGAGAGGCCCATGTACCGCAAAAAAACAAAAACAAACAAAACAAAACAAAACAAAAAAAAGCTTGACAGAATAAGTCAAGCCCACTCACATTCAAGGGAGAGGATTATACAGGGTATGTGCACTAGGAGGGAAACTCCTAGTTTCCTAGAACTCCAAGAAAATCCCAGGATGCCAACTTAGGATTCTTCCTACCACATGGTTTGTACTTTTTTATTTCTGAGAGATCTTTGCCTACTCCAAAGTGGTGAAAATTTTTCTGATGTCTTTTTGGCTGTGCTGCATAGCCTGTAAGAGCTTAGTTCCCTGACTAGGGATTGAACCTGGGCCATGGCAGTGAAAGTACCAAGTCCTAACCACTGGACCACCAGGGAATTCCATATGATTTCTTTTAGAAGGTTAATAGTTTTAGGGTTTCTATCTAGACCTGTGGTTCATTGTATGCATGTATGTGTTTATTTATGTATTAAGACAAATTCACCCTTAATGTGTACAATTCCATGGTCTTTTGTATATCACAAAGTGGTGCAGCCACTGAATTAATTCTAGAACGTTCTCATTACACACAAAAGAAACCCTCAGTTCATTAGCAGTCACTCTCCACTTCTTTTTCCCACAACTTGGCAACCACTGATCTACTTTCTGTCTCTGAATTTGCCTATCCTAGATGTCTTGTAGCCGTGTACTCATACAATATGTACACTACTGTGTCTGACTTTTTCACTAATCCTGATGTCTGCAAGGTTCACCCATGTTTTAGCATGTATTAGCACTTCATTCCTTTTTATGGCCGAATACTACTCTACTGTATAGATATACCACATTTTGTCTTTCCATTTGTCAGTTGGTGGACATTGGGTTGTTTCTATGTTTTGGCTATTATGAATAATGCTGCTGTGAATATTCTCTCTTTTTCTTTTTTAACTGAACTGTTTGAGATAAAGTACCAACTTCATGGCCCTTTACCCCTAAGTTCTTCTGCATGCCTTTCCCAAGTATAAGGACTTTCTTTTTCGTAACTACAGTGTAATTATCACATTTAGGAAATTTATCATTGATATAATACTGTTATTTAATATACAATCCATATTCAAATTTCACTGATTTAATTAGTGATTTTAAATATCTTAAACAGATGTTTAAAAATTACAGATTCTTTTATTAAGGTGAAATTCACCTATCATAAAATTAACCATTTAAAGTGGATAATTTGGTGGCATTCATAAAATGAAGTAGAAAGTATTTTTTTTTCCTTTTTTATTTTTTGGAGGAGATTGGCATTAATTTTTCTTGAAATGTTTGGTAGAATTCTCTAGTGAAACCTTTTGGCCAGGAGATTTTCTGTTCAGGAGACTTTTAGTTATGAATTCAGTTTTTTAAATGATTTCAGTAATACTCAAGTTATCTGTTTCATCTTGGTTGAGTTTCAGTAGTTTGTGGGTTTTGAGGAATTGGTCCATTTTTTGGTAAATTGTTCAGTTTATGAGTACTAAGTTGTTTGTATTATTCCCTTGTTATCCTTTTGATGGCTGCAGGACCTAAAGTGATATTGTTTCATTCCTGATGTTGGAGAGATAGGTCTTCTCTCTTTTTATCTTTGTCAGTATTTCTAGAGGTGTATCTATTTTATTAATTTATTTTTTAAACCAGCTTTTTGCGTCGTTGATTTTTTTTTTCCTGTTGTTTTCATTGTTACTGATTTCTGTTCTTTTATATTTCCTTCCTTCTGCTTGCTTTGGGTTTCTTTTTTTTCTTCTTTTTCTACTTTGTTGAAGTAGGAAATTAGATTACTGATTTGAGCTCTTTCTTCTTTTCTAATATAAACTTAGCACTGTCAGTTTCCCTCTCAGCATTGCTTCAGCTATGCCCCATATATTTTGATATGTTGTACTTTCATTTTCATTCATTTCTAATGTATTTTTCAAATTTATTGTGAGATTTCCTCTTTGACCCACAAATTATTTAGAAGTGGTTCTTTAGTTTCCAAGTGTTTGGATGTTTTCCTGTTATCTTTCTGTTATTGATTTACAGTTTGATTCCATTATGGTCAGAGAACATGCTCTATGATTTTAATCCTTTAAATTTGTTGAGGTTTATTTTATGGCCCAGGTGGATATTTTTCTTGGTGGATATTCAGTGAGCACTTTAAAAAAATTTATTCTGCTCTTGTTGGATGAAGTGTTCTATATATGTATATATCAATTAGACCCTGTTGATTGATTTTACTGTTCACTTCTATATCCTTGTTGATTTTTTGTATAGAGTTCCACCCATTACTGAGATAGGGTATCAATGCCTTGAAGTATTATTGTGGCTTGGCTATGCTGGTTTCCTCATTTCATCTCTATCAGTTTTTGTTTCTTATATTTAAGGCTCTGTTGTTTGGTGCATACACATTTAGAATTGTTATGTCTTCCTGGTGGATTGATCCTTTAATCATCATGTAATGTCCCTCCTTGTTTCCAGCTATTTTCTTTGCTCTGAAGTCTACTCACTGGATAGAATATAGCCACTCTTAATGTTTGCATGGTATATCTGTTTTCAGCCTTTTACATTCAGCCTTTGTGTTTGAAGAAAGTTTCTTACAGACGGCATATTGTTCGGTCTTTTGTTAATGCATTCTGCCATATTTTGTGTAGGTCTCAGCCTACTAATGCTGTTGCCTGGGAATGCCTGGGGGCACTTACCTGGGCCAGTGTTGTGGCTGGACCAGCCCTTGTGGTTCTTATTAGGATTGCAAGATGCACCTCAGCAACAAGCATCAGAGAACAAGCAAGGTTTTATTGCTCACAGGTCCTGACATGACATGTCTCAGGCCACACATTGAGGTCACAGGAAGAGAGATGGGTAGGGGGCTCTAGGTCATCCCTGGGCTTCTTCCTTTATTGGGGTTGAGGGTGAGGTGCCTAGGGTTTCATGGGTTCACTCTTTATTGGTGAATTTAAAACATGAGAGTGGGAATTAAAGTGCACAAAAGGAAAAGCAGGGTCACTCTAATGATCAGTTATGTAGGTCACCCACGGCTTTCTAAAAGGGGAACTTCATGGATGGTGGCCTGGTTCTTTATCTAGTTGTGTAGCTGGCAATATGTTTATTCAAGATGGATGTCTTTGGAGTGGATGCCTCAGCAATCAAAAGCTTATTATCAGGTACTTATATTACGATTTAAAAAAAAACAGTCAGGTACTTACACTACAGCCAATCTCAGTTAGTTGGTATATTTAGACTGTTTATATTAAAGGTAACTACTGATATTTTATGGCTTAAGTCTGCCACTGTGTTGTTTTCTGTATGCTTCCTCCTTTTCTCTTTTCTTACTTTTCTGTGTGTTTTTTTGAACATTTTTTATTCCATTTTAATTTATTTATAATGCCTGAGTATATCACTTTATACAGTTTGCTTAGGTGTTGCTCTAGGTATTACATTATACACACATAACTTTTCCCAGTCTAACGATATCAGTGTTTTACCAGTCCATGTGAAGTGTAGAAACGGTATTTCCATTTAGGTCCCTTTACCTTCCCCAATTTTTAAATATAATAGTATTTCCTCCACATGGGGCTACTCCGTTTTGGTGAAAGTGGAAGCCCATATGCTTGTCTTTTATCTGTCACCTTTACTGAATTATTCATTAGTAGTTCTTCATTACTTCTAGTAGTTGTCTTGAATTCTACATATAGTTATATCTTCCACAGAAATGACATTTTCATCCCTTTCTTTCTTGTATTTATACTTTTCATTTATTTTTATTTTATTGCCAGGCAAAAAGTTGAATCTGTTTTTTTTATTTTTCAACATCAGCAGTGACTCTGTATCTTTTCACTTTATCTATATAAAATGAGAGATTTACTTGTACTTTGCCCCTCTGCTTCTAAGGTTTTGTGATACAGTCTGGATGTTTTAAGTCTAAATTTTTATCTGACTACCCATGGTTTTCTTTTTTTTTTTTTTTCCTGTGGTATGCGGGCCTCTCACTGTTGTGGCCTCTCCCGTTGTGGAGCACAGGCTCCGGACGCGGAGGCTCAGCGGCCATTGGTCACGGGCCCAGCCGCTCTGCGGCACGTGGGATCTTCCCGGACCGGGGCACGACCTGTGTCCCCTGCATCGGCAGGCGGACTCTCAACCACTGCGCCACCAGGGAAGCCCTTCATTTTTCTATATGATCTGTCTTTAGAGCCTCTCTGACTTCAGCTCCAGCTCTCCCCCTCATTCCATCTACTCCACCAATAATGACCTTTTTGCTTTTCCTTTAGCACATCAGGGCCTGCTTCTGTCTCAGGCCTTTGCATTTGTTGTTCTCTCTGCCTGAATTGCTTAGCTTTCTCACCTTCTAAAAGGTCTTTACTGTCATGTCACATTCTCACTAAGACCTTCCCTGGGCATCCCACTAAAGTTATAATCCGTCCCCTCATCAAATCCCCCAGTTCTCTTCCTTACTTGGTTTTCTTTTCATAGCACTTATGACCATCTAATATACTATTTTATCTATTAGCTGGTTTATTGTCTACTTCTCTTCAGATTTTCATTCCTGATGTTGGAGAGATAGGCAAATTTAATTAGAATATAAGTTCCATGAAGGCAGGAGTTTTTCTCTATTTTTCTATTTCTATTTTCTATTTTGTTTTATTCCTGGCACCCAGAACAGAGCCTGGCACACGCAGGTACTCAATAAGTCTTTATTTAAATAACTAATCTTCATCTATTTAGCATTTTCCTTCTTCAAGTTAGAACTCTCAGGCCAAAGGATGTGTTTTTTTATTAATAGTTCTTTGTACCTTTTGCCATATGACTTTCTTTTTTGTTCGCTTTCTTATTTATTTATACCAGGTAATACTTTTCATATGGTTTAAAATTCAACCAGTATAACAGGGTTTGTGTTGAAGAGTATTCCTCCCTCTTCCATAGTCGAGCACCCCATTCCTCTCCTCAAAAGCAACTAGCTTGGTCACTTTCTTGATACTTCTTAAAGAGATAGTCCCATAAGCTTTTCTGAAAAGTTGACAAAATATTTTACAATTGTCTGTCCAGAACAGTTCCTGTTTCTCTTTCTATCTGCTGCTGAATCCTTCTCAATAGGCAGTGTAAATCATTTTTGAGAGGATGTTACTGTCATGCTAGGTGCTGAGGGAGTGATATAGTGAAGAATTATTTTGCCCATGCTCTTGAAGTTCAAAATCCAAATGGGGTGGGAAGGTATCCACACTTACAAAGTAACACAGGATTTAGAAAGATCAAGATGATATATATGAAATGTCATGAACATTGAATTATTAATTGTTGAATGAAATCTAAGTGACAGATACCACGAAAATTAGTTCATCAAAGCAGAGAGTGACTACATTTATCAGAGAAGAATACATTGGTTTTGGATAATCTGAGAAGAGTGTAGAAGGAAAGGAGTATATTATACCTTCTGTGTGTGTACCAACATGATATTTATATACTAGGAATATATTTTTATGCCATGAGATTTTTCGAAGAGGAATAACAAAGTCCTCATCTTGTAGAGGAGAGATTATATGTGATTATGACAAAGTCAGTGAGAGGACTTGCTGTAAAAAAGTATCACATTCAGTGGGGATTCAGAGAGAGATCATAACCATTTGGGGATCAAGAAAATGTTTATAGGGAATTCATAATCAAGACAGAGCTTGAAAGATAAGTAATAATAAGCACATAAGGATAACACAGTGGAAGACTCTAGTACAGGGGTTGGCAAACTATAGTCCTTAGACCTGTTAGTTAGTCCTTAGACCTGTTAGTCCTATAGACAACCTGTTTTTGTAAGTAAAGTTTCATTGGAACATAGTCATGCTCATTGGTTTATGTATTGTCTGTGACAGCTTTCACTCTGTAGTGGCAGAGTTGAGCAGTTGAGACAGACCACATAGTCTGCAAAGCCTAAAATATTTACTATTTGGTCCTTTACAGAAAGAAAATTTGCTGTTCCCTACAAGTAGATAGGCTATGGGTGGGAGAGTATTATTGCTAACTATTAAAGAAATGAAAATGATATATTTATTATAGCTGGAGGGGGAAGTCAGTAATAGAAGGGTGGGTGGCTAAAGAGGAGGTTATCCTTGAAGGAATTTAATAGGAAGACCATTACTAATAGAGAGGAAGTGAAGAGTATCTCTAGGCTGGAACAGTAGTTCATTTAGACATAGATGTGGTTTGTCCTTAATCATACTTCTCTAATCTTTCCCTCGCTAGCCAAGAAGGATCAGGAAGGTGGAGAAGAAAAGAAATCTGTGCAAAAGAAAAAAGTGAAAGAGTTAAAGGTGTTGGATTCAAAGACAGCCCAGAATCTCTGTGAGTAACTCTGTGATCTCAGCAATTTGAAATATGAAGGAGTTTTTCTAAGAGCTTAATTCTCGTGGATCCAGGGTGCCTTGATATGAAACTTCCATTTGTTAGTTCCTGGCATTGCATAGTAAATACCTGATAGCTAATCCCTTCAATAGCACTGCAAGATTGTTAGCATCTAGTTTTACAGCAAGAAAATAAAGGCTAATAGGACTTTTAGGAATTTGCCTAGTCACATAGCAGGTAAGAGGCAGGTCTGGGAGTTGAACCTCATATTTTCTTCTTTCAAAGCCATTACTATTTCCATTGCATCCACAGAAAATCTAACACAAATGTTCTAGGCACTGCACATTTCCTTCTTTCTCATTTTCTTCTAAGTATTTCCTTTAAAGGTGGGCACTGGCTTGACTTCCATTAAATCTAAAGTAACTTTGTGGTTTAGAATAAATAATGTAAATCCTGTACTTCTCAGAGTAGGATCAATAACTTCAAAGAGTTCTGTTCTGAACTTGCTACCTATACTCATAACTTTGATTGGTGGCAAATTTCAGATCAGAAACTCCTCTGCAGAGTTGATATAGGTAGTATTTAATGATCAGAATGAATGTTCATTTTTTTGTTCATTTCAACTGTTGGTATCCCTACTTTATGTTGCATAATGAAGATTTAAATATTTGTTCAACAAATATTTGACGGTCTGCCAGGTTTCAGGCTCTATTAGGCACATACTAGGTGTGTGTTTCAGAGATGAAAGGGTATGTATTCCATAAAGCCCATTCATGATCCAGTGACATGGCTGTTGTCCCCATTTTACCAAGTGAGAAAACTAAAGTTCAGATGTTATGACTTGGCCAAGATCACACAGGTAATGAGGACACATACCCACAAGTATAGTCAGTGATATAATGAGAACAGTAAGCCTTTACAATTCTTGACTATATAATCTTAGATCATTGGCAACAGATATTACTAAATAGTGTCTGTCGGTAAGTCCTTTTATGGAAATTAAAGTGATGTGAGATAGTTCCTCTTCTCAAGATTATCTCTAGCAACATTAAAATGAGCAATTGTTATTTTAGAAAATGATAAAAGACTGTGGGGTAGTACATTGTTATTTCCAGTTGAATGATATCAATATGGGAAACAGAATTTAGGAAGAGAATTGAGATTAGGAGGGTCTAAGGTGTTATTTAGTGATTCAGTGATTATTAAGTGCCTCTTATATGGTGAGGATGCAAAACTAAGTAAGGTAAGTCCCTATCCTCATGAGCCATATGTCTGGTAGAGACAGAAAAGTAAATAATGGTTATAGCACAAGTTGGTAAGTGTTATGATGGAGGTGTGCTAGGAAGCTTATGAGAGCACTGGGCAAGGGGGCATCTAAATCAAGTGGGAGGAGTATTGGAGAGAGCTCAGTCATTCTAAATGAAGTACTGCTTAAAACTATTTACAACAAACTAAATGAAGGGTGAGGGCTGGCTTGTTTCAGGCAGAGGGATCAGCATGTATGAAGGCACAGAGGCATGTGTGCAGTTCAAGCACTGCAAGTAGTTGAGGACAGCTGAGCAAAGGCCGTATGTGGGGGAGTGGTGGTTGAAGAAGCTTTCAAGAAATAGACATAGAGGCCAGATCATAAAGAAGTCTGATAGGCTTAGGCTAAGAAGTATGTATTTTATCCTAAAAACTGTGAAAGTTATTGGAGGGATTTTAATCAGGAAAGTGAGTGATACAACCCTATGTAATTTGGGGGAGGGCTACGTCAGCAGTGATTATGAGGCCGGATTGCTAGGGTAGGGGAAGACTCTAGGCAGAGAGATGTGTTATGTTATGGCTTTAAACTAGGCGAGAGGTGATCAAGGCCTGAAACTAAGTTGTAAGGATGAATAGGAAGGCAGAAGATATTAAGAAGATAGAATTAATGGAACTTAGTGATTGATAGAGGGGATAAAGGAGATGTTTTCTTGGGTTAAGATCACTCTATAGAGAGTGGTACCACTTATTGAAATAGGAAAATCCAGCAGGAGCAGATTCTGTCTTCTGTGGGAGAAATGGTGGACATGAGTGAGAGATGGCAGAGTGGTAGGTAGGAATGATTGATTTAATTTTAGGATAGTATTTAAGGTTCCTGTGGGAATTCTCCAACAGGATGGGTGTATTAGGCATTTGGGTATAGAAATCAGGAGGAATGTCTGGCTGGAGATAAGAATTTAAGAGATAGTATATGAGTCATAGTTGAAGCCAATAATTTGCTTTGAAGGTCATTAATATTTGGGGGGGCAAGTAACAAAAAGGGGAGACCTCAAAGGAGGCTGGAAAGGAACAGCAAGAAAAATAGTCTGACATAGTCTAAGAAGTGGGAGTCGTAGTCAAGTAAAATCAGGACAGGACAAGTGTCTTTTGGATCTGGCATTAGGAAAGCCAGTGACCTAGGCAGGAATAATTTTAGTATAGCCTAAGTGTTAAGAACAGAAGCTCTGGAATCCGTTTGTATTTAAATCCTGGCTCCAACCCTTACTAGCAGTGTGACCTTGGATGGGTAGCTTAACTTCTTTAAGTATGTTTCCTTTTCTGTCAAATGTGGTTAATAATACAAACTTATACATTATTATAAATAGGGCTAAATGAGATATATATGTAGATTGTGTTTAAGATACTAGGTCTTACATGGAGTATACACTCAACAAATGATTGTCATCTTTTCACTGACTTTGTGGGGACAGAAGAATTAAGGAGAACGTGGAAGCAAGAATAGACTGTTATATTTTTAGAATGTTGTAAAGTGAAGGAAAGAAGGAAGTTGGTAATTAAGAATGTTGCATCAGGGAGGATTTTTTTTTTTAAGCTAGGAAAAACTTGAACGTGTATATCGTTGTCCCTCGGTATCTGTGGGGGATAGGTTCCAGAACCCCCCTCATATACCGAAATCCATGGGTGCTCAAGTCCTTTATATAAAATAGTGTAGTATAGTTGGCCCTCTGTATCCACAGATGTGGAAGGCCCACTGTATATGCTGAAGGAAAAGGTCCTTAGGGCTACCTGTTCTATTGAAACACGAGAAAAGGATGAGTATATGGATATAGTTCTGCTAAGCTTACGTAAAGAAGTGTTGGCACAAGTTTTCTTCTAGATGATTCCAAAATAGCCCTTACTCGAGCCCTTTTCTAGTCTGGTTCCAACTGAGGGCCCCCAGTGCTCAGTTTATAAGTGGCATGAGAGAAAGCTTAGCAAGTAATTTGACCGATGGCTTCAATTTTTCTCAGTAAAAAGCAGCAAGGCCTTTTTAGAACAAATGGGGAAGTGGCAGGACATTTGGGAGAATGGGGATATTTTATGTGGAGGAGCTACCAAGAGAGCCAGGAGAGCGTGGAGTAGGGACACACAGAAGGATTCCCCACCATCACCGGTGCCACTTCAGATTCGTAGAATCTGATCTGCAGTGTTCATCAGCCCAGGTGTAAGAGGAGAGATATGAGATGGCTGGGTTAACTAAGGACTGGAAGGAGAAGGAAACAAGAGAATAAGAATAGTAGTAATAATAGAATGGGAGTGAAAGGGTCGACTACAGGGTCTAGGTTAAACAGAGAAAGCAAAGTAGAACTGAGACATTCAGAGAAAATGGAATGGTCATCTCTCTCGTGGGAGAGAGCGAGCGCGCAGCAAGAGAGCACTCTGATGAGACTGAAGAGTCAATTTAGGGATAAGTGAGAGAGCTGAAAGGACGGGAAGTGTTTGTTGGGGAATGGGATGTGGCAATTTAAGAATCAGAGCATTTCAAGGCAGTGGCAGCTTTGAGGATGGAGTCAAGGGAGTGAGGAACTAAAATAGAACAGGGTGAACATTTTTGATGTATATATAGAGAGAGATCAAAGACTTCCTGTGTGAGCAAAGACAAGGTGTTTGTAGAATGTCGTGCTTGGAACAGTGTGGCTGGCGTGTGACATAAATGTGGGGATTCGTGGGAGGGAAAGCGGGGAGGTGGGAACCTTAAACACTGAGCTCAGGAACTTGGAGCTTAACTATACAGGCAGTGGGGAGCTGGTGGAGGTTTCAGATCATGACTTTAAGAGAGCACTCCCAGGAAGGTTGTCCAGCGTAGGTTTGTAGGGTGGGCTGGAAGCGGGAAGAGAGTGAGAAGAACATGTCTTTGTATCTCATTTCCTGGCAGCAATCTTTTTGGGTTCCTTCCGCATGCCCTATCAAGAGATTAAGAATGTCATCCTGGAGGTGAATGAGGCTGTTCTGACTGAGTCTATGATCCAGGTAAGGAGCAAGGTCGTTCTGGAGCTGGCTCTTTGCATTGCTATACACTAGCTCTGTCTCCTCTCTGCCTAGACGACGAGGACTCTGTAAGCATCGTTGACTTAAAGAATGCTGGCTTTATATAAGCTTCCATCTCTCTGGTGATCAGGTTATTTCTGGTATATTTTTCAAAAGTCCTGCCATCTCACTAGCTGCCTCCCCCACCACCCCCTGCCCCAGCCCGTGTCTCCTTCTTAGTGGTCCTTGGGCAGAGCGAGGGACTGACAGGAGGCTCAAGTTGTCAGCTCATCCCCCTCAAACTTAGACAGTCCCTTCTGTCTTGCAGAATCTCATTAAGCAGATGCCAGAGCCAGAGCAGTTAAAAATGCTTTCCGAACTGAAGGACGAATATGATGATCTGGCTGAGTCAGAGCAGTTCGGCGTGGTGGTGAGTGAGGCCTGTGGCACAGACTCTTCTCTGACCCCCTCTTCCCCGAGAGCATCCGGGGCACTTGCTCTTGGCCTCTTGTCTATTCTGAACCCATCTTTCTCTCTTTCTCCTCCCTACCCTGGAACTCAGATTCTGCCATAGGAGGCTTGAGCCTGTATCTTCTTCTTCCTTTCCTCTCTTCTCTGTTGGCTAGAACGGAACTGCTTGTCTCTCCCCAGATGGGCGCTGTGCCCCGCCTGCGGCCTCGCCTCAATGCCATCCTCTTCAAGCTGCAGTTCAGTGAGCAAGTGGAGAATATCAAGCCAGAGATTGTTTCTGTCACGGCCGCATGTGAGGAGTTGCGAAAGAGCGAGAACTTCTCTAGCCTCCTGGAGATTACCTTGCTTGTTGGAAACTATATGAATGCTGGTTCCAGGAATGCTGGTGCTTTTGGCTTCAGTATCAGCTTCCTCTGTAAGGTGAGCCAGGGGGTTAGAGCAGGACGATGGAAGGGAAGGCTGTGGCCTCTAGGAGCCCAGTGTGGCAAACTGCTGTCGGCCTGAGGTGATCGTGGGCGTGTCAGGACTCACCATTTCTCCTCTTCCCCCAAGCTTCGAGACACCAAGTCCACAGATCAGAAGATGACGTTGTTGCACTTCTTGGCTGAGTTGTGTGAGAATAACCATCCCGAGGTCCTCAAGTTTCCAGATGAGCTTGCCCACGTGGAGAAAGCCAGCCGAGGTGAGGCAGATTGGGGTGAAGCTAGAAGGTGGTTCCAAGCCCCAGAAATCTCTGCACGGGGTAGGGAAAGAAGACTCAGTCTAGATTTTAGATCCTTTTCAGTTCAGACAATTTTAAGGAACGGGAGAGAGCACAGGCGTGATGTCTAAGCCACAGGGAGGAGTATCGGGCAGAAGAGAGGTCTCCATGTACAGAAGTGGGAAGCACTCTTTCCCTTCTTAGGGAAACACCAGACACCAAAAAACAACTAGAAGAAAGGCAGGTATTTTTAGTTTAAGTCAACAGTTTTTCTCATTCAGAAAGCGTAGACTGGATTAGCAAAAACCAGGCCTCACCGTCCTGGGACTAGGCAAAGAAAAAGCAGCATTCAGTAGAAATGGGAACAGATTTCTGCCCACCCTCTATATTTCTGTGTAAGGTCTCCTTCCTCCCAAACCCTGTTCTCTAAAATAAATGAGACCAAGATCCCGGGGGATTTCACAGATTCTTGTTAAATTAAATGAAGCCTCTCTTCTCTTCTTAGTATTGTACAGCTTATAGAGGCTGGAGGTTTAATCATCAAGTAATTTATAGTTTCACTGAAAAGCTGTGTGAAACAATTAGAGAGCATGTGAGAGGACTAAAATAATTAAGTACCAGCTGGATGTACAGACTGGAGCAGTGCCCTGAAGAACAGAACAGGGTTTTGAGACTGGAGGTAGTAAAAGCTCTTGCTGTCTGTTTTTGTGTCTACTTTAGTTTCTGCTGAAAACTTGCAAAAGAACCTAGATCAGATGAAGAAACAGATTTCTGATGTGGAACGTGATATTCAGAATTTTCCAGCTGCCACAGATGAGAAAGACAAGTTCGTTGAAAAAATGACCATATCCTTTCTTGAAAGGAGGGAGTTGCCCCCCAGGGAAAAAAAGAACTTCCCGTGGGGGACAACAGGATAGATACGATGATACACAATTTTTGCTTAAAAAATGGTTTTTCATTAAAAAATGTTTTTTCATTAAATGCATAGTTCTTGAAAGCATTCTCATTGTTGTGGTTTGCATCAAACCATGCAAATAAAGTAAGTCTCCCTTGAGACCTTGCCCTCTGCCCCATCTCCCCACCTGCCAGACACACACACCCCATACTACACACACATACATATTCCCTTCTCCCTCCCCTTCCCAAAGATAACCACTGCCACTGGGCTTCTCTCTGATTTGCACCCTAATGAATGTATTTTAGTAAAAATTGCACTGTACTGCTTTAGCACTTAATATGTTTGGCCCTGTTTCCATAGCAGTATATGCAGAACAGTCTCTTTTTAAACTGCCACTTCCTATTCTTTAGGAATACCATAGTTTATGGTTTACCATTCCCGTTTGGATGTTTAGATTGCTTCTGGGTTTTGCTGATGCGCCGTGTTGCGCATCCTTGTGCCTGCCAGTACACATCTGTGAGTCGTCCTCAGGGCCAGAGAAGTGGCTCTGCTTCCTGGTGTTGGTTCTTTACTCTGGCTGCACAGCTTTGTGAAGGATGCACAGGAACAGTATAACAAGCTGCGGATGATGCACTCTAACATGGAGACGCTCTATAAGGAGCTGGGCGAGTACTTCCTCTTTGACCCCAAGAAGGTGTCTGTGGAAGAATTCTTCATGGATCTGCACAACTTTAAGAATATGTTTGTGGTAAGCAGGGTATACCTGCCGACTGAAGCTTTCGTGGACCTTTCTCACTTTCCACTGGGTTCATGTTGGTTGGTGGTGGGTGTGTACATGTGTGAGTGCATACGTGCCCACGTGTTCATTTTCTCCCCCACAGCAAGCAGTCAAGGAGAACCAGAAGCGGCGGGAGACAGAGGAGAAGATGCGGCGAGCAAAACTGGCCAAGGAGAAGGCAGAGAAGGAGCGGCTGGAGAAGCAGCAGAAGAGAGAGCAGCTCATAGACATGAATGCTGGTAAGAAGCGAAGGCGAAGGGCCGATGGGTTGAGACAGGAACATTTGGAAGGCTTCTCTGTCTAGAGTCTAGAGGCCAGAGAACAGCTCATGTCTGAGCTCAACTGCTGGCAAACGATTTTTGGCAGCCTTCTTCCTCCACGATCCTGATGCTGGACTTTAACCCCGACTCCGTTACATGCACGTTCCAGTGCTCGACTCTCAGTTTTTTCCCTCCTTTGCTGGTTCTGCATTATGTCTCATCTCCCCAGTGATTTAGTATTGTTGTAACATGTACTCTTGCCTTCTGCCTGTCCAAAAATTACCCCGTCCGGTTTTCATACCCTCTAGTACATCTTTTGTTCTTTTTCCCAAACTGTTTTCCTGGCCCTGCTCCTGTCTTTTAATGGCTTGCCTTCGCTTTCTGCTTATTTCACTAAGTATTGTGTCCCCAGTACCTCAGCACAGTTGTACACACCTATCAGATTGTAAATGGATTGAACTTCTGGAAAAGGGGGCAGGGGAGCTGGCCACCCTCTTCTTTCTTCAGCAGAATCTCTATTTCACTCTCAGAAGCATGTCTTTGTTGAAACATATGGCCTCAATTACTGGCCCTCTGTTTCCTGTTTCTGCTTCTTTCCTGCTGCCGACTCCCTGCCCCTCTCTGGCTGCTCTCTCTGCGGGCAGCGGAAATCCAGCATCCATTGCACACAGCCCTGAGCTGGTGCCACCCTTCTTGAACCTGAGGGGCTACGAGCCATCTAAGTAAAGAGGTTCTCTGGGCTGCTGGGTCTGGCAAGAATCCATGCTTTGCTGAGCACGAGTGGTGAGGGCTGCTCTGACACTCCAGCTCCCGGGGACTTCTCTTTGTGGCACGATCAGGGACCTGAAGCAGCAGAACTGCCTGCATTTCTGTCTTTTCTTTATATTTTTTGGGGAAGCAGTTCCCCTGCCCTTACTCCAGTTGTATATAAGCCACAAACTTTGCTCTGGTGATGCCATTAAAAAAGCCCCCACACCAAGGATCCTTCACCTTCCCCCATTCTCCCCAGGCCTCTAGGCTTTGTCCCCAGTTAATGTGTAGGACGTAATAGGGATAGGTGGAGTCCAGCTGATTTGTGGGAGTCCAGCTGATTTGAAGGCTGCACACAGTCGTCAGGCAGCGCAGGGGACCCTGCCCTGGTCCATGTCCCCAAGGGCAAGCAGATGAGGTTGGAATGTAGGGCAGCTGCACTGGTGGTGTTTGGCCAGCAGGCGGCACTGGGAGCAGTGAGCCCAGCCTTGTGGCTGGCAGCCTACCTGCTCCTAGGGATTTCACAGTTTCAGATTTCACCACCCTTAGCTGTTGCCATGGAAACAGAGTGGGCTGGAATAAGGATTCTACATTAACTCTTTGTATTCCAACCAGAAGCTCCTCTTAGATGCAGAGCTGACTTCGGGAAGATGCAGCCACTGGGGGCAGTACTTAAGTGAAATACACTCTTGATCAGTGGTCTCTCATCTTTCCTCAGCCCTGCTCTGAAACTGAAACCAGGCTTTCCGTGAGAGGTTTATGTAAATTGGAGTGAAACACTTCAGGATAAAGAGAGAGTGATATAGTTCTTTATTAATGTCATAATCCTGGTCTCTGTACGTATCCCAGTCTTGCAGTCAAGCAGGTCTACACTTTTCTGTGCTAGTTCTGGTGGGGGTGGGAAGGGAGGAGGGCACTGCAGGAAAATTATGCAAGGTTTGCAGTGGTTGGTAACCAGTGAAACCTTTTGTTTTAACCATTTTCAAACAGACACGAGTAAACATGGGCTGTGAGCCTTGAGGTTGAGCCCTCCGTGTGCTCCAAGCCCCGAGAAGCTGTGGGCGCGGGCAAGCAGTTCAGTGGCAGTGCATTTTTTGTGGGGCTCAACACATGAGTGCTACTCGGGCTGAAGAGCTTACATCTCTGTTTTTGTTCATGACAGAGGGCGATGAGACAGGTGTGATGGACAGTCTTCTGGAAGCCCTGCAGTCAGGCGCAGCATTCCGGCGGAAGAGAGGACCCCGTCAGGGTAAGTCAGCAAGTGGAGCCCAGCCTGTGTGTTGAAGGAAGGCAGTGAGGCCTCTCTGCTCCTGGTCCTGCTTGTCTTGGGCTAATGAGCAGGTAATGATGTTCTGAGGGTTTAGAAACTTCCCCACAATAGTCCCTGCATCTAGAGTGGATTACCTGGTCCTCTTCCAACCATGTTAGAAAGTGCTGACTTGGAGAACTAGGACTTGAGGGACTGACAACAGATATTACATTTGATTATTCTTGTATCTCTCCTCATTCTTGAAGCAGAAACGTAGAATAAGCAAACCACTGTGCGGGACACAGAGATTTGAGTAGGCGTTTGTGTATATGAACAAAAAATTTGATGTAAATTCAAAACTGTACATTAGATGTAGGAATACAAAGAAAATAAGTCAAGAGTCCTTACTCTCAGCTTCACAAGCAGAGGAGAGAGAGAGAGAATAGAAAGTATAGAATCCTATAGAGAGAAGGCTAGGCGTCATTCTCCCCAGATGTAAGAATGTAGAGGAGCATCTCAACCGAAGGATTGTGCTGTGTCTGAAACCTGCCTTTTTCTTGGGTGTAATTGGCCTCCACCGCACTTGCCTTCCCCGTTTACTCCCCCGCAGCCTCCTCTCCCGACCTTCAGAAGATTTAAGTGGATTGTGTTGAGCCAGAGCCTCTAAGAAGAATTATGGGGATAGGAGGACAAATGATCCAGGCATTAGTATGGGGAAGGATCAACGGTTAAACTGCCTTTGAGGGAAGTAATATAGTGGCCAAGAGACTGGTCCAGAAGAAGGTATGGCCAAAGCTACTCCTCATGACCTGCGCCACTGAGTCTGGTGAAGGCCCTTTGGGGCTAGGCATGATGGCTTCTTTCCTAGGTTGAAGGGTGGGCATTACAGAAAAGGCAGCATTAAGAGTTCGTACTTCTGAGGTGGTTTAAGCTATGTTCCCTATTCCCTGGCTGGTGCGTTCTGAAGTGAAGTGATAGGAGCTTCACTTCAACGTTATTGTACAGATGAGTTGTGTGGTTTGCTTTGGACACTGCTTAGCTATTAACAGTGGTATCTGTAGGACCTGTAGTACCCGTCTCAGCCTGTAAAGGTGACCTTATGATCAAGGGTATGGAGCATGTTGGCCCACACAGAGTCAGTGTCCTGGCCCAGACGTTGTAGATCCCTATGAGTTTCTTCGTGAATGGCTGACTGCCTGCTTCTGCCAATACTCTGAATACCCAGAGGGAAATTCCCTCTGAGGGCTCTTCTGTAGGACTTCAGAACCTGCCCTAAACAGAAGAATCCCTCATTACAACTCTGACCTATTTCCTGGCATCCTCTGAGTACAGGCTTTCTGGAGGGGAGGAGAGGTGAGTGTGCTCGACTTAGGTCTTTCTGGGATAGCCTGTTTAGTCGTGTAGATCTAGGTTTGGGCAGAGTATGAAGCTAGTGGTATTTTTGGTGTGTTCAGTCTTTAGAGATTGTTGCGACATTGTTTCCTCCCCACCATATAAGGTGACGTGGCCTGACATTAAGCGTTTCTAGATAAACAAAAATACATTGCCTCTCCCTGTTTTCCTCTATCCTCTCAGCTAAGTGCCAACCGTCACTGGACTTTTGGTGGGGAATTCCCTTTTAAGCTTCTTCCTGTAGAACTAAACCAGAATCCCAGATGCTTCCTGGACACAGGCAGCCAGACATCAGTGGCTTCCCTCTACTGGAGAGGCCCCATTCTCCACTTCTTCCCAAGTGAGAAGCCAGGACTTACAGGCCGAGGAAGCAGGGATTTTGTTAGAACCTAACCTTTCAGCAGAGGACCTGGGTCAGTCGAAGTGCTGTTTCCCAGTGCAAGAGGGACTAGGAGATTCTGAAGCAAAAAGAAGGTGAAAATGAGAACTACGTACTTTTAAAATTGGCTCCATCTTGTATCCTTATCTTTCTGGGGTCACTAAACACACCGAACATATCTGGGAGAATCAGGGGAGACATTTCTAGTTACCCTGGTAACCCCTGTAGGCATTGGTACATTCACTTCCGAGAAAGTGACATGGCCTTCCATTAAACATAAACAGAAGGCCAGGCATCACAGTAGAGTGCAAAGAGCATAGGACTAGGTAGGCATCAGAAGACCCAATGTCACATCCAACTGATGCTGCCTAGATTACCTGAGACAAGTTTCTGGGACTCAGTTTCTTCACGTCTAAAATGAGAGTTGGGCTAGAGTGGTCTCCAGGGCCCTTTACAGCTTTAGTATTTTTTTTTTTTCTACCGTGACAGTAGGATTAAGAGGAGAAGAAAAGAAAGAGGCTGGACCCAGAAGGCCACATTGTAAAACTATAAAGGTTTCCCTCACTGGCTGCCGGACTTAGCTGGTCCACCCAGTGCCTGGCCATCTCTGACTGTTCCTGCTGACTGATTTTGAGCTAAAAAACCGAAGCACTATCACGCAGGTCTGCCTCACAGCCCTCCTCCGTCCCAGAAAGGCAGCTGTCCATATTGAAAGACACAGCCTTTGCCCTGGGATTTAAAGGAATGTTTAAAAAACATCTTCTGGTCTCTGGAGACCTGAGGGAGTGACCAGTATACAAAGACCCATTGAGGGGTTGGAAGAGGAGCGTTACTATCAGGGCTGGTTCATTAAAAGTGACATGTAAACTGCTGTGATCTGCAGGGTGTGGGAGAACAATGCCTGGAGTGTCAAGGGGAAGAATCCATGTGATTGTATTAGAGCTGCTATTTCAGGCTGACGATTGAGTCAGCTTGTGGTTTTAATGACTCAACTTTATCTCCATGTCTGAATTGTGGCTCCTTATATACAGGCCATCTGCTCACTGGGATAAAAGTCAAGGAAAGAAAGAAATTCATCTCCCTCTCCCTTTCCTTCCCTCTGCCACTTCCCAGCTTCCAGCTAAGCTCTCCCTACACTGATAGAACCTTAGAGTTGGGACCAGCGCTGAAGCCCTCCAGTGATTAGCATCTCACCTTCTCGTAGGTAACAGGACTTGAGACCCAGATAAGGTCTTGCCAGGATCTACAGAACTGGCTAATGATAGAGCCAGAACTGTAACCCACTGTTGTGAATCCAAGTCCAGGAATATTTCCACTAAGCCTATGTGAGGAGCAGGAGATGACAGCGAGCCCTCTGTGTAGGCCAGAAATGCTCTTTCATACCTTCCAGCAAGGAGAGCCCTGGACACGGTGAAATTGCTTCAGGGAGCTTTCCAGCGACCACCTGTCTAGAGAGGTTAAGAGTATATCCTCTACCACCACTAGTTCTCCCTCCACTTTTGTAAAAATAGGACAGGAGTTATAATTAGGAGTGTTGTAGACAATAATGAGTTCTTTAGGATGGTAATGATTGCCCCATCTGTCCTAGTTTCCTCTTCCCTAAGGAAGCTTATTAACAAGAGTACTTCCTCCTTAGTAGTAGTTCCTAGCCTGTGTGTTATAAATATCTTTTTTCCAAATCATTAACCTTTTTCTAATTCATCCACACTAGTGTTATATGTCTGATTTCGCTGGTGTTTTTATCTAGCTCACCCCTAACTTCTAGAAATCTGGCCTCAGAGAGCTTTGGCCAATGTCTCAAGATTGTTCCCTTTTCCCCCCAGTCTGTGGGACTACTAGGAGTTAATAATCCTCCCTGGTCCCGTAGAATCAAAGTATCTATCTGCTTCTGTGGCTACTTTTCGTCGTCTTAACAAGTACCCAAGTTAGGGAAAGGCTGGGAGAGGTTGTCTTCTGGATAGTCAAGCTGTTCAGCATAACTGTGGCCCTGAAGCCAGAGTGGCAGCCAGGATTCCTCGATTCTGTTCCCAGTTCCAACAAGAGTTTTTCTCTTTTCTGATTCTGACCTTAGGCCACATCAGGTCCATGCCTAGTATACCTACCTTCTAGGCTTAAAAGGGAAATTCTGGTCTTTCCTGACTTACCCTCCACTCAGGTTTTATGCAGTCCTGCAATGCATCAGAAGCTTTTTGAATCTAGGAAAATACAGAGACATGCTTGATTAGGTACAACTGGTATCTTCTTAGTTTTAGAGGAAGAAACCAAAGAGAGAAACAGCTGAAGATACTTCACACTTGTACTTTGACTTTTCCCATGTTGTCCAAGACAGGTGTTCCTGAAGACCCAGTGTTCCTTTTCCCTGGGTCCAGAGTCAGAAATTATTTTAACATATACTTACCCCTTGAGTCACACACACACAAATATAGTTGGAATATTTTCTCACCTGCTCCTGACTGAATTCAAAGGAGCAGCAAAGTGATAATCAAGCCACTGCCTCTTCTGGACATGACAAGTAGGGTCCTAGAGAAGGGAGCATTCCAGAAAAAGAGCAGAAACTCAGCAGGTCTGAGGAAGATTTTGCTGGAGATAGGAGACCATCTTAGTCGCACTCCTACGCACCCCTTTCCTCCCCCGTCCGTCGCTGAGGCATCATCACACGTTCATAATCCGAGGAGTGGTTTGTGTGAAACCCTATAGTCTTGGTCACACACCTTCCCCCGTAACCAGATGAGCCCTGTGCCTGCCAGCCAGGGTCTTCACTATTCTTTCTCCTCTTGGTAGACAATCCTGCGTGTCCCTGGGAGGAGGAGGAGGAGACCTGTAAATTGGTAACCTGTGGACATGCTGTGTGCTTCCAGCTGACCCGCGGGTAGCCTCTGCCGTGTGAACACAGTGGCTCTGGGTCATGTTTCTGCAGAGGCTGACAGCCCTGGTGAAGACCTGGGCCCTCTGACCCTGTCTGGCTTCCGTCCCAGCCAAAGCTTTTTGCTGGTCTCAAGAAGGCAAAGTGGACACTTTGTTCACTGACCCTTCTGGACCTCTTCCTTCCTGCTCGTGCCCTGCCGCTGCCCTGGCCTGCATTTAGGGGTGCTGGCCTTCTCTCCTCTGTCTCTGCTTCTTTAAGGTTTAGGCACTGCTTTCTCCACCCAGCTTTCCCATGACCCAGCAAGCTGTTTTGTTTTTTGTTTGTTTTTTAATTGGATATAAATCACATACCTAAAATTCACCCTTCTAAAGTATACAATTTACTGGTTTTTTTAGCATATTCACAAGGTTGTACAACCAGCACCACTAATTCCAGAACATTTCATGACCCTAAAAAGAAACCCCATATCCATTCTCCCCACGCCTAGGCCTGGCAACCACAAACCTACTTTCTGTCTCTGGATTTGTCCATTCTAGAGATTTTACAGAAATGGAATTATAGCATCAGTGGCCTTTGTGTCCGGCTTCTTTCACCCCTGGCAGGCAGCTCTTTGGGACCTGCAGTCTCTCTGCACTGCTTGTAGGGCATGGGAAGAGGCAGAGAGCATGAGATGGGCATGGTCCCAAGGAACGGCTTTCTTGTTGAGGATACTGGGACCATAAATGTGGATTCCATGAATGAATATGAGTCTTGGGGATGACGCCCAGGAGTTAGGACAGTTAGGACAGAAACTCATGGGCTGATTGGTTCTTCTCTTCCTATTTAGGGTGGCAACAGAAGCTTCACTATCCCTTAGCCCATTGGGCTAAGATTTCTTTGTAGGGTTCGTCCTGGCCATCCTTGACCCCAGCTCTGCTTTCCCTGACATACCTTTCACTACCCCTCCCCCTACACACACCCACACACACATACTGCACACCTTGTAGAGCCCTTGGCATTTGGATCATCGCTGCTGCCCTTGAAGAGGTGGAAAAGAGCTCAGCGTGTGGGCACGGCGAGAGAGAGGGAGGGTTGGTGGAACCCAGGCGAGTGTGGCATCATGTGACGTCAGTGCATGGCTGCAGCTCCTCTTTGCGGGAGTCCCTCTGGCCGCCTGCTAAAGGCCTTCCTCTACTTGGGACAACCCTGCCCAGGGCTGACTGAAAGTGATTTTGGCCTAGGAGCTTCCTGAGAACTGCCAAGAAAACAAAAACAATACTGTTGACTAAGCTTGAGTCTGTTTACTTCCAACAACCCTCTGATGAGAAAACAGATTTTGAGTACTTCTCTACATTACACTGCTGATACTTGAACTCCGTTGTGTCTGTCTAGCTGTATTCAAACTTCTTATACTACTTTTCACACAGGAACTCAAGAGCTTGCTCTCCTACCTGTACCGTACTCTCATATTCCCTGCTTGCCCCCCTCCCCGCCGCAAAGGTATCTCCCATGTGTTCCTGGCTTTCTTCCCCTCCTTCTTCAAAAGAAGGGCCTCTGAACTGGACAGGGCCGCCATGTGTGCATGGCTTCTGGCCGAGTATCTGCCGTAGAGATCGATAGGGATTCGAAACTGGCCTTCCATGGATGAGATCTCTCATGTCTTCTCTTGCAGGCAACAGGAAGGTCGGGTGTGCAGCCATATCTCAGCTAGAATCAGTGCTGACCAGGGACGATGCCATGACCTGTGTTCCTGCCAAGATGTCCAAGAGCGAGGAAGTCCCCACCATCCTTGAGGAGGCCAAGGAGTTGCTCGGCCGGGCAAGCTAAGCCAGGTCCTGGGGCCATGGCAGCTCCTCAGTGGAGCTCCAGACTGTCCCTGCCCTGCAGCGTGTGGGTGAAGGGTCACAGAGATATTCCTCTGCGGTGGCCACTCCCATCACCTTGACCCCATCTTTGTCTCCAGCCTGCTGCTCTCTGTACATCACACACAGCTTCAGCTGCCTGGAGGCCAGAAGGAAAGGGCAGGGTGGGGAGGCCTGAGGCCAACCCGGCCAGCCCTGGCTCTCGTATTACCAAAGCAGGCTCTGTGTTTGCTGCCTTAACCCCAAGTGTCTCCTCCGTTCTCCGTGGCCTCATCTCAGACAAGGCCCCACCTGCTTTCTCAGCCTCTACCTTTCCCGTGGGCTTTTGCCTAGGTCAGTCTTGCTGGGTTTATGCTTTTCTTTTGTGTTTTCTCTGGCCCTGAGAACAGCATGGGCTGATGAACCTTTGGGCTCTGTCCCTCCTTTCATTGCTGTCACCACCACCCCGCCTCCCTGCTCCTCCTGCCCCTGGCTCTTGTTATTACTAGGGGTGTGGCATTGGGAGCTGCTTCCAAGGAAGTGGGGAGCAAATCCCCCTTATCCCACTTTTTGGGAAAGGCCTCCCAAAACAAAAAGAACCTGGACCACTTTTATCTGTTCTCCTGTGGCCTAGGCCAGAGCCTAGGGCGGGCAGGCATGGCACAGGTGGGACCTGCCCCCAGCCTGCTGCCATGCTCTGTGCCCTTGCCTCTCTGGACCCTCTGCACCAGCCCTAGGCTACTGCGCCACAGGCCCTTCTCACGCCCTCCCTAGAGCTTTGGTGCATCTCATCCCAACACCTTATCCTCTGTCTCCAGGGAAATGGGAGGTGGAGCCTCCTGGCTGAGAAATTGTTTTGCTAAAGGATCTATTTTTATATGAATTTTTTTTTTTTTTTAAGAAAAATAACTCTTCCTTCCTCCTTTCCCCTCCATAATATAAGAGGCTTTGTTTGATGGCAGGTTCCAGAGTCCCTGGGATTTCTCCCCACAAGCCTCAATTCTGAACAAGCCCCTGGACCTCCACCTCAGCCCTCAAGCCTCTGGGCCCTTGAGGCCAGTGCAGACTCTCTCTCCCAGCATCTGACTCTGGGGCAAGGGGAAGCTCTTCTCTTGTTGAGCTGGACCAGGCCTAAGAGTAGTGGGAGCTCTGAAACGACAGAGTTTTTATAAATTTAATATATTTATCAAGCCAAATGTGCAAATGCTAACTGGCCACTCTGGAGCAGTGCGCACAGGCTGTGCCCCACCCTGCTCTCTTCTCTGCAGTGGGCAGGCCAGACTCTTTGGCGGTCCCAGCCACAGGAAGCTCAGATTCTCCGGTCAAGGTAACACTTTGCCCTCCTGTGCTCCCTTCAGCTTCCCACCCCTGGGAGAGAGAATGGCACTGGTAGGACCTGGCGCAAAAGTATAGTTACTAGAGCAAGGGGGAGCTTAGGGGACCTAAGGGCGCCTGCAGGGAGGCCTTGGGGCCCGGAAGGAGGGTTCTGGTTGTTGGAGCCTGTGTGTGGAGGGGCAGCAGCAGCTCCTTTGCACTATTTCTGGGAGGACCGCGGTGCAGGGGCCTGCTGCTCCCCTAGGTCCCTCCTCCCTGCTGACATCTGGGGGTTTGACCCTTTCTTTTTTAATCTACTTTTGCTAAGATGCATTTAATAATAAAAAAGGGACAAAATGCAAACCTGTTCCCCTCACCTCTTGGGCTTCTGGGATGTCATCACCTCCAGTTTGTTGGGTTTGTTTCCAACTGTTAATAAAGCATTGAAACAGTACTGCCTTACAGCTTCGTTTGTGAATTTCTCAACTGTTTGTCTCCACTCTCATCCAGGCTTCTCCACTCTTGTCCTGCCTCAAGCCCGACTGACCTGACAAAATCATCAAAAGGGTGCCGGCACCTTCAAGGTGCCAGACGCTACGATTGGGCGCAGGGCTAGAACCGATCATACATAGTGGCTTCTGTCCCGCCATTTGCCCTCTGTAAAGGGGTAGGGCCCCAGTTCAGCCCCTACCCTTCCACATTGCTGCCTCTTGCCTTGGAACCCTTTTCTTGGATTCAGTTCTGGGACCCCACCTCCCCATGACCCCAGACTTCACATGCAGTTTCCTGGCAGTACCTGTGCCTCTTCTGCTAAGGGAAACCTATGACTGCCATTCTGCCATTCTCCCGTATTCCCCTCCCACACTCACTTTTGGTGTCCACAGACCACATTCCAGGCTAGGGCTTACCCTGGGGTGGAAACCTGAGCCTGCCCAGCAGAGGTCAAAAGACAGAGGTCATGCTCCAGGTGACTTGATGCTCAGAGCCCAGACTTGTTTGAGCACATTGTGACCTGCACAAAGAAATCTTACAAACCAGGTCCAGAACAGACAGGGAAAGGCTTGGAGAGGAACCACAAACCCATTTGGGCAGGCTCTGGAACTGGAAATAAAAGCCTCTTAAGTAACCCTGGAGCCTGTGCAGCTGTCTCCATCGTATGGCTGGGGATGCGGAGGTGGGTTCCCTGCCTCCTTCTTCCCCACCCCCAGAGGCCACGCGCTTCTGGCTTAGAGCTGTATAGGCACACATACCAATTAGGGGACCGACCAACCACAGCTGCTCACGCGCTCTGCCAGTCTCCTGCCGTGCCTGGAATAGAACCCAGGCGACCGGCACCCCGCCCTCTGCAGCCTGGCTCTCAGAAACAAAACCCCGCTTCCATCTCAGCAACCACGCACACCACCCTTCCTCCCACGCAAGAAAGCCGCCCCCAGACGCCTACCTAGTTGGAAGGCTTGGTTTCCATGACAACAGACTTCAGAAGCTGGGAGACCGCTTGACCGGCTCTGGGAGAGTACAGAGGACGCCCAGAGACAGCCACCCCCAACCCTGCTGTTGGGCATGCCCTTGCCCTCATCGACCTCCCTGAAAACCCCAATGGGTCTGTCTTTATGTCCTTCCGCCCCTTCCTCCCACTCTGTTGCCTGCAGCTTCTTTGGCGGCAGCAACCTCGAATCCCTCCTTGCTTCCAGGAGGCTGGAGGAGGCGGGAGACGGGCTAGGCGAGAAGTGAATGGAAAGCACAGAGAGAGGGAGAGAGGAAGGGAGGGCATCTGCGCCTGCGGGCAATCTTATATCTGTCTTGCCCTTTCTGTCCCCTTGACACCGCCCGCCTCCCCCCCCACCCCCCCACCCCCGTACACATGCATTCCAAGCCCCCTGGGAGGAAGGGTGGGGGAGGTGAGGGGTGTGGAGGAGGACTGGCAGAGGAGAGTCCACCCTCCTCCCCTGGCAGGGCGCTCGGGGTGGTCATTTTAGCAGGGAAGGGGCGGAACTCAGGAAACGTCCACGGCCCCTCTCCAGCTCTATTTGCCAGCCCGCGCCGCCCCCTCGCCTGGGTCTCCTCTTCTGCCTGGAGACGGCAGCGAACAGACAACGGAACCCGCCGCCGCACGCTGCCACGTCGCGCTCAGAAATCCCCTCCCCCACAGCGGACCCACAAGCCGATTACACACACGGGGTACAGATCCACAAGCACCATTACGGTCAACGCACACCATTATATATGCACGACGGTGTTGCCGCATTTAACAATTATACACAGACTCTCGGGCACTGACCCAAAACCAACACGCAACACAATAATCGCCTCCGATCCCGCTCGTCTTCCAGCATACAACTCTGAGCTCATCACTTCATCCACACACGCCAGGAGCCCCCATCTCTTACATAGAAACGGTGAACCTTTCAGAAGAAATCTTTTAATTTTTTTCAAAGAAAAAAAGCCATATAAATATTAGAGTATAAAACTTGCGTGAGACACAGGAAGGGGGTGGGGTGGGGAGCTACGTGACTATGCAAAGAGAAGCGCTTAGAGGAGTCAGGACGCGGGAGGGGGTCGCCGCAGCGCGTGGACACAGCACAAAACACAGCACGGGCCGCCGCAGGCAGATTCGGGGACAGACGGCTGCGTGGAGCCCGCCGCCCGCGGCCCACTCGCCATTACGGAAAAGCACGCCGCACTATACACTATTGGCTATTCTACACCAGCCGAAAGGGGGGGGAGGGCTCTACACCACTGCAAGGGCCGGGTGGGGTTCTCGCGAAGCCCCGCTGCGTGAACGGGACGCCGGGGGCAGAAGGGGTGGACAGAGGAAGATCTATGCACAAGGAGGCACTGGGGAACTTTAACCAGGCTCTGGCCACGAGGGATCAGACTGGGGGCCTGGGCAGTGGCCTTCACAGAGATGAAATGGCACCTGTCGAGGTGAAGGACTGGGGTTGCTGGATGCAGGGGCCCTGTGGAGAAGCAAGCCCTGATCCTGGGCTGACACTTTCCACTTGGTCCCTGCTCTAGCTCCTTTCCTTCCCAACCCAGGGACCAAAAATGGTCTAGCTGGCCCTCCCTTCCTGCTGGGGCCACACTGATCCTTCCACCAGCAGCACCTCTGGAGTACCCAGCACCCACAGAGGCCCCTCTGACCTCTCCAGGGGACCTGGTCCCAAACCTGCTCAGAGCTTCCTTGGACCATAATGCCAGTTTAAATCCATTGGTGCCCGTAGCTCAGCCCACCGCTGGCTGCCTGGGCTGCCCTGTATATGATAGATGAGGGTCCAGCCTGGTGCTTGGCTTATGGCTGGAATTTGGGGATCTGGTCAGTACCCTGGGGGCATACAGAGCCTCCAGCAAGACCCTGTTAACTGATGGATCAAGCTTTGTCCATCCCCCCCATACACACACACACAGACACACACACACACCCTTCCCTTCTTTATCTTACCACCCCATACTGTCTTAGAACATGCAGTGAAGTCTCTTGTTTGGGGAGGGGGAAGTCACAGCATGCAGTGGGAACATCAAACAATGAAAACCAAAAGACTGGTCCCCAGGGTGTTGGGAAGAGGCATGGTAGCAAAATGCCCTCCCTAAATCCAGCAAGCATCAGTACCATGGGAATGGTGACCATATCTCCCAAAACTTGAGCTTGGTCTCAGGTCCTGGAAGGAGGTGAAGGGATTGGCACCAAACCATGCTTTGGGGGAAGTCTGAGAATTGAAGGAGAGGCCAAGAGGTCATGATGCCCTTCCAACTCTTCAGAACTATGAGCCTTTTTAGGTCACCAGGTACCTCAACACCCCCAAACAACTTAAGAAAGAAGAGCTGTTGAGGAGGAGGGTGGGGTGGGTCGGGTAGCAGGGAGGCAGGGGATGGATGGGCCCGATTGAATTTGGAAGATGGAGGAGTTCAGCTGTAACTGAAAGGGGTGTGATAAATGGTGTCTACACTAACCCACTACCCCCATGGGCACAGCAATTGATTGGATGGGGGTTCCCAGCAGAACTCCCTTTGCATATTCAATCCCCTGGGGGCAGAGGGGGGGTGTTGACTGGGCACTTGTTTCTGTTTCCCAAGGGGAGCATGGCCTGGGCCCCTACCAGTATCCTGGGGGTGAGCCCTGAAAATCCGAGGCCTGGGCACAGGTAGGGAGAGGCTGGGCTGGTTGGGGAGGGAGGCTGCCCTGTGGCTCCAAGGCCTGGCCTCCGCATTACTTCTTCTCCTTCTTGCCCGACTTCTTCTTGTTGCCGTTGCCACCTGCCGGGGCCTTGCCATCTCGCTTGCCAGCTGCGTTGGTCAGAGTGGCATTGCTGCCGGGGATGTAGACGTTCTGGCGGTAGTCGGGCACGTGCTGCAGGGTGAACTGGGGTCCGTAGCGGGCACTCAAGCCCATGGTGCCGGCACTCCCTCCCAGGGTGGAGCTCCCATCAGCGGCTTCTGCAGAGACAAGGGAAGGTCAGGGGCTAAACTTCAGGGTCCCCAACAGTTACTCTCTTATAGCACAAGCAGTTATAGCACTGGACACACCATCCCATCCACAAAGGGGTAGGACTAAGAGGCTCTAGCGTGACCACCTAGGTTTCATTCCTAGTTCTTTTACCTAGTCAACTGTGATCCTAGTCAAGTGTACCTAACCTCCCTATGTCTCCTCAGTTTCCTGAACTGCAAAATGGGGATAATAATAGTACCTATCTCTTCTGGTTTTCGCGAAGGCTAACCAAGATTACATATGTAAAGCATGTAGACTAGTGACTTCAAACATGCTAGCTGTCATTTCTCTCAGGGCTGAGACACTGCTCTCAAGGCCTTGCCCTAGCCCTTCTCCAGGCAGCCTCTCTGGTCTCCACACTAGACCACAGACTCCTGGGCGACCAAGACCATGGTTCGTGCAGGTTCCCATCCTGTTCCACCCAGTGCCAAGCACAGACCGGGCATTGAGTTGTTCTCTTATGAGTTAGGAGTAGGTGCTTTTCCAGGGATTCATTTCGTAACAGCAACCAGTGCCTACTGTGTGCCAAGCACCTTGCTAGATGTTGCACATGCATGACGGCTTTTTACCTCAACTCAACACTCCAGGGACGTGTGTGCTCTTATCCCTGCTTTACAGATGAGAGAAGCAAGGGTCAGAGAAGGTAAAAGACTAGCCCAAGGCCTACGAGCCAGGACAGGTGAGAGCAGGGGTGAGGCCTAAGTGTATCTTAAGTGTATGCTGTAGGGTATGGTCACCACCACCACCACCACCAGAGGCCTGCACCTCATCGCTGCTCTGAGGATACAGGAGGGGGAGAGAGGCTGAGAAGATGATGATCTCAGGACCAGATGTCTTAGGTACAATGTAGGCACAGGCTCACAATGTCAGAGTAGGTGACATCAGAGAGAGCCTGTAGCCCAACTTCCCATCCTGCACAAGAAGAAACTGGGGTCCAGAGAAGTGCAAATTCTGACTCTGGCTCAGTGTCACCTGGGAGCTTGTGAGAATCACAGACTCAGAATCTGCATTTTAACAAGATCTCCTGGTGATGTGTATGCACGTTAAAGGGAGAGAAGCACAGAAGTACCTACCTCCCTGGGTTTCTGTGAGGATTCAAGGAGACAGTGCTTCATCCAGTGAAGCACTTGGTAAGAGCTCACTAAACGTCAGCTGCTGCCGCCAGCACCACCACCAGCACCATACTGCGCGTCACTGCTTCCATCCTACGTGCTCCCGCGCCGCCTCCCCGGGGGCAACAAACCAGGAGTTTTGATGACTCTGGCAGAGCTCATGAAGCCTCTTGCTGGAGTCCTCCCGCAGTTGGAGAGTTAAAGCCCCAGGAGTGCCCAGCCCAGCCCCCATAGAGCAGAAGAGGTTCCCCCCACCCTGGCCTCCCTCCACCCTCACCCCAGACCCTGGAAGTGGGTAGAGAGGGTGACTAAAGCCGGAGAGGCTGAGTAACCCTGGGACACCAACCAGGGATTGAGAAACAGACAGGAAATATTTTCAAAGAACAGCACCAAAGGGGGAGGGGCAGAAGAGAAAGCCGAGGAGAGATGAGCCCCGGCCTTTCCCCCTCCTCACTCCAGCGCTCAGGTTTCCACAGCCTCCATTTCAAGCCCCAAATCTCCGCCGTCCGAGGGCCTTCAGGGGGCGGGGAAGTAGGTTGGGTGGGAGGGAGCAGCGCCCACTTCCTCCTCTCCTTCCTCCGGCTGCGCCCCTCCCCCAGCCCTTTCATTGCACGGACGTTTCCTCCGTTTTCCCTAATTAATTCCAGGAGGGAGCGGGTCCTCGACCGCGCTGCTCCCTCCCCTCTCCGCCCCCCCGGAATGGAAGCAATGGGGGAGGGGGCCCAGATCCGGCTTCAAGAGCCAGGGTTCCAGAGTGATTTAGGGGTCAAGAGGGGAGACTGTCAGGGGCGCCAGAGAGAGAGAGACAGAGAGAGGGAGAGAGAAAGGGGAAGAAATGGGGAGAAACAGGGAGAAGGGAGGCAGAAAGAGAAAGCTGGGAAATAGGCTTGACTGGGTAACTGGAAGCCAGGCCCACCCACATCCTACATGCACCCACGATCTCTAAGGAGCACCCTAAGGGGCACCCGAGCAGATGAAATGACAAAGCGAGCCCCGCCACCTCCTCCCCAGAAGCCCAGACCTGATGTTAGCCTGGGCCCTACAGGATGCAGTGAAGCTGGGCTGGACCGGGAGGGAGGAAGATGGGGAAACCCAGAGTGTAAGAGAAACGGGCTGCCCTTGAGTTCCGTCCGGTCAGCTCTGCCGCGAAGGAGCCAGCCGTGTGACCCTGACCGAGGCCCTGCCTGACCCCGACCTCAGTTGGATTGAAGGCTCTGACCTTCTGTGGAATCAAGTCTCCAATGGCCCCCCCTACCTTCTAACCCTGCAAGACCTACACTGGGCAGGAACCAGGATCTTTCCTGAGTCCAAGGAGAAACAGATTTTGAAGAGCAGCAAGAAAGAACCTGGGCATCCTCTGGCCTGGAGGAGGGGAGAGCGCTGCCAGCCTCTCTCCTCAGGGAAGCACCTCCCAGCCCCATCCTCCCCGCTCCTCCCGCCCTGCCCTCCCCACCCCGGGGCTGAGGGCGCAACTCCAAGCAGTCCAGGAGGCCCGGTGAGACTCAGCCAGGGCCAGCTGAGCCACAGGCTGCAGCCTCCTTGAGAGCACACCTCCCCCTCAAAGGTTTATTTAAAAAGCCTCCCAAGTATACTTGCTCTCCCGCCTGCTTACTCCTCCTCAGCAGCCCCACAGGCCTGGGTGGGCTGGACTCCAGGAACCTCTCTGGCTCCAGGGCCAGGAAGGGGGTGTGAAAGTGAGAGTAGGGCCTGACCCTGCCACCTCCACCCCCAAGGTCCATCCCCCCAGCTGACACCCGGCTCGGGCCCTGTGTGGGCCAGAGGGGTGGAGCCCTGACAGGGGAGCCAGACTGCGGTGACCCGGGGGCCTTCTGGGAGGGTCTGGGGCTATAAATACTGATTCCATTTCTGTTTTTAAAATCTGGATTTAGGCTAAAAAGTCTGCTTCCTGGCCTTAGGGCTCAAAGCCACAACAGCTAAAATATACCTTACTGTCTGTTTACTTCCCTCAAGAACCCAACTTGGCATCTCCTCAGACCCAGCTAACTCCCTCTTTCCTACTCAGTATCTGGCCTCTCTAGAGCTACAGCAGCTCTCCCACTCCCACTCCCACGCCGAACCGGGGTCAGCTCTGTCCCAGAAGGCTGGCCCCCCCCTGCCCCTTCTCCCTTCCTCTTCGCCACCCATGGCCTCGCCCCACTGGGCCTCACAGACATCCGGGGAAGGCTTGCCAGATTTAACAAATAAAAATAAAGGGTGCCCAGTTAAATCTGAATTTCATATAATTTTTTTTTAGTACAGTATGTCCCAGTCCTAACATTTGGAACCTACTCATGCTAAAATATGACTTGTTGTTTATCTGAAGTTACAATTAACGGGTCATCCTGTATTTTATCTAGAACCCTCATCTGGGAGAATAACGCAGCACTAAGAGAAGTTTGGCCTCTAAATTTATTCAGCTAAAAGGGAAACTGAGGCTGAATGGAAAGGCAGACACGGTCACTGGTATACAAAGGGCATGAACTTAGGAGTCGGGCTGGCTTAGGATTCCCAGTTTGCAGCTCAAAATGGGGGCCCTGGAGCAAGCGACTTCTTGGTTCCCTCATCTGTCAAATGGAAGGAATTAGACCTGCCTTGCAGAGCTGGTGAGAGGATCCACTGACATGTGGCCCATCAGGTTTGCCTAGCATCAAGTTTGGGGCAGCACACAGGCACAACTGTAGTGATTACAGTTCTGACTTTACTTGGTTCTCTACCCACCGGGCCTCCAGACATGCTGGACAGCCGGGCTCTCGGTTCACTATGTAAGGCCACTGCCGGCTTCCATATAAGCCCAGGACTGGCTTCTCCAGAAGCTAGTCCTTATTAGCCGGCGTTATTCTAACTCTACCTTCTATCCCACCATGGGTCAAAAAAGATAATCGTTAATCAATTTTCGCCATTGCATATCATGCCCTTCCTCTCTGCCAATCCTATGCTGAGGCCTCACATTCTGCCCTCACGACACCACAGTGAGATCTGTTATTATCGTTCGGATTTTGTAGTCAGTGAAACTGCGGTCCAGGGGGCTTAGTCACTTGCCTGATGACTCACAGCTTAGTGGTGGCATGAGGGTTTGAATCCAGGCTGGCCTGCCTCCAAAGCCTGTGCTCTTAACTACTAATGATATTATTCCGCCCCCCTCCGTCCCCACTGGCTCAGGACTCTTCTTACTTTTCAGGGATGAAAACCATCACCTGAATCTCTATTGTTGAAGTTCTTTGTTAGCCTTGTGGGAAAAGCAAAATCCTGCTCTGCAAGTGGGGGCCACCAAAAAAGACAGTGTGTGCTCTGGACACTCATGTCCAGAGTGTGTGCTCCCTGCTGGGAGTATCCACACCCACTTCCATGGATTGAGGGCATGTATGTGCCAGGCCCAGTTCTATGTGCTTTACGGTATCATCTCACTGAATCCTTACAACAATCCTTTGAGGTCGCTGTCCCCATTTTCTCGTCTGAGGAAACTGAGGTTTAGAGAGATTAAGCAAACTGATCAAAGTCACAAAGGTAGTTAGCGGCAGAGCTAGGACCTGACCTATACTTGTCCCTTCCAAGGCTAGAATTTTAACCACTACTCCCTACTTCTCCTGCAAGGATCTTTCCCTGTTCATTCCCCTCTGGGCATCCCAGGACCACCCCCATCCCTCAGCTATTCCCTAACCCGGCTTTATATCCTGGAATTATGGGCTGCCTCAGATCGGCTGAAAGGTCCAGAGGAACCACATAGGTGGAAAGCCAGTCTCAGGGCACGGTGCTGTGGGATGCACCCCAGAACCCCAGGTCTCCCACCCCACACATGCTGGCACAACTTACCACTGGCGGAGGCCAAGATCATGGCTTGCAGCATCTCTGTGTCAAACTGGTTGTTGGGCCAGGTGCCGGTTTCATCGCCATTTTGGGATCTGCGGAGAGAATGGGATGGTGATCACGGTCTCCCAAGCCACCAGCTCATGCCCCTCCTGTCCTCTCCCAGGGCTCCCACATCCAGTGCCTATCCCCAGCCCATGCCCAAGACCTGCTCCCTTCCAGCAAGGTAGGAGGCATATTATACAATCCTTCAGAAGCCAGACCGCGCCCCCCATTTGCCAGTCCCCCAAACCAGCTTTCTACTGTTTCAGACACCATGGCCCTTCGAGGGAGAGGGCAGGATGCACTGAAGCTTGCCCGCCTTGAGGGAGCAGTGGCTCACAGTGAGGGGGAGCAGACCCTCTCCTGAGGACAGTGAGGGTGGGAAACGGGAGAGAATGTACCAGACCTTGACAAAGGTGAGAGGACCTCGGGGGAGAGGCTGGGGGCCCCACGAGACACGGAGAGAGGTTTCTAAAACTCAAGTCTGATCACTTCAGTGGCTCGCTGAGCCCTCAGGATAAAATCCACAGGCACACAAGGACCAGCCCCTCCTATTTCATAAGAACACCCCCAACCTCGCTCTCAAACATTCTATCAGAAACCTTTTCTGAGGCGCTTTCCCTAATTCCTCAAGCTCTCTCTTGCGGCACACCATTCCCTAGAATGCAAGTTCCCTACCTCTGCCTTGGTAACATGAATAGGTTGCCAGAGGGGACCCCTAAGCCCACCCAGGCTGGGTTAGGTGCCTCCGCTGTGCTCCCACCCCCACTGTCTGCCCTGCGGTGGCTCTAGTCCCACTGTGACTGCCACTGTCCCCACCTGTCCGCTCCACCCCCAGACCCAGCTCCTTGAGCTCTGGGACCAGGACTGTGCCCGTTTTCTACTGAAGCACCTAGTTAAGAGCTTTCGATGCTCTAAACATTGAGAAAAACACGAGGTGATTCCTAATTGTTAAAAATGTTAATCTGTAAAAGAACTCTAAGGGATGCTAGCCCAACTTGGATTTTTCCCATAGTAACTATTTCCATGCTTTGGGGGGGGATTTTCAGGGATCAAATGATTTCCATTTTTGAGGGGAAGGGGAAGCAGCCTGACACACACGTCTATTAGTCGACCTTTGCACCATCTGGAACACTAAAGTTCCTCAATAAATGTTTGTTGCCTGAATGAATGGGGAAAGCCCTGCCCAGAAAGTTAGGCTCACTATGAGGTAAGAAGGGTTTGGCACCAGGGGAGGGGCTGCAGGGAATGCCTTGAAGGCAAGAAAGAGAGAGAGAGAGAGAGAGAGAGAGAGAGAGAGAGAGAGAGAGAGAGAGAGAGAGTGTGTGTGTGTGTGTGTGTGTGTGTGTGTGTGTATTTTGTCACAGTGGCTGAGCACAGTCGAGAGCTGTTTTACAATTTTTCCAAGGTCTGTCCCTGCTTATGGTTTCCCCTGATCTGGAATTCCCATCCCCAGGCAGGTGGACTCAGTCTACGGCTCAGACCAGCTGCTGTGTGGTCCCCTCTACGGGGTCACAGCAAATGTAGAGTTAGGGTTGGAGGAGAAAGCAGGAATGTCATTTCTCCCTCCACAGAATGGGAAGAGCTGGGATTCTGGGTTCATTTATTCAATCAATATTCATTGAGCAAGTACTGTGTGCCAGACACAGGACTAGGTGCTGGGTTTGTAGCTGTGAACATGACTGAACTAGTCTGACTTCACCATGCTCGATCTCCATGGAGAGGCTGATATTAAATAATTACACAATAATTGAATTGTAATTGTGACAAGCAAGTGCTATGGAGGCAAAGAGCAGGGGTACAGGAGAGTTCTGCCTAGTTGGGGTTAGGGAGCCAGTCAGTCCAGGCTTCCTCAAGGAAAGGACAGGGTATTTAAATCTGAAGAGGCTATCCAGGGGATCTGCAGGAGAATGCCAGCCAAACAAACGTAGGAGGAGTGATAGAAAATCAACACTGTATAACTGCTGATGTAAAAACCGATTCAGGCAAGGCTCATCAGTGAATATAAAAGCAGCGAAAGGTTGCTGCACAGTCTCATATATCACCCACAGATTACTTATTAATCACCAATATTTAAAAATATCTTTGTAACAGAGAGATCTGGGAATACCACTTTAACCCAGGGAACAAACTGACAGGAAATGATTCCCAGCAGAAAGTGTACAATGACCCCCACGCAGTATTCTTATCAGACTCTGTAAGCTGATCTCACCATGAGAAAATGATCAGCAAATCCAGACTGTGAGACATTTTGAAAGACAACTGGCCTGGACTCTTTAAAACATGTCTATGTCTTAAAAAAAACAACCCTCCAAAAGGTAAGGAGGCTGTTTTAGATTAAAGGAGATGAAAGAGAGGTAGCAAGCAAATGCAATTCGTGTTCCTTGATTGAATTCTGGAGTTAAAAGAAAAAAAAATACAGGTTGAAAGGACATTTGGGGAACATTTATGAAAATCTGCTAGTAGACTGTATATTATTGCATTAATGTTAAATTCTTCAAATGTGATCATTCTTTTGTGGTTATGTACGAGAATGTTATTGTTATCAGGAGAGAGATACTGAAGTGTTTCAAATGTTATGATGTCTGCAACTCTCAAATGGTTCAGGAAAAGAAGTGTGTGAGGTGTGTGTGTGCATGTTGAGAGACAGAGAGAGAGGAGAAAGTAAATGTGCAAAATATTAACAATTGATGAATCTAGGTTTAAAAGAGTATTTGGATGTTCATCATATGACTCTTTCAACTTTGAGAGGTTTGAAGCATTTCAGAGTAAAAAACTGAGGGGTAAAATGAAGCTAACTAGGAGAAGGGTAGTGTTGTGAAAGCTTTCCAAGCAGAGGGAGCAATACCCCGCAGCCTCTGAGGCTGGGAGGACCTTGGTGAGTTCAAACCACTGAGAGAAAACCAGTGTGGCTGCCATAAGGCGCAGTGGTGTCAGGGCCTGGGGCTGCAGAGTGTACACTAAAGATTTTGGTCTCATCCTAAGAGCTCTGGGAAGCCACTGAAGTATATAAAAGGGGGGTTGTCATGATCAGATTTAAGTATTTAAAGGTCATGGTTGCTCCTATGAGAAGACTGAGGGTTGGGGGTACCTCTGGGAGGACGGGAGCCCAGTGATGGAGCCTCAGCCACCTCTGTCTCCATGAAAATCCAGGAGTCCTTACTTGCAGGCAGACTGAGCTCTCTCTGGGCCTGCCCGGGGGCGCAGGGCTGAGGCAGGTGGCTTCAGGCCGAGGTGAAGGGCCTAATGGGGAAAGAGTGGGAGATCAGGTAGGGGGGTGAGCAGCAGGGAGAAGAGCTTTGGGGCTGTGGGGTAGACAACAGGGTCGAACACCAGGTTAGGATGCCCTGTGGTGGTGGGTGATGGTGTTGAGGGAATAAAGGTGAGTGGAAGGGTGGGCCTGGAACCATGATGGCCTGGGCGGAAAGGATTCTTGGGAAATGATTGAAGGCTAGAGGCCAAGCACGTGGGCAGGAGATGAGTAGAGAGACAGACTTCTTTTTGAACCACTTACTCAGAACTTCTTATTTCTGGGTAGTGGGCTGACTAAATTACATACATATTGTCTATTTCAGCCTCAGAACCACCTACAGATTAGTGTTATTATCCCTATTTCCCAGCAGATGAAACTGGGCTCAGAGAGGTTGAGAGACTTTCCCAAAATCACACAGCTGGCAACAGGCAGAACTACAACCTGTACCCACTATGTGCCAGTGCCTGTGACAGGCCCTAGGATTTAAGAGGTGATATGATTCTTGCCCTAAGAAGTTTGTATTCCAGTGTGCTGTGTGCGTGTGTGTGTGAGGGCAGTCCCAGAGGCTGGGTTGTAAAATTATGAGTACTTTTTCTTTTAAACTGTTTTCTCTATTTCTCATGTTTCTATAATGAGCGTGGGTTATTTTATAAGCAGAAAAAAAAAAAGATGCTATTTGTTTGTTGAATGCCCAAACTGAGGGAGAGCAGGGATAGTGTCTCTCAGGGGAGGTGGAACAGAAGGGGAAATGGCAGTGTGGAGCCATCCAAGGAGAACAGTGTGGGGACCAGGGAAAGCCAAATGGAGACCCTCCTCTGGGCAGAGGCTGGGAACAGCTGCAGGGCGGGGCCTGGGGTACAGCCTGAGAAAGGAGAACTGGCTTGCTGGGCTCAGGGCTTGAGACAACAGCTGTTGGGATCAGAAGCCAAAAGGAGGACCTGAGCAGGGGGTAGCGGTGGAGAGAAGCAACACCTGGCAGGCAGGGACTTCCTTTTGTCTAGGCAATGGGACAGGGCGCTGGCTTGAACTTGAACCAGGTTTACTGAAGAACTCGACGCTAGTCCTGCTCTGAACCTGGTGTCCCAGTAGCCAAGGTAGGCCAGAGAAGCACTGGGGAGCCAGAACCAGGCTTAGACTGAATAAGAGAAATCTCCCCTCTTCATCTTCTCACCCCCATTGACTCCTCAGAATGGCAGCAAAGAAAACCTGCATCATTCTGCTGAGGCTGAGAGGCCTCACCACAGGACCTTTGCACATGCTCTTCCCTCCACCTGGAATGCTCTTCCCTGTTTCCTTCAGCTGGTTAATCCACAGCCTCATTTCCTCCTGGATGTCCTCCTGCTCCCTGACCAGGTCAAATCCCTATTTTATACTCTCACCACCAGGAACTGCTCTTCACAGCACTTACGGTAGCTGTAATCTTACTATTTTTTTTGAGTAATTATTTGGTTCCTATCTGTCTCCCTCAACACACTGTAAACTCCCTAAGGCAGAAGTTATGTCTATCTTATATCTCCTACACCTAGAATACTACCTGTCCTACGGTAGGTGCTTATTAACTATTTATTGAATGAACGAAAGGGGGAAGTTATAGTTGCTGGACTGGGCCCCTAACATTTGACTTCATCTGGGCCCCTGTGCAGCTGAATCTTAAATGTTTGTTCCATCCCCCTCAAGTTAACTAAGGAAGCGAGAGCACTGCACCTTCTCCTCCATCTCCCCAAGAGCTCCCTCATGTACTTTAGGCCACCAAGTCTCTCATTTGATGAAAAGGGACTTGAGGCAGCCAGTCTAGAAGGCACGTAAGAGTCCAACGGCTAATAAGGACCTGCTGTAGAGCACAGGGAACTCTACTCAATACTGTGTAATGACCCATATGGGAAAAGAATCTAAAAAAGAATGGGTATGTGAATATGTGTAACTGATTCACTTTGCTGTGCACCTGAAACTAACATAATATTGTAAATCAACTATACTCCAATAAAAATTATTTTAAAAAAAGGAGTCAATTGGTGGGGCTCTCAAGTTCAGCAATGAATTCTGCTTCAGGGCCAGTATACGGCCTGGGGTGGCGGTGGGTAAAGGGAGCATGAATTGCCCTGTACTTCTCATCACCTCAGCTCAAATGGCACTTCCTCCTGGAGGTCTCCTCTATCCTCCTCCCCCATTACACTCACATGACCCTCCTCCCAGAACTTGCCATGATTTGTAACTAGAAATTTTTTTAGTGTGATTTGTTGTCAATTTTCTGTGTTCCCTGCTGGCATGGCAGCCTGTAAGTGCAAGGATCGTGTCTGCTTGTTCACTCTTACAGGCCAATGTTTAGCACAGGGCCTGGCTCATAGTATATGCTCAATAAATATTTGTTGAATGAATAAATACACGAACGAATACATGAACGACCTAACGGATAAACCTGTGGGAAGGCTGGCAAGACCAGCAGAGAGAAAGGAGAAAGCTGGGGTCAAGGGAGGGGCAAGGGCAGTCCAAGCCATCTGGTTTGCTGCCTTCTAGGGGCCTGCTAGGCTCTAACTGCCTTGAGACCTCGGCAGGACTCACATGCCCAGAAGCTGGAGTCTCCACCGTACACCAGGGTGTCCCGGGTTCTTGTGGCAGTGAGGGCTCAGCATCTGGGGAATGTGGGCAGCAAGTGTCCAACCAGAGAGGAGGTGGGGAAGGCAGCCCAAGCTCTGCCCTCCGTCTCCTGGGCTTCTTGGACTCCACCAGGCTCCCAGGGTCACCAGACTTCTAACAGGGAGGCCTGGCCCAGAGCTGACCCCACTCCCCTCAAACCAACTGCAGGTCTTTTGCTGAAGTCTTCCTCCCCTCCACCCCACCCCCGCCCCGCTCGCCCCAGGGAGTTCCTGTCTTAGCAGGAATTCATACCAGATTGATCTGAGCAGCTGGGGCAGCCTGGATGGGAGGGTGTATGGTGGAGAGCAGAGATCAAACACTCTGTCTGTGAGGGGCTGGGGAGGGACAGAGCCTGGGGGGCGGGCATGTGTGTGCTGGCTTGCCCACAAGTTTTAGGAAATGAGAGACAGAGAGAGAGACACACAGTAAAAGACAGGATAAAAGAGAGAGAGAGAGAGATAAAGAAAGAGCAACAGAGAAAGAGACCCATTAAGGCAAAAAGAGACAGACAAGAGACTTAGAGAGATATACAGAGAGAGACAGAGACAGAGACAAAGACAAAGGAGACACAGAGAGGCCGAGAACAGAGAAGAAAGGAGAAACAGTGAGAGGGAGAGAAAGAGACTGGAGACAGAAGAACACCAGGACACTAGGAAATGATGAAAGAAGGAGAGACAGAAGAGAGGTCAAGGACAGAGACAGGGAAGCAGAGACAGAGGGAAAAGGAGAAACAGAGACTGAGACTAAGGCGGAGTCACGTTTATTCATCGATTCCACATTTATTGAGCACCTAGCCATAGCAGGCGCAGCAAGAGGCACAGATCAGTGCAAGTAGACACAAATGGTAAGGACCGAGATACAGCAATAAAGAAAGAAACTGAGATCGAGACGAGAAAGAGAGGGAGAGGCAGAGATTGCAAACTAACGTAGAGACTGAGCCGAGGACGGTGAGAGAGTGTCAGAGACAAAGGGCCTGCAGGCAGAGAAGGCTGCAGGCTCTCCGTCCCCAGCCCCACCGCCAGCTGCCTGACCTCCCTCCCCTCAGCCTCGGCTCTTTCCTGCCGGCTCAGGAGGAGGCTCTGGCTGCTGACAGCTCCTCCCCTCCTCCTCCTGTCCCAGATTCCTCTGCCTGAACCCCAGTCAGGACGGAGGCCAGCCAAATCTGGAGCGGGAGGATGGAGCCGGTGGATAGGTATAAAAACCTTCCTCTCCGCCCAGAGACCTCTTTGTGACCATCCTTTGCTCCCACGGAGCCCCCAAGATACAGGAGAAGGTTTGTGTGGTGGGACGCAGGGAAGGGATGAGTGTGTGAATTGCGTTTCCAAAATAGCCAGAGTAGGAGCGTCTTCCTTCTGGGGTTTGTGTACCAGCTGCCAACATACCAAAACCTCCCTGAAATCTGGAACTGAGGGAGGAAGCCATTTGCAGCGAACGCTGAGCCCTCCCCCCATCTCCTCCCACGTCATCACTGAGAAAAATGTCGCAGAGGAGAGGGTGGGCTGGAGAGGCAGTCACCTACCCGCTGGTGCCGGGTCTCTGGGCCTGGGAGAAACGCCAGTCCGTGTTGGGCGGGGCTTGCTGTGGAGAAAACAGAGGGAAAGGGGCTGAGTACCCAAATGGGGTAAGATGAGGGCGAGGTAGGCTCATTTTCAAAGACAAAATACACCTCAGGTCTCAGAGGTCTGAGGTAACAAAGAGATAAAATCACAGTTATCTGACCACAGTGAGCAAACCCAGATTCCTTTCCTAAGGAACCGGCCCCTTCCTCCCTGCCCCCAGACTCAGAACTTCTGAGCAGAGATTCAAGGGCTGAAAGCATCTTCTGTGAAACCGGGGGGAGGGGTGCAGAGAAGGCCCCCAAAAGTCGCAGAGGTTTTTACATGAGAATTCCACCGGCCCTAGAAAGAATTTCATTCAGCTCCTCAGCTGGGAACAAAGCATCCTCTGCGGCAAGATGGCTGCTGCTCTGGGTAACCCTTTTCATGCCAGGTTGTGCCTTTACACATTCAGAAGGACACCCCCTTCAGACCCCTGGCTCTCAAGGATTCCTTCCCACAGCTAAATACATTATTAATTTAGGAGTTATGCCAGACTGGGCCTTTGGATGGCAGGGCATCCAAGCCCCAGGACACCTCCCACCCCCAGAACTCTGTGCCAGACAATGGCTTTGACTAAGGAGGAGAGAACAAGGCAGCTCTGTCTGGAACAGAGAGAACTGCTGGGATGGAGCCCGGCAGAGATCAAGCTCCCACAGGCTCCAAGGAGAGCCAACGCAATCTCCAGGGCTCCCAAGGGGCAGATCTGTAGCCCTCTCCCACCTGGATGAAGGAGTGGGACTCTAGCCAGCCACTTCACTTCCAAGACCCTCCCAGCCTTTGCAGAGGGTGTATTATCCCATCACACACTCTCATGGAGCACTTCTAGAGCCACTTCCTCTCCATTCTGGGGTGCTCTAGTAATTGTCACACTCACTCCCAGGAGCAGAGAGGGAGGTGTGAGCACCTCCGATTACACTGGGGAGAAGGAAGACCCAGGGCTGCCAAATAACTCACTCTAAGTCTCACAGGTGGCAGTGATGTAAGCAGAACCCAGAAACTTAGCATCCCAGGTACAATAGGAGTTACAAGCACCATTCTGGAGCTGCCATAGGGAAGGGCACAGGGATGTCCAGCTCTCAGTTACTATATTCTTAGACACAGCAGAATCTACATGGAGATGCAGGAACCATGACAGACTGGAGGACAGGAACTAGGCCAACTCACAACCTACATAAGGACAGCGGGTCCAAGTTTGTTCGATTAGGGACGCTCAGGAATAAGGAGCCCCGGTAGGCTTTTCTTCACGTGTTAGGCTCTAAATGGGAAAGAATGCCCCCCTTTGCCTCATGCCAGCAGACACAAACCTTCTCTCCTGTTCTCCAGTTTTACAAGTACCAAGTGATTGAAAGCACAAATTCTGGAGTTAAGACAGACCTAGATTAGATCTTTTTCGACCACTTACCCTGTGAACTTGAGCAAGTCACTTGAGCTCTGTGAAACTCAGTTATAAGAGGGAGGATTCTAGTACCTACCCAACAAGTGTGGGGAAGAGCAAAGGAGACGCTGTGGTTCTCTAAGAGGAAGTTGTAGTAAGGCTCTCTCAATTAGCTATCAGAATCACATGGGGGTGTTGTTCCAAACTATAATTCTGATTCGAGGGGCAGGATGGGGTACGGACATATTTTGAATAAAAGCTCCTGGAGTTACAGAAATGTGTGCTTTTTACCATTATAGTTTCCCCATGTATGCAAGCACCCTGCTGGCTTCTGGCAGAGAGAGGCCATGGCTTTCCAACAACCAGGGAAAGAAAGACTTGCCAGAGTGTCAGATAATTTGGTCACTCCCAAAGCCCTGATCCTAGATCGCTGGGCACATGTGGTGACGACGGAGCCAAAAGCCTATGTCTTAGCGTCCAGAGCCCAGGTGTTCCAGGGTCCCACTTCCCACCAGAAGACAGGTCGGTGGTGCCACAGAGGGCCCAGGCGGCCTGTCCTATAGAGGCCTGTTCGCTCGTCCCAGGCCGGACCCCACCGTCCCTTGGGCCACAGGGCAGCCTGGCCGACCCGAGCTAGGCTTCTGGGCTGGAGGCACCGCCGGCCTCCGCTCTGAGCCCTGGGCCCGGCGGGATCCGCCAGCCCGCGGGTCATAGAGTGCTGCCCGCCCCGCGCCTAGAGCGCCCAGAGTGGCTACACTGCGGGCGACTCTGGCTCGTCAGGAGGCGACCGGTCCAGGTCCGGGCGGGGGCGGAAGGCGGCTCCAGAGGCGTCAGGTGTAGGACGGTCACAACTCGGGCGCGCTCAGTCAGTACCTCTGAGGCGAGCAGCAGGGTGGGAGGGAAGCTGTGAGCGGGCTGGAACAGCCAGTGTACCTGGCAGCGAGCGGCTGGCAGTAAAAGGCGGTGTACGCGGAAGGCCAAGTGCGAGGGGGCGTGTGCGTGCGCGGGTGAGGCGCGGCGAGCCCGTGCGCGGTGCGTGGCTCGTGCGGGCCCTGAGGGCGCGCTTCTGCTCTGTCCACAGACGCGTTGGTTTGATGTGGGAATAAAGAGGGTTGGGAATAACAGCGAGGTCACAGGTCAAAGGAGTGGGGAGAAACCTAAGAAGAAACCTCAGGACCAGTGGAGCGTGCCCGCACCGGAGCCTCGGAGGCTGGCTGCAGGCGTGGATCTGTGACCGCCTCCACCCGGACCCCGGACCTGGCGGAAATCGCCAGAATGATCGCCAGACCGCAGGCTTTTCTGAATGTGGGGTCGGTCCTTTCCTGTCTCCCCCTCAACCACAATCACCATCACCTCCCCGGGCTCAGAGCCCCATCCCTGCCTCGGCCACACCTCTGGTTCCACACAATCCGTCCAAACAGTCCCGACATTCGGGCCGAGCCCGCACCAGAGGACCGGATGCCAAGTTCAAAGTCCCTGATGCGGCTGGGCGGCTTCTCCATTGCCGCCCCCAGGGATCGCGCTGAGCCCCTCACCTGGCTCCGCTCCCGCAGCGTGTTAGAGCGGGACCGGAAGGTGTCAGGCTCCTGTGCCAGCGCTGAGGGCTGCTGGACGCTGAGGGGCCTTAGAAAAGTGAAGTCACTGCCGTCCGAGGCTGGTGAAAAGCACGTCCTGTAGCAATGGCTGTGCGAGTCTGTGGGCCGCAGCGTCACCTCCATGTACTTGAGTGTGCCGTCTGAGCTCACCTGTAGGTTGGGGCCGGACTGCTTATAGAACTCCCGGGAGGGCGAGTCCTGGCGCCCACAGCACTCACCCCCACCCCCATCCCCGTCTGCGTGCCCCCGAAGGCACTTAGCTGACAGAAAGGTGAAGGTGACTAAGGATAAGAGACTGACGGCCACAAGAGCCACAATGAGATAAAGGGTAAGGTCTGAATGCTCAGGAGGGTGTGTGAGGAAGTCGCTGGATTTGGGCATTTCCTCAGGGTCCTTATCCTCCAGAATCAGAAGCACTGTGGCTGTAGAGGAGAGTGAAGGGTCACCATTGTCCCTCACCAGGACCACCACCTGCTGGGTGTCAGGGTCATCCTCCAGTAAGGCCCGGGCTGTTCGCACCTCACCAGTGTGTGCAGACACCAGGAACAGTCCTGGGGCTGTGGACTGTGGCAACAGTGAATAGGAGAGCCAGGCGTTGTGGCCTGCATCAGCATCTACGGCTGTCACCTTGGTGACGAAGGAGCCAGGAGGGGCAGAGCGAGGGAGACGCTGGGGGACTGAGAGATCCCGGCCTGGTCTGGGGTGCAGCACGGCTGGGGCATTATCATTCTGGTCCAGGACAAACACATGGAGAGATGTGTTGGCGTGCAGTGGGGGAGAGCCAGAGTCTCGAACGCCCACCACGATCTGCAGCATCTGCAGCAATTCGTAGTCGAAAGTACGCTGGGCAAACACCCGCCCATCCTCAGGGTTGACATACACAAAGGAGGAGGCTGGGGCTCCCTGAATCTGATTCCCTACAATGAAGTAGGTGAGGCGAGCATTTTCCCCAGCGTCGGGATCAGAGGCAGCCACGGTGCAGAGAAGGGAGCCTGGAGGCCGGTTTTCTGGGATGTAAGCAGTGTAGAGCTGCTGGGTGAAGCAGGGTGCATTGTCGTTCACATCTGAAATGTTGAGTCTGACGGTGAGATGGGCGTGCAAGGGAGGTGAGCCCCCATCGCGGGCCAGCAGCTCAATGATATAGTGGGATGTGGCCTCACGGTCCAAAGGCTGGCTGGTTAGCAGTGAGTAGTGGTTCTCAGAAGGCTTAATCTGAAATGGCAGGCCCGAAGAGATATCAAGGCTCACTTCACCATTTCTCCCTGAGTCTCGGTCCCGCACATTAAATAATCCCACTACTATGCCCACTGGTGTGCTCTCCAGGACAGGGTTGACCAAAGAGGCCAACAGTACCTCTGGGGCGTTGTCATTCGCATCCCCCACATCCACTTGAATCACACAGTGGCCTTCCATGGCTGGCTGTCCTTGGTCACGGGCTCTTGCATGAATTTCATAGAAACTTGATTCCTCAAAGTCTATGGGACCCAACACACGGATTGCTCCACTGCTAGGGTCTAGGCCAAAGAGATTCCGCACTGCCTCAGATGTATGGTCTCCAAAAGAATAGTCTAGTTGGCCATTGGTGCCTTCATCTGGATCAGTGGCATTGAGGCGGAGCAGCAGCGTACCCACGGGCGCATTCTCTGGGAGTCCCACACGTAGAACTGAGGACTGGAAGGTTGGAGCATTATCATTGACGTCCAGCACAGTGATGGAGATAAGGGTGGTCCCCGAGCGGGGTGGGATACCCCCATCCACAGCAGTGAGCACCAGCTGATGGCTTGCCTGGGCTTCACGGTCCAGCTGCTGCTCTAGCACCAGCTCTGGGAACAGCTTCCCATCTTTTAGGGTCTTCACATTCAGAGAGAAGTGGCTACTGGGGCTCAGCGTATAGAAGCTCACGGTATTGGTACCCACGTCTGGATCCTGGGCACTATCCAGTGGGAACAGTGCCCCAAGTGCAGCTGATTCTGAGATGCGTATCTCTCGCTCAGGGGTGGCAAAGCTAGGAGAGTTGTCATTGAGATCCAGGATTTCTACCTCTACACGGATTAGTTCCAGCGGGTGTTCGGTCACCACCTGTAGTGGCAGCAGGCAGCTGGTGCTGGCTCCACACAGGCTCTCTCGGTCAATTTTCTGATTCACTGCCAGAGCACCACTCACCAAGCTCAGGGAAAAATAATGCCCACTCTCCTCAGAGCCCAACCGCAGCCGGCGGCTCAACAGATCTGTCAGCTTTAAGCCTAGATCCTGAGCAACGTTCCCCACCAGCGTCCCCGGCTCAGACTCCTCCACCACTGAGTAACGAAGCTGCCCAGACACCCAGCCCCAGGAGCACAAGGACAACATGCACAGCACTTGCCATTTCCCAGCGAGCTGCGGGGGTGTCTTGGGCCCCATGACCCAGAAGTCCCTTCCTGGACACTGACTCTGTGCTGTCCTGTCTCGAAGGCAGACCCAGGGCTTGGGATGTTGCAGCTGAAATCTCTTATGTCTCCTTCCAGCCTCTTAAAAAACTGCTCCGAGGTTTGTCTGCCTGCAGCAGTTCTTCTTAGTCACCAAATGGCGGGGGTGGGTTGGGGGGGGGAGGGGAATCGAATCTGAGTGGAGCTGGGGAGCTGGGGGAGGAGAGGCGGGCAGGAAGAGCAGATCCCCCACCTTGGCTCTGAGTCTGATTGGCCCAAAAGTCTGTGCTCCCAACCAATTATCAAGTCTCCTCAGTCCTGGAAACCTTAGGAACAGGCGCTGCAAATCTGTGTCACAGAAGCCTCCTACCTCCCCACTCATTTCATGCTGCAGGTTGATTCAGCCCCCTTGGCAGCTCAGATGGTGCTCAACAGGGAAGACAAAGTGGTACAGAACTTCTCAGTGTTCTGTCCCAGCAACTTCCTGCATGACTTCAGAAGCTCCCACTACCTTGCTTGAACCAACAAAATTTTGTCCTTCTCAGGGAGGCAAAGCCCATGTGTTAGCCCCTCCCTACCCCATCCTACCAAACACTGCCAAGGTGAGAGAAAAGATTTGTCAGGACCCTTTAGAGTCTTGCTCGGACTCTCCAGCAGTACTTCGAGGAATCTCAGTGTCAGCTGATGGCTATAAGGATTCAATTTTTCTGAGATCCCAGACTTTAGCTATGGAATGGGCATCACAGCTTGTGATAGGAGGAACATTTCTAGGACTGATCCAGGTCACCCAAGGAAGATGACTAGAGTCTAGGCATGGCCTCTAGGCTTTATGGTTTCATCAATTCAGAAGAAACTACTTAAAGACTCCCATAGTGGCTGTCTCTATGAATTCCTCAGCAGTAAAACAGGTTTAGATATTTAGTGATTTCACTTATTGCCTTTTCCTCCCAAAGAGGTAATGTTCCCCTGCCCCAATCTACTGAATCTAGCTCAAATCCCAGTGGGGACTTGATTGGGAGTCCTGAAGACCTGGACGAAAAGATCCCTGCTTCCACCTCGATGCCTCTCTACTCCCTGGGCTCTTTCTTCTTTTTGCTCTCTGCTATGTTTCAAGCAGAGAGTCCCTTTCACCGTGGATTAGGGAGTAGATGATGCTGTGGGGCAAAGATATTAGCTCCCCTTAACCTAGAGTTAAAGTGTTCCAGACCCCGGCCCCCTCACATTCAGGAAGAGTAGAGAAAGCAGCCACCGGGGTTTAGGTGCACCTTGTGCACAAGAGCCTTCCATATGATCCACATTCCAGTCGTGTGTTTCCACAATACCCTGCCTCTTGATCACTTACTTTCAATTCTTACTCTCAGATAAGGGCATAACCCACCTCAAGTACTAATCCGTGAAAACTCCCTGGTTAATTCACAAAACACTTCTACAGCATAGCATCCACCACATAGTTACCACTCACAGCAGTGGTGACATCACTACAGGCTCTTGCAGAGAGACCAGTACTCTCTGGGACATGGCCCAGCCACACGCCTGCCTCAGAACAACCCTCAAGCATTGGCTGAGCCTGCAAAGGTCTCACCTCTAGCCCATAGAGAAGATCAGAGGGTGGGCAACTTGGGCGAACAGGTTCCCCTGCCATAGGTGCACTGGGTGACTTCACCATCATGAAGCTATCGCTCCGAGTGGGTGCAGAAGCCAAGGGTGTACAGCCATGAGAGTGGCCGCCCACATCAACAAACTTGATAGGATCATCTGACCCTAGCTGGATTCGGAGGATCCCATTGGAAGGAGGAAGCCCCTCTCTCCTTCGAGATCGGGTGAGACAGGCACAGGTGCCAGCAGGAAAGCAGGTCACTCCACAGGCAGCCCCACGCAGGCACTTCGAGATTAGTGCCACGAATGAGCCAAAGGAGACAAAGCAAATCGCCACTAGAGATACAGCCAAGTACAGGGTCAAGCGGGATTCTCCTTCCCTTGGAGCTGAAGATTCTCGAAGATCAGGGACAACTGGATGAGTGTCTTCTTCCAAGGACACCAGGAGAGTAACGGAGGTAGAGAGTGGTGGGCTACCACTATCCTTTACCACAATGACCAGCTTCTGCGGCGGGAGATCAGCTGGGATGGGAACAGCCGTCCGCACCTCCCCAGCATAGCGGGAGACTGCGAACAGGCTGGGATCTGGGGCCTCCAGGAGCTGATATGAAACCCAAGCATTGTAACCCGAATCCAAGTCCACAGCGGTCACCTTTGTAACTAGGTGTCCAGCACCAACTGATGGAGGCAGTGCTTGTGGACATAAGGAACCAGGTCGGGCTCTAGGGCGGAGCACAGCTGGCGCATTGTCATTGAGGTCCAGTACAAATAGACGAACTGTTACGGTGCTACTAAGGGGTGGGTTGCCCCGATCCCGGGCCTGCACCTCAAACTGCAGTGTCTGTGTTTGCTCATAGTCAAAGGATCGAGTAGCATGAACAGCTCCCGTCTGGGGGTTCAGAGAGATGAAGGAGGAAGCTGACACATCTCGATTTCTGGGCTCTAGGAGAGAGTAGGAGATAAGGGCATTCAAGCCAGAGTCTGGATCAGAGGCTGCAAGGGAGCAAAGCAGGTCCCCTGGGCGATTGTTCTCTGGAACAAATACTTCGTGTGACCTCTGAAAGAAAGAGGGTGGGTTATCATTCACATCTGAAATATTGAGGAAAATGGTCCTGTGGGTACTCAGAGGAGGGCTCCCAGCATCAGAAGCAGTGACCATGATATCATAGCTGGATTTGGCCTCTCGGTCCAAGGGTCCAGCAGTCACCAGGGAGAACTGGTTCTTGAAGGCGGACTTGAGGGCAAAGGGCAAATGGTCAGGAATACGGAGGCTCACATCTCCATTTGAACCTGAGTCGGGGTCCTGCACACTGATGAGCGCCACCACGGTGCCAGGTTCTGCGCTCTCAGGGAGAGTCCCAAGCTCTGAGGTCACTGTGATGTGGGGGGCATTGTCATTTACATCCAGGAGATCCACCCGAAGGCTGCAATGTTGCTCCATGGCTGGAGAACCCCCATCTCGAGCCCGAACATCAAATTCATAGTAATTCTCGCTCTCAAAGTCTAGGGGCCCCTGAAGAGTAAGCTTTCCATTAGTGGGGTGCAGGCTAAAGAGATTTCTCACACGATCAGGGGTGTGACCACTGAAAGAAAAGGTGACGTTACCACTGGGACCCAGGTCTGGGTCAGAGGCATTGAGCTGGATGAGTAGCATGCCGGCTGGCGCGCTCTCCAAAACGCTAATCCTGTAGCTGGATTGCTGGAAGGCTGGGGCGTTGTCATTCACGTCCAGCACTGACACCCGGAGCTCCGCTGTGCCAGATCTCGGGGGGTTCCCTCCATCCACAGCAGTCAGCACTAGGCGGTAGTCTGATTGCTTTTCCCGATCCAAAGGCTTCTCCAGGAGCAGCTCTGGGACCAGGCTGCCGTCGCTGCGCTTCTTGACATCCAGTGCAAAGTGTTCATTGGAGCTTAGTCTATAGCTGCTGATGGAGTTGCTCCCCACATCTGCATCCTGAGCCTTTTCCAAGGGGAAACGCTGTCCTGGAGGAGCTGCCTCCCCAATTTCCAAGTCCAGCTGCTGCCGAGGAAATCGGGGGGCGTGATCATTCACATCCACGATTTCTACCTCTGCTCGGTACATTTCCAAAGGCCCTTCTGTTACAAACTCCAGGGGCACGATGCAGCTGGCACTGAGCCCACACAGTGCCTCTCGATCGATTGGATTCTTGATGAGCAGGGCACCGCTGTCCAAATCCACACGGAAGTGTCTTTGGTTCACCTCTCCAGCGACCTGCAGCCTGCGAGCTGCTAAGCTCTCTGCATCCAGCAGGAAATCTTGGGCGACATTCCCTACAAAAGTCCCTTCCTGTGACTCCTCTGGGACCGGGTATCGGATCTGCCCACAAACGTAACCCAGGTGGCAAAAAAGGAACAAAAGGGTAGTCCCCCGGCAGATTTCTACCCAGCTTCTCACCTTGCGGAGCATTGCTGCCGCCCACTAGTTCTCTATCTGGTCCTGAGAAGCCGAAGAATCCGACCCGCCCCGAACGGCCACAGCAGCTGGAGACACCTACCTCCCTTTCCCCGCGCCAGCTCTGGCGCGGCTGGGCCGGCGCCGCAAGGGTTACGCGCCGTTTTTTTTGCTGGTGGCGGGGTAGATTTGTCTGCCTTCCTCCACCCGATTGGCAGACAGAGGCTCCTGGGCTCGGCCAATAGGCTAAGCAGAGAACGTCCCAATAGCAGCAGGGTAAATGCGTCGCAGCATTGGAAAAAGGAAAGAAAAAACAAAAAACAACCCACCTATCTTTTTGCCTTCCTCCTGTTCAACAGCATTTCCTCCCCCCCTCACGGGTTATTACCTCTATGGAGAGGCAGACAACATACACGGTTTTTTTTTTTTCTAACACACCAATTCCCAGCCCACACCACCCCGCCCCTTTTCGGTGGGGGAAAACAGCGACAGCCTGAGCCCTAGCAACCTGCAGCCCAGAGAGTGAGTAGCCATTTGAGACTGGTCACTTTGTTCAAGCCAATGTTGTCATCCACCAATATTCTAAATGAGTAGCTTCTGCCTCGGTCTGATTGTATTAGAGCAACAGCTACTTAGAAGCACTGCCTTATACTAAAAACTCTGCCCCTCTGCAGATTATTCAGAAATATATCCATCTCTTTGCAGAAGAGGCTTACACATTAAGGTAGCCTATTAAATTTATGCAGTACACATTTTTGTTGTAACAGAAGGCGCAGCAGAAACCAAACCTCTCTTATTCAGATACCCACTGGTGGTACACTAAATTGCCATTCATCGATTTCAAGGACAGTATGGAAGGAGGTGAAGGCGGGGGGAGGAAACCGGGAGAGAGAGATGTTCCAAATCAGTAAAGAATCAGTTTGCCTGGGAGACGCTAAGGACTACATCTCACTTCCTGGCAGAATGCTAATGTTCACAGATTTAATAGCTTCCGTGAATGATTGAGATCTGCTACCAAAAGCACAGTGCCTACAAATCTCCTTTATTTGACACCACTGTATGCTTGATATGTTGTTAATTACCAACAGTGACTGTTTCAAAAGAGCAAGTTTTTCACTTAGCCCTAGGGGGCCTTTTGGCAAGGGAGACTTGATCTCACCCCACCCCTACCCTGATCCAGACCCTCCCTGGAGCCTGGCTACCACCTTGCACAAATGCAGAAACATCATTCAATTCACACTGTAGTTACCTGCAAACTGTAGTTCAAGTCGCAAACACACCAGAGCACAAAGAGAAAAATCCAGCCTGATTTGGACATGAGATTTTTTTAATTCATCTGAATCCTCACCTAGGCTACCAAAACCAGTGGCAAAACCTGAGGTTATCCTCCCCAGGTGTTTTCCCAAGCCCCTGATCCTCAAGAATATCCTTTTGATGGTGAGGCCAGCAACCAACACTCTGCTCTCAAAGGGAGGTGTCTGCTTTCTGTGTTCTTTTACTCCCAAACACCTAAACCTCCTCCCATGGGAATGACGGAGATGTCAATCAATCTGACCCATCAGGTGGTTATGCCAGGATTCACTATCTCAGTGGAATGACACCATTAGCCACCCAAGCTGGATCAGTCACAATGGAGAGGAGTAAGGAGGGTCATCCTTGACTCATTCCTCTCCCTCATTCCCTTTATCATGACAATGAATGAGTGCTGATAATTTCACTACAGTTACCTCCATCTATACTGTCACTGTGCTGGTTCAAGCATTTATCAATCTTCTCAAATACTATAATAGCCTTCTGATTTTTTTTTTTTTGTCTACAGTCCCAATATCCCCAATCCATTTCATTTGTGGCTGCCAGAATAATCTCTCCAAAACAAACAAAAAACCCTGATGACATCACATTTATGTCTCTTCAAAATTCTGCAATAACTATCATGGATATAGAATAAAATAAAAACTCCTTGGCATGGCATAAAGGTAACTCAAGATTTAACTCCTGCCTAATTGCTTCACTTTATCTCCTGCAAAGATTGTTTTACAAACACACTTTAAGGTTCAGCAATAATGAAAAATCATAATCCTTCTGCATGCAATCTCCTGCCAGGGTCCCTCTCTACCCCCTTTTCCCCTTTATTATTTGACAAACTACTACTCAACCTTTTGTTCTCAGATCAAGCATCATCACCTCTATGAAGTCTCCCTGGTTTCCCCAGGCTTAGGTGTTTCTTTTCCTTTGCTCCCATTGCTTCTTGTATTATACAGATCTCCATTATCGTTTTTGTGGGTGTGTGTGCGTGTCTGTCTCCTACAGTACCCTGCGTACCATAGCGGCAGGGACTGTGTCTTTTTATCTTTTAAAGTGTCTGGTACATAGGGATGTTCAATAAATGGTGGAATGATAATATCACTAATTATTAGTTCAACAAATATCTACTGAATACTTGTACTTTATATGAGTACTTTATATTGAGTATACATTTTATATGCATTACTTTTCACTCTTACACAATTTTGGAAGATTTTATAGATGAAAACACTGAAGATCAGAAAGGTTAGGAGACTTGTGTAAAGCTCAACTAGTAACTGCAGTACTAGGATCTCCCCACTGCCACCTCTGGTCTCTCTAGAAAGAAATAAAGCCTTTCTATAACATCTTTCTTTTTTTTTTTAACATCTTTCTTTTTTTAAATGTATTTATTTTATTTTTGGCTGCACTGGGTCTTTGTTGCTGCGCACGGGCTTTCTCTAGTTGCGGCGAGCGGGGGCTACTCTTCATTGCGGTGTGCGGGCTTCTCATTGCAGTGGCTTCTCTTGTTGCAGAGCACAGGCTCTAGGCACACCGGCTTCGGCAGTTGTGGCACATGGGCTCTAGAGCGCAGGCTCAGTAGTTGTGGCGCACGGGCTTAGCTGCTCCACGGCACGTGGGATCTTCCTGGACCAGTGCTTGAACTCATGTCCCCTGCATTGGCAGGCGGATTCTTAACCACTGCGCCACCAGGGAAGCCCCTCTTTCTATAACATCTTAAATCATTTTTCTACCAGTTTGTCATCCCTGTAACCATAAACTCGTCCTTTACTGATGCCTTTAATATCAAAGAACTAGACCTCTTATAGGTCTCAATCCCTTTTATTTGCAAGTTCACAGCAAAACAAACAGGCATACAATCTATATTACTAGAACTGGAAGATCATAAAGCCTAAATCCTACACATCCTAGACTTGACCTTTTTATGCCAGGTATGTGATTCTCCCCTCTCTAGATTTTTAAAACACCTTTATTGAGCTATATAAATAATATATACTTATATATATATATATATATAAGTATATATTATTATATATAATTCATCCATTACACCATATGATTCATCCCTTTAAAATGTACAATTGAATGGTTTTTAGTATATTCACATATACTAAAATGATGCAACCATCACCATAGTATAGTTATAGAAAAAAATTTTCATTCCCAAAAGAAATCCATTCCCAAAAGAATGGATTTCTAGGCTAGAAATCCATTGCCTAGCTCTAGATTTTTAAAGAAATAGTTGCCCAGGTGCCAGTCGCTGAGGAAGATTTTTTCTTCAGATGACTGAAATATCTTATGTCTTCCTTACAGTGCTCTCCTAGAGCTATTCTATATAATATTTTAAGGTTGGGAAATAACATCACAGAATTCTTTAAAGTTCAGTTTGGCCCAATAAGGCTGGCTGCTGGTTCTGTGAACACCAGAATAACACTTTGCTTCAAAAACATGCTAATTGATAGACTGGCAGGTCCTAGGGCAATGCTTTGCAAAATCGTCTTCACATTGAGATCACTTGGGGACCTTCAAAAACTACTGATGCCTGTGTCCCATCTCAAGAGATTATGCTTTAGTCCATCTGGGATGTGGCCTGGGCTTCAGAATTTTTAAAAGGTCCCTAGGTAATTCTGGTGTGCAACCAAGTTTGAGAACATTGTCCATGGGAAAATGCCAGTTGTTTTCCGGTCTGACCAGAAAAGCAGCAGCTGCTTCTCTCTGGCTTTCATCCTTCCTTAGCCTTTCCATCTATGCCTCTACTTTGTCATCTTTGACTGTCTCCAGGTTTGTTCAATTTCTAAAGTGTGTTTAATTAAGATTTGGAGTGGGTTAAGAACTAATAAAAAAATATTAGTCACAGCTAAGAATTTTTTTTAACACCTTTGATATTCTAGGCACTGTGCATATATTATATCATGAACTAATGTTATAAAACCCTTGTCACTCCCTTTTTGCATATGAAAAAGGGTCTAGAAAAGAGATTAACTTGGCCACGGACTCATAGATGGTAAGTGTCTAACTGCCAAACCCAAGGCTTGATAGCAATAATACACTTATTAGTAACAAAGTAACAGTTGTTCTCCCACAAATGGAAGTGTGTTTAATTTCACTCCAAAACAAAGACCTGCACACCATCCTGAATAAATGAAAGCTTTATCTTTTTCTCAGGATATGAATTTACCTACCTTTCACACTATGTGTATACCCAAGAAAAATGATGAAAGGATAGGAAATGACACTTTGGGCAAGAAGAACTTTCATTTTGTACTTTACGTTCTTCCAGATTGTCTGGATTTATCTTCGAAATAAATGATTACTTTTACTTTTATAATGAATGGTGGTTACCTTTGGATTTGGAGAATATAATTAGTTTTAATTTTTTCTTATACTTTTACATATTTGCCAAATTTTCTATAATGCACATGTATTACCATAACAAAAAATTTTTGTGAGTAATGTCCACATAATTTCAGCACTGTGCTTGAAATAAAATTAAAAGGACCCTAGAATTTTATTTCTTTCATAGAAAGTCATCTGAGAATGAGGTACAGGATCTGTGTAGTCAAAGGAAAATTATCAGCAAACCATTAGCTTTAATGCAGATGTGGCAATCATTTGAAAGCTGGACAGATGAGGTAGTTTTTATATTCCTAGCAGCTGCCACTGGTTAGAGGTATTCACTAGCTTGTACTCAATGCAAATGACACCAAGCTAAGCTCTTGAGTGCTGAGACGGTGAGTTATAGCTTAATAGCCCTTTAGCAGGATTGGTTAGTTGCTATGGCAAGTGAGTACTGAGGGTGTGAATTGTGTCCACAGATAAGTCAATTAACTCCACACTGTGTGGGACCACAAACCACACTCTAGCTGGGCCATCCCCCTCCCCCAAAGGCACAACGTTTGATCTGGGAAAGGCCAAGTGAAAATGCGGACGCATCATTAGGAAAACATCTTGATCACAGAAAATAAAGGTGGCTACATACTTTCCTGAAACTGATGCAGGAATCGAAAAGCATTAATATCATTCCAGGATGACTTGCTAACCCTTACCTGTCCGGGAGGGGAGCTCTCTGCACCCAACACTTGCCTATAGAACACTGGATCGAGGCTCCGCAGAGTGTTCTGGCGGCTGGCCAGTGGGCTGGCGGCACCTGGTTTCTTCAGCAGCGGGTCGCTGCGTCTCGAGTCAGTGGTGAGGTACACCTGATGGTAAAGGTGTGGAGGCAACAGGCCTCCCCGCACGGCGTCCGCGTGCAGAGAAGGCCCTGGTGTTCGGTACAGGGAGCTCACGGGAGCTCGGTATAGGTCCCTGGACTGCTTCCATTTGTAAACTTTGAATACGATCACTCCCAATACTGTGACTGCGAACCCCACGGAGACCAGGATTAAAGAGAGAAGTAGATAAAAGGTGAGATTTTTATTCTGCTCCCTGGGGGCAGAGCCGGAGGGGAACTCAGCTCGGGCTTCAGGAGATTCCTCGATTACTGACACAGTCAGGGTCGCGGTGGTGGACAGCGACGGCTCCCCATTGTCTTTGATCAAGACCGTGAGAGTCTGCCTGGGCGAATCTGTATCCTGGACTGGGCGGGCAGTGCTGACTTGACCCGTGTGAAGTCCCACAGCAAAAAGGCTCTGGTTGGGGGCTCCCAAGAGGCTGTAGGAGAGCCAGGCGTTGTGCCCTGAATCCGGGTCCCAGCCTACCACACGCGTGACCACGTGGCCTGCAGACGTACCTCGAGGCAGCATCTCCACCGAGCTCTGGCCAGGCCGGGGGTATAGGACCTGGGGGGCATTGTCATTGCGATCAGTGACAAATATGTTCACGCTGATATTGGTGGCCAGGACAGGAGTGCCCCCATCGCTGATATGAGCTGTTAATTCGAACGCCCGCCGATCCTCATGGTCCAGGGGCACTAAGGATGACACGACGCCACTGTCACGATTTATCGTGAAATAGCGACCCACTAGCCCTATTTCAGCTCCTTGCTCCAGGAGGAAGAAGGAAAGGCGAGCATTCTGCGGGGCGTCAGGGTCCCAGACACTTAGGTTTAGTATTGGAACACCGGGGAGGTTATTTTCCTCAACGTAAACATCGTAGGAAGACTGGGAAGATTGTGGAGGGTTGTCGTTGATGTCGGACACTTGCACCTGCACTGTCGTGAGGGCTGAGAGGGGAGGGGTTCCCGCGTCTCGAGCCGTGATGCTGAGGTTGTATTCTGGCACAGTCTCCCGATCCAGGGCTGCGCTGGTTTTCAAAGTAAAGTAATTCTTGAGGGAAGATGTAAGGCTAAAAGGGAGACCTGGTGGAACCTCGCAAGTCACCAGCCCGTTCTCCCCAGCATCCAGATCGGTAACACTGAGCAAAGCAATGACAGTTCCTAGGGGTGCATCCTCAGGGACTGGGCTGTACACGGAGGTGACTGTGATCTCCGGGGCATTGTCATTTACATCCACAACCTCTACCAAAACTTTACAATGTGCTCCCTCAGGACTGGCGCCCTTGTCTTTGGCCTGTATGTAAATCTCATGGAGTTTGGCGTCTTCGAAGTCCAGTCGACCCTTGACGGTCAGCACCCCAGTTACAAGGTCTAAGGAGAATAGTTCCCGCACGCCAGCGCGGTTGTGGCTGCCGAAGGAGTAAATGATTTCGCCGTTGGGGCCTTCATCCAGATCCGTTGCATGGACTTGCACGACGCGAGTGCCGGGGGGTGCATCCTCCAGGACGCGCGCCCGGTACAAGGACTGGTTGAAGGTGGGCGCATTGTCATTCGCGTCCAGCACGACGATTCGAATAGGAAGGCTGGCCGAGCGAGCCGGAGTTCCTCCGTCCAACGCTGTCAGCACCAGCTGGAGATTTGGTTCTCGCTCCCGGTCCAGGGCGCGCTCCAGCACCAGCTCCGCGTACTTGGTGCTATCTTCCCGCGTCTGCACGCGAAGCGCAAAGTACTCATTTCGGCTCAGCTCATAGGTTTGTAAAGAGTTGCTTCCCACATCTGGATCGTGCGCGCTCTCGAGCGGAAAGCGCGTCCCCGGCGCCACAGCCTCGCTAATCTCCAATTTCATTTCCCGGGTAGGAAAAGAGGGATTGTTGTCGTTGATATCCTGGATCACCACTTCCGCGCTGAACAGCTCTAGCGGCCTCTCCACTACCAACTCCAGAGTTATGGTGCAGGAGGGCAGCGTCCCACATAGCTCCTCTCGATCCAGGCGGTCGTTCACGAACATCTCTCCCGTCTCCCAGTTCACCTCAAAGAATCTTCGGCTAGCTCCGGACACCACCCGGAGCCTGCGGGCTGACAGGCTGCCGAGATCCAAGCCAAGGTCCCTAACCACGTTTCCCACCGCGAAACCCTTCTCTCTTTCCTCCAGGATCTCATAGCGAATGACGGCGGCGGAAGCCTTATGCAAGGCACCAAGAAGAAGCAAAACTCCCACCACACTCCCAGTGCTTACCAGTCCACTTCTCCAGGCCTCTGGGACCATCTCACTCAAAGACAGTTCCTCTTAGCGGGGTCCAGATTGGCCCGGCTTCTTTCCTGAGAAACTTTCAGCGGGTTAACGCTCGGGCGCTGGGCTCCGAGTCGGACATGGCTTTCTGGATGCCGTTGATTTGCTCGCCGGCTATTCAGTCTCTGCCTCATCCCGCGGCGCCAAGAGGGGACGGGCCGGGGCCAGATCTCCAGCTTCTTCATTGGCCGACAGCGGCACGCAGAGTCCCAGCCAATAACTGCACGAAAAATGCGCCAGCGCCCGGCTCACTGAGCGGGACCAGCGCTAGCGCCAGGAGCTTCTTTCCTTTGGCTTCCTTCCAGAGTTTACAGCCAGAGCTCCTTGGCAGTATCCGCGCATCGGAAACACACCTTAGCTGTAAAGCTAACTGCAGGGTGATGGAGATGGCCTTTCTGCGAGTCTTCAAGCCGAACTAGGGCCTATTAAACACCTCAACCGCTGACTTTAACACTTCAACCCCCCAAAAGGGGGTTCAAACCAAACCGAAAACGACACAACGTTATCTGGTTTGTTGGAGGACTAGGTACAACTTACCTAGCTGGACCATATTGTGGCGAGGCATTTAGCATTTCTGTGGAGGTGTTGATAATTTCAGTTGTATCTTTACCAACTGAGACTGTAGAACTACGGGTCACTTCCTCAGTAGAGAAAATCTACAGGAGCTACCAGCTGTTTGGTTTCACTTTGTTTTATGAAATTTAAAAGTACAATTCAGATTTCTTTTTAAATTGGATGTTGTTGCTTAGCTCTTATTTCTTAACAACCAGGGAGCAATGTGAAATTTCTATGCTGTTTGTCCCAACAAGCATAACCTCAATCAGAGAGCATCTCTAAAGTTTCCCTTTACTTGATCAATTTGTTTCTCAAGATCATATGGCATACCACAAAGAGAAGTTGCATTGCTAATAAAGGATAATACCCCCTCTTCACTCCTCTTCCCCACCCCCAAAAAAAAACGTAAAAGAAAAAGAAAAAAGACCAGGTTTTATTTACCACCTGGGGCCTTTATAAAATGATTGGGATATCAGAAATACAAAGCCTTTAGCCACAGAATAAAGAGCCTGAAGTTTTCTGCATTTAGGATTGTAGTCAAACAAAATAGTAATGATTAGGATAATGAATAAGAGAGTCAGCTATGATATAAGTTAGAACTGAGTTGTACATCCTTAGACAGGAAACTACCCTCTAAGGGTTCCTGAGTTCCTATCTTATTAAATGAATAAGGCAGATAAAATCCTGGCACATAGTAAGTCTTAATTAATGATGCACATCACCCCATTAGATACTAGATGTAAAGAACCTCATACTATTTCTGTACGCTTATCTTGGACACCACTTTGGTTGCATATAGTCCTTTCTGAATTTTAACTGAACCCTGAGAAAGGGTGGTAGGCAGAGAGGTTAGATAGGTATATAGGAAGTATATATAGGATATTTATTGAAGAGATGAAAAGCCGTATTTGACCTGTCTCTCTATGTCCTCAATACTTTCTCTCTTAAAACCTCCAGTTTTAAATACTCAAATTTGACAACTGTCCATACCACCAAGAAGGCTGATAAGTATTAGAAAATTAGAATATAGAATTTAGAACATATATAGTAGCCCAGCCACTTGCTACTCAGTGTGAGCCAAGGACCAATGGCATGGGCATCACCTGGGAGCTGTTAGAAATGCAGAAATGCCCCACTCCAGACCTACTGAATCAGAATTTGCATTTTAACAAAAAGCCAGGGTGATTTGAATGTAAAGTTTGAGAAGCACTGATCTAGTAGGTTTTTCAGATATACCAATTTATCAATCATTTTTTTCCCTATTCACCATCACTTAATTGACATTCTGGTTTTCAAAAACTAGCTTTTAAAAGCTGAAGTAGTTTTCCCTTTAACAATAAGGCCCATAGTTTTCCTAAGACCTCTTCATAAGCCAGCAGAACCCTCCTTGGATCCATTGTTTACAGTAGCAAGAGTGATCTTAAAATTTTAATTGAATCAGAAGATTCTCCAGCTCAAAACTTCTCAGCAGCATCTCACTCACTACTCTTGAAATAAAATACCAAATCCTTTGCATAGTATCCAAGTTCTCAAGCCTTCCCCTTCTCTCAATATGTTATTACACTGCTTTCAGTGTGGTCCGTCAACCAAGCTCTTCATGGTTTTTTCTCCTAGGAAAGCTTCTTTCCCTTCCTTTCCTTTGCTTATTTCTACAAATCTTTCAGGTCTCAGTTTAAATGTTGTTTTCTAATAGAGCTCTTCCTTAGGCCCCACTTAAAACCAGGATCCTTTGTTATGCTCCCACAAAGAACCTTATATTCTCCTTTATTGAACCTAGCACAATTTAAAATTTTATAATTATATTTTGTTTAAGCATAGTGCCTGCCTCTCCCACTAAAACAATAAAGCTGCAAGAAGGCAGAGACCATGCCTGTTCTGATTATCACTTGCCTCCCCAGTGACTAGCACTGTAGGCACCTGATGCTTAATTTTTCCCAGCTTTATGGAAGCATGACTGACAAACAAAATTATATAAATTAAGGTGTACAACACGATGCTTTAATATATGTATATATTGTGAGATGATCAACACAATATAGTTAACACATCCATCACCTCACCTAGTTACCATTTTTTAAGGTGTGTGGTAAGAACATTTAAGACCTACTCTCTTAACAAATTTCAAGTTACACTACAATATTGTTAACTATAGTCACCATGCTGTACATCGGATTCCAGAACTCATTCATTTTATAACTGAAAATGTGTACCCTTTGACCAACATCTCCCCATACTTAAGGCTTATTAATATAGCAATCTTTATGCTAATGGCATAGTAATCATTACATGCAGTAAGGACTATATATATTCGTGCATATCCATTTTCCCTAGGAGAAAGCATTTTTGGAAGATACAGTCAGTCTTTTAAGCTACAAGTGGCGCTAGCGAAACTATTTCTTAACCTAATGATTTGAAAGAGAAAACATAGTTTGCCAAAGAGTCAAGCAAGGTGTGGTAATATAACTCACACTGGACATAAAACTTGCTGTCACCTATATCCAGGGGAAATGGAAGTACCAGTGTACAGGATCAACGGAATTTTCCAGTCTCTATCTTCTTTCCTCTCTGTTTTATAATTCCAAGAGAGCCTTAGATCAACAAGATGCAGCAAACAATTTTAAAATAGAAAGTGAATCTATTATAGTGTTCAACAGTGAGGCCTTAGTGTCAAAAAGACTTGAGTTCCAACACTGGACATTATACTTAGTAGCTAGGTAACCATGAAGCTTTTATTTTTAACTTTTATTTTCTTTATCTATAAAATGGGAATAATAATAGTACTCCTTGACATAATCACCGGTATCTCAATCTTTTATTTTAGTCTTTGAACAGCTTTGTACTTACCATACAGCTCACTTGGACAATCAATGATTTTTAGCCATTTTATACATTTACACAACCAATACTACAATCCAATTTTAGAATACTCCCATCAACCCCCAAAATCCTTCATGCCTGTCTGCAGTCAATCCTTGCTCTCACCCCCAGCTTCAGGCAACCACTGATCGATTTTCTATATAGTTTTCCTTTTTCTAGAAATTTCACAAAAAAGGGAATTATAAAATGCATAGCCTTTTAGATGCTCAACATCACTAATCATTACAGAAATGCAAATCAAAGCTGCAAATGAGGTACCACCTCACACGGGTCAGAACGGCCATCATTTAAAAGTCTACAAATAACGCATGCTGGAGAGGGTGTGGAGAAAAGGGAACCCTCCTAGACTGTCGGTGGGAATGTAAGTTAGTGCAGCCACTATGGAAAACAGTTTGGAGGTTCCTCAGAAAACTAAAAATAGAATTACCATATGATCCAACAATCCCAATCCTGGGCGTATATCTGGACAAAACTATAATTCAAAAAAGATACATGCCTCCCTATATTCATAGCAGCACTATTCACAATAGCCAAGACATGGAAACAACCTAAATGTCCATTGGCGGATGAATGGATAAAGAAGATGTGGTACATATATACAATGGAATATTACACAGTATAAAAAAAGAACAAAATAATGCCACTTACAGCAACATGGATGCAACTAGAGATTATCAAACTAAGTTAGAAAGAGAAAGACAAATACCATATGATATCCCTTATATGTGGAATCTAAAAAATGGCACAAATGAACTTATCTACAAAACAGAAGCAGACTCATAGACATAGAGAACAGACTTGTGGTTGCCAAGGGGTAGGGAGAGAGACAGGGATGGACTGCGAATTTGGGGTTGGTTGATGCAAACTACTACATATAGAATGCATAAACAACAAGGTCCTACCGTATAGCACAGGGAACTATACCCAATCTCCTGGGATAAACCATAGTGGAAAAGAATATAAAAAAGAATGTATATGTGTGTAACTGAGTCACTCTGCTGCCACACTGTAAATCAACTATACTTCAATTTAAAAATTTTTTAAAAATGCAAAGCCTTGTATTTGGCTTCTTTCACTTAGCATAACGTCACATCCAACTCTTAACCACACCCTCAAAAATGTTCTGTCTCCAAAGTTCCTCATCTAATAATGGGCACTTCTAGTCTAGTGAAAAACTCTCAGGTCAGGGCTTCCCTGGTGGCGCAGTGGTTTAGAATCTGCCTGCCAATGCAGGGGACACAGGTTTGAGCCCTGGTCTGGGAAGATCCCACATGCCGCGGAGCAACTGGGCCCATGAGCCACAACTACTGAGCCTGCGCGTCTGGAGCCTGTGCTCCACAACAAGAGAGGCCGCTATAGTGAGAGGCCCACGCACCGCGATGAAGAGTGGCCCCCACTCGCCACAACTAGAGAAAGCCCTCACACAGAAACGAAGACCCAACACAGCCAAAAATAAATAAATTTACAAAAAAAAATTCTCAGGTCATCCTTAACATCTTTTTCTACATTCCAACATTTAATTCATTACCAGTTCATGTCAATGTTTACTACCTCCAAAATATACTTTGAATCTATCAATTACTTTCCCCTCTACAGCTACCATCTGCAACAAAGTCACCTTAAATACTGTCAGCTTCCTCACTGGTCTTCTTACTTCCTCTTTTGCTTTACCTAAACTCCACTTCACATGTGGAAACCTGAAGAATCTTTCAAAAATATATATTAAATTATATACTCTCCTTGCTAAACACAGTGCTTGGTACCAGGACTGGCTACATAATTTGCGGGACAAGCACAAAATGAAAACAGGGGGCTCCCTGTTAAAGAATTAGTACAATTTCAAGATGATGACAGAAGAGCATTAAACCAAATGCAGGGCCCTTCTAAGGTTGGGAACCAGTATGACTGCACAGTTCACATGCCCATGAAAATGGCCTTGCCTGGCACAGAGAACCTCTCCATAAGTATTGCCTAATATTATTTTTAAAATATTAGGTAATTACTTAATATTATTTATTCCAAGAGGATTAATAATATCAAAAAATCTTATTCATGATACTATTAAATTAATGAATTCAAGGAAAAACATATTATCCCCTAAAAGCCTAAATATCATCTAGTAATCTTTGAATTCAATCTAATTTGCTGATTTGAGGAACATCCTAAAGTCAAATTAAGGGATAATTTAAGTAGAAATTATATAAAAACAGATAATCAATAGATCAACATGTACCATGATGCAGACAGGTGGGATATTCAAGGATTTGGTGGAAGCTGAATGGTTTAGCCTTAATATTTCCGTGAAGCTCATCTGAAGTTTATTTATGTGAGAAAATATTTTGCATACTTTGATTTGAAAAGATGATCTATGAACCTTAAGAATAAGAAATTATTTCATTAAAATATTTTGGAACTACAATCAGTGATTTAGAGGTCAAAGTTTAAGCAAAAAAAAAAAGGTTTACTTCTCCCTTCCATTTGAGTGATAATCTCTTTTAGTCTTGATCACATCAGTACTATTACTGTTCATTATACCAAAAAGCTTAAATATGTCAGGAAACTACCCGCAAAAAATTGCTAAATTTGTCCATATGAAAATATCCCAAGAGACCTTAAGTCTCCTTAGAGAGATGAAATTTGTTTAATTTTTCCCCAGCATGCTATTATACTGTTACCTAAATTATTATCAATTTTTTGAAACGGGTAGCCTTGTACGGCTGAGTTATATTTCTAAACGAAGTAATTGACTTCAATATATAATGATAACTTTGAGTGAGAAAAAAGTGTGACTTTCTGATCTTTAAAACCTTCTGGCAAGATAGAAGTTTAGTACATGATATAGATGCAATCTCAAATCACCAAGACAGGGCTTCCCTGGTGGCGCAGTGGTTGAGAGTCCGCCTGCTGATGCAGGGGACACAGGTTCGTGCCCCGGTCCGGGAAGATCCCACATGCCGCGGAGCAGCTGGGCCCGTGAGCCATGGCCACTGAGCCTGTGCATCCGGAGCCTGTGCTCCACAATGGGAGAGGCCACAACAGTGAGAGGCCCGTGTACCGCAAAAAAAAAAAAAAAAAAAAAAAATCACCGAGACAAGGATGAAGTTTTTATGTACTTTTTATGTACTGGGACAACTGGATAGCCACTTAGAAAAAAAAAGAAAAAAAGATAAAATTAGTTCCATACCTCAGCACACACAAGAATAAAGTCCATATAGATCAGGGATCTAAATGTACAAACCAAAATACCATACAAATACTAGAAGAAAACTGATGGATTTTTCTACAACCTGAGTGTGGGACAAGGCTTTCTAACTATGACTCAAAACCTAAGTGCAATGTAGAAAAGGACCGATTCATTTGGTTACATAAAAATAAAGGGGGAAAAACATTGCAGTGCAAAAATACCATAAACAAAGTTGAAGGCAAATGACAAGCTAGGAGAAAATATTTGCAACTTATATCTTGGACAAAGGGCTAATATCTCTAAACATATAAATAACTTTCTAAAAGACAAAATACTAAAAAAAAATCTAGAAGATAGAAAATAGAATAATGAATATAAAACATGAACAACTTTTAGAAAGATAAACTGGCTCTTAAACATATGAAAAGGTATTTAACTTCAACAGTAATGAGAGAAATTCTAATTAAAATGATTTTGAGATTTTAAAAACTGATCAGGTTGGCAAAAATTAAAAAGCTTGACAACATATTCTATAGATGAGGCTATGGGAAAATAAACATTCTCCTCTATTGGAATGCAAAATGGTATAATCTGTTTATAGGGAAATAGTTATATCTAACAGAACTACATGTGCACTTGCCCTATGACTTAGCAATCACACTTTTAGAAATTTACCCTAAATATACACCTCAAAAATTATGAAAATACATATATGAACCAGGTCATTCATTACAGCATTATTTGTAACTGCAAAAAGACGGAAAGCTACCTAAATGGAAAACTATAGTTAGTTGAATATACTATGATACATACACATACAATGGAGTTTTATGAAGCTACAAAGAAAGATCTTTGTAAAATGATATAGAATGATTTCCAGAATATATTGTTAGTGCAAAAAGCAAAGTGAAGGGCTTCCCTGGTGGTGCAGTGGTTGAGAGTCTGCCTACCAGTGCAGGGGACACAGGTTTGTGCCCGGTCCGGGAGGATCCCACGTGCCGCAGAGCAGCTGGGCCCGTGAGCCATGGCCACTGAGCCTGCGCGTCCGGACCCTGTGCTCTGCAGTGGGAGAGGCCACAGCAGTGAGAGGCCCGTGTACCGCAAAAAAAAAAAAAAAAAAAGCAAAGTGAAAACCTTTTCTTCTGACAATGTGGAACTAGCCATACCACTATAAACAAATAGAAAAGTGATGAAAATATTTAGAAAAATGCTTTTAGCCATTGGCTCAAAAGGAGTGCAAGACTGAGAGAAGGGAAGCAATGAGATGAGCCCCAGGATCTCTGTTATTTTACCTGGAGGCAATTTTCAGAGAAAAAAAGATTTTAAAAAAATGAACAGTGTTTCAGCAACCTGTGGGAAAATATCAAGTGGTCTAACATAAGTGAAATTGGAGTTCTCTAATTTTGTATGTGTGTGTGTGTGTGTGTGCATGTGATAAATAGTATTTGAATAAATATAGCCTCAAACTTCCTAAATCTAAAGAAAATTATAGACCCACAGAATCAAGAAGTTCAAGTATGCTACCCCAAGTAGGATTAAACACACCACAAAGAAAATGCACCATAAAGAAAACACACAATGAAGAAAAATACACCAAGGTCCATCATAATCAAATTTCTAAAAACCATTGATAAAGAGAAAAATTTAGAAGCAGTCAGAGGAAATACAGAAGAACAAACATAAGAAAGATTGCAGACTTTGCATCAAAAATAATGCAAGTCAGAAGAAAGAGGAAGAATATCTTTAAAGTGCTGAAAGAAAAAAATTGGCAACCTAGAATTCTATATTTAGCAAAAGTACCTTTCAAAAATGAAAGTAAAATAAAGATTTTTTGTTCAGACAAACAAAAACCTAGAAAATATATAACCAGAAGATCTATACTACAAGAAACATTAAAGAAAGCTCTTTAGTCGAAAGGAAAAGTGACACCGATGGAAACGTGGGTCTGTGTAAGGAATCAGTGACAGAAATGATAAAAATGTAGGTTGCATATTAAAGACTTTTCATGTTTAAATTTCTTTAAAAGATAAATGATTACCTAAAGCAAAAATAATAACAACATACTGTGGGGCTTAAAATATTACAGTAGTAAAATGTGGGCAACAATGGCACTAAAAAAACAAAGTAGGGGAAATGGAAGTATACTGTTAAAGTGGTGTAATATTACTCAAATTCTGTTACATTTATGATCATAAGTTAAAGATGCATAGTGTAAACCCCAGAACAAACACTTAAAAATCAAAGAGGATATTTAATAAACTAATATCAGAGACAAAACAGAATACTAAACAATAACCAAGAAGAAGGCAGGAAATGATCAAAGAAGAAATTAACAATGGATGGAGAGCACACATGGGCAGTGAACAGACACCAATTGCTGCCCCCACCAAACCAGAAGTCTGCTGCACCTACACACACCATATCAAGGGGATAACAGACAGCACACACTGAGGAAAGAGGCAGCAAGCACCCAAACTAAAAGCAGCCCCTTGATTCCGGACAAATTGGTGGAGTAGAAAAACTTGAGCCCACTTCCTCTCACGAAAACACCAAAATCCCAACTGCTGAACAACCATCAACAAAAAAGACTGGAACCAACCAAAAAAGATATTTTACATCCAAAGACAAAGAAGAAGCCACAACAAGACGTTAGGAGTAGCACTTTCATGATATAAAGAAATCCCATAGGGAGTTCCTTGGTGGTCTAGTGGTTAGGATTTGGTGCTTTCACTGCAATGGCCTGGGTTCAATCCCTGGTCAGGGAATTGATATCCTGCAAGCTGCATGGCATGGCAAAAAAAAAAAAAAAAAAAAAAAAGGAGGAAGAAATCCCATGCCCACTGGGTAGGCAACTCACAAACTGGAAAAAAAAATTATATCACAGAGGATCACCCAGAGGAGTGAGAGTTCTGAGCCCCACGTCAGGCTCCCCAGTCTGAGGGCCTTGCATTGGGAGGAGGAGCCCCCAGAGCATTTGGCTTTTAAGGACAGTGAGGCTTGAGTGCAGGAGCTCCACAGACTAGGGGAAATGAAGACTCCACTCTTGGAAGATGCACACAGATTTTACATGCACTGGGACACAGCACAAAGCAATGACGCCATACAAGCCTGAGCTAGACCTACCTGCAGGTCTTGGAAGGCCTCCTGGGGAGGTGGGGTTGGCTGTGGCTCACTGTGGGGGTAAGGACACTGGTGGCGGAGGCCCCAGGGAATACTGATTGTCATGAGCTCTCCTGGAGGTCGTCATTTTGGCACTGAGACCTTGCCAACAGTCTGCAGGCTCCAGTGCTGGGACCCCTCAGGCCAAAAAAACAGTGATGGGGAACACAGCCCCATCCATCAGCAGTCAGGCTGCCTAAAGTTGTACTGAGCTCACAGTCACCGCTAAACACACCCCTTGACATGGCCCTCCCCATCAGAGGGACAAGACCCAACTCCACCCACCAGCGGGCAGGCACCAGTCCCTCCCACAAGGAAGCCTGCACAAGCACCTGGACCAACCTCACCCACCAGGAGGCAGACACCAGAAGCAAGAAGAACTACGATCCTGCAGCCTGTGGAAAGGAGACCACAACCACAGAAAGTTACACAAAATGAGATGGCAGGGAAATACATTCCAGATGAAGGAACAAGATAAGAACCCAGAAGAACAACTAAGTGAAGTGGAGATAGGTAACCTACCTGAAAAAGAATTCAGAGATGATAGTAAAGATGATCCAAGATCTCAGAAAAAGAATGGAGGCACAGACCAAGAAGATACAAGAAATGTTTAACAGAGAGCTAGAAGATCTAAAGAACAAGCAAACAGAGATGAACAATACAACAACTGAGATGAAAAATACACTAGAAGGAATCAATAGCAGAATAAATGAGGCAGAAGAACAAACAAGTGACCTGCAAGACAGATGGGTGGAAATCACTGCTGTGGAACAGAGTAAAGAAAAAACAATGAAAAGAAATGAGAACAGTCTCAGAGACCTCTGGGATAGTGTTAAATGCACAAACATTCACATTATAGGGGTCCCAGAAGGAGAAGAGAGAGAGAAAGGGCCCGAGAAAATATTTGAAAAGATTATAGCTGAAAACTTCCCTAACATGGGAAAGGAAACATTCACTCAAGTCCAGGAAGTGCAGACAGTCCTATACAGCATAAACCCAAGGAGGAACATGCAGAGACACATATTAATCAAACTCACAAAAATTAAAGACAAAGAGAAAATAATAAAAGCAATGAGTGTAAAGCAACAAATAACATACAAGGGAACTCCCATAACTTTATCAGCTGATTTTTCAGCAGAAACTCTGCAGGCCAGAAGGGAGTGGCATGATACATTTAAAGTGAGGAAAGGGGAAAACCTACAACCAAGGTTACTCTACCCAGCAAGGCTCTTATTCAGATTTCACAGAAAAATCAAAATCTTTACAGACAAGCAAAAGCTAAGAGAATTCAGCACCAACAAACCAGCTTTAGAACAAATGCTAAAGGAACTTCTCTAGGTGGAAAAGAAAAGGCCACAAATAGAAACAAGAAAATTACAAATGGGAAAGCTCACTGGTAAATGCAAACATACAGTAAATGAAGGAAATCATCCACACACAAATATGCTATCAAAACCAGCAATTGTGAGAAAAGCAGAGTACAAATGCAGGATATTGAAAGTGCATTTGAAATTAAAAGACAAGCAACTTAAAAAAATCCTGTATATATACTATATATATATATATATATATATATACACACTCTATATATATATATATATCAACCTCATGGATACATGTACCCCAAAGTTCATTGCAGCACTATTTACAATAGTCAGGACATGGAACCAACCTAAATGTCCATTGATGGAGGAATGGATAAGGAAGATGTGCAATTACACTTACACACACACACCACACACACACACACACACACACACACACACCACACACAATGGAATATTACTCAGCCATAAAAAAGAATGAAATAATGCCATTTGCAGCAACATAGATGCACCTAGAGAATATTATACTAGGTGAAGTACGTCAGACAGAGAAAGATAAACATAATATGATACCACTTATCTGTGGAATTTTTAAAAAAGTGATACAAAGAACTTATATACAAAACAGAAACAGACTCAGAGACTTCGAAAACAAACTTATGGTTACTAAAGTGGAAACATGGCAGGGAGGGATAAATTAGGAGTTTAGGATTAACATACACATACTACTATATCTAAAATAGGTAATCAACACGGTCCTACTGTATAGCACAGGGAAATGTACTCAATATTCTGTAATAACCTATATGGGAAAAGAATCTGAAAAAGAATGGATATATGTATATGTATAACCGAATCACTTAGCTGTACACCTGAAACTAACACAACACTGTAAATCAACTATACTCCAATATAAAATAAAAATTATTAATAAAAAGTTCCATAAGGAAAAAAAACAATGCATGGACAAGGAGAAAACAAAGAGCACAATGGTGGACATAATCATATCAATATTACATTAAATGTAAGTGATCTGAACATGCCAATTAAAGGTCAGTGGTAGATAAAAAAGCCTCAACTATGTCCTTCAGAAAAAATACTTTATATATAAAGAATTGAAAAAGATATACTATGCAGCACTAATTATAAGAAAGCTGGAGTGACCACATTAATATCAGAAAAAATTAGGCCTTAAGACGAGATATATTAGCAGAGATAAAGAGAGATATTACAAAATGACGAAAAGGTCAATGGATCAAGTATCAAGAATATTTAACAATCTCATGTCTATTTACCCAAAGGAAATTAAAAGGGACAAAGAGGGACATTATATAATGGTAAGAGCGTCAGTCCACCAGGAAGATATAGCCATCTTAAATGTGTATGTACTTAACAACAGAACTTCAAAATACATTTAAGCAAAAACATACAACTGAAAGGTAAAAAAGACAAATCCACCAAAATATAGGTGGAGACTTCAATTTGACAATAATTGACAAAACTACTAACAAAAATGTACAAGAAGTGAACATTTGATAAAACTTTTTCCATAACTGATAGAATTACTAACTAGAATATCAAAAAAGTAAGGAACACCATTAACTTATAGGGCCTAATTGACACTTACAGAACATCCCCCCCCAAAACAGAACACATATTCTATTCAAGTACCCATGGAACATTCTGATTGTATCTAGGGTCAGGAAACAAAGCTCAACAATTTTAAAAGAATGGAAATCACACAAAATATATGCTCTGAACATCCTGAAATTAAACTAAAATTCAGTAACAGAAAGTCAATAGGAAAATCGCCAAACATTTGGAAATAAACACAATTCTAAATAATCCATGGGCTAAAGAGTAAGTCTTAAAGAAAATTTAAAAAAATACACTTACCGAATGAAAATGAAGATACAATGTATCAAAATTTATGGGATGCAACTAAAGTATTCCTAGAGGGAAATATATATCACTAAATAAAGATAAAAATTCTCAAATCAATAAACTGTGATCTCACCTCAAGAAACTAGAAAAAGAGCTAAATAAACACAAAGCGAGCAGAAGCAAAAAATAATAAATTCAATAGCAGAAATCAATCAAATTGGGACTTCCCTGGTGGCACAGTGGTTAAGAAACCACCTGCCAATGCAGGGGACATGGGTTCGAGCCCTGGTCCGGGAAGATCCCATATGCCGTAGAGCAACTAAGCCCATGCGCCACAACTACTGAGCCTGCACTCTAGAACCCACGTGCCTAGAGCCCATGCTCCACAACAAGAGAAGCCACCAGAATGAGAAGCCTGTGCACTGGACCAAAGAATAGCTCATGCTCGCCACAACTAGAGAAAGTCCGCATGCAGCAACGAAGACCCAACGCAGCCATAAATAAATAAATAAATAAATAAATAAATTTATTTAAAAAAAGAAATCAATCAAATTGAGCTCCTAGGTATATATCCAAGGTAAGTTAAAGCATATGTTCATAAAAAGACTTGTAGCAAATGTTCATAGCAACATTTTTCACAATAGCCCCAAACTGGAATCAACCCAAATGTCCATCAATGGTTAAATGGGTAAACAGAATGTGGTATATAACCTTACAATGAAATACTATTCAACAATAAAAGGAATGAAGTGCTGATACATACTACAATATGGAAGAACCTCAAAAACATTACGCTAAGTGAAAAAAGCTAACACAAAAAAACTACATATTTTATATGAAATTTCTACAAAAGGAAAAACTATGGAGACTGAAATCAAGTCAGTGGTTGCCTGGGGCTCAGCGTGGAGTGGGAATTAACTGCAAACAGACACAAAGGAAATCTCTGGGGTAAAGGAAATGTTCTAAAACTGGATAGTGAGGATGGTTGCATAACAGTACAAAGTACCAAAACTGGTCTAACTTGTCACCCTTAAAATGGGTGAAGTTTATGATATGTGAATTATATCTCAATAAGACTTTTTTAAAACAAAAATAGAAATCAATAAAACTGAAAACAGAAAAATAGAGAAAATCAGTGGCACAAAAAGCTGGTTCTCTGAAAAGCAGTAAAACTGGTAAATAAATTGACAAACTCTAGCAAGACTGACAAACCAATATCCACAATGAAACAGGGGATATCACTACAGACCCAACAAACATTAAAAGGACTATTAGGGAATATTATGAACAACTGTTTGCATCTAAACTTGACAGTTTAGATGAAATGGACCACTTGCTCAAAAATAAAAGCTGCCACAACTTACCCAATATAAAATGGATAATCTAAATAGTCCTATAGCTAGTAAAGAAATTGAATTCATAGTTTAAAAATTCCCCAAAAGAAATCTCTAAGCCCAGATGGTTGTACTGGAGAATTCTACCAAATTTTTAAAGAAGAATTAACACCAATTCTACAATCTCTCTGAGAAAACAGAAGAGCAGAAAACACTTTCCATTTCATTTTATGAAGCAACTATTACTCTGATATCAGAAGGAAAACAAAGAAAGCACACAAAAAAGGGAAAACTACAAACCAATATTCCTCATGAATGTAGGTACAAAAACCCTTTATAAATCATTAGCAAATAGAATTCGGCAATATGCAAAAAGAACTACACTTCATGACCAAGTGAAGTTTATTCCAGGGATGCAAGCCTGGTTCAATATTTGAAAATTAGTTAATGTAATTCACTGTATCAACAAGCTAAATAAGAAAAACCACATGATCATATACATGGATGCAGAAAAAACATGTGACAAAATTTAACACCTATTTATGAAAAAGAAAAAGACTCTCAGAAAACAAGGAATTGGGGAGATCTTCCTCAACTTAATAAAGAGTGTCCACACAAACCTAAAGCAAACATTATACTTAACAGTAGAAGACTAAATTCCCCCCACCTAAGGTTAGGAACAAGCCAAAGATGTCCACTGTCACTATTCTTTTTCAGCATAATACTAGAAGTTCTAGACAGTGCAGTAGGCTAGGAAAAGAAAGGACATACAGATTGAAACAAAGAAGTAGTACTGTGCTATCTGCAGATGACATGATTGTCTACATACAAAATCCCAAGGAATCTACAAGAAAACTCCTAGAACCAGAAAGTGACTTCAGCAAGGTCATAGGATACACGATCAACATATTGAAATCTATTCTATTTCTATATGCTGTCAATGAACACATGGAATTGAAATGAAAAACCCAGCACCATTTACAATTGTTCAAAAAGTGAAATTCTTAGATATAACTCTAACAAAATATGCACAGAACTTGTAGGCTGAAACTTAAAAAATGCTGATGAAAGAAATTAAAGGGTAAATAAATGGAGAGAGTGACATACAATGTTCATGGATTGGAAGACTCAATACAGTAAAGATGTCAGTTCCCCCCACTTTGATCTCTAGGTTGTGACTCCTATCAAAATACGAGCAAATGTTTTGTAATATAGACAAGCTTATTCCAAAATTTATATGTAAAGGCACAGGGCCTATAGAATAGCTAAAAAAATCTTCAAAAAGAAGAAAAAGTGGGAGGTATTACTCTAACCAATTTTAAGACTTACAAAATATTATAGTAATCAAGACAGTGTGGTGTTGGAAGAGACACACACACATAGTGCAACGAAACAAAACAGAGAACAGGGAAATAGACCTACACAAGTAAGGCCAACTAGTTTTTTTTTTTTAAGCCATAAAAATTTACTGGTTCACACAACTCAAGTCCAGAAGCAAGTAGGTGTCATGATTAGTTTGCTCCAGTAGCATAAATATGTCACAAAGGACCTGATTTCTTTCCTTCCTCTATTTAACATACAATGGTATTCTTCCTGGTATAGCTCCACACTAAGGCTGCCTGCCTCCTCTGTGGTCTTAACATGGTTGTTACTAACTCCTGCATGCTTCCATTTCCTGAGGAATAAAAAACATCTTCTTTAAATCCCAGCATACCCCTCCCTTCAACTTAGTTTGGCCAAGTGGTTTTCTTCTGTTTGTTTTGGGTTTTTTTTTTTTTTTGGCCACATGGCTTGCTGGATCTTAGTTCCCCGAACAGGGATGGAACCAAGGCCATGGCAGTGAAAGCACTGAGTCTTCTCTGATTGCTGTGGCTAAAACTTCCAAAACTATGTTGAATAAGAGTGGTGAGAGTGGGCAACCTTGTCTTGTTCCTGATCTTAGTGGGAATGGTTTCAGTTTTTCACCATTGAGGACAATGTTGGCTGTGGGTTTGTCATATATGGCCTTTATTATGTTGAGGAAAGTTCCCTCTGCCTACTTTCTGCAGGGTTTTTATCATAAATGGGTGTTGAATTTTGTCGAAAGCTTTCTCTGCATCTATTGAGATGCTGTTTTTTTTTTCCTTCAATGTGGTAATATGGTGTATCACATTGATTGATTTGTGTATATTGAAGAATCCTTGCATTCCTGGAATAAACCCCACTTGATCATGGTGTATGATCCTTTTAATGCGCTGCTGGATTCTGTTTGCTAGTATTTTGTTGAGGATTTTTGCATCTATGTTCATCAGTGATATTGGCCTGTAGTTTTCTTTCTTTGTGACATCTTTGGTTTTGGTATCAGGGTGATGGTGCCCTCATAGAATGACTTTGGGAGTGCTCCTCCCTCTGCTATATTTTGGAAGAGGAAAGCACTGAGTCTTAACCACTGGACCACCAGGAACTCCCATGGCCAAGTGACTTTTGACAAAATTGCAAAAGTCATTCAATGTAGGAAGTGTAGTCTTTTCAACAAATGGTACTGAAACAATTGGTCATCCATAGATAAAAAATTGACTCTCAACCTAAAGACAGAATATGTTTTTTATTTCTTGGATAAATACCTAAATACCCCTATTTTAGAAGATAACATAGGAGAAAAATCTTCAGGGATTAGGGTATGTGAACAGTTTTTAGACCTGACACCAAAAGCATGATCCAAAAAATAAACTGCACTTCACTGAACCTTAAAACTTTTGCTTTAGGAAGATCCTGTTAGGGGATGAAAAGACAAGCTATAGACTGGAAGACAATATCTCCAAACCACGTATCTGACAAAAGACTCATATGTAGAATATATAAATAACTCAAAATTCAACAGTAATAAAAAATCCAAATAGAAAATGGGCAAAACACAAAAACAGACATCTCACTGAAGAAGTGGTGACAAATAAGAATATGAAAAGATTCAATATCATTAGCCATTATAGAAATGTAAATTAAAACCACCAAGAGATATCATACACTTATTAGAACTGCTAAAGTAGAAAACAGTGACAGGACATTGGTTCAAGATAGCAAAGTAGAAGGACGTGCACTCACTCCCTCTTGCGAGAGCACTGGAATCACAACTAACTGCTGAACAATCATCGGCAGGAAGACACTGGAACTCACCAAAAAAGATACCCCACATCCAAAGACAAAGGAGAAGCCGCAGTGAGATGGTAGGAGGGGAGCAATCACAATAACATCAAATCTCATAACTGCTGAGTGGGTGACTCACAAACTGGAGAAGAGTTATACCAGAGAAGTCCACCCACTGGAGTGAAGGTTCTGAGCCCCACATCAGGCTTCCCAACCTGGGGGTCTGGCAACGGGAGGAGGAATTCCCAGAGAATCAGACTTTGAAGGCTAGTGGGATTTGATTGCAGGAGTTTGACAGGACTGGGGGAAACAAAGGCTCCACTCTTGGAGGGCACACACAAAATAGTGTGCATATCAGGACCCAGGGGGAAGGAGCAGTGACCCCATAGGAGACTGAACCAGACCTACCTGCTAGTGCTGGAGGGTCTCCTGCAGAGGCAGAGGACAGCTGTGGCTCACCACAGGGACAAGGACACTGGCAGCAGAAGTTCTGGGAAGTAACTCCTTAGTGTGAGCCCTTCGGGAGTCCACCATTAGCCCCACCAAAGAGCCTGTAGGCTCCAGTGCTGGGTCGCCTCAGGCCAAACAACCAACAGGGAGGCAACTGAGCCCCACCCATCAGCAGACAAGTGGATTAAAGTTTTACTGAGCTCTGCCCACCAGAGCAACACCCAGCTCTACCCACCACCAGTCCCTCCCATCAGGAAGCTTGCACAAGCCTCTTAGATAGCCTCATCCACCAGAGGGCAGAGAGCAGAAGCAAGAACTACAATTCTGCAGCCTGTGGAACGAAAACCACAGGCACAGAAAGATAAACAAAATGAAAAGGCAGAGGACTATGTACCAGAGGAAGTAACAAGATAAAACCCCAGAAAAACAGCTAAATGAAGTGGAGATAGGCAACCTTACAGAAAAAGAATTCAGAATAATGATAGTGAAGATGATCCAGGACCTCAGAAAAAGAATGGAGGCAAAGATCGAAAAGATGCAAGAAATGTTTAACAAAGACCTAAAAGAATTAAAGAACAAACAACGAGAGATGAACAATACAATAACTGAAATGAAAAATACACTAGAAGGAATCAACAGCAGAATAACTGAGGCAGAAGAACAGATAAGTGACCTGGAAGACAAAATGGAATTCACTGGGCTTCCCTGGTGGCGCAGTGGTTGAGAGTCCACCTGCCGATGCAGGGGACATGGGTTTGTGCCCCGTTCCGGGAGGATCCCACATGCCGTGGAGCAGCTGAGCCCGTGAGCCATGGCCGCTGAGCCTGCGTGTCCAGAGAGGCCACAGCCGGGAGAGGCCCGCGTACCACAAAAAAAAAAAAAAGAAGAAAATGGAATTCACTGCTGTGGAACAGAATAAAGAAAAAAGAATGAAAAGAAATTAAGACAGCCTAAGAGACCTCTGGGACAACATTAAATGCACCAACATTCGCATTATAGAGGTCCCAGAAGGAGGAGAGAGAGAGAAAGGACCTGAGAAAATATTTGAAGAGATTATAGTCAAAAACTTCCCTAACATGGGAAAGGAAATAGCCGTCCAAGTCCAGGAAGTGCAGAGAGTCCCAGGCAGGATAAACCCAAGGAGAAACATGCCATAGTAATCAAATTGACAAAAATTAAAAAGGGAAAAATGACAAATAACATACAAGGGAACTCCCATAAGGTTAACAGCTGACTTCTCAGCAGAAACTCTACAAGCCAGAAGGGAGTGGCATGATATACTTAAAGTGATGATAGGGAAGAACCTACAACCAAGATTACTCTACCCGGCAACGATCTCATTCAGATTCAACGAGAAATCAAAAGCTTTACAGACAAGCAAAAGCTAAGAGAATTCAGCACCACCAAACCTGCTCTAGGGACTTTCCTGGTGGTACAGTGGTTAAGAATCGGCCAGCCAATGCAGGGGATATGGGTTCAAGCCCTGGTCCAGGAAGATCCCACATGCCACTGAGCAACTAAGCCCATGCACCACAACTACTGAGCCCGCGTGCCACAACTACTGAAGCCCTTGGGCCTAGAGCCCACACTCCACAAAAAGAGAAGCCACCGCAATGAGAAGCCCAAGCACTGCAACGAAGAGTAGCCCCTGCTCGCTGCAACTAGAGAAAGCCTTGCACAGCAATGAAGATGCAATGCAGCCAAAAATAAATTAAAAACAAAAACAAAGAAACAGCTCTGCAACAAATGCTAAAGGAACTGCTCTAAGTGGGAAACACAAGAGAAAAAAAAGGACCTACAAAACCAAACCCAAAACAATTAAGAAAATGGTAATAGGAGCATACATATCGATAATTACCTTAAATGTGAATGGATTAAATGCTCCAACCAAAAGACACAGGCTTGCTGAATGGATACAAAAACAAGACCCATATATATGCTGTCTACAAGAGACCCACTTCAGACCTAGGGACACGTACATACTGAAAGTGAGGGGATGGAAAAGGATATTCCATGCAAATAGAAATCAAAAGAAAGCTGGCGTAGCAATACTCATATCAGATAAAATACACTTTAAAAAAAAGAACGTTACAAGAGTCAAGGAAGGACACTACATTATGATCAAGGGATCAATCCAAGAAGAAGATGTAACAATTATAAATATATATGCACCCAACATGGGAGCACCTCAATACATAAGGCAAATGCTAACAGCTATAAAAGAGGAAATCGACAGTAACACAATAATAGTGGGGGACTTTAACACCTCACTTACACCAATGGACAGATCATCCAGACAGAAAATTAATAAGGAAACACAAGCTTTCAATGACACAATAGACCAGATTAATTTAATCGATATTTATAGGACATTCCATCCAAAAACAACAGATTACACTTTCTTCTCAAGTGCACACGGAACATTCTCCAGGATAGATCACATCTTGGGTCACAAATCAAGTCTTGGTAAATTTAAGAAAACTGAAATTATATCAAGCATCTTTTCTGACCACAAAGCTATGAGATTAGAAATAAATTACAGAGAAAAAAAACGTAAAATACACAAACACATGGAGTCTAAACAATACGTTACTAAATAACCAAGGGATCACTGAAGAAATCCAAGAGGAAATAAAAAAATTCCTAGAGACAGATGCCAACGAAAACACGATGATCCAAAATCTATGGGATGCAGCAAAAGCAGTTCTAAGAGGGAAGTTTACAGCAATACAATCCTACCTCAAGAAACAAGAAATCTCAAAACAATCTAACCTTACACCTAAAGGAACCAGAGAAAGAAGAACAAAGAAAACCCAAAGTTAGTAGAAGGAAAGAAATAATAAAGATCAGAGCAAAAATAAATGAAATAGAAACAAAGAAAACAATAGCAAAGATCAATAAACAATATTGATAAACCTTTAGCCAGACTCATCAAGAAAAAGAGGGAGAGGACTTAAATCAACAAAACTAGAAATGAAAAAGGAGAGGTTATAACAGATACCACAGAAGTACAAAGCATCATAAGAGACTACTACAAGCAACTCTATGCCAATAAAATGGATAAGCTGGAAGAAATGGACAAATTCTTAGAAATGCACAACCTGCCAAAACTGAACCAGGAAGAAACAGAAAATACGAACAGACCAATCACAAGTAATGAAATTGAAGCTGTGATTAAAAATCTTCCAACAGGGCTTCCCTGGTGGCGCAGTGGTTGAGAGTCCGCCTGTCGATGCAGGGGACACGGGTTCGTGCCCCGGTCCGGGAAGATCCCACATGCCGCGGAGCGGCTGGGTCCGTGAGCCATGGCTGCTGAGCCTGCGTGTCCGGAGCCTGTGCTCCGCAACGGGAGAGGCCACAGCAGTGAGAGGCCCTCGTATCACAAAAAAAAAAAAAAAAAAAAAAATCTTCCAACAGACAAAAGTCCAGGACCAGATGGCTTCACAGGCGAATTCTATCAAACATTTAGAGAAGAGCTAACACCCATCCTTCTCAAACTCCTTCAAAAAACTGCAGAGGAAGGAACACTCCCATACTCATTCTATGAGTCCACCATCACCCTGATACCAAAACCAGAGAAAGATACTACAAAAAAAGAAAATTACAGGCCAATATCACTGGTGAACATAGACGCAAAAATCCTCAACAGAATACTAGAAAACAGAATCCATCAATACATTAAAAGGATCAAACACCATAATCAAGTGGGATTTACCTCAGGGATGAAGGATTCTTCAATATATACAAATCAATCAACGTGATACACCATATTAACAAACTGAAGAATAATAACCATATGATCACCTCAATAGATGCAGAAAAATCTTCTGACAAAATTCAACACCCATTTATGATAAAAACTCTCCAGAAAGTGAGCAGAGAAGGAACCTACCTCCACATAATAAAGGCCATATACGACAAACCCACAGCAAACATCGTTCTCAAAATCATGAAAAACTGAAAGAATTTCCTCTAAGATCAGGAAGAAGACAAGGACGTCCACTCTCACCACCATTATTCAACATAGTTTTGGAAACACTAGCCATGGCAATCAGAAGAAAAAGAAATAAAAGGAATCCAAATTGGAAAAGAAGAAGTAAAACTGTCACTGTTTGCAGATGACGTGATACTATACATAGAGAATCCTAAAGATGCCACCAGAAAACTACTAGAGCTAATCAATGATTTTGGTAGAGCTGCAGGATACAAAATTAATGCACAGAAATCTCTTGCATTCCTATACACTAACAACGAAAGATCTGAAAGAGAAATTAAGGAAACAATCCCATTCACCACTGCAACAAAAAGAATAAAATACCCAGGAATAAACCTACCTAAGGAGGTGAAAAACCTGTGCTCAGAAAACTATAAGACACTGATGAAAGAAATCAAAGATGACACAGATGGAGAGATATACCATGTTTTGGGAGTGGAAGAATCAATATTGTGAAAATGACTTTACTACCCAAAGCAATCTACAGATTCAATGCAATCCCTATCAAATTACCAATGACATTTTTTTTTTACAGAACTAGAACAAAAAATCTTAAAACTTGTATGGAGACATAATAGACCCTGAATAGCCAAAGCAGTCTTGAGGGAAAAAAACCGAGCTGGAGGAATCAGACTCCCTGACTTCAGACTATACTACAAAGGTACAGTAATCAAGACAATATGGTACTGGCCCCAAAACAGAAATATAGATCAATGGAACAGGATAGAAAGCCCAGAGATAAACCCACGCACCTATGGTCAACTAATCTATGACAAAGGAGGCAAGGATATACAATGGAGAAAAAACAGTCTCTTCAATAAGTGATGCTGGGAAAACTGGGCAGTTTCATGTAAAAGAATGAAATTAGAACACTCCCTAACACCATACACAAAAATAAATTCAAAATGGATTAAGGACCTAAATGTAAGACCAGACACTATAAAACTCTTAAAGGAAAACATAGGAAGCACACTCTTTGACATAAATCACAGCAAGATCTTTTTTGACCCACCTCCTAGAGTAATGGAAATAAAAATAAACAAATGGGACCTAATGAAACGTAAAAGCTTTTGCACAGCAAAGGAAACCATAAACAAGACGAAAAGACAACCCTCAGAATGGCAGAAAATATTTGCAAACAAATAAATGGACAAAGGATTAATCTCCAAAATATATAAACAGCTCATACCGCTCAATATTAAAAAAACAATCAACCCAATTAAAAAATGGGCAGAAGGGCTTCCCTGGTGGCGCAGTCGTTGAGAGTCTGCCTGCCGATGCAGGGGACATGGGTTCGTGCCCCAGTCCGGGAGGATCCCACATGGAGCGGCTGGGCCTGTGAGCCATGGCCGCTGAGGCTGCGCGTCCAGAGCCTGTGCTCCGCAACGGGAGAGGCCACAACAGTGAGAGGCCCACGTACCGCAAAAAAAAAAAAAAAAAAAAAAAAAAAAAAAAGGGGAGAAGACCTAAATAGACATTTCTCCAAAGAAGACAGACAGATAACTAAGAGGCATATGAAAAGCTGCTCAACATCCCTCATTATTAGAGAAATGCAAATCAAAACTACAATGAGGTATCACCTCACACCTGTTAGAATGGGCATCATCAGAAAATCTACAAACAACAAATGCTGGAGAGGGTGTGGAGAAAAGGGAACCCTCCTACACTGTTGGTGGGAAGGTAAGTTGGTGCAGCCACTATGAAAACAGTATGGAGGTTCCTCAGAAAACTAAAAATAGACTTACCATATGATCCAGCAGTCCCACTCCTGGGCATATATCAGGACAAAACTATAATTCAAAAAGGTACATGCACCCCCATATTCATAACAGCACCATTCACAACAGCCAAAACATGGAAGCAACCTAAATATCCATTGAGAGATGAATGGATAAAGAATACGTGGTAAATATATACAATAGAATACTACTCAGTCATAAAAAGAACAAAATAATGCCATTTGCAGCAACATGGATGCAACTAGAGTTTAGCACACTAAGTGAAGTAAATCAGAAAGAAAGAAACCATGTGATATCACTTATATGTGGAATCTAAAATATGGCACAAATGAACCTATCTACAAAACAGAAACAGACTCACAGACATAGAGATCAGACTTGTGGTTGCCAAGGGGGAGGGGGGAGGGAGAGGGATGGACTGGGACTTTGGGGTTGGTAGATACAAACTATTATATTTAGAATGGATAAACAACAAGGTCTACTGTATAGCTCAGGGAACTATATCCAATCTCTTGTGATAAACCATGTGGAAAAGAATATTAAAAAAATAAATGTATATATGTGTGTAACTGAGTCACTTTGTTGTACAGCAGAAATTAGAATATTGTAAATCAACTATACTTCAATTTAAAACAAAGTAAGATGATCTTCACAAAGAAAAACACAAAACAGTGCTTAAAGTAATTAAAGAATTCTTAAGAGACATACCATGCTCATGGATTGAAAAATTCAAGTTACTTTTTCCCAAATTGAAGCAATAGAGTCTGATCAAAATCCAGAAGCTTTTTTTTTTAAACAAAGTGACAGAATGATATGAAAATTTGTATAAAAATTAAAAGATCTAGAATAGCAAAAAACAATTTGGAAAGGAAAACAAAATTGGAGAACTAACACTACCGGGTTTCAAGACTTTATTACAATGCTACAAATATATATGTATTAGAACAGAGATTCCAGAAAAAGACTCACATATATATGGTCAAATGATTTTTAAGGAGGTGCCAAGATTATCTAGTGGGGAAAGGATTAGTGTTCTCAGCAAAATAAAACAAGCAAAAACTCAAAATGAATCATGCACCAAACTGTAAATAATAAAACTATAAAAATTCTGGAGGAAAACGTAGGAGAAAATCATCAGAACTTTCAACAGGCAAAGACTTCTTAAACAGAACATAGGGACTTCCCTGGTGGCGCAGTCGTTAAGAATCTGCCTGCCAATGTAGGGGACACGGGTTCAAGCCCTGGTCCGGGAAGGTCCCACATGCCATGGAGCAACTAAGCCCGTGCGCCACAACTACTGAGCCTGCGCTCTAGAGCCCACAAGCCACAGCTACTGAAGCCCGCGTGCCTAGAGCCAGTGCTCGCAAAAAGAGGAGCCACCACAATGAGAAGCCTGCGCACCACAACGAAGAGTAGCCCCTGCTTTCCACAGCTAAAAGAAAGCCCACACACAGCAACGAAAACCCAATGCAGCCAATAAATAAATAAAGAAACAAACAGAACATAAGAAATACAAATTATAAAAGGAAGAAACTGGGGGCTTCCCTGGTGGCGCAGTGGTTGGGGGTCCGCCTGCCGATGCGGGGGACGCGGGTTCGTGCCCCGGTCCGGGAGGATCCCACGTGCCGCGGAGCGGCTGCGCCCGTGGGCCGTGGCCGCTGGGCCTGCGCATCCGGAGCCTGTGCTCCGTGGCGGGAGACGCCACAGCAGTGAGAGGCCCGCGTACCGCAAAGAAAGAAAGAAAGAAAAAAAGGTAAAAGGAAGAAACTGATAAACTGAGCTTTATCAAAATTACAACTTCAGCTCTTCAAAAGACACTAAGAAAATGAAAAATTAAGTCAGTCTTTAAGACAAGTCACAACATCCACAAAACATATATGTGACAAAGAACTCAGATCTAGAATTTATTTTTGAAAACTCTCATAACTCAATTTTAAGAAGAAAACTAATTCAAAGATGAAAAGACTTGAACAGACTTCAAGAAGAAAATATACAAATAGCCAATAAGCATATGAAAAGATGTTCAATATCTTCAGTCAACAGGAAAACTAAAGTCAATGATACAGTACTACACACACAGTAGAATGGCTAAAATTTAAAAGTTTGGCAATAGGAAGCATCGATGAGGATGCAGAGCATGTGGAAGTCTCATACACTGCTGATGTGAATGTAAAGTGATATCAAAACTTTGAAAAATAGTTTTTCAGCTTCTTATAAAGCTAAATATAGACCTTCCATATTATATGACCCAGCAATTGTGCTTTTAAACATATGCCTACAAAAAGACTTGTACATGAATGTTCATATCACCTTAATCCAGAGTAAAACCAAACTGGGAAGAACCCAAATGTCCATCAGCAGGTGGGTGAATACACAAATTGTGCTATCTATATAATACAATACTGCTCAGCAATAAAAAGGAACAAGCTACTGGTACGTGCAAAAATGTGAATGAATTCCAAAAAAAAGCTGAGCAAAATAAGGCAGACACAAAAGAGTATATGTTGCAGGATTCCATTTAGATGAAATTCTGGAAGAAGCACAACTAATTTACAGTGACAGGAAGCAGATCAGTGATTGCCTGGAGCTGGGCATGTGAGGAATTGATCTTAAAGGGGCATGAAGGAACTTTTGAAGGTTATAGAAGTGTTCTGTATTTTGATTAGAGTGGTGGTTATACAGGTGTGAATACTTGCCAAAATTCATTTAGATGTATAATTTTAAGTTACATTTTATTATATATAAATTATACTGCAATGAAATTGATTTTTAAAAAATTTAAAGCAAAGTGCAAAAGAGTATATACAGTCAGTTCTCACTTTGCATGGTAGTGCAGGATGTAAAAATGACCATGCAAACTGAAACTGTGTAAAGTGATCTTAATAAACAATGGAGGAAATTAAGACTCTTCCATGATCTTTAAAAATGTTTTAATGAAAACATTAAAGAATCTCTTGTAGGGAAGTAAAATAGTAAAACTAATATTTATTTAGTAGATTGTAATCTAAAACAGTAGAACCGGGGCTTCCCTGGTGGCGCAGTGGTTAAGAATCTGCCTGCCGGTGCAGGGGTCACAGCTTCAAGCCCTGGTCCAGGAAGATCCCACATGCCACGGAGCAACTAAGCCCATGCACCACAACTACTGAGCCTGTGCTCTAGAGCCCGTGAGCCACAACTACTGAGCCCACGAGCCACAACTACTGAAGCCCATGCGCCTAGAGCCCGTGCTCCGCAACGAACAGTAGCCCCCCTCGCTGCAACTAGAGAAAACTCGCGTGCAGCAAAGACCCAACGCAGCCAAAAAATAGAATAAAATAAAAAAATAAAACATTAGAACAACTGAGAATTAAAGGGTTTTATTTCTTAATAAAAAACTTAACAAGAAGAGCTTGAAAAGGGTTTGGCTTCTTCTAGTCCTATAACTTACAAAACAGAGCAAGCATCTTTTCTATGCCTTGGCGAATTGTCATACACCTTTTTATGTCTGGATCAATATCCAACATTTTATGTATCCTTTGAGCTTTCGATGTCATGAAGTATCTCTGAGAGTTCCTGTAATGCGAACGTTTTGCTGGTGTCATTTTTTTTCTGGGACATCTTCATTTTTCTCATCAAAACCACTTACCTCACTCATGTCATTAAGTTCACCTTCACTAAGTTCCTTTGGCTGCATGTCTAGAGACTCTTGAAGGCAGCAGTGTCAACATTCCCATGGTCAGCTATTTATTCTGTAACTCCATTTACGTTCAGTTCAAATTTCATTTAGAGCCTTATCACTTTTATTTCTTGGCTGCACTTTCATGTTTGTTGGTCAATTCCCTCCATACATTTTTGTACGTCATGTGGGTTTACCACTTGAAGAAGCCAGAACAAGTACACGCTCTGCTGTTTGTGCATGAACTAAATAACAGATGCACAGTAACGAATCACTAACAGACTGGAAGAAGCCATGTGATATGCACCACGATCAGTGACCAATCTTTTATTTGCAAAGTAATGTGTGGACTGAAGGGCCAACAGCAAAATTTGTACTTTATGCAATTACTCAGTTAATATACCATGGTAACCGAAGTTTGAATTGTTTTTAGGAGACTGGTATTATTTCAACTGTGGTAAGTGAAATGTATGTATACTGTAACTGTCAAAGCCAGGAAAGACTGCATAGCATGTTACTTTTTGTGTAAGAAAGAAGACAATATAAATATATGTGATTATTTTTTGCAAAAAGACACACAGTGAGTGGATATGAACAAGGCAGAAGAGAGAGGGGAGGAGCAACAATTTCCTGAGTACACCTTAAAACAAACACTTTTGACTTTAATTATGTAAATGTTTTACATATTCAAAAAGATACTAATCAACACTCAGCAATTTTAGAGTGTGGAAAAACTCTAAAATTGCATATAACAGAAATGAATAAACTTCATTTCAAATGAATAACATAACCATACTGCAAGTAACTTTGAACACTGTACTTTGACTGATAGAAAGCCAGGTACTATATTTTGAGTTGCCCTATGGGAGAGGTCCACATGGCAAGAAACTGAGGTAGGACTCTAGCTAACAGCCAGCAAGAAAATGAGGTCCTCATTCCAACAACCCATGAGGAACTGAACCATAGCCAGATTCCTGATCCACAAAACGTTTAAGATAACAAATATTTGTTATTTTAAACGATTAAGTTTTGGGCTAATTTGTTACACAGGAATGGATAACTAATATACTAACAAAAGATGCCTAGTTTAGATATAATCACGAGGAAGCATAAAACAAACCAAAATTAAGGGCATTCTATGATATAAATGGCTTATAGTCTTTTTAAAATGTTAGTGTAGGGCTTCCCTGGCGGCGCAGTGGTTGAGAATCTGCCTGCTAATGCAGGGGACATGGGTTCAAGCCCTTGTCTGGAAGGATCCCACATGCCACGGAGCAACTAGGCCCGTGAGCCACAACTACCGAGCCTGCGCGTCTGGAGCCTGTGCTCCGCAACAAGAGAGGCCACGACAGTGAGAGGCCCGCACACCGCGATGAAGAGTGGCTCCCGCTTGCCACAACTAGAGAAAGCCCTCACACAGAAACGAAGACCCAACACAGCAAAAATAAATTAACTAATTAATAAACTCCTACCCCCAACATCTTAAAAAAAAGACAGTGTAAGGCAAAACAAGGCTGAGGAACTGTTTCAGATTAAAGTAAACTAAAGAGACATGACAACCAAATGCATTGTGTGAGCCTGGACTTGAAAAAATTACTGTAAAGTATGGGTAAAGTTTGAGTACAGACTATAAATAATCATATTGTATCAATGTTAAACTTTCTTATTTTCATTATTGAAATTCAGTTATATAAAGAATGTCCTTGTTCTTAGAAAATACACAATGGGGCTTCCCTGGTGGCGCAGTGGTTGAGAGTCCGCCTGCCGATGCAGGGGACACGGGTTCGTGCCCTGGTCCGGGAAGATCCCACATGCGGCGGAGCGGCTGGGCCCGTGAGCCATGGCCGCTGCGCCTGCGTGTCCGGTGCCTGTGCTCCGCAACGGGTGAGGCCACGGCAGTGGGAGGCCCGCGTACCGCAAAAAAAAAAAAAAAAGGAAGAAAATACACAATGAAGTGCTCAGGAATAAAGAGACATGATATCTACAACTTACTCTCAAATAGTTCATAAAAACAGTAACCTGTGTACACTCATAAATACGTACACACATGTGTACACACACATAGGAATGATAGAGAATGAAAGAGAAATGATAAAGGAAATGTAGCAAAAGACAAAATATTAACAAGTGGATAAAGTGTATACAGTTCTTTGTACAATTCTTGCAACCCTTCTGTAAATTTGAAATTATTTCAAAATAAAAGGTTAAAAAAAAACTTGCTGTGAAGGTATCTATCAAAATTACAAGCCCATTTTTTTCTTTGACTCAGCAATTCCACTTTTGAAAATTTATCCCACAAATATATTGCATATGTACAAAATAATGCAGGTACAAGGCTATTCAGTGCAGTTGTTTGTAATACTCAAAGATTGGAACAACCCAAGTATCAATTTACTAACCAGGAGACTGATTAATAGCACAATAGAATACTAAGCAGCTGTTTAAAAAAAAGCTTTCTTATGTATTAATATGAGAATAGTTTTAAAGGATACATTGAGGAGTGAAGAAAGCAAGATACAGAACAATGTATAGCATGTTATCTCTTTTGTAAGAAAAGTGGGGATATAAAAACATATCCATAATTCACCCACATTTGCATAAAGAAATGCTGAAAGGATACTTAAGAAACTAATTAAGTTTACCTCTACGGGTGTTAGGCTGCAGCCCGCGGGCCTACAAGCTCTGTATTTGTCCAACTCCAAGACTGAAGAAAAAGCCCGGAGACCGTGACAGAGACATCAATGCTTTGTTGGATAGGGAATCCTACAAGTCAGAAGCAAAAGGTCGTGGAGCAACACTCCACCATGAACAGCAGACAGCAAGCAGGACGTGGCAACAACCTTCGCTACTCACGGGAAATGGAGGTTACCATTTATAGGGGGAAATGACGTCAGGTTGGCTCATCAGTTACCAGGGAAACCAGCGGCTGAGGCAGGGGGCAAGCATGTAGTTACTGATTAAACCCTATGATTAAGAGGATTGGATAATCATGTGAGTAGGGTGTAAGTGATGCAGGGACTGGTCAAGCAGGGGATGTACAGACAGTGAGAGAACAGCCACCTTGAGTGGCCTGACCATACGCTCCACCCCTAGGTACTCTGCATGACCCTTACAATCTTGGTTCACCCCCTCTTCCACGATATCCCTGATGTCAGGTATGTAGAGGTGCACCGCAACCACACACCACAAATGCCACACAGACACCAGCAGCTAAAGAGTATCAAGAGTAAGACAGCTGGTATGTGAAAAATACTCATTCGCCATGTGGGCAAATTGTGGAGCCAAGTGCCTACCGAGGTGATGGAGAGGGAATCTATGGCAGGGTTGTCCTGGCCTAAAGCTTTCGTAGCAGAGGAAATACTGTGGGAGTTATTGGGTATATATACACAACATTGAGTTTGAATGAGAGCACAGGTCCCGCCTTGTGCTGCCGTTAGCATGTCCAGAGCCATCCTGTTTTGAAGGACCACTTGTCTCATTTGGGTGGTCTCCTCAGACAGGAGGGTAATTGCATGTCTAGTATTATTTAAGGCAGCTGCTGGATGTTTAGCCAGGGCTTCTACTTGCCATTCTACAGCAATAGAGGCATCTCGCTGCAGACCCAGCAATCAGACACATTTCACAGTGAGGCCGCCGCCGATGCCCAGTCCGTGAACAGACTCCCTCTGCACAGGCTAGGGATGAAATGTAAGATTTTTCACAGGTACAATACAGAAGATATCATGACCTTTGAGCAAAATACAAGCAGCAACAGCACTCTGAGATAATATCACCCCTGCCTGTGGTTTTTTGTCTTGGCCTGCAGTACCGTACCGCCTATCCACCCTCAGTACCCTCAGCTGGTGCCGAATACTGACGAGGCGGTATAATAAGACCACCAGGTTAAAATGATGCTGATTTTCCCTAGTAAGGGTCTCTGATTAATTACCTTAGTAGTTTAAGTGGGGCTGGGTAGAAGGCAGGTGAAATCTATAAGTCCCTTTCTAATCCTATTCCCCACATACACTGTGGAGTATGCAAACCCAAACCACTGGGGACTTAACTGCCAGTCGCAGGGCCATTTTGTAATGTTTTCCTCTGGTGGGGAGATCTGGTGGCAAGTGCAAAAGTGAGTTATTTTCCTGACCGATAGTTGGCAATGACCTTTCAGTGATCGACAGTTGAACTAAGGCGGTTTGACTAGTTGCCTCTGGGTTGACAAGCCATCGACACTGAGACAATTGCTCCTGGGATGTTCGGTTATAGGAGAAGGGGGAGAAGGGGCTACCATTTATAGTGCAGTTGATGTCAGGTTGGTTCATCAGTTAACCAGGGAAACCAGCGGCTGGGGCAGGGGGCAAACACATAGGTGATTAAGCCCTATGATTAAGAGGATTGGATAGTCATGTGAGTAGGTTGTAGGTGAAACAGGGACTGGTCGAGCAGGGGATGTTCAGAGGGCAAGAGAGCAGCCATCTTGAGTGGCCTGACCATACAAGGGGGTAGGAGGAAACAAGTGGAATAGAAAAAGGACAGGAATGGGAAAGAGAAAATACATGCCTATTATATTGTTTTGATTTTTGAACCATGTAAATGTGCTTCCTACCCCAAAGTAAAATAAATAAAAGAAAATTAGTAAGATTGAGGTAGATAGCAGACCTATAAGGATTCAAAAAAGGTGTCCCTGAGATATTATTAACTGGGAAAAGCAGGTTGCAGAACAGTATATGTACTGTAAGACGATCCCTGTTGTGCAAACAGCACACGCATTTACATATACAGAAAAATGCTTGGAAGTACACATAATCAGGTATTAACAGTAGTGACCTCTTGGGGGTGAGTCTGGAGGCAAGGTGAGGGTGGTGAGGAGAATCTGATGTTTTATTTTCTTAAATCTCCTTTTAAATTGAAATATTGTTTACATACAGTGAAATGAAAGGATCTTAAGTTCAATGAGTTTTGGCAAATGTATACACCCATATAATCTACCCCCATCAAAATATGGAAAATTTCTATACCCTCAAGGGCAAAAGAAGTTCTATGATCATTAATACTGTTGCTTTCAGCTTCAAATGCTTAGTCACTGTTAATTCACTTAAGGAATATTTATTTAGAGCTTAATAGTGTCAAGCACTGTTACATGCCTTAAAAACATAGCATGAAAGAATAAATAAATCCTTGTCATCTAGGAGCTATATACTTGCTGGTGAGAGAGAGCTAACACGTTGATAAGGAGGAAAGTATGTACCAGATGAAAGTCATAGAATAAGAAGCAGTATCTTTTTTACAACGTTACTGGGGACTCTACAGGATGTTTAAGGTAGGTGTGGGTATACAATCTTCCAAGTATATTCACAATATTAAAATCCAAAAATTTTATTATTATTGCTATGCACTTTTTATCCTAAACATTCCTTATCTGAAATTTTACTGTTTATAAGCCAAAAACTGATGGTGAAGAAAAACTGAGCTTAAAAATGTCCATGGAAAACATACAATCAAGTGGGAGAAAATTAAACAACAAGAAATTTTAAAAGCCTGATAAGTTATGATCCAAACAGAATTCCAGAGGCAGAAAAGAACTGGGTACCAGGACTAGTCTCAAGAGTGGGGTGAGTATGAATTAGAGACAGTGAGGTTCTCTGGGTGCTGGTTGTTTCTAATAGTGAAAAAAAGATCAATAAGAAAAATAAAACACAGGAGTAGCTCTGCCATGAGCCCAAAAACATACCTGTGTAGAGCTATCAGGAAGTTTATCATGCTCAACCTGGTAAAGTTCTACCCATCTGAAGGGATTATCACAATGGAAGAAATCAGAGTAAAAGAATGGTGACCATATGCCCAACCACACTCTTAATATCTGCACTTGGATGTTTCTCAGACTCTTAAACTTAACATGCTTACAACTCAACTCTTGATTTCTTTGAAATCTACCCTTCTCTACTCTTCCACATCTCACTAAATAGTACCTTTGTCCATCCAGTTCCTTAATTCAGAAACCTGGAAATAATTCTTATGCCCCCCTTTTCATCCTTTATTCAGTGAACAATTTTTTATTAAGAAGCTATCACGTAAAAAAAAAAAAAAGAAAAGAAAAGACAAACTATGACAAAAAAAAAAAGAATCTATCATGTGCCAGGCAATGATATGAAGAATATAATAATAAAGAAAACAGTCCCTGCCCTTACGGAATTTACATTCCACCCACTCCATTATTGTCTTGTTGGATATATTTCCTAAATACATCTCCAATCTACCCATTTATTTCTTTTTTTGTATAAATTATTTTCTTTTATTTATTTTTGGCTGCATTGGGTTTTCATTGCTGCGCACAGGCTTTCTCTAGTTTTGGCGAGCCGGAGCTACTCTTTGTTGCGGTGCGCTGGCTTCTCATTGTGGTGGCTTCTCTTGTTGTGCAGCATAGGTTCTAGGCACAAGGGCTTCAGTAGTTGTGGCCTGTGGGCTCAGTAGTTGTGGCTCACGGACTCTAGAGCGAAGGCTCAGTAGTTGTGGGCTTAGTTGCTCTGCGGCATGCGAGATCTTCCCCGACCAGGGCTCAAACCCGTGTCCCCTGCATTGGCAGGCAGATTATTAACCACTGTGTCACCAGAGAAGTCCCTATCCATTTATTTCTATATCCACCGCCTTCCCTTGAATCCAGTGCAGTACCATTTCTTACCAGGAACGCAGTCTCCCCTCTGTTCTCCCTACTTCCATTTATAACCCTCATATATCTATTCACCACACAGCAGCCAGAGTAATCTTTTAAAAATTTAAACCAGGGCTTCCCTGGTGGCACAGTGGTTGGGAGTCCGCCTGCCGATGCAGGGGACACGGGTTCGTGCCCCGGTCTGGGAGGATCCCACATGCCGCGGAGCGGCTGGTCCCGTGAGCCATGGCTGCTGAGCCTGCGCATCCGGAGGTTGTGTTCTGCAGCGGGAGAGGCCACAGCAGTGAGAGGCTCGCGTACCGCAAAAAAAAAAAAAAAAATTTAAACCATATCTTGTCTCTGCCTTGTTTCAAACCTTTCAATAGCTCCTAAGTACAAGGTTACTTAAAATGTACCTCACTTATTTTCCATTTCTAACCTCCCTAACCCTTTTTAATTTGCTCACCTTTTCTTTTCTTTTTTAAAGGTCCTTTATACATGCTATTCCCTCTGCCTGACAATTTCTTCTTTAATCTCCTTGGTACCTAGCTAACTTATATTCATCCTTCAGATAGCACAGGAAGAATCACTTCCTGAAAGAAGACTTACCTGACCCTTCAGACCAGAGTAGGCCTCTCTATTACAAGCTCTCTTAGCACCCGGTTTTTCTCCTTGGTGGCATTTATCAGGCTTGTAAAAGATCATATCATAGAATGGGGACCCATTAATTGCAGAAATCATATCTGCCTGTTCATTGATGCACCCTTGGCACCTAGGACAATGCCTTGCATATAATAGGCAGTTAATAAACATTTGTTACAGAAATGAATGAATGATCCACTCTACTAGACTTGGGGCAGACACTAGTGTTTGCTCTGTTTGGGGGTGGACTCTTCCAACCTACTCCTGCACAGAATGTAAGCCTGAACTTACGTAGAGGTGATTTAAGCTTATACTATATTCTCTTACATTATATTCTCATACAGTATGAGAATAGAGCACCCTACACCTCCTGTTTTTCAAAAGCATATGCAATATACAAAAATCAATCGTTTTTCTGTAAACTAGCAATCAGAAAATGAAATAAGAAATACATTTTACAATAACATCCAAAAGCATCAAATGTGTAGGAATAATTTAATTAAAGATATACAAGACCTAAAACATTGCTGAGAGAAGTTAAAGAAGACCTAAATAAATGGAAATATGAAATATATACTATTCTCCTGGATTGGAAGTCTCAATACTGTTAAGATGACCCCTCCACCAGTAGATTTATAGTTTCAAGGCAATAAATCCCATTCAAAATCCCTTCAGGATTTTTCCCTTTAGAAAGTGACAAGACAATTTTAATTTATTTGGACAGGCAAAGAACTAAGAATAGTCAAAACAGCGTTGAAAAAGAAGAAAAAACTTGGGGGACTTACTACCTGACCTCAAGACTTATAAAGCTACAATAATCAAGACAGAGTGGTATTGGCAAAGGGATGGATAGACCAATGGCACATGATGTAGAGTCTAGGAATAGACCCATATATATAGATCAAATGATTTTCAACAGGGGTACCAAAGCAATTCAATAGGAAAAGGAAAAGTTTTTTGACAAGTGATGCTGGAAAAACTGGGCATCCATATAGGAGAAAAGAACCTTAACCCCTACCTCACTGAATCGCTGCCTCATACCACATATGCAAAAACTACTTTAAAAAATGTAAATAGAAGAGTCAGTAGGTATAAAACAAGTGCCCCTTGTTCACCAGGAATATTCACTGCCTCCTCTAACGTACTGCTAGAACAATGTTAAATAAGGTAAAGCCAGTAAATGAAAGTGACACGTATTCGTTGAGATGCTTGCCTTTCTTGGTTTCCAAGCTTTAGCAAACTTTTCAGGTGAGCATCAGAATCCAGGTTGAAGATGCCAAATTATCTGATTTGTTGAATTCCTTTTGGAGACCAACAGCCAGGTGGAATTTATAATAAAATTAACATATCTTGCACAACAAAACCCACACCAACAAGGAACCCTACCGTGACTAACCAATTAGATGCATTCTAATGCATCTTTCTCCTAATATTCTCTTTCTTTTGACTTACCAGTAATCCTTTCACTCTTTTCAGTGTTTCCATATTATCCATTTTACGTATTTTCACTTTCCAAAGGTAATTGTTTTTCCTTTTTTGTGTGTGGTCGTTGTTGCTATACGGCAAGCTTCCAAAAAGACTGACAGTAAAATATATAATGGGGAATTTTATATGCAAATGTTAGTACCTAATTTTTGAAGTGTTTATAAACTGCAAGTTTGGTGAAATGCCACACTACCATTATTGGGATCCATCTGTACAATTACCTGATTACAAGGAATGTCTCGATTTGGCATTCTGTGCTAGCTCAAATTCACTCAAAGTATTTGAATTGAGTATTTAACTCAATAGCATGGTGGAGTAGGAGATGCAGGCATTGGGTCCCAGATTGGGATCTGCGGTGCAGACTTGGGCAATGGAGGTGCCAGGAGGGTTGTTCTCATCCACGTGGACCACTTAGGAGGACTGATGGAAAACTGGAGCATTGTTGTTGACATCGCCACTGTGCTGTGTGATGCTTCTGCTGCAGGAGAGTGGTGCCTTACTTCTGTCGGCAGCTGTGATGGTAACATTGCACTCCAGGATTTGCTCCCACTCTAGGGCCCCATCTGTTACAAGCTTGTAGTAATTATTGGTGAAAGATTCAATTCTAAAAAGTGTATTTTCTTGTACCAGACATTTGACCTCCCTGTTTTCTCCGGAATCTGGATCCTGTGTTTTAAACAGAGCAGTTACTATCTGAGGTGCAGAATCTGCAGGAATTATTATGAAAATAGAAGTAAAAATAATCTCTGGGGGGAATTCCCTGGCAGTCTAGTGGTTAGGACCCCGCGCTTTTACTGCCAAGGTCGAGGGTTCAATCCCTGGTCGGGGAACTAAGATCCTGCAAGCCGCCAGTCGCGGCCAAAAAAATAAAACCTCCAGTACTTTGTCATCATCATCTAGAATTTTGATCTCAACTACACTGGGAAACCAATCCCCCCCACACACCCCCATTCCTTCCTTCCAAAACTATGGAATACTTTTTAATCTCTTCATATTCCGATGTACTTAAGGTTTTCATTTCTCCTCTACCATGATCAAGGCCAAACTGGATATGGGTACTCTGGGCTGCGAAGACATTCTTGATCTCCACTTTGATGCCCTTGTCCAGGTCAGTGGCCCTCAGCCTCATCATGGAGGTGCCTAAGGGCATGTCTTCTTGAAGGTTGACCCTGTATACATTCTGGCTGAAATCGGAGGTTGAGGGGTTGTAGTTGGCATCGACCACCAGGGTCGGGATCCGAGTGGCTCTGTTTCTGGTGCTCCTCTCCATCTAATGCTGTCAGGACTAAGTGATGCGACCTCTGCTTTTCCCAGTCTAGTGGCTTCTCTAACACAAGTTCAATCTATTTGTTTCCACTGTTGGTCTATTTTACTTGGAAGACAAATATACAGTTGCTGTTAGGGTGATAACTTTGTAAAGGAATTGCTTCCATCATCAGGATCTTTTGCAGGTACTATTGCAAACCTTGCTCCAGGCTGGATCAACTCACATATTTAACTCAATAGCACTCCTGCTGAACTGGGGAGTATTATCGTTTACATCTTGACTATCTATATTAACGTGAAAAACATTTAAAGGATTCTCAACTACCATTTATAAACGTATGATACGAAGTATAGTATGTCGGCATATCTGCTCCAGGTCCATCCTGTTACTCACGAATAAATCCCCACTTTCTTCACTTGGAGTGAGGTATTCTTTTTCCACATTAACTTGCAGCTTCTGAGCCCATTAAGTCCTGGACACCTAGCCCCAGATCTCTGGCAAGGTGCGATTAGGAAAGTCACCCCGTGGAAATATTATGGGATCTCCTTGTTTACCTCTGTTTCTACATGGGCTGATAGCACTGCTCTGCGTCCCTACTCTAGAACTGCAACCTGAAGAAATTAGAGGTCAAGGTTCTGAAGAATTGAGAGCAAAGAGAAAGATGTTTCTCACTGGAATTTGCAAGTTGAGAAGCAGTAGTACAGTTTTATTCAGGCAATTAAATATTCTTCGAAGTTTATATTCTCAATGACTCCAGCATATGAAATCAAAGCAATGACTTCTTTTGATTTCTTCTAGACATTTAAGAGTATTTTTAGATTGAGTCTCTCTTTTTATTTTTATTTTTTGGTGGGGGAAAAGGCTTTACTTTTTTCATATACACAGTCTCAGGATGAACTATTGGTTGGATCTTCAGCTATAAATATATAGAAAGCTTCTAGCAGGTTTCACAACATAGAAATCTTATGGATTGTGGCACCTATTTTAAAAATTTGATAAATCTTCAGTTCCTTATCTTTAGATAGATAGATCAGAGAGTTGGCTCTTATTAGGAGTTTGATGTAGAGGGAAAGCACATGTAAAATGGATTTGCACTATGATTCTTCCCCAAGAGATTACTTTCTAATCATTGAATTCAAGCCTTTTTTTGAGTATTTAGAAGGTATACAAACCACTGTGTGCAATTCTTCAGAGACTTAAAGATGAACTAAGAAATTATGCTTGTCCTCAATGATTATTAAACATAGTAGATCTTTTTATGGCTTCTCTCAGAGAAATTGTGGAGGTACTGATTTCTTTCTACATATAGATAAACTATTTTATCTCCTCTATGGTCCATCTGATGGCAATTTCATCACATTTTCCTGAACTAGAGCTCTTCCAATTTGGTATCCAGAAAACGTATCCTCTATCAAAGAGTTTTTTCAATTATCTTTGCCATTGGCTATCTTTTCCTATCAGTGTTTTAAAAATGTGTCCTAAAGAGTGTGCTCTGTTATTGATTACTTTTCATTAGGTATGGTTTCCTAAAAATGAACTCCAAGTGTAACATTAGAGAATAAATCTGTCTCTTTCCTAATATATACAGTCATTAGTTTGATCAACATCCCGTCACAACTATGTGTTTGCTTAAAATTTTTAAAAATAGCTTTATTGAGGTATAATAGATATACAAAGCGTGGCACATATTTAACGTGAAGGCGTTTACTTTCTTGAACTTGATACCTTGCATAAGGAAAAAGCAGATTTTTCACCAGAACTAATCAATTCATGATCACAGCTATACTCTGTTACATATAACTGAGAAAACTGTAATACAATCCACTCGTTTATCATTAGTCTTCTAATTCAGCTTAAAATAATCTATGGGTTGAGTAGTCTCAACAAGTTGTACAGACTCAGCAAGGATCCTAGGCCATTGCTGCTTCAAGGAGGGTATCTCTTATAGAATGGAAGTGGGGGAAGAATGATGATAGATTACATTCCAATTTTAGGTGCTATAAAATAGAGGAACTACAACTTTTAAGTTATAGCTGAATACTTTAACTAGATTAAGTGAATGCATACCCACCTTCCATATAACACAAAGGAAGACAAGAAAAGTCCTTGACATAATTTCATTACTGAAACCAGAGGAAATAAAATCCAAGCCCATTGTCCAATTACTCTAAAAAAACCAATCAACAAATAACCTAATTATCAACAAATATCCTAAAGCTAAGATTGATATTTTGTGCAGCCATTAACTTAAATTCTCATGTGGCCAAAACCAAATAACTCCAGCTTTCAGATTTTGGTGATCCATTTTCCATTTAAATCATCCTAGCAATTCTATTGGAGTAAATTGGTCCTTAAATAATAAGTTACACAGGACCCTTGTTTAAGTTAAACTATCATTCAGAGAGAGAAAAATTAACATTCATAAAATTGTCTCATCAAAAACAATCTTCCCCCTATCTTTCATGACCCCAAACAGGGCCTTCTCAATCAAGAACGTGCCTAAGCACTTAAGATTTTTACAGTAGCTTTCATAAAATTGTTAGAACAGTTTTACTTCCACTCACAGGTCATCCCATTGTATTGTCTGGAGGAGTACACAAATCATTATGTTAAGTGTATGATATTTCCCAACAGAATGTTAAGTGTACTGATATTGAAAGCAGGACTCCTTTTTCTATCAACAATGTTAAAAAAAAAAAAGGACTACTGTTAATTAAGTACATATAATGAACCAGACGGTTTATATGTTATCACTAGGCTTCACCACAATCTTTCAAATTACATATTACAATCCCTATTTTGCTGAAGCTGAAAGCAATTGAATAACGTCAAAGGTCACACAGGAGTTACCTCGTTACATAGCTGCTGTTTCTCTGTCACACTACATCTTGGAATACTGATATTAGGTAATCCCCAGAGCACATACATTTGTTCATTCATTCACTCAGCAACTATTTAATGAAGCCAATTTAGCTCATACTGGAAGCATAATTGAGATCACTGATACCTGAGATACAGCCTAAGGGTCATCACTATTCATTGCCCTAGCTCTTAATGATTTGTCCCTAAATCAAGTTACATGAACAAAGTCAGCGTAATTGGACTGTGCTAGTTTAGCTTCCCAAATAATTTCTATTGTGTGTTACGTCTTTCATTTTGAATCAACCACCACAAGAAAACTGGCCACGTGATAAACATTTTGATAGCTTTTACAAAACAACAGAAGTTACATTTCTGTTTTCCTTGGTATTATTTAGAAAGCTCTACTTATTAAATTCCATTTGGAACTTAATGTCAATATGAAATTTGCCATTTTAGATATGCTCAAAAACTTCCTTCAAGGGGGAAAGGTAAGCTGGAATGAAGTGAGAGAGTGGCATGGACGTATATATACTACCAAAAGTAAAATAGATAGTTAGTGGGAAGCAGCCGCATAGCACAGGGAGATCAGCTCGGTGCTTTGTGGCAACCTAGAGGGGTGGGATAGGGAGGGTGGGAGGGAGACGCAAGAGGGAGGAGATATGGGGATATATGTATATGTATAGCTGATTCACTTTATTATAAAGCAGAAACTAACAGACCATTGTAAAGTGATTATACTCCAATAAAGATGTGTAAAAAAAAAACTTCCTTAAAAAAATAAGGCAAATAGATCCACTTTATATCTCCTTTTTTTTTTTTAATTTCCTTTTTTTGTCTTGGCTGTCAAGAAGCATAAAGTGACATGTGAATTTCAGTAGCAGTAACTGCCTCATTTTAGGGCAACTTGATTATCTTTCATTCTCCAAATCGTTTTCAATCTCTTTTATAAGTCTTGGTTTTAATTACCTATTGTATTTTTGAAAACAGATAGGCAACAAGTCAGGAGAAAATAACTAGGATGTTATGATTTCCTTCCCCTTTATAGAATTCACCAAAAGAGGGCTTCCCTGATGGCGCAGTGGTTGAGAATCTGCCTGCCAATGCAGGGGACACGGGTCTGGGAAGATTCCACATGCCGCGGAGCAACTAGGCCCGTGCGTCACAACTACTGAGCCAGCGCTCTAGAGCCCATGAGCCACAACTACTGAGCCTGCGCCTCTGGAGCCTGTGCCCCGCAACAAGAGAGGCCGTGACAGTGAAAGGCCCACGCACCGTGATGAAGAGTGGCCCCAGCTTTCTGCAACTAGAGAAAGCCCTCACACAGAAACGAAGACCCAACACAGCCAAAACCATAATAATAAATTAATTAATTAATTTTTTTAAAATCCTTTAAAAAAAAAAAAGAATTCACCAAAAGAAACCAGGCTTCTCACAGGTTACAGCAACGCTTTCCCAAGAATAATATATTTTAGCATTTGATTTCTGTTCAACATTCTACAATAAGCGTAAGGTTCTCAGGAAACAGAATCTGTGCATTTTCGAGAAAATTGTCCGTGTGTGAGAATTATGGGAAATTTTAAATAAGAAGAGAGAATTACTACAAATTTACCACGATATCAAAAATGTGCTCAAAACACAATCTGTTAACTCTGAATATTCCACAGAGTCACCATAACATCGTCAGTGTGGATAATGGGCAAAAGAAATATCTAAACTGGAAACACATATAGACTTGTATTCCTGAACTCTGTAATGGGGATGAAAAATGAACAATCTCTTCAGTTTTTCCTCATGACAACACTTACGCTGTGCATATTTCAGTGAGAACGTTTTAAATGCATAAGAAATAAACTCACGATATTTGGAATTTCATGAATGATGTGAAACCATGAAATAACTTAGGACACTGAGAAAGTATAATGTATGCATCCCTAATAACCAGAATTATTGCACTTGAAAAGAAACTAAATGCAATTTATGAATTTGTTAGGCAATTTCATGTGTAGTCAGAAGCCGCTCTATTTATAATAGTTTATTTAAAATATCATTTATATACTTTTGATTGAATTAGATTTATCCCCTCTAGAAGAATCTGTGTTCTTAAGAGATAAGTTGGCATCAGACGTTCAACATAAACCTGCTGGACGGCCGATGGGAAATAAAAACAGCGATCAAAAGCAAGAAGAACTGTACAGTTGGTAAATTAAATTAGAAAAATTATATAGAGTATTAAAAAGTACTGTATAAAATTTTATATATAACATACACAAATATTTTTTAAATTATTATAAATAGACGTGAGGAAAAGCCTGAAGGAAGTCGGCCCGGTTGTCAATGGTGCCTGCAATGTTTATAAAAATTTCTTGCTGTCTGTTTTATAAATTCCGAATATATACTAATTACCTGTAATAAGAGATATCTTGCTCAAAGCCCAGAGGAGAATGTTTGATATGCACTCACCTGAATTAATGCATGATTATCTTTAGAAAACACAGAATCGCCCGAGAGCAAGACAGGCTCGCTTTTCTCACAGCTCTCCTGGCTGATGAGCGTGTCCACGTAGTTGGGCTGCGGGAAGATCACGTGACTCCCCCGCGAGTCCGCTGTGAGCGAGACCTCGTGGGAATAGGTCTGCAGGAAAGCCCGCACCCCGTCCACGCCCACAAACTGAGACGTGGGCACACCCGCTAACCCGCCTCCTGAAGCCTTGAGCAGGCGCGACGTGTGCCAGCGCCTCAGCCTGAGCGCCAGCAGCACAATGACAAAGGCGAGGAAGACACAGGAGACGGCAGCCACCGCCACCACCAGGTACAGCGTGAGGTCCGAACTGTCGGGGCTGACGGGAGACTCAAGGCTGCCTAGATCAGCCAGGACGTCGGGGATGCTGTCCGCTACTGCCACTGTGAGCGTGACCGTGGCCGAGAGAGGGGGCTGCCCGTGGTCCTGGACCGCCACCACCAGGCTCTGCTTGAGTGTGTCACTGTACAGCAGGGCCCTCGCTGTGCGCACCTCGCCCGTGTGCAGACCCACCGCGAAGAGCCCCGGCTCGCTGGCCTTGAGGAGGCGGTAGGACAGCCAGGCGTTCTGGCCTGAGTCTCTGTCCACAGCCACCACCTTGGTCACCAGGTAGCCGGGCTCTGCGGAGCGGGGTGCCAGCTCCACGCCCATGGAGCCATCGGTGGGTACGGCGGGGAAGAGGATCTCTGGCGAGTTGTCGTTCTGGTCCATCACGAACAGGCTCAGCGACACGTTGCTGCTGAGTGGAGGGTCCCCGCTGTCATGTGCCATCACTTGTAGCTGCAAGTCTCGGAATTGCTCATAGTCGAAGGAACGCAACGCATACAGGACGCCAGTGTCTGAGTTTATGGAGACGTAGGAGGACAGGGGAGCTCCCTGGAGGCTGTCCTCCGCCAGGGAGTAAGTGACCTGGGCATTCTCTCCATAGTCGGGGTCATGGGCGGTCACAGAGACGATGGACGCTCCTCTGGGGTTGTTTTCTAGGATATATGCGGAGTAGGAGGCATGAGAGAAGGCGGGCGGATTGTCGTTGGTGTCTGCCACGTTCAGGGTGATGTGAGTTTCCGTGGACAGGGGCGGACTTCCTCGGTCAGTGGCAGTCACCGTGATGTTGTAGCTAGGAACCAGTTCTCGGTCTAGGAGTGTGTCTGTTACTAAACTATAATAATTTCCATAAGCCTTTTCTAATTTAAAGGGCAGATTCCCTGGGATGAAACAAATCACTTGTCCATTTTCCCCAGAGTCTTGATCGTTTACATTTAGAAGGGCAATTAACGTCCCTCTGGGAGAGTTTTCCAGAATGGAGCTGGAGAGAGAGGTGACTACTACTTCAGGGGCGTTATCATTCACGTCCAAAACTGTGATGAGGACTTTGGCTCGTGCAGAATATCCTGCGTTATCCATTGCTTGCACTTCCATCTCGTAGAATCCTGATTCCTCGTGGTTCAACTCCCCTATTGTTGAAATTGTTCCTAAATTACAATCTAGCTTGAAAAGTTGGGCCGCTTTGTTGTCCACATACCGGAAGGAATACATCACTTCCGCGTTGGCTCCTTCGTCAGGGTCGGTGGCGTTTACCAGAAGCAGCTCAGTGCCCACGGCCACATTCTCCGGAACGCTCACACGGTACTCGGACTGAGCAAACGCTGGTGCGTTGTCGTTCACATCAACGACCATCACACGGATGCGCGCGGTGCCAGTGCGGACTGGATAGCCCGCGTCGGAAGCCGTGAGAACCAGGTGGTGAACGGCCTTTTCCTCGCGGTCCAGGGCGCGCTCCAGCACCAATTCCGGATATTTATTACCATCCGCTCCGCTTTGCACGTCCAGGGAGAAGTGAGTATTACTACTGAGCTCATAGCTCTGGAGTGAATTCTTCCCTATATCCGGATCCCAAGCGTGGGGAAGGGGGAACCGCATCCCAGTGGCTGCATTTTCACTCATTTTTATTTCTAATTCACCTTCCTGGAAATACGGGGCATTATCATTAATGTCCCTCACTTCTACCACTACCCCGTATATTTTCACTTTATCCTCCATCAGAATCTCCAGATTTAGTTGACACTTGATGGCCCCCATACAGAGCTCCTCCCGGTCTATCCTGCCGGCAGTGACCAAGCTGCCGCTTCGCGGATTCAGAGCAAAAAGTTGTGTCCTACCTCTGGAGACGATGCGGACTCCGCGCTCCTCCAGTTCCCAGGGCTCCAACCCCAGATCCTTGGCGATGTTCCCCACCCTAGAGCCTTTCTCCAGCTCCTCAGGAACCGAATAGTGGATTTGGGTGCATCCAGTTTCCCACTGAACCCCCAGGAGAACTCCCAGCAGGACCAGCTTTTTGCAGTCCTGGTGCAGTCGCGCAGGAATCATTGTCACTTTCCTTGAGGATTATTTCCAATTCTTCCCTTGATCACCGAAGTCCGGATCAGCGCATCCGTCCTTAAAATCCGACAGTTGGGGGACCCGAGCTCTTCCAATCAGTTTCCTCACAGCCCCGGAGATGGTTAGTTTCTATCCGTGCTTTGTGCTTCAACGCGAGTGCCCGGCTAGCAGGATCTCTGCTTTTCTCTCCCTGATTGGTGAACAGCGGCGCTCAGAGTCCTAACCAATTACTGCACAATCTTGAACTCCAGGAAAGGATTTTGGTTTTCAGACCTTAAATAGCTCCACCTACTGTTCTCCAAATAGGGATGGAAGTGGAACCAACCAAAACTACAGTATCCATTTTACTTGGAATTTCAGTGAGCTTCTTTTTATTGCCCTAGAGTTTTCATACAGAGTCACTTTCTTGAGATTATTTTCTGTACCTGTAGGCGTATTCTGATTTTTCCAATGAGCTTTTACATGAATTTGAAGTTTCTATACACAGTAAATTTAACTGTATATTTTAGTGCACCTGCTTTGATATCACCCCCACCACACATACACACCTATTATGGGAATCTCCTTAGGAGTTTAATGTTTTGAGAAATTATATAATAGAATAAGTTAAAAATTCTCACCCAGCTAAAATCTGTGGCAAAATTTTTTGGTAGATTCTTAAATTTGCCCTAATGGAAGAACTACTTTAACATGTGGTTGACATTTAACATTTTAAAATCAAATTTTCACAATAATATGGAAACCTAAAAATAAGAAACTTGATTGTACACATTACCAGAATCACACCTCGCAGGAAATCAAGTGAAGAAGACACAGTAACATTTTTAGAACAAAATGGAAGCATTCCAACTAGCATTTGCTTGAAATAAGGGTAGTACTCTACTAATATATTTCAAAAGAATATTTAGTTATCTTTGATAAAGGAGGCAGGAATATACAGTGGAGAAAGGACAGCCTCTTCAATAAATGGTGCTGGGAAAAATGGATAGGTACATGTAAAAGTATGAGATTAGATCACTCCCTAACACCATACACAAAAATAAGCTCAAAATGGATTAAAGACCTAAATGTAAGACCAGACACTATCAAACTCTTAGAGGAAAACATAGGCAGAACACTCTATGACATAAATCACAGCAAGATCCTTTTTGACCCACCTCCTAGAGAAATGGAAATAAAAACAAAAATAAACAAATGGGACCTAATGAAATTTCAAAGCTTTTACACAGCAAAGGAAACCATAAACAAGAACAAAAGACGACCCTCAGAATGGGAGAAAATATATGCAAATGAAGCAACTGACAAAGGATTAATCTCCAAAATTTATAAGCAGCTCATGCAGCTCAACAACAAAAAAACAAACAACCCAATCCAAAAATGGGCAGAAGACCTAAATAGACATTTCTCCAAAGAAGATATACAGACTGCCAACAAACACATGAAAGAATGCTCAATATCATTAATCATTAGAGAAATGCAAATCAAAACTACAATGAGATATCATCTCACACCAGTCAGAATGGCCATCATCAAAAAATCTAGAAACAATAAATGCTGGACAGGGTGTGGAGAAAAGGGAACACTCTTGCACTGTTGGTGGGAATGTAAATTTATACAGCCACTGTGGAGAACAGTATGGAGGTTCCTTAAAAAACTACAAATAGAACTACCGTATGACTCAGCAATCCCACTACTGGGCATATACCCTGAGAAAACCGTAATTCAAAAAGAGTCATGTACCAAAATGTTCATTGCAGCTCTATTTACAATAGCCTGGAGATGGAAACAACCTAAGTGTCCATCATCGGATGAATGGATAAAGAAGATGTGGCACATATATACAATGGAATATTACCAGCCATAAAAAGAAACGAAATTGAGCTATTTGTAATGAGGTGGATAGACCTAGAGTCTGTCATACAGAGTGAAGTAAGTCAGAAAGAGAAAGACAAATACCGTATGCTAACACATATATATGGAATTTAAGAAAAAAAATGTCATGAAGAACCTAGGGGTAAGACAGGAATAAAGACACAGACCTACTAGAGAATGGACTTGAGGATATGGGGAGGGGGAAGGGTAAGCTGTGACAAAGCAAGAGAGAGGCATGGACATATATACACTACCAAACATAAGGTAGATAGCTAGTGGGAAGCAGCCGCATAGCACAGGGAGATCAGCTCAGTGCTTTGTGACCACCTAGAGGGGTGGGATAGGAAGGGTGGGAGGGAGGGAGACACAAGAGGGAAGAGATATGGGAACATATGTGTGTGTATAACTGATTTGCTTTGTTATAAAGCATAAACTAACACACCATTGTAAAGCAATTATACTCCAATAAAGATGTAAAAAAATAAATAAATAAATAAATAATTTAAAAAGAATATTCAGGATCAATACCCTGTAATAAACCATGATGGAAAAGAATATGAAAAAGAATATACATATATATATATATATGGTATATGAATGACTTTGCTATACACCAGAAACTAACATAACATTGTAACTCAGCTATACTTCAATTTAAAAAAAAAAGAGAGAGAGAGATTGTTTAGGAAAAATAGAACCCAAAGAATATTATAAGCTTACCTTTTTCTGGGAAACAAACCTAATTCCAGTTACTGAGATCACTGGTAATACACTGGAAGCCCATCAGAATACAGGAAAAAATCCTCACTATTGTGCTTTCATGTGTGTAAATATTTAGATTCTGAGGATAAACATGTTTGGCAGGTATACCATAAAATAATATCTTTAACACTGGGATGAAATCTACAGGTAGCTCTGAGGAAAGGTAGGGCACAAAACTGATCTATTCAATGGCACTCAGAGAATCCCTAGCAAATTGTACCTAGAGTAAAGAAAAGCCTTAAGAAAAGCCTTATATGCCAAGATATTGATGTTCTGAATAAGAGAAACGCCCACAGGAAAAAAATATTATGCTTCCATTAAAATATTTGAATGGCAGCGGCATCATAATACCCACTTCTCACAGTAAGAGATTTTGTTTGTGGATAAAGAATAACTCATGAAATTGTCAAAATATTTAAAAAACTTGAGGGTTAATAATGGAGTAACTGACCCACTGAGAAAGGGACAGAAAAGACTGAGAGAGGGCAAACAAAACTGAAGTGATAGTAGATATAATCTGTTTAAGATTTTCTTTCCTAAATATTGGTTTAAAAAATAAACCAAACCCATATGCAGATGAAAGGCATTCATTGACACGTAAATGGAAGCAACAGAGCTAGAGTTTAACTTGTTATTCTCCTCAGTGACACTACTAAAAGAGCTTCATTAGAAAGATCTTGCGGGGGCACCATTTCTGGGGTCATGGTGAGAAAACTGAACCTTGTTTTCTGAGAATCGACAACGTAACAGATTGTAGGAATAAGGCAAGGTTCCCTTGTTGTAGTTCGGAGAAACCCCTGGACCAGTCTTAGAACAGAGATCAGGCTGAAAGCAGCACCAGGTGGCCAGGCTAGAGGAGCGTCGCAGGCGCAGAGCAATGGCCAGAATCACCACGAGGAGGAAGAGCACCAAGATCAAGGCCAAGGTCACCACCAGGTAAAACTGCAGCTCAGCCTGGGGGTCAGTGGGCTCAGAGTGGTCACTGAGGTCCGGCAGCGCCTCCTGCAGACTGTCCGCGAAAACCAGGAGCAGCGTGGCGGTGGCCGAGAGGGGCGGCTGTCCCCCATCGCGCACAGCAACCAGCAGGCGCTGGTGGGCCGCGTCCCTGTCGCCCAGGGCCCGCGCAGTGCGCACCTCGCCCGTGTGCAGCCCCACGCTGAAGAGTCCGGGCTCGCTGGCCAGCAGCACGTGGTAGGACAGCCAGGCGTTGTGTCCAGAGTCGGCGTCCACCGCCACCACCTTGGTGACCAGGTGGCCGGGCTGCGCGGCGCGCGGCGCCGTGTCGAAGAGCGCCGAGCCATCGGGCCCCAGCGCCGCGTACAGCACCCTGGGCGCGTTGTCGTTGCGGTCGCCCACCAGCACGCGCAGGCTCACGTTGGCGCTGAGTGCGGGCGAGCCGTGGTCGCGGGCCTGCAGCGTCAGCTCGAAGGCGCGCAGCTGCTCGTGGTCGAAGGCGCGCTGCGCGAACACCACACCAATCTGTGCGCTCACGGACACGTAGGACGACAGCGCGCGCGGCTCCAGGTCGCTGGCCAGGATGGAATAGGAGACGTGGCCGTTGGGCCCCAGGTCGGGGTCGGAGGCGCTGACTTGCGCGATGGAGGCTCCAGGCAGGTTGTTCTCGGCCACGTGGATCACGTAGGAGGCCTGGTGGAAAACCGGAGTGCTGTCATTAACGTCGCTGATGTGTAGAGTGACACTTGCGCTGGAGGAGAGTAGCTGCTTGCCCCTGTCGGTGTCTGCGATGGTGACTGTGTACTCTGGGGTCTGCTCCCGTCCAGGACCCCATCTGCCACAAGCTTGTAGTAATTATTGGTGGAAAATTCAATTCTAAAAGGAGCTCTCTCTTTTATGAGACATGTGACCTCCCCGTTTTCTCCCGAATCTTTATCATGTGTTTCGGACAAAGCAATCACTGTTCCCGGTTCTGCAACCTTGGTTATGGAACTAGACACCGAAGTGAAAACCACCTCTGGGCCACTGTCGTTCTCATCTAAAATGTTCAGTATAATTTTACACTTGGTGGCTATGCTTCCACTGTCCTGGCCTCTATGCTTATAGTATAACTGCTACTGCTTTCAAAGTCTATAGGGTCTTTGGATTTAATTTCTCCTCTTTGATGATCTAGCACAGACATATTTGCAATATCTCATAGTGTTTTGAAGGAGTAGGTGATCTCTGCACTGATGCCTTCATCCTGGTCAGTGGCCTTCACCTTTAGCACAAAGGTGCCTGGGGGCGAGTTCTCACGCAGGCTAACTTTGTACACATCCTGACTGAACACTGGGGGGTTATCGTTGTCATCAGTGACCTTGATCCTGATTTGAGTTTGCCAGTTCAAACCGGATCACCCCCGTCCACTGCTGTCAGGACCAGGAGGTGAGAGCTCTGTTGTCCCTGGTTCAAAGGCTTCTCCAACACTAATTCTGGGGAATTCTTGCCTTCAGTCTTACCCTCAACCATCAGAGAGAAATGCTCACTATAGCTGAGTTGGTAACTCTGCAGAGAGTTAAGCCCTATATCTGCATCTATAGTTGATTCCAGGCCAAACTGAGTTCCTGGAATTGCAAGTTCATTGATTTGTAAAACAATGCTATTTTGGGGAAAATGAGGTGGATTGTCATTTATATCTTCTATCATCACGTTTACGTGAGAAACATTTAGAGGATTCTCTGCTACAATTTCTAAAGGCACGACACACAGAGGGTTTTGGGGGGCAGGGTGACTCCCAATCTATTCTGTCACTCACAAGTACTTTCCCATTCTCCATGTTTACAGTAAAGTATTGTTTCTCTGCACTAACTCTGAGGTTGCGAGTCAATAAATCCCGTACATGCAGCCCCAGGTCCTCAGCGAGATTCCACACCACAAAGCCTCTGTCCATTTCTTCTGGAATAGAATAGCGGATCTGTTCGCAGAGCGCCCCGCATAACAAAGGCATCAAGAAAGGGAAGATTACTTGCCACCGCTGGGTACCGCTCCTCTGCTTCCCCTTATTTCCCATCCTTCTGTGCATTGCTGCAGGCTCCAACGTTAAGAAAAGATGATTTATAAATTTCGTTTAAAATACCCACATCGACTACATAGAAAACTCAATGCTCCCAGTTTGAACACATCCCAATCTGTATTCTGGAATCAGATTTGCCAAGTAGAGAGCCTGAGTCCAGGCTACTCTCCTTTCCGACTTGCTTCTGTGACTACACAAGAAATCACTGGGGTAGATACTGGACGCTAGCTCTTGCAGCGCATTGGCCAACAGCGGCCCTTGGACTCTATTTAGAAAACTGCAGTCAGAAGCCTTGTAAATAATTGGATTTGGTATTCCAACAGATATGTTGAACTGATGTATATAGGGAATGAGGCAGTTTAGGAGTCTTGGATAGGTCTGTTTTCCAGTGTTTACTACCAAAGAGGGTTCCTTAGAGACGGGATCCTATAGAAGAGCCGTTAAACTAGTAATGAGAAAAGTCTGTCATTTTCTCATTAGAGGCAAGGCACATATTGGAAGAACAAGGCAAAGTCTCCTCTCCAGATTTAGAACAAAGACCACGTGGAAAAAGAGCCCCACCATGTGGTATGAGGAAATTTTGACAGCCATGAAATGACACCCAGTATTATCTTCAATCTGATATGTGTATGATTTTCCTCCTCCTTTCATCAGAGGAAACTGGAGGAGAGATCAAAGCTGTATAGGTTTTACTCAGGATAAGGATAGCCAATACCATAAAGTCTTCTTGTTACTTATAAAAGAGATTTATGAAAAGGATTATGAAGTGTTTTACACTTTCATCATAAAGAGAATATAAAAGCATACCCTAGTAGGTTACTATAGGAATTTAATGACACGAAATGGGAGGGTTTTATTTTTATCCTTTTATTTAACTGTACCATACGTTGCCTCTCAACAGAACTTTATCACTACCGCTAATCAAAACAACCTTCTTAATCTCAAGTGTCAAAACCAACATTTCCTTTTTATTCTCTAAGATCTTGGTTGCCAACTCCTAACAAGTTCAGACTATGTTAAAAAAAAATATGAAACAACCTCCCTCTTCCAGCAAACACCTCATATTCTTTTTATTCATCTAATTTCAGTTCAAGTAAAAGGCCTTAAATCTTTTTTCTCAGTTTGGAATCCCATAAGCATAAATTCTATCCCTAGATGCTCAAAACACTAACATTTTTCTTGATTTCAAGACAAATTTCGGCATCTGTTGCAGGACTTCCCTTTCCTACAGTTGAAATTCTTTTTGTCCAAACATTAGATACTCAATTTTTAGTTAACTATAGTAAGGTCAATTCTGAAATGAGAAGGGATATCTTGAAAGGGAACATGAACATGCAAGTAATTTGCACCAAATATCTAGAAGTGGTGTGAGAGTGCTGAGCTGAATTGACTGTGGAGATGATTCCTGAGATCAATACCCCAGATAAGTTTCCTTCCCCCCTTGACTTTCCTAAACATTGCTGCAGATAACACATTATTAGGTAACTATCAGGGCTTCAATAACAAGTTGGTTCTGAATATAAGAATCGAGTATACTTATATTTAAAAAATGAGTTTACATGAAACTAACACAATATTGTAAATCAACTATACTTCAATTTTTAAAATGAGTTTACACACAGGTTTAGAGAATAGATTTGTGGTTGCAAAGGGGAAGAAGGGGTGGAGGAGGAAAGGACTGGTATTTTGGGATTAGCAGATGCAAACTATTATATGGATGGATAGATAAACAACAAGGCCCTGCCGTATAGCACAGGGAACTATATTCAACATCCTGTGATAAACCATAACAGGGAAAAATATGAAAAAGAATATATATATATGTATAACAGAATCACTTTTCTGTGCAGCAGAAATTAATACAACACGGTAAGTCAACTACAATAAAATTTTAAAAAATGAGTTTACAAAGGAAATGACAAAAGGAATCCAAGACTCCTAAGCATAGTGAAAACAAACAAAAGTTTCCAGAGGAATACCAGCTCAATCAGTCTCACGGGTTCTAAGTATATTCACAAACTGTTCCCATACAAACAAATCTGAAAAATGGAAGCATGTCTAGCAGATTTGAAAATAACTTTTTGAGAAGGACTGGATCAAAATTAAAAGCTATTTCTGTAGGAGAATTTACTACATTAAAAAAAAAAAAAAACACCCCGCAACGGGAGAGGCTACAGCAGTGAGAGGCCCATGTTCCTCAAAAAAAAAAAACAAAAAAAAAAAACCTTCAACAATACACAGACACTAAAGTACAAGTAAAAGAATAAAAGGAAAGAACACCAGTTCTACAATTCAACTATTTCTTCAGAACAATCTAATGACTTCACTGTAGAAGTAGAAAAGATGTCTAGAATTTAAGACGAAAAAGTGTGCTCTATATTTCCTCTCCCAAGAGACCCTCATATCTAAAAGGCAGTCAGTAGGTCTTGTTTTGGTGGGGTAAATAAATGAGACAAAATTGAAATAATCAACAGGATCTAAATGTATTACCAGCCACCAAAAATCAAAACAGAATTGTTTTGTGCTCAGAGAGAAGCGTACGTGTGTAAAAGTGTATATGTGTGAATGTGTGTGTATATGTATTATAGATAAAGAGCTAGAGTAAGTATGCTATTGAATCAACAGGCTCAAATATGAACATTAGAAGTAAAACAAATAATGGTAGAATATAATTATAGATCAATGGAGGCAACATGAAGTCGAATTGATGTTTATGAATCATTAATTTGAATAATAACCAGTCTACATTGATAGTCAGACACTGGTGATAGAAAAATATTACTAAAATTCAACTTACAACAAAGCAAGCCATGATAACTGAACTGGACCTTTGAATTAAAACAAAGAAACAAACAAAAGAAGCTGACAGGACCAAAAAAAAAGCCTTTCACAAAACCTGTCTGAAAATTGATGAAAGGTAAATTACAGAAACTCACGTTTTGCTTTAAATATATAAGAACATATGCCCCACCCCAAACAGATTTTATAACAGGCTCGGAAAAAAGTAACTTAGAAGACCTGTGCAGAGATATCAACAATTGGGAGGCAGGAAATAAATCTCACCTGATTACTGGTAGGATCACATTTGCCTAAACCGGTAGCTGAATCTTCAGCTATCAAAAGAGGCTCGCTTTTCTCACAGCTCTCCTGGCTGAGGAGCGTGTCCGCGTAGTTGGGCTGCGGGAAGATCACGTGACTCCCCCGCGAGTCAGCGGTGAGCCAGGCCTCGTGGGAATAGGCCTGCAGGAAAGCCCGCACCCCGTCCACGCCCACAAACTGAGAGGCGGGCACACCCGCTAACCCGCCTCCTGAAGCCTTGAGCAGGCGCGACGTGTGCCAGCGCCTCAGCCTGAGCGCCAGCAGCACAATGACAAAGGCGAGGAAGACGCAGGAGACCGCAGCCACCGCCACCACCAGGTAGAGTGTGAGGCCTGAGTCGTCGGGGCTGGCGGAAGATTCAGGGCTGCCTAGATCAGCCAGGACATCAGGGATGCTCTCGGCCACGGCCACAGTGAGTGTGACGGTGGCAGAGAGAGGGGGCTGGCCGTGGTCCTGGACGGCCACCACCAAGCTCTGCTTGAGCGCGTCTCTGTCCAGCAGGGCCCGCGCTGTGCGCACCTCGCCCGTGTGCAGCCCCACCGCGAAGAGCCCCGGCTCGCTGGCCTTGAGCAGGCGGTAGGACAGCCAGGCGTTCTGGCCCGAGTCTCTGTCCACAGCCACCACCTTGGTCACCAGGTAGCCGGGCTCTGCCGAGCGGGGTGCCAGCTCCACGCCCATGGAGCCATCGGTGGGGACAGCAGGGTACAGGATCTCGGGTGCATTGTCATTCTGGTCCAGCACGAATATGCTCAGTGACACGTTGCTGCTGAGCGGTGGGTTCCCACTGTCATGTGCTGTCACCCACAACTGCAGTTCATGGAATTGCTCATAGTCGAAAGAACGCAGCGCATACAGAATGCCGGTGTCTGAGTTTATGGAGATGTAGGAGGATAGAGGTGCTCCCTGGAGGGTATCCTCTGCCAGAGAATAAGTGACCCGGGCATTCTCTTTGCTGTCCCTGTCGAGTGCAGTCACCGAGAAGAAGGAGGCCCCTCTAGGATTGTTTTCAGGAATGTAGGCAGAGTAAGAGGAGTGAGCAAAAGTGGGCGGGTTATCGTTGTCATCTGCTACATTCAGTGAAATATGAGTTTCTGTAGACAAGGGTGGACTTCCCCGATCTGTGGCTGTCAACGTTATATTATAGCTCTGTACCTGCTCCCTGTCCAGTGCTCTGTTGGTTATCAACTTGTAATAATTTCCGTAAGTCTTTTCTAATTTAAAAGGCATATTGTTAGGAATGAAACAGGAGACTTGACCATTTTCTCCGGAGTCTTGATCTTGCACATTTAGAAGAGCAATCACAGTACCTGGAGGAGAGTTTTCCAGCACTGAATTCGTAGAAGATGTGATAGTTATTTCTGGAGCATTATCATTCACATCCACAACTGTGACCAACATCTTAGCAGTGGTGGAGAGACCTCCACCATCTTGGCCTTGAATTTCCATCTCATAGAATCTGTGTTTCTCAAAATCCAGAGAACCTTGTATTAAGACTTCTCCAGATTGAGAATCCAACTGGAATATCTCAGAAGCTTTGCTTTCCATATTCAGGAATGAATATACCACTTCCCCATTGATTCCCTCATCTGGATCAGTTGCGTTTACCATAAGCACCCGAGTTCCGGAGCTGAGGTTCTCAGGAACACTCACTCTATATACAGACTGTGTAAACTTTGGGATATGGTCATTTACATCGAGAACCACCACGCGGATGGAAACAGTGCCCTGGCGGATGGGATCTCCTCCATCTAAGGCTGTGAGGAGGAGGTGGTGAGCAGCCTCTTTTTCCCGGTCCAGGCTCCCCTCCAGCACTAGCTCAGGATTCTTGGCCCCATCCGTTGTGCCTCGCACTTGCAAAGAAAAGTAATTATTAGGGTTGAGCTGGTAGCGCTGGAGGGAGTTCATTCCCACATCTGGATCCCTAGCATTAGGAAGAGGAAATCGCGATCCCGGAGTTGCATGCTCACTGACTTTTATCTCTACTTCCTCCTCCCGGAAGCTGGGGGCGTTATCATTAATATCCATTATTTCCACCTCCACTCCGTAAATCTTAAGGGTATCTTCCACAAGTATCTCCAGGTTTAAAAAACAGGAGGAAACCGCCTCACAGAGCTCCTCCCGGTCTATCCTATCAGCAGTGATCAAGCTGCCACTTCGCGGATTCAGAGCGAAAAGCTGAGTCTTTCCTCTGGAGACGATGCGGACTCCGCGCTCCGCCAGCTCCCTGGGCTCCAGCCCCAGGTCCTTGGAAATATTGCCCACGAAGAAGCCTTTGTCTGTCTCTTCCAGCACCGAGTATCGGATCTGCCCAGCCCCAGACTCCCGCAGCGTCCCCAGGAAAATATACAGTAGGACCAGCCCGCTGCGGTCCAGGAGCAGTTGCCGATTCGCCATGGCAGTGGCTGAGCCTATATTCCGCGGTTTCTTGAGCTGTTTGGTTCTGAATCAGCTTATGCATCTACACAGTCACTCGCCAAGTACATCCAAAATATATTAGAGAGCGAAGAGAAGTACTTTTAAGTTTCCAGCATCACGATCTGTGAGTATCCACTTCACTCTGCTTTGTGTTGTAGAGGTAGGGGAGGGAGGGACTCTAGCTCGCAGCTTCCCGTTTCCCTAATTGGTGAACAGCGGCGCCTAGAGCCCAATCTTATTATTGCAACGAGAAAGAAAAACAACTAATGTTGCTGTTCCTGAAGTTATCACACTTACCTCTTTGAGAATCACAAGTATTTGTAAAGCTTAAAATTGCAGACAATAAAGTATTATGTAATGGGATGTTAAAGGTTTACCAAGAGCACTTATGAAAAGAGTGATTATTTAAAAGGCTTGCTAATTAAAAAAAAATTCAAATACTACTGGAACTGAAAACTTGCAGGTTAGATTTGGTTCCTCCTGATTTTTACTGACTGAAGGGAACAGCATTTGTGGTTGTGTAACTAGCACAGTTCCAAAAAAATCAACAGTTAGGATTATGACTATAATTCTTACCAATGTTTATTGAGTAAAATAAAGATAAACTGTTTGAGAAAATTTGGATGGCATTAGGGTTGTCATTTAAAATACCATAATATAAATATATAACTGTATTCCATATCCTTAATTAAAAGGTGTTTTATTTCATGAAAAACTGACCTGAGAGTGCTCTATATATTTTACCTTAAAATGCACTTGAGTGGTAGAGGGAATGCAGCATTGTAAACTTTAGTCTTAATAGTAATACCCATAGGTTTGAATTAGATTTTAGGAACTTCATCAAGAGAGGGAATCTAGAAACTCGAAATAACAGTGCTATATTAGAATATATTGGCATATTGGAATATAAAAAGCATTATTTTAAATACTTACCTGTTTAAAAGTGTTCTTATCTGCTTCAACACTAAGAGTTAAAACACTAGCCAATAGCACTGAAGAGCTATCTTTGTTGAGAATATCTTGTGTGGCAGGACAATGTTCAACAGATGTGAGAAAATTAAATTCCGGATTAGTTTGATTCCTAGGCACACATAAATTATCGGCATAGGGCAATGTTCCATCACTGTAGTTGGGAGGAATCTCAGGACCAGACTTGGAGCAGAGAACAGACCCAAAACAGCCCCCACCAGCGCTGGGGCTGGAAGAGCATCGAAGGCGCAGGGCAATGGCTAGAATCACCACGAGGAGGAAGAGCACCGAGATCAAGGCCAAGGCCACCACCAGGTAAAACTGCAGCTCAGCTTGGGGGTCAGTGGGCTCAGAGTGGTCACTGAGGTCCGGCAGCGCCTCCTGCAGGCTGTCCGCGAAAACCAGGAGCAGCGTGGCGGTGGCCGAGAGGGGCGGCTGTCCCCCATCGCGCACAGCAACCAGCAGGCGCTGGCGGGCCGCGTCCCTGTCGCCCAGGGCCCGCGCCGTGCGCACCTCGCCCGTGCGCAGCCCCACGCTGAAGAGTCCGGGCTCGCTGGCCTGCAGCACGTGGTAGGACAGCCAGGCGTTGTGTCCAGAGTCGGCGTCCACCGCCACCACCTTGGTGACCAGGTAGCCAGGCTGCGCGGCGCGCGGCACCATGTCGAAGAGCGCCGAGCCGTCGGGCCCCAGCGCCGGGTACAGCACCCTGGGCGCGTTGTCGTTGCGGTCGCCCACCAGCACGCGCAGGCTCACGTTGGCGCTGAGCGCGGGCGAGCCGTGGTCGCGGGCCTGCAGCGTCAGCTCGAAGGCGCGCAGCTGCTCGTGGTCGAAGGCGCGCTGCGCGAACACCACGCCGCTCTGTGCGTTCACGGACACGTAGGACGACAGCGCGCGCGGCTCCAGGTCGCTGGCCAGGATGGAATAGGAGACGTGGCCGTTGGGCCCCAGGTCGGGGTCGGAGGCGCTGACTTGCGCTATGGAGGTTCCAGGCAGGTTGTTCTCGGCCAAATGCACTACGTAGGAGGCCTGGTGGAAAACAGGAGCGTTGTCGTTGACGTCGGTGATGCGTAGGGTAATGGTAGCGCTGGAGGAGAGCGGGGGCTTGCCCCTGTCAGTGGCTGTGATAGTGACGTTGTATTCCGGAGTCTGTTCCCTGTCCAGGGCCCCATCTGTTACTAACTTGTAGTAATTATTAGAAGAAGAATGAATTTTAAATGGAATGTCTCTACTTAAAATACATGTGACTTCTCCATTTTCCTTGGAATCCTGGTCCCGTGTTTTGAAGAGACCTACAACCATTCCTGGCCGGGAATCCTCCAAAATCTGATCAGAGAGAGAAGTGATAATTATTTCTGGGCTGTTGTCATTTTCATCTAAAACTTCTATAATTACTTTACACTGTGTAGAGAGGGATCCTCGGTCCTTTGCTTCTACATCCATGGCATATCTTTTCACATCTTCATAATCCAGGGGTTGATGAGTTATAATGTTTCCTGTAGCTGAATCCAGAGAGAACACGTGCCGGGCTGTATCAGCCACACCAAGGAATGAGTAGGTGATCTCTGCATTGAGGCCTTCATCTTGATCAGTAGCACTCACCCTCAGCACGAAGGTACCTGGGGGCACATCTTCCCGAAGGCTGACCTTGTACACATCTTGGCTGAACACAGGGGGATTATCGTTGGCATCCACCACCAGGATTCGGATCTGAACGGTGCCGCTTCGCGGCGGATCCCCGCTGTCTAAGGCTGTCAGCACCAAGTGGTGAGCGCTCTGCGTTTCTCGGTCCAGGGTCTTCTTCAATACCAGTTCTGGATATTTGCCACCCTCAGGATTGTCTTTCACCACTAACGAGAAATACTCATTAGGACTTAGTTGGTATTTGCTCAGTGAATTCATATTAATATCAGGATCTTTTGCAGACTCAAGAATTGTTCCCGTCCCTAGACTGACAGATTCACTGATTTCTAAGTTTATTTCATCCTTATGGAATTGAGGAGCATGGTCATTAATATCCTCAACAACCACAATGATATGAAAAATATTTAAAGGATTTTCCACCACGGCCTCCAACTCCAATTCACATCTTCTTCTCTCTTTACATATCTGCTCACGGTCTATTCGGTCCTTCACAAGTAAGTCCCCACTCTCCGCGTCTACGTTGAAAAGCAGCTTCTCCGCGCTAACTCGCAGCTTTCGAGCCGACACATCCAGGACACTGAGCCCTAGATCCTTAGCGAGATTCCCTACCACAGAGCCCTTGGCCAGCTCCTCGGGAATGGAGTAGCGGATCTGCTCGCAGAGCGCGGGGTAGAACAAAGGCAGCAGGAAGGGAAACAGTACCTGCCGCCGGCCGGCCGGACGTCTCTGCGTGCAGCTCCCTCCCATTGCGCGCTCTAGTTCTCGCTGGGTCCCAGGATTTATAGTTGGAGAAAGTGTACACTGGCGCACTGGTAACGCATTTGGCCCAGGACAGGCGGAGCCCCCAGGCTTGGGGCTGGAAATCCGTTTGTGCTGGGGAGAGTCTGCGCGGCCAGGAGCCCCAGCGTGTAAGCGGGTTTCCTTCTCTCTGTGTTGGTGGCTGCTCTGGAAATCCCTGGCTACAGGCTGAGGAATCCCGGGCGTCTACTAGGCTTGCCCTGCACTGGCCGACAGCGGCGCCCAGAGGCTCCGTGTGGAACGGCAGCTTAGTTTTTCTCTGCTCTATTTAAGGAAGTCTTTTTCTTTAAACGCAGGATGACCGCCGCTAAAATAGTTGAATCTTATTCCTCGGTGACTCCGTTTTCATCATGAAACATTTTTTTCACATGGTCAAAACTATTATATATTTTATATGTTAAAATTTTACATATATTTTGAATAGGTAGAAATATTTCTTTCAAAATCTAAAAGGCACAAAGGAATGTAGAGTGAAAAGTAGGTCTCCTATTCCATTGCCTACTGCTATCCAGTTCTTCCATCCAGAGGCAATCACTGTTGCTGCTTTTAAGACTAATCATCCACAAAAGAAAGTACTAAAGATAAGCAAAAAACTTTTTTTTTTGGTCTTCAATCCAGGCTTATATTTGGCTAGAAAAGTATTAATCCATCCCCCCATATTTAGGAAACAGAATACAAACACTGTCATATTCATTACAATCATCTAAGGTGTCCTATATTGCTTTTAAATAATTATATTTTAACATATTTGCTTACAATAGTTACCATGCCAAAAGAGCAGTTTTTTTTAACCTATGTTTTTCAAAATAATAGAATTATTTGAAATAGATGCATACTAATTTTGACTCTCATGGTCAGAAATTTTAAATGACAGTTTCAATGATTTAAAAGTTAAAAAATAAAAGTTAATAACTATGACTCTAAAGATAATAACTATGCTGTCCTTCCACAGACATATCCTTGAACAAAAGTTGAATGACATGAAAAAAGTCATGGTCTCATAAATATTTTGAAACACATTAGGACATGATTTGACTTTATGCTACCATATTAGTTTAGAAGAATATTAGTAATAAATTATAAGCGATCAAACCAAACACATCACTAACTTCACTTAACTAAATGGGCTCATCAGTAACTCCACTGACCATCTGTTTATAATTCTATGTACTTCTCTGCTTGTATTCCGATCGCATACAGAAATGACATCTCTTTCTTGACTTTAAGTTTATTTTGACTTTAAATTTCAGAGTTTGCAGAGTTTCAGGTGGACATTTCTTTCTCTATATAAAGAGTCACTGAAATGCTTTTGGCACACATGTTTGCCCCTGTACCTGGGAACATGTACCACTCTATCTCCCCAAATTATATATATATATATATTTTTTTTTCATCCTTAGAAACTGGAAAATTTAACAAAAAGTACAGAGAGAACAGAACCCCAAATTTGTTTCTACAGGCTCTCTGGAATCCCTATTGAGCAAGGAAAGTAAAATTCAAATGGTATGTCTTCTGGGAGTTCCCTGGTGGTGCAGTGGTTAAGAATCTGCCTGCCAATGCAGAGAACACAGTTCGATCCCTGGTCCGGGAAGATCCCACATGCCACGGAGCAACTAAGCCCAGTGCACCACAACTACTGAGCCTGCACTCTAGAGCCAGTGAGCCACACTACTGAGCCCGAGCGCCACAACTACTGAAGCCTGGGCGCCTAGAGCCTGTGCTCTGCAACAAGAGAAGCCACCGCAATGAGAAGCCCGCGCACCACAACGAAGAGTAGCCCGCGCTCGCCACAACTAGAGAAAAGCCTGCGCAAAGCAACGAAGACCCAACTTAGCCAAAATAAATAAATAAATGGTATGTCTCCCACGTGACAGTATGAAATTGGAATCACAGGCAAAATGGACGCTGCAGTGTTACCAGGTATGATTACACTTGAAAAAATTTAAGCACACATTGTATTGTTATGAATTGTTAATAGAATATTATTGAAAATGGGTAGGATTTCCAGTGAGGCTAATGCACTTGTTTCTGACATTTACCTATTCTTACCAGACCTGCCTTCAAAGCAAGAGGTAGGGTTGTCTAAGGGGCTAGGATTTCAACATGTAGCCACCGGGAGAGCACACAAATTGACAAGACACTTCTGTATGAAAGTCCTCTCTTAGGAACCGTCAGTAACAAAACTATAAAATACAAGACTCCGTGAAGCTACTCATAACAGCCTATTACAATAAACCTTCATGGGATTAGGTGAATAGTTACCAGAAAGTAAAAACAAATCAGCCTTAATAACCATCAAGTTCTACTCTTCAATGTTTCAGCAAGAAGCAAATGTCATTGAAATGGAGGGAAAAGTGAAAAAATTAAGTTTCCACCAACATGCTGCAAACCTAAAAGTAAAACCAACCATCATTTTTAAAGGATAGAAAAGGAACAAAAATAGAACTCACTGGCACCAAAGGGGTATCTTCTATTGGAAACTTCGAATCATCTAACAAAGACTGAGGATCCTTTTTCTCACAGCTCTCCTGGCTGATGAGCGCGTCTGCATAACTGGGCTGCGGGAAGATCACGTGACTCTTCCGCGAGTCCGAGGTGAGCGAGACCTCGTGGGAATAAGTCTGCAGGAAAGTCCGCACCCCGTCCACGCCCACAAAGTGAGAGGCTGGTAAGCCTGCCAATCCGCCTCCAGAAGCCCGGAGCACACGCGACGTGTGCCAGCGCCTCAGCTTGAGCGCCAGCAGCACAATGACAAAGGCGAGGAAGACACAGGAGACCGCGGCCACCGCCACCACCAGATACAACGTGAGGCCTGAAGCATCAGAGGCGTGCGGGACCTCCAAGCTGCCCAGATCAGCCAGGACATCCAGGATGCTATCAGCCACAGCTACGGTGAGCGTGACGGTGGCAGAGAGAGGGGGCTGGCCGTGGTCCTGGACCGCCACCACCAGGCTCTGCTTGAGCGCGTCTCTGTCCAGCAGGGCCCGCGCTGTGCGCACCTCGCCCGTGTGCAGCCCCACCGCGAAGAGTCCCGGCTCGCTGGCCTTGAGCAGGCGGTAGGACAGCCAGGCATTCTGGCCCGAGTCTCTGTCCACGGCCACCACCTTGGTCACCAGGTAGCCGGGCTCTGCAGAGCGGGGTGCCAGCTCCACGCCAGTGGAACCATCGGTGGGGAGGGCGGGGTACAGGATTTCAGGCGCATTGTCATTCTGGTCCAGCACGAATATGTTCAGTGACACGTTGCTGCTGAGCGGTGGGTCCCCACTGTCAGTGGCTGTCACCTGCATCTGCAGGTCATGAAACTGCTCAAAGTCGAAGGATCGCAGTGCATACAGTACTCCTGTGTCAGAATTGATGGAGACGTAGGAGGATAGAGGTGCCCCTTGGATAGTGTCTTCAGCCAGGGAGTAAATAACCCGAGCATTTTCTTCACTGTCTGGGTCCAGTGCAGTCATTGAGAAGATAGAGGCACCTCTGGGGTTGTTCTCTGGGATATAGGTAAAGTAGGAGATGTGAGAGAAGGTGGGTGGGTTGTCATTGATATCTGCCACTTGCAGGGTGAAGTGAATTTCTGTGGATAGGGGTGGACTTCCTCCATCTGTGGCTCTTACTGTGATATTGTAAGAAGATACCTGTTCCCTGTCAAGGACTTTGTGTGTCACCAATCTATAATAACTGTCAATGGATTTTTCTAACTTAAATGGTAGATTCCCCAATATAGAACAGGTGACCTGCCCATTCTGCCCGGAGTCCAGATCATGCACGTTTAAAAGAGCTATAACAGTCCCCAGAGGTGAATCTTCCATCAGGGGACTAAACAGAGATGTGATCGTCACCTCTGGGCTGTTGTCATTTACATCTTCTACTGTAATCAACACTTTAGAAGTTGCAAGATATGCCCCTCCATCTTCAGCTTGTATTTCTATTTCATAGAAACCTGTTTCTTCATAATCTAGATTTTCTGATAGTTTTATTTCTCCCGTATTTTTGTTTAGTTGGAATTTCAACAGTTGTGTATCAGGTAATTTTCGGAATGAATATGTCACTTCTCCATTGGCACCTTCATCCCTGTCAGTGGCGGTGACTGTCAACAGCTGTGCGCCCACAGGCAAGTTCTCGGGAACACTCACTCGGTATTCGGACAAACTGAAGACCGGAGCATTGTCATTTGTATCGAAAACAGTCACACTGATGAGGACAGTGCCAGATCGGAGAGGGTCACCCCCGTCGACGGCAGTTAGGACCAGATGGTGCATTGCCTCTTCCTCGCGATCCAGGGCGTGCTCTAGCACCAGCTCTGGGTACTTAACGCCATTGACACGGCTTTGAACTGCTAGGGAGAAGTGCTTATTGGAGCTGAGCTGGTAGCTCTGTAGGGAGTTCACGCCCACATCCGGATCAACAGCTTCCGGGAGAGGAAAACGCGTTCCTGGAGCTACGTTTTCATTAATTTTTACATCTAGATTTTCTGCTTGGAATTTTGGTGCATTATCGTTGATATCAGTTACTTCTATTTCTACTCCGAAAAGTTTCACCCTATCTTCCACAAGAATATTAAAACTCACCAGACACCGCGCGCTCTGAGCGCAGAGCTCCTCCCGGTCTATCCTGCCCGCGGTGACCAAGCTGCCGCTTCGCGGATTCAGAGCAAAGAGCCGCGTCCTACCTCTGGAGACGATGCGGACTCCGCGCTCCGCCAGCTCCCGGGGCTCCAGCTCCAGGTCTTTGGAGATGCTGCCCACAAAGGAGCCTTTCTCTAACTCCTCGGGAACGGAGTAGCGGATCTGCCGAGCTTCGGCCTGCCACGGCATACAGAGGAAAAGGCAGAGCTGGACCAGCGCGCTGCGGTCGGAGCTATTCCTTTGAGCGGCCATTGTTGTCTGGTGACGGAATTCTCGCTAAGTCCTCACTGGGCACGCTGTGTGTTTTGGCTGGGTCCTTTTTCTTTCTCTGGCAGCAGGGAGTCTCTGCAGCCTGCGCACCTTAAATTCTGGAGTGAGTTTCGCTGCATCCCTGGAGCCTGTTTGCAGGGACTGTGGAGCTTTGTGTAGTTGGGAGTCCTGAGAATCCGGATTGAGCGCTGGCTGCGGTTCTCTCCTAATGGGTGAACAGCGGCGCTCAGAGTCCTCAGAAGTTACTGCACCCACTGTGTATGCAATAGAAAACAAACGCTACTCTATTTTTTGTTGTATATTTTATTTTATTTTACATTACTTCTTTGGTTCCTCAACTGACATCCTTAAATCAACTACTATTTGTAGTTTTCTTACTCGGTGGAATAAAAGTACCTCAAAGTATTAAATGATAATAGTTGATTGAATATATATTTGCAACACTAATTTTTCCAATAGAAATATATCCACTTTAAAAGGTAAGTAATGCTTACTTTCTTTCCTATGAGCTTCTAGCTATATTCAGAAAATTCTTACAATTTTATTTGAAATTCTGATTTAAATGGTCCAACTGTGTTTAGTAGACACTTATACAGAGACTATGAGATATACCCCTTAAAATTCCACTTAGAATTTTAAAATTTTAGATTGATCAATCAACTAATTAATTATATTTGTTTAGCATTAAGATTGTGTAAAATGTTTTCAAGTTTTTCTAAAATAGTTTTACTGAGCCTCAATGAATTTTTTGAAAATATATATTTTTATTACAGGCATATATTATTAGAAGTTAACTTGACCTATTTAAATGAGTTGAGCTGGTAATCACAAACTAAAAGGAACATGTCTGTACTGCACTGGGAAGAGAAATACAAGTGCTACAATTTTAAAAACCGGAGTTAGAAATAGTGATGTAGGTTTTTGAAAAATACGTATTTATGTCAAATGACCTGTTTTCACCAGGGCGTTGATGCCTATATAAATAATCTCTTCTTTGCATGTTGTATGGAAGCCCAAAGTAAAGTGGCGTACACATCTTCGGTTGTACATCCCCACCAACCCAGTAGTAGTTCTTTCCTCAAAGATGAGGAGTTTGGAGGTTGACTTCTTTCATGCAGAGAGAACAGGTTGTTCAGAAACGTTTATGTCCCTATGCCCCCAAGTATAGAACTCTTCAAAGATTTTACCTTTTGTCTTCAAAGATTGTATATCAGACAATCAGAGACAGAGATTGAGCACAGAACACAATAGCATTTCATTGGCTTTCTTGAAAATTCCTTATCTTGCAATGTAGAGAAAAAAGGGTTGGGAAAGAGTACAATTTGAGCACCAAGAAAAGTAAAAGGAAAGCCAGAAGGACCAAAACTTGAAGAGAAAAATTCCTCTAGGGTAGTTAGTATTAAGATTTTGGGCCCATAGGAAACCTGGCAATGGAATCAAAGTGTTGACTCCTCTACCAAGAAAAATGCATACATCTGTAACTTTACATGCAATTTCAGGAATTCATGGATCCGCTCACCATGCCCCCTCAAGTGCTTACAGTTTTAAAAATTGTTAAAATAAATGAAGATACCCAAATGCACATACAAGATCATTTGCACTACATGTTTCTTTGAAATGAGCACCTGCTGGGATATTTAATGAGTAGCTAATATTATTAAACTTTAAAACAGACATAAATAGGGTATGGAAATTTCAACTTAAATCTCAGCAGATTTGAATAGGTTATTATTTATTCATTTAAATTTATTTATTTATTTATTTGGTAAGAAGCCAAGACCACAGCCTCTGTTTTGCTAATCTAACCTTGACAAGATATCTCCAATTTAGTGACATTCTTTCTGAATTATAGAACAATTTATGAACCACAAAAGTCTTGAAAATGTACTCAGCAAAAACTGAACATTGAGAAGACAAGACAGTGATTAGCTATGTATTTTCTAAATATGATTCTAGATGTAAGAGTGAAAGAGTATGCCCCAAATATGAAAAAACTAGTAGAATGTTACAGAAGACAAAAAAAATGAAACTCACCGGTGTTTGGGTCTCAGGATGTGAAGTCAAATCATTCCCACTCTGAAGTGGAATTAAGGCCCCAGGAGAATCACCACAAACTATGTCTTGAGTGGAATGCAAAGGATCACTACATCTTAGGAAATTAAACTCTGTCTTTCCAGTATGGGCAACGCACAGATTGTAGGAATAAGGTAAAGTTCCTTCACTGTAGTTGGGGGGAACCACGGGGCCAGACTTGACACAGACACCAGGCTGAAAGCAGCCCCAGGCAGCGGGGCTGGAGGAGTGTCGAAGGTGTAGGGCGACCGCCAGAATCACCGCGAGGAGGAAGAGCACGGAGATCAAGGCCAAGGCCACCACTAAGTAAAACTGCAGCTCAGCTTGGGGGTCAGTGGGCTCAGAGTGGTCACTGAGGTCCGGCAGCGCCTCCTGCAGGCTGTCCGCGAAAACCAGGAGCAGCGTGGCGGTGGCCGAGAGGGGCGGCTGTCCCCCGTCGCGCACAGCAACCAGCAGGCGCTGGCGGGCCGCGTCCCTGTCGCCCAGGGCCCGCGCCGTGCGCACCTCGCCCGTGCGCAGCCCCACGCTGAAGAGTCCGGGCTCGCTGGCCTGCAGCACGTGGTAGGACAGCCAGGCGTTGTGTCCAGAGTCGGCGTCCACCGCCACCACCTTGGTGACCAGGTAGCCGGGCTGCGCGGCGCGCGGCACCGTGTCGAAGAGCGCCGAGCCGTCGGGCCCCAGCGCCGGGTACAGCACCCTGGGCGCGTTGTCGTTGAGGTCACCCACCAGCACGCGCAGGCTCACGTTGGCGCTGAGTGCGGGCGAGCCGTGGTCGCGGGCCTGCAGCGTCAGCTCGAAGGCGCGCAGCTGCTCGTGGTCGAAGGCGCGCTGCGCGAACACCACGCCGCTCTGTGCGCTCACGGACACGTAGGACGACAGCGCGCGCGGCTCCAGGTCGCTGGCCAGGATGGAATAGGAGACGTGGCCGTTGGGCCCCAGGTCGGGGTCGGAGGCGCTGACTTGGGCGATGGAGGTGCCGGGCGGGTTGTTTTCTGCCACGTGGACCACGTAGGAGGTCTGGTGGAAAACCGGAGCGTTGTCGTTGATGTCCGTGATGTGCAGAGTGATGGTAGTGCTGCTGGAGAGGGGGGGCTTTCCCCTGTCAGTGGCTGTGATGGTGACGCTGTATTCCAGAGTCTGCTCTCGGTCTAGGGCCCCATCTGTCACCAGCTTGTAGTAATTATTAGAAGAAGAATAAATCTTGAAAGGAACATCTCTTCCTATATGACAGGTGACTTCTCCATTTCCTCCGGAATCCCGGTCCCGTGTTTTGAAGAGGGCAACAACCATTCCTGGAAGAGAACCCTCCAAAATCTCATCAGAGAGAGAAGTGATGATTATTTCTGGACTGTTGTCGTTTTCATCTAGGATATCTATGATTACTTTACATTGGGTAGAGAGACCACCTCCGTCCTTTGCTTCCACTTCCATGGTGTATCTTTCTATATCCTCAAAATCCAGTGACTGGTTATTCTTAATCATGCCTGTTTTCTCATCCAGTGAGAACATGTGCCTTGTACTCTGAGCAGTGCTCCTGAAGTAGTAGTGTATTTCAGCATTGGCCCCCTCATCCTGGTCAGTGGCTGTCAACAGCAACACGGAGGACCCAGGGGGTAGATTTTCACTAATGCTGATTCTATATTCGTCTTTGCTGAACACCGGGGGGTTATCATTGGTGTCCTTGACAGAGATTTCTATCTGAGCGGTGGCACTTCGTGGCGGGCCCCCTCCATCCAAGGCAGTCAATATCAAGCTATGGGACCGCTGCTTTTCCCGGTCTAGGGGTTTCTCCAAAGATAACTCTGGGTACTTGCTACCATCGGAATTAACTCGAACCATTAATGAGAAATAAGGGTTAGGACTTAGCTGATAATCTTTAACTGAGTTCGTGTTTATATCAGGGTCAGTGGCAGGGTCAAGGGATATTCGTGTACCTGAAGATACAGATTCAAAAATTTCTAAATGTATTTCCTTTTTATCGAATTGAGGAGCATGGTCATTAATATCCTCAACAACCACAATGACATGAAAAATATTTAAAGGATTTTCCACCACGGCCTCCAACTGCAATTCACATCTTCTTCTCTCTTTACATATCTGCTCACGGTCTATTCGGTCCTTCACAAGTAAGTCCCCACTCTCCGCGTCTACGTTGAAAAGCAGCTTCTCCGCGCTAACTCGCAGCTTTCGAGCCGACACATCCAGGACACTGAGCCCTAGATCCTTGGCGAGATTCCCTACCACAGAGCCCTTGGCCAGCTCCTCGGGAATGGAGTAGCGGATCTGCTCGCAGAGCGCGGGGTAGAACAAAGGCAGCAGGAAGGGAAACAGTACCTGCCGCCGGCCGGCCGGACGTCTCTGCGTGCAGCTCCCTCCCATTGCGCGCTCTAGTTCTCGCTGGGTCCCAGTCTTTCCGGAAAGCCAAAGAAAATGCAATCCACGGCGTCACTGGAAGAGCTTTCGGCCCAGGACAGGCGGAGCCGGGAATCCGTTTGTGCTGGGCAGAGCCTGCCCGGCCAGGAGCCTGAGTGCGTGAGCAGGTTTCCCTCTCTCTGTGTTGGTGGCTGCGCAGGAAATCCCAGACTGGAGGCTGAGGAATCCCGAGCGTCAGCGCTTGCCCTGCACTGGCCGACAGCGGCGCCCTGAGGCCTCATGTGAAACCGCAGTCTGACATTTCCGTCTTGAATACAATTTCTCTCCGGAATGTGTATGTATATACACACACATATACATATATATAGTTATGTAATTATATATATGTATAGTTATGTAATTGCCCCAAATTCCAGTTTTAACAGCGTATACGGCAGATGTCTGCATACTTAGTTTTTCAAGAAATTTATTGTGTAAAATTTCAAACTTATACAAAAGTAGGGAGCATTATTATTGAACCTTCATATACCCATCACCCAACTACAACTATGATCAACACAAGGTCATCTTTGTTTACTCTTTATTTCATTCCCTTATTATATTGAAGCAAATCCAAGGTATTTTAATAACTCTTCTTTAAAGACAAGACACGAAGATGAGGAAGAATTTTATCCTTAAGCCTATTATATTATATAATCTGTTACCGATGCAAAAGTCCTGACTCATTTAAGAAAACTGGAACAGCATTTTCCAGTCTGCCCAGTCATTGATCCAAAGAGCCTTGTGTTCTGTTTTTAAAGGCAAGTGACATTTTTATGGAAGAGACTAGTAGTTACCTACCATGACATACAAGCCTTCGTCAATATCTGTTATTACATTTTTCCAAATTAACCATATTTTAATATTTATGTATACTAAGTACTAAAGGTTACTCCCCAAGACAGAAACTTTAAGTGACAGTTTCCCTACTGCATGGTTAAAATTATGACCCTGAAGGATGCTTTACTTTTTTCCTACTAGCTTAGGAATAAAGAGTATTTGAAATAATTATAATGTCTGTATGTCATAATGGATTTCCAGACATGTTAGCCCTCATATTCAGCATGTTCAGAATAGAACTTTGAGTCAATTTCAAAGCTTATTTTCAAAGTCTCCTACAATGCCATTTATTACTTGAAATAACATTGTGTTAAAATCACATTACAGGGCTTCCCTGGTGGCGCAGAGGTTGAGAGTCCGCCTGCCGATGCAGGGGACACGGGTTCGTGCCCTGGTCCGGGAAGATCCCACATGCCGCGGAGCGGCTAGGCCTGTGAGCCATGGCCACTGAGCCTGCGCGTCCGGAGCCTGTGCTCCGCAACGGGAGAGGCCACAGCAGTGAGAGGCCCACGTACCGCAAAAAAAATAAAATAAAATAAAATAAAATAAATCACATTACATAATACATTATTCTTTTCCTTATGTCTAAAAGCCAGTAAAATATTCTTAGAATCTCCATAGCAGTTCCTGAGAATATTTTCCTAAACCATCTCCCATAACCAGATTTATTTCTAGCCTCAAAAGTTGGAGGATTGAGCCATAAAAAACAGTTGAAGAATAACTTTTATTTCCTATGTTTTGTCTTCTCACAGGGTCCAGTCTAAGAAACCCCTCTTCAGCAAGCATAAACTATAGGAGGTTTCAAATTATTAATAATCTGATATTATAGTGTTAGGAAATCAACAGCTCTGAGGATGAGAATCAATGATGTTAAAGTTTTTCACTATTAAAAGAATAAAGCATCCTTTTCTAGGATTTGGAAATGGATGATATTTGAAGTTTGAATTATCCTCCGAAATGATCTTTAAATGCAAACAACCTCTACAAACATGTGAACGGAAACACGTCACCTCTAAGGGGTGTTGTCCTGTCACAGAAACAGTAAAGAAGTACTGAGTCTGGGCTTTCAGTTGTTTTTATAAGAAGAATGCATTTCTTATTTATTTACCCTTACAAAAATAGCATCGGCTGCAGAAATGTTTTTAGAGTAAGAATTTCACAGTGGGGCCATTGGAGATAACAATAGTAACAAATTTCAGGAATGGAAACCAGTCCTAAGAATTAGTAGTGAACCGTGGTAACCACTGAAGCAACCTCACCCAAAGAGCCATGCCCAATGCCTGATAATGAGAGCAGTCCCAAGAGGAAGGTTTCCACTGACCTTAGGTTAATCATTATGAGAAAGCAAAAATTATAACAACGATGTAACCAATAAATGCCTCCTATATATGTTAGAGCAAAAATTAGGCCCAGTGAAAATTTAAACGTATGGTGAGAAATATGTTAATATCAACTTATTCTAAAGTGCAAACACTTAAATAGAAAACCAAATTTTTTTAAAAGTAAAGGAAAAATTGAACTCACTGGAACCAAAGGGGTGTCTTCTATAGGAAACCTGGAATCATCTGAAGCGCACAAAGGCTCGCTTTTCTCACAGCTCTCCTGGCTGATGAGCGTGTCCGCGTAGTTGGGCTGCGGGAAGATCACGTGACTCCTCCTCGAGTCCGCTGTGAGCGAGACCTCGTGGGAATAGGTCTGCAGGAAAGCTCGCACCCCGTCTACGCCCACAAAGTGAGACGTAGGCACACCCGCTAACCCGCCTCCTGAAGCCTTGAGCAGGCGCGACGTGTGCCAGCGCCTCAGCCTGAGCGCCAGCAGCACAATGACAAAGGCGAGGAAGACACAGGAGACCGTGGCCACCGCCACCACCAGGTAGAGAGTGAGGCCTGAGTCGTCAGGGCTGGCGGGAGACTCAAGGCTGCCTAGTTCAGCGAGGACGTCGGGGATGCTGTCAGCCACGGCCACGGTGAGGGAAACGGTGGCAGAGAGAGGGGGCTGGCCGTGGTCCTGGACCGCCACCACCAGGCTCTGCTTGAGCGCGTCTCTGTCCAGCAGGGCCCTCGCTGTGCGCACCTCGCCCGTGTGCAGCCCCACCGCGAAGAGCCCTGGCTCGCTGGCCTTGAGGAGGCGGTAGGACAGCCAGGCGTTCTGGCCTGAGTCTCTGTCCACAGCCACCACCTTGGTCACCAGGTAGCCGGGCTCTGCAGAGCGGGGTGCCAGCTCTACACCCGTGGAGCCATCGGTGGGAAGCATGGGGTACAGGATCTCTGGCACATTGTCGTTCTGGTCCAGCACAAACAAGCTCAGTGACACGTTGCTGCTGAGAGGTGGGTCCCCGCTGTCGCTTGCCCTCACCTGCATTTGAAGATCGCGAAATTGCTCGTAGTCGAAGGAGCGCAGTGCGTATAGCACACCAGTGTTGGAGTTGATGGAGACATAGGAGGAGAGAGGTGTCCCTTGGATGGTGTCTTCGGCTAAGGAGTAAACAACCCGAGCGTTCTCATTGCTGTCGGGGTCGTGGGCTGTCACCGAGAAGATGGAGGTGCCTCTAAGGTTGTTCTCAGGGAGATAGACTGAATAGGAGGTTTGAGAGAAGGAGGGTGGATTGTCGTTGACGTCGACCACGTGTAGGGTGATGTGAATTTCCGTGGACAGGGATGGTGTTCCTCTGTCTGTTGCAGTCACTGTGATGTTATATTCAGAGGTTTTTTCTCGGTCAAGATTTCGGACTGTCAACAACCTATAATAATCTTCTACTGACTTTTCTAATTGAAAAGGTAGAATCTCCTTGATGGAACAAACAACTTGGCCATTCTTCCCAGAGTCTCGGTCATGTGCATTGAAAAGAACGATTACTGTTCCTTGGGGAGCATCTTCCCTCACTGGACTAAATAAAGATGTAATGGTCACTTCGGGTCTATTGTCATTGACATCTTCCACTGAAATGAGCACTTTGGTCCGATCCTTCAATGCCCCACCATCTTCAGCCTGTATTTCCATGTCATAAAATGCACATTCTTCATAATCTAAACTCTTTGCTGTTGATATTTCGCCAGTATTTTCATTAAGCTGGAATAACGGAGATTGTTTTTCACTAATTTTCCAGAATTTATAAGCCACTTCTCCGTTGGTTCCCTCATCCGGGTCGCTAGCGCTTACAGTAAGCAGCCGGGTGCCCGGGGGCACGTTCTCTGGGACTTTCACTCGGTAAATCGGTTGAGCAAAAACCGGGGCATTGTCGTTTGTATCCAACACTGTCACTCGGATGTGCACTGTGCTGGAGCGACGCGGTTCGCCTCCATCGGAGGCGACGAGGACCAGACGGTGAGCAGCCTCCTCCTCGCGGTCCAGGGCGCTCTCCAGCACCAGTTCTGGGCTTATAGTTCCGTCGTCTCCAGTTTGCACGTCCAGGGAGAAGTGGTGATTGGGGCTGAGCTGATAGCTCTGCAGGGAATTCAAGCCCACATCGGGGTCAACAGCCCCTGGGAGTGGATAACGTGTTCCGGGCAAAGCAATTTCGTTAATTTTTACTTCCAGATTTTCGACCTGGAATTTCGGATTATTATCGTTGATATCAGTTACTTCTATTTCTATTCCGTGAAGCTGCACCCTGTCTTCAACCAGGACTTTAAAGTTCACCAGACACCGCGCGCTCTGAGCGCAGAGCTCCTCCCGGTCTATCCTGCCCGCGGTGACCAAGCTGCCGCTTCGCGGGTTCAGAGCAAAGAGCTGCGTCCTACCTCTGGAGACGATGCGGACTCCCCGCTCCGCCAGCTCGCGGAGCTCCAGCCCCAGGTCCTTGGAGATATTCCCCACGATATAGCCTTCTTCTGTCTCTTCAGGTACCGAGTAGCGGATCTGGCTAGCCCCGGTCTCCCACAGCCTCCCCAGGAAAAGGCACAACAGGACCAGTCTTCTGTGGTGCAGGCGATTCGTTGGAGCGGCCATTGTTGCTTCACTAAAGATTTTTTTCAGAATAATTTCTGTGAACGCTGATTCCTTAGGTTCTGTTTTCCTCCTGCAGATTATGGTGATCTTTTCCCTCAGGAGAAACCCGTAGTGCCTCAGGCTAAGAGGCTGAGTTATGTTGCAGCCCCGGAGTCGGTTTGTGGGATCCGAGCGGCTTTGTGTAGTTGCAGATCCTAATATCCAGACGGAGCGCTGACTGAGCTTTTCTTAGAGTTGGTGAACAGCGGCGCTCAGAGTCCTAAGCCGTTACTACACCCACCCACTAAAGTACTGAGATATGCAGTACTTCTGTTATAGATGACTGAAAAAGAAAACACTACTCTCTAACGATAATGATTTTAGATTTCTCTAATTGTGTAGTGCGTTCATATTTCAAATTCAGTTACCATTTGTGGATATTTTAGTTGGAAATGAAGTGGAGTGAAATTCTATTAAATGTCACTTTGATATCAAACAAACTTAACTCTTATTTTTGCTAGAATTCTGTTCTCTCTCTCTAGATATGTAAATTATTCAAATTTCCTTTTTTATAATGTTTCAAATACTTTCTATAGGTCATTATTTTCTGAAGTAATTAGAATGTGCAATCCTCTTTGGAAATACATCCATATTTTTCTTAATTTTATATGTATGCTTATATATGTATAGTACATAATAATATTGAATGAATATAAGGATTATTCATCTTGAAGCTATTTTATAAGCCTAATTCATTTTCATAGTGAAATTCCTGGAGTAAGGTCTCCTTAAGATTTTCTTCACAAAAATTTAATTAGGCAGTGGTACTAGATTTTATCACCTAATATTGCTAAACTTTAAATGGATTGGGTTTTTAAATTTTACATAGTTATGATTGTTAAACTTTTATGCTATCACAATTTTTTTAATATTTAGTTTTCTGTGTGAATTCATAGTGCATGCACAGCCTATGGCATCTGGAAGATTCAGATGAACATACATTGAAAAGTAAGTTTCCATTTCAATTCTTCCATCAAGAAATTATGCAATTTTAATTTAATTATAAGCCTCATATTATAAGGGTCATCTAAACTTATGTAATAATGTGGGGAAAAGAACACAAGATGTAGAATGAATTATTACCACAAAAAGTACGTACCACAATAAGAAATTTCTTTCAGCAATTTGTAGAGAAACTATTTACTGAAGCAGTTCCTAGCAAAAAGACTGATACTTATGTAACGGCATCTTTGTATGTGCTTGAAATTAGTAGGTTTTGCCTTTAAAATGGAAAATTCAGAATTCTCCTTCCCTCCTACAGTTAGAAGAAGGATGAGAAAACCTCCAGTCACTAATGTTTAGGGCTCCAAGTAATAAAACAAATCCAGTGACCTTCCCCCCTTTCTTCTTCAAAAAATATAGGTTGGGAATGACAGCACATTATGGAGGCAACAACATTTCCTTTTCTTTTACCGAGTATCTCCTTCTGTTAACTATAAAGAAGAAGAGAATTTCGTATTCAAGAAAACTTGAAGGAACTTAGATAATGACTTCGACTTTCTGATGAATTCACTGAGTCGTTCTCTACACACACACACAACACACAGTAATTTTTCTTAAAATTTTAAGGACTTCAAAGACTCATAAATAGGTAGACTTAAGGAACTAGACATGAGGAATAAATATAAGAAAGGGATGGAAACTGTACCAATGAAATCAGTGAAAGAAGATACCTAGTAGTACTCTTTTTGCTTTAAAGAATGAATTGATTGCCTACTTTAAATCTGATGTTTACTTATATATAATAAACATTAAAATATGTTAAATAAAGAATGAGAAAAATCAATGGGTAAATTTCATTAGCTTAGAAAAAAGATAAGAAATCAGCAAACGAATTTTGCGGCGAAGCAAAGAGCATACTCTCTCTTCTTTGTAACTCCGAACTGAGTAACATAACTCTATTTTATGTCACATGCTTACCCAAATCACCATTCCCCATGATGATTGGATATACAGCTTTCTGATGAGCTATAATATTCCTAACACAACTACAAGATTAAAAATATATTTTCATATGAATAAACAAAATGGTGAAGATGATGAAAAGGAGTAGACACTTAAATGGAACTCACCGCTGTTAGAGTTTCAGGATGGGAAGTTGACTCACTGGAATTACAAAGTGGAAATAAGGCCCCAGATGAATCACCACAAAGTACGTCTTGTCCTGAACTCAACTGCTCATTACATTTTAGAAAATTAAACTCTGTCTTTCCAGTATGGGCAACGCACAGATTGTAGGAATAAGGTAAAGTTCCTTCACTGTAGTTGGGGGGAACCACGGGGCCAGACTTGACACAGACACCAGGCTGAAAGCAGCCCCAGGCAGCGGGGCTGGAGGAGTGTCGAAGGTGTAGGGCGACCGCCAGAATCACCGCGAGGAGGAAGAGCACGGAGATCAAGGCCAAGGCCACCACTAAGTAAAACTGCAGCTCAGCTTGGGGGTCAGTGGGCTCAGAGTGGTCACTGAGGTCCGGCAGCGCCTCCTGCAGGCTGTCCGCGAAAACCAGGAGCAGCGTGGCGGTGGCCGAGAGGGGCGGCTGTCCCCCATCGCGCACAGCAACCAGCAGGCGCTGGCGGGCCGCGTCCCTGTCGCCCAGGGCCCGCGCAGTGCGCACCTCGCCCGTGCGCAGCCCCACGCTGAAAAGTCCGGGCTCGCTGGCCTGCAGCACGTGGTAGGACAGCCAGGCGTTGTGTCCAGAGTCGGCGTCCACCGCCACCACCTTGGTGACCAGGTAGCCGGGCTGCGCGGCGCGCGGCACCATGTCGAAGAGCGCCGAGCCGTCGGGCCCCAGCGCCGGGTACAGCACCCTGGGCGCGTTGTCGTTGCGGTCGCCCACCAGCACGCGCAGGCTCACGTTGGCGCTGAGCGCGGGCGAGCCGTGGTCGCGGGCCTGCAGCGTCAGCTCGAAGGCGCGCAGCTGCTCGTGGTCGAAGGCGCGCTGCGCGAACACCACGCCGCTCTGTGCGCTCACGGACACGTAGGACGACAGCGCGCGCGGCTCCAAGTCGCTGGCCACGATGGAGTAGGAGATGTGGCTGTTGGGCCCCAAGTCTGGATCTGAAGCGCTAACTTGGGCGATGGAGGCTCCAGGCGGGTTGTTCTCGGCCACGTGGACCACGTAGGAGGTCTGGTGGAAAACAGGAGCGTTGTCGTTGACGTCAGTAATATGCAAGGTGACACTTGTGCTGGTGGAAAGGGGCGGCTTGCCCTTGTCGGTGGCTGTGATGGTGACATTGTACTCCGGTGTCTGTTCTCGGTCCAGGGTCCCGTCTGTTACCAACTTGTATGAATTTTTGGACGAAGAGATTATCTGAAAAGGTACTTCACCCTCTAGTCGGCAATTAACCTCCCCATTCTCCCCGGAATCTCTGTCATGTATTTTGATCAAAGCAATTAGCGTTCCCGGGACTGCGTTTTCCAGAATCATTTCGACTAGGGAATGAAACGTAACATCTGGCCTATTGTCATTTTCATCTTGAATGTTAATTTCAACTGTACATTGTGCAACCAGTCCTCCGCCATCCCTCCCTTCCACCACGATAGAATATTCCTTGATTTCTTCAAAATCCAGTGTGTTTAGAGTTGTAATTTCCCCATTCTTTGAATTCAGACCGAAGACTTGCCCGGTCCTGTAGAAGGAATAAGTGATTTCTGAGTTGACGCCCTCGTCCTGGTCGGTGGCTGACACCTGCAACACAGTAGTGCCTGGGGGCACGTTTTCTCCAATGCTGACTCGATATACGTCCTGGCTAAATACCGGGGGGTTATCATTGGCATCAGTGACCTGGATCCGGAGCTCAGTAGTGCCACTTAGGGGTGGATCTCCACGGTCTGAGGCCGTCAAGACTAAACGATGATAACCCTGTTGTTCCCGATCTAAGGGTTTCTCCAATACCAGTTCCGGGTATTTACTACCATCTTGTTTCTCCTTATTTATCAACGAGAAACTAGGGCTAAGAGAGAGTTTATAAGTCTGCAGAGAATTCAAGCCAATATCTGCATCTTCCGCGACTTCTAATATAAATCGCGTGCCTGGCAGCGTAGACTCACTTATTTGTAGCTCAAAGGAATTTTGCATGAATTTTGGTGTGTGGTCATTAACATCCTCGATCTCCACACTCACGTGATAAAAGTTCAATGGATTTTCAGCAACAGCCTCAAATTCTAGAGCACAAGCCGGCTTCTTCCCGCATATCTGCTCCCGGTCTAGCCTGCTGCTAACAAGTAACTCCCCGCTCTCTGAGCTCACAGTGAAGTAAGGCTTCTCCGAACTGACCCGCAGTTTTCGAGTCGGTAACTCGTGGACACTGAGTCTCAGGTCCTTGGCGAGGTTCCCCACCACCGAGCCCTCTGGCATCTCCTCGGGAATCCTGTAGCGGATCTGCTCAGAGAGCGCCAGGCAGAACAAAGACAGCAGGAACGGAAAGAGCACTGGCCGCCTCTCAGCCCAGCCCCTCTCCCCAGCTCCGCTCCCCATCCCTCTTGCTCCCCTCAGCTTGCTCACCGGCTTGGAGACGCCGGATTACAAACAATCTCTGTGCCGCAGTTGTCCGGAGCTCCGAACAGCTTTATTCCGGCGTGGGGGGTCAGGCAGGGTTTCTTCTTCTCCAGAGGAGGAAGCGGTAGAAAGGCTAGCGAGTCTGAGATGGGAAAGTGCGCTGCGTCTGCGCGAGGAGGTCGCCAGCACCAAGCTCTCCACTTTGGCCAACAGCGGCGCCCAGAGTCCGCACTAGGAAACTGCAGCCCCCGCTGCTTAAGTTTAAACAGCTAAAATAATTATAACCGTGTGCCTAATTTAATATGCCATATTTTTATGTTAATATATTTAATACCTTAAATTATCAAGACTTCCTTAAGGTATCTTTTCTCTTGTTTCCAAATTATTAGAAATATCATGTTGGGCCTGTATACAAACTTACATATATTGGTCCATTTATTTCACCATTCTACAAACATACATTGAACTTTTGCTTTGTGCTAAGTACTGTCCTTGTCAGTGGCCATATAACAAAGAATAAAACACAGGTCTTGCCCTCAGAAAGTTTATTGTCTGCTAATTTCACGAATCGCTTCTGTTTATTAGCTATGATATATAAAAAATTTTTAAGCTTCTTTCACTGATTCCTATGTTTATCCCCAACATTTCTACATACTCAATGCTATTTCATATCACATATATTAGAGAAATCAATACTGTTGAAAACTATTTTGTAAAATTGTGTAATTTTGTACCAATCCTCAAACATCTCCTTCTGATCATCTCAACACTCTCTTTACAAAATAATTTCTTTTTACTCTTCTATCTCAAGAATTATTCATTAAAAAAAACTGTCCCTATGATGTAGCCAAGATATTATTAACTGTACCTCCTACTTCATATCTCAAAATTAACTGGCTTATGTCATACCCAATATCACATATAAATTCATCCTTAAAATGTATTGAAATGTTAGTCTATCCTTCAATACAAAGTCACAAAGGGATATTCTAATAGAATGCATTAGCTCCTTATCTATGTACTTCTGTTATGCTAAAGTAATGGCTTCAGAATTGGAAGAATTGAGCTCATGGTAAATGTATTTACATAAATTCACTGAATGTAGTGACACCTGTTCTAATTATTTTACTCCATTTGTTTAAAAAAAATTTGCAATTAGTGAATGCTTTGAGCAAGAGTATTGGGGCAACTTTCCACACACTTTTTAAATTTGCAAAGTGTCAACAAAATAGTTGTCTCCTCAAGTGACTGTACACCCAAACACTACAGAAAATATGAAGTTAACTCCTACCCATTGTATACGCAAAATTGGAAGGAACATAGCACAATCCCTGGGAAATGTCCTTTTAATTACTAACGAATAATTCATTGTGATTTCCACTCTCATCTGATGAAAAATCAGAGGTTTTATTTAAATGCTATAACAAGGGATATGGAAGTCATATAGTCCAGACGGAATCATTTTTAATTGAATTTTAATCATTTTTAATTGAATCATTTTTGATTGGTTTGTTTAGAATTTGTGTACATGTAACTTCTGTTCTTAAAACCAACACTCTCGAACTCGAACCATGAGAACACAACACATTTCACATGGCTGTACAATCAAAACAGCTCATTGGAATTCTAATGAAACACGTTCTTCTGTATTTTACAAAAGTCATTTTCAACAATTTAAAATGACATGTTATTGCAAATTTGATGGGGGCAGGGGGCAATGACCATTTTAGGCTTCAGATTCTATGTCTCCATTGGTATGAGTCCTGGGTGACCACTGACACACAAAAACAGTGGTGTGTGTGTTAGGGACCAGTCTCATCTACCACCACCCTTTAAAATATGTTTGTTTTGAAATATAAGAAGTATTAAAGCTTTGAACGGTAGTGATCCAGATGCAGGGCTCAGAAAAGAGGTTTAAAGTGAAGAAAATTTCAAGAGCCTAGTTTTAGTTTTAGCGAAGAATTCTTAGGATTCTTTGCAATCCTAAGAATCCTAAAAATTCTGAGATGTATTTTACTTTTACTAAGCTAATACAAGGGTTTAGAAGCCTCAGTAATGTTTTGTAAGTTTTAATTTATATGTATACATATATATGTGTGTATATACACACACACACATATATTCCTATATATAAAACGAACTGACCATATGTGATTGGGTAACTATTTCTTAAGTGAATAAGTGATAATTGTGGTAAAATATGGAAGGCTTTAAGAGGTCAAGAGTTCATATTTAAACAATCTTGTCTAAGCCTTTGGAAAGCAGATAAAACAATTATGTTGATTAGAACTCAATTTTATGGTATCACTAACACAAACCCAAAACTTTGTGGTACACCTCAAAAATTATTTTTAAACTTTCTTCACAATGCATGTTTCAAAACACAACTTAAATGTATAAAAAATATAATTCCTCTAAGAAATAAACGTAAACAAAGAACTGAACTCACCTGAACAGAAGCAGCTTCATCCCTACATTCATGAAAATCTCTGGATGTTAACAAGGAATCCTTTTTCTCACAGCTCTCCTGGCTGATGAGCGTGTCCGCATAGTTGGGATGCGGGAAGATCACGTGACTTCCCCGCGAATCAGAGGTAAGGGAGACCTCATGGGAATAGGTCTTCAGGAAAGCCTGTACTCCCTCCATGCCCACAAAGCCTGAGGCTGGCAGGCCTGCCAACCCGACGCCCGAAGCCTGGAGAAGACTCGACTTGTGCCACCGCCACAGTCTGAGAGCCAGCAGCACAATGACAAAGGCGAGGAAGATGCAGGAAACAACGGCCACTGCCACCACCAAGTACAGTGTGAGGTCTGAATCATCAGAGCTGGTGGGGGTCCTGATACTACCCAGGTCGGCAAGGACTTCTGGGATGCTGCTGGCCACTGCCACGGTGAGTGTGACGGTGGCAGAGAGAGGGGGCTGGCCATGGTCCTGGACCGCCACCACCAGGCTCTGCTTGAGTGCGTCTCTGTCCAGCAGGGCCCTCGCTGTGCGCACCTCACCCGTGTGCAGCCCCACCGTGAAGAGACCTGGATCGCTGGCCTTGAGCAGGCGGTAGGACAGCCAGGCGTTCTGACCTGAGTCTCTGTCCACAGCCACCACCTTGGTCACCAGGTAGCCGGGCTCTGCAGAGCGGGGTGCCAGCTCTACACCCGTGGAACCGTCGGTGGGAAGCATGGGGTACAGGATCTCTGGCACATTGTCGTTCTGGTCCAGGATGAACAGGCTCAGTGATACGTTGCTGCTGAGTGGAGGGTCCCCACTGTCACTGGCTGTCACCAGTAGCTGCAAGTCTTGGATCTGCTCATAGTCAAAGGAGCGCAGCGCATATAGGACGCCAGTGTCAGAGTTGATGGAGACATAAGACGAGAGAGGCGTCGCCATGATGGTGTGTTTGGTCAGAGAGTAAGTGACCTGGGCATTGTTGCCACTGTCAGGGTCATGGGCCGTCACAGAGAAGATGGAGGCGCCTCTGGGGTTGTTCTCCGGGATATCGGCTGAGTAGGAGGCATGAGGGAAAATGGGTGGATTGTCGTTGGTGTCTGCCACGTGCACGGCAATATGAATTTCAGTAGATAGAGGTGGGGTTCCTAGATCTGAGGCCACCACTGTTATATTATACATAGAGATCTTTTCTCGGTCCAAATATTCCCATATCACCAATCTATAATAATTATCTATTGATTTTTCTAATTGAAAAGGTAAGTTATCACGTGTGTAACAGACAACTTGACCATTCTTCCCAGAGTCTCGGTCATGCACATTCAAGAAGGCAATTACTGTCCCAGGAAGAGTATTTTCCAAGACTGGGCTAAACAAAGATGTAATGGTCACTTCGGGTCTGTTATCGTTGACATCTTCCACTGAAATGAGCACTTTGGTCCGTCCCAGAAGTGCCCCCACATCTTCAGCCTGTATTTCCATGTCATAAAATGCACATTCTTCATAATCTAAACTCTTTGCTGTTGATATTTCGCCAGTATTTTCATTAAGCTGGAATAACGGAGATTGTTTTTCACTAATTTTCCAGAATTTATAAGCCACTTCTCCGTTGGTTCCCTCATCCGGGTCGCTAGCGCTTACAGTAAGCAGCCGGGTGCCCGGGGGCACGTTCTCTGGGACTTTCACTCGGTAAATCGGTTGAGCAAAAACCGGGGCATTGTCGTTTGTATCCAACACTGTCACTCGGATGTGCACTGTGCTGGAGCGACGCGGTTCGCCTCCATCGGAGGCGACGAGGACCAGACGGTGAGCAGCCTCCTCCTCGCGGTCCAGGGCGCTCTCCAGCACCAGCTCTGGGCTTATAGTTCCGTCGTCTCTAGTTTGCACGTCCAGGGAGAAGTGGTGATTGGGGCTGAGCTGATAGCTCTGCAGGGAATTCAAGCCCACATCGGGGTCAACAGCCCCTGGGAGTGGATAACGTGTTCCGGGCAAAGCAATTTCGTTAATTTTTACTTCCACATTGTCGACCTGGAACTTCGGATTATTATCGTTGATATCAGTGATTTCTATTTCTATTCCCCAAAGTTTCCCTTTATCCTCAACCAGGATGTTAATATTTACAAGACACCGCGCGCTCTGAGCGCAGAGCTCCTCCCGGTCTATCCTGCCCGCGGTGACTAAGCTGCCGCTTCCCGGGTTCAAAGCAAAGAGCTGCCTCCTACCTCTGGAGACGATGTGGACTCCGTGCTGCGCCAGCTCTTGTGACTCCAGCCCCAGGTCCTTGGAGATGTTCCCCACGAAGTATCCTTTGTCGCTCTCTTCAGGCACGGAGTAGTGGATCTGTCCTCTCCCGATCTCCCCTAGCGTGCCCAGGAGCGCGCACAGCAGTACCAGATCGCCGCGTCCTCGGTAATTCTTTGGAGTGGCCATTGTTCTTTCACTAAGGAATCCACTCAGAATCTTCACTGGGCATATATGTCTTCTTTACCTTGTTGCTGCTTTGCAGATCATCTTATGGAAAGCTGGAGTTTCCCAAATTTAGGGGCGGAATTTTGCTGCAGTCCTGCAGTTGGTTTGTGAGATCTGCGGGTCTTTGTGAGGTGGGAGCCCAGAGTATCCGGACGGTTTTTGGTTGCATTTATCTCCAAGTAGGTGAACAGCGGCGCTTAGAGTCCTAGGCAGTTACTGCACTCAGATTTGTAATATTGAATGCTAGATTACTTAGGAAAAAGTTACTACTTGCTTTTTATAGTTTGGAATAATTTATCTCTGAATTCATATTTTAAAAGTAATTGCCAAGAAGTGTGGGATGAAGTATGGTTAAAGTCTTACAAAGTATTATTAAATGATCAGATTTTGGGGTTAGTGTCATATTAAATTACTCAAATTTCTGGAATATATTTACTCTGTTAAAAATAAAATTTTATTTCTTATTATGCTCTAAGCTTTACTGTTAATATCTTCAATATCTATTATCAAATAAGAACTATAGTTATCACTGGAAATTAATTCATTTTTAGACTAAAATACACCTATTGGAGATGACTGACCCAGAAGTTGTTTTATTTGGTTTAAAACAATTAATATTTATAGTAAGCTTCCTGTAGAGTTGTTGCCTTTTAATATTCTTTTTAAAATGGCATTTTAATTACACATTAATAATAATGTTTTCAAATTAATTTTGTGATGTTTTACTAGGATATGTGCTTTTACTTTGAAGTTTTATCAGAGATTATTTAAATTTTATATATTTTCTATTTGAATAGAAAATACTTGAAAGATACAAATGAATATACAATGAAAAGCAAGTTTCCGTCCTATTCTTCTGCCAGTGAGAGATGATTACATTTTAAAGCCGACTTAGTTAACTTTTAAAGGTATACATATAATCTAAAGGTAATTTTACCTTAACTAGCACTTTGATCAAAAGAACCACAAAATTATCACTAACGAGTCAAAAAGTGCCAGTGCAAGAATAAATGTCTCTTTTCTTCAGCAGTTTGTACAGTGGCCATTAACTGAAGCAGTTGCTAAGGGAAATCTAGCAAAGGCCCGATACAATGTATTATCATCTTGTGTATGTACTTGTATGCACATAAGACTGTCAGTCTTGTCTAAAATTTGAAGAATTCAACATGCTATTTTTCTCCTAGAGATAGTAGAATGACTAGAAGACCTCTAGCTATATTAGTTTAGGGCTACAAAAAAAAAGATATTTCAAAAATTACATAGGAGAAGTGTGTGTGACAGGAATAACAGAGGCCAAAACATTGTGTTTTCTTTGATAGAGGAAGCCTATAGAATGAGCATCAATACAGATTAATCCTGAAAAACCTATGCTGCAAGTAAGGAGAACATGCTTTTATCTTCTGGTGAACATAATGAATCTACTGATAAATAAAATGATTTTACACACACACACACACACACACAGAGCACAATGAATACAATTACAGTAGGCCCATCTACATAAAAATACAGGTTAAGAGACGTTATTCTAGGAGTTTTTGAAACAAAAGAGAAGTAAATATAGGAAACAATATTAGATTAATATGGAAACCATTATAGTTAAATCAATTAAGAAAACTACCTAATTTTAGATTATATTTTTTCTTTAAAGGTTTATTTATATGACTGCCTACATTTACATTTACAGTATATCCAAGCTGAAAAAAATCACAATATATTAAGCTGTGGAAGAAAAATTTAGGGAAAAATCTCAGTAGTTTTATGGGAGACCCTATAACATTGCCTAATGTTTCCCTTGTAGATAAAACCACAACTTGACTGCTTTGTAAATCTGAGCCTGGTAAGACACCACTGAAAGACACATAATTGCTCCGAATTCAACCTCCCTTGAAGAATGGTATGACAGCTTTTAGACTGGCTACTACACTCTTAAGACAATGTTTGGATCGAAAAATTGTATATAGGCACACATTGGTAATATCTTGAGTTTGGTTCCAGACCACTACAATAAAGGGAATAGCACAATAAAGCAGGTCACAGAAATTTTTTGGTTTCCCAGTGCATATAAAAGTTATGTTTTAAGTGTGCAATAGCATTATATCTAAAAAAATGTACATGCCTTAATTTAAAATACTTTATTGCTTAAAAATGCTAACCATCATTGGAGCCTTCAATGAGCCAAACATAATCTTTTTGCAATAGTAATATCAAAGATCACTGATCATAGATCGCCATGACAACTATAATGATAAAGTTTGAAATATTTTAAGATTTAAAATACTGTGACACAAACTGTGACACAAAGACATGAAGTAAGCAAATGCTGTTGGACAAATGGTGTCAATAGAGTTGCTTGACCCAGGCTTGCCACAAACCTTCAACGTGCAAAACAACAACAACAACAATGAAAAGACAAAGACTCAGTATCTGCGAAGCGCAATAAAGCAAAACGAAATAAAACAGAGATACGCCTGTATTTGCTTGTGAATATGGAGAACTGTCTAGACCATAAGAAGCAGGTTATACTTACAGGAAACTCACCTGATGGGAGGTTGACTCACTGGAATTACAAAGTGGAAATAAGGCCCCAGATGAATCACCGCAAAGTATGTCTTGTCCTGAACTCAACTGCTCATTACATTTTAGAAAATTAAACTCTGTCTTTCCAGTATGGGCAACGCACAGATTGTAGGAATAAGGTAAAGTTCCTTCACTGTAGTTGGGGGGAACCACGGGGCCAGACTTGACACAGACACCAGGCTGAAAGCAGCCCCAGGCAGCGGGGCTGGAGGAGCGTCGAAGGTGTAGGGCGACCGCCAGAATCACTGCCAGGAGGAAGAGCACGGAGATCAAGGCCAAGGCCACCACCAAGTAAAACTGCAGCTCAGCTTGGGGGTCAGTGGGCTCAGAGTGGTCACTGAGGTCCGGCAGCGCCTCCTGCAGGCTGTCCGCGAAAACCAGGAGCAGCGTGGCGGTGGCCGAGAGGGGCGGCTGTCCCCCATCACGCACAGCAACCAGCAGGCGCTGGCGGGCCGCGTCCCTGTCGCCCAGGGCCCGCGCCGTGCGCACCTCGCCCGTGCGCAGCCCTACGCTGAAAAGTCCGGGCTCGCTGGCCTGCAGCACGTGGTAGGACAGCCAGGCGTTGTGTCCAGAGTCGGCGTCCACCGCCACCACCTTGGTGACCAGGTAGCCGGGCTGCGCGGCGCGCGGCACCGTGTCGAAGAGCGCCGAGCCGTCGGGCCCCAGCGCCGGGTACAGCACCCTGGGCGCGTTGTCGTTGCGGTCGCCCACCAGCACGCGCAGGCTCACGTTGGCGCTGAGTGCGGGCGAGCCGTGGTCGCGGGCCTGCAGCGTCAGCTCGAAGGCGCGCAGCTGCTCGTGGTCGAAGGCGCGCTGCGCGAACACCACGCCGCTCTGTGCGCTCACGGACACGTAGGACGACAGCGCGCGCGGCTCCAGGTCGCTGGCCACGATGGAATAGGAGACGTGGCCATTGAGCCCCAGGTCAGGATCCAGCGCGCGGACTTGAGTGATGGAGGTGCCAGGAGGGCTGTTCTCTGCTACGTGGACCACGTAGGAAGCCCGTTCGAAAACTGGCATGTTGTCGTTTACATCACCGATGTGCAGGGTGATGCTTGAGCTGGAGGAGAGGGGTGGCTTGCCTCTGTCAGTGGCTGTGATGGTGATGTTATACTCAGGGGTCTGCTCGCGGTCTAGAACTCCATCTGTCACTAACTTATACGTGTTTCTTGAAGTATTGAGTATTTTAAATGGAACATCACCTTCTAATTTACAAATAACTTCTCCATTGTGTCCGGAATCCTTGTCACGGATTTTGAGCAAAGCAATGTGTGTTCCCAGCTTGGTGTCCTCCATAATAAGATCTGGTAGAGACTGGAATATCACTTCTGGGACATTGTCATTTATGTCTAGGACTTCTATCTCCACGGTACACTGGGCAATCATTCCTCCACCATCCTTTGCTTCCAAAACTATGGAATATTCTTTGACTTCCTCAAAATCTAACGCATTTAGAAGAGTAATTTCCCCAGTATTAGAATTCAGGTCAAACTGGGTAATCTGGCCTGCTTCAGTGAAAGAGAAGGTGATCTCGGCATTGACACCCTCATCTTGGTCAGTGGCCATAACTCGAAGCACAGTGGTGCCTGGGAGCACGTTTTCTGGAAGCTCCACCCTGTATAGTTCTTGGCTGAATACTGGAGGGTTATCGTTGGCATCAGTCACTAGGACTTGTATCTGTGCAGTACTGCTTAGGGGTGGATCCCCGAAATCCAAGGCCATCAATGTCAAGTGGTAGGACGTCTGCTCTTCCCTGTCTAAAGGTGTCTTCAGTACCAGCTCAGGGTATTTACTGCCATCTAATTTCTCTTTAATCACAAGTGAGAAATGATCATCAGGACTGAGCTGGTAATTCTGTAGTGAGTTGGTACCAATATCTGCATCATGGGCAGATCCTAAAATAAATCGTGCCCCAGGCTTTGTGGACTCACTTATTTGTAGCTCAAAGGAATTTTGCATGAATTTTGGTGTGTGGTCATTAACATCCTCGATCTCCACACTCACGTGATAAAAGTTCAATGGATTTTCAGCAACAGCCTCAAATTCTAGAGCACAAGCCGGCTTCTTCCCGCATATCTGCTCCCGGTCTAGCCTGCTGCTAACAAGTAACTCCCCGCTCTCTGAGCTCACAGTGAAGTAAGGCTTCTCCGAACTGACCCGCAGTTTTCGAGTCGGTAACTCGTGGACACTGAGTCTCAGGTCCTTGGCGAGGTTCCCCACCACCGAGCCCTCTGGCATCTCCTCGGGAATCCTGTAGCGGATCTGCTCAGAGAGCGCCAGGCAGAACAAAGACAGCAGGAACGGAAAGAGCACTGGCCGCCTCTCAGCCCAGCCCCTCTCCCCAGCTCCGCTCCCCATCCCTCTTGCTCCCCTCAGCTTGCTCACCGGCTTGGAGACGCCGGATTACAAACAATCTCTGTGCCGCAGTTGTCCGGAGCTCCGAACAGCTTTATTCCGGCGTGGGGGGTCAGGCAGGGTTTCTTCTTCTCCAGAGGAGGAAGCGGTGGAAAGGCTAGCGAGTCTGAGATGGGAAAGTGCGCTGCGTCTGCGCGAGGAGGTCGCCAGCACCAAGCTCTCCACTTTGGCCAACAGCGGCGCCCAGAGTCCGCACTAGGAAACTGCAGCCCCCGCTGCTTAAGTTTAAACAGCTAAAGTAATTATAACCGTTGTGCCCAGCTGAAAAACCTTTTTTAGATGTCCGTATATTTAATAACGTTTAATTTGTACTATTAGAAACGTCATTATCCCAACTTTCCAGGTTTTTAGGTAAATCAGGTAGGTTTGATATATAAACATCTATATACTGACATAATTATTCCCCGACTTTCAAATCCGCACTAGTAATAGAAGGATAACTGTAACACAGACTTGGCCTAAACGATCTCAGAGCATAGTAATTGTGAATACTTATTAATTAGCAATATACTGGATAAGGTTTTATCTTTTTTTTCCTCGTAGCCTTTTCCCTTACTGTTGTGGTACCTAATTCAATTTTTCCAGAGAGCAACAGTAATGCTGAAATTGTCTTTTAAAAGGGTACAATTTTTTTTTGAGCACAGGCTCCGGACGCGCAGGCTCAGCGGCCATGTCTCACGGGCCCAGCCGCTCGGCGGCACGAACCCGTGTCCCCTGCATCGGCAGGCGGACTCTCAACCACTGTGCCACCAAGCAAGCCCTAAAAGTGCACAATTTATACTTACCTCTCTTCTTCCAAAATAGTTTCAGTGATTTCTTTATAGTAACATTTCTTGATTTTAACTTCCAATATCTCACTTAAAGAAATGATGCAGCCTTTTAGAAAAGAGCCTATCCCTCTCCTTCCCATTGCACGATTATTTTCCTGGGTACAAAATGCAACATAAATCTCCAAAACTACAGGGGAATAATATATTTTGCTTTGCAACACAAACTCACTAAGCATGGTCTATGTACTGAGGCACTTGTTCCCACTTCTGTACTTATCACATCCCGTAATGACGGTTGAAGGAAATAGTCCCTAGAAAGTTTATTTGCAATAGCTCACTGAATTTAGTGACGATTTCTCCCCTTTGTTTAAAAATATTTTTAATCATCTAATAAATTTGGTTGGGGGGGTTCTTTTTCAAAATACCTGATAGCCACATTTCTGCCTCATAGAGTGTCAGTAACATTATCCTCTCCCCCAAGTGATTGTACATCTGAACACTTCAGAATGTATGAAATATACTCCCACAGGACTGCACAGACCTTTATATGCAAAACACCACATAACACAACATTATGCTAGAAAAAATGTGCTCTTACCTAATACTCAAAAGGTCCCAGTAAACAAGATTACCTTGTCATCAACTACTTCCTGATACTAATCAACTGATGTACTGAGTTATACTAAAATGTTGTATAACAAGTATAGAAGTAGTTAATTGCAGACTAGATTACTTCTAACTGAATTTTTCAGCAGACCCAATAAGTAAAATTCACTACTGGTCTAGGACTTGAGTGTATGAGATGGTTGTTTCATAAAGCCAGCATCCCAAATCTCCCACTTATAGAGCCCACATACACACTTTGAATGACTGCATCACTAACACAGCACATTAGAATTTGGGGTAAAAACATGCAATGGCCTATTTCACAAATGTTACTTATGACACTTGAATGGTATTTTATTTGATGTCGCATTTTATTGGTTTTGGACAATGACCTTTAGTGTAGTATTAGACTCCATGCCTGTCATTGATAAAGATCTCAGTGAAGCCTGACACACACACATTTCATTCTTTAGGCATCCATCTAACCTTCTACCAGGACCTGACTTTAACAGACAATTGTGGTTTAAATAGGTCAAAAGCCATGGAGGTTTTCAAGGTCACCAGGGGGAGTTACATGGAAGCAGAAGCAAGGCACAGAAAAAATTTTCAAGAGCCTTTTATAGATCTGATCTAAAGAGAGTCCTGAGAAAACAGAAGTGTACTTTCTTAAGAACCTCATGCAATGAGAAAGACTTAACAATTCACTCTCATTTATAAAATACATGAATTAAGAACACCATGTGGAACATAAGTAGAAGGTATAAAAATGCGATTATCCACTTATTCACAATCTTGTCCATATGCTTTCACTATAAATATGATGCCAAAACCTATGTCAATAAGCGTTCCATGTTAAAGAATCACCTCCGAAATAAACGATTAATCTTGCTTTACCACTTAAAAGGGTTTTTTTACCCATCTTCAAATCACTTATTTCGCAAAACAATAAAGAAATTTACACAAAATATACTTCTTCAAAGAATATAAAGATAAATGAATGACTGAACTCACCTGAATACTTTGGGCTTTATCCTTACATTCATGAAAATCTATGGATGTTAACAAGGGATCCTTATTCTCACAGCTCTCCTGGCTGATGAGCGTGTCCGCGTAGTTGGGCTGCGGGAAGATCACTTGACTCCCCCGCGAGTCCGCGGTGAGCGAGACCTCGTGGGAATAGGTCTGCAGGAAAGCCCGCACCCCGTCCACACCCACAAAGTGAGAGACGGGCACGCCCGGCAACCCGCCTCCTGAAGCCTGGAGCAGGCGCGACGTGTGCCAGCGCCTCAGCCTGAGCGCCAGTAGAACGACGACAAAGGCAAGAAAGACGCAGGACACCGCGGCCACGGCCATCACCAGGTACAGCGTGAGGACGGAGTCGCCAGAGTCGTCGGAGCGCTCGAGACTCCCCAGGTCTGCCAGCACATCTGGGATACTGTCAGCCACAGCCACCGTGAGTGTGACTGTGGCGGAGAGAGGGGGCTGGCCGTGGTCCTGGACCGCCACTACCAGGGTCTGCTTGAGCGCGTCTCTGTCCAGCAGGGCCCGCGCTGTGCGCACCTCGCCAGTGTGCAGTCCCACTGCGAAGAGTCCTGGATCACTGGCCTTGAGCAGGCGGTAGGACAGCCAGGCGTTCTGGCCCGAGTCTCTGTCCACAGCCACCACCTTGGTCACCAGGTAGCCGGGCTCTGCGGAGCGGGGTGCCAGCTCCACACCCGTGGAACCGTCAGTGGGGAGGGCGGGGTACAGAATCTCAGGTGTGTTGTCGTTCTGGTCCAGCACGAATATGTCCAGTGACACGTTGCTGCTGAGCGGCGGGTCCCCGCTGTCACTTGCAGTCACTCTCAATTGCAGGTCATGAAACTGCTCATAGTCGAAGGAGCGCAATGCATACAGGACTCCAGTATTGGAGTTGATGGAAACATAGGAGGATACAGATGGCCCCTGGAGAGTATCTTCAGATACGGAGTATGTGACACGGGCGTTCTCGTGGCTGTCAGGGTCACATGCAGTCACAGAGAAGATGGAGGTGCCTCTGGGGTTGTTCTCAGGCACAAAGACGGAGTAGGAGGAGTGGGGGAAGGCAGGTGGGTTGTCGTTGGTGTCTGCCACATTCATGGAGATGTGAGTTTCCGTTGACAAGGGCGGGCTTCCACCATCTGTGGCTTTCAGTGTGATGTTATATACAGAAAATTTTTCCCGGTCTAGGTTTTCTGCTGTCACCAATCTATAATAATTGTCTATTGATCTTTCTAATTTAAAAGGCAGATTTTCTGAAACAGTGCAGGTCACCTGACCATTTTTCCCAGAATCTCGGTCTTGAAGGTAGAAAAGAGCAATTACTGTTCCAGGAGGAGTGTTTTCAGGGACTGAGCTGCTTACAGATGTTACAGTCATTTCCGGGGCATTGTCATTCACATCTAAAATTGTGATCAGTACTTTAGCCCTTGTCATGCTACCAGCACCATCCTGAGCTTGAACTTCCATTTCATAGTAGCCAGATTCTTCATAATCTAGGCCATCTAAAGTTGACAATTCTCCTGTGTGGGAGTTCAGCTGGAATATCTGTAGAATTTTTGGAGTTATTTTCCTAAAAGAGTATGTCACTTCCCCATTGACTCCCTCATCCAGGTCGATAGCATTTACCGTGAGTAGTCTTGTGCCCACTGGCACATTCTCAGGGACAGTTACTTGGTACTGGGGCAAAGAGAAGACTGGCGCATGATCATTCACGTCCACCACTGTTACTTGGACACGGGCGGTTCCGGATCTGGGTGGATCACCGCCGTCAGAGGCTGTGAGGAGGAGGTGGTGAGCTGTCACTTCCTCCCGGTCCAGCACGCGCTCCAGCACTAATTCCGGATATTTAGTTCCATCCTCTCCAGTTTGCACAACCAGGGAGAAGTAGCGATTGGGGCTGAGATGGTAGTTCTGGAGAGAGTTCGTGCCCACATCCGGATCCCTAGCCTCATTTAACGGAAATCGCACCCCAGGAGCTGTATTCTCCATTATTTTCACATTCATTTCTTCCGTCAGGAATTTAGGAGTGTTGTCATTAACATCCATTATTTCCACTTCTATAGGGTAAAGATTCATTTTATCTTCCATCAGGATGTTAAAGTTCACCAGACACCGCACGCTCTGCGCGCAGAGCTCCTCCCGATCTATCCTGCCCGCGGTGACCAAGCTGCCGCTTCGCGGATTCAGAGCAAAGAGCTGCGTCCTACCTCTGGAGACGATGCGGACGCCCCGCTCCGCCAGCTCCCAGGACTCCAACCCCAGGTCCTTGGCGATATTACCCACAAAAGACCCTGTGTCTGTCTCCTCCGGAATGGAGTAGAGAATACGTCCTGCCGAAACTTCCCTCTGGGTCCCCAGGAGGATGGAGAGCAGGATGAATCCTCTGTAGTCCCCGCCCCTCTCCCGAGCCGCCATTCTTGTTGTGCTCATCTTTAGACACTGACCTATCTCCTGTTGTGTTTCTGGATGCCAGTATGTCTGCGTGGAGCCCTCTGTATTCGGAAAAGGAGCCCAGAATCCAGTGGTATAGAGGCCTGAGTTTAGTGCAGCTTGGAAGAGAATTTGTCTCAGTCTGGCCTTTCTTTGTGCTGTAAAAGCTCAGTGGTTCTGGCGGATCTTTTGAACCATTTTTCCCCTGGCTGGTGAACAGCGGCGCTCAGAGTCCTTACTAAGTTACTGCACCATATTGAAGCAAAATAATTGATTTTTCAGAAAGTTGTTTTATCCTTCAAAATTCTCCCATTTATATTTCTTCAATTCATACAACTCTGATATCATTTAAAATTAAATTTTAAGCAACTGTGCGTTAATGCAACAATGTTCATGGATGGATGTTTATTAATCCCAGATTTTTAACTCTCTGCCCTGCATTGCAATTTTGAAATGATTCTTAGACATTGCCTCACACCTTATTGCACATAGATAAAAATCAGTCATTGCAGATAAAAAAAAGTATGATTTATTTTTAAAAGGTGTGTATACATAAGAAAGATGTTATGTAGAAAATGTTTATATCAGCATATACATTTAAGTTAATTCAATAATATTGAACATATACTATGTTCTAGACACCACCATGGAAGGCAGAGTCCATTTTTTCTTTAACATATAGAGAGATAATTTAATAACATTTTTCATTGAATGGAATCTTAGAGATTGTTTAGTCCAATACCTTCATTTTAATGATTTTAAAAATGAGAGGGAATTGCTTTATCCTTGACTATATAATGGTAGAACCAATGTAGGAATACAAATATCCTCATTCCCAGTCTCCTAAGAAGAAAAAAGGGAATCACTGTTGGCCTTGGCTGATGCTTTATGCTCAAAAAGTGCCATTAGAGATGAGGTGAGAAGCCAAGCAGCTCCAATCAGCTACAGAAGCAACTCATTTTATACAGAAGGCATAAATTTGCAGATTCTACTGGTTGTGGATTCATAAGGAAATGAGTGTTGGCTTCACTGTTTCTTTTCATTATGCAATTTAAATAATCACCCTACCCTATAATTGAGAAAAGATGGGTCTCTAAACAGCCTTTGAGGATAGATGCAGGACTGTCCTGAGAGGATCCTTAGAGGTACTCACTGCTCCACTGATGTTAACGAAGTAAAACTCAATTGTTGATGGATCCGAGGTTACTCTCAGCTGGCAGAAATAAAACAAATTCCTTCCACATAGTTGCAGAAGAGAGAGACCTGTTCTGAAATGAAGACCTGGCAAGAAATCACCTTGCTTTGTAAATTATTTTCAGCCCTGGGGAGTAGCTAGTAGCACCAGAAGGGAGAACTAGAAGTGACACTGTAAAAGCTTAGCTCAGTTGGTGAGAAGTTCCTAACTAAGTAATCTATTTCTGCTCTCCGATGGCCTTACGTCAAAATACAGGAAATACTTTGAATAAAATGCCGTTTCAATCTATCAAAATAATTCACATCATATTTGCTTTCACCTAGTAGATAAAAGAACTTTTTTGTTGTTCAAAGGAGCCAATATGAGTATTGTAGATTAATTACATAACCAGGAGTTTAAAACTATTAGTTTAGTAGCAATCTTGAATTTCTTGTTGATGTAAGCAAAGTATATGGTCATTAAAGATCATAAGTACTTGCAGATATTTTCAAACAAAACTTTCATGTCCATATATTATGGTTCCCAATGTCATAATTTTTTTTCTTCTTGATACTTCAAAATTCATAGCGTAATCTCACATTTGTCTCTTATTCTGTTTTTAAAAAGTCTCGATTAACAATACTTCTGGGTACCTTCTTTGGAGCTAAATAAATAAGATCTAGATAAAGGACACAATCAAGTTTTTAAAGTTACTTTACAACATAAAATTAAATATTAAAAATTTCTACTCAACCACCAAGAGGTGTTTAAATGTAACATAAAACTACTGTATAAAATTGAAATAATGTATTTTTAAAGGGAGTATGTTATTATTGATTGAGTTATTGGGAAGACTCTTGACCTTCATTTGTTTACTTACATAAAAAAATTCTATGAAAAGTCTATTCATCTTCCCAGACAGTGAGTTATTCACCTCCTCTCCTTTCTTTATGGGACATTTTTTTTCCTGAAGATCCATTTGTTTGGAGTTCTGTTTAGGTTTTCATTCCCAGGCAAAGATGTAGGATTCTTCCAATGATTCTCTCTGAGATTTTACTTCTTCCCCTTTGACATCACTTGATCAGAATGGGTGGTTTTCACAAGTGATAAAATAGCCCAATAATTTGGTAGATTTTTTTCCTGGTGCTTCCAAATCATTATATGCTCAAAATCTCAGATTGCCTATCTTTTTAATAATGATCTATAGTATGTAAGTCAAAGAGCCTCAGCCACAACTTAGCAAAGTCCATGATTGCCAGGATTTAACACTTGTTCAGTCCACGTGAATGAATGACTATTGTGAGAGTAGAATCTAACAGTTTTTCTGTCAGTGAAATATTTTATTTGTTTAAATGAAATGTTCACGGGTAATTCAGATAAGAGAATAAAGTAAACTACCTAGTATCCCAGTTACTCAGCAGATAAGGAAATAAAATAAACCAGTCTACCAACCATGAAACGGTTAGTGAGTTTTGTTTTTAACAATGGAGGTACAAGATTAGTTTAAATCATCCAAAATTCGTAGTATACTAAATAACATTTACACTCTCACAGTGTGTGAAACAAATCTTAATATTAAAGACCATCTGACTCGCACGACCAATATCCAAGATTCAAGTTCTTTAAAACCTGAATTCTATTAAATTCTGATTAAACCATTAAAGAATTATATCACAAATGTCCAAACAAATTATATTTGAAATGTGTATGACTGGAATCTCTTGGTTAGTCATATACACCTGGAATCTTGAAATAAATAATTCTACAATAATCGCTGAAAGTAAATATCGATTTAGAAAAACATGCATTAATTATCCTTTAGCAGCTAACTTAAAGATATCAACTCAGTATTATCTTTCTTTATAAACACTGACAATTTCAGATTACAAAGGAAGTTCTCACTCATTTTCAAGATATATTCTGAATTGTCTACTTTACACGTGCATACCAAATTTAGATGCACAAATGGCAAATCCATTGTGTTATCAAATATTAGAATCCGAAGCTCAGGATTGGAAAATACCTTGGCTATCATGAAGTTCAACAACTCACCAAATTATATCAATATTACCTCCTGTATGCCATTAATCCCAGGACAATCAACGTCCTTTGGAAAAGCACCAATAATAGAATCTCCTACCTCCTAGGAAGTCCATTTTGTTAGAACAACTTAACTGGAAACTTTGCTGTTTTCTACTCACCAAGCCATAGTTTCATTCACACCTTTGGGCCATGATGATTTAGATTAATCATTCTTTTAAATGACAACCCTTGGGCTTCCCTGGTGGCGCAGTGGTTGGGAGTCCGCCTGCCTGCCGATGCAGGGGACACGGGTTCGTGCCCCGGTCCGGAAAGATCCCACATGCCGCGGAGCAGCTGGGCCCCTGAGCCATGACCACTGAGTCTGCGCATCCGGAGCCTGTGCTCCGCAACGGGAGAGGCCACAACAGTGAGAGGTCCGCGTACCGCAAAAAAAAAAAAAGACAACCCTTCTTTCCTTAAATATTTGAATAGGGTTCCTACATAACAAAAGCTTTATTTTATCTGGGTTTAATATGCTAAATCATTTAAATTCTTATTTGAATACTATTAATCCTTCATTCTCCCATTCACTAGTCCTCTAATTTTAGAGCTGTATCTTGTAAGTGGACACTAATTACCACATTTAAAAACTCACTTTCTTTTTCTTTCTTTTTTTTTTTTGCGGCACGCGGGCCTCTCACTGTTGTCGCCTCTCCCGTTGCGGAGCACAGGCTCCGGACGCGCAGGCTCAGCGGCCATGGCTCACGGGTCTAGCCGCTCCGCGGCATGTGGGATCTTCCCGGACCGGGGCACGAAACCCGTGTCCCCTGTATCGGCAGGCAGGCGGACTCCCAACCACTGCGCCACCAGGGAAGCCCAGATCTTAATCTTTTTAAATAGAGGCTGTGATTCAGTTTTTTCCACAGTATAAAAATAATCTCAGGGGCTTCCCTGGTGGCGCAGTGGTTGAGAGTTCGCCTGCCGATGCAGGGGACGCGGGTTGGTGCCCCGGTCCAGGAGGATCCCACATGCCGCGGAGCGGCTGGGCCCGTGAGCCATGGCCGCTGAGCCTGCGCGTCCGGAGCCTGGGCTCCGCAGTGGGAGAGGCCACAACAGTGAGAAGCCCGCGTACCGCAAAAAAAAAAAAAAAAATCTCAGATATGCCACATGATAGAAAAAAAAGAAAAGAAAACAACTAAGAAGTGAGATGTAAGCAACCCAAGGCACAAAGAGCTTGCCAAGAGGAGAGGAGTAAAGGAAATTCAGGGCATACATTATTACGATTTATTTTGGTGAAATTCGAGAAAACTAAGATTTAATAGACCTCTACTGATATAAAAGAAAAACCTTCTCAAAACTATGATTCACTGCAAAAGACTAAGAAAACTAAGCACTGATCAAAGAGAATTTAAATTTTTCCTGTTCGAATAAGAACAATAAAAGCAATAACCTCACCTGAACAAGGGAGTCTTGCTCTTTACAAAAATCTTCCTGAATCAAAAGAGGCTCGCTTTTCTCACAGCTTTCCTGGCTGATGAGCGTGTCCGCGTAGTTGGGCTGCGGAAAGATCACGTGACTCCGCGAGTCCGCGGTGAGCGAGACCTCGTGGGAATAGGTCTGCAGGAAAGCCCGCACTCCGTCCACACCCACAAAGTGAGAGGCGGGTAAGCCCGCTGGTACACCTCCCGAAGCTTGCAGCACGTGCGATCTCTGCCAGCGCCGCAGTCTGAGCGCCAGCAGCACAATGACAAAGGCAAGAAAGACGCAGGAGACCGCGGCCACCGCCACCACTAGGTACAATGTCAGACCTGAAGGGTCAGAGTCGTGCGGGACCTCCAGGCTGCCCAAGTCGGCCAGGACATCCGGGAGGCTGTCACCCACAGCCACTGTGAGAGTGACTGTGGCGGAGAGAGGGGGCTGGCCGTGGTCCTGGACGGCCACCACCAGGGTCTGCTTGAGCGCGTCTCTGTCCAGCAGGGCCCGCGCTGTGCGCACCTCGCCCGTGTGCAGCCCCACCGCGAAGAGTCCCGGCTCGCTGGCCTTGAGCAGGCGGTAGGACAGCCAGGCGTTCTGGCCTGAGTCTCTGTCCACAGCCACCACCTTGGTCACCAGGTAGCCGGGCTCTGCAGAGCGGGGTGCCAGCTCCACACCGGTGGAACCGTCGGTGGGGAGGGCGGGGTACAGAATCTCAGGTGTGTTGTCGTTCTGGTCCAGCACGAATATGCTCAGAGACACGTTGCTGCTGAGCGGTGGGTCCCCGCTGTCACTTGCAATCACTCTCAGTTGCAGGTCACGGAACTGTTCACAGTCGAAAGAGTGCAATGCATATAGTACGCCAGTGTCGGAGTTGATGGAGATATAGGAGGATAGAGGTCCCCCCTGGACGGTGTCTTCAGCTAGGGAGTAGGTGACCTGGGCATTCTCATGGCTGTCAGGGTCGTGTGCAGTCACGGAGAAGATGGAGGCACCTCTGGGGTTGTTCTCAGGAATGTAGACAGAGTAGGAGGTGTGGGGAAAAACAGGCGGGTTGTCGTTGATGTCTGCCACATTTAGGGAGATGAGCATTTCTGTAGACAGAGATGGAATTCCTTGGTCTGTGGCTGTCACAGTGATGTTGTACGAAGACACCTGCTCTCGATCTAGAACTGTATTCGTCACTAATCGATAATAATTGTCTACTGATTTTTCCAGTTCAAACGGCAGACTTCTTGAGATAGAACATGTTACCAGGCCATTCAGTCCAGAGTCTCGATCATATACTTGAAAAAGAACAATCACTGTGCCTGGCAGTGTACTTTCAGCAACTGACCTGCTTCCAGAGGTAACTACCACTTCTGGTACATTGTCATTCACATCCAAGATAGATATTAAGACTTTGGCTCTGTCTTGTAGACCTGGCCGATCCCGGGCTTCAACATCCAGCTCATAAAAGCTGGAGTCTTCATAGTCTAGATTTGCAGAAGTTGATATTTCTCCAGTCAAAACATTCAAGCAGAAAGTCTTTGAGATCTTTTCTGTTATCCTCACAAAAGAATACGTTACTTCCGCATGGGCTCCTTCATCCTGGTCCCTGGCATTTACCGACAACACTGGCGTACCTACTGGAAGATTTTCAGGAACACTCACACGGTACACAGACTGAGTAAACACTGGAGCGTTGTCATTTGCATCTAGGACAGTAACCAGAATTCGAGCCACACCTGAGCGGACAGGGTCACCGCCATCCACGGCAGTAAGGACCAGGCGGTGAATGGCCTCTCTCTCCCGGTCCAGGGCGCGCTCCAGCACAAGCTCCGGGTATTTGGGCCCATTGGCTTCGCTTGGCACGTCCACTGAGAAGTGACTATTCCCGCTGAGCTTGAAGCCCTGGAGAGAGTTCACTCCCACATCCGGGTCATAGACCTCCATTAGCGGAAACCGAGAGGATAAGGCTGCGTTTTCGATAATTTTCACTTCCAATTCTTCCCTTAAGAATCGGGGTGCATTGTCGTTAATGTCCACTATTTCCACTTCCACGGGATAAAGATTCAATTTATCCTCAACAAGGATGTTAAAACTCACCAGACACGGTTCGCTCTGAGCGCAGAGCTCCTCCCGGTCTATCCTGCCCGCGGTGACCAAACTGCCGCTTTGCGGGTTCAGAGCGAAAAGCTGCGTCCTACCTCTGTGGACGATGCGGACTCCGCGCTCCGCCAGCTCCCGGGGCTCCAGCCCGAGATCCTTGGCAATGTTGCCCACGAAAGAGGCTTTGTCCAGCTCCTCAGGAATGGAGTAATGGATCTGCCCGGCCCCGGCCTCCCACAGCGTCCCCAGGAGCATGAAGAGCAGGAGCAACACGCTGTAGTGCCGCCGCCTTTGCAGAGCCGCCATTACTGGCTCGTTCTGGACTTCCCTGGGATTACGAGTAGGGTGAACAGGTTCGCATCAATTTTGGGGCTTCTCAGAATTGGAGGTCAAGGTCCATAAACAAGCCGCGATCAGATGCGAAGCGTTTTAGGACAGAATGTCTGCGCAGCTGCAAAGCTTTGGTGTAAGTTGTGCTTTGTGCTTTGAGGATGTAACTCGAGTTCTCACTGCTTTCCTTGCCCGGTTGGTGAACAGCGACGCTTAGAGTCCTAACTTAATACTGCACGGTTCCGTGGAAACCATTATACACAGGATCTTATTTCTGCTAAATCTGCATAGATGACACTCAATATTTCTCTCCCCAAGAATGAAAAGCACTTGGAAGAATAAAATAGCGTATTTTGAAATTTTTTATATGTTCCCTGGAGTGACATTTATTTCTGTGACATTTCTTATGGCACTGGAGAACACAGATACGTTTACACTTTTCTATAAATCTTGAAACCCACACTCCACCATCATTTATAGTTGTCTCATTTTCAATAAGGGTACCAACAACCACAAACATGTTTGGGACCAATCCACCACTAGGTCACAAGAGTTGCCATTTTTAGACGTCATTACCTATTTTTATCAACATATAGATTAAGAACTGCCCTAATTTAGCCAATATTTGTTTATACCCTCAAGAACATGCAAAGGAAGTGAAAATATATAGGCTACAGTGAAAAAGTATTCTTATATTTATATTATATATAAAACATAGTTTAGGACTGACTACACTGAAACCATGTAAACCACTTAATTGTTTAGATTATATATAAATAATATGTCCTACAACGAGAATAGATACTAGCATATTAAAAATGTTTCAGGACATATTGTTTTAGAATTAACAGAAATTTCGAGATCATCACTAAGCGACATTCCATGAAAGAACAACTGCAACACAGATTAGTGAACAAAGAATTTCTAACAGCCTCCCCATACCCATTCTATGTCCAGAAAAATCAATAAAACACCAAAAAGAAAAGCCCCACAAAAAACAGGGCATACTTAGCCTGTATATTTTTGACCTCTAAAATAGTGAATCGAAACCTAATTATACTTATGGGAGGAAAAGGTTTTGAAGTAACTCACCTGTTGCAAATTGACTGAATTACAAGCAATTTGGGGATTGTCGTTACTGGTACTTTCAAGCCAAGAGGCTTCATTATACAGAAGATCTCGTGGTAGAGCATTTTCAGGCTTTATATTGAGAAATTTAAACTCGGTCTTTGAGGAATGTGTGGCGCACACAGGTTGTAGGAATATGGTAAAGCCCCTTCCCCATAGTTGGGGAGAACTCCGGGTCCAGTTTTGGAGCAAAAATTAGTCTGAAAGCAACTCCAGGTGGCAGGGCTGGAGGAGCGTCGCAAACTCAGGGCAACCGCCAGAATCACTGCCAGGAGGAAGAGCACTGAGATCAAGGCCAAGGCCACCACCAGGTAAAACTGCAGCTCAGTTTGGGGGTCAGTAGGCTTAGAGTGGTCACTGGGGTCCGGCAGCGCCTCCTGCAGGCTGTCCGCGAAAACCGGGAGCAGCGTGGCGGTGGCCGAGAGGGGCGGCTGTCCCCCATCACGCACAGCAACCAGCAGGCGCTGGCGGGCCGCGTCCCTGTCGCCCAGGGCCCGCGCAGTGCGCACCTCGCCCGTGCGCAGCCCCACGCTGAAAAGTCCGGGCTCGCTGGCCTGCAGCACGTGGTAGGACAGCCAGGCGTTGTGTCCAGAGTCGGCGTCCACCGCCACCACCTTGGTGACCAGGTAGCCGGGCTGCGCGGCGCGCGGCGCCGTGTCGAAGAGCGCCGAGCCGTCGGGCCCCAGCGCCGGGTACAGCACCCTGGGCGCGTTGTCGTTGCGGTCGCCCACCAGCACGCGCAGACTCACGTTGGCGCTGAGCGCGGGCGAGCCGTGGTCGCGGGCCTGCAGCGTCAGCTCGAAGGCGCGCAGCTGCTCGTGGTCGAAGGGGCGCTGCGCGAACACCACGTCGCTCTGCGCGCTCACGGACATGTAGGACGACAGCGCGCGCGGCTCCAGGTCGCTGGCCACGATGGAGTAGGAGACGTGGCTGTTGGGCCCCAAGTCTGGATCTGAAGCGCTAACTTGGACGTTGGAGGCTCCGGGCGGGTTGTTTTCGGCCACGTGGACCACGTAGCAGGCCTGGTGGAAAACCGGAGCGTTGTCGTTGACATCAGCGACTTTCAACGTGACACTTCTTTTAGAGGAGAGGGGCGGCTTGCCCTTGTCAGTAGCTGTGATAGTGACATTGTATTCTGGAGTCTTCTCTCGATCTAAGGCTCTATCTGTCACCAGCTTGTATGTGTTTTTTGTATCTTGAACTATTTTAAATGGGAAATTTCCTTTTAGTTGGCATAAGTTTTCCCCATTAAATCCAGAACCTAGATCATGTGTTTTGATCAAGGCAACCACAGCCCCCAGCTCAGCATCTTCTTGTATATATTTAGATTCAGAATCCAGGGTTATCTCGGGAGCATTGTCATTTTCATCCAAAATACCTATTTGTAGTTTGCAAGGCGCAGTTTGACGTCCACCATCCTTTGCTTCCACCCCAGTTGTGTAGCTCCCTCTCTCTTCAAAGCCCAGTCCTCCACCAGTGGTGAGTTCCACTGTTTCACTGTCCAGCTTGAACAGTTGTCTCACTGCCTTACCAATATTGATAAAAGCGTAGGTGATCTCAGCATTGATGCCCTCATCCAAGTCAGTGGCCATCACTCTTAGCACAGAGGAACCCAGGGGTAGGTTCTCTTGAACACTGACCCTGTACATGTCCTGGGTGAACACTGGGGGGTTATCATTTGCATCTGCCACAACTACCCTGATCTGCGTAGTGCAGCTTCTGGCTGGCTCACCCCCATCCACAGCCGTGAGGACCAGGTGGTGGCAGGACTGCTCTTCTCTGTCCAGGGGAGCCTGCACTACCAGTTCTGGGTACCTACTGCCGTCTGGGTTCTCCTTCCGGATCAAAGAGAAATGAGGGTCAGGGTTGAGGTAGTATTGCTGCAGGGAATTGACACCTACATCTGAACCTTGTGCAGATTCCAGGGCAAAGGTGGCTCCAGTTAGGGCCAGTTCACTGATTTCCGGCTCAGTGACATTTCGGCTAAAGGTCGGTGGGTTGTCGTTGACTTGAATCTCCACGGTTATATGAAAAAGTTTAAAGGCTTTTCAGCGACCATTTCGAATTCCAGAACACACATCGACTTCCTGCCACAAATCTGCTCTCGGTCTATACGATCGCTCACAAGTAAGTCTACGTTCTCGGTGCTCACTGTGAAGAATTTCTTCTCTGCACTAATCCGCAGGTTCCGTGTACACAAATCTCGCACGCCAAGCCCCAGATCCTTGGTGAGGTTCCCCACCAGCGAGCCCCTGGCCAGCTCCTCTGGAATAGCGTAGCGGACTTGCTCCGAAAGCGCCAGGCGGAACAAAGACAGAAGGAAGAGAAACAAAATTCGCCTCCGCCCAGCCTGGCGCTTCGACCCGAAGCGGTTTCCCATCCCACTCGCTGCGCCTTTGCTTTTCTGATCCCGAAGAGCTGCGATCGCTAAATGATCCCAAGAATTTCTGAGCAGGAGCTACTCCTTGGACACGTCTTGGCAAGCAGATTCTCGGATAGATATTTCTGCCGCAGAAAACCTCAGAGAGTGCACAGTTCGCGGGATTCCGCGGTCCGCAGGCGATTCCTTTGCTTCAGGAGGAGCTGGATACTTTGTTCAGTACTAGCCAACAGCTGCACCCCGCGCCTCGGCTGCAGAACTGCACTAGTGATTACTAAATCAGTTCCAAATATAGAGCCAGCTAGAAGACAAGTCTACTGTGTCCTCATACAGATACTCATTCGTCCCATGTTATAAGGATTTTAACATTTTTAAAATGTACTGTATCTTCGTTCTCGCTGTCATTTCTTTGAACTTGAACTTTATCCATCCAAATCAGGTGATTTTTATTCCTCAAAGCCAGAGGTATCTTGCTGAAGATGTTTATTGGCGTCGTCATGCTTTTAGTTTCCATTTTCATACAGTGGCCATAATAACATCTTCCCTGCATACCTCAGTAAAATTGAAGACCAAATAAAGTAATATGTAGAAAGTGATACAAATGACAGTGTTGGTTGTGACAGAAAGTGTAATACGAAAATTCTTGAAATATCAGCTTGATATGTATTGTTATTTCACTCTATTTTCTTTTCTTCCAACTTTTAAAAGTTATAAATCTCACAGCTTTTAGTTTTATCCTATGCATTGCTTTCTTCTGTCTTTATAATCTTCTTCCCAAAATAACTGATAGATAGCAAGGAGATTGGTTGTCCTTATGAAATAGAAGTATGGTAAAGAAGCAAGAAACTCTCTTTTCCTTAAATCGTAGTCATTTAATTAAAAATAGACACTTTTCCGTGTCTTTTTAATTAAATGACTATGATTTAAAACAATTCCACTAATTTTATTTGTCCACACTACATTACCATTGTCTTTAATTGTACTGTTTCTTCTCAAGTAGCTTAGCAATGGTGAGTTACTTGGATTTTGGGGGTGAAGCATGAGCCTTTATAATGATATATTCCAAAGAAAGTAATCTATGTTGTCCACTTTTCCTTGGTCTCTGGGTTACTATCTGATCATCTCAACTCTTTGTTATTGACACTCTTCCTTTAGCAATAAGCACTTCAGTTTCCATGTTTCTGATAGGTTTCTTAGAGTATTTATTCCATTGCCAAACTAGAAATCTTCATTCAGAAATTGTTTTTTTTTGTTTTTTTTTGTTTTTTTGTTTTTTTTGTTTTTTTTGTTTTTTTTGTTTTTTTGCGGTACGCGGGCCTCTCACCGTTGTGGCCTTTCCCGTTGCGGAGCACAGGCTCGGACGCGCAGGCTCAGCGGCCGTGGCTCACGGGCCCAGCCGCTCCGCGGCACGTGGGATCCTCCCGAACCGGGGCACGAACCCGTGTCCCCTGCATCGGCAGGCGGACTCTCAACCACTGCGCCACAGGGAAGCCCAGAAATTTTTTTTTTAACTACATAATATATGGTCAGTCTAAAACTTGGAAGATGTATAACAATGTAGAACTCATTTTATAGTGGAAAAGCACATTTATCCAGGATTCTAGACAGAAACTCATTGGCATCTCTATACAAACATAAAAAACACTACTGGGCTTCCCTGGTGGCGCAGTGCTTGAGAGTCCGCCTGCTGATGCAGGGGACACGGGTTTGTGCCCCGGTCCGGGAGGATCCCACGTGCCGCGGAGCGGCTGGGCCCGTGAGCCATGACTGCTGAGCCTGCACGTCCAGAGCCTGTGCTCTGCAACGGGAGGGGCCACAACGGTGAGAGGCCCGCGTACCGCAAAAAAAAAAGCAAAAAAAAACCAACAAAAAAACCCCACTACTGACTCAAGACTGCTCCAAAATATGACTGAGCAAGTGCCTTTTTTTTTTAAAACACTGTGTGAGCACTTCAATTAGTGCAGGAAAGTTATCTTTTCAGAACACACATGAAGCTAAAGATTCAAGTATTTCAGAGTATACTATGTATAGTATATACACTCACGGTGTGTAGATCACGCATTTTATTATGTAAAGTCTATTGAAGTTTATAGAGATATAAAAGGTATTTTCTCCCATTGCATGAAAAAGTTAACCCAGGACACATACCCAAATCTATACAGTAATCTTTTCTTTAAAAAATAATGGAAAAGTGAGTTTTCATGTAGGAGTGAATTATATCAGTATTCAGTATTGATCATACAGATTCTCTTGTTACTCTTTGGATGACTTCACTATTCAGTGAGTCTGTACATTGTACCCTGAGATCAGAATTGCCCATATATAAATATAATTAGATCCCCTTCAAATAAATGTTGAAAAAATAAAAATCAAGTGGTCCTAGGTTCCCAAATGTATGGTAACCCTTTCATGTGGTTGAGTAATGTAACCTACTATTCCATTAATAATATTTTATTGCCATTTTCCCCATTTATTCATACTTTGCAGCTGATGTTCAAGTTGTTGAAAGTACAAAATTTTAAAGATTGAAAAATCTTTTAAAAATAAGGATCTGAAAATCATCTTCAGCAAATCATATGCAAAAATGAATAGCTTACATAGTTCTTCCATTACACAAGACATATTCGTGAAATTTGAGACACACAGACCAGCATTTCATAAGAAAAATCTCATAGTTTAAGATGAGCACATCCCTGAGAAATAGTTTTTTAAATTTCCAAACCATTTTAAAGTCGTGTCAGTGAAAATTTAATTAACTATCAAGTTAAGAGGAAAAAAAGGGAATTTTATTCGAGCTGAACTGAGGATGATAACCCAGGAAGCAGCTTCTCAGAAAGCTCTGAGAACTGCTCTGCCTGTTAGAAGTTGAAGGCACAGTCAAATACATTTTTGAGACAAAGTATCGTTTATCAAAATGATATACTGATATTCTGTGTAAAGTTCACCAAGGATACATAGTCCAGGTAATTACGTACAAAGTGAGCAGAAAGTCACCGTGACCCTCTACAGAGCTGGGAAAGAACACTATTCTTTTAAGAAGTTACAGCGCTAGCATCAGGAGAAAGAAAAAATATTGAAAGAAAAAATACAGTCAAGCAGGCATTCTCATTTCTGAGGAGCTCTGGTTAATGTGTAATATAGATGTACACTGCACATTAGGGAGGGAGGAGGCCCAAACAAACACAGAGAATTTTATCCTTAATTTTTCTTGTCCTGCCTTACTTTATTTCATCAGTTGAATTGATTTTCCAAATACAAATCTTAAACTCTTCTAATAAAGCAGAATTGTAGCTGCACTTGCAGAAATGCAAACATTCAGGTCAATATTGATTCTGAAAAGTGGAGGGGTTATGTGTAACCAGAAGATGCCAGGTGTATGGTATATATGTATTTAATGAACTGGTATCTAATTATTTGGCGATTTTAAACTGCATCACAGAATTTATTCTAAAGCATAATTCAAAGGATCCTTTGATTTCTTCTCTAAACAATTACACATGTCCAATTATTACATGGGTTAACCCAAACTTTCCAGATTTCAGAATGCCACAGACATTATCATCACTATAAATTTAATCTGTCTTTCTGATACTGATCACGCAGAAGTTTTCTATATTCTTCCACTGATTTATGCAAATTATTAGTACCCTTACAAAAACAGCAGGTACTAAAATACCAATACTGCACAATACTTTCTCCAAAACATATGTGCTATTGGTGTTTAGGCAAATATTCAAAAGAGAACATTACATCTAACAATTTGGATGTTCTAATCAAACAACTCTTCTATTAACAAACAGTTCTGGTATAAGAAAGCCTTTGGATAAAGTGATTATGTATAACCACTTTCTTTTAAAATACTTGGAGCTTCCTTAAAAAACTACAAATAGAACTACCATATGACCCAGCAATCCCACTACTGGGCATATACCCCGAGAAAACCGTAATTCAAAAAGAGTTATGTACCAAAATGTTCATTGCAGCTCTATTTACAATAGCCCGGAGATGGAAACAACCTAAGTGTCCATCATCGGATGAATGGATAAAGAAGACGTGGCACATATATACAATAGAATATTACTCAGCCATAAAAAGAAACGAAATTGACCTATTTGTAATGAGGTGGATGGACCTAGAGTCTGTCATACAGAGTGAAGTAAGTGAGAAAGAGAAAGACAAATACCGTATGCTAACACATGTATATGGAATCTAAGAAAAAAAAATGTCACGAAGAACCTAGAGGTAAGACAGGAATAAAGACACAGACCTACTAGAGAATGGGCTTGAGGATATGGGGAGGGGGAAGGGTAAGCTGTGACAAAGCGAGAGAGAGGCATGGACATATATACACTACCAAACGTAAGGTAGATAGCTAGTGGGAAGCAGCCGCATAGCACAGGGAGATCAGCTAGGTGCTTTGTGACCGCCTGAGGGGTGGGATAGGGAGGGTGGGAGGGAGGGAGACGCAAGAGGGAAGAGATATGGGAACATATGTATATGTATAACTGATTCACTTTGTTATAAAGCATAAACTAACACACCATTGTAAAGCAATTATACTCCAATAAAGATGTAAAAAAAATACTTGTTTCACTTAAGCCTATGGATATCAGCTATAGTTTCTAAAATATCCACATATTATAGAAAAAAGACATTAAAAACAAAATATAATTTGAAAACAAACGGAGAAAGCATCAATTATCAAATCAAGTTAATCTGTAAATAGAGCAAAGAATGATTCACTATTTACGTACTTAACCGATTTTGAATGGGGCAGAAAAATGATGGAAACAAATGAAGAAAATGCTCCAAACATAGTTACAGAAAAAAGAAAACTCACCTGAACAACTCCTAGCTCTGTTTCCTTTGCGTTTATCTTCTCAGATATCAGGAGAGGCTCGCTTTTCTCACAGCTCTCCTGGCTGATGAGTGTGTCCGCGTAGTTGGGCTGCGGGAAGATCACGTGACTCCCCCGCGAGTCCGCGGTGAGCCAGGCCTCGTGCGAATACGTCTGCAGGAAAGCCCGCACCCCGTCCACGCCCACAAAGTGAGAGGCGGGCGCGCCGGCCAACCCACTGACGGAAGCCTGCAGCACGCGCGACCTGTGCCAGCGCCGCAGTCTGAGCGCCAGCAGCGCGATGACAAATGCGAGGAAGACGCAGGAGACCGCGGCCACCGCCACCACTAGGTACAGCGTGAGGCTCGAGTCCTCAGGGTCGGCGGAGGGTTTGAGGTTGCCCAAGTCCGCCAGCACATCTGGGATGCTATCAGCCACAGCCACCGTGAGCGTGACGGTGGCCGAGAGAGGGGGCTGGCCGTGGTCCTGGACAGCCACCACCAGGCTCTGCTTGAGCGCGTCTCTGTCCAGCAGGGCCCGCGCTGTGCGCAACTCGCCCGTGTGCAGCCCCAACGCGAAGAGTCCTGGATCGCTGGCCTTGAGCAGGCGGTAGGACAGCCAGGCGTTCTGGCCCGAATCTCTGTCCACAGCCACCACCTTGGTCACCAGGTAGCCGGGCTCTGCAGAGCGGGGTGCCAGCTCCACACCGGTGGAACCGTCGGTGGGGAGGGCGGGGTACAGAATCTCAGGTGTGTTGTCGTTCTGGTCCAGGATGAACAGGCTCAGAGACACGTTGCTGCTGAGTGGAGGGTCCCCACTGTCACTGGCTGTCACCCACAGCTGCAGTTCTCTAACCTGCTCATAGTCGAAAGAGCACAGTGCATACAGGATTCCAGTGTCAGAGTTAATGGAGACGCAGGATGATAGAGGCGTTCCCTGAAATTTGTTCTCAGCCAGAGAGTAAGTGACCTGGGCGTTGTTGCCGCTGTCGGGGTCATGGGCGTTCACAGAGAAGATCGAGATGCCTCTGGGGTTGTTTTCTGGGATGTAGGTGTAGTATAAGGTGTGAGGGAAAACCGGAGGGTTGTCATTGATGTCTGTCACTTTCAGGGAGATGTGGTTTTCTGTAGACAGTGGTGGATTTCCACAGTCAGTGACAGTTACTGTGATGTTGTAATCTGAGATCTCTTCTCTGTCCAGGGCTCCTGTTGTCAGTAAGTGATAGTAATTATCAACTGACTTTTCCAATTTAAAAGGCAAGTTCCTGGGAATAGAACATGAAATCTCACCATTCTCTCCAGAATCACCGTCATGTACGCTAAACAGAGCAATTATCGTTCCAGGAAGACAGTCTTCAGAGATGGAACTGGCGAGAGAGGTGAGGATCACTTCAGGCACATTGTCATTCACGTCCTGAACTGTGATTAGTACCTTAGCGCTGGCAAGAAGAGCACCTCCATCCTGAGCTACCACTTCCATGTGATAGAATCTGGCTTCTTCGTAATCCAGTGATTGCAGAGTTGAGATTTCACCCAAGTTGGAATCAAGTTGGAAAGTCTCTGAAATTTTGTCTTCTTCATTGCGAAAAGAGTAGGTCAATTTCCCATTTATTCCCTCATCTGGATCCGTGGCGGTTAGTGTGAGCAGCCGAGTGCCGAGAGCTATGTTCTCTGGAACACTCACTCTATACTCGGATTGAGTGAACAGGGGCGCGTTATCGTTTGTATCGAGGACCATCACGCGGATGTGCGTGGTACCAGAGAGTACGGGGTCTCCGCCATCTAAAGCTGTGAGTAGGAGGTCGTGAACAGCTACTTTCTCGCGGTCCAACGGCTGTTCCAGTACCAGCTCTGGATATTTCTGTCCATCTGTGTCGCTTTTCGTGGCCAAAGAGAAGTGCATATTAGAGCTGAGCTGGTAACTCTGGAGGGAGTTCACACCCACATCGGCATCTCGAGCAAAGGGAAGTACTAACCGCGTTCCCACAGCCGCATTTTCATTAACTTTTACTTTTACTTCCTCATCCCGGAAACGCGGGAAGTTATCATTAATATCGATTATTTCTACTTCTACCCCATACATTTTAATTTTACTCTCAACCAAGATGTTAAAACTCAGCAGACACAGCGCGCTCTGAGCGCAGAGCTCCTCCCGGTCTATCCTGCCCGCGGTGACCAAGCTGCCGCTTCGCGGGTTCAGAGCAAAGAGCTGCGTCCTACCTCTGGAGATGATGCGGACTCCCCGCTCCGCCAGCTCCCGGGGCTCCAGCCCCAGGTCCTTGGCGATGTTGCCCACGAAGGAGCCTTTATCCAGTTCCTCTGGCACCGAGTAGCGGATCTGCCCGGCCCCGGCTCCCCACAGCGTCCCCAGCAGCATGGAGAGCAGGAACAGCTCTCTGCAGCCCCAATCCCTCAGTGGATCCGCCATTGCCTCTCTCTGACCAGTTTTCTCTTAGTCCTGGTTCCAATCTGCTGTTTCCTTACTTCTCTAAAGCCAAGGGGAACACATTCCCTTGCGGAAATGGGAGAGGGGCGCGGGTGGGCGGCTTTTCCCAGGAGCTTGTCTGGTCTGCGCGTGCTTAGTGCGGAAGGAACAGAGTCTGATCGCATCAGCGGCAGCTTCTTTCCCACTTTGGTGAACAGCGACGCTCAGAGTCCTAACCAGTTACTACACCAATTCTGTTTTGATTTCAAATATGTTTAATTATATTTTATTTCTAATAATTTTCTGTATCCTTAATATATTACCACGTGACATTCCTTATATTTAAATAAGATTTAATTCTAAAATAGCAAAAGACTTCCACAAGCTTAATTCTGAGACTAATGTAATTATTAGATTATTTTTTACTTCTTTAGAAAAGTTTTATTTACTGTGCCATTGAGCCTATGCCCTTTAATTACCTCTTACCTATATTGAGTCCATTTAATTAGGACATCAGTATTCTTTTGCGGTTTAAAGATTTCACTTTTTAATTAGGATATATTTATGAAAACATGCTCGTTTGTATATAAGAATGCCAAGAAAACAATTCTAGCTCTCAGTAGACCTTTGAAAAAAGGCCTACTGAATTATGCAAATTGCATTAGCTGTCATATGCAGAAGAAATAGAGGGACTTTTTTTTTTTTTTTTTTGCTTTTTGTTACTTGTGAGGTCTTCAAGAAAGTTTCAAGATTTTCACACTAAGAACATGGCAACTACACTATATCAGACGGAGAGTTTGAGTCGGATTAACTATGCATCATTTATATTTTCCTATTACCATGTCTAAATTGGAGTTAGATGTTTTACAGTTACAGACACCTGGGGAAAATCAGTAGAGTGACTATGGCAGAAAGGGCTTTAGTTCATCACCCTTACAGAAAAACAAGTCCAGATACTTATCATTGAGCAGGCAGTGAGTGGCCTCTCTATGTTAAGACAGATGTTTAATGTTATCACCTTTATATGGTAGCAGAAAAAGAAATGCCTCATGACTAAAAAAAAAAAAAAGTGGACATTTCAGAGAGTCCATTGAGAGAAGCAATTTTTACTTAATGACACCTTTATAGGAAAATAAAGAAAATAAAGATGTTTTACATCTATACCTAGAAAATTCAAAAAATAAAGTTTTAAGGAAGCAATGTGAGAATAGGTTGCAAAATTTTTCTCAATGTACAATTTTTCACAAGAGCAATTTGTTATTGTGCCTGAGAGAGAAAGATTTCTCCCATTTATTAAACACACTCTTAATAGCAGACACTGCATACCTCAAACTTTTCACAACCTTTTAAAATAGATCTGGGATCCCAAGACACTTAGCTTGTAAAGATACGAAGAGTGCTGGTGTTCATGTCAGTCCTACCCATGCTCTGCTGTTGACAGGCCATGACATTGAGTAAAATTCTTCCTTTCTTTGGTTCCCAGTTTCCCAAACTAGTGAGATGGGGAGCTCTCTTTACTCTTTTTTTTTTTTTTTTTTTTTTGCGGTACGCAGGCCTCTCACTACTGCAGCCTCTCCCATTGTGGAGCACAGGCTCCGGACGTGCAGGCTCAGCAGCCATGGCTCACGGGCCCAGCCGCTCCGCCGCATGTGGGATCCTCCCGGACCAGGGGCACGAACCCGCGTCCCCTGCATTGGCAGGCGGACTCTCAAGCACTGCGCCACCAGGGAAGCCCTCTCTTTACTCTTAAGTACTATAATTCTAAGAGGAAGTGCAACTAAAATTAATAAAACTAATATAAAGACCCTGAAGGAAAAAGGAATAGCTTAAGGTCTCAACAGTAATAAACTTTCAGAGGGAAGGAATGTAAAGATGAGGAAGAAAAAGAAGTATTTTATGAAGTAAAAGCTTGTAACTATGTTAAATAAATCATACCTGTCAGATAGAAAACCTATGTCAAAGATTTGTTTAAATATGATTATGATATGTAAGGCAGAAAACCACCCAAATTCTAGCCACAAAACAATAAAATATGAATTGAAGACTTCTACTCCGGTTAGGTGATTTGTTAATAAACATTGAAACCGCAAGGTAAAAAAGTGAATTAAATTAGAGCTCACCTTTAAAATAGTACCTGAGGCAAATGGGACCCCAGCATCTCCGTGATTACTACTTGGCACCCAAGAGGCATCTTCGCAGAGGAGATCCTGAGGGGGAGCCATTTCTGGGGTGACGCTGAGAAAATTAAATTCTGCCTTAGCTGATTGTGAGGCAACACACAGATTGTAGGAATAGGGCAATGTTCCCTCACTGTAGTTGGGGGGAACCATGGGTCCAGACTTGACACAGACACCAGGCTGAAAGCAGCCCCAGGCAGCGGGGCTGGAGGAGTGTCGAAGGTGTAGGGCGACCGCCAGAATCACTGCCAGGAGGAAGAGCACCGAGATCAAGGCCAAGGCCACCACCAAGTAAAACTGCAGCTCAGCTTGGGGGTCAGTGGGCTCAGAGTGGTCACTGAGGTCCGGCAGCGCCTCTTGCAGGCTGTCCGCGAAAACCAGGAGCAGCGTGGCGGTGGCCGAGAGGGGCGGCTGTCCCCCGTCGCGCACAGCAACCAGCAGGCGCTGGCGGGCCGCGTCCCTGTCGCCCAGGGCCCGCGCAGTGCGCACCTCGCCCGTGCGCAGCCCCACGCTGAAAAGTCCGGGCTCGCTGGCCTGCAGCACGTGGTAGGACAGCCAGGCGTTGTGTCCAGAGTCGGCGTCCACCGCCACCACCTTGGTGACCAGGTAGCCGGGCTGCGCGGCGCGCGGCACCGTGTCGAAGAGCGCCGAACCGTCGGGCCCCAGCGCCGGGTACAGCACCCTGGGCGCATTGTCGTTGCGGTCGCCCACCAGCACGCGCAGGCTCACGTTGGTGCTGAGCGCGGGCGAGCCGTGGTCGCGGGCCTGCAGCGTCAGCTCGAAGGCGCGCAGCTGCTCGTGGTCGAAGGCGCGCTGCGCGAAAACCACGCCGCTCTGTGCGCTCACGGACACGTAGGACGACAGCGCGCGCGGCTCCAGGTCGCTGGCCACGATGGAGTAGGAGACGTGGCCGTTGGGCCCCAAGTCTGGATCTGAAGCGCTAACTTGGGCGATGGAGGCTCCAGGCGGGTTGTTTTCTGCCACGTGGACCACGTAGGAGGCCTGGTGGAAAACTGGAGCGTTGTCGTTGACATCTGCGAGGCGCAGAGTGATGCTTATACTAGAGGAGAGGGGCTGCTTGCCTCTGTCGGTGGCCATTATAGTGACGTTGTATTCTGGGATCTCCTCCCGGTCCAGGGTCCTGTCTGTCACTAGCTTGTAATAGTTCTTCGAGTAAGATTTCAATATAAACTCGGTCTTTCCCAAGATTTGGCAGTAAACTTCTCCATTTTCTCCAGAGTCTCTATCTCTTGTTTTTATCAAGGCGATCACTGTTCCTGGTGGTGAATCCTCTGGTAGGGGAGTAAATATTGAAGTCACAATCACTTCTGGTGCACAATCATTCTCATCGAGAATTTCGACTTGGACACTGCAATGGGCTGCTAGATCTCCAGGATCTTTCGCTTCTATAGTGAGAGTGTAACTACTAGCGATTTCAAAATCAAAATCATCCTTTGTCGTGATTTCTCCTGTTCTTCTGTCTAAGTTAAAAAATCGTTCCACTTGTTCATCCACATTATGAAAGGAGTAGATGATCTCTGCGTTGACGCCCTCGTCCTGGTCGGTGGCTGTCAGTTGAAGCACTAAGAAGCCAGGGGGCACACCCTCTTGCAGGCTGACCCTGTACACGTCCTGGCTGAACACTGGGGGATTATCGTTGGCATCTGTGACTTGGATTTGGATCTGGGTGGTGCCACTTTGGGGTGGGTCCCCACCGTCTACAGCTGTCAGGACCAGATGATGAAAATTCTGCTCTTCTCTGTCCAGAGAATGTTTCAGAATCAACTCAGGATATTTACGTCCATCTGGAGTCTGTTTCTCTGTGAGATCAAAGTGCTCATTTTCATTAAGGTTGTATCTTTGCAGTGAATTAGGACCAGCATCCAAATCCAGCGCCGGGTCTAGTGGAAATGTTTTACCTGGCTTAGTGGATTCTACAATTTTTAAGTCAATCTTACTCTGTTTGAATAGCGGAGTGTTGTCATTTATATCCTGTACTATTACTGATACATGGAAAATATTTAGTGGGTTTTCAGCGACAGTATCGAAATCCAGAATGCACAGAGGCTTCTTCCCACAAATCTGCTCTCGGTCTATTCTATCACTCACAAGTAAGTCCCCGCTCTCAGGGTTTACAATAAAATATTCCTTCTCCGCGGTAACCCGCAACTTCCGGGCCGGCAAGTCCCGGACACTGAGCCCCAGATCCTTGGCGAGGTTTCCTACCACCGAGTTCTTGGCCAGCTCCTCGGGAATTGAGTAGCGAATTTGGTCTGGGAGAGCCCCGCGGAACAAAGACAGCAGGAAGGGCAACAGTACCTGCCGCCACCGCGCTCGGCCGCTCCTCTCTGCGCTCGGCCTCATCCTGTCTCCCTCCACTGCTGCTCCGCTCCTTGGTCGGGAGGAGGAATAAGCAAAATCCGGGATAGGGTCACTTTTCCTGCTTTCGTTTCCACTATCCAAACCTGTACTGGCCTCCCTTGTGTGGTTTGTTTGAGCAGGAAGTTACCCTTTCAGAGGTTCCCAAATGCGTCTCTGATTATCATCTCTTCCTTCTTTTGACCTACAGCGACGCCCAGAGGTTTTCCCCAGAAACTGCACTAATGACTTGTAAATGTTTTGCAAGGAACTATTTTTGTTTTCTCTTTTTTGGGGGGGGGATTTACAAGGAGTATTTATTTGTTTTTAAATAGGTATACATTCATACAGTTCAAATTCAGAAGGCACATATGGCATATTTTATAGGCTCTCCCTCTGTGCTTTCAACAACATATTTCTCCCAGGAGAAATGAGTGCTATGTTTTTTGTGTATCATTCCATTAGTATGTTTTGTAGAGTTCAGCAGATTTCTAAAAATATTCTCCCCCGGTTTTAGACACAAAAGTATACAATACACAATGTTTTGCATCTTGCTTTTTTCACTCATTATATCTTTTTTTTAATTGATGGAAATTTGCTTTTTATTTTTTGACAGCTGGCAGATGTCTCTTTCAAATTCTCAACCATTTGTTAGTAATAAAATGTAATTTTTTTGATTGTTATCCAATTTGAGGAAACTTCTATTGAGTTTCCTTGAAATCTGAGCTATAAGACTTTGGTGCATTTTATTTTATTAAATTAATTTTTATTGGAGTATAGTTGCTTTACAATGTTGTGTTAGTTTCTGCTGTACAGCAAAGTGAATCAGCTATACGTATACATATACCCTCTCCTTTTTGGATTTTCTTCTCATTTAGGTCACCACCAAGCATTGAGTAGAGTTCCCTGTGCTGTACAGTAGGTTCTCATTAGTTACCTATTTTATACATAGTAGTGTATATATAACTCATTATATCTTGAAGATAACATATTCTAACAGTACATAAAAAGGGTTCCCATTTTTAATTTCTTATGGCTATGTAGTAGCCCATCATATAATTGTGCAATTTATTTAACCAGAAATATTACTTTCTAAAAGAAACCCAGTGTCCACTCAAACAAAAATGTATTTCCATGTGATATTAGTTATAAATTATCTACTGCCCTCCTAGGCATTTAAAAAATATATATCACTCTGATTCTGGAATGTATTCTTAATGCCAGCATGCAAATATGTCTGTCACAGTTTCAAGACAATTGATATTTCCAAATTATATTTTAAAGCTTCAGCATTTTAAACGATCTATCCTCAGATACGATTTGTTTCTCAATATTCATTAATTATTTTCTCTTTCCTCTCCTCATGCCAGCTAGTTGTATCATACCACATTCCTGTTTTACTCTATGTATTGCACCACAATTTCCCATGAAGATAAAGGCATTTAGAAACTCAAACTCTCCTTCTTAAGCTGAATTGAGGCATAGTCCACAAACTATTGCTACAATTTCCAGGTATCCAAAGTTCACTAATTTTTGCAGTCCTAGACATTCATGAATATTTTCCCCAAGTCATATCATCCCAGAGCCCAACAGTGACAGAGATACCTATGAGCAATTTTTGGGACCAGGGCTGAGACCTTCTTACTAAATAGCATAAATCATATCAGTTTAGAATCTAAGTCATCCAACCTGTATAAGAGGCTCCCAAGATGAAAAAGGAAAGATTTTTAAAAGTTATGTTTTCCTCAGAAATCAAAAAGGGTCTCATAGTGATACCATAATAGGTAATTCAGAAATTATTAAAATCACTCCTGCAAGCTATTAAATATGAGTGAAATTAAATGGGCAATATTTTTGGTAATCACAGAAGTGCACCAGAGGAATCACACATAGTCAGTTGGTGCATCTCACAAACTGCAACAACACAATATATGAAATGTACCAATCCTGTTGAGAAACTATTCCTGTTAAAGTTATATCTAAATGTTAAGTATATTCCCCAATATTTATAAATTGCCATTGTTTAATCATAATGGAAAATACCTATCCCAAAGGAAAGAAAAGTAAATTTCAAGCAAAGTACATTAGGGTGTAAAAAGAGGAAATTTTAAAATACTCAGTCCAGACACAACAACAGCTTCATAAGGGAGAATGCTTTAATATAAATATACACAATTGCCTCCTTAATAATTGTGAATTATTTCACAATTCTAATCTATCCTTTCAGTAATGCCTAAAGGAAAATGGCTTTAAAGACGTGAGAGGCAGCAGAGAAGAAAAAGAAATAGAAGGAATTCAAATCGGAAAAGAAGAAGTAAAGCTGTCACTGTTTGCAGATGACATGGTACTATACATAGAGAATACTAAAAGATGCTACCAGAAAACTACTAGAGCTAAGCAAGAAATTTGGTAAAGTAGCAGGATACAAAATTAATGCACAGAAATCTCTCACATTCCTATACACTAATGATGAGAAATCTGAAAGAGAAATTAAGGAAACACTCCCATTTACCACTGAAAAAAAATAATAAAATACCTAGGAATAAACCTACCTAAGGAGGCCAAAGACTGTATGCAGAAAACTATAAGACACTGATGAAAGAAATTAAAGATCATACAAATAGATGGAGAGATATACCACATTTTAGGATTGGAAGAATCAACATTGTGAAAATGACTGTACTACCCAAAGCAATCTACAGATTCATTGCAACCCCTATAAAACTACCAATGGCATTTTTCACAGAACTAGAACAAAAAATTTCACAATTTGTATGGAAACACAAAAGACCCTGAATAGCCAAAGCAATCCTGAGAAAGAAAAACAGAGCTGGAGGAATCAGGCTCCTGGACTTCAGACTAAACTACAAAGCTACAGTAATCAAGACAGTACAGCACTAGCACAAAAACAGAAATATAGATCAATGGAACAGGACAGAAAGCCCAGAGATAAACCCACGAACATATGGTCAACTTATTTTTTTTTAATTTATTTTATTTTTTATCTTTGGCTGCGTTGGGTCTCCGTTGCTGCACAGGGGCTTCCTCTAGTTGTGGTGAGCAGGGGCTACTCTTCGTTGTGGTGCATGGGCTTCTCACTGCGGTGGCTTCTCTTGTTGCAGAGCACAGGCTCTAGGCGCGCGGGCTTCAGTAGTTGTGGCACACAGGCTCAGCGCAGGCTCAGTAGTTGTGGCACACAGGCTTAGCTGCTCCGCAGCATGTGGGATCTTCCTGGACCAGGGCTCAAACCCGTGTCTCCTGCATTGGCAGGCGGATTCTTAACCACTGCACCACCAGGGAAGCCCTGGTCACCTCATTTTTGATAAAGGAGGCAAGAATATACAATGGAGAGAAGACAGCCTCTTCAATAATTGGTGCTGGGAAAACTGGACAGCCACATGTAAAAGAATGAAATTAGAACATTCCCTAACACCATACACAAAAATAAGCTCAAAATGGATTAAAGACCTAAATGTAAAGCCAGACACTATAAAACTCTAGAGGAAAACATAGGCAGAAAACTCTATGACATAAACCACAGCAAGATTCTTTTTGACCCACCTCCTAGAGAAATGGAAATAAAAACAAAAATAAACAAATGGGACCTAATGAATCTTAAAAGCTTTTGCACAGCAAAGGAAACCATAAACAAGATGAAAAGACAACGCTCAGAAGGGGAGAAAATATTTGCAAACAAAGCAACTGACAAAGGATTAATCTCCAAAATATACAAGCAGCTCATGCACCTCAGTCTCAAAAAATCAAACAACCCAATCCAAAAATGGGCAGAAAACCTAAATAGACATTTCTCCAAAGAAGATATACAGGTTGCCAACAAACACATGAAAGGGTGCTCAACATCACACATCATTAGAGAAATGCAAATCAAAACTACAATGAGGTTATCACCTCACACCAGTCAGCATGGCCACCATCAAAAAATCTACAAACAATAAATGCTGGAGAGGGTGTGGATAAAAGGGAACACTCTTGCACTGTTGGTGGGAATGTAAATTGATACAGCCACTATGGAGAACAGTATGGAGGTTCCTTAAAAAACTAAAAATAGAACTACCATATGACCCAGCAATCCCACTACTGGGCATATACCCTGAGAAAACCATAATTCAAAAAGAGTCATGTATGACAATGTTCATTGCAGCACTATTTACAATAGCCAGGACATGGAAACAACCTAAGTGTCCATCGACAGATGAATGGATAAAGAAGATGTGGCACATATATACAACAGAATATTACTCAACCATAAAAAGAAACGAAATTGAGTTATTTGTAGTGAGGTGGATGGACTTAGAGTCTGTCATACAAAGTGAAGTTAAGTCAGAAAGAGAAAAATACCGTATGCTGACACATATATATGGACTCAAAAAATAAAAAAAGGTTATGAAGAACCTAGGGGCAGGACAGGAATAAGGACACAGACATAGAGAATAGACTTGAGGATATGGGGAAGGGGAAGGGGAAGCTGTGACAAAGTGAGAGAGAGGCATGGACATATATACACTACGAAACGTAAAATAGATAGCTAGTGGGAAGCAGCCGCATAGCACAGGGAGATCAGCTCAGTGCTTTGTGACCACCTAGAGGGGTGGGATAGGGAGGGTGGGAGGGAGGGAGATGCAAGAGGGAAGAGATATGGGGATATATGTATATGTATAGGTGATCCACTTTGTTATAAAGCAGAAACTAACACACCATTGTAAAGCAATTATACTCCAATAAAGATGTTAAAAAATAATAAAAAAATAAAGACGTGAGAGGGTTAGAAGTATAAACTTAAGAAATTGCTGCTGAAACTATAACTGAATGAAGATTACAAAGGATAAGTAATCAATAACTATTAGGCGTAGTAACTGTTATTTATCATTATTGAAGGATCATTTGCCATTCCACTTTAAAGCACTTTAAAGAATACTAAAAAAGAAGTGTCTTTTATATGTAATTGGAGACATTTATGCAGCTCTCTGCCTACGTTTCAGTGTGGCAAGATCTGACTCACCTGTTGAAGATTGGGTTCTCCTTTTCTTTCAGGTAAATCTTGAGATCTCAGGAGAGGCCCACTTTTCTCACAGCTCTCCTGGCTGATGAGCGTGTCCGCGTAGTTGGGCTGCGGGAAGATCACGTGACTCCCCCGCGAGTCCGCGGTGAGCGAGACCTCGTGGGAATAGGTCTGCAGGAAAGCCCGCACCCCATCCACACCCACAAAGTGGGAGGCGGGCACGCTGGCCAACCTGCTGCCTGAAGCCTGGAGCAGATGCGACATGTGCCAGCGCCGCAGTCTGAGCGCCAGCAGCACGATGATAAATGCGAGGAAGACGCAGGAGACGGCGGCCACCGCCACCACTAGGTACAGCGTGAGGCCCGAGTCATTAGGGTCCGCTGAGGGCTTCAGGCTGCCTAGGTCAGTCAGGACGTCTGGGATGCTGTCAGCCACGACCACCGTGAGTGTGACTGTGGCGGAGAGAGGGGGCTGGCCGTGGTCCTGGACCGCCACCACCAGGCTCTGCTTGAGCGCGTCTCTGTCCAGCAGGGCCCGCGCTGTGCGCACCTCGCCCGTGTGCAGCCCCACCGCGAAGAGTCCCGGCTCGCTGGCCTTGAGCAGGCGGTAGGACAGCCAGGCGTTCTGGCCCGAGTCTCTGTCCACAGCCACTACCTTGGTCACCAGGTAGCCGGGCTCTGCAGAGCGGGGTGCCAGCTCCACACCCGTGGAACCGTCGGTGGGGAGGGCGGGGTACAGAATCTCAGGTGTGTTGTCGTTCTGGTCCAGCACGAATATGGTCAGAGACACGTTGCTGCTGAGTGGAGGGTCCCCGCTGTCGCTGGCTGTCACAAGTAGCTGCAGGTCTCTAACCTGTTCATAGTCAAAGGAGCGCAGAGCATACAATACACCTGTGTCAGAGTTGATAGAGACATAGGAGGAGAGAGGCGCCTCCTGCAGCTTGTCCTCAGCCAGAGAGTAAGTGACCATTGAGTTCTCGTTACTGTCAGGGTCATGGGCCGTCACAGAGAAGATAGAAGCTCCCCTAGGATTGTTTTCTGGAATGTAGGCCAAGTAGGAAGCTTGAGGGAAGGCAGGTGGGTTGTCATTGACGTCTGCCACGTTCAGTGAGATGTGTGTTTCTGTAGACAATGGTGGAGTTCCGTGGTCAGTGGCAGTTACAGTGATGTTATATTCTGAGACTTCTTCCCTATCCAGAGTCCTGTGTGTCAACAACCGATGATAATTTCCAAAGGTCTTTTCAAGTGTGAATGGCAGATTATCTGGAATAGAACATGTGACAAGGCCATTCTCTCCTGAATCACTGTCATGCACATTGAAAAGTGCAATTACTGTGCCTGGGGAAGAAGTTTCTTGAATAGAGCTGGTGAGAGATGTAACTGTGACTTCTGGGGCATTGTCATTTACATCCAGAATTGTCACCAGTACCTTACTTCTGGCTCGGAGACCAGGCCCATCATGGGCTTCTACATCTATATCATAGAACCCAGAGTCCTCATAATCCAGATCCCCCAATACTGTTATGTCCCCAGTCAGAGAATTCAAGTGGAATAGCTGGGATATTTTATCTCTTACTTTCCGGAAAGAATATGTGACTTCTCCATTGGCTCCTTCATCTGTATCAGTGGCTTTTACTGTGAGTAGCCTGGAGCCCACCGGCACGTTCTCCTGCACACTCACATGGTACTCGGGCTGAGTGAATACTGGGGCATTGTCGTTGGTATCCACAAGTGTTACATGAATCCTGGCAGTGCCAGAGTGAACCCGGTCGCCTCCGTCGAAGGCGGTGAGAACGAGATGGTGAACCGCCTCTTCCTCGCGGTCCAGGGCGCGCTCCAGCACGAGCTCAGGGTACTTAATCCCATCAGCTCCTCTTTGCACATCCAGGGAGAAGTGACCATTCGAGCTGAGCTGGTAACCCTGCAGAGAGTTTATCCCTATATCCGGATCAAAAGCTTCAGGAAGAGGAAATCTTGTCCCAGGATTTTCACTTTCAGCTACTTTTATTTCCCTTTGCTCTGCCCCAAAGTTGGGCGCGTTATCATTAACATCGATTATTTCCACTTCTACTCCAAAAATCTTCACGTTGTCCTCTAGGAGAATCTCCAGGTTTACTACACACTTTGGAGATCTGTCACAGAGCTCCTCCCGGTCTATCCTGCCCGCAGTGACCAAGCTGCCACTTCGCAGGTTCAGAGCAAAAAGCTGCGTCCTACCTCTGGAGACGATGCGGACTCCGCGCTCCGCCAGCTCCCAGGGCTCCAGCCCCAGGTCCTTGGCGATGTTGCCCACGAAGGAGCCGTTCTCCAGCTCCTCAGGCACCGAGTAGAGGATATGTTCGGCCCGGATTTCCCACAGGGCCCCCAAGAGAACGCAGATCCCGATCAGCCGGCTGCAGTCTGGGCAATAAGGAGAAGCCGCCATTACAGCCCCGCGGCGGAATAGCTTGCTCGTGGGTGTTCCCTTGGTGGAGGCCTGAGGATTCCAAGGACCTTCAGGGTCCAAGATAATGTGCTTTCACCGTTGGATGCTGGCGCTCTCGGGGGTCCAGTTCGAAGCTTTCTAAAGCCCCAGAGCTAGTGCTTTGTAATGCAGAAATCTTGTGGTTTGTATTAATTTCCTGGTTCTTTTCTTCCCCCGATTGGTGAACAGCGACACTCAGAGTCCTAACCTGTTACTGCAGTCTATTCTTGGTAAATAAAGTATCACTTGTGTACACCATTTCTTTGCCCTATTCTATTTTTCCCCAAAATGATAAAAGTCAAACACCTGCTGTTCAATTTGCAATGAAAATCCAGAAATGATCCAAAGATTCCTGTACAATAAGACTTATAAAATAATTTATTTTCTCAGAGATAATTTATTTTTGGTAAGAATTTTTCTACCTCTTTTTAAGTTTTTGCATTATTTATTCTCATAGCCCAATTTCACTACTGTGTATTGCATAAGGGACATATTTATCCCTCCCAGGAACAAGGTTATACTTGAAGACTGAAAGAATAAATGGATGAAAAGACAGGTCTGGGCTCCAGTCTCAACCTATGCAGAAACAAGTATTCTCACATGGGTTGACCCTTTAGAATCTGGGGCAAATTTTCAATTCCCTTGTAAGAAAATATCTACTGTTCAAAGAGTTAGCCTTACCCCTGTGCAAATGGGCTTGGCAAATATGATAATAGGTTTGGGAAGGACATTTGCTCATTAATTTTATATAAGAAGATTCTAGGCCACAGGTTATATCTGCGATGATCATGTTCACAGTGAGTTCTCACTCTAGAACAGCACTTCTCCTAGAGTATACACTGAAATAGTTTTTCAGTGCTTAACGAATGAGTCATTAATGCAGCTGCAAAACCTAAAACAATGGGTAAATAACTGACCTTAAAAGGAAATAATAAAGGTAAGAAGACAGAAAAGTTAAACTGAAGCACTGTGAAGAGGAAATGGTGTTTCAGTGATCATTTCCACATTAGGACACATCCAGAAGGTATTATCTTACTTTTATTTATACGTTTACTTTAGTTTTGATTTTAGAAATAACCAGTAAAAGGAAATATTTTAGTAATTGTATATAATCATTGCATGTTTCATAGTTTTCTTATTCATGAATACTTAATTTACTAATGTGAGAAAACTTGAAATAAAGCAGCAAGTACTCAGTTCTTTAGATTATTACTCACATAATATTTAGTTTCTAGAAATTACTCATAAATTTTGACCAGATACAAAAGTCCATTAACTATTCAGAGTTTTAAAATTCTCAGACTTTGGAGAATAGATTAAAAGTATTTTCCACAATCCTCAAAAGACTCACAAATTGCTGGGGATTGGGAGGCAAAATAAAATATTTTGAAAAAATTTGACTCACTTCTCAGAAACCTATACTAAAAAAAGTAACATAGAAAAGGCTCTGCATACAAAAAATGTTTGTTACATTTCTTACTATACTAGTGACAAAGTAGAAAGGGTATAAAAATAAATTATTTAAGAATGGTCAATAAAATTATTCTTGACAGATTTTGAAGTGGGAAAAAAGACCCAAAGTTAGTGATTCAAATGTAAAACCTGGCAGTCTTTGCTGCACATGATAAGGCAAAAAAGTGCTAAGAGAATTATTGGAAGGCTATATTAAAATACACATCGCAGAAAAAAAGATAAACAACTAGAATGTATTTGATGAAGATGAACATTAACTTAGGCAGAAAGAACTGTCAATACATTTACAATCTTGAAAAAAAGGAGTATTACACATCAACTAATTAAGGACAGTTCTATTACTAAGGGTGGTGACATCCAAGAAAAAGCTATCTTTAGCAGGATTTGTTGACCATATAGAAATGCCAAGAGTGCAAATTGAGTAGTAATTAGGTAACTGCCAAGACTACTGAGCAATCAAGGGACCAATCTCCACCCATCCTATACCTCTCCCACTACCACCTCTACTCTCCCACTACCACCACTAGAACAATGAACAAGGGACGAAAATAATGATGCACTGTCGAGAATAAAATACAATAATAAAATTTAAGTAAGTCTGCAAAAACTCACGTGATGGGAAAAAGAGGAATCATGAGAGATTTGGGAGTCTTCATTACTGGCACATATACCCATAGAAGGATCTTCACCTAGGAGATCCGGAGGGGTAGCTGTTTCTTGGGTCACGTTGTGAAAATTAAATTTCACAATTTAAATCGCACAATTGAATGCGAAGCAACACACAGATTGTAGGAATAGAGCAATGTTCCCTCACTGTAGTTGGGGGGAACCCTCCGTCCAGACTTGGAGCTCAGACCAGGCTTAAAGCAGCTCCAGGCAGCGGGGCTGGAGGAGTGTCGAAGGTGTAGGGCGACCGCCAGAATCACTGCCAGGAGGAAGAGCACTGAGATCAAGGCCAAGGTCACCACCAGCTAAAACTGCAGCTCAGCTTGGGGGTCAGTGGGCTCACAGTGGTCACTGAGGTCCGGCAGCGCCTCCTGCAGGCTGTCCGCGAAAACCAGGAGCAGCGTGGCGGTGGCCGAGAGGGGCGGCTGTCCCCCGTCGCGCACAGCAACCAGCAGGCGCTGGCGGGCCGCGTCCCTGTCGCCCAGGGCCCGCGCCGTGCGCACCTCGCCCGTGCGCAGCCCCACGCTGAAAAGTCCGGGCTCGCTGGCCTGCAGCACGTGGTAGGACAGCCAGGCGTTGTGTCCAGAGTCGGCGTCCACCGCCACCACCTTGGTGACCAGGTAGCCGGGCTGCGCGGCGCGCGGCACCATGTCGAAGAGCGCCGAACTGTCGGGCCCCAGCGCCGGGTACAGCACCCTTGGCGCGTTGTCGTTGCGGTCGCCCACCAGCACGCGCAGGCTCACGTTGGCGCTGAGCGCGGGCGAGCCGTGGTCGCGGGCCTGCAGCGTCAGCTCGAAGGCGCGCAGCTGCTCGTGGTCGAAGGCGCGCTGCGCGAACACCACGTCGCTCTGTGCGCTCACGGACACGTAGGACGACAGCGCGCGCGGCTCCAGGTCGCTGGCCACGATGGAGTAGGAGACGTGGCCGTTGGGCCCCAAGTCTGGATCTGAAGCGCTAACTTGGGCGGTGGAAGCTCCAGGCGGGTTGTTTTCTGCCACGTGGACCACGTAGGAGGCCTGGTGGAAAACTGGAGCGTTGTCGTTGACATCGCGGATGTGTAGGGTGATGCTTGTACTGTAGGAGAGGGGCGGCTTGCCCTTGTCGGTGGTTGTGATGGTAACATTGTACTCTGCCCTCTGCTCTCGGTCTAGGGCACCGTCAATCACTAGCTTGTAATAATTCTTGGAGGTAAATTCTAATTTGAAGGGAACTCCTTCCTGAATATAGCATGTCACCATATCATTTTGCCCAGAATCCTGGTCTCGGACTTTAATGAGGGCTATTACGATTCCAAGGTCTGAGCCCTCGAGAATCTGGCTAGAGAAGGGCATTAATGTCACCTCTGCACTCACACTGAAAAACTCCTCTGCACTAATCCGCAGTTTTCAAGCTGGCAACTCCTGGACACTGAGCCTCAGATCCTTGGCCAGGTTCCCCACCCTCGAGCCCTTGGCCAGCTCCTCTGAAATCGAGTACTGGATCTCCTGGGAGATTGCCCTACACAACAAAGACAGCAGGAAGAGAAGCAGTACCTGACTTCTCATTGTTTCAGCTTTTCTGGAGCTCCTAAGCATTTCTTGAACTCTCTGGGAAGCTGCTCTTCAAGATGTCTCTGGGATGTTTAAAAAAATCAATGACAGCTCCCTGGACTTTTGAGATTTGAGGGTAGGACTTATTTGTTAGGCGCTTGAGGTTGCACAGGAGGTGCGTTTGCGTTCTGATGTGCACAGGACAAAGCAGAAAAACACTCTGCCCATCACTCCTGCAGAAATGAGAACCCTTATGTTCCCTTTGGTCAACAGTAGCACCCAGAGGTTGTCTGAGAAAACTGCATATTGCCCAACTATTTATTCCTCAAACTGTAAGCTCTTGGACCTATATATCTTGTCTTTTTATTTGTTGGAAAGAACAAACTATTCAAATTTTCCCTTTAAATCTGATATTTTCTAGCTTTTCATAATCTTTGAAGTGTTGCCATCACTTTATTCTTCTTTCTTCATTAAATATTTTTCATAAGGCATACAGCTTTTTTTTTTCAGTTTTGGGGGCAGAAATATCTTTAGTGATTCCACTGTATTTATAAACACTGGCATGACTAGTATGGATGTAACCAATTAGGTTACTGGTAGTGGATAAAAAGGTCTAATCTTTGCAAAAAAAAGGAGTGAGTCAAAGCCCTAGACTTATTTTAATATATTGCTCATCATTTTAAAACATAGATAATCTTCCCATTACGTACAGAGGAGCCTGATATTTTGTTAAAAAGACCAATCTAAGCACAAGAGACCAATTTGAGCGCACACATGTTTTTATAAAACTAAATCCTGTGTAAACTTATTTATTTCTTTGAAATCAGTGCTTCTTTACTATATGACTGTATACACAAATACTCCTTAATGCCAATTCTCAGCTCCAGTAAATTTATACCATTAATAAGTGTAATGAGTTTGATTTGACCACTGGTAAATCTTGGAGAGGAAGTGAGAGTTCTTAGACACTCCATTTTGAAACTTACCTGTAATCCTTGAACCAGTCTTGGGTAACTAAAACAAACATCTTTATTTCAAATGCACTACCGAATTAAATACAAACTCAACAATTTATTCTGTTATTTTGCAGTGCTAATCAATACCCCTCTTACATTCCAGTCAAGACAGATTATTATCTGTTTTCTGAAGACATCGTTTCCCTTGTTTTCCCTACTTCATGCCTTTATACTTTCTGTTCCTTTTATTATAAACCCTCCTCCCTTTTTATTGTAATGAACTCTTGCCTATCCCTCAAAAATCCTTTTTAGTTAAAATGGGATGTCTGAGACTTCTTATAATCCATACAAGTAGATGCCTTTGTACTCTGTGCATTTTCCCAGGGTATATGTAGGCTATACTATTTTTTTAAAAATTAATTTATTTATTTTTGGATGCATTGGGTCTTTGTTGCTGTGTGTGGGCTTTCTCTAGTTGTGGAGAGTGTGGGCTACTCTACGCCGCGGTGCGTGGGCTTCTCATTGAGGAGCATGGGCTCTAGAGTGCAGGTTCAGTAGTGGCGCCAGGCTTAGTTGCTCCGCGGCATGTGGGATCTTCCCGGACCAGGGCCTGAACCCGTGTCCCCTCCATTGGCAGGCAGATTCTTAACGACTGAGCCACCTAGGCTATGTTTTATATGAAATTCTTAGAAAATTCTCTTTGAACATATAAAGTTCCCCTGACCCTAGCCATTTAATTTTTTTTCTCTTTACAAGGAAAGGTATATTAATATTGTAAAGATTTTTCCTAAAAAATATTCCAAAGGTAATGTGCCTTTTTTCTGTGATGCATTTGTAGGCTTGGGTGAGAATATACACTTCTCTGCTTTCAGTTATTTCGTTCAGGTCCTTTTGTCTCACACTTTTGACTGTACCTTTTCCTAACACACTGAAGGAGAGCTGTATTCCTTTGTTTGAGACCTAATGAAATCTGTTTTGGCCTAATTTTGGATGACTCTCTGGTGCGATTTTATGGGTGAAATTAATTTCATAAATTTCAAAATGGGCCAACAATTTCTAGCCCAATAAGTTGTAGGACTCCTATTCCATTGTTGAAGTGGATGGTCTGGAAACCTCTCATAGAGGTTAAGACATATCTCCTAACATTTTAAAATCCTTCCCAAAGGACAAGACCTGCCACTCCAAGGCTCATAACAGTTTAGGCAATTGAGCTTCCCACCTTCAGAGAAAAGGCTGAAATCCACATGGATACACACACACACACACACACTTTAAGTATACAAAGTAGGGACTACATGCCAGGTAAAAGAATTTGACCAACATCTATGTTTTTTACCCTATCATTTTTATGTCATCAGGATGAAATGAGATTGGTCTGTCTTGGAAGGAGTTAAGCATCATATTATTATAGCCTAAAATACCATATATATGTGTGTTTATATATATATAATATATATTATATATATATGCTTTATATATATATATGCCTGTTTACCAGGATAGACTAGGTAGGTTGGAGTGACAAACTTCATCACAGTGATTTAAAATGAAAAAAGTCTACTTATCACAGATATACAGATCAATGTTGAGTCAACCACAGGGCTCTTCTGTCACTGTAGTTATTCAAGGACCCAGATAGATGGCACAGTCACAAGTTCAAAGAGTAAGTTAGAAATCTGGTAATTCTTACAATGGCAACTAGAACTTCGTTTGGGAAGAAATTCACATACTTCCATTTACAATGTATTGGTCAGAACTATTTACTAGGCCCACTCAGCCATACCAGATCAGCAAGTGCAGCCCCACCACAATCCCAGAAGAAGAGAGGAACATATATTTAAACAAAAGAATCAATGACGACCACATTGCTTTATTTTCAAATAAATGTGTGTTAAAGCTTTTTAATAACCACACTGGCATAACTGTTCTTTATAATGTTCAAAAAGAAATAAGCTCACCTGAATTTGCTTGTCATCTCCTTTCATTTCAAGTAAATCTTGAGATATCAGGAGAGGCTCGCTTTTCTCACAGCTCTCCTGGCTGATGAGCGTGTCCGCGTAGTTGGGCTGCGGGAAGATCAAGTGACTCCTCCGCGAGTCCCTGGTGAGCGAGACCTCCTGGGAATAGGTCTGCAGGAAAGCTCGCACCCCGTCCACGCCCACAAAATGAGAGGCGGGTACGCCCGCTGGTACACCTCCCGAAGCTTGCAGCACATGCGGTCTGTGCCAGCACTGCAGTCTGAGCGCCAGCAGCACGACGACAAAGGCCAGGAAGACGCAGGACACTATGGCCACTGCCACCACCAGGTACAGTGTGAGGCCTGAGTCGTCAGGTTCTGCTGAGGGCTTGAGGCTTCCCAATTCGGCCAGGACGTCTGGGATGCTGTCAGCTACTGCCACTGTGAGAGTGACTGTGGCGGAGAGAGGGGGCTGGCCGTGGTCCTGGACCGCCACCACCAGGCTCTGCTTGAGCGCGTCTCTGTCCAGCAGGGCCCGCGCTGTGCGCACCTCGCCCGTGTGCAGCCCCACCGCGAAGAGTCCCGGCTCGCTGGCCTTGAGCAGGCGGTAGGACAGCCAGGCGTTCTGGCCTGAGTCTCTGTCCACAGCCACCACCTTGGTCACCAGGTAGCCGGGCTCTGCAGAGCGGGGTGCCAGCTCTACACCCGTGGAACCATCGGTGGGGAGGGTGGGGTACAGGATTTCAGGTGTGTTGTCATTCTGGTCCAGCACGAGTATGCTTAGAGACACGTTGCTGCTGAGTGGAGGGTCCCCGCTGTCACTGGCTGTCACCAATAGTTTCAGGTCTCTAACCTGCTCATAGTCGAAGGAGCACAAGGCATACAGGACTCCGGTATCCGAGTTTATGGAGATGTAGGTGGAGAGAGGTGCCCCCTGGAAGGCATCCTCAGTCAGTGCATAGGTGATGTGGGCGTTCTCGATGCTGTCAGGGTCCTGGGCGGTCACAGAGAAGACGGAGGCTCCCCTGGGGTTGTTTTCAGGAATGTAGGCAGAATAGGAGGCATGAGTGAAAGCAGGTGGGTTGTCATTGATATCCGCCACATGCAGGGTGATGTGTGCGTCTGTGGACAGCGGCGGACTTCCCCAATCTGTAGCTCTCAGAGTGATGTTATATTCGGACACCCGTTCACGGTCCAGGCATCTGGCTGTCACTAAGCGGTAATATCGGTTTATCGATTTTTCTAAATTAAATGGCATATTTCCCAGAACAAAAACTGTGACTTGCCCATTTTGCCCCGAATCCCGATCATGCACGTTGATAAGGGCAATTTCCCTTCCAGCAGTAGCCTCTTCTGGGACTGATCCTGTGAGAGAAGTAATCGTAATTTCCGGGGCATTGTCATTCACATCCAGAACTGTGACCAGAATCTTAGCTCTTGAAAGGAGACCTAGTCCATCTTGTGCTTCAATTTTAATTTCATAGAAAGTAGCATCCTCATAATCTAGGCTTTGTGATATTGATAAATCCCCAGTCACTGAGTTGAGATTAAAAATCTGAGCGATTCTCCCAGGGATTTTATCTAGTACATAGGATACTTGAGCATTAAATCCCTCGTCAGGGTCAGTGGCATTCACCGTGAGCAGCCAGGTGCCTACCGGCAAGTTCTCCTGAACACTTACTCGATACTCAGGCTGAGTAAATACTGGTGGATTGTCATTTGCATCCAGCACTATCACTTGGATGCGCAAGTTGCTAGAATGAACAGGGTCGCCACCATCAGAAGCAATTAGGACAAGCTGGTGAACTTTCTTTTCCTCACGGTCAAGAGCCTGCTGCAGCACCAGCTCTGGGTACTTGGCCCCATCAGAGACACTCTTCACAGCCAAGGAGAAGTAGTCATTTGGGCTGAGCTGATAGTTCAGCAGAGAGTTCATGCCCACATCTGGGTCAAATGCAGTCTTGAGTGGAAATCGAGTTCCTGGAACCGTTAGTTCACCAATTTTTATTTCCAATTCCTCTGTTAGAAAATCAGGAGCATTGTCATTAAGGTCTTTAATTTCTATCTCTACTTCAAAAATTTTCAATTTGTCTTCAACCAGGATGTTAAAACTCACCAGACACCGCGCGCTCTGAGCGCAGAGCTCCTCCCGGTCTATCCTGCCCGCAGTGACCAAGCTGCCGCTTCGCGGGTTCAGAGCAAAGAGCTGCGTCCTACCTCTGGAGACGATGCGGACTCCCCGCTCCGCCAGCTCCTGGGGCTCCAGCTCCAGGTCCTTGGCGATGTTGCCCACGAAGGAGCCCTTCTCCAGCTCCTCTGGCACCGAATAGCGGATCTGCCCGCATCCGGTCTTGCACAGCGTCCCCAGAAGCGCGTACAGCAGGGCCAGTCCTCCGCCATTTCTGAATCTCAGGTAATTGGTCATTTCCTTTTTGGTGAATTATTTTCTCTGAATTGGGTACCAATTTCTCACGACGGACTTCAGTCTTATTTTCTCAAGGAACTAACCCTTTCGTGGGCCTAATTTATAGGTTACGGAGCTGGCTGACTGAAAGGGTGAGCGTTGGAGCAGCCTCGGATCTTGTAAATGTGATTTGCTGGTTCTTTGCTCTTTGGAAACAAGGAAATGGATTAGCTCTTCAGTGGCGTTTTCCTCCTTGAGTGGTGAACAGCGACGCTCAGAGGCATAACCGTTTACTGCACCCTCTTAGACAAACCCAAGCCAGACTTTCTGTTTCTCAGCACCTGAAATTCTTTTTATCAGAGGTAATGGGATCAGTTTTTATTTCACATAACTGAATCGCTATATGTTAAAGGATGTGACTTCAAGTTATCTTCCTTGGGAAGCCATGAGCTAATCTTAAGATCATTAATATTGCTTCAAACATGCTGAAGTTACTGTTTTGAAATGTTCAGACAAAGTTTAAGAACCTCACAGAAATATCAGCCATATTTATAGGCATGCCTCTTGAAATTTGTCCTTGATGGCCTGACATCTTGGTTTCAATATTTTCCATTTAACCCATCCATTAAACACACATATAATTAAGTGTACGACAAAACCTGGGGATTTAAGGTGAACAATATGAACACAGCCACTTTCACAGAGTTACAAGGATATAAAAGCAAACAAGGAATTACAGTGCATTGAGATAACTACCATAATGGGAGAAGCCAAGGGCAATGGGAGGGCCTCCAACCTGGCCTTGGAGGTTAGCAAAGGCTTCCCCAAGAAACATGAGAGGAGTGGATCAGGGATAAGGCCTGGATGTGAGAGAGGCGAGCATGGGAATGCCTAGATGTGAGAGAGAAACCACAGAACTTCAGGGTACTGAAAGTAGTCCACTTTGCCTAAATCTAGAGTATGAAGATGTTTTTAAGGACTGAAAAACTGAAACTAGTAGAGATAAAGTTTTGTTTTATATGCCAGAAACCCTTTTCCTGTATTTGTTTTCCTCTCCAAGCACACAAATAGGAATTCATTTGTCACTTCAATCATGATGCATTATATACCTATGTATAAGGCATTTATTTTCAGGAAGTGTTACTATAAGCACTAGAAGGAACTTTGTATTCAATTTTCCTCAGTTCATACTTTTATTTACCTGCAAAATGTTATGACATATTTTTCCACAGTGAGTTCCAACTTTATCTCAAAGAATATTATGTAACAGTAGTAAGACAATGGAATGCATTGTTTCAGATCAATTCTCCCTCCAATGCCCTTAAACAATAAAGAACCACAGCACCTTAAAGAATGACAATACCATTATATACATGACTTAGTTAGTACATGATTATTTCCAAATAAAAGATGATCCCATTTATATATTAGTATAATTTTTGTTCTCTGTTATTAAATATATAACTAACATACTAAAAGCCAACATGGGAAGAGGAATGGGGAAGGTAAACTTGGTTGTAAAGGGGACATATGTTGGTTGAGGAATTGGAAACATTTTTAACAGCTGCTGTGAGTAGGAAATTTTGAGAAGGGAAATGTAAAAGGAGAACCTTTAGGGGCAATAATTTGATATGGTCTCTGAATCCCTTGAGGATATATATTATTTTTAAAGATAAAAAGGCAATGTGGTTTGCACATATGAGAAAAAATAAAAGTAACGGCGGGGGGGGGGGGGAACATCCCTGCCGGCGCAGTGGTTAAGAATACTCCTGCTAATGCAGGGGACACTGATTGAGCCCTGGTCTGGAAAGATTCCACATGCCATGGAGCAACTAAGCCTGTATGTCACAACTACTGAGACTGCGCTCTAGAGCCCGCAAGCCACAACTACTGAAGCCCGTGCACCTAGAGCCCATGCTCTGCAACAGGTGAAGCCATCGCAATGAGAAGCCCACGCACCACAATGAAGAGTAGCCCCTGCTTGCTGCAACTAGAGAAAGCCCACGTGCAGCAACGAAGACCCAACGTAGCCAAAAATAAATAAATAAATAAATAATTTTTTTTTAAAAAGTAACACGGAATAGAAACATCTTTACTGTTATACAAACCATGTATTATAGAGCAAATGATAACTCAGTCACTTCTTAAAGGAACACAGAGCTACTTTAGAGGCTAATGAGATTTTTAACTAAACAGAGATTCCATGACATACCCTCCTGAAACACGGTGAAGTATATATATTTCTAAATTTGCATCTTTTAATAGGGAAGATCATGCAAATCAAGAAAAATGAAGAATCTCACTGCCAAACTGAAGAAAAAATATTAAGACTGAGTGAGAAGAAAACAACCAACTAAAGTATTTCATTATTCATAAACAAATATAAATAAACATAAAAGCCTTAAATTTTAAAGGAGGGAGGCATCTGGGGAAACATAAAAGTCAACATTTATATTTCTAAGAAGGAAAGAATTGTTGATCCAGGTGCAGGGGATGGTTTCCTCAGGGACGAGAAAGAAGTATGAGAAGCCAGACACGCCAGTTCCTCAGGCAGTGCTCTTTTGATAACCTAAATATCACCTTCACTTACTAACTCCTGATTTATAATCATGACGCAATGATTCTAGCTCCTCTTCCTGTTTACACTGTGTGAACACTTAGAACTAGAAAGAAATAATTCACCAGGACTAATTTCCTAAAAATTGAATATATCCACAAAGAAATATGGGAAATAGAAAAGGTATGGTAAACTGTGGAGACAGCTAAGTAATTAGGTAAAATTTCTTTTAGCAAAGTAGCTCACAGGTATATTGCGAAGAGAATTTACCTGAGAAAAAGTTTCTTCTTTGTCTTCAGGTATAAGTTGAGGTTCTGAAAGAAAATCCTTTTTCTCACAGCTCTCCTGGCTGATGAGCGTGTCCGCGTAGTTGGGCTGCGGAAAGATGACGTGACTCCCCCGCGAGTCCGCGGTGAGCCAGGCCTCGTGGGAATAGGCCTGCAGGAAAGCCCGCACCCCGTCCACGCCCACAAACTGAGAGGCGGGCACACCCGCTAACCCGCCTCCTGAAGCCTGGAGCAGGCGCGACGTGTGCCAGCGCCTCAGCCTGAGCGCCAGCAGCACAATGACAAAGGCGAGGAAGACACAGGAGACCGCAGCCACCGCCACCACCAGGTAGAGTGTGAGACCTGAGTCGTCGGGGTTGGCATAGGTTCTGATGCTGCCCAAGTCGGCCAGGGCCTCGGGGATGCTGTCCGCCACCGCCACGGTGAGCGTGACGGTGGCCGAGAGAGGGGGCTGGCCGTGGTCCTGCACCGCCACCACCAGGCTCTGCTTGAGCGCGTCTCTGTCCAGCAGGGCCCGCGCTGTGCGCACCTCGCCCGTGTGCAGCCCCACCGCGAAGAGTCCCGGCTCGCTGGCCTTGAGCAGGCGGTAGGACAGCCAGGCGTTCTGGCCCGAGTCTCTGTCCACAGCCACCACCTTGGTCACCAGGTAGCCGGGCTCTGCAGAGCGGGGTGCCAGCTCTACACCCGTGGAACCGTCGGTGGGGAGGGCGGGGTACAGAATTTCCGGCACGTTGTCGTTCTGGTCCAGCACGAATATGCTCAGAGACACGTTGCTGCTGAGCGGTGGGTTCCCACTGTCATGCGCTGTCACCCACAACTGCAGTTCATGGAATTGCTCATAGTCAAAGGAACGCAGCGCGTAGAGGATGCCAGTGTCAGAGTTGATGGAGATGTAGGAGGACAGAGGTGCCCCCTGAATGATGTCCTCAGCCAACTTATAGGTTACATGGGCGTTGTCATCACTGTCAGGGTCATGCGCCATCATGGAAAAGATGGAGGCACCTCTGGGGTTGTTTTCTGGAATGTAGGCAGAGTAGGAGGTGTGGGGAAAGGTGGGAGGGTTGTCGTTGATGTCTGTCACCTGCAGCAAAATGTGAGCATCTGTGGACAGAGATGGGTTCCCTCCATCTTTAGCAATCACAGTGATGTTGTATAAAGAAAACTGTTCCCTGTCAAGGACTCTGGTTGTAACCAGTCGGTGGTAATTGTCCACTGACCTTTCTAATTTGAAAGGAAGGTTCTCCGAGAGTGAACATGTGATAAATGCATTCTGCCCAGAGTCTCTGTCATGTACATTGAAAAGTGCAATTGTGGTTCCTGGAGGAGAGTCTTCAGGAACTGAGCTGGTAGCAGACGTCATGTAAAATTCTGGGGGATTGTCATTTACATCGAGAACAGTGACAATGACCTTCGTTCTGGTCAGAAGGCCTGGACCATCCTGAGCTTCAATATCAATTTCATGGAATTTGGCATCCTCATAATCTAGGCTTTTTGTGATCGTTATTTCTCCAGATGATGACTTAAGCTCAAATACCTCTGAGGTTTCTTCAGGATTTTTCTCCAGAAAATATGCCACTTGAGCGTTGTATCCCTCATCTGCATCAGTGGCGGTCACTGTGAGTATCCGGGTGCCTACGGGCGTATTCTCTGGAACATTTACATGGTACTCGGGCTGTGTAAAAACAGGCGCGTTGTCGTTCGCATCCAGGACCATCACGCGGATGCGGGAGGTGCCAGATCTGATAGGGTCGCCCCCGTCCAAAGCCACAAGAACGAGATGGTGAACGGCTTCTTCCTCACGGTCAAGGGCGCGTTCCAGCACCAGCTCCGGATACTTATTCCCATCTTTTCCGCTTCGCACGTCCAGGGAGAAGTGGTCATCTGAATTAAGTTCGTACCTTTGGAGGGTGTTCTCTCCGACGTCTGCATCATGCGAGCTCTTCAGAGGGATCCGGAATCCTGGCGTAGTCAGTTCACTGATTTTTAGCTCCAGTTCCTCTACTACAAAGCGAGGGGCATTATCGTTAATATCTGTTATTTCCACCTCTACTGAATAAATACTCAATTTATCTTCCCGGAGTATGTTGAAACTCAGCAGACACCGCGCGCTCTGAGCGCAGAGCTCCTCCCGGTCTATCCTGCCTGCGGTGACCAAGCTGCCGCTTCGCGGGTTCAGAGCAAAGAGCTGCGTCCTACCTCTGGAGACGATGCGGACTCCGCGCTCCGCCAACTCCTGAGGCTCCAGTCCCAAGTCCTTAGCGATGTTGCCCACGAATGAGCCCTTTTCGATCTCTTCTGGCACAGAATAGCGCATCTGCCCAGCTCCAGCCTCCCATAGGGTCGCCAAAAGAAGGCACAGCAGGACAAGCCTTCCGCGGCTTGGCAACTTTAGCAGAGCCGCCATTTCTTGAGCTGCAGTCTTTTCTCCCAGGCAACTTCCAGCATCCAGGCCGGGATTCCAATCTTTATTCCTCAGGGTCTGAGGTGACCAGCATTCACGGGACCCAGGTAACTGTGGAGAGAAGTAGTGGGCTGCTGGACTTAATTTTTTTGCTGTCCCGAAGCTTGCGGGCCAAACGCCCAGCCTTTTGTGTTATGCGAGCCGTAAGGTTGGAGTGGATGTCTCACAGGCTTACTTCTTAGGTGGTCAACAGCGACGCCCAGAGGCCTAAGTAATTTCTGCACTCTTTTAGGTAAACCCAAGTTATTATTTGTTGCCCCTGTGACTTTCAAGTTGTTTTGAAGAATCTTACAGTTCTAAGATACCTTAGAAGTAGCTCTTTCAAGTCAGGAGTCTTTTTTTCAGGATGAATAAGAATGGTGTGAATGAATGTGACCTTGATAGTAGTTGCAAGGAGAGTATCATTGAACGTTGGAGGCATTAATCAAGGCAGCCTCTGCCCTTATGCCAAACATCTTCAACCTCTTATTTTATATTCAGAGACAATAAGATTAATCTAAAAATATTAGCTACATTATATTCTAATGTTATATATTTTAAATTTCTGTGCTTAATGGCTTAGTATTGAACTTCAAAACCTGTATTTTTCCCCCAAAATCTGTATTTAAATTATTGAATTTTCAGACATTTAATTGGGTGACTACCCAATTAAGTCCTGACACTTTGCCTGATTGATGCTGGAGATAGAAATGGTGCACCTGATGAACACAGTCCCTGTTCTCAGGAAGCTTACAGGATAAGGGAGGACATAGTAAAGTACACAGAGTATTTTAATAGAGTATGGTAACTGCTATGATGGTTGGAAACCCTGGGCAATGGGAGAATACATAGGAAGGGTATCCAGCCTAGATTTGGGGGTCAGGAAAGACTTTTCCAGGACAAGATTGAAGCTGGATCCTAAAGGGTATGACTGGATCAAGAAAGAGGCTGGAGTAGTGTTCTAGAACCTTAGTACAAATTCTTGGAGGTGAGAGGCAGCACGAACATTAAGGAAACTGAAGGTGGTTTGTTCCTTGTTCTTTTCAAGATTGTTAGGGCTACTTGAGGTCCCCTGACACTCCATATGAATTTTAGGATGGATTTTTTTTCTATTTATACAAAAAAAGGCATTGGGATTTTGATAGGGATTGCACTGAATCTGTAGATTGCTTTGGGTAGCTCTATAAGTTTTTGATAGATACTCTTTATCAGGTTAAGGACGTTTCATTCAATTTCCAGTTTGCTAAAAGATTTTAATCCTGTGTTGAATGTTCTCAAGACCTTTATTATGCCTCTATTGAAATGAACATATGGCTTTTTATCTTCAATCCCCTAATATGAAGTTTTATATTATTAGATTTTCTTATATTGAAATATTCTTGCATCCCTAAGTAATAAACCCCATTTAGTCGTAAGCTATAAATATTACATATATAGTAGATAGGATTTTGAATCAACATTCTTGAGCGAGATTGCACACTTCTGGTCTCATTTCAGTCTTTTTGCCTTTTGGCTTCTTCCCCATTGAACTTTTTTCATTTTTAACCCATTCCTCTGAGAACCCTGATGAAATATTTATTGGAAACAATTGATATTAACTCACCATGTTTTCTAGTAGAGCCTCTAGTTTGTTTTTTAAAACTTTTTCTTCAACATTGTTTTGATACTTTTGAGTCTCATTAAATAACTGCTCGACATCCCTTATTGTAGTTCTCTAAAGATTTCTGTTTCTTTGTCTTTGACAACATCTGGTTTTACTCTGTATATTATTTCCCACTCATGTTTCTTGCTTCGTATTAAGCTGTTTTATTTTTTCCTAGTCTCACTTGCTTTTCCTTCCCTTTCTCTTTTCCAGGTCTTTGTCTATAATCAGAATTCGGGGTTTTCTTTTAAGATCTCTAAAACGAATTTTAGTCATGCCATCTGACTAGCCGATATTAGTCCCAGCACTGGACTTGACAGTAGTTTCATTTTCTCCCCACTGGTGTCGGCTTCTATTGCTTCATCATCATAATTCTTCTTTGTTTGCATTTCAATAATTTATACTTTTTGTTACTTTTCCTATTATTTTATTTAAATTTATGCTAATATTATATCTTTCTTGCTCTGTTTCTTGAGTGGCAAGCTAAACTCACTTGTTTTAAATCATTTGCTTTTTGAAATTCTTATAGTTGTCTACAGATTTACCCCTAAATATTCTTTTCTCTGCATTCCACAATTTTTAATAAGTAATATTTTAATTCTTATAGTTTTTATTTCATTGTGATTTTTTAAATCCAAGAGTAATTCAGGGTTGTAGATTTAAATGTCCAAACTTTTCTGTTTCCTTCTACTATTTTAAAATGTTTGCTTTGTGATTTTTCCAGCTTTATTGAGGTATAATTGACAAATAAAATTGTAAGATATTTAAAGTGTACAACATGATGATTTGATATATGTATACATTGTGAAAGGATTCCTCTACTGAGCTAATTAACACATCCACCGCCTCACATATTTACCTTTTTGTGTGTGTGTGAGAGCATCAGGTTCTACTCTTAGCAACTTTCTATTATACAATACAGTGTTGTCAACTGTAGTCTCACGCTATACATTAGGTCCTAAGGCCTTATTCCTCTTACAGCTGAAGGTTTGTACCCTTTTACTAATCCCTCCCTATTTTCCTCACCAGCCACTTTGTGATTTAACTACATAAGGCATGTATATTATTTGTACTTTGAAATTTGCTCTACCATTTTTGTGATGACTATGTAGTAAATTGTTGTAGATTTTCCATATGTTCATGTAAAAATTGGCTATTCTATATTTGTTGTGTGTACAAATACCCAACAAATCTGTCAGATCAAGCTTATAGATTCTGTTATTCAAATACGCTGTGTGCTTAGTAATTTTCTGCCTGTGTGATGTATTCTTTCTTATGGAACTGTGTTAAAGTCTCTTTTAAATTTCAGATTTGAAAATAATCTGTATTATTTTCAAAGCTATATTGTTTGGTAATAGGAGCTCATGATTTTTATATCCTTTTGGTTGTCTGTTCTTTTTATAAGTATGATCAGTTCATTAAAAAAATCACCACTAATGTTGTTGCCTTAAACACTACTTTGGTGTTATATTAAATTGACATGACTGCTTTCTTGTGTGTAAGGTGTGTGTGCATATCTATCGACATCTTTACCTTCAGTATTTCAGTATAATTTTATTTTAAGCACGTATCTTGTCAGCAGAATAGATGGATTTAAAAAATCAACCAAGGGCTTCCCTGGTGGCGCAGTGGTTGAGAGTCCGCCTGCCGATGCAGAGGACACAGGTTCGTGCCCCGGTCCGGGAAGATCCCACATGCCGCAGAGCAGCTAGGCCTGTGAGCCATGGCCGCTGAGCCTGTGCGTCCAGAGCCTGTGCTCCACAACGGGAGAGGCCACAACAGTGAGAGGCCGCGTACCGCAAAAAAAAAAAAAAAAAAAAAAAAAAAATCAACCAACTTGGCAATCTTGGTGTTTCAGTAGGTTAAAAGGTCATTTATATATACACAGAAGCAAAGTTTTAAATTATAAGAGTTGAGAAAATTTTAAATTGTAACAACTTATGGTATTGAGAGTATACTCTTGGTACCAAACAGAAAATAAAAATAAAAATCCACACCTAGACATACAGCAAGAATGAGAGAATTTTTTTTTAAAGCCATCAGAGAAAATAAAGATTACCTAAAAAATAATAATTTGTTGGCAGGAAATTCTCACTAGCAAAAGAAGGTTCCAGAATTCGCCAGGTCCCAGGCCATAACTAGGTATTTTAATGGCACTTTAATGGTATGCAGCAGTGGTATTCTGAATATCACAGCTCAGGTCTGAGAGACTTAGTGTTCATTTCCTGAAGCCAGCATCTGTGTCCACCTTACTCCCTTGGTCTTTAGCTTGCAACAAGTTACGACCATGGGAACTGGTAGGTAATGTTTTTATGTGATTTTCCGCCTTTTTAACTAGCTAAGGGGCCTAACTGCTTATTTTGGATGCAAGCAGTAAGCCTGGCTCAGGTCCCTTGTTTAGCCCGAAGCCCTTTTGTCCCTATTACACTGCTTGAACAATCTCATCTAAGTACAAGACTAGAATTCCCACTTTAGTTTTAGCCTGGCTCACCACTTTCTGTCCCATCTTCTGTCCATTTAGCTATCTATCTTTTATTTGTGCCTGACTATGCTTCTGCTTTCTTCTTTTTTATTTTATACATGTATCTTTAAGTTATTGGAGCAGAGTAAGTATATCAAAGCATAGATTTACTCCCCTACAATGCATTTCTTGTGAAGAGCTTACACACATTAAAATGGAATATATACTTGATTTCTGTTAGTTGTTTACATTACAGGCATAATATACAAATCACGAGGCTTCAAACTATTTCTCAAGTTGCACAGAAAATTTTCTGTCATTCATCTTATTACTTAATTTCATGTTACTTAAACAGTTGATGCATTCTTGAGCATGCATAAAACATGTCAAAATAAATGACTAAACAAAAGGCTAAGAAAGTTTAAATTTGCAGCTTACCTAGATTTCCATAATTTTATATTAACACAACTTAAAAATACTACTTTAGACAATCTTTACTTTTTCAAATGTCCCCAAATAAAACAGCGCCCCGACAGATGACATCTACATTAAACTTAAGGATAAATTAGGAGATATTTATAACTTAAGGATATTTGAAAACAGTATTAGTCACATTAATATTGGTGGACCTTTTCTAGTAAAACCCAATCCTTGCTAGATAAGAGAATGGTAAAGCCAGACAAATAAAATTATTTGGCCAGAAGCAAGCAAGAAAACTTTAGAAGCCAAATCTCCTTGTTTCTAATGCAGTGCTCTTTCCACAACTCTTTTCATTAGAACTCTTTGTTCTAATGAAAGAACAATGATAAATATACTCGGATATAAACATTTAATGATTTCCCAGGATTTGTAAATAGAAAGCTACAATGATATATGGGAAATAGAGAACTGTTAGTAGTAAAGAATGGAAGCAAGTAAGTAAAGTCAGGAATTATTTTTATCTAGATAAATTTACTACACAAAGTTTACCTGAGAAAATGTTTGCTTTCTGTCTTCAAGTAAAGACTGGGGTGCTGATAGAAAATCCTTTTTCTCACAGCTCTCCTGGCTGATGAGCGTGTCAGCGTAGTTGGGCTGCGGGAAGGTCACGTGACTCACCTGCGAATCCGCGGTGAGCGAGACCTCGTGGGAATAGGTCTGCAGGAAAGCCCGCACCCCGTCTACGCCCACAAAGTGAGAGACGGGCACGCCCGTCAATCCTCCTCCTGAAGCCTGGAGCACACGCGACCTATGCCAGCGCCACAGTCTGAGCGCCAGCAGCAAAATGACAAAGGCGAGGAAGACGCAGGACACCGCGGCCACCGCCACCACCAGGTACAGCATGAGGCTGGAGTTGTCCAGGTTGGTGGAGGGTTCCATGCTGCCCAAGTCGGCCAGCACATCTGGGATGCTGTCAGCCATCGCCACTGTGAACGTGACAGTGGCCGAGAGAGGGGGCTGGCCGTGGTCCTGGACCGCCACCACCAGGCTCTGCTTGAGCGCGTCTCTGTCCAGCAGGGCCCTCGCTGTGCGCACCTCGCCCGTGTGCAGCCCCACCGCGAAGAGTCCCGGCTCGCTGGCCTTGAGCAGGCGGTAGGACAGCCAGGCGTTCTGGCCTGAGTCTCTGTCCACAGCCACCACCTTGGTCACCAGGTAGCCAGGCTCTGCGGAGCGGGGTGCTAGCTCCACACCGGTGGAACCGTCAGTGGGGAGGGCGGGGTACAGAATCTCAGGTGTGTTGTCATTCTGGTCCAGCACGAATATGTCCAGTGACACGTTGCTGCTGAGCGGCGGGTCCCCGCTGTCACTTGCAGTCACTCTCAATTGCAGGTCACGGAACTGCTCATAGTCGAAGGATCGCAACGCATACAGGACTCCAGTGTCTGAGTTGATGGAGACAAAGGAGGATAGAGGTACCCCCTGGATGGTGTCCTCCACCAGGGAATAAGTGACTCGTGCATTCTCATTGCTGTCAGCATCGTGGGCAGTCACGGAGAAAATGGAGGCACCTCTGGGGTTGTTTTCTGGAATGTAGGTGGAGTAGGAGTCCTGGAGGAAGACAGGGGAGTTGTCATTGATATCTGTCACTTGCAGTGAAATGTGTGTTTCGGTAGATAGAGTCGGAGTTCCCTGATCTGCTGCTGTTACTGTGATGTTGTACTGGGAGGTAAGTTCTCTGTCCATTGTTCTTTCTGTCACTAAACGGTAATAATTATCATCTAACTTTTCTAATTTAAAGGGTAGATTTCCAGAAATGGAACACGTAGTGTGACCATTGTCTCCGGAGTCCTGGTCGTGCACACTGATAAGAGCAATTATGGCCCCAGGAGGAAAGTTTTCTGGGACTGCAGTGGTGACAGTGGTGATGGTCACCTCTGGGGCATTATCATTTATGTCCAGAACTTTGACCAGCACCTTAGCTCTGGCCATGAGGCTTGAACCATCCTGAGCTTGAATTTCCATTGGATAAATTTTGTATTCTTCGAAATCCAGAGGTTCTTTATTTGATATTTCTCCTGTGTAAGAATCCAAGTGAAATACTTGTGCCACTTTGTGGTCTATATTATGAAACAAATATGTTACTTCACCATTGGCTCCCTCATCTGGGTCCGTGGCTTTTACCGTGAGCAGCCGAGTGCCCAGCGGCACGTTCTCAGGAACACTCGTGTGGTACTGTGCTTGAGTAAACGCTGGAGGGTTGTCGTTTGCGTCCACCACCTGAACTCGAATTCGGAGGCTTCCTGAACGGACTGGGTTGCCCCCATCAAAAGCAGTGAGGAGGAGGCGGTGGACAGCGTCTTCTTCCCTATCTAGGGGACTCTGCAGCACCAACTCTGGCTGTTGGGACCCATCAGGTCCCTGTTGCACATCCAGGGAGAAATGAGGGTTGGAGCTGAGCTGGTACATCTGGAGCGAATTCATACCCACATCAAGGTCTTGCCCAGAAGGTAGAGGGATCCTGGTACCTGGAGTGGTTATTTCATTCATTTTAAATTCTACTTCCTCTAACTGGAATTGGGGAGTGTTGTCATTAATATCAATTATTTCCACTTCAACAGGGAAAAGCTTCATTTTATCCTCTTCCAAGACGTTAAAACTCACCAGACACTGCAGGCTCTGAGCGCAGAGCTCCTCCCGATCTATCCTGCCTGCGGTGACCAAGCTGCCGCTTCGCGGGTTCAGAGCAAAAAGCTGAGTCCTCCCTCTAGAGACGATGCGGACTCCCCGCTCCGCCACCTCCTGGGGTTGTAGTCCCAGGTCTTTGGCAAGGTTGCCTACAAAGAAACCTTTGTCTGTCTCTTCTGGCACTGAGTAGCGGATCTTCCCAGCCTGGGCTTCCAACAACATCCACAGAAAAAGGAACAGCAAGACCAGCCTGCGGCAGCCGAGCACCTTCACTCGAATCGTCATTGCTCTCTTGCTTCGTAGTTTTCTCCCAGTCTGGCACCAACAGTATTGTTTCTATGCTCTTCTGAGTCTAAATTAACCGAATTTTCAGGAGAATTCAGAGCATAAAGGGGTCCTGAAGTAGGATCTGGGCAGCCTCAGGGAGTCTGTTTTCAATCTGGCAGTGATGGAGGTTCTAAGAAGTTTTTTTTTCCCCTCGGTGTGTTTGTGTGTGGGTGTGTGCGCGCGCGCGCCCGCTGCCTTTATCTCCCAGACTGGTGAACAGCGGCACCCAGAGTCCTAACCAGTTACTGCACTCCTAGATAATACTTGAACTTTCTCTTCTCATTAACCTGATCAACCTTTCCTCAAGTCTTAGTTTATTGTCAAGGAAATAGTTAAGCATTATACATTATAACTATGAAAAGGAGAAATTGCTGTGTTCATTTAATTAGTTACATCTACATATTGCTTAATTGTAACATACAGTAGAATCCAAGCTATCCTGGATATTCCAGTAGTATTCCCAAGCTATCAGCTTTCCATTTGCTAGTCAGGAAGTATCACAAAGGGGACAAATCATTCCTCCACTTCTTCTGTAGTACATTTTGATCACTTGATAATTTCACAGGCCATATAGAAGAGCAAATGCCCTTTGACTGGAGGATGAAAAAAACTAAAAGGAAAAATAAACTTTTAGAGTGTAAGCAAGACTTTAGAAAATTGGACTATCCCATTTCCTATCCATTGCGCTCTGAATATTTAGCAGAAACCTTGGAATTTTGAAGGACATATTTTACTCCATCCTTATTTTTCCTCTTTTACTGAAGCATCTATGTATTATGTGGATTTAAAAAGACCTTTAATATGGGCTTTTTTTTTTTTTTTTTTTTTAAGTACGCGGGCCTCTTGCTGTTGTGGCCTCTCCCGTTGTGGAGCACAGGCTCCGGATGCGCAGGCTCAGCGGCCACGGCTCATGGGCCCAGGCGCTCCGCGGCATGTGGGATCTTCCCGGACCAGAGCATGAACCCGTGTCCCCTGTATCGGCAGGTGGACTCTCAACCACTCCGCCACCAGGGAAGCCCTAATATGGGCTTTTAAAAGACCTTCAACTCAGCTGAAAGTAATATATTTTGATATATTAAAATAACACTGGGCTTGGACTTCCCTGTCGGTCCAGTGGTTTAGACTCCATGCTCCCACTGCAGGGGGCAGGGGTTTGATCCCTGGTCGGGGAACTAAGATCCCGCGTGCCACACCACGTGGCCAAAACGAACAAACAACAAAAAACCACTGGGCTCTTGGAATTTCATTGGAAAAATGTCACATGAATATCTAATTTAGACTAAATTTAAGAGACACAAGAGGTAGTGATATTTTTCAAAATTGAAAATAAAAAGGCCACATCTTTATTTTTAGATAGTCTATATTAGGATAATATGTATTCTCCTACATCCACACTTAATGTTTTCTCCAAAAGAAGTTGGTTTTCTAAAACAGCAAGATTTTAAAACTATATTGCCTTCCTTCTTTTACTCATTGCAAATTAGTAAAAGGTTACTAACTGAAGTGTCTTGGGCTTAGTGTGATTTATTTATCCTTACACAGAAGTTAGGGAAGAATGATCTCTGCATTCCAGAAGCTGACAATTTTAGGAACAAATTGGGCCAGATATTGGCAGCCAACCCATGGACAGCATGACTGAGAAGGCTCTGGAAAATGATGCAGGGAAACAATCAAAGGCCAGAATAGTTCTTGGAGAGAGACTCTATGTTCTTACACAACCAAATCTACAGTTTCCCAGCTTCTCAAAGACAAATATAATGTAGCCCAAGAGCAGAACTTAAAGATGCAGTGAACCTCCTTCAATATTTCGAGGAAAGAACTCTTTAGCCAGAAACATAATTTTTCAGAACGTACATTAATAGGCACAAAGTTTTGCCCAAAGGAATTTTCTGGGCTAACGAAACAAATCAAAATATACATAGAAACTAGCAAGCAAACTTGTAGAGCTCTCGCACACCCCTAAAGACAACAAAAAATAAGCAGGATTGCTTACAGCAGGGTGATATTTATGAAATAAAAGTGTTAAAACTCACACGAATACATTTGAATCCAATGTAATAGTTAAGGCTTCACTGCTGGTACTACAGAAACTATCTAGTTGAAGATGTTTCTGAGTTAACTTGAAGAAATTAAGACTTTGCAATATCTGAAGTCACATATTGACTGTGGGAATAGGGCAAATCTCTCTTGCTGAAGTGGGAGCAACTCCACGTCCAGTCTTGGACCAGGCTGAATTGCAGGGCTGGAGGAGCACTGCAGGCACCAGGCTATGGCCAGAGTCACTGCTAGGAAGAAGAACATGAAGATCAAGGCGAAAAGGCCATGACCAGGTAAAGCTGTAGCTCTGGCAGTAGGTTCTGGGTGGTCGCTGAGGTCTGTCCACAACTCCTGCAAAGACTAGCTGCAGCATGACGAATGTCGTCATTGAGCATGGTGACCAGCAAGCCCCAGAGAACGGTGTCTCTGTCATCTGCAGTGCCCCAGTGGGCATCTTGCTCTTGTGCATTCTCAGGTTGAAGAGTCAGATTAGGACACCTGATAGGACAGTCAGGTGTTGCGCCCCAGTCACCTTGGCGACCAGGTAGTCGAGCTGCAGTGTGTGATGCCCCATTGAAGAGGCATGTGACTTCCAGGTGCAACTCCCAGCATAGCACGTCTTCTGTGAGTTTTTGCAGTGGTAGTACACCATTACAGGCAGGCTCACGCTGACACAGAGCACTGGTCCCAGACCACAGAGTCAGCTCAAAGGTAGGCTGCAGTGAACACCACTGTGCTCTGCACTCACTGACACGTCAGACAACAGCACCCAGGTCACTGGTCAGGAAAAATAGGAGGCACTTAGGGCACCAAGTTTCAGTTGGAAGTGCTAAAGTGTGCAATGGAGGCTCTGGGTGAGCCTCCCATTCCCAATCTCCTGGACCATACAGTAGACCTGTTGGAAAATTAGAGCATTTTTGTTGATGTGGGTTATATGCAGGCTAATGCTTACACTGGAGGAGAGGGACAGCTTGTCTTCGTTACCCCATGATTCCGAATCTGCTCCCGGTTTAGAATCCTTTCTGTCGGTAGCTTACAAAGAATTACATAGTAATTCTTTGTTGTGAATTGTTTGGCTATGTGTTTATTACTCTCTACAATATCTTTCACTTTTCCCTTCAAGAAATCTCTGAGTCCTGTTGTTTTGATTAGAGCAACCACAGTTCTTATCTCTAATAGGACTAAACACTCAGCTGAAAATCACCTGCACTGTATCATAGTTCTCAACCTGCGTTTCAACCAGGATTGTGAAAAGCGTCTTTAACTGTCTCCAGTCTTCTCTTCTAAGCTGTGATATAACAGTCATTCTTCAAAATCAAAGATGGTGCTGTCGTTATTGAATATACTGTGTATGCTCTGTGAGACCATGTGGAAAGTGTAGAACTCTACCTTAAGGGTGTCATCTAGGTCAGCAGGGATCACCTGAAGAATGCAGACAAGGAGGTTCTCTGGCAGGCAGACTCTGCTGTATACTTTGTAGCTCAGCATGGGAGGACTGGCTTTGGCATCCAAGACCTGCATCTTGCCCTGAGACTCCTCCCCACCACTAAGTGGTGGCAGCTCTGCTACTCTGGTCCAGATTTCTCCAATAAATAACCAGAATATTTACTGCCCTAGTGTTCTCTTTTACTTTGGGCAGTGAGGGAGATGGTTAACTGAAATTAATTTGATAAACTTGTAGAGAATTACTTGCAGCATCCATATCTACTGCAGTTTAGGAGTAAACTTTGCTCCTATTAAGATGTTTTCCAGAATTTTCAAAACAAAATGGCTGTGCTCAAAGCCGTATGTTATTTATATCCAGGATAAATAATTTATATAAAAAACATTTATAGGATTTCCAGTGAAGGTTTCAGATTCAAGGGGCCTAGGGACTTCCTTTGGCCTATTGGCTAGATCTATCCTGTCATTTGTTCCTTCCTACTCTCTTTACTGGCAGTAAAGAGAGGCTTCTCAGCACTCACCCATGGTTCTTGTCACCAACATGTAGATCTTTGGCGAGATTCCCCACTTTTAAATCCTCGGCTATCTCTTCCGGAATCTCTCAGCGTAACTGCTGCGCAGTTCACTAGGCTGAACAAAGACATCAGAAAAGGAAACAGCGCTTCCTGCACTCCCGCGTCTTCCCTGTGGGGAGACTTCTCTCTCTTCACGATGCTGCTTCGTAGGACCGAATGCACCTCGCTACAGTTGCTCCTCGGATTACCAAGGTGCGCTGGAAAGAAAAGGCAGCAGCTCTCTCAGACCTTCCTGACCCAGATATTTGGAGCAGATTGCAAGAGAGATGGCGTGCAGAGTCCGCTCCTGGTGTGTTTCTCAAAAATGTGCATACATCGCTGCGTCAGAACCGCCAGTGGGTTCCTTTGTTTCACTCTAAGCCACGGATTGGCCAACAGCGGCACCCAGAGGTCCAGTAGGATAGCTACCACATGTTATTTCTGAAAGTCCTCACAGGAGACTGTATTTGCTTTATTTCCGGGACTTATTTTTACAATACCAGTTGGTTCAGTATAAAGGCTACAAGTCACTATTTCTTTTTGACAAAATACTAATAAAGTGGTCTTTCCACAAAATTTAAATCAAACGTTTTAATTTATTAAAATTCACATCAGCTTAAAATAAAAATTCTTACACAATTTCCCTCTTGACATTTCCCTTTGAAGAACACTTGAAGCTTCTTTTTATTAAACATTTTTTACTCAAGAAATTACCCACTGTAAAAAGAATTTTACATGAGAAAAGGAAATTCTCACTGTATATTCTACAATATAAAAGAAACTTGCAATATAAAAGGTAGAAAATACTGACAAAAATTTTCAAGTATCAGTAATCGCATTATTTAATTACAATTTTACACATAACATAAAATTTACCAACTTAACCATTTTAAGTGTACAGTTCAGTAGTATTAAATACATTCATAATGTCATGCAACCATCACAATCATCCATCTCCAGAACTCGTTTTATCTTATAAAGCTGAAACCTATACCCATTAAATGGTAACTCCTCATTCTCCCTCCTCTCCAGCCCCTGGCAAACACCATTCTACTTGCTCTGTCTATGATTTTGACTATTCTAAATACTTCATATAAGTGGAATCATATGGTATTTGTCTTTTGCGTGTGTGTGTGACTGGCTTATTTTACATAGCATAATATCCTCAAGGTTCATCCATGTTGCAGCATATATCAGATTTTCCTTCCTTTTTAAAAGAATATGGAAGTTCCTCAAAAAATTAAAAATAGAACTACCACATGATCCAGCAATTCCACTTCCGGGTATGTTCTGAAAAAAACGAAAATACTAATTCAGAAAGATGTAATCACCCCTATGTTCACTGCAGCACCATTTACAATAGCCAAGATATGGAAGCAACCTAAGTGCCCATCAATAAATGAATGGATAAATAAGATGTGGTACATATACAAAGCCATAAAAAAGAACAAAATCTTGCTACTTGCAACAACATGGATGGACCTAGAGGGTATAATGTTAAGTGAAGTAAGTCAAACAGAAAAAGGCAAATACCACATGATTTCACTTATATGTGGAATCCGAAAAAGCAAAACAAATAAACATAACAAAACAGAAACAGATTCACAGATACAAAGAACAAACAGGTGGCTGTCAGAAGGGAGAGGGGTGAGGGGATGAGTGAAACAGGCAAGGAGTATTAAGAGGTACAAACTTCCATTTACAAAATAAATGAGTCACAGGGATGAAATGTACAGCATGGGGAGTACAATATAGTCAATAAAATTGTAGTAAGTTTGTATGGTGACAAATTGCAACTACACTTACAGTGGGGGTGATTATTTTGTAATGTACAGAAATATCGAATGACTGTGCTGTGCAACTGGAACTAACATAGTGTTGTAAGTCAATTATACTTCAATTTTAAAAAAGAATTTCCTTCCTTTTCAAAGCTGAATAATATTCCATTGTATGTACACATACCATATTTTGCTTATGCATTCATTGGTTGATGGACACCTGGGGTGCATCTAACTTTTAGCTATTGTGAATAATGCTGGTATGAACAAGGGTGTATAAACATCTCGTAGAGACCCTGCTTTCAATTCTTTAGGGTATACACACAGAATTGGAACTGATGGATCATATAGTAATTCAATTTTTAATTTTTTGAGGAACCACTGACTGTTTTCCACAGTGGCTGTACCATTTTATATTCCCACCAACAGTGCACAAGGATTTCATTATTCCACATCTTTGCCAATATTTATTATTTCCTGTTTTTTGGTTTTTTTTTTTTTTTTTGCGGTACGCGGGCCTCTCACTGTTGTGGCCTCTCCTGTTGCGGAACACAGGCTCCGGACGCGCAGACTCAGCGGCCATGCCTCACGGGCCCAGCCGCTCCGCAGCATGTGTGATCCTCCCGGACCGGGGCACGAACCCGCGTCCCCTACATCGGCAGGTGGACTCCTAACCACTGCCCCACCACGGAAGCCCCTCCTGTTTTTTTAATAGCAGTCATCCTAATGGGTGTGAGGTGGTATCTCACTGTTGTTTTTATTTGCATTTCCCTAATGATTAGTAATGTTGAGCATCTTCTCATGTGCTTATTGGGCATTTGTATCTTTTTTTGAATTACATATATACTACTATAATCCTCCCAATAATCAGCTCTTTCATGGATACCACTGGTTACCTCTATAGACTGAATATTTGTGCCCCCCCAACACCCCAAATTTCACATGTTGAAACCTAATCAATGTGATGGTATTTAGAGGCAGGGCTTTGGGGAGGTGATTAGGTCATGAGGTTGGAGTGCACATGAATGGCATTAGTGCCCCTGTAAAATAGGCTGCAGAGAGCTCCTCCACCCTTCCACCATGTGAGGTTACAGCAAAAAAGACTGCCACCTATGAACCAGGAAGCCTACCCTCACCAGACACCAAAGCTGCCAGTACTTTTATCTCAGACTTCTCAGCTTCCAGATCTGAGAAATAAATTTCAGGTGCTTATAAGGCACTCAGTTTATGATATTTTGACACAGCAGCCCAAATAAATTATGACAGTTGCCCATGCTCTTTCCTCTCTTCTAACACTTCATTTTTAGTTTAGAGGTCCACCCTCTGTGCACCTAAGGGGCAGCTGAACCCATTCATAGCTGTAGTAGGTTCTGATAGGTCTAAACCAATATTGGTGATCTCATTCCTCTTGCCCATGTTTAGTTAGAAATGTGGCTTAAAACAATTAATAATTTAAAAATAAGCTTAGGGCAAGGTTTCTCAACCCTGGTACTACTTTGAGTCAGATAACTTTGTTGGGGGGAGATGTTCTGTGCATTATAGGATATTTAGCAGCACTCATGAGAGGCCAGGAGATCCCACAGGTGCAACAATCAAAATGTCTCTCGACATCACCAAATGTCTCCTTCTCCCCACCATTTTGAAAATCACAGGCTTAGGGTATTCCACTGGTGACTATTATTGAGCCAGGGATAGGTATATAGTCTAAGTTGGTCCAATCAAATTGAAAGACAGATTGTGGTTGGGAAGAGCCACTCTCTGAACTTACCATGGACAAGGAAGGAAGTTCCCCAGTTACTGCTGGCAGGTTTCTTATGACCACAGACTTTGGAAATTTACAAGGAGGTGAGAGTAAAGCTGAAAGAATAATAAAGTGTAAATAAATGTTCATTATCCAAAATTAGCAAGAGTTAAACAATTTGTGCCAGACCATAATTCGATCCTGCCTAGAGGCAGCCATACTTCTAGAACTGCACTGTCCGACAGAGTAATCACCTGCCACATGTGGCCACTGGGCACTTGAAGTGTGGCTAGTCCAAACTGAGATGTACTGTAAGTGTAAAATAAACACTTGATTTTGAGGATTCAGTACAAAATAAGAATGTAAAATATTGTTAATATTTTATACATTGATTATATGTTGAGCAATATTTTGGTAATTAGGTTAAATAAAATGTCATTGAAAGTAGTTTCACGTGTTTCCTTTTGGCATTTTAATGTGGCTACTAGATAATTTAACATACATATGTGACTTTCACCTGTGACTCACATTATATTTCTATTGGACAGAGCTGCTCTAGACTACCTGGTTTTTGAGATAACACATTTTCTTACTGTTTAAACCAGTGTAAATTAGGCTGGTCTTTTTTTCTATCGAAAGCATCCTATTTGATACAAGAGACTGCTACAATTTAGTTAACTTGCTTTTTACTGATTATATAATGCTGGAACAGTATATAAGTGTATTTTGGGGGGTATTTGCTATTTCCTCACTCCTATAATGTTCAATCTCCAAAATATAAACAAGGCTTCTTCCATCACTCACATTTTTTTTAACCTCCACAGTATAAGGAACTTGAAAGTTTATTAAAGAGAATTTTCAATCATACAGCATTAGCCCGATTGTGATACTCCTTTATCATAGGTAGGAAGCCCTGTCAGGCTTATTACCACACTGGGGAATTTATTGCTCCCCCCCAAATCTTTGGTTCACCAGTATCACAGATATTTTATGGAACAACCACAGGAGTGTAATTCTTTTTATCAACTTAGAGTGTTTCTATATGTCAAGTGGATTTGATTTAAAAAAACAACATTTGACAAAATTCAACACCGATTTATGATAAAAACCCTCCAGAAAGTAGGTATAGAGGGAACTTACCTCAACATAATAAAGGCTATATATGACAAACCCACAGCCAAAATCGTTCTCAATGGTGAAAAACTGAAACCATTTCCACTAAGATCAGGAACAAGACAAGGTTATCCACGCTCACCACTATTATTCAACATAGTTTTGGAAGTTTTAGCCACAGCAATCAGAGAAAAAAAAACAAATAAAAGGAATCCAAATAAGAAAAGAAGAAGTAAAGCTGTCACTGTTTGCAGATGACATGATACTATGCATAGAGAATACTAAAGATGCTACTAGAAAACTACTAGAGCTAATCAATGAACTTGGTAAAGTAGCAGGATACAAAGTTAATGCACAGAAATCTCTTGCATTCCTATACACTAATGATGAGAAATCTGAAAGAGAAATTAAGGAAACACTCCCATTTACCACTGCAACAAAAATAATAAAATACCTAGGAATAAACCTAAGGAGACAAGAGACCTATATGCAGAAAACTATAAGACACTGATGAAAGAAATTAAAGGTGATACAAACAGATGGAGAGGGATACCACGTTCTTGGACAGGAAGAATCAACATTGTGAAAATGACTATACTACCCAAAGTAATCTACAGATTCAGTGCAATCCCTATCAAGCTACCAATGGCAGTTTTCACAGAAGTAGAACAAAAAATTTCACAATTTGCATGGAAACAAAAAAGACCCCGAATAGCCAAAGCAATCTTGAGAAAGAAAAACGGAGCTGGAGGAATCAGGCGCCCAGACTCCAGACTATACTACAAAGCTACAGTAATCAAGACAGTATGGTACTGGGACAAAAACAGAAATATAGATCAATGGAACAGGATAGAAAGCCCAGAGATAAACCCACGCACATACGGTCACCTTATTTTTGATAAAGGACGCAAGAATATACAATAGAGAAAAGACAGCCTCCTCAATAAATGGTGCTGGGAAAACTGGACAGCCACATGTAAAAGAATGAAATTAGAACACTCCCTAACACCATACAGAAAAATAAACTCAAAATGGATTAAAGACCTAAATGTAAGGCCAGACACTATCAAACTCTTAGAGGAAAACATAGGCAGAACTCTCTATGACATAAATCACAGCAAGATCCTTTTTGACACACCTCTTAGAGAAATGGAAATAAAAACAAAAATAAACAAATGGGACCTAATGAAACTTAAAAGCTTTTACACAACAAAGGAAACCATAAACAACATGAAAAGACAACCCTCAGAATGGGAGAAAATATATGCAAATGAAGCAACTGACAAAGGATTAATCTCCAAAATTTACAAGCAGCTCATGCAGCTCAATATCAAAAAAACAAACAACCCAATCCAAAAATAGGCAGAAGACGTAAACAGACATTTCTCCAAAGAAGATATACAGATTGCCACCACCACATGAAAGGATGCTCAACATCACACATCATTAGAGAAATGCAAATCAAAACTACAATGAGGTTATCACCTCACACCAGTCAGCATGGCCACCATCAAAAAATCTACAAATAATAAATGCTGGAGAGCATGTGGAGAAAAGGGAACACTCTTGCACTGTTGGTGGGAATGTAAATTGATACAGCCACTACGGAGAACAGTGTGGAGGTTCCTTAAAAAGCTAAAAATAGAAATACCATAGAGCCCAGCAATCCCACTACTGGGAATAAGCCTGAGAAAACCATAATTCAAAGAGTCATGTACCACAATGTTCATTGCAGCTCTATTTATAATAGCCAGGACATGGAAGCAGCCTAAGTGTCCATCGACAGATGAATGGATAAAGAAGATGTGGCACCTATATACAATAGAATATTACTCAGCCATAAAAAGAAACGAAATTGAGTTATTTGTACTGAGTTGGATGGACCTAGAATCTGTCATACAGAGTGAAGTAAGTCAGAAAGAAAAAAAAAATACCATATGCTAACACATATATATGGAATTTAAGGAAAAAAAATGTCATGAAGAACCTAGGGGTAAGACAGGAATAAAAACGCAGACATAGAGAATGGACTTGAGGACACGGGGAGGGGTAAGGGTAAGCTGGGACGAAGTGAGAGAGTGGCATGGACATATATACACTACCAAATGTAAAATAGATAGTAGGAAGCAGCCACATAGCACAGGGAGATCAGCTCGGTGGTTTGTGACCACCTGGAGGGGTGGGATAGGGCGGGTGGGAGGGAGACGCAAGAGGGAGGAGATACGGGGATATATGTATATGTATAGGTGATTAACTTTGTTATAAAGCAGAAACTAACACACCATTGTAAAGCAATTATACTCCAATAAAGGTGTTAAAGAAATTAAACAAAATTAAAAATTCAGTTCCTTGGGACTTGCCTGGCAGTGTAGTGGTTAAGAATCTGCCTGCCAATGCACGAGAAATGGGTTCGAGCCCTGCTCCGGGAAGATCCCACATGCTGCGGAGCAACTAAGCCCGTGAGCCACAACTACTGAGCCTGCGTGCTGCAACTACTGAAGCCCGCGCACCTAGAGCCCGTGCTCTGCAGCAAGAGAAGCCACCGCAATGAGAAGCTCACGCAATGCAACGAAGAGTAGCCCCAGCTCGCTCCAACTAGAGAAAGCCCACGTGCAGCAACAGAGACCCAATGCAGCCAAAAATAAAATAAATAAATAAAATTCAGTTACCCAGTCAAAACAACAACAACAAGAACAACAACTGGATTAATCAATAGACATTAAGGTAATGGTGATGTGGCAGGGCCCTTAGCTTTAAGATCAATGTAACTACCCCTCAAAAAACAGCATTCAGAAAATGTATTAAACTCAAAAACAGAAAATATGTTTCAGGATTGAAGGAGGTAGATACTTTAGGGGAAACTTCAGTTGATCCTTTTAATTATCTCTGACAACCTTCCATTTCAAGGTTTAATAACTAAAATACACGACAATTTTGGCAAATCTGAATTGCCCAGAATTTATCTCAAGTTATTTTTTGTGACAAAGATATATGAGCATCATAAAACTCATAGGCAATTAAAATGCAAAGCAATATTTGGATTATTTTCATGTATAAGCACGGCCTCACATTTTATAGGGTTAAATAAAGCATTATGCAAAGGCTAGCATGCTAAACTCATATCTATGAAGTAAAATCAGGTACAATTAAGGGACAAGCACATTGGAAAAACTTCTTCAAAAAGAGGAAATAGATCATCTTGGAAATTACATATACATCAGCTAACGTTCTTCAACACATTACAGAACAAAGAACTAAAGTACAGTTATGTAGAAGAGCATAATTTTCCTTCAAACTTAACATAAAAAACCAGACTGGTACCAAACCATTTAAATTCCACCCCATGACACACAGTAGCACAGTCTACGAAACAAAAGGGGTCACATTCACACACGCTATTTGCAAACTTCTGGCCTCATAACAATTGGCACCGTCCGTGACTGGAGAGGAAATGTATATATAAAGTGGCTCTATCTCATTTTAAGGTGACACAGAATGTATTTTCTGACAAATTACTATAGGATTTAGATTGTATTTATATTCTTTCTGGATGGATCAATTGTTTCATTCAATTAGCAAATATTTTTTATCTCCCACGTTTTGATACTAGGCACTGGGACCGGATGAACATGATATTAGACTCCTGATTATCATGGAGCTTCCAATCTTAGGTGAGGGAGACAATAAGTACATAAAGAAATAAAGTGAATTTTCTAAATGTTAATCACATTTTAAGTGAATTCTCTAAAACTTAGATGCAGGTGTTGATATATTAGAGAATAGAAATTGAAATTTTAGTGACCTCGATAGTCTACCAAATTGATCCTATTAATAAATAAATGGAAATGAAGAGGAATAAGTGGAAACTGTTACACAGTTAGACTGAAGTACTATAAATACATGTTGAAGAATACTTGACCACCTAAAGAAGAGGCAAGCAGAAAAGTTATCCAAACAGTAGAGGTGGATTTTTTAAAATTCCAAACTAATTTAAAAATTACTGGCAAATGAGTAGAAGGAAGTAATACTTCCATTATATTCTACTTTAATCAGACTATTCGTCTTTCAGCCAACTGTCCTAAATGAACATGGGCCTCCAGAAGAACACTACCTTCTCTGTTTACATTTATATTTACGTCAAACACATTAAAAAGAGGAATCACTACTCAGCCATAAAAAGGAACGAAATTGGGTCACCTATAGAGACGTGGATGGATCTAGAGACTCACACAGAGTGAAGTCAGAAAGAGAAAAACAAATATCGTATATTAACGCATATATGTGGAACCTAGAAAAATGGTACAGATGAACCGGTTTGCAGGGCAGAAATTGAGACACAGATGCAGACAACAAACGTATGGACACCAAGTGGGGGAAGTGGCAGGGGAGGGGAGGGCGGGGATGAACTGGGAGATTGGGATTGACATGTATACACTAATATGTACAAAATGGATGACTAATAAGAAATTGCTGTATAAAAAAAGAAAAGAAAAAGAAAAAAGAGGAATCACCCTTGTTCCCTCAGGGGGTCTTCAAAACAGAAAAAGACCGAGTCACGGGCCCCCTACGGCCATCTTCATAATCAACAAACACAGACTTAGAGTTATAGTGGGCTTCACGTCCTCACTCCACTGACTTGGATACTTTAAAATCCACGGTATGGTTAGTTACAGAGTTCTTTTATCGGCTCCAGATTGAATATAGCCTGTGGAGATGCCGAGATGTTTCAAGAAACAAACACCATTTCCGCACGGACGCCCTATCTCCGGCAATCACGCGGAAGCCTAGGAGGTATCCGGCCCCACAGACATCCGGTAAAAGCCCTGGCTTAGCGGAGGCGGGCGGGAGAATCTATGTCCTTCTTAGAACCGTTACTTTTAAAAACCAACAGCTTTTTTTTTTTTTTTTTTTTTTTTTTTGCGTTACGCAGGCCTCTCAGTGCTGTGGCCTCTCCCGTTGCGGAGCACAGGCTCCAGACGCGCAGGCCCAGCGGCCACGGTTCAGGGGCCCAACCGCTCCGCGGCACGCAGGATCCTCCCGGATTGGGGCACGAACCCGCGGGTCTGCATCGGCAGGCGGACTCCCAACCACTACGCCACCAGGGAAACCCTAAATCAACAGGTCTTTAAAACATAGTCTTTATCCCGTTAAGGCCAAGTTCTCGCGAGACGACAAGACACGCCGGAGCGCGTAATCGGGCGTTGCGCCTGCGCGCGCTGGGGCAGCCCGCACTTCCGCCCGAGGCGTGTTGCGACTCACAGCAGCTTCCCGTCCCGTGTGGTGACGTAGCTGTCTTTTCTCGGCTAGGTCGGCCGTTAACGGACGGAGGCCCGCTGAGCTGCGGAGTTGCAGAATCTGGCGTTTGGAGCTGCGGTTTTTGGCGAGATTTCGCGTTGCCCGTCCTCCGCCATTTCACCGATAATCAGCGGATCGCTTTGCCAGGTGCCGGGAAGAACAAAGGAATTCGGAAGGAGACGCTCGGCTCCCGGCCACCTTGCTCTGAGTGGCTTCCTTTTCCGCTCGCGCCTGTCCGGAGAAACTGGACTTATAATCGTCACTGGATTGTAAGTACCCGAGGCGAAGACAGCTCACTACGCCCCGCTTTTTGCGTATCTTTGTTCCTGGAGAGTTTGTGGATTGGGAGTATCTGCTGAGCCTTACGTTCTGTGCCGAAAATCATTCCGTGGGAGCCGCCATTTGCTTTCCCTGCGTTGTCCTGCAGCGGCATCTAGAGGTTGGAACGTGGCATTACAGCTCATAGATTTAAATGGACCTGAGTAAGGCAATGCGTCCCTAACGACTGGTATTGTTACAGCATATTTACAAAGATTTGGGGCTTAATTCAGAATAGACGCTTTGTTGCTGTTCTACCTAGAACTCTTTGTAATTAAAGACTTCAATTTATAAAGAACTGGTCTTTCTGTTGAAATAGCTGAAATTTTTTAGTGCAACAAGTGGTTATTAGAGAAAAAGTGAGTCACAAAGAAATAAAGATGAGTAAGAGCAAAGATGATGCTCCTCACGAACTAGAGAGCCAGTTTATCTTACGCCTACCTCTGGAGTATGCCTCTACCGTGAGGCGGGCGGTACAGTCTGGTCATGTCAACCTGAAGGACAGACTGACAATTGAGTTACACCCTGATGGGCGTCATGGAATTGTCAGAGTGGACCGGGTCCCATTGGCGTCAAAATTGGTAGATCTGCCATGTGTTATGGAAAGTTTGAAAACCATTGATAAAAAAACCTTTTACAAGACAGCTGATATCTCTCAGATGCTTGTTGCTACAGTTGACGGTGATCTCTATCCTCCTGTTGAGGAACCAGTTGCCACTGCTGATCCCAAAGCAAGCAAGAAAAAGGATAAGGACAAAGAGAAAAAGTTTGTATGGAACCATGGAATTACTCTGCCTCTAAAAAATGTCAGAAAGAGAAGGTTCCGTAAGACAGCAAAGAAGAAGTATATTGAGTCTCCAGATGTGGAAAAAGAAGTAAAGCGGTTGCTGAGCACAGATGCTGAAGCTGTCAGTACCCGTTGGGAAATAATTGCTGAAGATGAAACAAAAGAAGCAGAAAACCAAGGCCTTGATATCTCTTCCCCAGGAATGTCTGGCCACAGGCAGGGCCGTGACTCATTAGAACATGATGAGCTTCGGGAGATATTCAATGACCTTAGCAGCAGCAGCGAAGATGAAGATGAGACACAGCATCAAGATGAAGAAGACATAAACATCATTGACACTGAGGAAGATCTGGAAAGGCAGCTACAGGACAAGCTAAATGAGTCAGATGAACACCACCAAGAAGACGAGGGAACTAATCAGCTGGTTATGGGAATTCAGAAACAGATTGATAACATGAAAGGCAAGCTCCAAGAGACCCAGGACAGGGCAAAGCGACAGGAGGATCTCATCCTGAAAGTGGAAAACCTGGCTCTCAAGAACAGATTTCAGGCTGTGCTGGATGAACTGAAACAAAAGGAAGACCGAGAAAAGGAGCAGCTCAGCTCTTTGCAAGAAGAGCTAGAATCACTCCTAGAGAAGTGAGGAGACTTTTGATACTTAATTTCATTCCTGACAGTGGTCAGCCTTGAAAGAAAAACTTTGTTTTCATCACCTGGACTAGAGAGTAAAACTTTGCAGTAGTTCCCAGTTTCCTCCACTGCCTTCTATTGGATTTGTCTTGTAGACAAATATAACTGTGAATTTCTATCTCATTTGTCTTTTGGAACCACTTTGGTGGGTGTTTGTCCTGTAGTAAGTAGGAATGTATAGACAGATAAATGCAGGGAAGTTGTAGGATTAGTGAACAGTTCAGTTTAGTAATTAACCACAGCTTCACTGCAGGACTTTGCTGCTGTTTCTCCGTTTACCAGAAGCTGCCATTGCTACTCTGTGATGCCATCTGAGATAAATTAGTAGAGTCTAGTTTGGTGGCAGTGAAGTTTGTTTACATATATTTTCCCATGCTGTAGCTATTGTCCCAGTTATTCAAAGCAGTTTTCCACGTTTTGCATTGCAAATCATTTCATAAAGTTGTTTTCACAATAAATAAAAGCAAGTAATTTTCATCTTATAATGTGTCTTGCTCTTTTAGGGGTAGTGGGTATCAGATCCTCTTCTGAAGTGGTTTCTTAATGGGGTTTAATGGACTAACCAATTGGATTCTGTTTTGTAGGAAAAGAAGCAGTTATGTTAGAATTTAAGAAAAAGAGGAACAGCAGAGGCAAAGAAATGGGGAAATGTCATCTTTGCATTATGTTTCCAATCCACCTGCTCCATTTGGAGGTCAGGAGATAAAGAACATTCCTAAACTATCCTAAATTCTTTTCTTTCAGCCTGATCTCACCACATTCTCTCACTATTTTCAATCCTGAGCTTATTTACATTTTTTTCAAGGAGTTTAATTACTACTCTTTCTCTTTAATAGTCTATTGGGATAAATACTATTACGCATCTGTCATACCAAAGTCTAAGTTACCTGTTGCTCATGTCCTCACTAGGCTGTAAATTCACTGAGATTCCGTACTTTGCCTTGTTAGTCACTGTAAACTTACTAAAGAAGAGTAGAGATTAAAATCACAAGGTCAGGAGATGCGGTGCCTGTGTTTGTATTCTATTTCAGTGACCTAGTTGATATTGATCTTGGGCAAGTAAATTAATCTGTTGGTTTCAGTTTCCTCATCTCTAAAACGGAAGTGATAATACTACCTACCTCAGGGCCCTTGAGTTGTTGGCTATTGAGTTGATACATATAAGGACTTAGAACAATTCATAGAATAAAAGCAAACTATTTATTGCCTATTTAGTAGGGTCTGAACATACAGGGATTAAAAATTTGAATTAAAGCCTGATTGAAATGGTATAAAAGTGTATAAAGAAACAGCTGCTTTAAATGGGGTTGACTGATTTCAAATTAAAGAATCTTTCTAAAAGTTTATAAATTACAGCAGAAACAAAGTTTGCTTCAAATACATCCGCAGCATAAGCAAACTGAGTCAGTTTACTACTGTAGCTTTGGTTTTTATTTGATTCATTTATGGCTTGGTTTTGCATAAATACTAAAACCTCCATAATGAAGAGTAATTATCTGTTATGTAAACTTCAAAAGAGAAAAACTTAACTGAAGAAGATTGGGATCCATTTCCCTTCATGTAAATCCAGAGTTACCAAAAAAGACTCACTTTTCTCACAGCTCCCTTGCCTGATGAGTGTGATGTATAGGTGGGCTACGCTTTTCAATATTTCTGAGTTCCTGAGTGGAAGTTGAATTTTTTAAATTAGTGTTTTAAAATATAAGAAAAAACTCACTGAAAATTTTAAGCAATGCAGAAATTTTACAAATTCTTAATTTTATTCACTCCCCTATTGCCGATCACTTAGGTTGTTCATTTTAAATTTGCTGTTACACAGAATGCTGCAATAAGCATGTCAGTGTGGTCTCTGTTTTGCATTATTTCTATAGATTAGGTAAATGGGATCTTTATGTTCACATCTAAATGTCATAAAGCCTGACGTTTTGAATTTGTAGATCAAATGTTTGAGACAAAAAATTTGGACAAATTGTGACCAATCATGCCTCTGAAGGACTGTCTTCAACTCTGCTTAAACTTTTATTACCTGGTAAGAATTGTGTGAAAACACAGACTAGGAAGACTGCTCACCACACAGCAGATATATTGGCCTTCTTTCTGTATTTCAAACGCCCAGCTCTTTCACACTACAGAGCTCTACTTATATTACACTTATATTTCCCTTTTCCTGGAACAGGTCTCCAGATAGTCTCATGGCTAGCTTTTTGTTACTCAGCCCTCAGCTCAAACCTTACTTTCTCTGGTAATCCTATCTGGCTACTCAATCTGATTGCTAGGGTACATGTGATGTGGGTGTGCATCTTCACTGAGAATTTGGAAGTTCCTTTGCCATTGTTTTCCATGTATGCGTGGGAGTACATGTGCTCCAAGTCCAGCTGTTTAAATATATTTCATGGAACTTGAGATCTGTGTATTATTGCACAGCTATGTCTGATAATTCAATGAAATTACAGACGATTTCCCTATTAATGCCCTCATGATCCCTGGCACTGATTACTAACTTGGTTTCTCCAAAACATATAGATATATGAATTTAATGCAAAAGCAGTTGATAATTTATTGTAGTATCCTGCATCTCTTGTGTTTGTAAAAACAGTATGTGCTTTTAAAAAATAAACAATGAACCATAGGTAATTAGTGGACAGTTTTAAAAAACCAAAACAGGTTTTAAAAACCCTCAAATGTGAGGGACTTCCCTGGTGGTGCAGTGGTTAATCCACCTACCAATGCAGGGGACACAGGTTTGAGCCCTGGGCTGGGAAGATACCACATGTTGTGGAGCAACTAAGCCCATGTGCCACAACTACTGAGCCTGTTCTCTAGAGCCCGTGAGCCACAACTACTGAGCCTGCATGCCACAACTACTGAAGCCCGTGCATCTAGAGCCCATGCTCTGCAACAACAGAAGCCAGCGCAATGAGAAGCCTGTGCACTGCAACAAAGAGTAGCCCCCGCTCGCGGCAACTAGAGAAAGCCTGAGCACAGCAACAAAGACCCAATGCAACCAAAAATAAATAAATATATAAATAAAATTAATTTTTAAAAAACCATCAAATGTGATACGAAATTTTAAAAATTAAAAAAATTTTTTTTCTAGTTTAAAATGGCACATTGTTCTCATGAATCTCTTTTCTCTGTCAAACAGCCTGCTAATATAGTCACCCCCCAAGGGCAAGGAAAATAGGAGATGAGGCAACAGTGGATGAGAGATGTCAATGTTTTCAGAAGGCCAAAGCAGATGAAGAAATGATAAATTCATAGATCACAGAAAGTTACATGCTAAATGTCTGTAAGGAGGTATACCAAGGAGAAACAAACCCACCCACTTGATATAGACACTGAGGCTCAGTTTTTGCAGGCAGTTTCCAAGGAAGAGGGAAGGTGTGAGGCTAGAAACAGGATTCATTAATGTCTGTGTTCAGGGACTTCCCTGACATTCCAGTGGTTAGGACTCTGGGCTTCCACCGCAGGGGGCACAGATTCCATCCCTGGTCTGGGAACTAAGATCCTGCATGCCATGTGGCACAGACAAAAAAAATAAGATAAAATCTGTGCTCAGAGCTGTTGGATGTCCAGGAGCCCTATCTCACTCAAGCCAGATGACTTTTCCTTCCCCATGCCACAGACAGAAAGTTTATTTTCTGGGTAAATTGAGCCAAAGAAGGCACAGATGGAGGCTGGGGGTCCATAGCATTGAACAAGGGAATTGTGTGAAAGTCTGTTTTCTGACTGCAGGGTGTCAACCCTCTTCTCCCACTTGGTGTCATTAAATCAGTACCCAAGGTAAACACCACCCGCACCCCCCCTGCCCCGCAAACACACACAGACACACACACAGTCAAGACTGGAAGATTATTCTCTGAAGAAACCATATGGTACCAGAGAAAAGAAATCCAGATACATTTGGGCACTCTCCAAAGAAAAGGCCAAGTCACTACTTACTACAATGAAGTCTACCTGTTGACAAACAGTATCCACGCACAATCTGCTTTTAGGTGCCTCACTTTTAAATATTAACTGATACCCAAAGAATCAGACAAGGAAAGCTTTCTAAATGAAAGAATCCTTTTAGCATACTTTCTGCCCCCTCCACCATTTTGTTTTTACCCCCAAAGTAAAATACCGCCTAGGGCTTAAAATGTAAACTTTAAGAGAATTCGTTCCAACGCTGGGATTATAAGCATATGGGAGGAAAAGTGTGTCCTGACAGCGGTACCCTCACTGATGCCCCAAACTGCATCTTGCCTACTAGGCCTGTAGTCAGTTATATCCAGAACTGCTGCTGCATAAAGCTGCATGGCTCCTCAGCAAGAACCCCGAGACTTAGCACGCACAGAGCGCTGGAGCCACACAGGTCTTTTATATCAAGTTTTTTAGCTGTATATAAATGTTTTCCAATGCAATTGTACACGGCCTTGACTTACCTCTAGAAATAACGAGGGTCCTGAGTCCCACCAGCTCACAGGGCTTCAGGCCAGTATCCTCGGCGATGTTACCGCGAAACAGGGTTTCTGCCCGCCTCAGGCCTCCCCCGGCGTCGCCCCCGGCGGGCAAAGAGCTACACCTGGAGAGGCGCGGCGGCCGGCACCTTTGTGGAGCCGCCATTCCTCTCCGGAGACGATTAAGGGTTTTCTGATCCGAAGGAGCCACCGATTGTCAGGTAAACCCCGCAAAGTGTTTGTTCGTTTTCCCTATTTTAAACCTTTGTCTCTGTAGATTGACCCTTTGAACCGAGGCGCGATCAAGCACCTCCCATTTTGTTTTGCCGGGAGGTGGGGGTCTCTGGCCGAACAGGAAGGCAAGTCTTCCTCCGCCGCAGCAGCGCCTAGAGTTTCTGGCCGTAATCGCAGGAATTTATCGGACAGCTTTCTACTGCTGTATTGAGATTCATTAGAAGTGTTTCTCTAGTCTGCCCCGGGGCCCGCGGGCGCTGGGACTAACGGGCGGCGCGGAGCGAGCGGGAGGGGGGCTGACGGGTTTAGGGCCCAGACGCGGCGGCCGCAGGGCGCCAGGACAGGCGCGCGCGGGCCCGCGGGCCGGGGGTTATTTCAGTGCGTGGGGAGGGCGGCCCGCGGCCTAGTCTGGGGTTAAGCGGCTTCTCCCGCGCCGGAGAGAGAACCAAGAGCAGGCGGCTGGACACGGGACGGCCTCCTAAGCTCCAGAGAGTTCCCTTCCTCGGAGACCAGCAGAAGAGTGGGCGAACATGAAATCCAATCCTGCCATCCAAGCCGCCATCGACCTCACCGCGGGGGCCCTTGGGGGCACAGCATGCGTCCTGACCGGGCAGCCCTTCGACACACTGAAAGTGAAGATGCAGACGTTCCCTGGCCTGTACAAGGGCCTCGTCGACTGTGGCCTGAAGACATACTCCCAGGTGGGTTTGCGGGGCTTCTACAAAGGGACTGGCCCCGCGCTGATGGCCTACGTCGCCGAGAACTCAGTCCTCTTCTTGTGCTACGGCTTCTGCCAACAGTTCGTGAGGAAAGTGGTTGGATTGGACAAGCGGGCGAAGCTGAATGATCTGCAGACTGCGGCCGCTGGTTCCGTCGCCTCTGCGTTTGGCGCGCTGGCCCTGTGCCCCACTGAGCTGGTGAAGTGCCGGCTGCAGACCATGCACGAACTGGAGATGTCAGGGAGGATAGCAAAAAGCCATAATACAGTTTGGTCCGTCGTGAAGAGTATCCTTAGAAAGGATGGCCCCTTGGGCTTCTACCACGGACTCACGAGCACTCTGTTTCAAGTAGTACCAGGCTATTTCTTCTTCTTCGGTGGCTATGAACTGAGCCGATCGTTTTTTGCCTCGGATGGATCAAAAGATGAACTAGGCCCTGTCCCCTTGATGTTAAGCGGTGGAATTGCTGGAATTTGCCTTTGGCTTGTCATATACCCAGTGGATTGTATCAAATCCAGAATTCAGGTTCTTTCCATGTTTGGAAAACAGGCAGGACTTATCAGAACTCTTTTAAGTGTTGTGAAAAAGGAAGGAGTAGCAGCTTTATATTCTGGTCTGAAAGCTACTTTGATTCGAGCGTTCCCTGCCAATGCGGCACTATTTTTGGCTTATGAATACAGCAGGAAGATGATGATGAGCCAGTTTGAAGCATACTGAAGTGTCTTGGTGAATCTGGATCCAAGTACACGCCTTTGAGGACTATAATTTAACTCAGAGTTTCATGGAGCACTGGACCAGTGTGGTATTATTTTTGACTTCATGGGAACTTTGCTTTTGTCTTCCCTGCTTATATGCTAAATCTTAACCTTTATGGAAGAACCTCTATTTTATATCATATAATTTCTGCCCATAATTGTATTGAAATAGAAAAGTTGCTGCTCTTGTGTTTGGTGAGGTAATACAGGGCGAGTGGGTGGCCATATGTACCTAATCTGAAAAGCTAAACATAGTTGTATCACCGGGCTTTTGCATAAATCTACACATGTACATGCAGTTTGTTTGCTTATATGTTGTGAGTGAAACACAGTTTGGTTTCCATGTTTAATCTCATGTCACTAGAAAAACCGAGTTAAACATGTTTCAAGATGGTTATAAATGATTACTTAACCCACTCAAGATGTAGGGTCTCTTTAAAAGTCTGCTTAACATGTGCACTATATTAGCCAATTAAAGTTTTTAAAAAGTGTTTGGTGCTTGAAAACGAAAATATCCATCTACATTTTTTCATTTACAATGATTTATTTTATTTTTTATTGAAGTAATCTTGATTTATGGCATTATATTTCTACATCTGTATACCCTACAATGTGCTCACCACCAAATATTTATTTTTCATCTATCACCATACAGTTGATCCCCTTTATCCACTTTGTCTCCCTCGTTTACCTACCCGCTCTGATAACCACTACTCTGTTGTCTGTAATGACATGTTTGTTTTATTTGGTTTTGGTTTGTTCATTTATTAGGGGTTTTGTTTGTTTATTATAGTTTTTCATATTCCAGATATGAGTGAAATCCTATAGTATTTATCTTTCTCTGTCTGACTTACTTCACTTAGCATAATACCCTCAAGGTCCCTCCATGTTGTCGCAAATGGCAAGATTTCATATTTTTTCTCATCTAGATTTTTTGTTTAATATTTATTCATTTATTTGGCTGCACCGGGTCTTAGTTGCGGCATGCAGGATCTTTAGTTGCAACATGCAGAATGTTTTTTTAGTCGTGGCATGCGGGATCTAGTTCCCTGCCCAGGGATCCAACCTGGGCTGCCTGCACTGGGAGCGTGGAGCCTTAGTCACTGGACCACCAGGGTGGTCTCTGTCATCTTAGATTTTTAAGAGGAGAATATACCTGCATACTGATGTGTCTTCCACAGCCTCGAGTTAAAGTTTCAGAGTAGGCATCCTGGATTTTCCCGAGATGTTCTACGCTTAAAATAGTGCTATTCATCTTCAAAGTGGGATCATATTCCACACTCTTAGTTAGGTGTGGCCTAGAGCATTAGGCCTCTGGGAAGTAGCCTGGCCTTTGTACCAAATTTCCTTCCTCTCTTCTCCCAAAGAGCTTCCCCTCTGCTCTACTTTAGACTGAGGAAGGGGTGAAGGATGGGGCTGTGCTTCTGTGCTTGGATGAAGACCCATGTAGTTGACAACAGTTCTTGGCTTCCAGTCTCGGGTCCTGGCCTGGGTAGGATTCCAGGATGTACAATTGGCCCATTTAGGGGTTGTTGATTCCTTTTGGATCGTTCACTGTCCTCTCTGCCTCCACCAGTCAGAAACCCTTCCAGGGAACAGAGAGTGCCAAAGCCATGAGAACTTTTTGTGCCCTGATGGTGATCAGGTGACGGTACCAGTGGATGAAGTCCTCTCCTCTCAAATAGAACTAGACAGAGCTTAGTGCTTGCAGTCCACAGTGATTAATGTTAGGGCTGACCCATCCTGAAGTTTACCTGAGGGCTAATAACTCCTTGTCATTTTTTTACAGTGTTGGAAACTTCTAAATTTTGTACTGTCCATCTGTGAGTTTTATTGATGACTGTATATATGATGTGATTTTACAAAGCAATGAAACATAAGAAAAGCAACTTTATTAAACTATACCATATGTATATATATAGGCACTGACAAAAACCAAAAACAAAAAAACATAGTTCGTCTGATCCCTACACACTTGTGCATGTGTTCTTTCGCCCTATAATGTAAGAGGGTCATTCTTACTAAAGTAAGCCTCATCATTCCATGATGATCCAAGACCAGCAGAGTCTCTCTCAATAAGAAGTGTTCTTAAGCAGCCTGTAAAGCTGAAAACAGGCAGGCTCCCAGTGTTAATGATCGCACGTGGCATGTGTGTCAATCACTGCTGGTGGAATGTACACCTGGTATGGAATCCCCAGTTTCCTTCAGCTTTCTTCTATCTGTGAAACCTCTGAGGTAAGTCTAGCCATATTGCCAGAGGCAAGAGGGTCAAGGTGATGGATGTTGACAAATGGGGGCTGGGGCAGACATTTGGGGAGGGGATGCTCAGTGTCATGCCTGGTGTGCTCCAGAGCGGTGGCTGGTCTTCCATTTGCTTTTTCTTTAAAAGAAAACCATTTTTCTACTTTACTTCTAAGTTATTTATACATTTAAGTTATATATTACGTACGTAAGTGGTCAGTAGCTACTTAATGGGGCTTCATTCAAGCAGGTCTGGATTAAAGTAGAAAAGGGAACAGGAATGGCTTCTGCAGGAAGTGGACCTTTCAAAGTCCGAAGGCCCCCTGCTCAGTACCCATGAGCTTGTCTCAATTAGCCCTATAGTCAACGGACCTTTTCACACGTTGTCCATTAAAGGTTTACCTAAATATCTTCAATAGAAATCATTTGAGGCAAGCAAGAGTGGGAGTAAGGAATTGAAACCTAAGTCAGAAGAATTGTTTTCCACCCTTTTTGCTTAATTCATGGTTCAATATTTAGACAATTTGTACCACTTCAGATCTGTACTCAGACAAAAATATAGTAACTTGAAATATTGTGTTTAAAGAAATTTGAGTGTTCTATCATTAAATTATTTACCTAAATAAAAATATTTTTGAATTCACACCATTTACAGTATACTGTATTGAGCTCTGGGTATTCAGATATTAATGGTCTGGTTTCTGTTCTCAGGGATCTGATGGTCTAGATGTTTGTTTTCAGTCAGAAGAGCAATATTCTAGAATATAATTTAGAACAAAAAAATACAATCCAAATTATGTGTGTATATGTGTGTGTGTGTGTATGTAAAATCAATGATGTGTGTGTGTAAAATCTTTTCCTTAACTGTGTTTTTGTTTTTATATTGTGGTTTCTTTGTAGTCTTTAAATTAGTTTCATGGTATTTCTTTCTTTTTTCTTCCCCAGCTTTATTGAGATATAATTGACAAATAACATTGTGCATGTTTAGGGTGTACAATGTTATGATTTTATATATATGTTTATTATGAAATGATTATTACAATAAGGTTAGTTAATGTCCATCACCTCACAGGTTACTATTTATTTATTTATTTATTTATTTTGAGGTGAGATGGTATTTATTTCTAAGATTTAAGTTGGTCAAATCCATATTTCTGATGCGTAGCCTTATTTTAAACTTTACTTCCACATAGTATAATTTATCCCTCAACGTTTTAAAAATTATTTCTTATTGAAGTATAGTTAGTTTACAATGTTGTGTTAGTTTCCAGTGTACAGCAAAGTGATTCAGTCATACATATGTGTGTGTGTGTGTGTGTATATATATATATATATATATATCCTTGTTGTTTACCGATTTTATATATACTAGTGTGTATATGTTAATCCCAAACTCCTAATTTATCCCTCCCTCCCCCATTCCCCTTTGGTAGCCATAAGTCTTTGACTCTATTTCTGTTTTGTAAATAAGTTCATTTGTATCATCTTTTTAGATTCCACAAATAAGTGATATCATATATTTGTCTTTTTCTGTCTGACTTACTTCACTTAATATGGTAAACTCTTAAGTCCATCCATGTTGCTGCAAAAGGCATTATTTCATTCTTTTTATGGCTGCATAATATTCCATTGTGTGTGTGTGTATGTATATATATATATATATGTATATATATATATATATATATACCACATCTTCTTTATCCATTCATCTGTTGATGGGCATTTAGGTTGCTTCCATGTCTTGGCTATCATAAATAGTGCTACTATGAACTTGCGTGTATCTTTTAAAATTAGAGTTTTCTCTGCTATCCCTCAATTTTTTTTTTTTTTTTTTTTTTGGCCATGGTGCAAAACTTGCAGGATCTTAGTTCCCGACCAGGGATTGAACCCAGGCCATGGCAGTGAAAGCACCGAGTCCTACCACTGGACTGCCAGGGAACTCCTTCTTATCCCTCAACTTTGAAAAATCTTATTATACCCTTTGGTCTACTGTCAGGACCAGATGGTATGTATCTTGCAATGCTATAGTGATACTGTAGCTAGAAATTCATTCTCTGTTCCAGCTTTCATGGGATACTAATACCAAGCTACAGCAGTTAAGTATATGTAATATCTCAGAAGGACCATATCTGGCAGTGGAGTATCAAACTTGATCATTTTCTTGAATTAAACAAGAGAATGTCCCCAAGGTGTTGAACTTGGAAGGAAAGTAGGTTCTCTTCTTCTGGCCCATATCTCTAAGAAGGGGTGATATTATTATCAGGAAGTTGTTGTGTGCATAAAACAGTCACAGGAGATTTTTTGCTCAAGCCAGAAAGTACCTTCTGTTTGGAGCCTACGTTTCCAACGTAAGCACCCTTTGAAATTTGAAATTCCTGTTTCAAAGTCTGTGACTCTCTGGTCTCTCTGATCTCTCCAAATTCATGCGGAATGGCCCAGGAATCTTCTCTGAGAGCCTTTTTAGAAAGTAAATTATTTCAGTGTTGGAACTATCATCTAAGTCTGTGGTCTGCCCTTTGAGCTCCATGGTCCACCGTGTTTTCAGTGCCCTCCAAATGCCAGCACTTTTAAATACAGGCTCCTTGTGAATGGTGTAAATGATGTTTAAAAGGCGGACTAGGATCATCCTGTGTCCCTATCTCTTCAAGGTTGGTGGAGTATCATCTGTTCTGATGCTCTGTTCATTGCCACAGATATAATGGCTTTTTCAAAACCACTTCAGAAAATTTGGTATTACTGGCTTTAGTCTGCACCTTGAGACAAAAAATTTCACAGCTGGGTAAGTAGTTTTGTAGAAAATTGATGTCTGTTAACAATTCTGCACATTCTGTGGGGGGAAAAATTGTACTCAGAAAGAGTATTATTTCTGTTACAGGGAAGCCAGATAATTGTCTATATAGTGAGAATTTCTACTCCAGCTTAACGTAGTTTCACTGGGTCCTCCTCAATAACCAGCAGACTTTAATCGGGGCATCCTCCCACTTAATTTCTTTGCACATTGACTTACAAATGGTTCTTTTGTCCATTCGGAGCAAAGACTCCTTTCTGCCTTTCGATGAATGGCAGACCCTTCAACCCGTGCTCTGAGTTCCCGATCTAGGTTCTTGGAGGTTTTGTCCACAAAAAGCCTTCTCTGTCTCCTTAGCACCAGACATGGGAATCTACTTGGACTCAGGTGCCCACTTGGTCATGAAGAGGCCGTGCAGCAGGATAAGTCTTGGGTTCTGAGCCCGGAGGTTGGCCGCAGAGCCATTACTGTCTTTTGTAATGCATTAAGGATTTTAGCACACACTGCTTTTTATTTTTAATTCTCTGCTTCTATTTTTATGCTTGCCTCTCCACTTCTCTTTGCCGTCTGGAGTCAAAGCTGAACCACGTCGATAAGAGCCTTGCACTATATCCAAGAGTTTTTCCTCCAGATTGATTCTGGTCTGTTAGTGCGAAGAACTAGGCAGTAAGTCTCCTGGGTTTCAGGACTTTCACTCCTTGAGAGAAGGTCTAAAGGCTTGGTTGAACTTAAACATTTTTGGCAAGAATACTTCATTGGTGATTCTGTGTGCTTTATATTCTCTCACATGTGCTGTTTTGTTTTATTTTTATACGGTTGGCCCTCAAGTTCACAGAATTGGATTATGATAAACTGTCATCATTAGTCCATACCTGACCTGAATTGTTTATTTACTTACCTATCCAGTATCATTTAGCTGTATATCTATATATGTAGTTATCTATCGAAATAGTAATAAGAATTTGTGAACACAGTACCTCCCCACAAATGCCAGGACCTTGGTAGTGATATACATCTGATCGTACAAATGGTCCCTCCTACCACTCCCTGGACCCAGCAGATCAAGGTAACTATCATCCTGAATTCTATGTGCATCATTCTTTGCTCCTCTGAATTTTTTTTTTGTATTATATGTTACTCCCACATATATATTTTTCTAGTTGTTTTAAATTTTATAGTAAGGGTAAAATACTGTATGTGATACTTTGGTACATTTTTTTCTCTAATATTTATTTTTAAAATCCAATCATCTTGTGTTCCTGTAATTCATTTATTTAGATTACTGTAAAACATTCCATTTTGTGAGTATGCCGTAGCTTATTCATTCAGTTGATAGGCATATGGATTGTTTCCTGATTTTTGCTCCTGTTGCCCACTGTCAATATAAACATTCTTATATATACCTCCTGATGCAAATGTGCAAGAATTTCTTTTGGGTATATAACTAGGAATAGAAATTCTGGAACTCGCAAGTATTTATCTGGGAGTAATCGTTATATTTAATAGCTAATATTCAACTATTTGGCAAAGTAGTTGTATGGATTTTTACATGCACTTGCAATATATAGGCCTGACTCTCTTGTATCCACAGGCTTTCCAACACTTGGCATTGTCAGGCTTTTAAATTTTTGTCAAACAAAAAAATCTACCTGATCTTGGTTTTGATCTATATTTCTCTAATTACAGCAAAAGAACATCTCTTTGTGCATCTATTGGTTATATGTTTCTTCTGTGAAATGTTTGTTCATGTCTTTTACAATTTTTCTATTGTCATTTTTATTTATATTGGTTTGTAGGAGTTCTTTATATATCCTTGATATTAATTCTTTGTCAGTGTGTATATGTGAGTATCCTCTCCTGGTTTGTACCTTTTCGCATCTTTAAGATGTCTATTGATGAATGAAGTTTCTTGATTTTATTACAAATGTATTAATCTTTTATTCTATTGTCAGTGTCTTTTTAAAGAAATTATTTCTAGCCCAAGGTCTAAAATCCATTAACCTGTATTTTCCACTAAGAGCTTGAACGTTGTTTTGGGTTTTGTTTTTGTTTTTGACATTTGAGTCTTAGAACCATTTGAAGTTGATTTTTAAATTAAGACCCAATTTAATCTTTTTCTGTATGGATAACCATTTTTAATTGAACATTTCATCTTTTCGCATTGATCTGTGTTATGAACTGAATGTTTGTGCCCCACCCCCTACCCTAGTTCATATATTGAAGCCCTAGCCCCCACTGTGATAGTGCTAGGAGGAGGGGCCTTTGGGCACTAATTAGGTTTAGATAAAGTCATGAGGGTGGAGCCCATGATGGGATTAGTGTCTTTATAAGAAGAGGAAGAAATATCAGAGCTGCTTCTTAAACCACGTATACATACATGGTGTATGTATACATACATGGTGTATGTATACATACATGGTGTATGTATACGTACATGGTGAGGAGGCTGCAGCCTGCAAGCCAGGAAGAAGACCATCATTAAGAAACCAACTGCTACATAGAGAATGGACTTGAGGACACGGGGAAGGGGAAGCTGGGATGAAGTGAGAGAGTGGCATGGACATATATACATTACCAAATGTAAAATAGATAGCTAGTGGGAAGCAGCCACATAGCACAGGGAGATCAGCTTGGTGGTTTGTGACCACCAAGAGGGGTGGGATAGGGAGGGTGGGAGGAAGGGAGACGCAAGAGGGAAGAGATATGAGAACATATGTATATGTATAGCTGATTCACTTTGTTATAAAGCAGAAACTAACACACCATTGTAAAGCAATTATACTCCAATAAAGACGTTAAAAAAAAAAAAAACAGAAACCAACTGCTGGCACCTTGGTCTTTGACTTCCCAGCCTCCAGAACTATGCGAAATAAATATCTGTTGTTTAAGCCACCAGTCTATGGTATTTTGTTAGAGAAGCCTGAGCAGACTAAGACATTCTGAATTGCCATCTCTGTAATGTTCAAACATTCCATATATATATGTCTATTTTTTTTTATATGTCTATTTTTGAGCTCCCTAATCTATTACATTTGTCAAATTTTCTGCCTGTGCACCAATATCAGACTATCTTGATTAATATAGCTTTATAACAAGTCAATAATAAGTAAGGCAAATTTTTAATCCTACTTTTTTTCTTAAGAAGTTTACTAGCTCTTATTTTATTCTTTCATATGAATTTTAAAGTAATGTAATGTTTAAAGTAATGTTGTCCTGGGGGAGAAGAGAATTTATAACTTTAAAACATTGAATCTTCCAATTCAGGAACATCATATATTTCTCCATTTATATAAGTCATCTTAGTGTCTCTTCACAAAGGCATATGGTTTCTCCATAGAGGCCTTATACTTTATTAGTTAGACTTATTCCTAGCTACTTGATTTTTTTAAATTATTATAAATTCTATCTTTAAAATGTCAATTTCTGTTTACTGCTTTATAAAATAAATTGATTTTATATTGATTTTCCAAATTCAGCAACTTTACTAAACTCTTTAATTATAATATTTTATCTGTAGGTACTTTTGGATTTTCTTTGTACTCCTTAGTATCATCTACAAATAATAACAACTTTGCTTCTTATTCTGCAATCTACATAACTTGTATTTCTTTGCCTTATTATTCTGGCCAAAACTTCCAGTACAATATCAAATAAATGTAATAGTGGGCATTTGTGTCCTGTTTCTGATGTCAGAGGAAAGGTTTTAACATTTCACCATTAATGTGTTTTGCTGTACATGTTTTCATATCATTTAAGGATTAAGGAAGTTTTATTTCTAATTTAAGGAGTTTTTCCCCCCATTATAAACAGAATTTTATCCAATCCTTCTTCTGTGTCTCTAAAAATTATTGTATGATTTTTTTCTCTTTTACTTTATGTCAGTGAGTGATATTGGCTTTTAATTTTCCTTTCTTGATATCAGGGTTATGCAAAACATTTTAAGGGCGTCTTCTCCCTTTTTTTCTATTCTATGGTAGTGTTTGTATAAGATTGGAATTATTTCTTCCTTGAATTTTTGGTACTACTCACAGCGCCTTTCTTTCTTCCTTTGTTTTTTAAAGAAAAGTTTTTCTAATTAACTTGAAAAGTAGTTTAAGTGGGTAAGCAGAAGGGTACCTTGTATAATGCTAGACAGTTGCAGTATGGGAAGAAATGGACTGAGGCCCTGAGATGAAATTGGGGTGGTCCTCTACATCTGGGGAATAGGGACAGCAGCTCTCAGTGGAGCCCAGGCAGCGCCAGTTGTGACCCGACTGTGCGTTTGGTTTCAACCGGCGTCGTCCGCGAGTCCTGCGCTGGGTTACTTTACACTAGTGAAATGTTAACCAGCCATATTGGCTCAATAAATAGCTTCAGTAAGGAGTGAATTTCTTTCTAGAAATCAGTGCCTATTTTTCCTGGAAACTCCATTTTAAATAGTCCGGTTCCATCTGAAGTCAAGCTGTTGTCATTGCTGTCATTCCATGATGTTCTCTCCCGTGACACCTGTAGGTCAGATGAACCACTTTTTTGATTTAGAGATACTTACGTCCTTTGTGTTAAAGTTATTTTGAAGGGGTTGACTTGCTGGATGGCTCTATTCTTTTTCCTCCAGGAAGAAGGGGAGAAATGTACTTGGAAGTAATGTATGTTTATATCAATTTGCAAATTCCTGTACATATATATATATATATACATATATATATATGTATATATATATGTATATATATATATTTTTTTTTTTTTCGGTACGCGGGCCTCTCACCGTTGTGGCCTCTTCCATCACGGAGCACAGGCTCCGGACACGCAGGTTCAGCAGCCATGGCTTACGGGCCCAGCCGCTCCATGGCATGTGGGATCCTCCCGGACCGGGGCACAAACCCGTGTCCCCTGCATTGGCAGGCGGACTCTCAACCACTGTGCCACCAGGGAAGCCCTAGCGATATATTTTTTTAAGCGTGAATGTAACAACATACTGTGAATTCCATCTTGGTTACAAATGAGACTCCTTTAGTCAGTTATGCAAATAAAATCAGTTCTTAAAAAAAAAACCAGAAAGAAAAAAACCTTATGGTTTAGTGGCTCCGATGATACCAAGCCCACGGTAAGCAGCTCTTATGACATTATGATCGTTTGATGTCCCATAGTCAGCCACTCATTCTCTACTAGGGCTCAGGAGCATGACAGCATCTACTTATAAGGACACAGAAGTTATCTGCTATAGAAGGCATGGATCTGCACTATAAGATTTGCACTATAATCATCCTACTGTGGCTTGCTGGAAACTCCACACAGCATCCTTATCCACTACTGGCATTTTTAGCAACATCAGATTGACTAGATGACATCAGATTGGCTAGTATTATCGTTTCAACCTGCTACGTATCTTTTCCTTACTCCGGGCCCTGCTCAAACCTGGCAGCATTTTGAGTTCCAAATATGGTATATGCTGCCTCTAAAATCCAGAGAGGTCCCCAAAGACAGTGCCTCTCTTTTAGTGGTAAGAGATGCAAGAGATAACTTGTATTTTACCTTGGGGGTGTGATTTCCTGGCATGCCCCAGACCCCTAGAATCATCACTGATGGGGCAGGCCCCTGAATCTTCACGGGGCTAATCTTTTACTCTTTGACATGCATGTGTCCTGCTAGGCCATCTAGGGTCCTTTTCATTTACTGCTCATTAGGCCCAATTAGCATGATGTCATCAATATGGTAGTCTAACATTATGTTCTGCAGAATGTTCAATGTTGAGGTCTTTGTGGAGTATGTTACAAAAGAAAGGGAAAGAGTTAACATAGCTCTGGGGCAAGACAGTGAATATATTTTGCTGCCCTGTTATGAGAAGATGAACTGCTTTTGATTTTATTCACTGGTGGAGTTTAGGATGAATGCATTCACCAGAAAAATAGCCACCTACCAAGTGCTAAAGGTTATACTAATCTGCTCCAGTAGAGATAACCACTGGTATGCAGCTGTAATTGGAGCTGCCAGTTGATTAAGCAAATTGCAGTCCATTGTCATCACTATGATCCATCCAGTTTTTGCAGGGGGTGAACAGGTGAATTAAATGAGGATATGAGGAGACTATCACCTCTGCATACTTTAACTTTTAGACTGTAGTGCTCATCTCTGAAATTAGGATGCAGTGTTACTTATTTACTATCTTGGCTAGGGAAAGGGAAATTTCAGGTTTTCCACTATAAAGTTTCTTACCCTACCAGTCAGGGAACAAATGAAAGGGTTTGACATTGAAGGTTTCTAAGACCATCCCCAGGTTTGGTGATTTGCTAGAAAGACTCATGAGACTCAGCATATAGTCATACTCATGACTGTGAGAATGTAAAACGATACAGTAAAAGGATACAAAGAAAAATCAGCAAAGGGAAAAGGTGCCTTGGACAAAATCTGGAGGAAAGTAGATAGAAATTTCTAAGATCCTCTTCCTTGGATTCACACAGAATGTGCTTCATTCTTCTAGCATCAGATTGAAACAACATGTATGAAGTGTTGTCTACCAGCGAAGCTTACCTGAAATCCAGGGGTTTTATTGGGTGCTGGACACATGGGCATCCCCTGCCTAGCATAAACTACATTGTTTGTATATACAGTCTAGGCACAGTAAATGGCCTTTATCAGTTATGAAACGCTGGGGACAGTCTCCAAATCCAAGTCCCAGATGCCAAAAAAGGGCCAACCTTGCAAGCAGGGCTTTCTAAGGATAGGAGTCTCAGGCCTGCTATGGTAACTCTTTCCTGCACAGCCCATCCCCTTGGCCCTTGGCCAAGGTGTCTTTATAACAAGATTATCATCAGTAGGACCCCATGTAGCAGGGTGAGACCAACATACAACATTGGCCTCAGTTATGCCCTCCATGGGTCCTAGATTTGGCCAGTTAAACAAATCCCACTAACCGTAAAGGCCTACCTTAGAAAGCCAGGTATCTTCCTGTTTAAGTTTTTGTTGTAACCTTTTCACCTGACCCAAGGCATCAAGTCAGGCACAGCACAACTCTGGCTAGGAAGTTGAAGCTGACACAAATGCCTTGTAGGGCTGAGGCAGTGTCATGATAGCAGGGTACACATGGAAGAAATACAGTCCCAGAGGGCACATGTAGTACCTCTGGAAACAGAGAGTTTACATAGTTAGGGCACCCCAAGCAGGACATACATTAGTTAGGCAGTACTGGTTAACAGAGACTTCAAGATGGCCTCTAACCATGGGGCCTCCTGCTCCAGGATTCTCAGTTCAGTCCAAATAATTCAGTTCAGTTTTTGGTTTCAAAGGGGCTTCCCGAGGCAGTTGGTTCCAAACAGTTTTGCTTGTGCATGACATCACCTTTTCCACCTCACAGGCGTGGACAGCATCTGGAAGTGTTCTGACATGGAAAGTGCAGGAGCTGGAGCCATTCTCTGCTGCCTCATAGTCAGCACTGTCAGGTGTGATTGTGGGCTCAGCAGTCCATTTGAATCCAGAATGCTCACAGCAGCTTGGAAAAGCAGCATGGGGAGTTTTCCTTCAAGAAGAGAGGGAAGCTTCCAGGAAGAGTTCTGAAAAACAAACATTGTTAATGTCCTCCCCACTCTCTGTGCCTCCCCGGGCTGTGTTTTCTTCATTGTTAAAAAATCAATGTGTCCCATTCAGCAATTATGACTTTATATTTTTTAGTCATCCTCTCCTCTTACCCAGATCTTTTGTCTGAAAGTGTCATATGCAAGACAAAAGCATTTTCACAGAAACAATTTTTAATATAATTTTTACCATAAAGTCATATCATGTTAAGGAATTTATCATGATGATATCCTGAATTTTCAAAGGTTTTCAAAATGGATTTACACGGATCAATCTCTTTCTGGGGATGGTTGCATTTAACAGTCAAATTGCCTTAATAAGATGTGTGTACTAGGTAAAAGGTGAGGGAAATAGAGTCACACTATCAGTTCATTGATGCAAATTGCAACCAATCTAGAAATCTGAACACAAGTCAATAGCAGTGGAACATACCCCATTGGGGGTCCAGAGTCTGATCTGTCAGGAGTGGGTGGAGGGGGTCATAGTTACTGTGATGTGCCTTCCCCCAACTTGCAGCTTTCCACAGTACTCACAAATTAGAAATGCAACCGTTCTCTGTATATCTCTATCAGAAATATAGAGCCAGGGCTTCCCTGGTGGCGCAGTGGTTGTGAGTCCGCCTGCCGATGCAGGGGACACGGGTTCGTGTCCCGGTCTGGGAGGATCCCACATGCCACAGAACGGCTGGGCCCGTGAGCCATGGCCGCTGAGCCTGCGCCTCCGGAGCCTGTGCTCCGCAGTGGGAGAGGCCACAACAGTGAGAGGCCCGCATACCGCAAAAAAAAAAAAGGGAAAAAAAAGAAAAAAAAAAAGATATATAGAGCCAGTCAGCACCTCAATTACAGATGGCCCCATCAGTAAATAAGACTTTCCTGTGGGCATCTGTAAGTGGTCCAGATGGTCCAGCCAGCATCCATGTTTTCTCTGTTTAAGGCCCCACAAGGGGGTTTCCTAAATCTGCAACAGGCACAGCATCTGTGTTCCCTTTATGGAGCCTGTGGCTGCTTTCAGTTTAGCACAGCTCATGCTATAACTGAAATGGTGCTTAGAAGATAGTATCAGATTTTCCCTTAGAGCCAGATCTAGGCGATTAGGATCTGTGAGTTCAGAATGCCAAGAAAGCCGGTGGTAAGGGACAGTGGAAATGCTCCCCAAATCCAAGTTCCCAGATAATAGCCAAGGGCCAACCTTGCAAGCAGGGCCTTGTAAGGATAGAGTATTAAGCCTGCTACATTAATTCTTTTCTGCACAGGCTTCTTCCAGCTGATAAGTATATCTATCCCAATTATACACTCAGGGACCCAGGAAATAATCACATGGTAGGTCTGGTTGCTTTGGACCCACTCTGAGATGGATTTGGGCCTAAATTCCATTCATCTCTTCATCTCTATAAGCCTGCATTATAACTGAAGGACCATTATGGTGTTTTAGGTCACCTCTTATCAGAGTCTGCTCAGGAACTATATTTCACCTTCCTTGAGAAGTCTGGATAATCCACTTTCCCAAGTGCAGTTACCCAGGCAAACAGCTGCAGATCTCTTTAGGAAAGGATAGAAGGAACACTTAGAGTCTTTAGCTGCAGTGGCATTGCCCTTCCTTAAAGAGGGTCATCTTCCCCTTCTAACAGGCTCTGGTATGTGATCTGACATATCTAAAAACAGGGTGAGGGACTGCAATTGTCCACTGCAGTAGCTGTATACCAGCTCTCAAATATCTTTATTAAACAAGTCAAGCAACATTTTATTTGGCTGTCTATCTTTCTCACTCCCAGGAACACCGTGGTTTATTAGGCATAGCTACAATCCCTATGTGTAAAAACACCTTGGTTGCCATGATGGTCTTGCTGCTGCCGCAGTAGTTAAATCTACTTTGCCACTAATTATGTGAAGCCATTTGGTCTCTGTTATTCTGAAATCTCATTATCCTCATTCATGCCAGAGAGCTCAGTTCTTTGCCAGCATCAATACCACAAACCCTTGTCTATAGGGGATAGTTACCCACTGAGCTTTACAAAAATGTCAGTCTTTTCCTCACTAGAAGCCTCACTTCTGGGCCATCTTAGGGAACATAATTGTTGGGTTCTCAGGGTTTATACAGTAAACCCATTCTAACATTCCCACCTCTCCGAGCCTTCTGATATTCTCCTCCATACTATGTTCAAGGGTAGTTCATATCTCTACTACATTTATTAGCCATTAATTGTGTCTAATCTTCAAAAAGCCTTTGACCTTTCTGGCCAAAGTATTAGGATCTGGTCCAGGTATCCTTGCCAGAAGCTTAAATCCCAAGTCATGGGCAAGTTCTCCATGTCATTTAATTCTACCAAATCTAGGCTTATATTCTGTACCCTGGTCCAATACCCTCAAAATCCACTCTCACATTTTCCCTGTATCCTGCTGGTATGTATTGGTCAGGCCTTGCAATTCTTTCTGTGAAAGTTATCTCCCCCAGAATGGAGAGTATACTTTTCCATAGGTTATAGCCTAAAAGGAATGTGGATTAGAGGGACAGATGTGGAGAAGAACAAGTGTCACTTTGTAAAGCACCTGCCTCCTAAGTTTGTTGTATGATTTCCAGGAAAGGGGATAGTGCTTTCCTCTGGCAAGTAGTAAAAGTCTGCTTATGTTGGCCTGGAGGAGTCAGAGAGTCAAGGGCTTTAAGATTTTCATGTTCATTTAGCAGCAAATACTGGTATAGCTGGGGAAAGGGCTATTTGATATCTTATGGATAGAACTATGCCTGGCACATAGTAAGCATTATGTAATGTTTTAAAAGTAAAAAGCCACATAATTGACCTTCTTTTCAATTTCAGTATTAATATTCACAACTGCAGTGTTGAACATTTAGTGAGCATTCGTATGAGGCACATATATCTACATACTCTGTGCTCCATTCTGGAGAGTTCCGTAAAATATCTCTCACCCAGTGTGATACTGTGATTTATAATAGGAAATATATATTTGATCTTCGTCCTCGGTTTCTGATACGGCTCTTAAAACCCTTGGAATTTCCTAAGTGAAGTGAAGAGAGCAATAAAGGTGTCTCTTGTTATGTTATGTTAATGAGCTGACTTTTGGAACAGCACCTAAGGATGGGATGCTGGTTGCCAGGAGAACCAAACATGTTATTAGAGGGTTAGAACTTTCAGTCCTTCCCCTGACATCTGGGGAGGGGAGAGGGACTGGAGATTGAGTTTAATCACCAATGACCAATGATTTAATCAACCATGCCTATGTAATGAAGCCTCCAGAAAAACCCAAAAGGACAGGGTTCAGAGAGCTTCTCAGTTGGTGAACACATGGATATTTGGGGAGAGTGGCACATTAGGAGGGCATGGGAGCTCTGTGCCCCTTTCCCCATACCCTGCACTACGCATCTCTTCCATCTGGCTCTTCCTGAGTTATACCCTTTTATAATAAACTGGTAATTTAGTAAGTAAAATGTTTCTCTGAGTTCTGCGCCACTCTAGCAAATTAATCAAACCCAAGCTTTGTGGGAACCTCTGATTTACAGTCAGTCGGTCAGAAGTACAGGTACAGCAGTACAGCAACCTGGGCTTGCCACTGGTGTTTGGAGTCTGAGAAGGGAATCTTGGGACCCTCCAATCCGTAGCCAGTTGGTCAGAAGCACAGGTAACAACATGGGCTCGCAATTGGCATCTGCAGTTGGGGTTGCGGGGGGAGTCTTGTGGGACTGGGTTCTCAACTTGTGGAATCAGGTGCCATCTCAGGGGAGATAGTGTCAGAACTGAGTTGACTTGTAGGATACCCAGCTGGTGTCAGAGCATTGCTTGTTGGAGGTGTGGAAGAAAACCCCCTCTCCTCACATTGAAATTGGGTGCTCAGAACACAAAAGAGTTGACGTCAGTGACGTGGGATTTGCTAGATTAGCCCTGGCTCACGGAAACACGTGGTTTGGGAAGAGAAAGGATGAAAGGGCAGGGGATGAAGAACCTCTGATTCCTGGGCCACATGGTCACCCATGGTATGGAGCAGCAGCTCGCTGTAGTCAGTTACTAAAGGTAAAAGTTACCAGTGGAATCCAAATCCTGGGGAATGGAATCACTGGGTGTATAAGGAAGTGCAAAATAATAAGAAGGATGCTAAACATACAATCCCTTGGTTATTGTTATCTGTAATAGCTAAACTAAAAGTAAAAGAGAATGCTGGGTTAGACCTTGATGCTGGTCCAAACTCAGATTTCAGTGAGTCTGAGCTTGGGCCACTAGCCTCAAAGCTGCCCCCAAGGTAAAAAATGTGCAGGGACAACAGAAAGGCCTCTAAGATCTCTGGTCACAAAGAAGGTAATCAACATGGGGCGGGTGGGAGGGGGAGAGGACAAAACCAAGAAACTCCTGAAGCCAGGGTTATGGTGTGAAGGAATTGTTTCATTTTGTAGATCAGTATCATCAGCTTCCTGAAGAACGTTTACTGAAATGAATCATAACTAATGTGGGGGCTGTGTCTTTGGTTTTGAGTGCTGCAGAGTGGAAGAGCATGTTTGGGTTGATACAGGGCCCACAGCTCACTATGGAACAATCACAGATGACTATATGTGAGTCAGATACACAAGAGGTTATTCCTGAGGGAACAGCCAGCCTGATGGACCAGATAAAAGCCACTGCAAGGTCTGTTTACCCTGCAGTGTTTGTCTTCCTCTATGAATGCCAAGTGGAAAACTTCAGATGAAATAGCTGATATGCTTCATATGCAAACCATGTGGTACTGGCTTTATGATGAGCAAAATATTCACCCGCTGAATATACCTGTTACCCAGGTCATGGTAATTCTGAGGTTAAAGGGGCCCCTTCACATGGGCATCCCATATAAGCCTATTGTTGCCAAATCAAAAAAGCGTTCAGGGCTTCCCTGGTGGTGCAGTGGTTAAGAATCTGCCTGCTAATGCAGGGGACACGGGTTCGAGCCCTGGTCCGGGAAGATCCCACATGCTGCGGAACAACTAAGCCTGTGCATCACAACTACTGAGCCTGGGCTCTAGAGCCCGTGAGCCACAACTACTGAAGCCCACACGCCTAGAGCCCGTGCTCTGCAACAAAAGAAGCCACCACAATGAGAAGCCCGTGCACCCCAACGAAGAGTAGCCCCGACACGCCACAACTAGAGAGTCCGTACGCAGCAACAAAGACCCAACGCAGCCAAAAATAAATTAAAAAAAAAATGTTCAGGAAACATCAAATTTGCTATCTTAGCTTCCCCTCACTGGGTCTTATAGATGCTAATAAAAACATTAAGTTAATTAACTAGAGAATGGGGAGAGGCCAAGGGGGAAGTCACAGGACTCTTCCCAAGGAGGTAGAAATTTTAAAACAGTTATTAAGGAATAAGATGAGGGACTTCCCTGGTGATCCACTGGTTAAGACCCCATGCTCTGAATGCAGGGTGCCTGGGTTCGATCCCTGGTCAGGGAACTAGATTCTGTATGCCACAACGAAGATCCCACCTGCTGCAACTAAGACCTGGCGTGGCCAAATAAATAAATAAATAATAAATAGGTAAATAAATTATTTTTTAAAAAGGAATAAGATGAATGAAGTGAATATCAATAGGAGCAAAACAAAGAGAAAACAGAAAGGGGAGTCACAGGACTCATTCCAGAAGAGTAGAAATCCTTAGATGGTTATTTTAAAAATGGAGTGAATAAAATGGACATTGATTGGGTTAAAACAAAGTTTTAATACAGTACTACCTAAGGTTGGGTGGGCCAAAGGAACCCCCCCCCTTTGATCTCTCAACATTAAAGTTGAGAGAGTCCACTCTATTTACCCCTGTTTGGAGAAATTTTAAAAGTCAGAAGGCAGATATTACAATGAGAAACCTGACTGGAAATTGCATGGGAGAGTGGGCAGGCCGATTTATAAGGTAAAGATTGACAAAAGGGCCAGGGTCACTTGGCTCAACCCCTCACTGGGTAGCCAAAGACTTTTGCACTGGAGTGGGTAAAATGGTCAGGGGCTGGAGAAGAGAAGTTTCCAGGACTCAACTGTGGTACCAAAGCCCATTGGTGAAACCCAATTAGATTAAGATTAGATTAGATTAAGATTACCTAAAAAAGGTAATGGTTGATAGGATTATGAAAGTTAGAATTATGTAAAGAAGTGTGGGGCTTTCTTGGTGGCACAGTGGTTAAGAATCCGCCTGCCAATGCAGGGGACACGGGTTCAAGCCCTGGTCAGGGAAGATCCCACATGCCGCGGAGCAACTAAGCCCGTGCACCGCAACTACTGAGCCTGCGCTCTGGAGCCCGCGATCCACAACTACTGAAGCCCGCATGCCTAGAGCCCGTGCTCCTCAACGAGAAGCCACCGCAATGAGAAACCCATGCACCGCAACGAAAAGTAGCCCCCGCTCGCCGCAACTGGAGAAAGCCCGCGTGCAGCAATGAAGGCCCAATGCAGCCAAAAATAAAATAAAAAATAAATTAAAAAAAAAAGAAGTGTGTCAACTTTTCCTGAATGTTTTATGGGAATGCATATTACGAAGGGCAAGGGAACACTTCGCCTACCTAATATTGTAAAATCAAAACCTGTGGATGCTATACACTACCGAATGTAAAATAGTTGGCTGGTGGGAAGCAGCAGCATAGCACAGGGAGATCGGCTTGGTGCTTTGCGATGACCTAGAGGGGTGGGATAGGGAAGATGGGAGGGAGGCTCAAGAGGGAGGGGATACGGGGACATGTGTATGCATATGGCTGATTCACTTTGTTGTGCAACAGAAACTAACACGATATTGTGAAGCAATTATACTCCAATAAAGTTCTATTAAAAAAAGAAGAAACCAGTGGATGAAGTCCTAATAGAGGCTACAGTTAGGAACATATGAGTTGTTGGAATTACAGTAAAAGTTTGTAGGAGAATCGGTATGTTTGAACTTACTAGAGAATGGACTTGAGGATATGGGGAAGGGGAAGGAGAAGCTGTGACAAAGTGAGAGAGTGGCATGGACATATATACACTACCAAACGTAAAATAGATAGCTAGTGGGAAGCAGCCGCATAGCACAGGGAGATCAGCTTGGTGGTTTGTGACCACCTGGAGGGGTGGGATAGGGAGGGTGGGAGGGAGGGAGACGCAAGAGGGAAGAGATATGAGAACATATGTATATGTATAGCTGATTCACTTTGTTATAAAGCAGAAACTAACACACCATTGTAAAGCAATTATACTCCAATAAAGATGTTAAAAAAAAAAAAAAAAAGAACAGGCTTTATGTGAAGTGCTTGTGTCTTTTTTACCAGATTGTATTTGGGAGATGGACACTGAATCTGACTGCGGAACATTTCCCCTACCTAGTATTGTCAAACAGGAGGTATGTAAATCCACCTTTCAAGCAATATTAATTGGACATGCTAAATGGGAACCAGTAAGATTGCCTGAGCCATACAGTGTAGAATGGAAGCTGGAGTGCTGGTGGGGACAAATTCTCTGTGCAATAGCCCTATGTGGGGCATATACTAGGGCTTATGGCTAGAGCCTGTGAGTGCTTCCCAGTGATGACTACTGGGACTTTGGACAAGAGAATTTCCACTTGAGGGGTGTTTACTCCCTTGGAGTAAAAAAAGACACAAGCACTTCCCATAAAGCCCTATAAAGAGCCCTTGCCTGGCTGACAGAGCTGCTTGGTTTGTAGATTCCAAGGTGAATGGACAACATCCTGTTTGGAAGGCCATCACTCTGATGGAAGGAGGTAAAAACAAATCAGCTTGGTGGGCTGAATTGCATGCTGTTTCCTCAGCAGTGATGGAAGGATTGAACAGTGGAAAAAAGCCACTATGTTTGGCTTTTTACTGACTCATGCACAGTGGCCAAAATGATTGGAATCGACAAGAAGATACACCTGTGTGTTTGCTTGAGGTGGCCAACTGGGTCCATGAGGTTGAGGGTTTGCAGCAAGGCAGAGATGGGCTGAATCTAAACATATTCCTCTTGTACCCTCTGAGGCACAAAATGTTTTATCTGCCAACAAAATACACAGAGACTGCAGATAGCTGTGTGACCAACTTCCTGGCGGGAAAGCCCTTGAGCACAGCTGGCTGTTACTGGTAGCCCTATGGGGCTACAAATGGGTCGTGATAGGAATAGACACTGATTCTGGTCTGGACTTCGCTTACCTGGTGGTAAATGCAAATGCTCAGAATATTGTGAGAGAATTGGAAGAGAAGATATTGCACCAATTTGTATAGCTGACTATCATTTCTTCAGACCAGTGACCTCACTTTACAGCCCATAATGTCCAACAATGGGCAGAGAGATATCCTCCTCAGAGTAATATTCTGATAGAGAATTGGAACAGGCAATTAAAACATTGATTGTCTAAAACAGGAGGAGATAAAAGCACGAAGGGCTGGTTTACACATATTCATGAGAATGTGCTCACACTCAACAAGAGGGGGGCTAAAAGAGTGTCCTCACTGAATAGATTTCTCTTGTTTTCCTGGTGGATCTGGGGCAGAAGGGTTGGGGAAGGTGCTGGTATACTTTCTTCTTCATATAACCTCATCTTTTTTTTTCTCCTACTTGTTGCATTGGTCATAGGACAGGGCTGCAATTACAAGGACAGGAAACATGAATGGATTCCTAAGTAAGGAACTATAACTATGTTTTTAACCTTATGTCAGAATTCCCAAGGGCCTAATGGGGCAGGATGTACCTTCACACCATCTGGCAAAATTGGGATTAACAGTGAATGCCACTATATTGCCTGGTGGTAAAGATAGCCCACTAGTTCTGCATCTATGTACCTTACTCTATGGGAACAGAGTGGACAGAGGAAGAAGCACTTGCTAGAGTAGTACTGCGGTCTGCAATCTACACCAGCATACTGGCTGAACCTAATGTCCCTTCCAAAGGTAGAAAAGTTTGGGATAAAATGGAAAGAAGAAAAAATAGTAGCTATTGGTAAAGGAATGAAAAATGGGTTATGTAATGAGGGAAATTCAATATTACATTAACACCTCGGAAGAGGCTCAGAGCAAGAGATGATACCCAGACTTTCTTGTTACCAACCCTCTAATCTTATTCCCTTTTACCCCATGGCATATAGGCCAAACCATTAGCCACCACTCATGAATAAGTGCTGTTATGGACTGAATTGTGTCCTTGCTGAAAAAGATATATCGGCATCCTAAACCCCAGTAGCTCAGAATGTAACTTCATTTGGAGATAGGGTCTTAACAGAGGTAATCAAGTTAAAACAAGGTCATTAGGATGGGTCCTAATCCGGGATGGTTGATGTCCTTATAAAAAGGGGAAATTTAAACACAGAGACAGACACGCATAGAGGGAAGACCATGTGAAGAGAAGGAGAAGATAGGGAGAAGATGGCATCCACATCCAAGGAAACAGAAATGGAGCAGATTCTCCCTCTCAGCCTTCACAAAGAACCCACCCTACTAACACCTTGATTTAAGACCTCTAGCCTCAAAAACTGTGAGACAATGAATTTCTATTATTTAAGCCACCCAGTTTGTGGTACTCTGTTATGGCAACCCTAGAAAACTAATACAAATGCAAATACATACCTCGGGCCATCTTTCTTTCCAAGAAAAGTGAACAGTCAGATGTACCACTCAAGGTTCTTTCCTATCAAGGGAAGAGAGGCAAGATAGGTAAAGGGGATTAAATAGTACAAAGTACTAAATATAAGATAAATAAGATACAAAGATATAATGTACAGTAGAGGGAATTTAGCCAATACTTTATAATAACTTTATATGGAATATAATCTATAAAAATATTGAATCACTATGTTGTACTTCTGAAAGTAAAATGATATTGTAAGTCAACTATACTTCAATTAAAAAACAAAAAGCAAAAAACAAACCCATAAAGGTCTTTCCTAGCATGAGGAGTTCCTTTCTCTTCTGCCCTTCCGAGCCAGTCCTGTGGGATGTAATACATTACTAGTCTCCTTATGGTTTGTGTCAGAGTTCTGTGAGGAAATATTTTAAAATTAGGCTCAAATTTTCCCTCTTTAGTGATCTGATCACAGGGAATGAGCTGATCATTCCCTTCTCTACTATCTATTCTAGGTTTCTTTTCACCTTCACTAGCATGTCTGCTGGTTTTGGTGGCTTATCTGGTGGTATAATACAGACGCTCATCCCCAATAGATATGAGCCCTTGTCATCAAGCCCTTTCAATATGGGATTGTTGCATATATCCAATTACCAATAAGGCCATAGATATAGGTTGAAAGAGAGGTGGTAATGCAGGAGCAGTAGGTGTATTGCCAGTATAAACCGTCCACTTATGAAACATATTTATGCTCTCCAGACCTGCTCACGTATGATCTTGTATTACTACTTCCACTTGAAGATGGAGTGCTGCTACACATGCTACAATTTTATGGTTTGATAAATCAGGTAAATTATAGACACCTCAGATCACATGTTCACTTTATGTCCCACAGTCAGGGGTTCAGTCTCTACCGTGGTCCAATAGCAAGCCAGGAGCTGTGTTACTGAGTTGGGATCTCTAAGAAGCAGACTCTGAGACTGAGTTAAAGTAGGGTATTTTCTAGGGAGTTCTTTGAGATTAACATTCATGGGGAGAGCTGACAGAGGCAGGATTCAGCAAAGAGAGAAGTGGGGAACTCTGAAGCTAAAATGTCCCTTTAGAGTTGTGCTGAGCTAGCTGAAATGGCTAGGTCTTTATATTTCCACATTGATCAGTCATTGGATGTGGGCTGCCTGAAAAGGGTGTGACAGCTGAAGGGTGCCTACTGATAACACTCCTGGCATTCCCAGAATCAAGACTTCCATGGAAAGGGAATTTGAGTGGTGCATGTCCATGTCCTTATAGTCCACCTTCTGTGCCTCTCAGATCCTTTTCTTCACACATATTCAGGGAGCAGCTCCTTCATGGTTCTGCTGGTCTTCTCTTCCTGGGGGAAACTTAGAAGAGAAAGTTTAATGGGATGACCTATATAGTCTCTACCACTGAAACTGGTTTCAGGGTTAGAACTGATAATCATTGTCTCCCTTCTCTACTATCCATTCTAGGTTTCTTTTCACCTTCACTAGCATGTCTGCTGGTCTTGGTGGTTTATCTGGTGGTATAATCCAGAATTTCATCCCCAAGAGATATTAGTCCTTGTCATCAAACCCTTTCAATATGGCATTGTTGCATATATCCAATTACCAAAATAACTGGGCTAGTGTGTACCAGGAGGCACTCAAGTGGGTCAACTATGTGCCAAACATATTTTTCCTTGAACCCTGTGTGTCATAGCAGCCCTACTTCCTCCTGATGATCAGGGTCAGTTTCCCCTGTCAAGCTGGTGGCTCCTCTCTTGTCTGCTGGACACTGGTCATATGGAACCGAAAGGATTGAGGGTATAGCTTTAGCTTATAGTATAGCGGGAATCATGCAATATCCCCTGGTGGAAATGTTTCCCTTTAAGGACAAGGACTTCTAACTCTGCAGAGCCCAGAGTTTCAGAAAAGGGAAGCACAAATTCCCCAAGCAGGTCATTGAGAGCAATGTTAACTGAAGCCATTCCTGCCATATAAAGTAAAGGGCTTAGTGTTTGTCTCTATTGCTGGCATATTGGAAATTTGGATGTGGAAGCACCTAAATCAACCTTGGTAAGTGAGGTGCTTGAATAGCTTTTATCTTTGCCACTGTGGCCTCTTTGTTCATCTGCTCATCATGCCAGCAGTGGTCTGGCTGATGAAAGAGTCTGTCTGATGTCAAAAGGATCAATAATTTTGTCTATTCCAATGTTTAGTGACTCTTTCTTGGTGGAATGCCCTCTGGTGGCCATTAACTTATTAACATATACTTATCACATTAACTTATTAACATATACTTATCACATATAGGTCTTCACACTTTGTGTTTACTCCCATATATTCATCATGCTTCTAATCCATTACTCCTTGTACCCAATCTTCCAGCTTTCCAGGATCCCAAGATTTTATTCTCTAATACCTTTATTCAATGGGAAAAAAAGCAAAGCTCTTTGTAAGAATAGTTGGATACATGTCTGGATCAGCAGAATATAGAATAATTTTGTGACCTCTTGTTATTTCCAGAAAGCAAGGACACTTTCAAAATCATAGGTTGGGTCAAAAGTCCACAGCAGCCAGTTTGAGGAGTCTCCTGCTGGCCAAGTTGTGATAAGTTACTTGCAAAAATGGACCAAAAATGTATACTTGATTAAAACAAGTTAAGTCCATAGATGCCATGAATATGTAATGATACTAAAAAGAAAAAACTTGATTATTTCTTTTATTTAGTTTATTTATTGATCCTTTTGCCAATACTTCACTGTCTTGATTATTGCAACTATACAAGATGTCTTGAAAAAATATATATATATATATATTTGCTTGTCACTTGCCAATTTCCACAAAACAGCCTACTTGGATTTTGATTGGAGTTCCATTTCTCTAGAGATCATTTTGGTAATTGTGAACATCTTAAAAGTTTTGAGTCTTCAATCCATGAACATGGCATATTTCTCCACTTGTTTAAATCTTCTCAATTTCTGTTTGCAATGTTTTATAAGTTTCAGTGTGAAAGTCTTGCACATCTTTAGTTAAACCTATTCCTAATGTATCTTTTTGATGCTATTGTAAATGGTAGCATTAAACTTTTATTTTCCATTTGTTACTTGCAATTATATATAAACATAATTTATTTTTATATATTAGTCTTATATTCTGCAACCTTGCTAAATCTACTCATTAGTCCTAGTAGTTTTCTTGTAGGTTCTTTAGGATTTTCAACATATACAATTAGGTCATCTGTAAATAAAGACAAATATTTTAAATATCTGTGCCTTTTATTTATTTTCCTGGCTTTTTACATTGACTAGATTTTCCATTATAATATTGAACAGAAGGAGTGAGAACTTTCTGGCTTTGTCTCTAATATTATGGGGAAGCATTCAATATTTTACCAGTAAGTATGATATTAGATTTAGGATTTTAGTAGGTTTTTTTTTATACCACAATGAGGATGTTCCCATCCTCTAGTGTGTTGAAAGTTTTCACAAAATGCATTTTGAATTTTTCAAAGATTTTCTATGCATTTATTGAGATGATCATATATATGTTCTTTATTTTGTTAATATGGTGAATTACATTGATAGTTTTAATTTAACAATACTATGTTTATCATTTAGGAATTTCATTCCGTTTTGACTAACATAAAATTCCCACAAATCAGCAAGGGGCTTATTTCTCTCCTGGGAGAGTCTAAAAATAGGCAACACAAGGACAGTATGGCCACTCAACAATTGCAATAGGGGAGCAAACTTACTCATTTGTTTGTTTTCTTTTGCTGCAACATGTTATGACTCAGGAAAAACAGAGTCACTGGAAGTATTAGGAGAACTATGTGCTCACTATAGAAATTAGACCTTTCAAAAGTGTGGAGAAGAGGTAATCAGAGGATTGGAGAAAGTCTCTAAACACAATATTCTGAAACAGTGGTATGAATGGACAGTTTTGAGTTTTCAAGGAAATTCAAACAGCTGTGCACATCTATCCACCAAAGTAGGACCATGAAGGTTGAGCTCATGGAGATATTTGTGGAAACTGCTACCTCTGAGGTGACTAAAGTGCTTGTGATTGGCTCAGGGTTGATGTTATTCTGCAAAGACAGTAGTCAGGAAGATAAGCTTGAAGTTTGGAACTTCTGAACAGTTCTGGATCTGTCTGTCAATCTGCTACTTCCACATCATTTTGAGATTAATGGCTTCTTCATTTTTGCATTTCAAATCTCATGTACCTTCCTCTTTTGTCTAATTCTAACCATACAGCAAGAGGATTCTAGACAATGTAATTCTAAGCTTCATATAACATAATCCAGCACAACCATCATTACCCCTAACTTTCACCCTCATGGTTCCAAGTTCTCTCTTTTCAACTTGAATTGTTGTGTCCAACTTAAAGGAGGAGCAAAGTACAAAAGGTTAAATTACTGAGTCTGATGAAACCATCTTTTTCTTTTTTTGAAACCATCTTTTTTTGATAATTTTGAACATTTTTTATGTATATCAACTACTTATTAACCAAAACAATTGTTATATACTACACTAGCCACAAAAATGCTGAAGATACACCTCTCAACAGTTAAGGTCAATAACCTGAAAATTTCTAAGTTTTCATGGTAAGGAAGAAGGGTAGAATAGCTACCAGGTAGGCAAATCCCAGTGTCTGCCACAGTAGGCCAGAAAGAAAATCCCAACAAGTACCAAAGTCAATATCCCGAGGACCACATGCATTGCATATAGTGGAAATTAATTAGAAACAATAACAAAGCTAATTTCAAATACACTTACTTGCATATTAAAAAATACACTTTACTTCAGTCTGAGATTTCACAATGGAAATGAGACAATATACATAGGTGAACCACAATGAAAATAATACATTTTGAAAGTTGTGTGAAATAGCTGAAAGAGTACTGGGAGCAAGTTATTGCCATAGAGGTTTATATTAGAAAATGAAAACTATAAAATATGAGCTAGGGGATCACTTCAAAGATGAGAGACACACTGATAAAGCAATTCCATATTTATAACATTTGAAACATTTCTCCTCTGTTATTGCTTTCGTTATGCCTAACAAAGAAGAGATGCATCTGAAGGTTTTCCCACATTGGTTACATTCATTGGGTTTCTCTCCAATGTGAGTTTTCATATGTTTTTGGAGTATTAGGGAAAACTAAAGGATTTTCCACATTCTTCAAATTCCTATCTCCCAGTATGAGTTCTCACAAAGAATGAGAAAGACCTGAAGGTTTTCCCACATTCTTTACATTTATATGGTCTCTCTTCAGTGTGTGTTCTCATATATGCCCTAAAGTGTTAGGAATTATACTTTCCCACACTTATTACACTTATATGGTTTCTCTCTAATGTGAATTTTCACACAGTTTTGAAAGAATTAGATACAAGTTAAGATTGTCCTACACTTCAAATACTAATAGGATTTCTTTTCAGTGTGAGTTCTTACAAGTTTCCTAAGTGATGAGGAACAGCCAAAGGCATTCCTGCATTTCATATATTCACAGTGTTTCTCTCCAATTTGTGTTATCACATGTACAGTAAAATGTGAAGAATAAAAGAAGACTTGTCACATTGTTTACAATTATAGGGCCTCTCTCCAATATTTGTACTCATGTGGTTACTAAAAGAGGAAGGGAACTGTGCATTCCTTACATGTGTAGAGCTCATATCTGGTGTTTTCTCATTTGTAGAGTAATCTTTGAAGAAAGTGAAGGTTTTCCCACATTCCTTACATTCATAATGCTTCTCTCCAATTCGAGTTCTTATGGGTACTTTAAGGGATGTAGAAGAAATAAAAACTTTCTCACATTCTTTTACATTCATTGGGTATATTTTCAATATGAGTTCTCACATTTGCAACTAAAGGATGAGGGACAATCGAAGATTTTTCCACATTTTTTACCTTCATAGAATTTTTCTCTAATGAGAGTTTTCACATTTTCTTAGAGATGAAAGAAATGGAACGCTTTTTCACATTATATAAATATGAAGCCTATCTCCACTGTGAATTCTTACATGTACAGCAATACATGAAGAATGAACAGAAGCATTCCTACATTTTATATATTCACAGTATTCTTCTCCAGTGTGAATTTTCACATGAGTCCTAAGATACAAAGAATAGCTGAAGAGTTCTCTACATTTCTTACATTGTTAGGGTTGTGTCCAGTGTGGCTTAACAAGTGAATGATTAATGAAGGCTGTCACATAGCTAGTGAATTCACAGGATTTCTCTTCAGTATGAGTTCTCTTGTGCACATTTAAGTGCAAATTAAGAAACAGGCTGAAGGCTTTTCCATATTGATTACTCTCATTATAGTTCTCTCCAGTATGAAATACCTTCCACATAGTAGATTTTAACGTCTTTCTGAAATATTTTCCAATTCGATTTTATTCACAGAGATTCTCCACCATAAGAATTCTTAAATATCTCTCCTGTGTCTGAAACTGATCTGTGCCATGGCAAAAAGGATGATAATTACATAATAGGAAGCTTTTCACATTGTAGATGAAGTAGTATAATACTAAGTTAAGGTAGACCATGATAAGTAAAGGCTGTATATTCTTATTCGTAGAGGAAATACCTCCCAAAATGTTACAGGTAAAAAGTCAATTTAGGACATAAAATGGAATACCAAAAAATACAGAATTAAGCCAAAAGAAAACAGAAAACAGAAAAAAAGGAGTGAAAACAGAGAGTGTGAATTAAAAAATTCAATAGACAATTATATAAATAATTATATTAAACATAAATAGAATGCACTCTCCCATTACAAGACAGAAATGATAACACTGGAGAAAAAAAAAAAGATCCAACTCTATGTAGTTTACCAAAGATAAACTTAAAATATAAAGACAGGATGAAAGCAAAAGGATGAAAACAGATATATTATACAAACCCCAAGCATAAGAAATATGGATGACTCTATTAATATCGGATTTAAAGTATCACTAGAAACTAAAAGGGATGTTTCATAGTGCTTAATGTCAATTCAACAAGAAGATAAAATAATCCTACTGATGTGCACATCTAACAACAGAGCTTCACAATACATGAGGTTTAAAAAAATGCTAGAACTGAAAGAAGAAACAGACAAATACACAGTTATAGTTGAAGAATTAATATATTTCTCTCAGTAATTGATAGAACATGTAGGAAAATGTGGTAAGGATAAAGAATATTTAAACAACATTATCAAAGCAATTTGGCTTAATTGATATTTACAGAACACTACACACCACAACTGTAGAATACGCATTTCCTTCAAGTACACATGCAAAACTTATCAAGGTAACCCATATGTTAGATAACAACAACAAAACAGCAAAACTCAATACATTTCAAAGGATTGAAATTGTACAGAGTAAGTTCTCAAACCAAAACAGAATTATTTTGGATATCAAAAATAATATCCCTGGATATTTGGAAATTAAGCAATGCTTCTAGTTAAGCAATAGATCAAAGAAGAAATCAACAGGGAAACTGTAAATAAAGTCAAACTTAATGGTAATAAAATCACAATGTATCAAAATTCATGAAATGCAGCTCAATTAATGCATAGAAAGAAATTTATAACTTTAAATTATATATTTTAATCTGTATTAGAAAAGAGTCAACGATCTAAGCTTTCAGAGAAACTAGAAAAAGAATAGAAAACTAAACCTGAAGTAGGTATAAGAAAAGAAATAAAAACGTATGAGTGGAAATCAATGAACCAGAAAACAGAAAGTAATAGGAAAATAACAAAGACAAGGTTGGTTTAAAAAAAGAAAGATTAATAAAATTGATATACTCACTGCAATACTGATAAAGGCAAAAGGAGAGAAAACATGTTTACCAATAACTAGAAGGAAAGAAGGGTACCACTACAGATCCTAAATATATTGAAAAGATAATAAAGGAATATTATAAATAACTTCATGCCAGTGTATTAACATCTTGGGTAAAATGGACAAATTGTTTAAAAACACAAGTTACCAACTGACACAAGAGGAAATAGAAAACTGGAATTGCAGCATATCTATTTAATAAGTTCAATTTGCAATTCAAAATTTCCCCACAAAGAGAACGGTAGCCACACATGGCTTCTGGTAAATTCTATCAAATACATAAAGAAGAAATAATAAATATCTTACACAACCTCTTTCATAAAAGAGAGGTGGAATAAACAATTGTCAACTCATTTTATGAGACCAGTATAATCCTGAAACTAAACCTGACAAGGGGATAACATGAAAAAATATAGAGAGACAAATATCCCTCATGAACGTAGATGCAAAAACTCTCAACAATGAAGTGGCAAATGTTATCCCCGAATAGATAACATTTTTCACACTGCTGCATGCCACCTGGAAGAAAAACATACGAACAGTTTGCCTGATGAATCACAGCCATACAGGTACTCTTCCGTTCCCAGTCTGCAGGACTCCAGTTTGTCAGATCTCCTTGGATCTTTGTATTCTTCTACTGTTGCTGCTGCTAGCTCATATTCAGAACGGAGATGGACTTGATTCAGACCTCACCACTCAGATTTCAGCTGTGAGTACCAAAACTACTGCTATGATGGTCATTTGAACTGGCAAGATGGAAACTACCAAAAGGACCAGGACTAGGGTAAGGCAAGCGTCTCAGAAGCAAAATTAATGGGTCACCCAAAAACTTAGTAGTAAAGATAGATACTACTTAATGCAATATTCTAAAAAGTCAAACTTAATGAAATAATTCATGATGAACAAAATATTAATATTTTAAATAAAGACAGGATCCAACCCTACACTTGCAGAACTTGGCCTCACCCTAATTCCAGCCCTGACACATCCTGACATCAACTTTATTGTTTCCTGAGCCCACTGGGGAAAAAAGGACCAAGTCTGGTCTACACTTCCCTCCCCTGGGCTGCTCCTTCAAGGCCAAGAGGGCTACTAAGCTTCTAGATCCAATAATTCTGGCATTGTTAAATTTACAAAGAGAAACATCCTTCACTTTGCAAATATAATCTATTTTAGGATATGTTAGTAATGGCAATTTTATTTATTTTCATTTTATTTATTTTTATTTATTTATTTTTTTTGCGGTACGTGGGCCTCTCACTGTTGTGGCCTCTCCCTTTGCGGAGCACAGGCTCTGGACGTGCAGGCTCAGCAGTCATGGCTCACGGGCCCAGCCGCTCCGCGGCACGTGGGATCTTCCCGGACCGGGGCACGAACCCGTGTCCCCTGCATCGGCAGGTGGACTCTCTACCACTGCACCACCAGGGAAGACCAGCAATTTTATTTTTTAATTTTTTAAATTACATTTCCTTTTTCCATGCAAATTTTTATTTTTTTAAATTTTTTTTTTTTGGCTGCGCTGGGTCTTCGTTGCTGCACGTGGGCTTTCTATAGTTGTGGCGAGTGGGGGCTACTCTTCGTTGCAGTGTGTGGGCTTCTGATCGCGGTGGCTTCTCTCTTGTTGTGGAGCATGGGCTCCAGGCATGCAGGCTTCAGTAGTTGCAGCATACGGGCCCTAGAGCACAAGCTCAGTAGTTGCGGCACGCGAGCCCTGGAGCGCAGGCTCAGTAGTTGTGGCACATGGGCTTAGTTGCTCTGTGGCATGTGGGATCTTCCCGGACGAGGGATCGAACCAGTGTCGCCTGCATTGGCAGGTGGATTCTTAACCACTGCGCCACCAGGGAAGTCCCAGTAATGGCAATTTTATGACATACACTTATGCACTAAAGGGAAAAATATCTTTACAGTGTGGAAAAGCTATGGAAAAGCATTGTTAATCTGGTATATATCTCTGCATATATACCAGAGATGCACCTCTACCATCTGCTAAAGCTACTCCCCTAGACACACACATACACACACACTCAAATGTACACATATACAAACATACACAAACACTCTGGGTGAAGCTAAGGAGTTCTAAAACTTCTTGAGGCAATTCCATCATGTAACATGATAGATTTTTATTGATTTTTCATGATTATGCTGATAACCTGGAAGGAATGCTCTTTTCAAGGTATTCCAGATCAGTCCAAGAAAGACATAAGTAGGAAGACTTTGGAGATGCCTTTAAATTCTACACTTTACCAATATTTGTAAAGTAAGACAGGAAAGGAGTAATGGCTCCTGACACACTGAGGCCTCAAAACACACATCTCTGTGTACTGAAAATGTTGCTAGGAATTTCTGATCCTTCCATCAGGCATATTCTACCAAAACATGTAGACTGCTGATCTTCTTATGAAGATTTTCAGGACTCATATTTAGTCAATTTATTTTACTAAGTAAAATTTTTGGCTGTGCCACTTCCCTGCCAGAGAGGGAAACAAGTGTTCTAAACTTCCAGTCGTCTTGTAAGGACACCACTGATGCAGGTTAATAGTATAGCTGGCATTTATCAGGTCACTTTCTCATTCTATTTTCCAAAACTCAACTTTTTGGGTTGCTACCAACTAGGAAGATTCCTTTGAAAGTTCAATTATCTCTGTGTGTTTATATTAGTCAAATTGAGAAATGACTGAATAAAGATATAAAGTCAGCCATAGTAACTCAGAGTACTGTCCCTTGATAACACCTAAGGGAAGGTAAAACTATTTTTCTGACAAACATCTCATACATCTTAAACAGACAACATAGGACCTAGTCAGACAACTGTGTAAATCAACCTTACTCACGAGGAGGAGAGATGTGTCAGCTTGGAATGCATTTGTCTGTAATCAACAGAAAACCTGACTACAGTTGTTTAATCACATAGGGGTTTATTTATAAAGTGCAACATAAAGCCTGGGAGAAGGTAGCACAGAGGTGTTGCAGCAGCTTGACAATGTTGTAAGAAATTCAAGGGCTTTCCATCTTATCATACTTAGTATATAACCTTTGTTCTATGGTATTCATCTCATGGTTGCAAGTTGGCTGCTTCAACTCAAGGCTTACCCATGCCAGTTAAGAAAAAGGAAAATGGGCAAAGTCCTAAGGAACATGCCACCTCAGATTACCCCTTTCAAAAATATTTCCCTTAATCCCAATTCCCAATTATACTTTTACATCAGTAGCAATAACAAAGTTATATGACACTCCTACCTGCAAGAGATTATGGGAATATGAATATTTTGGACTAGAGTAGGGGAAGGAAAAGAAAAATGGGCTTGGAAATGGCTTTGTTGGTAGCCATTTGTATTCATGTCTTATAGCTGCTGTAACAAATTACCATAAACTTAGTGGCTTAACAACACAAAATTATCTTACCGTTCTGGAGGTCAGAAGTTAAACTGGGCTAAAGTTAAGGTAGAACTATATTCCTTTCTGGAGTCTTTAAGGGAGAATACATTTTCTTGCCTTTTCTAGCTTCTAGAGGCTGTCTGCATTCCCTCATTTTTGGCTCCCTTCTATCTTCAAACTCAGTAATGGCTGGTTCAGTCTTTTTCACAGAACATCACTCTGATACTGACTTTTCTGTTTCCCACTTCCACTTCTTATTAAAGGCTCTTGTGGCTACACTGGACTCATTTGGATAACCTAGGGTAATCTCCTTATAAGGTTAGCTGATTATCAACCTTAATTCTATCTGCAACTTTAATTCCCCTTTGCCACATAACATAAGATATTCACAGGTTCCAGAGATTAGGACATAGATACTTTGTGGGGCCATTATTATCCCTACCACAGTCCACCCTCTTGTCCCCAAAGATTCACATCCATCCCACATAAAAAATATATTTAAGGTCCTCAAAGATCACATCTCATTATAGTATCATCTCAATGTGTATGCCTAGTACAAATATTGTACACCTGTGACATCACTGGCTTTCTCTCCAGAACACACTTTCCTAATTTTAGCATCTTTTACAATCTGAATAGGCTGAGAATTTCTCAAATCATCATATTCTGGTTCCTTTTTGCTTAACAGTCCTTCCCTCAATCTATTTCATTCTTCTCACATTTTACTATAAGCAGCAAGAAGAAACCACGTTGTACTTTCAACCCATGCCTCCTCAGCCCAAATCTCCTCAGCTAAATATCCAGTTTCATTGCTTACAAGTCCTTTTCCTCCCACATTTCCACTGCAGGACACAATTCAGCTAAGTTTTCAGCCACTATGTAGCAAGGATTCTATTTCCTCCAGTTTCCAATAACATTTTCCTCATTTCTTTCTGAGCGCTCATCAGCAGTGACTTTAAACTTTTTTTTTTAATTATTTATTTATTTATTTTTGGCTGTGTTGGGTCTTTGTTGCTGTGCATGGGCTTTCTCTAGTTACGGCGAGCAGGGACTACACTTCGTTGCGGTGCACAGAGTGCGTGGGCTTCTTGCTGCGGTGGCTTCTCTTGTTGCAGAGCACGGGCTCTAGGCACCCAGGCTTCAGTAGTTGTGGCTCGAGGGCTCTAGAGCGCAGGCTCAGTAGTTGTAGCACACGGGCTTAGTTGCCCCGCGGCATGTGGGATCTTTCTGGACCAGGGCTCGAACCCCTGTCCGCTGCATTGGCAGGCTGAATCTTAACCACTGTGCACCAGGGAACATCCATATTACTACCAAGTCTCCTAAGGTTTTGATTTAGGTAATCTATAAGGCAATATATGTTTTCTCCACCATACTCCTTACTTCCCTCTGAGTCTTCGCTAGCAGAGTTATTAACATCTGTATTTCAACTAACAGTCTGTCCAAAGCAATCTAGGCTTTTTCCAACACGTGCTTCAAAATTCTTCCAGCCTATGCCTGCCGCTCAATTCCAAAGCAATTTCCGTATTTTTAGTTATTTGTTACAGCAGCACTCCACTTCCAGGTACCAACATCTGTATCAGTCAGGGTTCAACCAGAGAAACAGAACCAGCAGGAGATATATATTAAGAGATTTATTGCAAGGAAGTGACTTACTTGGTTGGGTGAGCTGGCTAGGCAAGTCCAAAATCTGTAGAGCAGGCAATTAGAAAGAGCAGGCTGGAAGTCTAGGGCATGAGAAGCTGCTGCCCACAGTCAGCCTTTCTTCATCTCAGGGAAGACTCAGCTCTGCTCTAAGGCCTTTCAACTGACTGAATCAGGCCCATCCAGATCATCTAGGATATTCTCCCTATTTTAAGACTAACTGATTAGCAACCTTAATTCCTCTGAACCTTAATTTCCTTTTGCAATACAACACAGAATATTCACAGGTTCCAGGGATTAGGATGTGGATGTCTTTAGGGGCCATTACTCTGCCAACCACACCATTCTATAGTATCCACTTATGAGGCTCCTGGAGATAGAGGAGTCCTGACAACAGAGCTGATTATTTCTTCAAATCATTCAACTCCCTCACCAACATATCCTTTACTAAGCTTTCTTTGGTTAAGTAATATTAATTCTACAATGCATTTTCTTTCAAATTCCCTATTAACCAGAACAATGTCGTCATCCAAAGGCAAGCAGATATTGGAATGCTGTGTCATCAAAAGCTCCTCTAGGCCCAGAATTTGGAGCTCACTTGAGAATTCATCTACAATAGCAAGGGACAATTGCAGGCAATGCATTACTTGGTCACGTCTAAAGAACTCCTTAAACATAGTCAACCTGGTATCAGTAAACTCTTTAACAGGATCACAACTTCAGTTAGATATAAGGAAGAACTTACAAGTATATTCAACATTAATTTAGATGAGAAAGAATAGATGATAAATATATACTTGCATGAGATAACATATGCAATATTTCAGAGTGAAAGTCCAATGATTACAAGTGTGATTTTTGAAATAAATAGCATGAAATTATACATATTGCTGCCTATTGGTAAAACAAAAATCCAAACAGAGCTTGGAAGAAATTGGACATAAGTAAATATAAACTGATTCCACTCCAAACAGAAGACGGGTTATAGACAAGTCTAACTGTGTAAATAATAAAAACTTAAAACACTTCCAGTAATTAAAAAATGAAGTATGATAAAAAGGGATCAGACATTTTTATGTAGTGTCATATAGTGAGAAATGTACTTTTAAACTTAGAATTACTTTTATTCTGAGAGGCTAACTTTCATATTATCATTTAGAAATAAATACTAAAAGTTTAATCAGAAATATGAAATTTCCTGATATAAAATTTTTACTAACAATAATTGTAAAAATAATTATAGGACAAACAGGCCAACAAAACAATGAGTAGTATTACTAAGAAAAACCAGAAAAGAAGAAAGACAAGTAGCATTAAAGATTACTACTAGGTTAAAAAAGGGAAAGGTGTAGGAGACAAAACTAATGTTTGCGTTGGGGAAGTTTTAGATACCTAACTATTCTGGAAGGTTGAACTTCTTTCTGACTTCCTCCCAAGGTCCGATTCCAGAATATTGGGGAAGACAGGCTTCAAGAATTTGAACTCATTACTCCCAGAGCCTCCCGTCAGACACACCTCGTACTGGTAGCTCTGGGACAGGGTCCCCGTGCCGCTGACGTCCACCAGGTGGCCCGGAAAGGGGCCCTCGGGCACCGAGCAGCGACCCACCGAGGCCGTCCCGCCCCTCCTGCACAGCCGCGCCGCGACGAACACCAGCACCGAGAAGACGAAGAGCGACGACACCGACGCCAAGGCCACCACCAGGTAGACGGTGAGCGGGGAGGCCGGGGCCGCGTCCGCCGCTTCCGCTTCCGGGGCCGGCAGGTAGGGCTGCGAGAAGCCGTCCACCAGCAGCACGTGCAGCGTGACGCTGGCCGAGAGCGGCGGCTCGCCGTTGTCCTTGACCAGCACCAGCAGCCTGTGCTTGGCCGCGTCGCGCTCGCTCAGCAGCCGGGCCGTGCGCACCTCGCCGTTGTGCGCCCACACGCCGAACAGCCCGGGCTCCGTGGCCTTGAGCAGCTGGTACGACAGCCAGGCGTTCTGGCCCGAGTCGCCGTCCACCGCCACCACCTTGGTCACCAGGTAGCCCGCCTCGGCCGCCCTGGGCACCAGCTCGGTGCAGGGCGCCGAGGCGTTCTGCAGCGGGTACAGCACGAAAGGCGCGTTGTCGTTGTCGTCCACCACGAGCACGCGCACCAGCGCCTGGCTGCTGAGCGCGGGCGAGCCGCGGTCGGCGGCGCCCACGCGGAACTCGAACGCCCGCAGGGCCTCGTAGTCCAGGGACCTCAGGGCGAACAGGTGGCCGTTGTCCGGGTTGATGGACACCAGGGAGGCCAGGGGCACGTGCGCGTCGAGGGGCGGCAGCAGCGAGTAGGTGACCTGGGCGTTGGCGCCCGCGTCTCTGTCTGTGGCGCGGACGCTGCCGATGTGCAGGGCGGGACTGTTGTTCTCGCGGACGGACAGGGTGTAGGAGGTCTGGGTGAAGGCGGGGGCGTTGTCGTTGACGTCGGACACCAGCACGGTTATGTTGTGCTCGGTTTTCAGTCTCGGTGTCCCCATATCTGTGACGGTGATAGTGATATTATATTGGGCTTTACTCTCTCTGTCCAGCGCCCCATTTGTTACTAGGGTGTAGAAGTTCTCTGCAGATGGTTTCAGGAGGAAGGGGAGATCATCCTGGATGGAGCAAGTCATCCTTCCGTTGTCCCCTGAGTCTCGGTCTCGAATCCTAAACAGGGCCACTTCTGTCTCGGGGGAATTTTCAGGAATGGGGTTGGTAAGTGATGAAATAGTTAGTTCTGGGGAGTTATCATTAACATCCATCACCTCAATGGAGACAGAGCATTTTCCAGAAAGTCCCCCACCATCAGACGCATCTATATACAGCTCATATGAGGATATTGTCTCAAAATCTAGTTTTTTAATTAGTCGAACTTCTCCTGAAATGCTGCTTAGCTCAAAAGTTGTGCTTATCTCTTGAGAACTATCAAAAAGGGAATATGATATCTCTCCGTTTGTTCCGGTGTCCAAATCCCTAGCTGAGACCTTGACAACTAGGGTGCCTACAGGGCTGTTCTCTGGGACCTGCACCTGGTAGTGCGTCTGTGCAAACTCGGGGGCGTTGTCATTAACGTCCAAGACCAAGATTCGGACCTGGGCGGTGCCAGACCTGGGCGGAGAGCCGCCATCCAGCGCTGTGAGGGTTAATCTGAGCTCGGCCTGCTCTTCGCGATCCAGCTCTTTGTCCAGCACCAGCTCTGGGTATTTCCTGCCGTCCCCCCAGTTGCGGGTGGAAACATGGAAGTAAGAGTTGTGACTGATATTGTAGTTTTGTATGTTGTTGTTGCCCACGTCCAAATCCTGGGCTGTTTTCAGAGGAAACACGGTCCCAGGAGGGCTAGTCTCTAGGATTTTCAGCGTCATTTCTCTTTCAGGAAACTCAGGAGAATGATCGTTTATGTCTCTCACCAGTAGCTCAGCTCGAAATACTCCCAGTGGTTTTTTCAGTAACACTTGGAAATGCATTACACATGGATCTGTGGGGCCGCACATCTCTTCCCGGTCCAGTTTCTCACTTAATATCAACTCCCCAGTCTGTAGATCAAGCTGCAGCCAGGGTTCGTTGTCCTCGGAGACCACCCGGGCTTCTCGCGCAGCTAGCTCCTCCACTCCCAGCCCCAGGTCCTTAGCAAGATTGGCCACAAAGGAGCCGCTCTCAGTTTCCTCCATCACGAAATAGCGACGGGATTCCCAGCCTGCCAGAGCCACTCCCAGCAAGAGAAAGAGAATCAGGACTTGCCTTTGTTTAGGAAAGCGCTCCCCTCCGGCCTCCATCTTTACTCCCACAAACGCCTTTCCAGGAACAGGGGCCAGCTCTATCTTAGGTAGCAATGGGACTGAGACAGTGGTGAATCTCCCAGTGGGTAACCTGTCCAGAAATGTCGGCGAGCAGCATTCCCTGGAGTTTTTGGTGCTGAGCTTTGCTTACAGGATTTTTTCTTCCGCTGGAGATCTGAGGTAGAGTTCGTAGCATTTCCTGGGCTTTTTTTTTTTTTTTTTTTTTTTTTGACGTCTTAGCCTGCAGCGCCATCATGCGTTATTTTCGAAAAGAATAGCTGCAATTGCATTCTCTTGGTATATAATAATCTAGATGGCTATTGGGAGTTTGGAAATGGTTTGGGGGAGATGATGTAATCAGAAAACCATGCAATTATAACTATTCATTCCTTCATTCAAAGGAGTGTGACTGATATCTATGTACTGGGCTCTGAAATACATCAGTAAGCAATCCAGACATTGTCCCTATCTTCTAGAACCTGTCGTCTGGGTGGGGTATTCTGAGGAGAACTGAAAGAAGACTTAAAAGTGATCAGTCATCTTGTAAAAATAACAATATATACCTATGTGATTTCTTAAAGTTCTCTCAGCAAAAAGTTTGAATTCCTCTAGATTTCCTTTCAAATTCTAGGCACCCTAATGTGCCAGAATTGTGGTTTCCATTGGTTGAATCACATCAAGGAAAAAGCTATTAGTTCATTCCAATTTATAATACCCTTTCTATATAAGGTCAGAGATTTTATGATTTTATGAAACTTTCAAACTGTGGAAAAATGCATATGAGGGCACTTCCCGTATCTCCTCCTGCTTTTTCTCCCTAGCATTGGTCACCATCTTATACAGCATATATGTACACATTTAATTGTTTCTTTTCTGTGTCACCCTTGAGTTTAAGAACTTTGTTTTGTTCACTTCTACATCCATCAACATCTACAATAGTTCCTGGCACCTAGTAGATACTCAACAAATATCTGTTAAATAGATCAATGAATAAATTAATTTTACAATTCTGATAGATGGATTCTCCTCCTAATGTAGAAGCCCCCTGTTTTGCTAACATCCTAGTTCATTGTATGAGCTAAATAAACAAGACAGCATGTTCTCAAGTGACTTTTTTTCTATGCTCCTTTGAATAGTAACTTGAAATAATTCAAAATGATCTAAAATGTTTTTTCACTGAATGACAAAATACCCTGGTTCCCCTAAGCAAAGGAATATATTTTAAAAAAGAAAGAACATAATAACAAGGCTATAATGAGCCTACAAATAAGGCATACATCTCTTAGACCACATTTTTACATTATCAGTGTTATTTTGCAGTAAAGCTATTATGACACTAATGATATTCAAAAACTCTTATATAATAGAATTTGCTAAGAATTTCTAATTTCTATTAAACACTCCAAAGACTGTACAGTTTGGATATATCCATCAATTCTTCTCAAAATTGTATATTCTAACAAACGCTTGTTCTTGTCCCTTACGGACTACTAATATTCCACAACCTTTTGATCCTAAATATTACATTAATATGAAAACCATAATTTTTAACATCTCAAATTAATAGTAAGGTCCAATCCATGCAAGCATATCTAAAAGTGCTTTTGATAAGAGAACAAATCCACTTAGCTATCTTATTTAGAGGGAAATTTATTTAAAAATTTCATATTTATTTCCAAAAGCTCAAGAGAGAAAGTACATTTGGGAGCAACTGGAAAATCCACAATGAGGCATCTCCTTCCTTTTTGTCTCTAAGTAGATTGGCTTTCTGTGCTTCTTTCATGTATTTAGCCAACATGGTATCACTTTCTCGCTAAGTTTCTAACAGAGATACTATAACCAGTTTCTAAAGTCATTTTTTTAAGCATAGATAATGAGATTGGGTCAGTTTGGATCAGTAATGTCTACCACCTTGTCTTGTTGTTTGAAATCACAGAGGGAGATGGGTCATATAAAATAAACATGGCTGCAACAGTACATTTTTACTGAAGAGAGAAGTTTCCAGAAAAAGATGGGGTGGGCTAGACAGACATCACGAAAGGAATCTGTTATTTAAATATCCTAAAATAACCTAATAATCTTTCAATACTACTCATATATTATATACTGCAGGTTGATAAAAAAAGAGAAAACACCTTTAAGTATAGGATAAATTGTAGTCTTTTCCATTTAATACTACTGTGAAACAAAAACATGCCGTTTTTTCAGATATTTCTCCATGTAAAAGTTTAAGACAAGGAGGCATAATATCAGATTAAACAGCAGATTTACTAATAATTCATTATATTTGTATCATGCTCATGTCCTAAGTAACCACAACATCAAAAATTTAGAAAAACTTTCTGGACAACAATCAGAGAATGGGTTTGGGGTCATCTTCAAATTAATAGTGCTTGATGATGAAAAGTTGAAAAACTAACAAATATTCATGACTTTTCAGTAATGAAGTAAAATTGAAAGTTCTTTGTCTCCATCAAAATAGAAATAATAGAGTAAGTATGAGTATATTCTCAAATAAAATTTCTAATCTCCTTAACTAGCAAAATGAAATCAGAAAAAAAAATCAAGAAATTCTTTATGGCCCAAAAGGCTAATGGAAACGGTATATTTAGAGAAAACTAACTTTCATCCCGAATGCTCTGAAAAACCAAAAATTTCCTAATTGAATCCAAAACCATTTATAAAGTTTGAGTTTTCCTCTACATCATTTACAGACTCCTGGTGATTGGAGGCAACAGACTTCAGAAAGTTGAACTCGCTGGTCCCAGAGCCCCCCTTCAGACACACGTCGTACTGGTAGCTCTGGGACAGGGTCCCCGTGCCGCTGACGTCCACCAGGTGGCCCGGAAAGTGGCCCTCGGGCACCGAGCAGCGACCCACCGAGGCCGCCCCGCCCCTCCTGCACAGCCGCCACGCGACGAACAGCAGCACCGAGAAGACGAAGAGCGACGACACCGACGCCAAGGCCACCACCAGGTAGACGGTGAGCGGGGCGGCCGGAGCCGCGTCCGCCGCTTCCGCTTCCGGGGCCGGCAGGTAGGGCTGCGAGAAGCCGTCCACCAGCAGCACGTGCAGCGTGACGCTGGCGGAGAGCGGCGGCTCGCCGTTGTCCTTGACCAGCACCACCAGCCTGTGCTTGGCCGCGTCGCGCTCGCTCAGCAGGCGGGCCGTGCGCACCTCGCCGTTGTGCGCCCACACGCCGAAGAGGCCGGGCTCCGTGGCCTTGAGCAGCTGGTACGACAGCCAGGCGTTCTGGCCCGAGTCGCCGTCCACCGCCACCACCTTGGTCACCAGGTAGCCCGCCTCGGCCGCCCTGGGCACCAGCTCGGTGCAGGGCGCCGAGGCGTTCTGCAGCGGGTACAGCACGAAGGGCGCGTTGTCGTTGTCGTCCACCACGAGCACGCGCACCAGCGCCTGGCTGCTGAGCGCGGGCGAGCCGCGGTCGGCGGCGCCCACGCGGAACTCGAACGCCCGCAGGGCCTCGTAGTCCAGGGACCTCAGGGCGAACAGGTGGCCGTTGTCCGGGTTGATGGACACCAGGGAGGCCAGGGGCACGTGCGCGTCGAGGGGCGGCAGCAGCGAGTAGGTGACCTGGGCGTTGGCGCCCGCGTCTCTGTCTGTGGCGCGGACGCTGCCGATGTGCAGGGCGGGGCTGTTGTTCTCGCGGACGGACAGGGTGTAGGAGGTCTGGGTGAAGGCGGGGGCGTTGTCGTTGACGTCGGACACCAGCACGGTTATGTTGTGCTCGGTTTTCAGCCTGGGGGTTCCCATGTCAGTGACAGTGATGGTGATGTTGTACTCGGCTCTTTTCTCTCTGTCCAGAGGGCTCTCTGTTACCAGGGTGTAGAAATTTTTGAAGGTAGGCTTCAAGAGAAAGGGGAGATTGTCCTGAATTGAGCAAACCATCCTCCCGTTGTCCCCAGAGTCTCGGTCTCTTAGGCTAAAAACAGCGACTACCATGTCAGGTGACGAATTTTCCGGTATGGGGCTGGTAAGAGATGTTATGACTATTTCTGGTGGGTTGTCATTCACATCTACAACACTAACTAAAATTGTTGATTTTCCTGAAAGGCTCCCACCGTCAATGGCCTGAATATTTATTGTATAAGACTTAATTAACTCGAAATCCAGAAGTGCTTTTAAACGGACTTCACCAGAAATGGGATGGATTTCAAATGTTTTCCGTATGTCTCTGGAGACGTGGGAAAATGAATAAGATAGTTCTCCATTTAGTCCTGCATCTAAATCTGTAGCAGACACCTTGACGACCAAGGAGTCCAGAGGGCTGTTTTCTGGTACCAAAACCTCATAGACAGACCTCTCAAACTCTGGGGCATTGTCATTGATATCTGAGACCAACACACGCACCAGTGCAGTTGCAGACCTGGGCGGAGACCCACCATCCAGGGCTGTTAGTGTTAATCTAAGTTCAGGCTCCTTTTCTCGATCCAGAGGTTGGTCCAGCAACAGCTCTGCGTATTTTCTACCCTCCTCACTGTCTTGCAGTTTAAGGTGGAAATGAGGATTGGGGCTTAATGTGTAGTTTTGAACAGCATTCTTTCCTACATCCAAGTCCTGAGCGCTATCCATTTGGAATGAGGTTCCTGGAGTAGTACTTTCTGAGATTTTCAGAAGTATATGTTTGTTTAGAAACGTGGGAGTGTGATCATTTATGTCTTTGACCCTAAGCTCAGCTCGAAAAAATTGCAAAGGATTTTCTAATAATATCTGGAAATTTAATATGCATGGCTCGGTGAGATCGCAAAGCGCCTCCCGGTCCAGTTTCTCATTTAAGATCAAGTTGCCAGTCTGCCGATCCAATTGCAAGTATGGTTTATAGTCATCAAAGATGACTCTGGCCCCCCGCGCAGCCAGGTCTTCCACGCCCAAACCTATGTCTTTCACCACGTTGCCTATAAAAGAGCCGATCTCCATTTCCTCTGCCACAGAATAGCGCCAGGTCTCTGAACACACCAAAGACCCTCCCAGGAAAACAAAGAAAAGCAGCGCTTGCCTTATCTGCTGAGGGCTTCTTTCTCCCGGCTCCATGGCTCCCTGGCTCCCTGGCTCCCTAGCCGAACGTCTTTCCGCGGAAATATTTCAATTCAGTCTCAAACTGCTCCTCTCAGCTATTAGCCTGGACCATTGAGAATCTATAGACTTGCAATTCGGTGACGAGGGCGTTGTTGGCTCCCTAGCTTTCTCTTGAAAGCCTCTTTTTATCACCACTGCTTCTCTGGAGCTCTCAGTTCCAGTGGTTCACGGTAACCAGAGCATCTGATGGTACAAAAATTTCCCCATCTTATCCTGCAGCGCCACCACGCGACTCTGCGGAGTCTCAGGTTTTAAACAAAGCCAAATAAGTTTGAGACAAAATATTAGTTTATCTTGCGTGTTTGTTGATGACTCTGAATTATACTTTCTCCTATATTCCTATTTTCTTTTCTCAGTTTTGTTCTTGTGATGCTGTTACTATTCAGTCTTTAACACAATAAACCACAATCTCTAGAGCTGTGGTGGCTATAAAAAGCATATTTAAGATATAGTCCCAACCTCAAATAAGATATGCAATCTCTGTGAAGACAACACAACTAAACAACTAAAACAACTAAAAATAGTTAAGAGGACCTTTTTATGTAATTGACTTAGTGAGCAAGAGGTTCCCAGGAAAATTGGAAATGGGAACCAAAGATCTTAGTTTTCTTTAGGTATCAGCAAATATGCTTTGAAAAGACAATAAAGATAATGTCATGTATTTAAAACTGAACTGGTATGTACAAATAATTGTTTTGGGGAGGCTGGACATTTCAGGCTGAGTAAATGGTACTGTTTATTTAGGGATACTCCATAAGTGTAGTCGAAAGTAAGTGCTCAACAGTAGTGAATAATGTAAGACATGTCCAGTTTCTGTCGACATTTTTAAAAAGTTGAACAAACTAGAACCCAGTTTAGTTGTGGAACTGAATTCTGTTTTGTAGACCCAGGACTTCCAGAGACATAATTCTAAGTATATTATCATCCATTCATTAATTTTTTCAGCAAATATTTATTGAGCATACACTTTGTGTTAGGGATAGAGTGGTAAACAGACAGACATAGTTTCTGTCCTGAAAGATGGAGGCAGAAAAGTGGTCACACATTTAAAATAGAGCATAATGAATGCCATGATAGCAAAAGTTCATGCTAATATAAGAGCATAGACGAGGGTCATCTAACCAGGATTTGAAGTAGAGGAAAGACTTTTCCGGAAAAAGTTAATTCTAATTTGATACATGAAAAACGAGTTTGAGTAATCCAAACAAAAATTGGGTGTGGGGTAAAATTTCCAGCAAACTAAAAACATGATTGTGCAAATCCAAAAATGAAAGAAGTATTTTGGAAGAACTGAAATAGGATCAGTATGGCTGAGCCATAGAGTAAGAGGAGAGAAATGGTGAGAGTTGAGATTGGAAAGATCAACAAGTATTTTGTAAGCCATGCCAGGTCATTTGGAATCTACATCAATAGAAATGTAAGATTATTAAAGTGTTTTTTTTGTTTTGTTTTGTTTTTTTTGTTTTTTTTGTTTTTTTTTTTTTGCGGTACGCGGGCCTCTCACTGCTGTGGCCCCTCCCGCTGCAGAGCACAGGCTCCGGACGCGCAGGCTCAGCGGCCATGGCTCACGGGCCCAGCTGCTCCGCGGCATGTGGGATCTTCCCGGACGGGGGCACGAACCCGCGTCCTCAGCAATGGCAGGCGGACCCCCAACCCCTGTGCCACCAGGGAAGCCCTATTAAAGTGTTTTAAATAGAAAAGTGACATGACCGTGTTCTTGTCTTTCAAGAAGATCATCCTGTTTCAGAGTTGAAGATAAATCACAGAGGAGTTGAGACTAGAGGCAAGGGATGGATTAGAAGTTGTTCCATTAATACAGGTAAGAGATAATATTGCTGTCACCTAGAAATGCAGTTATAGAGTTGTATTAGAATGATAAAGATAAAATATACAGGATATGGTGATTAGACACAGAGTAGAATAGGAAGGAGTAAAAGTCAATGTACTTTTTTTCAGGCTTAGGGAACTGGGAGAGTGTTAGCGCTATTAACTGATAGAGTAAACACAGGAAGAGGAGAAAAGAGGAACATGTTTAGAGCTGGAGAAGACGTTTAGTTTTGAGGAATAGAAAATTTTAATTTAAAACATGTTGAGATTGAGGTGTCCATAGAGTATCCATATAAATTGTTAACATAAATGATCTTACATTATATAAATTAAGTTGAGGAAAGAGGTTTGGGCTGCAGAGACAAATGTGGGATTTATTGGTATGAGTGATGATTGAAGCCCTTTGAGAAAGAATGTAAGTTGTAGATTGAGAGAAGTACGTTTGAATTTGTGATTTCAGAGGTGCAGCTCTAAAAGACTACCATCTTTAGAAATTGGCCATGGTCATATAGATCTACTAGACTAAGGTAAAATTAGATGTCACTAGGGATGAAGAAGGCTAGAAACAGAGTAGGTCAAACTCCTGGACTCAGAACTGTGGCAAGGGAGGGACAGAGTAAAACTATAAAGTTATATTTGAAAAATAGCTTTATACCACTTCTTTCCCATGATCTTAATTAATTTAAAACCAACTGACATCCAGTTGATTTGATTCTCTCATTTGATGACTCATATGCAGAGACTATTTAGGCAGGAAGGTTTACTGATTTCTTTCAGCACTTGGAAGGTATCTTTCTTTTAGTTTCCATTAATACTGTTGAGAAATTGTCAACATGGAACATAGCTTTCAGTCTGTCATGTGTTTAAAGATTAAGTGTCTTTTTCCTATGACTTTTCTTTAAAAAGAAAAGTCTTTTGAAATTTGTCTTGTCTTTCTGAAATTTCACAATGATGTTTCCAGGTATGGTTATCTTTCATTTATCCTGTTAGGTTTACTTGGGTCTATTGAATCTGTGCATTAAGGTTTTCATCAATTCTGGACAATTCCCAGCCATTATTCTTTCTCATCTCTCCTGAAATTCTGGTTAAATATATGTTAAACTTTTTTACTCTGTTCTGCATTTCTAACCACATCCTCCATATTTTCCACCTTATTAACCCTCTGAGCTATATGTGGGATAAGTTATAGTCTGACCTATCTTTCGCGCCACAAATTCTTTATTTCACTGCATCTAGTTTTCTATTAAACCTTTTATTCAGTTTAAAATTTTGATTATCATATTTTTCAGTTCTAGGAGCTCTATTTGGTTCTTTCCTAATCTTTCACATTTTATTGTTTCTTGTTCCCTGTACATTTTCAGGTGTAACTTTTATTTCAGTTAAAGTTGTTAGCTTCTTATAGACTGTTTCTGATAATCAAAATATTTGAAGTGTTTGCAAGTTTATGTGTGTTTGCAAGTGTTATATGTTTTCTGCTGGCTCTCACTCATGGTGTCATGTTTCCTTGTGCGTGCAGTTATATTTATGTTCAAGTTAAGAACATAAAAATTATTTATATGAATAATTCTAGGATTAAGATGAATAAACCTTCTTTCATAGAAGGTCTGCATTTGGTTCTATCAGGATCTGGGAGCGCTATTTGTCAGTGACCACCTTAAATCAAGTTCAACACTAAAACTCAAGTTCAAGGCTGAAATTGCAAACAAGGGCTCATCCATTTCCAGTTTAATACTACCATAAAGGTGTCATTCTGAGGATTCCGTATTTATTAAAGTGAGGGTCTTCTATCAGCTTCTCAGTTTGTCAGGCTTTGATTTCCTCCCCATATACACCATCAAAATAGAGGTTCACATATCCCAGAATTCCAATTGTTCCCAAGGAAAATAGTGGATTTGGGGCTGATTTTCTCTTTCTGAGTTACCTTTAAACATTAACTGTGACCTGACATATATTAGTGTTTTATTAGCTATTTTTTTCAGTGGAAGTGTTGGTATACATAATGTATACCACCCTTATTAAAAAGGTAAATTCTCAAGGATATTGTTATGTCTTAAAATGACAAGCAAATTTTTAGCTTTCATGGAGTATGGGAAATTGATCTTATTGAGAGAATAGAGAAATAATGTGTTTTTTTTAAACCAACTTCATCTGATCAATACTAAATCAACTCTATAATGCTGCAATCAATTTAAACAATGTCTTATCATTGACATTGGTATAGCTCACACTTCTGTCTGCACTCCTATGTAGAAACACACATCTTCTTTCCTACATGTGTTCCTTCTTCTCTTCTTCCAATGTTTATATATTTGTATATTTCTATAAGTTTAAGATATTATGTATTATATGGATGTATATGGTATGTACAATAAATCTCAGGCTCTTTCATCCTTTTGAAACATTTGGAATTTATTCATGTGGTTGTCTGTACACCTAGTTCACTCCTTTTGATCACTGCATAATAATCCTTCACAAACATGTTCCACATTTTATTTATCAATTGCTTTACTGATGGATATGTAGATAGACTCCTATTCTTTGCTTTCCCAAGATGAACATTATCATGCACTTCATTTTGTAAAGCTGTGTAAGAATTTTCTGGCTTATATGCCCCAAAGTAGAATTGCTGGATCATAAAGTATGTACATACTAAATTTCATTAAATACTATTGAAACTCCTTCAAAATGGGGTGTATATGCAATTTCCTATGGTTCCACTTGATGGAAATTTGTCATCTTTACTAATGCTATGGGTATAAACTGCTGTTTTATCATGTGTATCAGCAACTAATGAGGTTGAGTATCACTTCATGTTCTTCTCAGACTTTCTGTTTTCCCCTCTTTTGAATTTCCTTTCCCTTTTGTCCTTTTAAAAATATTCTATTGGCTCTTCCGACTTTCTGACTTTTGCTATATGTAAGATTTATCTGAATAATCTAAATATTAATCCTTCTCAGTGAAAATGCTGCAAGTAGCTTCTCCCTGTCTGTCATCTGCTAGCTTGTCTGGGCTATCCTCTAGTTTTGAGGTAGTAATATTTGTCAATTTTTATCCTTATTGTTGGCACTTTTAAAACCTTGTTTAAGAAATCAAAATCAATAATAAGGTCATAAAGACATTTTTACTTAGACTTGTTACATTTTTTCCAATTAAATATTTCAAATTCACCTCTTAGATCCACATGAAGTTTATTTTTATATCACATGAGATAAGGATTTTGTTTCTTTATATAGTGAGCCAGTTTTCCCAATAACATTGCTAAGTAATCAGTCTCTTCCCCCCCACCCCAAGTGATTTTGACACCTCTTCAATCATCACCAAATTTTCTTATATAAAATATCTGACCTTGAATTCCATTCTATCTGGTAGTGTACAAGTTTGTTTCTGTATCATTCAAATAGGATATTTTGTTATCTACTCTTACTCTTAGCATAAGAAGCATAAGCTTTGCTTCTAATGACTCTGAGAGATAAAGAGGGCCCAAACATTCTTTTTCAGGATTGTACTGCTTAAATGTCTATTTAATAAAATCCTCACAACTAGTAAATATCTGTTGCAACACAAAATAAGACCAGTAAAAACTGCATGAAGCAAAGAAAAAAATTCCTAAAAAACTGGAATTTGTTTTACCCATTTCACAATGTCAAGCAAAATTGCATTTTACTACATCATCTAGTCTATAATATTTAATTTTATGAGAGAAATCACAGAAATGTATATGCACAGTAGCTCTATATCCACACTACATTCTAGTTACCAAAGTGTCCACTGAACTGTACACTTATAGATTGGAGACATTATAATTTGGAACACCATGAGACATCTATAAACCATTAATATAGACCCATTCCTTCTTTATGAACATCTGAGAGAGGCCACAAAGTATTAAGGATGTTTTTATATTTACTTTTTAAAATCAATAGAAAAGTGAACCTAATTTATTTCTCTACCAGTTTGAATTTTCATTTTAATTTCTTAAGAAGTTTTTATCTGTACTCTTCTGATGGAGGAGTATTTACTCAAGATGATACCATGAACGTATGAGTTACATAATGAACAACATAAAATAATACAAATTTAAACCAGCAAATGTGGTATATTGAAAGAAAACAAAATAGCAACATAAAATCCCAGAACATTATAAGACTCTTCCCAAAACAGCATCAACGACAACAGTAAAAAAAAGGAAAATTACTTAAGAAATCAATAATTTTCAGTGTGGTCACTTTTATCTTGTCATAAAGTGAATTCTTGAAAAACACTATATAACAAAAAACAAACAAATAAGATACCCTACTACTGAATACTGGAGAGGTGGCACTTTTATCCTTTGTGATGAAAATTTTCAAAGGGAATAGTGCAGTAAAATCCAATATACTTTCCACCCAGCTTCAACAGCATTTTTTTTAACATCTTTATTGGAGTATAATTGCTTTATAATGGTGTGTTAGTTTCTGCTTTATAACAAAGTGAATCAGTTGTACATATACATATGTTCCCATATCTCTTCCCTCTTGCGTCTCCCTCCCTCCCACCCTCCCCATCCCACCCCTCCAGGCGGTCACAAAGCACCGAGCTGATCTCCCTGTGCTATGTGGCTGCTTCTCACTAGCTATCTACCTTATGTTTGGTAGTGTATATATGTCCATGCCTCTCTCTCGCTTTGTCACAGCTCACCCTTCCCCTCCCCATATCCTCAAGTCCGTTCTCTACAACAGCATTTTTAATTTTTGCTGTATCTATGCTTTGATGAAATGTCTAGAAGTAAATTACATACATTGTGGCATTTGGTCTTAATACTTGAGTTTGCACCTCCAAATAATAACATCGTCTTGCATAACTATGCCATTATCAGAACAAAAAATTAGCAATAACTCCATTAATACGACATTTTGACCAAATATATGAAAAAGCAGAACACAGATTATTTTTCCATGTCATTATAGCCACAAATAAAGATTTTTAAAGCAACTGTGAGGAGAACATGAGGAATGATAATGCATGCAACTACCGTCCAACGTAAAATCTATTACAGATTGACAAAATGGATCCACAGTTTGCCAAGAATGACAAAATATTAGAAGTTTAAAGTAAATTATTTTATTGAATGTTGAATCCAAAGCTATTCCTAAAGTTCTCATTTTCTCCTATATGCCTACCGGTGTCTTGGACTGGAAGATTAGGGATAATCGGCTTCAGAGATTTAAACTCATTCGTCCCAGTACCTCCCATGAGACACACCTCGTACTGGTAGCTCTGGGACAGGGTCCCCGTGCCGCTGACGTCCACCAGGTGGCCCGGAAAGGGGCCCTCGGCGACCGAGCAGCGACCTACCGAGGCCGCCCCGCCCCTCCTGCACAGCCGCACCGCGACGAGCACCAGCACCGAGAAGACGAAGAGCGACGACACCGACGCCAAGGCCACCACCAGGTAGACAGTGAGAGGGGCGGCCGGGGCCGCGTCCGCCGCTTCCTCTTCCGAGGCCGGCAGGTAGGGCTGCGAGAAGCCGTCCACCAGCAGCACGTGCAGCGTGACGCTGGCGGAGAGCGGCGGCTCGCCGTTGTCCTTGACCAGCACCAGCAGCCTGTGCTTGGCCGCGTCGCGCTCGCTCAGCAGCCGGGCCGTGCGCACCTCGCCGTTGTGCGCCCACACGCCGAACAGCCCGGGCTCCGTGGCCTTGAGCAGCTGGTACGACAGCCAGGCGTTCTGGCCCGAGTCGCCGTCCACCGCCACCACCTTGGTCACCAGGTAGCCCGCCTCGGCCGCCCTGGGCACCAGCTCGGTGCAGGGCGCCGAGGCGTTCTGCAGCGGGTACAGCACGAAGGGCGCGTTGTCGTTGTCGTCCACCACGAGCACGCGCACCAGCGCCTGGCTGCTGAGCGCGGGCGAGCCGCGGTCGGCGGCGCCCACGCGGAACTCGAACGCCCGCAGGGCCTCGTAGTCCAGGGACCTCAGGGCGAACAGGTGGCCGTTGTCCGGGTTGATGGACACCAGGGAGGCCAGGGGCACGTGCGCGTCGAGGGGCGGCAGCAGCGAGTAGGTGACCTGGGCGTTGGCGCCCGCGTCTCTGTCTGTGGCGCGGACGCTGCCGATGTGCAGGGCGGGACTGTTGTTCTCGCGGACGGACAGGGTGTAGGAGGTCTGGGTGAAGGCGGGGGCGTTGTCGTTGACGTCGGACACCAGCACGGTTATGTTGTGCTCGGTTTTCAGCCTGGGGGTTCCCATGTCAGTGACGGTGATGGTGATGTTGTACTCGGCTCTTTCCTCTCTGTCCAGTGCTTTTTCTGCAACTAGAGTGAAAAAGTTCTTGAAGGTCCATTTCAGAAAAAATGGGAGGTCATCTTGAATAGAGCAAACGACCCTCCCATTTTCCCCAGCGTCTTGGTCTCGGACACTAAAAAGAGCCACAAGGGTCTCTGAGGCGTTCTCTGGAATTGTCTTTGTAATTGATGACATGGTCACTTCTGGTGGATTGTCATTTATATCTATTACTTTAACCAGAAGAGTGCATTCTTCCGAAAGACCCCCACCATCTGTTGCCTGAATATTTATAATGTGTGACTGTATTGCTTCAAAGTCCAAGTGTGATCGCAAATGAACTTCCCCAGATAGTGGATTGATTTCAAATGTTTTACGAATATCTTCTGATGCATGAAAAAATGTGTAAGATATTTTCCCATAGTTTCCTGCATCCAAATCCTTAGCAGAGATGGTGATAATCCAAGAGCCAACAGGTGTGTCCTCCAGGACCTGCACCTCGTAGAGCCTCTGAGGAAACTCTGGGGCATTGTCATTGATGTCCAAGACCTTGATGAGGACCAAAGTTGTCCCAGACCTGGGCGGGGATCCACCATCCAGTGCTATGAGTGTTAATCTGAGCTCAGACTCCTCCTCATGGTCCAACGCTCTGTGCAGGACTAGTTCAGGGTATATCTTTCCATCACCACTGTCTTGAATTTTAATGTGGAAATGAGAATTCGGGCTAACTGTGTAGTTTTGGAGACTGTTGCTTCCTACATCCAAATCTTGGGCACTCTCCATTAGGAATGTGGTTCCAATAATGGTACTCTCTGATATTTTAATAACTATTTCCTTGTCAAGAAATGTAGGAGGGTGATCATTTATATCTTTGATATGTAGCTCAGCCCGAAAAAACTGTAAAGGGTTTTCCAGTACCATCTGAAAATGCAGAACACAGGGCTCCGTGGAGTCACACAGCTCTTCCCGGTCCAGTTTCTCACTTACGAGCAAATCCCCGGTCAGCAAATCGAGGTGCAAATGCTTTTCATTATCATCACACACTACCCGTGCCTCCCGCGAAGAGAGCTCTTCCACCCCAAGCCCCAGATCCCTTGCCAGATTGGCCACAAAAGAGCCAATTTCTGTTTCCTCTGCCACAGAATAGCGCACAGACTCAGGACCTGCCTGAGACAATCCCAGTAAAACAAAGATAAACAGAACTTGCCTTTTCCGCAGAACGAGTGCCCCTCTGATCTCCATGGTTTCTTCAAGAAACCTCTTTTGTAGAAAAATTTAAGTTCAGCTCTAATTTTGCAAGCTGAGGCTCTGATTCTTTTTTTAGTTGGAAACTTCTAGAGAGTATATAAACCTCCAGCAGGTCTGTAGGTGAAGCTCCTTAATATCTCTCTTTTCAGTGGGTTGGATGTTCTCTGTTCCCGTGAATAATGGAGCCCACAGTGTTGTAGAAGCACTCTTTTCATCTTATCCTGCAGCGCCACCATGTGTCTCTATGAATTTTTTCAGTAGAATTTTTTTTTTTCTCTTTGAACAAGTAATTCATAAATTCATCTGGAGTATTTTAGAGCAAATCCCAGACATCACGTATTTTTACCTCTAAATACTTCACTAAGTATCTGTAATACATAAGGACTTTAAAAATATATACTATACCACTATCACGATCTACAAATTTAGTACTGGTAGCTTAATATAATTTATATTCAATCTGTGTTTGTTTTTACACATTTTCCTCCAAAATATGTTTTACTGTTGGTTTGTTTGAATCAGTATTTAAACAAGGTTCATGAAGTGCACTGAATTATCACTGTTTTGAATGCCCGACAAGAGGAACCATTAAAATGTCCTGAACTGAAGAAATGATATTTTATTCAGGCCATTTATTGAGTAATTGCAAATATATCCTCCCCTACACTCTTGTAAACACTTATAGATTTCAGTCGATTATAGTTAGTAATGTCATTGCTTTTTTCACTTGTATATTTTTAAAAATACATATGTGCGTCTTTATGGAGCTCACAGTCTAGAAAATTTGTCAGGCAAGTAATTAAAATATGCCAGAATGTATGCACAGGTAAATAGTAATATATAAATACGAGGAACGGACATCTTATACCTAGGAGACAGCATTGCATAGTGGTTATGAACATGGATTCTGGAACCAAAATGTCTACATTAGAATCCTAGTTCTCCTACTCACTATCTTAAGTCTTGGGCAAGTTATGTACCTCTGCTTCCTTAACTGTAAAATAGGGGTAATAATAGTGTTTACCTCGTAGGATTATTATCATAGGAATCTAATGAGTTAAGTTTTACAAAGTGGCTAGTAAGTGCTTGTTAAGTGCCTGTTAAAATAAATAAAATCTAATCCATATTTTTGGACATCACTGAAACCTTTCCTAAGGTATTGAACTACAAGTTGTGATCTGGAGGAGCCATTCAGAAGTTTTTTTTGTTTGTTTGTTTGTTTGTTTTTTTGCGGTACGCCGGCCTCTCCCTGTTGTGGCCTCTCCGGTTGTGGAGCACAGGCTCCGGACGCGCAGGCTCAGCGGCCATGGCTCACGGGCCCAGCCGCTCCGCGGCACGTGGGATCCTCCCGGACCGGGGCACGAACCCGTGTCCCCTGCATCGGCAGGCAGACTCTCAACCACTGTGCCACCAGGGAAGCCCAGGAGAAGTGTTTTGAACGGATATTTTAAGGAAACTGGGAAGTTAAATATGCCTCAAGCTTTAAACCATGGAAGGGGGAGAATGTTAAAATGAGGTTGGGGGAAAGAAGCAGAGTAAGGACATAAACAATTATATGAGTTATAGCATGCATTTTAAAATTTATCCTAAAGGCACTTATAATACAATGTAGGATCTTAAACAGTTGATTAACATAATTATACCTGCAGTTTTGAAAAATCAAAATTGGCTGAAGTATGATAATCAGTTTCAGGGGGAATAACTGGAATCAGAGAGACCAGTTAGGAGGTGATAGTAGCCTGGATGAAGGTAATACTAGTGTCGATAAGGAGAAGTGGGGTGATTAGAAAGATATTTAGAAGATAAAAATATTTAAGACCCAGTGATTGATGGCTTGCATGGGGAGAAAAAGTGGAAAGACTCAAGGATAATGAACACCTCTCTGGGTTGGGTACTGATGGTTAGTGCATCATTCACTAAGACAGGGAATGCTGGCAGAAAAAAAACAACAACCAAGATTGAAATAGAAAAAGATAAAGTTAGTTTGGGACATGTTGATATTGAGGTAAGTGCCTGTGGAGTGTGTGGGTGTGTGTGTGTGTGTGTGTGTGTGTGTACATATATAACTGAAACACAGAAAACAAATCTGGGCTGGAGATATGGACTTTGAGATTCATCAGCATGTACAGGCATACCCCAGAGATATTTTGGGTTCCATTCCAGACCACTGCAATAAAGCGAGTATCTCAATAAAGTGAATCACAAATTTTTTGGTTTCCCAGTGCATATAAAAGTTATGTTTACACTATACTGTAATCTATTAAGTGTGCAATAGCATTATGTGTAAAAATAAAATGTACATACCTTAACTTAAAATACTTTATTGCTAAAAAATGTTAACTATCATCTGAGACTTCAGCAAGTCGTAATGTTTTTGCTGATGGAAGGTCTTGCCTTGATGTTGATGGCTGCTGACTGATCAGGATGATGGTTGCTGAAGGTTGGAGTAGCTGTGGCAATTTCTTAAAATAAGGCAACAATGAAGTTTGCTGCATCGATGGAGCCTTCCTTTCATGAACAGTGTCTCTGTAGCACGTAATGCTGTTTGATAGCATTTTACCCACAGTAGAACTTCTTTCAAAATTGGAGTCAATCCTCTCAAACTCTGCCGCTACTTTATCAACTAAGTTTATGTAATATTCTAAATCCTTTGTTGTCATTTCAGTAATCTTCACAGCATTTTCCCCAGGAGTAGATTTCATCTCAAGAAACCACTTTCTTTGCTCATCCATAAGAAGCAACTCCTCATCCATGAGAAAGTTTTACCATGAGATTGCAGCAGTTCAATCACATCTTCAGGCTCCACTTCTAATTCTAGTTCTCTTGCTATTTCCACCACAACTGAAGTTACTTCCTCCACTGAAGTCTTGAACCCCTCAAAGTCACGAGGGTTGAAATCAATTTCTTCCAAACTCTTTAATATTGATATTTTGATCTCTTCCCATGAATCATGAATTTCTAATGGCATCCAGAATGGTGAATCTGTTCCAAAAGGTTTTCAGTTTCCTTTGCCCAGATCCATTAGCGAAATCACTATCTTTGGCAGCCAAAGCCTTATGATATTTATTTCTTAAATAGTAAGACTTGAAAGTCAAAATGATTCCTTGATCCATGGGCTGCAGAACGGATGTTGTGTTAGCAGGCATGAAAACAACATTAATCTGGTTGTACATCTCCATCAGAGCTCTTGGGTGACCAGATGCATTGTCGATGAGCAGTAATATTTTGAAAGGAATCTTTTTCTGAGCACTAGATCTCAACAGTGGGCTTAAAATACTCAGTAAACTATGCTGTAAACAAGTGTGCTGTTACCCAGGCTTTGTTGTTCAGTTTAAAGAGCACAGGCGGAGTAGCTTTAGCATAATTCTTAAGGGCCCTAGGATTTTCGTAATGGTCAATAAGCATTGGCTTCAACTTAAAGTCACCAGCGGCATTAGCCCCTAACAAAAGAGTCAGGCTGTCCTTTGAAACTTTGAAGCAAGGCGCCTACTTCTACTCTCTAGCTATGAAAGCCCTATATGGCATCTTCTTCCATATTAAGACTATTTCATTGACATAGAAAATCTGTGATATAGTGTAGCCAACTTCATGAATTATCTTAACTAGATCTTCCTGATAACTTGCTGCAGCTTCTACATCAGAACCTGCTTCACCTTGCATTTTCTCATCCTAGAGACAGCTTCTTTCCTTAAACCTCATGAACCAGCCTCTGCTAGCTTCAAATTTTTCTTCTACTTCTTCCTCACTTCTCTCAGCCTTCATAGAATTGAAGAGAGTTGGGGCCTTGTTCTGTATTAAGCTTTGTCTTAAAGCAATGTTGTATCTGGTTTGATGTTCTATCCAGGTCACTAAAACTTTCTCCATATCAGTAATAGGCTGTTTCACTTTATCATTCATGTGTTCTCTGGAGTAGCACTCTTAATTTCCTTCAAGAACTTGTCCTTTGCATTCACACTTGGCTGTTTGGTGCAGGAGGCCTAGCTTTCAGCTTGTCTTGGCTTTCAGCATGCCTTTTCCACTAAGTTTAATCATTTCTGTCTTTTGATTTAAGGTGAGAAACATGTGACTCTTCCTTTCACTTGAACACTTAAGGCAAATTGTAGGATTATTAACTGGCCTATTTTCTTTAAAAAATTTTTTTTAATTAATTTATTTTATTTTTGGCTGAGTTGGGTCTTCATTGCTGCGCGAGGGCTTTCTCTAGTTGCGGCGAGCGGGCGCTACTCTTCGTTGAGGTACGCGGGCTTCTCAGGCTTCTCGTTGCGGTGGCTTCTCTTGTTGTGGAGCAGGGCTCTAGGCACGTGGGTTTCAGTAGTTGTGGCTCGCGGGCTCTAGAGCGCAGGCTTAGTAGTTGTGGCACACAGGCTTAGTTGCTCTGTGGCATGTGGGATCCTCCCAGACCAGGGATCAAACCCGTGTCCCCTGCATTGGCAGGTGGATTCTTAACCACTGCGCCACCAGGGAAGTCCCTTAACTGGCCTATTTTCAATATTGTTGTGTCTCAGGGAATAGGGAGGCCCAAGGAGAGGGAAAAAGATGGGGAACATCTAGTTGGTAGAGCAGTCAGAACACACATTTATCTATTAAGTTCACTGTCTTATATGGGTATAGTTCATGGTGCCCCCCCAAACAATTACAATAATAACATCAAAGATCACTGATCACAGATCACCATTATATTTGTTTTATTATAACAAATATAATAAAATGAAAAGTTTCAAATATTGTGAGAATTCCCAAAATGTGACACAGAGACGTAAAGTGAGCAAATGCTCTGGAAAAATGGTGTCGATAGATATGCTCATTGCAGGGCTTTGAATTTGTAAAAACTTTCAATTTGTAAAAACACACAATATCTGCAAAATGCAATAAAGTGCAATAAAATGAGGTATGCCTGTGTATGGTGTTTGAAACCATGAGATCTCTACGAGAACCAAGCAAAAGTGTGTCAAATAAGAATAGAAGAGGCTTAGCACAGAACTCTGAGAAACATCTTCATTTAAAGGAGAGGTAAGGAAGCTTTTTTTTTTTTTTTTTTTTTTTTGCGGTACGTGGGCCTCTCACTGTTGTGGCCTCTCCCGTTGAGGAGCACAGGCTCCGGACGCGCAGGCTCAGCGGCCATGGCCCACGGGCCCAGGTGCTCCGCGGCATGTGGGATCTTCCTGGACCAGGGCACGAACCTGTGTCCCCTGCATCGGCAGGCGGACTCTCAACCACTGCGCCACGAGGGAAGCCCAGGAAGCATTTTTTTAAAAAAGACAAGGAAGATGCAGAGTTCAGAATCATCGAACTAAAAGCAAATAGCATTTCAAGGAGATGAGGAGGATCAACAGTAGCAAATCCTTCAGAAAACTCAAGAAAAATAAGTATTAAAATGGTCCATTGGATTTAAGAAGATGGTCATTGTGGAGGAGTCTGATAGATGTCTGCCAAAATCTGTTCTCCTTTTCTATATAGTAATAGAACTGTACCCAGGCACATGGTGACTCAGCCTTCCTTGTAGTTAGGTGTGGCTAATTAAGTTCTCACAGATTGTGAACAGAATTTTTATTTGCTACCTCTGGGTCTGGAATGGAAGACATCTGATTGTGTCTCTTCCCTCCTAGCCAGCTAGAACCCAGATGTGGCAGTGACCCAGCTACAAGTCATGTAGATTATACACTGAAACAGGGAATGTAAGAGGAATTACTTGGAACAAATTTTGGTTCCAGAAGTACCATGAGGAGCAAAGCTGCCCTATCTACCCAATCCTTTACATTGTGGCTGGTACAAGAAAGAGATACATACTTTTACAAGCCACTGTGTAGTTGTGCTGCTCTATTTCAGTAGTGTAACCTTACCTAACTTATACACAAATCTTTGATGAGCTTTACAATAGCAGTTTTCAGTAGAGTGGTTGTGATAAAAATTAGATTTCACTGGGATGAAAAGTGAGAGGGATAAGGAAATAAAAATGTTAATCCTTTTGAGAAATTTAGCTTCAAAAGAAAGAAGTAGATTGGTATCTGGAGGAGAATTTAGACTCAGGAGGGTTTTTTAAGCCTAGAGAAATGTTTTTAAATGCTAATTTGCAGTATTGAGTAAAGAGGCAGAAAATTAAGATACACAAGAAAGGATGTAATCAATGTGAAGCCCCTAGAAAGTGGTCAAAATAGGATCCAGGGATCCTATATATGAAGGGATTGGACTTAGGTGGAAGGGACCTCAGCAGAGGAAATTTTCCAAGTACATATGCTATCAAGAGTATAGGTTTGGGGACAGGAAATTGAGATAATTCCCATTTGATGGATTCTGTTTTCTCTTTAAGGTATTAAGCAAGTTCGTCTGCTAAAAGGGGTGTGTAAGTAGTAGGGTGAGTAGTTTAAAGTAAGATAAGTAGGTTTGAAGTAGTTGTTATGGAGAATAAAAGAGAAAGCTGATTAGGAAAATACAAAAAGATTTCTTGATCTTGAAAGCCCAATTAAGTTTGGGTGTGATAAACTTAGTGGCAATAGTATTGATAATTTTCTAAGTTTGTCTTATAGAGTGCAGCATCCCGGGTGTAAGAGAAAAGAGATAACTATATTCATCTCATGTGGAGTTTCATCAGGTGGTGAAGGAAATCCTAGAGTGAAGGCAAGTTGAACAAGAGAATTGAGAATATGAGCATGAAGTGATTGGGAGTGCTAAACAGGGAGTCAGCTGGATGGGAAGGAAATTAAAACAGGAGGGGGTTGATAGGTGGTAGTAGCATCATGGAATGGAGGTCATGACAAGGTCAAAGACAAGATGTGATAGGAGTAGCAAGATGAGAGGGCTAAAGGCATAGAAGGTTGTGTTCTCAGAGGGAGAGATCTGAAACCATATTTCATAGAAAGAACAGTTCTGGGTAGTGAAAAAGTACAGCATGTAGCCAAGGCACTAATGACAACTGGAACAGAGGACTGAGAGGCCATGTTAGATTAATCAGTGGATGCAGGAATGCAGTAGTAGGATAGGGACTTGAAGTAGAAAGGAAATGAGGAAAACAATGTGTTTGTAAGTGAAAATGTCCTTATGTCCTTTCTTTCCCATACTCTTGGCAAATTCCAACCTAAAGTGTTATTTTGTTCTTATTGGTAAGGGTTTTCAAGAAAATCATTTCTGGGAGGCTGAGCAGTCTCTTGCATCTCCATTTTGTAAGTGACCTCTTCCCATTGGACAACTTATAGTCCTTTCATATAAAATTGGCTGATACAGTTGGATTCCTATGCACTGGTTTATATTTAACTATAAATAAGGTATCTGAAGCATAAGAGCAAAATCTATTTTTAGCAATACATTGTAAGATAACTGGTTGGTTTACTTATATCTGGGCATCTGAGCTCCTGAAGGCCTGGCCTCTCTCCATTAGAGTCAGGAAACACATAGTTCTTTCCAGAAATAGGCAAGTCCTCCTGTTCAGATAGCTGGAAAAACTCTAAGCAAGAGGACAAGTACCTCGTCCTTTTCTCTGCTGTTGTGCCTGTTAGATTTTCTGCCTGAGCTGTTTAAACTGCTCTTTCCCCCTCCCCCATTATAGATGAGAGAGACCAAGCTTACTGGGGAAACAAGCTGCTAGAACACTCCCACCTTGGTTGTTGACAGCTATAACTGTATATCTCTTTAAGCTAGTAGTCCTCCATCTTTTCCCCACTAAGAACAGTAAACACAGGAGGTAACCTTAATACTTAATTTTGATTAATTAATATGAGTTTTTGTTCTCTATGTAAGGAAGCTTTCATTTAGGGAAGAAGAACTTACTCCAAGTTCCACTTCTGAAAATAGAAAATTAGAATTTAGTTAGCCTGCATGGAGAGACTTTTGTTCCCTCCATTTTTCTTGAATTCAAAGAGTAATTAATCAGTCCACACAGTTCAAAAGAACTGGTGGTGAAATTTTAGCATTCAAGGGCTGTAAACATTAGATTATTTTGGATATGTTAGAGCAAGAGGTTTGACTTCCAGGCATTATTAACTGACTAATACCCAGCCCCTCTATAATGATAAGATTAGAATATCTTCAAGAGGCAGTGTGTGGCATTGACTCCAGTCTGTGGTCCCACCTCAGGCATAAAAGCAATCATTTTACTCACCCTCATGCACCTCCTCTTTCTCATGCCTACTCTTTCTCTCACACACACACTTCCTTTCCTTCTATACCCTTACTCATTTTGCTCATCTACATTTTCCTTCCACAACACACAGACTTTAGACTTTTTGATGAAATTCATTGGAAAGATCCTCCCCCAACAATGAAGGCTTTCTCTTCTGTAATATAGTCAGGTTACTAAAGGCAAGAGTGGTTGGTTGGTGCTTGTACAGCATGAAACAAAACTTCCTCCTACAATGACTTGAAAAAAGTTCGAAAATTAGAATGTTAAAGGACTATCTTTTCATACTTTTCAGTACTCTACAAATATCTGAGAAAAGTGGTTTTGAAACTTTGGATTGCTACCCATTAGTAGGTCATGAAATCAATTTAGTGGATCATGACCACATTTGAAAATTAAACAGAATGGAATAATACAGGCAATTTCAGATTGTATCACAAAAAAGCTAAGCACTGTTCACAAAACATTTCTTTCATATAAAATATGTATGTTATATAATATATACAATATAATTTTTCAGTTGCCTGTGATTTTTTAAAGTTTGAAAATTAGTGCCCAGTGTATATATATTAAATTCTGGGATAACACAGGAGGCAAAAAATTATACACATTAGCAAACAAGTCCACTCTACAATAAACAAATGATTACTTGGGAGCCTGTATTCAACTAGGTTGCATCATACCTTTGTAACATTAATGAGACATCTGGAAAATTATAACTTCATATTCCAGTATTCTGTGGGTGGCCACAATATTAATGTGTCTTCAGAATAACCCTCCAGGATGAGTAAAGAAGAGACACTAAGAAAATTGCCTTCTGCCCCATTCTAACAAGGTGTTTATGATTGTATCATAGGACATGATTTTTCAGGTATATTTTCAGCAGTAATAAACATTTTAAAATGTTAAGTAAAACAGTGGTGAATTTAAAGAAAGAATGACATTTCTGAATAGCAACCATTATTCAACCACAAGAAAAACCGCAAGAAAGAAAGAAAATGAAGAAATACTTGAACCCTTGTAATACTTTGAAAGTGGTCTGCTTTATTTTATCATAAGCATAATTGTGAATGAAAGTTCAACTGGAGAGAGGGCCATGAGCAAAAACTGATTTGGTGTTATTATTTAAGGAGGCAAATTAATTACAAATTAAGACCTCCTTGGTTAGAGAATAAATTGCTATCTAACTACAACCACAGGTAAAGATAAACATTCACTTAAAAGTAAAGGTGGGTAGAACATGCGAAAATATAAAAGTAACATCAGTACAACTTCAAACACACACATTTTGGGGGAAATAATGTTGGTATGGAAGTGCCACAAAACAACATACCTATGAGATATAAAAGTTATTTATGGTCACTGAATATTGAACCCAAAGCTATTGTAGAAGGTACGATTTTCTTCTATTTCCTTCCCAGGGCATTGGGGCGGGAGGTTGGGGAGAATCGGCTTCAAGAATTTGAACTCATTACTCTCAGAGCCTCCCGTCAGACACACCTCGTACTGGTAGCTCTGGGACAGGGTCCCCGTGCCGCTGACGTCCACCAGGTGGCCCGGAAAGTGGCCCTCGGGCACCGAGCAGCGACCCACCGAGGCCGCCCCGCCCCTCCTGCACAGCCGCACCGCGACGAACACCAGCACCGAGAAGACGAAGAGCGACGACACCGACGCCAAGGCCACCACCAGGTAGACGGTGAGCGGGGCGGCCGGAGCCGCGTCCGCCGCTTCCGCTTCCGGGGCCGGCAGGTAGGGCTGCGAGAAGCCGTCCACCAGTAGCACGTGCAGCGTGACGCTGGCCGAGAGCGGCGGCTCGCCGTTGTCCTTGACCAGCACCAGCAGCCTGTGCTTGGCCGCGTCGCGCTCGCTCAGCAGCCGGGCCGTGCGCACCTCGCCGTTGTGCGCCCACACGCCGAACAGGCCGGGCTCCGTGGCCTTGAGCAGCTGGTACGACAGCCAGGCGTTCTGGCCCGAGTCGCCGTCCACCGCCACCACCTTGGTCACCAGGTAGCCCGCCTCGGCCGCCCTGGGCACCAGCTCGGTGCAGGGCGCCGAGGCGTTCTGCAGCGGGTACAGCACGAAGGGCGCGTTGTCGTTGTCGTCCACCACGAGCACGCGCACCAGCGCCTGGCTGCTGAGCGCGGGCGAGCCGCGGTCGGCGGCGCCCACGCGGAACTCGAACGCCCGCAGGGCCTCGTAGTCCAGGGACCTCAGGGCGAACAGGTGGCCGTTGTCCGGGTTGATGGACACCAGGGAGCCCAGGGGCACGTGCGCGTCGAGGGGCGGCAGCAGCGAGTAGGTGACCTGGGCGTTGGCGCCCGCGTCTCTGTCTGTGGCGCGGACGCTGCCGATGTGCAGGGCGGGGCTGTTGTTCTCGCGGACGGACAGGGTGTAGGAGGTCTGGGTGAAGGCGGGGGCGTTGTCGTTGACGTCGGACACCAGCACGGTTATGTTGTGCTCGGTTTTCAGCCTGGGGGTTCCCATATCTGTGACGGTGATGGTGATGTTGTACTCGGCTCTTTCTTCTCTATCTAGTGTTTTCTGGGTTACTAAGGTGTAAAAGTTCTTGACTGAAGGTTTTAGAAGAAAAGGAAGGTCATCCTGGATGGAGGAAATAGTTTTCCCATTGTCCCCAGAGTCAGGATCTGAAACACTGAAAACAGCAACTACAATGTCAGGGGAGTTCTCTGGGATGGGAGTGGTGAGTGCAGACACTGTCACTTCTGGAGGATTGTCATTCACATCCACTACTTGCAGGAGAAGAGTGCATTTTCCTGAAAGACCTCCTCCATCAGTGGCCTTGATGTCCACTTCATAAGACAGAACTGTTTCAAAATCAACTTTTTTTCTCAGTCGAATTTCTCCTGTCATAGGATTTACCTCCAAAGTTTTACTAATATCTTCTGAAGGTTGAAAGAATGCGTATGATATTTTCCCATAGACTCCACTGTCTACATCGCTGGCAGAGACAGTGACAACCAGGGAGTCTACGGGGCTGTCTTCGGGAATATGCACCTTGTAGAGGGACTGCTCAAACTCAGGGGCGTTATCGTTAATGTCCACCACTTCAATGCGCACCTGGGCGGTTCCATACCGAGGCGGAGAGCCGCCATCCAGCGCTGTCAGGGTTAATGAGATTTCAGGCTCCTCCTCCCGATCCAGCTCTTTGTCCAACACCAGCTCAGGGTATTTTCTGCCATCGCTGCGATTTTGGGTTAGAACCCGGAAATGGGAGTTGGGGCTGATTTTATAGTTCTGAACATTGTTGCTGCCTACATCCAAGTCCAGAGCATTACTCAGAGGGAATGAAATTCCTATAGGACTGTTTTCCGGTATTTTTAGAAACATTTCTCTTTCAGTGAACACGGGGGAATGGTCATTTATGTCTTTCACTCTCAGTTCTGCCTGAAATATCTCTAACGGTTTTTCCATTAATACTTGGAAATGTAGTATGCAAGGCTCACTCGGACCGCATAGCTTCTCTCGATCTAGTTTGTCATTTATGAGCAAATCCCCAGTCTGAACCTTGAGCTGCAAATGCTCTTTGTTCCACTGGGAAATGATCCGGGCACCGCGGGTGGACATCTCTGTCAACCCCAGCCCCAGGTCTTTTCCTACATTTGCCACAAAGGAGCCTCTTTCTGTTTCTTCCACTACTGAATAGGGCCCCAACTCTGCGCTCGCCCCATACATGCTCAGCAAAACAAAGAAAACTAGGACTTGCCTTTTTCTCGGATTGTGCATCCATCCAATCTCCATTGCTCTTTCCTGAAAACTGAGTTCACAGGAGCTTCATATATGCCCAGGATCCTGGTAGTCCGGTCCTGCAGTATAGCAGGTCAGAACTATGTCTCTAAATACAGTTTTAAAGAGGTTTCACGCACATTGTGCTCTGACTGAGAAAGCTGTTCTTCAGCTTCCAGGCAGTGTGAAACTGGCTGGATCCTGGAGCTACGTCTGCAATTCTGTTTCTCACCACCTTAACCTGCAGCGCCACCATGCGTTCTTACTATGTCTTATCTTTTCTGGTTTAACGTTGGATGCAAAATTCTCCTAAATGTAACACATAGGCTGTGTCAACCGTGTTCTGTAATATGAAACACTTAGTTCTATTTTCTTGTGGTTTTTATGAGTTCAGAGAGAGCTGTGTTGTTACACAGGAAGAGTACTAAGAGCAAACTTTCATTATGTTGACTGTTTAAAGCTGTTCAGGGTGAATAATTAAATAAAATAATTTAATTAACATTTAAGCTGAGAAGAATATAAATTTAGAAGAAAAATATTTCTGAAATAGTATGGGAACAGTTTCACAAGTACATTATTTTCATGGTACATGTTATAGAATTACAGATGAGTGGACACTGCAAAATTGCAATCAGTGATGGTTCTAAAGAGAGTATTTTATCAACGCCTTATTAAAGAGTAGATTACTTCCTCTTCTTTCCAACACCTAAGCCTGAGGACATGTGTTTTTGAAACTTTCAAATTATTGGAAAGTTATTTCCCAAAAAGGCAGTCTAAGGATTAGGCCTGACATGTTTTGGGATTTTTTTTTTATCATGACAAGAATAATTTCTGTTTTATTCCTTTTAAAAGACAGGTTTAATGAGATGTAATTCACATACCATACAATTCACTCGTTTAAAGTCTACAATTCAGTGACTTTTAGTATATTCACAGAGTAGTGCATCCATCACCACAGTCAATTTTAGAACATTTTCATCATCTAAAAAAACCCCAAAATACTCTTTAGTTCAGATTTTCCATTTTTAAAATTTAAATTGAATTCCAGTAAAGATTCATAATGTTTTTATAAATCCAGTGTTTTTGTTAACAATCTGTAGAACAATTTTTGATAAATACCTTGTCTGGGGTTAAAGCATTCAATCAATGGGGTCTAAACTTCTGTTATAAAGGTCTTTGTATGCCTTCCTTTGGCCACAGGTCGTCCTGCTAGACCAGATAATTTTCTTCCAAGCTACCTGCGGTAGGCAGAATAATGGCCACCCACCGAAAGATGTTCATGCCCTAATTCCCCAAATCTGTAAATATGTTATCTTACATGGCAAAAGAGAATTCACAGATATAAGTAAATTGAGGACCTTGTCAGGGGTAGGTTATCCTGGATTATCTGGGAGGGACAGAACCTTTCCTGGCTATGGTCAGAGGGGTGATTACACCCCTCTGTGATTACAGAAGAAGTGGACTAAGAGAAACAATGTTGCTGCCTTTGAAGATGGATGAAAGGGGCCATGAGTCAAGTACTGTAGGCAGCATCTAGAAGCTGGAGAAGAGAAAGAAATAGATTCTCCTCTAGAGCCACCAGAAGAGAACGCACCCCTGGTGACATCTTGAATTTAACCCAGTCATACCCATATCAGACATCAGATCTACAGAACTATATAGTAGTACATTTTTATTGTTTTAAGCAACCAAGTTTGTGATAATTTTTAATAGTAGAAATAGAAAATGAATACATAAGCATGAAATTTCATGCACCCAGCATCTGAGTCAACAAAAATTCATCACTCTACAAAATTGGATTATCACAGCAAATGCTGAAGAATGTCTGATTCGGCTCTTGTGAGCCATCCTTTCAGAATAAAGTCATTTATGACCCTCTAAATCTTTTTTCAGCATAATTTTTAAGAGGCGTTGTCAAAGACATATGGTTAGTTTTAATAGAAAATAACTGGAGCCTATCATCTTTATTTCTATTTAATTTCCAGAATCTCTAAATTATTTAGTGATAAAAATTCCTCCACATCATTGCCTATACTTCTCTGAAATTAGTTATTTCATTTAGAGCTAATACTAGAATAGCAACTGCTTTCAAAGAAATAGTGCGCTATAATGAATACAGTATATTTAATTTGAATAAGGGACTTACAGAATGTATATAATAAACTTCCAAAAAAAAGAGAAAATATATATTAGGACTGACAGAAAAAGACTGAAGGAATAGTACAAAAAAACTCCAGAAATACAACCATAGGGTAATTCTACTCCCTGTTTAGGGCCTTCATTTCTGCAATTATGAATGTGATATGTTGAGAAGGTACAGGAAGGTAATCAGGCTGATAAGATCATGATGAAGGTCAATTGTGGTACCTGACCCAGCTTACTTAGGTCAGTGCTTCTGTAAGAACTTTGGGTTTATTGGTCCAGAGCAGTGTGATCTCTGGTATAGAACAATCAAGCTACAGACTAAAAGTTACATTTCTATATAGGAGTTCAATTCATGCAATAGAAGGATTTCACTTCCTTGGTTAGGAAGACAATGCCACCAGTTAATGCCTGCTGTGATAGCGTACTGGTTAAGAACTGGAACATTCCATTCAAGTAGACTTAGAATATATTCCAAATTTTTCCTTTTATTACTTCAGAATTGTGAACAAGTAAAAGAGGAAATAACATGCCAACTTCCTTAGGGTTTGGCAGAGGATTAAAAAGATAATGAATGTAAAGCACTCTGTACTCTTAAGTAAATTAGAAATCAAGGAAAACTTGACAAAGATCAATTAGAGCAAACTACACACTTAAGATCTGTCCATTTTACCGTATTATATAACATTTTAACAAAAAGTCTTACTGTGAAAGCATTAGGATTGGATTCCACTGGAGGTAGCACAAACTAAAATGATGGTGGCTTAAATGAGATAGAAGTTCCTTTATTTCTTATGTAAAAAAAGCTCAGAAGTGAGCAATCCAGGGATGACATGGTAACTGTGATTATCAGGGGTCCTTATCAATCAGTTTATTCTATACTGACTGTCTTGGTCCATTATTTCCATCCTTAGTGTTGCTTTATGGCTCAATATGACTGATTGTGTTCCAACCAAGACTCCCACATTCCAAGCAGCAAGAAGCAGGTAGAGAAGGACAAAAAGGGACCCTTTCCTAGATGAGTCACCTCCCTTTTAATGGCCTTCTTGGAAGTCTCTAACAACATTTACATATACATGTAGTCAAATGTCCCGTTTTAGCTGCCAAGGAGCCTGGGAAAACGTTCTTTTGACTAAGCACACTAATGCTCTAAATGAAATTTGGAGTGTGTTACCAAAGAAGAAAAGATGAATGGAGATTGGACAGCTACTGCATTTTCTGTCACAGTATGACCAATGTTTCTCAAGTGGGAAAAGCCAATTTCCTGCTATGCCCTTTCATCACACTGGATAAACACAGTGTAGCTTTTTCTCCCCTTTTACACCAGGGAAACTAAATGGAAAGCAATTACAATAACTATATTAAAACTAACACTGGTATATTAATGAATATACAATTAATAAGAGAAAATAAGAATAAAGTGCTATGAGAGCAGAATAAAGTAAGAGCCAAATTCTCACTGTACCAGTTTTCTCTCCTTCCTGATTGGGCATGCTTCAGTGTGTTAGTACAGTACTGCTCTTATGTACTTAATGGTTTAAAAACTAATAAGAAAAACTCAAGGAAATATAACTGATTATACAGAATTAATTTCCCACTGTTTTTTTTCATAACACATTTCTAAGCTATGCCAGAAAGAACCTGTACATTTATTGACTTCAACAGTGTTTTGAGAGGCAAGATTTAGGACCATTAATCTTCTTACAGTAATGAAGAAAAGATAGCTTTCTTTAAAACAAAATTTGCAAGCAAGTTGAGTGTAGTTTAAAAGTTCATGATAGGTTGCCAGAAAAACCATCACCTTGAAGTATCATCAATTTAAAATATATGGAACGTGAAACACAATTGCTGTCACTGAATACTGAAACCAAAATCTTTCCTAAAGTTGGGGGTTTCTTCTATATCTGGGCCAGGGGAATGGCCCTGAAAATTGGTCACAATTGGCTTCAGAAACTTGAACTCGCTGGTCCCAGAGCCCCCCTTCAGACACACCTCGTACTGGTAGCTCTGGGACAGGGTCCCCGTGCCGCTGACATCCACCAGGTGGCCCGGAAAGTGGCCCTCGGGCACCGAGCAGCGACCCACCGAGGCCGCCCCGCCCCTCCTGCACAGCCGCACCGCGACGAACACCAGAACCGAGAAGACGAAGAGCGACGACACCGACGCCAAGGCCACCACCAGGTAGACGGTGAGCGGGGCGGCCGGAGCCGCGTCCGCCGCTTCCGCTTCAGGGGCCGGCAGGTAGGGCTGCGAGAAGCCGTCCACCAGCAGCACGTGCAGCGTGACGCTGGCCGAGAGCGGCGGCTCGCCGTTGTCCTTGACCAGCACCAGCAGCCTGTGCTTGGCCGCGTCGCGCTCGCTCAGCAGCCGGGCCGTGCGCACCTCGCCGTTGTGCGCCCACACGCCGAACAGGCCGGGCTCCGTGGCCTTGAGCAGCTGGTACGACAGCCAGGCGTTCTGGCCCGAGTCGCCGTCCACCGCCACCACCTTGGTCACCAGGTAACCCGCCTCGGCCGCCCTGGGCACCAGCTCGGTGCAGGGCGCCGAGGCGTTCTGCAGCGGGTACAGCACGAAGGGCGCGTTGTCGTTGTCGTCCACCACGAGCACGCGCACCAGCGCCTGGCTGCTGAGCGCGGGCGAGCCGCGGTCGGCGGCGCCCACGCGGAACTCGAACGCCCGCAGGGCCTCGTAGTCCAGGGACCTCAGGGCGAACAGGTGGCCGTTGTCCGGGTTGATGGACACCAGGGAGGCCAGGGGCACGTGCGCGTCGAGGGGCGGCAGCAGCGAGTAAGTGACCTGGGCGTTGGCGCCCGCGTCTCTGTCTGTGGCGCGGACGCTGCCGATGTGCAGGGCGGGGCTGTTGTTCTCGCGGACGGACAGGGTGTAGGAGGTCTGGGTGAAGGCGGGGGCGTTGTCGTTGACGTCGGACACCAGCACGGTTATGTTGTGCTCGGTTTTCAGCCTGGGGGTCCCCAAGTCCGTGACGGTGATGGTGACGTTGTATTCTGCTCTGGTCTCTCTGTCTAGCGGTCTCTCTGTTACTAGGGTATAAAAGTTTTCCATGGAAGATTTAAGGAAAAAAGGTAGATCGTCCTGAATGTAGCAACTTATTTTCCCATTCTCTTCAGAATCAAGATCTGAAACACTGAAAACTGCAACCACAGTCTCAGGAGAGTTCTCGGGGATCTGTCTGGTAAGTGCAGACATGGTGACCTCTGGAGCATTGTCGTTCACATCCATGACTTGAGTCAGAACGGTACATTTCCCAGAAAGACTTCCAGTATCTCTGGCCTCGATATTGACCTCATAAGACTGAGTTGTTTCGAAATCAAGTTGTTTTTTCAGTCGAATTTCTCCTGTCATGGCGTTGATCTCAAAGGTTTTGCTAATCTCTTCTGAAGCCTGGAAAAGTGAATAGGAAATCTCTCTATTGACTCCTATGTCTATATCCGTAGCAGAGACTTTGACAATCAGGTAGCCTATGGGACTGTCCTCGGGGATCTGCACCCTATAGAAAGGCGGCTCAAATTCAGGGGCATTATCGTTGATGTCCACGACTTCGATGGAGACCTGAGCGGTGCCAAACCGGGGTGGAGAACCGCCATCCTGAGCAGTGAGGGTTAACCTGAGCTCAGGTTCCTCTTCCCGATCCAGCACTTTGTCCAGCACAAGTTCCGGATATTTCCTGCCATCGCTGCGTTTGCGGGTGAGGACCCGGAAATAGGAGTTGGGACTGATGGTATAGTTTTCAATATTGTTTCGGCCTACATCCATGTCCTGAGCGTTCTTCAGAGGAAACTTAGTCCCAGGAGGACTGCTCTCTGATATTTTTATCAACATATCTCTGTCCATGAACACCGGAGCATGGTCATTTATGTCTATTACCTGTAGCTCAGCTTGAAAAAACTCTAAGGGATTCTCTAGCAACACCTGGAAACGCAGCATACAGGGCTCTGTCTGACCACACAGCTCTTCGCGGTCCAGTTTCTCATTTAGCAGTAAATCCCCAGTCTCCTGATCGAGCTGCAGATACAGTTTGTTTCCTTTGGAAATGACCCTAGCTCCCCGCCTGGAAAGTTCCCCCTGCCCCAGACCCAGGTCTTTTGCTAAATTGGTTACCAAAGAGCTCCCTTCAGTTTCCTCCACCACAGAATAACGCCTAAATTCAGAGCCCGCCTGAGCTAAGCCCAAGAAGAAAAAGAAGAAAAAGACTTGCCTTTGTCTGCAAATGAGCTTCCTGCCAACCTCCATTGTTCTTGCTCGGTATAGCCTCTGGCGAGGGTGGTTCCGCTGAGCTGTAAAGGCCTCAGTACGTTTCTGAGACTGTAGTTATTCCACAAGGTACTTCAGAAATATTCCAGTAAGTAGTCCTTTACAGAGGACCCAGTCCTCCTTCTGTGGCATCCAAGCTTCTCATGGGCTTCCAGGCTCTGCTGTTGAGTTTTGCCTGTTAATGGAGACGCAGCTGCGGTTCCGGTTTGTACCTTATCGTGCAGCGCCACCACGCGTCCTCAGAGAATCTTACATTTTCTGGGTTGAAAATGGATGCAATGTTCCCAGCTCTTTTTGTTTTGCTTTTTTAAATTTTGGCTGAGCCGCGTGGCTTGCGGGATCTCAGTTCCCCGACCAGGGACTGAAGCCGGGACCACCAGGGAACTCCCCAATGTTCCCAACTCTTGCCAGTACGTATCACCGAGCTATGTAAGGCTACAATACTATTTTTACTATCTCTGAACCTTAAGGTTGAGGCAGTTGTCTGAGGGCCATATAGGAGAAATGATATTAGTAGAGACTACTTTCAATAATGCTAATTGCGTTTGTAGCAAAAAGAAAATATTTATGTAACAGTTTGCCTGAGAAGAAAGACTATATGCAGAAATTTAAATATATATATATAATAACATAGAAAACTTGCAGAATTATATACTTTTATTGCCATGAACTATGGGAATAATTAGTAGCTGTGAACCTTGGACATGTTATTTAACCTCTGCCTCAGTTTTCTCATCTGTCTAAGGTGGAGATATTAATGGTACTTACTACATAGGGCTGCTGTGAGTTCCTCACCTTACAGATGGGGAAACTGAGGCAGAAAGAGATTAACCACACACACACACACACACACCAGGCATGTAATGTGATGCCATCAGGTAGCTCAGTTTGCATTAATCCATTGTCATGACTAAAAAAATCCCCAAGATTCACGTGGTAGAATAATTCATGAGCAGCATTATTTCAGAATGAAGTTATCATATCTAACGATGAAACCGGAAAGGCTGGAGAATCTTTCTAATACATGTATAATCTGTGATGGTAGTGATGATTCTGTATCTCAGAAGGGTGTCCTCTTCTCTTTTTACAGTGTCAATTTTTAAAAACCTTTTATTTTGAAAAATTTCAAACCCCATAATGAAGGAGAATAGTACGATGAACCCCCAGGTACTCAAAACTAGCTAGAACAATTATCAATATTTTGCTACAATTGTTTACCCTGTCTCCCCAACATTTTCACATCCCAAACTAAATTTTTACCCATAAAACTTCATTATAAATCTCTAACTTTTAATGTCTTAAAAAACCCACTACAATGCCCTTACCACACCTAAGAAATTAAGTTAATATTGTTTAATATCCCATCTATATTCAGATTTTTCCAATTATTTCAAAGTCGTTATGATTGTTTGAATCAAGATTAAACAAGATCCACTATCCATTGCGTTTGGTTGGTATGTCTTAATTTCTCTCATTGTGCAAGATTCCCTCCTCCCCTTTTCCATGCCATTGATTTGCTTGAAAAACTAAATAATTTTATCCTGACTCTATGGAAACAACTTAAGATTTTAATGCTGTGAGGTTCTTTTTTTCTTGTCGTTAGACTATATCCCATTAGTAATGCACAGTAATATTACTATTTTAAGAGTTATCAGCACTAGCTTATGATATATTCAGAATACAGCTCTGCAAAAATGATCTGGATAACTGTTAAAGAAAAAGCAGTTACAGATTATTATAACAAACAAAGCTTCTCCTTAACTCTTCAGAATCTTTAAGTAATTCAATGATAATTTGTTTCTCTTTAATATTGCATATTTAAAAGTATTCTTTTTCTTATACTTTTCTGATTCAGCACTGAAGTATATTGAATAGAAACTTTAAAAAATAAACTTTCAAATTAAAGGAGAAAAACGTGTTAAAAAGGTAGGGACTACTGTAGGAAAATTACTGCAATGTGAGGAAAATAAACAAATGAAGCGATCAAAATGATGTAATATTTCTATTCATGGTCATTAATCTTTTCTATGAAATGAAGGTCGCATATTCAGATAACAAGGAGAAAGCACAGATTGATCCTTCATTTTTTTGTACTTGAGATTTGGATAGATCAGAGCTTTAAAAATAATAGTTGAGGGCTTCCCTGGTGGCGTAGTGGTTGAGAGTCCGCCTGCCAATGCAGGGGACAGGGGTTCGTGCCCCGGTCCGGGAAGATCCCACATGCCGCGGAGCGGCTGGGCCCGTGAGCCATGGCCACTGAGCCTGCGCGTCCGCAGCCTGTGCTCCGCAACGGGAGAGGCCACAACAGTGAGAGGCCCGCATACCGCAAAAAAAAAAATAATAATAATAGTTGAATAATTGATCCAGAAAAACTGGATTATTAGTTTATAAGAAAATAAAACCACAAATACATATCTTATTCTTTGCAAATACACGAAACACTGAACAGGAATATGAGTATGAAAAAAAGATTTCTCCTTAATTAGGGAGAAACTTGCCAGGTGATATCTAACAAGAGAAAACAGTATAGCATCACAGCAAGGCCCCAGAATCAGAAGATTTAGGAGAGATGCTTAGCTCTGCCATTAATTAGTTGGTGACCTTAGTGAACTCACTGAACGTCTATGAACATCTATTTGCTCATTTCTAAAATACCTCCCATCACAGAATTACTTCTAAAATTAAAAGTGGTAAAATAGTGTATGATGCATAGTAAGTGCTTTTTTTAAAAGTTAGGGTAGGTATACTTGTAGAGCACTCTAATCAACTTACAAAATAAAACTAGCAATAATATTTGAAGACAGTGAATTCCAATTTAAAAACATCTCAAATAAGATGTGTCATGTACTAGACTGCACACAAAGCATAATTGAGACAAAAGGTGACAGTAAACAATCCACGCTTTTTGGAGTGTTCTTAGGGCTGAAGCTGAATCCTTTTCTGTCAAGAAATTTATTCTCTGACCCTAAGAATACTTGCAATAATGTGAAAGCACTCCTCTACAGGTAAATCGAGATAAATTTCTTAATAGGAATATATTTACAGATATAATACCGGCATTTATTTTTCATTCTTTATCAGAAACCGAAATCATTCTGATATGAGGGCTATTCTTCCACTTATCCTGCCTATGCTCTGGGATGTGAGATTGGTGATAATCGGCTTCAGGAACTTGAACTCGCTGGCCCAGTACCTCCCCGCAGACACACCTTATACTGGTAGCTCTGGGACAGGGTCCCCGTGCCGCTGACGTCCACCAGGTGGCCCGGAAAGGGGCCCTCGGGCACCGAGCAGCGACCCACCGAGGCCGCCCCGCCCCTCCTGCACAGCCGCACCGCGACGAACACCTGCACCGAGAAGAGGAAGAGCGACGACACCGACGCCAAGGCGACCACCAGATAGACGGTGAGCGGGGCGGCCGGGGCCGCGTCCACCGCTTCCGCTTCCGGGGCCGGCAGGTAGGGCTGCGAGAAGCCGTCCACCAGCAGCACGTGCAGCGTGACGCTGGCCGAGAGCAGCGGCTCGCCGTTGTCCTTGACCAGCACCAGCAGCCTGTGCTTGGCCGCGTCGCGCTCGCTCAGCAGCCGGGCCGTGCGCACCTCGCCGTTGTGCGCCCACACGCCGAACAGCCCGGGCTCCGTGGCCTTGAGCAGCTGGTACGACAGCCAGGCGTTCTGGCCCGAGTCGCCGTCCACCGCCACCACCTTGGTCACCAGGTAGCCCGCCTCGGCCGCCCTGGGCACCAGCTCGGTGCAGGGCGCCGAGGCGTTCTGCAGCGGGTACAGCACGAAGGGCGCGTTGTCGTTGTCGTCCACCCAGCGCCTGGCTGCTGAGCGCGGGCGAGCCGCGGTCGGCGGCGCCCACGCGGAACTCGAACGCCCGCAGGGCCTCGTAGTCCAGGGACCTCAGGGCGAACAGGTGGCCGTTGTCCGGGCTGATGGACACCAGGGAGGTCAGGGGCACGTGCGCGTCGAGGGGCGGCAGCAGCGAGTAGGTGACCTGGGCGTTGGCGCCCGCGTCTCTGTGGCGCGGACGCTGCCGATGTGCAGGGCGGGGCTGTTGTTCTCGCGGACGGACAGGGTGTAGGAGGTCTGGGTGAAGGCGGGGGCGTTGTCGTTGACATTGGACACCAGCATGGTTATGTTGTGCTCGGTTTTCAGCCTGGGGGTTCCCATGTCAGTGACGGTGATGGTGATGTTGTACTCGGCTCTTTTCTCTCTGTCCAGAGAGCTATCGGTTACCAGGGTGTAGTAATTCTCTACAGGTAGCTTCAGGACGAAGGGGAGATTGTCTTGGATGGAGCACACCATCTTTGCATTGTTTCCTGAATCTCTGTCTCGAATCCTAAAAACAGCTATGACTGTCTCAGGTGAGTTTTCTTTAATTGCTGTAGTAAGTGATGACATGAGTAGTTATGGTGGATTGTCATTTATATCTGTTACCTGAACCACCATCGTATGTTTTCCAGAAAGTCCTCTGCCATCTTTGGCCTGAATAGTTAATGTATAAATTTGCATTGCCTCATAGTTCAATTCAGCTTTAAATGAAGATTGCCAGATGTTGGATTGATTTGAAACGTTTTGAGAATTCTTTCAGTAGCATAAAAAATGCATAAACTATTTCCCCGTTACTTCCGATATCTAAATCTCTAGCTGACATGGTGACAACCAGAGAGACAACAAGGCTATCCTCAGGCACCTGCACCTTGTAGAGAGACTGTACAAATTCATGGGCGTTGTCATTGATGTCCAAAACGAGGATGCATACCAGGGCAGTTCCAGAGCTGGGTGGAGAGCCACCATCCTAGGCGGTGAGGAGTAGACTGAGCTCAGGCACCTCTTCTTGATCCAGCAGTCTATCCAGCACCAATTCAGGATAGATAATCCCCTCCCCACTATCATGGACATTAATGTGGAAATAGGCATTGGGGCTGATGGTGTAGTTTCTCAGGTTGTTTGTTCCAACATCTGAATCCTGTGCACTTTCTAGGAGAAATGCTGCCCCTGGAGTGGTAACTTCTAATATTTTCAAGGATATCTCTCTATCTAGAAATACTGAAGAATGATCATTGATGTCTCTGACCCATAATTCAGCACAGAAAATCTGAAGAGGTTTTTCCAGTAACAACTGGAAAGGCAGCACACAAGGCTCTGTGGGGCCACACAGGTCCTGTCAGTCTAATTTCTCATTTAGAAATAAATCACCAGTAAACGGATCGAGTAGTAAAAATCCTGTATTCTGGTCTGAAATGATTCTAGGTCCCCGGGCTAAGGATTCCCCCAACCCAGGGTCATTTGCTAGGTTGGCCAGAAAGGTGCCTTTTTCAGCTTCCTCTTCCACAAAATACAGTAGTGGTTCCCCACCAGCCCAAGACACTTGGAGAAATACACAAAGAAATAGTACTTGCCTTTGCTGCACAGCACGCTCCACTCTGGCCTCCATTCTTTGTTTAACCAGTCTTCAAAAAACACTTTTTCTCGGCCTCGAGCAATTCAGAAATGACATCAGCTGAATCCTTAGAAATGAGCTGGATCATAGCAATGCTTGTGGGGAGGGATCCCCACTTTCTCCCAACACCTATTACCACGGCTTCCTTTCCTTGACTTTTCTAGTCTGGTCAGCTTTCCTCTTAACACTGGAATCTGCAACATTCTTTATGCGAATATTTTGTTCTCTTTTTAACCTGCAGCGCCACCTTGCGTTTTGTGGATGTTACTCCCAATTTCAGGAATAGAACAAAAAGATGGCGGATTAAAGGAGCTGGAGTAGGATTTTTTTTTCCCCTTAGTGTCTTTGCTATTTCATTTCATATTTTCCCTCAACTGGCCACAGTAATCCTAGTTTGTAAATGCTTACATCGTATCCGTCTCTGTGAGTCTACATTCGCAGAAAAATAAATCAGTCTTTTTCCTTAATTTAGGTGCACAAAATTAAACTCTGGCTTCCCACCAGCAGTTAATCCTAAGAAAACCTTTTCCTGTTTTTAAGATTGATAGTAAAGAATATATAAGAAAATGAAGTCTCCATCAAAAAGTCAACATATATTGGTTGAGAGCCTTTTGTTTGTAAACTGCTTACCAATAATGCTGTACACCCTTCAGAGTAACTGGCCTTTTTTCAGTTTCTTGTGAATTAAATAATCCTTCCAGTTTCAAGGTCTTCACTCTTCACCCGCAATATTTTTTGGAACATTTTCTACCCCCCATCCTCCACCCTTCACCTGATTTAAGTACTATGTATATGTTAGTGTTCACATGACTGGCATTTCCAAGAGTATGCAATGAATACTCTTAAAATTAATAGTAGCAAGTAGGTGTCATTCTTGCCTTTGTGGAAGTGCTCCTAGTATTTCATCTTTAACTATGATGGCTGATCTCAGTTTGGGGTAAATGCTCTATTTTTTGTATCAAAAAAGTTTTCTTATTTTTCTTTATTCTTTAATATTTTAGAGTAATTTTTGACATCTGTTGAAATTTATTCTTTAGCTTTTTAATTCTTGGGTTCTTGATATAAATGACATTTAACCATTACATATTATTGTTTTAATGTATAGATGGAATTGATGAGCCAGCATAGTTTTAGGATTTTTCTGGCCCTTGCTGCTCTGTGTGTATACATGAATGTGTGTGTTTAGCTTCTGTGGTTTTGGTATTAAACTATCCTGGCCTTATAGTATGGATTAGGAAGCTTTCTATCTATTTTTATGTAACAGAATAGTTTTTATAATTATCATCTGTTTCTACATGCTTTATTGCAACTTGCCTTTTAAATGGGTTGGGTTTGGGTGGTAAATCTATGATTATCTTTTCCATTTTACTTTTGGTTATTAATCTGTTCGGGTTTTGTTTCTTTTTAAAGTAATTTGTAGTTTATTTTTAAAAACCATTTATTTTATCTGGATTTGCAAACATTTTGGTATTATGTTTTCGATTTACAAACATTTTGGTATTATGTTTTCATTGCATTATTTATCTCTAGTTATAATTCTATTCTTATTAGTAATATTTAGTACTTTATCTCGTTTTTATTCTTTTTTTTTGTTTTTGGCAGTATAGGACATTTAAAAAATTTTATTATTATTTGGCTGCACTGGGTCTTAGTTGTGGCACACGGTATCTTTAGCTGTGGCATGCGGGATCTAGTTCCCTGACCAGGGATCGAACCTGGGCCCCCTGCATCGGGATCGTGAAGTCTTAACCACTGGACCACCAGGGAAGTCCCCTCCTTTTTATCCTTGAGGAGACTTGCAAGATCTCTATTATACTGATCTTTTAAAATACACTTTTTTCAAATAATCTTTGACCTTGATTCAAAATCAAATAGCACTAAAAGGTTTATAAGAAAATACAGTAGTTTTCTGCACTTTCCCTCCTCATTTTCCTAGTTCCCTTACCAATAGGAGACTTTTTTTTTTTGAGGTAACATTGGTTTATAACCTTATTTAAGTTCCACGTGTACATTACATTTTGACTTCTGTATACACTATGATGTGTTCACCACCAAAAGTTTAGTTTTCAACTACACAGTTGACCCCCTTTACACATTTCATCCTACCCCTACACCTCTTCTCTGGCGGCCACTACTCTGTTCTCTATATTTTTTTGTAATTAAAAAATTTTTTTTTTTGCCACGCCACGTGGCATGTGGGATCTTAGTTCCCCGACCAGGGATCAAACCCACACCCCCTGCATTGGAAGGGCAGAGTCTGAACCATTGGACTGCCAGGGAAGTCCCACTTACTCTGTTCTCTATATCTATATGTTTGTTTTTGTTTGGTTTGGTTTGTTAGTTTATTTTGTTTTTTTGGTTTTTTATATTTCACATATGAGTGAAATCATACAGTATTTGTCTTTCTCCTTCTGACTTATTTCACTTAGGATAATATCTTCAGGGTCCATCCATGTTGTAGCAGATGGCAAGATTTCATCTTTTTTGTGCTGAGTAGTATTCCATTGTATGCGTGTGTGTCACATCTTCTTTATCCATTTATCTGTCAATGGGCACTTAGGTTGTTTCCATATCTTTGCTATTTTGAATAATGCTGCAATGAACATGGGGTGAATATATCTTTTTAAATTAGTGTTTTCATTTTCTTTAGGTAAATATCCAGAAGTGGAATAGTTGCATCATATGGTAGTTCTATTCTTAGTTTTTTGAGGAATCTCCATACTGTTTTCCATAGTGGCTGCACAAATTACATTCCCACCAACAGTACATGAGGATTCCCTTTTCTCCATATCCTCTCCAACATTTGTTATTTCTTGCCTTTTTGATAATAGCCATTCTATTGGGTGTGAGATGATATCTCACTGTGGTTTTGATTTGCATTTCCTTAAAATTAGGGATGGTTGAATATCTTTTGATGCGGCTGTTGGCCATCTCTTTGTCTTCTTTGGAAAAATCTCTGTTCAGATCCTCTGTTCATTTTTAAATCAGGTTGTTTTGTTTTTGTTGAGTTATATGAGTCTTTATATATTTTGGATATTAACTCCTTATTGGATATATGATTTGCAAATATCTTCTCCCATTCTTTAGGTTGTCCTTTTGTTTTGTTGATGGTTTCCTTTGCTGTGCAGAAGCTTTTTAGTTTGATGTAGTCCCATTTGTTTATTTTCATTTTTGTTTCCCTTGTCTGAAGAGACATATCCGGGAAGAAATTAAGACCAATATCAAAGAGCATACTGCCTATGTTTTCTCCTGGGAGTTTTATGGTTTCGGGTCTTACATTCAAGTCTTTAATCCATTTTGAGTTGATATTTATGTATGGTGTAAGATAGTGGTCTAGTTTCATTATTTTGCATTTGGCTGTCCAGTTTTATCCCATGTCCCCTGCATTGGCAGGCAGATTCTTAACTACTGCATCAACAGGGAAGTCCCACTTTTTTTTTTCTTGAAGTTAATGATTGCCTTGCCTTTTCATTTGCTTGGTTTTCTTTAGATATGTGTCACCTATTCTTCTCACACTTCCAATTCCTCTCAATACAATTTTCCACATGGTCATTCCCATGTCTCCTGAGATATCAATTCTCCTTAAAATTGAGTGGTTGCTCCCTACATCTGCTGCATAGGTCTCATCCTGGAACTTTCCTTTGCTGTCATTCTTGGAATTCCCTTTGCCTTTTATTCTGATTGGGTTTCCTATTTCAAGGATTTTATTCTTCCTCTTTTTTGGTTTATTCTATAGCTTTAAGAGATCACAGCCTCCAAGAGTTTCATCTGATTGAAGATATGTCAGGGGACTTGCTGATGATATCCTTTGAAATGCCTGTCTCTTGAGTCATACAGCTCCAAACTGGACTAGTTGTTCACTATACTGGAGACAAGTGTCATCCTGGGATCATCCTTCAACATCATGTGGAGATTCATTTTACTTGTTCTGCTTTGGTTTTTGTTTGTTTGTTTTGTTTTGTTTTAATATTTATTTATTTGGCAGCACCGTGTCTTAGTTGTGGCACGTAGGATCTTCATTGCGGCATGTGGGATCTTTAGTTGCAGCATGCGGGCTCTTAGTTGTGGCATGTGGGATCTAGTTCCCTGACCAGGGATCGAACGTGGGCTCCCTGCACTGGGAGCATGGAGTCTTAACCACTGGACCACCAGGGAAGTCCCTCACTTGTTCTGCTTTGGATCATCTCTTTTTGCTTTCTTCTTACTTCCTCTCTCCTAGATTATGCTCACATTTTGATAGATATCTTCTAGTAGTTTCCAGAGAACAGTGTATGAGAGGTAAATTTTGTTGTGACCTTGAGTGTATTAAATTATCTTTATTTTACTCTCAAACTTGATTGTAAGTTTGACTGATTATAGAGTTTTAGGTTAGAAATAATTTTTCTTCAGAATTTTAAAATATTTTGTCCATGAGCTCTAAACCAACGTGTTTGTTAAGAAGTCTAAAGTGAATTTTATTTTATATCTTCTTTTTGAGACCTGTATTTTTAGTTCTTCTTGTAGTATATTGTCATTGTCCCAAACATTTGAAAATTAAACACTGATGTGTCTTTGAGTTTATTTTCATCCATTGTACAGGACAATTGGTAAGCAGTTTCATCTAGGAAACTAATTTCCTCCTGCTCTTAGAAATTTTCTATTTTCTCCAGTTTACCCTATTTTTTTTGCTTTGCTTTGTTTTTATTTCTTTTTTTTCCATTGAGAAAAGGGTTTTAATAAAGTTTTTTATCAATTATATAACTATTTGGAAAAAGATAAAATTAAGATCTATTCCTTACACCATATTGCTTTGTTTTTATTTCTATATTTCTTCTTAGAAACTTTCTTTAGGAGTCTCATTCAGGTGTCTGTTCTTGATTTAGTTTGGGAGACTAAAGAGCTCAGTAATAGTTTTGAGCATGTTATCAGGGCTTGTCCATTCTGATTATTACTCTAAGGTGAACTGGGAGCTCTTGTTGTTGGAGAAACCTCAGTGTCAGTGTGATTAGGTCTTTTCACTTCGACTGGTCAGATTCCCCAACTCTTTAAAAATCTCCTACCCAGGAGAAAAAGGTATGGATTGAAAAGGTAAAGGATTGAATAGCGGAAGTGGAGTGTAGGCCTGCATTATTCAGGATAGGTTAGGTTATGCTTCAGTACTAAACAGTTACTCCAAATCTAAGTGATTTAACACTATGAAGGTTGATTTCTTTCTTGCACTACATGTCCCATACAGTTCAGCATGGGACCCTCCTCATAGCTGTCAGTGAGGGATCCAGGCTTCTGGAGACTCCCATCTCCACAAAGGCTTTCATGATCACTATAGTGGGCAAAGTAAATGTGTTAAACCATGCACTGTCTCCAAAAGCTCCAGCCCAGAAATAATGTATTTCACTTCTCCCATTTTAATGGTGAAATGAAATTACATAGCCACATGTATTTTTTTTTTTTTTTTTTTTTGCGGTACGCGGGCCTCTCACTGTTGTGGCCTCTTCCTTTGTGGAGCACAGGCTCCACACGCGCAGGCCCAGCGGCCATGGCTCACGGGCCCAGCCACTCCGCGGCATGAGCCACATGTATTTTAAAGAGGAAATAGAATTGAAATTCTACCATGTGTCTGAGGGGAGGAGAACTGAAATATTTGTAATTGGTCCCAGTGACTAAAATAGCATTTTAACAATGAACATTCACTGTTTAGATGGTCACCTATTTCCACTACGCATATTACTCTTGCCCTCAGTTTTGACTGTGGACCCTCTAATATGATGACTCTCTTTTCCTTCAGTCATCAGAAAACAAAACTCCAGACTTACGCTAGGGATGGGAAAGTAGGTTACTCCATGACTGGAGTCAGGGAAAGTGATTTGACCATTAGAGATTTAACTGATTCTCAGGCAATTTTAACACAATTCTCCTTATTTGGCACCCTGTCATCATTTCCAGAGTGTCTAGGGCTGATAGTTCTGATATCCAATACTTCTGAAAATCCTGCAGTCTAACCATGATTGGTTCTCAGCTTTTCCTACTTCAGAATGGGTGGTTGGTTTATCAGTTCTACTAAGTTATCCATCTGCTTTCCAGCTACTAAGATTTTTATCTGCTGTCTTATACCTTATTCTCTCCATACTTATAGATTTATATTTTTGAAAATATCTCTTCACTTTTGTGTTAGTGCATTTTTAGAGAGAGCCAAATTAAAGGCACATGTCCAATCCACCAATTTATCTCAAAACACCCTTGAATTTTTCAGAGAAATAGACTTGTGTTTAATTGGTCAAATCTATGTGATTTTTATTCTATTTAAGTAATTTATGCTTTTATATTTAAAAATTCCATTTCTTTTATTTTCTTTATTTTTAAAATTGTTTTTCTTGAATCCTGAGTTGTTTGCTTAGCCTATTTGTTCTAATAAATCTTGATTTCTAAGAAATGCATGTAAGTCTCACTATTTTCTCTATTCATTCTTTGGTTCTTACCTTAAATATCACTTATTTAAAAAGCTTACTATATCAGCTAGAATTATGTTCTATATAATTTTAGCCTGAAATAATAGAAAAACCCTAACAACAACTGCTTATACAAAATAGAATTTTATTTTTCTCTCATAAAATAAGGCTAGTGGCTGAAATGCACTGCATGATATCTGGGACCCAGTCCCATTCCATTTTGTTGCTTTACCATCTTCAGGACATGACCTTTACCTCACAGTCCAAGACAGCTGGCTAATATCCAGCTATTACATTGCCATTCAGACCAGCAAATAGGAGAAAGGGAAAGCTGTGCCTTCCTTTTTAAAAGGCTGCTTCTAAGAAGTATTCCATGGCACTTGTGCTCATGTCTCACCAGCCATAACTTAGTTATAAGACCATACCCAGCCACAACAGAAGTTGGAAAGTATAATCTATAGCCCACATATCCACATGGGCAGCTAAAAATGAGAAGTCTGTTAATAATAAATAATGAGAGAACATATATTTGGGTGAAATTAGTAGTCTATGCCATACCCACTCAGATCACAGCTGTAGCCCCCACTACCCACTAGGAGGAGATAGGATCAAATAAATTGCCTGATTGGATTGGTTTTTAGAGGAGCATATGATTGTATTTCTCCATATTGGTGGTGTGTTTTATTTATTTATTTTAAAAATTTATTTATTTATTTTAAAAATTTATTTATTTTATTTATTTATTTTTGGCTGTGTTGGGTCTTCGTTGCTGTGCGCGGGCTTTCTCTAGTTGCAGTGAGTGGGGACTACTCTTTGTTGCGGTGTGTGGGCTTCTCATCCTGGTGGCTTCTCTTGTTGCAGAGCACAGGCTCTAGGCATGCAGGCTTCAGTAGTTGCGGCACACAGGCTCAGTAGTTGTGGCTTATGGGCTTAGTTGCTCCACGGCATGTGGGATCTTCCCGGACCAGGGCTCAAACCCGTGTCCCCTGCATTGGCAGGCAGAGTCTCAAGCACTGCACTACCAGGGAAGTCCTGGTGGTGTGTTTTGCAGTCAAAAAATTCTTGTTCCACTGAAAGTTTAGCCCTCAAAGCAATTAAGTACTAAATTCAATTTCTGGGACAAGATCCTTTGAACCAGTGATGCTTCCCTAGTGTGCTATTGGCACCTGTCATCCATTCCTACTTCTTTTTATTAACTTTAAAAAATTTTAGGGTCTGCAAAGCTTAAAACTCCATTTTACAGACTCCTTTGAATTATTATTCTGGATGTAAATTAGATTTTACCAGTGAGATGCCTTCACATGAGCCTTTGAAGACAGGCAAAGGTCATCTTCACGTTGTCATTGCTGCTGACCAGCAGGTCAGAAAGATGTGAGTGCTTGCAGCCAAGTCAGCATTTCTGTGTCTAGCCATCAGTTTCATGGGGAACTGGAGGCCATTGCGGCAGCCAGACTCTATGTTCCACTGTGTAGTCACCAATTTTGGAGGTGGGAGAGGAGAGGCCGTTGTGGGAGTAGCAGTTTGGGTAGTAGCAGCAGCAGCAGCTTCCTAATTTCTCGATGGCAACAATGGTAGTATGCCTTCAAAACCAGTAGTTCAGTGTTGATTCTCGCTTCTGCTTGTCCAGTTCTTCTGATTTTGTAAGCAACTAATTCCCTCTATAAAATTTCTTTTTTTTCCTTTAGTTAGATGTACGTAGAATGGTTTCTGTTTTTTTGTTTTTGTCTTGAACTCTGAATAATTCAGTTTTATACCTTCACTTGAATTATAAGGAATAGGAGCTTCTCAATTAGAGTTTGTAAAGGAAAAGATGTAAAATATAAACTCATTAAGCAGTTAAGGCACTATTCTCTTAAGCTAACATGTCTTGGTTTAAGAATAGGGAAGAATGAAAAATTATGGGTGCACTCCTGAGAGACTAAGGATGAAAATTTTAATAAATTTAATGTGTATATTTTTACAAAACAGAGCATGGTCTAAAAGTGAGCCATAAACACTTTCTTTCGCCCCTCACAGGCAACATGGTAGATAAAAATCACTTTTAAAATTTAATTATCTGTGGATAAATAAGAAAAGGGCTCAACATCACATACATTTTAAAAGATGATAACTGGCTCACATTGTTTTTTTCTTTTTGGCCACACCACTCAGCATGTGGGATCTCAGTTCCCCCCGGCCAGGGATGGAACCCGTGCCCCCTCCAGTGGAAAGATGGGGTCTTAACCGCTGGACCACCAGGGAAGTCCTTGGCTCACATATCCTAAATGATACATAATTAGGTGAATGAAGCAAGTATCAAATAGTGTAAATAGTATATAAGCATTTTATAAATAAAATATTTTGTTAGTTTTTTAAAAATAAATTAATTTTTTTTATTTTTGGCTGTGTTGGGTCTTCGTTGCTGGGTGCGGGCTTTCTCTATTTGCGGTGAGCGGGGGCTATTCTTCATTGCGGTGCACGGGCTTCTCATTGTCATGGCTTCTCTTGTTGCAGAGCATGGGCTCTAGGTGTGCAGGCTTCAGTAGTTGTGGCACGTGGGCTCAGTAGTTGTGGCTTGCAGGCTCTAGAGCTCAGGCTCAGTAGTTGTGGCGCACAGGCTTAGTTGCCCCGTGGCATGTGGGATCTTCCCGGGCCAGGGCTTGAACCTGTGTCCCTTGCATTGGCAGGCGGATTCTTAACCACTGTGCCACCAGGGAAGCCCTTGTTATAGTTTTTAAGTTTATAAAGCCAGACAATAAAATAACAGATTGAAATTTATTCATTAATTTATTCAATACTCATTCATCCATAATTACTTCAGTATGTATTTTTCTAAACACAGTAGAAAAACAGCTCTCTCCATGAGGAGCTTATAATTTAATAGGGAAGGGAGATCATTGATTTGACTGGGCAGAATACCCAATGAATGGAACATTATATTCAATGGATTCAAAGAAAAAATAGCCTAATATGTCATTGAAATTATGGCAAAATTGAATCTTCAAATTGAAAAGACATTAGGCAGAGCTTTTTATTTCTGAAACTGATGAAAATTCAGATGAACCTCATGTGGAAAACAATAAAAAGTGATGGACAAGACTTTTTAAAAATCACTTTAGGGAATTCCCTGGTGGTCCAATGGTTAGGACGCTGCACTTCCACTGCCAGGGGCCTGGGTTGGATCCCTGGTTGGGGAACTAAGATCCAGAAAGCCCCATGGTCCAGCCAAAAAATAAAATAAAATAAAATAAATCACCTTAAAATATTAAAGAGGTGAAAATAGCCTAATTTTTTTTTTTTTTTTTTTTTTTTTTTTGCGGTACGCGGGCCTCTCACTGTTGTGGCCTCTCCCATTGTGGAGCACAGGCTCCACATGCACAGGCTCAGCGGCCATGGCTCACGGGCCCAGCCGCTCCGCGGCATGTGGGATCTTCCCGGACCGGGGCACGAAGCCGTGTCCCCTGCATCGGCAGGCGGACTCTCAACTACTGCACCATCAGGGAAGCCCAATAGCCTAATTTTTGATGGAAGCCTGTAATAGAAGGGTAAACAGTATATCAAAACAACAAAACTTCTAATTCTTTCAGGGCATGTGAAAACATTTTCCCTTGGGCTTTGATTAGAAGCGATGTGAGATCAAAGAAATACAAATCAAGTCTCAGGGCCAGCCAGAGGTGCAGCATATTATATGAAGATCCTGCCCATTTTAAGGGACCCCACAGGGCTACATCCACAATATAAACACAGTGTAAACACCAAAAAAATCTAAACCTGCTCCCTCCCCTCAACTCCAGGGAATTATATAGAAGGCTCCCTGGTGTTAAGTAGAGCAGAAGAAAGAGAAGAGAAAACATGCGGGGGAAATTGTAGCTACAGAGTGGGCCTCATGTGTGTTTGTATTTTGAATCTGCATAGGTTGACTTGCAAGAAACCTTAAGCTATAACTTGGTTTGTGATGGTCCCCTATTTATAGTGTTTCTATCCTGGCTAAAACAAATGAAAACCACTTTTGAAAGATGGAACATGCAACCAAGGCTTTGAGGACACCCTACAAATAAATTTTCAGGTGCAGTCAACCATATAATTCACACGAACAAACAGACAACATAAATGAGAAGAATAAGAAACAATACAGCAGAAATAGACCCATACAAACTTCAGATGTGGGAACTATCAGAGTTAAAAACCATTTATACTTACCATATATAAGTAAATAAGTGACATACTTGAAGCTGCACAGAACAGATTGAAAGGGTACACCGAGCTTCAGGGAAGATAATACAGAAGTATCAAAATTAAGACATAACCTGATAAAGATAATGAATTTCAAGGGTAGAAAGCAAGTCATCTACAGATGAAGAAAATAGCCTCAGACTTCTGCTTATCAACATTTAATACCAGAACACAATGGAAATGTCTTCAGGGTTCTGAGGGAAAGATATTATGGCTCAATAATGTTATACCTAGCCGAGATGTTCAAGTACAAAGATAATAATGCAGCAAACAGGGAAGAATTTATAAAACATTGCATTAGCATTCATGAGTGCTTATTTTGAAAAAAACTACTTAAGGATAAAATTCAGTCAATTTATAGATGAACTGAGAAACTGATGAAAGGGTTAATGTAATATTTGGTATCAACAAATCTCTGAAGAAAGTTGACTGAAGAATTTTATACCCAGCTAAATAACACTTCTCAAGCATGTGATAATTCAAGAAATACAGCACCTATAAACTCTTCTCTAAAGGATTACACCTAATGAAATCCAGTAAACCAAGAGATGATGCACTATAAATAATTCAGTTTTGGGGAAGCTGGGATAAAATAACTGAGAGTAAGGATGGCATTATCATTTCCAGTTTGAGCATACCAGTTTATATCAATTCCCCCCTGAAACTTCATTTAAACAATAGAGAGCAAAGGTTTAACATAAATGAACCTATGAAGACAAAAAAATAGAAGAGTAAACAGCAGGGGAGAAAAGTCACTAAAATTTTTGGAAGATGCAAAGTATACAAACAATTGGTTATGGACAGATTTTACTTTTTTCTGTTGTCAAATGAGAGTAGAAAGTAGGGGTGCAGGTGGGTAGGATTAATAAGAAAATCAAATCCAGCCAAAGTAATGATTCATATTGAGAGTCCAAGGAGAGGTTGAAAACAACAGTGGCTGAAAATCTGTACAAGGACTACATGTATCTGAGAATTCCTTCCCCAGTCACTGAAGCAAGGTGCCCTCCCTTTTCTCTTAGTGGCAGGAAATGGGAGGTACACTATTTGTAGATGTTATATAGACAGGGCTGGACTGAGGGACACTAGCACAACTGAGAGTAGGGCTGAGACCTTATTGAGAAGAGTATTAAAGAAATTCTACATACTGATTAAGACCCCATTTCCAACCAACGAGCTCTCAGAGCGCTGAGTGCCTTCCTTATAATACCTTCCACCACTACTCCCATTCTTACTGAATTCTTCTCTGGAAAACAACATAGGTCCAAGAGAAGAGATTTACAGATATTAACTTTTGGTCCCCAAGCAAAATGTTTTTTCCTATTTAATTATCCTAAGGTGAGATCCACCACTCAACTAGTCCCACCCAAACATGCAGTGCCTAATCAGCTTTTTATTGTCTCATGGAAAAAGAACAAAAACAAAAAACAGACAGCCAAGCAGCATAATACATAAAAAGGAAAGTCTCTAACATGAGAGTGGAGAACAAAGACAGAGAGGATAAAAGTAATACTAAAGAAAAATGAAATGCTAGGATTAGAAGGAAAATTTTAAAAACCTTAAAATTAATATCTTCAGAAGTATAAGAAAAGACCAAGCCTCTGTGATACAATAAAAGGCTGCCATTGATTGATAAAGACCTAAGTATAAGGGCTAAAACTATAAAACCCTTAGAAGAAAACATAGGTGTAAATCTTCATGATTTTGGATTAGGCAGTGATGTTTTAGATATGACACCAAAAGCATAATAAGCAACCAAAGGAAAAAATAAATAAATTGGGTTTCATTAAAATAAAAAAATCTTTTGTGCTTCAAAGGATACTATCAATAAATTTAAAAGACAAACCACAGAATAGGAGAAAATATTTGTAAATCATATGTCTAATAAGGGTCTAGTATCCAGAATAAAGAACTACTCCAACTCAACAATAAAAAGACCAAAATCCTATTTTTAAATGTGCAAAGCATTTGAGTGGATATTTCTCCAAAGAAGGTATTCAGATGGTCAATAAGCAAATGAAAAGATGCTCAACATCATTTGCCATCTGGGAAATGCAAACCAAACCACAATGAGATACTACTTCACACCATCTAGGATAGCTATAATCAAAAAGTAAATAACAAGTGTTGGTGAGGAGAAACTGGAACCCTCCTACACTGTCAATGGGAATGTTAAATGGTACAGTTACTTTGGAAAACAGTTTGACATTTCTTAAGAAGTTAAACAGAGTAACTGTATTTATGACCTAGCAATTCTAATTCTGGGTATATGCCCAAGAGGATCAAAAACATACATCCACATAAAAACTTGTACATGAATGTTCACAGCAGCATTATTCATAATAGTGAAAAAGTGGAAACAAACCCAAACGTCCATCAGCTGATAAAATGTGGTACATCAATACCACATTAATATTATTTGGCCATAAAAAGGAATGAAGTATTGATATGTGCCATGACATGGATGAACCTTGGAAACATGCTAAGTGAATGAAGACAGACCCAAAAGGCTACATGTTGTATGATTCCATTTATATAAAATGTCCAGAACAGACAAATCCATAGAGACATAAAGTTGATAAGTGGTTGCCGAAGGCTAGAGGGAGGAGAGAAGGGAAAGTAACCAACCACTAATGGGAACCAGGTTTCTTTTCAGGGTGATGAAAATGTTCTGGAATTAGACAGCAGTAATGATTGTACAACTGTTTGAATATGCTAAAAACCACTGAACAGCTTTAAAATGTGACTGTTAGGGTATGTAAATCACATCTCAATTTAAAAATTAAAAGCTAAAAAGCTATAGAAAGAACCTTCAGAGAACAAGAGAGCTTTTTGAGAGGAAACCTATACTAGCAAAAGCTTAAAACTCAATCAGAAGTGTTAAAAAATAGGTTGAGAAAATCTATTAGAATCCAGGGAAATAAAGACAAAAATAGTAAATAGAGAAATGTTAAGAAAAATTAAATATCAACCAAGGAGGTCACTATACAACTAACAAGAGTTACAGAATAAGAAAACAAAGAACACTGAATAGAGGAAATCATTTTTTAAATTACACACACACACACACACACAAATCCCAAATCCTGTCTTAGTCTAAAGAACACATTACACAAGATTGACAAATCTTGTCAAATTTATCACAATAAACAACAAAATTCTTACACTATGACACATAATTAAGAAATTCTACAACAATGGAGATAATATATGACCTAATTTCATCTTGAGCGAGGTTTCTCAGCTACAACACTATTGGCATTTGGGGCCATATACTTCTTTGTGGGCAGGGGGCTGTCCAGTGCATTGTAGAATGTTTAGCAGCATCCCTGGCCTCTACCCACCAGATGCCACTAGCACCATCTCCTCCACTTGTGACAATCAAAAACGTTTCCACACATTACCAGATGTTGCTGGGTGGCAAATTTGCCCCCAGTTGAGAACCAGGGATCTAGGAAAAAAATAGGTCTCAGAAAAAATGGGTAATCAGAATGTTGAATATCTCAACATTGGAGATTAGAAGACAATGAAGCAATGCCTTCAAAATACTAGTAGCAAATAATTCCTCACCTATAATTCCACATCCAACAAAATCAACAAATCAACATTTGATTTTATAGCATCCAAAATTTTCAGATGTTCAAGTTCTGAATAAATTTGTCACCAAATATTTTTCAGGAATTTAGGGGGGTAAACCAATAAAGAGGAAGACATAATAAATGCAGAAAATGAAATCAAACACATGAGAGAGAGAAAAGAAATTTCCAGGATGAAGGGTATAGCAAACCCCAAACTGCCATTTGTGGAGTAGGTCTAGAGAGAAAATAGTGTACAATTGAGCAGGAGTCTGGGTGGCTCCACAATAGCTCCAAGAAAAAATAATGGAACTGAGAGGTTTTCTTTATGGGCTTAATAATACAATGAGGAGCTTTAGACTTTAGAAAGTATGGGGATAACTTTAAAATATGTACATAGAAAAATTTACACCTATGTTTTCTTCTAAGGGTTTTAAAGTAAAGTGGAAAATGAGGCAATTATTAACTTAAGAGTAAAGAAATAGAAACAAAATCTTAGAGCAATATGAGGTTTGGGTCTAAGTGATATTTACATAGTCATAATTATTTAAACACTATTTAAACAGAATAATGATACAGGTATGAGAGAGGATGGGGTAGAAGAAATGTGCAAGTTTGTGTGTGTGCCCTTTGGAAGTAAATGGATAATATCTAAAACTTAAATTTGAGAAAAAGCATTTTGTAAACATATTATTTAGAAATATGGAGGCAAATATAATGGGGGAAAAAAACAAAAGGTTCAAAAGTTGTTACCTCTGGACAGACTTGAATAAGCTTGAAAAAAGTAGCGTTATTTGACGACTTAAATATTTGAAACATAAAATGTCTAAACAATTATGAAGATTATCCTTTTAAAACACATTGTAAGTGTTATAAACATTGTTAAGGTAACTACATATAACAAAAGTATAAAGTAAGGTGAGGAGAGGAGGAAGTGATTATTGCTAATATCTTAATATGCACCATACTCCTGTTTGTTAACCTTATAGGGAATATTTACTTAAGCTTAACCAAGTTCTGTAGTTTCATATTATTTTTATTATATTTCAGTAAAATCTGATGGTTTTAATTATAAAGAAGCAGTTTCTTACAGATTCGTTTTATAAAATTATTTCCATCCAGCTAGTAACTTATAAGCATCATAGAAATATTTTAGAATGATGATGACATTGATAATTATTCATGAATGGGAGAATCATGGTGTTAATTCACTTTCTCTTTTGGTCTTATTGAATATGTTTGAATCATGTGACTACATATTATTTTAAAAGAATGAAAATCATTATTTGCATACTAAAAACCATTTATTATGAAAAAGAAATCATAACTCTACCAACATTTTTTCTATTTAACTGGGATTAAGTCCTTTTAAATTATGGCAGACGGTCTAAATAATATCAATTTTGTAAAAGAGAATACTCAGAAAACATCCAGATAAAATATTAGTTCATTTGAGGAAAGACAATAGTGTTTTCAAAACAACACTACAGAAATCCAGCGATATTCGAGGTCACAAAATTTTTTGCATAGGTGAAAATTATTTTTAAACCTAAAAGCCATCATTTACAATAGCCTGACATGCTATGATAATCGTAAGACATAATTCTCTTAGTCATAACGAGAAATCAACGAACAAGCTCAAATATCAGGAATCTGAAAACATTTGTGACTTCCGAAAATCTGACCACCAAAAAACTGAGACCATTTCACCATTTAATGTCTCATCTCACATGCAAAATGTGAAGGGCTTAAAAAAAAAAAAAGACAGCAACAATAAAAAACACCTAGAGATTCTGAATGTAAAATACTTCAAACTATAAATATGACAAAACTTACGAATGAGTGAATATGTAAGCTCTATGTGAATGAAAGGGTTGGAAATTAATACATTAGTGAATATGATCATTTATCACGTCAAGTGAGATTCTTAATTGAACCCCAAATGGTTTCTAAAGTTCGAGTTTTCCTCGGTGTCCGTACCAACCCCTTCACCCATGATGTTGGGGACAAGAGGTTTCAGACACTTGAACTCCCTGGTCCCGGAGCCTCCCGTCAGACACACCTCGTACTGGTAGCTCTGGGACAGGGTCCCCGTGCCGCTGACGCCCAGTAGGTGGTCCGGAAAGGGGCCCTCGGGCACCGAGCAGCGACCCACCGAGGCCGCCCCGCCCCTCCTGCACAGCCACACCGCGACGAACACCAGCACCGAAAAGAGGAAGAGCGACGACACCGACGCCAAGGCCACCACCAGGTAGACGGTGAGCGGAGCGGCCGGGGCCGCGTCCACCGCTTCCGCTTCCGGGGCCGGCAGGTAGGGCTGCGAGAAGCCGTCCACCAGCAGCACGTGCAGCGTGACGCTGGCCGAGAGCGGCGGCTCGCCGTTGTCCTTGACCAGCACCAGCAGCCTGTGCTTGGCCGCGTCGCGCTCGCTCAGCAGCCGGGCCGTGCGCACCTCGCCGTTGTGCGCCCACACGCCGAACAGGCCGGGCTCCGTGGCCTTGAGCAGCTGGTACGACAGCCAGGCGTTCTGGCCCAAGTCGCCGTCCACCGCCACCACCTTGGTCACCAGGTAACCCACCTCGGCCGCCCTGGGCACCAGCTCAGTGCAGGGCGCCGAGGCGTTCTGCAGCGGGTACAGCACGAAGGGCGCGTTGTCGTTGTCGTCCACCACGAGCACGCGCACCAGCGCCTGGCTGCTGAGCGCGGGCGAACCGCGGTCGGCGGCGCCCACGCGGAACTCGAACGCCCGCAGGGCCTCGTAGTCCAGGGACCTCAGGGCGAACAGGTGGCCGTTGTCCGGGTTGATGGACACCAGGGAGGCCAGGGGCACGTGCGCGTCGAGGGGCGGCAGCAGCGAGTAAGTGACCTGGGCGTTGGCGCCCGCGTCTCTGTCTGTGGCGCGGACGCTGCCGATGTGCAGGGCGGGGCTGTTGTTCTCGCGGACGGACAGGGTGTAGGAGGTCTGGGTGAAGGCGGGGGCGTTGTCGTTGACGTCGGACACCAGCACGGTTATGTTGTGCTCGGTTTTCAGCCTGGGGGTTCCCATATCTGTGACGGTGATGGTGATATTGTACTCGGCTCTGCTCTCTCTGTCCAGCGCTCCTTCTGTTACCAAGGTGTAGAAATTTTCTACAGAAATTTTCAGAAGGAATGGGAGATGGTCTTGGATGTAACACGTCATTTTGCCATTGTCCCCGGCGTCTGGATCTGAAATTCCGAAAATAGCGACCACAGTGTCAGGGGTGTTTTCTGGGATATCATTCATGAGTAATGACATGGTCAATTCAGGGGCGTTGTCGTTTACATCCGTCACTTCTATGGCTACAGTGCATTTTCCTGAAAGACCCCCACCGTCTGAGGCCTCAATTTCCATACGGTAAGATCGAATTTCCTCAAAATCCAACATTTTTTTTAATCGAATATCCCCCGTTACTGTGTTGATTTCAAAGGCCTGAATGACTTGATTTGATGATTGGAAAAATGAGTAGGAGAGCTCTCCGTGGGTCCCAGCATCCAAATCTCTGGCAGAGACAGTGATGACAAGGGAGCCTATAGGGCTGTTCTCTGGGACCTGCACCTCGTAGAGCTGCTGAGCAAATTCAGGGGCGTTGTCATTTATGTCCAGGACCATGATGAGAACCTGGGAAGTCCCAGTCTTTGGCGGTGACCCACCATCCAGCGCCGTGAGGGTTAACCTGAGCTCTGGCTGCTCCTCACGGTCCAGCTCTTTGGCCAGCACCAGCTCCGGGTATTTCCTGCCGTCGCTGCGATTTCGAGTGAAAAGGTGGAAATGGAAGTTGGTGCTAATTGTGTAGTTCTGAACTGTGTTACTGCCCACATCTAAATCTTGAGCTATTTTCAAAGGAAATGCGGTTCCTGTATGGCTACTTTCTGAGATTTTCAGTAGGATTTCATTTTCCAGGAACTCAGGGGCATGGTCATTTACGTCTTGGAGCTGTAATTCACCTTGAATAAACTGCACCGGGTTTTTCAGTAACACCTGGAAATGCAGTAGACATGGATCCATGTCACCGCACAACTCTTCCCGGTCCAGTTTTTCTTTTAGGAGCAAATTCCCACTCTTGTGCTCGACCTGCAAATGCTGTTTATTCCCTTTGGAAAGAATCCGGGCGCCCCGCGAGGCCAGCTCTCCTAAGCCCAACCCCAGATCTTTTGCTAGGTTGGCCACAAATGAGCCGCTGTGTCTCTCTTCTAGAATGGAATACTTAATGACCGCACCACCCACCTCCCACAATAGTAATAGAATAATAATGGCAGTCACTTGCCTTTTTTGCGTCGCTTTGGGTAGCGGCGTCTCCATGGTTCCTCCGGGTCTAAAAGATGCAGTATTTAATCACAAAATAATTGTTTTGCAGCCAACTCTGCTATCTTGGTTCAGTAATCTTGAGTTAGCTCTTAACGTTGACAGGGGGATAGCTGCCTCTCTGAAATCTTCTTTACCCATCAGTGTGAATGTTTCCTTTGTGAGCTGCCAGAAACGGATCGGTTTTTATGGAGTCTGGGAGCATGCAGCGACAGTTTTTCACTCTCTTAACCTGCAGCGCCACCAAGCGTTCTGCTTCACAACTTCAGGTAGTCTTTATTTCAAAGAGTAACGTAATAATAGCTAAACTGCATTGAACACCTTTTGGGTCATAGAGTGTTATAAACTCCTTTCCCCCTCACCTGTGATGCAGTTTTGTTCAAGTATCTAACAACAGTTGTGAGAGCAAAGTAATACCTATTTATCTATATATTCATCTTCTCTATAAAGGTACAAGTTCAGTAGACAAAACTGGGCTCAAGATAATTTTATTTATTTATTTAATAAGTATTTCTCTGTGCAGGAATTTTTCTAGCTTCTCAGGATAAAGCGGTAAATTAAACACAAAAATTCTTGCTCTCAGGAGCTTACATTCTATTACAAAAATACGAATTTGTTCTATCGTGTTAGAAGAAGTTATAAAATTTTAAATCCAGTTTCTACTCCCAGTCAAATTGCAGTGTGCCTGTAACTTCTGAAAAATGTGATTTCTTTTCAGTCTCTGTATACATAACCTTGGGGAATTTTTTTTCCTTCATAAACTCATTGTGTGCATAGCTCACTAAAGTTGAGAAGAAATGCCCATTTGTTTTATTGGAAATCAGTAAGTTCTGAATTCAGGCAATGTCTTTCTGCAAACATGAAGAAGGCAATAAAGCCAATGAAGTCAAACATATACTTTCTAGGGAAGGGTTTTGACCTGTCAGCATTGGACAGGGCCCATCCCAGTGTACACCCTCTGGAACTGTGCAGATGGGGTTACTGAAAAAATCCACTGCAACAAGTAAAGCCATGTGGTTGGAGTAAGAAGCAGTTCCCCCAAAGAAGAATGAAGGAGGAGAGGGGAAATATCTGGTAATACAAAACAGTAAGGGTTCCCTACACTCATTGAATTGATCAGTAATCATCCCTGACAAAAGAGCCATGATAGTTCATTTATTTGGACACAGAACACAGCTAAATATAATTTAGTTAAGCCCAGTTCCATTTTAATTAAGGATAAAAAGAAAATATTCACTCAATTGTCACTGCCAGACTTTGATGGGACCTTGTAAAGAGGGATATTTCATAAAATACTACAAATATAACCAACAAAAATAAAATCAAATATGGGTTAAACTGTGAAAGTAAATGATTTTGTGGTTAATAAAGATAAATGGTGCATACACAGGGCTGGAAGGGAAAATCTGACATAAGCTAGTAACCTGCTGCTCATAACTTACTTAGGGCTTGGCAGGTATCACACATATAGAAGGAGGAGGAGTTTGAAAAGTATAATTTGGATTTTACCAAAAATACCTCTGAACTTGCAAACTGTTAGACAAAGACAAGGAGATAAAATGTACTCTCAAGCACTTTATATTCTGTAACAGAGATTAGGGTGAACAAGGATGTTTTCTGTTTAGAAGGAAAGTTAAAACAGTGATATTTAATAATTTCACTTATTGGCAAGGATACTATATTGTAAAGAGAATATTAGTATTACTAATTCCTTGAAAGTTATTTTTTTAAATTCACTATTGGTATGTTAATAACATTTAGCAAATATTTATTAAGCATTTATAATTGGCTTGGTGTTGTTTTAAAAGGGCCAGCATATTCTTATATGAAGCTCACAAACTAATTTAATGTGTTGATAATTTTGTTAAGTCTATATTCATAGAAAATATGTATTGGCTATTGTGGTATACTGAAATACACATAAATATGAATGGCTATTTTAGCATTTAGTCATCTTTAGCGTTTATCTTTAGTTTTCCACACTTTAGTTACCCTAAACTTATACTGGGAATACAAAACAGTAAGTGTTCCCTACACTTATTGAATTGATTGGTAATCATCCCTGACAAAAGAGCCATGATAGTTCACTTATTTGGACACAGAACACAGCTAAATATAATTTAGTTAAGCCCAGTTCCATTTTAAATAATATCAAATACATTCAATAATATCACATTAAAATTTTAAATATTTGATTAAATAATATTAAATACATTAAAACTTTTCCCTACATAGCAGTAGTGATGACAATTGTCACCACTACTTAGAAATACAATCTTAAGGACTTTGGAATATAATTTTTGTAAAAAGGATAGATTATTCAATTAAAAATTGTTTAAATAATGCAAATAAAAATTTACTTTTGTTCAAATTTTCAAATATACTTGAGTGAGAGTAATTTTTAAAAACTACTAACGATAATATAGAGAAAATACTGTGCATACCCAGTACCTGATTTTTTAAAATTTCACCCTAAGGAACAGTAATAAAATAATCAGGAAAACGGACCGTCAGTATTATGCATTAGTAACATGTAGGTTTAACTTAAAAGAGATTTCTAACTTATTAAGTAGGGTTTAATAGAATAATCTGATACTTAACTGAACAGGAAACTATTCCGAACGGTGGGGTTTTCCTCCATTTCCCTCCTAGTGCCCTGGGGAGGGAAGTTAGGGTGAATAGGTTTCAGAAACTTGAACTCGCTGGTCCCAGGGCCTCCCGTCAGACACACCTCGTACTGGTAGCTCTGGGACAGGGTCCCCGTGCCGCTGACGTCCACCAGGTGGCCCGGAAAGTGGCCCTCGGACACCGAGCAGCGACCCACCGAGGCCGCCCCGCCCCTCCTGCACAGCCGCACTGCGACGAACACCAGCACCGAAAAGAGGAAGAGCGACGACACCGACGCCAAGGCCACCACCAGGTAGACGGTGAGCGGGGCGGCCGGGGCCGCGTCCGCCGCTTCCGCTTCAGGGGCCGGCAGGTAGGGCTGCGAGAAGCCGTCCACCAGCAGCACGTGCAGCGTGACGCTGGCCGAGAGCGGCGGCTCGCCGTTGTCCTTGACCAGCACCAGCAGCCTGTGCTTGGCCGCGTCGCGCTCGCTCAGCAGCCGGGCCGTGCGCACCTCGCCGTTGTGCGCCCACACGCCGAACAGGCCGGGCTCCGTGGCCTTGAGCAGCTGGTACGACAGCCAGGCGTTCTGGCCCGAGTCGCCGTCCACCGCCACCACCTTGGTCACCAGGTAACCCGCCTCGGCCGCCCTGGGCACCAGCTCGGTGCAGGGCGCCGAGGCGTTCTGCAGCGGGTACAGCACGAAGGGCGCGTTGTCGTTGTCGTCCGCTACGAGCACGCGCACCAGCGCTTGGCTGCTGAGCGCGGGCGAACCGCGGTCGGCGGCGCCCACGCGGAACTCGAACGCCCGCAGGGCCTCGTAGTCCAGGGACCTCAGGGCGAACAGGTGGCCGTTGTCCGGGTTGATGGACACCAGGGAGGCCAGGGGCACGTGCGCGTCGAGGGGCGGCAGCAGCGAATAGGTAACCTGGGCGTTGGCGCCCGCGTCTCTGTCTGTGGCGCGGACGCTGCCGATGTGCAGGGCGGGGCTGTTGTTCTCGCGGACGGACAGGGTGTAGGAGGTCTGGGTGAAGGCGGGGGCGTTGTCGTTGACGTCGGACACCAGCACGGTTATGTTGTGCTCGGTTTTCAGCCTGGGGGTTCCCATGTCAGTGACGGTGATGGTGATGTTGTACTCGGCTCTGCTCTCTCTGTCCAGCGCTCCTTCTGTTACCAAGGTGTAGAAATTTTCAACGGATGTTCTTAGAAGAAAGGGAAGATTGTCATCTATAGAACAAGTAACCTGTTGGTTATGTCCAGAATCTGCATCCGATACGCTGAAAACTGCCACTATGATCTCAGGCAGGTTTTCAGGGATGGGGTTGGTAAGTGACGACATAGTCAGTTCGGGAGCATTGTCATTCACGTCCAGGACCTTGATGACTAAACTGCATTTTCCTGATAGTCCCCCACCATCTGTGGCCTCAACATCCACCTGATATGATTGAAATTCCTCAAAATCCAATGCCTTTCTCAGTCGAATTTCTCCCGTATTTGCGTTTATTTCGAAGGGTTGGTTAACATCATCGACTTGAAATAGGGCATAAGATACCTGCCCAAAGGATCCTGCGTCTAAATCTCTCGCTGAGACGGTGAGAACCAGAGAGCCCACGGAGCTATTTTCAGGGACTTGGGCCTCATAGAATTCCTGAGCAAACTCGGGGGCGTTGTCATTGCTGTCCAAGACCATGATCTGAATTTTTGTGGTCCCAGACCGGGGCGGAGACCCGCCATCCAGCGCTGTGAGGATTAGCCTGAGCTCGGGCTGCTCCTCACGGTCCAACGCCTTGTCCAGTACCAGCTCTGGGGACTTCCTGCCGTCCTTGCGGTTCCGAGTGAGAACGTGGAAGTGAGGATTGGAGCTGATTTTGTAGCTCTGAAGGCTGTTGCTACCAGCGTCTAAATCCTGTGCCATTTTCAAAGGAAATACCTTTCCTGGCATAGTAATTTCTGATATTTTTAGTAGCATTTCTCTAGCGGGGAACTCTGGGGCGTGGTCATTTATATCTCTAATTAGCAAGGCAGCCTGAAAAAACTGCAAGGGATTTTCCAGTAACACTTGGAAGGGTAGCACACAGGGCTCAGTAGAGCCGCAAAGCTCCTCCCGGTCCAGTTTTTCATTTAGCAGCAAATCATAGGTCTCTGGATCAAACTGCAAATACTGCCTATTCCCTTTAAAAACAACTCGGGCGGCCCGGGCAGCGAGCTCTCCCATTGTGAGTCCCAGGTCCTTTGTCAGGTTGGCCACAAATGTGCCACTTTCTGTCTCCTCCAGTATAGAGTACTGAATCGATTCTGAACCTGCCTCCCACAAAAGAATCAATATAATAAAGATCACCACTTGCCTTTTCTTATGATGTACTTTTGTTTGCACCATCTCCATTGTTATGTCTGGTTCCAGAGGAAAAATCCTTTTCCAATCCCAATCACCACGTCCGCCGTTGACCCTCCAAAATGTCTGCTATAAAATTTCAAATTCGTTCTTATAATTTTCTGGTGGCGTCCACTCCCCGAACACTTCTATCTTAGCTTTAGCTGTGTGTTCTGTATTTTTTTCTTGGGTTTCTCCGTGAAATGGAGTCCACTGAATGCAGAGCTTTTATCCACTCTCTTAGCCTGCACTGCCACCATGCGTTCAAATTAATAACTTCGTGGGGTGCTGCAGGTCAACACCACATCCAAAATCTGAGCATTAAAAGGTTTTTTTAAAAGTCAGTGTTTCTCAAACTGTAGTGTGTGAAACACATGCATAAAGACTTACCTGGGAGTCTCGGGGTGTTTTTTCAAAGTCAATTCCTGAGCTCCCCTCTAGAACTTGAATCAAATTCTCTGGCAGTACTAACAGAAATTTGCACTTCAGTCTTACTTCTTAAGTGATTCTGATGCGAACTAACACATTTAAGAATCATTCCCTCAGGTAATGTAAACTTCCTATAACCAACTTTTATTCATTGGCAGTGCAGTTTATCTCTGAGGAGCAGTGTAATTTCTGAATCCAAGTATACTATTTAATTGTCCCATCAACAAACTATACAAAATGTAAAAGTTGGTTAGCAAGACCAATCTTAAAATACACAATCATTCTCTAAATTATATGGCTAATAATATGATATGAACAACATACTTACTTTGTTTTGTGGGCACACCTGCACAGTACAGGGAACAATTAGGCTATTAGGAAAATTGAGGCCAAGAAATACTTATGATAGAAGTATCTAATCAAATTAAAGTATTTAAAAGAGGGACTAGGAGCAATCAGGTATCTGTCATAAGTAAGCATTTTAGGATTCCCTTCATTTTTGTATGGGTAGAAATGGTCATGATTTTATTAGTGGTCTTCATTTTATTGTAACTTTTGGGTTAAATTTCCCTGCTATATTAAGTAATTAATCAAGGTCCAAATATATTGCCCTGTTGTAAGAGTATATGCAATGCAGAAAACAAACATTCAAGAATCACCTCTACCAGTCTCTCACAACAAGGATGACACTAGGTCCTATAAATATAAACCAAATAAGGTAGTGTGAAAGGTGAATTATATTTGAGTGGATACCTTGGAATTCAATGATGGTTCATCATGGCTATATTCATTCACAGCTCACCAATTTCTGCTCAGATAAATTGGAAAATGTATCTCTAAACTTCCTGAGAATACATTAAATGGGTCAGTGCATATCTGAGTACACAAAATACACCAAACATAATTCATTTAAGAATGATTTCATATTTATTGAGAGGTGAAATCAATCGAGTTCAAGCAAAATTCACTTCAGGTAAGGAGTGAATATGGAGGATTAAAAATGATATTTTTCAAAATACTTCAACTCTAGCTAAAATAAATAAAGGTAAATAAATCTAAACTCTGAACAGATGAAGTCATTTTGTAGTTGAAAAGCACCTCTATCTACCCAGAAGGATAAAATTAAGATCATTTTGTTTCACTTGATAAATGTTACTGAGAACAGACTTCCTTGAGGATCTGAATAACAAAATACACTGATGAAGTAAAACCAACAATCATAAACATCTTAGATGGGTTTAGTTTCTTCTCTGAAACAAAATTATTTCTAGCTCAATCCTAAATGCTTCCTCCTTTCAGTGGGCAGTCTGAGTTCTGATTCCAACTTAATGGCATCGCTGGCATCCACAGTGTCCTTTATTCACTCTCTTTGCCTGCAGGCATCCTCAAATACAGCTTATTAAAATATTTTTTCATTTTAAAGCAAATCTTAATTATTAGTACAGTATGTGTAAAAAATCAAGTTAGATCATTGAAGTGTCTGTGAGAGCATTACCTGTTATGATAGAGAGAAAGAAGATAGTATCTTTTTGTTATCTTCTTTGGTTTCCTCTTTTTTTTTTTAATTTATTTATTTTTGGCTGCGTTGGATCTTCGTTGCTGCACGCGGGCTTTCTCTAGTTGTGGCAAGCGGGGGCTACTCTTCATTGCCGTGCGTGAGCTTCTCATTGCGGTGGCTTCTCTTGTTGCAGAGCACGGGCTCTAGGCGCGGGGGCTTCAGTAGTTGTGGCTCGTGGGCTCTAGAGCGCAGGTTCAATAATTGTGGTGCACAGGCTTAGTTGCTCTGAGGCATGTGGGATCTTCCTGGACCAGGGCTCGAATCCATGTGCCCTGCATTGGCAGGTGGATTCTTAACCACTGCGCCACCAGGGAAGCCCCTCTTTTTTAAAAAAAAACTTTTTTTTTTTTGGCTACATTGGGTCTTTGTTGCTGTGCACGGGCTTTCTCTAGTTGTCGCGAGCAGGAGCTACTCTTCATTGCGGTGCACCAGCTTCTCATTGCAGTGGCTTCTCTTGTTGCAGAGCACGGGCTCTCAGGCCTGCGGGCTTCAGTAGTTGTGGCACGAGGGCTCAGTAGTTGTGGCTCACGGGCTCTAGAGTGAAAGCTCAGTATCTGTGGCGCACAGGCTTAGTTGCTCTGTGGCATGTGGGATCTTCCCAGGCCAGGGCTCGAATCCATGTCCCCTGCATTGGCAGGCGGATTCTTAACCACTGCACCACCAGGGAAGCCCCAAGAAGATAGTATCTTAATGTAACCCCAAAAGATATCAGTTGGGTATGTGAAGAAACTGCCTTTTTGGAAAGTGGATTACATTAGATTCCAACAGGAAAATGCTTCTCAGTTGCTTTGATTTGATCGGCTAGAGTTGAATTGACTTTGCTTTTACAAACGTCTCACAAGGAATAATTCATTTCAAGTCTTTATTATGGAAAAAGTTCAACATATACAAAGTAAACAGCATAAACTTGCATGTACACATCACCCAGCTTCACAACATTCTGTCTTGTTTCATCTGTACTTTTTCCTCCACTTTATGCCTCCCACTCAGTGTTTTTTTTTTGTATAGTTATTTTCTTTTTTTAACATCTTTATTGGAGTATAATTGCTTTACAATGGTGTGTTAGTTTCTGCTTTATAACAAAGTGGATCACCTATACATATACATATATCCCCATATCTCTTCCCTCTTGCATCTCCCTCCCTCCCACCCTCCCTATCCCACCCCTTTAGGTGGTCACAAAGCACCGAGCTGATCTCCCTGTGCTATGCGGCTGCTTCCCACTAGCTATCTATTTTACGTTTGGTAGTGTATATATGTCCATGCCACTCTCTCACTTTGTCCCAGCTTACCCTTCCCCCTCCCCGTATCCTCAAGTCCATTCTCTAGTAGGTCTGTGTCTTTATTCCCATCTTGCCTCTAGGTTCTTCATGACCATTTTTTTTTGTTTTTTAGATTCCGTATATATGTGTTAGCATATGGTATTTGTTTTTCTCTTTCTGACTTACTTCACTCTGTATGACAGACTCTAGGTCCATTCACCTCACTACAAATCTCAATTTCATTTCTTTTTATGGCTGAGTAATATTCCATTGTATATATGTGCCATATCTTCTTTATCCATTCATCTGTCAATGGACACTTAGGTTGCTTCCATGTCCTGGCTATTGTAAATAGAGCTGCAATGAACATTGTGGTACATGACTTTTTTTGAATTATGGTTTTCTCAGGGTCTATGCCCAGTAGTGGGATTGCTGGGTCGTAGGGTAGTTATATTTTTAGTTTTTTAAGGAACCTCCATACTGTTCTCCATACTGGCTGTACCAATTCACATTCCCACCAGCAGTGCAAGAATGTTCCCTTTTCTCCACCCCCTCTCCAGCATTTATTGTTTGTAGATTTTTTGATGATGGCCATTCTGACCGGTGTGAGATGATATCTCATTGTAGTTTTGATTTGCATTTCTCTAATGATTAATGATGTTGAGCATTCTTTCATGTGTTTGCTGGCAATCTGCATATCTTCTTTGGAGAAATGTCTGTTTAGGTCTTCTGCCCAATTTCGGATTAGGCTTTTTGTTTTTTTCATATTGAGCTGCATGAGCTGCTTGTAAATTTTGGAGATTAATCCTTTGTCAGTTGCTTCATTTGCAAATATTTTCTCCCATTCTGAGGGTTGTCTTTTCATCTTGTTTATGGTTTTCTTTGCTGTGCAAAAGCTTTTAACTTTCATTAGGTCCCATTTGTTTATTTTTGTTTTTATTTCCATTTCTCTAGGAGGTGGGTCAAAAAGTATGTTATAGAGTGTTCTGCCTATATTTTCCTCTAAGAGTTTTTTTTTTTTTTTTTTTTTGTGGTACGCGGGCCTCTCACTGTTGTGGCCTCTCCCGTTGCCAGACGCGCAGGCTCAGCGGCCATGGCTCACGGGCCTAGTCTTTCCGCGGCATGTGGGATCTTCCCGGACCGAGGCACGAACCCGTGTCTCCTGCATCGGCAGGCGGACTCTCAACCACTGTGCCACCAGGGAAGCCCCCTCTAAGAGTTTTATAGTGTCTGGCCTTACATTTAGGTCTTCAATCTATTTTGAGTTTATTTTTGTGTATGGTGTTAGGGAGTGTTCTAATTTCATTCTTTTACATGTAGCTGTCCAGTTTCCCCAGCACCACTTATTGAAGAGGCTGTCTTTTCTCCACTGTATATTCTTGCCTCCTTTATCAAAGATAAGGTGACCATATGTGCATGGGTTTATCTCTGGGTTTTCTATCCTGTTCCATTGATCTATATTTCTGTTTTTGTGCCAGTACTGTATAGTTCTTTTCTTAAGATAATGTTTACACAAATTGAAATGCGCCAATCTTAACTGTATCATTTTTAACAAATGGATCCATCAGTGTTAAAGATAATGAACGTTTCCATGATTCACTGGGAACTGTCTTAATTATATTTTCCAGGTTAATTTTAATAATTATGTGGCAAAATATTGGTCTCCTCTGGACACAACACAGAAAGGTAAACAATGTAAAAAATCACCGTGTCCCATGCTCTTTCTTGCTTATGTATGCTAATTTGAAGTGACCATTTCAAGATTAATTTAGTTGTATTATTACCAGTGAGTTGAAATAGTACTTTAACTGATGAAACATTGTAAAGTGTGTTAAACTTAATTTTATTTAGTTAACTTATAACTGTTGCATAGCTGATCAAGCTGATTTCCATTTATATGCCACATGTGTTTGTTTTCCTTTCATTCCATTATAACATTTAAAAAATCTTCAAGTTATTAAAAATGAAAGATAAAGACTAAACTTCAAGGATGGATTGAACCTCTTGGAAATCTTTCTAAATTTAGTTATGTGCAAGGAAAAACACAATTATTCAGGGAAAAGACAGAAATGATATATAAGCCAATAACTTATGAAAACCTTTCAACTGATGTGATATATGCCTCAGAAAAGTTTTAAAATATAAACAGTTTGATGCTAAACACATTTGAAATCTGAAATGGTTGGGGAAGATCATTCACTTCAATATATTTGAAAATTTTCCCTTGAGACTTTGTGTTTGACCCATGGATTAGTTAGAAGTGTGTTGTTTAGTTTCCAAGTGTTTGAAGATTTTCCTGTTATTTTTCTGTTGATTTTTAGTTTGATTCCATTGTGGTTGGAGAACCCATGCTGTATGATTTCAATTTTTAAAAATTGGTTGAAGTTTATATTATGGACTTGTTTAAATGGTCTGTCTTGTATATGTTCTCTGAGCATTTGAAAAGAATGTGTATTCTGGAGTTCTTGGGTGGGTGTTCTATAAATATGTTGGTTGATGGTATTGAGTTTTCTGTACTCTCGCTGATTTTCTGCCTAGTTGTTCTGTCAGTTGAGATAGGGTTGAGAGAGGGTGTTTAAGTCTCCAACTTTAATTGTGGATCTATTTCTCCTTTCAGTTCTATCAGGTTTTGCTTCACATATTTTTCAACTCTGTTGTTTGGTGTGTACATATTTAGGCTTTCTATGTCTTCTTTTATCATTATATAATGTCCTACTATATCTCCAATGTCATTTTCTTTGCATAATATATTTTTCTATCTTTTTATTTTCAATTTGCCTGTATCATTATATATATTTTCTAATTAATTAATTAATTAATTTTTGGCTGCATTGGGTCTTCATTGCTGCGCATGGGTTTTCTCTAGTTGCGGCAAGTGGGGGCTACTCTTTGTTGTGGTGTGTGGGCTTCTCACTGCAGTGGCTTCTCTTGTTGCAGAGCATGGGCTCTAGGTGAGCAGGCTTCAGTAGTTGTGGCTCATGGGCTCTAGAGCGCAGGTTCAATAGTTGTGGTTCACGGGCTTAGTTGCTCCACAGCCTGTGGGATCTTCCCAGACCAGGGCTCGACGCTGTGTCCCCTGCACTGGCAGGAGGATTCTTAACCACTGTGCCACCAGGGAAGCCCCTGTATCATTATATTTGAAGTGAAGTTTCCTATAGACAGCATATGGTTGGTCATTTTTAAAAACCCATTCTGCCCATCTCTGTTTTAATTGGTGTGTTCAGACCACTTACATTTAATATAATTACTGATACGTTAAAGCTTAAGTCTGCCATTTTATTTTTTATTTGTCTATCTTTTCTTTCTCCATTTTCTTTTTCCTGTCTTCTTGTGGGTTATTAGAATGTTTTTTAGAATTCTACTTTGATTTCTCTATAGTGGGTTTTAGTGTATCACTTTGTATAGCTTTTATAGTGGTTGGCCCACACATAACTTATCACAGTTTACTGGTTGTCATTTTACCAGTTCAAGAGAAGGGTTGAAAACCTTCCTCCCTTTACTCTCCCCCATTTATATTGTCTTAAATATTTCCTCTACATACATTTTGAACTATATCAGACAGTATTATAATTTTGGATTCAACCGTGAAACATAATTTAGAAAACTAAATTCTAAAAAGGAAAAGGAAAGTCTATTGTGATTACCCATATTTTTGTTTACTGTGTTCTTCCTTCTGTCCTGATGTTCCAAGATTCCTTTTTTTATTGATTCCTTTCTGTTTGGAGAACTCCCTTTAGCCTTTTTTTTTTTAATTTTTTTTTTTAGGGTAGGCCTACTGGCAACCAATTTCTTCCAGGAGGATATTTTCACTGGACATAGAATTCTGGGTTAATTTTTCTTTTCTTTCACCACTTGGAAAATACACCATTTTCTTCTGACATCCATGGTTTCTGATGAGAAATCTACTCTCATTCAGATAGTTATTGCCCTATGGGTAATGTGTCATTTCTTTCTTGCTGCTTTAAAGATCTTTTCCTTCTTTTTAGTTTTCAGAAATTTGACTGTGTCTTTTGGTATAAATTTTTTGTTTGTTTGTTTATCTTGCTTTGGATTTGTTTGACTTCTTGAATCTCTGGGTCTCTATCTTTTGCCTCATTTGGAAAGTCTTCTCCTCTCCTTCTGGAATTCCAGTGACACAAATATTAGATCTCTTGGTATTGTCCAACAGGTCCCTGAGCCTCTGTTAATTTTTACACTCTGTTTTCTCTCTTTTGCTCAAATTGGGTACATAATTGCTATTGTTCTATCTTCTAGTTCCCTGACTCTTTGTCTTCCTGTTGTTGAGCTCATCTACTGTTTTTCATTTCAATGATTGTATTTTTAATTTGTAAAAATTCCATTGGTATTCCTTTATATTTCTTTATTTCCTTGCTGCCACTTTACATTTCTTTTCTGAGAATATTTTTTCTTTTGTTTCAAGCATGTTTATAATTGCTCATTGAGGCATTTTTCGGTCCACTTAAAAATCATTCTCAGATATTTCCAACATCTCTTTCATCTTGGTGTTGGCATCTTTTAATAGTCTATTTTACTCACTTCGATATCTTTCTAGTTGTTGTTATGACCCAGGTAGTACCTTCCTAGATGTGCCTGTACCCAAAAGGAACTCTTGCTCAAGTGCATGAGGAGATGTATTCAAGAATGCTTATAGCGGTATTATTATGGTAACAAAACTCTTGGAGCAACCCAAAAGTCAATCAACATTAAAATGAATTTAAAGGTGAAGGTGTATTTATATAGTGGAATACTGTAGAGTGATGTAAATGAATGAACTGCATTAACATGGATGAATTCAATACCATAATGATTGAAAAAAGCAAGCCCACAGATGATCCATACTACATGAATCCATTTATATAAATTTCAAAGACAGACAAAAATCAAACAATGTATTATTTAGCTATATATGTATATCTGATATAATTACAAAGAATAACAAGTAATTAATTAAAAATTCAGGATAGTGGTTGATTATAATGAGGGTGGAAGATGTTATCATGGAGGCACACAGAGATTTCCAAGGTCTTGGTATTGTTCTAATTCTTAAGCTGGGTGATGAACATTTTATTATTTTCATTTTAAACTGCACATATACATTGTATACACTTTTTGGAATGTTTAATAGATTTCAAAATAGAAAAAAATAAAAACAAAAAAGTAATGTCTTTAGGGTCAGGCTGCCTGGACTCAAATCCTGATTCCACCACTTACTAGCTAGGTAGCCTTGGGCAAGTTACTTTAATTCTGTATGTCCAGTTTGTTCATCTCTAAAATTGGCATACCAATTGTACCATTATTTTGAGGATTAAATGAGATATGTGTAAAGAATTTAGAAAACAGTAAGGTGCATAGAAATTGTATAATAGTAATAATAATAATACATTGTATGTAACATATAATTTTAATAATTATTAGTTTCCCTCCAAACCTTCCTTCAAAAACATTAAGGCTCATTTCTAAAGAAATAAAAGAAAATTTTTTGGAGAACACTAGGATATTTATTCCTGACACTTGCCGGGCCACCTCCTGAAAAGAGTTCTTTGCCCATTCATCACAATGCCCCTTGAAGTAAAGTCTGATATTTTATAAACCTGGCTCTGCACTACCTCACATGGAGCACCATGTCAAAATTTCCACTCAGGACAGAAACTTGGGTGCAGACCACCTTATCACACAAAAGCAGAGAAGACTTGGGACTTCCCTGGTAGTCCAGTGGTTAACACTTCACCTTCCAATGCAGGGGATGCAGGTTTGATCCCTGGTCAGGGAGCTAAGAACCCACATGCCTCACAGCCGAGAAACCAAAACATAAAACAGAAGCAATACTGTAACAAATTCAATAAAGAACTTAAAAATGGTCCACATCAAAACAAATCTTGAATAAAAACAAAGCAGAGAAGAGAAAACAGCAATTGCTACACACCAGCTACTCAGTTTCTTTTTCTTACATATGAACAGATAATCTATCACCAGACATATGAAAACCACAAATGACACAGAAACACAAAAAGAGAAATGCAACCTCCAGGAAACAGATCATTCAGGAAATAAAGTGAACTTTGAAAATCCCAAGTGCTACTATGGAAAAGACACAATCAGATAATAAGAAAACTCTTCGGGATTTAAATATGCCACTAAAATTAAAAATTCAAAAAAAAATTCAATAAAAATACTCAAAATAAAATGAGGGACTAACTCTAAGTTAGGATATAGAGGAAAAACCAAAGATGTAAAAGAGAAATATAAGAAAGATAGAGAAACAATTTAACATGTTTAATATCCAACAAGTACAAGTCTCAGACAAACATAACAAGCTAAAGTTAGGAATACAATTATTAAGGAAATAATACTAGAGATGAAAAAATCCCAGATATGAAAAGGCACGAATCGTTAGAATGTATAAAACATTGAATGACATAAGTAACATGTAAGACATTTATGAAGTGGAAGTGAAAACTAAATGCATTTTCAGATATGCAGAGACAGAGAAAGTTTATTTTTGTGCACTCTCTCTTAAGAAGCCACTAGAGGATATACTGTAGCAAAGAGAAGGAATTAAAAAAAAAAAGAAGAAGGAAAGAAGGAGACTTTCTTGAACCCTACCGCAATCACCTAACATAAGCCCAAATCCTCTAACTCCTTTGTAGGGCACTGTTACTTAGTTGACCCATGGTTCCCCATGGTGTGCAGTCTCCCTCATTATAAGTCAGTAAACCCACCTTTACTGACTATAATGTTCTGATATAATGTGTTCCTGGTGATCTTTACCTGCAGGGCATTCATAATTTATATGGTCATTAAAAGTAAAATTTTAACATTGCTTTTCAGGTTTTAAAACATCTATAGACAAACAAGGAATTCTTAGCTACAGTTGAAGAATGGGTCATTAACCCTAACTATATAAAAGTAAAAGCGCATTTTTGAGAGGTTTGAAAGTATAAGGGAAAAACAAGTAACAGGAAAAATAAGAATTCTATTAGTTTCTTTCATCCAAGAAAATCAAAAGAAACTATTGTTAGTGGAACAATAAATGGAGCTTTCATTTTGAGCAGAGAAGTAACAGAAAATAGTGAGACAGCTATATGTGAAGGATGTATGAGAGAAATTTTAAGTACCAGATACCAAACAACAATAGCATGAAATTAATTGTTTAAAGTTTACGAAAAAGTTACAAACATATTCTTTAGTGATAAGAAAGTGTTTAAAAAGTTAGAAAATGAAGGTTTAAAAGTGCTTTCCAAAGGGATAAAATGAAAAACAGATAATACCAGGTGTTGGCAGGAATGCTGAGGAACTGGTATATCCAGACACTGCTGAAAGCAATGTAAACTGGGACAACCACTTTGGAAAACGATTTGGAAATATCTACTAAAAGTGGACATGCACTTAACTAAATGAGTAGTAATTCCACCCTTAGGTATATACCCAACAGAAATGCATATACATGTTTGTTGAAGGACATGTAAGAGAATGTTTATAGCAGCATTATTCAAACAGCCAAACGTTGCACCAACCCCAATATCCACATACAGTAAGATGGGTTATAAATTGTGACATATTCATACAGTGGAATTCTATACAGCAACAAGAATGAAGAACTAAAATTAAAAGCAGTATCACGGATAAATGTCATAAACATATTGTTGAGAAGCCAGATGCAAAACAGTTCACACTCTACTATTCCATTTATATAAATTCAAAACAGGCAAAACTGAACTATAGTATTGGAAGTTGAGATATTTGTTATACTTGAGCTGGTAGTGATTTTAAGGGGTAATTTGTGTGGCACCTGGGATGCTAATAATGTTTCGTTTCTTCAAGATGCTGATACCAAGTATGTTCACTTTCTGAAAATACAGTGAGCTGTGTTAAGGATTTTTCACTTTTCTGTATGTATGTTATAATTGAAATAAAATATTCATTTAAAGAATTATTTGCCAGTAGGATGAGAGCTAGGAAAGAAGTGTAAATAGAAGTGTTGGTTTTCATCATGCTTTCTCACGTATTATATTTGTTATATGAATGTATTCCTTTGCAAACAAAATGAATATTTAAACATTTTAAATTTTTGCTATTTAGCATCAAATAACTTAGAGCGTGATGAAACAGAATGAATATAGAGAAAACAATATTTTATTAAGACAGTTCATTGCAACAAGTACCAAGGGAAGGAGCAAAAATTTCAGGAAAATCAACAGCATGCAAGGATTTGGAATGGCACACTATAAATAAATGCAATGACAACAGAATTTAGTTTTCAAAAATTGGACAAGGGAAAGTTAACTGGACTAATTCATTACAAAAAGGAAATCAAGGCTATATCGGAAGATGGAATTTTTCTCCATGACGCCCTCAAATTCGGTATCTGGGGAAATTAGAGATAAATGACAAATACCTTGCATCATGATGAGATCCCTAACTGAATCCAGAGCTATTCCTGAAGTTGGCGTTTTCCTCTATTTCTTCACCAGCGCCCTGGGTCGGGAGGTTGGGGAGAATCGGCTTCAAGAATTTAAACTCATTTAACCCGGAGCCTCCCGTCAGACACACCTCGTACTGGTAGCTCTGGGACAGGGTCCCCGTGCCGCTGACGTCCACCAGGTGGCCCGGAAAGTGGCCCTCGGGCACCGAGCAGCGACCCACCGAGGCCGCCCTGCCCCTCCAACACAGCCGCACCGCGACGAACACCAGCACCGAGAAGACGAAGAGCGACGACACCGACGCCAAGGCGACCACTAAGTAGACGGTGAGCGGGGCGGCCGGGGCCGCGTCCGCCGCTTCCGCTTCAGGGGCCGGCAGGTAGGGCTGCGAGAAGCCGTCCACCAGCAGCACGTGCAGCGTGACGCTGGCCGAGAGCGGCGGCTCGCCGTTGTCCTTGACCAGCACCAGCAGCCTGTGCTTGGCCGCGTCGCGCTCGCTCAGCAGCCGGGCCGTGCGCACCTCGCCGTTGTGCGCCCACACGCCGAACAGGCCGGGCTCCGTGGCCTTGAGCAGCTGGTACGACAGCCAGGCGTTCTGGCCCGAGTCGCCGTCCACCGCCACCACCTTGGTCACCAGGTAGCCCGCCTCGGCCGCCCTGGGCACCAGCTCAGTGCAGGGCGCCGAGGCGTTCTGCAGCGGGTACAGCACGAAGGGCGCGTTGTCGTTGTCGTCCACCACGAGCACGCGCACCAGCGCCTGGCTGCTGAGCGCGGGCGAGCCGCGGTCGGCGGCGCCCACGCGGAACTCGAACGCCCGCAGGGCCTCGTAGTCCAGGGACCTCAGGGCGAACAGGTGGCCGTTGTCCGGGTTGATGGACACCAGGGAGGCCAGGGGCACGTGCGCGTCGAGGGGCGGCAGCAGCGAGTAGGTGACCTGGGCGTTGGCGCCCGCGTCTCTGTCTGTGGCGCGGACGCTGCCGAAGTGCAGGGCGGGGCTGTTGTTCTCGCGGACGGACAGGGTGTAGGAGGTCTGGGTGAAGGCGGGGGCGTTGTCGTTGACGTCGGACACCAGCACGGTTATGTTGTGCTGGGTTTTCAGTCTCGGTGTCCCCATATCTGTGACGGTGATGGTGACGTTGTATTCCGCTCTGCTCTCTCTGTCCAGTGGCCTCTCTGTCACTAGGGTGTAAAAGTTTTTGAATGTGGGTTTCAAAAGAAAAGGGAGATCATTCTGGATGGAGCAAACCATCCTACCGTTGTCCCCGGAATCTGGATCAGAAACACTGAAAACGGCCACCACAGTCTCTGGGGAGTTTTCTGGGGTAGAGCTGGTGAGCGTCGACATGGTCAGTTCGGGGACGTTGTCGTTCACATCCACCACCTCTATAACTACAGTGCATTTTCCTGAAAGGCCCCCGCCATCTGTGGCTGCAATCTCCACGTTATAATATCGAGTTGCCTCGAAATCCAATGCCCTTTTCAGACGAATTTCTCCTGTTATTTCGTCTATTACAAATGGTTGAGTAGCTTCATCACCTTGGAATAGAGCGTAGGCTACATTCCCATTCGTTCCTTCATCTAAATCTCGGGCGGAGACAGCGACAACTAAGGAGTTTAGGGGGCTGTTCTCCGGAATCTGTACCTCATAGACCGACTGTAAAAACTCAGGGGCGTTGTCATTGATGTCCACGACTTCAATGCGGACTGCAGTGGTCCCGGACCTGGGCGGAGCCCCACTATCCAGCGCCGTGAGGGTTAAAATGAGCTCAGGCCCTTCCTCCCGATCCAGCGGTTTGTCCAGCACCAGCTCTGGGTATTTTCTGCCATCTCCGCGATTATGAGTGACAACATGAAAATGGGAGTTGGGGCTGATTGTGTAATTCTGAATAGTGTTGCTACCTATGTCAGAGTCCTGAGCTATTTTCAAAGGAAACACAGTCCCTGTCTGGACGTTTTCTGGGATTTTTAGGAGCATTTCCCTCTCGAGGAACTCTGGGGAATGGTCATTTATATCTGTGAGCTGCAGATCAGCTTGAAAAAACTGCACCGGGTTTTCCAGTAATAGTTGGAAATGCAGTATGCAGGGATCTGTCGCCCCACACAGCACCTCCCGGTCTAGTTTTTCATATAGAAGCAAATTCCCGGTCGTTACATCCAGCTGCAAGAGCTGTTTATTTCCTTTGTAATGGATTCGCGCGCCCCGAGTGGCCAGTTCCCCCACCCTGAGCCCCAGGTCTTTTGCCAGGGTGGCCACAAAAGACCCACTTTCAGTTTCTTCTGGCATGGAATACCTAACTGCTTCAGAGCCAGCCTCCCACAAAAGCAATAATATAGCAAGAAAGATAACTTGCCTTTTCTGTAGCGTTTTTGCTGGTGCAGTCTCCATTGTTCAGACCCGGTTCAAGAACTTGCAGTTTCTTCAATTCCGTATGCAATCAACCCAGATGATTTGGTTAAATAAACTCGAATTAGATCTTTCTGACTGACCTGCAGTAGAACGATGCCCTTCTCTGGAGATCTCTGCCTCTAGATCTTATGTAAAATGCTTCCTTCTTTTAGAAAGCATTCAGAGTTCTGATTCCCAGCTTAATGGCTTCCCGGGTATCCACAGAGCCATTCATTCCTACTCCTAGCCTGCAGCACCACCAGGCGTCCTTATTTACTATTGCATATAGTATTTGCCGTCTCTTTCCAAGTTAGAAAGTCACAGAAGTGTTCCCAGTTGTATCTCCACTTCTCAGTTATTGTAAGTTCTAAATAAACATGTGCTAAGTTAACTTCCAGCGAAAGAATACTATTCAGAACAAACTAAAACACTAGTATTCCTCATAAAATATCTTTTGAGTACTTGAAGAAACTTTCTTTTGTGTGATTCTTATTTGATTATATTCACGAAATAAGCAATAATGGATGTTTACAAAAGTTTACGCTATTAAAGTTATTTTTATTTTAAAATATTACATATTAGAAAAGGGCATAAATCATGAGTGTACAACTCAAAAAATTTTCAGGAAGTAAACACACTCATAAGCAAAACCTAAATTAAAATTAAAATGTTACAAAAACCCTAGAAGCCCCCTCCTCTCATTGCCCCCTCCCCCCAAAGGTAAGCACTCTCCTGATTTCTATTATCATAGAGCATTTGAACTTTTATACAAATGGAGTTATAGAAATATAACTATGATTTCTATGATAATAGAAATATAGATATAACATAGAAATATATATAGAGAGATATATATAGAGATATATATATAGATATAACATAGAAATAGATATAACTATGATTTCTATGATAATAGAAATCTCCTGATTTCTATTATCATAGAGCATTTGAACTTTTATACAAATGGAGTTATAGAGTGTTATGTTTGTCTTCTTTCACTCAACATTACCTTTGTAAAATTCATCTGTTACATATTGTTCTAATTTATTTTATTCTCATTGCTTTATGGTATTCTATTGTATGACTATACCACCATTTGTTTTTTTATTCTCCAGTTGATGGACACTGGGGTTTTTCAGTTTGGGACTATTTTGAGTAGTGCTGCTATGAACACTCTTGTATATGTCTTTTGGTGTCTATGTGTGCATTTATATTTACTATATTCCTAGGAGTTAGACTGTTGTGCCTTAAGATGTGCACATATATATATCTTTAATAGATATTGCAAAACAGTTTTCAACTGTGTTTTTACCAAAACCAGCAGAGTGAGAGTTCCAGTTGCTCCATATGCTTGTCAACATTTGATAATATCTTTTAATTTTAACCTTTCTGATGAGTGTGTAATGATGTCATATTGTAATTTTAATTAGCATTTCCCTGATGATTAATTAAATTGAGCACATTTTCCACGTTTATTTTTATTAGTGTATATTCTTGTGAAGTACATAAGTTTTTTGTCTATTTTTCTATTTAGGGTATTTGTCTTTTTTTCTTATTAATCTTTAGAAGTTCCTTATATATTCTGGGTATAAGTACTTTTTTAGAAGTATGTATTGCAAATATTCTCTCCCATTCTATGGCATGCATTTTAACTCTCTTGTGGTATCTTTGAAGAACAAAACTTCTTAACTTTTACTCTAATTTTTCAATATTTTTTATTTATGGTTAGAACTTTTTGTGTTTTAAATCTTTGCATACACTAAAGTGAAGAAAATATTGTTGTATGGTGCTTTTGAAAAATTAATTACTTTACTTTTCACATTTAGAGCTATAATCCTCCTGAAATTATTTTTTCATGTTAATGAGGTTAGGGTCAAATTATTTTTTTTTCATATAAATATCCAAATGACTGCACCATCTATTGAAAAGAAGTTCCATTCCCAATTGTTTCTGACGTGCCATTTTTTTCATAAATCAGGGGTCCATACTTCTGTTCAAGAGCCTTTTTTTCCCATTTTTCTCTTTGTTTATCCCACAATACAATATTATCTTAATTACTGTACTTCATAATAGGTTTTAGTATCTGATTGCTAAGTCCTCCAGTTTTATTCTTTTTCTTTAAGACTGCTTTGGTTATTATTGTCCCTTTGTATTTCCATATAAACTTTACCTTTCTCTTTTTTTAAAGATTTTTTTTTGATGTGGACTATTTTTTTTAAGTCTTTATTGAATTTGTTACAGTATTACTTCTGATTCATGTTTTGGATTTTTGGCCACAAGGCATGTGGGATCTTAGCTCCCCGATCAGGGACTGAACCCACATCCCCTGCATTGGAAGGCGAAGTCTTAACCACTGGATGACCAGGGAAGTCCCCATATAAACTTTAGATTCAGCTTGTCAGCTTCCACAAAGAAATCTGAAGTTTTGTTTAGGATTTTATTGCATCTGTAGGTTGAGAAGAACTGACATATTCCCAATATTGAGTCTTCCAACTATTGAACATTATATATTCCTCTGTTTATTCAGATATTTAACTTTTCTCAATAATATTTTATATTTTTCAGTGTAGAAGTCTTATGCATATTGTTATGTTTGTTTCTAGATATTTGATGTTTCTGAAACTATTGTAAATGATGCTTGACATTTTTAATTTTCTGGGTTTTGTTGCTGTATAGAAATACAATTATTATTTGCATGTAGACCTTATATCCAGTGGCATTACTTACTTCATTTATTAATCCTAATAGTCTACAGATTCTTTATGACTTTTAATGTATACAATCATGTCATTTTTAAAAAAGACTTATTTCTTCTCTTCCAATCATTGTGTCTTTTATTTTTTCTTTGCTTTATTCCACTGGTTAGAACCTATAGTAAAACACTGAAGTGAAATAGTAAAGGCAAGCATTCTTGTCTCATTATTGATCCCTGAGGGAAAGTTTTAAATAATTTACCATTAAGGATAATGTTTACTGTAGGTTTTAAAATACTTTCTGAAAGTTCCCTTCTGTTTTCAGTTTGCTAACAATTTTACCATGAGTGTGTGCTCACTAGTGACTTTTTTCTGTATCCATTGACGTAATCATATGATGTTACTCCTTTACCTATTAATGTAATGTAGTATATTGATTGGATTTGCATTCCTAAAATAACACAGTTTTCTCATAATTTATTATTTCTATTTTATATATTTCTGAATTTTATTTACTGATATTTTGTTTAGAATGTTTCCATCTGTGTTTGTAAAAGACATTGGTCTCTAGTTTTCCTTCCTTATGATGTCCTATTCAGGTTTGGATGTCATAATCCATTGAAGTCATGCTGGTACCCAGATAATCTGGGAAATATTTCCTGTTTATCTGTCTTCTAAAAGATTTTGTATAAATTGGTGTTAGTTGTTCCATGAGTATTTAGAAGAATTCACTAGTGTGAACTGAAGTGGCAAGGTTTTTAATCACAAGTTTAATTTACTTAAGATATGACTAATCAGATTTCTTCTTGTTTCAGTATATTGTGTTTTTAAAAGATGTTTTCCATTTTACATAAATTACCAAATTTATTGGCATACAGTTGTTCATAACATCCTCTTTTATTTTTTAATGTCTGTAGGATTGGTAGTGGTGTTCCTTTTTCATTCCTGATATTTATGATCGATGTTTTCTTTCTTTTTAACATTAGTCTTATGAAGAGTTTTTTTTTTTTTTTGTCGCGGGGGGAGTTACGCGGGCCTCTCACCGTTGTGGCCTCTCCCATTGCGGAGCACAGGCTCCGGACGCGCAGGCTCAGCGGCCATGGCTCACGGGCCCAGCCGCTCCGCGGCATGTGGGATCTTCCCAGACCGGGGCACGAACCGGCGTCCCCTGCATTGGCAGGCGGACTCTCAACCACTGCACCACCAGGGAAGCCCCTTATGAAGAGTTTTTAATAAGAGTTATTAATTATTACATGGAACCAACTTTAAGTTTTGTTAATCTTCTTGGTTGTATATTTGTCAGCTTTGTATTTATTTATGTTTATATATATATGTATTATTTTCTTCCTTCTACATTGGTATTTGATTTGTTCTTTTTCTAGCTTCTTCAGATGAAAGCTTAGATTATTGATTTTTAACCTTTCTTTTCTAACCTGTGCATTTAAAATTTTAAAATTTCCCTGTAAAATCTGTTTTGATATATCAGATCTTAACTTTTACCCAGTTCAAAATATATGTAAATTTCTTCTGTGATTTCTTCTTTGACTGATGGATTATATTATTTAATTTTGAAGCATTTGGGTATTTCTTTTAAATTTTTATTTCTGCCTTAATTTCATTGTCAGAGAGCATATTGAGTGATTTCAATTCTTTAAAAAAAATTAGAGACTTGCCTTATGACCCAGAATATGGATAATTTTGATATATGCATGTGCATATAAAAAGAATGTGTACTCTCCAGTGTACTATGTATGTCAGTTTATTCAGATATAATTATTGTGTTGTTCAGATTTTTAATATTAGGTGTGTCTTCTTATTCTATCAGGGGTTGAGAGAGTTGTAATACATCCTCTTCCTATGACTGGATTTATCTATTTCTTATTTATGTTCTTTCAGTTTAACTTTCTATATTTTGTAATTATGGGGATATATTCAGTCTTAGAATTGACATACTTCTGGTATATTTACCTCCTTATCATTATGAAATATCTCTCTTTATCTCTAGTAATGCATCTTTCCTTAAAGTCTCCTTTGTCTTATGTGAGTATATCTATACTTGGTTTATTTTGGTTAGTGTTTGTGTCATGTATCTTTTTCTATTTTTAAATTTTCAAACTTTCTGTCATAACACACACACAGAGACACACACAGTTATGTGACAGCATATAGTTTAATTTTTCTTAAACCTAATCGGACAATATTGGTTGTTTAATTGGATTATTTAATCCAATTGCAATTAATGTAATATTTGATATCTATCCACTTATATATACCATCTAAATTTTTGCTATTTGTCCCTAAAGTTCTTTCTTCTTTTTGATTATTTAGATATTTATTTTTTTCCTTCGATTAATTTTAAAATTATTCTCCTTGTGATTATCTTAGAGATTACAACATCCATCTTTGATCTACAAGAGACTAATACAAATTATTTAATTTTACTACTCCCATGATAATGCTTAGAACCTTAAAATTCCTTAACTCTGTTTATAGCACCTGCCTTTTACATTATTACTGTCATGAATTAAAATTTTATGTACATTTTAAATCCTTTAAGAAACTATTATTTTTGCCTTTAATAATCAATAGCAATTTATAGTTACCCTTATTCTTGTTCTTCATTTCTTCCTGCAAATCTGTGATTCCTTCAGGACTGTTTTCCTTCTGCCTAATGAATTCCACAAAAAGTATTTCTTTTAGTGCAGATGCGACTGTGATTAATTCTTGCAGTTTTTGTTTGTTTGAAAGCTTCATTTTTGAAAGATATATTTTCTGGTGATAGAATTCTAGTCTGGTAGTTATTTTTTTTTCAGGACTCTGAAGACATCATTCCTTTGTCTTTTGGCTGCTTGATAGTCAGCTCTCCATTTTATTGTTGTTCCTTTCAAAGCAATATGTCATCTTCATGTGATTGCTTTTAAGATTTTCTCTTTGACTTTAGTCTTTAGCAGCCTTCCTGTGATATTCCTAGCTGTGCTTTGTTTTTCATTTAACATCTTTATTGGCGTATAATTGCTTTACAATGTTATGTTAGTTTCTGCTGTATAACAAAGTGAATCAGCTATATGTATACATATATCCCCATATCCCCTCCCTCTTGCATTTCCCTCCCACTCTCCCTATCCCACCCTCTAGGTGGTCACAAAGCACTGAGCTGATCTCCCTGTGCTTTGCAGCTGCTTCCCACTAACTGTTTTACATTTGGTAGTGTATATATGTCAATACTACTCTCTAGCTTCGTCCCAGCTTACCCTTACTCCTCCCCGTGTCCTTAAGTCCATTCTGTACATCTGTGTCTTTATTCCTGTCCTGCCCCTACGTTCATCAGAGCCTTTTTTTTTCCTCTTAGATTCCATATATATGTGTTAGCATACGGTATTTGTTTTTCTCTTTCTGACTTACTTCACTCTGTATGACAGACTCTAGGTCCATCCACCTCACTACAAATAACTCAATTTCGTTTCTTTTTATGGCTGAGTAATATTCCATTCTATATATGTGCCACATCTTCTTTATCCATTCATCTGTTGACGGACACTTAGGTAGCTTCCATGTCCTGGCTATTGTAAATACTGCAGCAATGAACATTGTGGTACATGACTCTTTTTTTAAAATAAATTTATTTATGTATTTATTTATTTTTGGCTGTGTTGGATCTTCTTTGCTGCACACGGGCTTTCTTAAGTTGTGGCGAGCAGGGGCTACTCTTCACTGCGGCGCACAGGCTTCTCACTGCAGTGGCCTCTGTTGTCGCAGAGCATGGGCTCTAGCTGCGCGGGCATCAGTAGTTGTGGCACGCAGGCTTCAGCAGTTGTGGCACATGGGCTCAGCCGCTCCGGGGCATGTGGGATCTTCCTGGACCAGGGCTTGAACCTGTGACCCCTGCATTGGCAGGCAGATTCTTAATCACTGTGCCACCAGGGAAACCCATGACTCTTTTTGAATTATGGTTTTCTCAGGGTGTATGTCCAGTAGTGGGATTGCTGGGTCATATGGTAGTTCTATTTTTAAGGAACCTCCATACCGTTCTCCACAGTGGCTGTATCAATTTACATTCTCACCAACAGTGCAAGAGGGTTCCCTTTTATCCACACCCTCTCCAGCATTTATTGTTTGTAGATTTTTTGATGATGGCTATTCTGACTGGTGTGAGGTGATACCTCATTGTAGTTTTGATTTGCATTTCTCTAATGATTAGTGATTTGAGCATCTTTTCATGTGTATGTTGGCAATCTGTATATCTTCTTTGGAGAAATGTCTGTTTAGGTCTTCTGCCCAATTTTGGATTGGGTTGTTTGTTTTTTTCATATTGAGCTGCATGAGCTTCTTGTATATTTTAGAGATAAATCCTTTGTGAGTTGCTTCCTTGGCAAATATTTTCTCCTATTCTGAGGGTTGTCTTTTCATCTTGTTTATGTTTTCCTTTGCTGTGCAAAAGTTTTTAAGTTTCATTAGGTCCCATTTGTTTATTTTTGTTTTTATTTCCATTTCTCTAGGAGGTGAGTCAAAAAGGATCTTGCTATGATTTATGTCATAGAGTGCTCTGCCTATGTTTTGCTCTAAGAGTTTGATAGTGTCTGGCCTTACATTTAGGTCTTTAATCCATTTTGAGTTTATTTTTCTGTATGGTGTTAGGGAGTGTTCTAATTTCAGACTTTTACATGTAGCTGTCCAGTTTTCCCAGCATCACTTACTGAAGAGGCTGTCTTTTCTCCATTGTATATTCTTGCCTCCTTTATCAAAAATAAGGTGACCATATTTGTGTGGGTTTATCTCTGGGCTTTCTGTCCTGTTCCATTGATCTATAATTCTGTTTTTGTGCCAGTACCATGCTGTCTTGATTACTGTAGCTTTGTAGTATAATCTGAAGTCTGGTAGCCTGATTCCTCCAGCTCCATTTTTCTTTCTCAGGATTGCTTTGGCTATTCGGTGTCTTTTGTGTTTCCATGCAAATTGTGAAATTTTTGGTTCTAGTTCTGTGAAAAATGCCAGTGGTAGTCTGATAGGGATTGCATTGAATCTGTAGATTGCTTTGGGTAGTATAGTCATTTTCACAATGTTGATTCTTCCAATCCAAGAACATGGTATATCTCTCCACCTGTTTGTATCATCTTTAATTTCTTTCATCAGTGTCTTATATTTTTCTGCATATAGGTCTTTTGTCTCCTTAGGTAGGTTTATTCCTAGGTATTTTATTCTTTTCGTTGCAACGGTAAATGGAAGGAAACAATAGCAAATATCAGTAAAACTAAAAGCTGGTTCTTTGTGAAAATAAACAAACTTTATAAACCATTAGCCAGACTCATCAAGAAAAAAAGGGAGAAGACTCAAATCAACAGAATTAGAAATGAAAAAGGAGAAGTAACAACTGACACTGCAGAAATACAAAGGATCGTGAGAGATTACTACAAGCAACTATATGCCAATAAAATGGACAACCTGGAAGAAATGGACAAATTCTTAGAAAAGCACAACCCTCTGAGACTAAACCAGGAAGAAATAGAAAATATAAACAGACCAATCACAACCACTGAAATTGAGACTGTGATTAAAAATCTTCCAACAAACAAAAGCCCAGGACCAGATGGATTCACAGGCGAATTTTATCAAACACTTAGAGAAGAGCTAACACCTATCCTTCTCAAACTCTTCCAAAATATAGCAGAGGGAGGAACACTCCCAAACTCATTCTACGAGGCCACTATCATCCTGATACCAAAACCAGACAAAGATGTCACAAAAAAAAGAAAACTACTTGCCAATATCACTGATGAACATAGGTGCAAAAATCCTCAATAAAATACTAGCAAACAGAATCCAGCAGCACATTAAAAGGATCATATACTATGATCAAGTGGGTTTATTCCAGGAATGCAAGGATTCTTCAATATATGCAAATCAATCAATGTGATACACCATATTAACAAATTGAAGGATGAAAACCATATGATCATCTCAAAGATAGAGAAAAAGCTTTCAACAAAATTCAACACCCATTTATGATAAAAACTCTCCAGAAAGTAGGCATAGAGGGAACTTATTTCAACATAATAAAGGTCATATATGACAAACCCACAACCAACATCGTTCTCAATGGTGAAAAACTGAAACCATTTCCTCTAAGATCAGGAACAAGACAAGGTTGCCCACTCTCACCACTATTACTCAACATAGTTTTGGAAGTTTTAGACACAGCAATCGGAGAAGAAAAGAATAAAAGGAATCCAAATCAGAAAAGAAGAAGTAAAACTGTCACTGTTTGCAGATGACATGATACTATACATAGAGAATCCTAAAGATGCTACCAGAAAACTACTAGAGCTAATGAATGAATTTGGTAAAGTAGCAGGATACAAAATTAATGCACAGAAATCTCTTGCATTCCTATACACTAATGATGAAAATCTGAAAGAGAAATTAAGGAAACACTCCCATCTACCATTGTTTTTTATTCTCCTAATTGGGTTTCATTGAGCATCTTGAGCGGTACATTTTGTTCACCATTTTTGGAAAATTCTTGGTCATTATTTCTTTAAACATTGCTTATTCCCCATTCCTAGTCCTTCTAGGATTACAATCATATGTGTGTTGGAGTTTTTCATTATGTTCCACATGTCACTAAATATTCTTGTCTGTATTTTTAATCATTTCATTCCTCAGTGTTTCTATTTGGATATTTAATATTGGCCTGTCTTGCATTCACTAATCCTATAATCCTTTACAACTACTATGCCATTACACAATCTAATATTTTAAAATTTCAGTTATATTCTTCAGTCCCAAAATTAATTTCCATTTTATTCCATTCTCTTGTGAAATTCTCTTCTACCTATTTTCTGTATTCCTTATTTTAACATATCAGTCATACTTATTTTAACATCACTGTCAGTAAATTCTAGTATGTATTTTATCTGTAGGTCTTCTGTATTGTCTATTTTTCCTCTAGGTTTTATTCATGTCAACCAGCCTTTTTGTATGTGTGCCTCATAATTTTTTATTGAATGCTGAAGATAAATGTAAAAAGCTGTCCAGGATCCAGATGATATTATTTTCTTCCAGAAAGAGTTCACCTTTTCCTCTGTTAGCTTGATAGAGTCATGTCTAATCAAAGTGCCTTAATTCAAACAAGCACTGTGCTTAGTCAAGGTTCTTTGCAGTCCTGAAAAGCACCTGACCCTTCAGAATTTTCAGTTCAGAACTCAGTGTATTCTCCACAGCCTTTCCCATGGCAGATCACAAACTCTAATTTTTATGCATTAAGACTATTAAAACTTCACTCTGCTTTTCTGAAATTTTCCTTCAAGTTTTTAGTCTTCTTCCCTGGAATGTCCCAGAATTTGACAAGCATCATGAGGGGGAAAACTGGCCTTGAGCTTGAATCTTCCAGTTTGCCAAAGGCTATTGAAGTTACGCCATCCCTGGCAGAAGCCTTTTGTCTGTTCTTTGAGTTTGCAGATTTCCTTAGGGCAAATTGACTGTAGGAGTCAGTTCAGAACTCCAAGGATTTTCCTTTTCAGGAATCTTAGCCCCTTCAGTTCTTTTTATATCATCTGCTCTCTGTTGCTTGAAACTGGTAATTTCTGAATTTAAAACAGGTTTTATTGTTGTTTTCTGCTGTTAGATAATCCATCTAACCGGGAAACAGAATTCCACCAAATATGTGCATAACTTATAATTTAAGACTATTTAAAATCTATATTTTGTAATTTCTGGTAGTAAGAAATAGAGGGTCTTAAAGTGATGTGGGTTATATTGCCTTCAGTAGAATTTCTGTGCCTAAAACAGCATGTGTTAAACTCACTATATGCTATGCCTAAAAACAACAAAGGAATTGTAAAAAATGCACATATAATAGAAGCACTTGAGAAACTATGATTGAAATGGGTATTATTATCCATATATTTGGCCTCCATTCTCTATTTTTGTTTTGCAAAAGTAGAACTGGCCTGTTTTTCTTAAGGTATTCATTTTGTGGAAGTTATTTGGATTATATCTACTATTAAATTATAATCATTGAATTTTAAAATGTTGATCTGTTCTACACCAAAGACTGGTGGTGATCCCCAGCTAGTAAGGCATGATCCATCCTTTATAAATACACACAGTAATTTATAAAGTAATACACAAAGTAATTCATAAATTTACTCATATAAATTCATAAATGTGGTTCTGAGTGTTTGGCCAGTCTCATTTGGGTGATTATATAAATTGGACTTTCCTGGCATAAACAAAAACATGAACTTAGATGTTCATAATGTTGAAATATATTGCTGAAAACTTTAATCACATTTCTTTTCATCATACATAAAAACTATTTCATTTAAATATCTAACAGTAAATGGAGAAGTTAAAGTAAGTGGAGAAGTTAAAGTTGACTACCGTATTTATGTCATATATTTGTTTGTGTTTAATTTTGTTCTCATTTTTATCACTTTCTAGTTTCAAGTATTAGATTGGATGAAGGCTAATAGCTATGTTTCAATAATGACTTAAACAGTAATTTTCCTTTTTTATTTCATTATATCCTTAGAAAAAATGTAATTCAGAGAAAGCTGCAAGTAATTAAATTCCAGGAGGATGACACAATATCTAAAAATAAATACTTAGGTTATAAAGCAGGCTCACATTGTGCCAGAAGTTCAATAACTGGTCTTATAGTTACATCCATATAAATTTAGTTGGAAACCACATAATCGTCTTGCTTGGCTTAATGAACACAACATGAAACAATTATAATTCAGATAAGTTTATCTTAATTTCTATTTCTATTCTTGTTGTCTTAAAAGAAAAAACAATGCTTGTTTCTTATTACTAAAAGTTAGCATAATTGAAAAAGTAAATTTATGCAAAATACCCAAACGCTACATTGAAGGACAAAACAAGGTGACTTGGAGATCAAAAATAAATCATTATTTTGTTCATAAAAGCTGCCCATGTTTGCAGAGTAACTTAAAATGAGCAATCAGACTAGAACATAATAACCAAAACTGAGAAGAAATTCTGACTCTTGAAACATGCAGGGAAGCTGCAGGAAAACCAAGAAAAACACATACGTTAAACTACATTTGAACTTCTGTTAATAGGGCAAAAGGAAGGACAAGAAAGTATATGCCCTCTACCTCTTGAGACCTTTTAAAGGATTTAGGGTTTACTTAAGATTCTAAGATTTTAAGTATTTTACCAAGCAGTGACTTAGTTTTATTTTAGTGAAGTGATACCAAGTTATATAAGATTTTCTCTTTAATTGTTATTTATAAATGAGAATAATTTTTATTATAATATCAGTGAGTATTTATGGAGCAATTACAATGTGCTACGTAAGTAGCAAACAAGATAATCTCTAGCATATACGGTGCTCACAATGGGATATGGTCACAACTGTAGTGTATCAATAATTTAATAAAGTGCATGTTTAGGTACAATTTGGGAGAAACAAGTATGCTAATTTATATGTTCATGGCTATTCAGGGGGGCATAGCCTGGTAGAATAGTGAACAAGAAAGGTCTTAGGTAGCTACAAAGAATTTCAAACATTCTGGCCTCGCAAATATAAAGCTATGTGGTAAAGACAAGTACCAAAAATATATAGAAATGTAAGATTACACAGAAGCTTTAAAATGTTTCCCTGAAAAGACATTAACCAAGAAGTTCCTTTAAAAAAAATTTCTTCTTACACTACTTGAGTAATTTATAGTTATGGAAAGATTAATCACCAAGAGAAGGTCAAATATGAAGAAATACATAATATCAAGTGTAACTAAAAATGCTAAATCCAATCAATATTAATAAAAGGAAGGTTTAGCACAGAGACATGCATAATTTGCAATAGAGATATACATATTTCTACAACAATACAATCTCAAGAGAAAGTAATGCAATGTGAGTCAGGTTTAACAAAATTGAGAGGCTCACTTGACCAAATACGACACTTAACCGAACAAAATTATTCCTGCAGTTGGGGCTTTCTTTTAATTTTCTCTCTCTCTGTTCTGAACCAAGAGTTTGGGAAATACTGGCTTCAGGAATTTGAACTCACCAGTTTCATGGTCTCCCGTCAGACACACCTCGTACTGGTAGCTCTGGGACAGGGTCCCCGTGCCGCTGACGTCCACCAGGTGGCCCGGAAAGTGGCCCTCGGGCACCGAGCAGCGACCCACCGAGGCCGCCCCGCCCCTCCTGCACAGCCGTACCGCGACGAACACCAGCACCGAGAAGAGGAAGAGCGACGACACCGACGCCAAGGCGACCACCAGGTAGACGGTGAGCGGAGCGGCCGGGGCCGCGTCCGCCGCTTCCGCTTCAGGGGCCGGCAGGTAGGGCTGCGAGAAGCCGTCCACCAGCAGCACGTGCAGCGTGACGCTGGCCGAGAGCGGCGGCTCGCCGTTGTCCTTGACCAGCACCAGCAGCCTGTGCTTGGCCGCGTCGCGCTCGCTCAGCAGCCGGGCCGTGCGAACCTCGCCGTTGTGCGCCCACACGCCGAAGAGGCCGGGCTCCGTGGCCTTGAGCAGCTGGTACGACAGCCAGGCGTTCTGGCCCGAGTCGCCGTCCACCGCCACCACCTTGGTCACCAGGTAGCCCGCCTCGGCCGCCCTGGGCACCAGCTCGGTGCAGGGCGCCGAGGCGTTCTGCAGCGGGTACAGCACGAAGGGCGCGTTGTCGTTGTCGTCCACCACGAGCACGCGCACCAGCGCCTGGCTGCTGAGCGCGGGCGAGCCGCGGTCGGCGGCGCCCACGCGGAACTCGAACGCCCGCAGGGCCTCGTAGTCCAGGGACCTCAGGGCGAACAGGTGGCCGTTGTCCGGGTTGATGGACACCAGGGAGGCCAGGGGCACGTGCGCGTCGAGGGGCGGCAGCAGCGAGTAGGTGACCTGGGCGTTGGCGCCCGCGTCTCTGTCTGTGGCGCGGACGCTGCCGATGTGCAGGGCGGGGCTGTTGTTCTCGCGGACGGACAGGGTGTAGGAGGTCTGGGTGAAGGCGGGGGCGTTGTCGTTGACGTCGGACACCAGCACGGTTATGTTGTGCTGGGTTTTCAGTCTCGGTGTCCCCATATCTGTGACGGTGATGGTGATGTTGTACTCGGCTCTGCTCTCTCTGTCCAGAGGGCTCTCTGTTACCAGGGTGTAGAAATTCTTTAAAGTCGGTTTTAGAATGAATGGCAGATTACCTGGAATAGAGCAAACCATCCTTCCATTGTCTCCGGAGTCTCTATCTCGAATTCGGAAGATGGAGACTACAGTCTCAGGAGCATTTTCTGGGATGGAGCAGGTGAGTGAAGGTATGGTAAATTCAGGGGCGTTGTCATTCACATCTACCACCTCTATGGCTACAGTGCCTTTTCCGGAAAGGCCTCCTCCATCTGTAGCCTCAATTTCCACGTGGTAAGATTTAATTTGTTCAAAATCCAATTTCTTTGTCAGTCGGATTTCTCCTGTGACTTCATTTATTGAGAAAGTTTGTTTAATTTCCTCTGATGCTTGGAATAAACTGTAGGAAACAGTCCCGAAGTTTCCAGCATCTACATCCCTAGCTAAAACAGTAAGTATTGGGGAGTCTAGGGGGATGTTTTCCAGAACCTGCACCTCATATGGAGTGTGCACAAACTCAGGAGCATTGTCATTGACATCCATGATCAGGATTCGTAACATGCTGGTGCCAGACCTAGGTGGAGACCCGCCATCCAGCGCCATGAGGGTTAAGCTGAACTCAGGCTGCTCCTCTCGATCCAGTGCTTTGTCCTGCACCAAATCTGGATATTTATTGCCCTCACTATGATTTCGAGTGACAACGTGAAAATGAGAATTGGGGCTGATAGTGTATTTTTGAAGACCATTGCTGCCCACATCCAAATCCTGAGCTAATTTCAACGGAAAAACAGTCCCTGGCTGGCTGTTTTCCGGTATTTTCAGGAGCATTTCCCTATTCGGGAATACTGGGGAGTGGTCATTTATGTCCTGGATTAATAGTTCCCCTTCAAAAAATTGCACCGGAGTTTCCAGGAACACTTGGAAATGCAGCACACAGGGTTCAGCGGGGCCACATATATCTTCCCGGTCTAGTTTCTCCCTCAAAAGCAAATCTCCAGTCTGGCGATCTAGCAGCAAGCGCTGCTTGTCATCGTCACACACCACCTGGGCCGACCGGGCGGCCAGCTCCCCAATTCCCAGGCCCAGGTCCTTGGTCAAATGGGCTATAAAGGAGACGCTCTCTGTTTCTTCCAGCACAGAATAACGAATAGGCGCAGGGTGAGCCTGAGATAAGAGTACTATCAAAATAAATGTCATCACTTGCCTGTTTTGTTGAATTCTCTCTAGCGTCTCCATGTTGGAGCCAGAGTGCTTACATCCAATCCCTTCAGCAACCACAAAAAGACCCGAGGTATTAAATTCTGACTTCTTGCTTGGTAGAATCTTCACAAAATTGCTTTTAATCTTAAAGTCGTTTAGTATATCGCTACCCAAACTCGTTGGTAACCCAGCACGGCTGGCAAAGCTGCTTCTGTGTGGTGTTGATTTCGTCTGGCAACAAAGGAACACGGGAGCTTTTTAGGGCTCCTTATTCACAGTCTTAGCCGGCAGCGCCACCCTGCGTCCTTATTGAGAAACTAATACTGTAGTCTCAAGTCAGCCTATTTTGGAAGTGTCCAAATGTAAGCCCTTTAAAAAAGTGTATAGAACTTTTTTTTTTTTTTTTTTTTGCGGTACGCGGGCCTCTCATCGCATACCACCGCGGAGCACAGGCTCCGGACGCGCAGGACCAGTGGCCATGGCCCACGGGCCCAGCCGCCCCGCGGCATGCGGGATCCTCCCGGACCGGGGCAAGAACCCGCGCCCCCTGCATCAGCAGGCGGACCCCCAACCACTGCGCCAAGAGGGAAGCCCTAGAACTTTAAAAAGTTTTGTTATTCCATTAAATGGCTTAAGGTATAGGTTATTCCATTACATTGCATGAGCTAGAATAATTGTGAGCACAAAGCAAGGGGCTATCTTCCTCTCCCCATACCCTTACAAGTGGAACTTAAAGAACTCCATTTCCCCTTTGTCATAATCTAACCAGGGGAGATAAACTCTTATAAAATTATAATTAATAATAGTTTTATCTGTTTATTTCCAAGTATGTGAGAAATTTATGATGATGCAAAAAGTTTGTGTAAGGTGTTCTGTACCACTTGGTCTCAGGTTCTATTTTTTTACACTGGTGTGCAAACAGTAATACAGTTGAATAAAGAGGCATCTTGCTTTGTTATAAGTCCTTTTACAGTGTGAACCCACATTAAAATATTAAGGAGGTGAAATAGTATTAGAATCAGATTCTTAGATCCAGAGAGGAAATGAAAGGATTTTTACAGATAAAGAAACAGAAGCTCAGAGAGTGATAGGACTTGATTATTCTACTTGACTATCATCAGGATAATATCAAGACAAAATTGAGTGAAAACCATAGAATTTTATTAAGGTAAAGCCTTTAAGTTTAAGCTGATTTAGCTAGATATCTGTATTTAATAATGAGTTTGCTTCTTACCACATTGATCCTTTGTAGCCCAGATATCACATTCCTTGACTAGCCAATTTGCGGGAAGACAAGAAGCAGTGATTTAAAACATTTTAATGTGTGAGCAAAGGGTACCTCAAGCTTTGCCTACTTATATATGGTGAAGAGGAGAGACTTGTTTATAAAATGGATTTCAGTGCAGCATGCAGCTATTGTGATTTCCCTGATATAGTAAGTTAACTGAGACACAGTTAATCAGTTTACTGGTTACAATTAGTAATATTGAATGGAGTACCACTTACCTTGGTACATATGGGATTTCTCCTCCTTAAATATCTTATAATTTAATTACTTAATTAACTTCATAAATTATGATTCACATTTAATGAATTATTTTAAAATCATGTCAGTAATCTTAGATTCTGATAATGATAGAAAATATTAGGAAAAATTATTATTATTATTATTTACCTTTTTTTGGCTATGCTGCGCACATGCGCGGTCTTAATTCCACAACCAGAGATCGAACCCGTGTCCCCTGCAGTGGAAGCGTGGAGCCTTAACTGGTGGTCCGCCAGGGAAGTCCCAGGAAACATTATTTTTGAAAGAAGCCTGGACTATAGTAGTCATTCAGTAAATATCATTTGGATAAATTAATTAACCCACTCTAATGATCATATTTCTAGCTATATTAGAAGATTACTGTGAGATCATGCATTCAGCCATGAACATGTCTGACACTGAATACAGAATTCTGAGAGATGAGAGTATAATACACGCTAAGCACTGTTCAAATAAATTTACTTTTATTCTAGCTCTGTTAGTTCCTGTTGTAAGAGATCTAGTAATAGCAATAATAGTAATATTAATATGCTGTAGGATTTTCTTTCATGCTTAAGGCAAATCAGAGAAATATATATCAACATTAAGTGAAATGATAAAAAATAATAAACATACTGAAAAGAAAAAAAGAAAGAATATTATTTTAGATATAAATGGAAAGCAAATTTCCTGAATGAAACAAAAAATTGTTTCATACTGTATTAACTGAGCTCTAGTTAAAGTTAAAGAGTTCAGGACAAAATTCAAACTAGATTTTGTTTACTTATTCCTATATGCTGACATAGTAATAGTGTTGCAGATTAGCTCTTTTCGATCCCTTTTGTCAATCCAAAACAAATGAAATCTAGGTAATATTAACATATATGTGTCACTATATGCCAGATAGTACTCTAAGCATTTTACATACACTAACTCATTTTATCCCTCAAACAACCCTATGAGGTGGGCACTCTTATTAGGCACATTTTATAGACAAAGACATTGAGGAATAGAAAGTTTAAATAATCTGCCCATAGTCACGCACCATGTGAAAATGGCAAAGGTAGGATTCAAACTGTTACAGAATGGCTCCAGAATCCATTCTTTGATCTAACTAAGTGGAATTAGAGAGGTGAACAACATTTTAGGTAATTTAGATCCAAACTTCAGCCTTGCCTTGGGTACACAGATATCATGGGTGAAATATATTTCTATTCAAATTTTCAATTAATATAAGAATCTTTTAAATAGTTTGTCTCCCGTTAGAGATAGGTACCAGCAAAAAGAGGTGCTTACAAAATTTAGAAATTGAAAGGAAAACTAAGAGTCTTTTGTTGAGATCGTTAATTAGGTTTAAAAAAAAAAAACTAAGAGTGACATGAATAATGAATTCCCTGTAGCCTTAAATATATATATATATATATAAATATCTATGTATAGATCTTTTGAAATGTTATCAGTGTGTAAAGTTAAAATCAAGAAAGGTGGCCTAAGATGATAGTTTAACATTGCATCATGGATTATTTTGCCAAACTGCCAAACTTATCAGAAAAAAAACTATTATATCTGCATGGAAGAGGCAATAATGATAAAGAGAATGACTACCTGCAAAACCATTCCATTCCAGTCAGGAAAGCTGCATTATCCATTCTGAAGGATTCATACAACAACTTACACAATTGGTTGCCAGACCTGAAGCACAATATTTAAAACATTTCTTCCATTTTGAATACACAAAGAGAGATAGAATAGTTAGAGGGATACTCTGGTAATTAAATATCAGTTCTAATTCCTCCTTGGTAAAATACAGGCAAGAACTTTAAATATCATTGAGGGAAAGATAAAAATCATTTTAAAGGAATTTGAATACAAGAAGTCCTGAAGTTCAAATGCTAAACACATACTTTGAAGTTTTGAGTAGTCTCACTTGTTTAAAAAAAAAGAGAGAGAATGTTTTTTTAAACTTCATGATGACTTGAGGGCTGTTTTGCTCTTAACTTGGAAGGGGAAAGTACAGAGAGATATTAAGCAATAATTGTTGAAAGGAGAGATGAATTGGTGAAATATGTATTAGATTTTAAATAGTATTTTTAGTTACTAAAATCACACTTCAAATAGTATTATTTCAAAATATTAAGCAGCATTGATAACTGGTAATTATAAATGGTTTGTAGATTTTACTAGAAATTCTTATAAAAGGAATTATCTTTTGGAATTTTCTACTAAATAGATAAATTAGATTCATCAGCTGGCCATTCAAATGAAATAACCGTAAAGGAAACAATACTTGTCACTGGTAAAAGCAAACTAAAATTTAATATATTTTAACCTTTTAATATCTTATAGCTAAACTGAAGCTATGTTTTTAAACAATCACACTAATTGAAATGCAAATTTAGAAAGGAGATATTTGAATAATTAGTGTTTGGCCTTAGAAATTTGTGATGAAATCCAATATAATTTCTAATAATTCCTTGTATTACATACTATATTAAAAATAGGGGCTTCCCTGGTGGCGCACTGGTTGAGAGTCCGCCTGTCGATGCAGGGGACGCGGGTTCGTGCCCCGGTCCGGGAAGATCCCACATGCCGCAGAGCGGCTGGGCCGGTGAGCCATGGCCGCTGAGCCTGCACGTCCGGAGCCTGTGCTCCGCAACGGGAGAGGCCACAACAGTGAGAAGCCCGCGTACCGCAAAAAAAAAAAAAAAAATAGTATTTGTATGTTTAATTTTTCAAGATTGTTTTGGCTACTTGCATTTCCAAGTGAATTTTACCTTCAATTTGCTAATTTCTGCAAACAAAACAAAACAAAACAAAACCAAGCCTGCTGGTATTTTGATAGGGATTCAGTTGAATCTGTGAACCAACGTTAAATCTTCCAACACATGAACAATTTTCCATTTACTTAGGTTTTCTTTCATTTCTTTCACTGATGTTTTATAGTTTTTGGCATACAAGTCTTGCACTTATTAAATTTATTCCTAAGTATTGTATTATTATTATTATTTTGCGGTACGTGGGCCTCTCACTGTTGTGGCCTCTCCCGCTGAGGAGCACAGGCTCCGGACGCGCAGGCTCAGCGGCCATGGCTCACGGGCCCAGCCGCTCCGCGGCATGTGGGATCTTCCCGGACCGGGGCACGAACCCTCATCCGCTGCATCGGCAGGTGGACTCTCAACCACTGCGCCACCAGGGAAGCCCAGCTGTGGGTTTTCATAGTTGCGTTTTATCAAGTTGAGGATATTCCCTATAATTCTTAGTGTTTTTATTGTGAAAAGGTGTATTTTGTACAATGCTTTTCCTGCATTTATTGAAATGGTTGTATGGTTTTCCTTTTCTGTTAATACATTGCATTGATTGATTTTCATATGTTAAATCAACCTGTATTTCTGGGACAAATCCCACTTGGTCATGTTGTATAATCCTTTTCACACGTTGCTGGAGTCAGTTTGCTAATATTTTGTTGAGGATTTTTTATACCTATATTCACAAGAGATATTGGTATTTAATTTCCTTTCCTTGTGTTATCTTTGGTTCTGGCAGCAGGGTAATAGTGGCCTCATAAAATGAATTGGGAAGTGGTCCCTGCTCCCTTTTTTTTAAAACAAGTTTGTGAAATATTGGTGTTAATTCTTTTTTAAAAAAAAATATTTATTTATTTATTTGGCTGCACCTGGTCTTAGTTGCAGCACTCGAGATCTTCGTTGCCACATGCAGGATCTTCATTGCAGCATGCAGTATCTTTAGTTGCGGCATGCGGGATGTTTAGTTGTGGCACGTGGGATCTTTAGTTGAGGCATGCGGGATCTAGTTCCCTGACCAGGGATCAAACCTGGGCCCCCTGTATTGGGAGCATGGAGTCTTAGCCACTGGACCACCAAAGAAGTCCTTGGTGTTAATTTTTTAAATGTTCAGTACAATTCACCAGTGAAGCCATCTAGTCCTGGCTTTTCCTTGTGGAAAGTTTTCTGACTACTGATTAAGTCTTGTTGAAACATTCAGGATGAAGAAATCCATTTCCCCAGAGATAAATATAATGGGAAAAAAAACCCTCAAAAGACAATACTTACAGAAGACAATTTTAATTTTTGATAAACTTCTAATTTTTCTAAAAGTTCAGTTTCTCATCAAAGTCTTTCCTCATGGACAGCCCATATTAGTTGGACACTATTGACTTCAAAAATCTGAACCCATGGGCTTCCCTGGTGGCGCAGTGGTTGAGAGTCCGCCTGCCGATACAGGGGACACGGGTTTGTGCCCCGGTCAAAGTTGAGCAAAGCTTGAGCTAAGCTTCTTAATTAAGGCTTGGATTTGTAGAGCCTGAGGCTGTAACCACTTTGAGACTCCTTCCTCCCTTTGCAAGACTACCAAAACCAGTAATGGTATGAGGGAAACCTCCAATAGAACATGAGTTCTCAATAAAATATCACCAACTAACAAGACTAACAGTGTGAAAAACAGACTCAACAAATAAAAGATGTATACAGAAGAAACAGAGATTGGAACAATATGGAAAGAACTTAAAAGTAAAAGATATTTAATTTCCTCCAACAAAAAAGAAGGAAATGGCAATTGTTTAAAAAAAAAAAAGAACAAATTGTTGTGAAAATCTGCCAAATGGAAATTTTTGGGGAAAAAAGCCCACCAAAAACTATAGTTAATTTTAAAAAATTCAGTATATTGGGTGAATCTCAGGTTTGGACCTAGCAAATATCAGAACATCAAGAATAAAGAAAACATCTTAGAGAAAAGAAGTTTACAGATAAAAGAATGAGAACTAGACTGATAGACTGTTCATCAACAGTCTTCAATACCAAAAGAGGGAGAAGGAAAATTAGTTTACATTTTATTTTTTTATATAAATTTATTTATTTTTTTGCTGCGTTGGGTCTTCGTTGCTGTGCACGGGCTTTTGCTAGTTGCGGTGAGCGGGGTCTACTCTTCGTTGCGGTGCGGGGGCTTCTCATTGAAGTGGCTTCTCTTGTTGCAGAGCATGGGCTCTAGGCGCGTGGACTTCAGTAGCTGTGGCTTGTGGGCTCTAGAGCGCAGGCTCAGTAGTTGTGGTTCACGAGCTTAGTTGCTCCGCAGCATGTGGGATCTTCTCAGACTAGGGCTCGAACCCGTGTCCCCTGCATTGGCAGGCGGATTCTTAACTGCTGCACCAACAGGGAAGTCCCTAGTTTACATTTTAAAATCTATGACCAACCAAACTATTGGCTAAGAACATGAGGATTAGACGTACAAATAACTGAATTATGCCTAATAGGTTGCCAGCTTTAAAACATGTAACAATCTACTCTAAGAAGCAAAATATAGTAGTGGAATATATGTTTAAAAACTGTAATTTTTTAAAGTCCCCATTTGCAAGGAAGCCATATTCAAGGATTAAGGAAGATTTATTAAAAGTGTGGTAAGTTAGTTCACTAGTTTTAATGAGTGATATTTGAATATAGTTTAGTCTTTTAACAACTCTACATAAAAGTTTAAAGTTCATTTTCATCTCTTTGCCTTTCAGTATTAAAAACTAGATTAGAATATTAGTAAGAGATCAATCTGGAAATAATTCACAGTAATGAATTTGTCCATCCTTTAAAAGAAAAACTACTGGGAAATTATTATGAATGTAGAAAGTCATCATTTTTACCTAGTGCTGGACTTTCCGTTGGGGGAATTCCAAAAACTGGCAAAGATACTTAGTACTATACATATAGTGCCCTCGCTGTCATGTACTTAATAAAATATCCAGGTAAAGAAGTTTCTGAAAGTTGTCTTCAAATAAAAGGGTAAAAGGTTTCCAATAGCCAAGAAATAAAAGCAACTTTGAACCAAGAGTAAGGTATAATTTTTTCCTATCTTCAAATTTAGTCCATATGATCTTTTCTGGCTTTACTAAACTCTGATCACTTCTCAACAATATGTGAATTCAGTGCATCTATCAACTAAGATATTATTAAGTATCTGTCTTCTTATGTCTGGGTCTAAATAACTCCCCGGTTATATAGTGCCTCCAATTTGAGTCCAAAATCATATACCATATTGGCCAAAAAAGAACTGGCCTCCATATTTTCTGTAGTTGAAAACTTCCCTGGTTCTCACATGAGCTGGAACTAAGCCAGCCAAATACAGAGAAGTCTTGATCAGAATTCTTTGCCTTTTCTCTGATCTTCATGAAAATTCAGCTAAGTATGAAAAGAAGAAAAAAACATCTGACCAAAGATTCAGATTCAATATCTCTATAAAGTACTTAATGAGTGAAAGGAAATACTGTCTTTCCCCTGATTACTAAAGATTCATGTATTTGACTCTCATACCTAAAATAACACCATTTTAATATGATTATAACTTTATGTGTGATTGAAGACATGTCAGTATTAAACTTTGTTTTTTTTTTACAGTCATTAGGAGTTTTAAATTTTTGAGCTGTAATTGACATGTAACACTATATTGGCTTCAGGTGTGACAATGATTTGATATTTGTGCATATTGCAAATGATGACATAAGTCTAGTTAACATCTAGTTAACAACATTCTTTTTCTCTTTTGAGAATTTTCAAAATCTTTGAGAAACTTCAGTTCTCTTTCTTCTAGTCATGAGTATTCAATTTCTGGAAAGTTCTATGCCTCTGGATGAGAAAATGCCTATGAGGAGAAATTTTATTTTGTCCTAATCAGATTTTTAAATTGGGGACTAAATATTTTGTACTTTAAAATAAGGTTTTTTTCTATTTCATTCAAATTAGACATAAAAATTGATGTTTGGTTGCTTCAAGAGTTTATTCTTAGTTGCAGTTAATTTAGACTTTCACAGTGATATCGCTCTCTCCCCTTTAGAACTTCCCATTCTTCTAATCTTCTTTTAATTACTCTATAGGAGGTAGACTGCTGATGTGGTTGGGCAGTGTTTATCCCAGAAGGACCATACATAATCCTAAGTCATGTCAGGGTGAGATCTGAAGGAGGGAACTAAGAGAGGAAACAAAGAACATATTTCCTTCATATATCACCATATAAATGCCAAGTAGATATTAATTCTTTTAAAGTAGGATTGGATGGGACACCACTTTTGCTATAAAGCATTTAGAGAACATATGTACATGTACTTTCTTGAAATTTTTTTAAAATGGCCCTCAGGTTGGTAATACTTACATCTCAGAAATTAAAAAACAAATTGTCATTCCACCAGATGCTTATTAAATAATCTTTTCATGCCAAATGGAAAAGCACGATCAGTTGTTCAAAATGCCTATGTTTAATTTTTTTTCTCAGTCATCCATCATAAATACACTTTAGGCAAATCTAAGAGTAATCTGACCTATTAACCTACATTTTTTGTCCATTTTTAGCCAATATAAGCATATACAGTGTTGAAATATTAATTGCAAATGTCAAAACAGAAAATGAATTATATGTGTAAGTTTTATTTGAGTACTAAGCCCCTACAGAATGATACACCTTAAAATGGTACATATTAAAACATTTTTAGTTATCCACTTCATTAACCACAGACAAAGCTGCTTTAGGAGTATTATAAAGAATATTACCTGACTATATTCAATAGGGTAAATTATAATATTGGTGGTTCAGAACTCTCTCTACATTGCTTTGGATAGAGAATTTGAAATGACTACCTTAAATAAACCTATTTGAAATCATCATTAAAAGATAATGCATTTATTTTTATTCAGCTATTAGAAAAAGAAAGAGGCATTAATACTGGATTGAAAAGGTAGGAAGCAGATGAAAAAAGAACATGCAGGGTTAACTAGACAGAAAGTAAAATCAAGATATAAACAAAATACTATATCAACTCAAGAGCCTTGACTTAAAAGAAAGCATTTGTAGCCAGACAACTTTCTGATTCTTCTGTTAATGAAACCTACGCTATTCTTGCAATTGCCTTTTTGCACTAGTCCTGCCCAGTGTCTTGAACCAGACCACTAGGGAGAATCGGCTTCAAGAAGTTAAACTCATTTAACCTGGAGCCTCCCGTCAGACACACCTCGTACTGGTAGCTCTGGGACAGGGTCCCCGTGCCGCTGACGTCCACCAGGTGGCCCGGAAAGTGGCCCTCGGGCACCGAGCAGCGACTCACCGAGGCCGCCCCGCCCCTCCTGCACAGCCGCACGGCGACGAACACCAGCACCGAGAAGACGAAGAGCGACGACACCGACGCCAAGGCGACCACCAGATAGACGGTGAGCGGGGCGGCCGGGACCGCGTCCGCCGCTTCCGCTTCCGGGGCCGGCAGGTAGGGCTGCGAGAAGCCGTCCACCAGCAGCACGTGCAGCGTGACGCTGGCCGAGAGCAGCGGCTCGCCGTTGTCCTTGACCAGCACCACCAGCCTGTGCTTGGCCGCGTCGCGCTCGCTCAGCAGCCGGGCCGTGCGCACCTCGCCGTTGTGCGCCCACACGCCGAACAGCCCGGGCTCCGTGGCCTTGAGCAGCTGGTACGACAGCCAGGCGTTCTGGCCCGAGTCGCCGTCCACCGCCACCACCTTGGTCACCACGTAACCCGCCTCGGCCGCCCTGGGCACCAGCTCGGTGCAGGGCGCCGAGGCGTTCTGCAGCGGGTACAGCACGAAGGGCGCGTTGTCGTTGTCGTCCACCACGAGCACGCGCACCAGCGCCTGGCTGCTGAGCGCGGGCGAGCCGCGGTCGGCGGCGACCACGCGGAACTCGAACGCCCGCAGGGCCTCGTAGTCCAGGGACCTCAGGGCGAACAGGTGGCCGTTGTCCGGGTTGATGGACACCAGGGAGGCCAGGGGCACGTGCGCGTCGAGGGGCGGCAGCAGCGAGTAGGTGACCTGGGCGTTGGCGCCCGCGTCTCTGTCTGTGGCGCGGACGCTGCCGATGTGGAGGGCAGGGCTGTTGTTCTCGCGGACGGACAGGGTGTAGGAGTTCTGGGTGAAGGCGGGGGCGTTGTCGTTGACGTCGGACACCAGCACGGTTATGTTGTGCTCGGTTTTCAGCCTGGGGATTCCCATATCTGTGACTGTGATGGTGATGTTGTACTCAGCTCTGATCTCTCTGTCCAGCTCTCCTTCTGACAATAGGGTATAAAAATTCTCTGCAGATGGTTTCAGGATGAAGGGGAGATCGTTCTCGATGGAACACACCATTTTCCCATTGTCTCCAGAGTCTAGGTCGGAAACACTGAAAACAGCCACCACAGTCTCTGGCGAGTTCTCTGGGATAGGGCTGGTAATTGAGGACAAGATCAGTTCTGGTGGGTTGTCGTTCACATCAACCACCTGAACTATCACTGTTGATTTTCCTGAAAGGCCTCCACCATCCTTGGCTTCTATGTCCACTTCGTAAGTATGGATCGCCTCAAAATTCAAATATTTGATTAGTCGGATATCACCAGTAATTGGATTTAGTTGAAAAGTTTTTCTAATTTCTTCAGAAACATGAAACAATGCATATGATATTGTCCCCAGATTTCCTGTATCTAAGTCAGAAGCTGAAACAGTGACAATAAGAGAGTTAACAGGGCTGTTCTCTAGAACTTGAACCTCATAGAGGGACTGTGTAAATTCTGGGGTGTTGTCGTTTATGTCTAAGACCAGGATGTGAACCTGGACGGTCCCAGACCTCCGTGGAGTCCCGCCATCCAGCGCAGTGAGCATTAACCTAAGCTCTGGCTGCTCCTCACGATCCAGTGCTTTGTCTAGTACTAGTTCTGGGTACTTCCTTCCATCCCTACGACTGCGTGTGAGAACGTGGAAATGGGAATTAGGAGTGATCGTGTAGTTTTGGAGACTGTTTCTTCCCACATCCAAGTCTTCAGCATTTCCCAAAGGAATTATTGTTCCTGGGGGCGTGTTTTCTGGGATTTTCAGCTGCATTTCATTTTCAGAGAATGCCGGAGAATGGTCATTTACGTCTATCACCTGGAGCTCATTTGTAATAAACTGCAAGGGATTTTGCAGGAATATCTGAAACTGCAGTATGCATGGCTCTGCGGAGCCGCATAGCTCCTCCCGGTCCAATTTCTCATGCAGGAGCAAATCACCGGTCTGATGGTTGAGCTGAAAATACTGTCTGTTCCCTTTAGACACAACTTGGGCCCCTCTCGCGGCCAGTTTCCCTACACTCAGCCCCAGATCCTTTGCTAGATTGGAGATGAAAAACCCCCTCTCTTTTTCCTCAGCCACAGAGTAGCGTCTCGACTGGGACCCAGCCAGAGACCCACCCAGAAAAACAAAGAGAAACAGGACTTGCCTTTGTCTAAGAAAGCGCTCCCCTCCGGCCTCCATTGCATTCTCTGCCATGTTCTTCCGAGAAATATTGTCAAGCTAGCCTCCAACAGCACTGGGAAACGCAGTCTTTTGCCTCCTAACCTTTGAAGAAAACCTAGCGAATAATCCTTACCAGAGTCTTAGATTTGCTTGCTTAAAAATCTGCTCCGACTCAGAACCCCTAGTTTACTGCAGTGAATCGTTGTGTTACTGAGTATACACAGTGCCTGCGGTTTAATTCTCCTTCTTAGTCAACAGCGCCACCGTGCGTTCGCTCACAGTTTCAGAATCTTGGAGAAGGTGATGTTTGCTGGGCTTTTTGTTTTGATTTTTTTAATCGCTTATTCCCTTTTATCAAACCGAGTTGATGCTACTGTAGGAATTCCTTCTGTTATATGGTTCAAATAAACACAATCTAGGGAGAAGAAATGCGCTCTTATCTAAAAGAAGTGACTGTCCCTGGTAGAGTCCCATTTCCATGATTTTGCGGAAGTGGGCACCTGCTAGAACTACTCACCCCACCTCCTGTAATTATTACAGAAAAAGTTTTACAAGATTTTGCTCTAAGTGATGAAGCTTCGCTTTCCTACTTGTGTTTTTCTTTATTTTCCAAATTTTGTAAAATGCACACGAGTTGCATTTATAGTCAGAAAAATGCTACGAAAAGACAACCTCAAGCAAGGTGATAAAAAATTATAATAGATCATGTCAGGGGATATATCCAGAGACCACAAATGCCTAATTCCTTCCACATTTTCGCACTCACTCAAGGAACACAGAGCTTTCTCCTCTTCCTATTTCACAGTAATTCTATGATTACTGGTTTCATCTGTATTAACTCTTTAATCTGCATAACTGTATTTCACCTGTGGAAACCGATATTTATTGCGTTTGTAGAAGTTAGATGTATTGTGGTAATAAGACACACTATGTCTATATATCTTATAGAGTTTCCCATCTAATGGGGTGAACAGAATTTAAACAGATGTTTAAACAGTACTATACAGGAAATGTATAATGAGTGCACTGGAAGTATACAATATGGAGACCTAACTCAATGGGGGCATTCAGAAAGTTTCCCAAAGATGTCCCATTTAATCTGGAATATGAAGGATGAGAAGAAGTTTGCCAGGCTAAAACTAAAATGGGAGGATTCCATATATAAGGAATGCAAAGGCCCGGGGACAGTAAAGCATAGCTGTTCTAGATAATGAAGGTAGGATAGTGTACCCAAAGTTTAGTGTCTCAAGAGTAAGTGGGGGGCTTCCCTGGTGGCGCAGTGGTTAAGAATCCACCTACCAATGCAGGAGACACGGGTTCGAGCCCTGGTCCAGAAGATCCCACATGGCGAGGACTAAATTAGCCCACACGCCCTAGAGCCCGTGCTCTGCAACAAGAGAAGCCACCACAATGAGAAGCCCGTGCACCACAACGAAGAGCAGCCCCAGCTCGTGGCAACTAGAGAAAGCTGGTGCGCAGCAACGAAGACTCAGCGCAGCCAAAAATAAATAAATAGACATTTAAAAAAAAAAGAAACATAAATATCACCTAATAAATAAAAAAGAGTAAGTGGGAAGACAAGGCTGGACAGGGAGGCAGGGGCCAAATAATAGGTGGCTGGATTTTATTCTAAGAGTGAAAGGAAGCTATTGCAAGGTTTTGGGCAGAGTAACGAAACAGCACAAATATCATGTGTTCAATATAGCTTCTTCACAATTATAAGTAATGTTATATGAAGGACCATTTATTAAATTTACTCTTAATATTAGTGATACTAAAAATAACAGGGCTTCCCTGGTGGCGCAGTGGTTAAGAGTCCGCCTGCTGATGCAGGGGACGCAGGTTCGTGCCCCAGTCTGGGAAGATCCCACATGCCGCGGAGCGGCTGGGCCCGTGAGCCATGGCCGCTGAGCCTGCGCGTCCAGAGCCTGTGCTCCACAACGGGAGAGGCCACAACTGTGAGAGGCCCGCGTACCGAAAAAACAAAAACAAAAACAAAAACAAAACAAAATTACACTTCTTATCCTTATGTTATCTTATTTGGACATAACTGCAAGCTATTTAAATAGCTGTTATCATTTCTGGGGGTACAGAAATTATATGACTTATCCAAGATCCAACAGGTAATAATTTGATACCAAGATACTTCTCTATATGAATGCTAAACTCAAAATGAGACCTTTAAATTTTATATTATAATTTTAATAGTATGTTCAAATAAACATAAAATAATATAAAAATTTAAAGATAGTCTGAAGAACATTAAAAATTAAAATTCCATTTTAATGTGTGGATCAGTAATTGAACTGCAAGAAATAAATAAGAATAAAGAAAGTTAAATGAATCACTTAAGGAATTATGGAAGGAAAATATACATCATAAAATTGAAAACACAATTTCCCCATGTGGATTCCTTAAGCTAGTTGGCAGGAGAGGAGATTAAAATTAAGCAGAAAAAGAAAAAGGAAAACTATCTTGAAGGAAAGAGACACCAAGCACTAATAACTGCATAATGTTTGAATAACAGTGAAGTTCTGTTAATAACCAAAAATTAAATCAGAGAGCATTTAATTCCAGCAAAATTTGTCCTGTGAGTATTTTAATGTATTTGAGTGTCAGTATTTCACAGATGAAATAAAGACATTTCTTTCCTTCAATCAGTCATTTAAAATTTTTATGAAGAACCTAGTCTTGCAGTCATTGTGCTAATCATGCAGTAAATGGAGAGCTACTGAGAAACGTAACTCAAGCACTAAAAAGGAAACCAAAAAGCACTGAAAAGTCTAGGAAACTGAAAGGGGGAAAATGGAAGTATTCAGTGAAAAAAAAATAGAATGAGCAAACCAAGATAAATATTTTTTCCATGGGCTTATTTCCAATTGAATCATAAATGCTCCAGATATTATTTTAAAATGCAATGCCAAATTACATATGAAGTTTCTAAAATTTGGTCATAGACAAAAACATGTACTCTCTCAGATCTTTTGGATTTTAATGAAGTACTCAAAGAACAGATGGTTTTAAATAATTAAAACAGATTTTTAAATGGTGGGATTGAAACAGTCAGAGGTTTTAAAATTTTTAATAAAAAGCATGAATAATTAGCATGTCTGAAAATGACTGGACATTGCTATTTATTTAACTACAGTTTAGAATATTGGTAGTTGATTTATTGAAGACTTTTAATGTGGATGATTTGTAGAATCCAACAGTCAAGGTTTTCACAATCTCTAAAGAATCATACTTAACAGGTATGAACATTTTAAGGAAGTATATATTTAGAAAAGCGTGAGAGGGTGCTTTGTTATTCATGAATGTACCTATGATAATGGTTTTAGCCAATGTGAGTTCACAGGAAGAAAGTTTAAACTAGCCTAAGAGAATACTCTATACAAACACAAATATTCTGGGTAGGAAAAAAGAGTAACCCTATGTACTTATTGCAAACTTTCAAAAATGTAGGAATGCAAAAATTACCTAGGGACTGTGGAAGGTGAATTTTGAAAAAAAGTGCTCTAAAAATTAAAGACTTCAGAAAATACAAAATATACTTTCACACATTAAACCGAATTAAGTTACAGTGATATTAACAGTAAGAAAGAAAATTTGCATTCATTATACCACAGAGCAGCACATCTAGAAACACCAGTAACATGCGCTGAATTGGAATAAGATGGTTACATTTCAAATACAAAGAAAACAACTCCAATGGGCAAGGCAGTAAAAAAGGACTCTGCACAATTTGACTGAGACGGCATCATAGACCCTTATTAAAATTTAACTGAATTCAAAACTATTCCTGAAACTGGGGTTTGCCTCACTAACCCTCTCCTCATCTTGAGTAAGGAAGTTTGGGATAACCGGCTTGAGGAACTTGAAAGTCCCAGAGCCTCCCGTCAGACACACCTCGTACTGGTAGCTCTGGGACAGGGTCCCCGTGCCGCTGACGTCCACCAGGTGGCCCGGAAAGGGGCCCTCGGGCACCGAGCAGCGACCCACCGAGGTCGCCCCGCCCCTCCTGCACAGCCGCACCACGACGAACACCAGCACCGAGAAGACGAAGAGCGACGACACCGACGCCAAGGCGACCACTAAGTAGACGGTGAGAGGGGCGGCCGGGGCCGCGTCCGCCGCTTCCGCTTCAGGGGCCGGCAGGTAGGGCTGCGAGAAGCCGTCCACCAGCAGCACGTGCAGCGTGACGCTGGCCGAGAGCGGCGGCTCGCCGTTGTCCTTGACCAGCACCACCAGCCTGTGCTTGGCCGCGTCGCGCTCGCTCAGCAGCCGGGCCGTGCGCACCTCGCCGTTGTGCGCCCACACGCCGAACAGCCCGGGCTCCGTGGCCTTGAGCAGCTGGTACGACAGCCAGGCGTTCTGGCCCGAGTCGCCGTCCACCGCCACCACCTTGGTCACCAGGTAGCCCGCCTCGGCCGCCCTGGGCACCAGCTCGGTGCAGGGCGCCGAGGCGTTCTGCAGCGGGTACAGCACGAAGGGCGCGTTGTCGTTGTCGTCCACCACGAGCACGCGCACCAGCGCCTGGCTGCTGAGCGCGGGCGAGCCGTGGTCGGCGGCGCCCACGCGGAACTCGAACGCCCGCAGGGCCTCGTAGTCCAGGGACCTCAGGGCGAACAGGTGGCCGTTGTCCGGGTTGATGGACACCAGGGAGGCCAGGGGCACGTGCGCGTCGAGGGGCGGCAGCAGCGAGTAGGTGACCTGGGCGTTGGCGCCCGCGTCTCTGTCTGTGGCGCGGACGCTGCCGATGTGCAGGGCGGGGCTGTTGTTCTCGCGGACGGACAGGGTGTAGGAGTTCTGGGTGAAGGCGGGGGCGTTGTCATTGACGTCGGACACCAGCACGGTTATGTTGTGCTGGGTTTTCAGTCTCGGTGTCCCCATATCTGTGACGGTGATGGTGATGTTATATTCGGATCTTGTTTCTCGGTCCAGGGCTGTGTTTGTGACTAAACTGTAAAAATTTTCAACAGAGGGTTTAAGAATGAAGGGAAGATCATCTTGGATGGAGCAAACCATCCTTCCATTGTCTCCAGAGTCAGGATCTGAAACGCTGAATACAGCAATTACAGTCTCCTGCAAGCTTTCTGGGATCTCAGTGATAAGCGTTGACATGGTCAGTTCCGGCGGGTTGTCATTCAAATCCATCACTTGGACAAACACCACACAACTGCCAGAAAGGCCCCCACCATCTGTCGCCTGAATATTTAATGTATAAGTCTGAATAGATTCAAAATCCAGTTCCTGTGTTAAAAGGAGTTCTCCCGATTTTGCATTTATTCCAAATGTTTTCCGAATATCCTCAGATGCCTGGGAAAGTACGTAAGATATTTCTCCATAGGTTCCAATATCTAAATCTCTGGCAGAGACAATGGCAACCTGGGATCCAATGGGGCTGTTTTCTAGGACATGCGCCTCATAGTGCAGCTTTACAAACTCGGGGGCATTATCATTGATGTCTAAGACTTCAATGCGGATTAGGGCGGTCCCAGACCTGGGTGGAATTCCGCCATCCAGCGCTGTGACGGTTAATCTGATCTCAGGCTGTTCCTCTCTATCCAGTGCTTTGTCCAGCACCAGCTGTGGTAATATTGTGCCGTCGGAACTGTCTTGTAATTTAAGATGGAAGTGGGAATTGGGGCTGACTGTGTAACTTTGGAGACTGTTGCTTCCTACATCTAAGTCCTGGGCACGCTCTATTAGGAAAGTAGTTCCAGGAGTGATACTTTCTGAAATTTTCAATATTATTTCTTTGTCTAGGAAAACTGGAGAATGATCATTTATGTCCCTAATCCGTAGCTCAGCCTGGAAAAACTTCAAGGGATTTTCCAGTAACATCTGGAAAGGTAGTACACAGGGCTCGGTAGGGCCACATAGCTCCTCCCGGTCCAGTTTCTCATTTAACAACAAATCCCCGGTCTGCCTATCAAAATGCAAACGCACTTTTTTCCCTTTGGAAACGACCCGGGGGGCCCGAGCAGCTAGATCATCTACCTCCAACCCCAAGTCTTTCAACAGATTGGCCACAAAGGAGCCACTGTCCATTTCCTCAGCCACTGAATAACGCCTAGGCTCAGAGCCAGCCTGAGCTATGCCCAGCCAAACAAAGAATATCAAGACTTGCCTTTGTTTCAGAAAGCATTTCTTCCTCGCTCCTGCCTCCATCGCTCTCTCGTCTCCCAGCAAACTTAACCCAGCTCGGATTCACGTTGTCGCTGATCTATCTCCCAGTATCACTCAGACACTGGGATAAGTGGAGATGCCTATGGCCCTGATTTCCCGGAGCAACTGCCTTAGAAAGCCTCCTTTTCCTGCTTGCTTCTTTAGCAGAGCATCTAGCTAGAGGAACGCAGACTGGTAGCTGTCTTCCTTCTACTTCTAATGCTGCAGCGCCACCCTGCGTCCTTTCCGAGTGTTTCTTTTTACCAAAGCATTAAGGAAATCCCAATCCTTTCTTTCAGACTGATGGCAATCTAAATGGAATATTTTCAAGTAGTGTCTCTCAATGTACCGAAGTAACAATAATTCCATATTAACTAAAATCCAGTCCCTAATAACTTTTTAAAATTATCCTTCCATTATCCTCCCCCAGTTTTCTTCAACTTAAATAAGAATTCATATTCACTCTTGAATTCCTTTTATAAATGCACTTATTTTCTTAACCACTTGACATAAGGAATGTCTTAGAAAATTTGTTTTTTTTTTTTTTTTTGCAGTACGTGGGCCTCTCACTGTTGTGGCCTCTCTCTTCCTGGACCGGGGCACGAACCCGTGTCCCCCGCATCAGCAGGCGGACTCTCAACCACTGCGCCACCAGGAAAGCCCAGAAAATTTGTTTTTAAACCAAGTTTCATGATTGTATTGGTGTTACATCTGTTGTATTGGTGTTACATCTGTTTATTCTAGAACAGTCCCCTGTATTTTATTGATATTGAATTTTTTGAAGTGTCCAGATCAGTTTTCTTATAGGTAAACAAAAGATAAAAATAGCTAAGGCATTGGTACTTGTGACTATAAATTAACAATTAGCTATGCTTCAGAAGAAAAGAAAACACTACTGAAGATAGAGCAATAAAACAACAACTATAGCATTATTCAGAAAGGGGGTGTTTCCTCTGCTTTTTACCCAGAGCCCAAAAAGCAAGAATGCCAACGGTCATAGCTGTCTCCACATACTATCTTGTTTTTAGCTTCAAAGAACCTAATATAATTGGAGATAAGGTGATGTTAAAGAGATGGATCTCCCGTCTCTCTGTCTTGCATTAGGTTGGCAGGATATCGGGATTTTTTTTTTTTTTACATTCAATGGAAAGAAAATTCTGGAAGGAAGGACCAAGGCATTTTCTTTTTATTCCAGAGTTCTGAGATAATCCTTAAAGAGGTGAAGTCTTCTTCTGGAAATACTTGTAGGATGAGCAGGTAAGTGTCAACATCACCAATTTTATGGAATTGTCATCCAACATCTTTTACATGAAGAAAGGTATTTCTGAAACTATGTCCTATGTAAATTGCCTGAATGTTTGCCATGTAGCCATGAAGTTGCCTGGTAATTTTCTTGCAGTGGATGTTTATAATGCACAGATATGAGTGGTATTTAAAATGTGTGGTGAGTACGCACCAGAGATTGGAGAATTCAGTGAGACTGGAAAATTCAGTGAGCCTGGAGAATTCTGTGAACAGCTCCTTAATATACTGAGAATAAATCTTGAGCAGGCTTTGACAACCAGGTTGCTGAGGAGCATGCATCTCAAAGGTTGTCACTGATTGTCACGATCTGGACCTTAGGAGGTCTGAGACTAGTGTTGATACCTACCATTTTCTTCTGTGAGAGTTAAACTTACCATAGGTTGTTCTTCATCCAGTGATTTTCCCCCAAGAATGGGCGAATTACTCACCCCACTATTGCATCGAATATTATTGTGAAATTAAACTCCCTGTGTGGTTTCCAATGGTGGAAAATCAGCCAAATCTCATGCACCATCCCCATGCACATTCTGAAACATTCACAACAATTTTTCAAAGGGGCAACATCTCAGATTCATAGATTTTTCTCAGAAAACAAAAAAGTTTACAGGTAATACTTGGAAATGTATAGTTTCTATAGGTCTGGCTTCCTATTCGGGAGGAAAGGCTCTTCTGTGGGTGTATCTAAACTATTCTTTGATCTCTTAATAGTTTAGATCCACCCACAGAAGAGCCTTTACTCACGAATCTTTGGTCAGTTTGGAAACCACCTTGCTCAGGTCTGTCTGCCCGCCGCTACGCAGACACTCCCCTTTCCGCTGCGAGGCCAAATCTCCAGGAACCGGCTATAAAAAGCAGCCTTCCTTTTCCTGGACTGCTTACGCTACGCCCAGGAAGTAAAGGAAAACTCACCACTTGCCTTTTCTGCTGGATTTTCTCTCAGTTTCCAGCATAGCCTCTTGGACTGCGTTGTCTTTAATGAAAGAAGCCTTCGGAAGTCTTCCAGTAGGGATAACATCAACATATATCTAGCTCCCATTTGTTTGAAGAAAGGTCTAAAATCTCAGCTTGCTGCCGACGTTTTCCAAGGCGCGTCAACCCCAAGCCCCTCAGTTTTGTCTTTTGTAAAATGGAGTCTGTGGCAAGCGCCTGGCTCCACTTCCATTTTTAGCCTGCAGCGCCGCCAGGCGTCTAAACTGAAAACCTGGTTTGTACAGCGCTTTCCCTCAGAAACTGTCAAAAAACAACAACAACAACAAAAACAAAAGTGTTCGTGTCACGTGGTCTAGTGGCACAATTCTTACCTCCTGATAGTATAAATTACTTCTCCGACTTTGGGTTTAGCTAATTACAATTTTTAATTAGTATACGGCTTTATTATCATCCAGCTGTACAATTTCTTTTGAGAGTAATTTGAATTTGATTTCTTCCATTTAGACAGGCCAGTCGTTTGGCTGTACATTCACTGAGTTTTTAAATTCATCGGCAGGTGTTTATTACACACAGATTAATTTCAGGCACTGTGAAAGGCATTAGGGATATAAAATGGAATAAAGCCTGGTACTTACACCCCAAGAGGTTACAGCCTAGAAGTAAAGTAAAGCGATAATTACTGTAGTGAGTCATAAGTGCTAAGACACTGATTTGCACAGGCACTCTGAAGTACTCAAAAGGAATATTTAAGCAAGAACAGAAATGGGGTATCAGGAAAGATTCTCAGAGGAGGTGAGGTTCGATGTAAGTTGAATTTTATGGTACCAACTTAAAAAGAAGCCCATTGAAATAGTTTTCGACTGCAGATAATGTAGATAAAGTATTTCTGATTTTACAGGAAAGAAGATTTACTCAAATGATGGGAACATCATGGCTTATTTGGGATACAGTCTTTTACTCAGTCAACATCACAGAGTTCTGTATGACGTGTTGTGGGGTGACAACTAACTAAAAGTCTAGGGCTGGGCCCTTGTTTCCTATTTCAATTTGCTCATCTACCTAATACTCAACTTAAAGGAGAGTCCTAAGCATGAGTATGTGCGTGTGTGAGTGGCTTCTTCTGTTAACAATATCTTTAGGAGATATTTTTGAGTGGTGATTAAGAGCACAGACTTTTATGTCAGGAAATATTCAAGTACTGGCTGTGCTACATCGTATATGTTAAGTTAGGAAAATTCTTTACTCTCTCCAGACTTCAGTTTCCTCATCTGAAGGGAAAAAAAAAAAAAAACAACGGATGTAAGGACGGTACCTACTTCATGAATTTGTAAGAACTAAGTGAAACAATGCTTATGAAATAGTCAGCCTAGTTCTTGGAACATCATAGTGTTTCATAAGTGCTAGCTATTTTAAGTGGTGATACAGTGAAAACAGGGAACTTATCTACATAGTTCGGTTTACTCCTACCAACAAATGTAAGTCTAAATGACTCCCTTGTGTATGTTGGTGGGAATGTAAATTGGTGCAGCCACTATGGAAAAGAGTATGGAGGTTCCTCAAAAAAAGAACTATCATATGATCCAGCAATTCCACTTATGGGTATATATCTGAAGGAAATGAAATCACTATCTCGAAGAAATATTTGCACCCCTATGTTCATTGTAGCATTATTCACAATAGCCAAGACATGGAAAAAACCTAAGTGTCCATCCATGGATGAATAAAGAAAATGTGGTGTGTATATATACATGGTAATTATGTCAGAAAAAGGATATGTTAACTGACCTTACTGTGGTAAACATCTTGCAGCAGAAAGGGGAATATTAGAGTAGTGGCAAGAGGACAGACCCAAGCAGGGTGGTTTACAAAGAAACCAAAGAATATCTTAGATCCACCCACAGAAGAGCCTTTGGTTCCAAAGGGAAGGCAGATGTATAGAAGTGCTACATTTCCAAGTATTACTTGTAGACTTCCTTTCTGTATTCTGAGAAAAATCTATGAATCTGAGATGTTCTCCCTTTGAAAAATTCTTCTAGAGTACCAGAATGTACATGAGGAAGTGCATGAGATTTGCGTGAATATTCCATCATTGGAAACTACACAGTCAGTTCAATTTCCGTTTTGTTGTTGTTGTAATTATGGTGACAATATTGAGCTCTCCTCTCATAGCAACTTTCTATTATTGAAGTATAGTTCATTTACACTATCATGTTAGTTTCAGGTGTACAGCAAAGTGATATAGATATATATACATACATATATATATTCTTTTTCAGATTCATTTTCATTATAGGTTATTACAAGATATTGAATATAGCTACCTGTGCTATATAGTAAATCCTTGTTGTTTATCTGTTTTATATATAATATTGTATATCTGTTACTCCAAACTCCTATTTTATCTCCTCCCCCTTCCCCTTGAGTAACCATAATTTTGTTTTCTGTCTGTGAGTCTTTCTAATTTGTAAACAAATTTATTTGTATTATTTCTTATATTCCATATATCAGCGATACCAGATAATATTTGTCTTTCTTGGTCTGACTGACTTCACTTTCTATGATAATCTCTAAGTCCATCCATGTTGCTGCAAATGGCATTATTTCATTCTTTTACACGGCTGAGTAACATTCTTTTTGTATATGTACACCACATCTTTATCCATTCATCTGTTGATGGACATTTCCATTGTTTCCATGTTTTGGCGATTGTGAGTAGTGCTGCTATGAACGTAGGGGTGCGTGTATCTCTTTGAATTATAGTTTTGTCTGGATTATGGCCAGGAGTGGGATTGCTGGATCATATGGTACTCTATTTGTAGTTTTTATAGGAATCTCCATGCTGTTCTCCATAGTGGCTGCACCAATTTACATTCCTATGAACAGTGTAGGAGGGTTGCCTTTTCTCCACACTGTCTCCAGCATTTATTTGTAGACTTTTATTTTTAACATCTTTATTGGGGTATAATTGCTTTACAATGGTGTCTTAGTTTCTGCTATATAACAAAGTGAATCAGTTATACATATACATATGTTCGCATATCTCTTCCCTCTTGCGTCTCCCTCTCTCCCACCCTCCCTACCCCACCCCTTTTAAAGATGGCCATTCTGACCGGTGTAAGGAGGTACCTTATTATAGTTTTGATTTGCATTTCTCTAATAATTAGCGATGTTGAGCATCTTTTCATGTGTCTGTTGGGCATCTGGATGTCTTCTTTGGAGAAATGTCTATTTGGGTCTTATGCCCATTTTTTGATTGGGTTCTTTGTTTTTTGTTTGTATGTTTGTTTTTTGGTATTAAGTTGTATGAGCTGTTTGGATATTTTAGAAATTAAGCCCTTGTTGGTCACATCATTTGTAAATATTTTCTCCCATGCTGTAGGTTGTCTTCTTGTTTTGTTTACGGTTTCCTTTGCTCTGCAAAAGCTAATAAGGTGGATTAGGTCCCATTTGTTTAATTTTGCTTCTATTTCTTTTGCCTTGGGAGACTAATCTAAGAAAATATTGCTATAATTTATATCAGAGAATCATTTACCTATGTTCTCTTTTAGGAATTTTATGGTGTCATGTCTTATATTTAAGTCTTTAAGCCATTTTGAGTTTATTTTTTGTATGGTGGGAGGGAGTACTCTAACTTCATTAATTTACATGTGGCTGTCCAGAGTTCCCAACACCAGCTGAGAAGACACTGTCTTTTCTCCACTGTATATTCTTCTCTCCTTTGTCAAAGATTAATCGACTGTCAGTGTGTGGATTTATTTCCGGGATGCTTATCCTTTCCCATTGATCTGTATGTCTGTTTTTGTGTCTATATCACACTGTGGTTTTTTTTAATAACATTTAAAAAATTTTGGATTGCACATGGGCAAGGGCGAGGGATCTGGGGTGTGTGTGTGTGTGTGTGTGTGTGTTTGTGTGTGTGTGTGTGTATGTGTTTTCCACTCATTGTTTTCAGAGCTTGGGACTGCTAAGGTCTTTTCTTTTGTTAAGACCGTGCTGTGCGGCATAGGGGATCTTAGTTCCCCGACCAGGGATCGAACCTATGTCCCCTATATTGGGAGCACAGAATCTTAAACAATGAATTGCAAGGGAAGTTCCCACACTGTGTTTTTTGTAATTTATTTTATTGAAGCATAGTTGAGTTATGATGTTGTGATGATTTCTGTTGTAGAGGAGAGTGATTCAGTTGTACATACATACAGATACTTTTACATATTCATGTCCATTACTGTTTATCATAGGATATTGTGTATAGTTAAATATGCTTTACTGTAGTACCTCGTTCTTGATCCATTCTTTATATAATAGTTTGCATCTGCTAATCCCAAACTCCCAATCCATATCTCTCCTTCTTGGCAACCACAGGTCTGTTATCTATGACTCTGAGTCTGTTTCTGTTTGCAGATGAGTTTGTTTTTGTCATATTTCAGATTCCACATATAAGTGATACCATATGGTATTCGTCTTTCTCTTTCCAACTTCCTTCACTTACTTTTGGGAAGTGGTAGTGGGAAGATATTTTCCATACCATGTCATGGAAAGAACAGAATGAACTTTTTGGCCAACCCAATGTGATAATCTCTTGGTCCGTCCAAGTTGCTGCAAATGGCAGTATTTCAGCTTCTTTTATGGCTGAGTACTACTCCATTATATATGTATATATATACCATATCGTCTTGATCCCTTCATCTCTTGACTGACATTTAGGTTGATCCCATATCTTGGCTCTCATGGGTAGTGCTCCTGTGAACTTAGGGGTGCATGTATCTCTTTGAATGATAGTTTTGTCTGGATGTATGACTAGGAGTGGAATTGCAGGATCATATGATAATTCTAGCTGTACTTTTTTGAGGAACCTGCCTAATGTTTTGTATAGTGGCTGCAACAATTTATATCCCCCCCCACAGTGTAGGAGGGTTCCCTTTTCTCCACACCCTCTCCAATATTTGTTATTTGTAGACTTTTTAATGATGGCCATTCTGACCCGTGTGAGGTGGTACCTCAGTGTACTTTTGATTTGCATTTCTCTACTAATCAGTGATGTTGAGCATCTTTTCATGTGTCTATTGGCCATCTGGATGTCTTCTTTGGAGAAATGTCTGTTTGGCTCTTCTGTGCATTTTTGACTGGGATGTTCATTTTTCTTTTATACATTTGTTTGTATGAGCTGTTTGTATATTTTAGCAGTTAAGCCCTTGTCGGTCACATGCTTTGCACATCTTTTCTCCCATTCCGAAGGTGATCTTTTTGTTTTGTTGATGCTTTCCTTCGCTATGCAAAAGCATATAAGGATGATTAGGTCCCATTTGTTTATATTTGCTTTCATTTCTTTTGCACTGGGAGACCGATGTAAGAAAATATTGCTACAATGTATGTCACAGAATGTTTTGCCTATGTTCTAGGAGTTTTATGGTGTCCGGTCTTACATTTAACTCTTTAAGGCATTTTGAGTTTATTTTTGTATATAGTGGGAGGGAGTGTCTACCTTCATTGATTTTCATGTGTCTGTCCTCATTCCCGGTAACACTTGCTAAAGAGACTGTCTTTTCCGCATTGTATATACTCGCCTCCTTCATGGAAGATTAATCGTCCATTGGTCCGTGGATTTCGTGCCGGGCTCCTTCATCTGTTACAGTGATGTATGTATCTGTTTTTTGCCTATACCACATTATGTTTCTTTCGATTTATTTTATTGAAGTACAGTTCATTTACAGTGCTTTCTGCTGTACAGCACCGTGATTCAATTATATATATATAGATCGATATTTACTTTCCACATTCCTTTTTAGTACAGTTTATCAGAGGATATCGATAATAGTTCCCTGTGGATATCGAATATAGTTCGATATCGAATGTAGTTCCCTGTGCTGTACAATAGGACCTTGTTGTTTATTTATTCTCTATAGAATAGTTTGCATCTGCTAATCCCAAACTTCCCGTCCATCCCTCTCCCAGCTCCTCTCCCCCTTGGCCACCACAGGTCTGTTTTCTATGTCTTTGAGTCTGTTTCTCTTATGTAGGTAAGTTCGTTTGTGTCCTATGTCTGATTCCCTGTATAAGTAATATCACATGGTATTTGTCTTTCTCTTTTTGACTTCCTGCATGTAATATGATAATCTCTAGGTCCTTCCAGGTTGCTGCAAATGGCATTATTGCATTATTTTTTACGGCTGAGTAGAACTCCCTTGTATACATGTACCACATCTTCTCCTGTTTTCCAATTTTATTTTACTTTATTATTATTATTGTACATCTTTATTGGAGTATAATTGCTTTACAATGGTGTGTTAGTTTCTACTTTATAACAAAGTGAATCAGTTATACATATACATATGTTCCCATATCTCTTGTGTGTCCCTCCCTCCCATCCTCCCTATCCCACCCCTGTAGGTGGTCAGAGAGCACTGAGCTGATCTCCCTGTGCTATGCGGCTGCCTCCCACTAGCTATCTGTTTTACGTTTGGTAGTGTATATATGTCCATGCCACTCTCTCACTTTGTCACAGCTTACCCTTCCCCCTCCCCATATCCTCAAGTCCATTCTCTAGTAGGTCTGTGTCTTTATTACTGTCTTGCCCCTAGGTTCTTCATGATATTTTTTTTTCTTAAATTCCACATATATGTTTTAGCATTCGGTATTTGTCTTTCTCTTTCTGACTTACTTCACTCTGTATGACGGACTCTAGGTCCATCCACCTCGTTACAAATACTTCAATTTCTTTTCCTTTTGTGGATGAGCAATATTCCATTGTATATATGTGCCACATGTTCTTGAACCATCCATCTGTCGTTCGACACTTAGGTTATTCCCATATCTTGGCTTGAGAATAGTGCTGCTGTGAACATAGGGGTGCATGTATCTCTTTGAATGATAGTCTTTTCTGGATATATGCCGAGGACTAGGATTGCTGGATCATAATGTAACTCTTTTTGAACTTCTTGGAGGACACTGCTTACTGTTTCCTCTAGTTGCTACACCCATTTTCATTCCCACCAATAGTGTAGGAGGGTTTCCTTTTGTCACACCCTCTCCAGCATTTCTTCCTTGTAGGGTTTTTAGTGATGGCCATTTTGACTGGTGTGAGGTGATACCACTTTGTAGTTTTGATTTGCGTTTCTCTAAGAATCAGCAATGCTGAGCATTTTTCATGTGTCCATTGGCCAGGTGGATGTCTTCTTTGAATAAATCTCTAAGTCTTCTGCCCATTTTTGGATTGGTTGTTTAGTTTGCTTGTTGGTTTGTATTGAGTTGTATGTGCTGTTTGTATATTTTAGAATTTAAACCCATTTTGGTCGCATCGTTGAAAACATTTTCTTTCATTCTGTAGGTTTTTTGTTTTGTTTTGTTGATGCTTTCCTTTGCTGTGGAGGAGCTTCTAAGGTTGATTAGTCCCGTTTGCTTATTTTTGCTTTTAATTCTTTTTTGTTGGCCAGCTGATCTAAAAAAGCATTGCTAGGATTTTTGTCAGAGGATGTTTTGCCTATGATTTCTTCTAGGTGTTTTATGGTGTCATGTCTTTATATTTAAGTCTTTAAGCCATTTTGAGTTTATTTTGGGGTACGGTGGGAGGGAGTGTTCTAACTTCATTGATTTACATGTGGCTGTTTATCTTTCCCTATGCCACTGGCTGAAGAGACTGTCTTTTCTTCATTGTCCATACTTGCTCCTTCATCACAGATTAATTCACTGTCGGTATGTGGATTTCTTTCTGGGTTCCTTATTGGGGTCCATTAATCTATATGTCTGTTTTTGTGCCAATACCACACCGTGGTGTTTTTCTAAAATTTATTTTAATGAAGTATATTTGATATACAATGTTGTGTTAATTTTCTGCTCTGCAGCACAGTATTTAGAATTACTATATAAAGATCATTTTTCATATTCCTTTCTGTTACAGTGTATCACAGGATGTTCTTTATAGTTGCCTGTGGTATACAGAAGGACCTAATTGTTTGTCCACTCTCCATGTAATTGTTTATCTGCTAATCCCAAACTCCCAATCCATCCCTTCCCTGCACTTCTACCCCTTGGCAACCACTGGTCTGTTCTTTATGTCTCTGAGCCTGTGCAGATGAGTTCCTTTTTGTCATATTTCAGATTCCACATGTAAGTGATACCATATGGTATTTGTCTTTCTCTTTCCGACTTCCTTCCTTCCTTAGTTTTGGGAAGTGGTAGTGGGAAGATATTTTCCGTACCATGTCACGGAAACACTAGAGTGAACTTTTTGGCCAAGCCAATGTGATACTCTCTTGGTCCATCCATGTTGCTGCAAATGGCATTATTTCAGCTTTTTTTATGGCTGAGTACTACTCCATTATATATGTATATATACACCATATTGTCTTGATCCCTTCATCTCGTGACTGACATTTAGGTTGATCCCATGTCTTGGCTAGCGTGGGTAGTGCTCCTGTGAACCTAGGGGTGCATGTATCTCTTTGAATGGTGGTTTTGTCTGGATGTATGACCAGGAGTGGAATTGCAGGATCATATGGTAATTCTAGCTGTACTTTTTTGAGGAACCTGCCTACTGTTTTTTATAGTGGCTGCAACAATTTATATTCCCCCCCACAGTGTAAGAGGGTTACCTTTTCTCCACACCCTCTCCAGCATTTGTTATTTCTAGACTTTTTAAAGATGGCCATTCTGACCGCTGTGAGGTGGTACCTCAATGTACTTTTGATTTGCATTTCTCTACTAATCAGTGATGTTGAGCATCTTTTCATGTGTCTATAGGCCGTGCAGCACGATAAGTCTTCGTTTCTGCGTTCGGAGGCTGCCGCGGAGCCATTACTGTCTTTTGTAGTGCATTAAGGATTTTAGCACACACTGCTTTTTATTTTTAATTCTCTGCTACTGTTTTTATGCTTGCCTCTCCACTTCTCTTTGCCATGTGGAGTCAAAGCTGAACCACGTCGATAAGAGCCTTGCAGTGTATCCAAGCGTTTTTCCTCCAGGTTGATTATGGTCTGTTAGTGTGAAGAACTAGGCAGGAAGTCTCCTTGGTTTCAGGACTTTCACTCCTTGAGAGAAGGTCTAAAGGCTTGGTTGAGCTTAAACATTTTTGGCAAAAATACTTCATTGGTGATTCTGTGTGCTTTATATTCTCTCACATGTGCTGTTTTGTTTTATTTTTATACGGTTGGCCCTCAAGTTCACAGAATTGGATTATGATAAACTGTCATCATTAGTCCATACCTGACCTGAATTGTTTGTTTACTTACCTATCCAGTATCATTTATCTGTATATCTATATATGTAGTTATCTATCGAAATAGTAATAAGAATTTGTGAACACAGCACCTCCCCACAAATGCCAGGACCTTGGTAGTAATATACATCTGATTGTACAAATGGTCCCTCCTACCACTCCCTGGACCCAGCAGATCAAGGTAATTATCATCCTGAATTCTATGTGCATCATTCTTTGCTCCTCTGAATTTTTTTTCTGTATTATATGTTACTCCCACATATATATTTTTCTAGTTGTTTTAAATTTTATAGTAAGGTAAAATACTGTATGTGATACTTTGGTACTTAGTTTTCTCTAATATTTATTTTTAAAATCCAATCATCTTGTGTTCCTGTAATTCATTTATTTAGATTACTGTAAAACATTCCATTCTGTGAGTATGCCGTAGCTTATTCATTCAGTTGATAGGCATATGGATTGTTTCCTGATTTTTGCTCCTGTTGCCCACTGTCAATATAAACATTCTTATATATACCTCCTGATGCAAATGTGCAAGAATTTCTTTTGGGTATATAACTAGGAATAGAAATTCTGGAACTCGCAAGTATTTATCTAGGAGTAATCGTTATATTTAATAGCTAATATTCAACTATTTGGCAAAGTAGTTGTATGGATTTTTACATGCACTTGCAATATATAGGCCTGAACCTCTTGTATCCACATGCTTTCCAACACTTGGCATTGTCAGGCGTTTAAATTTTTATCAAACAAAAAAATCTACCTGATCTTGGTTTTGATCTATATTTCTCTAATTACAAAAAAAGAACATCTCTTTGTGCATCTATTGGTTATATGTTTCTTCTGTGAAATGTTTGTTCATGTCTTTTACCATTTTTCTATTGTTATTTTTATTTATATTGGTTTGTAGGAGTTCTTTATATATCCTTGATATTAATTCTTTGTCAGTGTGCATATGTGAGTATCCTCTCCTGGTTTGTACCTTTTCGCATCTTTAAGATGTCTATTGATAAATGAAGTTCCTTGATTTTATTACAAATGTATTAATCTTTTATTCTATGGTCAGTGTCTTTTTAAAGAAATTATTTCTAGCCCAAGGTCTAAAATCCATTAACCTGTATTTTCCACTAAGAGCTTGAACGTTGTTTTGGGTTTTGTTTTTGTTTTTGACATTTGAGTCTTAGAACCATTTGAAGTTGATTTTTAAATTAAGACCCAATTTAATCTTTTTCTCTTTGGATAACCATTTTTAACTGAACACTTCACCTTTTCCCATTGATCTGTGTTATGGACTGAATGTTTGTGCCCCACCCCCTACCCTAGTTCATATATTGAAGCCCTAGCCCCCACTGTGATAGTGTTAGGAGGAGGGGCCTTTGGGCACTAATTAGGTTTAGATAAAGTCATGAGGGTGGAGCCCATGATGGGATTAGTGTCTTTATAAGAAGAGGAAGAAATATCAGAGCTGCTTCTTTACACCATGTATACATACACGGTGTATGTATATGTATATGGTGTATGTATATGTACATGGTGTATGTATACGTACATGGTGAGGAGGCTGCAGCCTGCAAGCCAGGAAGAAGACCATCATTAAGAAACCAGCAGCTACATAGACAATGGACTTGAGGACATGGGGAAGGGGAAGCTGGGACGAAGTGAGAGAGTGGCATGGACGTATATACACTACCAAATGTAAAATAGATAGCTAGTGGGAAGCAGCCACATAGCAAAGGGAGATCAGCTCGGTGCTTTGTGTCCACCTAGAGGGGTGGGATAGGGAGGGTGGGAGGGAGGGAGACGCAAGAGGGAAGAGATATGGGGATATATGTATATGTATAGCTGATTCACTTTGTCATAAAGCAGAAACTAACACACCATTGTAAAGCAATTATACTCCAATAAAGGTGTTAAAAAAATTCAAGAAAATTAAAAATTCATTTCCCTGGGGTTTGCCTGGCAGTGTAGTGGTTAAGAATGCGCCTGCCAATGCAGGAGACACGGGTTCGAGCCCTGGTCCGGGAAGATCCCACATGCGCGGAGCAACCAAGCCCGTGAGCCACAACTACTGAGCCTGCGTGCTGCAACTACTGAAGCCCGCGCACCTAGAGCCCGTGCTCTGCAACAAAAGAAGCCACCGCAATGAGAACTTCACGCAATGCAACGAAGAGTAACCCCCGCTCGCTCCAACTAGAGAAAGCCGGCGCGCAGCAACAGAGACCCAATGCAGCCAAAAATAAAATAAATAAAATTCAGTTCCCCAGTCAAAACAACAAGAACAACAACTGCATTTATCAATAAACATTAAGGTAATGGTGATGTGGCAGTGCCCTTAGCTTTAAGATCAGTGCAACTACCCCTCAAAAAATAGCATTCAGAAAATGTATTAAACTCAAAAACAGAAAATATGTTTCAGGATTGAAGGAGATAGATACTTTAGGGGACAGTTCAGTTGATCTTTTTAATTAACTCTGACAACCTTCCATTTCAGGGTTTAATAACTAAACTACACCATAATTTTGGCAAATCTGAATTGTCCAGAATTTATCTCAAGTTATTTTCTGTGAAAAAGATATTTGAGCATCATAAAACTCATAGGCAATTAAAATGCAAAGCAGTATTTGGATTATTTTCATGTATAAGCATGGCCTCACATTTTATAGGGTTAAATAAAGCATTATGCAAAGGCTAGCATGCTAAACTCATATCTATGAAGTAAGTAAAATCAGGTACAATTAAGGGACAAGCACATTGGAAAAACTTCTTCAAAAAGAGGAAATAGATCATCCTGGAAATTACATGTACATCAGCTAACGTTCTTCAACACATTACAGAACAAAGAACTAAAGTACAGTTATGTAGAAGAGCATAATTTTCCTTCAAACTTAACATAAAAAACCAGACTGGTACCAAACCATTTAAATTGCACCCCATGACACACGGTAGCACAGTCTAGGAAACAAAAAGGGTCACATTCACACACGCTATTTGCAAACTTCTGGCCTCATAACAATTGGCACGGTCCGTGACTGGAGAGGAAATGTATATATAAAGTGGCTCTATCTCATTTTAAGGCGACACAGAATGTATTTTCTGACAAATTATTATAGGATTTAGATTGTATTTATGTTCTTTGTGGATGGATCAATTGTTTCATTCAATTAGCAAATATTTTTTATCTCCCACGTTTTGATACTAGGCACTGGGACCGGATGAACATGATATTAGACTCCTGATTATCATGGAGCTTCCAGTCTTAGGTGAGGGAAACAATAAGTACATAAAGAAATAAAGTGAATTTTCTAAATGTTAATCACATTTTAAGTGAATTCTCTAAAACTTAGATGCAGGTGTTGATATATTAGAGAATAGAAATTGAAATTTTAGTGACCTCGATAGTCTACCAAATTGATCCTATTAATAAATAAATGGAAATGAAGAGGAATAAGTGGAAACTGTTACACAGTTAGACTGAAGTACTATAAATACATGTTGAAGAATACTTGACCACCTAAAGAAGAGGCAAGCAGAAAAGTTATCCAAACAGTAGAGGTGGATTTTTTAAAATTCCAAACTAATTTAAAAATTACTGGCAAATGAGTAGAAGGAAGTAATACTTCCATTATATTCTACTTTAATCAAACTATTCGTCTTTCAGCCAACTGTCCTAAATGAACGTGGGCCTCCAGAAGAACACGACGTTCTCTGTTTACATTTATATCTACGTCAAACACATTAAAAAGAGGAATCACTACTCAGCCATAAAAAGGAACGAAATTGGGTCATCTATAGAGACGTGGATGGATCTAGAGACTCACAAGTGAAGTCAGAAAGAGAAAAACAAATATCGTATATTAACGCATATACGTGGAACCTAGAAAAATGGTACAGATGAACCGGTTTGCAGGGCAGAAATTGAGACACAGATGCAGACAACAAACGTATGGACACCAAGTGGGGGAAGTGGCAGGGGAGGGGAGGGCGGGGATGAACTGGGAGATTGGGATTGACATGTATACACTAATATGTATAAAATGGATGACTAATAAGAAATTGCTGTATAAAAAAAAAAACTAAAATAAAAAAAGAGGAATCATCCTTGTGCCCTCACGGGGTCTTCAAAACAGAAACACAGTCACGGGCCCCGTACAGCCATCTTCATAATCAACGAACACGGACTAAGAATTATAGTGGGCTGCACGTCCTCACTCCACTGACTTGGGTACTTTAAAATCCACGGTGTGGTTAGTTACGAGTTTTTTTTATCGGCTCCAGATTGAATATAGCTTGTGGAGATGCCGAGATATTTCCAGAAACAAAAACCACTTTCGCACGGACGCCTAGGAGGTACCCGGCCCCACAGAGATCCGGTAAAAGCCCTGACTTAGCGGAGGCGGACGGGACAATCTATGTCCTTTTTATAACCGTTTTCTCTAAATTCTTGTAAACCTACAGCTTTTTTTTTTTTTTTTTTTTTTTCGGTAATCGGGCCTGTCACTGTTGTGGCTTCTCCCGTTAGGGAGCACAGGCTCCAGACGCGCAGGCCCAGCGGCCGTGGCACGCGGGATTCTCGCGGACCGGGGCACGAACCCGCGACTCCTGCATCAGCAAGCGGACGCCCAACCGCTGCGCCAGCAGGGAAGCGCTAAACCAATCGCTCTTTACGAAACATAATCTTCATCCCGTTAAGGCCAAATTCTCGCGAGACGACGAGACACGCCGGAGCGCGTATTCGGGCGTTGCGACTGCGCGCGCTGGGGCAGCCCGCACTTCCGCCCGAGGCGTGTTGCGACTCACAGCAGCTTCCCGTCCCGTGTGGTGACGTAGCTCTCTTTTCTTGGCTAGGTCGGCCGTTAACGGACGGTGGTCCGCTGAGCTGCGGAGTTGCAGAATCTGGCGTTTGGAGCTGCGGTTGTCGGCGAGATTTCGCGTTGCCCGTCCACAGCCATTTCACCGATAATCAGCGGATCGCTTTGCCAAGTGCCGGGAAGAACGAAGGAATTCGGAAGGAGACGCTCAGCTCCCGGCCACCTTGCTCTGAGTGGCTTCCTTTTCCGCTCGCGCCTGTCCGGAGAAACTGGACTTATAATCGTCACTGGATTGTAAGTACCTGAGGCGAAGAGAGCTCACTACGCCCCACTTTTTGCGTATCTTTGTTCCGGGAGAGTTTGTGGATTGGGAGTATCTGCTGAGCCTTACTTTCTGTGCCGAACATCATTCCGTAGGAGCCGCCATTTGCTTTCGCTGCGTTGTCCTGCAGCGGCATCTAGAGGTTGGAACTTGGCATTGCAGCTGACAGATTTAAATGGACCTGCGTAAGGCAATTAGTCAGTAACGACTGGTATTGTTACAGCATATTTAGAAAGACTTGGGGCTTAATTCATAATAGACGCTTAGTTGCTCTTCTGTCCAGAACTGTTTGTAATTAAAGACTTCAATTTATAAAGAACTGGTCTTTCTGTTGAAATAGCTGAAATTTTTCAGTGCAGCAAGTGGTTATTAGAGAAAAAGTGAGTCACAAAGAAATAAAGATGAGTAAGAGCAAAGATGATGCTCCTCACGAACTAGAGAGCCAGTTTATCTTACGCCTACCTCTGGAGTATGCCTCTACCGTGAGGCGGGCGGTACAGTCTGGTCATGTCAACCTGAAGGACAGACTGACAATTGAGTTACACCCTGATGGGCGTCATGGAATTGTCAGCGTGGACCAGGTCCCGTTGGCGTCAAAATTGGTAGATCTGCCATGTGTTATGGAAAGTTTGAAAACCATTGATAAAAAAACCTTTTACAAGACAGCTGATGTCTCTCAGATGCTTGTCGCTACAGTTGACGGTGATCTCTATCCTCCTGTTGAGGAACCAGTTGCCACTGCTGATCCCAAAGCAAGCAAGAAAAAGGATAAGGACAAAGAGAAAAAGTTTGTATGGAACCATGGAATTACTCTGCCTCTAAAAAATGTCAGAAAGAGAAGGTTCCGTAAGACAGCAAAGAAGAAGTATATTGAGTCTCCAGATGTGGAAAAAGAAGTAAAGCGGTTGCTGAGCACAGATGCTGAAGCTGTCAGTACCCGTTGGGAAATAATTGCTGAAGATGAAACAAAAGAAGCAGAAAACCAAGGCCTTGATATCTCTTCCCCAGGCATGTCTGGCCACAGGCAGGGCCGTGACTCATTAGAACATGATGAGCTTCGGGAGATATTCAATGACCTTAGCAGCAGCAGTGAAGATGAAGATGAGACACAGCATCAAGATGAAGAAGATATAAACATCATTGACACTGAGGAAGATCTGGAAAGGCAGCTACAGGACAAGCTAAATGAGTCAGATGAACACCAGCAAGAAGACGAGGGAACTAATCAGCTGGTTATGGGAATTCAGAAACAGATTGATAACATGAAAGGCAAGCTCCAAGAGACCCAGGACAGGGCAAAGCGACAGGAGGATCTCATCCTGAAAGTGGAAAACCTGGCTCTCAAGAACAGATTTCAGGCTGTGCTGGATGAACTGAAACAAAAGGAAGACCGAGAAAAGGAGCAGCTCAGCTCTTTGCAAGAAGAACTAGAATCACTCCTAGAGAAGTGAGGAGACTTTTGATACTTAATTTCATTCCTGACAGTGGTCAGCCTTGAAAGAAAAACTTTGTTTTCATCACCTGGACTAGATAGTAAAACTTTGTAGTAGTTCCCAATTTCCTCCACTGCCTTCTATTGGATTTGTCTTGTAGACAAATATAACTGTGAATTTCTATCTCATTTGTCTTTTGGAACCACTTTGGTGGGTGTTTGTCCTGTAGTAAGTAGGAATGTATAGACAGATAAATGTAGGGAAGTTGTAGGATTAGTGGAGTGAACAGTTCAGTTTAGTAATTAACCACAGCTTCACTGCAGGACTTTGCTGCTGTTTCTCCGTTTACCAGAAGCTGCCATTGCTACTCTGTGATGCCATCTGAGATAAATTAGTAGAGTCTAGTTTGGTGGCAGTGAAGTTTGTTTACATATGTTTTCCCATGCTGTAGCTATTGTCCCAGTTATTCAAAGCAGTTTTCCACGTTTTGCATTGCAAATCATTTCATAAAGTTGTTTTCACAATAAATAAAAGCAAGTAATTTTCACCTTATAATGTGTCTTGCTCTTTTAGGGGTAGTGGGTATCAGATCCTCTTCTGAAGTGGTTTCTTTATGGGGTTTAAGGGACTGACCAATTGGATTCTGTTTTGTAGGAAAAGAAGCAGTTGTGTTAGAATTTAAGAAAAAAGAGGAACAGCAGAGGCAAAGAAATGGGGAAATGTCATCTTTGCATTATGTTTCCAATCCACCTGCTCCATTTGGAGGTCAGGAGATAAAGAACGTTCCTAAACGATCCTAAATTCTTTTCTTTCAGCCTGATCTCACCACATTCTCTCACTATTTTCAATCCTGAGCTTACTTACATTTTTTTCAAGGAGTTTAATTACTACTCTTTCTCTTTAATAGTCTATTGGGATAAATACTATTACGCATCTATCGTACCAAAGTCTAAGTTACCTGTTGCTCATGTCCTCACTAGGCTGTAAATTCACTGAGATTACGTACTTTGCCTTGTTAGTCACTGTAAACTTACTAAAGAAGAGTAGAGATTAAAATCACAAGGTCAGGAGATGTGGTGCCTGTGTTTGTATCCTATTTCAGTGACCTAGTTGAGATTGATCTTGGGCAAGTAAATTAATCTGTTGGTTTCAGTTTTCTCATCTCTAAAATGGAGGTGATAATATTACCTACCTGGGGGCCCTTGAGTTGTTGGCTATTGAGTTGATACATATAAGGACTTAGAACAATTCCTAGAATAAAAGCAAACTATTATTGCCTATTTACTAGGGTCTGAACGTACAGGGATCAAAAATTTGATTTAAAGCCTGATTGAAATGGTAGAAAACTGTATAAAGAAACAGCTGCTTTAAATGGGGTTGACTGATTTCAAATTAAAGAATCATTCTAAAAGTTTATAAATTACAGCAGAAACAAAGTTTGCTTCAAATACATCCGCAGCATAAGCAAACTGAGTCAGTTTACTACTGTAGCTTTGGTTTTTATTTGATTCATTTACGGCTTGGTCTTGCATAAATATTAAAATCTACATAATGAAGAGTAATTATCTCTTATGTAAACTTCAAAAGAGAAAACCTTAAGAAGATTGGGATCCATTTCCCTTCATGTAAATCCAGAGTTACCAAAAAAGACTCAGTTTTCTCACAGCTCCCTTGCCTGATGAGTGTGATGTATAGCTGGGCTACGGTTTTCAATATTTCTGAGTTCATGAATGGAAGTTGAATTTTTTAAATTAGTGTTTTAAAATATTATAAGAAAAAACTGACTGAAAATTTTAAGCAATGCAGAAATTTTACAAATTCTTAATTTTATTCACTCCCCTATTGCCGGTCACTTAGGCTGTTCCATTTTAAATTTGCTATTACACAGAATGCTGCAATAAGCATGTCAGTGTGGTCTCTGTTTTGCATTATTTCTATAGATTAGGTAAATGGGATCTTTATGTTCACATCTAAATGTCATAAAGCCTGACGTTTTGAATTTGTAGATCAAATGTTTGAGACAAAAAATTTGGACAAATTGTGACCAATCATGTCTCTGAAGGACTGTCTTCAACTCTGCTTAAACTTTTATTACCTGGTAAGAACTGTGTGAAAACACAGACTAGGAAGACTGCTCACCACACAGCAGGTATATTGGCCTTCTTTCTGTATTTCAGACGCCCAGCTCTTTCACACTACAGAGCTCTACTTATATTACACTTATATTTCCCTTTTCCTGAAACAGTCTCCAGATAGTCTCATGGCTAGCTTTTTGTTACTCAGCCCTCAGCTCAAACCTTACTTTCTCTGGTAATCCTATCTGGCTACTCCATCTGATTGCTAGGGAACATGTGATGTGGGTGTGCATCGTCACTGAAAATTTGGAAGTTCCTTTGCCATTGTTTTCCATGTATGCGTGGGAGTGCATGTGCTCCAAGTCCAGCTGTTTAAATATATTTCATGGAACTTGAGATCTGTGTATTATTGCACAGCTATGTCTGATAATTCAATGAAATTACAGACCATTTCCCTATTAATGCCCTCATGATCCCTGGCACTGATTACTAACTTGGTTTCTCCAGAACATATACATATATGAATTTAATGCAAAAGCAGTTGATGACTTATTGTAGTATCTAGCATCTCTTGTGTTTGTAAAAACAGTATGTGCTTTTAAAAAACAAACAATGAACCATAGGTAATTAATGGACAGTTTTAAAAAACCAAAACAGGTTTTAAAAACCCTCAAATGTGAGGGACTTCCCTGGTGGTGCAGTGGTTAATCCACCTACCAATGCAGGGGACACAGGTTTGAGCCCTGGTCCGGGAAGATACCACATGCTGTGGAGCACCTAAGCCCATGTGCCACAACTACTGAGCCTGTTCTCTAGAGCCCGTGAGCCACAACTACTGAGCCTGCATGCCACAACTACTGAAGCCCGTGCATCTAGAGCCCATGCTCTGCAACAACGGAAGCCAGCGCAATGAGAAGCCTGTGCACCGCAACGAAGAGTATCCCCCGCTCGCGGCAACTAGAAAAAGCCTGAGCACAGCAACACAGACCCAATGCAGCCAAAAATAAATAAAATTAATTTTTAAAAAACCATCAAATGTGATACGAAATTTTAAAAATTTTAAAAATTAAAAAATTTTTTTTCTAGTTTAAAATGGCACATTGTTCTCATGAATCTCTTTTCTCTGTCAGATAGCCTGCTAATATAGTAACCCCCAAGGGCAAGGAAAATAGGAGATGAGACAACAGTGGATGAGAGATGTCAATGTTTTCAGAAGGCCAAAGCAGATGAAGAAACGATAAATTCATAGATCACAGAAAGTTACATGCTAAATGTCTGCAAGGAGGTACACCAAGGAGAAACAAACCCACGCACTTGATATAGACACTGAGGCTCAGTTTTTGCAGGCAGTTTCCAAGGAAGAGGGAAGGTGTGAGGCTAGAAACAGGATTCATTAATAGCTGTGTTCAGGGACTTCGCTGGCAGTCCAGTGGTTAGGACTCTGGGCTTCCACCGCAGGGGGCACAGATTCCATCCCTGGTCTGGGAACTAAGATCCTGCATGCCATGTGGCACAGACAAAAAAGATAATAAGATCTGTGCTCAGAGCTGTTGGATGTCCAGGAGCCCTATCTCACTCAAGCCAGATGACTTTTCCTTCCCCATGCCACAGACAGAAAATTTATTTTCTGGGTAAATTGAACCAAAGAAGGCACAGATGGAGGCTGGGGGTCCATAGCATTGAACAAGGGAATTGTGTGAAAGTCTGTTTTCTGACTGCAGGATGTCAACCCTCTTCTCCCACTTGGTGTCATTAAATCAGTACCCAAGGTAAACACCCCCCGCACCCCCACTCCCCCGCAAACACACACAGACACACACACAGTCAAGACTGGAAGATTATTCTCTGAAGAAACCATATGGTACCAGAGAAAAGAAATCCAGATACATTTGGGCACTCTCCAAAGAAAAGGCCAAGTCACTACTTACTACAATGAAGTCTACCTGTTGACAAACAGTATCCACGCACAATCTGCTTTTAGGTGCCTCACTTTTAAATATTAACTGATACCCAAAGAATCAGACAAGGAAAGCTTTCTAAATGAAAGAATCCTTTTAGCATACTTTCTGCCCCCTCCACCATTTTGTTTTTACCCCCAAAGTAAAATACCGCCTAGGGCTTAAAATGTAAACTTTAAGAGAATTCGTTCCAACGCTGGGATTATAAGCATATGGGAGGAAAAGTGTGTCCTGACAGCGGTACCCTCACTGATGCCCCAAACTGCATCTTGCCTACTAGGCCTGTAGTCAGTTATATCCAGAACTGCTGCTGCATAAAGCTGCATGGCTCCTCAGCAAGAACCCCGAGACTTAGCACGCACAGAGCGCTGGAGCCACACAGGTGTTTTATATCAAGTTTTTTAGCTGTATATAAATGTTTTCCAATGCGATTGTACACGGCCTTGACTTAACCTCTAGAAATAACGAGGGTGTGCGTCCCACCAGCTCACAGGGCTTCAGGCCAGGATCCTCGGCGATGTTACCACGAAAGAGAGGATCTGCCCGCCTCAGGCCTCCGCCGGCGTAGCCCCCGGCGGGCAAAGAGCTACACCTGGAGAGGCGCGGCGGCCGGCACCTTTGTGGAGCCGCCATTCCTCTCCGGAGACGATTAAGGGTTTTCTGATCCGAAGGAGCCACCGATTGTCAGGTAAACCCCGCAAAGTGTTTGTTCGTTTTCCCTATTTTAAACCTTTGTCTCTGTAGATTGACTCTTTGACCCCAGGCGCGATCAAGCACCTCCCATTTTGTTTTGTCGGGAGGTGGGGGTCTCTGGCCGAACAGGAAGGCAAGTCTTCCTCCGCCGCAGCAGCGCCTGGAGTTTCTGGCCGTAATCGCAGGAGTTTATCGGACAGCTTTCTACTGCTGTATTGAGATTCACTAGAAGTGTTTCTCTAGTCGGCCCCGGGGCCCGCGGGCGCTGGGACCGCCGGCGGCGCGGAGCGAGAGGGAGGGCGGCTGACGGGTTTAGGGCCCAGACGCGGCGGCCGCAGGGCGCCAGGAGAGGCGCGCGCGGCCCGCGGGTCGGGGGTTATTTCAGTGCGTGGGGAGGGCGGCCCGCGGCCTAGTCTGGGGTTAAGCGGCTTCTCCCGCGCCGGAGAGAGAACCAAGAGCAGGCGGCTGGACACGGGACGGCCTCCTAAGCTCCAGAGAGTTCCCTTCCTCGGAGACCAGCAGAAGAGTGGGCGAACATGAAATCCAATCCTGCCATCCAAGCCGCCATCGACCTCACTGCGGGGGCCCTTGGGGGCACAGCATGCGTCCTGACCGGGCAGCCCTTCGACACACTGAAAGTGAAGATGCAGACGTTCCCTGGCCTGTACAAGGGCCTCGTCGACTGTGGCCTGAAGACATACTCCCAGGTGGGTTTGCGGGGCTTCTACAAAGGGACTGGCCCCGCGCTGATGGCCTACGTCGCCGAGAACTCAGTCCTCTTCTTGTGCTACGGCTTCTGCCAACAGTTCGTGAGGAAAGTGGTTGGATTGGACAAGCAGACGAAGCTGAATGATCTGCAGACTGCGGCCGCTGGTTCCATCGCCTCTGCGTTTGGCGCGCTGGCCCTGTGCCCCACTGAGCTGGTGAAGTGCCGGCTGCAGACCATGCACGAACTGGAGATGTCAGGGAGGATAGCAAAAAGCCATAATACAGTTTGGTCCGTCGTGAAGAGTATCCTTAGAAAGGATGGCCCCTTGGGCTTCTACCACGGACTCACGAGCACTCTGTTTCAAGTAGTACCAGGCTATTTCTTCTTCTTCGGTGGCTATGAACTGAGCCGATCGTTTTTTGCCTCGGATGGATCAAAAGATGAACTAGGCCCTGTTCCCTTGATGTTAAGCGGTGGAATTGCTGGAATTTGCCTTTGGCTTGTCATATACCCAGTGGATTGTATCAAATCCAGAATTCAGGTTCTTTCCATGCTTGGAAAACAGGCAGGACTTATCAGAACTCTTTTAAGTGTTGTGAAAAAGGAAGGAGTAGCAGCTTTATATTCTGGTCTGAAAGCTACTTTGATTCGAGCGTTCCCTGCCAATGCGGCACTATTTTTGGCTTATGAATACAGCAGGAAGATGATGATGAGCCAGTTTGAAGCATACTGAAGTGTCTTGGTGAATCTGGATCCAAGTACACGCCTTTGAGGACTATAATTTAACTCAGAGTTTCATGGAGCACTGGACCAGTGTGGTATTATTTTTGACTTCATGGGAACTTTGCTTTTGTCTTCCCTGCTTATATGCTAAATCTTAACCTTTATGGAAGAACCTCTATTTTATATCATATAATTTCTGCCCATAATTGTATTGAAATAGAAAAGTTGCTGCTCTTGTGTTTGGTGAGGTAATACAGGGCGAGTGGGTGGCCATATGTACCTAATCTGAAAAGCTAAACATAGTTGTATCACCGGGCTTTTGCATAAATCTACACATGTACATGCAGTTTGTTTGCTTATATGTTGTGAGTGAAACACAGTTTGGTTTCCATGTTTAATCTCATGTCACTAGAAAAACCGAGTTAAACATGTTTCAAGATGGTTATAAATGATTACTTAACCCACTCAAGATGTAGGGTCTCTTTAAAAGTCTGCTTAACATGTGCACTATATTAGCCAATTAAAGTTTTTAAAAAGTTTTTGGTGCTTGAAAATGAAAATATCCATCTACATTTTTTCATTTACAATGATTTATTTTATTTTTTATTGAGGTAATCTTGATTTATGGCATTATATTTCTACATCTGTATACCCTACAATGTGCTCACCACCAAATATTTATTTTTCATCTATCACCATACAGTTGATCCCCTTTATCCACTTTGTCTCCCTCGTTTACCTACCCGCTCTGATAACCACTACTCTGTTGTCTGTAATGACATGTTTGTTTTATTTGGTTTTGGTTTGTTCATTTATTAGGGGTTTTGTTTGTTTATTATAGTTTTTCATATTCCAGATATGAGTGAAATCCTATAGTATTTATCTTTCTCTGTCTGACTTACTTCACTTAGCATAATACCCTCAAGGTCCCTCCATGTTGTCGCAAATGGCAAGATTTCATATTTTTTCTCATCTAGATTTTTTGTTTAATATTTATTCATTAATTTGGCTGCACCGGGTCTTAGTTGCGGCATGCAGGATCTTTAGTTGCAGCATGCAGAATGTTTTTTTAGTCGTGGCATGCGGGATCTAGTTCCCTGCCCAGGGATCCAACCTGGGCTGCCTGCACTGGGAGCGTGGAGCCTTAGTCACTGGACCACCAGGGTGGTCTCTGTCATCTTAGATTTTTAAGAGGAGAATATACCTGCATACTGATGTGTCTTCCACAGCCTCGAGTTAAAGTTTCAGAGTAGGCATCCTGGATTTTCCCGAGATGTTCTACGCTTAAAATAGTGCTATTCATCTTCAAAGTGGGATCATATTCCACACTCTTAGTTAGGTGTGGCCTAGAGCATTAGGCCTCTGGGAAGTAGCCTGGCCTTTGTACCAAATTTCCTTCCTCTCTTCTCCCAAAGAGCTTCCCCTCTGCTCTACTTTAGACTGAGGAAGGGGTGAGGGATGGGGCTGTGCTTCTGTGCTTGGATGAAGACCCATGTAGTTGACAACAGTTCTTAGCTTCCAGTCTCGGGTCCTGGCCTGGGTAGGATTCCAGGATGTACTATTAGCCCATTTAGGGGTTGTTGATTCCTTTTGGATCGTTCACTGTCCTCTCTGCCTCCACCAGTCAGAAACCCTTCCAGGGAACAGAGAGTGCCAAAGCCATGAGAACTTTTTGTGCCCTGATGGTGATCAGGTGACGTTACCAGTGGATGAAGTCCTCTCCTCTCAAATAGAACTAGACAGAGCTTAGTGCTTGCAGTCCACAGTGATTAATGTTAGGGCTGACCCATCCTGAAGTTTACCTGAGGGCTAATAACTCCTTGTCATTTTTTTACAGTGTTGGAAACTTCTAAATTTTGTACTGGCCATCTGTGAGTTTTATTGATGACTGTATATATGATGTGATTTTACAAAGCAATGAAACATAAGAAAAGCAACTTTATTAAACTGTACCATATGTATATATATAGGCACTGACAAAAACCAAAAACAAAAAAACATAGTTCGTCTGATCCCTACACACTTGTGCATGTGTTCTTTCGCCCTATAATGTAAGAGGGTCATTCTTACTAAAGTAAGCCTCATCATTCCATGATGATCCAAGACCAGCAGAGTCTCTCTCAATAAGAAGTTTCTTAAGCAGCCTGTAAAGCTGAAAAGAGGCAGGCTCCCAGTGTTAATGATCGCACGTGGCATGTGTGTCAATCACTGCTGGTGGAATGTACACCTGGTATGGAATCCCCAGTTTCCTTCAGCTTTTTTCTATCTGTGAAACCTCTGAGGTAAGTCTAGCCATATTGCCAGAGGCAAGAGGGTCAGGGTGATGGATGTTGACAAATGGGGGCTGGGGCAGACATTTGGGGAGGGGATGCTCAGTGTCATGCCTGGTGTGCTCCAGAGCGGTGGCTGGTCTTCCATTTGCTTTTTCTTTAAAAGAAAACCATTTTTCTACTTTACTTCTAAGTTATTTATACATTTAAGTTATATATTACGTACGTAAGTGGTCAGTAGCTACTTAATGGGGCTTCATTCAAGCAGGTCTGGATTAAAGTAGAAAAGAGAACAGGAATGGCTTCTGCAGGAAGTGGACCTTTCAAAGTCCGAAGGCCCCCTGCTCAGTACCCATGAGCTTGTCTCAATTAGCCCTATAGTCAACGGACCTTTTCACACGTTGTCCATTAAAGGTTTACCTAAATATCTTCAATAGAAATCATTTGAGGCAAGCAAGAGTGGGAGTAAGGAATTGAAACCTAAGTCAGAAGAATTGTTTTCCACCCTTTTTGCTTAATTCATGGTTCAATATTTAGATACAATTTGTACCACTTCAGATCTGTACTCAGACAAAAATATAGTAACCTGAAATATTGTGTTTAAAGAAATTTGAGTGTTCTATCATTAAATTATTTACCTAAATAAAAATATTTTTGAATTCACACCATTTACAGTATACTGTATTGAGCTCTGGGTATTCAGATATTAATGGTCTGGTTTCTGTTCTCAGGGATCTGATGGTCTAGATGTTTGTTTTCAGTCAGAAGAGCAATATTCTAGAATACAATTTAGAAGAAAAAAATAGAATCCAAATTATGTTTGTGTGTGTGTGTGTGTGTGTGTGTGTATGTAAAATCAATTATGTGTGTGTGTAAAATCTTTTCCTTAACTGTGTTTTTGTTTTTATATTGTGGTTTCTTTGTAGTCTTTAAATTAGTTTCATGGTATTTCTTTCTTTTTTCTTCCCCAGCTTTATTGAGATATAATTGACAAATAACATTGTGCATGTTAGGGTGTACAGTGTTATGATTTATATATGTGTTTATTATGAAATGATTATTACAATAAGGTTAGTTAATGTCCATCACCTCACAGGTTACTATTTATTTATTTATTTATTTTGAGGTGAGATGGTATTTATTTCTAAGATTTAAGTAGGTCAAATCCATATTTCTGATGCCTAGCCTTATTTTAAACTTTACTTCCACATAGTATAATTTATCCCTCAACGTTTTAAAAATTATTTTTTATTGAAGTATAGTTAATTTACAATGTTGTTAGTTTCCAGTGTACAGCAAAGTGATTCAGTTATACATGTGTGTGTGTCTGTGTATATATATATGTATATATATATATATATATATATATATATATATATACTTTTCCAGGTTCTTTTCCATTATAGGTTATTACAAGATATTGAGTATAGTTCCCTGTGCTAAAGAGTAGGTCCTTGTTGTTTACCAATTTTATATATAGTAGTGTGTATATATTAATTCCAAACTCCTAATTTATCCCTCCCTCCCCCACTCCTCTTTGGTAGCCATAAGTCTTTGACTCTATTTCTGTTCTGTAAATAAGTTCATTTGTATCATCTTTTTAGATTCCACAAATAAGTGATATCATATATTTGTCTTTTTCTGTCTAACTTACTTCACTTTATATGTTAAACTCTAAGTCCATCCATGTTGCTGCAAAAGGCATTATTTCATTCTTTTTATGGCTGCATAATATTCCATTGTGTGTGTGTGTATGTGTGTATATATATATATATATATATATGCCACATCTTCTTTATCTATTCATCTGTTGTTGGACATTTAGCTTGCTTCCATGTCTTGCCTATTATAAATAGTGCTACTGTGAACTTGCATGTGTCTTTTAAAATTAGAGTTTTCTCTGCTATCCCTCAATTTTTTTTTTTTTTTTTTTTTTTTGGCCATGGTGCAAAACTTGCAGGATCTTAGTTCCCGACCAGGGATTGAACCCAGGCCATGGCAGTGAAAGCACTGAGTCCTACCACTGGACTGCCAGGGAACTCCCTGGTATCCCTCAACTTTGAAAAATCTTATTATACCCTTTGGTCTACTGTCAGGACCAGATGGTATGCATCTTGCAATGGTATAGTGATACTGTAGCTAGAAATTCATTCTCTGTTCCAGCTTTCATGGGATACTAATACCAAGCTACAGCAGTTAAGTATATGTAATATCTCAGAAGGACCATATCTGGCAGTGGAGTATCAAACTTGATCATTTTCTTGAATTAAACAAGAAAATGTCCCCAAGTTGTTGAACTTGGAAGAAAAAGCCTGTGCGTCCGGTGCCTGTGCTCCGCAGCGGGAGAGGCCACAACAGTGAGAGGCCCGCGTACCAAAAAAAAAATAAATCTGAACCCATTTGTCTCTGATATTCCAATCAGAAACCTCTCATATTAGTAGTTCTGGAACTAAGTCTTAGTGATGTTGATATCCCCAGAATGCCCAGAAGGTGGCCTTATGAGCAGCTCTCCACTGAAGGCTCCTTGTTCATCCTCCACATTTGAGTATCATTGAATGGGAGCAGAGAGAATTGGAAGAGGAAGATGGCTAAATCAAATTAGTGATCAAGAGGATAGAGCATGTGTTGGCTTGAGTAAACTTCTGTGGGTGGTTCAAGGAACAGAAGGTAGGGCTGGGATAGGTCCTAGACCAGGTATAGCATGATTATGCCAAATAGAAGGTGGCTTCTAGTTGTCTTTAATAACAGCACATGTTTGTGCCTGGCTGTGTCTGTCTCTTAGGAGCCTAGATATGCTTCAGTGCTCTATACTTCCAGGTTGTGGGTCCATGTGCTAAACATTAAGTACTTTGAGGCTTTGAATCTTTGATAAAATAGTCATGAGTTCTAGCTCATCACCATCCAGGATACCACCTTGTTCTACCTGGTACCAACTCAGTACACAATATAGGATTGCTTAGCAGTGGGTTTTCTTTGTCATCCAGCAAGTTGGGTGTGTCATCCAGGACCACCATATGCAGCACTGTCATGCATATGAATCAAGACCATGTTTTTTCCCTTTAGGTAATTCTCATGTATCAATTACTTCAGTTACGACTCATTTTCCTCAAAATCAGCTTTATTCTAAGATTAAATCAGCTTGCTTACTCTAAAGATTGAAAAGTAAATGATGTCTTCATTAGCTCTCATGTCTATAGCCTTATCAGACATCATGACAGCCAAGAAGCAGAGGGTGACAGTCCCTAAGATTTTGCTTCATAGAGCAAATGCAGAGCAGTGCCACCCAAGGGAGACTGGGGCCCAGCTCAAACACATCATTAGGTGTTGGTCCAGAACTTCTACTTGTGTGTGGCAAAGTTGAGCTAAGCTTCTTAATTAAGGCTTGGATTTGTAGAGCCTGAGGCTGTAACCACTTTGAGACTCCTTCCTCCCTTTGCAAGACTACCAAAACCAGTAATGGTATGAGGGAAACCTCCAATAGAACATGAGTTCTCAATAAAATATCACCAACTAACAAGACTAACAGTGTGAAAAACAGACTCAACAAATAAAAGATGTATACAGAAGAAACAGAGATTGGAACAACATGGAAAGAACTTAAAAGTAAAAGATATTTAATTTCCTCCAACAAAAAAGAAGGAAATGGCAATTGTTTAAAAAAAAAAAAAAGAACAAATTGTTGTGAAAACCTGCCAAATGGAAATTTTGGGGGAAAAAAGCCCACCAAAAACTATAGTTAATTTTAAAAAATTCAGTATATTGGGTGAATTTCAGGTTTGGACCTAGCAAATATCAGAACATCAAGAATAAAGAAAACATCTTAGAGAAAAGAAGTTTACAGATAAAAGAATGAGAACTAGACTGATAGACTGTTCATCAACAGTCTTCAATACCAAAAGAGGGAGAAGGAAAATGAGTTTACATTTTATTTTTTTATATAAATTTATTTATTTTTTTTGCTGCGTTGGGTCTTCGTTGCTGTGCACGGGCTTTTACTAGTTGCGGCGAGCGGGGTCTACTCTTCGTTGCGGTGCGGGGGCTTCTCATTGAAGTGGCTTCTCTTGTTGCAGAGCATGGGCTCTAGGCGCGTGGACTTCAGTAGTTGTGGCTTGTGGGCTCTAGAGCGCAGGCTCAGTAGTTGTGGTTCACGAGCTTAGTTGCTCTGCAGCATGTGGGATCTTCTCAGACTAGGGCTCGAACCCGTGTCCCCTGCATTGGCAGGCGGATTCTTAACCACTGCACCAACAGGGAAGTCCCTAGTTTACATTTTAAAATCTATGACCAACCAAACTATTGGCTAAGAACATGAGGATTAGACATAGAAATAACTGAATTATGCCTAATAGGTTGCCAGCTTTAAAACATGTAACAATCTACTCTAAGAAGCAAAATATAGTAGTGGAATATATGTTTAAAAACTGTCATTTTTTAAATTCCCATTTGCAAGGAAGCCATATTCAAGGATTAAGGAAGATTTATTAAAAGTGTGGTAAATTAGTTCACTAGTTTTAATGAGTGATATTTGAATATAGTTTAGTCTTTTAACAACTCTACATAAAAGTTTAAAGTTCATTTTCATCTCTTTGCCTTTCAGTATTAAAAACTAGATTAGAATATTAGTAAGAGATCAATCTGGAAATAATTCACAGTAATGAATTTGTCCATCCTTTAAAAGAAAAACTACTGGGAAATTATTATGAATGTAGAAAGTCATCATTTTTACCTAGTGCTGGACTTTCGCTTGGGGGAATTCCAAAAAGTGGCAAAGATGCTTAGTACTATACGTATAGTGCCCTCTCTGTCAGGTACTTAATAAGATATCCAGGTAAAGAAGTTTCTGAAAGTTGTCTTCAAATAAAAGGGTAAAAGGTTTCCAATAGCCAAGAAATAAAAGCAACTTTGAACCAAGAGTAAGGTATAATTTTTTCCTATCTTCAAATTTAGTCCATATGATCTTTTCTGGCTTTACTAAACTCTGATCACTTCTCAACAATATGTGAATTCAGTGCATCTATCAACTAAGATATTATTAAGTATCTGTCTTCTTATGTCTGGGTCTAAATAACTCCCCGGTTATATAGTGCCTCCAATTTGAGTCCAAAATCATATACCATATTGGCCAAAAAAGAACTGGCCTCCATATTTTCTGTAGTTGAAAACTTCCCTGGTTCTCACATGAGCTGGAACTAAGCCAGCCAAATACAGAGAAGTCTTGATCAGAATTCTTTGCCTTTTCTCTAATCTTCATGAAAATTCAGCTAAGTATGAAAAGAAGAAAAAAACATCTGACCAAAGATTCAGATTCAATATCTGTATAAAGTACTTAATGAGTGAAAGGAAATACTGTCTTTCCCCTGATTACTAAAGGATTCATGTATTTGACTCTAATACATAAAATAACACCATTTTAATATGATTATAACTTTATGTGTGATTGAAGACATGTCAGTATTAAATTTTTTTGTTTTTTTACAGTCATTAGGAGTTTTAAATTTTAAGCTGTAATTGACATGTAACACTATATTGGCTTCAGGTGTGACAATGATTTGATATTTGTGCATATTGCAAATGATGACATAAGTCTAGTTAACATCTAGTTAACAACATTCTTTTTCTCTTTTGAGAATTTTCAAAATCTTTGAGAAACTTCAGTCCTCTTTCTTCTAGTCATGAGTATTCAATTTCTGGAAAGTGCTATGCCTCTGGATGAGAAAATGCCTATGAGAAATTTTATTTTTTACTAATCAGATTTTTTTTTTTTTTTTTTTTTTGCGGTACGTGGGCCTCTCACTGCTGTAGCCTCTTCCGTCGCGGAGCACAGGCTCCGGACGCGCAGGCCCAGCAGCCATGGCCCACGGGCCCAGCCGCCACGCAGCACGTGGGATCCTCCCGGACGGGGGCACGAACCTGCGTCCCCTGCATCGGCAGGCGGGCCCCCAACCACTGCGCCACCAGGGAAGCCCACTAATCAGATTTTTAAATTGGGGACTAAATATTTTGCACTTTAAAATAAGGTTTTTTTTTTCTATTTCATTCAAAATAGACATAAAAATTGATGTTTGGTTGCTTCAAGAGTTTATTCTTACTTGTAGTTAATTTAGACTTTCACAGTGATATTGTTCTCTCCCCTTTAGAACTTCCCATTCTTCTAATCTTCTTTTAATTACTCTATAGGAGGTAGAATGCTGATGTGCTTGGGCAGTGTTTATCCCAGAAGGACCATACATAATTCTAAGTCATGTCAGGTTGAAATCTGAAGGAGGGAACTAAGAGAGGAAACAAAGAACATATTTCCTTCATATAGCACCATATAAATGCCAAGTAGATATTAATTTTTTTAAAGTAGGATTGGATGGGACACCACTTTTGCTATAAAGCATTTAGAGAACATATATACATGTACTTTCTTGAGAGTTTTTTAAAATGGCCCTCAGGTTGATAATACTTACATCCAGAAGTTAAAAAACAAACTGTCATTCCACCAGATGCTTATTAAGTAATCTTTTCATGCTAAACGGAAAAGCACGATCAGTTGTTCAAAATGCCTATGTTTAATTTTTTTTCTCAGTCATCCATCATAAATACACTTTAGGCAAATCTAAGAGTAATCTGACCTACATTTTTTGTCCATTTTTAGCCAATATAAGCATATACAGTGTTGAAATATTAATTGCAAATGTCAAAACAGAAAATGAATTATATGTGTAAGTTTTATTTGAGTACTAAGCCCCTACAGGATGATACACCTTAAAATGGTACATATTAAAACATTTTTAGTTATCCACTTCATTAACCACAGACAAAGCTGCTTTAGGAGTAGTATAAAGAATATTACCTGACTATATTCAATAGGGTAAATTATAATATTGGTGGTTCAGAACTCTCTCTACATTGCTTTGGATAGAGAATTTGAAATGACTACCTTAAATAAACCTATTTGAAATCATCATTAAAAGATAATGCATTTATTTTTATTCAGCTATTAGAAAAAGAAAGAGGCATTAATACTGGATTGAAAAGGTAGGAAGCAGATGAAAAAAGAACATGCAGGGTTAACTAGACAGAAAGTAAAATCAAGATATAAACAAAATACTATATCAACTCAAGAGCCTTGACTTAAAAGAAAGCATTTGTAGCCAGACAACTTTCTGATTCTTCTGTTAATGAAACCTACGCTATTCTTGCAATTGCCTTTTTGCACTAGTCCTGCCCAGTGTCTTGAACCAGACCACTAGGGAGAATCGGCTTCAAGAAGTTAAACTCATTTAACCCGGAGCCTCCCGTCAGACACACCTCGTACTGGTAACTCTGGGACAGGGTCCCCGTGCCGCTGACGTCCACCAGGTGGCCCGGAAAGTGGCCCTCGGGCACCGAGCAGCGACTCACCGAGGCCGCCCCGCCCCTCCTGCACAGCCGCACGGCGACAAACACCAGCACCAAGAAGAGGAAGAGCCAGGACACCGACGCCAAAGCACCCACCAGGTAGGCGATGAGCCGGGCGGCCGGAACCGCGTCCGCCGCTTCCGCTTCCGGGGCCGGCAGGTAGGGCCGCGAGAAGCCGTCCACCAGCAGCACGTGCAGCGTGACGCTGGCCGAGAGCGGCGGCTCGCCGTTGTCCTTGACCAGCGCCACCAGCCTGTGCTTGGCCGCGTCGCGCTCGCTCAGCAGCCGGGCCGTGCGCACCTCGCCGTTGTGCGCCCACACGCCGAACAGCCCGGGCTCCGTGGCCTTGAGCAGCTGGTACGACAGCCAGGCGTTCTGGCCCGAGTCGCCGTCCACCGCCACCACCTTGGTCACCAGGTAACCCGCCTCGGCCGCCCTGGGCACCACCTCGGTGCAGGAAGCCGAGGCGTTCTGCAGCGGGTACAGCACGAAGGGCGCGTTGTCCTTGTCGTCCGCCACGAGCACGCGCACCAGCTCCTGGCTGCTGAGCGCGGGCGAGCCGCGGTCGGCGGCGCCCACGCGGAACTCGAACGCCCGCAGGGCCTCGTAGTCCAGGGACCTCAGGGCGAACAGGTGGCCCTTGTCCGGGTTGATGGACACCAGGGAGGCCAGGGGCACGTGCGCGTCGAGGGGCGGCAGCAGCGAGTAGGTGACCTGGGCGTTGGCGCCCGCGTCTCTGTCTGTGGCGCGGACGCTGCCGAAGTGCAGGGCGGGGCTGTTGTTCTCGCGGACGGACAGGGTGTAGGAGGTCTGGGTGAAGGCGGGGGCGTTGTCGTTGACGTCGGACACCAGCACAGTTATGTTGTGCTCGGTTTTCAGCCTGGGGATTCCCATATCTGTGACTGTGATGGTGATGTTGTACTCAGCTCTGATCTCTCTGTCCAGCTCTCCTTCTGACAATAGGGTATAAAAATTCTCTACGGATGGTTTCAAGATGAAGGGGAGATCGTTCTCGATGGAACACACCATTTTCCCATTGTCTCCAGAGTCTAGGTCGGAAACACTGAAAACAGCCACCACAGTCTCTGGCGAGTTCTCTGGGATAGGGCTGGTAATTGAGGACAAGATCAGTTCTGGTGGGTTGTCGTTCACATCAACCACCTGAACTGTATCACTGTTGATTTTCCTGAAAGGCCTCCACCATCCTTGGCTTCTATATCCACTTCATAAGTATGGATCGCCTCAAAATTCAAATATTTGATTAGTCGGATATCACCAGTAATTGGATTTAGTTGAAAAGTTTTTCTAATTTCTTCAGAAACATGAAAAAATGCATATGATATTGTCCCCAAATTTCCTGTATCTAAGTCAGAAGCTGAAACAGTGACAATAAGAGAGTTAACGGGGCTGTTCTCTAGAACTTGAACCTCATAGAGGGACTGTGTAAATTCTGGGGTGTTGTCGTTTATGTTTAAGACCAGGATGTGAACCTGGACGGTCCCAGACCTCCGTGGGGTCCCGCCATCCAGCGCAGTGAGCATTAACCTAAGCTCTGGCTGCTCCTCACGATCCAGTGCTTTGTCTAGTACTAGTTCTGGGTACTTCCTTCCATCCCTACGACTGCGTGTGAGAACGTGGAAATGGGAATTAGGAGTGATCGTGTAGTTTTGGAGACTGTTTCTTCCCACATCCAAGTCTTCAGCATTTCCCAAAGGAATTATTGTTCCTGGGGGAGTGTTTTCTAGGATTTTCAGCTGCATTTCATTTTCAGAGAATGCCGGAGAATGGTCATTTACGTCTATCACCTGGAGCTCATTTGTAATAAACTGCAAGGGATTTTGCAGTAATATCTGAAACTGCAGTATGCATGGCTCTGCGGAGCCGCATAGCTCCTCCCGGTCCAATTTCTCATGCAGGAGCAAATCACCGGTCTGATGGTTGAGCTGAAAATGCTGTCTGTTCCCTTTAGACACAACTTGGGCCCCTCTCGCGGCCAGTTTCCCTACACTCAGCCCCAGATCCTTTGCTAGATTGGAGATGAAAAACCCCCTCTCTTTTTCCTCAGCCACAGAGTAGCGTCTCGACTGGGACCCAGCCAGAGACCCACCGAGAAAAACAAAGAGAAACAGGACTTGCCTTTGTCTAAGAAAGCGCTCTCCTCCGGCCTCCATTGCATTTTCTGCCATGTTCTTCCGAGAAATACTGTCAAGCTAGCCTCCAACAGCACTGGGAAACGCAGTCTTTTGCCTCCTAACCTTTGAAGAAAACCTAGCGAATAATCCTTACTAGAGTCTTAGATTTGCTTGCTTAAAAATCTGCCCCGACTCACAACCCCTAGTTTACTGCAGTGAATCGTTGTGTTACTGAGTATACACAGTGCCTGCGGTTTAATTCTCCTTCTTAGTCAACAGCGCCACCGTGCGTTCGCTCACAGTTTCAGAATCTTGGAGAAGGTGATGTTTGCTGGGCTTTTTGTTTTGATTTTTTTAATCGCTTATTCCCTTTTATCAAACCGAGTTGATGCTACTGTAGGAATTCCTTCTGTTATATGGTTCAAATAAACACAATCTAGGGAGAAATGCGCTCTTATCTAAAAGAAGTGACTGTCCCTGGTAGAGTCCCATTTCCATGATTTTGCGGAAGTGGGCACCTGCTAGAACTACTCACCCCACCTCCTGTAATTATTACAGAAAAAGTTTTACAAGATTTTGCTCTAAGTGATGAAGCTTCGCTTTCCTACTTGTGTTTTTCTTTATTTTCCAAATTTTGTAAAATGCACACGAGTTGCATTTATAGTCAGAAAAATGCTACGAAAAGACAACCTCAAGCAAGGTGATAAAAAATTATAATAGATCATGTCAGGGGATATATCCAGAGACCACAAATGCCTAATTCCTTCCACATTTTCGCACTCACTCAAGGAACACAGAGCTTTCTCCTCTTCCTATTTCACAGTAATTCTATGATTACTGGTTTCATCTGTATTAACTCTTTAATCTGCATAACTGTATTTCACCTGTGGAAACCGATATTTATTGCGTTTGTAGAAGTTAGATGTATTGTGGTAATAAGACAGACTATGTCTGTATATCTTATAGAGTTTCCCATCTAATGGGGTGAACAGAATTTAAACAGATGTTTAAACAGTACTATACAGGAAATGTATAATGAGTGCACTGGAAGTATACAATATGGAGACCTAACTTAATGGGGGGGATTCAGAAAGTTTCCCAAAGATGTCCCATTTAATCTGGAATATGAAGGATGAGAAGAAGTTTGCCAGGCTAAAACTAAAATGGGAGGATTCCATATATAAGGAATGCAAAGGTCCGGGGACAGTAAAGCATAGCTATTCTAGATAATGAAGGTAGGATAGTGTACCCAAAGTTTAGTGTCTCAAGAGTAAGTGGGGGGCTTCCCTGGTGGCGCAGTGGTTAAGATTCCACGTACCAATGCAGGAGACACGGGTTCGAGCCCTGGGCCAGAAGATCCCACATGGCGAGGACTAAATTAGCCCGCACGCCCTGGAGCCCGTGCTCTGCAACAAGAGAAGCCACCACAATGAGAAGCCCGTGCACCACAACGAAGAGCAGCCCCAGCTCATGGCAACTAGAGAAAGCTGGTGCGCAGCAACGAAGACTCAACCCAGCCAAAAATAAATAAATAGACATTTAAAAAAAAAAGAAACATAAATATCACCTATTAAAAAATAAAGAGTAAGTGGGAAGACAAGGCTGGACAGGGAGGCAGGGGCCAAATAATAGATGGCTGGATTTTATTCTAAGAGTGAAAGGAAGCTATTGCAAGGTTTTGGGCAGAGCAACGAAACAGCACAAATATTATGTGTTCAATATAGCTTCTTCACAATTATAAGTAATGTTATATGAAGGACCATTTATTAAATTTACTCTTAATATTAGTGATACTAGAAATAACAAAATTACACTTCTTATCCTTATGTTATCTTATTTGGACATAACTGCAAGCTATTTAAATAGCTGTTATCATTTCTGGGAGTACAGAAATTATATGACTTATCCAAGATCCAACAGGTAATAATTTGATACCAAGATACTTCTCTATATGAATGCTAAACTCAAAATGAGACCTTTAAATTTTATATTATAATTTTAATAGTATGTTCAAATAAACATGAAATAATATAAAAATTTAAAGATAGTCTGAAGAACATTAAAAATTAAAATTCCGTTTTAATGTGTGGATCAGAAATTGAACTGCAAGAAATAAATAAGAATAAAGAAAGTTAAATGAATCACTTAAGGAATTATGGAAGGAAAATATACATCATAAAATTGAAAACACAATTTCCCCATGTGGATTCCTTAAGCTAGTTGGCAGGAGAGGAGATTAAAATTAAGCAGAAAAAGAAAAAGGAAAACTATCTTGAAGGAAAGAGACACCAAGTACTAATAACTGCATAATGTTTGAATAACAGTGAAGTTCTGTTAATAACCAAAAATTAAATCAGAGAGCATTTAATTCCAGCAAAATTTGTCCTATGAGTATTTTAATGTATTTGAGTGTCAGTGTATCAAAGATGAAATAAAGACATTTCTTCAATCAGTCACTTAAAATTTTCATGAAGAACCTAGTCTTGCAGTCATTGTGCTAATCATGCAATAAATGGAGAGCTACTGAGAAACATAACTGAAGCACTAAAAAGGAAACAAAATAGCATTGAAAAGTCTAGGAAACTGAAAGGGGGAAAATGGAAGTATTCAGTGAAAAAAAAATAGAATGAGCAAACCAAGATAAATTTTTTTTTCCATGGGCTTATTTCCAATTGAATCATAAATGCTCCAGATATTTTTTTTAAATGCAATGCCAAATTACATATGAAGTTTCTAAAATTTGGTCATAGACAAAAACATGTACTCTCTCAGATCTTTTGGATTTTAATGAAGTACTCAAAGAATAGATGGTTTTAAATAATTAAAACAGATTTTTAAATGGAGGGATTGAAACAATCAGAGGTTTTAAAATTTTTAATAAAAAGCATGAATAATTAGCATGTCTGAAAATGACTGGACATTGCTATTTATTTAACTACATTTTAGAATATTGGTAGTTGATTTATTGAAGACTTTTAATGTGGATGATTTGTAGAATCCAACAGTCAAGGTTTTCACAATCTCTAAAGAATCATACTTATCAGGTATGAACATTTTAAGGAAGTATATATTTAGAAAAGTGTGAGAGGGTGCTTTGTGATTCATGAATGTACCTATGTTAATGGTTTTAGCCAATGTGAGTTCACAGGAAGAAAGTTTAAACTAGCCTAAGAGAATACTCTATACAAACACAAATATTCTGGGTAGGAAAAAGAGTAATCCTGTGTACTTATTGCAAACTTTCAAAAATGTAGGAATGCAAAAATTACCTAGGGACTATGGAAGGTGAATTTTGAAAAAAAGTGCTCTAAAAATTAAAGACTTCAGAAAATACAAAATATACTTTCACACATTAAATCGAATTAAGTTACAGTGATATCAACAGTAAGAAAGAAAATTTGCATTCATTATACCACAGAGCAGCACATCTAGAAACACCAGTAACATGCGCTGAATTGGAATAAGATAGTTACATTTCAAATACAAAGAAAACAGCTCCAATGGGCAAGGCAGTAAAAAAGGACTGCACAATTTGACTGAGACGGCATCATAGACCCTTATTAAAATTTAACTGAATTCAAAACTATTCCTGAAACTGGGGTTTGCCTCACTAACCCTCTCCTCATCTTGAGTAAGGAAGTTTGGGATAACCGGCTTGAGGAACTTGAAAGTCCCAGAGCCTCCCATCAGACACACCTCGTACTGGTAGCTCTGGGACAGGGTCCCCGTGCCGCTGACGTCCACCAGGTGGCCCGGAAAGTGGCCCTCGGGCACCGAGCAGCAACCCACCGAGGTCGCCCCGCCCCTCCTGCACAGCCGCACCACGACGAACACCAGCACCGAGAAGACGAAGAGCGACGACACCGACGCCAAGGCGACCACTAAGTAGACGGTAGGAGGGGCGGCCGGGGCCGCGTCCGCCGCTTCCGCTTCCGGGGCCGGCAGGTAGGGCTGCGAGAAGCCGTCCACCAGCAGCACGTGCAGCGTGACGCTGGCCGAGAGCGGCGGCTCGCCGTTGTCCTTGACCAGCACCAGCAGCCTGTGCTTGGCCGCGTCGCGCTCGCTCAGCAGCCGGGACGTGCGCACCTCGCCGTTGTGCGCCCACACGCCGAAGAGGCCGGGCTCCGTGGCCTTGAGCAGCTGGTACGACAGCCAGGCGTTCTGGCCCGAGTCGCCGTCCACCGCCACCACCTTGGTCACCAGGTAACCCGCCTCGGCCGCCCTGGGCACCAGCTCGGTGCAGGGCGCCGAGGCGTTCTGCAGCGGGTACAGCACGAAGGGCGCGTTGTCCTTGTCGTTCGCCACGAGCACGCGCACCAGCACCTGGCTGCTGAGCGCGGGCGAGCCGCGGTCGGCGGCGCCCACGCGGAACTCGAACGCCCGCAGGGCCTCGTAGTCCAGGGACCTCAGGGCGAACAGGTGGCCGTTGTCCGGGTTGATGGACACCAGGGAGGCCAGGGGCACGTGCGCGTCGAGGGGCGGCAGCAGCGAGTAGGTGACCTGGGCGTTGGCGCCCGCGTCTCTGTCTGTGGCGCGGACGCTGCCGAAGTGCAGGGCGGGGCTGTTGTTCTCGAGGACGGACAGGGTGTAGGAGGTCTGGGTGAAGGCGGGGGCGTTGTCGTTGACGTCGGACACCAGCACGGTTATGTTGTGCTGGGTTTTCAGTCTCGGTGTCCCCATATCTGTGACGGTGATGGTGATGTTATATTCGGATCTTGTTTCTCGGTCCAGGGCTGTCTTTGTGACTAAACTGTAAAAATTCTCAACAGAGGGTTTAAGAATGAAGGGAAGATCATCTTGGATGGAGCAAACCATCCTTCCATTGCCTCCAGAGTCAGGATCTGAAACGCTGAATACAGCAATTACAGTCTCCTGCAAGCTTTCTGGGATCTCAGTGATAAGCGTTGACATGGTCAGTTCTGGCGGGTTGTCATTCAAATCCATCACTTGGACAAACACCACACAACTGCCAGAAAGGCCCCCACCATCTGTCGCCTGAATATTTAATGTATAAGTCTGAATAGATTCAAAATCCAGTTCCTGTGTTAAAAGGAGTTCTCCCGATTTTGCATTTATTCCAAATGTTTTCCGAATATCCTCAGATGCTTGGGAAAGTACGTAAGATATTTCTCCATAGGTTCCAATATCTAAATCTCTGGCAGAGACAATGGCAACCTGGGATCCAATGGGGCTGTTTTCTAGGACATGCGCCTCATAGTGCAGCTTTGCAAACTCGGGGGCATTATCATTGATGTCTAAGACTTCAATGTGGATTAGGGCGGTCTCAGACCTGGGTGAAATCCCGCCATCCAGCGCTGTGACGGTTAATCTGATCTCAGGCTGTTCCTCTCTATCCAGTGCTTTGTCCAGCACCAGCTGTGGTAATATTGTGCCGTCGGCACTGTCTTGTAATTTAAGATGGAAGTGGGAATTGGGGCTGACTGTGTAACTTTGGAGACTGTTGCTTCCTACATCTAAGTCCTGGGCACGCTCTATTAGGAAAGTAGTTCCAGGAGTGATACTTTCTGAAATTTTCAATATTATCTTTGTCTAGGAAAACTGGAGAATGATCATTTATGTCCCTAATCCGTAGCTCAGCCTGGAAAAACTTCAAGGGATTTTCCAGTAACATCTGGAAAGGTGTACACAGGGCTCGGTAGGGCCACATAGCTCCTCGCGGTCCAGTTTCTCATTTAACAACAAATCCCCGGTCTGCCTATCAAAATGCAAACGCATTTTTTTCCCTTTGGAAACGACCCGGGGGGCCCGAACAGATAGATCATCTACCTCCAACCCCAAGTCTTTCAACAGATTGGCCACAAAGGAGCCACTGTCCATTTCCTCGACCACTGAATAACGCCTAGGCTCAGAGCCGGCCTGAGCTATGCACAGCCAAACAAAGAATATCAAGACTTGCCTTTATTTCAGAAAGCATTTCTTCCTCTCTCCTGCCTCCATCGCACTCTCGTTTCCCAGCAAACTTGACCCAGCTCGGATTCACGTTGTCGCTGATCTATCTCCCAGTATCACTCAGACACTGGGATAGGTGGAGATGCCTATGGCCCTGATTTCCCGGAGCAACTGCCTTAGAAAGCCTCCTTTTTCTGCTTGCTTCTTTAGCAGAGCATCTGGCTAGAGGAGCGCAGACTGGTAGCTTTCTTCCTTCTACTTCTAATGCTGCAGCGCCACCCTGCGTCCTTTCCGAGTGTTTCTTTTTACCAAAACATTAAGGAAATCCCAATCCTTTCTTTCAGACTGATGGCAATCTAAATGGAATATTTTCAAGTAGTGTCTCTCAATGTACCGAAGTAACAATAATTCCATATTAACTAAAATCCAGTCCCTAATAACTTTTTAAAATTATCCTTCCATTATCCTCCCCCAGTTTTCTTCAACTTAAATAAGAATTCATATTCACTCTTGGATTCCTTTTAGAAATGCACTTATTTTCTTAACCACTTGACATAAGGAATGTCTTAGAAAATTTGTTTTTAAACCAAGTTTTATGATTGTATTGGTGTTACATCTGTTTATTCTAGAACAGTCCCCTGTATTTTATTGATATTGAATTTTTTGAAGTGTCCAGATCAGTTGTCTTACAGGTAAACAAAAGATAAAAATAGCTAAGGCATTGGTACTTGTGACTATAAATTAACAATTAGCTATGCTTCAGAAGAAAAGAAAACACTACTGAAGATAGAGCAATAAAACAACAACTATAGCATTATTCAGAAAGGGGGTGTTTCCTCTACTTTTTACCCAGAGCCCAAAAAGCAAGAATGCCAAGGGTGATAGCTGTCTCCACATACTATCTTGTTTTTAGCTTCAAGTAACCTAATTTAATTGGAGATAAGGTGATGTTAAAGAGATGGATCTCCCATCTCTCTGTCTTGCATTAGGTTGGCAGAATATGGGGATTTTTTTTTTTTTTTTACATTCAATGGAAAGAAAATTCTGGAAGGAAGGACCAAGGCATTTTCTTTTTATTCCAGAGTTCTGAGATAATCCTTAAAGAGGTGAAGTCTTCTTCTGGAAGTACTTGTAGGATGAGCAGGTAAGTGTCAACATCACCAATTTTATGGAATTGTCATCCAACATCTTTTACATGAAGAAAGGTATTTCTGAAACTATGTCCTATGTAAATTGCCTGAATGTTTGCCATGTAGTCATGAAGTTGCCTGGTAATTTTCTTGCAGTGGATGTTTATAATGCACAGATATGAGTGGTATTTAAAATGTGTGGTGAGTACGCACCAGAGATTGGAGAATTCAGTGAGACTGGAAAATTCAGTGAGTCTGGAGAATTCTGTGAACAGCTCCTTAATATACTGAGATTAAATCTTGAGCAGGCTTTGACAACCAGGTTGCTGAGGAGCATGCATCTCAAAGGTTGTCACTGATTGTCACGATCTGGACCTTAGGAGGTCTGAGACTAGTGTTGATACCTACCATTTTCTTCTGTGAGAGTTAAACTTACCATAGGTTGTTCTTCATCCAGTGATTTTCCCCCAAGAATGGGCGAATTACTCACCCCACTATTGCATCGCATATTATTGTGAAATTAAACTCCCTGTGTGGTTTCCAATGGTGGAAAATTCAACCAAATCTCATGCACATCCCCATGCACATTCTGAAACATTCACAAGAGTTTTTCAAAGGGGCAACATCTCAGATTCATACATTTTTCTCAGAAAACATAGAAGTTTACAGGTAATACTTGGAAATGTATAGTTTCTATAGGTCTGGCTTCCTATTCGGGAGGAAAGGCTCTTCTGTGGGTGTATCTAAAATATTCTTTGATCTCTTAATAGTTTAGATCCACCCACAGAAGAGCCTTTACTCACGAATCTTTGGTCAGTTTGGAAACCACCTTGCTCAGGTCTGTCCGCCCGCCTCTACGCAGACACTCCCCTTTCCGCTGCGAGGCCAAATCTCCAGGAACCGGCTATAAAAAGCAGCCTTCCTTTTCCTGGACTGCTTACGCTACGCCCAGGAAGAAAAGGAAAACTCACCACTTGCCTTTTTCTGCTGGATTTTCTCTCAGTTTCCAGCATAGCCTCTTGGACTGCGTTGTCTTTAATGAAAGAAGCCTTCGGAAGTCTTCCAGTAGGGATAACATCAACATATATCTAGTTCCCATTTGTTTGAAGAACGGTCTAAAATCTTAGCTTGCTGCCGACGTTTTCCAAGGCGCGTCAACCCCCAGCCCCTCTCAGTTTTGTCTTTTGTAAAATGGAGTCTGTGGCAAGCGCCTGGCCCCACCTCCATTTTTAGCCTGCAGCGCCGCCAGGCGTCTGAACTGCAAACCTGGTTTGTACAGCGCTTTCCCTCAGAAACTGTCAAAAAACAAACAAACAAAAATCTGTTCGTGTCACGTGGTCTAGTGGCACAATTCTTACCTCCTGATAGTTTAAATTACTTCTCCGACTTTGGGTTGAGCTAATTACAATTTTTAATTAGTATACGGCTTTATTATCATCCAGCTGTACAATTTCTTTTGAGAGTAATTTGAATTTGATTTCTTCCATTTTAGACAGGCCAGTCGTTTGGCTGTACATTCATTGAGTTTTTAAATTCATCGGCAGGTGTTTATTACACACAGATTAATTTCAGGCACTGTGAAAGGCATTAGGGATATAAAATGGAATAAAGCCTGGTACTTACACCCCAAGAGGTTACAGCCTAGAAGTAAAGTAAAGCGATAATTACTGTAGTGAGTCATAAGTGCTAAGACAAAGATTTGCACAGGCACTCTGAAGTACTCAAAAGGAATATTTAAGTAAGAACAGAAATGGAGTATCAGGAAAGATTCTCAGAGGAGGTGAGGTTCGAGGTACGTTGAATTTTATGGTACCAACTTAAAAAGAAACCCATTGAAATAGTTTTCGACTGCAGATAATGTAGATAAAGTATTTCTGATTTTACAGGAAAGAAGATTTACTCAAATGATGGGAACATCATGGCTTATTTGGGATACAGTCTTTTACTCAGTCAACATCACAGAGTTCTGTATGACGTGTTGTGGGGTGACAACTAACTAAAAGACTAGGGCTGGGCCCTTGTTTCCTATTTCAATTTGCTCATCTACCTAATACTCAACTTAAAGGAGAGTCCTAAGCATGAGTATGTGCGTGTGTGAGTGGCTTCTTCTGTTAACAATATCTTTAGGAGATATTTTTGAGTGGTGATTAAGAGCACAGACTTTTATGTCAGGAAATATTCAAGTACTGGCTCTGCTACATCGTATATGTTAAGTTAGGAAAATTCTTTACTCTCTCCAGACTTCAGTTTCCTCATCTGAAAAAAAAAAAAAAAAACAACTGATGAAAGGATGGTATCTACTTCATGAATTCGTAAGAACTAAGTGAAACAATGCTTATGAAATAGTCAGCCTAGTTCTTGGAACATCATAGTGTTTCATAAGTGCTAGCTATTTTAAGTGGTGATACAGTGAAAACAGGGAACTTACCTACATAGTTCGGTTTACTCCTACCAACAAATGTAAGTCTAAATGACTCCCTTGTGTATGTTGGTGGGAATGTAAATTGGTGCAGCCACTATGGAAAAGAGTATGGAGGTTCCTCAAAAAAAGAACTATCATATGATCCAGCAATTCCACTTATGGGTATATATCTGAAGGAAATGAAATCACTATCTCGAAGAAATATTTGCACCCCTATGTTCATTGTAGCATTATTCACAATAGCCAAGACATGGAAAAAACCTAAGTGTCCATCCATGGATGAATAAAGAAAATGTGGTGTGTATATATACATGGTACTTATGTCAGAAAAAGGATATGTTAACTGACCTTACTGTGGTAAACATCTTGCAGCAGAAAGGGGAATATTAGAGTAGTGGCAAGAGGACAGACCCAAGCAGGGTGGTTTACAAAGAAACCAAAGAATATCTTAGATCCACCCACAGAAGAGCCTTTGGTTCCAAAGGGAAGGCAGATGTATAGAAGTGCTACATTTCCAAGTATTACTTGTAGACTTCCTTTCTGTATTCTGAGAAAAATCTATGAATCTGAGATGTTCTCCCTTTGAAATATTCTTCTAGAGTACCAGAATGTACATGAGGAAGTGCATGAGATTTGCGTGAATATTGCATCATTGGAAACTACACAGTCAGTTCAATTTCCATTTTGTTGTTGTTGTAATTATGGTGACAATATTGAGCTCTCCTCTCATAGCAACTTTCTATTATTGAAGTATAGTTGATTTACACTATCATGTTAGTTTCAGGTGTACAGCAAAGTGATATAGATATATATACATACATATATATATATTCTTTTTCAGATTCATTTTCATTATAGGTTATTACAAGATATTGAATACAGCTCCCTGTGGTATATAGTAAATCCTTGTTGTTTATCTGTTTTATATATAATATTGTATATCTGTTACTCCAAACTCCTATTTTATCTCCTCCCCCTTCCCCTTGAGTAACCATAATTTGGTTTTCTATCTGTGAGTCTTTCTAATTTGTAAACAAGTTTATTTGTATTATTTCTTATATTCCATATATAAGCGATACCAGATAATATTTGTCTTTCTTGGTCTGACTGACTTCACTTTCTATGATAATCTCTAAGTCCATCCATGTTGCTGCAAATGGCATTATTTCATTCTTTTACACGGCTGAGTAACATTCTTTTTGTATATGTACACCACATCTTTATCCATTCATCTGTTGATGGACATTTCCATTGTTTCCATGTTTTGGCGATTGTGAGTAGTTCTGCTATGAACGTAGGGGTGCATGTATCTCTTTGAATTATAGTTTTGTCTGGATTATGGCCAGGAGTGGGATTGCTGGATCATATGGTACTCTATTTGTAGTTTTTATAGGAATCTCCATGCTGTTCTCCATAGTGGCTGCACCAATTTACATTCCTACGAACAGTGTAGGAGGGTTGCCTTTTCTCCACACTGTCTCCAGCATGTGTTATTTGTACTTTTTTTTTTAACATCTTTATTGGGGTATAATTGCTTTACAATGGTGTGTTAGTTTCTGCTATATAACAAAGTGAATCAGTTATACATATACATATGTTCGCATATCTCTTCCCTCTTGCGTCTCCCTCTCTCCCACCCTCCCTATCCCACCCCTTTTAAAGATAGCCATTCTGACCGGTGTGAGGAGGTACCTTATTATAGTTTTGATTTGCATTTCTCTAATAATTAGCGATGTTGAGCATCTTTTCATGTGTCTGTTGGGCATCTGGATGTCTTCTTTGGAGAAATGTCTATTTGGGTCTTATGCCCATTTTTTGATTGGGTTCTTTGTTTTTGTTTGTATGTTTGTTTTTTGGTATTAAGTTGTATGAGCTGTTTGGATATTTTAGAAATTAAGCCCTTGTTGGTCGCATCGTTTGTAAATATTTTCTCCCGTGCTGTAGGTTGTCTTCTTGTTTTGTTGATGGTTTCCTTTGCTCTGCAAAAGCTAATAAGGTGGATTAGGTCCTATTTGTTTAATTTTGCTTCTATTTCTTTTGCCTTGGGAGACTAATCTAAGAAAATATTGCTGTAATTTATATCAGAGAATCATTTACCTATGTTCTCTTTTGGGAATTTTATGGTGTCATGTCTTATATTTAAGTCTTTAAGCCATTTTGAGTTTATTTTTGTGTATGGTGGGAGGGAGTACTCTAACTTCATTAATTTACATGTGGCTGTCCAGAGTTCCCAACACCAGCTGAGAAGACACTGTCTTTTCTCCACTGTTTATTCTTCTCTCCTTTGTCAAAGATTAATCGACTGTCGGTGTGTGGATTTATTTCCGGGATGCTTATTCTTTCCCATTGATCTGTATGTCTGTTTTTGTGTCTATATCACACTGTGGTTTTTTTTAATAACATTTAAAAAATTTTGGATTGCACATGGGCAAGGGCGAGGGATCTGGTGTGTGTTTGTGTCTGTGTGTGTGTGTGTGTGTGTGTGTGTGTGTGTGTGTGTGTTTTCCACTCATTGTTTTCAGAGCTTGGGACTGCTAAGGTCTTTTCTTTTGTTAAGACCGTGCTGTGCGGCATAGGAGATCTTAGTTCCCCGACCAGGGATCGAACCTATGTCCCCTATATCGGGAGCACAGAATCTTAAACAATGAATCGCAAGGGAAGTTCCCACACTGTGTTTTTTGTAATTTATTTTATTGAAGCATAGTTGAGTTATGATGTTGTGATGATTTCTGATGTAGAGGAGAGTGATTCAGTTTTACATACATACAGATACTTTTACATATTCATGTCCATTACTGTTTATCATAGGATATTGTGTATAGTTAAATGTGCTTTACAGTAGTACCTCATTCTTGATCCATTCTTTATATAATAGTTTGCATCTGCTAATCCCAAACTGCCAATCCATATCTCTCCTTCTTGGCAACCACAGGTCTGTTATCTATGACTCTGAGTCTGTTTCTGTTTGCAGATGAGTTCGTTTTTGTCATATTTCAGATTCCACATGTAAGTGATACCATATGGTATTCGTCTTTCTCTTTCCGACTTCCTTCACTTAGTTTTGGGAAGTGGTAGTGGGAAGATATTTTCCATACCATGTCATGGAAAGACCAGAATGAAATTTTTGGCCAACCCAATGTGATAATCTCTTGGTCCGTCCGTGTTGCTGCAAATGGCATTATTTCAGCTTCTTTTATGGCTGAGTAGTACTCCATTATATATGTATATATATACCATATCGTCTTGATCCCTTCATCTCTTGACTGACATTTAGGTTGATCCCGTGTCTTGGCTATCGTGGGTAGTGCTCCTGTGAACTTAGGGGTGCATGTATCTCTTTGAATGATAGTTTTGTCTGGATGTATGACCAGGAGTGGAATTGCAGGATCATATGGTAATTCTAGCTGTACTTTTTTGAGGAACCTGCCTACTGTTTTTTATAGTGGCTGCAACAATTTATATTCCCCCCCATAGTGTAAGAGGGTTACCTTTTCTCCACACCCTCTCCAATATTTGTTATTTGTAGACTTTTTAATGATGGCCATTCTGACCCGTGTGAGGTGGTACCTCAGTGTACTTTTGATTTGCATTTCTCTACTAATCAGTGATGTTGAGCATCTTTTCATGTGTCTATTGGCCATCTGGATGTCTTCTTTGGAGAAATGTCTGTTTGGCTCTTCTGTGCATTTTTGACTGGGTTGTTCATTTTTCTTTTATACATTTGTTTGTATGAGCTGTTTGTATATTTTAGCAGTTAAGCCCTTGTCGGTCACATGCTTTGCACATCTTTTCTCCCATTCCGAAGGTGATCTTTTTCTTTTGTTGATGCTTTCCTTCGCTGTGCAAAAGCATATAAGGATGATTAGGTCCCATTTGTTTATCTTTGCTTTCATTTCTTTTGCACTGGGAGACCGATGTAAGAAAATATTGCTACAATGTATGTCACAGAATGTTTTGCCTATGTTCTAGGAGTTTTATGGTGTCTGGTGTTACATTTAAGTCTTTAAGGCATTTTGAGTTTATTTTTGTATATAGTGGGAGGGAGTGTCTACCTTCATTGATTTTCATGTGTCTGTTCTCATTCCCAGTACGACTTGCTGAAGAGACTGTCTTTTCCGCATTTTATATACTTGCCTCCTTCATGGAAGATTAATCGTCCATTGGTCTGTGGATTTCGTGCCGGGCTCCTTCATCTGTTACAGTGATGTATGTATCTGTTTTTTGCCTATACCACATTATGTTTCTTTCGATTTATTTTATTGAAGTATAGTTCATTTACACTGCTTTCTGCTGTACAGCACCGTGATTCAGTTTTACATATATATATATATATATATACTTTCCACATTCTTTTTTAGTACAGTTTATCAGGATATCGAATGTAGTTCCCTGTGCTGTACAATAGGACCTTGTTGTTTATTTATTCTCTATAGAATAGTTTGCATCTGCTAATCCCAAACTTGCCATCCATCCCTCTCCCAGTTCCTCTCCCCCTTGGCCACCACAGGTCTGTTTTCTATGTCTTTGAGTCTGTTTCTCTTATGTTGGTAAGTTCATTTGTGTCCTATTTCTGATTCCCTGTATAAGTAATATCACATGGTATTTGTCTTTCTCCTTTTGACTTCCTGCATGTAATATGATAATCTCTAGGTCCTTCCAGGTTGCTGCAAATGGCATTGTTGCATTATTTTTTACGGCTGAGTAGTACTCCATCGTATACATGTACCACGTCTTATTTTTTTTCCAATTTTTAAATTTTATTATTATTATTCTACATCTTTATTGCAGTATAATTGCTCTACAATGGTGTGTTAGTTTGTACTTTATAACAAAGTGAATCAGTTATACATATACATATGTTCTCATATCTCTTGCGTCTCCCTCCCTCCCATCCTCCCTATCCCATGCCTCTAGGTGGTAACAGAGCACTGAGCGGATATCCCCGTGCTATGCGGCTGCCTCCCACTAGCTATCTATTTTACGTTTGGTAGTGTATATATGTCCATGCCACTCTCTCACTTTGTCACAGCTTACCCTTCCCCTGCTCCATATCCTCAAGTCCGTTCTCTTGTAGGTCTGTGTCTTTATTCCTGTCTTACCCCTAGGTTCTTCATGACATTTTTTCTTAAATTCCATATATATGTGTTAGCATACGGTATTTGTCTTTCTCTTTCTGACTTACTTCACTCTGTATGATGGACTCTAGGTCCATCCACCTCATAACAAATACTTCAATTTCGTTTCTTTTTATGACTGAGTAATATTCCATTGTATACATGTGCCACATGTTCTTGAACCATTCATCTGTCGATCGACACTTAGGTTATTCCCATATCTTGGCTTGTGAATAGTGCTGCTGTGAACATAGGGGTTCATGTATCTCTTTGAATGATAGTTTTGTCTGGATATATGCCAAGGACTCAGATTGCTGGATTATAATGTACCTCTTTTTGAACTTTTTGGAGGACAGTGCTTATTGTTGCCTCTAGTTGCTACACCCATTTACATTCCCACCAATAGTGTAGGAGGGTTTCCTTTTGTCACACCCTCTCCAGCATTTCTTCTTTGTAGGCTTTTTAGTGATGGCCATTTTGACTGGTGTGAGGTGATACCACTTTGTAGTTTTGATTTCCATTTCCCTAATAATCAGCAATGCTGAGCATTTTTCATGTGTCCATTGGCCAGGTGGATGTCTTCTTTGAATAAATCTCTAAGTCTTCTGCCCATTTTTGGATTGGTTGTTTAGTTTGCTTGTTGGTTTGTATTGAGTTGTATGTGCTGTTTGTATATTTTAGAATTTAAACCCATTTTGGTCGCATCGTTGAAAACATTTTCTTTCATTCTGTAGGTTTTTTGTTTTGTTTTGTTGATGCTTTCCTTTGCTGTGGAGGAGCTTCTAAGGTTGATTAGTCCCGTTTGCTTATTTTTGCTTTTAATTCTTTTTTGTTGGCCAGCTGATCTAAAAAAGCATTGCTAGGATTTTTGTCAGAGGATGTTTTGCCTATGATTTCTTCTAGGTGTTTTATGGTGTCATGTCTTTATATTTAAGTCTTTAAGCCATTTTGAGTTTATTTTGGGGTACGGTGGGAGGGAGTGTTCTAACTTCATTGATTTACATGTGGCTGTTTATCTTTCCCTGTGCCACTGGCTGAAGAGACTGTCTTTTCTTCATTGTCCATACTTGCTCCTTCATCACAGATTAATTCACTGTCAGTATGTGGATTTCTTTCTGGGTTCCTTATTGGGGTCCATTAATCTATATGTCTGTTGTTGTGCCAATACCACACTGTGGTGTTTTTTTTTTCAATTTATTTTAATGAAGTATATTTGATATACAATGTGTTAATTTTCTGCTCTGCAGCACAGTATTTAGAATTAGTATATAAAGATTCTCTTTCATATTCCTTTCTGTTACAGTGTATCACAGGATGTTGCTTATAGTTGCCTGTGGTATACAGAAGGACCTAATTGTTTGTCCACTCTCCATGTAATAGTATATATCTGCTAATCCCAAACTCCCAATCCATCCCTTCCCTACTCTTCTGCCCCTTGGCAACCACTGGTCTGTTCTTTATGTCTCTGAGTCTGTGCAGATGAGTTCCTTTTTGTCATATTTCAGATTCCACATGTAAGTGATACCATATGGTATTTGTCTTTCTCTTTCCGACTTCCTTCCTTAGTTTTGGGAAGTGGTAGTGGGAAGATGTTTTCCGTACCATGTCAGGGAAAGACCAGAATGAAATTTTAGGCCAAACCAATGTGATACTCTCTTGGTCCATCCGTGTTGCTTCATGTGGCATTATTTCAGCTTTTTTTTATGCTGAGTAGTACATTATTATATATGTGTATATATACCATATCGTCTTGATCCCTTCATCTCTTGACTGACATTTAGGGTGATCCCATGTCTTGGCTATCGTGGGTAGCGCTCCTGTGAACCTAGGGGTGCATGTATCTCTTTGAATGATCGTTTTGTCTGGATGTATAATGAGGCGTGGAATTGCAGGATCATATGATAATTCTAGCTGTACTTTTTTGAGGAACCTGCCTACTGTTTTTTATAGTGGCTGCAACAATTTATATTCCCCCCCATAGTGTAAGAGGGTTACCTTTTCTCCACACCCTCTCCAACATTTGTTATTTGTAGACTTTTTAATGATGGCCATTCTGACCCGAGTGAGGTGGTACCTCAGTGTACTTTTGATTTGCATTTCTCTACTAATCAGTGATGTTGAGCATCTTTTCATGTGTCTGTTGGCCATCTGGATGTCTTATTTGGAGAAATATCTGTTTGGCTCTTCTGTGCATTTTTTACTGGGTTGTTCATTTTTCTTTTATACATTTGTTTGTATGCGCTGTTTGTATATTTTAGCAGTTAAGCCCTTGTCGGTCACATGCTTTGCACATCTTTTCTCCCATTCCGAAGGTGATCTTTTTGTTTTGTTGATGCTTTCCTTCGCTATGCAAAAGCATATAAGGATTATTAGGTCCCACTTCTTTATATTTGCTTTCATTTCTTTTGCACTGGGAGACCGATCTAAGAAAATATTGCTACAATGTATGTCACAGAATGTTTTGCCTATGTTCTAAGAGTTTTATGGTGTCCTGTCTTACATTTAAGTCTTTAAGGCATTTTGAGTTTATTTTTGTATATAGTGGGAGGGAGTGTCTACCTTCATTGATTTTCATGTGTCTGTTCTCATTCCCAGTACGACTTGCTGAAGAGACTGTCTTTTCCGCATTTTATATACTTGCCTCCTTCATGGAAGATTAATCGTCCATTGGTCCGTGGATTTCGTGCCGGGCTCCTTCATCTGTTACAGTGATGTATGTATCTGTTTTTTGCCTATACCACATTATGTTTCTTTCGATTTATTTTATTGAAGTACAGTTCATTTACAGTGCATTCTGCTGTACAGCACCGTGATTCAATTATATATATATAGATATATATTTACTTTCCACATTCCTTTTTAGTACAGTTTATCAGAGGATATCGAATGTAGTTCCCTGTGCTGTACAATAGGACCTTGTTGTTTATTTATTCTCTATAGAATAGTTTGCATCTGCTAATCCCAAACTTCCCGTCCATCCCTCTCCCAGTTCCTCTCCCCCTTGGCCACCACAGGTCTGTTTTCTATGGCTTTGAGTCTGTTTCTCTTATGTAGGTAAGTTCATTTGTGTCCTATTTCTGATTCCCTGTATAAGTAATATCACATGGTATTTGTCTTTCTCCTTTTGACTTCCTGCATGTAATATGATAATCTCTAGGTCCTTCTAGGTTGCTGCAAACGGCATTATTGCATTATTTTTTTATGGCTGAGTAGTACTCCATTGTATACATGTACCACATCTTTTTTTTTTCAATTTTCTTTTCTTTTATTATTATTATTGTACATCTTTATGGGAGTATAATTGCTTTACAATGGTGTGTTAGTTTCTACTTTATAACAAAGTGAATCAGTTATACATATACATATGTTCCCATATCTCTTGTGTGTCCCTCCCTCCCATCCTCCCTATCCCACCCCTGTAGGTGGTCAGAGAGCACTGAGCTGATCTCCCTGTGCTATGCGGCTGCCTCCCACTAGCTATCTGTTTTACGTTTGGTAGTGTATATATGTCCATGCCACTCTCTCACTTTGTCACAGCTTACCCTTCCCCCTCCCCATATCCTCAAGTCCATTCTCTAGTAGGTCTGTGTCTTTATTACTGTCTTGCCCCTAGGTTCTTCATGATATTTTTTTTTCTTAAATTCCACATATATGTTTTAGCATTCGGTATTTGTCTTTCTCTTTCTGACTTACTTCACTCTGTATGACGGACTCTAGGTCCATCCACCTCGTTACAAATACTTCAATTTCTTTTCCTTTTGTGGATGAGCAATATTCCATTGTATATATGTGCCACATGTTCTTGAACCATCCATCTGTCGTTCGACACTTAGGTTATTCCCATATCTTGGCTTGAGAATAGTGCTGCTGTGAACATAGGGGTGCATGTATCTCTTTGAATGATAGTCTTTTCTGGATATATGCCGAGGACTAGGATTGCTGGATCATAATGTAACTCTTTTTGAACTTCTTGGAGGACACTGCTTACTGTTTCCTCTAGTTGCTACACCCATTTTCATTCCCACCAATAGTGTAGGAGGGTTTCCTTTTGTCACACCCTCTCCAGCATTTCTTCCTTGTAGGGTTTTTAGTGATGGCCATTTTGACTGGTGTGAGGTGATACCACTTTGTAGTTTTGATTTGCGTTTCTCTAAGAATCAGCAATGCTGAGCATTTTTCATGTGTCCATTGGCCAGGTGGATGTCTTCTTTGAATAAATCTCTAAGTCTTCTGCCCATTTTTGGATTGGTTGTTTAGTTTGCTTGTTGGTTTGTATTGAGTTGTATGTGCTGTTTGTATATTTTAGAATTTAAACCCATTTTGGTCGCATCGTTGAAAACATTTTCTTTCATTCTGTAGGTTTTTTGTTTTGTTTTGTTGATGCTTTCCTTTGCTGTGGAGGAGCTTCTAAGGTTGATTAGTCCCGTTTGCTTATTTTTGCTTTTAATTCTTTTTTGTTGGCCAGCTGATCTAAAAAAGCATTGCTAGGATTTTTGTCAGAGGATGTTTTGCCTATGATTTCTTCTAGGTGTTTTATGGTGTCATGTCTTTATATTTAAGTCTTTAAGCCATTTTGAGTTTATTTTGGGGTACGGTGGGAGGGAGTGTTCTAACTTCATTGATTTACATGTGGCTGTTTATCTTTCCCTATGCCACTGGCTGAAGAGACTGTCTTTTCTTCATTGTCCATACTTGCTCCTTCATCACAGATTAATTCACTGTCGGTATGTGGATTTCTTTCTGGGTTCCTTATTGGGGTCCATTAATCTATATGTCTGTTGTTGTGCCAATACCACACCGTGGTGTTTTTTTAACATTTATTTCAATGAAGTGTATTTGATATACAATGTTGTGTTAATTTTCTGCTCTGCAGCACAGTATTTAGAATTAATATATAAAGATTCTTTTTCATATTCCTTTCTGTTACAGTGTATCACAGGATGTTGCTTATAGTTACCTGTGGTATACAGAAGGACCCACTTGTTTGTCCACTCTCCATGTAATAGTTTATATCTGCTAATCCCAAACACCCAATCCATCCCTTCACTACCCTTCTGCCCCGTGGCAACCACTGGTCTGTTCTTTATGCTTGCCTCTCCACTTCTCTTTGCCATGTGGAGTCAAAGCTGAACCACGTCGATAAGAGCCTTGCAGTGTATCCAAGCGTTTTTCCTCCAGGTTGATTATGGTCTGTTAGTGTGAAGAACTAGGCAGGAAGTCTCCTTGGTTTCAGGACTTTCACTCCTTGAGAGAAGGTCTAAAGGCTTGGTTGAGCTTAAACATTTTTGGCAAAAATACTTCATTGGTGATTCTGTGTGCTTTATATTCTCTCACATGTGCTGTTTTGTTTTATTTTTATACGGTTGGCCCTCAAGTTCACAGAATTGGATTATGATAAACTGTCATCATTAGTCCATACCTGACCTGAATTGTTTGTTTACTTACCTATCCAGTATCATTTATCTGTATATCTATATATGTAGTTATCTATCGAAATAGTAATAAGAATTTGTGAACACAGCACCTCCCCACAAATGCCAGGACCTTGGTAGTAATATACATCTGATTGTACAAATGGTCCCTCCTACCACTCCCTGGACCCAGCAGATCAAGGTAATTATCATCCTGAATTCTATGTGCATCATTCTTTGCTCCTCTGAATTTTTTTTTGTATTATATGTTACTCCCACATATATATTTTTCTAGTTATTTTAAATTTTATAGTAAGGGTAAAATACTGTATGTGATACTTTGGTACATTTTATTCTCTAATATTTATTTTTAAAATCCAATCATCTTGTGTTCCTGTAATTCATTTATTTAGATTACTGTAAAACATTCCATTCTGTGAGTATGCCGTAGCTTATTCATTCAGTTGATAGGCATATGGATTGTTTCCTGATTTTTGCTCCTGTTGCCCACTGTCAATATAAACATTCTTATATATACCTCCTGATGCAAATGTACAAGAATTTCTTTTGGGTATATAACTAGGAATAGAAATTCTGGAACTCGCAAGTATTTATCTGGGAGTAATCGTTATATTTAGTAGCTAATATTCAACTATTTTGCAAAGTAGTTGTACTGATTTTTACATGCACTTACAGTATATAGGCCTGAATCTCTTGTATCCACATGCTTTCTAACACTTGGCATTGTCAGGCTTTTAAATTTCTGTCAAACACAAAAATCTACCTGATCTTGGTTTTGATCTATATTTCTCTAATTACAGCAAAAGAACATTTCTTTGTGCATCTATTGGTTATATGTTTCTTCTGTGAAATGTTTGTTCATATCTTTTACCATTTTTCTATTGTTATTTTTATTTATATTGGTTTGTAGGAGTTCTTTATATATCCTTGATATTAATTCTTTGTCAGTGTGTATATGTGAGTATCCTCTCCTGGTTTGTACCTTTTCACATCTTTAAGATGTCTATTGATAAATGAAGTTTCTTGATTTTATTACAACTGTATTAATCTTTTATTCTATGGTCAGTGTCTTTTTAAAGAAATTATTTCTAGCCCAAGGGTCTAAAATCCATTAACCTGTATTTTCCACTAAGAGCTTGAACGTTGTTTTGGGTTTTGTTTTTGACATTTGAGTCTTAGAACCATTTGAATTAAGACCCAATTTAATCTTTTTCTCTTTGGATAACCATTTTTAACTGAACATTTCATCTTTTCGCATTGATCTGTGTTATGGACTGAATATTTGTGCCCCACCCGCTACCCTAGTTCATATATTGAAGCCCTAGCCCCCACTGTGATGGTGTTAGGACGAGGGGCCTTTGGGCACTAATTAGGTTTAGATAAAGTCATGAGGGTGGAGCCTATGATGGGATTAGTGTCTTTATAAGAAGAGGAAGAAATATCATAGCTGCTTCTTTACACCATGTATACATACATGGTGTATGTATATGTATATGGTGTATGTATACGTACATGGTGTATGTATACGTACATGGTGTATGTATATGTACATGGTGAGGAGGCTGCAGCCTGCAAGCCAGGAAGAAGACCATCATTAAGAAACCAGCTGCTACATAGAGAATGGACTTGAGGACACGGGGAAGGGGAAGCTGGGACGTAGTGAGAGAGTGGCATGGACATATATACACTACCAAATGTAAAATAGATAGCTAGTGGGAAGCAGCCGCATAGCACAGGGAGGTCAGCTCGGCGCTTTGTGTCCACCTAGATGGGTGGGATAGGGAGGGTGGGAGGGAGGAAGACGCAAGAGGGAAGAGATATGGGGATATATGTATATGCGTAGCTGATTCACTTTGTTATAAAGCAGAAACTAACACACCATTGTAAAGCAATTATACTCCAATAAAGGTGTTAAAAAAATTAAACAAAATTAAAAATTCACTTCCCTGGGATTTGCCTGGCAGTGTAGTGGTTAAGAATCTGCCTGCCAATGCAGGGGACACGGGTTCGAGCCCTGGTCCGAGAAGATCCCACATGCCGCGGACCAACTAAGCCCGTGAGCCACAACTACTGAGCCTGCGTGCTGCAACTACTGAAGCCCGCGCTCCTAGAGCCCGTGCTCTGCAACAAGAGAAGCCACCGCAATGAGAACCTCACGCAATGCAACGAAGAGTAGCCCTAGCTCGCTCCAACTAGAGAAAGCCCGCACGCAGCAACAGAGTCCCAATGCAGCCAAAAATAAAATAAATAAATAAAATTCAGTTCCCCAGTCAAAACAACAAGAACAACAACTGCATTTATCAGCAGACATTAAGGAAATGGTGATGTGGCAGTGCCCTTAGCTTTAAGATCAGTGTAACTACCCCTCAAAAAATAGCATTCAGAAAATGTATTAAACTCAAAAACAGAAAATATGTTTCAGGATTGAAGGAGGTAGATACTTTAGGGGACAGTTCAGTTGATCCTTTTAATTAACTCTGACAACCTTCCATTTCAAGGTTTAATAACTAAACTACACCATAATTTTGGCAAATCTGAATTGTCCAGAATTTATCTCAAGTTATTTTCTGTGACAAAGATATTTGAGCATCATAAAACTCATAGGCAATTAAAATGCAAAGCAATATTTGGATCATTTTCACGTATAAGCATGGCCTCACATTTTATAGGGTTAAGTAAAGCAGTATGCAAAGGCTAGCATGCTAAACTCATATCTATGAAGTAAGTAAAATCAGGTACAATTAAGGGACAAGCACATTGGAAAAACTTCTTCAAAAAGAGGAAATAGATCATCCTGGAAATTACATATACATCAGCTAACGTTCTTCAACACATTACAGAACAAAGAACTAAAGTACAGTTATGTAGAAGAGCATAATTTTCCTTCAAACTTAACATAAAAAACCAGACTGGCACCAAACCATTTAAATTGCACCCCATGACACACGGTAGCACAGTCTACGAAACAAAAGGGGTCACATTCACACACGCTATTTGCAAACTTCTGGCGTCATAACAATTGGCACGGTCCGTGACTGGAGAGGAAATGTATATATAAAGTGGCTCTATCTCATTTTAAGGCGACACAGAATGTATTTTCTGACAAATTATTATAGGATTTAGATTGTATTTATGTTCTTTGTGGATGGATCAATTGTTTCATTCAATTAGCAAATATTTTTTATCTCCCACGTTTTGATACTAGGCACTGGGACCGGATGAACATGATATTAGACTCCTGATTATCATGGAGCTTCCAGTCTTAGGTGAGGGAAACAATAAGTACATAAAGAAATAAAGTGAATTTTCTAAATGTTAATCACATTTTAAGTGAATTCTCTAAAACTTAGATGCAGGTGTTGATATATTAGAGAATAGAAATTGAAATTTTAGTGACCTCGATAGTCTACCAAATTGATCCTATTAATAAATAAATGGAAATGAAGAGGAATAAGTGGAAACTGTTACACAGTTAGACTGAAGTACTATAAATACATGTTGAAGAATACTTGACCACCTGAAGAAGAGGCAAGCAGAAAAGTTATCCAAACAGTAGAGGTGGATTTTTTAAAATTCCAAACTAATTTAAAAATTACTGGCAAATGAGTAGAAGGAAGTAATACTTCCATTATATTCTACTTTAATCAGACTATTCGTCTTTCAGCCAACTGTCCTAAATGAACGTGGGCCTCCAGAAGAACACGACCTTCTCTGTTTACATTTATATCTACGTCAAACACATTAAAAAGAGGAATCACTACTCAGCCATAAAAAGGAACGAAACTGGGTCATCTATAGAGACGTGGATGGATCTAGTGACTCAGAGTGAAGTCAGAAAGAGAAAAACAAATATCGTATATTAACGCATATACGTGGAACCTAGAAAAATGGTACAGATGAACCGGTTTGCAGGGCAGAAATTGAGACACAGATGCAGACAACAAACGTATGGACACCAAGTGGGGGAAGTGGCAGGGGAGGGGAGGGCGGGGATGAACTGGGAGATTGGGATTGACATGTATACACTAATATGTATAAAATGGATGACTAATAAGAAATTGCTGTATAAAAAAAAAAACTAAAATAAAAAAAGAGGAATCATCCTTGTGCCCTCACGGGGTCTTCAAAACAGAAACACAGTCACGGGCCCCGTACAGCCATCTTCATAATCAACGAACACGGACTAAGAATTATAGTGGGCTGCACGTCCTCACTCCACTGACTTGGGTACTTTAAAATCCACGGTGTGGTTAGTTACGAGTTTTTTTTATCGGCTCCAGATTGAATATAGCTTGTGGAGATGCCGAGATATTTCCAGAAACAAAAACCACTTTCGCACGGACGCCTAGGAGGTACCCGGCCCCACAGAGATCCGGTAAAAGCCCTGACTTAGCGGAGGCGGACGGGACAATCTATGTCCTTTTTATAACCGTTTTCTCTAAATTCTTGTAAACCTACAGCTTTTTTTTTTTTTTTTTTTTTTCGGGAATCGGGCCTGTCACTGTTGTGGCTTCTCCCGTTAGGGAGCACAGGCTCCAGACGCGCAGGCCCAGCGGCCGTGGCACGCGGGATTCTCGCGGACCGGGGCACGAACCCGCGACTCCTGCATCAGCAAGCGGACGCCCAACCGCTGCGCCAGCAGGGAAGCGCTAAACCAATCGCTCTTTACGAAACATAATCTTCATCCCGTTAAGGCCAAATTCTCGCGAGACGACGAGACACGCCGGAGCGCGTATTCGGGCGTTGCGACTGCGCGCGCTGGGGCAGCCCGCACTTCCGCCCGAGGCGTGTTGCGACTCACAGCAGCTTCCCGTCCCGTGTGGTGACGTAGCTCTCTTTTCTTGGCTAGGTCGGCCGTTAACGGACGGTGGTCCGCTGAGCTGCGGAGTTGCAGAATCTGGCGTTTGGAGCTGCGGTTGTCGGCGAGATTTCGCGTTGCCCGTCCACAGCCATTTCACCGATAATCAGCGGATCGCTTTGCCAAGTGCCGGGAAGAACGAAGGAATTCGGAAGGAGACGCTCAGCTCCCGGCCACCTTGCTCTGAGTGGCTTCCTTTTCCGCTCGCGCCTGTCCGGAGAAACTGGACTTATAATCGTCACTGGATTGTAAGTACCTGAGGCGAAGAGAGCTCACTACGCCCCACTTTTTGCGTATCTTTGTTCCGGGAGAGTTTGTGGATTGGGAGTATCTGCTGAGCCTTACTTTCTGTGCCGAACATCATTCCGTAGGAGCCGCCATTTGCTTTCGCTGCGTTGTCCTGCAGCGGCATCTAGAGGTTGGAACTTGGCATTGCAGCTGACAGATTTAAATGGACCTGCGTAAGGCAATTAGTCAGTAACGACTGGTATTGTTACAGCATATTTAGAAAGACTTGGGGCTTAATTCATAATAGACGCTTAGTTGCTCTTCTGTCCAGAACTGTTTGTAATTAAAGACTTCAATTTATAAAGAACTGGTCTTTCTGTTGAAATAGCTGAAATTTTTCAGTGCAGCAAGTGGTTATTAGAGAAAAAGTGAGTCACAAAGAAATAAAGATGAGTAAGAGCAAAGATGATGCTCCTCACGAACTAGAGAGCCAGTTTATCTTACGCCTACCTCTGGAGTATGCCTCTACCGTGAGGCGGGCGGTACAGTCTGGTCATGTCAACCTGAAGGACAGACTGACAATTGAGTTACACCCTGATGGGCGTCATGGAATTGTCAGCGTGGACCAGGTCCCGTTGGCGTCAAAATTGGTAGATCTGCCATGTGTTATGGAAAGTTTGAAAACCATTGATAAAAAAACCTTTTACAAGACAGCTGATGTCTCTCAGATGCTTGTCGCTACAGTTGACGGTGATCTCTATCCTCCTGTTGAGGAACCAGTTGCCACTGCTGATCCCAAAGCAAGCAAGAAAAAGGATAAGGACAAAGAGAAAAAGTTTGTATGGAACCATGGAATTACTCTGCCTCTAAAAAATGTCAGAAAGAGAAGGTTCCGTAAGACAGCAAAGAAGAAGTATATTGAGTCTCCAGATGTGGAAAAAGAAGTAAAGCGGTTGCTGAGCACAGATGCTGAAGCTGTCAGTACCCGTTGGGAAATAATTGCTGAAGATGAAACAAAAGAAGCAGAAAACCAAGGCCTTGATATCTCTTCCCCAGGCATGTCTGGCCACAGGCAGGGCCGTGACTCATTAGAACATGATGAGCTTCGGGAGATATTCAATGACCTTAGCAGCAGCAGTGAAGATGAAGATGAGACACAGCATCAAGATGAAGAAGATATAAACATCATTGACACTGAGGAAGATCTGGAAAGGCAGCTACAGGACAAGCTAAATGAGTCAGATGAACACCAGCAAGAAGACGAGGGAACTAATCAGCTGGTTATGGGAATTCAGAAACAGATTGATAACATGAAAGGCAAGCTCCAAGAGACCCAGGACAGGGCAAAGCGACAGGAGGATCTCATCCTGAAAGTGGAAAACCTGGCTCTCAAGAACAGATTTCAGGCTGTGCTGGATGAACTGAAACAAAAGGAAGACCGAGAAAAGGAGCAGCTCAGCTCTTTGCAAGAAGAACTAGAATCACTCCTAGAGAAGTGAGGAGACTTTTGATACTTAATTTCATTCCTGACAGTGGTCAGCCTTGAAAGAAAAACTTTGTTTTCATCACCTGGACTAGATAGTAAAACTTTGTAGTAGTTCCCAATTTCCTCCACTGCCTTCTATTGGATTTGTCTTGTAGACAAATATAACTGTGAATTTCTATCTCATTTGTCTTTTGGAACCACTTTGGTGGGTGTTTGTCCTGTAGTAAGTAGGAATGTATAGACAGATAAATGTAGGGAAGTTGTAGGATTAGTGGAGTGAACAGTTCAGTTTAGTAATTAACCACAGCTTCACTGCAGGACTTTGCTGCTGTTTCTCCGTTTACCAGAAGCTGCCATTGCTACTCTGTGATGCCATCTGAGATAAATTAGTAGAGTCTAGTTTGGTGGCAGTGAAGTTTGTTTACATATGTTTTCCCATGCTGTAGCTATTGTCCCAGTTATTCAAAGCAGTTTTCCACGTTTTGCATTGCAAATCATTTCATAAAGTTGTTTTCACAATAAATAAAAGCAAGTAATTTTCACCTTATAATGTGTCTTGCTCTTTTAGGGGTAGTGGGTATCAGATCCTCTTCTGAAGTGGTTTCTTTATGGGGTTTAAGGGACTGACCAATTGGATTCTGTTTTGTAGGAAAAGAAGCAGTTGTGTTAGAATTTAAGAAAAAAGAGGAACAGCAGAGGCAAAGAAATGGGGAAATGTCATCTTTGCATTATGTTTCCAATCCACCTGCTCCATTTGGAGGTCAGGAGATAAAGAACGTTCCTAAACGATCCTAAATTCTTTTCTTTCAGCCTGATCTCACCACATTCTCTCACTATTTTCAATCCTGAGCTTACTTACATTTTTTTCAAGGAGTTTAATTACTACTCTTTCTCTTTAATAGTCTATTGGGATAAATACTATTACGCATCTATCGTACCAAAGTCTAAGTTACCTGTTGCTCATGTCCTCACTAGGCTGTAAATTCACTGAGATTACGTACTTTGCCTTGTTAGTCACTGTAAACTTACTAAAGAAGAGTAGAGATTAAAATCACAAGGTCAGGAGATGTGGTGCCTGTGTTTGTATCCTATTTCAGTGACCTAGTTGAGATTGATCTTGGGCAAGTAAATTAATCTGTTGGTTTCAGTTTTCTCATCTCTAAAATGGAGGTGATAATATTACCTACCTGGGGGCCCTTGAGTTGTTGGCTATTGAGTTGATACATATAAGGACTTAGAACAATTCCTAGAATAAAAGCAAACTATTATTGCCTATTTACTAGGGTCTGAACGTACAGGGATCAAAAATTTGATTTAAAGCCTGATTGAAATGGTAGAAAAGTGTATAAAGAAACAGCTGCTTTAAGTGGGGTTGACTGACTTCAAATTAAAGAATCATTCTAAAAGTTTATAAATTACAGCAGAAACAAAGTTTGCTTCAAATACATCCGCAGCATAAGCAAACTGAGTCAGTTTACTACTGTAGCTTTGGTTTTTATTTGATTCATTTACGGCTTGGTCTTGCATAAATATTAAAATCTACATAATGAAGAGTAATTATCTCTTATGTAAACTTCAAAAGAGAAAAACTTAAGAAGATTGGGATCCATTTCCCTTCATGTAAATCCAGAGTTACCAAAAAAGACTCAGTTTTCTCACAGCTCCCTTGCCTGATGAGTGTGATGTGTAGGTGGGCTACGGTTTTCAATATTTCTGAGTTCATGAATGGAAGTTGAATTTTTTAAATTAGTGTTTTAAAATATTATAAGAAAAAACTAACTGAAAATTTTAAGCAATGCAGAAATTTTACAAATTCTTAATTTTATTCACTCCCCTATTGCCGGTCACTTAGGTTGTTCCATTTTAAATTTGCTATTACACAGAATGCTGCAATAAGCATGTCAGTGTGGTCTCTGTTTTGCATTATTTCTATAGATTAGGTAAATGGGATCTTTATGTTCACATCTAAATGTCATAAAGCCTGACGTTTTGAATTTGTAGATCAAATGTTTGAGACAAAAACTTTGGACAAATTGTGACCAATCATGTCTCTGAAGGACTGTCTTCAACTCTGCCTAAACTTTTATTACCTGGTAAGAATTGTGTGAAAACACAGACTAGGAAGACTGCTCACCACACAGCAGGTATATTGGCCTTCTTTCTGTATTTCAGACGCCCAGCTCTTTCACACTACAGAGCTCTACTTATATTACACTTATATTTCCCTTTTCCTGAAACAGTCTCCAGATAGTCTCATGGCTAGCTTTTTGTTACTCAGCCCTCAGCTCAAACCTTACTTTCTCTGGTAATCCCATCTGGCTACTCCATCTGATTGCTAGGGAACATGTGATGTGGGTGTGCATCTTCACTGAAAATTTGGAAGTTCCTTTGCCATTGTTTTCCATGTATGCGTGGGAGTGCATGTGCTCCAAGTCCAGCTGTTTAAATACATTTCATGGAACTTGAGATCTGTGTATTATTGCACAGCTATGTCTGATAATTCAATGAAATTACAGACGATTTCCCTATTAATGCCCTCATGATCCCTGGCGCTGATTACTAACTTGGTTTCTCCAGAACATATACATATATGAATTTAATGCAAAAGCAGTTGATGACTTATTGTAGTATCCAGCATCTCTTGTGTTTGTAAAAACAGTATGTGCTTTTAAAAAACAAACAATGAACCATAGGTAATTAATGGACAGTTTTAAAAAACCAGAACAGGTTTTAAAAACCCTCAAATGTGAGGGACTTCCCTGGTGGTGCAGTGGTTAATCCACCTACCAATGCAGGGGACACAGGTTTGACCCCTGGTCCGGGAAGATACCACATGCTGTGGAGCACCTAAGCCCATGTGCCACAACTACTGAGCCTGTTCTCTAGAGCCCGTGAACCACAACTACTGAGCCTGCATGCCACAACTACTGAAGCCCGTGCATCTAGAGCCCATGCTCTGCAACAACAGAAGCCAGCGCAATAGAAGCCCGTGCACCGCAACGAAGAGTAGCCCCCGCTCGCGGCAACTAGAGAAAGCCTGAGCACAGCAACACAGACCCAATGCAGCCAAAAATAAATAAATATATAAATAAAATTAATTTTTAAAAAACCATCAAATGTGATACGAAATTTTAAAAATTTTAAAAATTAAAAAATTATTTTCTAGTTTAAAATGGCACATTGTTCTCATGAATCTCTTTTCTCTGTCAGATAGCCTGCTAATATAGTAACCCCCAAGGGCAAGGAAAATAGGAGATGAGACAACAGTGGATGAGAGATGTCAATGTTTTCAGAAGGCCAAAGCAGATGAAGAAACGATAAATTCATAGATCACAGAAAGTTACATGCTAAATGTCTGCAAGGAGGTATACCAAGGAAAAACAAACCCACCCACTTGATATAGACACTGAGGCTCAGTTTTTGCAGGCAGTTTCCAAGGAAGAGAGAAGGTGTGAGGCTAGAAACAGGATTCATTAATAGCTGTGTTCAGGGACTTCGCTGGCAGTCCAGTGGTTAGGACTCTGGGCTTCCACCGCAGGGGGCACAGATTCCATCCCTGGTCTGGGAACTAAGATCCTGCATGCCATGTGGCACAGACAAAAAAAATAAGATAAAATCTGTGCTCAGAGCTGTTGGATGTCCAGGAGCCCTATCTCACTCAAGCCCGATGACTTTTCCTTCCCCATGCCACAGACAGAAAGTTTATTTTCTGGGTAAATTGAACCAAAGAAGGCACAGATGGAGGCTGGGGGTCCATAGCATTGAACAAGGGAATTGTGTGAAAGTCTGTTTTCTGACTGCAGGATGTCAACCCTCTTCTCCCACTTGGTGTCATTAAATCAGTACCCAAGGTAAACACCCCCCGCACCCCCACTCCCCCGCAAACACACACAGACACACACACAGTCAAGACTGGAAGATTATTCTCTGAAGAAACCATATGGTACCAGAGAAAAGAAATCCAGATACATTTGGGCACTCTCCAAAGAAAAGGCCAAGTCACTACTTACTACAATGAAGTCTACCTGTTGACAAACAGTATCCACGCACAATCTGCTTTTAGGTGCCTCACTTTTAAATATTAACTGATACCCAAAGAATCAGACAAGGAAAGCTTTCTAAATGAAAGAATCCTTTTAGCATACTTTCTGCCCCCTCCACCATTTTGTTTTTACCCCCAAAGTAAAATACCGCCTAGGGCTTAAAATGTAAACTTTAAGAGAATTCGTTCCAACGCTGGGATTATAAGCATATGGGAGGAAAAGTGTGTCCTGACAGCGGTACCCTCACTGATGCCCCAAACTGCATCTTGCCTACTAGGCCTGTAGTCAGTTATATCCAGAACTGCTGCTGCATAAAGCTGCATGGCTCCTCAGCAAGAACCCCGAGACTTAGCACGCACAGAGCGCTGGAGCCACACAGGTGTTTTATATCAAGTTTTTTAGCTGTATATAAATGTTTTCCAATGCGATTGTACACGGCCTTGACTTAACCTCTAGAAATAACGAGGGTGTGCGTCCCACCAGCTCACAGGGCTTCAGGCCAGGATCCTCGGCGATGTTACCACGAAAGAGAGGATCTGCCCGCCTCAGGCCTCCGCCGGCGTAGCCCCCGGCGGGCAAAGAGCTACACCTGGAGAGGCGCGGCGGCCGGCACCTTTGTGGAGCCGCCATTCCTCTCCGGAGACGATTAAGGGTTTTCTGATCCGAAGGAGCCACCGATTGTCAGGTAAACCCCGCAAAGTGTTTGTTCGTTTTCCCTATTTTAAACCTTTGTCTCTGTAGATTGACTCTTTGACCCCAGGCGCGATCAAGCACCTCCCATTTTGTTTTGTCGGGAGGTGGGGGTCTCTGGCCGAACAGGAAGGCAAGTCTTCCTCCGCCGCAGCAGCGCCTGGAGTTTCTGGCCGTAATCGCAGGAGTTTATCGGACAGCTTTCTACTGCTGTATTGAGATTCACTAGAAGTGTTTCTCTAGTCGGCCCCGGGGCCCGCGGGCGCTGGGACCGCCGGCGGCGCGGAGCGAGAGGGAGGGCGGCTGACGGGTTTAGGGCCCAGACGCGGCGGCCGCAGGGCGCCAGGAGAGGCGCGCGCGGCCCGCGGGTCGGGGGTTATTTCAGTGCGTGGGGAGGGCGGCCCGCGGCCTAGTCTGGGGTTAAGCGGCTTCTCCCGCGCCGGAGAGAGAACCAAGAGCAGGCGGCTGGACACGGGACGGCCTCCTAAGCTCCAGAGAGTTCCCTTCCTCGGAGACCAGCAGAAGAGTGGGCGAACATGAAATCCAATCCTGCCATCCAAGCCGCCATCGACCTCACTGCGGGGGCCCTTGGGGGCACAGCATGCGTCCTGACCGGGCAGCCCTTCGACACACTGAAAGTGAAGATGCAGACGTTCCCTGGCCTGTACAAGGGCCTCGTCGACTGTGGCCTGAAGACATACTCCGAGGTGGGTTTGCGGGGCTTCTACAAAGGGACTGGCCCCGCGCTGATGGCCTACGTCGCCGAGAACTCAGTCCTCTTCTTGTGCTACGGCTTCTGCCAACAGTTCGTGAGGAAAGTGGTTGGATTGGACAAGCAGACGAAGCTGAATGATCTGCAGACTGCGGCCGCTGGTTCCATCGCCTCTGCGTTTGGCGCGCTGGCCCTGTGCCCCACTGAGCTGGTGAAGTGCCGGCTGCAGACCATGCACGAACTGGAGATGTCAGGGAGGATAGCAAAAAGCCATAATACAGTTTGGTCCGTCGTGAAGAGTATCCTTAGAAAGGATGGCCCCTTGGGCTTCTACCACGGACTCACGAGCACTCTGTTTCAAGTAGTACCAGGCTATTTCTTCTTCTTCGGTGGCTATGAACTGAGCCGATCGTTTTTTGCCTCGGATGGATCAAAAGATGAACTAGGCCCTGTTCCCTTGATGTTAAGCGGTGGAATTGCTGGAATTTGCCTTTGGCTTGTCATATACCCAGTGGATTGTATCAAATCCAGAATTCAGGTTCTTTCCATGTTTGGAAAACAGGCAGGACTTATCAGAACTCTTTTAAGTGTTGTGAAAAAGGAAGGAGTAGCAGCTTTATATTCTGGTCTGAAAGCTACTTTGATTCGAGCGTTCCCTGCCAATGCGGCACTATTTTTGGCTTATGAATACAGCAGGAAGATGATGATGAGCCAGTTTGAAGCATACTGAAGTGTCTTGGTGAATCTGGATCCAAGTACACGCCTTTGAGGACTATAATTTAACTCAGAGTTTCATGGAGCACTGGACCAGTGTGGTATTATTTTTGACTTCATGGGAACTTTGCTTTTGTCTTCCCTGCTTATATGCTAAATCTTAACCTTTATGGAAGAACTTCCATTTTATATCATATAATTTCTGCCCATAATTGTATTGAAATAGAAAAGTTGCTGCTCTTGTGTTTGGTGAGGTAATACAGGGCGAGTGGGTGGCCGTATGTACCTAATCTGAAAAGCTAAACATAGTTGTATCACCGGGCTTTTGCATAAATCTACACATGTACATGCAGTTTGTTTGCTTATATGTTGTGAGTGAAACAGTTTGGTTTCCATGTTTAATCTCATGTCACTAGAAAAACCGAGTTAAACATGTTTCAAGATGGTTATAAATGATTACTTAACCCACTCAAGATGTAGGGTCTCTTTAAAAGTCTGCTTAACATGTGCACTATATTAGCCAATTAAAGTTTTTAAAAAGTTTTTGGTGCTTGAAAACGAAAATATCCATCTACATTTTTTCATTTACAATGATTTATTTTATTTTTTATTGAGGTAATCTTGATTTATGGCATTATATTTCTACATCTGTATACGCTACAATGTGCTCACCACCAAAAATTTATTTTTCATCTATCACCATACAGTTGATCCCCTTTATCCACTTTGTCTCCCTCGTTTACCTACCCGCTCTGATAACCACTACTCTGTTGTCTGTAATGACATGTTTGTTTTATTTGGTTTTGGTTTGTTCATTTACTAGGGGTTTTGTTTGTTTATTATAGTTTTTCATATTCCAGATATGAGTGAAATCCTATAGTATTTATCTTTCTCTGTCTGACTTAGCATAATACCCTCAAGGTCCCTCCATGTTGTCGCAAATGGCAAGATTTCATATTTTTTCTCATCTAGATTTTTTAATATTTATTCGGTTGCACCGGGTCTTAGTTGCGGCATGCAGGATCTTTAGTTGCAGCATGCAGAATGTTTTTTTAGTCGTGGCATGCGGGATCTAGTTCCCTGCGCAGGGATCCAACCTGGGCTCCCTGCACTGGGAGCGTGGAGCCTTAGTCACTGGACCACCAGGGTGGTCTCTGTCATCTTAGATTTTTAAGAGGAGAATATTCCTCCATACTGATGTCTTCCACAGCCTCGAGTTAAAGTTTCAGAGTAGGCATCCTGGATTTTCCCAAGATGTTCTACTCTTAAAATAGTGCTATTCATCTTCAAAGTGGGATCATATTCCACACTCTTAGTTAGGTGTGGCCTAGAGCATTAGGCCTCTGGGAAGTAGCCTGGCCTTTGTCTGTACCAAATTTCCTTCCTCTCTTCTCCCAAAGAGCTTCCCCTCTGCTCTACTTTAGACTGAGGAAGGGGTGAGGGATGGGGCTGTGCTTCTGTGCTTGGATGAAGACCCATGTAGTTGACAACAGTTCTTAGCTTCCAGTCTCCGGGTCCTGGCCTGGGTAGGATTCCAGGATGTACAATTGGCCCATTTAGGGGTTGTTGATTCCTTTTGGATCGTTCACTGTCCTCTCTGCCTCCACCAGTCAGAAACCCTTCCAGGGAACAGAGAGTGCCAAAGCCATGAGAACTTTTTGTGCCCTGATGGTGATCAGGTGACGTTACCAGTGGATGAAGTCCTCTCCTCTCAAATAGAACTAGACAGAACTTAGTGCTTGCAGTCCACAGTGATTAATGTTAGGGCTGACCCATCCTGAAGTTTACCTGAGGGCTAATAACTCCTTGTCATTTTTTTACAGTGTTGGAAACTTCTAAATTTCGTACTGTCCATCTGTGAGTTTTATTGATGACTGTATATATGATGTGATTTTACAAAGCAATGAAACATGAGAAAAGCAACTTTATTAAACTGTACCATATGTATGTATATAGGCACTGACAAAAACCAAAAACAGAAAAACATAGTTTGTCTGATCCCCACACTCTTGTGCATGTGTTCTTTGGCCCTATAATGTAAGAGGGTCATTCTTACTAAAGTAAGCCTCATCATTCCATGATGATCCAAGACCAGCAGAGTCTCTCTCATTAAGAAGTGTTCTTAAGCAGCCTGTAAAGCTGAAAAGAGGCAGGCTCCCAGTGTTAATGATCGCACGTGGCATGTGTGTCAATCACTGCTGGTGGAATGTACACCTGGTATGGAATCCCCAGTTTCCTTCAGCTTTCTTCTATCTGTGAAACCTCTGAGGTAAGTCTAGCCATATTGCCAGAGGCAAGAGGGTCAGGGTGATGGATGTTGACAAATGGGGGCTGGGGCAGACATTTGGGGAGGGGATGCTCAGTGTCATGCCTGGTGTGCTCCAGAGCGGTGGCTGGTCTTCCATTTGCTTTTTCTTTAAAAGAAAACCATTTTTCTACTTTACATCTAAGTTATTTATACATTTAAGTTATATATTACGTACGTAAGTGGTCAGTAGCTACTTAATGGGGCTTCATTCAAGCAGGTCTGGATTAAAGCAGAAAAGAGAACAGGAATGGCTTCTGCAGGAAGTGGACCTTTCAAAGTCCGAAGGCCCCCTGCTCAGTACCCATGAACTTGTCTCAATTAGCCCTATAGTCAACGGACCTTTTCACACGTTGTCCATTAAAGGTTTACCTAAATATCTTCAATAGAAATCATTTGAGGCAAGCAAGAGTGGGAGTAAGGAATTGAAACCTAAGTCAGAAGAATTGTTTTCCACCCTTTTTGCTTAATTCATGGTTCAATATTTAGATACAATTTGTACCACTTCAGATCTGTACTCAGACAAAAATATAGTAACTTGAAATATTGTGTTTAAAGAAATTTGAGTGTTCTATCATTAAATTATTTACCTAAATAAAAATATTTATTGAATTCACACCATTTACAGTATACTGTATTGAGCTCTGGGTATTCAGATATTAATGGTCTGGTTTCTGTTCTCAGGGATCTGATGGTCTAGATGTTTGTTTTCAGTCAGAAGAACAATATTCTAGAATACAATTTAGAACAAAAAAATAGAATCCAAATTGTGTGTGTGTGTATGTAAAATCAATGATGTGTGTGTGTAAAATCTTTTCCTTAACTATGTTTTTGTTTTTATATTGTGGTTTCTTTGTAGTCTTTAAATTAGTTTCATGGTATTTCTTTCTTTTTTCTTCCCCAGCTTTATTGAGATATAATTGACAGATAACATTGTGCATGTTTAGGGTGTACAGTGTTATGATTTATATATTTGTTTATTATTAAATGATTATTACAATAAGGTTAGGTAATGTCCATCACCTCACAGGTTACTATTTATTTATTTATTTTGAGGTGAGATGGTATTTATTTCTAAGATTTAAGTTGGTCAAAACCATATTTCTGATGCTTAGCCTTATTTTAAACTTTACTTCCACATAGTATAATTTATCCTTCAACGTTTTAAAAATTATTTTTTATTGAAGTATAGTTAATTTACAATGTGTTAGTTTCCAGTGTACAGCAAAGCGATTCAGTTATACAAATGTGTGTGTGTATGTGTGTGTGTGTGTGTGTGTGTATATATTTTTTTATATATATATATATATATATATATATACTTTTTCAGGTTCTTTTCCATTATACGTTATTATAAGATATTGAGTATAGTTCCCTGTGCTAAAGAGTAGGTCCTTGTTGTTTACCAATTTTATATATAGTAGTGTGTATATGTTAATTCCAAACTCCAAATTTATCCCTCCCTCCCCCATTCCCCTTTGGTAGGCATAAGTCTTTGACTCTATTTCTGTTTTGTAAATAAGTTCATTTGTATCATCTTTTTAGATTCCACAAATAAGTGATATCATATATTTGTCTTTTTCTGTCTAACTTACTTCACTTTATATGGTAAACTCTAAGTCCATCCATGTTGCTGCAAAAGGCATTATTTCATTCTTTTTATGGCTGCATAATATTCCATTGTGTGTGTGTGTATGTGTATATATATATATATATATATATATGCCACATCTTCTTTATCTATTCATCTGTTGTTGGACATTTAGCTTGCTTCCATGTCTTGCCTATTATAAATAGTGCTACTGTGAACTTGCATGTGTCTTTTAAAATTAGAGTTTTCTCTGCTATCCCTCAATTTTTTTTTTTTTTTTTTTTTTTTTGGCCATGGTGCAAAACTTGCAGGATCTTAGCTCCCGACCAGGGATTGAACCCAGGCCATGGCAGTGAAAGCACCGAGTCCTACCACTGGACTGCCAGGGAACTCCCTGGTATCCCTCAACTTTGAAAAATCTTATTATACCCTTTGGTCTACTGTCAGGACCAGATGGTATGCATCTTGCAATGGTATAGTGATACTGTAGCTAGAAATTCATTCTCTGTTCCAGCTTTCATGGGATACTAATACCAAGCTACAGCAGTTAAGTATATGTAATATCTCAGAAGGACCATATCTGGCAGTGGAGTATCAAACTTGATCATTTTCTTGAATTAAACAAGAAAATGTCCCCAAGTTGTTGAACTTGGAAGAAAAAGCCTGTGCGTCCGGTGCCTGTGCTCCGCAGCGGGAGAGGCCACAACAGTGAGAGGCCCGCGTACCAAAAAAAAAATAAATCTGAACCCATTTGTCTCTGATATTCCAATCAGAAACCTCTCATATTAGTAGTTCTGGAACTAAGTCTTAGTGATGTTGATATCCCCAGAATGCCCAGAAGGTGGCCTTATGAGCAGCTCTCCACTGAAGGCTCCTTGTTCATCCTCCACATTTGAGTATCATTGAATGGGAGCAGAGAGAATTGGAAGAGGAAGATGGCTAAATCAAATTAGTGATCAAGAGGATAGAGCATGTGTTGGCTTGAGTAAACTTCTGTGGGTGGTTCAAGGAACAGAAGGTAGGGCTGGGATAGGTCCTAGACCAGGTATAGCATGATTATGCCAAATAGAAGGTGGCTTCTAGTTGTCTTTAATAACAGCACATGTTTGTGCCTGGCTGTGTCTGTCTCTTAGGAGCCTAGATATGCTTCAGTGCTCTATACTTCCAGGTTGTGGGTCCATGTGCTAAACATTAAGTACTTTGAGGCTTTGAATCTTTGATAAAATAGTCATGAGTTCTAGCTCATCACCATCCAGGATACCACCTTGTTCTACCTGGTACCAACTCAGTACACAATATAGGATTGCTTAGCAGTGGGTTTTCTTTGTCATCCAGCAAGTTGGGTGTGTCATCCAGGACCACCATATGCAGCACTGTCATGCATATGAATCAAGACCATGTTTTTTCCCTTTAGGTAATTCTCATGTATCAATTACTTCAGTTACGACTCATTTTCCTCAAAATCAGCTTTATTCTAAGATTAAATCAGCTTGCTTACTCTAAAGATTGAAAAGTAAATGATGTCTTCATTAGCTCTCATGTCTATAGCCTTATCAGACATCATGGCAGCCAAGAAGCAGAGGGTGACAGTCCCTAAGATTTTGCTTCATAGAGCAAATGCAGAGCAGTGCCACCCAAGGGAGACTGGGGCCCAGCTCAAACACATCATTAGGTGTTGGTCCAGAACTTCTACTTGTGTGTGGCAAAGTTGAGCTAAGCTTCTTAATTAAGGCTTGGATTTGTAGAGCCTGAGGCTGTAACCACTTTGAGACTCCTTCCTCCCTTTGCAAGACTACCAAAACGAGTAATGGTATGAGGGAAACCTCCAATAGAACATGAGTTCTCAATAAAATATCACCAACTAACAAGACTAACAGTGTGAAAAACAGACTCAACAAATAAAAGATGTATACAGAAGAAACAGAGATTGGAACAACAAGGAAAGAACTTAAAAGTAAAAGATATTTAATTTCCTCCAACAAAAAAGGAAATGGCAATTGTTTAAAAAAAAAAAAAAGAACAAATTGTTGTGAAAACCTGCCAAATGGAAATTTTGGGGGAAAAAAGCCCACCAAAAACTATAGTTAATTTTAAAAAATTCAGTATATTGGGTGAATCTCAGGTTTGGACCTAGCAAATATCAGAACATCAAGAATAAAGAAAACATCTTAGAGAAAAGAAGTTTACAGATAAAAGAATGAGAACTAGACTGATAGACTGTTCATCAACAGTCTTCAATACCAAAAGAGGGAGAAGGAAAATGAGTTTACATTTTATTTTTTTATATAAATTTATTTATTTTTTTTGCTGCGTTGGGTCTTCGTTGCTGTGCACGGGCTTTTGCTAGTTGCGGCGAGCGGGGTCTACTCTTCGTTGCGGTGCGGGGGCTTCTCATTGAAGTGGCTTCTCTTGTTGCAGAGCATGGGCTCTAGGCGCGTGGACTTCAGTAGTTGTGGCTTGTGGGCTCTAGAGCGCAGGCTCAGTAGTTGTGGTTCACGAGCTTAGTTGCTCTGCAGCATGTGGGATCTTCTCAGACTAGGGCTCGAACCCGTGTCCCCTGCATTGGCAGGCGGATTCTTAACCACTGCACCAACAGGGAAGTCCCTAGTTTACATTTTAAAATCTATGACCAACCAAACTATTGGCTAAGAACATGAGGATTAGACATAGAAATAACTGAATTATGCCTAATAGGTTGCCAGCTTTAAAACATGTAACAATCTACTCTAAGAAGCAAAATATAGTAGTGGAATATATGTTTAAAAACTGTCGTTTTTTAAATTCCCATTTGCAAGGAAGCCATATTCAAGGATTAAGGAAGATTTATTAAAAGTGTGGTAAATTAGTTCACTAGTTTTTTTTTTTTTTTTTTGGTACCCGTGTCTCTCACTGTTGTGGCCTCTCCATTTGCAGGGCACAGGCTCCAGACGCGCAGGCTTTACGGCCATGGCTCACGGGCCCAGCCGCTCCACGGCATGTGGGATCTTCCCGGACCGGGGCACGAACCCGTGTCCCCTGCATCGGCAGGCGGACTCTCACCCTCTGCGCCACCGGGGAAGCCCCAGTTCACTAGTTTTAATGAGTGATATTTGAATATAGTTTAGTCTTTTAACAACTCTACATAAAAGTTTAAAGTTCATTTTCATCTCTTTGCCTTTCAGTATTAAAAACTAGATTAGAATATTAGTAAGAGATCAATCTGGAAATAATTCACAGTAATGAATTTGTCCATCCTTTAAAAGAAAAACTACTGGGAAATTATTATGAATGTAGAAAGTCATCATTTTTACCTAGTTCTGGACTTTCCGTTGGGGGAATTCCAAAAAGTGGCAAAGATACTTAGTACTATACATATAGTGCCCTCTCTGTCATGTACTTAATAAGATATCCAGGTAAAGAAGTTTCTGAAAGTTGTCTTCAAATAAAAGGGTAAAAGGTTTCCAATAGCCAAGAAATAAAAGCAACTTTGAACCAAGAGTAAGGTATAATTTTTTCCTATCTTCAAATTTAGTCCATATGATCTTTTCTGGCTTTACTAAACTCTGATCACTTCTCAACAATATGTGAATTCAGTGCATCTATCAACTAAGATATTATTAAGTATCTGTCTTCTTATGTCTGGGTCTAAATAACTCCCTGGTTATATAGTGCCTCCAATTTGAGTCCAAAATCATATACCATATTGGCCAAAAAAGAACTGGCCTCCATATTTTCTGTAGTTGAAAACTTCCCTGGTTCTCACATGAGCTGGAACTAAGCCAGCCAAATACAGAGAAGTCTTGATCAGAATTCTTTGCCTTTTCTCTGATCTTCATGAAAATTCAGCTAAGTGTGAAAAGAAGAAAAAAAAATCTGACCAAAGATTCAGATTCAATATCTCTATAAAGTACTTAATGAGTGATAGGAAATACTGTCTTTCCCCTGATTACTAAGGATTCATGTATTTGACTCTCATACATAAAATAACACCACTTTAATATGATTATAACTTTATGTGTGATTGAAGACATGTCAGTATTAAATTTTTTTTTTTTTTACAGTCATTAGGAGTTTTAAATTTTAAGCTGTAATTGACATGTAACACTATATTGGCTTCAGGTGTGACAATGATTTGATATTTGTGCATATTGCAAATGACGACATAAGTCTAGTTAACAACATTCTTTTTCTCTTTTGAGAATTTTCAAAATCTTTGAGAAACTTCAGTCCTCTTTCTTCTAGTCATGAGTATTCAATTTCTGGAAAGTTCTATGCCTCTGGATGAGAAAATGCCTATAAGAAATTTTATTTTTTACTAATCAGATTTTTTTTTTTTTTTTTTTTTTTTTTTTTGTGCTGTACGTGGGCCTCTCACTGCTGTAGCCTCTCCCGTCGCGGAGCACAGGCTCCGGACGCGCAGGCCCAGCAGCCATGGCCCACGGGCCCAGCCGCCATGCAGCACGTGGGATCCTCCCGGACGGGGGCACGAACCTGCGTCCCCTGCATCGGCAGGCGGGCCCCCAACCACTGCGCCACCAGGGAAGCCCACTAATCAGATTTTTAAATTGGGGACTAAATATTTTGTACTTTAAAATAAGGTTTTTTTTTTTCTATTTCATTCAAAATAGACATAAAAATTGATGTTTGGTTGCTTCAAGAGTTTATTCTTAGTTGTAGTTAATTTAGACTTTCACAGTGATATCGCTCTCTCCCCTTTAGAACTTCCCATTCTTCTAATCTTCTTTTAATTACTCTATAGGAGGTAGAATGCTGATGTGGTTGGGCAGTGTTTATCCCAGAAGGACCATACATAATCCTAAGTCATGTCAGGTTGAAATCTGAAGGAGGGAACTAAGAGAGGAAACAAAGAAAATATTTCCTTCATATATCACCATATAAATGCCAAGTAGATATTAATTTTTTTAAAGTAGGATTGGATGGGACACCACTTTTGCTATAAAGCATTTAGAGAACATATATACATGTACTTTCTTGAAATTTTTTAAAAATGGCCCTCATGTTGATAATACTTACATCTCAGAAATTAAAAAACAAATTGTCATTCCACCAGATGCTTATTAAGTAATCTTTTCATGCCAAACGAAAAAGCACGATCAGTTGTTCAAAATGCCTATGTTTAATTTTTTTTCTCAGTCATCCATCATAAATACACTTTAGGCAAATCTAAGAGTAATCTGACCTACATATTTTGTCCATTTTTAGCCAATATAAGCATATACAGTGTTGAAATATTAATTGCAAATGTCAAAACAGAAAATGAATTATATGTGTAAGTTTTATTTGAGTACTAAGCCCCTACAGGATGATACACCTTAAAATGGTACATATTAAAACATTTTTAGTTATCCACTTCATTAACCACAGACAAAGCTGCTTTAGGAGTAGTATAAAGAATATTACCTGACTATATTCAATAGGGTAAATTATAATATTGGTGGTTCAGAACTCTCTCTACATTGCTTTGGATAGAGAATTTGAAATGACTACCTTAAATAAACCTATTTGAAATCATCATTAAAAGATAATGCATTTATTTTTATTCAGCTATTAGAAAAAGAAAGAGGCATTAATACTGGATTGAAAAGGTAGGAAGCAGATGAAAAAAGAACATGCAGGGTTAACTAGACAGAAAGTAAAATCAAGATATAAACAAAATACTATATCAACTCAAGAGCCTTGACTTAAAAGAAAGCATTTGTAGCCAGACAACTTTCTGATTCTTCTGTTAATGAAACCTACGCTATTCTTGCAATTGCCTTTTTGCACTAGTCCTGCCCAGTGTCTTGAACCAGACCACTAGGGAGAATCGGCTTCAAGAAGTTAAACTCATTTAACCCGGAGCCTCCCGTCAGACACACCTCGTACTGGTAACTCTGGGACAGGGTCCCCGTGCCGCTGACGTCCACCAGGTGGCCCGGAAAGTGGCCCTCGGGCACCGAGCAGCGACTCACCGAGGCCGCCCCGCCCCTCCTGCACAGCCGCACGGCGACGAACACCAGCACCAAGAAGAGGAAGAGCCAGGACACCGACGCCAAAGCACCCACCAGGTAGGCGATGAGCCGGGCGGCCGGAACCGCGTCCGCCGCTTCCGCTTCCGGGGCCGGCAGGTAGGGCCGCGAGAAGCCGTCCACCAGCAGCACGTGCAGCGTGACGCTGGCCGAGAGCGGCGGCTCGCCGTTGTCCTTGACCAGCGCCACCAGCCTGTGCTTGGCCGCGTCGCGCTCGCTCAGCAGCCGGGCCGTGCGCACCTCGCCGTTGTGCGCCCACACGCCGAACAGCCCGGGCTCCGTGGCCTTGAGCAGCTGGTACGACAGCCAGGCGTTCTGGCCCGAGTCGCCGTCCACCGCCACCACCTTGGTCACCAGGTAACCCGCCTCGGCCGCCCTGGGCACCAGCTCGGTGCAGGGCGCCGAGGCGTTCTGCAGCGGGTACAGCACGAAGGGCGCGTTGTCCTTGTCGTCCGCCACGAGCACGCGCACCAGCGCCTGGCTGCTGAGCGCGGGCGAGCCGCGGTCGGCGGCGCCCACGCGGAACTCGAACGCCCGCAGGGCCTCGTAGTCCAGGGACCTCAGGGCGAACAGGTGGCCCTTGTCCGGATTGATGGACACCAGGGAGGCCAGGGGCACGTGCGCGTCGAGGGGCGGCAGCAGCGAGTAGGTGACCTGGGCGTTGGCGCCCGCCTCTCTGTCTGTGGCGCGGACGCTGCCGAAGTGCAGGGCGGGGCTGTTGTTCTCGCGGACGGACAGGGTGTAGGAGGTCTGGGTGAAGGCGGGGGCGTTGTCGTTGACGTCGGACACCAGCACAGTTATGTTGTGCTCGGTTTTCAGCCTGGGGATTCCCATATCTGTGACTGTGATGGTGATGTTGTACTCAGCTCTGATCTCTCTGTCCAGCTCTCCTTCTGACAATAGGGTATAAAAATTCTCTACAGATGGTTTCAAGATGAAGGGGAGATCGTTCTCGATGGAACACACCATTTTCCCATTGTCTCCAGAGTCTAGGTCGGAAACACTGAAAACAGCCACCACAGTCTCTGGCGAGTTCTCTGGGATAGGGCTGGTAATTGAGGACAAGATCAGTTCTGGTGGGTTGTCGTTCACATCAACCACCTGAACTATATCACTGTTGATTTTCCTGAAAGGCCTCCACCATCCTTGGCTTCTATATCCACTTCATAAGTATGGATCGCCTCAAAATTCAAATATTTGATTAGTCGGATATCACCAGTAATTGGATTTAGTTGAAAAGTTTTTCTAATTTCTTCAGAAACATGAAAAACTGCATATGATATTGTCCCCAAATTTCCTGTATCTAAATCAGAAGCTGAAACAGTGACAATAAGAGAGTTAACGGGGCTGTTCTCTAGAACTTGAACCTCATAGAGGGACTGTGTAAATTCTGGGGTGTTGTCGTTTAAGACCAGGATGTGAACCTGGACGGTCCCAGACCTCCGTGGGGTCCCGCCATCCAGCGCAGTGAGCATTAACCTAAGCTCTGGCTGCTCCTCACGATCCAGTGCTTTGTCTAGTACTAGTTCTGGGTACTTCCTTCCATCCCTACGACTGCGTGTGAGAACGTGGAAATGGGAATTAGGAGTGATCGTGTAGTTTTGGAGACTGTTTCTTCCCACATCCAAGTCTTCAGCATTTCCCAAAGGAATTATTGTTCCTGGGGGAGTGTTTTCTAGGATTTTCAGCTGCATTTCATTTTCAGAGAATGCCGGAGAATGGTCATTTACGTCTATCACCTGGAGCTCATTTGTAATAAACTGCAAGAGGTTTTGCAGTAATATCTGAAACTGCAGTATGCATGGTTCTGCGGAGCCGCATAGCTCCTCCCGGTCCAATTTCTCATGCAGGAGCAAATCACCGGTCTGATGGTTGAGCTGAAAATACTGTCTGTTCCCTTTAGACACAACTTGGGCCCCTCTCGCGGCCAGTTTCCCTACACTCAGCCCCAGATCCTTTGCTAGATTGGAGATGAAAAACCCCCTCTCTTTTTCCTCAGCCACAGAGTAGCGTCTCGACTGGGACCCAGCCTGAGACCCACCGAGAAAAACATAGTGAAACAGGACTTGCCTTTGTCTAAGAAAGCGCTCCCCTCCGGCCTCCATTGCATTTTCTGCCATGTTCTTCCGAGAAATACTGTCAAGCTAGCCTCCAACAGCACTGGGAAACGCAGTCTTTTGCCTCCTAACCTTTGAAGAAAACCTAGCGAATAATCCTTACTAGAGTCTTAGATTTGCTTGCTTAAAAATCTGCCCCGACTCACAACCCCTAGTTTACTGCAGTGAATCGTTGTGTTACTGAGTATACACAGTGCCTGCGGTTTAATTCTCCTTCTTAGTCAACAGCGCCACCGTGCGTTCGCTCACAGTTTCAGAATCTTGGAGAAGGTGATGTTTGCTGGGCTTTTAGTTTTGATTTTTTTTAATCGCTTATTCCCTTTTATCAAACCGAGTTGATGCTACTGTAGGAATTCCTTCTGTTATATGGTTCAAATAAACACAATCTAGGGAGAAGAAATGCGCTCTTATCTAAAAGAAGTGACTGTCCCTGGTAGAGTCCCATTTCCATGATTTTGCGGAAGTGGGCACCTGCTAGAACTATTCACCCCACCTCCTGTAATTATTACAGAAAAAGTTTTACAAGATTTTGCTCTAAGTGATGAAGCTTCGCTTTCCTACTTGTGTTTTTCTTTATTTTCCAAATTTTGTAAAATGCACACGAGTTGCATTTATAGTCAGAAAAATGCTACGAAAAGACAACCTCAAGCAAGGTGATAAAAAATTATAATAGATCATGTCAGGGGATATATCCAGAGACCACAAATGCCTAATTCCTTCCACATTTTCGCACTCACTCAAGGAACACAGAGCTTTCTCCTCTTCCTATTTCACAGTAATTCTATGATTACTGGTTTCATCTGTATTAACTCTTTAATCTGCATAACTGTATTTCACCTGTGGAAACCGATATTTATTGCGTTTGTAGAAGTTAGATGTATTGTGGTAATAAGACACACTATGTCTATATATCTTATAGAGTTTCCCATCTAATGGGGTGAACAGAATTTAAACAGATGTTTAAACAGTACTATACAGGAAATGTATAATGAGTGCATTATACATATTGGAAGTATACAATATGGAGACCTAACTTAATGGGGGGGATTCAGAAAGTTTCCCAAAGATGTCCCATTTAATCTGGAATATGAAGGATGAGAAGAAGTTTGCCAGGCTAAAACTAAGATGGGAGTATTGCATATATAAGGAATGCAAAGGCCCGGGGACAGTAAAGCATAGCTATTCTAGATAATGAAGGTAGGATAGTGTACCCAAAGTTTAGTGTCTCAAGAGTAAGTGGGGGGCTTCCCTGGTGGCGCAGTGGTTAAGAATCCACCTACCAATGCAGGAGACACGGGTTCGAGCCCTGGTCCAGAAGATCCTACATGGCGAGGACTAAATTAGCCCGCACGCCCTGGAGCCCGTGCTCTGCAACAAGAGAAGCCACCACAATGAGAAGCCCGTGCACCACAACGAAGAGCAGCCCCAGCTCATGGCAACTAGAGAAAGCTGGTGCGCAGCAACGAAGACTCAACCCAGCCAAAAATAAATAAATAGACATTAAAAAAAAAAGAAACATAAATATCAGCTATTAAAAAATAAAGAGTAAGTGGGAAGACAAGGCTGGACAGGGAGGCAGGGGCCAAATAATAGGTGGCTGGATTTTATTCTAAGAGTGAAACGAAGCTATTGCAAGGTTTTGGGCAGAGCAACGAAACAGCACAAATATTATGTGTTCAATATAGCTTCTTCACAATTATAAGTAATGTTATATGAAGGACCATTTATTAAATTTACTCTTAATATTAGTGATACTAAAAATAACAAAATTACACTTCTTATCCTTATGTTATCTTATTTGGACATAACTGCAAGCTATTTAAATAGCTGTTATCATTTCTGGGGGTACAGAAATTATATGACTTATCCAAGATCCAACAGGTAATAATTTGATACCAAGATACTTCTCTATATGAATGCTAAACTCAAAATGAGACCTTTAAATTTTATATTATAATTTTAATAGTATGTTCAAATAAACATGAAATAATATAAAAATTTAAAGATAGTCTGAAGAACATTAAAAATTAAAATTCCATTTTAATGTGTGGATCAGAAATTGAACTGCAAAAAATAAATAAGAATAAAGAAAGTTAAATGAATCACTTAAGGAATTATGGAAGGAAAATATACATCATAAAATTGTAAACACAATTTCCCCATGTGGATTCCTTAAGCTAGTGGGCAGGAGAGGAGATTAAAATTAAGCAGAAAAAGAAAAAGGAAAACTATCTTGAAGGAAAGAGACACCAAGTACTAATAACTGCATAATGTTTGAATAGCAGTGAAGTTCTGTTAATAACCAAAAATTAAATCAGAGAGCATTTAATTCCAGCAAAATTTGTCCTATGAGTATTTTAATGTATTTGAGTGTCAGTGTATCAAAGATGAAATAAAGACATTTCTTTCCTTCAATCAGTCATTTAAAATTTTTATGAAGAACCTAGTCTTGCAGTCATTGTGCTAATCATGCAATAAATGGAGAGCTACTGAGAAACATAACTGAAGCACTAAAAAGGAAACAAAAAAGCACTGAAAAGTCTAGGAAACTGAAAGGGGGAAAATGGAAGTATTCAGTGAAAAAAAAAATAGAATGAGCAAACCAAGATAAATTTTTTTTTCCATGGGCTTATTTCCAATTGAATCATAAATGCTCCAGATATTTTTTTTAAATGCAATGCCAAATTACATATGAAGTTTCTAAAATTTGGTCATAGACAAAAACATGTACTCTCTCAGATCTTTTGGATTTTAATGAAGTACTCAAAGAATAGATGGTTTTAAATAATTAAAACAGATTTTTAAATGGAGGGATTGAAACAATCAGAGGTTTTAAAATTTTTAATAAAAAGCATGAATAATTAGCATGTCTGAAAATGACTGGACATTGCTATTTATTTAACTACATTTTAGAATATTGGTAGTTGATTTATTGAAGACTTTTAATGTGGATGATTTGTAGAATCCAACAGTCAAGGTTTTCACAATCTCTAAAGAATCATACTTAACAGGTATGAACATTTTAAGGAAGTATATATTTAGAAAAGTGTGAGAGGGTGCTTTGTGATTCATGAATGTACCTATGTTAATGGTTTTAGCCAATGTGAGTTCACAGGAAGAAAGTTTAAACTAGCCTAAGAGAATACTCTATACAAACACAAATATTCTGGGTAGGAAAAAAGAGTAACCCTATGTACTTATTGCAAACTTTCAAAAATGTAGGAATGCAAAAATTACCTAGGGACTGTGGAAGGTGAATTTTGAAAAAAAGTGCTCTAAAAATTAAAGACTTCAGAAAATACAAAATATACTTTCACACATTAAATCGAATTAAGTTACAGTGATATTAACAGTAAGAAAGAAAATTTGCATTCATTATACCACAGAGCAGCACATCTAGAAACACCAGTAACATGCGCTGAATTGGAATAAGATGGTTACATTTCAAATACAAAGAAAACAACTCCAATGGGCAAGGCAGTAAAAAAGGACTCTGCACAATTGGACTGAGACGGCATCATAGACCCTTATTAAAATTTAACTGAATTCAAAACTATTCCTGAAACTGGGGTTTGCCTCACTAACCCTCTCCTCATCTTGAGTAAGGAAGTTTGGGATAACCGGCTTGAGGAACTTGAAAGTCCCAGAGCCTCCCGTCAGACACACCTCGTACTGGTAGCTCTGGGACAGGGTCCCCGTGCCGCTGACGTCCACCAGGTGGCCCGGAAAGGGGCCCTCGGGCACCGAGCAGCGACCCACCGAGGTCGCCCCGCCCCTCCTGCACAGCCGCACCACGACGAACACCAGCACCGAGAAGACGAAGAGCGACGACACCGACGCCAAGGCGACCACCAGATAGACGGTGAGCGGGGCGATCGGGGCCGCGTCCGCCGCTTCCGCTTCACGGGCCGGCAGGTAGGGCTGCGAGAAGCCGTCCACCAGCAGCACGTGCAGCGTGACGCTGGCCGAGAGCGGAGGCTCGCCGTTGTCCTTGACCAGCACCACCAGCCTGTGCTTGGCCGCGTCGCGCTCGCTCAGCAGCCGGGCCGTGCGCACCTCGCCGTTGTGCGCCCACACGCCGAACAGCCCGGGCTCCGTGGCCTTGAGCAGCTGGTACGACAGCCAGGCGTTCTGGCCCGAGTCGCCGTCCACCGCCACCACCTTGGTCACCAGGTAACCCGCCTCGGCCGCCCTGGGCACCAGCTCGGTGCAGGGCGCCGAGGCGTTCTGCAGCGGGTACAGCACGAAGGGCGCGTTGTCCTTGTCGTCCGCCACGAGCACGCGCACCAGCGCCTGGCTGCTGAGCGCGGGCGAGCTGCGGTCGGCGGCGCCCACGCGGAACTGGAACGCCCGCAGGGCCTCGTAGTCCAGGGACCTCAGGGCGAACAGGTGGCCGTTGTCCGGGTTGATGGACACCAGGGAGGCCAGGGGCACGTGCGCGTCGAGGGGCGGCAGCAGCGAGTAGGTGACCTGGGCGTTGGCGCCCGCGTCTCTGTCTGTAGCGCGGACGCTGCCGAAGTGCAGGGCGGGGCTGTTGTTCTCGAGGACGGACAGGGTGTAGGAGGTCTGGGTGAAGGCGGGGGCGTTGTCGTTGACGTCGGACACCAGCACGGTTATGTTGTGCTCGGTTTTCAGCCTGGGGGTTCCCATATCTGTGACGGTGATGGTGATGTTATATTCGGATCTTGTTTCTCGGTCCAGGGCTGTGTTTGTGACTAAACTGTAAAAATTCTCAACAGAGGGTTTAAGAATGAAGGGAAGATCATCTTGGACGGAGCAAACCATCCTTCCATTGTCTCCAGAGTCAGGATCTGAAACGCTGAATACAGCAATTACAGTCTCCTGCAAGCTTTCTGGGATCTCAGTGATAAGCGTTGACATGGTCAGTTCTGGCGGGTTGTCATTCAAATCCATCACTTGGACAAACACCACACAACTGCCAGAAATGCCCCCACCATCTGTCGCCTGAATATTTAATGTATAAGTCTGAATAGATTCAAAATCCAGTTCCTGTGTTAAAAGGAGTTCTCCCGATTTTGCATTTATTCCAAATGTTTTCCGAATATCCTCAGATGCTTGGGAAAGTACATAAGATATTTCTCCATAGGTTCCAATATCTAAATCTCTGGCAGAGACAATGGCAACCTGGGATCCAATGGGGCTGTTTTCTAGGACATGCGCCTCATAGTGCAGCTTTACAAACTCAGGGGCATTATCATTGATGTCTAAGACTTCAATGCGGATTAGGGCGGTCCCAGACCTGGGTGGAATTCCGCCATCCAGCGCTGTGACGGTTAATCTGATCTCAGGCTGTTCCTCTCTATCCAGTGCTTTGTCCAGCACCAGCTGTGGTAATATTGTGCCGTCGGCACTGTCTTGTAATTTAAGATGGAAGTGGGAATTGGGGCTGACTGTGTAACTTTGGAGACTGTTGCTTCCTACATCTAAGTCCTGGGCACGCTCTATCAGGAAAGTAGTTCCAAGAGTGATACTTTCTGAAATTTTCAATATTATTTCTTTGTCTAGGAAAACTGGAGAATGATCATTTATGTCCCTAATCCGTAGCTCAGCCTGGAAAAACTTCAAGGGATTTTCCAGTAACATCTGGAAAGGTAGTACACAGGGCTCGGTAGGGCCACATAGCTCCTCCCGGTCCAGTTTCTCATTTAACAACAAATCCCCGGTCTGCCTATCAAAATGCAAACGCATTTTTTTCCCTTTGGAAACGACCCGGGGGGCCCGAGCAGCTAGATCATCTACCTCCAACCCCAAGTCTTTCAAGAGATTGGCCACAAAGGAGCCACTGTCCATTTCCTCGGCCACTGAATAACGCCTAGGCTCAGAGCCAGCCTGAGCTATGCCCAGCCAAACAAAGAATATCAAGACTTGCCTTTGTTTCAGAAAGCATTTCTTCCTCTCTCCTGCCTCCATCGCACTCTCGTCTCCCAGCAAACTTGACCCAGCTCGGATTCACGTTGTCGCTGATCTATCTCCCAGTATCACTCAGACACTGGGATAAGTGGAGATGCCTATGGCCCTGATTTCCCGGAGCAACTGCCTTAGAAAGCCTCCCTTTCCTGCTTGCTTCTTTAGCAGAGCATCTGGCTAGAGGAGCGCAGACTGGTAGCTTTCTTCCTTCTACTTCTAATGCGGCGCCACCCTGCGTCCTTTCCGAGTGTTTATTTTTACCAAAACATTAAGGAAATCCCAATCCTTTCTTTCAGACTGATGGCAATCTAAATGGAATATTTTCAAGTAGTGTCTCTCAATGTACCGAAGTAACAATAATTCCATATTAACTAAAATCCAGTCCCTAATAACTTTTTAAAATTATCCTTCCATTATCCTCCCCCAGTTTTCTTCAACTTAAATAAGAATTCTATTCACTCTTGAATTCCTTTTACAAATGCACTTATTTTCTTAACCACTTGACATAAGGAATGTCTTAGAAAATTTGTTTTTAAACCAAGTTTCATGATTGTATTGGTGTTACATCTGTTTATTCTAGAACAGTCCCCTGTATTTTATTGATATTGAATTTTTTGAAGTGTCCAGATCAGTTGTCTTACAGGTAAACAAAAGTTAAATATAGCTAAGGCATTGGTACTTGTGACTATAAATTAACAATTAGCTATGCTTCAGAAGAAAAGAAAACACTACTGAAGATAGAGCAATAAAACAACAACTATAGCATTATTCAGAAAGGGAGTGTTTCCTTTACTTTCTACCTAGAGCCCAGAAAGCAAGAATGCCAAGGGTGATAGCTGTCTCCACATACTATCTTGTTTTTAGCTTCAAGTAACCTAATTTAATTGGAGATAAGGTGATGTTAAAGAGATGTATCTCCCGTCTCTCTGTCTTGCATTAGGTTGGCAGAATATGGGGATTTTTTTTTTTTTTTACATGCAATGGAAGGAAAATTGTGGAAGGAAGGACCAAGGCATTTTCTTTTTATTCCAGAGTTCTGAGATAATCCTTAAAGAGGTGAAGTCTTCTTCTGGAAGTACTTGTAGGATGAGCAGGTAAGTGTCAACATCACCAATTTTATGGAATTGTCATCCAACATCTTTTACATGAAGAAAGGTATTTCTGAAACTATTTCCTATGTAAATTTCCTGAATGTTTGCCATGTAGCCATGAAGTTGCCTGGTAATTTTCTTGCAGTGAATGTTTATAATGCACAGATATGAGTGGTATTTAAAATGTGTGGTGAGTACGCACCAGAGATTGGAGAATTCAGTGAGACTGGAAAATTCAGTGAGTCTGGAGAATTCTGTGAACAGCTCCTTAATATACTGAGATTAAATCTTGAGCAGGCTTTGACAACCACGTTGCTGAGGAGCATGCATCTCAAAGGTTGTCACTGATTGTCATGATCTGGACCTTAGGAGGTCTGAGAGTAGTGTTGATACCTACCATTTTCTTCTGTGAGAGTTAAACTTACCATAGGTTGTTCTTCATCCAGTGATTTTCCCCCAAGAATGGGCAAATTACTCACCCCACTATTGCATCGCATATTATTGTGAAATTAAACTCCCTGTGTGGTTTCCAATGGTGGAAAATTCGACCAAATCTCATGCACATCCCCATGCACATTCTGAAACATTCACAAGAATTTTTCAAAGGGGCAACATCTCAGATTCATAGATTTTTCTCAGAAAACAAAAAAGTTTACAGGTAATACTTGGAAATGTATAGTTTCTATAGGTCTGGCTTCCTATTCGGGAGGAAAGGCTCTTCTGTGGGTGTATCTAAAATATTCTTTGATCTCTTAATAGTTTAGATCCACCCACAGAAGAGCCTTTACTCACGAATCTTTGGTCAGTTTGGAAACCACCTTGCTCAGGTCTGTCTGCCCGCCGCTACGCAGACACTCCCCTTTCCGCTGCGAGGCCAAATCTCCAGGAACCGGCTATAAAAAGCAGCCTTCCTTTTCCTGGACTGCTTACGCTACGCCCAGGAAGAAAAGGAAAACTCACCACTTGCCTTTTTCTGCTGGATTTTCTCTCAGTTTCCAGCATAGCCTCTTGGACTGCGTTGTCTTTAATGAAAGAAGCCTTCGGAAGTCTTCCAGTAGGGATAACATCAACATATATCTAGTTCCCATTTGTTTGAAGAAAGGTCTAAAATCTCAGCTTGCTGCCGACGTTTTCCAAGGCGCGTCAACCCCCAGCCCCTCTCAGTTTTGTCTTTTGTAAAATGGAGTCTGTGGCAAGCGCCTGGCTCCACCTCCATTTTTAGCCTGCAGCGCCGCCAGGCGTCTGAACTGCAAACCTGGTTTGTACAGCGCTTTCCCTCAGAAACTGTCAAAAAACAACAACAAGAAAAACAAAAGAGTGTTCGTGTCACGTGGTCTAGTGGCACAATTCTTACCTCCTGATAGTTTAAATTACTTCTCCGACTTTTGGTTTAGCTAATTACAATTTTTAATTAGTATACGGCTTTATTATCATCCAGCTGTACAATTTCTTTTGAGAGTAATTTGAATTTGATTTCTTCCATTTTAGACAGGCCAGTCGTTTGGCTGTACATTCACTGAGTTTTTAAATTCATCGGCAGGTGTTTATTACACACAGATTAATTTCAGGCACTGTGAAAGGCATTAGGGATATAAAATGGAATAAAGCCTGGTACTTACACCCCAAGAGGTTACAGCCTAGAAGTAAAGTAAAGCGATAATTACTGTAGTGAGTCATACGTGCTAAGACACTGATTTGCACAGGCACTCTGAAGTACTCAAAAGGAATATTTAAGCAAGAACAGAAATGGAGTATCAGGAAAGATTCTCAGAGGAGGTGAGGTTCGAGGTACGTTGAATTTTATGGTACCAACTTAAAAAGAAACCCATTGAAATAGTTTTCGACTGCAGATAATGTAGATAAAGTATTTCTGATTTTACAGGAAAGAAGATTTACTCAAATGATGGGAACATCATGGCTTATTTGGGATACAGTCTTTTACTCAGTCAACATCACAGAGTTCTGTATGACGTGTTGTGGGGTGACAACTAACTAAAAGACTAGGGCTGGGCCCTTGTTTCCTATTTCAATTTGCTCATCTACCTAATACTCAACTTAAAGGAGAGTCCTAAGCATGAGTATGTGCGTGTGTGAGTGGCTTCTTCTGTTAACAATATCTTTAGGAGATATTTTTGAGTGGTGATTAAGAGCACAGACTTTTATGTCAGGAAATATTCAAGTACTGGCTCTGCTACATCGTATATGTTAAGTTAGGAAAATTCTTTACTCTCTCCAGACTTCAGTTTCCTCATCTGAAAAAAAAAAAAAAAAAAAACAACTGATGAAAGGATGGTATCTACTTCATGAATTCGTAAGAACTAAGTGAAACAATGCTTATGAAATAGTCAGCCTAGTTCTTGGAACATCATAGTGTTTCATAAGTGCTAGCTATTTTAAGTGGTGATACAGTGAAAACAGGGAACTTACCTACATAGTTCGGTTTACTCCTACCAACAAATGTAAGTCTAAATGACCCTCTTGTGTATGTTGGTGGGAATGTAAATTGGTGCAGCCACTATGGAAAAGAGTATGGAGGTTCCTCAAAAAAAGAACTATCATATGATCCAGCAATTCCACTTATGGGTATATATCTGAAGGAAATGAAATCACTATCTCGAAGAAATATTTGCACCCCTATGTTCATTGTAGCATTATTCACAATAGCCAAGACATGGAAAAAACCTAAGTGTCCATCCATGGATGAATAAAGAAAATGTGGTGTGTATATATACATGGTAATTATGCCAGAAAAAGGATATGTTAACTGACCTTACTGTGGTAAACATCTTGCAGCAGAAAGGGGAATATTAGAGTAGTGGCAAGAGGACAGACCCAAGCAGGGTGGTTTACAAAGAAACCAAAGAATATCTTAGATCCACCCACAGAAGAGCCTTTGGTTCCAAAGGGAAGGCAGATGTATAGAAGTGCTACATTTCCAAGTATTACTTGTAGACTTCCTTTCTGTATTCTGAGAAAAATCTATGAATCTGAGATGTTCTCCCTTTGAAAAATTCTTCTAGAGTACCAGAATGTACATGAGGAAGTGCATGAGATTTGCGTGAATATTCCATCATTGGAAACTACACAGTCAGTTCAATTTCCGTTTTGTTGTTGTTGTAATTATGGTGACAATATTGAGCTCTCCTCTCATAGCAACTTTCTATTATTGAAGTATAGTTGATTTACACTATCATGTTAGTTTCAGGTGTACAGCAAAGTGATATAGATATATATACATACATATATATATTCTTTTTCAGATTCATTTTCATTATAGGTTATTACAAGATATTGAATACAGCTCCCTGTGGTATATAGTAAATCCTTGTTGTTTATCTGTTTTATATATAATATTGTATATCTGTTACTCCAAACTCCTATTTTATCTCCTCCCCCTTCCCCTTGAGTAACCATAATTTGGTTTTCTATCTGTGAGTCTTTCTAATTTGTAAACAAGTTTATTTGTATTATTTCTTATATTCCATATATAAGCGATACCAGATAATATTTGTCTTTCTTGGTCTGACTGACTTCACTTTCTATGATAATCTCTAAGTCCATCCATGTTGCTGCAAATGGCATTATTTCATTCTTTTACACGGCTGAGTAACATTCTTTTTGTATATGTACACCACATCTTTATCCATTCATCTGTTGATGGACATTTCCATTGTTTCCATGTTTTGGCGATTGTGAGTAGTTCTGCTATGAACGTAGGGGTGCATGTATCTCTTTGAATTATAGTTTTGTCTGGATTATGGCCAGGAGTGGGATTGCTGGATCATATGGTACTCTATTTGTAGTTTTTATAGGAATCTCCATGCTGTTCTCCATAGTGGCTGCACCAATTTACATTCCTACAAACAGTGTAGGAGGGCTGCCTTTTCTCCACACTGTCTCCAGCATTTGTTATTTGTAGACTTTTTAAAGATGGCCATTCTGACCGGTGTCAGGAGGTACCTTATTATAGTTTTGATTTGCATTTCTCTACTAATCAGTGATGTTGAGCATCTTTTCATGTGTCTGTTGGGCATCTGGATGTCTTCTTTGGAGAAATGTCTATTTGGGTCTTCTGCCCATTTTTTGATTGGGTTCTTTGTTTGTATGTTTGTTTGTTTTTTGGTATTAAGTTGTATGAGCTGTTTGGATATTTTAGAAATTAAGCCCTTGTTGGTCTCATCGTTTGTAAATATTTTCTCCCGTGCTGTAGGTTGTCTTCTTGTTTTGTTGATGGTTTCCTTTGCTCTGCAAAAGCTAATAAGGTTGATTAGGTCCCATTTGTTTAATTTTGCTTCTATTTCTTTTGCCTTGGGAGACTAATCTAAGAATATATTGCTGTAACTTATATCAGAGAATCATTTACGTATGTTCTCTTTTAGGAATTTTATGGTGTCGTGTCTTATATTTAAGTCTTTAAGCTATTTTGAGTTTATTTTTGTGTATGGTGGGAGGGAGTACTCTAACTTCATTAATTTACATGTGGCTGTCCAGAGTTCCCAACACCAGTTGAGAACAGACTGTCTTTTCTCCACTGTATATTCTTCTCTCCTTCCTCAAAGATTAGTCGACTGTCAGTGTGTGGATTTGTTTCCGGGATGCTTATTCTTTCCCATTGATCTGTATGTCTGTTTTTGTGTCTATATCATACTGTGGTTTTTTTAATAACATTTTTTAAATTTTGGATTGCACTTGGGCAAGGGCAAGGGATCTGGTGTGTGTTTGTGTGTGTGTGTGTGTGTGTGTATGTATGTGTTTTCCAATCATTTTTTTCAGGACTGCTAAGGTCCTTTCTTTTGTTAAGACCGTGCTGTGCGGCATAGGGGATCTTAGTTCCCTGACCAGGGATCGAACCTACGCCCCCTATATTGGGAGCACAGAATCTTAAACAATGAATCGCAAGGGAAGTCCCCACACTGTGTTGTTTGTAATTTATTTTATTGAAGGATAGTTGAGTTATGATGTTGTGATGATTTCTGATGTAGAGCAGAGTGATTCAGTTTTACCTATATACAGATACTTTTTCATATTCATGTCCATTACTATTTATCATAGGATATTGTGTATAGTTAAATATGCTTTACTGTAGTACCTCGTTCTTGATCCATTCTCTATATAATAGTTTGCATCTGCTAATCCCAAACTCCCAATCCATATCTCTCCTTCTTGGCAACCACAGGTCTGTTATCTATGACTCTGAGTCTGTTTCTGTTTGCAGATGAGTTTGTTTTTGTCATATTTCAGATTCCACATGTAAGTGATACCATATGGTATTCGTCTTTCTCTTTCCGACTTCCTTCACTTAGTTTTGGGAAGTGGTAGTGGGAAGATGTTTTCCATACCATTTCACAGAAAGACCAGAATGAAATTTTAGGCCAAGCCAATGTGATAATCTCTTGGTCCATCCGTGTTGCTTCAAATGGCATTATTTCAGCTTCTTTTATGGCTGAGTAGTACTCCATTATATATGTATATATACACCATATCGTCTTGATCCCTTCATCTCTTGACTGACATTTAGGTTGATCCTATGTCTTGGCTATCGTGGGTAGTGCTCCTGTGAACCTAGGGGTGCATGTATCTCTTTGAATGATAGTTTTGTCTGGATGTATGACCAGGAGTGGTATTGCAGGATCATATGGTAATTCTAGCTGTACTTTTTTGAGGAACCTGCCTACTGTTTTGTATAGTGGCTGCAACAATTTATATTCCCCCCGCACAGTATAAGAGGGTTACCTTTTCTCCACACCCTCCAGCATTTGTTATTTGTAGACTTTTTAATGATGGCCGTTCTGACCCGTGTGAGGTGGTACCTCAGTGTGCTTTTGATTTGCATTTCTCTACTAATCAGTGATGTTGAGCATCTTTTCATGTGTCTATTGGCCATCTGGATGTCTTCTTTGGAGAAATGTCTGTTTGGCTCTTCTGTGCATTTTTGACTGGGATGTTCATTTTTCTTTTATACATTTGTTTGTCTGAGCTGTTCGTATATTTTAGCAGTTAAGCCCTTGTCGGTCACATGCTTTGCACATCTTTTCTCCCATTCAGAAGGTGATCTTTTTGTTTCGTTGATGCTTTCCTTCGCTATGCAAAAACATATAAGGATGATTAGGTCCCATTTGTTTATATTTGCTTTCATTTCTTTTGCACTGGGAGACCGATCTAAGAAAATATTGCTACAATGTATGTCACAGAATGTTTTGCCTACGTTCTAGGAGTTTTATGGTGTCCTGTCTTACATTTAAGTCTTTAAGGCATTTTGAGTTTATTTTTGTATATAGTGGGAGGGAGTGTCTACCTTCATTGATTTTCATGTGTCTGTTCTCATTCCCAGTACGACTTGCTGAAGAGACTGTCTTTTCCGCATTTTATATACTTGCCTCCTTCATGGAAGATTAATCGTCCATTGGTCTGTGGATTTCGTGCCGGGCTCCTTCATCTGTTACAGTGATGTATGTATCTGTTTTTTGCCTATACCACATTATGTTTCTTTCGATTTATTTTATTGAAGTATAGTTCATTTACAGTGCTTTCTGCTGTACAGCACCGTGATTCAGTTTTATATATATATATATACTTTGCACATTCCTTTTTAGTGCAGTTTATCAGAAGATATCGAATGTAGTTCCCTGTGCTGTACAATAGGACCTTGTTGTTTATTTATTCTCTATAGAATAGTTTGCATCTGCTAATCCCAAACTTGCCATCCATCCCTCTCCCAGTTCCTCTCCCCCTTGGCCACCGCAGGTCTGTTTTCTATGTCTTTGAGTCTGTTTCTCTTATGTTGGTAAGTTCATTTGTGTCCTATTTCTGATTCCCTGTATAAGTAATATCACATGGTATTTCTGACTTCCTGCATGTAGTATGATAATCTCCAGGTCCTTCCAGGTTGCTGCAAATGGCATTATTGCATTATATTTTATGCCTGAGTACTATTCCACTGTATACATGTACCACATCTTCTTTTTTTTTCCTATTTTATTTTATTTTATTATTATTTTTTACATCTTTTTTGGAGTATAATTGCTTTACAATGGTGTGTTAGTTTCTGCTTCATAACAAAGTGAATCAGTTTTACATATACATATGTTCCCATATCTCTTCCCTCTTGTGTCTCCCTCCCTCCCACCCTCCCTATCCCACCCCTCTAGGTGGTCACAAAGCACTGAGCTGATCTCCCTGTGCTATGCGGCTGCCTCCCACTAGCTATCTATTTTACGTTTGATAGTGTATATATGTCCATGCCATTCTCTCACTTTGTCACAGCTTACCCTTCCCCCGCCCCATATCCTCAAGTCCATTGTCTAGTAGGTCTGTGTCTTTATTCCTGTCTTACCCCTAGGTTCTTCATGACATTTTTTTTTCTTAAATTCCATATATATGTGTTAGCATACGGTATTTGTCTTTCTCTTTCTGACTTACTTCACTCTCTATGACAGACTCTAGGTCAATCGACCTCTTTACAAATACTTCAATTTCATTTCTTTTTATGGCTGAGTAATATTCCATTGTATATATGTGCCACATGTTCTTGATCCATTCATCTGTCGATCGACACTTAGGTTATTCCCATGTCTTGGCTTGTGAATAGTGCTGCTGTGAACATAGGGGTGCATGTATCTCTTTGAATGAAAGTTTTGTCTGGATGTATGACCTGGAGTGGGATTGCAGGATCATATGGTAATTCTAGCTGTAATTTTTTGAGGAACTGGCCTACTGTTTTTTATAGTGGCTGCAACAATTTATATTCCCCCTGCAGTGTAAGAGGGTTACCTTTTCTCCACACCCTCTCCAGCATTTGTTATTTGTAGACTTTTTAATGATGGCCATTCTGACCCGTGTGAGGTGGTACCTCAATGTACTTTTGATTTGCATTTCTCTACTAATCAGTGATGTTGAGCATCTTTTCATGTGTCTATTGGCCCTCTGGATGTCTTCTTGGAGAAATGTCTGTTTAGCTCTTCTGTGCATTTTTGAGTCGGTTGTTCATTTTTCTTTTATACATTTGTTTGTATGAGCTGTTTGTATATTTTAGCAGTTAAGCCCTTGTCGGTCACATCATTTGCAAATCTTTTCTCCCATTCCGAAGTTGATCTTTTTGTTTCGTTTTTGCTTTCCTTCGCTATGCAAAAGCATATAAGGATGATTAGGTCCCATTTGTTTATATTTGCTTTCATTTCTTTTGCACTGGGAGACCGATGTAAGAAAATATTGCTACAATGTATGTCACAGAATGTTTTGCCTATGTTCTAGGAGTTTTATGGTGTCCTGTCTTACATTTAAGTCTTTAAGCCATTTTGAGTTTATTTTTGTATATAGTGGGAGGGAGTTTCTTAATTGATTTTCATGTGTCTGTCCTCATTCCCAGTACCGCTTGATGAAGAGACTGTGTTTTCCGCATTTTATATACTTGCCTCCTTCATGGAAGATTAATCGTCCATTGATCTGTGGATTTCGTGCCGGGCTCCTTCATCTGTTACAGTGATGTATGTATTTGTTTTTGTGCCTATAGCACACTATGTTTCTTTTGATTTATTTTATTGAAGTATAGTTCATTTACAGTGCTTTGTTAATTTCTGCTGTACAGCACAGTGATTCAGTTTTACATACATGTATACTTTCCACATTCTTTTTTCGTACAGTTTATCAGGGTATATTGAATGTAGTTCCCTGTGCTATACTGTAGGACCTAGTTGTTTCTTTATTCTCTATAGAATAGTTTGCATCTGCTAATCCCAAACTTCCCATCCATCTGTCTCCCAGTTCCTCTCCCCCTTGGCCACCACAGGTCTGTTTTCTATGTCTTTGAGTCTGTTTCTCTTATATAGGTAAGTTTATTTGTGTCCTATTTCTGATTCTCTGTATAAGTAATATCACATGGTATTTGTCTTTCTCTTTTTGACTTTCTGCATGTAGTATGATAATCTCTAGGTCCTTCCGGTTTGCTGCAAATGGCATTATTGCATTATCTTTTACGGCTGAGTACTACTCCATTGTATACATGTACCACATCTTCTTGATCCATTCATCTGTCGATCAACATTTAGGTTATTCCCATGTCTTGGGTTGTGAATAGTGCTGCTGTGAACATAGGAGTGCATGTATCTCTTTGAATGATAGTTTTGTCTGGATATATGCCAAGCACTAGGATTGCTGGATCATAATGTACCTCTTTTTGAGCTTTTTGGAGGTCGCTGCTTGTTGTTGCCTCTAGTTGCTACACCCATTTACATTCCCACCAGTAGTGCCGGAGGGTTTCCTTTTGTCACACCCTCTCCAGCATTTCTTCTTTGTAGGCTTTTTAGTGATGGCCATTCTGACTGGTGTGAGGTGATACCACTTTGTAGTTTTAATTTGTGTTTCTCTAATAATCAGCAATGCTGAGCATTTTTCATGTGTCCATTGGCCATCTGGAAGTCTTCTTTGAACAAATCTCTATTTAAGTCTTCTGCCCATTTTTGGATTGGTTGTTTAGTTTGTTTGTTGGTTTGTATTGAGTTATATGAACTGTGTGTATATTTTAGAAGTTAATCCCTTGTCGGTCGCATCGTTGAAAACATTTTCTTTCATTCTGTAGTATTTTTGTTCTGTTTTGTTGATGCTTTCCTTTGCTGTGGAAGAGCTTATAAGGTTGATTAGTCCCATTTGCTTATTTTTGCTTTTAATTCTTTTTTGTTGGCCAGCTGATGTAAAAAACATTGCTAGGATTTTTGTCAGAGGATGTTTTGCCTATGATTTCTTCTAGGTGTTTTATGGTGTCATGTCTTTATATTTAAGTCTTTAAGCCATTTTGAGTTTATTTTTGTGCATAGTGAGAGGGAGTGTTCTAACTTCATTGATTTACATGTGGCTGTTTATCTTTCCCTATACCACTGGCTGTAGAGACTGTCTTTTCTTCATTGTATATACTTGCTGCTTCGTCAAAGATTAATTGACTGTCAGTGTGTGGATTTATTTCTGAGCTCCTTATTTTGTTCCAGTGATCTATATGTCTGTTTTTGTGGCAATACTACACTGTGGGTTTATTATTTTTTTTTAATTGAACTGTACTTGTGTTTCAATATTGTGTCCATTTCTGCTCTACAGCACAGTGATTCAGTCTTATTGACATATATATTCTTTTTCATATTCCTTTCCATTACAGTTTATCACAGGATATTGTGTATAGTTCCCTGTTGTATACAGTAGGACCTTGTTGTTTATCCATTCTGTATATAATAGTTTGCATCTGCTAATCCCAAACTCCCTGTCTAGCCCTCTCCTAGTTCCTCTCCTTCTTGGCAACCACACTTCTGTTCTCTGTGTCTCTGAGTTTGTTTCTGTTTGCAGATGAGTTCATTTTGTCATGTTTCAGATTCCACATGTAAGTGATACCATATGTATTTTTTTTTTTCTTTCTGACTTCCTTCACTTAGTTTTGGGAAGTGGTACTGGGAAGATGTTTTCCATACCATGTTATGGAAAGAGTGGAACGAACTTTTTGGCCAACCCAATGTGATGAATCTCTTGGTCCGTCCATGTTGCTGCAAATGGCATTATTTCATTCTTTTTTATGGCCGAGTAGTACTCCATTATATATATGTATGTATATGTGTATATATATATATATATATATATATATATATATATATACACAATATTGTCTTGATCCATTCATCTCTTGACAGACATTTAGGTTGTTTCCACGTCTTGGGTATTGTGGATAGTGCTCCTCTGAACATAGGGGTGCATGTATCTCTTTGAATGATAGTTTTGTCTGGATATATGTCAAGGAATGGGATTGCTGGATTATAATGTAACTCTTTTTGAACTTTTTGGAGGACACTGCTTACTGTTTCCCCTAGTTGCTACACTCATTTACATTACCACCAGTAGTGTAGGAGGGTTCCCTTTCCTCATATCCTCTCCATCATTTGTTATCTGTAGAGTTTTTAGTGATGGCCATTCTGACTGGCGTGAGGTGGTACCACTTTGTAGTTTTGATTTGCATTTCTCTAATAATCAGCAACGTTGAGCATTTTTTGATGTGTCCATTGGCTGTCTGGATGTCTTCTTTGAAGAAATCTCTATTTAAGTCTTCTGCCCTTTTTTGGATTAGGTTGTTCGGTGTTTTTTTGTTTGTTTGTTTTGTTCTTTGGGTTTTGGTGGGGTTTTTTTGGTGGGGTTTTTTTTTGTATTGAGTTCTATGAGCTCTTTGTGTATTTTAGAAGTTAAATAATCCCTTGTTGGTCACATCGTTTGAAAATATTTTTTTTTATTCTGTAGGTTTTTTTCTTTGTTGATGCTTTCCTTTGCTGTGCAATTACTTATACAGTTGATTAATCCCGTTTGTTTATTTTTGCTTTTAATTCTTTTTTGTTTGCTGGCTAATCTAAAAAAAATATCACTTGGATTTTTGTTAGAGATATTTTGCCTATGATTTGTTTTCGGTGTTTTATGGTGTCATGTCTTATATTTAAGTCTTTAAGCCATTTTGAATTTATTTTTGTGTTTGATGGGAGGGAGTGTTCTATCTTTATTGATTTACATGTGGCGTTTATCTTTCCCTATACCAGTTGCTGAAGAGACTGTCTTTCTTCATATTATATACTTCCTCCTTCGTCAAAGATTAATTGACTGTCGGTGTGTGGATTTTTTTCTGGGTTCCTTATTGGGTTCCATTAATCTATGTCTGCTTTTATGTCACTACCACACTGTGTTTTTATTTATTATTTTATTGAAGTATATTTGATATGCAGGGATGTGTTAATTTTCTGCTCTGCTGCACAGTATTTAGTTTAACTGTATAAAGATTCTTTTTCATATTCCTTTCCATTACAGAGTATCACAGGATGTTTATAGTTGCCTGTGGTATATAGAAGGACGTAGTTATCTATCCATTCTCTATGTAATAGTTTACATCTGGGGCTTCCCTGGTGGCGCAGTGGTTGAGAGTCCGCCTGCCGATGCAGGGGACACGGGTTCGTGCCCCAGTCTGGGAAGATCCCACATTCCGCGGAGCGGCTGGGCCCGTGAGCCATGGCCGCTGAGCCTGCGCGTCCGGAGCCTGTGCTCTGCAACGGGAGAGGCCACAACAGTGAGAGGCCCGCGTACCGCAAAAAAAAAAAAAAAAAAAAATAGTTTACATCTGCTAATCCCAGACTCCCAATCCATCTCCCCCCAATCATTCTCCCCCTTGGCAACCACTGGTCTGTTGTTTATGTCTTTGAGCCTGTTTCTGTTGTGTAGGTAAGTTCATTTGTGTCCTATTTCTGATTCCACATATAAGTGATATCATATGGTATTGTCTTTCTCTTTTTAACTTCCTGCATTTAGTGTGATAGTTGCTAGGTCCTTCCATGTTGCTGCAAATGGCATTATTTCATTTTTTTTATGGCTGATTACTAGTCCATTGTATACATGTACCACATCCTCTTGATTCCTTCATCTGTCCATGGACATTTAGGTTGTTCCCGTGTCTTGGCTTGTGAATAGTGCTGCTGTGAACGTAGGGGTGCATGTATCTCTTTGAATAATAGTTTTATCTGGATATATGCCAAGGAGTGGGATTGCTGGATCATAATGTAACTCCTTTGGTACTTTTGGGGGGACCCTATTTACTGTTTCCCCTAGTGGCTACACCCGTTTACACTTCCACCAATAGTGTAGGAGGGTTCCCTTTTCTCACACCCTCTCCAGCATTTGTTCTTTGTAGACTTTTTGGTGATTGCCATTCTGACTGGTGTTAGGTGGTACCGCTTTGTAGTTTTGATGCATTTCTCTAATAATTAGCATGCTGAGAATCTTTTTATGTGCATTTTGGTTATCTGTATCTCTTCTTTTGAGACATGTCATTTGGCCTTCTGCTCATTTTTCAAAAAATTTTTTATATTGTTTTATGGCCTTATTCTCATTTTGTTCATTGTTTTGAATTTTTTTGTAGGCTTGTTTTAATTTCTTTCTTCTTTTGTTCTCCTGTGATTTGATGACTGTCTTTAGTGTTATGTTTGGATTTTTTTTCCTTTTATGTGTGTGTATCTTATAGATTTTTGGTTTGTGATTACCACGGGGTTTTTATAAAGCAATTCATATATATATATATATATATATGTGATTATTTCAAGTTGCTCATGTCCTACTTTCAATTGCCTTTTAACACCCTGCATTCGTACTCTCCCCTCATGATTACTGTGTTTGATATACTTTATATCAAGTTGTTTTCATGTATTCCTTAACTGCTTATCGTGGATATAGATGGTTTTACTTCTTTTATTTTTTAACCCTCTTACTAATGTCCTACTAACTTTTTGCAGGGATGATTTTCTACCTTTACTTTATGTTTGCCTTTACTAATGAACTTTTTCAGTTTGTAATATCCATGTTCCTATTTGTGACCCTTTCTTTTTTGATTATAGAATTTCCTGTAACATTTCTTGTTAAGCTGGTTTGGTGGTGGTGAACTCTAGCTTTTGCCTGTCTTTAAAGCTTTTGATCTCTCCATCAACTCTGAATGAGAGCCTTGCTGGGTAGAGTATTCTTGGTTGTTGATTTTTCTCTTTCATCAGGTTAAATATATTGTGCCACTCCCTTCAATTTCTGCTGAAAAATCAGCTGGTAGCCTTATGGTGGTCCCCTGTGAGAGTTGGTTGTTGCTTTTTCCTTGCTGCTTTTACTACTCTCTTTAACCTTTGTCACTTTAAGTACAGTGTCTTGGCGTGTTCCTCTTTGTGTTAATACTGTACAGAACTCTCTGCACCTTCTGGACTTGGATGTCTGTTTCCTTTCCCGGTTAGGGAAGTTTTCAGCTATTATGTCTGCGAATATGTTCTCAGCCCCCTTTGTCTCTCTTCTCCTTCTGGTACCCCTATAATGTGAATGCTTGGTATTGTGCCAGAGGTCTTTTAAATTGTCTTCATTTCTTTTCATTCTTTTTTTTTTCTGTTCAGCATCACTGATTTCACTACTCCATCTAGATTACTGATCTGTTCCTCTGTATCATTTAGTCTTATTCTCCTGTTGATTCCTTCTACTGTATTTTTTTTTTTTTTTTTTTTTTTTTTTTTTTTTTGCGGTATGCGGACCTCTCACTGTTGTGGCCTCTCCCGTTGTGGAGCACAGGCTCCAGACGCGCAGGCTCAGCGGCCATGGCTCACAGGCCTAGCCACTCTGCGGCATGTGGGATCTTCCCGGACCAGGGCACGAACCTGTGTCCCCTGCATCAGCATGCGGACTCTCAACCACTGCGCCACCAGGGAAGCCCTCTACTGTATTTTTTATTTCAGTTATTGTATTCTTGATTTCTGTTTGGTTGTTCTTTATATTTTCTAACTCCTTTTTAAAAACTTCTAACTTCTCACTCGGTGCAGCCATTCTTCTCCCGAGTTCTTTGATCAACTTTACGATCACTACCCTGAACTTCTTTTTGGTTAGATTGCCTATCTTCACTTAGTTCTTCTTCTGGGGTTTTATCTTGTTCTTTTCTCTGGAACATGTTTCTCTGTCACCTCATTTTGCCTAAATTGCTGTTTTTATTTTTATGTATGTGGTAGGTTGGTTGTATTTCTCAACCTTGGAGAAGTGGCCTTTTGTAGGATATGTCCTATGTGTCCCAGCAGCACATGCCCCTCTTGTCACCCAAGCTATATGTTCTAGGGGTTCCCCCTATGAAGGCCATGTGGGTCCTTCTGTTGTGGCAGGCTATATGGGTGGTATGCTAGGCTTGGTTGGTTCCCAGTCTGGTTGGTTGCCGGACCCTGCCTTATGTGGAGGCTGCTGTCTGCACATTGGTGGGTGAAGCCAGGTTCTGGGGTTAGTGCTGGCCTACTGGTGGGCAGAGACAGGTCCTGGGCTCTGGTAGCAGGACACAAGCGTTCTAGAGCTGGTATCTGATTGCTGATGGGGGGATGGTTCCTGATAGAGTTGGATACAAGGTCCTGGGTATGCTGAAGTTTGTGCTGGCCTCCTAGTGGACAAGGCTATGGCCTAGCTGGTCCCAGGGCAGGGTCTGGCCTGCTGATCGGCAGGCTGGGTTCTCAGGTTCAGGGATTATGGTTTTCTTGAGTCTGGTATCTGCCCCCTGGTGGGTGAGGCTGGTCCAGAGGCTAGAACAGGCTCTGTGGAGGTCAGGACCAGGGACTAGGGGATTCTGGGACTGGTGCCTGCCCGCTGGTGTTTGGAGCTGGGTCCTGGTCCCTCTGGTGGGCAGGGCCATGTCCAGAGGTGACTGTGGGCTCAGGGGTCTTAAGGCAGCCTGTCTGTTGATGGGTGTGGCTCTGTCCCTGCCCAGTTAGTTGCTTGGCCTGAGGCATCCCAGCACTGGCATCTCCGTGCTTTTGGGTGGGGCCAGGTCTTGGTGCTTATGAGCTAAAGGGAGGATTCCACAACAGCACTTGCCAGCAGCAGTGTCCACATGGTAGAAGGAGCTCCCCAGAATGGCCTCTGCCAGTGTCTGTGTTCCCAGGGTGAGCTGTAGTTGCCTCCTGCCTCTCTGGGAGACTCTCTGAGATCAGCAGGTAGGTCTGACCCAGGCTTCTCTCAAATTACAGCTTCTGCCCTGGGTACTGGAGCATGTCAGATTTTGTGTGCTCCCTTTAAGAGTGAAGTCTCTATTTCTCCAGCCCTCTGGGACTACTGAAAGTAAGCCCCACTGGCCTTCAAAGCCAAATGCTCATCTTCCTGGTGCAGGGCCCCCAGGCTGGGAAGCCTGTCATGGGGCTCAGATTTCTCACTCCTTTGAGAGAACCTCTGCAATGTAATTATTCTTCAGTTTGTGGATCACCCACCCAGCAAAATGGGACTTGACTGTATCACCAGTCTGCCCCTTCTACTCATCTTGTTTTGGTTCCTTCTTTATGTCTTAAGTTGTAGAAAGTCTTTTTTGATATGTTCCCGTCTTTTTCATAGATTGATTTTTCTGGAGATGGTTGTGATTTTGGTGTGCCTGTGAGAGGAAGTGAGCTGAGGGTCTTTCTACTCTGCCGTCTTGGCCAGTCCTCCTAGGATTTTTGATTTGAGACCTTTCCTTTATCCAAATATATGTATTTAGTACTATAAATTTCCCTCTTAGCACAGTTTTTGCTGTTGTCCACAAATTTTGATATGCTGTATTTTCATATTCATTCAATTCATTGCATTTTAAGACTTCCCTTGAGAATTACTCCTTGACATGTAGATTATTAAGATGTTTGTTATTTAGTTTGCAACTGTGTTGGAGTTTTTCATCTTATCCTTCTATTATTTATTCATTTCTAATTTGCTCTCATTATGGTTGCAGAGTAACTTCTGTATCATTTTCATTTTTTTTAATTTGTTGGGGTTTGTTTTATGGCCCAGGACATAGTCTATCTTGGTGTAAGTTCTGTAAGCATTTGAAAAGAGTATAATTCTGCTTTTATTATGTTCTGAGACTCTGAATTTAATTTAAACCTTCTGTATTAACTGGCTTCTCTGACACTACTCTGGTAGAGGAAGAGAGAAAGCTGACTCATTATTGCCAGGGAGAGTTGGAAGTCCAGGTTCCCCACTTGGCCGCTGTTGACATCTGAAGAGGTGAGCTACTCACTACCATGGGTGGGTGGGAGTTCCAGCTTCCCACATTTTCTCCACTGATACCATGGCAGGTAGGGGATAGGAGTGGGGAGGCTTGTTACACAAGTGTGTGAAACACAAGCCTTCCCACTCAGCTTTGCTGGCATGGGTGGTAGGGGGACTATTTTTTTTTCTGTGTTGTTTGTCCAGAGTAAAGCAATTATTATCTAAAAGTTTTATGTCTTGCTAGGCTTCCCCTTTCCTGATCCATTGGGTAGAGTAGGGTTGGGTTTTTTGTTGGGTTTTTTTGAGGCTTTTTTTGCCTGTGACTATTGGCATTTCTGGATTGCCAGCTTCTTAAACTCCAAGTGTGAGATATATGAGGGGGAAAAAAGTAAGAAACTCATGACTGTGTTGTTGTTCCAGTTCCTAGATCCCTAGCTGGTCTGCCCTCTTCTCTCTACCTTACAAATTTTTCTTATGTTTGTTCTATATATAATTTGAAAGGTTCTTAGTTGTACTTACCAAGAAGTATGGGGAAATGTATGTTTATTCCATCTTCCTGGAAGTCGAAGTCTTACAGTCTAATGTTTAATCATTGCTATTTTCTCAATATAGTCATTCTATCCATCTATAAAGAAAGGCGGTTGGGAATGGTGGAGGGAGAGAGTCAATAGGAGGGGGTAGAGTGACCGAGAGATTGGGATTAGTTTTGCCAATATTTAGAATTTTTGTATCTGTTGATAGTGATATTGGGAAATAATTTTTCTTTTTTATTTCTCTTGACCAGTTTTAGTATCATAAAATTAGTTGAGGGGTGCATCAGTTACCCCCAAGATCACCCTTTGATGATTTGCTAGTAGGAGTCACAGGACTCAGCATCCAGTTTTACTTACAACTAAGAGATACTAGAACAAAAAAGAAAACAAAGCTAAATCAGCAAAGAGTAAAGGGACATGGGTGAAATCTGGAGGAAATCAGGCACAAGTTTCTAAAAATTCTCTCCCTGTGGAGTTACACAGGCCACACTTGACTCCTCCAGTGATGAACTATGACAACATGTGGGAAATGCTGTCTACCAGAGAAGCTCATTAGAAACTCAGAGACCAAGGTTTTTACTGGGGTCTGGTCATTTCGCTACCTGTCTTGGGCCAAAATTCCAGACTCCAGAAAGGAAAGGTTTTCAGGATACATCACAGTGAGCCACTTCTATCATTTAGGGAAAGCTTTATATCAGTGTAGTTAACCGTTTATGATTCAAGTCCCCACACTGCCTTTGCTTTGGGTATTATATCCAACAAATCATTGCCAAGGCCAATGTCAAGAAGCTTTTCCCTAGGTTTTCTTCTAGGAGTTCTAGTTCGGTTCTTATATTTAAGTCTTTACCTGTTTTGAGGTAATTTTTTAGTGGTGTAATATGAGGTCTCAATTTCATTCTTTTGCATGTGGATATCCAGTTTTCCCAACACCGTTTATTGAAGAGACTGTCCTTTCCCCATTGAGTGTTCTTGGCACCCTTGTCAAAGATCAATTGACCATGTATGAATAGTTTTTTTTCTGGGTTCTCTGTTCTGTTCTATTGGTTAATACATCTGTTTTTATGCCAGTATCACACTGTTTCCATTACTGTGGCTTTGAACTATATTTTGAAATCAGGATGCCTCCAGTTTTATTTTTCCTGCTCAAAATTGCTTTGGCTATTTGGGGTGTTTTGTGGTTCCATGTTAATTTTAGGATTGTGTGTTTCTGAAAAAATGCTATTAGGATTTTGATAGATCTATATTGAATCTGTAGATTGCTTTAGGTAAAATGGACGTTTTAACAATATTAATTTTCCCATACATGAACACCAGGTGTTTTCCCATTTATTTGTGTTGTTTTGATTTTTTTTCCAATTGTTTTACAGTTTTCCATGTCTAAGTCTTTTGCCTCCTTGTTAAGTTTACCCTTAAGTATTTTATTATTTTTGATGCTAATGTAAATTGTATTGTTTTCTTCATTTCCTTTTCAGATAGTTTGTTAGCATATAGAAATGCAACTGATTTTTGTACATTAATTTTGTATCCAGCAACTTTACTGATTTCATTTGTTAGTTCTAACATTTTTTTTATGTGGAGTCTCTAGGGTTTTCTATACATAAGATCATGTCATCTGCAAACAGAGATAATTTTACTTCTTTCTTTCTGATTTGAATGCCTTTTATTTCTTTCTCTTTACCAAATTGTCTTGGCTAGGACTTCCAGTACTATATTTAATAAAGTGGTGAGAGTGGGCATCTTTGCCTTGTTCATGATCTTAGAGGAAAAGCTTTCAGCTTTTCATCATTTTGTATGATGTTAGCTGTGGGCTTTTCATATATGACCTTTACTGTACTGAGGTGAGTTCCTTATATACTTAATTTGTTGAGACTTTTTATCATAAAAGGGTGTTAAATTTTGTCAGATGCTTTCTCTGCATCTGTTAGGATGATCATGTGATTTTTGTCCTTCCTTCTGTTCCTGTACTATATCACATGATTCGCATATGTTGAAGCATCCTTGCAACCCAGAGGTAAATCCCATTTGGTCATGCTGTATAATTATTTTTAATGTGCTATTAAATTTAGTTTGCTAGTATTTTGTTGAGGGTATTTGCATCTATATTCTTCAGGGATATTGGCTTGCAGTCTTCTTTTCTTGTGGTGTCTTGGCTTTGGTAACAGGGTGATGCTGGCCTCATAAAATAAGTTTGAAGATGTTCTCTATTTTTCTGAAAGAGTTTAAGGAAGATTGGTATTAATTATTCTTTAAATGTTTGGTGGAATTCATCCATTAAACTAACTGGTCCTGGGCTTTTCTTTGTTGAGAGGTTCGTAATGTTTTGATCTATGATCTTGGAATAGGATTTTTGCAGCCTATGCTAATTTGCCATCTTGGCAAGAACCAGAATCAGTATTATCTTTTCTCTTTCTGCCTTTCCCTCTATTCTCTTTTTCTATGTCTTTAATTGAACATATATTAGGGTTTTTTCAATCTATGTTCTATGTTTTCTGTGGCTGGTTTAAAACTTCGGTCCAAGATTTTTTGACACTCCTGTATTCAAGAGGTAGGACCTATGTCCCTTCACCTTGAATCTGATCTCTGGCTGCTTGATCAAAGTCAAAAAAGTATAATGAAAGCGATATTTGCTCTTGGACCCCAGCCGCCATGTTGCAAAGAAGCCCAGGCCATATAGAGAGGGCACATGCAAGTATTCTTGTTGACTGCCAACGTCAGTGATGTAAGGGAAATCACCCCCAGATGATACGAGCCCATAGTTACCATGTCAACCCCATCTTTGAGCCTTTCTACGTGAGGCCTCAGAAAACAGATCAGAGACAGCCCATCCTCACTGTGCCCTCACTGAATCCCTGACTCAGAGTCCATGAGAAAAGTAAAATGGTTGTTTCATGCCACTAAGTTTTGGGGTGGTTTGTAACTTTTTGTTCTGTTATTGATGAATCCCATAGTTATATACAAATTTACTAATTTGTTCTTCAATAGCTCCCAGACTAAATTCTATACCATCTACTGAAGTTTTATTACATGACTATGTTTTGTTTCTAAAATTTCTAGTAGGGTCTGTATATATCTAACTAGTTTTGTTTTATTTCAGTCTCATGTTTTATTTCTTCCATAATTTATTGCCCATTTTGTGGGTATAATCCCAAATTCATCTTCACAAGTGTCTTCTTAAATTTTTTATTTTGAATAGTACTTTTTAAAAAATATAATTCTCTTTCCTTCCTCTCCCCACTGATGTTCACCTCCTAGACCACCCAGATATGCTCTAGAGTCAGGTCTTGTAATAGTGATTTGGGCTTCTGATCCAAAATAGTACAGTTGACGTCCTTGAGCCTGTTAGCTATAAGGTTTAGTTCATAGTCTGTGCCTTCCAGCCTCCATAGGTCTGAAACATACTACAATGTATAACTTCAGGAATCTTTTGGTGGTTTTTTAACCTTTTTCCATGAATAAGACAGGCCCATCCCAGATCCTGGCTCTAAGCAATGACCCTGGCTTTTATTCTCTATCTTTCATGGAGAACCTTTTGTTCTTGATACCCCATAGCAGCCAAACTAATGGGAACCAATGCCACCATCTGATTTGGCAGCTCAGAAATGCAAGGATTTCATCCCTGCTCATCATTTTATGTCTGTTTCATTTCTGGTTTTTGCAGTTAAATTTTTTCTATTTTAAAAGTTTATTGTCTGTGTGGTTTAGAGCAAAGCATGGTACATAGAACCATAAGTTTGCTTCACCAGCTGAAACAGAAAACTCTTATTTTTACTTTTTATTTTTATATATTTTTTCCTTTAACATCTTTATTGGAGTATAATTGCTTTACAATGTTGTGTTAGTTTCTGCTGTATAACAAAGTGAATCAGCTATATGCATACGTATATCCCCATATCTCCTCCCTCTTGCATCTCCCTCCCACCCTCCTTATCCCACCCCTCTAGGTGGTCGCAAAGCACTGAGTTGATCTCCCTGTGCTATACAGCTGCTTCCCACTAGCTATCTATTTTATATTTAGTACTGTATTTATGTAAATGTTACTCTCTCACTTCGTCCCAGCTTACCCTTGCCCCTCCCCATGTCCTCAGGTCCATTCTCTATGCCTGTGTCTTTTTCTTGTCCTGCCCCTATGTTCATCAGAACCTTTTTTTTTTTAGATTCCATAGATATGTGTTAGCATACAGTATTTGTTTTTCTCTTTCAGACTTACTTCACTCTGTATGACCGACTCTGGGTCCATCCACCTCACTACAAATAACTCAATTTCATTTCTTTTTATGGCTGAGTAATATTCCATTGTATATCTGTGCCACATCTTCTTTATCCATTCATCTGTTGATGGACACTTAGGTTGCTTCCATGTCCTGGCTATTGTAAATAGTGCAGCAATGAACATTGTGGTACATGACTCTTTGAATTATTGTTTTCTTAGGGTATATGCCCAGTAGTGGGATTGCTGGGTCATATGGTAGCTCTATTTTTAGTTTCTTAAGAAACCTCCATACTGTTCTCCATAGTGGCTGTATCAATTTACATTCCCACCAACAGTGCAAGAGGGTTCCCTTTTCTCCACACCCTCTCCAGCATTTACTGTTTATAGATTTTTTGATGATGGCCATGCTGACTGGTGTGAGGTGATACCTCATTGTAGTTTTGATCTGCATTTCTCTAATGATTAGTGACATTGAGCATCTTTTCATGGGTTTGTTGGCGATCTGTATATCTTTGGAGAAATGTCTGTTTAGGTCTTCTGCCCATTTTGGATTGGGTGTTTGTTTTTTTCATATTGAGCTGCATGAGCTGCTTATATATTTTGGAGATTAATCCTTTGTCAGTTGCTTCCTTGGCAAATATTTTCTCCCATTCTGAGTGCTGTCTTTTCGTCTTGTTTATGTTTTCCTTTGCTGTGCAAAAGCTTTTAAGTTTCATTAGGTCCCATTTGTTTATTTTTGTTTTTAATTTCCATTTCTCTAGGAGGTGGGTCAAAAAGGATCTTGCTGTGATTTATATCATAGAGTGTTCTGCCTATGTTTTCCTCTAAGAGTTTGATAGTGTCTGGCCTTACATTTAGGTCTTTAATCCATTTTGAGTTTATTTTTGTGTATGGTGTTGAGTGTTTTAATTTCATTATTTTACATGCAGCTGTCCATTTTTCCCAGCACCACTTATTGAAGAGGCTGTCTTTCCTCCATTATATACTCTTGCCTCCTTTATCAAAAATAAGGTGACCATATGCGTGTGGGTTTATCTCTGGGCTTTCTATCCTGTTCCATTGATCTATATTTCTGTTTTTGTGCCAGTACCTTACTGTCTTGATTACTGTACCTTTGTAGTATAGTCTGAAGTCTGGGAGCCTGATTCCTCCAGCTCTGTTTTTCTCTCTCAAGATTGCTTTGGCTATTTGGGGTCGTTTGTGTTTCCATATAAATCGTGAAATTTTTTGTTCTAGTTCTGTGAAAAATGCCATTGGTAGTCTGATAGGGATTGCATTGAATCTGTAGATTGCTTTGGGTAGTATAGTCATTTTTACAATGTTGATTCTTCCAATCCAAGAACATGGTATATCTCTCCATCTGTTTGTATCATCTTTAATTTCTTTCATCAGTGTCTTATAGTTTTCTGCATAAAGATCTTTTGTCTCCTTAGGTAGGTTTATTCCTAGGCATTATATTCTTTTTGTGGCAATGGTAAATGGGAGTGTTTCCTTAATTTCTCTTTCAGATTTTCATCATTAGTGTATAGGAATGCCAGAGATTTCTGTGCATTAATTTTGTATCCTGCTACTTTACCAAATTCATTCATTCACTCTAGTAGTTTTCTAGTAGCATCTTTAGGATTCTCTATGTATAGTATCATGTCATCTGCAAACAGTGACAGTTTGACTTCTTCTTTTTGGATTTGGATTCCTTTTATTTCTTTTTCTTCTCTGATTGCTGTGTCTAAAACTTCCAACACTATGTTAATAGTGGTGAGAATGGGCAACCTTGTCTTGTTCCTGATCTTAGAGGAAATGGTTTCAGTTTTTCACCATTGAGAATGATGTTTGCTGTGGGTTTATCATGTATGGCCTTTATTATGTTGAAGTAGGTTCTCTCTATGCCTACTTTCTGGAGAGTTTTTATCATAAATCAATGTTGAATTTTGTCAAAAGCTTTTTCTGCATCTTTTGAGATTATCATATGGTTTTTATCCTTCAATTTGTTAATATGGTGTATCACATTGATTGATTTGTGTATATTGAAGAATGCTTGCCTTCCTGGGATAAACCCCACTTGATCATACTGTATGATCCTTTTAATGTGCTGTTGGATTCTGTTTGCTAGTATTTTGTTGAGGATTTTTGCATCTATGTTCATCAGCGATATTGGCCTATAGTTTTCTTTTTTGGGGACATCTTTGTCTGGTTTTGGTATCAGGATGATGGTGGCCTCGTAGAATGAGTTTGGGAGTGTTTCTCCCTCTTCCCTTTGGAAGAGTTTTAGAAGGATAGGTGTTATCTCTTCTCTAAATATTTCATAGAATTCGCCTGTGAAGCCATCTGGTCCTGGGCTTTTGTCTGTTGGAAGATATTTAATCACAGTTTCAATTTCAGTGCTTGTGATTGGTCTGTTTATATTTTCTATTTCTTCCTAGTTCAGTCTCAGAAGGTTGTGCTTTTCTAATAGTTTGTCCAATTCTTCCAGGTTGTCCATTTTATTGGCAGTAACAGAATCATAGTAGGGGACTTTAACACCCCACTTTCACCAATGGACAGATCATAGTTGCTTGTAGTAATCTCTCATGATCCTTTGTATTTCTGCAGTGTCAGTTGTTACTTCTCCTTTTTCTTTTCTAATTCTGTTGATTTGAGTCTTCTCCCTTTTATTCATGATGAGTCTGGCTAATGGTTTATCAATTTTGTTTATCTTCTCAAAGAACCAGCTTTCAGCTTTATTGATCTTTGCTATTGTTTCCTTCATTTCTCTTTCATTTATTTCTGATCTAAACATTATGATTTCTTTCCGTCTGCTAACTTTGGGGGGGGGTGTTCTTTTTTCTCTAATTGCTTTAGGTGTAAGGTTACTTGTTTATTTGAGATGTTTCTTGTTTCTTGAGGTAGGATTGTATTGCTATAAACTTCCCCTCTTAGAACTGCTTTTGCTGCATCCCATAGGTTTTGGCTTGTTATGTTTTCATTGTCAGTCATTTGTTTCTAGGTAATTTTTTATTTCCTCTTTGATTTCTTTAGTGATCTCTTGGTTATTTAGTAGCGTATTGTTTAGCTTCCATGTGTCTTTATTTCTTACAGTTTTTTCCTATAATTGATATCTAGTCTCATAGCATTGTGGTCAGAAAAGATACTTGATGTGATTTCAATTTTCTTAAACTTACCAAGGCTTGATTTGTGACCCAAATATGGTCTATCCTGGAGAATGTTCCATGAGCACTTGAGAAGAAAGTGTATTCTGTTGTTTTTGGATGGAATGTCCTATAAATATCAATTAAGTCCATCTTGTTTAATGTTTAATCATTTAAAGCTTGTGTTTCCTTATTTATTTTCATTTTGGATGATCTGTCCATTGGTGAAAGTGGGGTGTTAAAGTCCCCTACTATGATTCTGTTACTGTCAATTTCCCCTTTTATGGCTGTTAGCATTTGCCTTATGTATTGAGGTGCTCCTATGTTGGGTGCATAAATATTTACAATTGTTATATCTTCTTCTTGGATTGATCCCTTGATCATTATGTAGTGTCCTTCTTTGTCTCTTGTAATAGTCTTTGTTTTAAAGTCTATTTTGTCTCATATGAGGATTGCTACTCCAGCTTTCCTTTGATTTCCACTTGCATGGAATATCTTTTTCCATCCCCTCACTTTAGGCTGTATGTGTCCCTAGGTCTGAAGTGGGTCTCTTGTAGACAGCATATGTATGGGTCTTGTTTTTGTATCCATTCAGGCAGTCTGTGTCTTTTGGTTGGAGCATTTAATTCATTTACATTTAAGGTAATTATCGATATGTATGTTCCTATTACCATTTTCTTAATTGTTTTGGGTTTGTTTTTGTAGGTCTTTTCCTCCTCTTGTGTTTTCTGCCCAGAGAAATTCCTTTAGCATTGTTGTAAAGCTGGTTTGGTGGTGCTGAATTCTCTTAACTTTTGCTTGTCTGTAAAGGCTTTAATTTCTCCATCGACTCTGAACGAGATCCTTGCTGGGTAGAGTAATCTTGGCTGTAGGTTTTTCCCTTTCATCACTTTAATATGTCCTGCCACTCCCTTCTGGCTTGAAGAGTTTCTGTTGAAAAATCAGCTGTTAACCTTACGGGGATTCCCTTCTATGTTATTTGTTGCTTTTTCCTTGCTGCTTTTAATATTTTTTCTTTGTGTTTAATTTTTGATAGTTTCATTAATACGTGTCTTGGTGTGATTCTCTGGGTTTATCCTGTATGGTACTCTCTGTGCCTTCTGAACTTGATTGACTATTTCCTTTCCCATGTTAGGAAAGTTTTCAACTATATTCTCTTCAAATGTTTTCTCAGCCCCGTTCTTTTTCTCTTCTTCTTCTGGGACCCCTATAATTCAAATGTTGGTGTGTTTAATGTTGTCCCAGAAGTCTCTGAGGCTGTCCTCAATTCTTTTTTCTTTATTCTGCTCTCTGGACATTATTTCCACCATTTTATCTTCCAGCTCACTTATCCATTCTTCTGCCTCAGTTATTCTGCTATTTATTGATTCCTTCTAGAGTATTTTTAATTTCAGTAATTGTGTTGTTCATCACTGTTTGTTTGCTCTTTTGTTCTTCTAGATCCTTGTTAAATGTTTCTTGTAGTTTCTCCATTCTGTTTCCGAGATTTTGGATCATCTTTACTTTCACTCTGAATTCTTTTTCAGGTAGGTTGCCTGTTTGTCTTCATTTATTTGGTCTTGTAGGTTTTTACCTTGCTTCTTCGTCTGTAATATACTTTTTTTGTCGTTTCATGTTTTTTTTTTCTTTTTGATGGGTGGTGCTGTATTCCTGTCTTACTGGTTGTTTGGCCTGAGACCTCCAGCACTGGAGTTTGCAGGCAGTTGGATAGAGCCAGGTCTTGGTGCTGAGGTGAGGACCTCCAGGAGGCCTCACTCTGATTAATATTCCCTGGGGTCTGAGGTTCTCTGTTAGTCCAGTGGTTTGGACTTGGAGCTCCCACCACAGGAACTCGGCCTGACCTGTAGCCTGGGAACCAAGATCTCGCAAGCTCATGGCATGGTGAAAAAAGGAAAAAAGGAACAGTACAATATCAAAGAATAAAAAACAAAATAAAATTAGAAAAATAAAAAATATATTAGGAAAAATAAAACTATAATTGAAACAACTGCAACAAGGTAAAATAAAACCACAACAGAAAAAAGAAAAAAAAGGGGGGGGGAGAACAAGCCAAAAGGACAGAACAATAACAAAGTATAAAGAATAAAATAAAATTAGAGAAATAAAAGATTAGGAAAAATAATAATATAAAAGAATCAACAATGAATCAGCTAGGTAAAACAGAACCCCAATCTAAAAGAGGGGGAAAAAAAAAAGCCTTGGCTATGGGGGCAGAGTTTAGGCGGGGGTGGAATTTAGGGGCGGGGCTTAGGGTGGGGCAGGACTTAGGCTGGTGGGGTGTTGATGTTGGAGCATGGTGCGGGGCCTAGGCGGGGCAACATTCAAGCATGGGCCTGGCCTCTGCTTAGGACCTGCGCACAGAAGGGGAGAGGCAGCACGTGGAAAGGAGGGCCTCTGGAGTGTGGGGTTCCAGAGTTTGGAGGTAGGGCCCTGAGTGAGGGTGTGTGGATGGGGTTTAGGCCCAGTGCTTTGGAAGGGGTCTGTGAGTGTAGAGGTAGGGCCATGCGTGGCGGTGTAGGGGTGGGACTTGGGTTCTGCGTGGCAGGAGGGAGGCTCTGAGGGCAGAGGATTAGGCCTGGGAGCCCAACAGGCTCCCCAGTGCCTAAGTGGACTGGGAAAGCACTGGCCGGGTTCCCTTCCATTCCTTCTTGCCCCTCCCCCACCATCTCCCCAAGCGTCTCCCCCATCCCGCTGGACCCCTAACCACAGGTGGGTCCCTCTGGGTGTAGGAACTCCTCCCCTCCCCAAGCCACCCCTCAGGAGTGCTGGTCCCAAAGGTCCAGCCTTTACTTTTGCTCCCTCTTCCCTCCCTCCCACTCCCTCAGGACCCACACAGCTGGAGGGGGCCTCCATGGGCAGAGGCTCAGGCCCAGCATCTCAGCAGGTTCCTGGGGGCCCAAAAACCTGGCCACACTCCCTTTTGTTCCTCTGCCCTCCCAATGGATCCCCAATTTCCCCCTTTCAGCGTGGGATACCTTCCCCTCCCCCAGCCGGCCCTCAGGGGCGCCAGGCCTGTCCTGCCTCCACTTCTCCTCCCCCTTCACTCCCCCCATGCCCCATGTCCTACCTTGTTGCTGGGGGTTTCTCCCGTCTGCTTAGGTGTCTGTGGTCTCCCACGGATGCCTGGTAGGTGCCCTAGTTGTGAGGAGACATGACTTCCACGTCCTCCTAGTACGCCATCTTGACTCCGCCCCCCATTTTTACTTTTTAATATTGTTTCAGTGTTATATAAACACAGCCAATACTTCAATAATATAAAAAGTGTTACATAGATTTGGAGATGAGGTCAAATTTTGGGCTGAAGAGTGGATGTGTGATTAATCACCTATTTGATATTTGGCTCTATAGAAAATAGACCTTTATATGAGACAATTATCAGGATAAATTCTGCTTCCAAGAATGAGACAGGTTCATCTTTAAATATAAAACAACAACTAAAAGCACAGACACAGAAAGCAATATACCTATTTATTTTTGGTAGAATTATTAAATAAAACCAAAGAGACCAATTCCATTTTGCATATATCTCTATGTCTAATTTCAGCATCTAAATCTATGTTTAAATGACACCTAGGAGTTCCCTGGTGGCACAGTGGTTAAGAATCCACCTGCCAATGCAGGGGACAGAGTTCGAGCCCTGGTCCGGGAAGATCCCACATGCTGTGGAGCAACTAAGCCCGTGCACCACAACTACTGAGCCTGTGTGCCACAACTACTGAAGCCCATATGCCTAGAAGCCATGCTCCACAAGAGAAGCCACCACAGTGAGAAGCCCACGCACCTCAACAAACAGCAGTCCCTGCTCGCCACAACTAGAGAAAGCCCATGTGCAGCAGCAAAGACCCAATGCAGCCAAAAATAAAATATAAATTTTTTAAAATTTTGAAAATTAAAAAAAATTTTTTAAAGTACAGCATTAAATGACATCTCTGTTATACTTAGCTTGTAAATATATAAATAGGTCTACATAATAAAATTTTAAATTTTCATAGTTTAATATCTAATAGTTTTATAACTAATGGAAATTTAAAATCAAGTTAATGGAATTTTCATTTAAAGTTAAAACATTATAAATAAACCTTAACAAGTGAAAGAAATTTATGCTTGCTTAAGATAATGTAACATAGTATTACAAAGAAATAGTAATTTTGAACAAATTATGTTCTATGTGTATAATTCCAGGCTTAAAAATCTCTTCATCCCAGATAAAAGAGTTTGCTCAGCAATATAACGCTAACATTGCATTATAGTCCAAATAATAAAGTAAATGTCCATGAATCCATATATAAAGAAATAAGTAAATAATAAATGTGGGAGAAGTGACAAGCATTCCTTAAAGAATTTCAATTAATGTAAAAGGAATCAGAAATAGAAGATCACCATTCACTGCCACAGTATTAATTGCCACAGAAAATAGCCCACAGTGGATACTAAAATTTGTGGTCAAAAGTTAAAGCAAAAACATTGTTTTGTTTAATGTTTATTTACTTATTTGGCTGTGCTGGGTCTTGGTTGTGGCACGCGGGGATCTTCCTTGCAACATGCAGGATCTTTTCTTTATTTCTTTAGTTGAGGGTTGGGGGATCTTTAGTTGTGGCATGTGGGATCTAGTTCCCTGATCAGGGATTGAACCTGGGCCCCCCTGTATTGGGAATGCGGAGTCTTAACCACTGGACCACCAGGGAAGTCCCTAAAGCAGAAACATTGTATTTGCATAGTTTCAAACTGTCTCTCCCCAGCTATTAATTACAAAGGGAAAAACAGTAACATTACAGTAAAGAAACTTGACATATATTATCTTAACCAAGTGATCAAGATTAACATCATGGGCTTCCCTGGTGGCACAGTGGTTGAGAGTCCACCTGCCGATGCAGGGGACATGGGTTCGTGCCCCGGTCCGGGAGGATCCCGCATGCCGTGGAGCGGCTGGGCCCGTGAGCCATGGCCGCTGAGCCTGCGCGTCCGGAGCCTGTTGCTCCGCAGCAGTAGAGGCCACAGCAGTGAGAGGCCCGTGTACCGCAAAAAAAAAAAAAAAAAAAAAACCCAAAACAAGGTTAACATCACTTTAACACTACTGAACTGTACACTTAAAAATGGTCAACACAGTAAATTTTGTTTTTTTACCAAAATAAATTAACATCACTAGATAAGACATTTTGACATGTACCCCCCTGATATGATGCATTGAGAAGGCCACAGTATCATTTCTGTGATATTCTTCCCAGTAATGCATAACATCAATCTAATTACGAGAAACAAACACAATGTCAAGTTGAGGGACATGTTTGTTAACTATAAGCTTACTGTGGTAATCATCTCACAATATATGCTGTACACCCTAAATTTAAACAGTGCTATATGTCAATTACACCTCAATAAAACTGGGGAAAAAATGAGGGACATTTTACAAATAACTGACCAGTACTCTTCAAAAGTCTCAAAGTCGAAGATTAGTTCAAGATGGCGGAGAAGGACGTGCTCTCGCTTCCTCTTGCAAGAACACCAGAATCACAACTAACTGCTGAACAATCATCAACAGGAAGACACTGCAACTCACCAAAAAAGATATCCGACATCCAAAGACAAAGGAGAAGCTACAATGAGATGGTAGGAGGGGCGCAATCACAATAAAATCAAATCCCATAACTGCTGTGTAGGTGAGTCACAGACTGCAGAACACTTATACCACAGAAGTCCACCCACTGGAGTGAAGGTTCTGAGCCCCACGTCAGGCTTCCCAACCTGGGGGTCTGGCAACGAGAGGAGGAATTCCTAGAGAATCAAGGCTTTGAAGGCTAGCGGGATTTGATTGCAGGACTTTGACAGGACTGGGAGAAACAGAGACTCCACCCTTGGAGGGCACACACAAAGTAGTGTGTGCATCGGAACCCAAACAAAGGAGCAGTGACCCCATAGGAGACTGAACCAGACCTACCTGCTAGTGTTGGAGGGTCTCCTGCAGAGGTGGGGGGTGGCTGGGTCTCACCATGAGGACAGGGACACTGGCAGCAGAAGTTCTTGGAAGTACTCCTTGGCATGAGCCCTCCCACAGTCCGCCATCAGCCCCACCAAAGATCCCAGGTAGGCTGCAGTGTTGGGTCGCCTCAGGCCAAACAACCAACAGGGAGGGAACCCAGCACCACCCATCAGCAGACAAGCAGATTAAAGTTTTACTGAGCTCTGCCCACCAGAGCAACAGCCAGCTCTACCCACCACCAGTCCCTCCCATCAGGAAACTTGCACAAGCCTCTTAGATAGCCTCATCCACCAGAGGGCAGACGACAGAAGCAAGAAGAACTACAATCCTGCAGCCTGTGGAACGAAAACCACATTCACAGAAGATAGACAAGATGAAAAGGCAGATGGCTACGTACCAGATGAAGGAACAAGATAAAACCCCAGAAAAACAACTAAATGAAGTGGAGATAGGCATTATTCCAGAAAAAGAATTCAGAATAATGATAGTGAAGATGATCCAGGACCTCAGAAAAAGAATGGAGGCAAAGATCGAGAAGATGCAAGAAATGTTTAACAAAGACCTAGAAGAATTAAAGAACAAACAAACAGAGATGAACAATACAATAACTGAAATGAAAAATACACTAGAAGGAATCAATAGCAGAGTAACTGAGGCAGAAGAACGGATAAGTAACCTGGAAGACAGAATGGTGGAATTCACTGCTGCAGAACAGGACAAGGAAAAAAGAATGAAAAGAAATGAAGACAGCCTAAGAGACCTCTGAGACAACATTAAACGCAACAACATTCACATTATAGGGGTCCCAGAAGGAGAAGAGAGAGAGAAAGGACCTGAGAAAATATTTGAAGAGATTATAGTCGAAAACTTCCCTAACATGGGAAAGGAAATAGCCACCCAAGTCCAGGAAGCACAGAGAGTCCCATACAGGATAAACCCAAAGAGAAACACACCGAGACACATAGTAATCAAATTGGCAAAAATTAAAGACAAAGAAAAATTATTGAAAGCAGCAAGGGAAGAATGACAAATAACATACAAGGAAACTCCCATAAAGTTAACAGCTAATTTCTCAGCAGAAACTCTACAAGCCAGAAGGGAGTGGCATGATATACTTAAAGTGATGAAAGGGAAGAACCTACAACCAAGATTACTCTACCCAGCAAGGATCTCATTCAGATTTGATGGAGAAATCAAAAACTTTACAGACAAGCAAAAGCTAAGAGAATTCAGCACCACCAAACCAACTCTACAAAAGATAATAAAGGAACTTCTCTAAGTGGGACACATAAGAGAAGAAAAGGACCTACAAAACCAAACCCAAAACAATTAAGAAAATGGTAATAGGAACATACATATCAGTAATTACCTTAAACGTAAATGGATTAAATGCTCCAACCAAAAAACACAGGCTTGCCGAATGGATACAAAAACAAGACCCATATATATGTGCTGTCTACAAGAGACCCACTTCAGACCTAGGGACATCTACAGACTGAAAGTGAGGGGATGGAAAAAGATATTCCATGCAAATGGAAATCAAAAGAAAGCTGGAGTAGCAATACTCATATCAGATAAAATAGACTTTAAAATAAAGAATGTCACAAGAGACAAGGAAGGACACTACATAATGATCAAGGGATCAATCCAAGAAGAAGATATAACAATTATAAATATAAATGCACCCAACAAAGGAGCACCTCAATACATAAGGCAACTGCTAACAGCTAAAAAAGAGGAAATCGACAGTAACACACTAATAGTGGGGGACTTTAACACCTCACACCAATGGACAGATCACCCAAACAGAAAATAAATAAGGAAATAGAAGCTTTAAATGACACAATAAACCAGATAGATTTAATTGATATTTATAGGACATTCCATCCAAAAACAGCAGATTACACTTTCTTCTCAAGTGCGCATGGAACATTCTCCAGGATAGATCACATCTTGGGTCACAAATCAAGCCTCAGTAAATTTAAGAAAATTGAAATCATATCAAGCACCTTTTCTGACCAAAACGCTATGAGATTAGAAATCAGTTACAGGGGAAAAATACGTAAAAAACAAACACATGCAGGCTAAACAATATGTTACTAAATAACCAAGAGATCACTGAAGCAATCAAAGAGGAAATCAAAAAATACCTAGAGACAAATGACAATGAAAACACAACGATCCAAAACCTATGGGATGCAGCAAAAGCAGTTCTAAGAGGGAAGTTTATAGCTATACAAGCCTACCTCAAGAAACAAGAAAAATCTCAAATAAACAATCTAACCTTACACCTAAAGGAACTAGAGAAAGAAGAACAAACAAAACCCGAAGTTAGCAGAAGGAGAGAAATCATAAAGATCAGAGCAGAAATAAATGAAATAGAAACGAAGAAAACAATAGCAAAGATCAATAAAACTAAAAGCTGGTTCTTTGAGAAGATAAACAAAATTGATAAACCATTAGCCAAACTCATCAAGAAAAAGAGGGCGAGGACTCAAATCAATAAAATTAGAAATGAAAAAGGAAAAGTTACAACAGACACTGGAGAAATACAAAGCATCCTAAGAGACTACTACAAGCAACTCTATGCCAATAAAATGGACAACCTGGAAGAAATGGACAAGTTCTTAGAGAGGTATAACCTTCCAAGACTGAACCAGGAAGAAATAGAAAATATGAACAGACCAATCACAAGTAATGAAATTGAAACTGTGATTAAAAATCTTCCAACAAACAAAAGTCCAGGACCAGATGGCTTCACAGGCGAATTCTATCAAACATTTAGAGAAGAGCTAACACCCATCCTTCTCAAACTCTTCCAAAAAATTGCAGAGGAAGGAACACTCCCAAACTCATTCTATGAGGCCACCATCACCCTGATACCAAAACCAGACAAAGATACTAAAAAAAAGAAAATTACAGACCAATATCACTGAAGCATATAGATGCAAAAATCCTCAACCAAATGCTAGCAAACAGAATCCAACAACACATTAAAAGGATCATACACCATGATCAAGTGGGATGTATCCTGAGGATGCAAGGATTCTTCAATATACACAAATCAATCAATGTGATACACCATATTAACAAATTGAAGAAGAAAAACCATATGATCATCTCAATAGATGCAGAAAAAGCTTTTGACAAAATTCAACACCCATTTATGACAAAAACTCTCCAGAAAGTGGGCATAGAGGGAACCTACCTCAACATAATACAGGCCATATTACGACAAACCCACAGCAAACATCATTCTCAATGGTGAAAAACTGAAAGCATTTCCTCTACAATCAGAAACAAGACAAGGATGTCCACTCTCACCACTATTATTCAACATAGTTTTGGAAGTCCTAGCCAAAGTAATCAGAGAAGAAAAAGAAATAAAGGAATCCAAATCCGAAAAGAAGTAGTAAAACTGTCACTGTTTGCAGATGACGTGATACTATACATAGAGAATCCTAAAGATGCCACCAGAAAACTACTAGAGCTAATCAATGAATTTGGTAAAGTTGCAGGATACAAAATTAATGCACAGAAATCTCTGGCATTCCTATACACTAATGATGAAAAATCTAAAAGAGAAATTAAGGAAACACTCACATTTACCACTGCAGCAAAACGAATAAAATACCTAGGAATAAATCTACCTAGGGAGACAAAAGACCTTTATGCAGAAAACTATAAGACACTGATGAAAGAAATTAAAGATGATACCAACAGATAGAGAGATATACCATGTTCTTGGATTGGAAGAATCAATATTTTGAAAACGACTATACTACCCAAAGCAATCTACAGATTCAATGCGATCCCTATCAAATTACCAGTGGCATTTTTTGTGGAACTAGAACAAAAAATCTTAAAATTTGTATGGAGACACAAAAGACCCCGAATAGCCAAAGCAGTCTTGAGGGAAAAAGACATGGAGGAATAAGACTTCCTGACTTCAGACTATACCACAAAGCTACAGTACTCAAGACAATATGGTACTGGCACAGAAACAGAAATATAGATCAATGAAACAAGATAGAACGCCCAGAGATAAACCCTCACACCTATGGTCAACTAATCTATGACAAAGGAGGCAAGGATATACAATGGAGAAAAGACAGTCTCTTCAATAAGTGGTGCTGGGAAAATTGGACAGCTACATGTAAAAGAATGAAATTAGAACACTCCCTAACACCATACACAAAAATAAACTCAAAATGTATTTGAGATCTAAATGTAAGACCAGACACTATAAAACTCTTAGAGGAAAACATAGGAAGAACACTTTATGACATAAATCACAGCAAGATCTTTTATGATCCACCTCGTAGAGTAATGGAAATAAAAACAAAAATAAACAAATAGGACCTAATGAAACTTAAAAGCTTTTGCACAGCAAAGGAAACCATAAACAAGACGAAAAGACAGCCCTCAGAATGGGAGAAAATATTTGAACATCAATCGTTGGACAAAGGATTAATCTCCAAGATACATAAACAGCTCATGCAGCTCAATATTAAAAAAACAAACAACCCAATCCAAAAATGGTCAGAAGACCTAAATAGACATTTCTCCAAAGAAGACATACAGATGGCCAGGAAGCACATGAAAAGCTGCTCAATGTTACTAATTATAAGAGAAATGCAAATCAAAGCTACAATGAGGTGTCACCTCACACTAGTCAGAATGGGCATCATCAGCAAATCTACAAACACAAAATGCTGGAGAGGGTGTGGAGAAAAAGGAACCCTCCTGCACTGTTGGTGGGAATGTAAATTGATACAGCCACTATGGAGAACAGTATGGAGGTTTCTTAAGAAACTAAAAATAGAGCTACCATATGACCCAGCAATCCCACTACTGGGCATATACCCAGAGAAGACCGTAATTCAGAAAGAGTCACGTACCACAATGTTCACTGCCGTACTATTTACAGTAGCCAGGACATGAAAGCAACCTAAGTGTCCATCAACAGATGAATGGATAAAGAAGATGTGGCACATATATACAATGGAATATTACTCAGCCATAAAAAGAAATGAAATTGAGTTATTTGTAGTGAGGTGGATGGACCCAGAGTCGGTCATACAGAGTGAAGTAAGTCTGAAAGAGAAAAACAAATACTGTATGCTAACACATATCTATGGAATCTAAAAAAAAAAAAAAAGAAAAGGTTCGATGAACCTAGGGGCAGGACAGGAATAAAGACACAGACCTACTAGAGAATGTACTTGAAGACACGGGGAGGGAGAAGGGTAAGCTGGGACGAAGTGAGAGAGTGAAATGGACTTATATACACTACCAAATGTAAAATAGATAGTGGGAAGCAGCCACATAGCACAGGGTTATCAGCTCGGTGCTTTGTGACCACCTAAAGGGGTGGGATAGGGAGGGTGGGATAGGGAGGGAGGGAGACGCAAGAGGGAAGAGATATGGGGATATATGTATATGTATAACTGATTCACTTTGTTATAAAGCAGAAACTAACACACCACTGTAAAGCAATTATACTCCAATAAAGATGTTAAAAAAAAAAAACAGAATTTAAGGGACTGCCCTAGTGCTCCAGTGGTAAAGAATTCTTCCAATGCAGGGGATGCGGGTTTGATCCCTGGTGAGGGAACTAAGATCCCACATGCTGCAGGGCAACTAAGCCTGAGTGCCACAAACTAGAGCCCACTCACCCTGCAGCCTGTGCACCACGACTAGAGAGAGAAAACCTGCACGCCACAACTAAAAAAGCTCGTGCACCACAACAAAGAGCCCACGTGCCACAACGAAAGATCCCGTGTGCCACAACCAAGACCCAATGCAGCCAAAAAAATAATGAATGAATAAGTAAATAAAATATTATTTAAAATATAGTATAAAATTTTTTAACTTTAGAAATGTAGATCTATATGCATTTCAAAGTTAAATATGTAATTGAAGCAATTTGCCCAAACTAGAGGTACTGTTCTACCTTTGGAATACCAGGTACAAATGTTGTGCCTATCTGTGTGGGACACACCCTTGTGGGTTTGAATTTACACATTGTATAAAATAAGGTACCTAATTAAAGACGCATTAAAGCAAACTTTTTAAACAGTTAAGGCACAGTTGGTAGTATTAATAGCATCCTTGAAATATGTTAATGTTTTAATTTTTTTTCTTTAATTTTAGAATGAGAGAACTTAAAATAGCTTACAAATGCAAAACAATGATGATCAAAAAGAAACCTAACTTGAATCCCTACTCCATTTCATTTTTTGAATGATATGCTAGGAACTAACTCTTTTTCTTAGTTTCCATGTTGTCACATCTGCATGCTCAGAGGAGAAAATGGCTTAAGATCAAATCTGTTAATACATGAAAATCTATCTTTTCCTAAGGCCACTTTATTGGTATTAATGCATTCTTTCTTCTTTAATATCTTTTTGTTTTGTAGTTGTTCAATAGCATTTGTTATCTACAAGTCTATTTTTTTCCTCATCTACGTTCAAACAACTGCTCTCTGATGAGGAATGGGATATCTGTGTATAAACAGAGATTTAAGACTTGCCTAAGGTCCCCAACAACCATTAAGAAATCTACACCTAACTTAATTCCTGAACTGAATCTCTTTAGCCTTATATCTGCCTTTACATTTGCAAATAAGTCAAATCCTTTTTCTTCTTCTTTACCCTTCCTCCCATCCAGTTATCTATGAGGACCACCATTTACCAGACATTTGCATGATTGTGAATGATGGTATGCAAGATGTTGATTCAGAGATGATCTCTACTCATCAGGTGACAAATCTAGCAATTTCTGAATAACAATAAACTATATTTCTACTTCTTGAACCTAACTGCTTTCTGATGTATCAAAACTAGGAGCTAGTTCTTGTCCCTATGCATGCATAACTTTCTAATGGAAAATAACTTAAAGGCAAAATAACATGATATCTCTATGGAACTAAGCATATCCAGAGCCAGGACTAATGAACTTCCACAGGAGACATGAATAATGGCCACATATAGTCATCAGATACTTGGGCATGACCCTCTGACCCCTGAGACCTATTCCTATCAGAATCTGGTGGTAAACTGGAGCCAGCCTCTGTTTTTACCTCTCCAGTGCCATGGGGGAAGGGGAAGTTGGGCATAAGGCGCTTAAGAAACCAGAATTCACTATTGCCAGTGCCAGTGGCTGAGGACACTTCATAGGGACAAGGCTGGGATATGGATCCACTGGCTCCTCCTTGTACCAGGTTGTTAGAGAAATTATAGTCATCATAGAAATGCTCTTGAATTGTGAACTTTTCTCTGTATTTAATCTTCTGGCAGATATGTGTAATGAAGATCACTGTGACAGAGAGGAGAAAGAGAAAGGAAAGCACAGCCAGAGAAATGACCAAATATTTAGTGGATGGATTTACCCTTGTAGGATGCTTGAATGGATCCAGGAACTGCAGATAGGGCTCAGAAAAGCCATCTACCAGGAGGATATTAAGTGAGGCAGTAGTAGAAAGAGCTGGTTGGCCATGATCCTGAACAAGAACGATCAGTTTCTGCATCATGGGGTCTCTCTCAGATATCTGCCGCAATGTACGGATTTCCCCATTTTGTTGTTGAGCAGAGAATAACCCAGGGTCAGTGGCCTTAAATAGATGATATAAAAGCCAGGAATTCTGACCTGAGTCACCATCCACAGCCATCACCTTAGTCACCAGGTAGCCTGCCTCTGCAGACCTAGGCACCAGGTCATTGCAGGGCAAGGTGCCATTTTGCAGTGGGTACAAGATCATTGGGCAGTTACCATTGTCATCCAGGACAACCACTCAGACAGTAACCTGGCTACTCAGTGACAGGAAGCCCCCATCAGTTGCCTTTACCACAAACTGAAAATCTTGAATGGCTTCATAATCCATAGTTCTCAGTGCATAGAGTTTCCCATTGTCTGAATTTATGGAAATGTAAGCAAAGACTGATAGATCTCCACTTTTTGGAGGCAGCAGAGAATATATTATTTGGGCATTCTCACCCAAATCTAGATCCTCAGCATGGACTTTGCCAATAAAAACTGCAGGGCTGTTGTTTTCTCGAACAGTCTAGATGTAGGAATCTTCCTGATATACTGGGGGATTGTCATTAATGTCAGATAATTAGCACCTCTATCACAGTCTCCGACGACAGAGTGGGTGGTCCAGTATCCATGGCAACAAGGGTGATATAGCCAGAGACCTCCTCTGGATCCATGCCTCTGTCAGTGACCAGTGAGTAGGAATTCCTGAATGTAAGTTTGACTGCAAAGGGAAGGTCTTCTTTGAGGAAGCAAGTGATTTTTCCTCCCACTCGAATGTCCTGGTCTCTGATAGAGAAAAGGGCCACTACCGTCTGTAGTGGAGAGTCCTCAGGGAGAGGGCTGGACACAGAGGAGACTGTAACTTCAGGAGGATCGTCATTAACATCCACCACCTCCACCAGGACTTTGCTGTGGGCAGAGAGGCCTCCTCCATAGGTAGCTTGAATGTCAATGTCGTATGTTTCAATTGCTTCAAAATCTAGGGACCCTCTTAGTCGAACCTCTCCAGTTTCAGAGTCAATCTGAAACATCTGGAGAATTACTTCTGGGTTTTGAGCTAAAGAGTAAGTTATCTCCTTGTTAGAGCCCTCGTCTAGGTCGGTGGCAGTTACCGTAGCCACCAAAGAACCATTGGCACTGTTTTCCAGCACCTGAGCGCGGTACACCAGTCGAGAGAATTGGGGCACATGATCATTGACATCCAGAACCTCCACGCGAATGTGGGCAGTGCCAGACTTGGGCGGAGACCCTCCGTCCACAGCTGTAATTGTCAGGTTGACTTCAGGCTGCTCCTCTCCGTCCAGGGGTTTATCCAGCACTAGCTCGGCATACTTGGGCCCATGGCTGCGGAAGCGGGTGTGCAGGTAGAAATACTCACTGGCGCTCAAGGTGTAGTTTTGGAGACCGTTGAGGCTGATGTCCAGATCCTGCGCGCTCTGCAGAGGAAACCGTGAACCCAGGGGGGTGCTCTCCGGAATCTTTAAAAGAGGCTCCTTGTTTAGGAAAACCGGGGCATTGTCATTGATATCAAATACCCTGACCTCCACGCCAAAGGACTGCAGTGGCTCCACCAGGACTATTTCAAACTGCAGAACGCATGGATCGGCTTTGCCACAAAGTGACTCCCGATCCAGTTTCTCCTTCACGAACAGATCTCCTGTCTTGCGGTGCAGCCAGAAATGCAGTTTATTGCCCTCGGAAACGAGCTGCGCCCCGCGCGCAGCCAGCTTCCCTACCTCCAGCCCCAAGTCCTTAGCCACGTTAGCTACAAATGAACCACTCTCCATCTCCTCTGCCACCGAATAGCGGATGGTCGCCGTAGCCCCCCACTTGCCTGCTTTGCAAGAGTTTTCTGCGTGCAATCGCCATCCGTTCTCACAAGAGCACTCTCTGCAGCAGATACACCTGTTGCGTACACACTTTCACTTTTCTGCCAACAGGTTCCTGCAACAGCTGCTCTCGGCTTTGCTAGCCTCTAACCGCAGCGCCGCCAAAGGCTAACGGAGCCAGGTGAGCTGTTTTGCACTTGGAAGAAAAATTGCATTAAGTAACTCAACTCCCCAGTCTATCGAATGTATTAATAGATATGTTCTCATTCTGGAGAGTTAGGTAGAGGTTGAAAGTTGTTGCCAAAGCAACAACAAACTCGCCTTTCAATTCCCTTTCAGGAAAAAAAGCCCTGGGGAATTGAGCACCCAATGAGGATACTCGTTAAGCAAGCTCAAGGTTGAAGTCATAGTATCTTTGAGCCGGCTGGGGCCGCTGCAGCAGCGGGCAAACAGTGAGGTGTTAAGGTACTCGGCACACTCCACACACACACTCCGCCCAGAGACCAAGGGAGAGGCAAAAAGATGCTGCAGTGTCTTCCGAAGCGTGAACCAACTGGATGGGAATGAGGGAGGGGGGCTTGGAAGAAAGTGATCAGTAGAAAAAGGAAAGGGGACAGACATCATCTCTCAGGAAGCCGGGGTCCATTAGGTACATTGATAGGGGAACTGTTCAACTTGCCTCATGGTTTGCATAAACCCATTCTTTTCTACAGAACCCTCAAACGCTTAGGAAGCGACTGGCTTGTCACTTATGATTCTGATGAAAGTAATACTTATTGGGTATGATTTCTATATACTGGTACTGTATTAAGTAATTTACATGCATTATCTCATTTAATCCTTGCAACAACTCTATGAGGTACACATTATTATTTCTTTTTTACAGATGAAATTGAGACTGGAGAGGTTATGTTACTCCCCCAACATCTTCTACCTAGTAAATATTAGAGAAGGAACTCAATTTGATTTTGTCTGACTCCAAAGTCATGCTCGTAATTAGTATGTAACTCTACTTTCCAAATAATATAGTAGATAAATTAAATGAAGATAAATGTTTGGCTTTGGATTTTAAAGGAAATTAAATAATAGACTACTTACATATATTGAAAATGGCCCAACAGAAATTTTGCAAGATATTTGTTGAGAGTTTTTTACAGTCATAAGATCATAGAATGTTTAAGAATGATAATGCACCTCAGAAAGATTAGGTCCAATCTCCCCCACCCCTTTTTTAAATAGATGAAAAAACTAAGGCCCAAATGATGAAATCACTTGCCCAGTCCATACAGCTACTGCTGGCAATATAAAAACTAGAACCTGTCTTCTGACACTGTCTCATGCTCATTAGCAGGAGCATTTGGTGGTTTCCCATTTGTAAAAAAAAAAAACTCAACACTTACAGTAGGTAATCTTCAGAATCTAGTCTCTTTCCTTTGATATTTAGCTCAGTTTCAGATTGATGTTGTGTTCTGCTCTAGCTCATTAATTTCCATTGCTGTATAGAATTCCAGTCTGGTCAATGTTCTTTGGCCACAGACCATCAGGAGCACACCTGTAGTTGAACAAAGTTGTATTTTCTGATTACTGCAACAAGGGAGACATCACACCACAGAGAATCATGGGGCATCTCAATAAGAGGGTGTTAAAAAGGACTTGCGGTATTTGTGCAAGGTGATTTGGGGGTGGTTTGAAGTAGGACTTTGCTCTGGATTGGATGCTGTCAGAAACAGTTATTTTTATAGTTGGATATATTAATAATTCTTAGAAGGTGAGAAAAATGGAGGGAGGCTAAAGCTGTGACTGGTAATTCATATTAGCCATTTTTGTGGATTGGAAAATGTTCTTTTTCACCTGATTATGGCAAACTCTTGTTTTTCTCTTAGTCCATCACTGTCAGAGAGTGGCCTTGTCTAATGTTGTTCTATGAACCTGTTTTAGTTCAACACGAGAACAGCATAGCCTAGGTCTGAGTATCAGGCTAGCTACTAGCTGTCATGGACTGCTTTTGTCTTTTTCAGCATGACCAGCAAAACTCATTTACTATTGTTCTACTGTTCACAGAAGTATGTCATTATATATGTCACTTTGTACACATGTGTGTACATTTGAGGGGGGGCATATACCTAGAAGTGGCATTGGTGTCATAGGGTATGCTCTTTTCAGCTTTACCTGATACTGCCAAACTGCTTTCTAAGAAGTTGTACCAATTTACACATCTCATCAGCAGGATGAGATGTGTAAATAGGTCGATTATTTTAAATTGGTCCATTTGTTCTATTCTTACCGACACTTATCGTTACTAGTCTTCTTAAAAGTTTAACCATTTTGGCTATCACAGAGTGGCCTTAATTTGCATTTCTCTGATTATTAATTATTGATGACGTAGGGCACTGTTTAATATATGTTTAGTCATCTGGATAACCTTTGGTTGGGGGGGGTTGTTCAGTTCCCTTGCCCATTTTTTTACATTGGATTGTCTTTTTCCTATTGATTTGTTGTAGTTCTTCATATATTCTAAATATGAGTCCGGAGTATCTCTTTATAATTAGGAAAAAGAGACATGCTTATCCTTAGTTGATATATAGCTTATCCTTAGTTGATATATATCTACAGAGTTTTGTTTAAAAAGAGGTATTTCTCCCAGTGATTCACACATTAAGCAGAAGCTTATGGCATCCTAGGAAGTCTTTTTTTTAGCTTAGATATAATTGACATATGACATTATATGAGTTTAAGGTATACAATGTGATTAGATATTAGTATATATTGCTAAATGCTCAACACAGTAAGTCTAGTTAACATCCATCACCACACATAGTTATAAACGTTTTTCTTGTAATGAGAACTTTTAAGATCTACTCTCAGCAATTTTCAAATATATAATACAGTGTTATTAACTACATTCACCACCTAGGAAGTCTTAATACAATCAGTTTGTAAGTAACATTCAAAACCCATAAATTTAAAAAATACATTCTTACGACTTGAAATACAAGAAATGCTGCTCTTCAATTGGATTCCTCTGAATCTTAATTTGTTTAGTTAGTTCTCAGGCTATGTATTATCTGCTTGATGGGATTAAATTCCAAAATATTTTTTTTCCTCTGAAAACTTTGGACCCTTTAAACGTCATGGTATTTTTTTTAAATAAGTTTTTATTCTTCCCAGTGAAGGTAGAACTAGGACATACAGAATAAATCTACAACTTACCAGCCTGTAATGCCAGTGTCTTTACTCAAAATCTAGTTATTGGGAAGAGGGGCAAACCACACCTAGTAAAATACCATGAAGTTTAGGGGGAATAAAAGATGCATTCCAAAATTGTATCTAAGGACGTCCCTGGTGGCGCGGTGGTTAAGAATCTGCCTGGCAATGCAGGGGATACAGGTTCAAGCCCTGGTCCGGGAAGATTCCACATGCCGCGGAGCAACTAAGCCCGTGCGCCACAACTACTAAGCCCACGTGCCTAGAGCCCTGCTCTGCAACAAAGACAAGCCACTGCAATGAGAAGCCCACGCACCGCAATGAAAAGTAGCCCCTGCTTGCCGGCACGCAGAGACGAAGATCCAACGCAGCCAAAAATAAATAAAAGTAAGCATAGACTGAGAAGGTAGGACTGCATAATTTTTAAAAAATTTTATCTAAGTACTAACTCTTAGTATTTTTTTAAAAAATCTTATTTTGAAATAATTTAAACCGTCAGAAGAGTTTCAAGAGTGCTTACAATTACCCATTACCGACCTATTGATTTGGTTTGACCAAATTTTAGTCAGGTTTCTCTTTTTCTCATAGGCCTCTGAACTTTAATTCATCCCCAAACTGAAACAAGTCCTAAAATTCCCCACTTAATGGTTCATTCTGAGAATCGGCCAACCACAGAGGGGAAAATATTCCTGTTAAAGCACCCTGATTATACCATCTGCTTGCTCTATCCCCTTGTCCTACTCCCACACAAAGTTACTGCTAGCCCTGCTTACCCCTCCCTAATTTAAAAAACAAAAACAAAAAAACTTTTTCTGTATGAGACATTTGCAGATTTTGTGATCAATGAGTTCTGCTATTGCAATAGTCTTTTAAAACAGCTTCTCCTTCCCTAAGTCCAGACTTGTTGATATTTGACATAATAAACAATAATAAATAATTATATAGTCTTCACCTAGATTCACCAATTTTGCTACATTTGTTCACTTTCTCTCATATATATACACATGTATGCATATACATCACATACGTTATACATTTTATATATATATATATATATATATATATACACATTTATTATTCAAAAATAGTCACTCTCTTAACTTCTGTGGGCAGAATATATCTCTCTGCTCTATTGATGTTGAGTTTGGCCATGTGAATTATACTAGACCCTCAAGATGCGTTTAGTATAATTCTCCACCCCTTCACTTTGGGCTTGACCACGTGAGTTGCTTTGGCCAGCGGGATGTTAGCAGAGTGGGTAGTATCTGTGAATGTGACCTTATTTGAAAACAGTGTCTTTTCAGATATAATCAAGTTAAGATAAGCTTATATGGAATTACGGTGAACTCTTAAGTCTAATGACTGGTATCCTTATAAAGAGAGATTTGGAGACACACAGACACACACAGGGAAGAAGGCCATATCATGACAGAGATAAGAGACTGGACTGATGCTGCTATAAGCCAAGGGATGCCAAGGACTGCTGGCAACAACCAGAGCTAGGAAATAGCAAATAAGGATCCTCCCCTAGAGCCTTCAGAGAAAGCAGGGCCCTCCTGATGCCTTAATTTCAGACTTCTAGCCTCCAAACTATGAGAATAAGTTTGTTTTTTTTAAGCCACCCAGTTTGTGGTAGTTTGTTATATCAGCCCTAGGAAACTAATACACAGAGTAAAGCAAGTTGTGGCTTGAAAGGTGCTGCAATAATTGGGCTTGCCCTCTTGCTCTTCTGCCACCTTTCTAAGAACTTTTTCTGGATAGCCCACCGACTCAAGGATGAGGACGGAACAGCACTGGATACAACCTGTATACTGAAGCACAGCACAGCTGATCTCAGCCTACATCTGCTGACCTCCAGATGCACAAGTGGGAATTAATGTTATTTTGAGCTATTAAGTTTTGCACCGTATTTTGTGACCATAGCTGACAGATACAGTATGTAAACATTGTATTTTGTTATGAGTTAGTTGCAGACATCTTAACATATCATCCCTAAATATCTCAATATGTACCTCTTACAAACAGGGGCATTCTCCCACATAACTTCAACTACAATTATCACACACAGGAAATTTAACATGAATACTATTACCTAATATTGTATTCAATATTTGAATTTCCTCAATTGTTCCAGTGTCCTTTGTGGCTGTTTTTTTTTTAATTCAGGATATAATCAAGGTTTGCACATTGCACTTAATTGTCATGTTTTTCTAGTTTCCTTTAAACTAGAGCAGTTTAAAGAAAATATTTTTATGACTTTTTTTTCATGACACTGCCATTTTTAAAGAGTCATTTTACAGGATATCCCTCAGTTTGGGCATTGTGTCTTCATTAGATTCAGATGAAATATTTTGACATCAATACCACCTTGGAGATGTTGTAGTCTCTTCAGTGCCTTACATCAGGAGGCATATGATGTCATTTATGTCCCATTATTGGTGATACTAAGTTTGATAATTTGGTTACAAAATAGTGTCCACATTTCTCAATTTGAAAGGTACCTTTTAATTTTTCATGATTAGTTATCTTTGGAGAAATGTTTCAAAACTATGTGACCATGATGTGGAGAAAAGGGAACCCATGTGCACTGTTGGTGGGAATGTAAATTGGTGCAGCCACTATGAAAAACAGTATGGAGATTCCTCAAAAAATTAAAAAGAGCTACCATGTGACCCAGAAATTCCACTCCTAGGTATATCTGAAGAAAACAAAAACACTAATTAGAAAAGATATATGCGCCCCTATGTTCATTGCAGCATTATTTACAATAGCCAAGATATAGAAGCAATCTAGATAAAGAAGGTGTGGGGGGGGGGTGTATGTATGTGTGTATATAACAGAATATTAGCCATAAAAAAGAATGAAATCTTGCCATTTGTGACAACATGGATGGTCCTAAACAGTATTATGTTAAGTGAAATAAGTCAGATAAAGACAAAAACTGTATGATTTCACTTATGTGTGGAATCTAAAAAAACAAACAAACAAAAAAACAATGAACAAACATAACAAAGCAGGAACAGAGTTATAGAGACAGAGAACAAATTGCCAAAGGGGAGCAGGTGTGGGGTACGAAATAAGTGAGGGAAATTAAGAGGTACAAACTCCAGTTACAAAATGAGTCAAGGGAATGAAATGTAGTGCGGGGAATACAGTCAATAACTATGTAATATTTTTGATGATATAACTAGACTTACCATAGTGATCATTTTGAAATGTGTAGAAATACTAAATCACTGTGTTGTGTACCAGGAAATAGCAGTGTTATAGGTCAATTATACTTCAAAAAACCAAAATCATAGAAAAAGAGATCAGATTTGTAGTTACCAGAGGCAGAGGGAGGGTGAGGATAGGAAGAGGAATTGTATGAAGGTAGTCAAAAGGTTCAAACTTCCAGTTATAAGATAAATAAGTAGTAGGGATGTAATATATAACATGATAAATATAATTAACACTGCCTTATGTTATATATGAAAGTTGAGAGTTCTCATCACAAGGAAATTTTTTTTCTATTTCTTTCATTTTGTACCTATATGAGATGTGAATGTTCACTAAACTTATTGCGATAATCATTTCATGATGTAAGACAAACAATTGTTTTATATCTTAAACTTATACAGTACTGTATGTCAATCATATCTCAATAAAACTAGGGGAAAAACTATGTGAATATTCTATTTCCAAAACAATTTTATTACTCAGTGTTTTCTAACATCCATGGATGATAGTTGCCTATATTAATATATACTTGTACTTACCTAAGTATCCGTGGTGTGTGTATGTGTGTGGGGGTAATCATGGTATTTATACTTTCAATCCATTAAAACAGGTTTCTTCCTTTCCATCCCCCAATTCATATTTATATTAGCCTTGTACCAAAGTGAGAATATTTGGTTCCCAGCACCATCAATATATTTGCTCATTATGCAAATCTTAAAATATGATATTTTTACAATAAGATTTGGTAATCATGATCCTTGGTATTTGCCCAAAGTAGCTGAAAACTTATGTCCACACAAAACCCTGCACACAAATGTTTATAGCAGCTTTATTCATAATTGCCAAAACTTGGAGCAACCAAGATGTCCTTCAGTAGGTGAATTGATAAGTAAACTGTGGTATATCCAGATAATGAATTATTCTTTATTATTATTATTATTCAGCACTAAAAAGAAATGAGCTATCAAGCCATGAAAAGATATGGAGGAAACATAAATGCATCTTACTTAAAATGCATGCTGCTAAGTGAAAGAAGCAAGTCTGAAAAGCTGCTCTATGATTTCAACTATATGACATTATAGAAAAGGCAAAAGTATAGAAACTGTAAAAAAAAAAAAAAAGAAAAATCAGTGGTTGGCAGGACTTAGGGGGAGGGAGGATGAATAGGTGGAGCACACAAGATTTTTTTAACTGGACTTTATTACTGTGCGTGTGTAATTACAATACTGGCTAATCTCCCCATTGGTTGTTTCTATTGTATTCAAACTTGAAATAGTCTTACTTTTAATATTTATGATATTTGTTATAGTCATATTTATAAGCATATTAATATCTGGGATACCCTCTTTCTTTCATATATACTCAAGTCTGAAAAACACTTTTTAGGAGCACATGTATTTTATTATTATAATTTTTTAATTTATTTTTTAAATTTATTTATTTTTGGCTGCATTAGGTCTTTGTTGCTGCACCCGGGCTTTCTCTAGTTGTGGGAGCGGGGGCTACTCTTCGTTGCGGTGCACGGGCTTCTCATTGCAGCATCCTCTCTTGTTACGGAGCACGGGCTCTAGGCGCGTGGGCTCAGTAGATGTGGCGCACGGGCTTAGTTGCTCTGCAGCATGTGGGATCTTCCCGGACCAGGGCTTGAAGCTGTGTCCCCTGCATTGGCAGGCGGATTCTTAACCACTGCGCCACCAGGGAAGCCCTGGAGCACATGTATTTTAAAACATTGAGTTCACACCTGCAGTTTTAGACTTCACTATTATTTTAGGATTCTTTTCTTTTATTGTGTCTTTTCATGCATTTTAGGTTTCTTATTCCTTTTGGCAGGAACAAGAGGCTTTGAGGGTATAGAAGTCTTTCTTAGGCAGCTCAATTTATTGCTGCTGCTTTTGATCTACCATCTGTTGCTTTAAATGACAATGCCTCTTGTTGTTTACCATGTGCATCTGTGTATAATATTTCTGTCTTCCACAGTAATATAAGAAGGCTTAATATAAACCAATACCATTTATAGTCCAGATTTATATTACATTCTTACTTTAAACAGAGGGCTTTCATGCCCATGTTCACTCTGGTAGCATGGGTTATAGGTGTCTTTCCATGAAATCTGACAGGTGTTTGAGAAACTTCCCAATTTAACCAAATGGAGGCTAGGTTAGAATGTTTATTCTTCTCTTAATTAAACTCCAACCAATTTCTCTCCTTTATCCGTGAAGATAATTCAAATAACATCCCCAAATTGGATACCTAAATTTTTATTTAAATCAGTACTTTGAAAAAAAAGTTTTATGTCTGAAAACAGAAATGATAACTATTTTCTGTGTTAAGATCCATAGAAGAGTAAATGAGAAAACATCTATAAGAATACTAAATATTAACTGGGTTGGTTGACAAAGCCAAGTGTGCTTCCTGGGTAGTTCTATCTTTTTCTGAGATTCCTAAGTTTGAGAAAGAAATTCATGTTACTCTCAATTTGCTAGAAGTGACTTTACACTGTAACCCACATATCTGAAGATATAGTAAGACTCCGGCTATAAAGCAGTCACTTGTTTCGGAATATGGGAAGAGTGATATTAAACTAATTAGGAAGAAGAGGTTACCATCAAAAACATAGAAATTGTAAGGTCAGTTGGAATTTTGACTTCATAGCCTCTTGAAAAAAAAAAAGTACCCACCTTTCCATAGTATTTTTTATAAAGATAACATTTGAAAGAACTATTCCATTACCTCTTTCTCCTGTTTCACTCTCATTATCTATCAAAAGAATCTCTACTTAGCAACCCGATTAACTTCAGGGGCTCCCCATCTGAAGTTAAATGTACAAACTTCAAAGGGACTTCATCATCACTGTGTAAAAGTACACAGTGTGAAAATACACAGGGTAAACATAAGAAGCATACCATAACTTTCCTGTGTTTTCAACTCTGATAGTTTATATATACCAGTCCTGGAAGAAAATAAGAAACATGAGTTTTCCTCCTAGAATTTCTATGACCTCTTACCACTTCCTAAATATAATTACACTTGTTTTTTTCCTTCCAGAAGCAGAAATCAGAGAGAGAAGTACTCTCAGCTAAGCTTGCTTGAATGTATTTGGCTAACAAGAGAGAGCTTCAGAAGCATTTCTTTCAGCAAAATGTACTCTGTGAATAATTTAGTAACTATTTCTAAATGTCTATAAAAACAAATATTTTTCAGATAGTCATCTGATAACAAGATAGGCTGAAAGAAATGCTTGGGAAAATTTCAACATTTGTAAATTATTTGAGGAGATGTGGTAGAAGTGAGAGATCACTCTGGAAATTCTCAATTCTTCTATACCTCTCTGTGGCTTTTTAAAATGGCCAGATCTCCCCAAAACCACCTCCTGAGGTTCAATATTCCAAACCCCTCCGATTTGTTTCTTCAGAGTTTAGGATCTCCATCCAAAGTCCTTTTTGAACTTTATCAAAAGCATTTTCCTCATCTACCACCAGGTGGCAGGTGGATCCACTTTTTGGAGAGCGACCCTGACCCCGCCCTACCGGAAGTTGTCATGCAAAGGAAGCCTCTCTGGCCACGCCTAGAGTTCAGCACCCTCGACGCGGACAGCGACACCGCCCAATTTAGTCCCATGACTCGCTGCAGAGATTTTCACCTGACAAAGGAACTGGCCAATCCCAACTGGTTCCAAGGGCTGCGTGACTGACCATTTACAAAGCCAGATATGGAGGGGGAAAGAACTCGATTTGGGACATTTAGGTTGGCAGGAGAACCAGGTGATTTTAAATAATACATCGTAATGCAAAAATCCTAATTTTTCCCCCTCACTACCCACCAGATTCTAAGTGCATTCTTGGAAATGCTATCTTGTGATGCGAGAGACAGTAGATTAACCAGCCTCGGTGTGTTGGTTTATTCCGACAAAACGCGTTAAGACAACGAAGGCGGTACAAAAGTCCGTGTGAGTTATGGCGGCCAATCCCTCTTCTTGCACAAAGCTGCCTGTCAGCTTTCCTAAGAAACCAGCATGGGGATGGACTGCTTTTTCTGCATAGTTTTTCAGTTAGTGTCGAAAACCCAAACAGAAGCTCTTTTTGTTCACATGAAATTACTATTTTAGAGAGGTTGGACTGAAGCACGAGTGTACTCTAAAATTGATGGTTTAGGTGTCATCTTTCCAGTTGCCTAGCAACAAATTAAACAAAAAAGAGCACATCTGCGGGTTTTAACTTACATAACAGCAAAAGCCCAAGGGCAAATGAAAATGCACTCAGGACAGCTTGATAGATTAACTAGTTCTAGTGTTTAGAATCAGTTTCAGTGCTGGGGCAGCAGGTAGAGCTAACGGGAACAAGTAGCTATTTAAGATGGACAAATAAGCTAAATTAAGCCGAGTTTTACCTGTAAATTATCTGTGTTGTACGGACTGCTTTCTCACTGTTTCCCACTATTTTTGGCGGCGATAATTCAGATCTTTAACCAGCAGAGGGCGAGTCGACTGCATTTTTCGCCCCTAAGGCACTCCCTTCCTTCACCCCACCCTTTCTCATCCCTTGCCCCTGGGAAATTAATTTACTAGGCTCTTCAAATATAGACCAACGGAGGAAGGTGTGGAGGAAGGAAAGCGGCAGCGCAGAATTCCACAGAGTGCCAGCCCTGTCAGCCTTGGATCTGTGGCTGCTCTGCTGTCCCCTCACTTGGAGCTGCAGCAGAAGGGATTGCACCTGTTGTCCCAGGAGGAGGCTGGGATTAAAAGCAGCCCCACCCCCAGAAGCCATGGATATTTGTGATCACTAGCTTCAGAGAATTGGGAAAGCCAGAGAGAGCCTGGTTACACGACAGATATAACCTATGAAAGAGAAAACCAGTTCACTTCTCAGGGCCAATAATAACTCAGTATGCTGGAACATCAACAAAAAAAGGCTCTGCTCTGGCTTTGATACTCTGGGAACAAAAATGGGGTGGGGGTAGGGAAAGGAGAAGATGAAAGACTAAGAATCTGACTGAGTCATCTTTAAAACAACAAGCAAAGCAAGCCACTCAGGGGGAGAGACAATGCTCTGCTAGAATGCAGGGCAGAGCAATAAAGCATGCTGTACAAAGTTAATTTATTGCTGGGCGGAACCCTCTGGACAGGCATACCACTTGCTCCAGAGGAGGTGGGTTTTACCTTGTATTGTAAGACTTTGCACAATCTTCTCGGGCAGGCAGCCAGAAATCCCATTAATTGGGCATGCCCTTTTTCTTCTCCTCATATTTATGTCTCAGACATATTTATGTCTCAGCTAGTAAAATTAATTTTTTCTGGAGGACATTAAACTAAATTTTATGCAGCATTGCATTTTCTCTCCTTCAATCATTAAATTTCTATAAAGCTTGTTTTTAAAGGACACCATTTCATTAACAAATCCAATTCATGAGGAAGTATTATACTCTGTTAAAGTTGATGATGGTGTCTTAGGTTAGATTAACACTTTCAGAAAGCATGATTTGGTTCAGTTTCATCATAAATCCTTCAAGTAAATTGCACTTTGATGGTGTTGTATTGCACACCTTCTGTATCTAATCACTTGTAAAATAAATTTTTTATGCATATACCAAACTTCATTCATGTTACACCAAGATCCAAACAAATGCTTAAAACTGGCTAATATAATCTCTCCATGGAAACCAGAATTATCTTTAAAAAACTGAAGTAAGTCACTGAACAAGCACTTAGTAAAACAGGATGTTCAAAAAGCCAATAAGCATATTAAAAGGTTTCAACATCATTAATTATCCAAGAAATGGAATTTTAAACCACAATGAAATGCCTTTATCCACCAAAGAGAATTAATTAATTAAAAAGCTGACATTTTCAAGTGTTGGAAAGGATGGGGCAACTTCAGCTATCACACACTGATGGGCTATAAGTTGGTACAGTCACTCTGGAAAACTGTCAGCATTTACCAAAGTTCAATATATGCATACCCTACAACTCAGTAATTGCAGTCTTAGGTATATTCTCAATAGAAATACTTATATGTGCACACAAAAAGACACGTAAAAGAATGTTCATCTTAAACTTGGAAGCAATCCAAACTTCAACAATAGAATGGATATGTTGTTATTGCCATATACAGAACTATATACAGTAATGACTTTTTAAAAAACTACTGCTACATGCAACAGTATGTATAAATCTCACAATGTGATGTTCAGCAGGAAAAAATCAGAAACAACATTTTGTACGATTCTACTTATATAAAGCTCAATTATCGGAAAACCTAAGGGAAGTCAGAATAGTGGTTGCCTTTGGTGGAGATAAAGACTGAAAGGGGGCATGAGGGAGGCTTCAGGGGGTATTGGTAATATTCTGTTTCCCGATCTGGGTGGTGGTTACTCAAGTGTGTTCACCCTTTAAATATCTATTGAGCTGTACACTGATTTCTACATGTTAATTATGTTATGCAATCTAAATTCCTTAAAGTCGCCTATAAGGCCCTGCAAAAACTAATCCTACCTAAATTTCCAATCTCTTATTAACCATTTTCTCCCTCAATCATCACACTTGCATTACTCTGAGCTTTCATCAGTTTCCAGAACATATCTATCTCTTTTCAATCTTAAGGCCCTTGGACTTGCTGTTTTCTCTTCCTGGAATGCATTATCACCAGTTCTTTTCATAACATGTTCCTTCTAATCTTTCAACTCTCAGATTAATGATACCATTTTAGAGAAACTTGCTTTGACTCTCCTATCTGAAGTCCCTGTGTCATTTTTCTATTTGCTGCCATCACAAATTATCACAAACTTAGTGGCTTTAAACAGTACAAATTTATGATCTGAGACTTCTGAAGGTCAGAAGTCTGCAATGGGTCTCACTGGGCTAAAATCAAGGCACCAGCAGGAGCAGTTTCCTTCTGGAGGCTCTCGGGGAGAATCCATTTCCTTGCCTTTTCCAGCTCTTAGAGGCTGGAGGCACTTCTGGATTTGTGGCTCCTTCTTCCATCTTCACCATCAGTAGTGCAGCATCGTCAAATCTCTCTCAGACTGTGACCCTCTCTTCCCTCTTTTCCACCCTTTCGATATTGTTGAATCCAGCCAGATATTTCAGTATACTGTCCTGATCAAGGACAGCTGATTTAGCAACACTAATTCTCCTTTGTTACGTATAACATATTCACAAGTTCTGAAGACTAAAGTTGTGGACATCTTTGAGGGGCATTATTCTGCCTACCACAGTCCACCTTTTTCTAGCACAGCATTGTATTTATTAAGAGCACTAATCACAGTTTTTAGTCATTTTATATATTCCTCTGCCCATTCACTGTCTAACTGCTCCCACTCTAAGGTAAATTCTATGAGCGCACAGACCCTATCTGTCTTGTTCCCTGCTGTTTCCTTGGTGCTTAGTTTAGCATAATGCCTGACACACTACAGAAATTCATTAAGTATTTGTGGAAATAATAAATAAATATGAGTTTAGGTCTATGTTTTAACACTTGAAAACTCTGGTTTTTACCTTTTCCTTTCATATAAAAATATATATATTGTGTCTTGGCAGGAGGGGGATTTCTGGTGCAATCACAGTGTAGAGTTTTGAAGCTCTCTACTATACTAACTCACTGTAAAAAAAATCACTCCTACAAATAGGGTCCATATATGTCACATACATATCTTCATTTCTATCATACTTAAAAGTAGAGTTTATAAGTTACTTCCTCCTGGAAAATAGTGTATCAGAGGGCTCATATTCTGAAGAAAAGATAATCCAGAGTGAAGAGTTGGAATTCTTCATTACAGTCATGTGAGAAAAAAATGTGGTGCATGGGGCTCTAAGTATGATCCTAGAATGTAGTTGCAAAGACAGGTATCATCAGATAATCATTGTACATCTGATATTATATCCTGTATTACCAGGTTGTAATATCAGATACCAAAGTTTCTTAAAAAAAATACTTGGTGGTTCACTTATTTACTCAGCAAATATTTATTAATCATCTATTAAGTGTCAGACCCTTTTCTAGTCTCTGGGCACACAATACAAAGTCCCTGCCTATAGGGAGCCTACAAATAGATGTACAATATTATGTGAGGTAGTGGCAAGTGTTATAAAGAAAGGGAGATTAATCCCTTGTTGGTTGCTTTGTTTGCAAATATTTTCTCTCATTCTGAGAGTTGTCTTTTTGTTTTGTGTATGGTTTCCTTTGCTGTGCAAAAGCTTTTAAGTTTCATTAGGTCCCATTTGTTTATTTTTATTTTCATTACTCTAGGAGGTAGATCGAAAAAGATCTTGCTGCGATTTATGCCATATGATCCAGCAATCCCTCTCCTGGACATATATCTGGAGAAAACCATAATTCGAAAAGATACATGCACCCCAGTGTTCACTGCAGCCCTATTTACAATAACCAGGACATGGAAGCCACCTAAATGTCCATCAACAGAGGAATGGATAAAGAAGATGAGGTACATATATACAATGGAATGCTACTCAGCCATAAAAAAGAATGAAATAATGCCATTTGCAGCAACATGGAACTAGAGATTGTCATACTGAGTGAAGTAAGTCAGACAGAAAGACAAATATCATATGATATTGCTTATATGTAGAATCTTAAAAAAGGGTACCAATGAACTTATCTACAAAACAGAAAGAATTACAGATGTAGAAAATAAACTTATGGTTACAGGGTGTAAGGGGGGGTAGGGATAAACTGGAAGATTGGGATTGACATATACACACTACTATATATAAAATAGATGACTAATAAGGACCTACTGTATAGCACAGGGAACTCTACTCAATACTCTGTGATAGCCTATATGGGAAAATAATCTAAAAAGAAGAGTGGATATGTATATATAACTGATTCACTTTGCTGTACACCTGAAACTACCACAACATTGTAAATCAACTATACTCCAATAAAAATTTTTAAAAAAATGAAAAAGAAGAAGAAAGGGGATGATGAGAAACCAAGAGAGGGTTTTGAATGGAGATTCAAATAAAATTTAAAAATAAAAAGATAAGTCTGGTTGTTATATGGGTATAAGAAGGGATACCAGTTAGAAGGCCATTGCAGAAATATGGGCAAAAAATAGTGATAGTTTGAATTAGGGTGACAGTGCTGGAGTTAACATAGATTGGTTGGATTTGGGACATATTTTAAAGAAAATTGAAATGATTTGATGATGGTCTTAGGTATAGAATGTTAAAGAAAAATGGCCCTCAGTTTGTGTGGGGTATTTTGGTATTGGTGGTGCTATTTACTGTTATGGAAATTTAGGGTTAGTTTTGGTATGGAAAAAAAATCAAGAATTTTGGACATGTTAAATTTGAAATGTTTGTTAAACATATAAGTTATGTTGATTGGGCAATTGATTATTGAGGCCTGTGGACTTAGGGGAGATATCACATCTAGAAAGATTTGAGCAAAGATTAGGAAAACCATAATTAATGAAATTGAATGAGATCACCTAGGGAATTAGTGTAGTTAGAGAAGATGGCCAATCCTAGGGCACGTCAACATTTTGAGGTCTAGGAAATGGAGAGAAGCCAACAAAGGAGACTGAGGGGGAATAGCCAGTGTGGTCATAGGAAATCAGGAGAGAATATGTTCTGAATGTCTGAAAGTCACTGTGTCAAGAAGGAGGAAGGAAATACCGCTGTGTTTAGTTAGATGAAACGTGAGATGGAAAGATGGAGGTCCTTTGTGACCTTGGCAGAGCAGATTCAATGAAGTGATAATATAAAAATCTGATTTAATGTGACAATCCATTATGAAAATATTATTCAGCTTGGATTCCTTTTAAATAATGCTACTTGAAGTAGAGATTACATGAATTTCCAGGTTTGATGATCTATATACATAATAAATTAGTTATATTAGTATATATATTAGTAATAAATTAGTTAACTTCTAAATTCACAATTCCTTGATATTAGATCAAAGTATATAGGTTACTTGACTGTAATGGTGGCTGCCTGAAGGAAAAAATGAGGCAGTTTCTTCGTAGCTCTGTGGATACTATTTACTTCTCTGCCTATGATTTCCCTTACTGGGAAACTCTTCTCCTCTTCTGAAGTAATTACAGATACTTACTGTTTGCCTCAAAATAGAAACATAAACTTCCTCTGTGGAGAGGTCTTCATTGAACTTCCTATTTTATCTGAACCAATGACTTTCAAAGCATTTTCCAAGACCTTCATGTGATGCACTGATGTTCACAAACTAGTTTTCTGTGTTCACTTGTATATATGTTAAGGCTGTTTCTAATAATTGCCATCATAATCGCCCAGCCTCCTATTCTTGCAAATTGTCCGTTCCACAGAGCTCTTAAATCCTTCTCACGGGCCCAATAAAGGAGTTTTAGAATTCAATCACTAAAAAACTTGTGCCAGCTCTTTTTCACAGAAGTGTTAAATCAAGGGACTTCTAAAGTTTCATTTTACCTAACACTCAACTAGCACTACAGTCATTCAGTTTTGTTGTTTTCTTTCTATTTTTTTGGCCATGCTGCATGGCATGCATGATCTTAATTCCCTGACCAGGGTTCGAACCCATGCCCCCTGCAGTGGAAGCGTGGTGTCAACCATTGGACCGCCAGGGAGGTCCCTCAGTTACTAATTATTAAGCACCTTCTGTGTGTTTGGCCTATTCAGGGTCAGAAATATGATGTTGAATGAGATGGACACCGTTTCAGCCTCAAAAAACTTGGGTCCTAATGGTAAGATAGGCAATTAAATTGTTATAATAAATATGTTACAGACTATCATAAGAACATAGCATAATAGAAAAACTCAATATTCCAGGTGGGGGATGGAAGGTTATGAAAGGCTGGGCTCTGAAAGATGAGGAGTTATCCAGGAAGGGCAACAGTGACTTAGTAATAGGGAAAAGCATGTACACAGATTTAGAAGCCATGGAAGAATGGAAGAATAGTGCAACATTTAAAGAACACTGTGAGAAAGGGAAAAACTTTATCATTATTTTTCTCTCCTTTAAGGTGACCTACCTCAATACTTCTTATTGATTTTCAAACTACCTTAAAAATTGATTTTTGTTATTATGGATAAATGCCAAATTCTATTTTTTTAAGTATTTTTATGCAATAATCAATATTCATTAGTTCATATATAATAGCTAATACACAAACACTACAAATTTTATTGATATTTTTGAAATTCTTTTCAGATAATCTTAGGTACATTTAAGAAGTGTTCTCTAGACTTGTGGTTGCCAAGGGGGAGGGGGTTGGAGGAGGGAGGGGGTTGGAGGAGGGATGGAGTGGAAGTCTGGGGTTAGCAGATACAAACTACTATATAGAGAATGGATAAACAACAAGGTCCTACTGTATAGCACAGGGACTCATATTCAATATCCTGTGATAAACCATAATGGAAAAGAATTTTTTTAAAAAGAATGTGTATATATATATATATGTATAACTGAACCACTTTGCTATACAGCAGAAATTAACACAACATTGTAAACCAGTTATACTTCAATAAAAAAAATAAAAAGTTGTTCTCTAATCCTTCCAAGATTACCTAACCATTCCGATTGTTCATTAATTCACTCTCATGAGGCTCTGGAGAATACTTGTACATATTAAGCATTTCCCCTTATCCCAATTCCACAATAACAGTCATGAGAAATACAGTAATTTGTTAATAAATATGTATTAAATGAGACCTCATTTCTGATATGCTCTAAATATGACAATTAAGGAAATGTAATTTATTTCTAAAATTTAATAAACCAAGATAACATGAAACTGATGATTCATCCTCTTATTATTTCTGGATTTCTGGATGTGGAAGAGGTGAATGAAAAGAGAATAGATGTGGAGAGTTAAAATTGTAATTTTTTTCTTGTGAGAAACTGAGGAGATACCTAGTATAGGTTTCATTTTATATATAAAGAAACTGAGGCCCAGAGAAATGGGATGTCTTAACTCCAGGTTAGAAACACAGCTGTCATAGAAATCAGATTCCTACTCCTTAGTCTACTACTTTTCTCTTTATGACAGACGAAGATCTTTGGCACTCAAGAAAGTTTGTTTGTTTCCATGAGAGTTCTTTTGATCTTTAAAATTTGGCAGGCCACTGCTTAAAATTCATTAATTTAGTCAATTCGCCAGTATCTATAGAGGTCCTATAATATTTTAGGATTTTTCTATGTGCTAGGGATACGGCACTGAATAGACAAAAATCTCTGCCCTCTAGGAACCCCAGAGAGATAATTAGACCACTTATAACAGCTTCACCCTGGAGACATTCAGAGATATGGATACATTTGAACTTCAGGGGTGTGTGCGTGTGCGTGTGCGTGTGTGTGTGTGTGTGTGTGAGAGAGAGAGAGAGAGAGAGACAGAGACAGAGAGAGAGAGACAGAGAGAGAGAGATCTGTTTCATTTAAAGTCAGGTTTATTGAGATATAAATTCCATGTAGTAAAATTCACTCCTTTAAGGTGTACAGTTTGATGAGTGGCAAACATACATAATCATTTAACTACCACTGCAATCAAGATGTAGAATATTTCCATTACCCCCAAAAGTTTTCTCATGCTACTTTTCATTCAGTCTCTCACCCCACCCACAGCCCCTGGTAACCACACTGATCTGGTTTCTGTTCTGTATAAAGAGAATCACAAAGTATGTAGCCTTTTGCACTGAGCATCCTTCATTTAGCATAATGCTTTGAAATTCATCCATGATATCACATGTATCCGTAGTTAGTTCCTATCCATTTGTCTTTAGTACTTGGTAATTGAGCTTCCTTGTCATAGCCTTACTTCGCACAAGGATGAGGTGAAAAAGGTTTAGAATCACCAACATGGAAAGTCTAAGATTCATCCATCAAAGGAGAGATTCTGAAAGGGATACACATCACTGTTAAGTGAGCTACATGTAACTTCCATCCAGGGGCTACAATAAAAACTGTCTGAAACACTATTCCTGAGCCTAGAAGTAGGGCAGGAAGGGTGGGGGATAGGAATCACTACTAAGAATTTGGAACCGCTTCTAGCCCTCACATAATTTTGTAGCGTGTATGCACTGGACCTGGACAGTTGGCAAGGGGTGGTGGGTACAGGGATAAAATCCTCAGAGAATGTAATTTTATATTGCTATCAAACTGGTAATGCCCTGGAATGTGGTTAAATTAGAATAATGCCTCTTTACCTCAGGCTTCAAATAATTTCCAAAAATAGAATTTCAAGTTAAGTGAGCAACTTACCATTAAAAAAAAAAAAAGTAGTTCAACGTGCAAGGAAACAAGATACCAGAGTGAGAACCAGCAGAAATAAAAACAGCTGAAGCAGACATGCATTGATGTCAGACAATGGAATTATCAAACACAAAATATGAAATGTCTGTATTTAATGTATCTAAGGAAATAAATGTTTGAAAATAAATGGAGGGAACAGAAACCGTGAAGAATGAGCAAGTATATTTGAGGAAAGAACAAATAGAACTGCTAGAAATGTAAAGTTGTAATAAATGAAAGTTTAAAACTCAACAGGTAGTTTTAAGAACATATCAGACATAGATGAAAAAGAATAGACTGAAGGCAAAAAGAATGTAGCAAAAAGAGAAAACAGATGGAGATTATGAAAGACTTTACAAGACACAGATCTATATATACCATTTCACTCTATTCTAACTGGAGTCCCAGAAGGATAAAACAGAAGGGATAAAAGCAATATTTGAGGAGATAATTAGAATTTTTCATAACGCCAAACCACTAATTCAAGAAGCCAAATGAGTCTCATATAGGGTCAAATAAACACATATATAGATCATAGTGAGATTGCAGAATACTGAAGATGAAAAGATTATCTTAAAATAGATATAAAAGATCAATTTCTTTTTAAGTAATGATGGAGAACTAACTTCCCAGCAGCAATAGTGGAAAACAAAATACAATGAAATGACACTGTCAACATCTGATGTAAAATTACAGTTAACTTAAAATTCTACGCCTAAACAACAAGGTCCTACTGTGTAGCACAGGGAACTATATCCAGTCTCCTGGGATAAACCATAATGGAAAAGAATATTTTAAAAAAGAGAATGTCTACAAGTGTATAACTGAGTCACTTTGCAGAGATTGGCACAATGTTGTAAATCAACTATACTTCAATAAAAATAAAAATTTTTTAAATTCTAAGCCTAGCATAAATACCTCTCATAAGCCAGCAGGAGAAGAGGATCAAGATAGTGGAATAGGATGACGTGGAGCTCACCTCTCCCAACAACACATCAAACACACATCTACATGTAGTACAATCCTCACCGAAAACTAACCCGGAAACTGGCAGAAGAACTCCTAAACAACAAAAGCTGCAAAAAAGATCTCCATGTAACCAGTTAGGATAGAAAAAAAAAGAAAAAAATTACCAGGTCGGGAACTACACTCCTGGTAGAGATCTATATGGAAGAGAAGGTCCACATGGGCAGACCCTTGTCCTGGGGAGCAAGGAGGTCATGCCCAGTCCTGGTGTCCCGTGCAGAGGAGACAAGCCCCCTTGCCTGCTGGGAAGTCCGCTGAGACAGACAGAAGGGCTGGAAAAGCCTAGACTCTACTTGCAGAAGTGCACAGATGCTGGCTTGCCAACAATCAGGGCAGAGAGAGCCATGCACTGGCGTCTGCAGCCTTGCTACACTTCTCAACATAAAGGGGCTAACACTCTAGTCCAGTTCACTCCACACCACAGCCTGGCACACCATCTGGGCAAAGACCTGGTCTAGCTATGCAGAGACAGACTGAGTTAGCTAGGGTGTGATCTGGGTGGAGCCAGGGAGACCACTGTCACAACATGCATAGGGCAGTGCCATAAGAGCATGCAGTGGCTAAGCACCTGTCTCCAGGCAGGCCCTGGAGAGGATTCAATCTAGCTGCGCCTCTGCATAGAGTATGGTCTGGTTGGGATGGCAATGGCCTTGTCAGCACACTCAGGAGTTCGTCTCCCAATGAGAGAGCACCTCCCCACGCCCAGCTCTGCCCACTCCTCACTTGCGGCTTAGTGCTAGATCTGGGGCAGACAGGTCCTGGGAGAAGACTGCCACAGAGACAGCCCAGACCTTAGGGCAGCCCAGCCACCTCAATTCCTGCAGCCACAACGCCCTGACCCCCAGCCTACTCCACACCGCAGCCTTGCACTAGATCTGGGACGAACACAACAGAGAAAGGGACATGACCTTGGGCTGCTTCTGGGTGAACTGCGGACACCTACACAGGCAGTGCATAGGTCCTTTCTGACTGCACAGGCCTCACTTGCTTCAGTACTCACCTCCTTTGGGGCAGGGCATGCACTCAAGGGCAATGGAGCCTGACTGAAACTGACCGTCAGTTTCAGAACTTCAGAGGTTCTTATCCAACAACTGGGGAACAGACCCACCCCTGACAGGGCAGCCACAGTCATAGAGCAGAGAGGAAGCCTTGACTCACATCCTGCACAGGCTCTAGATACTACAACACTAATCACCACCACCACCACCACCCCCGCATCAAGGGGATAACAGCCAGCACACCCTGAAGAAAGACGAGGCTAGTGTCCATACCAAAACCAGCCCTCACACCAAAAACACTGGACATGCAGTCTACATAGGGACACTCCCATATAAAAACACCCCTTCAAGACCACAGCAGATAACTTTCTGTCTCTATGAATTTAGGAGAAACGGTTAAGTAAAATGAAAAGGCAGAGGAACTACTCCCAATGAAAAGAACAAGAGAAATTCCCCAAAAGAACAAATAGTAAAACAGAACTCATCGGTCTACTAGACCCCAAGTTGAAAAAGGTGGTAATACAGCTCCTTGAAGCTAAAGGACAAAGAGAAAGACTGGGCAGGCCTGAGGCACTAGCTTCCAGGATAAAATTCCTCCTCAGGGAAACACCCTCTTGCTGATAAAAATACAAATGCAAACTCAATAAACTTATGCTTTGGGGAAAAAAAAGGTGGTAATAAAAATGCTCACTGATTTAAGAAAGATTATCAAAAGAGACACAGATCACTGTAAAAAGGAACTAGAAACTACAAAGATGAACCAATCAAAAACAGACAATTCAATTGCCAAGATGAAAACCAATCTCAAGAGAAACCTTCAAGATGGTAGAAGAGTAAGAAGTGGAGATCACCTTCCTCCCCATAAATACATCACAAATACATCTACATGTGGAACAACTCCTCCAGAACACCTACTGAATGCTGGCAGAAGACCTCAGACCTCCCAAAAGGCAAGAAGCTCCCCACGTTCCTGGGTAGGGCAAAAGAAAAAAACAGACAAAAGAATAGGGACGGGACCTACACCAGTAGGAGGGAGCTGTGAAGGAGGAAAGGTTTCCACACACTAGGAACCTCCTTCGCGGGTGGAGACTGTGGGTGGCGGAGGGGGGAAGCTTCGGAGCCGCGGAGGAGAGCTCAGCCACAGGGGTGCGGAGGGCAAAGCGGAGGGATTCCCGCACAGAGGACCGGTGTCGACCAGCACTCACCAGCCCGAGAGGCTTGTCAGCTCACCCGCCGGGGCGGGCGGGGGCTGGGAGCTGAGGCTTGGGCTTCGTAGGACAGATCCCAGGGAGAGGACTGGGGTGGTGGCGTGAACACAGAATGGAGGGGGCTAGTGCACTACGGCTAGCCGGGAGGGAGCCCAGGAGAAGGTCTGGACCTGCCTAAGAGGCAAGAGACCATTGTGTCGGGGTGCGCGAGGAGAGGGGATTCAGAGCACCGCCTAAATGAGCTCCAGAGACCGGCATGAGCCGCGGCTAACAGCGCGGACCCCAGAGAAGGGCATGAGACGCTAAGGCTGCTCCTGCAGCTACCAAGAAGCCTGTGTGCGAGCACTGGTCACTATCCACACCTCCCCTCAGGAGCCTGTGCAGCCTGCCACTGCCAGGGTCCCATGATCCAGGGACAACTTCCCCAGGAGAACTCACAGCACGCCTCAGGCTGGTGCAACGTCATGTTGGCCTCTGCCGCCGCAGGCTCGCCCCGCACACCGTACCTCCTCTCTCCCCCTGGCCTGAGTGAGCCAGGGCCCCCAAAGCAGCTGCTCCTTTAACTCTGTCCTGTCTGGGCGAAGAACAGATGCCCTCAGGCGACCTACACGCAGAGGCAGGGCCAAATCCAAAGCTGAACCCCGGGAGCTGTGCGAACAAAGAAGAGAAAGGGAAATCTCTCCCAGCAGCCTCAGAAGCAGTGGATTAAATCTCCACAATCACCTTGATGTACCCTGCATCTGTGGAATACCTGAATAGACAATGCATCATCCCAAAATTGAGGCAGTGGACTTTGGGAGCAATGATATATATATTTTTTCCTTTTTCTCTTTTTGTGAGCGTGTATGTGTATGCTTCTTTGTGTGATTTTGTCTGTATAGCTTTGCTTTTACCATTTGTCCAATGGTCTGTCTGTCCATTGTTTTTGTTTCTTTGTTTTTTGGGTTTTTTTTTTTTTGAGTATAGTTTTTAGCACTTATCATTGGTGGATTTGTTTTTTGGTTTGGTTCCTCTCTTCATTCTTTCTTTTTTATATTACTTTTAAACTTTTTTAAATTTTAGTAATTATTTTTTACTTTTTATTTTAATTATTTTATTTTTTTCTTTCTTTCTTTCTTTTTATCTCCCTTTTCTTCTGAGCTGTGTGGCTGACAAGGTATTGGTGCTCCAGCTGAGTGTCAGGCCTGTGCCTCTGACGTGGGAAAGCCGAGTTCAGGACATTGGTCCACCAGAGACCTCTCGGCTCCACATAATATCAAACGACGAAAGCTCTCCCAGAGATCTCCATCTCAACGCTAAGACCCAGCTCCACTCAACGACCAGCAAGCTACAGTGCTGGACACCCTATGCCAAACAACTAGCAAGACAGGAACACAACCCCACCCATTAAGAGAGAGGCTGCCTCAAATCATAATAAGGTCACAAACACCCCAAAACACACCACTGGATGCAGACCTGCCCACCAGAAAAACAAGATCCAGCCTCATCCACCAGAAAACAGGCACTAGTCCCCTCCACCAGAAAGCCTACACAACACACTGAACCAACCTTAGCCACTGCGGGCAGACAACAAAAACAAGGGGAACTATGAACCTGCAGCCTGCAAAAAGGAGACCCCAAACACAGTAAGATAAGCAAAATGAGAAGACAGAAACACACAGCAAATGAAGGAGCAAGGTAAAAACCCACCAGAACAAACAAATGAAGAGGAAACCGGCAGTCTACCTAAAAAAAGAATTCAGAGTGATGACAGTAAAGATGATCCAAAATCTTGGAAATAGAACGGAGAAAATACAACATTTAACAAGGACCTAGAAGAACTAAAGAGCAAACAAACAATGATGAACAACAAAATAAATGAAATTTAAAATTCTCTAGAAGGAATCAATAGCAGAATAACTGAGGCAGAAGAATGGATAAGTGACCTGGAAGATAAAATAGTGGAAATAACTACTGCAAAGAAGAATGAAGAAAAAAGAATAAAGAGAATTGAGGACAGGCTCAGAGACTTCTGGGACAACATCAAACACACCAACATTCGAATTATAGGGGTCCCAGAAAAAGAAGAGAAAAAGAAAGGGACTGAGAAAATATTTGAAGAGATTATAGTTGAAAACTTCCCTAATATGGGAAAGGAAATAGTTAATGAAGTCCAGGAAGTGCAGAGAGTCCCATACAGGATAAATCCAAGGAGAAACACGCCAAGACACATATTAATCAACCTATCAAAAATTAAATACAAAGAAAAAATACTAAAAGCAGCAAGGGAAAAATAACATACAAGGGAATCCCCGTAAGGTTAACAGTGGACCTTTCAGCAGAAACTCTGCAAGCCAGAAGGGAGCAGCAGGACATATTAAAGTGATGAAAGGGAAAAATCTACAATCAAGATTACTCTACCCAGCAAGGATGTCATTCAGATTCGACAGAGAAATTAAAATTTTACAGACAAGCAAAAACTAAGAGAATTCAGCACCACCAAACCAGCTTTAAAACAAATGCTAAATGAACTTCTCTATGCAGGAAACACAAGAGAAGGAAACAACCTACAATAACAAACCCAAAACAATTAAGAAAATGGTAATAGGAACATACATATTGATAATTACCTTAAATGTAAATGGATTAAATGCTCCATGCAAGAAATATAGACTGGCTCCATGCAAGAAATATACAAATATAGACCCATATATATGCTGTCTACAAGAGACCCACTTCAGACCTAGGGACACATACAGACTGAAAGTAAGGGAATGGGAAAAGATATTCCATGCAGAGGGAAATCAAAAGAAAGCTGGAGTAGGAATTGTCATATCAGACAAAATAGACTTTAAAATAAAGACTATTACAACAGACAAAGAAGAACACTACATAAAGATCAAGGGATCAATCCAAGAAGAAGATATAACAATTATAAATATATATGCACCCAACATAGGAGCACCTCAATACATAAGGCAAATGCTAACAGCCATAAAAGGGAAATCGTCAGTAACACAATCATAGTAGGGGACTTTAATACCCCACTTTCACCAATGAACAATTCATCCAAAATGAAAATTAATAAGGAAACACAAGCTTTAAATGATACATTAAACAAGATGGACTTAATTGATATTTATAGGACATTCCATCCAAAAACAACAGAATACACTTTCTTCTCAAGTGCGCATGGAACATTCTCCAGGATAGATCATATCTTGGGTCACAAATCAAGCCTTGGTAAATTTAAGAAAACTGAAATCATATCAAGTATCTTTTCTGACCACAACGCTATGAGACTAGATACCAATTACAGGAAAAATAATCTGTAACAAAAAAAAAACACATGGAGGATAAACAATGCACTACTAAATAACCAAGATATCACTGAAGAAATCAAAGAGGAAATCAAAAAATATCTAGAAACAAATGACAATGAAAACACAAAAACACAAAACCTATGGGATACAGCAAAAGCAGTTCTAAGAGGGAAGTTTTATAGCAATACAATCCTACCTCAAGAAACAAGAAACATCTCAAATAACAACCTAACTGTAAACTTAAAGCAATTAGACAAAGAAGAACAAAAAAAACCCAAAGTTAGCAGAAAGAAAGAAATCATAAAGATCACATCAGAAATAAATGAAAAAGAAATGAACAATAGCAAAGATCAATAAAACTAAAAGCTGGTTCTTTGAGAAGATAAACAAAATTAATAAACCATTAACCAGACTCATTGTGAAAAAAAGGGAGAAGACTCAAATCAACAGAATTAGAAAAGAAAAGGGAGAAGTGACAACTGACACTGCAGAAATACAAAGGATCATGAGAGATTACTACAAGCAACTGTACGCCAATAGAATGGACAACCTGGAAGAAATGGACAAATTCTTAGGAAAGCACAACTATCCGAGACACAATGAGGAAGAAATAGAAAATATTAAAAGACCAATCACAAGCACTGAAGTTGAGAATGTGATTAAAAATCTTCCAACAAACAAAAGCCCAGGACCAGATGGCTTCACAGGCAAATTCTATCAAACATTTAGAGAAGAGCTAACACCTATCCTTCTCAAACTCTTCCAAAATATAACAGAGGGAGGAACACTCCCAAACCCATTCTACGAGGCCACCATCACCCTGATACCAAAACCCGACAAAAATGTCACAAAAAAAGAAAGCCACAGGCCAATATCACTGATGAACATAGATGAAAAATCTGCAATAAAATACTAGCAAACACAATCCAAAAGCACATTAAAAGGATCATACACCATGATCAAGTGGATTTATCCCAGGAATGCAATGATTCTTCAATATACGCAAATCAATCCATATGATACACAATATTAACAAATTGAAGGATAAAAACCATATGATCATCTCAATAGATGCAGAAAAAGCTTTTGACAAAATTCAACACCCATTTATGATAAAAACTCTCCAGAAACTAGGCATAGAGGGGACCTACCTCAACATAATAAAAGGCCATATATGACAAACCCACAGCCAACATCGTTCTCCATGGTGAAAACTGAAACCATTTCCTCTAAGATCAGGAACAAGACAAGGTTGCCCCCTCTCACCACTATTACTCAACACAGTTTTGGAAGTTTTAGCCACAGCAATCAGAGAAGGAAAAGAAATAAAAGGAATCCAAATCGGGAAAGAAGAAGTAAAGCTATCACTGTTTGCAGATGACATGATACTATACATAGAGAATCCTAAAGATGCCACCAGAAAACAACGAGAGCTAATCAATGAATTTGGTAAAGCAGCAGGATACAAAATTAATGCACAGAAATCTCTGGCATTCCTATACACTAATGATCAAAAATCTGAAAGTGAAATCAAGAAAACACTCCCATTTACCACTGCAACAAAAAGAATAAAATATCTAGGAATAAACCTACCTAAGGAGGCAAAAGACCTTTATGCAGAAAATTACAAGAGACTGATGAAAGAAATTAAAGATGATACGAATAGATGGAGAGATATACCATGTTCTTGGATTGGAAGAATCAATATTGTGAAAATGACTCTACTACCCAAAGCAATCTACAGATTCAATACAATCCCTATCAAACTACCACTGGCATTTTTCACAGAACTAGAACAAAAAATTTCACAATTTGTATGGAAACACAAAAGACCCCGAATAGCCAAAGCAATCTTGAGAATGAAAAACGGAGCTGGAGGAATCAGGCTCCTTGACTTCAGACTATACTACAAAGCTACAGTAATCAAGACAGTATGGTACTGGCACAAAAACAGAAAGATACATCAACGGAACAGGATAGAAAGCCCAGAGATAAACCCATGCACATATGGTCACTTTATCTTTGATGAAGGAGGCAGGAATGTACAGTGGAGAAAGGACAGCCTCTTCAATAAGTGGTGCTAGGAAAACTGGACAGGTACATGTAAAAGTATGAGATTAGATCACTCCCTAACACCATACACAAAAATAAGCTCAAAATGGATTAAAGACCTAAATGTAAAGCCAGAAACTATCAAACTCTTCGAGGAAAACATAGGCAGAACACTCTATGATATAAATCACAGCAAGATCCTTTTTGACATACCTCCTAGAGAAATGGAAATAAAACCAAAAATAAACAAATGGGACCTAATGAAACTTCAAAGCTTTTGCACAGCAAAGGAAACCATAAAGAAGACCAAAAGACAACCCTCAGAATGGGAGAAAATATTTGCAAATGAAGCAAGTGACAAAGGATTAATCTCTAAAATTTACAAGCAGCTCAATATCAAAAAAACAAACAACCCAATCCAAAAATGGGCAGAAGACCTAAATAGACAGTTCTCCAAAGAAGACATACAGACTGCCAACAAACACATGAAAGAATGCTCAACATCATTAATCATTAGAGAAATGCAAATCAAAACTACAATGAGATATCACACACCAGTCAGAATGGCTATCATCAAAAAATCTAGAAACAATAAATGCTGGAGAGGGTGTGGAGAAAAGGGAGCCCTCTTGCACTGCTGGTGGGAATGTGAATTGGTACAGCCACTATGGAGAACAGTATGGAGGTTCCTTAAAAAACTACAAATGGAACTACCATATGACCCAGCAATCCCACTACTGGGCATATACCCTGAGAAAACCATAATTCAAAAAGAGTCATGTACCAAAATGTTCATTGCAGCTCTATTTACAATAGCCCAGAGATGGAAACAACCTAAGTGTCCATCATCAGATGAATGGATAAAGAAGATGTGGCACATATATACATTGGAATATTACTCAGCCATAAAAAGAAACGAAATTGAGCTATTTGTAATGAAGTGGATAGACCTAGAGTCTGTCATACAGAGTGAAGTAAGTCAGAAAGAGAAAGACAAATACCATATGCTAACACATATATATGGAATTTAAGAAAAAAAATGTAATGAAGAACCTAGGGGTAAGACAAGAATAAAGACACAGACCTACAAGAGAATGGACTTGAGAATAAGGGGAGGGGGAAGGGTAAGCTGTGACAAAGCAAGAGAGGCATGGACATATATACACTACCAAACATAAGGTAGATAGCTAGTGGGAAGCAGCCACATAGCACAGGGAGATCAGCTCGGTGCTTTGTGACTGCCTGGAGGGGTGGGATAGGGAGGGTGGGAGGGAGGGAGATGTAAGAAGGAAGATACATGGGAACATATGTATATGTATAACTGATTCACTCTGTTATAAAGCAGAAACTAACACACCATTGTAAAGCAATTATACTCCATAAAGATGTAAAAAAACAAAAAAAAAGGAATCCAAATCAGAAAAGAAGAAGTAAAACTGTCACTGTTTGCAGATGACATGATACTATACATAGAGAATCCTAAAGATGCTACCAGAAAACTACTAGAGCTAATCAATGAATTTGGTAAAGCAGGATACAAAATTAATGCACAGAAATCTCTTGCATTCCTATACACTAATGATGAACATCTGAAAGAGAAATTAAGGAAACACTCCCATTTACCATTGCAACAAAACGAATAAAATACCTAGGAATAAACCTACCTAAGGAGACAAAAGCCTGTATGCAGAAAACTATAAGACACTGATGAAAGAAATTAAAGATGATACAAACAGATGGAGAGATATACCATGTTCTTGGATTGGAAGAATCAACACTGTGAAAATGACTATACTACCCATAGCAATCTACAGATTCAATGCAACCCCTATCAAACTACCAATGGCATTTTTCACAGAACTAAAACAAAAAATTTCACAATTTATATGGAAACACAAAAGACCCCGATTAGCCAAAGCAATCTTGAGAATGAAAAACGGAGCTGGAGGAATCAGACTCCCAGACTTCAGACTATACTACAAAGCTACAGTAATCAAGACAGTATGGTACTGGCACAAAAACAGAAATATAGATCAATGGAATAGGATAGAAAGCCCAGAGATAAACCCATGCACATATGGTCACCTTATCTTTGATAAAGGAGGCAAGAGTATACAATGGAGGAAAGACAGCCTCTTCAATAAGTGGTGCTGGGGAAACTGGACGGCTACATGAAAAAGAATGAAATTAGGACACTCCCTAACACCATACACAAAAATAAACTCAAAATGGAATAAAGACCTAAATGTAAGGCCGGACAGTATAAAACTCTTAGAGGAAAACATAGGCAGTACACTCTACGACATAAATCACAGCAAGATCCTTTTTGACCCACCTCCTGAAGAAATGGAAATAAAAACAAAAATAAACAAATGGGACCTAATGAAATTTAAAAGCTTTTGCACAGCAAGGGAAACCATAAACAAGATGAAAAGACAACCCTCAGAATGCGAGAAAATATTTGCAAATGAAGCCACTGACAAAGGATTAATCTCTAAAATTTACAAGCAGCTCAATATCAAAAAAAACAAACAACCCAATCCAAAAATGGGCAGAAGACCTAAATGGACATTTCTCCAAAGAAGATATACAGATTGCCAACAAACACATGAAAGAATGCTCAACATCAGTAATCATTAGAGAAATGCAAATCAAAACTACAATGAGGTATCACCTCACACCAGTCAGCATAGCCATCATTAAAGAATCTACAAACAATAAATGCCGGAGAGGGTGTGGAGGAAAGGGAAACCTCTTGCACTGTTCGTGGGAATGTGAATTGATACAGCCACTATGGAGAACACTATAGACGTTCCTTAAAAACCTAAAAACAGAACTACCATACGACTCAGCAATTCCACTACTGGGCATATACCCTGAGAAAACTATAATCAAAAAGAGTCATGTACCTCAATGTTCATTGCAGCTCAATATACAATAGGCAGGACACGGAAGCAACCTAAGTGTCCAACGACAGATGAATGGATAAAGCAGATGTGGCACATATATACAATGGAATATTACTCAGGCATAAAAGAAACGAAATTGAGTTATTTGTAGTGAGGTGGATGGACCTAGAGTCTGTTATACAGAGTGAAGTAAGTCAGAAAGAAAAAAATAAATACCATATGCTAACACATATATATGAAATCTAAAAAACAAAAAAAAGGTTATGAAGAACCTAGGGGCAGGACAGAATAAAGACGCAGATGTAGAGAATGGACTTGAGCACATGGGGAAGGGCAAGGGTAAGCTGGGATGAAGTAAGAGAGTGTATGGACTTATATATACTACCAAATAAAATAGATAGCTAGTGAGAAGCAGCCACATAGCACAGGTAGATAATCTTGGTGCTTTGTGACCACCTAGACGGGTGGGATAAGGAGAGTGGAAGGGAGGCGCAAGAGGCAGGCGATATGGGGATATATGTATATGTATAGCTGACTCACTTTGTTATAAAGCAGAAACTAACACACCATTGTAAAACAATTATACTCCAATAAAGATGTTAAAAAAAAAATCTCAAAGCAATCAATAGACTAAATGACCCAGAAGAACAAATAAGTGATCTGGAAGATAGAATAATGGAAATCACCCAATCAGACAGCAGACGGAAAGACATATAAAAAAGAAAAATGAAAGCAACACTTGAGATATATGGGATAATATAAAGCATGCCGAACTACGCATAATAGGGATTCCAGAAGGAGAACAAAGAGAAAAGGTGATAAAAAACGTATTTGAAGAAATTATGGCTGAAAACTTCCAAACCAAAAGAAGGAAACACATATCCATGTACAGGAAGCACAGTCACTCCCAAACAAGATGAACCTAAACAGACCAACACCAAGACATATCATAATTAAAATGAGAGGGACTTCTCTGGTCATCCAGTGGTTAAGAATCTGCCTTCCAATGCAGGGGACATGGGTTCAATCCCTGGTCAGGGAACTAAGATCCCCCATGCCACAGGGCAACTAAGCCTTTGTGCTGCAACTACTGAGGCTGCACGCTCTGGAGCCCGCATGCCACAACTAGAGAGAAGCCCGCATGCCGCAACTAAGATCCCGTGCACTGCAACTAAGATCCAACACAGCCAAATTAATTAATTAAAAAAATTAAGTGGGAAAAAGTTAAAGAGAGGATTCTAAAGGCAGCGGGGGGTGGGGGGGGAACAGACTCAGTTACAAGAGAACCCCCATAAGGCTATCAGCTGATTTCCCTGCAGCAACTTTGCAGGCTGGAAGGGTGTGGCATAATATATTCAATGTCCTGAAAGGGAAAAGCCTGCAACCTAGGATACTCTACACAGCAAGATCATCATTTAGAATAGGTGAGAGAAACACTTCTCAGATAAGCAAGAACTGAAAGAATAAAGCAACACTAAACCTAACCCTGAAAGAGACTTTGAAGGTTGTTCTCTAAATAGAAAAGAAGCAAGAATCTATAGGAAAGGGGAAAAAACACAAAAGGAAAGTTAAGATCGCTTATATAAGCCAGTATATAGATTTAAAATATTTTTTAATTATTAAAAGCGATTACAGGGACTTCCCTCGTGGTACGGTGGTTAAGACATCACCTTCCAATGTAGGAGGTGCAGGTTCGATCCCTGGTCAGGGAGCTAAGATCCCACATGCCTCAGAGCCAAAAAACCAAAACATAAAACAGAAGCAATATTGTAACAAATTCAATAAAGACATATAAAATGGTCAATATAAAAAAAGCAATTACAACTACAACAAACAGTAAAAGGATAAGCATGAAAATGTGAAATAGGACATCAAAATCACAAAATGTGGGGGAGGGGAGTATAAAAATGTAGATTTGTTAGAATGTGTTTTAACTTGAATGACTTACACTTTAAAGCAAGTAGATATAGTTATGGATCAACATACTTGAACTCCAATGGTAACTACAAATCAAAAACATAGAACATATCCACAAAAACCAAAAAGCATAAAACCAAAAGCCAAAAGCATACTACAAAAGAAAATCAAACCACAGAAGGAAAGAAGAAGAAATGAACAAAGCACTACAAAAACAACTGGAAAATAAGAATTAAAATGGCAATAATTATATACCTTTAATTACTTTAAATGTCAATGGACTAAATGCTCTAATCAAAAGATATACTGTGGCAAACTGAATTAAAAAACAATAACCTATAATATGCTGCCTACAAGAGACTCACTCCAAGGTGAAAGACACAAACAAACTGAAAGTGAGGGGATGGCAAAGGACACACATAGATTGAAATACAGGCCTTCCTCAAAAAATAAGAAAAATCTCAAATAACAACCTAACCTACCACCTAAAAGAATTAGAAAAAGAACAAACAAAATCCAAAGTCAGCAGAAGGAAGGAAATAATAAAGATCAGAGAGGAAATAAATAAAATAGGTATCAAAAAACAATGGAAAAGATCAACAAAACCAAGAGCTGTTTTTCTAAAAAGGTAAAAATTGACAAACCTCTAGCCAGGCTCACCAAGAAGAAAAGAGACCCAAATAAACAAAGTAAGAAAGAAAGAGGAGCTTCCTTAAAAAACGAAAAATAGAGCTACCATATGATCCAGCAATCCCACTCCTGAGCATATATCTGGAGAAAACCATAATTCAAAAAGGTACATGCACCCCAATGTTCATTGCAGCACTATTTACAATAGCCAGGACATGGAAGCAACCTAAATGTCCATCAACAGAGGAATGGATAAAGAAGATGTGGTACATATATACAATGGAGTATTATTCAGCCATAAAAAGAATAAAATAATGCCATTTGCAGCAACATGGATGGACCTAGAGACTGTCATACTGAATGAAGTCAGACAGAGAAAGACAAATATCATATGATATCACTTATAAGTGGAATCTTAAAAAATGGTACAAACGAACTTATTTACTAAACAGAGATAGAGTCACAGATATAGAAAACAAACTTATAGTTACTGGGGGAAAGGGGGGGAGGGGTAAATTGGGACATTGGGATTGACATATACACACTACTATATATAAAATAGATAACTTATAGCACAGGGAACTCTATTCAATACTCTCTGTTGGCCTATATGGAAAAAGAATCTAAAAAAAATGGATATATGTATAACAGAGTCACTTTACTATGCACCTGAAACTAACAACATTGTAAATCAACTATACTCCAATAAAAATTTTTAAAAAAGGAAGTGAAAGAGGAGAACTGAAACAACAGAAATACAAAAAATCAGGAGAATACTATGAACAATTATATGCCAACAAATTGGACAACCTAGAAGAAATGGACTGGTTTCTAGAAACATACAACCAGCTAAAACTGAGTTGAGAAGAAGCAGGTAATTTGAACACACCGATCACTAGAAGTGAAATAAAATCTGTAATTAAAAAAAACCCAACAACCCAGAAAAACAGAAAAAACCTCCTGGCAAGGACAAGTCCAGTACTAGATGGCTTCACTGGGGAATTCTTCCACACACACAAAGAAGAACTTGTAACTATCTCTCTCAAACTATTCCAAAAAACCGAAGAGGGAACACTCACAAATTCATTCTATGAGGCCACCACCACCCGGATACCAAAACCAGGCAGAGTCACTACAAAAAAAGAAAATTACAGGCCAATATCTTTGATGAGTATGGATGCAGAAATCCTCAAAAATATATTAGGAAACTAAATCCAAAAATACATAATCATATACCGTGATCAAGTTGGATTCATTCCAGGGTCGCAAAGATGGTTCAACATACACAAATCGGTGTGATACACCACATTATCAAAAGGAAAGACCAAAGCCACAAGATCATCTCAACAGACACAGAAAAAGCATTTGACAAAATTCAACATCCATTCAAGATTTAAAAATCTCACCAAAGTGACTATAGAGGGAACATATCACAACAAAATAAAAGACATTTACAACAAAAACTATTAAGACTAGTGAATGAATTCAGCAAGGTAGCAGGATACAAGATTAATATACAGAAATCTGTTGCATTTCTTTATACTAACAATGAAATATCAGAAAGAGGAAGCAAAAAAAATCCTGTTTAAAATCGAGTCAAAAAAACCAAAATATCTAGGAATAAACCTGACCAAGGAGGTGAAAGACCTATACACTGAGGACAATAAAACACCGATAAAGGAAACTGAATATGATTCCAAGAAATGCAAAGACATCCCATGCTCTCAGATTGGAAGAATTAATATTGTTCAAATGGCCATACCCCCCAAAGCAATCTACACACTTAATACGATCCCTATCAAATTACCCATGCCATTTTTCACAGAACTAGAACAAATAATCCTAAAATTTATATGGAACCACAAAAGACCCAAATTGCCAAAGCAATCCTGAAGGAAAAGAACAAAGCAGGAGGTATAACCCTTCTAGACTCCAGACTATACTACAAAGATACAGTAATCGGGCTTCCCTGGTGACGCAGTGGTTGAGAGTCCGCCTGCCGATGCAGGGGACACAGGTTCGTGCCCCGGTCTGGGAAGATCCCACATGCCGCAGAGCAGCTGGGCCCGTGAGCCATGGCCGCTGAGCCTGCGCGTCCGGAGCCTGTGCTCCGCAACGGAAAAGGCCACAACAGTGAGAGGCCCGCATACGGCAAAAAAAAAAAAAAAAAAAAAAAAAAAAAAGATACAGTATCAAAACAATGTGGTATTGGCACAAAAAGAAACATATAGATCAATGGCACAGACTGGAGAGCCCAGAAATAAATCCACATGGCTACAGTGAATCTATGACAAAGGAGGCAAGGATATACAATGGAGAAGAGACAGTCTCGTCAAAAAGTAGTGTTAGGGGGGCTTCCCAGATGGCGCAGTGGTTGAGAGTCCGCCTGCCGCTGCAGGGGACACGGGTTCGTGACCCGGTCTGGGAGGATCCCACATGCCGCGGAGCGGCAGGGCCCGTGAGCCATGGCCGCTGAGCCTGCGCGTCCGGAGCCTGTGCTCCGCAACGGGAGAGGCCACAACAGTGAGAGGCCTGCGTACCTCAAAAAAAAAAAAAAAAAAAAAAAAAGTAGTGTTAGGAAAGCTAGACATCTGCACGTTCAATGAAATTATGAACATACCCTCACACCACACATGAAAATAAACTCAAAATGGCTCAAAGACTTAAATATATGACATAACACCATAAAATTCCGAGAAGAGAACATAGGTAAATCATTCTCTGACAAATTGTAGCAATATTTTCTTAGATCAGTCTCCCAAGGTCAAAGAAGTAAAAGCAAAAACAAACACATGGGACCTAATCAAACTTTTAAGCTTTTGCACAGCAAAGGAATTCATCAACAAAACAAAAAGACAACCTATGGAATGGAAGAAAATGTTTGCCAACGATACAACCAACAAGGGCTTAGTTTCTAAAATATACAAACAGCTCATACAACTCAATATCAAAAAAAAACAACAAACCCAATCAAAAAATGGGCAGAAGACCTAAATAGACAATTTTCCAAAGAAGACATACAGATGGCCAACAGACACATGAAGAGATGCTCAACATCGCTAATTATTAGAGAAATGCAAGTCAAAACCACAATGAGATATAACCTCACACTGGTCAGAATGGCTACCATCAAGAAGTCTGGAGAGGGTGTGGAGCAAAGGGAAGCCCCCCACGCACTGTTGGTGGGAAGTAAATTGGCTTCCCTTGTGGCACAGTGGTTGAGAGTCCGCCTGCCGATGCAGGGAACACGGGTTTGTGCCCTGGTCCAGGAAGATCCCACATGCCGCGGAGCAGCTGGACCCGTGCACCATGGCCACTGAGCCTGCACGTTCGGAGCCTGTGCTCCGCAACGGGAGAGGCCACAACAGTGAGAGGTCCACGTACCGCCAAAAAAAAAAATTATGGAAAACAGTATGGAGGTTCCTCAAAAGCTAAAAATAGAGTTACCATATGATACAGCAATTCCACTCCTAGGCATATATCCAGACAAAACTATAATTCAAAGAGATTCATACACCCCTATGTTCATACACCTCTATGTTTATAGCAGCACTATTCACAATAGCCAAGACATGGAAACAACCTAAATGTCTATCGACAGATGAATGGATCAAGAAGGTGTGGTACATATATACAATGGAGTAGTACTTAGCCATAAAAAAGAATGAAATAATGCCATTTGCAGCAACATGGATGGACCTAGAGATTATCATACTAAGTGCAGAAAGTCAGAAAGAGAAAGACAAATACCATATGATATCACTTATATGTAGAATCTCAAATATGACACAAATGAACTTATCTACAAAACAGAATCCATCTCCCAGACACAGAGAACAGACCTGTGGTTGCCCAGGGGGATAGGGACTTGGGGAGGGATGGAGTGAGAGAAGGGATGAATTGGGAGTTTGGGATTAGCAGATGCAAACTATTATATAAAGAATGGATAAACAAGAAGGTCCTGCTGTATAGTACAGGGAACTATATTCAATATCCTATGATAAACTTACAGAAAAGAATATGAAAAAGAATCTATATATATGTAAGACTAAATCACTGTGCTATACAGATGAAATTAACTCAACATTGTAAATCAACTCTTCAGTAAAATAAATTTTTTAAAAAACAGTGTGGTATCAGCACAAAAACAGACATATAGATCAATGGAACAGAATAAAGAGCCCAGAAATAAATCCACACACCTACAGTCAATTAATCTTCGACAAAGGAGGCAAGAATATATAATGGAGAAAAGACAGTCTCTTCAACAAGTGGTATTGGGAAATCTGTACAGCCACATGTAAATCAATGAAGTTAGAAACTCCCTCCCACCATACACAAAAATAAACTCAAAATGGTTCAAAGACTTAAATATAAGACATGACACCATAAAACTCCTAGAAGAGAACATAGGCAAAACATTCTCTGACATAAATTGTAGCAGTATTTTCTTAGATCCTCCTCCCAAGGCAAAAGAAGTAAAAGCAAAAAACAAATGGGACCTAATCAAACTAAACAAAAGCTTTTAACAAACTTCAAAGCTTTGTACAGCAAAAGAAAATGTCAACAAAATGAAGACAACTTATGAAATGGAATAAAATATTTGCAAATGATACAGCCGGCAAGTAGTTAATATTCAAGTTATACAAACAGCTCATACAACTCAATATTGAAAAAACAAAACAATCCAATCAAAAACATGAGAAGACCTAAATAGACAATTTTCCAGAGAAGACATACAGATGGCCAACAGACACATGAAAAGATGCTCAGCATCGCTAATTATTAGAGAAATGCAAATCAAAGCAATAATGAGGTATAACCTCAAACTGGTCAGAATGACTGTCATCAAAAAGTCTACAAATAATAAATACTGGAGAGGGTGTGGGGCAAAGGGACCCCCTACACTGTTAGTGGGAATGTAAACTGGTGCAGCCACTGGAAAACAGTATGGAGGTTCCTTAAAAACCTAAAAATAGAGCTACCATATGATAGCCTTGGATATTATTCATAGCAGGAGGAATCAAGGTTCTGGCTTTCTACCCTTTTCTGAAGACAAATCCATTCCTGAAGCCCTTGCTTTTCAGGAGATCAGAGCATTGTGATGACAATTGTGCTGCTAATGCTGCCAATTCTTCCCACATAGGACAATGGCCTGTGAGAACCAAAGCGCAATGAGAATGTCTAAAAAGTAGCACTAAGCTGACAGGTATTCATGTTTCTGTATGGCAAGGATGGGTAATCTTGAAAAATGGGAAGTTCAGTCAGAGCCTCCCAGAAGTCTTTTTTTTTTTTTTTTTAAGTTTAAAAGTTGGCTACTTTCTATCACCAAGATCAGAAACACAATGGCCTAATCAGTAACTGTGGGCATTTTGAAACATTGTAATATTTAAGAGGAAATTAAAAGTAAGTCTTGCTTGCTATCAATGTTAAAAATCACAAATAGACACACCATACTGAGTCACTGTAATAATTCTCTAGCCTTGGTTCACTGAATCTCTGCAGATTCAATTTGGCATCAAATAACAGCCCATTCTTCTCTGCCACAGTGGTTCTTGGGAGCTGATGAGGGAGACAGATAGCACCTTAGCTACAGAGACAAAGATTTCAGGTGACTATTTGTTTTGGAAAAAGTCTGGAAATGTTAAAGTCTGATCTGTTTTTCTGAGCAATACTAAGCAAAATTGGAGAATTTCACTGTGACATCTTTTCTTAAGTTAACTCAAGTAGGAGTTAGGATTCTGGAGTTTGCCTCTGGTTATGTCCCTAACACTTAACATGTTACAAACTTACTCTTACTTATAGTTTCTCCATTTGCAAATGAAAAATAAAACTGCCTTAGAGTGTCAGAGGGGATTTCTGAGCCATCGTTGACTTGAGACCAGGGTGTTTCAACCTGAAATTTGGAGAGAACGTTCACATCTTCAGTTCCAGACTTTAGCTAATAGGCAAGAGATGCAAACTGCTCTTCTCAGGAGAGACCTCACGTAAGCAAAGAGGAGAGCCAGAGGCAGATGCCAAATTTAAAGTGGGACCCTGTGAGTAATTGTCTATAAAATGAATTAGGTATTTAGAAAGACATAATGCCCAAGGGGAATGGACAATCTTTGTAAGTAACATGCAAAGGTGGTGATGGGAATTTAGTTCACCTGATGCCATTTCACCTAAAGTCAAATCTCCTGATGCCCCTTCTGCAAGTGCAGGGGACACAGGTTGTAGCCCTGGTCCGGGAAGATCCCACATGCCGTGGAGCAACTAAGCCCGTGCGCCACAACTACTGAGCCTGCGCGCCTAGGGCTGGTGCTCCGCAACGAGAGAAGCCACCACAACGAGAAGCCCGCGCACCGCAAAGAGTAGCCCCTACTCGCCACAACTAGAGAAAGCCCACGCAGCAACAAAGACACAACACAGTCAAATACAAAAAAATAAATAAATTTAAAAAATCTCCTGATGCCAACTTGCCTAATTAATTCATATAAAATTAGCATTCTCTAGAGAAGTGTATCTTAATCCTAGCTGTGAATTAGGTGGTTCTGACCTGGGAAATTTAAAAAAATATTAATGTAATAGATATTTCAGATAGGCCTTCAGACAGGGTCCCGTATTCTACATAGCAAATTAACACTAAATCATGTCATATTAATAACCAAAAGAAAAAAATTGCTTGACAAAATTGAATAAGTAATGTATTCCCATGGCACAGTATTTTGAAACTATAAAATTATACAAAACAAAGACAGGTCTCTCTCTTTCACAGTTACCAAACCACCAAGTTCTCTTCAGAGATATCCCACTGATGTCAAGTTCTTATGTCTCTGCCCAGGGAGGTTCTATACATACACCAGCATACATGTATATGCACACACATATCTATTACAAATGGTAGCTTATATTTGCTGATCTACACCAGTTTGTTTATTTTAAAAAATGACTGTTTTTTATTTATTTATTTATTTATTTTTGGCTGCATTAGGTTTTCATTGCTGCACCCGGTCTTGCTTTAGTTGGCATCAAGCAGGGGCTACTCTTCGTTGCACCACGCGGGCTTCTCATTGCAGTGGCTTCTCTTGTTGCGGAGCAGGGCTCTAGGCACGTGGGCTTCAGTAGTTGTGGCACGTGGGCTCAGTAGTTGTGGCCTGCAGGCTCTAGAGAACAGGCTCGGTAGTTGTGTCACACGGGCTTAGTTGCTCCACAGCATGTGGAATCTCCCCGGACCAAGGCTCGAACCCGTGTCCCCTGCATTGGCAGGCGGATTCTTAAACCACTGCGCCACCAGGGAAGCCCTCTACAACAGTTTTTAAAGATCTTTCCATATATATGTAACTCATTTACTGCCTGCATACTATTCCATTGTATAGATACACTGGCATTTATTTAAGCAAGCCCATATTTGGGGGAATTTAGTGTTTGTTTTTTTTAAATTCCTGGCTGGTATACAATGCTGCAGTGCATATTCTTTTGCAGCCATCATTTCACCCATGCTAATATCTTAATTTTTTAAAAAATAAATTAATTTATTTAGTTTTGGCTGTGTTGGGTCTTCGTTGTTGCGCGCAGGCCCTCTCCAGTTGCAGCGAGCAGGGGCCACTCTCCGTTGCAGTGCAAGGGCCTCCCATTGCGGTGGCTTCTCCTGTTGCTGAGCACGGGCTCTAGGTGCGTGGGCTTCAGTAGTTGCAGCACGCGGGCTCCAGAGCACAGGCTCAGCTGCTCTGCGGCATATGTGATCTTCCTAGACCAGGCTTCGAACCCGTGTCCCCTGCATCGGCAGGCAGACTCTCAACCACTGCGCCACCAAGGAAGCCCCTGACCAGTATTTTTTCAGTTGTAGTAAATACTGTCAAATTACTTTCTGCAAAACTTGTAGTAAATACTGTCAAATTACTTTTACCAACTTATATCCCATTAGCAACACGTCTGAGCTCAAATTACTTTCAAAAGCAAACCCTCCGGCAGGGTTGTGATAGGTAACTAGTTTAGGAGATTTGTGGGCTGCACCCCGAATGCCTCCAAGCCTTGTACTTGCCCAGCCACAAGACCAAAGAAAATGCCTGGAGGCAGTGACAGAGACATCAACAACTTGTTGGATAGGGAAACTTACAAGTCAGAAGCAAAGTCCTGGAGCAACACCCCACCGTGTGCAGCAGACGGGCAGGCAGGACATGGCAACAAAGATGGCTGCTGGGGAGAAAGAAAGAGGTTACCATTTATAGGGGGAATTGAAGTCAGGTTGGCTCATCAGTTACCATGGAAACCAGCTGAGGAGCCCACCCCTTACAGCCCCTCAGGTTAACGATCATTATGATCATTATCCTGGTCTCAGGATTAGAACAATCACCAGCTGAGGCAGGGGACAAACACTGATTAAGTTCTATGATTAAGAGGGAAAGTCAGTCATGTGAGTAGGGTACAGGTGAAGCAAGGAATGGTTGAGCAGGGGATGTGCAGAGAGCAAGAGAACTGCCATCTTGAGTGGCCTGATCATACAGAGGTGATCTAAAGGAGAAGTGAAGGACCAAGAAAAGTGAAATGGAGAAGAGCCAATGCAGGGATGCATTATCGAGATCATCACTGTAGGGAACTGGGGTTCCAGCCAGCCAGGAACTTCAGAGGAGGCTATAAGATGCCTCTTGTAATTGTTCACACAAGGGTCAACAGGGAAAAACATGTGTCCGTCAGTCCTCATCTAACCTCATTGAAGGTTAGCCCAGAGGAATTAAGTCCCATACTTCTAGAATAAACCTGTACCTTCAACCACCAGTGACCCGTGAATGAGATATCAGAAAAGCTCTAGGAGAGAAAGCAAAAAGACTTGGATGCATGCTTGAGGCAAGACACTGTCAGCCAGAATGAGTCTAAGCTCACAGAGGATTTTTTTTTTTTTTCTGCAGCAACAGCTGGAATCAGAGGTGAAGTTTAGAGGCTGTGAGGTGAGGCACAAGAAGCATCTGATACGTGGCATAGGACTTGCACCCTTATCAACAATGTGTCATTAAATGTCTTAACCATTTCTAATCAATAGGTGAAAAAATGATATCTCACTGGAGTTCTGTTTTGACTTTGTTGAACCATGTTCAAAACATCTGTATTTTCATTTTCTGTGATATGTCCTTTGCACATGTTTCTATTGGTTTTGAGGGCTTTTATCTATTAATGTGTAGGAGTTATATGTATAGAAATTAGCCCTTTTCTATGACATTAATGAAAAGATATTTTATCTTCTGATTTTGTTCAGTGGTTTTCACAGTGCATTTTTAAAAATTGTCTATACAAAATATTTTTCTGTCTTCTTAGTATTCTGTCATACTTATAAAATCTTTCCCCATTTTGAGATTTTTTAAAAATCATCCATTTTGTGGCAGAGGCTACAGCCCCCAAATTCTCTTCTCTTTAAACAGAGAACCCTGTTTTTAAGTGGTCACATTCTTGCATCTAGTTTTGACCATGTGATTGATTGATTTGCCAGCAAGATGTAAACAGAAATGTTAGATGGGACTTCTGGGAAACCTTCTTAAAAGACTTCCCTACCTCCTTCTTGTTCTTGAAATGGCTGGAGATCTAGCAGCCATATTGAATTATGTGGGATACCTTGATAACAAGGAAGCAGAATCTCATGGCAGAGCAGAAGATATGACCCTAGGTCCCTAATGACATAATAAAGCTACCCTATTAGCTTTGACTATCTCCAGACTTTTTATGAAAGAGACATACTTTCCATCACTTTTGAGTCTTTTAGAAATATACTAACCTAAACCTAACTGATGCATCATGTTTGCTTTTAACATATTATTTCTGTCTCTCCAGCTTGAATTTATTTTGGTGTGCATAATTTTATAAAGTCATAAAAGTAGCACATGCCAATTTAAAAAGACACAAAGAAACATACAATCAGAAAGGGGTATCAGTCTTCATCTTACTACTTAAAAATAAACATTGTTAAGATTTTTGCTGTATTTCCTTCTAGGCTTTTTTCTTTGTAAATTACATAGCAAAGTCCTCGGCTCATTGTACAAGCTAAAAAATATTAGTTGAATGAATGAAGTGTATACATTCTTTTACATCTTGATTTTTGCCTTTTAGTAGCAATTTTGTTAGTGGATACAACATTGGTTCACTAGCCATTATTTTATCATTAATTTAAAACCATAATGAAGATCTTAGTGCATAAAGCTTCATCTAAATGTAATTTCCAGAAATGGATAAAAGGCTTTGAACATCTTTAAAGCTTTGGGTGCACAGTGATAAAGTGTTGAATTTTGACAGGCCCCAGTAAGTAGTACTCTTCTTTGTGGCCAATATCTAAAGCAATGGAGATATAAAACAAGGAACAAGACATAATGGAGATGAAAATACCCCCTTTATCACTGTTAAATCTGATGTTGGGAAATATGCTTTTATCTTCAGGAAAATTTGGTTCTTAGTCTGATCTCTAGAATTAAACACAGGTGGTAGCCTATCTCTCAAACCAGTAGGACTGGAGTAGAACTTAGGCTCAGGGGGAGGAGTTTGATCCACGAGGGAAAAAAAGGAAGAGGAATGGTCTCTGCATACCAGTTTATCCTTTCAAACTCTCCTAAATCTTTTCCCTTAAGGAGTCAGGGATTGGGTAAAGGCTGCAAGGACCAAGTCATTAGAGCTCCCCCAGAATGGAGGAAGGAGTAGAGAAAAAGTGTCATCTCACATCTTCGTGAGGATCGGAAATTATGGATTTTTTTTAATTTAATAATTTAATAGATGACAAATGGTAACTAATAGTTTTAGTTTTTACCTTCGATTATTAATGAGATTGAACAGTTGAACATTTTCCAAAGTATTTTAAAATTCTCTGGTCTGTTCATATCTCTTGGAGCCTGAGCATTTTTCTTATTAATTTGTATAATTTCTTTATACAATAAAAATCATCGTTTATTTTCTGTTAATATTTTTGGCAGTCCATTTGCTTTAACTTAGGGATATAAGATAAATTCATATAGTCAAATCTATTTTTATGCTTTAATTTATTGCCTTTAATGGACATGAGCTTTTGTTTTAGTCTAGTTCTTCTATAGTTTCAGTTACATTTAACTCCTCAATCCAAATGGCATTTACGTTTTGTTGTATAGTGTTGGTGAAAACCCTTTTGCCTGCCTTCAACCCCTCTCCAAGTTTCCTCCTTTTAGCCCTCTGCTTTCTCACTCCGTAGGCAAGCAAAGAGGGAAAGAAGTGAAAAAGTACAAAATTATGTGATTTTTGTCTTATTAATTAGAAGGGAATAATTGTCTCTGCAAGTGGCCAACTCTCTCTGGACACTTTCCCCTTCTGGCTACTAGTCTAAAATGCGCAGTTTTCTTGAAATTTAAAGTGACTTTGAAAGTATCCAGTAGAAACCCTTGAAATGTAAGGAGGGGAATGTCAACTTAACTTACTTGTAAAGCATGCAAATGAGAAAAGACTATGTCCCATATGAAATTGGAAAAATTGAATTGGAAAAATTACATTTTAATCCAATTAAACATTAGGTAGATTCCCTTTCTGTAAATTGATTTTTTGTAGTTTGTTGACTTTCTGAGTTGTCATTGAGAGGATCAATCATAGCCTGACTCACTGCAGATGAGATGAGAAAAGGGTTTAATTGAGGTAGTGAGGGAAGAAGGAGGGAGAAGAGGAGAGGAAAGGTATGGGGGAGAGGAAAAAATGGTGAGAAGGAGCAGAAAAGAATCATGCGGAAAGGGAAAGGAATGAATTAGACAGATGGGAGGAGGGAGAAAGAGAAGGAAGAAAAAAATTGATTCTCAGTCATTCAAAATGGGCTCAGGTTCCATACCGTCAACCTGTTAAAAAAAATGCTTCACATTTATTAAATGCTTCCTCTGCCTGAGCTTTTTCTACTATCTTTACACACATTCTTTCTTTTAACTCTGTTATCTCTCCAGATGTATGATTAGACCTAAGTGTCTAAATTTGCTTTTGTTGGTATTGTTAAATCGAATGTAGCCATAGCATAAGCTGCTCTATCTTGAGCAGCACAGAGTTTAAAATTTACATGCATTTTTCTTTCCTACTGACCCTGGCATGTCTTTGAGTTATAGATAATGTCTAGCTAACTAGGAGAGAATTAATCTTGCTTGCTTAAGAATTCTAGGGACTGACCTTAATGAGGTGGGAGCAGACCAGCCTTGGAGTAGAAGACTAATTGGGCATAAAACCATCCAGATGCCGTTGACCAGAACACCCCAAGCCCAGTTCTGAGATAATTATTATTGCTGCAGTTCTGCACATAGCCCCCTGCCTGTACACCCCTGAAACTCTCCTTTAAAACCTTTGTCCTCAAACCGGCAACTTGGAGATGATCTTAGGACATTAGTCCACATCTTCCCAGGTTGCTGGCCTCCCGAATAAAACATCTTTTCTGTTTCCACTAACACTTGTCTATCAAGTATTGGCTTTTCCAGCGACAAGCAGCCAAACTTGGGTTTGGTACCAGCTTTGTCCGGTTACATTAAGACCCACACAGAACAGGCTCCAAGTCTGCTATTTGGGAGTTAGTCAAACTTCTATCAGTGTGCCCAGAGAAGCAGGAACGATGATATGTGGGCTCCTTTTCAGCAAAAGGGAAGACAAAATTTTGTATGTTCTCGTTTTGTCTCCAGTCACTATGAGGACTGAAGGGTAGAGTTCTGGAAGCAAGGCAACTGGCCCACTGTTCTGGATGGTTTCTAACCTCCTGATCCAGCAAGCCCTCTGGGACACAGGCCTAATGCACTATGTTCCTTCTACTGAAATGTCAAGTCTGCATTTATTACAGTAATTATCCATCGCACAAATATATGGACTGAACATTGATTCTGAGATCACACATTGTAATCTACCTAATACATCTACTAGGCCAAATAACACCATCAATTTTTCACACTGTTTTAAAGCCCAATTTGCTGCTCAGATACTTAAAGGCATTTCGTATTCTGGTAAATAATTGACACCTGTTTTATGCAGGTCTCAGCCTATTAATAACCAATGCTGTGGTCGGACCAGCCCTTATGGTTCTTATTATTGACACCCTCCACAATAACCATCAGGAAACGGGGGAAAAAAAGGCCTAATACTTACAGATCCTGCAAATTACACAACATACCTGGGGCCACACAGTGAGGTGGAGGGGAGAGATCGAAAGCGTGCGTGGGCCCTAGGGTTCTGCTCTTACTAGACTCGAGGATCGGGGCCTACGGTTTCTGAGCTCACTCTACTGGTAAATTTAAAACATAAGGGAGGGAATTTAAATTGCTGGGTTGGGGCGGGGGGTGGTGATGGTGGTGTGGAAATTGGGAAATAACGGTTAGTTATCAACATTGAAATCAAAAGAGATGCGAGGTAGGCTGTCACTGTATCTAGGCAAGTGGCACTGTGTTTACTCGGGATCCCATTTTGAAGTGGATGCCTCTTTAAAGGGAAAGCCCGGGCAATCAAAGCTTAAGGCAGGCACTTGCATTACAAAAGGAAAAGCCAGCTGTCAGGGTTTATACTACAACACTGTAAATCAGACCAGTCAAATCATAATCTTCTGGTAGAAGAGGTGGGAAAAAGTGTGCAACTTCATGGTAATCAAAGAAATACAGATTAAACCACAATGCTTTGCTTCTATTTTCAAAAATGAGAATGACTGATAATATCCAACATTAGGCAAGGTGTAGAAATTCTTATAAACTGTTGGTAGGAGTATATTGCATTTCCAGGGGCCAATTTTGTAAGACGTATAAAAACGTATTACTTACTTTACTTTTTTACTTTTTGGAACTTATCCTGAGGGAATATTGGACAATATGCCGAATGTGGCAAAAGAGTGCTCATTATAGCGCTGTTTACAGTAGTAAAACTTTAGAAAAACTTTAATATCCATTAACAGGAACTGGTTATAGTGTAATTATATCATGGAATACATGCAAATAATTCAAAAAATTTATATGTGGGAAAAAGCAAGTTACAGAAAGTAAGACTAGTATAACCCTTTAAAATACACGTACATATTTATGGAAAAAATCCATCTCTTGCTCTAAATGCTCCCGTCTATGCAAAAGGAAATCAGTCACACTCTTACCTCTCTATACTCCTTTATGCACGCTGCCTCGACAGATTTCAGTGATCCATTTGATTGGCGATGTGGGGAAGAATACACAGTTCATACCGTTACCAAATCAAACTTTGGTCCAGTAGCCCACGCGCAGTAAAGCCAATCTACTCACGTCAGGCTGTGGTGAAAGACAGTCCAGTGCTCAGCAAAAGAGGCCGTGTGGTTAATGCTCAAAAGACAGTACTCCCAGATGGGTTTCTGGGAAGATTTTCTTTATTTACTTATTTATTTATTTATTTTTGGCTGCGTTGGGTCTTCGTTGCTGCCCGCGGGCTTTCTCTAGTTGTGGCGAGCGGGGGCTACTCTTCGTTGCGGTGTGCAGGCTTCTCGTTGCGGTGGCTTCTCTTGTTGCGGAGCACGGGCTCTAGGCGCGTGGGCTTCAGTAGTTGTGGCTCGTGGGCTCTAGAGTGCAGGCTCAGTAGTTGTGGCGCGCGGGCTTAGTTGCTCCGCGGCATGTGGGATCTTCCCGGACCAGGGCTCCAACCTGTGTCCGCTGCACTGGCAGGCGGATTCTTAACCACTGCGCAACCAGGGAAGTCTGGGAAGAGTTTTTAAAGGCAAGGTGAAGGAGGGGAGTTGCAGGGTGCGTGATCAGCTCGTGCACAATTCTCTAATTGGTTGATGGTGAGGTTACAGAGTGGTCACAGGTGTTAACATTATCAATCTTCTGGCTCCAACCAGTCTGAGGGCCATGTGCTCATGGTCATCATGCAGTTAACGTCTTCCATCTGGTGGCGGTTTTAGTATCCGTAAAATAACTCAGGAATGTGCATCAGACTGTTATCTGTGTCCTTCAGGGAGGACCTAAAGATTCTATGACTGCAACACGCCTGATTTACTGTTTAAATAGTTACCAGTTCTCCTGACCCAACTGCTATTTTTTGTTGTTACTGTATGTTCACATTCTTTCAATCATTAATCTTGAGCCTTTTATGACTCAGGGGAGGACTGGGAAATTAAAGCTTTTCTACAAACAAGAGGCAGGTGGAGGACATGGTGGGGTCTGTCCTAGGAAGGCCCCATAACATCCTGCTCCGTTACAATACTTGACCCCACTCTGCCCCTTTTCTTCTTGGAATTGAACTGCCTGCTGGGAATACCAGCTCTTTTCTGCTCCTCCATGCTGTCTTTCCTGCCTGATACTGGGAGGGAAACGCTGAATAATTCCGGAGTTCATTTAGCAGTCCCTACTTTGGCACTCACAGTAATCAACATCCTCCATTTCATCTTTACATTCATAAAAGTAACATTTTTGCCTTCTTATACCATTTATTTGTCTTGTTTATCAATTTATTCATTACTCTGGACAAGGAAGAGAGCTGCTGTTTATTGGGTATTTTCAAGTACCGATATGCATCTAAAAAGGCATGGAAGAATAAATTCCAAACTCCTCCATGGTGCTCTCTGTAGATACTTTACTTGCTACTTTCTAAATTCTGGGCTTCTGTATATTTTATTTTTAAAATATATGTATATATAATCGTGTGTTACTTTCAGAACCAATAAAGAGAAATCAATATTGATTTCCATTTTGATTAAAAAGAGGAATAGAACATATGTAACAATGATATACTACTCTCTATGTGAAATAAACATGGCCTCCCTAAATTATACTACTTATGGCTGTCAAGAATATAATGAAATAGACACTGTTATTCACTCCTGGTGGCCTCTGGTCTTGCAGTCCATGGTAAGAGGATAATGACTTTGCTTTGTCATTAACTAGCTGTGTGACCTTGAATGGGTCATTTCCTTCTTCAGTTTTCTCATTTGTTAAACAAGTTTCCTTTAGGCCCTAACTTTCTAAGATTCTATACACTGATGTTTAGTATACACTTGGGTAATTAATATCAGCTGTCAGCAGTCTATTAACGTTGTCTCTAAGTGTCTGACTCCCCTTTTTTGGGAATTCTCTTTCCTCTCCATAGCCCACTGGCCCATGGCTGATGGGACCATAAGTGGCCACCTGACTGAAGGTGATCCAAACAGTTTTTCTCTCCATGAAGAATTTAGAATAGGGATTTAGAAAGAGAAGTTAGGTTTTTGTGGACTAGAATCAAGGGTAAATGAATTTAGAAGCTGTGGAAAAGAAAAAAAACTGGCCTGTAGAGATAGGGGAAGAATAAATCAGACTAAGGAAAATAACTAGAGAAGATAAAGTCAAAAAAAAAAAGATTTCTTCTGGCTTTCTAGTCTCTGGTCCCTTCTGGAGGCCCAGCTGCCTTCCAATTCTTAGTTTCAATGAGACAAATTTGTATCCTTATAATAGATATTCCTTCTTAGCTTAAGCTAGAGGGAGTTGGTCTCTTTAACTTGCAATCAAAGAATCTTTTCTACAATGTACATCTAGCCAGCAGAAACAGACCTGTTCCTTAGTCTCTTGGCCCTATCATTCCAAATCTATGCAAAGAAACTAAATTTCTATTGGATTTAAACTCAGCCTGCAGAAAGCCATGTCCCCGCCCTAGGAGCAACCCCAGGCTTTATCCAGCCCTGCCCATCCCAGCTACCGCTCCCTAACACATGCACCACCCACCAATGTTCCACAGCTGGTGCAGGGGACAAAATTTTCCACCCAAAATGTTTCTCTTTGGCATGAGGATTAGTTTAGGCTGATAAAATTATTTTTAAGAAGCAGAAGACTCAGGAAATCTGTCTTTTTACCTCCCACTTAGCTGCCTAGAGAATTTGGATATGACACAACATTGTAAATCAACTATACTTCAATTTAAAAAAAAAAGTTTAGATAAAGAGCCCCTTCGCAGAATAGTGCTGTCATCAGATATAAGCAAAGAAAAACTAGGGGTTATAGGGGGAATTGGGCAGGGCCTAGAGATCAGAATCCACTCTGTGTCCCATTGTCTCTGCAGGCCCAGCGAACATCTGTTTACCAAACATTTGCTTTTTCATCTCCATGTGAATTGCCTTCCTCTCCTTAAAAGTCCCAAACTGCTACCCCCAACATCTTCTTTTGTCTTTAGCTGAAGACGGGGTTTAAGGTGAGGGTTTTGGCTATTTGGGTGAGTTAGTTTTCTTGGCCTCTCCCAGGTATATATGTTATTAAACTTTTGCTTGACTTTCTCCTGTTAATCTGTCTCGTGTGGATTTAATTCTTAGAACAGCCAGAAGAATGTAGAGAGCAGAGGAAAAATCTCTTCCTCCTGGACACAGGCATCTCAATCTGTGATTGGAAGAGGAAAAGTATTTGGGCGAAATGCAGCTCCTAGGAAACGATTTTGGATAAGTAAATGAAAACAAATCTTTCTGACTTCTGTCTTTCTTGTGAATGTCTATTCTGTTTTTCATCATTCATCTATATAAATAGAGCCATAATTGACTGCTGAGCGCTAAAAATGAGTGTAAGTTCAAATAGAGGACTGTGGTTATCAGAGGGAGTCACTTAATGTTCATAAAAGCCTTCTACATTTCCTCTTTTTTAAAAAAAATTTATTTACTTATTTATTTATGGCTGTGTTGGGCCTTCCCTGCTGCATGCGGGCTTTCTCTAGCTGTGGCGAGCAGAAGCTACTGCTCGTTGCCAGGGCATGTGGGATCTTCCCAGGCCAGGGCTTAGAACCTGTGTTCCCTACATTGGCAGGCAGATTCTTAAGCACCATGCCACCAGGGAAGTCCCTACATTTCCTCTTTGGGATACACCTAGAACAGGTTTTATAAAGCTCAGCAACTGAATTTATCACTGCACGTAAGTGCTTTTTGTTGTTTATAGTAGCAAAAATCTGGATATAACCCAATTGTCCATTAATAGAGGGAAAATGAGTACATTATGACATTATGATCTATTATATGGGATTTGTACAGGAGTTTAAAAGAATGATTTAGAGTTGACCTGGAGAAATCTCCATGTTATTGTAAGTTAAAAAAACAAAAAACAAAAACTTCAGGGTAATGAGTATGGTATTAGCTTGTGTTTACTTAAAAAAGAAAGCAATTAAACTTATGTGTATGTGATATATACACATACACAGAAGTTTAATTCTCTACGTTTTACCCAACTGGTGCTGGGGCTCAGGACAGGCAGTCCCAAAATAGGCCACATATTTTGAACTAAAGTTACTTAAGAAATGGCCAATGCAAAAGGGACACCCTGACCCACCTTTCTGTCTCCCTGAAAGCAGGAAATAAATCTCCCGTGTGAAAAGTGCATTCCCTGCGTATGGAGGTAGAAGGATGCCCTTATCCCCAGAGACAGGGTATTTAGTCCCAGAAGCCTATTATAAACAAACCATGTTACTTCTTTATCAATACTACCCCAAGCCTAAATTCTTTTTAGACTCTTCACTAATTGATCACCCCAAACCTGTTTCTTTGACCTGTCAATTCCTTACTAATTTATTGTTTCCTTGTCTAGAAAGTACAAAAGCTGCCTGCTTTGGCCACTTCTTAGGTGCCATTTCTATAAGACCTCCATGCGCGTGAAATAAAATTTGTTTCTTTCTCTCCTGTTAATCTGTCTTGTGTCATTTTTAATATTAGTCCAGCCACAAGAACTCAAGGCAGGTAGAGGGGGACATTTTCCCCTTCCCGACACTGGTTATGACAGTAAGGTTGCTATATACCACTCTTAGACACAACTTCAAAGGGAGAATAGCACCATGCTCACTGACTAAAGTCTCCTTCCTAATTATAATAGGAGTGTCTCTGTGTGGGTATGTGTGTGCAGACAGAAAAATGTGGAAAAGCATACCTTAAAATGTTAACAGTGGATACCTGTGTGAGGGAGAATTGAAAGAAGCTGGTCGAGGAAATTAACTTTTCTTTATATGCCTCTGGATTCTTTTGATTTATAAAAAAAAAGAGCATGTATTACTTTTATAATAAAAATTCAATGTATAAAATTAGTCTAGTAAAAGCAGAGCTTAAAAATGGAGGCTGGGCTTCCCTGGTGGTGCAGTGGTTGGGAGTCCGGCTGCCGATGCAGGGGACGTGGGTTTGTGCCCCGGTCCGGGAGGATCCCACATGCCGCGGAGCGGCTGGGCCCGTGAGCCATGGCCGCTGAGCCTGTGCGTCTGGATGACTGTGCTCTGCAGCTGGAGAGGCCACAACAGTGAGGGGCCCGCGTACCGCAAAAAAAAAAAAAAAAAAAAAAAAGTTAAAAATGGAGGCTGTTTAATCAGCCCTTCAGTAATGTTTATGGATCAGAGGTCAATTTTTTTAGCTCTGCTGTAAGAACAACTACTGGCTGAGTGGTTGTCTAAATTGTTCATGTTCTTTGTGGATTGATGATGCCCAAGTCACATGATAATTGCATAACCTACCAAATTGCTGGGCTTTATGTTTTTCACTACCCAATTTTCCCCATTTCTTTATGTACTCTAGACTACATTTTATGGAAGCAAATTTATCAGTGTCTTTCTCACAGGAGCTTAAGCTCAGAGACAAGCTCAGAGACTTTTTTGAGAAAAGACCTTAAGGATTTAATGTTTCATCAAGCATTGGGTACAATGGTCTGTGAGGCACTGGAGGAACCAAATTTTGTTCTGCACTGCAGAAGCTGAATATGAGGGGTGAGCAAAAAAGTGGAGTAAAAATATTTTTATTGCCAAGTATGTTATTTTACCATCCCCCATCTGCATTTTAATCAGTAGGAAAAGTGTCCTGAGGGTAATAGCTAAATCTTTCAAAAAACGGATGAGGAGATGGAAGAAAAGGATTCTTAATAATAACTATACATTGAGCATTATGGTGTGCCAGACATTGTGCTGAAACCTTTTTGAGATTATCTCGCTAAATCTTCCCCACAAATCTATAAGGTCTGTATTATAATTATGCGTATTTTGTACATGATGAAATGGAGGCTGAAGAACTGAGAGGAGTAGTGGCTTGTCCAAGGTTCCCCAGCCAGTAAGTGACAGAGTTAATACCAGTTTATCTTTTTCTATAAGTAGATTCACCATACATCCCAGTTTGCCTGAGCTAGTCCCAGTTTACATCTTGTATCCTGAAGTAATTAGTAATGGTGTCCCCTTACCATCTCACAAATGAACCTGACGACAAATTTACAGCTGCTCCATCTCAAGATTTCCCAATCTTGGTACTATTGCTTTTGGGGGCTGGAAAATTCTCTGTTGTGAGGGGCTGTCCTGTGCATTATGGGTGTTTGGAAGCATTGCTGGCCTCTACCCGCTAGATGCCAGTAGCCCCCCACCCAAATAACAAACAAAAATGTATCCAGATGTTGCCAAATGTCCCCTGAGGGGCAAAGTTGTTCCTACTTGAGAATTACTGCATCTAAAGCCTATGCTCACAAAAATTTAACTCCAGAAGGAAAATACCATCTATTTGCTACAGAACATGTACTATAAGCCTACCTATTACACTAGCTGGCATACACCCTGTACTCAATAAAAGTTAATTTCTTGGGGGCATTATTTGATTTCCCAATTGTAGAGCGGTACAAGGGCTAAACAAACAATGAACAAGATGACTGGAGGGCTCTAGTGATTAAAATTGGTTTGTTGCAATTCTTATTAGAGAAGACTGAAATGGTGTACTGGGAAGTGACCCAGAAACCTCCTGGCTGCCCGTTCTGGTAATATTGTGGAATTTGATTCTTGATTCCATTGGGTGTCATGCCTTAGTAATGAACATAATAGCCAGGGAGACAGCCAGAGAATGATACGGTATGTTTTACACTGCAACCTTCTTCAACCATAATAGCTAATAATAATCAGTGTTCTATTTTCTCCTACTCTTCTTCTTAGAAACGACCACCATTTCTTTCATACCATCATTTTCCATTTATTAGCAATAACAGAGGAAATACCAATAGCACCAATCAAAAATGAATCCATATGACGTGTTTTATCCTTACAGCTGTAATAACTAGTAACTAACATGGACTGGAAAGCACTTTGCAAATGTAAAAGTGCTGTACAGATGCATTATAATTATCATCATTAATAAATTAGCCCGATTCTCCTAGTATTCAAAAGGCACGTAAGGTCAGATACATGGGTTTCAGTGGGGCAAAATGATTACAACCTACAATGATGTAGCAATGGTTCACATGTGTTAGCAATAAGTTTTACCCCATGCAATCCTGCAGAGCTGAAGTTACACACCCTTCAAAAAATGGGAGAATGAAGCTAAAAGTAGACAAAACAGGTTTGAGTTTTTTTTGAGATTTAATGCTTTTAATAACAGACTCCTACCTCTTTTATGTTAACTTTTAAAAGATAATATAATTAATCAAACTTCTAAATTGTACATTTTAACAAATTAAAATTTCTTATTTAAGGTGACAGTAAATTTTATTATTCTCTATGAGCTGATATTCCAGATATTGTTAGAATTTCAAAGTATTCTGTAACTTCAAAGAGGTCAGATTGGTAAATTTTGTGCTTGCACACCCTCAGGAAATATCTTCAGTATGCATTCCAGAACTGTTACTAGAGAAAAACAGCTTTAACCATTCCCTTGCCAGCAAGAGTCTTGGCAAGAGACAGCTCTTGGCTGACCATAAATAAAATTCCTTGAATCACCAGTATCTTGATTTAAGAAAGAAATTTTACTGTGTCTTTCATACATAAAAGTTGATTAACAATGGTTAAAAAAACTCTACTGCACTTTTTCACAGGTGTACAAAAGGAAATATAATGGAATTACATTCAACAATAAAGCTTAAAGTTCACTCTAGGTAATAGTTGCAGTAACATTCACATACACAAGCACAGAGTAAATATATATCAGGGGTCTTATAATAGCATACAGCATACATATGGGAGATTGAGCTCAGGTAACATCATAGGTGTTAGCAAGATTAGCAATTCAGAGTGTTATAGAAAAGGAAAACTAAACCAAAGAGAAGGTGTTGGCGATCACACCAAGACAAATCACAGAATTAGAGGATTGGAAAGTCTGCTCACTGTATGTATGAGAAAACAACATTTTTCTTCAATTTCTGGGTCTTGATACAGTTGGTTAGAGAAGGTTGTGTATTCAAAGTGCACATAATTGTTTCTTAGAAAACAGAGAGCGAAAGATCCTTTTATTTAGTAATTAATACATGCAAGAGGCAGCCCCAGAGTGACCTGAAAGAGTAAAGCTGTGATTGGCAGGTGGCCGGTATAATACAGATGTTTCAGGCAATTCTCTTAAAGCACTTCTGTAGCAGCAATGATCATTTAAATGGCTGTAGGCTGAATTCTCTTTCGAGGATAGTTTAGGGGAATTGAATTCATCATATTTCTCTTTAAAGATTTATAGTTATAGATATTCTCTTTTTTAAATAAATCTATCAACAAACAGCATAAAGTGAGGTGCTGGGGTTTTCTTTTGCTTTTGCATATGTGTTGTCGGAAAAGAATCTGACCTTTTCATAACATTGTGTGCAAAAGAATTTTTAATAAAGTGAGCACAAGGACATATGCAGGAAACACATCAGATCTGCTTCTGTTGCCCTGGTTGGCCCCCTGTTAAACACTGAACTATTGGCTTGTAGGTAAAATGCAGGTTTTAGGTATAATGACACCACAGCCAAGAGACTTAGGGATTCCTAAAGCCTTGTCAATGGGGGGAGTTTTGTCTGCTAGAGGGTGGCCACTGCCTCTTCAGTTGTAAGATTTAGAAAGTCTGGTACCTTTTCGTTTCACATTTCCCATTGTTGATTTGCCTTTGTTTCCCAGCCCTCCTAGTCTAATCTGGCCCATCCCAGCCAACATATTCCCCGGTGGCCACACATACCCAGTGGCCACAGACACTCAAGCTGCTCAATCTCAAAACCTTTCAGCCTGCCCTGAAAGTGTCATCAAGACAGGATCCCCGGAGCACAGGGCAGAGAGTCCAACCTCTCACTGGCGGGGCTGGGAAGCCTCTCCTTTGTGGCGGAGGAGAAAGGAGACTTGGGTCTGCTTTTTAGGTTCTGAAAACAAGCCAGAGTGGAGAGAGAGAGTTAACACCAGACTTAGTAAAGCTTTTAAGACAAAACTTGTTAAATGTGATCTAGACAGACATAGGGAACTTTCTGCAGATTTCTGAGGTCTATAAGAAAGGGCTCATGTGGATAGGAAAAAGGAGTAGGGAGTTGCTACATGGGAGAGATTTGCCATTATTACAAAAACTGGCTAAGTGGCTTGTTTCCATTATATGACCTCACTGGTCACTGTTGTCAGTCGTGCTGTTCCCTTTCTCTTTTTTCTCCTGGGTCTTGTTACCCTTCTTCTTTTTCTTCTTTTTCTTGGTCTCCTCCTTTTTGCCGAAGGTTATGAAGTCACTTTTGTCAATTTGGCTGTTAGTAGGCTCCTGCCGGATGGAGATGATTGCAGGAGATCCTGGGATAATGAATTTGTCTGGCAACTCACCGGGACCAGATTGTTTGGGGTTGCCTGGTCCGTATTTAAAGGTCCAGCTGTTGCTGTTGACACCAGCACCGACTGGAGGGGACACCTCTCCTGCCTCTGGTTCTGCAAGACAAACCATCACAAGTCAGTCACAGAGTCAACATATGCTTTCCATATGCCACACCAGGAGCCTGAACACAGGAGAGGCTGCACAGATGGTCATGGCCCCCATGAAATCGTGAGTTATTTCTTCAAGCCTAGGGCAAGGCCAATGTTTGGAAACAATTTTTTTCACCAGAGGGTCCAGAAATCTAGGTTTCTAGTAACATATTTTTGGTTCTTTGTGAAGAATTTTCTAAAGAATATCTGGTTGTGATTACCCTGCCTGGGAGTGGGGCAGGAAATGTACTGGATTAAAGCAGAATATGCGATAAAGTACCTAGGAATAAATTTAACCAAGAAGACGAAAGACCCGTACACTGGAAACTTTACGACATTTATGAAAGAAATTGAAGGAGATAGAAACAAATGGAAAGATATTCCATGCTCATGGATTGGAAGAATTAATATTGTTAAAATGCCCATACTACCCAAAGCAATCTATAGATCCAATGCAATCCTTATCAAAATTCCAATGGCATTTTTCACAGAAATAGAACAAACAATACTAAAATTTGTATGGAACCACAAAAGAACCCAGTAGCCAAAGCGTTTTTTAATTTTATTTTTTAGATTTATTTATTTATGCATGCATGCATGCATGCCACATGGCATGTGGGATCTTAATTACCCTACCAGGGATCAAACCTGTGCCCTCTGCAGTGGAAGCATGGAGTCTTAACCATTGGACCACCAGAGAAGCCCCAGCCAAAGAATTCTTGAGAAAGAAGAACAAAGGTGGAGGCACCAAGCTTCTAAAATATATTACAAAGCTATAGTAATCAAAACAGTATGGCATAAAAAGACACACAAATCATGGAAGAGAATACAGAGCCCAAAAATAAACTCATGCAAAAATGGTCAGTTAATTTATGGCAAACAAGCCAAGAACATACAATGGGAAAAGGACAGTGTCTTCAATAAATGATGTTAGAAGAAATGGACAGCCACATATAAGAGAATGAAACTGGGCCTCTATCTTACACCATACACAAAAATTAACTCAAAATGGGTTGCAAACTTGAACATAAGACCTGAAACCATAGAACTCCTAGAAGAGATCATAAGCAGTAAGCTCTTTACCATCAGTCTTAGCAATGATTTTTTTGAATCTGATAACAAAAGCAACAAAAGCAAAAATAAACAAATGATACTACATCAAACTAAAAAGCTGCTGCAAAAAGAAGGAAACCAACGAAATGAAAAGGCAACCTACAGAATGGGAGAAAATATTTTCAAATCCTATATCTTATAAGGGGTTAGTATCCAAAATATATAAAGAAGTCATAGAATTCAATATTAAAAAAACTCCAAACAATCTGATTGAAAAATGGAAAGAAGATCTGAATAGACATTTTTCCAAAGAAGACATACAGATGGCCAACAGGTATGTGAAAAGGTGCTCAATGTCACTAATCATCAGAGAAATACAAATCAAACCCACAATGAGCCATCACCTCACACCTGTTAGAATGGCTGTTATCAAAAAAACTAGAAATAGGGCTTCCCTGGTGGCGCAGTGGTTGAGAGTCCGCCTACTGATGCAGGGGACACGGGTTCGTGCCCCGGTCTGGGAAGATCCCACATGCTGCGGAGCGGCTGGGTCCGTGAGCCATGGCCGCTGAGCCTGTGCGTCCGGATCCTGTGCTCCGCAACGGGAGAGGCCACAACAGTGAGAGGCCCGCATACCGCAAAAAAAAAAAAAAAAAAAAAAAAAAAACTAGAAATAGAAAGTGTTGGTGAGGGTATGGAGAAAAGGGATCCCTTGTCCACTGTTGGTGGGAATATAAATTGGTGTAGCCACTATGGAAAAGAGTATGGAGGTTCCTCAAAATATTAAAAATAGAGCTAGCATATGATCCAGCAATTCCACTTCTGGGTATGTATCTAAAGAAAGCAAAAACACTATCTTGAAAAGATATATGTACCCCCATGTTCACTGCAGCATTATTTACAATAGCAAAGATATGGAAGCAATTTAAGTGTTCATCGATGGATGAATGGATAAAGAAAATGTGATACACACACACACACACACACACACACACACACAGAGCTGAATTTTATATATATATATAATTCAGCCATAAAAAAGAAAGACATCTTGCCATTTGTGACAACATGAGTGGACCTCAAGGGCATTATGCTAAGTGAAATAAGTCAATATTTAAATATTTGACAAAATAACACCGAGAAAGACAAATATCACATGATTTCACTTATATGTGGAATCTAAAAAAACAAACAAAAAAACAAGCTTATAGATACAGAAAACAGATTGGTGGTTGCTAGATGGTGGTGGTGGTACTGAAGGGTGCCAAAAGGTACAGACTTACAGTTATAAAATAAATAAGTCATGGGATGTAATGTACAGTACGGTAACTACAGTTAATAATACTGTATTGCATATTTGAAAGCTGCTAAGAGAATAGATCTTAAAAGTTCTCATCATAATAAAAAATTTTTTTGTAACTATATATAGTGAGAGATGTTAGCTAGTCTTATTGTGATAATTTTACTATGTATACAAATAGTAAATCATGTTGTACACCTGGAACTATTATGTGTCAATTATATCTCAATTAAAAATAAAAGATAAGATATATATAGGTACATGTAAAGTATTATAGGACCGAGAGGCAAAAATTATTAACTACACTTGAGAAAGTCAATTGAGATTCCAAGAGAGGTGAAATTTACGCTGAGACTTGAGAAAATGATTATGCATCCATAGGGGTTTCCAGTGCAAGACTTTCCCAAGAGTCTAGTTGGAAGACACACCATAAAGTATACCAATGACTTCTAGAAAAGTAGAGGTCAGAGCTAGAGAAGAAGAGTAATGGTCTGTCTGAGCGAAGTGATCCCAGTGGCCATGACATTGAAACCTTTTGGCATCACAGCAGTGTTCGGTGGAGCCATGGAAAGTTCTGCCAGATAAACAGTTTACGTTTGATTGTAGTTTGGGATTCTCTACATTTGCTACTTCCATCTCCTTACCTTCCACCACTTCTCAATCTCCTCTAATTTGGTATCCTTGAGCACTACTTTGCTAACATTGTTCATGGCAAGCTCACTGATTATATTACTTCCAAAGCCAGTGGTCACATTTTAGTCTTCATCTTATTGAACTTCTCAGCAGCATTAATAATCCCCTTCTTGGGCTCCCCTGGTGGCGCAGTGGTTGAGAGTCCGCCTGCCGATGCAGGGGACGCGGGTTCGTGCCCCGGTCTGGGAAGATCCCACATGCCGCAGAGCGGCTGGGCCCGTGAGCCATGGCCGCTGAGCCTGCGCGTCCGGAGCCTGTGCTCCGCAACAGGAGAGGCCACAACAGTGAGAGGCCCGCGTACCGTAAAAAAGAAAAAAAAAAAAAAAAAATAATAATAATAATAATAATAATAATCCCCTTCTTGAAACACTTATTTTTTTATGAGTTCCGTATCAAACCATTCTCCTGACCACTCTCTCTGGCTGTTCTTTGTCAGTTTCCTCGCAGGATCCTCTTTACCTATGTATTGCAGCTTCCTTGGGTTTGGCCCTAGACCTTTTCTTCTTCTTTTTCTTCACTGTCTCCTTTTGGAATCTCAGCCTGTCCATGGGTAAACATACCATCTAAATATGCTGATGAGATACAAATGTATACTTAAAGCCCATAGGTCTCTCCAATCTCATGTATCCAACTGCCTATCTGGTATCTCCTCTTGGCAGTCTCATGGGCAACTCAAACTGAAGGAATCTGAAATCAAACTCATGATTCCTCTCCTCTGTTCCCTTCTAAATCTCTCATCTCAATCGATGATATGCCATTCACTCCAATGCTCAAGGCAGAAGCTTCAGAGCCATTATTCATTTTTCTCTATTCTTCATTTATAATATACCAACACCTGTCATTTCAGCCTCCTAAACTTTGTCCTCTTCTCCCCATTTTCACTGCTGCTACCTTTTTTCAGGACACGATTATCTTGTATGTGAATTACAACAATAGCCTCTTCCTTGTTCAGCCTGCTTCTACTTTTGCCTCTCTCTAACCTTCCACATATAGCCAGAGTCATCTTTATTCCTTAAAGTCTTTCTCCGTTTTTAAAATACTGAAGTATAACATGCACACAGTAAAAATCCTTTAAAAAATAGAAATTATTTTATATCACTCCCCTTGCTTAAAATTATTTGAAGGTTTTCTATTGCCTTGAGAGGAAAAAAAAAAAAATCAAACTCCTTAACATGGTATACAAAGCCCTTCAATAGCCTGTTATCTTTTATTCTCCAATTTCACCTACAAGTGTCTCTCTTACCACTATCCTCCAGCCACACAGGTTTTCTTTCAATTCCTCAACACCCCTTGGGATTGTTTTTGCCTCAAAATCTGTACACATACGGCTTCTTTTTGCCTAGAATGGTCTCCCCTCCATGCTTAGCATGACTCCTCATTCTTCAAGTCTGTGCTTAATTGAAACCTCTTCAGAGAGGTATTCTATGACCATCCTAGCCAAGCAGCACCCCCTTCACCTCTATCTCTATCACTGTAAGGTCCAGAGAAGCAGAAAATATGTATTTATTTTTGAATGTTTAAAAAAATTTTTACTGGAGTACAGTTGATTTACAGTGTTGTGTTTCAGGTGTACGGCAAAGTGAATCAGTTATACATACACATATATCCACTCATTTTTTTTTTTCGGATTCTTTTCCCATATACGCCAGAGTACTGAGTACGTTCCCTGTGCTATACAGCACGTTCTTTTTAGTAATCTATTCTATAAGAAAATATAACTGTTTTATTCACCAATGCGTAGCCAGTGTCTAGCACAATTCCTGGCCCATAACAGGTGTTTGATAAATACTTGCTGGATGGATGAATGAAAGGACTGATGTGAGAAATGGAAGTGGTGCCCACTCCTTAGCAGATCAAATGAGTTTCCATTGCCGCACTTTGGAGTCCCTAAAGACAACCAGGAAATGCATGTGAAGTGCTGAGACTGACTCCAGCACAATGAAAGAGCTCAATAAATGGAATCACACATGGGCAACTATACATCGCGCAGCTCTCAGGGCTAGGACGGCAGGGTAAGGATATTGCAAATTTAGTCCAAATACCAGCAGACTGTAGGGAAAGGGAGTAAGAGAGTTTCTTTTCTCTCATAAACCCCTTTGCTATACCATGCTTCCCCTGGCAGAGCTAACACTATAGCTCTTTGGACATAGGGCTATAGATATTTTTTCTCTGAGACTGATTTCTTTGATTCGTCTAAGATAATCAAATCTGCAATTGACCTCAGCCAGAATCTGCCTGTTGACCTTTCAAATACAGGCCCTGCCCCTGAGAGACTGAGACAAAAGTGAGAAATGCAATTAAAAGCCTCTGACTTGGCGTCTAGGAGAACTGGGTTTCAACACCACTCTGGAGTCCTTTAGTTGCTCTCACAGAGTCCAGGATGGAAAATTTTCTGACCACAGCCAGGACTCTGTATGAGGCCTTTAGGACTGTCATCTGGAAATGCAGAATTCAGAGATATTTTTATCTTGCAGAGTTAAAGGACCTTAATGGCCGTGCCTGTAGGCGGAGGGAGCCTCTCACAGCAGGATCCCTAAGAGTTGATGAGTTCTTTTACATGTCACTGAGCTTCCTCGGCCTTGGCTGGGAGTCTAGGTTGGGTCTGATTCAGCCTCCACTCCAAGGAGAATTCAGGTGCATCCTCCTCATATTCAGCTTCTGCAGAGCAGAACAAGATCTGGTTTCCCCAGTGCCTCCCGGATCCTTGTACCCAACCTGTTCTGGCTGATGTGTGTGCGAACATCTCTGAGGGTTCATTCAGGTGAAATAATATCTTAAGGCTGTGACAAACAACATTTACTGACCTCCGAAATCTGAGTCCCTTTTGGCCAAGAGCACTGAAGCCCTTGGCCAGCTTCGCTTATAAAATGCTGTGACTTTGGGGCAGAATCAAGGAGATACTCCTTGATGTGAGTATCTCATGAGAAAGATGAAAAAGGAAGATGAGGAAAAGATGAGAAAGGAAGATGCACCTTTTCTACCCCTAACCCCAGCCCAGGGCCAGTCTCAGGTCAGTCAAGGGAATGTTTCTTCTTTCAGTGCTGTCTCCCTCTCCCGCTCCTGGGACCTCCCACAGGTCCCCTCCCCTCTGCTCCCAGGGACCCAGCTCACTGGCTCACAAAGACGAGACTGAGATGCAGCCATGACCCAAATGAATGGATCTATTACAGCCTGGAAAGAAGACTTCTGAGAGACATCAAGCGGCGGAGGATCAGCCCTTCCCTGACATTCAGACTACAACCCAATGGAATTCGAAAGTTTAATAGAGTATGATCATAATTATAGTAAAAGGTTTTGCCTTTTTTTTTAATTGGCTGGTTTCTCCACAGTAGGTATACATGTAAAAATATGAACAACATACACTTTTTGTTTTACAAAGGCATACAGATCTCCAGCTTTAAAAACTGCCCTATGGGGGTAGCTGACCACTTCACCTAATCCAATAACCCACTTTAGGCACTTCCCTTACACACTGCCCAGGGTCTTTTGGGCAACATTCCCTACTTTCTTCTTTCATTCTAAACGAACTCTGGATGGAGTTTAGCCTCAGTGACTGGGAACAATTGAGCTGGAGGCTTTGCCAGTGCAGATGCCAGGGAAGGTCCTGAAGATTGTGAAGCAAATGCCAGACTTGTAAACCTACCCCCAACCCCTATTCTAATCTGCTCCTGACAATCAGCTAAGGCCAGGAGAGGTTTATCTGATTTACACAGACTTCCCCTAACAAAACCACCCAAAGTCATTTTGACCAAGAATAGTACTTTCAGGAAAGTTTTTAGAGGGGCAAGGCTGGAGAATGTTGGAGGATTTTTAATCTTCTTTTCCTCTCCTCCTCTCGCTTTGCTCTTCTGAACTTGAGGGCTTGCCCTGGTTCTGTCACTTAATGGTACATAGTCCTGGGCAATTTACATAAACGACTCTGAGCCTCAGTTGCCTCAGGCATAAAATGGAGGTGATCACCTTCCTGTCTTCAACAGGGTTATGAATTAGTTAACATTTACTCTGCCTTCCTATGTGCTAGGCACTGGGCTAAGCAGATCTGCATATGCTATATAATTTTTACTCCTCACAAGAACCATAGGAAGTAGATATTGCCAATATCCATGTCTGCTTTATAGATATGTTGGTTTTATAAATGAAGAGACTGAGGACCAATCGTCACAGGGTTACTAACTGGTGGAGTCTGGGACTCAAATCTAGGTAGTCTCACTCCAGTTACCAACGAGACCCACATCCTGAGCTGTATATGAAGGCCCTTTGAAAACCCTGAAGCATTATACAAATATAGCAATGGCTCTGGCTACATCTGTTTAGTCATCATTTGGGAGACGGCGATGCAGGCAGGAGCCTCTAAGAAAGAATCAATAGAAAGAAGTGTGGAGGTGGGGGGAGGGGTGGGGCTGCGGGAGTGAGTGCTCAGCTCTGGAAAATCGCAGCCCAGCCGGCAGGTTGCAGCCCTCCCTTTCGCTCCCCATTCATCCCTTTGTTACCATCTCTGGGATTCTGGTGCTGAGGTTAATAAAGAGCTTCCAGAAAACCCATCATTTTGATTAAAGCGGGGGACCATCTTGCCAGACAGCACTCTGGAGCCTGCCTACCGCCCACTCCGCTAGGTTCGTGCAGCCAGCAAAGGCTATTAAATGATTACAGCCGTTTCCGGCCCCACCAGACAGCTCCCCTGGACTGCTTGTTCTCCGGCGCGGGCTGCTGCTTCTGCTGCTGCCTCTGGCCGCTCAGGGGAGGGTCAGGGCACGGAAGGCTGTGCAGATTCTGGGTTTGCAAGTGACCACCCAGGCTTTCTGCACAGGGACACCTCGCTTGTCCTGGACTCCTTTCCCACCCCGCCAGCCACTGCGGCCCTTCAAGCAGCTCCAATTTCATTTGAGCCTTCTGTGGCTTTGAGCAACCATTTCTTCTGTGTGTGTGTGTCTTTCTCTCTCTGTCTCTCCCTCTCTTTCTCTACCAGAACTTGGCAGATTGTAGAATTATACACGCTCAGACCAAAACGCAAAAAGCATCTGCCATCAAACCCACTGAAAGACCAGGATGTAAAACATATCTTGCTCCCTCCCCACCCCCTATCCCACCATCTGTATGGTTTGTGGACTGCTTGGACAAGCTCCGCCTCCTCTCCCTCACTCGATCCTTTATGAACTGGGCAAAGTAAATCTGAGTAATTACAGCCCACAAAACACAGGAGAATGATGGCTGGAAACCCAAATCCTGTCCAGGATCAGAGACAGGGAAAGAAAGCTAAAACCACCTGGGCATTTCCCCACTGCTTCTTAGTCCTTCAGTTGACAGTGGAAAGAATTTTCCATGGAAACAGGGGAATGTAAAAATATACTCCCTGTTCTCTTTAAGACTTTAGGTCCTATAATCAGAATACTAGGCTTAAATCTGGCTACATCATGTAAATTACGTGATGTTTAGCAAATTAATTATCTCTGGGCCTCAGTTTTCATGTGTAAAGGAATAATACCATCCACCTCATAGGGTTGTTACAGGATTAAATGTAATTATCCTTAGAGAGCATATAACACAGTGCCTAACATGAAGTAAAAGCTCACCACATTTTACCTGTTAGTAAGATCAGAGTAGCAGAAGATTCACTAGTTTAAGGAATATCAATCGATTGCTTATTATGGGCCAGGTACTTTCTTAGGCACTTTATTAAGCACTTTGCATATACATATATTTTATATATATATAAAAAAATATATTTTTAAGATTTCCATTTTATAGATAAGGAAAGTGAAGGCTTAAATTACCACAAGATTGTCTGCCCTGAATCAAACAGTGACTTGGTAATACAGCTGAAAAATTATTCTTGTACTGACTCCTCAGCTCAATATTAGAATTATGACTTTTTTTTTACTTCTATTGAAGCCTTGGGGATGGGGGAGAAGACAGAGCTGAGCTGATTCACAGGCCTAGCATCCTGATCCCTACAGTAGCCGGGAAGGGATGGTATGTGTGTGTGATCAGAAGGTAGGCTTGGTGATGGGGAACTAATCCGATAGCCACTCCCCAGAGGCTGCCACTTCTGGGTGTTTCACCCGCTTAGGGTGGGCTGAGTGAGCTGGAAGAAGACTGTGTGGCTGTCTGGTGCCTCAGGCCACAGCTGGGCTAATTTTCAGTAATCTTGGAGCGGAAGAGATAAATACAGTGGCATATTTTTAAAGCCACAGCTCTTGCTTTGTGCCCAAAATAACTCTGCCATTTCTAGGTTGACTATAAAGACACCACGTGCTGAGAACCCAGATTCAAAAATTGGAATGGCTGGTCTCAAATCTTCCTAGCTCCCACAGCCAGCTAAAAAAACAAAATAAAATAACATTTCTTCTTTCTGTGACCCCATCACCTAGGAGGGCTCAGGCTGCATGGTTTTCTCTACCTTATTTTCTCTACCTTATTTCTCTACCTACTCGTCACTAAAGTCCTCCAGGGTCTTGGGAGGGCAATTTCTTCCGCCCCAGCTGCTGTTATAAGCTGGGGTAGCAGAATGCTTAAAATGAACGTTTGGGGGTCACACATTTTGAGTTGGATCTCAGCCTTAGCACTTATTTGTTGTGTAACTTTGAGCAAGTCACTCGGCCTCTCAGTATTCTTTCACATGTAAAACAAAGATAACAATATCCATCTAATGGGACTGCAATCATTAAAAAGAGACAATGCTCATAAATTACACAGAATAACATTTGGCATGCAGAAGCCAACAGAGCATACGTATTATTACTACGCGGTAGTCCTCTAAGGAACCTGACTCCTCTAACAACTGATTCCTGGTTGCAGTACTTCCAGAAACTACTTTCCAGGGGCCCTCCTCCCATCAGGCTCTGCCCCTCCCAGGGATCATTAAAACTGGCTAGCTGTGAGTCTTCCAGCTTAGAAACAGTTGCTAGGTAGGGAGCTATGCTCCAGAGCCCTCAGAAACACGCAGGAAGGAGGCAGCTCAGGCAAGGTGGACGGCACCCTGGATTAGGTATCAAAAGCCATGGGTTCAAATTGCCGCTCCACGATTCCGCTTACTAGTCTTTTCTACTGCAGCGTTTGGGTGACAGTGACTTGTAGTTTCTTCATCTGTAAAATGGATATAGTAGCTACCTCCCAGAGGCATTGTTATCCATTCAACTAAATTTATTTATTATGTACAATAAATCAGACATGGTGCTAGGAATTAGGGTATAGGGTTATGAAGAATACTTGGACAGGTACCCTGCCCTCAAAGAGTTACAGTGTAGAAAAAGACAAGTAAATGAATAAATACAATATTGTTTTAAGGAATAAACAAGGTAGAGAAACTCTGACATCTTTATGGCATTAAACTCTCTAGAGAGTGTGTGCAGAGGTTAAGAGCACAAGAGCCTTGCTTCAGATCCTGGCCCCAACATTTACTAGACAGATGTGTGACCTTACTTAACCCTAGGTGTCTCAGTTTCCTAAGCATTAAAATGGGTATAAGAATAGACTTATCTCTGTGGGTGGTTATACAGATTAAAGGAGTTAATACATGTAAAGTGTTTAGAACAATACTTGGCTTGAGTGCACAAAACATGGTTTAAGTGCTCAATGCAGGTGAGCTATTACTGTTATTATTCACAAGTAAATTCTCTCCTTTCCATGCTCCAGTATTCTCAACCCTGAGGGCTAAGTCCCTTGAAGATGGTGTCACTGTGTTTAAGTGACAGAGAGGTGGGGGTTAGAGGGAGTGTATAACAAGTGCAGTCAACCCCAGATAAGAGAGCGCCAATCTGATATGTTCATACCCTATAACCAATAATCCCACTTCTGAAAATTTATTCTATGTAATACTAGGAGTGCAAAATATATATGTATAAGAATGTGGGGACTTCCTGGTGGTCCAGTGGGTAAGACTCCATGCTCCCAATGCAGGGGGCCCGGGATCAATCCCTGGTTGGGGAACTAGGTCTCGCATGCACGCCGCAACTAAGAGATTCCTCATGCCAGCAACTAAAGATCCCGCGTGCGGCAACAAAGACCAGGCACAGCCTAAATAAATAAATAAATGTTTAAATAATAAAGAAAAAAGAATGTGTAAGTTGTTTAAAAAACGAATAGGGACTTCCCTGGTGGTCCAGTGGTTAAGAATCTGCCTTCCAATGCAGGGAACGTGGGGTCGATCTCTGGTCAGGGAACGAAGATCCCACGTGCTGCGGGGAAACTAAACCTGCCTGTCACAATTAGAGAGCCCGCACACCGCAACTACTGAGACCGTGTGCCGCCTCTCAACTAGAGAGAGGCCCGCGTGCCACAAGGAAGAGCCTGCGCGCCACAACGAAAGATCCTGCGTGCCGCAACTAAGGCCTGATGCAGCCAAACAAATATTTTTTAAAAACCATATATACCAATGGGAAACTGGATAAATAACATAATATAGACATACAACACTGTATGCCCTTATTAAAGAAGAATGAGGCAGGTCTATATGTAGTGACTTGGAAAGGTATTTGTTAAAAAATAAAAACAAGCTATATACTAATATGCATGATATTATCCCATTTTGCTTTTTGAAAGCCTACATATTTTTAATAGACATAGAAAAAACATTCATACATCAATTACATAATTAAAAATTAATTTGAAAAATATTTGGAAGAGTGAACCCTGGTGTAAACTCTGGACTCTGGGTGACAGTGATGTCAGCATAGATTCATCAGCTGTAACAAATGCACTCTCTGGTGCTGGTTAACAATAGTGGTGGAGCCTGGGCAGGTGTGAGGACAGGAGCTTACGGGAACTCTCTGTACTTTCCACTCCATTTTGCTATGAACCGAAAACTGCTCTAAAGAAATAAAGTTTATTAATTAAAAAAATATTTGAAGCATACAGACAAAACTGTTAATGGTGGTTGCCTCACTAAAGGGGAGTGGAAAGGAGAAAAACTTGAATATTTTCACATAAATGATGCTGTACTGTTTAATATTTACATCAACAATGTAACTGCGTATTATTTTATAATACAGTACTTTAAACTTTACAGTACAAAAAATCCGGGGGATACACACTAAGCTCTTGGTAGTGGATGACTGAAGTAAGGGAGGAAGGTGCTACCCATTTTTTAAATTAATTAATTATGGGCTTCCCTGGTGGCGCAGCTGTTGAGAGTCTGCCTCCCGATGCAGGGGACACGGGTTCGTGCCCCGGTCCGGGAGGATCCCACATGCCGCGGAGCGGCTGGGTCCGTGAGCCATGGCCGCTGAGCCCGCGCGTCTGGAGCCTGTGCTCCACAACGGGAGAGGCCACAACAGTGAGAGGCACGCATCCCACAAAAACAACAACAACAACAAAAAAACTAGCTCAAAAACTAGCTGAGGCAAAATGTCACTGCCCCAGGTAGCCTGCACCCAGGACCAGCTATGTAATTTGCAGGGTCCACTACAAAATGAAAATGGGGGGCCCCTTGTAAAAAATGATTAAGAACTTCAAGGCGGTGAGAGCATAGTATTAAACCAAACAGGGCATTTTCCAAGTGCCAGGCCCCATGCAGCAGCCTTGCCTGGACCCCAGAGCCCACCGCCAGGCTCCTCCTTCAGTACCGCAACCTGACAGTGACTCTTCACAGTGGTCTCACCCTGCCTGTCCCACGTGAAACTGGGTGAGGCATCACCATGTCACTCAGTGAGAGCACTGCGTCTGGTTTTCGTTAGGTTTTCACATTTTCTCTTCTCTGTCTTCCCCCCCACCCCGTACTTTGTCACAATCTGCTCTTCTTAAGATTTAGCAGCAATCCCAGGCTCTCCGTTGCTGTGTCCCTTCGCAGCCTTGAGCAACCATTTCTAGACAAACCGTGGTATCTCTGCACTGAGGGTGTAAAACGGAGGTGCTGTCAGAATACTGCAGGGCGGAGGGCAGGAGAATGAGTGTCGTCGGGGAGAACCCTCTCCACCACCACCACCCTACAACTCTGTGCACCCTAAGACCATTCCATTTCATCTAGCAAAGACGTTGTGAATCCTGTATACTGTGTGCCAGGTATTGTGCTAAGTGCCAGGTGTATTAAACTGAGAAAATAGTAACGTGAGCTAAGCATTGTGCTAAGCATTTCACAGGCATCGCCTCACTTAATCCTTACAGCAGCCTTCAGTCTTTCCTTTTATACACAATAATAAATCTGAGGCACAGTGATGCAGCTGTACCACAGGGAGCTCAGGCAGTGTGCAATGCCATGCTACCTCCCTTAAAAAGCTAACACAGGCAAAATTTAAACAAGTCTTCCCTTCACGCTCCACATTTTCTTAGACACGATCAAACCAAGTCCAGCAGAGTTACCTAAGAACATTTCCAAGGCCACGCCTTTTTACAAAAATGCTGCATTCATCACCCTCTTGGTCCCACATTTCTAGACACTCACCATTTCTAATCCCTGATTTAGGTGGAGGAAAACACTAGGTTGATAGCTTATGAATTTGTCTTGACACATTACAGGATGATTTTTGCAGATTCAGTAGAGCTAAGGAGGCTCAATAGAGGCTCCTTTCTTAAAAACAAACAAACAAACCTGGTGGCTCTCCATTGCCAGCAACTGAATGAAAGTTCTAATTCTTTAGCAGGATTGTTAAAGCCCAACAAAATCTGACACCAGTCCAGCTTTCTGATCTCATTTCCCAACAGTCCTCCACCTTACCCCGCCCATCAAATGCACTCATTCTGTTCACCCAGAATATGCCTTCTGGGTTTAAGGCTCACACACGCGCATGTATTGTTCCCTTTGTCTGGAACTCTCTTTCTTCCCGCATTCTATGTACCATCCTTCAATACCCAGTATTGAATGCCACATACTCTTTGATCTGGTCCCCTAAATTCCCAATTCCATCTTCTGGGCTCCCACAATATCTAACATTCATGGTTGCTGAGGGAGGGTTTGAGCCCTGTGAAAACAATTAAAGAGGTCCTTATCAGGAAAGATGAACCAGCTGACCATATTTACATGGGGTTTGCATGGATTACAACATAGATAGACTCTGGGTCCCATTCCAGACCGACAAGCTTCCTTATTGGACCTGCCTATACATGGCACTATTACGGTCCTGACACTGTAATATTTCCACCTTATTTCTTTACATTTCTGTCTCCCCCACTAGATGATGACAGGACTGTGTTATATTTAGTATCGTATTCGCATCACCTAGAACAAAGACTGGCTATAAGTAGGTACTTAACAAATGTTTGTTTAATGACTATAGGAAGCTCCAACCAAATTCTACACTGAAGCCAAGCCAAGGAGAGCACCCTTGGACGGGATAGTCTAATACTTTGTGTGTGTGTGTGTGTGTGTATGTGTGTGCGTGTGAGAGAGACAGAGAGAGGGAGAGGGAAGGAGGGAGGAAGAGAGAGGATATGAATGAATGAAGGGGTATTTTAAAAGAGAATGCTTCTAGTGGTGGTGGTTAATGGTAAAGTTCTAGGGACCTGCCTGTTAGGTGAGTTTTGTGATGATCTTCCTAGTGCCCTTCAAATCACAACCATTTAGAAGGCTAGTATCTGGGCTTCCCTGGTGGCGCAGTGGTTGAGAGTCCACCTGCCGATGCGGGGGACACAGGTTCATGCCCCAGTCCAGGAAGATCCCACATGCCGCGGAGCGGCTGGGCCCGTGAGCCATGGCCGCTGAGCCTGCGCGTCCAGAGCCTGTGCTCTGCAACGGGAGAGGCCACAACAGCGAGAGGCCCGCGAACCACAAAAAAAAAAAAAAAAAAAAGAAGGCTAGTATCTTGGAGGCAAGGTTGTGACCCTGAGTGTGAAAAGACCAAGGAAACTAATTTATATCTCTAAGTGCCCAGAATTAGAGACAGCACACTGAAAAGCTCATCTTCCCTACAGAAATCTCCCCAAGACAGGTATTTAGAATCAATTTATACTTGGTCCAACAAAGGGAAATTGACATGACACTGATCATTGACTAAACACAACTCCACTGGCTGCAGATTGAGGGACAGCAGTCGGATCGACATCTTAGTGACACAAGGAGCCTTTAGGGGATGCTGGCCTCCAAGGAGAACCTTCCATGGGTCTCATGGCTAGTCACTGTCAGAGGCAAGAGGGTGATTTAGTCTCCAGTCAGAGCTGCTGAGAGTGCTGAGATGCTCCAGGCTTTGGAAGTGCTTAGCCTGTTAGGATCTCAAGGAGGTAGCTAGTGTGAGAATAGGTTTGTTAGGCAAAATGCTCCTAAAAATCAAACAAACAAATCATGTGTATCCACAGAATTGGCCTACCACCACCCTGCCCCTGACACAGGAGGCATCCCTGAGGAAAAGTGAGATTTAGAAATAGTGACTGACTTTTTTGCTAGCTACCATGCCCTTTATTCATTTATTTATTTTATTTTAAAATATTTAATTTTTTGGTTGCGCCGCGTGGCATGTGGGATCTTAGTTCCATGACCAGGGATCAAACCCGCCCCCCACCCCCCCACCCCTGCATTTGAAGCATGGAGTCCTAACCACTGGACTGCCAGGGAATTCCCTGGATTGTGTTTCCTGACTGCGCCAAATTAGGATCAACAGTTACTGTTCTTTCATGACATACCTCTTACCTAATTAATTCTCTTTCTCTGCTCTAGCTCAGCCAATCAAACCAGGACAGTTCCCCTTCCTCACTAAGGGAGAGGTCTGCCATTCTTGATTTTCTTCCCTTGCATTGCTAGAGGCCCTGTGGTATTCTTCCCTTGCATTGCTAGAGGCCCTGTGGTATTCTCCAGAACTTCTTTACCAACAATAAGCCTGATTCTGAACTTTGATTTCCTCAGGTGGCCCCATGCATCGATTCCTAATTAGCTAAGGTCTGGAGAGAAAGCGGGTGATGGATATGTCTCCAGCAAACTTCTGGCAATTAATAGCTTTTAAAAGGCTTTTAGAGTCTAGTCCACACTGACTACACCCTCTTCAGGGTCCTAATATGCACCTTATTTTACCTTCGTCTCTACTGAAATTTACACACAGACACACACAGATACTGCTGCCTGCACATAAATGACTCTGAGGTAGGCAGGATAATGGTGCCCCAGAGATGCCCAGGTCCTAGGAACTCCTGAAACCTGTGAATATGTTATGTTACATGGTAAAAAAAGACTTTGCAGATGTGATTAAATTAAGGATCTTGTGCTAGAGTGATTATCCTGGATTATCTAGGTGGGCCCAATGTAATCGCAAGGGTCCTTACGAGGGAAAGAGGGAGGCAGGGGAGTCAGAGTGAGATTAGCAGATGCTACGTAGCTGGCTTTGAAGATGGAGCAAGGAGCCACTAAGCCCAGAAATGAAGGCAGCCTGAGAGCTGGAAGACAAGGAAAAAGGTCCTCCCCTAGAGCCTCCAGAAGGAATGCAGCCCTTCCAACACACTGATTTTTTTTTTTTTTTTTGGCTGCTTTTTGGGTGGGTCTTCGTTACTGCACGTGGGCTTTCTCTAGTTGCAGTGAGCGGGGGCTACTCTTCGTTGTGGTGTGCAGGCTTCTCACTGCGGTGGCTTCTCTTGTAGCAGAGCTCAGGCTCTAGGCACGCGGGCCTCAGCAATTGTGGCTCGCAGGCCCTAGAGCGCAGGCTCAGTAGTTGTGGCACACGGGCGCGGTATGTGGGATCTTCCCGGACCAGGGCTCGAACCTGTGTCCCCCTCATTGGCAGGCGGATTCTTAACCACTGTGCCACCAGGGAAGCCCCAACATGCTGATTTTTAACCCAGAGAAACCCATTTTGGACTTCTGGTTTCCAGAACTATAAGGTAATAAATTTGTATTGTTTTCAATCACCCAGTTCGTGGTCATTCATTATGGCAGCCCTAGAAACTGATACAGATTTTGGTATCTGGAAGTGGAGTGTTGCTGTTACAAATAAGTAAAAATGTAAAAGTGGCTTTGGAATTGGGCAGTGGGCAGAGACTGGAGGGCTTTGAGGAGCATGAAGAAATTGCCTGGATTACCTTGAAAAGACTGTTAGTAGAAATATGGATATTAATGACTCTGCCAGAGAGGACTCAGAAGTGAGGAGTATGGTAGAGAAAACATATATTGTCTTGGGGAATACCTAACTTGTCATGAACAGACTGTTGTAGAAATATGGACATTAAAGGTGCTGCCAGGGAGGGCTCAGATGGAAATGAGCAACATGTTATTGGAAATTGAAGGAAAGTGGATCCTTGTTACATAGTGGCAGGAACCTACCTACATTTTAGCCAGCAGTAAAACCCATTTTGTACTTCTGACCTCTAGAACTGTAACATAATAAATCTGTATTGCTTTAAGTCACAAAGTTTGCAGAAACTGATTACAGCAGGAATGGGGAAATACTATAGACCCCTACAGTCAGCCTGGAACTCAGACAGTGAATAGTCTTCTCCTAGTTACCCAACTATTCGCTTCACCTGGCAAGTGGGACAAAGTTGTGTATTATTTAAATGCATAGAGTTCAGCAGCAGGCAGACATGGGTTCAAATATAGCCTCAGCCATTGCTATTCCCTGACGAGTTCAACAAATATTTATTAAGCACCATCATGTACTAGACAGCTGCCTCAATACTGGGAATATAATAGTGAGCAAAAAACACCAACTAGATGTAAGGAAGGATGACTGTAAGGAAGTCATTTAATTCCTGGGAGCCTCAATTTTCCTAATCTAGAACACGGGAATAATAATCACTTCTCTCTTGTTTAAAGACGCAATACATGTAAAGTCCTTATCACAGTTCTCCATAAATAACAGCTATTATATAGTCTTCCTTTCTCTTGTTCTAAAATACTATTTCTACAACCCAGGGGGGCAACAGCACAGGATTCAAAAACTTTGAAACTTCAACGACAAAGACCCTCCAACTGACACACACACCTCCCTACTAATAGGCATTAGCTGAGAGAAGGGAACTTCTGCTAACTTCTAATATTCCTTGCTCATCATCACACACAGAGCCAGCCTCACAGGCTCAAGGGCATCCATCTCAGGGCTGTTTACACGTCTGGTGATGCCCTTCTCCCCCCAAAACTCTGACATGGAGCTTGGTGTGCATCTAACATAAGTCATTTACACTGGCTGAAGCTTCTAGCTTTGTCACAGACCTTTGGGTGACACCAGGTGACTATGGAAACAGACATATGACATATGTGTGCTTGGGTAAGACAGTATCTATGACGCAGAGTCAAAGAAAATAAGAGAGGTGACTTGGGGAATGTCACCTCACTACTCAGCTTGGCCCACGATGTCACCTAGAGCAACAGCTCTGGACACGGGATTGGGCCAATGTTGGAAGTAAACCCAAGCTGGCAGGCTTTCTTGGACCATCAACAACAAACTTGTTTGTTCAGACTTTCTGTACAGGACAGGCTTTCCTTCTTTTTAAAGTTTGTTTGGTTGTTTTTCACACGCAATCGCAGCTAGAATCGGGAGGCTTAGGGTACTCTGCTTGGGATTCAGCAGCCCAGGGACACGACTCTAGCAACAATAAACTTCCCATCATTCCTGTTGTCTTGTGGATGCAAATTTGGTTCCTGAAAGTTACCTTTTCACACCCTAACCTTCTGTAGTTAATCTCTTGAGTCTGACTTCTACAAAGCTCTCCATTTCCTATTTTAAAACTATGCAAAAACATCCTTTTTTCCCCTTTATTTCCTTTGGTACTGCCATCCTCAGGACTGCCTTCTCCCATCCTTCACCTAGCCCACTGCCTTGGAGTTAGACCTTTCCAGGCAGCGTACTGCTGGGGAAGCTCTTGGTCTCACTGAGATGAGAGTGGAACAGTATCCATCTCTTCTCCCTGTCCTTTCTATAACTGTGGGTAACAAGCTCCAAGTGCTGAGGCAGAGAGAGGCTCCTCTCCAACCCACAGGCTCATTTCCAGGCCTCCTGGCACTGACTGAGCTCTCTTATGACCCTCCCCTAGAGGCCCCTAGTCTCCAGCCAGTGCTTGACCTGAATATGTTTCTCCAGGTTAGGCAATGACCTTCTCAACTGCAAAGCTAACTGCCTCTGAGAAAAAGAACTTTTTAAGTTCTTTTGGAATCTGGACTGAGTTGCTCTGAAAATATTTGTCATTAAAGATCCTTGCTGTTGCTGGGGGCCAGCTCTCGTTTCTAGTTTACTAGAATCAGTGAGGCTGAGGGCAACGCCTGCTGGAGCTGCAAAGCTTAAAGGCATTACAAGTTATCACTACCCCTCTGCCCTCAAACCAGGCCATAAATAGGTCTTTCTTGTCCAAGCACCTCCCAGGGAGGTGCTCCAAGCCCACCAATTCTATACAACCCAAGCACTCTTTCCCACAGAATGAACTGCTGACCCTCACCCGCCACTTCCGCTTCCCCACAAAGCTCTCAAACATACAGGTGCCCTGTTGTTTTTGAGCCAAGTCAGGTAGCAGAGTTGGTAACACACACACACACACCCTTCCTTGGTCCCTGAGACCCTAGGATCTCCCCAACAGAAACTTGAATTTCCCTTTCGATAAGGGGCTTAAAAATTCAGCTACAGTACAGCCACTATGGAGAACAGTATGGAGGTTCCTTAAAAAACTACAAATAGAACTACCATATGACCCAGCAATCCCACTACTGGGCATATACCCTGAGAAAACCATAATTCAAAAGGAGTCATGTACCAAAATGTTCATTGCAGCTCTATTTAAAACAGCCCGGAGATGGAAACAACCTAAGTGCCCATCATCGGATGAATGGATAAGGAAGATGTGGCACGTATATACAATGGAATATTACTCAGCCATAAAAAGAAATGAAATTGAGCTATTTGTAATGAGGTGGATAGACCTAGAGTCTGTCATACAGAGTGAAGTAAGTCAGAAAGAGAGACAAATACCGTATGCTAACACATATATATGGAATTTAAGGGAAAAAAATGTCATGAAGAACCTAGGGGTAAGACAGGAATAAAGACACAGACCTACTAGAGAACGGACTTCAGGATATGGGGAGGGGGAAGGGTGAGCTGTGACAAAGCGAGAGAGAGGCATGGACATATATACACTACCAAACGTAAGGCAGATAGCTAGTGGGAAGCAGCCGCACTGCACAGGGAGATCAGCTCGGTGCTTTGTGTCCACCTAGAGGGGTGGGATAGGGAGGATGGGAGGGAGGGAGACGCAAGAGGGAAGAGATATGGGGATATATGTATATGTATAGCTGATTCACTTTGTTATAAAGCAGAAACTAACACACCATTGTAAAGCAATTATACCCCAATAAAGATGTTAAAAAAAAAAGAAGAAGAAGAAAATCTATTCCAGCATTTTGGAATAAAATTTTGTCCCCCCCCCCGCCAAAAAAATGGACGGTGTGTAGAGAAAGCTAGAAGGGAGGGTTATTCAGAAACTCTCCTGTCCCAAGCGACACTCAAACAAAAGAAGAATGAAGTGTATTATTTTCCTAAGACATACGCAGAAGTTGTTTCTCATGATGAAGTTTGCAGGGGCCAGACTGTACTGCTCCAGTGGCTCATTAGGTGGATCAATGATAACCAGAGGGACTGTAATGAGTCTCCATTTCCTGACCCTGCATTAGCTGCTTCTCTGCATCTGTGGGATTTGAAGGAAACTGCAGCCTAAGAGAACAGCTCCTGCCCCTCCTCTCTCCTCACTACATTCTCCTCTCCAAAATGTATGCCCAGGAGCACACGTCTGAGTGCACAAGGGATTCGATTTTCAGGAGGCACATGATCTGTTGTGGGTCTCTGACATAGAAGAAATTCTTTTACTATGTATCATGGCCCCAATCCTGACTGTATCCTGCCCAGGGCTACCGAACCTGGAAGAATGGGTGTAGGAAAAATGAGAGAGGTGCAGGGAATACAGGGTGGAGGGAAAGAAATATCTCAGAATCTATTTACTCAACAGAAACTTTTGATTTCAGGAAAAGCAGGAATTCTTCATTCTAGTTTTTTATTTACATGACCATTAAAAATAGAGGTGCAGAGAGTTCTCCTAAGAAGGAGTTGAAGAAAGTCACGGATGGAGCCAGCAGAGACTTAAACTTCCTGGCTTCTCCTGGGTAGAGAATTCTAATTCCCCTTCTCACACCACCTCCCTCTCTCCCTCCAGGCCAGGTCAGAACACACAAGATAAGCTACATAGAGAACTCCAACAGACATGATGAGCTCCACGCCCCCGGAAGGTAAAAGTGTATCTTACACAAGGACTTACTTTCCTCAGCTACTAGACACAACTACGGCAAGCTGGCACTCCTGGGCTGTGAGATGCAAGGTGAGAGTGGAGGATACTGACGGGAGGGAGCTGCTCCACCCACATAGATCGCAGATCTTATTTTTTTTTTCCTGATAAAGATATGCACACATCTCCCAGGACTATCGTTGCCATGACAACAGCAGAAGTTGAGGGTGAGCAGGTTAGTGGAACGGCATGCTTTCTAAATTCTCAAACAAGGCCTGAGGCTGCAGTCACTCATGATGTGGAAAAATTCATGTTGACGGTACTCCTATATGGATTCCCCCAAATTTAAGGATCATGGCTTCTTTCTGGGGGAGAATCAGAGATGGAGTCTCCATGGAGCCCCTCCGTGGGGAGGTGATTTAGTCAGGGAGGTAGGAATCCCTAAGACAAATAAGAGCATGAATCTCCCTATAAAACTAGGGCACATAAACTGTCCGTCTTCCACAGAGTAAAGAGATGCAGCAAACCAGGGCAAAAACAATCCCCCGAGGACACAAAAAGGCGCTTTTAAAAAAATCTGCTCTATAATAAAGCCTTCCCACAGAGACTACTCAGAACAACTCAGACCTAAATTCTGAAGCTGAAGGATAGACTCATACCTTGAAAAATCATAAAAATAACTACCATTTACTAAACAGTGTTCTCCAGGCTGTGTGTATTATCTCATTTAATTCTTGCCAACAACGCTGTAAGGTAGACACTACTACTATCTCCATTTTACAGAGAAAGAAACTGGGACTCAGAAAAGTTATGTAATGGTCCCAGGAACATACAATTGCTGGGCTTCCTGTAAGAATCATAAACAGATGGCTTCCCTGCATGGTTTCTGAGCCTCCAAAGGTATCAGACAATCTCAGAAATATTTACTCTCAACTCTATAACCTTAGGGTTCATCAGGATCACTTGGAGGCCTCCTTAAAGCACAGATGGCCGGGCCCCAGCCCGAGAATTGCAGATTTGATACGTATTGTCATTGTGGCTCTGGGAACCATACCTTGAGAACCCCTGTGCAGTCACTCTAAACTAAGCTTCTCTATACAGATGAACCTGTTTGCAAGCCAGAAATAGAGACACAGACGTAGAAAACAAACGTATGGACACCAAGGGGGGAAATCGGGGGTGGGCTGAATTGGGAGATTGGGACTGACATATATATACTAACTAATATGTATAAAATGGATAACTAATGAGAACCTGCTGTATGGCACAGGGAACTCTACTTCACTGTACAGTAGAAACTAACACAACATTGTAAAACAACTATACCCCCATAAAAAAAAGAGACAGAGATAATGCAGGCAACAACACAGAAGAATGAAAGCCCCCCCCCCCAAAAATAAAATAAAAAAATAAACTAAGCTTCTCTAAGGAAACCTCATGGCCTTAGTTGCCTCACCTACCTAATTAACCTTTCACACTTCAGCCCCAGATCCTCTGGGGTGTTCCTTGAAAAGCTAGAATGTTATCTTTGGCAGTGTTGTGCATTTCGGAATTCCTCCACTGATGAATTCTTTGGCTGAGCTCTGAGCTCTTTTGAATTCTGAGCTCTTCTGAAAATAGCGAATATCTCTCACTCTAAAATTAATTTACTGCTGCCTTAGGTAAGTCCTGAGATCCCATGAAGTGTAGAAAGAGGAGCCTGGAAGGACCAGTCAAGATAGCAAAGCAGCCAGGGGCCCTGAAGCCAGACTAGCTCTCTTGAAGGCAGGGACAGTCTTTCTATAACCTCTTGGGATTCTCTCTAGGAACTGTCACAAGAGGGCACTCATTAAGCCCTGTTCAGAGCTTGCACACTGAGAACGTTAGAAGAGTTGTAAGCACGAATGACTGGCCCTTTAATGCCCTCAGCCCCGCAACACACTCCTCCATCTGAAGGATGACTGTGTGCTGTGCACTCCCTACTCAGCTCCTTTTCTTTCCCTGTTCAGTCTCACTGAGCTGCCGAGGAAATAAGAAGCCTGTGGTCCAGGTCTGCTCACACAGAGGCAAGGCTGGAGAAAGTGGCCAACAATTGGGATTAACAGACTTAATGCCCGACTTGTTTATCCTGCAGGAAACATCACCTGGTGATGTCCCCATTGATCCCTTCAGAGCGTGGCATCTTAGCCTAGGCTTCTGTGGACTGTGAAAATGAATGGGGACAAAGTGTGGGGACAAAGCCAAAGAATTCATCAGTAGGGAAAAACAACTACAAAGAACACATGTGAGGGGGGATCGGTCACAGCAGGCCTCTCTCTATTCCCATGGCTGCCACTGTTGCAGGTGTTGGTGTCAGAAGGTGCTGGTTCCTGAGAAGGTCTCAGACACAAGTGAAAGGAGACTCAGGCGCCACTAGGAAGCCTTTTGGAAGCAACTGCACTTTCGTCATGAAACACTAAGGGCAACAGAATCAGTGAAAGGCAGGCTCTACTTGGGAATGAAAGCAACCAAGTTTTTTTCCTTTTTCTCAGGCAGAACTGATAAATTCTCCTCATGCCATCTCCAGGAGGGTGGCTGGGGGTGACAGGACTGTACAGATGTCAGGATGACCCAGACAACCTTAGAGGGTCTGTATCTGGGTTCAGAAATGAGAACTACTGAATTCTCGCTACGATGCTACCAGCGAAGGCCACCACACAGACTGCATGAAACGAAAGTATCCCAGAAAAAAAGGAATAAAAAGATTAGACATTTGGGACTTCCCTGGTGGTCCGGTGGTTAAGAATCCACCTTCCAATGCAGGGGACGCAGGTTTGATCCCTGGTTGGGGAACTAAGATCCCACATGCTGCGGGGCAACTGAGCCCGCACACCATAACTACTGAGCCCACACACCACAACTATCGAGCCCATGCACTCTAGAGCCCATGAGCCACAACTAGCGAGCCCGCAAGCTGCAACTACTGAGCCTGCGTGCTCTGGAGCCCATGTGCCACAACTAGAGAGCCCGCATGCTGCAACTACTGAGCCCATCTGCTCTGGAGCCTGAGTGCCACAACTAGAGAGAAGCTTGTGTGACACGATGAAAAGCCCGCACAACGCAACGAAAAATTCCACATGCCACAACTAAGACCTGACGCAGCCAAATAAATAATTTTAAAAAAATAGACATTTATTAATACTATATGTCAAGCACTATATTCAGCTCTTTCTTCTTTAGTTATCATGGCAACCAGATAAGATAGGTGTTATAATTATACCCAATTTACAGATGGGGTAATTAAGAAAACATGAATTTAAGCAATTTGCTTATGCTCACCCAGCAAGTAAGTTTGAAGTGGAATTCAATTCAGATCTGATTCTAAACCATAATCTTCATCTTTATGCCATATTCCCTCCAAACATTGCAGAACATATTTTGAGTCCTAAAACCCTAAAGTACCAAAAGGACAGAGCAGAACACAGAGGAACATCTCTCTAATGTCCTATCACTGGTGCAGAGGTATGCTGAAAAGTATGGTTAGGTCACCCATAGAGTAACTGGAAGATATAAGCTCTGTCCAGCTCAGTCCATGAAAACTGTGACTCATGACTCAACAGCCAGGTATAGTACTGGAGAGAAGGGATTATACAAGAGGAGTTAGGACATTTGGGCAGTGGAGCGATGGCGACTCCTTCCCTCTCTTCTGTCAGAAAGATGGGTTCCTCCCTCCTACACTGTTGGTGGGAATGTAAATTGGTGCAGCCATTACGGAAAACAGCATGGCGGTTCCTCAAAAAAACTATAAATACAGTCGCCATATGATCCAGCAATCCCGCTCCTGGGCATATATCCGAACAAAACTACAATTCGAAAAGATACATGCACCCCTATGTTCATAGCAGCACTGTTTACAATAGCCAAGACATGGAAGCAACCTAAATGTCCATTGACAGATGAATGGATAAAGAAGACGTGGTAAATATACACAATGGAATATCACTCAGCTATAATAATGCCACTTGCAGCAACATGGATGAACCTAGGAATTACCACTAAGTGAAGTAAGTCAGAAAGAGAAAGACAAATATCATATGATATCACTTATGTGTGGAATCTAAAATGCAACACAAAGGAACCCATCCATGAAACAGATATAGACTCATAGACAAAGAGAACAGACCTGTGGTTGCCAAGGGGGAGTGGGAGTGGGGGAGGGAAGGATTGGACGTTTGGGATTAGCAGATGCAAACTATTATATAGAGAATGGATACACAACAAGGTCCTACTGTGTAGCACAGGGAACTGTATTCAATGTCCTATGATAAACCAGAATGGAAAAGAATATAAAAAAGAATAAGTGTATATATGTATATATACACACACATATATCTGAATCACTTTGCTGTACAGCAAAAACTAACACAACATTGTAAATCAATTATACTTCAATAAATTTTTTTAAAAAGATGTGTTCTTAACATTCTTTTGAATTTGAAGGAGAGTCCCTGGGCCAGATGCAGATAAAAATAATCAGTAAACAGTTCCTATTTCCCACTGGCCTAGGAATACACACCAACCAGCAACACTGATGAAAGGGAGAATGTATTCAAAGTTAATTTTGGGCTCACCAGCCTGACCTACAAAGTCTCTATAAGAACAAGAAAAAACCCTGAAATGGAGGCAGGGTAGGAGGGCATGATTTCATGGGGCTGCTAGGATTGAGTAGTTCTCACCTTTCAGATGCCTCCCATCCTGCAGCACTTGGTAGTCTAAAACCACTTCCTCCTCCATCGCTCCTTCACACCATCACTGGCATTAGGGTTGCAGATTTGTCAATGAACTATTTTATGTTTTTCCCCTTGCCATCTGGCAATATTAGCTCTCTAATGAATTGCTTTAACTCGAGCATTTGTTTTTTTTTTAACAAATGTGACTTTTAGTTGAATTATACAATATTCATAAATAGCAAATACTGGCTGATTAGAATCAACGAAAACCCTTAGAGCTGCCAGCGAAAATGGGCCCTTAGCTGCACATGTTACTTGCATAGCCTAATCACTTGAAAGGCACCAGCTTATTTTTGGAAAGAACTTTTTACACATACGCTTATGTAATCTGTTATGTATGCATATATGTATGCATTTGGATTTGGGTGGATTCTTGCAAGCCAGCCATGCTATGAATATAAGAGCTAGATACACTTGGATTTGGAACTAGACACACTTGGGTTTGAATCCTACCTCTGCCACTTACAAACTATGTGAACTTGGGTATGTTTCTTAGTCTCTCTGTGTCTCTAGCTCCTCACATGTAAAATAGAGATAATAAATCCCTTGCAAGATTGTCTCAAGGAATAAATGAGATCACACAAGGCACAGTGTCTGGGTACATTGTGGCTCAATTATTAGTAACTATTACCATCATCATCATGTTCTATTAATAGAGGATTATGGTAGACAACATTTGCAGTCTCTATAATCCTTCCTTTCTGATAACTGCCACAGGGATGGGCCTCCAAAGCCATATTTGTATTATATGACACTGCTTCAGTGATTGGGCAAGAATAAGGAAATATGAGTTTAGGCAAGTTTTTTATGCTCACCCAGCCATTGGGTTCTTGATTTAATCTGGCAGATTCTCTTTCTTGAAAGTTTGGATTAGGAATCAGTTCCCATTGGTCCTCTGAACTAAGAAACTGCAAGACTGGTCATGTTTGGCAATGTGCATGTCAAGGCAATAAAATTCAGTCTGCAGAATGATGTACATGTCAGGGAAGGAGGAGGCCTGACTGTGACTTGAAGTCAACCAGAGTGGTGCCCTGGTTCTGACAACTTTTCCACTTCCATGAGAAACTCCATTTCATCGATCTATCTGTTAATCAATCTATCAGTCTCCCTTCTGCTTACTACTTTGAGTGGATTTCCATCACCTTTAACCAAAAGATCTTTGCTAACAGTGTCATCTCTGTGCATGAGGCCACCAGATCTTGCCTGTTGTAGTTCGGACAGCCTAAGCATTTGAAATGTACCCAGTTATTTCAGAAAATAACTTTACACACACACACACACACACACACACACACACACACACACACACCCTTATGTTATCTGTTTTCAACTGCTGAAGTACATTAAGTGGAAAATCAAAATACTCCTGCATAATCATGTAAGCAAGGAAGTCACACATGTAAGAAAAAGAAGTAAGAATAAAAAGAGAGCCACTGACATTCCTGGTCTTACAAAAACAGGTCATCTCATGGCTTTCCAGAATCCAAGCAAGAAGGGAGAGACCCTGGGTCTTTACCTGGTGTCGCACTGGATACTGTTGGCCACTGCTGATCAGGCCCTCCTGGACCAGCTCGTAGAATGCCAGCCTCTTCCAGGTGCACAGAACTGAGTAAACACATAGACCCAAATAATAGTTAGACCATAAATGCCTTTCCAGCTCTCCTTCCACCCTCAGAAAGTGCTCACATCTCTGGAGGCAGGGCTGCAGCTAACACTTTTTACTCATGCTTGAACTGAAGCAATTACCACTGAGCAGTCACCTTACATCAACTGTAAAAGCATTGCTGACTTACTTGTCTGCTACACCATGCAGGCGATAAACATGTTTTATCTTTATAGCAATTTTGGTTTTCAGTAATGCTGTGTGGTGTTCATTAAATCTAACAGGAAGCCCATCAGAAGGCTAATGACATTTTATCGTCTTAATGTCAAAGCAGATGAGGAGAGCTTGTTCTCAAAAGCCCTAAGCCTCTTTTGCTAGATCTCTTATTTCTGGGTTCTCATAGGAAAGAGGAAAGCACGAACATCATTTGCTGGTAACTGTAGTATTATTCCAGTTTGGCCCAATTAATTCTTAACTTTATTTTCTGTTTTACTCTTTCTGTATCTTTTCCTCATAGATAACCCACCCTACATTTCCTGGGACTAGAGGAAGTTTATCACCAGCACTCATGGATCCCAGTTCAGAAGAGATTAATTCATCATGAAATATTGCAGAGAGTGAGACATGAACTGGGAGATCCTTAGAGGCAAGTAGAGATAGAACGTAAATTGTTCAAGGGCAGAGAGAACATCATATTCTTTATGTATGTGTAATGTTAGCAGATATGAGACCCTCAATATTTTCTGGATGAAGAAAGGAACAAATGGGACCCTAAGAGTAAATATCACCCAAGAAAACCCTCACCAAAATAAGAGGACTCTTTGAAATTAGGCATTGGTTCATCTCGGAAGTTAAATTACTAAAGTAAAACTTAGAGTACTACTGCCTGAAGGAGTCATGTGACTCAACAGAGCAGGAAAACTTGAAATATTGTGGGGGAAGGTCATCTCTAAGTTCAATATTCTCTTACTCTTTTTTTTTTTTTTGCCCGTGCCAGAAGGCTTATGGGATCTTAGTTCCCGGACCAGGGATTGAACCCGCACCCTTGTCAGTGAAAGCACAGAGTCCGAACCACTGGACTGCCAGGGAATTCCCAATATCCTCTTACTCTTTGACTTCAAACAACATATCTAGTGGAAATTCACTCATTAAGCTCTGCCCTACTGCTGTTCTTTCCTTCATCTACACCCTAGAATCTTCTCTTTTTTCCAAATATTAATATCCTTCGGGTGTTGGTGGATTCTACCAGCAAATTGTATGGGTTCAATTAGATTCACTCTGAAGATGGAACTACCCTAGGAACCAGCTCAGCTCAAAGCAGAATTTTCAAAGGAACAGGCACGTGATATCTGAGGCTAGAAAGGCCAAGAAGCCAAGCGTATGTGTGAAAAAGATGAGTGTTGTTTAAGTTCACAACTTTAACATATGTTCCATGTACTACACTGTGAGGAATAAATAACATTTAGTTTTAATTTTTGTTTCATTTCTTATCCTACTTGAATCTCATAATATCTTAATTGAATCCTGAATAGAAACACATGTGGCTTCTTTTTTTTTCATTTGAAAATGGAATAAGGAACTGATATAGTTTAGTATTTTATTTTAATATAGTTTTAAAGGTGCATCTTATAGCTTTGGTACTTTTCAAGTAAAGCACTAATTCAACTGTGACAAAAGAAGTTGGTATTGTAAACCATATTTTTTCCTATCATATAGTCCACCACAATAGCTCAGGTGCAGGCAAAACCATAAGCTGGTTTCTAACAAATAAGAAGAATCTTTCTGAAACCTAGTATTCTGGCATCTGCATAAGTGTTTCTGGCCTAAAGTTATGACCAGATTCCAATGTGATGTCCCACCAAGCCAACTACTGATCTTCAGTTTTCACTGATTGCTTCTCGTTCAGAAAGAGCATCCATTATAATGATTTCTGCTCAATTTGTAATGTAATGTTTGGGAATATGTTGATTTATTTTGATTTAATGTGTTTTTAACAGGCTAAAACTAATTTTTCATTAACTCAATACATACTCTGTAAGCTCTCTCTTTAGAAATTGATCAAGGTTTGGTGACGATCTACTCAAGAGTTGCCCAGATATTTTGAGGGGCTTAAGTCTGGAGTTTATTTCTTCTTTAAAACTAAGTTATTTTGGTGGTAGTGAACACTAGTTGCTTGGCTCTCTCCATTTGGTTTCCCAAAGACACTCACAAACAATGAATCTTTTATTTGGCCCGGTGGCATGAATACTAGATCAGGTCTGGGAATAATGGTAGTTAATCAATTACTGTCAAAGAGACAAAATAGAGAAGGCAAAATTATATTTAATCTGAGTTTTAAAGTAATGTTATTGCTCTAGGTTAATTTAAAAGTAAGCTAGATTTGGTCTCCAGATATTCAATAAAAGCCCTTCACATGGCTCATCCTCTGAACAACTCTTGCCACTGAGGGCAGGCAATAAGATAGCAACAAGATGGAAAAGATAAGGAGACTCTAATAGGGGTGAACATGAACAACAATTACTGTGGTTAACAGGATATAACAGTCAATGTGTGATGGAAAACCAAGGTAGACAACAAGTGCATATATATTACACAATGTACTCAAGTCTGAAAGCATCAGTATTCATTATAATTTTAAGGGAAGGACAGAAAGTACAGATGGGGAAGGGATGAAAGAAGTTGAAGCTACTTCCTTAAGGAAATTTTAATGAGAGAAAGTAAACAGTCGCCTGTATCTGTGATTTTACAGGAGATTCTTATTTGCCGGCACTTGATAAGCATTTGGCACTGACCACTTCTAATGTTTCAAGGAATAGACACGGAGACATATAAACAACTGCATTCCCCTGGCAAAGTATCTAAGCTTCTCAGTTTTGACAGCTGCTTCCGGCCTATGAAGACAGTTTATCTGAGTCAAACAGTTGCAGTAACTTCTGAGTGAAATGAGGAGGGAAAGCCATACCTGTGCATTCCTGCTCTCAGGGAGGCAGAGTAACGCCAGTCAGGGTTGGGTTGTCGGGGCTGCAAAATCACAAAGGGAGTTTTTGTTAATATGGCAAAAACGATGATCTCCTAGTGACGATGTTCACCGATGAGTTGTTTCTTAAATATTTCCATGTAGCTATTAAAAGTATGGAAGAAGCCATTTCATATGCATCTCTAAGATGATGTTCACATATATATAGCACTTCAGGAGAAAATTAAATTAGCTCATCAGGGTCCTTGCACAGATTAAATACCATGGAAAACTGGGTTTAATGATGCTGTGAGGACCGGCTTTGGCTTGCCTTGCTCAAAACAGGTCTATGTATTAAGATACACACTACTATATATGAAGTACATAAACAAGGGCTTACTATATAGCACAAAGGAACTCTATTCAGTATCTTGTAACAACCTACTATGGAAAAGAATCTGAAAAAGAATATATATAACTGAATCTCTGTACCCCTGAAACCAACACAATATTGTAAATCAACTATACTTCAATTAAAAAACAAAACAAAACAGGTCTATGTTCCTAAAGCAGCACTAGTGGAAGGACAGTCTATTCTGAAACAGGAAAAGCTTTCATTGTTTTTGCCCTCAAATGCCCCTTTAAGGGAACATCCCCAATTTGGTATTCTAGCTATAACAGGGAACACAGCTACACAAATTCTGCTGTTCTGGCTGGACTGCAGAGCACTGCAATCTGCTGCTGACTTTGCAGACTGCAGCATGTTTGACTCTGGGCGGATGTGCCCAGTCATAATGCCAGCAACTGATAACAACCTCTTCTGCTGATTGAAGAGGAATACAAGGGAGAGGAAAACAAACCACCGCTGGGTTTGACCTTGTTGTGCTGCATAATCCTTTTCATAAAATTGTACTTGTTTCCTGCTCCTCTGAGGGCTTTGCCTTCTTATTCAATTACTGTTTGCTAAGCTCTGTTTAACAGGGAGCAGCTGAAACCTAAGAAGAACCTGACTTGCACCACCTATGTGTTGGAAAGATGCATTGCCCTGTGTCTTCAAACTCAATTCAAAGTGGAGGGGACGCCAAGGGAAATGTGGGCACCTAGACACTGTTCTGGAAGTTATGTGCAGAGTAGAAGCTACTCAGGAATCACTGGGGACAAAATCAATCACCATCACTATCTTGTTATCAATTAGCAAAAATGTTATTACGAAAAACCCATGACAGATGTTCCTCTCGATGTGTTTTCATGGGCAGAGATTAAAGTGGTCCTGTCACTGAATATTGAGGCCTATTTGAATGGAAAGATGAAGAGATGGAGGTTGTATTCTGCATTTTCCTCTGGACTATAATTATCATATTTGGTAGACACAAGGCCACAGTAATGCCAATTACTGTAATGCCAATTGACATTTCAAAATGTCAATAAGTTTGTTCCTGTCATTCTTATAGTTCATTCAAGGGATGCACAGTATTTCATAAACATACTTCTTCACAAGATCCAGAGAAGAAGTGATCAGCATCTCAACTTCCAGACAGACTTTGGGATGGTTAGATGATATTCAACAATTTAGCCGAGTCAAGGCCCAGAAAAAGCTACAACTCTAGGATACTTTACCTCAAATGTCCCCATACACTAACTGCTCTCTCCGGTCCCTTCCATTCTGTTGGCAAGATATGAACATACAAGCTGCTTCATCCTTGGTTCTCAAATTCACAAAATGCTATTGATGTTCCTCATAAAGTACCATAAAACTATCTACAGATGAAATGAAGGGGCTCCCATTTTCTATCAGGGGTAGTAGAGGGAGCAAAAGAGAAAATATTTGCAAACCATTTGGTAAACCTGAAAATATGACTGAAATACTTTTTATTAATCATATCATCAGCAGCATTGGTGTCAGCTTGTTAGCTGTAAGAACCCTCCTTCAAGAAAGACTCTGACGTCTGTTGAGCAAATGCTGCCAATTTTTCTATGACTGGGTAACATCCATAATGAAAACTGCTGCAACTTGATCTGGTGAATGAAATCACCAACTCTATTTTGCAGAAAGGCACAGTTCTAGCAGGACTGACCAGGAAACTCAGTCCATTACATAATCTCACTTCCTCAACGACACGTAATTTGTCATGCTGCTATTTTCTATAATAGTCCCTCAGCAACAAGATGCTCCTGAGATTTATTTGCCAAAATCATAGTTATGAGACATCTTATGGCAGTGAGATCAGGCAGGGAAAAGGTAAGGAAGAAAGTAATTAATATGTTTTATGTAGCCACACAATACTAGGCAATGGAATAAGCACTTTATACATATTACTGCATTTATCCTAACACCTTTGTTAGACCATAAACTTTATGAAAGGGATTATATTTTGTTTATAAAACATACTGATATTCTCAAATATTCATAATACATAGCTATAGCTTCAGAAGCTAGCAGGGTTCAGGTATTTGATAGGTTTTTTAAAGGCTTTCGAATAAATTAACTACCGTGCAAGGGTAATACTATCGTACTTAAATTACAAAAATTAGAAATCTGGAACTTTAGAGAGATTAGATTACCTGCCTGATAGGTAGGTTTGCCTGAGAGTCATGTTTAGGTACCCCTAACGCGAAAGTCTGTGTTTTAAATAAATTTGCATGGAATGACAGATATATATTTTTCTCTTTTTTACTTCTGACTTTCCCAGATTGATTTATTTTAAAGTGATACAAAATTAAATGTAATAAAATGTACGTGGGTTTCATGTGAACTTGGAAAAACTGATTAAACTTGGAAAAATTGAAGCTGACAGGTTGACTGCTGATATACCTAATATAATGAGACATACGTTTAGTTCTCTAGTACTTGGATGGTACATCCCTGGGCTTTGCTTAATTTCTGTTGGTGAAAAGCCCAGTATGTTCTGTTGTTTCAAAGCATAGTCCTTCAGTAGAATAAGTCATGAAATTCCAGATGTGGAAAAACTGAATTAGGTAGTCCACGTGGGTGATGTAGTATTATTGAAGAACAAGAATCCATTTGTTTCTATCAAAATTATAGCTAAGACTTGATTTATTCTGTAATGGTATTATTTATACTATGGAATATTTGAGCTACAAAAGGGTGAATCACCTCTTCCAAGACAAATTTGAAATAAAATAGGTTTAAAATACCCTATGTCATTCATAAAATCACAGGACTACTCAGTGAAGTAATATGCTATCTTCTTATCATGGAAATCCATGAAGCTATCAATAAATGATCCTCTGAGAAACAAGACTACGTGTGGCATCTCCTTTTCCTTCCTAGTAGGAATCTATTAAAGATGTATCCACTGCAAATTTTTCAGTGATATTTTGTGAACACTGATATAAATTATGATAGGCAAAATCCTAAAATGGCCTTCAAGATCCCTATACCCTACTGTAAATGCCCTGTATAATCTCCAAATATGATGGGTCTTACTCCATGATTAAGTTATATTATACGGCACAGCTGGCTTTGAAAAAGGGAGATTATCTGGGTGGGAATGACCTAATTATACGAGTCTTTTAAATCTGGGTCTAGAGGTCAGAGACAGAAATCAGAGAGATCTGAAGCATGAGAGGAATTCCATGTGAGAAAATATTCTCCACTGTTAAAATACTGGTAAGGACCTGAGAGCAACTTCTAGGAGCTGAGAGTGACCTCCAGCCAACAGTAAGTAAGAAAACGGGGAGCTCAGTCCTCATGGAACTGGATTCTGCCAACAGCTTGAATGAACTTGAAAGCAGATTCTTCCCCAGAGCCTCCAAGAGAGAACTCAGCCTGGCCAGCATGTTGATTTCAGCCTTGCGGAAAACCTGAGCAGAGAATCCAGTCACAGTGTGCAGGTAATAAACGAGTGTTGTTTTTAACCACTAATTTGTGGTGATTTGTTACAAAGCAATAGAAAATGAACACATAAACTGTGGGTCATGAAGGCAAAAAGGAATCTAACATTTAAAATAATCATTGTTATGTTACATGTTAGTCTTCTAGTAAATCAAAATGAAAAGATGATAAATATGAGAAGTCTAGGTGAACACTTACTTCTAAAAACAGTCATTTATAATCCTAAATCCACAGAGCAGTAAAATAAAATACGCATAACTTTAAAACACACCTAATGGGCTCTGGTACAACAGAAAATGCTAGGTTTGCTTAATTCTGGATGCACAGCCTGCTAGTGCAGCAGTTACTCTCTCCCCCACAGTTTTACTTCCCTGGAGCCCAGAGTTCTGACCCTGCAAGGCCAGAAAGCAACTGATGTTGCTTATGTGCCAAGGGACTAACATTTTTCTTCGATTTTCGCCATGTTGGAGATTTCTCTGCATTTGTCAAGTTCAAATCCTCGAAAGACAAAAACTTGTGTAATTTTTAGGCTAGCAGATTTAAAACACTGCTAAGGAATTCTCTTGACCTTTGATTTTTGAAATCATGCTTTTAGAGTACTCAAAATATTATCATACGAATAAGCCAAATTTATATTCATACTGTAATATGCCCAGGAACACGGAGCCAGGTGAAATTTACAAAACTCATATTCAAAGACACCTGTAAATCCCCATTCAATTCAGCTAAACCTCTGGGCTTGATGATGGTAATTTTTCATCAAACGTTTGCAAACAGACAGCATCCTGACCTCTCATTGAGAGCAAAAATTGGTGGCCAACCAAGGCAAGTATCCAGAACCAACTCTGCTATTCTGTCAAGCAAACAGCATGCCAGTAGACAATTTGTAATATGCCAGGCTGTGTCCCTGCAGAGTGTTCTGAGTCAGACCAGATGCCCATGTGCAGGCTCAGTCCTGGGTCAGACCAAAGGGTAGGCCAATGACATTCAAGCTACAATAAATAGCTTTCTCCATCAGTCAGAATATGTGCAAGATAAAGAGACAGAGAGGAGCTCAGCCATTATTCCATCTGGCTCAGCAGATCTGTAGAAGAGGGGAGGAAGGGGGTAATTTGAAGAAATTAATGTATTCTCAGACCAAATGAAATAAACCTTTTCTCAAAAGAACAGTCCTATAACCAATACAGAAATGGCAAAACAAAAGAGCCCCACCCATTCAAAAGTGACCATCAGAGGCTGGAAGTTCAGATACAATTTCTTTGCCTATTCTGACCACTGTGCAGTTTTTATCAATTCACCATGATAGCACTTTACACTAAGTGTTAAGTTCTGATCCAGGACAGAGTCAGTCACCAGCTAGAAAAGTCAGTCCTGCAAGAAATAAATTAGGTGCCACTGAAAGAAGGGTTCACCCTTCGAAGTTACCACAAGTGGAATTAGAGTGAGTATGTACACACAGTGGCAAAAATAACTGAAGATTTGGTGACTACAACTTGCTTTAAAATAAGTGAAGTGAATGTAAACTTAACTCATTTCTGCTATACCCTTTTGTGATTTCCACATCTTGTGCTAACTGGTCCCACTGAGGTGCAGTTGGACAAATCTGCCCAGAGCACTCAAAGTGACTCATCAGCAGTCACAGGACCACAGATGCACAGAAACCACCTTAAGATTTGGTTCCTTTTCTTGGAGATTCTGAAGAGGGTGCCAACCACATTCAACACCAGGTTTTCAGAAGTCTCCAAAGAGAAATTCTGCCCCACTGCTAAACAGTTACTTCAAAAACCTCACTGCACAAGTGGCGCATGAAATAAACTCATTGGGGGTAAAATTTACCAAAAGATTAGCCTGATGTTAAATACTGATATTTAATAAGCAACAAGAGAGAAATTAGAGAGAGAACAAAGATATAAGATCTGAACAGGTTTGGCCAATGGTAGAACAAATAAAAATATCCTATCTTGGTGGTAACGTTTTTACTCATTGATCCTCCCATTGGTGACCTACTTCTATGCAAAGAATTCCTCTTTTTCCAGAGCAGTTAATTGACACCACTAGGTGAATCAGTGGTAGCCTGAATGCCTGAGTATCCCATATCAAAAGGAATATAAACATTGGGATTTCTATCTACTCATACTGTTTCAGAAGCACAGTCTTTGGAGTCAGACAGATATGACTTAAAATACCACTAGCAGAGTGACTGTGTGTGTTACTTAACCTCTCTGAGCTTGTTTCCTCGTGTGCTAGTTGTTGATAAATATTTAATGTATGACTTACAGGTAATGAAACCATACATATATTGCAGTGCAGAATATTTTTGTATAGCAGGGTGGTCGGTGAGCGCAAATTCCCTTACTCATCCTTTCCGATCCCCATCTAATTTTAATGTAGGCACATGGAATCAATTGCACCCCAGGATTCTCCTGTCATGTGCAGTGAGTGGGTAGGGAAGAAAGAAAGCCTAACGTGAGAATTTAACAGGTTGATCTAGCAGTGATGACTTTCAGAGTTGAGTGATTTTTGTCCCCATTTTGCCATGCTATGACAACGTGACTCACTCTCTACCTATAACCGCAATAATTCCAGGAGCTGTGGATCTTAGGGCTCTCTTCACTGGATTTCCAAAAGTGTCTGGCAAAAATCTGCCTTTATTAAAATCATGTACTCTCCTGGCAAAATCCCACAAAAGCAAGCCCTTTTCTGACATAATTTTCTCCCTAAATTAAAGGTTTGTGAACCAAAGCACATATTAACACACAGGTCAGTATAAGACAGAAATAGTTCACGTATCAAATTGTCCCAAGCTTTGAGTCAGGAGAGAGAGGGTGAGTGTCACTCGCCTGCGCTTCCGGCTCACAGCTGGTTGCAAGCTTGCCTGGCCTGCTCTCTGTGCCTCTTTACCACCTGCAGCCCACCCCAGGCCCAAAAGGACTTAACAGTAATTTGTTCAGCAAATGTCTACAGCATCCTTATTTAAAATTAAGCCTTTCTACATGCTGCCAAAAGCTATGATCTAAAGAATTCTGGAAGCTCTTTGATTTCCCCTCCCCCACCCCGTTCTTCTTAATCTGCAATCTGCCTCCCGCGGCTGCTCAGCATTGACTAACATCAGGCTCTTCTGATAAATCTACCTACAATGTACATGGAAATTCTCTCAATCCATCTCTGTTCTTTTCTGTGCTTATGCATTAATTTCCTGAAGATGAGCATGAATTTAGAATGTGAAACTATGGACGTTAATAAAAAGACAACAATATGTCAGTGAAAACACATCACAAAAATATAGGAGGGACAAATATTATTAACTCATTTTGTAGGACCTCTGAAAGTCCTAGCTACAAAGTAGTTGTTTGGGAAGAAACAACTCATCACTTTTTATGGGACAAAATTTTGGCTTCTGAAATCCAAGTTTAAAGTATCACAAAGCAGGGTTCTATTATTTCAAGCATGCATATGGAGACAAACACACTACACAAACACAGGCACTGTGTCCAACAATTTATATACATCCTTCATATACTGAGCAAACTGGCCTTACACCTACTTAAAACCAGTGTCTCTACTAACACCTGTCTCTCTGTCTCTCATGTACAGTAAGCCATCCACTTTCCAAGGCTTTTGTAGCTAGATCCAGAAATTAAATGCGTGCTTTGGAGCATGTTGAAGTACCATTTAAAGTACTGTCATTTAACTTAAGGACATGAAGGGCTTGAAGAGGCTGCTTCACGTCTCATCAAAACCTTAGGAATTCTCAAGAGGAAATCAGAAGATTACATTTATGCTAAACGCAGGGAAATCCTCTTACAAGGAGTTCACACAAGGCCAAAAAAGATAACTAGTGGTAGAATTCTTTCTCCCCAACCCCAGCTTGTCCTGGTCTTCACCATATCCCCCACATCCCTAATCCACTCATTCTACCATCTCCCTGGCCCAAGCAGACAAATTGGTTCTTGGATGCCATCATTCATCTCCTCCGACAGCCCCAACAGAATAGTTACCACAGCAAACAGCCAAATCAAACTTTGTCTTCAGAGTGAGGTCCACATTCTATGGCTTTATCACCTCTGACATGAATTTCTAGCAGATCTCATCATATTAGTTCAATGCAATTACCAGAAATATTAACTGGATACATTTCATTGTAGATAGTCCATGGTATAAACAGGGACAGCATACAGAGGTGACCACTACAGCCCCGAGAGGTTTCAGAGCTTTTGAAAAACAACACTCCTGTAGGATTTCAAAAGGGAACCTTCCCTGTAGATGATACAGCACAGGCCATTTCTCCTTGAATCTCATAATGTTACCCTCTATAGCATCATCTTATTCTCAAGCCTATTCTATTTCTCTATAGAGCTGTGCTTTAACACCACATAATTAAGACAAATCCTCATTTCTCAAACAATTTTATGGTCAAGGTTTCATATATCTGAAAAGAAAATGGAAAGTAAAACAATTCTCTAGTCCTATTTTTCTAGAGAGGAAACATAGCAGATTATAATCCAATCACAGGTAATACACACACACACACACACACACACACACACACACACACACACACACACACACACACACACACTCAGTTTACCAGATAACCCTTGTCATTGTTAATAACTCGAGAAAGCCAACTACATGATACCGGGAGGGGGCCGGGGGGAATGTGAAAAATGCATGACTTTGTGGAAGACCCCTTGACTACTATCTCACCTCATTTTGAGAAACAGCTTCGTTTTTTAGAATAATCAGGTTCCCAGCACTCTGCCCACTTTGGCCTGTGAGGTGCCTGCTGTCACCTGCTGCTGCTTGGGCTCCCCCAGGTCCCAGTCCTGTCTGCGCCCCTGTGTTGTAAAACATGAAAGTGTCACTCCCTGAGCCTGCTGTCAGACAGGCCTTGTAGCAGTAGGTCTTGGTGAGGGAGCCGTTCCCTCGCACTTCAATGAAGTGAGGCTGCACTTTGAGGCCGTGTGGTAACCTGGCATCAATATTGTTGTTGGCCTGTTTGTAGAGTTCTGCAGGGCACCTCTCCCTCACTCCACAGAAGCCTCCACAGCACGCAGTGCCATAAGCAGTGTAGCGGTAGCACTTGATGATGCTCAAAACAATGATTGTCAAAAGAAATATAAAAGACACTGTGCTTAATGCTATTATTAGATAAAGTGTAATTTCAGAGTATGTCCGAGGACTTCTCACATGTCTCTGAGTGTCAGGGAGGATTCTGGAAACCCTATCCACTACAGCTACTGTAATGGCCACAGAGGCTGACAGCGATGGCTCTCCATTGTCTCGGACCACCACGGTCAGGTTGAAAGTGGTTCCACTCTCATCTCCCATCTTCCTGGTAGTCCTAATTTCTCCTGTATGTAGCTCTACCTTAAAGAGGTCCAGGTCAGAAATCTGGGCCAGATGGTAAAAGAGCCAAGCATTCTGCCCAGAGTCTGAGTCCATGGCTATGACTTTAGTGACCAGGTAGCCAGCAGGGGCAGTTCGAGGCACCATTTCAATGGCTGCTGACGAATTGGTTGAGGTAGGGTATAGGATGTGAGGGGCATGGTCATTCACGTCCACTACATACACGTTGGTGGTCACAGTGCTGCTCAGTGGTGGGCTCCCCTTGTCCCGGGCCTCCACAGTCACAAAGAACTCCCGAAATTTCTCATAATCAAAGGAGTTGACAGCATAAAGGCTGCCACTGGCACTGTTAATGGAGACATAGGAGGTGACTGGCAGCCCTTGAATCTCCCTCTCCATGAGGGAGTAGGTCACCTCCGAATTCTCCTTTTCATCTGGGTCTGTGGCTTGCACAGTGCAGAGCAACACCCCTGGCAAGTTGTTTTCCTCGATGTAAATGGAGTAGGAGTCCTTCAGGAAGCTGGGTGGATTGTCATTGATGTCAGAGATCTCAACCTGCAGTGTCCGCTGGGATGTGAGCTGTGGTACTCCCCCATCAGTGGCTGTCACTGTGATGTTGTAGGCAGCCACCTGCTCCCTGTCCAGGGGCCCACTCACCACCAGTGTGTAGGAGTTTCCAAAGCCATTCAGTCGGAAAGGCAGTGTGGCCTCCAGGCCCAGGCTCACTTTCCGGTTGGGACCTGAATCTTGGTCATTGACACTGAGAAGGGCCACAACGGTGTTGGGCGCAGCATCTTCAGGCACTGGGCTGTACAGGTCCGTGAGCACCACCTCTGGTGCGTTATCATTCACATCCACGATGTCCACCAGCACCTTGCAGTGACCCACCATGGGCACTGGACCCCGGTCTGTTGCCTGCACATAGATCTGGTAGGAAGAGGCCTCCTCATAATCCAGCTCTCCACTTACCCGCACTTCCCCCGTGCTGGCATCGATGCTGAAGAGCTGCCTCTCCCGGTCCGACGTGTAGCTGCTCAAGGAGTACGTGAGTTCGCCATTGGAGCCCTCATCCGGGTCTGAGGCATTCAGCTTCACCACCAATGTGCCTGGGGGAGCGTCCTCCCGAAGCTGGACGCGGTAGGTGGACTGGTCGAAGGCGGGAGAATTGTCGTTAGTGTCCAGGACAAGCACAGAGATCTGCGCGGTGCCTGAGCGGGCTGGGCTGCCCCCGTCCACAGCTGTGAGAACCAGGTGGTGCAAGACTGCCTGCTCGCGGTCTAGGCCCTTACGCAGCACCAGCTCCAGCACCTTACTGTTCTCCTGCAGGGGTTTCAGGTCCAGCTCGAAGTGCTCGCTGGGGCTGAGCTCGTAGGTCTGCACCGAGTTGGTGCCCACGTCGGGGTCCTGCGCGCTCTCTATGTGAAAGCGCGCTCCAGGTGCCACCGATTCGCTTACCTGAAGCTGGTAGTCGGGCCGCGGGAAGCGCGGCGAGTTGTCGTTTATGTCCAGTACCTCCACCTCCACGGCACTCACCGCCACGGGGCTGTGCGCCAGCACTTCCAGGCTGAGCAGGCAGCGAGGCCGCTGCTCACACAGCGCCTCCCGGTCAATGCGCTCGTTGACGAAGAGAGCTCCACTGGTCAGGTCCAGCTCCAGGTAGCGCGGGCTGGGCGCACCCAGGTGGTTGATACGCAGGCAGCCCGGCCCCAAGCGCCGCAGCTCCAGCCCCAGTGCGCGAGCCACGTTGCCCACAAGCGCGCCAGGTGTCTGCTCCTCCGGCACCGAGTATCGCAGCTGGGAGGCCGCTGGGCCCGGCAGCAGCAGTAGCAGCAGGGAAAGCAGCAGCAGCCAGAACATGGGCGTCCGGAAACGGGGATGCTCTGTCGCCCCAGGTCTGGTGCCCGCCAGCTCCATAGCCGCCGGCCGCAGCGGAGGCAGCCGGGCAGGGCCGGAGGCAGCAGCTTCCCCAGCCGTGCTCCACGCCGGGGCCGCGCCTCCGCCTCCGCCTCCGCTCGTGCCGCCCTGCGCCCGCTCCCCCACGCCTCACGAGCGAGCAAACACCGGGGCCGTTCCCCTCGTGGGCCCTCCGGAGGGCTCCTGGCCCCGCCGCCCGCTCTGATTCCCCATATCCCAGCTCCTCCGCTCGCCTCGGAGTCGCTCAGCCCGGCTTCGTTTCCTGCCGCCGCCGCCGCCGCCGCCGCCGCCGCCGCCGCCGCCGCTGGTCCAGGAGGAGGGAAGAGGAAGCAGAAGAGGAGGGGGAGGAATGCTCAGCAAGTCCGGCTCCGATTCCGCACCGAGGTGGCGGACGGCGACCCGGACTGTCCAGTCGCTCCAGCCACTCCAGCCCCAGCTCCTTCGCCCCGGACCGGCCGGATCCCAGCAGACCCCGGGAACACGGCCACTCCCTTTTTCCCTGCCCCCACTGTCCTGTTCAGCCAGTCTCCACGGTCCCTCGGCTGCTGAACTGGTCTTGTAAGGAGATTATTCTAGGAAAAGCAGTTAAGTCTCTAGGACTCGGGCTTTCAGCTCCCAGAAAAAGATTTCCAAGCGCAAGTCAAGAAAATACACCGAGGGCCTTGGCTAACTACGGATATCTGGGCGGCGGCTCCACGTTCAAAGAAACAAACGCAAGTGAGGCGCTCTGGGGTTACTGATGATGGGGATTATTTCCCTGACACCAACATTTTCCCTGAATACTCCTAAATACTGCGGAAACTTCTAGGGCGGAGGGAGGGGGGGTGGCAAGTGCTGTCATCTTTCGCGGAGCAAGCCTAAAATTAGCATCCTGCGATCCAACACTCAATTCTGCTCCTAGCCAAGTGGCTTTTACTTCCAGTGTGTGCCTTGGCAAATAACCAATATTTCAGGTTTTAATATTCTTTCTTTAAAAAATTGGTTCCATGAAGCTGCAGGCTAAGCTCTTATTTAACCCCTTTTGATCATAGTGGGGAGAATCTGGTAAAATTTTAAAGAGATTCTTCCCTCGAGCTTTTCCTCATTTTACTTCAAAAATTTTTTCATTTATCACCCAAGACATTTTCTTTCTTTCAAGAGTGATTTAATTTTTTTTCTTTAACGGATGACAATGTCTTCAAGAGCCTGCAAAACCATTACATCAAGAGAGTTACTCTTGATTCCCCAAGCCTGGCTGGAATTTGGACTCCATTGATGCCTTGCAGTGAAAAGTCTGCTGTTACTAAGCAAAATGTGGAAGGCTGGGATTTATCTCACCATAGCCAGCAATTTCAATGGCTGCAGCTCATCTTACATAAATATAAGTTTCCTTTACCCCTCCGGGTCTCTGTTCCCCTAAGACTTCCCCCTTGTATTGCTGCAGAGGCAACAAAAGGATAACCAATTGTCAGTGAACAAGAAGGCAGAAGGATCAGAGGAAGCCTTTCTGTTCTGTGTCATTGCCTCTGTTTCTCTGTTTTGAACATCCACTGTTCCCAGGCCCTCCCATCTATTCCACAAGAGTTTAAAATTCATTGTCCCACTTGTACAAAAGCACTCACTAAAGTGTTCTTTCTCCTTCTTTCTCTCAGCATCCTCTCACCCCTAGATCTTCTGCTGTCATTTTCTAGCTATGAACTGGAACAAAACTAGAAGGAGACCTGACATTTGGCACGCTTCCCTCCTTCAGGGCATAGTTGAAGGGGCCAAGGCACCCAGGTTTCAAAGGCCTGGACTAGCACATCTCTTCCTCCCACCTACCAAGTACAGCAGCTGACAACTCCACAACCTAACCCATTTTATTCCAGAGAAGCTCCCCGCTTCCTCCTATCCCTGCTGCTTCTTATTTGTCCTCTTTGTTCCCTCAGGAGTGCAAAGTGGGAAGCAATTTCCATCACATTCTATTCCTGTTTCTGGTCTTAAGCCTCTGGCTTCTCCCTCTCTGTCTGCTTCCTCCCAAAATGTCCCTACAGTAACTCTGTCTCTGCTGTGGTAATTTGATCTCAGAAAGCCTTTAACTCTCAAGTGCATGAAATGTAGGCCTGGCCTATGTCTTCACCCATTACTTATTTCTGAAAATAAATGGGTTATAGGTGGAATCAAGTTATAAGTTGTCAGGAAGAATGACCTTTTCTTCCCTCATCTCCTCCCAGGCTTTCACAGTCGCTGCCACCTCTGCCCACAGCTCTGAAACCTGGTCACTAGGCATTGACCATGCGTGGACCTGTGCCCCTGAAAAGATCACAGGCACTTAAAGAAGAGATTAAAATGACAGAGGCTTGGTAATGTTTTTAATGGAAGCCCCCAAGTGTCAAATCTCAGGAGAAAAATCAGGGCTCCTCTATTAGCAATCTTGTCATCTTCCAGCAAGGACATCTGCCAGGTTGTCCATTTTGATGTGTTGGGATTATAAGCTTCAACTAGTACTTACTCCCTCAATGGCTGAGAAGACAAACATAGCACCAACACAAATCAGCCACCTCTTCAAAGACGTACTAAAGAGATGGCAAACTCTGTATTTGGCACTACAATGATTTAGTTGCTCATACTATTGTACATGTCTCATGCCAACCTTACTAGTTGGTGGAATAGGATTGCTTAGATTGCTGGCAAGTGCCCTGTCTACGAATATTAATACTAATGCCTCAACCACACCACTATGCATTCCTTCCTTTCCTTGGACCTTCAAGAACCCCCTATTGAAAAGCAGAATAGCGCAGATTTTGAAGTCAGTCACACCCCTGCCAATGACTAACCGTGTGGACTTGGTCATGTTACTTAACCTAAGCTTCAGTTTACTCATTTTAATTGGGGAAGACAATTTTAAGTAAACTCATAGAATCATTACGATTACATGAGATGATGTATATAAAACAATCTGAGAGAGATTAAGAGGTATAAACTTCCACTTACAAAATAAATAAGTCACAGGTATGAAATGTACACTATGGGGAATACAGTCAATAATAATGTGATATCTTTGTATGGTGACAAACGCTAACTAGACTTATCACGGTGATCATTTTGTAACACATAGAAATATTGAATCACTATGTTGTGTACCAGAAATTAACATAGTGCTGTTGGTCAATTATACTTCACAAACAAACACACAGAAAAAGAAATCACACAACACTGTAAATCAACTATACTCCAATAAAATTTTTTAAAAAAGAAATAAGATCTGTGGTTAAGAGGTGGGGGGGGTAGGAGAGGGGAGTTTAGATGAAGGTAGTCAAAAGGTACAAACTGCAAGTTATAAGATAAATAAGTACTAAGGATATAATATACAACATGATAAATATAATTAACACTGCTGTATGCTATACATGAAAGCTGTTAAGAGAATAAATCCTAAGAGTTCTCATCACGAGGAAAAAATTTTTCTTTTATTTTCTATCTATATGAGATAATGGATGTTTATTAAACTTATTGTGGTAATCATTTCATGATGTATGTAACTTAAATCATCATGCTGTACACCTTAAAATTATACAATGCTGTATGTCAATTATATCTCAATAAAACTGGAAAGAAGAAAAACCAATCTGCATAGTAATTGACAAGTACGTTATTATTATCATTATTATTGTTATTATTAAAATGCAACAATTTATTATCATCAGATAACCTTAGTTGACAGTCTATATATAGCATGGCCCTTTAAGGTATCAAACAGAGATAAGCACCGGTAACTATGCCAGACAGAAAGTCAGTGATGATGGAGAAGATGAGTGTGCACCAAAGTTAAGCTTACCCAATTATTTCTAGAGCTTAGCCTATATTTTGAAAACAAAAACCAGTCCCTTTCTATATCAGCAAAGAAAAGGGACTTCCATCATAAGAATTCCTTCAAGGGATTTGTTCCCTCACAAGAGATTCACCTTTTTAGGATATGTGAAAATACTTTAGCAACAGAGTATAGAAGTGTTCCCAAAAATACTGTAATCTCTAGCTCCCAGTATAGAGCTTGGCACAGAGGTACTTAATTAATGTTTCTTGAACAGAACTAAATTTACAACTTTACCTGTGCAATCCTCTCAAATAGAAATAGCTTCATCTTTTCTCTCCCCCTTTTAAATGTTCTCTATATTTCAATGTCCATCTTAAAACCTACCTAATCCATGAAACATTGTCTACTCTAAACATACTGTCTTTTTTTTTCTCTTTCATAGTCTACATCTCTCTCAGTGCTGACATTCAGAATTCTGAATGTGTCATTCTTTAATTCATCCAAATGCTTTAATATTATTTCCTTACCTTAATTATACACAACCTACAAGCAGAAGCCATGTTGTATATGTCTGTGTATTTCTTCACAGTGTAGGAAAACTTACAGACTCTCAATAAATAAGTGATGGCTGTTTCATTTTCTTCAGATCCTTTTTTAGCAGATTCAAGAAGTGCTGCTACTTCTCCCTTTTTTCCCCAGGTCTAATGGTGAGAAGGCTCAAGAGCCTACAATGATTTTACTTCCTTTAAATTTTGAAATTCAAAATATTTCAAACCTGGAGAACTGAATCCTACTAATGAAGTTGCTGGACACTAAGAAAGGCTCTGCTCAAAAGTATTATCACTTTTTCTACTTTATATTATAATTATAAATTGTAAAATAAAGGTATTCCTTGCTCATAACTAACATGGAAAGTGACATGATATGAGAAGTGCCACAAAAAGACATGATTTTGTTTACCCCCATGTTAGACGAGAACTTTGAAATAGTATCCCTTAATTGTATCCCTTAATTGTATTTGTAAAATGCATCTATCACAAGGTCATTGGACACAGGAGCAAAACCAATCAGAACACAACCCAATTAAGCCTCTAAGAAAAATACTGGTATGGGACTTCCCTGGTGGTCCAGTGGTTAAGACTCTCAATACAGGGGGCCCGGGTTCTATCCCTGGTCAAGGAACTAGATCCCCCATGCCACAACTAAAGATCCCGCGTGCCACAACTAAAAAAAGAGAAAAGATCCCACATGCGGCAACGAAGATCCCGCATGCCAACTAAGACCTGGAGCAGTCAAATAAATAAATAAATATTTTTAAAAAAAGAAGAAAGACAAATACTGGTACTCAGTGAACTCTCCTAATTCACATAAATTTTCCTTTCTCTATTATTAGTGCCATTACAAATCATTTTACTTTGGGGAACCAAACAATCTGGAGTCTTTTGGCCACAGGGCAAGGGGACATGCTCATTAGTTGGATCAGGCTTTGGGCTGACCATTATGGGAGTACCTGCCAAATAGGGAAGGTTCTAATTTTCAATTTTAAGTTGTATATTTATGTTGTTCCACAAACTGAGCACATGATATATAATTTTAAAACAGAGACAAAGGAACATCCCAATGTTTAGTGTGGTCCAAAATAGTTTTAAAATTCCATCTTGTTATAAACGAACTGCACTTCTGATCTTTATGCATCTTCAGAAGGAAAATGTTTACCAACATGATTACAGCATTTGTCACAGGTACAGCATCCAATGGTTGGAGAGATAAAAAAGATTTTTCAAATAACATTATGGCTGAATTTTTTCCACAGTCCCTTCCCTCCAGAGGGAATGCATTAACTTTTAGGGAGAGATCCTCTAAGTCTTTATTGATAGTTCTGAGAAATTAATATACTGTTGATTTTTGACTGAGGCATTTGCTTAGAATAAGCAAAGGAACTCAAACTATCTTTGGACAAGTACTAGTAAAAACAGAGAATACATTAAAGTCTTGGGGCAGATTGTGTAATATAAGAGATAAAATCAAACTATTCAATTATTTGAGGGCTTTGCTTCTCTATCAGTATTTTCAATTGAGATGGCCTACCAAGAATCACAGAATATTAAAGGTTGAGAGAGATTTAGAAAGTATCTCACCCAAATTCTTTATTTTTCATTGAACAAAATGTTTCAGTAGAACTTGAACCTCAAGGTCAGTGAGGAGATAGGAAGCATAAAAGTGCTATAAGTAAGCCAAGTGACAAATGATCTTCCAGAGTACTAGAAGAACTTACGGATGTGACTAGAGTACCAAATTTCCTATTTTTAAAAAAGTGCCATTGAGTTTGATATAAATTCCTTCAAAACTCTATTGTTACTGAAGTAACTGTATATGAGCACTTAAAGGCATTCAATACTAGGGACTACTTTGGCTTAACTGAAAACTGGTAACATCAAACCTACCACATAGACTTAAAAAAAATTTCACATGGGCGTTTTAGATTTTCAGTTGCCAGACTCATTGATAAGGGAAATGCTACAGGCATAGTCTATTTGGAATTCGTGGAGACATTAAACAAATTCCCCCCAATATATCCTTACAGACAAAAGGAAGAAAGAAAGGCTGCAAGACAGTATGATTAGATGATTTCATAATTGTTTGGATAACAGTGAGACAAAAAGTGTTTATTAATGGAATGCTTCAGCCTGGAAGGAAAATTCCTGTAGGTGCCTGCCGAGATTCACCATTGGTCTTATCCCTTATTCAATATTTTATCAATGACTCAAAGTAAGGAAGCATCAAGTGTCCAGGCCAATCCAGCAACAAGTTGAGCTCTCTAGAATGAGAATATCAACTGCCTAGGGTAAAACATGATTCTAATTCAATAACATTAGTACCAGTATTCTATCTGAGACTCAATACATGCCAGAAATTGGTAAGTTTGTATTTAATTTCTGGCTTCCAGTATTGCCATTAAAACCTGTTCCAAGCTTCCATTCATCACTCAAGGCCTTTTATTTTAATAGAAAAACTTGTTTGGCTCTGTTTCTCCTCTGCAGTTCTTGGGATTTTAGCCATAGAATAAAATAAGATGGTAATTTGGCACTAAAAAATATCCTTGTTCCCAAGTGGGTTTTAGCCACAGCATTCATCGATCTGTATACTGTTTTTCTCTATTTCAAAAAATGTAGATATTGTTGAGGTACCTCAAATTGGAACTGTTTTCCAGGATATGACCTAAGCTCAGTCTAAAGGAAGGCCATGGTATCGCCTTTCTATACCCATTGTGTTTGTTGCTTGGAGAAAACAAACTTATACTTCCACCTAAAAAGGGTGAATTCTCAAAAGCATCTGTTCATATATTCAGAGTATCAAGTAATTGTTGGCTTTTGGGGTCCTCCTTGCCATGCTGATGCCTTAGCACTACTGTTTACATATTATGTCTATACATATTAACTCATTTAATGCTCACAAGAGCACAATCCCCAGTCAGGTTGGTACTGATGAAGAAACTGGATCCCAAAAAGGTGAAGGAATTAACAGAATCTTCAGGAAGCTCTTGTCCATGCCCTTGTTTCTTGAGATAGTAACACTACATCTGACCACTACACATGCACTTCTAATTAAGAATCATGTTACTGGCCTCCAGCAATTTCCAAGTATTTTATATGAGATCCTATCCAATTGTTTTGGGGTTTTTTTTGCGGTACGTGGGCGTCTCACTGTTGTGGCCTCTCCCGTTGCAGAGCACAGGCTCCGGATGCGCAGGCTCAGCAGCCATGGCTCATGGACCCAGCTGCTCCGCGGCATGTGGGATCTTCCCGGACCGGGGCACGAACCCGTGTCCCCTGCATCGGCAGGCGGACTCTCAACCACTGCGCCACCAGGGAAGCCCTCCAATTGTTTTTATAACTACAATTTTTTTGTCTTTTAGAGACTTCAATTGGAATATATATATATACACACACACATACACATACATACATATATATGTATTTGGACTATATATATCTTTTAAATGGCTGGCCTTAGCAAAAGTGTTATACAAAATAGATTTGTATTTCATATCCCAGCCTCTTCCTTCAGTACTATCTTCCCACCTATGATATTCTGCCTAAGTAATGGGGTTTTACAAATGAATTTTTTTTTTTTTTTTAGCTGCACCGCAGGGCTTGCAGGATCCCACCTACAATATTCTGCCTAAGTAATGGGGTTTTACAAATGAATTGGCTTGTGGGATCTTAGTTCTCCCACCAGGGATTGAACCCGGGCCCCCTGCATTGGATGCAGAGAGTCCTACCCACTGGACTGCCAGGGAATTCCCAGACTTTTCTAATATAAATCTCATTAGTGTATTCCTTGTGATGGATTTTGTTACATAAATCCTTTAGCAGTTATGTGTACATTATAAGGTGGGTAAAACATAAATTCTCTAAATTAGCCAAGTTAAGATGTACTATGTATTCTGTGATATTAAAAGATCCTTTAAGGCATTTTGATGAGAAATTAATGTTACCTAAAACCTTTATCAAAGTTAGAAACCTTTTATTAAAATTAGAAAAGACTTATAGATTCTTCAATTTTGTGGTATCCTCAGAACTTTTTACACATACCTTTTAGGTAGTAAGATCTAGGATTAAATTTCTCTAGCAATAATAGACGCAACTCCACTTCAAGGTTTTTAATCCCATTGTATGCTTAGGTCATGCACCTACTTAGGGTCCTCTTACAATAATCCTGCTTGATGTAAAACCAGACTCCAAGATTCAAGATCTGGCTCTACTGTTTATTATGTGTCATTGGGAAAGTTTTTTTTTTTTTCCTCTAAATCTCAGCTTAGTAAAATAAAGAAAAATAGTACTTACTACCAACAGTTCCTGCTAGACATTTATTCAGATAAAGCATGTAAATTTTTCATTGTATAAATTCTCAATGATTATTAGCCAGAAGAAGGAGGGGTGCAGCATGGGGATAGAAGTCTCATAAAATTATCCAAATAACCTGAGGAGAAAGGAGGGATGAGTCAAAAGACAGCAAAAGCCCAAGTTTCTGCATTCCTTTTTTGCGTACTCTACTTGACTGACAGAATTGAGAAGAAAAATCTAGTTCTATTTATAGTAATGGTTCTATTTATACAGCATCTCTGAACTAAGGGTCTCAAAGATCATTTAACTTATACATCTACAACTTGAAGTTGCTTGATGCCGACTTCAGCTTTTCAGCCCTGAATAGGAAAATATATATATATATGTGTGTGTATGTGTGCATGTGTGTATACACACATGCACACATACACACACACACACACACACACACACACACATATATATACACAAAACTCCCCAATCAATCAATACTTTAACGTGAGACTTTTCTTTATCTAAATCTATTGGGGAATTTTCCAATAAAGCCAGTGAACCAAAGACAATGGGGTGGTAACTTTAATGAAGATATAAAACTGAAGCATAGAATGGTTTGATAATTTACTAGAAATACAGAGTTGATTTCAAGCAGAACTGGGGGAAAAAATCTCACTTTCTCTCTTTCCAACTCAATGTTACATCTATTACAACAGAGTTGTCACCCTAAGATATTCAATATCCTTTATAATTAAAATTTCATCATAGCCTCTCATGATTGGTTTTCTGCTGTACTCTCAAACTAGACTAGTATTCCTCTGATCCAATTATCATAAGCTCATTTAAACTGTATATGAAAGATTTATTGGTTCATAAATCAATGAATACATAGGATATATTGGACAGATATGCCTCCTACGATATGTAGATTTAGTGTTCCTTAAGCTAGCAGGAGTTGAAGAATAAATAGGATTTTCAAGTTACAAAAAGTCATTCTTTCCAAGTGTCAACAATGATGTGTTAAGAAAGTAGCAGCAACCCTAAAAATGTCAGACTGTGCGTTTCCTGAGTACAAGGATGAATATTGCATCCTTGGATGAAAAATTTAGCTATAATTCTGAGAACTAGACAATTTTAGTTTGGGGGTAGGCACAGAAAATTAAATTATCATGGATTATTCCCTATTCTTATTCTCTCCCCAACATATTTTGAAAAGAATCATGGAGGGATTCAATGGTGTTACAATAGATAACCAAATTAAATTATCAAATTTAATTCTCATTAAAGAATTTGTATATGCATCAAGGTTACTGAGTCAACATTAAAAGTGAATGGAGGGACTTCCCTGGTGGCACAGTGGTTAAGAATCCGCCTGCCAATGCAGGGGACACAGGTTCAAGCCCTGGTCCGGGAAGATCCCACATGCTGCAGATCAACTAAGCCTGAGCACCACAACTACTGAACCGATGCTCTAGAGCCCACGTGCCACAACTACTGAGCCCGTGAGCCACAACTACTGAGCCCATGAGCCACAACTACTGAAGCCTCCGGGCTTGGAGCCCATGCTCCACAACAAGAGAAGCCCACAATGAGAAGCCCCCAGACCTCAACAAAGAGTAGCTCCCGCTGACTGCAACTAGAGAAAGCCCATGTGCAGCAACGAAGACCCAATGCAGACAAAAATAAATAAATAAATAAGTGAATGGAGGTTTATTTTCTCTTGATGACAATGATAGAGACGCTATTCAACAATAAATTCCTAAAAAATTCCTAGAGCTCTGAAAAAACAACATCTACAAATTCACTTAGGTGGTTGTGTAAATTTATGTGTATAACTTCGAGAGGAAAAACGTTATTTGATATCTCAGTAGGACATAGACATATTTGCATACTTGGTTAAAGTGAGCTGTAAAAAAAATTAAGTTTAATGCCTTTATGTGATTTCCATTAGTTATCTTAAAATAGAATGCATCTTGGAACTCTTTCAAATTGCATATTAAGAAATTCATAGAATGATACTGACTTCAATATATATTTTCTTGAGAATTTTGTTTCTGCTTTCTTTATATCTTCACACTTTCGAGTCCAAGACTGAGGTTCTAAGCTTGGGGAACTTAAAAAAGTTAATAAATTAAAAAAAAAAGTGAATGGAGGGACTTCCCTGGTGGTGCAGTGGTTAAGAATTCGCCTGCCAATGCAGGGGACACAGGTTCTATCCCTGGTCTGGGAAGCTCCCACGTGCCACAGAGCAACTAAGCCTGTGCACCACAACTGCTGAGCCTGTGCTCTAGAGGCCACAAGCCACAACTATTGAGTCTGTGTGCCACAATTACTGAAGCCCACGTGCCCTACAGCCCACATGCCACAACTACTGAGACCACACACCACAACTACTGAAGCCCGCATACTCTAGGGCCTGCGTGCCACAACTACTGAAGCCTGTGCACCTACAGCCCATGCTCCACAAGAGAAGCCACCGTAATGAGAAGCCCGTACTCGCCACAACTAGAGAAAGCTTGCGCACAGCAACAAAGACCCAATGAAGCCAAAAAAAAAGAAATTATAAAATGATGAAAACTTTAAAAAAATGTATGCATGGGGACTTCCCTGGTGGCCCAGTGGTTAAGAATCCACCTTCCAATGCAGGGGATGTGGGTTTGATCCCTGGTCGGGGAACTAAGATCCCACTTGCTGAGGGGCAACTAAGCCTGCGTGCCGCAACTACTGACCTGCATGCTCTGGAGCCCACGTGCCACAACTAGAGAGCCTGCGTGCCACAACTACTGAGCTCATGTGCTCTGGAGCCCACACACTCTGGAGCCTGTGCACCACAACGAAAGATCCCACATGCCGCAATGAAGATCCTGCATGCCGCAGCTAACCCGCTGCAGCCAAATAAGTTAAATAAATAAATTAGTAAATAAATAAATAAAAATATGCATGGAACATGTTTTTTTAAAAGAGCTGTAAACACATATAATTGTGACTGTACTTAGGTTTTGGGATTACAGATGATTTCTTTTCCTAAAACATCTACAATGATCATGTGGATTTTTAACGGAATTTTTAACGGAAAAATTATTTTAAAATCTATTTTCAACTTTACTGGCTACCTATTTCCTCATGATAAAATCTAAAATTCTAAGCATTGCATTGAAGAATCTTATCTGATTCTAACTTACCTTTCTAGCCTCAACTTCTTCCTTGCTTACACATGTACAGTATACTCTGGCCAAAACAAACTATTTTCAGCTTCTCTTATGCTTTCTCATTCCTCCAGGCCTTTATGGTTTTTGCTCTGCCTGAAATACTCATTCTCCACTCTACCTCCTTGCTTCCTAAACGATCCATTAATCTTCTGCTATAGAGATATCTTACATGGGAAGATTTCCCTGCCTATCCCCACCCTCCATCAAACACCATACTGAGTTAGTTGCTTTTCCTCTGGGCTTCCTACGTAGCACGTATTTGTTTCACTGTAGCTCTAATTTGTTTGTATTATATTTGACAGTTTACCTGTTTGTTGTTGAGATATCTTTCACTGTTATGGATTATATCTTATCTGTCTCCACATTTTGAGTGTCTCATGCTCAAAAAAGCATGTCAAATGGAGTGACTAGAATAAAGAAATATAGAAATTGTTGTATGTCAAGTAAAGCCACAAATACCACCTCTACTAAAGTTTGATTATCTGAATGTTTTTGTGTTTTCTTTTTTTACTGAAATATAGTTGACTTACAATGTCATGTTAGTGTCAGATATACAGCACAGTGATTCAGTTATATACATATACACACACATATATATGTATATATGTATATATATGTGTATATATATATATTTTTTTTCAGATTCTTTTACCTCATAGGTTATTGTCTGAATGTTTTAAGTGAAAGCATGTGCTCTCTTGGTTCAGTTACAAAGTATTTCATAGTAGAATTAATGTATGAATTACTTTCCAAAATTAATAATAAAATATTTAAATCCTCCTATGAAGCATTTAAATACTACTTAGATGCTAGTCTGCTAGTGATAAAACTGTATAATAGGGAATCTCAGCTAATGGCAGCCTAAATTATTCAGAGCAGCCATCTTACTAAAAGCAAGTAAATATTCTGGATAAAATATTAAAACAATTATCTTAAAAGCACTAAAAACCAGATAAGTTAATGAGGAACTGCTAAGACAAATTCTGGAGGAAACTTAAATCCAAAGAGGTGAGCAGAATTTTGAACTTGCTTTTCGTTCTGAAAGCATCTGCCAACACAAACTTGGACATAAATTCAGATAATTTGTGGGATGAGGAAGACAGAAATTAAGGACCAGAATGTACATAAACTAAGGATTCTTATAGGATCTCCAAACTACAGTAATCTGGAACCCCAAGGACTATATTCTCCAGGTAACGGTGTAACAAACCTATCCACTCTCCAGCCCAGAGAACTGCTGGGGAGTTTGACTTGGAGCCAACCAGAACAGAAGGAAAACAGGAAAGGAAAAAAAATCTTATAAAGTTGTAGTTGGATACTGGATATCCCACAGATTTTCAGCTGGGTATACATAGAGTCTAAGTCTCCAAAGACCCTCAAATCTTGAACTTAGATTAAAGCAGTTTACAACTAGTAGTTTTCAGACACTGGTAGGTGTAAATAAAAATCTATCCTGAAGGCACTTTCATTCAAGATCTCAGGATATCCTGACAAATATTATTTTCAGGGTAATGACCATCACAAGTCAGGGGAAATCTGGCACACATGGAAATATGGAGCTGTGATCAAAAACCAGCTGAAGGGCTTCCCTGGTGGCACAGTGGTTGAGGGTCCGCCTGCCGATGCAGGGGACATGGGTTCATGCCCCGGTCCGGGAGGATCCCACATGCCGCGGAGCGGCTGGGCCCGTGAGCCGTGGCCGCTGAACCTGAGCGTCCGGAGCCTGTACTCCGCAAAGAGAGAGGCCACAACAGTGAGAGGCCTGCTTACCGCAAAAAAAAAAAAAAAAAAACAGCTGAAGCAGCACACAGCAGAAACATACTTTCAGACTGCAGACTCCAAAAATATCAAAGATTTAATATATTTAAAGAGATAAAAAGCAAGCTTGAAAATATTTTCATAGAAGAAAAAATAAATTTAAAATGTCCCAGCAGATTTGAACAATAATAAATAGAATTTTTAAATGAATAATATAATAACTAAAAAAAAAAAAACCTCAAGGGAAACTTCTAATAGCATATTAGACACAAAATGAAGACAAAATTAGTAAAACTGAAAGAAAACTAGTAAGAAATAACTCATAAAACAGCACAATGAGGGGTTTCCCTGGTGGCGCAGTGGTTGAGAGTCCACCTGCTGATGCAGGGGACACGGGTTCATGCCCCGGTCTGGGTGGATCCCACATGCCGCGAAGCGGCTAGGCGTGTGAGCCATGGCCACTGAGCCTGCGCGTCCGGAGCCTGTGCTCCGCAACGGGAGAGGCCACAACAGTGAGAGGCCTGCGTATGGCAAAAAAAAAAAAAAAAATTTAATATAAAAATAGTTTTATATTTATATACTTGCAACAAAAACTATAAAATAAAAAAATTTTTAATAGCATTTAAAATAGCATCAAAATATCAAATATCTAATGAAAGTTGTGCAAAGACCTTAAGTGAGGGGGTAGAAAAAGGTATTCCATGTAAATGGAAACAAAAAGAAAGCTGGAGGGCTTCCCTGGTGGCGCAGTGGTTGAGAGTCCACCTGCCGATGCAGGGGATGCGGGCTCGTGCCCCAGTCCCGGAGGATCCCACATGCCACGGAGTGGCTAGGCCCATGAGCCATGGCTGCTGAGCCTACGCGTCCAGAGCCTGTGCTCCGCAACAGGAGAGGCCACAACAGTGAGAGGCCTGTGTACCGCAAAAAAAAAAAAAAAAAAAAGAAAGAAAGCTGGAGTAGCAATACTTATATCAGACAAAATACACTTTAACACAAAGAGTATAATAAGACACAAAGAAGGAACTTACATTATAATAAAGGGATCAATCCAACAAGAAGATGTAACAACTGTAAACATATTGCGTTGGCCAAAAAGGTCGTTCAGGTTTTTCTGTAAGATCTTATGGAAAAACCCAAACGACCTTTTTGACCAACCCAATATATGCACCCAACATAGGAGCACCTAAATACATAAAGCAAATATTAACAAATGTAATGAAAGAAATTAACAGTAACGCAATAATAGAAAAGGACTTTAACATGCCATTTACATTAGTGAATAGATCACCCAGACAGAAAATCAATAAGGAAATGCTGGCCTTAAATGACACATTAGGCCAGATGAACTTAATAGATAATATAGTCCATTCCATGCAAAAGCAGCAGAAAACACATTCTTTTCAAGTACACATGGAGCATTCTCCAGGATAGATCACTTGCTAGGCCACAAAACAAGTCCCAGTAAATTTTAGAAGAATGAAATCACATCAAGCATCTTTTCCAGCCACAACACTACAAGACTAGAAATCAACTATAAGGAAAAAACTGTAAAAAAACCCCCAAGAACACAAACATGTGGAGGCTAAACAATATGCTAAACAACCAATGGGTCACTGAAGAAGTCAAAGAGAAAATCGAAAAATACCTGGAGATAAATGAAAACAGAAACACAATGATCCCAAATCTATGGGACACAGCAAAAGCGTTCTAAAAGGGAAGATTACAGCAATACAAGCCTACCTTAGGAAATAAGAAAAATCTTAAACAATCTAACTTTACACCTAAAGGAACTAGAAAAAGAATAACAAAGAAAACTGAAAGTTAGCAGAAGGAAAAAAATCATAAAGACCAGAGAAGAAATTTATGAAATAGAGACTAAAAAAAAAAATAATAAAGATCAATGAAACTAAAAGCTGGTTCTTTGAAAAGATAAACAAAATTGATAAACCTTTAGCCAACTCATGAAGAAAAAAAGAGGACCCAAATAAATAAAATCAGAAATGAAAAGAAGTGACAACTGACACCACAGAAATACAAATATCATAAGAGATTACTATGAACAATTATATGCAAATAAAACGGACAACCTAGAAGAAATGAATAAAGCAAAAGTAAACAAATGGGACCACATCAAACTAAAACAGTTTTGCACAGCAAAGGAATCTATCAACAAAATGAAAACGCCACCTACTGTTTGGGACAAGATATTTGCAAATGATATATCCAATAAGCTGTTAATATACAAAATATACAAAGAACTCATATAACTCAACATCTAAAAAACAAACAACCTGGGCTTCCCTGGTGGTGCAGTGGTTGAGAGTCCGCCTGCTGATGCAGGGGACACGGGTTCGTGCCCCAGTCCGGGAAGATCCCACATACCGTGGAGCGGCTGGGCCCATAAGCCACGGCCACTGAGCCTGTGCGTCCGGAGCCTGTGCTCCACAACGGGAGAGGTCACAACAGTGAGAGGCCCGCATACCGCAAAACAAACAAACAAAAAACAACCTGATTAAAGAATGGTCAGAGGATCTGAATAGACATTTTTCCAAAGAAGACATACAGATAGCCAACAGTTACACGCAAAGATGCTCAACGTCACTAATCATCAGGGAAATGCAAATCAAAACCACATTGAAACATCACCTCACACCTGTCAGAATGGCTATTATCAAAAAGACAACAAATAAGAAAGAAGTGTTGGCGACAATGTGGAGAAAAGGGAACACTCATGCACTGTTTAAAGGAATGTAAATCAGTGCAGCCACTACGGAAAACAGTATGATGTTTCCGCAAAAGATTAAAAACAGAACTACCATACAATCCAGCAATTCCACTTCTGGGTATTTTTCCAAAGAAAATGAAAACACTAGTTTGAAAAGATATGTGAACCCCTATGTTCACTGCAGCATTAATCACTATTAATAGCCAAGATACGGAAGCAACCTAAGTGCCCAGCAACAGTGCCCAGTTGAGATGAATACTACTCAGCCATAGAAAAGAATGAAATCTTGCCATTTGTGACAACCTGGATGGACCTTGAGGTTATTATGCTAAGTGAAATAAGTCAGACAACCACAAATACTGTAAGATTCCACTTATATGTGGAATCTAAAAACAAAACAAATGAATAAACAAAACAGAAACAGAGTCATAGATACAGAGAACAAACGGGTGGTTGCCAGAAGGGAAGGGGTTGGGGGATGAGTGAACTAGGTAAGGGAAATTAAGAGGTGCAAACTTCCAGTTACAGAATAAACGAGTCACAGGTAAAAATGTACAGTGTGGAAAATACAGTCAATAATAATGTAATATCTTTGTATGGTGACAAATGGTAACTAGACTTATTATGGTGATCATTTCATAACATACAGAAATATCAAGTCTCTATGTTGTGCACCAGAACTAACATAGTGCTGTAGGTCAATTATACTTCAAAAAACAAACAAACTTGGCTTTCCTGATGGCACAGTGGTTGAGAGTCCGCCTGCCGATGCAGGGGACACGGGTTTGTGCCCCGGTCCGGGAAGATCCCACATGCCACGGAGCAGCTGGGCCTGTGAGCCGTGGCCGCTAAGCCTGTGCCTCCAGAGCCTGTGCTCCGCAACAGGAGAGGCCACAACAGTGAGAGGCCTGCATACCACAAAAACAAACAAACAAACAAACTCATAGAAAAAGAGATCAGATTTGTGGTTACAAAAGGAGGGGGTGGGGGAGAGGGAGAATTGGATAAAGGTGGTTCCAAAATATTTAATTTTAAAAAGCAAGTGCTGAGGAACCAAGATGGCGGTGTAGAAGGACGTGCTCTCACTCCCTCTTATGAAAACACCAGAATCACAGCTAGCTGCTGGACAATCATCCACAGGAAGACACTGGAACTCACCAAAAAAGATACCCCACATCCAAAGACAAAGGAGAAGCCACAGTGAGATGGTAGGAGGGGCACAATCACAGTAAAATCAAATCCCATAACTGCTGAGTAGGTGACTCACAGACTGCAGAACACTTATACCACAGAAGTCCACCCACTGGAGTGAAGGTTCTGAGCCCCACGTCAGGCTTCCCAACCTGGGGGTCTGGCAACGAGAGGAGGAATTCCTAGAAAATCAGACTTTGAAGGCTAGTGGGATTTGATTGCAGGACTTCGACAGGACTGGGGGAAACATAGACTCCACTCTTGGAGGGCACACACAAAGTAGTGTGCACATTGGGACCCAGGGGAAGGAGCAGTGACCCCAGGGGAGACTGAACCAGACCTGCCTGCTAGTGTTGGAGGGTCTCCTGCAGAGGCAGGGGGTGGCTGTGGCTCACCGTGGGGACAAGGACACTGGCAGCAGAAGTTCTGGGAAGTACTCCTTGGCATGAGCCCTCCCACAGTCCGCCATCAGCCCCACCAAAGAGCCCAGGTAGGCTGCAGTGTTGGGTCGCCTCAGTCCAAACAACCAACAGGGAGGGAACCCAGCCCCACCCATCAGCAGTCAAGTGCATTAAAGTTTTACTGAGCTCTGCCCACCAGAGCAACAGTCAGCTCTACCCACCACCAGTCCCTCCCATCAGGAAACTTGCACAAGCCTCTTAGATAGCCTCATCCACCAGAGGGCAGACAGCAGAAGCAAGAAGAACTACAGTCCTGCAGCCTGTGGAACAAAAGCCACATTCACAGAAAGATAGACAAGATGAAAAGGCAGAGGGCTATGTACCAAATGAAGGAACAAGATAATATCCCAGAAAAACAACTAAATGAAGTGGAGATAGGCATTATTCCAGAAAAAGAATTCAGAATAGTGATAGTGAAGATGATCCAGGACCTCAGAAAAAGAATGGAGGCAAAGATCGAGAAGAAGCAAGAAATGTTTAACAAAGACCTACAAGAATTAAAGAACAAGCAAACAGAGATGAACAATACAATAACTGAAATGAAAACTACACCAGAAGGAATCAATAGCAGAATAACTGAGGCAGAAGAACGGATAAGTGACCTGGAAGACAGAATGGGAGAATTCACTGCTGAGGAAGGGAATAAAGAAAAAAGAAGGAAAAGAAATGAAGACAGCCTAAGAGACCTCTGGGACAACATTAAACGCAACAACATTTGCATTATAGGGGTCCCAGAAGGAGAAGAGAGAGAGAGAGGACCAGATAAAATATTTGAAGAGATTATAGTTGAAAACTTCCGTTACATGGGAAAAGAAATAGCCACCCAAGTCCAGGAAGCTCAGCGAGTCCCATACAGGATAAACCCAAGAAGAAACACGCCGAGACACATAGTAATTAAATTGGCAAAAATTAAAGACAAAGAAAACTTATTGAAAGCAGCAAGGGAAAAACGACAAATAACATACAAGGGAACTCCCAAAAGGTTAACAGCTGATTTCTAAACAGAAACTCTACAAGTCAGAAGGGAGTGGCATGATATACTTAAAGTGATGAAGGGGAAGAACCTACAACCAAGATTACCCTACCCCGCAAGGATCTCATTCAGATTCGATGGAGAACTCAAAAGCTTTACAGACAAGCAAAAGCTAAGAGAATTCAGCACCACCAAACCAGCTCTACAACAAATGCTAAAGGAACTTCTCTAAGTGGGAAACACAAGAGAAGAAAAGGACCTACAAAAACAAACCCATAACAATTAAGAAAATGGTCATAGGAACATACATATTGATAATTACCTTAAACGTGAATGGATTAAATGCTCCAACCAAAAGACACAGGCTTACTAAATGGATGCAAAGACAAAACCCATATATATGCTGTCTACAAGAGACCCACTTCAGACCTAGGGACATCTACAGACTGAAAGTGAGGGGATGGAAAAAGATATTCCATGCAAATGGAAATCAAAAGAAAGCTGGAGTAGCAATACTCATATCAGATAAAATAGACTTTAAAATAAAGAATGTTACAAGAGACAAGGAAGGACACTACATAATGATCAAGGGATCAATCCAAGAAGAAGATATAACAATTGTAAATATATATGCACCCAACATAGGAGCACCTCAATACATAAGGCAACTGCTAACAGCTATAAAAGAGGAAATCGACAGTAACACAATAATAGTGGGGGACCTTAACACCTCACTTACACCAAAGGACAGATCATCCAAACAGAAAATAAATAAGGAAATAGAAGCTTTAAATGACACAATAGACCAGATAGATTTAATTGATATTTATAGGACATTCCATCCAAAAACAGCAGATTACACTTTCTTCTCAAGTGCGCACGGAACATTCTCCAGGATAGATCACACCTTGGGTCACAAATCAAGCCTCAGTAAATTTAAGAAAATTGAAATCATATCAAGCATCTTTTCTGACCACAACACTATGAGATTAGAAATCAATTACAGGGCAAAAAAACGTAAAAAACACAAACACATGGAGGCTAAACAATACGTTACTAAATAACCAAGAGATCACTGAAGAAATCAAAGAGGAAATCAAAAAATACCTAGAGACAAATGACAATGAAAAAACGACGATCCAAAACCTATGGGATGCAGCAAAAGCAATTTAAGAGGGTAGTTTATAGCTATACAAGCCTACCTCAATAAACAAGAAAAATCTCAAATAAACAATCTAACCTTACACCTAAAGGAACTAGAGAAAGAAGAAAAAACAAAACCCAAAGTTAGCAGAAGGAAAGAAATCATAAAGATCAGAGCAGAAATAAATGAAATAGAAACAAAGAAAACAATAGCAAAGATCAATTAAACTAAAAGCTGGTTCTTTGATAATCCATTAGCCAGACTCATCAAGAAAAAGAGGGCGAGGACTCAAATCAATAAAATTAGAAATGAAAAAGAAGTTGTTACAACAGACACCGCAGAAATACAAAGCATCCTAAGAGACTACTACAAGCAACTCTATGCCAATAAAATGGACAACCTGGAAGAAATAGACACATTTTTAGAAAGGTATAACCTTCCAAGACTGAACCAGGAAGAAATAGAAAATATGAACAGACCAATCACAAGTAATGAAATTGAAACTGTGGTTAAAAATCTTCCAACAAAAAAAAGTCCCAGGACCAGATGGCTTCACAGGTGAATTCTATCAAACATTTAGAGAAGAGCTAACACCTATCCTTCTCAAACTCTTCCAAAGAATTGCAGAGTAAGGAACACTCCCAAACTCATTCTATGAGGCCACCATCACCCTGATAGCAAAACCAGACAAAGATACTACAAAAAAAGAAAATTACATACCAATATCACTGATGAATATAGGTGCAAAAATCCTCAACAAAATACTAGCAAACAGAATCCAAAACACATTAAAAGGATCATACACCATGATCAAGTGGGATTTATCCCAGGGATGCAAGGATTCTTCATAATATGCAAATCAATCAATGTGATACACCATATTAACAAATTGAAGAAGAAAAACCATATGATCATCTCAATAGATGCAGAAAAAGCTTCTGACAAAATTCAACACCCATTTATGATAAAAACTCTCCAGAAAGTGGGCAAAGAGGGAAACTACCTCAACATAATAAAGGCCATATACGACAAACCCACAGCAAACATCATTCTCAATGGTGAAAAACTGAAAACATTTCCTCTAAGATCAGGAACAAAACAAGGATGTCCACTCTCACCACTATTATTCAACATAGTTTTGGACGTCCTAGCCATGGCAATCAGAGAAGAAAAACAAATAAAAGGAATACACATTGGAAAATAGAAGTAAATCTGTCACTGTTTGCAGATGACATGATACTATACATAGAGAATCCTAAAGATGCCACCAGAAAACTACTAGAGCTAATCAATGAATTTGGTAAAGTTGCAGGATACAAAATTAATGCACAGAAATCTCTTGCATTCCTATACACTAATGATGAAAAATCTGAAAGGGAAATTAAGGAAACACTCCCATTTACCATTCCAACAAAATGAATAAAATACCTAGGAATAATACTACCTAGGGAGACAAAAGACCTGTATGCAGAAAACTATAAGACACTGATGAAAGAAATTAAAGATGATACCAACAGATGGAGAGATTCTTGGATTGGAAGAATCAATATTGTGAAAATGACTATACTACCCAAAGCAATCTACAGATTCAATGCAATCCCTATAAGATTACCAATGGTTTTTTTTTTTTTTTTTTTTTTTGAAGTACGCGGGCCTCTCACTGTTGTGGCCTCTCCTGTTGCAGAGCACAGGCTCCGGATGCACAGGCCCAGCGGCCATGGCTCACGGGCCCAGCCGCTCCATGGCATGTGGGATCCTCCCAGACTGGGACACGAACCTGTGTCCCCTGCATCAGCAGGGGGACTCTCAACCACTGTGCCACCAGGGAAGCCCTACCAATGGTATTTTTTACAGAACTAGAACAAAAAAATCTTAAAATTTGTATGGAGACACAAAAGACCCAGAATAGCCAAAGCAGTCTTGAGGGAAAAAGACAGAGCTGGAGGAATCAGACTCCCTGACTTCAGACTATACCACAAAGCTACAGTAATCAAGACAATATGGTACTGGCACAAAAACAGAAACATAGATCAATGGAACAAGATAGAAAGCCCAGAGATAAACCCACGCACCTATGGTCAACTAATCTATGACAAAGGAGGCAAGGATATACAATGGAGAAAAGACAGTCTCTTCAAAAAGTGGTGCTGGAAAAATTGGACAGCTACATGTAAAAGAATGAAATTAGAACACTCCCTAACACCATACACAAAAATAAACTCAAAATGTATTTGAGACCTAAATGTAAGACCAGACACTATAAAACTCTTAGAGGAAAACATAGGAAGAACACTCTTTGACATAAATCACAGCAAGATCTTTTTTGATCCACCTCCTAGAGTAATGGAAATAAAACCAAAAATAAACAAATGGGACCTAATGAAACTTCAAAGCTTCTGCACAGCAAAGGAAACCATAAACAAGACGAAAAGACAACCCTCAGAATGGGAGAAAATATTCGCAAATGAATCAACGGACAAAGGATTAATCTCCAAAATATATAAACAGCTCATGCAGCTCAATATTAAAGAAACAAACAACCCAATACAAAAATGGGCAGAAGACCTAAATAGACATTTCTCCAAAGAAGACATACAGATGGCCAAGAAGCACATGAAAAGCTGCTCAACATCACTAATTATTAGAGAAATGCAAATCAAAACTACAATGAGGTATCACTTCACACCAGTTAGAATGGGCATCATCAGAAAATCTACAAACAACAAATGCTGGAGAGGGTGTGGAGAAAAGGGAACCCTCTTGCACTGTTGGTGGGAGTGTAAACTGATACAGCCACTATGGAGAACAGTATGGAGGTTCCTTGAAAAACTAAAAATAGAATTACCATATGATCCAGCAATCCCACTACTGGGCATATACCCAGAGAAAACCATAATTCAAAAAGACGCATGCACCCCAATGTTCATTGCAGCACTATTTACAATAGTCAGGTCATGGAAGCAACCTAAATGCCCATCGACAGATGAATGGTTAAAGGAGTTGTGGTACATATATACAATGGAATATTACTCAGTCATAAAAAGGAACGAAATTGGGTAATTTGTTGAGACATGGATGGATCTAGAGACTGTCATACAGAGTGAAATAAGTCAGAAAGAGAAAAATAAATATCGTATATTAATGCATGTATGTGGAACCTAGAAAAATGGTACAGATGAACAGGTTTGCAGGGCAGAAGTTGGGACACAGATGTAGAGAACAAACATATAGACACTAAGGGGGGAAAGCCGCGGGGGGTGGGGATGGTGGTGTGTTGAATTGGGTGACTGGGATTGACATGTATACACTGATGTGTATAAAATTGATGACTAATAAGAACCTGCTATATAAAAAAATAAATAAAATTCAAAAAAAAAGAAAGCCCTCACTGCAAAAGCAACTTGAAATAAATGAACCTAACTCTGTGTAGTTGGTGGCATAACTACACAGAGATGAACTATTCCAAGATACTTTAAAACACAGTAACTTGTACAAGCCTAGTAAAATATACCCTACAAATGAAAAGAATGGCAAAAATATTAAACTGTTACTGTAATCACAATGTTGGTTTAATGCTGGTATTGTTTTCTAAGTGTGTTCTTTGAGTAGTGTGTGGTAATAAATTAGTAATTATGTTGATATAAATGAACACTTTTTTTTTTTTTTTTTTTTTTGCGGTACGTGGGCCTCTCACTGTTGGGGCCTCTCCCGTTGAGGCGCAGAGGCTCCGGACGCGCAGGCTCAGCGGCCATGGCTCACGGACCTAGTCGCTCCGCGGCATGTGGGATCTTCCCAGACCGGGGCACGAACCCGTGTCCCCTGCATCGGCAGGCGGACTCTCAACCACTGCGCCACCAGGGAAGCCCAACACTGGGATTTTTGTTATGGGAGAAAGGAGATACAAATGTAAGAGTGATGAAATTAAGTAAAAACCTTATAGTTCTGAACTTGAATTGTAAAAATTAATATGAACTTGTGATTTATTTTACCTTTTAAAAAATGCATATCCCCTAGTTCACACCTAGAAACGCTGACTCAACCACGTAGGAATAAGCACACCTATTGTCCAGATTATATTTCTAAATACCATCTCCCACAAAAAAGAATTGAAGGAGCTTTGTAGAATGGTTGACTCCAGGTCTGAGACAGGAAATTTACAAGATGGACTTGGGTATTTATAACACCAGAAGGCAGACACTCTCTTAAAAATGAATGAAATGAGCCTGTCACTGCAAGGAAAACAAGTGACAGTATTTGTTGCAAATGATAAAATTTAAGATTTTGAGTAAGAATCACAATTTTGGAGAACTTTTGTCTGCCACCATGAGCTTGTATCTTCCCAAAACTAAAAGACTGTCTGTCTGATGAGATCGATGGTGGTATTGACAAATGTGATTTTTTGTTATTGCATAATAAAATGTGTCCACATTTGGAAGATCTGTAGAGCTCAGTGAACCAATATTTCTCAAACAACCAATAAACCTGACTTAAAAAAAAGTATACAATGGAAGGGAGGGATGAATGGTCTAAGCATTTTAATATTCACTTCGTAGACTGTTCAGTATTCAATTATTACATTATATGGAAAAAACCACAAATCTAGAACTTAAATTTTTAAAATGAGATACTAGTACACACCACTATAACAAAGAAAATGTAAAAGTCTGGTAAAACTAATTATTCAAGAATGTGGAGTAACTGAAACTCTCAAGCGCTGCTGGCAGGAGAGGAACTTGGAACAACTAATTTGGGAACCTGTTGGCAGTAGCTATTAAAGTTGAGCATACTCATACCACATAACCAAGCAATTTCTACTACTAGATACATAGTCATCAGAAATGCAAATATGTGCACCAAAAGACACGGAAAAAATGTTCATAGCAGAATTGTCCATAATAGCAAAAATAAACTTGAAAAAATGTCCATCAGCAGAAAAATGGATAAATAAATTGTGATATATTCATACAATGTGACATACAGCAACTTAACGGATGGATTATTGCTATACACAGCAGGCCAGGTGATTGTCATATGTATGATATTGAATTAAATTAGCCAGACACAAAAACATAATCATACCATACGATTCTATTTTTATGATGTTGGAATTCATGATAATAGTTATATTTCAGAAGGGAGTAAAGATAGAGGGGGCTGAGTGGGGGTTGGGGTGCTGGTAATGCTCTCCTACTTCTTTACCTCTGTGGTGATTACATGATTCTGTTGATTTTGAATTGTTCAGCATGTTATACATATACGATATATGAACTTTTATGTATGTTACACTTGAATTAAAAATTTTAAAAATATGATTTGCATGAAGCAGATCATACCATACTTAGGGGAATTTTTCAGCTTTAAATCCATACATTAAAAATAACAAAACTGAAAAACAATAAGCTATATAAGAAGCTAGAAATCAAATAGCAAATGGAACATAAAGAAAATATTAGGAGGTAAATAATGTTTAAAGCAGAAATCAATTAAATAGAAAGCAAATATACAAGCAAGAGAATCCCAAAAGCCAAGTTAGTCCTTGAAAGGCTAATATAATAAGCTACTTCCAAGTCTAACCAGGAAAAATGAGAGGTGACAATAACATCAAGATTGGAAAGAGGAATATCACTACAGATCCTGTAGATGTTACAAAGATCACAAAGAGGATATTATAAAAAACTTTATGCCAAAATATTTGAAAATTTACATAAAATTAACATATTTCTGGAAAAAGAGAATTCACAGAAATGAAACAAGAAGAATAAAAATATGAATATTTCTCTTACTAATAAAGAAATGTGATTTCATGATTTAAAACCTTCCCACAAAGAAAACTTAAGGCACAGAGAACATTCCTAGTGAATTCTACTAAATATTTAAGACAGAAATAACACCAATCTTAACAAACATGACCAGAGACTAGAAAAAAAGGAGAGGAAAAAAAACACTTCTAACTTGTTTAATAAGGCCAGCATAACCTTGATACCAAATCCTTAAAAGAAAGGAAAATGACATGCCAATCTCAAGTGATGTATACAGATGCCGAAACCCACTATTAAGATGTCTTAATTGGTTGTTTTTATTTTGTATGAACATCATTTTGATTCTAAACAAAACAGCTGTAATCTTTGCTTAAAGATTCTAAAGAATAAACATAATGTGCCTGAATTCAGAGAGTACATTTTGAGGTATGTCAATAGAGCTCAGCTATGAAAACAGTATATGTGTACATGGCAAACAGATGACTCTAGGAACAGCCAACAATTTGGGTTGGGACAGAAAGGCTTTTCTCTTTCTCTGCAGCATAGGAGACAACGTGAATGCATATTCATTCTTAGATTCCAAGACAAGTTCTATGTTTATAGCTTGAGGAAGAAATTCTTATCCTAATTCTTTTTCATAAATGCAGTATAAAAGAGACATGTGGTTTCCTGACCCATTCTCATCTCATCAATTAAAATTGGGAACAAGGTGAGCAACCACCTTTATCCTTAAGTTTTGGTTTTAAAGAGTAATCCTTACCAATAAATTCCTTGCTTCCCATACTTCCTCTCACTGTTGTGGCCTCTCCCGTTGCGGAGCACAGGCTCCGGATATGCAGGCTCAGCGGCCATGGCTCACGGGCCCAGCTGCTCCGCGGCATGTGGGATCTTCCCGGACCGGGGCACGAACCCGCGTCCCCTGCATCGGCAGGCGGACTCTCAACCACTGTGCCACCAGGGAAGCCCCTTGCTTCCCATACTTTAATCAGAGTCCTAGATTGTGATTTATATTCATTTGACGTTCTGCCAAATGCTATTTCTGATAGTCACATTACACGCATTTGAGCAATGTAAAAACCTCTTAGTAATTTAGTCTACCTTCAGCCCAAGGCAGCTAAAGTGTACTTAGTCTCTGGAATATTATTTCCCTCTAACTGCAAATATTGAAGGCAACAAAAATCAATAGGTCATTAACATTATCAGATATTGTCAAAACTTTCCCACTCATACATCTCCCAAAAGCACTGCTTTTCTTTTTTCTACTCAAGTTATAATGCTCTTTTTCTCTCCTTTTCACTAGTTTGAGGTTTTTGCATTATACAGTGAATACTATTGTGCTATCTATTTACATATTTTTTAATCTGAATATATATCATATACCTTGCACGCTTCCTTAGTTACTGCACTCTGAAGTTTTTCGGCGTGTGGTTATCAGCTTCAAAGTCAGAATAGATATAAGGAAACATCCAATTAACCTATGGGAAAGTCTACTTAAGGAATATACGTTAGCAAATAAAAACACCCAGAATGCCAAAAACATTCTACCACTCTGTTAACAAACAACACTGCAAAGGGGAAATATTTTATACTCCATAGATCCTGGCAAAAGAGAAACTGCCTTAATCCCTGAAGAATGATACACTAATAAAACATTGGTATGTTTAAAATATAATTTTCATGTGGAATTTTTAATAAAGTCAGTTGTATGCTGTTGTGCATTTTTGCTACATTTATATTTACTACCTTAAAAAAATTGCCAATGCAACTAATTTTAAATAGTAGAGTTTACACCTCAGATACCATCAAAAAATTAAATTGTCTATCAAGAATTTTTTGTTTTTGTGGCACGCTCACTGTTGTGGCCTCTCCAGTTGCAGAGCACAGGCTCCGGACGCAGATTTGCCAATGCAACTAATTTTAAATAGTGGAGTTTACACCTCAGATACCATCTAAAAATTCAAATTGTCTATCAAGAATTTTTTTGTGTGTGTGGCACGCTCACTGTTGTGGCCTCTCCAGTTGCAGGGCACAGGCTCCGGACGCACAGGCTCAGCGGCCATGGCTCATGAACCGAGCCGCAAAGGATCTTCCCGGACCGGGGCACGAACCCGTGTCCCCTGCATCGGCAGGCGGACTCTCAACCACTGCACCACCAGGGAAGCTCTATCAAGAATTTTAACAGAAAAAATTGCCATGAGGCTCGTGTTGTCTACTTGTTGCACAGTGGGTCAATTTTGGTTATATCTGTTAAATATTAACAAAGAAGAGATATAGATAAAAGGTTTTCCTGAATTTCTTTCTTTCTTCCTGAATTTCTTAAGTTAATTTTTTTTAGTATTGTAAATTATACTAACATACACTCTAAACTAAAATAAGACAGAAGAGCTTAGAGTTAGAACAAAATATAAACACATATGCATCAACATGATTCTGTGTGACTCGGGCACACAGTTAAAATTATGAAATTTCACACTTTTCAAAGGATATATGTTTTATAAAACTGTAGCAACAAATACCTTATTTCTAGAATTCTGTAGTTGTTCTTAAGGCATTCAGTGAACACTATGATAAGCATTCTTTTCTAAAGAATCAAGATTGGATCAATATGCGCTTGGATAGGAAGAAGTAAATAATAAATGCCTGTGTTGAATTACAAATACTACAGCTTTACAGAAGTTATTTTCCCCATGTTTTTATACATCAAAATTTCTACATATATAAGGAATTACCCAGCCCACAAAAATTAACAATGAACAACCTAAAAAGCAAAATATCAACAATGATGGAAAAAGACTGTCCAACTGGATGAGTGAGATGGCACAATAGCCCTGCACGTCTAAACAGTATATCTCTGTTACTTTATCACTCACATAAGTTTAAAAATTCTGTGGCAGGGGACATTTTCCTCTGTTATTAACTGCATTTTTTTCCCTTTTAAGTAGATAATTTTCCTTCTAACTCTCAGATCCATTGATCTTCTTATCACTTACTTACGTTTCCTTTGTAGTCTAGTCAAAATGTTTCTCTCAAACAATTCCTGATTCTCAAACTGCATAGACATTGCTGGTATCCTTATCTCTCCTTGTTACAGAAAACAATGAAATAAAAGAAATAAATGGTGAATTTTCTTAATAGAGTTTATACACTGTGTTTTGATACCTGAAATACTAACATTTTGTGCACCAATTTTCTCCCTTAAAATTAACTGCATTTTAATTTTCATTCACTGCAAAGTTCACAGTGTTATGATGTGCATCCCTACTAATCACTTTGTTATCTACAGGAACTGGACTCTTATTTAACCCCAGAATACAGCACTGAGATTTTTCATGCTAGCTCTAGGACCAGAAAATCCCTGTTGTGTTGTTTCATGATTATATATCATAAGGAAGAAAACAATATGTTTGAAAATAGCCTTTAAACTGTTAACTATATATACACATAAAGATAAAAGTTAAGTTAAAGTTTTTCCCTCTATGTTGAAGAGTGTTTCCAGCCAATTAATATATTCACAAATTTAATTATTCATTCATCAGCAAGTATTTACTAATCATATATATTGGATTCTATTATATCATGTGTGAATATTAATTATGCAAAATTATAATGGATGCAAATCTATTTTATTTGCAGTTAACATAATTATTTGAAGGAGAATAACTTATCCAATTTTCTCTCTTATTACCTAGAAGAGTAGAACATTCCCTTCGTTCCCTTCCCTAATTTCTGCACAACCTTTCTCTTGTATCCATGATCTCTATGAGAAGTTGGAAAGTAATATTGTAAAATTGCTAAGCCAATTGCTCCCACTCCACTCAGAAAGTTTTGAAATGCCAAACAGATAAACTGAGGCATAATTTAATTTTATTAGATGCATTACTCCCAAATATAGTATTTACTTACTTCTAAGTATACTGGTTTCTAAAATAATAAGAATATTAAATCCAAGTTGAATGGACTTTGAATGGTAAGTGCACCTTTGAACACACAAATGTTTCTGACATAACAATTACTCATCTGTCTTCTTTGTGAAATATATCAATAAGAACACAAAATAAAAGGTTGTCAAGTCCTATACCCAATCATCTTATCTTCTTTCTGTCAGTACAAATAGGTGTTTTGAGATATGCCTAGAATTTTTATGTACTTACAAACACTGTGTGGACCTATTAGCTGTGTTTTGGAGTATCATTCTCAAAAAAGACTACTTTGTCAAAACGGGACTCATTGTAAAATATAGCCTAGAGAGTATGCTGCATTTTATTAAATGGTATAGCATTCACAATCCAATTCAACAGCTATCTCTACCACAAAGCCTCCTATGATTCCCTCCTCCCTGCCTAGATGTTCTCTCATGTTATCTCTCTCCCTTCTTTGAACATCCACTGCAATTTACTTTTACGTTTTAGGTTAACAACATTTTTAAATCATGTATTGTAATGATTTGAATAAACGTCTCATCGTCCATGATATTAAGTTTGTATTACACAAAGACTCTTACATAATTTTCATTCTCACCTTAGGAATCAGAATGCCTTACACATATCTGTTGCTCAAAATACTTCTAATGAAGGGATATTTGCTTTAAGTAATTCCTTAAAGAAATTCATAAAAGGAATTATTTAAAGACACCCTAGGGGACTTCCCTGGTGGCACAGTGGTTAAGAATGCACCTGCCAATGCAGGGGACACAGGTTCAAGCCCTGGTCCGGGAAGATCCCACATGCCGCAGAGCTACGAAGCCCATGCACCACAACTACTAGAGCCTGTGCTCTAGAGCACTGAGCCCGTGTGCCACAACTACTGAAGCCTGCATGCCTAGAGCCTGGACTCTGCAACAAGAGAAGCCACCACAATGAGAAGCACGCGCACTGAAACAAAGAGTAGCCCCTGCTCACCACAACTAGAGAAAGCTCGCGAGCAGCAATGAAGACCCAACACAGCCAAAAATAAGTAAATAAAAATAAATAAATTTTTTTAAAAAGACCCCCCAGGTTGTTTATTACCTGTACCAGAAACTTTGGTGCTTTTTTAAAAATTTTAGACCCTTATGCTATATTATTTTAATTGTTCTGTAATAGGTTTGAATTTCTTACCTTGCTTTCTCAAAAATAAACTGTAACCTTCTTGAGGCCAAGGTCAGTCTCTTTTAACGCCTATATCTTCCCAGAATCCTTAGCACAGGGGATGCTAAGCAGGAGCATTCAATTCATTGGATTAAATGTTGCCAAAGGCTCATCTAAGAAACATTTCAGAAATAGCTAGTGGTCATTTCCTGGTCAAGGGAATCAAATCCCATAAAATTTGCTTACCACGGCATTGACATTTACATGATCCCCTTTCCTATTGTGAATCTGAATACAGGATATTGGCACATTCAGTCCTATCCCCGAGGCCAAATTTCTCAGGTCAGCAGCACTGTATTCCCCACGCAACAGCAAACTGTTATTGTCAGAACCAAGTCCCAGAGAGGCCCGACAGAGGTAGGTCTGAGAAAGTCTTTCGACTGTAGTGACATCTATTGTGGCAGATGTCATGCAAGGATTCAAAGCCATCTTGCTCCCATATCTCAACTCCTCTGGAGAGCGACAGCAGCTCTGAGAGCAACAACGTGGGATCTGGCTCAACTTGCTGCTCACAAAGAAAAGTAAGCACCCCAGAAATAAAAAGGAAATACAGGCCAGGGCAATTACTAAATACAGGTTCTGGGCAGAAGGGTGCCCGCCTTTTTCCCAGCCATCTTCAAAGTCTGGAAGGACCCGAGGGACACAGTTGCTCAACAGAACACCCAGTGTGACAGAGGTGGAAAGTGATGGGTCTCCATGGTCCTGAACCACTACCACCACCCTCTGTTTAACTGCATCAGTGGGAAGAACTAAGCGAGCAGTATGGAGCTCTCCCATATTGGCTGAAATTCTAAAAAGGCTCGAGTCAGAAGCCTGAGAGATGTGGTAAGAAAGCCAAGCATTGGAGCCACTGTCTGCATCCTCTGCTACCACTTTTGTGACCAGGTGTCCTGTTCTGGCAGAGCGGGGCACAATTTCCACTGGGACAGAGCCATTTCTGGGCAAGGGAAACAAGATGACTGGAGGCTTGTCGTTCCTGTCTACCACAAACAAGTTCACAGTCACTGTTTCACTTCTGGGAGGAATGCCACCATCCTGGGCTTCCACTTGGAAGTGACACTCCCTGAGCTGCTCAAAGTCAAAGGAAATTTTGGCAGTGATAGCCCCACTGGAGGAATCTACTGCCACCAAGTTAGAGGCTGCCTGCCCTTCAGAGGTAATATCCAACAGCTCATAAAAGATGACGCCATTCTTCCCCAGATCTGGGTCCTGGGCAAACACACATCCTAGGGAGGCCCCAGGGCCATTGTTTTCAGCCACAAGAAGTTCCTGTTTCGGTTGAGGAAAGTTTGGTGTATTGTCGTTCACATCAGCAACTGACACAGTCAGTGTCCTGCGGGTGCTAAGTGGGGGCGAGCCACCATCTAAGGCGGTGATCAGGACCTGATATTCACTGACCTGCTCCCGGTCCAACGGCCCATCAGTCAGCAAGCTGTAGTTGTTGTCAAAGGAAGCCTTCAGCTTAAAAGGGCCTCCAGTGGACATGCTACAAACGACCTTACCATTGGGACCAAGGTCCTCATCCCTTACACTAAGGAGAGCAATCACTGTGCCAGCGGCGGTGTCCTCGGAAACTGGACTGGAGAAAGTGGGGAGGTTCACCTCGGGATCGTGATCGTTCACATCGGTCACTTCCACCAGCAGTTTGGTGGTGCTGGCTAGACCGAAGGCGCCTTCATCCCTCGCCTCGATGTATGCCTCCAACAGCGTTTCAGGCGGACCTAGTGAAGCAGCTACCCGCACTTCCCCATTTCTAGGGTGCACGTGAAAGTGGTGTCGCAGCTTTGCCTGCGTGCTTTGCTTAAGGAGTACCGGATTTCCCCATTGGAGCCTTCATCCGGGTCCGAGGCTTGAACTCGGAATAACACAGTCCCGTTGGGTGCAGTCTCTGGCACCTTGGTGCGGTATACTGAGCGCTCAAATACAGGTGCACTGTCGTTTGTGTCCACCACGACGACGGTGACTTGTGCGTCTCCGGAGCGCGCCGGCGGCCCGCCGTCCCAGGAGGTGAGCACCAGCCGGTGGATGGCACGCTGCTCCTGATCCAGCCCTTTCTCCAATACCAATTCCGGGTATTCGCTGCCGTCGACCCGCGCACGACCCCATGTCCAGGCGAAAGGGCTGGCTGGGGCTCAGGCTGTAGCTTAGCACCCCATTGCTTCCCTCGTTGGCATCTTGGGCATTAGGGAGAGTAAAACGGGCTCCAGCATCAGGAACTCGGGAATGTGCAACTGCACGTCGCCGGCAGGGAAGTGAAGCGAGTTGTCGTTGGTGTCCAGGACGTGAACGTGAATCTTGTGCAGCTCCAGCGGGTCCTCCAGCACCAGCTCATAGGTCAGGAGGCAGGCAGCTTTGTCCCCGCACAGCCGTTCGCGATCCGCCGGCTCTCTGACCACCAAGCTTCCGCTGGCCAGATCAACCTCAAAGTAGGGCTCGCCGTGGCTGGAAAGGAAGCGAAAGTTCCGCAAGGACAGAGCGGCCGCTGACAGCCTCAAGTCCTGGGCAACATTGCCTACGGCTACGCCCCGTTCGGTCTCCTCCGACACGGAGTATTCGAGCTGTCCCGCTGCAGAGCCGCAGGAGACCCACAAACATAGAACCGCCACCCTCCAGCCCACCATCCTCCCTCCCTCTCGGCGTCCTCGTTCCACCAGCGGTGACCCGGGACCATGCTCCGGACTCCCGGAGATCACAAGCCGTGGTTTTAAAAAAGAAAACAACGAGGGACGACCGGCCGCTGCTGCCGACTGGAGGTGCAGAGACCGCCGACGTTCGCCTTCCGAATACCGGAATTGCCCGGGGCCGGCCGGCTGCGAGCTAGGCTTGCTAGACTGGAGGCTTGGCAGCCGTCTGGGAAAGCGGAGCGGACCGGGTGCGGAGGAGTGCAGCGCCGCCTAGGGGTGCAGAGACGAGGTAAACCGCCGGCGTTGGGGAAGCGCGGTCTCGGTTCCCAGCCAGCTGGGATCTCGCCCCGCGCCCAGGCAGCGAGCGCGGGGCGGGGCAAGGAAGACGCTCCCAACAACTAATATGCCTTCCCTTAAACGGCGTTTCCTAGGACAACGCCCTGAGACCGCCGCGGTCTTAATGTCTACAACCTCTCCCTGAAGACAGTTTATAACTGGGGCTGAGCTCGGCTGGCGTTTCTCCGCGACTGCTCGAAAGCGGAGCGTCGGGTCCCAGGCGCTCGGACCCGCTGACTCCCTACATTGCCCGCGGAGAGGGCGGAACTCCGACAGGAACCGCGGGGCGGAGGCGCTGATAGGCGGAACCGTGACCGTGAACCACGACACCTTCGAGGCTTAAGGAAACAGGAGTCCACAAACCAAGTGCTGGGATGCATTCCGTGCTGGATTCTCAGCCTCTCCGCTGCGGGTTTAAGTCTCTTTCTGCACCTTCTTATATCCCGGGAGCTGCCAAGATTTCAGTAGAGGCTACCAGCGAGAGGCAGATTGGGAAGCTTCCCTGGGATTCTCGCTTTTCAAGACACAAAAGCGTGCGAGCGCAATTCCGTTCCACGTTTCCGCTTTTTTGCGGATCAGCAGTTTCTCGTTCCCCAGGAGGCCCTACTGGGAGTGCTTTGCAAGCGGCCCCCGACGCTGTGGGCGAGGGAGGAGGTTAGCACCAAAAACTCAGAAAGATTGACAACTCAGCCCCAAAGAGGACGTGCAAAGTGAAGGGGAGAGAAAGTACTGAGATACTTTACAGAGTGTGACCAGAAAACTGTTCTGCAAATTTGCTCTCTGTAAATGTTTAGAAAACAGCACTGAGGTGGGGTAAGAACTGGCTTGATACCCATAAATTCTCCAGCTTTGTTTTTTGGCCGGTCTTCTGCACGGAAATCGGGACAGTGATCTGTTTTAAGAAAAACAGCTCTTGGCCGCAATAAATACTGCCAGATTCCGCCTAGCACCCAATAACCAGTGGCTTCTCCAGAGAGGGAGGAGAGCTGAAAAAGAGACTGACATTAAACACTAAATTCCTCACTCAAATCCTTCTTTTAATACAATTGCAGTGTCCAAAGCCCCAGGAACCAAAATTTGAAAGACAAAAGCCAAATAGAGATAAAGAATTGAAGCTTTCAGGGCATTATATTTCCTGGTCAGAAAACTGCCTAAAAGTATCGATAATTATTGAAGCTGAGTACAGCACACATGGGGTTAATTACACAATTCTCTCAACTTTAGTGTATGTTTGAATATTTCTCTAATAATTTTTTAAATTGTCAGTTAAAATGGAGGTGGGGGCAGGAGTAGATAGGCAGCTCCAGCTTTCTGGTTTTAAGACTAAAAGTGGGATTGGTAACTTCAGTGTGCCACTAAGAACCAGTCTCCTCTGACCATCACAAACCCATTCCTTATTTCTTCCAAGGAAGTAGGGCAGGCTGCCACATAAGGCAATGTAAGTATATAGTAAATGCCCCTGACTAGTTTGTCTTTCCGAACTAGGGAACCAAAAAAATCATTGACGCCAAGTCTTGAATAAAATTAAAGCGAGAAACCTGTCAGCTCGTTGAAATGTTGTTCGGTAGAGTCATAAGCATAGCCATCATTGGGGAATCCTCATTAGGATGTGAAATAACTAATAAAAATTGAATTGATTCCTCACCAAATTTCAGAACCAAAACTGATTTTCTACTTCAGTGTGAGAGATTATTAGGATTTGCATTTTCTCAATTTAATGCTGCTAACCAAGCTAACTGCTTTGGGGTAAAAGGTTATACTTTTCGCTTTTCCATTAGCAGCAGATGAAATGCACCTGGAGAGATGTACTCAACTTTTGGAAGGCCCGTGAATTTTACACCTGCAAGCAAGCTTCTTATTATCCCGGGTTTAGGAGGATAGTGAGGCAGGAGATAGATGGGCTCCAGGGTAGACATTTACAACTAGCCTCCTGCTCACACTTCCTGGGGTTAGAAGAAGATGGGCTCCAGGCCGGACATTCATTACCAGCCCCCTGTTTACATCACATACAAGAGACAAATGGGCTCCAGAACTACATATTTATGACCGGACTCCAGTCTATATTTTGAGATCTGCACCTTGATGTAAAAACCAGCAACAGAAATAGGGTAAATAACTGGACATTGGACATTTTTATGGCAGGGACCGAGTGGGACTAAACCCTGTTAAAAGATCAAGAGTTCATACATTTCCCATCCTTGGGGCAAGGGAAATATTGCACATGCTTAGAAAAGGCTCCTTGGGGGTCAAAAGGGAGGGGGCACCACCCCATAATATGTGATGCTAAGGCCATCCCATAGCCTCTGGGCTGTGTGCACGCATGTTGGGGAGGGTCCTAAGGCAGGGCAGGTGTGGAAAAAGAAACCAGATAATTGGCCAAAGGTAAACAAAGACCCCGAAGAACTGCCCTATATAGATGACTTAACCACCTCTTTACTGAACTCCTCCTCATTAAGGAGGGCACCTACACCCTTTCTCTCCGGGTGTGCATCTCTGCCTTGCTTCTATCTTAACTAAACAAACTGTGCTCTCCCACTTGTTGTTGTGCTGTGTCTCTAATAATAAACTTTGTACCTGTTTTTACAGTTTTGCCTCTGTGAGAAATGCATTTTTCACTGGGAGCAAGAGCCAGGGGGTGTGGCAGCTAGGATTCCTGGTTTTCATCCAGGCTACCCACGTTCAATTCCTGGGCAAGGAATTAAGATCTCGCTTCACGCCATCACTCACTTCTGCCTCTCTGAGATCAATAGGATGTGTGGGTGTGGATTAGGAAGTGGGGAGAAAGGAAAACACATACTGAGAATCAGCATGGAAAATCTTGACAAAAACTCTCCCCCATTCACACACTTCTCAGACTTTTGGCTTCCCTTTTCTCCTGTTTCTGTTTAAACTGCCACTGATGTTTATTTTAAAAAGATTTACTTAGTCTCAGGAATAAGTAGATAGAGCTCTCGTAGTAGAATTTGTCCCACCATCTGCCTCCCTATCTTTAGGCATAACTGGGATTTGTGGGAACGTGGTATTTACTGACATAAACTGGAGTTTGTGGGAAAGCAATATTTGCTCATATAAACTGGGATCTGTGGGAAAGCAACATTTAGGAGATACTTGGGATATTTGGATATCCCAAAGATGAGAAAGTCTCAAGACTTTTTTGTTTTGTATAAGATTGCTAGGTGAATAAAATCATAAATTAACAAAACTTCTCTTTAGCAGAACCTTTCCTTTCTAGTATTTCATTTTGCCAGTTTATGGCATTTTCCATAGTGTCTCCTAATTCAAATATTTTCAAGCTTTTAATTAGGTGCAAGTACAAGTTTAAGTAGACTCTGTGCAAAAACATTGTTCTGATTTCTGCTTGGGTTCTATTGCAAAGACTGTTATTATAAAGCTCTCCCACCAAACTTGGCCGTAATCTGTAAATTCAAGAGATTTCTAGCCATAATGCATAAGTTCATATTAGAGATATTGAAGCCAAACAGGAGAATAATCTGAATACCCACCAAAGAGTTTGTCAGCAAAAGGATACTGTACTTTAAATAAGATTTTCTTAGTGCTTAAGATTATTCCCTGGGAGTATGTTATGTACTTATGGGAACTAAATTAAAAGACTGAACATGACAATCACGTTAAGCAAATTTTCATCCTGTAAAATAGCTTCACGTAGTGTTAAAATCAAGCCTAACAGGGTGGGAGTTGTTTGAGGGTAGAGATCTGTATCACTCAATTTTGTTTCTTAAATATCCAGCTAAGCGTTGGGCATGTAAATTAAGTGGCTATGTATCTCGATACATAGCGGCCTGGCCTACATCATTCATTGTTTCTTTTTTTACTTGAACACCTTACCAATAGCACACTGCTATAGAATTTCTTTCTCAAGTTTGTACTACCGAGTTTTTCTCCATAATATAATATCATTTAAAATGTCATAGACCCTTTTTCAGCTGCATCACATACCTTTTTTATGATGGATTAAAAACTAAAATTCACATCTGTTTTTTTCTAGATGTTATTAGGCCACAGATCAAAAAGTCCTAGACTTTTTTTTTAAATTTATTTATTTTTGGCTGCGTTGGGTCTTTGTTGCTGTACGCAGACTTTCTCTAGTTGCGGGGAGCGGGGGCTACTCTTCGTTGCGGTACGCGGGCTTCTCATTGCGGTGGCTTCTCTTGTGGAGCATGGGCTCTAGGGCACGCAGGCTTCAGTAGTTGTGGCACACGGGCTCAGTAGTTGTGGCTCGCGGGCTCTAGAGTGCAGGCTCAGTAGTTGTGGCGCATGGGCTTAGTTGCTCCGCGGCATGTGGGATCCTCCCGGACCAGGGCTCAAACCCGTGTCCCCCGCATTGGCAGGCGGATTCTTAACCACTGCGCCACCAGGGAAGTCCCAGTCCTAGACTTTTATACTTAATTTTTTAACTCAAATTTGCTGAATGTCATTGTGTTAAGAGCTAGCCAATCTGATTCAATCACATATTTTACCTATATCAAATTTCATATTCCTACATATTTGGTAAGCAGTCACACCAGATCTTCCTCTGAGCTTCAGAAAAAAATTTTCATCAAGTGTGGCTGAAAAGGAAGGCTTGCAACCACTACCAACCACCCTACCTGACATCAGTTTATTAGGAGCGCCTAACCTAAAATAAAGATCTGAGAAAGACACTATCAACATTCTCCAAACAGGACTCTACACAAATCCCACATTATATTAAGTTTCAAAACAAAGTATTTCCAGATCACTATTGTGATATATATTTAAAAGAAAGTTGATAAAAATTTGACAGCTGTCACAAAAAAAATGGCCATCTTAATTTTAAACAGTAAAAACACTAGAATTTTTCCCATGAAAAATCAGGAGCATAACACCACACTTCATGTCATAGTTATTATTCAATACTGACTTGGATATTCTGGACAACACAAGATAAGGAAGTGTGTGTGTGTGTGTGTGTGTGTGTGTGTGTGTGTGTGTGTGTTAGAAAGGAGTATAAAATATACGGTTAGATGATAAATTTATAGGTAATATAATTTTCTACTCATAAAATCCCAGAGAATTAAAGAAAAAATAATTAGAACTAAAAAAGAGCTCAATGAGATGATTAGCTTAAAAATAAAAAACATACCTTTCCTACATACCTTCAATAACTAGACAAAAAGTGGGATTTCTATCAATTATGGATAAATGAAAATAAACATTTTAATTTAATAAGGTTATATCTTTTTAGGCTCCGGACGCACAGGCTCAGCGTCCATGGCTCACGGGCCTAGCCGCTTCGCAGCATGTGGGATCTTCCCGGACCTGGGCACGAACCCGTATCCCCTGCATCGGCAGGCAGACTCTCAACCACTGCACCACCAGGGAAGCCCTAAAGTTATATCTTTGATGAAACTCTTTAAAACATTTGAACTTCAACCATAGTATATATGAAGAGAAGTTACCAAGTGCCATGAAGATTGAACTAAGATAAGAGAAAATGCTGAGAAAGGATTCCTGCCACTGGAGATCTTGGGAAAAGCTGGTAGATTGGAGTTTTCCAGAGTAGTGCTTCACACTGAGATATAAAACCAAAGGTCCCTTGTTTGGAACAAAAACATCTAGGTACATAGGCTAAATCAGGCAGCGTTTTCCTGTAAACCCATTTGTCAGCGCAAAATAGGAGAGAAAGCAGGACTGAATGTGATAGTGAGCAGAGGCACCATTGTTTCAAGAGTGAACCTAAGGATACGGTAAAGTTAAGAGAAAACTCTAGATGACAAATTGCTCTGCAGCTGCCAGTTCTCATTAGTTGGAGGTATGTAAAAGCTAAGGTACACGCAAACTCCTCTAACAAACGGTAAACAAGGAAATGATCACGTTAGTCCAGAGCACTGCTGGCCCATCCATTTACACTTTCCACCTGCAGATAGCTGGTCCTAAAGGAACTCCTCTCAAAGATAAATAGTAATCAAAAAAGAGCCAACATAAGATCTACATAAATATTACAAGAAGGAATAAGAAAATAAATATGAAAAATAACAGATGAGAACACACAGGTCTCTGGAACTTTCCTGGTGGTCCAGTGGTTAAGACTCCATGCTTCCACTGCAGGGGGCACAGGTTCGATCCCTGGTCAGGGAACTAAGATCCCACATACGGCATGGCCCGGCCAAAACAAAAAGCAAAAAACAGAAAAACCCCACAGGTCTCTAGAGGTCTCTAGTCAGAAGATTTATGAAACAATTTTAAAGGGTCTCAGAGAATTAAGAACTCAAAACAAAGATACAGAATTTCAAAATGAAAAGGCCACAAAAGACCATGAAAACTGAGCTGATGCAATTCATGAAATAAATGGAAGAGAAATATAAAATCAGAAATAACAGAATATAATAACAGAAATTAAAGCCACATTGGAAACAGTAAAAAAGTGAACAGGCTCTGCTTGGTACATAGTCAAGAACAAGAAGAAACATTTGAGAAGGCTGAGAAAAATAAACAGAAAGAACAAACTTCCCATTTCAGCTCCAACATGTAAAGAGATTAGAATTTATCACTCCTTTCCTTATAATAACAACAAGAAAAGCTGGATACATGACTTTTCCTGAACCCATCAGAGAACTGAGTTTACAGGGAAAACCTCCGCCCTGAAATCTGGAGAAACAAGCAAATCCAGAGAGTCACAGCCAAGATCTGCTTCCACGGAGCAGAAGCCACTAGAGCCAGAGGCTGGTAGGGAACACTTAAATGGAAATTTTGACAAATTGCTGAAGGCTGAATTGTGGACTATCTTGAGAGTGAGAAACTCCTGGAGGGCACAGTTGGGGCCCCCTACACCCAATTTTACGGGCTTTACTTTCAGGAACCCCAATAGGTTCTCAAAGCGAACATCCAAGAAACATTCCCTTGTGGCTCTGGCAGGGAGAGAGGAAGAGTACTCCTTCTGAGATATGCCCAGAGGCTTCTCCTTTCTTCTTTTAAAAAAGCAATTGTATGTAACAATATGTATAAATGTATTGCTGGGCCTATAATATTTAGAAATGAAACAACTTTGCCAATTACAGTACAAAGGAGGTGGATAGAAGAACAGCTGTATTAGATAAGGAAAGGACAACAGATGGTAATTCTGATCCACATCAACAAATGAACAGAACCAGAAATGGCAAATAAGAAACACTATAGGGCTTCCCTGGTGGCGCAGTGGTTGAGAGTCCGCCTGCCGATGCAGGGGACACGGGTTCGTGCCCCGGTCTGGGAAGATCCCACATGCCGCGGAGCGGCTGGGCCCGTGAGCCATGGCCGCTGAGCCTGTGCGTCCGGAGCCTGTGCTCCGCAGCAGGAGAGGCTACAACAGTGAGAGGCCTGCGTACAAAAAAAAAAAAGAAAGAAAGAAACACTATAAATATATAATTGCTTTCCTTTTTTCTCTCAGCATCTTTAAAAGATATAAAATTATATAATGTAATAATTATAACAATGTACTTTTGGGTTTGTAATATATAGAGATATATATTGGTTTCCTGCAGCTGCTGCAAAAAAATTACCACACATTGGGTGGCTTAAGACAGTTTTTCTCACAGTTCTGGAGGGGAGAAATCCAAACTCAAGGTGTTTGGGGGCTGTACTGGAGGCTTCTGGAGGCTCTAGTGGAGATTCCATTCCTTGCCTCATACAGCTTTTGGTGGCTATTTGCATTGCTCCAATCTCTGCTTCTATCTTCACATGGCCTTCCCTCTGTGTCTGTGTCTTCCCTTATTCTATCTCTTATAAAAAAAACTTCTCATTGGAACTAGTGCCCACCTGGAAAATCCAGGATGAACTCATCTGAAGATCCTTAACTTAATTACATCTTCAAAGTCCTTTTTTTCCTAATAGGTCACTTTCATAGGTTCTAGGGGTTAGGAAGTGGACATATCGTTTTGGAGGCCACAGTTCAACCCACTATAAGATGTAATAGCTATAATAATAATAAAGCAAAAAGGGTGGAAGAAAAAGAGCTATATAGGAGTAATATCTTTCTGTCTTAATAGAATTAAGTTAATATAAATCTGGAGATACTGTTAAGTTGTAACGTATATAGTAAATTCTAGAGAAACTACGGAGAAAATAACTCAAAAATACAGTTTAAAAAAAAATACAGTTTAAAATTCATTGAAGGGGGCTTCCCTGGTGGTGCAGTGGTTAAGAATTCGCCTGCCAATGCAGGGGACACGGGTTCGAGCCCTGGTCCGGGAAGATCCCACATGCCGCGGAGCAACTAAGCCCGTGCACCACAACTACTGAGCCTGTGCTCTAGAGCCCGTGAGCCCCAACTACTGAAGCCCACGCACCTAGAGCCCATGCTCCACAGCATGAGAAGCCACTGCAATGAGAAGCCCGCGCACCGCAACAAAGAGCAGCCCCAGGTCGCTGCAACTAGAGAAAGCCTGTGTGCAGAAACGAAGACCCAATGCTGCCAAAATAAATAAACAAATAATTTTTTAAAGATGAAAATATTAAGGAATAAATTTAACAAAAGAAATATAAAATGCATACTCTGAAGACTATAAAACATTGTTGAAAGGAATTAAAGAAAATGTAAATAAATGGGGGGAAAATCCCATGCTCATGAAGATAGTATAATTTCATACTGTTAAAATGGCAATACTCCCCCAAGTGATCTACAGAGTCAACAACTTCCCTGTCCAAAGTAAGCTGGCTTTTTGCAGAAATTGACAAACTGATCCTAAAATTCATAAGAAAATGCAAGAACACCCAGAACAGCCAAAACAATATTGATAAAAAAGAACAAAGTTGGAGCACTAATGATTCTTGATTTAAAAACTAGGTACAAAGTTACAATAATCAAGAGAATGTGGTAGTGGGATAAGGATAGACATATAGATCAATGGAATATAATTGAGAATCCAGAAATAAATTCCCATATTTATTCATCAGTTGATTTTCAACAATGGTTCCCAAACACTTCAATGGGAAAAGAATAATTCTTTTTCAATAAGTGATGTCAAGACAACTGAATGTCCACTTGCAAAGGAATGAAGTTGGACCACTACATCACATTATATACAAAAATTAACTCAAAATGGATCAAATGACACCAGCAAGATGTCAGAATAGAAAGTTCCAGCCCTAATTGTCCCACAAAAATACCAATTCATAATGATATGTGTAATAAAATACCCTTGCAAAAATTCCATAATCAGGAAGTTGAGAGTACCTAAGTGAGCATAAAGCTGAAACAGCTGTATTGAAACAAATAAGAATAATTTTACTTTACTCACATCAGCCCCTCCCCCAAGCTGGCACAGCTCAGCACCAGGAAAAAACACCCTGGTTCACTACTCCACCTTCAAGGGGAAAGAGAAGAGTAGGGCATGTGTCCAATGTTTCAGCTTCTTGGAGGGCTGCCTGGGGGACTAGTTTTTATATTGCCTCGCTCTCAGAGAACTGATGGAACTGGTGTAGTTTGGATGCCTGAGAGCCCTGAAGAACAAAAAATAGCAAGCGGGCAGCTAGCTCCCTTGGGAAGGAGAAAGAAGAGTGTGAATCCAGCCTTTCAGGTTTTTGGAGGGCTGCTCAAGGAACTGGTATCTTTCTCACCTGACTTGGAACTGTCAGGGAACCAAGATACTTTAGATGCCTAGTGGCCACTGAGAACAAGGGAGAACAGCTTGCTGCTACAGAACCAGAAAATTGATGTGACAGAAAGACAGTAGAAGGAGCAAGAGAGATCATTTTAAAGTATCTGATCAAGAGATGCAAAAAGAAAAAATAGTGAAAAGGAATGAAGAAAGACTATGGGACTTAAGGGACACCATTAAAAGAAATAATCACTGGAGTTTCAGAAGAAGAGAGAGAGAGAAATGGGTACAAAGCTTATATAAATAGTGATAAGAACTTCCCAAACCTGGGGAGGGATTTGGACATCCAAGTTCATGAAGCCAATAGGTCACCCCAAATTTTCAATGCAAAACCATCTTCTTCAAGACAAATTATAATAAAACTGTATAAAATCAAAGATGAAAAGAGAATTTTTAAAGCAACAAGAGAAAAAAGTTTATATTAAACAAGACAACCCCTATAAGGCTATCAGCAGATTTCTCAGCAGGAGAAATACGCCAGGAGAGAGTGGGATGATATATTCAAAGAGCTGAAAGAAAATAAATGCCAACCGTGAACACTTTTCTCTACAAAGTTGACCTTCAGAAATGAAGGTAAGGACTTCCCTGGTGATGTAGTGGTTAAGAATCCACCTGCCAATGCAGGGGACACGGGTTCGAGCCCTGGTCCGGGAAGATCCCACATGTCGCGGAGCAACTAAGCCTGTGTGCCACAACTACTAAGCCTGCATTCTAGAGCTTGTGTGCCACAACTACTGAAGCCTGCATGCCTAGAGACTGTGCTCCACAACAAGAGAAGCCACTGCAGTGAGAAGTCTGTACACTGCAAGGAAGAGTAGCCCTGCTGACCGCAACTAGAGAAAGCCCACGCACAGCAATGAAAACCCAAAACAGCCAGAACTAAATAAATTAATTAATTTAAAAAAGAAAAAGAAATAGAGGTGAGATAAAGACTTTCCCAAACAAAAGCTGAGGGAGTTCATCACCATTAGATGTGCCTTACAAGAAATGCTGAAAGGAGTTCTTCAAGCTGAAATGAAAGGCTACTAACTGGTAACATGAAAACATATGAAAATACACAATACACTCATAAAGGTAAGTATATAGTCAGATTCAGAATAATCTAATACTGTAATATGATGGCATAATAACCACTTAACTCTAGTGTAAGGGTTAAAAAACAAAAGTGTAAAAAATAGATATAGCTAAAAAAATAGATATAGCTATAATAATTTGCTAAGAGATACACAATATAAAAAGATGTCAAGGACTTCCCTGGTGAGGCAGTGGTTAAGAATCTGCCTGCCAGTGCAGGGGACACGGGTTCGAGCCCTGGTCCGGGAAGATCCCACATGCCGCGGAGCAACTAAGCCCATGTGCCACAACTACTGAGCCTGCACTCTAGATCCTGCGAGCCACTACTACTGAGCCCGCATGCCACAACTACTGAAGCCCACACACCTAGAGCCTGTGCTCCACAACAAGAGAAGCTACCGCAATGAGAAGTCCATGCACCACAACCAAGAGTAGCCCCCACTCGCTGCAACTAGAGAAAGCCTGTGCGCAGCAACAAAGACCCAACACAGACAAAAATAAATAAATAAATAAATTTATTTTTTTAAAAGATGTCAATTATGGTAACAAAAACAAAAAATAAAGTAAGGGAAGAAGGCTTCCCTGGTGGCCCAGTGGTTAAGAATCCTCTTGCCAATTCAGGGGACATGGGTTTGAGCCCTGGTCCGGGAAGATCCCACATGCCGTGGAGCAACTAAGCCCATGTACCACAACTACTGAGCCTGCACTATAGAGCCCATGAGCCACAACTACTGAGCCTGCGTGCCACACTACTGAAGCCTGCGTGCCTAGAGCCTGTGCTCCGCAACAAGAGAAGCCACCACAGTGAGAAGCCCACGCACTGCAACGAAGAGTAGCCCCTGCTCACCTCAACTAGAGAAAAGCCCGCGTGCGGCAACAAAGACCGAATGCAGTAAAAAAAAAATGGATAAATAAAATAAATTTTAAAAAATAAATAAAAACAAAGTAAGGGGAGAGTAGAAGAGTAGAGTTTTTGTATGTAATAAAAGTTATCAGCTTGAAATAGGTTGTTATAGCTATAAGGCATTTCAAGTAAGCCACAGGGTAACCACAAAATAAACAAACAAAAAACTATAGTACATATGTACACACAAGATAAAGAAAAGGGAATCACAGTATACCCCAATGGAAAATCATCAGTTCACAAAAGAAGATAGCAAGAGAGGAGGAAAAGAACAAAGGAACTACAAAACAACCAGAAAACGATGAACAAGATGGCAATAGTAAGTTGCCTATCAATTATTACTTTAAATGTAAGTGAAATAAATTGTCCAATCAAAAGGCATAGAATGGTTGAATAGGTTTAAAAAAAAAAAAAGAAAAAGAAAAAACCAGCTACATGTTGCCTCCAAGACATTCACTCTCAAAATGAAGATATGGAAAAAAGACACTCCATGCAAATGGAAACCAAAAGAGAGAGCAGAGGTATCAATACTTCTATCAGACAAAATCGACTGTAAGTCGATTAAGTAGAAAACTGTAACAAGAGACAAAGAAAGCCATTAATAGTGATAAAGTGGTCACTTCATCAAAAGGATATAATAATTGTAAATAAATATGCACCTAACATCAGAGTACATAAATATATAAAACAAATACTAACAGATCTGAAGGAACTAACAGACAACATTACAATATCCACTTTCATCAATGAATAGATCATCCAGAAAGAGAACCAATGAGGAAACATTGAACTTGAACTATACTTTACACCCAATGTACCTAACGGATATACACAGAACATTTCATCCGAGGGCAGCAGAATATACATTCTTCTCAAGCACACATGGAACATTCTCCAGGATAGATCAGATATTAGGTTCAAAACAAGTGTAAGCAAATTTTAAAAGACTGAAATCATATGAAGTATCTTTTCCAACCACAGTGGTCTAATATGCGGAAATTAACACACTCTTGGAAACCAATGGGTCAAAGATGAAATCAATGGGAAATTCAAAAATATCTTGAAACAAGTGAAAATGAAAACACAACATATCAAAACTTATGAGGTGAAGCAAAAGCAGTGCTAAGAAGGAGGTTTATAGCAATAAATGCCTACATTAAGAAAAAATGACCTACTTATGTGGAATCTAACAAACAAACTCATAGATACGGAAAACAAATTGGTAGTTGCCAGATGCAAGGGGTGGAGGGTGGGTGAAATGGGTGAAGGTGGTCAAGAGACAAACTGACAGTTATAAAATAAATAAGCCCTTGTGATGTAATAATGTACAGCATGACTATAGGTGACTATAGTTAATAATGCTGTATTATATATTTGAAAGTTGCTAAAGAATAGATCTTAAAAGTTCTCATTAAAAGAAAAAAATTTTTGTAACTATGTATAGTGATGAACGTTAAGTAGATTTATTGTGGTGATCATTTCACAATATATACAAATATTGAATCATTAGGTTGTACATCTGAAACTAATATAGTATTATATGTAAATTATATTTTTTAAATTAAATTTAAAAACAAATGTTTGTTAAATGAATTTAATTAATGAATGTTCAATCTAAAAGGAAGACCTTCCTAACTAAACCTAGAGACCTTAAAATGCATAACAGAAAAACAGAGAAATTTTTAAAACACTTTTATATGGCAAGATATACCCTAAACAAATCAATATATAGGAGGAAAAATATTTGTGGTATAGATGTAAGATAAAAGCTAATTATTTGGGACTTCCACAGCCAAAAATAAAAAGATAAATAAATTAATTAATTTTTAAAAAATGATACATCCGGAGTGTGGAGTACTACACAGCTATTAAAAGTGTCAGATTTGTAGGGATTTCCATGAGGTATTGGTGACTGAGAAATGTAAAATGCATTATCTCTTCTAATAAATTATCCAAACTAAACAATAACAAAAAACCCCACCAGGTATATGCATGTGAATGAATAATTAACTGAACATAAAAATGTTAAAGGAAATCATTTTGGTTATCAGACAGGGAACAGTGATGTGTCTAGAGGAAAATGAGGAGGGAGCAAACAAAAAAAGATTTTTTAAAAAGAAAGAAATATGCACCTTTAAAAAGATGTTATGTTAAAAATTATGGCACTGTTCAAAACAAAACCTGTATGTGGGTAGAGGAATAAATTTTAAAAATAAAGAGATTTTAAAGTGTTTAATTATGGTTAGTCTCATTAAAGCAAAAGTTTTCTAAATGCTCAAGTACTCACAATGTGGAGTTTCTTGAAAATGCTTATGTAGGTAATAAATACTTTAAAACTATTAAGAATACAACAAAAACAAATTATTAACATTATGAACAATATTATGGCTTTTGCCTTAAGATTTCAATCTGAAGAATTATGAAACTAATGATGTCAGTAATACTCATGAAATACCACAATGATGAGCAAAATTAAAGAACGATCTTAAAATTGAGATTGAAGAATCTTAAAGAGAAAACTGTGAGGAGGACTAAAACAGTAAGAAAATTTCAAATACGACCTCACCTCTTTCAACTGTTCTGAATCTGGTTCTGTTTCACCTGTTACCTCTGCAGAACTCAGACAAGGAGGAAGGCTGGGGCTGAAGGCCATGAGGTCGGCCTTGGGCGGCCCCTCCCCAGAGCACACCCTCTGCCGCCTCTGCTGCGAGTAAGACCAGCTCCCCACCGCGCTGGAGTACACCAGCGTGGGCTTCCCGGGTCCGCACGCGCCCTCGCTGGGCGGCGCCGAGCACCGCAGCGCCGTGTACAGCAGCAGCGTGAGCACCAACAGGCTGGACACCGCGCAGATGGCGATGATCAGGTACACGTTCACATCCACCAGAGCGGCCTCCGCGCCAGCGGCGCCCGTCGACGCCCGCGAAGAGGCCTTGGGCGCCTGGCCGCTGTCCTCCAGCGACAGCAGCACGGTGGCCGTGGCCGTCAGCGCCGGCTCGCCGTGGTCCTTCACCAGCACCAGCAGGCGCTGGCGCTGCGCGTCCGCCTCGTCCAGGGCGCGCGTCGTGCTGATCTCGCCCGTGTACAGCCCCACGCGGAACGGGCTGCGCGCGCCACCCACCGCCGGCTGCAGCTCGTACGACAGCCACGCGTTGTAGCCCGAGTCCGCGTCCACCGCGCGCACCTTCGCCACCACGTGGCCCGCGCCCACCGACCGCGCCACCAGCTGGCTCAGCGCGCCCGCCCCGCCTCCCGGCCCGGGCAGCAGCAGCGCGGGCGCGTTGTCGTTCTCGTCCAGCACGAACACCTGCAGCGTCACGTTGCTGCCCAGAGGCGGCACGCCCGCGTCGCGCGCGCTCATCTGGAACTGCAGCAGCTCCAGCTCCTCGTGGTCCAGCGGCTGCAGCGCGTACACCTTGCCGCTCTCCGCGTGCACTGACACGTAGCTCGACAGCGCTCGCTCGCCCACCCGCCGCTCCACCAGCGAGTAGGACACCAGCGCGTTCTCCTGCGCGTCCGCGTCCCGAGCCGACACCGTGAAGATGTGGCAGCCGGGCGGGTTGTTCTCCTTCACGAACACCGTGTACTCGGGCTGCGCGAACGCGGGCGCGTTGTCGTTCACGTCGGCCACCTCCACGGACAGGCTGGCTGTGGCCGACAGGGAAGGCGAGCCCGCGTCCCGCACTGTCACTACCACCTCATAGTTCGCCACGCTCTCGCGGTCCAAGGCGCTGTCAAGCACTAGTGAATAGTAATTCTTGAAGGTGGACACCAGCTTGAAGGGGCTGTGGGGCATCACGGAGCAGGTCACCTGCCCGTTGGCGCCGGAGTCGCGGTCGGACACGCTGATCAAGGCGATGACAGTGCCCACCTGAGCGTCCTCTCGCACCGGAAGAGCCAAAGAAGTGACGGTAACTTCTGGGGCGTTATCATTTATATCTACTATTTCCACCAAAATGGTACAATGACCCGCCATTGGAATATTCCCCTTGTCAATTGCTTCCACGGATATTTCATACAATTTCTTTTCTTCGAAATCCAATTTACCTTTTGTCCGAATTTCTCCGCTGCTGGGATTTATGGAAAACGCATATAATACTGTAGGCGATACAGGTCTTCTAAATGAGTAGATTATGTCCGCATTTGTACCATCATCAGGGTCTGTGGCATTTAGTTTGATCACTAATGTTCCATTAACTGCATTCTCTAACATTCTCACTTTATAAATTAAGTGGTCAAATTCTGGGGCGTTATCATTCACATCCAGGATTGTAATCAGCAGCTGAACTGTGCCGGTCAGCTCGGGTTTGCCTCCATCACTAGCTGTCAATAATAAACTATGTTCCTGAATTTCCTCTCTGTCCAATGATTTCCTTAACACAAGTGATAACGAAGACGTTTGTTCACGGTTGTTTTGTGTGTCCAAAGTGAAATAATCGTTGGGATAGACTCGGTAGGTCAAGGCGGAGTTTACTCCAATATCTGCATCAGATGCGCCATCTAGTGGGAACCGAGTTTCCGGAGGTCTAGATTCAGCAATGATTATTCTTTTTTCACTTTCAGGGAACACAGGCGGGTTGTCGTTAATATCTGTAACTTCCACCTCCACATGAAACACCTGCAGCGGCCTATCCACGATCACCTCCAGGTGGATGCTGCACTCCGCGCTCCGCCCGCACAGCTCCTCCCGGTCGATCCGAGAATTCACAAACAAAATGCCATTCTGCAGATTTACCTCCAGAAGGTCCCCGCGGCCTTTGGACGCCAGCCGGAACAGGCGCGGCACCAGCTCCTCCAGCTCCAGCCCCAGGTCCTGGGCGATGCGGCCCACGAAGGTGCCGTGTTTGGCCTCCTCCGGAACCGAGTAGTGGACCTGGCCGCTCCCCGCCTCCCATGCTGCGAGGAGCAGAAGCGAGAGAAGCAAAAGCCGAGCTCCTGGGCCTCCTCTCCAGGAAGACAGCATGGTACACTCAAAAGCCTTCAGAGATATCTGAAGTATATAGACTACCTTACCTCAAATGTCTCTCAAGGTCTAATTTTACGGGCTTCTATTGCGGGAGAATTCACTAGAGGTTTTCCACTATCTGCCAAATTTTCTGCGGGGAGGAAAGAGGGGAGGCGCTTTCTTCGAGGAATTGTTCTCAGTGAAGAGCGACACCATGCGCATGAATGTGTAAGTGTAAAAATGACTCGGTCCATATTTTCGGTTGATGTAGGGTTTTTTTTTTCTTGCATTTCGTGACATTTTTCATTGCAAATACGTAATGGAAGATTAAATGTTTTTCTTTCCAGCAACAGTAAATCACTGTATTCTGCTCAGCACTGGATGCTAGTTGAAATTGGTTTATCAGTTCCATCTTTCCACAAGTACATTTTTGCATGTGTAAAACGTGGTGCAGAATTTGTAAAAAGAGGTAATATTCTACATTTGCTTTTAGAACTCAGACTCTAGTTCTGCACAGCTTTGTAGATTTGGGTGGGAATGTCCTTTTCCTGTAATATTTTTGAGACCTATTCACACAACTCCCTTGACTCAAAATGGAAACATAACGAATCACATAAGAATAAAACAGATGAATGTGGAAATTCGGTAACTGATATACAAGATTTTAAATAAACACAATATTTATAAATTCCCCCAAATATGACTGTGAAATTTGGATAAAATATTTGTATTCGAAGGAAATGTCCATCAATGTGCGTATGAGTTTGTATGTGCATGTGTGTGTACATAAACACACAATGTAGACCATTTAGATATAACGATTCTTTAAAGTTCTGGATTCTCTTTGTATAAAATGTGCCAAGAACTAGTATATTATGTATTTGCTAGAAATGAAATTACTACCAATAGGTTAAATTTCCCTCTTCTCTCTCCGTATCTTACACCATCACTGGAGAAAGTCCTACTATCATTTAAACTGACTGATTTTCCAAGTAACAACAGGTAGATACAGATGGTAACACATCTCTAGCAAGGAAGAAAGGAAGGGGCTCTTACTTTTATCTAATACTGTACCTATCTTTACCAAGTTACCAAGATCCAGGCCAAATAGGGCTAGGAAAGAAAGAACATAGCCCCAATAATTCTCTTGCCTGTTTTGTGCACAACTCTGCAGGAAATAAGAGTTGGGTTCATTTCTGAATCTTTGCTCCCCTCTGAAAATGTAAGTAGAGCATTTGGTATTCTCTCACCTTCATCCTCCTCATTGCTCCATTACTTTTATTAACATACCTTTACTCTTATAATGGGAATCGTTTTTTGGTTCTAATTGTTCTTGTCTATCAGGCCCTACCTGTCTCATTTATCTCTCCACCTAACCTAGACTACACAGTCAACCATTTAAAACATGCCCTTCCAGACACCCTAAAGGCACACACCTACTTATAGCACCCCTCTAACATTTTCTTTAGCTTCCAACACACAGCTTAACTATCCGTTTTCTCCATTCCTTCTACTGAGCTTCTCACTGTGTTAGTCACTTAACCAGGATTACTATATTCTCTACAAGTTTACTCTCACCTTTACCTCACTTGAGCCCTCAAGTGAATTCATAATTCCTGCCTACAGAGATTCTTCCATATTTTCTTCTCTCTTCTCAAATTCCCAGTCTCATTCCCACAACCTGTTTCTCAGATGATTTACCCAGAGAAAAAAGTCATCAAATATGAACTCAATGGTTCTCTTCTTATGTCAACATTTTTCTTTATATTCTCTATTACTCATTCCCTACTAAGGAAAAGTCACCCCACTTTTATGGCCAACCCTATGCTCTTATTTTTTTCTCTATTCTATTCTCTTTCATATTTTCCATCTTCGTCTTCATTCTTTCTCTGCCTGTCTCATCTTCAGTATCTCCCTCTTTACTTGCTTCTTTCCCTCTCACTAAAAGACACTATGGAAAGGCTTTGTGTGGAAGAAAGTTACAAGATGTAAAATGCACTTTAGAAGATTCACCTGATAATTGTGTCAGAGCAGTAGTACGCCATAATGAATTGGTGATCCTTCAAAACAGTTTGAGGCACTTTGCACAGTCTATGTGGCTTAAGTTTCAGACTTCTTAAAGTAAAATTCCGATGATAGATATTGTACCTGCACCATAAGAGTGATATGATAATTAAATAAGATAATACAATTAAAGATCCTAGAACAGGTCCTGGAAAATAATAGGGGACCAATAAGTACTCTTATGTTTTATTGAATCAAAGAAATGTTATTAATTGTAAGATGCACCATTACTTGTGTGCTACCAAGAAAAAAAGGCAAGTAAATTATTATAAACTATCAATTATAAGGTGTATACTGGGGCTTCCCTGGTGGCACAGTGGTTGAGAGTTCGCCTGCCGATGCAGGGGACACGGGTTCGTGCCCCGGTCCAGAAGGATCCCACATGCCGTGGAGCGGCTGGGCCCGTGAGCCATGGCCGTTGAGCCTGTGCGTCCGTTGAGCCTGTGCGTCCGTTGAGCCTGTGCGTCCGGAGCCTGTGCTCCGCAACGGGAGAGGCCACAACAGTGAGAGGCCCGCGTACCGCAAAAAAAATAAAAATAAAAAATAAGGTGTATCCTGCTTTAGATGAATATTATAATATTTTAATGTTATTATATTTATGTAAATAAGAACAATACTGTAGCCAATCCCAATTGAAAGAAAGAAGGCACTCCATGGGAATAACATAAAATTATTCATCTTAGCAATAATAACATAATTTTTATTATTGTTATAATACTCAAAAGGAGATTTACTGGAATTAGATTGGTGGGCAACAAGGCTATTTTACAAGCCTATGCACATAAAGAGCAGTAAAGGAATCCAGTTAATGATATCTGGGAACTCTCTGCACTAACCTTGCAAATTTTCTTTAATCATGAAATTAAGTACAAATTAAAAATAAATTTGAGTTATCAGAACCTAGACAGTTTTTACTCAAACGTACTTATATCTTTCAAGGCGAACCATTCATAGATAATATGAAAAATTATAGAATGAGAAAAATTTTTAATGTGAGATCCATGGCTTCCATTTCATCTTTATCCCATTATTTAATATTACTTGAAAAGTTGGTCTAATACACGAAAAGTTCAAAATGACTAATATACTTGGAAGATATCAAGGACTTACTTCACTAGCAGGACTTAAACAATCTTCTCCTGACGGTTGAAGACAGGGACTGAAGGCCATGAGATCTGCCTTGGGCGGCCCCTCCCCAGAGCACACCCGCTGCCGCCTCTGCTGCGAGTAAGACCAGCTCCCCACCGCGCTGGAGTACACCAGCGTGGGCTTCCCGGGTCCGCACGCGCCCTCGCTGGGCGGCGCCGAGCACCGCAGCGCCGTGTACAGCAGCAGCGTGAGCACCAACAGGCTGGACACCGCGCAGATGGCGATGATCAGGTACACGTTCACATCCACCAGAGCGGCCTCCGCGCCAGCGGCGCCCATCGACGCCCGCATAGAGGCCTTGGGCGCTTGGCCGCTGTCCTCCAGCGACAGCAGCACGGTGGCCGTAGCCGTCAGCGCCGGCTCGCCGTGGTCCTTCACCAGCACCAGCAGGCGCTGGCGTGGCGCGTCCGCCTCGTCCAGGGCTCGCGTCGTGCTGATCTCGCCCGTGTACAGCCCCACGCGGAACGGGCTGCGCGCGCCACCCACCGCCGGCTGCAGCTCGTACGACAGCCACGCGTTGTAGCCCGAGTCCGCGTCCACCGCGCGCACCTTCGCCACCACGTGGCCCGCGCCCACCGACCGAGCCACCAACTGGCTCAGCGCGCCCGCCCCGCCGCCCGACCCGGGCAGCAGCAGCGCGGGCGCGTTGTCGTTCTCGTCCAGCACGAACACCTGCAGCGTCACGTTGCTGCCCAGAGGCGGCACGCCCGCGTCGCGCGCGCTCACCTGGAACTGCAGCAGCTCCAGCTCCTCGTGGTCCAGCGGCTGCAGCGCGTACACCTTGCCGCTCTCCGCGTGCACCGACACGTAGCTCGACAGCGCTCGCTCGCCCACCCGCCGCTCCACCAGCGAGTAGGACACCAGCGCGTTCTCCTGCGCGTCCGCGTCCCGAGCCGACACCGTGAAGATGTGGCAGCCGGGCGGGTTGTTCTCCTTCACGAACACCGTGTACTCGGGCTGCGCGAACGCGGGCGCGTTGTCGTTCACGTCGGCCACCTCCACGGACAGGCTGGCTGTGGCCGACAGGGAAGGCGAGCCCGCGTCCCGCGCTGTCACTACCACCTCATAGTTCGCCATATTCTCGCGATCCAAGGCGCTGTCAAGTACCAGCGAATAGTACTTCTTGAAGGTGGACACCAGCTTGAAGGGGACCTGGGGTGTTAGTGAGCAGGTCACCTGCCCGTTGGCGCCGGAGTCGCGGTCGGACACGCTGATCAAGGCGATGACGGTGCCCACCTGAGCGTCCTCTCGCACTGGGAGCGAGAGCGAAGTGATCATTACCTCGGGGGTATTGTCATTCAGGTCCAGAACTTCCACCAGGACCGTGCAGTGACCTGCCATAGAAGGAATCCCTTTATCAATAGCGTTAACCTGAATTTCATACTCATTATTCTCTTCAAAATCCAGTTTACCATAAATCCTAATTTCACCTGTTTCTGCATTTATTGAAAACATACATTTCTCACTCACTGGCAGAATCATTCTGATTCCATAGGAAATTTCTCTATTTGGTCCTTCGTCTAGATCAGAAGCGTTTAGTTGAATCACTCTGGTGTTGTTTGGGATATTTTCAAACAGCACTACTTTATAGCCAGGCGTATCAAACTCAGGAGCGTTGTCATTAACATCCAGGATGGTTATTTGAATCTGAACAGATCCTGTTAGTTCGGGTTTACCGCCATCCAGAGCGGTCAGCAATATATTAAGTTCTGGCATTTCTTCTCTATCCAATGACTTCCGAAGAATGAGTTCAGGCAATACACTTTTATCGGTTTTCGTTATTACTTTAAGAGTAAAATACTCATTTAGACTTAACCTATAGGTCACAAGAGAGTTTAGGCCGATATCCGCATCGGAAGCGCCCTCTAGAGGAAAACGAGAGTCCAGAGGAGCAGATTCAGAAATAAGTACCTTTTGTTCTCCTCTGAACACCGGCGGGTTATCATTAATGTCCTTCACCTCCACCTCCACATGGAACACCTGCAGCGGCCGGTCCACGATCACCTCCAGGTGGATGCTGCACTCCGCGCTCCGCCCGCACAGCTCCTCCCGGTCGATCCGAGAATTCACAAACAAAATGCCATTCTGCAGATTTACCTCCAGAAGGTCCCCGCGGCCTTTGGACGCCACCCGGAACAGGCGCGGCACCAGCTCCGTCAGCTCCAGCCCCAGGTCCTGGGCGATGCGGCCCACGAAGCTGCCGTGTTTGGCTTCCTCAGAGACCGAATAATGGACCTGGCCGCTCCCCGTCTCCCAGGCTGTGAGGAGCAGAAGCGAGAGCAGCAGGCGCCGAGCTTCGAAGCCTCCTCGCCAGGAAAACTCCATTGCAGACAAAGAGATCTCTGAGGTGAGACTGTCAGTTTTAAGAGATAGCTCGCCTGCCAACATTTATGACCAGTCTCCCCTTCTGTAAGTATATATTTAGTAAAATTTACCCAGCATTCCTGTCAGTATGGAGTCGATTATTCTGTGGATGGTTGAAATCTGGGCGTGGAGAAAAAGTTTTCCCTTTTCACCTTTTGAGTGTACAGCGACATCATGTGACTGATTATGTAAGTACAAGAAAGATCCTGAGGTTCTTTTTGGTTTAGCCACTTTTTGGTTCACTTTAAATCTATTTCGACTTTTTGGATGTTTTCATGGATCATTTGTAAATGCCTATTTATTTAATATACATGATATTTGTAACAAAGCACAATAATTCTATTATACTTCAGTTTTAAAAATAGTCTGCTTCAAAGTCGATCATAAAATAATCATTGAAATGTGGCATGTCAGAAGCTACTCCTTAGCTATCATGGCCAATAAAATAAAGAATAATATACATCACCTCTGCCCTTATATTGCTTACAATTCACATTTGTAATGATTTTCATCCTTCAAAAGCACTTCATTTTAAGACTTTAGGAGAAAGCCAAGAATTCCCTCATCTAGTAAAGGAAAAGAAACAAATATTTCATTCATATAAATTATTTTATTCATAAATCTGGTGAATATTATAATTCATCATAAATATGGAAGATGTTTTCGGTTCCTTGATACTCAAATGTGATTACTTTTCATACAACTGCCCTCATTCACATAATATGTTGAAAAAATGAAGCTTCGGTATGGATTCTGGAATATTTTACTCTAGCAGGAGTAAAGGATTTTCCTGTAAAATGTTGAGTCAAAGCCTCCAAATTTCACAGTATTCTGAAGTGGCAGTAGAGCACTAATATGAAAAAGATCACGTGAGATGTTTTGGAGCCCAATCTCATTGACAAAAGTCAAAAAAATATGAACTTCATAATGACCATTTAGTTTCCATTAAAATCTTTCCTTTCAGGCCAGTTAGTAGTTACACGGAATATGCTTCTCTTCAGAAAATCACAATGGTGACTATGATTCAAGGGAGAATAAAAAGACTTCAAAATTTTATTCATTAATTCAAGACCAGCTTTAAGGGAAAACAAAACACAGATAAGATCCCACAGCTAGTTGTGAACAAGTAAATATATTATTTATAAGCTCATTTAAATTCAAATCAAAATCTTTAAACCAATAAGTTATCACCATTCCTTTTACATATAATAAAGGAAACTGAGAAATTAAATCTTTATAGAACCAGAAAATAATACCCAAGAATGGTTCTACAAGTATAAAATAACTTAAATCAACTACCACACTGGCTCTTAATTAATGAAAAACATATTTGAATTTTGATGCTACTGGACTATTTAAATTGTCTATCACCATCAAGCTTCTTCATTTTATATCTTCCATTTTCAAAAATAGTCAATGTACCATAATTGGTAAGCAACCTTATTGTAGTGTGTAGGTAGTCCTCACACACTGTTAGACATAGTTAAATTATTAAACAGACAGGAACATCTAAATTTAGCTTAATACTTAAACAACCAAATTACAAAATAGGATGAAATTACAATTTTACATCATAGAATGTAATCCTGAAATTAAAAATAAGTATAGGGCTTCCCTGGTGGCGCAGTGGTTGAGAGTCCGCCTGCCGAGGCAGGGGACATGGGTTCGTGCCCTGGTCTGGGAAGATCCCACATGCCGCGGAGCGGCTGGGCCCGTGAGCCATGGCCACTGAGCCTGTGCATCCGGAGCCTGTGCTCTGCAACGGGAGAGGCCACAACAGTGAGAGGCCCGTGTACCGTAAAAAAAAAAAAAAAAAAAGTATAAAAGACACTAAATTTGTACCATAGAAATTAATCCACATCATTTGGAATTATCTAAAATGTACATTGATTACTTATGTACTGTGTAAAAGTAATGATTTGCAAAATTTTAACCTTTACCTAAAACATTCCAATTTCACATATATACACTACCAAATGTAAGGCAGATAGCTAGTGGGAAGCAGCCGCATAGCACAGGGAGATCAGCTCCGTGCTTTGTGACGGCCTGGAGGGGTGGGATAGGGAGGGTGGGAGGGAGGGAGACGCAAGAGGGAAGAGATATGGGAACATAAGTATATGTATAACTGATTCACTTTGTTATAAAGCAGAAACTAACACACCACTGTAAAGCAATTATACTCCAATAAAGATGTAAAAAAAATTCCAATTTCATTTTATTAAATTTAAATGACGTTCAGTCATTCCAAGAACTTCATTGGGAAATGGGTTATAATGTATGTCCTACCTAACATCCACATTTATTTATATTTACAAAATTTCATAAGTGATATGATGGTTTAATCACTTTTGAGTCTGAAATATTTCATATTTTAACCTTGTTGCCTAATTTGGAATAAAGAATGTTTTTAGACAATTAATATTGAGAAACAAAGTTTCATAAACAGAGGTCCAAGAATGAGCTTCAGCATGGGATTCTTGAATATTATGCTAAGTGGTATGCTGTGTAATTTTAAGGGGAGAATGGCCATTTATGACTCTCATCAGATTCTCAAAGAGGTCAGTGATTCCACCATCCTACATGTGGCTAAGAACCACTGAATTAGAAGGATGACCTAGAGGTAAATGATCTTTGCTAGAATCTTCAGATGTGGTTAAACCACATGGAAAGAAAATTTTACAAACACCAGCGATAAAGCATTTAAAGATAGGGAATTAAAAATGTTAGATGAGGGAGTTGAGGTTAGCAGATGTAAGCTATTATATATGGAATGCATAAAAAAATGGACCGACAGAGAACTATATTCAGTATCCTATGATACATAATGGAAAAGAATATAAATATATATATATATGTTTGAATCACTTTGCTGTACAGCAGAAATTAACACAACATTGTAAATCAACTATAGTTCAATTTTAAAATGTGAGATGAATGAAATTGATAAATGTCAATAGGCTTCACTTTGACAGAGTTAACTTCTTCTTTCCACATAAATCCAGAAACATAAGAAATAATGCCAGCTAGCATATATTGCAGATATTATAATCCTATATGCATGCCTTTAGCAAATTTGAATAACTTGATTGAGGAATATGAGTGATTTTATTTGCCTAGTTACTTTGGAAGCATAAACCTGGAAGTTCTGTTTCAGTACATAGTACATAAATCTCTCCCCACTTCATGGAACAAAATTAAAAATGGAAAGAACTTTTAGTTATATTATTTCAATGAAATAAGCATACTAGAACAAAAGGCGGCATTTTTTTACTGCAAGTAATATGGAAACAGGTTTTATCTTATTGCTAGAGGAAAAACTAAAGATTATTCAATGGACAATAAGTGTTTAAAACCATAGAAAAAGAAAGGAAAACCCCTTCAAAACAAATTAACAGAGTGTCAAAATTTTGATACAAGCCTGAAGTGAGAAAAGTCAGTGATCTAATAATGTGAAAATATCAAGACAAAAGCCTGTTAAAAAACAAAGAGGATAAGTAAAATTGAAATAATCCACACTGATTATCTACACTACTGAGGGTTAGAGTTGAAATGAAGTGACACAGATCAAATAACAGGAAAGTCATTCTTACATTTTCTTAAACATGTTCTAACAAAACATTAGGAGAAATAGGATATTTATTGGCTAAACAACCTAATACCTCATATGATTAAAATTGTATATGTGTATCATTGGCATTTCACGAACAAACGTTGTTCTTTAAAATGATACTCAAAGTATATAGCATCATTAAAATTTTTTTTTGAAACAAACTGGAATTTAAAAAATTTTAACAGCGACTTCAAAAGGGGGGAATCTATAGAACTCACCTGCCCAGGGTGATTTGATCCTGCCTCCTGCCTTTCCTCTCCGACTTCTCTATCCAGACCGGGAGGAAGGCTGGGGCTGAAGGCCATGAGGTCTGTCTTGGGCGGCCCCTCCCCAGAGCACACTCGCTGCCGCCTCTGCTGCGAGTAAGACCAGCTCCCCACCGCGCTGGAGTACACCAGCGTGGGCTTCCCGGGCCCGCACGCGCCCTCGCTGGGCGGCGCCGAGCACCGCAGCGCCGTGTACAGCAGCAGCGTGAGCACCAACAGGCTGGACACCGCGCAGATGGCGATGATCAGGTACACGTTCACATCCACTAACGCCGTCTCCGCTCCAGCGGCGCCGGTCGACGCCCGCGAAGAGGCCTTGGGCGCCTGGCCGCTGTCCTCCAGCGACAGCAGCACGGTGGCCGTGGCCGTCAGCGCCGGCTCGCCGTGGTCCTTCACCAGCACCAGCAGGCGCTGGTGCGGCGCGTCCGCCTCGTCCAGGGCGCGCGTCGTGCTGATCTCGCCCGTGTACAGCCCCACGCGGAACGGGCTGCGCGCGCCACCCGCCGCCGGCTGCAGCTCGTACGACAGCCACGCGTTGTAGCCCGAGTCCGCGTCCACCGCGCGCACCTTCGCCACCACGTGGCCCGCGCCCACCGACCGAGCCACCAGCTGGCTCACCGCGCCCGCCCTGCCGCCCGGCCCGGGCAGCAGCAGCGCGGGCACGTTGTCGTTCTCGTCCAGCACGAACACCTGCAGCGTCACGTTGCTGCCCAGAGGCGGCACGCCCGCGTCGTGCGCGCTCACCTGGAACTGCAGCAGCTCCAGCTCCTCGTGGTCCAGCGGCTGCAGCGCGTACACCTTGCCGCTCTCCGCGTGCACCGACACGTAGCTCGACAGCGCTCGCTCGCCCACCCGCCGCTCCACCAGCGAGTAGGACACCAGCGCGTTCTCCTGCGCGTCCGCGTCCCGCGCCGACACCGTGAAGATGTGGCAGCCGGGCGGGTTGTTCTCCTTCACGAACACCGTGTACTCGGGCTGCGCGAACGCGGGCGCGTTGTCGTTCACGTCGGCCACCTCCACGGACACGCTGGCTGTGGCCGACAGGGAAGGCGAGCCCCCGTCCCGCGCTGTAACCACCAGTTTATAGACAGACATGCTCTCGCGGTCCAGGGCGCTGTCCAGCACTAGTGAGTAATAGTTCTTGAACGTGGACATGATCTTGAAGGGGACGTTGGGCGTTAGAGAACAGATCACCTGTCCGTTGGCACCAGAGTCGCGATCAGATACACTGATCAGCGCAATGACCGTGCTTGGCTGAGTGTCCTCCCGCACTGGAAGAGACAGGGAAGTCACAGTGACTTCAGGGGCGTTATCATTGGCATCTAAGATTTCGACCCAGACTGTACAGTGACCTGCCATTGGGGGATTCCCCTTATCTGTAGCCTGTACATCAATTTCATAAACCTTGTTTTCTTCATAGTCTAAAGTTCCATTGACCCTTACTTCTCCACTGTTTTCATGTAGTGTAAATAAACGTTTTCCATTGGGCTTAATCGACATCAAGGAGTATGTCACCTCCCCGTTGACTCCTTCATCTTGATCTGTGGCGTTTAACTTTATCACAAGAGTTTCTTTAGCTGCGTTTTCCATCAATCTCACCTTGTATTCTGATTGTTCAAATTCCGGATCATTGTCGTTAATATCCAAGACGCGGACGAAGAGATGAACAGTGCCAGTGAGCTCCGGTTTCCCGCCGTCTGCAGCCGTTAATAGTAAATTAAGTTCCGCAGTTTTCTCTCTATCCAAAGACTTCTTTAATGTAAGTGACAGCCTTTTAGTCTGCTTACTATTTGTTGGTAATTCTAAAGAAAAGTGCTCATTTTGACTTAGTCTGTAGGTCAATTGAGCATTCTCTCCAATATCCGCATCAGAAGCTCCCTCTAGAGGAAAATGAGAGTCAGGTTGCTTAGATTCAGAAATCAGCAGCTTTTGTTCTCTGAGAGAGAACACCGGTGGATTATCGTTAATATCCTTTACTTCCACCTCCACATGGAACACCTGCAGCGGCCGGTCCACGATCACCTCCAGGTGGATGCTGCACTCCAAGCTCCGCCCGCACAGCTCCTCCCGGTCGATCCGAGAATTCACAAACAAAATGCCATTCTGCAGATTTACCTCCAGAAGGTCCCCGCGGCCTTTGGACGCCACCCGGAACAGGCGCGGCACCAGCTCCGTCAGCTCCAGCCCCAGGTCCTGGGCGATGCGGCCCACGAAGGTGCCGTGTTTGGCTTCCTCGGGAATGGAGTAGTAGACCTGGCCGCTGCCCGCCTCCCAGGCTGCGAGAAGCAGAAGCGACAGCAGCAGTCGCCCAGTGTCCAATCCCCTTCTTTCAGACGCGAACATTGCATACATTGACTTCCCAAATAAGATTCTTTACATTTACAGTACCATAGACTCCAGTTTTGGGTTAAGAATCTTACTGAATTTTTGAGAAGTTTCAAAGGATCCTTTAACGGTAGCATCCGGCATGATGGAGTCTTTAAATGCGGAGTTCCTGGCTGCTCAGACCAACCCTTGAATGAACTATTTCCTCCAAGTAAAGAGCGACACCTTGTGCCTGAAATTGTGAGTATTGTACACTACATCCAATACCACAGAATTTTACTTGAGAAAAAAATAAGTTCACGTGTTTCAAGCTATTTTACCCCCCAAATCATATTTCCAAAGTGCTTATTTGTGGAATAAAAATCAGATTTTAAGTCATATTGAAACTGATGGTATATGGAAAATGGCATTTTATTCTTGATTAACATCAAATTGAAATATTTGTTCCTATGTTTGATGTAGAGTTTTACAATTGAAAAAATTATGAAAAAATAAACTCAAACATTTCCTCATATAAAAATATCAAATTTGAATTGTTTTACTTCTAGTCACCCTTGTTACTTTGGCTGCTAGGAAACTCAAAGACAAATTTGAAGTTTTAATAACACTTCTTTAGTCTTTAAGTCTGCATATTGTGTTTTTATCTATGTGCACTTGCTTTCTAGTTATATTTTTATTAGTTCTAATTCTTTATCATTATTTATATTTAATTGTGTTCCTGTTACAAACAACTTTATATGCATTGAAGAACAACAAGAAAAACAAAAATATATTTCAAATTCGGTAGTTTAAAACATAAAATTCATAAGAGAAAAGTCTATTGATGTAGATGAAACATATTTGGCATATATGCTTTCTCATGTAAGTTGCATTGCTAACAGTATAATAAGAGATATCAAAATGACACTTTATGTAATAGTGTCAATATATGAAAGAAGTAGTCTTTTAACTATAGAATGAACTTTTTACCATTCAATGAAATAAAAATCACCATGAAAATTTCTGTGCCATATTGGTATTTCCACTCACCAACGTTGGCTTTTGTATATCTATCAAGTCATATTCATGAAAATAGCTGACCTATTTCGTCTTAAAAGAATTTTGGGTTTGAGATTGTAAGTTTATCCAAAACAAGGGAAATGACTTCTAATCACATTGCCTCTAAGTGCCTAATATTGTGCTAAAAAATCATAGAAAATAATCAAACAATTCAACCAAATGCTAAATGACCTTCCATATTACTTCCATTAGCACTAATGGAAATTCGATTTCATAAAATACCAACTAGAAAATCAGAATTGTTGATGTGAGTTTTCATTGCCTGAAGTTGTAATTTAGTTACATGTCCTTCATCTTTTCATATTACCTTGGGATTTAAGGAGGAAAAAAGAGGGTACAGTGGAAGTTTAGAGTAGAAAGTGGTTCAGAATAAGTATCACTCTAGCTTGAGTATTTTGTTGTATGGTTTTAATGGTTCATGTCGAATCTAAAAATATTACAATGAAAAAAGTACTAGTATATTTATTTGTATGTTAATATTTTCCTTTATCTTGAACACATACATATATTCTATTGCTAATTTTAAACCTTGTTTCATTTTTTTCAAATTTACTCTTTTCCCAATATTATTATTCTGCTAGAATTCTTTTTAAAGACAATTAAAAATTATTTCTTAAAAAACAAACAAAGCAGGCTCATCACCTTTTATGACACTGAATTCTGTTATGCATCTATGAAACAACCACTCATATGAGCCTCTTTTCAAAATATAACATTAGGCTAGATAACAGTAGGTTTAACATGATGTTCAAGGCCTGTCAGATTTATTTTGTAGAAGAAAGAAGCAACAGGCCTCCACCCACTTCATTATGGAAACTGGGGAATGAGATGTTATATGCAATGTGGAGTCTTTAAAGGCAGAGAAATAAACATGAGAATGTTTACCCAAGGGAGATGATGACATTACATGTCTGAATTAAAACCAGTTGTTAATTTAGGAATTACTTTCCAGAAATGTGGTATTTTGCAAGTATATAAAGTGACATTGGATGAACACCAATTCGTAAAAGAGTTTGATATATTGTATGAACCAATGACACGACTTTTGCACTTTGGCTGTGCTATTTCAGATATCACTATCTCAGCTAGCTCCTAAAGAATAGATTATGATATCTTTGAACTCATCTTTGGGGATGGGCCTGAGATCCGGCAATAGGCTAATGCCAAGAAGTCACATCGATATAGTTGTTAACATTGATTGTGTAAGATTGATTGAAAAGGCTAAGGAACTTCGTGCCTGACCTTTTCTAAATCAATCTGGTTAGTCTTAAATTCCAGCTGTATGTCTTGATAGTCAAGTATTGGAGTGCATGGTTTAATGTTCTACCAGTCCTCATCATCCACTATTATTTCATAATAGGTCTAGTACTACTATTTATTGAAAACATTAAACAGAGAAATAGATCTTGAAGCCATTCTTGGAAACCCAGTACGTTCTTCAAAATTAACAGATTAGAAGTACTGTCTACAAAACTGTAGAATATACGCAGTGATGTTCACTCTGTGCTATCATGGCTTATTGAAGTATACACAGTTATTTGATCACAGATCATTTGTTCAATTGGCACAAATCTCTCAGACAACAAGATTGAAGGAGTCTGAATCTTGAAAGACCCACACACTTTCAAAGATTTTCATGAGAAATATACACCTTTAAAGCTGTTATTGAAGTATACAATTTTGGAAACAATTATTGATCCTTCACTGATGTTCAGGATCCAAGAAATAATCATATTACCGCTTATATTTGTCAAAACATTATTCTTATTCACAGTGTAAAAAGAACAAGGTCATTTCCACATGTATTATTTGGCTTTGGTGTTCTGCAAGAACTTTGCAGACCTCAGTCTTCTGATTTTCCTCATATATTAAATGATTCTGCTTATTTATATCACTTCCAAACAACTGATCAATAGTCCTTATCAGACAACTCTTAATTATTTACCGATCAAATAATGTAAAAACCTATCTCAATGTGGCACTAAGACAAATGATAATGATGTCCATGAAACTTCTGAGAAAAAAAAATCACTTAGCAACATAAAAAAATAAACATAAAAAAATCTTAATTCCTATCTCAGTTATGATATTGTACAAAGTTAACCATGAAGATAATCATGAAGGGTTTTTCTAAGCAAAACAGAAAGGAGGATTACTCTGTATACAGCTTGTGCTTGATTCTCCTAGCCAGAACTATGCCTCATCAGATAAAAGATTTACTCTACAAAGTTCTACAATAAATTAAAGAATGGCTCTCAAATCTAAGAGATATGCATTTGAATATCATCTCCATCATGTACTAGCTGGATAGCAGTGGACAAGATAGATAAACATCTCAACATCTCTTATCTAATCTTTAGAACTTGGATAGTCAAATGTACTTTACAAGTTGTTATAAGACTTAAATGAAATTATGTATTTTAAGCCCTTCATGCCATATCTTACAAATAGAAATATCTCAAATAGTGGTGGTTGATTATAATTAGTGACCAATGTTTACTCTTGTTCTATTCTGTAGCTATCAATGAAGAAAATTCCAGTACCATAAACTAGGATATGGCTTTTCCTTTTCTGAAGATTTCCTAATGTTCATCTTCATGGAAATCACCCTACATTCTAGGTAGAAAATAGCCTTCTCAGAATTTCTATTAACTTTACCCTATCTATAACGTGGTTCTCCTCCCATATGTAAATATATCATATATAATTTATTTCTCCATTCAGTACAATTAAAGAATCTCTAATTTGTACATTTGAGCCAAAAAGAACAAAATAAACTTCCACATTATTTGATTCACACCCTTACAGCTCTAATTTCAAGTTCTCTGTGATATCTTTAAAGAAAACAATTCACACGAACATAGCATTGAGACAAAAAAAGAGTTTGTATCAATATATCTAAAGTACTCAATGTTAAAAACATTTTGAGTACACAATGTTAAATACTGAAATGTGATCAACAGCACCATTGTCAAATGGAAGTGCCGTTATATATATTCCATGATTGTTATGCTTAAATTATTTAGAGCAATGTTATTTTGAAGACCAGGCATCTTGGTGAATACAGGCAGAAGTATCACAATTCCCCTATATGGGAAGACCCTTTTGAACCTCAAAGCACAAAGAAGTGTGAATTTCCCACTCTAAAATATTTTCATACAGCCTCATTACAGGTACCATGAATGGAAGAAATATAAGTATGGTCAATGCTCAAATAAATTTTCCAAATAAATTAGAAGATAGCAGAAATTAATGTGGAGGAGAGCAGCAATGCGTTCAACAGGCAACTAGCAAAATTGTCATTACATTAGAAAAAATTTTAAGTTGTCTATCTGAAGCAGCTGAAGACTATGAAGAAAATAAGTTTAAATTATGAGGGGATTAAAGACAAAAAAAGTAAAATCATCCCCAAAGGAAAGGCTAAAATTCTACCTACTTTCTCAAAGAAGCATGTCATTGATTATAAAGAAACAAAATCATTTATAAAATGAGGCCACCTTAACAGCCCATGCCCGTCAGTAATACACAAGCTTATAGATTATAGGAAGGTAAGAATGTACACATGTATAAACCCCAAAAAACCAAATTATGAATTGTTAGGGTAATTTTGAATGCATAAACATAATGCGTAGAGGACACCAAATAGAATAAGAAAATGAATAGGAAGAATAAACTTGCTGCAAAATTGAGAAGTAGAAGATTTGAGCCTCACCCACATCCTCCATTTCCCATCAGTGATCCTTGTCTCCTTCCTGGCTGACTTAGCCTTGCTCATTTACAGGAAGCTTTAGCAGTCTATTTCATTTTTACTATTATTATTATTTCTCCAACTAAATAATAGTCCCCGTATATTCAAGAAGACTGTGGTGAAAAGTAATAAAAATGGCTGTACTTCCATCGTGCTTTAGAAAAAACCATCGCAAGAAAAAGACAACAAATAACTGAAGCAATGGACTTAACAGTAATTTGTTAGTGAACTACTATGTGATTGACATTAAGAGGCATGATACATCTCAGAATTACTGTACTTACATTCTCGCAAAATTCCTGTTGGTCTCCAATATCTCCAGAACTCGAACCTGGAGGGACACTAGGGCTGAAGGCCATGAGATCTGCCTTGGGCGGCCCCTCCCCAGAGCACACCCGCTGCCGCCTCTGCTGCGAGTAAGACCAGCTCCCCACCGCGCTGGAGTACACCAGCGTGGGCTTCCCGGGCCCGCACGCGCCCTCGCTGGGCGGTGCCGAGCACCGCAGCGCCGCGTACAGCAGCAGCGTGAGCACAAACAGGCTGGACACCGCGCAGATGGCGATAATCAGGTACACGTTCACATCCACCAGAGCGGCCTCCGCGCCAGCGGCGCCCGTCGACGCCCGCGTAGAGGCCTTGGGCGCCTGGCCGCTGTCCTCCAGCGACAGCAGCACGGTGGCCGTGGCCGTCAGCGCCGGCTCGCCGTGGTCCTTCACCAGCACCAGCAGGCGATGGCGTGGCGCGTCCGCCTCGTCCAGGGCGCGCGTCGTGCTGATCTCGCCCGTGTACAGCCCCACGCGGAACGGGCTACGCGCGCCACCCACCGCCGGCTGCAGCTCGTACGACAGCCACGCGTTGTAGCCCGAGTCCGCGTCCACCGCGCGCACCTTCGCCACCACGTGGCCCGCGCCCACCGACCGAGCCACCAGCTGGCTCAACGCGCCCGCCCCGCCGCCCGGCCCGGGCAGCAGCAACGCGGGCGCGTTGTCGTTCTCGTCCAGCACGAACACCTGCAGCGTCACGTTGCTGCCCAGAGGCGGCACGCCCGCGTCGTGCGCGCTCACCTGGAACTGCAGCAGCTCCAGCTCCTCGTGGTCCAGCGGCTGCAGCGCGTACACCTTGCCGCTCTCCGCGTGCACCGACACGTAGCTCGACAGCGCTCGCTCGCCCACCCGCCGCTCCACCAGCGAGTAGGACACCAGCGCGTTCTCCAGCGCGTCCGCGTCCCGAGCCGACACCGTGAAGATGTGGCAGCCGGGCGGGTTGTTCTCCTTCACGAACACCGTGTACTCGGGCTGCGCGAACGCGGGCGCGTTGTCGTTCACGTCGGCCACCTCCACGGACACGCTGGCCATGGTCGACAGAGAAGGCGAGCCCCCGTCCCTCGCGATCAGTACTAAAGCATATTCCGACACTTTCTCTCGGTCCAGGGCGCTGTCCAGCACTAGCGAATAGTAATTCTTGAAGGTGGACACCAGTTTGAAGGGGACTTGGGGTGTTAGTGAGCAGGTCACCCGCGCATTGCCACCGGCGTCATGGTCGGTTACACTGATTAGAGCGATGACAGTCCCCGGTGGAGCATCCTCTGGAATAGAAAGCAACAGTGACGTCACTAGCAACTCTGGGGCATTATCGTTGATGTCCAAGACTTCTATCAAGATTGTGCAGTGACCAAACATTGGGGGGTTTCCTTTGTCAACTGCTTCTATTTGAAGTTTCCATAATTTAATTTCTTCAAAATCTATTTTTCCATTCACTTTTATTTCTCCACTGTTTGCATCTATGCGAAAAGAGGCTTCTGTATTAGAGGAGACATCAGTTGCAAAGGAATAAAGAATGTGGCCGTTTGAACCCTCGTCCAAATCCGAGGCGTTAAGTCTAATAACCAGTGTACCGTTTCTTGAATTTTCCAGTAATTTTATACGATAAACTGCTTTGTCAAACACTGGGGCGTTGTCATTTGCATCCAGCACTGTGATGTTTAACTGTACAGTGCCTGTCAGCTCAGGTTTGCCCCCATCCGTTGCTTTGAGCACCAAGAGAAGCTCTGAAGTGACTTCCCTGTCTAAAGGTTTTTTTAGTACTAGTTCGAGCGGTGTTACCTGCTCGTCGTTGGTCGGTACTTCCAGAGAGAAATACTCATTGGGGCTCAGTCTGTAAGTCAGCAGAGCGTTGGCCCCGATATCTGCATCGGAGGCGCCCTCTAGTGAAAAATGAGAGTCAAGAGGCCTAGTTTCGGAAATAAAGAGATTTTTGTGTGTCGCTGGGAATACAGGCGGATTGTCGTTAATATCCTTTATTTCCACCTCCACATGGAACACCTGCAGCGGCCGGTCCACGATCACCTCCAGGTGGATGCTACACTCCGCGCTCCGCCCGCACAGCTCCTCCCGGTCGATCCGAGAATTCACAAACAAAATGCCATTCTGCAGATTTACCTCCAGAAGGTCCCCGCGGCCTTTGGACGCCACCCGGAACAGACGCGGCACCAGCTCCACCAGCTCCAGCCCCAGGTCCTGGGCGATGCGGCCCACGAAGCTGCCGTGTTTGGCTTCCTCGGGGACCGAATAATGGACCGGGCTGCTCCCTGTCTCCCAGGCTGCGAGGAGCAGAAGCGAGTGAAGCAGGAGCCAGGCTCCCTGCCTCTCTGGTCCTGAAGTTAACATCGTGACTCGCTTCTGGTTAGTAAATAAACACTTCATGAGTAGAAATATGTAGTCCTTTTGAGACCTTCCTTCTGAGTCTTTGTTCCTGATATCCCAGCTGATCTTAACAATATGGGTGTGTTTATAGTCTATAAAGCACCGGAACAGTGGCGAGCCTTTCTGGTGCGAGAATAATCGTTATTTATTTATTTTTTTTCCGGTTAAAACAATCCTCTCCTTGGAGAACAACGACATCCTGTGGCTTAAAGTGGAAGTGTGTTTATCGTTTGTACTTTCTTTCACTTATATTGCTTCTTTCGTGATTCCTTCATATTGGTCCATTGTGTGTGTGTGTAATTTTAATTCTTTCATTATATATTCTTTGTGTGTGACCACTAGCTCTTTAAAGGTGGTTCGGTTTTACAAATTAGAATTCCAAGAAGAGTTTTATCTTGGATATGGGTATCTAAGAGAACATATTAGAGCGCTATGTTATGTATATGAACAAGAAAAAAATCCATATATGTAGGTTATTAGCAATACAGTTTTTTAGACTTTTAGAAATAGATTTTTGAATGGCTCCTTATTAAGTTTACTCCATTGCTAACACTCTATAATGTTCTATTGCTTAATATTTATACTATGTAAATTATTCTAAACGTTTAGTCCAATTGTGTAGAGGATAACTCAAAATACCAGTTCTCTAAGTTACCATCTCAACTTGAGGCTGTTTCAAACCCATGCTCATATGCAAGCTACTTATCAGTTTGTCCAAAAAACATATTTGCTTCGATGTTAATGAATTTACCAAGTACTGACTCCTGGAAATACAAAACATATTTACCTTTGTCTCATTTAAAAGTTTTTTTTCAATTACTGTATGTGCTCAGGGTGAATGCTGTAGTTTCCAACCTGAAGGACAGTGTAAATTTGCATTATATTCATTGCTATTTGTAAAAGTAATCTCTTTCTACCCCCCACCAAAAAAAACCCACTGATGAGGAATTCAAGTTATATTTGTCACTTTGTTTAAACGCATTCTATTCCAGAATGGGTTTAAGGAGGTTAGGGTATCAAGAGTATTCTAAATCTTATTTAATCACTCAATTTTATTTTCTTGTTTTACTCAAATTTTTTTAAATGCTGAAATTTGCATAATTATTGATTGCAATAAAGTTTATCAGTGTTGTCTTAGAAAAATACTTTAATCCTGAATTTCCCTACTAAAAAAAATTATAAATGTTTACCCAAGGAAATCTTAGATTTTATGTAATAGCTACAGTCTTTATTTTAAACACATTTTAAAATAGTGATTCAATAATTAAATCTATGCCAAAGATTTACAGTTCTAACTACAGCTAGTTCTTTTATTAATTGTGGAAGCCATAAATTCAAGACCAACATATTTACCTAAAGAAGAGAAGGAAAAATTTTAGCACATGGGGGTGGCTAAATTTGAGAAAAAGACATTACTAGGAAATAAACCTCCTCATGTTTGCTGATTGAAATACTTCATTCCCTTTAGGAACGACTCCATGCTGTAGGTCCATTCTATTTTTGCTTTTAAGAATCCCTTCAGGGCTTCCCTGGTGGCACAGTGGTTGAGAGTCTGCCTGCCAATGCAGGGGACTCGGGTTCGTGCCCCGGTCCGGGAAGATCCCACATGCTGCGGAGCGGTTGGGCCCGCAAACCATGGCCGCTGAACCTGCGCGTCCGGGGCAAAAAAAAAAAAAAAAAGAATTCCTTCACTAATTAAGTACATATGAGAGATAGTTTTTAAAGCTCCTACGTTCCAAGGCTATCATATAGCTAATTACTACAGTATACCAATAAACCTATGGGTTCATTACTCTTTTTTTCCCCCCCCCCACCACGCAGCATGTGGGATCTTAGTTCCCCAATCTGGGATCGAACTCCTCACCCCCTACAGTGGAAGCGCAGAGTTTTAACCACTGGACCACTAGGGAAGTCCCTCTCACCTTGAAACAAGGTATCACAAATACTATGCTGCCAAGAGCAAAGGAATATTCATAATTAGTCTCATTTTAATGCCATCTAATAAAGAGCGTGTTAAATATGTTTATAAAAATAAGAAGTTTTAAAAGAAATGGGCTAACTCCTTTTTTTGTCAAGAATGTTAAAAGCAATCCTTGATTTGGGAAAATATATGGTTTCATCCTAAAATTTCAGTCATTCTGAATTGAATTAAACTGTCTACAAAGGTTTTTAAAAATATTTATGTTAATAACAGAGCCAGTGGCAGACATTATCCGACTAAACTCAGTTAAAAAAAAAAAGTAAAAAACTGAAATAAAAATTCAAAAAAACATTTAAAATTCAAAACACTTAATTTAATTCCATAGATTAGGACTTTTTAAAATGGTAATCTTCCAGTCTACATAATCTACTATTAAGAATAAAGTGTAGGGCTTCCCTGGTGGCGCACTGTTTGAGAGTCCGCCTGCCAATGCAGGGAACACGGGTTCGTGCCCCGGTCTGGGAGGATCCCACATGCCGCGGAGCGGCTGGGCCCGTGAGCCATGGTCGCTGAGCCTGCGCGTCCGGAGCCTGTGCTCCGCAACGGGAGAGGTCACAACAGTGAGAGGCCCGCGTACCACCAAAAAAAAAAAAGAATGAAGTGTAAACACTGAAGTTACAGTATGCATTATGTTATGTTGCACTACACATTCTGTACTTAGGGAGCAAAAACCACACTTTCATCGTGAAGGAAATTGATCGTAGCAGGTTTTTGTTACTGTAGCAAGGTTATTTCAATTTTTAGATTTAAAAATTAAATAAAATTATAAAGTACTAATCTAACAAATATTTTTAAATAAAAAATAGTTTATGAAAAAATAAAAACCTTCAACCGACATCAAATATTTATATTGGAAAATATAAATGAATTGAGAAAAATGGCATATATTAAAAATTGAAGTATTGAGCAAAAGTTGATGCACAAGGTACTGTATATAGAATATAAAGTGAACTTTTAGAATAAACTATATTACAAATGGAATTACTAAGGAATATTTGAGGAATTATATAAATACATGGTATTTAGACAAAGAATGAAGGTATTCCAAGATACATATTTGAGGGGGAAAGCGGTGAAATAAAATATTCACAAAGCAAACTATAAAAATTGAAAAGCAATAACCCACCTTGCTAGAGTGGTTGCCTCCAGTAGACTGTTCTTCCCCTTCTACGTCTGGTAGTGGACACGGCGTAAGACTGGGGCTGAAGGCCATGAGATCTGCCTTCGGCGGCCCCTCCCCAGAGCACACCCGCTGCCGCCTCTGCTGCGAGTAAGACCAGCTCCCCACCGCGCTGGAGTACACCAGCGTGGGCTTCCCGGGCCCGCACGCGCCCTCGCTGGGTGGCGCCGAGCACCGCAGCGCCGTGTACAGCAGCAGCGTGAGCACAAACAGGCTGGACACCGCGCAGATGGCGATGATCAGGTACACGTTCACATCCACCAGAGCGGCCTCCGCGCCAGCGGCGCCCGTCGACGCCCGCGAAGAGGCCTTGGGCGCCTGGCCGCTGTCCTCCAGCGACAGCAGCACGGTGGCCGTGGCCGTCAGCGCCGGCTCGCCGTGGTCCTTCACCAGCACCAGCAGGCGATGGCGCGGCGCGTCCGCCTCGTCCAGGGCGCGCGTCGTGCTGATCTCGCCCGTGTACAGCCCCACGCGGAACGGGCTGTGCGCGCCACCCGCCACCGGCTGCAGCTCGTACGACAGCCACGCGTTGTAGCCCGAGTCCGCGTCCACCGCGCGCACCTTCGCCACCACGTGGCCCGCGCCCACCGACCGAGCCACCAGCTGGCTCAGCGCGCCCGCCCCGCCGCCCGGCCCGGGCAGCAGCAGCGCGGGCACGTTGTCGTTCTCGTCCAGCACGAACACCTGCAGCGTCACGTTGCTGCCCAGAGGCGGCACGCCCGCGTCGCGCGCGCTCACCTGGAACTGCAGCAGCTCCAGCTCCTCGTGGTCCAGCGGCTGCAGCGCGTACACCTTGCCGCTCTCCGCGTGCACCGACACGTAGCTCGACAGCGCTCGCTCGCCCACCCGCCGCTCCACCAGCGAGTAGGACACCAGCGCGTTCTCCTGCGCGTCCGCGTCCCGCGCCGACACCGTGAAGATGTGGCAGCCGGGCGGGTTGTTCTCCTTCACGAACACCGTGTACTCGGGCTGCGCGAACGCGGGCGCGTTGTCGTTCACGTCGGCCACCTCCACGGACACGCTGGCTGTGGCCGACAGGGAAGGCGAGCCCCCGTCCCGCGCTGTCACCACCACCTCATAGTTCTCCAAGGTCTCGCGGTCCAGGGCGCTGTCCAGCACCATCGAATAGTAATTCTTGAAGGTGGACACCAGTTTGAAGGGGACATGAGGTGTTAATGTGCAGGTCACCTGCCCGTTGGCGCCAGAGTCACGGTCGGACACGCTGATTAAGGCGATGACGGTGCCCACCTGAGCGTCCTCTCGCACCGGAAGAGCCAAAGAAGTGACAACCACCTCAGGTGAATTATCGTTTTCATCCAGGATTTCCACTAGGACAGTGCAGTGACCAACCATAGGTGGGTTTCCTTTATCTGTAACATCTACATGAATTTCGTAAGTATTACTATCCTCAAAGTCAATAGCATCGTTTACTCTTATTTCTCCTGTGCTTTCATTCATTAGAAATTTCCTTCTTGTGCTGGGTGGGACCAAAGAGCTAAATGAATATATTATTTCCTTATTTATCCCTTCATCCACATCAGAAGCATTTAGCCAGATGACTAATGTTTGGTTCGCTGAATTTTCATACATCTTAACTTCATAAACGGATCGGTCAAATAGAGGTGCATTATCATTGGCGTCTAACACCAGGATCAGCAGAGTAACAAATCCCGTCAGTTCGGGTTTGCCTCCATCAGTTGCCGTTAATAACAACTGAAGCTGAGGATTTTCTTCACGATCCAGCAGTTTTCGTAGAACAAGCACTGGAAATTTGCCTTTGTCCTTTTTGTTTATAATATCAAGATTGAAAAAGTCATTTGGACTGAGTCTGTAAGTAAGCACTGCGTTCTCTCCGATATCCGCATCAGATGCCCCTTCTAGAGGAAATCGAGAGTCAAGCGGTCGAGATTCATAAATTGAGAGCTTTTGTTCTGAGACAGAGAAGACCGGCGGGTTGTCATTAATGTCCTTCACCTCCACCTCCACATGGAACACCTGCAGCGGCCGGTCCACGATCACCTCCAGGTGGATGCTGCACTCCGCGCTCCGCCCGCACAGCTCCTCCCGGTCGATCCGAGAATTCACAAACAAAATCCCATTCTGCAGATTTACCTCCAGAAGGTCCCCGCGGCCTTTGGACGCCACCCGGAACAGGCGCGGCACCAGCTCCGTCAGCTCCAGCCCCAGGTCCTGGGCGATGCGGCCCACGAAGGTGCCGTGTTTGGCTTCCTCCGGGAGCGAGTAATGGACCTGGCTGCTCCCTGTCTCCCAGGCTGCAATGAGCAGAAACGAGAGAAGCAGGCGCTGGGTTCTCTGCCTGATAGGTCTGTAGACCAACATCATAACTTTCTCCTGTTTTACAAATCAGTGACTCGGCGTCCAGAACACACCCACCGCTCCGATTTTTTCTATTCGATTTCTTGCATCCAATTTTATTGAAATGGCTGAGATCTCCGAATGTAGCTCTTTCCTAGTCCTTGAGAAACAGGATCATGCCTTTGTTCTGAAAAGCCATTTTGTGGAAGACAGCGACACCCGGTGGCTTAACGTGTAAGTACAATTCCATGAGTTTAACAACTCTTGTTCCTATCTTTTCATTCTATTTTCATATATTTGGGTCTCTATGGACTTTCCAAGACTCACATTACGTTTCTTTTGTATATAATAATAATCATTGTCGATACGTAGTGCCGCATTTTTCTTAAGTGGAAAATCACAGAGAAGTAATTCCTTCCCTAACCATGATTGTCTTTAGCTGAATTTGAAAACACGCTTAATATTTGTATAATACTGAGTGTACTAGCATTTTGTTGGATAACAAATTTAAGTCTCTTCAACTTCTAAACCTTAATTCACTTCTCCTTGTCATTATTTTGATATTAAATAAACCTTATTCAGACACTAATCTCAAGCATCAGTTCTCTGTGAGGTATTTGCAACTTCTAAATGCCAATCATCACTAGAATGTAGAGAGATCACAGGCTTCAACATCAGAAATTCCTCTCTTCTGATTCCTAGTCTCCAACTTACTAGTGTGTGACTTGGGGAAAATAATTTAACCTATCTCCGTCTCAGTTTTCACTTTCATAACATTCATAACATATTAATAATAATATGGTAGTTGCATGAACTATGATATATTAAGTGCCTAGTATAATACCTCAAGGAGAGTGAGTGCTTCATAAACGGCAGTTGTTCTCAGGGCTCACTTTAGCCACGTTAGTTTCATAATGCTCAAGACCAAAATTGGCTCTTTGGATAAAATGATTACCTATAGAATGGCGTCACCCTATAAAGCCTTTACATATTGCTGCTGCACAGGCTGAGTGGTGTTCCTGTCTTTAAGAAGACAGAAAAGTGCTTTTATTGAGAAATTGGTTATACAGGGGAAGTTTCACTTTTTTATACACATCTCACATGGGCAAAAAGAATCTTAATTTTGATTCAAAATAATTAAAAATTTATGATTTCCAATTTCAGAGACAACTAATTTCATCTTTGTTATATTTATGTTTTTCAAATACCCCAAATATACAGTTTTGGCATTATCTAATAATTTTATAAGTGTCAAAGTTTTTCATCACCTGCAGTAAAAAATTCTTTCTCTCTCTCAAAATTCTTGGAATCAAATATTCAGTAACTGAAATTCTCCATTAATATATCTATGGTGGACTTCCTGGGTGGTCCAGTGGTTAAGACTCCACGCTTACAGTGAAGGGGGTTCGGGTTCAATCCCTGGTCGGGGAACTAAGATCCTGTATGCCTCGCGGTGCAGGCAATATACTATATGCTACTGATAAAAGTTGAAGTTTCTCTTTTTCAAAAAAAAAGGAAAACTGGGCTTCCCTGGTGGCGCAGTGGTTGAGAGTCCGCCTGCCGATGCAGGGGACACAGGTTCGCGCCCCAGTCCGGGAAGATCCCACATGCCGCGGAGCGGCTGGGCCCGTGAGCCATGGCCGCTGAGCCTGTGCGTCCGGAGCCTGTGCTCCGCAACGGGAGAGGCCACAACAGTGAGAGGCACGCGAGAGGCCACAACAGTGAGAGGCACGCGTACCGCAAAAAAAAAAAAAAAAAAAGGAAAACTTACTGATGGGAGATTTTGTCTCATCCAAAGGTTAATTTCTTACTTTAATTATTTTTTTAAAGAAGTCAATAATTTTGAACTCTGAAAAATAGAATATTTATAGAATAAATAAGAAAATTTACAGGAATGAGGGTCACTGATTCATCGATGTATGTGTGCTTCTAACTTCTGTTTTTATACTTCTCTACTCCTTTAGAATGATTTTAGGGTCAAAGTCTATTCATATTCTGATTTTAAGGGTTACTTTTCTTATACAGCATGAATTAAAATGTAATGAGTTAATCTATCCACCCACAATAGCAATGTTCAGTGTAAGCTACTATCTGGAGTCTAAAAATAAGTTTATCATTGATTAATCATCTCAACACAAGGCAATGATATAAACTAAATTCCATTGCTGTTAATGAGCATTTTTAACCAGGTAATAACATAAATGCCCCAATACAAATCTCCAATAATGAATGAAAAGTAGTGTAGTTAAATTATATCCTGTCAAATAATAGGAACTTGCTTTGCCAAGCAACTCAATAGGGCTATAGCCTCTAAAACTTCAGTTGGATAAGAATCACCTGGAATGCTTGTTAAAATGCAAATTTGCCAATACCTCTTATTTCAGAAACTTGAGGTGGTGTCTGGGAAGCAGAATGTTCAATAAGGACCCCAGATATTGCTAAAGCAGTTAGCATTGTCAGGCCTGAGGATAGGCTGACCATAAAAACCAGTTTGCCTGAAATATGCTCTATGTTTGTCTGTGGTCTTGTATACATTTGTATAGTGCCCCTTTCACTCTCAAAAGTGTCTGAGATCGAGTCATAACTTAGTTAGCCCTATCTAGAAACTACAGTTAACAGACTGGCATAGGGGAGCTTCATTATTGGTCTCATGATTCTGGCTTGAATTGAGCAATGAAGTGTCTTCCAAGCTCTCACCTCTCTATTTTGGACTTCCCAGCTGTTTTTAATCCTGAATTTCCTGAATCCCAGTGTGCTCATGCTTCCTGATGACCCAAAAGATAAATTCATTACTAAGATGTTCACTGATCTTCTGAAAATTTGCATACAATGATAGCCCATATTCTGGGAGAGAATAAAGATTAGTATAAGGGACTATATTACCATTTATATCAATGCAGCCATCAATAATAAAGAGTAAAATGTTTAATTATAAAATATGTAGTAAGTACTTAATGAATAATACTAGTTCTAAGATACTAGAGGAACGGTGGCAGTTTTTTGGGGCGGAAGCAAATGACACTTCTAGCATCCCTTAATCCATATAACATAATCAAATACCTGGGCCCAAGTACAAGTGGCATATGGAACCTGAAAAAGTACAAGGACAGAGATATTTGAAGGTATAAGTCTGGATTTAAGGTGAGTTGTGCCAACAGACATAGGTTTTATGACAAGAGTTCAGAGAATATTCAAGTTTTCAAGAAATAAAATGGGAAAAAAATAGATTGCTTTGTAGCATAAACCAAACATGTGTCGTTTGGAGAGAAACAAAGTACTGAAATATTTAAGTGATTTTTACTTGCAAGTGCCTGGTTACATTGTGGCTCTATTCTCAAGTCCACTCTAACTTGCTCTGTTGAATTTTCAATTAAGAAATGCCTTGTAAAATACCTGACATGATAAAAAATAAAATAAAACCCCTGAGTAGAAATATAAAACACATTACAAAAATGCAATGTAAGAATAAAGGAAGTTTTTAAGATATAAATTAGAAAAACAAAACGAATGCTTGGACTAAAGATAGAGTGTGGAGAACCACCAATTTGAAACTTGCAAACCATAATCCAGGAAATGTAAGTTTAGCTTGTAGTGACTTTAAAGGTGCACAATCTCATCTCCAGATTTCTGTCTTTTGGAATACTGAGAGAAAAAGTGAATCCTCATGTAAACTGGTCAAGTTCCAGACAACAATTTCAAGAGAATTCAAAGTGTGAAATATGGGTATATCTTTAATGCCCCAGCATTATATTACTAAGAGAAAATTTCAATAAAAGGAGAAAGTCTTCTTCAGGAAAGAAAGTACCTTTCAGGAAGTATTTTCTTCAATATCAGATAAAACATGAATTTCAAAAAAATTTCTATGTGTAGAAAAGATTCTCAATCAACATTTTCTTATGATCTACACTGTCAGACAATGTAAGGAAACATATTTTGAACAAATGGGAATAAGAGTTATATTTGAAACAATTATTGTCAACATTAAATTCCTAAAGTAAAGCAACTGTTTTCTAGGTATATTGGAAGTTGCTTATTGAAGTTACAGACACTAACTAGTGCTGACCGCCGTGTCTCCAGAAAGTTAGGAAACTATAAGTTGACAAGGTAAGAGTGACTGCATATTATCTGCTATGGGGTTGTTTAAAAACAATATAATTAGACTAAACTACCATGCTTACTTTAGAAATAAATTATCATTTGATAGAGTGGTGATGCAGTTAATGTGTAATGACTAAATTTGTTTTCACCTAATAGTTTTCAGGTCGGTGGCAGCAATTAATCAGGAATTCAATATGACTCCCACAACAGGTTTTAAATAAAATGGATTCAGCTCTAATAAATGTCTGTTCAGTGTATGGTTTATAATAATTCTCAACTAGAAGTCGAAGCAAAAGTCAGTTACAAAGTTAAGGTTCACTTTCCGGAAATAAAATTAAACATCCTGGCAGAACTAGAAAAAATTGGATAAAAATTATTTAAAAGTATCTTATAGGATAATTAAAATATTTTGCAAGACTAAATGAATACATACATAAAAAAACAAAATATTAGAGCAACCCACCTTCCCAGAGGAGTCCAAAGAAGCTTGTGGGTCTCCACTTCCATCTACAGATCCAGGACACGGAGGTAGGCTGGGGCTGAAGGCCATGAGGTCGGTCTTGGGCGGCCCCTCCCCAGAGCACACCCGCTGCCGCCTCTGCTGCGAGTAAGACCAGCTCCCCACCGCGCTGGAGCACACCAGCGTGGGCTTCCCGGGCCCGCACGCGCCCTGGCTGGGCGGCGCCGAGCACCGCAGCGCCGTGTACAACAGCAGCGTGAGCACCAACAGGCTGGACACCGCGCAGATGGCGATGATCAGGTAAACGTTCACATCCACCAGACCGGCCTCCGCGCCAGCGGCGCCCGTCGACGCCCGCGAAGAGGCCTTGGGCGCCTGGCCGCTGTCCTCCAGCGACAGCAGCACGGTGGCCGTGGCCGTCAGCGCCGGCTCGCCGTGGTCCTTCACCAGCACCAGCAGGCGATGGCGTGGCGCGTCCGCCTCGTCCAGGGCGCGCGTCGTGCTGATCTCGCCCGTGTACAGCCCCACGCGGAACGGGCTGTGCGCGCCACCCGCCACCGGCTGCAGCTCGTACGACAGCCACGCGTTGTAGCCCGAGTCCGCGTCCACCGCGCGCACCTTCGCCACCACGTGGCCCGCGCCCACCGACCGAGCCACCAGCTGGCTCAGTGCGCCCGCCCCGCCGCCCGGCCCGGGCAGCAGCACCGCGGGCGCGTTGTCGTTCTCGTCCAGCACGAACACCTGCAGCGTCACGTTGCTGCCCAGAGGCGGCACGCCCGCGTCGCGCGCGCTCACCTGGAACTGCAGCAGCTCCAGCTCCTCGTGGTCCAGCGGCTGCAGCGCGTACACCTTGCCGCTCTCCGCGTGCACCGACACGTAGCTCGACAGCGCTCGCTCGCCCACCCGCCGCTCCACCAGCGAGTAGGACACCAGCGCGTTCTCCTGCGCGTCCGCGTCCCGAGCGGACACCGTGAAGATGTGGCAGCCGGGCGGGTTGTTCTCCTTCACCAGCACCGTGTACTCGGGGTGCGCGAACGCGGGCGCGTTGTCGTTCACGTCGGCCACCTCCACGGACACGCTGGCTGTGGCCGACAGCGAAGGCGAGCCCCCGTCCCTCGCGGTCACCACCACTTCATAGTTTGCCACCCTCTCGCGGTCCAGGGCGCTGTCCAGCACCAGCGAGTAGTAATTCTTGAAGGTGGACACCAGTTTGAAGGGGACATGAGGCATCACAGAACAGGTCACCTGTCCATTTGCACCTTCGTCTCGGTCAATAACGCTGATCAGGGCAATGATTGTCCCCAGCTGTGCGTCCTCTTTGACAGGGAGCCAGAGCGTTTTGATAATCAACTCTGGAGCAAAGTCGTTAGTGTCCACAACTTCCACAAGAACTGTACAGTGACCAGCCAGGGGTGGGAGGCCTTTATCGATCGCCTCTACTGGAATTTTGTAGGCTTTACTTTCTTCAAAATCTATATGTCCTGTTACTATAATCTTCCCACTTAGGGGGTCTATGTAGAACTTAAATTTTATATCTGGAGAAACGTCACTAGAGAATGAGTAAATAATATCCCCATTCAAGCCTTCGTCTAAATCTGAGGCGTTAAGTTTAATTACGAACGTTGCATTGGGAACGTTTTCTGGTAATTTCACCGCATAGAGTGTTCTGTCGAAAGCTGGGGCGTTGTCATTGGCGTCCAGCACTTTGACGAGTAACTGAACTGTGCCAGTCAGCTCAGGTTTGCCTCTGTCAGTGGCCGTGAGCACTAAATGAAGTTCCGGAGATTCTTCCCTGTCTAAAGGTTTTCGTAATACAAGTCCCAGAGGCTTTACCTGTTGGTCAGTGGTTGGTACGTCCAGAGAGAAATACTCATTGGAGCTCAGCCTGTAAGTCAACAGAGCGTTCTCCCCGATATCTGCATCGGAGGCGCCCTCTAGTGGAAACCGAGAGTCAAGCGGCCTGGATTCCGCGATAAACAGATTCCTTTGTGTTCCGGGGAACACAGGAGGATTGTCGTTAATATCCTTCACCTCCACCTCCACATGGAACACCTGCAGCGGCCGGTCCACGATCACCTCCAGGTGGATGCTGCACTCCGCGCTCCGCCCGCACAGCTCCTCCCGGTCGATCCGAGAATTCACAAACAAAACGCCATTCTGCAGATTTACCTCCAGAAGGTCCCCGCGGCCTTTGGAATCCAACTGGAACAAGCGGGGCACAAGCTCCGCCAGCTCCAGCCTTAGGTCCTGGGCGATGTGGCCCACGAAGGTGCCGTGTTTGGCCTCCTCCAGGACTGAGTAGTGGACCTGGCTGCTCCCGGTCTCCCAGGCTGTGAGAATGATAAACAGTAGCAGTAGATCCCGGTCCCCTTGGTCGCCTCGACTTGAGTACAACATTTCAAATACTCGATCTTTTTTATAGTTAGCGAAAAATTTTTCAAAACTAGGGGAAATATTCTGATTCCTTCAGTCCCATCCTGCTGTGTTCGTCACTGTTCTGCCCTAGGAGACTATAAAAGACCGGACTGTCTTTCCAAAGCCTAAAAGATGGCTTTGAATCAGAGAATTTCTCAGCCGAGAGTGACATCACGTGGTCCCAAAAGTAAGTACATATTCTATGAATAAACATTTCGCCATTATCCTGCAAAGTTTTGTTTCATTCTCTGAATTTTTTCTTAATCGTTGATGAAATAGAGAAGGACATTTCTCTTGTTGGAAGCATTCATGTGAAATAAGTGCAGCTAAATGTTTAGTATAAACCAAAACTGTGGCTTTCTGTTACCTGAGGAAACTAAACTCTCCACACAATTTAAAAATAATCACAGAAATGAAGTGAGAATTAAAATGATCAGTTAAACAACCAGGGATTTTAAACTGGAAAATTCTTTTGTTCTGTAATTCAGGATCTCCCACATACGTAGACTTAGGATTCTGCCTAGAAGAATTCGATGACTCACTGTTCCTAGGGTCTCTAGGAGACCAGAAATCTACTGATGAAAAAGAAACTTGCTCATGTCTGAAAAAAAATAAATCTAGAAAACTGAGCAACAAATTGAAGTATTTTCTTAAGTAATTTCATGAATTGAATATATGTAAAATATTTTAATATAAGTAAGAATTTGCTTTAATATATTTTGTAGGGGGAAACTAGTCTATATTTTTCTTTTTATTAGAATTAATGTGATTTCTTTTCAGAAATGTGTTGCATTCCTATATCTATATAGTTGCATTTTTCCAAGCCTTAATACTTATGAATATCTTTTTACAATCCCCAATATAGTTTACATTATGTCTTTTCATAATACATACATTTTAATTTCATTATTGTTCATCCTTAGTACTTAGGACAATTTCTGTTTTTAAAGTTATGCTTGGGATTTTTCCTTCTTAGTATCTATTTAACAAGGAAAGCTCATTTGTGAACTACTCTCATTCTAAACTGCAAGTAGATTAATTACATCTAGATTTTAGTGCTTTTCAAGAGTAAAGGCAAAATTATCAGTTTATGGTACCATTAATGCTCCTGTATATCTATCTTTTCTTTCATATTCTTACAGCTACCTGCCTAAGAAACGTTTTTAACTAATTGCTGCTATCCTTCATTATTGCAGTAGCTTCCTAGATTGTCTTTCCATCCAATCTTCTGAAACACGGTGTTGAATTTTTTTGCTCAAGATCTTTTGATAGTTCCCAATTTACTTCTGAAGAATCCAAATTCTTTAATCTACTACTCAAAGTTACTTAGTCTAGTACTCAGAATCAAGAGATATTTTCATATTACTTTTTCTGACTTTATTCTATGTGAACCATATGTTTTAACCACAGTGGACGATTCCGTGTTTCCAGTCATATAGAGGCTTTTGTGTGTCTTCAAGTTTGCTTAATTTTCTCCTTCACAGAATTATTCATTATTCTCAATATTCTCTCAGGGTAACTTACCCTTTTAAAAACCATTGAAAACACCATGCCTCTTCAAGTGTTCCTTCAGAAAGACAAATAGGGAGTGATTTTCTTTCAACCCCAGCTTTGCTTTTGGGCCTGTTATAATATCTTGTCTTTCATTGTATGACCCATATATTTATTTTATCTCAAACGTTTTGATGTCAGAGGCTGGGTTTTGATAATTCAGTGGTCCCTGGCATGCTAACATGGTCTTGGAATCCCCTAAGGGTCCTACTAATGATTAATGAAGACTGATGACTATATTTTAAAAGTTATTCTATAACACTTTCTATATAAATGGTCTACTTCCATGGTTAACAGGCAGTAACTACTACTAACTTTTAAATCGTCATCAAAACATACTGTGTACTTATTTTTGAGGAAGGGAAAACACCATTAATGGAAAAGAACAAAGATTTCAAACACCTACTCAGACCTCTAAATGATCTGAAGCAACTTATAAGTATGAAAAAAGACATCACTGTCAACACAAGATAGTCTAAACTTTCCTTGAGAAGACTTTATCTAACTAAATTTCTAGATTCCAAAAGGTTTTCCACATCCACAATGGTAATTGGACTTCCCAAAACTGGTGAAACTGACTTTTAGATGAGTTTTTTAATTCTATCACAAAGAGTTCAAAATATTGACACATTGTAGGTTAACCTGAAAATAACTTCACAAAAGATAACTTTTACATAAAATAAGAGTAATATAGAAGGCCATAATGACTTTCTAACATTTTAGTTTTTCTTTTTCCAGTTATTAACTCCTTGAACTCTTTTGAATAATAACTAAATTTTGTTATGCACATAGTATTTTACAGATGTTTTATAAGCAACTTTATAAATATTAACTTACTTGATACAAAAATTCTATGCAATAGAATTTATATTCATCACGCGTAGAATGTGAAACCAAGGAATTGAAATAAATGCTTTATCAAAGGCTATATGAAAAAAACTGGAAGAGGTGGAGTTTTAATCCAGGAAGCTCCAGAATCCACAGTATTTAATAACTGACCTCTGGTACCTTTCAATTTAGGAAATATTTAATAGCTAAAATCATTACCATTCACCTGAAACTAATACAAAATTGTTAATCAACTATATACACCCATATAAAATAAAAAGTTAAAAATAAACAAATAAAACCATTAACATAGAAGAGTGCAAAGTGTTAAAATACAGATTAGATTTTGACTCCATCTTTGTGATAAGCACACCCCTAAAATGAAATTCGAATATCAATTAGAGAGTTGTAGGAACACAGAACTAAAATTATCGAAATGATGAGAGGTGTCAAATAAATGGTAGGTGATGGAAAGTGTCTTGTTTCTTTTATTTTTAAGTGTCTTATTTCTAATTAAGGAATTTTTAAAAACCAATTAAACATTTAGGAGAATTGAGTAATTAAAGTTATATCCAAGAATCAGTAGGCATAGACAGAATAGAAAATCTAAGTGTACCATCACTTTCACAAGGGAGAAACTCCACATTTGATTCAAACAGTACAGTACAGATAAACATATTTTAAAAATATACAGCCATTGGGGCTTCCCTGGTGGCGCAGTGGTTGAGAGTCCGCCTGCCGATGCAGGGGGATGCAGGGGGATGGAGGGGACACGGGTTCGTGCCCCGGTCCCGTCCCGGAATATCCCCACATGCCGAGGAGCGGCTGGGCCTGTGAGCCATGGCCTCTGAGCCTGCGCGTGCGGAGCCTGTGCTCTGCAACGGGAGAGGCCACAACAGTGAGAGGCCCGCGTACCGCAAAAAAAACAAAAACAAAAACAACACAGCCATTAAAATTAAGGATTAAAATTATTTCTTTCATGTAATGTGCTTTTAATAGCCAAATAAAATTTAGGCACTGAAGGTATTGTGAGAAATATAAAATAAACCACAAAATAATACTAGTTTCAGGTTACTTACAGGTAAGCAAAGGAAATAAAATGTCATACATTGCTGGTCATAAATGTTAAAGAAATTAAGAAATATATTAATAACAAATTAAGAATTGAGCGTTCCAGAAACCATTCATTCCATTCCATTAAGTTTCACCATTCTCTCCAAAGGAATATGCTCAAAATCTATGACCAACTAACATCAAGCCAGGTCAAACAGTTACAAGAAGCAAAGATTTAAAAAAGACAAGAACAAAAAAATGAAAAGATTAAAAAAATAATAATAAACATTCTTGGACTCTCAAAGTTTTACTATACAAAACTAAAAATGTTAACTTGAATTAATGAGTCCTAATCATCCTGCATATTCTGTGTAATAAAGATTTATAAATTAACCATTTGAACAGTAAGAATGGAATTAATAATTTTTCTAATCAAATTATTTTTCTAAGTCATATATAAAATATGTTTAAATGTGAAATATTTTTCCATAATATTCCAACTCATCTACAAAGGGCTGATAGTATTTTCCTCAATATTAATCATTAGAAGTAAGAAGATTTTTATCAGATTAAAAGAAATTAGTTACTATACATAGATCCTCCAAAAATGTTGTTATTGACATGACTAAAAAAGTATCTGATAATAAAGCACATATCTTGAAATAGTACAATGTTCTATTTGATATTCTGTTGAAAGGAATATTAAATATTTGTTCACTTTTGGTTTTATTTTTATCTGGTCTATAATAAATTTGGTAAGAAAATGAAAACATGCAAATTTTGAAGAGAAATTATTATTCTGTACTTTATTACTAAACTGCTTAAAATACCAATAAACACTATATACATGTAGTATATATAGTAATATCTGTTTCTCTATACTTAAGTAACAGACCCTAAGAGAGAGAAGAAAATAAAATGGATGGGCTCTGATCTTAAAGTAAAAGTAATCCCCAGAAAATATGTAAATATTCTCGAAACATAGTATATGAAGTAAGGTTAAAACTACATACAATGAAAAATAAATGCTATTTGGAGGAATGTATATAAATGTACATTGGAGGAATGTATATAAACAGGTTGTTAGGGTTGGAGGAATGTATATAAACAGGTTGTTGTTAGGGTTCAGAAAGTTAGGTATTACAAAGAATAAAATCGTATTCAGTAAGAAGAAATTTATCCAAGAAAAATTTGAATTTGAATAGAAACCCAACAATGGAGAATGGTTAATGTCTGATGGCACTGAGAAACAGCGATTAAATTCGCCATATACACATGTATCAAATCATCACGTTTTATACCTTAAACATACTCAATGCTATTCACCAAATATATCGCAATAAATCTGGGGGAAAAAACGATTAATTTTAAATATTTTTAAACCACAGGAACGTTTGTATACTGAAGTGTGAAAACGTGCCATATATTATAAAAAGGAAAATAAATGTGAAATACTATAAATTATAAAATTTCGTCTTAAATATTTTAATATCAGTTTAAATGGACCTACCTCCGTGCAATGATCAACATCTTGCAGTTTGCCCGCGTTTTCTGAACCTAAGAATGGAGGGAGGCTGGGGCTGAAGGCCATGAGATCTGCCTTGGGCGGCCCCTCCGCAGAGCACACCCGCTGCCGCCTCTGCTGCGAGTAAGACCAGCTCCCCACCGCGCTGGAGCACACCAGCGTGGGTTTCCCGGGCCCGCACGCGCCCTGGCTGGGCGGCGCCGAGCACCGCTGCGCCGCGTACAGCAGCAGCGTGAGCACCAACAGGCTGGACACCGCACAGATGGCGATGATCAGGTACACGTTCACATCCACCAGAGCGGCCTCCGCGCCAGCGGCGCCCGTCGACGCCCGCGAAGAGGCCTTGGGCGCCTGGCCGCTGTCCTCCAGCGACAGCAGCACGGTGGCCGTGGCCGTCAGCGCCGGCTCGCCGTGGTCCTTCACCAGCACCAGCAGGCGCTGGCGTGGCGCGTCCGCCTCGTCCAGGGCGCGCGTCGTGCTGATCTCGCCCGTGTACAGCCCCACGCGGAACGGGCTGTGCGCGCCACCCGCCACCGGCTGCAGCTCGTACGACAGCCACGCGTTGTAGCCCGAGTCCGCGTCCACCGCGCGCACCTTCGCCACCACGTGGCCCGCGCCCACCGACCGAGCCACCAGCTGACTCAGCGCTCCCGCCCCGCTGCCCAGCCTAGGCAGCAGCACCGCGGGCACGTTGTCGTTCTCGTCCAGCACAAACACCTGCAGCGTCACGTTGCTGCCCAGAGGTGGCACGCCCGCGTCGCGCGCGCTCACCTGGAACTGCAGCAGCTCCAGCTCCTCGTGGTCCAGCGGCTGCAGCGCGTACACCTTGCCGCTCTCCGCGTGCACCGACACGTAGCTCGACAGCGCTCGCTCGCCCACCCTCCGCTCCACCAGCGAGTAGGACACCAGCGCGTTCTCCTGCGCGTCCGCGTCCCGAGCCGACACCGTGAAGATGTGGCAGCCGGGCGGGTTGTTCTCCCTCACGAACACCGTGTACTCGGGGTGCGCGAACGCGGGCGCGTTGTCGTTCACGTCGGCCACCTCCACGGACACGGTGGCTGTTACCGACAGGGAAGGCGAGCCCGCGTCCCGCGCGGTCACCACCACCTCATAGTTGGCCACAGTCTCGCGATCCAAGGCTCTGTCCAGAACCAGCGAATAGTAATTCTTGAAGGTGGACACCAGTTTGAAGGGGACCTGGGGCGTTAATGAGCAGGTCACCTGCCCATTGGCACCAGAATCTTGGTCAGACACATTAATCAAGATGATAACAGTGCCGGGCTGAGCATCTTCTGAGATAGGAAGCGACAGGGAAGTGACAGTCAACTCTGGAGCATTGTCATTAGCGTCCAGAACTTCCACAAGAACTGTACAGTGACCAGCCAGGGGTGGGAGGCCTTTATCGATCGCCTCTACTGGAATTTTGTAGGCTTTACTTTCTTCAAAATCTATATGTCCTATTGCTATAATCTTCCCACTTAGGGAGTCTATGTAGAACTTAAATTTTATATCTGGAGAAACGTCACTAGAGAATGAGTAAATAATATCCCCATTCAAGCCTTCGTCTAAATCTGAGGCGTTAAGTTTAATTACAAACGTTGCATTGGGAACGTTTTCTGGTAATTTCACCGCATAGAGTGTTCTGTCGAAAGCTGGGGCGTTGTCATTGGCGTCCAGCACTTTGACGAGTAACTGAACTGTGCCAGTCAGCTCAGGTTTGCCTCTGTCAGTGGCCGTGAGCACTAAATGAAGTTCCGGAGATTCTTCCCTGTCTAAAGGTTTTCGTAATACAAGTCCCAGAGGCTTTACCTGTTGGTCAGTGGTTGGTACGTCCAGAGAGAAATACTCATTGGAGCTCAGCCAGTAAGTCAACAGAGCGTTCTCCCCGATATCTGCATCGGAGGCGCCCTCTAGTGGAAACCAAGAGTCAAGCGGCCTGGATTCCGCGATAAACAGATTCCTTTGTGTTCCGGGGAACACGGGAGGATTGTCGTTAATGTCCTTCACCTCCACCTCCACGTGGAACACCTGCAGCGGCCGGTCCACGATCACCTCCAGGTGGATGCTGCACTCCGCGCTCCGCCCGCACAGCTCCTCCCGGTCGATCCGAGAATTCACAAACAAAACGCCATTCTGCAGATTTACCTCCAGAAGGTCCCCGCGGCCTTTGGACGCCACCCGGAACAGGCGCGGCACCAGCTCCGCCAGCTCCAGCCCCAGGTCCTGGGCGATGCGGCCCACGAAGGTGCCGTGTTTGGCCTCCTCCGGGACCCAGTAGTGGACCTGGCCGCTCCCGGTCTCCCAGGCTATGAGAATTATAAAAAATAGCAGTAGATGCCTGTTCCCCGAGTCGCCTAGATTTGAGTACATTTCAAATTATTGGTATTTTATTCTAAACTGCGTAACTTGTCGCAAAACTTAGAGGAATCTTCTTATCCCTTCTTTATTATCCTGATAGGCTCGCCATTGTTCAACCTCCGGGTACTGAAACATAGTGGAGACTCTTTCCGATGTGAAAAGGGATGGCTTAGTTTTGTCTTGAATTAAGAGAATTTCATGGTAAAGAGCGACATCATGTGGCCCAAAAAGTAAGTACGAATTACAAAAATCAACTTTATATTAATAAGGTGCAAAGTTTTATTTCAATCTCTGAATTTCTACAAATATTTGTTAAAGTGTAGGACAACATTTCTCATGCTGGCTGAAGGCATTCTTAGGATATTTCACTTCTGGATGTTTAGTGTGACCATAATTGTAGTTCTCAAGCCTTGAAAATATGTTTTTCCACAAAGTTTTAAAATAAAGATAACAATCCAAGTGACAAATAAAATTATGTTAGCAACCCTAAGTTTTAAAATCCTCTCTTCAGAGTCCAGGAAGCTCCATTTTCTTAGATTTCTGTTAAGGAAACTCCTGTTCTCTCTAGGGACCCAGGATCTCAAGAATCTAGTGGAAGAAAAACTTAGAAAAGTTGTTTTTAGGAAGCAAGAAATATTAGCAACTAATTCATATACTTGTCTTAAGAAAGTACAATAAGGGAAGGTTTGGGGTATCTTTGAAAAGGAAGAATTTGTATTAAGTGCATTTTGCGAGGACGAAGTATTCTGAATTTCTCTTTTCATCAGAATTTACATGTTCTGTTTCAGGATTTCATGGTTCTTATATCTTTTTTCCTTTCACTCTTTCTAAGCCTCATGTTTTATGAGTATCCACCTGTTTTTACAATCTCCAACATGATTAAGATTATTTCATCAGCTAAATGTTGGTACTCAACTGTCCTTTAATTAAAGCAGTCCTTTAATCAAGCTTGGGGTGTTTTATCCTTTTTAGTTCTACTTAACAGAGTAAGTTTTTTTTAATGTTTCACATCCATCTTCCCAACTGCAAATAAAATAATTAATGTCTGTATGCTATGGCTTTCCAAGTTTAATATCTGCCTAAATGAGTTTTAAATAATGCTGCTATCCTGAATTATTGCAATAGCTTCTTATTGCATCATCTTGTCACAACTCCATTTATCCTTCTCTTAATCCTGGCAGTCATCTTCCTGAAAAACACCTTTTATTCCTATGGATTTACTCTTTTTGATAGCTGTCAAATGATGTGAGAGGTGAGTCAAAATTTCTTAGTCAAGTACTCAAATTACCCAAGAGATCTGTCTCATATTACTTTTCCTGCTTTATCTCATACTCTTTCCTATGGGAACTATATGTTTTAACCAAAACAGACTTCCCTGTGTCCAGGCACATTTGGGGTTTTCTGTGTACTTTACTTAAGTTCCTCTGTTGCCAAGAATACCGGTTATACTCAATATTCTCCCAAAGGAAACTTTTCCATTTAAAAACCACTAAAATGTCAAAACTCTTGAAGGACTCCTTCAACAAGGGAAATAGGTGGATATTTCTGTTCAATACAATCACAGTGATTTACATCTCTTGTATCTCTTATAATATTCTGCCTCTAAGATGGTTATATTTATGTATGACAGATATCTTTATTTTTCTATAAACTTCTTGAAGCCAGGGGCTGGGTCTTGTTAATTCAATCATTCTTGACACAGCATCATGTCCTTAGAGACCATCCTAGAATATTTTCTAAATGTTTACTCAAGAGTGATGCCTATGGTTCTTCTCTATTTCCTAAGAAAGCATACTATTTTTATGGTTGTTAGATATCACTATTTATACAAATGACACTCTTTATTGATTATACAACAATAGTCTATTTGTCACTTTTAAGTATGTGTTTAAGAACTATTGTGTGGGGCTTCCCTGGTGGCGCAGTGGTTAAGAATCCGCCTGCCAATTCAGGGTACACGAGTTCAAGCCCTGGTCCGGGAAGATTCCACATTCCGCGGAGCAACTAAGCCTGTGCTGGCGCAGTGGTTAAGAATCCGCCTGCCAGTTCAGGGTACACGGGTTCAAGCCCTGGTCCGGGAAGATTCCACATTCCGCGGAGCAACTAAGCCTGTGCACCACAACTACTGAAGCCCGCGCGCCTGGAGCCTGTGCTCCGCAACAAGAGAAGCCACCGCAGTGAGAAGCCCGCGCGCTGCAATGAAGAGTAGCCCCCGTTCGCCTCAATTAGAGAAAGCCCGGGTGCAGCAACGAAGACCCAACGCCACCAAAAAAAAACCAAAACAAAACTATTGTGTGCTTACTTATTTTTAAAAATCAGAAACGCTACCAATGGTTTCCACCATTTCAAAAATAGAAAATGAAAATATTGGGGAGCACAAACCCCAGTTCAGTCCTCTGATGGACCCTGGACAACTTGTAAATGTAGGAAAATATGTCATTCCAGTTTAAGGTAGTCTAATACTTCCTAGGAAAACATGGACAACACAAAAAGTTAAAATCACCTTCAGCAAAGCACCAAAGGCTCAGCAGCTTAAATGTATTTTTTAAATCCAAAATGCTTTTCCACTGCCAAAATCTTAATTCAATTTTCAACATAGAAAAAATGGATCAAAATTTTCTTCAATGGCATTCAAAATGTTAGAGACATCTTGGATTAATTAAAATACATCTTAAATTAATTATTTATAGGGAGGCCATAAATAGCCTTTACATAAAATAAAAATAATATAGAAGCCATAATGATGACCTTCTGACATTTTAGATTTTCCTATTCCTCTTCAGAATATTAATAGCCAAATTGATCAAGCTCTTACTATTTAGCTAATACTATCATAAGCACTTTATAAGTATCAACTTACTAAGTACTTCAGCATTTACCTGTGATAGGTATTACTATTTATCATCCCAGCTTTACAGGTGGAAAACTGAAAAATGAGAGGTTAAGCAAGGCTGCACAGAACAAAATTGGTAGGGGGGAATTTAGGCAAGGAAGGATGGCTTCAAAACTCACAACAATAAACACTATTCTCTGCTTCCTGCATGTAAAGAAACAGTGAAGAGTTTAAATCATAATACAGAGTGAATAATGAAAGCATTAAATTAGAAGAAATAGTTCTATGAAAGGAACCCACCAAATAAAAATCAAACATAAATAAGTGATTTGCAGTGTTTGAGAGTTCAATGCAAATTTTACATGAATGTACTTGGTCAAAGTTCACATTCTGTTGAATTACTATTTGTCTGATATTTGAATCCCTGATAAGCTGAGCAATAACCATGGGTGTCACATGGTAGTTGTAAGAGTGTGAAATTTCCCCATTCACTTCTTCAACCCAATCAGAAGTATTCAGTCTGATAACTAATACTATGTACTTTGTCTCTAAATGGTTTAAAAGGCCAACAGTAAATAAGCACTACAGACTCTTGGACTCTTGGAATCACCAGGCCCCAAAAGGAATCTAGATTAAGATATGATGAACAGGGCCCTTAAACAAAGTGGATAACTTGAAAGTGTTGGTGAAACAGAAGCATTAAAACAAAAAAAAGGAAGAAGGAAAGAAAGGAAGGAAGAAGGAAGCTGACAGGATAAAAGTGTAATAAAGTGACGTTGAAATGTCAATATATTATTAAAAAATGAGTAACTGTGAAATAACCCTCCTGAAGTTCAAATGGAAAGTAATGAAAGCTCTACAACATTAATAAGAAAAAAAAAATATTACCAGGGAGGGAGACGCAAGCGGGAAGAGATATGGGAATATATGTGTATATATAACTGATTCATTTTGTTGTGAAGCTGAAACTAACATACCATTGTAAAGCAATTATACTCCAATAAAGATGTTAAAAAAAATATTACCAATGCAAATTTCTAAATGCATCACAAATGAATGTATCCAATGAAATTTTGAGTTTCAAGACAAAAATCTTGAGGTGTAGAATGATATTAATAACGTCTGATTCCACTTTAAGTCAACATTAATAAACCAAAGAGATCATAATGATTGACAAAAAGGAAAAGACGTATATAATGTAAAATTATTCAAATTTTTCAAAAAAAGAGAGTGTAAATATAAACCGAACGAAAACAATTATAACATTTCAAAATAAATATTAACTGGTAATTATGAAAATTCAGACTTACTTTGGAAAGCCGATCACCATTTAAATCCTGAAGCTCGCCCATATCCACCACTACTGGACAAGCTGGAAGGCTGGGGCTGAAGGCCATGAGGTCGGTCTTGGGCGGCCCCTCCCCAGAGCACACCCGCTGCCGCCTCTGCTGCGAGTAAGACCAGCTCCCCACCGCGCTGGAGCACACCAGCGTGGGCTTCCCGGGCCCGCACGCGCCCTCGCTGGGCGGCGCCGAGCACCGCAGCGCCGTGTACAGCAGCAGCGTGAGCACCAACAGGCTGGACACCGCGCAGATGGCGATGATCAGGTACACGTTCACATCCACCAGAGCGGCCTCCGCGCCAGCGGCGCCCGTCGACGCCCGCGAAGAGGCCTTGGGCGCCTGGCCGCTGTCCTCCAGCGACAGCAGCACGGTGGCCGTGGCCGTCAGCGCCGGCTCGCCGTGGTCCTTCACCAGCACCAGCAGGCGATGGCGCGGCGCGTCCGCCTCGTCCAGGGCGCGCGTCGTGCTGATCTCGCCCGTGTACAGCCCCACGCGGAACGGGCTGTGCGCGCCACCCGCCACCGGCTGCAGCTCGTACGACAGCCACGCGTTGTAGCCCGAGTCCGCGTCCACCGCGCGCACCTTCGCCACCACGTGGCCCGCGCCCACCGACCGAGCCACCAGCTGATTCAGCGCTCCCGCCCCGCCGCCCGGCCTGGGCAGCAGCACCGCGGGCGCGTTGTCGTTCTCGTCCAGCACGAACACCTGCAGCGTCACGTTGCTGCCCAGAGGCGGCACGCCCGCGTCGCGCGCGCTCACCTGGAACTGCAGCAGCTCCAGCTCCTCGTGGTCCAGCGGCTGCAGCGCGTACACCTTGCCGCTCTCCGCGTGCACCGACACGTAGCTCGACAGCGTTCGCTCGCCCACCCGCCGCTCCACCAGCGAGTAGGACACCAGCGCGTTCTCCTGCGCGTCCGCGTCCCGCGCCGACACCGTGAAGATGTGGCAGCCGGGCGGGTTGTTCTCCCTCACGAACACCGTGTACTCGGGGTGCGCGAACGCGGGCGCGTTGTCGTTCACGTCGGCCACCTCCACGGACACGCTGGCTGTGGCCGACAGAGAAGGCGAGCCCCCGTCCCTCGCAGTCACCACCACCTCATAGTTCGACACACTCTCGCGATCCAAGGCGCTGTCCAGAACCAATGAATAGTAATTCTTGAAGGTGGACACCAGTTTGAAGGGAACATGGGGCGTCAGAGAGCAGGTCACCTGCCCGTTGGCACCTGAGTCGAGATCGGACACGCTAATTAGGGCAATGACAGTGCCGAAATGAGCGTCCTCTCGGACAGGCAAGGATAAGGAAGTCAGTGCAATCTGAGGGACATTATCATTTTTATCCAAAACTTTCACCAAGATGGTGCAATGACCAGTCATGGGTGGGTGGCCTTTGTCTGTCGCATCAATACGGATTTTGTATAAATTTATATTTTCAAAATCTAAATTCCCTTGAATTACTATTTCTCCAGTATTTGGATCTATTCTAAACTGGTTACTAACCATGGATGGAACAAGACTACTAAAAGAGTATGAAAACTCCCCATTATCTCCTTCATCCCTATCAGAAGCATTCAGTCTCATAACTATTGTTCCGTTATCTGAGTTTTCAAATATTTTTGCTTCATACTCTGACTGTCCAAAACTGGGAGCATTGTCATTCACATCCAGTACGGTGACCAGCAGCTGAACAGTGGCAGTGAGCTCAGGTTTGCCTTGGTCAGTGGCCATGAGGAATAAGTTATGTTCGGGCGCTTCCTCTCTGTCCAACGATTTCCTTAACACGAGCCCAATTTGTGTACTGTCATCACTGTTTGTTTTCACATCTAACGCGAAGTTTTCGTTGGAACTGAGCTTGTAGGTTAAGACAGAATTTGAGCCCACATCTGCATCCGACGCGCCCTCTAGTGGAAACAACGAATCTGGCAGCCTAGATTCGTAAATCAACACTCTTTGTTCCTTTACCGGGAACACAGGCGGGTTGTCGTTAATGTCCTTCACCTCCACCTCCACGTGGAACACCTGCAGCGGCCGGTTCACGATCACCTCCAGGTGGATGCTGCACTCCAAGCTCCGCCCGCACAGCTCCTCCCGGTCGATCCGAGAATTCACAAACAAAATGCCATTCTGCAGATTTACCTCCAGAAGGTCCCCGCGGCCTTTGGACGCCACCCGGAACAGGCGCGGCACCAGCTCCGTCAGCTCCAGCCCCAGGTCCTGGGCGATGAGGCCCACGAAGGTGCCGTGTTTGGCCTCCTCTGGGACGGAGTAGCGGACCTGGCCGCTCCCCTCCTCCCAGGCTGCAAGGAGCAGAAGCGAGAGAAGCAAACACCGGGATCTCAGTCGGCCTTCAGGTGTAATAAGCATTTCAAATACTTGCTGGTTTAGTTCCATCAGGAAATCTTGTCTAGGCATTAAGATGAAATATTGTATGATCCCGAGTCTGTTAATTCAGTTCTTCTGCGCCTGCCATCATTCAACACTCGTGGAAGGATGCAGTAACGGGAGCAATGGACTTGAATAACAGCTAGTGTAACTTCACGGTAGACAGCGACATCATGCGGCTCGAAAGGGTAAGTAATGACTTCACAACGAAGCTACGCTATAGTTCTTGAAATTAAAGATATAGATATTTATATTACATATATATGTTTTGCATTATTTTAATAGTAAATCTCCTCATGTTTGTAATTTGAAGGGTCAGTTTATCTCGTCTGTTTTCTTTTATTAGTTTAGAGTAGGGAAAGGGTTCAAAATACTCATAGTGAAACAACTTTCCTCCCAATAAAGGAAAAACTGTATCAGCCATTTTAGAAAGCTTAAGTGTGATATGAACCAGGCTTGGGAATTAGAAGTGCAAACTATCCTACATAGTTGCATAGAGAAGAAACATGTGCACGTATTTCTGTCACAGAATATACTATTATATTTTGAGAAAAGAGTGTAATTTTAAATTAGCAAGTTTTACCCAAATTTTAAAAACCTTATAGATTATCAAAGTCCATTCTTTCTTTGTTGAGTGAACATCAACTACTCCTAATAATATTTTTTAATTTAATAATGGAGGCTGAAAATTTTAGCACATATTCTTTACAACATTTCTTAATTTCTCTGCAGCTTATATTAGTCCTCCCCCTCAAAATATTTTCCTTCTTGTGGAATTTCTACTTATACTTCTCCATCTTGTGGAATTTCTACCTATTGTGCTTTGCTGCTCTGATCCTTCCGCTGCTCCTAAATGACCTTATCCTTTTCTTTCTACCTCAACCTCTTATATGCTTTTATTTGTGTTCTCATCCCCTTCCAACATTTCAGACAAGACTTCTATTGAAGGTATTCCCAAACTCACATCTTCCTCCCCCTTTTCAATGGTTATAATTGTCATTTTTAGCCATACATGCTGATGACTCCTAGAAAATAATTTGATTACAATTTAAAGATTATGAAGATAAATCATTAATACCCCCCAAATTCAAACCCTTAAATTCACCTTTTATTTAATGGCATGAACATTCTACATGTCACCTATATCAATTTTTATTACTCCATCTCCCTTACCTGCCCTATTCAAAGTTGGCCTATAGTCCATCTGTCCATCTGTCTTTTCACATACCACCATATTTATCTTCATGGGTACAGCTTTTATTGGATTGCACTAAACAAATAAATCCCAAGATGTTAGAATCACTTCTATGTGACCTGAGATATGATCACAAGCCAAGTGTTATTTTCACTTGGCAGTGTTATTTTCAACTACTCTCCAATATTCTATTTTGCAGACAACATAGATCACTTGCTTTCCTTCTTCCGCAATACAACCTTTGTTCAATTTTTTAAAAATTACCTCCATCTTTACCTGTAAAAATGCTCTACTCATATCAAAGTCATGCCAAAATATCATCTTACCATGAATTCATCCTTAATGTCATCAACTGTAGGTAATTAAAGTCTTTCTCAAAAGGAGACAATGAAAGTTATTAAAAAGAATTTTCAAACGGACACTTGCCAACACTCACCCTTCTGCACAATTCTGATATACTTGTAAAATCCTCACAGACAACTGTAATACAAAGTACCCCCCAACATGAGAACATTTTACATAACTTACATGACAATATCTTAAAATAACTAACCTAGATCTATCCTGATAAGTAGTAGTCCTTATCGCTTTCTATTACACTTATTTTGAGTAAACAAAGAGTTCATTTGACAACCAATAATAAGCCCCCAAATAAAGGTTCCTTTGCTTACAGGAAGAAAGGCCTTGACAAAAGATATATTGGGGGCTTCCCTGGTGGTGCAGTGGTTGAGAGTCCACCTGCCGCTGCAGGGGACACGGGTTCGTGCCCCGGTCCGGGAAGATCCCACATGCGGCGGAAAGGCTGGGCCCGTGAGCCATGGCCACTGGGCCTGCCCGTCCGGAGCCTGTGCTCTGCAGCGGGAGAGGCCACAACGGTGAGAGGCCCGCGTACTGGGAAAAAAAAAAAAAGATATATTGGCCTACAGTCTTGTTAGTTGAAGGTTTTCTACAGTGGTTAAGGTATTTCATAAATTGCTGCCCTAAGTGAAGAATCTCTTTGAATATCAACTTTTAAATTAGTTAATTAAAATATAAAATCTGTCTTTCCATTGAAGTTCCTAGCAATTTCCAGAAGGTTGGTAATATAGTCCAATTAACTGGAACAGTTGCAATAATTCTATTTATTGGCTCCAAGTAGAAAATTATACAATGTTACTGAAATCATATATGCAATTTCCTTTTCATTGGAAAAGGAAAATACTGGTCTCCTTATAAGAAACATCTTATATTTTTTGTTTATTTATTTACTCAAACAGTTCATCTAGTCAAGGGAGAAGATTGTGTGAGAAAAAAGTTTAGTCAATCCGTGAACATCTTCCTCGCCCAGCAAAGAAAATTCTCAGTTATAAATAAAAAGTTTATATTTCAAAACTAAATTAACTTGATTTATTTAACTTGATTTTTAAAAAGCTGACAACTGTTACCTACAAATTTACACAGTGGTGAGAATGCCCTCTCCATTTATAGGACTCCCCCAAAGTAATGAGGTATTAGAAATGTTTAAATAGTATGATACAAGTGTACTTATAAAATTAAATACATGTGACAATGCAAGAAATAGGAAAGCAATAAAAAGGGGAATTGACATTTTGTCATATGAAATGTGGAATATTTATTCCTGGCTAAACCCATATTGTTTTTTAAAGAAGTGTAGAAAAATAGTTCTCTGTATTTGAGATGGAGAGCACTCTTGCCTATAGTAGATAAAATGTATGGCTTTGTTGTAAAAATGGTATTCGTAAACAACAAACTCAGGGGGGTGGTTATATCATAGTACAGTTTTTTAAAATCTAAAAACAAAAGGCAACAATAAATACAAACGTTTTCTAACTCAAAAATGTTAAGATTTTCCCAACTGTGAGAATTCATGATTATTTCTCACCAATATAATAATTTGTGTATTGGAAAAGAAAAAGTAAGATAGAGAAAAACTAATCATTGTTCCACTAAATGTTGATGTTAGAGGTGGGGAATTATGACGTATCTGCAAAATGGGACAACATGGGCTGGAAAAAAGAATGAAAAAACTCCTTAAGTAATAAGTCATGATAGACAAATTATATTAAATGAAGGGGGAAGGAAAATCAACACAAATATTATGTCTTAAAATGGGAGACGGGAGTTTATTAGTATATGAAAAATTCTCTAGAAGAATAGCCAAGAAATTGGAAAGTTTGAAATATTCAGCAGGTATATTAAGTGGTTTGATATTGGAGGTAGAATGGAAACATTTTAAAACATTTTAAATCATGTAAATGTATTTTGTATTCAAAAATGAATAAAATGAAGCCACTAGAGCTAAAAAGTTTTAATTATAAATATCAAATTCACCATTAGTATGCCAAGGCCAACCATTTAAACAGACTTGAAAGAGTCATTCAATGCACAAATATTACTGAAAAACTTAATTCAATATGTGTAATAAAAATACTCAAATAACGGATAGTATATGGAGAACAAAAAAGGCAAATTGACACGATGATGTTAAATATTTCTATGTAGTTACAACATGGGGCTTTGACAATAAATAATAATGCCAAGTATGTATCTTACAAGTATCTTACTACAACACTAATATTTGAAAATTGAAACGTTCAACTAAAAATTTCAGTCTGCAAATGCTTTCTATAGTCCACAGAAAACTAGTCCATTAACTCAAACTTTTAAAACCTTATAAGAAGGGGATTGTTACTGAAATAAACACTATAGTGCAAAACAATTTTCTCAAACAAAGTAAATTTTAAGCGTAACTATAAGTAAATGAATTAGTACCAAGAGAATTTATATCTAAAAGGATACAATTACTTATAAAGCCATAATTTAAAATAAAAAGAGAAGATAGAGGATAATATTAAATATTTCATATTAAAGACATGACGAAAAATTGCTGTAAGAGTTTTGAGACTCACGGTGTCCGTAGAAATGGGACCCTGAGGCAGGCTGGGGCTGAAGGCCATGAGATCTTCCTTGGGCGGCCCTTCCCCAGAGCACACCCTCTGCCGCCTCTGCTGCGAGTAAGACCAGCTCCCCACCGCGCTGGGGCACACCAGCGTGGGCTTCCCGGGCCCGCACGCGCCCTCGCTGGGCGGCGCCGAGCACCGCAGCGCCGTGTACAGCAGCGGCGTGAGCATCAACAGGCTGGACACCACGCAGATGGCGATGATCAGGTACACGTTCACATCCACCAGAGCGGCCTCCGCGCCAGCGGGCCCGTCGACGCCCGCGAAGAGGCCTTGGGCGCCTGGCCGCTGTCCTCCAGCGACAGCAGCACGGTGGCCGTGGCCGTCAGCGCCGGCTCGCCGTGGTCCTTCACCAGCACTAGCAGGAGATGGCGCGACGCGTCCGCCTCGTCCAGGGCGCGAGTCGTGCTGATCTCGCCCGTGTACAGCCCCACGCGGAACGGGCTGCGCGCGCCACCCACCGCCGGCTGCAGCTCGTACGACAGCCACGCGTTGTAGCCCGAGTCCCCGTCCACAGCGCGCACCTTCGCCACCACGTGGCCCGCGCCCACCGACCGAGCCACCAGCTCAGCGCGCCCGCCCCGCCGCCCGGCCCGGATAGCAGCAACGCGGGCGCGTTGTCGTTCTCGTCCAGCACAAACACCTGCAGCGTCACGTTGCTGCCCAGAGGTGGCACGCCCGCGTCGCGCGCGCTCACCTGGAACTGCAGCAGCTCCAGCTCCTCGTGGTCCAGCGGCTGCAGCGGCCTTGCCGCTCTCCGCGTGCACCGACACGTAGCTCGACAGCGCTCGCTCGCCCACCCTCCGCTCCACCAGCGAGTAGGACACCAGCGCGTTCTCCTGAGCGTCCGCGTCCCGCGCCGACACCGTGAAGATGTGGCAGCCGGGCGGGTTGTTCTTCACCAACACCGTGTACTCGGGGTGCGCGAACGCGGGCGCGTTGTCGTTCATGTCGGCCACCTCCACGGACACGCTGGCTGTGGCCGACAGGGAAGGCGAGCCCCCGTCCCTCGCGGTCACCACCACCTCATAGTTCGCCATACTCTCGCGATCCAAGGCGCTATGTAGAACCAATGAATAGTAATTCTTGAAGGTGCACACCAGCTTGAAGGGGACATGAGGCATCAGGGTGCAAGTCACCTGCCCATCGGCACCGGAGTCGTGGTCTGACAGACTGATCAGGGCGATGACAGTGCCCAGTGGGGCGTCCTCTTGCACAGGCAGAGATAAGGAGGTTATGACCATCTCTGGGCTATTATCATTCTCATCCAGGATTTTCACTATTACTTTGCAGTGTCAGTTAATGGGAATGGACTTTTATCAACGGCATCAATATTAATTTCATATAAATTACAGTCTTCATAATCCAGTTTTCTTTCCCTGAACTGTTATTTCCCCACTATTAGATTGATCGCAAATTTAGATGTTACGTTGTCAAGAACAAGATTACTAAAGAGGTACACTATTTCCTTATTAATGCCCTCACCTGCATCTGAGGCATTCAGTTTAATAACTAATATCCCGTTCGGTGCATTTTCCAGTATTCTGACATTATAAATTGATTTATCAAATTCCGAGGCATCATCATTCGCATCCAATACATTGATCAATGACTGAACTGTACCTGTTAGTTCAGGTTTTCTTCCATCAATTGCAATCAGCAATAAACGATGTTCTTGCGTTTCTTCCCTACCTACTGGTTTATTCAAAACTAGCTCTAAAAAGTTTGTTTCCTCTTCATTTGTTTTAACATCCAAGTCAAAATATTCATTAGCTTGTAACTTGTATCTCAGTTCTGCGTTTCTTTCGATATCCATATCAGATGCGCCCTCTAGCGGAAACCTAGAATCCGCTATTCTTTTTTTTTTTTTTTTTTTCCCCGGTACGCAGGCCTCTCACTGTTGTGGCCTCTCCCGTTGCGGAGCACAGGCTCCGGACGCGCAGGCTCAGCGGCCATGGCTCACAGGCCCAGCCGCTGCGCGGCATGTGGGATCTTCCTGGACCAGGGCACGAACCCGTGTCCCCTGCATCGGCAGGCGGACTCTCAACCACTGCGCCACCAGGGAAGCCCGAATCCGCTATTCTTGATTCTAAAATAGTGTTTGTTTTTGTCGCAAGAACCTTCGGGGGTTGTCATTAATGTCCTTCACCTCCACCTCCCCATGGAACACCTGCAGCGGCCGGTCCACGATCACCTCCAGGTGGATGCTGCACTCCAAGCTCCGCCCGCACAGCTCTTCCCGATCGATCTGAGAATTCACAAACAAAATACCACTCTGCAGATTTACCTCCAGAAGGTCCCTACGGCCTTTGGATGCCACCCGGAACAGACGCGGCACCAGCTCCGCCAGCTCCAGCCCCAAGTCCTGGGCGATGTGGCCCACGAAGATGCCTTGTTTGGCCTCCTCAGGGACCGACTAGTGCACCTGGCCACTGCCCGCCTCCCAGGCTGCGAGGAGCAGAAGCGAGAGCAGCAGGCGCCGGGATCCCGCACCTCTTCTCTGGGAATATACCATCGCAAATTCGTTGCAATATTCAAATGTCTATTGCACTACCATATAGTTTTTGGAAACTTAACTCCCAATTTGATATAATTTTGTATTTGCTCACCTTTTGAGCTTCAGCAGTGTGAAAAAAAATGGAGTGGCTTTTTTCCTTTCTAAGAAAAATAAGCTCTCTGTATTCCTTTGTTGCTAAAAACAAACAAACCAAAAAAACTTGCGGTGTCCAGAGCCATCATGTGGATGAAAGGGGAGTATTTTACTTTGTTCTGCTTTATTTACCTTACATTCGTTAAATATTTCCCAATTTCAATGACTCTTATGTATTATTTTCCCTACTCTAATCAAATATATCACTAAAATTTTAATAAAATATATCAACTTTAATTAAAATATTGCAAAATCAATACTACTGAAATTGTGACACCCAATCTTTACTAGAATGATTTGTATTGGTCTATTCTATTTAGGGTTTGTATAATCCCTGACTTTAAGAGTTTTAGATTTTTCATTTCTTTCCATATTTAAATATTACTTACTAAAATTATTGACTTTTTCTCTACTATTTTGATGCGATGTTTGTATACTAGTCTTTAAGTTACTCATAAAACAAGTTTATATTCCTATTTGCAGTATTTAATATTGGCTTTTGTTGATATTATTTTCAAAGTAACTAAAACTATTTGAAAAGCATTCTTGTCTGAGATCCATTTCGAAGGCTGATTTTCAAATTACTGAAAATCCATTTCTTTCATTTTTCTCTATATTACCTACTTACTTTTAAGGTTAACTCAAAAACTGTAATGTGGAAATGGCACTATTTGCAAATTAGATGCATCTAGACAGGCATTTCTTCAAGTTGCTATTACTGATAAATCATAACTGAGATCAATTGTGAATGCACATATATTTTTCATGAAAGAAATCAAAATCCTAATGTTGTTTGTGAGATACACTACTCCATAAAATTTTTGAGTTCCAGTAGAAATTAAAACATGGAAAGAAATCACATTATTTACCAGGTTAACTATGTGCTAATTTCATCTCTTTTTAATTATACAGTTTATTTGCTGTATGGACTTGGACTACACTTAAAAAATATGGCCAATATAAAATGGACCAATTTTTCCACTTAAAAAATATTTAGGGGCTTCCCTGGTGGCACAGTGGTTAAGAATCCACCTGCCAATGCAGGAGACATGTGTTCGAGCCCTGGTCCAGGAAGATCCCACATGCTGCGGAGCAACTAAGCCCGTGCACCACAATTACTGAGCCTGCACTCTAGAGCCTGCGAGCCACAACTACTGAGCCCGTGTGCAACAAATACTGAAGCCCGCGCGCCTAGAGCCCATGCTCTTCAACAAGAGAGGCCACCGCAATGAGAAGCCCACGCACCGCAACGAAGAGTAGCCCCTGCTCGCCACAACTAGAGAAAGCCCGCGTACAGCAATGAAGACCCAACGCAGCCAAAAATTTTAAATTTTTTTAAAAATTTAATATTCTACTTATGTATATACTCCCTAGAATTCCTTAAATGTTACAAAATCTTCCTTGCCTGTGAATAAAATAGGGGCCAGAAGATCAATAATTCTATTACTTGATGCTTTACATGTAAAGCATAAACCTCAAATACATTTCTTTAATTTTGGTATAAGTGATAGGTATGACTGCAAGTATTATTTTTATGTCAATGTATAAAACAAATATGGAAAAATGGTACTATATAAACTAGCTTTGGGACTTCCCTGACAGTCCAGTGGTTAGGACTTGGCACTTTCACTGCTGTGGCCCTGGGTTCAATCCCTGGTTGCAGAACTAAGATCCCACAAGCCGGGCAGCATGGGGGTGGGATGGGGGGTTAAGTTTAGATTGAAAAGAAATGATTAATAGAAAATACAAAGTCAATTGAAATTAATTTGCTTCTCAGTATTCAAAACAGTAATTTAAAGACATAAGATAATGTTACTAAATTTGTTTCTGATATAATCTTTAATAGTATGTTTATCATTCTCTTTAGTTTTTGAAAGATTTTTACTATCATTATTATCATGACTTTCCCCTTGGCATTCAGAACATCCAAACACTAAAGAAGTTAAACAGTAATCAGTTTTCAAGACAACTCACCTAACAGTTACTAATAATGATAATTTTAAAATATTTTAATATACAACGATAAAAAAGAAAATGATAATATGTGAGTTGAAAATATCATCAGTTAATGTTGATTCACCTTCTATTATGGAACCATGATTGATGTGAACCTACAAAACCAGGATAAATAAATTTACTTTTGAGAAAAGTAAATATTAAGTGCTTAAAATCCAACTGATGGTGTGGTATTAACAATACATGCATAGTAATTTACAGAATATTTTCAGTAAATATTTAAAACTTTAAAAAATATACTCAATGAAGAAAATGCCATCAATAGTATCATGTGCTTTTTTGTTTGTAATTTTTGTCATGTAAATATGTACAGAAGAAAACCAGACTCTTGACATTTGAGCTCTCCTCAAATCTGTTAGATTATATAGTGTTTTAAAATTATCACCTGCATTTGTCTTTCATGGCTCAATTCTTTTTTTGGAGGTTACTTTTTCAACAAGTATAGACTCTCTAGTTGTAATTCCATAGAGGACTCCATAGGTAGAGAAGATTGTTTAAATCTTTTTCCAAACCATTCTTTCAATCGAATATTATAGATTACTTTATTACTGTATAGTTTCTAGAAGTTTTTCAGTTATATATAAGGCCCACTGCAAAACTAAGACTCCTTTCCTGACAATGAATTTCGATTAAGGAAAACAGATAGTATTTTGAGGTGCCTCTGCTTAATTTACTGGAAATCATTCAGGAAGATAGTACATGAGAAATTTTAATTTTGCATTGGAGTCTAGATATCTTTCATTTCCTAAAAAACTCCAGAATAAAATTTTAATAATATATATTTCTCTGCTATGTGTAGAAAATTATATAGGTCTACACACTGTTGAGATATAACAGGTGAAGTTGAAGCAATCTTTTAAAGATTATAAACAGTTTATGCACTTGCATCAAATTTGACAAAAAATTAATTATATGTGGAAAATAATTTATCCTACAACCACACACTGTATGCATATGGTACATATCTTTACATTACTTTTATAATCGTTCAAACTCCCTACAAAATATTGTGCTAAAATGTTTATATTATATAGTCATTCTGAGAAAATCGGAGAGTAATTTTAAAGTACCTCTGAGGGAATAAGTAAGTTAAATTAAGCATAGCTTTTACTCACAATCCTATTGTCTTCATTATTCCCAGATGAGCTCATTTAATAATGGAAAGTGACAATGGAGCTAAGTTCAAGTACTTTTCGTTCTATTCTATGCATTCACATTAATATTTATGTGGCCTCAAGCAAATTTTTGTCTCCAGGCCACAATTTAGTCATCCTTAAATTGAGAGGAATGACAATCTCTTAGGTCATATCCAGTTTTAAAATCCTAGGTCAAGATACAAAATTAATGCACAGAAATCTCTTGCATTCCTATACACTAATGATGAAAAATCTGAAAGAGAAATTATGGAAACACCCCCATTTACTACTGCAACAAAAGGAATAAAATACCTAGGAATAAACCTATCTATGGAAACAAAAGACCTGTATGCAGAAAACTATAAGACACTGATGAAAGAAATTAAAGATGATACCAACAGATGGAGAGATATACCATGTTCTTGGATTGGAAGAATCAATATTGTGAAAATGACTATACTACCCAAAGCAATCTACGGATTCAATGCAATCCCTATCAAATTACCAGTGGCATTTTTTACGGAACTAGAACAAATCATCTTAAAATTTGTATGGGGACACAAAAGACCCCGAATAGCCAAAGCAGTCTTGAGGGAAAAAAACGGAGCTGGAGGAATCAGGCTCCCTGACTATACTACAAAGCTACGGTAATCAAGACAATATGGTACTGGCACAAAAACAGAAACATAGATCAATGGAACAAGATAGAAAGCCCAGAGATAAACCCACCCATCTGTGGTCAACTAATCTATGGCAAAGGAGGCAAGGATATACAATGGAGAAAAGACAGTTTCTTCAATAAATGGTGCTGGGAAAACTGAACAGCTATATGTAAAAGAATGAAATTAGAACACTCTCTAACACCATACACAAAAATAAACTCAAAATGGATTTGAGACCTAAATGTAAGACCGGACACTATAAAACTCTTAGAGGAAAACATAGGAAGAACACTCTTTGACATAAATCACAGCAAGATATTTTTTGATCCACCTCCTAGAGTAATGGAAATAAAACCAAAAATAAACAAATGGGACCTAATGAAACATCAAAGCTTTTGCACAGCAAAGGAAATCATAAACAAGATGAAAAGACAACCCTCAGAATGGGAGAAATTATTCACAAAGGAATCAATGGACAAAGGATTAATCTCCAAAATATATAAACAGCTCATGCAGCTCAATATTAAAGAAACAAACAACCCAATGCAAAAATGGGCAGAAGACCTAAGTAGACATTTCTCCAAAGAAGACATACAGATGGCCGAGAAGCACATGAAAAGCTGCTTAACATCACTAATTATTAGAGAAATGCAAATCAAAACTACAATGAGGTATCACTTCACACCAGTTAGAATGGGCATCATCAGAAAATCTACAAACAACAAATGCTGGAGAGGGTGTGGAGAAAAGGGAACCCTCTTGCATTATTGGTGGGAATGTAAATTGATACAGCCACTATGGAGAACTGTATGGAGGTTCCTTAAAAAACTAAAAATAGAATTACCATATGATACAGCAATCCCACTACTGGGCATATACTCAGAGAAAACCATAATTCAAAAAGACGCATGCACCCCAATGTTCATTGCAGCACTATTTACAATAGCCAGGTCATGGAAGCAACCTAAATGCCCATCAACAGACGAATGGATAAAGGAGTTGTGGTACATATATACAATGGAATATTACTCAGCCATAAAGAAGGAACGAAATTGGGTCATTTGTTGAGACGTGGATGGATCTAGAGACTGTCATACAGAATGAAGTAAGTCAGAAAAAGAAAAACTAATATCGTATATTAACGCATGTATGTAGAACCTAGAAAAATAGTACAAATGAACTGGTTTGCAGGGCAGAAGCTGAGACACAGATGTAGAGAGCAAACGTATGGACACCGAGGGGGAAAGCCACAGTGGGGTGGGGATGTTGGTGTGCTGAATTAGCCAATTGGGATTGACATGTATACACTGATGTGTATAAAACTGATGACTAATAAGAACCTGCAGTATAAAAAACAAACAAACAAAAAAACAACTAATACTAAACTTTCTTTGGGTTATTTGTATGGAAATATGTTAATATAAATGCTTCAGACATTACATGAAATTTCTAAAAAGCTTATATGTTCTGGTATAATGTTATAAGTCATAATTCTAGTTATTACTTTAAAATGTATATCTCAGAAATAACTAAATTTCCTTGTTGATTGCATTATTATGAACTTTCATCAAATCTTTAACCATGGTTATTTTTAAGTTTTTTGTCTTTTACAGACAGTTCTGGGTGTACTCTGATGCTTTTGCAAAAATGTTCCTATAAAAGGGTTTCACCTTCAAGGAATTCATGGAAAAGACTCTGACAAGTACAGATTTCTGGTAACTGACTGTACTGCTGAACTGAATGAATAAGCATTTTCAGAACTCTAATGGAAAACTGATGAATTCATAAAAGTGCTAGTAAAAGATCAAGATGAAAAAGAATTAATTACATGGGACTGAGTGAACTGATGAGGATGATTATAATTTTAGTGACTTTCTGTTTGAATTAAAAAAAATCCCCCCCACCAAAAAAAAATCCTAGGTCAAGTGAGTGGAAACTTGGTGAGATGCAAGACTCTTATACCATTAGCAAGTATCTAGGGTAAGAAAGAAGAAAGGAGGGTAACTAAAGAGTAATAAATTCAATAAGCTTGGTTCTTATGTACCAAGGAAAGGGGAGTGGAGGAAGGAAAAGGGGTTTAAAATAAAGTACAGAATCTTTATTCCACTAAATTTACTTTGTATGAGAGTACAAAATAGAACTTGGTGTCAGTAGGAAAGAGAAAAATAAAATGTTCAGAAGATTTGTAATGACAGACATCATTGTAGTAGACAAAAAAGAAAAAGGGATAAAATATTTATCTCAATTCAAGCTTTTCCATAAATGTTCTAAACTCATATCTGTCAGATATTTATAAATTCTTTATCCATTTCTAGAGGAATATAATTACATCTAGAACAACTACAGCTTCTTATGTACAATACCCAGAACTCAATACAAAATTATCAGGCTTATAAAGAAAGAGAATCATGAGAAAAAAATGAATAAATAGACACACGGATGATCCAATTATTACAATGATATGACGGATCACAAATAAACTGTGATTAAGGTATTGAAATAAATACATAATAATTAATTTCACCAGAAAATTGTAATCTATTTTTAAACGGAAATTACAATCCTAAAGCTTAAAAAAATCATAATTGAAGTTTAGATTCAGTTGATGATTTAATAATAAGAAAAGAATTTTGCTGAAGTATAAGATTGGTCTGAATAAAATATACAGCATATAATAGAGACCAAAAGTGATGTTTAAAAAATAGAGAGGGCAGAGTAGATATAAGAGATATGGTGAAAATATTTTTTAACATCTTTATTGTGGTATAATTACTTTAAGGTGAAAGGATTTAACACACATATTCCTTGAGTTACAGAAGAGAAAGAGAGAAAAGCATGAGGCAGAAGGAATATTCGAAGACAGATTGCTGGAATTTTCCTATACTGATGAAAGACATCAAGCCACATATTCAAGAAGCTTTAAAAACTGCAAACGAGGGCTTCCCTGGTGGTATTGTGGTTGAGAGTCTGCCTGCCAATGCAGGGGACACGGGTTCGAGCCCTTGTCTGGGAGGATCCCACATGCCACGGAGCAACTGGGCCCGTGAGCCACAACTACTGAGCCTGCGCGTCTGGAGCCTGTGCTCCGCAACAAGAGAGGCTACGATAGTGAGAGGCCCGTGCACCGTGATGAGGAGTGGCCCCCGCTTGCCACAACTGGAGAAAGCCCTCACGCAGAAATGAAGACCCAACACAGCCAAAATTAAATAAATAAATTTAGAAAAAAAAACTGCAAACAAGATAAAACCAAAGAAAACTAAAATTGAGCATATAATAAAGCCATTGAAAATCAAAAACAAAGAAAAATTTTACAAAGCAGCTAGAGGGGGATAAAAAAGATTACACTACCTGAACAATAAACTTGACAGCCATCTTCTCAAAATACTATGGAATGTCATCTGAAAGCACTGGAGGGAAAAATAACTTACAACACAGAACTTAATATTCAGCAAAACTATTCTTCAAAAGTGTTGGCAAAATAAGCATATTTCTCATATTCCATAGATTAAATAATTCTTTACCACCACTAAAAGAAATATTAAAGAATTTATTCATAAGGAAAGATATCCCAGAAAGAAACAAGAAAAAGTAACTTTAGGGACTTCCCTGATGGCACAGTTGTTAAGAATCCACCTGCCAATACAGGGGACATGGGTTCAAGACCTGGTCCAGGAAGATCCCACATGCCGCGGAGCAACTAAGCCCATGCGTCACAACTACTGAAGCCCGGACACATAGAGCCTGCGCTCCACAACAAGAGAAGCCACCGCAATGAAAAGCCCGCGCAACATAACGAACTGTAGCCCCTGCTGGCCGCAACTAGAGAAAGCTTGCCTGCAGCAACGATGACCCAACACAGCCAAAAATTAATTAATTAATTAATTTTTAAAAAAAGTAACTGTATAAAACAACAATAATAATGTAATCTGTTCCTAGAGTATATGTATAATTGAAAGGCATAATATTAAAAGAAAAAGTGAGAGCAAGTAAATGGAGTTATTATTCAAAGTCCTAGCATTGTCTGTAAGTGGCAAAAGTATTAGTTTAATCTATACTAAACAAGTCAATGATGCTTGTTATAGTATCCAGGAAATCAATAAAGAAATTAGTAAAAGAATGTATAACTAAAAAGATAATTGAGGAGAAAATGAAATAATTATAATATACTAATCCAAATGAAGACAAAAAAGAGGAGGAATAGAAGGGAATTTTTAATAATTTTTTAAAACCTACAGCAAACATAATTAATAATAAATTATTAATTTATTAATAATAAATAATTCATAATTATTTATAATAATTAATAATAAAATATGAACTTTCATTTAGAGTTCATAAATAGACAAGAATGTCCACTATTGCCAGTTCAGTTTAACAGAGTACTAGTAGTCCTACCCAATCCCATAAAGCATACTGAAGATATAAAAGATATAAGGATTGGAAAGGAAAAAATACAACTCTCAATATTTTCTGATAGAATGATTGTCTATATCAAAAAATACAAAGCACCTACAGACAAATTATTAGAATTAATAAATTATCTTAGCAAGTTAGCTGAATAACACGTCAATAGAAAAATACAAAATATTTTCATACGTATCATTAGTAAACAGAGAAAAGATTTTTAGCTTAAAGTTGATATTTATAATGATCACAAATGACAATTATCTAAGAGTAAATCTAATGAAAGATGTATATATAGGACCTCTACACAGAAAATTATAAAATATTAAGAACCATTACAGGTTATTTAGATACATAGAGCATGCTCATGAACCGAATGACATTATTGTAAAGATGTCAACTAGTCTCACGTTTCTCAGTAGATACGATGCAGTCCAAATCAAAACCTCACCGAGTTGTTTTTATGGAATTTACATACAAATTTAAGTGAAAATGAAAGAGGCAACATGACATTAATGAAAAAAAAGTCAAATAGATTACAACAATAACAACAAAAAGACCATGGTTATATAACAGAAAAGTGTTTTATAAAACATGTGGAACTCATCTTTTTCAAGTGGTCTTGCTTCAGTTGAATATCCTTGGGGAAAATTAATCTTGACCCCTATGTCCCAACAAAGACAAAAAATTCAAAATGGATTGTATATGTAATGTGACCAATTAAACAAAAGACACCACAAGAAATTATCTTCATGGAACAGGATCAAGAAGAAAAGAATGATAAGCTGAACTTAACTAAAATACAAAATTTCTATTCACCAAAGGACAAAAGAACAAAAAGAGAAGGCACAGTGTAGAAGAGTGCAAAATCAAGAAAGGGGTTATATACAGTATATGAAAAATTTCAAAAATCAGTAGACGAATACAACAGCATAGGAAAAATAGGTAGGAGACTTGAACAGCTACTGCACAAAATAGGATCTAAAAATGGCCAATAATAATAACACCAAAAGGTGTTCAACCTCAATTACAAATCAAGAAACATAAACACATCCAGCAAAATGGCAACAATATAAATAAACTAACAATGCCAAGTTGTGGAGATGAAGAAGAATAGGAATTCATACAGTGCTAGCATGAGTGTGAACAGGTAAAAGCATTTGGTGAAACTGATTGACATTATCAATTAAAGAAGAAGATACGTACATAGGTTATGTTCCACTAATCTCGATCGTAGCTAAATAATAGAGAAAAGTGTGTACATGGACATTGAAAATGTTACAAATATATTGATGGCAGAAATATGTGAAATAGACATAAAGAGAAATAATGTAAAATTCTCAAGAGTGGAGCAAATAACTCACACCCTATTCATAAAACAAAGTACCAGAGAACATAATAAATTAAATGAACTCCAAGTACATATGGCAATATGGATTATTCCATACAATGGTGAATGATAAATATGAAGAACACACAAACACATGCACACACATAACACATTTTGTGCAATTCCATTCAGATAAAATTTAGGAAACAGGTCAAAATCATTTATAAAGTTAAAACTGTGGCTACATTTGGGAGAGAAAGAGGGGAAAGATATTTGGGAGGTGCATTTTAGTGGCTTCTGGAGTGGAGGTAATAGAAGTTTTCACTTCCAAGTAGCTGATAGAGCTATAATATTCATTCTGTGCACTTTTCAGTGTATTATGAGCAAATAACAAGAAAATGCTCTCTAAAAGCTGATTACAACTGAAAACAAGTAGGTGAAGATAGTAACCACAAAATTTATAACACTAGTTATAATATGCATTGAATAATTAAGAATAAAAACAAAACAACATGTATTGCCTTAGTGTCCTGTAATTCTAAAAGATTTTAGTTTAAAAAGGTATGTAAGAAGTAAACATTTAATTCAGAGAAATTTGGTTCTGAGAATTTTTTTAATTAAGAAGAAATTGATAGAATTAAAGAATATGAGGGACTTCCCTGGTGGCTCAGTGGTTAAGAATCCGCCTGCCAGTGCGGCAAACACGGGTTGGAGCCTTGGTCCGGGAAGATCCCACATGCCACGGAGCAGGTAAGCCCGGTTGCCACAACTACTGAGCCTGCGCTCTACAGCCTAGTTGCCACAACTACTGAGCCCGTGTGCCACAACTACTGAAGCCCGCGTGCCTAGAGCCCGGGCTCCGCAACAAGAAGGCACCGCAATGAGAAGCTCACGCACCGCAACGAAGAGTAGACCCCGATAGCCGCAACTAGAGAAAACCCGCGTGCAGAAACGAAGACCAAATGCAGCCAAAAATAAATAAATAAATTTTTTAAAATTAAAGAATATGAGACTTCAGAGTAAATAAAGGATATTTATACACTAACCTTTGAAAGAGATTCCTCAGTTGCTGGCTGCTGATCCTCTCTGTCCCCAGAGTCAGGTACACTGGGGCTGAAGGCCATGAGATCTGCTTTGGGCGGCCCCTCCCCAGAGCACACCTTCTGCCGCCTCTGCTGCGAGTAAGACCAGCTCCCCACCGCGCTGGAGCACACCAGCGTGGGCTTCCCGGGTCCGCACGCGCCCTCGCTGGGCGGCGCCGAGCACCGCAGCGCCGTGTACAGCAGCAGCGTGAGCACCAACAGGCTGGACACCGCGCAGATGGCGATGATCAGGTACACGTTCACATCCACCAGAGCGGCCTCCGCGTCAGCGGCGCCCGTCGACGCCCGCGAAGAGGCCTTGGGCGCCTGGCCGCTGTCCTCCAGCGACAGTAGCACGGTGGCCGTGGCCGTCAGCGCCGGCTCGCCGTGGTCCTTCACCAGCACCAGCAGGCGATGGCGTGGCGCGTCCGCCTCGTCCAGGGCGCGCGTCGTGCTGATCTCGCCCGTGTACAGCCCCACGCGGAACGGGCTGCGCGCGCCACCCACCGCCGGCTGCAGCTCGTACGACAGCCACGCGTTGTAGCCCGAGTCCCCGTCCACCGCGCGCACCTTCGCCACCACGTGGCCCGCGCCCACCGACCGCGCCACCAGCTGGCTCAGCGCGCCCGCCCCGCCGCCCGGCCCAGGCAGCAACAGCGCGGGCGCGTTGTCGTTCTCGTCCAGCACGAACACCTGCAGCGTCACGTTGCTGCCCAGAGGCGGCACGCCCGCGTCGCGCGCGCTCACCTGGAACTGCAGCAGCTCCAGCTCCTCGTGGTCCAGCGGCTGCAGCGCGTACACCTTGCCGCTCTCCGCGTGCACCGACACGTAGCTCGACAGCGCTCGCTCGCCCACCCGCCGCTCCACCAGCGAGTAGGACACCAGCGCGTTCTCCTGAGCGTCCGCGTCCCGCGCCGACACCGTGAAGATGTGGCAGCCGGGCGGGTTGTTCTCCTTCACCAGCACCGTGTACTCAGGCTGCGCGAACGCGGGCGCGTTGTCGTTGACGTCGGCCACCTCCACGGACACGCTGGCTGTGGCCGACAGGGAAGGCGAGCCCCCGTCCCTCGCGGTCACCCCCACCTCATAGTTCGCCACAGTCTCGCGATCCAAGGCGCTGTCCAGCACCAGCGAATAGTAATTCTTGAAGGTGGACACCAGCCTGAAGGGAACACTGGGCGACAGGGTGCAAGTCACTTGCCCATTGACACTGGAGTCAAGATCGGACACACTTATCAAGGCGATGACGGTGCCCAGTGGAGCGTCTTCCCTAATTGGGAGGGACAAGGACTTGAATTCCATTACTGGGACATTATCGTTGGTGTCGCCAACTTCCACCATAACTGTACAATGGCCAGAAAGTGGGGGCTGCCCCTTATCAATGCCCTCTACAAGAATTTCATAGGATTTGCTTTCTTCAAAATCGATATATCCCTTTACCATAATTTCTCCAGTAATTGGATCTATGTAGAACTTGGATTTCACATTTGGTAAAATATCAGTTGAGAATGAATATGTAATATTCCCATTCAAGCCTTCGTCTAAATCTGAGGCGTTAAGTTTAATTACCAACGTTCCATTAGGAACATTTTCCAGTAATTTCACTTCATAGAGTGTTCTGTCGAAAGCTGGGGCGTTGTCGTTGGCGTCCAGCACTTTGACGAGTAACTGAACGGTGCCAGTTAGCTCAGGTTTGCCGCCATCAGAGGCGGTAAGCACTAAAAAAATCTCCGGGGCTTCTTCTCTGTCTAAAGGTTTCCTTAATACTAACGCAAGACGTTTTACTCGCTCTTCATAGGATGGCTTTTCCAGCGAGAAATAGTCACTGGGGCTCAGTGTGTAAGTCAGCAGAGCGTTGGCCCCAATGTCTGCATCGGAGGCGCCCTCTAGTGGAAACCGAGAGTCAAGCGGCCTGGATTCAGCCATAAACAGATTCTTTTGTGTTCCCGGGAACACAGGAGGATTGTCGTTTATGTCCTTCACCTCCACCTCCACGTGGAACACCTGCAGCGGCCGGTCCACGATCACCTCCAGGTGGATGCTGCACTCCGCGCTCCGCCCGCACAGCTCCTCCCGGTCGATCCGAGAATTCACAAACAAAATGCCATTCTGCAGATTTACCTCCAGAAGGTCCCCGCGGCCTTTGGACGCCACCCGGAACAGACGCGGCACCAGCTCCGCCAGCTCCAGCCCCAGGTCCTGGGCGATGCGGCCCACGAAGGTGCCGTGTTTGGCCTCCTCCGGGACGGAGTAGCGGACCTGGCCGCTCCCGACCTTCCAGGTTGCAAGGAACAGAAGTGAGAGCAGCAAACGCCGGTAGTCCTGGCCGATTCCCCAGGAAAACTCCATCTCAAGCCCGCAGTGCTTTGTTCTCATGAAGGGGGTCTTCTTTCAAAATGAAGAGATATCTCCTGCCCGTTCAGTCCAGTCCCACTGCATCCTCCATTTTTCAGCATCTGGATGGTGGATGCAGCTTCTTTACAGTAAGAATAGGAGAGATTTTTTTCCTTTCTTTCTCGCTCTATCGGATCAATTTTATGGTACAGAGCGACATCATGTGGCTCCAAACCGTAAGTAACAGATTCTGGAAATGCATACTCTAAGTCTTAATTATTCTTTCATCCATTCCGCCTTTGGAGAATAGAATCTCATTTTGTACTACTGGGGTACACATTTTGCACCACTGATTTATTGTGATCCTTAGTTTCACCACAGGAACAGCTTTCACTTCAGTGGAAATACTTTTTTCATAGAAGTTTTAAGTGTTTACAGAGACCGAACTGTAGTTAACATAGCACTTTGCAAATATACAACTGGTAAAGTGTTGGTTAGGAAATTCATGACAGGTTTTGTGTGTGTGTGTGTTCCTGAGAGTGATGAAAGGTAGTTATTAATGATGACACACTCTTCATCATTGGATTTTACATTCCCGGTGTTGAAGATTTCAGAGAATTAAGCTCTAGGAAAACTCTGATCTCCAAAATAAGTCATTGAAAGAGAATATCAAAAATGTTTGAAAAAGGAAGCAAAGACCATCAGCACTTAATTGAAAGTCTTCCTTGCTGTGGACAAGGAAGCTTTAACAAGGAAGCAGGATGTTTTGGTATATAATTTGTGTTGGGAAGTATTCCAGATAATTTTATTCAATGGAACCTATTCACCTCCCATGAGCAAGATGGGTATTCTCATTTTGTCTCTTACAGTTTATAAATGCTTGCTTGTTCTCCAGGATCTAATATGTCTCAACTTGTATCCTCTCCTACAGCACTCATATATTTTAGTCAAAGTGGACAATTTCCTGCTTCCAATAACATTTTTCATGAAACAGATATACTCATTTCATTCCCTGCCTAAGTAATATCCATCATTTCCAAACTCTTCTCAAAGCAGTTTCCCCCATTATATAACAAGTTAAAACTTCCCTGACCAACAAAGACTTTCATGATTAAGCCAATTGGGCAGGCATCTTCATTTTCTTTTATACTATAGCATCTAGATAAAATCACTTGGGACATTTATTACATTAACTTCTCTTTTGTAGGTATTTGGGTATGTGTGTCTAATCCTCCATTTTTGAAATATAAACTTTTAAAGAGAATATTTGTGTTATAATTGTTTAATAGCTCAGAATACTTACTGAATATTTGCTGAACATTTACACTATAGAATGGTTTGGTTTTCTTCAACTGCTTAATAAAATGCATTAAATTAAGGTAGTCATGCAGCTAGTTAAGAAATATGATATCTCAGCAACCTCTATAATTTTCCAGAGATACAAAAATATTTTCCTTAGACATTGCTCTACTTAAGGTATATTTCAATTTCCATATTGAAAACCTGGATTTTAGCTTAGTTTTCATTCCAGTTCTTGGCAATCATGATCTTTGAGACATTAATAGTTCTAATGGTCAATAAAGAATTCCCAAATAATAGAGCATAATATATTTTCCTGACACACACAAAACAATATAGAAGGACATGATGGTAGCTATTTTAAAACTTTCTTTGACTTTTATGTTCATAAACCTCTTACTCCATAGTTGTCTAAGACAAAAAAAAATCAATCTAGTGAAAATAGCTCTAGGCTCCCATTCTATGAAAAGCCACACTGCCCCCCCATTTTTTCTGAACTAAAACATAAATCAAAGTAGTTTCACTGTTCCAGTACCCAAACTGCAGATTTGTGCAAAAGGATTAGTATCAAACACACTGAAAGGAAGTGAAAAGGACTCCCTGTCCATTTACTTTATTTTGCAAGTAATTAAATGTATAGATGAGGTATGCAAAAGAATAGAAAGGATATTTATTTGGGAGCTATTCACTATTTAACGGGTATAGAGACAACACATCTCTAAAGGGAAGAACTCAAAAGTCTTTAAAATGTCTTATTAGCTGAGAATCATGTTAGTCAAGAAGTTGAAGAGGAGGACTTCCCTGGTTGCACAGTGGTTAAGAATCCGCCTGCCAATTCAGGGACACGGGTTCGGGCCCTGGTCCGGGGAGCAACTAAGCCTGTGCACCACAACTACTGAGGCTGTGCTCTAGAGCCTGTGAGCCACAACTACGAAGCCCACGTGCCACAACTACTGAAGCCCGCATGTCTAGAGCACAGCGTGCTCCGCAACAAGAGAAGCCACCATAATAAGAAGCCTGCACACCGTAACAAAGAGTAGCCCCCACTCGCCGCAACTAGAGAAAGCCCGTGCGCAGCAACAAACACCCAACGCAGCCAAAAATAAATAAATTTATTTAAAAAATAAAACTATATGCCCATTTGTACTAAAAAAAAAAAAATTGAAGAGGGGAGCTGGATTTGAAGACTGAAGTCCCACATCCTGGAAGACAAGAACTCTGGATGGCCCTATTATTCACAATAGGATGAAAATGATACCTAATAAAATAAATAGTGAACTGAGGTTGGACATGCTGTGGCTCATACTTGATGGACAGGAGGCCACAAAGGACAGTGCCAGAAAGAGGAAATGGAAGTGGAAAAAAGGAGGATTATGTATTTTATATGTTGGCCTATCCCACAATGTAATTGAGTATTAATCAGGTTTCACCAAGGAAACTTGAACAAGGAAGTAGGAAGTTGTAGTACATAACTTGTGTGGAAAAGTATTCCACACAATTAGAATGGAATACACCAGAGCAAGGTTGATATCTTCATTTTTGTCTCTAATGGTTTAGAATACTTGCCCATTCTCCAGTCACTAACATACCTAAGCTTTGGTTTCCAGTGGCAAAGAAACTTCAATGGGAGACCAACTATTTACTAGGGTAACTGACCAAATACCAAATAGGGGAATGAATGGAAAATAATTTCACTTCCAGTTATTTGGAACTTTGTACTTGCTACATGACACACATTAATAGGTTGGTATTCAGAGGAGGGTCACCAGTAATAACATTGACTTATTGAATTTTTTGGACATTAGCATCATTAATACTGCATGTAAAAGAGGTTAATAATAAATAAGTTTTGCTAATTGAATAGTTTTAAAATGAGGTATACAGTATTTTTCTCTACACTGTTCAGATAGAAAATAATATTTCTTAACAAGATTAATAATATTCTTTCAAACGCAATATTTTCTAAATTATGATATACTAAAGAGAGTATTAAAATTTCACTTCCTATTGATTTCTTAATGTTTACTAATAAAAAGTAGTGAGAAACAGAAGAGAGAAAATGACACAATTCTAAAAGCAATAAATTTATTATTCTAACTTTTTTTTAACCCAATTGGAAAACTAGCAACAATACACAGTATTGCCAAATGTGAGCACAAAAATTAAAACAATCATGTTCAAGTAGAAAGAAGGAACTGAGAATACAGATAAATGGATAAGTGAGTAAAAGAGGCTCTATAGGAGACAACAGGCTTAATAATCTAATGCTTGAAACTGAATATGTAAAAGCATAATAAAAAGGAAGAGTGTCAGTGACATTTGGACTAACATCCAGTAGGAATTTCCAATAAAAAGTGTCATAAGTTACTGAAGCATTGTGCAGGTATTAGCATACCACAGTTTAAGTCAAATATTCTAATCAATTCAATTTACCCTGGAAAATATATTTTGTTTCTATCCAGATTTGTAGCAATAAAATAATTCTACAGCGACTTTTAAAAACCTGCAAGTATGGGTCTTACCATTTATTGCTGATTCGGTTCAAAGCCATTAGTCACAAGAAATTCAAACACTTTAACCACAAAACCAATACCTTGAAAACTCTATTGACAGCAACAAGACTAATTAACTATTAAAATGTTTCCAAAGGAGTAGTAACGTTGAGAATTAAAAACAAAGACAGTTTTGAAAGGATTTTTAAAAGTTACTCACCTTAGCAGGAAGATCAACCTTCACATCCGTCTGCTCTTCTCTATCCCCACTAATGGGGCCCGGTGGAAGACAGGGGCTGAAGGCCATGAGGTCTGCCTTGGGCAGCCCCTCCCCAGAGCACACCCTCTGCCGCCTCTGCTGCGAGTAAGACCAGCTCCCTACCGCGCTGGAGCACACCAGCGTGGGCTTCCCGGGCCCGCACGCGCCCTCGCTGGACGGCGCCGAGCACCGCAGCGCCGTGTACAGCAGCAGCGTGAGCACCAACAGGCTGGACACCGCGCAGATGGCGATGATCAGGTACACGTTCAAATCCACTAACACCGTATCCGCACTCGCGGCGCCGGACGACGCCCGCGAAGAGGCCTTGGGCGCCTGACCGCTGTCCTCCAGCGACAGCAGCACGGTGGCCGTGGCCGTCAGCGCCGGCTCGCCGTGGTCCTTCACCAGCACCAGCAGGCGATGGCGCGGTGCGTCCGCCTCGTCCAGGGCGCGCGTCGTGCTGATCTCGCCTGTGTACAGCCCCACGCGGAACGGGCTGCGCGCGCCACCCACCGCCGGCTGCAGCTCGTACGACAGCCACGCGTTGTAGCCCGAATCCGCGTCCACCGCGCGCACCTTCGCCACCACGTGGCCCGCGCCCACTGACCGAGCCACCAGCTGGCTCAGCGCGTCCGCCCCGCCGCCCAGCCCGGGCAGCAGCACCGCGGGCGCGTTGTCGTTCTCGTCCAGCACGAACACCTGCAGCGTCACGTTGCTGCCCAGAGGCGGCACGCCCGCGTCGCGCGCGCTCACCTGGAACTGCAGCAGCTCCAGCTCCTCGTGGTCCAGCGGCTGCAGCGCGTACACCTTGCCGCTCTCCGCGTGCACCGACACGTAGCTCGACAGCGCTCGCTCGCCCACCCGCCGCTCCACCAGCGAGTAGGACACCAGCGCGTTCTCCTGAGCGTCCGCGTCCCGCGCCGACACCGTGAAGATGTGGCAGCCGGGCGGGTTGTTCTCCTTCACGAACACCGTGTACTCGGGCTGCACGAACGCGGGCGCGTTGTCGTTCACGTCGGCCACCTCCACGGACACGCTGGCCGTTGTCGACAGGGAAGGCGAGCCCCCGTCCCTCGCGGTCACCACCACCTCATAGTTGGCCATACTCTCGCGATCCAAGGCGCTGTCCAGCACCAGCGAATAGTAATTCTTGAAGGTGGACACCAGCTTGAAGGGTACATGATGAGTCAGGGTGCAGGTCACCTGCCCGTTGGCACCGGAATCGCCGTCGGAAACGCTGATCAGAGCGATTACCGTTCCTAGTGGAGCATCTTCTAATACAGGTAAAGAGAGTGATTTGACAACCAACTCAGGTACATTATCGTTGGTGTCCAAAATTTCCACTACAACCGTGCAGTGATCTGCCATTGGGGGATTTCCTTTATCTGTTGCTTCTACCTGGATTTCATATAACTTAGTGAACTCGAAATCTATGTTACCCTTTACACTGATGTATCCATTAACAGGGTCTATGTGGAATTTCGACAAAGTATCTGCTGACATGTCTGTATTGAAAGAATACACAATGTCCTTATTTATCCCTTCATCCAAATCAGAGGCGTTAACAGTCACTACTAGGGTACCGTTTGGTGCATTTTCAAATAATCTGACTTTGTAGATCGTGCTCTCAAACTCTGGGGCATTGTCGTTTACATCTACAACGGTGATCTTCAGTTGAATAGTACCAGTGAGTACTGGTTTCCCACCATCAACTGCTGTTATAAGTAAGTGATGCTCAGGAGTGACCTCTCGATCTAAAAGTTTTTTCAGCACAAGTCCAAGGGATTTAATTTCCACATAATTTCTTTTAACATCCAAGGTAAAATATTCATTGGAGTTAAGAGTGTAGGTCAATAGCGAATTAGCTCCGATATCCGCATCTGATGCGCCCTCTAGCGGAATCCGAGAACCAGGCGGCCGGGATTCATAAATAAACAAATTTTTTACTGCCATTGGAAAAACCGGCTGGTTGTCGTTAATGTCCTTCACCTCCACCTCCACATGGAACACCTGCAGCGGCCGGTCCACGATCACCTCCAGGTGGATGCTGCACTCCACGCTCCGCCCGCACAGCTCCTCCCGGTCGATCCGAGAATTCACAAACAAAATGCCATTCTGCAGATTTACCTCCAGAAGGTCCCCGCGGCCTTTGGACGCCAGCCGGAACAGGCGCGGCACCAGCTCCGCCAGCTCCAGCCCCAGGTCCTGGGCGATGCGGCCCACGAAGGTGCCGTGTTTGGCTTCCTCGGAGACAGAGTAATGGACCTGGCCGCTCCCTGCCTCCCAGAATAGGAGGTGCAGAACCGAAAGCAGTAGTCGCCAGACTCCCTGACCTTCTCTCCAGAAAAATACCATTGCAAGCGTTTTTCCAAATATTGGGTCGCTTTTGCATCGATCAAAAATTTTTAAATTTTTCTAGTTCCTTATTTTTCATTTCTTAATCATTCCGTGCACGTATTTAAGAGATGGTGAGGAAAACCAGCATCTTAGTACGTAATAAATGCTGCATATCTTTTGTGGTGAAATACCTTGCGGTAGACAGCGACATCATGTGGCTAAATGTGTAAGTATTAAATAAATGTATTTACCTTTTTTTCCTTCCATTGAACTTTCCCCCATTTTTTTTCCCTGTAATTTCCTTCGAGCACTCCTCAAAGTCTTCATATTTTATCAAAATATATCCTTAGAACTTTTATGCTAATTCATGACTTTAAATTAGGCCAATCCATGGCATATAGTTAAATATAGTAAAATAAGTGATTACTATTATAACAGTAGTGGACATCTTTTGGAAATATTTCCGATGTGACAAGTACTATTTCATTTGTTTTAATAGGGTTAGCCCTTTAAATTCTCACAACAACCCTCTGAGGTAGGTATTAATATGATTCACTTTTTACAAACAGTGAAGTGGAAATGCATACAGGTTAAGTAACTTAAAAGTAATATTAACTGGTGATGTTGAGTAGGATCTCAATATGATTCAAGACTCATGACGTTAACCACTTGGCCACAAAGTCTACATTTTACAGAAAAATCGGGTCTTTGATATTTGTAACCATCAAAACAACAGACCTTGAAAATTTTACTTCTACATTACTATGGCAATCGTTAATTTATAAAATATGTTTCTTACTTTGTAGAATGTCTATGAACCACTCCTGTGTCCTTTATCCAACAACTGCATCTTTGTTAGCTGTCTCAACTGTTTACATAAAGATGCCACAAGTCAGTCTTTTACAGTGCAGTTATTCTGTAAATTTGGTTTTTGTTGCATGAAAACACTGTGTGTTTGGATATTTGTTATATTCACATCATACCAAGGAAAAGTATATTAGTTTTTTAAATTTACACATCACTTGTACATTTCAATTTACCTGTATATCTTAACATGTTCACAATATGAAATGATTCTGTTTTTAATAATCTCCACTCTGGATGAATTTCTGGATTCCAGTTTGTTAAAAAGTTGTTACTTGTAATAATTGGTGTTTAACCAATTATTAAAGAGAGAAAAGTAACTTTGGAATATGACTCACTCAATACATGTAAGACTAGGCAATGAAATATACTAAATGTCTCTGTAAAGTTAGTAAAAGGCATGCATTCTCTGAGCATTTGGAAGCTGAGCAAAGAAAATTCATGGGAAGAGGTTGAATTTAGAGAGGTAAGAGAATGCCCAGATTTTTGCTTATAGTCCTACTCTTTTTAAATGAAATCAAACGTGTGCTTTAAGGGAATTCCCTGGTGCTCCAGTGGTTAGGACTCCGTGCTTCCACTGCCAAGGGTGCAGCCAAAAACAAACAAACAAAAATTTGATTTAAATATTAGGAGAAAAGTTTTCATACCAGGTTTTCCATGTACTCATTGAATGCAAGACTGCATTGCAACTTACTCATATTTTATCATTCACATTTAGAATAGAATAAATTATCAATTAAATTTTAATGTATAAATAAGTGAATATTTTAAATTAACTTTCTCAAGAATATAAGTAAAGAGGTAAGTTACATTAATGATATTTGTTGATATCAAACAGATAATTTCTAATTGATTCTCTTGTACTAGTTCATGAAAAAGAAGTAAACATTTAATGGGTTTCCCTGGTGGACCAATGGTTAAGACTTCCAATGCAGGGGGTGTGGGTTTGATCCCTGGTCAGGGAGCTAAGATCCCACATGCCTCGGCACCAAAAAACCAAAAACATAAAAAACAGAAGCAATATTGTAACAAACTCAATAAAGACTTTAAAATGGTCCACATCAAGAAATCTTTTTTTAAAAAGTAAACATTTAAGAATTATTTTGGAAAAGAGTATATCTAGGAAATAATTAAGATATCAATATGCCAGTTAGTGCTTTGATGGATCTTGAAAGGTAGTAGCTAGTTTTAAAATGAGAGACAAAATTAAAAAGTTTTAAATATCATGGACTTCATATTGAGATGGCTTTCACAACTTACTGTAATACTTCACATTTCATGACATTTAAGAGTATACTATCTGCAAATTGGAATGGCACAGGGAATTTATAACAGAGTAGATTCCATAATGATTATTATGAGATGAAGTTAATACTAAAGGAATTATATGAGTTTAAAGTTGTGCTAATGTGTGGTTAAGGTATCAGTGAATAATATCTACTCTCACTTAGACATCTCTTTTGGCAACTGAATCAAGAAAATGTAAATAAGGAATAAGAAATCAAGAATTTATACAGTGATGTATTGTGACTCCTGGAGATATGGGCACACCTGGATATAATTTTAAATCTTACCATTTACCTAGAGTAGAAATGTAGTAGCCAGACTTCCAGTAGGACAGATTCCATCTGACCATTCACACTTTCTGTACACTAGTCTCAAGAAGGTGGTGAGTAGCTATAGTACTCTAGGTGGGATGACTCATCCCAAGAAAGAGCTTCAGCCATTTGTTTTTCTCTGTAAAGCCTCAGATGAACTTTTCTGATTCCCAGGAAATATATATTCACTGTATTTTGAGGCTTATCAACTCTAAGGCACTAATATATTTCCCACAGGAACAGATTATCCTTAAATAAAGTTCAGTATTTCCCCACCAAACTCCTCAATTCCTTTAATAGCAGATCCCAGATAGAAATTGATATTCTGGCCTATCTGTGAAATGGCTAAAGCTAAGATCACTTAGTGGAAGTTATTTCATGATTCATCAATTCATCATTTGGGAGGAAATAAACCAGCAAATAAGTAACGACAAAAGAGTAGTAGAAGACAGTAATTTCACCCCAAGACATCTTCCTTTTGTTGAAAAAAAAAGTGTTTTTAATTTCCCTTCCAAGTATAACATTTACTTATTTACTCATCAAGTTTAGTGTTTTAATTACCCAACATAGTAGTTACCAATGAAAATGTAGTCATTCAATGCCAGTCTTTGCCTTTTGGAAAAACTCCCAACATCATTAGGAATATAGTTGCTGCCAGGTGAAATTAAGTGAGCTCAGTCTTGGAAAATGTTATCACGGGCATAGTGTGTGGTACCAAAGGAAGGTGGTCAATCTCTGCACAGTGGGAGGTCTGCATACATTAGTCCAGTGATATACTTTAAGCGTGACTAAGCACCCCCACTAACATAAAGACTGGGTTAAAGTACTCTCCACTTGTATGAAGAAAAAGTCCCACCACCTGGCCACCCCACAATGTGACTTTAAAAACAAATTTTTTTTAATTAAACAAAATTGAGGGAGATATTTTTTCTCAATAAACTCTCTACTGTGCCTTAAAACTCTAAGGATTTTGCAAATGTGAAATCTTTTTACTACTGAAAGACATACCTAAGATTAGCAATGATTTCTAAGTGATGTCATGTGTTGTAATGAGTTATGATATATACTTTGGATGCTAGGCGTTAAAAATCTGTTCAGGCTGCTTTAAAATACATGAAAAGAAAAACTAACATATTAACTGTTGAATAAACAGATAAAGATAAATGAATTCTTTTTTTTTTTTGCGGTACGCGGGTCTTTCACTGTTGTGGCCTCTCCCGTTGCGGAGCACAAGCTCCGGACGCGCAGGCTCAGCAGCCATGGCTCACGGGCCCAGCCGCTCCGTGGCATGTGGGATCTTCCCGGACCGGGGCACGAACCCGTGTCCCCTGCATCGGCAGGCGGACTCAACTACTGCGGCACCAGGGAAGCCCGATAAATGAATTCTTGATCAAAAGAATAATTTAGGAAATTCCCAACATATTCTGACAGAATGGATGGTGTAAATTGAAAATATGTATTCCATAATCATCCTCTTTAAATTTTTTCCAATTGTGATTTTTTAATTTGAGAAAAAATATTTACACGTAATGTTAAGTTTTCAAATTTTGCTGAAGTGTTTTCTCAATACTTTAATCCTATTTTTCATGGCAAGATTTAATTAAGGAAAATCCAAAATGTAAAAATAAGAAAAGCATTTAAATTCTTCTCAATGCAAGAAATTGATTTCTAATTCACACCATATATTGTACAAGATAATGATACAAAATGAAAGCAGAGCTATGAATCAAAATAATAGAATGTGTATGGCTGATTCATTTTGTTGTGCAGTGGAGGCTAACACAACGTTGTAAAACAACCGTACTCCAATAATAATTATTTTTAAAAATTAATAGAATCATAGAGAACAAAGAAAATAGAACAATTTCAGAGCCGACAGAAAAAAAAATTAAAAGACTCACCTTTCCGAACTGTTCTGATTCCGAGAGTTGTTGCCTTTCTTCTGCTGAGTCTGGACCTTGAGGTAAGCTGGGGCTGAAGGCCATGAGATCTGCCTTCGGCGGCCCCTCCCCAGAGCACACCCTCTGCCGCCTCTGCTGCGAGTAAGACCAGCTCCCCACCGCGCTGGAGCACACCAGCGTGGGCTTCCCGGGCCCGCACGCGCCCTCGCTGGGCGGCGCCGAGCACCGCAGCGCCGTGTACAGCAGCAGCGTGAGCACCAACAGGCTGGACACCGCGCAGATGGCGATGATCAGGTACACGTTCACATCCACCAGAGCGGCCTCCGCGCCAGCGGCGCCCGTCGACGCCCGCGAAGAGGCCTTGGGCGCCTGACCGCTGTCCTCCAGCGACAGCAGCACGGTGGCCGTGGCCGTCAGCGCCGGCTCGCCGTGGTCCTTCACCAGCACCAGCAGGCGATGGCGCGGTGCGTCCGCCTCGTCCAGGGCGCGCGTCGTGCTGATCTCGCCTGTGTACAGCCCCACGCGGAACGGGCTGCGCGCGCCACCCGCCACCGGCTGCAGCTCGTACAACAGCCACGCGTTGTAGCCCGAATCCGCGTCCACCGCGCGCACCTTCGCCACCACGTGGCCCGCGCCCACCGACCGAGCCACCAGCTGGCTCAGCGCGCCCGCCCCGCCGCCCGGCCCGGGCAGCAACAGCGCGGGCGCGTTGTCGTTCTCGTCCAGCACGAACACCTGCAGCGTCACGTTGCTGCCCAGAGGCGGCACGCCCGCGTCGCGCGCGCTCACCTGGAACTGCAGCAGCTCCAGCTCCTCGTGGTCCAGCGGCTGCAGCGCGTACACCTTGCCGCTCTCCGCGTGCACCGACACGTAGCTCGACAGCGCTCGCTCGCCCACCCGCCGCTCCACCAGCGAGTAGGACACCAGCGCATTCTCCTGCGCGTCCGCGTCCCGAGCCGACACCGTGAAGATGTGGCAGCCGGGCGGGTTGTTCTCCTTCACCAACACCGTGTACTCGGGCTGCGCGAACGCGGGCGCGTTGTCGTTCACGTCGGCCACCTCCACGGACACGCTGGCTGTGGCCGACAGGGAAGGCGAGCCCGCGTCCCGTGCTTTTACCACCACCTCATAGTTCGCCAGGTTCTCGCGATCCAGGGCGCTGTCCAGCACCAGCGAATAGTAATTCTTGAACGTGGACACCAGTTTGAAGAAGTCATGGGGGGTCAGGGTGCAGGTCACCTGCCCGTTGGCACCGGAGTCGCGGTCAGACACCGTGATGAGGGCGATGACTGTTCCCAGCGGAGCATCCTCTCGGATGGGAAGTGAAAGAGACGTGATTGAGACTTCTGGTGTGTTATCATTGATGTCCACAAGTTTTACTGAAATTTTACAGTGCCCAGACATTGGTGGAGTCCCGTTGTCATACGCAATGACTTGAATCTCATAAGATTTCACTTCTTCGTAATCTAATTGTCCCTTAGTTCTGATTTCCCCTGAGCTGGGATCTATTTTGAACTTGGTCTTTATATTGGGGGACACATCACTACTAAATGAATACACAATCTCGCTGTTTGATCCTTCATCTGCATCAGAAGAATTTAATTTAATCACCAAGGATCCCTTTGCGATGTTCTCTAACAATTGTACTTTGTAAACTGATTGGTCAAAAGTAGGTTCGTTGTCATTCACATCTAATACCTTAATAAGCAATTGAACGGTGCCTGTGAGCTCAGGTTTGCCCCTATCAGTAGCCACCAGTAACAAATTAATCTCAGCAGTTTCCTCTCTGTCCAGAGATTTCCTCAGCACAAGAGACAAAGACTGGCTTAGTTCATCATTTGTCTGTATATCTAGAAAGAAAAACTCACTGGAGCTGAGCTTGTAGGAGAGAAGAGCATTTACTCCGACATCTGCATCAAACGCCCCCTCTAGAGGAAACCGCGAGTCAAGCAGCCTCGATTCGTGAAACCGGATAGTCTTTACTGTCACTGGAAATACTGGCGGATTGTCATTAATATCCTTTATTTCCACCTCCACATGGAACACCTGCAGCGGCCGGTCCACGATCACCTCCAGGTGGATGCTGCACTCCACGCTCCGCCCGCACAGCTCCTCCCGGTCGATCCGAGAATTCACAAACAAAATGCCATTCTGCAGATTTACCTCCAGAAGGTCCCCGCGGCCTTTGGACGCCAGCCGGAACAGGCGCGGCACCAGCTCCGCCAGCTCCAGCCCCAGGTCCTGGGCGATGCGGCCCACGAAGGTGCCGTGTTTGGCCTCCTCGGGGACGGAGTAGTGGACCTGGCTGCTCCTGGCCTCCCCTGCAGCGAGGAGCAGAAGCGAGAGCAGCAGACACCCGACCTCTCCGCCCCTACTCTTAGAAGACACCATCACCAATACTCAGCGAGTTGATCAAATTAGAATATCATATTTTGCAAAATTTTAAATATTGTCCTCTAGTCTCTGCTCAAGTCCTGCTGCTTCTCTTATTGTTCTGTCTCTCTGGAGTGACAAGAGGGCCCTGGGTATTTTTCTTCCTACAGAATACACTGTAGTAGACAGCGACATCATGTGGCCAAAATGTAGGCTCTACTATTTATTCTGTAGATTTAAAATTAAACAATTGTCTAGTCTAAGTTTATTGATAGCTTTCATTTAGGGAAAATATTTATTTTAAACTCTGAAATATATCATTCCCCCCTTTAATTGTGTTAAAAACATATAACAAAATTTACCATCTCATCCACTTTTAAGTATACAATTTAGTATGTTAAGTATATTCACATTGTTGTGAAACAGATCTTGAGAACTTTCATCTTGCAAACATGAACCTATCTATACCCATTAGAAAACAACTCCCCTTTCCCACCACACCACACCCCTCTAACCACCATTCTACTTTCTGGTTCTATGAATTTGACTACTCTAGGTACCTCACATAAGTGGAATCTTACAGTATTTGTCTGTAACTGGGTTATTTCACTTAGCATAATGTCCTCAAGGTTCATCCATGTTGTAGCATGTGATGGATTTCCTTACTTTTTAAGGCTGAATAATATTCTGATGCATGTATATACCACAGTTTGTTTATCCATTCATCCATCTGTCCATGGATATCAGGGTTGCTTCCACCTCTTAGCTATTGTGAATAGTGCTATTATGAGCATGGGTGTGAAAATATCTCTGAGACCCTGCTTTCAGTTCTTTTGAATATAACAGAATTTTTTCTCGGTTTCTTCACATAAAACACACAGGAATCAAAGGGTATTTATTTTATACTTTATAAATTGAAAATATATTTATATATTCCATTTTTAGTTTGTTTTCTGAACTGTTCACAGATGTTTGTAAATTAACAATTCATTTGTTCCTCATTTGGATAATGTATTCTTAATTAAGAAAGTTCCCTTTTCTACATTTGGATTTTCATTCAAGAACAGTATAATTGACCTCTTTTTAGTGTTAATTATTTGAGAATATCTTATTTTAATAATTCTTAGCTGTCCCGTTCATACACAAAGAATATGAAAATATGATCAAGATAACATAGGAATAAAATAAAATTAATTGAGGGTGGGTCAGTGTTCAAAATGCATAAAAGTTATTTTCAGTTACTCTAAGGAGGTCACAAACTTTGTTTTCAGCAAAGAGGAAAACAAAATTAACTGCAAGATTTATAGTGTCCGTAAAAGAAAAGAAAAATCCCTGCTAAAGAAAAACGAGCTTTTCCTAGTACTGAAAACCAATGTTAACTTCTCCCTTTAGTCCAATATCTTAAGATACTTATTCACACCATCTATAAAGTATATACTTATATTAATCATACTCTAACAATGAAACCCAAGTAAACTGACTTAAGCAAAAAAGCAGAGCATCATTTATTGTCTTATGCATGGAAATAGTCAATTATTTACCAGTTTCAGGAAGAGCAAAAATGGCCAAAGTAATAGGCTACCTATTTTCAGGCCACATTTAGTGACTCTCAGCAAAAAAAAAATGCCCCTTTCCTAATATCCCCAGCAAAAATCCTAGAATATCACTTCCTTTGACCCAGTTTAGATGATGTATCTTTCCTTTAGTCAATAGTTGCGATGGTTCTCACATTGGCCAGACATTGGTTGCTTATGCATCCTTGAAGCCAGGAGATGAAATCAGGCATGCCTAAATTATGTGGACTGAAAATGAGGAGGTTGGTTCTCATGAAGACCAGTGCAAGAACTCATGTACCCAATTTCTCCTGGAGCTTAAACTGCACATAGCTGCAGACTGGCCATTATATCATTACATAGTTGCAATGCAACTGCATATTAGTAACACCCCATAGTTTTTTTATAATCAGTGGCCACTCTGGCTACTGTTGACATATTAAGGAATTATGCCTAGAATCCAGATATTAGCTCTAGGAAACACGGCTCGCTTAAGGGAATTTTTGCAATCCTATAAAGTAATTTTGCTAGATTTTGAGAATGACATATCTGAAGGTATGAGGCACATTCTGCTGTTATTCAGGGTTTCTGAGGACCTAGAATGTCTCTCTCCCTTCCCTCAGAGAGATAGAGTACCATTGCCAGAAATCCAAGCACATTTCCCCTCATGGGGAAAGAGACTGAGAAGCTATGCTCAACAAATACCACCAAGCTTGTATCTGTAGTGGTTAGAATAGTAGCCCCCAAAAGATATATCCACCCAGAACCTTAAAAATGTGTCTTTATCTGGAATAGAGATCTTTACAGATATAAATAAGGTAACCCTAACCCTAGCATTATCCTAGATTTGGGTGGGCCAAAAATCCAATGACAGGTGTCCTTATAAGAGACAGGAAAAGAGAAGATGCACAGAGACACATGAAAGAAGGAAATGTGAAGACTGAGGCAGAAATTGGAGGTATGCTGCCACAAGTCAAGGAATGCCAGGAGCCACCAGAAACTGGAAGAGGCAAGGAAGAAGTCTCCCCTAGAGTCTTCAGAAGGAACGTCACCCTGCCAACACCTTGTTGAACTTTTGGCCTCTAGAACTGTGAGAGAATAAATTTCTGTTGTTTCAAGCCCCCAAGTTTGTGGTAACTTGTTGCAGCAGCACTACAAACCAATATACTATCCATTGCTACAATTATATCCTTTGCCCTTATCAAAGCAAACTGTCAATTCCTTAAGATTTATGTGTCTGAGCATTTATTCTTGAAAAATCCTCATTCAGGTCTTTCACAAAACTACAACAAAGCCCCAGAAGGAAAAAAACAAGAAGGGGAAATGGATGCTAGGTAAAAAAAAAAAAAAAAGAAGAAGAGGTGCCAAAAACATTTTAAATTCCATTTATTATTTTTCTTCTCCTGCTTTTTATATAAAAATAAATCACTACACATTAATTTTTTCCATGGAATCCAAGTTACCTCATCTACTTAATGGTTAGATGCCTTAGTGCAAGGGTGAATAATAATGTTCTTCTATCAGTTGTATTACCTGTTGTAATGCTCTCCTCTTAAAATGTATTCTATTCATATTAGCTTAATGGCAATGGAACCCAATGACCATGTTGCTGTATATTGACTATTTCCATTTTACCTCTAAAGTAAACACAATTTTATTTCTGACTTCTGCAAAGTCCTCTGTGGATTTGGAAGACTGCCTAGGACAGCTTTTCTCCACATGCTGGCTCAGCATCCCAGAATGCTTTGATCTTATGGCATCTCAACATCAACCTGTACTTCCATAAATGCTGCAACGGGAAAAGACAGCAGAAGACAGTCTTGCACTGGCAATTATCTACTTCTGCTTGGAAGTGATATACATCATGCACATTTCATTGATCAAAGAAAATCACAGCTCAAGGTAGCAGGGAAGTGAAATCCTCCAGTGTTCCCAGAAGGGGGAGAACAGAAATATTAATAGTGGCTACCAAAATAAACAACTATTTCTCATTCTCATCTATTTGTATGCCTGACTGACCACAAGTCTCAAAGGTACTTGAAGTGATACCTAACTTCTCTAATCACTTATTGTTATACTAGAAAATTGAATTACAGTTCTAATCTTAGAAAGGAAGTTTTCTGAAAAAGAAGGAACATATCAAGAAATAGTCTTCTCAGGTGTTCTTTCTTGTACTTTAGGCAATGTAAACGTAATATTCCCCTACAAATGAAATTACATTAGTATCATCATACCAAGGTAATTTGATAATAAAATTGCAATTTCTAAAATCATAGTCATGCAACTGAAATTCATTACTGAAATTGAATAATCAAAAGATAATAATATACGTTTTACTAATATTTTACTGAAAGCAATCATAGTTTTTGTTTCCATTGGGATGTTTTTCAGAGCCTTCATAGAAAAATGAAAATAACATTGTTATTTTCAGTATTAACAGCATGATGATTTTGCCTAGTTTTTCAGATGGACAGCAAAGGTGTGAAGCTGCCAACTTTAATGGATAATTAATATTAACCAAAACTAATCCAATTGCATAACAATGATTATAACCTGGTAATAAGATCTCAGCAAATATAACTTCACCTTTTGAGGATTTGACAATTTTAAAGTCAATAAATTTCCTAAATGAATGACTAGTTTGAATTGTAAACTTACCATGAAATAAGTACCAAAAAATAAATTTTCCATAAATTTATATTAGTCCAATTTTTTATTACTACTAAATTGTTCAACGAATATATATTAATGATAGCAAAGAATGGTGGAAAAGTAGAAAAATATGGCAACTGGGTCGTCTTTATAAAGAAGAAAAGAGGAAGAAATACATTTCCTGGAAGAAATCTTGTAAAGGAAGACAAAACTATTGAAAGTTGGCACAAAGATTCTGAATGGCACAAGAATATTAACTACCAATGGGAAATCCATTCATATTTATATAAAAATAAATATTAAGTAACAACACCACTCCACAATCATCTTTTCCTCCATCCTAGAAGTACCTTTTCATTTAAAAAAATCACTTTTTTTTTTTTTTTTTTTGCGGTACATGGGCCTCTCACTGTTGCGGCCTCTCCCATTGCAGAGCACAGCCTCCGGACACGCAGGCTCAGCGGCCATGGCCCACGGGCCTAGCCACTCCGCGGCATGTGGGATCTTCCCAGACCAGGGCATGAACCCGTGTCCCCTGCAACGGCAGGAGGGCTCTCAACCACTGCGCCACCAGGGAAGCCCTAAAAAATCACTTTTCAAACTTTGTAACCTTAAACCCCCTTTTTTTGGTTTAGTAGTCATTAACTAAAATTTGAGATTCACCTCCAAGTTAATACCTTCAAATAACCCAGAAAATTTTAACCTTTACAACAATAATCATAATACAGAAAGAAATGTTTGTCTGTTCTTAGATCCATAATGCATCATCTAAAAATTTTTTTTGACAGTGATCCCAGTGTAGCTGTGTGAAGGCATGCCTGAATCTCTTCAGGCCAAATTTAAAGGGCTATTGGTATTTATCAAGTGATGTCCAATTCCATTAGAAATCTTATTATTAACCTCTCAGTGAAGTACTGTTAGATAATTGATTTTTCAACCTATATAAATTCTTGAAGAAACAAGTTGTGCCATTCTAGCTTCAAATGTCAACCTCTAACTCAAGTTTTTTTGGCTTGATAAAAGAAATATATGTTTACGTTCTCCATACTGTTTATGATTTTTCAGTTTGGCCTTAAAATGTAGTTTCCTCTATCCCTCCTAATTTCTTGAACATTTTAGGTCCCCTTTCCAGAGAATTTTCCATCTAATTGATTATATTTTCATTAGTTGAGGCAATGAGAATTACATATAATTTTCTGAGCGCAAATCACATAAAGAGGGAAAGCCCACATCTGCTTTTTTCCAGAAAACTTGCTAATAACAGTCAGCATTATACAGTCTATTTTTTAAAAGTCATGAATAGAATGAGATCCTCCTATATAGATACCTTGTTTAGACAAAGAAAACTGAAAAGGCAATATTATACCAATGTAAGTATTTTCATAACACAATTGTTATTTTAAACAGGTTACAATGTGGTCCCCTTGAAGCCAAGGACCTCTCCTATCTTGTTTCACTCTTGCTAGGTCCCTAGTTTCTACAGCAGGACTTAGTTTGTAGTAGGCTCTCCATGTGTGCTTGTGTACTGATCCATCAGTAAATATATTCAGTGTCCCTAGAGAAACTTCTAAGCCTGGACATAGGGACATAGGTAATGTGAATTAGGGAACAGAAATTATTTTTGTGACTCCTTAATTTATCTTGCCCAGTTTTATAATCTTGCAAAGTTTATCTCATATTTAAAGGAGCTGGAAACTTTTCTTGGCAATGTGAAATCTAAAATTATTATTATTATTATTTGCTGATTTTTGCCAAAAGACTGGGTATGATAATTAATATTTGAAAAGTTACAGAAACATACTCATTGCCTGTTTCTTGAAACAGTCTAAGCAACAGCACTATATCAATTCAAATATCTAGAAACTTAACTACTAAATTATACTAATTTCTTATAGAATGCTTTCACAAGGTGACTTTCAAGGGACTTTTTCTGCATGTTTATTTAAATGTTTGCAAACAAAAATGTGTTCATTTAATACTTGTGTAGTTTCAGAATTAAACATAGGAAATAAAATTTAATATTATGCTCTTGACTTAATGACTAGCATATATAATAATATTTATAACAAATATGTTTCAGTTGGTTTTGCAAAACTGCTATCAAACATACTGTTAAGGGTATTGCTAAACCCTTACATAATGCCCAGTAATCAACTCTGAATTTACAGCAGGAAGAGAGGAGTTTTTTCTCTCTTGAAGAGTTGGTACAGAGAATTTCCTTTCATTCTTCTTTTTTATACTTCTGTACTTACTTCCAGGAAGGTGAGTATTAGGATTTGCACTCAGCCTATGATTGATAAATTGTTCCCACACTTCTCTTGATCTTTTACTTTGGCTTTTAAACAGACTTTTTTAAATTGCTCTTGTAAATATCTTCCATTGTAAGCTACCTTAAATATTTTATAAAAGGCAATGAAGTCCATTAGAACAAGCAAGTTCTGGATATCCTTGGGAAATCTGGAGAAAACTTAGTAAAAATACTGAACTTAGATTTTCTAAGCCTCAGTTCTTTCATCCACAAAGTGAGACTAAAGTATGCACTTCACAAAGTTATTGGAAAGGTTGAGAGAAGTAAAAATAAAGTGTCTTAGGGCTTCCCTGGTGGTGCAGTGGTTAAGAATCCGCCTGCAAACGCAGGGGACATGGGTTCGAGCCCTAGTCCAGGAAGATACCACATGCCACGGAGCAACTAAACCCATTCGCCGCAACTACTGAGCCCACACTCTACAGTCCGTGAGCCACAACTACTGAGCCCACGTGCCACAACTACTGAAGCCCGCATGCCTACAGCCCGTGCTCTGCAACAAGAGAAGCCACCGCAATGAAAAGCCCGTGCACCACAACAAAGAGTAACCCCCGCTCGCCTCAACTAGAGAAAGCCCGTGTGCAGCAACGAAGACCCAACGCAACCAAAAATAAATAAATTAAATAAATAAATTTAAAAATAAATAAATAAAGTGTCTTAGAACATTTGTGAGTAAGTGGAAGGTGCTAAGTGTTTCCTAACCAGATCCTATACTAAAATACTCATTCCATGCTAAGGTTTCTAGAACCAGGAGAACTCAAAGTCGTTGGCATCAGGATACTGATCATAAAAGCAAAGAAAAAATAGTTGTATATTTTAACATAAAAATTAAAATGTCACCGTACAAATATCTTTTAAATGACTTTTATTTAAAATGATTTTTTTAATTGCCCACTTTGAAACGTAAAACCTTAAGGGAAGGCAGATAGTTTCTGTAAATCTACCTATAAATTTTTGTCCAGGGCTTGACATTTCATTCCAAGCTACAAATAAACTTGAAAATGACAATGTATTTGACTACGTTAAGATTCTGTGTTAAATATGATCAAGACTGCTTAATATTTCAGTATTCTTTCAAAAGTATCCTACTATTTGATCCAAGGAATATGGCAATTTGTTCCTACATTAGTTTTTTTGTTGTTTGATTCCAAGTTCTATTCAAGATGCAGCTATAAGTAATAGAATAAATATCTACAATAAATGGTAAGATTTGTTGAGATTTTAGTGAACACTTGGAATATATTTTTTAAAGTGACATCTGAAAAGATGGTTAGATAAGTAAAAATTTAAAAAAAAAATCTAAAGCCAAAGCTTGGAAGTTGAACTTATATTACTGAATTTGTTTCTGGATGTTCATTTCTTCCCGACGTGCTCAGACCTGGACAAAGACCGGGGCTGAAGGCCATGAGGTCGGTCTTGGGCGGCCCCTCCCCAGAGCACACCCTCTGCCGCCTCTGCTGCGAGTAAGACCAGCTCCCCACCGTGCTGGATTACACTAGCATGGGCTTCCCGGGCCCGCACGCGCCCTCGCTGGGCGGCGCCGAGCACCGCAGCGCCGCGTACAGCAGCAGCGTGAGCACAAACAGGCTGGACACCGCGCAGATGGCGATGATCAGGTACACGTTCATATCCACTAGAGCGGCCTCCGCGCCAGCGGCGCCGGTGGACACCCGCGACGAGGCCTTGCGCCCCTGGCTGCTGTCCTCCAGCGACAGCAGCACGGTGGCCGTGGCCGTCAGCCCCGGGTCGCCGTGGCCCTTCACCAGCAACAGCAGGCGCTGGCGCGACACGTCCGCCTCGTTCAGGGCGCGCGTCGTAATGATCTCGCCCGTGTACAGCCCCACGCGGAACGGGCTGCGCGCGCCACCCGCCGCCGGCTGCAGCTCGTACGACAGCCACGCGTTGTAGCCCGAATCCGCGTCCACCGCGCGCACCTTCGCCACCACGTGGCCCGCGCCCACTGACCCCGCCACCAGCTGACTCAGCGCGCCCGCCCCGCCGCCCAGCCCGGGCAGCAGCACCGCGGGCGCGTTGTCTTTCTCGTCCAGCACGAACATCTGCAGCGTCACGTTGCTGCCCAGAGGCGGCACGCCCGCGTCACGCGCGCTCACCTGGAACTGCAGCAGCTCCAGCTCCTCGTGGTCCAGCGGCTGCAGCACGTACACCTTGCCGCTCTCCGCGTGCACCGACACGTAGCTCGACAGCGCTCGCTCGCCCACCCTCCGCTCCACCAGCGAGTAGGACACCAGCGCGTTCTCCTGAGCGTCCGCGTCGCGCGCCGACACCGTGAAGATGTGGCAGCCGGGCGGGTTGTTCTCCTTCACCAACACCGTGTACTCAGGCTGCGCGAACACGGGCGCGTTGTCGTTCACGTCGGCCACTTCCACGGACACGCTGGCTGTGACCGACAGGGAAGGCGAGCCCTGTCCCTCGCGGTCACCACCACCTCATAGTTCGCCAGGTTCTCGCGATCCAGGGCGTTGTCCAGCACCAGCGAATAGTAATTCTTTTTTTTTTTTTTTTTTTTTTTTTTTTTGCGGTACGCGGGCCTCTCACTGTTGTGGCCTCTCCCGTTGCGGAGCACAGGCTCCGGACGCGCAGGCTCAGCGGCCATGACTCACGGGCCCAGCCACTCCACGGCATGTTGGATCCTCCCGGATGGGGGCATGAACCCGTGTCCCCTGCAACGGCAGGCGGACTCTCAACCACTGCGCCACCAGGGAAGCCCCGAATTGTAATTCTTGAAGGTGGACACCAGCTTGAAGGGGACATGAGGCGTCAGGGTGCAGGTCACCTAGCCATTGACACCAGAGTCACGGTCAGACAAGGAGATGAAGGCGATGACGGTGCTGAGTGGAGACTCCTCTCTTAAGGCAAAGATGGATGTGACCGCCAGTTCCGGAGCATTATCATTTACATCCAGCACTTTCACTAAAACCTTGCAGTGATTTGATATTGGAGGACCTCCTTTATCAACTGTTTTTACCTGAATTTCGTAGGATTTCGTTTCTTCATAATCCAGTCAACCAATTAGCCTAATTTCCCCTAAGCTGGAATCAATTTTGAATTTTTGTTTTTCTTGTTTATGTTAAGAGAAACACCATTGCCAAAAGAAAGACAATTTCGCCATTTACACTTTTGTCAGCGTCAGAGGCATTTAATGTGGTCATTAATGTTCCAGTTGCTGGAACATTAGTCGTGTCTAATAAGTGTACTCTGTACACGGCCTGGGCAAACCATGGGACGTTATCATTAACGTTGAGCACCATGATCGGCAGCTGAACTATACCTTCTAGTTCTGGTTTGCCCCCATCAGTGGCTGTCAATAATAAACGAAGTTCTGGTGTATCTTCTCTATCCACAGACTTCAATTCAGGCGAAAGTGACTTACTCAGTTCATCACTTGCCTGTACATCCAAAGAGAAATAATCACTGGAGCTGAGAGTGTATGTTAGAAAAGCGTTGGTACCAATGTCTGCATCAGCAGCGCCCTCTATCGGGAAACGTGAATCCAGCAGCCTAGATTCAGGAATAAATAGCCTTTGTTCTCTCACTCTAACTAAAGACCTGTGGATTATCATTAACGTCCTTCACCTCCACTTCCACATGCAACACCTGCAGCGGCCTGTCCACGAGCACCTCCAGGTGAATACTATATTTCGTGTTCTGTTCTCATAGCTCCTCCAGGTCAATCCAAGAATTCACAAACAAAATGCCGTTCTGCAGATTTACCTCCAGAAAGTCCTCGTGGCTTTTGGACGCCACCCAGAACAGGTATGGCACCAACTCGGCCAGCTCCAGCCCCAGGTCCTGAGCGGTGCGGCCCACGAAGGTGCCATGTTTGGCCTCTTCAGGGACCGAGTAGTTGATCTGGCCACTGCCAGCCCCCCAGGCTGTGAAGAGCAGAATCGAGAGCAGCAGGCACCGGCCTCCCTGGCCACCTCTCCTTGAAAACAGCATCACAAAAGCACTACTCCTTTCCGACCGTTCTCACTTTACTTTAAAATATTGCCTTTTTTCCCCCTTCATATTTGAAATAATTTATCTCCTTATCATTTTTGTCTTCTCTCCAGCAGTGACAAAATGGGGCTTCCTTCTTTAGTTTTTGGTAATCAGTATATGGAATCTTAAGTGACCCTAAATGCCAAAAGAATCCTGAAAGAGAAGAACAAAGTTGGAGAACTCACACTTCCTGATTTCAAAACTTGCTACAAAGCTACAGTAATCAAAACAGTGTGGTATTGTCATAAAGACAGACATATAGACCAATGGAATAGAACAGAGAGCCCAGAAATAAATCCTTACATATATGGTCAGACAATTTTCAACAGAAGTGCGAAGACTATTCAATGGGAGGAAAGACAGTCTTTTGAACAAATGGTGCTGGGAAAACAGGAAATCCACATTGCAAAAGAATGAAGTTATACCCTTACTTAACACTACATACAAACATTAACTCAAATAGATCCATGACCTAAATGTAAGACCTAAAACTGTAAAATTCTTAGAAGAAGATAGGGCAAAAGCTTCATGACATTGGGTTTGGTGATGATTCCTTGGATATGGTACAGGCAACAAAATTTTTAAAACAGACAAATTAGACTTCATAAAAGGTGAAAATTTTTTCCATCAAAAGACACTGTCAAGAACTTCCAGTTTCTAGTTCTGAATGTAAGGGGATTTGAAATCACCACTCCAACAAATAAAAAGCTGAGCAGACTGAAAAAAATCAACAACTCTTCTTGGCTGTGTAAGAGAGGGGAGGACACAGGGCAAACCACTACCCCCAAAATTAAAGAGACAGGGAAATACAGAAAGTCACAGATTACTTACTGGCACAGAGACCCAAGAGCAGAAGCCACTGTGGAAACCAGAGCTGGAGCAGGAATATCTGAACTGCAATAGACAAATTGCTGTAGGCTCAATGTAGATGGGGGGGAAGCAGTCATGAGGGCGGCTCAAAATATTTTGAAATTTACCTCCAGGAGCCTGACCAGATTCCCACAGTAAATATCAGAGAAAAATCCCCCTCATGCTTTTGGCAGTGGGAGGTGGAAATGAACCATTTTGAAATGTATTCTGTTCTTCTTAACAAGGCCTTCCCTCAGGGAAACTAATTAATGGAAGACTAATTGTTGGTTTATTATCAGAGCCAATTCCAGCAGGCTCTAGATTTCTGTGAGGGAGAAGAAAAATACCAAATTCCAGGGCATTCTAGCCATTCTGTCTGACATGGGGTGGAGGGGAATGAGAAACACTTGTGAAGTTCATAGTTCAGAAGTGTAATATCAGTAAAAGACTGAGACCTAACCATAGGACTATAGAATGCTTCCCCTCTTCCCACACCTCAACACCTCATTATTACTAGGCTTTTTATAGCAGTTCCTTCTGCCTGGTATATCATGTCCAGCTATCAACAAAAATTATGAGGCATAGCAAAAGGTGTGGGGGGAACTCCACAATTTGAAGAGCAGAGCAAATATCAGAACCAGACTTGACAGGGATTTTGGAATTATCAGACTGGTAATTTAAATCAGCTATGATTAATATGCTAATGGATCCAATGGATAAAGTAGATAGCACATAAGAAAAGAAGAGATGGTCAATGTAAACAGAGATGGAAATCCTAAGAAAGAACCAAAAAGAGTGGGAGAGAGGGAGACGCAAGAGGGAAGAGATATGGGAACATATGTATATGTATAACTGATTCACTTTGTTATAAAGCAGAAACTAACACACCGTTGTAAAGCAATTATACTCCAATAAAGATGTTAAAAAAAACAAAGAGAAATATTAGACCCCATTTTTGAAAAAAAAAACCCATTTAAAAGAAAATGTAACAGAAATGAAAGATGACTTTGATGGGCTCAGTAGTAGATTGGACATGGATGAGGAAAGAATCTCTGAGCTAGAGGATATATCAATAGATTCCTCAAAAACCAAAAAGCAAAGAGAACAAAAATTGAAAAAACAGAACAGAAAATCCAAGGACTGTGGGACAACTTTAAAAAAGGTATAGCATTAAAAAAAAGGGGGGGGGGTGTATAACATACTCATAGTGGGAATACCAGAAGAAAGAAAGAAAGGAAAAGAAGAAATACTTGAAATAATAATGACCGAGAATTTCCTCCAAATTAATTTCAGACATCAAATCACAGATCCAGGAAGCTCAGATAACACCAAGCAGAGTAAACACCAAAAAATCTGCACCTGGTATATCAGTTTCAAACTATAGAAAATCAAAGATTAAATAAAATCCTGTTATTTTACTACAGCTTTACATTACCATCAGGGGAAACTGGGTGGAAGGTACACAGGATCTCTCTGTATTATTTCTTACAACTGAATTTGAATGTACAATTATCTCAAAATAAAAAGTTTAATTGAAAAAAAAATCCTGAAAGAAGCCAGAGGGAAAATACACTTTACCTATAGAGGAACAAAGATAAAAATTACATCTCACTTCTCCTCAAAACCCATAAGAACTTTCTCAACTTGATAATGAGAATCCATGACAAACATATAAATAACATTATACCTAATTGTGAAGGACTGAATGCCTTCAACCTCAGATTGGGAACAAGGCAAAGATATCTGGTCTCACTACTCTTATTTGTTTCAGCATAGTGAAGGAAGTTCTACTCTGTGCCATAAACCAAGACAAGGAAATAAGAGGCATATAGATGAGAAAGAAAGAAAACTGTCCCTATTTACAGGGGCAGTAAAAAACCTCCTAGAAAAAAACCTCCTAGAAAAGTGAATTCAGCAATGTCACAGAAAACAAGATAAACATACAAAAATGAATGTATTGGGCTTCCCTGGTGGCGCAGTGGTTGAGAGTCCGCCTGCCGATGCAGGGGACACGGGTTTGTGTCCCGGTCCCAGAAGATCCCACATGCCGCGGAGCGGCTGGGCCCGTGAGCCATGGCCGCTGAGCCTGCGTGTCCGGAGCGCGTGCTCTGCAACGGGAGAGGCCGCAACAGTGAGAGGCCCGTGTACCGCAAAAAAAAAAAAGAATGTATTTCCATATACTAACAATGAAAATATACATACCAAAATTAAATTTAAAATACAATACCATTTACATTAGCTCAAAAAAGATACTTAGGTGTAAGTGTATTCTGAAAACTACAAAACACTAATGAAAGAAATTGAAGAATATCTAAAGTGGAGAGACCTACTGTGTTCATGAATTGGATAACTCGACACTTCATGGAGAGATGTCAATTTTCCCTGAATTAACATATAGATTTAACACAATTCCTACCAAAATCTCAACAAGATTTTCTATAGATATAGACAAGATTACATGGAATAACAAAGGAACTATAATACTTAAAGCAATTTTAAAAAACAATAAAAAAGTAGAAGGAATCAGTGTATCTTATTATTTATTATACAGCTACAGAAATCAAGACTGTGTTATTGGTAGATAAATAGACAGGTAGATCAAGGGAACAAAATAAATAATCCAAAAATAGACCCATGTTAATACGCTGAACTAACTGAATTTTGACAAAGTTGCAAAAGCAATTAAATACAGGAAAGATAGCTTTTCCAGCAAATAGTGTTAGAGCAATTGGACTTTGTTAGGAAAAACAAACAAACAAAAAAACCCTGCCTAAGTCTCATATCTTATACTAAAATCAATTCAATGGATCATGAACCTAAAAGTAAAACATAAAACTCTAAAAGTTTTAGAAAAAAATATAGGAGAAAATCTTTAGGATCTAAGGGTAAGCAAAGAGTTCTTAGACTTGACACCAAAAGCACAGTCTGTAAAAGAAAAAAAAATTGATAAATTGGACGTCATCAAAATTTAAGAACTTTTACTCTGTGAAATACCATATTTAGAGTATGAGAATGAAAGCTAAAATTTTGGAGAAATTGTCTGCAAGCATATAACTGACAAAGAGCTTGTATCTAGAATCTATAATGGATAATCAAAACTCAACAGTAAAAAATCAAACAGCCCAATTAGAACCTGGGCAAAAGACATGAAGAAACATTTCACCTGCTGGAGAGGGTGTGGAGAAAAGGGAACCCTCTTGCACTGTTGGTGGAAATGTAAATTGATACAGCCACTATGGAGAACAGTATGGAGGTTCCTTAAAAAACTAAAAATAGAACTACCTTACAACCCAGCAATCCCACTACTGGGCATATACCCTGAGAAAACCATAATTCAAAAAGATTCAAGTACCACAATGTTCATTGCGGCTCTGTTTACAATAGCCAGGACATGGAAACAACCTAAATGTCCATTGATAGATGAATGGATAAAGAAAATGTGGCACATATATACAATGGAATATTACTCAGCCATAAAAGGAAATGAAATTGAGTTATTTGTAGTGAGGTAGATGGACCTAGAGTCTGTCATACAGAGTGAAGTAAGTCAGAAAGGGAAAAACAAATACCATATGTTAACACGTATATATGGAATCTAAAAAAAAAAAAAAAGTTCTGAACAACCTAGGGGCAGGACAGGAATAAAGGTGCAGACATAAAGAATGGACTTGAGGACACGAGGAGGGAGAAGGGTAAGCTGGGACGAAGTGAGAGAGTGGCATGAACATGTATACACTACCAAATGTAAAATAGGTAGCTAGTGGGAAGCAACCACATAGCACAGGGAGATCAGCTCGGTGCTTTGTGATCACCTAGAGGGGTGGGATAGGGAGGGTGGGAGGGAGACACAAGAGGGAGGAGATATGGGGATATATGTATATGTATAGCTGATTCACTTTGTTATAAAGCAGAAACTAACACACAATTGTAAAGCAGTTATACTCCAATAAAGATGTTAAAAAAAAAAAGCATTCTAGGAAGCACACAGGAGGGAGGGAGATGCAAGCTGGAGGGGAGATGTTGGTTGAAGGAGAGTTATGTTTTCAGTGGAACAGACTCTCAAGCATGTTTAAAAGCTGTTGGAAAGAGTGTGGTTTAGACTATGAATAAGAGAAACAGGATAACTGATAATGTAAGACCCCTGAGAAGCTGGGAGGGGCAGGCATTCAAGCATGGGGGGAAGGCTTGGTCTTGGTTGTGAAGAGGGATCACTGCTTTCACTGAATTAGAAGAGGGTGCAGAGAGAATGAGTTCAAATGGGTGCGAACATGCATACATGGTATCCACTTGCTCCTCAAATGAATTTACCTTGCTCCTCAAATGAATTTACCTCCAGATCAAAGCAATAGCTTTGAGCCAAGCCCTGTCTTAGGTGCTTGAGATGTGTGAGTGAATGACACAGACAAAGATCTTGTGGAGTTAGAGTCAATTTTGGTTATTTTTTACTTATTATATTTTTTCATTTTATTTCATGTTAAAGGGTAATGTGGCTGCAATTTTTTCTGAGAAGGTAAATGTCAGGCTATTGCTGTAAGGAAGCTGGCAGGGAGTTGGGGAGGCCCAAAGGGAAAGTGTAAAAACCTTGTCATTGAGGGCAGGACAGAGAAACTTACCCCATTTTGGGGGGCACTGGGGAGGTCCTTTTAAAGTTCAACCTTTGCCTTTATGAAAAACAGTTGGGTGGACTCTTGTGCAGCTCTCTCCAGCCGAGCTTGGCTCCTAGGCAAAAATCTAGAGAAAGCAACAAAAAGAAGGTTTAGCTACAAGAAGACTCTTAAATTAATTTTCTCCCTGTGCATTTGTGCCCAATTTTATGTCTACTTGTTTATGCTTTATCTCCTTTACCTTCAGTGCACTTGACAAAAGTTAATCTATTTTATTGATATGTTCAAATAATTTTCTTTTTTCCCCTTTTATCTCTAATATATTATGGTTACCTTGATTAATTTAACTCTCATTTATGTTTGTTCATTTCAATGCTTTTTTTCTCAGCTTTTTCCCCATGAATACATAGTTAATTTATTATTTTTCTTGCTTAATAACAAAAGCATTTAAGACTATACATTTTTCTGAAGATAGTTTTGGATCCATGCAGTTGATTTTGGTATATAATGTTCTTTAAGTTCTAAAATGTTTGTAATTTAATTGTAATCTTTCATTTTCTCTTTTTTTCCCCCAAGAGTTACTGAAAATAGAGTTTTTTAGATTTCCAGTGGGTTAGAGTCAATTATTATATATTTGATTTTATTACATTGTGGTGAAAGAATGTGGGTTGTATAATTAACACTATTACTGAATTAATTAAGGTATATTTATGTCCTTATATGTTATCAAATTTTGTAATCATTCCACAGACAGACACTTGGAAATAATGTACATTGTTAATAGGCTTAGAAAATTTGATAATCATTCCTTTGTACAACTGTTGCTTGTTGAGTTTCTAATATGTGCAAGGAATTACAGTAGGTACTGGGAATGGAGGGAGAACAAGATAGTCAGGGTCCCTGTCCTGATAGAATTTATGTTCTAGTGCAAGAGACAGGGAGAAAAAATTACATATCAAATAAAATGTTTATAAGTTGCCATGAGTGCTATAAAAGAAGCAAGGGAGAGGAATTGAGGTAGAGATAGCAGACTGCACTCTGCATAGGGTGGTCAAGAAAGGCCACCAGAAGAACTTATACTCAGGCAAAGTCCTAGAGGATCATAAGCTACTGGCCAAATAAAGCTTTGGAGGGAGATCTTTCCCTGGAGAGAGAATAGGAGAGAACCAGGGAGCTGGCGGTACTTGCAAGGGAATGATTACAATGAGAAGTTATGGACTTCAGGTTAGACAGGGAAGCGAGGAAGAAATAAGCAGTCAGAAAGTTACAGGGCCAGTAATTTGGCAACCTCCCAAGAGCTGAAGAATTTGGGGCTATAGGTATTTGTGATTTAACGATGTAGGTAGAACAAGGGTGGAGGACAGAGAGTAGGGTGTTTAAACTCAAGATTTTAGGGACAGTGCAGTTTTTGGTGATGACTATCTAAGATGTGACCAGGGGAGGGGGGTGACTGAATTCGACATTGTTGATGAAAGGGTAAGGATCCAGGGATCTGGAGCACTGGAAAGTTCATCCCTATGGACATTGTTGTAGGACTTTGGGCAGAGAGGAAAACTAGAGGCTAAAATCAGTTTATTGTACTTTATTGTTAGATTATATTTTAAATAAATTTAATCTAATTGAAAAAAAAAACATTTGACCAAAGAAGAAATACAAATGTCAAAGAAACATATGAAAATATTTTTAACACCAGTAGCATTTGGGGAAATGCAAATTAAAACTATAATGAGATATCATTACACATCTACCAGAATGGCTAAAATAAAAAATTCTGACATCAAATGTTAGCAAGAATGCAGAAAAACTAGATCATTCATAAGTGGCTGATGAGAATACAGAATATGACAGCCATTCTGGAAAACAGATTGGCCGATTCTTTTGGAAAAAAATAGACTTAAAATTGCACTCCTGGGCATTTATCACAGAGAAGTGAAAACTTATGTTCACACAAAAACCTCTAGACAAATATTGATAGCAAAATTATAATATTCAAAACACTGAAAACAAAACAAAACAAGATACTCTTCGATGAGAGAATGGGGGAAAAAAAGCTGAAAAATACAGTAACTGAAGTGAAAAATTCACCAGAGGGGTTCAACAGCAGATATGAGTAGGCAGAATAAAGAATCAGCACACTTGAAGATATAGGACAATGGAAATGTTTGAGTAACAGAAAGAAAAAAGATTGAAGAAAAGTAAAGGGAGTCTAAGGGACTTATGAGACACCATCAAGAATAAGAATATATGCATTATTGGAGTCCAAAAATGAGAGGAGAAGGAGAAATGGGTAGAAAGATTATTTGAAAAAATAGTAGTCAAAAACTTCCCAAATTTGATGAGAGACGTGTATCTACACATCCAAGAAACTCAAGGAACTCCAAGTAGAATAAATCTAAAGAAACTGACACTAAGACACATTATAACCAAGCTGTCAAAAGACAAAGGGAGAATCTTGAAAGCAGCAAAAAAGAAATTACTTGGCATGTACAAGTGATGCTCAATAAAATTATCAACTGGCTTTTTATCTGAAAACTTGGAAGCCATAAGGCAGTAGAATGATATATTTACAATTCTGAAAGAAAAATTTGTCAATCAAGAGTTTCATATCCGGCAAAAATGTCCTTCAAAAGTGACATTCCAAAATAAACAAAAGCAAGGGAGTTCATTACCACTAGACCTGCCCTAAGGAAATGCTAAAGAGAGTCCTTTGGGTTCAAATCAAAGGATGCTAGACAGTAACTTAAATTTGAATGATAATATAAAGATCTCCAGCAATGTAAATACATGGGCATATATAAAAGCCAATATTATTGTAATTTTGATTAGTAAGTCTGCTTTTTGTTTTCTACGTAATTTAAAAGACAAATGCATAAAAATAATTTAAATCTGCTATTGGACACACAATGTATAAAAATGTAATGTGTGATGTCAAACATAAAGATGGGGAGATGAAGCTGCATAGGAATAAAGTTCTTGTATGTGATTGAAGTTAAGTTGGTATCAATTCAAATGAGATTGTTATAACTTTAGGATGTATATGTAATCCCCATGGTAATCACAAAAATAATATCTATAGAAAAGCACAAAAGGAAATGAAAAGGGAATCAATACATGTGATTACAAAAAATCACCTAAACACAAAAGAAGGTGGTAATGGAGTAAATGAGGGACAAAAAAAAGCTATAAAGCATACATAAAATAAACAGAAAAATGGCAGAAATAAATTCTTCTTTATGAGTATACTATTATTCTAAAGGTACATGGATTAAATTCTCCATTCAAAAGGCAGATATTGGCATAATGGATTAAAAACATAATCGTATTCTGTGCTGTCTACAGGAGACATAATTTAGATTCAAAAATTGAATCAAGATTCAATACAAGACTGAAAATAAAGGATTGGAAATTATGCGTACACACCCACACCCACACACACACACAGCAAACAGTAACCATACAAAAGCTAGAGTAGCTATACTTATATCAGATAGAACAGACTTTAAACTAAAAATGATACTAGAGAAAAAAGAGTGACTTTATGTTGATAAAAGGGTCAATGCATCTTTAAATTATAAAACTTATAAACATATACCCACCTAACAACAGAGCCCCCAAACACATAAAGCAAAGACTGATAGAAATGATTGCAGAAATAAACAATTCCACAATAGTCAGAAACTTCAATACTCCACTATCAATCCTGTATGAAACAACCATGCATAAAATCAACAAGGAAACAGAAGACTTGAACAACAGTCTATACAAACTAGACCTAACAGACTTTTACAGAGAACTCCATCAACAGCAGCAAAATATACACTCTTCTCAAGTACATATGGAACACTCTCCAGGTTGAGACATAAAGCAAACCTTTATGTTGAGACATAAAGCAAACCTCAATAAATTTAAAAAAGATTTAACTCACTAAAGGATGTTCCCCTTTAATGGAAATTAGAAATTAATAACAGAAAGAAGTTTAGGAAATGCAAAAAATATGTAAAAATTAACAATACATTACTAAATAACCACTTGGCAAAAGAAGAAACATCAAGAAAAATTAAAAAATAGTTTGAGATAAATGAAAATATAGCACAACATACCAAAACTTAATGGGAGACAAGTGCTTAGAGGGAAATTTACAACTGTAAGTTCAAAGAGAAGAATGATCTTAAACTAATAAACTAAACTTCCACCTTAAGACACTGAAGGAAAAAAAGAAGAGCAAACTAAACCTAAATCAATCAGAAGGAAGTAAATAATAATGCTTACAACAGATACTGATGAACTAGAGTACAGAAAAAGAATGAAATAAATATCAATAAAACAAAAGGACAGTTCTTTAAAAAGATCATTAAAATTGACAAACCTTTCACTAGACTGACAAAAAGAAAGAAAGAGAGAGAAAAGAATCAAATAACTAAAATTGGAACTGAGAGAAGGAACACTACTACTGACCTTATAGAAATAAGAAGAATGCTAAGTTTATACTATGAACAAGTGTGGGCCAACAAATTAGATAATATAGACGAAATGGAAAAATTCCTGGAAAGATAGAAACAAACAAAATTGAGTTTAGAAAAAATATAAAAATCTGAATAGACCTATAACAAGTGAAGAGATTGAATTAGGAAAAAAAAAAAAACTTCCCACAAGGAAAATCCCAGAACCAGATAGTCATTTTAAAAAGGTTCTTCACCAAGCCTTCCAAAGAACAGAAAAGGATGGAATATTTCTCAGCTTTCTATGAGGCCACTGATACTAAAACCAGACAAGACACCACAAGAAAAAAAAACCTACAAACAAATATCTCTTATGAATACACACATTGTTGAATATATCAACAAAATACTAACACATTGAATCCAGCAAAATTTTGAAAAGATAAAGCATTATGACTAATGGTGATTTAACCCAGTAATGCAAGGTTGTTTTATCATCTGAAAATCAATTAATGTAATACTTCATATCAATAAAAGACAAAAACCACATGATCATCTTTATAGACATTTTTCTCTTTTTATTTTGGGATACAGGAAGTCCAAACAATGGCACAGAGATCCAAACATGACTACATGTTGAAGTCTTTCCCAAGTGGGAATATCAAATTTAAGATGCATTAAGGTAGTTTTGTGAGTTAAGGGAAAGGAGGAGGAGTAAAAGTAAGGAATCAATGAACAAGGAACAAGGTCCTGGAAGTGGAAGATGGGTAAGGGAAGAGTAGGAGAGATATGGAGGGGAGTATAACGAGGTTTTGTGGATCTATAAATAAGGTATTTCTAACTTTCTCATAATTTTAATTTGCTTTATCCAAGTAATTATTTAGTGAGGCAATTTTAAAGTCCAATTTCAAGGCGGAAGGCTCCTCACAGCAACTAAATAAAGCACTCCATTGGGAAGTAGAAATATTTCCTTTGTGTTCTAAGGTACTTCAAAATGTACAATCTGGTCTATATCAAAAGTTCTCCAAAGTAAGCACTATAATTCCAAATTGTACCTGGTAAAACTGTACCAGTTAGAGACATATGAACTTAAATTAGCATATAGAGTTTATACAGTCTCCAATTTTTTTCTAGGATAGATATTCTGATTATCTAAAAACAGAAATATAAAATGTGAAGGCTTTCTTAGTTAATTAAATTATATTACGAATTCTCCCAAGCTGAGAAAGATGTAAATGTTGCCTAAAATTCTTCCTAAATTCCTAAAATTTGTTCTTACCCCCATGAATTACTTGATGAAAACTAAGATCTCTCACATGAATAAAGGTCTTCCCACATACCTTGAATTCATAGAGTTTCTTCCCTGTATGAATTCTCTGAAGTTGAGTGATTTGATAGCCACTATTTAAGGCCTCTCCAAATATTTTATATTTATAGGATTTTCATCATTATGAATTCTCTTTTGCATATTAGGGTGTCTTCCTTTGTTAAACATTTTCTCACATTCCATATATTCATAATAATTCACACAAGTATAAATTCACCAACATATATTAAGGTTTGAATTATATCTAAAAGCCTTCACACATTCCTTACACTCAAAGAGCTTCTTACCAATATGAATATTATCAAGGAACCTACTGATGCATACTAATGGTTTTCCCACTTTGACTAAATTTATAGGATTTTTAAAAACCAATATTAATTATCTGATGTTGATTAAGTTGTTCACACACAGTAAAGGCTTTTTTGGAATATTTTATAGTCATAAAGCTTCACAGCAGTCTCTAACATATAGTAAGGTCTGAATTAAGTCTAAATATCTTCCCACATTTAAAAAAATTTTTATTTTATACTGGAGTATAGTTGATTTACAATGTTGTGTTAGTTTCAGGTGTAGAGCAAAGTGATTCAGTTACACATATACACATATCTATTCTTTTTCAAATTATTTTCTCATCTAGGTTATTATAAAATATTGAGTAGAGTGCCCTGTGCTATACAGTAGGTCCTTGTTGGTTATCTATTTTAAATATAGTAGTGTGTATATGTCAATCCCAAACTCTCAATTTATCCCTCCCCCAACACCTTTCCCCTTTGGTAACCATAAGTTTGTTTTCCAAGTCTGTTTATGCTTTGCAAATAGGTTTATTTGTATCATTTTTTTTAGATTCCACTTATAAGCAATATCATATGATATTTGTCTTTCTGACTTACTTCACTTAGTATGATGATCTCCAGGTGCACCCATTTTGCTGCAAATGGCATTATTTCATTATTTTTAATGGCTAAGTGATATTCCACTGTATATATGTATCATATCTTCTTTATCCATTCATCTGTCGATGGACATTTAGGTTACTTAGGTTACTTCCACATCTTGGCTAAACAGTGCTAAAATGAACATTGGGGTGCATGTATCCTTTTGAACCATGGTTTTCTTGAGATATATGCCCAGGAGTGGGATTGCTGGATCATATGGTAGCTCTATTTTAGTTTTTTAAGGAACCCTCCATACTGTTCTCCATAGTGGCTATACCAATTTACATTCCCACCAACAGTGAAGGAGAGATCCCTTTTCTCCACACCCTCTCCAGCATTTATTGTTTGTAGACTTTTATAACAGCCATTCTGACTGATGTGAGGTGGTATCTCATTGTAGTGTTGATTTGCATTTCTCTAATAATTACCGATGCTGAGCATTTTTTCATGCGCCTCTTGACCATTTGTGTGTCTTCTTTGGAGAAATGTCTATTTAGGCCTTCTGCCATTTTCTTTCTTTTTTTTTTCTTTTTTTTTTTTTTGCGGTACCCGGGCTTCTCACTGTTGTGGCCTATCCCGTTGCGGAACACAGGCTCCGGACGCGCAGGCTCAGCAGCCATGGCTCACGAGCCCAGCCGCTCCGCAGCATGTGGGATCTTCCCAGACCGGGGCACGAACCCATGTCCCCTGCATCGGCAGACGGACTCTCAACCACTGCGCCACCAGGGAAGCCCCTTCTGCCCATTTTTCGATTGGGTTTTTCTTTTTTTGTTGTTTTGTTTTTACATTGAGCTGCATGAGCTGTTTGTAAATTTTGGAGATTAATCCCTTGTCAGTTGCATAATTTGCAAATATTTTCTCCTATTCTGTGGGTTGTCTTTCCACATTTCTTATATTAATCAGTTATCTCACCAATATGAATTCTCTGATATTAAGTAACTTGTACAAATACAGTCATGGCTTTCTCACATTTCTTACATTCATAATGATTATCATCAGTATGAATTCTCTGCCTTGAAGAAAAAAACTCAATTCAGTCTAAAGACCTTATTTATATTCCTGTGATTTCTCTCCTGTATGAATTCTCTGATGTTGAGTAACTCATCCACACATAAATGCTTTCCTTCACTCCTTACATTCATAAAATTTATTACCAGTATGAATTCTCTGCCTTGAAGAAAGAATGCAATCAGGTCTAAAGACCTTCCCACATTCTTTATATTCCTATGATTTCTCACCAGTATGAATACTCTGATATGGATAAATTGTCAACACACAATTAAGGCCTTATTGCATTTTTAATATTAATAAAGCATCTCACCAGTATGAATTCTCTAACACATAGTAAGGACTGAATTAAGTCTAAACATCTTCCACATTTCTTACATTCATTGGTTTTTCATCAGTATAAATTATTGATATTAAGTAACTTGTGTGCACACAAAAAAGGCTTCCCCACATTACTAATAGTCATAAAGCTTATCACCAGTATGAATTCTCTGGTTTGCAAAAAGAACTCAGTTTGTTCTAAACAACTTCCTACATTCCTTATATTCACAGGATTTTACATCAATATGAAGTCTCTGGTATTGACTATATTATCTGCACAAATAACGACTTTCTCACATTGTTAACATGTAAGTTTCTGACCACTATGAATTCTCTTCAGTGTGGTAAATACTGACTTAAATTTAAACATCTCCTCACATTTCTTACATTCACTGTGTTTTTTTTCACCAGTGTGACCTCTCTGATGTTGAGTAAACTGATATCCGCTACTGAAGGTCATTCTACATTCTTTCTGATTACATCATTTCTAATTAGAGCATGTTTTCTCTCAATTTTGATAAAGGTTGGATTTATGTTATTGCTTAAACAGATTTTCTGAGTTATATGTTAGAAAATGAGGCAATGTGGTCATTTTTGTAGATAATGATTTGGGTAAACTACTTCTTTTGAGTTACCCAGCACCTCTTAAGCTCTCACACTTTCAGTCATTTCTAAAAATAGAGGTCTTAAGGTCAAGTGTATTACTTCTTAAACTGATTCCCTAATTCCTGGAGCACTTATTTAGTGTCTTCTCTCCAAAATTCTGGGCACAAAGGCTATTCGGTGATAGAGGAAGCTCCAGAACTAGACTGGTGTATAATGGAATTCTCAGAGGAAACTGTTTTACTAGTTAGTTTTGTGCAGCTTACTACTTAAACCCTACCAATAATCTTTTAAGCATGTAATTTTTCTTATGACTATCCTCCCAAAATAAAGTACCTGCAGTTGTTTGATTCTGGCCTTGAACATTGATTACATAAATAAAAGATAAAAACCAAATAATGTAGAAAAGCATTTGTATTAATTTCCTAGGGCTGCTGTAACAAATTACCACAAACTTGATGACTTAAAACAACAGAAATATATCTCTCACAGTTCTAGAGGCCAGATTATAATATCAAGGTGTTACCAATGCTTCACTCCCTCCAAAGACTCTAGGTGAGAATCCATTCCTTACCTCTTCTGGTGGCTGTCAGCATTCCTGGTGGTTGTATCACTATAATCTCTCTCTCTCATCTTCACATGGATCTCTCCCCTTCTCTGTGTTTTCTTCCATCTCTTATAAGGAAATTAGCTGTTGCATTTAGGGTCCACCTCAGTAACCCAGGATGTTCTCATCTTCAGATCATTAATTTAATTTAATTATATCTAAAAAGACTATTTTTTCAAAATAAGGTAATATTCAGAGGGTCCAGGTATTAAGACATGGACACATCTTTTTTGGTAGCTACCATTCAACCCATTACAACATTCAGCAAATTCAAATTTTTAAATTCTGATTAAAAATAACTCAGGAAAATTTCTTTTCTTTTTCTTTTTTTTTTTGGAGGTCATTTGTAGGAAAGACCAATATTATCCTTTTTAAATTTATTTTTATTTTAAAAAAATTTATTTTTATTATTTTTTAAATTAATTTATTAATTTATTTTTGGCTGCACTGGGTCTTTGTTGCTGCACACGGGCTTTCTCTAGTTGTGGTGAGCAGGAGTTACTCTTTGTTGCAGTGCACAGGCTTCTCATTGTGGTGGCTTCTCTTGTTGAGGAGCAGGGGCTCTAGGTGCACAGGCTTCAGTAGTTGTGGTACACGGGCTTAGTTGCTCTGTGGCATGTGGGATGTTCCCGGACCAGGGACTGAACCCATGTCCCCTGCATTGGCAGGTGGATTCTTAACCACTGTGCCACCAGGGACGTCCCAGGAAAACTTCTTTACCTGGAAAAATTACATATTAAAAACCTACGGGAGGGAATTCCCTGGTTGTCCAGTAGTTAGGACTCTGCGCTTCCACTGCAGGGGGCATGGGTTCAATCCCTGGTCAGGGAACTAAGATTCCACAAGCCACGTGGTGTGGCCAAAACAAACAAACAAAAACAAAACTACAGCAGAAATTACACTTAACATAGAAATTTTACATGCATTATTATAAAGAAAAAAAAAGATAGAAAAAGGAAGAGATAAAACTATCATTTTTTACTACTGATGAAATAATCTACCTAGAAAAACCAACATAAGCAAAAGGCAAATATCAGCAAGTATTCTATAACCAAGATCAACTTTAAAATATTAATAGTATTTCACTGCATCTGGCAGTATCCTTGTCCTGGAAAATCCAAATGAAAGGTAGGTACTCCAGTCAGTCACAGTTACTTAGGATACGCTACACCCTATCAGGGAATAGTGTGAGTCTGAGACCCCTGCATGAACTGTAGCAGATGGATTTCCATAATGTTTTTCTTGGTCAACAGCCACCATCAGTTTGACTTTGGAGAAATGACCTGGATTTACTTTCAAATTGAATTCTGCAAAACTTTTGCTTGAAAGAGTAGAAGTACTGCTATTTGTAAAGATTATACTTCTATTGCTTACAAAATTTAAAGAAACAGGAATTTTTAAAGCTTTGGATTTGACTTTAAGACTTAAGTTATTGGGGAATTCCCTGGCTGTCCAGTGGTTAGTACTCTGTGCTTTCACTGCTGAGGGACGTATGTTCAGCCCCTAATTGGGGAACTAAGATCCCACAAGCCGCATGGTGTGGCAAAAAGAAAAAAAGAAAAAAAAAGACTTAAGTTATTAGTATTATCCAGTTCAAGGCAATTCTATTTAGAATCTCAGAGCTGAATGAGACCTGGAAGATAATGTAGTTTAGTCCCTTTTTTATAAATGAAGAAACTCATTCCCACACAAGCTGGGTGAGAGTTGTAAGGTCTGTGGCTCACTAGTGCAGAGGTTTAGAATCTAGTTTTTCCAGTAGTTTGTATAAGAATTCTGCTTTAAGTTTATTTTGATTACCTGCTTATTTTACTCTCTCATTTATACCTATTGTCCATTTCTTCTTAAATTCCTTCTATTTATTTGGTACTCATCTTGCTTTATTTTCTCCATGATTTTTGGTTAATGAAGTCCAGTCAGATGGAGTGACTCTAATATTTTTTTCAAGTATTTCACTACCTTATCAATAAGCTGAAAACATTTTACTATATCTTTCACAATATTTTTTAAAAGCTAAAAAGCATCTAGGAATTAGCTAAGAATATACAAGATGTCATGAAGAAAAATATAATACACCATTAAAGTACAGAGAAAATTATAGAGAAACATTCTATGCTTAGATGACATTCATTAATATAAAATAAAAATTCCCCAAATTAATCCATGAATTAAAAATCATTGACATCAGGGACTTCCCTGGTGGTCCAGTGGTTAAGCCTTTGCCTTCCAGTGCAGGGGGTGTGGATTCGATCCTGACTGGGGAGCCAGGATCCCACATGCCTCATGGCCAAGGAACCAAAACATTAAAAATAAAGCAATATTGTAACAAATTCAATAAAGACTTTAAAAAATGGTCCACGTCAAAAAAAATCTTTAAAAATTCATTGACATCAACATTTTAGTTGGATTTTTAAGAAAACTAGATAATCTTAATCTAAAATTTAAACAGAAGAATAAAGAAAAAAATAACAAGGAGTTGGCTCCTGTGATTATGGAGGCTGCAATCTCCCAAGATCTGCATTCTGAAAGTCTGAGAACCAGGAGAGCTGCTGATGGTGTTGAGTTCCAGTCTCAGTACAAAAGCAGAAGACCAATGTTCCTACATCAAAGGTCATCAGGCAGAGTGTAATTTCGCTCTTGCTCAGCCTTTTGTTCTACTGAGGACTTCAATAGATTGGTAGAGACCCACCCATGTTGGGGAAGGCAATCTGCTTTACTCAGTCTACCAATTCAAATGCTAACCTAATCCAGAAATACCCTCACGGTCATACCTAGGATAATGTTTAATGAAGTATCTGGGCACCTCATGGCCCAGTCAAGTTGACACGTGAAATTAACCATCACAGTATGCCTTTGTTCTTAGGAGTCAGGTATGTGAGGTTTTGCAGAAAATTGTTATTATGTCTTTAATTAACTACAAAATAGTTTGTAGTTATAGTTTGTAATATTTGTAAAATTTGTGTAACATTGTAAAAATCATTTAATATTTCTCTCTCTCTCTCTGCTATATCTGTATAGCAATAGAGAGGTGGATAGATAGATAGATATGGAGAGAGAGAATGTGGCAAGTGTTAACAATGAGTGAACCTAAGTTGAAAATATATGAATATTCATTGGTCTTTTCTTCCAAGTTTTCTGTAGTTTTGAAATTTTTCAACAGTTGAAAAAATATTGAGTATCTGACTATTTTATTTTCTTGACCACTACCACCCTGGTTAAAGTAATCATAATTTCTCATTGGGATTACTGAAACAGATTCTTATCATATCTTCCTGCTTTTACCCTTCCCTCCCTATATTATATTTTCAACATGGCATCCAGACGGACCTTAGCCATGTCACTCCTGTCCTAAAAAGAGAAGATTTAGGGCTTCCCTGGTGGCGCAGTGGTTGAGAGTCCGCCTGCCGATGCAGGGGACACGGGTTCGTGTCCCGGTCCGGGAGGATCCCACATGCCAGGGAGCGGCTGGGCCCGTGAGCCATGGCCGCTGAGCCTGCGCGTCCGGAGCCTGTGCTCCGTAACGGGAGAGGCCACAACAGTGAGAGGCCCGCGTACCTCAAAAAAAAAAAAAAAAAAAAAAGAGAAGATTTAGCTTCCCATTTCACTCAGAGTACAAGGCAAAGTCTTACCTTAACAAAACCCAAAGTATCTGGTTCTCCCATTACCACCCTGACCTCATTTCCTACTGCTCTTCTGACCATTCTTTCTCAATTACACCAACCTCTGTAATGTTCATTGAGGACACTAAGCACCTATCTTCCTTAGGGTTTTTGCTCTAGATTTTCCCTCTTCATGAAATGTTTTCCTCCTGAAAATCACTAAGCTAACTCCCTCACATGCTTCAAGTCTTTTTATATTTAACTTCCTAATGAGACTTACCATGCTTATCCTATTTAGCTATTTAATATTGCAATGTGTGCCTCTCATTCCTCACATATTCTTTATCCTCTTAGTCTGTTCCACTATTTCTTTATGCCAAAGCATATATTATTTTCACCTTTTTAAATATAGTTCACTTCTTATTTTCTTATTTTTTTTTTGCCTCTCCTCATAATATAAGTTTCTCAGGAGTTGGGCTACTTGTCTATTTTGTTCAGTAATATACAGTAGTCTCCCATTTATGATAACATGGTTTCACTTTCTGCAGTTTCAGTTACCTGTGGACAACCATGGTCTGAAAATGTTAAATGGAAAATTCCAGAAATAAATAATTCATTAAGTTTTAAATTGTGCACCGTTCTGAGTAGCAGGAGGAAATCTTGTGCCAACCCACTCTGTCCCACCCAGGATGTAAATCATCCCTTTGTCCAGTGTATGCTCTATATAGTATCTGCCTATTATTATAGGAAAAAACATACATATAGGGTTTGGTACTATCTGAGGTTCAAGATATCCACTGGGAGTCTTGGAACATACACCCCACAGATGGTAGGGAGGACTACTCTATATCCACTACCTAGAAGAGTGTCTAGTACATAGTATGTGCTCAATACATACCTGTTGATGAAAAAATTATTATAATAAAATTTATATATTAGTGTTGGCCTAAGATCTGAAAGAAAATGAGCCAAGAATGACTTACTGCTTCAGCAATGAAGATGACAGAGTTATCTTCAAACCAAATGGGGAAAAATGTGAGAAGACCAGATTTGTGGGAGAAAAATCAAGTGTGTAATCCAAATATATTAAGTTATGGATGTCTATCAGTCATTTCCAGGGAAATGTCTAGTAGGCAGTTGGATATATTTGTTTGAGAGAAATGTATAGACTGGAGTTGTAAATAAGAGAATTGTTGACATATAAATACCATTTAAAATCATGATACTTGGGCTGCCTCCACACCTCCCACGGTGGGTCCAGGTACATGACTACTGCAGTCCTAGGACATGACTTCAGTGGATCTGCACTGGTGCTCTTGTGAAAACAATGCTTGAGGGACACCAGGGTAGATTGCCAGCATTCCCATGGCTGAGGATGCCCAAGGGCAGTGACATCAACAGTGTACTTTGTGAGCCCACACAACAGTTGACAGGTGACACAACAGAGTGCACTCACCAGTGGACAGCTCTGGCAGAGGAATAATCAGTTGCTCCTCTCCCAGCGAGAGTGCTCCAATCCTCCCTACCTTGCACCACAGCTCAGAGACAGCTCAGAAATGGATCTGGGGGCTTCTACTCCAACAAATAGGGAGCAAACCCTGCCCTCGACAGAGCTATGACAACCACAGAGCAAAGAGGAAGTCCTGCTAAACAGTGTGGGCTATGGTCACCACTACACCAGTCATACCCTGTACCAAGGGGATAACAGCCAGGACACACTGAGGAAAGAGGCAGCAGGCATCCATACTAAAAAGAGCCCTTGCACCAAAAATATTAAACCCACACAGGCTATACAGGGATCCGCTGACATAAAAATGGCCCTCCAAGCCCGCAGTAGATAATTGTTTCTCCTAAACACACAGAGTAAGAGAAACATAAGTAAAATGAAGAAGCAGAGGAACCACTTCCAGTTAAAAGATCAAGAGAACTACCCTAGAAGAACAAACAGTGAAACAGACCTCTTCACTCTGATAGACATCAAGCTCAAAAAGGAGATAAGGAAAATACTGAATGGATTAAGAAAGGCTATCAATAGAAATGCAAATTACTGTAAGAAGGAACTAGAAACTATAAAGAGGAGCCAAGAAAAATTAGAAAGCTCATTTGCCAAGACAAAAGCTGAGCTAAATGCAATGAATAGCAGATTGAATAATGCAGAAGAATGGATAAGTGATTTGGAAGACAGACTAATAAAAATCACCAAATCAGAAGAGCAGACAGAAGGCCAAATGGAAAAAAAAATGAAAGCAATATAAGAGACCTATGGGATAATATAAAGCATGCCAATCTATGCATAATAAGAATTCCAGAAGGATAAGAAAGAAAAGGGGATCAAAAATGTATTTGAAGAAATTATGGCTGAGAACTTCCCAAACCTAAAGAAGGAAACAGATACCCAGGTACAGGAAGCACAGAGGGTCCCAAACAAGGTGCACCTAAATATACCTACACCAAGACATATTATCATTAAAATGGCAAAAGTTAAAGATAAAGAGAGGATTCTAAAGGTAGCAAGAGAAAAACAAAGAGTTAACTACAAGGAAACTCCCATAAGACAAACAGCTGATTTCTCTACAGAAATGTTGCAGGCCAGAAGGGAGTGGCAAGATATATTCAAAGTCCTGAAAGGGAAAAATCTGCAACCTAGGATACTCTACCCAGCAAGATTATCATTTAGAATAGAAGGAGGATAAAGAATTTCTCAGACAGGCAAAAACTAAAAGAAAAAAGCAATACTAGGGCTTCCCTGGTGGGGCAGTGGTTGAGAGTCCGCCTGCCGTTGCAGGGGACACGGGTTCGTGCCCCGGTCCAGGAAGATCCCACATGCAACGGAGCGGCTAGGCCCATGAGCCATGGCCACTGAGCCTGCGCGTCCGGAGCCTGTGCTCCGAAATGGGAGAAGCCACAACAGTGAGAGGCCCGCATACTGCAAAAAAAAAAAAAAAAAAAAAAAAGCAATACTAAACCTATCCTAAAAGAAATACTGAAAGGTCTTTTCTAAATGAAAAAGAAGCAAGAAGCTATAGGAAAGAGGAAATCACAATTGGAAAATAAATCACTTCAATAAGCCAGTATACAGATTAAAAATAAAAATAAATTTCTTGTGAAAACAATGATAACCAAAATGAATAGCAAAAGGATAAACATGAAGATGTAAAAGAGGACATCAAAATCATAAAATGTGGAGGAGGAGAGTAAGAAAGTATAGGGCTTTTTAAATAAATTTCTCTATTTATTTTTGGCTGCATTGGGTCTTCGCTGCTGCGTGCGGGCTTTCTTTTGTTGCAGTGAGTGGGGGCTACTCTTTGTTGTGCAGGCTTCTCATTGCAGTGGCTTCTCTTGTTGCAGAGCATGGGCTCTAGGTGTGCAGGCTTCAGTATTTGTGGCTCACAGGCTCTAGAGTGCAGGCTCAGTAGTTGTGGCACACAGGCTTAGTTGCTCTGGGACATGTGGGATCTTCCTGGACCAGGGCTTGAGCCCATGTCCCCTGCATTGGCAGGTGGATTATTAACCACTGAGCCACCAGGGAAGCACAGAAAGTGTAGTTTTTTTACATGCCTTTTTTTTTTTTTTTTTTGGCCACACTCTGTGGCTTGTAGGATGTTAGTTCCCTGACCAGGGATTGAACCCATGTCCTCAGCAGTGAAAGTGCAGAGCCTTAACCACTGGACTGCCAGGGAATTTCCAAAATGGGAGTTGTTTTTTAGAATGTGTTTGAGCCTATATGAATATCAGTCGAAGGAAAGCAGATATAGGAAAGTGTTAACATACTTGAAAAACAGGGTAACCACAAATCAAAAACATACAATAGATTCACAAAAATCAAAAAGAAGAAAACACTAGCATAATATAAAAGGAACGCATCAAACCACAAAAAGAAAAAGAAAGGAACAAAGAAGAAATATAGAATCAACTGGAAAACAAGGTTTAAAATGGCAATAAATACGTATCTATCAATAATTACCTTAAATGCCAATGGACTAAATACTCCAATCAAAAGACATAGACTGGCAGATTGGATTAAAAACAAGAGCCTACAATCTGCTGCCTAAAAGAGACCCACTTTAGGGCAAAGGACACACATAGATTGAAAGTGAGGGGATGGAAAAAGATATTTCATGCAAACAAAAATGACAAGAAAATGGGGGTCACAGTACTTATATCAGACAAAATAGATTTCAAAACAAAGACCATCAAGAAAGATAAAGGACACTATATAATGGTAAAAGGATCAATACAAGAAGAGGATATTATGCTCACCAACATATATGCACCCAATATAGGAGCACCCAAATACTAACAGACATAAAGGGAGAAATGGATGGGAATAAAATAATAGTAGGAGACTTTAATACCCCACTCACATCAATGGACAGATCTTCTGGCCAGAAAATCAATAAGGCAACAGAGATCCTAAATGATAAATAGAACAGTTAGACTCAATTGATATTAATATTTTCAGGACATTACATCCCCCCAAAACCAGAATACTCATTCTTTTCAAGTGCACATGGAACATTCTCTAGAATTGACCACATACTAGGGCACACAACAAGCCTCAATAAATTTAAGAGCATAGAAGTTATTTCAAGTGTCTTTTCTGACCACAATGCATAAACTAGAAATCAACCACAGAAAAAGAAGTGAGAAAAAAAGATTACATGGAGACTAAACAACATGCTACTAATAAGCCAACGTGTTGATGATGAAATCAAAGAATAAATTTTTAAAATACCTTGAGACAAATAACAATAAAAACACAATCATACAAAATCTATGGGATGCAGCAAAAGCAGTTCTTAGAGGAAAGTTCATAGTGATACAGGCCTTCCTCAAAAAACAAGAAAAATCTCCAAAACTTACTTCTTACTTCTTAAAAGAAGTAAGTTACCTGTGGACAACCATGGTCTGAAAATGTTAAATGGAAAATTTACTTCTTAAAAGAATTAGAAAAAGAAGAACAAACAAAACCTAAAGTCAGCATAAGGAAAAAAAATAGTAATGATCAGAGAGGAAATAAATAAAATAGAAAGTAAAAAACAATAGAAAAAATCAGTAAAACCAAGAGGTGGTTCTTTGAAAGGGTAAACAAAGTTGACAAACCTCTGGCCAGGCTCACCAAGAAGAAAAGAGAGAGGACCCAAATAAACAAAATAAGAAATGAAAAAGAAATAACAACCAATATCACAGAAATACAAAAAAAATCATAAGAGAATACTATGAAGAATTATATACCAACAAATTCAACAACCTAGAAGAAATGGACAAGTTCCTAGAAATATGCAGCCCACTAAAAATGAATCAAGAAGGAATAGATAATTTGAACAGACTGATCATTAGAAGTGAAACGGAATCTGTAATTTAAAAACTCCCTACAAACAAAAGTCCAGGACCATATGGCTTTACAGACTAATTCTACCAAACATACAAAGAATAACTTATACCAATCCTTCTCAAACTCTTCCAAAAGACTGAAGTGGAGAGAACACTCGCAAAGATGTTCTGTGAAGCCAACATCACCTGGATACCAAAACCAGACAAAGACACTACCAAAAAAGAAAATTACAGGCCAATATCTTTGATGAATATAGATGTTAAAATTCTCAACAAAATATTAGCAAACCAAAGCCAACAACACATAAAAAAGATCATACACCATGACCAAGTTGGATTCATCCCAGGGTCACAAGGATAGTACAACATATGCAAATCAATGTGATACACTACATCAACGAAAGAAAAGACAAATGATCATTTCAATACATGCAAAAAAAGCATTTGATAAAATTCAACATCCATTCATGATAAAAACTCTTACCAAAGTGGGTATAGAGGGAACATATCTCAACATAGCAAAAGCTATTTAAGACAAACCTATAGCCAACATAATACTCAATGGTGAAAAGCCAAAAGCCCTTCCACAAAAATCTAGAACAAGACAAGGATTCCCATTCTCACCACATCTATTCAACTTAATACTGGAAGTCCTAGCCACAGCAATCAGACAAGAAAAAGAAATAAAAGGTATTCAAATTGGAAGGGAAGGGGTAAAATTGTCAGTATATGCAGATGACATAATACTATATATAGAAAGCCCTAAAGACTCCACACAGGGACTTCCCTGGTGGCATAGTGGTTAAGAATCTGCCTGCAAATGCAGGGGACACAGGTTCAAGCCCTGGTCTGGGAAGATCCCACGTGCTGTGGAGCAACGAAGCCCATGCACAACTACTGAGCCTGCACTCTAGAGCCCGTGAGCCAAAACTACTGAGCCTGTGTGCCACAACTACTGTAGCCTGTGTGCCTAGAGCCCATACTCTGCAACAAGAGAAGCTACCACAATGAGAAGACCATGCACAACAACGAAGACCCAACACAGCCAAAAATAAATAAATAAATAAATTTATAAAAAACAAGAAATAAAAAAAAAGACTCCACACAAAAACTATTAGAACTGATACATGAATTCAGCAAAGTAGCAGGATACAGGATTAACATACAGAAATTGGTTGCATTTCTTTACACAAACAATGAAATATCAAAAGGAAATGTAAAAAAAAAATCTCTTTTAAAATTGCATCCAAAAAACAAACAAACAAACAAAAAAACCCTTAGGAACAGACCTCACCAAGGAGGTGAAAGACTTATATACTGAGAACTATAAAACATTAATAAAGGAAACTGAAGATGACAAAGAAATGGAAAGATATCCTATGCTCTTGGATTGGAAGAATTAAAATTGGTAAAATGGCCATACTTCTCAAACAATCTACAGATTTAATGTGATCCCTATCAAGTTATCCATGACATTTTTCACAGTACTAGAACAAATAATCCTAAATATTATATGGAACCATAAAAGACCTGGAATTGCCTAAGCAATCCTGAAGAAAAAGAACAAGGCAGGAGGAGAACAACCCTCCCAGACTTCAGACAATATTACAAAGCTACAGTAATCAAAACAGCATGGTATTGGCACAAAAACAGACATATGGATCAATGGAACAGAACAGAGAGCCCAAGAATAAACTCACACATCTATGGACAGTTAATCTTTGACAAAGTAGGAAAGAATATACAGTGGAGAAAAGACAGTCTGTCTCTTCAGCAAGTGATGTTGGGAAAGTGGGACAGTCTCATGTAAATCAATGAAGTTAGAACACACCCTCACACCATACATAAAAATAAACTCAAAATGGCTTAAAGAATTAAATATAAAACATGATACCATAAAACTCCTAGAAGAGAACATAGGCAAAACATTCTCTGAAATAAATCATACCAGTGTTTTCTTAGATCAGTCTCCCAAGGCAATAGAAACAAAAGTAACAATAAACAAATGGGAACTAATCAAACTTACAAGCTTTTGTACAGCAAAGGAAACCATAAACAAGTGAAAAGACAACCTACAGACTGGGAGAAAATATTTGCAAATGATGCAACCAATAAGGGCTTAATTTCTAAAATATACAAACAGCTCATACAGCTCAACAACAACAAAAGATAAACAACCTAATAGAAAAATGGCCAGAAGACCTAAATAGACACTTCTCCAAAGAACATATACAGATAGCCAACAGGCACAAGAAAAGATGCTCAACATCACTAATTATTAGGGAAATGCAAATAAAAACTACAATGAGATACCACTTCACACCTGTCAGAATGGCCATCATTAAAAGATCTACAAGGGACTTCCCTGGTGGTCCAGTGGTTAAGAATCCGCTTTCCAATGTGGGGGACATGGGTTCGATCACTGGTCAGGGAATTAAGATCCCACATGCCACAGGGCAACTAAGCTCACATGCTCTAGAGCCCACACACCACAACTAGAGAGACTGCGTGAGGCAACAACTCAGCCCGCGCACTCTGGAGCCAGCACACTGCAACAAAGAGCCTGTGTGCCACAACTAAGACCCAATGCAGCCAAATAAATATTTTTCAAAAAAGGTCTACAAATAACAAATGCTGGAGAGGGTGTGGACAAAAGGGAACCCTCTTATATTGTTGGTGGGAATGTAAGTTGGTATAGCCACTATGGAGAACAGTATGGAGGTTCCTTAAAAAACAAAATAGAGTTACCATATTATCCACCAATCCCACTCTTACACACATATCCAGACAAAGCTATAATTCAAAAAGATACCACACCTCTATGTTCATAGCAGCACTATTCACCATAGTCAAGACACGGAAACAACCTAAATGTCCATCGACAGATGAACAGATAAAGAAGATATGGTACATATATACAATGGAATACTACTCAGCCATAAATAAAGAATGAAATAATGCCATTTGCAGCAACATGGTTGGCCCTAGAGATTATCCTACTAAGTGAAGTAAGTCAGAAAGACAAATACCATATGATGTCACTTATATGTAGAATCTAAAATATAACACAAATGAACCTATCTTTGAAACAGAAACAGACTCACAGACATAGAGAACAGACTTGTGGTATCCAAGGAGGAGGGGGAGTTGGGGAGGGATGGATTGAGAGCTTGGGGTTAGCAGTTACAAACTATTATATGTAGAATGGATTAAACAACAAGGTCCTACTGTATAGCACAGGGAACTATATTCAATATCCTGTGATACACTGTAGTGGAAAAAAATATAAGAAAAGAATGTAGGGGACTTCCCTAGTAGTGCAGTGGTTAAGAATCCACCTGCCAGTGCAGGGGACACGGGTTTGAGCCCTGGCCCAGGAAGATCGCACATGCCGCGGAGCAGTTAAGCCCATGTGCCACAACTACTGAGTCTGTGATCTAGAGGCCATGAGCCACAACTACTGAGCCCACGTGCCACAACTACTGAAACCCGTGTGCCTAGAGCGTGTGCTCCACAATAAGAGAAACCACCACAATGAGAAGCCCTCACACCGCAACAAAGACCCAACACAGCAAAAAAATAAATAATAAATAAATAAATAAATTTATTTAAAAAAAAAAAAAGGAATGTAGGGACTTCCCTGGTGGCAGAGTGCTTAAGAATCCACCTGCCAATGCAGGGGACATGGGTTCAATCCTTGGTCCAGGAAGATTTCACATGCCAGGGAGTAACTAAGCCCATGAGCCACAACTACTGAGCCCACATGCCACAACTACTGAAGCCTATGCACCTACAGCCTGTGCTCCACAACAAGAGAAGCCACTGCAATGAGAAGCCCGCGTACTGCAATGAAGAGTAGCCCCCCTGCTGGCCGCAAATAGAGAAAGCCTGCACACAGCAATGAAGACCCAGCGCAGCCAAAAATAAATAAATAAATAAATAAATTTCTTAAAGAATGTATATATACATATAATTGAATCACTTTGCTGTACAGCAGAAATTAACACAGCATTGTAAATCAACTCCAATAAAAAATAAATTAAAATTTTAAAAATCATGAGTCTAAATGATATTGCCAAAGGAATAAGTATAGATAAAGTAGAAAATAAAACTAAGGACCGAGTCCTAGAACACACAATAATGAAGAATTTTGTCCAGTGAAGAAACCATGGCAAAGTTAACAGACAACAGTTAAGGAGAATATAGTTGCAATGTCTGAAAAAACAAGCAACTAATATCTGAAAAAATAAAAGAAAGCAACAACGAAGAGACAGGAATGGCAGTGGTGATACAGACAACTGACCAAAACAAAAAAAAATCCAAAGAAAATATGTAAAATAAAATACAATCTTCCCATGTAATCCTCTTTATTAATATTAATAATCACAGATATGAAAATTTATATAAAATGATAGAACACTTTACATCTACCAGAATGGCATAAAGATGAAATCTAGTAATTACCAACATGAGAAAGAATGTGGAGATAAAGGAAACATCAGGAATTGCTATTGAGAGTCTGATGCAGCCATTCTGATAAAGATCAGCTGGAGGGCTTCCCTGGTGGCGCAGTGGTTGGGAGACCTTCTGCCAATGCAGGGGACATGGGTTCGAGCCCTGGTCCGGGAAGATCCCACATGCTGTAGGGCAACTAAGCCCATGCGCCACAACTACTGAGCCTGTGCTCTAGAGGCCGCAAGCCACAACTACTGAGCCCGCGTGCCACAACTGCTGAAGCCTGTGCGCCTGGAGCCCATGCTCTGTAACAAGAGAAGCCACTGCAGTGAGAAGCCCGCGCACCACAACGAGGAGTAGCCCCTGCTCGCCCCAACTAGAGAAAAGCCCGTGCACAGCAACGAGGACCCAACGCAGCCAAAAATAAATAAATAAATAAATTTATTAAAAAAAAAAGATCAGCTGGAGCTACTTAATCAAATTGAATAAAATATTCTATGAGCCATCAGCTTTATTCCAGTATTATATATAAAAGAAATTCTTATACAGGTACATACAGGGATACAAGTATAAGGATGTTAATTTCTGCATTTTGTCAAATAATGATTCTCAAAATGTTAAAAACATAATTCTTATACAAACTGATAGTAAGCTGGTCAGTTTTATTTAACTCATTGATAATGGAACCCATAACATGACAAACCCAGCCAAAGATAATATGATAAGTGTGAATTTTATAATCAGGGGATGGGAAGAACGCTAAAATAAGATTTCTAAGTTAAATTCCAACTGGTTGGGCTTCCCTGGTGGCACAGTGGTTGAGAATTCACCTGCCAATGCAGGGGACACGGGTTCGAGCCCTGGTCCAGGAAGATCCCACATGCTGCAGAGCAACTAAGCTCGTGTGCCACAACTACTGAGCCTGTGCTCTAGAGTTCGTGAGCCACAACTACTGAGCCAACGTGCTGCAACTACTGAAGCCTGCGCGCCTAGAGCCCGTGCTCCACAATGAGAGAAGCCACTACAATGAGAAGCCCGCGCACCGCAATGAAGAGTAGCCCCCGCTCGCCGCAACTAGAGAAAGCCCGCGCACAGCAACGAAGACCCAACACAGCCAAAACTAACTAAATAAATAAAATAAATTTTTTTTAAAAAATTCCAAACTGGTTAATGTCCACGAAGACCAAAAAAACTTTGGTGATTAATTGCTCTGCTTGACAGATAATAAATCATCATATAATAATTGGTTTTGCAGAACTGAAAAAATTCTGAGCCCTAATCAACTGTGCAAACATCCCTATACAAAATAGGAAACCTTAGAGACTTCCCTGATGGTCCAGTGAGTAAGACTCCATGTTCCCAAAGCCAGGGGGCCTGGGTTCGATCACTGGTCGGGGAACCAGATTCCGCATGCATGCCGTAACTAGGAGTCCGCAGTCTGCAACTAAGAAGTCTGCATCGGGACTTCCTTGGTGGTCCAGTGGTTAAGGCTCCGCACCTGCAATGCAGGGGATGTAGGTTCGATCCCTGGTCAAGTAACTAAGATCCCACATGCCATGTGGTGTGGCCAAAAAATTAAAAAAAAAAAAAAAAGAAGTCCGCATGGCACAACTAAGAAGTCTGCATGCCGCAACTAGAAGATCCCACATTATGCAACTAAAAAAAAAAAAGATCCCCCATGCCACAACGAAGATCTCGCATGCCACAACTAAGACCCAGAGCAGCCAAAATAAATAAGTTAATTAATTAAAAAATAAAACAGGGCTTCCCTGGTGGCGCAGTGGTTGAGAGTCCACCTGCTGATGCAGGGGGCGCGGGTTCGTGCCCCGGTCCGGGAGGATCCCACATGCCGTGGAGCGGCTGGGCCCATGAGCCATGGCCGCTGAGCCTGCGCGTCCGGAGCCTGTGCTCCGCAATGGGTGAGGCCACAGCAGTGAGAGGCCCGTGTACCGCAAAAAATAAATAAATAAAAATTTAAAAAATAAAACAAAACAAAAAAAAATAGGGAACCTTATAGAAAGTGCTCAAAAATTATTTTTAAAGGTTATCTTTTTGCTTTGTTACCATGTTTTGGATATTTTTCTTAATTCCTCCATGTGATTATGAATAATTCTAAAATACTGTTCATCATTAAAAGGTGGTTCAATTGCAGGTTTTGTTGTGATGATGGCTTGACCATATGCATAGATAAAGCAAAGGGTATTTACTAACACACATTAAATCTTTTTGTATGGTCAATAAATTCAGAGCCATACTGCGCTGAGCAACTACTAGGTCCACAGAATTAACTGCTGTTTGGACATTACGTAAGGAATCTAAGATTGCATTTCCAATAGCCTCTGTCTTTCAGAGATGCTGTTATTACTCTTGCTTGCTCATCTATTCCAATGCTAGAAAACCAAAACCAAGATGTTTATCTCAATCAAGTTCTGTCTTTAGCACCAGTAAATGTGAGTAAATTCTCCTTTCCTCTAGATTTCCAAAATTTGCTAAATTCCCAGCCTGCCAGTAAGTAACATTCCTTATTCTTTGTGAGGTTAGGATCCATAGGCCCAAATGAATAGACCTCAGACCAGATTCTTAGATGAGCTTCTTAGGCACTAATTCCACATATGAAATACAATTCATGTTTCTTTTTTTTTCTTTTAATATCTATTTATTTTTGGCTGCATTGAGTCTTAGTTGCTGCACACAGGATGTTTCATTGTGGGTGCACGGGCTCTTCCTTGCAGCACACAGGCTTCTCTCTAGTTGTGGCATGTGGGCTCCAGAGCACATGGGCTCTGTAGTTGTGGCATGAGAGTTCAGTAGTTGTGATGTGCGGGCTTAGTTGCCCCGCAGCATGTGGGGTCTTAGTTCCCCAACCAGGGATTTAACCCACATCCCCTGCATTGGAAGGTGGACTCTTAACCAATGGACAACCAGGGAAGTCCCCAACTCATGTTTCTTGATGATAGTATTGTCAAACCTAATAAAATTAAATCTGATTTCAAATATGATACTTTCAGTGTGGTCTTGATTGCACAAAATTTTTGTCAACATAATTTGATTTGTCCAGTTTTTAGAAATCATATTTTTTAAAAAGACAGATTCTGATGGAAGCTATTGCATAAAAACTAGAAGGAAATTCTGGTTCCAGGGAAGGTGAAGTAATCACATTCCACCTTGTACAGATGCATCCTCCCACCGAAAGAAACTATAAATGCTATATAAAATGCATGGAGTAGCTATCTTAGATTTCTGAAAAGTTAATAGTAGCAGGCAGATTTGTGAAAATACCAAAACTCTGAAGTTCCACTGAATCAATAGTGTTTGTCATTTTCCTCCTCTGATACTGCCCAGCCTGGACTCAAAGGCAGCCTGAAACTCAGAAGTGCACACCAACTGTAGACAAAGAGTTCCATTAGAATCTTTCTCTTTCTAGTCTTGGAACCAGAATTAAGAGGACCACACCTCAGACACAGTAGGGGAATTCTTTTTTTTTCTTTTCCCCCTCTTTCTTGCTTCATCCACAGGTGTCAAAACTCTGAGGAAGGGGAAAACTTCTCTGCAATGAAAGGATCTGTGATCCCAAGAACATGAATCAAATCTCTGTTGCTTTTTACAAATCATTCTGTCATCTGTCTACTTGGTCCTGAATGCAGACACCATCATTGGAAATATGTGGCAGAGAAGGGAAACTGAAGCCTCAGCTTTCAGACTGAGCAGAATAAAGAAAAAAGAATGAAAAGCATTGAGGACAGTCTCAGAGACCTCTGGGACAACATTAAATACACCAACATTTGAATTATAGGGGTCCTAGAAGAAGAAGAGAAAAAGAAAGTGTCTGAGAAAATATTTGAAGAGATTACAATCAAAACCTTCCCTAACATGGGAAAGGAAATAGTAAATCAAGTACAGGAAGCACACAGAGTACCATACAGGATAAACCCAAAGAGAAAAACACCGAGACACATATTAATCAAACTATCAAAAATTAAATACAAAGAAAAAATATTAAAAGCAGCAAGGGAAAAGCAACAAATAACATGGAAGGGAATCCCCATAAGGTTAACAGCTGATTTTTCATTAGAAAGTCTGCAAGCCAGAAGGCAGTGGCAGGACATATTAAAAGTGATGAAAGGGAAAAATCTACAACCAAGATTACTCTACCCAGCAAGGATCTCATTCAGATTCGATGGAAAAATTAAAACCTTTACAGATAAGCAAAAGTTAAGAGAATTCAACACCACTAAACCAGCTTTACAACAAATGCTAAAGGAATTTCTCTAGGCAGGAAACACAGAGAAGGAAAAGACCCACAAAAAGAAACCCAAAACAATTAAGAAAATGGTACTACAAACCTACATATCGATAATTACCTTAAATGTAAATGGATTAAATGCTCCAACCAAAAGACATAGACTGCCTGAATGGATACAAAAACAAAGACCCGTACATATGCTGTCTACAAGAGACACACTTCAGACCTAGGGACACATACAGACTGAAAGTGAGGGGATGGAAAAAGATATTCCATGCAAATGGAAATCAAAAGAAAGCTAGAGAAGCAATTCTCATATCAAATAAAATAGACTTTAAAATAAAAACTATTACAAGAGACAAAGAAGGACACTACATAATGATCAAGGGATCAACCTAAGAAGAAGATATAACAATTGTAAATATTTATGCACCCAACAGAGGAGCACCTCAATACATAAGGCAAATGCTAACAGTCATAAAAGGGGAAATCGACAGTAACACAATAATAGTAAGGGACAAATCGACAGTAACACAATAATAGTAGGGGACTTCAACACCCCACATTCACCAATGGACAGATCATCCAAAATGAAAATAAATAAGGAAACACAAGCTTTAAATGACACATTAAAGAAGATGGACTTAATTGATATTTATAGGACATTCCATCCAAAACCACAGAATACACTTTCAAGTTCTCATGGAACATTCTCCAGGAGAGACCATATATTGGGTCACAAATCAAGCCTTGGCAAATTTAAGGAAACTGAAGTCATATCAAGTATCTTTTCCAACCACAATGCTATCAGACTAGACATCAATTACAGGAAAAAAAACTGTGAAAAAATACAAACACATGGAGGCTAAACAATATGCTACTAAATAACCAAGAGATCATTGAAGAAATCAAAGAGGAAATAAAAAAATACCTAGAAACAAATGACAATGAAAACACAATGACCCAAAACCTATGGGATGCAGCAAAAGCAGTTCTAAGAAGGAATTTTATAGCAATCCAATCCTACCTCAAGAAACAAGAAAAATCTCAAATAAACAACCTAACCTTACACCTAAAGCAATTAGAGAGAGAAGAACAAAAATCACCCAAAGTTAGCAGAAGGAAGTAAATCATAAAGATCAGATCAGAAATAAATGAAAAAGAAATGAAGGAAGTAACAGCAAAGATCAATAAAACTAAAAGCTGGGATCTTTGGGAAGATAAACAAAATTGATAAACCATTAGCCAGACTCATCAAGATAAAAAGGGAGAAGACTCAAATCAATAGAATTAGAAATGAAAAAGGAGAAGTAACAACTGACACTGTAGAAATACAAAGGACCATGAGAGATTACTACAAGCAACTATATGCTGATAAAATGGACAACCTGGAAGAAATGGACAAATTCTTAGAAAAGCAAAACCTCCGAGACTGAACCAGCAAGAAATAGGAAATATAAACAAACCAATCACAAGCACTGAAATTGAGACTGTGATTAAAAATCTTCCAACAGGCTTCCCTGGTGGCGCAGTGTTTAAGAGTCCACCTGCCGATGCAGAGGACGTGGGTTCGTGCCCCGGTCCGAGAGGATCCCACATGCTGCGGAGCGGCTGGGCCCGTGAGGCATGGCCACTAAGCCTACGCGTCCGGAGCCTGTGCTCCACAACGGGAGACGCCACAACAGTGAGAGGCCCACGTACCACGAAAAAAAAAAAAATCTTCCAACAAACAACAGCCCAGGACCGGATGGCTTCACAGGCGAATTTTATCAAACATTTAGAGAAGAGATAACACCTATCCTTCTCAAACTCTTCCAAAATATAGCAGAGAGAGGAACACTCCCAAACTCATTCTACGAGGCCACCACAACCCTGATACCAAAACCAGACAAAAATGTCACAAAAAAAGAAAACTACAGGCCAATATCTCCGATGAACATAGATGCAAAAAACCTCAACAAAATACTAGCAAACAGAATCCATCAGCACGTTAAAAGGATCATACACCATGATCAAGTGGGGTTTATCCCAGGGATGCAAAGATTCTTCAATATACGCAAATCAATGTGATACACCATATTAACAAACTGAAGGATAAAAACCATATGATCATCTCAATAGATTCAGAAAAAGCTTTTGACAAAATTCAAGACCTATTTATGATAAAAACTCTCCAGAAAGTAGGCATAGAGGGAACCTACCTCAACATAATAAAGGCCATATATGACAAACCCACAGCCAACATCATTCTCAATGATGAAAAACTGAAAACATTTCCTCTAAGATCAGCAACAAGACAAGGTTGCCCAGTCTCACCATTATTATTCAACATAGTTTTGGAAGTTTTAGCCACTGCAATCACAGAAGAAAAAGAAATAAAAGGAATCCAAATCAGAAAAGAAGTAAAGCTGTCACTGTTTGCAGATGACATGATACTATACATAGAGAATCCTAAAGATGCTACCAGAAAACTACTAGAGCTAATCAATTAATTTGGTAGAGTAGCAGGATACAAAATTAATGCACAGAAATCTCTGGCATTCCTATACACTAATGATGAAAAATCTGAAAGAGAAATTAAGGAAACACTCCCATTTACCACTGAAACAATAAGAATAAAATACATAGGAATAAACCTAACTAAGGAGACAAAAGACCTGTATGCAGAAAACTATAAGACACTGATGAAAGAAATTAAAGATGATACAAACAGATAGAGAGATATACCATGTTCTTGGATTGGAAGAATCAACACTGTGAAAATGACTACACTACCCAAAGCAATATACAGATTCAATGCAATCCTTATCAAACTACCAATGGCATCTTTCACAGAACTAGAACAAAAAATTTCACAATTTGTATGGAAACACGAAAGACCCCGAATAGCCAAAGGAATCCTGAGAAAGAAAAATGGAGCTGGAGGAATCAGGCTCCCTGACCTCAGACTATACTACAAAGCTACAGTAATCAAGACAGTATGGTACTGGCACAAAAACAGAAATATAGATCAATGGAACAGGATAGAAAGCCCAGAGATAAATCCATGCACATATGGTCACCTTATCTTTGGTAAAGGTGGCAGGAGTATACAATGGAGGAAAGACAGCCTCTTCAATAAGTGGTGCTGGGAAAAATGGACAGCTACATGTAAAAGAATGAAATTAGAACACTCCTTAACACCATACACAAAAATAAACTCAAAATGGATTAAAGACCTAAATATAAGGCCAGACACTATAAAACTCTTAGAGGAAAACATAGGCAGAACACTCTATGACATAAATCACAGCAAGATCCTTTTTGACCCACCTTCTAGAGAAATGGAAATAAAAACAAAAATAAATAAATGGGACCTAATGAAACGTAAAAGCTTTGGCACAGCAAAGGAAACTATACACAAGATGAAAAGACAACCCTCAGAATGAGAGAAAATACTTGCAAACGAAGCAATTGACAAAGGATTAATCTCCAAAATATACAAGCAGCTCATGCAGCTCAATATCAGAAAAACAAACAACCCAATACAAAAATGGGCAGAAGTCCTAAATAGACATTTCTCCAAAGAAGACATACAGATTGGCAACAAACACATGAAAGAATACTCAACATCACTAATCTTTAGAGAAATGCAAATCAAAACTACAATGAGGTACCACCTCACACCAGTCAGAATGGCCATCATCAGAAAATCTACAAACCATAAGTGCTAGAGAGGGTGTGGAGAAAAGGGAACCCTCTTGCACTGTTGGTGGAAATGTAAATTGATACAGCCACTATGGAGAACAGTATGGAGGTTCCCTAAAAAACTAAAAATAGAACTACCATAGGATCCAGCAATCCCACTACTGGGCATATACACTGAGAAAACCATAATTCAAAAAGAGTCATGTACCACAATGTTCATTGCAGCACTATTTACAATAGTCAAGACATGGAAGCAACCTAAGTGTCCATCGACAAATGAATGGATAAAGAAGATGTGGCATATATATACAATGGATATTACTCAGCCATAAAAAGAAATGAAATTGAGTTATTTGTAGTGAGGTGGAGGGACCTAGAGTCTGTCATACAGAGTGAAGTAAGTCAGAAAGAGAAAAAAAATACCGTCTGCTAACACATATATATGGAATCTAAAAAAAAAAAAAAGTTGTGAAGAACCTAGGGGCAGGACAGGAATAAAGATGCAGATGTAGAGAATGGACTTGAGGACACGGGGAGGGGGAAGGGTAAGGTGGGACAAAGTGAGAAAGTGGCATCGACATATATGCACTACCAAATGTAAAATAGATAGCTAGTGGGAAGCAGCCGCACAGCACAGGGAGATCAGCTCGGTGATTTGTGTCCACCTACAGGGTTGGGATAGGGAGGGTGGGAGGGAGATGCAAGAGGGAGGAGAAATGGGGATATACGTATATGCATAGCTGATTCACTGTGTTATACAGCAGAAACTAACACACCGTTGTAAAGCAATTATACTCCAATAAAGATGTTAAAAAAAAAAACTACAGACCAATATCCCTGATGAATACAGATGCACAAATCCTCAATAAAGTACTAACAAATTGAATTCAACAGCACATTAAAAGGATCAAGTGGGGGAATTCCCTGGCCGTCCAGTGGTTAGGACCCTGTGGTTTCACTGCTGAGGGTGTGGGTTCAATCTCTAGTTAGGGAACTAAGTACGATCCCACAAGCCAAGAGGCATGACCAAAAAAAAAAAAAAAAAAAAGTCAAGTGGGATGCACCCCTGGGATGAAAAGATGGTTTGTCATATGCAAATCAATAAATGTGATACTCCATATAAAATGAATGAAAGACAATGTGATCATCTCAATAGATGCAAAAAATTTCTGAAAGAATTCAATATATTGGGCTTCCCTGGTGGCGCAGTGGTTGAGAGTCCGCCTGCCGATGCAGGGTACACGGGTTTGTGCCCTGGTCCAGGAGGATCCCACATGCCGCGGAGCGGCTGGGCCCGTGAGCCATGGCAGCTGAGCCTGCGCGTCCGGAGCCTGTGCTCCGCAACGGGAGAGGCCACAGCAGTGAGAGGCGCGTACCGCAAAAAAACAAACAAACAAACAAACAAAAAAACTAACATACAGAACAATGGAACAGAATTAAGAACCCAGAAGTATACCCACACTTACATGGTCAGCTAATTTTTGACAAGGAATGATGAATACTCAATGGGGAAAGGATAGTATCTTCACTAAATAGTGCTGGGAAAACTGGATATTCACATGCAAAAAAAATGAAATTAGACGCCTTTCTTACACTTTTCACATATATTAACTCAAAGTAGACCAAGAGATTAAATGTAAGCAATGAAACCATTAAACTCTGAGAAGAAAACATAGGGTAAAAACTCCTTGACATAGATCTTGGCAATGATTTTTTGGATATCACACCAAAAGCACAAACAAGAGCAAAAATCAACAAATGGGACTACATCAAACTAAAAAGCTTCTGCACAGCAAGAAAAACAATCAACAAAATGAAACGGCAGCCTACAGAATGGGAGAGAATATTTGGAAACCATACATCTGATAAGGAGTGAATATCCAAAATAGGTAAGTGGCTCATACAACTCATTAAATAAAAAAATTTTAAATGGGCAGATACCTTGAATAGACATTTTTCCACAGAAGATATACAAATGGCCAACATGTACATGAAAACATGCTTAACATCACTAATCATCAGGGAAATGCAAATTAAAGCCATAATGCGATATCACCTCATATCTGTTACAATAGCTATTATAAAAAATAACAGGAAACAAATACTGGTGAGGATATGGAGAAAAGGGAACTTTGGGGCACTACTGGTTGGAATGTAAACTGGTGCAGCCACTATGGAAAACAGTATGGAGGTTCCTCAAAAAATTAAAAACAGAACTACCATATGACCCAGCAATTCCATTCCTGGGTATTTATCAAAAATAAAAAAACCCTACCAATTCAAAAAGATATATGCACCCCTATGTTCACTGCAGCATTATTTACAATAGCCAAGATATGGAAGCAACCTATGAGCCCATTGATAGATGGACAAAAAGATGTGGCTATATATATATACATATATATATATGCAAAGGAATATTACTAAGCCATAAAAAGAATGAAATCTTGCCATTTGTGACAATATGGATGGATTTAGAGGGTACTATGCTAAGTGAAACAAGTCAGACAGAGAAAGATAAATACCTATGATTTCATTTATAAGTGGAATCTAAAAAGCAAAACAAATGAACAAACACAGCAAAACAGAAACAGAGTCATAGATACAGAGAACAAACAGGTGGTTTCCAGAAGGGAGTGGGGCAGGGGCATGTGGGAAATAGGTTAGTGAGATTAAGAGGTACAAACTTCTAGTTACAAAATGAATGAGTCACGGGTATGAAATGTTTAGTGTGGGGAATATAGTCAATAATAATATAATATCTTTGTATAATGACAGATGGTAACTAGACTTATGGTGGTGGTGATCATTCAACAGAAATGTTGAATCACTATGTTGTGTGCCAGGAAATAAAATAGTGTTGTAGGTCAATTATACTTCAAAAGCAAACAAAACTCATAGAAAAAGAGGTCAGGTTTGTAGTTACCAGAGGCAGGGGTGGAGTGAGGGGAACTGGATGAAGGTAGTCAAAAGCACAAACTTCTAGTTATAAGACAAAAAAGTACTAGGGATGTAATGTACAACATGTTAAATATAATTAATACTGCTTTATGTTATACATAAAAGTTGCCCAGAGAGTAAATCCTAATAGTTCTCATCACAAGGAAAAAAAATTTTCCGTTTTCTTTTATTTTTGTATATATATGAGATGTAGAAGTTCACTAAACTTATTGTGGTAATCATTTCATGATGTACATAGGTCAAATCATTATGCTGTACATCTTAACCTTACACAGTGCTCTATGTCCACTGTATCTCAATAAAACTGGAAGGAAAAAAATGTTTAAGGAAAAAATGACCTGGCTTCCAGGTTCCTGCAGAATGCCAGCGACCTAAATTTGAATCTCTCCACCCATCCTAAAAACAAACAAATGAACAAAAAGGAAAGCTAGGGAATTCCCTGGCGGTCCAGTGGTTAGAACTCGGTGCTTTCACTGCCAGGGGCCGGGTTCAATCCCTGGTTGGGGAACTAAGGTATCCAGTAAGCCATTTGGTGCAGCAAAAAAAAAACCCAAACAAACAATAAAACCACCTATGACTGCAACATAATTTGGAGGCAGAGAATATTATAAACTTCATTTTATATATAAACCGGTAACTATACAACCCAAATCGGCAGATCCAGTTACAAAGCCATGCTACTGAAGAGAGGCCAAGATGGTAAAGAAGATCAGGGAGCAGCAGAATCCTACCAATGGTGGAAGACAGATAAAGTCACCACCAGAAAAAGAGTCCCAGCTTGAGTGGAGAAACGCTGACAATAGGTCTCAGATCTGGTGGATGAGAGGAACTGAGGACTCTAAAAGAAATTCTTGAAAATGAGACCGGAAATGGAAATCTTTGAAAGGCATCTTGTCCAGAGGAAAGAGATGATTTGAAGGGCAGGTATCCCTTGAGGGCTTGATGGTGAAGAGAAAGAAGGAAACAAGGAATGAAAATGAAGACTACCAGGGAAATGAAAGAGAGTCACAAAATCAGAAGACACATCAACCTGGGCTCCACTCGCAAAAAAGTGCCTTCTATTTGGAAAAAATGCACTACATTCTACCAACAGAAGAGGGCACTCTCAAACTAAGAAACCTGATAAAACACCCAACTGCCTGCCTCATTTGCAATTGCTGAAACTGGATAGTAGACATTTCAAAATGAACAGAAAATAGTAGGTATAATATTATATAAAGACAACAAAAAAAGAGAATAATTTTTTTTTCAAAACTAACCATGAGACAAGAAAACTCCAGCCTGATTTAAATAACCTTAAACAGTCATTTGGTGATATGAAAAAATACTGTGAATCAGAAAAATAACTCAGAACAAAACTGGACAAAAACAAAAAGATATAAGACAAGGCTTAGTCAAAATCAAAAGAAACTGATCAAAAAGAAAAATCATCTCAGGGAAAAAAAAAGACTAAATTATAAGATGTCCAGGGGAAGAGATTTTACTTAAAATATAATAACTGGTTTTGACAGAAGGAATTAAAACAGCCAAGAAAATAAAAATAAAATTAAGAAATCAGTAAGAAGGATCAGAGAGAAAGTGCTAGATAGAGAGGCAATTAGAAGATCCAGTATATATTACAGTCCCTGTAGAAGAAAAACAAAATAATGAAACCGATGTTAATATTCAAGAAAACTTCCTGGAAATAAAACTTCAATCTACACATCGAAAGGGTCTCCCAAGGACCAAAGAAAATTGATATGGAATGGTCAACTGTGAGGTATCTTAGAAAATCAATTAGATTTGAAAGAAAAAAATCCTCTGGGCCTCAGGCAAAACGACCAAATCATTTAGGAAGGAAAAGAAAAGAAGTGAGAACCAAGATTTTATATCCAGCCAATCTGTCCTTTAAGTACCAAGGCTATAAAAAATCAGTATTAAATATGCAAGAACTCAGAATACTGTACTCAGGAGCCTCGTTTGAGGAATCTACTATAGAATGAGTTTCATCCAAATAATACTCATCATGATGGTGAGTATTAAATATACTAATGAGTTGTAGATCTGCAAGTAAAATAAAGGTGGTGACAAGGGTGGGAAAAGAGTATGCAAATTGTTTTCTAAAAACAATATGACTCAAACTGGAAGAGAGGAAAGGGAAAAATGGAATAAAATAATTGATCTTTATATAAGTAATAGGAGGGAGTCAAGATAGAGCTGACAAACGAAATAATACAGCCCACCTATGGAAAAGTTATTTGAGGACTTAGAAAAAATACAAGTATAACTGATAATTATTGGAACAAAAACACAAATATTACTTAACGTCAAAAGTAATCTTAAAAGTAAGTGGGTTTTACATTTTCATTTTTTTTTTTTTGGCGGGGGTGGGGGGTAGGTTGTTTTTTAGCACTTCCTTACTTCCTGGAACTACTAGGTGAATCCAAAATGCTCTAGGCTCATCTCTATTTCCTGCCCCAGTCCTAGCACCAGCCATTTCTCCAACGAACCCTGGTTCCTAGTCGAATGGGAGCTGAACACCTGCTGGAAACCTGGTCGCTTTGGTGCTCTCGTCAGAGGAGGAGTCTCAAAATGCTTTCTCGAAGCGGGATCACTGGGAAAATGAAGAATGCTGGTATTGCAAAAGGGATTAATGGGAAAATGAAGAAGGCCGGGACAGCAAAAGGGATTAATGGGAAAATGAAGAGGCTGGGACAGGGGCAAAAGGGCTGGTGAGCGCCCGCGGGTCTCGAACCACTCTTGGAAGGGTGGTTGAATCACAATGCAGTCGAAGGAACCGCTGAGCTATAGCCAGCCCGACTTCAGACTCTGGATTATATCCCCTTGGCTGTTGAGAAACAGGTGCGTCACAACAAACCAACCAAAGCAGATACGATCCAGGCTGATTTAGCGTGCTCCCCCACCCCCAGTCCAGACACTCTGAGAGTGCCCATCTGCCGACACACAACAGTGAGAAGGACCCAGGTCTCCCCTACCTCTTAGTGAGCTCTTCCGCAGTTGCTTCCGGGCTTATTCCCTCCTACCACGCGGCAGTCACCAGGTCCACCAGTCTCTGGACTTCTGGTCCAGCCTCTACGCTCTCCCGACAACCACAGAGGGCCGCTCACTCTGTGGTCTAAACAACTTTCATAGTGCCTTGAGTCAGGAGAGTGGAATCTTTACAAGCTGCTAATTGTTACTTCAGGCGTTATCTTGGAACTTTGCAGCTAAACCCCACAGCTCCTCTTCCAGGTGTTATACAGTTCCCAGGTGTCATATAGTGTCACTCCTTCTGTTACTATTTTTAAAAAATTATTCTAAACTGCACAAAAACACCCTATTCCTTTCACGTATACTGTAAACAGCCACAATTCCTACTTTTCTCCAGTTAACCATGACTATGATTTCAGTGTGTACTCCTCCAGTTTTTTCCCTCAATCTACGTATTTAACTGTACACACAACAGAGTTTTGACTGGCAGGGGTGAAGGGTGGGCTTATTGGGGATTGGGTTGTTGGGTATTCTGTTACACTTAACAGAATGTCTTGGAGATCTTGTCAGTACACACACTAGATCTAATTCATATATATTGTAATGGCTGCATTATACTCAAGTATAAATGTACCGGTTTTATTTTAAATGTTTCACTGTTATAAACATAGCTGCAATAAACATCCTTGTATGCATATGTACACATAAGCAAGTCTGTTTTTAGGATACTTATATGAGTAGAATTGCTGAATTAAAGACTTCACATTTAAATTTTTGGAGGTTATGGGAGAGATGTGAGAGGCCCTGGGATGCCTGAAGTCACAAAATCTGAAGCCATACACATCTTTTGTTCCCTAAATACTTTAACTGGCAATTCCACCAGAATGTAAATTCCATGACACTTGGAACCTTGTTGCCTTGTCCCAGAAGATACTACCAGGGCCTAGAACATGTTCAGCATCTCAGCACTCACCGAACGAACTCATGTAGGCCGGTCACAGGCATATGACTCAACCAGAATGCAAAATTTCCTTCGATTTTTAGAAAGACCGCAAACATCAATAAAGCTTCTCTTCCAGAGTTTGGAGTTCTCTAGGATTGCTCTGGGGTCCTAAATTTCCATCCCATCTCCTTCCTCCCCCCGCTTTTTTTAATTCACCAGCTTGAACCCCTCCAAATATCCATGACCTAGACAGAACCCTCCAAATATCCATGACCTAGACCCCTTGGAAACTCAAACCACTTGCCAGTCCCAAGAGAATTTAGAGAAAATGGACTTCAGAATTGCTTTTTAGTAGAGATGACCAGAAGTCAGATTCCACCGGTACCAAAAAGGGAAATCGCTTGAAGCCAAGTTGAATTAGCTACCTGAAGAATGAACACTGAACCACGGAAGGAACTCAACTCATTGTTACATTCTCTAGCCTGCCTTGACAGGGGGAACAAAAGGACCCAGTTGACTAGGGTAGATTCTTACCCAAGGACCTGTAGAACACATAATCCTGCCAAGGAAAGCACCAACTAATATGTCCGCAACTGGCCAACGAATATTGTATGAGAAATTTTGAGCCAGTCCTTGAACCAGTAGATAAAGACACATTCAGTGTTTCCATTGGCAAGATTCTGCATCAGAAATAAAATTAGGCAGGGAATTCCTGGTGGTCCAGTGGTTAGGACTCCGCTTTCACTGCTGAGGGCTCAAGTTTGATCCCTAGTCAGGGAACTAAGATCCCACAAGCCGCGCAGCACGCTGCCCCTCACCCCCGCCCCCAAAAAAAGAAAAGTCAGCAAAAGAGATGCCTAACAGCAAGGGAATTTTGCACAAAAGTCCAAAGGAGAGTATGGTGCTTTGGGGGACCCACAAGTGGTTCAGATGCTACATAAAGGTGTCCAAAGGGCTAGATAAGGCAGAAAATGTCAACAAGCCATATGGTAGCAGCCTTGTTAGCCCAAGCAGAGCCCACTTTTCAAGGAACAGAAGCAACTAAAGTTTTACACAATTCACCTGTTTGAAGCTTGTGTAACTACCATTTGTTTTTTTACTTTAAGGAACTGACTTTTTTTTCCATCTGCATCCCTAGGGCCTAGCACAGTACCTGATGTAGGGAACATCAAAATTGTTTTTGCTTTAGTTAGCCAGTCTGTACCATCTAATTCTCAAGTTAGACCCAACTTGAGGCAAGGCAGCTTCTCAATAGTTCTCAGTGGGGCTAGGTGGGGGAGGAATTATGCCCTGCCCCCCTCCAGGAACACAGACATCTTTCATTGTCATAACTTGGGGAGAAGGTGCTATTGGCAACTAGTGAGTAGAGGCTAGAGATTCTCTAGACACCCTACAATGCACAAGGGAGCCTCCACAACAAAGAATTACCCAGCCCAAAATGTCAACAGTGCAAACACCGAGTAACCCTGTGCCTAGCCTAACTGCAGAGAGTTAGGAAAACACTAAGTTTTCAACCCTGAGCTCTGCTGTTCCAGAAACAGAAGATCAAAGGAGGCTAAAATTACAGGAAAAGTTATATTCAAACTCCTCCAGACACAGATCACATCAGAGTAAAGTATAATTCGTGTTGAAGGCACCTAGAAAAAAAGTGACAGGGCTCAAATGAAGGGAGAAGAATAAGTATGGGGAAGAAAAAACAATACACAGGGAAAAATATGGGATGTTCCCACCAAATGTGAAATAGGCCCAGTCAATGCTATTTATTATACATGTTGAACAGCCTCTGAGACCCAAGGGCTCCCATATGAGGTTTTCTCCTTTTTCTTTTTTGCATCAAACAGGTTCTTCCAAGAGCCTGCTTACAAGGAAGACAAAAACAGAGTAATCCTCAATAAAATGAAACAAATAGGAAAAGCTGAACAGTTTACATATGAAGAACAAAGGTTAAAAAACTCACCAGACAAAAACCACACCAAACACTCATCCCATTTAATTTCCTGTTACATGCTCTGAGGAAGCTGAGAACACCAGGCCCCAAGGCAGCAATGCTCCTGAGGCTCTAGCTTAGGCTCCCTCTATGTGACAGTTTCATGCACACGCACCCGCACATACCAATGACCCAGGCAGAAGTACACATGCATGCACAGGTGGCCGGAGAACCACGGGGCGGGACTGGGGGAGAATGGCAAAAGGAGGGGCCAGGCAAGGATATGCTATCAACTGGAAACTGGGGACCCAGAGAACCCTTCTGCTGTAGGCTAAGCAAGAGTAAAAATTAAAACAAAGGCAGAACACAGGGTAAATGTAGGATGCTCAGATGAGATGGACAGATGAAGAGGGAAAGATGCAAGGGGAGTTTCCGGAAAGCAGCCTCAGAAGAGGTGGTTTTTCTTTATTGGGAACTCAGATGATCAGACGTCCTCTGTCTCCAGTGAAATACTGAGGCTGAAGGAACATGCCACAGCACATTCCTTTGCATCCTGTGCTCTCTCCCAAGGTAGAGGGAAACCACAAACACCCACCCTCTAGCCCTCCCCACTGCCACTCTTAAGGACTTTCCCCAGTACCTCCCAAAAGATGACGCCCACACACACAAAGTTAGGCCTGGCAAAAAGCCAAGCATAAAAAGCCTCAGTAACTCTTCTTGGTGGAACCAAAGCCAGAGAAGCCCATCACAGCTGCCATCTCATCATCCTCCTCAAATGTCAAGTCCTCCTCAGCCCTCCTTTTCTTCTCCTTCTGTTTCTCTTTCTTGTAGGCCTTGGCCTTTTCCTCCTAGAAGGGAAATCACTCAGAATCAGTTCAGACTCGTGAGCCAAATGTTGAAAGAGATAGGTGAGCTTCCTTTCTATCTTTAGAATAAAATAATTAAAGACAAGTAAAATTTCAAGAGCAGAGGAAAAGCCACAGTAAAGATCATAAGGGACAAGAAAGAGAAGTTTTAGCCTGTGGAAAGCATTTCTCAATCCTACATCCCAGTTCATCTCTAGTTCTTAACAAGGTGATGGGAGTAAAGCCACATAATAGGAACTAACATTTTGGGGCATAGAGTACAAGCCAGGAACTGGTCTAAGTGCTTTATGTGTATTATATACTAAGATCTTGAATATGAGGAAACAGAGGCACAAAGAGGTTATATAACTTATCCAAGATTCACAGCCAGTATGTGAAGGAAACAGAACTCTGACCCAGTCAGCCTGGTTCCACGGGCCTGCTGGGGACTAGGTGCATTTAATTAATCACTCCTGTAGTTTAAAAAAAAAAAAAAAAAAGTATGGCCCAGAGAGTCCAGAAAAAAAGGATAGGTTTAGAGCCATTTCCTTCAGATTATGAGAGTCCCAAACAAGGGCAATAAATGTCCCCCTTAATGTACAGAAATGCAGGAGATACAACTCTCCTCTGGGGATGGAAGTGGAATGAGGAAGAGAGCCTACCTCTTCTCTGAGTTCCTTCATCCTTTCCTCAAAATCATAATCCTTCTGCTTCTCTTCCATCTTCTTCTTGTTGACTTCAAAACGTTTCTTCACCTGATCCAAAGTGGAACGTTCCACACGCATAGACATGCCCAGGTTTCGCTGATCTGGGTAGGGTCAACAGTGAAGAAGGTAAGGTTGTTAAGACATCCTAAGTCCCTCAAAAAGTCTTTTCCTGACATTAAAAAAAAAACAAAAAACAGACTCATAAAACACACAGTAAAAATAATTAGGGCTAAAAAAAATTTCCCTGGCAGCAGCCCCAGATAACAAGATATACGCAGCTTTCAATTACCCTTACTGAGCAGATAAACACCAGTAGGGACAGCTGGGCCCTGGAGAAGACCATGGTCTGGGCTTGTTGACAGCTTAGAACAGATACTCACCTCATGGACCCCAGAAACATTAAATAATGAAGTAAAGAATGACCTATGCTGAAGCAACTAGAGAATTCCCCAGACACTGAAAAAGAGGCCCAATAGTAACTACCCTTTCCCGCACCCCACCTCCAAAACTCAAATCCAGCCCCAATCACAAACTACCTCCAAGTCTTACGTTTCTTTCCATTAATGTGATCCAGGAAGTTGATGGAGTCTTTCACCACACAGTCACAGACATTGCAATAGTATCTAGAAAACAGAAAGAAATAGCACTATGGTCACATCTGGTTGTAAGGATTTTATCGTTTTCAACCAAAAAACTCATTATTTTTAGGTAAAATTTCTTTTTAGAAGCAGCATTCTCATTTCCACAAAGCCTTGGCTCTTGGAAGAGTGTGGCTGCCAACTTCCAAGATGGCCCCCACAATGATCCCACACTCCTGGTATTCCTACCCTATATAGGCCCTTCCCAATTTGCACAAGCGTTAGTCTGTGTGATCAACAGAATGTATCAAAGGTGATTCTATGTCACTTCCAAGATTAGGTTATGAAAAAACATGGATTCTGTCTTAGTCTGTTCACGAGGATCACGTGCCCTGGGGAAGTCACTTGCTTTGTTGTGAGCAGCACTATGGAGCGACCCATGGAGCATAGAACTGAGGCCTCCAAACCACAGCCACGTGACAGAGCTTGGAAGCAGATCCTCCAACCCCACTTATACCTCAGATGAATGCAGACGCAGCAGACACCTTGATGACAGCTTTGTGAGAGACACTGAGCCAGAACCACCTAGGTAAACCTTTCCCAGGTTACTTCCCCACAGATACTGTGAGCTATCCATTGTTTTATGCTGCTAAATACTGGGTTAATGTATTAATTTAAATAGCAATAGATAACTAACACAAAGAGGAAGGACAACAGTGGATTTACTCAGAGCAGCAGCTCAGAAAAGTGTCACTCATTGTTATCTGTGTTATGCTCCTGCTGGAAAACCTAACTGGACAGAGAGGTAGTGGTGAGCAAAAAGATGAAGAGTTCTTGTGGGACCCTTCTTCCTAAAGGTTATAGCCTTGGTCTAGGAGGAAGGTGCACAACCAGGAAATCCATAACAGCTACAACCTTTGCAGCCAGTCTGGAACCTCAACCCCCTTTATTCACCATCAACAGCTCCTGGGCTCCATTCTAGCTTCACCTAATTTCTCCCCTAGAAATCTCCTCAGTAGTCCTTTTGTTCATTTCTTCCTCTGGCAGGAGAACAAATAATCCCTTTTAAGATATTAAGAAGTAGTTACAGTGCTAATATGAAGACGCCTACAGAGTGACCCCTCTTAGAGACACTATTATGTTAACTTGAGACCTTGGAGGACAATGGATGGAATTACAGGAAACAAGGTTGTTATTCTAAGGCCAGGTACCCTGCTCAACACTTCCTAAAACCAACGCAGTTTATTAGACTTACTCCTGGCTGCAGAGAAAGATGAAAAGCCACTCACCCTCCCATCTCAGACTGTGGGGTGGTCTTGGTAATGACGATTGTCTTCCCAAGTTTGGATTCCAGGTCCACCTTGTAGTCCCTATGCCGGAGAAGCTCTCGCTTGACTGGCTGCACTGGTTTTCCTGAAATATAATGGGGAAGGAAGTCCCTTCATTATTAGAGTTCCTTAACCAGAAAGGAAAAGAAACGCGTGAAATCCAAAATCCTGAGGTTTACTTTCATGTCTTTTTGAAACCTGAAGCAAGGGACACAACAGTCACTTCTAGCAGCAGCTAAGGAGAAGCTCAACACAGAAAAAATGACAAGCAATCCCTAACTCTCTACATCTTTCCTCCACTTCAAATCCAACGAGTCTAAAAGCAATGTGTTTTTTGTTGTTGTTGTTTTTGCGATATGCGGGCCTGTCACTGTTGTGGCCTCTCCCGTTGCGGAGCACAAGGTCCGGACGCGCAGGCTCAGCGGCCATGGCTCACGGGCCCAGCCGCTCCGCGGCATGTGGGATCCTCCCAGACCGGGGCACGAACCCGTGTCCCCTGCATTGGCAGGCGGACTCTCAACCACTGCGCCACCAGGGAAGCCCCTAAAAGCAATATTTTTTATTCATTAATTAACTGAATTGAAGGGAGGAGCTCTGAATTTTCACAAAAAGCAACCTTTTAAAAGAAGAGTAAGACCACTCAATAGTGCTTTCAAACAGATATCCCAAGCATAAAACAGAAAGGAATCTTCTGAGAGCTGGGAAAACTTTTAAAGGGGACCAACATTTAGGAAATATCTGTTATATGTCAAGTACTATTGTACAAGTTACATAAAAACCAAAAGTTAGATTATGCAACGTGGTGTAGAAGTAAAGCAGAAGAAAAATGTACAGTTTGAAAACAGATGAGAAAATAAGACGTTTCTTTTTATACAGTGGAATCTCTAGGAGAGAAGCACCAACTCCCTGACATAGTATAACGCACAGAGAACAGCACTAAGCGCTAGGTTAAACAATACCATGTTCCCTGCTGCTCTTCAAAAGCAATAATACAAAGCAGCAAAATACTCCTTCTCCTGTCACTAGTAAGGATCCCACTCTCTTCTCTGTACTTGAGGAAAGTACGAAATGAGCCAAACAAAGGTAAGGCAAGGAAGCAGAATCACAGAGCTGGAAAGCACCTCAAAAGCACTTCAGTCCATCTCCTCGCTCTCATACCTGAAGAAACTGAGGACCAGGGAGGCAATGCTCTGCCAAAGGTTACACAAGAAATGAGGACAGCGCATTTCAACTCCCCACCCACTCTCCAACCATTGCATCGCCTCTATAATACACTTAGCACTTGATGGAGAAGGCACCCACCATCCTTCTTTTCTCTCTCTTCCGTGAGCCTCTTCTCGGCGAGCTTCTCATATTCATCTTTGTCCCACTTTCGGCGAAAGTCCAAGTTTTTTGTCTGGGGGGAGGAAAAAGCGCTTGAGATTCGTCGCTAATCGTGTCCGACTCCTGGAAAAACGGAAGCGCGTCCTCGCTGCCAAGGCGGCCCCGGGACCTGGGGAAAGCGAAGCCTCTCCGGACAGCACCAGGAGGCTGAGGTTGCCTCAGGACCCCAACCAGAGCCCTCCCCGATTCCGCTGACCCTGTGCCAGGGCCTTACGAAGAAGCTCTTGAACTGGGGCCATTAGATTGCGAGGAGGTGTCGGGAAGTCAATCGGGTGCAGAATACTCGGCGCCGAGAAGCCACCCCCGACCCCCCACCCCCAGCCTCCTCACAACACCTACCCCACTGCCCGACGCCATCTTCACTTCGAAGTGAATGGGAAGCCGGAAAATGCCGTAAAAAGCGGCCTTGAGCCGTAAAGCAAGCTTGCCTCCAATAAGCTTAGACTCTCGTGTTCTAAACGAGCTAAGCACTGGAGGGCTTCTAAAACAGGATTGTCGGCCCCGCCCCCGCGCCAAAGAAATAGCGCATGCGCAAGGAAAGTTTGAAGCAACACGGAAGTAAGGGCGCCTGGAAACGTTTTTGCCGTGGCTTTCAAAACAAGCGTAGATTCAACTTGTCTTTTTAACCAAAGAGGAAAATGAGATTCGGATCAGTGCTCTCTGATCTAATCTAATCAACCTGCGTGCACTGCCAAGAATTTCCAAACCTTCTTTAAGGCTGAAGCGCCGTTATAGGGGCTCTAGATGCACTAAAAATATGGCCCCAAGAGCGCCGAACTGTTTGTAAAGGCTGCAGCCTTTCCAACGCACATATGCAAAGCGCTTTTTGCGGCTTGTCTCTTTATCTTGAAGCAATGCTATCAAACTTTGGTTAACTCATTTTTCCTTCAGCTGAGAAACAGTCATTCAATCTACAGTGCACAGTTTAATCAACATGATGGGACTTGGGAAGGTCGGTCATCAACACTCTAGGGTGAAGAACTCTAGCAGATATCTCACTATACATTGATTTAGGGACGTGACTGTATCTCCAAGTTGGGGGGAAGGGGAACTGTGGCTGCTCCCTTCACTGAATACAGAAACATCACCCCAGGGAGGTTACTCCTAGCTCACAGAATCCTCCAGTGTACACTCAAGCGTTTTCCATGGCCTATGCAAACCAATCCCTTGGTAACAAATTATCCAAACTACTATATTTAATATTTTATTTAATATATTATACAACCACTTCTAGAACAGGCACCTCCATGGCAGGACATGGAAGTCAGAGCAGTGATTCCGGCACAGGTAATGGTCTCCAAAATCTCAAAAGATCAGATCTCAATCTTGTCAGGTCACTTATTAAGTTCAACATTCAAGATTATTAAACAGACAGCCTCACCCTGCTATTATTAACAATGGATGGGCTAGAGAGATGCCACATCAATATGGGCACTGCTATGCCCTTGGGATAGCATCTCTGTCCTCAAACAAAACAGAAGACAGTCATTGCCCAACTCTTTGCTGTCTCCCAAAAACTACCTGGACAGGCCAAGGGCAGGTTATGGACAAACTTCCCAGAAACTGGCTCAGAAGCCAGAGCAGAAGGCTAAGTATTTGACTTTTGATCTCAATGGTCAGAATCCTCTCAACCTGAGGTGACTTTCCCAGAGATTTGCTCATAGCAACCATCTCAGCACCTGTTGGCAGCACTCAGTGGCATTTCAAACCTGCCATCTGCCTCGGATGTTAGAGCATGTCTCTGTCACGTACCAGCCATCTGCGCCCATGCAGAATAGCTGCTCACACTAGCCCAGGAGTCCTCAGGGCCTTCTACAGTTCTGCACCCAGGAAGGATGAAGGATGCAGAGGCACTTGTCACCCATCCTGGCCAGCAGTTATGAAGTCCCTCAGGAAGTCAGTCCTAGATGAAACCTTTTCTACAAAGAGCAGCAGATGGCATTCAGGCAAGGATCAAGACTCAGACAGTCGCTTCTGAATTTCAGCCACAAGATTTTCCCGTGTAATGGCCACCTGAAACATAACAGAACTCTCATGTGACAAACTAGAGAGTGATACTAGTTCCTTAGCCACTACTTTTCTGGATTCATTTAACTGTGCAACTGCTCCCACTACTATGCAACCAGTAGGGAGGAGTATGTGCTTCAACCTGACCTGGAGAATGTATGCCCTCAAGACTAAAGGGATTCAAACACCTGATCTATGTCTATTTTGTTGATGAGTCTTGAAATACCCATAGAGATTTCGTTTGTCCTTTTGCCCACCCAACCAATCATCGGCTATAATGGTTGCCTAGGGTGGGTGCTCATTCATCTCTATCACGATTAACCCTGGAGATATTTTCTCAGCCAAAAGATATATATTTCTTAAAGGATCTAAGAAAAGTAGAAACACTTGGTCCCTCCTATTTCTGCCTGCCCCCACTCACCTCCTCCCTGTTGGCCACTGAACGGAGCTTGATGACCCCTTCCTTCAGTTCTTGCTCACCAATAATGACCACCAGTGGGATGCCCGTGTTCTCACAGTAGTGCAGTTGAGTTAGTAGTTTAGGGTTGTTCTTATACATCAGCTCTGCCTGAAAAGGGTGAAGAAAGAATAGGGGACTTAGGGACTTCCCTGGTGGCACAGTGGTTAAGAATCCGCCTGCCAATGCAGGGGACATGGGTTCGAGCCCTGGTCCGGAAAGATCCCACATGCCGCGGAGCAACTAAGCTCATGCACCACAACTACTGATCCTGCACTCTAGAGCCCGTGAGCCACAACTACTGAGCCCATGTACCACAACTACTTACTGAAGCCCGCACGCCTAGAGCCTGTGCTCCGCAACAAGAGAAGCCACCGCAATGAGAAGCCCACGCACCGCAAAGTAGCCCCCACTCGCCGCAACTAGAGAAAGCCTGCGCGCAGCAACGAAGACCCAATGCAGCCAAAAAATAATTAATTAATTTTCAAAAAAAGAATAGGGGACTTAGAAGTGACCATACCGAAGCAACCTAAGTGTCTATCAACGGATGAATGGATAAAGAAGATGTGGCACATATATACAATGGAATATTAGCCATAAAAAGAAACGAAATTGAGTTATTTGTGGTGAGGTAGATGGACCTAGAGATTGTCATACAGAGTGAAGTATGTCAGAAAGAGAAAAATAAATACCGTATGCTAACACATATATATGGAATCTAAAAAAGAAAAAAAAATGATTTTGAAGAACCTAGGGGCAGGAAAGGAATAAAGATGCAGACATAGAGAATGGACTTGAGGACACGGGTAGGGGGAAGGGTAAGCTGGGACAAAGTGAGAGAGTGGCATGGACTTATATATACTACCAAAAGTAAAATAGATAGCTAGTGGGAAGCAGCCACATAGCACAGGGAGATCAGCTCGGTGCTTTGCGTCCACCTAGAGGGGTGGGATAGGGAGGGTGGGAAGGAGACGCAAGAGGGAGGACATATGGGGATATATATATATGTATAGCTGGTTCATTTTGTTATAAAGCAGAAACTAACACACCATTGTAAAGCAATTATACTCCAATAAAGATGTTAAAAAAAAAAAAAGAAGTGACCATACCACTCAAACCCCAGAAGCAGGCATATCCAAATAAGTAAGTAGCTCACCCTCATACCCTATGAAGACACACTAGTGAAGACTAGAAAGATCTTGAGTTCCACCTTAGGCATAAGGTAGAAGTGGGCCTGGTGCATGAATTCCACATATAGCTAGATGTTTTGGATATTAGCTCCATTATACCTTGATCCCAGCATCCCAAAGCTCTGCAATTAGCTTCAGCCGTTCTTGGAGAAAGTTCTTCTGTGGTGTGGCCACAAACACTTGGGTCTCTGTGGTCCGTATCTTCTCACCAAAAGTCTAGTAAAAGAGAGAGAGAAGGTAAAACTAATAAAAACTTCCTTTGCACCAATAATTCAAAACAAAACAATCATCAGAAAAACAGTCCAACTGCACTTCCAGAAACATGAGAGTTTTTAAGGTCTGCAGCCCTACTCTAACCCTACCGAGGACCTACCTTCATCCTCTGCTCCACAATGGAGAAGATCCGCTCCACCCCAATGCTGAGCCCCACACATGGCACGTTGTGGCCTTTGGGGTCAAACATGCCCACCAGCCCATCATAGCGCCCACCAGCAGCCACACTGCCCACATTCCGTGGCTCCTCCTCAGCATGAGCTGGGGTCTGTAGCAGCACCGCTTCATAGATCACTCCTGTATAGTAGTCCAGGCCCCGAGCCAGGCTCAGGTCAAAGGAGATCTGTGGGAACAAGGTTATAGTCAGTCTTAGACAAGACTCAGGACCCTGAGAGCCCTAGACACAGCAGGAGGTGCACTCCCTACCCAGCTTACCTTTTCAGCAATTCCAAATAAAGTCAGATATTCAAATAGCAGCTTCAGGTCTCCCAAGCCCTCTAGGGCCTGCTTGTTCTGGGATAGTCTGGGATCCTGGAACATTTGTTGCACCAAGGACACCCCTCCTGGGGAGACATGTGGGGAGAAATAATGTCTGTGTTATACACCCAGATGTGTTTCATCCAAATTTATCCCTAATATGCTCCAGCTAGTCCTCCTCATTTTCTTTAAAAAAAAGATCCTGATCACATATGACCAGATTCTCCTCTTCTGCCTCCATCTTTGACACCTAAAGACATAACTGGTTACAGTAAGTAAAAAGGTTATTAAATTAAAACCAGGCTCTGGAACTTAGCACATTTATGAAAAGGAGCTGTTTCAGACGTAGAAGTTATACACTTATCACCCTCACTCTGGTTCTATCATGTACCTCTGAAAACACTGATTCTTACCATGACATTGGACGTAATCCCAAATTCGATCAGCTACTTCAGCAGCCAGGCCTTTCTTTGCCACCATCTCATGTCTCACATCTTTCCAAGACATCTGCACAAACACCCAAACATTAGCCTAGCCCCAAGATCCTTCTTTCTCTTAATGGAAAAGGACATCTCATTTCATTCATTATGTATGTCACAAGTAGCTAACACTCTACTCAGCAAAGTCAGAGGCAGCTTAGGAAATCCAGCCATAATCTCCACTGCACAGCAAAACTCAGGTCTCGTTTCAGAATGTCTCCTTACCTTCCTCCCAGAAATAGCTCACTTCCAGCCACCATCTCCTTATTTTCCTCTAAAGGTATATATAGATTTGAAGGCAGGGCAGAAACTCTGATAGGATCTACTGAAGCATGTCTTCTTTGTTACCTTGTCTAGTTTGTCTACCGAGGAGCAGATGGCATGGAACTTGCTTTCAGGAACACCACAGACAGCAAATATCCCATCCAAAATCCGCCGGTCATTGACCTGTGAACTCAATGGAAGTGACCCAAGTGGTTTATGAATGACCTCTCCCTCAAAACAATGGCAGTCCCTACTTGCCTGACTCATAAAAGGGATAGTAAGGAAATTCCACAGGGTGACTATATAGATATAGATATAAAATGCAACACCTGTACTAAGAAAGTCCTAGAGCTACAGGCTTAATGGCTGGGGTCACCTATGTTTTCAAACAGCATTAGGCCAAATCCAGACTTCTCCCCTCAGTCCTCAGCTCTGGCCTCACCTTAATGAGAAAATCCCCCAGCTGCAACCCACTAAGGATTTCACACATGATCTTCAAACACTCTGCATCAGGGATCATAGGGTCAAACTGACCAGCAATGTCAAAGTCCTACAGCAAAGAAAAAGACGGGCGAAAAAAAATTAGTGAGCAGCCAGTTCCTAGGTTGTGGTCCCCAGAACTATCAAACCACGCTGCCTCCATCAGGTCACTTACACACTGGCAGAACTCCCTGTAGCGGCCTTGGGCTATGGTTGGGCTCTCCCGACGCCACACCTTTCCAACATGATAGCGTTTCATCTTCTTCACTTTATTCATGGCCAGATAACGAGCAAAAGGGACCTCACATAAATAGGTTAAGGAGGAAGAATACTACATCCAGAGCTTAGCCCCAGTGGAAAGACATTAGGGAGGACTGAGCCTCTATCAACTGGATCTCATCCACTAGGATTAGAACAAGGACTTTCTCTGCCTCCTTTCCCACTATCACCAAGGCACAGCAATCAATAAACACTGAATAGTGTCAAATGAAGGAATCCCTGCAAGTCTGTTAGAAAGCAGGGGAAGCAGAGATAGAAATGATCCAAGAACTCCAAGTCTGGGCCATTCCCTCCCATTCATCAAGTCTCAACTGTCTCAGAAGAGTCAAGCTTCAGAACCTGGATTTGCCTACAACTTCTATATCAATGTTTCTTCAAGTGTTCAAGGACCACTTGCATCTTAATTATCCAGGTATCTATTTAAAATGCAGATTTCTGAACACCACTCCAGCTACAGAATTAAGAAAATCTGGGGCTAGAGGTCAAGAATCAGTATTTTTGCAAGCTTCCTCAAGGGAGTCTGACACACTATAAACTTAAATGACAGAGCTCCAGGCCAGGCTCTGCTGGCAGAATTGCCTTCTGGAAGAAACTTGAAGTAAAGGCTGCTGCCAATGAACCTATAGGGTCCCAGAGTCACTCCTGTCCCGTTATCAGAGAATGACCTCTGGGTTTGGAAAGAGGTAAGTCAGGCTGCCGTACTTAGGATACAGTAAGGTCATAGCGCAAGGACAATAGCTCTCCACCCTGATCCTTCAGATCATAGACGAGCCCAGAGTCCTCTCCATACTTCTCAGTAAGCATTTCCTGCAGGGGTCAAACAGAAAGTGCCACGGTTAAAAGGAGGACTCCAGAACATAGGTTAGAAGCCCTTTGGGAAAGAAATGGGGTTCCTGCATTTTTTTTCTCCTCTTACCTTTAGCTCAAATGCCGGGGTATCCAACCCCTTTGCTCCATGACGTTTAAAGCAGCTAACAACCATATCAAGAATTTTCTCCCTCACGACCATCTGCTCGGGACTAAGATCTCTGGTGCCCTAGAAACCAAAAGGAGCCAGAGTGAAAACAAAGACAAAGACAAGTCCATTTAAGACAAAGAGTTAAACTATATCTATAATCTAAGGTCTGGAGTTGAAATCTCTTTGAGTTCAGACGACTATGAGCCCCACCCAGTATCTCAAGAATAGTGAAGAATTAGTGAAATAGTGAAAAATTAAAAATAGGGAATACCCTGGGGGTCCTGTGGTTAGGACTCTGCGCTTTTACTGCCAAGGGCCTGGGTTCAACCCCTGGTCGGGGAACTAAGATCCCGCAAGCCATGCGGCACAGCCAAAACAAACAAACAAACAAAAACAAAAACATTAAAAGTGGTCAGGAAGAGAAGCACAGGGCAGAACTTCAAGGCACTCTAACAGACAGGGTGGGGCAAAGGGCATTACCTTTGGGGTCTTGATAATAAAATTTGATTTCTCTTGATGTGGTTTCAGTTGGGTTGCTAATGCTGCCTCCGCAACCTGGCAGAAGAAATGTGAGATATGGCTCCTCTCAATACTGGCCAAACGTGTGGTATCTCTGGCCCTGTGTACCACCAACCTGAAAATATTTTTGGCCCTGAGCAACAGGAAGTCTGAACACTATCTAATCTATCCCAATCTCAGCCCACTTCCAAAAACCCAGTTGTATCTGCAACATATATGTAATACATATGGGATCAGATGTTTACCATACAAGCTTCCTCACTATAATTGGAGTTTTTAAAAGTATGAAAAACTTTAACCAGCAAAAAACAAGGAAGGCACAAAGCAACCCAAGACTACCACCACTAACCATATAGGAGTAGGGATTAGTAGGATCTCCAGTTCTCAGTTCCTACTCAAAGAGCAAAAACTAAGAATTGTTAATAAGGTAGTAATGGTCATTAGGTTTGGAGATAGAGAAAAAGTAACTGGAAGACAGAAGAGAAACAGCCCAAGAACACAGAACATGCCTGTGGAATGAAAAGGAATGGATTTCCTGATTGAAAAAAAAAAAAAAAGCCGGCTGGTAGGATGCTGTGACTGCAAATAACAAAAGATCTGAGCTCTGTTGTTCATGATAGCACAAAGCATCTACTAGGAACACAAAAGTGTCATTCCCAAGGTAAAACAGAATCTGTGATTTTGATTATCCCCAGCAGGCTGTATGCCCTTCCAGAAATATAGAGCGTGTAGTAGTTCATACTTTGGCAGATTCTGTGCTCCAAAGGACAGCAGTTGAAGCCCACAACCCCTCCTAAGAATCCATAATCTCTGAAAACTAAAAATTTTGAGGTAAATTCTAATGTGAACTCACTCTACTTATGGCCGTTAGTCATCTCACTTAGTGGAAATATTCATATATTTTGCTTAAAAAAATTTAAATGTGTTTGATCCCAAAAGGTTCAGATAAGGGACTGTGGACCTATATTAAAATGCTCCCTTACTATGTAGCCATAGATAAGTCATTTAACCTTGGAGCCTCCGTTTCTTCAACTGTAAAACGGAAATAATAACCCCAACATCTCAAGATTGCTATGATGATTAAATGACAAAGCAGCCTAAAAGGCCTTAGCTCTGTGTCGGTACATGGTGGGCACTCAATAAAAAACCGACTGTTAATACTGCGGGAGTACAGGCCGCGAGTCTATGCTTTCAGACCTGGAGATCCTGCCCCGACAGACCAGAGCTATCTCAGTCTGGCTCACCTGGCTATGAGAATGGACTGCCCTGATGCATACAGCACCGGGCGGTCGCCGGAGCTGGCCAAACAGCACAGCCCAGGCCCTCCCATGTAGGAGTCCGAGCTGGGGCATCGTGCAGCAGGAGGCAGGATTTCCGGAACACGAGGCAAAGGACCTAGGAAAGAGGCAGATAGGACCCCAGGAAGGGTATAGGGCGCTGTAGAGGCGAAGCCGGAGCACCATAGAAGAGGTGAGCGTTTCCACACCTCCTGAATTCCGGAGGGTTGCTCCAGCCCTCTCACGCTCCCGCCCAGTTCCCGCACTTCCGGTAGGAGCCGGAAGTGATTGTTGTACTGAGTGGTGGCTTTCTAGGCGTGCGGGCCCTCGACTCGATAGCCGGAAGTCATCCAAGCTGAAGCTGTGGCCCACACAACCTATCTAGACAGTAGTCAGCTCCAGTTGGTAACCAGTATGGCTGATCGTGCGACGCTGGAGGATCTGGTGCGACTTCAGGGAGAGCGCGTGCGGGCCCTTAAGCAGCAGAAGGCCAGCGCTGAGCAGGTACGACCCAGGAGGCAGGAGAGGGGACAAAGGAAGGCCTGGGAGAACAGAGCGGGGAGTGGTCTGCACAGAGGATGGGGATGTGGAAGAAAGGACTGGACTTGTAGGTAGGAGGACGGGCTGGGTGGGGAGGTAGCTGCGGTAGGACCCGAGAGAAGCAAAGCTAGGCTTGGGAGAGAGATATGCCCCACATCCTGCTGAGGGAGGGATACTGAATGAATGACGGAAGAGGGAGGGGGTGGCAGATGTGGTAGCCCAGCGCCTACTTTCCCTCCACAGATCGAGGAGGAGGTGGCAAAACTACTGAAACTGAAGGCACAACTGGGCCCTGATGAAGGGAAACAGAAGTTTGTGCTCAAAACCCCCAAGGTAAATATTCCTTTAGGGAGCCTCTGAGAGGGTCCCTAATTCCACTCACAAGGACGCATATATGCCTGCTTCTCTGAATCAGGTCATTGAGGAGGATCTGAAATCCTGCAGAGGAAACAACAGTTGGTTGTAGGCACCAGGCTGGATTGGACTCTGAGTCATTCTGGGATGGCAAAGTGATGGCAGAAGCTAGGCCAGCTGGGTGCTTAGGGGAGTCTACCTGCTACTGCTACTCCTTCTTTCATTCAGTAAATATTTACTGAGTGCTTACTGTGTGCCTAGCACTGTACAAAGCAGTGAGTGTACCATGGTGAACAGTATAGCCTGCCCTCAGGGAGCTTACATTCTACTGAAGGAAACAGACTTAGAAGAAATAATCCCACACATGGATATGTAACTACAAATTGTGTTAAGTGATGTAAAGAAGTAAAAAGGATGCTCTGAGAAAAATAAGGGAGAACTGGGAAGTCTGAAGAAGTGATAGACTAGCTGACCTAATAGATGAGTGGAAGACAGCCGGGTGAAGAGTGTGAGGAAGATAAGTCCAGGTAGGGTATGGAAATCCTGAAGTGAGAAAGAACCTTGGTAGTTTCCAGGAACTATAAAAAGACCTTTATGACTAGAACCAAATAGAGAAGGAGAGTACAATGGAATGAAGTTGGAGATTCCTAGCTCAACCACCATGATTTCAGTTCAGATGCCACTTTCTGTAAGTTCTATAAACTGAACTATTTACCTATCATCTGGGTTCCCTTGGCACTTCATAAGTATCTCTGTTATTGCATTTATTGCTGACTTTTCATTATTCACATGGTTTATTTAACCTGAGAGTCTGGGACTAAATAGGTATTCAATGAATGTATGTGAAATTTAATTCCAAAGTAGAGGGGAGATGATCTGTCTTCCTTATGTTGAGATGTCGCTGTTTAAGAGTAATTCTTTGGGCTCCTAAAATCATTGAGCTATTCCTTTCTACATATAACTCATTTCAAAGGTTAAAGAGGGGCTTCCCTGGTGGCTCAGTGGTTGAGAGTCCGCCTGCCAATGCAGGGGACATGGGTTCATGCCCTGGTCCGGGAAGATCCCACATGCCGCGGAGTGGCTGGGCCCGTGAGCCATGGCCGCTGAGCCTGCGTGTCCGGAGCCTGTGCTCCACAACGGGAGAGGCCACAACAGTGAGAGGCCCGCATACTGCAAAAAAAAAAAAAAAAAAAAAAAAAAAAGTTAAAGAGATGGTGTAAAACCCCAAGGCAGTGACCATCAATAGTTATTCAAACTATTGGGTGAAAAGATTAATGGGGATTTATGATAGATCAGGCTGACCTCAGCTAAACCCAATGATCAATCTTAGCTTCACTAAAAGTAGGACAACCAGACATTATATTCCTCTTGATGTGATGCAATAAGAAGTACACAGCACCACCTATGAAGTATTCTTGCCAAGAAGAATTGTACCTGAATCTAATCAGTCTTCAGACTTAACTACCAGTTTACCTAACTACCAGTTTACTGGAAATATGGGAAATGGAGGAACACGTTAAATGACCACATTGAATATACAGTTAACCAAATCTAGAATGAGAAAAATTCTTTCAGAAAAATGACTCAGTTTCCTCAACAAATAAAGGACATTTTTTTTTTAAAAAAAAAGGAAAGGAAACTGTTGCAGATTAAATAGACATGAGACATATCAACCAAGTACTTGGGCACTAGGTAAAGGGCTGCTGTTAAGTTGTATTGGTTGTAAGGAAGGTATTGTAGTGTTTTGTTTTTTAATGCTTATATGTTAGACAATTATACTGAAATATTTATGGATGAAAGTATATGATATCTGGGATTACCTTAAAATACTGCAGGAAAAAAAAATATTGGGGCTTAGATAAAATAAGAATAGCAGATGTTGATAGTTGTTGAAGGTAGGTAATAAACACAGGGTGGGGTGGTCCAGTGTTCTATTCTCTATAATGTGTGTTGGAAAATTTCCATAATTTAATGTTAAAAGAAAATGAGATACAGCAGAAACTAACACAACACTGTAAAGCAATTATACTCCAATAAAGATGTTTTTAAAAAAACAAGAAAATGAGAATATACTGGAGAGTTAATATCCACTTAGTTTGTTGAAATACATTTCTTTTTTTTTTTTTTTTTGAAATACATTTCTTGACATGTGATTCATAATTAACAGAAAACTCAGTATTATGGGGAAAGGACTTTTTCAAGGGACCTTCCTGGTCAAAATTATTTTCATAGTGTTATTTGCCTTTCACTTCGTTTGCGATGAAGGTGCAAAAGCACTGGTGTGTAGAACTGCTCGTGTCTTAGCACAAATTAAGATGTTGGCACTGAGCTGTACTAATAACCATTATGTTCTTTACTTTCGTGAACTCACAGTAAAAAAAAAAGATTCAGTTTCACTTAAGAATGTCCTTGATAAAACAGTAAAAATTATTAATTTTATTGAATATCGACCCTTGAGTACACTGTTTTTTAATACTCTGTATGATGAAATGGAAAGCACAGATAAAGCACTTCTGCTGCATTCCAAAGTAGGAAAAATGCTGTGCCATGTGTGAACTGTAGGCTGAACTAGCTACTTTTTTCATGGAAAACCTTTTTTATTTGAAAGAAAAACTGAAAGATAAACTATTGTGTTAAAGATTTGGATATTTGGCAGACATTTTCACAAAACTGAACAAAGTGAGCCTTGTCACCTCAAGGAAAACATTCAACAGTATTTGTTGCCAGCGATAAAATTCAAGTGTTCAAGTCAATGTTAGAACTTGTATTTTCCACCATGAGCTTGACAGGTTCTCAATACTTGAAGACTTTCCTGATGAGATCTATGGTGACATGAACAAATACGGTTTTTTGATATTGTATACTGAGGCATATCAACATTTGGAAGATCTGTGTAACTGTTATCAAAGAACAAATATTTTCTAAATGACCAATGCATGATGTTATAAAATTGTGCCTGCGTAGAATATCCAAAGTACAAGATAGAGTAACAGATATTTTTTAAATTGTACTAAAATATACATAACATAAAATTTGCCATTTCAACCATTTTTAGGTGTACAGTTCAGTGGCATTAAGTACATTCATATTGCTGTGCAACCATAACCACTATTCATCCCCCATAACTTTTTCATCATACCAAACTGAAATTCTTTACCCATTAAACAGTAACACCCCATTCTACCCTCCCTTCAGCCCCTGGTAACCATCGTTCTACTTTCTGTCTCTGTGAATTCTGGGTACCTTATAATAGATTTTAATGTAACAATGTGAAAAGTTCATTGATGTACTTTCAGATTCCACATTGCAAACCAATCCTTAAGAAGCTCTCCCTCTGGATTTTGGTGTAGTTTAAGAAGAATATCTACAATTAGCTGAAAAGTTTATTAAAAATATTCCTCCTTTTACAATTACACATCTCTGTAAGGCTAGATTTTCTTTATATATTCAACCAGAACAACATATCACAACAGAATTGAATGCAAAAAGCATATATGAAAATTCAGCTGTCTTCTATTAACCCAGGCATTAAAGATTTGCAAAAATGTAAATCAGTGCCACTCTTCTCACCAGATGTTTTTGTTTTGGAAAGTAGTTACATTTTTCCTAAAATGTTATTTATGTTAACATGTAATGGATTTTCTTTTTGTTAAGTGAATTAATATTTTTAAATGTTTGCAGTTTTAATTTATAATACGATAAATATTGATAGGTATAATCCACTTTGGGGTCTTTAGTAAATAGTAAGAGTGTAAAGGGGTCCTGAGACCAAAGAGGTTGTACTTGTGAGTAGCATATAAAAGCCCATACTAGAAGCTCTGACCTGGAAGAACAGAGTTCTAGTACCGACTGCCAGGAACCAGCTGAATGGCCTTAAGTAATGACTTAACTTCTCAACACATTCAAATTCATTAACTTAGCCCTTGTCATAGGGCTATCAGAAAAAAATTAAAGAAAAAAATAGTGGAGACTTCCCTGGTGGCGCAGTGGTTAAGAATCCGCCTGCCAAAGCAGGGGACACGGGTTTGAGCCCTGGTCTAGGAAGATCCTACATGCTGCGGAGCAACTAAGCCTGCATGCCACAACTACTGAGTCTATGCTCTAGAGCCCGCGAGCCACAACTACTGAGCCCGCGTGCTACAACTACTGAAGCCCACGCACCTAGAGCCCGTGCTCTACAACAAGAGAAGCCACCACAATGAGAAGCCGGCGCACCGCAACGAAGAGTAGCCCCTGCTCGCCACAACTAGAGAAAGCCCGCGTGCAGCAAAGAAGACCCAATGCAGCCAAAAATAAATAAATTTTTTTTAAAAAAAAGAGGGCTTCCCTGGTGGCACAGTGGTTGAGAGTCCGCCTGCCGATGCAGGGGACACGGGTTCGTGCCCCGGTCCGGGAAGATCCCACATGCTGCGGAGTGGCTGGGCCCGTGAGCCATGGCCGCTGAACCTGCACATCTGGAGCCTGTGCTCCGCAACGGGAGAGGCCACGACAGTGAGAGGCCCGTGTACCGCCAAAAAAAAAAAAAAAGAAAAAAAGAAAGAAAAAATAGTATTTATTAGGATTTCCTTTTAAGGTATGTTGGGAGAGAACGTTACTTGTAAAATTTGGAATTCAATTCATTAAGCCAGTTTGAGTTGGTTATATGCCTGTCATCAGGCAGATGTTTTCTATTAGGCAGGGGAATGTTCTGTTTCCCAGAAAATGAGTTTAGGAAAATTTCTCAGAGAACAGAGTTCCAAGAATTCTAGAAGATAGAACCAAGCTAAAACGGGGTTGGAATTTAGAAGGGTGAGAGCAATGGGTGTGGTAATTAATAGGGAATTGTTTGTACTTGTTTTACAACTCAGTGACCTGTAGGAAAACCTAAGTTTGGGGCAGGGTTTTCATTCGCCATCATTGAAGTCATGCTTTTATATTTCTAGACCTTACTGTTCTTTGTTTTTAAACCCCATCCCTGGTTCTCTGGCTGATTTTGACTCCAAGGGCACAAGAGACTACAGTCCCCGGCAGATGGCAGTTCGGGAGAAGGTGTTTGATGTAATCATCAGCTGTTTCAAGCGCCACGGTGCAGAAGTAATTGATACACCTGTGTTTGAACTAAAGGTGAGGGGTGGATGAGAAATTGCCTGGTGGAATAATGGGTATACAAACAACAAAGACGATGGCACGAGAGTGAGGCCCAAAGGTCTCTCTCTTGTTGCAGACAAAGATTGGCATTTTCTCCATGAGAAGGGGGACAGGACTGTCATAGAGAAAGAGGCCCTGCTTTTTATTTACCTTGGTTGTGGCCAGCAGCATCCAAAAGAGAGCCCTTCTCAGGGGTGGAAGTTGTTATGGCTCCTGGCTACATTGAATTCCATGGCACCTGTACTTGAGATGTTTCCTAGATACATGTAAATCGAACATATAAAGGATAAATATGCAACCAGTCTCCTATTGATGGACCCTGAGGTTGTTTCTAGTTCTTTGCTGTTAAAAAACAGTTCTTTGCATCCCTCCCTGCTTAAAACCCAGTAACTCCCAATGCATTTATAATAAAATCCAAACTCTTTACTCAGGCTTACAAGGCCCTACATGATGTGGCAACTGCCTACATTTCCCACCTCATCTCATGCGCTTTTTCCCCTTGCCCGCTGTGCTACCATGGTCTTTTTCTATTCCTGGAACATACTAAATATGTTTCTATCTTCGAGCCTTTGTTCTTGCTCTTCCCTCTTGCTGAACTTCCTTTTTCTCTAGCTCTCTGCATGACTTTAATTCCAGAGTAAATTAGACATAACAGATTTTGATTTCAGATTTCAACTAAAATGCCATTCCTCAAATACTCCTCTCCAACTGCCTTGTCTAAAGCAGCCCTTGTCTATCACATTGACCTATTTTATTTCCGTTAAAGAAGCTATCACTATCAAAAGTTATGTTAATTTGTTCCCTTGCATTAATGTACTGCCTGTCTCTTTTCATTACTATAGAAGATCCATGAGGGCATGGACTGCCTTTGTTCACTGATGTATACACAGGGCTTAGAACAATGTCTGGTACTAGTGGGCATTTATCTGCAGGGTAAATTCACAGAAGTAGAATTTCTGGGTCAAATGGTTGTACTCATTCCTATTTCTACCAACTATATTAGTTTGCTAGTGTTCCCATATCAAAATACCATAGACTGGGTGTCTTAAAGAACAGAAATTTATTGTCTGGAGGCTAGAAGTCCAAGATAAGCTGTCAGCAGGGTTGGTTTCTTCTGAGGGTCATGAGGGAAGGATCTGCTTATGGCCTCTCTCACTGGCTTTTAGATGGTGTCTTTTCCCTATGTCTTCACATCATCTTCCCTCCTCTGTGTCCAAATTTCCTCTTTTTATAAGGACATGAGTTATATTGGATTAAGACTCATCCTAATGACCTCGTTTTACCTTAATTACTTCTTTAAAGACCCTGTCTCCGAATAGAGTCACAATCTGAGGTTATGGGGGCCAGGTGGGTGCAGGGAATAGGGCTTCAATATATGAATTTCGAGGGGACACAATTCAGGCCATAATACCAACCACTGTATTCTCTGGCCATAACACCAACCATTGTATGAGTATTTCTATTTTCTACACACTGGGAATTTTCAGGTTTTTTGAATTTTGCCAGTCTGGTAGTGAAATATGTTATCTTGTTGAAGACATCACAGGGCAAGGATTCTCAGTTTTGGCTTTTGACAGTGTTCAAATCTCAGGCCGTCATAAAAACATTTACCTTTGTTGATCTAATGACCCACTCCTAGGCATTTATACTCCAAAAAAATATTCAAAACAAAAAACTGTGTACCCAAATATATTTATTGAAATGCTATGGAATTTTTTTTCAATAGGAATAACCTAAACATCTATCAGTGTAACACTAGGAAGGAAGGAAATAGCTTCTTCTCACTAGAATATTATGCAGTTTTTTTTTTTTTTTTGGCCATGCCACACAGCTTGCAGGATCATAGTTCCCCAACTGGGGATTGAACCCAGGCCCTCGGCAGTGAGTGTGCAGTCCTAACCACTAGACCGCCAGGGAACTCCCAATGCAGCTTTTAAAAATAATACTTCAGCTCTGTCACAAAATGGAAATGTGATAAGCAGAAAACCAAATTGGTATCTCCTTGATTATAACTACATCAAATAAGGAAACATTGGGAGAGAGAACAGAGGAAATGTAGATAAGTTGAAATCAGTCATAGTTAGAATGGTGGGTTTTTGTTTTTAAAAATTCCTTTCAAATTGTTATATTTATCATTATGGTCACATTTCTTTATGTTTTCTCCAGGAAACACTGACTGGAAAGTATGGGGAAGACTCTAAGCTTATCTATGACCTGAAGGACCAAGGTGGGGAGCTGCTGTCTCTTCGCTATGACCTCACTGTATCTTTTTAAACTTTGGATGTATTGGCCCTTACTGGGCTGGGGCTTTTTCTAGCCTCAGGTTTGGGGGCAGCTAGATATAGGTGGGATCAAATATAATGCATCTTGCAGTCAGGGAAGTTATTTCTCTAAACCAGGAGCTGGGCTTTGGCTAAACAGAGCATAGCTAGCCTTTGAAGGCTTCTGAATCCTGAGTGAGACCTCAGCTTTATGTCAGGGTCCAGTTCTGACTCTGCCAACAATCCCCTGGATTCAGAATATGTCTCCCTTGCCCTGGCTGGTGGACAGAGTTCTCCCTAATTGACCAACAGCACGTTTCCTTTATCTCCAAGCTATGTCAGAGAATTATCTGCTTAGAGATCCCTACTTGGGGCCCTTTTTCTGCTCCCTGGCCAATCTGCCCACCCCCATGCTGTGCTCAGCGTGGCCCAAAAACAAAAGAGCCTTAATATTTTATGAGACTTCAGCTGCCCTGTATGGTAACAAAGTTGATTCTTGCTGATGTTCAGAAATGCTGTTAATCTTACAGATGGTGGTTTTACCCACACAGGGTGCGGTTAGACCCCAGCTTCTGTTGGTGATGATAATCAACTTCCAGACTCTGAAAGGTGGGGCTTTCCCCTTAACTCTCTGTCATCAGGTTCCTTTTGCTCGGTATTTGGCAATGAATAAACTGACCAACATTAAACGCTACCACATAGCAAAAGTGTATCGGCGGGATAACCCAGCCATGACCCGAGGCCGATATCGGGAATTCTACCAGTGTGTGAGTATGGGGGCAGGATGGGTAAGGAGGCCCTCTCTTGAGCCAGTAGAATCTATTGAGTACTTATGGTGTCCTGAAAAATCTAGATGCCCCAGATAATGCTAACCCTAAGATTTCTTTAGTATTTTCATATACAGGACAGGGATTATGCTCCTCATTTTATCTGAGGAAACTTGAGGCTCAGCAAGATGAAGAGATCATAGGGATAAGAAAGGCAAAGTTAGGACTAGAACTCTTGGTCCAGGGCTTTTTATATTAAACCACAGTGATAGGATCAGAGCAAAGGATGAGGAAACTGGATTTGAGGTACTGTCGCACAGACTGGTGGCACAGCTTCTGAATGAATAAAGGACTAAGGCCGTATAATTGCTCCCACAACAGTGGAAGGAAATAAGGAAAAATAGATGAGTGAGATAATGAAGGAATAGCCCTGTGGATGGGAAGAAAACCAGGACTGGTAAGAGACCCAGGAATACTGGGGTTTTGCTCTGGGCTGACAGTCAGATGGAGAATGAAGAATGTGGTCTGCGCATGAGTGCAAAGAGGCCTCCTTCATAGAAAGCAGAGCTCCCAGGAGTCCTCCCTCAAGGTTAAACCCCTGAGGACCTCTAGCTAGCCCTCTCCCTACAGGATTTTGACATTGCTGGGCAATTTGACCCCATGATTCCTGATGCAGAGTGCCTGAAGATAATGTGTGAGATCCTGAGTTCACTCCAGATAGGCGACTTCCTGGTCAAGGTCAGAGCTGAATGGGGCTGGGAGGGCAAAGCTGGGCCTGGCCTCTCACAGGAGAAGGTCCTTGTGCAGAGGAACCAGTAGCCTAAGTGTCCAAGGCTATCGAGGGTCATGTAGGGAGATCCTCTTCTCACTATGCCTTGGGTCGCTGCAGGTGAATGATCGGCGCATCCTAGATGGGACGTTTGCCATCTGTGGTGTTCCTGACAGCAAGTTCCGCACCATCTGCTCCTCAGTGGACAAGCTGGACAAGGTAATGACCCAATCACCTGACTCTTCTTTTCCCAGATCCCACCCTGCCCTGAGAAATGGAAAAGATTAGGAGAGAGAGGGCCCTGCTTCTATGCCCACAGAGGAAGATTAGCCCCAGGATATAGGTTGACGGGCAGCTTCTGCTTAAGACCACACCCTGAGAAGGGCTCACACTTGCTCTGCACTGGGGAAGCTGCCCAGGATTCCCTGACTGGTATCTGTCTGCTCAGGTGTCCTGGGAGGAAGTAAAGAGTGAGATGGTGGGAGAGAAGGGCCTGGCACCTGAGGTGGCTGACCGCATTGGGGACTACGTCCAGCAGCATGGTGAGAAACAAACCCTGCCTCCCCGGCAGCCATCCCACTGCCCTCAAGCGAAAGCCAAACTCCTCCGTGTGTGTGCGTGCGCGCGCATGCGCACTGGAGACAGAGGGAAAGGGAATGCATGTGTGTGTATGCACACATGCATACATGTGTAATCCAGAGGAAAAGGTAAAGCCCTTATCTTTTTCTTCTTGTCAGTCTGGCTCACAAATCTGTCTCCCCAGGTGGGGTATCCCTGGTGGAACAGCTGCTCCAGGATCCTAAATTGTCCCAAAACAAGCAGGCCTTGGAGGGCCTGGGAGACCTGAAGCTGCTCTTTGAGTATCTGACCTTGTTTGGCATTGCTGACAAGGTGAGTCAGGTTGGGATGGGAGCCTTATTAGCTGAGCTCCGGGGCTGGAGGCCTTTGATCCTCATCTGCTGCTGACCATGTTCTTATCCCTCCAGATCTCCTTCGACCTGAGCCTAGCTCGAGGGCTGGACTACTACACCGGGGTGATCTTTGAGGCGGTGCTGCTACAGCCCCCAGCCCAGGCAGGGGAAGAGCCCCTGGGAGTGGGCAGTGTGGCAGCTGGAGGGCGCTATGATGGGCTGGTGGGCATGTTTGATCCCAAAGGGCGCAAGGTGCCATGCGTGGGGCTCAGCATTGGGGTAGAGCGGATCTTCTCCATTGTGGAGCAGAGGCTGGAGGTATGTCTTGGGGCTGGGTGGAAGACATTCTGGGCAGATGGTGGCACCTGAGCTATCTTCTTTGATCTCTAAGGGGGCAATTAGTACTGCATTGGGCAAGGTGCATCTTTGCAAAGAAATGGAGAGAAGACTGTTGCTGTCCTTCAGACTCCCACCCCATTATAGGCCAGCTTGATGGATCTTTGATCATTCTTTCTTCACAAAATCCTTTGCTCCCTACTTCCTTCAGAGCTGTCAGGAATCTAGGCCAGTATATCCAAAGACCTGGATCTTCCTCATAATACAGAACACTTAATACTTTACTACTCTGTGCTAGGCACTGTGCTTAGTGCTTTTCACGCATTGTCTAATAAAACTCTTAAACAGCCCTCTGAGGGTAGCTACTTTCATTATTTACATTTCTCAGGCAAGGGAACTGAAGATTATAGATAAAATAATTTGCCCGAGGTTTAAGTGGCAGAGTCAGAATTCGGATGCAGGCAGTCCAACTCCAAAGTCTTGCTCCCAACCACTCTGCGATATTGTCTCTAAGTGGGAAGCGTGTATCTGAGGCTGTGGGATCCCTCAGATGGTTATCCTGACTCTCTAGCACCTAGAGTAATATGAAGGAAGCCCTTCTTGGCCTCAAGCCCACCTTTGTTGCTACTGCTTTTAAGTGGCTGGTTGCCTTTCATCCCTCGGGTAATGCTCTGGCAGTAACCTTCCCACTGCTCCCACCCTTTTCTCTAGAGTGGAACCCACTGGTGTTTTCCAATTGAGGTCACAGTTCCAGTAGGCATCTTATGTTTTAAGAACAATGGGAATAGTTTTCCAGAAAAAGAGACAGCAGCAGCATTCTTTCTCCCCTCCATCCACACCCCCACCCAAGTCGTGCCCTATGGCTGACGCATAAGAGACACAGTCTCCTTGTGGGAACTAGGACTGCCAGGGGTGATTGGATTGCCTGGGTGAGCTCAGAATATCACTTATGATGCATAAGGTTCTAGATGGAGATAAGCTTGAAGTTACTGTACATAAGCTACCTTTGCCCTCCATTATTAATTCTGGCAAGTCATATGTACAAGCCAGTCAGTTCATTTCTCATTCTTCTAAGAGCTACTTTTTGCCCAATTGCTAGATGAGAAGACTAGCCTGCCCTGGTGGAGTTGGGCCTGGTCTCAGACTCCTGACAAGAGCCTTCTCTGTTTGCTCTTTGAAGGTGTTGTAAAGGGTAGCCCAGTTCTTTCTTAACTGCTTCTTCCCTAGGCCGTGAAGGAGAAGGTACGGACCACAGAAACACAGGTGCTTGTGGCGTCTGCACAGAAGAAGCTGCTGGAGGAGAGACTGAAGCTCATCTCAGAGTTATGGGATGCTGGGATCAAGGTAGAGGAGGCAAGCCCCAGGGTGGCAGCAAATTTGGGAGTGCTGGACACAAACGAAATAAAAGCTTATCCATAGTGGCCCTGCCATTACTGTGGCTTCTTGGGGTGAAGGTCAGAGAAAGGTGCCAACTTGGGCCCCAAGGAGATTGTCCCAGAGGTCTGCAGAAGACAGCCTTCATCTCCTTCCCTGGTCCCCTGCAGGCAGAGCTGCTCTACAAGAAGAACCCCAAGTTACTGAATCAGCTGCAGTACTGTGAGGAGGCAGGCATCCCACTGGTGGCCATCATTGGTGAGCAAGAGCTCAAGGACGGGGTCATCAAGCTCCGCTCGGTGGCCAGCAGGGAAGAGGTAAGTAGGTGGACAGGAAGGCTGAGGGATGGGGAAGGCTGAGGGATGGGGAATGTATGCCATTTCGGCAGACCAAGGCCGAAAGTTACTGTACATAAGCTAGACCAAGGCCAAGGCCCATTCAAGACCTAAGCAAAAGCCTGGCATTCGTATTAACGCCCAGTCCTAAAGGACTTAAGGGGGTAATATGTTACTATGGTCATGGTAGGGTAAAATCTCCATCCCCACACATACCCTGTGTCTCTCCACCTCCCCCAAGAAGCGCTGTCTCCCCTGAGGTGTTTGATTGGGTTCCTGCGCCCAGCTGAGCCAGGCCTGATGACTAGAGGAAGGCATGGGTGCTCAGAGAGCAGTGGAACACAAGATGCTCATACCACCTTGTTCCTCCATCCTGGCCAGGTGGACGTCCGAAGAGAAGACCTCGTGGAGGAAATCAGAAGGAAAACAAGCCAGCCCCTTTGCATCTGCTGAGTTGAACTATCAGAGGAAAGTGGGACTGGCACTATTTAAGGCTAAGACAAAACTCTGCATATGTACTTCAGCAGCTTTGCACGTTTCCTTCCCAACAGGAAGACCTGAAGAGTGGTCATAACAGAGACTTTTTTTATTTTTTTTTGCGGCACGCGGGCCTCTCACTGTTGTGGCCTCTCCCGTTGCGGTGGAGCACAGGCTCCGGACGCGCAGGCTCAACGGCCATGGCTCACGGGCCCAGCCGCTCCGCGGCATGTGGGATCTTCCCGTACCAGGGCACAAACCTGTGTCCCCTGCATCGGCAGGCGGACTCTCAACCGCTGCGCCACCAGGGAAGCCCACTTTTTTATTTTTATTATGATTATTTTATTGGTAATCACTGGCAAAAATGGCCACCCAAAAATGGGTGGGCCACGGGGAACGGGCCCAAGATGGTTTCCTCGGCAGAGCCCTACAACTAGGTGGAGGGAACGCTTCCCACAACCAGCCGCCGCGGAAGGTCCAATAAAATGCCTCAACCACTGGAGCCTGCCTGTGTCACTACTGCCTAGCCCTGCCTTCCCTGTTAGAGCCTGGGCCTCCCACTGCGACCACTTCCGCGGTGGAAAATGGGGAGAGACACTTACAGTAGCTCCCACGGGCTATTCCGCAGGGGAAGGGCGCCCCTGACGTTCTCGCCTCCAGCCTCCATCCTGCAGGTTTGCGAGCCGTGTTTTAGGAGGTGGGGCTGCCCGCAGACCCACCCACTAGGGTCTCTAGCTTTCACCTGAGGGTCTGAGGTTCCCGCGGCGCACGTGCGGCGGATACGCCCACCCCCTTGGTGGGCGGGGTCGTGCTCAGAGCCAATGAGAGCTTTGGGGGTGGAGGAGTAGGGAAGCTTCCAGAGGGGCAGATTGGGAGGAGTTTATAAAGGGGGTACGAGCGAGCCAGTGGGAGAGCAATGCAGTCCAAGCGGGAGTGTGAGGTAAGTGTTTGCCTATCAGGGGGTTGGTGAGCCCTGGACATAACAGGCGAGGTGGGGGTGGACGCGGCGATAAGGCATTCCAACCTGCCCTTTTCCCCCTCAGCTGTGGTGTGAGAGGGTGAATCCAGAGAACAAGGCGGCGCTGGAGGCGTGGGTCAGGGAGACGGGCATCCGCCTGGTGCAGGTGAACGGGCAGAGGAAGTATGGCGGGCCACCCCCAGGTACGGTAGTCCCAGCCCTACGCCTACGGGAGGGCTAAGGCAGCCTCGACGGCCACGAGCCGCCGCGTTCGGGGGAGGGAGGGGCCTACGCCGAGGCTCCACAGTCAGAAACTTATAACTACCCCGTTACCCGCCCCCCCAGCTGATGAAACTCATTGTCTGTGGCTTCCCACCCACCCGCCCCCTCGAGGAAAGGAGCCAGTCTCAAGGTGCCAGCCCCGTTGGTAGCTCAGTCACCCAGTTACGCCAACGACCCGGGGCGTACGGGTGTTGTAACCATTTCACAGACGTTTGCACACATACTCCCTCCTGCGCTCGGTTCCTGGACCTCGACCCCGGAACCGTCCGGGTGGTTGACGGTGTCCCTCCCCACCCCCTTCCCCCAGGATGGGTGGGCAGCCCGCCGCCGGCCGGGTCAGAAGTGTTTATCGGGCGGCTGCCCCAGGATGTGTACGAGCACCAGCTGATCCCACTGTTCCAGCGCGTGGGCCGCCTCTACGAGTTCCGCCTGATGATGACCTTCAGCGGCCTGAACCGCGGCTTCGCTTACGCCCGCTACAGCTCGCGACGCGGCGCCCAGGCCGCCATCGCCACGCTGCACAACCACCCGCTGCGGCCGTCCTGCCCGCTGCTCGTGTGCCGCAGCACCGAGAAGTGCGAGCTGAGTGTGGACGGCTTGCCGCCGGGCCTGAGCCGCCAAGCGCTGCTGCTCGCGCTGCAGCCGCTGGGGCCCGGCCTGCAGGAGGCGCTGCTGTTGCCCAGCCCTGGGCCGGCGCCCGCGCAGATCGCACTGCTCAAGTTCAGCTCGCACCGCGCCGCGGCCATGGCCAAAAAGGCCCTGGTGGAAGGTAGGGGTGGAGACTGCGGGGGGCCGCTGGTTGGGGCGAAACGCGTTCTACCCGGCACTTTACTTCAACACGTCAGCGTAGATCAGCATAGCGGGTTAAAGTCGCGAGACCTTAGGGTCAAACACACTTGAGTTTCAGACAGACTATCTGACCTCACGTTTTTAAATTTCCACCGGTGCTACCAGCTACCACTCACCTAAACTTCACACTTCACATGCACTATCTCCTGACTTAACCCTCAAATTGCAGTGAAACATAGAACATTGTCCCTCTTTAGATAGGAGACTGTTTTAAGAAAAATTTACTTGCCCAAGGCAATCCAACTGAGCCTACCTTTTATCCACTGTAGAACCTGCTTCCTGAAGCTGAGAATTAAGCAGCATTTAGCACATTCTGTAGTTTTTGGCAAGTATTCATGGTAAAGGTTAGCTATTCTGATGGTTATGAGGTAGACAAAGCCTGCAATCAGCCAGTACTCCAAGGAAACTTAGAAGGTAGCAGTTATTGCACTCCCTTTGTAAGTAAACACAAAGAAGCCTAGAGAAGTTATTTAACTTGCCTGGTGTCACACCAGGAAATGGGGAGGCTACAAATTAAACAGGCTTGTGTGACTCCAGAGGACTCCGGTGCTTGGGCCCAGGGCTTAGACCCCGCCCTGTCTCTGCCTTTTTCCTGCAGGGCAGTCACGCCTCTGTGGAGAACAGGTGGCCGTGGAGTGGCTTAAGCCAGACCTGAAGCAGCGACTCCGCCAGCAGCTCAAGTGTCCGTCTCTACAGTGCCTACAGCCAGAGGGCAGCCAAGTAGCCCTGGCCAGGGACAAGGGGCTGGAGTCCCAAGGGGCTCGGGCTGCCCTGCAGCTGCTATGCCAACGGATGAAGTTGGGCAGCCCACTGTTCCTCACCAAGTGTTTGGGCACAAGTTCTGGCTGGCACCGATTCTGGTACCAGGTGGTGATCCCTGGGCATCCAGTGCCCTTCAGTGGCCTCATTTGGGTTGTGCTGGCCCCCAGTGGGCAGGATGGGCATGAGGTGGCCAAGGATGCTGTGTCTGCAAGGCTGCTGGAGGCACTGAGTCTGGGGCCAGCCTCCAGCGGTCTGCTGCGGCTGAGGCAGGAGGTACCATGGTTCAGCAGTGACCTAATCCTCTCCCCAGGCAGCCTGAATGAGTAGGCAGAGCCTGTGTCAGTCCCTGGCCCAGCAGGCCTGGGCAGCTGCTATCTGATCCCAAGAAGGGGAGGAGCATGGGCCCTGCCCTAGGCCTGACACAGCCTCCCAGCTGAGGCAGGGCCCACAGCACCTCGGGGCAGCTCAAGTTTGGCTAAGTTGTGGTGAGGGAGCTTCCCTTCTCCCTCCCAGCCTGGGGTTTAACCTGACCCCAGGGTTGTTCTCTGACACACAGTCGCACACACACCCCTCTCTCCTCCCACAGCTTAGCATGAATCTTTGCTTCTTATTTTCTTGATTTGTCTTTGTTGATGTTTTTATTTGGGGGCTGGCTGAGCCAAAGGGTCAGAAATCTGCCTTTGCCCCAACCACTTGGCATTCTGGTTTTGGTGTATGCGTAGTTTTGAGTTTTTCTATGCTGGTTGTATTTATATTAAACCCCTGGTTGGTTTACACCTGTGTCTGTGCTGTCTTGCGCCAGCTGTGGGCTTGTCTTACAGTGGTGGAGTGAGCAGCTGCTACAGGGCAAGTACTTCCCCACATCAGTGTGCCGATCCTGAGCATCTTCTTGTGCACAATAGGATATTTTAAATTCCCAGCCTCTCTAGGGATCCAGCCCAGAAAGCAAGACTCTTGTCCGCTGAGAACCCATCCTGAGATTCAGCTCATTCCCTCAGTCACTGTCATCCTCAGTCTCCTCCTCCTCCTGAGCTGTGGCGTCCTCTCCCTCCTCCCTCAGTCCTGCAAAGAAGTCATCCGTGCTCCAGGCCTTGCTGCTCAGCGCCCGTAGTGGCCCTCCCTTTTTCTTGCGCCGGCGGTAGTCATCCACCACCAAAGCCCGCAGCTGGGCCATGTCCCAAAACTTGAGGCGCTGGTCATGGCCACTGCTGGCCAGGAAGCGGCCACAGTGGGAGAGGGCTAGCTTCTCCACAGGTTCCCCGGCATGTTGGCCCACACTGCCCACCACTCGGTTTGGCAGGATGTTGACAGCCCTGGAGAGAAAGAAAAGTGTTGGTATGGGCCGGTTAGGTCTGCCCTTCTTATGACTGGAGGGCCATCCGGCTTCTCTCACCTGATGACTCCATCAGTGGAGCCGGTACACAGCAGACTCTCAGTGACTGGAACCATGCAGTCAATGGACTCAGCTCTCAGGGCAAAGCGGTCACTTGTGGCCCCAAAGCCATCCCAGTTGAAGAGGTAGATGGTACCTTCACTGGAGCCACAGGCCACCTTCTTCCCACACTGCAGGGAAACAGGGCAAACCATGTTTGTGGAGCCACATCAAACCAAGTCCCTATCGCACACCCCCCTCCCGCCCCACCCAGCTGTACTTTCATAAGTGTGACAGAGGTCAGGTCTCCAGACTGAGGCTCGGAGAGCAACTCGAACCGGCGTCGTCTGATGTTGAAGACACCAAGGCAGCCATCTCCGCTGTAGAGAGAGCAAAGCAGCAGGCTTGGCTGGAGGTACCCACCAAGGGAAACATTTAACACAGGGAAGGGAGGGGATGCAGCTTTGAGGCTGTACCTGGCTGTCAGCAGCAGCTTCTTGGCTGGGTCCAGAGCCATGTCAGCAATGTACTCCTCATGCTGCCGCATATCCATTAAGGGGCCCTCCTTCCGCTGGTCCCAGAGGCGGATGCCACCTGTGTCATCCCCAGTTGCCAGAACATTCTCATCCACCAGCAGCAGGCTGTTGATGGGGGCACTAGAGACACAGATACAGAACTTCTTCGAGCACCTTTGTCCCAGTAGGGATGTACCAATCAATCCTTACCCTTTGGCTCAACACACAGTTGGCTTCCCCTTACCTGTGAGCCTTGGAAATGCGTCTTTGCAGTCGTCCCAGCTCCACATCTAGAAAATGGATGGCTTTGTCCTTGGACACAGTAACAAGTTCTGTGGGGAGGGAGGGGGAAATGCCCAGGTCATGGTGCTGTTCATTGCTCCCTTCCCACCACCACACTGCTGGCTGCCTTTCCTAATACTCACTCTGCCCATCTTCAGAGAAGACAACGGCTCGGCAGGACTTGAGGTGGTGACCTGAGGACCAGTGCTCCTTGGTTTCTCCCTCTTGGCAGGAGTAGGAAAAGCTGGGGAGAATGGAAGAAGAGTGAATGACTCCAGACCTCACCTGGGAGTATAGAGACCAACTAGCCAAACTTCCACCTACCTAGGAGTTCCTGCTTGTACACCTCCAAGCCCAAGGAGCTTACCATCCCATTTTCTTTTTTTTCAAATGAATAGGTATTTATATTATTATTTTCTTTAATATTTATTTATTTATTTTGTCTGTGCTGGGTCTTAGTTGCGGCACGCAGGATCTTCGTTGCGGCATGCATGCGGAATCTGGTTCCCCGACTAGGGACTGAACCTGGCCCCCTGCATTGGGAGTGTGGAGTCTTACCCACTGGACCACGAGGGAAGTCCTCCATTTTCCCATCTTCAATGAGCTTCAAATGTGAGGTCTTTTTTTCATTCAATGTACATTTTTGTGACCTCACCCCACCCCTCTTCATCATCTTTGAAAGCCATAACCTGGGGAAAGATTAGGTCTGAATCACTCTGGAGGTCCAAAAATAGTTGATGACAGAACAGCCCAGAAGCTGGAAATGTAAAGATGAGTAAGACAGGGATATTACACTCCAGGTCTACAGGAGCTAAAGAAAGCCACAATTCATTACGGCACATTGGGCTTCCCTGGTGGCGCAGTGGTTAAGGATCTGCCTGCCAATGCAGGGGACACGGGTTCGAGCCCTGGTCTGGGAAGATCCCACATGCTGCGGAACAACTAAGCCCGTGCACCACAGCTACTAAGCCTGCGAGCCACAACTACTGGAGCCCACGCACCTAGAGCCCATGCTCCCAACAAGAAAAGCCACCGCAATGAGAAGCCTGCACACCACAACGAAGAGTAGCCCCTGCTCGCCGCAACCAGAGAAAAGCCCGCGTGCAGCAACGATGACCCAACGCAGCCAAAAAAAAAAAAAAAAAATTACGGCACATTGTGAGCACGTGTGGCGGAAGGATGACAAGGGAGGTAGAGCAGAGAGGCACCAGCCTGTAAGCTCAGCTTTGAGGCAAGTACCTGTCAGAGATTATCCCTAGTGTCTGCCTCAGCAGATCTTCAAAAAGGGCTGAATGAATAAGTGCTTACTTGCTAGTTGAGTTCCGGGCAGGCAGAACTGGGTCTACTTATTGTTTGTTCTGTCCCAGTGCCTAGCATGAAAAAGCTGCTTAATAAACACAGATTGAATGAATACTTTGGAAGGGAAGAGAGCCCTGGAAAGCTAACTAAGGTGATGACATGTGAGTTGGATCATGAAGAATAAGTAGTTCACCTGGCAGAGAACAAAGGGCAGATACTGGAGGCAGATGCTGATGTCTCTCCCACGAGGAATGAGGAGAGTTCAAGTGGGAAGAGAGAGGTATAGCTGAATCTAGTAAGATGGGCTGGACTAGGCTTGAGACAACCATGTAGGCCAGGCAGAAGTCTGAATTGAATTCTTTTGGAAAAAGGAACCTCTCTGGAATGGTCATGGGAGAAGTTTGAGGCCTCCAGAAGGCAGTGGCTGAAGGTAGAGAAGAGGAGACAAACAGAAGCCAGGGGTGTGTGTGAAGAAAAGTCCAGGGTGACTCCCAAGTGTCTGGCACTGTAAACATGGATAAAAGTAGTAAACCTCTCTGCAAGGTATGTATTATGGTTCCCATTTTCTTTTATCCTTCCTTCCCGCCTTGCCTTCCCTGCCTGTCTACCTGCCTTTCTCTCTCTCTCTCCCTCCCTCCCTCTCTTTTTTTTTAAATATAAATTTATTTATTTTATTTATCTTTGGCTGCGTTGGGTCTTTGTTGCTGTGCGCGGCTTTCTCTAGCTGCGGCAAGCAGGGGCTATTCTTCGGTGCGGTGCGCGGGCTTCTCATTGCAGTGGCTTCTATTGTTGGGGAGCACGGGCTCTAGGCATGTGGGCTTCAGTAGTTGTGGCTCGCGGGCTCTAGAGCGCAGGCTCAGTAGTTGTGGCGCATGGGCTTAGTTGCTCCATGACATGTGGGATCTTCCTGGGCCAGGGCTCGAACCCATGTCCCCTGCATTGGTAGGCAGACTCTTAACCACTGTGCCACCAGGGAAGCCCCCCTCTCCCTCTCCCTCTCTCTTTTTCTCTCTCTCTCCCTTTCTCCCTCCCTCCCTCCCTCCCTTCCTTCTTTCCTCCCTCCTTCTTTCCCTCCATCCCTCCCTCCTTCCTCAGAGCCACAGGGCTTGCAGGATCTTAGTTCCTGGGGCCCTGGCAGTGAAAGCGTGGAGTCCTAACCATGGGACCACCAGAGAATTCTCTACTGTTCCCATTTTCAAAGATGAAAATCAGAAATTAACTTGCCCAAGGCCATTGCAGCTAATGAGGGGTTTGGGGTTTAAATTCATTAAGTAAATCTGATAGCACAACTCTCCTGGTTAAGGCCTTCAATGGCTTTTCACTGCTTCTAGCCTACATCTTTTATTCAAAATCAAACGTGTATTGAGCACTAACCCTGGGCTAGACGCAGGAGATAAAATGGAGAACTAAAGAGACTACAGATTACACTCCAGAACATTGTTTTTCAGACTCTAGTCATGACCCATTACTGAGCTGCAATCAGCATTTTCTGTGTGTGCCCGCAATAACAACAGAATAAAATAAACCAGAAAATATTAGAGTGCATCACACATAATATAAAAGCTATTTTTACCGTGGGGCGAGGTCAAAAAAGTTTAAAAAACATTTTTTTAGTGGAGGAGACAGTGTTCAAATAATTATGCAAACGGATGTATGATTACACACCATTATGTAGTTTATGAGGAAAAGGTATCTGGTGCCGAGGCAGCATTTAACAGGTAATCTAATTTAGTCTGAGGCATGTTTGAAGAGTGAAGAGATGCTGGGGACTCTGGGACAATAGGTGCAAGTGAGGGAAATTCCAGGAAGAAGGAATAACATGTGCAAAGGAGCTGAGGCTTCAAGGTACACTAAAAAGGTAACGATGAATAAGCACAGAAAACAGAAAATAAAGTGAGCAAGGGCCAGATGGTCAAAGCCCTGAAAGCCGGATTAAGGAATCTCAATTTAATTCTAAAAGCAAAGGTAAACTATTGAAGGGTTTTAATCAAGGAAGTGAGGTGGTTGGATTTGTGTTTTTGAAAGATCAATTAAAATGGGCAAGAAGCGAAAGCAGGGGGCCCAGTTGGTTCTGTTTCAGGATCAATACAATATTTCGGTGGGAAATAACAGTGTCCTGAACGCCTGCCTGTCCGGGCTCCGTCACGACTTTCCAGCTACTTTGTCTCTCAGTTCTTTCAATAGATTTGTGTGGTAACTTGCTTAAAGGCGAATGTTATTAAACGAATTGGACAAGACTGAGTCTTGTAAACTTAGTCTCCCTGTAACCTCTCCTCATCCCAGCTCCATCGCTGCAGAGCTTCCAGACCGAGCAGCCCCACACCCACCACGCCCCCATCTCTGCCCCGCACTTACACGAACACGTCCCCGTCCACGTCCCCAGCCGCCAGGAGATCGCGGGCCGGATGGAACGCCAGTCCACTGGCCGGAGCGTCCAGCACGATATCTTCCGGAGTGTCCCGGATCCGGGCTGGGGCTTCCGTGGAGTCGGGGTCCTCCTCGTCTCTCCCATCCTCTGCGGGCCTCTCCTCACATGTGCGGTCCATGAACCAGAGGATCCGAGCCGCGCAGCAATTGGTAGGTAAACCCAAGAACCAGTCGATCGGCGGGAGGAGTGGCCCAGGGCACCGCTTCCGGGGTAGGGGGCCAGGCAGGAAGTGGCGTCAAGGCGTTCTCCGTAACCCGGAAAAGGCGGGGCCTGACTCAGCTGGTGGGAGGCACCGACCCGAGGAGCCCGGCCTCCTAATCCAGCTACTTCCCAGTGTTGCAGCGGAGGAGGTTCCTGTGTCAGATAGACGGCGCATCCATCAGTCCCCTCCTTGGTCACTTCACGTAAAGTCGAGAACTGCGTTTAAGTTCTTTCCCCTTTTCCTGAGCGGTGCTGACAGTTTGGTACTGTCTCCCGCAATCAGTAAAGGATGACTGCCTGCCTGCCTGCCTTCGGGAGAGAAGAGCGGGACGCCAGTCGTTCATGGTTTGGTGAAAGACCAAGACAAGCGACAGACAGTTTGGTCAGTAAGCGACAAAAGCCCACGCCGCGAGAATTTGACCTGCGGGGGTCGTAGACAGCAGGCAGTACGCGCACACACTTATTAAGCTGCAGCCCTCCATGCTGAACATCCTCGTGGCCAAAGCAACAGCGCCCCACCCGTTCCTACCGTTTGGCTACAGACCCTCAGCGGGACTGGGCCAGCTGTGCTCAGAGCTGGCAAGGAGTTGCTGAAAAGGAAAAATGGGCACAACAGTTGACATTCTGGACATCCCGGTTACCAAAGGTTCCGCAAAGATGAGAGCACTGTGTATGGTGGGGCAGATAAGGAGGAGCATGTGCTCCTGTCTGGATCTTGGTTACTTCCACAAGGCTTGGTGGTTCTTGCAGAAACTTATTTTAAACTGGCAGTCAACCCCCAGAAGGTCTCGATCTTAATGACCCTCTAGGTACCTTCATCTGAGCCAGGTGGGTCTCTGTGACCTTTTTCCTAATTGTGACTGCTGCCTACAGCCATGACATCAGGGTGTCACTTACTGTCTGAAATTAGCCATTCTAGGTGCTATTGCAGACAGTGCCCAATTTCAGCCTCCTAGGCGCCGTGCATAAAGCTGGCTTCCTCAAAAAGCTCTTGCCCTGTCAAGGTGAAAGTAACCAAAGGCAATGGCTAAAGTAGCCATCTAGCTCTTCTTGGATCTTGTAAGCCCACAAGTCTTAGCTCAGGGCAGGCAGTGGCAGCTATGGATCCAGCCAGAAAGAACTGGTGACCTTTGCTGATGAGTACCAGACCAAAGTGCTGGCAATGAGCCAAGAGGAAAAGGGTGGGGATGGAGTGATTTGGAGGCCAGCGATCCCACCCTGGGCCTTGGCAAACTTTCAGTGTGTTGAAGGGCACTAAACTCTTCTGGTCTAGGACAGGGATTCTCCAAGGCACTTCCCCTTCAACCAGGTAAGCAGTGATTTGTGCTTGGAATTACTAAAGATCCCAGAAGGGCATAAATTTGTGAAGGGTTTTTGTTCCCAGGAGTGTTTCTCATCAGGTGCCTTTACCTAGAGCCCAGTCCTGCACAACCTTGGGATCAGACTGGCAGCCCACTGGGCTGACCCTAATTCCCAGGGAACCTCTGCCCTAAGACTAGGTCCCCGGATGGGCCCAGATGAGTCTGATATTTAAGACCAATCATCCTTAAGTTTCTCTATCCACCTCTTGCCTGACAGTGAGGGTCATTCTTCCCTCCTCCACTGGGCACCCTGGCTAGTATATGTCCTGCTTAGGAATCTAGAGCCACAGCTCAGGAAAGGACTGAGCTGACTTTCTCCATGTGATTTTTATACAATCACATGTATATGGAATTAGTAGCCCTCTTGGTGCATCTGGGCCCTCAACATAGAGAAGATAAGACAGCAGGTTAACCAATTTTAATGGAACCAAAAGATTATACAATGAAATTTTATATACATTCACAAAAAAAAAAAAACATCGTGCAACTTTTTTTGGAATTGTAGAAAGCGAGCAGTGGAGAGCACATCCTTGTGGAGATTATTCTTGGGGTTGGAACCAGAGATTAGTATTTTGGTCTTTTCACTTCAACCCTGCAATAGAAAGAGAAATGAGCATAAGATCAATACACTAAGCAGTTCTCACCAGTCTCACAGAGGAAGAATGCTGCTGCTCACCCATCGGCTTCCATCTTCTTCCTCTTCTCAATGATCTGCAAAAAGAAGTTATAGTTGATGGTTATGCTGCCAGTCTAAGCTCACCTGAGACCCAAGGCTGACCTCTCTCCTACTTCCATGGCTCTCTGACCCACTGCCTGTTCCTGAATCTGTGGGCCAGTATCTCCTCCCAGCTGAAGCTCTCCCACCCAGAACCAGTCCCACTTACCGCACTAATCTTTTTCCATTGGCGATCAAGCTCTGCTTTGTCATTGGTTTCCTTAAAGCGCCTGGTTTTACGCCCTTCAGACATCTTGATGCCATACTGAAATGCAGCCCTGAGGGAAAAAAAGGGCAGTTGAGGGAAGAAGGCATCCGAGGTTGAATAGCAGTAGCTAGGTGTTCCCAGGAGACCCGGTGAGCAGAGAACCGATTTCAGAATGTTTCAGCCAGACTACACCCTCTAATCTGCTGTGGGATAGTCCACCCCCACCACCATCCCTCTCCTCACTCTTAGCTGTATTTAGTACCAAGACTCACTTGGGCAAAGCCTCCTTGTTGTTCATATACTCGCTGTATTCCTCCTGGGTATCAAAGTCCCAGCGGCCTAAAGGGCCTTTCTTGTTACCCTGTTGCAGGACAGAATGGGGGGCAGGGAAGGAAAAGATGTCAGTGGAAATGAGATTTTAGCCCTTGATTAAAGCCAGGCTCTCCCATAATCCCAGGTTTTATCATTCATAAATCCTACCCTAATAAACAATAATAAATGTTAACTGTGTACTTACTATGTGCCAGGCATCATTCTGAACACTAAACATGTATCTTATTTAATTCTCTCAAAAACTCTATTAAGAGAGAACTATAGTTCTCTCCATTTTTCTAATGAGGAAACTGAGGAAAAAGCAGTAAAATAAGTTGGCTTGGTCACAAAACCAATACCTGGCAGAGCCAGGGTTAAGCAAGGCTCCAAGATAGAATTAAACCATGCTATTAAGCATTGCAGTACAGAGAAAACAAGGAAAAGTATATGACACTTCTTCACCCTTAATGGTGTTAGTGTTTGTTGGTGTTTTTGTTCGTTTGTTTTTGTTTTAAGGCTTAGAGGAAAATGTCAATCCTGGCTAGAATAAAACTCAGTTTGTTTGTTTGTTTTCCAGTTATTTTCTAAAAACTGAAATTCCTTCTTCCCTTTCTACATGTGCACTAAAGGCCTGCTTACTCCCTAGGATGGAAATCAAAGCCTGGCACTTTACAGAAAATAAAAAGTAATATATTTATGGCCCTATCTCATTTTTTGACTTTGTACAGATGCTTTAAAACAGTCAAGCTGCCCAGGACCCCACAATGCTGCTGTTCCTATTGCTGCAGCTGAAGGAAGATGAGGCCCAGGAAATGAAACAGATCATTTGGGAGGAGGGAAGGGGATATGCGCTAAAGAGTAACTGTCCCCACCCATCCTTCCAGCTCCACACCTGGTCCATTTTGCTATAATCCACCTCCTCGTCACTGTCCACAGCCATGTCATCCATCCTAAAGAGAAGCAACAGTTAAAGAGATGGTGCAGACCCAGACTCCTATGGTTCATGCAGAAACCTACCACTAAGAGGCTATATGCCTAGGAACAACCACCCCTCCTAGGCCTCCCACTCAGAGCCTAACAGAATACTTTACCCAGTAAGAAGTACCCCTGGGTCCCAACAAATCAAATTTACACCTCACTCCCCCCCCCACCTTGTTCTGCAATCATCCCAGCCTCCTTCTTTGTAACAGAGTCTCACGTACGTGGCTGGGTAGCACTCAGCATAGCTATTGCACATGCCAAAGAAATCTCCCAGCTGCTTCTTGTCTTCTGGCTTCTTCAGCATATGTTATGTTAAAGAAAATAATCCTCCCAATAGCAGAAAAACTTCAAGCAGGAAGGGCCAAGGGCTAGAAGCCCCAACATGAAAACTCTAAGGAGAGGGCTGTGAACATGAATGAGTCCTCTGAGAAAGGGGAAAGTCATGACTTCATCCTTGTCAAAATTCAGCACAAAAGGGAAAGAGCAAGATGGGGGCGGGGAGGTTGTGGGGAAGCAGGGAGGCAGGTGGAGTTGGAATGAACACGCTGAAATAAAGGATATGATTCAGTGCCTTCCCAGCCAGCAGATCCAGCAAACTTTTCATTGATCGACTTGATCAGCTCCTTGGCGGATCCGGGTCCTGGGCGAAAGAGAACTCTGTTCAGACTTTGAAATAAGGAGCTTACAACCTCTTCCCCACAACACACTTCCCACCTGTGCCTTTCATAACAACATTTTTTAAGCAACAGAACCCTTTAGCTAACAAAGTTTTAATCAAATTCCAATTCAAAATGAGCTACTCTGCTTGAGATGCACTAGTGTGCCCAGAATACTGTCCACTCAACCTGCCCCATGTCTTCAGAACCCCACAGCTGGGAGAATTATATCAAACAGAGCAAATATGCCCTGCCCTTGCCCAGGAAGACAGACAGAACTCCAGACTCATCTTCTGTCTATTCCATAAAGCAAGACACGGATCTTCCAAGAACCCAGAACTAGAAAGTCCCCCAGTGCCCCCCTTGGCAACTCTGAGTTCTGGGTCAGACTCTCAGCCCAGAGGAAAGCAGCACTGCCAGAGCCAATGCAAGATGCCATGGCTAAAACTCACCTTTGTCAACATCCATGGGCTGGAAAGAAAACAGAAACTGAAGTGAGTGTCACCAGGAAGGATGCCCACTCATCTCTCCCTCAAGTTTGAATCAATTCCCTACCCTACCCCCTGCCCCCATTTCCAGGATGGTTCCTACCCTGGATTAACTGACCCAGTTGCTGCTGTGAAACCATGAGCCACCTACATAACAGAGGGGTTCTGTACCTGGTTGGGCAGCCACAGAGATGGGCAGCTCCGCCACCTAGTGCCCGGGACTACATCTCACCTCATCGTCCACTTTTGGCTTCTCAAAGTAGCTGTGCCTCTTCTTCTCTTCTTCTCTCTCTCGGTCCCGCTCCCGCTCTCGATCGCGTTCTCGCTCTCTGTCACGGTCTCTGTCTCTCTCCCGATCACGCTCCCGTTCCCGGTATCTCTCCCGCTCCTTGTCTCGCGGTGTCTTGGTTGTGGAGGGCACATAATCCCCAATGTCTTCAAATATACTAGGAAAACAGAGATCCCTAGCTGACAAGGTCACACAAACTTCCATTTCCCCTGGCCATTTCTCCAGATTCTCACACCAAGGCCTCCCCCAAATGCCAAAGACAGGAAACCCAGAGGCCCTTCCTCCCTCAGATCAGGGGTCAAGGGCTACGATACATACTTCATGTCAGCCTCAGGGGGTTTCTTCTCTTCCATTTTCCCTGTAACATAAAGAGAGGAGTGAGGAAGACACTCCTGAGTTATTTCCCACTCAGCCTCACCATGCTTTTCAGTTCTCAATGCCCTTTTAAACATCTTCTGTTTAAAAGATGGGACAACAAAAGCTACCCCATACTCCCCCTCCTCAAGCCTCAAAACTGACCACTGCTTCCTGGGTGGGTCAAGCAGACAGAACCTGGATGTAACCATCCCTTGCTAATGCTCCACTGCTCCCATTTTTCTCTGGTCCCCAGGAGCCTCCCAATGTTCTGGAAGCTCCAGGAGACCTTGGTTCCATCTCAGATGCCCCTCCAGGGGTAAGGTTTCTCTCCCTAACTCTCCAGATTACCTTTATCTTTCTTTTTGAGCTTCTTGTTGCGGGTACCCTGCCTCAGGTAGGAAAGGATCTGGGTGAGCTTGCTGATGACAATGTCATTTGTGGTCAGTGTGGTCTGGGCCTGAAAACCCCCAAGGAGCAAGAATGTTATCCCACTGAGCAGGACTCTCTTCATTTACTCATTCATTTACTTAACAAATTAACAAATTAAAGGATAAGTGAGAATTAAGTAGGTGAAGACAGGGAAAGGAGGTGTTGTAAAAGGATATTCCAGACAGATGAAACAGCATACAACGGCCTGGGTCATAAGTAAATCTAGTACATTCAAGAAAGCCAGGATGACTGGAAAATAAACTGGGAAGCATGGTAGAAAGAGGCTGGAGAGGCCAGGAGTTACAGAGCCTCACAAGCCATGATACAGACTTTGGCCTTGGGATTCCCTGGTGGCGCAGTGGTTAATAATCTGCCTGCACGGGTTTGAGCCCTGGTCAGGGAAGATCCCACACGCCAGGGAGCAACAAAGCCCGTGCACCGCAACTACTGAGCTTGCGCTCTGGAGCCCGCAAGCCACAACTACTGAAGCCCGCGCGCCTACGGCCCGTGCTCCGCAAAAAGAGAAGCCACTGCAACGCGAAGCCTGGGCACCACAATGAAGAGGGGCCCCCGCTCACCGCAACTAGAGAAAGCCTGCACACAGCAACAAAGACCCAATGCAGCCAAATATAAATTAATTAATTAAAAAAAAAAAAGATTTTGGTCTTTATCCTAACACTAAAAAACCATCAAAGGGCTTCCCTGGCAGTCCAGTGGTTAAGAATCCACCTTCCAATGCAGGGAACACGGGTTCTATCCCTGGTTGGAGAAGTAAGATCCCACATGCTATGGAACAACTAAGCCCCTGCGCCACAACTACTGAGCACGTGAACCACAACTATAGAGCCCGTGTACTGCAACAAAGATCCTGCAAAACTAAGACCCGATGCAGCCAAAAATAAAATAAATAAATAAATATTTTTTAAAAATAAAGAAACCATCAAATCTTCTAAACCGGGGGCAGGGCACATATGGGAAATCTCTGTACCTTCCTCTCAATTTTGCTGTGAACTTTTTTTAAAAATTAATTAATTTATTTATTTCTGGCTACACTGGGTCTTTGTTGCTGTGCGCGGGCTTTCTCTAGTTGCAGCGAGCGGGGGCTACTCTTCATTGCAGTGCGCGGGCTTCTCATTGCAGTGGCTTCTCTTATTGCGGAGCATGGGCTCTAGGCGCGCAGGCTTCAGTAGTTGTGGCTCGTGGGGTGGAGAGCGCAGGCTCAGTAGTTGTGGCACACGGGCTTAGCTGCTCCGCGGTATGTGGGATCTTCCTGGACCAGGGCTCGAACCCATGTCCCCTGCATTGGCAGGCAGATTCTTAACCACTGCACCACCAGGGAAGCTCTGCTGTGAACTTTAAACTGCTCTAAAAAATTATCTTAAAAAAAAAAAAAATGACAGTAGTGAAGGCAGAAAAAAAAAACCTTCTAAACCATGATGAGAAAAAGTCATGCTGTTAAATGATCACTCTGGCCATGTGTAAAAATGATAATGGAAAAGGGGATGGAAAGATGTGGGGAGTGGTAACGGCTAAAGAGTACAGGGTTTCTTTTTGGAATGATGAAAATGTTTTAAAATTGATTCTGATGCCGGTTGTACAATTCTATGAAAATACTAAAAGCCACTGAATTGTACACTTTAAAGGGGTGAACTGTTTGCTATGTGACTTACATCTCAACAATACTAAAAATAAATAGAATATTGGAAGGGAACCACAGTGGAAGTGGGGAAACCAACTAGGAACCCCTTTTAATAGTTCCAACAAGAGATGATGACTTTTTTTTTTGGCCATGCTGCACAGGATGTGGGATCTTATTTCCCCAACCAGGAATCGAACCCATGCTCCCTGCATTGGAAGTACAGAGTCTTAACCACTGGATCACTAGGGAAGTCCCAAGAGATGATGGCTTAGACTGGAATGTTATTGTGTTGTTGGTGGAGATAGAAAAAAGTGAATGGATTCAACTGAGATTTAGGAGGTTAAAAGGTGGGCAGGACTTGGTTAAATGTGGTAGATGAGGCTCAGGGCAGAAGTGAAGCTGATTCCCAGGTTTGAGGCTCACATAGCAGGCTCTCGGGACTTGGGTCACTCACCTCCATGGTGGGGCAATCAGCTTTGCTGCGGATGAGAGTAGTGGGGATGTCAGTGTCAGCATACTCATCATCCAGGTCTACCACATAGGCCATGCGGCCTGGAAGAAACAGCTCATTCCGCTCATATGCTTTGCTCTTGAAGAGCATGCGGTAAACATTTCGGCCTACAAAAAAGAGAAAGAGCAGCAAGTAGCCAGTGAGAAACTTCTACAATAACAGCTACTGTTTACTAAGTGGTTACTGTGTGCCAGCCACCATGCCAAGTGTTATGCTTGCTTTGCTTCATTCAGTCTTCACAACAGCCCTGTGAGGTGGTCATTATTATCTCCTTTTAGCTGATAAGAATACTAAGGCTGAGAAGTAAGGGTTTTACTACCACTTAAGTCATATGACTATTGCAAGTCCTATAGCTACTAAGCGACAGAACAAAGAATGGGACCCTGGCCGTTTAACTCCAAAGCCTGAGCTCTTATCCACCCTTCCTACAGTGCCTTCTCAAGGGCACTATGTGCCTAGCATCGTATTAGGCCCTGTGAGGAAGAAGGATGAAGTTTAAGGTAATACTGATGAAGATGGGAAAAAATAGCTCTACCATATGCTCAGTGTGATAGGCATGTTGCCATGTATTATTTCTCTTCGTCCCAGTAATCCCATGAGGTGGACGTTAACCCCATTTTTGCAAGTGGACAAACAGAAGCTGAGAAGTTAAGTTGGTTGCACCCAAAATCACATGCTTAGTGTGATTTCATTACAGGATTCAAATGCAGGTTTCTGAATTCTGAGTTTTTAATCAACAACCATGCTACCTCCCATATGGATAAGCCCAAATCTGAAAGAGCTTCCAACCTAACTGAGGGGACATTAGTAATATATATGAAATAACTAAGTCTACATCTGAGTTCTATTAGAGTATTTTGTGCGAAGTAGCTGGTTTGGGGACAAAAAAGAGATAAAAGTAGATTGAGGGAAAGGGGAAGCATATTCCATCCAGAGCACTAAATTCCTTACAATTCCCCTGGAATGCAGAGCCACTAGTGTAGAAATTCTGTACTCACCCAAACGTGTTTTAAATTCTATTTTATTTTCAGGATCCTCATCTTTCCTGAAAAGACAAAAAGAACATTTTTGCTAAATGTGTTCCTACTTTTGGCCCCTCCTTTCTAAACTCTCAAGCTCTCCCTGATGTTTATTTACTTGGTTTCCTTCTGGGGCTTTTCCATCAGTTCTTCCTCCTCTTTCTCTTTGCTGGCAATTTCAGCTCGTACCTAACAGGAAAGCAAGTAAGGTTTAGACATTTATTCACTTTACATATCCTTACTGAACACCATTATACCACACTGTGCCAGGAACTAAGAACTCAATACTGAACAAAACAATATAGTCCTTGCCTAATGGAGCTTATAAAAAGAGAGACAGACAAATTAAACGATTAAACAACAAAGTGTGATAACTGCTGTAAGTAAAACAGAAGAGCTATGCAAGGGTGCAGGTAGTGGGAGGTGAGGAGTGGGGAGACTTAACAATACACAGGTGATCAGGGAAGGTTTGTTTACCCAAGAAGATAAAACTGAGGCTGAGACTTGAACGATGAATAGCAATTAGTCCTACAGAGGGGACACCGTTAGTTCTTCTACATGGTCTGAACTAACAGCAGTCTCCCTCCTCACCCCAAAAGGTGAGCATTCAGCATGCTAGTATTACTCTCCATCTACCAACAAAGCTCACCTTCTGAAGCAGAGCAAAATCCAAGCCTTTCACCAAATGGGTGTGTTCCATGTCACCACCCAAAAATTTGGACTCCTGGATCAACTGTCTTCTCTTCTCTGCAGCTGATTTGTCCCTGTAGAATGAAAGAGGCCACATAAGAACCATCCTTTGTGGGTGGCAAGTGCCTCTTGAAATGGCTTGGCATGGGGAAATGGCTTTCCAGAGCAAGGAAAATGTGAGGAAGAATTCATACTGCCATTGTATGACTTTGCAATGCTGAGGGAACCATGCCCTGGCCCACTCGGTACTCACGCCTCAGCAGTGGGGCCCACAGCCCTGTAGTTAGCTGTGGTGCTGATCAGCTCAGTTTCCTCATAATCTTTGTTCACTCCATCCCGCCGTTCCTTGGCACGGTCCCGGTACTTCTCTGCTAGTTCTCTTTCTCTCTCAATTTCTTGTTGGCGAAGTTTGGCATAATAACTGTGACCAGGGAAAGGCAAATGTGTAAGGCTCAGCAGAACTGTTCCTGCCTGTTTCCCTATACCTTCACCCAACTCTCTATGCTGAAAGCTCATATATATCCTCATAGAACTGCTGGCCACCTCTTGATATTCCTCAAAAGCAGAACTACAGCATCTCCCAGCTCACAGATACACTGTTCTAATGCCACCATAGTATACTCCATCTGTCACTTCAGAATCCTTTGATGTCACCTAACTCTACATCACCGAGTCTCTACAAGTATGAGACTTTACCATACGGCAACCAGGAAGTCTGAGTTTTTATCACGTTCCAAATATCACCTGAAAATATATCATTCCTTGCCAGTCCTCCTCAAGAAAAGAGAAAAAAGCAAAGTACCAGGTCTAGGAAGCTTAGTATCATATAAATAATAGCAATGACAATGATAACTGACGGCAGCCAAAATTAACTGGGTGGTTACTATATGCCAGGCACTGGTACTAAGTGTTTACATGGACTATCACAGTTGATCCTCGTGACAACCTGATAACAGTTATTATCACTATCTTGATTCCACCCATGAAAATACTGAGGATTAGAGAGGTTAAACAAAATGCCCACGGCATCCAGCTAGAAACTGGTAAAGATGAGATTAAAACACAAGCTGACTCCAAAGCCCTAAACGGCCATTCTAAATATCATTCCTCTCCACTATGAAAGCAGAGACTCTCAAGACAAGAAAGGAAAACCTCAGTCTCTTGCCTCATAACTAGCCCCTACTCCTTTTCCCCGAACAGTATCCACCATAAAACCCAACACTCTTCCATCCTTCCTTTACCTTTTCTTTTTTCTCCTTCGTGCAGCTGGATCTTCATCCTCATTGTACTCCCTTGGCATCCTAGAAAAGAAAGAAATTCACTGATTGCAAAATATTGCCACAGCCCCAGAAACCCCAAGAAGTGGCTTTGAGGACTGAAGAAAGGCTTAGAATACTGACCACAGCAATAGCTGACCAGTTTCAATCAGGCAGAGATCCATGTCAATATTTGTAGGTGAGTGGTTCTCAAGCTTTAGAAAGCATCACAACCACCTGAAGGACTATTAAAATTATATATTCTCAAATATCTGCCCTAGAATTTGAGTCCGTGGGGCTAGAATGGACCCAGAAATCTACTTATTTAAGCACGAGCAGTAACTCTAGTACAAATGGTCCATGGAACATACTCTGAGAAAAAATGAGATCCCCATGGGACTTCCCTGGTAGTCCAGTGGCTAAGACTCCATGCTCCCAATGCAGGGGGCCCAGGTTCAATCCCTGGTCAAGGAACTAGATCCCACATGCCGCAACTAAGAGTTCACACGCCACAAAATTCTGTATGCAGCAACTAAAAGATCCCGTGTGCCACAACTAAGACTCGGCACAGCCAAATAAATAAGTAAATATTTTTTAAAAAATGAGATCCATACAGCATCCCAGTCTTTCCTGGAGCTTCAATCTCAAAAGGCAGGGAATCAGAACCATGGACCTCAAAAGAGAACTAGCTTTCCAGTTCCTAAGATAACTAGTTCAATAAATTTTCCATAGGAAGGAGATGGGAAACAGATTGGATCACCCCAGAACTTACTCATGGTGACGTGACTTAGAGGGTGGTGCAGAAGCAGGTGCAGCCCTTGGGGTCATGAGAAGTTTCCTGAAGTCTTCATTGGTGAGTTTTGATCTAGAGGGCGAAAATTTTAAAAATTAGTACCCAATAAGAATTGGAAAAGGAATATGTAAAAAATATGGTTCACTTTACTAGAAATCAGAGAAAAACAAATTAAAACAAAGAACATGCCACTTTTAATGCATCAGACTGTTAACGATTAAAAAGTTTGATAAATTGGACTTCTCTGGTGGCACAGTGGTTAAGAATCCACCTGCCAAAAAAAAAAGGTTTTCCCTGGTGGCGCAGTGGTTGAGAGTCCGCCTGCCAATGCAGGGGACACGGGTTCGTGCCCCGGTCTGGGAAGATCCCACATGCCGCGGAGCAACTAAGCCTGTGTGCCACAACTACTGAGCCTATGCTCTACAGCCCGCGAGCCACAACTACTGAAGCCCGCGTACCTAGAGCCCGTCCTCCGCAACAAGAGAAGCCACCGCAATGAGAATCCTGCACACTGCAACAAAGAGTAGCCACTGCTCGCGGCTACTAAAAAAAAAAGTTTTATAAATCAAGAATGAGTGAGAGGATGGGACTTCCCTGGTGGCACAGTGCTTAAGAATCCGCCTGCCAACGCAGGGGACACTGGTTCGAGCCCTGGTCCGGGAAGATCCCACGTGCCACTGAGCAACTAAGGCCGTGCGCCACAACTACTGAGCCTGCGCTCTAGAGCCTGCGAGCCACAACTACTGACCCCGCGTGCCTAGAGCCTGTGCTCCGCAACAAGAGAAGCCACCACAATGAGAAGCCCGCGCACTGCAATGAAGAGGAGCCCCCGCTTGCTGCAACTAGAGAAAGCCCTTGTGCAGCAACAAAGACCCAATGCAGCCAAAAATAAATAAATTACTAAAAAAAACCCCAACACAGGTGGCAAAGTTGATATATAGACAATATATCACCGATTAATTTTAATATTTTAATTCACAAAGCAATGATGTATTTTACTCAGATATGAATGTGTGTACACAAATGCATTTAAAAAGAGTAGGACAAAAAGATAAGTGTAAAAAAGGTAATGGTGGTTACCTCTAAGAAAGGGGATGGAATTGGGACGTTATCAAAGACAACATTACCCTTATTCTGATGTTTTAATTTCCTACAAGAATTAATTCCTATATAACGTGTAATTAAACATCAATTTTAAAAACTAGCACTCTCCCTGCCATAATTTCCCCTCTAATACTCTTATGCAGTTGGCCTGATCCAGTTAAAAGTTCACAAAGATAAAGAGCAAGCGGTATGATTTTTTGGTCATCCTTGCTGACAAGACATTCAGAATTCTTTCACCACCACCACCACCACTTTACTCATTACCCAGCTCATTCCCATGGTTCTACATCAAAACACTCACTGGTGGAAGGAGTGAGGATCGTCCACATCATGGCCATCTGGGGCCAAAGGGTTGGAGAACGGCTCGCCTAAGAAAAGGAATTGATGTTAATTTAATCAATCTCTTAGAGTCAGGTCTTGTGCAAAGGTTGGGGATCTACAGACGTCTTTTCCTGTAGTTGAGTTGCTCACAATCTAGTGAGGAAGAAAGGCAAGAACATCGACACTGACAATACAGGGTAACAAGTGCTGAAGTAGGAAAATTCAAGGAGCTATGGGAGCTCAGAGGAGGGGGCCCCTAAACCAGCGCTGGAGGATCAGCAAAAACTTCTTGAAGATGACACCTAAGATACTACACGAAAGATAAATTTACGGAACCAAAAATTAAGTGACGGGGTCTGGGGGTGGTTCACAGATAAATCTCATCTGTCGTGGGTTGGGGCAAGGACAAGATTGAGGGACAGTCTGGAGCTGCCCGGCCTCGCTCGGGGCCCAACTGCTTCGCCAGGCTACAAGCGCCACATCCCGGCCCGCCTCCACCCTCGCGCACACAGCCGGCTTAAATTCTGAGGCCAAAATAACGCGCCAAGTGTCCCGAGTCCCGCGGGGAAGAAAGGGCAGATGACCCAAGCCTTACTATCTCGCTCCGGCATTTCGTCCGCGGTATTTCAACCCAGCAACGACCGAGGACCCTACAACAACACGGCAACGACAGGCGACTGCCCCCAATGCACCTCAAGAGTCCACCCACAGTGCCTTTCGTGCCCCAGCTTTTCCGCCGCAACAGAGGGCGGAGAAATCCGAGTAAGAGTTGACCCGCAATGCTTTTATGGCATTGGCTAAACTTGGTCCCGCCCCTTACGCCAGCCAACCTATCCCGGGGCTGGAGCGTCCGCGGCTGGTCTGATAGGATCACTTGGCCGGAAGGTCTAGGGCGGATGATTTGGTATTAGCCGAGATGGCGGCTGCTGCAGCGAGTAGGGGGATCCGTGCCAAATCGGGCCTCCGTGAAATTCGTATCCACTTATGCCAGCGCTCGCCCGGAAGCCTGGGAGTCAGGTGAGGCGCGGCCCGGTGAGGCGGCGGGCTTCGGGACGCCGGGGTCACGACCTCGACCTCCCGGGTGTTTGAGGAGGCCCGCGCCCACACCGCACGGACGGTGCTCTTTTCGGCCTTGCAGGGACTTCATCGAGAAACGCTATGTGGAGCTGAAGAAGGCGAACCCCGACCTGCCCATCCTAATCCGCGAGTGCTCCGATGTGCAGCCCAAGCTTTGGGCCCGCTACGGTGAGCAGAGGACGCCGGGGACCTGAGACCCCGGTGGAGGAACAAGGGTTCGAGAAAAGAAAGGGCCGCCCAAGGTCACACAGAAACCTGTTCAGGAACTGAATTCGGACTTGCTGTTGACCTCGTTGCAGATAAGGAAATATACATTCGCAGGGTTACAGGATGCTTTGTGTCCCAATAACATCTATGTGGAGGCGGGCCCTGTCCTGCATAGGGATCAGGAGCTGTCGTCTTTGTAATTCACAACAGGCTTCAGATAGGGGAGAAGGGATGCTGGTCCAGTCCATCAGTGTAGGTCCTTCCAAATTGTGTGGCCAGTGCCGGTCCAGACAGAGTGTGAGAATCTCAATAGTAAAAATCTAAAATAATGACTGTGTTGAGCACTTACTGCTAGGCCCTGTGCTGAGTGCTTTCCTGCCTAAATCTCATTTAACCTTAATTAATATGAGGGGTGGATTCTTTGGTTATTCAGCTAGTATGTATAACAGGGTTGAGCTTCTACCTCTGTTCCCCCTTCCTAGACTGCACTTCTGCCAGACTTCCATGGCTGGCTCTTTGTTATAATTCAGACTCCTCAAAAAGGCATTCCCTGGCCAGTTATGTAACATTGCCCCTTTACCCTATACAATTTTACCACATACTTATTAATATATTACCTATGTGTCATTTTACCACAATTTGAAAATTACAGCCATGTTGTCTGACACATAGGGACACACAATAAATATTTATACTTACTGAATAATGGTATTTTTAATCACGGCTTTTAACTAAATCTCACCCTAGCAATGTCTGGAGGACGGCAGGGAGTCACACCCAAGGCAGATCCATTATAACAGTGGACAACTGCAGTATGCCATGCACTAAACATTGTTTGGAGGAGGAACAAAGGTTTTCCTCCCAAAAGCCAGTAGACTAGAGAAGGAGATGGACACAAATAACTTTAGTTTAGATGAACAATGGGAGCCACTGAATGGGTACCATTAAAAGGCAGGCTCATGTAATACACTGCTCACAATGGTTAATAATAAATGCCTACCATGCCCCTTAAAACGTTCCTGAAACACTTTCCTTCCCATTATGACCGCCCAGAATCAGCCGAAATTCTACTACCCTTCCTATCCTACCAAGACTGTAAGTTGAAGACAGAGACCTTTTATTATACTTTGGTAGCCCGTACAGTGCAGAGCGGATACTTAATCACCTCCCTCTCTCTTCAGCATTTGGCCAAGAGAAGAATGTCTCTTTGAACAACTTCAGTGCTGATCAGGTAACCAGAGCCCTGGAGAATGTGCTACGTGGCAAAGCCTGAAGCCTCCACTGAGGATTAAGAGCAAGAGCCCCAGAGCCTGAGCTCTGCTGGACTGAGTACAATGTGGAGAAATGTGTTCTGTTCTTTATAAAGCTTGTGCTGAAAATGCTGTCTCAGGATGTTCTGTTTCTTATTCCACCGACTACCCCTTATTGTGCAATCAAATGAGGCAAAGCAGCTGAATATAAAAATAAAACTTATTTTATTCCATCCCATGAAAAGCCACCAGCTGCTGAAGAAAAAAAAAAAAGAAAGAACGAACAAGAAAAAAGGAGATTCTATGGACCCAGATTAAGTAGGCCACGCTGGGTTCCCTCTGGTCCTCCCGCCTGGACATTGCTGGGTAAAACAGGAGGAGCTGGGATCCAGAGATCTTGACTTAGGCTTAGGTGTGGGAGCAGAGGGCATGATGTCATTATGGTTCTAAACCTCCCAAAGGGGCTCTGTGGGCCAGGAAGCTGGGGAGTGGGGGAGATGGGGAGTGGAGTACATGACTTTGAGAAGTCAAGTCACCCATGAAGAGCTGTCTGCTGGAGAGCATGCACACGATCCTGGAGCTGTGCTACCTCCTCATGCCTTTGTAGGGCCTGCAGCCCTGACTGCTGCAAGAAGGCCTGGGCAGCCTGAGAGCAGGGAAGAAAAGGATTCAACACTGGGTCCCTCAGTGCTAACACGCAATTACCACAGCCTTATGGGTTAGCCCACGTCTTCTTGGAAGAATGCATTCCCAACAAGAGTATGGAAGTTCGGACCTGGAGCCCACATAGGCTAGCCAGGCCCAGAGCAATGACTAAAGTTACTGGAAGGAAAGGGGCCATGGTGAGACCAGAGGCTTCAGAACAGAAGGATTGGGGACTAAGGCCAGAAACCCACCCCTGGCTGATAGAGGAACAGCAGTTGCAGCAGCTCCAAACTCTGGCCTACTACTTCAGTGTCAGAGAAGGCCAACGTGTCCAGCAAGGAGGAGAGCAGGGGCCCTGGCCACAGACGCTGACAGTAAGCAGGACCTTTCTCTGCAACGTTGCACAGAACCGTGAGCACCTGCAGACAGATATATGTACACAGTCCCCACAAACGATGAAAACCAAAGATTTTAACGATAGCTTCTGTGGAATGCTGACCACATGCCCAGGCACTGTGCCAAGTAGTTTTATATGCATATTCTGTAATCCCCTCAGCCACCCTCAGGTAGGATTACTATTCCCAATTATAAATGAGGAAACTGAAGCCTAAGGTGGTTAGTTGATTTGCCCAAGGTTAGTTACTAGTAAATTACAGTTTAGGGACTCACACCTAGACTGTCTGGTCTATGACTGATGGTCTGGCCCTGAAGCCATCCATACCACACCACCTGCCAGCTCTCAGCTAAGGGTACTTCTGAGGGCTCAGGGCTGCTCCCACTGTTTACACTTTGGCCACCAGACCTTGGACTCAAGTGACCCCAATACCTACCAACACGCTCACCACATTAGATACAGACAACAGGTGCAAGAGGGGCTCAATCAGATCCAGGGAGAGCAAGGAGGTGCAGAAACTAGGACTGTTTGCTGGAAGGGAAAATGTCAGGGTGAAGTTCCTCCAACTGGGGCATGAAACCAACCCACTCCCAATCCTACCCTTGTCAGCCCAGGCCATGAGGAATTATTCCCAGTATCTAAAGGCCCAGGCCTAGGCAGATTATGGTGCTTACCAGTGAGGTTGTTAAGGAGCCAGAGGCCCTCAGGAAGCAGGCTGGGCTGTTTCTGGAGGAGGAACTGCAGGAGGATAAATAAGGCTGCCACAACACGCTCATCTCGGAGCTGCAGTTGCCCTCCCACAGCCTCTGCTGCTGCCTCTGTTAGCAAGTTGCTTAGACACCGAAGCACAGGGCATGCCAGCTGCAAAGACGAGTTAGGGTTCAGGTTTAAGGAGGAAGGGGCAATCTGCACACTGGAGCAGGAGCTGAGTAAAAAGAAAGGTCACCCAGAGGTTGACCTGTCCTCTTCACCTACCAGCTCCAGTCCTGCATCCTCAGTTCTCTGGACAGCCCCAGCCAAGTCCAACAGCAGCAGCCCCAGGGTGGACAGAGCACCCTGGGTGATGAGCAGGGCATTGTTGACCTGGCTGGGCAATAGGAAGCAAGTAGTCACTACTCGGTCAATCCTACCTTTAAGGTGGCAAATGGCCTAGGTCTGTGGGTTTCCTGAGCTCCAAGAAGAGAGGACCATAAAACAAGGAAAACTCAGCACAACAATTCCAGAAACCAAAGTTCAAAAACCTGAGTGTCATGGAAGGAAGCCCCAGGGGAGGTTTGTGGCACTTCCCCAATTCGCCCATTACCTGCAGATGATGTAGTGAAGGCACCAGGCAAACTCCACAGCTACTCCGAGGTTCAGCTTTGGGCCAGGTTGCAACAGTTGCAGCATATGTTGTGGGAGAGTGGAGCCCAGGACAGAGCTGTCAGTAGAAGCAAAGCTGTGAGTAGGAACCACAGAAGGCAAGATGCCAGTCACTCTTCCCAAACCCTGAGAGCAGGTGGGAAAGCATCCAAACCCAAAGCTCTTCCCAGTCAGGCACATGGGGTTGAAATGTGCAACAGCTTTGGAAACAAGATTCGATCAGGCATCAGGGGCTACACTACCAAGTAGGTCACACCTGCCTACACATCTGGAGACTCAATTTTACTTACGGGATGATCTTCTCTGGAGCTTCCTTAGCCTGCAGAAGCTGGGACAAGGCATATCCAAGAGCTTCCAGCACAGTCAGATGGGGAGACTAGAAGCAGACAGAGTAGGGATCTGACTCTGGAACCTAGGCCATAAGATTTCCTGAGACTTTCAACCCCTTAGCACAGGGCAGAGGCTGGAGCTGCCTACTCAAAGCAGGTGGGGCATGTGGAGAGACGTGAAGGGAGGGGTGCCCAGAGAGGAAGCAAGGAGGTGGACACTTACCTGGATGCAGGCAGCCAAGGCCGGAACAATGCCCTGTGGCAGGAGCTGCCTTCTCACAGCCTCACTCTCCACAATCAGGTTACCCAGTGTATACAGACAGAGCTCCTGAGAGCAGGACAACAAAAGCACTGGGCTTGGCCTGTCTCAGGCCAGGGTGGGGTAGGGGTGGGAGTGGGGAAGCTGGAGCATACCTGTCCTTGAGGATCGGGGCACAGGGGAATGGGAGATGATGGGTGTGTGTATGGCTGGGGGCATCAGGAGAAACAGGTTTTCCTCTTTTGCCTACCTGCCAGCTCAAACTGGACCCAAAAGCACAATTTTTAAATCCAAACAAAGAACAAGGTAGGAAGGGGCAGGGCTTACTATAAAGTCTGAGCTGTGACCGGAGAGGTAGGTGAGAAGGTAGGAAGTGGCTGGCAGGCAGGCCTCAACTACTGCAGACTGCTCAGAGTGAGAGAGCTCATGAAGGCACCGAGCCGCCTCAAGCTGCAGCAGGGCCTGGTTGCTGGTCAGGAGCCCGACTAGGGTCCGAATGCTGCCCTCCAGCCTACATGAGTGAGCACCAGAGCCCTGCTCAGCCAGTGGCCCATCCCCCCCACACTCCTGTCCACCCCTCAGAGACCCAGCCACACACTCACACCACCTGCACTGACCTGATGAAGGTCTGTTGCGTCTCAGGGCGCTGCAAGCCTCGCCGAAGGCTGACCAGAGCCCCCTCTCTCTCCTTTTCCTCTGTCCCCCGCTGGGCTAACTGCAGGAACTGCTGGATCTGGAGCCCAGGGCAGGGAGAAGAGAGATGGCAACATATAGTTGCCAGAAAGCAAGGCATGAGTTCTGCTCTGCCCACTTCAGCTGTGAGCCCTTCAATATGGCACTATTCCTAGAACTCATCATTCACAGTAATATGGCCAATAAGTGTCAACCTTGCAGTAGAGTGGACAGAAGAGGGAATCAGAACTGGGTTTAATACAAGCCCTGCCACTTACGCTACAGGGGACTAAACCCCAGTTTCTCACCTGAGAAAAGAGCATAACATCTACTCTGCCTTTTTACTGTGTTATTTCAAGGATAACATTTAAACCTCTCAGCCTGACACAACCTATCCCTCTAGCGACTCTCCCCATGCAACCGACACTGCAACAACACTGCGCATCACATGACGTGTTTTTTAATGCTTCCAAGCTTTCGCATAATCTATTCTTTCTGCCTGGAATACCCTCCCCAGGTCCTCCACTTCCTTTAGATTTCTGCTCTCACTGCCTCTGGGAAGTTAGCTCTTTCTGGCTCCCTTTGGAAGACTCAGGGGTTTCTATTGTGCCTCATGTTTCCTTCATGACAGGTAGGAGCACATCTGTCTCCTTCAATGGGTTGTGAACACGTCAAAGAAAGGGACTCTCTCTTCATCTTTCTGTACCTCAGTACCCAGCATAGGTGCCTTGGTATAAAGTAAGCACACAATGAATAAATGGTATAACCTAGGTATAAGTACTTTATACTTATATATATATATATAAGTAAACTATATATGTAAACATAATATAAACAGGGGATACCCAATGCTTGCTGAATGAATAAATGAGCTAAAAGAAATTCTTTCGTTCACTTATTCCATAAATACTGAGCATCTACTATATGCCAGATACTGTATAGGCATCTGAGTTTTCAATGATGACAAATAAGATAAGGTCCAGTTTCCTTTTAGTCTAGTTGGAGAAACGGTAACAAGCAAACAATTAGTATGATTAATACTCTGCAGACCCACTTTAGATGCAGCAAATGCAAAGGCCTTGAGACAGGAAAGAGCCTGGTATATTGTTCCAAGAACTGAAAAGAGGACAATTTGTCTGAAATGAGTGAACTGATAAGGTTGGAAGTAGCAGAGGTTAGACCATGCTGGACTGTGTAGATCACAGGAAGGATTTTGGTCTTTGTGTTTTTAAAAGACGCATCTGACTGATGTATAGAGAATTAACTTGAGGAGGCAAAATTTCTGCAGATGACCTGTTAGGAGGCTGCTGTTAAGTATTCAGAAAAGAGGGTGGTGGCGATCGTGATGGCAACGCCATTTAAAAGACTCCACAGCTCTTTAGGAGGTTAAAAAAAAAGTGGGGGGGGGGGGAGCTAGGACTTGATGATGTATTGATGTGGGGATGAGGGATAGAGTTGTCGAGGATGATTCCCTGGTTTCCGGCTTGGCCCACTAGACGGAAGGAGGTATTGAAGGGACCAAGTTCAGGTTTGGGGGCGGACCTCGAGTACAAGAGAAGGTATTTGCCGCTACCTGGTGTGGATCTCACCAAGCACCCTGCCCCCTCACCTCGGCTTCCCCGAAGATCATGGCCACACATCCCTCCTCGGCTTCCTCCAAGGCTTCGTCTCTCAGCAGCCTCTTGCTGACCAGCTGCTGCTCTCTCCGTGCCTTCCGCAGTGCTGGGAGCAAAGGAGCCGCTTGATCATGCGAGGGGCACCCAGGACCCAGAACCCATCTCCAACCCTGGAAGCCTCCTCACCCCTACTCCGACCGCCATACCCTCATCCTCCCGTGTTCCCTCGCCCGCCCGCACCTGCCTCCCGCTCCCGCCGGCGGCACCGTAGCTCCTCCACCCCGCAGCATAACGGCTTGAGGCGGCCCCGCTGTCGGCTCCACATGCTGGAACTGGAGTAAACCTGCACCAGAGAGAACGCAACAGGGCCCAGGAGTCTAGACGATGGTACGGACTGCGCAGCCGCAGCGTAGAGCGGAAGGGGAGGTCCAGTGGGCGGGGCATGACGTGAAGTGAAGGAGGGGCGGGACGGGGCGGGGCGGAGCGAAGGTTAGAGGAGGAGTGGGATCTCTAGACGAACGAATTCCAGATAGCTGCCCCTTCCCTTGGCCTCCGGCTTTTCGGCTTCCGATCTAGTAAAGGAAGTAACCCAACCTCGACCCGGACAGCCCCAGGCCCCTAGCGTCACCTTCCACTCAGCAGACACAACCTACCCACCCCTAACAGATTCTAAACGAACATTCAAAACTACCCCGAGTTCTAGGAAGATGTCGAACGCCATTTCACTAATAACACGGCTCTCAGTGATGAAAGCTGGCTAACCCCTGGAAGTGCATTACCTTATTGAATGTTCGCCATGACAATTATCCTCATTTATCAGGTGAGAAAAAGGAAACAAATTCAATTATGTGTCACTGTTCTGGGTAAAAGTGAACCGCAAGGGCTTCCCTGGTGGCGCAGTGGTTGAGAGTCCACCTGCCGATGCAGAGGACACGGGTTCGTGCCCCGGTCCAGGAGGATCCCACATGCCGCGGAGCGGCTGGGCCCGTGACCATGGCCGCTGAGCCTGCGCTTCCGGAGCCTGTGCTCCGCAACGGGAGAGGCCACAACAGTGAGAGGCCCGCGTACCGCAAAAAAAAAAAAAAAAAGAAAAGAAAGCAAGCTACTACTTAGACAAATGTGCAAGTAAGAACAAATCCAGGAATGGGAACTGTTCTTCAAACCCATTTCCTTCCCTTTAATTTAATTCCACCTCTTGGAGTCAATTGATGAAGTCTTTGATTTCTTCCACAAAACATCTAGTTAAATATCTGCAGACCATCATCCTGTTCTCCATATCTTCTCTTCAGGTCCAGCATCCATCCAGCCTCTGGACAGCCACTTATTGAGCACCATTTATTCATTTAACTTTATTATTATTTTTTTTTTATTTTGGCCGTGCAGCTTGAGGAATCTTAGTTCCCCCACCAGGAATCGAACCCGTGCCCCTTGCAGTGGAAGTGCAGAGCCCTAACCACTGGACCACCAAGGAATTCCCTGAGCACCATTTATTAATGCACCATGCTCTGGCTGGGGATAGGATCTGGGTCTTGTCCCCTTCCTCATGGGGCATGCTGGCTTCTAACACCTACATCTTTCTCCTGGTTGGGAAGATAAGGCAAGTTCCCAGGAAAAATCTGTGCTCTGCCCAGAGTGTCTGCTCAAATAGTTACAGCTGCCCAAGCTGTTTTTTATTTGGGGTTTTTGTTTGTTTGTTTGTTTTTGTTTTTTGCACTTATCTGCCTGGCGATTCTGTTAATCCTGTAAGAAACAGCCCCATGTTCTCTCTACTACAAGGCTAGCTGTTCCTTTCTCTAGAGCTCCTCCAAGTCCTTGTCTCCTCTGTAAGAGTCCTCTTCACTATGGACTGTAGTTCTGCATCTGCATTTGCCTCCCGCACCTACTAGAGTACTTGAGGAACCATGTGATGGTCACATCAGCATCCCAGGGCTTGGCATTTAGCGCTGGCACTTGGTTTAGACAAACGATAGATATTTTTTGAATCAAGATGTTAGTTGGGGACCTTTGCAGAAACATTATTGCCCCTCTTAGCTTGGACCCCTCATGCAGAGTGTCTCCCCTAAGGTGATGGAATTTTTTAACCATTTTTAAAAAATTGAAGTATAGTTAACTTACAATGTTGTGTAGTATATATATTGGGTTGGCCAAAAGGTTCGTTCGTTTTTTTCCGTAAGATGGCTCTAGTAGCACTTAGTTGTCTTTAACTTCATTCAAAATGATTTTGTTAGATTGTATGTGACAGCTGTCATATCAGCATGCATTTTAAAAAAGAGTTATCGAAATTGGTGAATTTTTGTGTAGCCATTTTAATATTGAAGATGGAAGGAAAAAAGCAACATTTTTGGCATATTATGCTTTATTATTTTAGGAAAGGTTAAAAACGCAACCGAAACGCAAAACAAGATTTGAGCAGTGTATGGAGAAGGTGCTGTGACTGATCGAACACGTCAAAAGTGGTGTGCGAAGTTTCATGCTGGAGATTTCTCACTGGACAATGCTCCACAGTCGGGTAAACCAGTTGAAGTTGATAGCGATCAAATCGAGACATTAATTAAAGACAATCAACTTTATACCACGCGGGAGATAGCCGACATACTCAAAATACCCAACTCAAGCGTTGAAAATCATTTGCACCAGCTTGGTTACGTTAATCACTTTGATGTTTGGGTTCCACATAAGTTAAGCGGAGGGAAAAGAAACTTCTTGACCATATTTCCGCATGCAATTCTCTACTTAAACGTAATGAAAACGTTCCATTTTTAAAACAAATTGTGATGGGCGATGAAAAGTGGATACTGTTAGGTGAGCCGACATGGGTTGTGAAAGAATTCACAGAAATATTAACAACGGAAGAAAAGAAAGTTTTTATTCCTCCACTTTCCAAGGGAGGAAAGGGGCCAGACACATAGGGTGGCATTGGCCCCAAAGGGTGGGGTTTGAATCTTTTATTAGGCTTCAAAGGGCAAGATGCAGGAAAAGGAGGTGGGTTCATGTATATTCTGGTCCACAGCAGTACCGGGGCTGGCTGTGTGTCTATAGGATGTGGTTTTTCGGAGAATAGACTTGCAGTCTTCAGTAATTTTCCAGGTCTCGGGTGTCTGAAAGAGACTTAATAGGTGTCCTTGACAGGTATTACTCCATTTTGAATCATGTTAGGTGGGTTTACAGATACTGTACAATAACGTGGAATGGAAGAGATCGTGGGTCAAGCGAAATGAACACCACCAACCACACCAAAGGACGGTCTTCATCCAAAGAAGGTGATGTTGTGTATATGGTGGGATTGGAAGGGAGTCCTCTATTATGAGCTCCTTCCGGGAAACCAAACGATTAATTCCAACAAGTACTGCTCCCAATTAGACCAACTGAAAGCAGCACTCGACAAAAAGCATCCGGAACTAGTCAACAGAAAACGCATAATCTTCCATGAGGATAACGCAAGACCGCATATTTCTTTGATGACCAGACAAAAACTGTTACAGTTTGGCTGGGAAGTTCTGATTCATCCTCCATATTCACCACACATTCACCTTCGGATTTCCATTTATTTCGGTCTTTACAAAATTCTCTTAATGGAAAAAATTTCAGTTCCCTGGAGGAATGTAAAAGGCACCTGGAACAGTTCTTTGCTCAAAAAATAAAAAGTTTTGGGAAGATAGAATTATGAAGTTGCCTGAAAAATGGCAGAAGGTAGTGGAACAAAAGGGTGAATATGTTGTTCATAAAGTTCTTGGTGAAAATGAAAAAATGTGTCTTTTATTTTTACTTAAAAACCAAAGGCACTTTTTGGCCAACCTGGTAGATATATATATTCTTTTTCAGATTCTTTTCCATTATAGGTTATTATAAGATACTGAATATAGTTCGTGTGCTATACAGTAGGTTCTTGTTGTTAAGGTGATGGAATTTCCTGAGGAGCCAGGCTTCAGTGGCCTGAGTCTTCTGAATGCAGAGACTCTGATGAAGAAAATAACAATGAAGGGTTATTGTTACAACCTTAGCCGTAGAGCTGGGATTCCAAGCCTTTTTGTCTGACTGCAGAGTCAGTGTATTTCACACTGAACTATACTCGTATCTTGGTCCTCAGGGATGTCCCAGTGACATGGTCTGGCCTTTAGGCATGGCTTAGGGTATTAGAACATGCCCAACAGGACACACAGGGAGCAGTGTGGTCCAATGGGGCTTCCTTGTTTGGATTGTGGACAGATGGAGCTACTTCTGGAAAAAGGGAAGTGAGAATTCAAATGTTTTTCATGTAGCTCTTTGGCCAGAAATCCAGAAGTTCAGACTTGTGAGGGCTGTTTTAAAAGCATAGCCCTTCTAAAATTGAGGGCAGTCATCAATTAGATCCCTTGAACTGTAACTTGCTTAATAAATAATATCGTGTAACCTGCCTTCACCTATCAAGCTTGCCTTAATTGTTCCTGCAAATTGCATACCCTCATGTAGCTTACACAATATGTCACAAGACTCCTTTAACTGCCCCTCTGTGGATAACACCTCTGACATATGGGTTGCTATAGTAACAGTTCCTTAAGTTGATTTTCAGGAACTTAGAGTCAGCTCTTGCCAGGTTGTGTTCCAGCTGATTAAGACTGCTTGGAACCACTGACCCTCCAACTGGGCCTGTGCGAGTGTTGGATGGATGGCCTTTTGACAACAGAAGGCCAAAACTTCACCCTCAGATCATGCTAATGCCACCACTTTCTGAACATGCATCCCATGAAGAAGGATGTAACTCAGATACACCTGAGCAGAATACTGATTACCTCACCTTTTTCCTGTCCCCAATCACCTTCCCCTGTACCTCCAACCACCCTATACCCTTCACCCATAAATATCCCAAGCCCCTTGCCTTCAGGGAGGTGAATCTGAGACTTGTTCTCCCTGCTCCTCACTTAGATGCCTTGTGAATAAACTCTTTCTCTGCTACAAACCAAAGCATCTCGTCTCAGTGTTTGGCTTACTGCCTGTTGGGCAAACAAACCTGGTTTGGTAACAATTCCCACCCTCTGGGACACTTGCTTTTTTTTCTTAACAAAGCAGTTGAGTTACTAATTAATCCTCATTCAACATAGGTCCAGCTTTTCATTCCTAGGGCATAGGAATTGTCCTGGGGAAAGGGCAGGAGATAGCTAGGTACAAGTGGGAAAATTATATTTAGGAATATCTCATTTCTCAAATTTCAGGGTGGGGAAGTGGAAACTAAGAGAGCGAGGGACTTGGCCAATGTGTCTCTGTTAAACACATAGACTTCTCTACTTTTAAGAAAGCTATCACTTTAAAAAATTGTGAGGGGACTTCCCTGGCGGTCCAGTGGTTAAGACTCTGCTCTTCCAATGCAGGGGGAACGGGTTTGATCCCTGGTCGGGGAACTAAGATGCCACATGTCATGCGGCCAAAAAAAAAAAGCTGTTATTTCTTAATAAACAAATTTAAAGAACAAGTCAGCAAAAAAAAAGGAGGGCGGGGGAGCTATTCCTCAGACCAACTTTCTTCTCTTGAACCTAATTCTAGCCCTTGGAGTCAATAGATGAAGTTTGCAATCTCGTCCACAAAATATCCAGTTAAATACCTTAGGATATTCAGGGAGTTGGACTTGGGTGACAGGAGGTTAACAGTAATTACCAAGACTAGGGAAAATTAAGGAACTACCGGGGTTGAGTCACTGGGCTATAGGCAGGGGACGTGAGAGTCCTGGCCTGAGGCAGTGAGGATCTTCCTTTCCCCATCCCAGACAAGGCTGGGGGCGCCTGAGTCATCAGGGCACTGCCTGAGGCACAGTGCCCTAGACACCTTGCAAGATACTTCCTGTTATGGCTCCTCTCCTGGCAAAATCATTCACTGCAAAATTTCCTGGGACAGCGGATGGGGTGGTTGGGAGGAGGAAATGTGGGGAGTGACAGGGTTCAAAGAGGAGGGAACGGAGTGACATCCCAGGGTTACATAAACTTTCAGAGGCTGCCAGAGGGTAAGGACAGATAAGTTTGTGGAGCCTGGAAGCCGACGAGAGCCGCTGTAAAGGAAAGAAGCCAGGCGGGGAGGCAGAGGTTCTGAGGACCTATCGACCATGGTGAGTGTATGCTCTTGGGGCCGAAGGAGGGCTACTCGGGGAACCTTAGGGACCGGCAGGATCCGCCCTGACCTCCGCTGTCTTCGCAGGTGTTTGTGCCCTGTCTGCTGCTGCTCCTGCTGCCAGTGCTACGTGTGTCTGCGGCCACACCAGAGCCCTGCGAGCTGGACGAAGATGATTTCCGCTGCGTCTGCAACTTCACGGATCCGAAGCCTGACTGGTCTAGCGCCATGCAGTGTATGGTTGCTGTCGAGGTGGAGATCCGTGGCGGCAGCCACAACCTGGAACAGTTTCTAAAGGGCGCCGACGTCGACTCGAAGCAGTACGCTGACACGATCAGGGCTCTGCGCTGGCGGCGGCTCACGTTGGGCGCTGCCCAGGTTCCTGCTCTGCTTCTGGTCGCCCTTCTGCGTGCTCTCGGTTACTCCCGGCTCAAGGAACTGACGTTTGAGGACCTGGAGGTAACCGGCCCGATGCCGCCGCCGCCTCTGGAAGCCACTGGACCTGCGCTCTCCACCCTCAGTCTCCGTAACGTGTCGTGGGCAACAGGAGGTGCCTGGCTCGGCGAACTGCAGCAGTGGCTCAAGCCTGGTCTCAGGGTACTGAACATCGCGCAAGCACACTCGCTTGCCTTTGCCTGCGCACAGCTCCCCACCTTCCAGGCCCTCACCAGCCTAGACCTGTCTGACAATCCTGGACTCGGCGAGCGCGGGCTGATTGCGGCTCTCTGTCCGCACAAGTTCCCGGCCCTCCAAGGTCTAGCGCTACGCAACGCGGGGATGGAGACGCTCAGCAGCGTGTGCGCTGCGCTGGCGGCGGCGAGTGTGCAACCCCACCGACTAGACCTCAGCCACAACTCGCTGCGCGCCACCGCCCCGGGCGCTACCTCGTGTGCCTGGCCCAGCGCACTGAGCTCTCTCAACTTGTCGTTCGCGGGGCTGGAGCAAGTGCCTAAAGGACTGCCGCCCAAGCTCAGCGTGCTTGATCTCAGCTGCAACAGGTTAAGCAGGGCGCCGCGGCCAGACGAGCTGCCCGAGGTAAATAACCTGACACTGGACGGGAATCCCTTTCTGGACCCTGGAGCCCTCGAGTACCAAGAAGACCTGAAGAGCTCCGGTGTGGTCCCAGTCTGTGCACGTTCCGCCTTGACCATGGGGGTGTCAGGAGCCCTGGCACTGCTTCAGGGAGCCGGGGACTTTGCCTAAGGCCCAGTGGAGAAGGGGGAGAGGAATTAATTGGCTCAGATTGTCCTGGCTCTGGGAGAGCCTCGTCAGGACATCTCAACCAACCAACCCTCTGCCCCATCTTCATTAAAATCTTAAACAGCGGGTCCATGACATTCACTCAACAGACATTTACTGGGCACACTGCTGGATAGCGAATCCATTATACTTAAACTTTCTTCATCCTAACTCCCTAGAAACCATACCTGCCCTTACTTAGAAAAGAACTACAGGGGCAGAAAGGGCAGGGAAAAGTCGCCTGTCTAGGGCTGTGTGGCAGAACCAAGGGTTTCTGCCCAATGCGGGCTTTCTGAACAGATTCCTGGCACCTGTTAAAGGATGTTTGAATGGTAAACATGCCTAGGAGGATACAGAATGTTTCCTCTCTGGTACATTTTCCAAGAGTCAGCTTCTCCCTTTCCAAGGTAATAAAACCCAGAGCCATTTGCTTATTTTCACTCTCTTTTTTTCCTCCAACCCCCAGTGAGGAGAGACAGCTATGCCACTTGTTCTACATAAGCTCTGAGTTTTATAATTTCAGGGTTCCTCTCCTGTAGCGTACAGCCCCTCTGCACACACAGGTACACTGGCTTTCGCTGTGTCATGTAATGGGGAGTTTGGGGTTGGGGAACTGATAGAAGATGCTGTCATTTAACAGCCTGTCTCTGAACCAGAGATCTTGTGACTATGTTAGTATATGTGTGTATATTCGTTCTTTGATTTGCAAACAGGATAACACCTTAGACCCTTCACAGCTTCGCAGACCCCTGCACAGGGCAATTAATAGTATACGTCCTCTGAACCACATTATCTCAGCGACCCAGGACATCAGCCAAGCAGCCAAGAGGTACTGTTCCTTCTAAGGGTCCCTTCTTCATTACATCAAGGAGGCAGCCACACCCAGCAGAGATCTAGGTATCTGCCTCCAGGGGGACCTCAAGAGGAGTGGGAGGAGGCATGTAAACATAGCCCTCCAGGCTGCCTCCCTCCAGTGTCCAGAACCACACAGATAGGAATGGAGAATGCAAATTAACATTGATGGGAGAGTTACACAGGTTATCAGACCATGGGCTCAAAGAGTCATAGGGGCAGCTAAATAAACTGCCAATCTATGTGAACCACACTGACTCCATTTTGTCACCTCCATCTTAGGCCCACAGTCTTGCCCCTCCCCTTTCTGCACAACTGAGCTTTAGTCTACTCACAAGGAGTGCACCCAAGCCAGATTACTTTCCTAACAACTTTTACTCTTGCCTTCATGTGATATGAAAACTGGAAGAATGCCTTTTTTGACACAGATGGTTAATGGTCATGAGACCCCCCCCAGGAGGAAAAAGCCCCGGTTCCCTTGGATGCAGATGTGCATCTTACTTGGTAGTCAAATTCTGTTTTTCGCTTTGGTCCCTTTAAATCCAAGGTATCCCCTTCGCAGAGCGCCGCTGTGAATGCCTCTGGATCCTAGCTGTATGTAAGTTCACAATACGCATTATGTAATATGGCTGTATGTCAGTACGCACAATAAACTTCAAAATTGCACTTTATGGAGTTGCCTGCTTTGTTTTTTGGTCTCAAGGTTCTTTCTCAGTTCGGTAGATATTATTCAATATCTCTGCCTCCCAACACTTTTGCATGTGGATAGACAGTTTTCCCAATACCATTTTTTGAAAAGACATTAAATGGTCTTGGCATCCTTGTCGAAAATCATTTGACCATATATGTGAGGTTTTATTTCTGGGCTGTCTATTCAATTCTATTGGTCCATATATCTGTTTTTTTTTTTTGTTTTTTTTTTTTTTTGCGGTACGCGGGCCTCTCTCACTGCTGTGGCCTCTTCCGTTGCGGAGCACAGGCTCCGGACGCGCAGGCTCAGCGGCCATGGCTCACGGGCCCAGCCGCTCCGCGACACGTGGGATGTTCCCGGACCGGGGCACGAACCCGCGTCCTCTGCATCAGCAGGCGGACTCTCAACCACTGCGCCACCAGGGAAGCCCCATATATCTGTTTTTATGCCAGTACCACACTGTTGTGGTTACCGTAGGTTTGTAATAGGTTATGAAATCACGAAGTGTGAGATCTCCAATTTTATTCTTTTTTTCAAGATTGTTTTGGCTCTTTGGGGTCCCTTGAGATTCCATATGAATCTTAGGATGGATTTTTCTATTTCTGCAAAAAATGCCATTAGATTTTGACAGGGATTTAATTAAATCTGTAGCTTGCCTTGGGGAGTGTTGATATCCTAATAATAATTATTTTAATTATTAATAATTATTAATAATAATTAATAATTATTATTTAATTATTAATAATTATTAATAATTATTATCCTAATAATAATAATCGGATCCTTCCGATCCATGAATATGGGATGATTTTCCATTTACTTGTGTCTTCTTTAATTCTTTCAGCAATTTTTGTAGTTTTCATTGTAAGTCTTTCATCTCTTCAGTTAATTTCTAAGTACTTTATTTTATTTTTTGATGCTATTGTAAATGGAATTGTTTTTCTTAATTTCCTTTCCAGACTGTTCATTGTTAGTGCATAGAAACTGCTGGACTGAAACAAATAGACTGCCAGATAGTTCTCCTGCAAAGACAGGTTTCTTTGGGATCAGCAGAGAATTGCAATTCAGGGGTCTGCAACCACGGCGAGCTATCAATACATGCAAGTTTCTGTATGGCAAAGGTAGGAGAACACTTTTATACAGAGGAAAAGGAAGGTGGGAGGGCTCCTTGCCAGTAAAAAAGGAGTCTTTCTTCTTCCTGTTGGGCTCTGCTAAGGTCTCAGGGCATGAAGCAGTCCCTTCTGGTCTCCCAAGTCTATTTAATTGAGGTTTCTGTTTATTTTTTTACAAAACTCACTGGATTTTGTTTGTTGGTTTTGTATGCTTCAACTTTGCTGAATTTGTTTATCAGTTCTAACAGGTTTTTTTGTGTGGAATCTTCAGGATTTTCTACATATAAGATCATGTCATCTGTGAACAAAGACAATTTTACTTCTTCCTTTCCAGTTTGGATGTCTTTTGTTTCTTTTTCCTGCCTAACTTCTTTGGCTAGGATCTCCAGTACTATGTTAAATAGAAGTGACAAAAGTGGGCATCCCTGTCTTGTTCCTGATCTTAGAAAGTTTTGTCTTTCACCATGGAGTATGATTGATGTTACGTTCATAAGATAATCTTCATTAAGATGAGGGAAACAGCATGATTGTATGCAGATAGGAATAAGATATATATATTTTCTCTTTATTCTGGTAAAAAATATATATATATAGTAAAGTTTGCCATTTTAACCATTCTTAAGTGTAAGGTACAGTGGTATTAATTACATTCACAGTATTGTGCAACCATCACCACAATTTCCAGAATTTTTTTGTCACCCCAAGAGAAACTCTGTACCCGTTAAGCAAATACTCTCCACTTCCCTTCCCCTAGAGCCTGGGAACATCTAATCTACTTTCTGTCTCTATGAATTTGCCTATTCTACATATTGAATATAAGTGGGATCATACAGTATTTGTGTCTGGTTTATTTAACTTAGTATAATGTTTTCAAGGTTCATCTATGTTGTAGCATGTGTCAGTACTTCATTGCTTTTTATGGCTGTATGATACGCCATTGTATTATAAACTACATTTTGTTTATTAATTCATCTATCGATGGACAGATTTGGCTATTGTGAATGATGCTACTATGAACATTTTAGTACACAGATCTGTTTATGTACCCCTTTTCAGTTCTTTTGCATATATACCTAGGAGAAGTTTTGCTGGATCATATGGTAATTATATGTTTAATGTTTTGAAGAACCTCCAAACTCTTTTCCACAGCGGCTGCACCATATTACATTCCCATCAGCAATGGATGAGGGTGTGGACTTCCCTGGTGGTGCAGTGGTTAAGAATCTGCCTGCCAGTGCAGGGAACACGGGTTCGAGCCCTGGTCTGGGAAGATCCCACATGCCGCGGAGCAACTAAGCCTGTGCGCCACAACTGCTAACCCTGCCCTCTACAGCCCGCGAGCCACAACTACTGAGCCCCTGTGCCACAATTACTGAAGCTCACGTGCCTAGAGCCCGTGCTCCGCAACAAGAGAAGCCACTGCAATGAGAAGCCCATGCTCCACAATTAAGAGTAGCCCCGGTTTGCCGCAACTAGAGAAAGCCAGAGCGCAGCAACGAAGACCCAACGCAGCCAAAAATACATTAATTAATTTTAAAAAATGTATGAGCGTTCTTATTTATCCACTTTCTCACCAACGGTTTTCTTTTTAATTACGTTACCTCTTTTTATTTTACAATACATTTCAAAAATGCCATGAAAGTTGCCTTAACTGCTCTATAAGACCTGGAATCAAAGAACACTGAGAATTAGAACACACAAACATCAAGCTGTAATACCTACTTGTGCTGAACGATTACTACCAAAAGGATGTCATTTTTTAAATAAGCAGATGTGTGTGAATGCAAAATACAATACAAACTTGTTAAAACAGAACAGTAAACTTTGTTTCAATGGCTATAGAAAGGAGGTGGTTTTGTTTTTTTTCAATGCATCTGGTCTGGCAGCATTATGCATTTAAAGCAATACGTGCCCTGGGGCTTCCCTGGTGGCTCAGTGGTTAAGAATCCGCCTGCCAATGCAAGGGACATGGGTTCGAGCCCTGGCCCGGGAAGATCCCACATGGCACGGAACAACTAAGCCCGGGCACCACAACTACAGAACCTGAGCTCTAGAGCCCATAAGCCACAACTACTGAGCCCACGTGCCACAACTACTGAAGTCTGTGTACCTAGAGCCCATTCTCTGCAACAAGAGAAGCCACTACAATGAGAAGCCTGCCCACCACAAGGAAGAGTAGCCCCCGCTCGCCGCAACTAGAGAAAGCCTGTGCACAGCAACGACGACACAACATAGCCAAAAATAAAAACAAACAAATAAATAAATGTATATTAAAAAAAGCAATACATGCCCTGAAAGTTTGTATTTTCAGTTGTGTGTATCAACTGAATCAGAGCCCATTTTTTTCTTTTTATTAGAGCCATACTAGTGAGTAAGAAGTGGTACCTCATTATGTTTTTGATTTGCATTTCTTTAATGACCAAGGATTTTGAGCATCTTTTCACATGCTTGTTGGCCATTCGTATAGCTTCTTTGGAGAACTATCTATTCAAATTTTTTTTCCTAGTTATTAATTGTTGTTTGTCTTTTTGCATTTCACTAATGTATAATGACATTGAGCATCTTTTTATGCACTGTGTATATGTTCTTTGGAGAAATGGCTATTCAAGTCTTTCCCTCATTTTTTACTTGAGTTGTTTGTCTTTTTGTTGCTGAGTTGTAGGAGCTCTCTATATATCCTGGATAGTAGATCATCATCAGGTATATAATTTGCAAATATTTTCTCCCATGTTGTAGGCTGCCTTTTCATATTTTTGATAATGTCTTTTGATGCACAAAAGTTTTTAACTTTGATGAAATTCAGTTTATCATGTTTTCTTCTGTTGTGCTTGCTTTTGGTATCATATCTAAGAACTCATTGCCAGATTAAAGGCCATGAGGATTAGTTTCTGTATTTTCTTCTATGAGTTTTATAGTTTTAGCTCTTAAGTTTGGGAAATTGATCGATTTGAGTTAATTTTTGTATATGGTCTGAGGTAAGGGTCCAACTCCATTCATCGGTATCTGGATGTCCAGGTGTCCCAGTGCCATTAGTTAAAAAGATTAATCTTTCCTCATTGAATGTTCTTGATGTCCTTGTCAAATCAGCTGTCCATAGAAACATGAGTTTATTTCTGGACCCTTACTGCTCTGCTCTCTCACAGATCTCTATGTTTGTTCTTATGCCAGTACCACAGTGTCTTGGTTACTATAGCTTCACAATAAGTTTTGAAATCAGGAAGTGTGAGTCCTCCAACTTTGTTCTTCTTTTATAAGATTGTTCTGACTATTCAGCATCTGTTGAAATCCGTATGAACTTTAGAAGGAGGAACAGAAGCTGAGAGTGAAGGAACGAATAAATAGGTTATGCAATGAAGGAAATCCAGTATTACAACAAATGCTTCAAAAGAGGCTCAGAGAAAAAGATGGTATGTCCCTTAGTTCAGTTATACCAGATGTCTCAGGGTGAAACCATCTAATCCTGAGACCACTTTTGCTTTGGAACCTGATGAGATATAGGAGAAGACTGCAAACCTGGGTGGCCTTGCCGTGGGAGACGTTTTGATCGTAAATTATAATGATGGACTGAACTAATTACTCTTATTTTTCATGTAACAGCTACACAACGAGATATAACACTGGCATTGTTGGTAAGACTACAGTATTAATATTGATAGTCAAATGTATGGGAAAATACAAGCCTCCTATGCCTACCCCACACTGATTCCTCCAGATGTTAGGCATATTCATCTTGTTACTATTGCTCTACCTGTTATATAGACGTACACCAAATGTAGATGATTAGACAGGTATGATTCTTTTGGCTATAAGGGATCCTTGGTGAAAAACCAGAGAGTGGCTTGTGATATAACAAAGAACTTATCTGGCCTTTGTCTTCGGTTACTGGCACAAAGCTTCAAAAACCTTTGGAATTTCCGGAGCAATAGGAGTCTCTCTGTTATACTAATGAGGTGACTTCTGGCAGGGCTCCTAGGTAGCTCTAGGATGGAAGAGGTTACTCACTAGAAATAAACAACCATGCAGGGACTTCCCTGGTGGTCCGGTCCTTAAGACTCTGTGCTTCCACTGCAGGGGGCACAGTTTTGATCCCCGGCCATGGAACTAAGATCTTGCATGCCACGCAGCACGGTCAAAAAAAGAAAAACCATGCAGATTGAAGGGCTGGAGTTGAATTCAATCACATAGCCTATGATTTAATTAATCATGCCTACATAATGAAATCTCATCGAAAAATGCTGGACAATGAGGCTCAGGGAGCTTCCTGGTTGGTGAACACACTGATGTACTGGGAAGGCATACCCTCACTCCACAGGAACAGGAGCTCCTGCCACTCAGGACCCTTCCAGACCTTGCCCTACATAACTCTTCTGTTGGAAGCCATCCTGGAGTCCCTGCGCCATGACAAAGTCATGATGCAATCAAAGGCAGGACTGCAAAGCAGCACTGTGCCAGGACGGCGGACTACATCTCTATTGATTTGTTTGGTTGTGTTAAGCTTATATATGGAAACAGCACTAGGGGGATTTGCGCCCAGGGTTAGGAAAATGAGAAAAACTACTACCCCCTGCTACTAGTATTACCACAAAATGGAAAGTACCTATTCCGGCCCCAGGAAACTGGGAACGCAATACACAATCTGGAAATATAGGGATGTTCCTATGGAAAACACCCCCAATTGAACAACTGTGGCCCTACGAAGGGGTTGTTGATGATTTTGGTTTTATCTGGGTCCACTATAAAGAAAGGTTAATACTCTGGCAACAATTGCCGGATGATAAACAGGAGCGTAGGAGGTATTGTGAGTGCTACTAGTGGAGTCAGCAACACAGGAACTGTAGGATATATTGTAAATATTTTCAAGGCACTATTCAAAACACTTGCCCATGCAGAAAGAACACGAAGACTGCACTTCTGTGATAAAGACTTACATAATAGCTTGGCTTAACTACTAGAAAATAACCTGCAACTAATGAGAACTTGGGGAAATATCTTGATAGCACATCTAGAAACTACAGACAATTCTAAGGTAATCTTTTTTTTTTTTTTTTTTGCGGTATGCGGGCCTTTCACTGTTGTGGCCTCTCGCATTGCGGAGCACAGGCTCCGGACGCGCAGGCTCAGTGGCCATGGCTCACGGGCCCAGCCGCTCCGCGGCATGTGGGATCTTCCCGGACCGGGGCACGAACCTGTGACCCCTGCATCAGCAGGCGGACTCTCAACCACTGCGCCACCAGGGAAGCCCTAAGGTAATCTTTTGAGGAAATCTTGTGGTCAAGGGTTTGAGGCCTAAGGCTAGACTATATTATGATAATTATGTTTTGATTATGTAAACCAAAAATATATAAGCTTGCTGAATAACAATAAAGTATGCTACTATCTGCCTGACTCCAGAGACAGTGTCAGTCTCGTTCTTTCTCCGTCGCTGACTCTGTTCCTCCCTCAGGTACTCCTGGACTCGTTGGAGCTGGACTCCAACACTCTTCATCTGATTGTTCACTTGCATGCTTTATAATTAAAAAAAGGTAATCATAAATAGAGCACTTTCCCGAGTTCTGTGAGTCATTCTAGTGAATTATTGAACCTGAGGGTTGGTTGTGGGAACCCAGGAATCTGTAGCCAAGTCAGGCAGTACTACAAGTAACCTGGGGATCCCACTTGTGGCTGGAACCTGAAATAAGGGGTCTTATTGAGAACCTTGCATTTTAACTTGTGGGATCTGGCGCTAACTCCAAGTAGTTAGTGTCACCTACAAATTGGCGCTTGCCATCTACCTCTACAAGGATCAAATTATGAGCTGCTGCAACTGCTGACCTTCAACACCCCCTGAAAGGAGTTCAGGGTGGAGATGAGGAATGAGGCGCTCTGTGCTCTAGGAAAAACTGGCAAAACAGGTCTTCAGATACATATTTTCAGGAGACAATTTTATGAGTCCAACTGTTGCATCTCCTTGTACCTAGAAAAGCACTAAAATCATACCTCATGGTGACACCTGCTCCTGGTAACTAGCAGTAACCTTCACGACACTAGCAGAAACCTCCTGCAAAGGAATATGTGCTTCATTGCACGTATTCCCCCGGCACCAAAATCACATATATACTGAACTTCCCCCGCTACCTCTTTGGAGCAGCTTCTCAGAGCAATCTGAAATGCTGTCTACTGGACTATAGTCCTAATTTTACCCCAAATAAAACTTAACTCACAATTCACAGGTTGTGCTTTTTTTTTCAGTCGACATTAGTATCAGAATTGGATTGAAATGTAGGACGCCCAGTCAGTGTTAGAGAATTGGTGTCAGATACAGTAACTATAATGCTTTTTTGGGTTCTGTAAGTCATTCCAGCAAATTATGGAAGCTGCAGGAGTAGCGGGTATACCTGGGAGTGTAGATAGCTAGCCAAAGTGAGGACCCCTGAGCTTGAGACTAGCGTCTGAATTTAGGGTAGTCTTATTGCAACTGTGCTCTTACCTGTGAAGTCTGGCCAAACTCTGGGTAGTTGGTGACAGAAGTAATTTCATCCTACATGGAACATTATTCAGCCACAGAAACAAAAGAAGTACTGATACATGCTACATCATGGATGAACCTTGGAAAACAAGAAAAAAGCCAGTCACAGAAAGAACACATATTATGTGAGTCCACTTATATGAAATGTCCAGAATAGGCAAATCTATAGAGGCAGAGAGTAGATGAGTGGTTGTTTAAGGGTCAGGATAGGGTGGGGGTTAGGGAGGTTATAGTAAAGGAAAGCAAGTTTCTTTATAAAGTGATGGAAACGTTCTAAAATTAACCGTAGTAAGAGTTACACATATCTGAAAACGTACTAAAAACCATTGAATAATACACTTTAAGTGGGTGAATTGTATGGTATATGAATTATATCTCAACAAAGCTGTCAGTTTTTAAAAAGGTAGTTATCTTTTATAAATACATACTGAAATAGCTATATGTGAAATATAAGGTGTGTGGGATTTGCTTCAAAAGAATCCACTGGCGGCTTCCCTGGTGGCGCAGTCGTTGAGACTCCGCCTGCCGATGCAGGGGACGCGGGTTCACGCCCCGGTCCGGGAAGATCCCACATGCCACAGAGCGGCTGGGCCCGTGAGCCATGGCCGCTGAGCTTGCGCGTCCGGAGCCTGTGCTCCGCAACGGGAGAGGCCACAACAGTGAGAGGCCCGCGTACCGCAAAAAAAAAAAAAAAAAAAAAAAGAATCCACTGGGGTGGAAGGGGGAACAGAAGGAATAAGACCAGCCATAAGTTGATAACTGCTGAAGCTGAGTGCCTGGAAGCTCATTAAACTCTTCTCTCCACAGTTATATATGTCTGAAATTTTTCATAAGAGGAAAAAAAGAAAAATTCCATGCAACAGTCTGGCTCACTCAGAAAAGAGAGGTCTGTCACCTCCTATGGTAAGTTATTGTTTAGAGGCCCCACCCAGAGCCCTCAGATCAGGGTGATGAATTATTGAGGGGAATCTGAGAGGCACAGAAGCCATGGAGTGCGGAGAGGCGATGAGCACAGGGGCTGCTTTGGGCTGGGGCAGCTCAGCCCCTTCAGTCCTCACTGACAACCCACAGACCAGGCTGGCCGTGGTGGTGGAAGTAGAGCGAAGGAGAAGATCTGGTAAGAAGCCTCCACACGTTCATCTCAGAGGTAACACAGCCTGGGAGAGCCTCTTGGGAGAGGGGGAGGGTGAGGCCATCTCACATTAGGAAACTCAGGCAAAGGTTGAGGGCAGGACTCAGGAGTCCTGAGAGTTCAGTTTCCCCCATGAGAGCTGATATGAAGCCCACCTGTCTCAGGCCCCGAGGAGACCTGTTGCCCCACGCTCCTCCTGGAGGGGCCCAAGAGCATCCGCCTGTGTCAGCGTGGGATTCCGGAGAGTCAGGTAGAGATGGGATGGGCTGGGATGGGGTGTGGGTAAGTCCAGGGAAGATGGGAGTGACACTGTTGACTCCAGTTCTGCTCACAGGAACAATGCATCACCTTTGACAGAGTCCTGGGTTCTGATGCTCCTCAGGTAGGGGGGTCTGGTAGGGCGATGGGAGGAGGGTCAGAGCACTCAGGACCCTTGATCCTGGAGTGCTGAGTGCTTCCCAAGCTCTCTGGTCAGGGCAGGCTGGGCAGGCACCTGAGTCGGAGATGTGCCTGTGTCTCCCTGCAGGAGGCGGAGCAGGAGTTGCTAGCAAGAGTCCAGTGCATGCTGGGCTCGGTGGGCCGAGGGTACAGTGTGGCCCTGCTGCTTCGGGGTCGAGAAACAGAGGCACCCCGGCTTGTGCCTCAGGTGAGTCCCAGAGGATGCACCAGTCATAGCTGTTATGAGACTCAAGTGTTGGCTCCTCAAGGAGACCTTCGAGAACTTTCCCCTCCCCACCCTAGCTGGACTAGGTGCCCCTCCTTGGGGTTCCTATAGCACCCCGTGGTCCATACAGGATGTTTTTCCAGCATCAATCACGAAGCTATTGAGAGGTCAGGGAAGGTGGGAGGCTGGGGTCCATGAGGTGAGGGTCAAGGAGGGGTGGTGTGCAAAGATCAAATACTCAGGGAAGTCTACTTTTCACTGTTCTTAGTAATACTAATAATGATAATAAACGTTTTGTTTTTAGGCTTCAGCAAAGTGCCCCCAAACTAAAATAGTTGCCTCAAAACCTTGTCATGAGCCCCTACCCTAGCAAACAGGAGGTCCCACTGAAAATGTCTGCTCACTTGTCTGGCTCGCTGTGAACCACAAGGCCAGGGGCTATTTTTGTCCTGGCCACCAAGTCCAGAGCACCTAGCACAGGGCCAGGCATAGAAATAATTTCCTTGCCCTCAGGAAATGTTGAAAAACAGGTTAATCCTTTCTCAATCCTCACTCACCCTTCTCCTCTTTAGCTGCTGCAGATGCTGTTTGAAGAAGCTCTGCCCCTCAGGGGCTCTGATGCCGTGCTTAGTACACTTAGCCTGGTGCAGGTGAGGCCCTGAGGGGAGGGGAGACCTGGGGAGCCAAGGCCATGTTGATGCTGCAAAAGAGCCCAAGGCTCAGGGACTGCCTGAAGAGTTTGGATCTTTTGCCCGTCCAAACACCTACAGCTAGTCTCTCATTGGTTCCCCCTCTTCCCGTTCATCCTCCACACCACTGTCGGCTTGCCTTGCTGGGGTCTCCATTTTCCTGCCTGAGATGGCTGAATTTTGGTGCCCTGCTTGGTTCACAGGGCCCCAGCGGGAGGATCACATGAGCCAAAGGCTGGGGAAAGGTTCGGTTTGTAACAGATGTTGTGCTTGTGTGATCGCAGCTCAGCACCAGTGGGAGGAGTCGGGACCTGCTTGCTCCAGGCTCAGAGACCCTGTCAGTGCTGGATGTGTCCCCTCTGGGCTTGTGAGTGTCCAGAGCCCAACGGGGTCTGAGGGAGCTTGTCTTAAGTCAGGGCTGACACCCCAAACCAAGCCGTTGGAGGCTTCTCCCCACTGCCACTCCAGGGAAGGGAAGTTATGAACTTGGGGTCATGCTTACAGGTTTTGCATTTGCCCCCAGGACTCCCTCTCACCGTCTTCCCTTCATCCCATATCTCCATAACCTCTCGCTCTTCTCACCACCCCATCCACTTACACCTCTTCAACTCAGTCATTACCATCCCGGGTGATCTGAGCATCTCACCGAGCTGAACTTCAGTTTCTCCATCTATAAAATGGGAGCAATCCCAACTATCTTGTTTCCCTCACTGGGCAGATGATAGGAGAAAAAATAAGATCATGAAGATGAGAGGCTTTTAGGGGATATATTGAGCTTGGAGTCTTGGGGATGATTCTTATAGGCTCTTGGGCCCCCATGGGCTCCCCATGCAGAGATTCTGGGGGGCTGGACAGAACCCTTGTGCTTAGGAGCTGAGATCAGCCTTCCCTTCCTCCAGGGTGGTAGAAAATGTCAGTGAAGTGGAGGTGTCTGACTCAAGAGCTGCCTCAGAGCTGTACTTGCAGGCTGCAGGTGGTGAAGACAGGTGAGGACAGGCAGGTGCCTTCACCCACCCCCATCCCCTAGCCATTTGGCCTGATCCTTTGATCTCCTCCACAGTGCCTGCTCTCTGCTCACTGTCACCATGTCCTGCCCACGGCCTGACCCTCCTGAGGGGCCTGGGACCCAGGGCATGTGGCGAGGAGCCTTGCGGATCCTGCAGCTTCCAGGAGCCCTGTAAGTTTGATGGAGCCTTTTAACAGCTTTGGGGAAGGCTTGGGTAGGTGGCTGAAATATGGATGTAGAGGCCCAGGGCAGCATCAGAGTCTCCTCCTTTCCTCATGTCTGACATGCTGAAGGATTTGCTCCCTTTAGTATTTCTTGTAAGGCAGGTCTACTAGCAATGAACTCCCTCAATTTTTGTTTATCTGGGCATATCTTACTTTCTCTTACATTTCTGAACGATAGTCTTGCCAGATACAGAAATCTTAGTTGAAAGGTTTGGTTTTTTGTTTTTTTTTCTTTCAACACTTTAACTGTGTTATCTCACTGCCTTCTGGCCTCCATAGTTTCTGATGAAAAATTGGTTTTTAATCTTACTGAAGATCCCTTGTGCATAATAAGCTGCTTCTCTCTTGTTTTCAAGATTCTTTCTTTGACTTTGGATTTTGACAGTTTGATTATAATCTGTCCTGGTGTAGATCTCTTTGAGTATACCCTCCTTGGAATTTGTTGAGCTTCTTGGATGTGTAGATTCATGCCTTTCATAAGTTTGAGGGACTTTTTGAGCATTATTTCTTCAAATATTCTTTCTGTCCTTTTCTCTTTCTCTTCTCCCTCTGGGACTCCCATTATGCATATGTTTGTACACTTGATGTCAGCCCACAGGTCTCTTAGGCTCATTTTCCTTCATTCTCTTTTCTTTCTGCTCCTCAGACTGGATAATTTTATTTGACCTATATTCAGGTTTGTTGAGATTCTTGTGCCTGCTCAAATCTACCCTCTAGTGAATTTTTAATTTCAGTTATTGTACTTTTCAGCTCCCATATTTCTACTTGGTTCCTTTTTATAATTTCTATTGTTCTATTGATAGTCACTGAGACATCATTTTCTTTCTTTTTTTTTTTTCTTTATCTTTATTCCCCTTCTCCCACCACAAAATTTTTAGGAAAATTCCCAAGATAGCAGTGAAGCTAGAAGTTGGGTGGGAAAGAGGGAACTGGGAGTTGACAGAGGAGCCAGCCTTGGTGAGACATCATTTTCTTGATTTAGTTTTCTGAAAATATCTAAGACAGTTGATTTAAAGTCTTTGTCTACTGAATCCAGTGTCTGGTTTCCTCAGGGACAGTTTTTATTAATTTCTTTTTCTTTTTTCCTGTGAGTGAGCCATACTTTCTTTTTTTTTAATTAAAAAAAATTTTATTTATTTATCTGGCTGTGCCAGATCTTAGTTGAAGCATGTGGGATCTAGTTCCCTGACCAGGGATCGAACCAAGGCCCCCTGCATTGAGAGTGCAGAGTCTTAGCCACTGGACCACCAGGGAAGTCCTGAGCCATACTTTCTTATTTGCATGCCTAATAATTTTTTGTTGGAAACTGGCCAATTTGAGTACTTTTTGTAAAGACTATATTCTTTATTGTGTTGGTCTCTTAAGTTTCCATTCTTTTTCCTTAGTGCTCTGACACTCTGGATATGATAATCTGGTAACTCTGAAAGCTGGATTCTCCCTCCTCTCCAGGGTTTGCCTTGTTGCTTGTTGTGAGCATCAGCCATCCATTTGCTTACTTTTCCAAACAATTTTTGCAAAGACTGTATTCCTTGCAGTCACTGAATTCTTCATTCTATTATCTCAGTGATTAGCCAATGACCTGACATAGAATTCCCTAACCTCCGAGAATGCGCGCCCCCCCCCCAAAAAAAAAAGAAAGGAAAAGGAGAAAAAGGAGGAGGAGGACAGGTAGGAGAAAGGAAATGAGGAGAGAGGAAGGAGAAGAAGGAGGAGGCAGGGAGGAGGAAAAGGGAAAAAAAGGGAGAAAGGAAGAAAAAAATTCTCCAGGTTTCTACAGACTGGCTCTGTGTTGGGTCACTCCTTAAATGCTTAGCAAGACCATTTACAGCTCTGCCTTAGCCTCACCTGATGCTTGCACTGAGCCCTAATTCAGCCAGAGGTGAAAGCCTTTGGTCTTCTCAGGTCTCTTCTGACCACACATACTGCCCTGGACATATGTGTGGCTTTCTAGGTACCCTAGTACACATGGGAACTTTTCAAAATCCTTATTCCTCCAAAATTTCACTCCCCACCTTTTCTCCCAGTCTTTCCATGTGTCTATTGTTTGCCCCAACTGTTATTTTTGCTTGTTCTTTCATCTCTCAATGCTTTGGGGGACTATCCTCTGGCATAGCTCCTCTGCTCCAAGAGAATTCCAAGATAAGTGAGACAAAGGGAGGCAGCTTTTGTCAGTCCTTTGTGGGAAACCCCAGACAATCAAAACAGACAAACACAGTTCCCTGGGAACAAGATCTACTCTGCTCCTTTCAGAACCAGGTACCCCCACCAGAAATGTGGGCTGTGCTGGGGAGAAGGTTGGGGCTAGGGTAAGTTGAAAACACCACAAAGATCTCTTACCATATTTAAGCTGCCTTTCTCCTGGTTAAACATTCACTTGATTGCTGTCAACCTTTGACTATCTCCCAGAGTTCCAGTAAGGTTGATTCTGACCATTTTTTTTGCCAGATGTTTCTGGGAAGGGACAGACTCCCAGAGTTTCCTACTCTGCCATTTTTGTTGATGTCACCTTGCTTTGCCATTTTACAATTGGGCTGTATTTTTATTATTGAGGTGTAGGAGCTCTTTATATATTCTGGATACAAGTCCCTTGTCAGATATAAAATTAAATTGTTTTTACTATGAGAATGTATTATTTGTGTAATTTTAAAAGTAATCAAATATAAAATAAAATAAAGATCTATACAAGGTTGCAAATCTGTCTGGTGGTACACAAAAGTGACTGGAAACAGTCAATCTTTCCATCAGAGTGTGATTTGGGCCAGTTTCTTTCTGCATCTACCGGTGGACATCTCTTTTCTTCCTCCATCCCTCCCTCTGGCAGAGACTGTCCCTTGCTGCAGGTGTTGGCTGGTAAGGTTGTTGGTGAGGAGGTGGAGGGCTCTCTGCCCTGGATTGTCTCATGTCTCCTGGAAGGAAACAACTACAGTGGCCTTCTTCTTTGCCTGGACCCTCAAGGTGGCCTGGGGGAGGACGTGGGTTTCTTTGGGAAGCTCTAGGATCTGGCCTTAGGCCTGGCCCCCCCTCACCCAACCAGCGGCAGCCCCAACCCTAGCGAGCCGAGAGAGAACCTGAGCCTCTGGGATGGCCAGGATTCAGAAAGGTCCCAGAATTGCCAGGCTCTCACCGTCTGGAAAGGTAAGGCCAATAGTAAAAGCAACCCCTCACCCTTTCAGAGGCCTTCAACAGTTTACCAAGCATTTTTACACTGACTAAAACCTTTGATTCTTACCACAATGCCATGAGGCAGATCGAATCTACGGGCGAGGGAAGGGAGGCAGGTTTAATTTATAGACGAGGAAAGGGAGGATCAGAGAAGGGAAGGTACTTTCCTATTTTCACACACTCATTAAAGATCAGGCCTCTGTGAAATGATATGTCAGAAATTTGGGGGAGGTCAAGTGGAGTGTATAGATCAAACAAGAATGACCATGAGTTGATATTTGTTGAAGCTGATAAGGTGATAAGCAGATGAAATTCCTAGACTTTGTATATGTTTGAAGTTTTCCACTAATAAAAGAGTAAAAAAAAAAAGTCTGTGGGGCTTCCCTGGTGGCACAGTGGTTAAGAATCCGCCTGCCAATGCAGGAGACATGGGTTCAAGCCCTGGTCCGGGAAGATCCCACATGCTGCGGAGCAAGTAAGACCATGCGCCACAACTACTGAGCCTGCGCTCTAGAGCCCGTGAGCCACAGCTACTGAAGCCCGCACGCCCAGAGCCTGTGCTCCGCAACAAGAGAAACCACTGCAATGAGAAGCCCGCACACCACAACAAAGAGTAGCCCCTGCTCGCCGCGACTAGAGAAAGACCACATGCAGCAACAAAGACCCAACGTAGACAAAAAAAAAAAAAAAAAAAAAAGTAAAAGTCTGGCCCTCTGTCTTCAGAATCAACAAACACATTCATTTGGCCAACATATTCCCAGACCACAGCCTACATCAGGCCCTGTGGAATGAGGAAGATAAGTTGGGGCATTTCACACTCTCAAGGACAAAGCAGGGAGGGAAGGAAGTGTGTTTACGTATAGGCCAGTTTGGGATCGTGACTAAGGGCACAGGCTTTAGTGTCAGACAGAACTGGGCTTGAGTTTCAGTTCTGCCACTCACCAGGAAGTTGCTTGACCTCTCTGAGGTTCGGTTGCCTCATCTGGAAAATGTGGAGGGAGACAGGGTAAATTAGGGTTGCTGCCCCACTGGAGTATTGTGTAGCTAAAAAGGGACAATCCATGAAAAGCCTTAGCACAGTACCGTCGAACACACGGAAAATGCCGGATAGGTGTTAGCTATTTTTTTTTAAAATTAATTTTTGGCTGAGTTGGGTCTTTGTTGCTGCGCGCGGGCTTTCTGTAGTTGCGGCGAGCGGGGGCTACTCTTCGTTGCGGTGTGCAGGCTTCTCATTGAGGCGGCTTCTCTTGTTGTGGAGCACAGGCTCTAGGCATGTGGGCTTCAGTAGTTCTGGCTCACAGGCTCTAGAGCGCAGGCTCAGTAGTTGTGGCACACGGGCTTAGTTGCTCGGCGGCATGTGGGATCTTCCCGGACTAGGGCTTGAACCCGTTTCTCCTGCATTGGCAGGCGGATTCCCAACCAATGTGCGACCAGGGAAGCCCAGGTGTTAGCTATTTTTATGAATAGTACTGTTAACAGAAATTAAAAGTTTTACAAGCAGTGTGCTTTGGAGTTCAGAGGAAGGAGGGAGTCACTCTGTGTCTCCCCTTACTAGGCAGCTCCCTGAGCTTGCTCCAGGCTGCTCTGTTGGGGGCCGCAGAAAGGAGGATGAAGGTGAGACAGGTGAGGCCCACCCTCTGGGATGCAGTAGAAGAGGCCCGGGCCCGGCGGGCTGGCCTGAAGAGCCTGCGTTCAGGCCTCCTTGGGGACGCCCTGACAGATAGTGGGCTCGGCCAGCTGGGCAGGGCACTGCGGGAGTTGCGGGTGAGCAAGGTGAGGTCTGTGGGTGCCTGGGCCAGCAATGGCCAGAGCCCACCCAGAATCCCCTCTCCACAGGTGGTAAAAGCCTGGAGCCAGCGCTCAGGAAGCTGGATGCTCAAAACAGTCAAAACTGAGGCTATGGGGCTCCCAGAACCACAGGTACGTCTTCCCATCCAAACTCTTGGGAGGCCTATTGATGTCTGCCTCCTTTTTCTCTGTTTACAGAGCACTGTGAGGGGGCTCTTCCTTCCTTCATTAATGTATTGATTCCCGAACATTTATTGACCACTATGTGCCTTTTTATAATCCTCTGGAAAGAAACAATTAACACCATGATCAGTGCTCTGAAGACCTTATCCAAAGGGCTCTATGTGGGCATCTAAGTTAGTCTTGGCGAGAGAGAGAAGGAAGACTTCATGGAGGAAGTTGAAACCTGAAGGAGATGGCTAGCAAAGATGAATGAAGAACATTCCAGGCAGAAAAAATAACAGGAGAAGTGTCAGAGGTAAGCGAGTCCTTGATCTCTTTGGGAGACTGCAAGCAGCTCAATTTGCTGGAGGATAGAGTTTGAAGAAGAAAGTCCAGAGAGAAGGATTGGAGACTGAAGTAGGGGCCTGGTCATGCAGGTCTTTGTAAATCAATTGAGATGTTTGGAGTTTGTCTGGAAGGTCAAGGGGAAGCCACAATTTATTTTAAACAGGGAAGACAACATCGCTCCCAGCATTGCTTCAGCAAACTGAAGCTCCGAGAAGTGATGTGAGTATCCCAGGGTCACTAGGATAATCAAAGGCAGCAGAGGTGCAAAGACATCCAAGTCCTTAGACTCAGTACGGCACTCTTTCATCCCCTTAGGATGCATGTCCTCCCTTATGCAGAAGGGGCGCTGTCTTCCATGATTTGTCACAGGGTGGCTGGAAGGTCGCCCCTGTCCAGCTTCTCCTGGTGCTTTCATTTTCTTAATTACTTATAACTTGTTTTTACAGCCCTGGGCCTTGGGAATTAGGCGTGTAAACTCCAAGTTATTGAACAGGGCTGGCCACTGCTAAGTGCTTTGGGTGCCTTATCTCATTGCATGCTCTCTACAACTTTTATCAGCTCCATTTTATGGATGAGAAAATGGAGACTCAGAAGACTATCCACCTGCCTGAGGTCAAACAGCTAAGAAAACGAGGGGCTGGGACCCTGATCTGACTTCAAAACCAACACTGTCCTGGGAAAAAAGGTAATAGAATTCTCATTCGTAATATATTCTCAGCAGGTCACAGATTCAACAGCAAGCCCCAGCCCAGGCCTCCAGGAAGAGCATCAAGGTGAGGCTGGTGCTTGGGGTGGAGCTGGAGGTCTTCTCCACCTTTGGTGTGCTTAACTGCATTTTCCTCCAGTGGCAGGAAGAACAGCACCTATAGGACCTGATCTCCACCAAATGCACCCTCTCAGGGACTCTGAGGAACAGGTAACACCTCATGTACCCCAGAACAACTGGAAGCTGTTGGGGAGTAGAGTCGCAGAGTCCTGATAATATGTGTCCTGCTTACCTTGCCCTAACATCAGGGAGAAATATGGAGCTTTTGGCAAATGAAGGGCCTGAAGGGTTACTGTATCCCTCAGGGAGGGGCATGGGAAGGGGCTGTTTTCCTACTGGGTTGGTTTAGGGGCATGGGCTCCCTAGGGCCTCCATGGCACCTACTGGCAGAATCAATACCTCTCCTCTTCCCTCACCGCCTCTGAGTCTCTGTCCAGGCCACAGGCTCTTTCAGGCCAGCTAGTCTCCTGGATGTAATTCTAGGAGCTGCCCTGGTAATGGCGGTCTGTTGGAAAAGTTGGGCCCTGTGTCCTAAGGCTGTGTACACACATGGGCTTCTGGCTGAGCCTAGAATGATGCCACCTAGGCCCAGCAGGCCCCGGATGTGGCCCTGCAGTTCTTCCTGGCTCAGGCCCAGAGGTAGAGACTGCGAGAACAGCACCAAATTTGGATCCAAGAGGAACTGAAGCATTTGCAACAGGAGGAAGAAGTGGTGGCAGGGGTCCACATCAAAGGCCTGGTGGCTGAAGAGGTGAGGAAGGTCAAGTAGGGGACTTGAGGCTCCTACTTTTTTTTTTTTTTTTTTTTTGCTGAGTCAGGTCTTAGTTGTGGCACGGGGGATCTCCGTTGAGGCATGTGGGGTCTTTCGTTGTGGCACTTGGGCTTCTCTCTAGTTGTGGTGTGTGAGTTTTTCTCTTATTTGTGTCGTGGGGGCTCCAGGGCGCGTGGGCTCTGTAGTTTGCGGCACGCAGCTCTCTAGTTGAGGCACACGAGCTCAGTAGTTGTGGCACGTGGGCTTAATTGTGCCGCAGCATGTAGGATCTTAGTTCCTAGACCAGGGATCAAACCTGCATCCCCTGCATTGCAAGGCGGATTCTTTACCACTGGACCAGCAGGGAAGTCCCTTGAGGCTCCTTTTAACCTGGCCAGGTACTGTGCTGGGATCTAGCATCAATCACAGCAGACTGGACCACAACCTCTCTCATGGCCCTCACAGCTTTGTGGGGGATAGACGATGCAATTCTCAGTGCTAAGTGCTGTAAATGAGGGAGCTAGTGACTTGTGGGAACAAACAGGTGTACCTGGCCCAGGCTGGAGTGGAGCAGAGAAGATGACATCTAACCTGAGACTTTAAGGACAAACAGATTAGCCAGAGAAATTCACTAGACTCAGATCCACAGGGCAGTTTGTGCTCATCACATGGAGGCACTAAGTAAACAGATCTTGTTTAAACAGGAAACAAAACTTGTGTGCACGGAGGTCGGATCAGGGGAAGGTGGGAGACATGCTCTTAGGAGAGAATCCTGTATGAGCAAAAGTCCAGACGGAAGCAATGGCAAAGTAGGTTCTGGGTGTTGCCAACTGTCCATCTGGCTGGAGCCTGGCAGGTGCATGGTCAGAGTCAAGGCTAAAGAGACCGTGTGCCACGCCTCTGGATTTGGACTTTACCCCAAGGATGACGGTGAACTACTGAAATGCATGTGTCATCTCAGTTCTGTCCCTCACTAGCCATGTGAATTTGGTCAAGTTAGGTCACTTCTCTGACCCACTGTTTCCAAATCTGTAAAATAGCAATTACCTCAAAGGTTATCATTAGATAAAACGAAATAATAATATAAAGTAGAGCAGAGCCTGGCACACAGGTTGCGCTCAACAAACGGTACGTATTATCACTGAAGGTTTCCGAGGAGAGGCAGAGATGGCACCGGGAGTGGACAGGGCTGAGACTCCAGCTGGAGGCCCTTCAGGCAGAACGGGACACTGCGGAGCAGGACCTGACAGCCCTCTATGACCTGCACGTGCAGGCTGCCCGGGCTTGGACGTGCCACGTGCTGCAGGTCAGTGAGGACAGAGGGCAGGCCTTGAATTGGTTCCAAGGCTGGCTGACTGATGGGGATCTCTGAATCTGCGCACAGGTATTCCGAGCCTGGCGGGGGCTGTGGGAGGAACAGGCCATGGCCACAGAGCATCACTATCGCAGCCTGCTGGCTGGCATCCTGCAAGACACCATCAACCTGGCCACGCAGAACCAGGAGCTCCAAGTCCAGAGCCAGCGACTTCAGCAGACTAGGCTGGGCCTAGTAAAGGTCCTAGAAGGGAGAGGAGTTGGGACACAACAGCCAAGCTAACCTTCATTATGGATAATTAATAACACCACTAACTAGGTCTCATTGTGCCAGTACCTGCTGAGCACACTAACATCCCTTATTTGATTTAGTCATTTCCAGTCCCCTTTATAGTAGTAGGTATCATCTGACTCCCCCCTCCAATTTCAGAGATAAGCCAACTAAAGCTAAGAGAGGTTAAGTAATTGTTCAAGGACAGTCAGCCAATAGGTGACAGAGCCAGAATTAAAACTCAAGCCTGGTTGGCTATAGCTCTACACTGCCAGAAATAGTAGTTCACAAGTTGCAGTGTGCATCAGAATCACCTAGGAAGCTTACTGAAAAGGAAAAAAAAAAAAAGAATAAAGAAAAAAAATTCCCAAACCTCACTCCCTAAGATTCTGCTTCAGCAGGACTGGGGTTTCTCTTTTTTTTTTCCCCACAAGCTTACCAGGTATTCTACCACGGGAGCAGGGCCTGACATTCCTCTGGTCATGAGAAGAGAGGACAGGCAGGAATATCAGTGAGGGATCCAGAGGAGATGAGAAACGAGACCACCTTGAGTCCTAAGAGCTCTCTAGCCTACAGTCTACAGTTTGCCTTGCTGGGCCCAACACTTTCTATTCCCAAGACTCCTTCCAAATTCTCCAGGGCCCAAGTGTTATGCTTCAGAGAAACTTCCAAAGCTCCGTGACACAAAATAGTCTCGGCTCCATGGAATTCTCAAAGGAAACAATGCTGTTAGCAACAGCTGGGAAAAAACAGCCTCTTCTCTTAGTCAACAAGTCACCCCAGGATTAAGATACTCAGGGCACCAGAGGAATGAAATTATGTTTGAGAGGAGCTATGCAACACAGAAGACACAGGACAATTATGGCCAACTGTAGGAACCACCTATACCCCAGAGCACTTTATTAAGACCTTATTGCTTATACAGACACTGATTGAGCTATACAAGTTTCCCTGTGCCTGGTCCCAGGTCACTCTGTGTAGAGTTTCCCTGTTGGCTGTTGGGAGCCGGGACACTGCTAGGAAAGGGCAGGACTCAGAGTGGGAAAGATGGTACCTCCTAGAAGCTATAGAGGGGGCAGTGGGCTATGAGAGAGCCCTTAGAGTGAGCAGAGAGGTCAGGAGTGTAGGCTTAAGCCAGGGCCCAGGGTCAACATCCCTGAGATGAGTCAAGCCCCAGTCCTCTCTGAGGTTTCCAGAACAAAGGCGGGATAAGGAGAGAGTGGGGGCATTATTTCCAGGTGCTGCTGCAGCTAGGGGAGCATGGCAGAGGCCTGGGTGATGGGCGTATAATCTGCAGCAACTGGGCTTTCCTACATGACAGTGGGGGGTGAGCATGTTATGGGGGAGTCATGCACCATGGCTGGGCTGGAGCAGCCAGCACCAGGCCTGGGGGCAGTGGGTCTGCTGGGGTGACCACAGTAGGCAAGGAAAGCCAACTGCTGCCCACACCCCACTTTAAGAAACTGCATTCATGCAGGTTGAGGCAGGGCACCTCCTCCCATCAGGCACGGTATCATTTCTCAGGCCCATGAACTGATGCTCCCCTAATTCCTTAGTCAGGAAGAACTTCTGGGGGTGTAAGAGTTTCCTTAACCAAACCCAGGCTTCAACCCTCCATCCACCTACCTCCAGAGACTGACATGGCTGCTCGTACTTCCCCAGCTTTTCTCGCAAGGCACTTGTTACAGGGCTGCTGAGGGGAGGGGTCAGCACTGGGAGGTGGCGCCGATGGTGGTGCCCAATCTACAGGTCAGGAATCAGGGTGGAGGTGGTGAGGGGCTAGCGACTGCCATAGTACAGGCGCACAGCCAGGCCAATGAGCAGCGTGGCCAGGAAGAAGGCAGCTGTGAGCTGAAGCTGCAGCAGGGCTGCTGAGAGCACAGCGTTGACCACTAGCGAGCAGGACACAACGAAGAGGCGTGTGATGCTGCTGCCGTGCTTCATGACAGCTGACATGAGCAGCCCATTTAGTGCCTGGCTCAGCACTACAAGTGCTGCCCATCCTGAGAAACCCTCCAGGAGGCCTGGGCCGGGGCCGCCACCTGCATGCAGACCTAGGTTCAGGAGCACACCGAAAGTGTAGAGGAAGAGGTTCTGAAGTGCCAGGGGCAGCCGCTGTCGCTTCATGAGCAGCTCTGTGTACACGGAAGATAAGCCTGAGATGAGGCAGTACAGGATGAGAAGCAGCAGTCCCAGTGGACTGATATGCAGGGGCATGGGGCCTGCAGCAGCTGCGGAAGGGGGCCCAGGAAGGGTGTTCCCAGGGTCCTGCAGGCCACCAGCTGCATAGCAGGCTCCTGCTGCCATGAGCAGCAGCAGTGCTAAGCCCTGGCGTGCAGAGAGGCGGTGTCGGAGGCAGAGGCAGTAGAACAGGGCTGTGCTTCCAATCTTGAGATTGCTCAGCACCTGGTAGGTGCTGGGGTCCATGTAACGTTGAAGGTAGATCACCAGGTTGTTGCTGGCGCCGTAGAGCAGGGCTGATAGTGCGAACGGGGCGGCCTGGCGCCAGGGTGGGGTCTGCTGGGGCCATGCTTGCCAGCCCACCAGGAGGGAGAAGGCGCACAGCAGCAGCTTGGTCAGTTCAGTCAGCAATACAGCCGAAGACGGTCGGAAGGGCACACGGCCATCCATGTGGCACAGTGCCAGCAATGGGGCATGGGCTCCGTACATGGCAGTGGACAGGAGTAGCATCAGGGTCCAGCGGGCCTGCCTGGGATGGCCCAGGCCTGGCACACCCCCGTCCTCTACACTCATGCCCAAACTAGACCCTGGGTGGCCTGTGTAGCTAGCAAGGGGGGATCAGTGGGGATTGTGACACGTTCGGGGAAAATCAAGTTATGGAGCTGGCTCCGAGGGGAGAGGAGCCTTGGTACATCGCCAGAGAGAATACTGAGAATCAAGAGTCAGCTGCAAACTCCACAGTAAGGGCTAGAAGAGGAAGGGGCTGGTAGTTCTAGAAGCCACTGTCTTGGGGCCAATGCCATGGGGTTATGGAGGCGAGGAGTCCAGGGTGCTGGCTGATGAGCCACTGTCCAGCCTCTGCAGGAAGGCGGCAGGAAAGCTGGAGACAGCAAATGGGTGAAAGCCGGGGAGGCCAGATATGGCATCTGTGGTTGAAAGGTCTCCACCTGCAGGCCCCAGCTGCTCATCCTGCCTCCCCCATGGGATCCAGAGCTAGTCGGGCCCCTTGCGCAGTGATTGAAGATAGTCCCTCAATGTCTTCTCCACATTGGGCACAGCATACGCCTGAGCTGCATATATGCCAGTGCAGGTGCCCACGGCAAAGCCTAATACTGCTGACGCCCTCAGTTTGGCCACCACATAGCCAGCCAGGAAGCCCTTGAGGAATGGAGAGGACAAGAGCGAGCCATCCTGTGGAGGAAAATGCAGGAGAAAATTCAGCCAGGCTCTCCCCTTCTCTGCCCAGGAGCTACTCAAGCTGGGCTTAGCATGTTCCACTACCTGCTCCTCCTTACTCTGGAAAACCATAGTATGCTCACCAAAGATTTTTTCAAGGTCCTGGGCAGAAAAAGAACCTAGGAGTCATGATCACACAATGTCAGAACCCTGAGGTTAGAAGGCTCTAACCACAGAATCCCACTGAGAGAGATGTCCCTGAGGAATCTGACCCCTGCTTGCTTCTCCAGTCTCATATCCTAGCATGCTCCCCCACTACTGCAGCCAAACTGAACTGTTTTCACCTCGCATGTTCATCATGCTACCTCCGACCACAAGGGCTTTGCCTCTGCTGTTCCATCTGCCGGGAATGTTCCCTCCTTCCCCCTTCACCCAGTTAACCCCTACTTAAGATCCCAGTTCAAAGGCCATTTTCTCAGGGAAACTTTCCTTGGTGACACAGAGAATAGGCCCTCAATAACCAACCATTTGCTGAATAAATCTCTACCACCCACTCAAAAGCATATTGGCCAATGAAGCCTAAGCGGGAGGCAGGGGGCAGGTGCACCTTTACCTGGTCTACACCACTGTTGACTTCGTCTTCCACACGTTGCTGCAGGCGCTCCAGCTGGTTCTTGAGAAATGCCAGGTCCTTAAGCTTGGGCAGAGAATCCTAGGACAAAAGAGAGGTTGGCTCCAGAAGGTTGACCCAGCCCCATCCCCTGCTCAAGTCTATCAGAGGCTGGGGGCAGGAGGCAGTGAGCCTAAGAAACCCCTTCCTATAAAACCTTCCTGAGATGATAGTGGTAAAGGAAGAAAGGCATTGAAAAGTAAAGAATTCACACGGGGGCCTGGGAGGGGGTGACCGATGGGACCTGCATCGGTAACTTACAGCAACTCTTACAGGAATTTTATACAGTAAGCGGTGTATAGAGAAGACAAGAGGGGCAGCTAGGGGACCTAGGTTTATCCGGCAAGTGCTAGTGAGTAGGAAGCTACCTGAAAGTCTATCTTGTCGCCTGTGTCCCGAGGCCTAACACAGGGACTCCAAGTACTTAGTAAATGTGTGGTTGGTGCTGAACTTCCAGACTAACGGTGAGGCAGTTCCTTGGACAATTTGGGGGTAAACCTGATTTCTGCCTAGGCTTCTCCCTCTTCCTCCCCAAACCCATCCCAAACTGAATGTGTGACTGGATGAGCTGGGGTTTGGTGCGGGGGGAGGGAACGTGGCTGTCTGCAAGGGTGTGGGTAAATGAATTCAGGATTTTGGTCGCACATACCGACGAAATTAGTGTGCCCAAGGAATGTGTTCGAATGCGGGTGTGTCTGTGTTGTTGGAAACTTCCTGTCTCTGGAAGGGAAATTTCGGTGGCTAGAGAACAGAGAAGACCGAGGACTGTCTGCAAGTAACTAAGGATCATCATGGTCCGGGGTTGGGGGTTGGGGTGACACCTGGGGGATTCCCGGTTCCGCTTGCCTTGCGCAATGCTCCGCCACTCCACTTCCCATTATTGAGGCAGTCGACAGGAGTAAAAGTCCGCTCCCAGGAGAAGCAAGGGGCACCCCCCACCCAGGAGCCCTCCCCATCTGTCGCCTCTCCCCAGGACTAAAAAGGTGTGAAGCCCACCCCGGACTGCAGACAACGTTCCTGTTCGCTCACCTTGTCATCCGCCATCTTCCCTGCCGAGCTTGTTGCGCAGGCGCAGCACCGCCTCCCTCCTGGCAAATGCTACTGCCATCTTTACTGAGGGCGCAGGCACTTCCGGGGCATTTCTGGAACGGGTGGAGACGCTTTCCTGAAGGTCTTCTTTTCGCAGATACTCCCACGTGACCTCTCCCTTTGAGACCCAGGCTGCGTGTGCGCGCGCGTAGACCACCTAAATGCCATGATCTCACTCGTGCGCGTGTGCGCTCCGCGCAAGTTCGCCTGGCGGATCTTCCGCCGCTTAATGAGCTCACAATTGAGCTATGATGTCAGCGTGCGCGCCGCGGACCTTGCTCCTCCTCCAGACCTTCGCACGCCAACGCGCGGCAACTGGGGGATCAGGACGGCTGTTTTCACGCGCCACCTTTCGACAGGAGGCGCTGCTCAGGCGGGTCCTTTCCCGCCCCAGGACCCGGCCCCTGCCCCGCCCCGTATTTGTGCGGCGCCAGCTGGCCAGGCCGATTCCAGCGCAGAGGCTGGACTTGTAGGCGCAGCAGCTCCGGAGGCGAGCTGGGGACGCGACCAGGGCTATGCTGGGCAAGGATTACATGCTGGCCATCATTCTGGTCAACTGCGATGGTGTGCACAGAGGGTCCCGATGGGAGGATCGGGAGCTGAGGGGGGACGAGGGAGCGCGAAAGGCTACCTCAGCCTCAAAGACAGGGAGGGGCGTACGTCTCGGAGTGAGGACCAGGGAACAAATGAACCCCGATCTTTGCACTGCAGTATCCAAGGTTGGAAGCCTGGAACCTCAGGCTGAACCTTCAGCGCTAAGTTGTGCCTTTTGGGTTGGAGGAAGGGTTATGACAAAGTGTTATTCTGAGCGCACATATATGCCTTCCTTCTCCAATCTCACGTTCCTGTAGATGACTTGTGGGGGGACCAGAGTCTGGAGGGGGAGCCAGGTTTGCCCCCTGGCTGGAGGAAGATCCGCGATGCTGCAGGTACTTATTATTGGCATGTACCCAGCGGTAGCACCCAGTGGCAGCGCCCAACCTGGGAGTCAGGAGATGCAGAGGACCCAGGCACGGTAGGTGGCGTGTGAAGAGGGGGCCTGAGCTCATGTGTGGATCTAAGCCTACTGCCACACTGACCTAGCCCCCTCTCTACAGAAGACGGAGGGAATTTGGGGACTTCGGCCCCCCAAGGGGAGATCCTTCTCCAGCCTGGAGAACTCACTGGACCGGAGGTAACAGGGATAGGCCAGGCAAAAATGAAAGGCTTGGGGTTCCATGGCACTCAAAGATGCAGCTGGACCCACAGTCCGCTTTCCAGCACAGGTTCTGGACTGTGTCCCATGTTTAGGGTTTTGTTATGTGTTCTTGGCTCTGTCCCATATTGTTGACTCTCCCAGTGTTTTGAGTTTTGTTCCTTGTTCCAAGCTGTTTTTTGTTACATGTTGTTTTATGTATTCTGGGTCCTGACCTCTCATGTTCTAGGCCTTGGTCACTACCCTAGGTTCTGTCCACGGAGGTTCCTATCCTGTGTTCTAGGGTCTTCTTGTCCTGATTTGGGGCGCTGGTCCAGATCTTGGACCCTGTTCCATGTTTGTTTTATTCTGTGTCCTGTGTGTTGAATTTTCCCTCAAATTCTAAGCCATGCTTTATGTTACATTTATGTAATATGTCCTGGGCCTTGTCTCACTCTGACTTTATATTTGGGACACTATATTCTGGGTCTTATCCCACATCTTGTGCCCATCGAGTAGTCTGGTCCTCACCATTGTCCCTTCTGTAGGAATTGTGGTCCTCTTACGAGCTCTGCTCTATTCCAGTAATTCTCTGTCCTGGTATGGTGAAGAATCCTACATCCAGAGAATGGAGCCAGGGGCTAAGGTAGTGATTTGGGCCTGAGGGCCAGTCCAGGGCATTGGGGAGGGTCCCAAGGGAAAGGTCAGGGGTGAGACTGGGCTGAGCAGAGGTAATCAAGGCTGAAGGGAGGTCTCAGAGGGTTTATATATGTGGAGCCTGTGGCACCTCCCACCCTACTTCACCTCTACTTACTCAGGGTCCTCGTGTCCTTTTCCTCAACCCATCAGTGCTTCGCAGTCCGCTCTCTGGGCTGGGTAGAAGTACCTGAAGAGGACCTGGTACCAGGGAAGAGCAGTATTGCAGTCAATAACTGCATCCAGCAGCTGGCCCAGACTCGTAGCCAGAGCCAGCCCCCGGATGGTACCTGGGGCGAGGTAAGCTGGCTGGCCCTTTAAGGGGTTCAGCCCAGCATCCAGCAGTGGTGGTTGTCCCTGAATTGCCTGTTCCTCATGGCAACCACCTTCATCTGAGCTCCGGGCTGACCTCTCCTTGGCAGGGCCAGAACATGCTGATGATCCTGAAGAAGGATGTGATGAGCCTGGTGAATCCCCTGGACCACAGTCTGATCCACCGCCAGCCTCTGGTGCACATTCGTGTATGGGGTGTGGGCAGCTCCAAGGGCCGGTGAGGACCCCTACATCCCTCGAAGTGAGAGTTGCTCCTCCCTCCCCCCGGCAGGCTGTGATCCCCGCTGATGCTGACCCCCTGTACTTGAACCCCTGGACACAGGTCCTCTGACATGTACCCAAGCTCTGCCTCCCCTGCCTGGTCCAGCCCTGGTTGGGGAGGGTGGGCCCAGCTCAGCAGGGACGGATGGGGGAGAGCCTGAGAGGCTGGGCTGATTCTCTCCTGTGCTCCCACATGCTTCTGGAACAGTGACAGGTGAGTGACAGCCAGGTGCCTAGAGCCCCAGCCCTGATCTCCTTGTTCCATCCCTGCCATAACCCTGACTTTCTAGCCTCCTGCAGGCACTACAGGCCCCTGTCCCTACCTAGCCTCTACCCCAGCTCCATCCCTGGCCCTGCCCTAGCCCCATCTCTGACCCTGCCAGGGACTTCGCTTTTGTGGCGGGTGATAAAGACAGCTGTATGCTCAAGTGCCATGTGTTTCGCTGTGACGTCCCTGCCAAGGCCATTGCCAGTGCCCTACACGGGCTCTGTGCCCAGGTAAGGGCCAGAGTGGGGCAGGGAATGTGGGTATGGAGCTGGGTCTGAAGCTGCTAAGGTGGTTGGGTTAGGGTGGTATTGGCTCCCTTACCTCACTTCCCCCTCCCTACACCTCATGCTGGCTGCATTGTGTTTCAGATCTTGTCAGAGCGAGTAGGGGTCAGTGGTGATTCCCCTTGCTGCTCACTAGACCCCATCTCCCCTGAAGACCTGCCTCGACAAGGTATGGGGAGGGAAGGGCTGCACTGCACCAACAGGCTACTTTGGTGAAAGATGGGAAGGGGGTTCTGGTTATTTAGTACTTCTCTGGAGATAGAGAACTTCTGAGGTATCCTTGTCCCAGGGATCCCAAACTCTAAATTGGAGGAACATCCATGGCCTTTTTCCTGCTAGTTCCAGTTCCCTTAGAAGCGTGGAGAAAGGGGTCTCTGAGAGAGTACCCAGGCCAACTTGGTGTATATATTTCAGTGGAGCTACTGGATGCGGTGAGCCAGGCTGCTCAGAAGTACGAGGCACTGTACATGGGGACCCTGCCAGTCACCAAAGCCATGGGTGAGGACTGAGTGGGCTGGAGGGGGTGGGCTCCATAAGAGAAGAGGAAGGTGGGAAAGGAAGGAGCTATCACATTTCTAAGAGTGCTCCCATGGCCCTCTATAGCCTGGGATGTACCACCCTTCTCAACTCAGGAGTCTAAACCTGGCTGCAGCTATTCTGTTCCCATCTCTCTGAATCCTAAGTCAGTGAGAGGGGCCTAGACACTCCCTGCAGATCCTTCTTTACACCTGGGAGACACCATGGTGGGCTTGTCCCCCCCCCCAGGCATGGACGTGATGAACGCGGCCATTGGTACCCTCACCACCCATGGGGACCGGGACGCCTGGGTCCCTGCCATGCTCAGCATATCTGACTCTCTCATGACTGCACATCCCATTCAGGTACCAGCCAGAAGAAGGTGAAGTTGGGGGTGTGGAGGGGTGGGTGGGGATGCCAAGGGGTTATTGCTTGCTACTGGAAGTGCTCAGTGGGTCCAGCTAGTACCTGGCCCCCTAGTGACTAGGCCTGATTTGGGCAGGCAGAGGCTGGTGCAGAGGAGGAGCCACTGTGGCAGTGCCCTGTGCGCCTCGTGACCTTTATTGGTGTTGGTCGTGACCCACACACCTTTGGCCTCATTGCCGACCTGGGCCGTCAGAGCTTCCAGTGTGCGGCCTTCTGGTGCCAGCCCCATGCAGGGGGACTCTCCGAAGCTGTGCAGGCTGCTTGCATGGTGAGTTAGGGGTGGGAATGGGTGGGTGGGATTGCCCTGCAGCTTCTCTGTACGGGTGACTGGGGTTCAGGATCGGCAGCCTCTCCAGAGATCACAAACCAGCCATGCCAGGGCTGACTGTGGTTCAGCAGTATTTTATTTGACCCTCATGCTGTTTTTAATAGGCTTTAATTAGTTGCCAATATTTAAAGGCCAGGACATTTCACATAATAATTGCCATTTGTGTTTTTTGTAAAATATCAGAAGTTCTGGCACTTGGGTCCACACGTATACATTTCAGCATTTAGCTGGAATTGTGTAAGGGCTGTGCCTTGAAGGGTGAGCATTGTCTTTCCTGTTTTCTCTCATTTAAATTGTTTTCTGGTTATCTGTGGGCATTTGAGTATGGGACACTTGCACTCAGTTCAGTTCACTTATTCACTCAAATATGAGTGCTTGCCGGAACTCAACCATACTGGACCCTGGGAATTCAGTGGTTTAGAGGGCATAGCCTTTGCCCTCACAGAACACTTAGGTTAGAGCAGAGACAGGCCAGAAAGAAGTTGTACACCACAGGATGATGGAGGATATGGCCCCTTTGGAGGTTCAAGAAGGCTACCTGAAAGAGGTGATAGAAAACTGAGAGTTGAAGGTCCAAGGAGGGAAGTTATCCAGGTGAAGGGGAATGGGACAGGACATGTGCCAAGTACAGGGAACCCCAGCTGTGAAGGTGAGAGGGATGTCAGTGGATTAGAGTATGTGTAAGAATCTAGTGTATCTGGAGTGCAGGGGGAGATGGAGTGAGAGATAGGGGTAGAAAGAATGGCAGAATCCAGGTCATGGACTTACAGGGTAGGGTGATGAATTTGTTTTATCTTGAGGCACTTTGAGCCATTGAAAGGTTTTGAGCAGGACAGTGAAGTCAAGTTTGTGAATTTTGAAGATCACTAAAGCTATAGTATGGGTAGAAGATTTGGAAGACACAAGAGAAGTGAGAAGACTATTTAGAACCCTGTTGAGTTCAAATGAGAGAGGAGCAGAGCAGTTTGCATTGGGACTGGGTTGTAGAACATCCCTTTGACTAGGGAGTCCACTTTGCCAGGGTCCAGTCCACTGCAATGAGAGATGGAGGAGAGTTAGCATAGTGGTAGGTATGGATAAGAGCACAGGCCGTGCAATCAGAACTAGTTTTGAATTCCAATTCTATCAATTTCTGATTATGTGACCTTGGGCAAGTCATGTATTCTCTCTGAATCTCACTTCCTCATTTGCAAAATGGTGATTTTAACACCCGATAAATAACTAGATCGATTAGATTATATATATAAAGAATTTAACACAGTGTCAAGCTCTCCTTAAATGCTCAGTGAATGTGAAGTTTTAGGCTTTTGTTATTGAGCTACCTGTGAATGCTGTAGGGGCTCCAAATGTGGCAGACTACCAGCTTCATTTCCTACTGAAGCCTTGGCCGCCGTGTCCCTGTCCTGCAGGAGCTTTCAGGGGGTCCGGGGCAGAAAGGAAGTGGATCCTCACATTCCCCTTCTCCCTAGGTTCAGTACCAGAAGTGTCTTGTGGCCTCTGCGGCTCGAGGCAAGGCCTGGGGTGCCCAGGCCCGTGCCCGCCTACGACTCAAGCGGACCAGCTCTGTGGACTCCCCTGGAGGTCCCCTGCCCCTCCCCCTGCTCAAAGGAGGGGTTGGGGGTGCAGGGGCAGCCCCTCGAAAGCGGGGCATCTTCTCTTTTCTTGATGCCTTCCGGCTGAAACCCTCTCTGCTCCACATGCCCTAAATTAATCGGGGAGGACTGGGGAAGGAGGTTCTGGGTCCATGCCCGACTCTGTACCCCTTCATTCCCCAGGGACCTGCAGCCTCTCGCCCCTTGGAGCCTTCTCTGCTTTCCCCACTGACCCTTGCCCACCCTCTATTTATTGCCCAATTTATTGTTTATATGGATGATTGAGAGGCCCTGTACCACAGCCTAGGCCCCGGGCTCTCCTCTCCCTGGGTCCCTGTGTTCCTTGCCCCTGTCCAGCCCTGGACAGTTGGCTCTACCTCAGCAACACTTTATAGCAAAATCGGTACAAATAAAAATCCCTCAGTGACCTCACCGGATGTGAGTATATTGGGCCTGGGACTGGGTTGGGAGTTAATAACCTGTATGAGATGAGTGTCTGCATCTGTGCTTGGTGTCGGTGGCTGCAGGTAGTCACATAAGGGCATGGGAGTGTTGGAAAAATGACTTCATTTAAGAAATATATTTTTATGAATATATAGGCACTAGGCACTAAGGTCGGCACTGGAGGTATAATAAAATAGGAGTTCCACCTTCTGAGACTGTCAAACAAGAGTCAAATAAACAGCACTGAAGATAATATATAGTACAACTAGGAAATCTCAGAAGGTTGTGGGAGCTCAAGTGAGACACCTGAAGTACCTGGTCTGAGGTACTTTAAGTGTGCTAGGCTTCCTAATAAATACATTCCAACCGAGAGAGTGTAAACGTTCAGGGAAGTGGACAGAGGTTCTGGAAGTCCACCTGGCTAGATCACAGTGGGGGCATGTGTGGGGCATGAGCTTCTGGTGGTTTAAACTTGCTCCTGAGAGCAACTGTGAGATTTGGAGAGAGGGAACCCACTTGGGCTCCTAGAGCGCCACCTCCTGGAAAACAGCCCCACTTGGTACCATGTAGTTAGGACCCCGTGCGTTATTAGCTGGAATAGATTTAGAGCTCCTTAGGGAGTTGGAGCAGGGCCTCGACGGCGATTCCCAGCGTTTCTGAACTGTCCAACCTGGAGGGCTCCAGGCAACCGGCCCTGCCGGGGGCGTGCCCCAGCAGGCTCGGGTGCGGCCGCCCCGGAAGTGACGTGATGCCCCGCTGGCCGTGCGGAAGTGGAGATGGCGGGGCTGTACGTGAAACCGGGTGAGCGCGGCGGGTGGGCTGGGGCGCTGGGTCTACCGCCGGTCCAGGCTGGGGGCGGTTACCGCGCGGGGTGCGGACCCTCTGTCGCCCCCAGGCTCGCTTCACACGTCCTCTCACCTGCGCAGGCAACAAGGAGCGCGGCTGGAACGATCCGCCGCAATTCTCATACGGGCTGCAGACCCAGGCTGGCGGACCCAAGCGCACGCCGCTCACCAAGAGGGTCGCCGCTCCCCAGGATGGATCCCCCAGAGGTGCGTGGGGGCCCTGTGCGCCGTGACCCGCCGAGAATGGGCGGTGCCAGGAATAAGCTTGTACCATGGGCCTTTTTTGCTCTCTGAGGACTTCCTGAGGAGAGAGGTTGGAGCCCCAGAAAGGGGCCCAGTTCTGGCCCTTTTCCGAGCCTCTTACCTGTTGCCCAGGTAAATAATTGGTACGTTGGTCTCAAAAGAATCTCTCTGGGCTTTTGCCCTAGGTGATCTCATCCAGACCTACGGTTTTTAATATAGTTTTTAATTCCCAAATTATTTTCAAATCCTATTTCCAACCTGGATCTTTACTCAGAACCCCATCGTGGTATACCCATTTGTCTGTTCTTCCTCGTCACTTGACTGTATGATAAGCATCTCAGACTTAACGTGTTATTCACTTAATCAGTATCATCTACTGAGCATCTACTGTGTTTGAAGGCAAACTAAACAGCAGTGAACAAGACAAAAAGTTTTGTTTTCTTGGAGTCCACACTATCGCTTTGGAGATAGATGAAATGGTGGTAAGGGCTTTGCAGAGAAATAAAACAGGGTGATGTGAGAGTGACTGGGTAACTAAGGTATCCGAGGGGCTGACACTTAAGCTGAAATCTGAATGATTAAAAGCTAGCCACACAAAGATCAGGTGCAAGAGTATTCAGGGCATTGGAAACAGCTACTGCAGGAGCCCTGAGATAAGTTTGGCAAATTCAGAGACTGAAGGAATATCTGATGACTAGAGCACAGTGGGCTAGGGATAGAGATTAAGATCTGAGAAGTAGGCAGGGGGCCAGATCATAGTGGGTTTTTGTAAACCAGGATAAGGAGTTTGTATTTTAATCTACATAAAGCGGAAGCCATTGAAAAATTTAAAGTAGAGGAGGGCATCCTTTCCCCCTGAGCATTTCCCGTGCCAATAGGTGGATCTGTGGCCCTGAAAAGGGAGCTCAGATTCAGCTCTTTTCACTCCTCTCTTATCCACACCCGTAACATTGCAGAGTTATAATATAAATCAGAGTTTCTTAACCTTAGCACTAATGGCATTTTGGGCCAGATAATTCTTTTTTGTGAGAGACTGTCCCATACATTGTAAGATGTCTGCAGCATCCCTGGCCTCTACTCACTAGATGTCAGTAGCACCCACCCAGTTGTGATAGCCAAAAGTGTCTCCAGACACTTGTCCTGGGGGCAAAATCTCCCCAGGTTGAGAAACACTGACTTATATCTTTAAAAAGATTACTGTGTCTACTGTGTGGAAAATAGATTTTAGGGAAGAAGTGGAAAGACAAATTCAGAGGCTGTTTTGCTAACGTAGGTAAGATGTAATGATGATTTGGACAAGGGTGGGAGTACTAGAGGTGGTAGGAATTGGATGGATATAGCATATGTTATGGAGAAAGTCAGGAATGAGTAGGTATAGTAGGTGAGGTGAAGGAAGAAGCAATGTAACACACATTTTTTCACTTGAGGAACTGGATGGTGTTGTTCATTGATATGGGATAACTGGGTTTTGGTGGGTGAGGAAAAAAGCAAGCTTTCTGTCTTGGCCATGTTAAATTTGGGCTGCTACTCTGGGGAGAGGTCTAGGCCAGAATTACAGAAATGTGCCACTGTCACATGGATGGTATTTGATGTCATGGGCTTGAATAAAGAGTGTGTGTGGACAGAGGCCTAAAGAGGATCCAAGACAGAGCCCTAAGGTGCTCTAGCATTTCAAGGTTGAACAGGGAAGGAATTAGCAAATGAGACTGAGAAAGAGTAAAAGAAGTAAGAAGAAAGTAAAATTTACTCTGGGAGAGATTAAAATCTTGATTCAACCCTGATGAATGCTGCTGAGAGGTTAAATAAAATGAAGAAAAGGGACTACTTGATTTGACAAACATAGCAATCACTACTGACCCTAACAAAAGCAGTCAGGAGTGATGAGAGCAGAAACCCAGCAGGAATGGGCTGAGGAGAGAATGTGAAAAGTAGAGAGAAACTGTAGTCAGCTCACTGAAGAAATTCTCCTGTAAAGCAGAGATGAGAAATAGGCCAGTGCCTGAGGATGCAGCGTGAGGTAAGGGATGGTTCTGTATGCTGATGGGATGTTTTAGTAGAGAGGGAGAACTGATGGCACAGGAGAAAAGGGATAACTGCAGGAGGGAAGCCTAGAGAAGGCAAGAGAGGAGGGGATGCAGAGTACAGCTGGAGAGATGGCCTCTGATAGGAACAGGAACCTTTCATCTATTAGAGGAGAAAGGAAAGCAGCCACAGATGCAAGTGGGTTAGTAGAACTGGTGGTGAGAAGATGAGAGTGTTCCTGTTCAATGACCTTTATTTTCTCAGTGAAATATGAGGTAGGGTCAGAAGTACAGAGACAGCAGGGAAAGGAAAATAAAAGAAGGTAGAAAAGTTTAGAGGAGATAAGATGTGAAAATAGTTGTTCTGAAGAGTGGAAAAATGAGGCAAAGTATATGATTTCCAGGCAATGTTGGATGCCTTTTAAAATCCGTAGCTATGAATTTAAAGGGAGTGAGTTTAATGCACCTCAAAAATCTGAGTAGCTGAGCTGGAAGGGTATGAGCGGTGGTCATTGTTGCTGAGAACAAGGCAGAGGGGGATGGGAGGCTGAGGTAGGGTAGAAAAAATGGTTATTGGAGGTGAGAAGGTCAAATTGACACACCAAATTAGATGAATTATCATCCATGCGGATATTGATACCTAAAAGTAATTTTTGAATTTTCTCCTCCAGTTTTCTCATTTTCCATAGTGATTCCACCATCCCATCATTAAAGTCAGAAACCAAGAGTCATCCTTGGCTTCTCTCTCCTTCACCCCATCCTGTTCCATCAAGATCTGTTCTGCCTCCTCCTAAATATATCTCAGACCACTCCATTTCCCCTCATCTACTCTTTCACTCTAGTCCATGCCAGCATTCTCTTTCCTGGACTATTGTTAACCTGCCCTCCTCTACCTATTCTCATCAACTTTTCACAGACCATACAGAGTGAATGTCATAAAAAACAAGTTTAGTGATATCAGTCCCTGCTTTTATAAACCTGCAGTGGCTTCCTGTTACCACTAATGGAGTAATGGCTCAAGATTAAACTCCTCCAAAGCCCTGCAGGGTCTGGACCCCTGCTTACCTCTCCAGTGAAAGCTCATACTACTTTCTTCAGTGTTAATCATTTCCAGCCACATAGGCCTTGTTTCTGTTCCTTGAACAAGTCAGGACTTTTTCCACCTCTTGGGCCCTTCCCTTACCTCTGCCCTAGTACATAGTTCCTTCAACTCTTTATGGCTGCATCTATCTCATCCAGGTTCTTAACTTTGTGAGCACTTTTTGCTACACACTAATGTAGCAGCTGTACCTATATTCTTACTTAATCATCATTGCAACCCTGTGAAATAAGTACTATTCCTATAATATCCCCATTTTACAGAAGAGGAACCCAAGCTCAGAGGTTAAAGGTAATTTGCCATATGTCACATAGTGTGTGAGCTGGGATAAACTTAGATATCATCTTATAAGGCCTTCCTTGAACACTCAGGCTAGGTAGGTCCCTCTACTATTCCTCTTTATCACATCATCCATTTTATTTCTTTGTACCTATTTAAGCCATGTTTGCTTGATCTTGCTTTACCTTTTCAGTCCCCACCTCAGAGACATCTCCTGGAGCCCCCCCAATGGGGCCTCCACCTCTGTCAAGTAAGGCTTCCAGACCCCCATTTGTGGGGAGTTGTCCTCCCTCCAGCATGGAGCCCACAAATTTCCCAGTCGTTGAGTCTGAGATTCTGCTGGAAGATGTACTGAAACCTTTGGAACGGGCATTGGAGGATTGCCGCGGCCACACAAAGGTAAGTGAAAGCTCCCATCAACAGCCAGATGCAGGTATGACTCTCAAAGGTAGACCCTCTGACCCTATAAGCAATGGCTCTTAATCCTTTCTGAGTTATGAACCCCTTCAGAATTTGCTAAGGACTTCCTAGAAAAATGAACACAGGATTTAGGAGGGTTCACAAGCCTCAGAAGAGGCTTATAGGAACAAGAATTGAATTCAGCTCCCATTAGTGACAATAACAGCCTGATCTACATACCTCTAGGCCATTGAGAATAGACCCTGCTGATATTATGCTTAGGGAGGGGGAAAAAACCCCAACAACAACCACTTTTTTTATTGATAATGTTTCCTAAGTTCTCTGGAGGCAAGGGATCTGAGGAGTCTTAAAGGAAAGTAGCAGAGGGGCTTCCCTGATGACACAGTGGTTACGAATCCACCTGCCAATGCAGGGGACATGGGTTCAAGCCCTGGTCCGGGAAGATCCCACATGCTGCAGAGCAACTAAGCCCGTGCACCACAACTACTGAGCCTGTGCTCTAGAGCCCGTGCTCTGCAACAAGAGAAGCCACCACAATGAGAAGCCCATGCACAGCAACGAAGACCCAATGCAGCCAAAAATAAATAAATAAGTTTATAAAAAAAAAAGTAGCAGAGTGATCTTCACCTCTTTGGTCCTTAGTTTCCTTATTTGTAAAGCAGCACTATAGAATTAATTTCTGAGCATATGAGAAACTCCAGAAATTTAAAAATTCTAGCCATAATGCATTTTTCTTGAGAGGAGATCCATAGATTTCATCAGATTCTTAGTGGGGCCTCTAATCTTTGCGTAAAGAACCATAACTCTAAGATTAGAGTGTAAAGTTCCTGGGCCAGACAAAGCAGGTGCTTCCTATGTGGTGCTCCTTTCCCTGCCCCTGTTGGGCTGGCAGCACTGACTTGGAGGGGGCTTCTGTCTCTCAGAAGCAGGTATGTGATGACATCAGCCGACGCCTGGCTCTGCTGCAGGAACAGTGGGCTGGAGGGAAGCTGTCAATGCCTGTAAAGAAGAGGATGGCTCTGCTGGTGCAAGGTGTGGCTGGGTCCCTTGGTATAGCCCAAGTCCCTCATCCTGCCATGGTTGTCCAAGTTGGACTAGGTGCTGAGATTTTGACTGGTTGGGAGGGGAGGAGTTGCAGCTATGTTTTTTGCTCCAGGTTTCTTGCTCAGCCCCTCTCTCTCCTCAGAGCTTTCAAGCCACCAGTGGGATGCAGCAGATGACATCCACCGCTCACTCATGGTTGACCATGTGACTGAGGTCAGTCAGTGGATGGTGGGAGTTAAAAGATTAATTGCGGAAAAGAGGAGTCTGTCTTCAGAGGAGGCGGCCAATGAAGAGAAATCTGTAGCCACAGCTGAGCAGAACCAGACCATGCCAGGCATCCAACATGATCCTTAATCCTATGGGTTCCCCAGCCTCACCTCACACCATCTCTTATGCCTTGGCATGGGAGGCCTTCCCTAACTTGGCTCCCTTTTACCACTTGGGAGACTGTCTGCCCCGTTGGGGTGTTTGGCCTGACCCATCTCTGGGGGAAGAGGTCCCTCCTGGACCACAGGGAGGCCACTTGTTACCCATACCATATGCATTTCAATAAAACATCTCAATGTGGTGGGACCTGGGTAGGAGAGATGAACCCTTCCTATGCCAGACTGGTTCCCTCTGGTGTTCTTAACTGCCTTGCTCGCTGTGCACCGTGCACACCTCTGTTCTTCCTCTGTTCATCATGAATGGCCTTGCTAGGCGTGAGCAGATTACTGCCTGCCACTTTCACCCAAATTAGACAGAAACAAACATCCCTTGCTGGGCTGAGTAACCCTGTGTTTGGATGATTCGTTTCAGTATGGGAACAGAGGCTCAAATAGCATGGGAAGATTTTTTTCCCTCAAAAAAAGGAGACTGACCTATTTGCACTGCATCACCCTTGAGGTATGCAAGTGCTACAGAGATTAGAACCTAGCTGTATAAATTGAAGGTGAAAAAGACCAGATTGCTGACATATGGGATCATGATTTTTTTTTTTCAGGGGATGGGGAGAGTAGGATTATGACTCTTTATCTGACTCACCAAATAAGCTTCTGCCTCTGTTTGGGTCCTAAGGTCTTCTAATGCTTTGAGGACAACAGAACCAGGTGGAAGGGGCCAGGAGGCTCATATCATGCTGTGAAAAGGGAGAGTACAGGTTTCCAGTGTTGGAATATGGTTGGTACTTACAGGTGGGAGGCAGAAAGGTATGGGGAGAGACAAAAGAAGGCTATAGGCTGGGGCAGTGCCTCTTTTCTCCTGCTTTGGAAAAGCTAAGCTAAGGAGGGACTGGTAGAGAGGCCTGATTCCAGGAAGCTGCTTCCTGGAAAGGCTGGAACAGCCCTTGGCAGGGGTCAGGCTATTGCTGTTTATGGTTTGACAGCTCCTATGGCCTGCCCCCAAAGCCTGCCTCAGGCTCTAAGTGCTGCTGGAAGTGGGCCCAGTGGGAGCTGGGAAGGAACCTGGGACCTCTGATCCTAACCAGGTTTGCTGGGACCCTTAGCTTTATGGCTGAGATGGGAAGATCAGCATTGAGGAGAACACTGGAGCCAAGGCATTTCTTTGAATGTTTACTAAGCAGTCAGACAGTGACATTCTCCATCCCCCAGCCCCAGCCTCAGCCTGAGCCAAGGGCCAGGGGTTGGGAGGAGTGCCTACAGACCAAAGAGTAGTAGAACTAAGGGCTTGGCAAGTTGCCCATTCCTATCCCCGGTCTAGCTGCCTCAGAGCTAAGGGAGGCCCAGAACCACCATGTCACCCCCTTCTGGATTAGATGAGGCCAGCTGGCCTTTGGATACCCCAGAAAAAGGAGGTAGCAGCAGCAGCGTGAGGGATTCCTCTTACTCCACACACAGGGTCACCTTCACTGGATTAGATGTCCATTTCAAACTGTGCGTCATCTGGAGAGAGAAAAGGCAGGAGGACTGGTTGCTGGGCTGGGGTCTGCAGGTTCAGCGTCAGTGAAGGAGCCCCTCTCAGAATCGAACCCCCACTCTACTTAACTGGGGCATTTGGGCTCAAAGCCATTTTTTAATTTTAGGGTCTGCTTTCCTTACCAGGTATCTCTTCCTCTGTCTCCTTCTGCTTCTTCCGCTCCTCGAGCCTGGAGGGTGGGGCTGTTGGAGGAGTTGTGACCCCTGGAATCTGAGGGAGGCAGCGGGGGGGCGTCTGGGCAATGGGTGAGTTCTTGCACTCCAGCAGGAACTTTCGGTCGTAGATGATCCTGGTGCCTGTCAAGGGGTAGGGGCTAGGTAAGAGGCAGGAGCTTGGGTACAGAGCTGTGTGGGACCCCAGACACAGGCCTTTTAGGGACCAAGGGGTCACATCTTCCCATTTTTTAAAGGGCTACTGCTCTGCAGCCCAGCCAGGATCTCAGCTGACTAGCTTTCACAGCACTTAAAAGTCTCCTGGGCCTACCCAAGATGTGTCTAAGCACCATAGAGCAAGTGGGGCATCCCAGCTGGTTTAGGCAGGGGCTTTTAGTTTAGGAGAGCTTCAGGTCTTGGCTGTAGGAGGAGCACCAAACTTGGAGCTCAAGTACTTCAGGAGGCTCCTGTCCTGCTCTGCTGGCTCTGGAACTTCATTGCTTTGGTTCACAAGGGAGGGCCTAGCCCTCCAGCCTCAGTTGGATGAGGAAGCCAAGAGCAGATAAGAAGGCTGGTGCTGCCACCTGGGCTCTGATATCCTGCGGGGAGGAGCGGTGTTCCTCCTGTGAAATACAGGGACACACTGTTCTTATCCTGACCCCTCCCAAGTCCTGTCAGGCTCAGCTCAGCCTAGAGGAACTTGGCCCCGATCATGTCCTCCAAAGGCCCTACCCTGTTCTCACCCCTCCCCTTCGCCTCCGTGGCAGGAACCCCTGAGCAGGCATGATCTCAGGCTGCTACACCAGTCAGCCAGTAGTCAAGCCAGCCAGCGCAGAGACCCGAAGCTCCTGCCCCCAACTGCCAGAGTCCTGCATTTGCAGCTTTGCAAGACCCGGTTGCTTCCTGCTGAAGCCACACACAGTTGGGGCCTCGGCTCCTGCTCCCAGGCGGCAAAGTCAGGAGGGCCGGGTGAGCAAGGAGCCCAGAACCCAGGCCATAGTGATGATTTCTACCCAGTCACTCGGAAACTAGGCACAAGGCCGTGTTGCATCACTTTGAGAATTTAGGGAACTGGGCTTCAGCTCCAAGCACTCACTCCTGTCAAAGCTACAACCTGCAGAGGGGCCTGCAGGCAAGTCCAGGCTCGCACCTCCCCACCCACGTCCCGCGACACGCACACGTTGGCCTGGCCGCTGACCTCCGGGGGTAGTGGTGTATAGTGTGCCCCCCAGCGTGGTGCTGTAGCAGTCAGGCAGCCAGTCCCTGCCCCCAGGAATCGGGCAGCTGGTGGGTGTGGACATAGCGCGGGCGGGACGAGCAGGAAGGCAAGCGGCTGGTGCTAGTGTTGAGGACGCGGGGCGCAGCCGAGTCTGAGTCGGACTCAGTTGACCACGTGCGGCCGCAGCAACACCACCAGGACAACGTCAAGCCGGGGGCGGGCCGGCCGTCAATCAACCCGATGATCCCGCCCTACCCTCGCGGGAGGAAGCACCAAACTCAGCGAAAGTTGGAAGGAGTTCCAGGAGCCGCACCGGCCTCCAGTTCCTCCTGGCCCCAAATTGGCCAGCCTTCCTATGCCTATGAGCGAGGCAGCTACTCAGCTATTTACTGTTTATAGCGGGCGCTGGGGACAGGTGAGGTATGGCACACGTTATTGCCATATATTAATTCATCCATTCCTCTCAACAGTTTTGGACAGTAAAGCACTGTTATTAGCCACATTTTACAGGTGAGGATACCAAAGTCCAGAAAGGTTAAGTCATGGTTCAAAGTCACGGATTTTGTAGGAGGGGGAGCTGGGATTCATACCTCAGTGTGTCTGATTCGAGCATGTGCCCCTAGGCACAGCTGTATAATGCCTCCCATTAATCAATTTCAGTACAGGGTGAAAAGTGCCTTGAAGGCCTGGTGCACAGCCATCAGGGTAGGTCAGGGAGGGAGAGTGGGCTTTCTGGAAGAAGTGATACCTGGACTGATTAAAGGATGAATAAAGGTTGGAAGATAGAGTCCAGTTCTTTGATCTCTCTGTCACAGCTAACCTCAGGAAACTAAGGAAGGACTGGGGGCTGGTAAGGAGGGCTTGGTCTTTAGCCTTCTGGAAAGTAAGATCAGAGAGTTTGGCCTTTAAAGAGAAGATTTTTTGATGTAGGCACAGTGATATGAAAGGAGGCAGGAGAGAGGTGGTGGGAGAGTAAGTACTAAGTCTAGTCCTGTATACACAAAAAATCTCGACTTGACCCAGTTGTCTGCTGTTTGGCTTCCTAAGAATCACTATACCCTCAGCAATGCCACCCCACCACCAATTAATTGTAGACCACCTGACTTCATGCATTTATCAGTATTACTTCAGCACTGGCTTCATCAGATTTCCCCTCAGCTCTGATTTCTTGACTCATTTAAAAAAAGACTACAAGTCATTGCTTCTCAAACTTTAATGTGCACATAAAGCACCTGCAGATTTTGTTAAAATGAGGATTCGGATACAGTAGGTGGGACTTGAAATTCTGGGTTTTTAATAAAATCCCAGGTGATGCAGACCCTTAGGTCTGCATGTCCTCAGAATCACATTTCAGGTAGCAAGGATATGTATACTTTATTGTTCCAAAAAGGTTTTTGAGCCTCTTACAAAGTGGTGTATGCCTAAATAAAGTGTCTTAGCAATGAAGTGCTGGAGGGTAAGGCTTGGGATCAGATTGTGGAGGAACCATCTATGACAACTCAACTTTTAAGCAAGGTAAGTAGTCTAGTGAGGGGAGTGGGAGATGGGGTGGAGGACAGTGAGACTGGAGGTGCAGACTCCAGCCTAGTGAAATAGGGTAGGCAAAAAGGCAGTTGCTGCGAGGATGGAGAGAAGTGGAGGGGATACAGATACACAGAGGAGGAAGGGTAAGTGACTGATTTAAGGGTGGGGTGGGAGAGGAGATAAGCCAGGATAATTCCCAATCTTCTGACTTGAGAGTCTTGGTAGCTATTAGTACCACCTAATATAATAGGGAAAACAAGGGGAGGAGCATATCTTATATTGGGGAATATATAATGTGTGTGGAATGTTCAGATGGAGAAGCACAGTAAGAAGCCAGATATACAGGTCTGAAGCTACAGAGGGAGAACTCTGGGCAAGTGATTCAGATTTGCGTGGAGTAAAATCCAAGAATGTGGGATGAGATTACCTGGGGAGAAGATACACCAAAAGAAGAGACCTGAGCATATCAACATTTATTTAAGGGGTAGTGGAGGAAGAGGATTTCACCGAAGGAGACTGAGAAAGACCAGTGAGAGTAGAACTAGAAGTGTCAAAGGTTTTCAAGAAGGATCAGTGTGGAAGTGATCCTTCTATTAATCTTTATTATAAAACAACAGCAGCAGTTACAGACTTATAGCAGTCTTACTACTGTAAGAGTACTACTAGAAGCTTACTTTTTTTTGAGACACTGTGTGCTATAAGGGCTGGGGAACTAGAGAATAGGCAGTTGGTTTTAGAGAGAAAACCAGATTCATCATCCATTCAACCAGGATGAAGGACGAAGAGTTTAAATCAGAGGTTTTTCAACACTGATTGCCCATTAGAGTATAGAAGCTTCCAAAAAAGAAAAAAAAAACTTATGCTCACGTCCCAACCCCAGAGATCTGATTAAACCTGTAGGGGAATACCAGGTCTCTGCCACCAGGCAAATTACTTTGAACTCACATCAGTACCATTAAGATAAAACAGGAAGAGGTGAAAAGTAGTCACAAAATAGGTTTGCAATCTGAGCATTAGATTCACAATCTTGTTTTCCAAATTAGGTCTTCAAGCCCAAGCTCCTGCCCTTTTTTGGAGGTGGTCTTAACACACTCAAGTTTCTCTCACCCATTTCCTACAGGAGAGAGTGAAGGTAAAGTAACCTGTCAAATAACACTGACACATGGTGACAAATCTTTGAGGAATAGAAAATGCAGCATTATCAGAGTCCCTCACCCCAGGACAGGGTCCACTGGGAAGACGTCACAACCATCCACAATTCTTAGTAGAAGAGCTCTAGGGCTAGTTAGAGAACAAGATGTTCAGAAGCTGTTTTCCTACAGTTTGTTTGCCTCTTCCTGGGTTTACAATGTGGTACAAAGGTCTTAAACAGTTGGACAGAACCATGTATACTACTTGTACTCCTCTATTTGGCTTGAAACTCTAATATGACCAGCCTTTCCCCTTCTAAAAGCTACCTCAAACTAAGGATGGTACCCTCCTGTACTAACTCTGACATTGGAAAGAGGACTTGGCCAGAATCTGTAAGATGGAAACTACAGTTCCAAGTCCTGAGATTTCTTACCTCTGGTTAGGAGAGGCCACCATTGGCTGTCCAACTCTCTTCTTCGGTCTCGTTAGTTGAGGTGATGAGATTTCCCCTTTGAGAGCAGGGACTGAAGGAAGCAGACTGGCCTATAAAAGGGCAAGTCAGCACACTGTAGCCACAATAGGTTTAAAGGGTCTTAAAAACATCAAGAATTTTATTGGTGGTGGTATTTCATTACATTGAACACTACTTGAAATAAGTGGGTCCAGAAACCTTGATGATACAGTTTTGTTCCTTGAATGAGCTGTTATTCTCATAGGGCTTGATCTATGCCTCAGCAGGATGTTTCTTTTCCTTTTTTTTTTTTTCAGCAGGATGTTTCTTAATGACTTGAGGGCTCACTATGGGTATGCAAGGTTTTCTTCTGCCTCCACTAAATTCCCAAAATCAATAATGGCTCTCACAACAGCAGATTTTTGATTCCATGTAAGAACAAATGGTAGGGGCCCTCAAATCTCAGCAATGTACTGGCTTCTAGTAGTCCCATACCATACATTCTCATTCACAAGACAAGAGAATCTGTTAGAACTAGGAGACCCTTTTGAGTTCATTTACATTGTTTCATTTACAGATGATGAATGTGAAGCCCAGAGATGAGAAATGATTTGCCTATGGTCATATAGCTTAAAGTGGCAGAAATGAAAACAGAATTTAGGTTTCTGACTCTTGTTCCACTCTACCCGTTCTGCCTCCCCACAAATCCCTTGTACATTCTGAAAGTAATTAAGTTCTTACCTGAGCTAGGTTTAATCCAAGGTTCAGGTTGGTAAAATAGCAGTAAAGTAATGCCAGGAAGAGGCAAGACAGAGGAAAAGATTAGCAGGCAAAATGGAGTGGGGAGTAGGTTACTGGGATTCAAATAGAAAGAAAAGAAGGCAGTGGTGGTAAGAGGGCAGGAAGTAGAGTATCCTAAATAACTGCTACAAACTGCACAGCTCGTTTTTTCCTAATCCTTCTAGGGGTTTCTCATAATTGCGTCCTCTTCTTATGGGTTCTAGTTCCTGATCTGAGATAAAATTTCTCATTCTGTTGTCCTCAAGGTGTAGAAGATATTGGAAGAGCTCTTCCAATAATTCAAGTGTACTTTAAATAGTTAAGATAGAACAAAACTCACTTTTTGTCCCACTGAATAATTTACTTAATATTATCTCTCTCTAGTATATGTTTCATCAAGAGTAGTTTCATTCATTTCACTAATATTAGGTGATTTTTTTGGTTATTAGTGGTAAGTGGAAACAGCAAGATATGTAGGTGATCCCAGGGGTCCTTTGGTCCCCTCAACGGGGTCTCTTGAGACTACTTGATGTGGTTATTAAGCATTACAAAGGCAGCAGCTTCAATACCAGTGATAATTCCAAATCCATTCAAAACAGAAAATAAGAAATGAGCTTACAGAAGCACTCTCATATGTAAAATGATATGGAAGACAAACCAACCAGGTATGTCTAACACAGAACAAACATGGTGTGTCTCATCTAGTGGCAGCTCTAGGAGCAAGGGAGAGAAGATTAAGAACTTCTGTTGGTAGGAGAATAGAAAAGTGCTTCTGGTATGGTTCTGCCCCTAGTTATTATCTTTCTGTGCATCCTTCTTTGCCTTAATGTGTGTTTTGGCTCCTCTATCACCTCAAACATTTTCTTGTTTTCTTTTTTAGCTCGCTTTTATCTAAGACCAGGTAATTCAACCATATTAAAACATGAACAGTCAAGTTGATGACTGTTCTTTTCATTGGGCTAGTTTTTTCTTCTCTACTGCATCAGATTCTTGGCATAGCCTATAGTTTGGCCAAAGCACTCCATTCCAGTGTTCATGAGTTTAGCCTGTTGACCATATTGGCTCTTCATGGAACTAAGCCCAGAATTAGTCACATATTTATAGACATTATTCAGCTGATTCAACAATACAACAAAATTAAAGGAGTCACCCCCACCCCCTCCTATGTCCCAACCCAAATAAAACTTAAACACCTATAACCAATATAATCTTTAGATTAAAAAGTCAGGAAGCACAAAAGGAATCTGAAGGATGATTTGGGTGTCCCTAAGTTTTTTCAGTGTCATCTGACTGAAATCCTGTTGTTCTTATTGACATACTCATGATCCACAAAGAGCTAAACCTTTTAATGGCCTATCTGCTAAAGTCAGATAAGACACATTGCAGGGGCTTGAAACATTCTCACTTTTAAAATGATACAGAAGAGAACAAAAGAACAAGGAATGTTTAACACAGAATAAGTATACAACTAGTCTTAAAAGTGCTTTTTCAAGGCAGGCTAAGAATGGACTCTAAAGTGTAAAATGTGAGAAGCCTATCACAAATATGGTATTAACAACCTGGTTCAGTATGATTGTGGATTGGGTAGTACCTGCATGACCACTGAAAGGATCACACCCCACTTCTAAACACTGTTCATCTTTTTATTGAATATTCTGGTAAATATTTCACATTAATACAGGCCACATTAAGTAGAGCCACTATATGACAAGAAATTTACTCAACCTTTTCATTTTAAGTATGTAAACAATTGTACATGTATTTACCACCCTAAAAGGTTGAAACATGTAATCATCTAATTCTCTTCTGCATACAAATCGCATTCAGTATGTTTAGCCCAAAGCACTAATTTCAAAATGGCTAAACTAACCAGAGAACATAATCAGATGGATAGGAAATCACTTTGTTCATATACAATGGGCAATCAAATTTCCATTGCTAAAGCCTCAGAGAATATTTCTTAGGCACATTAAAAAAAATCCCCAGGGTTCTTCCAAGGTCAAAAGTTTCTCAAACAAGGCTAAAGAGTAAGACCTTCTAACTTAGTTGACATATTTGAGATGCATGTTTCCAATATGAGGTGCCCACGTGCCAGGCCAAATCTGAAAAGGGGGAGGAAAAATTGGAATTTCTAATTAGGAATCTTTAGACATTTACAAAATGAATATATAAATGCAATGGTAATTCACTGTTTCTGCCTAGGAAGAATACACATACATGAGATAAAATGTTAAGTAGCATCATCTTGATATTGAAAAACTTAATTCAGTTCAAGGTAGTCAGATGTCATGATTTTTGATATTCAGAACTTGCACTACCCAAAGAATTAAAAGAATGACATCATAAATCTGAAAAATAAAAGAGCATTAAGTCCATTTTACCTGCTGGGCATCAGTGCATTCAGTTGAATTTTGAATAACTTTTATCATAGGGTTCCAAGCAGGATCTGGGTTGTGAAGTCCATTAAACAGAGGGCCTCCTGGAACATCAGCAAGCTGAGGATGGGAGGGTATTATGGTGCCGCCATACATGGAAATTGGTAGACCCTAAAACAGCAGAAAGGTGTAATCATGAAGTGATTGTAAATGATGATTCCACAATACCAGCATAGATTCTTATTTCCCTTCATTCAAAGAACTCCAGAGTATCCTGTAAGTATAGCAACACTGTACAGTCTTGGGAAACCAAAAGTGGTTATTTGTGTCAGCAACATTTTTCAATGAGAACAGAAAAACAAAACAAAACAATTAAATCCAATATCAAATCATCAGGAAATTCCCAATACTTGATGGACACATATAATACCCTCAACTTTCCATATTTAGGATTTACTAATAAGCTTCTGCCAAGAAAAGGGGAATTCTACATGATTGCTTGCAGCCACAATCTGGCTTTATGGCAGCCTGGAAGCTCTCAGAGGAGACAAGAGGGCAATGGGGAGCTCACAGCCAGCTTTTCAGAGAGGAAGAGGCTTCTCTCTAAGCTGTGGCAGCCAAATGCAAAGCAGCAAAACCCAAATCTCTCAGGTTTTGGAGGGAAGACGGGGGCTTCTTCAGGATAGTTTGAGGACAAACTAATGTAAACAACATAATCCACTTTTGAAACTGGATAAAAGATCTGGCAAAGTCATAGAAACAAACTAGTTATACCAAAAGGGAGAATTATTTCAGTACAAATTCCTCCTTAACATGTGACTACATTAGCTGGCAATGTGTTAAACAAGTTACAATGATGTTTGTCAGCTCACTTGAGAAAAATCCACAAAACTGCTTACCATAGGCTGATGAAAAATGTTAGAGGGGGCTACCATTCCAGAATCATCTCTCTCCATTGGTTGATGCTGAGAGAATGTGCTTGGGTCTGATAATTGTTGATGCATTGGATGGTTCCCTATCACAGACTGTGACCAACCTGATAAGCCTTCTAGAAAGAAGAAATGAGATCAAGGTTAGATATTTATTTGGAATAAAATAAAACATTACCACTGGATTTTTTCATACTAAATTTAATCAAAAGCATTCCTTTGAGAAGCTCAGGACACATTCATGAAAATCTTTGCAAACCAAAATACAAGTTCCTGGAAAACTGGGTGGAGTACTCTGAATACCCCAAACACTCTACCTGTCCTGCAAAAGATTAAGTGCTCTCTGAAAGAAATCAAATGATTGTCCTATTCTATAATGAAAAGCTTAAGAAGGAAAGGAAGTATGCTTTGAATCTTTTACTTCTAATCAAGTCTGTATTTATTATTTTATATATATTACTATCATACATATTACATCTATTATTATGTATACTCCAAACTAACATTCCAGACTTTGAGACTGGACTGAACTCCTCAAAGGTTTAAACAACCTTACTGGTTAAGTGCAGGAACTAAGTTTAAATGGCAAAATCCCACAACTTACTCGAGATATCCCTCCAGACAGAGGACGCTGTAACTGTACCTGACACGGCATTGACGCCAAATGACCAGATTCCACTGTGTCCAACAGGAGCAACAAAACTGGTCCCCACAGGGGCTTGTGCAACAGACCCTCCTTGCCGAATCCGGGCTAGTCTCTCTGTTCCAATGGGGGGAGGTATCTTTCGATCCTGACTGGCACTGCCTCCTTTCGGTTGGCCCAATGTTGGTGGGGCAGAAGTGGCTGAAAGAGGTGAAGATGATCCCGAAGAAACAGATGGAATAGGAGAGTCACCTGGTGGCAAAATATTTCTCTATTGTTTTATTACATATAAAAACTAATTATAAGAATATGAGAAACCTTGTTGGAAAGATCTGTTCCACAACATAGGTTCTGGAAAAAAATTTTCATTTTATAAGATCATTCAAATGAAAATATACAGGGACTTCCCTGGTGGAGCAGTGGTTAAGACTCCATGCTCCCAATGCAGGGGGCCCAGGTTCGATTCCTGCTCAGGGAACTAGATCCCACATGCATGCCATACCTAAGAGTTTGCATGCCACAACTAAGGAGCCCACCTCCTGCAATTAAGACCTGGTACAACCAAATATATAAGTAAATTAAAAAAAATATATATAAGTTCTATAAATATTATCCTATACTACTTCTGCCTGTAGTAAGTATAAACAAATAGTCTAAATATATAGTAAGTACAGACTAGTCTAAAGAATTTTTTCAAATTGAACTGAACAAGGCTAGAAAGGAAGAAGGTCGTATTCATTCTTATTGTAGTTCTGCTGGCTTGTGTGATCTTAGTTTCCCCACCAGGGTTTGAACGTGGGCCCAAGGCAGTGAAAGCGCAGAGTCCTAACCACTGGACCACCAGGGAATTCCCCTTACTGTAGTTCTAAAAAATCTTCTCAAAACATATATTGTCACATTTTAAATTAACTTAAATGTGGCTATGTTTGCACGGTAACTATCATATTATCTGGAAAATAGCTGCTGGTCCTCTGTAATTATTAGCTGTTTTCTTTTTTCTCTTTCTACAGCCTCTTATTTTTCCCCATAAGGAAGGAAGGTTAAATGTTAGTGAAGCATTGTAGGATTTAATTCACAGCTTTGTTTCTTAATGGGACTCTCAGGTAATATGGGTAGTTTTCCTTGTCAAAGGGCCAATACTCACTGACTTTCTCATGATGCTCATTTAAAAAAAATCAAATCCTGTTCAAATCCTTTTAGAACTTCATCTGTTCTAAATATTGAAATAAGTCAGAACAGAGGAATATTTTCACTTATAAATGGCAATCATACAGTTTCCTCAAATGTAAAAATAAATGAGGAATCATACCAAACTGACCAGATACTTAAATTCAACTTCTTTTCAGACCTAAGAAATTATTTCACAATACTGTCCCCAAAGGGTCTTATAAAACTACTTGTAGTGCCTCTTCTTTTTTTTTTTTTTTTTGCTGTACGCGGGCCTCTCACTGTTGTGGCCTCTCCCATTGCGGAGCACAGGCTCTGGACGTGCAGGCTCAGCAGCCATGGCTCACGGGCCCAGCCGCTCCGCGGCATGTGGGATCTTCCCAGACCGGGGCACGAACTCGTGTCCCCTGCATCGGCAGGCGGACTCTCAACCACTGCGCCACCAGGGAAGCCCAGTGCCTCTTTTCTCGATCCAAGTCTCAGTGTAATCTCAATTCTGGCTTGGAAGAATAGCCTGACCCTTCTCAAGTTTTCTATCCTATAAATGACTGATAATTTTTGACATGACTGCAATACAAACCTTGGGTATTCGCATACAATTTAGATTACTAAAGTTACAATATAGCGTTCCCTGAAACAAATGGTTTAATAACTTATTCAAGACTGTTTGGGAAGAGTTCCTCCAGGATTCCTACATGAGTTTGAGGCGCTTGTCCAAGGGTGGGGAGAAAAATGTTGTCTGTTGAAACTGGGAGTCCCAACGGGAGCTGGCCCTTGCAGGAAAACCCGAGTTCCTGGTATGCCGGAAAAACTTGTCAGAGGAGCAGAAGAGGAAGATTGGGAGCTGCCTGATGGGTCAATGGATGGTAACCCTGAAATAAAAACAGGTCCAAGACATCAAATTAGCCAAGGCTTTAAAAATGAATGTCCAAAGCTTACCTAATTCCTCTTTAAAAAAGAAGAAAGAATTATTTTGTGGATCACAGCAATAAGAATCCATTTATATCATACTGTATGTCCCCAAACTATTTTTTTCTTACAGTTCAGAAGAATATCACCAAGCAGGACTAAATATAGAAATGTGAGCCCAATGTTTAGGAATGGCAGTCACCTGGAGTATGTTCTAGATAAATCTCAAAGCTTTCATTGGAGGGGACATGAAATAAGAGCATGTTGTGTTACCCATCACTTAGAAATACAGCTGTTCATCTATATAACTATAGTCATTTCCTGTGCAAGATGAGTAACAAAACCTACCAATGTTTGCTTCCTAACATGGAAGGAAAGCATACTATTCAACTAAAGATAATTTCAGTATTCCATCTGATTAAAAAAAAAAATCAACAGCTGCAAACTACATCAAAGTTTCTATCTAGTTTGCATGAGTCTGAATTTAGCAGTATTCTCAAATTCCATTTCTTTCTCTGGAGAACATTTTAGGGAAAGAGGTCAAGGATCTGGAAAAGGATTATAGGTACTCATTTCAGAAAAAAGTAGTTAATATCAACATAAAAAATTCAAAACTTTTCAAGCAGGTCTTATTCATCTATAAAGTATATAATTCAAAGGCTTTTAGTATATTCACAGGGTTGTACAACCATCACCACAATCAATTTTAGAACATTTCTGTCTACCCTAAAAGAATCTCTGTATGCATTATCTGTCACTCTCCATCCTCCTTTACCCCATATCTGAACCTCTAAGCAACCACTAATATATTTTCTGTCTCTCTAGATTTGCCTATTCTGGAAATTTTATATAAAAAGAATTATATAATATGTGGTCTTTTGTGACTGGCTTCTTTCACTCAGCAAAATGTTTTCAGTTTACCCATGTTGTAGCACAAATGAGTACTTTATTTCTTTCATTGTATCTCATAATATAGAATATACATTATACTAAGAATAATATCTTATACAGATATACCACATTTTGTTTTTCCATTCATCAGCTGATGGACATTGGACTGTTTCCACATTTTGGCTCTTAGGAATCGTGTTGCTATGAACATTTATGTACCAGTCTTTGTGTAGACACATGTTTTCTCTTGGATATACCTAGGAACAGAATTACTGGATCATATGGTAACTCTTTTTAACTTTTTGAGGAACTGTTGAACTGTTTTTCCAAATGATGTACCATTTTAAGTTTCTACCAGCAGTGTTTGAAGGTTCCAGTTTCTCCACATGCTTTCCCGTCTTTTTAAGTATCACTATTTCTTACCTGCAAACTAGGAAAACTAAACTATATCCATGAAAGAAGAGCATCAACAAAAGAAACCACCCAGGCAGTTAAGAAATGAAGCCAAGCTTAATCAATTCTGGACCCTGGAAGGAAGGTCAAGGATTAATGCTTGCTTTTTTAAAAAATTATTTTTTAACTAGTAATAAATAATTTTGATGTTATAGATCTGAATAATTCAGGTTCCCAAACCTTGTTTGCTACCAAACTAGATGGATGATTTCCTTGACTTTCTTTTCTCCAGCCATTCATAATCTGCACATCTTCTGGGATATAGAATGTGGAGTGCAAAGAGCTCAAACACTGGAATATGAGAGATCTGAAGTCCCACTCTAGCTAAGGCACTCTAAATTCACGTATTAGTTAGTGCCAATCAAGTCAAGGATTAATTAAAAAATTAATTTTTACCACAGTCTGAGCACTGGCAATGAGCTCTTCTTTCATTCTAGGGCCTCTGAAAACCTTTTTATTAGTCTGCCAAAATGAAAAGTTAAAATAGATACCTATTTATAGAAAAGAAGAAAAAAAATCCAAGAGAATATTTTGGACCACAGACTGTCTTATGCAAGCTTTATTTCTATTCAAAAGATGATGTAACAGCTATGTTTTCCTGAAAAGATAAGTAAATGGAAACATATCTGATAGAAAAGCTAAGGCTATGCCATATCCATAAACTCACAAATTTTAAACAACCTAGATCAGTTTATAATTAGCAAAAAGGAAAGATGGGCTATGGGACAGTTTTTCAACTGGAAGAAAAATGCTAAGTGGCACTAGTTCTTATTACCCCCATTCTAGGTCAGCCACAATTTCTAATTTGTTTTTCAGAATAGAGCAAAGAGATTGGACTAAAATTTGGCCCTTAGACTCTGGAAAATAGATTCTGGTTTTCCAAATATCTCCAAGCCACCACTAGCCTCTTATCTTTCTAAATCTTTCTTATACTGCCTCAGCAGCTAATTTCTAATTTCAAAGAACAAACAGCTGATTCAAAATGTTTTTTTTTTTTTGGTTAAATATGAGCCTATACATGACTGGATCTCTTCAAATAGCTCCATCTAATATAAATAATATAGAGTTATGACATCATTTAATATTCATTCTGAGCACCCAAGACTGAAAACAAAGAATGTAGATTATGGACTGTAACCTAAACACCTTCGTAACCCAAACTTTTTAATCTCAGAAATGCAGGCAATCACTATGATTTAAAAAATGTCTGTAAATTTGGAATGCTTGAAGCATCCTATGAGTCCTTTTTTATTAATATCATCTTATACCAATTCTCAGAAAATGGACTGACACAAGGTATAACTTCCTTGAAATAAGGTGCAGAGAGATCATAAAAGACAATATAAAGCAGCTCATATGTGAGTGACTTACCTACATTTTGGCCACTCAATCAGCAGTCATTAAGGGGTCTTTACTATTTATGACACACCTTCATTTCTTTAAAAGATCATGCAATATTATGTACAAAATAAATGCTTTATTACTTTGGAAGGTTAGATTATGTTGTTAAAGCCCCAAACTGTGAGGTAATGATAGTTATAATAACTTACCAACTGGACTAGTAGAAACTCGCTGGGAAGGTGATCTGAAGCCAGGTGCCTTGGAGTTGTCAGGGTGCACGTTTTCCAAGTGTCCAAGTACAGAGTTACCCAGGAACGCTGACTGAACAGTGAAAGAGGCATCTGCAGTAACTCGTGAGGACAGTGGACCATCTCCCCAACCCTGGTTAGCTGGCACCTGACTGCTGTCAAAAAGACTACTGAAGTGATTGAAAAGTGTGGCTGGGCCAAACGTAGGTGGCAAAGATTTATTTGCTGGGTTAATGTGCATCTGAGAACCATTCATAATGTTCATGGCTGAAGAAAGCTGCACTGCAGCTGGTGGGCCTTGAGGTGGTGTTAAAGGAACTGGATTTGTCACAAAAATAGACTGGGGATCCTGGTGTATAGTTGCATTTGGTACCACCGAGTAAAAAGAACTTCTGGGTTGCATTCGATGAGAAACTCGAGGTGCTGGTACAGCTAACTGAGGTAAATTACTGGTATCCTGATTATCAGCAGCAACCAATCTAGGTGATGCCAAAGTCAATGGAGCAGGTTCTGAATTAGATGCAAAAGGCATTGACATAGGACTTAAATCAGACACACTGGATGGCTGTGTTTCCTCCTGTGTGTTATTGGAGGGAGGAGTGGGACTACCAGATGGGTGAGTTTCTGGAGCTCCTGGGGTGTTGCTGGCAGAGCTACTGCAGCTGTTGGCAGTTGAAGAGGGGGTACACAGGTTTGCCATGGACTGGTCCTGTGTGGACACTTTCTCTTTGGGGGCTGGCATGGCAGAGAAAGACTCCGTCTTTTGTGAAGAAAGCTGTGCTTGAGGAGTACTTGCAGGCAGAAATGTGGTGGGAACTTGCCCACTAGTGATAGGTGCAGAGGAGACAGAAGGCAGGGAACTACAAGTGCTTGTCACAGAGGAAATCACTGCTGCTGGAGGACTTGTCTTAGGCACACAGGCAAACAACTGCTTTCTGACTGATGAAGGAGTCCGGGTATTAGTCACACACAGTTGCTGACTGGCAGCAACTACAGAAGAGACAGTGATAGGACAACTGGCAGTAGCTAGTCCAGCAGACTCTGAGGGTAAAACAGTCCCGTTCTGGTTAGGTAGACGGCCTGTATTATTATGCTTTGGAGAGCTATTTGTGTTGCCAGGATTCACAGGTCTCACTGGGAATGGTCCCCAAGTGTTAGGAGAAGGTGAAAATGTTCCTCCAAACTGGGCCATGGGTAAACGAGGATGCCGAATCTGTTGCATAGTTTGAGCAGCCAGCAGGGCAAAATGAGGGTGAGGATAAGCTAAGGGTAGAGAAACTGGGAAAGAAGAACGTACATTTGCTGGAACGTTCTTATTAAGTTTATTAGTGGGCTGGAACGTAGATAATGTTGTTGCCTGTGAAGTTACAAGACTTGGAGCACCCAAGGGAAATGCATTTTTACTGGAAGCTGCTGTGGTGCCTACTCCAGATGAGAAGTTTGCATGGATGGCTTTGGTGCTGGCAGGTGTTCTGATATGGTTTTTAGGAATCAAGTCTTCCAGTTCCTTAGCAGGATCTTGAATAAGTGCATTGATAAGTTGAACTGCATATCTTGTTGATTCTGTACCACCCCTGGGGAGAAAACAAACAAAAAACAGAACAAGATCAAAAATATACAAAACTAGGTAATCTTTATCATGAAACGGAATTCTTGATTGTACCATACCTAACAAAAATGTACTTCTAATAAAATTTAATTTCCTCATAGAACTAACGATATGTATATCTCACAATTACCTTATTGTGATCATTCTCTCGCCATTCTTATCTTTTTGTTTATCCACATCAATATGGGCACCAGTAACATCTTGTATTGCAGTGATGTTGCATCCTCCTCTTCCCATTATCCTGGAAACCACTGAGGCTGGAACAGACAATTTCTTTGACCTACAAAATGAAGACCACACATAAGCTTATGAAATCAAAAGGTCTATTAAAAAAGATGTCTCGGGCTTTCCTGGTGGCCCAGTGGTTGGGAATCCGCCTGCCAATGCAGGGGATATGGGTTCAATCCCTGGCCTGGGAGGATCCCACATGCCACGGAGCAACTAAGCCTGCGTGCCACAACTACTGAAGCCCACGCGCCTAGAGCCCGTGCTCGGCAGCACAAGAAGCCACCGCAGTGAGAAGCCCATGCACCACAGGGAGGAGTGGCCCCTGCTCGCCGCAACTAGAGAGAGCCCGCGCACAGCAACAAAGACCCAACGCAGCCAAAAATAAATTAATTAAAAAAAAAAAAGATGTCTCAGTAAGTATGTTCATGAACATTTGTAGAATAGTATTTCTCAAACCTTAAAGAGGAAATTACTAGAAGTTTTTATTTTAGAAACTGACCTCTTATTATATTGAATTTAATTTAGTGAAGGTAAAAAACACACTGCCATTTAAAAAAATTATATTTAAGTCACTCATGATCTCAGCATTCAAATCTGCATAAACTATCACATGTTAACTAAACTGCAATGATCATATATTGATACTTTCAAAATTAAAATAATGCATACCACATTGTTAAACTCCATACTGAAAATGAATAAAGGCAGCTTATCAGTGTCAACAACTTTACTTAGCAATAAAAAATAAAGCCTCAGATTTGTACATAAAAAGCAATCCACAAGTGGAGCCTGGGACTTCCACTTGTGTGAGAAAACACCAGAGGCTGATTTTGGGATCTGACAAGATGGCCTGGGTGTCCTGCAGGATTATCACGGAAACCCAGTGTTTGCTGGCAGAACCAAATGAGAGCAACACCCATTATTTTCATGTGGTCACTGCTGACTGCCAGGATTCCCTCCTAGGGAGGGACCCTCAAACTTTGAACTATACCTTCCACAAGAATACCCAATTGTAGACTCTAAAATACATTTCATGATCAAATTTAATATCCTAATGTAGACAAACTGGGAAGAAAATATGTAGCTATTTTGAAAGCTAGAGCATAGACTAGGCCATGAATAATACTTAAATCAATCTGATCATCAAGTGTGCATCACTTCTGTTCTGCCAAGACTTCTTCCTTTTTTGTTTGCTTTTAATGGACATAAAGTCTTAGAAAAATTACAGAATAAAAACTCAGACATCTTAGTCCTTTGGTGATTAAGTGCACATTAGCAAACCTATGTCTTATTCTGATTCCCTGTTGTAAAGCATGAGCAGAGGCTAGAATTACCTTCTGGATTGTGTGAAACATTTAAAAGCAATGGCTCCTGTCTGCTTTTATTCATTTCCCCCATCATGGTTTAAGTATAAAGCAGTGTGAATGAAGGGAGTTGTCAAAGTTAGCTGCAGGGGTGTTGGTACTTGTATTTATTTATTTTTTTTGAGGGAGAAGGTAGTTTTAATTTTATGGGCTCCCCCCCACTCTTTATGGTGATCTAACTGCATTGGTTAAAAGCAGATATAGATTCTCTAGCGAAGTCTAACTTTATTTAAATGCTGTAGATGGACAAACTTGTCTGAATCAAAATGGGACCATTAAACAAACATCATAGCCTTCACAAATAGCATTATGACTTTGCTGTCAATTGAATCTTCCCCTTAAGAAGCCTGTGACCTTTTTGTATGGTTTGTCTGTAAACTGTATGTCTTATGTTTTAATAAAATATTTTTTGTTATTCTAAAGCCAACATTTCTTGTATCATATAAAATATGCATACAAAATTTACATACTGTTTCTAATTTTGCTTTAGCCTACTCTGGATGTAGTATGGCATTGCAATTGAATATAATAACCACATTCAAATTATTCATTAATTAACTGGATAACCATCTCACAAGAGGAGAAAAGTTAAAAAGACGAGACTAATACTACTTACCTTCGAACAACTTCTTTCCACCCTTCCTCTCTTTTTTGCCCCCTTTTAGGGCTAGTCAGATTCAGCTTTATGTTTGAAGAGCTTAATGGCAACGACACTGACTTGTACGTTGTTGATAAGGAATTAGGATTCACTTCACCTTCAAGTCTGAGAAGAGAAATATCAAGGCCAATAAATGATAAATTTTAAGATAGAAACTCAAGAGATTTGCTGAAGTATCTGAATTAAAATTTGGCACACCAGGGCTTCCCTGGTGGCGCAGTGGTTAAGAATCCACCTGCCAATGCAGGGACACGGGTTTGAGCCCTGGGCCGGGAAGATCCCACATGCCGTGGAGCAACTAAGCCTGCTCACCACAACTACTGAGCCTGCGCTCTAGAGCCCGTGAGCCACAACTACTGAGCCCACGTGTCTAGAGCCCGTGCCCTGCAACAGGAGAAGCCACTGCAATGAGAAGCCCGCGCACCGCAACGAAGAGTAGCCCCCGCTCGCCACAACTAGAGAAAGCCCGCGTGCAGCAACCAAAACCCAATGCAGCCAAAATTAAATAAATAAATTTATATAAAAAAACCCAAAAACCTTGTTAAAAAAAAATTTGGCATATCAAATTATTAACAATTCAGAAAAATAGAAATAGGGCAAAGAGTCCATTATTTATTTTAGTATTAAAATGGATTCAGAAGCCAAAAGAACTATATATAATCAATAAAAATGACATAGTTAAAATCAAGGAACGCTAATATTTTCAGCTTCAAAGTTGAATGTTAAAAGTTCTAACAATTTCATTGCATAACTAGCACATGATAAGGAGGACACTGGTGAATTTCAGTTTTAAATGCTGAAGACAGGTAATGTGGTAGACTTCAATTGTTCAATACAACTTATGTTACTTCAAGTTCTTGTGCCAGGCATGAAAAAGGAAAGGTAGGTGCAGAGTTAACAAGTCAGAAAATTTTACCGTGTCTGAGTTTTGGAAGCAGCAGTACTTGTCTTTTCTTCTTGGGAATGGAGTAGCAGTGAGGGGTATCTCCTATCACTAGAGGAATTCACATCCATAGTGAAATTTAACTCTTGGCTTTTACCACCACTACTACTCTCACTGTTGCAATCTGTGCTGTCCAAGTTATCTGAATCACTATTCCCACCTGCACCGCCACCTCTGGGTTCTCCATTTATTTTATTCTTATCTGCCTTTTGCTGTGCTAAGGATATATGTTGTTCTGGTAATATTAAATGTGCAGTGGGAGGGGTCTCTTTTGTTTTGTTCTTCTTATTTTTCCGATTGGTGCTGGGAGTTGTCACAACATTGGCCCTTTTTTTCCCAAACACATTTGTGAATGTTGCAGATGTTGCAGAGATTCCGATTGTGGTGGTGGTGGTCGCACTAGGAGGTTCTATGGGAACTTCTTGCTCCACTGAAATTATGAAAAAGGATAAAAATCACACTGAGAGCCACAGATCTCAAAACAAATTGTGACAGAATATACCTAATAATTCATAATAATTCAGACCCTTAGGTCATATTTTCCTTTTATCAGTATTCACTAGTAAATAAAGAAATCTTTACTGTTGTGAGAATATACTATATCATATTTTGATGTCTAACTTGGTATAAAACATTAACATTCTTAAGATCTGAAATGCTAGTCTCATAAACTAAACAAAAATCACAATATAGTTTGAATTTAAGAAATTTTTCAAATAGCATTTTAGAATTAGAAGTCAAATAGAGCAAAATTATTTGCCTACTACAACCACTGCCAGACTGTACAATAAACAACTCTGAGAGTAATGGACCTCAACCCTATAGAGCTTCAAGACTGAACCTTAGTTAAAAATTTATTGAGGAAATGAACCTCTTCCCAGTTTCCAACTGGGGAAGGAGAGGGTAGAGAAGAACCTGAAGAAAAGCTGGCAAACCTCTTACTGTATCACTTTTAGGACATACATAATGTTTTTACAGGGGAACTTAAGTTACAACTGAATGTCTTCAAATTATGTGCTTGCCTTCCCCCTTCAGTTTCTCTGTGTCACTTTACAATGTAAAATATTTAGAAGTATTTACTATGGAAGTCAACTGTCTATTTCAGCTTAAAGTAACTGAATATTTAACTAGAATTAGTTTTGAGAGTTTTGAGAGCAAAGAACACTCAAAATGAAGTTGATAAACACAGAAGAATTTTATCACTAATTCAGATGGTTCATTTCTCACCATCTTCATCATTCTCCTCTTCATCTTCATCCTCTGGTAGTTCTGAATTCTCCTTAGGTTTGTTTTCCTCATCTTCTTCCTGCTTCCTTTTCTGCTCCTCTTTTTTCTTTTTTCTCTTTTCTTTTCTTTTCTCTCTTTTAGCTGCAAGAGCCTGCTTTCTGCTCTCCTCTCTTGACTGCAAATAAAGTAGGTATCTCATTTTATCAATAAGGCAGTAATTTAAAATAAATAATGAAATGATATTTTTGTTTATGATACATGGGGTTTCCCATAGATGTCAGTCTTAACACACATTTATAAAAGCAACAAAAGAAGAAATAGATAAGCTGGACATAATCAAAATTAAAAGTTTTTGTGCTTCAAAGGGATCATCAATAAAGTGAAAAGACAACCCATAAAACGGTGAAAAATTTTTGCTTATCTGGTAAGGGCTTGTATCAAGAATTTATAAAGAACTCGTTAACTCAATAATGAAAAGACAAATAACTCAATTAAAAAATGGGCAAAGGATCTGAACAGACGTTTCTCCAAACATATACAAATGGCCAATAAACACATGAAGAGATAGATGCTCAATATCACAAGCCATCAGGGAAAAGCAAATCAAATCAAAATGATACCCACTTCACTGTCACTAGGATGCCTATAATCAACAAAAAGACAGATAAAACAAATCATGGTGAGGATATGAAGAAATCGAAGCCTTCATATACTGCTGGTAGGATCATAAAATGGTGCCGCTACCTTGGAAAACAATCTAGAAGTTTCTCAAATGGTTAAACACAGAACTGCCATATGATCTAGCAATTCCATTCCTAGATATATACCCAATGAAAACATATTCATACAAAAACTTGTACACCATGCTTGCTTCAGCACCATATATACTAAAAAAATTGAAATAACACAGAGAAGATTAGCAGGGCTCCTGCATAAGGATAAAACACAAATTCATGAAGCATTCCAAGTTAAAACAAACAAAAAACTTGTATACCTATGAAATAGAAACAACCTAAATGTCCATCAACTAATAAATGGGTAAACAAAATGTGGTATATCTATATAATGGGATATTATGCAGCAGTAAAAAAATAAATAAATGAAGTACTGATACATGCTACAACATGGATGAACCTTGAAAACACTATGAATTGCAAGAAGCCAGTCACAGAGGACCAAATACTGTCTGATTCCATTTATATGAAATGTCCAGAATAAGCAAAACCATAGATTTATGTGGCATTTGTTTGACTGAAATGCAGCTATTGCTGGAAAGGGTGTGGAGAAAAGGGAACCCTCTCGCACTGCTGGTGGAAATGTAAATTGATATAGCCACTATGGAGAACAGTATGGAGGTTCCTTAAAAAACTAAAAATACAACTACCATACGACCCAGCAATCTCACTACGGGGCATATACCCTGAAAAAACCATAATTCAAAAAGGGTCATGTACCACAATGTTCATTGTGGCTCTATTTACAATAGCCAGGACATGGAATCAACCTAAATGCCCATTGACAGATGAATGGATAAAGAAGATGTGGCACATATATACAATGGAATATTACTCAGTCATAAAAAGAAATGAAATTGAGTTACTTGTAGTGAGGTGGATGGACCTAGAGACTGTAATACAGAGTGAAGGAAGTCAGAAAGAGAAAAACAAATACCGTATGCTAACACATATATATGGAATCTAAAAAAAAAAAAAAAGGTTCTGAAGAACCTAGGGGCAGGACAGGAATAAAGACTTAGACATAGAGAATGGACATGAGGATGGGGGAGGGGGAAGGGTAAACTGGGACAAGTGAGAGAGTGGCATGGACATATATACACTACCAAATGTAAAACAGATAGCTAGTGGGAAGCAGCCACATAGCACAGGGAGATCAGCTCGATGCTTTGTGTCCACCTAGACGGGTGGGATAGGGAGGGTGGGAGGGACAAGCAAGAGGGAGGAGATATGGGGATATATGTATATATCACTTTGTTATACAGCAGAAACTAACACACCACTATAAAGCAATTATACTCCAATAAAGATGTTAAAAAAATAAAATAAAATGCAGCTATTATGCTTTTATAAGGTATTAACAAATTTCACTATGAAAATATCCACAGGAGGCCATTATAGAAATTACTTTCGCCTTACTTTATAGTTTTGCTTTGCTTAGTACTAGAAAATATATTTTTTTCAGACAGGGGAACATGGTAATGGTCACCTCACATCATAATGAAAACTCAAAACAAACAGAAAACACATCAAATTACTCATATTTGTGTGGAAATTATCTAAAAAAGGTTCACCATAAGAATCTGTCAATGAAGTCCAGTTGTCCTGGTAATTAAGTAAAGCATTTTCCTCAAAACTATAATTTACCATTCTGAGTCATAAGTTACTCTTTGACATTTTTACTTATCTAATCAGGCATCGGCAAACTATGGCCTGAATGTTAAGACTTTTACATTTTAAATGGTTGAAAAAATAAAAAGAAGAATATTTTGTGACATGAAAATATTATGAAATTAAAATTTTGATGTCCATAAATAAAGTTCTATTGGAACACATTCATTTAGGCATTGTCTATGGGTGCTTTCGTGCTATAACAGCAGAGTCAAGGAGTTATGACAGAGATCGTATGGGCCTACAAAGCCTAAAATATTTACTCTTCAGCATTTCATAGAAAAAGTCTGTTGGGAATTCCCTGGTGGTCCAGTGGTTAGGACTCTGCGCTCTCACTGCCAAGGGCCTGGGTTCAGTCCCTGGTCGGGGAACTAAGATCCCACAACCACGAGGCGAAACCAAAAAAATTTAAAAATTAAAATTAAAAAAATAAAGAATAAAAAAATAAAAAGTTGGGTTTCCCTGGTGGTGCAGTGGTTGAGAGTCCGCCTGCCAATGCAGGGGACGCGGGTTCGTGCCCTGGTCCGGGAAGATCCCACATGCCGCGGAGCGGCTAGGCCCGTGAGCCATGGCCACTGAGCCTGCGCGTCCAGAGCCTGTGCTCCACAACGGGAGAGGCCACAGCAGTGAGAGGCCCGCGTACCACAAAAAAAAATAAAAAAGTCTGTCAACCCCCTATGTAAATGAGAAAGGGGCCGAGCATTAAGAGAAAAAATAATTGTTAACTGAATATGCAGTTTCATCACTCGGTTGGCATAAGAGCAAAACGGCTGTTTAAGGAATTGCTGACCATATCCCTGGGTAGTTACACAAAAATAAAAATTATAGAACACAGGAGGGACCTTAGTAGTCATCAAACTTCAAACTTCATTTTAAAATGAATATTAGTTTCCCCCTTCTGATTTTAACTGTAATCAAGTTTATCATGGAGGTATTAAATTTATTTAATTTCCTAATGATAAAACTTTAAGGTTTATACCCTTCCCCCTGTTATAAGCAATTTTAACGGTGAATGTCCTTTTGTATGTTCACATCTTTGAGCATTTATCAAAGTATTTACCTTAGGCTAAATTTCTAGAAGAGGAGTGACTGGAGTAGGTATGCACCCTTTTTAATTTAATGCATTTGTCAAATCATCTCCATTAATACTTATACTAATTTATACCATACATCAAAAATCATACTAGAAGGCTAATTTCTGCATACCCTAGCCATCAATATCTATTACCAAACCTTTAAATTTTAAGTTTTCCTAATCTGGTAAAAGAAATTTAAATCACTCTTTCACTGTGCATTTCTTTGTTTATTCATGAAGTTGAGCATTCTCCATGTATTTATTGAACATTTATATTTCTTCTGTGAATTGCCCATTTGTGTGATCATTTTTCATTCTGGGCAAGTTATCTTTTTCTCATTGTTTTTTTTTTTTTTTTTGATGTGACCATTTTTAAAGTCTTTATTGAATTTGTACAATATCGTTTCTGTTTTATATTTTGGTTTTTTGGCCCCGAGGCATGTGGGAGTAGAGGCAAAGTCTTAACCTCTAGACCACCAGGGAAATCCCTTTCTCGTTGATTTGTAAGCAATTTTTTCTTCTGTTTTTAACTTACAAGTTTTGATTTTCTTTAAAATTAAAAATTGATGTCAAAATTTTAGCATCTCTCAAAATGATCTTTTTCCTTCCTTTTATCATCAACAAAATATCTTAATATTAAGCTATCTCCTGCATTTCTATAATAACTCTACTTGATTATGCTATTTATTCTTTTAATATAATTTCTGGGTTCATAACAACACCCTCCTTTTCCAGGTAAGCACACTAAGCCTCAGAAAAGCGACCTTTTTTTTTTTTTAACTTTTTCAATTATACTACCACACATCCTAGGAAACTTAGATACTTACTCTTTAATTAAGGATCTAATAAACCACTTATAGCCCATATCTTATAATAAACGAAAGATTTCCAATGTTTAAAAAAATTTCTTCCCAGACTAATATTAAAACCACTTAGGCAGTAATGTTATTTGGAAAATTGTGATCTGCTCAGAAACTAATTCCTCACTTATATGGTTAAAAGTATTTTTTATGTATAGGTCAGAATCAAAAAATTGATGGTAGTTTGATAATCTATTAATCATTTTTTAAAAAGAGATTTTGTTAAGATTATGGTCATATCAGTGGCAAATTTATTCTACTAGATTTTCAACCATTTCTAATAAAGAAAATTATTTTTCCCACTCACCTTTTCCAGATCAAGTTCCTTTAAAAGAATACTTGCATTCTTATTTGCTTCTGCAGCCTGCTGGTCTTTAGCCTTCACAATTGTCTCAACACACTGGTGACATTTTTTCAACAGTTCCTATAGTGGAAAATGGAATTATATAAATATAGGAACACATAAACAGGCCAATAAAACTTGAGCTGATAAGTATACCAAAGTTCAGGGCTTAAAGCCTCAAATTACTGAATATTCACTAAACCAAATTAAGCTATCCTTTGAGTCTAGTCTTTGATTGAAAAATCAAAATAAGGTACCATTTTCTAAAAAGTTTGTGTTCTTAGAAAATTTTCTAATCAGGCTAATAGTCTAGTAATAAACTTTAGCTGCAGTCACTGTAATTATGGTCCATAATAGGAAGGAAATCTCAAAATAATTTATAAAAAATATACTCATTCTTCATTTGCAAATGGGGAAACTAAAGCATAGAAAAATCAGATGATCAGTCTCATAGAGGATGAAAAGAACGGGCTGCTAACATATACTCTGGCATATAATTCAACAAAGAACAAAAATGTGCTTCAACAGCATATTAAACCTACCTTATCTGTGATTGTTGCTATGTATCTCATGCATTCTATATCAGAAGGGAACTGATTGACCTCTTTCACCAAATACTGAACAACTTTTACATGACCCTGTAAGAAGTATAACAAAAAATACACAAAAGAATACTTTGAAAATTGGCCCATATGCTTAAAAACTTAAGGGTAAAAGGTACAGTAACACTTGAGAGTTTACTAAACTTAAAATTGAAATTATGAAAATAGAAACAGTGTTGAGTTTATAAACAGAAAGCGGTAAGTACAACATGCTGGGAAATATATGGTGGACCAAACGACATTTCTCCTGAATTTAATCTGCCCACATCCCATTGAAAATAGACAAACTTTAAAAAATATATATCTCCTAGAATAAATCGATTAGTAAAATAAAAATTGGTGATGTGAAATGAATCTCAATATAAAAGGGAAATTAGTCTGAAAACAAAGAGGATGTTCTAGATTTCAAAGCATTATTTTGGCTCTATCTTACGAAACTAAACACGGTAGGTTGTCATATTTATCTTGAGTTCTATGACTTGAATCTAGGTAAAACACTTTCTAAATGCCATTATCAGGGGCTGGATGATCTGTAATCAATTATAAGTACGTCTATTTTAACATAACCAAACTTGCATTGTTTCCCCTCCTACTAAAGCTCGTTTAATCTTCAAGAATTAGTCTGATGGGGGGACTTCCCTGGTAGTCCAGTGGTTAAGACTCCACACTTCCACTGCAAGGGGCACGGTTCGATCCCTGGTTGGGGAATTAAGATCCCGTACGCCGCACAGTGTGGCAAAAAAAAAAAAAAAATTAGTCTGATGGTGACAAAAATCAGAAAAGTGGCTTCTTCTGGGGCAGGGAATTAACTGAGGATGGGCATGATGAAACTTTCTAGGATTATGGAAGTATTTTATACCTTTATGGAGTGTGGGTTACATAGGTATATGCATTTATCAAAATTCATGTACCTTAGATTTGTGTTTTTACTATATATAAATTATACCTCAATTAAAAGGAAAGAAAAAAATTGAAAAAAAAGCAAATATTTAAGATTTTTTTTAAGACTCATAACTTACACTGCTCTCATTCAATAGCTATTTACTGACCATCTAGTATGTGTCAGGCACTGAGCTGAACAACTGGGCACAAACACTGGTGAAAAAGACAGTCATGAATCTTAGCTTTCATAGATCTTGTAGTCTAACTGGGGAGATAGGCATTAAAAAAGTAATGCATGTTTGAATGTATAATTACAAAATGAGATAAGGAAAATAACAGTGAACTATAAAAGAGAACAAGAGAAACTTTTCAGATTGCGAGTTAGAAAAGGACTTTCTGAGAAGTGATATTTAAGGATGAGTAGATATTAAAGGATGAAGAGAAGTGAGCCAGGTGAAGAGCAAGGGAAAGAACATTTCAGGAAAAGAAAACCAGTGAGCAAAGGCCCTCAGGAATTTAAAAATTTAGTGCATTCTAGGCCAGTGGCTGAAGTGTAGTGACCAAAGGGGAAGGGGAGTAGAAATGATTGGTCTGAGGCTGGCATGAGCCATTCATGCAGGGCTTTGTGAGCCACATTAAGTAGTTTACATGTTATCACAATTGCAATGGGAAAGCTCTGTAAAATAGAGCAGATAAGTAAGCCTTAATATATACAGGAGGTATAATAAATTTTTATGAGAGTCCACTTGTTTTTGTTCTTTAGGTAGAGAAAACATTCATCTACATATAATATCTGTCCTTAAATCTCACGTTTTATGTACAAAAACATAACAAAACTAGTCAAGACACCAAGTGATTTAACAACCAAGTTGCTTATAGGGAACTACCATATAGCTCTTAGATTTGGCCACAAAGAAAGTGGAAAGACAGCAAAGGTTTGTATATAGAAACAGAGTCGATTCCTCAAGACCAATTTATCTTTCTCACGATTTCAACTTAAAATTTAGTAGTTTTAAACAAATTCTATCCTTTTTCCCCCACATCAAGTTACCTTGCGAAATGCTGACATAAGAGGTGTGATTTTCCGGTTATCTGCTGCATCCACATCAGCACCTGCTTGCACTAGCAATTGCACCACATCAAAATGACCACCATTGGATGCCAACCAAAGTGGTGTGTTTCCCTTCTTGTTACGAACATCAATATGGGCTCCCCTATAAAAATCAAATAATGTTAATATAGTTTGTTTCCTATGAGAAGAGGCTGACTTTTTCTATTTTTCTCTAATTTGTCTTTCATCTTTTATAAAATAGCAAACAAATAATCTGTTCTTTAAAATGTCAATAAAGTAAAACAATTTTATTAACTGTAAAGGCTCTGACAATTGAAAGGGATCATAGAAATTCTATAAATAAATATAAAATTTACCCACCTATTAATCAGGAGCTCACAAAATTTGTAGTGACCTTTGTCCGCTGCTATTGTTAAAGCAGTATCTCTTGAGGAAGGCACAGGGGGGGCATTGACATCTGCTCCTTTATCTAGGAGAACTCTTCCAACCTCTGCATATCCTCCAGAAGCAGCTTCCATCAAAGGGGTAAGACCAGTCTGTTTAAACCAAAAAATTATGTGAGTAAATTATATTAATTTCTTTAAGGGACTGAAACAATTGACTTATAAGTGTATTCTATTTCTGATTTTCTCTCACAAGAGAGCTAAGCAACATTCACTCTTAAGCTTTACTAAACAGCAAGTGAAAATTGTTAGGTTCAGTTAGACATGCTAGAATGATTTCTCTTACTAAAAAATAAAAAAAAATATGCTAAAAAAATACACAATTTCATGCTAAAAGAATAAACAATTTCATAACTTCTCTACTGTTATAACTTTACATGAGACAATACCTGCTCTGCACAACAAACAGAAATATTAAAACGAATAAAAAGAAAATTAAATATGGCACAATGTTCAATGGGAAAACTTTGTTTAGAATATACTCTATCTTGTTTAGACTATACTCTATCTAAAAAGGCAGTTTGCTAAATAACCCAGGATAAACTCCTTAAATGCTACTCAAACTTGGGTAAAATAGATTAAAATATCATTTTATAAATTTTATGCATGTGTCTTTGCTCATTAGTCTCCAACATTTCACCAGAAGACTTTTCCTACTGGTATCATTACCAAAATAATATGGCTTTCTTTAGGACTTCTAATAGATAAATGGGTCACACTGAATACTTGTAATACAAAAAGTAATCTGTCGTGGTCAGATTAGATTTTAGTTGTCTTAATTGTATAATCTATGCAGCAATTTATTTTTAATAGTCATGATTTTATTTATTTATTTATGGCTGCACTGGGTCTTTTTTTTTTTTTAAACAAATTTATTTATTTATTTTTGGCTGTGTTGGGTCTTCGTTGCTGCACACGGGCTTTCTCTAGTTGTGGCCAGCGGGGGCTACTGTGGTGTGCAGGCTTCTCATCGCGGTGGCTTCTCTTGTTGCGGAGCACGGACTCTAGGCGCGTGGGCTTCAGTAGTTGTGGCACACAGTCTCGGTAGTTGTGGCTTGTGAGCTCTAGAGCACAGGCTCAGTAGTGTGGTGCACATGTGGGATCTTCCCAGACCAGGGCTTGAACCCGTGTTCCCTGCATTGGCAGGTGGATTCTTAACCACTGTGTCACCAGGGAAGTCCCTGCATTGGGTCTTTGTTGCTGTGCAGGCTTTCTCTAGTTGTGGCGAGTGGGGGCTACTCTTTGTTGCGGTGTACAGGCTTCTTATTGTGGTGGCTTCTCTTGTTGCGGAGAACAGGCTCTAGGCACGTGGGCTTCAGTAGTTGTGGCGCACAGCCTCGGTAGTTGTGGTGCGTGGGCTCAGTAGTTGTGGTGCACAGGCTTAGTTGCTCTGCGGCATGTGGGATCTTCCTGGACCAGGGATCCAACCCATGTCCCCTGCATTGGCAGGTGGATTCTTAACCACTGCGCCACCAGGGAAGTCCCTGCAGCAATTTTTTTGATTGGGGTTTTTACCAATGGTAAGCACATGCCTCATTAAAGGAGTTCTTCAAGCCACTCAAGGCTGAAGTTGGAAAAAAGTACTGATTCTATTTTTCTTCACTGCCTTTAATAAAAGTCATGAATGGTGATAGTGTGCCACTGACCAATGGCCAGTGACACACTGTATAGCACTATTCTCCAGTCCTGCATTGGGGCATCAGTTTTAACTTATGACAATTTAAAATAGTACATTCAATTTAAGTTGCTCTTTCTATTAAAAATATATCTGAAGTAGAGGACAAGTTATAAAATGCTTACCTTTGCCCTATGTTCAACATTGGCTTTTCGGTCCAGAAGCAAACTCACTACTTCTGCTCGTCCTTGGAAACAGGCCAAGGTGAGAGCTGTGTTCCGATTGGTCTCTATTTGGGCATTAATGTCTGAACCCATATCAAGCAGCAGTTTCACTGCAGGAACATGTCCATTCATTGCAGCCAACATCAGGGGAGAGATACCTAGTTTACTCCCAGTCCTAAGGGGGGGAAAATGTGCTTAGAAAATTAAAATAATATGTTGCCTATTGTTTTCTTAAAAAGCATAGAGAACATAAAAAATGAAAAAGCTTCAGTAAGAAGAAAGATTTCTAACTCCAATGAATAGATTTTATTTGTTTAGACTAATAATTAGAAGTAGGAAAATCTCACAATTTAAAACATAATCCCTATGCAGAGGCCATAAATTTCCAACTATATATAACAGTGTTTTCTGAAAAGAAACCTCTTTAAAAACAGCAACGTTAGCTGAAATAAGCTTTGATTACTTATAAGCACATTATAGGAATAACTGTTGGCCTTGCAACTTTAGTACTATCTTAATTAAAAATGGTATCTGTCCAAATATTTAGGGGAAAACACTTAATTCCAAGGTAATAATTTACTAATCATGAGTAATAAAATAAACAGGTGATAGATACCTTGAATTAATTTCTGCCCCGGCATTAAGCAGAATCTTAATGATATTCACATATCCTCCAGATGCAGCTAGACTCAGTGGTGTATAATCAGACACATTCCTATGTTCTTTATTTGCACCCCGAGCCAGCAGCAAGTCTACTACCTACAAAGTAAAATATGAACAGAGAAATCTAGTTTACACCAAGGCTCTATCTTATAATGAAGGAAGCACAAAGAAATGGGACTTATAACTTCCTTGTCTAAATACCTAACATTTTAATTAAACCCTAAATATTCAAATATCAGCACTACAGAAATGAATTCAATTTCATATCAAGGAATTCAGAGCTATGAAATTCCAATCATACTGAAATAACAAGTTGTTACTGTTTCTATTCCTCAATTATTGAGTGATAAATTTGCATTTCATGTGTTAGGACTATGCTCTATTGAATCCCAATAAACGTAAGGATGATGAGAATTTTTATTTTGCCTGAAAGGCAAGAAACAGATTCTTTAAAAGGGCATTTACTATTCTCATTAAATTTAATATATAGAACATGTCAAAACACATGCAAGTTTTATTCATGTAGCTAAATTACTAAGCATATGCATATTTAAAATACAAGTGTTTAGAAAATGAACATTAACATACTTCCTGACGTCCACCAGAACATGCCAATGAAAGCGGAGTATCCTTAGTTCGTTCAGATTGTGCTTCTATGTCTCCACCTTTATCCAAAAGGATTTCAACAACTCCAACATGTCCTGCTGTTGCTGCCAGGATCAGTGGTGTGAAACCTAAATCAGAAAATAAAAATCTTGGTCAAATTTGTGTTTTTTAACATATTAAGGCACTGTTTTTAATTCTCTATTATTTTAGTAGGAAAAGGTCTTTAGGGCAGATACTTATAATCATTTAACATAAAACTGTTTTAAACCCTAATTTGTTAGTGACAAAACCCCATAAACACCTGATAAAAAGAAAATGCTAAGTCAAACGAAACTATTAAAGTTTATACTCATAATAAACTTTGATACCTCTGCATGCTCTACTTTTAGATTAAGGAGAAAGCTAAACACAGCTTGCTTCCTTGATGATCTACAGTCTAATTTTTGAAGAATAATTTGGCTCTGTAGATTAACAAATCCAGATATTCTTAATTGAAATATGCAAACCCATTCTTTCACTGAATAGTCTAGGAACCACTTATTGATAGTAAAAAATGAATTGTTTTCTGATATAATTACTCTCCAGCTTTATTTCTCACTAACATTTCTTACCTTTTTTGTCTCTGTGTTCAATTTTAGCATCTCGCGCTATGAGTACAGATACAAGTTCTTCATGACCACCTGCACAAGCTAGCGTTAATGCTGTGTCATGGTTGCTCTCAGTCTAGGAAAAGGAAAAAAACCTTAAGAGTCCGTGGGCCACAACTAAGAGAGCCCACATGCCACAACTACTGAGCCTGGGCACTCTGGAGCCCACGCACCACAACTAGAGAAGCCCATGCGCCACAATGAAAGATCCCGCATGCCACAACGAAGACCCCGTATGCTGCAACTAAGACCCGACACAGCCAAAAAAATAAATTACCTAAATAAATAAATAAATAAATAAATAAAGCAGTCTACTCACATGTGCATCGATGTCAACTGAAGGATACACAGGAGGCACAGACTGGGAAGCCACATTGCTTGGAGACTGCGAACAGGGCTCAGGTGTAAGACATTCTGCCGTCTGAGAGGAACTGTTTGAACCAGTGGGCACTCTGCTACTCACAGCTGAAAAACAATATTCATATTGCTGAATTCTACTTAAAAGAGTAATGTCATTTGTGTACAGAAAAACACAGAAAACGGAAAATTCTATAGCAGTAATATAATGTAGTAATTAAATCACAAGCTTGAGTCAGATGGACATATGTTTGAATCCCAGTTCTACCAATGACTTTCTGATCTTGGGCAAGTAACTTAACGTCTCTGAACCTCAATTTCCTTATGTGTAAAATGGGATGATAATTACAGTACCTCCATTGTAAGGTTGTTGGGAAAACCCCTTGAGATAATGAAGTAAAATATTGAGCATCGTACCTGATATTTAGTGCATATACAACAAATGGTAGCCTTTTATATTGTCAATAGGGAGAAAATAGTTTCCAATAAAAAAAAAAGGAATCTTATATCTTAGTTTGTAAAAGGCAATTAGATAAAAACATCCTGAGGACAATGCATTAAAAAAAAAAAAGAAGGAAAAAAGAAGCAGAAGAAGCAGAAAAAAGGGAAGAACAAGTTAGAATATTTCTCACATAAATAGCAGAGAGTATGTGTTTTTAAAATTCAATATTTACTCTGAAAATTTGCTAAAATGAATCAATGTCTGAAAATCAAACTATTTTAAAAATGAACATTGGAACTTTTATTTGGGACCTCAAAATCTGATGTCTGAAACTGAATTAAATGAAATTATATCTTTCTCTCTCTGCATATTTCTTTTCTTTCATGAGATGGAGTTTGCCCCATGAAGAGGGAAATAGGACCTATCTCAGAGGGATGTTGTGAATTATCCATGAGAAATGTGCAAAAAGTATTTAACACAGTGTTTGGTAAGTGCCTAATATATGTAATTATCAGGTATTTTATAGGATTTTCAGTACTATTAATCACTGCATTGAAAAATAAAAACATTACAATTCACTGAAGAAAGAAAAAACTCAGAAAAAACATATAATCATTAATAATACAGAAAAAGACAACAAAGTTTCAATGATGGCAATAACTTCCTCTTACCCACACTAAAAGTCAATCAAAAACACACAGGTCTTAAAGAAAAATGTAAGCATTTCAAGATTGGAGAATGCTTTCTCTCTAGAATTTTGATATGACTGGATCCCAATCAAGGATACTGATCACAAGTATGAAAGATAAGTGTAGTATGCTAATAGTACTACACTATTATTATAGTACTATACTATATTTAATAGTATGCTTTAAATAATAGCAAATTTTAAGATGTTCAGATATGTTTCTACATGAGCTGTCCCTCCCTGCTCGTAACAAATATATATAAAATCACATCTTGATAATATGAATTTCTACAGCTTCTGTCACCACATAAATATACATAATTTAACTATATGGTTACAAATAAAAATGATTATTATAAATATTTCTTTTGCCTGTAAGAACACGCACAATGAAAACACAGCTTTAAAAATTTTTGTCATTGAATGAATTAAAAGCAGATAGTATTTTGTTATGCCTCCTCAAAACAGCTGATATGTTTGGAAACAGTTCCAGAAACAAGACACTAAACATTGATATATGGCACCTTTGTAATAGTAAGATTTTAACAGTAGTCATATAATTATCAACATATATCTTACTAAAGAATTACTTTTCTATCATTAAATTTGTTTATTCATGTTATCTTTTTGTTATTATGAACAACAGATATTCAAAAAATTTAAAATAGTTGACTAGAGTGCTATGCCAGAATATGATGTTATAAAAGACTTTTTTACAGAGTTGGTTTTTAAAAAATACTTTTGTACATTTAACAGCTCTGTTACCAAATATGTATTGTTACATTGATTGTACATTTTTGTACAACAGTATCCTCAAGACATTTTTTCCTCCCTGTAATAATGACAATCAGAAACATTCCACAGAAGTGACTCTAATAGGATTAATTACATATGAAAAGTTCTAAAGAAAAAACTAGAAAGTAGCAAAGATTTTAAAAGTACATGTGGAATAAAGGTTTTATGAAGATAAAATTACACCAGGACTATGAAATTTTTTTCATAAATCCTAAAATGTTTTCTATTTCTGAACAAAATGTCTCTGAAAATGACCAAAACAGATCACTATCACAAAAGTCACTACATAATTCAAATTAAATTTATGCACTATCCTAAAATGGGGTGATAGAAGAACTAAATAAGTGCAGTATTTTACTTAATTCTTTATGAAATTTAAGATAGTTTTGTAGCCAATATGGAAGACAGTAATAAACTTTATTACATAAACATCTCAGATACTAGGTATATGTAAACTATGTTGCAAGGCCTTAAGAAATTAAATCACTGTAATCTGTTTTAGATAATAGTAACTTTATTAAATAGTTCCATATAAATAACAATCTATAAATAAAATATTAACATCTATTAGAAGAAATTATTACTTAAAGATATTTTACTGTAAATTCCCTCAAAGATAATTTCCTAATTACTTTTTTATTCTTAAGCCTAAAATGACTACCACAGGATTACTTAAAGCAAGATACTATGGGGCTTCCCTGGTGGCGCAGTGGTTGAGAGTCCGCCTGCCGATGCAGGGGATACGGGTTCGTGCCCCGGTCTGGAAAGATCCCACATACCGCGGAGCGGCTAGGCCCGTGAGCCATGGCTGCTGAGCCTGCGCGTCCAGAGCCTGTGCCCCACAACGGGAGAGGCCACAACAGTGAGAAGCCCCCGTACCGCAAAAAAAAAAAAAAAAAAAAAAAAGATACTATGGAATTGGAATTTGTTTGAAGAGAGCCTATTAAGATGTCAACAACAGTAACAATGTTCTCAAGTCACAAAACTATATTAAACCTTACATGCACATCAAATCTTAATATAAAAATAATAAGGGAAATTGTTATTTAGTAGAATTTAGAAGTCTAAGGAAATAATATCTTTAATATAAACTCAGAACTTCAAGTTGAATCAGATGCATGCATATTACTTCTAAGGTTCTTAAACTGGCTGAACTGAGTTTGAATCTTAACACTTACTAGCAACTTAATTTCCATTAGCCTCAGTTTTCAACAGAAAAACAGAGATGGGATATGGACTTATTTTATAGTATTACTATAAAGAGCCCATGAGATAATGTATATAAGAGCATTTAGCACTGAGCTTGGTGCATGGTAAGCGCTCAATAAATGTAAATAAAGTGATACTAGTTGATTTTTTAACCAAGCTTCTTTATATATTAAGCCTGAAAATTTTACTAGATGTTTCTAGAACTGCTCAATGGTCAAAGCTATTTTGAATTTCTTTAAATTGCTTTTTATTTTCAGACCTTAATTCTAGACATCTGAACTGAGAATCATTTGCTATTACGATAACTTCTAAAAGCCTGACACTTAATTTCAGAAGAAATGAACCTGAACAACCATGCTTCCAATCAAGAGTATACATATATTCTGGCTGAGACTATATCAAGTATGATACGTTTAAGACTATATAGTTATGGCTGTCAGTCAGCTAGTCAAGTTATGACATTCATAAATTATGTATCTAACCAACTCATTATCATGACAAATATTCTGAGAGTAGAACAGCAATAAAGAAAAATACTCTTGGGCTTCCCTGGTGGCGCAGTGGTTGAGAGTCCGCCTGCTGATGCAGGGGACACAGGTTCGTGCCCCGGTCCGGGAAGATCCCACATGCCACGGAGCGGCTGGGCCCGTGAGCCATGGCCACTGAGCCTGCGTGTCCGGAGCCTGTGCTCCGTAACGGGAGAGGCCACAACAGTGAGAGGCTCGCGTACCGCAAAAAAATAAAAGAAAAGAAAAGAAGAAAGAAAAATACTCTTATATTTAAAGAGTGAAACTTATTGCTATTATATATGAATATTATCTAAAGTAAAATTGTAAGATGTACAGTATCCTCTCTTCCTCTCTTTTATTAACTATGAGGCATGATAACTAGATTTAATTTAGGTAAAATTAATTATATCTTTGGTCTGATCTATAATTCTACTGGTATATTAACATGTCATAAAATCAAAGCATTAGGTATTTACCTAATTCATTCTTATTTATTTCATCTTCAATTAAGAAATTAAGAGAAACTTAGACTTAATAAAGTTTTAAATTTTGAGGTAAGTCATCATTTTGAACAAAGAAAATCTAATTATTGCTATATATTTTAAAATGTAAGCTTCAGCAAAATGAAAAAAATTTTAAATGAAGATAATTTTCAGGGAATTCCCTGGAGGTTCAGTGGTTAGGACTAGGCACTGTCACTGCTGGGCACCTGAGTTTGATCCCTGGTCGGGGAACTAGATCCCACAAGCCAAGCAGCCAAAAAAAAAAGAGAGAAAAAAATGTGTAATTTTTAATGTATTGACGGATTTATACTTTAAAGTATATTAATAAAAGAATATTGTACAATATGGTGGGGCAACTGTCACTAGACATTAATGTCTAAGAGAAATTAAATTTTATTCATATTAATGTTAAATATAATTAAAAGATGTTTTCTAAACCAATTTTTTGAAGTTTCATGTGAACTTTGTAAAAGATCATTTTAATTTAACAAATACTTCAGTGAAATAACCAGAATTTGACCTCCTCTACAAGAAACAGCAGTAAATACTACCATAAAGTTAACACCTACAAGTTCCCTTTAGAGCTGTTTCTCCTTTAAAAAAAAAAAAAAAAAAAAGGACAGGTCCTAAGTTCCAACAAACTAAACTGATCAATAATGTGGGTTTCATAACTGCAAACTGAGTACTTAATTAGGAACATTATAATGATATTTATAGAATCCTAAGTCTTAAAAATGTTACTCTCAGGTCACCAGTTTCATCATTATTATTTATAATCATACTTCACACTCCAATATCTGCTTTTACCAGATTAGAAATCAGAACCATAAATGAACTATAAGAGTTTATTCAAAATTTATAACAACTTGCAATGCTAATGACACAAAGTCAATTTGAGTTAAGTGGCTATGGGTTGAAGATATAAAAAACAAAAGTAAAGAATAAAGAATCTAACTCCTTAAAACATTTCCCAGCATTTTTATTTCCTTTATGAAAACTAAGACATTCCTCCTCTGCACAGCAATACCTATTACATATCAGAGGAGCCTCAAAGGCACTATTATAATTCTATAACCACTCGAAGTCATACACATGCCCAATAAAATTCCTGAATTAAGTAATCTTACTCCACATTTTAAAAGATTCAGTAAAGATTAGGAAGACTAAAGGCTCACAAAAGAAGAAAGGAAACTGGGATAGCATAACTGGGATGGGAGGAGGGGAGGAGAATACGACAAGAAGAAACAGACAACAGTAAAGAAAAAAAATGTTGCAATCAAGAGACAGAGGACTGGCCTGCCTTTGAATATCACTCCAGCTACATCTTAGTTCTTGGTCTTCATCCACTGTCAACAGCCATTCTGGCTGCATTTCTGAACTGGGCTCTCATGGAGGTGATACATTCACCAGCCATCTTTAGGAAGGTAAATGATTAATTGCACTGTTTTCCCACTGCTGCAAGGACAATGAAACGGAAAGTAAACTTGTGCACCTCATTTCATATCTAGTTGTAATTTTCCACACAACAATAAACAGAAACATATACTGTAAGTTTATAAGGCTGGTTTCTTTTTTGCTTTGCTGTGTGTGTGTGTGTGTGTGTGTGTGTGTGTGTGTGTGTGTGTGTGTGGTTTCTGTGTGCGGTTTCTGTGTGCTTTCATCAAGACAGTTAATACAAAAATCCCAATCTCCAAATCGTTATCAAGTTGACAATGATCTTCTAACCACAAATATTTTAAAAACATGGAATGCTATAGTTTTTTTCTGAACATTCCTTTTAATTAGAAATATTTAAATTGATCTAATAAAATTATAAATAAAGAAAAAGCAATGCGATTTAGAATTCTGATTTCCAAATATGAAAATCACCAGCAGGAAAATTAAATGTCTAACCTTATATGATTATCTCTAAAGCCTACAAAGAAATTCTATTTTGAGATCTCCTACCCAAGATACAACACAGGGTGATTTTGATACCAAAGGGCTAAAATAAAGGATCATGGCAACTTTATTTCTTTGCTTTTGCAAATAACAAAAAAGAAGAGGGAAAACACACTTTTGTGTGTTAGTGTTGTTGAGTTTAGTTAAATTCACTTCCAAAACACCTCAAGAAATGAGTAATTTTATAAAGATAGTTCTAAAATGGAAAAGTACCAAGTTGGTGTTTTGGGAAAGTCATGTAAAGAAGTTGAGCACAAAGATTAAAGAGAAATTATTACAGGTATATTTCTTAACCCACCTGCTATCAGGTCATCAAGAGTGTCGGTAAGCGTCTGGGCTGGAGTTGCAACCATTAGTCCATCTGGTTCTTGCACTAACAGCCCCTGATCGTGTCCAGTAATAGCAATCTGAGGCTGTCCTATAATCTGATGATTACCTGATACTTTCTGAAGTTCAAGAGAATTTGTCCCATTAGAACCTAATTCACTGGAAAAGTTACACTGTGGAGATGATAAAGGCTGGACTGGGACAAAATCAATTTGTTCTGCCGATGGTGGAGACTGTTGCTCATCATCAACATCATTATCTTTAAATAAGATTGTGTCAACCTGAGGTAACTCTGAAAAGTGATCCTCTGGGAGACTACCATCTCCTTCCCCTTCTGGGAAGACTCCTCTATGAGAGCACTGCTGGTGTGGAGATACTGTGTCTTTCTGACCTTTGGTTTCCAAGTATTCTTTGGTAAATTGCTGCTGTGTTTTCATCTGCAACTGCCTTTCCACTTTCTGCAGTTCTTTCAGTATTTTCTTCTTCTTCTGGACTTGCTCTTCTCTGTTCTTTTTAAGTTCTTCTATCTTATCTTTGTTCAGAGGTTCACCTTGAATTAACTCCAATGATTTAAGCTGTGCTTTTTCAATAGCACTAATTCTTTGTCCCAGTTCATTGAGTTTTCCTTCAGTCTCCTCTACTATGCACTCCAAAGGCTGGTATGGGTGAAAAGGTGGCAGTACGTCCTGATCTGCTACCTGCAGGGAACTGGACTTCTGCTTGGATGTACCTAAGCACATGAAAAATGTTTGAAAATGTGCCATGCTAAAAAAAAAAAAAAAAAAAAAAAAAAAAAAAAAAAAAAAAAAATCCCAGCCCTCCCTCCACCCCCCACCACATACTTCCCTCCCAAAACCCATATAACTAATGCTATAGAATGAATGTTCAGATTCATACCAGTTGTAGGTAGATTAAAGACCAGACTCATCTATTTTACATAGCACAAACAGGGATGTTGCCAATTCAAAAAATGTGACTTTTTCAATTAAAAAAATCTAATATTTATAGGATTGGATGATTTTGGAAAACACAGGATTAGGGAGAAAAGGAAATCAAAGAGGAAAGAACCTCAAAATTCTGCTTATTTAATTGGACTTTTTAAAGAACATCAAATCTAAAGCAGTATCAAAATAATGTTGAGGGTATCATTAATATTGGCTTGACTGCCCAATTGTTCTTTTTACAATATTAGTACAGGTTACTGCAAGAAACTGTAACTTGTAGATCAAAGTAGGGAAAAGTGTCTTTCAAACTGCCAAAATGTTTCTTTATTATATTAAAATATAATTTGAAATCAATTTTTAAGATATAACCTTCTAAAATTTTTCATTAATTAAGTCTTAAACACTTCTGTACCTGAACACTGTATTAAACTTATATCACAAAGGACAATTATTCTGAGTTATAAACTCTTCACGTAAAAGTCTATGAGAGAAACAATGAATAATACCTAGGAGAAAATCAGACTTCCCATATAGGATTACTCATATTGACAGTGTATGTTAAAAATGAAGTAACTGTATATTAATTTAAGGTTTTCGATCACACTTAAATTAATTTACTCCCCTCATGGCAAAATAATTATCAATATTAACAATCTTAACATCTGGGCATAAAGTGGAGGAAACATATAATAACTACTTAGAGGCAAATTCAAGGCTTAATCTTGTTTAGGAAGAACTGAGACTATTCAGCAATAAAAAGGAACTACTGATATAGCCTACAACGTGGATGAACCTTGAAAACATTATGCTAAGTGAAAGAAACCAGACACAAAAGACCACATATTGTACAATTCCATTTATAACAGATCTACAGAGAAAAGGCAAATCTATAGAGACAGAAAGGAAAATACTGGTTGCCTGGATTATAGTGGTAAGAATGAGGATTGATCACAAACAGGCATGAGAGATTTTTTTGGAGTGATGGATCCAAAACTTGATGGAGGTGATGGTTATGCAATTATGTAAATTTTCTAAAAGTCATTGTATTGTACATTTAAAATGAGTGAACTTTTATGGTGTGTAAACTAAACAACAACAAAGCTATTTAAAAACAACTGGGGGGCTTCCCTGGTGGCGCAGTGGTTGAGAGTCCACCTGCCGATGGAGGGGACGTGGGTTCGTGCCCTGGTCCGGGAGGATCCTACATGCCGCGGAGCCTGTGCGTCCGGAGCCTGTGCTCCAGAACGGGAGAGGCCACAGCAGTGAGAGGCCCGCGTACCGCAAAAAAAAAAAAAAAAAAAAAACCTGGGTAAAAAACAGTTGTCTATTCTTAAGGACTGTAGTCAATATATATGAATAACATATGTAACTTCAGATTTAAAAATAAGCTCATCCAATGCATTCAAAATGATTCTTAGGTTCAAAGGAAAAAAATAATCCATTAGATGTTTAAATGCTCAGAACTGCAAGAGGGTGACAAAACTACTGGACAAAAAAATAAGAGATTTCACTGCTTCTTTTGCTAGAATAGGAGAACTCAAAACTGCAGGTAGCTCAAATATTTGCAACATGTTATTATCAAAAAAAGTCTTACAGGTTTTCCCTGAGATACTGTCTTTAACAAGGTCAGACAACCACAGTTCCAAAATCACTGCAATTAAAGACTTAGTTACTATTATTATTTTTAATACTAACGAATGTTTTGTTTTATTTATTTTTTAACATCTTTATTGGAGTATAATTGCTTTACAATGGTGTGTCAGTTTCTGCTTTACAACAAAGTGAATCAGCCATACATATACATATGTTCCCATATCTCTTCCCTCTTGCGTCTCCCTCTCTCCCACCCTCCCTATCCCACCCCTCTAGGTGGTCACAAACCACCGAGCTGATCTCCCTGTGCTATGCAGCTGCCTCCCACTAGCTATCTATTTTACGTTTGGTAGTGTATATATGTCCATGCCACTCTCTCACTTTGTCACAGCTTACCCTTCCCCAGCCCCATATCCTCAAGTCCATTCTCTAGTAGGTCTGTGTCTTTATTCCCGTCTTACCCCTAGGTTCTTCATGACCTTTTTTTTTTTTCTCCTTAGATTCCATATATATGTGTTAGCATACGGTATTTGTTTTTCTCTTTCTGACTTACTTCACTCTGTTTGACAGACTCTAGGTCCATCCACCTCACTACAAATATCTCAATTTCACTTCTTTTTATGGCTGAGTAATATTCCATTGTATATATGTGCCGCATCTTTATCCATTCATCCGATGATGGACACTTAGGTTGCTTCCATGTCCTGGCTATTGTAAATAGAGCTGCAATGATTAGTTATTTTTTAAAGGCAAAATTCAGCAAAATGTATTGTCCATATTCAATTTTATACTTCTATCTGAGCAAAGTAGTGGGAACAGACTTTATCCTTTCAGAGCAAAAGCCATTAGTTTGTGAGATAATTTTATAACTATTTCCACAAGATCATATAGGAAATAATAGTTTGCTTTACTTGTTCAAAGTACCTAATGACAATCATTGGTAGGAAAAGGGAGTTTAACTGCCACAAATAGCAATGTATAAATCTGCGAGCCCAGCAAGGAAATTTTCAGTTGTGTAACAAATTCGATGACATCAGCAGAGTAAATTCAGAAGTTCCGCAAAGAAGTTCTGAATGCTCCTCCAACATTATTTTAAAACACCCTTGTATAGTTTTTGTATTTTGTAATTTGTGTTTTGTAATTTGTATTTAAGATTAAGAAAATCAGGTAAGAGTTCAACACTAATCAGACTGGTAATTAATTATGACAACATTGGACATTCACAGATTTAAAATCTTATCATAGTAAGATAATCCAAAATAAGGCTAGAATTTTGAGGATAGTAACAGAGAGAAATGGCTGTATCTTGTTAAGAAATAAAATACAAAAAGCTTAGAGCACAAGATTACAAAGAGTAACTTATTTAACTGAACATAGAGACAAAAAGCCCAAAATATATGTAGCAGGAAGAACAGAGGATGGTGAAAGTAATGCACAAAAAGCAGTTCTTCCCCAAATAGACAATGACTGAGTATCTGTAACCATGGAGTTAGTGGGATTGCCTAGATACACATCAAAGCACTAATACAAGCTACAACATCACGGCTAAGCCATGTTGGTAAAAAACAAATGTCACCTAATTATTCCTAGAAGCTGAAGAAACAACTTCATTTTGGGGAAAAGTAGAGAATGTTAACAAGTGTCCTTTTAGCAACAAAATTTTCAGTCTCTAGGAAGGTAGTAGTATAAGACACCAGAATATAAAACAGTTCCATCTTCCTCAGACATCGCCCACTGTCAGATAGAAATATATAAATCTATTCATTGTCTACTCATTGGTAGCATTGAGTGATATCATAAATTAATATTTAGGAACACAGGTAAAGTTACTATCTTATCTCTTTGGTTTGGTTACTACCCTACTTCCTCAATTTTCACTTTTCCTCCAATAATTAAAAAAGTTTGCAACAGGAAACCACGATATAGAGACAGCTTAGAACATGGCCTTTATTTTTTTATGGGCAGTGAGGAAATGAGATGGACATAAGCAGTTATATGTTAAAAGACATTATTAAATTTGGACATATATAAATCCACATAAGCATGATTACTAATGGAAATCTACTAAACTAGAGAATATTAGTAGTAAAATTTCCAGAGAAACACTCAACCTCATTCACTGTACATATAATTTTTCTATACAATTTTAATGATTTGATATTAAAATGAGAACTTTTCATGTTACCTACTCCAATAAACAACTCTGGGATATAAAGCATCATGTTAACCTAATGCTTACTTTACATTTATAGTTCTGTTTTCAATCTGTTCCTCAGCAGTCTAAAACAGTACTTCCTTTTTTTTTTTTTTGCAGTACGCGGGCCTCTCACTGTTGTGGCCTCTCCCGTTGCGGAGCACAGGCTCCGGATGTGCAGGCTCAGCGGCCATGGCTCACTGGCCTAGCCACTCTGCGGCATGTGGGATCTTCCTGGACCGGGGCACGAACTCGTGTCCCCTGCATCGGCAGGCGGACTCTCAACCACTGTGCCACCAGGGAAGCCCTAAAATAGTACTTCTTGATTAAGTTCTTAAACATCCCCTTTAATCACAATGTCGCTCTTCTTAAAAATTCTTGGGCTTCCCTGGTGGCGCAGTGGTTGAGAATCTGCCTGCCAATGCAGGGGACACGGGTTCGAGCCCTGGTCTGGGAAGATCCCACATGCCACGGAGCAACTAAGCCCGTGCGCCCCAACTACTGAGCCTGCGTGTCTGGAGCCTGGGCTCCGCAACAAGAGGACGCGACAGTGAGAGGCCCGCGCACCACAATGAAGAGTGGCCCCTGCTTGCCGCAACTAGAGAAAGCCATCACACAGAAACAAAGACCCAACACAGTCAAAAACAAATAAATAAATTAATAAATTAAAAAAAAAAAAAGAACTGCACCAACATTAAAAAAAATTCTTAATTTTCTTTTGCCTTCAGAATAATCTATATTCTTAGCCTGGCATTTATTAATTTATTCAACAAATATTTAACGTCTAGTACAAGCAAGGCATAGTGGACCATACAAAGACGAGCAACCTAAACCCTGCCCTCGAGGAGCTTACAGTCTAAAAGGGGAGATAAAAATGTACAAATCCAAATAAAAGGATAAAGCCAAGCATTGGCAGATATGGAAATGGGATGGGGGCGTATAATATAGTAACCCTTACACATTGCTGCTGGGAGCGTAAACTGCTGTAGCATTCTAAAGAGTGTATTCACAGTACTTTGTCAGATAAACATTACGCATTCCTATGACAGGTAATTCTGCTCCTGAGTTTATCCCAGAGAAATTCTCATACAGAGCCATAAGGAGACTGTACCAGAATTTTCACCACAGCATTGTCTGTGGTGGTGGGGAATGAGAGACAATCTGGGTACCCATCACTGAGAGAAAGGACAAGTAAAAAATAGAGGATATACAGGATGAAACACTATGTATGCTACAGGCAGAAACAATCTAGAGGTAGACATATGGATAGATCTTAAAAACAGTGCTGGTGAAAAAAGTAAAACACAAAACAGGATCTATAGCATAATACCATTTATGTAAATTTAAAAATATATAAAGTAGTAAACATTTTATAAGAACTTGTAAGAGCAAAAGAATCTGCAAATCAAACACATTAGAATGACTGCCTAAGGGCAAGTATGGGCATGGAAAAAGGGATAAAAAGGAACAAAGTAAAACAAGAGCAGAGCCATGATGACAAAGTCCAGGAATTAAGTATGATTAACTCAACCTTCCACACTTGAAGTCCAAAGGGGAGGTGAAGAAGGTGCAGGAGTGACCAGAGCCAGAAGGAAGATCCAACAAAGTGCTACAGGAGTTCAGAGAAATGACTCCTCAAGAGGGCCTTGAGGTGCACACAAAAGATGTGTATTGTTTATCTCGACATCATTTTAATGCTTTGCAACGGATTAGTTAGTTCTAAGCTATACAACTACAAAGAATAATCAGAATCCTATTTTAGGATCTCTGTAGAATCAGTTACTACAAATGAATGAGATGCAACAAGTGGCTTCAATCAACAAATTTATTTACAATATTAAATTTGGAAAGACAAAGGTTTGATATTACTTATGTATCCTTTCCCAGGTGAATATTCATAACTATAGATGATAAAGCTAAACAATGCTAGAAAACTGAGCATATCACTCTTACCTAGTTTCACATTTTGTTTATAAAGGTGATTCTGAGGCCTCTGTCAGATGCCAGCTAGGATCTCAAATCCTTGAAAACTAACAATGGATAAGTGAGATTAGTTGCCTAAATCAGGAGAATATGAGTCAAGATGGAAGAAGCCTGGATGAATGGTGCACATGAAAGAAAAGAATGTTATAGTAGGATATATAAGAAACACCTGGGTAAGATTTATGGGCATGAATATATTTTAAAAGGATGCAGATATGAATAAAGACTTCAGATAGGAGTAAAATGTTATAAACTTGAAAAGATGATTGCTAGAATAGAAAGAGAGTCCTAGAGAGTAAGAATCCTTCCTCCATCCCTAGCCACATATGCAATGCAGGTATAATCTATGGACTTAGAAAAAAAAAAAGCAAAACGGTCAAACAGCAATTTCATCACTCAAAGAAACTTCTCTAGCTACATAAATGAGAAATTTTAAGAAAAAGCCACTTTAAGGAGAAAATAATATATATTTAATAATTTAAGATAGATCTTTCTATCTACCCAGGTGATTCAATGTGTACTTTTACATCATCAATTGATTTTTCCTAATTTACAGTGATATTCTATTACGCACACGATTTATATCAATACTAACATGAAATCTTAACGCAATGCATTATCACAGCTTGCTCCCACATAAATAAATGTTGGGTTGGCAACACCACTTGGCATCTGGCAACAGCAAGTGCCAAGTGTCTAGATACAAGTGTTAATTTTTTCCTTCCCTAATAATTTAGTAAAATGAAAGATTCCTTAAAAGGTTAGTTCATTCTGACACTATTCAGTAAGTAATAAAACATCAGGGACTTCCCTGGTGGTGCAGTGGTTAGGAGTCCACCTGCCAGTGCAGGGGACACAGGTTCAAGCCCTGTTCCAGGAGGATCCCACATGCTGCAGAGCAACTGGGCCCGTGCACCACAACTACTGAGCCTGCGTGCCACAACTACTGAAGCCCATGGGCCTAGAGCCCGTGCTCTGCAATGGGAGAGGCTGCCACAATGAGAGGCCCGCGCACCACAGCAAGGAGCGGCCCCCACTCGCTGCAACTAGAGAAAGCCTACACGCAGCAACAAAGACCCAACGCAGCCAAAAATAAACAAATAAATTTATAAAAAAACAAAAAACATCAAAGTGAAGAAAATAAGTAGCTACTCAGTATAAGAAGGTATTTCAGTAAGCAAAAATATGATTACTCACTTGAGTATCAACTTAAAAAGTCACTACCCAAACGTTTCAGTTGACTTACATATTAAATCTAAATTTAAAATGTTTTACTTCCTTTCTGCACATACTCTGTGTCCTTCCTAGCTTATTTCTTGGTTATTTTGTGGCTCTGTGTTAATAAGTATTTTTTAAATGATTTCTTATTTAGTACTGAATTTCCCTAGCCAAAGTTACTACAGTCCTCTATAGGATATAGCCAAACAAAGAGCAACAAAAACAGAGGCATTTAGGTTTAAATATTTTACTAAAGGCTGTTAGCCAGTTAGGATACTCAGATTCCTTAACAAGTACATGCTTAATTTGTTTTTTATTTAAGACTAAAAAGAAGAGTCTTCATTTTCTGAAGTTTGAATAGCTAGGTGTCCAATGGAAAACTGCTAGAATTAGCTTAAGTCAGAGAGACTACAGGTATTTTATCTCTGAAATTAATAGTTCAGAAATGAAGTAATCCTTGGTGAAGGCCCACAATACTCTAAAATTACTAAAATTGACATTAATTTGAAAGAAGATTCTGTTTGCTGCTGTATAGTCACTCCTTACCAACTTCACTTAAAGCTGTGTTAAAGATACAAATACATACTTATACACTTCACTGTGATTTCAAAAATCTAGAACTTCGTTGTCATATAATGAATGAAATACGCTTATACATTTGTTTTACATATAATAGTTTTTAATACTTTACATATTACCTATTTTCTTTATTTCAGAGAACTCAGGTAGGACAACCACATACATTATTACCAAGTGAAGGTACTTTATATCTACAAATGAAAATACAGCAGAAAAATAACAGAGCTCATAAACTTGAGTCCTTTAAATAAGGACACCTTGATATTCACTTGGATATTATTCATATACTTTTTTATAGTTATTTGTCCGTGTTCACATATTGACAGATGTTAAGCCATATATTCAGCATTACATGAAAGAAACTAAATATAATTCTTAAACTTCTCACTCACCAAACTGAATCAATGCTACTAAGACTTGACAGCAAACATATTTTCATTCCTCATATTACTGTTTAGCTAAAGAATTGTGAAATGAAAAATGAATGCCTGATAAATTTTTGCTACTTTAATATAATTTGCTACTTTATTTAATATAATGAAGAACTTCATATATGCTTAAGTATTTTTGCCTACACCAGATGAAAACGACACCTAGAAGTATGTTAGCATTTTAAGAAATCATTTTTCCTAGTAGTTGTGTCTTTTCTATTTTAAATAATATGTAAGATGATTAGCATTTGTCAGAATTACCTACCTCAATTCTGGATACACAGTAACTGTGTACCATTAAAGTACCTTTATGAATTCATACTTTAGGTGATAAAATACCCATTTTAAGGAAATAATTCAAGAACTAACCTTTTTGTACTCCTAAAACAGCAGGAGAGTTCTCCTGTAAAGTTCTGTCAGGTTCCTGTGGAGGTACAACCATGGCGAGTGTATGCATTGGTACACGTGGAACCTAAAAAGTCAACTCAGAAAAAAAGAATCTCAGACCAAAGAATAAAATAAAGGTCCATAAATGAAACAGAGATCCTGTTTTAGATTTTCTTCATATACCACCAAATTAACTTTTTTTGTTTCTTTAAAAGAAAAACAAAGAAGAAGAAGAAGGTGGAGGGGAAGAAGAAGGGGAGGAGGAAGAAGAAGAAGAAGGAGGAGGAAAAGGAGACGAAAAGGAGAAGCAGCAGCAGCAGCATTATTCACCAAGCAGTAATTTCTGAGAATACTGATTGGGCAAATTCAGGCATTCTACAAACAGTCAATGATAAGCTAAATGGAATTAATATCACTCTCTTGTTACGGAGAGATCCTTGCTGGTTTCAGTTATAGCTAGGAGTACAAGTCACATATTCAACTGGCCAATTTACCCTTGTTCAAATTCTATATGGGTCAAAAGAAAAAAATCCAACACATTTCCTGAATTGGTGTATTTCAGTAGTTCTCAGAATAACTTTGTAAAAAACAATTTCAGATTTCACTGAACTTTGTATACTTAGTATACTCTCTATATTCTCTCCGTAGTTTTAGGTAGGTTTAAAAATTACTTTAATGAATTTTTGGTGCATATATTCTGGTTTACCCACACCTTCCTGGATGACAAAAGTAACGATCTCTAGGATAATTAATATTGTCTTGGGAGGTATTAAGGGAAAATCATTCTCTTGGTTCAAGATCATGCTTAATGTATTCATAAAAAACCAAACAACCTTAAAGACCTAGTTGTAATAAAAGGACAACTTGGAATACTTATATTTGGTATTAAGTGTTTCTTTTTTTCTTTGTGGTACACGGGCCTCTCACTGTTGTGGCCTCTCCCCTTGCGGAGCACAGGCTCCGGACCTGCAGGCTCAGCGGCCATGGCTCACGGGCCCAGCCGCTCCCTGGCATGTGGGATCTTCCCGGACAGGGGCACAAACCCGTGTCCCCTGCGTTGGCACGCGGACTCTCAACCACTGTGCCACCAGGGAAGCCCTGTGTTTCTTTTTAAACACTATTTTCAGTAAATAAGACAATGAAAAAAATTTCCATGTACTTTTGAAGAAAATCTTAAAGAATTTAGGACCAGGTTTATTCAAATTTAAAAGAGAAATAAGCTGGACTTCCCTGGTGGCACAGTAGTTAAAAATCCGCCTGCCAATGCAGGGGACACAGGTTCGAGCACTGGTCCGGGAAGATCCCACATGCCACAGAGCAACTGAGCCCGTGCGCCACAGCTACTGAGCCTGTGCTCTAGAGCCCGCGAGCCACAACTACTGAAGCCCGCGTGCCTAGAGCCTGTGCTCCGCAACGAGAGAAGCCACTGCAATGAGAAGCCCGCACACCGCAATGAGAAGCCTGCACACAGCAACGAAGAGTAGCCCCCACTCGCGGCAACTAGAGAAAGCCCGGGTGCAGCAACAGAGACCCAATGCAGCCGTAAATAAATAAATAAATTTATTAAAAAAAAAAAGAGAGAGAGAAATAAGCCCATTTTACTAAAGGCTAATTTTAAACGAAAACTCCCAATTTGAAGAATATTTATATTTACAAATAAGCTCTGTTTTACATTACCTGAGATTGATCTTGACAAGGTGGGGTAAGCTGAGACACATCTGTGGTAGGAACTGACAGAACATTGTTTGGATAATCCAATAGATAAGAAACAACATTAGTATGGCCACCTTTTGCAGCTTCAATGAGCATTGTTGAGCCATCCTGAGAAAAATTGACACCATAATTAATTATTTATTAATTTCTTTTTATAATCTGATTACTAAACACATTTAGTTTCTTAGCAGCTCATATAAAATCAAAACTCATTTAAACAGTAATGAATATTAATAATAAATATTAAGCACTAAAATATTTGAAATATATTTTAATAATGACGTATATATTATTTACTTATTTTGAAGTAGAATACCTTGAGACGATGAGTAGGGTCAGCCCCATGAGCCAAGAGTAGCTCCACAACTGCCAGGTGACCTCCTGCACATGCCAACGACACTACTGTATGATCGTTATTGGCTGTAGCCCTATTCACATTGGCACCTTCAAAGAAAAATAAACAGCAATCTTAGCAAAGCCAGTTCAGACAATATGATTTTAAAAACTTTTTTGAAGTACAACATAGATACAAAAAAGTGCACAAATCATAAGTGTATAGTTTGAAAATTTTTCACAAAGTGAACACACTTGTGTGACCAGCACCCAGATCAAGAGACAGAACATTATCCACATACCAGAAGCCCCACTTTGTGCACCTTTTCAGTCACTACCCCGCCCTCCAATGGTAACTACTATCCTGACTTCCAAACTGGTTTTAGTTTTTGAACTTTATATGAATGAAATCATACAGTGTACTCTTTTGTGCCTGGCTTCTTTCGCTCAATATAATATTTTTGAGATTCATCCACATTGCTGTGCATAGTTGTAGTTCATTCATTCAATATCACTTCTAAAATGAAAAATCTAGATTAATAAATATATACAGGTTAATGTGAGCACCAAATAATACCACTGTATGTAAAGACAATGACATTTTTGATCTACTTCTAAAATGTGGCAGTATAGCCAGGTCTCAAAGCAGAGAAAACAGATTTTTTTTAAACAATATTTACGAGAAATATAATTCTTCCTATTGTATATTTTAAGGGTCAGAGAGACCTGGATATGAAGAGAAGACAAAAGATTATCCAAATACGTTATCAGAAAGGCTTTTAGTAAGTTGTTCAATAGCTTTGTACAATATGACCAAAAAGAAGTCTAAATGCAAAATCTTTTCTTAGCCTCTTTTTTTGGTAAATTAATTTTGATTCACGGAAAAAAAGACCTCTCATTTTTAGTTCAACTACCTTTTACAATCCCAAAAGGACTCAACTAGATGGTTAAGACTATAGCAACGGGGACTTCCCTGGTGGTGCAATGGATAAGACTCCATGCTCCCAATGCAGGGGGCCTGGGTTTGACCCCTGGTCAGGGAACTAGATCCCACACGCACGATGCAACTAAGAGTTCGCATGCCACAACTAAGGAGCTGGTGAGCTGCAACTAAGGAGCTCGCCTGCCGCAACTAAGACGTAGTGAAACCAAAAAAAAAAAAAACAAAAGGACTACAGCAACATTCATTCTTCCTTCTTCCTTAATTCGACTTATTTTATGAAGGGAAAAATAAACCTAGGGGAAACTACTATTTATTTAATTTTCAAAAAGACCCAGCTGAACCTAATCCTAACTTGTATTAAAGTACCTTTGGGAAAGACGAGGCACACCAATAAACATCCTTACATTACCAACATAAGATTATTTTTAAAGTTGTTAATAATAAATTTAGTTGGGATTGTTTAGCACTTAGAAAGCACTAGAAAGGCTATAATCAATGTGTTCTTATTCTTGACAAGCCTGATTATATGCTTAGCAGGGTAGTTGATGGTATGATTAGGAAAGGAGCATGAGAGAACTCTAAAGGTTATCCATCTGTTTATTACTTCTGCATGGTTGAAGTAAATAGCTTTTACAGACTAAGTTATGACATTATGTAAGATATGCCTTACTTGGTAGCAAAATGTGATGTGAAGAAAATAGGCCTAATTTTATCCAATTAAAGAAGAAAGCAAGTATATTTAAAATGATAAAATATTACACTGCATCCTTAATGGTACAAAATGCCAGAATTCTATTGGAATATACAATAGATATAAAATGTTTATTTGAATAATGTGACAACACTTGAGTGGACCTTCCTTACAGTTTAACATCCTAACCTAAGATTTTTTTTATCAGATGCCAGAGTACCTCGAACACTACACAGAGTTAGGCTGAACCAAAAGAAATTGCTGCTATTACCATCTTTGACATATACAATGACAATTTTATATGGTTCAACATAAACTGAGTTCAGCAGCATTTCACTTTTCTATAGTAAATAGTCTTGAACTACCTCTTATCCATCATTTGAACTTCTTTGCCTAAATATATTCTAATAATAGAATCTCTAGAGGAATATAAAAATAATAAATAACACCCTTGTGTACTTGGTTGATTTAACTGTACCATAAACAACAGTAGCAGACTTTCTCTCCTCCACCCTTCCCCATTTCCGGCAGAACTGCCTTAAGTGCTGAACGATACCGCATCTACTAAATATAGCTGGACACTTTACCTTTGACATTTCCAACTTTGGGGAGTAACCATATACTCTTTGGTTGATGAAAACTTCAAACTCAAAACTAATAAACAGGACTTCCCTGGTGGTCCAGTGGTTAAGAATCCGCCTTCCAATGCAGGGGACGCGGGTTTGATCCCTGCTCAGGGAGTTGGGATCCCCCATGCCACGGGGCAACTAGGCCCCTGTGCCACAACTACTGAGCTCGCGAGCCTCAACTAGAGCCCACGCGCCGCAAACTACAAAGCCCACGTGCCCTGGAGCCTTCGCGCCACAACTAGAGAGAGAGAAAAAAAAACCCACACGCGGCAACGAAAGATCCCGTGTGCCGCAACTAAGACCCAACGCAGCCAAAAAAAAAAAAAAAAAAACTAATAAAGATCCCAGCAAAGCACCTTATGAACTCTGCTTCCTAATAAAATACAGCAACAAAAGACTGGAATATAATACTTATACTATAGGTAAAGTAGCTTTAACAGAAATTGCAACAGTTTAGGAACTTTTTTCAGAAGTTGTACTTTCTTGGAAATGCAGACTTGTACTTTCTTTACCTTTGCTAATAAGAAACTGCACGGTGCACAAATGGCCAGCTCTCGCAGCTTTCATCAAAGGGGTTCTTCCACCTTCAGATTCATGTTCCTAGTAAAGAAACATAAAATAATCCATCAGTGCCAATTCATTAACCATCTATTTTTAACACTTAGTATCAACGACATAAGAAATAATGAAGATTTAATACTTACTCAATGCAGTCACTTATGTTACCTACCTCAATTCCTCCAAAATACAGAATTTCAGTCCACATTAGATGGTGTAACTTTCTAAGAGCACGTTCAGTTTTACATACCAAACAATAAACATTAAGGATAAGACTTATGTTTAGTTTGATCCCCAAAGAGAAGTAACTGCATTTTTCTAATACTAAGGTTAAAAAGATATTTCCCTAACTATTCATCTGAACTATGAAAAAGGAACCTTAATTTTGTGAGGTGATTTTGAGGATCTCATCATATCAGAAGCCAATAAGAGATCTATCAAAGGAGAGAAACCAATCTCTGAAGAAAAACACTATGGTATTTCAGGAGTAAAGGGAAAAGGAAAAAGAAAAACATACAAATGAGCTGATTATTTTTTAGAGTAGAAATTAAATGCTTGAATAGTCAAAGACAAAAGAAGCAGTCTTACAATAGTAGGAAGATTGTTATTCTTCCTAGCAAGTTTGTCCGCAAGAGGAATGAATGAGAAAACAGCTTCTCAAGCATCCTAATATCAAATGCCACTAAAAAAAGCTTGCTTGTATGGTAAGTAGTACTGCCTGTTGGGAGTACAGTGAACTCTTACTACATTCATCTAAGTATTAAAATGTAGCTGACACATAGCTTTTACAAAAAGTTCTCTCAACTATCCCCTCTTTCACTATGTATGCAAACATTAATTTCTGTTGTTCTTGTCCTCTTTTGTTACTAAGAAAAACTTGATAAAGAACGGTGATTTCTTCTTACATAACTATATCTCACTACAACTTTGGCAAACTAACAATAAGAATAGATTGTCAACCCAATGGAAACTTTAAACTGGACTGCAGTGACAGGAATTCCACTCTAAAAGAAGTTTTTTTCTTTTATCTTGATAGTGTAGAATTCTCAACCTCCTAGTTTATGTTTTGATTTTTGTTATGCATATTGATTAGACAACAATCTTTATTAACTCTAAGGTATGGAGGATGAATAACTATAGATAATGCCAACAAAATTTGGCTTTAGAATGAATTTTGAACTTATATTCAAATGTAGGTAAATCTAATATTCTGGCAATTTACTTCAAACAAAACGGAATACACATCATGAAGAGCTTACTCAGAAAGACCTAGAAAGTTGTGTCAACACACTACATGCTGGAGTTGTTGTATCAGCTACTCACTGGAAAGAAACTGCTCCTTTAGCAACTGCTATTTCCCCTCCTGTCTCAGGACCTTTGTGCTTAAGCTGCTCTCTCTTCCCTGTAACACTTCTTTGTTAGCTCCTTTTCATCCTTGACTGTCTCAAGTTAAGTGTTATTTGCTCAAGGAAGACTTTCCTGAACCTTCTTGACTAGATCACTTTTCCTACTACTGACTTACAGTTCTACGAACTGCTCTTTCATAAGTTCCAATCACATATTAGTTTGTGTTAACTATTTGGGTAACATGTCCACCATTCAAGTATAAGCTTCATGAGAAAAGCAATCATGTCCATTTTTCCTTATCATTATATACCTAATGTCTAAAACAATGAAGTACTTGAACACTGCTTACCAAGAAAGAACCTAAGCACATCTGACCTCTCAAATCTTCCCTTTCATAGAAATGAAGTTTGAAGTTTAAATTTTCTACTAGGTAAATATGAGAAAGATAAGTTAATTTTAAGACTGGTAGCTAAACTTAGAGTAAGACATTCATTACCTTCATTTGATAATACATTATTACTAGATCATGGGTGGGCAATACTAATGTCACTTTTCCTTGTTTTTTCTTTCTTATCTCTTAAGCCTGGCAGTGACACCCATCAATGCAACTAGTAGTGGCAAAGACAAAAGATTCTGAAAGCCCTGTTTAGAATAAACTTTTAAAGTAACTTTTAAAGTACTTGTTAGTTCTGTATATTTAAAATATTCCCATAGCTGTTAAAAATAAGAAATCAGAAGGTATAATCTCAAGATGCTCACTCCAAGTGAAATTTCAAAATTCAACATACTAATAAAATTTTGGAAATAAAAGGTGTTAAAAGCTGCCTATTTTATTTTCCTCCCTATAAATTCATTCCTTTGGTTCTGAACAATATGTTTGAGGAAACAGTTGATACGATACTACAACTTTATAATGTATTATAATATTTCTTGTCCTAAAATTAATAATGTATATCCCACAACACATACCATTTGTCCCAAAGTATCTGACCACTGAATCCTTTTAGGATAGGAATCAAATTTGTCTATACAGTTGACCCTTGAATAACATCGGTTTAAACTGCGTAGGTCCATTTATATGTTGATACCTAAGTTCTACACTACACGATCACAGGGGTGCAGAACCCCGCACAACACGGGTAGATGTGGTTATATGCGGATTTTCCACTGCACAGGTGGGCGTCCCAACCCCCACGTTGTTCAAGGATCAACTGGCTACTTACTTATGAATGTTGGATTTATTATTTCAGCCAATATTTGTTCAATATCAATAAAATTTTAGGATACGAATTATGATTATTTCCTTCATAAACACAGAAAATTATTTTTCAAGGCTACAAACTTAGGTATTGTGCAATTTAACCTTTTTTCTTTCTTCTTTTTGGAGAACAGCTAGAATAATATAGGGATTATCTATTCCTTCAACATTTGGTAAAACTCACCTATAAATCCATCTGGGATCCTCTTACCTTCATTAGATGGATGGTTTTGAACTACTGACTCAGTTGGTGAAATGGTTGTTAATTATTGAGGTATATGATTCTAGAATCTTTTTTTTTTTTGGGCCACGCAGCGAGGCTTGTGTGATCTTAGTTCCTCGACCAGGGATTGAACCTGAGCCCTTGGCAATGAAAGCACAGAGTCCTAACCACTGGACCGCCAGGGAATCCCCTTGAATCATTTTTGATAATTTATATTTAAAAATCAGTATTCATTTCATCTAAGTATTCAAACTGGTTGTTCATATTGCCTTATAAATTTTAAAGTTCTCTACTATATCATATAGTTATAACTCCCTTTAAGTTTCTATCATATACCTTTTGCCCTTTTGAAAAAAGCTGGGCTTATTTTATCTGTTTCAGAATTTTTTAAAAATCAGCTTTTATTTTGCTGTTTATCCTTATTTTTTCTTTTTTTAACTCTATTTTTTGTTGTTTACTATTCTATTAACTTTTTAAAAACTTTATGTCCTTCCTTCTTTGTGCTGTTGTTCTTTTACTAGCTGCATTTACTTTCATTATACACATACACACACACACACACACACACACACACACAATTTTCCTTCTAAGGACCACTTTAGCTGTATCCTCTCACACAAGTTTTGATGTGTAGTTTTGGTGATAACATCTATTTTGCAATTTTTACTGGGATTGCCTTTTTAACTCATGAATTATGTAAAAGTATTTTTCCTCATTTTCTAGTTATATGGGATTTTTAAAATAAGATCTTATTGTTAATTTGTAATTTTAAAAAGACAAAGATCAGAGAATGTAGTTCATATGATTAAGAAGTTAAGACTTTTTTGTGGCCTAAAACATGCACCAGATTTACACATATTCAATGCACTGGAAAATAGCATATTCCATATTTATTGGAAACAAAATGATAGCTCTCTATTTATAGAAGCAAATTTGATTTTTCTATTCTTAACAATCGCTTTATGTATTTGATCTATCAGTTTCATAGAGAAGTGTGGGAAAAAATCCTATCACTACAAATGTAGAGGTGACTAATTTTCTTGTAATTCTGTAATTTTCTATTTTAATTGGAGGGTAGATGTTAGTTACTGATTAGTAATTGATTGTTATACTAGCTGGAAGAGCATTTATTTATCTCTAAAAATGATTTTGGTTTAAAATTCCATTTTCCCCAATATTAATATTGCCTTACATAACTTTTTCCGTTACTTTGTCAACCTTTCCCTGTCATTTTGCTTTAGATCTTTCTCCTGAAAACAGAATTTGCTAGATTTTGATTTTGAATCTAATTCAAGTCTGTGCCCTTTTAACAATTAAGTTCAGTAGGTTTATATTTGTTCTGATTAATAATATATTTTTGTAAAAAAGAATCTTTAAAGTTATTTAGTACCTGATTCTTCACTCCTAAACAATGCAAGGATTCTAGAATGGCTTTTGAACTTTCTAACATATCCTGCTGAATTTCATACTACTGCTGTCTAGATTTTTAGTACTATTTTGGTTTTAAGCATAAAAATTTAGGTTTTATACTCACAAATTCGTATTTATAGTTTACCAATTTCTGTGCTTACCGTAGCTTCCTGCATCCCACGCCTTCCTCCAGGGTTCTTTTTCTCCTTATTGACGTACATAACTTTTAGTAGTTCTTTTGGCAAGGGTCTGAGGTGGTAAACTTTTATTCTTTGTAGATCTGAAAATATGCTTATTTTTCCTTCTTTGGAATGTTAGTTGAGTATAGAATTCTATATTGTGTTATTTTCTTCTGGTTTTTTTTTGGGGGGGGCTGCGTTGGGTCTTCGTTGCTGCGTACAGGCTTTTTCTCTAGTTGCGGCGAGCGGGGCTACTCTGCGTTGCGGTGTGCAGGCTTCTCATTGTGGTGGCTTCGATTGTTGCGGAGCACGGGCTCTAGGTGAACGGGCTTCAGTAGTTGTGGCACGCAGGCTCTAGAGCGCAGGCTCAGTAGTTGTGGCACATGGACTTAGTTGCTCCGTAACATGTTGGATCTTCCCGGACCAGGGCTCAAACCCGTGTCCCCTGTGTTGGCAGGTGGATCCTTAACCACTGTGCCTCCAGGGGAGTCCCTCTTATGGTATTTTGAGAATATTACTCTCCATTGTTTTCTGTGATTATTTTTGTTGATGAGAATCTACCATCAAAAATTTAATTGTTGTTCCTTTGAGAATAATTCATTTTTCCTCCAATAGCTTTTAGGATTTTTCTTTATCCTTAAAATTCTGCAGTTTCATTTGTTCTGCTTAGCAATTATTTTTCAATCAAGGATTCATGTCAGGCTTCAGTTCTAGAAAATTCTCCATCATTATCTCTTCAAGCATTGCCTCTGCCTTCTATTTCTAGCCTCTCTTTCAGGAACTTCATATATATATATAGTCAAATATATATATGGCCTCTCAATTTCTCTTTCATATTTTCCATCTCTTTACCTTTGTGCTATATTATCTATTTTATCATTTGATTCATTAATTATTTTTTCTTTCCTTTTTTTTGCGGTACGCGGGCCTCTCACTGCTGTGGCCTCTTCCATTGCAGAGCACAGGCTCCGGACGCACAGGCTCAGCAGCCATGGCTCACGGGCCCCGCCACTCCGCGGCATGTGGGATCTTCCCGGACCGGGGCACGAACCCGTGTCCCCTGCATCGGCAGGCGGACTCTCAACCACTGCGCCACCAGGGAAGCCCTGATTCATTAATTCTTTATTCAACTGTCCAATATATTGTTTATCCTATATATTTAGTTTTTATTTCTACAATTTTTTCTCCTGAAAGTTTGTTTTATTTCGTATCTATCTGTTCTTAATTCATAATCAACAGCTTTTGTTTCATTGCCTCACATTGTTTTATGGCTATTGTTCATAGTTTAAAATAAGCATGCTTAAAATCTTTGATTCAAGTCTTTTATTTCAATTTCCTTGGGCCTGTACTCTCCTGTGCCGCTGCTTTTTGTTTGCTTGCATTTTGACTATCTCTCTTCATGTAGATTTGCTCCTGAGCTTTATAATTGTTTTATTTGATAAAGCTCATTTTGCATGGGAGTTGTTTTTTTTCTTTTATTTCCATCCACAAACTTATCCCTTCTCATTAGATGGTCTGAAAGTTACCTCAGTCTGGCCCATTTCAGAAGTAGCTCTTTCTTTGGCAACTTAAGCTTCTTATCCCATGAAGTTATTTCTGTTCTTCTCACTAAATCAAATAATGATGCCCTCCAAGTTCTTAGTTACAATGTTGTCTTTGCATCTTCTCTCTATGAAGAACAATTTGCTAATTTCTGACTGCAACTCTGGGCAGTTGCTTGGAGTTATTTTTCCATGCTGCTTCATAGGCTGGGCAATAAGACTGTACCTATTGGCCAGTTCCATGTGAGATGCATTCAGTCCCTATTCCCTTAAAGATGATGAAATTCCAGCCCCCAGCGTCCATTCTTTTTTAGGTTTAATTCTCCTTGGGCCTACAGCTTCAGCTGTGGATCCAGGGTCCATTTCTAGTCCACAGAGTTCGTTGGTCTTGTTTCTGAGTATAGCTATATATTTTTAGTTTAGTTTGTTTTTCTCCCATATTTTATTTATTAGATCTATGTACTTGAATGATAGAGAGCAGAGAGGTTTCAAAATATACTAACAGTGACTTTACTTTCTTGACTGGAAGTCATTTGTCACTTATATTTAAACAACTTTGAGATAGAACTCATTCAACATACAATAACCTAGAAAGAAAGAACTTGGCCTTTAAAAAAAAAGTGTATTAGGAGTTTTGTGTATTGCACAGATAGTTTTAAGAATCAATAAAAAATTGATAAAAGTTTTCCAGCTTTAAGTAGTAAAGTTTTAGAATATGTATATACGCTACTCCTTAATAAAAAGTTATTTAAAAAGCGGGAGGTCCTATTTAGTTTATTAAGGTAAACTAATCAACAGTTGAAACATATTTATAAGTGGATAATCAGAGCTCATGAGCCTGCTAAAATCTTGTCCATAAAAAATGCACTGCAAAGTTCTGGTTCCGATGCATAAGCATTATGAGAAAAAAGGTGCATTTTTTTTCTATTTGGCTTTAGATAACAAAATTTAATTTTAGATTTAGGCTTTTTTTCTTTAAAATAATTTGATTTCCTTTAAAACCACAGTCCTGGGCAACCAAGGTATATATCAAAGATTGTAACTATATCACAGAGCCGGTGTTTCTTGCAGTTGAAGGAGGACACTGTCTAGGGGGAAGGACCAGAATCAGAGGAGAGGAGAGGGAGACTGCTTTATACTATATATGTACTAAAGGATTCTTACACTCTCCCCTAGGGGATATGTTCTTCCAACCCACCACTGTATATTAATCATTAACTTAGTGATCTGTTACTGATCAGATTCATATCCCTCAGCAGAACTGAGATGGAAAAAGATTAAGAGGCACCGTTTTAGGGTTTGTGTTTAGCTCAGTTTCTAAAAACCACAAGTAACAAAGACAAAAACCAAGCTTACTCAGTTTGGATGAAGGAAGAATGATAATAAAGCAAAGACTGGAAAAGAACAGAACTCAGCAATGATGCAGAATAATCTACAGACTCTAGCAATGTCTCAAAGTGTGGAATATAGAGGACTTATGAGAATCTCCTGGGATATCATTTAAAATGCAGACTCCCCATTTCAGATCTGCTGAATCTGAACCTCTAAAAGTGGGGCTGCAAACCTCGATTTTAAAAAGTATCCCAAGTCTTGAGACTTACAGCTAGACAGACAGATTTAAAATCACATTTTCTTTAACAAGTCCAGGGAGAAAAAAATAACTTTATCTGAATTAACACTCAGCTTTACATTCTTGATAGGAGCCACAGCTATTATATAAACTGAGTAAAAGTTTACATTTTCACATAGTATTTTGTGAAAGAAATTTATTTACTTTCTTCAAAATAGAATGAATATATAACAACTTCTCATTCCAAAAGCCAATAAAAAAGATACTTAATAAGCATTATGGTTAAGAGTGGCTTGACACTGAAAAATTTATTTTAGATGGCCTAAATTAATTGTGAAGCAATCACAACTTATTCCTAATTTAAAAATTAAGCACTGCTCCTGAGTATAAACAAATCTCTCTGGATTACAATGGATATTAAATTTGCTTGACTTTTAAAAGCATCAGGCACAAATTCCACACATTTTTTTTCAAAAGAAATGTTTGTTTATCAACAAGTATTCACCTTCTTAAAAGACAATCTTAGAACGAGGTTACACGAGAGGATTTTAAGAAGAAAATTTTAATTTTATAGAAATTAGGGCATGAGCAATATAGTAAATTTTTCACTAAAATGTTTTTTTGTTGTTGTTTCTTTAAGGATTATATAGAAAAAAATCCAATATATCACCCTAAATCTGAGTTTCAGATTTTTGTTGAACAAAGTTGAATACAAAGGGCTTTATGACTGAGACTTTCTCTCTGGGTTATCTTAACTCTCTCAATAAGGGAGAATGAATAAGAAAATCTATTTTAACCTAAGAGATTTTTTTTTTTTAGGAATACCACATAAAAAGAATACTAAGGAGGCAAACCACTAGTAATGTAAATCTCTTCTTATTGGAATTTCATAATCTTTTTCAATCAAAGAGGATTTCCTTTGTCACCCAACAGGGTCCTGGAACTTCTTGACTGGAATTCAGATATCTAGAGCTCTGGTTACCTACATTATCTATTCTTTATGTAGTAGCTTACAAGCATCAAAGGCCACCCTCACCTGATGCTTGGCCGGATCTATGCCCTCCAAAATAGTCTTCATGTCCTCCTGCTTGTCCTGTGAAAGGAAAAAGAAGAACTCACGGATCTTATTCCAAAAACGAAAATCACATTTGGCCATGAAGACCTTGTGACCAGTACTTCAGGTGCTGGGCTTTATTAACTCAGGATCTTCAACTAAAAGATTCTCATCTGTAGAGACCATAATCTCATGAACAGAGTATGATTTTTAAGTACGATAATATGGTTCTCTACCAATATAACTTCAATATAAACCTTAACATACGCAGACCTAATTCTGCTAAAGTTTTTGAACTCATGTCTTTATCTCCAAATACAACTAAAACCACAGAAAATAGAGCAGTATCTTAATATCTAACCAAGGAAAATAATTAAATCAAAAGATTTGCGAATATCAGAAGCTGAGAGATAAAAGTAGGAAAAATACTGTAAGAGATTAAATAGTTCTGTAGTACCTCCTCCCCCCATTATAAATGCACTTAGTGCTCACACTTTTCAACTAAAACAGGAGACTTGAAAGAACTTGAGAGATGGAATATCTGTATTTTATCTAGATCTAGTCTCCAGACAGGGAGAAAGTACTCAAAGATGAGACAGGGAGATGGTTGAAGAAACAGTAATAAGAATTGCAATCACTGACCAGGATCAACTATATCTCCAAATAAAAGAAATGTGGCCTAGAGAAGGCTTCACCCTAAGTCACTCCTACCTCCTACCCTGGATGATATGCTTACCCTAAGGGGATGCATGCTCCTATGGTAGAGATTTGGTGAGAAAGTATTCTGAGTCAACTCTATGATTTGAACAAGCTGACTGTTAAAGTTCACTTCTCCCTTCCTCAACCCCATATGATTTTCAACAAAGACAAGCTCCATTCAAATAAGAATAAATAAGCACAAAGTATCCAACACAGAACCTATTAAGAAGTTCCTACAAAAATGGAAACAAAATTTTAGTCAAATGTTCCCTTGTACTTTCAAAAATATTAAAGAGAATATGAACGCTTTAACTAGTGGAACAAAGTGATATAACAGCAAGAGGAAACTTAAAAGGGAGTTGGGGGTACTTCCCTGGTGGCACAGTGGTTAACAGTCTGCCTGCCAATGCAGGGGACATGGGTTCGAGCCCTGCTCCAGGAAGATCCTACATGCCATGAAGCAAGTATGCCCGTGCGCCACAACTACTGAGCCCGCGAGCCGCAACTACTGAAGCCCATACACCTAGAGCCTGTGCTCTGCAACAAGAGAAGCCACCACAATAAGAAGCCTGTGCACTGCAATGAAGATCCAACGCAGCCAAAAATAAATAAATTAAAAAAAAAAAAAGAAGTGAGTTGGGGGACTTCCCTGGTGGCGCAGTGGTTAGGAATCTGCCTGCCAATGCAGGGGACACACGTTCAAACCCTGGTCCAGGAAGATCCCACATGCCACGGAGGAACTAAGCCCGTGTGCCACAACTACTGAGCCCGCACTCTAGAGCCCATGAGCCACAACTACTGAGCCCACGTGCCACAACTATTAAAGTCCGCACACCTAGAGCCTGTGCTCCACAACAAGAGAAGCCACCGCAATGAGAAGCCCGCGCATTTCAACAAAGAGTAGCCCCCGCTCGCTGCAACTAGAGAAAAGCCCGTGCGCAGCAATGAAGACCCAACGCAGCCAAAAATAAATAAATAAATAAATTTATCAGGGAAAAAAAGTGAGTTGGAAGAGCAGAAGATACTAAGTAATGATGAAACCATGAAAACCACATTAGAAGCAGCAACAAGTATACAGAAAAAATAGTGACCTGGTGGATGGACTTAAGAAAGAAACAATACAGAGGAAAAGGACAAAGAAATGAAAAGAATCAGACATAAAGATAATAAGGGAGATTCAATATGTGGATAATAAATGTTCTAGAAGAAAACAGAACAGAAAAAGAAGTATTCAAGGCTGTAATAGAAAAAAACTGGAGAAGGATGATGAGGAGAAAGAAAAGGAGAGGGGAGAGAGGATGAACTAAAATCTTTAAATAGAAAGCACTCACGGTTTTCCAGGAAAAACTGTTATAAAATAATAAACACCAAGACACATCCTGGCGAAATCATAGAGGTTTAAGTATAATGAAAGAATCTTATGATAATCCGAGCAGAAAGGAAATCACTTACATATAATGGGGAATATTCTAGCAGGCTTTGGCAATATTTAATACCAGAAGACAGTAGAATAGAGGGCTTAGAATTTTGAGGGGAAAAAACAAGTGATTCATTAATTTTATATTTGGCTACATTCATTTATAAATACAACATAAAGTAATATCAAAAATGCAGGCACCTGTGAACTCTTTTTTGGTTGAGGAAAGTAAATTCAAAACAAAATACCAGTATCAGCCAGCCAAAAGGTGAGTCAAGTTCAGGAAATCAGGAATTCAGAGTCTACATAATATGAAAGACTAGTAAGGTAAACACTGAATCCACCTAAATATACAGTTAAACAACTTTGAGAAATAATAGGGTCATAAAACAGAATGTAAATATTATAAAATCATGACAATGTAATAATAAAATAACTCATGAAAATCCTATGGTGGAAGACACATTAATCTCCTCTTCAGAATGGAGTCAATAAACATTGTCTAAATATTTGATTTTTTAAAAATCAGTTTTTTAAAAGAAATTAACAAAATATTTCAAAATTTCCATTTGTAAATGATGTCTGAATAAATACTTTTCCAGGAAGTAACTTTATACCTGTGTTTTATATAGTTCAACAATTAGTTCAGCAATTAGTGAGCAGCTCATAGGGCTACCTGGAGCACAGGGATTTTTTTAGATAAAAGAAACATGGGGACTATGATCAGAGATTAGAAAATTAAACCATAAAAAATGGAAGGAAGGAAGAAGGAAAGGGAAGGGAGGGAGGAAGGGAGGGAGGGAGGAAGGAAGGAAGGAAGGAAGGAAGGAAGGAAGGAAGGAAGGAAGGTAGGGGAAATCTAACCCATGTTAATGAGAATATAAGAATCAGGAGACCTCAATTGTTAGTATAAGTATAGACTAGTTCAGCATTTTTGTACAGTTTCGCAGCAGCTATCAAACTTTTAGATGTGGACCCTCTGAAAACTGGCAATTTCACTTCTAGGAATTTATCCCTATAGATATATTCACAAAAGTAGCAAAAATACATAAATCTGCATAACAATATTTAGTGCAGTACCATTTGTAATCTTTAAAAATTATAGTAACCCAGATGTTTATGAATAAATAAATGGTTAATAAATTATATAGAACACTGGGTACCTGTGAAAAAGAATGAGAAATCTTAGGAATTGACAGAAAAATATTATATTAAAAAGAAAAAAGTTTCAGAACAGTATATGTGGTAACAAATCTATTCATATAAAAAAGACATATAGCCCACATACACAATATATATATGCTTGAGTGTATAGAAATGTTTAGAAAGACACACAACATATTGCTTAAATTAAAAAAAAAATCTTACAAAAGAGGATATAGAAAAGAAATAGAAATCCTCTATTTCCTAAGATTTAATATAGATAACAAACTGATCCTTCAAAATTTTTGTTTCTTTTAAGGTAAGTCCATATCAAATCTAATTTCCAGGATTAAGAACCGGAGGGTGCTAATGTATCCATGTCCAAATCACCCAGTTTCCACTAGCTCAACTATTCTAGGAAAACGCCCCCCAAAGTTCATTTGGCTAGAACACAGTCTAAGAAAAGCAACAAGGGTCAAAGAGCTTACTTCATGGTTAGGGAGGAAAATCAGTGATAGACCAGTACAACATATTCAAGGGGCGCAATTTACTCAGTGCAGAAGTGCTTCGATTTTCATTCCAACATTAAAAATAATAAACCTTTAAAAGTTATGATCGGGCTTCCCTGGTGGCGCAGTGATTGAGAGTCCGCCTGCTCATGCAGGGGACACGGGTTTGTGCCCCGGTCCGGGAAGATCCCACGTGCCGTGGAGCAGCTGGGCCCGTGAGCCATGGCCACTAAGCCTGCGTGTCCGGAGCCTGTGCTCCGCAACGGGAGAGGCCACAACAGTGAGAGGCCCGCGTACCGCAAAAAAAATAAAAATAAAAATAACTGATTTGCATAGGACCAACTATTACTCAATATGGCAAAGACCCAGAATTAGCAACACTGTGTGCCCACCACACTTCTTCAGGTTGGTTCTATTTATTTTCTTTGATCTACTGCATCTAAAGCAGATTTATTATGAGCTTAAAGAAAGAATCCATGTCCTATCTTGTCCTTGGAAAAACCTCTCCATCTTCCACCCCTATTTTCAAGGTGGCTAACATCTCAAAGTAAAACGGTATTTCTAAATTCCTTGTCTCTCACTGGGCAAAAATACCTATGCATACTTGAAAGCCAAAGCTGAAAAAACAATCCTAAAGAAAGGAAATTTTGAAAAGTTTGAAGGCATATAAGATGAGAAGAAGAGGATGTAACAAAAGTTTATTCTGCTACTCAAAATAAAGTTTAACCAAAGGAAAAGAAGAATAAATTCATAATTGAACAACTCCAAAGATAACTGGAGAGATTTTATTCTTAAGAAAATAGTTTACTTACAATAAAAATCCATGTTAAGGCAACTTTTCCTACTTCTTTGACAGTATTTAAGTAGGATAAAATACTGATAGTGAAAAGATAGGGTAGGAGAGATAATGATTTAGCGTTATAATGCCAAATTATTCTTTACTGGGATGGCCTTACCACATTACTGTGTTTTCTAGGGATTAGTAACTTTTATCTATTAAAATATTTTATAGTAAGCTAAATTTGCTAATTATTAATTATAAATAATGCCCAAAATTAAGTAATTTAAGATATATTTAATATACCCAAAGATTTTAAGAGAGAAGATAATTTGTGTAACACATCATTATTATTAATTATGACTCACACCTTAAAATTTCATTTTCTTCAAGGATCCCATAGCACTTCACACATTCTTGGGCTAAGTACTCATCTAGTCCATCTGATACCTCCAAAAAGGTAGCTAGTTAACCTGTTCTTTAAAAATCATAAAATTAGATTTCTTAAGCCACGTCATTAAAGATCTTCTGATCCAAACCCCTCATAAAATAAAGGAAAGGGGGGAGATGAGAAAGAAACACAAAAGAAGGCTAGGGAATCTAAGTGATTTGCCCTAGGACACCCAGCATAGCCGAAGAAAGAATATTTACAGGACTTGGGTAAAATAGTCCAGAAAATAACACTAGATTTTATTTTACAGATGAGAATATTGAGGCAACTATTTACTTATAGATCAGTGATCTGCTGGCTGTGATCAAAATTCCAGTGTCTTGTCTAATGCTCAGTAGCATCTCTAATGTTGAGTTCTTTCTAAATAACTAAGTGTAGCCTTTGTCACTCATTAGCCCTCCATTCAGATACAGGATTACAGGATGCCTTCCACAGGTATTTCTTCCTTTTAGTAGATTTACTTTCAAATAGCAATGAAGGCCTGTAACATGCTAAAGTGGGTCATAAAAAATCTTTATGTGAACACAACTAAAATATATTTACCTTCTCTAATATCTATGTCAGTTGTTTATTATGGGAAATACTACTTGAGTTCCTCTTCTAGACATGAAAGGCCAAGGAGCTGTAGAGAAGGAAGGAATACTAATTTACGGGATTTATATATCACTCTCCCTTTCCAACCTTAGCTTTGTTGGCAAATACATGTGAAGGAAGTTCCACAAATATTTCTTTTATCTCAACAAATGTATCAACGTTTTAGTGCTGAAATTAACATGCCATGATGAAAAGAGAAAGATTCCATCATCTTTACAAATGGTTTGAAAATCAGAAACACCACCAAATCAAAGCAACTCTGTACAAACTTCAAGTTATAAGTAAGTACTAGGGATGTATTATACAACATGATACATATAATTAATACTGCTGTATGTTATATATGAAAGTTGTTGAGAGCAAATCCTAATAGATCTCATGACAAGGAATAAATTTTTTTTCTATTTCTTTAATTTTGTATATGAGATGAAAGAGGTTCCTAAATTTATTGTGATTATCACAAGTTAAACTTATACAGTATTGTATGGCAATTATATCTTAATAAACCTGGAAGAAAAAAAAAACAAAATAAAAAACAACAAAAACTCCTACTAGATATATATATATATATATATATATATATATATAAAACAGAAAAACAAAACAACACTGACATGTTAACCAACACTGTTGCCACCTAAACACCCTATCATTAGGGCGTTTGGAAACTCTGACCTGATGCAGTCATCTTTCATAGAGATGGATCATCTCTATAACAATAACATGGTTGGGCATGGAAGCCAGGAAAACACAGACAACAAAGTAAGCCAAAATTAAAAGCAAGCAAGAGAAAAAAAGAAAGAAGCAGAGTAGGGTTTTACATTCCAAGTTATACTGTTGAATAGTTAACTATGCAAATTCTCCACCTTGAACATAAAAGTAATAGTAAAGAGGGGGCTAGAGGACTGTGGTAAAGGAAATCAAGCCATATAAATGCTTTAGCTGAAGTAAGCTATCAAGATACAAATAAGAATGAAATATTAAAACTCTGCCTTTTGGTCTAAAGACCAGTAAATGGGGAGAACAGCCTAAAGTAATAATTATACAGGACACCAGGACAGTGACTCAAAGACAATGGAACTGAATCAACTTCAGTTTTCATTTTTTTTAATATTGCAGATGTCAATTTTATTTTTATTTATTATTATTTTTGGCTGTGCCTCACAGCATATGGGATCTTAGTTCCTGGACCAGGGATTGAACCCATGCCCCCTGCAGCGGAAGTGTGGAGTTTTAACCACTGGACCACCAGGGGAGTCACTCAACTTCGATTTTTAAATGGTGTTTATTGGTTATTTCTGGTCAAGCAGTTCAATAACAAATTTGTAAGGATACATAGTATATTCCTTTTCAGAGAAATAAGATTAGTTTCCAAAGGCTGGTTTATTTTTTTCTTTTTTTTAAAATTTCTTTTAGATTTTAAGTATACTACAGAATGCTAATGTGTTTTAATACAAACTTTCTTACGATGGGTTTACATCATATTATACCTGTAATCACACCAAATACTAAATACTAATTTGGGCCCAATAAACAAAAGATGCTATGCAGAGAAAGAAAGTACATAAAGGAATAATCTTTATTTCAATATATAATGATTTCCATTACAGTGGTAACAAGAAGTACAACTATATGGAAGACATGGATTAGGTGACTTGTTCAAGGCTCTCTGCTTATTCAGTAGTTAAAATGATTTTGCATGTTAAATAGGGAGAATTTTCAAAAAGAACTCTGGAATTAATGGACAATTTTTTATTTCATTTAATTTTTGATTTCCAAAAGGAACATTTTAAGTGGCTTATTTAAGAAAACTAATCTAGTCCAAAGGTTTTTAATAATGGATTATTCAAATTTATGCAATTATTACAAAGGTAGACAAGTTACATATCAATCCATAACCTTCTAAATATGATAAATATTTAGGTTTTTTTTTTTACTGGAAATATCTAATATTTTTTCATTTTAAATATTTTTAAAACAAGAAAAAATAAAATTTCAAATAACTAAGTTTCAAATGAGAACATACACATATTTTGAGGATCTACCTGAAAATGCTCAAGTATACTAACAGTTCTGGTTGTGGATTTTAAAAAAAGCATTAAATAAGAAACTGTCTAGATTTCCTTTAAAACTAAGTTCTAAACTATACCTACTACACATGTAGAATGAAAAGTCTTAAAACCTCTCAGTTTCATCTCAGGAAACAATATAAGCAATCCAAATTGTTGCATTACATTTTTATAAAATTGTAATTAATATCCTAACTGATTCTACAGAATATTTTTAAAAATGAGAGACAACAACTTTTAAACTCTTTAAAAAATATATAATAACAGCCTTAAATTGTGGCAAAAGTTAAGCTCTAAAAATCTAACAAAGCATGGTCCAGATTGTGTTTCAAAGGTTGACTTGTGCGTTCTTATTTAAAACCGAAGGTAAAAATAGTTCCTCCCCAAATGAAGGTTCTCAGCTAGCCCACGAAAACAAACAAACAAACAATTTAACTTAAAGAACTACCAAACCTAGACATCAAGAATACATCTATGGGATGCCAGAAATGGAATACATCTCCACTCCACGCAATGGGAGCGTAGTCTTCCAATTCCAAACCACTGGAGGAAATTACTACAGTCCTAAACAGATACTAGGAGGTGACAGAAAAGAATGAAGGGCAAGGAAGGTGCTACTGTCTTTTTAGGTCCAGCTAGCAAGAATTATCAGTCATTTTCTTCCTCAGGACTCAGGGACTGATCTGCCTGCTTTACTTACTTCTTGTTTTTCACTAGGTCTTTTGTTTCCTGCCTATGGCTTATAGTAAAGCTGAAATTATTTATAGGTTTTAAATATCAAACTTACTATGCTTTTCCATACTTTCCACATTTTCTATAAAGAACAAGAACTGCTTTTTACAATCAGGAAAATAACTAATATTAAAATTGAAATATCTCTCCACAGATAGCAAAAGCATAAAATAGGAATACATTTTTAAAGTGAAAAATTAATATATGAAATAATTCAAAAGGAGAAAAATGTTATGCACATGAAATTATTAAATCTAGCAGTATTTACAACAGTGAAAAATAAAAAGCAAGTCAAAAGTTCAATAATAAGTGAATGATTATGGCTCATCAACTTGATGGAATATTATGCACAAGTTATAAATATACAGAATATGTAGCAAAATGGAAAAGATTATGACAGAACACACATTCTGGAAAATAGAAAACAACTGTACTATACTATGATTATAATTACATGTGTATATGAATGCAAAGACGGTTTGCAAAAGAGAAAAACAGTTACGTTAGAATAACAGTATTACCTTTGTACTTAAGGTAAATATTTATCTGAGCCATTTTTTAATCTTATATTTTGAATGTAAAACAGTATGGTAAATTCAAATCTTTCAATCTGCTTATTTAATGAAATTCTTCTAAGGAATTTTAATCACAATTTACCTAATTCCAGAAAACTATAAAAATAAAAAATAGAAAACAACTATTTTGTTTTCTATTTTTAAATGCCCTTTGTTTTAAAGGGCATTTAAAAATATTTCATAACAAATTTTTAACTCTGTCAAAAATCACTAAGGTTTTGCTATACTTTAAAGTGCATTTAACAGATAATTCCTCTTTTCCTATTTAATATTTTTAGAAGAACTAGCAAATTAGTCAAGAAAGTGACTTAGCTATGGAAAAATGGAAGGAAGAATTTTGATAAGAATTCAGAGGATAAGAGTATTAAACTTTGCTTATATTATCTAAGCTTTTATGCTCTACCCTGTTTATTCCAAGTGATGAAATGCTTCAATTCTTAATTTTTAGATGACCCAAAGCAACTCTAAAAAAAGGAATGAGATAAAGAAAGAAGGCAGAAGATTAAGATCTACTTAACATATCCATCATAATTTTCAAACGAAAAAAGTACACCTCTTAGAAATTCTAACTGGCAGATCCTAATTAATGAGAATGAATGCTAGTCTTATCACTACAATATTTATTAGAAGTAGAAATGATGATAAATAAATAGCATAATTACACTATACTTATTATAGTCAATAATTATTTTCCAACAATGTTCTCAGGTATTTTGGGGGGAATGTCTGTTATTGGAATTGGTTTAAAAGACAATACTTGCACAGTTTTTTCTAAATAACTGAAATTAATAAAGTTGATTCTGTACAGCATTTATAATTATGCATGTCTCACACAGATTTTTAAGAAATACAAAAGGGAATTCTGGAAGAAACTCTAGAAAGCCGTTCAAAATAATCTCACAAAATAAAAATTAGTCAAAGCAAACATTTCAGCAAGAACCATAAACCTTTAAGTGGGATATTACTTATAATTTCCCATAGTTGTAAGGATTATTACACATATGAACCTGCCATCTAATTTGAAACTTTGAAAAGCCAAAATAGAAGATATTAAAAGAAAAGAAAAAGAATGAAATGCTGTAATAATGTTGTTAGGAAGATGACAGTAGCTTTATTTTAAATGTCTAATTAGAAAAACAAAAGAAATCACTCAAAGTGATTTGACAGGTTATTCTATGTTGCAAACATATCACTGAATTTGTATGTCTAATAAAGGGCAGTTAAAAAGGTTCAGGAATGTCAAATGGGACTGGGGTGAGAGGAAGAAAGAAACAAATGTTTTTACCTAGGAAAAGAAACAGTATGCCCTTTTAAAAACTATTTTCAAATACATTTAATAAATGCAACAACTAGAACAAGTAGCCAAACTTTTAAAAGTTATTTTATACAAAGCATGCAAACTATTGATCTTCTTTACTAGTGCTTTCTAAATGTTAAAAATAAAGGAGTATTAACATTCACACAAAAATATTTGAAATTAAAAATATCTTACTAAATCAGCCCCTGCTTGAAGTAAAACATCTGCAACATCCGTATGTCCATTTTCACAAGCGTAGGTTAAGGCTGTGTCTCCTGTTGCTGTTGTAGCATGAACGTTAGCACCTGGCAAACAAAAAAATTACACATTTACTTTGTGAATTTTATAATTTGGTGAAACTCATAAACTCTAAATATGAAAATATCAGATTTTAAGAATCCTAATTTTCCTTTAAATGTTTTGGAAGAATGCTTTTAGCCACAAAGAAAGGAACTATACCAAATGATTAAAAAATACAATAATCTGGACTTCCCTGGTGGCACAGTGGTTAAGAATCCGCCTGCCAATGCAGGGGACACGGGTTTGAGCCGTGGTCTGGGAAGATCCCACATGCCGCAGAGCAACTAAGCCCATGCACCACAACGACTGAGCCTGTGCTCTAGAGCCCGCAACCCACAACTACTGAGCCACGTGCTGCAACTACTGAAGCCTGCGTGCCTAGAGCCTGTGCCCCGCAACAAGAGAAGCTACCGCAATGGGAAGCCCGCGCACTACAACAAAGAGTAGCCCCCACCCGACACGACCGGAGAAAAACCCACACGCAGCAACAAAGACCCAACGCAGCCAAAATAAATAAATAAATTTATTTATTTATTTTTTTAAAAATCTGCCTATACATCCCCAGTAAGATATACCCTAAGAAATAAAAGGGCTGCTAAAGCCAAAAATATCAGTTTTCAGAAATCATATTGACAGTAGTTTTGGTTTCTATTCTATGGATATTGTGGTAAAAATCAAATGAGTAATCCTTTGGTCAGTGAAATTCGGGGCATGGCTGAGAGAAAACACAGATAAAAGATTGCTGAAGTTAAGTAAAACCGTATGGTTCTGAATTGGAAGTACTGACATGAATTCATGTTGTATTATTATCTGTAAGAAAAATATTTCCTCACTCTGACCAACTAAAAAGGCCTAGAGACAATGAAAGACCAAGCCGAAATAGCATCTCTAGCTAAGATTGTGATCTCTAAGTACCATATCCTACTAAATGAAATTAGGGCTTCTTAAAGAAATAATTGGTTCCAAGACTGGGGGAGAATCTGTATAAGATGGGCCTGAAACACCTAGCAATATCAAAAAGCAAGGAAACAGACTATAATGAGGTCACACCAAAAGGATTTAGGAGCTAAACTTATTGACCAAAGATAGTGAAACTGTCCCATATTTCAGCAATTTTTACATCAAAAAGAATGAGGACTATGATAGAATAAAAGCCATCATGTATGTTTAAATCTAGAAGTTCAAAATGATGTTCAAATCAAAACAAAAAAAACCACTTCCTTGGTCACCAGTGAAGGATACTAGGGGTCCACCTCATTATTTGCGGTGAGCGGGGGAGAGAAAAGGGGGGGAAAATCAAACATTTATACTCCTGTTCCTATATGATTTATACCTAAGAGTAACCAAATAGGTGATGAAGGGAAGTTTCTCTTTATAGACATATGTCTGCTAATAAACAAGGAAGGAATAATAGAATTTAGAATATTACCACTTTGTAACCCTTAACGAATTAATGGATCTAAGCAATGATCATCAATATCTAATAATCAAAAAGAGAGACAATCAGACAGTTACCACCTCCTGAAGAACGTACAAATACTACCTATGAAGTAGTCTTAAAAACAAAACAGAACAAAACAAACGTACATCATACCTGAATTTAATCAAGTCTCTAGATCTAAGTACTACTTATAGGAAATCCAAGGGACAGAAAAACAAGTTAAATGAAATCGTGGAGGTGCATTTAGCAAAATCCATACTCTGGGAAGCCTAAAGGATAAACATTTCATGTCTTCAACCAAAACTTGCATGGGAAAAAAGAAAAGAAAGATGATGAAGAGCCCATAAATTAAAGGGACTTAAGAGATGTATTGATCAAGAGTTACTGTATGAATCTTATTCGAATCCTAATTCAAAAAAGTCATTAAACGCACACATACACATTTATAAGACTATCAGGAAAATATGAAAACTGCTTGGGTATTTAATGACACCAAGGAATTATTATTTTAAAAATTTAGGTAAGGAAATGGTACTGTGGTTACTTTTTTTTTTTTTTTTTTTGCAGTATGCAGGTCTCTCACTGTTGTGGCCTCTCCTGTTGCGGAGCACAGGCTCTGGACGCACAGGCTCAGCGGCCATGGCCCACGGGCCCAGCCGCTCCGCGGCATGTGGGATCCTCTCGGATCGGGGCACAAACCCATGTCCCCTGCATCGGCAGGCGGACTCCCAACCACTGCGCCACCAAGGAAGCCCAAGGTTTTTTAATTTTTTTAAAAAACTGTATACGCAATGTATTAAAAGACCTGTTGGATTCTTCTTTAGTGCTTCACTATGAGAAGAAATGCATGTAAATAAATCACACTCTAATCTGGAAAAAAATTGTTTTAGGTAGTGATCACATAAAAAGTGATTCTCGGGCTTCCCTGGTGGCGCAGTGGTTGAGAGTCCGCCTGCCGATGCAGGGGACGCGGGTTTGTGCCCCGGTCCGGGAAGATCCCACATGCCGCGGAGCGGCTGGGCCCGTGACCCACGGCCGCTGAGCCTGCGCGTCCGGAGCCTGTGCTCCGCAACGGGAGAGGCCACAACACTCAGAGGCCCGCGTACCACAAAAAAAAAAAAAAAAAAAAGTGATTCTCAGGCCCCCGAGACAGTTCCAGAAACTACCTACTTCAAATTAGCAAAAGTAGCTAAATATGAGAATCAGTGGTGATACAATAGAAAAAACAATGTCAGGAGTTCTAAGTTTGAATATTGGCCCTGTCACTTATTAGCTTGATTTGCTTAGGGAAGTTATGTAACATGACTGTACATCAGTTTCTATATCTATAAAATGTGTGTAATATTTCTTACTATACCAGTGGCCAGTGGTAATTAATAGAGTTAACACATGAGGTGAGCAGAATGTCTGCTGATTTCTTAGTTAACATTATTTATTTCTTCTTTTTTTTTTTGCAGTACGCGGGCCTCTCCTGTTGCGGAGCACAGGCTCCGGACGCACAGGCTCCGGACGCGCAGGCCCAGCGGCCATGGCTCACGGGCCCAGCCGCTCTGCGGCATGTGGGATCCTCCCAGACAGGGGCACGAACCCGTGTCCCCTGCATCGGCAGGCGGACTCTCAACCACTGCACCACTGCGCCACCAGGGAAGCCCCTATTTATTCCTTCTTTTAAAAGCCTCTTAACAATATCTTGACTACTTAGAGGGATGTGGGGAGAATGAAGACTGATAAGCACCGGTAAAGAAAGACTCCTGAATGGGACACAGACAGTTACAGAAAATAATGAGGGAAAAATGACTGAATAATGCCCATACATTTACTAACTACAGCAAATAATAGTATTTGAGTCAAGGAAGAGGTCAGCCTGTATGGTTGGTTTGTGCATTGGTTCAAAACCTAAACAATCATCCAAACCATTAATGATCTGGATTAAGAAATTATTGCAATAATAATCCAAAGGAATAACTGATGCTGGGCTATAATCAAATTAATATTAACAATAAAGGATGAATAAAGTTTTGCTAAATATTTCATTTTCCTTTATGTATTTCTTTATATGTCAAGTTTTAAACAACTTATTAGATATGGATAAAAAAATTTATACTACTTCTAAAGGATAAATAAAGGTTTACATCTGTCTGGATCAATTTTTTCTGATATATCCTTAACTTGCTCTATATAAAACTACAAATATTCTATGTAAAAAAAACTTACTTCTTACCACTGGTTAACAATATATAAAGCACAAATTATTATTATTATTATTTTTTTTTTTTGCGGTATGCGGGCCTCTCACTGTTGTGGTCTCTCCCGTTGCGGAGCACAGGCTCCGGACACGCAGGCTCAGCAGCCATGGACCACGGGCCCAGCCGCTCTGCGGCATGTGGGATCTTCCCGGACCGGGGCACGAACCCGTGTCCCCTGCATCGGCAGGTGGACTCTCAACCACTGCGCCACCAAGGAAGCCCAAGCACAAATTATTTTAAAACTAAATACTTCTGGGACTTCCCTGGTGGTCCAGTGGTTAAGAATCCACCTTTCGCGGGGACGCAGGTTCGATCCCTGGTCGAGCAACTAAGCCCACGTACTCTAGAGCTCGCGTGCCATAGTGGAGAGCCCATGTGACACAACTACTGGGCCCACGTGCCACAACTAGAGAGAAGCCTGCATGCCGCAACGAAGAGCCTGCACCACAACAAAGATCCCTCACGCTGAAATGAAGATCCCGCATGCCACAACTAAGACCCAATGCAGCCAAATAAATAAATATTTAAAAACAAATAAACGAAAAACCCCAAAAAACTAAATACTTCTGCCAAAAAAAAACATTCCCACTTGTTCGTTCATTCTTTCTTTCTTATTTTTTTTGAGAAGTCAGAAATGTCAAGAAATGAACAGGCTTAAGGGTATCAAATTATAACCTCTATGTCATCCCCACCTCCTCTTATTAATAGACACTAGGAGGAACTAACTTCTCCCCTCCAAAAGCCACAAACATTCAATAGAAAGATAAGGTCAATGGGAAGCCTTACAGTCACCAAGCAAACATTAATAACTCTAAGAAACCTTTTAAAAAAATGACATTTTTGGAGATTTAAAAGCCTAAGAAGAGAGTTAAATTATGGCGCTGTCTTTCAACTTTTGTAGAAAGTTGAAAAAGTTATGGTTAATTGTTAAAGTTATGAAAGCAATATAAAAGTCTTTTTCTAAAAGGCGTTTTTTAAAGCCACATACCGGCAGCCAGTAAATATTTAACCAACTCCAGGTGTCCCTCCTGAGAAGCCTCCATCAGAGGTGTGGAGCAGCCAAGTTCTATGTCAGCCCCTGCCTTAATCAGGAAGTCTGCAACTTCAGAAAATCCTCCACAGCAAGCCAACGTCAGAGCAGTTTCTTGGGTTTCTTCTGTCTGAGCATTTATATTTGCTCCTGAGGAAAGCATGAAAATAGATAAAACTAGTTACAAAAGACTTAGAGTAAAGTGTTCTGATTTGTGATAATTATCTTTTCTCTGCTGCTGGGGTTCCTTCCAGGGTGTTGATAATTTATTTTATCATCAATGCAAAAAATATCTTAGTTGTAGTAAACTTCAGGGATACCGACACAAAAAAACCAAAGGAAATCGATTTTTTAATTAAAGAAGTAAAACTATTTTACCTTGTGCTAAGAGTAGTGCCACCATCTCTTCGTGTCCTTCCCGAGCAGCTTCCATCAAGGGAGTGTATCCTTCATCATTAACTTCCTCAAGATTTGCGCCCCTCTCAATAAGTAGAGCTGCCAATTCAACGTGTCCTCCACAGGCAGCTAGCGTTAATGGAGACTCAAATGAATCTGCAGGCATATTCACTTGAGCACCACTATCCAAAAGCAAACGTGCCACCTCTACATGTCCATCCTGCAGATTTTCAGAAGTAAAACAAGAAGAAAGGAATTTTTGTTTTGTTTTGATATTTTTTAAGCGAGAGAAGAAAAGCAAGAGATTGAGGAAAGACAAGAGGAAAAAAAAGGAGAGGCAGCTTAGAGGCATATATATTACCATGACCATCTGAACAATTTTTGAAATCTATCTTACCAAAAGTCCATTAAAATTATTTTACCTTACTTTTGAGCAAGCCCAAAATTTTCCACAAGAATCAGACTTGTGAGATACAGTTACAAGTCCAAATAATTTTGAATTTCCACATTCTTTGAAGTTCAAAAAATTGTTAAATCCATAGTCAACAGTAACTCAAAATAAAATAATTACTGTTTATACTACAGCCAGAGTCAAACATAGCTATAGCCTCAAACTTAAGTGTCATGTTTAAGTGTAGAAACTGTGTTAGATCTATTTAAGAAAAGAAGACTTCGCATAAAGTAACACAACAATTCTGTGAAGTCATTACCACTTGGGATTATGTCACCAAGGTAAATCCCTGTGGACTGATCCTATCCTATATTTTTTCTCATCACTAACTTGTAATGAGGCAAAGAATTTTACAAAGATGTAAAAGTAAGTCGTATTCACTTGTAAATAATTTTACCATGAGCCCATCTGCATAGACAGTAAGGCAATTAATATTCTCATGGAGTGTATCCATTCTATCCCTCTATCATCATACATACATTTCTTCAGTTTCAAATTCTATGCTACAAAATTTTATGTAACTCCTTAACTCCTGTTGTGCATATAAAGACAAATGGTATTGTTCTTTATTTCAAAAATGACCCAAATATTGCTAATGAAAAGTAAAGACTGAGTACAAAAATAAGGTTTTATAAGGTTGGGCAATTCTTTTACTAAAGAATTAATTAAAGAAACCTTAATTAAATATTAGGTTTCAGGATCCATCTAGAGTTTCATTATACTTAACTAAATAACTAACTTAGCTGTAACCACTTTTGACATGATGTCAAAAACAAATGACTTCACATTAAAATTTTAGTTTTACTAATACTTCCAATATATGTAAAATAAAATATATTTTAACCAAATTCCTATATTGAGTTACTGGTGTTTGATATACAATTCTAATTGAAAAGAAAATAAGGGTTTATGAATGCCCACAGATCAGGGAACTACTATTGCGCCCAGCTTCTCTAGGCTCCCAAGAAATTGTTTTGCTTGAATTTAACTTCTGAAGAGTCTTTATATACTCTGCTAACATATCTTGAGTACATACCTTACAAAGGAATTGTACTAAGCACTTTTTTATGTTAATGAACAATATTATTTCTAACAAAGGAAAAAAGAACAAAATAAGAAATTAAAAAAAGAATAATCCACTCTTAAAGGCCTAATATCATTATTAGAATTTTTTTAAATTCTAAGACTTTAGTCTTAGCCTTTGAGCAGTAGCTGGGATTGGACTTACTCTCTATCATAAACAACTATAAAAATTGGGGAAAAAAGATAAAACAACTGGAGGCACTGGACAGCAACCAAGCTAGGGCTAGGGTTATGATAACTTAAAGAAGGGAGCATTTGAGATGCTCCCATTTTTTTCTTAATAAAATATATATATATTTTTTTAGCATCTTTATTGGAGTATAATTGCTTTACAATGGTGCACCAGTTTCTGCTTTATAACAAAGTGAATCAGCTATACATATACATATGCCCTCATATCTCCTCCCTCTTGCTTCTCCCTCCCACCCTCCCTATCCCACCCCTCTACGTGGTCACAAAGCACTGAGCTGATCTCCCTGTACTATGCGGCTGCTTCCCACTAGCTATCTATTTTACATTTGGTAGTATATATAAGTCCATGCCACTCTCTCACTTCGTCCCAGCTTACCCTTCCTCCCCCCGTGTCCTCAAGTCCATTCTCTACATCTGCATCTTTAGTCCTGTCCTGCCCCTAGGTTCTTCAGAACAATTTTTTTTTAGAGTCCATATATATGTGTTAGCATATGGTATTTGTTTTTCTCTTTCTGACGTACTTCACTCTGTATTACAGACTCTAGGTCCATCCACGTCACTACAAATAACTCAATTTTGTTTCTTTTTATGGCTGAGCAATATTCAATTGTATGTATGTGCCACATCTTCTTTATCCATTCACCTGTCGATGGACACTTAGGTTGATTCCATGTTCTAGCTATTGTAAACAAAGCTGCAATGAACACTGTGATACATGACTTTTTTTTTTTTTTTTTTTTTGCTGTACGCGGGCCTCTCACTGTTGTGGCCTCTCCTGTTGCGGAGCACAGGCTCCGGACGCACAGGCTCAGTAGCCATGGCTCACGGGCCCAGCCGCTCCGTGGCATGAGGGATCTTTCCAGACCGGGGCACGAACCCGTGTCCCCTGCATCAGCAGGCGGACTCCCAACCACTGCGCCACCAGGGAAGCCCCATGACTCTTTTTGAATTATGGTTTTCTCAGGGTATATGCCCAGTAGTAGGATTGCTGGGTCATATGATAGTTCTATTTGTAGTTTTTTAAGGAACCTCCATACTGGTCTCCATAGGGACCAAGTTTCATTAGGTCCCATTTGTTTATTTTTATTTCCATTTCTCTAGGAGGTGGGTCTAAAAGGATCTTGCTGTGATTTATATCATAGAGTGTTCTGCCTATGTTTTCCTCTAAGAGTTTTATAGTGTCTGGCCTTACATTTAGGTCTTTAATCCATTTTGGGTTTATTTTTGTGTATGGTGTTAGGAAGTGTTCTAATTTCATTCTTTTACATGTAGCTGTCCAGTTTTCCCAGTACCACTTATTGAAGAGGCTGTCTTTTCTCCACTGTATATTCTTGCCTCCTTTATCAAAGGTAAGGTGACCATATGTGTGTGGGCTTATCTCTGGGCTTTCTATCCTGTTCCATTGATCTATATTTCTGTTTTTGTGCCAGTACCATACTGTCTGGATTACTGTAGCTTTGTAGTATAGTCTGAAGTAAGGGAGCCTGATTCCTCCAGCTCCGTTTTTCTTTCTCAGGATTGCTTTGGCTATTTGGGGTCTTTTGTGTTTCCATACAAATTGTGAAATTTTTTGTTCTAGTTCTGTGAAAGATGCCATTGGTAGTTTGATAGGGATTGCATTGAATCTATAGATTGCTTTGGGTAGTACAGTCATTTTTACAATGTTGATTCTTCCAATCCAAGAACATGGTATATCTCTCCATCTGTTTGTATCATCTTTAATTTCTTTCATCAGTGTCTTATAGTTTTCTGCATACAGGTCTTTTGTCTCCTTAGGTAGGTTTATTCCTAGGTATTTCATTCTTTTTGTTGCAATGGCAAATGGGAGTGTTTCCTTAATTTCTCTTTCAGATTTTTCATCATTAGTGTATAGGAATGCAAGAGATTTTTGTGCATTAATTTTGTATCCTGCTACTTTACCAAATTCATTGATTAGCTCTAGTAGTTTTCTGATAGAGTCTTTAGGATTCTCTATGTATAGTATCATGTCATCTGCAAACAGTGACAGCTTTACTTCTTTTCCGATTTGGATTCAACTATGTTGACTAATAGTGGTGAGAGTGGGCAACCTTGTCTTGTTCCTGATCTTAGTGAAAATGGTTTCAGTTTTTCACCATTGAGAATGATGTTGGCTGTGGGTTTGTCATATATGCCCTTTATTATGTTGAGGTAAGTTCCCTCTATGCCTTCTTTCTGCAGGGTTTTTATCATAAATGGGTGTTGAATTTTGTCAAAAGTTTTTTCTGCATCTATTCAGATGATCATATGGTTTTTATCCTTCAATTTGTTAATATGGTGTGTCACATTGATTGATTTGCACATATTGAAGAATCCTTGCATTCCTGGGATAAACCTCACTTGATCATGGTGTATGATCCTTTTAACGTGCTGTTGGATTCTGTTTGCTAGTATTTTGTTGAGGATTTTTGCATCTATGTTCATCAGCGATATTGGCGTATAGTTTTCTTCCTTTGTGACATCTTTGTCTGGTTTTGGTATCAGGGTGATGGTGGTCTTGTAGAATGAGTTTGGGAGTGTTCCTCCCTCTACTATATTTTGGAAGAGTTTGAGAAGGATAGGTGTTAGCTCTTCTCAAAATGTTTGATAGAATTTGCCTGTGAAGCCATCTGGTCCTGGGCTTTTGTTTGCTGGAAGATTTTTAATCACAGTCTCAATTTCAGTGCTTGTGATTGGTCTGTTTATATTTTCTATTTCTTCCTGGTTCAGTCTCAGTAGGCTGTACTCTTCTAAGAATGTGTCCATTTCTTCCAGGTTGTCCATTTTATTGGCATATAGTTGCTTGTAGTAATCTCTCATGATCCTTTGTATTTTCAGTGCCAGTTGTTCCTTCTCCTTTTTCATTTCTAATTCTGTTGATTTGAGTCTTCTCCCTTTTTTTCTTCATGAGTCTGGCTAATGGTTTATCAATTTTGTTTATCTTCTCAAAGAACCAGGTTTTAGTTTTATTGATCTTTGCTATTGTTTCCTTCATTTCTGATCTGATCTTTATGATTTCTTTCCTTCTGCTAACTTTGGGGTTTTTTTATTCTCTTTCTCTAACTGCTTTAGGTGTAAGTTTAGGTTGTTTATTTTAGATGTTTCTTGTTTCTTGAGGTAGGATTGCATTGCTATAAACTTCCCTCTTAGAACTGCTTTTGCTGCATCCTATAGGTTTTGGGTTGTCGTGTTTTCAGTGCCATTTGTTTCTAGGTATTTTTTGATTTCCTCTTTGATTTCTTCAGTGATCTCTTGTTTATTTAGTAGTGTATTGTTTAGCCTCCATTCACTCTAACTTTTTCTCTTTGGGCATCTTCCAAACCATGGCCCAAGGAAATATATCCTAAACAAAGAGTGAACATTTTTACGACCAAAGAGTAAGGACCTAGGAGTAAAAGTGATGCTGAATTAAGCCTCAATAGGATCAGGGTGATTCACTGGTAATTTAACTGCCTGCTAGAACAGAATTTAACAGTCTTAAAAGGAATATAGGATAATCCAGGGCCTTGAAAAGGGATCATCCACAGCATATGGATTACAAAAAAAATTACTAGACATATTAAAGGGCAAGAAAAAGTAACTGATCAAGATATAAAATAATAAAAGTTGACCCAGAAGTGAATCAAATATAGTAGTCAGAAGAAATGAACTTCAAAATAACTACTAGATATATAAAAAAAAAATACAGGGGAAAAAATGAGAAAATGGATGAGGGAAAAAAAAAAAAAAGGGCATGTACCAAAACAACAAAGCTCCAAAATGTGGGGGAAAAGTGAAGCAACTAGAAGAAGAAATAGACAAATCCACAAGCATAGTTGGGAGATTTCAACACCCCCTCTCAACAACTGTTAGAACAGCTAAGACAGAAATTCAGAAAGGATGTAGAAGAACTCCACCATCTGTCAACAGGTCTTAATAAAACACTCCACTGACCAAAAGCAGAATATTCATTCTTTTCAAATGCCCATGGAATATATATGCACATCCTGACTATAAAATAAACCTCAAGAATTTTTTTTATGGTGTTTACTTTCTTTTTTTTCTATTGGAGTGTAACTGCTTTACAATGCTGTGTTAGTTTCTGCTGTACAATGAAGTGAATCAGCTATATGTATACATATATCCCCTTCCTCTTAGACCTCCCTACCACCCCCACCACCCATCCCACCCATCTAGGTCATCACAGAGCACCGAGCTGAGCTTCCTGTGCTCTATAGCATGTTCCCGCTAGCTATCTATTTTACTCATGGTAATCAAACCTCAAGAATTAAAGAACTCAAATCATACAGTGTGTTCTCTGATCAGAATGTAATCAAAGTAGAAATCATTAACAGACAACAGGAAAATTTTCAAACATTCAAACGTTTAAAACTAAACAACACATTGAAAGAGAATAACATATACTCCAATAAAAATTAATTTTAAAATTCAGGGACTTCCCTGGTGGCGCGGTGGTTGGGAATCCGCCTGCCAATGCAGGGGACACAGGTTTGAGCCCTGGTCCAGGAGGATCCCACATGCCACAGAGCAACTAAGCCCATGAACCACAACTACTTAGCCTGCGCTCTACAGCCCGCGAGCCACAACTACTGAGGCCTGAACGCCTAGAGCCCTGCTCTGCAACAAGAGAAGCCACTGCAATGAGAAGCCCTGGCACCGCAACAAAGAGTAGCCCCAACTCACCCTGCAACTAGAGATAGCCCGTACACAGCAACAAAGACCCAACATAGCCAAAAAGAAATAAATGAATAAATAAATTTTAAAAAAAAAGAAAAGAAAGAGAATAACCATCCAATCAACCCACAGAATCATAAAAAATAATGCATGGCCCTTGTATTAAGCCACTATGTTTTGAGTGATTTGTTATGCAGTAATATACAATTGGAAGTAACACAGGCAAAAATGTGCTTTACTTAATCACATCTCAAAAAACATTTGTACTTCCACGTAATTTTCTTGTCATTAAACCTGTCTTAAAAACTCAGATTGCTCTGATTTCTTTGAATTTGATGTATGCTTCGTAGATATACATATATCTATGATATCTAAGTGCTTACAGATGTAGAAGAAAAATGGTTCCTGGACTGATCTATGACCAAATATGTTGGATACATTTTTGGAATCCAGCACTGTTTTATCAACAAAAGAATATATTTGCTAAGTAATATCCTTTGAAACATGTTTATTTTGAAAATTTGTGCTATCAACAGAAAATTTACATTAAATAGATTTTGCAACTGTTAGTAAAAAATTATTGGCATATGTAAAATATTTCATGTTTAGTGTCAAAATTTTTTCTATGATTTTTCTAACAAATATTCTTATTTTTAAAATTTGGTTTAAATAAGGGTCAGGGTAACGTTAGTGGCAAAAACACTCAGCTGAAAAAAGAAGACCTAGACTTAGAAAGGGCTACCACATACTGTTGCACAACCTACACAATTGATTGTGGCGTGCCCAGGACTCCAACATCTGCTATCTAACTATCTAACTCTGCATATTTTGGGACAAGATTACCCAATTTCTTTGTTTCTCAGTTCTTTCAGTTATGAAATAAAGAGACTGACTTAAGGTTCTAACCTAAAGATTTTATGTTGAGAGCATTAAAGGTAATATTTCTCTTTGATACAAAATACTTGCATGATATATCTAATTCTAGGTTATCCTGGAAAGAAGCAAATAAATGCATTCTAGGTTATCCATAGATTATACTAGTCAATTTACTTTATAAGGTTTTAATATGAAGCTACAAAAACTTTAGAAAGATGTCTGTTACCTCCAAAATTAGAGTTTTATCAGTAATAACTCTAAAGCCAAATACATTACTTTAGGGTTACATGTTACTGTCCTTTTCCAAAAACATACCCAATCATAATTGTGTTAAATCTAGAATCAGGTTAAGAAATCATACAAACCAGAAACCAATTAAAGAAACAAAAAAAAGAACAAACTAAACCAAAACTAGCAGAAGGAAGGAAATAATAAAGATTAGTGCAGAGATAAAATAAAGACTAAAAACAAGAGAGAAAAATCAATGAAACCAATAACTCCTTCTTTAAAAAGATCAACAAAATCAACAAAGCTAGAAGAACTAAGAAAAAGAAGACTCAAATTACTAAAATCAGAAATGAAAGAGGGGATATTACTACTGATAGTATAGAACTAGAAAGGATTATAAAAGAGAACTATGAACAACTGTATACCAACAAATTGAATAACCTTGATGAAATGGACAAATTCCTAGAAACACAAAACCTACCAAGGCTACATCACAAACAAGTAAAAAATGTAAACAGACATATATCTAGTAAGGAGACTGAATCAATAATAAAAAGTCTCCCAACAAAGAAAACCCCTGGACCTGATAGCTTCACTGGTGAATTCTACTAAACACTTAAAGAAGAATTAGCTCCAATCCTTCTCAAATTCTTCCCCCCAAAATTAAAGAGGAGGTAAGACTTAAACTCATATTAAAAGGATTATACACCATGATCAAGTGGGATTTACTCCTGGAGTTCAAGGATGGATCAACATACGAAAACTGATTGATGTAATATACCACATTAACAGAATAAGGGAAAAAAAACACATGATTGGGACTTCCCTGGTGGTCCAGTGGTTAAGAATCTGCCTCCCAATGCAGAGGATGTGGGTTTGATCCCTGGTCAGGGACCTAAGACCCCACATGCTGCAAGGCAACTAAGCCCATGTACCGCAACTACTAAGCCCGCCCAACTAGACAGAAGACCACACACCACAGCGAAGAGCCCACTTGCGCAACTAAGACCCAATGCAGCCAAATTAATTAATTAATTTTTTAAAATTGTATAAGTTCCATTTAAAAAAAACTACTGAGCCCATGTGCCACAGCTACTGAAGCCCGTGCGCCTAGAGCCCGTGCTCTGCAACAAGAGAAGCCTCCACGATGAGAAGCCCACGCACCACAATGAAGAGTAGTCCCCACTCACCGCAACTAGAGAAAGCCTGTGCACAGCAACGAGACCCAACACAGGCAACTCCCCGCAAAAAAAAGATGTCAGTACTACCCAAAGCAATCTACAGATTCAATGTAATCTCTATCAAAGCCCAATGGAGTTTTTTGCAGAAATAGAAAGGACCATCTTAAAATTCATATGCAATTTAAAGAAGCCCTGAATAGCCAAAACAATCTTGAAAAATAAAAATAAAGCTGGAGGACTCACACTTCCTGATGTCAAAACTTATACAAAGCTACAATAATCACAACTTTGTCATCCTGGCTTAAAGACAAACATACAGACCAATGGAATAGAATAGAGCCCAAAAATAAACCTGGGTCAAATGACTGGTGAGATGATTTTTGGCAAGTGTCAAGACAATTCAAATGGGAAAAGTCAGTCTTTTCCACACTGATGCTGGCAAAACTGGATATCCACATGCAAAAGAATGAAATTTAGCCCTTAACTAACATCATATACAAAAATTAGCTCAAAATGGATCAAAGACCTAAATATAAGAGCTAAAACTATAAAACTCTTAGAAGAAAACACAGAACTAATGCTTCATGATATTGGATTTGGCAATGATTTCTTGGATATGACATCAAAGGCGCAGGCAACAACAACAACAAAAATAGATAAACTGAACTTAAATTAAAAACTTTTGAAAAAGAAAAACAAAAAAACAAACAACTTTGTACACAAAAGGGCACTCTATCAACAGAGTAAAAGGGCAACCCACAGAATGGGAGAAAATATTTATCATGTATCTGATAAGGGATTAATATCCAGAATATATAAAGAACTCCTAAAACTCATCAACAAAAAACAGGCTAATTAAAAAATGGGCAAATGACTTGAATAGACATTTCTCCAGAATATATACAAATGGCCAATAAGCACATGAAAAGATGCTCAATATCACTAATCATTAGGGAAATGCAAATAAAACCTACAGTGAGGAAAATGAAAATCAAAACTATAAACATAAGGATGATAACTATCAGAAAAAAAAAAAAGAAAGAAAGAGACTTCCCTGGTGGCACAGTGGATAAGAATCTGCCTTAAAATGCAGGGGACATGGGTTCGAGCTCTGGTCCGGAAAGATCCCACACGCCGCGGAGCAACTAAGCCCATGCACTACAACTACTGAGCCTGCGCTCTAGAGCCCACGAGCCACAACTACTGAGTCCATGTGCCACAACTACTGAAGCCCATGTGCCTAGAGCCCGTGCTCTGCAACAAGAGAAGCCACCACAATGAGAAGCCTGCGCACCACAATGAAGAGTAGCCCCCGCTCAGCTCAACTAGAGAAAGCCCGCGCGCAGCAACAAAGACCCATCGCAGCCAAAAAAATAAAAATTAAGTTTAAAAAAAAACCCAAAACACCCAGAAAATAACAAGTGTTGGTGAGGATGTGGAGAAAATGGAACCCTCGTACACTACTGGTGGGAACATAAAATGGTACACCTGCTGTGGAAAACAGTATGGTGGTCGTTCCTCAAAACATTAAAAACAGAATTACCATATGATCAAGGCATCTCGCTTTTGGGTATATATCCAAAAGAACTGAAAACAGGACTCAAACAGATATTTATACACCCGTGTTCACAGCAGCATTATTCACAATAGCTAAAGCATGGAGGCGATGCAAGTGTCCATCAGTGGATAAATGGATAAGTAAAATGTGGTACATACAATAAAATATTATGTAGCCTTAAAAAACAAAGGAAATTCTGACATATGCTACAACACGGATGAACCTGAGGACATCATGCTAACTGAAATAAGTCAGTCACAAAAAGACAAATATTGTATGATTCCACTTATATGAGGCACTTAATGTAGTCAAAATGATAGAGATAGAAAGTGGAATGGTGATCACAAGGAATAGGAGGAAGTGGGGAATGGAAAGCTGCTGTTTAATGGAAACAGAGTTTCAGTTTTATAAAGATGAAAAGAGTTACGAAAATGGATGGTAGTGATGGTTGCACAGCATTATGCATATACTTAATAACTCTCAAAAATGGTTAACATGGTAAATTTTATGATATGTGTATTTTACCATAATGAAAGAATTGGGAAGAAAATAAAAGTACATCAGTGTGTTGAAAATGACATAGCCAAGCCTGCCTTTTGTATGATTTCTTACATTAACAGATTTACTATCAAAAGATAAACAAAACATCGTAAACTCCCCCTTCCCTCTCTGATAATGTACAAAATTTTCAAGATCTTTACCATCTCATAATAATGATTTTTCCAAAAGAATACAAATAATTCTCAAAGGCTGAAACACATATGACCCTTTCTTCCCATAAAATCTCATGTGAGTGCAATTTAAAATTACCATGCAAGCCTCCATTAAGGCAGTGTGCATCTCATCTGTTTTGTGCTCTTGATCTGCACCAGCATCAAGCAGAAAGCGAACCATATCCAAATGGCCTTCAAAAAAAAACAACACAAATTTTAAAACTATATTTCTCAAGAACTATCGATTTAATATATAAGCATTAAAATAGGGAATCTTTTTCTTTCAGGTGTCTATACAAAAATTTACAAGAGAACTTATTTTGTGTTCAATAAAGAAATCAATGACAATTTTACAAAGCCAATCCAAAATAATAAGCAGGCTCTCGTCAAGGTCTTATCTAGGTTTTAAAGACTGAATTAGTTCAAAGCACATTAATTCAAGTAAAGCAATAAAGTAATAATACTTATTCTTTGATTTACTCTGTATAAAATATAAATCAAAACACTGAAATCAAATAGAATGCCAGGTAAAGTATGTTTGGATCATATTTTTCAGAAAAAAAGCTTTAAAATAATAACCATAAACTCACTGTGGCAATGAGCAGGCAGAGAAAACTCCATTCAAAATAATTTCAACCCTCTTGATACATTTAGTATATAAAAAGCCCTATAATAGTCAATAAGAAAAAGACAAACACTCCAGTAGAAAAATGGATGAAGGACATGAAATGGTAATTCAAAAAAAGAAGTGAAAATGAATATTAAACTGATGAAAAAAATATTAAACCTTCCTATAAAAAAATTGCAAATTAAAATAAGACACCATTTTTTACTATCAAAATGGCAAATATTAAAAAGAATAATACCCAGTGTTGGTGAGGGTGTAGGGTGGGGTAAAGGGCACTCTCAAACACTGCTGGTGGGAGTGTAAATTGGTTCAACCTTTCTAGAAGGCAATTTGGCAATATGTATCAAAAGCCTTAAAAATGTCCATACCCTTTGACCCAGCAATTCCACTTCCAGGAATTTATCCTAAGGAAATAATCAGAGATTAGGCAAAGATGTCTGCACAAGGATGTTATCACAGTGTTTTTAATAATAGTGAAAAACTGGGAACAATGCAAGTGTCCAACAATAGGCAATTATGGTGCACCCATTTGATGTATTTGGCAGAGATTGCTAGTTTCCTACCCAATATACATTCTCTCATTTTTCCTTAATAACAGAACTCCCGATTTCATCTCAGTGGCAACATGCCTGACTAAAAGACTACATTTTCCAGCCTCCCTTGCTACTATGTGTAGCCAATGAGATGTAAAAGGGACTTAAAAGGCAGAACTTCTAGGAAGATTCCTTAAAGGTAGCTTACTAAGTTGGAAGGCATTCCTCATTTTGCCCTTACCCTCTTCATCCTTCCTAGAATATGGATTGCTGGAGCCCTAGCTACCATCTTTGATTATAGTTCCACATCTGAGGATTCAATCAACTTTGGATTGTTTAGTACTATAGTACACACTTACTGAAAAAAGTCTGCATGTAAGTGAACCTGTGCAGTTCAAAACCATGTTGTAAGAGTCAAGTGTATATATATTTGTTTATAAACATACTTAAAAAACAAACTAGAAGTAAATATACTAAAATATTGTTTACATGCTTTTTAAATCTTTAGATGGTAGCATTACATGTCATTGTAAAACTTCTTTACACTATTCTGTGTTTTTCAGGTTTTCTATATCAAGTGTGATTATTATTATTTGAGTGTGTATTATTTTTAAAATAAAGGTTGGAAAAATCATATAAAACAAAAGTTATTAAAGAATGGAAACCCTCTAAGTCTGTGCTAAGAGTTCTGGTTGACCTTATAGCTAGTTGAATAAATTTGAATTAAAATAATAAAAAAACATATACTATGAAACTATACTTTAGGAAATACATGCTAAAATGGACTTTCTATATAATCTCTTAGAAGCTAGATAATTTTATAGCACAGGGAAAGTATAAGAAATATAAAATTAACTCAAATACTCAATATTCAAATATTTAAATATTCAAAGTTGCTATGAAAAAGACCCTATAAACATATATATATATTTATAGAGTACCTTTGTAGCATGCAAGTGTAAGAGCACTTTCTTTGAATTCGTTAGAATGAGTGTTGATGCCTGCCCCATGATCTAGAAGAACTCTTGCAACTTCCACATGACCTGCACTGGCTGCTTCCATTAAGGGGGTATGTCCATTTTCATTATGATCTTCTATATTTGCGCCTTCATTAAGTAGCACTTTCACAATGTCAACAAATCCTCCAGCACAGGCATAAGTTAGTGCAGTGTTTCCTAAAAAAGAACAAAAAGAAATTAAAAATTATGATAAAACTGATATAATTACGATTATACTACTGCTCTAGTTCTATCTCTTCAATTACCTTACATAAACCACTAGAACTACTATCTCATTTTTTTGTTGTATTGGTTAGAAGCATCATCTTAATTTTTTCACTAATTAAAAGGCTTATTATAAACAAACCAATTTACCTCTCTCCATATTTCCTTAGCTTGTAAAATAAGATTAAGTGCCATCTTGAAAAATTATTTCCAACATATTTTCATATAAAATATTTTAATGTACCACTCAAAGTTATTGCTTTTTCTTTCAACACAGTACAACTTAGAAACACTTAACATTTTCTTTCTATGTACATTCATTTCTTAATTTTCTTTTACCTCTCCTTTATCTTTACACATTTATTCATTTAGTCTACATTTATGAGACCCAGGGAGACAGATATAAATCCCTCTCAGCATAATTCCTTCAAAATAAAAATTTATTTAAAAGGTCATTATTCCCTGATTTGCCACTTATTCCTTTCCTGATTTTGTTTTGAGGACTCTTATTTATTAAAGGGAGTAGGGAGATGGTTTAACCATCCAACAGTGTGAGATTGAATAAGACTGTTTTAAAGGTTCAGCAAGAAAACTATCATTTCAAACCCAATCTGTTCAGAATTCAACTGTTTAACAGTCTCAGACATGGAGGATATTAATATTACTATGACCTAGACAAGGTGGTCAGCAAAGTAACCTATAATCCTTTTTAAGAAGTCATGGTCGTTTAAAACATAAATTAGGCTACATTTAATATATACTTAATGGTATGGAAGACTGATATGCTTTCATTATTGAAACTGTATTTTAAGCCATGTGCTTGCCTCACTAAATCCAAGGAATCTCATTACTAAATGTACAGCTATAACTCAAGACATATGACCGAGGCTTATAAAGAACCTTACTAGAGTAGCTTTCATGCTGCAGCAGAATATCTTATTAGTAAATGCATTCTGTACACCTGACAGAAAAAACTCTATAGGGTTTTGACTCTCAGGTTAATCTATATAAGGGAGTTGTATTTAAATGAGATAAAGAATTGTGAAAGATACAGTTCATAAATTTGCCTCTTTGTACATTATATATATTGTGGCAAAAAAGAAATTGCCCCCAGCAAAAAAACTGTCAATCTTTTTTTTTTTTTTGCAGTACACGGGCCTCTCACCGCCGCGGCCGCTCCCATTGCAGAGCACAGGCTCCGGACGCGCAGGCCCAGCGGCCATGGCCCACGGGCCCAGCCGCTCCTAGGCATATGGGATCCTCCCGGACCAGGGCATGAACCCGTGTCCCCTGCATCGGCAGGCGGACTCTCAACCACTACGCCACCAGGGAAGCCCAAAACTGTCAATCTTGACCAAACAGAATGTAAGAGTGTTTCAAAGACTTTTAAAGATATCAAATTAATCTATATTTTACTCACAGATTCTAAACAAGGGCTATGATTTTTCTGTATGTTTACAACCAGTTTTCCCTAGGAATCAAATTTTTATCTCTCAGGTTATAGTTATTTATATCAATTTGTTTTCCTAAAATTAACATATCATTTTCTACATACCTGTTGCAGACTGGGAGTTGACATCTGCATCATGAAGAAGTAATAATTTCACAATATCTAAATAACCTCCACTGGATGCTGCCATTAGGGGGGTTATATCTCCTTTATTCCCTCTGTCTTCAACATTAGCATGCATAGCAAGCAATACCTTTAAAACACATATGCACACAGAGAGAAACTGTCAATTCTTACTATTAACATTACTTCTAAAGAATATATTGAATCTGGGAAGATATTCTTTTAGAGTGGAGGCAAGGAAAAATAAAAAATAATCACCTTTTGGGAAAATATGCCAATGATGTTCACTGCTCAAAACACCTGGTTAGATGTTATATTTTACAATACCATTACATAGTAATCTTTAAGTAAAGTAGGTAATCACATTAACCATCCAATTATACAATTTAACTGCTCCTGTCAAAGAATTAGTGTTATGCTCAGGATTATTTAGCAAGAGAACAGCAAAACTATACTCACAAGACACAAACTAACTGGTAAACACATGGCTATTTCCCAAAATTGCTCTAACAGGAAAAAAAAAAAAACAAAACTAAAAGAATTGGGATAATCTAGATGAAATAAAAATAAATCAATATCTTTCATTATACTTGTATATTATTTCTAAAGGCAAGTTTAAAATATTATTATTTCTATGTTTTCCTTATTCATTAGGACTATTTTTGAGTAAGCGGCAGAAAAAAACGGACCATGCCAAGTTGCATGTACAGACAACAAAAATTAATTATGTATCAGTTTCTATTTTACCTACTGCCAAAAAGGAAAGACCTTGGCTTCTAATGATAATTTCTCTTATTAATGATAATAATAAACAAAACATCAAAATCCTTCCACAATTTTGATCACTAAAGATTATTTCTGCTTACTTGTGCTAATTCATAATACCCGGCTGAACAAGCCAAACACAGCAGGCTTTCTCCTTCTTCTGTATGTTCATTTACACTTCTGCCTTCATCTAGCAATTTACGAACAGCATTCACATCCCCATCTGAACAAGCTTCCGCCAGACTGCGACTGAAAACAAAACCAACAAAGAAAGACTCAAGGTCCTATGACAACGAGTTACGTTAAATATATACGGTTAGTCATATATAGAAAAATCTGATATGGTAAGAAGAAAATTATTTGAATATTTGTTTGCAATACTAATTTTTCATGTATGTGAACCAAGCCAGAAAGGCAATAAATAAATACGAAAATAGCCGTCATTTTTATCTTTCAAAATGTCCTAACATACTCTCATATTAAATTTTAAATAAACTTTATACAGCATTAGATGCACAATTTTTTAAACTAATGTAATGATTCCCAAAGACATTTGGGATATAATCCTATGTCTTAGAATTTTATTTGATAACAGTGAGGTGACTAGATGAAATAGAAGGCAAAAATCTAAGTAAAATTTTTACTGCAGAATGACTAACAAAATCAGTGAATCTCAAACTTTAATGTGCATACAAATAGCCAATGTTTCTTGTTCAAAGGTAGATTCTGATTCAATAGATCCAAGATGGGGTCTGAAATTCTGAATTTCTATGATGCTGACGCTGCTAGTCCATGGACCATATTTGAGTAACACGGACCTAGATTATTGCATAAACAACCCATTTCATTTATTATTACTCAGGCAGTCAGTTTAGAGTTTCCTACTATAACCTTTAGAATAAGTAACTTCCTCAGAAATGAAAACCAGATATTGAATTGAATACCCAGCAGAAGTCATTAAACACATACGTGTCTACTTGTCCCGCATTGTGGCTGTTTTCCGCTCTCATCCGTGTCAGTGCAGCAGCAGCTTCATCCAGTGCACAACTTACTGAAGATGTCAGTCTTCGGAGTACCTCAGGATCTGCAAAGGCTTTACCATCAGCAGTTGACAATTTGCCAATTCCTTCAGTGTGCATCAATCAGTTCAGGGAAAGAAAAAGCATAAATGTGTAAACTGTAATTACATTTCTAAACACTATTCTCTAAGCCAAAATGGCATAATCTCCATATGCAAAGCTGATAATTTCAATTTTGTCACTAATGTCAAAAGGCCATTGCATAACACCTATGTTTTAGTCTTTTCATCTTTACAGTGCACATAATACTAATTTATCCTCTACCTAACTCCAAATGTTAACTTAACATGATGCTTACTGTAATGAATGAATGAGATTTCTATCAAAGTACAATCACATCATAAGATCTCTAGTATAGGATCCTATCTATTTTCAGTACTAATGAAGGGGCTATTCTGTAATATTAAAACAAACAATCCAACAGTTTCTTCCTTTGATTGAATAGCCACCTAGAACCATTTTCTGGGACAAGAGTGTAAATTAAAATAAATTAATTCTCATATTTAGTATTTATTATGTGCTTATGATGTGCCAGACATTAGGGGGACAGAAAGGAATAAGACATAGTTCCTGTCCTTACAGAACTCACAATATGGTAAGTCTAATTTGCCAATAAATCTTTTTCTCTAGATTCAGTGAGGAATCAGTGACTACTGCAACAAAATTTTGTTGATAATATCACCACCTGTTACTGCTGAAAATGAGAAACAGTCAATAAAATTTTATAGAACAAAAAAAAGGGAAACTTGCCCAATAAGATAAAAAATATATTGTGATGCTATTCAATTACAACAGTATGATAGTATGATACTTGCAAAGAAAAAAGATAAATTTTATCAAGCATATGTAATAGCGGCAAACAAAAAAAGAACTTAGATCACCTGTGAATTCAATATATGATAAAGGTGACATTTCAAATCAGTGGATATAGGAGGGCTTATTTCATAAATATTGTTCAGAAACTGGTTATTTGAAAATTAGGTAAGATCTCAAATCCACACCATTTACAAAAATAAATACCAGGTAGACTTAAATGAAATCTGAAAAGTACTATTATACTATGTAGTATTTTTCTATTGCTGATGTAGAGGAGGTTTTTCTAAGCATGAGACCAAATCACAAAAGCTATAAAGTAAAAAATTAGTAAATGTGATATTAAACATTTTTAATTCCAATAAAAATTTCTATATAATTAAAGACACCATAAATAAAGTTAAGGCAAAATAAAAACTGGAAAAATTAACACCCAATGAATTTATATCATTTATAAAGAGCTACCGCACAACTTATTGATAATATTGAATGAACACAAACTATGAAATTGACCAAAAGAAGACTGAGGAAAGCTGTTGATAGGAATGTATACTGGCATAAACTTGAGGGACCACTTTGATAAAAGCAATCAAAATTTTGAATGCAAAAATATCCTCTGACCCAGCAATATAACTTTCTAGGAATCTGTCCTATGAAGATACTTGCACAAGCAAGAAAAGTTATAGATATACATGGATATGAACTACAGCATTATTTGTGATATCAAAAAAATTGGAAATAACGTAAAAATCCTTCAATAAGCCATTGGTAAAATAAACTGTGGTGCATCCAAGCAACAGAATATTACCTTACCCTTAAAGAAGGAGAAAGATCAACATATCCTGTTATGGAAGGATGGCCACAATAAATTAAGTGAAAAAAAGAAAATTATAATTTGTATAATATGATATAATTTCATTTAAAAAATCATGTATATTCAAACATATACATGTATTTATATAACTACAAGGGAAAGTCTGCAAGTATATGTAAACCTTTACAACGGGCAGGCTTTAAAATCTACTGAATACATTTCATATTGTTTTAGCTATTTTATATATTACATTTATAATTTAGAAAAGACTTGTTAAAAATTCTTCTTGAAATGCCCTTAATTCTTAATTTTCTTTAAAAATCTCAAAGAATCTTAAAGAAAAAAATATTTTCAACTTCAATTTTTTTGGTTAAAATAGCATTAAGAATTCTATCTTCTTAAGAAGCCTAGTAACGTCTAACACATTCTCATAATTGAAAACAATGCATAAGTCTTAAATGTTATAGGCTCAACACAATGTCCAAAAAGCAAATGAAAATACTAATGAACAAAAAAGTATTCATTAAGCCAACTGACTTGCACAGGGCTTCAAAGGAGTACATCATTTTTAAAAAACATCTGACAATTTCTTTGGATAAATATCATACCCAACAATGCCTGGAGTTTAAATTGTCAAAACACACAAAATTTAAAAATTCAGTAATTTCTCACACCTCCTGGAAGACATGATTTTCAAGGTTTATTTTCTCTCTCACAATATAGGTAAGAAAAGCAAGCAATTCTAAGGTATCTTGTATAAGGTATAAGTATATAAGTACTTATACTTAACCATGAACCTACAGAAAAATGCTCAATGTAGCAGAAAAGAGCCATCCCTGAGTGAGACTCATGAGGTGGCCAGAAAAAAGAGAAATAGGTTTAAAATCCTTAATTAGGGGTCTTGGAGTAGTACCCACAGTATGAGTGAAATGTCAGCCTAAACTAGAGAGGAGATGTACTATCACCAGTAAACAAAGCTTGATTTAGGGAAGGAAAGTAACTTAGTCCAGAAAAGACATGGAGAAGAAAAATGCATTTTCTCCACATTTCTCTCTGCTCTAAGCTGGTTCTAAAGCACAGGAAAAAAATTAAAAACTAAAAAAATTATATATATATATGGTGGCCATGGCACTCCTATTTCAGGAATCTTACATAGACTATTCCTAAATCAAAAGTAGGAGACTCACAATAAATCCAAAGAAGGGAGGGACACCAAAGCAATTACTAATGTGATTTTTTTTTTTTTTGGCCACACTGCACACTGCATGCAGGATCTTAGTTCCCCAACCAGGGATCAAACCTATGCCCCCTGCAACGGAAACTTTTTTTAAAGAAGGTTTAAATTAAACCGTCTGCTCTAAATTAAACCATCTTCTGCTAGATACTTAAATTGTTTTGTTCAATCTAATTTTAAGTTTCGGTCAGTTCCAAAAAGACACATTAGATGGACTAAAAGTCAATCTGCTATAAATTTTACCTATGCTTTTTCATAAGAGGAGAAAGTTAAAGGAATAAAAAGAATCATCAAAGTAAACACATTCCTAACATACTGTATATATGTCTTGGGACTTCACTGGTGGCACAGTGGTTGAGAATCCACCTGCCAATGTAGGGGACACGGGTTCGATCCCTGGTTTGGGAAGGTCCCACGTGCTGTGGAGCAACTAAGCCCATGCGCCACAACTACTGAGCCTGAGCTCTAGAGCCCGCGAGCAGCAACTACGGAACCCACGTGCCACAACTACTGAAGCCTGCGTGCCTAGAGTCCGTGCTCCGCAACAAGAGAAGCCACCGTAATGAGAAGTCTGTGCGCCTCAACAAATAGTAGCCCCCACTCGCCGCAACTAGAGAAATCCCACGCGCAGCAAGGAAGACCCAACACAGCTAAAAATAAATAAATTTTTTAAAAATGGTTAAATGTTACTGTATAGCAGGGAACTATACTCAATAACTTGTAGTAAACCATAATGGAAAAGAATATATATATGTGTAAAACTGAATCACTTTGCTGTACACCTGAAACTAACACAACATTGTAAATCAACTATGCTTCAATTAAAAAAAAAAGTTAGTGTTGAGCCTAGAAATCACTCACTGAGAACTTTCAACCAAGAATTTTTTAAACATAAAATGTGAACATTTTCTTTAGGAAATTAAAAAAAACAAATTTTACAGATTTCAAATTTTATATAACATATATAATTTGGGGATAATCTTTTATAACTTTGTATAGAGATGGAGTCTTGGGGGTTTTTTTTTGTCTTTTTTTTTTTTTTTTTTCCCCAGCCATGCCACGTGGATTGCAGGATCTTAGTTCCCCTACCAGGGATCGAACCCATGCCCTTGGCAGTGAAAGCGCAGAGTCCCAACCACTGAACCACGAGGGTATTCCCTGGAGTCTTTTAAAAAGATGAAAAAGAGAAAATAAAGTACCTGCTGCTTCCAGCAATGCTTCTAGTCGTGCCTGTGTCTCTGGATCCACAGTGCGTAAGTCTGCTCCTTCTGCAGTACTTGATAAGAATATCTCTGATGTTGTTTTCAGCACCGGGTTATCCAGATCTTCTTGGTCCAAAATAAATGATTCAACCTGTTTAGGAATTAAAGATGCAATATCCATGAAGCTGATCTTAATATTGTTAGAATAACAGCAATTTAAGGTAATATGACTTCTGATTTGGAATTCAAATATAACCAAATAAATTATTGTAGAAACAGGGGGTTATAGGGAGGGACTTTGAGGGAGCCTCCTGACTATCTGCTTATCTTCAGACACGACTACAGATATAACCCAGACACACCAGATTAAAGTTTCCTGGAGAGCAATGAATCTTCTGTGCCTACCACAGAGCCTGAAAAGCAGCATTTTTTAAATGAAACAAGTACATCAACATAGGCCCTAGGAAGATGTATGCAGGAGTAGATAGTAGAAAGCCTAGATAGCATAAATAGGTCATTAAAGTATCATTTCTCCTCTCTTCCAATTAATATATTCAATTCTGACAAACTAAAGAAGATTTAATCCACTATCAAATATCCTAATTGCTCTAGACAGGAAAACTCTATTAGGTTAGGAATCATAGTCATTTGTTCACTGCTCTATCCTCTGAGCCTATGAATACCTTGTACATAGTACTTATTCAATACATATTTGTTGAAATGAATCCTATAAGCAAAATCAACTTACGAAAATAAACATGCAACCCTCTAATTTCAAATCAAGTTAATTCTAAATTTTCTTACCAAATAAAATATGCACAACCTTTCTGGGAAGCAATTTGGAAATGTGCATCAAAATGCTTTAAAAAGCACATGCCGTACTTCCCTGGTGGTGCAGTGGTTAAGAATCCGCCTGCCAATGCAGAGGGCACGGGTTTGAGCCCTGATCCAGGAAGATCCCACATGCTGCGGAGCAACTAAGTCTGTGCACCACAACTGCTGAGCCTGAGCTCTAGACCCCAAGAGCCACAACTACTGAACCTGAGTGCCACAACTACTGAAGCCCACATGCCTAGAGCCTGTGCTCCGCAACAAGAGAAGCCACTGCAATGAGAAGCCCACGCACTGCAATGAAGAGTAGCCCCCGCTCACTGCAACTAGAGAAAGCCCGCGTGCAGCAACGAAGACCCAACGCAGCCATAAATAAATAAATTTATTTTTAAAAAGCACATGCCCTTTGACCCAGTAATTCCATTAAAAAAAATCTATCCTTAAAAAATTATCTGAATGCCAGACAAAAATGTGCAAGAATGTTCATTGCAGCATTAATTAAAATTCCAGAAATGAAGTGAAAAAAACTACAATAGGGGATTTGGTAAGTACATTTTGTACATTCACAGAATGGACCACTATGCAGTCATTAAGAACAATGTGTTTGAAGCATATTTAATGGCATAAGAAAACAGTCATAAAATTAAGTGAAAACCACAAGATTTAAAACAGTATGATATTTATTTTGCTAAAAGTATGTATGTATATGTATGCAAACATGAACATATGAGTACTCATGTATATATAATCATGAGTACATATTTATATACCTATACAGGTCTGTAGTATATAAATATGTCTGGGGCTTCCCTGGTGCTGCAGTGGTTAAGAATCCACCTGTCAATGCAGGAGACACGGGTTTGAGCCCTGGGCCGGGAAGATCCCACATGCCGCGGAACAACTAAGCCCATGCACCACAACTACAGAGCCTGCGCTCTAGAGCCCACGAGCCACAACTACTGAGCCCGTGTGCCACAAGAGAAGCCACCACAATGAGAAGCCTGCACACCACGACAAAGAACAGCCCCTACTTGCTGCAACCAGAGAAAAGCCCACGGGCAGCAACGAAGACCCAATGCAGCCAAAAATAAAGTAAATTTATATATATAAAAAGTGTCTAACCAGGGAGGTTAATATACTTGTAGACAGACAGAAAAACAGGATCAGAAAGGTTAAGTATTTCTGCCAGCTAATAAATGGCAAAGCCAGGTTTCAAACACAGGCCATATGGGCTTCCCTGGTGGTGCAGTGGTTGAGAGTCTGCCTGCCAATGCAGGGGACATGGGTTCGTGCCCCGGTCCGGGAAGATCCCACATGCCACGGAGCGGCTGGGCCCGTGAGCCATGGCCACTGAGCCTGCACTCCGCAACAGGAGAGGCCACAACAGTGAGGGGCCCGCGTACCGCAAAAAAACCCCAAAAAAACCAAAGGCCATATAACTCTTAAACACTAGGCAATAGATACTACCTAACAAATTAATAAACAAAGGACCACAGTATTTGGACTACATTATTTGGAATACTTAACTAGTTGGTCATCAATTTTCACAATGGAGACCAAATAAAGATATCTTAATAAAGACAGTAAAGTTAAAATGATGTGGATATAACAATATTTTATTATCTAGTGATGTACTTTATTTTTATAAAATAAATCTTTAACTTCAGACCCAGTAACACTGAGCCATGTACTATGTTGTAATACAGATTCTTTAATATATAATTACAGACAAAGATGTCATTCTAGATCAATGCCAGCAGATAAATGTAGACTACCAGTTTTCAAATGATTTGAAAGGTAACTGCTTGTACAACAAAGAGCTTGTTGCAAGTGCAAGAAAATATTACATATTTGCAGATACGTATACCTGCCAGTTGTAAGGATAAAAACCACAATTCCAAATTCTGAAATTTATTAAATATGGTATTTAGATGTTAATATGTCTATTTTATAAGCAGCACTGTTCTGATGTAGTATTACACATATTACAGAGATGAATACAGATTACATGTATTATGTAACTTTTAAAAAATCCAAGTTAAGGATTTCCAATTCTCTCCCATTCATTCTCCAATATTTATTGAAGTCCTGTTTTATACAAAGTACAATACCAAGAGAGTACAAAAATGTGGTAGAAGAAATGTCAAAGACACCAACAACTATCACAAAAGGCCTCCAAGAGAAATAAATGGTAAAACTATATGCATTAAAGAGAAATCACTTCCAGCCCCAGTAATCCAAGAAGACTTTGTACAAGAAGTAGCATTTGAGCTAGGCTTTGAAGGATGCATAGAATTTCAATAGGTGGTCAGACATGTGGGTGGAGAGTAAGGGAATGAAATAAAAAATGGGCTTGAAGATGCACTTAGAAAGTGACGAATGGTCAGCTCTCAAAAAAGTAAGGTCCTTTGTACATTGCTAGTGGAAGTATAAATGATGAAGCCACTGTGGGACACTGTTTGGCAGTTCTTCAAAAATTAAACACAGAATTACCATATGACCCAGTAATTCCACTTCTATGTATATACCTAAGAAGACTGAAAACATACATGTTCATACAAAAACTTGTACATAGAAGTTCATGGCTGTATTATGCATAGTAGACAAAAAGTGGGAAAAAACCCATGTGTCTGTTAATTAGTAAATGGATAAACAAAATGTGGTATATCCATACAATGGAATATTATTCAGCCAAGTACTGACACACGCTATAACACTGACAACGTTGAAAATATCATGCTTAGCATGAAAGAATGCACAAAAAGTCACATATTGTACAATTCCATTTATATGAAATGTCCAGCACAGGCAAATCCCCAGAGACAGAAAGAAGATTAATGGTCTCCTGAAGAGTCAGGAAAGGAAGAATGGGAGTGACTGCTAACAGTATATATTATGAAATTATTACCACAGTAAGTTTAGTTAACATCTATCACCTCACATAGTTACAACTTTTTTTTCCTTGTGAGAATCACTTGAATTTTCAAATGTAGTTTTAGGCATTTTATATTTAAGTTCTGACACACAAGATCAAATTTTAAATATCTGTAACACTTGTGGGGAAAATCGTAAGTTCCCAGAATGAGTTATACATAACTATACACATAAATGACTTGAATACATTTGTGTCAATCAGATGTGCCAAAGGCACTCAATTCTCATACTTTTTTGTCCTACTTTCCATAAACTTTTAAAAGCCTGTCTCAATGTGGATTCAATAAAAGGATAAAATATCCAGTTATGCCTATTACTTTGGGACTATTTGGGGGATTGCTTTTGGCAGTTCATAAATATCTTACCTGATAAACCTGCTGAAACACATATTGTTGCAATGCCGATTGCAACAGCATTACCTCAAAAGGTACCTGGCCAGTCAAGATGGAAACCATTTATAGCTACATGGAAATAGTAAGACCAATACCATACATTTCATATAAAGGCTCAGTGATATAACACCAAAAAAATGTCTAAATAATAGATAAGTTCAAAGTAATATTATATCTAATGAAATTAGTTTTCATCATGCAAATGAATATATAAGCCTCATAGTTTCCTACATACAGCTAAAGGATCACAGAAATTTCCTTATTGCTTAACAGTAGTTACACAGCTCATCTCTATCCAGCAGCTACATTCAGCAGCAAACATAAAACATCAACCTATTGTGGTACTGTTTTTAACCAATGGCAAAAAAGTTTATTTCAAGTCTTAAACATGGCAGATTTTTTCCCTACTTCTGATTAGGTACAAAAATAAAACGCGGAGGAAAAAGAATGAGAGGAAATCTGGCCCACAAAAAACTACCTGTTTTTTCCCTTATAGGTTACCTCTTCTAAAACGCTAAAGTCAAACTCTTTATGTCTTCCCCCTCAAAAGTCTTTTTTCTCCCTCCCTTCTTCTAAAAAAAAATGAGTGTGGTTTTTAGCTTCAACTAGAATTTAAACAAAGGTAGAAGGGAGGAAAAGGGGAACAAGCATTTTGTCCCATATGACATTTCAAAATGAACCACTGGATGGCAATAGTTACTAGGGAGAATAACCACAGACTCAGCTATTACCACCTAAAAAAAAACAAAACACCTCAGTCACCCTGGCCAAAATCTAATTAGGAAAAAATCATTTATTAACCTAGCTATGATTTGGCCAAAACTCACTTCCACCAAGAAACAAACAAACAAACAACAACAGAAAAACCCACAATTTCGGGACTTCCCTGGTGGCACACAGTGGTTGAGAATCTGCCTGCCAATGCAGGGACATGGGTTCGAGCCCTGGTCCGGGAAGATCCCACATGGCACGGAGGAACTAAGCCCATGCACCACAACTACTGAGGCTGTGTTCTAAAGCCTGTGAGCCACAACTACTGAGCTCACATGCCACAACTACTGAAGCCTGTGCGCCTAGGGCCCACGCTCCGTAACGAGAAGCCAACGCAATGAGAAGCCCATGCACCGCAACGAAGAGTAGCTCCCTCTCTCCAGAGAAAGCCCGCGCACGGCAATGAAGACCCAACACAGCCAAAAAAAAAAGAATAATCATCACTGGGCTTCCCTGGTGGCGCAGTGGTTGAGAGTCCACCTGCCGATGCAGGGGACACGGGTTCATGCCCCGGTCCAGGAGGATCCCACATGCCGCGGAGCGACTGGGCCCGTGAGCCATGGCCGCTGAGCCTGCGCGTCCAGAGCCTGTGCTCCGCAACATGAGAGGCCTCAACAGTTAAGAGGCCCGCGTACCACACACACAAAAAAAGAATCATCATCACTCCCATGAATTCCAACCAGAGCTATGAGAAAGTTCAAGAGGAAGGCTAAACCCTTTATTTTTCACTACCTCTTCTTATAAACCTTCAAAAATAAAGCTTCCTCAAGAAATTCAGATTTGATAATTAAAAAGGAAAAGCCAAATAAAACATTTAAACATCTAAAAAATATATATTTTTAAAATGTACTTGCTATTATTTTTCTTCTCTTAGTTAACATTTGGAGAGATAAACATGTCTTACCTTTTCCCACCCAAAGTCTTTAAATTAGAATCATACCAATTTTAGAATGCAGGTAGCTTACTACTGATTTCTACTTGGAGCAGCAAAAAGGATGGGTCAGCATTCCAAGAAATAATTACTGAAAGACATGGTAATTCCTTTTTGCAAAAAACGTGGTACTCCAAAGTTTCAACAGTTGCATCCACCACAAATATGCTCCAAGATCCACTGAAAAGGAAAAAGTAATACAGATGCAATTTGAGACCAAATAATTATAAATTTAGGAACGAGTTTTGCTGATACTGTAAGGCCCAATATAATCAGCAACAACATCTGGAAGTAATGGAATGCAAAGGCTATATGCCTCATCGTAAAAAGTGTTCAAGTTTCTTTCTACGAGGAAAACTGTATGCCCAATTTCAGATCCACAATCCTCTTCTCAAAAAACATAACTGTTACCTTGGGATTTCTGAAGTTAATTAGTTTAAACAGCACAACAGAGAACCATCAGGCTTTTCCTAATTCTCAGTTAAAGCTGGAGAAAATTAACTCCACTTTAGTCAACTACAAAAACTTCATTTCTACACCATAGTTTTAATACAGAATCTATTATTTTTTGAAGTTTCTAAACATGGGAGAAAAGAAAGGTTTTTTTTTTAAATAATAGTTACCATTAAGTGCATTTTCCATATATTATTCCACTCCATCATCTTTACTACTCAGTGAAGCAGATTAACATCTTCATTTTAAATGAAACTCAGAAAAGTTAAGTGACTTACCCAAGATCACATAACCACGCAGGTATCTGAAGCCATGTGTTTCAGATTCCAAAGCTCACACCCTTTTCACCACACCAAACTGTATTAAGTGACTCTTCTAAACAGTGGAGTATGACTAAAACAAATGCGTACTAACCAATGAAGTAAACAGAGAATCTACAAGCATCATGATATTGCAGTTTAACAATAAGAGCAATGTCAGGAAAAACCTTTAAATTAAATTAAATGTAATAGATTATCAAGCCCACAAACTCCTCTCTGCCAGAGTTCTTAGAGAGACAGACAAATCATGCTTTTATTTAGTAATTTCTGGCAGTACCACTACATTATTTCTAACCAACATACATACAACAAAATTTGTGCCACAATATATTTTAAAAAAGGGAAGACTCCTCGCATACTCATTAGGAAAGTCACAAGGAATGAAGAACCTGGCAATTAAGTCCGAGAAAATCTTAATGTTGAAATGTTATTCTGTATTTGCCCTATCATAATAAATGGGTAAGACTGAGGTTAGAAAGAAGTCCTGGCTTCTGCTCATTACCCTAAATAAAAAAATAAGCACACCAAAGAAATAATTTTAGTAAGTTAAAAAGAGACTCAAACACCTCCAATTCATATCAATAATGGGAGGAGAGCATAATGACTAACAGCAAGGTCTCTTAGAACACTAGCCCACTGTTCACAGTGCCATCTTAGCTAACTCTTTTTACCGTTGTTAGCCTCATTTTCCTCAGCTATAAGATAAGGCTAATAGTAGTAACTACATCACAGGGTTATAGATGATTAAGCAAGATACTATATCTAAAATTGTACCAACAGTGCTTAATACATGGTAATCACTCAACAAATATTAGTTATTATTACTATTAATATTACCATTACTACTATTATTAAGGTCAGTTTGTCTAAGGACCTTGTGTTCCTATACTCTTACTCTCTACTCCACAAAAATATAAAATCCATTATGTTGTCTTAGGCTAACAAGTAATCTGAGCATATTAAACACTATATATATATTCAACATTGGCTTATTAAACCCAACATTTAATAAGCACCTACTAAGTGCCAGACATTCTACTGTATATGGGAAACACAAAAATAAATAAGACATGATTCCTGCTCATTAAGACAGATAATCAAATAAATGCAATAAAGTACTACAGATGCTATTTAACAGGGAGTTATATACAGACAACGTGGGAACACAGAGGAAGGAAGAAATGGTCGATTCCAGTTGGGGTAGTAATGAAGGAAATCAGAGGTGATGATCCGGAACAAGAAGGTATCCAACAGGATGGAGAATGGGGCCATTAGTGACAGCTGCAGTGTAGAGTAGTAGTTATAAGCATGGATTTTACATTCCAAGAAACCTGATTCAAATCGTGGCTCCATCACTAGATGTACAACTTTGTGCATATTATACAATGTCTCTAAGCTTCAGTTTCCTCATCTGTAAATTGGGAATAATATCACTTCCTTCATATGGTAGTTGTAAAGTTTATTTAAGAACGTAAAGGTAAGCATTTAGTCCAGTGGACAATAAACACTCAGTATGCAGTAGTTATTATCATGATTCTAGAAGCCAAAGCAGTGAGAGCAAATTACTTGGGACGTTTAATAGCTTGATATGTTCAGAGAACTACAGCAATTTGGTATGGCTGGAATATAAAAAGCAAATAAAGTAGGATACAGCAAGGATAGAAATAGACAGAAGCCAAATCCTAAATAACCTTGTATGCCATACCAAGGAATTTGATTTATTCTTTATCTAAGGAATGGGAAACCTTTTTGCCAAAGGAGTGACATGATTGAACTGGCATTAGAGAATTTACTGTGATAGCAGGGTAAACGAAGAATTAGAGGTATAATCACAGAGGTAGATAGAGCCAGGGATTACTACAATAAGTTCAGGTGAAAGATGATGACTTGATTTACAGCACAAGCAGTGAGAATACAGAGAAAGAGACAAACAAGACGCTAAGAAAGAACCTACAGGACTTAGTACCTGTTTGGATGTATGTGGTAAGATATAGCAGATGCAAGCTTCAAGGTTTCTGACTACACTGACTAGTTTTAGGGCAATGCAATTTACAAAGGTGGGGGTGGGGAAGGGATAGGCGTAGAGGGGGAAGTGATGAGTTCAGTTTTAGAATTGTGAGTCTGAGATGTTTATGGAACATACATACTGTAGGCAGTAGGAAGGGCTCTTACCAGACTGCTAAAATAAGTGAGAGAGGGTAGCCACACGGATATCTAAGAGAAGAATGCTCCTGTGAGAGCCAACTGCAAATGCCAAAGGCTCTGGAGCAGGACATGCTTGGAGAGTTTATAGAACATAATGAAGCAGTTGTGGTTTTGCTCAAATATCTTATGCTGATGAACTTTGTATCCTTTCATTTTAAATCACTGCCCCTTTAAACCTGTCACTTAAAGTCCATCAAACTCCTGAAGTAAGACATCCAAACATCAACCTTTACAGTGATCATCCAACTAACACAGGGCAATGATCCATATATTGAGTTTAGGATCTTGGACTGTCACAAGACTAGGAAAATATTAAATGAGGTGATGCAATTAAGGTACACATGCCTAGAACAAACACTCAAATATAATTTGTTATTATGTAAAACTAGTTTAGAAGGGCAAATATAATTTGAATAAATAATTTACCTGGTTTTCACATTCTCTGAAATGTTCATGTTCCTGAAAAGCCTGATGTCTTTAAGGGCAGGGACCACATTTTTTCATCTTTGTAATCCCAAAGCCCAGCACAAAGCTTAACAAATAGTAGATTCTAGTTAAGTTATTGTGGAATCTACCCTACGATACCAATCAGAATTCTTAAACAGAGTGCCAAGGACACTAATCTCTGAAAGATATAATTTTATTATGCAAGATATCAGTTCATGAAAAAGAGGCTCTACCCCAAACTAAACACTGATTTTCCTCTGTAGAGAATGAGAGCATGCTTTCAACAGATTAACAAGGAGATAGTACATAGTAGTAAGTACTTTTGATACTGTTATCATACTATTCAAAATTTTGTGGGGGGTGGTAATAGGTCAAATACATGCACCTGATTTAAGTATAGCCTTAAATAATGGTCTCTTCAAACTAAAAGAAAATAAACTTTTCTTTGTTAACTTCTCAGTCAAGTCTCAAGCAAAACAGGTACTAAAATATAGTACAGATTCTCACTATTCAGAGTCAAAATAACTAGTAAATTAAAATAATTGGGACCATTTGAGCAATAACATCCAAGATTTGTTTTTGCAGTTTAATCACACAGGTGATAACACTGGCTTGGGTGTCAAGCTAATTGTGTGTTACTCAAATATTAAATTCTCAACTCTTAAGCAATTGTTAGAAGATACCAGATGCAAAAACTCTAATTGCTATGTTTTATATTTTATTCCACTTATCCATTTGTTTATTATCCTGGAAAAAGAAATTCTGTCCATAGTCTTCTTGCAAGCTCTATATAGTCCACATCAGATATATTTAGACTACAACTACCCAAACTAATCACCTCCTCCCTCTTCAGTTTTGTCTCCTCTCAAACATATATCCAGGCTTTGTCAGGGAGGGGATGCATAAACAACAAACAAACACTACAACAACTTCCTCTTCTGGTAGCCTAGCAAACACAGGTTTAAATGATAAGAGTTCCCAACCATCCACCTTCAGTGTATACAAGAGGGGCAGAAATTTCAAGAAATGGAATATTATTAATGGAGGAGGGGTGGTTTTCGTGTGTGACCACAAATTCTGTAGCATATAAAATACCCTCTATTGTACCTCTTCCGAAGACCAGATGACGAGCACAAACATATCCAGTAACCCAGAATAGCCAAAAGAATCTTAAAAAAAAAACAAAATTGGAAGACTTACGCTTCCCAATTTCAAAACTTACTACAAACAACTACAGTAATCAAGACAGTATGGAACTGGCATGAGAAGACATATAGAACAGTGGAATAAAATAGAAATAAACACTCCAGAAATAAACCATCACATTTAAAGTCAACTGATTTTTGAAAAGGGTGTCAAGACAATTTAATGGAGAAAGAAGTATCTTTTCAACAAATGGTGCTGGGACAATTGGATCTCCACATTCAAAAGAATGAGGTTAGATCTCTACCTCCCATCTTACATAAAATCTCAATATGGATCAAAGACCAAAATGTAAGAGCTAAAAGTATAAAACTCTTAGAAGAAAAGAAGAAAACAGGTGTAAATCTTCATAACCTTGGATTATGCAATGGTCTCTTAGACATGACACCAAATGCACAAGTAACAAAAGAAAAACTAGTTAAATATAAAAATTGGGCCCAACCAAAATTTAAAATTTAATGGCACAGGACTTCCCTGGTGGTGCAATGGTTAAGAATCTGCCTGCCAATGCAGGGTACATGGGTTCGAGCCCTGGTCCGGGAAGATCCCACATGCCACGGAGCAACTAAGCCTGTGCGCCACAACTACTGAGCCTCTGCTCTAGAGCCCGCAAGCCACAACTACTGAGCCCGTGTGCCACAACTACTGAAGCCCGCGCACCTAGAGCCCATGCTCCGCAACAAGAAAAGCCACTGCAATGAGAAGCCCACACACTGCAACGAAGAGTAGCCCCTGCTCACTGCAACTAGAGAAAGCCCGTGTGCAGCAATGAAGACCCAACACAGCCAAAAATAAATAAATAATTTATTTAAAAACTTAAAAAAATAAAATTTAATGGCACAATCAAGAAAGTGAAAAGATGGCCCACAGAAAGGGAGAAAATATTTCCAAATCATGTATCTGATAAGGGACTGGTATGTATCCAGAATACATGTTTTTTCCTAAAAACAAACAACAAACATGATTCAACAATAAAAAGACAACCCAACCAAGAAATGGGAGAAAGATCTGAATAAACATTTCTCCAAAGACATACAAATGGACAACAAGCATATGAAAAGATGCTCAACTTCATTAGTCTTTGGAGAAATGCAAATCAGAGTCACAATGAGGTAAAACTCCAGGGGCTTTGCTGGTGGTGCAGTGGTTAAGAATACACCTGCCAGTGCAGGAGACACGGGTTCAAGCCCTGGTCTGGGAAGAGCGCACATGCTGCAGAGCAGCTAAGCCCGCGAGCCACAACTACTGAGCCCACATGCCACAACTATTGAAGCCCACATGCCTAGAGCCCATGTTCTGCAACAAGAGAAGCCACCACGATGAGAAGCCTGCGCACTGCAACGAAGAGTAGCCCCCCGCTCGCCGCAACTAGAGAAATCCCACACACAGCAACAAAGACCCAAGGCAGCCAAAAATAAATAAATAAGTAAATTTATTTTAAAAAAAAAAACAACTGAAAACTCCATACCCACTAGCATGGATATTAAAAAAAAAAAAATGTTAGCAAGGATGTGAAAAAATTGGAACCTTCATACACTGCTGGGAATGTAAAATCATGCAGTTGCTACAGAAAACAGCCTGGTGGTTTCTCAGAAAATAAAACAGAGTTATAATATGATCAAGGTTCCACTCCAAGGTATACACTCAAGGGAACTGAAAAGATATCGTCATAAAAAACTTGTACACAAATGTTCATAGTATCATTATTTACAATAGTCAAAATGTGGAAGTAGGGGCTTCCCTGGTGGCACAGTGGTTGAGAGTCCACCTGCCGATGCAGGGGACACGGGTTCATGCCCCGGTCCGGGAGGATCCCACATGCCGCGGAGCGGCTGGGCCAGTGGGCCATGGCCGCTGGGTCTGTGCTCCGCAACAGGAGAGGCCCCAACAGCGAAAGGCCCGCGTACCGCAAAAAAAAAAAAAAAAGTGGAAATAATCCAAATGTCATCAACCAATGAACAAAATGTGGTATATCCACAAAACATATTATTCCAATTTAGTACTGATACATGATACAACATGTAGAAATCTTGAAAACAATATACTAAGTGAAAGAAGTGAGGCACAAAAGATCACATATTGTATGATTCCATTTATATGAAATGCCCAGACTAGGCAAATCCAGTGAGACAGAAAGTGATTACCAAAGGCTGCAGGGACAGAATGGGAAATGCCTGCTAATGGGTACAAGGTTTTGTTTGGGGGTGATGAAAATTTTTTAAAATAGATAATGGTGAAGGTTGCACAACTTTGTGAATGTATTAAAAAAACACTGAATTGTACAATTTAAAGAGTGAATTCTATATTATGTGAATTCTATTTCAATTTTTTTAACTTTAGGAATTTGAATTTGAAAAATACTTCGGAAATTTAATAAATTTCCTATTTTGATAAATACACCGTGGTTATGTAAGAGAATGCCTTTCTTGTTAGGAAAGATACACTAAAGAATTTAAGGGTAAAAGAGACAGGATGTATGCAGTCTACTTTCAAATGATTCAGAAAATAAATTACTTGTTTGTCGAGAGAGAGAGGAATGGGACAAAATGAACAAAATTGGTCTGTCTAGATAAAGGATATATGGGAGGAGATCTTTGTACTTCTTGCAGCTTTCCAGTAAGTTTGAAATTATATCAAAATAAAATGTAGTAAAAAAAAAAGAGAGAATATATCCAATATAATTGGACTACTGCCCCTTTGGGGGTTTGCTCTTTGATAATGACAGTCTGTGTCACATATGTTACTGAATTTATCAACTGTACAATTTTTAAAAGGCCAAAATAGAAATGTAGAGATTTAGCAGAATAAGTAAACACGAGGAGAAAATCAATTAGAAGCTGATAAGTGCTGGAAGTACTTTCAAAGTGTACCACTCAAGGTATCAACTGACATGGCCAAACCTTTATTTTCTGACTCAGATTTCATAAAATGCCTATGTGAAAACTTTTAAATTCTACATCATTAAAGAAAATACTGCAGGTTCATTTATCTAGATTTAATACCAGATTGAGACAATTTTTCCGAAATGGAACTCATCCCATCTCTAGTGATAAAAAGCATAAAAAGTATTCTTCCTAGCATTTTATCAACATATGAAGCATCATGATCAATCACAAATTAGTCAATATGAGGACAAACAGGGAAAAAATAACGATTATATTACAGAAACATCTACTTAGGGACTTCCCTGGCGTTCAGTGGTTAAGACTTCACCTTCCAATGAAGGGGATGCAGGTTCGATCCCTGGTCAGGGAGCTAAGATCCCACGTGCCTTGTGGCCAAAAAACCAAAACATAAAACAGAAGCAATATGGTAACAAATCCAATAAAGACTTAAAAAAAGAAAAAATAAACATCTACTTAGAGCACAGTATTCCATGTGAACTGGGTTCAATGGCTTCAGGGAGGACATCAGTGAGTGCTCAGTCTCCTCCTGTCATAGAAGCTTTCAAATGTTTTGTCAGTCTCAAGCTTTTTGATTTGCTAATATCTACTGTGGTGAAACAATTATGTAAGATTTGTATTCAAACTTGTTCTCATAAAGCAATCTATAGATTCAATGCAATCCCTATCAAAATCCCACGGCATTTTTTACAGAAATATAAAGACCCATCCTAAAATTCACGTGGAATCTCAAGGAACCCTAGCTAGTCAAACAATCTTGAAAAAGAAGAACACAGTTGGAGGATTAATACTGCCTGACTTCAAAACTTACTACTAAAGCTACAGTAATAAAAACAGTGAGATACTAGCATAAAGTCAGACATATACACCAATGGAATAGAACAGAGAGCCCAGAAAAAACCTTCCCATATAAGATCAATTCAATTCAACCAAGATACCAAGACCACTCAATGGAGAAATTACAGTCTTTTCAACAAGTGGTGCTGGAAAAACTGGATATCCACAAGCTACAGAATGAAGTTAGATGCTGACCTTACACCAAAAACAAAAGTTAACTCAAAATGGCTCAAAGACCTAAATGTAAGAGCTAAAAGGATAAAATTCTTAGAAGAAAACATTGGGAAAAAATCTTCATGACATAGGATTTGGCAACAACTTTATGGATATGAAACCAAAAGCACAGACAATAAAAGAAAAAAACAGATAAACTGAACTTCATCTAAACTAAAACCTTTTAAGCACAAAAGGACGACAGAGTAAAAAGGCAACCAATGGAATATTAGAAAATGTGTGCAAATTATACATGTGATAGGGATTAACATCCAAAGAACTCCTACAATTAAACAATGAAAAAACAACCCAATTAAAAATGGGCAAAGGGGGAATTCCCTGGTGGTCCAGTGGTTAGGACTTGGCGCTTTCACTGCACGGGCCCAGGTTCAATCCCTGCCTGATCACGGAACTAAGATTCCACAAGCTGGGCAGTGTGGCCAAAAAAAAAAGAGCCAAAGGATTTGAATAGACATCTCTCCAAAGACGATACACAAATGGCCAATAAGCACATGAAAAAGATGTTCAACATCAAACCCACACCCATTAGGATGGCTATTCTCAAAAATAGAAAGCAAGTATTGGCTAGAATATGGAGAAATCAGAATCCTTGTGCTTTGCCAGTGGGAATGTAAAATGGTACAGCTGCTATGGAAAACAGTATGGTGGTTCCTCAAAAAATTAAAAATAGAATTAACAGATGTTCCAGCAATCCCACTTCTGGGTATATACCAGAAAAGAAGCAAAAGCAGGGACTTGAACAGGTATTTATATACCTATGTTCACAGCAGCATATTCACAACAGCCAAAAGGCAGAGGAGCAATCCAAGTGTCCATCAACAGATGAATGAATAAACAAAATATGGTATACACATACAATAGAACAGTATTCAGCTAAGTGTCAGACATGCTGCAAACATGGATGAACCTTGAAGGCATTATGCTAAGTAAAATAAGCCAGTCACAAAAAGTAGAAAAATTGTATGATTTCACTTATTTGAGATACCTAGAGTAGTCAAAATCATAGAGAAAGAAAGTAGAATTGTGGTTGCTAAGGGGCTGGAGAAGGGAGGACAGGGCATTACTGTCTAATGGGTACAAAGTTTCAGTTTTGGAAGATGAAAAAGTTCTGGAGATGGCTGGTGGTGATGGTTGCACAACAATGTGAATGTACTTAAAACCACTTTAAAATGGTTAAAATGGTAAATTCTGGACTTCCCCAGCGGTCCAGTGGTTAAGACTTCACACTTCCACTGCAGGGGGCGAGGGTTCAATCCTTTGTCGAGGAACTAAGATCCCACATGCCACACGGCATGGCCAAAACAAACAGGTAAATTTTATGTTATGTACATTTTAACACAATTTTTAAAAATGGTTAAAATGGTAAATTTTGTTATCCTTGTTTTACCACAATTTTAAAAAATTGTTCTCAACCTAACTGTCCTCATTACAAAGCATCAAAACTTGACAATTTAATAAACTGTTCTCCTGTTCAACTCTTTGGTTCTTGGGGCTAATCCCTGGGAGTGTACTTGCCTTTTTCTTTTCAAAATTGCAAACTAACGCAGTGAATCAAACGACTAGGATACGGTGGGATATCTACTTTAAAAAAACAAACAAACAAAAAAACTCTTTCTACTAATGAAAACAGCATCCATTAAGGGAAAAACTGTGAGAACAGAAGGCTGTAGAGCGGAGGAAGAGCAGAATGTGTTCTTTGACAAACTGTTGCTAAATTTCAGCTTATCAAATAAAAAAAAGCTTTATATACAACTTTACTTTCCTCCTGGTTTAGGTAAAGTTGACCAGAAAAAAGGTAAACCAGTCAATCATCAAAAGGCAAATGATCTTTATTCATAGGAAACATACACTATAAGTAACTACCAATAGAATAGCACACAGATTTTAATTTTTACAAATTAAAACCAATGTTTCCCATAGTGGCAAAGTTGGTTATATGCCTTTCTATACTGGTACTTCTAATACTTCTTAATTCGCTTAAAATGAATAATAATAAGACCTAAACTTTCCGAGTTTAAGTGCAATTACAAAATTACCTTAAAGTAGTGTTCCTCCAATACTCAATGGCACACCTTTGACTGCCTTTTTTTTTTTAATAATTTTTTAAAATTTTATTTATTTTTATTTTTGGCTGCCTTGGGTCTTAGTTGCTGCGTGCGGGCTTTTCCCTAGTTGCCACGAGCGGGGGGCTACTTCCTTGCGGTTCGTAGGCTTCTCATTGGGTGGCTTCTCTTGTTGCAGAGCACGGGCTCTAGGCGCAGGGGCTTCAGTAGTTGTTGCACTCGGGCTCCATAGTTGTAGCTCGTGGGCTCCAGAGTGCAGGCTCAGTAGTTGTGGCGCACGGGCTTAGCTGCTCTGCAGCATGTGGGATCTTCCCGGAACAGGGATTGAACCTGTATCCCCTGCACTGGCAGGCGGATTCTTAACCACTGCGCCACCAGGAAGTCCCTGACTGCCTTCTTAATATACTGATTGATCTACATGGCAGTCACCAATTTCATAATATAAAAGTTTTCCAACAAGGTCAACTACGGATTAAATGCTAGTTTGAGAAGGCATTTCCTAAGCAACTAATTAAGTTCATGCATCAGAAGAGAAACAGTCAGCAGGACAATGTAGCAGTTAAGATAACTATAATGGGAGTCACATAACCTATTTTCTACTATAAATTAGCTGTGTGATCCTGAGCAAGTCATTCAGATCAATGGTTCCCAGACTGTTGAGGCTTTACCCAGAGTCCTAACATGAACTTTCCAATTTGATATTTTGTCAAACACGATTATTTTAAAAATTAATTTCATAAGAGTAGGAAGGGCATTATCTCAAAGTAGAAACAAGTGAGAGGACTTCCCTGGTGGCGCAGTGGTTAAGAATCCGCCTGCCAATGCAGGGGACAGGGGTTCGAGCCCTGGTCCGGGAAGATCCCACATGCCGCGGAGCAACTAACCCCGTGGACCACAACTACTAAGCCTGCGCTCTAGAGCCCGTGAGCCACAGCTACCGAGCCCGCGAGTCACAACTATTGAAGCTCATGTGCCTAGAACCTGTGCTCTGCAACAAGAGAAGCCACTGCAATGAGAAGCCAACGCACCGCAACGAAGAGTTAACCCCGCTCACCGCAACTAGAGAAAGCCCGTGCGCAGCAACAAAGACTCAACGCAGACGAAAATAAATAAATAAATAAAAAATTTAAAGTGTAAAGGGCAGGACACTTGGGAGCAGGAGTAAGGTCAAGACTTTTTACTGTATTTGCCTTTATATTAGTCTTATGAACTGTACAAATGTAAATCACCTATGAAAATGTACTAAATAACCAAAAGAAAACCTCTACATACTTCGAGTTTCACAAAAAGGTTTTCCTCTACCCATACCTAATCAACTGTTTCGACCAACCATCCATATAACCATACTCACCAACGAATCATTTTACGTAAAGTCTTAAGGCTTTATAGAATGAAACTTGTGCAAGGTTGATGCTCATGCAATATAAAGAATTGTTACAGGGGCTTCCCTGGTGGCACAGTGGTTGAGAGTCTGCCTGCCACTGCAGGGGACACAGGTTTGAGCCCTGGTCCGGGAAGATCCCACATGCTGCGGAGCAACTAAGCCCAGGCGCCACAACTACTGAGCCTGCATTCTAGAGCCCGTGAGCCACAACTACTGAGCCCATGTGCCACAACTACTGAAGCCTGCGTGCCTGGAGCCCAAGCTCTGCAACGGGAGAGGCCACCTCAATGAAAGGCCTGTGTACCGCAGCAAAGAGTGGCTCGTGTTCACCACAACCAGAGAGAGCCCACTCGCTGCAGTGAAGACCCAACACAGTCAAAAATAAAATAAATTAAATAAATTTTTAAAAATTGTTACAGTAATAACATGTAATTTTTCCTTCAATCGACATTTTTATGTCTCCAAAATTTGCTCACTAGAATGCAAAGGTATATTTCCTATTTTATCACTATTGATGATAATTTATGAAGTAAAGTCTTTCTACCTTGAACAAAGTCCCCATAAAGGATTTTTAGAAATTCATTTTCATGGACAATAAATGAATTTTTCAAAAACAATACAGCATTTTAAGTTTCCTAAAATTATAAATTTACCATGGAAAATTTACAACATTAAACCAGTCCGGGGCTTCCCTGGTGGTGCAGTGGTTAAGAATACGCCTGCCAGGGCTTCCCTGGTGGCGCAGTGGTTGAGAGTCCGCCTGTCGATGCAGGGGACGCAGGTTCGTGCCCGGGTCCGGGAAGATCCCACATGCCGCAGAGCGGCTAGGCCCGTGAGCCATGGCCGCTGAACCTGCGCGTCCGGAGCCTGTGCTCCGCAACGGGAGAGGCCACAACAGTGAGAGGCCCACGTACAGCAAAAAAAAAAAAAAAAAAAAAATACGCCTGCCAATGCAGGAGACACGGGTTCGAGCTCTGGTCCGGGAAGATCCCACATGCCACGGAGCAACTAAGCCCGCCTGCCGCAACTACTGAAGCCTGCGTGCCTACAGCCCGTGCTCCGCAACAAGAGAAGTCACCGCAATGAGAAGCCCACACACCGCAACGAAGAGTAGCCTCCGCTCAACATAACTAGAGAAAGCCCCCGCAGAAACGAAGACCCAATGCAGCCAAAAATAAATAAATAAAATAAAATAAATTAAATTTAAAAAAAATAGAACACCTGTCCGTACCCTCTTTCAATTTCTCTCTTGTTCAGGTTATGAGCATAAGCCCTGAGATGCTATTAAAAGCAGTGACTCACCTTGTTTACCTGAACTTTGAATACAGAGTATTCATGACAAAATTGCCATCCCAGATAAGAGTGGGCCTCTAGACCAGTGATTCTCAACCAGGGGTGATTTTGCCCCACAAGACATTTGGCTTTGTCTAAGGACAGTTTTAGCTGTCACAATTGGGTGGGTTTTACTGGCATCTAGTGAGTAAACGCCAAGGATGCTGCTAAAGCACAGGAGAGCCCCTCACAACAAAGTATTATCTGGCCCCAAATGTTGATACGTTGCTGTTGAGAAACATTGCTCTATCTAGATAGTAGGTCATAAGTAACCCTAAAGGAAATCATCCATCTGCTATTAGAGAAAATCAGAATGGACCCTCTGTATGGTGTGTGCTTTTGACTCTTTAACATAATCTTCAGGAAAAAAAAAAAACCCCTACAAAGCTTTTGCTATAATTTGCTATAAAATGTTGTACACAATTTCCATGTGCTTTTAACTAATTGTAAATACAGCACCTGTCTCAAGATAGGATATCTATCTTTTAAGTGTGTATATGAACATGTATACATATACATATAGGCCTATATAGGCCTGGAAATTTTTCTAAAAGAAAAATTTCAATACTGGTTATCTCTGAAGAGTGGGATTTGAAGGGTCAGTAGAGGTGAGAAGAACTTTTACTTTTCATCTTATATCTACTATCTACACTGTTGAACTTTTTTACCATAGGACTATATTACTTTTATAATTTTAAAAGGAAGATGTCACACACATAGACATACAGTATATGCATATTCTTAAGACAAAAGATTAAAGATCATAAACCTCACCAAAATCCTTTCTTTAGGAATTTTATTTTCCTTTTACCTTACTTAAAAAAAAAAAAGACTACAAATCTAAAGTTAACATTTAAAAAGAGATTTTTAAAGAATTTTCAACCTGACTTCTATTCTGAAAAATGGGTACATTTCAAAATAATCCAATGCAAGTTCTGACTCTTCTATTCAAGGCCCTGGACAGCTAAGGAACATGCTCAGCATGCCTGAAGAAATACAAAACAGGTATTCACCCCAATGTTTAAAACAACAAGAACCAAATATCCCAAATGGTGACATTCCCTAAGCTAGCACAATTCTAATATAAAAAATTTACAAAAAGATCCAAGCCCCTTCTTCAAACTAAAAGGTGTTTTGACTTAGCCAGCAAGGAAAGTACCTTGTTTTTTCTCAGCTGTAGGCTCTGATAATGAATAGAAAAGAGGTCCTTAAAGTATCTACATTTCTGTATACCAAATGTACAGAATTTCAACTAACTCTAGAGCAAATGCACTGGGCCTCCACATTTCTTACTCATTTCTCACCTAGTCCTGCCCCATTCAGGGAACAAGACAAACTTCACTCTCAAACTACAAACCAACCCATCTCTCTGAATGTCTACATTCTAAATATTTGGTTCTAAAACATCTAGGTATGATGAAAATAAAGATGCTATTATTATTCATCAAACGCCAGTTGGGTGAGTGTTTTTTGAAGAATATCATGTATGGTCTTTTCACACTGGAAATTCAAAGTTAATAATATGGGAGAAGACACTCATCTTGTCAGAGAGAAAAGAAAATCCAAGAAATTTGCTTGGGAAAAAAAGGTCATTTCACTCACAAAGGTACAGACTATATCCTACCACACATAATATACAACAGACACTAGATATTCCAGGAATTTCTTCTCCATGTCATATGGATGCGCGAACAAGCCTCACATAAATGGTTATTTCAAAAGCTCATTTACCCAGATATAACACATGAGCCCATAGAGTTAGATTCATAACTTCGGAAGCTCACTAGCACTCTACCTCTGAAGAAATTTAAGAATACTACTGAAGTAAAAACAAATGTGTGATGTTTCATCTCATCAATGACAATTATGCAAAAATGGTCCAGAAAATCAAGGACATCATCCTTCTATCACATCCAGACCAAAGCAAACCTTTTCAGTCTCTCTTAGAAGTTTCAAAGAAAAATAGACTCTAATCTTTTAGAGCCTAAAGATATTCCCACTTTATTTCTTAGGTAAAAGGTAAATGTGTTCTAGGTTCATCTCTCATCAATTTTCATTCAACGTCTAAATGAAAGCGTTCCACAAGCCCAGGAGTGGAAGTGCTCCAGAGAGTCTCTCCCTAACTGCCTACTCAAATAAAATCCTGTCCCACCTTGGCTTAGAAGTTATTTCTCTTATAGTGAAATTCAAAGATACAGATATTCAAGGAACTATCTCCTTTACAACCCACACAGTTTTTTCCAAAGCAAAATATTGGGGTTAGAATACACTAAGGTTTTAAATCTAAAGGAATTCCTGTTCAGACCAAGAATGGCAAGACTGCGCACTAAATGTATTCTACAACCCACAAATGCAGTGTCTCCTTATTCCTCTCAAATACAAAAGCCAGGATAGTTGTACATATATAGAAATCCCTGTACTTTAAGACCAACACTGGAGGTTAAAATGTCATAGGGGGTGAACCAGGCACCTTAGAACCAAAATAGAATACTCTGAGCACTTAGAACAATAGTCATCACAAGACAGTACTATAACCAAGCCAAAGTCAAGGGAAAAAAGTGCAGATATAAAATATCTCCTTTTGCTCTAGAGCCCAAAAGTTGATGCCTACCATTCTAGGTTGCCTAGACCTAAAAAGGCCCAGTATAGGAGTTAAAAGAAACTAAGGACCTGATAACAAATTTTCCTCACTGCAAAAGGTGTCCATACAGGGCCTCATCTTCTCCAAGCCTAAAAATCTCCAGAGTTCAGCTATCCAGCTGTTGCGAAGCTCAAAGATGCACTGGAACTTTCTTTTCCTGTCTAACTTCACACAAAGTTCCAGGCGCAAGACTCACGTGATTTTTCAGCGCAAAAGCAGAGAGCTCCTTAGTACTCACCTGTTTCAAACTATAGAGGGGAATTAAGACCCCTCCTTAAACACACAAGTAAGGCATAAGGCAAATAATGTCCAACCCTGCAACTCTGACGAGAGACACAGTACAGTGGCAATGCTCTTTAGGCAAGCCAGCTCTGTCTCTCTGTCTCTGTCTCACTCTCCCTCTCTCACCCTGACCCTCTGTCTCGCTCTCTCAGTACCAAGGGCAGGGACTCTGGCAAGACCCCGCCCCCCCATCTCCAAAGCGGGGTGGGCGGGAGGTGCCCGAGGAGTCCCGGTTCCCGCGCGAAGCTCAGAGACCAAAGGATTCTCTATTGTGGGGCTATGGATGGTGACGGGAAGCGGTCCGGCTCGAGCCGCGGGCTGAAGAGTAAGCCGAGGGCGCACTAGGCCCGCACCGCTGCCACTGCCGCCATGGAGCCGATCGCTGTCAGAAAACGACTCCGCCTGAGCAGCGGGAGGGTGGCCCCTGCCCTGCGCCGGCCCAGAGTGAATTCGTGCCTCAAGCTGTGTGGGAGGCGGGGGTCCCCGAGCCGTACCTCGGACACCTCGTCCTCGTCGCTACCAGAGGCACCACCTCCACCCCCGGTCCTCAGGACGGCAGCCGCCAACTTGAAATCCAGCGCCGCGGCGTCCCCTCCGCCCGCACCGCTGCCGCCGCCACCGACTCCCGGAGCCGGCCCGGCCTCCCCAAAGAGTCTCACGGTGCGGATTCCCAGTCCGACCCCTCCCGGCGGAGGCGGCTCCGAGGCCCCGGCTGGGGCGGATCGCGGAGCCACTGAGTCCAGATCCTCCTCAAAGGAGGTGCCGCCGCCTCCGCCGTCGGTCAGCATGGTTCTCACGCGAAGCCAGAGACGCTGCCGAGTCACTCGCGGCCGCGGCCACCGCCGCCGCCAATCCCGGGAAACGAGAGGACCAGCAGGAGGAAGAAGCGTCTCCTTCCCCCCCGTCCCAGCAGCGCCACTAACTTCTCACTGCCTAACCTGCTGCCTCCCGCCCCCACACTCGCCACTGGCTGCAGCTCCCCAGCGGCTGCAGCTCATTGGCCAAGGCGAGCCGTCGCTCAGACTCTTCGTCACGCGCCGCTCCCTGGCTCGCAGCCCCCAAGCTGCGTTGACCCGCGCAGGCCTAGGCGGTTGCGAACACCCGCCTACTATTCCCCACGTGCCGACTTCCGGTCTTTTTCTATGTCTATTGGCCAGTCTCGCTGACTATCGCGTCACGACCTTAAAGTGGATTAGTTGGCCTTGTGGTCAGTCATAGTGACCCCTGACAATGGAAAACTTCATTGGCGACAGAAAGTGTCGGTCACTTTGTCACAGGACGTCGCGTGGTACAATTGGCCGGTAAGTGTACCATTCATCCCGCCCCCATCTGAGGTGACGGGAAAGGGTTGGGGAATTTCCACTCTTGATTAAAATGACGGCCGAGGTGACGACCTGCAAGAATTGGTGAGATTTGGAGTGAATTCACCCAGCGCTTAGTGAGGCTCTTACGTCAGTGGTGCAAGAGGCGCGGAGGTAACGCAGTCCCCACCTGTCGCTCTCTGCCAGGCGCGGAGAGTTGCTGCACGCGGATTGGAGGGAAGAAGCTGTCAGTCTCAGGTAGGCTCCACCTTCCTGCCCGTCCCTGGTTGGAGGAGCGGCGCGTCAGTCACCAGAGAGGTCACCGCCTCTGGGACAGGGGACGCTGTGTAACCTCTGCTTCTGGCTCTTTGGGCGGGAGTAGGGGGCTGGGAGAGACGGCGGAGCGGGGTCGTTACGGCTGAGTGCCTCCCGCCTTTCCGAGAGGAGCCTAGCCCCACGAGCTGAGGGAACCAGAGAGCTGCTGAGGATGACCGCCCGGAGGCGATTCGGCCAGCCCGCGTGCCAGGACGTGGCTGGGCGCGGCAGTTCTACAACCTGCGGGCGGGGTCGCCCCTCGGGGCCGCGTTCTCTTGCCTGTGGAAGGCGGCGGGCCTGAGGGCTGGACAGCGCCATGCCTCAGTACCGGGAACTGTCCCACGAAGGAGGGTGGGAAGGCCGTGGACAGCGCGCGGAATCACACCGCGGGGCTGAATGCAGTGGTTAAGAGTGCGTGATCTGGAGCAATTTCGAGTTCTGGTGCCGCCACTTACTTACTGTGTGACCTCCGGGCGTTAGTTGTTTAGTCTCTGTGACTTTCAGTTCGTCCGTCTGTAAAATGGGGCTAATATTAATACCTCCCTCATTGAGTTGTTGTTATGAATAAATTGGTAATAACGTCAGGCGCTTAACAAAGTGCCAAACTTACAGCAAAGACTAACTTTTTTTAGTTACTTTTCCTTCAGGAGTCCTCCACCTGCCCCCTGGCTCCTGCCAGCCACACTAATTGTCTCTGTGATGCAAAACAAGGCTAGCTAAGGGGGTCTTCCCCCCTCAGAGGAGATCTCTGTACCTCTGTTAGCTCTATCTCTCTATCGCCTTTGTCAATAAAGAGGGCTTTAAAAGAACTAATGCTCTAACTAATCCTGTGATCAAAGATCGCAAGAAAGGCATTTGGGGAAGTTTGTATGGCAAATGTTCTTTGACCCTGAGAATGTCCATACGAGTTTAGCCAAGAGAGATTGGCTAAAAGCAAAAGCTTTGGCATTGTCTACTCTCTTGCAACTTTAACAAAGGGCCTTGTATATCTTGATTGTGTAATTTTTAATATTTCACCTCCCTTGAACTGGAATCTGAAAATTCTACAAAAAATGATTTTTAAAATGACTTTAAAATCGATTCTGCCAAACATTTATTTAAAGAGCAATTCGAAGATTGTGAACATTTCTTTGGCTTGGTAAATGCCCATTTTGGCATTTCACATGTCAAAAAGAGACAGTTTTCTATGAGCAGAACATTTTAGGTAAATGTTCTTTCTAGATAATACATTGTAGAAAATGTGGGGAAAGTACCTTTTCTAGAAAACTATTTTGATGTAAATGCCACGTACACTGGCTTTAGTTAGAATTTGTGGAACTTAATTAGCTCATATCTTCAGTAGGCATGTGTGACTAGGTCACAACTCAAACTAATAGCGCCAACAAAAGAAACCCAGCACTGCCCAACCCACTTCAGAGCTGGATTATCCAGAATTGGTATGGCTACATCCTTAGGCAAAAACAGGTATTGACTGGTGCAACAAAGGAACTGCTTGTCATTTCTACCACTATCACAAAAACAATTTCTGATGCAGCTGCCTGAACAAACTCCTTAAATTCATTACATGAATCTCAAGGACGGAGAAAGGAAATCTGGATATATACATTTCCCCCAGTATATTTGAGAGAGAAAAATACACTCTCTACTCAGTCCCTAGCAACCAACCCTGAGTATAACTGTGAGTATAATGATCAAGCAGTGATCTTTGTTTCACCAGGACCTTTACCTAAGACACTTGTTTTCAGTAGTTTGACAGTCAGTATTGGAGTTAGGAACTCTCAATCTCCTAGATTTTGGTAACTGCTATATAGATTGTATATTAAATATTGTATATTAGTATATTGTATATTAATACAATATATTAATATTTATTATATTAATGTGTATATTGTATATTAAATTTAATATTTCCATATATACCACATTCATGTGGTTTTACAAATGTGAAAACTAATTGAAAACTAATTGAGAAATCATATCAGGTAATACATTTGATGAATATATAAAGTCATACTCAATGTATTCAGTGTAAAATATCAATAAATACTAATGTGATTTAGTGGGTAACCTTGGTTTTGATATATATTAAGATGGTATTTACTACTGAAAGAAAAGTAATACACTGATTTTTCAAAGGCTGAATAAGTAGTGGAGCACAAAATCCCTCTTAAAAGTATATTTGTTGGAAATTAACATTAGAATAAAATGTTTTCCCACAGAAAACCAGTGGGAATATTTATTAGGGTCTAATTTAACATGTTTCAAAGCACTCTCTTCCTTTTGATCATCTTTCAGACAGGGAAGGAAAAAGGGAAACTGTATAGTCCAAGGATTTTTTTAACTTTGAGGTAATAAAAGCCTTTATTCCTCATAAGAAATATGAGATTGACAACTAAATTGTAGATACAGGGACTTTAGCTACATGTAGTTCTTTTACATGCAACCTGCATTTTCTCAAGACATTTAATTTCTGCATGTCAGTCCATCTCAGTTCAGCCCATGTATATAAGGAAAGAAGGATAAGTAAACCAACAAATTTGTTGCACTTGGTTGTTATGTCATTTAACCTTTATAATAACCCTATCAAGATTTCACCCAGGGCTTCCCTGGTGGCTCAGTGGTTGAGAGTCCGCCTGCCGTTGGAGGACACGCAGGTTCGTGCCCCGGTCCGCGAAGATCCCACATGCCGCGGAGCGGCTGGGCCCGTGAGCCATGGCCCCTGAGCCTGCAAGTCCGGAGGCTGTGCTTCGCAACGGGAGAGACCACAACAGTAAGAGGCCCGCATACCAAAAAAAAAAGAAAGAAAAAAAAAATAATTCACCCATTTTACAGATAAGGAAATTGAAACTCCAAAAAGGTTATATAACTTGCCCAAACATATAAGACCAGTATGTTAAAAGGCTAGGATTTGAATTTATTTCTGCCTGATCCCAAAACCCATGCTCTTCCCACTGTATCACTTTGATTCCATGGTACCCTCAAAGGTAGAGGAATTTCATCAATCAGGTAAACTGATATAATACTTCAACAATTATATCTTTATAAACCTGCTAATTAGGACTCTAGGTAAATTATCCCTGACTGCTACCAAATTTGATCTCTCTCTCTTTTGTAACAGTTGGAAACATTTAATTTAAAACTTATCTCCTGGTTTCTCCAACTATATTGTTAGTTTCTTAGACCATATAATTTCACATTAAAAAATCTGAATAGTTAATATATTAACATGGTTCACATTTCAAAAAGAATTTTAAAAATACGATGAAAGTAGTCCTTTTACTTTGTCCACTAAACACCCAGATCCCCTCATAAGCAAACCATGTTATCAGGTTTCTAAGTCTCCTTCTAGGAATGTTTATACATATATAAGCAATTTCGTACCTGTCTACTTTTTTAACACAAATGGCAGCATACTGTACACACTTCTGTATCTTGCTTTTTTCACCTAGTATATCGTAGAGATATTCCATGTCAGTATGTAAAGAGCTCTGTAATTCTTGTTTACTGCTTCATAGTATTCTGTTAACCAGGCATACTATAATTTATCTATCCAGTACTATAAACTGGATAGGAAACTATTGTTTCCTATAATAAACCTACTCTCTATCCTCCAGGAAGTTCTGGGCACAACTTAGTTCAACTGAAAAATAAAATTGCAACCAGGCTGAAGGCTACCACTTATTTGAGCTATACTTGAATATACCTGCAAGATGTAGGAAGTGGGCATGTTTTAAAAAACAAGGAGCTATGCCTGCAGCTGGATTACCCCACCACATAGCCTAAGAAAATTATACCAAATTATTCAGAAAATTTACTGAGCCTACCTGAAAATGGGAAAAGTGTATATATATATATATATATATATATATATATATATATATATATATAACTTCTAAAACTAACAAGTATATAAATACCTCTTGTAGTAGAATCACTCAGGTTCTCAGCAATGGAGAGAGGAGAGAACAATTAATACCCATATTCATTTTCTTCCTTGGGGTTCTATCAGGATTCCTTAATCCTTGAATTGTTTAACAGAGGACAGCATGTCAAGGAGAATATGCAATAGGGTTGAGAGGAAGTAGTAGGATTTGGTGGGAGGGTCTCTGAGTTGAGAATCAGAAATACCAAATCTACTTCAAGTGACTAGTATACTTCTGGGCGTGATGCTGTGCTCCTTGACCAAGAAAGTTTGTGTGTCCAGTTGACCTTTTGATGTACACTTTAAAGGTACATAACTTAAGAGACATTCCATACCACAAAACATAGTCATCACTTTAAATCAAATATCATACATGTATGGAAAAAGTATGGTAGGTTACATGTAAAACCAAGATGTTAATAGTAATTATCTTTGGGGTAATAGATTTGTACAGAGATTTATAAAATTCTTTTTTGAATATTTATTTTCTAGGCTTTTCTTTTTTACTTTTCCACAGTGAACATATACTTTTTGTGTAATAAAAGTTTTTTCAAATATTTCAAATTAGTTTTGCAATTTTTTCACATGTACATTCAACCAACATTTATTTAATTCCTGTTGTGTGCATGGCACTTTGCCAAGTCTTTAGAGAAAACATAAAAGAAGCAGAAGATAATGTACTTCTTTTCAGTTACACTGATGCATATACTTATTGACTGATGATTAGGTAGATAAAATGCACGTGGGGATAATAGAGAACAGTCTTAAACAACAGAAAGACAAATTCAAGACACTATAATAAACTATTTTGCAGTATTGAGTAGGTAGAAAGTAATAGAGAAATCAAAATAGAGTAAGTTTATTTAGGAAAAAGCTTTTTTTTTTACATCTTTATTGGAGTATAATTGCTTTACAATGGTGTGTTAGTTTCTGCTTTATAACAAAGTGAATCAGTTATACATATGTTCCCATATTTCTTCCCTCTTGCGTCTCCCTCCCTCCCACCCTCCCTATCCCACCCCTCCAGGCGGTCACAGAGCACCGAGCTGATCTCCCTGTACTATGCGGCTGCTTCCCACTAGCTATCTACCTTATGTTTGGTAGTGTATATATGTCCATGCCTCTCTCTCGCTTTGTCACAGCTTACCCTTCCCCCTTCCCATATCCTCAAGTCCATTCTCTAGTAGGTCTGTTAGGAAAAAACTTTGATTATTATCATTTTGAACTAGGAACTAACTGAGGGAAATAGAAGAGGTAAAGCCTTCCAAATGGAAAGGAATGGTTAAAAGAATAACTTGGTCAGTGCAGAGAAATCAGAAAGAGGATTAAAGAGAAATTTGGTTAAAGAAATGTTGAATGCTGGACTGAGGGCTTTAAATTTCGGTTCGTAGTTACTGAAAAGCAAAGTTACCAAGATAAAAATTGTCAAAGGGAGATTACAACTTTTTGTTTTGTTTTGTTTTGTTTGGGCTGCATTGTATGAGTTGGGATATGGAACAAGGAGGTACTGGAGTCTAGGAAACAAGCAGTCTTGCTGTTGTGCTTAGGCCAGGTGTGAGGTAATGAAAGCCTGAGTCAGGGGAGTGGCTATCAAAATGAGAGAATGGAACTGTCAGCAAGCATAAGAATCAGCATGACTTGATGCCTGATGAAATGTGGGGAACAGTAGAGTTAGGAACAAAAGTTACTCTAGAGAAATCAATACAAACTTTCTGAAGGGAAATGTGGTATTATGTATCAAGATCCTTTCTTTAAATTTTTATTTCCTCCTATTAGAATGGCTAAAATCCAGCAAACTGACAGTACCAATTGCTGGTGAGGATGCAAAACAACAGCAGCTCTCATTCATTGCTGATGAGAATGCAAAATGGTACAGCCATTCTGGAAAAGAGTTTGGAAGGTTCTTACTATGCTAAACATGGTCTTACCATACAATGCACAATTGCACTTCTAAATATTTACCCATTGATTTGAAAACTTATATCCACATAAAATCCTGCATGGGGAAGTTTATAGCAGCTTTCTTCATAATCATTGCTTCTGGAAGCAACCATGGTGTCCTTCAATAAATGAATGGGTAAACAAAGTGTGGTACAGCCATACAATGGAATACTATAAAAAGGAATGAGCTGTCAAACCATGCACAGACAAAGATGAATTTTAAATGCATATTGTGAAGTGAAAGAAGCCAGTTTGAAAAGGCCACATATTGTATGATTCTATTTATATGACATTCTGGAAAAGGCAAAACTATGGAGATAGTAAACAGATCAATGTGCCAGGGGTTGAGGTGGGGGAAGAGTTGAATAGGTGAAGCACAGAGGATTTTTTGGGGTGGTAAAGTTCTGTATGATATTGTATTCTGTATGATACTGTAATAGTACATACATGACACTATTCATTCGTCAAACCTATAGAACTTTACAGTACAAAGAGTGAAATTTAACGTATGAAAAAAATTTTTTTAAATCATTTAGTAGTCCAGAGGATCCCAGAATGGAATGCAGACTATGGCAAAAGAATCTAATTGTATCACAAATGTGCAAAACAGGACTTCCCTGGTGGCACATTGGTTAAGAATCTGCCTGCCAATGCAGGGGACACAGGTTCAAGCCCTGGTCCGAGATCCCACATGCCGTGGAGCAACTAAGCCCATGCACCACAACTACTGAGCCTGAGCTCTAGAGCCTGCAAGCCACAACTACTGAGCCCAAGTGCCACAACTACTGAAGCCTGCGCGCCTAGAGCCCATGCTCCACAACAAGAGAAGCTACCACAATGAGAAGCCCACGCACCGCAACGAAGAGTAGCCCCCGCTTGCCGCAACTAGAGAAAGCCCGTGCGCAGCAATGAAGACCCAATGCAGCCAAAAATAAATAAATAAATAAGTTTATTTTTTTAAAAAAATGTGTGAAACAACCTCACTGAAGGAAGTGAAGGAAAAATATACTGACCTACGTAACTTTGGAAATGAGTGGTGGCTCTAAGACTAAAGACAAAAGGAACAGCACATAAGCGCTGTACTATGCTTGATCAAGTTGTTTCCCATGGAGATTATGCATTAACAGTTCTGAAACCACTATGTATGTGTACTGGAACTGAACAATTATGTAAATGGATGACAGATTGTGGGAGCCTACTTTCTCACTGTTAGAGTGGGAGACTACAGATGAGCAAGGGGAATAGGCTAGAATGATCTGTGTGGTGATGGGTTAGAGCTGGAAACATGAGTATGAACTCATATTTAGTTTACTATAGTTACAAGTGAATATATGTAGAAATATGTGTAGGTATGTATATTACACAAGTTAGTATACACATATTTTTTTTTGCTCTGTCAGCTAGAAATGACATTCCAGTAGCAACATGCACACCTTATACTCCTGGTTTTTAATATCGTTCTTCAATAAAAGGAACCATGGCTGCTTAGAGAAATGACTGATTCTAGGACTGGGGCAGTAAATATATTGTACAAGATGAGCCTGGATCATCTTATAGTGCCAGAAAGTAAGAAAGTACTAAACATACAGACATACACAGAATAATGAGGGTATCTCAGAGAGATACAGGAGCTAACTGAAAGAGCTCCCAATGGCCAAAGCTGGGACAATTTGAGCAAATAATTAGTATTGGATTATAACCCGAAGTATAAAATAAATATCCACGAGTTCATATGTATATAAGTAAATGATTGAATAAATAAATGAATGGAGAGAATAGATAAGTCTTCCATGCACAAGAATTCCAAATTTATGTAGATACTTTGCCCTCAAGGAGGTGAAGCATAACTCCCTTTTCCTTAAGTGTAGGCTGTGCTTAGTGACATCCTTCCAAAGAGTACAGTATGGAAAAGGGAGGGGGAAGGGTAACTTTATAGTGGAGAAACCTGACAAACACTACCTCAGACAGGTGTCAAGATTAACATCAACAGTGATAAATCATGTTAATAGTATGTATCCTTGATATGTGCAAGCAGTATGAAAACTGTCATAGTCAAGAGGAGCCTAAGGAGACATGATGACTAAATGTAATATGATATCCTGAATGGGATTCTGGAACAGGAAAAGGACATGAGGTAAACATGAAGGAAATCTGAATGAAGTATGGACCTTAGTTAATAATAATGTATCAATTAGCTAATAATAATGTATCAGTGTTGGCTCATTAATTGTGACAAATGTACCATACTAATGTTAAGATGTTAGTTACAGAGGAAACTGGGGATGGGCTATTTAGGAACTCTGTACTATCTTTGCAACTTTTCTTTAAATCTAAAACTATTCCAAAATTTAAAGTTTTTATTTTAATTAAGTTATTTTATTTTTATTCTTACATTTATTTATTTTATTTTTATTGTTCCAGTTTTATTGAGATATAATTGACATAATTATTGACACTAATTGTATTAGTTTAAGGTATACAACATAATGATTTGATACATGTATATATTGCAAAATGATTAACCACAGTAAATTTAGTTAACATATGTCACCTCAGTTAGTTTTTTTTATTGTGACGAGAACTTTTAAAATCTACTCTTATAAAAGTTCATTTTAAAAAATGTTTATTTCTTGGACTTCTAAGAATTTACCTTTAAGAGTTATTTAGACATGGCACAAAATATCATATAGTAAAAAAAAAAAAAAAAAATCAATACAACCTAAATATCTAACAGGAATTAATTGATGTTAACTCGATTTTGGTATACAATTTGGTTCTATAGTTATTAAAAATGAAGTTCACATTATATTAAATAAAAGATAAAATTATAAAACAGAGCATATATAGTATTCCCAATACGCTAGAATGGATAGAATATTCCCAAACATCAAAATGACATACACCAGACAGAGAGATTATCTGTGGATGGTGGGATAATGGGTGTTTTTATTTATTTTATTTATTTATGTTTTCAATTTTTCTATACATAGTATAGTACTCTGGTGATCAGGAAAATAAATTTAATATAGTTTGTAAGAAAAAATCACTTTATGTATAAAATCAGGGAACTGATCAAATGGGATATTTATTGGCAGTGTTAGAAAAATTAAGCAGGAACAATTATTTTTCAGATAAAGAAGATGATGATGACTTCATCCTATGTGTTTGGTTTCAAACAGCAATGGAGGGAACTTAGCCAATATAGAACATTACATGGTAAGTCTGCAAGAAACCCTCAAGAGAAACATACTGAACAGAAACAGATAAAGAGGGACTTCCCTGGTGGTCCAGTGGTTGGGACTCCATACTCCCAGTGCAGGAGGCCCGAGTTCAATCCCTGGTCGCCGAACTTAGATCCCACATACCGCAACTACGCCTGTGTGCCCCAACTACTGAGCCCGCGTGCTCTAGAGCCCATGCGCTGCAAGGACGAACCAGCACAGCCAAAAATAAATACATAAGTAAATAAAATTTTAAAAAAGGAACAAATGTTTTTACTATAACTGGAAACAAATTTTTAAAAGATGTCAAGTTGTAGCTTTGCTTTCCACAAAAAGAAACATTTTTATGCAGAAAGGTCATGTGGTTAGCAATGAAGGTGAAGTCACTTTCCCCCCAGGTGAATCCTTGGTGAATATATTTTGGGTATTGCCTCCACTGAAAGATGCATACTGAAAATATGAGTACTAGCAGCAATTCTATGAGCTTCCCGCCATCCCTCAGTACTAATTAAAAGGGAAGGTCAAGAATCACACTGAGGAATAAGTACCAGCAAGTATATAAGGGTTCAGCCCAGATGCACTGGTCACAGTTGCATGAGCACTTTGACAAGAAGAGGGTTCGAAGAGCCTGCAATCAGGCTCTCCCTTGGAGAAACACAGAACCCTATCATGTGCATCGCAATGAAGCCCCCACCTATCCCATTCCACACTTGGGAAACCTGAGGCTAACCACTCCAAACATCCTCTTGTGCCCTACGACTTGGGCAGCCACACCCATCTTTTGTAGAAGCTCTTCTTTACTGGTACCACGGCATTCTGCCATAGACTTTAGAAGGTCCCACGGCTGGAATGGAATCTCATGGTTTGGAAACTGATGGGAGAACAGTTAAATAGTAAACCCCACAGCAAGAATCAGCTTATCTTTCAGGTCATGGTGGTCTGGCACGTAGTAAATCACTTTTGAATCAGAAGGGCTCTTAAGGAGTCCTTTAGTCTTTTTAATAAACACTCCCGGGTCTTCCCTGGTGGCGCAGTGGTTAAGAATCCGCTTGCCAATGCAGCGAACACGGGTTCGAGCCGCGGTCCACATGCCGCGGAACAACAAAGCCTGTGCGTCACAGCTACTGAGCCTGCACTCTAGAGCCCGTGAGCAACAACTACTGAGCCTGCGTGCTGCAACTACTGAAGCCCACGTGCCTAGAGCCTGTGCTTCACGACAAGAGAAGACTGCAATGAGAAGCCCGCGCACCGCAATGAAGAGTAGCCCCTGCTCGCCGCAACTAGAGAAAGCCCGCGCGCAGCAACGAAGACCCAGTGCAGCCAAAACTAAATAAATTTATAAAAAACTAAACATCCCTCCTTTTAATAAAGGAGGAACTGGAGGAATGGGCATTAGGGTCAATACCTTGCTGGAAAATCTCTGAGGTTCCTCTATGACCCTGTCTATCTAACCCTCCGATGTTTCCTGTAAGAATCAGAAGTGCATCATTGTTTACCAAAGTCAGGAGCGAACAAGCCCAGGATTCCAGCTCGGGGAGGAATTTTGGCTTATACGTGAGAACTGAGTCATTCTGAAGGCTGATCTTGGAGACTCTAGTGGAGTGTTTGAACTCAATTCAGTTTACCACACCCCTTGCTCATCAAGGCAGGCTCATAAATCAGGAGACACAGCATGGCATTTACCTTCAGGTCAGGTAACAGTGCCACCTCCCAGATGTTCTGCCCCAAAGAAGTGGCATGGTGTCTACTATGGCCCCGAAAGTATACCCATAGATAGTCTAGTTGAGACATGAGTCTGGTACAAGTTCACAGAAGCTGTAAGGAAAATTGTGGTCAGGACTCTACCTTGAAACTTCTCACCTAGAGGGCCTTCTTAAATCCTGGCATTGGCACCACTGGTGACAAGGAAGAAAAAAACAGCCAGGGTTGGACTTTTCCAGCAGAGATCTAGTGGATGCAAAAGGTTTGTCAGTTGAAGAAGATTCCTTCACCAATACAAGAATTATGTAGGACAAATGTCTGAGAAATGGGCAAACCTGTCAGTGGCCTCTGGTGTTTAGCTAAAGCCCTAGACTGTCCCAATGCCTCTGCCCATAAGCTGGCAGCTTTTTTATCTGAGACTGAGCTGTAATAGAGAGTCTTAAGAAAGCAGCAATATTGCTCTATCTACTAGAGATTTTAGAGGAATACTAGGATTCCTGGAGAGTGACCAAAGGATTCAGAAATATTAAAAAACCCAAGAGCAATGGTGAGACCACTATTCAGTCCCTGATCATCTCCTGCCCAGCAGTTACACTAAACAAGTCCCATGTTGCTCTCTCATATACCTTTAGCAGGAGTGAAAATTGATACAGTCTTTAGGGAAATCAGTTTGGAGGTGCCTTCAAATTTAAAAAAAAATTTTTCAAAGAATAAATTTATTCTATTTTATTTATTTATTTATTTTTGGCTGCGTTGGGTCTTCGTTGCTTCACACAGGCTTTTTCTCTGGTTGCCGCGAGCAGGGGCTACTCTTCGTTGCGGTGCACGGGCTTCTCATTGTGATGGCTTCTCTTGTTGCAGAGCACGGGTTCTAGGAGCGCAGGCTTCAGTAGTTGTATGGCATGCGGGCTTAGTTGCTCCACAGCATGTGGGATCTTCCCGGACCAGGGCTTGAACCTGTGTCCCCTGCATTGGCAGGCGGATTCTTAACCACTGTGCCACCAGGGAAGCCCAGCCTTCAAATTTTTAAATGTGCATACCCTTTGATTAGCAAATCCACTTCCAATTCTGGGGGAATAGTGCCCAGAGACACTCACACATGAGCTCAAAAATATTTGTACAAGGAAATTCATTGAAACCTTGCTTGTCCATCAATAAGAAAGTGGCTAAGTTGCAGTACAGCTATAAAACGACCTGGTATACACTTGTTAAAAAGAATGAATGAAAACTCCAAGTAAAATGTTCATGGTAAACTGCTGAGCAAAAAAATATATGCAATTATTTCTGCTTTTGAGTAAAAGTATTTTATTCGTACACTTATTGTTTGAATTTGTTTACAATGATCATATAACACTTTTGCAATAATAGATTTCCAAAAGCACCCGCCATTATTACCTTTAAACTAAGAAGTTGGTAGATGATTTTTTTAAATTTTAAAATAGCTCTATTGTTGTAATGTTACTTGTCCAATAAATTAAAATTGGGAGGAAAAAGCAAATTCATTAAAATTTAGAATGTACTTTTTTTTTGCGGTACGCGGGCCTCTCACTGCTGTGGCCTCTCCCGTTGCGGAGCACAGGCTCCGGACTCACAGGCTCAGCAGCCATGGCTCACGGGCCCAGCCGCTCCGTGGCATGTGGGATCTTCCCAGACCAGGGCACGAACCCGCGTCCCCTGCATCAGCAGGCGGACTATCAACCACTGTGCCACCAGCGAAGCCCTAGAATGTACTTTTTAAGGTCAGATATAGAGAATTATATTTAACTCAGAGAAATGTGAACTTAGGGGAGAACTATTTTACATATATTTTAATATACACGCACATACACACACATATATTGCCACAGTTCTCATAGTATGGTTTATAGACTCCTGGAGGCCCCAAGGCCTTTTCAGGGCTGTGGAATCAAAACTGTTTTCATTATAATTCTAAGATACAACTCTTCACTGTGTTGACTTTTTGATAGTATGAAAGCAATGGTGGGTAGAGATTTCCCTGGTGGTCCAGTGCTTAAAACTCCATGCTCCCAATGCAGGGGGACCAGGTTTCATCCCTGGTCAGGGAACTAGATCCCACATGCTGCAACTAAGACCCGGGGCAGCAAAATAAATATTTAAAAAAAAAAAAAAGCAATGGTGGGTAAAAATTGCTGGTGCCTCAGCACGATTCAAGGCAATGGTATCAAACTGTACTAGTAGTTAATGTAGTCTTCTCCACTCAGCACACAAAGGGGAAAAGAAGCCAAATTTAATACGAATATCCTTAATGGAGCAGGTAAAATTAATTTTATTAAAACTCAACCCTTGGGACTTCCACGGTGGTCCAGTGGTTAACACACCACGTTCTAAATGCAGGGGGCCCAGGTTCAATCTCTGGTCAGAGAACTAGATCCCACGTGCATGCCACAACTAAGAGCCCGCATGCCGCAGCTAAAGGATCCTGCGTGCCACAACTTAAGGATCCTGCATGGCTCAACGAAGATCCTGCACACAGCAACGAAGATCCGTGTGCCACAACTAAGACCCAGTGCAGCCAAATAAATAAATAAATATTAAAAACAGAAAACAAAACTCAACACTTGAGTACATATATTTTAAATATTCTATGTGAGGAAATGGGAAGTATACATAAAGCACTTCTGCTATACATTGCTTGCCTCAAGAACATGATTGTCTCAAGGAAAAAGACTTAGGCAGCAAAGCTGAACTTTCCAGTTGCAAAGCTGAACTAACCACTTTTTCATGGAATACCATTTTTACATGAAAAGTGTGACTGACAGATAAGTTTTGGCAATTCAGACTTGTGTATTTGGCAGACATTTTCTGGAGCCTGCCATCTGAAGGGAAACAGCTGACAGTATTTGTTTCCAGTTATAAAATTCAGGCTTTGGGGCAAAAATGAGGATTTTGCAAAATTGTACCCACTACCATTGGTTTACAGTTTCCCAAAACTTAAAAGACTTTTCTGAAGAGATAGTGATAATACTTTTTAAAATATTTATTTATTTATTTGGCTGCGTCGGGTCTTAGTTACCGCATGTGGGACCTTCGTTGCCGCGTGCAGGATCTTTTAGTTGCAGCATGCGAACTCTTAGTTGCGGCATGCAGGATCTAATTCCCTGACCGGGGATAGAACTCGGGCCCCCTGCATTGGGAGTGTGGAGTCTTAACCACTGGACCACCAGGGAAGTCCTGAGATAGTGATAATATTAACAAATGTGGTTTTCGATATTATATAATTAAATGTGTCAGTATTTGCAAGACCTACATAACTCAGTGGACCAATATTTCCCAAATGACCAATGGCTGATGTTACAAACCCATATATGAGTAAAACAACCATCCAAAGATAGACCAATGAATTTTAATGTAACAGAATATGAAAAGTTTATAGTTATGTTTTCAACCTTTACAAAATTAACAGTCGTTTAATTTTGGTGTGGTATTAAAGGGAGTAACCACAATTATCTGGAAAAGCCATTAAAATATTTTTCCCTTTTCCAACTACATATCTGTGTGAGTCCAGATTTGGTTCATGTTATTCAACCAAAATACTATATTGCAGTTGACTGAATGTGGAAGCAGATAGGAGAATCCATCCATCTTTTATTAAGCCAGACATTAAAAATTCCACCCTTGGGGCTTCCCTGGTGGCGCAGTGGTTGAGAGTCCACCTGCCGATGCAGGGGACACGGGTTCATGCCCCGGTCTGGGAAGATCCCACATGCCACGGAGCGGCTGGGCCAGTGAGCCATGGCCGCTGAGCCTGCGCATCCGGAGCCTGTGCTCCGCAACAGGAGAGGCCACAACAGTGAGAGGCCCGCGTACCGCAAAAAAAAGAAAAAAAAAAAAACAAAAAAAACTTCCACTCTTCTCATTAAATTATTTTTGTTTTGAAAGATCATGGACTTGCCTGGTGGCACAGTGGTTAAGAATCCTCCTGCCAATGCAGGGGACATGGGTTCGAGCCCTGGTTTGGGAGGATCCCACGTGCTGCGGAGCAACTAAGCCCATGTGCCACAACTACTGAGACTGTGCTCTAGAGCTTGTGAGCCACAATTACTGAGCCCACAAGCCACAACTACTGAGTCTGTGAGCCACAACTACTAAAGCAAGCATGCCTAGAGCCCATGCTCCGCAACAAGAGAAGCCACTGCAATGAGAAGCCTACGCACCACAACAAAGAATAGACCCCGCTCGCCGCAGCAACGAACACTCAACACAGCCAAAAATTACTTAATTAATTAATTAATTTTTAAAACTATGTAACTCGTGTTCACAGTTATGCAATGAAATTACGGATTTTTAAAAATTCCTCAGTTTAAATTTCTGTTGCAGTAAATATTGGTAGACAAAATATCAATAGACAAAGCCTACATATATAAACAAGAGCTCTTTGGGTCTGTAATAAGTTTTCAGAGTGTAAAGGGGTTCTGAGATCAAAAAGTTTCAGAGCTGCTGCAGTACTATAGTATAGCGGTTCCAGCAGTGGCAGAAGAATGGAGGAGATGACCTATGGAGACTCTGCTGGGTTTTCAGTCTTTTCCCACTCAGCCACTGCTCATCTTTAGCCCAGCAGTCAAAGCATGGGAACAAGAGCTCTGAACTGTGCTCTGGGTATCTCTGATGTGAGTTTATGAAAGGGAAAAGGCACTTCTTTCCCTTCTTCTCCCTGTCTAAGTCTCCAGATAAGACTTATGGGTTGTGCTGGGTAAAGAGAGAGACTAGGAAAGGGAAGATGAGAGTGAGGCACCTGCACAGCTATTAAGGCATTTAGAAACTCCGAAGTTAGCTGGTAAAGACAAACTTTCAGGGGCCACGTCTGGTCCACTTGGGCTCAACAGCATGAACAGGAAGGAGCCAGGGACATCCCCTAAAGCAGTAATACTCGGATTCCCTTCCTCCTGCTCTGGCCCATTTCTTAAAATAGCCTAAACCCTTCAATGGCCTTTAAGAACCAACAGTACCACCTGGTTAATTAGAATAGATCAACATGAAATCAAGTTTAAAGAGAAAAAAAATGTAAACCAACATAATAACAACTGCTACTTTCCCATATACCTCCCGTTCCACCTCCACATTCACCTAAGCTTCTACTTTCCTCCTACCATCCACCCCTCCCCTGGCCTGAGCCCTTCTCTCCTTAGGCTATTGCTGATTCATTAGGGATATAGTCACTAGGATGGGGAATTTAGGCATAAGACATTTCACCATGATTTGATACTCCTTTGTGCCATTTACTGGCTGTGTGAACATGCAGATCACTCTCCTTCTCTGGACCCTCAGTTTCTGCATCTTCAGATGAGATGATCTTCCAGCTCTGTGATCCTATAGTTATTAATGAACAGGAGATATGTCCAGGCTGGAGCTAAGGACTCTGAAATAAAAGTCATTGAAAAGAGCAGAGAATCTAGAGAGGGAACAAAGCTCTAGTTTGCATCATTACACATCCCCTTTGGACATGGATATATTCATGGGAGATGAACAAACACAGGTCTCTGAAAACAACCCGGAGAAACCTCCCAAGGCCATGATTCTTCCCTTGGGTTCACTTAGCTAGTACGTTCCAAGAGTTGGTATTGGAGAATTCCCCAGTTCTTGCCCAGCAGTGGTAATTTCTTTCGTCTTGGAGGCCCTAGAGGCTTTCAACTTCCCTGTTGTGACTTTTCTAATTAGATATCGGGCTCTGGCCTCTACAATTCTTTTTATTTTTTTAACACCTTTATTGAAATATAATTCACATGTCACACAGTTCTTCCAAAGTGTATATTTCAGTGACTTTTGTTATATTCACAGAGTTGTAGAACCATCATATCTATTTTAGAACATTTTCATCACCCTTAAAAAGAAACCCTAAACCCATTAGCCATTATCTCTCAACACCCCAGGTCCCAAGCCCTAGGCAACCACTTGTATACCTTTTTGTCTTTATAGATTTACCTATTCTAGATAGTTCATATAAATGGAATCATACAACATGTGGTCCTTTGTGACTAACTTCTTTTACTTAGAATGATGTTTTCAAGGTTCATCAATGTTGTAGCATTTATCAGTGCTTTGTTCCATTTTATTGCTGAATAACATTGCACTGTATGGGTATAACACATTTTGTTTATTCATGAGTTTGGGTTGTTGGGTCATTTTGGGTTGTTTCCACCTTTTGGCTATTGTGAATAATACTGTTATGAACATTGGTGTACAAGTGTCTGAGTGCTTGGTTTCAATTCTTTTGGGTATATACCTAGGAGTATAATTGCTAGGTCATATATTAATTCTGTGTTTAACTTTTATTTATTTATTTTTGGCTGCGTTGGGTTTTTGTTGCTGCATGCGGGCTTTCTCTAGTTGCAGTGAGCAGGGGCTACTCTTTGTTGTGGTGCACGGGCTTCTCATTGTGGTGGCTTCTCTTGTTGCAGAGCATGGGCTCTAGGCACGCGGGCTTCAGTAGCTGTGGCACACTGCTCAGTAGTTGTGGCCAATGGGCTCTAGAGAGCAGGCTCAGTAGTTGTGGCGCACGGGCTTAGTTGCTCCACAGCATGTGGGATCTTCCTGGACCAGGGCTCAAATCCGTGTCCCCTGCACTGGCAGGTGGATTCTTAACCACTGCGCCACCAGAGAAGTCCTGTGTTTAACTTTTTGAGGAACACAAACTGTTTTCCAGGGCTGCTGTACCATTTTACATTCCCACCAACGATGTGTGAGGGTTCTAGTTCCTCCACATCCTTACCAATACTTGTTGTTTATAGCCATCCTAGTGGTGATCAATGGTATTTCATTGTGGTTTTGAATTGTGTTTCTCTGCTGGCTAATGATGTTGAGCATCTTTTCATGTGCTTATTGGCCATTTATATATCTAAATAAATGTTTATTTAGATCCCTTGTCCATTTTTAAATTGGGTTATTTGTCCCTTTTATTATTTTTTTTACATCTTTATTGGAGTATAATTGCTTTTGTCCCTTTTATTATTGAGTTGTAAACTAGATAAAAGTCCCTTATAAGATATATGATTGCAAATATTTCTCCCATTCTGTGGGTTGTCTTTTCATTTTCTAGATAGTATCATTTGGAGCACAGAAGTTTTAATTTTTTTTTTTTTTTTTTTTTTTTTTCAGTATGCGGGCCTCTCACTGTCGTGGCCTCTCCCGTTGCGGAGCACAGGCTCCGGACGCGCAGGCCCAGCGGCCATGGCTCACGGGCCCAGCCGCTCCGCGGCATGTGGGATCTTCCTGGACCAGGGCACGAACCCGTGTCCCCTGCATCGGCAGGCGGACTCTCAACCACCGTGCCACCAGGGAAGCCCAGAAGTTTTAAATTTTGATGGTGCCCAATTTATTTTTTTATTTTGTTATTTGTGCTTTTGGTGTCATATCTAAGAAACCATTGCCAAATCCAAGGTCATGAAGATTTATACCTATGTTTTCTTCTAAGAGGTGGTTTAGCTCTTACATTTAGGTTTTTGATCCATTTTGAGTTAATTTTTGCATATGGTGTGAGGTAGGGGTCCAACTTTATTCTTTTGTGTATAGATATCCAGTTTTCTCAGCACCGCTTGTTGAAAACACTATTCTTTCACCATTAAATTGTCTTGGCACCCTCATCAAAAATTAATTGACCATAAGTGTGAGGGTTTGTTTCCGGACTGTCAATTCTATATGTCTTTCCTTATGCCAGTACTACATTGTCTTGATTACTATACCTTTGAATTAAGTTTTGAAATTGGGAAGTGTGAGTCCACCAACACAGTTCTTCATTTTCAAGATTGTTCTGGCAATTCTGAGTTGGCCTCTACTATTCTTACCCCAAGGGACAAGGCCTCATCCACACCACTTCTTCCAAGGTATACATTATGGTCGCCTACAACCCTAATCCTCAGACTCTCCAGCCTCATCCTGAAATTTTCTCTCCCTCACTCCTCCACTCTAGTTATGTGGGCCTTTTCTCATTTTCTCAAAGATTCTGAAGTCCTTCCTGTCTGAAGGCCTTTGCACTGATATTCCCTTTGCCAGAAATGCTTCCCCTCCATCCCCTCCTCCCTATTCTCAAGGCTGACTTCTTTTTGTCATTCAGGTCTCTGCTCAAATGTTAATCTAAGGTAGTCACCCACCTTCTTTATCACATTAACTTGTGTATTGTACTTATCAGTGTCTGAAACAGTCTTATGTATATATCTTTATATATTTATTTATTTTCTGTCTCCCCCTACTATAATGGATACTCCAGGAGAATAGAGATCTTGTCTTATTTAACACTGAATTCCAACATACAAACACTGCCTGACACATAATAGATATTTAATACCTACATATTTGTTGAATGAATGAATGAGTAAATGAATGAAGTGATCCATCAAGCCCTGGACAGCTCCTATACTGGGATTCAGCACCAAGAAGAGAGGTAAGAAGCAGTGAACTGGTCCTCAAACCAGGATTAATTACTTTCCATGTATTCATCTCCCATGTTGCACCAGTCAGCAATTTCTCCCTCCTTTTATTTGGAAGTTTCCCTGAAATCCTCCTTCTAACATGTGACTAATTTGAGAAGTAGATACAGACACATTCCTGCCTCCCCCAATATCTGCTGTGAATTGCTCTCAGGAAAAATGACCAAAGATGTCTCTGACCTTAGTATATATGGACAAATGCACACTCAGGTCCATTTGCAAAGACAAAAATCTAGAGTGTTGGGCAGCATGAGGCACTGGACAAGAGGACAGAAGAACACAGAACTAGGAAGATGAGAACCCAGAACCTTAGGGAGAATCAGAACTTCAAGTAGACAAACAACAACAACAACAACAAACAAAAACAAAGAAGAACTTCAAGTAGAGAACCCAGAAATTCACATTATAACAACGTTTGAGTCCAATTCCCATGAAAGTTTGAGAACCATTGTTCCACAGCTACAGACTGGAGAGGAGAGAATATAGGTTACTGATAGGGAGAGATTTTCCCTGGGGCTTGGGAGGCTCTAATAACTGTCTATGCAGCACTAGGTCTTTCATCTAAAGATCTTAAAGAGTGCTCACTTTGGCAGCACATATACTAAAGATCTTAAAGAATGTTATAGGCATTAATTAACCCTCGCAGCACCCTAGAATCCAGGCTCTTGTCCCCATTTTACTGACAGAAAACTGAAGTCTATGGGTTAGAGCCTGGAAAGGAATATCTCAGGCCCATATGGTCTGGACTGACCAAGCTAAGGGCTAAGTCTGAAGCCAGTACTTCAAAATCTTTCCCATGGGCTTCCCTGATGGCGCAGTGGTTGAGAGTCCACCTGCCGATGCAGGGGACACGGGTTCATGCCCCGGTCTGGGAAGATCCCACATGCCGCAGAGCGGCTGGGCTCGTGAGCCATGGCCGCTGGGCCTGCGTGTCCGGAACCTGTGTTGCATGGCGGGAGAGGCCACAACAGTGACAGGCCCGCATACCGCAAAAAAAAAAAAAAAAAAAATCTTTCCCATATGACAGTGGTTCCCAATCTAAAGAGTATAGAGCTCTTGGGAATTCCCTGGCAGTCCAGTGGTTAGGACTCTGTGCTTCCACTGCAGGGGACACGGGTTCAATCCCTGGTCGAGGAACTAAGATCTCGCATGTCACCCTGGAACAGCCAAAAAAAAAAAAAAAAAAAGACTATAGAGCTCTTAAATTCATGTGTATGGGGGACTTCCCTGGTGGTCCAATGGTAAAGAATCCTCCTTACAATGCAGGGGACACAGGTTTGATCCCTGGTCAGGGAACTAAGATCCCACATGCCGTGGGGCAACTAAGCCCACACGCCACAACTACTGAGCTCGTGCACCCTAACTAGAGAGCCCACATGCCACAAACTACAGAGTCCACGCACTCTGGAACCCACACGCCACAACTACAGAGACCACACGCCACAACTAGAGAAGAGAAAATCCGCATGCACAACTAGAGAGAAGCCCGTGCGCCGCAACAAAAGATCCTACATACCTCAATGAAGATCCCACATGCCGCAACTAAGACCCTATGCAGCCAAAAATAATAAATCTTAAAAAAAAAATTCATGTGTATGTTTACCATCCTTGACTGCAGGCAGATGATAATTTGGCTGGTTCCTTGTCACTCAGGTCTTACCTTAAGGTCACCTCCTCTGAGAAGCCTTCCCTGAACATCCATCTTAAGTAATGTCTTCTCCCAGTCCTTATATTACCCTGTTTGATTTTCTTCAGAGTATTTACCATTATCTGAGATGAACTTATTCATTGTTTGTTACTTCTATCCTTCACTACAATGTAAACTCCATGAAATCAGGAACCTTATCTGACAGGATACTGTCGATGTTCAGTAAGTATTTGCTGAATATTTAAATAAGTCTAAATGAAGATGTTTTCAACAATATGTAGATGCTGTTAAAATGAACAAAATATACAATTATCTAAGTTTAAATGATACTTTTGATATATATTTCTCTCCATCAATAGATACTTAGACTATAATGTTAGGATCCTTCTTTATAACATTAAAAAGAGCCATCAGAATTTCCACTTCTGGCATTGTATGGATTAAAATTTCTGAACAACCTAAATAACTAAATGCTAGGTTAAACAACTAAAATGCTAGGTTAGATATAATTTTTAACTTTAAAATTCATAGACGAACTGGCTCAAAAGTAATGAGTTAGCATGATCCTAAAACAAATTTTAACCAGAAACACTTTGCTGTGAAACATTTTCTTACTTCAAGAATGATACCATATTCTTCTGGTTTTGCTTCCATGTCACCAGCCTCTCCTCAATCTTCTCCTTTCCTGGTTGCTCCTCAACCTCCTACCTCTTAACACCAGAATGTTCCAAGATTTGGTCCTTGGATCTCTTCTCTAAGTCCATTCCCTTGGCAATCTCACCTAGTCCATTTTAAATATAATTTATATACTAATAAACTTATAAATTTTTATCTCTGACTCAGACCTCTCCCCTGAATTTCACACTTGCATGTCCAGCTACTTATTTGATATCTCTGCCTTATTATCTAAAAGGCATCATACTTAAAATGCCCAAATATGAACTCAGTCAATGGCAATTCCATTCTTCCTGTCACTTATGCCAGAAACATTGGAGTCATCCTTGACTTCCCTTTTCTTTATACCCCAAATGCGTAGAGGGAGGAAAATGGAAAAGAAAATTAAAAGACAAGAAAGCTCAACCAATCCAAAATAAGATGAGAAAAGGGAAAAGAAACAGAAAAACAGAATAGAAAACCAATAAAACAAAACCAAATATATTAGTAATTACTCTAAATGTAAATGTACTGAGTTCTCTAGCTAAAAGACAGATTGTCAAATTGGGTTAAAAAAAACAACAACCATATCTCTCTATGTGCTTGTTATAACAGATACACCTAAAATATAAAAACACAGACTAAAATTCAAAGAATGTAAATATACAATAGTGGTAAATTCTAACCAAAAGAAAGCTGATTTAACTATATTTCTAGCAGACAAAATAACTTTTAGGCAGAAAGCATTCCTAGTCATCACAAAATAAGACCATTACAAAATAGTAAATGGATCATTTAACCAGGAAGGTATAACAGTTCTAAACTGGAAAGCACCCAATAACACAGCTTTTAAAAATATATAAAAGCAAAATTTGACATATCCACAAGGAGATATTGACAAAATCATTATCATAGTAGGTATATTAACATACCTCCTCTAGTACTTGATAGTTCAAACAGACCCAAAAAAACTTATGAAATATATAGAATATTTTGAACAGCACAACTAGCAGGCTGTCTTAATAGAAATAGGTAGGAAATTGCTCCCCAAAATTGGAGAGTAAACATTCTTTTCAAGCACACATGGAACATTTATAAAAACTGACCACACGCCAGGTCATAAAGTTAGCCTCACAAATGTCTAAATGCAGTTAAGTTAAAAATCCATTATAAAAAGATAATTAATTAAGGGGGAAAAACCATAAGTTCGGAAAATTTTTAAATGTACTTCTCAACAACTTGTGGGTCAAAGAGGAATTCATAGTAGAAATTAGAAAATACTTAGAAATAAATGGTAATGAGAATACTATATCAGAACTGTGGGATGCAGCTAAAGTGGTACTATGAAGGAAATCTATAGCAGTAGTGCTTACATCAGGAAATAACTAAGGCTCAAAATAATGAGCTAAGAACTTAGAAAATTAACAGAATAAACCTAAAGAAATGGAAGGAAATAATGAAGAGTAGAAATTAATGAAGTAAAAAAATATTTAATAGAGAAGATCAACAAAACCAGAAGTTAATTATTTAAAAAGACTAATAGGGCTTCCCTGGTGGCTCAATGGTTAAGAATCCGCCTGCCAATGCAGGGGACACAGGTTCAAGCCCTGGTCCAGGAAGATCCCACATGCCGTGGAGTAACTAAGCCCGTGCGCCACAAGTACTGAGCCTGCGCTCTAGAGCCCACAAGCCACAACTACTGAGCCCACGTGCCGCATCTACTGAAGCCCACGCACTCTAGAGCCCATGCTCCACAACAAGAGAAGCCACTGCAATGAGAAGCCCACGCACAGCAAACGAAGAGTAGCCCCTCCTCGCCTCAACTAGAGAAAGCCCGTGCACAGCAACAAAGACCCAACACAGCCAAAAATCATAAACAAAAATAAATAAATTTATTTTAAAAAAAGACTAATAAAATAGACTAACTTCTGGCAAGAGTAACCAGAACAGAAAAAGAGAGTACAAATAATATTAAAAATGATAAGGGACTATAGCTAAATGTGCTACATATATTAAACAGATAAAGGTTTTAATAACTTTATGCCAATAAATATGAAAACTTAGATAAGATGAATAGATTCCTAGAAAAATACAATTCACCAAAACTGGCTAAAGAAGAAATAAAGAGCCTAAAAATCCTATATTCTGAACCTAAAATGGTGCTAAAAAAAATACAGTCTTTCCCAGAGCTGAGGCCATGGAGCTTATGATGAAGCTAACCATCAGAGGCTGGGTTGGGTCACACTGTGACCCACATTCCAAAAAGTTGGTCAAGTTACAGATTTGTTTACTTCAAAGGTGCTGCCTATGTGATGAAGAGGAAGACTAGGACTCTTCAATTTAAAAAAATTACATTTAAGGGGGACTTCCCTGGCAGTCCAGTGGTTAAGACTCTGCACTCCCAATGCAGGGGGCATGGGTTCAATCCCTGGTTGGGGAACTAAGATTCTGCATGCCGCACGACATGCCCAGAAAAATAAATAAATAAATAAAAATTTAAAAATTTAAAATTATATTTAAGAACTTGATACTTCATATTTCCTTTCTCTTACTGATATAGATATCACTGTTTTAGTATATTCCATCACCATTAAAAAAAAACACACAACTGATTTAGGCCCCCATTATTTAAATCCTTATTTGGGATCATTAATTTATATTAATAGACTATGTACTGTCTTTTTCATTATGTACCTTCCCCAAAAGTTACTCTCAACTAGTGCTGCAAACTGTGAAGCAGATTTCTTAAATCATTTTGGGAAAGTGTGGCAAAAGAGACAGCACTTTTCATTTTTTAGGGTAGAAAGTATGATTTTCTCTTCTCACTGATGTTCACTGAATATTTAACAATCATCTGTTGCATTCATAACATTTCTGCATCATTTATTCAAACACTCTTTCTCAAAACATTTATTTAGCAAATGCTTTTTTGCCAGGGGCTGAAATAGCCATAATATTATAGAAAGAGGAGGCTCAAGTCTATAAAACAATTGTTCTTTTTTTTAATTTTTGGCCACACTGCCATGCAGGATCTTAGCTCCCCAACCAGGGATGGAACCCGTGTCCCCTTCAGTGGAAGCACGGAGTCTTAATCACTGGACCACCATGGAAGTCCCTATAAAACATTTAAGGGAGGAACTTCTCAAATTATTTGCCTATTAGTCACCACCTGTAAATTCTCCCCAGCCAACATAAAGCCAAAATTACCAAAATAATGCTGCTAAAACCTGCCCTGGACCAACTGAGATAAGATAAAGATAACATTTTCAGTAATGGAAAGGCTGTGTGCTTTGGAATCACAGTTTATTGTTTATGGGACGTTTTGGATCTTCATGTTTTGGGGAAAAAATTGTAGGCTGTTAAATAATTCAATAAAAACCTTCATTTTGGGAATTCCATGGCAGTGCAGTGGTTAGGACTTGGCACTTCCACTGCTGGGAGCCTGGTTTCAATCCCTGGTCAGGGAACTAAGATCCTGCAAGCCAAGCGGCCAAAAAAGAAAAAAACAGAAACAAAACTTCATTTTACCTTTGTTAATTATAAATTAAACTTAACCTCGATTTTTTATATCCTAAAAATATATAGTCTATATTTTTTTAAAAAAATCTTATAACCATTAACAAATTTGAATGAACTTAACTTTCCTCAAAGCCAGCACCAGGTCCAGATGGCTTCAGCAGTGAATTCTTCTGAGTCAACAGTAAAACGGATAATTGAATTGTGGTATTGTCATACAGTGGAGTGCTAAACAGCAATGAAAATAAGCAAACTACAGCTGCATAGATCCATATGAATAATTCTCAAAACAATGCTGAGTGAAAGAAGCAGAGAACTCATATACTGTGATTCCACTTATATAACATTCAAAAATAGGCAAAATAACAAATACATAAGTATACATAAATAGATATTAAAACTATAAAGAAAAGCAAGAAAATAATTACCATAAAATTCAGATGTGTTTATGGGGAGTTAGGGGTGCAGTATGCAAGGAACATACAAAAGGATTTCTGAGGTACTAGGATACCTCTTAACCTGAGTGTTGTATACACAGGTGTTCTTTTTATTGTTACTCTTTAATTTCATTCCTAGGCATATACTCTGGAGAAATTCTTGCACTTGCAGAAGACATTTTATATACTCTTTTGTATATATGATATCTTTTTCAATTTATAAAGTTATTTATTCTATGCAAGAGGAATGTTGGATATGTTTGTAGTACCGACATGGGGAAAACATCCAACACATATTAAGTATCAAGCATGTTATAGAACTCAATAACTCTGAACAATATACACTAAAATGTGAACACTGGCTACCTCTGGGATGATTTCCATTTCAAAATTATACATTCTGGAGTGTTCCAATATTTTGCAATAATCTCATTCACTTTTGTGGTCAAAAAACTAAAGTTTATTTTTATATGTGTAAAAAAACTGTTTAAAATAGAGAAATACTTTTCTGGAAAGAGGGACTTTTTTTCCCTTTTGCAAACTGAAAAGAGTTCCCTGACAACACCCTGACTGTACAAAAGAGAATTTGTGAGGACAGAAGTTTCAAAATGGGAAGGGCTGCTAGACTTAGGTTCCTTCAATGGGGTGTAAAGAGTGAATGGGGTCTGGTCAGTCCCTCTGGCTTACCAGACTTTCCCAACCACAAAGCAAACCTGCTTGTCCCCTGCCATTCTCCACCCCCGGCTCAGGAGAGTGAATGAGGTCTTGGCCAGCTGCCTTCCAGTCCTGCCCCAACGTTCCAGGTTCCCAGCCGACTGAGCATCTGGCAGTTAAGCCAAAGGCCAACAATGTCCTGACTTCCTGAGTAAATACCTGTGAACAGAGAGAAGACATAGTGGGGTCAGAGCAAGGACTACACAACAAGGCAAAGAACAGAGCCAAGCCGTGATAGGGGATAAGGAGAGCTCAGGAGATCTTGTTCTGGGCCATCCCGTGATTTTCCCTGTCTCCCTCCAGCCCCCAGAATTTTCCATTGCAACTGGTGGGGACTCGGGCTCTTGGGCTTGGAGAGACATGGCGAGGTGGAGCCCCAAAGAGTTCATTTCATCAAGGGAAAAAATTCCAGGCTTTTGCAGGTACTGTACCCTTTGTCTAGAACGTTTTCCCTCCATCTTATCCTGGCTAGCTTCTGTTCATTCTTCAGATTTCAAATTATGGACCACTTCCTCTTGGAAGCCCTACCCAACTCCCACCACTGTACATTCACCACCCTCCAAGAAGAGATCGGAGGCCTCTCTGCTGCCACAGCCTCTCCCTCCCTTAGCCAGCACTATCCCACTCTAACAGTTGTCTTTCCCACTGGAATTTTAACTTCCTGAGGTCAGGGACCATGACTATCTTACCACTGTGTATCTCTAGTACCTGGATACTCCAAAAGTACTCAGAAAACGTTTTGATAAATGGATGAATAAAATGAAGGAAAGGCAGAGAGGGCAAGTGACAAAGAATCTTTCCACTTGTCTGGAGTGTGGTTCTAAGCAGCCTATGGGAGGAGCCTCCAAGGCAAAGAAAGCTGCAGGAGGCTTTATCCTCCCTTCCTCTCCTCCCTGCTCCTTCCCATTCTTTTATCATTGTGCCCTCCCCTTCCCCACCTCCCATCCCTTCCAGTTTGGTGTGAGCTTGAGCTCCCTCTACTGGCCAGACTTCAGTGCCACAGGGAGCCAAGCCCATGAACCCTCGCTTGTTTCCTTCTTTCCTCTGGAGAGACTCTGCTACCCCCTTCCCCACTAGGGGGTTCAGGAGGGACTGGAGCATGTAGAGAAAACAGGGCTGTTCAGCACACTGGAGCTTTCCAAGGTCTGAGCCCGCACCTCCCCATCCTCAACACCAGGAGCATTTTCCTCACACCCTTACCTCACGCTCAGTTTCCTGGAGCCCCAACTCCATACCAGCTAATTCACAGAGATGTTGATTTCCGGAGCCTATGGCTGATACATCAGCTCTGACTATGGAACAGAGATCCCAAGATGAGTTGGGAACAGAAAGACAAAAGACTGAGACAGATAGCAGAGAAAAAGGAACCCAGAGAGTGAAAGGATATAAACCCACATTAAGACAAAGATCAGGACTTTGTCCCCAGGCCTTTCCACCCACTCTGGGCTTATATGAAGAAAAAATTTCCCTCGCTCCTTCAGTGTGCCTATGTTAATACAGAACAAAGAGGAATGATTGTGTTGATCAGATCTTCAGACTTAACAGAGATATTACACTTTAGGGGCAACTGCTGGAGAAGACCTCTCTCCCACACCCCTGCCCTGTTCTCCTGAGAGGGCCCATCCTGGAGCTCACATCTTCATTGTCACTTCCACTGAATGAGTACTCTGGCTCCAGCTCCTTCTCAGTGATGCTTCTCTCCTCTGGCATCGGCTCATCCAGCCAGAGGAGTGCCTGTGGTGAGAAGACCCACTCCAATGCTTTTCGGACCCCCACCAGGTCTAGCAACTGCAGGGATAGAAACAAAGCCAAGGGCTGTCAGCAATAGCCATGGCTCTTAACTTCCTCAGTGAGTAAGAACAAAGCCAGAAGCCACTTACATTATCACCTTACTGAGTAACAAAAGTGCCAGCCTTGCCTCTCCCAGGTCTTCAGTTTTCTTCTGGGCTTTATATCCCTACCTGTGGCTGATCAGCCCAAAGAGATTGGGAAAGGAATTGAACCAGGTATCCCAGGTCTAGCCCATCTGTAGTCATCTCTTGGCCATCTTTCTTTGTCCTAGGATTCCCAACCAGGCACAGCCAAGGCAAGTGACAGAGGGTAGATTCTTCCTCTCATTCAGGCCTTGGCCACCCTCTCAGGCTGAGTGTCCTGGGAGCCATCAGGACACCACCCAACTCTGCCCCGAGTAACCATGAGGAGGAAGATGATGGCTGCAGGGGTAGACTTGATTATCCAAAGCAGACCCAGGCAGGCAAGTTGGATGGCTGTGAAGAACTGGACCCTCCTCAGAGGCACATGCCCCAAGAGCAGAAGGTCCGGCTGGTGCTTTGCTGGCATCAATAATAGCTGCACCCTCTTCGTGAACTGGGGGAACAAGAGGAGGAGGAAAGCAGTGTACTCAGGTAGCCTGGAGGGTGTCACTGTTAGCTATCCAAGCCCAGCGTTGGGAATGGTCAGAAGGCTCCCTTGGTCCCCTCCCCAACCACAGCGTGGCAGCAGAGTCCCTATGGCCAGGAGAGGCAGGAAAAGAGGAGAGGAGGGGAATTGGCAAATGCAGGCAGGAGGTACCAGCGGGAAAGAAAAGGAGAAGAGTGGGGTTACTTGGTGATTTTAATGGACTCACCTGGATGCTGCTAATTGCTGTCACCCCCATGTATAGGAAGATGCCATAGAGCAGAGGCATTGGGATGAATTGGTAGAGAGAAGTGGAGAGCTGGCAAAGTAGTTCACCTCTGCCAGCTGCCCAGATACCCACCCCCCCCAGGCTCCAACCCCAGCCTCCAGCCTCCAGCATGTAAGCTACCCACTTTGTATTGCCTGCTTTCATTGAAGCTTCACATCAATCAGATGGAGTAAATTCTATAATTTTCTCCATTTTACAGATCAAGAAACTGGATTTCAGAGAGGCTAAGTAACTTGCCCATTACCTCTCTTACCACTCTTCTCTCTCACATTCCTCTCTGCTCTCTCTGTTCCTGCTATACTGGCCCCCTTTCCTTTCCTCACTATGTCCAAATTTACTTCTACCCCTTGCAAGGCCTTTTGCTTTGCTATTCCCTCCACTTATGTTTCTCTTTTTTTCCCCCCGACCAGGGATTAAACCTGGACTGCCAGAGAATTCCCTATTCCCTCCACCTAAAATGCTCTTCCCTGACATCCCTCTCACTACTCACGCTTCTCACTACTCATGTCATGACACCCCAGAAACCAGCCAATCTAAAGTAGACCCCTGGGGACTTCCCTGGTGGCTGAGTGGTTAAGAATCCACCTGCCAATGCAGGGGACATGGGTTCGAGCCCTGGTCCGGGAAGATCCCACATGCCACAGAGCAACTAAGCCTGTGTGCCACAACTACTGAGCCTGCCCTCTAGAGCCCGCGAGCCACAACTACGGAGCCCATGTGCCACAACTACTGAAGCCCGTGTGCCTAGAGCCCATGCTCTGCAAAAAGAGAAGCCACCGCAATGAGAAGCCCACATACCACAATGAAGAGTAGCCTCTGCTCGCCGCAACTAGAGAAAGCCTGCACACAGCAACGAAGACCCAATGCAGCCAAAAATTAAATAAATTTATAAATAAATAAATAAATAAAGTAGACCCCTGGTGCTCTTAATCACCTTATCCTCTTTTATTTTTCGTAGAAGTTACCACTATCTGAAATTATCCTAGTTTATAGCTTTAATTGTTTTTATCTGTCTCCTCTCACCAGAATGCAAGATATGGATGATCTGTTTTGATCACCACTATATCCCCAGTCCCTGGAACAGTGCTTGGCACATGGCTTATGCTCGGTAAAAATCTGCTGAATGAGAGTCACCTAGTTAGTCAGCGGCTGATCCGGTCCATCTGGCTCTTTCAACTACTCTCCTCTCACCCAGCCTCCATAACCTTTCCCTCCGCTAACCTCTTGTCGTCCTGCCTGTGAACTGGTGTGACCATTCTCCACATCCTCCTTGACTGCTTTGCTGTCTTGGCTTGTTGAACCTTTCTGCTGTTACTTGTTGCTTAATTTTTATTCATGTGTATGTGTTGCTGACAGGGGCTTGGTTCCATATTCTTCTTCAATATTACTCCCCTCCCCACCCTCTTCTCCCAGGTGCCTCGCAGAGCCTTGTACACAATAGGTGTTTATAAACATCTGGTGAGGGAGAAGTGAAGGGGTTTTGCCTCCAAGTTTTTCTGGGTTGTGATGATCACACTCTTAGTCTAAGGCTCATTGAGAGTCTGGAGCAAGGGTAGTGCTTGGGCCCTGGGGATGGTGGCATGTCTGCACCCTGCTCCACTGGGTAGAAAGCCTACTGGGTCAGAGTTTGGGTTCTCAGATAGATCTGAGAAACTAGGTCTCTTGGTGGTCTCTTGTAAGCTCCTTAACCTCTTTAACCTTCAGGTTCCTCGTTTTTAAAGTGCGTATGCCTCTCAGCGGTAATGTGAGGATTAAATGAGACTATGTATGGAGAAAACTTAACACAGTGCCCAGCATGTGGTAAATGTTCAGCCAATGTCAGTTCTTCCTATATTTATTATTATTACTGCCCTGCCCCCGATGCTGGCTTGTCTGACTAAGGTGCCTTGAGTATAGGTGCCAGGAAGATGGAGATTCTTGTGAGGATGAACACCGCCAGGCCCGTCGGCCTCTGCTCTCTGTGGGGAAAGGAGGAGTTAGCTAGGGTCTGGGAGAGCCCCTAGGGTGCCCAGGCTGGGCACGCTGGCCAAACATCACAACAGACCCTGGCAGGAGGGAAGCGGAGGGATCCCTCGACAGTAACCTGGCAGGGAGGGGACCTTAGCTTGGTGTGAAAAGTTGGCAGAGAGGAAGGGACAGGTCACTTCAATACGGGGGTCCCAGTCCTCTTCAGCAGCTCTAGCTCAGGGCTGCTCTTTGTTTTTATCTTTTATTTTGATGGAAAATTAGCAATTTTTATACTAACATAAAAACTTCTACTTCATAATTTGCAAAGTTGATTTCACATACTTTCGACAGTTAGACTGTGTTTCCAACAAAATTGTTTTTGTGATGGTTACTTTGTAATATCAATGAGGTGCTTCTACACTGAGTGGGGATTATTAGGTAGCACCTCATCCTTGCTCAGCCCTGGCTGCTTCTACACTCATATCCATGATGCTCCTCTGGAGGCCCCTCCCAGTCTCATGGCTGAAGGAGGAGAGGGGAAGACCTGACTCACCCACCTCAGAGCCCAGAACCCACCCATTCACCCCACAGCAGCGCTCATGGGGCAGTGAGAGAGCCCTCTGGAGTCACCAGCTTACCTTTTTTTTTTTTTTTTTTTGCGGTACGTGGGCATCTCACTGCTGTGGTCTCTCCCGTTGAGGAGCACAGGCTCCGGACGCACAGGCTCGGCGGCCATGGCGCACGGGCCCAGCCGCTCCGCGGCATGTGGGATCTTCCCGGACTGGGGCACGAACTCGTGTCCCCTGCATCGGCAGGCGGACTCTAAACCACTGCGCCACCAGGGAAGCCCACCAGCTTACAATTTAAGCTGCCCAAATAACTCTGCCCTGTACCCAATACCCCACCTTGCTGCCCACGTCTCATTCCAGCCTCCTGAATACTGGCCTCACCTGATGCCCAGGAAGCTGGGAGCCTCCCCTGGGACACAGGCTCTGCTTTCTCTCCAAAGACTGTCCATGTGGGCCAGGGAGATGACAGTGGCTGAGACATACCAGGGCAGCCCAAGAGCTGATGTAAGCAGCATCAGCACGGACACACAGAGGAGGTCCAGGTGGAAGCCAGCCCCCTTCTGCAGATAGCGGTGGGGCAATGAGGATGAAGCTAGCCCAGATCTGGGCCCTCTGTCCTCTGGGGTGGGAAAGGGGGAGCCTGGACCCCACTCTGGAGCTCCTGTCCTTGGGCTAGGGACCTAGGGTCTTACCCAGCAGGCCTTACCTGCAGTCTATATTCAGTGCGGTTGAGGATGACCCCTGTGATCTGCTGGTCCATGAAGATGAGGATAGACAATAGCAGGGCAGGCAGGGCGGCTGCCACACTCAGCCACCAGGGGTTGGCTCCAAAAGGTAACACTAGCCAGCCATGTCCAGGTAGTGTGGGCTAGGGAAGGGCAGTCCGTGGACAGGTTGGAGAGGGTATCTCAAGAGCACCTCACCTGCACACTCCAGCCTTGGCACTCTTCCACAGCTCCCCCCCTCATCCTCCCCCCCCCTCCCCGCATGCTCTAAGACACTGAATGCTAGGTGGGAGCAGTCTGTATCTGCACAGCTGGTTCAAAGCATCCCAGTGCAAGGATGGCAGAGGGCAGAAGGAGGGGGGACCAGCCTAGGGGCTGGGCTGGAGCTAGGGGCTTTGGACTTTGGTTCTCAGGGTCTTTCCCTCCCTGCAAGAGGAGGAGGTAGTGGAGGAGGCCCGCCCACACTTCTTGATGTACAGAGAGCTTCTCCCCAGGCACCCCGCACCCCCATCCAGCGCTGGGCAACTCAGGTTCACACCTGCCTTGATCTGGGGCAGGGGCAGGTCTGGGTGTGTCTGAGTCTGCCCTGATTACAAGCGTCTCCTGCGGGGGAGGGCCCCAGTTGCTGCCTTGGGTTCTGAGCCCCTGAGGCTGCCTCAGTTGGAGCCCCCGTGCTCTCCTGCCGTGAGCGAAGCTGGAGGGGAAGTCTCCAAATGCACAGGCAAAGTTTAGGTGCTAAGTCAGTGCTGAGCCTTGTCCTGTGTACTGTCATGCCCTGGGCAGGGAGCTCCAGCTTTACTGGATCAGAGCAGGCAATCGTGGGTGCCAAGAAGAATTTGGGGAGTAGTGTAGTGGGTAGGGCCATGCCAAGAGTAGGGAGAACATGTAACAACAATAGCTAGCATTTATTGAGGTCTTGGTATGTGCCAGTCCCAGAAATGCGATAGTGCTATGCACTATGATCTTCTGTGAATCTCAAAACAACCTATGACGTAGAAACTATGGTAGTTTATTATTTCCATTTTATAGATGAAGAAATTGAGGCTCAGAATGCGGGTTAACTTCCCTAAGTCACACAGCTAGGAAGTGACAGAAGTGGAACTCAGACCTAGGGCTGGCTGACCAGAACCCATTCTTTTAACCCCTTACCTATAATAGTAGCTACCTATTCTGTGCTTGCTATGTGTCTGGCACACGATGTGTCCTCACAACAACTCTGAGACCATTATTATACTATTTCTATTTTATGAGTGAGAAAACAGAAGACTAGAGAAGAAGTATGGGATCTATTCATCTTCCTCCTCTAGGGTCCTTTCTGTTGGCCCTGCTTTGCCCTCTGCCCTCCACTCCCAGGTCTCACCTAGAACTCTCTGGGCACCGTGAGCTTCGGCGTGGGTAGGCCCAGGAAGGCATCAAGGCCACAGCCCCGCAGGATGGCCAGGACTGAGAAGAAGTCACCCAGCATCTTGCACACCTGGCCACCCAGCAGACACTCAGGTTCAGGCCACCATCCCCTTCCTTCTGCCCCCTTTCCCATTTGCAGACAGGGCCCGAGGCCAAGAGCCAGTTCTCTCCCACAGAAAGAGAGGTGACACTTACCATGGAGGGGAAGAAGCAGCTGGTCTTTACGTGCTTGAGGGCCATGGCAAAGAGGAAGGAAGTAACGAAGAAGAGAATGGAGAAGAAGGCAATGTCTGGGACTGTATGACAGCCAGGCCCATGAGGATGGCCTCCCTGCCGGGCACACTCAGGTGGGGACAGCAAGGATGCATTGACCAGGCCTAGGTCTTGTGTGGAGAGGTGGTCCTGGATGGGGTTATGGGCAGTGAAATAAATGTCCACTGATGTCCACTGAGACTGAGTACACAAGATAGGAGATCTGCAACCATAGCAAATGGCTGGGCCTCAGTGACCTATGAGGGGTGGGAAGAGCCTGGAACTACTGACTTCTTTGGTCTCCACCCTTTCTTTCCCGGGCCCTCCCAGGAATAGGCCCTCACCACGCTGAAGATATCATCTCTGTCTTTTGGCTTTGTGCTTGTCCACTGAGACTCATTTCCTGGAAGGAGAGAAAAATTCAGGTGGGGACTTCCCTGGTGGCACAATGGTTAAGAATCTGCCTGCCAGTGCAGGGGACCCAGGTTTGATCCCTGGTCTGGGAAGATCCCACATGCCGCGGAGCAACTAAGCCCATGTGCCACAACTACTGAAACTGCACTCTAGAGCCTGCGAGCCACAACTACTGAGCCTGCAAGGCACAACTACTGAGCCCGTGAGCCACAACTACTGAAGCCTGCGCACCTAGAGCCCATGCTCCACAACAAGAGAAGCCACCGCAATGAGAAGCCCACGCACCGCAACAAAGAGTAGCCCCCGCTCGCCGCAACTAGAGAAAGCACACGCGCAGCAACGAAGACCCAACGCAGCCAAAAATAAATAAATAAAAAATAAATAAAATAAATACATTTATTTAAAAAAATAAAAAAAGAATTCAGATGATTTTTCCTCCCCTGGAACCTTCTCTAGCCCAAATCAGGAGCCTAATTTCACTGGTCCAGCTGAACCAGACAGTTCTTACTTCTGACTCATCTGTCTGCTGACTCTGATCACTACCAAGTCTGTCCTCAGGAAATTGCTTCATGCCCTTGTCGCTTCAAATTCCCTACCTATCTGTAACCCAAGTGCCTGGCACAGGGCAGACACCCAACAAATGGATGAGCACACAAATCTGTGTGTTTCCACTGGGGCCAGAATTAGTCTTGTTCATGCCTAGTACAGAGTCTGGAACTCTTGAGAGGACACGTCTTCCTCAATCCTGGTCCATGTGGAGGGAAATGTGCAAGTGTAATACTCCAAGCTCCTCTCCACCCAGTCAGTAACTTGGCCCAGGAGAAGAGCAGTGATTTATTTGATTGGTGAGTTTGGGAGAAGAAGCTGGGCATGCCTGGCCCTGCCCCTTCCTCTCCCTCTCTGGGGAGTAAGCTGCCTGCACCCTGCGTGCATTTAGTTCTGCTCCTCTAGGGTGAGACAGTCCCTGTCCAGTGCAACCATGACTGGGTGGGTAAGTTGATCCAATTTTGGTTTCATCATTAGGAAGCCCATACCCATAGATACAACAATGTTCTTCTCTCAGCACTGGCAGAAATAAAGATATTGGGTCTGTTCTGTTGACTTATTTTTCATCTGACTCAGAACCGGAATAGGGAAGAGTGCTGCTGGTTACTGGGTAAGTACTCAGCATTTTGCTGAACTTAACTAAGGGGGACAGTACGGGGACAACCCTTCCTGCATCCTCCCTTATTTTGCCAAGCTCCCTATTTTCCTCGCCCACCTCCTGGGTCTGTGTACTGGCAGCCATAGGCAGGAGAGCCAGGTCTCTGGATGGGATAGGCATGGGTCAAGGTCAGCATTTTGCCCATGGCATCATAAATGAAGACGAGGCTGATAAGAGCACAGAAGCCTTCCTCGGTGAAGTGGGTAAAGTAGCGCACCAGCACGCTGGCCTCCGTGGCCACCAGCACCAGGCAGAAGGTGGCCACCCAGATGCCCACCCACAGGCAGAAGGGCAGGTAGTCCAGGCTGTGATCTCTGGGGGATGAGAGACAGGCAGGGCTTGGAAGTGCCCATTCTGCTCCCAACCTAATCCAGGTCAGGTGCCCCTGGAGCCAGTTTCCACCCTCCCCTATTGACCCAGCTGAGACCAGGCTGAGGGTGTGCTAGTGAGGGTCAGGTGAGGTGGGGGAGTTCTCCTACCTGCTGAAGGAGAAGAGCAGGTGTTCAAAGACTAGCACTGGCCCAGTGCTGCTGAGGATGGTGAGGGGCTGGCTGGCCATCAGGCAGAAGGCAGCTCCAGTCAGTGCCGCGCCCGGGAAGCTTTCCAGCACCCCATAGAAGCCAACAGTGGGCCCTGTCAGCACAGGACCCGGGATTCCTCAGCCTAGGAACCCAAGCTTCCGAGGAGTCTCCTCAGCCCAGCCATAGACCCAGAGGAGGGGGAAGGGCATGGCTGGTGGAACACCAAAGCTACGCCTACTCCCCACACGCCCACCTCCGCCCCCCACCTGAGCACCGTCGGTGGCTTCTCCCAGCAGACCCCCGAAAGTGATGGCGTTAGTGACGGTAACCAGGTAAATGTAGAGCACGGCCGAGAAGCACTGGGGGTGCAGGGCGTCCAAGAAGTCTTTGGGGTACCACGAGGCCTTCTGGCGCACGTCCTGGACAAGGAGCCTCCCGCCCGTGGGTCATCAGTGATCCAGGTTCCCGCATCCCACGTCCCTGGGGCCAGGTGAGCCTCCCCCGCCCCCCCACAGTGAGCGCACACCTCGGGGCCCGTGTGACTCCTCTCCCCGCCCAGGACAGCTACCCTCGCTCCCACCGCAGCTCTCCACCCCTGCCAGTCCGCCGCAACTCCGGGCTGGCCACGTGCGGCCCGCGGCCGTGCCTGTCCTCAGCCGGGGTCCTTCGCCGGGCAGAGGGACTCTTGGGCTCCCACAGTTGCGAGGGGAGCCTGAGGACAAGGGGAACCCGAGTTGGCTGAGGATCCCCGATCAGACCACAACTCGGCGCCGGAGTTCGCAGCACCCTGCCCCCTGGCGGCGGCTCGTGTCTCTGCTGGCTGGGGGCGCGGCTCTGACCGCGGAGACCCGGGCCTCATTTCAACAAGGTCCAGATCACATTCTGACCTTCTAACAAGAGTGAAAGCCAGGCTCCGGCAGGGGAAGGTTCCAGGTCTCACAGCGACAGAGTGGTCCAGCAGAACTCAGGTCTGCTCCTTTCCTGTCCCCTCCCCTACCCCACTGCCCCTCCTCAACAGTGGAACTGGACCCAAGGCCTTTGGGGAAGGATCTCTATGGCATGATGACCCCCAGATACCTTTTGTTCTCAGAAGGCAGACATTTAGGCGGGGTAATCTGAGCTGTTGGGTCCCATCGACCTAGAGGGAGCACTGTCACCTCCTCTAGGAAAGCATCCAGGGCTGCCAGAAGGTCATGAAAGTTGGTGGCCCACCGAACTGACCACTGGAATTGCTGGGGATAGGGGCACAGAGGGGCACTAAATACAGATCTGCACCCTTACATGCATTTTCACAGTTTCAAAACTAGACACAAGTCACATAGGCAAACGAGTCATTCAAGCATTTATTCACGCATGCATGCATTCAGTGAGTATCTGTGGGTGCCTCCTGTATGCCAGCCCTGTGCTAGGTAAGGGGTGGAGGTGTGGTGGTAGCCAAGGGAACTTCAGTCCTCATACTCACAGACATGAAGCCACACTCTGCTTCACTGCTGTACTGATCACACGTAGAGAGTCCATATACTCACTGACACAAGCGCGCACACACGTATACACACACACACAGAGACACACACGTGCCTGCCCAGCTCACCGGGTCACTGAGGAGGATGGCCACTGCCTGGCCCATCTCATGGTGGCCCCTTCCCTGTGTGGGAGGGCCAAGGAGGAAGGCAGAAAAACCTGAGGAAGGAACCAGGTCCCAGAGAGAGTCAGAGGCTGCTATCTCATAGGGCAGCCCTTGCCTCTGACCTCACTACCAACCCCCTATACACACTCCTGTGCACACCTTCTTTGCAGCGCTGACTGCCACCCCTCCCTGAGTACCAGTCCCCATCCCCACCCCCAGAGAACTGGACCCAAGAACCTCCTAATCCCCTCGCAGGTAAAGGCCTTCTCTGGGCTCCAGGATATCCAACCCCCACTCAGCAGCCTCACCTGCTGGGGAGGGGCACCTCAGTAAGGGGCCCCAGAACCACTGGATCCCGCAGTCGCACAAAGACCCCCACTGGCTGTTCCAGGAAGCCGAGCTCTCCTGCCAGCACAGACCCTGCTTCAGCCCCTGGTGGGAGCTTCTGTCTCAGAGGGTTCTGATACTGGGTTGGGGTTCAAGGAGACACAGAGGATGAAAGGTTATTCAGGGAAGGGGATGTTGGCAGGATCTTGACTGAGGAGTCGTCCAGTGGAGGGTGGACCTCTGTTAATCCCTAACTCCTCTCCCAGCCCTGCCCAAGGAAGTGCCACAAACCTGTCCCTTCAGGGGGGCTTCCTCCTCGTAAGAAGCCTCTCTTGGACTAGCAGCTCCTACAAAACAGGATTATGCAGTGATTACGAGCACAGGCTTTTGGGGTGGATCTACCAGGGCTCCCTGACCAGCTTTGCCAAATTGTGAAAACTGGAGCACAACTTCCCCCTCTGCTCCTCAGTTTTCTCATCACTAAAATGGGGATAATTGTGGTATTACCTCCCAGGGTGGTTGTGAAGATTAAGTAAGATACTGTGCGTGGACCTCTGGCACAGTGCCTACCAAGAACATCCCTTCACAGAGCTCTGGCTGTGGTGATTCTAGCCCCTCCATTCTTCTCCCCTCACTACTACCCCAGCTTCTTCTCACTCATGAGTCCTGGGTTGAGGTCCAAGCTGAGGTTAGGCCACTCTTGTTCCAGGAAGGTGCAGGGGAGATCTGGGACCCTCCCACCCCAGGGTTTTTGGTCTTGGGCCCAGGGAGGGGCCTCTCACCTCAGCAGGGGCTGGTGCCTGTGGTCTGGGTGAGGTGTGGGGGTCTCTCAGCTGCCCTCTCAGCTCTGGGCTCAGCGACTCCGCTCTGGTCACCTGCTCTGGAGAACAGAGGTGGGGCTCCCACCCTTTCCTGCGAACTCCCTGCCCCTGAACTCTCCCCTTTGCCCTCTGCTCAGGTCCCTTTCCCTTCTGAGAGTCTAGGGAATGCCAGTGAACTTTCTCTTCACTCTGCATTTCTATCTCTCCCCTGTGACGGGGATGGGTAATCCCCCAGGGTGGGGCGGGGTGGGCTCTGGAGAATTCCAAAACTTTGTGGGGGAAATCTTATAGAAATGGCATGGATGCCCAGGCCCTCCCAGCAAAGGGTCACAGCATACCCGCCAGCTCCAGGAGGCTCTGAGCTGGACAGTCCAGCAGGACAAGGCCCTTGGCCATCAGGCTGCAGAGCTTCTGGAGGCTGGGCAGTGCCACGGTGGGCACAGGGGGCGCTCCACCTGCCTGCACCCACTTCCAACTTCTCCTCAAACAGCAGCCACCTGTGGTGAAGAGGGGCAGACAATGTTACTGAGGGCATCTCTCCCAGGTTCAGTAGTGGGGACACAGGAGAGCCAGGGAAAGTGAGACAGTGGGGAAGTTGCGGGCCCAGTGGTACAGAGTATGCCCCTCCCGGGCAGTCAGCCTTCATCTTGGGTCTTGGGGAACTCAAAACCAGACTGCAGGGAAGGCTGAGCACCATAGAGGGTGAGGGTCTGAAATGGGGAACACAGGAAGGAACTCCTGATTGGGGGTGAGAATACCATGCCACACACAGGAAGAGCTGGGAGTCATGGAGGAGGCACCAGTGGGGGAAGGGGAAGGGCCCCGTAAAACTGGCCTGGGTCCCACTCATCTGCCTGTCTCTCTCCACTCCAGTGCCTGGGGCCAGCCCAGCAGCTCATTCAGCTGAATGAAAGGCAGAGGGTCCTTGGGTACCCCCTGTTCCCTGCTGTCTGTGTCTAAGGGGCCGTCAGGGCTGGGGCCAGAGCCAGGGCCACTGTACAGCTCTCCTGTGGGTATATTTTCACAAGCACTGGAGACTTCAAACTCCTCCTGGTCTGGCAGCTTCATCTCGGTGAGGCTTGCACAGACTCTCAGGGACGGGTGTGTTCCTAGGTTCTGAGGCCAGGGGCCCGCTGGCTGGCTGCATTTATAATGCACCCCGCATGCAGCACAACACAAACAGCAAGGCCTACTGACTCCAGAGCCAACCAGTCACCTCCTCCCCTGCTTGTTTTCCCCATTTTCTGCCAGCCTGAGAGTGTGAGGCTAGCTTGACCTTTCCCAGGCTCTCCAGAAATGCCCAACCTGGGGCAAAATGGTGGTGCGCATTTCCTGTGGGATCCGGTCTGACCCCACTGCATTTTGTGTAAATTAACGGGAATATATCACTGGCTTAGGTCTTAGGGCTGACTCCCAGATTATACTACCCACTACTCTGCATCAAATACAAACACCAGATACCGTGGACTGTTTTGAGTGTCACCAACACACCCTGAGGGCACTCATTTGGACAAACAGAGACCTAATAAATAACTGGGTCTATAGAAGTCAAGCAGGCTAAGGGAGAAGGGAGATAGCAGGCAGAGGCCCTGCCCACTAAATGGGCTGATGATGGAAGGTGGAGGCAGTTCATGAAGAACAGATGCCTGAGTCTTAAATTCCTTTGTCCAACAACACCTGGAAACTTCCTAATTTAGCTGTGTGCCTGGGGTCCGCCTCTCTAACTCAGCCCCGCCGTGAGGATGGAGGAGCCAGCTAGGGTGTGCGTGTGGAGGAGTTCCTGGCACTAGATGTGCAAGGGAGAACGTGGTCTATTAGCAAGTCCTGTTGGCTCTACCTTCAAAGCAGTTCTGGAATTCCACCACATCTCCCCACTTCAAAATGGTCACCCTGTTCCAAGCTGCCATCATGTCTCACCCGAATTATTTCAATAGCTTTCTAACCTTTTACGGTGATCTCTCTGCTTCCACTCTTCCATTCTCCACACAGCAGCCATAGGGGCCCTCATTTATTTTTATTTTTATTTTTTTAAATACATTTCCATTTCACTCAAACATAGAGGTTCTTTTAAAAGGCAATCAAGCCATATAACTCTTCTGCTCAAAACCCACCCAATACATTCTCATTACTCTTAGAAGAATAATCGAACTCTGTCATGGTCTATAAGATCTGATCTATAGTCTGGCTCCAGCCCTCCTGCCTCCCTGATGGACTCTCATACCGTTCTGTCCTTGCTCACTCCTTTCCAGCCACACTGGCCTCCCTCTCTTATGTGAAGCCTGTTCCTGCCTGAGGGTCTTTGCAGTGGCTCTTCTCTCTGCAGGGAAGGCTTTTACCCCAGATCTTCACAGGACTGGATCCCTGTCACCTACGTCTCATCTTAGATATTACCTACTCATGGAGTCCTAAGTTTCTCCATCACATTTCTCTGTTTTATTTTCTTTCTGGCAATTATCACTACTAGTAACTGCCTTGTTTATTTATTTTTTTAATCGTTTATTGCCTGCCCCTACACACACACACACACACACACACACACACACACACACACACACACACACACTGGAATGTACCTTCCACGGAGCAGGTATTTTATCTATCTTCTTCACCACTGCCCCTAGAGCACCTGGTGGCACTCAATAAATACTTGTTCAATGAGGTCATAGGAAGGGAGGGGCTGGGAAATGAGCTGAGCGTCTCATTGAGGCCACATGAGGGCGCTGCTCCCCGCGGAAACGATCGCTAGGGCCGCTCCCTTGGGCCAAGCGGCAGGGTTTGCTTCCCAGAGAGGACCCACTAGGGCGCAGAGATGGTGGGGATGGCAAGAAGGGGTCCTTGATCCTCCGCCTTGCCCTGAGCCACTGCAGACTGGCCTGGCGGGATGGGGTGCGGGGGAGCGCAACAGCGATGGGGCGAGAGACCCATCAGGCTCATCTGAATGCATGTCAACCTCCCCACTGGATACCTGGGACCCATTTCCTCTCTGAAAAATGGGACTCAGGCTGGCCCTCCTCACCAACCCCAGGTCTGGACTTGGGGCAAATTTCTCAAGGCCAAGGAGTTCCCAGGGCAGGAATTAGAGGAGCAAGTCACTATATTACCAGTTGGGAATTGGGTGCTGAGTCTGATGGGGGAGTTGGTTTCAGTCCCAGGAAGAATAGAAACTGGCCTAGGGCTTGAGAAGGCGGGGAATCCCCGTGACCACCCCTTCAAGAATGTGTCCCAACCCCAGGGGCAAGTGACTCAAGGGAGCCTGAGGGGAACAGGCGCTGGATTTGGCATGAATACCCCCTCACAAGCACAGCCTCCCTTCCCTCCCCCATTCCAGCTAAAGTTCAGAGGGTCTGCCCTTGCCCTCTCTGTGGCCCCAACTACTCTGGCTCCCCAGGCTGCCTGAAATAGAGGGCCACCATGCCTCCACCCTCCCTGGGCCCTTCTCCCTCTTGGGTCTCAAGTGCCCTGAGCTGCACAGGTTGGTGAGGGAGGTGAGTGAGGGTCTGTCTGTGGGCATCAGTGTTCTCCCAGACAGGGCCAGTGAAGGTGTGCTGTCTGGGAGGGCAGCCCTGGGCATGAGCCCTGGAAAATACCCTGGCCTAGGAATTCAAAGACCTGGTTCTCATCCTAGCCGAAACACAGACTTGTTGGGTGTCCTTGGGCAAAGCCCCTCCCCCCTGTGAGCCTGTTTTCTTCCACCGAAACTGAGAAAGTTGGAGTAGATGATTTCCAAGGTTCAAAGTAGACCTTTAGCAGTACACTGAACTGGCCCTGAGGGGCAGGAAGCAGTGTCACCAACTGGCTGCCTCGGTGTAAATCCCGGCTTGGTCACTTTCTAGCAAGTGGAGAAGAGATTTACCTTTGCAGAACCTGAGTGTTCCTAACAGCAGAAGGGGAATAATAAAAGTGCCCACTTCATAGGCTTTATTAAATGGAACAATGCATGTAAAATAGGCCTGGTACGTAGTAAACACAATAGAGGGAGGCTGTTACAATTAAAAGCTATGAAAATAGTCACTTCCAGAGTGGGGAAGAAAGAAAATATCATATAGTGAAATGTCAGTTGCATCCAACCACTGTGCTAGGCACATTATCTCATGTAATTCTTATGACAAGCTTTTAAAAAACTCACAGTTTTTTAAAACTTTTAATTTAACTTATTTTAAAAAAACGATGTGAGTCTAATCATAGAAGAAGAACTATAGAAGAAGTTGTAGGGCTTCCCTGGTGGCGCAGTGGTTGAGAGTCCGCCTGCCGATGCAGGGGACACGGGTTCGTGCCCCGGTCTGGGAAGATCCTACATGCCGCGGAGCGGCTGGGCCCGTGAGCCATGGCCGCTGAGCCTGCGCGTCCAGAGCCTGTGCTCCTCAACGGGAGAGGCCACAACAATGAGAGGCCCGTGTACAGCAAAGTTGTAAAAAAAAGCAGGTCTGTGGCTGGTACCTTTCATCCAGCTTCTCCCAATGGTAATATCTCACATAACAATAGTATAATATTCAAAACAAGGATGATGACATAAGCACAACACTGTTAACTAGACTGCAGGCCTTATTCAGATTTCACTTGTTTCCATATGCACTCATTTGTGTGTGTTTGGGTGTATAGTTTTATGAAATTTTATCACATGTATAGATTCACTTACAACCAGCTGAGCAAATTGCTCAGCCTCGTTAAGCCTTGGTTTTCCCATCTATAAAATGGGGGTGGGGACATCCCTGGTGGTGCAACAGTTAAGACTCCATGCTCCCAATGCAGGGGACCGGGGTTCGATCCCTGGTCAGGGAACTAGATCCCACATGCATGCCACAACTAAGAGTTTACATGCCTCAACTAAGGAGCACGCCTGCCGCAACTAAGACCCGGCACAACCAATAAATAAATAAATAGATAAATAAATAAATAAAAATGGAGGTGAAGATACTCTTTTCCTCAGAGAGCTGTTGTGAGAATTAAATGAAATAATGTATGTAAAGCTCTTAGAACAATACCTAAAATGTAGTGAGTGCTCAATAAATTTAAGGGTTTTTTTTTAGAAAAAAAGCACATTTTTGAAAAATGACTTCAATACATAAATAATTCGCATGTGTTCTAGAGAAAACAGAAAATGCTCATAAGAGTAAAAATAACATAAAATAAATTTTCAAATGCCCTTTTACCCCAAAATAACCACTGTTAATTTTACTCACACCACAAATTTGAGGTATATTTCATTATTCTTACTTTATCATAAGAACACTGAGGCTCAGATAGGTTGAGCAGTTTGCCACAGTCACTGAACTTATGAATGAGGAGCTGAGATTGAATGCACGCTCTTGCCTCCAGGAGCTCACAGCTGGGGCCAGCAGACAGGCCTATGAGTCATACCAATCCAGGGCAGATTGGAATGAACAGCCACTGCTGGTTTCTGAGTACTTGCTATGTTCCAAGCACTGCCTGAGCACCTTGCAGGTTATCTCAGTGAGTCTTCACAGTAGCCCTTTGAGGTAGCTAATGTTCCCATTTCTGGATGAGGAAACTGAGGCTCAGAGAGATATTTTGTTCAAGGTCAGAGTTAGGGGCCGGTGGACCCAGGGAGCAGAAAGGTGTCGGTCACATGCCTCAGCCCAAGCTTAAAGCCTCCTCTCTGAGGGATTCAGACAAGATGCTAGGAGAGTGTCTGGGGAGAGAGAGTCTCTCCAGCTGGAGCTTTGGGCATCTTTCATCCTGGGGCTGGGGTGCCCTTCTCTGACCCCACCTTTATCCCAGACACCAAGATCCAGCCAAGATTTGGAGTGGACCCTGACAGCTGGAGCCTGCTTCCACTTGTCACAATGCCGTCACTCCATCTGGAGTGGAGGGGTGAGAGCCTTTGAAAGGAAGAGGCAGAGGAAAAAGAGAGATCGAGTCTGCAGAGCAAAACCACCCGAGCCCTCAGTAAACCTTTTTACCTCAGGCTTTCCGGTCGCCTCTGACCTAGACTGCCAGACTCAGGAAGTGTTGGGAAGGCAACTGCAGGTATATGATTATTGAGTTTCAAACTAATTACTTATGGTCCCCTTACTTCCAGAAAAGATTTAGACAACAAGAGACATAGAAACAAGTAAATATTTACAGAAGGATTAAAGAGCTCCATAATGAAATCAAATTGGAGAAGTAAGAAATCATTGTCTTCAAAACGCTGGACTGGGGATAATCACTGCAACTGAGCACCAAAACTTAACTGTGAGCTTCCTGGCAGTGGATGCAAAAAGGGAGCATATGAATTCCACACCTGCATTATCTCATAAAAGGAAGTACCTATACCAGATACCAGATGAGCCAAACTTCCTAACACTGAACTACAAGAGGAGTTTATTACACCTCATTCAGGCACTGGCCAGGGACCTTCTACGTAATAATATCTAGAACAGCGTTTTTACAAAGGATACAGATATTCATATTCCATGTGAACATCTCTTATGTTAGTGGTTCTCAACCCTTTCAGAATCGATATTTCCTTTTTATTTATTTATTTATTTATTATTATTTTTTTTTTTTTTGCGGTACGCGGGCCTCTCACTGTTGTGGCCTCTCCCGTTGCGGAGCACAGGCTCCGGACGCGCAGGCTCAGCGGCCATGGCTCACGGGCCCAGCTGCTCCGTGGCATGTGGGATCTTCCCAGACTGGGGCTCGAACCCGTGTCCCCTGCATCGGCAGGCAGACTCTCAACCACGCGCCACCAGGGAAGCCCGATGTTTCCTTTTTATAACAAATACATTAACGTCTCTTTACTATTCAGAAATGAAGTTCACAAATAATATCCTAACTGCACATTTACTCTTTAAAGAAAGTGAATACCCTAATTAATATAAAAGAGGTGATTTAAAATAAAATAATATTATTTGAATAGGCAAATCCTTGGTCAGACTACTCTAGAAATCTCAGTGAAGTTGCACCTACACAGACTCACCTTGAATGTGACAACTACAAATACTAACGGACACAGGTTTGTCGTTTGGCAACTCAGATAACGCCAAAATGAAAACTCATGCTAATTTCATTCCTGGAAAAGTCAGTGCAAAATCTCTTTTTGTATTTTTGTGTGAATTAGAAATGAGTCTAGGCTCAAGTAATTATAATCAAAATTTCACCCATATGAGTATCTGACGGGACACTCAAAAGCAGTGGAAGTTGGGGCAATTCTTAATTGTGTGTGCCTGACGTCCTTCCCCCACAAATGCCTGAGGACTCCTCAATCGGTGACAACCAAAAACTCTCCCACAGATTACTAAAATATCCCCTAGGAGGTAGTATCTCTTCCTTTGTGAACCATTGTCTTAGATCAACCTTAAGTTATAAAAAAGAGCAAATGGGAATTCCCTGGCGGTCCAGTGGTTAGGACTCCACGCTTCCACCGCAGGGAGCATGTCCCGATTCCTGGAGAACTAAGATCTCGCAAGCCACATGGCGTGGCCAAATAAAATAAAATAAAATAAATTTTAAAAGAGCAAATGGATATTGTTAAATTGCAGCTCTGTGACCACATTTCTAAGAGGAACCAAACATACATTCCTGGTACAGGATGTGATGTGACCTCGTTCCAAGGCTGAGCTCTGGAGACGTTAATAATAGTACTGACCTATTTATATAGGGCTTTCCCTTTTGCCAAGCACTTTCAGAGATGCTATCTCCTTCAATTGTCACAAGAACCCCCTAAGTAGATTGTTATTCTCCCCCCATCTGAAGATGAAGACGCCGAGGCACAGAGAGAAAGTTATCACACCCTGTAGATCAGGCATTGTTGATCATCATAGAATTGTCTCAGCAAGACTGTTCACAGCAGCACGACTGCCAACAATTCACTCTGGACATCACTGGCCAGTGCCTGAATACAGAACAATTGTTTCAAACCTTCATTTTCTATGGAGAAACCTGAGGCTTGAGGAAGGAGGCGGGTTGTGTGATGGATGAGAATCACTTGCCTGTCCCTCCAGTGCACCATCTGTGCTAGGGGATGACGGAAGGGGTAGAGTCCTGGGGCTGGAGATTTAAATCTCTTGAAGCCACAGAAATGGAGGAGGATGGCTTGGAATCCAGGCGTTCGCCAAGCACATCATAAGTATCCTTTCCTCAACATCTTCTGGGGATGATAGGGATTTCAGACGTCCCCTTAACACACCCCCCCACCTCATCCATTCCTATCTATCATCCTATTCAAATGGATCTTGACCCCAGGCCATGAGACATAAGAGCCTCTCTACACCCAGGTGCACAAGAAGTATTATCTGGCACTTCCTCCAGGGGCCCCAGTCAGCATAGGAGGTGCATGGGGACTCCAAAGATCAGGCCTGAGTTCAAATCCCGCTGCACCCCCCCCAAATTGCCTGATCAACTGGCTCTCATGGGGATAGAGACACGGATGAGAGAAATCAGCCTGGGCTAGGAGAAATGACCCCTTACCGTGAGCTTCCAAGTTTGGGTAACTGGGCTCATGGCCACCTGGTGATAGAAGTACCCTCAGTGGAGGAGCCCCTCCGTTATCCCCAGCCAGCCGAGTTCTGGGTCTACTTGGGACTCACTTTTCTGGTCAGAATGGAAGGAGAAGGCAGCTGAATCCCATCCCCCAGGGGTCACATGCTTCTCTCTGAGCGATGAGGGCTGCTTTTTGGGTAGAGGTTTCTAAAACTTTGAGTGGCCTTGCAGATCCACCAACTCATTGGTAAGAATGGCCATCTCGCAGCAGAGAGGGACCACTTCAACTGAGGATGACTGGCCCAGGTGAAAGCAGCACCTTACTAAATTCCCACTGGAAGGAAAGGAGGGAGGAAGAAAGGAAGGAAGGAACAAAGAATGGGAGGGAGAAATGAAGGAAGAAAGGAAGGAAGGGGGAAAGGAAGACAGAAGGAAGCATTTGGTCCTAACTGCAGCTGTCACCAAGTAAGCACCTACTATGGGCCAGGCATCATATTCTGCTATTATTATCCCCATTTTACAGATAAGCAAACTGTAGATCAGAGAAATTGACTAACATGTCCAAAGTTAGAAAGATAGAAAAATAGCAGAATCTAAATTTGAACCCGTGGCAGTCTGGCTCCCGGGAGTGTACCCATTACACTAGCTGCCCTGTTGCCCTTACCTAGGCCCCCCTCCAGTCTGTGAGGCAGAGACTCTTAGCACCTCCCCCCAAGAGAGATGGAGCACTGAGCCTCAGTAAAGCTGAGGATGTTATTGTCGGTAGAGGCAGAGAGAGGGCGGCCATCGTCTCATGCATTTGTTCAGAACAGTGTTGAGCTTAAGAGCACAGGCGGAGGAAACAGAGAGGAATTCTAATTGAGGCTGAGATTCTTACTAACTGGGTGGCCTTGGGCTGTTACTCACCTGTTTTTAGCCTCACCCTTTTAAAATAGGGAGGAGTATCTAGTCTTAGGGCAGTTGTGAGGATCATGCAAGATCATGAGCACATGGGAAGTGTCATTATTATAGTTCTTCTGCCTCTGCCTCAGAGGTTCAGATTTCGTTCAGATGCTTAACTCGTTATCCTAATTATGCAGACCAGTGCTTCATAAACTGGCTGATGTCAGAATTGCCTGCCAAAAGTGTAAATGCCTGGGACCCACCCCAGGAAGTTTTGAATTAGGAGGACCTCTTTATCTTAAATAAGTTCCCAGGTAATTCTGATGCATAGCCAGGTGTGGAAGAACCAATCTATTAGCATAGACATCTCAGCCACAGTGGGGAAGGGACTCAGGTGCGTCCCCTCTCCAAGTCCCCTTCTCCCATTTCTTGTCACCGCCAGCATCTCCTTCCCACTGGCTTGCAAGTGCTCTCCCTAAATGAAGGTCTGTATGGCCTAGCTGAGTCAGTGACAGTGTCCCAAGGAGCCTGTCTTTCCAGAGGCCTGGGAACCCAGCACAGAGCTGGGAAGCAGGATGCCAAGGTTTCTGCTGTGGATTTGCCCCCTTGTGACTCACTAGTGGCCCAGGGCCAGTAGGTTTCTAAGCCTCAGTTGCCCACGGTCCACAGACAGTCAGGGAAAGAAGAGTGGCCTGTCTGCTTCCTCAGGAGTGTGTCCCTGGCACTTGACTGCCAGAGAGCAGGTGGGTTAGAGAGGCCTGGGTAGAGAAAGGGGAAGAGGTGAAAGAATCCTGCATAACGATGCTTTCTTACTGACGTCCCTCCTTTGATGCTCACAGTGATAGGGAATAAAATCCAGCATCTACCTTGGGCCTGTAACATTCTCTGTTATCTGTCACTAGCCTTTGCTTCAATGTTATCTCATAACCCTCCCTCCTTTCTGGCCTCCTTGCTGTTCCCTGAGTGCTCCAAACTTGTTCCCATCTCAAAATTTTTGCCCTATTTGCACGGCTTAGAATACTTTGGCAATGGATCATCACAAGTCTGGTTCCTTCTGCTTATTCAAGCATCAGCTTACAGGTCACAGGCTCAGAGAGACCTTCGCTAATCAGTCACCAAGCCTAACGTGTTGTCCCAAGCACTGGGACACAACATCCTATAGTATATCATTGAATTTTAACTTTCATCTTAGCGATTGTCATCATAGGATCTAGTTTACTTTTTAATTTACTTCATGTGTTGCCTGTCTCCCCCTACGGTAGAGTGCAAGCTCCATGAAAGCATATCCTTGGCTGTCTTGTTTATTGCTGTGTCCCTAGTGCCTGATAAGTGTTCTGTGATTATTTGTGGAATAAATGAGTTAATGACTTTGTCCCAGAATGAATCGTGATTCCTTTTTCTGATTAGAGGACACCCAAAGTTCTGAGAGAAGTGACTGTCCCCAAACCATTCCAGGCCCTTTGTATACTTTTTGCAGGTCCTTCCCATAAAACCTGGCTGACACACAAACTGAGCTGGGGTGAGGCTCACAGGTGTGATGAAAGCTTGGAGTTGCCCCATGAATGGGCTAAGACTGATGTGAGGGTGAGAAGGCAGAAGGTCACAGTGTGTGAAGGGAGAGGCAGGCTGGGACAGGAGAGCAGGGTGTGAAACTGGCAGTGGTGAGGGGAAGGGGGTGACTTGGCTGTGTGTCAGGAAGTGTTTCCCTCCACCCTCCCCTGGGGAGAGCCCTGACCCCAAGGTGGCTTCGTTTTGGGGAAGCAGGCTGTCAAGCAGCTGCTGAGGGAGAATAAAGGTGTGTCCTGGGTGGTGACAATCTACTGAGGTCCTAGGACCAATACTGACCACCAAAAGGAACAATCCCACAATGGCACTTGGCCAAATAGGTGACAGGTGAGCTTCCTCCTAAAAACCAGCCCAACCACACATGGAGCCTCAGACCTGTGGGGAAGGGAGAGAAAAGAGGTTGCTAAGGAAGTGGAACAGTCAGTATAGAATGATTAGTAATAATAATGATAATAATAGGTCACATTTATGACAATATGTCTGGCCCTATACTAATTGCTCTATATGTGTTCCCTCGTTCAATCTTCACGAAGCTCTCTACAAAGTAGGCATTATTATTATTGTTATTCCCATTTGAGAGATGTGGAAACTGAGACTCAGTGAGATTAAATATCTCGTCCAAGGTCACACAGTAAGAAGCAAAGTTAGGATTCCAGCTTAGATCTGTAGTGATTCCAGGGCATTATGGAAACCTAAACCTGGGGAGAGTTGCTAGGGACAAATTAAGAGGGAAGAGCCCCATTTACCCCTGCAGAAGTGGGGATGGGGAGGGAGAGTGGGATAGACTACGTATAAATAGCAGGCCTGTTTTTATCCCTACACATGGGCTGAATCAGGCAAGCAGCTCTACCTGGCACAATTTGAGGGCTCTGAAATGCCAACTCAGCCCTGTGTCTTACAACTCCCGTCCCAGCGTGTCCCTGGGAGCTGAAATGCCTACCGAGAGAGTAATTTCTTTGGGTCAGGACATTGACTCCAGAAGACCCCTGTAAAAATTCGTAAGTTGGAAGAAAAACACATCAATCTCCTGGCACCTGTTGAACGTGGCAACCTAGGTTAGCCAGCTGGGTCCTGTGGGAGGGGGCTCAGCTTTTATGTTGGAGAAGAAGGTGGTGTTCAAAGGCAAGGAAAAGTAGGAGGCTTGTTTCACAGCCTGTGTCTCTCCAATCCCAGAAGCCTGGGAATTATACTCAATAGTTCAAAAATCCTAATGGAGACAATGTCCTCTGGGACAAAGATGGGGAGAAGCCACTCCAGGGGCTGGAAGAATACCACTAACTTCCTTTGCTTTTGCTGGGTTGATACCAGGTGCCTGCAACTGCAACTCTGGTAACCTTGGGCTCACAAGACCTCCTGACATTCATGTGTCTAATTTTAAATGATAAATGAATTAATTATTATTTACTACTTGATTTATCGGTAGGCAAAGAAGAGGATTTCTGAAGCTCAGAAGATGACATGGGTGGAGGTCTCTGGTTTAGAGCACGGATGACCGGAGGGACCAGGCCTGGAAGAGAGGAAGGAATGAGGGGTGTCCAAGGGCGAAGCGCAGCTCAGCAGTCCCAAGTCTGCAGCGTGACAAGCATCTGGGGAAAGGTAGGAGCTGGTCCCCGCCACCTGCCGGTCAGCAGCCCTACCCACAGTCAGGCCGCGGCTGCTCTGGCCTAGTCCCAAAATATGTGAGCACCGCCCCCTTCTCCCGCCCCTTTTCCCAGCCGCGCCCACGGGGTCCGGGGCTGGGCGGCAGGCGCCTGGAGCCGGGCGGGAGTCCCAGCGCGGGAGGAGGGGGGGCGGGGCGGCAGGGGGCGGGGCGGAGTCTCGGCGCCTCCTGGAGCCTTATTCCCGGCCGCAAGCTCGGGAGCGCTCAGTCTACCGCGGGAGCTGCGCGCGGAAGGCACCTGGCTATACTTACTGAGGCTCAAGGGCTCGGGCGGACGGACAGACAGAGTGAATACAGAGACGCCCGGCGGCCGCGAGCTCCGCTGAGATCCCATCCAGGCTTGCACGCAGAGGCCGGCAGCAGAACGTGCCCGGCAGGATCTCCTGTGCTCCTCCCACCCGGCTCCCGTGCCAGCGCCCGGTGGCCGCCGCCTCCAAAGTGATTGCTGCCTCGCCGCCTCCGCCGAGTCCGGGACCATGAAGCTGCTGCCGTCGGTGGTGCTGAAGCTCCTTTTGGCTGCAGGTAAGAGGGCTGCCGGGGGTCGGGGGGGATGGGGACGCTCTGCAGGGGACACGAAGGAAGATCGCTGCAGCGCCCCCGGCGCGGGCCACTTGGTGGGGCCCGTGCTCCCTGGCAGGCGGGCGCCGGCAGCGGTACGTGGCGACGGGGGTCTGGGCGGCGGGTCTGAAGCGGCCTCGTCCCTCACCCGCAGTGCTTTCGGCGTTGGTGACCGGCGACAGCCTGGAGCGGCTTCGAAGAGGGCTGGCGGCTGGAACCAGCAATCTGGACTCCCCTACTCAATCTACGGACCAGCTGCTGCCCCCGGGAGGTGGCCGAGGCCGGGAAGTCCTGGACTTGGAAGAGACAGACCTGGACCTTTTCAGAGGTGGGTGTGAGGGATGCCCATCCTCGGACCCCGGTGGACAGTTGAAGAATAAGTGGATCTGGCATTTATGCCGATTGGGCACACCTATGGTTTGGGGGTTTTCATGGAGGACCTCAAGGAAAAGCCGCTTGGCCTGACAAACTCACTGGGGGGTCCTAGAATGTAGATCCTGTTGTCTTTCTTGCCCAACGTAGTCTCACATGCCACGTTGCTGCCTTTCTGGATACTCTGAGGCAAATTGAAACAGGCAAGGTGTGTGGGGTTGGTACGTTGCTCTGAGGTAAGCTGGGTGATAGGAACAAGGAATGGTTGAGATGCTTTCCTTAGAGTTTCTATGAAAAAATGTGCACAACCCCTAATTCCCACATCAACTGACTATTATGTATAAAATAAGGTAACAGATGTGGAGATGCTGGGCACATACAAGGTGTGCAGTGTTAGTCTCCTCCATCCACCTGTCTCCAGGTTGGGGAAACAGGGGAACGAGGAGCACTTGGTCCCCCCTCAGGTTAGGCCAGCACCTCCTCGGGAGGCTGTGAATGGTGAGCACTGGGTCCCTAGAGAGCTGTATTGATATGCTGGGTGTCTACAAATCCTACACAAGCCTGGATACTTCCTGACCACCTTGAGTCCCTGAGAGAGACTCCAAGGGAGGAAGGGCCAAATGGGATCCTTCAACCAGCAGAGGTGCTGTGGCTAAGTAAATACAAGCACAGAGCAGAGTCCAGAGCCTCCAGTATTGCCTGCTTCCTTGCCCCCAGTCACCTGCAGAAATTCTTAAGGGTGGAGCAGGGACTGAGCCCTGGAGCCCCGGAGTGACTATATTTGGTTGGAAAGATACCCACCTGTTCTGGCTCTGTCTGCTCCTCTGCCACCCTTCTTCCTTACCCAGAGTTTCCCTTAGGTGCTATCTCTATTTAGTATACATCAGGGGTCTGCCCCAAAGCTGAGGCTGGGTTCCCACCTTCCATCCTCTCACAGTGGCCCTCTGGGGGTCACTCCTGGCCTGAACAACCTGTATTCTCCTGGCCCTCTCCTCATAGGCAGGGCAGAGCTGGGCTGTGACTCACCCTCCACCCACACAGCTGCTCCTCCTAGCTCTGCAGACCTGACTCACTGCTCCTTCTCCCCGGCAGGAGCCTGGCTGTCACTCTGTCACTCTCTCCCTCCCTTTTCTTTTTTTAAAAAAAAATTTATTTATTTATTTATTTATTTATTTATTTTTGGCTGTGCTGGGTCTTCGTTGCTGCGTGCAGGCTTTCTCTAGTTGCAGAGAGCGGGAGCTACTCTTCATTGTGGTGCGCAGGCTTCTCATTGCGGTGGCTTCTCTTGTTGCAGAGCACGGGCTTTAGGCGTGTGGGCTTCAGTAGTTGGGGCACACGGGCTCAGTAGTTGTGGCTCGTGGGCTCTAGAGTGCAGGCTCAGTAGTTGTGGCGCATGGGCTTAGTTGCTCCACGGCATGTGGGATCTTCCCGGACCAGGGCTCGAACCTGTGTCCCCTGCATTGGCAGGCGGATTCTTAACCACTGCGCCACCAGGGAAGTCCCTCTCCCTCCTTTTTCTGATCGGCTGGGCCCTCCTGCCTCAATTTCACCACAGCCATGGTCATTGGTTTCCTCTGAGCATCTGCCTCACCTTCTGAGTTCTGAAAGGGCCAGGGTCTGCACCAGAGGAAGCAAGAGTCTATGGGACTACTACTGGCATCTGCCTCTTCTTTTTACTTGGGTTTGCTGGGCAAAGACTATTTTTCAGGTCTAAGGATCCTATCACCTAAAATAAATAACTGTTACCATTTATTAAGTGCCTCCTGTATTCTAGGCACTTAACATGTTATTGTGGGTTAATTAATCCTTGCTGCAACCCTCTGAGATAGGAACACCTGTTCTTCACTTTTTACCAAGAGCTACAGGGTTCGGAGAGATTAAGTGACTTGCCCAAGATCACATGGCTGAAATTCGAGCATGGGTCTGCTAACTTCAGAGCCCATTCATTGTCTCATTCCTGGCTCAGCATCCCATGTGCTCTAGGCTTGTCTGGAAGAGGGGACTGGGTTGTGTGAGGCAGCTTGGTGTGTTGGGAAAGAGCACTGGATATGGAGTCCAGAGACCACATTTCAGATCCCAAACCTGTAGGACCTTGGGCAAGTCACTGCCTTTCAGGACCTCAAGTTTTTCAACAGAAAATGGAAAGCCATATTTTTTGAAGTCAGTTCCACCTTGAGGATCCTAGGACTCCAGTCTAATGTATGACGCTCATCCTTCTACCAGACATGTGGCTATAGCCATAGACAGCAGGCACCTTTTTTCTGCTGGGACAGGGGAGGGGAGACTTGTGTCAGACCCCTGGGCTGATGGGCATCGCCCATGATCAGTCCCAGCTGGATGTCTGTGTGAGGTTGTTTTTCCCTTTTTAAGTGTGGAAAGAATGGGGAGAGTTATCATTGTTCTAGTTCCTTCTGATAGTTCTTTACTTTCCATCTTTCTGCTGCTTGTGCACTGTACTCCCCATTCTAGGGAGCTATAAACAGGACATCTGGGGATATATGTAAATGGACCTTTGAGAGAAGTGGTGAGCTGCAAATAGCACACAGAGCAGGGTAAATATTTTGCTTGATGTCAAAAAAGCAAGGCTCTTTGAAATTAGCACACTATTGTAAATCAACTATAGATCAATAAAAATATTTTTAAAATTAAAAAAATTTAAAAAGTTAAAACAGCAAATCTCTGATCAGGGGTGGCCTGCTTGCTGTCCCTGAGCCTGGTTCTGCTCTGGGCTCATCATGGTCCGCTGCTGCTAATGGGTACCCCAGAGGGGACCACCTGGACATGGGCACTGTTCTTATTTTAGGAGCCTCTTCCCTCTAAAATACTCTCCAAGTACCTTCTCCAGAAGCAATTTTTATCTCTGACGCTGTCTTCCTGCAAATGGGTCACTGAGTGTAGCATCAGGAAATGAGGCTGATTTAAGGCCAAAATAGAACCAAGTGGGCGTGGGGGAGTAGGAGATGAGGATGGACAGTGGGGTGGGGGTGAGGTTAGTAGAACTGCCCAATCAGCTGCAGTTACTCAACAGAAGCTACTCAACAGAAGCTAGCATTCTTAGAATGAGGTCCTTTTTTTTAAGTGTCACTTGGACCCAGTAGTCTTTTTTTTTTAACATCTTTATTGGAGTATAATTGCTTTACAATGGTGTGTTAGTTTCTGCTGTATAACAAAGTGAATCAGCTACACATAGACATACATCCCCTTGTCCCCTCCCTCTTGCGTCTCCCTCCCACCCTCCCTATCCCACCCCTCTAGGTGGTCACAAAGCACTGAGCTGATCTCCCTGTGCTATGCGGCTGCTTCCCACTAGCTATCTATTTTACGTTTGGTAGTGTATATATGTCCATGCCACTCTCTCACTTCGTCCCAGCTTACCCTTCCCCCTCCCCGTGTCCTCAAGTCCATAGAATGAGGTTCTTAAACTGAGTTTATGAAATGTCTTCCTTGGGACCCCCCCAGCCTCTACTTCCTCCACCACTTTTGGGAGGTCTGCCCAGTCTTCCTTCAGCTCTTGGGAGGCACTGAGCCGAGAGGCCTTCTCAGGCCTCTGACTTCAGGTAGGATCAAAACATCCTTCCAGACACTGTGCTGTTCTGATGTTTTCCCCTGAGGAAGTCAAAGACGTAACAGGGTACTTTTCTACCGCAGCTGCTTTCTCTTCCAAGCCACAAGCTCTGGCCACACCGAGCAAGGAGGAGCGTGGGAAAAGAAAGAAGAAAGGCAAGGGGTTAGGGAAGAAGAGAGACCCATGTCTTCGGAAATACAAGGACTTCTGCATCCATGGAGAATGCAAATATGTGAAGGAGCTCCGGGCTCCATCCTGCATGTAAGTGTCCCTTCCCCGGGGCTGACTGTTAACAGCTCACTCTTTGTCAGCCTGGTGGCTGTTCCTGGTTGTCACTGTTCCTTGAATTCATAAATCCACCCAGTTTCTTCTCAACCTCTGGGAGGAAGTTGGGAGGAGGGGAAATATTTTTAGTCAGCGGAAGGGGCTCCCCCCAGCATAGGATGCAATTTCCTGTGGCGTGGGTTTGTGATGCTCTTTCATCTTTGGGGGCATTTCCTGCTTGCTCAGAAATGAGCACACGCTAGGAGAGCTGACACCTGAAGGCAGGTTCTTCATTTCTGCCTCATGCCCTACTCCAGATGGGAGAAGCCAGTAGGAAACATGGCAGAGTGGGGCTCCTGGGTGGAGTGGAGCTCCCGTGGCCTTCTTTCCCAAGTCCTGCAGGTAGGTATGAGGTGCATTTGGATATGTGCTATGCAGGTATGTGTACTCAGACATATGTGCATATGAATGAGCAAATGTGGGTTGATTCTAAGACATGGCAGGACTGTAGAGAAAGCAATCATTGTGGGAGCAGGGAGAAGCCCCTCCTCCCTTCTTCCTCACCCTGGCCAGGGCCAGGAGGTGGGGGACATGGTGGGTATTGACCTTTGGCTATGGGGGTGGGAGAACACTTCCTTTGTGTAAGATTAACGGAAAATGGAACCCAACTCAGTAGGCATCAGCCCCCGGTCAGGCAGCACCACCCCTTCCCTGGGCAGGGGTGTGGGTGGAGAGGCCATGGGTTCCCCAGCCACTCTGCTAGGCCAAGCCCAGCAAATGGCTGCCTTGGCAACCCCTCAGGGATGACGACACTGCCATGCTCTGTGGCAGGCATAATGTCGCCACTGTGCCTGAGACCAACACCCACATCAGGCTGTAAACATGCACTCTCTTCTGCTGGGCCTGAGTTTCTGTGGAGTGGCAACCTCTGTGACCTGGGAGGCTCCGGACAGAGTCAGGAGATTGCTGTGTGCACACCACTTCCCAGCCTGTCGAGAAGGCTGGCTGCCTCGCATCTCTTCTGCTGTGATTGGTACAGATCCTTTGTTTTTTTTTTTTAAAGCTTCCTTGTCCCATCTGATCTCATACAGCAGAGTTGCCCTGTATTTGGCAATTGTCAGACAGACCCGTCACCCCCCTCCACGTCTACAGTCACTTGTGTGTCCTCTCCTTTCATATCCTTGTCAAGAGCTTGGTATTGGAGAGGGTTGCTTAAGAGTGACCTAGACAGTGGGAGGGAGACGCAAGAGGGAGGAAGTATGGGGATATATGTGTACATATAGCTGATTCCCTTTGTTATACAGCAGAAACTAACACAATATTGTAAAGCAATTACACTCCAATAAAGATGTTAAAAAAAAAAGAGTGACCTAGACAGTCCCCCAATTATTATTCCAGAAGTCTTGAGACAGGGCAGGGAATGTTTGTCCTAAATTTGTAAACTGGCCTCATTAGCACAGGGTGGAGGCAGTGACTCTGAGTGTAGTCAAGATGGATCAAGGCCAGAAATCTGTCTGGGCCGAACTGGTCCAGGGCGTTGGTGGAGGGACTTCCACTGCTCAGCTGAGAACCCTTTTAAGGCTTCTCTCCTGGAGAGCTGAGCTTGACTGACCACCTAAACCCAGAGAACCTAGATAATGGTGTCCAGGGTCAAGGTGGCCCTAGGGATGGTGATGGTAACTGTGACAGTGCCTTCCTTCCTTTGCCATGGAGCTTTACAGTTTACATTTAATATGAGTTGAGCCCAACAGGTCTCTGTTGAGCACCTACTTGGTGTCAGCTATTCTAGGGGACGGGAAAATACAGCCCTGTATTCTCAAAAGCCCTCTGCTGGGTAGGCAGGGCTTGCTGTCTGTACTTGAAAGATGAGGAAACTGGAGCCCAGAAGTAGGAAGTGATTTGTCTGAGATCAACAGCTAAATAAAGTGTGTGGAAACAGGACAGGCACTCAGGTGCTTGACTTCCCGTCCAACATGCTTTTCATGCCCCCAGGCTGCACTGGGTGTTGGATTGCGTCCTTCTTCCCTGTCTGTTCTTACAGAGTTGGAGCACGATTTTACAGAGGGCAGCTATTATACTAGAGGTCTCCTAAGGCTTTTTCTAATTGAAGAGCATGGAATCTGATGTGAAGACTCTGTGTCTGCTTCCTAGGCAGATTTTCAAGGGGCTGAATTCTGTGTCTGGCTTGGCAGCCTCCTGCCTCCAGCCCTTGGTACTCAGGGCAGCAGGCAGCAAGAAGACACAGAGCTCCTGGATTGGGAGAATGTGACATCTGGGCACCTACATCTGGGACACTCTGTGGCTCCTTCTTGCCTCCAGACCCAGCAACCACCAGCCGGGTGTGTCAGGCTGCCGTGGTGAGCTTGAGGCTGGCCGGCTTCCTAAACCAGCCCTCTGCAGCCATCACCCACAGGAAAACCCTTCTGTGTCACCAGCCAAAAGTTGCCCTCAAAGAGCAGTTTCCTGGGGCTCCTGATGAGCTGCTGACCCAGAAACTGGCTGCAAAGTTTCCTGTGGCTGGAGGAAGCCTGGGGACAGTTAGCCTGACGAGGACTCAGAGCTGGAAGAGAGACAGGCCTGAAGGCTCTACTTGACCTCACTGCCCAGACGCCAAGAAGGAATGGCGAGCCCCCTTCTCTTTGGCTCCGTCTGACTTTGGTGCTCCCTTCCTCAGGATATGGGCAGTATCCTCCGGAATCTGATTATATAGTAACTCCCACACATGTGGGACTTGGCCTTTTATTAAGTGCTTTTATTTGTATTATCTCATTTGAGCTTCGCAAAGCTCTAGTGAGGTAGGCATTTATTATTCCTGCCTTTTACATGAGAAAACTGAAGCTTGGAAACGTGACCGTAACTTGCTCCAGATCACTTGGCTAGTAATAGCAGCAGGACCAGTCTGGAACTCATGTATTCTGAGTCCCCTGCGCCAAATGGTGCCCCCTCTACCTCCTGGGGTAGGGGTGGAGAAATCCAAATTGGAAGATGTCTCTGTACTCTAGAGGGTCCTTGCTTCTGTTGTAATACAAGTTCTGAGATGGGCCACAGACGTGGGTAGGAGCAACACATCTCAGTTTGATGGGTCACTGGCTCTGGGCAAGACACACGATCTTGCCCTCACCCTGGGATGCTTGGAATGCTCCTTCCCTGGGGGAGCCAGGGGTTGTCTGCAAAGGGAGGGGGACGTGGGTAATATTAGGATGTTTACATTATTATCCTTTTGACTCAGGGTGGGGGTGGAGGGATTATGTAACTGAATTGCGGGACTCTGAGGCCAAGCTTTATTTCTATCATCTGAGTAAGTACCTGTGGGGTTTGAATGATGGGCTGGAAGTGAAAAACAGACTCAACTTCACCTTCCCTCCCCGCAGGAAAGCACAGTCTCTGAAGTCAGCCAGACTGCTGAGTCAAATCCTGGCTCTACCACTCACTACCTGTGTAATCTTGGGCAGGTTATCTAACAGAAGTTTGGCCTCAGTCTCTTCATCTTTAAAATGGGGATAGTAACTCCTACTTCTTAGAGATGTTTGGTTTTTTTTGTTTTTTTGCGGTACGCGGGCCTCTCACTGTTGTGGCCTTCCCTGTTGCGGAACACAGGCTCCGGACGCGCAGGCTCAGCGGCCACGGCCCACGGGCCCAGCCGCTCTGCGGCATGTGGGATCTTCCCAGACCAGGGCACGAACCCGTGTCCCCTGCATCGGCAGGCGGACTCTCAACCACTGCGCCACCAGGGAAGCCCATAGAGATGTTTTTAAGATTACATGAAATGATCCTTGTAAAGCAATTAGCACAGAGTACTTGGCTCATAGTAAGCCTGTAATGTGTGCTATTAATTGTTATTTATCATTCAAGATAACAGTAATAATAACTGAGAGAGCAGAGTCAGACCGCTCTCTGTTTCTGCTCCAGAAACCCATCAAGCCCATCAGATATGTGTTTCCTTGGGGTAACCTACACTGTTCAGAATGGAAATAATTATGAATTTGGAATTTGGCCCTTCTGCTCCCTAGTTGTGAAACATTTAGCAAATCATTTACTCTCTCTGACCCTAATCGTAGTCTTTCAATATGTAAAAGAGGTTATACCTGCCTACCAGGGTGTTATGAGTCTCAGTTAAGCTAGTCGATAAGGACAGTGTCTTATAAACTGTAAAGTGCTTTGAACAAGTGATTTTCCAGGGGTGCTCCTAAGAGCATCCTCTATGTCCTGGCAGGATAGGGGTCATTGTTTTGTCCACCTGGGCCGGTGGGACAGATGCATGGAGAGGCTGGGCAAGGAGCTGTGTGCTCTGCTGTGGGCCTGACCTACGTTTATCCTGCAGTGAGGTGGTTCCCCGAAACACCCAGAAGGAGCTGGGAAAGGAAGAGGTGCTGGGAAGGAAGGCAGGGGCAGCCCGGCCCCTGGGTCTGATAGGTCTGCTCCTTGGAACTTTCCTGGTACCTCTCGGCAGGAAGAAGGGATTCCTTGCTCTGAGGAACGAGGTGCCTAAGCTTTTCCCCAGAGGATGTGCAGTTCAGAATAGAGGGCCACCGGGTTCTCGGTGCTTCCTTCAGCAGTTAGTGGCCTAAAGTCCCCAGGCAGACAGTGCCACGGCATCCCTGACTGGGCATTTATGGATGTGTGTGGGCAGCACACTGAGCTCACCATCAGACAATCTGTGTCTATGTCTCTGCCCTGCTATGTGACTGTGGGGAAAATAGCTCTGCCTTTCTGTAACATGGGCTCCTACCTACATCAAAGGATCTCTGGGATGCTCAGATAAGGAAAGGGATGTGAGGGAATTCCCTGGCAGTCCAGTGGTTAGGACCGCGCTTTCACTGCTTAGGGCCTGGGTTCAATCCCTGGTCGGGGAACTAAGATCCCACAAGCCAAGCCGCGCAGCTCCCCCGCAAAAAAAGAAAGGGACGTGAATGTGCTTGTTCAACTGTAGGCACTTGTCAGTCTTCCCAAGGGCTTCCAGGAAAAGTTTTGTGTTAGAAGAGGCAGTTGCCATCTGATTTATTTCTTGAGTGAGAAAAGCCAAGGTTTTTTTTGTGACATTCTAAAATGTACTGGCAGGACAGCTAGGCAAGAAGATGTTTTCTTGGTTTGTTTGCTTTGTCCTGGGATGAAGTAGGCCTGATAGCCCAGCGTTCAGAGGCCAAAGGCCAAAATTCAGCTTTCAAGTTGGGCCTTGCACCCAGGGGGAGCTGGGAGTTAAATGAAGGAAACTTGAGAAAAATGACTTCTGGCAAAGGAGCAGGGCCTATTAATAGGCTGGGCAGTGGCAGAGAGACTGGACGCTGGAAGCATTGGTGGGGAAGGCTGGGTTTATTTCTGGGTCAGAGTGTTGAGGGGCCTCACAAGAGGGAGTGATACTGAATCCCCTCAGTCCAACCCACCAGCTCTTGTGCCCAAGTCCTCTGAACATTTTAACACACATGTCATTAATCATCCACACGTGGAACAATCTAGCCAAGACCTGAAGTCCTCCTTTGCTTTTTCCCTGCCTGGAGTAGGAATTTTGTGCCAGAGGACCAAAGGGAATGAAGAAGGGGAGGGCGTGGAGTGAAGGAGGAAGGCCACAGAGCCTGTAGAGGGGCTTCTAGAGAAGGCTAGAGGAAGGACAGGAATCACCGTTAGGGACTGACAGGCTGAAGCTGTGAGGAGTAGGCTCTGGCTTATGTAGGTGGCCCGTTGCCAAGAGTGAAGCCAAACCACTAACTTCATCTCTGCTTTGTTCTGTTTTGGACCAGCTGCCACCTGGGTTACCATGGAGAGAGGTGCCATGGGCTGAGCCTCCCAGTGAAAAATCGTTTATATACCTATGATCACACGACCATCCTGGTTGTGGTGGTCGTGGTGCTGTCATCCGTCTGTCTGCTGGTCATCGTGGGGCTTCTCATGTTTTGGTGAGTGTTACAGGCTGTTTTTGCAAATCACTTCTATTTCTCCTCCTCCAGGGTCTTCTACCTGATGGTCACATGAGCCCTCTAACCCCCCAAATCCTGGGCTAGGAGTCTGACTAACACTCCTGGGTACAGGCTCTCCAAGAACCTGGCTTCTCTGGTATGACATAGGTCCAGTGTCTAGAGCCCAGGAAAAAAATTGCCAGGCCGTAGGAGGTCCTGCTTCTCACAGCAGGCTCAGCAACCCACCCATGGAGCCACATCTTCACACAATTCTTTTTCCTGACTCTGTTCTCTGATGGCATTAGGGTGTGGTTTGGTAGTCAGGGCATGGGTGGTGCTATTGGTATATCCTTCCAAATCTGGGGCATCTGGTCCCCAGGCCATGCTTTCAATCCAGCTTATATTCTAGACTGAGGAGACCTACTAAGCACTCTGTGCCCATTTACAAGCATGCAACTCATGCGTTGTGAGACCTGGATCAAGTTACCTGTCTTTCTAAGGGTTGTAATCTTTCAGTGATTGTAATCTCTGTTCCACTACCTCATAAAGATGTTGTGAGGATTGTATAAATGAGGTGAAAGTTCTTAGCAAATTGTAGCCTGCCATTAGAGACAGGCATCCTTTGGGGCAGTTGGACCTTTGGCCAGAGGTCTGTTGAGCTGCCGTATCCTCTGGGCTTTTCCAAGTATGGAGAGAATCACTGGGCCAGAATCTTTTGGAAGGACCAGCTCTGGGGCCTGCACCCTCTAGCAGGCAGAGCTTGCTCACAAAACTTACTTTCCTCAGGTACCACAGGAGAGGAGGTTATGACGTGGAAAATGAAGAGAAAGTGAAATTGGGCATGACTACGTCCCACTGAGAGAAACCTGTGCTCAAGGTAATGGTCCATCCTTTGCCCAATGGTACCATCACCACCTTTCCTGGATCTGTTTCTAGGCATGCTGAATTCTTCTCTTGACCTAGGAGCTAGGGGTTGGGCTGCTATGGAGTCAGGGTCCCACTGCAGAATTGTTTTCAAAAAGGTTCTCAGTGCTGCATCTGCACTTAGGGTGGAAGTTGCTAGAGAGATACCCAAGACCAATGCCTGAGAAGATAGCTTCTCTCATCCTTGTCTCTTCTCCTTCCCACCCCTTCCCAGAGATCTTTCCACTTCTTTTTTTTTTTTTTTTTTTTTTTTTTTTCGGTACGCGGGCCTCTCACCGTTGCGGCCCCTCCCGTTGCAGAGCACAGGCTCCAGACGCGCAGCCTCAGCGGCCATGGCTCACGGGCCCAGCCGCTCCATGGCATGCGGGATCCTCCCGGACCGGGGCACGAACCCGTGTCCCCTGCATTGGCAGGCGGACTCTCAACCACTGCGCCACCAGGGAAGCCCTCTTTCCACTTCTTAAATCTGGACTCAGGAGACTCTTAAGACCTCTTAAGCTGGATCCAGCTTTAAATGCCTTCTTCTTGTGCTTTAGGAATCAGCTGGGGACTGCTACCTCTGAGAAGATACAAGTTGATGACAGACTCTGCAGAGGGGAAGGACTTCACAACTAGCCATGAAGATTCCTTCATCCCCAGTTGCCATCTAAATTGGGCCTCCCATAACTGCTTTGCCAAAATACCAGAGCCTTCAAGTGCCAAACAGAATATGTCCAGTGGGATCTGGGTCAGAAGAAAGCAAAAGTGAGGGACCTTCGTGCCCTTCTGATTCTCCTCCACCAAGCCCTACTTACCCCCATAAGTTTGTTTAAACACTTATCTTCTGGATTAAAATGCCAGTTAAATTCCATATGCTCCAGGATCTTTGCCTGAAAAAAAAAGGAAGGAGAGGAAGAAAGAAAGATTCGGGGACTGGAAGAAAGTAACAAAGATTGAGAAGCCATGTACTCAACAAGCCACCAAGGGATCTGCCATTTGGACCCTTCAGTGCTGGATTTGATGAGTTAACTGTGAAATACCATAAACCTGAGAACTCTGAATTTTGGGACTTCTACCCAGATGGAAAAATAACAACTATTTTTGTTTGTTTGTTTGTTTGTAAAATGCCTCTTAAATTATATATTTATTTTATTCTATGTATGTTAATTTATTTAGTTTTTAACAATCTAACAATAATATTTCAAGTGCCTAGACTGTTACTTTGGCGATTTCCTGGCCCTCCACCCTGCATCCCCCACCATCTGGCTCAGCATTAGTCTCCTCTGCTGCAAATGTGAGATGGCTCTGTGATCCATCTGTAGTAATCTATTGTCTGTCCACATTTCGGAAGATCTTCCATGATCTGAGTGCCACAGGGGGAGTTCTGTATGGTCAGGCTGTAGGAATTAACTTTGTCAGATCCACTCTATGAGTTGGACGGCAGTCTTACCTAGGCGATTGTGTCTACCGTTTGTGTTTTGAAAGCCCAAGGTGCTGATGTCAAGATGTAACAGATATCGGTATTCCCCTGTGTCCTCTCCCTGCCCAGTCTCAGAAGAAGTTGGGCTTCCATGCCTGAAGCTTTCCTGGCCCCTCACCCTCCATGGGTGCAGGTCCACAGAGTGGGAGCTCACTGTCCCTTGTGTCAAGACATTTCTCTTATCCTGCCATTCTTCTGGTGCTACTCCATGCAGGGGTCAATGCAGCAGAGGATAATCTAGAAAAGGGATTAGCAAAGAAAAAGGCTGAGGAGGAACAGGAAACATTGGAGCTGACTGTTCTTAGTAATTGATAACCTACCAATTGCTACAGAGAAGGTTGGAGGTGAGGAGGGCTTTTGTGTAAACCCACCCACCTCACCAAAACTACAAAGGTATGCTGTCGTGGTCCCTTCTGGAAGTTTCTGGTGCCATTACTGAACTGTTACAAACCTGAATTTCCAAACCTGGTTTATATTTATACTTTGCAATTCAAATAAAGATAACCCTTACTCCATAGCCTTCTGTCTGATTGTTTTAACTGGGAGCTAGTTTAACGTAGGTATTTTCTAAGCCCATAAATAGCCCAGGCCTATTTATATATACTATCTCAGTATCCCCAATAACCCTATGTAGGAGGTACTATTGTCCCATTTTTCCAGAATTGGAAACTGAGGCTTGGATAGGTTAGGTAACTTGCCCGAGGATACACAGTTGGTAGGTGAGAGAGCTGCAACTGGTAATTTGATTCTAATCATTTGTCTTAGTACTTATATCATACCATCTCTGAGACAGTAGAGAATAGATCTTTCACATGGGAAGTTGGGCTGGCTGTAACCGGGAAAGACATCTGCCCATTCAGTGGGCAGACCCTGGCGTCAGGGCCTATGCTGTCTGTGCAAGCAGGCGTTGCTCCTGGAGGAAACAAATCACCTTTGACTCCCCTCTCACGCTCCACATTCCATCTATCATCTATCAGCAAATCTTGTCAGACCTACCTTTTGGATATATGCTGAATGCAGCCACTTCTCATCACTGTCACTATCATCATCCCAGTCCAATTCACCATCAGCCAGGGACTGAAACTGCGCCCTTAGCTGTGAAAGCGCAGAGTCCTAACCACAGGACCATCAGAGAATTCCCTCTTACCTAGACTCTTGTGGTGGCCTCCTGTCTCCTTTCTTCCACCTTACTCCCATATAGCCCATTTCCAACATAATAGCCAGTGGTCATTTAAAACATAATCCAGATCTTGCAGGCCTTCTCTGACTACCCTATTATAAGATAGCACATTCCTCTCCCACCCCACTCCTCTTACTCTCATTATTTGGCTTTATTTTTCTTCATTGCCCTCATCACCACTAACATATTCTTATTTGTTTTTGTCTATCTCTTCCTACTAGAATGCTAGCTCCATGAAGATAGGGGTGTGTACATTGCTCCAATCCCAGATTGTAAAAGAGTGCAATTGAGTTGTAGGCGCACAATATTTGTTATGTGGATGAAAGAATACAAGAAATGACTAAAATCCAATCCAAGGCCAGCAAGTGGACAGGTATGTGATGCAGTGCTGCCCTGGAAGTGTGATTGGGTTTAAAGAAGGGCATTTGCTGGGGAGGATGGATGGGGATGACAGGATGAATGGAATTCGAGACAGGTCATGTTGTCCTGGATAGAGTGGAAGCAGAGACTTCCACTGGGAGGCCGTTAGACAAGTGCTACCGGATGCCCCCTCCGCATCCTCTTCTCTTTGAGAGTTGTGACATTGTGAAGTTTCTCCGGGAGCCCACAGAGAGATCTTACATGTACTTTGACTGTCCAAAGCTGAACATATGCATAGCCTCTAACCCAGCAATTCCACTTCCAGTGATATACACAAGAGAAATGAGAACATATGCTCACCAAAAGATATGTACAAGAGTGATCTTAGCATTATTTGCAATAAGTGAAAACTGGAAACTACCCCAATACTCATCAGTATTTGATGATGAAATGAATAAATACATTGTTGTATATCTATACAATGAAATATTAAATAGCAATATGGATGAATCTCACGACATACTGCTGAGTCAAACAGGCCAGACACAAAAGGATACCTTCCGTGTGATCCCATTTATTTAAAATTTTAAAACAGGCAAAACTCATCTATGGGGAAAGAAATTAGGAAAGGGGTTACTATTGGGATTGATAATGACTGGAAGGGGGAAGATAAGGGAACTTCTGGTGTTCTGATAATGTTATATTCTAAGATTTAGGTACTGGCTTCCCATGTGCACCTCACTTTGAGAAAATTCATTGAGTATGATTTGTGCATTTTTCTACAGGTATTAAACTTCAATAAAAAGATTCCTAAAAACTTTGGTAGGGGACTCTTTTGCTGTTTGCATTATATAAATCTCTGTAAAGTACCAATGTATTACTTCGGTAGTCAGAGAAAATGGTACAGAAATAACTCTGGAGCAATGAGTTACTTTGAACTCTTCGTGGGGCTCCCTTTCCTGCCTCTAAGCTTCAAGCCTCCAGTCCTCACTCAGGGCTGGGCTTTTCCGAGCACACTGTTTCTCCAGCTAATGTTTCCTGTGGGTTCTGGGCTTCCTGCTTTTCAGCTGCTCTCTCCTCCTGCCCCTGCTGCTGATAAAAGCTCTCCTTGGCTTCACTGGAACTCCCCTGGGCATCTACTTGGCTGATACAGTGACTCTGGGAGCCTCTGAACCAGCAGCCACTTCTCAAGATTGGCCAACAGAAGAGATCGGGCCCTTGTGAGTACTGAGAAACATCTACCTCTTCTCTGTGAGCTTTCCTTTCAGTATCCTTTGAGAGACTTTCTTTTATGACGTACATAGTAATCATTATTAGGTTAATAAATATTTAACATTCATGGAGTACTCACTAAGTAGGGCCCACTGGGCCAGGAGGTAGGTGCTCTGACTCCACGCATGACGTAGATGCTTAAGGTGAGCGGTAAAGTCAGGCTGTTAACTCGGGAAGTCTGATATCCAAGGCTGTACTCTAACCACTAAGCTACATTCTCAAATGAGTTCTCAGGGCCACACTTGTGTTCTCTTCTTCTCAAATCCAGAAAATATATAATGAAGAAATTACATGAAAAAGATTTTAGAGAGCAACTCCTTAGAGTTTCTTCTCCTGCCCCAAGATGCCTTATCAGGGTGCTGGGGAAGGAACAGGAATACAGACTGACACAAACTTGAGTCAGAGTCTAGGCTTCACTGTTTACTAGCATGTGGCCTCATGAATGATACCTGACTTCTCTGAACCTTCCTCCCTATCTATAAAATAGACATACTAAAAATATCCCCCTGGAAGAGTTGCAGAAATGATATATGTGAGCCAAGTGCCTAGCTCAGGGTCAGCCACATGTTAGACGCTCAGTAAATGATAGTTATCATCAGCAACCTGTCCAAGAAGCTAATTAGTGGCACATCCAGGATTGAAACCCAGGCCTCTGATTCTCAATCCACAATACTTTTCTTAGAAACAAGCAATGCTTTTCAATTATTGTTTTACATTTTAATGGCAGCTTTGGTTTCAAAGGAGCCCTAAAGGGTCTTAGCAAATATATGTGGATTTAAGAAGACAAGGAACAGAAACTCAGTCCAAACATATCACTTCAACTCGGCTGGCCTGAAATTTTTCCCTTTGTCAACGATGCCTGAAAATTCAATCTTCCTGTTTGAGAATGCTAATACTCCTGGGAATAGCTATACATTAAGAGGCTGGCATTCTTAGTTGACGTAATTCGTTTTATTTTTTTAATAAATTTATTTATTTTATTTATTCATTATTTTTGGCTGCATTGGGTCTTCGTAGCTGCGTGTGGGCTTTCTCTAGTTGCGGTGAGTGGGGGCTATTCTTTGTTCAGGTGCGTGGGCTTCTCCTTGTGGTGGCTTCTCTTGTTGTGGAGCACGGGCTCTAGGCACGCGGGCTTTAGTAGTTGTGGCACGTGGGTTCAGTAGTTGTGGCACATGGGCTCAGTAGTTATGGCTCACGGGCTCTAGAGCGCAGGCTCAGTAGTTGTGGCGCACGGGCTTAGCTGCTCTGCAGCATGTGGGATCTTCCCGGACCAGGGCTCGAACGCGTGTCCCCTGCATTGGCAGGCAGATTCTTAACCACTGCACCACCAGGGAAGCCCCGTAATTCATTTTAGCTTCATCCATTCAGCGATTATTTGTGGAGGCCTCTCTATCAACTTTCAAATGATATCCATGCTCTGAAGAAGAGGGAGGGCATTTTGATGGAGTAAGGTGGGGGGGGAGAAGAAGTAATCTTGGAGCAAGTACATTCATTGATCATTAAAAAAAAATTGACGGGCACTTACAATGTGCCAAGTAATATTCTTGTCACTGGAGAACAGTGGGCAAGACTGACACATGGACCAACAATACATGTGTAAATAAAGAAATGGGATAATTTCAGAAATAACACACACACGAGTGATCTACTAAAGAGTCAGTAGGGACAGAATTAATTTACATAGGTGGCTCAGAAAAGGTCTCTCTGAGGAGGTAACATCTGAACTGGGACAAGGCAGGATCAGGCATGCAAAGAATAAGCTTAGTATGTGTGAGTGACAGAAAGGAACCCCTGAGTTGTAGCATAGTCATTGGAGGTTGAAGAGGGAGGTAAGAACCGGATGGTAAACAATTTGGAAGCCAGTGGAGTGTTTTGAGCAGAGGAGTGATATGATTTGATTTATGTTTTACAAGTATGACTTTGACATACAGAGAAGGGGTCCTAGGGGGCCAAAGTTAGGAGACCTTTGCAGTCATCCAGGCAAGACATGATGGTGGCCAGGAGAAGGGTGGTAGCAGAGCAGGTGGTAAGAAATGGTCAGATACAGGATACGTATTGGAGGAACCACCTATAAGACAGGCTGAAGGATCAAATGTAGGCACTATGGGAAAGAGAAGAATCAAGGATGATTTCTTGGATTTTAGCCTGAGAAACTGGCCAGATAATGGTTCTGTTCATCAAGATGGGAATGAATGGGGGAGCAAGTTCACAGGGGCCACAGAAATCAAAAATTCTTTTGTGGGGACTTCCCTGGTGACTGAGTGGTTAAGAATCCACCTGCCAAGGCAGGGGACACAGGTTCGAGCCCTGGTCCAGGAAGATCCCACACGCCGCAGAACAACTAAGCCCGTGCGCCACAACTACTGAGCCTGCACTCTAGAGCCCACGAGCCACAACTACTGAATCCCCGTGCCTAGAGCCCGTGCTCCGCAACAAGTGAAGCCACTGCAATGAGAAGCCCACACACCACAACAAAGAGTAGCCCCCGCTCGACACAACTAGAGAAAAGCCTGTGCGCAGCGGCGGAGACCCAACGCAGCCAAAAATAAATAAATAAATAAATAAATAAATAAATTTATATTAAAAATAAAGAGAATTCTTCTGTGGACATTTTAAGGCCAAATGGGATGAAGGAGGGCACTACAGTGAGGGTGATGGGAGGGAGAAGGAGGCAAGGAGGAGAAAAAAGGAAGCAAAAGGGATAAATAAGAAGGAACTGAAGACAGAAAAAGAAAAAAAGAAAAATAAGGACACCTGCCATTTATATGGTGTTTCACAGTTCTTCTCTGAGAGGATCTTATTTAACCCTTACAGTGCCTCGGAAAGGTCGGTAGTATTATTATCTCCAGTTTAATGGAAGAGGGCCCTGAAACTTGGAGGAATGAAGAACCTTCCACAAGGCTATTACTACCTAATGCAATTCTCACTGACCACGAGCTTCTATCTTGACCACCATTCTCCGAAGAGAGAAGAGAGGAGAAGCCTCTGTGTTTTCCTCCTTGCTGTGGTGAGGCGCCCAAGCTGGGCCAGGCCTCCGGGAACAGGACACCAGGCAGTGTTGCTCCATGGAGACCAACCCCGGAAAAAGAAAAAGGCTACCCTTGCCTGAGAGCAGGAGGAAGAAGTTAGAATTGCCCCTTCCATGGTTGGTTTCCGGAGTGTCAGGCCACCACCATGTTAATATAATTTGGAGGTTGTTTGGGTTTGGATTTCCTTTTTGAACTTTTAAAATTGCACATTTTTTCTTGATTGATGGAGAAAGAGAACAGGACCTCTTAGCTCACTGCCACCCACACAGCTGTGAAGGAAGCCAGCTGCCCTCTTGCTCTTCAGAGAACATCCCTCCCTCCCTCCATTCTTCCCTCCCAGCATCTTGGCCATTACTAACCAACAGGGCGTCTAAGGAAAAGGGCCCCTTTCAGGGCTGGAGTGCTGTGGTTAGTGGATCAGAGCCTGCGTGGGAGGCTTCCCCAAAGATGTATGATGTGGATGTAGCAACCAGACAGATGGGAGGAATTAAGTCACCCTTTTCCCCAACCCTCATTTCCTTGTAACCTAGAAGTCATTGGGTTGGTTTCCCTATGATGAGAGACTAGTGTGTTTTTTTTTGATGTGGACCATTTTTAAAGTCTTTATTGAATTTGTTACAATATTGCTTCTGTTTTATGTTTTGTTTTTTTGACCACGAGGCATGTGAGATCTTAGCTCCCCGACCAGGGATCCAACCTGCATCCCCAGAATTGGAAGGAGAAGTCTTAACCACTGGAGCGCCAAGGAAGTCCCTGAGAGACTAGTTTTATTTTTGCTGTCCCCCAGCTTTTGACAGCAGGCATGCTTCACTGGGAGTGTGAAATAAGGAAGAAGCTACCACTTGTTCTTCCTTTATGCTATTTGTGTCTGGGTTAAAGCCTGGTTATGTACACCATGCCCTCACCGAAGGCTCTCTAGGAAGGCCTGACTTCTTTCTGTTTCTTTGAGGGTACTGAGTGGATTGGTGGCCCTGGGAAGCCCTGTGCTTGGTAAGGAGGGCCTGATCAGGTCCATTAGGGGGTAAGTGTGCTCTCCTGCTTAGTCAACACAACTCCAGACCCTGAGACTCGAGGCCTGAGAAGCCTGACCCAAGTTCAAACCTGCAGGTACAAATATCCTTTTCCAGTTTGGATACCTTCTGGAGAAAGTCAGCCAGGCCCAGTTGGGTTAGTCACTTTTCCCCTGTGCTTCCACAGAACCGGGCCTGGACAATGCAAGGAAAATTGGTCCTCCTCCCATAGCACCTTTGGTGTTCCTCTCCCATGGCGTCCATCACACTGTGTATTGTCATTATTCACTTATCTATTTTTCTCACTGTGAGCTCATGGAGGTCATGCGGCGTGTCCGTTTGCAGCTCTCTCTGCCAGTACCCAATACAGTTCCCAGAACATCAGAGGCTCTCACTAAATGTTTGATGCATGCATGAATGAATGGACAGTTGAATAAATGAATGAATGCATGAATAAAAGAGTGAGTGAAAATAGGGTAGAGGTTAAGGGTTCAGGCTGTGCATCAGGCAAAGCTGGGTTCAAACCCTGACCAGGCCATTTTCTGGTTGTATAATAATCTTGGACAAGTTATTTAACCTCTTAAAGCTTCACTTTTTAAAATTCATTTCCATTATAGTTTATCATAGGATACTGAATATAGTTCTCTGTGCTATACAGTAAGACCTTATTGTTTATCCATTCTATGTATAATAGCTTACATCTGCTAACCCCCACCTCCCACTCCATCCCTCCCCCAAGCCCCTCCCCTTTGGCAACCGCCAGTCTGTTCCCTATGTCTGTGATTCTGTTTCTGTTTCATAGATCGGTTCATTTGTGTCATATTTTAGATTCCACATATAAGTGATATCATATGGTATCTGTCTTCCTCTTTCTGACTTACTTCACCTAGTATGATAATCTCTTGTTGCATAAAGCTTCACTTTTCTTACTCTGGTTTTTGTGAGGATTATGGTGCATGTAAAGCATTTATCATGGTACCTGGTGTGCAGTAAGTACTCAATACATGGTAGTTACTGACAAGTTCTGACTTCTAGCCCTCTGCTAGTTTTTACCCTCATAGATCTTGTTGGCACCTCCTTCTCCAGATTCTTGGAACAGCCAATCTCCTTGCCAGACTCATGGCTGTGTCTGCAGCGCTGACCCAATGGGTATGAGCTGGAGTCAGGCTGTGGAAGCGTGTGCACGCTGGGCTTTGCTGAGAAGGGGAAACTGTGACAGGAGCCCGCCTAGAGCCGGGCAAACTGGTCAGCTGCTACCCCCATTGTCTCAGGCCTTCTCTACTGGCGGGTGTCCTCAAGAAAACAGGAACAGGGCCTCTTTTAAGGTGTCCGGATGACAGCCACATCAAATATGTGACCTTTTCCTAGGAAGCCTGGTTTCCATGGTGAGCGAGGCCGCACGCTCTTTCTCAAGCCACGGTCTGTGACTTGCAGCCCTCTCTGGAATGCGATGTCAGTGGCCCCAGCAGCTGGGTGGGGACATCTGCCCAGGGGCTTCCCCTCCAGCATCTTCAGGGTGTGCAAGGGCTAAGCACCCCCAGACCCTCCGATGTCCACGCCAGCCCTCCAACCTGGAAGGATTTGTCCTGAGGCCCTGACATTATTCTCCCACCCCCACCCCATATACGCACACTTACTGGCTCACGGTCAACTGGCTGCCAGACTCGGCAGAAAGAAGGGGGCTCTTTCTTTGATTCCCCATCTTAGGCAGAGGTGCTGACCTCCTCCACCGCATCTTGGCAGCCTGGGCCAGGAGAGGGCCTGCCTCCCTGGCCTTGGCAGAGCGTGTGTTGGTCCCAACCACTGCAGCTGCCAGAACAGGAGCTGAATGCCCAGTGCCTCTGCCAAAGCTTGCTAACTGCTTTCTTCTCCCTCAGAACTATGCAAACGGAGGCCGCCGAGGAATGCGGGGGCAGCTAACCTCCCCACCACCCGCTTCCCTCCCCCTGTGGCCTGTGCTCTCCCAACCCCCAGGCTGGAGTCACATCAGAAAAATGCAGGGGAAGAAAGAAATGCCCCAATGTGTCATGACATTACATTTCCGCCTGGTGCTCAGAAACAAGAAAAGTTGGTGGCTGGGGTTGGGGTGGGAGGGGGAGGAGGGCGGAGGTAGAGGTAATATGGTCATAGCTAGAGCCCTGTGACTGCTTCTCCTCTCTGCTTCCCTAGGGCAGATCACCTGCTCCCTTGGGGTTCTGTTTCCTCGTGAAGAAGTCGGGGCGAATCATCGCTGACTCAGATCACAGAGAAACTCTGAGAATTAACTGTTTGCTACCATGAAAGAGCACTGATATTCCTAAGAGGCTGCCGAGAGATGCCATATGGCAACTTTAAGTTGACGATTATTGAGCTAGTTCACTGATAGCATGTGTTCATTTAACATTCATACAGTGATTCCTATTTTGTTCTAGAAGCTAAGAACGCAAGAGTGAACAGGACCCAGGCTCTGCCCTCTAGAAACTGGCACTCTAACAGGAAAGATAGACAATTAAACAAGTCACATCAATCAAGTGTCAAGAGAGTTATGATGGGCAGTAGGAGGTGCTAGTGGCTGAGCCGGCTCCAGGGGTCAGGGAGGCCACTTCCTTGAGGAAGTGAAATTCAAGCTGAAGCCTAAAGGATGAGCAGATGTGGCCCAAGGGAAGAGAGGGGTTAAGAGTATTCTTCGGCAGAGGGAACAGTCAGAGCAGGGAGGGAGGATGATGTGAATGAGGAACTGAAATGAATTTGGTGTGACCGGAGTGTAGACAGCTGGGTTGGGGTCAGCAGAAGGGGTGAAGAGGTAGAGGGAGGCCGGGTCAGATCATGCAGGGCCTTCAAGACAGTGCCAAGGAGTTTGGACTGGATCCTCAGGGTGATGGGAGCCAGCGTAGGGTTTTAAAGTAAGTGTGGCGCCCCAATGTTCAGAGCAGCACTATTCACAGTAACCAAGACATGGAAACAACCTAAATGTCCATCAACAGATGAATGGATGAAGAAGATTCACAGACATAGAAAACATATGCCTACCAAAGGGGAAAGGAGGTGGGGGAGGGATAAATTAGAAGTTTGGGATTAACAGATACACACTACTATACATAAAATAGATGAACAACAAGGACCTACTGTATAGCACAGGGAACTATATTCAATATCTTGTAACTACCTATAATGGAAAAGAATCTGAAAAAGGCTTTATATATATATCCGACCATGTCAATAGGAATGTCTGGTGCATAGCTGTAGAGCTGAGTTTGGAGCCCAGGGGAGGCTCTGGGCTGGAGAAGTACCATTGTCCCGGAGAGAGTAAGGAAGTATATAGTTAAGATAATGCTAGCAGTTCTAACAAGTAAATGCCCAGTAACTACTTGCCCAGTAGTTTATTTCTCACTCAGATCAAGTCTAAAATGGGTGTTCCTGGGACTTCTCTGGTCGTCCAGCGGGCAAGACTCTGTGCTCCCAATGCAGGGGGCCTGGGTTCGATCCCTGGTCAGGGAACTAGATCCCACGTGCATGTTGCAACTAAGAAGTCCACATGCTGCAACAAAGATCCCATGTGTGTGCTGCAACGAAGATCCCATGTGCCACAACTAAGACCCGGCACAGCCAAAATAAATAAATAAATAAATATTTAAAAAAGTAAATTAAATAATGGCTGTCCTAATAAATGGGAGGCTCTTTTCCAAATAGTAGTTCAGGGACCTAAGTCCTTCCATCTTGGGTCTCTGCCACCTTTAATACATGGTTTCCGAGGTCACTTTGATGTGGAAAGAGCATGAAGGATCGTGCATGGGAGTTTCTATCACTTCTGTCCATATTCCACTGACAAAAGCTCATCATGTGGTCACATCTAACTATAAGAGAAGTGGGAAAATGTAGTATAGGTGGGTGTCCATGAGAAAGAGGAAATGGGTTTGGCCACCAGCTAGCCAGTGTCTGGCACAGGAAGGCACAGGAGTGGATAAGATCATTTGGCAAGTCTGGGGCTTGCACCCACTCACTTATCCCCATTTTTACATGCCTACATAGGCACAGGGCAGACAGAAGTGAAGCTAAGCCACTTCTCCCCACCCCAGTCTCATGTTCTTGGAGACCAACAGGAGAGGGTAGGCTCCAACCCATTTTGGTCCTTCCTGAAAGCTGGACAGATTTTCAGGGTGAAATGATCCCTGCAGTAGTTAGTCATGTTGGCTCTGACACTGGCCACCCTTGCCTTTTTCCTGAGGCTGGCTGCCACTCACACTCACTTCATGTTCCTTCACCTCAACAAGCATTTTTTGAGTATCTACTCTGCGTTGGGTATACAATGTCCAGTTCTAGAAATGCGGAAATGAACAGGGCAGAGGTCCCTATATTAATTTGTTTATTGTCTTCCTTTCTCACTAGAATGTAAGTGTCCTTTAGTAGGGTCTGTGGTTTACCTTGCCTCCCACTGTATCCTCAGCCTCCAGAACAACACCTAGCACATAGTAGGAATTCTAGAAATGATTGTTGAATACATAGATGGTTGAATAAGGCCCTTTGGGAATTTACATCTGTAATGAGTGCTGGGAAAGGGGAAGAACAGGGTTTTATAGGTTGACCTACAACACAGTGACCTATTCTGGTTCAGGAGGTCAAGAGAGGTCTTCCTGGGCTTCCCTGGTGGTGCAGTAGTTGAGAGTCCGCCTGCCGATGCAGGGGTCACGGGTTCGTGCCCCGGTCCGGGAAGATCCCACGTGCCGCGAAGCGGCTGGGCCCGTGAGCCATGGCTGCTGAGCCTGCGCGTTAGGAGCCTGTGCTCCACAACGGGAGAGGCCACAACAGTGAGAGGCCCGCGTACCACAAAAAAAAAAAAAAAGGTCTTCCTGGGGAAGAAATTTTTAAGCTTAGGATAAGCAAGTGACAGGCAGATGGAAGAGCATATGCAAAGGCCTGGCATCAAAAGGATGCATGGAGGAACAAAGAAAGTTCAGTATGGCTAGAGCCTAGGAGGGAGGAGGGAGGGAATGCTGCAGGATGAGACAGAGGGGCAGGCAGGGACCAGACTGCATATGGCCTTGAGGGACCTTCTAAGTCTCTGTATTCTGTCCTGAGGGTGCATCACTCAGCAGCTTCTTTAACATGTAACCATTATATTTCAAGTCATTGTCCAAAAAGGACAAATTTTTTACTTTATTAGTGATTCACATCTCACTGTTTCAATAATGTTTGAACTGGGATTGGAATTAAAGTTCCTGTCTGTCTGACCCTACTTCCCATGCAGAGAGAGCTTCTCTCCTTTTCAGTAAAACAGACACCTAGACTCTTCTTGCTGAAAGGGTGTGGGGAATTGAACAACCGCTTTGATGTGCTCGATGCTTTTACATAAGACCTCATTTAATTATCACAACAACTCTGGAAGTTTGGCATGATTATTCCCGTTCTACAGTTGAGGAAACTGAATCCTAAAAGAAATGAGAATCTGCAGGAAGGCTCAAATAAAGTGCACCTCTCTAAACTAGAGATGTTGAAGCAAACGCTAGTCTTTATCAGAAAAATAACAACTCTGAGCTGCTCTGACAGGCTGAGAACAGAATTGCAAAGGAGCCAACAGTCTGATGCATCAGGTTAGACAAGCAGCCAGTCAGAAAGTGTTCATTAACGTCTGGGAACGGCGTTCCAGAAGAATTAAACGTGGTACCAGCCCTCAAGGAGTCCACTGACTACTGGGAGAGACAGACAGGCAAGGGAACTATAGTTTCAGCACCGTGTGAGAAGTTGCTCTCAAGGAGGTGTAAACGGAGAGTTGGGAGAGCACAGGAGCATCGATAAAGTTTACTGTGTGCTCAGAGCTGAGTGGGGCAGGGAAGATGCATAAAAGCTGGCAGTTCAGATATTGACCCAATTTCTCTGTTCTTTTAACATCCTTTCATTTACCCCACAAATACTGATGAAGTGCTAATTATGTGCCAAATACTAAGGATAAGGCAATGAACAAATAGACACAGTACCTAATTTCAGACTAGTAGATAGCCACTTAACAAATAATTACATGGACCCACAGAGCTATATAGAATATTTATAGAATATAATAGCATCTGCCTGTGGGAAGAAGAGTTGAGAACCAGGGTGTCAGGAACAGGAAGCTAATTTTCTTTCCCTTTTACAGTTTTCATTTAATATGTGTTTACTGTGTGCATTAATTTTTTTTAAGGTGGAGTTTAAAAATAATCATGCAAATAAATATACTGTTAAAAACTGTGATAGGGCTTCCCTGGTGGCACTAAGCCCGTGCACCACAGTTACTGAGCCTGCGTTCTAGAGCCCGCAAGCCACAACTACTGAACCCGTGTGCCACAACTGCTGAAGCCCGTGTGCCTAGAGCCTGAGCTCCACAACAAGAGAAGCCACCGCAATGAGAAGCCAGAGCACCACAATGAAGAGTAGCCCCCGCTCGCAGCAACTAGAGAAAGCCCGCACACAGCAACAAAGACCGAATGCAGCCATAAATAAATAAATAAAATAAATAAAAATTTTTTTAAAAACTGTGATAAATGCCATGAAGAAAAAGTATAAGGTGCTCTGAGAGAGAATAACAGGGGCAGCTACTTTATTTATTTATTTTAAAAATTTTATTTATTTTATATTTGGCTGCATTGGGTCTTCATTGTTGTGCGTGGGCTTTCTCTAGTTGCAGAGATCAGGGGGCTACATTTTGTTGTGGTGCACGGGCTTCTCATTGCAGTGGCTTCTCTTGTTGTGGAGCACGGGCTCAGTAGTTGTGGCACATGGGCTCAGTAGTTGTGGCACACGGGCTTTGTTGCTCCACAACATGTAGGATCTTCCCGGACCAGGGCTCGAACCCATGTCCCCTGCATTGGCAGGTGGATTCTTAACCACTGTGCCACCAGGGAAGCCCCAGGGCAGCTACTTTAAACTGTGAAGTCAGCACAGACAGAGAGAACAGACTTATCGTTGCCAAAGGGGAGGAGAATGGGGGAGGGATGGATTGGGAGTTTGGGGTTAGCAGATGCAAACTATTATATATAGAATGGATAAACAAGGTCCTACTGTATAGCACAGGGAGCTGTATTCAACATCCTGTGATAAACCATAATGGAAAAGAATATAAAAAAGAACGTATACATAAATTGTGGAGTCAGTTAAATGCCTCTTTATGGAAAGGGCTGACACCCATAAGTTTAGTTGTAGGTGATGGGCAGAGTACAGGTAAGAGTGTTCTAGAGGAGAACCAGCACGTATAAAGCCTGGAGGAAAGAAAACGCTTGATGTAGTCTAGGAATAGAAGAGAGACTAGTGTGATGAAGCCACTAAAATAAAGGGAAGGATCTCTTTACAACCCCAGTTCTCAGTAAGTTCTATGATATGCATCCACCACCTATGCCAGACTCTAAGGATCATGAGGACTGGGAAGGTGTTTATTTTGTTCACTGCTAGAGCAGCACTTAGCATCCTGTAGGTACTTAAATATTTGTTTCATTTACATATGGACAAAGCCAATGTATGATTAGTTTTTTTGTTCAGAAACTATAAAAATGCCAAGAAGTGGTTGATTTGCATTAATCCTCTTCTGCCTGAGGACTGGGAATTCACAGAATCTGTCACTGGAGGGTAGAGTCAGGGAAACAAAGTCTGGGCTAAGAGCTGATTTGTCAGAGTGTAAGCTGTGGTCACAATGTAGTAAAACAGAAACTCAGCCGCCTTCTATTTCCTTTGTTCCCTCTATGGCTTCTTGGGTTTCAACTTCCTCCCCTTTCCAGGAATTCTCATTTTCTATTTGTCATAAACACCTGAAGCGTTTACATCAGAATGGCTTTAAAGTGCCAAGTTTTGATGTAATTTTTTTTCTCCCTCCCAGAAAAGCATTTCCATTAACATTTTCGTCTAGAGCTGCAGCTTCTAAGCCTGGTGAGCTTCTAAAAGATGCAGATTCTCTGGGCTCCAGCACAGATCTACTGAATCCACCTCTCCAGGAGGAGGGGCCCAGGTATCAGTGCTTTCAAAGATTGCTGGGGTATTGCCTGGTATCCCAGTGGTTAGGACTCCATACTTTCACTGTGAGGGTGTGGGTTTGATCCCTAGTGGGAGAACTAAGATCCCGTAAGCCACGCAGCATGGCTCTGTTTATGGAGTACCCAGAATTCCCAATGCATAGTCCAAATCTAAAAGAACACCAGGTTAATCTTGCTTCTAGGGAGCAGAGGCCTAGAGCTGTTTCTATCTCAACTTCTCTTTGTGCCCTGGGATTGAAGCCCTTTTCCAAGATCTGTATGTTTAAGTGCAGTCGAGGGTAACTGGGTACAAAAAGGAGTCCCATATTCCCCAGACAAATGGAGCCTTTTGATTCTAAATTCTTCTTTTTGAGACTCAGTATAGTCTTGCCAGGATCCACCCAAGAAAGGCCACAGGGTGGAATGGAAGGAACTCTGGAAGGGAATCCAAGACTCCGGGGCACTAGCCTTAGCTTGAATACCAATTTGCTACGTTCTTGGCAAGCCACTTCTCCTTTGTGCGCCTCATTTTCTGTATTTCTATATTATATTTTTCTACATATTTCTGTATATTTTCTATATTTTCAACTATAAAGTAAGGGGGTAGGCTAGAAGAACTCAAAGGTCCCTTCCAGCTCTCTGAGTCTAGGATTTTTTCCTGGAAATTTTATACTAAACTTCAGATGGCAGAACACAATGGAAATAAGTATGTGACAAAATGGATGGACTAATTAAGATCCATTGCAAAGTTCACCGTCTAATTCTATGTGGCTTTCTGTCCTCAGATGCTGATGTTTCAGGATAAGTATTCCTGCTTGTGACTTCTTATGTATTCTACTAATCCCTATGGTTAAAAAGACAAAGACCTACGAGGTCATGGAGGCTACTCACCCACAGCCAGCTACCCTTTGCCATCTTCCCAAGCCCAAGCTGACCTTAGCATTTGACCTTAGCTGAGGGGACAAAAGGAAGTGGTAACTTCCACATCCCTATCAACAGTGGCTGCTACAATTTGTCTTTAATAAAACAAAGAGATAGTACTTAGTGTCCTGAGCTAGAAAAACCAAACAACACTAAGTCTTAGATTCAGTCCCCTTGGATGTGACCCTCCACATCCAATGATCCAAGGACTCCACTGCAAAACAAGACTGTTTCCTTGAAGTCCCTGACCTCCACTATCTCAGGAAGAATAGCGATTCACTATCATAAAGTTCATGTACCTATCGAAATGGAATTGGCCTATTCATTAGGAGAGAGGATTGAAAAAGTTGAAATTTTGGCAACTAAGGTGTAGTGGACACTTATTTTTTTTTTTTTTCCCCTATTTGTGATATCCATCACCTCTTCCTTTGATACTTATACTTTACTCTTTGGTAAAGAAGACACTTTTCCCTCAGTCCACGTGCTTTTTGGGTGGGGCTGATACCCCTAACCTTCCAGGAAAGGCTGTATGACCTGCACCTGGCCAATCAGAGCATTCCATGCCTCTGGCTATTGTGATTATTTCAAAGATGGGCGTATGATCAACTTAGGCCCGGAAAATCCAGTTCTGGGACTCTTTCTGGAACCATAAAGGAAAGAAGCCTTGTCTCTTTCCACTTGGAGGCTAAACTGGTCAAATGTAAGTCTGGAATTGCTTGTGGCTACACATGCAAGTTAGTAACAGGTGAATGATGTGTGGTTTCCTGTTTCAACTAAGTTTCCTGCTTACTAGGTGCTACACTCACTCATGTTCTAATTTATAAAAGGAAAAATATTAAAAATTTAAACTTCTTATTATTTAAAATTCTTTATTTAAAAAATTTGGAGCTGCTAAATGTGGGTGCTCTGGGGAAAAGCTTTAGTCACCACATCCTAAGTACAGCTCTGAGGGTAGAAAAACATTCTTCTGTGTTGATGCTTTTTGGTGCCTATTTAAAAACTTCATGTGGAGTTTTGTCCAGATCTCAACCCAACCCCATTGTATTCTTCTTCCTGTTTTAAAGGACAATGAACTTTTTCCATTTGGGGTGAGCTGCGGCGATAGAGACATGGATTCTCCACTAGGCTTTTGATTTCCCTGACCTTATTGCTTCCCGATTCTTGAGTCTCCTATCCTTGACTCTCACCTCTGGCAGGCCCCACCCCCTCACTTTCTCTGGTGACCAATGGGATAACTATCTCAGTCTTTGTTTTGCTCTCTTACCCAGCTTCATCTCTTAGGCAAGGTTAAATCATCAGATTGATTGAAAATACTCATTTTCTTTGGACTTTTCATAAACAGATTGAATCAAATGTGGCAAGGTGCCTGGGAAAAGCCGCTGACAGTTCCTGCTTAGGACAACTCACTTCCTCTCCTTGTAGTTTACAGTGACTATTTTGTTTGGTAAGCACAGCTAAGGCTTCCCTTTCCCGCCTAGGAATGTCCCAGCCCCAAACCTAACTTAGCCAGCTAGAAGAGCTACTTCAGTTTCTTGGCAAATGTGTCACTGGGAAGGATCACTCCCTATCCCTGTCTCTAAAGCCCTCACAGAACCATATAAGCCGTACAAATGCCCCACCCCATCCCACCCTACTACTAGGCAGACCATTGTGCATAATTCATTGTCAAAGGAAACAGATGCAAATTCCCCCTTCCTGAGGATATCAGGAAGTAGCCCACTTGGGAGAGAGTCTTAAAAACCTTAAATTCTCTTTAATTCAATTTAATGCTCTCAGAGGCTACCCACAGATCCGAGTCTCAGAACTACTTTTTCTCACCATCTTTGGGTGAGGTGACTGAGAGCTTCAAGTGAAGGATCTGGAGACATCCAAGAAAGAATGACAGAGCAAGGGGATGTGTGGGATGGAAGTGAAATAAACCAGAAGGCAGTAAGGTTATTACAGCTACAATTTCAAAATAGTCATGAAAAATACAATGTTCTAGGTGCCAATCTAAATTGCAAATACTCAGTATAGTTATCCCTTAGTGTCTACCAGGGATTGGTTCCTCCGCTCCTGCAGATATCAAAATCTCGGGATTTTCAAGTTCCTTACAGTCAGCCCTTACCTTGAATTTTGCATCCATGGATACAGAGGGCCACCTCTATATATTCACCCATTTAATCCTCACAATGACCCTGTGAGGTAGTTACTACATTGCAGCACCCCCATTTTTCATGTGGGGAAATTGAACTACAGAGAGGTAAAGTAACTTGCTCAAGGTCCTGTACCTGATACACGATCGCGCTGGGATGTGAATCCAGGCAATCTGGGTCCAGAATTTTTCTTTTAACCATTACACTGCCTCTCTGTAAAGCTCTATAGGTTGGTTGACCAGCTGTCCTGGCCTGCCCAGGACTGAGGGGTTTCCCAGATCACAGGGCTTTCAATGCAAAAACTGGTATAGTCTTGGACAAACCATGATGGTTGATCACCTGTATATAGAAATGTTATCAAAGAGGATATTTCTGTAGTAAATTAAGTGATGCAAAAGCAGCTGAGGTAAGGCAAGGTTAAGAGAGAACTTGCTAAAGACAGGAAAGGAATTTCGAAAAGCAGATGAACGCTGGGGCTCTCCTCTCTTCCACTGCCTTAGTTTTGGCCCCTTGCTGTCTGGAAGGCTGCTCTAGTTCTGATCTGGTTTCTCTTCTTCTTCTCACGCCACCTAAAGCAGCCACCACAATTTTCTGGAGTGTAAATGTGACCAGTCACTCCCTTGCTTACAGCACTCCATTGTATTTAATGACCATTGCATTGTATTCAATGACCATTGCATTGCATTCAATGAGCTTGACTTGGGAGGCCCTCCACCGTTGGCCCTCATCTCTCTGTCCCTTTCTCTCGGTGGTTGACATGCTTCTGTGCTTCAGGCATACCAAACAATTTGTATTTCTCCAAAGACACTAGGCTCTTGCCTTGGTGTCTTAGTCTCTTCTAGGAATATTGTTTCTCTTTTCTTTGCCACAAACTCTTATTTTTCCTACAAGACTCCTGGGTTAGGAGCCCCTCCTCTGTGTTCTTCCAACTCCTGGGGTTACTTCCTCTACAGAAGAATTTTCATATTCTTTTATAACTCTCTGTTTATCTGTGACCCCCACTGTACTGTGAAATGCTCTTTTATTTATCTGTATGTTTGCAATACCTGACACCAAATAATAGTTAATGTAGATTAGGTATAACTGTATATCAGGAACTTTGCATGCATTATCTCATTTAATCCTGATAACAACCTATGAGATGGGTACTGTTATTATCTCTATTTTACAGTTGAAGAGACAGAAGCCCTGAGAGGTTAAATAATTTTCCTTGGATCTCACAGCAAGTAAACAGTAGAAACAGGATTTGAAACTAGGTGGTCAGATTCCAAAGTCTATACTCTTAACCACTCTGCTAAACTTTCTCTCAAATGAAATGAACCCTTCAGAGTATCCATCATAGAAAGTTGTTAAGATCAAACAACTTGATTAATGAGAAATGGCTTTGTAAGCTGAAAAGCTCCCATGTCAGAAACTGCTAATTTTTCCCCAGTATCTCTCTTTTATTTCCCTTTCATAATAATATAATTCCTGGTGTTTAGTTAGTCACATAGTTGCCCACAATAATAACTACATTTCTCAGTTTTTCTTGTCACCAGGAATGGCCACGTGATTCTCTCTGGGCCAATATGATGCAAACAGAGCCACATTTACAACTTCTGGGATATGCCTTTAAAGGGACAGAGTGAGTCTCCCCTGTCCTTTTCCCCCTCCATCTAGCTAAGCTATGGATATGGTGGTGATGAGTCATCTTGGATCACATGGATAAGATAGATGGAGCCTGGGAACTCTGGCATTGTAGAACTCACATACTTACCCTGTGTTGCTTTTGTCTGGATGATTGTAACGGAGAGAAATGAGCTTCTATCTTGTTCCAGCCACTGCTATTTTGGAACTCTGTTACAGCAGCTGAACCTATACTCTAACAAATATAGTCTATTCCCAGGAGGAAAGATTATTCTTATTATTCCTGGAGAGTGGCTTTGAGACTGCATGTAGGCTATATCATAAGAACTAACTTTCTCTTCTCAGTAAAAGACATATTACTCAACAAGTTTGCTCAGGTCAAAAACCTAGGAGTCTTTTTTTTCCTTCTAAAACAACTTTATTGAGGTATAATTGCATATGATAAACTGAATATATTTAAGTGTACACTTTGATAAATTCCCACCTAGGAAACCATCTTAATAATTAAGATAATAAATATATCCATCACCACAAAAGTTACCTAATGCTCCTTTGTAACCCCTTCTTTCTGCCTCCTCCTTAGTTTCCACCACCCCCAATCTACCTGGCAACAACTGATCTTCTTTCTGTCACTTTAGATTTATTTGCATACCCTAGAACTTTAGACATGGAATCATACAGCATGTTACTCTTTCTCGTCTGGTTTCTTTCACTCAGCATACTTATTTGGAGATTACAAATCATCTTTTAAAAAAATATTTATTTATTTAAGCTGTGCTGGGTCTTAGTTGCGGCACACAGGATCTTTAGTTGTGGCATGCATGTGGGATCCAGTTCCCTGACCAGGGATTGAATCCAGGCTCCCTGCATTGGGGGCACTGAGCCTTACCCACTGGACAACCAGGGAAGTCCCTACAAATCATCTTTGATTCCTCTCTTTATTTCATGGCCAACCCCCTACCCCCAATCCATTCCTTCATTGAGTTCAGTAACCTCTACCTGAATCCAACTACTTCTGTTTACCTCCATCGTCATCATCCTCACCCAGACCATCGGCATCTGTCTCATGTACTACTGGAGTAGTCTCCTAACTGGTCTCTTTGCTTCAACACTTGCTCCTTCCAATCTATTTTCCACCTAGAACCCACAATGGTCTCCTTAAAATAGAATCATATCAATCTCTTCAGATCATATCAATCCCCTGCTTGAAATTATTCAGTGGCTTCCAATCACACTCAGAATAACATTCTGGGACTTCCCTGATGGCACAGTGGTTAAGAATCTGCCTGCCAATGCAGAGGACCCGGGTTTAAGCCCTGGTCCGGGAAGATCCCACATGCCGTGGAGCAAGTAAGCCCATGCGCCACGACTACTGAGCCTGCGCTCTAGAGCCTGTGAGCCACAACTACTGAGCCCATGAACCACAACTACTGAAGCCCGTGTGCCTAGAGCCCGTGCTCCGCAACAAGAGAAGCCACTGTAATGAGAAGCCCACGCACTGCAATGAAGAGTAGCCCCCACTCGACACAACTAGAGAAAGCCTGCGTGCAGCAACGAAGACTCAACGCAGCCCAAAAAAAAAAAAAAAAAAGAATACCAATGGTTTTCTACCATTCTCCCCACCCAGCCACACTGATGTCTTCCTTTTGTTCTTCAAATATGCCAAGCCTGCTCCCATCCTAAACCCTTTGCTCTTGCTGTTCCTTCTGTCTGGAATGCTCTTTCCCCAGCTCTTTGCATAGCTGTCTAATTCTTATTTTTCAGGTCTCATCTCAAATGTATGGCCTTCCAGAGAGCTTCCCACATCTAAGGGGCCTCCACCCAGTCAGTCTCTAACCACATTGCTATTTTCTTCTTAATAATACTTATTAATATATGAAGTTATTTGTTTGCATGTTTTTAAAAAATAGATTTGTTTATTCTAGCTATTGGAACATACAATCTTTTTTTAAAAAAATATTTATTTATTTATTTGGCTGCGCTGGGTCTTAGTTGTAGCACGCGGGATCTTTGTTGCCGTGTGAGGGACCTTTGTCTTTAATTGTGGCATGTGGGATCTAGTTCCCTGAGCAGGGATCGAACCTGGGCCCCCTGTATTGGGAAAGCAGAGTCTTAGCCACTGGACCACCAGGGAAGTCCCTGCATGTTTATTGTTTGTCATTCCCCACTGGAATGTGTGCTCCATGAGCTCAGGGAATTTGTCTCTTGTTAATTGTTATATCCCAAGGCCCTAGATTAGTGCCTAACAGATGTTCAATAAATATTCGTTGAATGAATAAGTAAGTGTATTGTGCATGGATTAGCAGAGCCGAAGGGTAATAGAGGATCACCTTTTAAATTCCACCACTGTGGACTGTTTGAACCTCAGAAGGAGTATATCCCTGTAGTAGTGAAGCTTTCAGTGTGAAGTCTGTTCTTGTTTTTTTTTTCTTTTTAAATAAAAATAATAGAAGCAAGCACAGAGCGGTTATTCTCCAGGCAAGTGTCCAAGGACTGCAGACTCTTTAGGGCTTTCATAGACAGTCTTTTCCTGCCATTTTAGAAGCTCTGGAGAGAGAAAGGAAATATTTATTTTGAAGGCCCAAATAAAAAGGACATATAGAAACATATTACAGGGACTTCCCTGGTGGCACAGTGGTTAAGACTCCGTGCTCTCAATGCAGGGGGCCCTGGTTTGATACCTGGCCAGGGAACTAGATTCCACATGCATGCTGCAACTAAGGAGCCCACGTGTCGCAACTAAGGAGCCTGCCTGCCACGACTAGGACCCGGCACAACCAAGTAAATAAATAAATAAATATTAAAAAAAAAAAGGAAACATATTACAGTGGCTGCCAGTCTATAAATGTATAACACATTCTGCCAACTTTATGCTCAGGGCAAAGTTTATTTTTCGCTAAATTTGCTTCACTCATGTGGTGTCAAGAATCACCCTAAAAATTGGTCTGGAACTCATGTCTCTCACAGGGCTCTGGTAGAAGTGAATGTGGAAGAATTCCCTGGTGGTCCAGTGGTTAGAACTTGGCGCTTTCACTGCTGAGGGCCCGGGTTCAATCCCCGGTCAGGGAACTAAAATCCCACAAGGTGCGCGGCGCAGCCAAAAAAAAAGAAAAAAAAAGAAGTGAATGTGAGATGTTTCCATCGTCCAGGACATGCTAGACACTGAAGATAGGAACTTAATCAAAAACTTAAGAGTCAAATGAGAAAATCAAGTCTCATAAGAAAGACTAGCAGACGCCCCCAGTGGAAGAATTCACACCCAAAAAACTTCAGGTGATAAAACATTGTAAAGAAACTTAAAAATAATTATGTTCATTATGTTCTAATTATTTTCACTTAGGCAAGAACATATCACTGCATATCATTATGAAAAAGAAAAGAACATGTAGATTTGAAAGAAGAGTAAATACATTTTTTCATTTTCTTAATGTGGTAAAATATACATAATATAACATCTACTATTGTAATCATTTTTAAGTGTACAGTTCAGTGGTATTAAAAACATTCATAATGCTGTGTTACCCTCACCACTTTCCATCTCCAGAGCTCTTTTCATCTTGTAAAACTGAAACTCTATACCTATTAAACAAGAATTCCCCTTACTGTCCCTTCCCCCTGGCCCCTGGCAACACCATTCTACTTTCTGTCTTTATGATTTTGACTACTCTAAGTCCCTCATATAAATAGTATCATACAGTATTTTGTCTTTTTTGTGACTGGTTTATTTCACTTAGCGTACTGTCCTCAAGGTTCATCTGTGTTGTAGCATTAGAATTCTAAGTAGAATTAGAATTTCATTCCTTTTAAAGGCTGAATGCTATTCCATTTTATGTATATACCAGCGGTCCCCAACATTTTTGGCACCAGGGACCGGTTTCATGGAAGACAATTTTTCCATGGACTAGGTGGGGTGGGGTGGGGGGATGGTTCAGGCAGTCATGTGAGTGATGGGGAGAGGCAGATGAAGCTTTGCTTGGACCTCGGCTCGGGGGCTGGGGACCCCTGGTATATACCACATTTTGTTTATACATTCATTCACTGATGGACACTTGGATTGCTAGTAAGTCTAATACGAAAAAAAATTTGTTTAAGATAGAAAGAGCCTTGAAAAAGGAATAGATGTAGTCTTGAGAGCCTGAGGAGAGATTATTTATGGTCTGTGTGATGTGATGTAAAAAATAAAAAAATACATAAAGGAGGATGTGGCCCGTTTGAAAGACAAACACAACAATGGTAACTACATGAACTTAACTACAACTATTTATCGTGTACCTACTGTGTGCATTGTGTTATGCTCGGAGCTTTTCATCCTGATCTTATTTATTCCTCAGAATAACCCTGTTAGGGTTATTCTCATATTAAATGAGGAGACAAACTCTATTGCTATACAACTAGTATATGGAACCAGACATACCTAGGCTCAAGGTAGACCAAACCTTGAATACAGATCTGTCTAGTTCCAAATTCCCTGCCCTTTCTTCTCCCCCACAGATTTTTAGAGTAGGTAAGACATATATTTCTTTCATGTCCAGAAGTCCAATTACTAGTTACTCTTTTGGTTCAAATGCCAGGTACTTTATAGCAGATTCTCAAAATGTGGTTTGCAGACCACTTGCACCAGGTCATAAGGGGAGTTTGCAAAAGTGCAAATTTCTGGGCCCCATAGCAAAAATTCTAAGTAATTAAGTTTGGGATGAGGATCAGAGAATCTGTTTGTTTTTTTCTTTTTAAACAAACTAATGTGGCCTCTCGTGAGAACCACTATGTCTAGAAGGTCTTCCAGGAGCGTTCAGTAGAAATAAGTTCTTTGGGAGAACACTTCAACTAAGCCTTCTGGTCTTCTCCACACTGCCATGCCTGAAGCTCAGGCTGATTCTCTCAGGCTGACTCTCTCATGCCAATTCTCTCATGCCTGAGAGCACAGGGACTCGCCGAAGGCATGAATGACTTAAGAGGTTTTGGCCTAATCTACATACATCTCAATTTAGCAGCACAAATTAAGCTATTTGTCAAAATGCTTAAAACCATACACGAAATCTGCGCGTTGTGCTGTGTTTGGAAGAATGTGGAGAAACAGGGCAGGCCTATAGGTCACGTGGGGAAGATGTACTCTGAATCGGAATCCTGGATATTTCGGGGGTTGCCAGCGCTGGAGAATGTTGGAAAACCGAGCAGCCAGACTCATGCGCAGGCGCAGAAGGGAGGGGGGAAATCAAACCGTCAAGGAGCGCCCTTCCCCCATCCTCTTTCCGGCCTTCTCCCACTGCGCAGGCGCAGGAGTGAAGCAAGATGGCGGCCCCCGTGGATTTGGAGTTGAAGAAGGTAAAAGAGGGTCTTGAGCAGGCAGAGACTTTTTCTTTGGAAGCTAAGGGGACTGTGGACAAGAATATCGAGTGAGACTCGAGTTCTGCGGAAGGCTCCAGGGAAATGGGGAATGGTTTCCCAGAGTCCTAAGGCGGGACAGGCTCTCTTTAGGCAGGAGTCGGGGGCGAGCTGCTCTTTGCTAGGTAAGAGCCGGTTGCGCTGGGCCTGGTTAAGTCTGACGGGCCGATAGCTCTTCTGTTCCCTAGTTCCGAGTTCCAGAGACCTTTCGTTGAGCTTGGAGTTTTCAGTTCCATAGTGAGGCCTGAAGTGAGCGTTTCCAGCTGGAGCCCTTTGAGACGGCTGCCCGAGCTGAGGCATCTAATTCTGCATTCTAATTTGCTTTTAAAAAATCCAAGTCCAACCTGTGTTTTTAGGCCACATCTTCAATCCCATACCTTGTAAGGTCGCTACATACAGTTCAGTTAGGTATTCTCATAGCAGTGTTCATCTTAGGGCTTTGGTCTTAGCTCCCCCCCCCCGCCCCCGTTTTTATTTAAAGACTTGTCAAAAAAGAAACAAAGTTTTCCAGATAAAATCGGTATCAGAAGGAATTGGTTTTCTCTTTTCAAACAATTGCCTATAAATGTGTTGTTACTCAGGAACGTTTTCGCAGCTTAAAGAGTTGTCGGGATTCCTAGACTTTACCTACTTTAAATCTATACTTTTCTAGAAAAGGAAACAGTTTCAGAAAAGACTCAGACCAAGGTTGGGACTAGAATCCAGTATTCTCTGCCTTACTTCCCACCTTTTGACCATTAGTTTTGGTTCGTTAGAAGAGCAAATTTTACTTAAGGTTGTCTCCTGGTCAACCTCTGCATAAGAAATAGGACAGCTGAAATAGCTTTTCCACCTAATAAATGAAGCTGCGTATTATTGCTCTGAGGATTTATGTGTGTGTGTCTTGCTTCTTGTTTGAAACTTGTACCTTTAGTCCTTATGTGGTCTCTAGTGCTGTAATATCTTAGCATTAACAATATGCCAGCTTCCTTAGCAAACTGTGTCTTAAAGTGTTATAAAAGTTCACCTTTTTTTTCTGTTAAAAGTTCAAATTTAAGTTAGGGTTTAGTGAAAGAGCTAACAATAGAGTACAGCTGTGAATGGACTTACCGCTCAGTATTATTTGAATTTGTTGCTAGGAAACCTGTGGACAGTGAATGCAAACTAAGAAAATGATTACAGACTTAAAGTGGGTAGTTTTGACAACCAATGAAATTAATTGAAAAAGAAACATGTTTAAAGGTCTTCTAATATCTTTATAAGGTTTTTTTTTTTGGCGGGGGCCGGGGGGTGGGGGCGCGGCAGGTGGAGACTAGTAGGAAACTTGAGGCACTTCCTCTCCCCCCGAAATGAATCTTTTGAAACCTTACTAGTCGGCGAAAACAAAGTGAGAATAAAAATTAAGTAGTAGCTTTTGCTGTGTATTGAAGCCGCAAATGTTATTATTAAGGCATAAATTTGAGAGCATGTGAAAGTCATTCTAGGCACTTCATGAGTATCCAAGAAACGTTTATCTTTGAGTAAGGGTACTCAAGTGTCAAATTTGGCTTGGTATGTGCGTATGAAGATCATGATGCAATTCTTCTAACAATGTTTTGAAATTCTTGTTTTTCTCTTAAAATATTCATTTTCTGAATATTACTGTAGATAGTAGAATAGAAAGATTCCTGAACTAGAGGTCAGAAGAAATGGATTTAAGTACTTGCTTTTCCACTTAGTAGTTGTTCAGCCCTGTGCAAGTCATTTATATCTCTTTAAAACATTTAGTTAATTTGTAAACTGTGGTGGTGAAACTGCCATCCCTAACTCAGGATTATTGAAAAGAGTAAATGAGACCTTTATTATATCTGTCAGTATTCTCATATTAATATTCACATGTTAATATTTCAAACAAATGTGGGAAAGTACTTTACACCTAGTTGTGTAATACAGATGTAGTGAGTTGTTACATTTATGTTTCTTGTTTTGGATCTCTGGGTTTCATCCTGTGACTTGCATTTAGTGCTTTTATTACTCCTCGGATACTTGCTACTTGATATGGTTATTATTTACCCTTGTTCTGCTTCAAATAGGTTGCATCTTCTGAGGACTGAGTAAATTCAGTACAGTTGACCCTTGAACAACACTGGTTTGAACTGCGGGGATCCAGTTGTATGCAGATTTTTAAAAATAGAAAATACTAGAGTACTACACGATGTGTAGTTGGTTGAATCCACTCGGTAGAACCAAGGATACAGAGGAACTGCTGTATAGGAACTGCCACCTATAAATTATACTTGGATTTTCAACTGCACGGAGGGTCAGTGCCCCTAATCACCGAATTGTTCAAGAGTCAAATGTATTTAGCATAGTGGCTTGATTGTTTACAATTATATTGATTTTTATTGATGTTTGCTGTGGTAAATTTCACAGCTTTGTCTCTGGTTAGCAGGCTTTATTTTAATATATTTAGATTTGACTTAAATGTTTCCTGTAAAATGTTGCACCTACTAAATCATGGACTTATTTTTTAGGCCTTCACAGAGCTTCAAGCCAAAGTGATTGACACTCAACAGAAGGTGAAGCTTGCAGACATACAGATTGAACAGCTAAACAGAACGAAAAAGCATGCACATCTTACAGATACAGAGATTATGACTTTGGTAGATGAGACTAACATGTATGAAGGTGTAGGAAGAATGTAAGTAAAGTATATCCTTAAGGGGATTATCTTCAAAGAGGTTTGTCTGAATTAAATCATAGAATTTGTTCACTTTACAACGTGCGTTAAAGTATCATAGTAGCTTTAAAGATCACCTAGTAAAATATCTTCTTTTTTTGAAAAATGAGAAACTGAACTCCAGATAAATGTGTTTAATTTTAAACTGTGAAGTACATTTTAAAAATATTTATTCCCTGTTCTTCTCTCCATGCTTAGGTACTTAAGTGTGTAACTTCAATGATGAAGATATGATTTGTTGTGAAAAGATGTTTATAGTAGTTTCATGTGTGAAGATTTATTTAAGTAGTTGTAGTTTTAACTTCCCCTTCCCTACCTAGTTATTAGTAGTCACACAAATCATAAATCTTTTAGATGTCTGATCAGGTTGTAAAATAAAAATAAACATTCAGTTGTGATTTAAATATACTCATTCTGTCGAACATGAGAAATCTAGTAAATCAACTTACCTTTTGTTTGTTCTAATTATTATACATGATTAACCTCCTACACTTCATTTTTTTTCTTTTAAAAGAATACATTACCCTTCTGAGAGAGAATAGATCTGCTTCATGTTCTCTAAGCAGTAAATAGGAATGGAAAACCCCTTAACTACAGGTCACATTCCATTACACTGAGCTAAAAGGAGACTAATTTTTTTTTTTTTTTTTAGGTGGGGGAGGTACAGGAGGAGGGTTTTTCTGGAATTTGGTCTCTGATTATTACTTAGTAAGTGGACCATTACTTAAGTTTGGAGCTCTTTTAGTTGGAAAGGAATTTGACCTCAGTCTAGGATGACTTGTTTTGTGATTGATTTGAAGGAAGCATGGCATGTGTAACATTTAGTGATGACTTTAGAATGACATCATGAGAAATAGACCCTGCTCATGACTAGCTAATCCATATCTTTCTGGAAAAGAGATTGATTATGACAAACTGTTCTTCTGATTTGCTTTCTCAGAATAAACAATACACCACAAATAAATTTTATTGCTGGAGTTCATGTTTTTCATTTTAGCTTGTTTTAAAAGGAAGATAATCCCAATTTGAGAGTTTGTTACTGGGACACAAAAGAATTGGGATGAGAACAAAGTAGAACCCTTGAATATGTGTCTATGTAGTATGAAGTGCATTGTTGGCATTCACTACAGGATAATTTTATCTTTAGTTTGAATATCCTTAGGTCTTAAAACAGTAATGCTAGCTTTTCGAGCATGCTTGTTGATATGTTGCACCTGGATTTCGTTAGCCTTTGTTTGCAACAGCTAAAGAATTTCTTTTTCCAAAACAGAAAAACTTTTCTCTTTGGCCTTTTGATCTACAGTGAAGTTCTAATTTTTAATTAGAATACTTTCATTTATTAAACATTCTGCAGAAATGATAGGAAGTTGCTTTTTTTGCATACTGCCCAAAGTGCTACATATGGGTTGTATTCACAAAGAATTTTAGAGTTTAAAGGCTGAGATATGGTTTTAAATTTGACTTTTGTGCTTTCTGCCTCTCGCTGGGATTTGTAGGGGCATGTAAGGTAAGTAGTGTTGTTGGCTAGAGTATTAGTGCCCTCAGGAAGAAAAGACTTGCTGAGTATTAGTCTGGTCATGAGGATGTTCTCTTTCTTGATGCTAAACCTGAAATATCTATTTCTGAATTTATAGTCTTGAGTAATTTTGAATTGTGATTCACTTCTTTAATTCTAGTGTTTCCCTTAATTTGTCTTTTCTTTTCCTTTTTGAGTATTATTAGGGAATTCTAATTAGAATACTAATTCTTCCCAAACTTGTTTTAAAACCAAGAATTAGGGGCTTCCCTGGTGGCTCAGTGGTTAAGAATCCGCCTGCCAATGTAGGGGTTACAGGTTCGAGCCCGGTCTGGGAAGATCCCACATGCTGTGGAGCAACTAAGCCTGTGTGCCACAACTACTGAGCCTGCGCTCTAGAGCCCGTGAGCCACAACAACTGAGCTGGCATGCCACAACTACTGAAGCTCACGCGCCTAGAGCCCGTGCTCTGCAACAAGAGAAGCTATTGCAGTGAGAAGCCCGCGCACTGCAATGAAGAGTAGCCCCTGCTCGCCTCAACTAGAGAAAAACTGGTGCGCAGCAACGAAGACCCAGTGCAGCCAAAAATAAATAAAGTTATAAAAAAAAAAAGGCACCAAGAATTATGAAATCTAAAACATTACATTTTTGTTTTAGAACCTGCAATAGATTTTTGCCATTGCTGAAATTCAGGCCTCATTGTGTCTTGCCTGGACTGAGAAGCTATAGCTTCTTTTTTTTAAAAAATATTTATTTAATTTATTTATTTGGTTGTGCCGGGTCTTAGTTGCGGCAGGCAGGTTCCTTAGTTGCGGTTCAAGGACTCCTTTAGTTATGGCACGTGTGCTTCTTAGTTGCGGCCGGTGGGCTCCTTAGTTACGATATGCAAACTCTCAGTTGCGGCTTGCGTGTGGGGTCTAGTTCTCTGACCAGGATTGAACCTGGGCCCCCTGCATTGGGAGCATGGAGTCTTAACCACTGTGCCACCAGGGAAGTCCTGAAGGTATAGCTTCTTGAACTGTTCTTTCTGCCTTTATTCTGTTGGTCCAAAAGCTTTCTTTGCACATCTGCCAGACATCTGCCAGAGTTGATCATGTCATTATTTCTCATAAAATCCTCTGTTCACCCTTGGTTGCCCACGGAATAAAATCTAAACTTGTTAGCCTAGCATTCACTGTCATTCATAATCTGTTCTTAATTTACCCTTCTAGTCTCAAATCCCACCACTTTCTCTTCCCAGGCTGAGGATAGCACATAAATTTCATCTCGTGGACTTGCCTCCTTCCATTGATTTTGAGTTATCTGTTGAGAAGGAGTTTGAGTCTCATGTGGACTTAAACATGCTTTAATTGATCAGTGAGGTCTGTCATGGGCTGAGGGTAGAAAGTAGTAGCACATGTACTCAAAATTGTTATCCCTACCCTTGCCACGTGGGTTTCCTCACGCATGCCATGTTTTTGTGCTTTCTTGATTTTGCTCCTTCTGTCCTTCTTGGCCTGCAGTATCCCACTTTCCCTTGTGAAATTCTCATCTTTCAAGACGTAGCTTATCTTCTCGGAAGATTTTTCCATCTTGCCTGGCAGATTTACTTACACTTTCCTGGAGGATACCAGAGCTTTTGTTCCTCTAGCTAGCAGAGCACGTGGGTGGCAGTATGAGGGTGGGGGGCAGAACTTGATTGAGTTTGAAATGGTCTGGTTTTCCCAACTGGATTGTCAGCTCTGTGAGACCATATACATATTTATCTTTGTTTCCTCAGTTCTCAGTATAATGTCTGGCACAAAATAGGTGTTAAATGCATGTGGATTTGAATTGAATATGATTCGCTCGCCTAAAATAACAGCATTTTCTTTTGGTTCTTTAGAAAGAAAATGTTTAGGAAGTGTCAGAGACTTAAGAATTGGAGTTTATTATGCTTTTAAAATATATAGTTCAATAAAGGTGAAATTTTAAAAGTAACATACATATATATATATATATATTTGTTTTCTTTTTTTTTGGCCGTATGCGGGCCTCTCACTGTTGTGGCCTCTCCCGTTGCGGAGCATAGGCTCCGGACGCGCAGGCTGAGCGGCCATGGCTCACGGGCCTAGCTGCTCCGCGGCATGTGGGATCCTCCCGGACTGGGGCACGAACCCGCGTCCCCTGCATCGGCAGGCGGACTCTCAACCACTGCGCCACCAGGGAAGCCCTAAAAGTAACATATATTTTGATTAAGGTCAAAGGAATTGTTTCTGACCAAAATTATGTCCTTTGATCTGACAGAATTAATTCTTTATTAAATCTGTTGAGAAGGTTGACAAATTCTACATGTCAACCAGTTGCAGAGATAGTCAGAACTGACAATATAGAAAAACCCAAGCCTCTAGGATTATGCTGAGGGCAGTATAATTTTTGGAGAATAAAAGCTATTCTGTGCAGAATAACATCAATACAATTGTATATTTTACCTTACTCATCCTCACATAGGATGGAAATCAGATTTTTCATTTTAGGGTGTGTATTTAGGTTACCAAGTCATTTCAAGCCCATATGCCTTTCCCAGTCATAAGCATGGAGAAAACTGGTACTGTTAAATACCCCTTATATATGGCTATTTCTGGTTTAAAACAAGGAAAATCAGGCTATGGGGTAAGATGATAAATTGCTATATACTGTAAGCTCTGCATATTCATTGCTCAAAGCTATATTCTATCCAGTCTCTTGGCATGTTGCCAGCACATTTTAGTTCTCTTACTTCATATTCCTTGGAGAGGCTGTTATGTAGCCTGATACTACTACCACCAATTTCTAGTTTTGCTACTTAAGCTGTTTGTGAGCTGACCTCACCATACCGCTTTAAGAACTATGATGAAAGTTACAACTGTGGAATGATCTGTCTGAATAGTTGGAAGTGTTTGTCTTCATCTTTCTAGCATGCAAGGAGGGAACAGATCTCAAATGAATGTTTCTTGTATTTTTTTTTTCATGAATAAGAACCAGCTTGTAATCGTTTATGGGAGTTTTGTTCCTTTTTCCTTTGCATAGTAGAAGATAAGAGTATTTTTAAAAGTTAGAATTACATTTGAAAGAACACATAAATGACATTTAGTCATGCTGGTGTTTGAAAGGCCCATCATCAGAATAAAGGTCAAATTTATTTTTATTAACAATAGGTATGATCCAGACCCTGATTTGATATTAGGTACATTATTCTAATATCCTTGTGCTTGAACATTACATAAATAACATTTCTTCTTTCCGAAAGAGATAAATGAGGCTTTTTATTTTTTTAATATGGGAGGAACTTGAGTAGATTAGCCTTTGAGAAGAATGATTAGTGCCTTTTTAAAACTTGAACCTAACTAAAAATAACTTTGTACCATATTTAAACTAATTTAGAGGTATGCCACCATTCTGTGGATATTTTTTTACATTTAAGGAACTAAGAATGAACAATGGTATAAATCTACCAACTAGATAAGTGTCTAGCAATGCAGAAATTGCTGTTTGGGAGCGGTGTTGCTATTTCTACTTGTTGAAGTAATTTGATGGTTGATCTCTAATGGTTGAAAGATCCAGAAGTATAAAACTTAAGATAAATGTGGCACAGGTAGAAAATGAAAATAGTAGGTATATTTCTGATAGGTAACAAAATTTAAAAAAAATCTAAACAATCGAGCAACTTTTCAGCTAATTAGGATGTAGAAATCTGAACTCTTTGTGACAGTTTGGTTGAACTGCCCTTTGTTTAAAATGTCATGTTGGTTTTGTTGTGATTTTAATTGTTAGTTTGAATGTTGACTTGTAATTTGAATTGTGACATTTAGAAAAGCCAAGATGAAACATTTGCAGTTGCTCTAGGTTTAGTTATGTTAAATATTAATCAAAAGGGGTATAATCATGCTACCTCAAGTTTTGCAACCATTTTACAATTTCATATTGATGTAGAGTTGGTATTCCAGTCAATTCAAGGTCATTTTAATTTTATTTATTTACAATTTTTTAAATTAAAAAAAATTTTTATTTTATTTATTTTTGGCTGTGTTGGGTCTTTGTTGCTGCACGCGGACTTTCTCTAGTTGCAGCAAGTGGGGGCTACTCTTCATTGCAGTGCTTGGGCTTGTCATTGCGGTGGTTTCTCATTGCTGTGGCTTCTTGTTGCGGAGCACGGGCTCTAGGCGTGCGGGCTTCAGTTGTTGTGGCTTGCGAGCTCTAGAGTGCAGGCTCAGTAGTTGTGGCACACGGGCTTATTTGCTCTGTGGCATGTGGGATCTTCTGGACGAGGGCTCGAACCCTTGTCCCTTGCATTGGCAGGCAGATTCCTAACCACTGCGTCACCAGGGAAGCCCCTCGAGGTAATTTTAAAGCTGAAGATATAGTTGTACTATATTTCATTCCTAATAAACAACAAATCTTGGTGTATAGTAATAATGGTTTATATTGTTGTTCTCACTAGAACCAAGTTTAGATATTTTATTTAATGCTTACTGTAGGAGAAAAAAAAATGCAAACTACTTTTGCTGTGAGAGCCACACAGCAAATTCGAATTTATAAGCTCCTTTTACTCTCTTTGAAAGTATTAATCTGTAGTTTACAGTAGAGAAAATGAAGCAAAGATAAAATAATTTTCAAAGGTAGGAAGAAATTTTTTTAGTCATTTTTTTAGATTTATTTTAAAGGAAGAGGAGTTTTGATGTTGAGCTGCTTTTCCTAATAGAATGTGATCCAGCCTTCTTGTATTTTTATACAGAGCCATATAAAGTCATGGTTTTCATTGCTCAGAGTCCTAAGGGGAAAAAAAACAACTTTTCCTGGTGTGCAGGGAAAATGACTTCAGTTTTGTTGATGCTGAGTATGTATATAACCCCAGCTGGGCATAGTCTCCTCTTCCACAGATGTGGTACTCTAGGGAGAGGAGATTTTTGAGTAATATTCTTAATTTCTGTAAGCTGTCAGTGATTTAAAAACTCGGTGTTCGTTATAACTGTGATTACTGCAGTGTAGAATGACATCACTGGTTTTATGGCAGGGGAAGTTAACAAACATTTTGCGTAGGAATTACATAGCCATTTTTCTTTTGCAGAAGAATACTTTTAATAATTCTTTCCCTTCTTGCCCTCCCATGTTCTCCAGAATCCAAACAATCTCACTGAAACACAGGACATTAATTTCGAAAATGTGTCAATTAGGAGTTTATTATAAGAAAAGAAAAAGAAGTCTGTTAAACTTACCTTGGGATGTACAAACATGCTGAAATAAAATTTTTATTAAAAAATTTTTTTTTATTTAATGTGTCTTTGTTGTAGGGTTGCTTAGTTTAGGCTAGAACTTGTTTAAATGTAATTGATTCATTTTGTTACCATTACTTGGAGGAGTTTCCTTGTGCATTTCCTGACATCAAAAGGCCTGACTTTTTTTTTGATCTGCTTTTGTTGCATGAAAGTAACAATCAACACAAGAGGATAGTGCAGTGTATTCCAATTGGTGATAAGCAAGAATTAATGTAGTTAACTGAGGGAAGGGTAAAAAAAATTACTTTGTTGTTCTTATGTAAATAAAAATAAAGATAGCAGTAATCTTGAATTTTGTTACTTTGTCATTGGGGATTTGGGTGCTGTAACTGACTTAACACTGGGTGAATTTCTCTGAAGTGAAAAACAATAAATTTTAAGCTGTACCAAGAATTTTGTGATTTTAGCTGCCACTTACCTCGTAGTGGCAAATTTAGGAACAACTTGCTATCTAATCTGTTTGAGAGAGGACTGACATGTTCATGTCAAGGAACATAGTCTGGGACTTCCATGGTGGTGCAGTGGTTAAGAATCCACCTGCCAATGCAGGGGACCCGGGTTTGAGCCCTGGTCCCGGAAGATCCCACATGCCACAGAGCAGCTGAGCCTGTGTGCCACAACTACTGAGCCTACGCTCTAGAGCCCGTGAGCCACAACTACTGAGCCCACGTGCCTAGAGCCCATGCTCCACAACAAGAGAAGCCCCTGCAATGAGAAGCCCGCGTACCGCAGTGAAGAATAGCCCCCGCTCACTGCAACTAGAGAAAGCCCGCGAGCAGCAATGAAGACTCAACACGGCCAAAAATTAAAAAAAAAAAAAAAAAAAGGAACATAGTCTGCTTAATGAAACACCCAAAAGGAACTCAGAAAAAATATTGACTTAAAAGGTAAGAGTCAGTCCATATACATCAATACACACTTGGTAATGACTTATTGGTATTCTTTTCTTTCTTATTACTTCTATCAGGAATTGCTGTGAATTGCAAATATCCTTTGCCCAGATGGAATAATTAGGATTGTAGTGTGTTGCATGTACCATTAGTGCCTGTGGTTTTGTTTTTGTTTTTTTGGGTTTTTTTGCGGTACGTGGGCATCTCACTGTTGTGGCCTCTCCCATTGCGGAGCACAGGCTCCAGACACGCAGGCTCAGCGGCCATGGCTCACGGCCCCAGCTGCTCCGCGGCATGTGGGATCTTCCCAGACCGAGGCACAAACCTGTGTCCCCTGCATCGGCAGACGGACTCTCAACCACTGCGCCACCAGGGAAGCCTGTGCCTGTGGTTTTGTGAAGAATGTATACCCACTTTAATTTTAGATTTCAGGTTTGAATGGACATGTCTGGGAGAATGTTATCTCATTGTTCTGGCCAGAAACTCTCATTATCAACTCTTGTTCTAAGATCAGTTACCTTGAAATGGACCAGATTACTTGGAAGACACTATCCCTTTGGCTTTGAAGAGGACTAGAATATTCTTATATCAAAATTTGCACAGCAGCAGGAGCCCAGTATTGAAAATGTATCTCTAAATAGATAAGAGCATGACTGCCCTAAGCCAGGCCTTTTACATTGTTTGGCTCAGGGTAAAAAGATTTGGACCACAATATGCATCCTGTATGTGTGTGTCTGAGTCTTTTGCACTTGTGCCAAAATATATTTATATTTCTCTGTGACTTTCTGCTTTTGTACCAAGAGTATTCTGTTTGTGTCCTTCAGTACTCATTGGATAGTAATTTTTTATTACCCATTGGTTCTCGTTTATCCAGTGTTATATTTTAACCTACTAGGAAAATAAAGATCACATCTTGGAAAAACTTGTAGCATAGCTTGATGCTTATGTGTGGAAATGTTTGGGGTTTGATGAGGCCAGAGTAAAAGTGGTAAACATCAGAGGTGATTATTTACCAGAATGCTTAGAATACCAAGTAGTCACCAAAAATAAATGTCATGTTTAAATAGATTAACATACTACTGTTTCTATTTCAAGAGTAATAGTTTGATTTAAAAATACACAGTGATTTTTAATTAGTACAGATTGAACCTATCAGTATGTGAGTTACTCATCTAGAACAAGGAATGTTTACATGGAATTGGCTTCCTGAAGGGACCATGATTTTTTAAATAATTATAGTGAATTCCCAGTCCTCATCTTATTTGACTTAGAAGCATTTAGTCCAGTTTATCTTTCTTTCCTTGATGCACTTTCTTCCTGTGACTTCCAGGATACCACCTCTTGGTTTTCCTCCTATTTCACTGGCCATTCCTTCTCAGTTTCCTTTACTGGTTCCTTTTCTTTCCCGTTTCCAAATATTAGATTGATCTTGGGCTTAGCTCAGCCTTTGGATTTTTTTTCTCTTTTCTTGTATATACTCAGTTTCTTAGTGATCTCATCCAGGCTTATCTCTTTAAATGCTTTTTTATATACTGACAACTGGCAGAGTTTTATCTTAGGTTAGAACCCTTCCTGAACTCCAAGTTGCATATACCCACCTGCCTCCTTTATATCTACATTTGATGGTCTAATAGGCATCTCAAAACTGACTTGACCAAAATAAAATTCTCATTAGTTACAAATTAACCAGTTCCTCCTTCAGTCTTTCTCATTTCAGCAAATGGCTTTTCTTTCTTTCCTTTTTTTTAAAGGCAGTTGGAATGATGGTTGGAGGGAGGGGAACAATTTTAATATTTATTTATTTATTATTTATTTATTTATTTTGGCTATGCCAGCATAGCCAAATGCGGCATGCGGGATCTTCGTTGCGGCATGTGGGATCTTTGTTGCGGCATGAGGGATCTTCAGTTTGTGACATGCGAAATTCTTAATTGCGGCATTCATACGGGATCCAGTTCCCCGACCAGGGATCGAACCCGGGCCCCCAGCATTGGGAGCGCAGAGTCTTACCCACTGGACCGCTAGGAAGGTCCCGCAAATGGCTTTTCTATCCTTCCAGCTCTTTCAAATCTTGGAGTCATCCTTTTTTTTTTGGCTGCCTTGGGTATTAGTTGCGGCACGTGGGATCTTCATTGCAGTGCGTGGGCTTCTCTCCAGTTGTGGCTCGTGGCCTCCAGAGTGCATGGGCTCTGTAATTTGTGGCATGCAGTTTCTCTAGTTGAGGTGCGAGGGCTCAGTAGTTGCAGCGCGTGGGCTTAGTTGCCTCATGGCATGTGGGATTTTAGTTCCCTGACCAGGGATCAAACCCATGTCCCCTGCGTTGAAAGGTGGATTCTTTACCACTGGACCACTGGGGAAGTCCCTTGGAGTCATCCTTGACTCCTCTCTTTCAGTCTTACATTCAGTCCATTAGCAAAGACTCCATCTTTAAATTTTGCCCAGAATCTGAACATTACTTGTTACCACCCTGGTCTAAACTATCATTGGATTGCAGTTGCCTCCTAACTGGGCTCCCTGCTTATATCCTTACACTTTATAGCTGTCCTCAACTGAGCAGACAGAGTGACTCTTTTAAAACAAAATTCAGATCACTCTAGTCAGAATCTTCAGATGACTTTTAAATTTTATCAGTGAAAAAGACAAGGGCTTTTGTATTTTCTGGTTTTTCTGAATGAAGCCGCCTTCTTCCAGATGTCTGTATGGCTTATACCTTCTCTTCCTTCTGGTCTTTACTAAATAGGCATTGAGGCCTTTCGTGACCACCCTATTTATTTATTTACTAATATATTAAAATCTTTTTTTATTGGAGTATAGTTGATTTACAATGTTGTGTTACTTTCTGCTGTACAAAAAAGTGAATCAGTTATACATATATCCACTCTTTTATGACTACCTTATTCATTTTATTTATTTATTTTAAATTTATTTATTTATGTATTTATTATTGGCTGTGTTGGGTCTTCGTTGCTGCACATGGGCTTTTTCTCTAGTTGTGGCGAGTGGGGGCTACTCCTCTTTGCGGTGTGCAGGCTTTTCATTGCGGTGGCTTCTCGTTGCAGAGCATGGGCTCTAGGTGCGTGGGCTTCAGTAGTTGTGGCATGTGGGCTCAGTAGTTGTGGCTCGCAGGCTCTAGAGCACAGGCTCAGTAGTTGTGGCACACGGGCTTAGTTGCTCCATGGCATGTGGAATCTTCCTGGACCAGGGCTCGAACCTTTGTCCCCTGCATTAGCAGGCGGATTCTTAACCACTGTGCCACCACGGAAGCCCTGTTTATATTTTTATCATTTAAATTTTATTTATTTTTCTATACAGCAGGTTCTTATTAGTTATCTATTTTATACATATTAATGTATATATGTCAATCCCAATCTCCCAATTCATCTCACCACCACCATCCCCCCTGCCACTTTCCCCCTTTGGTGTCCATACGTTTGTTTTCTACATCTGTGTCTCTATTTCTGCCCTGCAAACTGGTTCATCTGTACCATTTTTCTACATTCCACATATATGCATTAATATATGATATTTTTCTCTTTCTGACTTACTCTGTATGACAGTCTCTAGATCCATCCACATCTCTACAAATGACCCATTTGTTCCTTTTTATGGCTGAGTAATATTCCATTTTATATATGTACCACATCTTCTTTCTCCATTTGTCTGTTGATGGGCATTTAGGTTGCTTCCATGACCTGGCTATTGTAAATAGTGCTGCAATGAACATTAGGGTACATGTGTCTTTTTTTTTTTTTTTTTTGGTGGTACGCAGGCCTCTCACTGTTGCAGCCTCTCCTGTTGCAGAGCACAGGCTCCGGACACGCATGCTCAGCGGCCATGGCTCACGGGCCCAGCCGCTCCGAGGCCTGTGGGATTTTCCCGGACTGGGGCACGAACCTGCATCCCCTGCATCGGCAGGTGGACTCTCAACCACTGCGCCACCAGGGAAGCCCACGTGTGTCTTTTTGAATTATGGTTTTCTCTGGCTATATGCCCAGTAATGGGATTGCTGGGTATGACCATCCTATTTAAAAGTAGTATATACATACTTCCACCTCCCATCTACTTGCCTCTTGTATGCTCTGTTTTTTGGCTTTACTTTTCTCCTGGCACGTATAACCATCTGGCCTACTATAGTACTAATTATGTATCTTTCTTAAGTCAGCTTTATTGAGCTATAACTTATATATAGTAACATGCATTCATTCTAAGAGTAGAGTTGGATGAGTTTTGACAAATGTAACCACCTCTCCAATCATGATATAGAACATTTTCATCACTCTAAAATGTTCCTTATTGCTTTTTCCAAGTCAGTCCTCCACTCCCCCAGATCCTGCTCTAGGCAACTGATAATCAGATTTGTCACTGTAGATTAATTTTGTCTATTTTAGAACTTTATATGGAATATATAAATAGAATCATTATCATATGTACTCCTTTTGTGGCTTTTTTCATTAAGCATAGTACTTCCACGATTTATCCATGCTGTGCATATCAGTCCTCCTCAGGGACTGTATATTGGGCTTTAACTCCACTTCTTTAAGTACTCTTGCCTCTGCCCTCCTCTCTGTGTTTGCCAGCTTCATCTTCAGATTGGTTGCAGGAGTTCCAAGGATTTCATTCAGATGTGACAACATCCAGAGTTAGAAAGTATCATGTGTTTTGTGTCACTTCTGTGGGAGCAAAGAAATCTTTCCCAGAAGTCTTCAAAAGGACCACCTCTCACATTTCATGACAAGAACTGAGCTACATGCTTGGCTTAAATCTTGGGGTATGGAACTGCCATGAATGGGTAAGACCAATCAAGATTTACCACAGGATTCACCTCCCTGAGTCTCTTGACAGTGCAGGCTACCCAAACAAAACTGGGGCTCTGTCAACAAAGTAAGAGGAGCAGATACTGGGTAGCCAACCAATAGCGTCTGCTAAAATCATCAAAAACAATCATTGGAGTGACCAACAGTTCAGGGCTAGCTACATGAAAACTGGGTAAAATATTTAAGATGAATTACGGAATTTAATCAGGGAGTACAGGTAGGAAGCTCTTGAAGTAATTCAGGAGTGTAGTAATAAGGGCAGAAGGTAAAGTGGCAGAAGTGGGATGGAGAGGAAGGAGGGTGAGTATGAAAGAAAGTAATGAGCCTTAGAGATAAATTGGGAATATGGGGACACAGAATAGCTGCAGGTTTGAGACTTAGGTGAGTGGGCAAGTGGTGATATCACTGATAGAGACTGAAATTGAAATGGGGAAACTGTAGGGAATGTTGGTATGGGTAGAAAAAGTGAGTTTAATTTGGGACATGTTGAATTTGAGGAGATGTGGAACATACAAGTAGAAATGACCATTAGATGATAGTGTAGGTGATAGGGGTTGATAATATTTTGAGAGTCATTAGCCAGGTTGAAGCCTTGAAAATAAATGAGTTCTCAGAGGGACTTTGGGTACAAATAGCTTAGCCTAGAGCCTGCATAATGCTTGTAATATCGGTACTGGAAGAGAAGAGGAAGGAGGGTTTATGGATATAGGAGTTGATGAGGGGAACATGAATAGTATTGTACTAAGATGCAGCAGAATCACTCAGAGTTTATATTTGAACATTGCTGTGTTCCATAGATTTGTTTCAGGTTGTCTCCTGTACCCTTTTAACATGTCCCCAACCTGTTTGTTTGCTTTAATTAGTAGACTTTCTTTTTTAGAGCATAAGTTGTAGGTTTACAAGAAAATTGAGCAGAAAGTACAAAGAGCTCTCACATTCCCCCTCCCCAGTTTCTTCCTCTTTTTATATCTTGCATTTGTGTAGTATATTTGTTACAATTGAAGGAATATTTATACATCACGGTTAACTAAGGTCCGTAGTTTATATTAGGATTCACTTTTTGTACAGTTCTATGGGTTTTGACAAATGTATAATGTTTTGTATCTGCCATTACTTTATCATACAGAACAGTTTCACTGTCTCCCAAATCCTCTATGCTCCACATATTCATCCTTCCCTCCTCAAACCCCTCATCTTTTTATTTCTCTATAGTTCAGCCTTTTCTAGAATGTCATATGTTTGAAATCATACAGAGTAAAAGAGCATTTTTCATTACTTGCTTCTTTCACTTAACAATATGCATTTAAGTTTCCTCCATGTCTTTTCATGTCCTTTCATGGCTTGATAGCTCATTTCTTTTTTTTTTTTTTCCGGCTGCGTTGGGTCTTTGTTGCTGTGCATGGGCTTTCTCTAGTTGCGGCGAGCACGGGCTACTCTTCGTTGCAGCGCATGGGTTTCTCATTGTGTTAGCTTCTCTTGGTGCGCTGCACGAGCTCTAGGCGCAGGGGCTTCAGTAGTGGCAGCACATGGGCTTGGTAGTTGTGGCATGTGGGCTCTGGGGCGCACAGGCTTCAGTATTTGTGTGTGGGCTTAGTTGCTTTGTGGCCTGTGGGATCTTCCCGGACACGGGTTTGATCCCGTGTCCCCTGCATTGGCAGGCAGATTCTTAACCACTGAGCCACCAGGCAAGTCCCTTTTTAAATTAATTAATTTATTTTTTGGCCAAGCTGCACGTCGTGTGGGTCTTCGTTCCCCAACCAGAGATCGAAACCGCGTCCCCTGCATTGGAAGCACAGAGTCTTAACCACTGGACCACCAGGGAAGTCCCAGCTCATTTCTTTTTTTAAAAAAAAATTAATTAATTTATTGGCTGCATTAGGTCTTCGTTGCTGTGCGTGGGCTTTCTCTAGTTGCAGTGAGCGGGGGCCACTCTCTGTTGCGGTGCGCGGGCTTCTCATTGCAGTGGCCTCTCCTTGTGGAGCACAGGCTCTAGGTGTGCGGGCTTCAGTAGTTGTGTCTTGCGGGCTCTGGAGCGCAGGCTCAGCAGTTGTGGCACACGGGCTTAGTTGCTGCGCGGCATGTGGGATCTTCCTGGAGCAGGGCTCGAACCCGTGTCCCTTGCATTGGCAGGCGGATTCTTAACCACTGCGCCACCAGGGAAGTCCTCATTTCTTTTTTATTTCCTGTTTTTTTTTCTCAGAGTGCTTTGTCTTGGTAGTTCTATTGCTATGTCTTTGAGTTTGCTTATTTATTTTAAAAATTTTATGGGAGTATAGTTGATTTACAATATTGTGTTTCAGGTGTACAGCAAAGTCATTCAGTTATACATATACATATATTCATTTTTTTTTCAGATTCTTAGGAGCGTTCCTTCCTCTACAATTTTTTGGTATAGTTTCAGAAGGATAGGTGTTAATTCTTCTCTAAATGTTTGATAGAATTCCCCCGTGAAGCCATCTGGTCCTGGACTTTTGTTTGTTGGGAGTTTTTAAATCACAGTTTCAATTTCAGTACTTGTGATTGGTCTGTTCATATTTTCTGTTTCTTCCTGGTTCAGTCTTGGAAGGTTGTACTTTTCTAAAAATGTGTCCATTTCTTCCAAGTTATCTATTTTTTGGCATATATTCAATAATTGTTTGTAGTAGTCTTTTATGATCTTTTGTATTTCTGTGCTTGTAACTTCTCCTTTACCATTTCTAATTTTATTGATTTGAGCCTTCTCCCTTTTTTTCTTGATGAGTCTGGCTAAAGGATTATCAATTTTGTTTATCTTTTCAAAGAACCAGATTTTAGTTTGATTGATCTTTTCTACTGTTTTCTTCGTTTCTATTTCATTTATTTCTGCTCTGATCTTTATGATTTCTTACCTTCTATTAACTTTGGGTTTTGTTTGTTCTTCTTTCTCTGGTTGCTTTAGGTGTAAGGTTAGGTTGTTTGTTTGAGGTTTTTCTTGTTTCCTGAGGTAAGATTGTATTGCTGAACATTTCCCTCTTAGCCCTGCTTTTGCTGCATCCCGTAGGTTTTGGATCAACATATTTTTGTTGTCATTTATCTCTAGGTATTTTTGATTTCCTCTTTGATTTCTTCAGTGATCTATTGATTATTTAGTAACATATTGTTTAGCCTCCATGTGTTTGTGTTTTTTAGTTTTTTTTTTCCTGTAATTGATTTCTAATCTCATAGTGTTGTGGTCAGAGAAGATGCTTGATATGATTTCAATTTTTGTAAATTTACTGAGGCTTGATTTGTGGCCTGAGATGTGATCTATCCTGGAGAATGTTCCATGTGCAGTTGAGAAGAAAGTATATTCTGCTGCTCTCGGATGGAATGTCTGATGTGTCATTTAAGGCCTGTGTTTCCTTACTGATTTTCTGTCTGGATGATCTGTCCATTGATGAGAGTGGAGTGTTAAAATCCCCCACTATTATTGTGTTACTGTTGATTTCTCCTTTTATGGCTGTTAGCATTTGCCTTATATTTTGGGGTGCTCCTGTGTTGGGTGCATATATATTTTATAATTGTTATATCTTCTTCTTGGATTGATCCCTTGATCATAATGTAGTGTCCTTCTTTGTCTGTTGTTACAGTCTTTATCGTAACGTCTATTTTGTCTGCTATGAGTATTGCTACTCCAGCTTTCTTTTGGTTTCCATTTGCATGGAGTACCTTTTTCCATCCCCTCAATTTCAGTCTGTATATGTCCCTAGATCTGAAGCAGGTCTCTTGTAGATAGCATATATACAGGTCTTGTTTTTGTATCCATTCAGCCAGTCTGTGTCTTTTGGTTGGACTATTTAATCCATTTACATTTAAGGTAATTATCAATATGTATGTTTCTATTGCCATTTGTTAATTGTTTTGGATTTTTTTGTAGGTCTTTTTTAAAAATTTTATTTTTATTTTTGGCTGTGTTGGGTCTTTGTTGCTGCATGTGGGCTTTTCTCTAGTTGCAGCGAGCGGGGGCTACTCTTCGGTGCAGTGCGCGGGCTTCTCATTGGGTGGCTTCTCTTGTTGCAGAGCACGGGCTCTAAGCACACGGGCTTCAGTAGTTGTGGCTTGTGGGCTCTAGAGCGCAGGCTCAGTAGTTGTGGTGCATGGGCTTAGTTGCTCCATGGCATGTGGGATCTTCCCGGACCAGGGCTTGAACCGGAGTCCCCTGCATTGGCAGGCGGATTCTTAACCACTGTGTCACCAGGGAAGCCCTGTAGGTCTTTTTTCTTCCCTTCCTCTTCTGTTCTTTTGTAGTTTGATGTCTATCTTTCATGTTGTGTTGGGTTGCTTTTTCTTTTTTATGTGTATATCTATTGTAGGTTTTTGGTTTGTGGTTACCATGAGGTTTTTATATAACAGTCTATATATGAACAAGATTGTTTTTAGTTACTGGTCTTTTAATTTCAAATGCATTTCCAATATTCTGCATTTGTGCTGTCCTCACGATTGCTGGTTTTGATGTCATATTTGTGTGTAGATGATTTCCTGGCTTTGTTTATGTTTGCCTGTACCGGTGGCTTTTTTATTCTCAGTTTTCTTGTGTCCAGTAGTGGCCTTTTCTGCTTAGAGAAGTTCCTTTAGCATTTGTTGCAAAGCTGGTCTGGTGGTGCTGAATTGTATTAGCTTTTGCTTGTCTGGAAAACTTGATTTCTCCATCAAATCTGAATGAGAGCCTTGCTGGGTAGAATATTCTTGGTTGTTGGTTCTTCCCTTTCATCACTTTAAATATATTGTGCCATTCCCTTCTGGCTTGCAGAGTATCTGCTGAGAAATCAACTGATAACGTTATGGGAGTTTCCTTGTACGTTATTTGTTGCTTTTCCCTTTTTGCTTTTAATATATTTTTCTTTGTCTTTAATTTTTGTCAATTTGATCACTATGTCTTTCGGCACGTTCTTGCTTGGGTTTACCCTGCCTGGGACTCTCTGTGCTTCCTGGACTTGGGTGACCATTTCCTTTTCCATGTTAGGGAAGTTTTCAGCTGTTACCTTTTCAAATATTTTCTCAGGTCCTTTCTCTCTCTCTCTTCTCCTTCCGGGACCCCTATAATGCAAATGTTGTGCATTTAATGTTGTCCCAGAGGTCTCTGAGACTGTCCTCATTTTTTTTTCTTCTTTCTTTTTTCTGTTCCATGGCAGTGATTTCCACCATTCTGTCTTCCAGCTCACTTATCCATTCTTCAGCCTCAGTTACTTTGCTATTGATTTCTTATAGTGTATTTTTCATTTCAGTTATTGTATTGTTCATCTGTTTGTTCATTTTTAATTCTTATGGGTCTTTGTTAAACATTTCTTGTGTCTTCTCTATGTGCCACCATTTTTTCTTCTGAGTTCCTTGATCATCTTTACTATCATTACTCTGAATTCTTTTTCGGTTAAATTGCCTATCTCCCATTCTTTGTTTTTCTTCTGGGGTTTTATCTTTTCCTTGATCTGGGACCTATTCTTCTGCTGTCTCATTTTGTTTAATTATCTGTGATTGTGGTTTGTTTCACAGGCTGCAGGGTTGTAGTTCTTGCTTCTGCTGTCTGCTCCCTGGTGGATCAGGCTGTCTAAGAGGCTTGTGCAGTCTTCCTGGTCGGAGGTACTGGTTCCTGCCCACTGGGTGATGGAGCTGGGTCTTGTCCCTCTGGTGGGCAGGGCCATGTCAGGGGGTGTGTTTATTGGGCACCTGTATGCTTAGGGAGATTTTAAGCTCCCTTTCTGCTGATGGGTGGGGCTGTGTTTCCACCATGTTGGTTTTTTGGCCTGAAGCATCCCAGCATTGGAGCCTCCAGGTTGTTGGATGGGGCCAGGTCTTGGTGAGAGAATGGTAGCCTCCAGGAGGGCTCACGCCAGTGAGTACTCCCCAGAACTACTGCCGCCAGTGTCTTTTTTTTTTTTAAAACCTTCTTGACCGTTTTTTAAAAAAATTAATTAATTAATTTTTGGTTGTGTTGGGTCTTTGTTGCTACGCATGGGCTTTCTCTAGTTTTAGTGAGTGGGGGCTGCTCTTCATTGTGGTGCGTGGGCTTCTCATTGCGGTGGCTTCTCTTGTTGCGGAGCACGGGGCTCTAGGCCTGTGGGCTTCAGTAGTTGTGGCACGCAGGCTCAGTAATTGTGGCTTGTGGGCTCCAGGATACAGGCTCTGTAGTTGTGGCACACGGGCTTAGTTGCTTTGTGGCATGTGTGATCTTCTTGGACAGGGGATTGAACCCGTGTCCCCTGCATTGGCAGGCAGATTCTTAACCACCGCGCCACCAGGGAAGCCCAGCAAGCTTGTTTTTTAATGGGACATATAGTAGATATTTTTGGCTTTGCTGGCCATATGATCTCTGTCAGAGCTCTCTTAACTCTGCCATTGTTGGGAGAAAGCAGCCATAGACATTCTATAGACAAATGAGTGTGACCGATTCAGCCTGCAAGCCAGTTTGCCAACCCATGATTTAGACAGTCAACTATCTTTTTTTTTTTTGTTTATTTATTTTAAAATTTATTTATTTATTTAATTTTGGGCTGCGTTGGGTCTTCATTGCTGCACGTGGGCTTTCTCTGGTTGTGGCAAGTGCAGGCTACTCTTTGTTGCGGTGCGCAGGTTTCTGTTGCGGAGCATGGGCTCTAGGCTCGTGGGCTTCAGTAGTTGCAGCACGCAGGCTCAGTAGTTGTGTCTCATGGGCTCTAGAGCGCAGGCTCAGTAGTTGTGGCGCACAGGCTTAGTTGCTCTGCGGCATGTGGGATCTTCCCGGACAAGGGATCAAACCTGTGTCCCCTGCATTGGCAGGCAGATTCTTAACCACTGTGCCACCAGGGAAGTCCCAACTATCTTTTAAAATGATTAACAATGAGAAAAGCATGCCTTTTATATTTATCTTAATTTATACTATTTCCGGTGCTTTTCATTTCTTTATAAGTTTCCATATGTTATCATACTCCTTCTGCTGGAACAGCTACCTTTAAAATTTCTTATGTATGTTTGCTAGAATACATTCTCTCAGCTTTTGTTTGTTTGAATTTCTCCTTCATTTTTGAAGTATATGTTCACTGTGTATGTAATGCTGGTTAATAGCTTTTGTCTGTCAGTATTTTGAAAATGTCATTCCATTGTCTTCCTTGCATAGTTTGTGACAAGAAGTTTGATGTAACTCTTATCGTTGTTTCTCTTAATGCAGTATGTCATTTTCTGGCTGCCTTCAAGATTTTCTTTTTAGTTTTAGTTTTCTATAATTTGGTTATGTTACATCTAGTTTTGTTTTGTTGTATTTATTTTTGTCTGGGTTTCTCTGAGTGTCTTGGAAGTGTGATTTGGCTTCTTTTTTTCATTTGTTTTAGAAAATTCTTGTCCATTGTCTCTTCAGATGTTTCTCCATTTTTTTTCTTCTTGTTCTGCGTCTCTAATTACACATATGTTAGACAACTTAATATTGTCTCTTATGTCTTGCCTGCTGTATCCTGTTTTTGTTTGGTTTGTTTTATTCGTTTTTACACCTTTTTTTCTCTTTGTGTTTTAGTTTGATTAATTTTTATTAACCCATCTTCAGGTTTACTTCACCTTTGCCATGTATGTAATTAGGAACACTGTAAATGAAATTCTGTGCTTGAGATTTTCTAGACCATAACTAGGTTGAATTTTTAATTTTTAATTTTAAAAATTATTTTTATTTTTTTTTGGCTGAGCTGTGTGGCTTGCAGTATCTTAGTTCCCCAACCAGGGATTGAACTCATGCCATTGGCAGTGAAAGTGTGGAGTCCTAACCAGTGAACCCCCGGGGAATTCCCTTATAGGGTGAATTTGGACCAGAACCCATGAGGAAGTCACCTTATGGTTACAAATTCTTAGGGGACATTTTTGTTTTTTCATTTTACTTACTACCAAGGTATAGATAGACAAGTTTATTTTACCGTACTGAGAGACAAGTTGTTGTTGTTTTCACTCTTAGACTGAAGGTGGAACCCTTTAATTGAGGATTCTCTTAATAACATCATCACTTTGGATGGTGCCTAGGTTTTATCTCCTGTGTCTGTGCCAGTGTGGATACTGAAGGTCTCTAGGATTAAGCAGAATCTCTCTTGGTGAAAACCAATTTATTGCTTTCTTACCTTCCACAATTTCTGATTTCACTTCATTTTGGCCCCCGTAGAATCTTTTTTTTTTCTTCCAGTTTTATTGAGATGTAATTGACAAACAGCATTGTGTAAGTTTAAGGTGCACAGTATAATGATTTGACTTGCATACATTATAAAATGTTTGTCACATAAGTTTAGTGAACATGCATCATCTCGTATAGATACACAGTTAAAGAATAGAAAAAAATATTTTTTTCCTTGTGATGAGAAGTCTTAGGATTTACTCTACAGCTTCATATGTAACATACAGCAGTGGCAATTTTATTTACCATATTTTATATTACGTCCCTAGTACTTATTTGTCTCAGTGGAAGTTTGTACCTTTTGACTGCCTTTATCCAGTTCCCCTTCCCTCACCCCCTGCCTATGGTAACCACAAATCTGATCTCTTTTTCTGTGAGTTGGTTTGTGTGTTTGTGTTTGAAGTGTAATTGACCTACAATGCTATGTTACTTTCTGTTATATAGCATAGTGATTCAGTATTTTAGTACATTTCAAAATGTATAGAAGTGTATTTCAAAATGTATTTCAAAATGATCACCATGTAAGTCTAGTTACGATTTGTCACCATACAAAGATACTACATAGTTATTGAATATATCCCCCACACTGTACATTTTATACCCTTGACTCATTTATTTTGCAACTGGAAGTTTGTACCTCTTAATCTCCCTCACCTATTTCTTTCTTCTCCTTACCCCCCTCCACTCCGGCAACCACCTGTTTGCCCTCTGTATCTATAACTGTTTCATTTTTGCTGCGTTTGTTAATTTGTTTTTATTTATTTATTTTTTGTGGTACGCGGGCCTCTCACTGTTGTGGCCTCTCCCGTTGTGGAGCACAGGCTCCGGACGCACAGGCTCAGCGGCCATGGCTCACGGGCCCAGCTGCTCCGCGGCATGTGGGATCTTCCCGTACCAGGGCACGAACCCATGTCCCCTGCATCGGCAGGCGGACTCTCAACCACTGTGCCACCAGGGAAGCCCTGTTTTTAATTTTTAAATATACTTTTGGCTGCGTTGGGTCTTTGTTGCTGCTGGCAGGCTTTCTCTAGTTGCGGTGGATGGGGGCTACTCTTCATTGCAGTGCGTTGGCTTCTCTTTGTGGTGACTTCTCTTGTTGTGGAGCATGGGCTCTAGAGCGCAGGCTCAGTAGTTGTGGCACATGGGCTTAGTTGCTACACGGCATGTGGGATCTTCCTGGACCAGGGATCAAACCCATGTCCCCTGCATTGGCAAGTGGATTCTTAACCACTGTGCCACCAGGGAAGTCCCTAATTTATTTTTTAGATTCCACATATAAGTGAAATTATAAAGTATTTGTCTTTCTTTGACTAATTTCACTTAGCATAACACCCTCTGGTTCCATTCATGTTGTCACATATGGGAAGATTTCATTCTTTTTAAAAAAACCGTTGAGTAATATTTCATCATATATGTGTATATGTGTGTGTGTATTTATATATGTATATACATCTTACATCTTCTTTATCCATTATCTATTGATGGTTACTTAGGTTGCTTCCATATCCTGGCTATTATAAATAATGGTGCAATGAACATACGGGTGAATATATCTTTTCTAATTTGTGTTTTCATTTTCTTTGGATAAATACCCAGGAGTGGAATTGCTGGATCATATGGTAGTTCTGTGGTAGCTCTATTTTTAATTTTTTTTTTTTTTTTTTTGCCATATGCGGGCCTCTCACTGCTGTGGCCTCTCCCACCGCGGAGCACAGGCTCCAGATGCGCAGGCTCAGTGGCCATGGCCCACAGGCCCAGCCGCTCCGCAGCACGTGGGATCCTCCCGGACCGGGGCACGAACCCACGTCCCCTGTATCGGCAGGCGGACTCTCAACCACTGTGCCACCAGTGAAGCCCTATTTTTAATTTTTTGAGGAACTTCTATACTGTTTTCCATAGTGGCTGCACCAATTTACATCCCCACGAACAGTACACGAGGGTTCCCTTTTCTCCACGTTGTGAAATCTTTAATTTGTGGTTGCTCAGCAAAATGTTAAAGAAAAGTTTTTTTTTTTTGCATTGCTCTGGATGTCTACTCTGCATAATGCCAATAATAGAAGTCTTACTCAACCTTTCACAATATGGATGTAGCATAAATTTTAATTGCTTCTTTACTAAGGGATTTAGGTTTTTGTTTGTTTTTGTTTTGCTAAAAATTATGAAGTAAAAAATTTTTTTGCATGTTGATCTTTGTGCACACATGCAAGTAGTTTTCATCACCAGTGGAGTGAGGCAAAGGAGCAAGATATGATCATTTTTATCTAGCCTTTTGCGTGCTACTTAATTTGCAGATTCTTTACATGCCACTAGAATATGTTTTCATAGTCTAAAAATTTCCCACCCAAACAAAATGCATTATCGTAAGCACATTGTTGTTTCTGAATAATCTATGTTCAGGTTACCATACTTTGGAAGTGTACCCAAAAACAGCATTGCCACTGATCCTAGATTGTGTTTTTGCAGGTGAACAACACTTTTTATATATGCTGAATCATTAGAAAATAGAAGTTATGTATCAGCCTGCAGGAGAGTTCAGAACACAGCTTCTGATGTTTCTCAAATAAGGAAAACCAAAAGCCATCATAAATTACGTTTTTCAGATGGCATAATTACAAATAAATGAGGAAATGAAACAGCAGGCTACATATCCTTGATAGTTTACAGTGCAGGGTCACATGGCATTGATTTCCAATGTAGAGGCCTTTTATCAATACAAAGCAGTGACTGTTGTAGATTATATGATGCTGAGTATTAATAAGCATGTTTTGTGCATATCTGTTATATGAAAATAATTTTTCATTTCATGCTTTAGTTTTCCTTTGTGGCATTCTGAACTGTGGAATCCTTTGTCTACCATTTGGCTTTCCATAAACTATCAGGCAGGATGTCTGTGAGAGTCTCTACTTTGAGAAGTAGTGTATATAATACTTATTTATCATGTACCACTCATAATTACATTATCATGATATATCCTTTATCTTCAAAATAACGTCTGAGAATTCATTGTCTTTTAACACTAGAAAAAGGTGTTTTCTAAAGACTTTTTCCAGAAATCCAAATGTTTCTGGGGGCTCTTTCCAATCCTCATACAATGTATCTTTGGCATTTTAAAAATTGAGAACTAAATTTTCTGTAATTTTTTTTGGTTTAAATTTTGTCTATGTAATTATTCTTTGAGATAGACATTTGAATTTACTCCATACTCATCCTTGTTTAAAACTCTCATAGCTGAGATGTCCTCAGGCTTGTAGATTGGCCAGCTTTGATGACATCTCTCTGGCCTTTGAAGTTGGCACAGTTCAATATAGATACCTCAGGGGTGTGTGGCCATGGAAAAACATGTTTTTGTTGTTGAGTGTTCTTGCTTTCTAGTAATTTTATTTTCTGCTCAAGGGATTTAGTATCTGTTCAGATACTTTATTTTTAAAGACCACATAAGTAATGACTTGACCTCTAATCTTAGCTTTGAAAATTTCCCAGACACTAATAAAGATAATGTCTGATGACCTATTGTTTGAGAATACTATTCACTGGCCAGCAATCAGTGCTATTTAAAAATGTATATTTTACTCTGAAAATTATTTCCATGGCTGAAAGACTTTGTTAGTAAAATCATGCATGTAATGAGATGATGTTTAGTTTTTTGCTAAACTCTAAGTTATGTTCAAAGAGAAGAAACAATCTACTTAATTAATTGTATTTTTCGTTGTTGTTCTTTTTTGGAATCTGTTATAACCCAGTTGGACAGTCCTGAAAGAGATTTGAGTAATTGAGATTTTCCCTTTCTTCCAGTGGAAGGGAAATATTTCAATTTACTTGCTTTAGGCTATAAAATAGTTTGCTCTTCCTTTGCCCACAGCAAGAATTATGAACCTAAAGTCACAAAACAGATTCAGTATTAACTTTTTTTTTTTTTGGTGGCATGCGGGCCTCTCACTTGTTGTGGCCTCTCTCGTTGCGGAGCACAGGCTCCGGATGCACAGGCTCAGTGGCCATGGCTCACGGGCCTAGCCGCTCCGTGGCATGTGGGATCTTCCCGGACCAGGGCATGAACCTGTGTCCCCTGCATCGGCATGCGGACTCTCAACCACTGCGCCACCAGGGAAGCCCCTCAGTATTAACTTTTAAAGTTTCCCCATATTTCCACCCTCATCAACTGTAAATAATGTGCCTGAATGTAAAATGGAAAAAGTTGAAAATTTCCACTTGTGCATTTTGAGCTTTTCAGAGGTATTATACACTCTGGATATAATAATAAAAGATACTGGGCCTTATACAGCGCTTTTTGTGTGAGGAACTCATATAAACACTAATGCATTGATCCTAACACAGTACTTGATTGTGACTTTAAAAGGTCATGAGTTACTGCTGTTACAAAAATTTTTTTTAAAGGTTGGAGGAGGAGCTGTAATTTACAAATATTGTTTGAAAGATATCTAGATAAAAGTTGATACAGGAAACTGAAAAATTAAAGTTACGGGGGATTTTTATTGTTTGTTAACTTTTCTTCTAGCCTACAGTAGATTTTTATCCCTTTATGTTTTTTTCTCCTTTTGTCTATGAATATACTTGAAGCCCGATTCCCTTCTTAAGACCAGAAGGCACAATTTACTTTTAAGCTTTTATTCCTTCTCAGCCAAGAAGGCTTCAACCTGTGGAGGTTTCCTGAGTTTGTCATAACATAGTAATACATTTTATTTGTTCTCAATTGGAGATCATCCTTCTAGTTTTCTTAGTTTAATATTTGTGGCATATAGTTGTTGATTTTGATGAACATAGTAGTCACGTGGCTTAATCTTCAACTTTTTTGTGCTTTGTAGGTTTATTCTTCAATCCAAGGAGGCAATTCATAATCAGCTGTTAGAGAAACAGAAGATAGCGGAAGAAAAAATTAAAGAATTGGAAGTAAGTAAGTTTTGACTGAATACTGATAGTCGTAGTCGACTTTTAGGAAAAAAGTAATTATCGTGTCATATTAAATGAAAATGTATGCCTGCCAAGGTCATGTCACATTGTTTTCATTTTTTCTAATTGTGCTAGAGCTATGAAGCAGTCTTTTTACAGCAGTGTGTAAGACCAGAAAAAAGACTAATCTCTTGAAACCTTAGGGAGTTTTGAAGAAGATAGGATATTGTTAACCTGAATGTATTTCTTCCATTGCCTTTAAGTGAACATGTCTATTCTTAAAAAATATAATAAAATAAAAGCACAGTGTATATTTAAACACCATATGTTGTGGTGGATGGGCATGAGAGTAGGTAATGATAATAGTAGTCAAAGGATCTAGTTATATGACTCTTTCACACATTGTAATTCTAGACAAGGACTGAGTAGTAAGCTATAACTAATTAACTATCCGAAGGGTAGTGCTCCAGTGAGGAAAACAATTTTTTTTTTTTAAGCCAGGGAAAAAGATGATAGGTAAGAGTAATAATTTAGTAAATCTTTGGAAAATTGGAGTTTATTATTACCATTTCTTTATACATTAAAACCTCAGATGAAATAGTCTTCTTGGGCTTTGTTGAATGGTCTATCCTGTATATAGTAAAAGTTGGACAGGACAAAAAAACTGGTTATTATTTTTTGGGACCAAGATTTCCTGAGATGGGGGTGGATACAGTGACTTCATAGGTCACTTTATCTAATTTCTTTGAATACTATTTGAGGCAGTGGTTCAGAATCTGACTCAGCCCTCTGCTGAATTGGTGAGACACCCCATGTAGCCTTCAGGGGATTTCTCAGGGACACTGACTTGGCATGGCTGGGGCAAGCATGTTGTATCTTAGGTTACTTAGGGTTATTTTTGTTTGACTACCAATGAGAATTTAAACAAACTTGATAGTGGCTTTGTAGCTCAGAAAATGTATTGTAAAACAAAACAAATAAGCAAACAAAAAAAAAAAAAAGAAGAAAACTTATCCTGTAGTAACCAGGTTGTTATTATATCCTATTTTGTCAGCCCAACTCTTCTAGATTGAGTTTTCCAAACAAAAGTATCTTAAAAAAACTGAACGAAAATATTTCATGTAGATTACCAAAAAAAGTGTGTTTTTGCACTTGTTGGTAAATATATCTAAAAATTGTCCTGATGAATAAGTAGCAAGATGCAGAGTAATGTGTAAATAATTCTTTTTATGGAAACAAACAAAAACCAAGATCTGTATATGAACATAGAAAATGATTTGTAGGTATATATATTAAATTAACACTGGTTACCCTAAAGAAATTAGATGGGACATGGGGATAAAATTGTTTTTTTCTTATAACCTCTGTGTTGGATAAATTGTAACAAGTATGTGTTAACCTTTTTTTTTTTACCATCGTTTTTGGAGTATAATTGCTTTACAATGGTGTGTTTCTGCTGTATAACAAAGTGAATCAGCTATACATATACATATATCCCCATATCTCCTCCCTCTTGCATCTCCCTGTGTTAACTTTTATAATTTAAAAAAATCATCAAGGTAAAATTGCCACAGATGATGAGTTTAGCATACTATTCATTTCTGATGAATATTAGGAAATTCATTTTCCAAAAGTTTCGTTTCACGGAGTCTCTCAAATACTGGTAAGAGTATCCTGATATCTGTCAGGTAATAGAAATAGATTAGCTAGCTTGTTGGTATTTGAAATGCTAATTAACAGCTACAAAAAACTAGCAGAGTTAAACTATAGCCTCTACCCTACGAAGTTATTTTGTGTTTTTAATTTTTCATCTTATACACTATTTATATTATAAAAATGATGTAAGTATACTATAAAAAACAGTCAAAAACTAAAACATGATTAAACAAAAATAATGACTTTCTCCTCTTTCTGCATACTCTCAAAATGTCACTTTTATGGTTTGATGTGTATCATTACACTTTATAAAACTTTATTTTATAAACAAGTTCATACACACATATATACACTTTTTTTTGAGTAAAGAGGGATTATGCTGTATATAATGTTTTTCATCATTTGACAATTTACCTTTCCATTTTAGTAATGTAAATCTAGTTTATATTGTTTCTTGTTTTCCATTTATCCTACCATCATAGTTTCCTTATTACCTCAACATTTAATTATTGCATGATCCCTGCCTCTGCATTTAGTGTTCTCTCCAATACTGCCCTAACCTGTATTTTTAATGGTATCACCCACTACACACACTCTTCTCTTCCCTGAAGCAATCCTATACTTTTTGACTGCCATACCTTTATAATTTTGTTACTTCAGCCTGAAATGTATACACATGTGCACAGACCCACATGTGCATGCATGCACACATACATTGTTAGTTGCAGTGTTCAGATTTTCTGTTTCTTACTGATTATTTTTCCTCCTTATTCAGTTAGTGATGAGAGAGTTGTGTCAGATCTCCCTCTGATGATAGTTATGAATTTCTCCTTAGTCTTTCAGTTTAGTGGGCAGTGGTATTTAGAAACTACTATCTGGGTGCTGTAAATGCTCATTATTACTGTATGCATAGTTGAGATGATATGTTTCATTTTGCTTTATATGTTTAGGAATTTCTCAGCTCTTTTAAAGATAGCATTCCATTGACTTCTGGCTTCCATTGTTGCTGTTTAGAAGTTATCAGCCTAATTTCTGTTCCTTTGTCTTTTCTCTGTGGCTACTTTTAATATTGTTTTGTCATCTTTCATGCTTTGTAGTTTCTCTGGTATATGTTTAGGTGGGGATTTAGTCTTTTTGCTTTTCTTCTTAATCCTATCTGGGTTAAGTTGAGTTTTCTGAGTTTGAGGATTAGTTACTCATCAATTCTGGAAACTTCTTACTATCTCTGAATATTACTTCTTCACTGTTTTCTCTTTTAAATGGTATTTCCCTCTGGAATTTTTTTCTCACCTTTAAACCAGCTGTTTCCATCATCTGCAGTAGCATCTTAACTGGTTTTTCCACCTCCAACTTTCTCTGTTCTAATCCTTTTAACATATTGAAGCTAGAATGACCTTCTAAAATGTTAAATCTGTTGTATTGTTCCTCTGTGTAAACCCCATCATTGTTCTTAGGGTAACATTCAAGCTTTTTAACATACCTTCAAGGCTGTTTATGAAATGACTCCTGTTTCTTTCTCTCATGTCCCTCATATCCTCTTCCTTCTCTTACACTGTATGCTCCAGACATGCAGAAATAGTTTGTTTTTAGAACTTGCTATGTTTTCTTTGTTTCTACTAGGTCTTTGCAAAAGTAATTCTCTCCGCCTGGGAACTTCCTCCTTCTGCTCTTACCAGCTCTGTTAATCCTTAAGATCTTAGTTTAGGGCTACTTCTTCTGAGAAGCATTTTCTGATTCCTCAGTGTTAAATTAAGTGCTTTTCCCTTGTTCTGTCTAATTATTCTACTAGTTTCATAGCACAGTGTGAGGATTTGGGCATATAAACTATCATCAGTTGAAGTAATTACAAATATGGTTTCCTATTACTTGGGAAGCTTGATGCAGATTCAGAGCTCTAAATAGTTTTTCCCAAGGCCTTCCAGTTATTACTCTGCCTTTCAAATATACAGTCTCTTCTTCTGGGCCCTAGTATTTCTTGTCAGTCCAGCGTATTTCATCTTATTTAATTATCATTATCATTATTAGTTTCTACCCTCAGATACCTTAAATTAAATTGAGGAGGCATAATTTATACATAACTCTGCAGACAAAGGCCAGGCTGTTTAATTTAGCACATTTTCATCTCTGATGAAGTAAGCTTTTTGGTTTGGGTCCAAAGTTCTAGTTTTTGACCAGAGCTATTAACTCGGCCGCACTGTGTGTGCCTACCCACCCCCTACCAGCAGTCTATATAAATGACGCTATGGATCATTCTTTTCCATGACATAACATAGGTGCTAGTCTGATCGGAGAGCCCATCTTCATTAGTATTTTCTAGACTCGCTTTTATCCACCTCCATTCTCTCTTTTTTTTTTTTTTTTTTGCGGTACACAGGCCTCTCACCGCTGTGGCCTCTCCCGTTGCGGAGCACAGGCTCCGGACGCGCAGGCCCAGCGGCCATGGCTCACGGGCCCAGCCGCTCCGCGGCATGTGGGATCCTCCCGGACTGGGGCACGAACCCGTGTCCCCTGCATCGGCAGGTGGACTCTCAACCACTGCGCCACCAGGGAACCCTCCACCTCCATTCTTACTGTTTATGTTTGCCCTCTCCAGGTTTTTTTCCCCAGTCCTACTTAACCTAGAATTTGTTTAGCTTTTGATAACTGTAGTATGCTGTGTCTACATTGTCAACCAGCCTGGTGTCTCACTTGCTGGCCCTTTTCTTCTTATGGAGCAGAGGTGGGGGTACTGTAATGCTGCTGTCATGTCCTCTTTCTTTTGGGCCATGTGGCGCATCATGCGGGGTCTTAGTTCCCCGACGAGGGATCGAACCTGCTCCTCCTGCAATGGAAGCATGGAGTCTTAGCCACTGGACCACCTGGGAAGTCTCTGCCCTCATGTCTTCTTTTTTTTTTTTTGCGGTACGCGGACCTCTCACTGCTGTGGCCTCTCCTGTTGCGGAGCACAGGCTCTGGACACGCAGGCCCAGCAGCCATGGCTCACAGGCCCAGCTGCTCTGCGGCATGTGGGATCTTCCCGGACCGGGGCACGAACCCGTGTCTCCTGCATCGGCAGGCGGGCTCTCAACCACTGCGCCACCAGGGAAGCCCCCTCATGTCTTCTTGATAGGGAGTTATATTACATACTAGAAGGGTAAAGACAAGTACCATCTTAACCTTGGGAAGATTGTCTTTTTCTTCTTAAAATTCCATATTTTACATTTTAATACCCCTATGTTGGGTTCTTCAGGCTGTAATCACTTTCCTGGGTTTGACTAGGAAGTGTTTTCATAACAGACTCATAATGTGATAGTGTTATATAGATTTTTATCTTGCCTTTATAGAGATGGTTGATCAGGTTCTGGGAGGGAATGTCACCATTTCTCTTAATGGCGATTAGCAGACCAATGATGGTAATCCGATTGAAGAGAAAAAATAAAATGCTTTAGTATGATAGAGTAACCATGTTATTTATGTCATTGAGGGAATTCTCTATTTAAAAAAAAATACTGATAATGAATAATTTTAAAGAAGATGGCTGAGTATATAATACGTAATACAGTATATGTTAGAAAATGCAAAATTGTACTTTTTAAAAATGACATGAGTATAATTGGGATTTGGAATTAGGACTTCATGAGTCTCATCTGTCTTTGTAAAAATAATTTTCTTTTTGAAATGTACAGCATTGCTACAAAAAGAAAGTGTAGTTTTTTTTAAGAAAATTCAACTTTAGGTAAAGTTGAGTTAAAACCTTATTGATAGATTGAAGAGATATGTATCTTCTAAAGAGTGAAAAATACATCCTATATTTTTGCTCACTTTTTTAGAGGTAAAAGGAAAATAATTACTTGTGGACTTCTTTTGCAGTTCCAAAAACTTAGATTCAGCATTCAGATGAGCTAGAGCTGAATTTTTGATGTCTTGCCTTTTGAATCTCAAGTATTTGGAATCCTTGAGATAAGCTTTCAGTGGTATATTTGAACACATTTTGACCACTATTCTCCTATGTTCTCTCTCATTGAATTACCGCTTCAGGCTCATCTGCCTTCAGTTTAAAATCCCCATTATATTTTAGGCACACGCAAATACTGGTTGACCACTTTCCTTCCCCTCTTTCTCTGACGTGGTTACCACCCCTTCCACCACCCTAGTTAGCTCAGCAATGACACAATAAAAATAAGAATAAGGAAACCAGGACATTCTGGCCTACATAATGCCACTTCTGACGCAGAATGTTACAATCCCAGGGTTGTGAAATAGCCCTCCAGCCCATGCTATAAGTAAAATCTAAGAAACTGTGAAGGTCCTGGCTCTTCCACAAAAATGGCTATTATGGTCAGACAGTAGTTCCTGAAACAAGTAGGAAGACTAGTGGCAAGAAAACTGGATAGGAGGTGCCTGTGACACTCTGCAGTTGGCTGAGTTCTGAGACTCTGATGAGAAAATGTTTTGGAGTTTCCATGATTGAGGAGATTTTACTCTGCCTGATGAGGATCATTTTTTCCGTAGCATGGGTAGGCACTGGTAGGCACTTGGATGGATGTCCAGTTTTTGCCCTAAGTACCTCACTTTTGCGCTGGTACCTTTTTTTTTTTTTTTAATTTATTTAGCTATTTTGGTTGCATGGGGTCTTCGTTGCTGCGCGCAGGGTTTCTCTGGTTGCGGCAAGTGGGGACTACTCTTTGTTGCAGTGCACGGGCTTCTCATTTTGGTGGCTTCTCCTGTTGCAGAGCACAGGCTCTAGGCGCGCGGGCTTCAGTAGTTGTGGCACGAGGGCTCAGTAGTTGTGGCTCACGGGCTCTAGAGCGCAGGCTCAGTAGTTGTGGCGCATGGGCTCAGTTGCTCCACGGCATGTGGGATCTTCCCAGACCAGGGCTCACAGTGTCCCCTGCATTGGCAGGCAGATTCTTAACCACTGCACCACCAGGGAAGCCCTGGGCTAGTACCTTTGTGTGTATGATGGGACACCCTCTTTGGACGTGATGTCAGGTGGACACTACTGTATGATAAGCACTGATTCTTACTTGTGTTTTCAATGAAGAGAGAAGGGCAGGTGAGAGCAAAGCCAGTGGCAGAATGTTTTTTTTTTTTTTTTTTTTTTTTGCAGTACACAGGCCTCTCACTGCTGTGGCCTCTCCCGTCATGGAGCATAGGCTCTGGACGCGCAGGCTCAGCGGCCGTGGCTCACAGGCCAAGCTACTCCGCGGCACGCGGGATCCTTCCAGACCGGGGCACGAACCTGTGTCCCCTGCATCAACAGGCGGACTCTCAACCACTGTGCCACCAGGGAAGCCCAAGAATGTTTTTTATATATTAAACAAGAGTTACACCCAATGGTTCATCTGCTTGCACAGGTCAAAGTTTAGAATCCATCAAAAAAAATTAGTCATTTATTTATTTTGTAGTGAAATATAGCATTTACAGAAATATGTATTAAAATACATGTAGTTTAATCAATAATTATAAAGCAAACACTTGTTACAATCATCCGAACCAAGAAATCAAAAATTGGCAGACCACCAGAGCACCGCCCCCTACCTTTCTTTCTCCCTTCTATTCCTGCCTGCTCTCCCCCTCCCTCAGGTAACCCTAACTTTTGGATAATTATTTCCTTTCATAAAAAATATAGTTTTACTACCTATGTGTATATCCCTCAAGACAGTTTTTGAACTTTATATGAACAAAATCCGTCTCCATATTTTTTGCTTTGCTTCGCTTCTTCCTCAACATTGTGTTTGTGAAGTACATTCATGTTGAGATTGTGATTTGTTCATTTTCATTGCTGTATGTATTCTATTATATAGTTGTACCACGATTTATCTTTCCAGACAGCTCATTTTTACCCTTAAGAAGTCAAGATGTTCTCATGGAGCATTTGCACAGTTTCTCTCTTAGCCTCTTGGCTGAGGAGAGCTATTTTTCAGAGACATCTCCTACTCCAACCCAGGAGAGTTTGAGTACTAGAGAGCAGTAAAGTATAAAATGTCTCTACTCTAAATATTAGCTTGGTGATTTCCCACCTTCAGTAGTAACTAGATAGCTAGGCACCTCTGAGTGTCTTAAAAATTTTTTTTTAAAATAATTACAAGATTAGTAAATTAATCTCTTTCTATGTTGTTTTGATTTTGGGAGTCTTGGGTGAAGTTTCTCTTATTGTTTCATATGTTGGGATTTCACATATGAATACTTATCTCTTTATAGAGTTCATTTGTATTCTTAACATTTATAAAAAAGGATGTTTGTTTTAAAATAGTTTTTAGTTATTTAAGACTTGTCTAAAAGAGCCTGATGGTTGGAAGGCTAGAGTTATAGTGAACTATATATATTCTCCACATCCTGGTGTTTTAGGGCTTAATGTAGCTGTGTGATCCTCCTCTGTGACTTTCAGAGAAGAATGAATCTGAGTAAGTCCATATATGCTCTTTTTCTGGTTGAGTATTCTTTATTGGTTATTATGAATATTACCAATATCTTGGTCAGTATATATGTGTTATGATTCAAGTGCTAATATTTGCCCAAATGTAAACTATCTATGATATATTTCATTTGATCAGTAGAAATATTTCAGGTCTGGTAAGAAGTTAGATGTAAACAGTCCAGATAGACTTGCCCTTTATAGACAGCCTTTCTTATTTGTCTGTGAAATGCATATTACAGATATTTTACACACACACTCCTTTGATTTGATCTGTTCACTGCTGTGTGTCTTCGTTTTGTGATTAAGATTTACAAAAGGATTTGCATTCCAGTTAGTCCAGAATTCAGCCTTTTGCATCTTGATTCAGTTATTTTCTTCTAGGATACACTCCGGGGGTGGCCTGATTCCCCTCCTTGGAACACTTGTCTATAACCACACCAGACTATCCCTTTGAATGCTTCAGAGGGTTGTTGACCTCATCCTTTGCTGCTGTATGCTTTATATGGTCTGTACTTTTCTTTGTCTGACCATAAACATTTGTCCTTAGCCTCCGCCCTCCCATGCCTGAGAGTTCCTCCATTCATTTTCAGGCTGCTTAGTGAATTATTTCTTTTGATGAGTTAGAATTTGAAATTTATTTCGTGTTATTGCATGCCTCCCTGCTCTTGTAACTAGATGGTAAGGTGAAGTTAATCAGTATACTTTTCTTTACCCTAGATTCTTACTCTGATCAGTCCTTATATGACAAGTCTCTTTTAATCTGAAGTAATAGATGCTGGCCAGAAGAAATGAGTTGTTCAATACTCAATGTGGAACAGGTCACACCTGTATTAATGAGCACACTGTAATTAATCAGCTCAAAAGAACAAAATCCAAGCTGATATTTGAACCATGAATGGAGATCTCAAAGTCTATTAGACTTATAGAAGAACATTCATTACCCTAAATTCCTAATTTAAATACTAAATTCCTAATTTAAATACCTTCTGTTGAGTTAGGAGTTCTGGATTCTAGCCCTTGCTGTACTCTAAGCCTCAGTGTCCTCATCTGTAAAACAAGAGGGTTGGATTAGAAGATATCTAGGGTCACTTCTATTAAGTTTATCATTATAACCTTGGTCTTTTTCTGAATTGCCACTTTAGGAGCAAAAATGTCCCCTTAAAATGAAAAGATGGAGGGAGGCAAACCAAAACAAAAAAACCCCAGTTTCCTTTCTGTTTAGATCATTACCTTAATTTATTAATTGTAATCCTATTTTTGCAGGTAAAATAAAACTAGTTGTCTGCCTACAGCTTTGCCAGCTAAAATGTAATACGAGGTGACAGCGTATTGTTTGATATCTTTGTAGTAGTTGCTTAAATAACTGAAATCACAGAGATGTTTGTGTGATGGCTTAAAGGTAGTTTGTATTAGGTATCACCTGTTTTAGAGATACTTTTGGATAGAGCTGTGTAATAGCTTATTAACTCCACATGCATAAAGTAACATACTCAGGGAGACATCATTTTATCATTTGTAGTGCTTTATCCTATAGTGTCATGTAAAATACATGATACTTAGCGGCAAAAAAAATTCAGAAAATATTGAAAAATTATTAAATTCTTTGAGTGTACATGGACTTTTATTATAAGTGGTAAATGTTATAAAATGGGTTTTAATGAATTTTAGTTAATCTGCTGGTGCAGATAGTTATACTGCTTAGGACTTTACCATTTTTATTTTACAATTTTATTCATTTTTCAAAGAATTTTTACTACATTATTTCATTTAAAAATAGTGTCTATGGTTGATGCTGTCTTGCTAATTATGATTTTCTCCCACCTCACTTTGTCTTGTTTTGAAACAAATCTCTCACCTGCCACCAGTATAATAAAAATATATGAATTCCATCACTATTCATGAGGCCATTCTTTTGGGTACATAATTATCTTGTGCTGGAATTTTTCCAAAATGGACACACATGCATTGTAGTCCTAACTTTTGTGTAAAACAATTTAGTTCATTTTATTATGCTTTTGTTTTTAAGAAAACACATGAGGGTGGAACAATACTCCAGGTCAGGAAGCATTATCAGTTTCCACTGATGTTTTATATGTGCTGTGTTTTTATATGAGACTCTAAAAGCTCAAACTCTGTGATGCTATAAAGACATGGAAAATGATTCTTTCTTAGGGTTGGAGGAAGTGATGACTAGTGTTTTTTTGCTGGTAGTATCTGATAATCCCCCCTCCCTTTAGCTATTCTAGGCATGTTTAGTTGTCAGGCGTTGTCGGACTAAATTGCTAAAAATAACAAATAAGGGGGAGACTGTTCTAAGGCCAGCTCTTGCCACTGTCTGTAATCTGTTTAATTTAGTTCCTAAGGAGAAAGGGCAAAAGGAACATGGTGCCATTCTAATTGAATGGGTTTTTTGTTTAAAGTGCTGACAAGTACATTGTTTGAGCTCTCTCTTTTCCCAAACCCCATAGGGCTCATGTACCCACATCCACTTATAGTGGAGAGCCAGAGCTGGGGGTCTCAAGAGCATCCTCTAATCAGTGGTTGTACTAGAGATTAACTAGGTGATTGTGGTCTTTTGCTCGAATTTAATGTGGCTTTTGACAGTGGAAATGTGCAGTTAGTTTGTGAGAGAGGGTGAGACAGAGAAGATGGTAGTTAAAATGGAGGAGTAATTGTGAGAATAAAGACATTTATTTAGTACTCTCTTCTGCCCTAACTCAGTGTTCCCAGAGAGTCAGGTTGTTTGATAAAATTAACCACACATGTGACTTCAGTATACCTGCACGTAATTTTAACCCCCATTACCAGCATAAACCTCTATGTGGATTTGGCTCTTGACTTCCCTGCACCTTAACTTCTTCCTAATAATAGAAATAACTTTCTGTAAAATGGAGATAGCAGTCTAGTACTTGTTTGTAAAGCTGTTGAAGATCACTGAAGGGATGATTTAAATATGCTTCCTATCCTCTGCTATGTATTTACCAGCGATGGAGTGTGTGAGAACTGGGAGCCAATTTTCAGTTATATTTCTGGTGTTCTACATTCTGTGTCAACTCACCTGAAGGTTTACTGATTTTTATATTCTGAAGTTGCTTATTGATTTTTGTGTCTGTAAGTCCTATCCAAAAATCCCTTTATGTAATTCTTTTGGTGGTGTTTTTTTGTTTTTTTTTTTTCGTCTGAGCCTGGCCACTTTAGCACCAAAGGAAAAAATGGATTGCTTTTATTAGAGATTCTTGGTAAGGAGTATCTTGGGAAAGCCTATATTAATGAAGATCCTGGTATTTACCTAAAGCTTTGGAAATTGAGCAATTGGACACTGCAGGCTTTGGGAGTGCTTATTACTTTTAGGCATTTTTTAAGTCACCAACCTGCTTTACTCCCTAATTTAATGAAATACATAATCATTTTAACTGAACTAAAGGGTCTCAAATTATAATTTAGAGCACAGTCTTCAATAATATCTATGCTATATAGATGATGAAGTCTTGTGATTCATGTGGAATGACATACATGGCAGCACTTAAAATCTTTACAAGTAGCTCAAGATTGATATCATTTGTGGTTGAGTTTAATTGGCTCTAGAAATTTGTAAAAAAAAATCACTTTCCGTTTCTGGACTTTTGGGGTTCAAACTCAGAGCCTTCATTAATGCAAGCTCAGTGTCTTTCTCTCTTTAGAGAAGGTACGAGAGGGAAACAAGCTATAGGTGGTGATAGAAAACATAAGAGGAAGAAGGAGCTTCTGGTACAATAGTTGAAGCCTTAAAATGGATCAAGTTTTGAACTGAATTGTAAAATATCATTTGCCTTAATATTTAAGTGTTGATGCTTTCAATATCAGAGGCTGAACTTTCCACTTACAACTGATTTTTCCTTCCTTTGGGGGACTAAACAATTCTAAGATTCATGATATGAGGCTCTGGCCAATAATAATTGGCCAGAAGAAGTGTGTATGCATGTAAAAAAAAAAATCATTAAACGTTTGCTGGGTGTCTTGATTATACAGAGTACAGGGTTTTGACTAACTATGGAGGCTTTTTGTTCTTACTTTCAATCTTATACATTAAGGAACCCACAGTCTACTGTATTTACTATGTGCCATGCACTATTATAGGCAAAGACATAATTAGCAAAGGCCCTGATGGCCTGGAGCTTATATTCTGGAGAATGGGATGCGGAGACAGATAATAAACAAATAATATAATTGATAAATGCTAAAAAGAAAAACAACACAGGGTAAAGAGACAGAGAATGGTGAGAGTGTATAAGCTGTCTTATATAGTGTTGACAGGGAAGGTTTCTCTGATAAGGTGATATTTGAGAAGAGAGACCTGAAGGGAGTGAGCAAGCTATGTGTACATCTGGGAGAAGAGGGTTCCAAGCAGAGGGAACAGCAAGTATAAAAACCTGGGGGTGAGAGCATAATTGATGAGTTGGGAGAATAGCAAGGAGGCCAGTTTAGCTGGAGCTGAGTGATCAAGAATAGTAGGAGGTGAAATCAGAGAGGTATCAGGGAAGAGATTATATAGGGCTTTGTAGGCCATATTAAGGATTTTGGATTATGGTATGAAGGTGGGAGTTTGGGGAGGGTTTTGAACAGAGGAATGACATGATCTGATTTACATTTTAAAAGGACCATTCTGGCTGCTTTGGTGAGAATAGATTATGGAGGCAAGGGTGGAAGGAAGGAGACTTGTTAGGAGGATGTTGCATTATATCTAGGCGAGAGATTGATGTTGGCTTGCACCAGGGTGGTGGCAGTGGAGGTGATCAGAATCTGTATATATTCTAAGGTAGAGCTAAGACAACTGGGTGTAGGGATGAAAGAGAGGACTCAAAAGTTTTGAACCTGTTATGAAGGAATCATACCTCCTTCCTCCCACATATATCATTCATTGAGCTGGTGGAGAGATTTGGAATGGGTTCATGAGAGAGGAGGCATTTTAGCTGGGCCTTGAAGATCAGTTAGAATTTTGCTACATAGGGTTGGGGCAGAGGAGAGAGCATTTCAAATCAAAGAAATACTATGGACAGAAGTCTGGAAGTAGAGTGGTGGAATGAAGGGTTAAAGTGAGAAATGAGGTTGGAAAGGCCTAAGGGAAACAAGTTAAGGGTAAAATGAATGAAATCAGCATTGTTTCTACTCACTTTGTATAAGTAAGTACTCCTTGTTCTGGGCAAGTAGTTACTCCCAGTGCAATGCTGTTCATTGACTGTGGTTTCCACATAGCATTCCATGTGTGATGGGCTCCACAGAGATTCCAGATGTTTATGGGAACATATGTACTATTGATAATTCATAGATCAGTGTTTCCTAATCAGTTTTCAAGTTTCAAAAGCAATTTTTTTTTTTTTTTTTTTTGCGGTACGCGGGCCTCTCACTGTTGTGGCCTCTCCCGTTGCGGAGCACAGGCTCCGGATGTGCAGGCTCAGCGGCCATGGCTCATGGGCCTAGCCGCTCTGCGGCATGTGGGATCTTCCCGGACCGGGGCACGAACCCGCGTCCCCTGCATCGGCAGGCGGACTCTCAACCACCGCGCCACCAGGGAAGCCCTCAAAAGTAATTTTAAATGCAAATTGAAAGTTTGGCTTGGGCCTTGTTATCTTTGAGGTGCTATTAGATACCCAAGTAGAGATGTTGAATAGACAGTTGGAAGTATGAATCCGGAACTCCAGGCCAATGAAATAAGATTGAGAATTGTCTATAAATTGTCAGTTTATAGGTGGCATTTAAAGTCATAGGACTGGATTAGATCAACTAAGGAGAAAAGGTAGGTACAGGAGGTATAAACAAGGTTCACAGACTGAGCCAGGGGCACTGCAGCAGGATGTAAAAGCTCTTTACAGAGGTGTGGATAGTGTGCAGTGTGAGTCCAGAGAACTGAGTGAACACCCACACAGGCAAGCCTCTGCTGTGAAGGGGCCAAGCTGAAGGGATGGGACCAACTTCCTCCATGGTTAGGGGGCTGTGCAGGCCCTTGGTTTTGTGTTGATAGCAGGGGCTGTCAGCTAAGTTGGACCTAAGTTTCAAGTGCTTTGTGGCTTTCTCTTATTAGCACTGACCTGGAGCTAGGCAGGCCTGGTCTGCTGAGGGAAGGTTTGCTTTCCCCGAGGAGGGATTGCAGAATGTAGAGACTGACATCAAGTTAATGTCAGAGCTGAGCATGCTGTCTGGGAGGGAGTAGTTCAACACAGTTCATTTAAAGCACAGGAGATTAGAAACCCTGCTGTGTATCTGTGGTTTCTTGAGTAAAATTTGAGGGACGGGGTACTTAATGGGTGGAAGCAAACATGCCTACTAGAGTTGAAGGTTAAAAGTTCCCTAAAAGAATTTTATAATAACTAGTACTTTCACGGTTCCTTGTATACACTCACACATATGCATATACAAACATACACTTTCCTACCCTCTTTCAGTATATACTAAGAAAAGCTTCAGCCTTTAGAATATTTTTTGAGTTCATCTTACAAATTCTTAGAAAGTAATTGGTACTGCTTTTCTTTGCCCTAATATGCATAGCGTAATGCCTTGGCATAATTATTAAGAATATGAACTTGGGGGCTTCCCTGGTGGTGCAGTGGTTGAGAGTCCGCCTGCTGATGCAGGGGACACGGGTTCATGCCCTGGTCCGGGAAGATCCCACATGCCGTGGAGCGGCTAGGCCCGTGAGCCATGGCCACTGAGCCTGCGCGTCCGGAGCCTGTGCTCTGCAACGGGAGAGAGGCCACAACAGTGAGAGGCCCGCGTACCGCAAAAAAAAAAAAAAGAAAAAAGAATATGAACTCTGGAATCAAATGAATATGAATTTGAACTCTGACTGCCACATACTATACCACCTTGGGTAAATTACTTAGTGTCTCCAAGACTAAATATACTCTTCTGTAAAACAGCAACAATAGCAGGGTTGATGGATAGGGACAATAAATAACCCTTTTATTTCCTGCTTAAGTATGGAATCAACTGAAAGCCAAATCTATATGAAAATTTTAAATGTATTTTACATTTATAACTGATAAAGCTTAGGTTGAAGGATGTGGTTTAGGTGTGCAGCAGTAATAATGGTTTCTAATACTGATCCAGAATTAAGCATACAAATTTAGATGTAGCTACCCAGCAAATCTTTGGAAGTGTGGGACAACCACAGGTCTGTCTCTGCAGAGGCAGGCAGAGTGTATCTGTCAAACTTATGAGGAAAATGTGTACCTTCTGCAAGCAGGCAGATCCTGGCAGAGCGGAAGGAGTTGAGCCATAGTTGCTTTTTCCAAACACACCAATTGGAAAAGCTAGTAGTCTTCCTGAGAGTAGATTGAAGAGGCCAGGACTGATAGCTGATGAAAACTGGAGATGAAGAGGATCAGCATTTCTCCCTTACAAAAAGTACCTACCTCATAACATAATACATGTAAATCACTTGATACGGTGCCTGGCACACAGTAAATACTCGGTAAATGCAGGAGTTTTTTACTTGCATATTATGGATGCTCAGTAACTATTTACTGATTGAGCATATTGCCAACATGTACTTATAAGATAAAGGTTTCTTTTTAACTGGGAAAAAAATAAAGATACACAAATGTACAAAGCTAATTTAACAAACACCTGTGTACTCACCACCCAGAACTAACAAATGTTAGAGTACTGTAATATATATTTTTGTTTGTTTTTTACAAAAATAAAACCATGCTAATGAAATTGAAGTCTCCTTTGTAACTTGCCTCCTGGCTCCACGTTAGTCTCATTCCCACTCACCAGAAGAAACTACTATCAGGTATTAGGTATATCTTTCCAATCCATGTTTTATGACATCTCATTTTCAATAGATGATATCATATTGTTCATGTCTTTCAATAACTTGCTTTGTGTGTGTGTGTGTGCGCTCTACCCACACTAATAAATATATGTAGTTTACTCAGTTTAACTGCTGTAGGGTATTCCATAAGAAAATGTAACTTCAAAGGACCCGTTTTTGATAGCTTTAGTGTATAGCATGTAAAAGTGGCCAAAAGGCCCGATGACTCCTTCCATATGTAGCATAAATATAGACATTGGTAAGGCTAGTCAGTGGGCTCAAGGATGCAAGCGCCAGCAGGTTGGTGCACTTAATAATATCTGCTGCTCTCATTTCCTCACAGCCATGGATTCTGTGGTGAAGCCAAGACAAGTATCCATGGCCTCTGCCCATGTGTTAGAAATGGAGATCATGTGTCCTTCACAGAGCCAGAACCAGAATTAGTCAGGAAGAGAGGGAGATTTGAGTGGGAACCCAGGATTCTAGATTCCAACCACTGTATCATTCACTTTTGCTCTGAAAGAAATGAGGATTCTTATGCCATGGTTGGATACTCCCAGTAGCTAGTTCTAATATTAGTGGTCCTTTTCTTATAAAATGATAAAGCCCTAAACACCAACTCTTTGCGTAAAGAGATTAAGTGGCTTCTAAGTGGCCTAGCAGCTAGAAATTGAAGAAGGGGCAAAAGGAAAACCACCCCTTGAATCATGTTTGCAAAGAGAAGTGTGCCAAGTGCTCTTTTATTACTCCAGTGTCATTATAAATTTAATTGGTGTTATGTCAGCTACTTAGATCAGAGCTAATAGCATATTAAACTATTTGTTTGTACCAGTTCCATGGTAACCTGGGTGGGTGTGGAGTTGGGACAAGGGGCAGCTGTGATACCTGGTCTATAGAGTGATTTCATCATGCTGTGAACCCCTTATCACCCTAGATGGAGAAGTGTCACTGGGTAATGAGACCTGACTTCTCAGTGCCCCTCAGAACACTCAGAGCCATGAGCAAAGGCCCTGGGCTGCTTGTCTGACCTAGAGGTTTAGCCTAGAGTTAGAGAACAGTGATTTGTTGGTGATACCGACAGGTATAACTATGAGTTTTCCTTTTCTCTTTCTTAGTAAAAAGAAAGCTGAGATTTTTTGAAAGCTTTATAAAATAACCCTTTGATATTAGAGTGTGTTTATAGTTCTCCAGTTCTACCCTCTGATGACCTATACAAATCAGCAGAGGAGGTGCCGATGAGTCATGCATCTGTGCTTTTAGTGGCTTTGAGCTTTTACTTGTTTTCACTCTCTCCAGGTCCTTTTATGGATTTCCGGTTGCCATATCTCTATTTTTTTAGTTGTATAAATATGTTACTTGATTGGAAAGTAGTAATGTGATCACATAGAAGTTTCCTTGCCTTTGTTTGTCCATTGGCTCTCCCAGAGTACCTTATTAACTCATTAAATGTTCATGCTTCTGCTGATAACATTAAAGTTAATTTCAGAAATTAGTACGTCAGTTTATTTTATCCTGGCTGGTTTGTGTATGTGTTACTCTCAGTCTTTGGGTGGAGTAAAGACTAATTTGCTCTGAAAATAATTCATTAGGAACTTGCCGTGTCATGCTTGTTTTTAAACACAACCATCATTACTGTCTGATTCTAGAATATATTCATTACCAACCGTGCCCCCCCCCCCCAAAGAAACCCCTTACCCATTAAGCATTTGCTGTCCTTTTCCCCTTCCTGGTAACCATTCATCTGTTTTCTGTCTCTATAGATTTGCCTGTTCTGGATATTCATATAAATAGATCATACAGCATGTGTCTAGCTTCTTTCACTTAGCTTAATGTTTTCAAGGTTCATCAATGTTGTAGCATGTATCAATTCTTCATTCCTTTTATGGCTGAATAATATTCAATTATATGGATATACCACATTTTGTTTATCTACTCATCAGTTGATGGACATTTGGGTTGTTTCTACTTTTGGGCTGTTATGAGTAATACTATCAACATTCACAAGTTTTTGTTACTACACCTGTTTTCATTTCTCTAACTTGGGTATCTACCTAAGAGTGGAATTGCTGGGTCATATGATAATTTTGTCTTTTTAATTTCTTGAGTAACTGCCAAACTGTTTTCCATAGCAGCTGTATCATTTTACGTTTCCCACCATCAGTATATGAGGGTTCTGATTTCTCCATGTCTTTGTTAACACGTATTTTCCATTTTTGATTATAGCCATTTTAGTGGGTGTAAAGTATCAGTAGTATCTCATTGTGTTTTTTATTTGCATTTCCCCAGTGAGTAATGATGTTGAACATCTTTTTTTTTTTTTAATTTATTTACTTATTTATTTTTGGCTGCATTGGGTCTTCGTTGTTGCGCGTGGGCTTTCTCTAGTTGCGTTGAGCGGGGGCTGCTCTTTGTTGGGGAGCACGGGCTCTAGGAGCACGGGCTCAGTAGTTGTGGCTCGCGGGCTCTAGAGCTCAGGCTCAGTAGTTGTGGCGCACAGGCTTAGTTGCTCCGTGGCATGTGGGATCTTCCCGGAGAAGGGCTCGAACCCATGACCCCCGCATTGGCAGGCGGATTCTTAACCACTGCGCCACCAGGGAAGCCCGATGTTGAACATGTTTTCATGTGCTTATTGGCCATTAATATATCTTCTATGGAGAAATGTCTGTTTGAGGGTCCTTTGCTCATTATTTAATTGGGTTGTGTATTTTTTTGTTGTCGAGTTATAAGAAAATAGAAATTCTTGGACTTGCTTGGAGCAGAGAGTAGGATCAGACTGACTTCAGGCTTTTGCCACACATACTTGTATGTTAGTCTTGCTGCCACAGGTGAGTCAGTTACACCTCCACTTCCAAGAATGCAAGGTGTTGCCCTTACTTCCGCTCTCAGAAGGCACACCTTTATTCACCTACACCTTTACCATGCCTACAGGCCAAACTCCATAGTAAACACTGTTGATTTGATCCTCTTGCTCTTCTTGTAAGATTAGAGTAAACTAAAGACAACTGAAATAGTAAAACTTGTTTTATTTGCTCATTTGGAAGACTTGTAGAGTTTTAATAGTCCTATTGATAGATACTTGGCTTTCTGACCCTGGAGAAGCAGAAGTAAAACAGTGTATACGAGGAAATGTCTTGCTTTTGTAAAATTTGTTTTCATGAGACTTCTTTATTATGTACTGTGTACATTTATTTCTCATATATGATGGTACTTAGAATAGTGTCCTATGAGGGCTATAATTTTTAGGGTTTTTTTGGTTTGTTTTAGAAAGGAATCAAGGACCTCAGGGTTGTGATATTGGTAGTGGTCTTTGTGCATCCTTTTTCTGATCTCTTTTACGCAGATCCTGAATCAAATACTTGTCATGTTTAGTATATTGTTAATAGATTTATACAACACGCAGTTCTCAGTTGTGGCATGTCTCTGAAGGACATTTTTTTTGCATCTTTATTTCCTGACTATAGCATTTCAGCCCTTCTCATAATTTCCTTGGGCGTAATTATACTGATACTTCTACAACGCTTGTGTTGGATCTGTACAAAGCCCAGTGTCTCCTTTGAAGTTAGGAGGTGAAATTATTTATCCTGACACTACAGTACACATACTCTTAGGGCTCATCTGTGACAGTTAAAATATTGGGTAGTTTTCCTTCATGAAGTTTTAGGGTCAGGTCTCAAAGAGCTATAGACTTTTTATTTTCATTTTTTTGGCTGCACCACGTGGCTTGTGGGATCTTAGTTCCCCGACTAGGGATTGAACCCAGACCCTTAGCAGTGAGAGCTTGGAGCCCTAACCACTGGACCGCCAGGGAATTCCCTAGACTTTTTAAAGTTGGAAGATATCCTAGAGGCCACTTGATGGAGCACTCCCCTCCCCTGCCGCCAACCATTTCTGACATGTTTTGTCATGGTTCCTACTTGAACACATCCAGTGATTTCTAGTCATCACATCCTTTTTCCTGAACTACTCTTCTTTTGGTTTCTATGACACAGTGTCCCTCCTTTTTAGTGTTACTTGCTGGTTCCTCCTCTTCCTTTCATTCTTATTATATGTTGACTTTTATAAGGCTAAGTCCTCTTATTCTGAATTCCTTCTCTAGGAATTTCATTCTCATGGCTTCAAGTACTACCTATATGTAAAATTGTATCTCTAGCCCAGACTTCTTCTGTGAACTTCACACCCAATCTGTTTTTTTTTTTTAAATATCTTTATTGGAGTATAGTTGCTTTACAATGGTGTGTTAATTTCTGCCCCAATCTGTTTCTCTTCTAATATCTCACTTGGATGTTTCATAGGTACCTTAAACTCAATGTGTCTAAAACTAAACTTATAATCTTTTTTTCCAAACCTGGCCCTCTTGGGAGGTATTCTTGACACCCCCCCCCTAATTTCTGATAAATAATGAAGGTTATGGTGAAGGACTTGGTGAAGTCCTCTTGTTGATTTTTTTCTTGAATATTTCTTTTCTTTTTTTTTTTTTTTTGCGGTACGTGGGCCTCTCACTGTTGTGGCCTCTCCTGTTGCGGAGCACAGGCTCTGGACACATAAGCTCAGCGATCATGGCTCATGGGCCTAGCCGCTCCACGGCATGTGGGATCTTCCTGGACCGGGGCACGAACCCATGTCCCCTGCATCGGCAGGCGGACTCTCAACCACTGCGCCACCAGGGAAGCCCTTGAATATTTCTTGAATCTATTCTTCTCTAGCTCCATTACCACCACTAAGATACTGTCATCTCTTTCCAAGATTATTGCAATGGCTTCCTAGTAGGTTTCTCAACATTCACATTTGTATTCTCTAACCAGTGCTTCCCAACCCTTTTTACATCACAGCACCTAGAGGAGTATTTGCATGATTCACTGGGGTAAGTGGACAAAGGGTGCTCAAGGTGGAGGCAACTGCCCAGGGGGGCTTTGGCTGCCCTGAACGTACCCGGCCACTCTCGGGACTCAAAGGGTCAATATCTTGGACACATCTATTACCCATTCATGACTCACTGGGCTTTCTGCAGGAAGCTGTGCTCTAACTCATTCTCTGTGTTGCAGCCAGAGTAATTTTTTATTTTCAATGGAAATTTGATTTTTTTGTTTCTCCCGCTTAAGACCTTGTGGCTTTTCATCATCTTTAAGATAAATACCAAATTTTTAATATGGCTTATGACCCTGTATGATCTGACTCAATCTCACCAGCCTCATCCTTCTATATTATCTATCCCTCCCTGCCCCACCCCGCACTTCAGTACTTCAGCCTCACTGGCTGTCATTTAGTTCCCAGACATGTCTTGCTTCATTTGACCTTTGCTCTTGCTGCTCCATTTGCCTGGAATTGCTCTTTCCCCATGCTAACCTCTCCACTTTATTAATTCCTACTCATCCTTCAGAGCTTGTTCAAAAGTGCTTCTGTGATTTCCTTGATTATACCAGGTGTTTCCTCTATTAGACACTGTGCTTTTCCCTTGGAGCCCTTATTGCAATGGTGGTTAAATGTCTATGTGCCCTGCAACAGCGTAATCTCTGTGAATAAGTGTTTGACTTGTTCACTGCTCTAATCCCAGTGCTCTTTGGGTCTAACATATATTGAGTGCACAATAAATGTTGGTTAAATTAATTATGTCAGTTCTTGGTGCTGAGGATGAAGCTTTAATCAAGTCAGAGAAGATTCCCTACTGTTATGGAACTTACATTCAGATACAGACAGTAAAGATATAAACAAGAAAATATTATGTAGTAAAGGTGATATTTTAGAGAGTTATTGGGGAGGCCTCTCTGAAAAGGTGAAATTTCAGCTAAGATCTGAATGAAAAGTAGCAGCTAGCCACTTAGAAGTATCCAAAGGAAGAACATTCCAGGTTCTTAGAAGGCACAGATGATGCAAATGTCTTACGGTTGGAAAAAGTTTGGTGCAATTGTTTAAGCAAGTGAAAGGGGGAAGAGTCATAATAAGGTTGGAGTGGTTGGCAGGGACCACATCATGCAGGGTCTTATTGCCCAGGTTAAGGAGTTTGGATTTTATTCGAAGTGTCATGGGAAGACTTTCAAGGGTTTTGAGCAGAAAGTAACATGAATTACATGTTAAAATATCCATGACAAACATCCAGGAGAGGATGATGGAGGCTTGGACTAGGATGGTAGCAGTGGAGCTGGATCGAAAGAAGAGGATGGTTTCGGGATATATTTGGAAGTAAGTTAAGACTGATGGGTGGCTGCGGGGGGATATTGGGTTCGAGGAAAAGAGAAGAATCAGGGATGGCTTCTGTTGGCTTTTGTATTTTTTTGTCTCTGTGGGTTTTTTGTTGTTGTTGTTGTTGTTGTTGTTGTTTTTGCGGTACGTGGGCCTCTCACTGTTGTGGCCTCTCCCGTTGCGGAGCACAGGCTCTGGACGCGCAGGCCCAGTGGCCATGGCTCACGGGCCCAGCCACTCCGCGGCATGTGGGATCTTCCCGGACCGGGGCACGAACCCGTGTCCCCTGCATCAGCAGGCGGACTCTCAACCACTGCGCCACCAGGGAAGCCCTCTGTGGTTTTTAAATTGAGCAATTGGATGACTGCCATTCAGTGAGATGGAGAAGACTGGGAGGGTGTGGGGTGACTATAAATCAGTTGTGCTTGTTTTAGACATGTTAAGTTTGGGTTTGACATCCAGGAAGATATGTTTTATAAGCAATTTGATGTGTAAATCTGGAATTAAGGGGAGGTCTAGGTTGGAGATATAAATTTGGGAGTCATAATGATGTTTAAAGCTATGAGACTAGATGAGGGTTTCTAAGAGAGAGTGATGGAGAGAAGTTAAGGACAGCTTTCCAGAAAATGTCAACATTTTGAAGTTGAGCAGAGGAGGAGTAGTCAGCAAAAGAAAACTTAGAAGGGGTAGCCAGTAATGTAGGAAGAAAATAGGAGTGTGGAATCATGAAAGCTAAGAGAGGAAAGTATTTCAAGAATTGTGTTGAATGCTGTTGATGAGTAAGAACAGGTTGAGTAAGAAGAGAATAGAGAGTAGCCACTGCTTTGGGCAACATAGAGATCGTTGGTGACCTGGACTACAGTAAGTTCAATAGGGTAGATGGGAAGCATGATTGGAGAGGTTTGAGGAGATAATGGGAGGTAAGGAAGTGGAGGCAACTACTAAACAATTGGTTCAAGAGGTTTTGCAAGAAGGGGAGGAGAGAAAGGAGGCAGTACCTACAGGGGAATGTGAGGACAAGAAAGGTGTTTTTTGTGTGTGTGTGTATGACTTGCCTTACCAAGAAGGAATTTGCAGAGAAAGAGACGTTGAAGATTAGGAAGAAAGAAAAAGGATAACTGTGGGAGTGAAATTTTTGAGAATGGGATGGATTCAACACCCAAGTGGAAGTGTTGTGTTTCTGCTTCTATCAAAACACAACCCCTCTATCCATTTTAACACAGGGAAAGAAGAGAGTGTTATGTATAGGTAGGTGTAGGTCAGGTGGTAGATTTGGTAGTGGAAAGAGATAATTCTCATCAGATTGCTGCTGTTTTCTCAGCTGGGAATGAGAGGGGAGGAGAGAGTATAGGAGATTTGAGGAGACAAGATAAAGTATGAAATAGTTACTTTGGAGAGCAGAGAATTTTTTAAAATTTATTTTTGGCTGCATTGGGTCTTCGTTGCTGCACGCGGGCTTTCTCTAGTTGTGGCGAGCGGGAGCTACTCTTTGTTGTGGTATGCGGGCTTCTCGTTGTAGTGGCTTCTCTTGTTGCGGAGCACGGGCCCTAGGCATGAGGGCTTTAGTAGTTGTGGCGCACGGGCTCTAGAGCACAGGCTCAGTAGTTGTGCTTCACGGGCTTAGTTGCTCCGCGGCATGTGGGATCTTCCCGGACCAGAGCTCCAACCTGTGTCCTCTGCATTGGCAGGCGGATTCTTAACCACTGTGCCACCAGGGAAGCCCTGGAGAGCAGAGAATTTAATATATTAAGAAAATTTAATAGAATTTCTGGACGCTGGTGAGTGCCTATTTGAGATTCATAGTCCTAAATTTAAAGTAAAACCATGCAGCACACGTAAGTGTTTTTCTCCAGCAACATTCAGCTATTTGGGTACAAACATGGAGTAGGTAGATGGTTGGGTTTAGCTTGGATTGGTATTTTGCCAGGGAAATGCAACAGAGGGAGAGAGGGGCAAAAGAGAGTTCAGAGGGGAATAAATATAAATGAAGGACTGTGGAAGCTGAGCTGGGTGGGAGGGGAGAAGGTCATGGAAGCAGAATGAATAATGAAAAACTTGTTGAGTGATATGGTTGAAGAAGTGCTGGAGGGAGAGTTACCAGATCAAAACGACCTGGAAAAATAGGAAGTAGTGGCGGTGAAATTGAAATTTTGGAGGTGGTGCAGTTACTGGTGTTGTCAAATCTCTAGGGTATGAACATGGGCTGGGTGGCTTAGGTGGGGTAAAGTAAAAAATGTGAGGGGAGAGAAGGTCATGGTATTGGATGGATCATCTCCATGCTTGTTGAAGTCACCTCAAGTGGTGCAGCCGTGGTGGAGAGGAAGAGCCTCTGATGAATGAGGGGCAGTACCCAGGATATTGGTAGATTGCAGCAGCAAGGAGGGGAGAATAGGATGGTACACCGTGATGCTAAAACCTTCAGGAACCAGGATTTTTGGAGGAAAAAAAGAGGAGAAATGATTTGGCAGTAGGCTTGAATGAATGAATGGAATGATGCATGGATGGAAATTTATGCTTTCATTAGGCAACTTTCATGGCAAGTTAAAATCCCTATGTGCTAGATTCAGTTCTACCTTTTAAGACTCCCTCTTTTTTCAGAAGAGAGGTTGCCAAACTGTAGCCTGCTGACCAGGTCTGTCTTGCTTGTTTTTGTGTTTTTTAGAACACAGCTATGCCCATTTGTTTGCACGTTTTTTATGTTGCTTTTGCACTATAGTGGCAGAATTGAGTAGTTGTGACAGAGACAACCCCACAAAGCCTAAAATATTTACTGTCTGGCCCTTTATAGAAGAATTTTGCTGACTTCCACTTTTGAAGATTCTCAAACTTCAGTTTGCATCAGAATCACCAGGAGAGCTTGTGAAAACAGATTGCCAAGCTCCACCCCTAGAGTTTCTGATTCAGTAGGTCTGGGGTGGGGCCCAAGAACATGCATTTCTAACAAGTTCCTCAGTGTTGCTGGTGCTGCTGGTCTGGGGACCATACTTTTAGAGCCATTGTTTTAGATATTTAAGTTGGTGATTGGGTTCCTTCTCCCCTTAATATTCTTTGAGCCAAATGTCCCTACCTACATCAGCTGTTTATCACTTGACATGATTATTGGCTTATCGTTTTAAGTTTGGTGCCTATAAATATAATGATTCTTTGGCTGAAGCCTGATCTCTGCCATGTGCATTGGAACAGTTGCCTCTCCTTGCTCTTCATTTACCTGTGAGCTTGTTTTCTTTCTTTCTCAGGTTGTCTGATGTACTGGTCTTTCTCTGGGACTTAAATGAAGCTTATGTGTTAGGGAGGACAATAGTAGATAGAGATCACATAAACTTTAGGTGGACTAAAAGGCTAAAAACACTATCATTTGGAAGAAATAAGAATCCACCCTCTCCCCCCACCACCATCACCTGGTATATCTCTGCTCTAAGGTACTTGAGTAGAGCAGAGGTTTATCTTGGGTACATTGAGCCATTGTGATCATAGGTGGGATTTGGGAGTCTGACCCCATATGGTAGCAGTGTCAGAGTCTCTTTAGCAGGTAGGTAAAAGAACATCTGGGAGAAAAACCAAGGTCATTGCTCAACTTGATCCAAGTCTTTTGTCCCTGTCTTTCAGCAGAGGAACCTCTGAAAGATGTCTTGAAAGCAGTTTCTAAAAGATGCAGAGACAGTAACCCCTTCTTAGATTTCTCTTTATTCTCCTGCTCCATGCCTAAAATTGCTTTCTCATTCTTTCAGCTTGTCTCCCAGCCGTATGTAGCTCAGCAGTTACCTTGTAGCCTAGTTGTGTCCCTAATGGTGAAGTGGATAAACCCAGATGAGTTCACAAGTGGACATCTGTCCTTGGATCACTTGTCTCTTATCTTCAAATTCCTGGTCATGTTTGGCCAGCCTTTCCTGCCTCTGGTGAGTGCTCCTCACCCATTCAGGCTGTCGTAGCACTTGCACTTTCAGATCTCTGCCCATCCGTGTCTCATTTCCCTTTCTGAGTTCTCTCACTGTGCCCCTGCACTGCCTTTGTTTTTCTCTTCTTCCTCTTGTTTCCCTGCCTTCTTCACATTTTACCCTGGCCGCCAAGACATGCCTCCTCAGCCTTCAGTGAATTCTTGGCCTCTTGCTAAACTTCCCCATCATGGGCAGCTGGCCCCCTCTGGCCATTTTACAGTTCTGTAGACTGAGAGAACATGAGATTCATTGAAGCTCTTGAGTTCTTAATTTGGTGTTACCCAAATCTTCATTTTACAAGTGGGGAAATAAAAGGTGAGAGGGGAAAAGACTTTTCTATACCCTAAAATAATACAAACAGGAAAAATATTAATTTAGAGAAAGAGACAAAGTTCCTACGAAAAGAAGAAGTCTATAGAGATAGTGTCACGAGATGAATTACCTCAGGAGTCTATTTGAGAGATTGTGTCATGTTGGAAAAGTTCTAGGGACTTGAGCCTCTTTCCTTTGTGAGAGGATGAGAATGAAACACCAACCCCTCAGTCTGACTCCCGGAAAGAAGAACTTCAGGCTGATGAGCAATAAGTCCAACAATGTCATCTCCCTGGCCGTGCTGAGCCCCACAGGAAATCTCAGAATTTTACGTGAGGACAAGGCCCCACAGGAATGTTGCCGCACCTAGAGCTCTGTGGTTTGATGCCAGGAGAGAATTTCCTACAGACAGGGTTCTGAGGGAGATTGCTCAGTAAGACGGAAAGGTGCTGCAGTGAGGCCAGCAAATGCCTTACCAGGACTCCCGGTGGAAGGTGGGGGTTTCACATGCCTCCTAGAGTTTCCACAGCAATTATTATCCCCTTGTAGTGCACAGTGGCCCTGACACTGACATCACATGGAGCAGTTTCTCAAGGATTTTCAACTCCAGGACGTGGGAAATTGGGATGGTTTTATGGTTTTACAAGTTGACCTGAGAATAAAGCATAAGGGCTTTGACCCTTAGGGCCTGTTTGTGGGAGCAAGGTTTTCATGTCCCCATCAGGATCAGTGAGGTCTGAGTTTTAAACCTGTGTTTATCTAGGGGCAGAGGTTAGAGGGCAATGTCAAAAACTGAAAACCACCTTGAAGGAGAATGGTCATTTTTTGCCTTTTCTTCCTCCGATGGGTATTCGTCATTCAGGTCAGGAGGGAAAACTAAAAAGGAGTGTGTGTACAAGTAAATCAGTAAGGCATCATTTCCCACGATAAATGCACTTGTGTTCAACTATTGAGTTCCTATTATGAACCAGCGATTCTTCTAGACACTGGGACTATATTAGAGAGTAGAACAAAGTGTTGCCCTCATGGACCTTTCCTTCTCATAAGAGAAAACAGACAAATACCGCTTCAGGTGGTGATAGGTGCTAAGGAGGAAAATCAAGGTGAGGAGAATGGAGAGTATGGAGCCGCATATGATCAAGAAGGCGTTTCCCATAAGGTGACACTTGAGAAAGACCTGAAGGATGTGAAGGAGCAAGTAATGTAGATATCTGGGGAAGAGAGTTCCTACACAAAGGGCCATGCTCTCTGAAGGGTCTAGGGAAGACTCCTTCCTTTCTTCTTTCTAGCTTACGGTGGTTGTGGGCCATCCTTGGCGCCTTCCTAATCTTGCAGATGCAACCCTCCACTCTCTGCCTCTATCAGTGCATGGCATTTCCCCTGTGTATCCCTTTGTTTTTACGTGGCCTTCTTATAAGGACACTAATCATTGGATTTAGGGCCTGCCCTAATCTAGTATGACCTCATCTTAACTTGGTTACATCTGCAAAGACCGTATTTCCAAATAAGGTCACATTCACAGGTACCGGGGGTTAGGACTTCATCACGTCTTTTTGTGAGACACAGTTCAACCCACATCATGTGCTTTGGTCTGGGTTTGACTATGAGGGTCTTCTGGGCTTAGGTATGTTTGAGGATGAGACAGGAGCTATTGAAATACAGTTAGAAAGCAGGTCTGTGCTAGAGATGCCCCATCTGTTGGGATGAAAAAAAATTTTTTTAATGTCCAGTAAGTATATTTAAACTAAAGATGTAAAGACAGGTTCATCATTATTTTTGAAACTTGAAGACTTTAGGATATGCAGTAGTAAAAATCATGAAAAAGTAATGAAACTGGAAGTGGAAGATAGAAGGAAGAGATGTGACAGAGTGAAGAATTTTAAAGCTGAGAATTACAACCTGAATTTGATTGGCCAGAGGCCTGGGCAGTAGGGAGAAAAGCTCTTGCTGATGCTCCAAGTTTTATGGTTTTGCTAGCTGGGGCAGCAAGTTGGCAGAGATGGAATGCAACAGACCTGGGCTCCTGAGCACTGGCTGACTACTGCCAGGATAGAACCCCACTTGCTCCACAAGCCTTTTCCTTAGATTCCTACGGGTCTGGGACCCAAAAGGTGCCCAGAATGGTGCATGGCACTTGCTGTCTAGCTGCTGCACAACACATAGGACATGTACATTCTTCAGCTGTGTATCAGGAGTTACTAGTATTTGCCTCTTTTTTACTCACCACAAGTTGTTTATCAAAGGAAGTTTAAGTTCCCACTCTGATATCACAGTGATAGGACTGTATCAGGTTTAGCAGTGTAATTAAACAAATTTCCTCAGCCATGGAATAATCATGGTCACTATGAGTTTTTGTGGAGCTCCTGTTTTTTTGTAAGGAATTGTGTGCAAGTTGGACAGATGGGAGATGAGTAAAGGCTCTTTCTAGCCTTCAAGAAATTTGAAGTTAGAAGACAAATAGGAACCAGAGGTTCACGTAAGAACTATGATAAAGATTTGTGGGATTAGCAGATGCAAACTATTATGTATAGGATGGATAAACGGTGGGGTCCTGCTATGTAGCACAGGGAACTATGTTGTGTCCTATGATGGACCATGGTGGAGGGGAACATGAAAGAATATATATGTGTGTAGCTGGGTCACTTTGCTGTGCAGCAGAAATTGGCACAGCATTGTGAATCAACTATACTTCAATAAAATTTTACTAAAAAATACTGTGGATGCCTCAGCATTTGGCATCTAAAGGAAACTATAAAGTCTCTAAATGTATCATTTAAAAAATATCTGGGGCTTCCCTGGTGGCGCAGTGGTTGAGAGTCTGCCTGCTAATGCAGGCGACACGGGTTCGAGCCCTGGTCTGGGAGGATCCCACATGCCGCGGAGCAACTGGGCCTGTGAGCCACAACTGCTGAGCCTGCACGTCTGGAGCCTGTGCTCCGCAACAAGGGAAGCCGCGATAATGAGAGACCTGTGCACCGCGATGAAGAGCGGCCCCCGCTTGCCGCAACTAGAGAAAGTCCTCGCGCAGAAACAAAGACCCAACACAGCAAAAATAAATAAATTAATTAATAAACTCCTACCCCCAACATCTTCTTTTAAAAAAAAAAAATCTGGACAGAGAGTGGGAAAAATTAAGAGGCAGGGATATGTAGAAGGGGCACCTGAGAGGTTTACTGGTGAAGGCCTCAGGTAATAGAAGCACTTCATTCCATTTTCCTGTCTCAGAGGTTGGGGATCAGTTCCCAAGCAAGGCCTGAGACCAGGCTGCTTACCTGCCCTCTGCCCCAGCCTTTCCCTGGCTTCCCCAGGTCACCTGGGCACTTCAGTAATCAAAGTGAACCCCCAGCTGCTTGGGTGAAGGGAGGAGGGGTGAGGGAAGGGCACTGGCTGCATCTGGGCTAGGGCTCTGCATTTCTGGCTCTAGTGTGGCTCAGTCACATGCACCCTGGGGAGAGGATTATTTTGAGTATTCCCCAAAAAGGGAGACTTCATTTCATGTCTGTTAAGTGGGAATGCAGCCACAACGGTGTCCTCAGGGCAGGGACCAGTGGTGAAGCCACCATACTTCTGGGGTGACCACAGGGCAAATAATGTACAGACATGATTTCCTTTGACTAATCTTTTGTTAATCCTGGTCCAGGTGTGGCTCCTGAAAGTGAAGTTCTTTGTCTTAAGTTGAGATTTTTAATTTAGGACGCAGATGGGGTAGGAGGTAAACTTCCAAAAGGTCTGTTTTACTCAGTGTGTCACTGTCCTGGATTCCTGGCAGGCAGCAGTTTCATTAGAAAAGCAGATTTCATCTTGACTCATCTGCCTTGGTGAGACGTGTGATGCAGCCTATCTATCATCTTGCTGGACAGAGCAGAGGGTATGGTGTCCATTTTGCAGCAGTGGCAGCTACAGGCGCCTGGCCTGGGCCATGGAAAACCTTGAGAGACAATCTGTTATGGGGCCAGAGCTTTGTCCTGGAATTTCCTGGCCTTTGTCTGTCTGGTATAACTTCATGTATCAAGACGCCTGTTTTTAGAGTCTGCTTCCTTCTGGGGGAAGAGTGCTATTGCCATCCAGAGAGCACTCCTGCTTCCTGTACTGAGCAACCCCCTCCCTGTGCCCAGGGGTCGGGCTGGGGGAACACTCTGGGCAGGTGTGTATACTTGGCTCCCAATAGACAATAGGCTCCTGGAAGTCACTGGTCACAGAGAAGCCATACCATTGGGCATAGAAGCTGCATCTACCAACTTGGCACATTCCCCCTGGTCCTAACCCTTATTTCCTTCTCATATTGCAGCAGAAAAAATCCTACCTGGAGCGGAGTGTGAAGGAAGCTGAGGACAATATCCGGGAGATGCTGATGGCACGAAGGGCACAGTAGGAAGCCTCTAGGGAAGCTCTTCCCCCTGACCCCTGCCATTCCTGGCCAGGGGCCTGTATAGGGAAACTGCTTCTGCTCTGCCTGATGGACATTTTATCTGGATGGTCTGGTAACCCTATGTTTTATGCATCACCTGGAGCCCCTTTCAGATCCCATCCCTGTATTTTTTATCCTGGCTCTGCTTGCCACCCTTCTTCCCTGGGGGTGAGTCATGAACCCCCAGGAGAGGGAAGATGGGAGCCGGGACAGATAGGAGAGCTCTTCCTGGGCCTACGACTAGTCACACTGGTCAGACCAATAAAAGACATCTGTCCCACTCTGCTAAGTCTGCTTTTCTTGAGCTGATGGATGAGAACAGAGGATCAGAGAGGCAGAGGCTACCTCCACCTCAGCTCCTCCCTGTTCTCTTCCAGGGCTGTGGGCCTGCTCCTTCTGCATTGAAGCCTTGCCTTCTTTTTTCTGTTCCTTTAGGTAAACCTCTCAACTTCTAAGCCTCCATGTAGTATGCAGATAAGGAAAAGGAGAGCAGGGCACAGCTGAATGAATGTAAGTGGACACAACAGTGGTGCCTCAGTGGCAGTCTGCCTAAAGATTCCTTTCCCACTTCCTCCCAAACACTGTAAAAGAAAATCTGGTAATAAACCAGCAGCACTCCAAGACGGTCTCCCTTTGGTCAGTTCATAGGGTGGACATTACAATCCTGAGGCCTCCTGGAGGCGTGGGGGCAGTGGTGTGCTGGCACTGGCTCGGGAGAGCCAATTATTTAATTTTCAGGAATTTTGTTGCAAGCCAGTTGTTAAACAGTAGCCATTATTAAAAATTAAGTTTGTAAATTTACCATTATATTAAAAATAAGGTTAATAAGTATTTAGAACTTACCCCTTCCAAATTACTTTACTAAATTTAGCCATTATCTGTGTTTTTGAGGTGAGCAGTCTATTGTATCTGGATGGTGGAAAAACTGCATAGCAGTGCACTGCTGCCCTTGTCTTCCCAACTCCGTGTTCAGGATATCACGTTGGTAGCTTGAAATCCGCTACGGTGGGACCCACCATTTACTCCACAGAAATCAGGTGATGCTACAAAATCTTGGCTTTTTGTTTGTTTTTAAAGAGAGCTGGTAGTTATTTATCAGCACCTGGCTGATTCAGAGGGAAAGTGGGCAGATGAGGAGGTTAGGCAAGGAGCTGTCAACTATGCCTCTCAGGGATGGCCAGCTGAAGAAGGAAAATTAGATTTGCTGCTATGGTGGCTCAGCGCCACCCTGCGGCCAAAACTGAGATGGATGGTGTGGCTGACTAGTTTGTATTATGACAGCTCTCTTCTTTGTGTGTCAGTGGACAGGGGTTGGGTTCTGGGAGGGGACAGCAGGAAGAGAAAGCCTCAGGTCTCGACCTGAGCCCCAACTGTGGCTTCTCCTTCCAGAGCAGGCCCTGGGGCAGCCACAGTTACCAAGATGTCCTTTCCTATGCTCTGGGTAAAAGCCAGTGTGGCTCCTTGGTGAGTCCATATCTCAGTGGGACTAGGGAGAGAGAGAATGCTAGCTCGGTGAGGACTCCTTGACCTGGCTGAAGGACACCTGGCCTTGGACCCTGCCTTCCTAGTAGCAGCCAGGATGAAAAGGTAGATCGGCTCCTCATCATATACTGGACACTGGACAGTGGCTGAGAAACCCAGGGTTTAGATTGTATCTGGAATAACTGAGACAGTTGAAGTTTAGACAAATTTATTGAAACATACAGGGTGTTAGCAGAGAAATCATTCAGTGGTATGTTATATCATGCCACTACCTTGAATGTATAATTTTAAAATTATAAATATATATTTTGTCACTAAGCCTTTGGCCAAAAAAATGAAAGTCATTTAGCACATTTGTGAAAGACCAATAAGAAATGGATTTGAACATTAAAAAGATCAAGTCACTGAATTAAACAGCAGCAACCCCTGCTAATCTAGAATCCCACTGCGTTGAAGGTAGAAGTGTCTGTGCAGAGCTAGTCATTGATTTCAGCAATCAGAAGAGATGGGGGCAGGCACGCTTGTTGGCGGTGGCGGCAGAGCTGGCAAGACAGGAGAGCCAGGGTCATCAGGTGAGCATATCCCAGAGACAGCAGCAACAGAGGGCAGTCCAGCAGGCTGTGAGGCAGGTAGATGGGCCCAGGTCATCCCTTCTCTGGTCTTCTACCACATACACTGGATGGGGAAGGGGAGAGAGGGTGAAAATGAATGGGCACAAACCCCATGCTCTACAGGGCCAACACCTCCCAGACCAAGGGAGAGCTACATACAGCAGCTCAAAGCCACTGAGCAGACTTTGTGCAGCCTTTCCACTTATGCAGTCTTGGGTGATGAATGGAGGAAGGGTGGCTCAACTACTTTCCCTCCTCCTCCTAAGGACATTCATCCCTGCAGGAGGGTAAGCACTAGGGAACCTAACCAGTGGCCTCACCAAGGCAGCCAGTTAAGTAAGAAATGTCCATTGCTCTCTGGCCAGAGTTGGCTAACCCTACTTGGTTTATAAACCAGGTAGCACTCTGTCCCGAATCCTACAGGGGAACTGGGGGGCATTTCTTTAGATACATCTAAGCCATCTCCCAAGAGCAAGAGAGTAAGTAAGATCTCCTAAAAAGGGGGCTTTAGGCTTTAAAAGATTAACCAAGAATCTTGGTTTTCATACCTGGCCAATGCAGTATGTGCTCCAGCCTCTAAACTTTTGCACAAAGCAATGTGGTAGGCAGGATGAAAACGCAGGCAAGTGGGAGGCTATGGCTGGAGCCTGGTACTCTTGCGTTTCCCCAGAATGGAGTAGGAAATCTGAGCCCTGTCAGGGCTAAGCGCTGTATTAAGAGATCTGAGTGCCAAACAAATCCCCAGATCAAGAAGGACCCCCAACCACCCTTTACTCGTGAGCTGTGGCTCACGTCAGCCTCGCTTCCCATTAGAATGTCTGATGGTTGACCTTGGCCTCAAAGGATCTGCAGGCACTTTTAAGAAAATCTCAAAACAACCATCATCAAACTCAGTAATAAGCAGTAAGGATCTTAAACTTTTTGAAAGTTCATGAATACATGAATCTTATAAATTAAACCAGTCCTTTGGCATCTTTTAGTTCTATTTTTGTGTATCTATTTTTATACCTCCTCTCTTGGCAACTCTTTTCTCTAGAGCCTGGTATGGTAAGTAGCTAGAACACGCTGGGTTTAGTGTGAGCTTGTCCAGGTTCTGTTGTATCAGCTGCCCTCCACAGAGACATCCCCTTTCCCTTCTCTCACAGCACAGGTCTAATCTCAGCCTGTTTTCATTTGGCCCCTCTCAACACAGACAAAGTTGTTCAGGGTCTGGGAGACAAGACCCACCACCAGGCAAGCCTAGTCAAAGAGGAGGTGACAACCCATTTATTTTTCTGAGGTCTGGTAAGGCACATTACTTGATTTAGTCTTAAGAGTAACTTTGAGATACCGTCATTCCCATTTCACAGGTAAGGATCAAGACTTAAGAGAGGTAAGTCTCTTGTTCAGCACAGGACCAGCCAGAGGCAGGATGTGAATTCAGGCCCCAACTGGGTAGCACAGGGACCAGGAGCACAGGGGTGAACGGGCTGAAGGACAGTCCTCTCTCACTCTAGCCGGAGCCCACCCCACCCACTGAAGGCCTGGGCACTCCAAACTCTGGGATCACCACAGCAGGGTGTCACCTGCCACCTGCCCAAGTTCCCAGCCTCCCATGATCATGCATGGGTAGTGTTGGACAGGGAAACTGAGAACACAGTTTGCTGTGGACGCCCTTGAATAATCTTTTGCTGTATTCTCCTTGCCACTCTGCTGCCCCTGGGACATAAAGTCCCCCTCCTCTGCCAGCTCTGGAAACAGCCTGTTTAGCCCAGGCCTGAGACCCAGCCCGAGGCTGGGTTGCTATGTGCCAGGTCCTGCAGTCTCTCTTAAACTGGCGTTTACAGAGGTGCTCACGATGTGCCTGGACCTGGACCTGTGCTGAGGGCCTTTCAGCACCACTTGATCTTCACAACCCTGTGGGACACCTGTCTCCTCACTGCTTCCCCTGCTCCCAGCCCTTCTTCCTCTCAAAACCACTGAACCTCAGGTAACTTAGGGAAACAAAAATGTCCCAGTCTTCCTTCCTGTATCACCTTTCTCCATTAGTCAAGTTTGTCCTTGCCAGGGCTTATTTCACCTGCCATACTCCACAACCTGGGGCAGTAGAGACTGAGCTGATTACTCCCTGACAATGCTTACAGAGGTTAGAAATAATGAGTCTGGCTACAGAACAGAGGACTTCAAGCCAGAGGGCTGCATCAACCTTGACAGGGGTAGTTAGTGCTGTACATACCTTAGAAACCCGAGTCACGTATTTGCTGGAGCACCGAGTCTTCCAAATCCCTTATGACTTTTTCCCTTGCATTAGCTGAGGACAGAACCTATGCTTCCAGACTGTTGAGAAGATGGGGGTGGAAGAGTGCGTGTGTGGGAGGGTAGGTGCGGAGGTAGGAGTGACTTGTGTTTTCCTTGCTTTTCTTTCCATCACCAAAAGCAGGGATGACTGGCCCAGGAGAAAGCTCTGAGGAAGGCCTCACAGTTCCTCACAGCATGCGCTGTGGGACCCAGAAATTGCATATTTTACAACTGTATCTGCCTAGATACCCTGCTTTACCTGCAGAGTCTGAGGTACTGCACCTTTAGAGGGTGCCTGCTGCACTGAGCTGCAGGCCTAGTCTGCCCCAGGACACCACCCCACCCTGGGGCTTCTGCTAATCTGCCACCTGTCCCCATCCCTGCCACCCAGTAGGTGAATCTGCCTGAAAGCTCCCATACTGCCCTGGCTGAGCCGTTAGGATACACCTGAGTGCATGAGTCCTGGGCCAGGACAGCCTCCCTGGGTACTTGAAGCCAGGGGACTGTGTACACCACAGCTTTTCTGGTGGTACTGGTTACCCAGCAGGAGCTGGGTCAGAGATGATTCTAATACAGGTGTTTCCACACCCAGGCCACATGGGCCTTCCTGGCAACTGGCCTATACTGGCAAGCTGGGCAGGACCATGGTTATGTAATATGTTAATCATTAAGGGAAGCTGGATCAACAACAGAAACGGTACTATCTGACTTTTCTGTAATCTAGAATTACTCCAAAATAAAAAAATTTTTTTTTCTTTTAAAGGAGGAAAGAAATCGAGAGGGATCAAAAGTGCAATGGGTGGAGTTGGGAGCAGTCAGTGCCCAGTGGGGAGCAGAGGGTCTGGTGTCTGCAGAGGCTACTCACGTTGAGTGCCTACTTAGGGATTAAGTGCCCCCTTGCGGCCAGCCTGGGGACAGGCTGGGCTCCAGCTCCTTCTGATGCAGGCAGGGCTTTACGTATTGGCTCACACACATATCAGCCCAAAGGCTAACCATCCCATTTCCTATCTAGTGTCTCAGGAGCCAAGACCACCCTATTCAACCAGTGCCGGGAGCCTGTGCCCTGGTCCCAGGCAAGGGACTGAAGGGACTCTCCATTTCCAGAAAACTGGTTGAGTTGGAGATCAGGTCCAGGGGTCCTTCACCAGCTTGTCTTTCTTGCCTCACACAGCCCTTTGGTACCAACCTTCAATGTTCTCAGCCCCAGCCCAGGGGTGGGGCCTACAGAGGGCCAGGTATTCAGAGCTTTGCCGTGTGAATGCAAGTGCAAAGGTGGTGGTGGTGGTGAAGGGCATTGGGGGAATGTGCAGGGAGAGGTGTATGAGCATATAGATCTGACTCAGATGCCCAGAATAGGTCATAAAGACCCAGGTAGGTCTTGGGTGCAGAACCTGTGGGAAGCTGAGCAGATTCTGGAAGAGGCTCCCCATCTGCCTTCTTGCCTCTCTGCTGGAAGCAGAGAAGACAGATGCAAGATGCTTAGAGGTATGCATCCCCCTGTGCCCAACTGCCCACCAAGCCCTGGGGTGTTCTCCAGGGCCACCAGCCACACCAACCAGCAGTCCCAAATTCTAGGACAACCATATTGTACAACCCCAGGGGGGCCATTCACATGGGCTACTGGTTCTGGGCAGGCAGTGGGCAAGTGGGGCTCCAGACCACACAGGGACCTGGGCAGAAATGTGAGCAGAGGCTTACTCTGCTGAAGGCTCCAGTTCCTCAGTCAGCCCCATCAGCCCCATCCTGGAATCTGAAACCTTTTCTTGCTCAGCTCAGACATTTTAAATGATTAATCAAGGGCTTTGAAGTGGTAATTGAGCCTTATTAGGCCATTCTACTTGTCTCTGCATCTGTGCACAGTCCCAACCCAGAGAGCTAGTAAGGAGAAGCAAACAAAAAGACGGGCTTCCCAGAGAGTTCTGACGTCTGGGACCTTCTTGCTCCGGGAGCTAATTAAGGAAGCTACACCTTGGCCTCTTGTGACCAAGACCAGTGATGGGCACCCAAGCTGCTTCTCTACTAAGACCACCACAGCCAGAGCACCTCCCCGAAGTGCCCCCAGTGGAGATGACAGCTTTGCCAGAGGCAGGAGGCCTGTAGTCACCCCATCTTCTAAACCAGCATCCAAACCAACAGAAGGCCAGCCTTCCAGGAGGTATCAGAGGCTGCCGAACAGCCCTCCTACTGCTCAGACCAGAGGTAGAAGAGAGGGAAGGATCTTTCCACATCTTAGGAATAAGTAAAATCTCAGGAAAGCCATAGGATGGTTCCTGCCCCTTCCATGCAGGGGCAGAGAGGAGAACACACAGCTCGCTGAGGATGCACTTCAGCTTTCCTTGGGTGTGCACGTGCAGTGGGATCATTTATTACTCAAGAACAAGGGGGTTGCACTGGTGAGAAAAGGTGCCCTAAAGGCAGTGCCACTTGCTCTGAAGGCCATGAGCACCAGGTAAATATACAGAGGGGGGACAGTGAGGGGGTGAAGGTTGGCCGGGAATAGTAGAAGCAATCAAGGGCGTGTAGTTTTCACTGGAGTCTAGAGGTTAAGAGCAGGAGAGGTGAGGAATATCTTCCACTTTCCTGTTCCTCCACAGGTAGAGGAGGGATACGGGGCTGGCAGCACTGGCACAGCCTTGGCCCAGGCTCTGCGACAGCAGCTGCCCTTGCCTGCTCAGTTCTGGACCTTCCCCAGGCCACCTCGGCCTCACTGCCCTCACTACCACCTCCGGAGAGTGGGCCCAAGCCTCTTTCTTCCCAGGCTCAGTCACAGGCCAGCTTGTACCTTAGCCCTCTCCAACCCGATCAGTTTTATGAACAGTAGACCTGATAGTAAAATTGTTTCATAAACAACAAAAACGGTTAAGTGCGTTTGGACATGTCATACCAGTCTGGTAAGTATGACTGGACTGCCACCACCTCCTGTGGCCCTATCCTTGGGCTAGACCTGCTGGGCCACTGGGACAGAAGTGGTTGTAGAAGCTGGGACAACTGAGAACATCCTAGATGCTAGAACTGCGAATGAAACTGCCTTGGAGATCATGTGGCCAGTCATTTTTTGGTAAGAAAAGAATGCTGGGGCTTCCCTGGTGGCGCAGTGGTTGAGAGTCCGCCTGCCGATGCAGGGGACGCGGGTTCGTGCCCCGGTCCGGGAAGATCCCACATGCCGCGGAGCGGCTGGGCCCGTGAGCCATGGCCGCTGAGCCTGCGCGTCCGGAGCCTGTGCTCCGCAACGGGAGAGGCCACAACAGTGAGAGGCCCGCGTACCGCAAAAAAAAAAAAAAAAAAAAGAATGCTGAGCCCAAAGATGGGAGGTGGTAACTGAGGTCGCATAGTGAATTAAAGGTATGTCCTGGCCTATCACCCAGCCCTCTTGCCTCCTGGCCCAGTGCTCTCTGCACATCAAGATTAGGCTCACTAGTAAGTCAGAGAAAAACAAATACCGTAGGCTAACACACATAGATATGGAATCTAAAAAAAAAAGATGGTTCTGAAGAACCTAGGAGCAGGACAGGAATAAAGACATAGAGAGTGGACTTGAGGACACGGGGAGGGGGAAGGGGAAGGGGACAAAGTGAGAGAGCCTTTACATTTGGTACACTACCAAATGTAAAACAGATAGCTAGTGGGAAGCAGCCGCATAGCACGGGGAAATCAGCTCCGTGTGACCACCTAGAGGGGTGGGTTAGGGAGGGAGATGCAAGAGGGAGGGGATATGGGCATATAAGTATAGGTATAGCTGATTCACTTTGTTATACAGCAGAAACTAACACACCATTGCAAAGCAATTATACTCCAATAAAGATGTTAAAAAAAAAGATTAGGCTCACTTTAAATCAGCAGCCTGGCTGCAAGTGACCTGAAACGTGTGTGGACAGGTGAAAGGCCTCGCCTCTGTTGCCTGGTTCTCCCTTGAAATCCACTGTCTTTGTGGGAGAGCAAGATCCAGCCCTCACCCTACTCCACAGTGTGTCCGAAAGGGAGGGCAGAATGGACCTGGTCCAGCAGTCAACTGGGAGACGGAGTGAATTTCAGGGTCCCTCCTGACAACCACTCGGTGGGTGTGTTGGCCCAGAACAAGGCACCTCCTGGGGGTGGGGTGTAGCTGGAACATCCCCCTCAATCTACTTCAGACTTTCCTTGGTCACCCCACCACTTGAATTGCTTTATTATCTAAGGACAAGAGCTATGTACATGGGCTCTGGAGGGGCACTGCCCAAGTGACGGTCAGCTTCCCCGTGCCCCAGCCTTCACACTTGTGAAGTGGTGGGAGGAAGCAGTGCCTAAGAGCCTATGTTTTGTGACAAAAACATAAGAATGTAAAGTGCTTGGCCCAGGGCCTGCCATGGAGTGAAGGAGGGAGGACTTAATGGGAACCACAATGTGATGACATCCTATAGAAAAAAAAAAATCACCAGAAATCTGTTTTCTTATTCTGAGTCTGTGTGCGGGGAGGGGTTCCTCCAACCAATCCATATTCGGATTGGTATTCATATGTGTGGCACCAAATCATCACAGGATGACAAAAGCAGAGGAACTGGCAGTCCACATGAAGCACAGCTGCTCAGAAATGGGGAAGGAGACAACCCAGGGGAGAAGCAAGGGGCTGTGTGTGTATTGGGGGCTAGGAAGGCGGAATACAAACAACTTTAGCTGTTGAGGCGCCTCAAGAGAATAGGGTGAAATATTTGGAAACATCCCATTTCCTTAGGTAAAGGGAGTAAAGAAACCCTCATACATACACATGTGAGCATTTGCTTGGACGTGATGAGTCTATGGCTAGCATTAAGAAAACGCAGACACCAAGGCCAGTAGAAGAACATAATATGAAAGAGAACAGTCAACAAGGGATGTACACATTAAAAAGACTTAAAACTGAAGACTAGGGTGTTTCTCCTTACACCTTAAAGCCAGTCAAATGTGATCAGTTCACAACTCAAAACCTCGAAAATTCCAGCAGGATGGGTGGCCTTGTTCATTGAATTTCAGGAAAAGGACTAAATTCTCTGGGGATAAGAGAGTTTCTTTCGAGAAACAGTTCCCTCCAGTCTGTTTTTTAGTCTAGGAAATGTGCAGAAATGGGGTAAAGGAGCTGATAGCGTTTTCTGCCCATCGTCACAAAACATTAAAGTGAAAGGACCATACTCCTCCCACCTCCCAAATGGAGATGCCACAGAAGGCACGAAGGTTGCTGAGGAGCTTGAACAGGGTGTGTGACCATACGAATGCCACCTCTTCGTCACGCGGAACTCAATGCGATGCTGGAAGTTGCCAGTTTGGGTGTGTGTGGCTGGAGATCTAGCAGTGCTCGGTACTTTCCAGTAAAGGCCATGCTGTTCTACAAGCAGGAGATTGGAACTCACTCACCCCACTTACACAACAGAAAAAATAAAGGCTTGTTTTTTTTACCCTGTACTGACAGAAGAGGTCAAGACCAGGGCATGCAGACCAGAGCTGAGAGGTCCTGGCTCTATTCTGCCATAGCTGGGTGACTTCGGGTTAAGTCACTTGACTTCTTAGAGCCCCTGCATCCTCCTCCATAGGAAGGAAAGAGAGTTTGGGAAGCTACTGCCTTAGATGACATGGGAAAATGGGATGAGGACAAAGGTGAATATCATTATTAAGATGGGACAGGGCTTCCCTGGTGGTGCAGTGGTTGAGAGTCCGCCTGCCGATGCAGGGGACACGGGTTCGTGACCCGGTCCGGGAAGATCCCACATGCCGCGGAGCGGCTGGGCCCGTGAGCCATGGCCGCTGAGCCTGCGCATCCGGAGCCTGTGCTCCGCAACGGGAGAGGCCACAACGGTGAGAGGCCCGCGTACCGCAAAAAAAAAAAAAAAAAAAAAAGGGGACCAAAAAAATCTCAATTTACAAACAGCCAAGTTTCACCATGGGATGAGATCATATAGTACATTTCAAACGTTATCTTTCATAATTTGATAGACATTCCACTGTTAATGTTCATAGAGCTAAAGACCTAAGAGGTGCCAGGCATTCCAGTTCAGCCTCTACAACTTGTTTGCTGGCCCAGCAGCACGCACAGAGCTTGGCCTTGACCACACAGCCACAGGGAGCGGCCCAGGCCCAGGAGCGGGCAGGGCTGGCACATCCACAGAAATGCCACAGGCTGACACGAGGGCCCAGCAGCTTGGGGGTGGGGTGCTCTATCCAGATGAGCTTATACAATGAAAAACTTAGATAATTTTAGGGTTTTTTTTTTTTTTTTTGGTAAATCTGAGGAGATAACCAAGAACTGCTGCTTCGGCTGATGAGAAAAAGTAAGTGACCAAAAGGGAAACTCAAATGGTTGGCTAGGGTGACAGAAGACTTCAGCAAGTAATCTCATATACCCTGAGGCGAAGAGACAGAACAGCCAGTGTTAGTTTGGAGAATAGAAAGCAGCTTTCCTTTTATCCTTAAGTCAGCCAAGAGACTGGGGAGGGGCCTGAAGAACAATGATGGGAGGACACAGGGTGAGGATGTGTGCAGCGCTCCCTCAGCACCCGCTTTTCCTCTCCAAGTCTGCCTGTGCCATTGCCTCAGACCACAGGAACAATGGGTGTGAGCTGGGGAAGGTCAAACAGATGAGCATGGGAAACCCTGATGTCATGGGTAGTGTTACTACAGCAGAAAGGAGGAAGCAGTTCATTATCTCATCACATATCATGAATATACTTCTAATGTGGCTGTTTGTTTGAGAAATAAATGAGTGAGGCTGTTATGCCAGGCAGAAGAAATTAAGGAAAATCTAGAGAAACAATCGGATCATGCCCAACACAGGACAGTTTTATGACCCTGTGGCAGAGGTGTAAAGAGCCCGAGGCAGGGAGATTCCTCTAATGACTGGCAAGTCTTGCTCTACCTGCTCAGGAGGGAGACAGATGGAGACCAAGGTTGTGAATGATGGTGGCTGACCTGTCCTAGAGCATGACCTGGCCCACAAGCCCCTCAACATACTGGTCATCTTTTCATGGCTGTTCCTGCCCAATTCGATGTAGGCATACCTCATTACCGCCAAACTTCAAAAGACACCAATATAATCAATCATAAGCTGGAATAATCACAACATAGCAAATGAAGGAGCAGGCAGGCTGCCTTGCTTCTTTAGAGGTTATGGCACATAAGAGGGAGCAAGTCATGCCATTTAAATACCCACCAGGCCTTCTAATCATAATCCCAGCAGTATTTTTTGTAGATAAGCTGATTCTGAAATTTATGGAAAGGCAAGAGAACTAGAATAACTAAAATAATTTTGAAAAATAAAGTTGGAGGACTCATACTACCTTATTTTAAGGTTAATATAAAGCTACAATAGTCAAGATGGTTATGGTATTGGTGAAGGGACTGACAGATCAAAGGAGCATAATAGAGAGGACGGTAATAAACACGGCCAACTGACATTTGACAAACATGCAAAAGCAATTCTACGGAGAAATGATAGTCTTTTCAAACAAATGTTGAAAAAATTGGCACACAAAACCCTCAACCATTTTAAGCCTCACATTTTATGTAAAAAGTAACCTAAAATGGATCATAGATCTAAATGTAAAACACAAAACTGTAAAGGTTTCAGAAGACATGGAAGAGAATCTTCATGACCTGGAATTAGAGAGTTCTGAGGCCTAACAACAAAAGCATGATAATTTGGACTTAATCAAAATTTAAAACTTTTGCTCCATAGAAGAATCTGTTAAGGAGATGAAAAGACAAGCTACAGACTGGGAGACAATATATGCAAATAATATCCAACACAGGCCTTTATCTAGAACATATAAAGACTCTCAAAACTCCACAATAAGAAAACTCAACTTATAAGTGGGTAAAAGACTCGAACAGACACTTCATCAAATAGGATAGTATAAGAAGGGCGAATCCGTACACAACAACATCGTTAGCCATTTTAAAAATGCAAATTAAAACTACAAGGATTAAAATGTAGATAATGGAAAATTACGTTTGAGGGCAGCTTGAGTATGATATGTAATTTCAAAATAAATACAATCCTTGTTTAATCAAGAAAAAAAAACCTACAAGGAGATACCACTGCACACCTATCAGAATGGCTAAAATTAAAATCAGTGACAATATGTGCTGACAAGGATACAGAGCAACTGGAACCCTCATTCATTGCTGATGGGGATGCATAATGGTACAGCCACTCTGAAAAACAGTAGCAGTTTCTTAAAGTTAAATATACACTTAATCATTTGAGCCAGAAATTTCACTCCTTAGAGAAATGAAAACTTAAGTTCAAAAACCTGTACATAAATTTATAATCACCAAAAAGTGAAAACGACCCAAATGTCCTTCAACAGGTGAATGAATAAACTGTTACCTCCAGACAATGGAATACTACTCAGCAATAAAGTACCCCCCAGATCTTCAGAAAATACACCAGCAATTACACTCTGATAATTCTGCTTATAAGGCAGTATCCCAGAGGCAAAACCCATCCAGCCTAAATCTCCCTTAGCCAAATGTACTGGAAGATCCAGAACGACCTAAGGCTTTCAGATGCATTCCTCAGGTCCCTGGGATTCTATAAAAAGGTAGGGGATGGCCCGTCCTTGCCTCAACTGCAATTCCGTAGTATTATTCCACACTGGAGTTGCATGGAGAGTTTCTTATAAAACAATTTATATTAGAAAAATCTGAAAACTATCAGAAAGGCTGAAATGGTGGTCATGACGGATCTATACTTGCTGCTGTTCAGAAGGGCCTCCCCAGCAAGGATAGTCACATGCTTGATAATCTACATGCTGGATCCTCCAACAGCCACCCCAGGGGACACAGTTTGCTTGAGGAGCAGTGTTTTCTCTGTCCAGGCTCAAAGCTGAGTGACAATAACCTGACTCCCTTACTTGGTGTCTGACCCTTCTGGAACTTGTTTTTTTGCATGGTTCTCTCCAGTTTAGCAGAGGCTTTGAGCCTTCATGGCGCCCAGCTGGTTCTTTGCACTCTGAGCTCGTCTCTTCCACGCCTACACAAATGCCTGCCTTCCTCCAATCCTGTATTCTGGTCCTAGCAATCTTGTCTTTCCCTCTGTTGGTGTCCTTCACAGCTGGAGGGAAGTCCACCCCTCAGTGACAATAGTGTGGCTAAGTCCAATGCACATTTTTGAGTTCTAACCTGACCTCCCAGCAATGATGCTACTGATCACTCCCTAAATACAAATTCTTCTACTTTCAGGACATCCCATTCTCCTGGTTTTCCATCTTTGACTCCTTTGCAGGTTCATCATCTACAGGTGCAAGTCAGTTTTCCTTAAAGCTCAGCCCTACACTGCCACCTTCTCTTTTCCCTCCACATTTCTACCTGATGTGATCTCATTCACTCCCACAGTTCTAGTTACTACCAATATACCAGTGCCTTCCACATTTAAATCTCCAGCCCAACCTCTCCTCCAAGCTCCAGGTGTATATACAACTGCTTACCTGACATCTCTACTCTAATGTCTCATAAACACCTCAGTCTAACCCAACACATTCAGAGCCCAACATGATTTTCTTCCTCCTGAGCAAATATACTCCTTTCCTTTGTTTCCAACCTCCACAAACACCACCACTAGGCATCTAGTTGCAGTCAGAATCTCAGGAGTCATCCCCACTCCCTGTTTCTTCAATCCCCACAGCCAATCCATCTACAAGTCCTGTGATTTTACTTCCAAATTTCTCAAGTATGTTCATGTCTTTCCATCATCATCATGTGAACTTGTGCCTCAAACCATTCTCTACATGGAAGTCAAAGGGGGCTCTTAAAAATGCAAATTTGATCATGTCATCCCTTTGCTTAAAATCCGTCAATGGCTTCCCACTGCTCACAGGACAAAAACCAAAATCCCTAAGTGGGGCTGTGAGCTCCCTGTCTTGCCCCTGCCTGTTCTTCATCTATTCCCAACACCCCACTGTTCTTTGCCACACCAGTTTCCTCTTCTAGTTTCTCAAATGAGGCATGTTCTCTCCTGCCATTGGGCCTATGCACCTGCTTTTCCTGCCATTGTTTTGCCTATTAACAGCTATTCATCTTTCAGCACCCTCCCAGACTGTGCAGACTGTCCCCTTTTTCATATGTTTTCATAGCAATACATATCTTCTTTTCATAGGAAAGCAGAATGTCAATAATACCTGTGGGACTGTTTAATGTCTGGTTCCCTCCCTAGAGTGTAAGCCCCATGGGGGCAGGGATGGGGTCTGTTCTCTGTGGTCCATCGCCTAACATACTGGAGATGTTCAGCATCTACTGAGTGTCAGTCGGAGGGTGATTGCCTGGGAGTGCACTTGGGGCAGATTGAAGAACTGCTCCTCCCACAGTTTAAAGTGTCCCAAGGCAATGTTGTGATAAAACTGGGTTAAAAGAGTCCATTTACAATAGCATTAAGCCTGCAAGGTACCTGAGAAGACTTCCAGTTTTAAAGACCAACGAAGGATATGCGAAAGCTACGTGAAGAAATTAAAAGATTTTATCTAAGGACATAAAAGAAGTCCAAAAAAACGAAGGGATACCATGTTCCAGATAGGAAGACAACTCTCTTAAATACATCAACTCTTCCCCCCAATTACTCTATAAATTACATGCTGTTCCGATTAAAGCCAAACATGGTAGTTTTCCATAGAAACTGCCAGACTCATCCTAAAATCCAGATTACAGTAAAAGAGTAAATGGCTAAGAACATCCAAGAAAATTCTAAAGAAGAAAAAGGAGTATGTGTGTATGCATGTCCTGGGGGCAGGGAAGATGCTTGTCACACCAGACTTATGATTTTAGCCCATTTATATGTAGGAACTTGTTATATGACAAATCTCATTTCAAATCAGTGGGGAAAGGGTGACCTAATCAATAAATGGTGCTGGAACTATCAAAATGGAAAAAGAAAACCAGAACCCTAACCTACACCATGATCAAACACAAATTTAGGTGGACTAAAGACTATGTGAAAGGGCTTCCCTGGTGGCGCAGTGGTTAAGAATCTGCCTGCCAATGCAGGGGACACGGGTTCGAGCCCTGGTCCGGGAAGATCCCACATGCCGCAGAGCAACTAAGCCTGTGCTCTAGAGCCTGCGCTCTGCAACAAGAGAAGCCGCCGCAATGAGAAGCCCACGCACTGCAATGAAGAGTAGCCCCTGCTCGCCACAACTAGAGAAAGCCCGCGTGCAGCAATGGAGACCAAATGCAGCCAAAAAAAAAAAAAAAGACTGTGAAAAAGTTTTAGAAGAAAATATAGGCTTATCTTTGCAATCTTGGAATAGAAAATGATTTTTCAAAGATTAAAACACACAAAAGCATGAGGGAAAGATTGATAAACATGACATTTAGAAACTTTCGGGACTTCCCTGGTAGCACAGTGGTTAAGATCCGCCTGCCAATGTAGGGGACATGAGTTTGATCCCTGGTCCGGGAAGATCCCACATGCCATGGAGCAGCTAAGCCTGTGCGCCACAACTACTGAGCCTGTGCTCTAGAGCCCATGCACCCTAGAACCCGCACACAGCAATTACTAAAGCCCACACGCTGCCAACTACTGAGTCCACATGCTGCAACTACTGAAGCCTGTGCGCCACAACAAGAGAAGCCTCTGCAATGAGAAGCCTGCGCACTGCAACGAAGAGTTGACCCTGCTCGCCACAACTAGAGAAAGCCCACGTGCAGCAACGAAGATGCAACGAAGACCCAACGTAGCCAAAAATAATAAAATAGAAAATAAACAAAACTTTCATACTAGAAAATACACTATAAAAAGGTTAAGAGACAGATAAGAAGAAGGTATTTCCAAGCCTATAAAAGTGACAAATATTAGTGTGTGGAATATTTAAAGATTCCCTACAAATCAGTAAGAGAAGACAAACGAATAGAAAAAACGGGCTAAGGATATGTAACAAGCAATTCACAAGATTTGTAAAGGCAAATCAAAAACATCTTTTATGTTCAAGGTCACTAGTAAGGAGGAAGGTAAGTTAAAATAGTGAGATAACCATTTCACACCTATCATAGATGCTAAAATTTTGAAGTCTGTAGATTAGGTAATTTTTAAAGAAAGAAAAAAGTAAACTGCAGCACTAGTAGTTTATTCCAGTAACAGAAGGTAGGCAGGCCTGCAGGGAGCACTTGGGTCTCGGCTGCTCAGTCCAAGTTGTCCAGGAGGCAGCAGCAGCAGAGAGCAGCCCAGCACGCGGCCAGGGCCGCCAGACACCCGGTGTCGTCCGTCTTCCTTTCCTGCTCCACGTACACTGGGGGGCAGGGGAGGGGCGGGGGCGGGGAGAGAGAGACCCAGTCAGAGGGCACGGTGAGCAGACATGTGCTGTGCTGCTCAAGCACTTAGCACAATCTGTGGAGACCTGTTCGAGGTCTCCCTCTCTCTCCAGACTGTCAGCTCCGTGAAGGCGGAGCCACGCTATCTGGTTCCCTGCTCCATCCCCGCTCCAGTGTCTGGCGCACATCAGGTAGTTTCCTGGATGTGTGAATGAAGGTGACATCTGCTCAGCAGCTGTCAGACCACTGTTTCCTGCCACCTCCCCTTCCCCAAGCTGACTACGAAACCCAACCCAGCACTTGACTCATCAAAGTGATTCCCTTTGCAGTGAGGCCTGCCCTACAGCCTGATGTGGCAGGGACTGGCTGAAAGCTTTACACATTATCTCATTTAATCCTCACAACAGCTCTGTTACTATCATTTGTAACTCTCAAAATCTGTTTGCAGGAGTGTGAATTGGTAGAAACCCCTTGGGAGGGGGCGAGGGGGGGCAATGCATACAACTTTGACCCAGAAAACCTGTATCTAGGGTTTTTCTACAGAAATAATTGTCCCGTTGTTCAAAAATATGTGTACATTGTGACTGCTGCTGTATCAAAATAACCCCAAACTAGCAACAACCTTGATGTCTGTCACCTGGAGACTGATTAGGTACGCTAATGCATACCACAGAATAGAATACTAAATGGCCATTAAAAAGAACGGGATGGTTCTTCCATGTTGCCAGTAAATTAAGCAAGGGATAAAAGGTATACAGCAGTGCATTGTTATTTTTGTACAATTAAAAGGATATACACACACACACATATACATACAGGTTTTTGAAAGAATGCAAGAAACATAGATCAGAGTGTGGGAGGGGTGGGAGCTTTTACTCTGCTTTGCATTTTATATCTTTCTCAAATCCAGGCTTGTCCGGTTCCAAAGCCACACTCAAAGCCGCTCGTCCAATGTCACTGCCAGGGTCCTTGTAGGCAGGAGGGAGGGCTGTCCAGTTTCAGCAGAGTTCGGACCTCTTCTAGCCTCTGCCACAGTGCTAGCTCCAGGGGCTTTCTTTGGGGGCAGCTGGCAACCACTGATCTGGGCTCCCTGGTGGCACTGGCCTCAGTCCTGGATGCCTTCCCCAATGTCACAGTTACCTACTGACACCCCTTGGCCCAGCTCCCCTAACCTGTGCTCCCAGTTATGTCGCTCCCTTCACGGCCTGTGACCTTCAGTTTCATCCATCAGATTTGCCTTCAATGCAGTTCTGACTCCCCTCAGGCCTTGCTGACTCAGCCCTGGGCACACACTGGGGTTCCTACTGGGCAAACCTGGCAAGCGGCAGCTGTATCAAATCACCACTCCTCCCTGCAAGGAGCTCGGAGACCAGAGGGTCCTCACGCTGGTGCAATTCCTAAGACTGAGCCCCATAAGCCAGAAACACTCCCACGCCAGGTCGCAAACAGCCCCACTTGCCACTCCTTCCCTCTCCAGCAACACGAGCTGGTGGCATTTCCCAAACCAACCCCAGCCTCTTCTCTTCCTCCCCTTTGGGTTTGAGCAGGTAGTCAGAAGCCCACTGGAGCCTGGTCCTGCAGAAAGAGGGCACCGAGGAGCAGGTACAGTGAGTCTAGCCTTTGCAAACCCCTGGGGAGTCCATGGTCTGCCAGGGGCCACCTTCAGGTCCCTCACCCCCCCCCCCACCTCGGCTCCCCTCTCTCTGTCACCCATGTGAGTGCCAGCATCATGCCTTTCTTTCTCCTCCCACTTCCTCAGCAGAGCCCCACGCTGCTGCTGTCCGCCCTACCAGCCTGTTCCCTCGGCAGCGCTGTCGGCAACTTTAGTGCCTTTGCACCTGACCTCTCCTGAAAGCAGCGCCCGCCCCAGCCCTTGGCTTTCTCTTGACCCTAGCAACACAGTCACTGGGCTCATCCTCCATTCCTTCGTCCTGGAAGTATCCCCTCCACATTTCTGCTCTGCCTCTGGGGCCCTCCAGCAGCACCCCAGGGTGCTGGGACGTGGGATAGATGCCTTCTCACCAAGGCACCTGCCTGCTGCTCCCAGACTCAGCCCTCATCACCCTTTTCTTCACCATCATTGGACTGAAGTCTGTAGATCCCTGCACATTCACAGGCAGAGAACACACTGTGGTCCCATTTCACAGAGGAGGCAACCGCATGAGGGAAGGCTATGTGGTCCGTCCAGAGTCAACCAGAAGGTAGCACTGACACGCCAGTTTCCCGGCTTCTCACACGGCACACTCCCACTGTTCTACACCCGCCTGCCCATCGAGTCGCTCCTTTGCTCACAGACATCCAGGCTCCTCCTTCCTACAGTGCTTTCTCCGTGGCCACCTAGACTGTTCAGTCACGCTGCATGGATCCCATGGGCCTGTATCCGGCCACGTTCAGCAACCCCACTACCGAGCCCTACCTATAAGGGCCTTGGGCACCTCAGGGCCAAATTCCCTTGCTTTTGCAAGACTCAGATCGGATCTACCTGCCCCCACGAGTAAGGCTGCTTGTCAGCAGGCACAGCCCAGCCCTGGCTCAGCGAGCGTCATACCACACGAGAGCACCGGAAGGTCTCCTGAAAAGGAGTGGGGCCAATGCCTCCCCTTCACGAGTCAGGAAACCCAATTCCAGGCACGTGCACAGTGTGAAGGCTGGTACTTGGCTAACTAATAATCCAAAGAAAAGTATTCATTCTATGGGCTGAAGTTCCTCTGGGCTTCAAACACGGAGGCCTGTATTTGGTGGCCACAGAACTCTGGTCTCTGTGGAAAGCAGGGTGAGGACAGCTTTGCCGTGAGGAGGCAGGAGCCCACTTAGGGCCGTATTCACGGAGCAGAGAGACAACTGCCTTGAACCTCAGTGATGCTGACGGCTGCAGCGGGCAAGGTGTGTATTAGCACATCCCTCCCGCAGGCAGAGACTGCCTAGCACAGACCCAGCCTGCGCTCTGCACCCTACCGACAGCACACAAAAAGACAACCCAGTGCAGGGGCACTGGCTGTGTTCTCAGACAAGCTTGTCCCCATCTGCCCAGCCCTCCCTCCTCCTTGCTAAAGCGGCCCCAGAGGCTCCAACAACTCTTCACAGGAACCCGAGATTCAGCAGGAGGGGCGGTGGGATGGGTAAGCAGTGGGTTGTCAGCAGAGTCTGGGGATGGGAAGTTTGGAGAGAAGCAGGGAAGAAACCCTTCCCTACCTGATACTGCTGCCCCAATCCAGGTCACAATTCCCAAAGACACACTGCTCCAATCTAATGGGAGGCACCACAATTAGAATTTAGGGGCAGAGATTTTAATAAGCCATATCAAATTGGATTTAAATACAGGCTCATCTAACTCACTGGCCATGTAGCCTTGGGCAGGTAGCAACCTCTCTTAGCCTCAGCTTCCTGAGCTGTACAATAGGAGTAACGGCAGTAAGCTGTACCCCACAGGCTTGCTGGGAAAATGGAGAGATCAGGCAGGCAAAATGCTGACAGCACAGTGCCTAGCACGTTGTCAGGCGTTCAATAAATGCTCACTGGTGTTACTGCTGTTACTCAAATGGGTGACTCTCAGGCAGACCCCTCCCAGGACTGACTAAAGAGCTGGCCTAAACCGGCAGAGGGAAGGGGTGGGGGGCTCACCCGGACTCAGGGGAGAAGCCTCAGAAATAAACAAGAGGCCAGGAGGCAGAGTCATAGGCTGTTCTGGAAGCAAAGGGCCTGCAAGGTCAGCTAGCCCTTCACTGGGCAGAGGCTAACAGGTCCATCGCAAGGGAGGGGTGTGCTCAAAGCCACTATGAGGGGAGGGGGCAGATGAAGAGAGCCAGGCCACCTCCAGTGGCGCCACAGCAGGAGGACGGACGACTGCTGGAGGGAGAACTGCCAGCCAACTCCGGGCCCTGCTCTCACCCCAACTGCCCGTGGGCATGTGTGCACGTGCATGCGCGCGCGCACACACCCCCCCCACACACACACACATACACATACATACAGTCCCTGTCAATTTTCCTTTGGCCTCAACCAACCACATGGTATCAGAGCCCAGGTTCAGGGTCAGGGAGACATGGTTACATCTTTGGGAAGTGTGACTCTGGAAACCTCAGGCAGAGCCCAGAACAGGGGATGGGGGAGCTGATACACTGAGCCTGGGACAGAAGAGGGACCCGGTTAGCATGGGAACAAACAGGACAACAGCACAAGGGCTATAACCCAAGGACCAGAGACAGACCTGCATCCTGACTGCCAGGCCCATGCCTAGTGACAACCCACCCGCCTGCTAAAGACCTGAAGGCTGTGTGGCAGGAAAGCCCACAGTGCGTTTCACAGTCCCTCCCAGACCACTTGCAGGTCCTCAGCCTTCCCGTACAGAGTGTGACACCTGAGCAGAGATGCCTGCCTGCCTCCCAGATCCGGCTGTGCACCCTTAACAGCCTCTTCCTTCTCTCCCTGCCAGAGAAATGGCTCACCTGCCTCTCCTCCAGGTCAGCTCCAGAAACAGCTGCCTGATTCATTAGCTCCCAGGGTTTAGGCCAGAGATCTTGCTCCAGGTTGGGTTACTATGTGAAAGGTTCTTCCACACCTCACACAGATCTTTCAGATCCTCTGAGAAGCATCTAATCCGCTGTCTGGCAAACTCCCCCCTTCATCCTCCAGCATCTAAAACCAAGCCCAATAAGGCGACCATCAGGGGACTAAAACGGCGGCACAGTACTAAGCGTGTACTAGTGCCACGTGCCAGAGCAGGAGAAAGCAACAGTCAGCCCCGAGAACAGCAGAAGAGAAACAGCCGCCTTCCTCCTCCTCTGCATCGCTGACAGGACAGGACCCACCACCTGCGGCTCAGCGCATCTCCGAGAAGCCTTCCTGACCTGGCCCAGCCCATCAAGGATCTTTCTGACTCTGAATTGCTGCTATCACACTATCATTACAATCATTCAAAAACCTTAGTCTTAGAAATACCAAGCAGTCCTTAAGAAGAATGCAGCACCAAGACAGAGATGGGCCCGAGGGAAGCCCTTAGATGAAAAGGGGAGGCTACGTACAGTACGTGTGGTACAGGGCCCAGAACAGAGCCTGGGGGTAAGAGCAGGAGCCTTTCCCTTTGTAGGCCGGCAATGAGTTTTTTACTTGCGGCATTGGAAATGATAAGAAAACAGGACTGCCTCAGAAATGGCTAGTTTATCCTCAGGGTTTCTAAATGCTGTAACTAGACTATGAGGTCCTCAAGTGCAGGGTACAGGTCTTCTCCCTGGGCTCCCATCTCTACTTCCTAACCCATCTGACAAATACAGACGGGCGCTGGCCAAAGGAAGTCTCGTACAGAGGTAGAGAGACCCATGCGTGACAGGACACGTGAATCCATCGAAAGCCCATCGTCCCCCAGATGGGGCCCCTAGGGCTGGGTCTAAGCTGGTGCAGGGAACACCAGTGCTTGCAGCAATTCCAAATGTCAAGGTATTTCAGAAAAGTATTTTACTCTCCTAGGAAAGAAATGATGTATAATTCTTATAACGTTAAATGTTGTATAAGAACTGGATGAAACGAAAACAGATGACAAGAACCAGCAGACCTGGGGGGTAACACCACACCTGCCCAAAGCTGCTGCGCGTGGAAGACAAGTGACCTCAACATCCTCAGCTGTCAGTGGGCTCAGGGTTTCGGGTCCCAGGACGGAGCCAGGTCTGGGGTCGAGACCGAAAGACCAGCCTGACTTGGGTTAGGAGGGGCAAAATCATCAAGAGCCTGCACCCCCGGGAAGCAAGCGGGTGTAATGAGGTGCACTGCCTAGCATCAGTGCCCACCATCGAGTGACAAGGGTGCCTCCACAATCACAAGGAAGTGGCCAGCTAGGTGCAGTCAGTGACAGGTAATGTGTAAAACTGGAACTTTAACATGCTGTGAGAGCCTATCAAATATCAAAATGAAGCCTGACGTTACGAGTGACCAGTGGTGGTTATGCTGGAGTCTAAAATTAGGCAGTGAGTAAAGCCACCTTTTGGCCTGTGAGTCTAGCCCCCAGTGGAGAAGGGTGAGTCATCAGAAACTGACCTTCAAAAGACATCCTGTTCCTGTGCTTTACAACTCGTAACCAAAAGAATTGAAAGCAGGTGCTTCAACAGGTATTTGCACACCCATGTTCGCAGCAGCGTATTCGCAACAGCCAAAAGGTGGAAGCCACCCAAGTGTCCACCGATGGATGAAAGGATAAACAAAACACGGTTTATACCTACGATGGGATATTCTTCAGTCTTAGAAAGAAATTTTGACATTTGCTACAACACGGGTGTACCTTAAAGACCTTTTGCTAAGTGAAGTACGCCAGTCCCACAAGGACAAATACCATATGACTCCTGTTACATGAGGTCCCTAGAGCTGCCAAATTCAGAGACAGAAGTAGAAAGGTGGTTGTCAGGGACTGGAGAGTGGGTTTATTTTTTAGTGGGTAAGGAGTTCTAGTTTGGGCTGATGAACAACGTTGTGGAGATGGACGGTGGTGATGGTTGCACAACAACGTGAATGGACTTAATACCACCAAACTGTACACTTAAAAGTGGTTGAAATGATAAACGCTACTTTCTTTCATCCTCCGCTTATTCATGAGGATTCCAGGCATATCAACACCCTGCAGGGAAAGAGATATGGGAGCTTTGCAGGAGGCAAGGCTCTATAGGCTGGTGGCTCAGGGACGTTCTGTCCCAGCAGCTGTTTCAATTCTCCTGGGTTGGTGGTGTGATTGATCCCGCCTTCCCCCGGGCTGCCCTTGAGGCCAGACGGCTAGACGCCCATCACAGCCATCAAAAAAAGGAGATCCGCTGTCTGCCAGGTGCCCACCTGCCCTCCAGCCCGAAGACCCCTCCAGACCTCTCCAGCCAGACCTCACAGAGGATGTGCTGGAGGAGAGAGAAGCTGCTGTGGCGGCGGGTACTCTGCTCAGGCTCCCTCCCACCCCACATGCTCACTCCTCATTTCCCTGACACAGCCAACCCTGCAGGGGAGTCCGGGATGAAAGACACGGTGCCTGACTCAGGCAGCTCACAGACACCTTGGAAAGAAGAGCCAAGGACCTATCTGAGGAAGTGCATGGTGACATGCCATACTGGGGGGCGGGGGGACCAATGTTCAAAACTAGAATCCAGAATCAGGACAGGGCCTTTCAGAAGGAGCTAAGGAGAGAGGAATATCAATCCTACTACTGCCCTGTCCTTGTTTTCCTTCCTTTACAAGAAAATTTAAAGAAATGCTGGCTAGTGAGCAGCTCACCCAGAAACAGGCAGCATTTTAGGTTGGCCCAGGCTGTGCTACAGCCCTGGCTTCTCCTGACCGATAGAGTCATCATGGCCTGACACCCCCTGCCCCAAGGAGGGAGTGGTGGTGACGGTGATGAACTGCACGATCTGTTATTTCATACCCTGCTAAGCAGCAGGGAAGACGCTCGGAACCAGGGAATCACGGAAACAAAGCAAGGAGAAAAAAGGTAGGAGTAGAACAGAAATAGAAGCCTCAAACTCCCACTGTCAGCGGCCCCTGAATATAAGACAACAACTGCCATGATTCTGGATGCTAAACAGAAACAGGAAAATTATTTTTCTGGTTTCAGGCACCGGGTTACAGAAAAAAGTGGAGAGGCTCCTTTGGGGGGAGCTGGCTCTTTGGAATGGGCCCAGATGGGCAGAGATCACCACGGAAGTGGCTGCGGGTTCTTACAATTAGTGCCCCGGCACAGACAGGCACAGGCTGCTCTGCCATCGGCAATATGAGCCTGACTCACACTGAGTGCCGGCCTCAGGAGCCTCGTCCAAATAGGTCTTGCTGCATTTTCTAACAAGGCAAACACCACCATATCGCTTTTATTGAACACAAAATGTGTCTTTATCTTAGGTATACAGACGACAACTGGCTTCTGCACGTACCAGGTTCCCGAGTTACTGATTAACAGTCCTAGCAGACACATTTATGTAAAACGCCCGAGGTTGTTTTCTTCCTCCTTGGTCAAGCTTAATTTGGCAGACAGTAAAAATAGCTGTATTTTCACCTGAAGGCACCCCAGTTTAGAGCCCTGGTACATGGTGAGTTCTAAGGGAGGGACGGGACAGGAGAGCCACTCTCAGTGGGCGTGGTGAGCAGGTGATCCAAGCAAGGCACACCTGACTTGTAACGAGTGCCCCCCCACCCCACCCTCTGCCCCCTGAAGCACACCGCCCACCACTTCACAGCACCAAAGGTCATCCTTATAGATCTGGAAAGGACTGTGGGGGGGACCTGGGCTCCGCCAAGCAGTCCCCAACGGTCCCTGCTGTTCTGTAACACCGCCGCAAGCCACCCAAAAGTCAACCACCAAGGGTCCTGAAAACTACCACCACATCCACTGAGATGGGCCATTTGGCAAACGTGAGGCCAGAGACTTCCCCAGGGGAGAAGGGGAGGCGGGGGCCTGGCCTGCAGGGCTGTGACTAGAACTCTGTTAGGCAGGCAGGGCTGGAGTTCAGGAAGACAACTTCCTTCCATGGTCAACTCTACTAGTTCTAGCCGGCTTGTCACTGAAGCTGAATCCAAAAACAAGTCTCCAACAGCATGACCAATCACCTTGCCAGTGAAACAGGAAGAGACAGGCTAATCCTTGCTATGAAAGGCTGAGGTGGGAAACTAGGTGGGAGATTAGCCTTGGAGATGGAGAGGGTACGCAGGGAGCCTCCAACACGTCAGGAAGGACGGAAGGCAGCTGATTGCTCCCCATCCACTGAGCGGGGTTCAGCTGCCCAAAGCGGTGGGTTTATTTACAGCCCCGCCAGTTTGGAGAATGGAAGGGCTCTCAGCAAACTCTGAAAGCCCGGCACACTTGGCCTAGGGCTCACTCCTGCCTCCCTGCTGTCGTCCTCAGCCAGGAGCGCCCCTGAGATCACAGCACAAACAGACCCCAGCCTCCTAGCAGCTCGCCAAGAAACACCGTGGAGATGAGGAGAGGTGGCTGTAGAGTCGTAGCCCCCGGGTCCGCTCTCAGTGCCACTTTGAAGGGTGACAACCTCTCCTAGCTTCAGTTTCCTCACTTGTAAGATGGGAATAATAATAGCACCTCTTCCGTCATTGGGTTTTTGGGGACTTAATGAGTTAAGCCACATAGGCCAGTGCCCAGTATACAGCAGACTCTTGGTTTTTGTTAGCTGCCATTGTTACTCCCAAGACAGAGACCTGAAGGACAGAAGGCAGGACTCCCTAACTGCTGAGACACCTGGAAGCAACATGGGCATTATGTAAGGTTGCTAGCAGAGTCTATAAACAGTTTTTCCTTCTACACAATGAACTGAGGTCTTTTTGAAGAACCAACAAGTGACAGGGAAATAGGGTAAAAGAGGTGTCTGTTTCCCTTAGGTACTGCCGGGCCACCTCCTGAGGATGCCAGGCTGCTGGGCGATGACCCAGAAGGGCCGAGGGCGCTGCCCCCTAATGAGGCACAACCTCACAGCTGCCCCAGTGATCCGCCCCACCACGGCAGCAGCTGGAGCTGACGACCACCAAGAATCCTTCTGCCAAGCCCTCACCCTCCCTACCCTTCTCCCAGGTCTGCACAGGGGAAAGGTCTTGCTGAGGAATTCCTTTTGCTCTCCAAGACGAATTCTGGTGACCCTTAGCTCCTGATTCTACCTGGATAAAAATGCCGAACATGCCAGCGTCACTCACCACGTCATGCCCCTAGTCTGGCACAGGGCACTCCGTAGGCCTGGCATATAGGGGACATGGAATGAATGAGTGAACGAATGAATGAGTGAATGAACGATTTGTCTTGCACCTTTCACCTCAGTTGGAAAAGCTGTTTCCAGTCTACCTTGCGAGCAAGCTGCAGATACAGGCTTAGCTGGCTATTCTGTGAAGCAATGGCAAAGCACTATTAAGAAAAAATATGAAGACCCTGTCAGTCTTAAGTTCTTAAGGAAGGGTGTCACTCCCACTTCTGTCAGTTTAAGTCCTTCAAGAGATCTTGGCTCATCCTGAACTTTCCTGAAATGGTTGAGGGCAGTCCCTGGTATCAGGGCCATCACTCTATCCCAGAAGGGATCCATGTGACTAGGAGATCATCTTGGGAAAGAATGAAGCAAGCAAAAGGAGCTCAGGGGCCCGAGCCTGGCTGGGCCAGGGAGAGTCGGCCGCGCAGCCCCAGAAGACACTTTCTCCAGAGGGCCTTCCTGAGAGCCTTTCCTTCAGATCTGTAGGCCTAGGGTACTGTGCCCACAGCCTTGAGGAACTCATGGTTACCCATGGCTGCCCAAGGGTACTTGGACAGGGCTTTTTTGGGGGGAGGGGGTGGGGCCGGAGAATATTGATCCTTTATGAACTACCCATGATACACCTATTCTCAGAAGCAAAAGTCCATTTCTACCCATTAAGAACAACTCGAAAAGAATCTTGCATGCTCCAAAATCCTCCAGGCTGACAAGGTATCCCAGGCTACCAAATGGACTCATTTCAGGGTTAAATGGAAAAGTTCAGAGGGAACCAAGACACTACCAAAAAGTAAGGCTAATGGAAATGTTTTTTTTCCCCTAAGGAAATGCAATTGAAAAGCACTGAAATCTTTCCTAGGCTATTCTCAATTTATGGTCTTTAAGCAGGTTGTGTCCCTGGGAAAGGTTCTGATGCCTTGGACACCAAGAACAAAGCTTTCCACATCACCGCCACACACACCCAGGTGCAAGCTCTAGGGGAAACGTGTGTGCGTGTGCATGCACTTACACGTGTGTGGGGCAGCGGTGGGGATGCCCTTCTCCAGCTTCAGAAAGCCTCTAAGGTCTAGGAGGCTGAGGATGCGTAAGGGCACCCTAGGGAGTGAGCCACCTTTTCCAACCAGGATCCTAGCTTGGACATGCAGCACACCACTGATATAATGAGAAAAAAGCCACTGAGGCCAGCAGGGGAACAAGGAGGGAAGCAGTACTGGCCTCTCAAAACTAAAAGAGTTACAGCCCTGACGGCACACAGCAGCAAGCTTCCTGGCTGCGAGCTGATAAGGCTTTCCAGAAGAGTGGATAGGAAAGTTGGTATTTCCTGGAGGAGGAAGCCACTCCCTCAGGGAGCCAAGGCAAGGGTCCAACAGCAGAAGGGAAGGGCAGGCTACAAATACCGTCACGGTCCACTCACTGGCCGGTCCCAGTGGGTCTCTCAGCCCCTGCCAGACCAGCTCTCAGGGGAGGAAGCCCCCAAGGGCTGTAGCCCCCAAGGTCCAGCCGCTGCGGATGCAGGTTCACTGGGCTTGGGGGCCGAGCTTGCTACAGCTGGCATAGTCCACTTCGGTAAAATGCATTTCCCTTAAGCTGTCTGTGGCTCGGCTTCCTCACCTGAAAAACGGAGACAGTAACACCACCGACCTCTTGGGATTCTTATAAAGATTAGATGATTAACGCCTTGAAAAGCAGCACAGTGCCAGGCACAAAGTAAACAGATAATACATTATAAGTATTATTGCTGCTGTAAAAAAAATAAATGGCTAGAAGGAAAAGCACTGTATTGTAGAGTGGGGGGGGAGGGGGTGCTGGGGGCGCCCAGCATGAAGTCAGCAGCGTGAGACTGACATCCGCAATGGAGACTTCACCGGAAACCACTGATTGCCACCCGCAAGACTCACATTCTACGGGACCAAGATGCAGCTGAGGGTACACAGATTGATGAATTTAAGATGAAGAAAAAAACCCAAAACACCCAACAACAATTTTACATAGCATTTATATTAGCTGCAAATATATCTCCTGGACAGAGATGAACATACTAGTCAAATTTCAAAAAGGGCTGCATCATAAAAAACTGAACACAGACCAAAAGATTTATACAAAAATGTTAACTACTGTCTCTGGATAGCAAAAGAATGGGTATTATTTACTTTCTATAAAGAAGAGATATTCCTGTAATTTAAAAAGTAACTCCTGTAATTTAGAATGAAGCCATGTTTTTCTATGTGAGAACCCGGTTGTACCCTAGGAGTAAGTGGCCTGGGATACAGCAGAGCTGCACTAAATCAGGGTTCGGAGAACGCCACTCTTCTGGCCCCTGACCACGCTGGGCGTGGTCCCCACACTGGTGTCAGTGAACACTGGGCTAACCCCTCATCTACAGACACCAGCCCTCGCCATCTTCATTGTCAGCATTTTAGTTATGATCGTCCTGTGTTGCGTCCCGCTTTTTGGAGCGTCTCAGCTCTGGGGAGCCACAATGTAAGCAGAATATAGATTTTTCCCCTGCGGCTAACCACACTGACCACGGGGAAGTGGGTGCCCATGGGCGCTGGGCCACAACAGCTGGGGCTGCAGGCAGAGCCACACGGACTGTGCTCGGGCCCTGGGCCGGCCTCGGCACAGCTAATGCCTCACTGCCATTTGGAAGGACGCATCGTAGTGAAAGTCCCCCGCCACCCTAGGTGACCTCACTCACAGGGCGGTCCCAACACCACGGTCCTGGCTCCAATCCTAGAGACGACCTGATCTATCCCACCTGCACCTTCCAGTTTCCCTGGATGCCTTTTACCCAAAGCAGCCTTCCTTTCCTTGCCCACCAAACTAATTTCTTCATTGTTTACATCAACCTAACTTTAAAAAGCTTATGCGAGATGTGAACGAAAGGCATGCAGTACTGGAGCAGAAAACCCGGGCTGCACCTGGGCGCGAGTGGTCTGGGAGCAGGGTAGGACTTCAAACACCCCTGTTTCCTGGGCCAGCCCGGTCCAGCCAACTGAGCACACTTCCCTGACCAGCTGAGTAAACTGGATCTGCAAAGAGCAGCTGCCCTTTCATACTCCATTACCCCTGAGCGCTGGGCAGGCCAAGGCTTTTGAAAAGGCAAAACAGAGTGTTTTACATGAAGCATTTGACCAAAACAGATTGTGTCTCTACATCCAAGAAGATGGAAAAACCCAAGGCCATCTTTAGGAGCCTTTGGTCCCCCAGTGTCCTCGTGACCAGACTGTCTTCATGTGACGCCAGTTCCCAGACCTAGTGCAGTCACAGGGCAGGGGCCGGGGCACAGGCGCACGGGACTTCATCTAAGCACGGGCCTAGCTAAGCAGATCTATCAAGTTAAAGCCTGAGGTCACTAATACGGGGAATGAGAATCAAAACTGGTGCCAAGAGCCCAGTTCACTCACTAAAGGCCAATCGCATCTGCTTTTGTGAAAAGAAAGGAAAAGAGTTGCAACTGAGTGTCCCAGAGAACACACGTCATACTCAGAGAGCCCACCTCTTTACCGCTGTTAACAATGCAAGTTATTATTAATATTATATATATAATATAAAATATTATATAAAAATATTAATATTTTGAAGTATTTCAAGGGTATTTCCTAAAGGAATGCAAATGAGCATGAAAGTTAAGAATACAATTTGAACCAGATAGACCTGGGTTCAATTCATGGCTTAGTGAGTTACTCTTTGACTTTAGGCCAGTTCATTCACCTCTCTGAACCTGTGTCCTCATCTCTGAAATAGGAAACCACCAAGACCACTGTATGGATTAAAAAAAATAATGTACACAAAGCACCTGAACAAGATCTAATTAGAAACAGTAACATTTATTTAGTGCTTGGCACTAAATTACACAAGGCATTTCACAATTGTTGAACGAGTGAGTGGTGAGATTCCAAAAAGAAAGGAAGACAAAGTTAAAAAACAAAAACAAAAACAAAACTTCTACTCATTCATGGGAGGCCCCATGACACACGGAAGCATGTCAGGCTCTGGGTCAGACACCTGGGGAACCACAGGCAAAACATTACAGCCTCTCTAAGACTCAGGTTCCATATGTGTAAGATCTGGGATAACACCACTTACCTGGAAGGACTATTGCAAGAATTGAAGCCATGCCCATAAAGCTCTCAGCCCAAAGCTGGGCACCTCACTAGGTGCTCAATAAATGGTAGTCACTGAGGAGCACAGGCTTTGGGGTTAGATTGGTGGGTTTGAATCTCAGCTCTACCACCTCCTAGCTGTGAGACCATGAACAAGTTTCATGCTTTCTCTGCTTGAGTTCCTTCATCTACATGACGGGGATGAGAAAAGATCTACCTCAGAGGGTTGTTCTCAAGACTAAATGGGTTAACACATAAAAATGCCTGACACACCGTAACCACTTGATAATTATTAGCTCTTTTATTTAACTATTATTTATTAACTATTCGACAATTAATATTAAATGTTCAAAAGCTTAGACCACTGGCTTCAAACTCTTCTTGTCCTCCTGGTTTTAATCTAGGAATTGGTATCAAACACCCAGATTCTCCCATCCCACCTGCAGAGAGGCTCAGAAACAAAGCCTGTCTGTCCAGTAAGAGGTCAAGAGGGAATTCTTTATAGCTCCAAGTTCCCGGAGCCTTCTTCCTGGGCAGGTCACCAGAAAAAGTCATGAATTTTTCAGCTGCTAATGAAGCTGATTAGGAAGGCCTCTTTCTCCACTGGGCTCAAAAGCCCAACGTACAGTTTTCATTATGAAGACTCTATCGCAGTGGTCCTCAAAGGCAGGTTCTGGGCCCCTAGGGAACATCTGGTAATGTCTGGACAACATTTTTGGTTGTCATAACTGAGCAGATACCACTGGCATTTAGTGGGAAGAGGCCAGAGATGCTGCGAAGCATTGTACAATGCACAGGACAGTGCCCCATTGCCCCCGCCAAAATTATCCGGCCCAGACGTCAATGTGCTGAGGTTGAGAAATCCTGCCTTATAGGAAATTTGCTTATGACAAAGTAAGTTGGGAGGAAAACAATACACAATGGAATCTACACTACAATGGCAGCCAGGTGCAAATGACACGTGCACGTAAGTAAGACCTGTCTAGGAAATAAGAACACAAAAAAGATTTGAGATGATGGGGTATCTGGACTATGAATGGGAAAACATTTTTTTTTTCTATGAGAGTCATTACTATGTTTAGGGACCAGACCACTCAATGGAGGCAAAAATGACCCAAAGCTGCATCTCTCAGTTCTGATAATTCACACACCTGTGACTGCCAGTATCACAACAGTGCTCCACAGTGAATATTCTGCTCAGAACCCAGACCAAAAAATAACGTGAGGGAGTGAAAAGTAGTGCAAAACAGTCTTTTCTGCAAATTCAAACCCAGAGTTTAACACTTGAAAAAGCTTATTCCAGAAACTCACCCTGTCTTCTCTCCTGCATATCTTTATTTTTTTAAACTTTCTATTTATACTGGAGTATAGTTAACTGTTGTGTTAGTTTCAGGTGTACACAGTGATTCAGTTATACACATACATGTATCTATTCTTTTTCAAATTCTTTTCTCAACCAGGTTGTTATAAAATATTGAGCAGAGTTCCCTGTGCTATCTTTAAACTTCTCATCTTCAATCACTCAACAAGTAGTTACTGGGGAATCAAGTGGTCAGTCAAATTAGACAAGGTCTCTACTATCAGGATGCTTTCAGACAGTGGTGGAGACCGTAATTCTCTAACTAGAGCCAAGGCTGTAAAATTACAAACCCAAGAGTCCTATGAAGGACAGAAGCTGACCCAGACCGGGGTGGGGGTAAGGTATCACTCAGCATCACTGAAATGACACAGGAGTGAAATGGGAAGGATTAATAGGTTATTTGTACTGAGTCAAGAGAGGTGTGAATTTTCCAAGCCATACAGAGGAAATACCATTTGCAAAAGCCATATGGGAGGAGAGGCCCAGAGAGGCTGAGAAACTGAAACAGAATCTGCTGGCAAGGCTAGACCCTGAAGGACCTCTCAAGACCTTTTGGAATGTTGGTCTTTATTCTAAGAATAATAGAAAACCATTAAGGAGGGCAAAAGAAATGTTTGAGCCCTTAACTTGTATAGGTTCTACTCTGGCACGCCCAAGTATTAGGTGAGGAACTGCTTCCACAAAAACCTTTTTATCCTCAGGTAAATCAAAACTTCTGGCCTATCACAAAGAAACCCAGGCTGGTAGCAAAGCCTCCACTAAATGGAAGCCAGTAGACCATGACAAAAGTAAGAAAGAGCAGTTTCCCCTCCAAAGCAAGAATCAGCAAGCTCCAAGCCTGATGGGCCATGAAGGTCCCTGCCCTCCCTAAGATAGGGAAAGGGGTCCCTGCAGTGCTGAGAGAAACAGCTGGGGTCAGAGCCCTTACCAAGAGCCACGCATCCCAGGAGGACCCCATAAGCAGCCCGCCTTCTCCTAGTTGAGGGGCCAAGTTCAGGCTGGATCAGACCACAGGCAACCGTCCCATTTGCCCCCAGTTTCTGCACCTTCATCTAGATAGGCCCTGAGATTTCATGCTTTCTGTAGATCTTTCTGGAAGCACTACTACCTACCAGCTACCGTGCTAGGTCTGGGAACCATATTGTCTCCCTCTCATATCCCTTCCTTACTCATCTTCCTCTTCTTCCTCCCTTTCTAGAGACCTCCCTCCTGTGGCCACTGGGTCTGTCTCTCTTCTCATAGCAAAGAGTCTATGTGACCAGACCTACTTGCTGAGTCAGAAACCACAAGTTTCCCGATTCTGACAGGGCTGGCTGAAGTTTTAAAGATGTTGGCCCAAGCCCATGTGAGACATAAGGGCACTTTTCCAAGGAATTCCATGAAAATGCCCTTTGGGCACTAGAAGATTCAACTGAACGTCCCAGAACGTGTGCTAAGAGATGCAAGAGGAAGGACGAAGGTTAAATGAATTAACTGAACAAAGATCAAGTGAGGATAAGATATAAAGAAGTATTTCACAAGACAGTCAACCCTTGCCATGAAGAAGGCAGAGATCAGGATAAACCAGGAGACCAAGAAGGAAGCAGCACAAGGTAGGCCAAGCGTGGACCTTGGCCAGACTGGAAGGCAGCAACGGGGCAGAGCCCTCGGGCGCTGGCACCTACCCCGGTGGAGGAGCCTCAGGGGCACCGTCATGGAGAACAGGCTCTCAGGTCACACACGGTGTTAGAATGTTTGCTCGCCACTTACTAGCTCTGACCTTGGGCAAACTCTTCTTTAGTGAGACCCACCTCATAGAGCTGTCACGCTGACTAAATGGATATACAGTGTTCAGCACCAGGCGTGACACAGCAAAAACTCAGTTAGTAGCAGCTCCTTGGAGCCACTCCCAGGGTTCTGTACAGAGGGGATGAGGAGGAACAGGGACCCAAGGTAAAGCTGGGAGTAGAATGCTGCAAAGACACCTGTGCAGGCAGAGGACATTGGGGGAGGGGACGCTCAGCCAGTCAGCACATACTTGGAATCGAGTAGTGAACATGACATACAAAAGTCCCTGCCTTCAAGGAGCTTACATTCCAGCAGGAGGAGAAAGGCAGCCAAAGGGACATGTGAACAATGTGTTGGTAAGAGAAAAGAGGTGGACATAGTGGGGAGAGTGTGCCAGGCTGTGGTACTTGGTTAAATGGGGCAGAGGGAGAGGGGAGGTGGCTGGAAGGCCTCTCTGACTAGGTGACTGACAGCTGAGCAAGAACCACGAGAGGACACAAGCCCAGTCGACTTCGGAGGAGAGGGAAAGGGAATGGCAAATACCAAGGCCGGGGTGGGAATGGGGCAGCCTGTGAAGGTGGAGCAGTGCATGGGGGCAGCCCGCTCATGGAGGGCCTGGCTGGTCACCCTAAGGACTGGCTTTTACTCTGAGTGATAAGGGAAGCTTCTAGAGGGTCTGGGGAGAAAACAGACAGCAGGGGGCAAGAGCAGGAGGAGGGAGACCAGTTATAAGGCTACAAACTGCAGATGACATGACTTTGGAGTTGTCCGTCCTATGGTTGTCTCAGACGGGTGGGGATTCTCAGGGTAGATCAGGAATGACCCTCAGCAACTGGCTTCCCCACCTTTCCCCTGAGGGCTTCCGGTCTTCACCACCCCCCATCCAACCACAAGCAAAAATTCAGAAAAGTGGTGTGGGCCAAGGGAGGGTGCTAAGTCCCTGTTGCCCATACACTCTACGTGGTATATGACTTTGTTTACGGCTTCGCCACAGTCCTATAATACCAATATTACAGATAAGGAAACAGAAACTCAGGGAACTGGAGAAACTCCACCTAGATTCCTAAGCCAATGCGGCTTTAGGTGGCACCAGGCAGTGTCCTTGCTGAGACATTCTGTCATCTGATGCCTGGCAGAGAAAGAAGGTACTGAGCTGGACTTTATCTATGCTGAAAAGTCTTCTCGGGGCAATGACGATGCCTGATCGGAGTTTCTGATGAAAAAAAAGCATAAAAGGCTCAAACAAGCCAAGCTGTAATTCCAGACCTCAAGCCAGTTAGCCAGAGATGCCAGACGGTTAAACTCCTTTCTCGTTTATCCCTGCGCTGAGTGATGAGAGCAGCGTCAGACACCAAAGGGAGTGTGCAGGGGCACCATGCCATGTTACCAGCCGGCACTCTGACTGTGGACTGAGGAAAGGCCGCTCACAGCATCTTGCTGGTTGGCCAGTGACCCGGCAGGGCTCTCCTGGAACAGGTGCTCCCCCCTTTTGCTTCTTCAAATTACAAAGAGCAAGAAAAGGGGCACTTTTTTACAGGCTGAGAAATCCGGTTCAAAGGCCAATCAGGCTTCTGAACTCCATGGGGGCATCCCAAGGACTCTGCTGGAGCAGAATTCATTTTATTTTACGTCGATACATTGTCAGATATCGGTCCTAACCCAGAAGAATAAAACCGCAGTATCTGGACTCACAAGAGTTAAATAGCAAGGGAAGGGGCTCAAAGGGAAAGGGGACCAGACATGGAGCATGAATTCACAACCACCTTTCGAACTGGTGATATTTCCATCCATCCAGCAAATATTTACTGAGCATATACCACGTGTCAGCACTGTTCTAGGTTCTGTGGAAGCAGAGATGAAGGAGAGAAAAAATCACCTTCAGGAAGCTTACAAGGGGAGGCAGGCACACTCAAAGATCGGGGAGGTTAAACAATCTGCCCAGGTCCTCGTGTTAATAAGGGGATCTGAACGCAGTTTTTATCACACTCCACTTCACCTGTCTACTAGGAAAGTGGTACCCTGTTATAACCACCAGGTTTTTGTGTTTGTTTCGGTGGCTGGGGGCAAGGCAGAGGGAGGAGGTGGAGGGAAGGTGTCTGGGAATTGCTGTGGAATCAGTGCTGGATCGCAGTAGCAGGCCATAAAGAAGAAATGCATTTAGCTTGGAATCAGGACTTACATCCTAGTCAAAACTCGTGGACCCTGGGCAAGTCACTAAACCTCACTGTACTTCAGTTTTAGTATCTCTAAAAAGAGGGATTCGGCCTAGCAAGGAATGGTAAAACGGCCTCATTTTACCTAACAATTCAAGCCTCACTCATAGCGGCTGCCTAGGCTCCTTCGGTAAGGAGGATTCTGAAGCCAAATTTGGGGCTGAGCAGCTAGAGCCAGAATTGATGAGTGATGTCTGCCATGAGCTCGGAAGGGTGATCAGCTGAGAACTCTATAACATTCCCAATGATTTGAGGTATCTGAGTGGGAGCCATTTCAATTTTGGTGAGAGAATTTCTTTCTTTCTTTTTTCTTTTAAACATCTTTATTGGAGTATAATTGCTTTACAATAGTGTGTTAGTCTCGGCTTTATAACAAAGTGAATCAGCCATACATATACACATATCCCCATATCCCCTCCCTCTTGCGTCTCCCTCCCTCCCACCCTCCCTATCCCACCGCTCTAGATGGACACAAAGCACCGAGCTGATCTCCCTGTGCTATGCGGCTGCTTCCCACTAGCTATCTATTTTACATTTGGTACTGTATATAAGTCCATACCACTTGGTGAGAGAATTTAAAAACCTCGGACTTCATGACTTTCTAACCAATTCACAGAACTTTCCTTTGAAAGACAGATGGCCTATCTTCTGACCTAAGACTGGAGATATTGTTGTGTTTAATTTTCACTTTAAACAGTTTTGTTACTATGGCATATTCATAAGAACCTAGAGTTTTGTTATTTAGAATGCTTCACTGAACATGAGTTCCCCCATCACCCCTGGGACTTGGGAGTAGAGTTTCTGAAGATCTCCCCACCCATGTGCCATTTTGCACTGTGGCTTTGTCACCCACCCATCAAGAGTAAAGTCCATTTCCCCTCCCCTTGACTCTCTGCTAGCTAGACCTGTGGCTGCTTTGACAGAGAGTGTGGTGGAAGTGATGTGCTGAGACTTCTGAGCCTGGGCAGTAAAAAAGCCGGGGAGATCATTACCTTGTAGTTGCAGAAGATTTGGGGAAATCTGGGTGAAAGGTATACAGAATTGTTTGTACTATTTCTGCAAAGTTTTTGTAAGTCTGGAATATTTTCAAAATTAGAAGTAAAATGAAAAGTTTTTTGTTCGTTTGTTTTTTAAAGGAAAGCCTGGCAGCTGCCACTTTTGCACTCTAACGCCTAAGGAGCCCAGACCTCCTGAGGCTGTCACACTGTGAGGCCCAAGTCAGCCACACTGAGAGGCCACGTGGAAGGAGGGAGAGGGGGAAAAGGGATACTGGATGGGGGATTTTCTTTTTTCTTTTTTTTTTTTTGCACTCAAAAGAACAATTCCTTGTTATGATGAACCAGAAGTACAAGATTTCACTGAAACTGAAAACAGGTGACAGAATACGACTGAACTTAAATTAACTTCACGGGAAACAAGAGGGTCAAACCAAGCCAGTAAGAGTGGAAAAGCCCAAGCCTGGACGGGACACGCATAAACATAGTAGCTTCTCAGCACGGGCATCACGTGACCCCTCCCAGCAGTGAGACAGCCAGCAGTCATGCTCCCATCCTTCTCTCTCTTCCAAAGCATCTGCCAAACCGAACAGCTTCTTCCTCTGTATTATTGGTGTGAGCCAACCCAATGGTGCCCCTTTAGACAACTATAAATATGAAAGCCAAGAAAGAAAGTTTGTAAATCCCATTCAAGGGTAGAAAGTACATATATTCAACTCAGCAAACTGGTTATCTCCTATGTTCCAGGCCCAGGGAGCAGAGATAAATCTTTCCTGCCAAGTCCTGCCCAAATTATAGAATCTCTAACGCCAAGATTTGGGGTGATTTACTACATAGCAATAGATAACCAAAACATATGTCAAGCTTCCACCTGTGGCAAAAAGCCTTAAGTTCTGGTTTGGCAAGACCTGGCTATCCAAATGGGTCTTTGAACACAATCCTTGGGCTGACACATGCTCCTTGCCTAAGTGCTTTTGTATCCTGAGTTGCTTTTTTTTTTTTTTTTTTTTCGTGGTTCGCGAGCCTCTCACTGTTGTGGCCTCTCCTGTTGCGGAGCACAGGCTCCAGATGCGCAGGCTCAGTGGCCATGACTCACGGGCCCAGCCGCTCCGCGGCATGTGGGATCTTCCCGGACCGGGGCATGAACCCGTGTCCCCTGCATCGGCAGGCAGACTCTCAACCACTGCGCCACCAGGGAAGCCCCTGAGTTGCTTTTTAAACAGCATCCCTACTCTTATTTCAGTAAGAAATCTCCCTGCATATCTAAGAATATTAGAAGATTCCCCCCCTTTTTTGTAGTAGGGTTTTTGCTCCTTGTGCTGCCTCTGTTCCCTCAGTGTCCCTTTTTCCTGTCTGTTTTGGTCACCATCTATCATCTGGGGCCTTTACTCAGGTCTCCGATGATCCTCTGTTGTTGGTTAATATTTAAGGCTGAGATTCTGTCACTTGCAATCTTAAGAGTCTTGACCAACACAAATGGTGGAAGCCTAAACTAAAATAGTATGAGCAAGGTTGACTGGAGTCAGACATTAAAGAGGTAAATTAGAGAGAACATGAAAACTAACTGAATTTGGAGAGAGGAGATGCTTTGAAAGAAGTCTGTATGGGGTGCAGCTGAAGCACTTAGGAGTGGTCAATTCTATGGGAGGTGTGGGATACAGGAGGGAAAGCTTCACAGAAGTGCTGATATTCTGTTTGATCTCTCCGTACAGTTGGGCAGAATGGGAATGAGGAGTAGGGAGTGAAGGGAGCAGCATGGCTGGTTAGAGGCCATCCTCGATGGTGACATCCTTAACTCCAAGCCGAGGGAGTTACTGGATGAGACATCTGGTGGTCTTAGAAGGGGATGGGTATAATTTGCATATGGGAGAGAGGTGAATTGTTAAAAGGAAAGATTGGAGCGTGGTGGACTATCTGCCAAGATGGCCACCAATGATTCCTCTCACTCTGTATTCACATGCTGTTCCTCCTAGTAAGATGGAATCTATTTTACACCAATGTTTATAACAGCCATTATTTATTATTCAAAATAGCTCAAAAGCAGATACCCAAATGTCCATCAACTAATGAACAGATGAATAAAATATGAACAGATGAATAAAATATGGTATATCCATACAATAAAATATTATTTGGCAAATGAATGGAGCACTGATAGTTGCTACAACGTGGCTGAACCTTGAAAACATTACACTAAGTGAAAGAAGCCAGTCATAAGAGAGCGCATATTACGTGATTCCATTTATAAGAAAAGTTCAACACAGGCAAATCAATAGAGACAAAAAGTAGATTCGTGTAGGAGGAGAGTTAAGGAAATCGGGAGTGATTGCCAAAGGGTTTCTTTTCGGGGTGATGAAAATCTTCTGGAATTAGACAGTGCTGATGGTCACACAACTCTGTGAATACACCAAAAACCACTGGATTGGACACTTTAAATGGGAGAATTGTATTGTATGTGAATTCTATCTCAATAAAGCTGTTGCCAAAAACGCAGGAGTGGGGGGAGATGGCATCTATTTCCCCTCCTGCTGAATCTGGCCAGCCTTTGAGCAACAGAATACAGGGTACGTGAGGCGGTGCCAGCTCTGGGCCTAGCCGTTAAAAGCCTGGCAGCTGCTACTTTCACACTCTTGGAAGCTAGTTGCCGTGGAAAGGGAGATGTGTAGAGAGAGGCCTCATGGAGCTATACCCAGGCCTTCGTCACGTGAGCGAGGCAGTCTTGGACATTTCAGCTCCAGCCAAGGTGACAGCTGCATTAAGTCATGCAAGTGACCCCAGGAGAGATCCCCTAAAGCCAACTCACAGAATCATGAGAAATAATAAATCACTGTTGTTTTAAGCCACTGAGTTTCAGGGTGGTATGTTATACAATAAATAACTGAATCACAACCTCTCTGAGCCTCAGATTCCACCTCTATAACACGGGACTAATGCTTCAGGGTCATTATGAAGATTATGCCAGTGAAGCTAATGCCAGTGCAAGAAATACTAGTTGGTATAGTTGTTATTATTATTAAAAATCTCCCCAGGAGATCCTTGACGTATTGCAGGTGTGCTCCCTGGGAAGCCTCATTCCCACAAGCACCTGCTGCTTCCAATCACATGGTTTCCAAAAAGCTGGTTTCCTGAGAAAAACAAAGGCTTAAAAAAAAAAATACTGGGGCTTCCCTGGTGGGGAGAGTCCGCCTGCCAATGCAGGGGACACGGGTTTGAGCCCTAGTCCGGGAGGATCCCATGGGCCACGAAGCAACTAAGCCCGTGTGCCACAGCTGCTGAGCCTGCGCTCTGGAGCCCGCGAGCAACAAGTGCTGAGCCCGCATGCCACAACTACTGAGGCCCGTGCTCCTGGAGCCTGTGCTCCGCAGTGGGAGAAGCCACCGCAATGAGAAACCTGCGCATCGCAATGAAGAGTAGCCCCTGCTCGCCACAACTAGAGAAAGCCCGCGCACAGCAACGAAGACCCAATGCAGCCAAAAATAAATTAATTAATTAAAAAAATACAATATCTGAAAAAGTGAAATTTGAACTAAAAAATAGACTACCAAAGAAGGTTCTGCTTAGATTAGCCATCTACCCACCGACTTGTCCATTCAACACTTTATTAAACTCTTACTAATTACCAGACACCAATTAAGAGTAGCTAAGACCCTAAAACAAATAATTTCCACCTAGGTAGCTGTTAACAGAAGGGACTACACACATGAACTTCAGCTGAGAGATGGCATATGCAGTAGTAGATACATCTAAAATCATCCTGCTAGAGGAAAAAACCCTTAAATTTCTGCAGAGAGCTCAAAGACACATGCTTAGAATGCAGGCCCCAAGAATGATTCCGACTGGGGATTCCAGGAGCAATATAAAGAGAAAGAAATGAAAGGGGTCCCTAAAAAGCACATCCCTTAGAGAGAGGGGAGTCAGAGGGTCCCATTCACAGAACCTGGACCCCAGGTTGAGAGAAGAACTTGACCACCTGGCATCCCCTGCCATACCTGGTATAGAACAGGTCTGGGCAACTAACGATGCACAGGCTGATGACAGAGAGAGAAATCCTGTAGAAAAGGATGTTAAACTGCTTTCAACTGCATTTATGAAATCATTGATAAATTGATAACACTGAAATAAAAAAGCCTTTTAATCCTAAGAAGAATTAAGATATTTTTTTTTCCCTCAAAAACGCTGATGTAATACTTAAATTACACCAAACGTAAGAAAGAGGGCCAAACCTGTATTTTCTGCATGAGGGGACAAGGTCCACTGAGCCCAGGAAGCACTTATTCTAGACAAGCTCTATAATGTTCCAAATCCACTGAATGGTAATTACAGTCAGTATAAACAATACAGGCCCAGAAGTGGCCTACAAACCATACAGCAGGAGGGCTGTGGGTGAAAGACACAACCTAGGGAGGCACTGGCCTGAATCTATTGTTTAGTACAAACGCTGGGCTGACTTTTTTTTTCATTGACATATAACATATACTAAAGTGCACAAATATTAAGTGTGTGGCTTGAAAATGTTTATACCCAGATTAAGATAAAAGAATACTCCTAGGGCTTCCCTGGTGGCACAGTGGTTAAGAATCCGCCTGCCACTGTAGGGGACATGGGTTCGAGCCCTGGTCCGGGAAGATCCCTCATGCTGCAGAGCAACTAAGACCATGCACCACAACTACTGAGCCTGCGCTCTGGAGCCCGCGAGCCACAACTACTGAAGCCCGCGCGTCTAGAGCCTGTGCTCCGCAAGAAGAGAAGCCACCACAGTGAGAAGCCCACACACTGCAACGAGGAGTAGCCACCGCTCGCCACAAATAGAGAAAGGCTGCACACAGTAATGAAGACCCAACGCAGCCAAAAACAAAAAACCAAAAAAACTCCTAATACCCCAGAAGTTTCCCTGTGTCCTTCCTAGTCAATAACAAACCCTATCCTAGTCTCCGACACCACAGCCAGGAGTAACCACTATTTTGATCTCCATCACCATAGATTAGTTTGGCTTAATCTTGAAATGCACATAAACGGAATCATATATTATGTGGTCTTTTCAGTCGGCCTTCTTTCATTCATCACAGGGTTACCTTGTTTTGAAGCAGAAACCCCAGAAACTGAGATTTATTTTCAGGAAATCCCCCTCTCATGTCATAGACCTGGATGCCAACTGCTCTGATTTATACTGGTTGCACTTCCTGCAGTCCTCCAAGCACATGTTATAACAATTTATAACAAAACAGAACCATGGATTGTAAAAGTTTTCCTTCAAGATAAACTAAATCTTTTAAAGCTATTCAAATCTATTCAATCTCAATACAGCCCCTGACTTGACCCCATAAAAGTAAAATCTTTCCCATATTGAGCGCACAATTCCTCTTAAACCTATTTTTCTTCCTTGGCATCCACCCATTTTAAAGAACCCTCAAATTCTGAAATAAAATGAATTGTCAGTTCTGTTACTACTTTTGATTAGTAAGGGGTTAAACTATAGGAAAATCTCGGAGGCAGCCTAAGGCCCTAAATTCAGACAAATGTGTCAGGTCAGAAAAGACAGGAAAGGGACAACAGTACAGCAATAACATACAGGTACAGATTCCACAGTCAAACTTTCAGGATTTAAATCTGGGGTCTGGCCATTTCTAGTTGGGTGGCGTTGGGCAAGTCGTTACTCCACAATGTGTCTCAATTACTTCATTGTAAAATGGGAATAACTTCATAAGACTGTTGCAAGGATTAAATGTGAATGTATATAAAGCTCTTAGGAGAGCACCTGGCACATAATAAGCACTCGGTAAGAATGAGCTATATTCAAAAGCTGAAAGCTCTAAGACAGCAACTAGTCTGCAAACCAAAAGGTCATAACGGTCACCAAGACATGTAGCACAGTGCTTCTCAAGATGTTTCCTTCCTAACCCTTCACAGACTGCTACTTTTTTGTAAAACGCAAGATTCCATGCTCGAATGTCACAGCAATGTCAAATTGCTCTCAAAGTTTTAAAATTTTTACTCTCACTTTCTGTATTTATCTCATTGCAGCCTGATAGCCGCTCAGGGACTGGCACTTGTCTGCACAGTAAACTTTGAGTAGCACTGTTCCAGCACACAAGAAGGACTCAGAAGCCTACTGACAACTCAGCTAGCAGGTTAAATAGAATTATGAAAACATATTAGTAAAGAAAACCCACCCCAATAGCAGGGGCAAGAGGATGACTTGAGGGTCAACAAGTTGAGACATAAAACAACCCCAACAGGCTAAACCTGTAAAGCAAAACTGGCTGCCAGAGCAAGAATCCAACCGGTACTTTGCCCCCTCTCACTGCTCGAGCAGATGCCTTCAGAAAACATGTCGGCCAGGAAGTCATCAGCCCCACAGGGGACAAGAGAAAGGAGGCAGAATTGATTCAGCCCTCCCAAGAAAGAAGTCCTTCTCAGGAGTTAGAAGCCACCCTAAGCAGTCACCAAGCTTTGGAAATGTCACATGGCAAACAAAGGCCAGAGTTTCTTCCCTGCCAAAGAAAACATGCAAACATTTCCATTGGTGACACTGGACTGCACACATGCACACCTACGTAATACACATACAGTCGCCCCTCGGTATCCACGGAGGATTGGTTTCAGGACCCACATGATACCAAAATCTGCGGTGGCGCAAGTCCCTTATATATAAATACCTTATATGAAAGGTATTTGCATATAACCTACGCACATCCTCCTATATACTTTAAATCATTTCTAGATTATTTATAATACGTAACACAATGTAAATGTCATTTAAATAGTTGTAAATACAACGTGAATGTTATGTAAGTAGTTTCTGGAGCACAGTAAATTCAAGTTTTGCTTTTTAGAACTTTCTGGAATTTTTTTTCCCCAAATATTTTCAATCTGGTGGTTGGTTGAATCTGTGGGTGCAGAACCTGCAGATATGGAGGACCAACTGTATACATGCCCCATTCACATCACAGTACCTGTGCTTTTAGGAGGCTCCTGAGGTCCGCCCGGCCAGCCATACTGTGGGTATCCTTGGTAGGGGTACCCCTGAGGAGGTGGGTAGGGTCCCCCCATAGGTCCTGGAGGGTAGCCCTCAGGCCCCATCGGTTGCTGTGGATAAGGTGGGTACGGAGCCGTCGGACCGGGCCCTGGATACGGTGGAGGGTTCCCTTGGTTCATCAGGGATCTGCTGAGTACACCTAAGAGACAGACAATGAAAGTTATTTGCATTTAATCTGGGGAAATCGTTAGGATAAAAACTGTAATCATGAGATCATTTACAAATTGCCTTAAAGATATCTTAAACCTCTTGCACATCTTCAGCTCTGCCCATTTTGTTTCCTTCTCACCATCACAATTGGCAAATATCTTATGTATCTGTTTGCCTTTTGTCTGCCCCCCCCACTAGACTACAGGCTGTGACAGCAGGAATCACATCAGTTTGGGGTCATCACCATGACCCTGGAGCTTAGCATAGTGACCGGCACAAGGCAGGCCCCAGTAAATGTGCTGAATGAAGAACCGATTATTATTTTGTTTTTTAATTCTCTAAAATATCCATAAATGTGACTGGATAGCTCTAAGAAGAAGGCAGAAAGTCTAACAGCATTAATTATGAATCAGATCAGCAGAGGCTGACCTGGTGACAGAAATCCTCCAACAAACAGGGCTGGGCCACAATGGGGTTTTCTAACAAGCAGCAACACTGGCAGTGAGTGACCAGTGAGTATAAAGCTTGCCCCCACCCTGGGCACTGGGTGATCTGCTTGCTCTCCTGAGACCCACAGCTCTGAGCAGTTGAGCAGTATGCTCGGTTGTCACTACACAAAGGGCAGAGATGTCCACAGAGCATGCCAAGCACCTCCTCTGACCATCCAGGCTCCCAGGACTCTGGAGCCCTCCCCAGGAGCCCCCACTTTGTTTTACAGGTTCCTGCTCTCGGTGGTTTGCTTCTGTGAGGGAGGCCATTTCTTCCCAGTCCCCAAAGCCTTTTATCCATTCTCTTGATTGGGCCTGAAGTCTGGAGGGGGCCAGCATCTCCTTTCTATCATCTCTGTAGCCCCCGAAGTGCCTGACACAATGACTTCCTGATTAAAAGCATTACTGGGGAATACAAAGTACATATATTCTGGATGAACATGATTGCTATCATCTTGTTGCCTTGTACTCACCCCTCTCCTGTACTGATATTTAACGTTTTACCTATCTGAGTAAGTTAATAGAGGGAAGAGTCTCATACTCAAAATTTAATAATTTCACCATTAGTTCTTTTTCATAATATGCAATCAATAAATTCATAAATGACTCTATAAGAAGAACAGAGTAGCCATAAAGTAAGGTTCCCTAGAAAATCTGCATTAAAACAGTGGACTTTGCTGGCTGCCCACGCAACAACCACATCCCCCTTCATAATAAGTCAGATTTCCAGTTAAGTATCCATTCTTTCTTCCTGTAGTTTATGTGCTTTGGGGGAAGCTCATTCCTTACCAGTTCCAGGGTGAGCCCAATCTAACCTAAGCCAATCCAGGTCACCCTTTCCTCTTTTCCATCAAGACTGATTCAAGGACTCCAGGACTAAGCCAATCACAAATGGCATCCTTTGGGCACTCGGATTAGTTCGAAAGTGGTTTGATCAGTTAAAATCTTGGGGCTTGGGCTTCCCTGGTGGCGCAGTGGTTAAGAATCCGCCTGGCAATGCAGGGGACAAGGGCTCAAGCCCTGGTCCGGGAAGTTCCCACATGCCACGGAGCAATGAAGCCCACGAGCCACAACTACGGAAGCCTGCATGACTAGAGCCCATCCTCCGCAACAAGAGAAGCCCACGCAATGAGAAGCCCACGCACCGCAACGAAGAGTAGCCCCCCACTCGCCGCAACTAGAGAAAGCACGCACGCAGCAAGAAGAGCCAACGCAGCCAAAAATAAATAAATAAAATAAATAAACTTAACAACAACAACAACAAAAATCTTGGGCCTCTCCTAACACACTCCCAACCTTCCCTTCCCCTTAACATAGTCAAATACACGGTCTAGCAAGGACATGGCCTACAAAATTGCTGACAGCCAATCTGCAGCCGTGAGGGAGCCACCAGCCTTAAGATGAAGTAGATACTTCAGAAAGGTAGAGCAGAAAGAAGGAAAGAAATGGGATTCCAGGGACTTCCCTGGCGGTCCAGTGGTTAAGACTCTGCACTCCCAATGCAGGGGGCCTGGGTTCGATCCCTAGTCAGGGAACTAGATCCCACATGCCACAACTAAAACAACAACAAAAAAGATCCCGCAGGCTGCAATGAAGGTCCTGCATGTGGCAACAAAGATTCCGTGTGCAGCAACTAAGACCCAACGCAGCCACATACACACATACATAAATACATAACTAAATAATTTTTAAAAAAATAAAGAAAGAAATGGGATTCCAGATGACTTTATAATAGCTCATAAATCAGATTAAAACCCAACCTAGGGCTTCCCTGGTGGCGCAGTGGTTGAGAGTCCGCCTGCCGATGCAGGGGACACGGGTTTGTGCCCGGGTCCTGGAAGATCCCACATGCCGTGGAGCAGCTAGGCCCATGAGCCATGGCCGCTGAGCCTGCGCTCCACAAAGGGAGAGGCCACAACAGTGAGAGGCCCCTGTACCGCAAAAAAAAAAAAAAACAGAAAAACAAAAAAAACCCCACCAACCTAACCTAAGCTACCTCTGTAGAATTTCCACTACTAGGAACCAATAGTAAGGTAAGCTAATGAACCCCTCTGATTGATGTTCAAGCAAGCAGACATTTATGCAGTGCTGACTGTGCCTGGCACTGTGCTAAGTAGTGGGGTATAGAAATGGATATGCTTCAAATCCTTCCCCTGGACAACAGGTTAAAAAGACAAACATAAGGATGGTAGTTTTTAGAAAAGGTGGTAAACAGACTGCTGGGTAGCAGTAGGGGCTTAAACTCAGTTGAGAGGAGGTGGGAGTGAGGAGAGTATCACTTGAAGGAGGGGATAATAAACTGAAACTTTGTAAGATGAAATCGGAATGGCTAGAAGATCTCTCTTTTGACCTCATCTGCATTCTGTCTCTCATTCTTCTTTCTTCAGGGGCCTGGGAGGGATTCAGAAAAGAACTAGGGTTCTTTCCCTTCTTTGCTCTCTGGTCTATGCCAACGTGGCATCACACTCTGACCTGGAAATGGCCTTTCCCTTTACCCTAAACCAAAGGCTCACGGTGACAAACACTGCAATCATCACGTGAACCTGGGCACCTAACTGCTGACTACTTCTGCATTCCCTCTCTCCTGCCTGGAAGGCTGTGGTAAACCTAGTGAGCCCTGGTTAACACAGAAATCAGTCTCATTAACCTCCCTACAGCTATTCCATTAGTTATTTTTTAAGTCACAGAAGTAGAACACAGCCATCATAACTACTCTTTCCTGAAGTTCAGTGTGTGTGTGTGTGTGTGTGTGTGTGTGTGTGTCCTCTGTACTGACCTAATTCCATCAAAACTGTAGTTTAACTTCATTAATCCAACAAGACCCTGTAATAATGATCATTCTCCCTCTAGCAAAGTCTACACCTATATTTCTCTGAAGACACTGCCCTTCTAAGAACAATGAGCAGTGAGAAGGCACAGAGAATAAAGCGTTTAGAACTATCACAACCTCACACCTCAATGTTTCCTGACTTTTCTTGATCGATCTATGTGTATCTATTCCTCATTATTCCTGGGACCCTCAAAACTCTCCCAAATGTATGTCCTCCCCTTTCTCCCTCAATCATGTTTCCCCCTCATTTTTAGTATGTAACTTTCTCCCTCTGCCTGAGAAATTGCTTAATGTCTGGGGTCAGGGGAACCCCATGTACTACTCAGATGCACTTATAAAGGCATAACAGATGCTCTACTGTCATGACCAACCCCCACCCCACACTCTGTCCTGTGTTCCCAGAACACAGTCACCTTAGAGGAATAAAATCTGGAACTATTTTCAGTTTCCTCTAAGCAGGAAAAACATCCCAGTAAGAGAACAGCAAAAGTCATAGAAATAGCATCTGTGTCAAGATCAAAGATTCCAGAGCTGGCATCTTAAAAGCAGGAGTTCACCCAGTGGGAATCCATTGTTCCCATGTTTGTACAGAAGCGAACCCAAGTAAAGAAAGATTCCCTCACCTTGACACAGTCTAGTACAAACCACTTAACATAAGCAAAATATAAATGAGCTTTAAATTTAAGGTATGATACAAAACTTTAAAACATGAATGTTTTCCCTTATAAATTTGGTCAGGTGAAATGTAAGCTCTACTATAATAGAGTGTGTTACACTGAGGATCAAATGTAAACAGTGGAAATTGTAGCATTAAAGACAAATCATAGCTCCAAAAGAGACAGCTCAAATCAAGCAGCAGCCAAGATCCATTAAAACTGCATTGAATCTGGGCTTCCCTGGTGGCACAGTGGTTGACAATCCGCCCGCCAGTGCAGGGGACACAGGTTCGATCCTTGGTCCGGGAAGATCCTGCATGCCATAGAGCAGCTGGGCCCGTGCGCCACAACTACTGAGCCTGCGCTCTAGAGCCCACGAGCCACAACTCCTGAGCCCACATGCCACAACTACTGAAGCCTGTGTACCTGGAGTCCGTGCTCTGCAACAAGAGAAGCCACCACAATGAGAAGCGCACAAATCGCAACAAAGAGTAGCCCCCACTCACCGCAACCAGAGAAAAGCCCACGCGCAGTGACGAAGACACAACACAGCCAGAAACAATAAATAAATAATAATAAAATAAATAAATTTTTTAAAAAACCACTGCATTGAATCTATTTGCAAAAGAATTCAGATTAATGATAGTAAAGATGATCCAAGATCTCAGGAAAAGAATGGAGGCATAGACCGAGAAGACAAGAAATGTTTAACGAAGAGCTAGAAGATCTAAAGAACAAACAAATGGAGATGAACAATACAGTAACTGAAGTGAAAAATACACTAGAAGAAATCAATAGCAGAATAAATGAGGCAGAAGAACTGGTGAGCTGGAAGACAGAATGGTGGAAATTAATGCCATGGAATAGAATAAAGAAAAAAGAATGAAAAGAAATGAAGACAGTCTCAGAGACCTCTGGGACAACATGAAACACACTAACATTTGCATTATAGGGGTCCCAGAAGGAGAAGAGAGAAAGGACCTGAGAAAATATTTGAAGAGATAATAGCTGAAAACTTCCCTAGCATGGGAAAGGAAACAGTCACCCAAGTCCAGGAAGCACAGAGAGTCCCATACAGGATAAACCCAAGGAGGAACACGCTGAGACACATAGTCAAATTGACAAAAAATTAAAGACAAAGAGAAAATATTAAAAGCAACAAGGGAAGGGACTTCCCTGGTGGCACAGCGGTTAAGAATCCGCCTTCCAGTGCAGGGGATGTGGGTTCAATCCCTGGTCACGGAACTAGATCCCACATGCATGCCACCACTAAGGAGACCACTGGCACAAACTAAGGAGCCAGTGAGCCGCAACTAAGGAGCCCACCCGCTGCAACTAAGACCCAGCACAACCAAAATAAATAAATAAAATAAAAATTTTTTAAAAGCAACGAGGGAAAAGCAACAAATAACATAAAAGGGGGGGTGGGACTTCCCTGGTGGTGCAGTGGTTAAGAATCCGCCTGCCAATGCAGGGGACAGGTGTTCAAGCCCTGGTCCGGGAAGATCCCACATGCCGCGGAGCAACTAAGCCCATGCGCAACAACTACTGAGCCTGCACTCTAGAGCCCGTGAGCCACAACTACTGAAGCCCATGCGCCCAGAGCCTGTGCTCCACAACAAAGAGAAGTCACTGCAATGAGAAGCCCATGCACCACAACGAAGAGTAGGCCCCGCTCACTGCAACTAGAGAAAGCCCGTGTGCAGCAACGAAGACCCAATGCAGCCAAAAATAAATAAATAAAATTAAAAATTTTTTTAAAAAAGAAAAAAAACATACAAGGGGGGAGTTCCCTGGCAGTCCAGTGGTTAGGACTCAGCACTTTCACTGCTGGGTGAAAGCCCTGGGTTCAATCCCTGTTGGGAAACTAACATCCCACAAGTTGCTTGGGGAAAAACAAAAACAAAAAAACATACATGGGAATTCCCATAAAGTTATCAGCTGATTTTTCAGCAGAAACTGCAGGCCAGAGGGGAGTGGCATGATGTATTTAAAGTGATGAAAGGGAAGAACCTACAACCAAGAATACTCTACCCAGCAAGGCTCTCATTCAGATTTGACAGAGAAATCAAAAGCTTTACAGACAAACAAAAGCTAAGAGAATTCAGCACCACCAGACCAGCTTTGCAACAAATGCTAAAGGAACTTCTCTACGTGGAAAAGAAAAGGCCACAACTAGAAATAAGAAAATTATAAGTGGAAAAGCTCACCAGTAAAGGCAAATATACAGTAAAGGTAGGAAATCATCCACACACAAATATGATATGAAAACCAGCACTCACGAGAAGAGGAGAGCACAAATGTAGGATATTAGAAATGAATTTGAAATTAAAAGACTGGCAACTTAAGACAATCATGTTTATATAACTAGTGGGAAGCAGCCGCATAGTATAGGGAGATCAGCTCGGTGCTTTGTGACCCCTAGAGGGGTTGGATAGGGAGGGTGGGAGGGAGGGAGACGCAAGAGGGAAGAGATATGGGGATATATGTATATGTATAACTGATTCACTTTGTTATAAAGCAGAAACTAACACACCACTGTAAAGCAATTATACTCCAATAAAGATGTAAAAACATTAAAAAAATAATAATAAAGTAAGATTCCACAGGGTGGGGGAAAAAACAAAAAACCTTCATGGGAACCGCAAACTGAAAATCTAAAATAGATAAAAAACGCACAAAAAAGAAAAAGCAATCCAAACACAACACTAAAGTTAGTCATCAAATCACAAGAGAACGAAAGAGGAGGGGGAGAAAGAAGACCTACAAAAACAAATCCAAAATAATTAACAAAATGGCAATAGAAACATACATACTGATAATTACCTTAAATTTAAATGGATTAAATGCTCCAACCAAAAGATACAGAATGGCTGAATGGCTACAAAAACAAGACCTGTATACATGCTGTCTACAAGAGACCCAATTCAAATCTAGGGACACATACAGACTGAAAGTGAGGGGATGGAAAAAGGTATTCCATGCAAATAGAAATCAAAAGAAAGCTGGAGTGGCAATATTCATATCAGACAAAGTAGACTTTAAAATAAAGACTGTTACAAGAGACAAAGAGGACACCACATAATGATCAAGGGATCAATCCAAGAAGATATAACAATTATAAATATATATGCACCCAACATAAGAGCACCTCAATATACAAGACAAATACTAACAGCCATAAAAGGAAGAATCGACAGTATCACAATAATAGTGGGGGACTTTAACACCCCACTTTGATCAATGGACAGATCATCCAGACAGAAAATCAATAAAGAAACACAGGCCTTAAATGACACATTAGACTACATGGACTTAATTTATATTTATAGAGCACTCCATCCAAAAACAGCAAAATAAACATTCTTTTCAAGTGCACATGGAACATACTCCAGGACTGACCACACGCTGGGCCACAAAGCAAGCTTCGATAAATTTAAGAAAACTGAAATCATGTGAAACATCTTTCCCAACCACAACACTCAGATTAGAAATCAATTACCGGAAAAAAAAAAAAAAACTGTAAAAAAACACAAAAGTGGAGGCTAAACAATATATTATTAAACAACCAATGCAGCACCAAAGAAATCAAAGAGGAAATCAAAATATACCTACAGACAAACACAATGACCCAAAACCTATGGGACACAACAAAAGCAGTTCTAAGAGGGAAGTTTATAGCAATACAATCTTACCTCAGGAAACAAGAAGAATCTCAAACAACCTAACCTTACACCTAAAGCAACTAGAGAAAGAACAAACAAAACCCAAAGTTAGTAGAAGGTAAGTAATAAAGATCAGAGCAGAAATAAATGAAATAGAGACAAAGAAAACAATAGAAAAGATCAATGAAACTAAAAGTTGCTTCTCTGAGAAGATAACCAAAATCGATAAATCTTTTTTTTTTTTGCTTTTACTTTCATTTGCATTTATTTTTTGCAGCATTTATTCCCGGGCCATAAGTTTTTGTTTCTTCAATTTCTTCTGGGATATCTTTTTCTTCTGGGCAACCTCCTCTTCTGGTTTAGGAACAATCTGTTCTTTTTCAGTAAGGATCATCTCAATGTGGCACGGAGAGCTCATGTATGGGTTGATCCGACCATGAGCTCTATAAGTCCTGCGCCGCATCTTGGGGGCTTTGTTCACCTGGATGTGCTCAATGACCAGAGAATCTACATCTAAGCCCTTAAGTTCAGCATTACTCTCTGCATTTTTGAGCAGGTGCAGTAAAAATTCAGCACTCTTTTGGGCCACCAACCCTGTGTCCAGCCCCACTGTTTGGCCTGGGCACACCTACCAACTCCACCATTGTAGCGACGGAATGGCACACACTGCTTCTTTTTTTTTTTTTTTTTTTAATTTATTTATTATATTTGGCTGCATTGGGTCTTCGTTGCTGCGCGCGGGCTTTCTCTAGTTGCGGTGAGCAGGGGCTACTCTTTATTGTGGTGCGTGGGCTTCTCATTGCGGTGGCTTCTCTTGTTGTGGAGCATGGACTCTACGCATGCGGGCTTCAGTAGTTGCAGCACGCGGGCTCAGCAGTTGTGGCTCGAGGGCTCTAGAGCGCAGGCTCAGTAGTTGTGGCGCACGGGCTTAGTTGCTCCGCGGCATGTGGGATCTTCCCGGACCAGGGCTCGAACCCGTGTCCCCTGCATTGGCAGGTAGACTCTTAACCACTGTGCCACCAGGGAAGCCCCACACTGCTTCTTTAAAGTGACATCCTTCAGATACTTAGTGGCTTTTCGGATATGCATACCCTTAATGGCCTGGGCTGTTTCACGAGTGTTCTTAAAGTGAACATGAAGATTTGAACCTCTCGACTTGCATGATTTTGTGGGATTTTCTGGGTCAAGTGAATAGCGAACCATTTTTAGAGGTCACCTCAGGCCGCTGACCGGAAAAGCAAATTGATAAATCTTTAGCCAGCCTCATCAGGAAAAAAAGGGAGAAGGCTCAAATCAATAAAATTAGAAATGAAAAAGGAGATGTTACAACTGACACCACAAAAATACAAAGGATCATAACAGACTACTACAAACAGCTATATGCCAAAAAAATGGACAACCTGGAAGAAATGAACAAATTCTTAGAAAGGTACAACCTTCCAGGACTGAACCAGGAAGAAATAGAAAATATGAACAGACCAATCACAAGTACTGAAATTGAAACTGTGATTTAAAAACTCCCAACAAACAAAAGTCCAGGACCAGATGGTTTCACAGGTGAATTCTATCAAACATTTAGAGAAAAGTTTACATCTATCCTTGTGAAACTAGTCCAAAAAATTGCAAAGAGGGCTTCCCTGGTGGCGCAGTGGTTGAGAGTCCGCCTGCTGATGCAGGGGACACGGGTTCATACCCCGGTCCGGGAAGATCCCACATGCCGCGGAGCGGCTGGGCCCGTGAGCCATGGCCACTGAGCCTGCGCATCCGGAGCCTGTGCTCCGCAACGGCAGAGGCCACAACGGTGAGAGGCCTGCGTACAGCAAAAAAAAAAAAAAAAAAAAAAAAAATTGCAAAGAAAGGAACACTCCCTAACTCATTCTGTGAGGCCACTATCACCCTGATACCAAAACCAGACAAAGATACCACAAAAAAAAGAAAATTACAGACCAATATCACTGATGAACATACATGCAAAAAGACTCTACAAAATACTAGCAAACAGAATCCAACGATACGTTAAAAGGATCATATACTATGATCAAGTGGGATTCATCCCAGGAATGCAAGGATTTTTCAGTATCTGCAAATCAATCAGTGTGATTCACCACATTAACAAATTGAAGAATAAAAACCATATGATTATCTCAATAGATGCATAAAAAGCTTTCGACAAAATTCAACACCCATTTATGATAAAAACTCTCCAGAAAGTGCGCACAGAGGAAACATACCTCAACATAATAAAGGCCATATATGACAAACCCACAGCTAACATCATACTCAATGGTGAGAAGCTGAAAGCATTTTCTCTGAGATCAGGAACAAGTCAAGGATGTCCACTCTTGCCATTTTTATTCAACATAGTTTTGGAAGTCCTAGCCATGCCAATTAGAGAAGAAAAACAAATAAAAGGAATACAAATTGGAAAAGAAAAAGTAAATCTGTCACTGTTTGCAGATGACATGATACTATACACGGATAATCCTAAAGATGCCACTAGAAAACTACTAGAGCTAATCAATGAATTTGGTAAAGTTGCAGCATACAAAATTAATACACAGAAATCTGTTGCATTGTTATACACTAACAACAAAAGAGAAAGAAACAATCCCATTTGCCATCACATCAAAAAGAATAAAATACCTAGGAATAAACCTACCTAGGGAGACAAAAGACCTGTACTCTGAAAACTACAAGATGCTGATGAAAGAAACTGAAGATGACACAAACAGATGGAGAGATATACCATGTTCTTGGATTGGAAGACTCAATATTGTCAAAATGACTATACTACCCAAGGCAATCTACAGATTCAATGCAATCCCTATCAAATTACCAATGGCATTTTTCACAGAACTAGAAAAAAAAATTTTTTTTCTCATGAACCATGTGCATGGCTAAAATTTTTTTTAACTTGTATGGAGACACGAAAGACCCTGAACAGCCAAAGCAATCTTGAGAAAGAAAAATGGAGCTGGAGGAATCAGGCTCCCTGACTTCAGGCTATACCACAAAGCTACAGTCATCAAAACAGTATGGTACTGACACAAAAACAGAAATATAGATCAATGGAACAGGATAGAAAGCCCAGAAATAAATCCAAGTACCTATGGTCAATTAATCTATGAGAAAGGAGGCAAGACTATACAGAAAAGACAGTCTCTTCAAAAATGGTGCTGGGAAGACTGGGCAGCTAACATGTAAAAGAATGAAATAGAATATTTTTTAACACCATGCACAAAAATAAACTCAAAATGGATTAAAGACCTAAATGTAAGACCAGATACTGTAAAACTCTTAGAGGAAAACAGGCAGAATGCTCTATGACATAAAACACAACAATTTCTTTTTCTATCTGTCTCCTAGAGTAATGGAAATAAAAACAAAAATAAACAAATGGGACCTAACTAAACTCAAAAGCTTTTGCACAGCAAAGGAAACCATAAAGTGAAAAGACAACCCACAGAATGGGAGAAAATATTTGCAAATGATGCAACCAACAAGGGATTAATCTCCAAAATATACAAACAGCTCATGCAGCTCAATATAAAAAAACAAAAAACAAAACAAACAAAAGCAAAAAACCCAACCCAATCCAAAAATGGGCAGAAGACCTAAATAGACATTTCTCCAAAGAAGACATACAGATGGCCAACAGGCACATGAAAAAATGCTCAACATTGCTAATTGTTAGAGAAATGCAAATCAAAACTATAATGAGATATCATCTCACCCCAGTCAGAATGGCCATCATCAAAAAGTTTATGAACAACAGGTGCTGGAGAGGGTGTGGAGAAAAAAGGGGACCCTCCTACACTGTTGGTGGGAATGTAAATTGGTACAGCCACTATGGAGAACAGTATGGAGGCTCCTTAAAAAACTAAAAATAGAGCTGTTGTATGATCCAGCAATCCCACTCCTGGGCATATATCCAGAGAAAACCATGGTTTGAAAGGATACATGCACCCCAGTGTTTACTGCAGCACTGTTTACAATAGCCAAGACATGGAAGCAACCTAAATGTCCATCAACAGATGAATGGATAAAGAAGATGTGGTACATACATACAATGGCATATTACTCAGCCATAAAAAAGAATGAAATAATGCCATTTGCAGCAACATGGACATGGAGACTATCATACTTAGTGAAGTAAGTCAGACAGAGAAAGACAAATATATGATACTGCTTATATGCGGAATCTAAAAAAAATGATACAAACGAATTTATTTACAAAACAGAAACAGACTTACAGACTTAGAGAACAAACTTATGGTTACCAAAGGGGAAATGTGGGGGTGGGGAGATAAGTTGGGAGTTTGGGATTGACGTGTACACTATATTTAAAACAGGTAACCAGCAAGGGCCTACTGTACAGCACAGGGATCTCTAATCAATATTCTGTAATAACCTAAATGGGAAAAGAATCTGAAAAAAAATAGATACATGTATATGTACAACTGAATCACTTTGCTGTACACCTGAAACTAACACAACATTGTAAATCAACTATACTCCAATATAAAACAAAAATTTTTTAAAAAAAGGCTGCATTGAACACTCTTATCTGATGATCCCACTCAAGACATGCTCAAAGTCATAGGATTTTCAGTCATTCAACCATACAATGAGAAGAGCAGAAACTATTCTTTCGGAAAGTGGCCCATGGAGGTAAGATCACAATAAAAGACCTCATCAAAGCAGAGATGAAGGAAAGAATAATAGTTTTCAAAGTTATTTTTTTTAATGACAAGACACCTGGTAGCATGGCACTGACCCTGCAGGCAGTAGAGTGGAGAATGTTCCTCTGGAAAAACTGAGCAGCCCGAGGGGAAAAAATTACTGATAATACTCGAGGAGACTCCAATGACTCACCCAGTCACTCCTCAGAAAAGCCCATGCACGCAGAACTTCTAATCAGCTTTTTATTGCCTCATAAATAAATGAATGAACAAGGATTATCAAGACATTTAAGGAAAGCCTGCAACATAAAAGAACAAAACAGAAAAAAGAAAAAACAACCCAAACGTCCAAAAAAAAAGAAAAGAATAAATTACGGTACATCTATATAATAGTTCCTTTGCAATTATTCTCAATTTGAAGCATGATATTAATAGTAAGCGTAGAAAAATGTAAAAGCATGATCCCATTTTCTTTAAAATAAATATTAATAAATGGATCAGTGTTACAGAATGAAGAATTCTACAAGAGACCCACACAGTAGTCACCTAATTTAATAGAAAGGCATCACTGCAACTCAGAAAGTAAAAATTAATCTTTCCAATAAATAGTGCTGGCTATTCTAATGGGAGAAAATTAAAAAAATGAACCTTGATCTCCATCCTTATAAACAAAGAATAATTCACACTGTACCCTGGACACAGTCACACTTTTAGAACAAAGTTTATAATATATTCATGACTTTGGAAATATTTATCTTATGACCCAGCAATTCTACTCTTAGATATATACTGAAGTAAAATGAGCACGTAAGTCCACCAAAGACACATGTAAGAATAGTCAGTGACTTCCCTAGTGGTCCAGCGGTTAAGACTCCGTGCTTTCAGTGCAGAGGGCACAGGTTCAATATCTAGTCAGGGAACTAAGACCCCACATTCCCACATGCAGCACAGCATGGCCAAAAAAAAAAAAAAAAGGAATGGTCAAAGCAGCTTGATTTATTATAGCCCCAAACCGGAAACCATCCAAATGTTCATCAACAGCAGAACAGAAAGATTACGGTACAGTTATACAATAGACACTGCCCAGTGATAAGGAAAGAACAATTACTACATGCAGCAACGTGGATGAGTCCCACAGACAATGATGAACAAAAGCCAGACTCAACAGACTTCACACTGTAAGACTGCATTTATATGAGGTTCAAGAACAGCCAAAACGAATCTACGGATATTGACTGGAAGAGGCACAAGAGGAGATTTCTGGGATGATGGAGATGTTCCACATCTTGAGCTGAGTCATGATTACATGGAACAGTTTTGGAGTTGTACATTAAGATTTTCATGCTTTGGCAGACAAGCCTGGGAAGGGCTGAGGGGACCGTCCTGAGAAGCCTTGATTAAAATGGGGAAAAAAAAAAAAAGATTTTCATGCTTTAAGTGTACAGTAACAGTAGACAGACAAAATTTGGCTAGAAGGAAAAAAACATTTATAGTGGTTTTCCCTGGGTGCTGGAATTATTGGCAATTGTTATTCTGTATGTTTGAAAATTTCAATAAGGAACCTATATAGTCAGAAAAAAAATAAGTTTTCTTAGTGCTTTTTGGTATTTTCATGTTACCCACCTCTTTTTTTTTTTTAAATGCCTAGAATGCTTCTGTAGACCCCTTCTAGTGTCCCAACTTCCCTATTATTAATTTTCCCTTGTGGATAAACTATTTTATATCTGCTCTTCACTGCTTTTTACAGTGATTTTTGTAATTGTGGTTCTTTTTTGTGGGGGGGAGGCACTCCATGCGGCATGTGGAATCTTAGTTCCCCGACCAGGGATCGAACCCGTAGCCCCTGCAGTGGACGTGCAGAGTCTTAACCACTGGACTGCCAGGGAAGTCCCATGATTCTTTGTTTCACAAGACACTTCAGCTTCTTAAGTTCTTTAAATGTTTTTTCTCTGCTTCAAACTGAAAAGTCACTTGGCTAAGTACCAAACATGGGGTTAAAAAAAAAATTCTCTTGGTTACATGCAGACTTCCCCTACCTTGGGACTATTCTTATCTTCAAAGCCAGAAGTCATGCTTATCCCTCCATCTTTACATATCCTTCTTGGGAATTTATAAAATTGTAAAGTTTTTTTTAAAAAAAGGGCTGATTTTACTCTGAAGACCTCCTCTGTGTCTTTTCTGAACTCCCTAATTAGGGATCTTCGTAAATAGATTATTTTATATTCTAGGTCCCTCAGTTTTTCTTGATTCTCATACCCATAATTTTGGGTATTGTTTGTTGGGCTAAAAAAAGCTTTAGAATTACTGGTTTGGTGGTGCTCTATCATCTCAGGTTTACAGTTTTTGTTAAATTTTGGCATTGATGTGTTCGTTTATTCCATTCACACAGTCATTTGTTCCTTCTATAAAAAGTAGAGACAGGGCTTCCCTGGTGGCGCAGTGGTTGAGAGTCCGCGTGCCAATGCAGGGCCCCGGTCCGGGAAGATCCCACATGCCGCGCAGCGGCTGGGCCCGTGAGCCATGGCCGCTGAGCAGCTGGGCCCGTGAGCCATGGCCGCTGAGCCTGCGTGTCCAGAGCCTGTGCTCCACAACGGGAGAGGCCACAACAGTGAGAGGCCCGCGTACCGCAAAAAATAAATAAATAAATAAATAAATAAAAATTAAAAAGTAGAGCCAGTAGGTCAGGGAAGTCAGAGAAGGCTTCTAACGGGAAGCAATGATCACACTGAGAGTTAGGCAGAAAGGGAAATGCGGATTACTCAACCTTCACACTCTGGTCAGAAATAACGCTCACAAACAGCCTTACTAAGAGTAGACTTTCAGGATCACTGCAGCTTCTTTTTCTATAGTTATCCTTTATCTCTTTTAATAGGAGTCATGTAATTTTATTCGTTTACTTGTCAGATACTATTGGCAAACCTAATCATTTGTTTATTCAACATTATTAAGTACTTATTACATGACAAGCCCAGTACTGAGGATATGAGAGAAAGAACTCTAGCTGCCTTCCTCTTCCCCTTCAGTACCACTGATAATAGAAATAAAATAATTGGGACTTCCCTGGTGGCATAGTGGATAAGAATCCACCTGCCAATGCAGGAGACGCGGGTTCGATCCTTGGTCTGGGAAGATCCCACATGCCACGGAGCAACTAAGCCCATGCGCCACAACTACTGAGTCTGTGCTCTAGAACCCATGAGCCACAACTACTGAGCCCACACGCCTAGAGCCTGTGCTCCGCAACAAGAGAAGCCACTGCAACGAGAAGCCTGCCCACCGCAACAAAGAGTAGCCCCTACTCGCCACAACTAGAGAAAGCCCGCACGAAGCAACGAAGACCCAACACAGCCAAAAATAAATAAAATAAATTTATAAAAAAATAATAAGTAATCTAGAGATGATTTAAAGTATTCAGAGGATGTGCGTAGGTTAAATGCAAACCCTATGCCATTTTATTTACGGGACTTGAGCATCCACATTATTTTGGTATGAAGGGGTCCTGGAACTACTGAGAGATGACTACACACAGTAAAAAATGAAAGATATCTTTGGGTAATGTCTGCCCCATGGCTTTTAGGAGAAAATAACCTATTTCTTCACTTGTTGAGCAGGAAAGCCACACTTCTAGATGCTTCCAACAACCATCCAGCTACCACTGAGAACATGTTTTGTCCCAGCACCAGGGCAGGATCCACAGCTGTGAACAGTCCCATGGGTTTCAGGCCAACCTCACCAAGGGCCCCTTCTCCAGCCTTTATTAGTCACGGATGGTCCTCTGCAGAAGCCAGAGGACTACCTGAATGTAGGACAGCCTTCTGCCTTCAGCTTCTGGAAGGACACCCCAAAGGTGGACCTCACTCAGCCCCTTGTCTGACAGCTCCCATAATGCCAGCAAGCCCACCCCCCCACTGCCCACTCCCCCCTTGGGAACTCCAACCACCAGCTGCGTCCCACCCCTCAGCTCGGGAACTCCGGTCAGCACCCCACTGATGCTGCTATCTTAAAGCCATGGGGAAGTGAAGGCTGGCTCCTGCTCAGAAAAAAAGGCTGGGGACCTCTGAATTACATCTAGTCATGGGATGTACAGGAGAGCATTGTAACTCTGGAGCTTCAAACAGCCAGCCCTCAAAGTGACAATGGAGGGAAAATGAGCCCAGCAAGAGGGAGGGTAGGAAGCAAAAGCAGCAGTGAACAGAAGGGAAAGAAAAAGGGAAGAAAGCTGTTAACAGAGAAAGTGAGTTGGGGAGATTAAAGAATAGGTTAGAGCAGGGAGAGAGAGAAAAGGGAGGAACTCTGCTCCCTGCCAACTTGACAGGACACACTAGAAAGGGACAGTCTATTCCTCCCAACAAGCCTGACAAGGCCACTTCCCAGGCCAGGTCCCTCACCAGCACGGCCCCTGAAAGACAGGCTCTGCCTGCCCCCTCCCAGAGCATTAGACTAGGCTTTGTGGGAAAACTGAAATCTTGACGGCTTAGAAAAAGGCCCCTACAGCTTCATGTGCTGGCAATTTAACTAAGCACTCCTGGTTCCTGCCGGCTACCAGCCCAGCCCTGGCTTTGCTCCACCATTAAAGCACGCTCTCCTGACCGACCCTCTGCGGGAGCGGCAGCTCAGTCAGCACCGCAGGGCGGCTTTAAAGGACAAGAGTGAATTTCACTGAACACCAGCAAGTACCAGTCACACCTGCCATGTGAGCACCCTAAGGACCAGACATCCCAGGGCAGCTCACTCCCCCCGCTTTCATTTTCATAGAATCTTTTTAAAGGAATACGCATTATGGACAAAAAGGTTAGAAAAAACACATGCTAGATGATAACTTCAGAGTTCTGTCATTAGTAACATCCACCAAGAGCAACTGTATGTATGGAAGACAAGGGGCCCAAAGTAGTATGGAGTATTGATGAATTAAAAACAAAAACAAGAAAACAAACTGCATCCACCCTGAACAAAAACCTGAGTTTTCCAAGAGCGCACCTGCACAGAAAGAACAACAGAACACAGCATCAATAAAGTCACATCCCTGGTGGAGGGCCTAGAGTTTAATGTAGTATACAGGCTCACCACCACTTGGGCCTCCTTCTGGCAAACCTCATGTCAAAACACCAGTGTTTTCAACTGACTGCATGTATTTCTTTTCAGTTCCTATGTTTTTCACTCTGCTGTCTTCCTGGTGTCATATAGCCATGCAGAGTTTCAGAAGATGGGATTCAAGGGGCCCTCTCTGAAGGCCTGCCTACCCCCAAACCATTCCTACCACCTGTTTACTGCCACCTGAAAAAATTAACAGAGTGAGTCATGTCTTTGGATGAAGGCAGTATTTTTCCAACTGGAGTATGTGGAACGATTTGGGGAATGTGGACAGACAACTTAATTTTAATAGTTATGCTTTTTAATATTTGCTTTCTATTTGTGGCAGGTGATAGTGGTTTCCAATTTAAGCCAATCATAGGTTCCCCTTCAAATAACTTTTAGAGTTTTTAAAAAATGGCGTAATTTAAAGAAAAATGTTAAATAATAGTACTGATGGCAAAGAGATAAGACAAAAATCATGCAGGTGGAACACAAATTAAGTGTGAGAAACAGATGAAGCACCCACCTCCAAGCCCTTAGAATGCAACCACCCCTCGCTGGAGTTCTGCCACCATCACACATCGAATATCACCAAGATTTAGTTCAGCAAAGTCAGCAGAACCAGAGGACGCAGAAATTGGATCAGAGATTGATGAATCACACCAGCCTTTAGAGAGGGTGCTGCGGAAGAAAGGCTGGGGGTGGGGGAAGGGGGGACACGGGGTCTGGGGTCTCTGGGAAGCTAGCGGGCAGCAGGAAAGCAGTAAGTATAGGTTTAACGACAAGGACTCATGAGATAGGCACATTCCTACAGAAGTCCCCCTCTTCACACATACTGTCCCCAAATGATCCTGCCCGAGGTCCCAATACTGAAAGCTGATGGGTGAAGTACTGAGAGCAGAAGTCTAGCACCACTTCCCAGGTCTTCCTATTCCCAAATACCTTTGCAATTCAATTGTTCCCCACCCCTGCCTTTCTTTGAACACTGGCCAGGAGGCCAGGTAGATTTCAGTGGTGATTTATTTTCTGGGCCAATTCTCTTGAGACTAATGACTCTTTAACACAAATCAGAGAACTGATGAAAGGCATCTGTGAATAAGGCATTACTCTCCAATGAGTAAATTCAGGTAGATCAAACCCTCCCCTCACCATGATTACCAAGACTCCCTTAAATCATTCACACACATCACCACAATAAACTGAATATCAACGATAAAGAGAGTCACACAAATTTTTTGGTTTCTCAGTGCAGATGAAAGTTATGTTTTCACTATACCGTAGTCTATTGAGGGTACAACAGCATTATGTCTAAAAAAATAATGTACACACCGTAATTTAAAAATACTTCACCACTGTGGGACTTCCCTGGTGGTCCAGTGGTTAAGACTCCGTGCTCCCAACGCAGGGGCCACGGGTTGGATCCCTGGTCAGGGAACTAGATCCCACACGCATGCTGTAGCTAAGAACCGGCGCAGCCAAATAAATAAAATAAATATTAAAAAGAAAATACTTTATCACTGAAAAATACTAACAAACTTCTGAGCCTTCAGCGAGTTGTAATCTTTTTTGCTGATGGAGGTTTGAAGTATTGCGAGAATTACCAAAATGTGACACAGAGAAACAAAGTGAACAAGTGCTGTTGGAAAAATGACGCCGACAGACACAGGGTTGCCACAAACCTTCTATCTGTAAAAATCGCAGTATCTGCAAGGCCCAACAGATCAAAGTACAATGAAACGAGGTATGCCTTTAATCAAAAGGTTCAGAAAAATATAAACCATCCTTTGTTTTTGACAAAGCCATACCAGACTTGCTACCCACAGACACTGGATTCAAACCATTTATCTCCCTTGCTTTTTTTTTAATTTTTTTTTTTTTTTTGGCTGCGTTGGGTCTTAATTGCTGCGTGCAGGCTTTCTCTAGTTACAGAGACTGGGGAGCTACTCTTCGTTGTGGTACACAGGCTCCTTATTGTGGTGGCTTCTCTTGTTACAGAGCACAGGACTAGGCGCGCGGGCTCAGTAGTTGTGGTGCATGGGCTTAGAGGTTCCGCACCATGTGGGATCTTCCCGGCCCAGGGATCAAACCCATGTCCCCTGCATTGGCAGGCAGATTCTTAACCACTGCGCCACCAGGGAACTCCCTCCCTTGCTTTAGAACTGAGGGCCCATCCAGTTTCCTAGCTCTGGTTTTGAGGCCTAAATCAGTACTAATATTCCACATACGTCTCCTAAAAACTACAAAAGAAGTCATTCTAAGCTCACTGCCTTTTGAAGAGCCCTTTGTATATAGTGCCCAAAATGGTGTGAACCTTTTTGGCCAGAGCCCGGAGGGTCAACTCATGCCCAATCCCCTTGCTTTTAAACTGCTGTGTTTTAATTGCTGACTCCCATTGTACAGCCAAGCCAATTAGTAGGGCTGGTCAAGCGTGAGGAGCTTGGAGGCCTAGAACACAGCACTCAATTCAGCCTGAGAAAAACAGGAAGCCTCTCCTGTCAGAACTTCCCTGTGAGAACTATGCCTAGACAACAAATGTCACAAGTCCGAGAGACGGATGTTGTAGTTCTGTAGTTCCCTGGGCACGTCAGCAAGCACTTGAATCTCTATCTGATGGAGGACTGGCAGAGTGACTCAAGAGAATGAAATTTTAAAAGATGACTATTTCACTCCTCATTCAATTTAGTGAGCATTATTGCCCACTTCAGTCTCTGAAGTGCTTAGTGAATAACTCCTTTAGGGTTGAAAGGATGTAGGGTCCAAAACCCAAGAAGCTGCAAGGTTTACTCCAGGCACTCTAAACCAGCTGGATAAAGTGTGAAACAGTCTGAACTTATTTACATATGAAATGCAAACATGCACTTACCCTCAGGTCTCCAGATCTGATTATTGGCTTATTGGTAACCAAGCCCAAATACACCCGGAAACAAAAACAAAAAAGCCTTAGGGTGCTGAATGAGGCTTTTACCAAAAAAATTTAGAACGTCCACCCTCTTTTTTTATTTCACTGCATCTCAAAAAAATATCAATCATCCAAAAATTAAAATATTCTGCTTTAGAGGAGCTCAAATTTCATAAAAGCCTCCCATTAATATTCCTTCAGAACCTCTGTGAAGGACTTCCCTGGTGGTGCAGTGGTTAAGAATCCGCCTGTCAATGCAGGGGACACGGGTTCGAGCCCTGGGCGGGGAAAATCCCACATGCCGTGGAGAAACTAAGCCCACGCGCCACAACTACCGAGCCTGTGCTCCAGAGCCTGTGAGTCACAACTACTGAGCCCGCGCGCCTAGAGCCCGTGCTCCGCAACAAGAGAAGCCACCACAATGAGAAGCCCACGCACCACAACGAAGAGTAACGCCCACCCCCACCCCGCTCTCCACAACTAGAGCAAGCCCGCGCGCAGCAACAAAGACCCAACAGAGCCAAAAATAAATAAATAAATAAATAAATTTATGGGGGGGGGCCCTCTGTGAAGCCTTTCCTTTCGGCGGAGCGCGGTGGCAAAATGGCCGTGCAGATTTCCAAGAAGAGGAAGTTTGTCACTGACGGCATATTCAAAGCTGAACTGAACGAGTTTCTCACTAGGGAGCTGGCTGAAGATGGGTACTCTGGAGTTGAGGTCCGAGTTACACCAACCAGGACAGAAATCATTATCTTGGCCACCAGGACACAGAATGTTCTTGGTGAGGAAGGGCTGACGGATCCAGGAATTGACTACTGTGCTTCAGAAGAGATTTGGCTTCCATGAGGGCAGTGTAGAGCTTTATGCTGAAAAGTTGGCCATAAGCGGTCCGTGCTCCACTGCCCAGGCAGAGTCTCTGCATTACAAACCCTTAGGAGGCCTTGCTGTGCAGAGGACCTGCTATGGTGTGCTGCGGTCCATTACCCCGTTTCAAGGTTGAGGACTGTTTCCAGCCAAGAAAGGAGGGCCTGCCCTTGGGTGACAAAGGTGCAGGCCTAGAACGCTCGTGGGGGTCTCTGGCTCATACCCTAGCCCTGGTTCCCACCTGGGCCGAGTTCCCCTTAAGGGAGGGTATTTCTGTTCTTCAACAGAACAGCCAGGCCTGGTGTTTATCATTGCTTGTGTTGAGGGAAACACTATCTTTCTTTCCTAACATTGAAGTCTTAAATTCTCTACCAATGGGAACATTTGTGGGGGCAGCCGGGGTGAATGAAAGCAGAAAATTTCCCAAAACTCTCGGCCTACTTAACCGCCCTGACAGCACATAGTTACAGTGTCTGGGGGAGGGGGAGTGGACTGTTTCCAAAGGAAGCATGATTAGTTGGCCGTTCCAAATAATTCCAAAGACCATTTAGAAAATGGTTAACAGTTTTTTAAAAATGTGGCCCAGAAATCTAACTTCCAGCGATTCTTAATATTATGGGGCTTCTGGAGAGCCCTGTAAAAAGCTCTTTCATAACAAGCCCAGCCAATGAATAGGTACACGGGGGGGGGGGGGGGGGGGGGACTCTTCAGGTAAGTAGAAATATGTGGTAAACACACATTGCTCAATGCTCAAATGACCTGTCTTAAGACATGTTTTACAGAGAATGATGTGGCTGATCTGACTGGGAAGCTCGCTCTCCCCAGCTGCCAGCACTCTGGATTTGTCCTCCCTTGAGTGCTGTGCTGGTTTCTCCGTTTAATGCATAAACCAGCTGCAGCCACCTTGCCAAGTTCTCAGCAATTCCCTCAACTGCCTTTTACTGTACAGGATTCCTGGAGTCCAATTCTGTTTTCTGGAGTCAAACAAATACAAAACAAATTGGTGAGAAGTTTCAGCTATTTCACTTCCTCCCAGAAAACAGAAGTTTGTGAAAGGTTCAATCTAAAAAGGACAACTGTGTGCTTTTTGTTGTTCACAGGATCAGTAAATTTCAGAGCTGGAAAAAAACCCATATATCACCAAATCATTCCTCTTCAAAAATCAAAATATCTTCTTCCTATTTCTCAAGAATTTAAGACAAAATGGCCAATTAACACTTAAGCAGCCTTACCTAAGAAGCCCACAAACTGAGGGTAGCAGGTAGGAAAGGGGAACTCTGTTCTACAATTAACAAAGAGCAGGGGACTCCTTTCAGCTTCCCCAATGCCCCCATTCATGTTTGGGGCACTGATTATCCTTCAATAACTTCTCTGCCATTAAATCTCCTACTACTCGCTCAGGGTTGGGTTTCACCCTGGGGATAAGAGGTGTTTGTAGAACACGCTGAAATTTCTAAAGGGTAAGTGCTCTGGACAATACAACCTCAGTGCATATCAAGGGTAGCAAAGCCCTCAGAGAGTCATTAACTCACCCGGCCAAATGAGAAGAGAAAATGAGCCGCAGCTGCGTGCTTCCTTTCCCGCATAAGAAGGAATTTTTAAAAAATCTGCTAACAATGGCCGGGGTAATTGGCACCTGGCTGCCTGCTCCCACATCCTTGTCTGATACAAAGATTTCAGAAGCAGGGTTCACAGAATCCCAACGGACCAGAGTTCTAGGCGTTGTCACCTCTTTTCCTGCCTCCTCGGTGTCTCCCCATCCCAGTGTTCCCCTACCCCAACCCAGCCGACGCTTCAATGGCTCCCCACAGTACACAAACCCTCAGCTGAGCGCTCAAAGAGTTTTCCCCAACCGGCCCTAACCTAAATCTCCAAACTTCCCCTCCGCCCCCAAAACCGCCCTAGCACTCGGTCCAGTAAGTCGCCGAATCGTCTTTCCCTTACCTCCAGCGCGAGACTCAAGGTCTCCTTCTCCAGAGGTCCCCTTTCCCTCCCTCTACTCGTCCAATGCCCACAGCTGCCGGAGATTAGCCGCCCCCCTCAGGGCTCCGCTCAGATTTCACTTCCTCCAACAGGTCTATTCAGATCCCTAGACACCGTTCTCAATAGTGAAGATTCCTTTTCCCCCGCAACACCTTTCCTGAACACCCCCGGCCCCTGCTCCCACCCGAGGGGCTCCCGAGCGCTCTCCCGCCCCAGCAGGCCCGGCTCAGAGCACGGAGTGGATCCCCGGCAGCGCCCTAGAAATCGCAGCCCAAGGCGAAGAGATGCAGAAGCCTCCCGCAGACGTCTCCCGAGACCGGGTGTGGCGAGCCCAGCTCTCAGTCAGCCGACTTCTCGCAACGCGGAGCCCCTTAGTCCACTGCCCAGAGGCCGGGCGGGCGGCGCTGGATCTTCCCAGCCTCCGCCAGCGGCGCTGCGACGGGACCCGGAGGAGCAGCCGCGATGAGCCGGGGTGGGCATCGGGCCGGCTGCAACCGCTCCCCAGCTCCTGGCCTCTCTCCCAGCCCGTGCGCGCTCCTCGGCCGGAGCCGGCCCATCCCGCCCCGGGGCCCTTCGCTCTTCCGGCGCCCTCTGGGGAGCTCGGGGGAGCGCAAAACCCCGGAAGGGCCCTGCCCGCGCCTCACCCCCTCCCTGGTCCCATCTTGGCCGGGTCCGGCTCCGCCGCACCTTACCTCTCTTCTCTTCGAAACTGCTAGGCACTGGTTCGGCCCGGACCCGCTGGGATCAGACGAGACCGCACTAGTCGCGCCGCACCTGCCAAGGAGCGAGTGAGGAGCCTGGGCGCGCCTGACGTCACAACCGGCCCGAGCGCCGCGAGCTCAGAGTCACCTGATCACCTTGGCAACCCGCACGGGGCGGGGCAAGGCGGTGGGCGGTGTCATAGCAAGAGCCCAGTTCCCTGCAGCTGGTCCTGGAAGCGCCTCCTGAAGCGCTCCCGGGCTGTTGACGACGCGGAGCCTCGAGGTCCGTCTCTGGCCTGGCTGCTCAGGCCTCCGAGTTGGAATGGATACCTGAGACTCCAACAGGCACAGGCATCAAGTTCGATCAGTGCTCCGAGACTCCAGACGTTATCCCCTCGCCGCCAGTGCAAGTGCCTGGCTGGCAGGGCCTGTGTCCCCACCATACCCGGTTCAGTGCGTGGCACGCAGGTTCGCTTGTGGGCTGCTCCTCTCCGTGTCTTCTGGGTCTAGACCCAACTAGGTTCGAGGGTTTGCTCCGCGAACTGTACCTGAGAGGGCTGGGGCTGAGGCTGATAACTGGATTGCTCTTTGGCAACTTTCCCCATAAGCCTCTCAACAAGTAGTGCAGCCTTTGCTGGAGAAAGTAGTAAGACTTAATTCATTCAGGAGAGGGGAGGAGACGGGCTGTAGCCCAGGCCCAGACCTCCTGTCCTGAAGGCCTCCTTCTATTCCAACAGAAAGAGAAAGCACTGAAACACTCCCAGAGCAAAGCCTAGAACAAGCCCGGATGTCCTACTTGAAAAGCTTTTTTGTTTTTCAGATTAGATATCGATTTTCTCAATTTCCTCCCCTTGCTCACTATAATCGTATGCCTGCACCTCTATGACTTTCCAGTTGCTAGACGTAGACCATCAGCTTCAAAATGAAAATCTAACACTCCATGGAGGTCCTGGTTTGAAAGCCACTGCTTATTTCGTCCCTTCACTTTCTGAGTTCCATTTAAGTTTTACTCTTCTAGTCCCTGCACCACTATGGAGGTTTCATGTATGTCGTCCTTCCCTCTCAGCCTGTGGGATTTTAAACCAAAAAGTTATTTTATAAATAACTTCTAGTGAGCACACTAGAATGTGTGCAATGAGCAATGAGCAATTCCAGGCTGCTTGAGGCACGATTCTTGAAGATCAGGAGTTTATCGGTGGTGTACCTCATATCCAAGTACCACCTGTGCTGTTTACTTAATAGTTTCATTTTAAGTGACACTTCTTTATTTTTATACATTTATTTAAAAAAGAAACTAGCAGGACTTCTCTGGCAGTCCAGTGGTTGAGACTTCGCCTTCCAATGCAGGGGATGCGGGTTTGAGCCCTGGTCAGGGAACAATGATCCCACAGGCCTCGTGGCCAAAAAACCAAAACATAAAACAGAAGCAATATTGTAACAAATTCAATAAAGACTTTAAAAATGGTCCACATCAAAAAAAATCTTTAAAAAAAAAAAGAAACTAGCATACAAACGGGAATAAAAGACAGCTGTGAAAGATAAAGTAGAGTCATGACTCCAGTCAGAGGTGTACTAATAGGAGAGAAGAGATTTAAAACATGAGCCCAGGTCCCAAAGGGCAGAGATTCGGAGGCAGGAAGATGGTGGGAGCAGGGCAGGGGCAGCCACACCTGGGGTGGCAGATCTGAGGAGGGGAACTCCAACTGCAGGTTAGGGACAGGTTGGGGAAGAGTTGGGCTAGAATGAGGTTTGAGGGAGGCAGTGGAGGGGAGAAGTGCTAGGAGCAGAGAGAATGGAGAAGGGATCTAGAGAAAGGAGAAGGAGCAGTGGTTTGGGGAGAGGCTGCTGAATGGAAACGTGTACTAATAGCATTAAGGGAAGGGAGGCTGAGAGGCTGCAAAAGTGAGGACTGCAGAGAAGGAGGAGCAGGTGAGAAGAACCTGATGTAGGCCCGAGGGGAAAGCACAGGGCCTCTGAGGCTCTACTGTGGGCAGGGCAAGGTGAGGGTGAGGGCCAAGGCGGAGATAACTGCCCCTGCAAGGGAGCGAGGCTGGAGAGGGCAGCTGGGACATTATGGGGTCATGCTGGGGGAGAAGAGATGAAAGAACGGTGTTTTCAGTAAGGTCCTTGGCCACTCCCCTTTTACTGAGCTGCTTGGGTGTGACAGGGCATAACCACCAAAGGAAAAAATAGAACGTTCCCCACCCCCATCCCCACCACCCCCTTGAGGAAGGAGTGCTATCAGATGAGTACAAACTCAAGGAATGTTACTTGGCAGCATCCAAGAACCAGAGACATGGCCAGGGAGCACATCCCACATGACTCTTTTCTAGGATTTGACCTCAAGTCCCAGGAGTAAGCAGCCAGCCAGATGTAGAAGTCACTGGAGTTTCTTCACAAGTTTCCATTCCCAGAAATAAAAATGTCTGTGTGGAAGGTCCTGACGAAGCATATTTTTTGTGAAAGTCCATTAGCCACTGGAACTGCAATGGATTTTCAACATTTGTGAACTCAGGAGAACCATCCAAGGATTGTGGAGGCAGCATGATGCAGGGGTTGGGAAACTGTGCTCTGAGGTATATTCATTTTGTGAAATCAGACAAGTTACCCACCTTCCTTGAGCCTCAGTCTTATCTGTAAAATGGGTATAATACCTACCTCAGGAGACTGTCATCAACTTGAGGTGAATTCTAGGTCAAAGGAAGAACCCAGATTCACAGTTTTTCAGAAGGCCATTTAAAAAATCATTGTAGGGCTTGCCTGGTGGCACAGTGGTTAAGAATCTGCCTGCCAATGCAGGGAACATGAGTTCAAGCCCTGGTCCAGGAAGATCCCACACGCCGCAGAGCAGCTAATCCCGTGCGCCACAACTACTGAGCCCAAGTGCCACACTACTGAAGCCCGCGCGCCTAGAGCCCATGCTCCACAACAAGAGAAGCCACTTCAAGGAGAAGCCCGCGCACTGCAATGAAGAGGAGCCCCAGCTCACTGCAACTAGAGAAAGACTGAGCGCAGCAACGAAGACCCAACGCAGCCAAAAATATAAATAAATTAATTTTTTAAAAAATCGTTGTGGACTTCCCTGGTGGCGCAGTGGTTGAGAGTCCGCCTGCCGATGCAGGGGACACAGGTTCGTGCCCCGGTCCGGGAAGATCCCACATGCCGCGGAGCGGCTGGGCCCGTGAGTCATGGCCGCTGAGCCTGCGTGTCCGCAGTTTGTGCTCCTCAACGGGAGAGGCCACAACAGTGAGAGGCCTGCGTACCACAAAAAAAAAAAAAAAAAAAAAATCGTTGTATTTTCATTGGACCCCATTTGTTCAGTCACCAATTGGGTGAAAGAATGTTTCTTGGATGCCTAATCTAGACTCCACACTGTGATGGATATGAAAGGAGCAAGTTCTCTGACTCGGTCCTCCAGACATCACACTCCTGCTAAGACAGTGAGACAGCATGAGAGGTCACAAAGCTCCTGTGAAATTGAGTGCTAAACTATGTCATGCCCTTCTCTGCCCTCAGCATTCATGGAGAGGGATGCCATGCCAGCTGCATTGGCTGAAGTGGGATGTATAAAAGAAAGGGTCTGGAACAAAGCCTGAAATTTGGAGGATTTGGAGAAGTGGTGAGAGAAGAGAGCATTCTTGGTTATATCATCTGGACGACATGAACACCTGAGACAGGGGCTCAGTAAATATTTGCTGAATGAATGAATGAATGAATGAACAAATAAGCAAGGGCAATAACACTAGAGAATGGTGGGCAGAGACATAAGATCAACCTAAGTGGACTGTGGAAATTGGACAGTTGTGAGAAATAAGGTAGAGACACAGCAGATTGTAGAGGAGCTTCTGAGATAGCAAAATCTTCTGGTAGAAACATGGGGTCTGGAGCCAGAGTGACAGGGTCGACCTCCATCACTTATTGGCCACATGACCTTGAGTAAGTTATTTAACCTCTCTGTGCGTTAGCTTCCTTATCTGGAAAAAAATAGGCATAACATTGTTATCCGCTTTACAGTGTTTTTATTTCCCACCCTCATCCCCACCCCCAGTGTATCTATAGTGTTATTTTGAGGATTAACTAAGATAATGCATATGAAACCTAAATGTGGCACTTGGCACATAGTAAGTGCTCCAAACTATTCACTTCTCTTTATTATTAGTATTAGTTTTATTAAGGCCTGAGAAGAGTATCGATTTAATACAAAAAGTATAGGAAACAAAAAAAAAAAAAAAAAAAAAAAAAAAAAAAAGTATAGGAAACCACTGAAGCTCCTCAGAATGGGAAATGGGAATGGGATGCAGTGTTTTGTAAAGAATCATTGAGCAGCAGAATTCAACCTGGTCAGAAGGGAGAGTAGGGGCAGAGGTGCAGCCCCAAAGGGTAAGGAAGGGCTGACGAAGTACTAGAAACCACCCCTCCTGAAAAAGAGAAAGACTGTGCCCCCTTGCTCACACGTGTGTGGCGGTCAGAGCCCGGCAGGCAGAGGCGCTCAGTAACCCTGTTAAATGAACATCTCTACATGCTGCACAAGTCAGACAATGATTTTCTGGAGCTCTCAGGCTCAATGGCAAACACTGTGGAATTCCCCTAAGAACAGAGTTTTAAAGCACTGGAGAAATCCACTAAGACTTGGCCTCTGGCTTATTTCAATGTCTTCCCCCCCGTGGAAGCAGACAAATGAACACATGTGAAAGGAAAGCCAGTGAGTGTGGACAGCACATGCACAAAACCCAGAAAAGAATGACCAGATTCTTTTTGTGTGTGAGGATGTTAAAGAAAGGAGAAGAAAATTTCACTTCTGCTGTTCACTAGCTCACTGCTCTGCCTGGTTCTAATGGAATTTGAGGTTCATGTGAAGTAGAAAGAGGCATGAGTTTGCTTCTGGTCATGGTTTAAGGTTTTGGGTTTTACCTGAGCAATGAGTCTCACAGTTTTATGCCTCTTCTTCTGATTTACATTTTCGAATTCCAATTTGCTAGTCAGGAGTGTCTCCATTGCAAGTGACTAAAATGCTGTTCAAATCAGTTTAAGAAAGAGGGAGAGAGAATTTATTGGCTCTTGAAACCAGGAGTCCAGAGGCAAATCTGAACTTCAGGCATAGCCAGATCCGGGCACTCAAACAGTATCACCAGGAGTCTCCTCTCTTGATCTCTCAGCTCTCTTCTCTGCATTCTCAGGCAGTCCCTCTGAGAGTGTCAGAATTACATTCTCATAGCAAAAAGTTCCGAGCAGACAAAAGGCTTTCTCTTTCCCAACAGTACTAAGAAAAGCTCCAGACTGGAGTCTGACTGTTTGCATCGGCTTTGGGTAACTTGCTTTTCTCTGAATGTGTGGTTGCAGCCAGAGGATGTGACATCTTGGCTAGTTCCATGCTGTCCTCTGGAGCCTGGGAGTAAGGTTAGCCCACCCCCCCAAACCCCACAGTTTAAAATTTGGAAGGAACAGCTTCCCCAGGAAAATAGAAGCTTAGTTACCAGCACTAGGAAGAGCGGATGCCTAGCAAACAAAAAACACAGCTGACCCCTACAGGCCACCGATACCAAAACCACAAGCTTATTGAAGAGTCCTGTAGGCACATGTAACATTAATATTCCAATATTATTCCGGTAGGATAGCTTTGAATCCACTTGGGAGCCAACTCACCTTTCATATTTCCAGGAAAGTTGCATCCACTGGGGTGCAAACTCCAGCACTCAGAGGTTGTCTTGCTGAGATCATGGCATAGAACTCACCATTGGTTTTACCTAAGTGTACTCTCCTCTCTGGAAGTATTACTTCTGAAGAAAGTGCTTCAGGGAGCACTTCATGCTTTAAATGTGTTTCTACAGCACCCTGAGTTCTCAAGAGGCATCACATAAAGCCGTGCAATTTTAATTGTGACTTTTTGAAGCACTGATTCCTGAAGTGGCCTGGCATTCGGATAATGATCTTAGAAACCCAGCCCTGGAGGAAAACACATTTTTCTCCTAGGCTGTGACTCAACTGAGTATGAAGTTCCCATCAACTCTTAAGAATCTCCCTACCTTTTGATATTTTGAAAATAAGAAAAAAAAATCAGCCCATATAAATTTGAAATACTCACCCCATATGTCCATTTGCATTTATATTTATACAATGGACTAATGATGATTTAGCACATGACATATGAAGAATAAGAACTCAGGGAAACATTAAATCCACATATTCAGTCAGCACATTTACTAAGTGCCAACCGCCAACAATGTGCCAGGGACTGTACTAAGCTCTAGAGATGTAGGAATAAGCAAAACAGATTTTCAAAATCCTTGCTTATATCAAACTTACATTTCAGTAGGTGTGTCCATTTGTATACAGTGTTGGATCTCACCTGCGTCATTGACAGGAATTAGTGATAATCACCAATAAACATACAGGGCAAATTCTCAGTGAGTGCTTCCTCTAAGGCGAGGCTTCTGGCCAGTGCTCTGCATGCATTATCTCATTATTCTCTTCTTCCTAGGGATTAAAAACAGGCTTCAGAGAGATGTAGACACCTGTTCAAGGGGCCCTAGGAGGTAAGGGGTGGGTCAAGACTGAAACTCGTTTCTCCATATCTGCCTTTCAACTTGTACCTTTTCTTAGGGTGTGGAAGGGGGATGATGGGGAGTGGTGGGGTTACGGCAAACTGGAGAGCAAACTCTGTGCAAAGGGAGCCACTATCTGGCCACTTGGCCCAGGCGAATGTGGCCCAGTGCGGCCAAGTTTTCTGATTTTTTCAAGAGAAGCCGGCAAACAGGATTTTGATGTGAAAACCAATTTTAAAAACACTGTGAAAGCCAATCAAAATCTGTCTGAGCATCATTCAGGCCACAGGTCTGCCCCTCCATGAAACAGCACCCCCCAAAACTAAATGTGGGTAGAAAAACGCAAATACAGCTCTGGTTCTTGCACGAAGTAGTTGTCAGGTTGATTTGATAAGGCTAAGGCAAACAGGTGCCCCTGTTTACCAATAAGGCAAAGTCCTTAATGAAAGGTAACTGAGGGAGCAGCTGGAGCATTTCAACCCCCTACCTTGGAGGAGGTTGCATTGAGCTATCTTAGGCTGGGTTGATAGGCCATGCTTATCGGAAAGGGAAAATTTAACTTCAGGGCGGGCTTCGTGTTGCATCTGAGGTCCTAATAATGATCACTATGCTGTCAGCACACAAGATGTTGTTCAAAATAATTCTCCTCCTAAAAGTCACATTCTGCTCGCCTCCTGGCCCTTCCTTGCCTCTCCCCCTCCGCCCCAGGCCTCCCACGCTCAGCAAGACTTTCCTCTTACCCACTCCGTTTGCCAGGGGATGGCAGCCACAGGACAGGCGGTGGTCTCATCACTGGGGTGGTCTGAGACTGGAACAGAGTTGGTTGCCTATAGGTGGCAGTGCCTCTTCCTGTCCTGGCCTTTGGAGGGAGGGAGGGGGCACAGGAGAGCTTCCACGTTTAGAAAACATTTGCACCGGGCTTCCCTGGTGGCGCAGTGGTTGAGAGTCTGCCTGCCGATGCAGGGGACACGGGTTCGTTCCCCGGTTGGGAGGATCCCACATGCCGCGGGGCGGCTGGGCCCGTGAGCCATGGCCGCTGACCCTGCGCGTCCGGAGCCTGTGCTCCGCAACGGGAGAGGTCTCAGCAGTGAGAGACCCATGTACCACAAAAAAAACTTTTGCACCATCAATAGACTGAAACTCTACAAGACAATAGTTTTACTTAAAATGTGTAAAGGAATTCCCATCTTCTGGATCTTAGCAAGATCAGAAAACCTCTGTTTACTACAGGAATTGTTTCAGAAAGGAAAGTGAAATCTGGCACATGAAAAATCCCCTTTCTACCCGCTCTCAAGATAGTAACTTTGCAGACATATGCCATGTGTATTCCATCACAGCAAAACAATGCTGTCGTGCACTGGGGACAGATTTGCTGCTGCTGCTGAGGCTGCTGCTGCCACCGCCGCCTCCACCACCTCCTTCTGTTGCTTGGATAAAGCTGAGGCATGTGGCACTGCTGTGAGATTCTTAGAAGATAGGCAATTGTTCCTGGCTGGGACCCTACAAGTCGGTTTGTACCACGAGGCTCTAAATCCTAGCTCCTCTGGGCCCTGGGAGCCTTTCCTTTGGAAAACACACATGGTAAGGACTTAGACACTTTCTGAAAGGGATAGGACAAGGAAAACGTGTACTCTCCCCCATCCCTTGCTTGGATAATCATTTAAGACAGTGGTCCCCAACCTTTTTGGCACCAGGGACTGGTTTCATGGAAGACAATTCTTCCACGGACCGGGGGTGGGGTGGGGTGGGGGGGATGGCTTCGGGATGATTCAAGCACATTATATTTATTGTGCACTTTATTTCTATTATTATTACATTGTAATATATAATGAAATAATTATACAACTCACCATAATGCTGACAGGAGGCGGAGCTCAGGCAGTAATGTGAGCCATGGGGAGCAGCTGTAAATACAGATGAAGCTTCGCTTGTCGTCTACCACTCACCTCCTGCTGTGTGGCCCAGTTCCTAACAGGCCACAGACTGAAACCGGTCCATGGCCCTGGGTTTGGGGACCCCTGACTTAAGAGGTGAAGTGACTTCTCCCACTCAGGGAGGCAGGGTAATGCTATGATTAGGAGTGTCCAGAGACCTGCATTCCAGCCCCAGTTCCCCTACATACTCATCTTGGAGCCCAGAACATTTTACTAAATGGTTTTGGGCCTCAGTTTTCTCATCTGTTAAGTGGAAATAATAATAGGCCCAGGCACATAGAGATGTCGCAAGGGTAAACTGATGCGCACAAAAGCTGCTCTCTTTGCACAGAGCACATCTCCAGGTCACCGAAGCCTCCATGTATCCTCACCATGGCTACCCTCCATCCACACCCTCGGAGAGGGAACAAGTTAAAAGGTATCTGCTTCATCTTGGCCCTACCACTAATTTCTGTGGCTCCTTGGTCAGGTGATCAGGAGTTACACATGATGACCAGGGCCACTCTAGTGCAATTCTTTTTTTTTTTTTAATTTTATTGAAGTATAGTTGATTTTTAATATTGTGTTTAATTTCTGCTCTACAGCAAAGTGACTCAGTTATACATATATATATTCTTTTTCATATTCTTTTCCATTATGGCTTATCATAGGATATTGAATACAGTCCCCTGTGCTATACAGTAGAACCTTGTTGTTTCTCTCTAGTGCAACTCTTTAGCTGCAGCAGGGGAGACCTTTGCACCCACTACCCCTAGAGCCTTATTTTGGACACCACCTTTGCCTGAATTTCTGGCTGCTTTGGCCACAGTCCAGATGAGAGTGTGCCTGTCGTCCACCTCCTGCTCCAGGCCCCTCCCTGGTGAGGTCACATTGACAGCTCTGTAGGTGTGGAGTCCACCTGCCTCAGAGTGGGAGGGGCACTGTGTACACATGCAGTTTCCTGGGCTCCATCCTAGACCCACTGCTTCCAAATCACTGGAGCAAGGGCCTAGGAATCTTCAAGTAACAAGCCCTCTGAGGGAGCAGAGCCCATAAAAGTTAGCATTTATGGCCCTCTGGTACCTCAAACTCTGTAGATGTTTTCCTCAACCTGTCTCTCCTCGTGTGTCTGGCTTAACTGGACCACCGTCCGGCAGGGAAGCCAGGCCTTCAAGCCAGAGACCTGAACTTCCCTGAGTTCAGGAGAGCCCTGATTACCTTGTAGCAGAGTTTGGCCCTTCTCCTTGCCCCACCGGTCCTTGTTCAGGCCTTCCCCGTGATTTCACACCAGAACCAGCAGTCTTGCTCTCCATGTGCCCAATCTGGAGGTCTTGATCTGAAATATAAACTTGGCCCTAATACTCTCTTACTTAAAATTCTCTAGGGGTTTCCCATCCCCTGCAGGATCAAGTCTGATGAGGCGTTTATTTATGTATTTTGGCCGCACCTCACGGCATGTGGGACAGTTCCCTGACCAGGGATCGAACTCTTGCCCCCTGCAGTGGAAATTCAGAGTCTTAACCAATGGACCGGCAGGAAAGTCCTTGATGAGGCATTTAAAAGCCTTTCCCTTCAACCTCAGATCTCCTGCCACTCCCCTAGAGGCAAAACTCCAACTAGACCTATGTTATGCTCAGGTCTTTGAATGTTCCATGGAGCTGCTCACCTCTGGGCTACTCTAGACACAGCACCCTCCACTGGAATACCCTTTCTCCTCTTCTACTCTTCCTTCAAGTCTTGGCTGAAATGTCACCTCCTCTGGGAAGCCTTCCCAGATGTTCCCAGGTAGCGCTGACTACTCCCTCCTCTTTCCCTGTACACGTCCTCAAAATATCACCCATGACCCTGTATTTGCCTTTATTTGCTTATGTGTTTCTGCTCCACTAGACCCATGAGGGATTTGCATTTTATTCATTTCAAATTCCACACCTTTATTGGGGCTGATAAGGTCGTACGTGATCTGGCTTCCACCCAACTCTCCACCCTGTCTCGTACCCCTCTCTGCCCTACCCACTTCACTTAGTCACACTGGCCTTCAGACTGGTCCCAAGATTACCAAACTCCTTCCTGTTCTGGGTCTTTGTTCCCGCATTGACCTTTTTCTGGAATGGCCTCCCCTAGATCTTTCCATGGCTGTCTCCCTCTTGACATTCAAATCTCTGTTCAAATGTCACCTCCTCAAGAATCACTTGGCCAACCAATCAAAAGTAATCTTCCTTCCCCCATTCTCTCTTACATACCATATTTTCTTCCCTTCATAGCATTTATAGTTAATTCACTTTAAAAATCAGCCTTATTGAGGTATAATTTGCATACAATAGAACGCACATGTTTAAGGTGTACAGTTATGTGAGTTTTGACAAATACCCAAGTATCCACCACTCTACGAAAGATGTAGAATATTTCCATAATCTGTACAATTTTCCTGAGTCCTCTTTCCAGTCAATATCCTCCCTCCCCATGGCCAGCCCCAGTCAATCTCAGCTCTGCTTTCTGTTCCCATAGCTTCATTTTGCTTGTTCTAGAACTTCATTTAAATGTAATCATCCAGGAATTTCCCTGGTGGTCTAGTGGTTAGAATCTGGCGCTTTCACTGCTGTGGCCTGGGTTCAATCTCTGGCCAGGGAACTGAGATCCCACAAGCCACGCAGTGCAGCCAAAAACAAAACAAAAAAAACCAGTGTAAATATAATCATCCAGTATGTACTCTCCTGTCTGGCCTCTTTCACTCAGCATAATGTTCTGGAGGTCCATTCATGTTGTAGCATTTATCAGCATTTGTTTCTTTTTATTACTGAGTAGTCAGCTATTGTATGAATATACCACAATTTATCTATTTGCTTGTTGATGGACACCTGGGCCATTTCCAGTTTTGGGCTATTATGAATAATGCTGCTTTGACTTACAGACATAGAAAACAAACTTATGGGCTTCCCTGGTGGTGCAGTGGTTAAGAATCCGCCTGCCAACGCAGGAGACAAGGGTTCAAGCCCTGGTCCAGGAAGTTCCCACATGCTGCGGAGCAACAAAGCCCGTGCACCACAGCTACTGAGCCTGCGCTCTAGAGCCCAACTACTGAAGCCCACGTGCCTAGAGCCCGTGCTCAGCCAACGCACTGAGAAGCCCACGCACTGCAACGAAGAGTAGACCCTGCTTGCCGCAGCTAGAGAAAGTGCGCACGCAACAAGGAAGACCCAACGCAGCCAAAAATAAAAAATAAAATAAATTAATAAATTAAAAAAAAAAAGAAAACAAACTTATGGTACCAAAGGGGAAAAGGGTGGCAGAGGAATAAATAAGGAGTTTGGGATTAGCAGATACAAACTACTATATATAAAAGAGGTAAACAACAAGGTCCTACTGTATAGCACAGAGAACTATATTCAATACCTTGTAATAAACTATAATGGAAAAGAATCTGAAAAAGAATATCTCTATCTATCTATGAATCACTTTGCTATATACCAGAAACTAAGATGACACTGTAAATCAACTATACTTCAATTTTAAAAAATCTAAAATAAAATAAATAAATAAACCTGCTATGACAATTCATGACAAGCCTTTGTGTGGACATACATTTTCTTTTTTCTTTTCTTTTGTGTGTGTGTGTGTGTGCATGTGTGTTGCTAGTAATTACCTTATTCGCTTAATAAATATTTATTATGTACCAGGCCCCTGGGAACAGGAGTAGGGCCGTGGGGAGAGGGGGACTGGAAAGAAGGAAAGCAGGACAATGGTGTGTTGCAGAGTTGGTCACCACTGTGGGCAAGTGGGGCTCAATCCGGTGGGGAGGATCTGCTGAGGAGCAACACGGAGGGCACCTCAGAACTGTCCACCGAGCATCAGAGAAGCAAGCATATATCTGTGGGTCCAGGGTTGCCCCAGTAGGGTTAAGTTCCTCACACTGCCAAGCCACAGTGCTTGAGTCCAGACACAAGCCTGGGCAGAAGGCAAGACCTGTGGGGAGCAGCTAACCCAGGGGGCTTTTACCTGCCCCAAAACTGGTTGCCACGGCGACGGCTGAGTAAAAGGTGGGCCAGGATGGGAGGAGGGTCACAAGAGGTCTCCGATACACATTCATTAAACAAATATTTATTGAGTGTCTCCTATGTGCCAAGCACTGGGTTAAGCACTGGAAACAGTCATCAAAAAGCCAATCCCTGTCCTTATGGGGGAGACAGACAGTAAACAGTTCAGTAATTGATACAGTATTGTATCAAGCAGAGATGAGTGCCTTGAAGAAAAATAAAACAGGGTAGGAGAACTGTGAGCTGAGTGGAGGGATGGGGCTCATTTGGACCATCAGGGTAGGCCTCTGAGAAGCTGATATTAGACAGAGAGTAAATGGAGCGAGAAACTGAGTCACCTGGATACTGAGGGTAAGAACATTCCAGCGGAACAAGCTTAGGGTGTCAGAGAAACAACAGGGAGGTTGCTGCGGCTGGAGCCGAGTGAGACCCAGAGGTCAGGAGAGAGGGTCTGGCAGGCCTCAGAAATGAGCTTGAATTTTATTCTGAGTGTGATGTGAAGCATATTTTAAGAAGGGTTGTGACACGGTCTTACTTATGGTTTAAGAGTTATGTGGGGTAGTATTACACATGTATTAGAATGGCTGACATTTTTATAAAAAAGTGATAATACCCAGTGCTGGCAGGAATGCAGAGCAACCGTAACTCTCATACAATGCTGGTGGGAATGCAAAATGGTAGAGCCAGCTGGCAAAACAGTTTAGCCATTTCACATAAGTTTACACTTACCATGTGGGCTTCCCTGGTGGCGCAGTGGTTGAGAGTCCGCCTGCCGATGCAGGGGACACGGGTTCGTGTCCCGGTCTGGGAAGATCCCATGTGCCGCGGAGTCTGCGTGTCTGGAGCCTGTGCTCCGCAACGGGAGAGGCCACAACAGTGAGAGGCCCGCGTACCGCAAAAAAAAAAAAAAAGAAAAAGACAAAATTTACATTTAACCATGCAACCCAACAATACCACTCTTAGGTATTTACCCAAGTGAAGTGAAGCTTATGTTCTCACACAAACCTGTTGCACAGATGTTCACAGTAACTTGATTCATAATCACCAAACACTGGAAACAAATTCAAATATCCTTCAACTGGTGGATGGCTAAACAGTGGCACATCCATGTAAGAATACTACTTAACAATAGAAAAGGACCAACTACCGATCATACATGCAACAACCTGGAGGAAGCTCAAGAACCTTACGCTTATGAGTGAAAAAATTCAATCTCAAAAGGTTGCATACTGTATGATTTCATTTATACAACATTCTCAAAATGACAAAACTATGGAGATGGAGAACAGATTAGTAGTTTCCAGGGGTCAGGGAGGAGGACCAGAGAGGCATGAAGTGGGAGTGGGTTTCACTACAAAGAGGTAGCACTAGAGAGTTCCTCCTAGTGATGTGAACAGTTGTGATGTAACAGTTATCAATCTTTTTTTAAAATTTAATTTATTTATTTTTATACAGCAGGTTCTTATTAGTTATCTATTTTATACATATTAGTGTATACATGTCAATCCTAATCTCTCAATTCGCCCGACCACCACCACCACCCCAACCCTGCTTTCCTCCCTTGGTGTCCATATGTTTGTTCTCTACATCTCTGTCTCTATTTCTGCCCTGCAAACTGGTTCATCTGTACCGTTTTTCTAGATCCAACATATATGCATTAATATATATTTGTTTTCCTCTTTCTGACTTACTTCACTCTGTATGACAGTCTCTAGGTCCATCCACGTCTCTACAAATGACCCAATTTCATTCCTTTTTATGGCTGAGTAATATTCCATTGTATATATGTACCACATCTTCATTATCCATTCATCTGTCAATGGGCATTTAGGTTGCTTCCATGTCCTGGCTATTGTAAATAGTGCTGCAATGAACAGTGTGGTGTATGTTTCCTTTTGAATTATGGTTTTCTCTGGGTATATGCCCAGTAGTGGGATTGCTGGGTCATATGGTAATTCTATTTTTAGTTTTTTAAGGAACCTCCATGCTGTTCTCCATAGTAGCTGTATCAATTTACTTTCCCACCAACAGTGCAAGAGGGTTCCCTTTTCTCCACACCCTCTCCAGCATTTGTTGTTTGTAGATTTTCTGATGATGCCCATTCTAACCAGTGTAAGGTGATACCTCATTGTAGTTTTGACTTGTATTTCTCTAATAATTAGTGATGTTGAGCAGCTTTTCATGTTCCTCTTGGCCATCTATATGTCTTCTTTGGAGAAATGTTTATTTAGGCCTTCTGCCCATTTTTTGATTGGGTTTTCTTTTGGGGTTTTTTTGTGGTACGCAGGCCTCTCACTGCCGTGGCCTCTCCCATTGCAGAGCACAGGCTCCGGACGCACAGGCTCGGCGGCCACGGCTCATGGGCCCAGCCGCTCCGCGGCATGCAGGATCCTCCTGGACCAGGGCACGAACCCACGTCCCCTGCGTCGGCAGGCGGACTCTCAACCACTGAGCCACCAGGGAAGCCTGGGTTGTTTGTTTTTTTTAATATTGAGCTGCATGAGCTGTTTATATATTTTGGAGATTAATCCTTTGTCTGTTGATTCATTTGCAAATATTTTCTCCCATTCTGAGGGTTGTCTTTTTGTCTTGTTTATAGTTTCCTTTGCTGTGCGAAAGCTTTTAAGTTTCATTGGGTCCCATTTGTTTATTTTTGTTTTTATTTCCATTACTCTAGGAGGTGGGTCAAAAAAGATCTTGCTGTGATTTATGTCAAAGAGTGTTCTTCCTATGTTTTCCTCTAAGAGTTTTATAGTGTCCGGTCTTACATTTAGGTCTTTAATCCATTTTGAATTTATTTTTGTGTATGGTGTTAGGGAGTGTTCTAATTTCATTCTTTTACATGTAGCTGTCCAGTTTTCCCAGGACCATTTATTGAAGAGACTGTCTTTTCTTCACTGTATATCCTTGCCTCCTTTGTCATAGATTAGTTGACCATAGGTGTGTGGGTTTATCTCTGGGCTTTCTATCCTTTTCCGTTGATCTATATTTCTGTTTTTGTGCCAGTACCATATTGTCTTGATTACTGTAGCTTTGTAGTGTAGTCTGAAGGCAGGGAGTCTGATTCCTCCAGCTCTGTTTTATTCCTCAAGACTGCTTTGGCTCTTTGGGGTCTTTTGTGTCTCCATACAAATTTTAAAGATTTTTTGTTCTAGTTCCATAAAAAATGCCACTGGTAATTTGATAAGGATTGCATTGAATCTGTAGATTGCTTTGGGTAGTATAGTCATTTTCACAATATTGATTCTTCCAATTCAAGAACATGGTATATCTCTCCGTCTGTTTGTGTCATCTTTGATTTCTTCGTCAGTGTCTTATAGTTTTCTGCATATAGGAATTTTGTCTCCTTAGGTAGGTTTATTCCTAGGTATTCTATTCTTTTTGTTGCAATGGTGAATGGGATTGTTTCCTTAATTTCTGTTTCTAATCTTTCGTTGTTAGTGTATAGGAATGCAAGAGATTTCTGTGCATTAATTTTGTATCCTGCAACTTTACCAAATTCATTGATTAGCTCTAGTAGTTTTCTGGTGGCATCTTTAGGATTCTCTATGTATAGTGTCATGTCATCTGCAAACAGTGACAGTTTTACTTCTTTTTTCCAATTTGTATTCCTTTTATTTCTTTTTCTTCTCTGATTGCTGTAGCTAGGACTTCCAAAACTATGTTGATAATAGTGGCGAGAGTAGACATCCTTGTCTTGTTCCTGATCTTAGAGGAAATGCTTTCAGTTTTTCACCATTGAGAATGATGTTTGCTGTGGGTTTGTTGTATATGGCCTTTATTATGTTGAGGTAGGTTCCCTCTATGCCCACTTTCTGGAGAGTTTTTATCATAAATGGGTGTTGAATTTTGTCGAAAGCTTTTTCTGCATCTATTGAGATGATCATATGGTTTTTATTCTTCAGTTTGTTAATATGGTGTATCACATTGATTGATTTGCATATATTGAAGAATCCTTGCATCCCTGGGATAAATCCCACTTGATCATGGTGTATGATCCTTTTAATGTGTTGTTGGATTCTGTTTGCTAATATTTTGTTGAGGATTTTTTTTTTTCTGTGGTATGTGGGCCTCTTACTGTTGTGGCCTCTCTCGTTGTGGAGCACAGACTCTGGACGCGCAGGTTCAGCGGCCATGGCTCACGGGCCTAGCCGCTCCGTGGCACGTGGGATCTTCCCAGACCGGGGCACGAACCCATGTCTCCTGCATCGGCAGGCGGACTCTCAACCACTGCACCACCAGGGAAGGCCCTTGTTGAGGATTTTTGCATCTATATTCATCAGTGATATTGGTCTGTAATTTTCTTTTTTTGTACTATCTTTGTCTGGTTTTGGTGTCAGGGTGATGGTGGCCTCATAGAATGAGTTTGGGAGTGTTCCTGCCTCTGCAACTTTTTGGAAGAGTTTGAGAAGGATAGGTGTTAGCTCTTCTCTAAATGTTTGATAGAATTCACCTGTGAAGCAATCTGGTCCTGGACTTTTGTTTGTTGGAAGATTTTTAATCACAGTTTCAATTTCATTACTTGTGATTGGTCTGTTTATATTTTCTATTTCTCCCTGGTTCAGTCTTGGAAGCTTATACCTTTCTAAGAATTTGTCCATTTCTACCAGGTTGTCCATTTTATTGGCATAGACTTGCTTGTAGTAGTCTCTTAGGTTGCTTTATATTTCTGCCATATCCATTGTAACTTGTCCTTTTTCATTTCTAATTTTATTGATTTGAGTCCTCTCCCTCTTTTTCTTGATGAACCTGGCTAAAGGTTTATCAATTTTGTTTATCTTCTCAAAGAACCAGCTTTTAGTTTTATGGATCTTTGCTATTGTTTTGTGTCTATTTCATTTATTTCTGCTCTGATCTTTATGATTTCTTTCCTTCTACTAACTTTGGGTTTCGTTTGTTCTTCTTTCTCTAGTTCCTTTAGGTATAAGGTTAGATGGTTTATTTGAGATTTTTCTTGTTTCTTGAGGTAGGCTTGTATTGTTATAAACTTCCCTCTTAGAACTGCTTTTGCTGCACCCCATAGGTTTTGGATCATCGTGTTTTCATTGTAATTTGTCTCTAGGTACTTTTTGATTTCCTCTTTGATTTCTTCAGTGATCTCTTGGTTATTTAGTAACGTATTACTTAGCCTCCATGTGTTTGTGTATTTTACGTTTTTTCCCTTTAATTGATTTCTAATCTCATAGTGTTGTGGTTGGAAAAGATGCTTGATATGATTTCAATTTTCTTAAATTTACCAAGGCTTGATTTGTGACCCAAGATGTGATCTATCCTGGAGAATGTTCTGTGTGTACTTGAGAAGAAAGTGTATTCTGCTGTTTTCAGATGGAATGTCCTATAAATATCAATTAAATCCTTCTGGTCTATTGTGCCATTTAAAGCTTGTGTTTCCTTATTAATTTTCTGTCTGGATGATCTGTCCATTGGTGTAAGTGAGGTGTTAAAGTCCCCCACTATTATTGTGTTACTGTCGATTTCCTCTTTATAGCTGTTAGCATTTGCCTTATGTATTGAGGTGCTCCTATGTTGGGTGCATATATATTTATAATTGTTACATCTTCTTCTTGGATTGATCCCTTGATCATTATGTAGTGTCCTTCCTTGTCTCTTGTAACATTCTTTATTTTAAAGCCTATTTTATCTGATATGAGTATTGCTACTCCAGCTTTCTTTTGATTTCCATTTGCATGGAATACAAATGGAATGCAGGGAATTTTTGCAGGGAATTTTTCAGGGAAAAATTGGGAAAAAAATTTTCAGGGAAAAATTGCAGGGAATTTTTCCATCCCCTCACTTTCAGTCTGTATGTGTCCCTAGGTCTGAAGTGGGTCTCTTGTAGACAGCATATATATGGGTCTTGTTTTTTGTATCCATTCAGCGAGACTGTGTCTTTTGGTTGGAGCATCTAATCCATTCACATTTAAGGTAATTATCTATATGTATGTTCCTATTACCATTTCCTTAATTGTTTTGGGTTTGTTTTTGTAGGTCCTTTTCTTCTCTTGTGTTTCCCACTTAGAAAAGTTCCTTTAGCTTTTGTTGTAGAGCTGGTTTGGTGGTGCTGAATTCTCTTAGCTTTTTCTTGTCTGTAAAGCTTTTGATTTCTCCATCAAATCTGAATGAGATCCTTGCCGGGTAGAGTAATCTTGGTTGTAGGCTCTTCCCTTTCATCACTTTAAATATATCATGCCACTCCCTTCTGGCTTGTAGAGTTTCTGCTGAGAAATCAGTTGTTAACCTTATGGTAGTTCCCTTGTATGTTATTTGTTGTTTCGTTTTGTTGCTTTTAATACTTTTTCTGTCTTTCATTTTTGTCAATTTGATTACTATGTGTCTCACTCAGCGTGTTTCTCCTTGGGTTTATCCTGCCTGGGACTCTCTGTGCTTCCTGGACTTGGGTGGCTATTTCTTTCCCCATGTTAGCAAGTTTTTGACCATAATCTCTTCAAATATTTTCTTGGGTCCTTTCTCTCTCTCTTCTCCTTCTGGGACCCCTGTAATGTGAATGTTGGTGTGTTTAATGTTGTCCCAGAGGTCTCTTAGGCTGTCTTCACTTCTTTTCATTCTTTTTTCTTTATTCTGTTCCATGGCAGTGAATTCCACCATTCTGTCTTCCAGGTCACTTATCTGTTCTTCTGCCTCAGTTATTCTGCTATTGCTTCCTTCTAGTGTATTTTTTTATTTCAGTTATTGTATTGTTCATCTCTGTTTGTTTGTTCTTTAATTCTTGTAGGTGTTTGTTCTTTAATTCTTCTAGGTCTTTGTTCAACATTTCTCTTTTTTAAAAAATAAATTTATTTATTTATTTTTGGTTGCATTGGGTCTTTGTTGCTACACACGGGCTTTTCTCTAGCTGTGGCAAGCAGGGGCTACTCTTCATTGTGGTGCACAGGCTTCTTATTGCAGTGGCTTCTCTTGTTGTGGAGCATGGGCTCTAGGCGCACGGGCTTCAGTAGTTGTGGCACGTGGGCTCAGTAGTTGTGGCTTACGGGCTGTAGGGTGCAGGCTTAGTAGTTGTGGCGCATGGGCTTAGTTGTCCGTGGCATGTGGGATCTTCCTGTACCAGGGCTCAAACCCATGTCTCCTGCATTGGCAGGCAGATTCTTAACCACTGTGCCACCAGGGAAGCCCTGTTAAACATTTCTTGCATCTTCTCGATCTTTGCCTCCATTCTTTTTCTGAGGTCCTGGATCTTCACTATCATTATTCTGAATTCTTTTTCTGGGATGTTGTCTATCTCCACTTCATTTAGTTGTTTTTCTGGGGTTTTATCTTGTTCCTTCATCTGGTACATTGTCCTCTGCCTTTTCATTTTGTCTATCTTTCTGTGAATGTGGTTTTCGTTCCACAGGCTGCAGGACTGTAGTTCTTCTTGCTTCTGCTCAACAGTAACAATCTTGACCGTGGTGGTAGTTACAAGAATCTCTACTTGGGATTTAAGTGCATAGAACTAAACATACACCCACACACACACACGAATGAATGCAGGTTAAAAATTGGTAGGGCTTCCCTGGTGGTGCAGTGGTTGAGAGTCTGCCTGCTGATGCAGGGGACACGGGTTCGTGCCCCGGTCCGGGAAGATCCCACATGCCGCAGAGTGGCTAGGCCCGTAAGTCATGGCCGCTGAGCCTGAGCATCCAGAGCCTGTGCTCCGCAACGGGAGAGGCCACAACAGTGAGAGGCCTGCGTACCACACACACAAAAAAAAATTGGTGAAAACTGAATAAGTTCTGTTGTCTAGTTAACAGTAATGTACCACTGCAAGTGTCCTAGTTTCGATATTTTACTACAGCTCAATGTAAGATGTCATTTTTATGGGAAGATGGTTAAAGGGTACATGAGACTCTTTTATTTTTGCAACGTCCTATGAGTCTATAACTATTTCAAAACTAAAAGTTTAGAAATAAAACTCTAGTTGGGAATTCCCTGGAAGCCCAGTGATTAGACTTGGCACTCTCACTGCTGGGGCCTCAGGATTCCATCCCTGGTTGGGGAGCTAAGATCCTACAAGCTGCCGGGCTCGGCCAAAAACAAACAAACAAACAAACAAAAACCCTCTAGCAACTGGATAAAAACTATAAAAGTCTTTTTTGAAATTTGGGAAATTTGCAAATGGATGAATAGTAGATGACACTTGGGAATTTATTGTCACCTTTCTTAGGTGTGATAACGTATGGTCATCACTCATTCTTAGGTGATATGTGTTGAAGTTTTAGAGGTGAAGTGTCAGTGCCTACAACTTACTTTCCAATGGTTCAGCAAATATATGCCTGTTATAGATGTTATTTTAAAATATAGCAAAATGCAAACAATTATTGAATCTAGGTGGTAGATTTAAAGGTATTCACTCTATTATTATTATTATTATTTTGGCTGTGTGGCTTGTGGGATCTTAGTTCCCTGACCAGGGATTGAACCCAGGCCACAGTAGTGAAAGCACTGAGTCCTAACCACTGGACTGCCAGGGAATTCCCACACTATTATTCTTTTAAATTTATATTGGAAACATTTTAGAATGAAAAGTTAAAGAGAAAAGGGACAAACTGCTGATATGTACAACAATGTGGGTGAATCTCAAAAGCATTAAGGTAAAAGAAAGAAGCAGACTCAAGGCTACATACTGTAAGAATCCATTTTGGAAAAGGCAAAACTATAAGGACAAAATCAGATCAGTGGTTTCCAGTGGCTGGGGTTGGGGGAGAGGTCTTATTTATCACTAAAGAGCAAGAGGAAAATTTGGCAGGGGGACACATTCTATATTTTGATTGTGATGGTGGTTACATGTCTGTGTTTGTTGAAACTCACAGAACTGTACACTCAAAAAGATAAATTTTAATGTGCATCTAACACCCCCCAAAAAAGCAGAGGAAAGTAACATGTATAGAAGAACCATTAAAACACAAGCTACTAAAGACCTAAATATAAGACCAGACACCTTAAAACTCCTAGAAGAGAACATAGGCAAAACATTCTCTGACATAAATCGTACCAGTGTTTTCTTAGGCCAGTCTCCCAAGGCAATAGAAATAAAAGCAAAAATAAACAAACGGGACCTAATCAAACTTATAAGCTTTTGCACAGCAAAGGAAACCATAAGAAAAAAATGAAAAGACAACCTACAGACTGGGGGAAAATATTTGCAAATGTTGCGCTCAACAAGGGCTTAATTTCCAAAATATACAAACAGCTCATACAACTCAACAAGAGGACACAAACAACCCAATCAAAAAATGGGCAGAGGACCTAAATAAACATTTCTCCAAAGAAGACATACAGATGGCCAATAAGCACATGAAAAGATGCTCAACATCACTAATTATTTGAGAAATATAAATCAAAACTACAATGAGGAACTACCTCACACCAGCGAGAATGGCCATCATTAAAGAGTCTACAAATAACAAATGCTGGAGAGGGTGTGGAGCAAAGGGAACCCTGTTACACTGTTGGTGGGAATGTAAATTGGTGCAGCCACTATGGAAAACAGTATGGAGGTTCCTCAAAAAAACTAAAAGTAGAGATGCCATATGATCCAGCAATCCCACTCCTGGGCATATATCCAGACAAAACTCTAATTCAAAATGACACATGCACCCCTATGTTCAAAGCAGCACTCTTTACAATAGCCAATACATGGAAACAACCTAAATGTCCATCGACAGATGAATGGATAATGAAGATGTGGTACATATATACAATGGAGTACTACTCAGCTATCAAAAAGAATGAAATAATGCCATTTGCAGCAACATGGATGGACCCAGAGATTATCATACTAAGCAAAGTAAGTCAGAAAGAGAAAGACAAATACCATATGATACCACTTATATGTGGAATCTAAAATATGACACAAATCAATATATCTATGAAACAAAAACAGACTCACAGATATAGAGAACAGATTTGTGGTTGCCAAGGGGGAGGCAGGGTAGGGGAGGGAAGGATGGGGAGTTTGGGATTAGCAGAGGCAAACTATTATATATAGGATGGATAAACAACAAGGTCCTACTATATAGCACAGGGGACTATATTCAATATCCTGTGACAAACCATAATGGAAAAGAACATGAAAAAGAATATATATACGTATGTATGTATGTATAACTGAGTCACTTTGCTGTACAGAAGAAATTAACATGACATTGTAAATCAACTATACTTCAATAAAGTTTTTAAAAATTACAATAAAACACAAGCTATAGGGGGACAAAGATCTTATCTAAGACTTGTTTGTTGTCCTTATAACACACTTGGCATCTAATAAGCACTGAATATTAGCTTGTATGTGCAGTAAGTTCCCCCCACCAAGCCTGCCAAAAAAAACCCCCTGTATTCCAGGGACCCTCAGCTGTGCAGGGCTCTGTAGTACAGGCTGGGCATGAAGCAGCTGCTCCATGACTGTTTGTGGAATAGGTGATTTGGCCTTGTCTTACTCACATGGATTTGACGTATTTCCTGCTACATCCTCTGGAACAGTGAGGTCCTTCGGTGTCCTGTATCCTGATGCTCTCTGTGGCTATGTTAGGGACCAGCAACAGCTCCAGGAAGTGGCACCTGGCTGCTTCAACAGAGGCCCAGGAAAAGGCATTTGCCTTTCTCCTGAGACTTGTAAATCCAAACCAAACTTCCTTCTCCAGGCAGCAAAAACTAGTTCATATTAAAAAGAAAAAAAGAAGTTAGAAGTTCTCTTTGCAAACATAAAATGCTAAACAAACATGACACTTAGTTTTCCAACATAACTACTATTTGGCTTTCTCAGTACCAAGTCCCTTCACAGGTTCCCTGTTATCCTCATAGCACTTGAATGTGGTGGCTATTGTTAGTAGCCCCATTGCACAGGTGAGATAACTGAGGCTCAGACAGGTGAAATGACTTGCCCTTGGCCACACCCTGGGTTGCTCTAACAGCCGACCCTACTGCTTACTTACCTGCTTTACTATGTGCTCTTTCACAAAGCGTGCCGCCCCCCACCCTGCCCCCTTTCAGCCATTAGCCCTACCCCTACCCAGCAGACAGCCTTTATGTACAAACACTGTGGGTCCAACAGCATCGTATGGGCCATGAAACTCTTCTTCTGACACAGAATGGAATGTTCTCTCTGCGGTGGGGTGAGCAGTCACATCTAGGTCAAATATGGAAGGAAAGGGGCGGGTGGGGTGAAGGAAGGGAAGGGGAGGAGAGAACATGCAGAAAACACCAGATGCTCTTTCTAGTTTTTAAAAAACACAGGCATTAGGGAACACAGATTTTTATCACAGGCTGTTAGGAGGGAGAAGGGGGAGGGGGAAAAGCAGGCTGTGGAGGAAGACAGGGCTTCTATCCAGACCTTAGAATTGGGTCTGGGTCCCAATGATAATGATAATAATGATGGTGAATGATGACAAGAATAGTCACAGTTGCTGTGTGCCAGGTGCCGAGCCAAGCGCTCCACATGAATTATCTCAGGTAACATTCTCAGTAACTTTTCAGAATTAACCACTATTATTTTCATTCCCATTTTTCAGATTAGGAAACTGAGGCCCGGAGAGTACATACAAGGAATCATATATTTTCATATGTACAGACTCATGTAAATTCATTGAATGAGGTCAGGAAGGACGCACATCAATCTAACAGTAGCCATTACCTGAAGGTGTGTGTGTGTGTGTGTGTGTGTGTGACAAAGGTGGGGAGCTGTAACTTTTTGTTGTACTGTGTAATATTTTTTACAAACGGAATGTGTATCCCAGTATGTGCTAAGAAAGAAAGAAGGAAGGAAGGAAGGGAAGAGAATGGAAAAAGAAAGAAAAAAAGAAAGTAAGAAAGAAAGAGAGGTAGGAAGAAAGAAAGAAAGAAAGAGAAAGGAAGAAAGAAAGAAAGAAGAAAAAAGAGTGGGTGGTTTTAAAGGCTGTGTCCAGGGATCCCCTAATTTGGACCTGGGTCTCTCAGACTGCAGATCCCAGTTCCTAACCATAAGGTAGCACTGCTTTTCAAAGAAAGTCCCGAGTTCTTGCCCCAAACTCCTGACTGTGGGCAGCAAGGAGGAAATGACTTCTGAGAGGCGTCGGCCCGTTGCCCCACCCGCCTTCCATGGAATTCCTGGGGGGACAGGGCCAGTCGCGTGTCTCAGCCCCCGGGGGAGCCCAGTGCTCGCCATCCAAGCCCGGGGCCCGCCCACTGTCACGGAACGGACTCCGGGCCAATCAGCCCCGGGTGATGCCACGCCGGGAGACGACAGTGGCAGGAAATCAAGGTCAAGGCTCCGGACACAATGGGGCCATTGTCGGTCTCCAGTCAGTTGACTTTCAAGCAGCAGTTCTCCATCCACCCTCGCTCCTTCTCCCCATCCCCGCCCCCTGCCAGGAAGTCATCCAAACCCACTGCCTCCTTTTCAGCCTCTGCCCGAAGGAAGCCGCTTTCCGTATCCTACCCTAGACCCGGGAGGCCGGGCGACCCCGTGCGTGGTCTGTTACATCCACCAGGTGGCGACAGAGCACCGCACTTCTGAGGGCAGGTGGGGAGGCAGGGGCCGGCGCCGATCTGGGCGAGGGGGGACCCAGCACTTCTTGTTGTATCCAAAAAACCAAGTCAGATTATATTTTCCCTCACTTGTACTCTGAGATCACCGGGACCTGGAGTCTCAAGGCAAATGGCAAAACGGCCGTAGACAACAGCGCTTTTCCTTGATGGAGAGGAAAGCCGAATGGAAACCTCTTTACTCTGGAAATCATAGCATGTGGAACTTGACCACCTCTCTGGTCTGGGTTAATCAACTGGCTGATTGATTGGTTATGTTCGTATATAAAAGTCATCTCCACAAGGTCTTCCCGCCCGCTGCTCCTCGCCCCCACCCCCCCAGTCTAAGTTATGCCCCCGCTGTTGTTCTGCCTTAGAATCGGCTGTAGTTTTCCTTCTTGGCGTGTATCACAATTTGTAACTGGACACATATTTGTTTGATTCTTTTCCACTTGTATATATGCTCCATGAGAGCAGGCACCGGGTCCGCTTTTGTCACCAATGCATCCTTGGTGCCTAGTATAGGATCTGGCACACAGTAGGTGTTCAATAAATAATTGTCAACCTAATAAATGAATGACGGCCCTATTGAGTAATGGGAGTAGGAACAGGGCTTCAGGATCCTGACAGTTCAGCATGTGTGAATACAGGCAGTGCCTGGGCCCATTAACAGGCTGCACCTGCCCCAAACTATCAAATTAGAGAGTCTGCCCCTGACAGAGAAGAGCTTGGGGTTAAGACTTCTGATTCTGGGCTCTGGCCACCTGGCTCCACAATCTTCCCTCCACCCTGCACATGATGGGCAACTTTGCACATATCACTTAATATTTCTGAGTTTCAGTTTCCTCATCTGTTGACCCAGTGGAACCTCAGGCCCTTCCTGGATCAATTAAGTGGTCAGATGGGAGAAGATTCAAAACATATGCACCCCAGTACACAGGATCCTCCTGACATCTGCTGTCCTCACTTGTGTCACCCGGGGACATGCCCACACCATAGCAGATCCCCAGCCTCAGCCCTGGGGAAGGAAGAAGAGCCTTTCAGGGAGGTGACCAGGAGAAGTCTGTCACTGGCTCAAAAAGGCCTAGGAAGGGGATCCTGGGCAGCGTGCCAACCCCTGAGGTCAGCATTCCCCATTGCTACCAGGGACTCTTGCAGCCCCTCTGCAAAGTGGAATAGGAAGCAAGCCAGAGGATCTGAGGGCTCAAACACTCAAGCCAGCTGCACATCACACATCGAGGTAGCTGAGAGCACAGACCCTGGAGGCCTGTCCCAGCTCTGTGGCTTGTCAGCTTTGGCAAATTATTTCCCCTAAGCCTCAGTCTCCTTGCCTATAAAATAGAGGCGATGATAATAGCACTGAACTCCTAGGGCGGTTTTGAGGATTTAGTGAGATAATACATGAAACATCCTGGCACACAGTGGGTGCTGAATAAACATTAATGTTACTACTATTAAACATTCTTTCTTTAGCTCCTTTATCACAAGTTTCTGTCAGTTTGGAGTTAAGGGACCTGAGACCCAGAGAGATAAAGTAACTTGCTTAGGGTCCCAGGATTCAAACCCAGGTTCCTTTGATTCCAGAGCCTGGGCTCCTGGGAGGTGAAGGAGGTGGTCCCTGGTTCCCCAGGCATGGTGGGGTCAGAGCAGGCAGCAGTGGAGAGGTGGGGAGAGAACCTCCCAGGGCAGGTGGGTGCTGAGGGCACCTACAGAGCCTGGTGTGTCAGCCTGAGCCACAAATCTCCGCTCACCTGTGCCCCTAGGAGGTTATGGTCCCCGATCACCCACTCTGTCCTCTTGGGCTTGGGCCCCTCCTTCTCTCCTCTTCCCTCTCGAATGCAGTCATCTCGACTAACAAAAGTGACCATGGCTACTCTGACGTGTGAGTGATGCCTGCTGGCCAGGCCAAGCCAGTCAGTGTGCCAAGCTGAGCTCGGGCCCCTTCCCACGCGCCAGGGTGCACGGGCCCTTCCACCCCAGCAGTAGAACCATCCTGCTCCCTCCCCAGCTCTGCAAAGGTGGGCCAGGAGCTGGGGCAGAACTGAGCGTGAGGAAGAAGAGGTCAGAAGGGTTGCAGAGCGTAGAAGATGCTGCCCTGTGAGGCCTTGGGTTTGGGAGTGAGTGGGCGTGGTGGGGGAAGGGATGAGGCAGTCCAGCTTCGTTCACCCTCTGGAGTCAGTGAGACCTCGTTTGAGTCCTGACACTGTCATTTAGTAACTATATGACTTAGGGAAGTCACTTAACTTCTCTGAGCCTCAGTCGTCTCATCTGTAAAATGGGGTTATTAAAATCTCCTGAGGTTTGTGGGGACTTCAAAAGATAATGAAAAATGTGGGAGCTCAGTGCAGACACCTAGCCAACCCTCCATGCATAATCTCCTTTGCTGCTGCTGCTGCTGCTGTGGCCGCTGCTACTGTTATTGATGACACCTTGGGGACAAGGCCATGCAAAGAATTTGGCCAGCTTCTGGAAGAAGGTCAACCAGGTCAGCTGGGGGAGGTTTCCTCCTGGCCTGGTCCCCCTGATAATGACACCAGGTCCTTGGACCTGAACTAGGAAGCTCAGAGGTCCTGGAAGGGAGAGTCGCCCTCCCCCACTCCGCCCCCACTCCCAGCAGGTGGTGTCCTGCCAGCCTGTGAGGTGGGATGGGGTCCCCTTACTCTGAGGCAGCCTGGTTTCTCTTCCTTTCCTCTCACTGCTTCTTTGTCTCTAACTATTGCCAATGCCAGAGACCTGCTTCTCTGTGAGGGGACGGGGTGGGGGGCAGGGTGGAGAGAAGACCAAGGGAGCTGGGAGATTAGAGCCAGGAATTTCTCCAGTGTATAAAGAGGATAGGGGTCACTTCTCTCTTAGGCTGAAATTGGTGACATTAGGTAATGTATTTAAGATTTCTGTCCCCATACCCTTCCACCTCCTTAGCTCTTTTCCTAAGCATGATGCTGTTTACATAGTAAAAGGATGGAAGCTTTAATGAAGAAATAAAAATGACTAACGGACAACAGAATATGCAGTCCAGTTGGCCATCTGACACCCCATTTCCAGGGCTGGGGGGCTGTTGCTCCCATATCCTAGCCTGTGTCCCCACTTAAGCCGAGAGCAGACGAGGCTGGGCCTGGTAGAGGGCAGCACAGGCTTGGGCTCAGGCTGGGACTGAAATCCTGCCCTTCAGCCCTTTTCCGAAATACCGGCTTGAGCAGGGGCCCCTTGAGAACCTGGAGGGCTCTGAAGTCCTGTTCCTCAGGCAGGTTCTGTCCGGCAGGTGGGCCCTCCCTCCAGCTCCATTTCCATTCCCCTCTGCTCCATCCCTACCCAGTTCCCCCCAGATACCGGAGAGGGAAAACTTCCAGCCTCTTTAGGGTCTGAACCCTTGAGGACCCCTTAGCCCCTACTGGGGCCTGGCCTGAGGGAGCGGGCAAGCTCCCCGGGGGAGGCCGGCCCCAGTGTGTGGAGCCTCTGGAGCTCCCGATCTGAGCTTCGATTAGGCTGGAATGTTCCCTGTCCGGTTCGCAGCGATGTCCGCAGGGAGATTGTGGGAGGGTGTCTGGCTGTCCCAGGTTCCTTGGGCTTGGAAACGCTGTGGCTTCTGGCCTGCCCATCCACCCTCTCCTCTTGCCTCTGCTCCCCTCACCCCCCATTTCTCAGCGGCTCTCAAAGGGCTCAGGCTTCCCTGGGGCTTGCTCTTGTGGTCCCCTCTGCCCCTACCTCCAGTCATCCCTTCCTCTCCCTAACTTAACTTTTACTCTTTCTTTAGGACTCCCCTCCAGGAAGCCTTGTTGATCCCTCCCCATCTCAGGCTGGGCTGGCTGTCCCTCCACACCTCCACACGCTGTCTCCAGGGTACTTGCCTGGTAAAGCATCTGTCCCCTTTCACTGCCAGAGGACAGGGACGCTGCCATCGCTGGACCTACATGTGGAAGGGGCTCAATTGGAATCAACGAATGAGTGGTGGTCACCTTCGGGCTTTAGGTCAAACACCTTATGTACACCTGCGGCTGCCTCTCCCCTCTCTAAGACCTGGGGTTTAGGGCCCCTTTCTCTTCTGCTTACCCCCACCCCTGCCCCCCACTGCCATCACCTGATAAAGGCCATGGAGATGGTGCAGCAGAGGAGTTAACAGGGGGCTACCTGGCAGATGAGGGACCCAGCTTTCCCAGCTGGGAAAGACCTTGACCCCGGTTTCCTCTTCTGTAAAATGAATAATTTATAGCACCTTCTTAGGGTGGTTTAAGGACTGAATGTAATAACCCCCATATTGAACCCCTTCCCTCCCCCTGGCTACTCCGGGCAAGCGGCGACTCTCTTTTCCCAAGGTCTGTGGTTCCCTCTGGAGAGGGGAGGGCAGCTCTGGGACGAAGTGATGTGGTAGAGCTTCCAGGGGAAGCTCTGGGCACACGGGATAAATGAGTGGCTTCAGTGGCAGGTTCTCTGCCCATGTGTTCGTGTTTGGCTTTGAGCTCAGAAGATGCCTCCAGCTCCAAGGGTGTGTCCTTGATCCTATGCCCACCTGCCTGCCAGGTGCCAGGCTCTGAGAAGTCACCACCTAGGCCCAAGGTGGGGAGCAGATCAGGAAGCCCAGGTATCTGGGGAGTTCGGCTCTCAGAGACATGAGTGAGCAGCCACCTCCCAGCCCTGGCATCTGGAGGCCTCACTGCCCATCCTCAGGCCACCATCCCCAAGGCCACAGGAAGACAGTCTGTGTGGAGGCAGGATGAACTTGACCAAGGGCGGAGGCCAGCATGGCACCCACTCCTTCTCTCCAGTGCTCTTCCCTCTCCCAGCTCTGGGCTCTGGAGGATGGTCTGTAGGAGAGAAGGAAGGTGTGAACCCTGGAGGCACACAGATCTCAGTTTTAATCCTAATTAGCTGTGTGTGAATTTGGCCAAATTACTTCATTTCTCTGAGCCTCAGTTTCCTAAGCTATAAAATGGGGATGACAATGGCAGTTCTCTGAGAAAGTCGTAAGGATTAAATACTAAAATTCATGCAGTGCGTGGAGCTCAGAGTGCACATATTAAGTGAACAATACATGGTAGTGTTACTGTTATTATTACCTGTCCCTTGCTGTGTTCCCAGCATCTACCCAGGATACCTTAATGCTGTCCAACCTAACAGAATCAGAATTCATTGAACATTTATAATACCTTAAAGAGGAGCTCAGTCAACCTAATGAGAGGAGAAAGGTGTCCACCAGGTTCTAAGGCATGGAATGCTCTCCTTTTCTGCCCCTACCCCTGCCTGGAGCCCCAGGTGGTCCTGCCGCTAGCCTTAGCTCTTCCACGTCTAAAAGCTCAAGGAGGTCTTGCTTCACCTTCCTCCTGTGAGAAACTCAGGCAGGCGGGCAGCCCTGCCATTAGAGGCCCAAGTGCCCTGGCTGGGACGTGTGCCTGGCTAGAAAGTGCTAACAAGGATCATGCCTTTGCTCAGTGCTTGCTTCTAGCTTTCCAATGAGGATTTTCAAACTTTCCTCTCCACAGAGACGATGATACCAGCAGGGCAAGTGGCCTCTTTGTGCTTGAGTCTCAAGGGCAACCGAATCCAGCCACAAAGCTTTGTAGCCACCGTGAATGTGGAGTGGCTGGCAGAGGGGAAAGGGAGAGGCCAAGAGACCCACATCCCCCAAGGCCTGGGCCACAGAGGGAAGCAGGTGTGTAAAGCACTCCCCTGGATCCCAGGCTCTGGCCTCACTATGTGGAGCACACAGGAGGTAACATCCACCACATCTGGAAAGACAAAAGGAAGCCAATGCAGAGGCACAGCTGCCTGTGGGTCTAGGCCACCTTATCCACCACAGGCTACTGCTGGCTAACTCGTGGCAGCCGCATAGGCACTTGTGTGTCAGCTGAGGGAGCCTGGCATTATTCCCAGGCAGGCCACCCTGGAGTCCCCTTTTGGTGACACCAAGAGGCACGAGAGAGAGGCTCTGCCCAAGGACTGAGGCTAGTTGGTGGAGCTCAGGAGGCTGGGACACAGCGGCTCCACAGCCTGAAACCCCACCCCTCTACGGTCCTGGAAACTTCAGTCAGTGGCCACAAGGGGCACTGTGGCCTCCTGCCACCAACGGGCGGCAAGGAAAAGCGACTGGCATCCTCAGAGAGAGAGGCTGGCAGAATTCCTGAGTGTGGGGGTGAGGGATAGGGTACAGGGAGGGGCCTTCTCGAAGCTCTGAGGTCATGTTTCATGAGGAAGATAAGCACCATACCAGGTTCTGCCAGGCCTGGGTCCCGGTCAGTCCCCTCCTACTGCCCCTCCCCCTCAGCCGGTCTTCCCCCTCCCCCCACACACACACCGCCCCGGCCCTTTACACGTGCTCACAAGCATCCTGTGATTCTCTTTATCATGGCTTATAGTTCTCTATTTGCCAGATGGCTTGATTAATGTCTGTCTCCCCTACGGACTGTGGGTCTACAAGGTGGTACTCTTAGGATGGCTGGGGCTGTGCTTGTCTTCTTCGCTGTCTCCCTAGCAGTTGGCAAAGGGACTCATTCATTTGAGTGAAAGGATGAGTTAAAGAATAAACTCCTCCATCAGACACCATGGACTCTCTAAGGGCAGGAATGGCTTCATTTATTTTTGTATTCCCCGACCTCTGCCACCGTGCCTGGCCCAAAGTCAGTAACCAATAAATAGTGTGGGATGGACGACTCCCTGGGATTTAAGGGGGGCCAGGAAGAGCCTTTGCAGATGTGTTCATGTCTATCCCTTCGCACCTGTGAGGCAGTGAGGACATGGCCTTCTCCTCCAGGTAGCTCTCCTGGGAATAGAGGGCTCCCCAGCAGAGCTGAGAAGGGGGAAGTGTAGTGCTGACTCAAGAAGAGGATGGGAGTTGAGGTCTCGGGTGGGCTGAACTAAGAGTGCTCTTCCAGGCACGTGGCTGCATTCCGGTGAATGGGGAAACTCTGTGGGAGCCATACCTGGTGAGCGCTCAACTCTGGGAAAGCTCAAAGAAGACAGGGTGGCAGCAGTGTTGGTGTCTGGGCTAAGGTCAGAGGCTGCAGTCATGCCAGCTGTTCACCTGACCCCATCCATCTCCAGAGCCTCCTGAGGTTGGGGACTGGGGCCAGGGCTCCCACAAGTGCCACTCTTTAGATGTGAGGCTCTGGACTTTAGGCTACTCCTTGCCTTCACAGAGCCAGGAAGTCTCAGACACACGGGGAACTGAAGGACAGAAGGAGCGGGGGTGGGATCTTGCCTTGGGCTTGGGGTGGATCCCTGCCCTGTCAGCAGAGCCTTAGTGCTGTATTGCGGGGGGGGGGGGGGGGGGGTGCGGAATGGGTGAGGCTCCCTTAGGGCTGCAGAATCGCCCAGGCTCTCTGACCATTGGTTGATTTGTTGATTTCTGAGCCCACCTTTCATGTCCAGATGAACTGAGGAGAAGGTAGAGAGTCTCCTGGGACCCACGTCCTGTATGCTAAACAGATTTACAGTCCAGAGTTTGCAGCCAATCCCACATTCCAGAACCTGAAAGCAACTTAAGACATATAGCGCTGGCTCCCTTAGCCGACAAACGCGTCTTGTCTTGTGGATTCCTGACTCCCTCCTGGTGGGCAGAGGAGTGCACTCATTCAGGATCCCCTCTCCCAGGGGTTTGTCTGAGCATCTCTCTGACCGGCATGAATCAGAATACAGCCGACACAGATGTCAACCCTGGCACTCCCGCTGTGAAAGCCTGTGCTAAATGTTAGGATTTGAAACCAGAGCTCACGTGCAGCTTGAGACATAATTTAACCTAAATTCTTGCTTCCAGTGTCGCAAAACCCCCTAAACCTAACCAAATCAAAGCAAAATAAAGTGTGGGTAATTGACTAGCCACAAGTAGAGAGATACTGTTTCTAAGACTCCTTTTGAAACGAAACAAACTTGACTTCCTTTTGTTCAATGGTGGAAATATTTACCTAGAATGGATGCAGGCTAGTGTGTGGGCACAAAAAGAATTTAAACACACACACGTTTATCACCAACTCTGTCAGGCCCGACATGTTTTGATAAAAGCTGATTTGGATTCCAAAGAACAGACTGTTTTTCAACGGAAACAGCATCTCATCCAGTCAAAAGATCCTCAGTAGTGCCAAAGCCAGGGGGCAGGTCCTAAGCCGTCGGGGGTCTCAGGCTGCAGGCCGAGACTTAACGAAATATGGTCCTAACCAGCTGACCCAGAGAGGAGCCGACATACGCATACATCCATTCTAGATAAATATTTCGTTTTGTTTTCCTAAAGCCAACTGTGGCCCTTCAGTACACGCCCGGGTAGCGTGTACCGTGGAGGCCGGCTCGGGTCCGAGCGCGTAGAGGCCCGCTCCAACAGGTGCAGCGCGGTTGCGCCCGGCCAACCTCGCGCGGGGTCTCTCCCTGGCACCCGTACCGGCACCGGCGCCGGGCCAGACCAGAGCCCCAGGGCGCAGAGACCGGCCTGCGCATCGCCCGCGGCCGCTTCGCAGTGGTGGGGAGAAGGCAGGGGGCTGAGATGCGTCCTCCCTCGCCCCCTCCTTAAATTCCAGCGTCCTCCATTTGCTGCGCCCGGGGTGCGGCCTATTCAATCGCCGGCCCCAAAATCGGGGCGGCTGCGAGAGCAGAGCCGGGGCTGCCAAGAGGGCGAAGGAGGGGCGGGATGCGAGCGAGGCGAGTCCGCCGGGCAGTGCCCTGTGCGCGTGGAGCTGGGCGCGCTAGCGGCCCGTCACCTGTGCGGGCGCGCAGCGGCTGCGCCCCCACCCAGGCCTGGGGCGCCCAGAGCGACCGAGACGGCCCGAAGGCGGGGCTGGAAGTAGCGGCCTGGCCCCGCTGCGGCGGCGGCGGCGGCGGCGGCGGCGGCGGGAAGCCAAGGAGGTTCTGGCGGGCGCGTCTTCCCTGGCCGGGACGCTCCGGAGCTCAGCGCCGGCGCCCCGGGCGTCCCAAAAGCCGGCGGGCACCCTATTCGCCCCCTGGCGGCTCTGGGGACACGCCGGGCGCCGCCGCCGCCACCGCCACGGGATGAGCTGTCCACAGCAGCACTGGGCGCCGCCCGAGGTCACGCAAGGATCTGTCCCAGGGCTGCGAACCGGGAGGCAGATCGCCCTTGGGAGGAATGGAGGGGTGGTAGGACGAGGCAACTATGAGGTTTGGGGGTTTTCTTGGGATCCACGTCCCCTACATCGCGCGTGGGCTTCTCCACCAGCGTAATAACTGACACCCAGGCACCTCACTCCCGACTGGTCCTCCCTCCCTTCACCCTGGAAATAAAAGCCTCCCTGTCATTCTCACCCATTCTGGGAAATGGCCCCCATCTTCCCTCCTTCTGCAGTGACCTGACAATGGTAGCCTTGAAGGCACAGCCGCACCGGACCTGCCACTCCCCGGACCTTGCGCAGGCAGAGAGCCCTGAGGCAGTGCTGGTAGGTTAGTAGGAGAGGATCAGCGTTCAACGGGGTCCCGAGTGCCCATTGGGAGCCTAGCACTGCCCTTGGTTTTGTAGGAGGTTAAAAGTCCTTGCCCTCTGGGTGCTTCCAATCTCAGAAGACAAACACACCTAAGAGACTGTTGTCATAGCAAGTAGCCTGGCAGCAGGAGTTTCAGGAGAGGACATAGTGGAGATGGGCTGGAGTGTGAACACCGGAGCCATTAGAACTTGCTAAGTGGACAGGATTTGGAAGGGGAGAGGGAGAGGAAGAGGGAGGGAGGGAAAGAGAGATAGAAGATATTCCTGGTCCAGTCTGGAGTAGTGTGGAGGGCTGGTCTGGGAGAGCTAGAGGGGCCACCCCTAGAGGCTCTGTAAGGGTGGGCTTCTGCAGTGGGAGAGACAGAGAGAAGGAAGAGCTGGAGGCTGGATGCCCTCTGGGAAGCAGCAGAAGAGCCTGCTCTGAGGTGCTGGCTGAGGCAGGCTGCCACTTGCACAGTTCCGAGGTCTTCTTCAAGAGGCTGGGTCATACACTACAAAAACCAAAACAACCCCCCTGCCCCCCCAAACAAAAAAAACCGTGGGTCACACTCAGTGGTTTTTGTCCAGAAGGAGGAAGCCCAGGTTATGGAAGGAAGAGGGAGCGGCTGTAGGCTAGGTCCAAAGGTGAAAAGATTAAAAGAGTGAGGCGGGAGGGAGCAGATGAAGTAGCGCTGGGATGAGAAGGAAGCACCAGGCTGCTTCCTGGGGAGGAGGAAGCCAAAGGGCAGGAGCCTGTCTGAGGGGCCAGCAGGGGGCGCAGGGGCCCCAGAACCTCAGGCCCGCCAGAGCGGGCTGTAGTTGACAGTCTGGCTGTCAGTCTCTGACCCATTTCGCATTCCATTTTCCTTACCAAAGTCATCTCAGGTAATTGGGAAGAATGCTTCCCACCCAGCATCTGGCTTTGTACAGAAGATGTGGCAAACCCAGGATGAAACTTCTAAGCCTCACTGTGCCCTCCTGTCCAAATCTGTCTAGGTCTTAGGGCTGCAGGTATCTTGCCTCAGCGTTTGGCTTAGAAAAGCTATCTTTCTGGCAGCGGAGACAGCCACTGGGTCTTGCCTCAGTAGTGTGTCTTCCTACTTGGCCTTAGCATCCAGAAAGGACTATCCATGCCTGGGGTTGGGTAGCTTCATGGTAACCTCTCATCCAGACTCTGGGGCAGGCTCTGAATAGGATCATGGGGTCAAGCCTGGCAGACAAAGAGTGAAGAGCCCACACACCCAGGCACTGGCTATGCCAGCACTCCCACGAGAAGGACTGAAGCTGCCCAGATATTGAGCTGGGAGAGTTAGGGCAGGCTGTCCCAAGCCACCAACCGCAAAGAGGGCTTTGGGCGACGGGACTCCCCTGCAGCCAAGCAGTCAGGCAGGGCAGACTATGAGATGCTCGTCGGCATGGCAGCCCTGGAGGAGGCAGAGGGAGAGGGCAAGCACTGTCACCAAATCCTGCCCTAGTGATGGCTCTGTCAGGGCACTCCACAGGAGAGGGCCCAAGGAAGCACCATTTGAAAGAAAAGCCAGGGTCAAAAGTCTTTTGACGTAAGAGTGGAGTGGGGTTCCAGTGTGTGCAGAGATGGGGTGATGGAAGGAGGGGAAGGGCCCTGGCCTGGCAGGAATCGCATAGGCCAGCAGCACTCCTTTGCCCAGGCCAGATTTCCTTCCCTTAGCAATCAGATCACAATTAAAGGAGAACCTCCACTTACTCATGCTCTGCTTGAATTCCTCCAGGGTCAACCACCTGCACTTTCCCCATCTTCTTTTCTTTCAATCCTTTCATGTTCAACTTTTTTGTGTCTTTTTTTTTAATTCATTTTTTATTTTTGGCTGCATTGGGTCTTTGTTGCGGTGCGCGGGCTTCTCACTGCGGTGGCTTCTCTTGTTGTGGAGCACAGGCTCTAGGCATGCGGGCTTCAGTAGTTGTGGCTCGTGGGCTTCAGTAGTTGTGGCTCGTGGGCTCTAGAGCGCAGGCTCAGTAGTTGCGGCGCACGGGCTTAGTTGCTCCGCGGCATGTGGGATCTTCCCGTGTCCCCTGCATTGGCAGGCAGATTCTTAACCACTGTGCCACCAGGGAAGTCCTTCCCCATCTTCTAAAGGAGCCTGGTGAAAATAGGGAGAAGCATGCTGCGTTTCTTCATGGACAATGCTTGTGGGAGTGTGCCTGAGGGTTTGTGTTCCCTGTGGTATTTGCTACCATTACCCCTCTCTCCCTTGGAACATGCCCCAGAGGGGAACATGGTCTCTCGGCCACCTTTCCCTGCCACTTCTTTTTCAAATTTACACACACAGTATCAATATCTAAGTCCCTACTATGTGCCAGGCACTGTGGCAGACATGTTAGGTGCACGGCCTCATCTGCTCCTCACAATAGCTCAGGGCCCCATCATCCCTACTCTTTAACTGGTTCCAGTTTCCAATCCCAGCCAGGCACAAGGGGTTGAAGTCTGTTCCCTAAGCTGATATAGAGGACACAGTCCAATCTTGGCATCACTCACAGTGTGGTGGCTCAGTAAGTATTAATTAACTCTGAGGACAAGCTGCACTTTGACTCCCCTCTGGCTAATTAAATAAACCTGCCATGTAAATCAGCAGAGGGGACAGAGAGACGTTAGGCTATATTGAAAAGAAACTGGGCTGAGGGACAGTAGGACTGTTGGCCTTCAAGAAGAAATTGATCTTGGCCTGCTCTGGCTCTCTTTGCGTTCTTTGAAGCTAGGGCCAGAGTGGTGGGGATGAGGAATAACCCCTCTTGGAGAAAGCCTCCCCCGTGAAGTCCTGGAGAACTGGGAGGAGGGAGGCAAGACTCCCATGCGCACTGGGCCCCCCTGTTGCCTACAACGACATGAGAGTTCTCTAAGGAACAAGACAGAACTGGCTGGCCCTCACCCTCCCCTCCCACTGCATCCTCATCCTTGAGTCACCATGGCCTTGTGGTCCTGGGTCGGCTGTAGGGGACCTGGGACCCAGGTAAGACATGCTGTGAAAGCCCCTTCCCACCATTGCTGGCAGTGTTAGATTGTTGGGGCCGGCAGGCGCCTTGCTGGGCTCTGCTTCCTTCTGCTTCTTCCAGAAGAAAATGAGCTATGGCAATGGCTCAGGCCCTCTGGAGGCCCAGTTCCCCCTCTGATCAACTGGGAGACCTGGGGCAGGCCATTTAACCTCACCAGGCCTGGCCCTACTCCATTAAATAGGGAAGTAATAATGTCAGCCTCACAAGGGGCCTGTGCGTAAAGTAAGGGCTCAGTAAGTAGTAACTGTTTGATGATGATGATGATGATGACGACGACGACAACTGTCTGGTTCATAACAACCAATTGTATCCCTAATAATGCTGGTCTGTCTTCAGATGTAGCTGGAATAGCTACTGTGTTTGAGCCCTAAGCTGTCACTTTGAAGGTGGTTATTTTCTATATGGAAAAAGAAAGAACATCATCTCTAAATAATGTCATGAAGTTAACATGTAAGGATAAAATGAGATAAGGTAAGGGTGAGGGCAAGGGAAGAGTGAGTGTAGAAGTTGCTGAGAAAGGATGTGGCAGTGTGGCAGGATGCCTATGCCCTTTCCCCTCCCATCCAAGTCTCTTCCTGCAGCCACTTGGGAGCCTTTGCCCCTCAGAGCCCTCACTCCCCCTTTTCCCTTGGGATAGTGTTTCGAGCAGGGCTCAGAAGATTAAGGCCAACTCTGGGGGCCTGTGGCTCATAGCAGGCAGTCCCCCACACTGTCCTCTCCTAGGGGAAGTCACACGGGTCGCCATGGTGGGCCACAGGAGCCCTGCAGAGTCCCCTAGAGCTGCCAAGCAGGCACAAGACAAGCGTTTACATTCAACGTATTGGAACAGATCGAATGTGGTTCTCAAAAAACTCAGACTTGCAAGCTTTGGGGAAGGCCCAGGTTTGGCTCCTTTTAACTCCCAAACAAATTCTTGTGGGATGTTGCAATTACTTGTGACAATCCCTCTCCCTGCCTGGGACTTTGATTTCAGATTTAGACATGTAAAACTGGGTGGCTGGCTGGGCCTTGAGCAACTTGGGAGATGGCTAGGGAAAATTCTTTGCAGCATATTGTGTTTGGAAGCGAGACCTCGAGGAATCAGACGCTGTAGCTCTGTTTGTGTTATAGAACTTTTCAGCCCCTGTGGCAGATTTCCTGGCCTTGAAATTGGTTCACTATGCGGGAGTGGCTCATTCTGTCCTTTGAAACACAAATGTCTAGGAATCATTTTATGGAGTAACTTTTGGAGTAACTTTCCAATCAAAGTTATGACAAATTCTGCAGTCCTTACCCTGAAATCTTATTCACTGGATAAGCAGCAGGTGAAGATTTATCAAGGGGATATTTTAGTGGTAAGTGGTGCTGACCTTGCCCAAAGGTACCTGGAAACAGGAGGAGGTGATGCAGAGACAGCCAAGTGGATGCAGAAACAGGAGAGGAACATGGCCGGGCAAAGCACGTCCAGGTGTCTGGACTCCATGGCCTTTCTTGGTACTCAGGTGTATATGCAAACACTTTGGGCAAACTGCCTATATCTTTGTGTTGCCATCGTACCTGGCCTTAAAGCACATTCAGCTATTCTGGGGGATGAGGTGAGGACCTGGACCCTGGTCAGGCTCCTTTTTCCTACTTCCTGGCTGCCACACCTGCTCTGAGAGCCCAGAAAACTTTAGCTCTGGCTTTTTTGGCTTTCATATTGGCAACAAAACAGCTGGATACAGCTATCCCTGGAAGAGTTTCGAGCAGAAGGGCTAGGACCTCTTGGCCATTGGCAGTCAGCTGGATCTAACAACCTGCCTCTTGAGGCTGGTGCACAGAAATCAGGAATCAAAAATGCCTGGGAATTCCTAGACACTCTGTAAAGTTGAGGGTGGTGAGCAGAGTCATAGGCTGCTATCTGTTGGCAAGTCAGGGGCAACAAGCTCTTCCTTTTAGTATAGGCATCGGGCATAGAATCATTAACACTGCTATTCTCTCGAATACCTGTGAGCTCTCCTTCCAAGCTATCATCTTGTCTGAATGAAGCTTAGAAATTACATGCAACAATGTGAAAAGAGAGAAGGTCAGAATGAGAGACTGTGTTTCAGGCCAACCAGACTCTCAGGGAAATCCTGACTGAAGAAAATATTAAGCCGTACTACTCTAGATTTGAAATATTGGAATTCCTGAGAGAGCAAGACGAGAAGGGGGATTCTAGGAATGGGATATAAAAGCAGGGCATAAAAGAGATAGGACAATTCCCCTGAGTACTTTTAGGTCTTGGACAGATAAAGCTTGGAATTCCTGAGCAAAAGCAAATACTCAACTGTTTCATCCATCTCTGAGTGGGAAGAGGGAATGAGTAAGCTAGAATCACAGGACACTGCAACACCAGGCTCTGGTGGCTCAGGACACCAGCCAATGGACACTGAGAGACTGCAGGGGTCAGGAGAAGAGAGAATGTCTCCCCTGGAGGCCCTTAAGAACATAGCTGAGACATTCTATTTCTGGATAAGAAGGCTCAATATTGTAACGATATCAACTCTCTCCCAACTTAATTTACATGATAAATAAAATCCCAACCAAAATCCCAATAGGACTTGTTAAATGAAATTTGACAAGCTGACTGGGAAGTACATCTGGAAAGAAAAAATATGTAAGAATAACAAAACAATTTGGGGGAAAAGAATGAAAGAGAAAAATACACTGTATCGACACACACTCAAAAGCTACAACTATTAAAATGGTACTGTACAAGGAATATAAAAAAGTTCAATGCAACAGAATAGAGAATCCAGACAGTCACATATATTTACGGGACTTTTGAATATGAGAAGAGTAGTATTTCAAGTCACGGGGGAGAGGATGGCCTATAGGATAAATAATTCTGGGCAGCACGTGACCCTCTGCCCAAAGAAAAGAAAATAAGGTTAGATCCCTAGCTCACACCATATATGAACATAAATTCCAGATGGATTAAAGAACTAACATAGAAGTACAACTATTGGGCTGGCCAAAAAGTTTGTTCGGGTTTTTACGTGCCATCTTACAGAAAAACTCAAATGAAGTTTTGGCCAACCCAATATGAAAGAAATATAAGAAAATATGGGAGAATACGTTTATTATCTGGGCAAAGGGAAACCTTCTTTAAAAACCATACAATACAAAGCCATGAAGGAGAGGACAGATACATTTGATCAAAATAAAAAGCCTCTGTAGAACCCAAGGAACTATTATAAGGTTAAAAGGACAAGTCGGCCTGGACCAAGGGGTGGCTCATTCTGCCTGGCAGCAGACTGTGAGACCAGATGGCCTTGGAGGCCTTTCCTTTCCCTCACAATTCCTTCGTAGAAGTCAGGGTTCAGGAGGAAGCGAACACCAGAGGGTGGCTGCTTTCCATTGTTATCATCCTCAGAGCCCTACAATCAAGAGACAGCTCAAGTCATAGTTATTCAGAGCCAGCGTAAAATGAGCGGGTTGAGTGGATCAGTGTGCAGGAGAGGAGCAATGAAGCAAGATGGAAGGACCAGAAACAGTTTTGCTGGCCCTGGGTGAGGAGGAGGAGGAAGGGCCGACTCTCTGTCAGACATCATGGTCTCCAGTCCGTAGGCCCATCTTTCACAGAGGGGATGTGGCTCAGGCAGGTCCTCCCAAGACCTCATTTTCCCTGCATAGAGAGCCTTTTGGAAGAGCATGTGGAGAAAATGTTGCCCTGTGTGGGCTTTAATACCTCCATCAGACCCTTCAGCTCTGTGAGGATCAGGGTAGTCCTGGGATGGTGGCCCCTGTCCAGACCCCTAGTGGCAGTGAGGATGGGTGTACCTGTGTTCTTGGGTGGGCTGGGTGGCCTTATATGGTCTGATGACTCCAAATCAGAGGCCTATGTCCTAGAGACTTGACTCTATTTCATGTCTAGAGAATACTCCAACTCAAGGCCCCCAAAGAAAAGTGAAACTCTTGTCCCATGGAGCTTCTGTCAGCCAATTCACCCTAGAGGGATCAGGTTCTGCTCTTGGGGGAGGCCAGGGAACCATTGTGTTCAGCTAGTCTCAGCCCATACTTCCTACTTGTGAGCTGACTCTGAGCTAAGAGAGTGTTTGCCTGATTCAGGTAGGAGGACAGGCAAGCCTTAGGAAACCTCTGCCACATTCTGATGCCATCCAGTAAGCTGGGTTGAGCACATGGACTTGAGGTTTGAGAGGAGGGGGAAAATTCTCAGCAGGGAGATAGATGCCATTTTTTTAACATGAACAAGTAGCTGCAACAAGGAATGATGGGTATTGAGGAAAGCAGGAGACAGTACCAGGACTGGCCAGAATTGGAATACACTCAATGATGGAATCATATTCCAAGGAGCAGCAAACAACCTCAAAGGCCCCAAGTTGGCTTTCAGAGCTATTTTTCAGGATTTGTAGGGTGAGGGGTAAGGAGTAAATAAGCACAGCTGGGGAGAAGAATGGGGCTCCTAGCGTCTCATGAAAAGATGCCATAGGGGTAAGGAGAAGCCACTGCCTTGGTGAAATTAAAAAATGGACCATGGAACTTAGATTTAACGTCTCCAAAAGGAAGGAAACAACTACATATCAGTGCAAAAACTGTGGCTGAGTACCAACTATGTAACAAGCATCCAAATGAGGGCAACATAAGGAGACCCCTGCACCTCACCCCCCACCATTACTGCTACCACACAAACCTAGCACAGTCACTCAACCCTGCTTCCCACCTCTGAGATGACACCAGGCCAGTCCCCCCATCTGGCACAAAATATGGCAGTTTAGAGTGCTTTATAATATTGCAACCAAACTTCAGAGAAAATAAGGGATATTTAGCTAGCTCAAAATCCCCAACTTCCAAATGGAGAGGTCAGGCTCCAGCCAGTCAACCTAGGTGCAATAAAGAGAATAGCTCTTTTTCCTCGAAGCCTAAGCAGCCCTGCTTCCAGGTCCTCTTCAGTCCTTCTGATCAGCCAAGCTGAAGAATGCAGCTTCTCAGAGACCCACTAGAGGAGGGTTCTATTTCTACTCTCAGATCAGGACCAGTGATTCTGAACCTATTTGGGCTGTAACTTCCTTTGAGAGTTTTGAAGAAAACTATGGATCCTCTTCTCAGAAAAATGTACCTTGCACATACAGGTATAATCTTGTATAAAATTTCAGGAGCTTTACAGACCCCCAAAAGCCCCAGCTTAAGAATTTCTGCCAGCACTTCCCTGGTGGCGCAGTGGTTAAGAATCCGCATGCCAATGCAGGGGACACGGCTTCGAGCCCTGGTCCGGGAAGATCCCACATGCCACGGAGCAACTAAGCCTGTGCGCCACAGCTACTGAGCCTGTGCTCTAGAGCCCACATGCCACAACTACTGAGCCTGTGTGCCACAACTACTGAAGCCCATGAGCCTAGAGCCCGTGCTCCACCACAAGAGAAGCCACCGCAATGAGAAACCCACGCACCTCAATGAAGAGTAGCCCCCGCTCGCCACAACTAGAGAAAAGCCCGTGCACAGCAACGAAGACCCAACGCAGCCAAAAATAAATAAATAAATAAAAATTTCTGCCAAAGGCAAATCTCTCCTTTCCTTATGCAAGAGCTGTTCCCCAGGCCTGATTAACTGCTATCTTAGATGTCCAACAGGTGAATTAATATTCAGCATTGACCTCTAGTCATCCTGCACCCTTGGCAGATGGCAGATTCTCTGTTGTTGCCTGTAGCCAGAAGGAAGCAGAGCCCCTAGACTGAGACCTCATTTTGTTTTTCAAAAGAGCGCTCTCCTCCACCATCCCTAGAAAACCTCAGACATTCCAGGCCTGGAACAGAGATAGTAAGCGACAAACCAAAAATAAATCTGGTCCAGTACACATCTGGGCCTGTGAAGAGAGCACCACAGACTGGATCCTCCTTGGGCTGGCAGGAGAAAGGTATGTAGGTAGGACCAAAGCTGAAATGGGAAGGGGTCAGATTGGGTTCCCCTCCCTTCAGCCAAATGCAGTCTAGCTGGTCACTCTCGAGAGGCATGTGCTCTTTTCACGGCTCCTCCACCTGGGAGCGCAGAGGCTAACAGAAGCAGGGCTCCTATCGGCTACACAAGTTCCACATTTGTCTCCCTTCTGACCGACAACCGCAACAACAGCAAGGATAATGATGATGAAAGCATTTATTAAACACTACTCTGTGCTATAAGTTCTTCACAGGAATGATTTCATTTAATCTTCCCAACAATCAAATGAAGTCAGCCCTCTTATCCCATTTATAGATGAGGAAATTGAGACCAGGGGAGGTTAGGTAGAGTTGCTGAAGGCCACAAAGCTAGTGAGTGACAGAGTCTGGATCTGCATCGATTTGATTTCAAACCTAATATTTTTAACCTCCACCTCCATGCTCCTTCCCCAAAGGCCAGAACTCGGACAAAGGCCCTGGAAATCCTCCAGAGTGATGGTCTGGTCTCCAAGTCCTTGCTTCCCCTTCCTTATCCTCTGCCCACCATGCAGCAGCCTGGTTCTCATCAGGGTCTCACTTTATGGCGAGTTGGTTGGAAACTCTCAAACTCTACCTCCTATCTCTGTATGACTTTGCTATTTGAGTCCATATTCCATAGCCCTAAATTTATCTTGGAGCCTAAATTTATTTTAAAGTCAGCTGAGCTCAGGAGCCTCATTTCCTCCTCAGGTTTAGAATGAAGGAGGGAGGTTCTTTTTCACTGCTGCCCTGGAATGTTATGGGAGGGAGGGGGTTTAGTTGTCACCACTCTCATTTTAAAGACTCGGGGGAGGGCCAAGTAACAGAGAGTAGAAGAGCCAGGATCTGGTGAAACGTCACCAGTGATGTTGGTGCTCTATGGAAGCCATACTTCTCTGGACACCTCCTACCCTGTGGCATTTGGAAACAGGGCATATAACCTCTTGGATAGCTAGTCTCCTCCCTTCCCTCAACTAGTGGATTCCAGGGAGAGTGAGTTCCCAGCTCATCAAGAAGCCCAGAAGAATGCTGCCCATCAAATGCTCAGTGGCCAAGGGGCCCCCTGAGTGCATGCTGAATGGCTGGAGCCCCAACCCACAGTGCTTTGGGGGGCAGTTGTGGGCAGAGTGGGCATTAAGCTATCTGTTGAGGCCAGGGTTATTGCCCCTTCCCCAGAACCTCATCTGGAGATGAAATACCTAGGGAGAGGAGATGCTGAGGCCCGTACAGAGGTGGGAGGTGCAGGAAGCTAAGGAGAGTTGGCAGCGGGCAGAGAAGAATCATCTCATATTCAGGGTCCCTGTCCTATGCCACCTGTGGGCAAGAGGTGAGATAAAACAGGATGATAGTACTTGCATTCAACATGGATGAGGAAGTCAGCCCCCAGAGGCACTCTGGGAGTGGATGAAGTCCAACCGCCAGCTAAGAGATGTTTACTGAGTATCTGCTGTGTGCCAGGCTTGTCTAGGCACTGGGGATGCCTCAGTCCTGCCCTCACAGTGTTAGCGCATCAACAGAAAAAGAAAAGACAGTTTTGGACAGTGATAAGCACTAGGAAGAAAAAGGAAACAGTGCTGTGAGGGAGAGTGATTGGAAGGGGGTCTCCTTGAAAGGAGAACATGAAAGCTGAAGCCTGTTTATGAAAAAGGGCCACTGTGGGAGGATCTGTAGGGAAGCACATTCCAGGCAGAAGGAAGAGCAAGGCCAAAGACACTTAGGTGGCAATGGGCTCCATGCATTCAAGACACGGGAAGATGACCAGTATGACTTAAGAGAGATGAACAAGGAGGTGAAAGGAAGGAGAGAAAACTGAGGAGTTAGATGGGGCCAGATCATAAGGGTCTTGTAACCATATTTATGGGCAAGCTGCTGTGTGGAGAATGGATTACAGGAGGCAAGAACGGCCATAAGGAGACCTGTGAGGAAGCCATTAGGTGAGTAAATGGGGGACCATATAATCTGTTACCCAAACCAGGATACCTGTGTAACTGAACAGGGGTGCCGCAAACAATTAAACAGGGACAACAGGCATAACCAGGACTTGCCACCGACAAAGCTCTAGCTGCCGTCAGTATGCCCCAGCCAGGACTGTCAGAGGAAGCTCCACAGTTTTTAGCAGTTCTGCTCTGACACACAGCTCCCAGCTCCAGGAGAAGAAATCACTTTTCTGTTTGCCCAGGCTCTGGCCTGGTGCCCCATGCCCAAGCATTTGGTTTTTGTTTAGAGGCCACAGGCTACAGTTGCAGCACAAATGGAGCAGGAAGCCGTTTCCCCTGTGTTCTCTGGCACGGGGGCTGTCCACTCTCAGCGACAACCAACAGGACATGAATGAAGGAACAAACAGGGAGCATGTGGCCACCCCTTCTCAAGGTGGTGTGGAGAGGGTGGAAGCCAGAGAGGCATGGACAAGCTCTAAGTTCCAGAGCAGGGATTCTTAACACGGACTTGAGGAGGTCTGTGAAGCAGGCGAGAGGGTCCCAAGCTTTCATGAGTCTCAAACCTAAAACTCCAAAAGAGATAAAGAAGCTTTGCTTTAGAGAGCAGTGGTTCTCACACTTCACTGTGCCTCACAGTCACCTGGAGAGCTTGTTACAACAGGGATTGCTGGGTTCCTGCAGGTTCTGATTCAGTTCCGTCTGGAGTGTGGACCAAGAAGTTTCTATTTCTGGGGACTTCCCTGGTGGTCCAGTGGTTAAGACTCCGTGCTTCCAATGCAAGAGTTGTGGGTTCAATCATTGGGGAACTAGGATCCCACATGCCGCGTGGCGCAGCCAAAAAGTTGGGAAAAAAATTTTTTTCTATTTCTAACCATTTCCAAGGGGATGCTAATGCTCTTGGTCCAGGGGCCACACCTTGAGAATCACTGCTTTAGAGGATACAAGAAACATGAGGGATTATGAGGGATTATGATCGTCCCTTTTCAGACAAGAGTTCTAATAGATACCACAGCCCTCTAAACCACCCCTAAGTCCCAAGGAATTTCATATTTTATTTTTGGAAGAAGCCCCTGGAGAGTGACACTCTGGACCTTCCCTTAGAGGTCAGGAAGTATCTGGGAAGTAGTATTTTAGAGGATGCAGGAAAGTGCCTTCAGAAACGTAACAGCCCAAGCAAAACTTTGAGCTGGAAACTACAGGGCTGGCCCTGACTGATCCAATTACTTGGCCAATTGTTGGAAAATAGCGAGGTTTGGGGAATCTGGGCAGACCCAGATCCTCTCCTGGAGACTGCCTCCTGTTCCTTTTTGAGCCTATATCTGGAGCCAAATGAACCCAGATAGGAGGTCAGCCATAAGGATGATAGGGTGTCAGCTGGGGGGTATAATCTGGGAACAAGAAAGAAATCGACAGCTCCGCTAGACAGAATTGAAGAGCTCATTCACAGAGCTTTTTGATCAGGTCACCGTGGTGAGGATGGGAAGAGGCAGGAATAGCACTCAGCGCTGTACTTACTTTAAGCAAGAGCAGTGGAGAGAGGCCTGGAAGGGCCATTTGCCAGCTTTCCTCAGACCTGCTCCGAGTAAGTCATTCCCCCATGAAAGGGGCAGGGGAAATGAAAATGTGGATTCATTCATGAATCAACCTTCAGAACAGGAAATGTGGCTTTTGAGTTATACAGAGAAATCTTCCTTTGCCGCAGGGAACGCTGGCTTTGCCATCCAGCTAAATACATCCTGAGGTAAGGCACTGTCAAAGTCAGGAAGACCCTGCAAGTTAGGGGAGGAGGTGGCACTAGAGTGTCTGAGACCAAGGGTCTCAGCTTGCCAGGACTCATGACTTGAATTCTGACTGTGTGACCCTGGGCATACTACTCAATCTCTTTTTGTCTTAGTTTCCTCTTCTGTAAAATGGGGATAATAATAGTGCCTATTTCATAGGGTTGTAGTAAGATTTAATGAAATAACCTAGATAAAACACTTAGCTTGCATATTTTAAGCACTCGATATTAGCTTTAAAAACAAAAAAGTGGGGGGGCTTGGAAAAATTTAGGATGGTGGCAGTACAGACCCACCCTTAGTGTCACTGCCAGAGACAGAAAGCGAAGGCCGAGCTAGGTCAGAGCGGCTGCCAATCTCCCTAGGAGGCTGACAAAGAAACTCCTGCTCCCTGGGGAAGGTCTGAGTTGTGAGCTGAGCATGCAGGGAGAGTCAGGATTCCTAGGATGGTGGGGTTAACTAGACAACCCTGCTGGCTGTGAGGTAGGGATATCCTGCTTTTTTAAACATTGCAACATTCAGTGAGTCTGTTTGCGACATATTCTCACTGCCAGCCTAAGTGCCAAATGGCATGATTTGATCAAAATGAATGAAAATCAATGTTGGTAGGAAAACTGGAACGACGTTATTGGAAACACTCCAGAGATTAGCAAAATTAAGGTAGAATCCCCATTTTCAGAGGAAAAAAGTGGCTCCTCCTCCTTAAGTTCCGGAAGCGTGGGGGATGGTGCTGAAGTGAAAGCAGTAGTGACTGTGCTGGCCCTGAGGTTACCGGGCAGCCAAACAGGGAAAAAGGGATCTCTTTCCTCTGATCCTGAATGAGCAGAACCTCTTCCACAACCCAGTACCCTAAGTCAAAAAGTCCAATCCGCTTAGAAATTGTTACTGGCACTAGGAACAAAGGGAGTTCTAAAAACCATGCAAAAGGGCCTAAGTAAATGACATACCACATGGTTAAATAAAAGTTAACATCCATTGGAGGTGGGGGGTGGGAAGCAATTGCCAATTATATCACTTTAGAAAAGAAAGTGCTGAATAAAAATGACTAATAGTTCTGTTGACCATGCTGGGCCCCTTTCTTGAGAGGCTCACATGGGCCTGTAAGCCTTGCCCTATATAGTTCAGACCCATCCCAAGTCTGGGATGTTCCCCCTGTAGCCCTGCAATAGAACTCACCTCCAGCCCTCCAAAATAACCACAGGGCATATTTAATCATAGTCCCATTTGGAATCTTTTAAAGATTAAGGCCACAGGACAGTTAGGAAGGGGCCTGGCTTCTGGCTTTTCACTCCCTTATACTTACTACAAATCGTGGCTAGAGTTTCTACCACAACGTCCTGTACTAGAGAGCCCTCCTCTGGGACAGGGACCCAGGAGTTTGTCCGATTCCACCTTGAGGAGAGAGGGGAATCTTCAGGAAGTACCCACCTGTTCTCTGTGTGCCACCCAAATCAGAGGCACTACCGAACTTAGGGAAAATTAGAGTTTCTTAGTACCGGCCCTACCTACCCAAAACCCTCAGCTTTAAGTTTTCATGCAGCAAAATGTCTATTATTTTTACTGGAGTTGGTGATTGTCAGATGTGGAAGCTGGTCCAAAGCTAGCTAGCTGTGGTTAGCTGTAGTCCAACAGATAGTCAGCTGTTCTCTACAAAGGAGGGCCATTTTAGCAGGAAAAAACCCAAAACAACAACAATGACAACAACAAAACTTTCTTGGAATTTACCCAGGGAAGCCTGAAACTGTGCTACTGCGAACTTGAGATATTTCTATGGCCATGCATCAGTTTTTAGAGTATAACTACTATCATACACATTTAAATAACAATGAAAAAATTTTCTATAGTGTGACTTTTGCAGGAACGTTGTTCCTGCAACTGCTTGTTCTAAACCTTCTCATATCCAGCCTAAAAGTAAGTGAAAGCATCAGAAAAGATAAAATGAGGAGAAAGCACAAATAAAACTTCCAACTCCATTTCTAAAGGTTGAGGAAAATACCATACACCTGAAGCCACTGTTGCTTTTTGAGTCAGAGGCCATAACTGGGATGGTTCTTTTTGGTCAGATAATCTAATCTTCTCTGAGAAGGTCCCATTAAAACTATTCTGAAGGATCACTCCTGTGCCACATTTTTATTGGTAACTTCATTCACTGTCTACCACTCCACTCACTAGAAGAGCATTTTTGAAAGGATCTTATTTTCAAGCACAACTGCTATTTTCTGCAGAGGATTCTCTTCATCTTTTGTCATGACTCTTTTGTAACCCAAACCAACTTCAAATTTAAAACGACAGAAAACAAAAAGCCTTCTATGGAAAAGGGACATGATCTATGGCAAAAGTTTCTCTTTCTCTTCAATTGTGATAGCTTGGTTAACCGTCACACCACCAGAGAATTTAAAAAACTGACTCAAGAAGCAAGATAGGGAAGCCATTCACATAAAATCTCTAAAATTAAATTTGTTTTAAAATAAAATAGAAAATAGTTTTCCAGTGTGAGACAGCCCACTTAATCCTTATAGCAAGTTAATGATTAGGCAAGTATACCTGCTGCTGAATCCTTAAAATGGCTTCTATCCCCCCCTCCCCCCCAAAAATTCCAAGAGCAACCATAACCACCCCCACCAAAGGCACTGAAACAAAAGACTGATCTGTTTATATAGTCACATGAAAAATAAACATCTTTATTTTTTTGCCTACTTTATTTCATTTTTTTCAAATAAAATTTAAATCTGTACAAAGTATACTGTTACAGTATATATTTTGTAAGAATCAATGCCTAAAAGAATCACAATACTTCAATAAGCAGTACAGCAGACCTCGCTAGTTTCAGCTTTGATATTGAACAAACTCAAGCCGGCTGATGCACAACACATTTGCTTGGTTTCCACATGGTGAGTTCCCAGCACTGAGATGGGAGAACATGACAGCAAGTATGGTTATATTACAGCCCGACACACTGAGCTTCTTCATGTGATAATAACTGCACATATTTAATACAGAATGCTCAAATTTACTTTTTAAATTGCATTTGCTTACTTCTTAGTTGGAAAAACTCAGCATTCTTAATGGGGTCCCCAAACAGTGCAAATTAATGATATTCTACTGTATAATTGGCACATCTCCAATAAGGATTAACTTGTAAACTCAAAGAATATTACAACTTTGTCTTAAATTTTAACTAACATACATCTGGTCCATTTAACCAAAATCATTTTGGAAAGATATTAAAGAACAATTCTATTTCTGAAAGGATATTGTTTTGACCATTCTTTAGAGAAGATAAATTTTTAAATTGTCGTTAAAATGTTTTACTATAAAAATTTTACAAACTCGATTAGAAATTTCAAGATTATGATTCACAGCAGACAAATACAAACTGTTTATATTCCAACAATACCTACTCTTAGACTTTCAAACAGAGCACATCCATGTCAGCTGTGTTAACTAAAATTTTGAACAGTGTACTAAATTTATAAGTGGTGCTGGGTCTAGCAAGTGTAAATACACAGTATATTTTAATGAAAAGAATTGTCTTCTTTATACTTTATTTGTTTTCCCATAAGGAAACAATGTTTACATTCTTTAATAAAGTTAATCTTACATCAGAATATAACTTAATACTGTCAGCAACAGGGACCACACACAGTAAATAAGAAGCACATTTAAAATAAGTCTGAATTCACATAGATTAACATTTGTTGGTTAATAAAATATCGACAGTATTACAATCTTACAATATTTACAGTAAGAAAAATCTAGAGTAATATATACCTTTCACAGCAGGATTCCTTTTTTTAATTATTATTTCTTCCAGTTTGGGATTGTGTATACACGAAAAGCTCAAATAAAGCAACTCTGCAATATAATCTTAAAATAATGGCTACTGGGGGAAATTCTATCACAACCATTGAAAATAATGGTGACTTTTCACGGAGTCTGTGGCATCTGAGAACCTAGTTAATTAACCAAAGACTTGCTCAAACTAGCCTCAGTTACCCAGATTAAAGCTGCAGAACTCCGGCCTTCCCTGACTGCTAAAAACCCAACAGATTTTCTCAACATGCTATAAGAAAAGAGGGAAAATAGGTTTCAGTTCACACCTCATGGCTGGAAGCCTCCGGCCAGTGCACATTCCCCAACTTATGCTAAGAAGAGGGCCAGCTTCATCCCTAAAACACCACAAGAGTTTACCTTCCAACTACAGGGCACTGTGACACCAAGCTCACTCATTCCTCAACTTTCCAGCATTAGGATAAGGCATGAACTTGGCCTATATAATACACACCAGCATCTTAGAGACTTGGGGTCGGGGCAAAGAAATATACTAGTGCAGTTTGCACTGAGATCAACAGGGAAAATGGGAAGCGATGCATGTTTCCGATTAGAATAGCAAGAAGACCCACATCCCTAAACTGGAATTTGGCCAGGGCATCAGAGTTAGCACCCCCTCTCTGAGTACCACAAGCAATTAGGATGTGTGCTCTGGGCCTCCTCCAAGAGAGAGCATCTACAGTAAGTAACACCATGTGGGACATTAGTTCAGTGATGACTCCCAAGAAAGCAGATACAAGTCTTAAATCTGGGGCTGTCCACAGCACCTGAGGTCACTCATCAGAGCTGTGACCTGCCCCAACCCTGCTTACTTTAAGAGATCTGATGGGCACAGAGCACTCAGGGATACAGCTGCTGGCTACTTTGGACTCTAGATCTCACAGGTAATCAACAGGTATCTGGGATTGAATTAGCAGACTGTACCACAGCTCCTTAAACAGACACTGTCAGGTATGAAATCATGTCAAGCATGAATCTTCACTGTCAGGTCAGAAATCAAAGTGGGAGTCTTCCCACATCAGCCAAGGTTATTTTGTCAAAACCTTAGAGGAGTTGAACAGTTTTTCATGTTGCAAGTGATTAGTTTACTTATTTCAGTCAAGCTGGATTGGCAAACCAGACTGATTTATTTAGTTAGCTTTGTTTTTTTGATTCTTACGTATGTGTTAACCCAAAGCTGTTCTATTTGGGCTAAATACACTGACAGAGAAAATTCAAACAACAAAAGTTTTCAGCAAACTTCTGTGGCATTTTCTTTTTGGAAGTCAATGCAAGATCTAAAGGTATTTCTACCCAACAAAGTCTGTTTAAGTGTTTAATGTTATTTCCTTTTTGGTCCTATATAGAATGCTATGACTTCTATATAGGTCTGAATGCTGCTCCATGTAGATGCTTTCTGTATATCTAAAAATATATACTTTTCAGTAGTTCAATACATGGTTAATCTTCCCACAGAGGAAGATTTTTGTAATCACATGTTGCAAAGTAGAAAAACATCTCCTTTCTAAGAAAGGAAATACGTATACTTTCCTATTGTACACTTTTGAATAAGCCCAAAGGCATGCACCAAAAAATCATTATTAAAACTAATACATGCACTAAAATGGTATACAGTTAGACTTAAATAAGGTGCTGCTTTCTCAATTTTTAAATTTGAAGAAGATATTTTGTCGGTTGTTGACTCAAAGATCTCCCCCGCCCCCACCCCACTCCATGGCATCAAGAGAGAAAAATAAAAAGTAAGCATAAACCTTTAAACTATTCTTTACATGGGGGAAAGGACAGATATATCAACTATCTTATTTATAAACTGGATTCCCAGTTTTAAATAAAACCAATATTTACTGGTAAAAATTGTCAAAGCTAATACATCCAAACAAATGTTACTAGTAAATAATGTTCTACATAGAGAATAATTTACTTTGGTTTTATGCACCTTCTCAAAAATGATACCGGTGTCCCATACGTCACCAAACTGATGTGTTCCAGCAAAGTTGTAAGGCAAATCTTTTTCTTCCCTAGTGACGTCTTGTTTCCCAATACACAAAACTAAAATCTTTTGGTGAGAAAGGGGTTAAGATAATGGCTAACCCCTTGGCATCCTGAGCATTGTGGTTTATCAAACTCTACCCTGCTAGAAGCTGTCAGGCACCCTGACCCCTGCCTTGAACCAGGAGTGGCTCCCATGTCTAGAGATGCCCTGACTCCTTAAAAATAGCTCTCAGAACTTTGCTTCTTTTTTCCTTCTATCTGGATGTTATAATGTCTAACAAAGCTGGTTGGAATGTCACATTTTGCTAGTAGGGGCCATCATCTAACGATAATTCCAATCTGAAATGTTTTATGCCAATACTTAGTTCTTAATTTTATCAATTAATTGCATTAAAATTTTCTCTACAGAGTTTACTTAGAGATCCTTAACTTGGGTTTCAGAAGATGTGTGATGCCCCTGAGGTTGTATGCAAAATTATCTGTATATGTTGTATTTTCTTTCTGGGGAGAGGGTCCATCACTTTTGTCAGATTATCAAAGGTATCTGTGACCCCCAAAAGGGGTTATAGGGACTTAGAGGGATACCCGTAATTCATTTTATAACAGGATTGGGAAATGGGGGCAGAAAACTAAAAATGGCCTCAAAAAAGGGGGGGGCCAAATTGTTGATCTTTTCCCTTTATTCACATTTGGGAAATAAGTGCTTCAAACTAGGAAAAATAACTAAGCTGATTAAATTCCATTTAAAAATAATCAAAGCCACTTTCTAAAATTTTTTCATTATCCATATATGGTAAATTTAGTCTCCAAGAAAAGGTTTGGAGACTGAATTTTTCTCTTTTCCCAAAGGAAGTTCATAGATATAATGCTGATCATCATCCACATTTAACCCAAGACAACATAAAACCTAAGACAACTCTAATGATGTAAGCCTTTATGACTTTGAATAAAGGATTATCTAGAGTCAAATACACATTTGTCAACCTTCATTTCCCAAAATTGGTCCATATTTAGATAACTACCGGGCACAATTCCACTAGATAAACCTAAAATCTGAACAACGGAAGTTTAACTTTCTACCTCAATTAAAAACAAAGCCACAAGTTTCCACAATAGAGTCCAGCCACAAACATTCACACTATGTCACAGAGAAGTTTCTCATTTCAAATACATCACTGAATTTTCAGCAGAATTTGCAAACTTAAGATCCAGAATGAATAGCAAAACATGCTGAGACGAGCATGTCAAGAATTAAAACACCAGCCCCGCCGCACCGCCCCCCCCCACCCCCCCCACCCATCCAGAAACACACTCAGGCATTCCAAAAATAAACCAGATCTGAAAAGAGGCCTCTCACTTGTTGGTTTTAAGTATGAAGTGCCTAAAAGGCTATGGGAAAGGGAATATAAAACGAAGTAATTAAATAACTTACAAAATATAATTTTAGCCAAAACACATTTCTGTTCTATTGACAAAACTGTCAATTTTTTTTTTTTTGCAATTCCGAACACTAACTGTGTCGCGCAATCTCACTAAGACAAAAAATATGTTCACAGGTACACTTTTTGTTCTCCTATTCTTTCTAGAGCACATCTTGAGGTTATAATAATGCCTCTAGTTAAAATAAAGTCTCTTATCCCCTGCCACCCTCCCCTCCTCAAAAAGTGAGTCAACCTTGAATTCCAAAAAGGAATATTCATTTAATATAATTATTTCGATACCAGTTATATCACATAGACCATGAGGAAACTCCATGAGTATTATGGAAAACTACATGAAAGAGGGAGCTGCCACTTGCCACCCACTTCACTTTCAGCTTTTAAAGCCAATACCCAGCTAGACTCAAATCTCATTGACTTCAGTGAAAACAAATCAACACTCCAAAATCAGGCCATTTCAGGCTGGAAACTGGATCTCAAAGACACCACTTCATATGTGTGTGTGTGTGTGTGTATATATATATATACATGTATATATATATATATAATTTTTTTCTATCCTAAGCTTTCAGTTTGTCTATTCAAATAGTCTAATAAAACTCACAGTTACAAAGGATTTTATTGGCAAATAAAGGCCCATATTAAAAATTTTATCAAAACAAATTTTTGTTCTACATAGCTAACACTAAGAAATATTTTCTTGGACTTATAAAGAATATTTAATTGCATATAAGTTTTGCTTTGGGAGGGATATTGAAAACATAATTCTGTAAGAAATTAGAAAAGACTAGAAACAAAAGTGAAAGTGACTAGTCTTAATTTTCAAAAAATCAAGTGCAAAGATAAATAGTGCAAATAATGAAAACTAGAAATTTTATAGGCAACTTTACAGTCTTTCCTGCTTTTGCACTTTTACATATTGACAACTTTATAAACCCTAACAACTGTATGCAGCATGGAAATGGGCTATCATTTATCTCCATTGACTAGACTCAAGGAAGCCTTTCAAAGACTTGTCTCACAGTCATTTAAATCACTGGTTCTTGACACAGGTTTGGGAATTCACTTCTTTTTAAACAATTCCTAAGGGAGGGGTTATTTAAGAAGGCTCTACACTGACTTAAGTTATAGTATGTAACTATAATAATTTAAAATCTGACACACAACACTATGTGAAAACCATAATAAGTGCCAACTCTACAAAATAAGTTAAAATAAAAATAATTCTTCTATTATTAATGTATTTGACATTTGTAAAAAAAAACCCACTACATTCCAAATACAAAATCAGAACCTCTTTTTTTTAGTTATCTTTAAAGAGGTTTTATCACTAACGTATACAGATTTGGGTAAAATGAAACTTGAAAGTAATCTGTCAAAATCACTGAGAATAAGTCCATACTAAACTAGAAAACAGAGTTAATCCAAATATACTTGAATTATATAACTTTAAAAACAAGTATGATAGCAACTCTTTATCTTAAATAATGTACAATGCTCCTGGGATACTGGGAACAGAAATCTAAACACAATCACTTCACCCTACAAAGGACGTAAGAACTTCCAAGATGTACTAAACTATATTATTAACACTTGCCACCAACGAACTCTTGAGAATTCTACAATTTTAAAGTAACACAGAAAGTGGGAGAACAAACAGAAACTTGAGTTGGGGGGGGGAGGGGTGTGTGTTGTCTAATTTCAGAAATATAGTATTATTGAGGATCTCATAAGGTCTACAATGTTAAATGGTTGCTAGGATTGTAAATATAAAAGAAATAGAAAGGATGCCTAAAATTGCAATTCAGTGTTTTTACCCGGTTTATTGTCCTCTTCTAGAAATTCATGTGGAACAAAGGCTCAAGGTTCTATAAATGCAAGGCATAATATGGATCTTTGTGGACTATAAAATCAAATAATTTGATCTAAAGAACATTTTGAAAAGCAAAGGTAAACTACATTGTAACATGAACCCAGGAGAATGTAAGATACATATTTCTGATAGTTTAAAAATGGTAACGGTGAAAAAGTTTGAAACTTTCTTATTTCTTCCCCTCAAAATAAGTCTCCAGCAGCAACTTGCCTTGACCAGGAAAGTTGCCATTCCACAATTGTGCTATTTAATTTGTCCAGAAAAGCAAACATCCTACACCTGAAAACAGATTTGTATATTGCATCATCACTATAACATCTAGTTACAGACCAATAGCTTTCCCATAACCAACAAGGGACCCATTTTCTGATTTTACTGAAACTTCCTTAGTGAACATCAACTTCATTGTCCTTAGCAAACAAACTCTCATTTAAGACTCCATCTCAGTGTCTTTTCCTACCTCCAGTAAAAATTTCTTCCACTTTACCTTGAAACCATTCCCTTGTATACCTCTCACTCTCCATTCATAAACACACTAAACAGCTCTCCTCTTTCTGCTCTCCAATTTCCAAACCAGTAAGTCTCAGCTTCCAGGAACTTACCCAAAATACACATACTTCTTACTTTCTTAAATTCACAAATTTCTTAACAATTTCAATGCTCTTCAAACTGCCAACTTAAGACTATGGGGAAAACAGCAGTCAGAAAAAACTGCCCAATTACCTCATAATGCAGAAATCTTTCTGGGATCAGTTAGCTATGTTCTTTTCTAAGGCAGGAGTCAGCAATTTCTTTACTTTACTTTACAGGTAAACTGGAGTGCCACTGGTAGGCCTATGGCAAGGAGAAGGATAAAGGAGACAAAAACAGGGGAAAAGGAGGATGGGAAAAAGAAAATTCCAGTGTTTATGGTAGGGAAGTAGCTCAAATGTCACCAACAACTACCTGCACTGGAAACTGCCCACCCATTCCAGCTCAAAGGGAGCTTGACCCATTCCCCAACATATGTCTATTAATTCATCAGTGGATGGCCATCACTGAGCTGGTCAATGTGAATACATAAGTCACCTGTTCCATAAATTTGACTGCCACTTCATAATAAGAACATCTTAAGTCCTCCTAGGATCCTTCTGCGTTAATCCAGTTTAGAGCAAAACACATGCTAACAAGAGTATTTCCACGTTTCTCAAAATTCTAGATTATAAAGGTTTGGTCCTTGAACTTGGAGGCTTCTAGACTTATTAAAGTGTACCCTAAATCAAGAAAATTAGACTCTTTAGCTTAAATTTTCTCCAGGAAATACTACAAAAATTTAATTAACAAGCCAATTACTAATAATCATCAAAACAAAGTATGTATTCATGAAAATGCAAAAATGTTATAATTCCAAAATGAGTAAAATACTTCTGGTCCATAAGAAGTAACCTTATTTTACACAGAGGCTCACCACCATGTTTCTACCTATCAAACAAGACAATTTTCCATAAAAGCAAAGCACATCAGGAAAAAAAAAAAGAAAGGGAGGAAGGAAGGGAGGGAGGGAGGAAGGGAGGGAGGGAAGGAGGAAGGTAGGGAGGAAGGAAATGCCAAACACAATATGGGGACAAAATAAAAATAAATGAATAGCTATGAAATTCTTTTCAAGAAAAATGTTTCTAACAAGTGACGTTTGCCATACTCAACTTTCCTAAAGGCATATATTGCCTAGGACCATTCAACATCAAAATCTGGTAGTCAGTTTAGCAGCTGAAAGATGACAAACTGTTGGCTTGAAACCAATCATGTATTTCACTTTTCACCTGGTTGTCTTGCATTATGAAATTCTACCTGACCCATGCTAATGTTAGTTTAGATGATCTTCATTTAGCCCATAATAATGAAATTTCTGCTCAAAAAGAGTCTATCAAATGGCCTAGGCCTTAAATTCAGGTTTTGTTTTAGGATCAAATAACTCTTCAAATATTAAAATCAGCTTTTCTTAAAAATTTATTGCAAATTCTTCATGGTAATTAATGTTGCTGAGTGAAAACAGTAATTTTAATAGAGGTGAATGCTTAAGCTTTACATTAATTTCACTATGAATGGCCTAAATTTGGTTAATTTTCAATGAAAATAAACAGAAATATTATATGACTTAAAAGTGGATAAACTTCAGCGACAACTTTGCACAAATAACTTTAGTGAATTTATTCACTTAAGGAATTCTAATAAATTCTCTTTCCTATTCATTCCACTCTCATGGGGAAGTGTGTGTGTATATATATATATATATATATATATATATATATATATCTCATTAAGATATTCAGATTTAGGGATCATCAACTATAAATGTTATACTCAGAGTTATCACCAATTTTTCCAAACCTAAGTTGCTAAAGATTCTCTTGTTTTAGCATCCTTTTACATAGAAAGCCGGATCTCATTCTGATATTGAAAATGAAAAAAGTCATCAGATTTGGTATCTCATTTTTTACAGGGGAAAAAATCTTAAAAGTATGTTCACATGTATAACAAAACAAATCGTGGAGCTATGAAAGCCACCAGAACAATTTCAGAAATCTCCGTTCTGAAATCATATGGAAATGTGTGTATGTGTAACATGAAAAAAATGAATGGGAATATTGAAGAGAGGGTGAACCATGTGTGGGAGATAAAAATAATCATGCCCATGGTGGGGTCAACCATGGCTGGCAGATAATCCAAAATATCATAAAAGAAAAATGTGTTAGTTTAGAAAGTTTCAACATTGCCAAATGCAAAATGTTAAAGCACAGAAAAAATGAATGAGACAACCCCCACAAACATCATTTCATAAGAAAAAAAAGTAGAAAAAAGTGACCTATACATCTTTTTCAATATACCAAATCTTAACTGACTTAAAGATTACATAAAGTATTTGGGCCATGGTACCCACCCAGATTCTCATTATCAACAGACTTATCTTTTCCCCTCCCTTCCACCCAAATTTAGTTGTTTTCCTGCAGAAAAAGCACAGCATTCCTATATTAATAAGTATAAGAAATGAAAACAGTGAGTACAACTGATATAGATCCATTGACTTTTATTACAAATGTACTTGATCACTTGGCTTCAAAAAGTTTAAAATCAATACCCTATTTTCTGTATGCCAGTACAAAGCAAACTGTTTTACAAATTAAATACCTAAAAATTTGACAAAAATATTAAAATTTGATGAAAAACAATTATAAAAATCCTTAATCTCTCTCTTCAAAAAAGGAGGCAGTCTTCCCAGTCCTATTGTACAATATTAATAATATTCACCATTTTTAGAATAGGTAGCTAAATTATATTTTTCTGTTAGCATACAAAACTCTTAGACTAATAGATTTTATTTGTATATGCTCCAGTTAAGTTTGTGAATGCCATCTGATTGCAATATAATCAACTATCTTTGAGTCCTAATTTACACTTATTTAATAATTTGCATAGTTTAAAAGGGATAAAGGTTATTCTATAACTAATTATCATAGGCTATTACAGTGCTATTTTTCAAGGCAACAAGTATTTGCTCCCAAATGAAATTATCTTCTTTAGGCAGGGGTTAAAATTACTAGCAGCTTTCTCCAATACCTGAAAAATCAAACTGGAATAGTTATCCATCTCTAGATGTGAAGACCTAAAAAACACATTGATACATTTTTCACTTTGAGTCAAATTTCAACCCCTGAATGGGACAACTAGAAAGTGAGACTTTCAAGGTTTTTTATTTCCCTGTTGGTTTTGGTTTCTACTCTCCATGGCTTTTGAGAAGCTGGAAAAGTTTGTCTTTCCTGACTCACATTGTCTTTTTTTCCATTTGGCAAATATTCATCTACCTCCAATCTGTATCTAGTGGAGGAAAAGCCAACATGGCTTTTCTTATGAACTTCCTTTGTTGTCAAAGGCATGTATAATGATTTCTACAGTTCTGGTTAGTTAACTTTAGCTCCCTCTGTGGCTGGATGACTGCTGTTTCCAACATCAGCATGATAAATAGGAGGCACAAATAAAAAGTAGCTTAAAAAAAGATTTGGTGACTTAAAAGAAAAAACAAAAAAACCCAAAAAAACGAACAACACTAAAGCACACACACTTACATGGGCATTTCAAATCTGGTGGCTGATCTCTGGATTAAATTACTTGACAATGTCTCTCATTTTAAAGAACGCAATGCATTTCAAGTGTTCTTTTATACTTAGGCAAATAATACAGTTTAACCAAGTTCTTGGACCTTAATTGTAAGACAAAGCAGATCATTAAAAATAAGGCATACTTGTCATGAATTAAGTTTTGTTTACTTGTTTTTGGCACATTTGATCATACTGTCTTCTATGAATAAAACATATGGTCAAATATACCATTTCCTTTTTTGTTTCAGCACAAACAGGGTTTACCAACTAGTAAAATAAAAACAAGGAAAAACTCCAACATAAAACACTGAGAAATAGAACCTTGGTAAAGTACCGAGCACCTGGGGGGAAGGGTGGGAAAAGGATGAAACAGGAGAGGGGAGAAGGAAAGGTTGGGAGGGGACTTGGGGAGGTAAAGTGAGATGCAAAAAAAGAGCATCTTTACAGTCATTTGTCTTTTCTATGATCACGTCTTAAGAAGTCTTAAAAGATCTGCATGTGGATTTCTTTTTAAACCCACTGACCATAATTCAGACACTGGTTTCAAAATCTGAGTAAGATTGTGTTTAACTGTTATAGTGTAAAGACAATTGCACAATACATGTGCTTCTTGATCCGGTAGGATTCCAAGCAGAATCTGAAGTCTATAGCTAAGAAAGGCTTCACTTTAGGTAACTCGGACCCTAAAGAAAACCTCATGAAAGAACTCGCATCTCAAAGAAAGGACACTTTGCCTAAGTTTGCTGTGTTTTTTGTTGACTTGCACTACTTATTGCTGGCTACTATGAAACACTGATCTAGGAGTACTCCAACAACCTGTAGTACAAGGCTTAACTTTAAAAAGCTATAGTAAACAAGAGACAAAATCAAAGCAATTCTCTTTCCTAACTAGTAACAGCACAGAGAATGCAGTCTTTTCCATATCACAGTTAAAGTACAGTGAACAAAACAGCTCAACAAACCTTAAGACAAAAAAGTGCAGGTTATTAATGTTTACATGCAGTTGATAAGCACTCCAAATGTCACATTATGCACTGTAAAAGCTCAACTTTACTATATGGAAATAAGAAAAATGCACCTTGGGGGAAGGGGAAAAGCAATTTAATCATTTCCAGTGATTTTGTAAGTAAAGAAACTCCTAACTATTGTACGGTCACCTCATATTAAACATTGTATGAATATTAAAAGCAAACAATTTAATGGGAAAATGCACAGTACAATGGAAATAGCTTGTTATTCAACACATACAGTAGATCTCAAAGACAACACACTCAACCAGGGAGCTTAAAAATACCAAATCAAAACCCAAAGAACCAGCAGAAAAAAAAAAAATCCTTCAAAGACAACTGTTTCACCTTCCTAGGCCAATGCTTTACAATGTGAGAAGCACTGATACCTTCCAGCTCCTACAGGTGGTGTCTTCTACATACAGCAGTTAGATCTATATGGCTGGATTTGCCAAGAAAACAATTCCATCCCCAGAACTCTTTATGTCAGACAAGATCCATTTTTTTTAAACCAAAATACTTTCTACAGAATTCCAAACCAAAATGTACTGTTTAAGGCATCTTTTTTTATAACATTTTCTCTTCACTCAAAGATGATAGTCATGCAGCAGTTTAATGATAAAAATATATTAATATTTTACTATACAGCAGCAAGAAGTTAGTTGTCAATTAAAAGCACACGAACATCTTTAAATGAAAACCTGTAAAAGACTATCGTTACAAACAATTTCAGTTGGGAGGACACCAGCTTAGTAAAGTGCTCTCCTAAGCTTTGCATTTTCATACCCTACACCTTGAATATATGAGTTATAGAACATACTTTTGATAGAAGGCTTGTACACTTGGGGAACACAAATACACTTAGCATATAATGTAGCCAGTAATAACTAGCACCACAGCTACATGGAAATCCTTTACATACACCAACTTGGCTTTCACTTTTAAAATGAAGCTCAGAATCCATGGCTCAGTAGGATAACTATAATTGTGTTGCTCTGCTTTTTAACGGGTCTACATAAGTTAATAGCACTGGCAAAAATCAAAGGATAGCTTCAGACCTCTTATAAGTTTAGGAGACAGTGCTAGTGACCACAAATAGACTCACTACCTGATGTCCAAGTACAGGTTCACTGGAAATTGCTGCACGTTAGTTAAGTTTTTAAAATCTTTCTACACATAATAAAAAAAATATATTATGAACGATACAAGTACATCTCATATACACAATAATGACAAAACGCCTACTCAGTCAAAGCAAACAGATGCAGAAAAATATTATGGGAGATTTCCTTTTCTTTCTTTCTCTTTTTTCTTTTACTACTTGAATAACTTTGGTTCCAACCGTAAAAATCACAACTTAGCAAATTTCATTTAAATGCCTTTTTTAATAATTTCTTCATGTTCACAGAAGTTTCACTGACCATTTTTAAATGTTTAAGGTCCAGATGCAATGCATATTGTATAAAAGAGAGCACTTATTGTTTACCTTGCATGAATTAACCTACGTACCTTTAACTCTACAAACTTCTGCATAACATTTAGACAAAGCTCAGACACACAGCATGCCTAGCCCTCATATATATACACATCTCTAATCACAGGTATATAGGGTGTCAAATATACTATAATAACCTCCATGTAAGGTTTGAAATTTGGTAACAAAATGAGAAAAAACTAAAAATATTATTTTACGTGTTCTAAAATATCTCTTTTTTGTGCTAAAGTCAAATGTTAGCTCAACATGAAAAGGACTTTTATAGAATTCAGCAATATTATAATCTTGACCATTTTGCAAACACTTTTAATAATAATAGCTTAAACGTGTACAAAAGTTCTTGGTTAATTAGGGAAATAAACACTCAGTTCTTTATATTTTTTAATCAAGTAGGAAACACAGTTCATATAATGTTATTACTTTTTGTATTTTTTTTGTTTTTTGTTTTTAGCAGCTGCTTACTGTTTTATATGGTGGATAAAGTGGACAACATCCAGCGATGGGTGGCAAGTCAAGAAGAGAAACTGTCAGTTGGTGGAGGTTCTGTGGGTGGTGCTCCCTTGGAGTTAACAGTTCTTTTTTTTTTTTTTTAACTTTTTAACTTTTTATTTTCTCTCTTTCTTTACAGTATATTTTCTCTGTGTGTGGCGCTGTGTGTGTGTGTGTGTGTGTGTGTGTGTGTGTATGCATGTGGGGGGGGTTCCATTCAGTTTGATCAATCTTCTTCCCCTTCTTCCTCACCCTGCAGTAGCAGGGTGGCAGCGGCGGTCTCCTCCTGCTGCTGCTGCTGCTGCTGGTGGAGCTGCTCACAGGCAGCTCGCTTCTCCCTCTGCTTCTCTTGAATCTTCTTCATCTCCTCCGAGTACTTGCAGAAGGTGTGTCCGAACTTGGCCCACACCTTGTAGGGCACGGTGATGGAGTTGCGGTAGGTGGGCTTCACCTCGCTCACTCGCATAAACACGCCGTACTTGTTGGAGCCCACATCAAAGAAGAAGCGCTTGTTGTCCACAGTCAAGGAGGTGCCCTCGGGCAGCTCGGCCGGCTCCTCCTCCACTCCGTAGTCGTCGATGAGCTTGGCCAGAGCGTCGCGGAACTCGATGAGCCCCTGTGCGGGCAGTGCAATGGTCTGGCCCTGCGTGGAGCCCAGGCCGGGCCCCCGGTTGACCGTCTGGCGGATGCGCAGGAAGCGGCCGCGCTGGTTCTCCTTGAGATCCATGTAGTACTTGCGGTTCTCGCGCACCAGGAACTCGCTCTTGAGCGCCCGGCGCGGCTCGTCCTGCGCCTGGGCCAGGTCGGGCGGCTGGCTGGGGCCCAGCTGCGCGTAGTGCTCGATGAAGTCGCCCAGGTAGTCGCGGAACTCCACGGCCACTGACATGGAGAGAGTGAGGCGGCTCTTGTTGCCGCCCGCGCCCACCTCAGCGATCTTCAGGAAGCGGCCCTTGGCGTTCTGCTTCACGTCCAGGTAGAAGCGCTTGTTCTGGATGTCCACCCGCTTGGAGGCCAGCTCCTGCGTCTCGTGCTGCAGCCCCCCCGGGGCCCCGCCGCCGCCGCCGCCGCCACTGCCGCCGCCGCCGCCCCCGCCGCCACCACCGCCCCCGCCGGAGCCCGAGCCCGAGCCCGGGTGCCCCAGGGAGCCGCCCGAGCCCAGCGCCGCACCACCCTGCTCGCTGCCGCTGTCTCGGTCCGCCATGATGCTGCGCTCCGCCGCCGCGCTGCCGCCGCCTGCCGCTCCGCCCGCCGCCGCCTCAGTCGCCTCAGCCGCCGCTGCTTTCCCTCCCCGGCTCCGCCTGCTGCCGCCGCAACCCCCACAGCCAGTCAGCCACTCTCGCGAGATCTGCGGGAGAGACGAGACAGACGAGACCCGGTAACAGGGCACTGACTCCCCAGTACAGTAGCCGGGCGCCCTACTGTACGCGCCCACCCGACCGCCAGCACGTGACCCGCACCCCCTCCCCGTTGCCAGTCCCCCATCCGCCCGCCCGCCAGGCGGCGCCCACCCACCGGCCCTCACCCCGCACCCCTGGTTGGGGTGGGGGGGGGACTAGAACGCGCCGCGTCGCAGCTGCTGCCGCCACTGCCGCCACCACGGTGGCTGTCGCTGTTGGCCAGACCCTGAGCGGCCTCGGCCCGGGGAGTTGGGGGACTGGCGTGAGAAGGGGACTGCCATACTAAGCACAGGGAGTGGGCCTGAGCTCTGCTTTCCAGTGACCCCAAAGAAGATGTGGGGGGAGGGGCCCGCGCAGCGCAGTTGAGCCCGCTGCAGAGAGGGGACACCGAGTCACGGCCACCCCCTCCCCAGCGGGCCCCATCCAGACCCAGATCGGCCCACCCGTCACTTGACTGGACTGTCTCCTACCGCAGAGCCCTGGCCGCAGAGGCGGGCGAGGAAGAAGAGAGGTGGTGCAGCGGTAAACCTTAGCTGCAGAAGGGGCTGCCAGGGATGAGGACGGGGCGCCGGTAGCAGTGGCGCGGAGCACCAGACACCTAGCCCTTCCCTCCCCTCGCTCCCGCCGCTCCCCCTCCCCGCGCACGGCAGCGGCTCTGGCCTCAGATGATCCCGCTCCCCCCTCCCCCCAACCGCAGCCCCGCACAGTCGGGCGGGCGGGCGGGCGCACTCACCGGCAGGGGGGAGCCGAGCAGAGGACGGCAGCCGCACCAGGGCCGGGGTGCCCGCAGTGCCTTTTCCCGTTGGCTCTGCCCTTCTCCCCAAGCAACAATCAAAAAGAAACCCCACACTCACCCCAAAACCTTCAACCAGCCCCCTCTGGTACAACGACTGCCCGCCTGCCTCCCCCTCCTCCTTCTGAGATTTGGGGAAGGGGGGCACCCTGTTCAGGGCTGAGCCCAGCCTGGGTTGCCGGCCAGCTCTGCGGATAAACCAGGCCCTGCCGAGCCTTCAGCCCCTAGCCCACTCTTCCTCTCTGGAAGGACCCAGATGGAAGAGAAAACCAAGCAGGCTTTAGGAAATTCACGAGCTAAAAATGTCAGGAATTTCCTGGGAAACGCAGTTCCTTACGGGATTCATTAACGCAGGTTCGCTCGCCCCTTTTACTCCTCCTCCCAGAAACTCCTAAGTGTCAAGGAGAGCCCCCATCTCTCAAAAAGTAAAACATTAAATGATCGCTGGTTTTTAGACAGACAGCTAGGTTACCGACCATTACCAATGACAGCTAAGCCAGTGAAAGCTAAAGGGGGTCTTCTCTGGTCTCAGGAAGGGGCTCAGAAATAAAAAATTTCTCTCTTCCTAGATCTGAGGCATAAACTAGGGCCTATTTTCCTTCTTCCAGATAGATAGCAAATGCTCATACTCCCTCACTGCAGTCTGCAGTCCTAGCAGCTGTGGGAAAGCTAAGGCCTGTCTCCAGGGCACCTCCTGCCTATGCCCCTACATGTTCCCCATCACCTTCTGCAAGGGGCTTAGGTGATACAGACCTCACAGCCCTATTCCTGGCTTTCTCAAGCATGGATTGTTGCCTCCATCCTGAGAAGCATATCCCTATCTCATCTGTAGGCTCCATTCCCATTTAACACCCCCCAACCCCTGCCCCCAAAAGTAAGGAGACTTGCCTCCCTCACTCTTAGCTCCCAAGACATCTGAGTACCTGGCTGCCCAAGCTTCCTGGAAAAGAGAGGGGTAAAGAGAGGACTAATGATAAAGAAACCCAGACCAGCCCAGGGCATAAGCTTTGTCAATGCTTGAGACCTTAAAGCCCCCTGATATAGCCCTTCATCTCCTGGGCAAACCTGCCTGCTAAGTATTCACAGCTACCTTTTTCTCTTAGCAAGGGCCCCATTCAACCCAGCATTAGCTACTTCAGCTCTGGGCTGACGTTCGCTACCTCCCGCTAAAGAGGAAGAAACAGGGCAGAGCACCCTGGCTCCCAAGAAGAAAACTGGGATAGTCCTGTGAACCAGCCTCAGAACCACCCACCTGTCCAGCTGTTCCTGAAATGGCTCCCTGAAGACGAGGCCCACTGTGAGAGATGGAAATCCAGATTTTGGGCCCCATAAAGAACTTCCCCTTAATTTAGGGTCATCCTCTAGCACTGCGTAGTACCCTTTCAGTGCTGATTTTTCTGCACTCCCTCCCCTGTCCCCAAGTCTGTCGGGAAGGAGATATAGGAACTGTTGGTGCACTTCCCACCACACAGAAATACATGTGTAAGAAGCGGCGGCTCCTCTAGGTTTGCACGGTAGCGATCAGGACCCTGGATAGACCCCGGCCCCAAACAGGGTCTCAAAGGCTGAGTGGCAGGGTCTCCGCACAGAACTGGGCGGGGCATTACGCTTCCACCTGTAAGCTGAGACTACTACGACCTGGTTAAGACCGCTCTAGAAGAGCCGCTATTCTTCCTCAAGGGTTTACTTCGCGCTGAACCAAGCCCTTGACCCCTCAGTAGAACTCAAAGCAGCAAGGCCAGTGGGGCTGCGATAAGGGGGCACGCGCCTGCCGGTCCCTGTCACTCTTCCATGCTAATGATCGCTTCCCCCAGGACAAAAAAGTAGGGCTCGAAACTGCCCGCCTTCTTGAACCAACTTTGGAGTCTAAATTTCTTGCCCTCTGTCCCAAACGTTTATGTCCAGGGGCTCTGAATTGGTTTGAGTTTGGGAATGCCCTGATTTTCTGAAAAAGTGACTGTCACAGGAACTGAGTTCTTAGTTCCCCAGCGCAGAGGCAATTGATGAAGTTTCTAGACAAAACACAAGTTAAATATCATTTGCACGCATAAACTGGGAATTTTAAGCTCAAATCAGTAAACAACTGAGACCTGGATCTCTCCACATAAATATGTTCTTACTTATTTCATGTTTTTTATTATATATGTATAAAATTTTGCCTTTATCTATTAGCTTCTTGCCTACTTTATAAATGTATCTAAAAGCAAACAAGGTTAATAATGCCTTTCCCAAAATAATACAATGATAAATAGGATATTTAACACATTTTCACTACTCAAACAAGAGAGTTTATTTCAGGATGAGCCTGTAAGTGTGGGCTTTTGGTCAGAATGGAGGGGGTGGTGAAAGGCGGCTTTCCGTAGGCTACAGAATATAGTACCCTTAAAAGGCAGTCTGAGAGAAAAGTCTTAAAACAAAGAGTTTAACCTTAAACAGAACTTCAAAGATAAATTTGCATCCTAACATTGAAAATCCATTAGCAAAGTTGTGGATTTAAAAACACACCTAGCTATTTGTTAATTACCAAAACAATATGCTAACTTGGTAAATGAAAAGCCAGTTCTAGTGTCTAGATGTTTGCATTGTCATTTTAAACCAAATAGTTGTAAAATTAAAATTATAATTGCAATACAATGTAGGAAAAACAAAGGGAAAACGAAATATATTAATATGCACAAAATATCTGTGTTAATGAAAGAACTATCAAAAAATATTTCCTTCCTCCTCAAAGTTTGCTTATATTTTTAAAACCTAATAAACGTCTCTAGATTTAGTGTGCTCTCTTATTAACACTACACACACATTTCGAGAATAGAGATTGCTTTATTTTTAATCCCTCTATCTCTACATCTTTAACAAAATCTTACCAACAAAAAACTGTTCACAAGAGAAACACATACTAGGCTGAACAAGAAGGAAAAAACCTCATTTTCCTCAGCCTGAAATACGGTCTGAAATGATCTAATTCTAAAAGTAAAAATTAACATACACATTTACAAAATAAACTTGGAGAGAGGGGATCTACCTCTGGGTAATAAACCCTTTTGATTACGGAGTTCCCAACAGAAACAATACGCTCATTAATATTTCACAGAATCACAGATTTCCCAAATAAAAGAGAAGCAAAAACATTAGAACTTGTGTTTTCAAGTGCTACTTAGGTTAAATGCCTGTCTTAAACCAGACAATTATCTTCAATACCCAAATCATTAAAACTAACTGGAATGTTGTACTGTAACTGTTCAAAGTGGAGGAATTACCCATTTCTTCTCATGGCTAGCTACCAGGAAAATTAAGGGAAACTCTCAAGTAAATCTTAACATTTAACAACAACGACTAATAGTATTTCACCGACCATTTTTAAAAAGTCTATTCCCTTTCTATAGCTCATCTAATCTTTAAAATTATGCCTCTCCAATGCTATTTCAATGTTTAGGGTTAAAGATATGAATTAAACATTTAAAATCTGAAGAGAACAATCCATGTGATAGAATCCTCACATTTCCCCAAATGTTATTTTAAGCATTTGCAGAAGAATTAAATAAATGTAGCACACATTCTAAATTCGATAAAAGATTCAGAGAACCCGACATTTTATGTACCCAAAAGGTCCAAACAGAACCGATGCAAATGTCAACAGCTCTCTCTCTTTCGGCTGATTCTTAAATGGTTTTACTAGTACCCAAAGGAATGAAATCAGCAACTCTCTCCACACTCTAGTCAACACTCCAATTTTCAAAGCCGCAATTCGAAAACGTCAGTTTGGGCGGGGAACAGTGAGGGTCTTGAAGTAATCAAAAAATTCCTTTTCTCCTCTGACAATCTACCAAAAGATGTCAAACCAAATTCAGCCTATTATAAAGCACTGGGGCTTCCTTCCAAGGACACGGGACACCAGCAGAGACACCGCTGCAAAAAGCTGTCCAAAAGCGCCTGGCCCGACAGAAACGTAAAGGGGCCCATATAAGAACGAATTAGAAGCCTCAAGAGGGTCCCGCAGAGACAACGGAAATTAAAGTAGCATTTATTCAGGGGTAGACAGCAACGAACCAAAGAAAGTTTTCCCAGCCGGACTCTTGGGCCTTTCCCTACCCAAGATCAGGCTCAAGACAAATATATTTGTTGGGGTCCCTTCCCCATAGCCGCTGCCGGGGCCTACCGTCGCTCAAAGGGAAGACCCTCTAACTTCACATCCGTCCGTTTTGCCCTCGGACAAAGGCAGAGGAGACTGTGGAGCTGACCTAGCTCTGTGGGGCAGCAAAAATGCCTTGTTCGGGCCACCCATCTTTGGGCCTGGCTTCGTCTGCGCTGTCAGCACCAGTGTATTCTTTTTTATTTTTACAACGCACACTGGGAGGGTGTATGCATTGCGGGGGTGGGGCGGGGGTTGAACAGAGGAAAGGAGGGGTTGGTAGTGGAGCCTAGAAGCCTCCTTCCTCTCCTCTCCTGCCAGGGTTGCTGTGCAGGGAGTGTCGGCCAGGTTTGGCGAACTGTCCCAGGCCCCAGGCAAAGGTGGTCAGGGGGAATGGGGCTCAGGCATTGCTAAGCAAACGGCACCACTGGTGGTCTCCAGCGCCAGAGGAGGTAGGATTGCTTTTTTTTTTTAAAGGGGCGTGTGATTTTCTTCTTTTTTGGAGGTGGGAAGGAGTTCGTTCGTTCGTGCGCTCCGGAGGGAGGGGGGCGCGTTGCTGCACTACCAGGGTCCCCGGAGGAAGGGTGCGGGGATGTCTACAATGCTACAGTAATTATTCCTGGGGCATAAGAGGGCAATTAGAGGGGACAAGGTGGGCGGCACCTCAAGCTGTGGCAGTGGCAGCAGAGAAGGTCGCGAGGGGCTTACCCGGGCGGGCGGGCGGGCGCTGTCCTGCCGCAGGTGAGGGAGGGCGCGGGCTGGAGGGAGGGAGGGCGCGCGCGAGGCAGGCGCTAGGCGGGCGCGAGGAAAGGGGGAGGGGAGGAGGGCGCGCGCGCGCACACCTGTCCTGGACAGCGGCGCGAGCCGAGCTGCGCCTCACTCGGGCTCTGCCGGCTGAGGAGGGAGAAGGGCGGGCTGGCAGGCGGGGGCGGGACGCCGAGGGGAGGAGGAGGAGGCGGCTCGGATGGCTGGCTCGGCTCTCACTCGTTCTCCCTCCCGCTGGCAAGTCCGGCTCACACCCTGCTTCTCCCGCTCACTCACAGCCCCCTCGGCTCTCCCTCCTCCTCCTTCCCCTGCGGGATCCGCTCGCTGCCGCCGCCGCCGCAGACGGCAAGTCGTGGCAGCCAGACGTCGGCGCGTAACCCGGCGCTCCGTGCGTGACTCCGGGCGACGTCAGCGCGCGCTCCCCGCTACCCACCATCTCCCCCCCACACTCCTCCCGTGGCTCGCGCCCTCCGCCCTCGCGTTCCTCCGTTTCAGTTGCAGCGGCGGCGGCCGCCGAGCGCGCTCCCTCCGCCCCCCATTTCGCGCGTGCGCGCGCCCTCCCCGCCGTTGGCGCGTCAACAGCCCACGGCCCAGGCCTTGAGGCGCGTCTGAGGAGGGGGCTGCCTGCGGCCTCTTTGCCCACCCTTCCTCCACTCACTGCCGGTAGCGCCCCCGGGAGGACTTCTCCCTTGTTGGGCTCTGAGGGCGGAAGCCAGGCTCAGGCGGGGAGGGAACCCTGTAGGGCCTGCGTCAGCTCCAACTTAGGGCCCTCAGCGTCGTTGTCAGTGTCGCTACCACCCTGTCACCCTGCCCCGCGCCCCCGTTCCGCCCGCATCTCTTAGGAGGCGATAGGCCTTTCATCTCCCGGGAGGGTCTCACCGTGGCCTTCAGACGCCCGCCGAGAGGGGCTAGGAGGGCAGAATTAGCATAAAGAAGAAACGGGCTAGACCACGTTCAGGCTGTAGCCCCAGGAATCCTTGACAGGAAGCGTGGGGTTGCTGCCCAGCCTCCCACGCAGTGTAGGTGAAACTGGGCCCCTTTGAGGGACTGTGACTAAGGACAAAACCCTGATAAATATTATTTATGCGTCCTTGGGCCGAGAGGGAGAGAGTAAAAGGGACGAGTTAATATTCATAAATTACTATGCTAGGGCGAAATGCAGAACTATAAAATGTCCTTTAAGAGTTTTCTTGAAATCTTTGACCAGGTTTGACAAGATTTTTGGTACACGTTAACTTTTTCCCTCATTTTGTATGCTGTCACATCTCCATCCTGCAACACTGCATACATAGAAGATGGATCAGTTAAAAATATCGGCTTCAAAATAAGCAAAAAACAGCCTTCCATCTTTATCATTATTTAAATAGCTCTCAGAGAAGTCAATCTGTGATTTAAGAAAACTTATCAATGTTTTACCTTATTTAACTGAGTATATTTTATTTTGAGGTAACTTTGCAATACACTGTGAGATATTCTTTTATTAGGCAATAGTAGACTTCTTTTTTTTTTATGTTTTAATTGTAGACTTGTCAACTCACTTATTATAGGACCTTCCAAGAAGCTTACCTAGCTAAGCCTTAGAGGCAAGTAGGAGAGAGGTGAAATTAACCCCATTTTATGGACGAGAAAATTGAGTTACAAAAATATGTCAGTTGTTGAGAGTTGCAAGCAGTCTGTCACCGATAAACGGAAACACCATAGGTCTATTATTACCTGCTTTATCCACTAAACCAGAGATTCCTCAATAGTTTACTTCCGGGTATCTTTTGATTCCTCCCTCCCCCAACCCCACACTTGTGTATTGTAGGCAGTGCCTAATGTCTGAGAGAAACAAATTTGGGGAGTTTCCTGGAGACCCCAAATCACAGATTACTCTAAAAAGTTTGAATTTGAAAATTTCTGCCATAGAAAATTACAGCTCAGCAATAATTTATTGTGAAACAAACTTCCATATTAACAAAACAGCAAAATGTTTATTAATCCCTAGTTAGAAATGAGAAAAATTTTGAGACAGCCTTAAGAATGATGGGTCATTTCCTTTGAATTGCTTCTTTATTCGCCTCATCTTTAGGTGGCAGCACTACTATATAAATATCTTTAAAACTACAGTCTTCTGCAACTTGATATCCTAAAGAGTGTTTTGTCCTAAATGCTTCCAACTATATTGTGCAGATTAGAAGCTGGTGAAAATATGAAATCATAGCTGAGAATTAGAATACTTAGGAGGTTCTAAAGGTGGAAAAACAGGCTTTCAGAGGAATGAATAAAATACATGGAGCTACTGAGGGAAAAGATTAGAAAGGGTCTTTTTTAAGCTTTTTAATTTATGTTTACTTTTTAACTATATGAGGAGTAAGCAGCATCTTTAAAGATCTCTTATTGAAAAAGCACAAGATAACCTTCCCAAGCAAACCATAGTTTCTCAATACAGCATGTTTTTCAAGTGTTTACAAATTTAAAGTTGTTAGTTGTATAGTTGCAAGTATTCCCTACAATTTTTAAATTCAGGTGCAGTTTTCCTCATTAAACTGCATCAAACTTATGAAGATTCCAAATAGGACCTTATTGTTGACCCTTGTGGAAGAGAAGAACTCATCTTGGCTCCTTTCCTGGCTTCCTGCATTTTTCATGTAAAAAATAAAACACCATTACTCAAACTCAGAGATGTGAGAAGATGAACTAAAACAAATGTAAAGTGATAAAAATTTACAGATATTCTATATCTTAATTTCTCCCCCATTTTTCAAGGGTAATGAATTGGGATATATGGGGTTATTTGGATCAAGTGTTTTCTAAGCAGAACTTTGTTGTAATTAATCTTGTATATTTACAGTCGTTCTTCCTGTACTTCTATATCCAAGCAACCAAGCAAAACTGAATTTACATGCATTTCAAAATAGACTGCTTTAGATTTACAATATAAATACAACCACCAAGGAATATAGAGGTATGACCATCAGGAGTGGGGAATTAAATCATTTCTGAGTAGATGATGAAGTGTTAGTAAAGTCTTTCTTGATGGCAGCTTCCATTTTTCTTAAGTCAAACTTGGGGAAGGAGTCTTAAGCAAATTGGTAGAACTCAAACTCAGCAGTATTATGTTAAGATTTTTAAGCTCTCTTGCGCCAGCAAATCATGCAGCCTGTGGGCCTTAGCTCCAAACTTCTGCCAGCTCCGTTTTGGCAGTAAAGTGTTCTGTTGAACAAAGTTTGCACGTGTTTGGGGTGTGAAGTGGCTCCTCAGGCATTTATTGGTTTTATTCCAGTTTAGGGACTTGAAGACAAGGGTCAGAAGCATGAGGCTTGTATAGTTCATATGTGCCCTAAAACAGACTATGCTGGTGATCTTGAATTTTCACTTAAACAAGAATAACTTTTTCTTCGTTGGTGTCTGAGTTATTAAGTGGACCCTTTAGTTTACTCCTTAAGTACTCACATGATGTTCAACCAGTTCTCAGAAGCAGGTAAGCAGGATCCTCTCTGTTGAGGGAATAGAGCTGTGGAAAAATCACTCCTCATCCTCTTACCCACAATACCAGCAAAATGTGTTTATCCAGATGAAACTCACTAAGTATAATATGCAACTTGAGAGCAAAGGGGCCAGTAATTATTTAAACTCAATCTCATTGTCAAATTATATAACTATGAGCTTCTGATCTTTTTTTGTATCAATTGTCTGACTTCAACTTTTTTACCTACCTCTTCCCATCCTGGAGTCATTGGTTAACAATACCTGGTGCAGATATGTGTGCTAATTTGTCGTATTTCAGAGGTCCCTTGTCCTGTTGGAAATATATATAAACAGTCTGTTTCCATTATTTTTTTCAAGCAATTCTAATAGAAAATCCTTGCATAATCCGCGGTAACACAATTTGAAAACCATTAGAGTGCTGTTGGAACATTTTTTTTTTCCCTTCCTGATTTAAGAGTAATGGGGGGGGAAAAGACAAAAGTAAAAGTAACATGTTGAAATGAAACTATCATCTTACCATTAACCATGATCAATGGAATGTCAATTTGTAGGCTACAAGTATGGTCATTTGAAAAAGGTAGTTACTCTTGATACTTTTGCCAAGGGACTGTGGCCTAACTCCTTATTTTTACCTTTCCCTTCTCTTTCCTTCTCTTTAAAAGTAATTCCCAAGTCAGAACTAACATATGAATGTTAGAGATGGAGAGGAAAGCTGGGCTTTTCCAAAGAGTGGATCTATCTGGACTGGAAAGTACCATTGAACTTTGTTGCACATTTTATGGTGACCCCAAAACCCTTTGCTTGCATACTATAGGATATCAATGTGTTGCCATTTTATTACCTGGAGCAAGACTAAATACATTCATGAGTAGGTATGTACATGCAACCAGATACCACTGCCCTCTGAGGCTAATTTAGGCCATTTTTACAACCCAGTGCAGTAGCACTTGGCAATTAGAAGAAGAAGATCAGTTGCATTTCTTCCTGTTGTGAGTAAAATGTGTGAAGGGAAGAATCAAAATATACCATGGGAAAAATACAAAGGGAGTTCTTTAATATTTTGTGCTATAGAATTTTTGTCTTTCAATAATTTTTCTTCTTGTCTATTTAAATACTCAAAATTAATTATTAAATGTAATGTAATGATTAGTTTTTACTTTCTAGATAGTAAATCAATATTTACTTGATAAGTATGTGTATAAAGGAGAAATGTTTTTTAATTACTATTTTGGAATCCCACAATATACATATTTCATAAACATATTACAACTGATGCTTAGTTTAGATGGCTTTTTTTCCCTCTTTTTTCCCCTTGAACTTCGTTTTGGAAAGTATCACCTGCTATTTTAGAACTGGTCCTTGGAACCCACCACTGTTTATCAATCAGCCTTATTTTCTTGAGTCATTTATTGAACAGTATCTATCTGTTCTAACAGTATCTATCTGACAATGGCAGACATTGTTTTAGGTGCTTGAACAAAACAAAGTCCTTGCTCTCACAGAGTTTCCAGTCTAGTAAGACAGATAATATAATAAACACATATATAATATAATGCTGTATAGTGATAAGTGTTAAAAAGAAAAAAATAGCAGGTAAGGGGAAAAAGTTTTCTGTGTGATTGTGTGTGAATGTGTATGTGCATGTCTCACACCTGATATTTTAAACAGAGTGATCAAAGAAGCCTCTCTGAAGAGGTAGCATTTGATCAGAGACCTGAAATAGTCATGGGAAGATCTGGGGAGATGTTCCAGGTGTTTATATAGGCCACAAAAACTCAGTCACTCAAGTACAATCCAGGTAACATCCCATGTATAATCTAGATATACATCACACTATGTATACATTTTTTTTTCTTAAGAGAGAAAAAAATTCATTAGGTTTTCAGAAAAGTTTTTCATTTAATATCAGCATTGTTCTATATTTCCCATGATTATTATTCCATTATTTAATACAATAACATTTATGGCTCTACAGACAAAGCTTCACAGTCCCTTATCTGCAATTCCAAAATCCAAAAACTTTTTTCTTAATTCATTTTGTGGCAAAAATGGATCTGAACTGACTTGACTCTGTTTAAAGTCTTCATTTGGTCCATTTGGTGTGACTATTGATGCATTTCATTGTGGAAATATGTGTTTAATTAAGGTATGCTGCCCCAGACAACACAAGTTAAGTAAAACATAGGTAGCATAATATCTTACATTCCTAAAATATGAAATGAATTTTAATTCAGAAACACATCTGGCCCTAAGGATTTGGGTTAAAAGATTGCAGACCTGTATCAGATTTCTTCTTGGTTCTCTGATTAAATATCATCAGTGACGTTAATTCAAAAGTATAATGTTTATATAATGCTCGTATTATGTACCTGGCACTGTGTAAATACTCTCTATTTATTATCTCATAAAATCCTCACAGCAACCTTATGAGTAAGTTCTATTATACTCATTTTACAGATGAGAAAACTGAGCCACAGAGAGATTAAGAAACCTAAAAATCACACAGTTACTAAGTGACAAAGTCAAGAATTAAACCTAGACAATTTTCCTTCATAGTTTGCACTCTTTGCCACTAAACTAACTCTCCCTCTCCCCATCCCTTTCACCCTCCCTTCTTCTTTGGAGAAGTTTCGAATATAAGCCCTTTCCAAGAGCATGGTTTTTTCCTTCTACTCTGAAGTATCAGACATCAAAACTTTACATTTTATTTACAAACAAATATCTGTCAATGTTTTTCATTTTATTTGCTCCTGCTATAATTTCAGCCGTTTCTATTTCAAACTGACATTAGAGATTTACTTATTCTCATTCTAATAAGTTTCCAGTTTAACTTCATCTTTCACCATCCTTTTCATTTGAATATCTTTGGATAATTATGAGACACCTCCCTTATTATTGTGGTCTTGTCCAATGTCAGATCATATTAAAAGTTTAGATCTAGTTTATTGAGCAGTAGCATCTGCCAACTAAACCTCTGTCACTGCTTTGTAAGTTTCTCTCAATGAATTACATAGCTTACTTCAGATCACTTTATTCTAGGAATATTAAATTTGTGTTATTGAGTTGGAATTGATTATGTTTTCATTAGTTTGTCCTCAGGTAAGAGTTCTTCCATAAGTAATTACAAACTGAGATAGTTTCTGCTTTTATTTATTGTTATTTATTGGCTACCTAAAATCAAGATTGATTGAGTATATGTCATGAGGCTCTGCAAAGACTTTATTATGACTGTATAACATAGGTAGGGTCAATTTGAGTAAGTGTATTACGTTGAACTTTCCAAGAATCTATTCTTGATTGTCCCAGAGATCCATTGTGAGACATTAAACAAATCACTTTATTTGTTCTCTGTGAAAATTAATGTGTTGTCCTTGAATACAAACATGAAGGTTCTGACACATACTCAGTAAAGCATTATCTTTTGTGTAACGTTGATAGACTTGTTCTGAGCCAAACAGTTTCTCTGGGGTCACTCAACAGCTCATGTATGCTAAGTTTAGGGGTGCAGTTCATGGCCACTAGAGCTAAAAAGGAATTAAACCCATCAATTTTACCTCATTAGCATAGTGCTGAAGCAAATGAGCCAACAAGTCAGTTATTAAATTGCTGAGAAAGCAAAGAGAGACTGAATAAATATGTATGTGGGTTGAGATTGGCTATAAAGTACATCAGTTTATTACATGAGAAATTGAGGTCTTTGCCAAGGCTTACCTTGAGTAACTTCCTGTCTCCTGAGGGATCCAAAAGATGAGATTCTTCTCCTAAGACCATGCCCTGGAGACACAGCTTCTCTCTACTAGTTCTGCAATGTTCCATGTTCCTAGTGCCCAGTACAAAAGTTCTGAGGCAAACGTAAAATAGATAGCTAGTGGGAAGCAGCCGCATAGCACAGAGAGATCAGCTTGGTGCTTTGTGACCACCTAGAGGGGTGGGAAAGGGAGGGTGGGAGGGAGGGAGATGCAAGAGGGAAGAGATATGGGGACATATGTATATGTATAACTGATTCACTTTGTTATAAAGCAGACACTAACACACCATTGTAAAGCAATTATACTCCAATAAAGATGTTAAAAATAAATAAAGATGGCTTCACTCACCTGGAAAAAAAAATGTTTTGAGGCACACCATTAATATTTACCAAGATGTAATAATGTCTCAGGGTAAAAATCTTAATATTTACAGTTTACTTCAATGTATATAAACTTTAATGAATTCATATGATGAAATACTTTTTTAGCTCTTCTGTTTTCCCTAATTTTTATTTAGGCGAAACATCCTCTGTTCAGTGTGGTGGTCAAGAATGTGGGCTGGGTAATCAAATCTCCTAGGTTCAAAACTCTGCTTTCAAATTCCTAACTTCGTGACTTTGGCAAATTACTTAACATCTGTAGGCCCCAGTTTCCTCATTTATCAAATGAGGGTAATAATACCAACTGCTTCATAGGTATACTATAAGGGTTAAATTAGTTAATTCATAAAAAGCATTTAGAAGAGGATCTGGCACACAGTAAGTATTCCATAAATGTGAACTCCCACCCACTGTGGCACCAACTTTTCCTGCCCTTCACTCAAGGCCCAAAGCCAAGTTCTCTTTCTATTTTTTTCCCTTCTGATTTCAGGCTCACCGGCATTGGCCTGAGATTAAAACTGTCCTCTTCCTCACTACTAGATTCACCACCTGCATTGTTCTTGAAAGCCTCCAAGCATTCTTCCCTTTTCTAGGTTTTGGGCCATTTTACTCCATCTGAAAAACTGTTTATGGGTTCTGTAGAGAAGTATCTCTTCCATTTACACATTGAAAGGTTTTTCTCTGATTACTAGAATATGAGTTCCTTGAGAGCTGGGACTGTGTCTTAATTATCTCTATTACCTCTGTCCCTTCCCCCTCTCTGCTGCACAGTCTAAGTTAAAGAAAAGTGAAAAAAAGAATCCATTTAGCTTTTGTATTTTTTGCTCATTTTATCCTGGGTATTCTGTTCCGAACCTCCCGTTTTCCTGAAATTTTTCTTGCTCCTTTTATCTCTGGAAGTTTTAACTTCACCTAGTGATGCTGAGATCCCATCTTGGATCATCACTATTTCCTGGCAGGTAAGAGGTTCAGTTTATCACACAATCCATTCACATGTTAGAAAAAAAATTCCCATTTAATTCACTTGGATTTAATTTCACTTGTATATTCTTGGCTCCAGTTAGACAGACCATTCTCTTTTAAAAAATCTATCAGTAGCTTTGAGAGGGATTCTATTTTGCAGAACTCTTTGTCTTATTCCTTATTTGAAGATAGGGTCATACCACCCTAAGTTTCTTTTTCTTTTTTTTTTTTGAATAAATTTGACATGTAACATTGTGTAAGTTTAAGGTGTGCGTGCAGTGTGTTACTTTGATACATTTATATATTGTAATATGATTGCCAATGTAGCAGTATTTATCTCATTACAATTGTAATACAATAGTACTGTCTATATTCATTATACTATGCATTAGACTCTATGGCTTATTTACTACTCATTCAAGTTTGTACCCTTAAACACCATCACCCTTATCCCCCCACCCCCACCCCTGATAACCATTATGTTAACTCTCTGTTTTTGTTTTTTTTTTTAACAGGTTTAACTTTTTTAGATTCTACGTGTAAGTGATATCATTACCCTCGGTTTCTTTATATGCAGAATAAGAATCAGCTCTCACTTGGAGAAGATGAGGATAAATTAGGTCAATCTCTTAATTTTTTTCTTTTTAATACATGCAAAAGATATATGGAAGACATATATTGGGTATAAAACTTAGTCATGTAATGAACTACCCAAGAACTAGAATATTTACCAGTAAATTGCATCTACAATCGTGTTTCTCCTCTATCTCTTCCTCCTGCCCTCGGAGGTAACAGTATCCTAAATTTTGTGCTGTTTTTTTTTTCTTAATTTAGTTTTAGCACAAATGTATATGTGCTAAAATAACATATTGTTTAATTTGTATGTTTCTGAGCTTTATAAAAAATGCTTCACTCAATATGTAGTTTTCTGGGATTTGCTCTTTTAACTCAGTATTATGTTTCCAAGATTCATTCATGTTGTTGTGTATAATGATTGTTGATTTTCAGTACCATATAACATTCTATTGTGTGAATATATCACAATTTATTCTTCTGTTGATACATAGTTGGCTTGTTTCTAGCCTTTTAAATAATTGTAAACATTGTTGCTATAAAATTTTTTATGTATGCCTCCTGGACACACATGCAAGGGTTTCTCTTGGTCATATACCTAGGAGTAGAGTTGTTGGTTGTAGAGTATGCAAATATTCATCTTTGTGAGATAATTAATGCCAAACAGTTTTCTACTATTCCCACAGTTTATAAGAATTTCACTTACTCTTCAATATTTGGTATTGTTACACTTAAATTTTTGCTGGTCTAGAGGGGATAAAATGGTATATATATACTTTTTATAGGATGGAAGAAAGTCATCTTTACCTAAAGCTTTTTAAACTTCCTCTTCCTTTCTATATTAAGAGTTTACAGCCTCATTTGACATTACTGTGCCTGGGATTTCCTTTGAGGGAAAGTCATCTATTTGTGTATTAGTTTCTAAGGGTATAAAAACTGAGATAGGGTGGAGGCTGCTAACTGAGTAGTTTTTTTTTGTTTGTTTTTTTAAAGTGAGTGAGTTGTTCTGTTTTTTAATTAATTTATTTTTGGCTGTGTTGGGTCTTTGTTTCTGTGTGAGGGCTTTCTCTAGTTGCAACGAGCAGGGGCCACTCTGCATCGCGGTGCGCAGGCCTGTCACTGTCGCGGCCTCTGTTGTTGCGGAGCACAGGCTCCAGACGCGCAGGCTCAGTAGTTGTGGCTCATGGGCCCAGTTGCTCTGCAGCATGTGGGATCTTCCCAGACCAGGGCTCGAACCCGTGTTCCCTGCATTGGCAGGCAGATTCTCAACCACTGCACCACCAGGGAAGCCCCTAACTGGGTAGTTTGAATATTGCTTTTAAGTTGATTTTGCGTAAATACCAAATTATGCACAAACTAAAATTTCTTGTTAATGCTCTGCAGAAATGGAAATATGCAAAATTGTATTCTTTACTATTGACTCATCATAAATTAATCTAGTCTTGAGTTAAACCTATCTGTAAAACTATTTTAAGTAAAAAGCTCCTACAATCTGTTGATCTGAAATATTTTCACTGAATCAAGTTTAGTAAAGATATCTTTGTATATTTCCTTGTATTTTAATTTACCAGAGATTCAACTTGCCCTCTTTTGACATGGTTATATGGTGCAATGCAAATTAATCTCTCAAAGAAATTTCAAAACTCCAGATGTTCATCTTACTACTGTTACCCACTGAATTGACCCACACACAATAACCAGGAAAATAAGCCCAAACCGATGGAACCCTAAAATGTGTTTGTGTGTTTTTTAACTGAAAAAAAATTCATCTTGTATATAAACAGTTTTCATCAATAACTAAAAACACATGGAGGGCTTTCCTGGTGGTGCAGTGGTTGAGAATCTGCCTGCTGATGCAGGGGACACGGGTTTGAGCCCTGGTCTGGGAGGATCCCACGTGGCGCGGAGCAACTAGGCCTGTGAGCCACAACTACTGAGCCTGCGCGTCTGGAGCCTGTGCTCGGCAACAAGAGAGGCCGCCATAGTGAGAGGCCCACGCACCGCGATGAAGAGTGGCCCCCGCTTGCCACAACTAGAGAAAGCGCTCGCACAGAAATGAAGATGTAACACAGCAAAAATAAATTATATAATAAACTCCTACCTGCAACATCTTCCTTAAAAAACAAAAACAAAAACAAAAAAACACATGGAGATGGAAAAAGAATTTACAAGTGGCAATATATGTATATTTTTAAGAAGAACATTTATAGCTCCTTGTGTTTATTGTCTTTAAAAACAAATATCAAATAAAACATAACAGTAAAAATAAACAAATATCAGTTTGTCATTTGTCTATTTTTTTTGCCTTTGAATGAAAGATTTTTGAAGGCAGGGACCGTGTATTTGTTTTATGTTTCTTTATTATATTATTAAATACAGTGTCATATCCCAAAGGGAAACTCAGAGAATATTAATTGAGTGCAAAAGTCCCCTCTGTATCATTAATATTTGTTGACTGACAAAATGACTGAGTGAATATTCATGACCAAACCATAAGAAAGCTGCAGTTACTTTCTTCTTTATTGTACTACAGCTATTTTTGGAGATAATCATTCATCAGGGTGAATACATTTATGCCAGGTGAGTGTTTTTCAACTTTATTTATATAGCTAATACTGTGTTTAGTCAAGTTGCTATCAGCCATTGGTTTCTTCAATGTTCTCTTTTAAAACCAAGTGTTACGCCTCCTTTCCTCATTCCCATAATACCAGATATTCACTTCTATACTAATCAAGGGACATCAGGTGCTGCTGAAGTAAGACTGACTCCCGCCAAAGCTCCCTCTAAGTGGGGGCTTTTCCTTTATACCATGCAACATAAGTGAGCTTTCTGTTTGCTTGCTTTTGTGATCTTGTAAGTGGTGATCTATAAGACGAGGCAAAGCTAGAGGTTTAAGCCTTTACTTCTAACATGGATTGCAACATGACAACATCCTCACTGTAGTAGGCAGTCTTCAAGAAGGCCCTGATTCCCGCCTTCTGGTATTCACACCCTTGTGTAGTCCTCTCCCCCACTGTATGAGAATTGGTTTGTCTGACCAACAGAATATGGCAGAAGTAGTGGTATGTCACTTGCAAGATTAGGTTATAAAAGACTTTAAGGACCCGAAGACCATAGGCCAAACTAGAACCTCAGTTCTAAAGGGACCTGTTTCTGAGGTTGGGAAGTGCTAACCCAGATCCTGAGCCAAGAAGGCCCAGGTCCTTCTTGTACCTAAAAAAGTGAGAGAGAGAAAAACCTGGATATGTAAATATAAATAAGTAGGAATTTCACTGAAAGATAGTGAAAAAGAGAGAGCACGTAATAAAAAGAAATGAAATACTGATATATGCTACAACATGCTTCAACCTTAGTGAAAGAAGCCAGTCATAAGATTCCACATATTGTATGATTCCATTTATACATAATGTCCAGAATCGGCAAATCTGTAGAGACAGAAAGTAGATTGATAGTTGCCTAGGCTGGAAGGTTGGAGTGGGGGAATTGGGGGGTGCAATAGCTTAGTTCAGGGTTTCTTTTGGAAGTACTGAAAATGCTCTAACTGATTGTGGTGATGGTTGCGGAACTGTAAATGTACAAGCCATTGAATTGTACACTTTGAATGTGTGAATTGTATGGTATATGAATTACAGTTGACCCTTGAACAATGCAGGGGGTTAGGGGTCCTGACTCCTGCCCCTTCCCACACCCCTGCCCCCACTCCACACAGGCAAAAACCTGTGTGTAACTTTATGTATATCTCAATAAAGTTGTTGTTTAAAAAAATCCCTGTAGTTTCTATCTTGGGCTTTCTCTCTCTTCTATCACTTGTTCTAGAGGAAGCCAGTTGCTATGTCTTGAAGACACTCAGACAATCTACCTATGGAAAGGCTTATGAGGTTTCCAGCCAACAGCCAGTGAGAAACTGAGGCCTGCCAATAACTTTGCAAATAATCTTTGCTAATCCTATAGATGGAAAGGGGTATCTTGTTGAAGTTTTAATTTGCAGTTTTCTATGAGTGATATTAGGCATATTTAATATGTTTAAACGTATTTGTAGGAGGAGAACAAGAAATAAAAACATGAGGGCTTCCCTGGTGGCGCAGTGGTTGAGAGTCTGCCTGCCGATGCAGGGGACACGGGTTCGTGCCCCGGTCCGGGAAGATCCCACATGCCGCGGAGCGGCTGGGCCCGTGAGCCATGGCCGCTGAGCCTGCGCGTCCGGAGCCTGTGCTCCGCAACGGGAGAGGCCACAACAGTGAGAGGCCCACGTACCGCAAAAAAAAAAAAAAAAAGAAATAAAAACATCAATTCCATATTCAATGACATTAGGAAACATCTTTAACCTCAAGGCACAGTATGTGAAGGCTAAAAGTGGGTGGACAAAAGAAAAATGGCTTAAGTCAGAGAAAGGTAAACCTTAGATACTGCAGATGAGGCAGACACCAGCAATAGGCACACAAATTTGTCCCAAGGATCCTCAGAAAGCCACAGGAATTGGAGGGGCAAAGAATATGTGCAAGGAGGGAAGGGGCTAGAAGGGGGTGAATTATTTACAAGTCTGTGCAGGGATCATGTAGAACCTACATCCTCATTCCCTACACCTACCCCAAGTAGCCAGATGTGTTTCTCTCCTTCCATGCAGGAGACAGAAGGTGTCATCCTCTGGAGAAACTGAACTAGAGAGGCTCTGGACTTGGACATACCAGACTCTGAGGAATGGGTATGAAAACATGAAAGTCTGCATTCTAAACAGGACACTCTGCTCTTTTCCCTACCCAGCTCTAGAAAGCTAGCAGCCAGACTACTGGTATCCCCAGGCAGGAGATAGGGGGAGATCTTTCTCTGGAAAACTGAACTGATAGAAAATATTTACATGTATTGAGGATTGCTAATTAAAAAAAAAAAAAGCCAGCTTCATAGTGTAATATAATTCATAACATATCCAGAATGTAACCACCTCTCCCCACTTTCACATACTACCATCCTGGTACTGACCTTCCATGAGTTTAAAAAATACCAACACGCTTTTAAAAATTGCACCTAAGATGAAAGTCAATAGGCCTTGAGCCTGAGGGAATCCCTTATGACAAAATGAAAGACATTAAAAACTTTTTTTTTTTTTTTTGCGGTACGCGGGCTTCTCACCGCTGTGGCCTCTCCCGCCGCGGAGCACAGGCTCCGGACGCGCAGGCTCAGCGGCCATGGCTCACGGGCCCAGCCGTTCCGCGGCATGTGGGATCCTCCCGGACCGGGGCACGAACCCGTGTCTTCTGCATCGGCAGGTAGACTCCCAACCACGTCGCCACCAGGGAAGCCCCATTAAAAACTTTTGACATCGCTTTTGCCTGTTCAGAATTTTTTCCTTCACGTTTATTATTCTTTTTATAGATTATCTATTGCACTATTAGGTAAGTAGAAAGACAGTATACAGTTGCCTAGGTTCAAACCTTGGCTAGTTTTGGGCTTTGGGGCAAGAATCATAACTTTTCTGAGCCTCAGCAAAATGGGGATGATAATGATATTTACCTCATAGGGCTGTTGTAAGGCATAAATAGTTTAATACATGTAAAACATTTAGAATGGTGCCTAGAACATAGTAAGTACTCAATTTTAACTTTTATTATTATTTCTATATTCCTAGAGTACCTTTCCCTGATGTTCTTCAAGTGTCTGATGAACATGGATGAAGATGGTTAAGGCCATATTTAAATCTTCTTGTATTTTAAGTTCAGTATTAACATTTTTCTATCTTTGAAGTAGGAAAATTGAATCATAGAGAAGGAAACATGATTTACTCAATCATACAAAACTGTTAAGGAATCATGAGTAGGACCCTACTCTCTTAGTTTTCCCTTTTGAACTTTTATTTTTAACAAATCAGTTATTGATATAATTATTGATGTACATTGAAAACATGGATTTCATATTCAGGGGAGTGGTTTTAGATGCATTCTTTGTATGGCACTATATTTCTGCTACATTTCATTGGCTGTTAAGGTATAGACGACATTATCACTACCATATTCATTGAAAACCCATATTATTTTGAACATATTAAGATGGATCATACTTTAAGAAATTCACTTGCTCAAAGCCTAATTGACCTCTGTGTCTAACGTGAACTAAGTAAAAGATAGGATTAGACATTTGGAAAGTACTAAGTTCTAGCTACAACAGAATGACATAGAGGGCAAGCAGTTTAGGGTCATAGTCTAGGAAGTCTGAGATGTAATCTCATTTCTACTCCTGTATGCACATCTCAAAATAAATTACTCTTTGTGATAATTTGCTTCCTTGATAATGAAAAAAATGATGTTCATTCTGTCCCACATCTGCTTTAAAAACTACTTTTTTTTCCAGTGGCCCCCTCATAGGGTCAAGTCTTAATTTCTAACCTTGTCCCATAGGATCATTAATAACTGGCCAACAGACCCAAATAATTTAGAATTCTTTTGTTATATATGACAGAAAATATAACTTAAAATGGCTTAGGTAAATATGGAAATCTACTGGCTAGTATAGGACTTCCCTGATCGTGCAGTGGTTAAGAATCTGCTTGCCAATGCAGGGGACACGGGTTCTATCCCTGGTCCAGGAAGATCCTACATGCCACAGAGCAACTAAGCCCGTGAGCCACAACTACTAAGCCTGCACTCTAGAGCCCACAAGCCACAACTACTGAGCCCGTGTGCCACAACTACTGAAGCCCACACACCTAGAGACTGTGCACCGCAACAAAGAGTAGCCTCCACTCACTGCAACTAGAGAAAGCTTGTGCACAGCAACGAAGACCGAACGCAGCCAAAAATAAATTAAAAATAAAATAAATTTATTAAAAATATATATCAGCTAACATAACTGCAAAGTCTAGGGGTTACTGGTTTCAGTCATGCTTTGATCCAGGAGCTGGATGGTATCACTGGGACTTACTCCCTCTCTTCATCTCTCAGTTCTTCCTTCTGCTATATTGAATCATTTCCTGGCACAAAGTGCTCACCTGTCAGCAGCTCCAAGCTCACAGCATTGTTACTATTAGCAATTTCAGAAGATAAGACCATGTGGCTCTCTTAGTAAAAGTCTCATTGCGTCTTATTGCCCATTCCTGAATCATCTTTACAAATTGAGGACTATGACATTGATTCACCAGGTCTGAGTCACATATTCACTCCTGGACTGTGGTTAGAGTCAATCCTACCCAAAGTTCATCCAGTCAGAAAAGAGGGAGAGGGTGATTTGCAAGATGAAATTACAAGAAGAAGGTTAAAGGGATGCAGAGCAGCAAAAACAATTGTCTACTATAAGACTTCCTAACTTATTTGTTGCTATACTTCCCTCTATAAACCGCTGCTCATGTAGGTCAGTCTATTTATTTCTCCTGATACATCATGCACATTCTCATCTTTCCCACATAGAGGGTTGTGACCAATTTATCTCTAAGTACTACCCATTTTTTTAATTCCTCATGGAGTTTCTTGTGGATACATTTTTCTTTCCCCCTTGAGAATTCGTTAGTTAGACCACTCAAGTAAGTATATTAGGATGAAAATAAATGAGAATGATGTTGTCATAAGAACAACTTTCAATTCTGTATGTGTGTGTGTGTGTGAAATAAAGTGCAAACTCTGATAATGGTTACGTTATGGAACTTAATTATGGATACACATTACTATGACATGCTGCACAATTTATAGTAACGTATTGCTGTATTGAGGCATCATGGTTGAGAACTGATAATTTATACTGCTCACCTGGTTCTTCCCCTTAGGTCAGAGCTATTGACTCATACTATATTATTTTTTTCTAACGTATTAATTTTATATGATTTATTATTATTATTTATTTATTTATTTTTAATTTTGGCTGTGTTGGGTCTTCGTTTCTGTGCGTGGGCTTTCTCTACTTGTGGCGAGCGGGGGCCACTCTTCATCGCGGTGCGTGGGCCTCTCACTGTGGCGGCCTCTGTTGTTGTGGAGCACAGGCTCCAGACGCGCAGGCTCAGTAGTTGTGGCTCATGGGCCCAGTTGCTCCGCGGCATGTGGGATCTTCCCAGACCAGGGGACGAACCTGTGTCCCCTGCATTGGCAGGCAGATTCTCAACCACTGCGCCACCAGGGAAGCCCGTAACGTATTAATTTTATATGATTTTTAAACATATCACAAAACTGGAAAATGTTGGGTCTTCCCTGGTGGTCCAGTGGTTAAGAATCCGCCTTCCAATGCAGAGGATGTGGGTTTGATCCCTGGTCGGGGAATTAAGATCCCATATGCTGTGGGGCAACTAAACCCATGTGCTGCAACTAGAGAGAAGCTTGCACACCGCACCTACTGATCCTGTGTGCTCTGGAACCCCGGGCGCCACAACTAGAGAGCCGCCGCACTGCAACTAGAGAAGCCCGCACACTGCAACTAGAGAGAGGCCCTCAATGAAGAGCCCGCATGCTGCAACAAAGACCCAGCGCAGCCAAAAAAAAAAAAAAAAGTTACTGAAAACTTCACAGCTATATTACTTTTTAGCTTTTCATATATCATACCTCAATCCCAACCAGATTAGAAATTTCTTTGTGCTTTTGTTTGCATTGAGTAGCCAATTAATAAATATTTGTAAATGAATGAATTAAAAGATAAACTGGTGATGGGAAATACTACAAAAATAGTTCTAGGTAATTATAGTGGCAATTTAACAGATCTATTAAGGAAAAAAGAAATATTCCTATTATTAAACTTGCTGCACTTTGGTGTTTCCACAATGTTTTATTCACACTTTCATTATTGCACTTACAATGTTAGATTATAATTTATCTTTTTAAATAACTGTCTCCTCTTCTAAACTCTGTGCAATTAGAGCACAGCATCTGCATCTTCTTCCTTCTTGTAATCCTGAGATGTAGTAGGTGTCCACTTAATGCTTATGGAAAGAATAAATGACAGATAATTTTGAGCTCAAAATACTATTTTTACATCCTGCTAAAAAGGATATATCTCCTTATTCCTTCAGTCTTGAATATATTTTAACTCAATTTTCCTTCAGATCCATCTATAGTAGAAGCAATGGGTAAAGCTGGCTGGTTATTTTAGGCTAAGAGGTACAGTTGACTGTACTTTGGTGAGGTAACTATGCTCTGAGGTCTAGTCACCAATTAATATTTAGACAGTAGCAACCTGACCCACTCTTGAGTAAGGAAATAACATGGTAGTAGTAAAGAGATATTACTCTGTCACTGATAAGCAGGGTAATTAGAAGGCTATTGCATTAATCTGAGTATGAGGGCATAAAAACATGATGAAAGGTAATAGAAGTAATAGAGAAGAAAAGAGGAGACACATTCTACATATACATGTTTATTTGATTTTGTTTTCTGATCTCAAAGTAATACTTTGATTTTAAACAAGGGTTCCAAGACTATTCGATGGGGGAAAAAATAATCTTTTTAGCAAATTGTGCTGGAACAACTGGATATCCACATTCAAAGGAATTAAGTTGGATCCCGACCTCACACCATATACAAAAATTAATTCAAAATGGATCAAAGATAGGGATCATTATATTTAATAAGAGCTAAAACTATAAAACCTTTTGAAAAAAACTTAGTGTCAAATCTTCATGACTTTAGATTTGGCAGTTGTTTCTTAATTATGACATCAAAAGCACAAGCAATAAAAGAAAAAAAATAGACAATTAGACTTCATAAAAATTAAAACCTTTTGTGCATCAAAGAACATTATCAACAAGTGAAAAGACAACCCACAGAATGGGAGAAAATATTTGTAAATCACATATCTGATAAGGATTAGTATCCAGAATATATAAAGAACTCTTACAACTCAACAATAAAAAGACAGCTCAATTTAAAAATGGACAAAGGAGGGGCTTCCCTGGTGGCGCAGTGGTTGGGAGTCTGCCTGCGAATGCAGGGGATGCGGGTTCGGGCCCGGGTCCGGGAGGATCCCACATGCCGCAGGGCGGCTGGGCCTGTGAGCCATGGCTGCTGGACCTGTGCGTCCGGAGCCTGTGCTCCGCGGTGGCAGAGGCCACAACGGTGAGAGGCCTGCGTACCGCAACAACAACAACAACAAAAAATGAACAAAGGAGACTTCCCCAGTGGTCCAGTGGTAAAGAGTCGGCCTTACAATGCAGGGGACGCAGGTTCAATCCCTGCTCAAGGAACTAAGATCCCACATGTCATGGGGCAACTAAGCCCATGTGCCACAACTACTGAGCTTGCGTGCCTCAACAAGAGAGACCGTATGCCACAAAACTACAGAGTCCATGCACTCTGGAGCTGGAGCCCTTGCACCACAACTGGAGAGAGGAAACCTGCATTCCCACAACTAGAGAGAAGCCCATGCGCCTCAACAAAGAGCCTGCACACCACAATGAAAAAGATCCTGCATGCCTCAATGAAGATCCCGCATGCCACAACTAAGGCCCGACGCAGGCAAAAAAATAATAATAATTTTAAAAAATGGACAAAGAATTTGAATATACATTTCTCCAAAGAATATACACAAATGGCCAACAAGAACATGACAAGATGCTCAACACCATTAGTCTTTAGGGAAATGCAAATCAAAACCAAAATGAGATACCACTTCTTACCCACTAGGATGGTCATTTTAAAAAACAACAAAAACAACAGAAAATAACAAGTGTTGACAAGGATGTGGAGAAATTCAAACTCTATACGTTGCTGATGGGAATGTAAAAGGGTGCAGCCCACTGTGGAAAACAGTTTGACAGTTCCTCAAGAAGTTAAATATAGAATTGTCACATGATCTGGTAATTCTACTCCTGGGTATACAGATGACCCTTGAACAACACGGGTTTAAATTGCCAGGAATCACTTATACATGGATTTTTTTCAAAAAATATGTATTACAGTACTACAGGATCTGAGATTGGTTGAATCTGAGGGTGCGTAACCAAGGATATGGAGGGACTGTAAAGTTATATGTGGATTTTTGACTGCCCGGAGGGTTAGCACCCCTAACCCCTGTGTTATTCAAGGGTCAATTGTATATTTGAAAGAATTAAAAACTGATGTTCAAACAAAAACTTGCACACAAATGTTCAGAGCAGCCAAAAAGTAGAAACAACCCAAATACCCACAGATGACTGGATAAACAAAATGTGGTATATCTATAGAAAGGAATATTATTCAGTCATATAAAGGAAAGAAGTACTAATACAGGTTACAACATAGATAAAGCTTAAGAACATTACGCTAAGTGAAAGAAGCCAAGCACAAAGGACCAAATGTTGTAGGTTTCTATTTATATGAAATATCCAGAATAGGCAAATCTAGATACTGAGGCAAATCAGTCTCTATGGCCCAATAGAGGTAGAAAGCAGATTAGTGGTTGTCAGGGGCTAGGGGAAGGAGAGGCTAGGAAATTACTGCTAAAGGGGTATGAGATTTTTGTTTGGGATAATGAAAAAGTTTTGAAACTAGTTGGTCGTGATGTTTGCACAACATTGTAAATGTACTTGATGCCATCAAACTGTACACTTTATATGGTTAAAATTGTAAATTGAATGTTATATGCATTTTACCACAATAAAAAATTTATGCCTGGGCTTCCCTGGTGGCGCAGTGGTTGGGGGTCCGCCTGCCGATGCGGGGAACACGGGTTCGTGCCCCGGTTCAGGAGGATCCCACGTGCCACGGAGCAGCTGGGCCCATGGGCCATGGCCGCTGAGCCTGCGAGTCCGCAACGGGAGGGTCCACAACAGTGAGGGGCCCACGTAGCACACACACACAAAAAATTTATGCCTTACCCTTTGGCCCAGAAATTTCAACTTTAGGAATCTACCCAGAGGAAATAATGGGATGGATGTGAAGATATAGTCAAAAGAATGCTCATTGATGGGTTATTTAGAATGTTAAAAAAAATTGGGACAGTCCAGAAGTAGAGTTGGCTTAGTAAATTATAATATCTCCTATTATGGAATATTATGCAGTTATAAAAATCATATTGCAGAATACTTTATGGACATGGAGAAATATTCTGGATAATATGTCAAACAAACAAAAACATAGATCACAGAGCAGATATGATCATATTTTTAATAAGAAAAACACTGCAAAAGGACCAGAAGGATATTAACCAAGAGGTTAACAATGGTTATCTTTGGATGTTGAAGTTATAGGTGAATTTTGATAGTGTTCCTTTAAATTTTTATATATTTTCTAAGTTTTCTACTCTGAAAATGAATAATTTTTATAACTTGGAAAGAATAAATAGGGACTTCCCTGGTGGTCCAGTGGTTAAGACTCCATGCTCCCACTGGAGGGGACCCGGGTTCGATCCCTGATCAGGGAACTAAGATTCCACATACCGAAACTGAGCCCTTACACCGCAACTACTGAGCCCTCGCGCTCTAGAGCCCGAGTGCTGCAATTAGAGAAGTCTGCGCACTGCAGTGAAGAGCCCGCACACTGCAATGAAGACCGAGCACAACCAAAATAAATAAATAAATAAATAATTTTTTTAAAAAAAGAGGAAAGAATAAACAATGAGTGCTATCTGCAGCAAGAAAACTGTACCAGGATCCTTATAAAAATCTAGAAAAATAATTTTAAAGGAAAAAAAAATCATCTAATATCCCACTACTTAATGAGAAATTCTGTAATTGTTTGACATGTTTTCTTTTGCATGTGTTAGTGCTTACTTTTACACTCACTTTGTGTGTGTAATATATTTGAATTAATAAATCCACATAGAGTATATGAATTACTTCAGTTACTACATTATCAATCATTATAAATTAACGTTTAATATAAAAGAACTACATGACCATTGTAAAAATTTAAATGGTTATAGAAGTATTTTATAAAAATCTACTGTTCCCAAAGAAGAAAGAAGAACTACAGTCCTGCAACCTGTGGAATGAAAACCACATTCTCAAAAAGATAGACAAAATGAAAAGGCAGAGGACTATGTACCAAATGAAGAAACAAGATAAAGCCCCAGAAAAACAACTAAATGAAGTGGAGATGGACAACCTTCCAGAAAAAGAATTCAGAATAATGATAGTGAAGATGATCCAGGACCTCAGAAAAAGAATGGAGGAAAAGATCCAGAAGATGCAAGAAATGTTTAAAAAAGACCTAGAAGAATTAAAGAACAAACAGAGATGAACAATACAATAACTGAAATGAAGTATACACTAGAAGAAATCAATAACTGAATAACTGAGGCAGAAGAACGGATAAGTGACCTGGAAGACAAAATGGTGGAATTCACCATTCCCATGCAGGGAAGTCCTGCATATGACATTTTAAAGACAGAAATGATAAGGCTTGTTGACAGGTTGGTCAGAAGCTTGATTTTATCAGTTCAACCAGGAGCTGAATTAGGCATCAATTAAACTAAATTTATAAAACTCTGAATTAGGGGCTTCCCTGGTGGTGCAGTGGTTAAGAATCCACCCGCCAATGCAGGGAACATGGGTTCAAGCCCTGGTCCGGGAAGATCCCACATGCCTGCCGTGGAGCAACTTAGCCCATTAGCCACGACTACTGAGCCTGTGCTCTAGAGCCCATGAGCAACAACTACTGAAGCCCCCGCGCCTAGAGCCCATGCTCTACAACAAGAGAAGCCTGTGCACTGCAATGAAGAGTAGCCCCCGCTCATCGCAACTAGAGAAAGCCCGCACACAGCAACAAAGACCCAATGCAGCCAAAAATAAATAAATAAATAAATATTTAAAAACACAAAAAATAAACAAACAAAAAGTCTGAATTATAAACCAGGATGTCACTTCGGTAGTTATAGTAAGAGGTGTATCTGTTTGAAAATAGAAATCCATTCTCTAGAGCACCCCCTTTCTTGGTTACAAATCATCTGATAACCAGAAAGTTGCTTCAAGAGCTGGGTATTATAAGATAAGGAGGTTAAATGCACTAAGGGGATTTTTCTCAAGCTGTGAAGGTTTGAGATATCCTTATTTACTGAACTATCCACCTGTCACACAGATTATAAGGATCCCACACTCTGGCTAGGTACTTTTTCTCTTAGTGCTGGAAGCATGTTGACATATTCTTACTTAACAGTTCTACTTAAAAAAAAAAACTCTATAATGAACTTGCCCTTGTTATTTATCATATCAGTTTTCATCATTTTGGGTTCCCTCTCATTTTGAGACCAGTAGTCCACTGTTCACTTTGTTTCTTTAGATGAAATTCTGTGCAGTGTTCATACCAGACTACTCTTTTCCTTCCCTTAGTTCTTTTAGCTCCCAAAGGGCTGAGGGAGGATGAGAAGCATCACTCCTTCTTCCTTTTCTCCTTTTTAGTTGGTTCTTCATGCATTTCATCTCAAATGAAGAAATCAATTAACTGGAACCATCAGGCTTCCCACCCTTTAAGTGGTGACCAGGGGGAGGAAAAGAGGGCAGTTTCAGCTTTTAGTGGCCCTTGGCTCAAATTTCTACAAGAATGGTAGAGGAAGGGGGTAGCCATTTCAGTCACGAATGATTACGTTCTTCTAGGCTAAACCTATAAACGCCAATTCTGTGGTGGTAAATGCCACCAAATTGGATTGCTTTTAAAACTACACATAACCATGGCAAATATAATTTCAGCCCTTTTCTTACACTGCGGTATCCTTTTACTTGCACCATACTTTGACAGAGAAAGAATGGAACAAGCTTCATTTTGATTCATGAATGTTGTTTTTATTCTAAATGCCCCATGTGAGGAGAATGCAAATGGATACAAGATATATGCAAATTCACTTGCATACCCAGAGAAGGCAAATGAGGCTTAGTTCTTAGATTCCTTGATCAGGCTCCCTGGGTGAGAAGGCTAAGGAAAGAGGTGTCTGTAAGTGAATTACAGAGAATGTCATGTTTGAGAAGGGAGAAGAGAGACGTTGGCTGCCATACAGCTCCCAGCATTCCAGAACCTGCATATAAAAGTGAGTGCAGCTGCCAAAGCAAGAGAAGGAGCTCAATGAAAGAACAGCCTTCATTGGCATGAGGGCGCCCAGGGCACAGAATGCACACAGCAGGATAAAATGGAATCTCCAACTTTTCTGCTTTAGGTCTTGACCCCAAATCCCTGCGTAAGTCTTTAAACCACTGACTATCTCTTTCTGCCTTCTCCCTCTCTCTTTTACAACCCAGGTCAGGACTAATGTGCAGTGAGTAAGGCAAAACATTTAAGGGGAGCCCCAGAAATCAGCAGTCAAGATAAATAATGTTTTAGTGTAGTACTTTTTAATTCAAAATTAGAGCAAAACAATCTATGTTGAACAAAAACCAAATCTGAAATGAAGACAGAATGCTATTGTGCACTTTTATGACCCTGCCTCAATCGCCCTGAGCCTGACCTTGGTTCCAATAAACTTTATTTGCAAAGCAGGTGTCTGGGGTAGTTTGCCAATTTGATTTTTTAAACTATTGCATTAAAATATTATTTATCTTGATGATTGAGTTTTTGGTGCCTCTTAAATTTGGTGCCCAAGGGGAGTGTGTCACTCACCCTACCCTAGTTCTAGTCCTTTTTCAATCCCTCCTTTTTCTCTTTTTTAACCTTTTGACAGTTCTGTTAGTTAATAAGCTCCCTCCTGGACTTGGCTCAATATAATGAGACCTGGGAATATGCAGGATGTACTGGATTTTGCAGAGAGTGTTTTCTCTTTCCACCTTCCTTCTTTGCCTTCTTTCTCTGAAATCAGTTCCCTGGCAGAGCATTCTTAATTGTCCTTTCCTGTCCTCCTATTTGCTTGACTTTTCTTTTTCTAAGCAGCATCTCCTAAATTTGTTGATCCTGGTTACCCAAGTTCTGTCATCTGTCATCTCAAAAAGCCCCTCGGGCTTCCCTGGTGGCACAGTGGTTAAGAATCTGCCTGCCAGTGAAGGGGACACAGGTTCGAACCCTGGTCCAGGAAGGTCCCACATGTCTGCTGCGGAGCAACTAAGCCCGTGCGCCACAACTACTGAGCCTGCGCTCTAGAGCCCGTGAGCCACAACTACTGAACCGGGGAGCCACAACTACTGAAGCCCATGCGCCTAGAGCCCGTGCTCCACAACAAGAAAAGCCACTGCAATGAGAAGCCCGTGCACCGCAAGAAAGAGTAGCCCCCGCTCGCCGCAACTAGAGAAAGCCCGTGCACAGCAACAAAGACCCAATGCAGCCAAAAATAAATAAATAAATAAATAAATAAATAAATAAACAAATAAACTACGTTGTTGGTGTGAACAGTTTTAAAAAAAGAAGTCCCTCAATTCTTTTTCATTTTTTTGTGTATCATCTTTAATTTCTTTCATCAATGTCTTATAGTTTTCTGCATACAGGTCTTTTGTCTCCATAGGTAGGTTTATTCCTAGGTATTTTATTCTTTTTGTTGCAATGGTAAATGGGAGTGCTTCTTTAATTTCTCTTTCAGATTTTTCATCATTACTGTATAGGAATGCAAGAGATTTCTGTGCATTAATTTTGTATCCTACAACTTTACCAAAGTCATTGATTAGCTCTAGTAGTTTTCTGGTGGCATCTTTAGGACTCTCTATGTATAGTATCATGTCATCTGCAAACAGTGACAGTTTTACTTCTTCTTTTGCAATTTGTATTCCTTTTATTTCTTTTTCTTTTCTGATTGCTGTGGCTAGGACTTCCTTGTACTGATTTTAGACAACTAGGAGGGAAGAGAAATTTGCTCTGCTTGTGATAGAGGCTCTTATGCCTGAATCATGTCCGTGCACAGGGTAGGCTAGGATGGTTTGCTTAGGAGAATGGACAGTGTGTATATGCCATGACAGACACGTGTCAGAATAATTCCTGAGGTACTTATTCCTGTGCTGTGTTTATAAAAGAAAAATTATTATTTTTCTTTACTTTGGTGCCCTCACATTTATGTTCCATTCTAGGTTCGTATGACAATGGAGTAACATCATAAGTATTTTAAAATTATGTACATTCAAATATACACAACAAGAGAGGGAGGAAAGGAGAGAAAGAGGAAAAGAGAGAAAGAGAGAAGGAGAGAGAATTCAAATTTTGAAGGTACAGCTCAGCCATTACCCAAAATTTGGATATATCCCAGGGTGAGCATGAGAAGGGGGATGTGAATCTGTTGTTTCCTTACAAAGCTATGTCTATGGAATAGTAATTTATGAGCAATTTAAAGGAATTTTAGAGTAATTAGTCTATGTTCAGTTTTTTTCCTTACATGTTGATTTGCGAACCAACTGCCCATTAGAGGCTATTCTACTAGATAGAAATGAATGATTGTTACTATTGTGTTTTGTAAGAGTGTTTTCCAATTGTTTAATGCATTTGAATTCTCTTCACCCAACTAAATTTACTGTCTTTGAAAGAAAATGTAAGGTCATCGCTATCACACAATATTGCACTTAAACTTTTCTCCTCAGGGTCTGCAGCAGGTGTAGGTCAAGACTGTGGGCTCCATATGTTGACTTCCCAGGTTCAAATTTTATCTCCGCCCCTTATTAGCTGAGTGAATTTGAATAAGTTACCGAGTCTCAGTTTTTTTCTCATCTGTAAGGTGAAGATAACGCTACTACTGACCTCATAGGGTTATTGGAAGGATAAAATGAAATAATGCATGTAATGTGTTTTGCCCAGCACCTGGTGTTTAGTAGGCATTCAGTAAATCTTAGCTGTGATTGTAACAGGTCAGGGTTGCATGGCTGCATGGTTGCAAGTCTGCAATTTGAGGAGTTGCCACTAAAAATAGTGACTTCTCACTATGGTGGTAAGATTCAGTCAGGCTTCCTTCTGACAGACATCTGGTCAGCATGTTATTCCCGTTAGTTATGATTCTTTTCCATAATAATACATTTAGTAAGTGTACAGATCTGAACAATTACTAAGTTCTAAGGACCACAAAGAAAATGTGATACACTTAGAGAAAAATGGTACGAAATAGACTTAAGTAAAGTTTGGGTCCCTTTTTAGTTTCACTAACAGTTATCAACTACTTTTTAGTTCCTTGTCCTATTTCCAGGTGTTAATGGAAGATAATCTTCCTCCTATTATTAACAAACTTGCTTTGCATGTTTAAAACACCAGCTTTGGCACTGGTGCTCAAAGGTCTTAGCAGCTTGGTGAAAAGACCATAAGAACAGTTTTCTCCTATTTTCAGTTTTCTCATTCTCTTGCCTCGTGGGTTCTCAGTCCTCATTCTAGGATTTCTTAGGGGGGAAAAAATCTCATCACCCTTCCAATTATTTTATTTCTCTTCTCTGGGCAAAAAACTTACAGGGAAAGTTAAAAAAAGAATTGTGACCATATTGTGCACATACCCTTTTCTAATCAGGAGTTTCCTTGGTAGTTGGCTTTGCAGCCTTTAGCTGAGAAATCCCCCAGCTCCTATTACTCGTTTCTAATCATTGCTTAATATCATTAAAATTGGTTTCTCTAGAGCAGAGGCTGGCAAACTATGGCCCACGGGCTTGCTGCTTGTGTTTGTAAATAAAGCTTTATTGGAACACAGCCATGCCCATTTGTTTACCTATTGTGTGTGGCTGCTCTCCTGCTGTGACAGCAGAGTTGGGTAGTTGCCACAGAGACCATATGGTCCAAAAGCCTAAAATATTGACTGTCTGGCCCTTCTAGAGAAAGTTTACAGAAAGTTTACCACTGCTCTAGAGCATCTATAGCTTTCAGTTTTGTATTAGTTATCTATTGCTGAATAACAAATTACCCCAAAACTTAGCAGCTTAAGGCAAGACATATTGTTTCCCAGTTTCTGTGGGTCAAGAATTCAGGAGTGGTTTAAATGGGTGGTTCTGATTCAGGGTTTCTTATGAAGCTGCAGTCAAGACATCAGCCAGGACTCCAGCTATCTGAAGCCTTACCTGGAGCTGAAGACTCCACTTCCAAGATGGTTCCCTCACATGGCTGTTAGTAGAAGGCCTGGTTCCTTGCTAGCTGTTAGCAGGAGGTCTCAGTTCCTTGCCACATGGACCTCTCCACAGGGCTACTTAAGTGTCCTCACAACATAGCAATCGGCTTTCCTCCAGCAAGTGATCTGAGGGCAAGGAGAAGTCTGTAACATCTTTTATGATCTAGTGTCAGAAGTCACACACTCTTATTTGCACATTACTCTATTTTATTTTACTTTTGGGCCGCGCTGTGCGGCATGTGGGATCCTAGTTCCCCGACCAGGGATCGAACCTGTGCCCCCTGCAGTGGAAGCGTGGAGTCTTAACCACTGGACCGCCAGGGGAGTCACTGAACATTACTCTATTTATTAGAAGGAAGTTACTGAGTTCAGTCCACACTCACAGAGAGGAGAATTAAGCTTCATCTTTTATTTTTAATTATTTATTTTTTGCAGCTTTGAGGTATTTTATGATAAAAGCTGGTACTCATATACATCGACGAAAATGAACTTAAAATTCATCATACATATACTTCATTTTCTAGCTTGAACTTCTAGTAAATCTTTAGCGTCATTGATTTTTGACTGTTATCTAAGGAGATCCTGCCTTGTCTGGGTGATTTAAATGCATAATATGTCAATGAGCATCTCTTTCCTTTATTGGCTGTAGGGCTCACTCCTAGTAGTAATGCTGCTTCCTATTTTGTCATTTTGGGTTCACACTCACCTCTGTAATAGCCACTGGTGAGGGCAGATTTTGATAGACTGTGAAACATGTTTTACTTGAGGCTCCATATGCTTCATGGCTTGCAAAACGTAACAGCCTGCACATCCTGCAGCAGCAGTGGTCAGTCTAACCACTACCAGTGTATTGGCCGTAGTTCTGGCTCAGCTCCTCTGCCTCCAGGGAGAGCACAGTTGATTCCAGCCCAGAAGCCACAGGCACCAACTTCATTCTTCCATCAGAAAGCAACGCGGCTGCCACCAGCAAACACGAACCACCCAGACACGGGGGCCCCAGCACTTCAGCTTCATCTTTTAAAGGAAAGAGTAGCAAAGAATTTACGGACATATTTTAAAACCACCATCCTTAACTCCAATGCTTTTTTTAAAAAATAATTTTTTTTTAAATTCTTAAAAACAAATTTATTTGTTTTTGTTTTTGGCTGCGTTGGGTTTTTGTTGCTGCACGCGGGCTTTCTCTAGTTGCGGCAAGCAGGGGCTACTCTTTGTTGTGGTGCACGGGCTCTTTGCGGTGGCTTTTCTTGTTGCGGAGCATAGGCTCTAGGCGCGTGGGCTTCAGTGGATGTGGCATGCGGGCTCAGTAGTTGTGGCACGTGGGCTCTAGAGCGCAGGCTCAGTAGTTGTGGCGCACGAGCTTAGTTGCTCCGTGGCATGTGGGATCTTCCCGGACCAGGGCTCAAACCCGTGTCCCCTGCATTGGCAGGAGGATTTTTAACCACTGCACCACCAGGGAAGTGCCCAAACCATTTTTAAAGGTTTTTTTTTTTTTTTTTAAAGGCCTACAAGACGAGTTAAACTTTTTCCGTAAAGGACCAGTTAGTAAATATTTTTGGCTTTGTGGGCCATATGATCTCTGTTGCAACTACTCAACTCTGTATCAGGAAAGTAGACTAGACAATAGGTAAATGAATGGGCATGGCTGTGTTCCAATTAAGTTTTATTTACAAAAAATAGACAAGGAGTTGGATTTGGCCCATGGGCTGTAGTTTGCCATCCTCTAGTCCAGAAGATTCTTCTTCAGGAACACAAACCAGGGACTTCCCTGGTGGTCCAGTGGCTAAGACTCCGTGCTCCCAATGCAGGGGGACTGGTTTTGATCTCTGGTCAGGGACTAGATCCCACATGCCTCAACTAAGAGGTCTCATGCCGCAACTAAAGATCTCACACACGGCAACGAAGATCCCGCTGCCGCAGCTAAGACCCAGCACAGCCTAAATAAATAAATAAATAAATAAACATTTAAAAGAACGCAAACCAAAAAGTTGACTCACATAGAAGACATATAATTTAAAGCCAGGAATCTGTGCATCTTTGACCCTTCTCAACCAAGTCATAAGTTCCTCCAGGATAAGAACCATGGCTTAGAGTTCTTTTTATTCTCCTTCAGCACTTAATAAGGTTCTGAGCATGTAGTTGCTATTTAATTAATAATTGTTTATTATTTAATGGGTTCATAGTATTCTGTTGTATGACTATTCTATAATACTTAAGCAATTGTTTCTAGTCTTTGTTGGTACAAATAAGCTTCAATAAATACGGTTCTACATACATATTTGTACACACGTATGAGTGTATTCTAGGAGAGATTCCTAGAAGTATAATTATTGAGTCAAATATCATGCGTACTCTTGGGACTTCCCAGGCAGTCCAGTAGTTAAGACTCTGCGCTTCCACTGCAGGGGGCACGGCCAAAAAAAAAAAAAAAAAAGATCATGTGTACTCTTAATCTGACAAAAAGAATTTCAAATTAATGTTAATGTGTAATTTATTTCATATAATAAATGTACACTATTTCAGGACAAAATATACAAGGTGCCTTGAACTTTATTTATAGACTTGTATTTCCTGTGTGATCTTCATAGAACACTGTAAGCCCTTTATATGCAAAGTAGTACAATTGAATGCTGATGACCAATGTATCTATTGTCAAGGTGGTGTATATAGGTCACAGAGCAGGCAGAAATGAAATAAGTCTCTTGTTACCATGTTTTCAGAAACTTCTTGAGATGCCTCATAGAACTTTTAGATTTCCCAGAACATAATACAGAAATCACCACTAGCACTGCCCTTGCCACATCAAAAGCTCCTAGCCTGAGAGTCCTTGTTAAAACACAAATATGTTCAGGAGGCAGTATATCCCCTTATCTCACTATTATGTCAGTGTACACTATGGAAAGTATGAAAGGATTGGCCTGGCATCAGTGGACCAAGAAAGGGTGACATTTTAAAAAGTCATTTTGGGGACTTCCCTGGTGGTCCAGTGGTTAAGAATCCGCCTTCTAATGCAGGGGACGTGGGTTCAATCCCTAGTCGGGGAACTAGGATCCCATATGCCGTGGGGCTACCAAGCCCGCATGCCACAACTAGAGAAGCCCGTGTGCCACAACAAAGATCCCCGTGTGCCATAACTAAGACCCGAAGCAGCCAAGTAAATAAATAAATGAATAAAAAGTTATTCTCAATTAAAAGAATTTGCTGGAGAGGGGAGGAAAGGACCAAATTGTATTGAGTACTTATTAAGTATCAGATTCTTTACTCATGTTTCCGGTTAAAGTAGGTATTATTTATCTTTCTTTCACAGATGAGGAAACATGCTCAGAGGATTTATTGACTTTATTTACATGTCAGTCAAGTTTGATTTGAATTGGGGTCTAACTCCTAAGCTGTTTCTACTATATTATGCTGCCTCCCAATATGCTCAGAATGTACTGATATTCTCATGCTAGAGACATACAAGACCTCAGAGCACTGATTTCCCTAGCCTGGCCTTATGACACTAATGAACTTCAGGAAAATTTCAGCCTTTGCTCTGTCCAAGAACAAAGCAGGAGCTGTCCATCTGAAAGCAGACTTTTCAGCAGGTAAAGGGAAGCTGGCAGAAGAGATAGGGTAACCAGAAGTAATTACCTTGACCTAGAGTTGAGAGAAATGGAATGATTTAATTTAGTCATATTGTCTGGTCATTATGCTAATTAGAGGAAATAAAAAAGAAAGGGAAGGCAAATGGAAAGGAAAACAGTGGTGGTTAGGGGAATACTTGAGAGAAATAAACTGTTTGCTATTTATGGTCCCAATGAGGTAAAATCAAAACTGAAACTTCTTTGCTCTGCCTCTTTATGATTTTACTTTTAGGGGAAAAATCTATTTCACTGTATTTCTCTACCTAATAAATATTAGAAACAAACTTTGCTATTTTAATAACTACTTCTGTCCCTGTGCTTGGAGATTGTTCCTGGATTGTATTTCTTCCAAATATATAATATATATGAACATATATATTATAATGAAAAAGCTAGAGTAAAATTTCACTCATTTGGACTCTAGTAATTCAGAATTTAAAAAATCAGTTGTGGGTTGTGCTGAAATTTATGCTATTGGGGGTATAGATTTTTAAAAAATGACAACGAAGTCATTGAAAAAACAAATGGTGATATTCAAGTCATTTAAGGGAATTAATAACCTGTAAATAATTTAACATCTATTTCATATTTATTGCTTCTGTCTGAATTCAGACCAAAAAAATGTTGAATTTATTCAGTAAAGAAACTCTTGTTTACATGGCGTTCAACAACTGAATTAATCCCTAAGGGGCTATTATACACCTTAGATCTGCATTTTGGGAACGCTGAAAGTAAGAGGTTAAAAAATAATTTTTGGAAGGAAGGGTTATGCTAAAAGGAAGTAGAGAATTAGGGTCTAGAAACTATTATTGGAATCGACACGTAAGAGGTTTTTTGGTGACATCCAGAGGTTAGTTTTGGTAGTGTGGTGTGAATGGAAGCAAATTTTCAGGGATTTCAGGAATGACTAAGTAGTAAGGAACATTCATTCCAAATATTTGGCAGGGAAATGAAGGAGAAAAAGGACAGTAACAATGTAGGGTGGGAAATAACTGCAAGTGAAGATTTTTGCAAAAAGTGGGAGACTTCTGCATGATGGGAGGCAGAAAAAGAAGATTATTCTAGAAAGAAATGGAAAGGAATGGGATTAAAACATTGGGTAGAAATGAACAAATGAATAAATTAGACCTTACAAAATAGAAAAAAATTCTGGTCTTTGAAAGTCAGTCTAAGAAAATGAGAAGACAAGGCACACACTGGGAAGAAACATTTGCAAAACACATATCTGATAAAGTATTGTTAACCTGAATATGTAAAAGACTCACTAAACTCAATAATAAGAAAACAATCAAAAACAGAAAAAGAAAAAATGGGCAAAATATTTGAACAAACATTTTACAGAAGAAGATATATGGATGGCAAATAAGTACATGAAAAGACACACACATGCTTGACACTATTAGTCATTAGGAAAATGCAAATTAAAATGACAATGAGGCATCACTACATACCTAGTAGAATGACTTAAAAATAAATAAATAAAACAAAACCAACAATTGATAATGTCAAATGCTGCTGAGGATGTGGAAAAACTAGAACTCTCATACATTTGTGGTGGGAATGCAAAATGGTACAGCCACATTGGAGAACAGTTTGGTAATTTCCTATAAAGTTAAACATGCATTTATTCTATGACCTAACAAACCCACTCCTAGGTATTTACTCAAGAGAAATGAAGACTTATACCTATGCAAAAACCTCTATGGGAATCTGAAAAAAAAATATATATATATATAATATATATAACTGAATCACTTTGCTGTACACCTGAAACTAACACAATATTGTAAATCAACTGTACTTCAATCAAAAATCAAAAATTAAAAAAAACCTCTATGGGGATATTTATAGCAGCTTTGTCCATATTTTAAAAATACCAGAAACATGCCAAATGTCCATCAACATGAAACAGACTGTGGTACACCTCTACAATGGAATTCTGTTTAGCAGTAAAAAGGAACAAACTACTAATACATGCAGCGCCATAAATGACTCTCAAAAGCATTACGCTCAGCGAAAGAAGCCAGATTCGAAAGTCTACATACTGTATGGTTCCATTTATACATTTGGAAAAAGGAAAACTATAGGGACAGAAATCCAGTCAGCAGTTGCGAGGGGGCTGAGGGTAGGGGAGGTACAAAGAGGTGTGATGGAACTTTTTAGGGTGATAGGAATACTACATATCTTGATTGTTGTAATTGTTACATGACAGCATAAGTTTGTCAAAATGCACAGAAACTTACACCATAAAAGGATGAATTTTACTATATATAAATTATACCTCAATCAACTTGAAATACAATTTTTAAAAAAATAATAGTTCTCATATTTATTTATTTATTTTTGGCTGTGTTGGGTCTTAGTAGAGGCACACAGGCTTTCTAGTTGAGGCGCACAAGCTCAGTATTGTGGCTCGCAGGCTTAGTCGTGTCCCCCGTCATGTGGGATCTTAGTTCCCGGACCAGGGATTGAACTCCCGTCACCTGCATTGTAAGGCAGATTCTTTACCACTGGACCACCAGGGAAGTCCAAAAAAACAATTTTAAATGGTTGGGTAGAGAATAGTTTCTGGGAAAAAGTACTGGTAGGAACACTTGAGCACGCACGTTTTTTCTTGCTTTAAAGCTTTTGCATACATGTGTCCTTCACTTAAGGAGTCTCTCCTTTTCCTTTTTTCCTGAATAACTCCATATTCTCCTTTGCGTTTCAGTAAAGCATTACTCTCCCCACCCCCAGAAAGACTTCCCTGGCCCATAGACTAGGTTAACTTTTCCTGTTGTGTGTTCCTAATAGCATGCTTATCTAATCCCTATGGCAGAGTGTATCATACGCTATTGCAACTGCTTATTTGTTTCTCCTCTTTTGTGCTGTAAGCTCCCTGAGAGCAGGAATAGCACCCATCTTAGTTAATTACTGTATCCTTGTATTTAGCACAGAGCCAGGAAGAATATTTGTTGAATATATAAAGCAGAAGGTTTGGAATGGCTAAATGAGAAATTGAATATTAAATTGATAAGGGATGAAAAATATGTAAGTTATTCCCCAAACTACATCTCCAGTTCTGACCTCATACCTATGTTCTACTTACCATAATTCAGATTGTCTATGTGATATCTTCACATAAATGTCCCACTGTTACTTAAGGCTTAATACTTCTAAGCAGAAGTAATTTTCTCCCTCCTCAATTTCATTCAAATTGAATTATTTTCCCAATTATTCTATTCTGTCAAGTGGTATCTCTATCCTTATAGTCTTCCAAAAGAGAAACTTAATTACATTTAACTTTTCCTTCTACTTGCCCTCTCATCTAATTTGATATAAAAAAATTTAAGCCCTTCTTTTAAAATGTTTCTCATTCACACTTGCTTTCTTTTTACTCTCACTGCTGTTCTTATAGAGCCAATATGGTCAGAGAGGCAGACACCAAGCAAGGAATCACATATTTGAAAATGTAATTATGACTTGCAATCAGTACATAGAGGAAATAAACAGAGGGCTATTATATGGGATGGGGAGGACCTAATCTATATAGAATGGCAAAAGAACACTTTGAGAAGGTTACATTTAAGCTGAGAAGAATGAGAGAGAGCCAGCAATAGGGAGAATAGAAAGAAGACCATACTGAACTGAAGGAAAAGAACGTGCATAGTATTTGAGGTGGGGAAAAAAATTGGTGTTCAGTTATAGCATGTTCCAGAAACTAAAAAAAGATGATTGTAGCTGGAGGGCAGTGAGCAATGGGGAAGAGTGATAGAGAGGAGGCTGGGGAAACAAGCAGGGACCAGGTCATGTGAAGTGTTGTATACTATGGCAAAGGGTTTGGATATTATTGTTTCTAATGTGAAGCTACTGAAGAATTTTAATCAAGGGAATAACATAATGCAAGAAGTGGCAAGCAAGAAAATTGCTAAACATGTGAACATATCTAAATAAGCATTTATTGTAAACAACATTAACAATGATTTTAAAATCTAGATTGAGAAGATGTTAAAACTAAAATATTAGATAACGACAGTGAGCAAGATGGGAAGGAAAGTGATTGGAGATAAAGTTTTACAAAGCCCTTGATTATTCGGGAAGAGAATAGGTAAATTAACTTTAGACTTTCTAATGTGCATGTTAAGAAGGTAAGAATAATTATCAAAAGGATAGAAACATAAAGGCTCTAAATCAATAAAGGTGAAGAAAGAGGAATAAATAAAACCAGAACCATCCAATAAAAGGCATGCAAGGAGGAAAAAAAGTTTAAAAGATGCATTATAAATTGAAAAATAAAACCACATCATAGAATTGTAGAAATAAGTCAAAATATGTCAATAATTTAAATATATTAAGCTTGTCAGTTAAAATCAGAACTGCTTATATTAGATAATAAGGAAAATATCTAGCTATATGTGTTTGCCATAGACATAGCTAAAACATAAAGGCATAGAAATTTGAAAGCAAATGAATGGAAAAAATATATGATGGGCAAATATCACCCAAAAAGAATGTTAATGTAGTGATATTAATACCAGACAAAATACACTTTAAGGTGGAAAGCACTGTTAGAAATAAATTTATTTATTTATTTATATTTTAAATGTACCTCTTTTTGTTTGATGTGCACCATTTTAAAAGTCTTTATTGAATTTGTTACAATATTGCTTCTGTTTTATGTTTTTTGGTTTTTTGGCCCTGAGGCATGTGGGATCTTAGCTTCCTGACCAGGGATCGAACATGGGCCCCCTGCATTGAAAGGCAGAGTCTTAACCACTGGACTGCCAGGGAAGTCCCATAAATTTATTTTTAAGGTAAGTAATAAAGGAATAATTTACCAAGGAGATATAGCAATTCTGAATCTATATGTAACTTACAATACATCTTCAACAGATATAAAGTAAAAATATCATTGACAGAATTGCAAGAAATAAACACATTTTAAATTACAGTGGGAGAGGTTTTTTTTAACCACATTTCCTACAGAAACAGAAAAAGCAGACAAAATATTAGTAAGGATTGGAAGATATGAACAACACAGTTAGCAAGATTGATTTCATGGATACAGCCAGAATCCTTCACCTAACAGAGATTACATGTTATTAAGTACACACGGAAAACTTACAGCATCTTACTGCAAAGCCAGTCTCAAGAAATAGCAAAAGAATTGATATCACATGGACTACATCCATTTTTTACAAGAGTATAACAAAACTAGAAATCAACAACAAAAAACCCCACACCCCACAATAGAGTAACTTTTAGTTTCTACCTTAAACACATAGGTGGATGGTAATAGTGCCATTTACTGAGATAGGAAAGTCTGAAAGAGGAAAGGGTTTTTAATTTGGGTGGAAATGGGGTCAGAGGAAAGATGAATCAGTTCAGAGACGTCTGGGCAACCTAACACCTAGTGAAGTATTGGGACAGATGTACCTCAGCTTAGTCACCAGCCGTAGATTTAATGTGTCTGCTGTGACCACACCTCTTTTAAAAGAACCCTCTTTCTATTTTGGGATTTTGTAAATTTGAGTTTGAAATTTACCTAAATTAATATTGTCAATTAATTGGTTATATCGCCACCTAGTGGTGTACTTTAGGATAGCAGGAGATGTGTTTTTGTTTATTAGATGAATTCCTGTATACTTTTTTAAAAAATTAAAGAAATCAAGGATTATAAAACCATCGGTTTCATTGTTCAAAATATTGCCATTATTATATCTATATTATGCACTTTTTTCCATATCCCAAACTATCAATATTGCTTTTATTTTAAACTATTAATATTGCAAAATGTTAGATCTCCCCAAACAAAAAAAGCTGAATGCACAAAAAATTACACAAATAGCTAATATTTGTTGAATGCTGACTACGTGCTAGGCACCACTGTAAGTTCTTTACATTAGCATCTCGTTTAATGTTCACATCATTTCTATAAATACTATATATTATGCCTGACTTGAAGAAATTGAGGCATAGAGAGATAAGTAATTTAATCAAAGCTACAGGGCTAGTAAACCACAGAGATGAGATTTGAATATAGGTAGTATGGTCCTATAGCTCTTTTTTTTTTATGGCTCTTAAGCTTAATCATTGTGAACATTGTTTAAATCAGGAAAAAATGAATATAGTCTAAATGTTTAACAATAAAGAAAATGGCCCAGTAAACTCTAGAGTGTCAGTTTGTTAGAATGCTATGCAGACATTTAAAATGATAGATTCAAAGATTATGTAATAACATGGGAAACTATTTATAATGTGAAAAATCTAGCCAATGTTATGCATACAGTATTAGTTATACATCTGTATGTGACAGTCTAATATGTTTTTTTATTTTTTGTTTTTAAAAACTTATTTGGAAAAAAAACTTATTTGGAAATAATTTCAAACTTATAAGAAGCTGCAAAAATAAAAATAGTACAAAGAACAGTCATATACCTTTTACAAAGATTCACCTATTGTTATTTTATCCCCTTTGCTTTGTCGTTTATTCTCTCTCTCCATACACACACATAATAAATGCCAATTTTTTTCCTGAACCACTTGAGGTAAGTTACATACATCATAGCTCTTACCCCTAAATACTTGAGCATATATTTCTGAAGAATAGGGCTTTGCCCTATAGCTATTGACTTCATAAATTTACAATGGTAGAATACTTTTATCTAATTCACTGTCTATATTCCAAATTTTTAAGTTGATCTATTAATGTCCCTTATAGGCTTTTCTCTTTCCAGGACAGGTTCAATTTTAGGGTCAGGTACAGTATTTAGTTGCCATGTCTCTTCAGCTGTCTTAAATCTTGAACATTTCCCAGTTTTTCTTTGCCTTTTTTTGACATTGACATTTTTAAAGAATGTAACTCCGCCCCACCTCCACCTTTTTAAAAAAATAGAACATTTTTCATTTTCTGTTTGTCTGATGTTTCCTCGTGATTATATCATCATACACTTTTAGTAGGGATACTGTACAGATGATGTCATAACCTTCTCAGGATATTACATCTGAAGGCACATGATGTCTATCTGTCCCTCACAGGTAATACAGTTTTAATTTTCATCATGCAGTCAAGGTGGTACCCACTACCTCCACTGTATAATCATCTTTTAATTTTTTTCCTTGCAACTAATAAGAAGTGGGGGGGATAATTTAAGACCATTCATATATTCTATTCTTCCCCCAAATTTCTCTTACATTTAGCATCTATTGGATGACTCTTGATCCTATCTTTACCATGAACACTGCCAAATGATGATTTTCCATCTAGCACCCTGTCCATATTTACCACTAGTACCTCACAGGGCTGCATTATGACTTTCATGAGCCCTATGATATTTTGCCTTCCTGGGCCCTTTACTCCATAAAAATTTTTTTAAATTATATTTATGACTATGTTGGTATAAAGATTAATATGATCCAAGCTAGATTTATTGTTATACATTTATTTTTCTTTTGGTTTCTTTTAAAAGAAATAAAAACTAAAACATTTTCATTGGCCTTTAAAAGTATCATGGGATTTTGGGACTTCCCTGGTGGCTCAGTGGTTAAAAATCCACCTGCCAATGCAGGGGACACGGGTTTGAGCCCTGATCCGGGAAGATCCCACATGCCGCGGAGCAACTAAGCCTGTGCGCCACAACTACTGAGCCTGCGCTCTAGAGCCCTGAAGCCACAGCTACTGCAGCCCGCACGCCTAGAGCCTGCACTCTGCAACAAGAGAAGCCACCGCAATAAGAAGCCCATGCACCGCAACAAAGAGTAGCCCCTGCTTGCTGCAACTAGAGAAAGTCCGGGTGCAGCAACGAAAACCCAATGCAGTCAAAAATAAATAAATAAATTTAATTAATTAATTAATTATTTAAAAAGTATCATGGTATTTAGACACTGTGCCTAATGGTAAGTTGACTCTAGGCCCTCAGTATTCTGCACTAAGCAAGAGGCCTCCCTTCTCCCCCATTTATCTATCTATCTGACTATCTATCTACCTGTCTGTCTGTCTATCTATCTATCTAAGATTATGGACTCATGGATTGCTATTTTTCTCAATGGTGTACAGTTCATTATTGTTTTTACTTAGTTTGGTGCTCAGATTGTCCCAGATTTGGCCAGTGGGAGACTCTTCAAGCTGGCCCCCATGTAATATGCTCCTGTCATCTTCTAGCACTTACTATCTGGCATAACAAGATGTTCCAGGCTCCAATTGTACCTACATTGCCCCAGCGCTGGTATCAGCCATTTCTCAAAGGAGCCCAGGTTCCTTTTAGTGGGGCATGGTATTAGAAACCAAGATCTGGACACCAGATATGCTCATTGCTATTGGGTTATATTTGCTCCTTTGGCTATTCTTTCCTTTGAATAGCCAGAGCTAGGAAATATAGGCATATATGTACATATACATGGGTACAGACATAAACATGTATATACACACATATTCATATTTTAGAAATCATGAGTTCACACCAGTTTCTGTAATTCCAACCTATCTCTGCAGGATTCTTTCTTGTCCTCCCTATTCTATACTTACGTATCCTTTCTTCCACAGTGAGAAACTTGGTTCCCAACAATTTCCTCAATCTTAGATTACATATAAAATTGTTTCAGAATTGCTTTGCCCATACCATTATAATTAACAATCATGCTAAAAAGAGTTTAGGATTTGTTTGCCCTTTTCTCTCTCTACCCTCTCCAAAACTTAGGATATAATGTGTCCATAAATTCCTTGGATTAGTTCCCTTTTTAAATTTTATTCCCATTTAGTGTGGTCATGGTATTCATTTGAAATAAAGTGTGTTCATTTGTATGATTGGATTTTGGTTTTAGTTTTTCCTCCCTTCTTATTATTTTTGAGTATGTAAGATATTAACAAGCTTTCAAAAGTCAAAACTATATAAAAATTTACATTCAGAGAAGGGTCACTCCCTTCTGTTTACTCCTTCCACCCCTTCTCCTTGTAGGAAACACATTTTGTTGTTTTCTGGTTTATCCTTCATGTTTCTTTTTGTAATGGTAATGCATGTTTCCTTGTTTTTCCCTTTTTTCTTACACAAAAGGTAGCATATTATATATGTTCTTTTGCACTTTGCTTTTTTCATTTAATATCTCCTGGAAATCATTTCATATCAGTTCATTGAGATCTTCCTCATTCTTCTTTACAGCTGCATACTACTCCATTGTATGAGTGCATTATTCAAACAACCTCCTTCAGTTAGATATTTAGGGAGGTTCCAATATCTTGAAATTACAAATAATGCTACAATGTATAATCTTGTTCAGGTGTATTTTTATGTTATTAAAGGTATAACTTCAGGATAAATTTGTGCAAATGGGATTACTGTGTTGAAGGGTATATTTGTATGTAGTTTTGCCACATTCCCTCCAGCAATGTATGAGAGTATCTGTTTTCTTATATCCTTATCAACAAAGTGTACTGTCAAGGTTTTGATTATTTTGTCAATCTAATGAGTGAAAAATGATATCTCAATATGCTTTAATAATGTCCATTGTTCTTATTATGAATGAAGTTGATATGTTTTTATATATTTAAAAACTATATATATCTCTTTGTGAATCGTCTGTTCATGGCTTTTGCCTATTTTTCTACAGGAAATCTGCATTTTTACTGTTTGATACAGTAGCCTCTAGTCATATATGGTACTTGAGCACTTGAAATGTGGCAAGTACAAATGAAGGACAGAATTTTAAATTTATTTAGTTTTAATTGCTTACAATTAAAATGTAAATAGCCACATGTGGGTAGTGGCTACCCTACTGGACATCACAGCTTTATGTCTCACTTGTAGCTCGCAGAAGCCCGCTTAACTCCTTTTCTCTAGAATCTGAAAAAACTGAGCTGTAATATCATGATTCACTAATGATCCTATCATTGCCCTATCATACAGTGTTTATTTGTAGTAATCTGATTAGTGTCTGTATACCTCATTGGATCACAAGCTCCTCGGGCAAGGGCTGTGTTTGTTTTTTCTCAGTTTTATATTGTGCTCAGCACCTAATCCAGTATCTAGAACATAACAGGTGCTCAATAAATATGTGAGCACATGAATGAATTTAAAAGTATATGAACACCGGGTCGCCGCGCTGCGCGCCACTGGTCTCCCCACCCCACCCCGCCGCGGCCGTCGGGAGGGGGCTACCCGGCGGCCGTCGTGTTGGCTGGGGCCGTGTGCGCGCACGCGCGCGCGCGCCCCGCGTCCCTGGGGGAGGTGGGAACCCGCTGGGGGAAAAAAAAGTATATGATTATACCTTTGCTATAAATGTGGACTCCACTATCTACTGCGTGTGTGTGTGTGTGTGTGTGTGTGTGTGCGCGCGCGCGCACGCGCGCGCGCACGCTTGGAGGGGGTGCGGTTTCCAGAGACAAATCTAAAGATGTGGAGATGATACCAAGACCAGGTTATTCAAGAGAAATGGAGTTGGTTGCAGAATACTTTGGAATCAGGAAATTGGCTTTATTAATAAGATTTTTAAGCACTCACTTTATGCCAGACAGTATCCCAAGTACTTTATGTGAAGTGTCTTATATTATCCTCATAAAATGACCCTGTGGAATAAGTACTATTATTAACCCCATTTTACAGATGGCATGGAGGAAAAGAGGAGTAACTTGCCCAAGGTCATACAGCTAGTGAGTAGTAGAGCAAGCGTTTAAGTCTAAGCAATCTGACTTCAGAGCCTACCTTCTTAACCACAATGCAGTATTGCTTTCTGTTTGATTGTGTCCATATGGTGACAGAAGCTTAGTAACCTCAAATGTCTGCATCAAGCTTTTGTCCAAATTTAAGCTTCAGTAAGCCACTGTCTCCTGGAGGTTTAGACCTCTTTCCAGTGGTGCAGGTGGAGGGAGACTGGGATAAGAGGATATGAAAATCTGCAGAGGATCCCTTTTCTCCAAAAGTCAAACATATATTTTTGCCTCTCGGATTTTCTGCCTTGTACATAATAAAGGGAAAATAAAGCATTTTCTTTGATAAAACAAGACACAAAATAATCAATCCCCCCTTCTCCAAACCTCTGGTCTAGTAAGAAAACTTAAAGAAAGCTAAGAGTTACTATAGCCTTATGAATTAGCTAGTTTTATTCAGCTTTCCCTCTCTCCTCCCTTCATCTCTGTCACATATTTAGTGCTCCATACATAGTCCTATTTAGTTGATATTCCTAATATTGATATGTTCTTTCATTTAGTTGTTTCTTTGTTTCATGTAAGGATATCTTATCTTCCTGTGCTAATTATACTCTGCTTGCCCCCGACCCACCCCCTTTCCTAGATTCACTCTCCATCCTTTCCTATCCTGCTTTGAACCATGGAGCACTGATCTCTATGGGTGACATCACCTGGGTTCCCCTGCCCTCTGGCTTCCAATGGGTTGAGCAGAAGCTTGGCACAGGGGTGGAAAGAAGAGCAGGAAGAAAGAGGGATCGGGGTATTTCTTTTCCCTTCTTTCTCCCTACTTTACTACCATGTTCTCAAAGTAGCTGCCTGACAGCCCCTCCTGCGGGGCTCCAGCATTCGCGGGGCTCCAGCATTCTCTGGGCTCCCATAACACTTTCTTCACCTTGCCCCTGCATGTCTGGGGAAGGGAAGGTTTTAGCAAACTCTTGCTCATCCCTGGGTGACTCTACATACCTGCTATTTCCTGAACTGCACACATCTTTGTAAACAGGCCCTTTAATAAATTATTCTCTGTGAAATTTTTTGAGTAGAATATTATTTCCTGCTTGGGACCCTGCTCAGTACATTTCCCCTTTAGAAGTCTTTCAAAATTCTTAAAGGCATGGAGGAGGCCTAGACTTTCAACTAGGGATAAGATTAAATAGGCCTCAGGTGGATTGTTCCACAAATTGGATCAGGTGATTTTATCACTCCATTTCCAAGATTATTCTGGGGAGAGAGACTCTGAATGTGACAAACGTGTGTACCCTGTTATATGTATCAGAGATAGTTCCTCAGGCTCTTTTTACAGCTTGAATGAAATGACCTCAAGATTATTCATTCTCTTTGCCCTGGGACTCTGATCATCAAGAAACCTTGTGAGGGCTTCCCTGGTGGTGCAGTGGTTAAGAATCCACCTGCCTAGAGAACAAACGTATGGACACCAAGGGGAGAAAGCGGCGGGGTAGGGTTTGTGGTGTGATGAATTGGGAGATTGGGATTGACATATGTACACTAATATGTATAAAATGGGTAACTAATAAGAACCTGCTGTATAAAAGAATAAATAAAATAAAATCCCCCCAAAAAAAGAATCCTCCTGCCAATGCAGGGGACACGGGTTCAAGCCCTGGTCTGGGAAGATCCCATGTGCTGCGGAGCAACTAAGCCCGTGCACCACAACTACTGAGCCTGCAAGCCACAACTACTGAGCCCACGTGCCACAACTACTGAAGCCCGCGCGTCTAGAGCCCGTGCTCCACAACAAGAGAAGCCACCACAGTGAGAAGCCCGTGCACCGCAATGAAGAGTAACCCCTGCTCACTGCAACTAGAGAAAGCCCACATGCAGCAACGAAGTCCCAATGCAGCCAAAATAAATGAATTAATTAACTAAAAAAAAAACAACCTTGTGATTACTAAACTGGTTCCCAGGTAACCTGATCCAGAGAAAGGGGTACCCTGGAGGGTAGTAGACACCAATAATCCAGACCGTGAAAAAAGTATAGTCTTCACTTAACATTAATCATGAAAAGAAAAAGAATGCAGTTCCCCATCTTTCCCCTTCCACAAGCACACTATGTTTTTCGTGGTTTTTCTTTTTTTTGCTATGGCTTCAGCCCTGTGGTAAAATGAAGATTCCTGTTACCCAGATCTATAAACAAGTCTGTATCTGTACTCGGATATGGTATCCATATTCTATCATCCTTCCTATTATAATAGAAGAATCATTTTTTCTGTCCAAGAGCAGCCCCTCTCCTTGTGCTATTATGCTCATCCTCTTTTGTCTTCTGAAGGGCTTCCCTCCTCAATTATCCCCTTTTTTCCCCACAACTATTTCTTCCTTCTTATTGGAATATTCTCATTAGCTTACAAGCATGCTCTAGCATCTCCTGGTTTGGTAAAAACCCTCCCTCAACTCTACATCCTCTTCCAACTAGTGCTTCATTTCTCTGCTTGTCTGAACAGCAGAATTTTTGGAAAAAGTTGTTTACACTGGCTGTCATCACTTCCTTACCTTTCATTGACTCCATTCTGGCTTCCTTCCAGGAAACCCATCACTCCACTGAAACAGCTTCAGTCAAGGTCATCAGTGACCTCCATGTTGTTGAATTCTATTGCTCTTTCTCATCTTACTCAGCCTCTTATAAACATTGGACACAGTTAACCAGTCTCTTTTAAAAAATACTTTCTTCTCTTGACTTCCATGGCACCATTCTCTCAGTCTCCTTTCCTGACTACTCCTCCTCCTCTGTTCAACCTCTAAATGTTGAGTTTTCCCAGGGCTAAGTTCTAAACTTGCACTATGCACACGTGGCTATTGAGTAATTGAAATGTGGCTAGTGTGAAATGAGACATGCTGTAGGCATAAAATACTCTCTAAGTTTAAAAGACTTGGCATGGGGACTTCCGTGGTGGCACAGTGGTTAAGAATCCGCCTGCCAATGCAGGGGACACGGGTTTGAGCCCTGGTCCGGGAAGATCCCACATGCTGTGAAGCAACTAAGCCCACGCACCACAACTACTGAGCCTGTGCGCTAGAGCCCGCGAGGCACAGCTACTGAGCCCACGTGCCACAACCACTGAAGCCTGCGTGCCTAGAGCCCATGCTCTGCAACGAGAAGCTACCGCAATGAGGAGCCTGCGCACCACAACAAAGAGTAGCTCCTGCTCACCGCAGCTAGAGAAAGCCCGCGTGCAGCAACGAAGACCCAGCAGAGCCAAAAATAAGTTAATTAATTAATTGATTAATTAATTAATTAAAAAAGGACTTGGCATGAAAATATATGTAAAGTATCTCATTAATTTTTATATGAATACATATTGAAATAATATTTTAGGTATACTGGACTATTAAAATTAATTTCATATGTTTCTTTTTACTTTTTTACTGTGGCTACTAGAAAACTCAAAATTACATATGTGGCTCACATATAACGTATTGGGCTGTGCTCTTCTATATCCTCTTCCCTATCAACTTTCTCTTTTCATCAACTTATCTAGTGCCATAGCTTTAAATGCCATCTATATGTTGACTCCCAGATTTAAACCTCTAACTCTGACCTCTCATTTGAAGTCCAGACTTACATATCAGCTGGGAATTGAATTTCCATTTGAATGTCTAAAGGTATCTTGGTATCAATATGTCAAAAATGGAATTTTCTCTTTTTCTCCAGCCCTATTATGTCCCCTGCTAGTTTCCCATCTCAATCAATGGTGCCATTATCTGTCCAGTTGTTCAAACCAAAAATTGAGTCATGTTTGATCACTCTATTTTCCTTACCCATTTCATCCAATCTTCCAACAAGTCTTGTTGGCTCCTTCCATACTTTGAATCATGTCAAGTTTGCTATTGCCTCAGGCCCTTCCTATGGTATTCTTCTCTCTGCCTCAAATGCTCTGCTCCCAGAGTTTTGCAGGGCTGATGCCTCTCCATCCTTCAGATCTCAGCTCAAATGTAGCCTACTTAGAAAGGCCATCCTTGCAAGTGGTATTCTGTCCTAGTCGTTTTCAATCTAATCATATCACACACTCGCTCTTTCATCCTTCTTCTTTTCTTTCTCTTACAGAAATGTTTTATGTATTTGTTTCCTTTTTACTGTCTGTCTCCCTTGAAGAGTATAAGCTCTCAAGAGCAGGGACCTCGTGTGTCTTATTTGCGCCTACATTCTCAGCATCTGGTATGAAGCTTGGTCCAGAGTAGACACTAAAGATAGTTTTGAGTGATACATTGCAAAATTAATATGAATCAAACGGTTTTTTGAAAAGAATGAATAAAACTATTTGGGAAATAAATAAATTCACTTTGGGATGAATAATATAAAATGTCTTAGAAACTAAGGCATGACTTAAGGAGCTATGCATTGGGCCTTAGTAGATATTAATCCCTTAGTGTGATTGAGTTTGTCATGTTCAGCAAATATTGAGGACCTAGCATTTGCAGAGCATACTCTCTCTGCCCTCAGAATTGGGAGAGCTGGTGCTCGCTTCGGCAGCACATATACTAAAATTGGAACGATACAGAGAAGATTAGCATGGCCCCTGCGCAAGGATGACACGCAAATTCGTGAAGCGTTCTATATTAAAAAAAAAAAGAATTGGGAGAGCTGAGAGAACAGTGGGACACTGAGCCTGAGAGGCAAAGGGGAGGGACGACATTAAAGAAGAAAAGTGGGGAGTGGGGGTAGGGGAGAGGCCCAGGGCAGGTGCTAGCTCAACAGATAATAGATCCTGACTCTAATATTGCCTAGATTTTAGCTCTAGCAGCAACCATGGCTATTATTTCTTTGCATCTAGGTCAGTATGCATAGTAGGTGTTCCATAAATGCTTTTTGGTAGAATAAATAAATTTATGAATTTTAAAGAAAACTCAGGAAAAGTGAAGTCTTCAAATTTCTGACCTTGGATGATATTGGAAGTGTCTGGGAAGTAAATGAAAAAGAAGGCACATGAACTGGAAATTACGAAGTAGAAACAAGGTTGAATTGGACACTCAAAGGTACACTGGCCTGAGGATTTGGGAGTAAGGGACTAATTTCTTCTCCTCATCCTGCTTCACGCCCCCAGAGTTGAATCAACCTCAGAATTCCTGTTGACCTCAGGAGAGGATTCCAAATACACAAATCAGGAAAACAGAGAGAGGAAAATCTTTGAATGTTAAACAGCAAAAACATTCAGCTTGAAAGACATCTAATTTTTTCTCAATCCAAATTAGACAGGCTATGATGCTTAAAAGAAAACGAATGCTGGTGCGAAGCACGAATGTATTATCTGATTGAAATAACACAGGACAGATACATCTGTGTCCAGATTGTACTTCTGCTGTGGTCTATTTTAGGGAGCTTCTGGATTTGAATCTAAAACTGATATCTGGAAAAGAGATAATAATTTGTGCTCACATGGTGCTTTTCATTCAAAGGTCTCAAAGCACTTTACAAAGAAATAAGTATTATTATCCCAGATGGAACAACTCAGACAGAGGGGCTGCTGCCCTCTTCAGCAAATTGGAGAGTGTAAGCCCTTGGACTCTTGATGCAACCCTAGGCTATAAATTTTTTTTTTTGGCGATAAATTATTGAATCATGTCCTCTATTGATTGGGAGCTGGGACTACCAATGATGTGACTTTTAAAAATATACATACAAAGTAGAACATCAGGCTCTATGCTTAAGAATTTTAGCATGTGTTCAAAAAATATGAAAATGGGTGGTTTTAAAACTGCTGAATTGGGGTAAAGTATGTCTACTTAAAGTAAGAAAATGGTTATTCTAGTCAGACTAATACTAGTTAACATGTGCTAAGCATTATTCTAAGTGTGCTATATATATTCTCTTATTTAATACTCACAACAATTTTTTTTTTTTTTTTGCGTTACGTGGGCCTCTCACTGTTGTGGCCTCTTCCATTGTGGAGCACAGGCTCCGGACACGCAGGCTCAGCGGCCATGGCCCACGGGCCCAGCCGCTCCGCGGCATGTGGGATCCTCCCGGACTGGGGCACAAACCCGCGTCCCCTGCATCGGCAGGCGGACTCTTAACCACTGCGCCACCAGGGAAGCCCCTCACAACAATTTTTTAATCGAAGTATAATCGACACGTGACGTTATATTAGTTTCAGGTGTACAATATTATAATTCGGTATTTGTATACATTGGGAAATGATCACCACAATAAGTCTAGTTACCATTTGTCACCATAAAAAGCTACAAAATTTTTTTTCTTGTGATGAGGACTGTTCAGATTTACTTTCTTAGCAACGTTCAAATTTGCAATATAATATTTTTGACTATAAGACTCGCGGCAATTTTAATGAGGTAAGAACTATTATCACTTTACGCATTTACCATTGAGGAAACTGAGACCCAGAGAAGTTAAGTAACTAGGCCAAATGTCAGCTAAGTAATTGGCAGAGCTGAGACTTGGATGTAGGCAGCCTGAGTCCATTACCCATGCTCTTAGCCAGTTACTCCGTGCCAGGTACTGTGAAGCATTTTGCATGCGTTATGTCACTGAATCCTCACAAAACCTCTAGAGGTAGGTATATTATTATCCTGATTTTATTTGGGAAGGACAGTAGGATTAGAAAGGTGAAGTGACTTGCCCAAGCTCCCATTCTAGTATGTGGGGAGCCAGGATTTTGCAACATAAACAAAAAGAACACTAGGCAGGAAGTCAGGGTTTTAGTGATGTTTCTGCCACTAACTAGGCTGTGTGACCTTGAGCAAATCCAATAGTCTGCATGGTCTCCACGTCTTCCTCTGTGACAGGAGGCCATTGGGCTACATTGACGCTGATTCCTTCCCAATGCTAACATCCTCAGAGTCTCAATATCTGTTTTCTATCTGGTCCCTTGTTTAAAAATCCTTGGAGGAAAAGAAATTAACCGCACAGAACCTGAGAGTGACTCTGGAAGCCAAATTTAGAAAACAGATCTCAAAAGGAGAAAAAAAAGAAGTTTACAAAATATCTTTACTTAGAAAATGAGACTGTCCTGCAAATTGTTTGGCTTGATTTGTGAGACCCAGTGACCACATAAAGGCCATACACATCACCTTGATGGACCAGTTCTCCGGGATGTAATAAGCCATGTAACCTGGTTCTGTGGCCATTTCTGGCCACTGAATCGGCTAAAGCTGGAAGAAGTCCATCCTCGTGTGGGAGGGATCTGGGAGAAGAAGCCAAGCTTTTCATGTGGGTGTTCTATCTTGAATTCAGTATGTCTATACCATTCTGTCTACTTCTGTTTTTGTTCTCAGTGATTATTATGTAGTGACACAGCCCACTGCTACCATGAACAAGTTTTTTCACAAGCATGTGGGGAGCCTGTATAGTGAACAGGTCTGCCTTCCATTTCTCTGTCTGGTTCTGTTCAAAAGTATTAGCTTGATCCACAGGAAACAAAATCATTATCTTGAAGAGATTTCTGTACTCCCATGTTCATTGCAGCATTATTCATAGTAGCTAAGTTACAGAAACAACAAGATCAATGGATGAATGCATAGCTGTGGTATATATATATATAATGGAATATTATTCAGCCTGAAAAAAGAAGAAAGTCCTGCCATTTGTGACAACATGGATGAACACGGAGGGTATTATGCAAAGTGAAATAAGTCAGCCAGAGAAAGACAGATACTGCATAGTATCATTTATGTGTGAAATCAAAAAAAAAAAACAAAGTCATAGAAACAGAGAATAAAATGGTGGCTGCTGGGGACTGGGGAGTGGGGGAAGGGGGAGAGGTTGGTGAAAGGGTATATGCTTTCAGTTATAAAATGAATATGCTCTTAGAATATAATGTATAGCATGGTGACTGTCGTTGATAACTATTGTATAGTTGAACTTTGCTAAGAGAGTAGAACTTAAGTGTTCTCATAAAAAAAGGGGGGCAGAGTATAGAAGGTGGTAGATACTGTTAATGAGTTAATTGTAGGAATCCTTTCACAATGTATACATGTATCCAATTATCATATTGTACACTTTAAATATATGACAATTTCATCAAGTATACATCAATAAAATAAAAATAAATAAAAGACAGAAAAAAAAAAGAAAACCAAAAAACGCCCCAAAATGTGAGCTTGAGTTTGTGAGAAACCTTGGTCCTATCAGTAGCTCTGTGATCTTGCGAAAGTCAAATTCTCTCAGAGTCTCAGTTTTCCTCATCTTTTGTAAAATGATGTTTATACCATTTGCTTGCCAGTGTTGTACATTTCAAATAGTCTGACATTGGTAGAAGTATTTTGGAGAGATTGGAGACCTCTCAGACGACAATGAAAGCGAGGCTGCAGGACGCCTTCCCCTCAGAGAGACACGGTGTTGTGCATAAAGCAAGCCTGAATGGGAATCCCAACACTGCCTGCCACTTGGGCAAGTTACTAAACCTCTATAAGTCTCTTCAGTTTGTAAAATGCAAAGTTGTTGAGGCATGGAAATATAAACATGAAGCTCCTGACACACAAGAGGCCATTTAAATATGGTGGCTATTATTATTTTGACTATCAATTATTGAATTACAGTGAAGAGTTAGCAGGTTCAGAATATCAAGCTTTATTTTCTGAGACTGTGTACCAATTCACTTTGATCCCTAAGGAAAAGCCAGAAGAGAACTGGGCTCTCTTCTCTACTAAATGGCTGATGTTAATTCTGTAAAGCTTATCTTCATACACACCACACCTTGGGGAAATCTGGACAAGGACCTCTCTTCCTTTTAGACATCTCTGCTTAAGTCTCCACCCTCTGTGGACAATTGGGATCTCAAAACTTATCTTTTCATTCTAAAGAAGATAAAGTTATAGTGCAATAATTCCCAACCTTTTAATTCCCTAATAATTCTCTTTTTTAGCACCAGAATCTGATTTTAAAGTTAAAAAAATTTCAAGGAATCCCATATAATAATAGTTCTACTTTAGGTCACTTCTGATTGAGAAAATACATGATAAAAAAAATCAGCATCAGTAAAAAAAATTAGAGGATCCTCTCTCAAGCATTGTTGGGAATAGGTAGTATATGAACTTGATTAAAAAATTCACAAGGTACAAAAGGGAACACCATGAAAAGCATTCTTCTTGCACATTCCTCCGCCACCCATCCTCCATCACCCAGTGCCCTTCCCCAGAGCCTATTATTGTTTCCATTTCTGCTGTGTCCTTTCAAAGGTAATCTACGATCTACGAATATTTATGTATGTATCCTTTAAAAAAAGACAAAATGGTAACATACCTTGCCACTCCTCTTCACCTTGTTGCACTCTTCTGCATACTTAACAATGTCTTGTTATACTTTAAAATGGATATGTGAAAAAAAGAGATGGAATATGTATTGTTATTCACCACCCTGGCCTCTAGTATTGAAAAATTGCATTGCATTTTTTTTTTTTACATTTTTAAAACCTTTTTATTTTATATTGGAGTATGGTCGATTAACCATGTTGTGAGTTTCAGGTGCACAGCAAAGCAACTCAGCCATGCATATACACGTATCCATTCTCCCCCAAACTCCCCTCCCATCCAGTCTGCCATATAACATTGAGCAGAGTTCCCTGTGCTATACAGTAGGTCCTTGTTGGTTATCCATTTTAAATATGGCAGTGTGTACATGTTGATCCCCAGCTCCCTGAATGCACTGCATTTTTAATATACAGAAAATCCTAGTGTGCAATAACTACATACCACACAGAGAGTCTCAGCTCTTAGATTAGGAACCACCGGTATAAGTAAAATATCAATAACATTCAACATTAATTTTGGCCCTTACTCTACACCAGGCATTGTTCTAAGCACTTTACACTTGTTATCTCACATAATCCACATCCTTCAAATCCTTCTAATCCCAGTTTAAATGTTATCTCCTCAGAGAAACCCTCCCTTATCCAAGTAGACCTACCCTCTCCCCTTTCCATTATTTCCTATCATTTCATCCTGTTTATTTCCTTCAGGACAGTTACCTATTCGTCCTATTTCACCTATTTGTTTACTGTTGTCTCCCGAATGGAGTAAGAGCTTTGGGAGCGGGGACAGTGTCAGTTTGGTTCACTGCAGTATATCCAGTGACCAGTCCCATGCCTGGGTGCTGGGCACAGAGGAGCCATTCCATCAGATGTTTATTGAATTAAGTACACAATGAGCAAAAAACAATTTTATGAGGTAGACCCTAGTATAGTCTCCATTATACGAATGAGAAAGCTAAGCCCTAGAGAGGGAAATAGAGTCAAGTCAAAATTAGTAACTTACAAAATTGGTTTAAAACCCAGTACTGCTTGACCCTAGAGCACAAGCTCTTCGCCACTACCCTGGTCTCAGGAACAGAAGACTGAGTACAATCTTGGCTGTGTATGATCTTGAGTAATACCCTTTTCCTCCCTGGGATTGTTTCTTCCATTGCAAAATGCGAGGGTGGAGTTAGTAATCTTCCTTATAGCTATGATCGATGAAAATGGAAAAGGAGACACTGAAGGGGCCAACAAGATTGGCTTGATGCCTTTAAGACAGCTGATTTCCATTCTTTAATTCCTACCCTCCTTCTTTCACTAAGGATTTGCTGATCCTTATTTTATGCCAGGCACTATGTTGGTTGTTGTTTTGGATAGGTATCTAAAGCCTAATAGGACATAGTCTCTGCCATTAAGGTGCTTAGTCTGATGGGTCTAATGCAGACCCATTAATAGCTGCTTGAAGTACAGTATAGGTCTTTGCCATAACAGTAATATGTATGAGGCACATGGTAACACAGAAGAGGAAGGAATTAATTCCATCTTGTATGCGTATGGTGGTGAGGATGGTGGTGCATATGTAGGGAGGGAGGGATGAGGTTTACTGCTGAGCTAGGCCTTGGGGATAGAATAGTTTTCCAGGTGGACAAGGCGGAGGTGAGGCTTCCTGGACACAAGAGACATCATGTGCAGAAGCACACCAAGAAACAGTATGATGTGCTGAGGACTGCTAGGGTAGGGGCTTGGCTCCCAGAGGATGGAGTTGGCTCAGTAGAGGGGGCCCGTGAAGAGCCATGCTGAAGAGTTTGGACTTTACTCCTGAGAGCAGTGGCATGGCCAAATCATATTTATATTTTATTTTTAGAAAGATCACTCTGGCAGTGATAGGACTGGAGGAGGGTGATGAGGTGAAAGGTGTGGAGACTAGTGAGAAGGCTTTGTGGTGGTCCAGGTGAGAGGTGAGGAGCACTTGGACCTCGGGTATTCATGCAGAGTTGGAGAGGAGCTAGATAAATCGGGGATTTTTTTTTAAAAAAAGAAGTGGCAAAGGACTTGGTTGTTGGTTGGATGAGGGAGAATAAAATGAGACTGAGGGACTTGCTGGATTGGGTGGCCAAGTATAATAAAACGGTTCCATTAATGATTATATGGTATTAGGAGTTGGGTGGGAGAAATAATGCTGTTGGCTTTGAATATGTTACGTTTGGGGGGTCTCTTAGCCAAGAGGAAAGCTCTAGCTCCCTCTTGCCTTTCCAGAATAGCATTCCTAGCCAAAGTCAGACATCCTCGGGCCAGTTACCTGCAGTCCCCAGTCAGGGATAAGATTCTCCAAGACCTCACTGGAATTCCTGAGCTCCATATCCTTCAGGGATATAAGCTGGGTCTTAAAAACTCCCTGTATCCTTATTGATAGAAGGAGAATGGATCCCTAACTCGCTTTTTAAAATCAGATGCTGGCTTCAGTGGAGCAAACTCTCCTGCCTCTTTGCAAGCAGCACACTTTTAAAAAGAAACCATTTCCTGTGGGGCAGCTCTGGCCCTAACCGGCTCTGGCTCTTAGGTTGGCTCCCAAGAAGCCCCCACCTCCTTTAGGAAGAGGCTTTTTTAAAAGAAGATGAGGTTGTATACCGTGTAACCTGGTCCCGCCTGGCTTCTGGAGAAAGCCCAGAGACCTGGGGACTGGACCCTCTCTCAACCACCACCCGGGGTTAGGTGTCCTCAACGCCGAGGCAAGACTCCATGTAGCCCCAATTCTCCCCCAAATGACGGGGCTGGGATCCTCCCCCACCTTAACTCGAATCTCCGGCGCTCACCTGGCGGTGGCAGGGCCAAGCACGTGGGCCCGATTAAGGGCTGGCCTCTAGGGTCCTCCCAGGGAAGGGGATATACAACCCCAGGAGGCAGGAGGCTGGCCAGTCACCCGGGCCGTGACAATCTCCTTGGCTCCTACAGCCGATGTCCAAAGGCAGGGCACAGCCTGTGTCCCACTTCCCCCTTCATAGGACGGTGCCAGAAGCTGTTATCTCTATTCCGCCCTCTGCTCACGGACTACCCCACTGTCGTGCCCATAAATCCCAAGAGCAAAGGGTAGCACAATTCCTCCCGCGTCCCTGCGGGCCCTGAAGCCGGCACTGAAGCAGTGCAGTCCCAAGCTTCCCCTGCAGAAGCCGCGCTCCCCACTCGGTTCGGGGGTAGAGGGGGCGCGAGAGAGCAAGTGGGCGGACGTCCCATCCTCCGCATCCACCTCCAGGTCCTGGCGCGCAGGGTGGGAGCGCTGCGCGCCTCCGCGCTGCGCATAGCGGCCCGCTTGCCGCCTGCCCCCTGCCCTAGCTGGGCCGCCTCCCCGGGCTGCGGGTGGAGGGCTATAAGGCGCTAACGTTACGCTGTTTCCGGTTTTCCAGCGGGCTCTGGTTTCCCCTCCCAAGGCGGCGGCGGCGGCGGAGCGGCGGAGCCCCCCAAATGGCCTGGCCAGATGCGGCAGGTTTGCTGCTCAGCGCTGCCGCCGCCGCCACTGGAGAAGGCTCGGTGCAGCAGCTACAGCGACAGCAGCAGCAGCGAGAGGAGCAGCAGCAGCAGCGGCGGCGAGAGCAGCAGCAGCAGGAGCAGCAGCAGCGACAGCAACAGCGGCATCTCTCGTCCCGCTGCGCCCCCAGAGCCGCGGCCGTCGCAACAGCCGCAGCCCCGCAGCCCCGCAGCCCGGAGAGCCGCCGCCCGCTCGCGAGCCGCAGCCGCCGGCGGCATGAGGCGCGACCCGGCCCCCGGCTTCTCTATGCTGCTCTTCGGTGTGTCACTCGCCTGCTACTCGCCTAGCCTCAAGTCGGTGCAGGACCAGGCGTACAAGGCACCCGTGGTGGTGGAGGGCAAGGTACAGGGGCTGGCCCCGGCCGGCGGCTCCAGCTCCAACAGCACCCGTGAGCCGCCCGCCTCGGGTCGGGTGGCACTGGTGAAGGTGCTGGACAAGTGGCCGCTCCGGAGCGGGGGACTGCAGCGCGAGCAGGTGATCAGCGTGGGCTCCTGTGCGCCGCTCGAAAGGAACCAGCGCTACATCTTTTTCCTGGAGCCCACGGAGCAGCCCTTGGTCTTTAAGACAGCCTTTGCCCCTCTTGACACCAACGGCAAAAACCTCAAGAAAGAGGTGGGCAAGATCCTGTGCACTGACTGCGGTGAGTCGCCCCCTCCCTCTGCTAGAGAAAGGGGGGAGGGGCGAAGCTGTGGAGAATGGGGGTGGGGCGGGAGGTGCTGCAGGTGCCCAGGCCTGGCAGCGCCCCGGCCGGCCGCTGGGGGGTGGGGCCGCCCCTGTGCAGGGCGTTTGGCATGGTGGGTGAGGGTGTTGGGCTGGGGAGAAGGAGGATCAGGCTCAAAGTGTGCCAGGGGTGGGGGCGGGGGGACGCGCTGGCCTGTGCCAGCAGGGATCTGCGGCTGATGTATGGCATGTGGGGCTGGAAAACTGCCATCATAGCCCAGTAGCGGCAGGAAAAACGGAGAGGTCCTGGTGTTGCTGGCCCGAGGCTCAGTGAGTCAGGAGTGACCCTCGGAGGCCTTGCCCGCTCTGCTCCCACGGGCCTGCCTTGCCCAGGCTGGCAGGGTCTGCAGGAGCAGCTGGGCAGATTCCCAGGCTGTGAAGGCCTCCGCTTACAAGTTCTCCTAGGGAATCATGGCCCCCGCCCCCTCCTTCCTCTCCTGGGCTCCCGGTCAGCTCATCCACACCGCTGGCGCAGGCAGAGTTGGGACTTTTTCTGCTACTGTTTTCTGTCCCCCATGTGGCTCAGGGTTTTATTCTGCATCGTGATTGCCTGTCTTTTCTAAGCTGGTAGCACAGCCCTCTCTTAACCTCCACGACTAGTGAGCAGACATCTCTTTTGGCTGTTTCTGGGAGATCTTCCTAGGTCTGTTGATTGTGATGACGGCAAAATAGAGTAACTTCTGCTGAATGCTGTAAGTTCAGCTCTGACATCTCACCAGCAGGATGTGTTGACTGCATATCTCATCTTCATGATGTTGGGTGCTGAACAGGAATGCAGGTGATTAGAAACAAAACACTGAAATCTGTAGATCCGTGCAGCTGGGAATGGAGGTCTCCAATGTCAAAAGTCAAAGAAATGTCAGTTTAAGATCTTCTTTTTTCTTGTCCCTGAATCCAGTACTTACTTCTCAGTAAGATATTTCGAACCAAATTGTCCCCAGACTGGAGTGTTTGATGTTAGCTTGTCTTGTGCTTATTCATATTGGGGTTTCATTTTATCCCCAAAGGCTGGATTTGGTGTTTGCAGTGTGACTTTGAGCTGTGTAATCACTGAATTGTGACAGATGTCCTGGTCTGTCATAGAAGTTGGTGTGTTTACTAGTTTACCAAGTGATTCTGAGTAGTATAAATAGACTTTGAGTAGCAAAGAATGTGTAACAGCTTGTAGGAAGTTTTGCTGCCCTCATCTTTCTATATCAATGCCTTTGACTTTCAAAAGCTTCCCTTCTACCCCACGTCCCCCGCCCCCTCCCCACCCCTGTCCTTCAGGAGACGAATTTTAGTTTAGTGGTGAGAGTATATCTAGGTATTATGTTAAACTGTGACCACTTTAATCAGAAGACTCTTGCAGTGTCTTAATAAGAAGAAAGAAACTTTGGTGATAACAGCAGTTTATCTCTCTGACATTGTCCTGAGGAATATTGTTGACTGCTCTTTAATGTTGGTTTTATGCTCTGAAATGTTTGATGATGACAAATTGAGACCAGTTAAGAATTTCTAATTTTTTATTGTGTTAAGCATTTTGTCTGAGATCCCTTGGGGAGCTGTGGAACTGTATTGTGCAGTGGGAAATAGTAAAAACATTTATTGAACCTTATCCAAGGACAGCTTCTGTTTTGGCTTTCAGTGAGTTGCTCCTGAATGTGCGTCGCGCACATTGCCACATAATCCCTTGTCTGGTCCACTGAGCCCCAGTGGTCATCGTCCCCTGTCTTCCTCCTCCTTTCCTCCTTCCTCCTCCTTTCCTCCTTCCTCCATCAATTCTACCTTGTTTGTTTTAGTGAGTGTTTAATAGCTTAATCGTTGAATGTGGAGATCATGAAAGAACTGGGGTTCAGAAATATAGTCTGCTTTTAGGTTGTGGTCCTCTCATATTATGAACATAGCATGTGCAATATAGTTCTCAAAAAGATAAATTTAGGACTGCAATCCCTGCTAACGAGAGGGCCCTCATACATCACAAATTATCAAGGGGCAGGAAAGTGTATGGGAGTAAACATTTTAGAGTGCAAAAAGTTTTGCTTTGAGTTGATAGCATATAGATACAAGTCAGTTGGGGGGCTTTATCTAAGGGGATTAGAAATTAAAGGACATTTTTGTGAGAGGAAACTTGTGGAACTGGTGATAATATGACAGAAGAGCATAAACTACATTTTCTTATTTTCTACAATGTGGTTGAAGAAAACATGCACTAGTAATGGTATATTAAATAAGGAAACAAATCTTCCTAACTAACCACAACACCTTACTTGTGCTCAGCAGGAAATAACTAACAAATTCATTTTCTGTTTTCTATCTCTAAAAAAAGCCGTCTGGGCCACAGGGTCATTGGGAACATTTTCTCCTTGGAGCAGATCTGCCCATTGCAAAATAGGGAAACTGGCACCTGGAAACTGTCATCATGGCCGTTATATTGAGCAACTGTGGTTAAATTGTTACTTTATTTAGCCATTTTCAGCTGTGAGCTTGCCTGGGCTCTGAGAGGTATGGTTCCTAGGGAGATTGTCCAGAAAGCTGTGTTTTGGTGGGCCAGGACTTTGGGATAAGGTACCATACAGAGAGATAAAGGTCTTCATAAATGGCTAATTTTACCACAACTATGAAATGTTGACTTGTAGCCTGTTAAGTCCTTCTGGAATAGCAATGTGTGCCAGAGGGGCATTTTTATAGATCTAATGTGTATCATTCATCCCAAATTACTACCTCTGGTGGTAAAGAGTGGAGTAAAATCTTTGCATTTCTCAGATTACATATATGGAGGTGTTTTCTGTGCCTTCTGAGGAAAGAACAGGAAAAAGATTTGAAAAGGACTCTCAGGGATTAGCAACTCTGTACAATGCTATGAAAGCATCCTGTTCTGCAAATAGTCCTACATTTTTAATGACGGTTGCATATATTTTGGTTTAATCACACTCTATCATTTGCTTTCCTATATGTGTATGTTTTTTTAAATTGTTTCCTTATTGAATAGATGCAATAGATATTTTTTTTTTAAAAGAAAGATCATTCTTCCTTTGGGACTTTATGATTTGCCTTTTTCTTCCAACGTAGTGTACTTTGTTGTTAAAGCTAGAAAAGGTGTATTCCTGGGGGACTTTATGTTCTTTAGGATAGTTTTAAATTAATGTGGCACCCAGATTCACATATTAGGGCAAGGTGGTTCACAAAATTCAGTATAGCAAAAGCGACTGCATATTTTTAAAGTGCTGTTTATTTAAAGAATCTTTTCTTCCCCAGCCAGCTGGAAACCCAGCTGTGCTGCAGCTTGAAGATGGGGAAAGTGAAACTAGATTAGAAACTGACCAGTCCTAGTGGTGAGGACAGGCTTGATTATAGATTTAGGGGTAGAATTACCATCACAATGTCATTATTTCTTTCAGTGGCTGCTTTCCTCAGCAGACTGGGATTCTTGGGGGCAGGAACCATATCTTATCTTTGAGGTCTTTCTCCTAGCTCTCCTGCCTTTCAATGTTTGGTACTGCCGGTGGCTTACAGAGGGATTCTCATAAGTGTCTTTTGAATGGATGAAGTCAAGTGAAGTTCAAAAAGCAAGCCTCCAGATTAATACTAAAACAATCTTAACTCTCCTATCTGTGACATCAAGTCCTGTGCTGAAAAGCTGAGTTTGATGATAGCCCTTACCTGTCGCTATGGGAACCTTTTTTTCTGAAGGAGTCGTAATCAACTAGAGTACTTAACCACAATGTGCTTAATCATTGTGCTGATTAGTGTTAATGGGATCTGAGCAGTGGAGAATCTAGGTCTTGTTGAAGAAGACCCTCTTTTTTTTTTTTTTGGAAGGCAGGTTATCACCGCCCCCCCATGTTTAAACAAAAATAAGGTAACTATCAACTTGAATTAACAAAAGGTTTGGGGGCTAGAGAGGGTGTTATATTAACTAGCTAGGTGACTAACTTCTCCTTGGTCCCAAGGCTCTTAACCATCTTTTATTATCTAGGACTTTTTTTTTTTTTTTTTTTGGCTACGTTGGGTCTTTGTTGCTGTGCGGGCTTTCTCTAGTTGCGGCGGCGAGCGAGGGCTACTCTACGTTGCGGTGCTCGGGCTTCTCATTGTGGTGGCTTCTCTTGTTGTGGAGCATGGGCTCTAGGTGCGCGGGCTGCAGTAGTTGTGACTCTTGGGCTCTAGAGCTCAGGCTCAGTAGTTGCGGCGCATGGGCTTAGTTCCTCCGGGGCATGTGGGATCTTCCCGGACCAGGGCTGGAACCCATGTCCCCTGCATTGGTAGGTGGATTCTTAACCACTGCGCCACCAGGGAAGTCCCTATCTATGACATTTTAATTTCATTTCCTAATAGCAAATATGTCATTAATTTTTTCCTTTATAAAGTTGTATTTATATTTTTGAATATGTAACACTTTCATATGGTTCAAAACTTAGAAAGCACATAAAAATATACGGTGAAAAGTCTTCTTCTTACCCCTGTCCTCAGCTACCCAGCTCTTAGGCAATTATAACATATTCTTGAAATGTGTATTTCTCTAAAAGCAAAATGTTTTTCAAAGTAATCTTATTTTTTTTCTTAACAGATGGAGAATGTTAATTTTGCCATTAAGCCAATATTATGGTAAATTCTTCCCAAGTAGTGTGTGTGTGTGTGTGTATATATATATATATATATATATATATATATATATATATATATATTTTAAACCTAATCCAAGATCTTAACCAATATCCTACCTTACAAATATAACCCTAGAGTGAGGAATAAAAATACCAACTTATTTTTCAGATACTTTGCCATTAAGAAGTTTTTTATGGCAGTGAATTTTGTGAGTCTTAATTGGGGTGCTCAAAGGAGAGATCCAAAGGTTTGTCACTGAGCTTTAGGGCTGCAGCTCTGCCCATACAGCAGTTCCCACTGTTTACACTCTTGGTAGGTAATCTCACAATAGCATCCATGTGGGAAATCACATGATCCCATATATGGGAAGAGAAAACTCCACAGTGCATGATTGCTTCGATTCTCATTTAGAAACCAAAGACCCCAGTTGCTGATGAAGAGGTTGATTTTGATCATATTCCTGTATAGCTGGTATGACTCCAGGGGGAATTAGCCACTTGAATACTATTTTGAAGTATGTTTAAGGTAACTGATTTGAACGTAGTGTTAAAATTTCAGAGGATCGAGGAATTTCCATTTGGATAAGTAGGGGAAAGCAAATATGCAAATCTAAACAGTGGGACGTCTTAACCCTCTAAAGCCTGTTGGTTTAGTGGCATATGGCAATTTTGAACATTGACTTGAAAAAGGAATGATCTCACTATCAATGAAGTTTCCCCTGTGCAGTCTTTGACACTTGTTCTTGGGTCTTTCTTTTCAGGGTCTGAAGCGTTGTTAGTATAATTTACATCAAAGGTAAAAGAAATTTCCCTCCAAATTTTGAGTTTGGATGGATGTGTGTGAAATGGGGATTTTTGTCTTACTTGTTTCCCATGAATTAACCCTCCCCACTTACTTATTGGAATTTGTACATAGAGAGAAACCCAGTTTGTGAATTTCAAGAGATGATATAGGGAGCTCTTTAGAAAACTGAGGAAAGTAGATGAATTGAGCAGTGGACGTGCTAAATTATGACGTTTGAAAAAATGACTGTCTTATGTGAAGTTCAAGTAGACTCCTTTAAAAACAACAGTACACACAAATGAATCTTGGTGAGTAATGTTTCAAGCAAGCCTGTAGGAACTGAAGCAAACCTGGAGGATGATTAAAAGGCTTTAGGATGACATGAAAGAGGACATGCTGTACCCAGGCAAAGAGCTGGGAAGCTTTTGCCAATCTGGGGTCAAAAGACAGAGATTCCACACTTGACTGAGATCATTTGCTGCTAACCAGCTGTGATGTTTTTGATAATTATGAAATGAGGTTGAGTTAAGGAGCCTTCTTGCTCTGGCTGGTTGCTGTTGGCAGAGTGTGGCAGGCAAGCTCCATTCTACAGTGACATTCCCTTCCTGCTTTGTACATGCAGTGAGATCCAAATAGCCTCTCCAGGGACCTTCTCTGGGACAGAGCATCTAGCTCTTCTCTGTGCCTCAGCTCAGAACCTGATTGTGCTGCTTGCCTCCTGGGGTGGGGCTGGAGGTAGTTAACATTCCATTTGCCCTTGCAGATGTTTCCAGAGTAGCAGAGGCACAGGTATCCTAGGGAGTTTCCTTATTCTACTAGCAACACAGACCCCCAAGATGTGATGTTCAGGTTACTTTTTATTCTCTCTTAGGAAGCAGAATCTTTAATGGTTCTTTTTTTCCTTCAATGATTTCCTGCTTTGTGCTTAGGACATTGGCTTCCCCCTCCTCCTTCCCTCCCTCGTCTGTTTATACAGACTGAGGATCTGTCTTTGTCCTTTAGGCTGGGATGTTTTACTTGGTCTTGATCTTGATATTGGTCCAACTAACAGAAGCCAAGCTGAACTAACATTCCTCAGAATTAAATATAAGGAAGGTTACCACATGGCTAAATACCTGGTCCAACCATGGGAAAGTCAGGACATCATTAATTTGATTGGGACAGTGATGCAGTTTGGTATCCCAGAGGTTGTATTACTAAAAGAGCTTTCTTTCATTTCCGTCTTTCAAATGTTTGCTTCAACAAATGTGCTCTGTGTAAAGAACTAGGTACTTTAGGGGAATTGCATCGGACAGTCCCTGTCACCAAGGAGCTTACAATCTAGAAGTACAAAGATATAACAGTAATTCAGTCTAGAGTATGACAAATGCCATAAGATACACCAACATAGTGCTTTTGGGAGGAGGGGAAGAGTCATAAAAGAAAGAAAGATCTGGTTAGAGGATTAAAGAAAGTTTCTTGGAGAAGCAGTTTGAGATGTGGTTCTAATAGTCAGAGACGGAAGAGGTAGAGGTGGTTTAGGGATAGAGAGAGATGAACTGATTGATTAAATCAATTCCATGCAGACAGAGCAGCATTCTCAGTGGCCGAGGGGCATGTTTGTAGTATACAAAATAACCAGGATGAAAGGAGCAAATGGGCAAAAGTCCTAGTAAGTTAGGATTATATTCCCACCCATCTTGAGTGCTAGACTGATGAGTTTATTTGTAATTATGTAAGTAGTATTTGAAGGCTTCAGTTAAAAGCAGCTCAATAACGTGTTGTAGTTTTCAGTGAATGGGTCACATTTTGTTAAATTTATTCCTTAGTACTTCTTGTTTTCTGGATGCTTTTGTAAATGGTATTTTTGTTTAATTTTGTTTTCCACTTATTCATTGCTAGTATATAGAAAGATAATTGTTAAAATATTGACCTTGTATCCTGTATTAGTTATTCACTTATTCATTTCAGTAACGTTTTTGGGGGTAGATTTCTTAAGGATTTTTTTCCTATGTACATGACTGTATTGTCAGTGAAAAAAAAGACATTTTTACTTTTTCCTTTCTAATCTGTTTGCCTTTATTTTTTTCTTGCCTTATTCCACTGGCTGGAACTGCCAAGTACAATGCTGAATAAGAGTAGTGAGAATGAGCATCCTTGGGGGAAAGCATTTAGACTTTCACTATTAAGTATGATGTTAGCTGAAGGTTTTTCATAGATGCTCTTCCTTTAAAAAAATAATGTCTGCTAAATATAGTGTAATGACTAAGCGTTTGTGCTCTACAGCCAGATGAACCTGGGTTTGGAAACCATTTTCTACATTTTCTAACTGGGTGATGTTGGGCAAATTACTTTCTGTATCTTAGTTTCCTATAAATGGGGATAGTGATAGCACTTAATAGGATTGCTATGAGTATTAAATGAGATAATGCATGTAAAATAATTAATACAGCACCTGCTTAATAAGTGTTATTAACAAAATCTTATTAACTTAGACCAATGTGAGCAGGAAGACTAGTAAGTGAAAATATTAAGTTCTGGAGGACTGGAGGCAGACAAGGGGAGAAATTTTTACTGAAAACTGTATTATGTGTGCGGTCTAATTGTAGGGAAGCCCATGTGAGTCCAGGGTATGAATGCTGGTCCTATAGAGGTCCCAAGTAGGCTGCAAATCTTGATGTGTCCATGGATCTGTTTTAGTCAATTTTTAGAGAAGCCCACGGATGGAAACTGCTTTTCTCTGTTTCACAAATGGGAGGACTAAGACTCAAACTTCAAAATGACCATTTCAAAATTTCATCATGCTTGTGGGGTCAACCAAGGGTCCACATTCTGGAGTCCTGCCAGGTCTGCTTTTTTACTTCGGCAGGTCTTATCTTACATTGTATTGTTGTTAGGAGGAGTTGCTGAAAGTCACTGGAAAATGGCTGAAAGCATCCTTTTTTCTTTCAAAGAAAGAAGGTCCCTGACTCATCCTGCTTTGATTTGGGGGTTTCCAGAGTTGGGGGTGGATTCACACTGAATCATTCATACTCTTTCCTTGTTTCTCTGCACTGGGTTGGGATGGGTCTGGTGGCTGCCCAGGGTCAGAGGGGTACAGGTATGGGCGTGTAACAGGTGGCATTTTGGGAATTTGTGGGGTTTAATTTTAATTAATTAATTGATGTGTGGTACCCATTGGAAGTATGAAACTTTGCTCCTTAAATGTTTGTAAGACAAAGACTCTGCTTTGAGTCATTCCTCTAAATATTTGTTGGGTATTATTACCCCTCAGATTCTGGACTGGCTACACATCCCTGACCTTAGGAAGTATTGTTTTTTCTTGTTCTTAGACTTTTAGTATTTATGGCCTGTATCATTTATATGACACATCATTTAATGCCATGCACTGTTAATTATCTTTTTTTTTTTTTTTTTTTTTTTGCGGTACACTGGCCTCTCACTGCTGTGGCCTCTCCCGTTGCGGAGCACAGGCTCTGGACGCGCAGGCCCAGTGGCCATGGCTCACGGGCCCAACCACTCCGCGACATTTGGGATCTTCCCGGACTGGGGCACGAACCCGTGTCCCCTGCATTGGCAGGCGGACTCTCAACCACTGCGCCACCACGGAAGCCCTGTTAATTATCTTTTGATGGGTCAGTGTCTTAGCTCCTTCACCTGATTGTAAGATCTTTGGGGCCTGAAACTTAAAATATGTTTTAGTCAATATTTGACTACTGGCTATTGCCAAGTAAGGGAAAAGTGAGACCTTTGCTTTCTCTTTATAAAGACCACTTTGTCCTAGACAAATTTCGAGATTCCTCAAATGACAGCTCAGGCTTAAGGACTAGACCAACCATGGAAATGTCTTCGGACATTTCGATAAAGGGCAGAATTTTGCTTCTCAGTTATGTTTCAGGTGTGTTTGTTTTTTTCTCGATAGTCCATAGTTTCTTCATTTTCTTGCAAGTAATTTTCTGTTCTTGAGTTTTAGAATTATCTCTAGGTGGTTTACCTCATACATGTCAATATTTTGGCTTGTGTTTCATTCCTATCTTTTAGTTAGTTCGCTTTCTGCAAAATTCTCCATTTTCACTTGCCATGCAAGCTTTTTGGTTATTCCCCATTCTGGTTTCTCACTGGAATGGTCAGTTGGAGTCTCTTACCCTGGCCTGTTCATGCTTCAGGCTGAATATCTTAAAGAGGTAAGAGGTGTGACCAGGCATCTTCTGTAGTAAGCTGAGATCACAAATTAGGAGTGGTTGTACCTTTTTGCCTATAGGCAGCTTGGGGCCTTCTGGAAGCCAGTACTGGTTCTTAGATCATTCTTTTCTTCTGAAAGGGTAGGGAGTAGAAACCTAATATTTCTTCACATCTCTCTTTTAGTATGTTCATTCTTTTGTCTTTGCCTTGAAATGAGACATTTTTCTGCCATGTCTCCTTGGCTGAATCCCCTTGGGTGGGGATGGGAGGGGCCTCTCCAGAGGGAGCTCTCTTCAAGCCTAGGGCTCCTAAGGGCCCCTAGTCATCACCTTGCAGAAGGCTGTGGCCCTCAGCTTCAGCGAGTCAGAGTTCCTTTCACTGGTGCCTGTGGCCATACATAAAATCTCAGTACAGCACTTCACCATGTTGCTTAGGCCAGTAATGAATTTCACAAGCACAACCCAATTGATGGCTCTCCTCTGGAGTAACTTTATATGGCTTTAGAGAAGAGAGTTTATTTACCAGTCAGGACGGAACATGTAGATTAAGTAGATGATCTGTTGTGTCTGAATTCCTGTCTCTGAGTGAGAAATAAAATAGCAGCAGGGCTGCATACAGTGCGACTTTCCCGACATTGTCATTGGTTGATTGAATTTCAGAGAAACATAATAATAAAAAGAAGAATGTTTTTAAAAGGAAGAAAGAAGACTCAGACCACGACATGACTCATTTGTCACAGAATGAAACCAAGGCCCACAGGTGAAGATTTTTTTCAAAGGAAACTGGGGTTTCCAAAGGCAGCCTGTCTGACTGCTCACTCTTAGATGGTTTCCTTTTCACAGTCTGTTCAGGTGGGTTTCTCTTCTGAGACCCTCTTACCTGGGGCTCCACCCCTCCCACCTTATCCCATCTAGCTCCTACCTTTCTACTTAGGCCTGCTGTCATACTTGCTTACGTCATAAATATAACAGCCATCCCTCAGCCCCTGTTCCCAAGAACCAGAGAAGTTTCCAGAAATTTCTAGTACAAAGTTCGCAATCCTTTCTTGGACTTTAGGTCTGATGGACCTAGTGGGAAAATAGGAACAAGGCAAGAGATAGGTACCTACGTGGGTGGGACTATATCCAACAAGTTGGGCTAAACTTTTCTCAGGTCTGGTTCATTTTAGACAAAATATGGGGTTTTCCCAAGAAAGCTTCTCTTGTATTTCTAGGTGTCCTTTTCAAGAGGAAATGCTTTCTCCAAAAAGGCTAGTAACATTCACTGGCCTTTTAGTAACACGTGCATTAAATTGTCCTGGCCAAGTACTGACAGTAATCCCTTTCAGATAGCACCTCTGGGGCTCGGCCCAAGTGATTCTGGCCAATACTGGGCCAGGCTCCACTGGATGTGGAGCCAGGTAGTATACTCTGGGCAGAACAAGACATCACCACCTCTGAGAGAAACTCCTTGCTGCTGGGAAAGAATCTAATTTGTAGGTTGAAGGGAGGCACATGGGTGGCCCCCAGTTTGGGAGTTGGCTGTCTTTGTTTCTCAGTATGTAAATCACCTGAGTAGGTTTCCACTGTGCGTGGTATGCACTCAGCTAACTGAGAGGGCAAATGGGAGCTGGAGCTGAGACTGGTTCCCTTGGGAATACTGTTGTCACCTCTGCCGATTTTACCCCAGCTTCTACCTTTGCCCACACATAATGTGGGCTTTGTGCTTCTTCTGTGTGGTGTCACAGCCTCAGAGCCTCTGGTGAAGGGTCTGCACTAGGCCCAGAGCTTGTTGTACAGAAGTAGGAATTAAAGGCGTTGGTTTTAAGATTAGTTCTGTGAAGGGATCACTTGAAACTTTAGTGCTGTATCTAAAAGAAAACATCATATCGATAAAGGGTCCCAGTGGGTTTGATGGTCTTCATTGGGCCAAGGTCACGAACCATATATATATTTTTAAAATTTATTTATTTTTGGCTGTGTTGGGTCTTCGTTGCTGCTCATGGGCTTTCTCTAGTTGTGGCGGGCAGGGGCTACTCTTCGTTGTGGTGCACAGGCCTCTCATTGTGGTGGCTTCTTCTGTTATGGAGCACGGGCTCTAGGTGCACAGGCTTCAGTAGGTGTGGTGCACAGGCTTCATTGCTCCACAGCATGTGGGATCTTCTCGGACCAGGGCTTGAACCCACGTCCCCTGAATCGGCAGGAGGATTCTTAACCACCGCGCCACCAGGGAAGTCCCACGAACTATATTTTTTAAAGGAAGTATAAGAGTTTACTTTTCTCAGCTCTGAAGTTAAGTAGCAGCTTCATAATTCCAGAGTAGGGGGTGAGCGTTGCCCTTGAAAGAGGAAGAGTAGAAAAGGCCAGTAGTGCTGCTCTGTCTACGTGAGTCGGGGGTAATCCAATGGATGTTACTCTCCATTCTATGGTTCAAAGCTTCCTTTCTTTGAAAGAGTTTGTTACTGCCAACTGTGAGTTTGGGGCAGAGGTCATGGTTGGCTTGCAGTTGACCTGTTCAACCTTAAAGACTGAAGCTGCTTCGTGGATCCTGCCATGAGTTCCTCCACTATGTTGTAGATGTAGTGTTTGGTTCTTTCCCCTCCCGCTTCCTTCTCAGGTCCTTCCATCACTGGCTCTTCTTTTCAGCCTCTTGTAAAGGGTACAGTTTTTAACGGATTGTCCTTGCTTCTCTTCTCAACTTACATAATCTGTTTTGAATTTTCAACTCTACATAGCATAGTGGTTAAGGCTGCATGCTCTGGAGCCAACTTTGAAGAGTGAATCTTGGTTCTGTGACTTATTAGCTGTATAACCTTGGGCAAATAGACCATTTTGTGTCTCAGGTTCCTCAACTGTAAAATGGGGCTAATTATAATACCTACCTCATAGCATTGTGATAAGGATTCCGTGAGTTATTCCTTGTAAAGTGCTTAGAACAGTGCCTGCTTGTAGAAAACATTCAATGCAGACTAGCTGCAATTACTATTATTGCCACGTCTATTGTTAGTTGAAAGAGAATGGCTTTGGATTCAGACTGATATTAAAATCCTGACTCTTCCTTACTGGTTATGTGAACTTGGGAAAAGTCCCTTAATTCTTCTGAGTCCCAGTTTCCAACTGCCGATGGCACGTTGTTTCAGTTATCCATTGCAGCATAACAAACCACCTCAAAATATAGTGGCTTCAAATAGCAGTCATTGTATGTTATTATCGCTCACAGTTTGGAGATTGACTGGGCTCAGCTAGGAGGTTTAGTATCTCTTATGTAGTTTTTGGCCAGATGGTAGCTGAGCAGTTGGTAGATGAGACTGGGTCACTTCTAAGTTTCCTCTCTGACGTGTCTAGCATCTGATGCTGGCTGGTCTCATCTGGGAGCTTAGCTGGGACTGAGGGCCAGAGACCGACCTTGCCTGGGTTTCCTCACAACATGGTGGCAAGGTCCATGAGTGAGCATAAGAGAGCGCCAGGCAAAAGCTGTACTGTCTTTTATGATCTAACCGCAGAAGTCACTAGCATCACTTCCACCACGTTCTGTTTCTCAGAAGAGAGTTACTAAGGCTTGACTGGATGCAAATGGAACAGAATTAGACTCTACCTTTCAATGGACAGATTGTCAAAGAATCTGTGGACATGTTTTGAAACAACAATACACTCATCCTGGTCATTGCATTCAAATTCCAATGTATACTTACTTATTAAAAAAAAAAAATACACTCATCCTCACCCAAGACCCTCCTCCCTCCAAAAAGTCTCATCTATACGGCCTCAGGCTTAGGCTCAAGAGCCAGGGTTTCATCATCTAAATTAGGTCTGGGTACAAATGAGGCTCCTCTCATGCGGTTCCTTGGGGACAGCAACTCAAATTCTGTTCCTCTTGACCTGAAGGATGTCAATGAAAGAGACAAGTCGTCTGCCCTCCACCTCCCCCACCCCCAACCCCCAACCCCCTTACAATGCTGGAATAGACATAGGATAACTGCTATAGATGCCCCCCCTTTTTTTTTTTTTTTTTTTGCGGTACGCGGGCCTCTCACTGCTGTGGCCTCTCCCATTGTGGAGCACAGGCTCCAGACGCGCAGGCTCAGCGGCCATGGCTCACGGGCCCAGCCGCTCCGCGGCATGTGGGATCTTCCCGGACCGGGGCACGAACCCGTGTCCCCTGCATCGGCAGGCGGACTCTCAACCACTGTGCCACCAGGGAAGCCCGATGCCCCCTTTTAAAAACTGGTAATACTTGAACATTGTAAAATGACTTTATTATTTTTTACTTAAAATTTTGAAATTTAAAATAAATTGATCTATAAGAAAGTTGCAAAAATAGTACAAAGAATCCTCTTTCCCCAACTTCCCCCAATTAGACAACTATGTAAAATTATCAAAACCAGGAAATTAATAGTATTGATACAATAGTATTAACTGATCTATATAGACCTTATTCAAAATTTCCCAATTGTCTTATTAATGGCCTTTTCCTGGTCCAGGATCCAGTCTAGGATCCCACATCACATTGGTTTTTTTTTTTTTTTTTTTCTTTTTTTGGCCACACTGAGCAGCTTATGGGATCTTAGTTCACCGACCAGGGATTGAACCTGGGCCCACGGCAGTGTAAGCACCAAGTCCTAACCACTGGACCACCAGGGAATTCCCCCACATCACATTTAGTTTTTATGTCTTCTTAGTCTTCTATCTGGGGTAGATGTTCCCATTTAGAAAGAGGGGAACCAGCAGTCCTAGTCCATAGCAGTTCTGAAATCTGGCCTGGCATATGAGTAGGGCTCAGTCCTATTGCCTGGGAATGATTCTCCACTGCTCTTGGTTTTACCCTATGGGCTCATGGTTTTGCCTTCTAATTATCCTTCCTTTTCCCAAAAATGTAGCCTGTGTTTGCAGCTAAGTAGTGTTCTCAGTTCTGTATTCTTTTAGGTGATGTCTAGTCAAGTGTGGCCACAAGAGGAGGAGATACAGGAGAGGCACACAAAACAACGAGCTAACTATATTGATTGGTCCTAGAGATGGGGGGGTCACTGCCTGCCACACAGGAACACAGGGAAGTACCAGGTTTTGGTCAGGTGGCAGAAGACTGGAAAGGGGAAACATTAGGTGGAAACCTTTATTGGGGTGTCCTTGGGGAGGGGAAGGCAGGGCAGGGTGAACAGTTTAGGGTTGGCTTGTTTGAATAATTTTGATGGGCTCTAAGTTATAGGGGTGGTTCCTGGTTGCCTGGTACCTGGCCCTGGGATGATTAAAGGGCACATAGAGGAGACATGGCTCTGGATTGGTTAGTTTGCACATCAAAGGCCTTCTCCTGGCTGAGTCCTTTGCTGTTTCTAAGAATTGGCTAGCCCTGGGAGGGGCAGTCCCTCCCCAGCCAGAAATGGTTTTTTAAGATGTCAAAACATCATAATATATAAAAAGTAAAAATTTTGTACAGTGCACTCAGGCTGATTCCTACTTGTAGATGTTTGGGGGCCCAAAAGCTTCTTTTCATTTTGCACTGTTTGGTCCCTCTTAGTCCAAACTGATGGTGTTCCTGCTACTATATTTCTTTTAAAAAATCTGTGGTTTGCCTATGAATCTTATCAAGGTTCCCTACATTAGACAAAAGCCATACCTACAAATCTTATCAAGATAAGCTGTTCTCTACCTTGAGCTCCCTGTGGGGCTGCTGTGGACACTATTCTTCAGGCTAAAGGAATCACTATTCTTTAATGGAAAGGGCCTGGAGGCAAGTCAAAGGCATTGCCTTTGATCTTTCTGAGGTCTTAACAAAGGATACAATTCACAATGTCTCAAATTAAGCTCATTATAGTCTCCTTACCATATCCTATTCTGTCTAGGACACTCCCATCCTAGATAACAATCCATCTACTCTTCCAAGCCATTAGAAACCTCAAAACCAGCTTTGGTTCCTTTCTCACCTCCATCCCCTGTATATAGTACATTGTGAAGTGATGACAATTTTGACTATTGCAAGTACCTTCAATCTAATTCTTTTCATTCATGAGGCTCTAGTTGGGTACTTATATCTCACTTAGGCTGCCACTGTGGCTGCTAAATGGAATCCCCAATTTTCAGAGTCTCTGCTCTCTTCCATCTGTCGTCTATTGATGGCATCAGCTTTCTAAAAGTAATTCTCTCTGTCCAACCCAGAAATCTTCAATAGGTTTTTATTATCTGTAGAACAGAGTGAAAACTCCTTCACATAACATGCGAGGCCTTCCACAACCGACACCCACCTGCCGTTAAGCCTTTAGCCTGCTTTTCCACACTTACTGTTTGCTATAGCCAAAATGTAGTGTTTTGAACATTTCAAACACGTTTTACATTTTTCTTCCATAGCATTTTTGCACATTCTGTTTTCTGGTGTGTCTTCATTTACTTCTCTGTCAGTTGCTAACCTCCTGATCCTTCAAGGCTCAGCTCAGATCTCACTTCTCAGCGCTTTTTCTGATCCCCTCAGTCCAAATGGACCATGGCATGTTTCTGTAGCAATTCATAGCTCTTCTGTAATCATAATGGTCTATCCTACCACTTAGCGTAATTGGTTGGGGAAGCAGGGTGTGTGTGTATGGTCCTCCAGATGGAGAGCTTCTTGAGTGCAAGATGGAACTGTAGCAAAGGATGTATCTCACTTATTTTTTGATGCCTTATATAAGTTAATGACTAATAGCTGCATGGTGACTTGAGAGAATGGATTTTACCTTGGGATTAGAACTGGAAACTGGGAATAAGCATCTGGTGCATGAAAGGAGATTGGCCTAGGTATGCAATATGCTGGTAGAGGTATGAAAGTGGTAAATTGAGACTGCCACTTTAGATGAAAATGGGAAGGCTGGTTTAGTTACAAAGTGCTACATTGGACTCTTTTTTTTTTTTAATAGATCCTTATTGGAGTATAAGTGCTTCACAATACTGTGTTAGCTTCTGTTGTACACCAAAGTGAATCAGCCATATGCATACATATGTCCCCATATCCCCTCCCTCTTGAGCCTCCCTCCCGTCCTCCCTATCCCACCCCTCTAGGTGGTCACAAAGCACCGAGCTGATCTCCCTGTGCTATGCCGCTGCTTCCTGCTAGCTAACTCTTTTACATCCAGTAGTGTATATATGTCCGTGCTACTCTCATTTCGCCCCAGCTTCCCCCTCCCACCCTGTGTCCTCAAGTTCATTCTCTACGTCTACATCTTTATTCCTGCCATGCAACTAGGTTCATCAGTACCATTTTTTGTCTTTTTTTAGATTCCATATATATGCGTTAGCATACGGTATTTGTTTTTCTCTTTCTGACTTAACTTCACTCTGTATGACAGACTCTAGGTCCATCCACCTCACTACAAATAACTCAGTTTCATTTCTTTTTATGGCTGAGTAATATTCCATTGTATATATGTGCCACATCTTCTTTATCCATTCATCTGTCGATGGACATTTAGGTTGGTTCAATGTCCTGGCTATTGTAAATAGTGCTGCATACATTGGACCTTTTTTTAAAAAAATGAGTTTATTTATTTATTTATTTATGGCTGCGTTGGGTCTTCGTTGCTGCATGTGGGCTTTTCTCTAGTTGTGGCAAGTGGGGTCTACTCTTTGTTATGGTGCATGGGCTTCTCATTGTGGTGGCTTCTCTTGTTGCAGAGCACGGGCTCTAGGCACATGGGCTTCAGTAGTTGTGGCTCATGGGCTTAGTTGCTCTGCGTCATGTGGGATCTTCCCAGACCAGGGCTCGAACCCGTGTCCCCTGCGTTGGCAGGTGGATTCTCAACCACTGCTCCACCAGGGAAGCCCTGGACTCTTACGCTGTCATTGTTGCTGCTATTTATAGCAAAAAAATACCAAATCTCCGATATGTGGATTGGAGTCTGTGTTTTATTAGCTTCTATGAGAAGTATCTTAGAAAGATTATTCAGGGATAGGAGAATTTGGCTGTTTTGTGTACCACTGTATCCCTATCACCTTCATGGTTCTTGGCATGTTATAGGAGCTCAGTAAATGTTAATTGAGGGGGAAATGAGTGAAGAAATGATTTTTTCTCCTGTGTGATTCTAGGTACCTACATGTGCCATACCCAACGAGCATGGCCAGGAGAGCTGGTTCAAAATCAGCTCAAGTTAAGAGAAGGCTTATTCATCACAAGTGATTTATCCAGGGTCCTCTTTGGTACCCAGAGCTTTCTGCTTTGCCGCAGACAAGTAGGAGATATTAGGGCCTTAAGATGTAGACAGGGTGATTGGGGGCAAGTGGATGGCAGAATTGCAATCTGAATCAAGCAGTCAGAAGTGACAGGAGCTTCTTTTAAGTGGCCAGGAGGGGAGTCTGAGCAGTGTCCTTAGTTAAGGAAGAGGAGACTATGCAGGCTTTGTGAGGTTTTTTGTTGTTTTGTTTTCAAATGATGAGAGTCCTTCCTGGAAATCAGCCTCCCTGGTCCAGTCTCAGCCCACAGCTTTCTGTATGACCTTGCGCAGGCTGTCCTTATACCCTGGGCTTTGTTTTGAGCTGACAAGGGGCTTTCTTCAGCTATGAGAAGTGGGGTGGAGAGAGTGTTTCAAGCTAATTGGGTAAGTGGCATGCCATCAAAATAGAGCCTGCAGGGGTTTATAGTTGTACTTTGAAAATTTTAGCAAAATCCTGGGCTGAGGGACAGTCTGGACGCCTAGAATGCTAAATTTCTTTCTTGAAGCTAGACCTCCCCTGTATTCCATTCTGAGTATCAAATGTGAACAGCCTCCCCAAGTCTGTGATTGTGATAATTAGATGGGAGGGCTTGGGGCAATTTAGGAAGATGATGGGGGCCTGACCTCTTCCTGCATTTGAAATACACAAAGGAGAAAGAATGGGGAAAATGATGAATAGTTGATCAAAAAATGGGGAGTGTCCCTCCTAAATTAGAAGAGCTGGCTCAGGGATGAAATTGTCTTACTCTGTTAATGGCCCTCAGGACCAGATGCTATGAAAACAGAAATTAAACTACGACTTCGGGCACCTCTCTCCACACAGTGAGAGCAGGGCCACCTCTTCTCTCTGCCCTTGCCGGCCCGTGGATTCCTCTAGGGGAGTCTCAAGAGTCTTGAGGGAGGGGGCTTGTTGGGCCCATGGTAAGGATTCCAGGCAAGGGGTAGGTGGAGTTGACAGGAACCTCAGGGTACGTGGGTTTTGCATCCGCTTGGGTGTTGGCTTGTCCTGGACACTCTGTGCCTTCCTGTTTGTTGTGGGGCTAGCTCAAGGTGATCTCCCTCGATTCCATATATCGGAGAGTTGGCCTGTTTGGTCTCTCTATATCCCCAAGGAACCGATTTTACTACAGGGCTGGGTGAACCATATGGCAGCCTAGATTACAGTGATTGCTGGCATTTGTCAACAGAGAGAACAGGCTTTTTGGCTGTAGCAAATCCCCCGGGTAGGGCTACCCACACCATCTGTGAACACAGCATATAGGGTCAGCTAGGTGGGTAAGCAGTCCCATTCTTGTCCACTCCCTGCCTCCCAAAGAAAGGGAGAGGCAAGCTCATCATCAAGTGTTGGCTAATAGATGTACATTTTTAGCTCCTTTATTGTTTTTTTCTTTGAAGGATATACTGGGGACGTCTAGTAGTCATGTGTCTTGTTCTGGAGAGGTTTACAGTCTAGTTGGGGATATCAGATTAACATGAATCAATAACAAGTGATGTAAAGCAAAAAGTTTATAATAGTTGCAAAAGGGAAAATAGATTATAGAATTCAGAGATGGGGAAGATCAATTAGGGTGGAAATTTTCTAGGCTAGAGTTAGGGCTAAAGGTTAGTTTTGAAGAATGAATAGGTTTGGGGGATTTAGGAGGATAAGGGAAAGGTTTCTAGGCCAAAAGAGCAGTATGAACAGAGGCAGAGACAAGGAAGATGTCTTTCCAGAACCATGAGGAGATTAGTGTGCTTGGGGTAGAGTTATAGGGGAGATAAGATTAGGAAAGGAGGGAAGGACTGGATTAAGGAGGGTCTCCAGAGACAGGCAGAGGAGTTTGGACTTGGTTCTGGAGGTGATATGGCGCCATTGTAGGTACTGGTGCAGAGATAGGATATGAAGAGAGGAATGTTTGCAAATACTTTGTATACACAATTCAGAGTGGACTGGATTTGGGGAGAGATAGATGTTTGAGAGATCAAGGAGGGAATCATAAAGTCTCTGAAGCCATGGAAACTGGGAGAAGAGGCAGGTAAACTATCCTGTCTCTTCCCAGAATCTGTGAGACATGGTGATGAACCGGGAAGCAGGCATAAAAGGGGTCAAAGTTTAATCTTGGAAAGCTGGGGAAAATACTAGTGCCATTAGCAAAAATGGAGAAGTTGTGAGGAAAAGTAATTTTAAGGAGGAAATTGAAGAGTTTGGCAGTGATTTTATTTACTTAACAAACACTTACTTGACACTTATTACGTACTTGGCACTGTGCTAACCACTTTATAAGTGTTAACTCATTTAGTTCTCATAATAACTATATGAAATAAATACTGTTATTATCCTCTTTATTACAAAGGGGAAAACTCAAGCATAGAGAGGAGTGAACTAACTTGCTCAAGGTCATGAAGCTATAAATAAATGGCAGAGCCAGGATTCTGAACCCAGACCATTTATTCTAGGCTTCCTCTGGTTGATGGGAGACCCAGCTAGAAAATACAATAGACAATAGAAAACCAGATATTTGTTGGGTGCATCTTTTGTGCAGAACTCTGCAGGAAATTTAAAATGAGTATGACATGGATATACCATCAAGGAGCTTGTAAAGTTCTAGTGAGGGAATGGTAGATGGTCAAATCGTTGTTGAGGGTAATATATTTTGTGCTACAAGAGAGGGCAGCACATAACTAAGGAGAGAGGGAGGATAAATACATGTATAATAAATACATATTTATTAGAGACATGTCTAGTTAGAAACATCAGAAAAGACTCAAAGGAGAAGCAGCTTGGAAGATGGGTCAAGTTGGACTTTGGTTGTTGGTGGTAGGGGAAGGTAGGTTATTCCTGGTAGAGATAAAAGGTAAAATCATGGAAGAAAGAAAATTCAAAACATATTCTGGGATCAGCACACGGCATAGTACCTAGCTCAGTCAGACCTGAACTAGGATGGGAAGTGATTCGTTAGGCTGCAACCTAAAGCGTGGGTTGGAGAAGCAGTAGGAGAGAAGGCTGAGATTCCCTTGCTAAAGGGCTGGAGCCTAAGTGAGAGGATCGGACTGGAGAGGTCAAATCCCTGGTCCATGGCTTAGGAATGCATAGCTGATGCTGGAAGAGCAGAACACTCTTGGAGGGAAGACTATAAGGAAGGGAAGGGTAGAGAGCTGAGGATGGAGCCTTTTTGTTTTATGCATGCACATATCTAGGCTATTCTTACTTTGGGATGAGCTAAATATTTCCTAAAATAAGGCCTGTTGGCTTGTGGGTTGTGGTTGTTCCTCTTCTAGATGGGGAGACCATCCTGGCTGGCTGCCTTTGCTCCTCAAGCATCTCCCAGCCTTCCATTCCAGCCCCAGCCCCTGCACCGCCCCCGCCCCACCCCCCCCACCCCCCCCCCCCCCCCCCCCGCCAGGGGTAAATAAAGTTCTTATTGTCTTTGTTCCCTAAGTAGATATAGGCAGGAGTCCTAGGACCCTTCTGCCTGGACTGAAGGAGAAATTAAAAAGACATGAGACCATGCTCATGTTATGGATGCAGAGGTGATATTTCAGGGAATCCCTGTGTGCTGCAACACTTGAGTGGTTGAGATTGCTCTCTTAGGTCATGGGTGGTGACCTCCAGAGGAGAAGCAAAGCATGGTCCATTCTAGTATTCCATACCCCCTTAGGCCTTTAAGGATCATTCTTAGGGCAAGTGTTGAGTAGAGACGGAACTTAAAAATACAGAGATCCGACATTACTCTTGAACTTCTTCAGTGAACGTGCTGGAATGGTCCTAACCTCAGACTCCGTCTCATAAAGCAAAGCACACAGTCGAAGGAGAGAGATGTCACTTTAAACTCCAATTTGCCACTTACTAGCTCTGTGATCTCAGGACAACTGACATTTGGGAGCCTGTGTTTTCTGTTTGTTTTGTTTTTTAACTGAAAAAGAAGGTTAGTGATATTTGCTTTTCTTACCTAGCAGGGATATTGTGAGGCTTAGAGGAAATAATGTCTGTGAAAGTGCTCTGAGATTGCAAAGTGCTGTATCAGAGTGTGCTGTTATTATTACAACGACTAACCAGTTTGCTTACTCTTAAAGATTTAATGCTTGGAGAGTGAGTGCCTTTTGCACAACCTCTTCACAGTCCCTCTGCCAAGGACTTACAGGGCAAGACTACAGAGTGGGAGTTTGATTTGCAGCATAGAATATTTCCTCGGGCAGGTATATCCTATTTCATTGGCTCTCCGATGCCCTTCCCCCCACTCTGTACATTAACATCTCTGAAATTTGGCTGGGCCTTACAAGGACGGCATAGTAGAAGCGACGGAAGCCAGCTAGTTCTTTTTTTGGAGCTAGGTGGGCCACATATACAAACTTTCTTTTTTTCTACATGAAAAACTATTTTCTGTCAACCTTTGCTAGAAAAGATCTTGCTAAAATGCATGGGGGCATTTTGCTGCCTCAGTACTTGTAGAATTCAGTCTGTCCTTGAGTATCTTGTCATGTGTCATCGTCATCTTTTCTCATTGCACAGATCTCTGCAAACAGAAGTTTGATCTGACTATATATGTCCTGATCTTGGGACATATCCTGCCTGTTGATTAAAGAAAAAATCGCTAGTGACAATTTTGTCGTCATTTCCTGCTTCTACCTAAAAGTGGAAGACGAGATGCATTTTGGTTCATGGATAGTTTATTTTATCCTGGATTTGACTGTCTTGGGCCCTGGGGTGTTAGAAGGTGGGGGCTAGGTCTCCTATCCCTGTCCTATAAACCCCTAACATAAACTCTCCAAGTGACAGGACAATCGATACACTGCCTGTGAGGCTTCTCTTTAGACGAATCCTGTTCTTGTTTTCTTTTACCTTTTGAAAGCTCTTCAGATTCAACTGCAAATTCTGAGCTTCTTTCTTAGTACCAATTCTTGAGTCTTCAGTCTTTTCTTGAGTATATGGATGTGTTCCTTCCACCTTTTTTTTTTGGCTGCACTGCCTGGCATACAGGATCTTAGATCCCCAACCAGGGATCGAACCTGCACCCCCCCTGCAGTGGAAGCTTGGAGTCGTAACCACTGGACCGCCAGGGAAGTCCCTGGACTTCCCATCTTTTAAGTTGAATGGCAGGGAGCCTTCTGAGCCACTCCCCCCCACCAACCCTGCCGCCCGCCTTGTCCTCTCCTGTAGGTTCAGGGAATGTAGACTAAGACCTTGTAGTTATGAATGTAAATCCTTAGGTAAAGAGGCGTAAGGAAGAGGCACTAACATTTCCCAAGCAGGTACTTTTTACAGACATTACTTCATTTGATTCTCAGAACAACCTACGAAGGTGGGCCTTCCCTTCCCTACGTTACATCTAGGAACGAAACAGTGAGGTGAGTTCCAAGCTGGTTATAAGCTGGTTATATAAGCCACACTGGTCATAAGTGATAGAGCTCATCTGAACCCATGCTTTCTAGGCAGAGCCAGTCTGAAAACAAAGAGAAGCGATAAGGGGATTACTTGCTCTTACTGATTACGCAGACATTCTTTCCTGGCTAATGCAGGGACTCGAAATGACTGGACAGGGTTCTTTGAAGAGTTCTGTGAGGTTTTTTCCTGCCCAACCTTAGAAGTAGGCCGGTGACCAAGGCCCCTGGCTTGGAGCTGTGCTGTATTTCTTGGCCTCTGATTGGTCCCCTGGCCTCTGCTTCCAGAGGCTCCTGATTCAGGGCAGATGCTGCTTGGTGCCCTAGAAATAACCGGGTTTCTAGCCCAGCGTGACTCCCTGGATCCCCTGGGCCTTCTCGGGGCTGTGCTTGCAGCACCTCTCCCCAAAGCTGTGTTTATTTCTATTATGTCATTTGCTTATTATAGACAGTCTGCTAAGTGTCAGTTATCACCTCCCTGTGATTCCCTGCCTTTTCTTCTCCTTCTGTCTTTCCCAGTGCTTGGGAGACTCTGGGTGACAGGGACTCAGGAGGCTGCATTCTTAAATAGGTTCCTTCTACAGTTCTTCACGTGGAATAAAGCGTTTCTGCTAATTTTCCCTCAGGGATGAGCTTTTGTTAGAAGCACTGGCACCATAAACAAGTATCCTGTCTACGGTCCAAGGAAGGAGTGCCCAAAGGGTTGAAAAGACAGCAAATTGGGGGAGCAGGGCCTGGATTGTGGGGGGTGAGAGGTGTTGGTTTGGATCTGTAGGGGTCAAGTACTGACCCGGGATTTGGCAGGCTCTGTGTTTTGGTTTTCTCTCTCCCTCTCCTGTGACCTTGGCAAGCACTTGTCCTCTTAAATCTTTGTGTCCTAATGCTGTTTCCGCGCTTTGGACTAAAAGATGCTGATTGAATTCTGGTCCTAGAGTTACAGTCATGGTTGTGATACAGTGAGCCGGAGAAACTGCTCCAGATTCCAGGTTTGGGGAGCTGTAGGTTAGGTGCCTCGGCAGTGACATGGGAGGCATCTCACTAAGGACTATAGTGTGTAAACTAAGAGCGTGGTATGTTAGGCACCTAGGCAGCCTCTTCCCCCTTCCAGAGTTACTGCATGAAGGAGTGGGGCTGTTTTTCCCTCAACACACCCATCTGATTCCTCGTCGGCATGCTGGCACTTTGTGACGTCTCTTCTCCTTCATTGCTGTTTTCAGTCATGGCCCCAGACTGGACCTGGTTACACCTGGGCCTTCTTGCAGAGATCCTATCACATCACCTGTGGACAGCAGGGCTGGAAGCAGCTCCCATTTGGCCTTGTTCTGACTCAAGAGAAGGGCAGAGGAGGCAGTGTGATTTGTACTAGGTGTCAAGATGGGGCCCACAGGGGTGTTTTCTTCCTGGGATCCACACCGCTCACCAAGAGTACACGGGCCTGTAGACTTTGAGGTTTTCTCTGGAAAACATTAGCAGAGCTGACTTTATGACTGTGTGTTTGCAGGGGTGAACATACACTGACGTTCATACTCACTCGTCCTCTCCGCCTCCCTTCTTCTTCTTTTAATTGAATGAAAGATTATTTAAATTCTATAGTGCTTTACAATTTTCAAAAGTTTCACACACATGATTTCATATAATCCCATAATAACCCTTTCCCCCTACCCTTCTACTGCCCCTCCCCACTTCCCTCTCCCCACTGGAAACCACTAGTTTGTTCTCTATATCTGTGAGTCTGCTTCTTTTTTGTTTTATTTTTTAGATTCCACATATAAGTGATATCATGGAGTATTTGTCTTTCTCTGTCTGACTTATTTCACTTAGCATAATGCCCTCCAAGTCCATCCATGTTGCTGCAAATGGCAAAATTTCATTCTTTTTTATGGCTGAGTAGTATTCCATTTATATATATCTTTATCCCTTCATCTGTTGATGGACACTTAGGTTGCTTCATACCTTGGCTATTGTAAGTAATGCTGCTATGAACATTGTCCCCCTCCCTTCTGATGCACAGAGGAGCTGTCCTGTCATCTGAGACCAGTTCTCCAGCTCTGCCCTGTAGTCTAGCCCTTCCCACCTTCTCAGGATCCTGATACTGTCCACTTTTCTTTCTCTCCACTGTCCCTCCTCTGTCTTTATCTCTGCTGAATCCTTTCTATCCATTTCTCAACATACTCAAGTCTCTCCCATCTTCAATCACTGCCTACCTATCTCTCCTCTTTCATAGCTGTAAGAACAGTCTATACACCCTGTCTCTATTTCACGACACCTCTCCTCTCACACCCCTTTGACTTCTTCCCCAATTCCCCTGCCATCAAAACTGCTCTAAGCAAGCGCCAAGCCCCTAACCCTAATGCACATCTTTCATTCCCCATCTTATTTCATCTCTCAGCACTTTAATACAATTATCTAATCCTGGCTTCTTGAGATATGTTGTTCCCTTGGCTACCCTGATGTCAAACCCTTAGTTTTCCTCCTATCTCTGACCATTCCTTTACATTCTCTCTTTTTTAGCTCTTTCTTCTCTACTCAATTTTTAAATATGGGATTTCCTCAAGTCTCCATCCTCGGTTCTCTTTATTTCTCCTATACTCTCTCCATATGCACTTTTCACAACTTCACTTATTGTGTCTATGGGGACTCTCAAATTCATATCTTCAATTCTTTAGTTGGAGACCTTTGAGCTCCAGATTCATACATTCACCTTCTTTCTCATCTTCTCTACTTGGTATCTCACAGCATGTCCCAAATTGAACTAATAATATCACCCCCTTTCCAAACTTGGTCCTCTGATAGTGTTTCCTAATTTACCACTTAGGTTGCATTCTGGTACTTTCTTCTTTATTACCTGCCCCCTGCAACTCCCCCTCATCACTTTTACCTCCTAAATCTCTCTTGAATTTATCTGTTTTTCCACTGATATAACCCATATCAAATACTGATCATTTTTCACCTGTTTCACTCTAGTTGCTTCATTACTGGCCTTTTCATATTGACTTGTGCCCCTTAGAGTTCATTTTCCACATAGTGAGCTCTTAAAAGCACATGTCCAGTCACGCCACCCCTACTCTGCTCCGATCTCTTTCACTGTCTTTAACGTATATTAAGACCACATCCCTCTTGTAAGGCTCTGTGTGGGCTCACCTGTGCCTGTGTGGCCTTACCTCTCTGCCCGTCTGGTCTTCACTCTGCACTTGGGCCACACTGGCCTTGACAAGATATGACTCCTGCCTCAGGACATCTGTATGTGCTCTTTTCTGTCTCTCAGATGCCCTTTCTTCTCCCTTGGTTCATTCCTATCTGTCCTTCTGAGCTCAGCTCAGATGTTATTTCCTTCAGGAAGACTTTCTGAAACCCCAGACTAGACCATAACTATGCTCCATCCACTCACACCAGCACTGCCATGATCACTTCCATTCTCAGATTGATTCGTGGTAGTGACTGAAACATCGTGGGACATCAGATGCCTATCTTGCTGCTAGACCATAGGCTCTGGAGGGCAGAGACTGTGCCTGCCATATTCACAGCTGTACGCCCAGGCCTGGCACAATGCCTGGCACATAGTTGGCACCAGGATTGTTTACTTTTATGAATAAATGACAGCTGAGCCAGGGACGAGGGGGTTAAGATGAATTTGCTGGGAGGTATTTGCAGACAATGCGGTCCTCTCAAACTGTCAAGTTAGAGTAATTAATAATAGTTTTTTTTTTTTTACTTTATTTATTTATTTTTGGCTGTTGGGTCTTTGTTGCGCACGGGCTTTCTCTAGTTGTGGCGAGTGGAGGCTACTCTTCTTTGCGGTGCACAGGCTCCTCAGCGCGGTGGCTTCTCTTGTTGCGGAGCATGGGCTCTAGGTGCGCGGGCTTCAGTAGTTGTGGCACATGAGCTCAGTAGTTGTGGCTCACGGGCTCTAGAGCGCAGGCTCAGTAGTTGTGGCGCACGGGCTTAGTTGCTCCACGGCACGTGGGATCTTCCCAGACCAGAGCTTGAACCCGTGTCCCCTGCATTGGCAGGCAGATTGTTAACCACTGTGCCACCAGGGAAGCCCCGAGTTTAATTTTTATAACAAGCACATAGTTAAATTATCCGGTTCAAAATTTTAGTTTTAAATATGAGAATTCCCAGAGAGTGAATTCACTTGCCCAAGGTCATAGAATGAGATAGTAGCAGAATTCTCACTCCTCCTGCCTGACTTCCAGGTTGGCACCAGCTCTCCTTCGGCACCACCCCCTTCCTGGCTCTCTTGCCTCTACGTTCTCCAGAGCAGGCAGGGCTCTGGAGTCAGGAAGGCTTATTGTTTCCTCCTTGACATGAGGGTGTAGCAGGTAGGAGCAGCCAACCCCACGAAGCGTATAAGGAGCCATTTCACCCCCTTTCTCCCTGTGTTAGAAATGAATGATGAGCTGCAAAGGTATCTGAGCCAATGCCAGCCTTACCCATTGAGATGTGAGCCCTGAAAGGAGGAAAACAAGGCACATGTGTGTTGAAGTAACTTGATTTTCCAGTTTCTAGGTTATCCGAATTTGGGGTGTGGAAGCCTGACATTGGATCTAAAGCCTACGGGAGCCTGGTTTGCATCTATTACTTATGGACTCACGGTGCGCCCACCTGCAAACCCTACCTGTGCGGTCTGACGGTGCTGCCTTAGTTAAGGGCTGCAGGGAAGCCCTTCTTCAGTAAAGTGACCCTTCCTCAATCACATTTACCCGACCTCTTCATTCTAGTCATTGAGAATTACATCATGAAAGATCCAGAAATGGAAAGTTCCAAGCTGGGAGTGGCCATGGAAGAAACAGGATACTTAGCATATGAACCTTAGCATGCTGGCACCTCACGTTTCCAGCCTCACCTCACTCATGTTCAGGTTTTCTTTTTTTTTTTTTAATTTAACCTACATTTATTGAATCTCCATTACTGTCCCGGTTACTGAGGAAACAAAGATGAATAAGTTACATCTCTGCCCATGGAAGGCTTACAGCTTGGTGACAGATGGACCATTCATTTATTCATTCATTCGTTTATTAAATATTTGGTAGGCATCTATTATGCACTAGGTATTGTGCTGGGCTTAGTCATTCATTCCTTCAACAATATTGGAGTTCCTCCTGTATATCAAGACTTCTTCTAGGTGCTTGGAATATTGTACAAACAAAGATCTCCCCTTGTGGAATTTGCTTTCTAGTGGGTGAGACTAATAATATGGATTGTACATAATAAATAAGTAAATTATATAGTGTTTAGAAGTGTTAAATACTATGAAAAGTAAAAAAACAATGGGAAGGGGTGAAAGGGGTGCAGGGGGGGTGGTTTGCAATTTATATAGTGTGGTTATGAAGGACCTAATTTACAAAGTGATGTAAGAGCAGAGACTTGAAGGAGGTGAGGAAGTTAGACATATGGATAGCCTGGGGAGAGGAATTTCACACAGAGGGAATTCACCTAAGGTGGAAGCATGTCTGGCATGTTTGGGGAACAGCAAAAAGGCCCATATGGCTGGAGTGGAATGAGCTGAGGTTAGAGAAGCAATGGGTACCAGATCATGTAGGGCCTTGTAGGCCGTTGTGAAGATTTGGCTTTTTCTTTTCGTGAAAAAAAGGATCCACTGGAGGGTTTTGAGTAGAGGAGTGTTATGATCTGACTTATATTTGAAAGGGATCACAAAGTCTGCTGTGATGAGAATAGACTTTCAGGAGCAAGGGCGAAAATAGAGAAACAGGCCACTGCAGACTAGGTGAGAGATGGTGGTGGTTTGAAGTATTGCGATGGCAGAGGAGGGGTTGGGAAGAGGTTGGATTCTGGATAATTTAAAAAGGTAGAGCCCAAAGGATTTCCTGATGGATAACATATAGGGTGGGAAAGAAAAAGAGGAGTAGAAAATGATTCCAAGCTTTTTAACCAGAGCGACTGGAAATGTGATATTGCCATTGAGATGGAGAAGACTGTGGATGGATCAACTTTTAGGGGGAGATAAGGAGTTTGGTTTTAGATCGTTTGGATGTGTTAAGTGGAGAGTTAGATCGGGGCTGAAGATAGAAATACGGGAATCATCTAAGTATATAGGTGGTATTACTTACATGACCATAAGGGAGATCACAGAGGAGCGAATATGGGTAGAGAAGAAAGGCAGAGCGAGGAGCTGAGTGAGCCCTGGACACTGCAACGGTAAGATGTTGGGGGAGGGAGGAGTCAGCAAAGAAGAAGTGACCGGTGAGGCAGGAAGAAAACCAAGTGAGTGTGGTGATCCTGAAGCCAAGCAAGGGAAGTGCACAGGTAGGTGGAGAGAGACGGGTTGGTTCCAGTACTGCTGAGGAATCAAGGAAGATGAGGAGTGAGAATTCATCACTGGATTTGGCAATGTGGTTGTCAGTGGGGATCTTGACAAGAGCGGTTTCGGTGTAGTAATGGAGGTTAAAACTTTATTTGAGTGGATTTAACAGAAAATGAAAGAAGGAATTTATTGCAAGTTCGCTGCAGAGGGAAACAGTAATGGGGTGGTAGCTGGTAGGGGAAGTGGAATCAGGAGGAGGGTTTTTATTTTTTATTGTACTAAAACCTACATAAAATTTACCATTTTAACCTTTTTTTTTTTTTTTTGCGGTACACGGGCCTCTCACTGTTGTGGCCTCTCCCATTGGGGAGCACAGGCTCCGGATGTGTAGGCTCAGTGGCCATGGCTCATGGGCCCAGCCGCTCCATGGCATGTGGGATTTTCCCGGACCAGGACACAAACCCGTGTCCCCTGCATCGGCAGGCAGACTCTCAACTGCTGCGCCACCAGGGAAGCCCCCATTTTAACCATTTTTAAGAGTACAGTTTAGTGGCGTTAAGTATATTCACATGCAGCTATCACCACCATCCGTCTCCAGAACTTCATCTTCCCAAATCGAAACTCTATTGTTATTTATTTATTTATTTATTTATTTATAATATGAGAGAAGTAACAGCGTGTTTAATGCTGGCAGGAACAATCTGAGTGAGGGGGGAAATGAATGATGTAGGAGGGTGACGGGAGATTGTTGGAATGATTTTCTAGAGTAGGGGAGGGGTGAGGTCTGGTTCACAAGCAGAGGGATTGGCTCCAGGTCCTGGACCATTGGCTCCAGGGCCAGGGATTGGCTCCATCTTTAGTAACAGGAAGAAAGGCAAAGTTATGTGGATGGATGCTGGTAGGTGCATAAACGTGGTGGGAGTCTGTGGAAATCCTCTTCTGATTGTTTCAGTCTTCTCAGTGAAGTAGAAAACAAAGTCATCAGCCGAGAGTATGGGGGTGGAGTGTGAGAGGTTTAAGAAGAAAGAAGGTGTGAAATAGTCATCAAGGAGAGTAGGTGAGTGAATAGAATAAACTAGGGAGATGCAATATTATCAGGCATCTTTAAGGGCCCATCTTTGGTTCATGGTTATGAATTAAAGTGAGACCAGTCTACGTGGCTGTGTGCTTTTCTCCAGCTGCATTCAGTTGCACGGGTGCAAGTACTAGGTTGTATTTAAACTAAAAGTTAAGATAGGACTAGTATACATATGTAAATGAATGACAGACATGTGCCTTCCCTCAAAGAGCTTGCAGTCCAGGCCAGGAGGTAAGCAAGTCAAAGGCACTGACAGCACAAAGTGATAAATGCTCTAAGTAGAAAAGTACAGGGAAAGGGGTTGGCACAAATGGAAGATACCTAAACCCAGCCTTGGGAGTTGAGCTTCTTCCTGGAGGAAAGAGATTTGAGTTGGGACTTTGAAGAACAAATGGAAGTGAACTAGGTAAAGAGAGAGGGAAGAAGTATTCCAGAAAGTGGGAACAGTATGTGTAAAGGGATAAAGCTGAGACTGGGACAAGTTGGAGCAGTTGAAAGAAGATCAGTAACCCCAGGTGCCATGTGCAGTGATGAAAGATGAGTCTGGGAAGGTGGGTTGAGTTGAATCATCATGTGGGGCCTTGAGGGCTATGTTAAGAAGTTTGGATCGATCCCGTGAGCAATGGGAGAGGTGGAGATGGACTGGGCAATAGAAGAGGGTGTTGGGGAATTCTTAATGGATGAGTGACATTTGAGTTGGGTCCATGTATAAGCTATCTATGGCTGCATAACAAATTACCCCAAAACTTAGTGACTTAAAACAACAAACTTATATTTTCTCACAACAAACTTTCTATTTTTGTGGGTTAGGAATCCAGGTGGGACTTGATGGAGTCCTTAGGCCTAGGGACTTTCACGAGGTTACAACTAAGTGTCAGCCAGGGCTGCAGTCATCTCAAGACTCAGTAGGGGGCTTTCGAGATCACTCACATGGTCACTGTTAGGCTTCAGGTCCTCACTGGCTGTTGGCCAGAAACATCCATTCCTTGCCACTTGGATATCACCACAGGGTGGTTCATGACATGGTAGCTGACTTACCCTCAAGCAAGCAAGGGAGAGAGTGAGAGAGAGCAAGCAAGATTGAAGACACAGTCTTTTTTATAACTCAACCACGGAAGTGACATCTCATCTCTTTTGCTATATTATATTTATCAAAAGTGGGTCTCTAGGCCCAGCCCACACTCAAGGGGAAGATATTGCTTAGGAGCAGGGATATTAGGAGGCAGGATCATTGGGGGCCACCTCAGATGCTGCTTCCCACAGTCCTGAAGGAGGCTAAGGAGTTTGCTAGAGAAAAAATGAGGAACAACTAGGAGAAGATGGCACAGAAGAACTTTAAGGAAGAGAGAATAACATGGGCAATGATGTGGAGGCATGCAATGTACTATGTGTCCAAAGTGGTAGAAGATATTGCTGCTAAGATAGACTGTGGCCCATTGGAAAGGGTCTTGTGTGCTATGCTGAGAAGTTTGGTCTTTGATCTTTGTCCCAAGAGAAAATCCCTTGAAGTCTTTTGTATAGGAAAGTGACCTGATTAGTTTTTGGTCTCTTTTTTTTTTTTAAGATTTTTTTTTTTGATGTGGACCATTTTTAAAGTCTTTTTTTTTAAATTAATTTATTATTTATTTATTTATTTCTGGCTGCATTGGGTCTTCATTGCTGCACACGGGCTTTGTCTAATTGCGGTGCATGGGCTTCTCATTGCTGTGGCTTTTCTTGTTGCGGAGCACGGGCTCTAGGCGTGCGGACTTCAGTAGTTGTGCCACGCAGGCTCAGTAGTTGTGGCTCGCGGGCTCTAGAGCGCCAGCTCAGTAGTTGTGGCCCATGGGCTTAGTTGCTCTGCAGCATGTGGGATCTTTCCGGACCCGGGCTCGAACCCGTGTCCCCTGCATTGGCAGGCGGATCCTTAACCACTGTGCCACCAAGGAAGTCCCCAGAGCATCTTTTAAGTGCCTCCTGTGCATAGAATCCCATTCAGAGTGTTATGGGGAATACAGAGTACAAAACCCTACTCTTGAAGAGCCTTCAGCCTAGTTCTAGGAAAGAAGAGATCTGATTTAGATTTGGGACACTTGCTCTCTGAGGCAGGGCGGGCGAGAGACTCCATGTGCCCCAATTCTGCAGTAGCAGCAACACTCTAAGATGCTGCTGGATTTTTCCATGTGTCTTTGACTAGTGGTGGATCCTCATGGTGTGGTTAGGCCACTGAGCTTCCACTTGTGTTGGTGAGGCAAGGACTTTCGTCCTCCCCTTACCTCATTCCAGACTGGCCTCCCAGGATTTCTGAGTCAGTCAGTTTCACCCCAAGATGGTTCTGGGCTCCAACCTGCCATTTGGCTCATGCAGGTTGCTTGTGCCTGAGAGGGCAGAGAGATACGGTGGCATTAGTCCATAGGGCAGTGAACCATGAAGCCCAGGGAGGTTTGTGGCGCCATCTTGGTAGTATCTTCTGGAGCGTGAGTGCTAATTTGCTCCTAAGTGCCAGAAATAATGGCTACTGAATAGGTACCAGTGTTATGTAATCGTTTGGCATATGTTATCTCATTTAGTCCTCACAACAAGCCTAAGAAGGTGGTACTATTGCTGTTATCACATTTTCATATGGGGAAGTAAGACTCAGAGAGGTTAAGTAACATGCTCAAGGCCACACAGTTAGTTAGAAGTAGAGTCAGGCCTGTCTGACTTTAGAGCCCATATTCTAACCATGTTACCGCCCGTCCCCTGTCTTTATGCTTTTATTTATTTGAGCCCATCACTCTTGTCTCTAATCATATTCGTTTGTCAGAAGATTATTTTCCCTCCACTGCTGAGGTAAATAGGCTATTTTTCCTCCTAGATTTAAAGTTGGCATTTAAGTGCTGACCCACATGGGATTCATTGCGGTATATACACATTTCATTTGGTTAGTTGTGCTCTTTTGGTCACAAGCCAAAGTTAGATTCTCCTAAGCTAGCTCAGGTAAAGATGTACTTACTCTGGGGAAAATTGGAGTGGTGAGAAGTTTGGGATCTCAAAGCAATCCATGAATAGGGCCTAACCAGGGCTGGACCTTAGAGAGACTAGATCAGACCCAAATGGCTTGGTTTCCGGCATATAATAGGTGCTCAGTAAATATTTGTTGAGTAGATGCAGCCAACAGTTGTGTAGTCAATTATCAAGTAAAGGGGACTAGCGGCAACCCCGGTGGGAACACAGCCCTTTTGTTTTGGCCACAATCAAGCTACTTGAAGGGTTTGGCAGTAGCAAACACTAAATATTCACACCTGTTATGGGACCTCTCTGATTTTCCCACACGTCTTCTGCACAGACACTGCCCTTGCCCTCAGTGGCTGCAGCCAAGTGGGATACACGGATGACATTCTACCCGCTGTGTACACATTCCTGTGTGAGAACAGGGGGCACACCCGTTCTCACTTGAAATGCCAGTAGAGAGTAATGCTTCCTCTGGCAGGGCTGGTGTCTGTGGTCCTACAGCACTGGACTCCCTGGTGGCTGAGATGCTGTTAAGGAAGAGAGAGAATGGAAGGTCTGGGATCAGGGGGTGACTCTGTTATAGCTGTGTGGCTTGGGCTTGATCCTTAGATCCTCCTGGGCTTGATTGACTGATCTGTAAAGGGAGGGGGAGTTGGCCAATGTTTTTTCCAGCTCTTTTTTTAAAATTTATTTTTATTGGAATATACTTGATTTACAATGTTGTGTTAGTTTCAGGTGTACAGCAAAGTGAATCAGTTGTACGTATATATATATCCACTCTTTTTTTAGACTCTTTCCCATATAGGCCTTTACAGAGTATTGAGTGGAGTTCCCTGTGCTATACAGTAGGTCCTTGTTAGTTATCTATTTTATATATAGTAACGTGTATATGTCAATCCCAATCTCCCAGTTTATACCTCCCCCCCTTTACCCACTGGTAACCATAAGTTTGTTTTCTGCATCTGTGATCTTTCCAGCTCTTGAGTCCTGGGAGTTGTAAGTTGGACCCAAGGGCACAGGAAACGCTGGCATGACGTCTCTGTCCCCTTGAAACTCGTGGAGAAGTCCAAGCAGGTGGCCCCTTTGATAGAGGAGAGAGTTTCCTGAGAGTGGAAAGAATCTGTCTCAGGGTTTGGTTGGGGCTCTTTCCTTTTCTCCTAAAGATACTTAGAAGGAAGCTAAGTCTGGCATGGTTCCCCAGGACTCTTGAGGTGCCAGAAGTGAAAATGCAGTGGAAAGACATGAAAACAGGTCTCCTGCCCCTCATTCTGGCTGTCAGGATACCACTCCCTCTCCCCCCATTGGCCCATCTCCCATATTTGAACTCTTGATCTTAAGCTGTGTTCTCTGTGTATCTGTTATGGCTCTTGTGTGAAATGAACAATTTATTTTTCTCCAGTTGGAAGAGGAAGGTTGCTTAATATGAGTAATAAAGTCCTTGGTGCGTACACCCCGGGGCCCATTAACTGCCAAGTCAGATCCTGTTTGAAACAGAAGGCACTACAGCTCGCACAGGATGTGAAGCAGGTTGGAGGTTCCCAATGTACTTTTGAGCCACCTGAGCTCTTTCAAAATCCAGCGTGGGGGAATACATTTGTGGCTCCCTTCTCCTAGAGCAGGGCTTCTAACAGTAGCCCTCGGCATTTTGAGCAAAGCAATGCTTTGTTGCAGGGGTGCTGTCCTGTGAGATGTAAGATGTTTAGCAGCAGTAACACCCCTTCCCCCAGTTACAACAAACGAAAATGTCTCTAGACATGCCAGCTGTCCCCTAGGGGGCAAAATCGTCCCAGTTAAGAACACTGTCCTCGAACTACCACTGCACACATGCTGGCAGCTTGTGAGATGAGCGAGGCTTTTGAGAACCAGGGTCTTTGTTTTTGGTTTCACTTCTGACTCACTGAAGAACCCAGGGCAAGTTAATGAGGCTCTCTATAACTCTGTTTATTCACCTGCAAGTTGGCGGGGGTGGGGGGGGTAGGGAGTGCATTTTCCTTATTAGAAGAGTAATATATGTTTGTTGGAGAAAATTTAGAAGCAACAGAAAAGTATAAAGAAGAAAATTTAAAGCTTTGTCAGCATCTCAACCACCCAGAGATGACTACTATAAGGCCTATTTTTTCCCCTGCATTTTAAATTTGCATACCTCTCCTCTCCCACACCAAATCAGGATCATATATATAGCAAACTGTTCTTGAAATATGTGATTTTAATGGACACATAGAAGGCCATCTTACGAATGTCCTATATTTTATTTGATCAACTTTGGGTTGTATAATGTTTATGGCAGCCAATTTCTTACTACTAGAGTTTATACTGGGATGGTAAACCTTGCGCATTCATCTTTGTGTGCAACTTTGATTTCCTTAAGATAATTCCTAGAAGTAGAATTGCTGGGTCAAAGGGTGGGAACGTCTTTAAGGCTTTTGATACATATTATCAAGTTACCTTCCAGAATGGTTGTGCCATTTCATACCAGCAGTGTATGACACAGGCAAATTGGGGCAGTGTTGGACCTGCCGTGCTACTGGGGTGACTGCATCTGGGGGAGCACCAGCTTCCAGTCCCTGACCACCTTTCTCTGGACAGTGGAATTTAGAGTGGAGGTCTCTGGTGAGCTGCTAACTGGTGCTTGTTAATGGCAATTTCAGATCTGTCATCAGTCCTTTGATGTTAACAGGAGGAATTCTTATACATGGAAAGAGAAGTATTTAAAACTTTGGGGATCTTTCCTTTCAAATCCTCGTTTTTGACCCTAGGGAGCTCAAGGTCTAATAGATATTTTTCGGTGAGACCCACGCAATGATACATTTCCTAGAGGATAGCAGGTTCATCTTACTTTACAGGTAGAATTGAGGGAAAGATGCCTGGAGTTGTGGGGTAATGTTTAATCTAGAGACATAATCTTTCTTTTTAAATTTTGAACTAATTTTAGACTCAGAAAATTTGCAAAAATAGGACAGAGTTTCTGCACCCCCCTCACCCAACTTCCTCTAATATTAACATCTTACATAACCATAGTAAGATTATCAAAACTGGGAAATTAACATTGGCGCAATACTATTAACTAAACTATAGACCTTATAGGAATTTCAGCAGTTTTCCACTCATGTCCCTTTTCTGATCCACCAGCTTACCTAGGATCCCACACTACATTTAGTTATTATTCCTCTTTCATTCCCTCTATAACCTGTAACAGTTTTTTAGTCTTTCCTTGTCTTTCATGATTTTGACACTTTTGAAGAGTGTTGATTAGTTGTTTTGAAAAATGAACCTCCGTTTGGATTTGTCTAATATTTTCTCATTCTTGAAGTAAGGTTATGCCTTTTTGACAAAATTGCCACAGAAATGAGGTTGTCTCCTTCTCAGTGCGTCTTACTGATGATAACCTCGATCGCTTGGGTAGGTGGTGTCTGCCGAATTGCTCCATTGTGAAGTTACTATCCCTTCCTTTATAATTAACAAATATCTTGGAAGACATACTTTGAAACTACATAAATCGTTTTTCTCTTCTGAATTTTGACCACTAGTTCTAGCATCCATCGGTGGATTCTGTTTGCAACAATTGTTTGTGGTGTTTGCCTGATGATATCTATTTCTTCTGTGCCTTCTCCATTTACTAATTGTAGAATATTGTACTGTGTCTACTGTAAGGTAGAGCTAGATACATAATCTTGATAAAATATATTATTCCTTAATCAAGTCTTTGAGAGCAGTAGCTCTTTCCAAATATGATATATTTATCTCCTTAGACCTCTACTAGTTTCCTATTTGTGCTCACAGAAAACTTGCAAATATAGTACAGGTTTCCATACACCCCCCCACCCAACTTCCCCTAATATTAACATGTTACATGTTATTAACATTAATATGTTATCAAAAGTAGGAAATTACCTAGCTTATTTGAAGGCTATTAAAACAACTAGGTGGACTTCCCTGGTGGCGCAGTGGTTAAGAATCCGCCTGCCAACGCAGGGGACATGGGTTCGAGCCCTGGTCCAGGAAGATCCCACATGCTGCAGAGCAACTAAGCCTGTGTGCCGCAACTACCGAGCCTGTGCTCTAGAGCCCGTGAGCCACAACTACTGAGCCTGTGTGCCACAACTACTGAAGCCCGTGCACCTAGAGCCTGTGCTCCACAACAAGAGAAGCCACCGCAATGAGAAGCCCGCTCACCACAACGAAGAGTAGCCCCCGCTCGCCACAACTAGAGATAGGTCTTCCTGGCTGCACGCGGGCTAACACACGCATAACAAGCCATAAATAAATAAATTAAATAAATTTACTAAAAGAAAACTAGACAAGAGATAATGGCGGCTTGGGTCACCTGGATAATTGGGGAAGTGATGAGAAGGGGTTGGGTTCTGGATATATTTTGAAGGTAGCATGTACAGGATTTGTGAAAGAATTGGATGTGGAGTGAGAGAGGAGAGGAGGAGTGCAGGATGGCTTCAAGATTTTTGACCCAAACAACGGGCCTTGCCATTTGTTGAGTTGGGGATGATTACAAGAGATATCCAGGCAGTTTTGTCCATTAACTGACAAACTCCTCTTTTCTCATCACCTTCCCAATTATCCACTTGATCCAAGCCACCATTATCTCTTGCCTAGTTGTTTTAATAACCTTCAAATTGGTCTCTCTGCTTCCACTCTTACCCCGCTTCTGTCTATTCTGAACACAGCAGTCAGATTAACCAAAAAATGAAAAATAAGTCAGCTCATGTGGTTCTTCTGTGCAAAGCCTCATGTGGCTTTCTTCCTCACCCAGAATAACATGACTAAAGACCCACTTGTATGTTCTGCTCTGTTACCTCTCTGACTCCAGCTCCTACCTTGTCCCCTCATTTCTCCCATTTTACCCCACATGGCCTTCCTTGCCATTTTCTGAACCTGCCAGATGTGTTCCTGCCTCCGGAAACTTTGTACATGTTGTTTGTTCTCTTTGGAATATGCTTCACCTGGAACTCTGCATGGCTTGTTCGCTTGCTGCCTTTACCTCTTCAAATGTTCCCTCCTCGGGCTTCCCTGGTGGCGCAGTGGTTGAGAGTTCGCCTGCCGGTGCAGGGGACACGGGTTCGTGCCCCGGTCTGGGAAGATCCCACATGCCACAGAGTGGCTGGGCCCGTGAGCCATGGCCGCTGAGCCTGCGCGTCCGGAGCCTGTGCTCTGCAATGGGAGAGGCCACAACAGTGAGAGGCCCGTGTACTGCAAAAAAAAAAAAAAAGTTCCCTCCTCAATGTGACATCAATGAGGACTTCTCGGGCCATCCTATCTAAAATCGCAACTCCCATTACTTCTTACCCCTCTTGCTGTTTTAATTTTCACCTTAGCTCTTACTATTATCTAACAATACTATATATTTGACTGATTTATCTTCTCTAAAATTGATTAATTAATTAATTAATTTATTTTGGCTGCTCCGGATCTTCAGTTGCAGCACGTGGGCTCTTAGTTGCAGCGTGCAAACTCTTAGTTGCAGCATGCTTGCGAGATCTAGTTCCCCGACCAAGGATCAAACCCTGGCCCCCTGCATTGGGAGTGCAGAGTCCTACCCGCTGGACTACCAGGGAAGTCCCTGACTGATTTGTCTTATAAATGTTGTCTGTCTTCTTCCACTAGAATTATGGACTCCAAGAGGACAAGGTTTTTTGCCTTTTTTTGTTCTCTGTCACATCTCTTGTATTTAAGACAGTGCCTGGCAAATAGCAGGTGCTCAATAAATATTTGTGAAATGAATGAATATGTGCTTTTATAATTGGGTTGTATATTTATCAATTGCTTGATGAGGTATACAAGGCCTGCTTAGGCCTATATCTTCAAGTTGCTTATAATTTGGTTGGGATAATAAGATACCCATGTGAGAAGATAACTAATGGTATCATCTCCATAAACTGCAAGTGTATATTAAATTCTGTAAAGTAGAGAAAATTCTGCACAGTGGCAGGTATTAGGGACAAATGAATATGAAATCACAGTTTCTTCTTTCAAGCTCTTCTAGGCTAATTGTGATGATGCAAAGGAAAACAAGCTCTACCCGACTGGATGAGCAAGGGCCATATAATTGGTATGGATGCTGACAGGAAATCAGGAGGGCGTGGTTCATCAGAGGAGCTGGGAGCAGCAGGGTTCGTGTAAAAGGTCTCACCTTAACACCTGGGGCCTGGAAAATCCAGGGAACTCTGAGAGGTCTGATGTGGCTAGAACACGGGATGTGAGGGTAGGGAAGAGACAAGAGATGAGGCTAGCAAGGTAGGTCACAGAGAGCTGGTGAAGGGCCTTGGGTCCTACGTTGAAGAGTTTGGGCTTCATCCTGTGGGTGGTGAGGAGCCCCTGAAAAGCTTTTGAAGAGAGGATTGAAGTGATCACATGTGATGTTGGATGAGATCCAATGATAGATTAGAAAGGATTGAAGTTACAGAGAGCAGTTCAGAAGTTCCTACAGCAATTGAGGGGAAAGATGACAAAGGCCTGAAGTATAGCAGGAGCTGTAAAAAGGAACGAAGGTGATGGACTGGAGAGAGTGTGAAGGGAGAGTCAGTACATGGAGTGAATTATTACTCTGGGGGTAGGAGAGAAGGGTTTAGTGAAGATAATGCTGAGGTTTGAAACTTGGGCAACTGGCTGGTTCATAGCACATGGAAAGAAGAGTGAGGCTGGGAGTAGGGGTGGCAGGAGTGGGGAGGGTGGAGGTGATAGTAGAGATAGGCGGTCCGTGCTATCACCCTGGTAGATGTACCTTCCACCTCACTGAGCTCCCTGAGGTCTGGCTATAGAATATGAATGGGCGCTGGGCCAGGAAGGATTGAGCCTGTCCCCAGGGCTGACTCCTGGAACTCCAGGTCAGAGCTGCTCTTCTGCCCACAACCTCCGGCGTCGGGAGCAGTGCAGACCAGGCCAATCCTGGCAGCAGGGAGGAGGAGATGTGGTGCCTGGGGAGCATCTCCGAGGGCCCGGAAGGAGGCTTGCAGTGCCTGGGAGCCGAGTTCAGCTCAGCTCTATTTTGGGTGACAACATTTACAATGTTCCTTCACCCAGAATCATTCCGCCTGCCTGCCCGCCTTCGGTGTTTCCAGCTGATGGGTTCTCACGCCTACTTAACAACTGGCTTGGTTCAGGGGCTCCCTAGCTCACTGACTGCTGCCTTTCAGTCCCCTCACTGTTTGGTAGGGTGGCCAGGATGCTAGGCTATCTCCCCCTAAGGCTCTTCAGCAGGGGAAGCTGAAAGGGTGGCTCAGAAGCTGGAAGCAAAGAGAGGTGGTGACGGGAAATGTCAGAGTTCAGGCACAGAGGTGTGTAGGCAATTGACTCGTGTTTCTGTGCTTCACTTCCTCTGAAAGGCCGAGTTACTGAGAGAGAAAATGCTTGCTAATGATAATATTTTGTGTTTCCACTTCTTGTCTAAGAACCTCCCGACACAAGACCTGCCATTGTCCCAGCTAAATCTGTGGGCATTTATAGGTCATGTTCAGGGCTCTGCAGATGTCATGTGGAAGGAACAAGTGTCATTCTTTTATAATTAAAAACTTAAGAGTATTATACATTCATTGTAGAAAATACACAAGAGTATAATGAAAAGAATTAAAATGCCCCATAATCCCATTACTCAGAGGGAACTCTGGCTAACACTTTGATATTGCTTTTTTCCTACATTTGCGTACGTGTGTATTTTCCTGGGTGTGTGTAGGCTTGTGTATGGTGCACACGCATGTCATCTTTGCCCAGGCTGCCTGCCTCCGGGTGGGTTTAGAACAGCGCTACACACACCCTCCGCTCCCAAGTGTTCTCGCTCAGAGTGTATTTCCCATGTAGTCTGGGTGGTTTCCCTCCTACGACTCTCCTCATTTTTCAAAAATGAAATCGTGCTTCTTTAAAAGACTGTTGGTTCTTTCAGGATGGGGTGATGTTTGGAGGAGCTCAGCATGGGACGGTGTGCAGTGGGGACGATGAAATCGCGGTGGTATAATAATTTTGCCCAGAGAGCCACAGAGCGCCAGGAGAGGACTTTCGGTCCCTTCCCTCTTTCCATGAGCCTTGCTGGATGGGGCAGTGACAAGCTAGATTTGCCCTCGAGCTGAGTAACCGGCCCTGGTGGATGCACAGAGAGCCATGAGCGTTACCAAGAAAGCTTTTCAGAGTAACGTGGCATCTCTTGAAAAAAGATGCCAAGGTGCCATCGACCTCTCTAACCAGCTTGTAAGCTCCAGATTCTCTACTGATGTTTTTGGTTTGGGTTCACCTGAAAGCGGAACCTGATATGAGGACACGGGGACAGTTTATTTGAGAGGAACTCCCAGGAAGTGGGGATGAGGGAGGAGCATGAGTGGGAATGAGGCAGGGAGGAGGGGAAGCCAATATGAGGGGGAGGCATTAAGGTTCCCACTGTGGGCAATGGAGACTCATTTCTACCGGGACTTCCTGAGAATCGCAGAGTGCTCTGTGGAGTTGTCTGCTGGCAGGTTGCGAGCCTGGAGCATTCATCCACCAGCTCCCATTCCCCACGGGCTGAGTGTTGTTCCCACGCGTCAGAAAAAGCCCCGTGGGGTTGTGTGCTTGAGGTGTGACCCTGTCGGCAGGAGATGGGTCTGAGCTCACACAGAACAGCCGTGTGGAAATAGAAGGTGGGCCAGGGGAATGTGATGTGGAGCCTCAGAGGTCATGCCAGGACCTTTCTTGGTGTTGCTGACTGGAGCCAGTCCCTTCCGCCGTCTTGACTCCTTTTCCGAATATCTTCCCCCATTCCTACAATTCTCTGCTCTTATCCCATATTTCAAGTGACAGTATGTTTCTTTGACTTCTGGTAGATGGTGCTTGTTTATTTGTTTTCAGCCAACTCCCCAATTCTGAAATCCTTAGCTCATAATTCTGATTTCAGCCTTGTCAGGAGCAAGCATCGGGCCTCTGAGACTTGAGCGCGTCCACCGCAGGTGACTTTGAGTCCTGCACTCCTTGCTGCATCTCCAGTAGAGACAGACCTGGAGACGATGGCATGAGAAGAGGAGAAAGGAGAGGCGGGTTGTCTTGAGCTGCAGCCCCCTGGCTGGATAGGGCTCTGATTCTGATGTGGAGCCGATCCAGTGTGGCTCTGGTGTGGGGGGCTGGTCTGCCGGGAGGCTCCAGCACAGGCTCACCTGCGTGTGCCTGAGATGGAGCCGTAGCCAGCCCGCCAGGGCTTTCTTGGCTTCTGGTTTGGTGTAAATACATAAGTACCGACCACAATAAAGCCATTTTTGCAGCCCTCTGAGGTTTTTTCAGAACCGTATTCTGACCTGTAAGCTCTTTGTGGGCAGCATTAGGATTGGTCTCTCATTTTTCTAGTGTAGAAACTAGAGGCCCAAAGAGGTTAAGTGATTTATCCAAAGCTGTGTCATTTGTCACTGGTGGCAGAGGGCGCTGAACCCCGGCCTCTGGACTTCTGACCTAAAGTTCCTGACTTTCCACTCTCCATCCCCACCCCCCCACCCCAGCTGCCAACACAGAAACAGTATTTTTTTTTCCCCTTGTTCTGTCTCTAACTTCAGACCTCTAGCCAGATGATAGCTCTATACAGAGAGGGCCCAGGCTTTTTTTTTCCCCACATACCTCACCACTCTTAGCCCAGGTCTAGGCAGAGCAGATGTTCAACAAAAGCATCCTGGTTTCCCTGGAGGGACAAAGCTCAGAGCAGCAGAGTGCCCGGAAGGATTAACTTCGGCCCCTCCCCAGGTAGGACCCTGGCCCATTTAGAGGGAGCCCATGTCCCTGTACAACAGACCTTGGCCTGTGGGCGGCAGGCTTGGAAGTTCTGCCTTCTTGGTAAGCAGAATTCACCGGCTCACTTTTCTGGAGATGTGCTCCATTCTAGGGTCTGTTTTGGGCTGAGGGAGGGCATCCTTCTTTAGGGCTACTGAGCCCTTGCTCTGGGGGCTACTTTCATCTATTTCTGCTCTTTGGCAGATGACGCCCCATATGGCAGAGTAGTTCTGCTGTGTCTGTCCTTCACGTGGGATTAGGCAGTGGTATCTTCCCTTAACCTTTAGGGCGGGTCTGTTTTTTTGACCTTTGCTCTAACCCCTCCTTCACTAAGGAGCATGGGAAGTACACTTTGAAGACAGAGGCAGCTCACTGCGTGTAACCCCTTAGAGCAGTGTTGCCAGACCATGTGTCCGATGGTCTTTATCAGATCATTCCCTTTATTCCCACCGTTCTTTGAGTCCAGTCGTCAGAGATTTGAAAGTTTAGGTCCAAGGAAGTGAGGCAGGTCAAAAGCGGGGGACTGAGCTCTAGCAGTGCCTTTGAAGGGGCAAAGGAAGGGGGGGCTTTTTTTTTTTTTTTTAGTTCTTTCTTCCCAGTGACCACTCATAAGCCCTAATTAAAATTTGAGGGTTTTCCTACAGATTCCCCTCAGGCTTTTAAATGAAATAATTTAACAAATATTTATTGGGTGCTAATGACATGTGCCATTATTTCAAGACTTCAGAGAAGTACTCAGTGTGATCTCTGTCTTCAAACAGCTTCTGGTATAATTGGAAAGACAAGGGACACGTGGCAAAGGCCAGGCCAGGCAGGTTTTAAGTGCCAGAGGAAGGGCACGCCTGCTAAGCAGCAGATCAGAGTTCTCGGGAGGGAGAGAAACACTTGGGATAGATCTGGTCAAGAGAAGCCTTCCTGGAAGAACTGAGATTTGAGTCAGGCCCCTGAAGGACATGAGCTTTTCTTACAGTAGGTGTTACAGCAGTCTCCCGTTGGAATAGGTCTGTATTGCACATTTTTAACACATTCACCACCAACAGTGTTAGGATCCTGGGGATGAGGTTATTTAGTTCCTAGATGTTCATCAGAGCATTGTTTATAATACCAAGGATTGGGGACCACCTAAATATCCGACGATGAGACATTGGTTGACTAGCCTATGACCTCCCATATTCCCCATATTATGGAATAACCATGCAACCATCACACATCATTTTTGCAGAAATTCACTAATTGACATAAAAAATATTCACAATAGATTGGTCAGTGAAAAAAAGTCAGGTTCCAAAATAGTATGTCCGGTAGGAGTTCATTCGTATTTGTTAACATAGTAACATGCTAGAACGTGACGGTTTTATTAATTTTTTGGCTTATCCGTTTTCTGATTTTTTTGCTACATGTCCATTAAGTACTCAGTAAGATAACTTCTGATGTATTCCCTCTTTTTTCAATAAGAACTGGAATGTCCTATAACAATTGTGGGTGGACTGGTCCAGTGGAGTCACCTGTCCCTTATTCTGTGGGGATGATTGCTCTTGGTTCACACTGGTGTTCAGTTCCTGAAAAGACCAAGTTATCTGGCAGGGACGGGAGGTACTGGGGAGCCTGCTCATTTCCAGAGAGCGATGCCTGAGAGGAAGCCTCCAAGTGCTCCTTCTAGTTGTGGGAACCTGCGTATTTCCTAGGCATGCGGCAGCTGGAGCTGAATTGCTCCTGTTGGCATATGTGGGAGCTCTATTTTTTTAAATCCAGCCTTCTTTATACTTTGCATTCTAGTCAGGGAATCACTGCTGCCCACTGTCTAGCTAATTACAGTGCTGGGAAGAAAAAGGTGTTTGAGATTCCAAGCCACTGAGAAGAGCTTACAAGGCAAGAGTGATAGAATGCATCTTTTGACAGTAGTGTTGGGGGACAGCGTCTCTGTTCCCCGAAAAGCTCATTCTGATGACCTCTTTGGTCTGGATGCTGTCTGTCTCAACAATAGCTGTCATCTGAATGTCACTTTAGGAGATTTGGGTGCTTGCTTTTTCTTCCCTCCTAGCAGGTTTGAGATTAATGTGTACAGTATTTTAATTTGAATGCTAATTAGTATTTTTTAAATACCCCTTTTATCACATCATTTCCCAAATCTAAAACCTTCCGTCTCTCATTGCCTCTAGCCTCAAGTCCAGACTCCTCAGCCTGGCCTTCCACATTCTAACCCAACCCCCGTTCACACCCTTATTCCCACTACTGGCCTTCTGTAACCCTTTGCAGTTCGTCGGAGCCCATCCGTTTATTCGCTGGCCCCAAATATATTTGCATACTGGCTCCTATATGCCCCCTCTCTGAATTGCCCTCCCTTGTCTTCCAAGTCTGTTCTACTCTTCTTTCCCAGGCTGGCTCAAGTCTTTCCTCCTGAAGTCTTCCCAGACCCCTTGAGTGCACAGTGATCCCTCCTGTGCTTTATAAATGCTTTTAGCACTATGGTCTGTACCAGCCTGTACCATTCTATTTGGCATTCTAAAAAATTGTGGTAAAAAACACATAACATAAAATCTCCCATCTTAACCATTTTAAAGTGTGCAGCTCAGGAGTGTTAAGTCTACTCACATTGTTGTGTCACAGATCTCTAGAATTTTTCATCTTGCAAAACTGAAACTCTACACCCCACTTCGTTTTATTTTTTGGCATTTTTATCAAGGATCAAGGATCCTGCTGTGATATCATAAATGCTGAACTGTTTATTTCAAGTAGCATTCAGTGAGTTCCAGTGTTCCAGGTAAGTCCTCGGTAGGTTCTAGGGGAACACGAAGCTAGACGAGACGCAGCCACCAAGCACAAAGTGTTCACAGTTGTTATCGAACAAGAGTTTGCCGTGTCATTTGTGTATGTCTCATCTCCCTAAGTAGGTGATATGGGAGGGATCTTGCTATGAGCCACAACAATTCCTGTTTTGGAACAAGAGAGAATGCTAAATAAATGCAGATTTGGTCCCTGGATCCCCTATGACACCCAGAATAGGGCTAGGCATCCACTTACTGTGTGTTGTTTGGTAATTGCATGTGCTGATGTAAATGTGTTCTTGAGCTATTTGAGGGGTCTCTATGTGCTCCTAACTAGACTGTGAATTTTTTAAAAGAAAGAATCTTGCCTGTTCTTTCATAACAAGGTTACTCTTATTATTTTGTTTTACAATAAACACAATATGTACTTGTCAAAGAAGTAAAAAAGCAGAAAATACAGACAAGCGAAAGAACATAAATATCAGTAATCGATGTAGTTTCACTCACCCAGAGGTAACTGCTGTGAACTCTGTGCTCTGTCCTTCCAGATATTTGACTCTTCAGATTTGGACACACAAACAGATGCATTTTTTAAACTTAATTAATTAATTAATTTATTTATTTATGGCTGTGTTGGGTCTTCGTTGCTGTGCGCAGGCTTTCTCTAGTTGCGGCGAGCGAGGATTACTCTCTGCTGTGGTGCACAGGCTTCTCATTGTGGTGCTTTCTCTAGTTGCGGAGCACAGGCTCTAGGCACGTGGGCTCAGTAGTTGTGGCTCTTGGGCTCTAGAGAGCAGACTCGGTAGTTGTGGCGCATGGGCTTAGTTGCTCTGCGGCGTGTGGGATCTTCCCATACTAGGGCTCAAACCCATGTCGCCTGCATTGGCAGGCAGATTCCTAAGCACTGCACCACCAGGGAAGTCCCTGGATACATTTTTAAACAAAAATAAAATCCTATCATGGATACATACTCCTTTTATCAGTTTAGTATATCTTTACCTGTCATTAGACAAATTTCTGTAATATAATTTTGATACAATAAATGTTTATTAAAGACCTACACTGTGCCAGGCACCAATTTAAATGTTAGGAATAAAACAATGAACGAAACTTGCTTAAAGTTTACATTAAGGGTTGGGATGAGGGGAGATGATAATAAATTAAATGAGCAGAATAACTCCAGATTCTGATAAGGGTTATTAAAAACAAGTGATGTGAGGGTGTCTGGGGAACTACTTTAGATCAGATGGTCCAGGAAAGTCTCTTTGAAGAAGGAAATGGTGAATTAAGACCTTAATGATGCTGGAAAGTTATGATGTAGAGATCAGGGGGAAAAACATACCAGAAAGAAAGAGCAGCTAATTAAGGACCAAAGCTTGAGAATAAGCGTGGCATGTTTGAGGAACTATTAAGAAAGCTACTGTGCCTAAAAGAGAGTGAGGAAGAGGGAAACTGTGTATTAAGTAAAAGGGGGGTGTAGATGGGACTTTTTGTAGGGCCCTATTGGGCCTTGTAAGCCCTGGTCAAGACTTTGGATTTTATCCTAAGGTCAGTGAGAAGCTGTTGGGGGAAAGTGAGATGATCGGATTTGTTTTAGGAAGTTGCTCTCCATAAATGTAATTCACCTCATTAACAGATTAAAAGAGACAAAATCCCCACTTCATTATCTCATTAGATTCAAAGAAAACTCTGATAAAAATCAACATCCAAAAGAGGAAAACACCATACAACAAGTGAGCTGGTGTCCTCACCAAAGAGATTACAAGAGGGGGAAAAAAAAGAGATTCGAACTACATATTTAAAAATTAGGTAAATGCTTATTACCAAGTGAAAGAAACCAATCTGTAAAGGCTACATATTGCATGAATCCACCTGTGTGACATTCTGGAAAAGGCAAAACAATGGAGACAGTAGAAAGATCATTGGTTGCCAGGGGTTGGAGCAGGGAGAAGAATGAATAGGCAGAGCACTGAGGATTTTTAGGGCAGTAAAAATACTCTGTATGATACCACAGTGATGGATACTGTCATTATACATTTGTCCAAACCCATAGAATGTACAATACCAGGAGTGAACTATAATGTAAACTGTGGACTTTGGGTGGTTATGATGTGTCAATATAGGTTCATCAGTTGTAACAAATGTACTACTCTTGTGGGGGATGATGATAATGGGGGATGCTGTCCATGTGTGTGGGCAGAGCATATGGGAAATCTCTGTGCCTTCCCCTCAATTTTGCTGTGAACCTAAAAACTGCTCTTAAAAAAGGAGTCTTTTCTTTAATACGTCTATTAAACTTTCAAAAAAACTTTTATATTGGAGTATAGTTGATTAACAACATTGTGTTAGTTTCAGGAGTACAGCAAAGTGAGTCAGTTATGCATATATATGTATCTATTCTTTTTCAAATTCTTTTCCCATTTAGGTTGTTACATAATATTGAACAGAGTTCGTTCCCTGTGCTATACAGTAGGTCTCTGCTGGTTATCCATTTTAAATACAGTGGTGTGTACATGTCAATCCCAAACTCCCTAACTATCCCTCCTCCCCACCCTTCCCCCCCCCGCCCCCCTGCAACCACAAGTTCGTTCTCTAAGTCCATGAGTTTGTTTCTGATTTGTAAATAACTTCATTTGTATCATTTTAATAAAAGGAGTCTTAATAAAAAATAAAAGGTAAATTAGGCAAAACTAAACCATAGTGTTTAGGGATTCATTTTGGGGTGATAAAACTACCCAAACAAGTAAGGAGGTGATTACCGAAAAGTCAAGAGAACAGTTACTCTTAGGTAGGAGGAGGGAGGGGCTTATATGGGAAGGGACACAAGTGGGGCTTCTGGAGTGGCTAGTTTTATCTTCATTAATGGATGATAGTTACAAAGGTGTTAGTGTCTCTCTCTCTCTCTCTCTCTCGCTCTCGCTCTCGCTCTCGCTCTCGCTCTCGCTCTCGCTCTCGCTCTCTCTCGCTCTCTCTCTGTTTCAGGACCAAGGAAAGACTTTCCTGAAGTGTTAGTCTTATAATAATTAAGCTGTATATTTCTTTTCTGCTGTTTTCTACCTTAGTGTTAGTTTAGCTGTAAAAAAAGTTTTTAAAAATCAACAACCATTCATGATAAAATGGAATGAAAGGGAACTTCCTCACCAGATAAGAGTGACTATAAAAATACTACAGCAAACAAATTCTTAAATGGGGAAATTTTGGAACTATTCACTTTAAAATCAGGAAAGAAACAAAAGTGCCCATTATCACCAGTGCAAAAATGCAAGAAAAAGAAATGAGAGACATACAAATTAGAAAGGAGGAAATAAAATAGTCATTATTTGCATTGTGTGTCATTATTTGTATAGAAAACCCCAAACAATATACAAATTATTGGAAATAATAGGATTTAGCCAGTTAGCTTTATATAAGATTAATATGTAAAAGCAATTTTATTCTATACACCAACAGCAAGCTAGAAAACATAAAGAGAAGAATTAAAAACATGATCAGACAAAACGAAATACTTAAGAATAAATCTAACAAAAGGTGTACAAGTCTTCTACAGAAAAAAGTGTGCAATTTCATTGAGGTATTAAAAGGAGAACTAAATAACTGCAGGGAGATGCCACACTCATAGATAGGAAATTTTTATATCATAAAGATGTCAGTTCTCCAGTTCTCCCCTATTTGTCCTACAGGTTTCAATTAAAACCCCAACAGGGTTTTTCATATTACTTGATAGGATTTCTGAAATTCTGAAAAAGAAAAGTACGAGGGAAGACTTGCCCTACCAGATATCAGGATTTATTATGAAACTAAGGTAATTAAGACAGTGTGTGGTATTGGCACAAGGATAAACAAATTGACCAATAGAGAGTTCAGAAACAGACTCACATAGATATGGAACTTTGGTATGTGGCAGAAGTAGAGTGCTAAATCAATAGGGAAATAAAGAACTGTATAATAAATGGAACTTGAAGAAAAATCATATGTAAAAAGATGAAATTGGATCCCTCCCTCACACCGTATACAAAATATCAACTCCAGATGGTTTAAGAATTGAAATGTAAAAAAACCCCACAACTTTACAACTCTTAGTAGAAAATATAGGTGATTCCCTTTTACAATTTGAGTAGGGAAAGATTTTAAAATAAGTCACAAAAATGTTGACTACAAAAGAAAAATAGATACATTTGACCATATTAAGAATTTTTATATATCAAAAGACACCTTAAAGAAAGTGAAAAGACAATTTACAGACTGGGAATAGGTCTTTGCAACACACACAACCAGGGAAGGATTAATGTTAGAAATACATAAAAATAACTCGCACAAATTAAGAAAAGTACTAACAACCCAACTGAAAAAAAAAAAAAAGGATGAATGGCATAAGAAGCATTTCACAGAACAGGAAACACTTAAGATCAATAGAAATATGAAGAGATGTTCAACATTGTCAGTGATCAAGGAAGTGCAAATTAAGACTACAATTAAATAACTTTTAGCACCCATTTGATTGGTAAAAATTTTTAAGTTTTGTAATATTAAGTGTCGGAAAGGAGGTAGATTCACAGGCTCTTCAAAATTGCTGATGGGAGTGTAAATTAGTGAACAATTTGGAAAACAGTTAAACATTCACATACCCTAAAATGCAGACATTCTGCTCCTAGGTACATATCCAAGAGAAACTCTTGCATATATATAATAAGTGGACCAAAGATAGTGCATGTCACATGTTTTTTTATTAAATTAAAAATAACTTTAATAAAATATGCATATTTAGGAATTCTTATAGATGCAATAACACTATATAAAAAATTTAAAAAGGGAATGAGGATTCAGGGTGATGGCTGCCTGGCCTGGGAGAAGGTTAGGAGATGGGATGGGTGGGAGCCAAATGGTTAGATGCAAGTGATGGTCAAGATCCTAACTTTTACATTAGGTGGTGGGTTTACAAGTGCTTATTACATTAAAACAAAAACAGTTACCTGGGTAGCCAATCAGCAAGCTCGCCAGCCCTGGCGGCTATGTGGGCAATGGGTTGAAGGGGGTAAAAGTAAAAGCAGGGTGACCAGTTAGGAGGCTAAAGAGTAGTGCAGGGGAAAGGGGGTGCTTTGTACTCAGATGATGGCAGGTGTGTTGGAGAGTAATAGAATAAGAATACATTTGGGAGGTAAGGGAGGACTTGCTCTGATGGCTTAGATGTAGGAGGTAAGGCATATTCTATTCCACAAAGCTACCATAATTTAACAATCTGCTCACGTAGTCCAGATTGTTTACAATATTTTTTTGCTTCATAAAAAGTCTAAAATGAACATCCTTGTAGCTTAATCTTCATACATCTTGAATTAATTTCTTTCTTTTTATCTTGAATTAAATTCAACTTCCAGAAGTGAAATTGTTATACCAAAGGATATGTGCATTTGATAAGGCTTTTGATACCTGCTACCAAATTACCTTCCTGAAAGGCTGTACTGTTTCAGCTCCCACTAGCAGTATGAGGCATGACCCACCAGGGAGGCTTGTTCCATCCTTCTCTTCTCCATCAAGAGCTCTGAGTTCAGAATGGTCTCACTGCAGCTGAAGGAATGTGTATCTTCCTAGTAATTTCCCCAGGAAGGGTTTTTTTGTGTTTGCTTAGTCTCCCTCTGGCCAGGATCCTTACCATTCAGAGAATATTCCCTGCTTCCTGCAGTGGGCATCCTTAGAGCTTTGGACTCCTGCATGGGGTCTTTCTCTGGAGTATGCAGTCCAGGATGTGAGATGGCATAATCTCCCTCTCCTTGGGAAAGACTCATAATACATGTATCAAAGAGATCCCTTCCCTTCTTTTCTGCACGGTCTTCCACTCAGACTCTGCCCACCCCCAGCCCTTAAAGACCCTTGGGAATTTCTAACAAGTCTGGGAGTTTTTCTGAATCACTTGGGTAAAGGTTAAGCAGGCATATATAAAAGAATTAATCAATTAATTACTAAAATTCATGTCCTCACAGAGCCTCTAGAGCTGCACTGTCCAATACAGTAGCCACTAGAGACAATTTAAATTGGAATTTAAAGTAATTAAAGATAAATAAAATTTTAAAATTCAGAGTCTCAGTTACACTAATCACATTTCAAGTGCCCAATAGCCACATGTGGCTATGGTCACCATATTGGACAAGACAAACATGGAACATTTCCCTTGCCACAGTAAGTTATATTGGACAGCACTGCTGAAGTTGGGTTGCTCAGGAAATATTCCCAGCAGTCATTTTAGGTGTGGGGTTGGGATGGTCAGTGAGGGTGGGTGAAAGTTATTGGTATCAACCAATATGACTTGCTAGATTTCTCCTTGTTGATCCAGAAATCAGTTTTCATCAAATCTAGGTTCTTTTTACCTTTTCTTCACTGGCCCTGAGCAGGGGACTCCAGTTCTGTCACAGTTATGTCTTAAGAACTGTGTGTAGTGTGTTTTATAAGAGAAATCTGGTGGCTAATTCATGACATTGACCAAACTAGGCCAAAGCCCTTTTCCTCCAGTGCATGGTCCTGGAAGGGAAATCGCGGGGGCCACACCTGATGTGCAAACAGCCTGAGGTCTTGCCAGGGTTTGCAGTGGTCCTAAGGAAGAATGCTAGACTGGAGCCAGAAATTCCTTCCTTCCTGTTACCTCAGTTTCTTCTTGTGCAGGATGAGGATGGAGCTGCATCCTAAGATGCAAGAAAGGAGTGCTTAGGGGTAATGATGCTCCAGGTTCTGTCTTTCTGCTACCCTAGAGCTGTGCTCAGCATCTGCCCATGTCTAGACCCTGCATATGTCCAGACCCTGCTGTGAGAAGCAGCTCTTCCCAGTGGCCTAAACATAGCCCTGGGAGCCCCAAATGCCACATTCGAGTCTTGGCTTGTGCACTGACTCACGGTATGACTATGTAAGTCTCTTCACCTCTCCTCTCCTCCTAATGGGTCATCAGGGGTAGAGGAAGGGTACTGGCCCTGAGTCGCCTCCCAGAGAGGAGCTAATTAGGACTCATTGAGGCAGAGAGGTGGCAGGCTGAAAGGACAACGGAGCGTCTCTAGATAGGGCTGAGGAGGGGCCTGGCTTTCACGCTGCCCGGGCAAACTGTCTGCTGAGACCTGGAAGCCTAGGATCCGTTAGCTTCAGAAGGTCTGTAGACAAGAATTATGAATGAGAGTATGTGGGTACAAGCCTGCGTGCATTTTTCTGCGGAGGGTCCATATCTTTCATCAGGTTCCTAGAGAGTTAAGTAACCATCAAGACATCAAGAGGTTCTGAATCATTACCTTTGGAGGTCTGACTGCCTGGCCCTGTGGGAACTGAGGAGAGGAGCTGCCATTCCTGCTTGGAGAGGGGCAGTGAAGACCAGGCTTCCCCGGGAGATCAGAGGGCAGCTGTTTTGAGTGAAGCTCTTAGAACCACCCCTGCAGAAGGGCCCAGCCAGCAAGTATTTAATGAGCCCTTATCAAGGCCCAGCACTGTCAGCCCCCTGGGGTGGAACTGAAATGCTCTTCGGCTCATTTTCATCTCCCATCCGCTACCTCTGAGGTCTGATGTTTGGTCCCAAGTGAGGATTTTTATCTGTGTGGGCACAACCTAGAAGACAAGGCTGGAGTGCATGTGCCCGTGAAAATAGTCATGTGAGGAGGCCGTCTGGGGAAGCAGAAGGGATCTTAGGCTGGGTCTGAGGGCACCTGGGTCCTGATTCTGATGTCGACCTTAAATCAATCACTTTGTGACATTGGTTGTCACTTAGCTTCTCTGTGCTTGTTACGCCATCTGTAAAATGGGCTAACTTCCCCTGTCCTAATACTGACGGTGGCTGTTTTGAAAAATAAAAAGGAATTTGACAGAAATTAGCATTTGTTATGTCTTCTTATTTTAAAGTTAATAAATGCTCATTGTAGGAAACATGGAAGACCCAGAAACAGATCACGAAAAAAAGGAAAATCATTCACAATTTCACCATGCCGAAATAGATCCTCTTATGAAGTCTTGGAATTTTCCTTCCAAGTCATTTTTCCATGTATACATTTTTTCTTCCTTACTAGATCTTAATGTTCATATAATTGTATATACTGCTTTTCTCCCCCATTATTATAAAGTATTATAAATTACCCAAGCCGTTAATTGTTCTTCAGAAACCTGATTTTTAATGGCTGATGTTCCATCATTTGAAAGAACCAAACTTTTTATTTAACAAATCCCCAAGTGTAGGCTGCTTATAAATTATTAAATATTTCATTATTGTAAAGAATGCTATGTTGAACAACCTTGTATTTAAATCCCTGTACTCATCTCTCTTTCCTTACAGTAAATTCTTAGAAATGGACCAAGCATAAAGTGATACACTCATAAATCTTCATAAAAACAATAGATAGAAGTCATAAATATTAGTTAACATAGTTGAAATAAAGACATATGCACAGATATCCAAGAAAAGTATAGGTAGCCATTCCCTGTGAGGTCCTAAAATTAATGTACATCCAAGTTTACTAAATAATTATCCCATGTTATGTTAACCATAAAAATCACAATTCTCAGATCATTATGTCATAAGAACAAGAAACTTTCTGACTTCTTGTCATCTGAATTTTCAATGAGGAGCATACGATGGATTGTGAAAGCCTTTATTTAGACTATATGTGAATTAATAAAACTGAATGGTTTTTAATGTGTTAAACTTGATGTGTAATAAATGAAATGTTAGCCTGCCACCAAAAAAAGAGAGCTGATACTATATATACAGTATATGATACAACTGCACAGCATTGATGAGAATGATGATGAATACCAGTTTATTCATCATGAATTTATATCCTTATACACCCATTGCAATAGGCATTTCTGTGTATGTGAGGTGAATGTCTCCATGATCCTGGTGCGGAGGTATGGGTAAGGGTAGGGGTAGAATTTTGCAATAGAATTTGTGCCTATTTCTCTTTTTTAGAATTGCCTTATGCCAGGAAAACAAATCATTTATGGTAAGAAAGTTTTCAGTATGACAGGGCAGGTGGTTTAGGCAAAGCATCATTAAAAAAGAACAAACAAACAAGTTCTCGCCTACGTGTTTGAAACTCTGGGTTCCAGTCCACACCTTACAGAAATTGTTAATAACGCGAGCAGGTCACATTATCTCCTGGGCTTGCGGAGACGACATGAAGGAATGTTGTGAAGATGACATGAAATTGTGTGTGTGTGAACTCACTAAAGATGTAGCAGTGCAGGAAAAGTTGTTCTTTTGCCTTCTCTCATAATGAGATTGCGGGCTGGTGGGAGGAGGAGAAACAAGAGAGAAAACAGAGGAAATGAAGGCAAGCGTCTGAGAGACTGAGGGAGGCTGGAAAACCTCACGAGGAGCATGTTCGAGGCCTGGCATAGAATCGACCTGAGGAGGAGCAGCCCCAGGATGGGCCAGGCCACCCTTTAGGCTGGGTCTTGCCTTGGGTCAGCTCTGTCCCGGGGACCACTCCCAGCCTAAAGCCCTGATGCATCCCAAGAAACAGAGACCTTTCTCATTTGTCCCTGGGTGCTTTGGGATTCCACCCTCTGGAAGGCAGTTTTAGTGGCTTGTCTGGTCAAACTCACAGCCACCTTCTCTTTCAAGTCTTAAGATAGGCTGCGTCCTGGGCTGTGGGAACGGGTCAGGGAGGCCACTCTGATCCGTCTGCTTACCTCCAGCTCAGCAGCTGGGAAGCTCCTCACGGAATATCTTGTATGACATGGGTCTTGCCTGTCCACAGGAATGTGCAACACTCTCCACCCGCGGTGGCCAGATACCGAGAGTCATAAACAGAGGTCGTGGTACTGAGCAGTTGGGCCAGTTAATCCCCCAGACGTCAGGGCTCGGCCTGGCAGAGATGGGAGTGGGGCTGATAAAGCCTGATGAAGGGGAGCCGCAGGAGGACACAGATGCAGAGCGGGTGGTATGTACCCCTGTTAAGGCAGCTCATAAAAGTTACCCTTTGCTTCTCAGTCAGCTGAGAGTCTGTAGACAGAAAGGCTGGTCTTCAAAGCCTGTCCTGGGGAAAAGCAGGCACCTTGCAGGGGGATGGGAGGAGGATAGAACCTAAAAACTGAAAAGAATTACTGGGGTTCACTGAGCCCATCCTGAGCCAGGAGAGACACAAAGGACATGGTCCCGACCCTCAAAGAACTTAAACCTGGCTGTACAGTCCTGACAGGCACTCTGCTCGTCATCGTGCCGCTCCTCTGTTCTGGTTGACTATGACTTCAAGAAAAGCATCTAATGAGCAATAGGAGATGCTATAAACAGGCTCGGTCATGTGGTGCAGGCTAGGAGTGCTGTAGGAGTTCAGAAAAGGCAGAGATCCGTGTGGACTGAGGGATCAGAAGAGGCTTCAGAGAGAACAGGGCCAGGGCCCAGTGCCTGAAGGTTCAGATCTGCTGTCAAGAGGGAGGGAGGAAGAAGGGAGCGGTGTTAGTGAAGATGGGCGTCTGCCTGGACAGCGATGAGGCTAGTCCACCCGGTACCCAGGATTGTGTGGGGATGCTGGGGGTGGGGGAGCAGTGGGAGGGCAGGGAGGCAGCCAGATTGTAGACTGCTTCAAATTCTAGGCAGAGGAGTTTAGTCTTGACTCTATAGCAAATACTGCGTAGAAGGTATCCCTAGTGTGAGGAAGTGTAGAAAGCCATGCCTTGCTGGTTACTCCCATGGAATTAATTCCTTTTGCCCTCAGTGAGGCTTCCCAACCTCTTCTGAGAGCCAGGCTGTACTGTGGCTGGCACAGCCTTGGGGATGGCCACAAGCCCCTCCGTCTCCAGCAGGACCTATACATATGGCTGCATCTCCATTCTCCCCTGCACTCCTGTCTCGAGGTTGGCAGGCTAGGGCTTGTCAGCATCAGGGGCGGAGGGGAGGGCAGACATATTCGGGGCTTGCTCGGAGCTTGGCTCTGTGCGGGAGCACAGACATGAACAGGACCCAGCCTCTGTCTTCGGGGCTTACAGCCTGGTAGCACCAAATTCAGTACCACACGCTGAGCTTGACAGGCGGCTCCCTTTAGGCTTCCTAGAGCCTGCAATGCTGAATGGGGTCTTCCTCACAGCACCCTGGAGCCAGGGCGCCCTAGATGGCATTCTGGGACCTGCTCCTTTACTACTTCCTTATTCTTGAGGGACCTGGGTTAGAAGGAGAACTTCAGTTGGGTTCTACCAGCCCCCTGGACTCTCTCTGGCTTAGCACGCCTGTGTTCAGAGAATGGGGAAGGCCACAGAGGCATGGCTGACGCTGGCCAGCATGGTGGGTAACAGCCCTGTAAGAGTGCCACACGAGGGCTTCCCTGGTGGCGCAGTGGTTGACAGTCCGCCTGCCGATGCAGGGGACACGGGTTCATGCCCCAGTCCGGGAGGATCCCGCATGCCGCGGAGCGGCTGGGCCCGTGAGCCGTGGCCGCTGAGCCTGTGCGTCCGGAGCCTGTGCTCCTCAGCGGCAGAGGCCACAGCAGTGAGAGGCCCGCGTACCACAAAAAAAAAAAGAGTGCCACATGAGGGAGAGCCAGAGCAGGGAGGGAAGTGGCTGCTAGAAAGGCTGGCCCCCTCCCCCATGGCTGCGTAGGGTGGGTAGGCTACATTTTCCTGCCTTGAACTCCAGCCCTCCGTGTGGGAAGAATGATTGAGACCGCTTCTGGGAAAAGGGGCTATTGGAAGAACACGAGGATAGCCAGGGGGCAGGACCCAGGCCGAGATAAGCAGCCCTCTCAAGCTGGGGCTAGCTGCGAGCGGTGGCCTGCACTCAGAGGCCACAGGGCCTGTACAGGGAACGCCGCCTGAATCCTGCCTAGATCAGTCACACCCCGGGAAGCCCTTCTGTGCCCCGCAGTGGGGAGCCACTGCTGATGCTTTGGCCAGCTCTTCACAGCCACAGCTGCACCCCAGGAGCTGTGACTTAGTCTCCGTGCCTCTCCTGCCCCCACAGAGAAGCCTCTACAGAAACCTCTTCTCTGTACAACCAGGCTCCTTGTAGGGGGTAATCAAGTCAAGAGATGCACAGATTTCAGCCATTTGGGAAAGCAAGGTAGGAGGGAGATTCCCCAGGGAAAGAAGAGCTGCCTGGCGAGCTCAGAAGAGTTTGGGGTTGGGGGAGGATTTGTAGCGCTGGGAGGGAGGGACAGGGAAAGTGACTGGGGGTGGATTTTGTACCGGAGCCAAATGATTGTGGAGACTGGGGTTGGTGTCAGGTGAAGTCCATCATGTCTGAACAGATGGCTCTCTCTCTAGTGAGGCCCCATCCTTTCGAGGCCGTTCTTTCCCCAGAGCTCAGTGGAGTTGGGGTGCTGAAGAGCCCCTGGAGGACTTGGTCTCTTCTTGGAAGGCAGATGATCTTCCTCTTCCTCACCCTTCAAGGACATCTGCCTGGGAGGAGTGGGCCTGGGAATAGGGTGTCTGTCCTAGAGGAGACACCCTGGGAGCAGATTTGCGCTGGGAGCAGAGCTCATCTGCCTGGACGTTCCTGTGTGTCTAAGGATTGAGCTGTTGTTTGCAGAGTGTCTCTTTATCCTGAGGACAGCCTCAAAGGGAGCAAAACAACGTAGAAGGAAAATAGAATTCTGTTTTTTTGGTGATGCAGTGAACATCCTATGAATTAGAGAGAGAAATCTACCCCCCCCCCCATGCCCCAAAGAGCTGGGACTGAATAACTTTGGGAAAACTGTTTGGCTTGATCTGAGGCAGGGCCCCTGCCTCGAGTCAGGGGAGCACTGGGCTGCCTCACCAGAGTGTTCCTGGCTCCCAGAATGGCTGAGTCCTCCCCAATCTGTGGGGAAAGAATCTCATGGGCTGTCATCACCAAATTCATCTGCCTCCAGATGTTCAGGGAGGGAGGGGAAGGAAGAGGCGGTGATCAGCGGAAATGCCGCGGAGGTGACAATGTAGAGGGAGCTTCCATGGAATCTGATGGACCTTAGGGTTTTGTTTTGTCTTGTTTACGGCTTTACCAAATTTCTTAGTTTCCAACAAAATGTCTTCACAGATAGTCCTTCTATTAGTTATCTATCACTCCATAAAAAATGACCTCAAAACTTAGTGGCTTAAAACAACAAACGTTCGTTATCTCACAGTTTCTGTGTATTGAGAATCCAGGTGTGACTTAGCTGGGTGCTTCTGGCTCAAGGCATCTCCTGAGATTGTAATGCAGCTGTCATCCAGGACTGCTTGCATCTCAAGGTCCAACTGGGGCTGAAGGATCTGCTTCTCAGCTCATTCACGCGTTATTGGCGGGCTTCAGAAGATCTGCTTCCTAACTCCCTCACAGGAGCCTCTTCACAGGGCTCCCTTACAACATGGCAGCTGGCTTTCCCCAGGACAAGCAATCCAAGAGGGAAGCCACAGTGTTTTTATACCCTAATCTCGGATACAACATCCTGCAATTTACCAATGTCTGTTTGTTAGAAGCAAGTCAGTAAGTTCAGCCCACACCCAAGGGGAGATATTACACAAGGGCATGAATACCAGGAGGCAGGATTATCTTAGAGGCTGGCTGCCCCAACTCTCATTTCAGCCTTACAACACCCCCATGCTGTAGACAAGGAGAAATAGTCCACCAGTAAAGAGGAAAAGGAGCTCTAGAGAGGGGAGGGTATCTGCCCAGGATCACAGAGAACCAAGTGGTAGATTAGAATTTGAACCTCTTTGTCTGTCTGACTTCAGATCTAGTGGTCTTTCTCATCAAGATGCCTTGACGCCTGTCAAATCCACTGCCCCCGGTTAGGAGTTGGAGCAGATTTGAGTTGACTGAGCATCAGGGACGTTGATACTGGCTGATTTGCTGCTTGATTCTTTCTGGCTGTTTCCAGATTCTCAGGGACATAGCTCCTAATCATTCTCTTCTGTAACAATCACAACTTCTATTATACTCCTTTTTATTTTTTTTTAAATAAACCTTTAATTTAGAAGGTTTATTTAAAACCTTCTAGAGAGGTTTTAGAAGGCCAGAGAGTTCCCATATATCCTAACCCAGTTTTCCCTATTATCAAGATCTCACATTAGTATGGTACATTTGTTACAATTAATGAACCAATGTTGACACATTATCATTAGCTAAAGCCTATCTTTTATTCAGATTTCCTTATTGCTCCTATGTAATTGAGCCAGGCACTGGGTTATACATTATTTTATAAATCTCGGACCAATTCTATGATGTTGGCACTATTAATATCTCTTTTTTACAGAAGAGGAAAGTGAGGCACAGAGATTAAGTAACCTGTCAAGATCACAGAGCTGTGCAGAAGCCAAGTGAGCCTTTGAACTGTGGTCTCCCTCACCCCCATGTAGTGCCCTCAACTATTTATGCATCTCTTCCTCTCTCTCATCCCCTGACTCCTGCTTCTAGGAAGGGAATTATACACGTAAGCACGAACATCTGGCCCTGCTCGTAAGGCTTAAGTTTATGGGAAAGATAAGAGGATGCCAGGAGACTGTTTCAGTGGCTCCTCCTTTAGCCTCAGCTTTCTCATCTGTGGGCTGATAGGATCAGATTAATGACCCTGGGTCTCTTCTGCATCTGACTTTCTGCAACCCTGTAGGTCTATCCCAGAGCCCTGTCCAAAGGATCTGGGGGCTGCTGGTGGGAAAGTTGGGAAGGAGGTGGGTTCTGCTTCCCAAGCACAGAGTGTCACTGGCATCTGGGAAATGAGCCTGCAGATGGGTGTGATAGATCTGTCATTGTATAAGATTGAACCACCTGGCTGTCCATGAAGTGAAGACCCCAAGGCTGTCGGCTCTGTATTTGAGCTTATTGCCCTTAACTAGTCCAGGAGCCTTCGGGAATAAGGCTTCTAGGGAAGCCACTCGGAACAATATTTTTCCTGAAACATAAAAGAAACCCACTCTTTGAGGAGGACAAGCGCACTGTGCAAAGAATTTGTTCCTATAAAGGGTGACTTGTCAGCATCCCAGAGGTAGTGTCTCCAAGTGGGGGAAGAACATGGGCTTGATAGTCATATAGACCTGGCCTGCCTCTTGCACACTGGTGACCCTGGACAAGTCTCAATCTCTCTGTGTCTCCATTTCCACATTTGTAATATAGGGAAAATATAAGGATAGCAACCTCATGGAGTTGTTCTTAGGATTAAATGTAATAATTTATGTAAACATTAAACCCAAAATAAATACTTAACAAACAGTAGTTATTTTTAGGATTTGTTTGAATAGTAGACTGATTTTAATTCCAGCTCTAAAAATGATTCTTTTTTTGCCTCTGAGGTCTGTTGCCCTATTGGAGTGCCAAGCAGCCAGAAAGTACCAGTTGCTGAGAAGCAGTGCAGCTCTAGGAGACAGGGGGCTTTGCTCTCACATACTGAGGTGGAGGGGGGAGTGTGTCGAGCTTCTCCATTTAGCTCTTTCTCCACCAGCTGCAAAGGAAGCCTGTAGCTTTGGCAGGACAAACCCAGCCCAGTCCTGACTGCCCCAGCCAGCCTTCCTTGGTGCTGTCTGATATTCCACGGATGGCCCTTGGGCTCTTGAGGGCCACCTCCCCTGTGCGGTGAGGAGGACCGTCCAGAGGGTTCCCCTGCAGGGCACCTCCCTGACCTGGCAAGTGGCTCTGTGTTGGCCTCTTTGGCTCTCCACAGAGAGGCTTGAGTGCTGTGTACCAGCCTGGAGTCCTGGATACTAGGCTCAGTGGGGGTGTGTGAGAGCAGGCCCTCCATGACAGTAGGACCGGGGCAGAAGGTGAGGCCTGGCGGCGCCACACAGATGGGTCAACTCCTCTAGCAGGAGGCTCCCATCTGTGCCTCTGAGGCCCCAGGCGCTAGCAGAATAGAGACAAAGGGAGCTCACTGTGAGTAGTTCTTGCAGTGCCGGGAAAGGTGTTTAGACCAGGTCCTTTCTTTTCATTTTTCACTGGAAGGCACAGCACCAGAGAGGCTGGACTTGATTTTGATTCCAAGTCCACTGTTGCCTGGGGTTAGAATTGGCTGAGTGATTCCAAGAGAGTTAAGAATGGGGAGGGTCAGGAACATTAGTATATTACTGAGGGTGGCCTGGACATCCATACCTAGGTGGTGCACATGATAGATAGGCATTTGTAACACACCCATGAGGCGCTTGTGTATCTGTGTTCAAGAAACCTCTTTTCCAGAGGGAGGTTGGCTGCCAGCCCACTTAGGAGGCTCTTAGCTCACATACAGACCAGGAAATGGGTTTTCCACATCCAAGGAACACTAACCGCGTCTAAGGAGTCATTCCGTGGGCCTGTCCCCCTCTGGATTTAGGAAGGAAGAGGCCTAGACCTGTGGCCTGGCAGCCAAGGCCCCCTAACGGGAGGAGCCCCCAGTGAGGGCCCATTTAGAGAGCCGCTGTCCCCGGCCTTGGTGCTGAGAACAGTTGGTCCTGAGGATTAGGCCACTTCTGAGGCTGGTGTGGGGAAGAGAAGTTGAGGGTGGTGACAGCTGGGGAAGAAGAGGAGGCTGGATTGTGAAATGTTTAATTTAGTCTCTGACTGACAGGAAAAAGCTATTGGTAAATTATTCTATTAAAAAATATATAATTATGACCCTAGCTGACCGTGCGGTTGCCTTGCTTCTGCCCCCAGCCCTTCAGGGAGCCCCGATCTCTGCTACCTCCCCCATTGCTGTTTTACGGTGGAGGTGTCAGCTCATGACACTCAGATTCATGTGCTGCCGACCCAACCCAGATCCTTTCTTTGCTGGCCCAGGGTCTTCTTCCCTTCCCCTGGCTCAGAGCGACCCATGTGGTTCATGCCTTTTGGAGTACCCTGTTGCCTATGGTGTGTCCTCACTTTGGGAATGGGGGGAGGGGAAGAGGAAAGCGGGGAAGGTTGACTCCTTGCCACGTTATAGACTTTGTGGCAGTTCTTTTGATGAGGAGGAGGAACCCGAGTGAGGAACTGGAATGAAGCGATTCGGGATGGGAGGTATGTATTTCTGAGCCATGGGATCATTTCTCCTTAATGAAGCCTTTTTATCTCCCAGATCAAACAGGACCAGAGAGTGCTGGATATCTAGGAATTGCCAGGGGCTCCTAATTTTTCTCTTTTTTTTAAATTTAAAAATTACACAAGAAGAGCTTAGTATAGGAAAGTCAGAAAATACAGATGACCAAAAAGGAGAAAATAATAACAAACACTTAAAATCTTACCAACATCAACAAAACTAAGCATTTTGGAGTAAATTTCTCCAGGCCTTCTGCTATGTATAAAAAATTGTTTAAACAATTTTTTAAAAAAATGGGACCATACAGTACCTATTGTTTCATAATTTGCCCCTTTTTTCATTTAGAAGTATATTAGAAACATCTTTCTGTGGCAATAGTTGTATTTTTGTGCCATCATTTTAAAAGGTCACATGATATTTCATTTTATAAATACAACTATAATTAATTTTATCAATTATTTATAATTAGAAATTAAGTTTGTTTTCAATTTTTTGTTATGCCAGTTGTGCTTCTAGATAAAGTTTCCTTAGGATGAATTCCCAGATGGAATTGTAGGGACTAAAGTTATGTACATTTTAAGGCTTTTGATACCTCTTGCTAAATTATAATTCAGAAAGATTATACCAATTTACCTCCACCACCAGTATTTGAGTGCCCATTTCTGCATGCTCTCGCCAATGTGTTTTTTCCACCTTTACAAATCTGATATGTAGAATGTTATTTTATTTTAATTTACTTTGCTTACTATGTAGGCTGAACATTTTAATATGTTTATTAGCATTTTGTATTTCATTTATGTCTTTACCCAGTGTTTTTTTTTTGCGGTACGGGGGCCTCTCACTGTTGTGGCCTCTCCCATTGCGGAGCACAGGCTCCGGATGCGCAGGCTTAGCGTCCATGGTTCACAGGCCTAGACGCTCCGTGGCATGTGGGATCTTACCGGACTGGGGCACGAACCCGTGTCCCCTGCATCGGCAGGTGGACTTTCAACCACTGCGCCACCAGGGAAGCCCCTTTACCCAGTCTTTTATTGCGGTATTTATCTTCTTCTCATTGTTTTACAAGGTTTTTTTTTTTTTTGCGGTACGCGGACCTCTCACTGTTGTGGCCTCTCCCGTTGCGGAGCACAGGCTCCGGACGCGCAGGCTCAGGGGCCATGGCTCACGGGCCCAGCCGCTCCGCGGCATGTGGCATCTTCCCAGACCGGGGCACGAACCTGTGTCCCCTGCATCGGCAGGCGGACTCTCAACCCCTGCGCCACCAGGGATGGCCTGCAAGGTTCTTTTTATCTCGAGTATTAACCTTTATTTTTTTGATATACAGTTTTCCACATTATTATTTGCCTTTAGTTTTGTGACATCCTTTGACACAGAAGATTTACATTTTTTAAAGTCGTAAGCATCAATAAGCATCAATATTTATTTTTGGACTGCCTTTTGATGAAGCTTAGAAAGTCTTTTCTACACCTGTGTTACATAAACATCCACATAAATGTTCTAGTGTTTTATTTAACATTCAAATCTTTTAACCATCCACAAGTTATTTTTGTGTATAATAAGTATGGTATTTAAAAAATTTAGTTAACTTGTTATCCCAGCAGTGTTATCAGACAATATGAAATGTCACTTTCATCCTGTATGTATTTATAATATTACATTTTATACAAGCACTGGCACCCTTAATGAAGCCTCTGTTAGACATTGCAGTTGTTTCTCGCCTTTATAATATGTTCTATCGATCAGTCTATTCTGAAGCCTGATCCACACTTTTAAATTATTGTAGCTTTATAGTACATTTTAATATCTGACAGTGCAAGTTCCCTTTTTTTATTGTTTTTCTGTATTGATGTTTTTCTTGGCTATGCTCATATGTTTATTCTTTCAGATGAATTTGAGAATCATTATGCTCTTGGGATTTTGATTGGAATGGTGTTAAATTTAGAGATTAACTTGGGAAGATTTACATTGTAAAGTACTACATTTTTCTATCAATTCATATCTTTCGGTTTGTTTGTTTCCTTTAGTAGAACTAGAGCATAGTTTTCTATTGGTAGATCTTGTATGTTTTTACTAACTTTATTCCTATCATTTTATGTTTTTAATTGACATTGTTAATGGGATTTTTTTTCATCGTATTTTCTAATTGTATATTGTTCATATACAGGAAAGCACTTGGTTTTTATACATTGGTTTTGTAACTGGAAGGGACACATGCTGTCTTCCAGTTTTTCCTTTGGTGCCAAAGGTGTGTTTGACCTAATTTGAGGCGATTTAATTTCCTTCTGGATCGGGGCCATAGCTCCTCCCAGCCATCCCCTGTGGCCATAGCATAGAGTTTGGGGAAAGAATGGCAGGCACAGTCTGCTCCCTGTCAGCTGCCTCCTAAGGATGGACGTGTTGTGAAACAGATGCCCACCTAGTTCTTTTCCTACTCCAATCCCAGCGATTTGGAAGCTGAGAAACAGAGACTTACCAGCCAGTGAAAAATAGGTGCCACGTCAAAGCTGAGGCAGGTGGAGAGATCACGAGGGAGGTAGCGTGTTTAGATTAAATTTGGTGCCACCCCTGGGAGCTCTCAGGAAACTGTATAAGTGCCATACACTTGGCGTCCGGGATGGCAGAAGGCGTGTGAGGTTATCCTCACTGTGGCCCAAAGGCAGGGCTGGATCAACTTCCTTTCTCCCCATGTTAGAGAAACCAGGGTCAGGAAAGCTCCAGGATGGTGGTATTGCAGCCATGTGCTCCTTCTAAGAAGGGTGGAGATACATTAACCTTCAAAACTTCGGGGCCAAAAAAGAAAAACTGGTTATGGAGACTGTCTTCATTGTTAAGTCTGAAGCAAACACGTTTGGAAAGATGTCGTGGAGAGTGCAGACTAAGGAGTCCCCATCAGGTTTTACACAGTCTACTTTGGTTGAATGAACAGATTCGCTCCGCCATTTCTCTCTGCGTTTTAGCACTTGGGGTTGCCTCCCGGTGATGTACACCCTCTCAACCCTCCCACCGCTCCCTGCCATGGCCACCCCCATTCTTCCTTGCTCCCCACAGGGGTTGAAAGCTGGAGGAGAAGATGGCCCCAGCGGTACTGCAGAGAGGATCAGCCCAGCAGAGGGACACAGGGCTGGAATAGTTAGGGAGAGACATGGAGGCATAGGCGGAAGCAGGGGGCCCATGGACATGGACGTGAACATGGAGGGTTGGAGTGGGGCATGGAGCTTAGAACTCTGTGGTGGCTCTTATTCAGGTCAGGGCCCAAATAAGCCTTGCCTGCATTTTCTGGTGCCTCTCTCTGAGTGTCCTTCCAGTCAAGGTAGGGACATTGCTCTAGTCCTGGTGGTCCTATGAAGGCCACCTCCTTATTATGTAGACTTTTATCAACCAAGTCTTAAAGGTCTGGCCATGTGCCCAGACCTTATCCAAACCAGATCATCTCTTCTATTCCCTTCCTTTTACCACTGAAACCAAATGGAAATCCATGTTCTTTTACGTCTTCCAAAGAAGGAGACAGCACAGCCTTGGTTGTATTTTATTCCAGCGTTTTGGACCATCTTGTTCCCAGAATGTTCTATTTTACAACTAGGCCAATCTTGTAATATCAAACCATTATCCCATGGCATGACTTAGAGAATGTGGAGAACAGGCAGACACCCTTTTTTGGTAGAGCCCTTTAGGACCTTGAAGGATTATTAAGTTTGCCTTTGAACTTTTGCCAGCACAACCAAGTAAAAATCATACTTGTTAGGTGTGGTGTACACTGCCTTGTACACAGTAAAATGATGTTAGTTGTTTTTATGTTGTTATTTATATCGCCATTCTTAGGTCATGATAGCATACCTGGTTTTCAGTATTGTTTAAGTTAAAATATTAACTGGAGGTGTAGAACTGTTCCAATAAGGATAGAAAGGGCACATATGGCCCTCTCCCTTCCTATTTGAGAGGTAAATGTGGTAAGCCAAAGGTCATCATATGTCATTTGGGATGGATCTAAAGGCTCACTACCCCCACTGAACTCTAAAATCTTTGAAGGCACGTGTTGTGTCTTAGTCATCTCTGAAACCTCTGTTGTCTAGCATAAGGTTTACTCAATGCATGTTTGTAAAGAAAGGGAGGGAGCAAGGGAGAAGCCTGTGTGGCATCTCAGCATTGGAAGGGACACTAAGATCCCTGTATAGAAACTGCCCTTCTAGCACCTCCACCAACTAGCGATCGTGCCTTGCCTGCTTCCCCTGAACTTCCACCCTCTGGTTTTATGTCTTTCCTTTTGAAGATAGCTCTGATTCCTTACTTCCTTCTGCCAGATCTAGAACTCACTTCAGACCATCTGTAGGAGACTATGTCAGAGTCATCACGGGTCATTAAAAGTCAAGCATGTTGGCCCTAATCTTGGAGGGTTAAATCAGAATGGTCCTTTCCCAGCACTGCCTCAGGGCCAGAGTCTGCTTCCTGGGTTTGAAGCCTGACACAGCCTCTGAGCCTCTGCTCCAGTGAGTTCCCCTCATTCTCCCCCAGATCAGTGCAGGGGCACATGCTAATCATTTGCCATTTCCTCGGGACCGTATGTATAATGGTCGAGGGTGCAGGCTCTGGAGCCAGAATGCCTGGCTGGTTTGCATCTTGGCCCTGTCCGTTAGTTATTTAACCTTTCTCTCTTTCAGTTTCCTCATTTGCAAAGTAGGATTAACACTGCCTCTCCCCCACCTGCAGGGGCTTAAATGGGTTACTTCATATAAAGTACTGACCACAGTGCCTTGCACATAGTAATCACTAAATAAATAGTAGCTATTATTATCCTTATTAAAGTTGTAGCTCTTCTTGCTCATGCTGTAGAGAGAATTTTGTATAAAATTCTGCCTTAGGGCTTCCCTGGTGGCTCAGTGGTTGAGGGTCTGCCTGCCGATGCGGGGGACGCGGGTTTGTGCCCCGGTCCAGGAGGATCCCGCGTGCCGCGGAGCGACTGGGCCCATGAGCCATGGCCGCTGAGCTTGCGCGTCCGGAGCCTGTGCTCCGCAACAGGAGAGGCCACAACAGTGAGAAGCCCGCGTACCGCAAAAAAGAAAAAAAAAAAAAAATTCTGCCTTAGCCCTGCCCAATATCCTGTGTATATTTCTTGGTGTCTTTGTTTGTCACTCACTAGACGATGAGCACCCTTTGGGGAAGGGTCATTTCTTATTCATTTTTGTTGCCACAGTGCCTGGCATACATCAGGCACTGGAGGAATGTTTGTTTAACAAATGAAAAACCCTGGGTTTCTATTTAGGCTCTGCCACCTACCAGCTGTGAAACTTTGGACAAATCATTTAACTCCTTGGAGCTTGAGTGTTTTCATGTGTAAGATGGGAATAAAAATATGTATCTCTCTGGGTTTTGCAAAGATTAAGGGAGATGATATATGTGAAAGTCTTTGGGAAAAAGGTCCTAGGGGGGAAAAAAGCCTTGTTTGGATAAGGATAATAGAGCTTAAGCTTCCTGAGGGTCGGGATCAAGCTTTGTAATTTATTCCCCTGCATAATCTCCACAGCACCTTACATCTAGTATGGGATTCTGAAGTATTTGACTCCTTAGATAGATGAATGGGTGGTTGGATGGGTGAATGAGCTGAACTGGATGATTGAGCATGTATAATTGTATTGTCTAATCTTTCATGGAAATGAGCTCTGTCTCTTCCCAAATGACGTGAGGACTGGGGTCACGCCTCAAAAGGCTGCACCCTTCCTACTGTAGCCTGGGACAGCAGGCTGCCTAGGGGCTGAGTGATTCCGGGTGGTAGGCTGCTGGGGCTGATTTCGGAAGCTCTGGAACCCTCCGCCCCAGCTTTCCACCAGGTGGCAGGGCACTACCTGGCTGAGCACCGTCTCCAGCATCTTCCTCTTTTCTCCACCAGGTGGCGGGGCAGGCTGTGTCTCGGATGCTGCCCTGCCCTCTGGAAGGGGGTCCCCTCCTCCTGGGCCAAGGCCTCCTGGAAAGCCTAACCTGGCTGTAGGTGCCCCTAGAGGTCTCCTGCTTCCCTCCCAGTTTAGGGCCTGTCGATGTCCCTGCTGCCCTGTGGAGGAGGTGGAGGCAGGCTCTTGGTGGCCCTGCTGTCTGAGTCCTGGCCTGTCAGGGAATTTACCTTGTTGCTCCTCAGGGTGTTATCTAGGATACGGCCTGGCGGGAGCAGGCCCTCACTGCACGTTAGTGGGATGGAGATTCCCGTGTGGATGGCTGATGGATGCTCCAGCTTGGGAGCCACCCCTCCTGCCCTTTCCAGCCTTCCTTCCTCTTTCCAAACCCCTGCAGGTCTTGGAGGGAAGCTGCTGCTGTCTTGCTGGCCCTCCTCCCCCTTGTGCGTTCGTTCCTCCCTTCACACAAGTAGGAGAACGGCCCGGGGCTGGCTTGCAGAGCCGGATAAATGATGAGTTCTACAGGCCTCTTCTCTGTGGGGAGGTTGTTCAAATCCTGGGCTGCTCCTAGCTTCCTGGGGCTCTAGGCCCTAGTTCCCACTCACCCAGGCCCTCTCAGCTCAGGGCCCAGACCAGTGGAGCCCCTTTCTTTTTGTGTTCTGTCAACAGCTGCTTCTAGCTCCTTGACTCCACATCCTCCCTTCTAACCCCTCCTCACACAGTCTCGTAGACATGGTGATCGTGGGCCCCGGCTTGGTATTTTGTCAAGGTGGGAAGGCCTGACAGGAGGGTGTCAGTGCCCACCAGGAAACCACAAGACATTTCCCTTAGACGCCTTGGGGGTCCACACAGCCTCCTCTCCCCTCGATCAAAGCACTGGAAGGACTTGAGAGATCACATGGTCCAGCTCTCCTTTTATAGGTAAGAAAATCGAGGCTCAGAGTTGAAAAAATTTCCAAAGTTACACGACAGGTTGGTGACTGATCTCTGACTAAAAGCTCAGGTCTTCTACGTCTCTGATGAGGCCTTGAGTTACCAGCCTCTCCTTATACGCGTGTCTGCTTCTCTTCACACTGGGTCACTGACTGTTTTCTTCCAGGCCCACTGCATACACGGCAGCAGCATCTTTGCCAGCTTTTGTTCTGACCTGGTGGGAGGGCGCATTTGGCCACCTGTGGCCTTTGTGGGCTGTGGGCTGTGGAAAAAGGAGTCGGGGACTTGTTCTTCGGGAGGGGGACTCTTGGGGGAGGGGAGTGATCTGTATCCTGAGAGCGCTTGAGTGGGTTTTCTATTCCTCTGCCCAGGAGGAACACTTCTTGGGCCTCTGCCTCAAGCCCAGGGCTGAGCAGGATGTGAGATCAGTGGCAATGGTCTCTGAAGGTACTTGGAATCTAGGGAGCAGGTTGACTCTAAGTAGCTCCCATGACTGCATGATCACTCTGCGCCTCCTCTTCCTCTCACCCTGTCCCCATGGGCCATGCAGAAGGGGGCCCCTCACGCACGGTTCCCACGTGACTGGCATCTCAGGTCTCCTGCTGTCCCCAAGGGGTTACCTCTTGAAGCAGGGGGCAAAGGAGGATCTACTGACTGAGCCACTGGGGGAGGCTGGGTGCCCTGCACGACCCTGTCTCCTCCCAGGCTTCTTTTTGAGCAGCTCCCATACTCTGCCCGTCCATTAGGGATAGAGGGAGGACCATTCGCCCTCTGCCTGAGCCTGCATGCTCTGAGCGTCCTTTTCTGAGGACTTAGGGAATTTTCTAAATTGCAAGCTTAGATTCTTTTCCTTTTCTGCTTACAGCCCTTCAGTGGCTCTCCTCACCATTTTCCAGGCCCTCTAGGGCCTTTCCAGCCTCTCTCTTGGCATTTCCTCACCATCACTGGACACACGGAACTCCCTTCTCTCCCTCTTTAAGCCACATTCTCTCTCACTTCTGGGCTCTTGCACGTACTGATCCCTTTTTATGAAATCCTCTTCCTCCCCCACCCCAACGTTGCTGGCTAATTCACACCACTCCTTAGAGCTCATCTTAGATGTCCCCCCTCTGGGAAACCTTCCAGCTCCCAAAGAACAGGGTAGGGCCTCTGTTGTTACCTCTCTCATGGCCCTTGTCAGACTGAGTTGTAGTAGCTTGTTTCCTGATAGACCTCCCTTACCAAAGTGGCATCATCTCCTTAAGGAAAGGGGCCAGTTTGGGGGGGCGGGGGGCGGTGTTTCTGTTTTTTAATTACATGGAGGTGCCCTCAGCTCCCACTGCCACGTAATAGGTGCTCAGGATAGATTTGTGGAGTGTGGTACAAGCTGACAGGTGTATGAGGAGCAAGCAGGCCTTCCCTGCAGCACTTCCTGCCATTTCTGGTCTGGACCCTCTGAGCCTTTAGGTACCTTACTCCTGTGTTTCTGGGCGATGGAGCTCAGTGTGCAGAGGTTCTGTGGGCAGAGACCACTCATTCATTCAATAAACATTACTGAGTCCCTCCTGTATGTCCAGCACCGTGCTGACACTGGAACACAACAGTAACTAAGACAAACATGGTCCCTAACGCCATGGAGCTTATATCCTAGTGGAGGAAACCAAATATGAAGCAAATATGAAAATAACACAGTCACATATTGTGATATGTCCTAGAAAGGAAGTGAATGGGCTGATTTGGGTGCTCTGACAGAATAAGAGGAGGGGCTGTGCCCACAATACTCTCTCCTCCTGTGGCCAGCACTCCTCTTTCTCTGCTGAGGCCTTAAGCTCCATATTCCTACCTCTGCTGGGTTTACTTCGGAGTTACATTCTGGCCTCTGTAAAAGTGGTACTAATGAGTCCTCCTAGGAACTTTTCCTTTTAGCACTGAGTGCCTCTGGGATGCAGGGCTCTCCAGGGTGGGAAGGAGATGTGTCTGGGCAGAAAAAGGGGCGCCTTGCTTTGCTGCAGCTGGGGAGGCCTTCAGGAGGGCCCAGATTCATCACCAGAAGTGTCAGAGTCCTTCTATCTGAGGTCTGGAGATGTTCGCTTCCTGGTGACATAGTGGAGCATCAGCAGGACCGGCGTGGATGGCATGAAAACCATCGCCTCCTGTGGCAGGTGCCAGCTCTGTCCAGGAGGACCGCGTCACTCTGCTCCTTGGCCTGGTCTGGGCAAGGCGGTGCCCTCCGGCTCTGCTGGCAGCTGTGCGGGCCTGGGCTGCTTTCTCCTCTGAATAGCTGTTTGCCTTCTTGGAAGGCTTTGTTTTGGGTGAACTCATGTTGAAAGAGTTGGGGTGTCCCTCCAGGGTGCTCTCCACTGACCCAACCTGGAACATAGGGAGCTGTCTAGCTGCTCCTGTCTCCCCGACCCAGTTCCCTTCCGGGTCACTCATACTGGCTCTTGGAGGTCTTAGAGGGGAGCATTGCCAACTGGTGTCCAGAGCAAGGGGAGTTGGCTTTGTGGAGCTGGGTGGAGAGGCTGGATGGCCAGCCTGACCCTGTGGGGTTAACAGGATGGTGGCAGGTTCCTGCCCCGGGCAGTATAGTGTCTAGTGTTGTAACTCCCTTGCATCAAGACACCTTTGTTTCTCCTTCAACTGGGACAGTGGATTCCAGCTGCAGGTTAGGGGCTCCTGCTGGCCTGAGACTAGAAACTCCACTCTGTCCCAGGGAGACACAGTGGCATCTCCTGACATTCAGCCACAAACCATCTCTCCTGGCAGAAGCTTGGTCTCTATTGGCTCAGGGTTGGTGGGCTATGCTTTGGAGTGGGGGCCACGGGTAGCGTTGGGAAAGGCCCAGCCCCCTCCCTGGACTGGAGGGGGCCCAGCCAATTCATGAACTTCAGAGATGAATGGAGTGGGGGGGCTGAGAAAAAGAGGCCCACGAACTTTGGGAACCCATCTGATTAAAGGGTCTAGCTCCAGCCTCTTTGTTCTTTGGGCCCGTCCACAGAGACCTGTGCCGACAGACCTGGTCTGCACTCCCCGAGCGTGCATGTGACAATGTTTGTGCTTAAGAGAAAGGGCATGTTTATGGCAGTGTTGGAAGCATGTGATTGGGAGCGCGTGTGCTCGTGATTATGTGTCTTAGCCTCAGGGGGGTTTGTGTCTCTTGAGGCTCCGACTGCCTCTGTGAATAAGACCCAGGCTGGGATGTGTGTTTATAATAGTCTGCCATTCTGGTGTGGGCACCCACGTGTGTGCGTGTGTATGTGTTTCTGTGTGTGACTAACCACAGGTTCTCTCTAGAGCTACTTCTCTAGGCCAGGAAGGGCGTACACAGTAGAGTCCCAAGAGAGTAGGGTACACATCGGAGGGCTAGGCTGGGAGCTAGAGCTTCTTACTTTCCATGGCCTTTTCCTTGCTCTGCTTTTCTCCCCCACTTCCTGTTCTCTCACCCCAGTCTTGTCCTGGAGGTATATGGGGGAAGAGAAGACCCTAAAAAGGCTTTGTGACCAATGGTCCTGCCAAATTTGGGGGCCAGGCGTGGCTGGGCTTGTCCGAGAATCAGAGAAGTGAGAAACTGGGCAGCACAGAGAGAGAGATGTTACAGTTCCTGGAACAGAGCTCCCTTTTTTTCCCCTCTTGTTCTTTTTACCTGGCTTGGAAATAATAGGTCTTCAATTTGAGATTAGGAGAAAAGGAAACATCCAAAATAGGAACCAGTTTGAACAAAGACAAGTTGTTGGACGTGAACAACGCCCCACGCCCCACTGCCCATTGCGACGCAGTGTTCTTACCTAGATGTGGTTCTGCATGCTGGGGTGGGGGTGCGGCAGGGTGCAGTGGGGAGAGCCAAGTTCACCTTCACCACCAGGCCTAGGTGGGGGCAGGACAGCAACCGAGGTATAAGGGGGCTCTGGAGTCAGGTTGACCAGGGTCTAAGCCTGCCTCTGTTATTTATGATTCAAACTTCACCTGAGTCTCGGTTTCCTCTTCTATAATCTATACGGTGGTTTGGGGACCAAGTGAGAAAATACATATACAGTGCTGGGCACAGTGCCTGGCAATGGTGAACATAAATGGCACTTATACGTATAGGGCTTAGTTCTTTCTGTGTGTCAGCATCGTAGGGGTGAAGGTAAGGAGGATTTGTAAGGACATAGGTCTTAGCTGTCTGCAGAAGTAACCCCCTTTATCAAAAGAGCCCAGCAGGGCTTCCCTGGTGGCGCAGTGGTTGAGAGTCTGCCTGCCGATGCAGGGGACACAGGTTCGTGCCCCGATCTGGGAAGATCCCACATGCCATGGAGCGGCTGGGCTCGTGAGCCATGGCCACTGAGCCTGCACGTCCGGAGCCTGTGCTCTGCAACGGGAGAGGCCACAACAGTGAGAGGTCCGCGTACCGCAAAAAAAAAAAAAGAAAAAGCCCAGCAGAAATGCCAACCTGGTTAAGACGGGGATGGGTTTGCCTGCGGGGGCAGTGCCCATCCTTTACTTGTACACACAAGCACCTGTGTGGGCACATGTCATGTGCAAGTGCATTGTGGGGCTTAGGAAGCAATAAGAAAACATGTTGCCCCAGCCCAGCAAAGGCTCTGAAGGTGGAAAAGCACTGCTATAGATAAGGAGGGAAGGTACCCATGTTTTTATTTATTTTTTTAACTTAATTAAAAAAAATTTTTTTACTGAGGCATAGTTAATTTACAATACTGTATTCATTTCTCGTGTATAGCCAAGTGATTCAGTTATATATATATATATATATATATATATATATATATATATATATACTTTTTCACATTCTTTTCCATTACAGGTTACTACAAGATATTGAGTAGAGTTCCCTGTGCTATACAGTAGGCCCTTGCTGTTTACCTAATATATATATAGTAGTGTGTATCTGTTAATCCCAAATTCCTAATTTATCTCCCCCCTCTCCCACCATGTTTTTAAAGTAAGAATATGGCCTAAGAATATCTCCAGACTACCCTGGGCAGCGGCTGTATGTGTATCATGCCAGGTTTAGGGGTGTTGAGGGGTCTAATTCATGGAGGACTTTGTGCTTATCTAGAAACAGTTGGTTCTTTTGTTCATTTATTCACCATTCATTCAATCATTTGATAGTTACTGAGCATGTAGTGTACGTGTCACGTCAGTCATGGGAGGCTTGGGCCTAGAGAGAAAGAAACTATTGAGACTGAACCTGGAGAAGAGAAAACTGAGGTGGAGCCCAAACACACCCTTCAAGTCTAGAGAGGGCTCCATCTTGCCTGTGAACCAGAGAAGTTGTACGTTTAAACCGCAGCAGGAAGGATTCAGGCTAGATTTGAATTCAACAAATACTTGGCACTGATGATAAAAAAAAAAGAATTAAAATGGCTTCCGGACATGGTTAAGCATGGTCAGAAGCCCCTATTTTTGGGATCCGGCCTGCCTGGGGCAAGCGGTGGAGTAGGTGACCTCTTGAGGACCCCTCCACACCCGGGCATCTAGAATATTCCAATGGCTTGCATGCTAATTTACTCTAAGACCTTGGGCAGATGACTAAGCACTAATGAGCCTCAGTTTCCCTCTCTTTTCAGTCGTGACAAGAGTGTTTCCTTTTAGCTCCTTCCCTGCCTTCCAGGGCTTGGGAAGGGCGAGGAGCCCATCTCTACAAGGTTGCTTTGATTTCTGAAGAAGAAAGAGGTCCCTATCTTTTACCTCCAGGGAGTTCCTGTGAAGATCATGTGTGCTGACTTCCCTGGCTACACCCTCACCCCACCCCCAGTCTATGCGCTTCCTTCACTGCTCAGGATCCCCAAAGCATAATCTGGGGGTCACTCTCCATTTCCCCCCAGACTGTGTGCCCTGTAGGAGCTGATTCTCCTGGAGATCCCAAGTGACTTCCCTCCCCCATTTCTTGCTGGTGCCATTACCCCTGCCTAGAATGCTCTCCCCAACCTTCTCCCAGTGTATCTCATTCTGTCCTGACTGGTTCAAGCCTTCTGGTTTCTGGCCAGCGCATCTCCCATTGGAGGCTCAGTTTCCTCCCCACTCTGTCCTCCATATCTTGCCTCCAGCATCATGTTCCTCTTTCTATGCTCGCTTTAGCATATCCCTAACTCAGTGTCTGCCACATGGTCTGCCATAGGGGCTTAGTAGCATTGGTGGAAGGAAGGACTGTCAGGGGCTAGTCTTGGGAGTAACAGGAGTTTGAGGGAACGTGGAGAGGGGGAAAGGATTCTGGGGTGTCAAGGACTAGTTCTTGGGGCCAGAGAGACAGCTAGATTGGTAGAGGCATGCTGGTGGCCCTAGTTGCCAGTACCTCCTGCCATCTGGCCATCCGTCTGTCCAGTGACTTGTTGTTTTTTGGATTGGTCAGGAAAGCGAGAGCTTTGGTAAGGAGCACGCACTTTGGGAGGCCAAGGGATGTTTGTTTAGGGCTGCCTTGGCCCCCAGTCATCCTGGGGTCCAGGTTGGATGGGTTTGTGTGTTCCCAGGCCAGTGCTAAGGTTAGGACAGAGGTCATTGCACAGGTTTCCTGGAACTGGACTGAACTGCCAAGAAAAGAGCTCCTCTTTTAGGGGCTGGAGATGGCCTGGTATCAGCTCCTTTTTGGCTTTACCAACACCCCCCCCTTCACTTCCAGTTCTCATTCTCAGAAGGAACCAGGGGGCCATCCTCAATCTAGAAACTGAGCTGGTGATAACATAACAGGAATGGCTCGGCAGGGCCTTCTGGAGGGGGTCTTATTTACAAAAACCTCCCTTCCCTGGTCAGCCTCCCATTAGGAGCTCCCCAAAGGAGGGAGGGCCCTGCAGCATCTGACCAGATGTTGAGGTCACAGAGGGAGTCCAGCCCCATGCTGATCATCCCCTTCTGGGTCACTGTCCCTGGGCTGGTGGGAGAGGGAGGGCCTGGCCTTGGGGAGTGTCTTATCTTCTGGCTGCAGCAGCCTAAGACCATGGCTTCCACATGTGTCTAAACAGGCTTCATAGTCCTTTGGAGCGATGTGTCACACGCAGGGCTGGAGCCTGCGTCCTGGTAGAAGGGGAGGGGGCAGGTGCTGGGGTGAGGAGTGCTGGGATTCTCAGGGAGACCGGGCAGGAGAGGTTCAACCCAGGGAGAGGAAGCCTGCAGGAAGCTAGGTCACAGCAGACGCACTAATACAGTAGGGCAGGTGAGGGCACCGGCCGGGGCTCCCCCGTCCCCCGACCACAGACCCACCCGGGCCTCCCCACGAGCAAGGCCTAGAACTGTAAACAGCCTGAGTCAGAGCCGGGAAGCAGTTTATGAACACGTTGGTTCTGTCATTAGCTGCAATAGTAGCATCTCACCCAGATGCTGGTGCCTTTCATCCAAGCCTCTCGAAGAACTTGAGAGAACAGCAAAGGGTTCTATTATCCCCATATTACTAATGGAGAAACCAAGGCCCAGATGATCCTAGCAACTTGTTCCAGGTTCGTGGAGGAGCTGGGAAGGGGCGGGTTCTGTCCGACTTAGGAAGTACGTTCTGGGTTCTTAGGTATCCACTTGTTTATTCTCTCTTCCATAAATTGCCAACATTGAGCAGATAACAACGGTAACAATAGTTACTGTGAACCAGAGGATGTAGGTACTAGTATTATTTCTGTTTACAGATGAGGAAACTGAGTCACAGAGAAGTTAGGTAACTTTCAGGTCAGACAGCTGGGAAGTGATAGCATCAGAATTCAAACCCCAGCAGTCTGGTGCCAGAGTTTTAACCTCAAAATTATATTACCATTCTGGACCACACCTAGGACGGACGCTTTGTGCCAAGGCAGAACTCCAACCTAAGCCCTGAGGAGAGGGGAGCCCCTGTCCCCTCTCTTCCTCCTTGGGGGAAATAGATCTGGGGAATGACGTCCCAAAAGCCTTGGCCTGGACCTTGGTTAGAGGGGTGCTGTGGAGAGATTCCTGATTTGGCATAATTTCTGGTATATCGGAGCCTGGGATCCAGGGAAAGGGGTGTAGCATCATCAACCCCTACTCACTTTTTCCTCTATGCCAGCCTCCAGGAGCTTGGGTGGGGTGGGGGGTTCTGGAGCTACCTGGGGCGGTGGCTAGCATAGTCAGTGTGTTCTTCATGAGAGCCTGCCACCCCCATTTCCAAGACAGGGAAGAAGTCTTTGTCCCTGTCCCCAAGCCCACACCCTCTCCTCTACAATGCCCGCCTTACTCTCAGTGACGTGCATGGCCCAAGCATAGCCACAGATGGCTTCTTGTCCTGGCTTCCCAAAGGCCCAGAGACCCCTGGTCTGCCCTGCAACGTTTCTGGGCATGGGATGACAGCCAGGTAAAAGCCAGCCTGGGGATCTGGTTCTGCCGTAGCTTGCTCTGGGGCCTGGGCCAAGTCACTATGCCCTCTGATGGGCCTCGGTTTCCTCACCCGTGAGATGAGAATGATAATCCAGTGCTGAGAGCTTCCCCAGCACTCAGTTCTGTGCCTGGTTCCATGGTTCTTGGATGCCTAGAAGGGAGAGATGACTGGGTATCACAGATCTGAGTGGTGGGTGGGTGGGTGTGGGTAGGAGGGTGGACAGGAAATACTGGGAAATTGTGCTAGGCAAGACCATTGGCCGTTTCTATTACATGCTTCTATTTCAGCTATTTGTAACTTTCTGAAAAGTTCATGGTTTGGGGAACTTTATTCTTTTGGTCACATTTCCCATGTTTGGTCATGGTCTGGAGCAACAATTTTTGGAAAGATAGAGTAAAAACCCCTTCAGCTGATGGTAAGCATTGCAGACACCCACAAAAGATACTCTTTTTCCATTTAGAAGAAACAACAACATCGTTATGTTTTCTGTTTCAGCTCAAATAACTCCCAAAAGACTCTAAAAGACTTCAGACTTGGCTAGTAATTAATCCTTAATGAAGGGGACCGTACAGTATGTGCTCTGCAAAGTTTGGAAAAAAGAGGTTTCAAATTCAGAAAATCATTGAGGCTTGAAAAAGCTCTGCATTCTTTCCCTGCGTGCGAGACCTCACCTCTCAAGAGCAGTCCCTCCTAAGAAAGCCAGGGTAGACCCCCAGTCTCAAATTGTAGCTCACGTGGGGTGATTCAGGAGCGAGGTGGCCACGCCTTCTGCCTAAAGATGCTGTTTCCTTTGCCACCCTAGGTGGCCTTTGCCTATTTCGCAGCCTGAGGGGCTGAGCCTGAGCAAAGTTGGAGTCAGGCATACGCTGCTTTGTAAGGTGAAGTCAGCCTGTCTTTGGAAAGCTTATGTTTGAAGTCCTTGTCCCAGGAAACCTCCAGGAGACACCTTATAGTTTTGAGCAGCCACTGATTCTGGAGTCCCAGGACCCACCAGGGGTCTGAATAGAGGGCTGCGTCCTGAGGCATGAAGTGGTGATGGCTCAAGTGTCCAGAGGAAATGAGGGGCTCTCCCTTGGCTGAGCAAGGGAACCCTCCCCCATCCGGCCACACTCCCTGGGCTACATCCCTCAGAACCCATTGTCTGAGGGCTCTCTTCTCTCATCTTCCCCCTCTCCCAAATCCCTCTTGGCTTCTTTCAAGCTCTCAATCCTGCTCGCTTCAACCTGGAAAAGGACATTCCATCCTTCAATTGCTTCTCCTCCCTCTGACATCTGCATATCAACACTGGCAGCTCTGGACAGTGACAGCCTCAATGCCAGGAAACAGGCCCTCTTCACCTTGCAGATGAAGACAGCGATTGGAGCTGGGCATGCTGGGCGGGGCTGGAGTGGGGTGGGGGAAATGTGTCAGTGCGGAGAGACCTTTGGAAGCCTGATGGCCGAGATCTAAGTCAACCTGATCCACTCCCTGCTTCCTACATGGCAGACCTCCCTTCTTCTTGGTGTCCTTACCTGAATAGCAAGTGAACAGGGCTACATCATCTCCAACGCCCCTTTCAGGGCCGGGGATCTGACTTGACCTTGTGTTCTCAGGACTTTTTATGTGAATGTGCACATATGTACACACATATTTACACACACACACAATGGTGACCAGCTAGTTCCCATCTCCACGGAACAAGAGAATAAACTGATTCTGGGGTGGACCAAAGCCAGACATCAGGAGTCACTTGGACAACCATGAGACTCGTGCAGCCAGGGATAGGAGACCAAGAGAGATATGCAGGCAGGGACATGGACAGAAAGACCTTAAGGCCCTGCCAGCTGGAAGGGTGGAGGATGGACCCTGAACTTGCCTACCAGTCAATGCCAGGATGTCATTTTCTCCCATCTGGTTCCACATCTGGAATCAGCCAGATGCCCATTTCAAAGTGCTGATGAGGCCCGCCTTAACTGCCTCAAGGAGAAGGCCTTTGGCGGCACTGTCTTCCAGACCCTGTCATCTTCTCCAGATGGTAGCCCATGTTTCAGCTGTGCTTGCCTGGGCACACCCACTGTACCATGAAGCTGGGGAGGGGTTGGGGGCAGGTGCCTGGAGTGGGCCTTGCCTTAGACCAATTGTCCGGCACTGGAACCCGCAGTGCATTTAAATTTCTTGCTGGGCAGCTGGTGGCCTCCCCGCCTTGCCTCGTCACCTCGTCTTCTGGAACTTCCACATCCTACCGATTGGGATTTCGACACTTACTGCCCAGCTGCTTTAGCTTTTCCATCTGACAGTCACATAACCACTGCTCCCAGTTTATGGCCCTCGCCTGGTGAAAGCAGAGTGCGTGTACGTCAGGAGAGGCCACTCTTCTCTCCTTCTCCATGCCTGGGACCCAGCTCTGGACCATCCAGACCCCCAGATCTTTTTCCTCAGCTTCAAAGAGGAAGAAGCAGGAACCAGCAACCCAACACCTTTGGGAAGCCCATGATGAGGACCATGGAGGATGCTGGGGAGGCAACAGCTGGGTCCTGCCCTCAAGGAGCTTAGACTCTTGAGGGTGGGAGGGGCCCTGTGAGGTCTGAGAGCCCTGAGAGGGAAGTCACAGTCATGTACTTCACGAATGGTGCTACCTGGAAGTGCAGAAAGTGAGAGAAGGGAGAGAGCACTGTGAGTTGGGTGTCAGGAAAGGCTTCCTGGAGGAGGTGCTAACTGGTCAGGACAAGGATGGCCCAGAGCCGATAACCTGACTTCTTCAGGTCCCCAGTCACTGCAGGATGTGTTGGGGGGAGGACGACTAGGCAGCTACCAGGGTCGACCGTGATTCCCACGAGCTGGAGAGAGAGAAATGGACAGAGAGGGCGCCGCGGATGGGGTGGAGGTGTTGCTGAGAGGCACACATTTGTTTCTTGCTCTTCTTGGTTCGGGCTCTCTTCCTCAGCCCCAGAGCCAGCCCCGCAGTGGGGTCCAGCCTTCCTCTGTCTCAACATCTGCTTCCTCCTTCGGTGCACCTTTGCAGAGCTTTCACCTGCATGCTCATGTGTGGTAGGCAGGTAGACAGGCGGCAGAGACGAAGAAGCCGTGTGTTGGGGCATTTGAGTGGCTTGTCCCCAGGCTGCCTATGGCTGGGTGCTGACCCACGGTACCCCCCCACCACTTGAGCTGCAGAGCACCCCTGCTACACCACCTGGTCCGAGACATGCACTGAGTTCCTGCTCTGTGCACAGCCCGGCACAGTCCTTGCTGCCCTCAAGGAGCATCTAGTAGGTATCCACTTGCTTATATTCTATCTCATTGAAAAAAGGCATGTGAGAAGGTGCCAGGTTGTAAATCTCCTAAGAGACAATTCTGACAGACGTGAAACAGTTAAAAGTAGTTGCAGGCACATGTGGTAAGGGCCAAAGTGAGCAGCACAGCCCCTCCCATGACTCCCCGTTGCCCACAGGCCTCGGCCCCAGCGTCCTAGTTCAGTTCATGCAGCCTTTCCAGATCTTGCTCCTGGCAAACCTCTCTAGCCTCAGCTTTCACCGGTCCTCCTCACGGTCCATGCTTAACCCTACTGAGCTCACTGCACTTTCCAAATCCATCGCCCTCTTCCTCCCCTCATGCTGTTCCTACTGTTTGCAACACCTCTCCCTCCCTTCACCGTGCTAACTCCTTTTCAGCTTTCAGATGCCCATTTGTCAATCACCTCCTCTGAGAAGCCTTCCCTGATCTTCAGTGCTAGTCTTGCCTCTGGGCTCCCATGGTACCCTGTGAGTAGGTAGTCTGAGCCCAGCACTTGCACACCCTCTTGTAACTGCCTTTTGCTTATTTGGTTCCCTCCAGGCTGTAAGCTCTTTGAGGGCAGGAGAACTGCCTTCTTTCGCATTTCCTCCCTGCTGCCCAGCATGGTGCCTAGCATCGTGTAGGGCGCCAAACACATCGTTTGAACAGAAGTGAGTTGAGCTGGTGAATGTAAGAAGGAGGGTGATGACAGTCACCGTTGGGCAAGTCAGGGAGATGGTGCTCTGTAGAGAAGGTAGAACTTGGACTTGGACTAGAAGGGGAACGAATAGAATAATACGAATAGCTAATGTTTACTCAGTGCCAGGCTCCGTTCCAAGCGCTTTCTAATTTTATCCTTACAAAAACCCTATGAGGTGGGCATTATCACTCTCCCAATTTTGCAGATGAGTGAAATGTAAAAGGAGAATAATAATGAGTTGGTAGAGACGAAAAGACATTTAGTGCTTAGAAAACTGCGAGAGTAAAGATACAGAGGGACTTGGCAGGATACACGTGGGGACCTTTTCGGAGAGTAGCTGGAGTGGAGGGCTTGGTTCAGGAGCCATGGGGGTGAGGATTGATGACGTCCAGGGGAGCTAAATCACAGAGAATCTTTACATCTGGGCTGAGAAGTTTGTCTTGATTTAGGCGTTGGGAAGCCATTGCCGCTTTCTCAGCAGGACATTGGTGGGGTCGGATTTGGCCATGATGTTGATGAATGAATTAGGAGGAAGAAAACAGGCAAGATGGCCAGAAGGAGGGTGTTGGCATAACTCCCCTCCCTCCCTGTTCCTCCAGCCATTTTCATCCTTCCCTCTCATCACTGCCCACGACAGCGCTGACATGGTGACCCAGGGACCCTAGGGCTGGACAGCAGCTGCAGGTCTCCTGGGGCCCCAGCCAGCTCCTCTCTGGCTTGGCGGAGGCTGGCTGCTCAGGGCTGCGACCATGACCTGGGCTGGGCTGGATTTCTCCTCCACCGTCACTTTTGCTAATGAGAAGCAGTTGTGCTTGCCTCGAACACGTAAGAGGTGGACAGAGAGAACCCTGGGCGGCCCCTTCCTTGCTTCTGCGTGCCTCCCAGCCTCCCTGGGTCTCCTTCCTCATCAGCTTCCAGCCACCACCTCCCCTTCTCTCCTGCTGGACGACTGTCCAGGTAGACTTACCTGACCTCAACTCTGCCTGTTCTTTCTGGCTCCCTTTGGGTTTCCAGGGCAGGAAAGCTGCCTGGGGTGGGTTGGGGGTTCGCCAAGTGCCTGCAAGCCCATTGCTGGGGTCCTTCTCACAGCCTCCTCCTGCTCTCTACACCTTTTTCTTCTCTTTCTCCCTACTGTCAGGTAAAGGGCTGGGGCCACAGGGACGCTGAGGTCCTGGTTCTCGTGTGATTTTTCTCTTTCACTCTTCCTTTCTGTGTGTTTCCCTCTCCACCTCAGCTTCTCAAGGGCCCAAGGCCCTCCTTAGCTGAATAGGACAGGTCCTGTCCTCTTCTCATCATGTAACCAAATCCCTCTTATCTTCTGAGACCCCGTATCCTCCAGAAAGCCTGCTGTGACCACCGCACCTTGTCATTGTTCCAGAAAAGCTGGTTGGGCCCAGGCCCAATGCCCCCAGGTAGCAAGGCAGCCCAGCCTGATATCCTGCCTTTGAGTCTTTGTGGCTTGTCTGGCTGGTTCTCTCAGGATAGGGGCTTGGGGGCGGAGTGCAGATGGGAGTGGGAACAGTGGAGAGGGGAGGAGTAGACATTCATTCTAGTGTTTTCCCTACTGGAAGCATCCAGATACCTAGTTTCAGGAAGGCCAGGGAAAGAGGCCCAGAGCTGTTCTCTGGCTCACTTCTTCTAGCGCTTCCCAGACTCAGGCACCCCCTTCCCCTAGATCCATTAACCCTTAAACCTCAGTCACAAAGGCTCTTTGTGGCCACATCCAGGGCTCTGAGCTTTCAGTAGCTCTCTCTCCAGGGTGTGAGATACACCTCCCTGCTCAGCCCTCTGCTCTTCCCAAGCTCAGGCGCTGCGAGGGCCCAGGGGTAAGTGCTGGTCCAGACTCTCTCTCCACTTGTCCCCTCCCCCAAAAAGTGTGTCAGAGGCCACTGGGACTCTCAAGGACTTGCTCTTTCTTCTCTTTATTGAGGCCTTTTTTTTTTTATGGCAATACCGTTGATGGCGCACATATTCCAGGGTAATATGTTCAAGATTAGGCCGTACAATGAGGTTATGACTCCCTCCTGTGCGGCCCCCACCCAGGGGAGCTTGCCCTACATCTGGCCGGCGTGCGTCTGGCTCAGGCGAACAGCTGGCCAGATGTTGCATCCCTGTCAACCCAGGCCTGCAGCCTTGTCTGCTAGGGGCTGGAGCCGCACGCACACATGCACGCTCATACACAGACACATGCATGCACACACACACGCTCACACACAGACACATGCACGCACACACGCACCCTCACACACAGACACATGCACGCACACACGCACGCTCACACACAGACACATGCGCACATGGCCCACCCCACCCCCTCCATTTGGAGCACTGGAGCACTGAGGTCATCTGGCTCTCCACAGGGAGCTCGGCCTTGGTGCGATTATTCCTCCCCTCCAGCACCGTGGTAGGGCAGTGGTAGGGCAGGCAGGCTGTTGGGACACATCTGCAGGAGTATGTAAATATCAGGTTCCCTGCTTCTAGCCCAGACAGGCTGGTGGGAAGGACCCACTTGAAACCAGGCTCTGAGTCTGGAGCCTACCCCCACCCCACCCAGGGGCCAGCTGTTCTTAACAAGTTTCTTGTGCACTTGTTTTGAGATGCTCCGGGCCTTAAGCTCTCCCGTCTCATGCTGAGACTCCCCTCTGTACCCTTCGGCTGCCCACCCACCCCCATCCCACCTTGTCTCATCTTCCTTGTTTCCGCCTTTTGTAATCCACAGCGTGTGCAGTTTAAAGGTGCAGAGGCTGAGCTCTGGACCCTCAGATAACTGAGAGGTGACCTGCCAAATTTGTTTGCCCATTGGTGTTGGCAGAGGCCGGGCAGGGGGATGGAGGAGGGAAAGGAAAGTGGCATTTATTGGGTGCCAGCAATGTGTCAGGCACTGAGCTAGGTGCTTCAAATATATTATCTTGGTTAATCCTTGCAACCATCCTGCAAGGTAGTTATTATCATCTTTGTTTTACACATGAGGAAAGCGTGGCTCAGAAAGGTTAAATCTCTTGCCCAAGGTCACACGGCCGGGAAGAGACAGAGCCAGAATTCTAAACCTAGTGCATTTGACAACAAATCTTATGCCCTTATACCGTGCTGTCTCCCCGACAACTTTGCTGGTGAATGAATGCCTGTAGGCAGCTGCAGGTCCTCCTTCCTGGCCACTGTATTCTCTGGATGTTCCAGAGCTGAGACCCTGAGGCTGTGAGCTTTGGCCTTCCTGCCAGGCCAGGCAGGACTGCTGGGATAAGCCGGGGGGAGGGTGTGCACAAAGGGGATGCTGGGCTGAGGTTGCAGTGTTGTAACCAGTGGATTTTCTGCATGGTTGGTCAAGGGCACGGTGACTGAGGTCTCCGAAACAGAATTAAGAGTTGAGAAAACTGGGTGGTGTAGGATAAAAGGCAGGCAGATTGGCCAAGGAGGCATCTGTGGGGAACTTGGGAGCTTTCCACGGCTATGGGGCAGAAGGAACCTCATGAAAGGGAAAGAAGGGAGCCACAGAGCCCAGGCTGCTGCTGTCGCCTTATCATCCATCAGCTGTCCAAGGGGCTCCCAGCAGATGGCACATTCCAGTGGCACTCCCGGGACCCCTCTTCCTGACCACAGAATGTGACATCCTAGACAGGCAGCAAGGGGTGGACAGGCACCCTCCAGCCTGACCATGACTGACTAGGTCCCCATGGCAGCTCTAGTACTTGGCCCCTCTCTAGGCTTATAGAGCAGCAACATGGCCTCATCCCTACCTCACCTGATCCCAATACACAGACGTAGGCACACACGCACAAACTCCTTGCCTACCCACAGGCACACACAAATACTGTTCTGTGTCTTTGCCTGTCATTGTGGAGATGCAGCTGAAGCACAAAGAAGGAAAGTGACTTGTCCAAGGTCACATAGCCGGCAAATGTGTATTTTATCCTTCTCAGTCTGCATCCAGAGCTCGGCCCACCATAGGGAGGCAGCATGAGACAGTGGGAACAGCACCGGTTGGGGGAGTCATCCAGACTAGATTGAAAGCCCAGCTCTACCTCTTCTCTGTGCTGTGACTCAACATCTTGAACCCACCGTTTCTGCTTCAGTGAAATTCCAAGCTTCCAGTGAGGATGAGAGACAATGTAGCAGATGCTCAATAAATAGGAGCTGTGGCTGGCAGCTGCAGCCAGGACACTGGCTATGCTACTAGTTGGAGCGCAGCTAGGATGCTGGCTGGGATAGGCACTGAGATCCTGGGCTGGAATGGTGGCAGTGATCAAAGTGACGGTGACAATGATTTGGGAAGTGAACCCTGTTTGGGGGACAAAAGTGATCCATTCAGGTTAGTTCTCTCAGGAAATTCAGAGAGGAACTCCTTTCTCACCACTGGAAAAAAGGGCTCCATATGTGAGAGCCCTGAGGTTAGATGTGATCAGATGTCAGGTGCAGTGAGACTGTGTGGACCCTGGTTCAGTTCTGTCTGTGGAGAGTTTTTCCCCGGGAAGGGAGGCAGCTGTGAGTCTAGGCATCTGCAGGAGGAATGGTCAGCCTGGGGATGGCCGAGACTACCCCTTTTTTGGTTCCCCGGGAAAGAGCAGGTCACAGCACAGCCTTAGGACCGGCACCTTTTTAAAGAGGTGGGACTGGGAAGGTGCTCTTAGGTTTCAGTTCAAGGAGAGCCTTTAGCTCTCTCAGCATCAGGAATTGTCTACTTTGGAAGAAGCTAAATGTTCTCCAGATGGCGCATCATACCCCTGGGTGTGGGGGAAGTCTTAGAGCCTCTAGTGCTGCATTTCAGTTTCCCAGGGATGGGCAAACCATCCAGCTCTCCCCTGGAGTGGGTCAGGAAGGTCCAGCCAGTCAGGGATGGGCCAGTGTTGACCATCTGTGTCCCTGCCATTGGGAGTTCGTTCTCTGCTATGTGGCTCACTCCAGCTGACCTTTTGGGGGGCAAGTTAGAAGTGTTGAAACAGCCTGGCTCAAAGGTGGCTCTATCCTGGGGAGCCAGAAATTCTTTTTCTACTAATAGTCCTTTGAAATAATCCTTTTAATCAGGTTTCCCCTAGGAAGAGCCTGGGACACCACTCTCAACACATTTGCACTGGTCTCTTTGTCACAGATGGGCCAGTCCTAGCAGCAATTTACAATTTAGACAGAGGCAGAAGCCATGCAGAGAATATGGCAATTCTAGCTGTCCTTTGGGAGACCTTACCCTCTGACCAGCCCCCTGCCCTGGCTTTGAAGGTGTCTGTTACTTCCTTTTTGTTAGTCTCCAAAACCAAAGTGGGCAGGGCTTGTGTAGAGGAAGCTGGTGAATATGAACGCCTACCTGTGGCCAGATACCCAGCAGGGTCTCATGTGGAAGCAACCACCTATGTGAAAACCTGAGAGATGTGACTTTTGAGGCCTTGAGGAAAGCTCTTTGCACTAAATAGCAGCCACACTGGGGTCATTCCTTAGCCTAAGATGTTCTTCTTATGTAACATGTCAATTCCCTAGTTAAAATAAAACAGAGAGAGAAATATCATAGAAGTCTGGTAAGACAGGCTAACATGTTTATAATAATGATCTTTAGGTGGTACGAGTTCTAATGATTGCCTTATTTGTACTTATCTATGAATTATCTTTTATAAAAGAAAAAATGTAATGTGATCTTTCTTTAAGGGGAATTTGCATTAAGACATCAGTCAATTGTGCTTCAATGTAAATTAGCTCTGGGTCTTTTCCTAAGAACAGGATGTGCTAGAGGGAGGGAGATCACCTCTGAATCCTTAAACCTAATATAGCGTATCACACCTGGTACATAGCAGGACCATCAGATGTCTGTGGAATTAATTTACTGATTGATTTTTAAGAACTGACAGGTGGAAATGATAGAAATTTGGTAGAAGAAAGACTGGGCCTCCTGAAGACCTTTTGATATGCAGCGTAAACAGCTTCTTTTCCTCTTAAAGGGAAAAAAGAGAAAGGAGACCATTTCTATGATGGTCAAATTAGTCCTGTCAGTTTGGTTCCTCACTGAAATGCCTACAGTATGGACCTTTGGGGAAACCTATTGATAGAGACTTGAGTGATCTGGCCTTGGGAGCCTCTGGGTCATCAAGACTCAAAGACCTTGACAGTTAACAGCAAATTGCTGCCCTTGGCTGTTGAGCTGACCTGTGCCGAGGGAATCTTGACTCTAGCCTCTTGTCTTATCCCCCAAGTCCAATCTGCAATCAAGTTCTAGAAATTTTCTCTCCTAAATATCTCTCAGTCGTACCAGTTCTCTTCATCCTCATTGTCACCACCCTTATCTCACCTGGAATTACTGCAACAGTCTTTCTTCTATTCTCCAGGCTTCTGCCAAAGTAAATCTTAATATGCAAATATAACCTTAACATTATACTGCTTAAAACCATTCAGTAGCTTTCCATAGCACTCAGAATAAAGTCCAGACTTCTTGGTATGCAGGTTTGCAATGAAGATTAGAGACAGCATAGCAGGTACTCAAAAAATGGGAGCTACTACTGGCAGCAATGGCTGGGATATTGGCTATGGTAGTAGTTGGAATGTAGCTAGGATGCTGGCTGGCATAGGGGCTGAGATGCTGGACTAGAATGGTGGCAGTGATAATCAAAGTGATGGGAACAATGATTTGTGAAGTGGACCTGTTTTGGAGACAAGAATGTTCCATTCGGGTTAGTTCTCTCAGGAAGTCCAGAGCTGAACTTCTTTCGCACCACTGGAATGAAGGGGCTCCATATGCGGGAGCCCTGAGGTTGGATGTGACCGGATGTCAGGTGCAGTGAGACTGTGTGGACCCTGGTTCAATTCTGACTGTTCAGTTTCCCCAGGAAAGGAGCCTGCTGCCTGGTCTGGTATGGTCCAGTAAGCTAGATTTTGTACATTGGGTGGGGCGAGGGGGTGGGGAACAGTCTTATCGAGATATAATTCACATACCACACAATTCACTCATGTAAAGTGTACAGTTCAGTGGTCTTTAATATATTCATGGAGTGGTGCAACCATCACTACAATCAATTTTAGAGCATTTTCATCACTTCAAAAAGAAACCCCGTACTCTGTAGCCTCCTATCACCCCTAGCCATAGGCAACTACTAATCAGCTTTCTGTCTCTATAAATTTGCCTATTCTGGACATTTCATATACATGATATACATGGAAGTATACAATATGTGGTCTTTTATGACTGGTTTTTTTCACTTAGCATAATGTTTTCAAAGTTCATCCATGTTGTAAGTGTATCGGTACTACATTCCTTTTTATTGCCAAATAATATTCCAGTGTATGTAAATATGTGTGTGTATATATATATATATATATATATATACACACACACCACATTTATCCATTCATCAGTTGATGGACACTTGGGTTATTTCTACTTTTGGCTATTATGAATAATACTTCTATGAACATTTGTGTGTAAGTTTTTGTATGGACAGATGTTTTTATTTCTCTTGGGTGTATATTTACACCTGGGACAGGGATTGCTGGGCCATATGTTAACTCTGAGCTTAACCTTTTGAGGAACTGCCAGACTGTTTTCCAAAGCAGCTGTACCATTTTACTTTCCTAGCAGCAGTGTATGAGAGTTCCAGTTTGTCTACATTTTCACCAACACTGTTATTACCTGTCTTTTATTCTAGCCATCCTAGTGGACGTGAAGTGATGTTTTATGTTTGTTTTTTTATGTAGAGCTCTTTATTAGATTAACTTGATATGACTGTTAACACAAATTATAACTCATTACATTTAAATTCGTGGTCTGTAATAGTGCCAGATTTAAAGAAATAAACACGTGGATATGGGGCATTACCTTTTTCATTAATTCCTGACTGGTATCAGTCTCTACTTAATTTAAACTTTAACATTGAGCCTCTTAGCATGAAAAGTCCTTCCGGGAACATACACTTTATTACTTTGGGACTTTAGACTTAGGCATCAGAAGTCCTCAGGGGCAGCAGAGGTTGTCACACATAAATAAAGGGTTGGTATTGATATTCCAAAAGTCTCCTCAGCTTTCACTGATATACTTGTAGCTGGGTTCTGCTTCTTTGAAACCCAAATTCCCATTCATCCTCCCCCATTTTAGACTGTCCTGCCACTTGTCAGTGATGGCTTTTTAAAACAATTGTGACTAAAAACGCATAACAGAATTTACCATCTTAACCATTTTTAAGTGTACAGTTCAGATTTACATTGATGTGAAATAGATCTCCAGAACATTTTCATCTTGCAGACCTGAAACTCTGTACACATTAAACAACTTCCATTCTCCCCTACCCACCAGCCCCTGGTAACCACTGTTCCACTTTCTGTTTATATGAATTAGACTACTCTAGGTACCTCTTAAGTGGAATCATACAGTATTAGTCTTTTTATGACTGGCTTATTCCGCTTAGCATAATGTCCTCAAGGTATCCATGTTGTAGCATGTGTCAGAATTTCCTTCCTTTTTAAGGCTGAATAATATTCCATTGTGTGTATATACCACATTTTTATTTATCGATTCATCCATTGATGGACATTTGGGTTGCTTCCACCTCTTGGCTATTGTGAAAAGTGCTGCTGTGAACATGGGTGTGCAGATATCACCAGCAGTGAGACTGTTGGATCATACGGTAGTTCTAGTTTTAATTTTTTGAGGAACCATCATACTGTCTTCCACAGTGGTTGCACCATTTCACCAACACTTGTTATTTTCTGTTTTTTTTTGGAAAGTAGCCATCCTAATGGGTGTGAGGTGACATGTTGTGATTTTGATTTGCATTTCTCTGATGTTTAGTGATGTTGGGAATCTTTTCATATGTTTGTTGGCCATTTGCATATCATCTTTAGAGAAATGCCCATTCAAGTTCTTTGTCCTTTTTTTTTTTTTTTTTTTGCGGTACGCGGGCCTTTCACTGTTGTGGCCTCTCCCGTTGCGGAGCACAGGCTCCGGACGCACAGGCTCAGCGGCCATGGCTCACGGGCCCAGCCGCTCTGCGGCATGTGGGATCTTCCCGGACCGGGGCACGAACCCGTGTCCCCTGCATCGGCAGGCAGACTCTCAACCACTGCGCCACCAGGGAAGCTCTCTTTGTCCATTTTTTAATCAGGTTGATTTTTTTTGTTGTTGAGTTGTAGGAGTTCTTTGAATATTTTGGGTATTAATTCTTTATCAAATATACGATTTGCAAGTATTTTCTCCCATTCCGTATTTTGCCTTTTTATTCCATTAATTGTGTCCCTTAATGATCAGAAATTTTAAAGTTTGGTGTAGTCCCATTTGTCTATTTTTGCTTTTGTTGCCTATGTCCTACCCAAGTGTCTCATGGTTTTGATTTGCATTTCCTTAATGACTAATGATGCTGAACATCTTTTCATGTACTTACTGGCTATTGGTATATCTTCTTTGGCAAAATGGCTATTCAAGTCTTTTGCCCATTTTTTAATCAGGTTTTGTTGAGTTGTCCTTTGCCCATTTAAATTTTTTTTTTTAATTATTGAGCTGTAAGCATTCTTTATATATTTGGGGAGTATTGCCATCTTGACAATATTAAGTCTTCTGAATTATGAGCATAAGGTGTATTTCATTTTATTTAGATCTTCTTTATTTCAACAAGGTATTTTGTAATTTTGAGAGTTTGTTTTGTACTTCATTTGTTAAATTTATTTCTACATATTTTATTCTTTTTGATGCTATTTTAAATGAAATTTTCTTAATTTCATTTTTTGATTGTTCATTCAAGTGTATAGAAATACTATATATTTTTATAATATTATAATATGATATGATATATATTTTATTATTCTTACAAATATAAGGTATATATTTCTTGTATCATGTAACCTTGCTGAACTCATTTATTCTAATAGTTTTTCTTTTTTTTAGTGAATTCCGTAGAATTTTCTATATAAAAGATAATGTCATCTGTAAATAGAGATAGTTTTACTATTTCCTTTCCAATCTGGATGCCTTTTATTTAATTTTCTTATCTATACATTTGTTGAAAAAATCAAAGAACAATATTTGTGACATGTGAAAATTTTATGAAATTCACATTTTAGTGCCCATAAATAAAATGTCTTTGGAATGTACAGCCATGCCCATTTGTTTACATATTGTCTATGGCTGTTTTTACACTTCAATAGCAGAGTTGAGTAGCTGCAATGAAGACTACATATGATGCTGTCATCACTTTGCTCCGTTACTTGTAACTTGACAGTGTTTCAAGTGACATGTGTGTCACTGTTCTGTGGCATTTTATTTTTTATTATCAGTTCACACTCAGGTCAAAATGAGAAAAGAAAAGTAGACTTTGTCATAATTTTGAGGCCACAGTGAACTGTGGATTATTTTGTTATCAAATTAAATGACAAAGAATTATTTACTGTGCAACGACATTGTAGCTATGCTAAAAGAATACAGTATACGTCAACATTACCAAACAAATTTTCATCACAATAGTCCTAATTCACAGGAAAGCAATGGTTAAAAAAATTAGGAAATTTAAAGTGGAATATCTCATTATAGCAGAATTCCTCACAAAAATAAAAAATGAAAATCAGGCTACAACGAAAGTAAGTTTCCAAGTGCCTCATTTGTTAGCAAAGCAAGGAAAACTGTTTACAAATGGGGAGTTAATTAAATTGTGTTTGATTGTAGCAACTGAAGAATGTGTCCAGAGCAAATAAACTCAAAGACTATTAGCCTTTCAGCGAAAACAGTCATTGGGCTTCCCTGGTGGCGCAGTGGTTGAGAGTCTGCCTGCCGATGCAGGGGACACGGGTTTGTGCCCCAGTCTGGGAAGATCCCACATGCCGCAGAGCGGCTAGGCCCGTGAGCCATGGCCGCTGAGCCTGTGCGTCCAGAGCCTGTGCTGTGCAACGGGAGAGGCCACAACAGTGAGAGGCCCACGTACCACAAATAAAAAACAACAACAACAAAAAAAAACAGTCATTCAAAGAGCTTAGGACATTAGGAACAATGTAAATAGTAAACTAAAAGACAAGGCAAATGATTTCAAGTGGTTTTCCTTGGCTCTGGATGAGTTGATAGATGTTAATGATACTGGCCAGTTATTGTTTATTCAAGGAATGGATGCCAAGTGTGAAGTGACTGAAGAATTAGCCTCTAAATGTAGTCTGCATAGAGCAACTATAGGTGAGAATAGTTGAGAAAACACTAATTCAGTACAACCTGAAGTGGAATCCACTAAGATGTGTTATAACTAATGATGGCAAAAAATATGTGTAAAACAGAAAAAGCCTTACTTAAGCAAATTTACAAAACTTGTTAAAATGGAAAAGCTGTTTAAAGCATATCATTTTTCATTGTATTCATTGGCAGGTACTTTGAGGAAAACATTTTAATCTATCATGTGCTGTTCAACCAGTAGTGACGACAGTGAGCTTTCTATCTCTCTATATATAGATATAGATCTAGATATAAAATATATACACTCTTGGGAACTTAACTATTGATATTTCTATGAATTTCTGTCAGAAATAAGAGCTGAATATGTTAACTTCTCCTACTATACAGCATTTTGATGGCTTAAGAGTAGTAAAGTTTTACTGTGATTTTTTTGAGCTCAGAGCTGAGATAGAAATTTTTCTGAATAAGAAAAACTGCCCTCTACCACTCAAACCATGAATGGCTTTGGATAACTTTTGCTGCAGACTTGATATTTATTAATGAATAAAACCTAAAATTAGAAAGCAAAATAATGCTTATTTGTGAAATTTATATTGTGGTAAAATAATCTCAACTACAACTTATGTTGTTTGAATCACATGTAATGTCAAGCTGCTTTATATACTTCCCACACTGTCAGAAGTTGAAACAAGAAGCAGGAGCTCCATTCCCACAGACATTTGCAGTGGAGTATTTTCTGAGCTCAAACTATAGTTCCATCTGTGTTTTTTCCAACGTTGATGCAAGTGCAAAGGAAATTTCCATATTTCAAAATTAATTTAAATGTGCAATTGAGGAGCTTCCACCTAACTTTCAATTGGAAGTGATTAATCTGCAATGTAATAATAGGCTAAAAGGCAAATATCAAGAGAAGAATCTGATAGTATTCTATAAATACCTTCCAAGTGATGAATATACTCAATTAAAATCACATGCTCATGGATTGATAGCAATATCTGTTAGTACTTATGTGTGTGAAAAGACATTTTCAAAGCTGAAATACATAAAATTTCATTACAGATCGGCATTAACAGGTGAACATTTGCAATCAATTTTCATGATAGGGAACACTAACTTTGCATTCTAATTAAGTGCCATGTTATTCCTCCCCCCCTAAAAAAAATTCCATTATTCTCATTAGTAGACCTGTATTATAAAATGTTATACTCTATTATTATATTTTGAATTTCATCAATAAAATTGTGGAAATTAATTTTTTCTCTTCTCATATAAGTACCTACAATATATCCTTGATTTTCCTCTTGGCTCACAAGGTCTAAAATATTTACTATCTGGCCCTTTATGGAAAAAGTTTCCTGACCTCTAGCTTACATGATGAAAACCTGGCTGCTACCTGTTTACCTAATTCACATTTTCTTTCTTTTCTTGGGATCTTTGCACATGTTATTCCCTCTGCCTGGAATGCTTTTCCTCTTCTTCCCCACTTCCTTGTTGTCCTTCAGGTCTTAGCTTAGGTATAACTTTTTCAAGGTATAACTTAGGTATAACTTTTTCAAGGAAGTGTTTTCCAACACTGCCGCCCCCCACACCAATGTGAGATAGATATCCCTTCTGTGAAATTTCACAGCATCCTGTACCTCTCCTGCATCAGTAATCTTTTTAAAAATGTACATGGCAGAAAGTCAAAGAATTCATGATAAACAATAAAGCCTCCTGCCTATCTCAGACTCAGGCACTGATTCTTCTTCCTAGAGGCTATCACTATTACATTTTCCTGGGTATCTTCTAGAGATATTTTCTGCCTATATGAGACATATATATATGTTTGCTATCATTTGTGGGGGAAAAAAGAATACTATATACGTAGTTCTGCACCTAGTTTTTTTTTTTCCCACCTACATTGGAGTGGAAACTTTGGTAGCGTTACCTCATACTTTTTTAAAACTAGACATAGAATTTACATACAATAAATTTCACTAATTTTAAGGGTACAAGTCTATGAGTTTTGACAAATGTATACAGCCATGTAAAACACTGCCACTATCATCTTATAGAACATTTCCATTACCCCAAAAAGTTTCCTCATGCCCCTGGCAATCACTGACTTGCTTTCTGTCACTGCAGTTTTTGGTTTCTTTTTTCCCTTGTAATTGATTTCTAGTCTCATACTGTTGTGACCAGAAAAGATGCTTGGGGCTTCCCTGGTGGCGCAGTGGTTGAGAGTCTGCCTGCCGATGCAGGGGACACGGGTTCGTGCCCCAGTCCGGGAAGATCCCACATGCCGCAGAGTAGCTGGGCCCATGAGCCATGGCCACTGAGCCTACACCTCCGGAGCCTGTGCTCCGCAACGGGAGAGGCCACGGTGGTGAGAGGCCCGCATACCACAAAAAAAAAAAAAAGAAAAGATGCTTGATATAATTTTAGTCTTCTTAAATGTATTGAGACTTGTTTTGTGGCCTAGTTTGTGATCTGTTGCTGTTCAGTGGATTGTTCCATGAATGTTAATTAGGATTGTTGGGGTTTTGTTCTAGTGGATAGTTATTTCCAATGTTTTGCTGTTAAGATTATCAATGAACATTATTAATTCCTATAAATGAAAATTGCTTCAAAGGTTATGTGCATTTAAATTTTTGATAGCTTTAACCAATGTCCCTCCATATAGCTTATACCAATTTACATCCCACAAGCAACGTATGAGAGCTATCATAGCACCTATTACATGGCTTGTTTCACACACAAGAATCATCATTCATCACTGTACTCCCAGCACCTGATACAAGGCCTACAAACTTTGTCTCCCCCTACCTTGCTGACCTTCAAAATGACTTAACTGTACTTGGCCCATTGGACTTTTCTTTTATTTTTGGCCGCGTTGGGTCTTCGTTGCTGCACGTGGGCTTTCTCTAGCTGCGGCAAGCGGGGGCTGTTCTTCCTTGCGGTGTGTGGGCTTCTCATTGCGGTGGCATCTCTTGTTGCAGAGCATGGGCTCTAGGCACATGGGCTTCAGTAGTTGTGGCTTGCGGGCTCTAGAGCGCAGGCTCAGTAGTTGTGGCACACAGGCTTAGTTGCTCCACAGCATGTGGGAACTTCCCGGACCAGGGCTTGAACCCATGTGCCCTGCATTGGCAGGCGGATTCATAACCACTGCGCCACCAGGGAAGCCCCTGGACTTCATTCTTGAAACTTGGCTCCAGTATTTCCCCTATGGCATGGTAATAGGGGAAGACCCCTTCTCTACTTCTCTCTTTCATACCCTGCTCTCAAGGACCTACTCTCATCCCACCTTCTCCAGATTGACTTCCCTGATGACTGTGAGGTCATCTTAATCTCTGAACTGCTACATTTAAAGTTATACCCCACAATCTAAGGCTTGATCATATCCTGTTTGTTTACTAATGTTCATATAATTTGTATTACTAACTAGATAAAAACTCCTTCAGGATTAGGGTTATTTTTTTATTCCTTCTATAATATCAGCAAATTGAATTCCTTCTGCATGCCAGGTCTTGTCCTGGGCACTTTATATTATCATTTCATTTCATCTTCACAACAGCCTTGTAAAGTAGGTATCATTTTCCTCATTTTACCTATGAGGAAACAAGGCTCAGCAAGGTTAGATGGTGAATCCAAAGGCACCAGCCAATGAGACTGAATCACTAGGCTGGCATTCAAACTTGGATCCATCTGACTCAAAGCCCATGTACCCTTGGCTTTTTAATTCTAGTTGGACTTGTAACCTCTTGCTCTTTGCTGGCCACTAGTCCAACTGTCACCACGTGAAACAGACCCAGATAAATCTGTTTGTTCTTTGGATGATATCTGGTGGCTTATCGTTCTCTGTAAACCTCTCGTTACTGTAGATAGAAGGCCTGCTTGTGTGCTCTAGCATAGGCTACCCTCTTTGTCAGGATCCACCCATGGCCTGCCACTCCCTGAACCCCTACTTGGTAGCCCACATGGCTTCGTTGTCCCCTGGTGGGTTTTCCCTAGCCATTTTTGCCAAGTGGGGCCCTGAGCAAGGCCAGCAGCAGACAGTGACTATATGGAAGCCAGTGAGGCACGCACTTTATCATCAGAAGCAGAAGTGTGTTCTGGTAGAGATGGAAAGCAGACCTCCTGCCAGGAGAAGAAACACAAACCAACAGGAGCCTGTGTAAAAGTTTGAATTGAGCTCTGCTCCTTTTCTGTCTCTGAGACCTGGAGGAGTTTGGTCCTCTTTGTTGAAACCTTTTTCAAACATACCCTACACATGGCTAAAACAGATCATACATAAACTATCTCTTTGCAGGGGTTCATTAGGAAACATCTTGCTTTCAGTGCCTTGTAGACGTGGTCACCTCTGCGCTGCTGAGTCAGGTCCTTTGGTTTACCCCAGAATCAGTAAACTGGAAGAGAAAACTTCTTTTTTAATTCATTTACATCCCTTCCCCCAGAGAAGGCATGAAACAGCAAATCTGTAGAAAGAAGGCAATTTTGCTTTAAGCTGGTTCTCTGGTTAGGTCTGAGAGGGAATAAATCTAGTCCCAACTTGAAGTGGGAAAAATTTAGGAAAGGTGGGAGTGTGCTATGGGAAAACACTCTAATCCTGGTTTGTCCCACAAATAACCATGTTAATATGTCAGTACAGAAGCCCTGTCTGAAGCTGAAGGGGGTGTCTTGGGTTAAGAACTATGTTGAAATGGCTCATGCTAAGTGCCGTCACGTATTCAAACAAATGAGCGGTAAATGTCCCTGTTGGTGATTTTCTCCCTTTGTCCTCAAGGTAGAGTCATAATTGACTGGAATATGGAGGCAGTTCTTCTCACTAACAGAATGACCCAGCAGCTGACAGGAGGGTTGATGTGTGAGGGGCTTGTGAGGTGCCGAGCCCCATTGGAAGAAGGAGTCTGAGAGCCAGAGGGGTCCTTGAGAAGTCATGGTATCTAATGTTTTGGCAAAGGGGAGAAGCCATCCTGCAGTTAAAAACATTTCAAGAAAGACACTACAAGTAGCCTCCTGGGGGGTGCCATTTCCTTGGTAGTTAGATGGAAGTGTGGCTTCTCTACTTGGTAGACATTTATGTACAACTGTGACCACTATTCACAGCTTCCTTCTGAGGAACTCCTAGCCCACACCTGATCTCGTGTATTCTCCTGCCTTCCCCAGGAAGCAAGAATTATATTTTCATTCACCTGACAAGTACTAGGAACACCCACTGTGTTAGGTGCTGGGAGGGCAGTGAGGAAGGAGAAAATGTCCCTGTGAGTTAAAGATGACGGTCTAGTCAGGCCAATGAGGCCACAGGAATCATTGTGGTAGAAGGCATGGCATGTTTCGTTGGAGCAAAGCAACATCTGATCCTGTTCTTTAGGGACAGGGAGGTTTAGAAATAAAAGAGGTGGCACAAAGAGCCTAGGAGCCAGAATAAGCATTCTTGGGAAGGAGCAGGGTGTGTTTGAGAACCAGGTGGCCAGAACAATGAGAAAAGACGCAATATGGATGCCTTGAGCGACAGGCCAGAGGATTTGGACACTACCTGAGAGTTGATAGAGAACTTAAAGGCCTCTGAGCAGAGGAGTGACAAGATAAAAGCTCTTTGGAAGGATTCATCCAGCAACTTTGTGTGGGACTTTTTTTTGGGAGGGCGGGGGACCAGAGAGCCAGGATGAAGGGGGGAAGTTGGGAGACTGTGGAAGGCTTGATTGAGTGTGGTGGTAGCGATGAGAATGAGTAGAGAGGAAGGGGCAGAGGTGTTTGATGAACATCGTGCTGGCAGAATTAGCCAGACACAGCCAGGGACTGAATGCGAGTCAGAGACAACTCCTGATTGTCAGCTCCAGGGGCCAAGAAAATGCTGAGGCAGGTAGTAGAAGTCAGAGAGCCAGAGGCAGAAGGCTGAGGGAGGAGATGTTAAGTTCCATTTGTAGTGTTTGGGCTTCACCTTCCAGTATCCAGCTGGAGTTAAGAACACAGGATTGACCATCAGAAGAGCCAGGGTTGGAAACACACTTGGGGTGTCCTCGAGAAGCCATGGTTGTTGCTTGGAGGGTTGTGGAAGTCCTTGGGAGGGGAATGAGAAATAAATGGCCAATGCCAAGCCCAGTACCTGGCCCAGAGCACCTCTCATATCCCTGTGGAAGAGAAAGATAAATGAACGGAAGAATGAGCCAAGGGCAGAATCCTGAGACGCACTTACACATACAGAGTGAGACAAAAAGGAATAGCCTATCATTGAAGGAGGGGGAGAAATAGCCTTCAGAAAGTTGGGAGAACCAGGAGAAAGAGGAGCCCTGGGAAAGGAAGAAGACACAGGAGGGGAGACGTTCAGGAAGGAGGTGGCCCACAGTGTTCATTGTTGCAAAACAGTGGAGATCCCTGGAAGGCTGTCAGGACAGCTGGCTTCATTGCTATGAACTGGGCAAGTCCCATAGCTCGCGCCAGTGATGGGACTCAGGGCCCAGGCATTCATGCCTATCTTGTTGTCTTTCCTGTTTTGTCATGATGCCTGCTCCAGTCATGAGAGTACTGGGGGCTGACTGATGGTGAGGGACTTCCTTTTTGTCTCTTGCCTCTGACCAGTGGTGGAAACTACAGGGCATGCAGTGAGCTGACAATATGAGGATTGAGATGATTCTGTTTTCTAAGACAAAGAGGCTTTTCCCAGGGCAAGGGGCAGAGTAGGGACATAGCACCCCATCTCTGTAAAGACTGCATCTTGGCCTCACAGGGAGAGGGTAGACAAAGCTGTGAGCTGGTGGCCATCCCATCCAAGGCCAGTGGAGTAACTCTGGGGATGGTTTTCTTTGGACATGAGATAAGGGGAGAGTAGGGCCAGAGACTATTCAAAACTTGTCCTGTAGGCCGTGCCAGGTTTCTTTTCTATAATTTTCATTTTCGTGTCTGCTGTATTCTTTGAGGAGCAATACCACAGCCTCTAAGCAGGGAACTGGAGGGCTTCAGGTGCAAGAGGGAGAGTAAAAGTGGGGTGAGGGGAGGGGGGGATGTAGCTGCCTGGAACTCCCTGCAGTGAAGATTCCAAATAGCTTGGGGCAACAGGGCAGGGGTGAGGCTTCTGGGCCCAGAGTGAGCCAAGAATAACCATAGCCGGTTGGGGGTGGGAAGAGAGGCTGCTACTCCCACTTGCATGCTCTCCCAGTACGGTCTCCTGGCGAGGCAGCTGTGACCCTTGCCAGGTACCACATCCTTTTATTAGATCTTAGAATCTTGACTCTGCGGAAGACACTAAGGTTAGGGATATCCTAACGTGGAGTCCTGGTAGAGGGTGGCCAGCACAGACCCTGAGCTCCATCCCCTCAGGAGCCAGGAAGCTTTTCTTCCTTCCGTGGTCACAGAGGGTGCTGTGTCCAACTGTCTGGTGGAAGGTCTGGATGCAGTGTGCTTGGAAGGTGAGCTCAGGTGACGTCACAGGTGGGGCTCACTGCTTCCACTCTGATCAGACCTCCCAGAGAAGAGGGAACGGGGGTTCTATCCCTGGAGGAGTTTACCGAGCATTCATTTATCCCCTTTGGGCTGGAGGCAGCCTTGCCTGAGCCCGGAGCCTGGAGGCTGACCACTTCTAGACTAATGAAGTAAGGAAGAAAACAGCACAGTTAGACTATTTTCCTGCCCAGACGTACCTCTGCACAGGAGCCCTCCTCATTCCCACTCGGCAGTACACTTGATGGAAGCCATGGCCCTGATCTCTGGACAGACTGAGCAACCAGGGGCCAGGCTACCGAGGCCGTAAGCACAGCACCATCACTCGCTGCAGCCAGCCTGGGGTCTGGGAAGCAGGGAGAATCAGGAAGGGGTAGCTAGTTTGGAGGGCCATTGAGAGCCAGGCTTATATGATCATATGTGACTGAGCATGACCATACCTGCCCTGTGTGCACCGCTCCCTGCAGAGGACTCAAGCACTAGTGCTGCCTCTGTAGTGTCATCCTTCCCTGGTGGGCACCTATGCCCATCTCAGAAGGTGCAGAGGCAACTGTTAAACACGTGGAGCCGAGATGCCCACACCCATGCATCCCGACCCCAGCAGGGCAACCAGAGCCTGTGTGACATGGCACACTATCTCCTGGGACCCGAAGAAGTCAGTCTGTTGTGGATGGTCAAGGTTCTTCTCTACCCTCTTCCTGTGTCGGAAGAAGACTCTGGGCTCTCCCCCACCCTGCTCCTGTGTTAGGGGCAATGGGATGATTCAGAGGCTGTGATGGCCACATTTGCTGTGCCTGCTGGGTGCGTGTGGCAGGGGCTGAGGTGGAAGGAAACAAGGTGAAGGCACCCTGGGCAGCGAGGATGGGCCCTGCCAGCTGGTGGGTGCAGCCTCCCTGTATCCATGGATGGCCGCTTGGAAGACCCGTGGAGTGGATGCAGTGCTGGGGCCTGCTGGGCTGTGGGAGCCAGACAGTTGAGGATAGATGGACCAGAACAGTGCCCTGCGTCGTCCCTCAAGCTCTCGGCAGCTGCAGAGTCCTCTACAGACCTCAGGAGCTTCACTGTAGGCATCTGCCCGCGGCCTCTGCCAGCGCGGTTCCTCCCTCAGCTTGGTGTGGCTGCAGGGCCTTTGCTTTTCCCCTCAGTGGGGTGGCTCAAGGGCCTGAAGTGCTCTGCTCTCAGCAGTGCTCCACACTCCAGGGGTCTAGATGATCCACAGGATAGAAGGACCTCTGGAGAGACTTCTAGTCTACATGGTAGTAGCATCAAAGAAATAGTCGCCAGGAAAGGGGGGAGCCTTTCCTGGCCACTTGGGTGCAAGTTTCCCTTCCTATGACCTTCAGGGGGACACATTCAGCAGGCCCAGCCCCCAGGATCTGGGGTTGCTAGTGCTTTGGGGAGCATCATCTCAGTTTCCCACCAGTGTAGAGACTTCTTGAGGGTTGTGGTGGGTTCCCCTGACCCAGCACAGTGGCAAGAGTAGTAGAAGACCACATATAAAGAAGTGGCGAGTTTGTGCGGTGCAGGGGGTCACCCCAGTAGATTCTTTGGTGCATAATGAACCCAGGACTTTCACTCCATAGGAATTTTTCTACCTTGACACTGGTTGGTAGTCAGGATTTAGCTCCTGACCAAGAAAACAAGAAAGAAGACAGACAGCCAGACAGCGGAAGTCACTGATGAACCAACAGACTGCACTGTCCCTCCTTTATCCCAATACCTTGGCTAACCTCACACCTTCCTTGACCTCAGGCTCTCCGCTTATTCCTGCCTCCCAGTGTCCTCCCCATGGGCTGTTCCTGGTCTTGACATCTCCTGCTGTCCCAAGACCCAAGACTCAGGCAAGCCCTGGGGCAGCGGTCACCGCCTCTTCTACCTCGACCCTGCCCCAAAGGTGTCAGCAACTTAATGCCCTTGCCTTCCCTCCGAGGACGAGGCTCCAAGTGAGCCATGGACTTTGTCCCAGAAGCAACAGCGAAGAGACATCAGTGAGGCCCTGGAAAGGGAGTGGCTGATGGACCATGTGCCAAAGCCCCATCGGCCGGGGAAGGCTTAGGGAAAGATTCTTTCTGGAGGAAAGAGGAGATTAGCTGAGCCTCCCCAAAGAAGACAAGCAAAGAGAACACAGAAATATTTCCTTTAAAAGGGAGCAAGAGCAGATGGAAAGAGGGTTTATATTAATGAAATCTCCGGATATTAAGGATGAAATGAATGCCAGGGAAGGTTATTATCATTTCATTAGAACACAAAGGAAGAAACAAACACGTTATTATGTGAAACCAAGAAATTATGAACAAGGGAATCCAGCAGGGAAATTATTAGCTGGGTTAGTTAAAACAGAACAAGCCGGTTGAGTAATTCCGTCTGTAGGACACAACAAGGAAGGCATAATTAATTGCCCTTAAGAAAAAATATTCAGGGTTTTTTTCTTTTTCTCGTTTACCAGAAATTCTGCACTTTTGATATTGTCTCGCAAACCAAAAACATGTATTCTTGTTAAAACCTAATTAATTTAGCACTAGAATGTTTTATTAAAGAGAGTTCAGTTCTGATCAGAAGAAATGGAAATCCACAAGAGATGCTTGAGCCCAGAGAGCCAGGGTCGTTCCCCTGTCCAGGACCAGGGGCCCCTCGAAGATGCTTTCAGTGCCTAACCTGCGGGGTTGTGGGAGATGGCAGCAGAAGGTGGGACAAGGCTCACTCATCTGTCCCAGTGACCCTGGGCAGGGCTGGGCCAGGCCTGGGGTGCTCACTATCTTCTCTTCTTTGCTTCCTCCTGCCATCCTGAAGTTGGGAGTCCTTGGCCCAGGGCCTGCTCCCTGGAGCTGTCGGTGCCCATCTTTCTCGTGAGCCCTGTTGGCAGCCAGCACAAGGGGGAAATGACCAACAGGACTGCCACTGCAGCACGGAGACATCTGGTCATAGGGGCCTGGGAACCACTTGTTTGGGTAGCGCTCACATCTCTGGGCTGGTGCCCCCTTTCAGGGAGCTTAGAGGTCCCACGCGTGGCCAAACGGATCCCATCAGCCCTCAGAATTTTGCTGGTCTCTTGTTTGTCGGGCCTTGTGAATGACAGCTGGGGCTCTGGGTTTGCCTGAGCCCTTGGAAGTTGATTCCCAAGGGCTTTTTCTCCAGTTAAGTACCAGAGAGCCAGAGCTCCCACGTTCTTTGGTACAGGCACAGGACACGAGAGCTGGAAGAGGCCTCGCTGAGGGGGGTAGTCCATCTAAACTCTTTGTTGGAGAGGAGGAACCTGGACTCCAGAGAGAGAGAGAGAGCGCCTGAGACCCATCTGAGGCCACAGAGCTAATTAGTGGCTTAGCAGGACAGGAACCAAGGTTTCTCAGCAAGTCCTGGGAGCTCACTTCTGCCCTGTGCTCACTGTTCTCTGTCTTTCTATTTCAGGGCTGTCTACCACAGACATGCCTAGGAGACCTCTGGAGAACACAAGATACATTTTAATGAGCGATCACGTGGCACAAACAGTGTTTCATAATTGTCATTTGCTTTGTTTTTGCTGTTAATAAACTTTATTTTTTAGAGCAATTTTAGGTGCCCAGGAAAATTAAGCAGAAAGTATAGAGCTCCATATATCCCTTACCCACACATTCACAGCCTCCCTCGCTATCAACGTGAACATGGCCCGCCACAGTGGTCCATTTGTTGCAATCGGTGAACCTACATTGACACACCACTATACCCAAAGTCCACAGTTTACATCAGGGTTCACTCTTGGTGTGCATTCTATGGGTTTTGACAAATGTGTAATGACATGTATCCCTCATTGCGGCATCATAAAGAATAGCTTCACTTTCCTAAAAATCCTGTGTAGTCTGCCTATTCATCCCTCCCTTCCCCGTATCCCCCGGCAACCACTGATCTTTTTACTGTCTCCATAGTTTTGCCTTTTCAGAATGTCGTATAGTTGGAGTCGTACAGTAAGTAGCCTTTTCAGATTGGCTTCTTTCATTTAGTAATACGCATTTAAGGTTCCTCTGTGTCTTTTCATGGCTTGATAGGTCATTTCTTTTTAACACTGAATAATATTCCATTGTCTATATGTACCACAGTTTATTTATCCATTCGCCTAACTGAAGGACGTCTTGGTTGCTTCCAAGTTTTGGCAATTATGAATGAAGCTGCTATAAATATCCCTGTGCAGGTTTTTGTGTGGACATAAGTATTCACCTCGCTTGGATAAGGAACATAATTGCTGGGTCGTACGGTAAGAGTATGTCTCATTTTGTAAGAAACTGCCAAACTGTCTTCCAAAGTGGCTGCACCATTTTATATTCCCATCAGCAATGGATGAGAGAGTTCCTGGTACTCCACATCCTCACCAGCATTTGGTGTTGTCAGGTTCTGGATTTTGGCCATTTGAATAGGTGTGTAGAGGTATCTCATTGTTTTAATTTGCAATTCCCTAATGGCATGTGATACTGAATATCTTTTCACATGCTTGTTTGCCATCTGTATAACTTCTTTGGTGAAGTATCTGTTCATGTCCTTTGCCCATTTTTAAATCAGGTTGATTGTTTTCTTATTGTGGAGTTTTAATACTTCTTTGTTTATTTTGGATAACAGTACTTTATCAGATGTGTCTCTTGCAAATATTTTCTCCCAGTCTATGGCTTGTCTTCTCATTGTCTTGACATTGTCTTTCACACAGCAGAAGTTTTTCGTTTTTTTAATTGAAATATAATTGACACGCACTGTGTAAGTTTAAGAAGTTCAGCAGTGTTGGGCTTCCCTGGTGGTGCAGTAGTTAAGAATCCGCCTGCCAATGCAGGGGACATGGGTTCGAGCCCTGGTCTGGGGAGATCCCACATGCCGCAGAGCAACTAAGCCTGTGCCCCACAACTACTGAGGCTGCGCTCTAGGGCCCAAGAGCCACAACTACTGAGCCCATGCGCCACATCCACTGAAGACCCCGCACTCTAGAGCCCGTGCTCCGCAGCAAGAGAAGCCACCGCAATGAGAAGCCCGCACACTGCATCGAAGAGTAGCCCCCGCTCGCCACAACTAGCGAAAGCCCATGTGCAGCAAAGAAGATGCAACACAGCCAAAAATAATAAATAAAAATAAATTTTTTAAAAAAGTTCAGCAGTGTTGATTTGATACATTTATATATTGTGATATAATTACCACCATAGTTTTAGCTAATACCTCTATCACATCACATAAATACCATTTCTTTTTTGTGGTGAGAACATTCAGAAATTTTAAATTTTAATGGAAGTCCAGCTTATCGATTATTTATTTCAAGGCTTGTACCTTTGGTGTCGTATCTTGAAAGTCATCACCAAACCCAAGGTCATCTGGATTTTCTCCTACATTATCTTCTAGGAGTTCTACAGTTTTGCATTTTACATTTAGATCTATCATTCATTTTGAGTTAATTGCTGTGAAGGGTGTAATGACTATACCTAGACTGATTTTTTTGCATGTGGCTGTTCAATTATTCCAGCACCATTTATTGAGGAAAACATCTCTGCTCCACTGTATTGCCTTTATTCCTTTGTCAAAGATCAGTTGATTATATTTATGTGGGCTCTGTTCCATTGATCTGTTTGCAATACCACACTGTCTGTTTTTTTTTTTTTTAAAGCGGGGTTTCCTTGTTTTTGTTTTTTGTTTTTTTTTTTTTGGCTGCACTGTACAGCATATGGGACCTTAGTTCCCCCAGACCAGGGATCGAACCCTCACCCCCTGCATGGGAGTGTGGAGTCTTAACCACTTGACCGCCAGAGAAGTCCCCCACACTGTCTTGATTACTGTAAGCTTTACAGTGGGTCTTGAAGTTGAGTTATGTCAGTCCTCTGACTTTGTTCTTTTCTTTCAATGTTGAGTTGGCTCTTCTGGGTCTTTTGCCTCTCCATATAAACTTTAGAATCAGTCTGTCAGTATCCACAAAATAACTTGCTGGGATTCTGATTAGAAGAACTGACATCCTGACAACATTGAGTCCTTCCTGTTCATGAACATGGAATCTCTCTCCATTTACTTAGTTCTTTGATATCTTTCATCAGAGTTTTATACACATTTTGTTAAATTTTTCTCTACATATTTCGTTTGAGGGGAATGCCAGTGTAAATGGTAATGCATTTTTAATTTCAAATTCCACTTGTTAATTGCTGGTACCTAGGAAAGTGACTGATTCTTGTCTATTAACCTTGTATCCTGCAACAATGCTATAACCATTTTGTCATTTGCTTTTAAAGCAGAAAACTTCTCAGAGGATGGTAGCTAAACTTTTCTTTAGTTTCATGTACTTTCTCTCCTTTGGGCTTCCTATACACTGTTTTCTCATCTGGAATAATCTCCTTTCTCTCCCTCAATCTCCACTCCAGATATGCCTTTCGTCACGCCTGATTAATGTCCTCAAGGTCTCAGAGAAGCCATGTTTTATGCTGGGAAGCCTTCTCTGACCCTATGAGTCTAGGTTAGATGATTACCCACCCCACCCCCCCCGCCACATACACACTTCTCTCCTTCCCTGGAAGATAGAATCCCTGCCCTCAAGAAACTTATGGTTTATTTGGAAGACAAGCCACAAAGGTTATAATAATAATAATAATAAACATTTAGCTCTGATCTAAGGACTTTACCTGGATTAACTCATTTAATCCTCACAAATGTAAAGACTGAGAATTGCTGCCCAATACCCTTAGGAATCCTCCTCAGCCTATAAAATAGAATCCAGATCCTTAGGTTGGCATGTAAGCTTTCAGCATCAGGGTCTCTACATCTGCTTTTCCAAGCTAAGCTGGTTTGCTCACTATGCCTTGTTATAGTCTACACATTCCTGCCTCTGAACCCTTGTGTGTGTTATTCTCCCTGTTTAGAATGTTCCCTACCCCCTTTGGCTCGGTAGAATTTTACCCATCCATCAAGGCCCAGCTGCATCCATGACCACTCCATCTTCCACAGTTCTAGAACACCTGTTTTCTACACCACTCATTTTTATTATGAACCTAAGCCAGTTTACAGGAAGAATACTTACGGAACACTAGACAGGTAAATCCCTGCTGCCCTCCGTAGTCTCTCTGATTTTGGTTGAGAGCCTTGCACACCTGTCTGTGGTGTGGTCTCTGCCCTGTTCAATTGCTGTGTTTTATTTACAGTCTTCACACATTGACATAGCCAACATATTTGTCATTGAAGTGGTTACCTGGTATTCCATGTACATTCATTGCTTCTCTTTTAGAGCCCTGTGTTGTATATTTTAATTCAATCTTGTTTTCACAAATATTTGCATGCCAAATATGTGCAAGAGACCACATCTCTTGTCTGTTAGTATGGCAGCTGTGAGCTCCTTGAGACCAGATTGTCTTCAGCATCACTGTCTCCCCCACCGTGCTTAGCTTGCTTGGACTAGATGCTCAGAGAGCTCTGCTCAGTTGAATCAGACGTCACAAAGCCAGGCATTTAGCCATGTAACTCACCCCCCACCTCTACCCTGATACAAACTAAACCCATAAGGGCTAAGATGTGGAACAAGAGAGTATCCAGTACCCTCCTCCAGATGCTTGATCGCGCTAACATTGCGTCTCTCATCTTGTTGCCTCCCATGGTCCCTCCTCTCTCCAGACTGTCATTTAGCTACAGAGATTCAGGGAACCTTGAAGATCATTTTCTCAGGCAGCTAATGTATACAGGTTAAACATAATGACCAGGTCCTGGCAAGTGCTTCTTGATGTTAGTGACACAGGGCCATATGATGCCCAGGGGGCATGGGGAAGGGAGGGTTAGTGGCCCCTTACCTGCCATTTCCCTTCCCCATACATGACTTTGAATACAAACTCTAAACTCCCAGAACTGCTTGCTTAATCTGTACTCATACTGCAGAAACCTGGTCTGACTCCTCTGCCCCTGGAAAGGTAATCATTTCAGAAGCACATTGTGATCCCTTCCATAGGCAGCCATAGCTAACATTAAGCAAAACCTTTATGTGAAAATTCTCTAAGGTAGATAGATAGACAGACAGACATCGATTGGTTAGAGAGTGATTATTTGCTTTACAAGATGATCACGAAGCGTTTCCTTCAAGTAACAGTTCCATCAAGCACTGAAGTGTGTGATTCATTGGCCAGCTCTTCAAAACAATCATCTGTGACATCTACCCCAGCCCCTTCCATCCCCCCACCTTGCCTTTTGGAAGTTTTCTCCCTCCTGGCTATTTATTCAGTGTTTCCTACTGGTTGACCCACCCTATTATTCTCAGAAAATTATTCTCCTAGCTCTTTTCCCATCCACTGTCTTGACCCTTCCTGGCCTCTTACACTGGTGATTTCTTCCTGGCCTCTAAATACAGGTCTCTTCCCACAAGGAACTGCTTCCGCCTTCCTCTTTTCTGTCTACACTTTCTCCCTGGCAGGCCTGCCTGCCCCGATTACTTTAACGATGCTTTTCAACAGTGACTCCTCAAACCTCATCTTCAACTCCCACCTCTTGAGCCCACTCTGGTGCTGCATTTTCAGATGTCCGCTAGTCATGTCCAGCTGGCCGCCCAAATCCAACCTGTGTAAACAACTCAAGCAGCTCTTGCCCCCATCTTGCCGACTCCCGTCAGTGTTCTAGTCACTGATGTTCAGAATCTCGGGGCTTGTCTTGGCTGCTTACAAACCACACCTTGGACAATCAGTTTCCTCACCTGTTGTACGGAGATGGTAACGCTCTCTATCTCACTAAGAGGACGGAATAAAGCAAGGTTTGTGGGAACATGTTTTAAGCTGTAAAAGGGTACAAAGAAAAGGTGTAATCGTAGTATTGTCATCTTTGGCTTTTTATGGGTCACTACAACCACTGTCACCTTGTGTTACCATTTCTTTCATCCCTATATCTCTCATCTGTCCTTTTATCTCAATTCTTAATATGACCACCAAAGTTTAAACCCTTTCACTCATTGCCTAGCCTAGTTCTGTATCCTTTAATTCAGTGGTCCTCAGACAGTAGTCCACATAAGAATCACTGAGATGAACTGATGAAAAGTGCAATTATAGTCTGTATAACAAGGGTGCTGGGACAACTGGATATCCACATGGGGAAGAATACCTCACACCATATACAAAAATTAACTCAACATGGATCAAAGATAAAAATGTAAGAGCTAAAAATACAAAACTCTTAGAAGAAAAAACAGTTGTAAATCTTTGTGACCTTGGATTAGGTAATGGTTCTAAAAAAAGAAAAAAAAGACACCCAAAGTACAAGGAACCAAAGAAAAAATAAATTGGAACTCATCAAAATTACAAATTTTTATGCTTCAAAGGACACCATCAAGACAGTGAAAGACAACCCACGATTGGGAGAAAATTTTTGCAAATCACATGTCTGATAAGGGATGCGTATCTGTAACATATAAAGAACTCTTACAACTCAATTATAAAAAGATAAATGACCCAATTAAAAATGAGCAAAGAAAAAAAAATGAGCAAAGGATCTGAATAGACATTTCTCGAAAGATAAACAAATGGCCAATATGCACCAGAAAAGATGTTCAGTGTCATTGTTCATTAGGGAAATGTAAATCAAAACCACAATGAAATAATGTAATATTCCCATTGAAATGTATCAGTGGGTGAATTGTACGGTATGAATTATATCTCAATAAATCTACTTTAAAAAAACACATAGTGAGATACTACTGCACACCTACTAGGATAGCTAAACTCAAAAAGTCAGATAATAACAAGTGTTGCCAAAGATATAGAGAAATTGGAAACTTCATAAATGCTGGTGAGAATATACAAGGGTACAGCTGCTTTGGAAAACAGTCTGGTACTTCCTCAAAAGGTTAAACGCATTACCATATGACCCAGCAATCCTCCTCCCAGATAGGTATATACCTAAGAGGAATTAAAACATACATCCACACAAAAACTTAAGCATAAATGTTCATAGAAACGCTATTCATAATAGCCAGAAAGTAGAAACAACCCAAATGTCCATCATTCCATCATTGAAGAATATATAAATAATGTGGTATATTCATACAATGGAATATTATTCAGTCATAAAAAAGAATGAAGCACTGATACATGCTACAAGATGTATGAACCTTGAAAAACAATATACTAGCTGAAAGAAGATAGTCACAAAAGACCACATGTTGTATGATTCCATTTATATGAAATGTCTAGAATAGGTAAACCTATAGAGACAGAAAGTTGATCAGTGGTTGCCTAGGGCTGCAGGGGATGGGGGAAGAGGGGTGCTGAAGAGTACAGGGTTTCTTTGGGGGGTGATGAAAATGTTCTAATACTAGTTGTAGTGATGGTTGCATAACTCTGTGAATATACCCCCCCAAAACAGTGAATTTTGTACTTTAAATGGGTCACTTACATGGTACGTAAATTGTCTCAATTAACTTTTTTTGTGTGTGTGTGGTAGGCGGGCCTCTCACTGTTGTGGCCTCTCCCGTTGCGGAGCACAGGCTCCGGACGCGCAGGCTCAACAGCCATGGCTCACGGGCCCAGCCGCTCCGCGGCATGTGGGATCTTCCCAGACCGGGGCACGAACCCGTGACCCCTACATCAGCAGGCGGACTCTCAACCACTGCGCCACCAGGGAGGCCCTCAATTAACTTTCAAAAATATAGTTGTAAGGAAAAAAATTGATAGTGGGGACAGGTTGCAGAAAACTAAATGCCAAGCTGAGCAATGAGGACTGGATTCTCTAGGGCCAATTTTCTCCAGGTGTGTTTCAGATGCCATCTGCATCAGGATAGCTACAAATACCGTCTGACCCCACCCCCGAGACTGTAACTCGGAATGTATTGGAGGGAATCAGTACTCCACATTGCTGCCAGATGAGCCTCCAAAAGGAGAATGGGGGTTGGGTCACCCCCCTTGCTCAGAAACCTATGTCCTCTTATTTCCTTGGCAGGAGCTCCAAAAGCTCTGAGCTGCCTGGTTCCCACCCACTTTTCCCAGCCTTCTCTCTTATGACTCCCTATCTGTGTCTTTGATGTCAAAGTGAGATAGTCATCATTCTCTGAACCCTTTCTGCCAGTTCCCACTCTGTGCCTTTGTCCAGGCTGTCCCGTGTTCCAGGAAAGCCTTTCCTATATTCCCATCACATCTTCGCAGTACAAATGTTCCCATGATCCTTTCATTTTAACTAGATGATCATCTAAAATTCACAGAGTGTTTCATAAACTTTTAGGCTATGTCATTCTGCTGCTTGTAAATCAGATAACAATACTCAGTGTTATGAGAGACACATGCAGATCCATCGGCACAGTCTGGCCCATGGTAGGAGCTAAATAACTGCGAAGGGAGCCTTGGGACAGAGCCTTCAGGCACAGGATACAGGTGTGGAGGTGGTAGTGCTGGCCTGCGAGGAGCAAAATTCGGGTGGCAGTCTGTCCTGAGGATCTCAGTGTCCTCCCCGGTGACCCAGTAGTCAGGGGCCTGCAGGAGACACAGTAATGTGGGCAGGACTTGCGGGTCCTGGCCACCACCAAGCCCGGCGAGCCTTGGCAGCTCAGCTGGCACTGGCTGCTCGCAGTAGTTGGAAACTGCTGGGTTGAATCCTCATTTCAACTGGTGACCTTGAGCAAAAACTCTCCCCCATCTTATTGTCCACCAAATCACCCCATCCCACAGCAGGAGGGAAGGCTGGAGAGTGACTTCCAGTCTGTTTGGTAATGAGCTCTTAAAAATAAAATGATTGTCAGATAATGTTTTACAGTGCAACAAGAGCCCCCTTGTAACCATTTCAGTAATTACATTAAGCCATTCTATTTGTGAGAAGCTAATAGGAAACAAACCATTAATTAGCGTTTTGTCTTTCCTCCCACTGTTCCTTCCCCCTTGAATTATCGGGGCCTCACCCTGGGGCCGTAGAGTTGGAGTGCAACCCCTGCAGGTGGAAAAGACTAGGAGATACAAGGGCCAAGGGAATGGAGAACGATGAAAGGCATCAGAGTCTTTGTGACTCTGGTGTAACAAGGCCCAGGGCCTACCCTGGCCTGGGGCCCACCTGAGCGGTGCCCCGCATGGCTCTGTGTCTGCTCTCTTGGGCCCGGAGTGGAGCAGCCGGTTAGCTGTGAGGCAGGCTGAGCCCGATGTGGGCATGTTCCCAGGGGCCTTGGAGCCTGTGGGTGGGGCGGCCACCTGGGCAAACAGAACTAAGAAATGGGGAGGAATGAATCAAGGACAGCTTAAATATGCAGAAATGTAGCTCATACCTCTGGGCAAAAATAATCCCAAACAGAGTTATGTAATGGATTGGAGGACTATGATAGGAGGGCTGAGGCTGCGAGGTATAGATAGGTGTGAGTGAATGAGGGAGGGACAGAGAGAATACATATAGTGGGAGGATCCTAGGGGATTTGACAGAAAAGCTCAGGAAGCTGTTGTCTTTAAGGTGGGTGCGCATGTGTGTACGTGTGCATTTTGGGGAGGGGGTGTCATTCTTCTTTGTGGAGAGCAGCTAGAGGAAGGTAGCTCTAAGTGAGGCTGAGTTCCGGGCCCACGGTGGCCTTAAGGCCACTCCAGATGTGCAGGCTCCCTGGTGCTGAGGTGGTAGGGACAGGGAAATTGCCAGAGGGCCCAGGTGTAGGATGTGAAGCATCCTGATTTCCCTTATAAGTCAGTGTACCTCCCTCTGACATCCATCCTCCCATCCCCAGTTCGCATCTCACCTCCAACCCCTTCTGCTATTGGAATCTTCCCCTTCCTTTATAGGAAGCCCACCTTGACTGACCACCACGGGTCACGCTAACTCTTCCCAAGGAACTTCCAGGATATTTAGAATGATCCTCTCACAGGAAACTATCCATAAATTGCTGCTGCTGTCTTGCACTGTGATTTTTGTCCATCTGTGAAAGTATTATCCTCCCTCTAGACCCTGAGCGCCTGAGGGCAGGACCTTTGTGTCCCTGCAGTGCCCAGCACTGTGCCTGTCACAGAGCAGGGGCTGAGCGAGCAATGTCTGACTCCAAGGAGCAAAAAAAAGAAAGCAAAGCAGAGTCTGCGCAAAGTGTCTGGTGCAGATCCCCTCAGGCAGCCGAACGCTTGAAGCCACTGACCAAGACGTGAGCCTCAGGGACTAGGAGGTGGGTTGGTGCTGTTGGACTGATTTGGGGGGCAATACTCTATATAAAAATGACATAAAGGAAGCAGTTGGTTGGACATCATTCAGAACCCAGAACAATGTGGGTAATTAGACAAAGGCTTGTGGTAGGCACTTCGCTGACCACAGTTTTCAGAAGCCACTGCTTCAGAGAGGGAGGGAGAGAGAGTCAGATTCACCAGAAGCCTGGATGTGACTGGGACAGGGTGTCGGAAACGGATTTAGGGGTGAGTATGGGTGCAAGAGGGTTATCGAAGTCACCATCATGGACATCCTCCTCCTCATTGTTGCCATTGTCACGACGGTGGGAGGATGGTGGATGATTCTACGGTGTGGTCTGCAGCCCTCGGAAGACTGAATGGAATTCTGCGGCATCCAATGGCCAGGGGCAGGTGCTCAGAGCTCCTGAGGCTGTGGGGGAGCTTGCTGGTTCCCATGTACATCCCCGTACACACCCACAGGCTGGGCTCACAAGGGCAGAGTTTTCCAGCAATGGATGGTTGACCTTCCAAAGGTAGGAGGGAGGCTTCTGGAGAGCCAGCTTTAGGGGCCACAGCTGATGGCCAGGGATGAAATTCCTAGAGATGGGAACACATTTGGAGGCTCAGAGCTCTTCTCTGAAGGCTCATGGCTAGAGTGACCCTTGGCTAGCATTTCGGTTTCCCTTGGTTCGCAGTCAAGCAGACATCGAGGCCCAAAGGGAAAATATGACTTCAAGAACCACCAGAAAAAAACTGGCCAAGCTGAAAAGACAACTCAGGTTTCCTGGCCCTATCTTGATGTCGTATCACTTGGAATGTGTAGACCTTGCTCCTGAGTGAATTATGATACTCCCACTCCAGGGTGCGCCAAGAGCCGAGAGCCTAGAAGTTTCCATGGTTTTTGCTTTGTGGTTAGTGCTGGGACTTCCATCAGCTGTAAACAGGGGCTCTGAGGAGAAGGAAAGCGGTGATTGGGGGCAGGAAGAAGAAAGAGGACAGGGCCAGAGTTGGGTCTTCAGGGTCCTTGAGGGCTGCCACAGCTACGATGAAATTAGCATCTGTGAAGTTGTCTTTGGGAATTTCTAAGAGGTCCAAGTCTGGCATGTGAACCAGCACCCAGACCAGGCTAGGGAAGCTGGGCTGTGGTCCTGGCAACAGCCAAGCCTGGGGTGGCAGGGCAGGGCTGGGCTGGGTAGGGCTAGGCTGGGCAGGACTGAGAGAGAGAAGAGAATTTTTTGCCTCCAGGCTCATAAATGCCTATATTGGGCAAGGCCTCTTGTTTCGTTGGGCGGTGACCAGGAGTCTCTCCAAATTTGCCAGTCTGGCTTGAATTGTCTCCCTCTGCCCGGAAAGGGACTGCAACCTTCTAGATGAGCCCCCTCAGTCCTCAAGGGGGTGGGGATGGACACTGGCCCCTCCAACCTGACCTCCCAGAGAGGATGGAGAGATGTGAGCCGATTCCATATAAGAGGGCTGGCCCCTCACTATCCCTGCTACACTTGGACGGGGCCCGCAGGGTGGGGGACAGTTACTTCTGGGAGCGCTGGCTTTCATAGGTTGCTGATGCACACAGTCACTGTGTCCCCGAGATGATGTAGACAGTAGCTAAGCCCTTGTGCATGGTCCCCACAGCCCCCAGGCCAGCAAACAAGTCATTATGTCGTTATAAATTATGTACGTTCACAGGCCTCGGTGTGTAAGTGCCAGTTATTATTATTGCTGTGTAATTACACAGTTAGCTTAAAGAAGAAGGCAGGCAGAAGGACTGAATCACACCCCTTTCCCTGTCTACTGGGAAAGGTAAACAGGCTCCCACCTCCCACCGCAGGGAGAAGTGTGGCTCTGGGTCACACTAGATGAAGCGCCAGAGTCTCCCAGGTGTTTCCATGCAGACGGGGCAGTTTGCCCCCAGGCTGTGCCTTGGAAGAGGCTGGCAGCAGGAATCCAGGGCAGCCTGGCCCCCCGCAGCGGGGCCTGATACCCGGGCCCCAGGCCTTGTGCCAGCCCCTGATTCCCTCCCTGCAGCCTAACAGAGGGGCTACTGACAACAACTCAGGGCTTCTGCCGGGCCAAGTGGCCACAGAAGGAAAGAGCTAAGGGAGAGCGTGCGGCTGAGAGAAAGGCCTGCGGACCAGTTCCCTTCCCCATCTGTCAGACTGGGGCCACTCACTTGTCTGCTCCCAGCCCCCTCCCCTCTTGCTGGTAGGCATGGAACCCTTAGGTTCCTCACACGGGAGGACCTCTCAAGATCATCTAGTCCAATCTCACATTTTCAAGACGGGAAGGCAGGCCAGAGAGGGAAAGAGACCTGCCCAAGGGCACCCAGCAGGTGTCTAGGGACACTGGAAGTGGCACCTAGTCCGCCTCCCTCCAGGCCCACATTTCTTTGTCATCTTGATCACACACCCCCACCCCCACCCTCATCACTGGGGCTGCTCCAGTTCCTCACTTCCTCTCTCCATCCTGCTTCCAGCCCTGCCCAGGCCTGCCTGTCGCCTCACCTCTCCCCTGGTTTGCTCTCCCATTGCTGCCTCGGCTTTCTTCCCCCGGCCCCTGGAGCCAGGGGCGTCTCTCCACCCTCTCTTTGGCCAATGCTTTCTTCTCTCTCCTGGGCCCTCCCATCTTGTCCTGGGGCTCCTCCTGGGATGGGCCTGCCCCTTCCCTTCCACCTCCTTCTCTCTTCCAAGAGGGGCTGAAAGGAAGGATAAAGTCCCCAGCAGGAGGCATGAATTCTCTCCTGGGTTTGGGATTGGGTGGGCTGAGGCAGGAAGATGCTTCTAAACAATGGGAATGGAAGCAGAGGTGCCCACCCATCAGCCCCCCAGTCAGGCCCAGCTCAGGCTCTGGAACAGCTAACCTGTGTCCCCGCAGGAGCCAAGGGAAAGGGGATGGGGTCAAAAGGGCATGGCGGGGAGGCGTGGCCCTGCACCTTGGCACTGTTGGTGTGGGCCTTTGAGGCTAGGGAGCTGCCCAAGGCTGAGCCCTTTTCAAATGTCTTCATTCTAGAAGATCAGAAATTAATTTCCTCATCCGCTTAGTGGAATCTCTGTGAGAAAGGCCTGTGGGCTCTTTTTTGTTCTCCCCTCGAGGAGAAACCAAGTCTTGATCAGAGCATCACAGTCTTAAGAGGACTGGTTTGGAGCCTGGGTGGGATGGATGACTGATTTCAATCTCTCTGCGGTGCCAGGGCTTAGGGGAGTTCATGCACCTAGGTGTGGGTGCCAGTGTGTGTGCTGAGCGGGCAGGCACAATTCGGAGGGGAATAGCCAGGGCTTGCAGGGCTGTGTGTGGCTCCAGAGGCGTTCTCACCCGGCAGTCGAGTGTTTTCTGCAATGATCTCGAGCCCCTTACGCCCTTGATCACCCAGCTTCTAGTGGCCTTCCCAGGCTGAGGGGCAGGGAGATCTGGGGGCCCTTCTCCTCATTTTGTAGCCTGAGTCCCTGGTGACCTGGGAACTGACCTGCTCAGATGAAGCTAATCTCAGGGGCAAAACTGGGCCCAAGCCCAGGTGTCCTAGCATCTAACTCAGCCCCTCCGTTTTTTCCAGGCTATGCACCTCCCTTCTCTTTGGCTGCCCGGTTCTCTGCAGGCTGTCAGAGAGAGGTGGCAGCATGAGCGAGCTTGTATGTAGGAGAAGAAATCTGTCGTTTATAGAGCAGCCCGGCCCCCCGCGGCGGGGCCTGATACCCGTGCCCCAGGCTTTGTGCCAGCCCCTGATTCCCTCAGGGGCTGAACTGTGCCTGTTTATAGGGATGCTGAAGCTGCAGGCCGGGTACAGCTTCTGGGAGAGGCTCTCCCTGGGCCTGGTAGTCTGGGACTGGCCCTCAGGCGCTCCTCAGGGCACACCTGGCTCCAGCCAGGATCCCCCTGTCTCCTAGAGTCATGGGGTGCTTCCCAGGCCCTTTCTTGCATAATCCTCCAGGGTGACTGGGAAGTTCTCCGGTCCTACAGGGAGTGGCATATTGATCTGTTTCCTCCTCTGGCAGCTTCACTGGGTGGGGAGTGAGGGAGAGGAGCCTCACAACTTTGAGGCACTAAAACGGGAGTGGCTGAGAGTAAGAGTAGCTTCATCTTCTCCAGGGACTTTTAATTCCCCGGGGGGAACATGCAGTGGCTCAGGGCTGGCTCAGGGGTGCCCTTTCTTGGGCTGGAGGTGGCCCTAAGGAAGGGCATCAGGCTCTCCCTGGCCTGAGGTCACTGACACTCTCCTGGAGAACCCTACCAAGCAGTGAGTCCAAGGGGAGGGATCTCGGTCCCTGAGACCCCTTTGCAGGAGAACTTTACAGGTAATCCTCTCGGAGCCCCAAAGTCTCAGGTGGAGAAAGGGGTAGTATTTTTTTTCCCTTTTCACTCAAAGGCATTTTTGCACATGACTCAAACAAGTCTAAACTTTGCTAAACGTCAAAGTTGGCCCGTGGTACAGCCTCAAAGTGGAGGGGAAAATGTTAAAAAAGAGAAAAAAAAAGTTTGTAAGCCAGTTAAACATTGTGTTATTGCTCCTTAAAGGAATTGAATTAACTTGTTACATTACTGTTAGTGTCCCGTTGTGAAACCAGGGTTGGGGAGAGGCTTCTTCTCTGGGTGATGTGGTCTCTGGGCCCATCCCCAGGTTCAGCTCGCTCCCACATGAGGTTGTACAGGGCATTGCACAACCTGTGGTAAGAAGGAGGAGTTCCCATGGCAACAGGTCTGGCTTCCAGGGTCATTTTCAGGCTCATGGCAGGAGCCCTGGTCCAGGCTGGGGATGCTCCAAGTGCCCGCTGTCCTTCCAGGAAGGACAGGAAGCCTTTGCTCCAGGAACTGGGGGGTGGGGCCGTGGGAGCCCTGCCGGCACACCTCATGGTGCCCTGTGACTCTCCACCTGCCTGTGACCAAGGCATCGAGTAGCCATCACAGGGCTACGGGGACTGTGCAGGGCCCGAGGCCAGTGGGTGGCCTTGAGGAGGCCGTTTCTCTACTCTCTCCTTTTCCACATCTTCTTGAGCAACACCGTGGAGCTGTGCTAAAGAGTCTGTGCTCTGGGTACCCAACCGCATAGGTGCCTCACCCCTCTCTGCCACTTACTAGTCGTTTGACTTGGACAAATAAAAATAACTTCACCTTTCTGTGCCCCAGTTTCCCATTTTCCTCCGCAAAATGGGGATAATGATACATATTTATAGTGTTGCTGTAAAGAATTAAGTGAATTAATACTATAATGTTAGCTATTCTTTCTACTACTGCTTCCGTCGCCTTTGCCCCCTGGTTCAAGCTCTTACCTGACCCTCACAATGTTCAGAGCCTGTCCCCTAGTAGGCTCTATTTAATAAAGATAGTTAATGGTTGACCTGCTGAGTGCTGTGAGCTCTGGCTTGCACTAGGTGCCCAGTAAGTGTTTGCCATATTAATTATTAGTAACTCCCATAGCCTCCTCATATCAACCTGGTCTGCTCATGGTCTCCTGAGCCAGTGCCCAGCGACTGCTTCCCCTAGGTCTTTGGCATGTCTCACCCACTGGAACCCTTCCCCTGCCCCCTGTCGAAATCCTCCCCACCATGGAAGCCCTTCTTCAAGCCCCACCTCCCTCAGGAGTATGTGTGGATATCCCAGCCCATGGAGAGTGCTCATGCCCCCTTGGAGTTGCCGTGGCATTTCTGACTCGCATCGTGCATCGATACTGAGCCATGAGAGCTCTGGCTGCAGGCTCCTACTTGCAGCCATGTTGTCTTGCCCCCTTGGGCCTTTCTTCACTAGTGGGAGGGGGTCACTCATCTGACCCACAAGGAGGTACAGGCCACCTCCCATGTGCCAGGTGCTGGGCTTCCAGCCCTAAAGGGGCCTGACTCTAGCGGTGGAGACTAGAAAACGGGGACTTCCCTGGCGGTCCAGTGGTTATGACTCTGCGCTTTCACAACAGGGGGCGCGGGTTCGATCCCTAGTCAGGGAACTAAGATCCCCCCGTGTGGTGCGGCCAAAAAACAAGGGAGGGGGGACTAAAAACAATACACAGTGATGTATTCTTTTTTTTTTTTTTTTTTTTTTTTTGCGGTACGCGGACCTCTCACTGTTGTGGCCTCTCCCATTGCGGAGCATAGGCTCCGGACGCGCAGGCTCAGCGGCCATGGCTCACGGGCCCAGCCGTTCCGCGGCATGTGAGATCTTCCCAGCCCCTGCATTGGCAGGCAGACTCTCAACCACTGTGCCACCAGGGAAGCCCCACAGTGATGTATTCTTATAGAGATACATAAGAAGTACTAGGAAGCAGAGGATCGGATGATTGCCCTCTCCCACCCCTCACAAACGCTGCTTAAAAGCTTTTGGAAGCAGACCATTGCTCTTGGGATAAACCCCAATACCATTACTGCGCCTACAGTATCCTGCTTGATCTGACCGCTGCTTGCCTTCTCTCCAGGCTCCTTCCACACGTGTGTGCCACCCCACATCCCCCCACACCCCAGGTGCACACACACTTACCTTACATGCAGATAGATACACATACCCCATACACACACTTACACACACTCAAACGCATACACCCATATACACACGCATACACACCCCTCAGCACACTGACTATTTTTTGTTGTTGCAAAGGCACAAAAGCTCCTTCCTGCCCCACAGCCACTGGAGGTACTGTTGCTTCTGCCAGGAATGCTCTTTCCCACCTTCCTTTAGTCCAGCCAACTCCAGCTCATTCTTTGAATCCCAGTTTAAATATTTCCTAGGGAATGACTTCCCTCACTACAATCTGTTCCCTCTATCAACCTGTATGTCAACATATAGAAACATTTGTTGAGCGAGCGTCTCTTCAGCATTTAACACAAATTTTAATTAATTCATTATTTGTGTAATTAGTTGTTTGTCCATCCCGACCAAGACTGTAATCTTCATGTAAGTAGGCCCATGTTTGTCTTGCTCACAGCCAATCCCCAGCACACAGCACTGGGCCTGAAACACAATAAGCCTTACTACATATTGGCTAAATGATTGAACAGAGAGGGTGGCCAGGCCAGGCTAGGGAGGCAGGAAGGGGGGAAGGCCATTCTGGGAAGAGAGATTAGTCTGTGCAAAGATATGGAGAGGAGACAATATGGTGTGTTTGGCTTGTAAGTAAATGTGGCTAAGGCACAGGATTAGAGGCTAGAAGGCTTTGAGCTGGGGCCCAATGGAACAGGGCTTTGGATATCAATGAGGAGCTTAGGTTTAACCTGTAGGCAGTAGTAAGTGATCTGGTTTGTGTGCTAGCAAGCTCACTCTGATGGCCTTGAGGAGGTCAGAACTGAGAGGGCAAGACTTCAAGCAAGGAGACCAGAGTCTCTGGGACAGGAGGAGAGAGTAAACTGAGGCAGTGACCGGGTGGCTGGGGAGGGATGGATGTGAATGCCAACTTGGAAGCTGAACGAATAGGGGAGGAGTGAGACCTGGACTCTGGCTCTGCCCGGGACCCCTCGCTGCCCACCTCACAGAGAACAGTGCTACCTGAATTGAAGTGAGTGCTCACTGTACCCCAGTTGGGATGTGGGAGGAGGGAGATGTCTTACACTTGGTCTTCCCAGAGCTGGCCCCTGATGGGACAGGCTTGAGGCCCCAAGAGCACTAGAGTTCAGCCATCTGCGTGGACATTGCCTGCATCTTTTCTCTTTCTGTGTCCACCCCCCCCATTCCCCCACCCCCGCCCCTCTGCATTTGGCCTCAAGGTCGGCCAGGCCCCCAAGCAGCCCTGGAGCCTCAGAGTCTCTGGCCTTGACCCAGAGCCCTAGCCTGCTCCAGGCTCTCCTAAGGAGGACACTGTCCAGAGAAGCCTTGGGACCCTCTCCTGAGGAGACAGAGGACTGGCTAAGATGATCTTTGACTCTGATTCCAGTTGGGATGGCTGTAAGGGGACACCTCAGGCAGAGTGAGGCAGGCAAACCGCAGGCTCAGGCTTTCTGGGAGCCAGAAGAGGGAGAGCCTCTTCTATGTAACCCTTTCAGCACCACACACAGGCAGGAGGCAGGACGCTGTCCTTTCTGACAGCCCTTGTCCATTGGCTTGTGCGAGGTGTGCTGGCGGGCAGGGGGGTTCCAGTGTCTGAATTCACCATCACAGGCCTTGAAGAGAAGAGCCAGCTGGTGCTGGCAGCCTGGGCTGTCAGTGTGTGTGGGAGGGGGCGCTACCAGCCACCTGGGACACCCAGGTTTCTCTCTGGCTGCAGGCTGCACTGGCTGGGAGGGGCTCCTGGGCCACAGACCCCTGCAGCCAGGCACAAATGGTGCTCCATAAACGGTATTCCCCCGGCTGGTGGGATCCCAGGGGGTTGCAGCCAGACCTTCAGGGATGAGGAGGCACCGGCACACTGCCCCTAAGGTCGGGGCGGGCGGGCAGGCTGGTGGGTGCACGAAGCAGTGGAGACAGACTGCAAAAAGCAAGAGTGCTTCCCATTCCGCTGGGCTGGTCAGTGGGCTTCATTTCGGTCCCTCCCTGGGCTGTACTCTCGCTGTCTCCCCACCCCCATGCTGTCCTCAGCCTGGCCCTCGCTGGGGGATCTCTACTCCCCCTCCTCAGTCACGTCTCAGGCCCCCAGCCCAGCTCCAGCCCTCTCTCCGGGCGAGGAGGTCGTGGCGCTCTGTTTGGGCGCCAGTCCTGCCTCCCTCGGTGGGCCCCGGGAGGGGTCCAAGGCCAAACCCGGCCGCGCTCAGCCCCGGCCTCCGGAGCGGGTGGGGGTGTGGGTGGTGAGGGCGTTGGGCGCGGGAGGGGAAGAGTTAAGGCTTGGCGCTCCCCTCCCCCGGAGGGTGTGACCGCCTATAAGAAAGGCGCCGCGCTCCGGCTCTGGGGCTGCAGGCGGCGGGGGCGCAGCGCGGCTGCGGAGAGCTCAGGCCGTCCCCCTGCCTCCCGTGCCTCGCGCCTCGCATCTCGCGTCGGTCCCATCACCCGGGACCCGGGGCAGAATGTCGGAGTCCAGGAGGAGGGGCCGAGGCCGCGCCAAGAAGCACCGAGAGGGGAGGAAGCTGGAGCTCGAACCCGGGGAGAAAGGTAGGGCACCTCGGCGCACCCAGACAACCCGTTTCCCTGGGAGAAACCTGCCGCCCTCTCACCCGCCCCCAGCGTCTCGCGGGTGAGTCCGGGGCTGTGCGAGCGGTCGCCGAGGTGACAGGCACCGAGGGGCGCGGGTGCCTGCGTGCAAGCGGGTCTCCGCGGCTGGGCAGGCAAGGGACTGCGCACTCGGAGCCGGTCGGTGGCTGTGCGCGCCTGTCCCCGGGCCGCCGCGTCCCGACGGAGCGGGCGGGAAAGAGACACGACCCGAGCGGACCGGCCTGCCGCGAGGACACCGCAGCTAGTAGCAAAGTGGGGCTGACCAAAAGACAGCGGACAGGCAGACGCGGGGCCTGGCCTGGCCGCAGTGCTCAGGGAGCTGTCACTGTCTTCCCGTCCTCAGAGTGTGTTCTGGGCTCGCTGCCACCCATGTGCCACACCTCCATGAGTTCTGCTCAGCCATTGGAGCAAGGGCAGCATTGCCTGCCACCTCCTGAGAAGGGATGCCCTGTCCCGGAGAGCCCCAGGGAGTAGGGAGCCCCTGCTTCAGTGACAGGTATTTCCCTTAGGACTGGATCAGGCATCAGGCAGTTGTCCCCTTTGGTCTTCAGGAGTGACTCCCTTGGGTTCTGGGAGGTGAGAAGTTGCTCTGAGTGAGCAGCAGAGCCTGTGCTGAGACCCACTTTGGTGCCCTCCCTGGGCAGCTGCAGGGGGGAAGGAGGAGGGGTCTCCATTCAGTGCACTGGTCTTGGGCTTCTCAGGGATGGGCCTAAGGTGTGCAGGTCCTCCCCCCCAGAACTAGGCTTGCACTATTGGGATGCAGTTGGGAAACCTCGGGTTCTCACTTTTTTCTTTTTCAGGCAAGCATTTCGTTAATGCCTATTTGTACTTGTAAGCAGGCCAAGCATGTTCAAATGGTTCATCTCCCTTTAATCCTCATAATAATCCTGGGGGTAGGTGGTCCCAGCCCCGTTTTACAGAAGGAGCAACTGAGGCTTATTGAGGTTAGAGTCACAAAGTAAGTTCCAGAGATAGGTCTTGGGGCTTCCAATCAGCATTCCTGGACAATGATGCCTATTTTAGTGTCTCTGTCCCTCACCAAAGTTCCTGCCAGAGCTGCAACATAAAAATGTCTTCAAAAGAGCACTGGACTGGGAGTTGGGAAGCTTCAACTGTGGTTGAGAATTTGGCCAAATTCCTTTCCTTTCCTGAATTTCTGTGTAATGCGAGAGAAGGGGTAGCAAGGTAGCCGGTGAGGTCTCTATTGGGAAGAGCCTAGGAGTTAAACACTGCCTTCAGCCCAGTAGAGAGAAGAAACTAAGGGAATTTTAAAGGCCAGGCTATGTTCTCTTCTTCATAAAGAAAGCCTCTTTGCGCATTTCTGCCGGATGAGTGTGTCTAGGAGTCCTCTGTAAGGTGATGGACACTGTGGGTCTGCCCTGACCATACTAATGCGAGGCAGCTTAGTCTAGGTTCGTGTAGTGTGGATGACCTCCAATCTGAGATCTGAAGGAATTCAGGGTGCCTGTTTTCAGGATCAGAATGCATGGCTTTGGCTCAGTGAGCCACCCTCTTCTCCCACCCCACCATACACATCCTAATGTGGGCACCTTGGAAGGCTGGCTAGTTAAGGGCACCCTTCCAATGTCAAGGTTGCAGGAGCTGAGCTGGTAGCAAGCCACATGGACTTCAGCTGGTGAGAATCAATAGCGCCGGGAAACGAGCAGCTGCAGAGGGTAGAGTACGCGTTGGGGCAGAGGTGGGAGAGGGCTATGAGTAGAAGATGCCACAGGCCTCTCAGTGATCTCTTCCAGCATCTTCTACCCCTGTGAGAAAGTCCTTCTTGATGTCTAACTATAATCTTTCCTGCTGTCTTTCCTTCTCTGCTTTCTCTTGTTTCCTGCTTCCCCGTGGGCAGCTCTTCAGAATGCTTCTTTCAGGGAGTTGGCTGATCAGTAGATACCAAACAGACCAAAGGCGTAAGCTAGAGGACTTTTGGAGACCTGGGACACTGTGGAATGGGGGAATCATGGGGGACGATCATGCTCTGAAACAAGATATCAGAAGAAACCATGTCAGTGAGAAGCAACAGTCTTAAATCCCTGCTATGTAACTGGGTGGGTCTGATTTCAAACCTGGTAGGATGAGTGCTTAAGCCAACAGTGGCCTACAGAGCGGGAGGCCTCCCTCACAGCTGCCCATCTGAGGCTGCAGGGTCCTCCTCTTTTATGCTCAGAGTGCCCCCGCCAGGGAGAACACGGACACTGGGCAGCTGGAGAGGGGTCTTAGCCGGGGTGGAGCCACATTTGGTTGAAAGATTGGGAGGTGCAGACATGGAGAGTGTGAGCAAGTTATCCATTAAAATCTTCAGCTTAGACGGGGGAGGGAATCTGGAAAGTGGGAGGGAGAAAGGAGGGAACATTAATTAATTGGTTCCCCTGTCCCTGACCACACATCCAGCAGCCCCGTCTCCTCCTTGGCAAATAGCAGAAAGGGTACCCCTGTACTAAAACCCAGGCCGGCGTGGGGAAACGGGCACAGGGGTGCCGGGGGGGACTGAACTGCAGGTGTGAACTCTGCCCCATGACTCACTGAGAATTCGCAGGGCCACTGCCTGGTATCCCTACCTGGGGCTGGGTCCCCCTCACCCCCCATTTTCCCTTATCCCAGGGGACTGGGGTAGGGGTGGCTCGTTAGCCTTGCCAGCCTTAGCAGCAGTGTTTGGGGGGAGGGGTGGATAATAAGCTCACTCACATACCTGGGGTCCAGCCTCTGTGTGGCCCCGGGCACTGCCCTCCCTCTCTCTGGGCCTCAGGAAATGTGCTCTGCTCTCAGCTCTCACCTTCTCCACAGCAACGGCAGAGCCTCAGGCCCTGTGTCTCTGAGAATCCTGAGAGGAGGAGAGCTATGGGATTAGGGTGGGAGGAAGGGGGAAAGCTGGCCCCAAAGAAACTGATAACCCCTGAAAGTGCTGTGTTGTTTTGAAGAACGACTTTGGAATTTGATTCTAAGTAACTGGCCTTTTCCATGTGCCCCCTGAAAGTCCGGTCAGGGTTTGATGGAAAGTGTCCTTCTGTTGGAGCTCCCATGTGAACTGGACTCTGTGTCTGCCCACAGTAGGGCAGGGGACAGGCTTTGGTCTTCATGGGGATATGAAGGGGGATTAGCATCACTAGCTGAGCACCCTGGACACATCTCATTTGAATGGGCGCAAAAAATCCTTGCAAGGTCTTTCTCTTTCATCTTTCCCATCTCCTGCCTTTGGTGAAGATAGCGCCCAGACTTCTAGGATCAACTCCTGTCTTTAGGCTGTCCGGGGTCAGGTCAGAGGTGGTCACGCGCCTGCCTACGTGTACGTGGCTGAGCCACATCTGGCAGTTGTTTTTGGCAGCCTCTGCCTCTGGCCTTGGCCCCTGGATGACCCTGCTGAGCTGGGTACCTGGAGTGGTCCTCCTGGCCCTCTGGGGCTCAGCCTGTGTCTCACACTCCGCTCCGTCTCCCTGGCACCTCAGGGTTCATTAGGAACAAGAACAGCAAGCAGAGAGTGACTTTGTACTGCCCAGCAGGCTTTCATCCTGAGAGCTCAAAGCAGTTCACACCCCAGGACTTATAGGTCCTCAGCCCAGGTCCCAGACACTCAGTGGTGGGGACGATGGGGCAGAGAGCCCTGGTCTTTCCAGATTGGCCCAGCAGTGGGGCCGGGGGCACACAGTGAGTCACCCACTGTGGAGGAATCAAGTGGCCAGTAAGTCTGGGATAGAAGTAAAATTGGACCGAGGGCTTCAGGCTGCAAACAAAGGGGATAGTTTCCTTTAAAAGAGTATGAGCTGGTGGGGCTTCCCTGGTGGCGCAGTGGTTAAGAATCCGCCTGCCAATGCAGGGGACACGGGTTCGATCCCTGGTCCGGGAAGATCCCACATGCCACGGAGCAAGTAAGCCCGTGCGCCGCAACTACTGAGCCTGCGCTCTAGAGCCCGCAAGCCACAACTACTGAGCCCATATGCCACAACTATTGAAGCCCGCACGCCTAGATCCCGTGCTCTGCAACAAGAGAAGCCACCGCAGTGAGAAGCTCACGCACCGAAAAGAAGAGTAACTCCCACTCTCTGCGACTAGAGAAAGCCCATATGAAGCGACGAAGACCCAACGCAACCAAGGAATAAATAAATAAATTTATAAAAGAAAAAAAGAGTATGAGCTGGGCCCTTCCTTCCCTCAGGCCCTCTGGCCCCTGTGGGTTCTATGAGCCGCTGGAGGAAGAAGCAGCAGCTTCTTGGGAAGCAGAAGCCCTTGGACTCGGATATTGACGAGAATGCCTAAGTGATCCCCACTTCTGCCCTCTGCCCTTGGTGCTGGGAGCTTCAGGGCCAAGCCCTGACCTTAGGGTGGTGCCAGAGTGAGGAGTGTATGGAGGAAAAGGCGCTAGCCCAGCACTGGCAGGCCCTAGCCCTGGCCTCGGGTGGGCTTCCCAGCGTGGCTACCCATGCCTGGTTGTCAGCCCCCCTCCTCCTTCTAAGTCTCCTCTGCATTCGAGCACACAAGGCTGGCCTGACGAACAGTTGGCATAGGGAAGAGAAGGGTTATTTTTAAATACTGGCAAAGCGCTGCCAGAACTTCAGACCTGGGGTCCGTCAGAACCGTGTGCCCACTGTGTTTCCCCACCATGCCTGAGCCTGTAGCACACCGTTTATAACTTAGCAGGGGACAGTGCAGCGGATACTGTCTGTCTTCCTCCAGCCCAGCCCTGGCCTAGCCATCCATCCATTCACCAAGACTTCCAGGTCGTGGCCACGTGGGAACTATACACACTGCATGTGCTCTCATTCACTATAGTGTATTCAGTTCTGCAAACATTCATTGAGCGCCTCCTATGCAAATAAATCTGTAAACATTCATCGAGCTCCTCCTATGCAAATAAATCGCAGCTCCTGCCCTCAAGAAGCTCAGACAGATCCTTACAAAATACCTGTGATTGCATCCAAGTGTCAAGTCAGAGATCTGTATGTGATGAGGTGTATGATGAGGAAAGGAATGATTTGTTCTCCTGGGAGGGTGTAGAGGAGGCTTCTCAGAGGGGTGACGTTTGAGCTGAGCCTGGATGGTGAGTAGGAATTCACCAGAGTGAGAAAGCACCTTCCAAGAGGTAGGAACGTTCCATACCCAACCTGCTTGGGGCTGGGGGGTGGGAGAGGAGCAGGGAGAAAGGAGGCAGCTATCGTTTACTGAGCACTTACTACATGTCAGTCCTGGTTCTATAAAGTAGAGATACTATTTTATCATCCCCACTTTACAGATAAGAAAACTGAGGCAGGGAGAGAGTCCACGACTGGCCTGTGATCCAGCATGACTTAATGGCAGCATGGGATCTTAGGCTCAGGTCTGCCCCCTCCATCCTGCCTCTCCATGCACATTCCACCTGGCTCCAGGCTCTTCCACAGTCCGTGCCTCTCAAGACAAACCAGTGAAGGGCATAGGATGCTCTGTTGGTCCACTTGTTGGAGCAGGTCCTTCCCATCCCACAACTGGTCAGATATTTACTTCCTGGGCTCTTGGGCAGGGTTTAAGGGTACAGAGATGGGCAGGTTGTGTCCCTGCCCTCACAAGGAGCTTGCAGTGTGACTGTGGCAGTAAGGTGTGAATAGGAACTGTGGAGCACTGACAGAGGGGCAGCCCAAGGCCCTGAGGCTGTACCGACAGGCAGGAGGAGCTCCTGGGAAGCCTGAAGTTATTATGGTCAGTAGTCTAAGCAGAAACCAAGCTCAGGATCCAGAGTCCAGTGAGATCTAGCGCCAGTCTGGGTAGTTTTCTGGTCCTATGGAACCCCTTGTGCAAAAGGTGAACGTTTCAACCAGTGGGAACCTGGTTTAAAGCATAAACTTGGAACTTGCTAGTAATGCAAATTCTTGGGCCCCACCCCTGACCTTCTAATCAGAAACCATGGGGATGGGGGCCAGCAGTTTTAGCAAGCCCTCTGGTTGACTGTGATGCGTGCTGAAGCACGAGAACCACTGGTTAAGCTGTGGCCCAGCCTCCCAGCGCAGAGCCCTGCAGAGGGCATGCCAGCCCCACGGCACCTGTGCCAGGCGTCATGCTTGGGGGCTGTCAGGGGAATGGGGTCGCCACCTTGTGGGCTGAGAGAGATGGGGACAGACCTAGAGCTGCTAGGTCGAGCCTGGCAAAGGCTGACACAGAGTGGCAAGAAGAGAGACTCATTCCCATCAGAGGAATCTGGGCAGGGTTTCTGGAGGAGATGGGGTTGAGGTAGACCTTGGCGAAAGGAAGCACTGTGCTGGAGAGATCTAAAGAGGCTCGGCATTCCAGCTGAGGAAACCACGTGAGCAAAAGGGGGCAACAGAGGGTGTTTGGGAAATAAAGTGCAATTCCAAAGGTACGCTGCTGAACATGGTGTGTAGGAGGGAGAGATCAACAGGGCCAAACAGGTTTTCTGAGTGTCAGGCTGGTGAGTTTAGACTTCTCTGAAACAGCACGGAGTGAAGTGTTCTGAGCAGGAGGCTGACCTGGTCTCCCAGAGCCGCTCTTGAGGCATCGTCAGCCACCACCAGTTTGTGGCAGGATGGGCAAGGGGAGGACACGGCCAGGGCTCCTTCGACAGTCCCAGCCGATTAGTCAGGATGTGTGTATGGTGATGGGTGGGTACAGGGGGGCGTGAGCTTTGCCTCGGGATAGCTCACCAGCTGGCAGCACTTTAGAAGGATTCTGGAGGTTTGGGCCTGGCCAGAGGTCGGCGACTTCTAGCCCAGTCAGGCAAGGCTGGATCTGAGCTCAGGGGCCAGTCCCTTCACTGTACAGATGGGCAAACTGAGGCCCAGAGAAGTTCACACACCACAAGGTAAAGGGTTTGGCAGCTACCGGGCAAGAAAGAGAGCAACAGCTTCCTGAGACACTGCCCCCTCCCGCCGACCACTGAGCCCCGGGTCTCAGTTCCCCGAGTGCACTGTGGTCTCCTGCCCTGGTCCTTTGAACCCTTTGCCTGGAACACTGTCTCCCTCCTCTTGGCCAACTCCTGTCACCCTTCAGGCCCAGCACAGGCTTTGTTCCCTCCTCAGAGCCCTCCCTGGCCCTCAGGGTGAGGAGGGAGGCTGAGGTGTATGGTCTGTGCCCTCGCATCACCCAGCACCTCCCCATCACAGTACCGACCCCACTGTGTGAGCAATACCCCGCTCAGCTGGAATCCCCACCAGGGAGACCGTGTCACGTGACCCTCAGTACCCAACATGTCCTGAGTGCCCGGTACATGCTTGAGGGAATGAACGACGGAGGCCGTTATCAAGCTCTTTCACCCCTGTACACAGACACCTGTGGCCCGTTCTCCTATTTGTTTTTGTTTTTGTTTTTGTTTTTTGCGGTATGCGGGCCTCTCACCGTTGTGGCCTCTCCCGTTGTGGAGCACAGGCTCCGGACGCGCAGGCTCAGCGACCATGGCTCACGGGCCCAGCCGCTCCGCGGCATGTGGGATCTTCCCAGACTGGGGCACGAACCCGTGTCCCCTGCATCGGCAGGCAGACTCTCAACCACTGCGCCACCAGGGAAGCCCTCGTTCTCCTGTTTGAAGAAGAGCAGTCTCATGGGAAGAGGCTGCCCTGGCTGAGCTTCCTGCCCACGGCCGGGGGCCCCTCAGCTGTCGAGCAGCCCAGTGGGCTGAGCAAGGGTAGTTCTTCAGGGAGGCCCCAATTGCACCATCTGCTCTGCTATCCTGGGGCAGATGCCTGTTTTGGCTGAGGGGGAAGGAAAGGACTGAGATGCGGAGGAGTGCTGGGTGGGAAAGGGCCCTGGGATTAGCCGTCAAGGGACCCCACCCTCCCCTGAATGCTCGCAGCAGTCTTGACCTGGGCCACTGTGAGGCACCCATCAGTCACAGCCCAGCTTAGATCACTAATTTATTTGTTCAGCCAGTGATCAGTGAGCGCCTGCTCAGTGCCAGACACCAGGAGTATGGCTGTGCTCCCACACATCCCCTCCCTGAGGGTCCCACAGTCTAGAAAGATAAGAACCCACTTTGCTCTGAGGTAGAAAGCCCAAAGTAGGGCAGGTGAAATGCTCAGGGAGTCTGTGCAAGGCAGAGGTTGCTCCTGGCTCGGTGGATTAGAGAAGGCCATGCCATCTGAGGTGATCTCGAGGGATTTAGATGAATAAGAAGGGCCAGTTGTTGAGCTGTCTCTCTGTTCCAGGCACTGCGCTAAGTTCTTGACATACGTTATCCCCATCTAATTCTCACCACAATCTTAAGAGGCGGGTGAGATTGTTCCTGTTTTACAGACAAGGGACTAAAGGCTCAGAGAGGTTAAGTAACTTGTCTAGTTATACAAGACACTGGGCAGAGCCAGAATGCAAGCCGAGACTGGTCTGACCCCCAGCCTGTGTGTCTGACACTCTCAACTGTGCTTCTGTGGGGAAAGACATGGCGGCGGAGCATATGAGCAGAGGGCACGGAGGCAGGCAGAATACAGAACAGGCACACTTGGGGATCAGCCTGTGATTTGGTTTGCCTGGAATATAGAATTCCTGAAGGGAACCAGTAGGGGAAAAGGCAGAGAGTTGTGTTTGGGAAGGGGCCATTCACTGACCAAGCAAGCGTCCCCTGAGGACCCTGGCTGCCAGCCAAGGAAGGCCCGTAGCCTTCCTTCTACAGACATCATGGAGCCAAAGGAGGGTTTCTGAATGTCGGAGAGGCACACAGAGGTGAATCTTCCCAGAGTGGTACTCTGGGCTGGGGGACCAATATAGCCTAAACCAGGGCCTGGCAGACAATGGAGGCTTAGGAGGGTGAGGCTTGGTGGAAGGTGATTGGTCTCCACCTTTGGGGAGAGACACAGAGTTGTCACAGATGACAAGGTGACTGAAAGCGGGAACTCAGGAGAAAGAGCAGTCTTGGGAGAGAAGATGGAGAAACTGGTTTTCCCCCGTGCTGTTCGTGAGCTACTGACTGCAGATCCAGACAGTGATCTGTTTTAGGGTGGGTTCTTTCCAGCCTCCTGTCTCACTAGCCTGGACCACAAAGACCACAACACAGCCCTCCCAGACTCCAGAGTGCTTAGGCCAGGACTCTCCAAGGATAACTTGTAGGGAGGGTGGCCAGGCCTCTGGCAACGTGGGGGACCCCAGAACCCACTGAGGTATCTGCATTTGGTGAGCACGTAGGCCTGTATCCTTACCTGTATCAGGCCTGCTAAGACTTTTTCCCCTGAAACCCAACATTTCTTTGAATTCTTGTATTTTTATTTTATCTTAAAAAGCCACAGGAACTTGCAAGTGTACTCCACCGTAGATCTGTTTGTTTTAATACAAAGGTGCTGCTTTTCCTTACTAATGAGCTTGGCAAACCCTTCAGAAAGAGGCCCTGAGGTCATCCTGTGGCTTTGCATGCATCCCAGGTTGAGAAGCCAGTCTTGTCTGGTGTATAAGGTGCCTCCCCTTTTCCCACCCCCACTTCATTTTCCACCGACCTAGAGCTTCAGGAACAACTTTCTCTAGCCAGGCTGATGAGGTGGGAAGTGCAGACCTGTCCCAAAGGGGAAAGGGACTCTGGGATTCCCCTCCTCAGCTCTCTTTCTCTCTGGGTTCCTTGAACAAGGGGTAGCCTAGTCCATCAGCAGCAGGCCTTCTCCAGAGTGTTCTCCGAGGCCAGGGCCCATCCTTGCCCAGTGAGGAGCTTAAACAGAGTTGGGCAAATGGTAATGGCCTTGCAGGACTGTGATCTCTGTTGTCCCTACCTCTACCTCCAGCAGCCAAAGAGATGATAATCTCTTCCATCCCTCCATAGAGAGCTTTCTCTTGCCCCATTCCTCTAAAATAGGCAGAGTGTGGTTTATAGATGAGTCATCTGAGGCGCAGAAAGGCTAAACTACTTACTTAAGGGCGGACAGTTGGAAAATTGGGAGACCAGGACAAAGACCTGAACTACTGTGTCCTCGGTTACTGCTCTTTCCTCTGCTATGCACGGCTTCCTCTGTGCCAACTCTAGGTGTCTGCGGTCTGTGCCCTGAGCACTGGTAAGAACCAGGGAGCCGTATGCCACCCCAGCAACTGGTGCCTCTGCTCTGTGAACCTGTGCAGTCTCCCCAGACATAGGTGACATCCCCCGCAGTCCCCCATCTCTGCTGCTCATGTCCCCATGTCTCAGCCCTGAACCTAGGTGAGGAACTGTGGCGTAGACCTGCCTGACTCCCAGGGCTGGGCATCTCTGTCTTGGGAGGGTCCCGAGGCGGCAGTGTTTCTGTCAGGCCCCCGGGCTCCTGGCAGAGGGGACTGGGGGAAGGGAGGGGCATAGTGTTGGCCCTGGTGGTCAAGACAGGCCTGTTCTTGCCCTGCCCTCGCACTGTAGGGTTGGGTGTCGGTGGATGGGTGCTTCTGGATGGGCAGGCGAGGCTTTAAGGCAGGAACCATCTCAGTTGTTCTTGGAGCTGCCAAGCTTTGTGTCCTCCTCCTTCCTCCCTTCCCCTCTCTTCACCCATGCCCCTGGACCAGCGTCTGCTCTCTCTAGCTCCCATCCCCAGCCAGCCCTGGCCCCTCTTCTCTACCTTGTAGCTGAGGTGTCAGGCACCTGGCCTGTTGAGCTAAGAGCCCATTAGGTCTGGGCTGGCTTTCACTCCACTCCCAGCCTCAGTGGAGCCCATGGCAGTGGCCACGTTGTCTTGCTTAGCACCATATCCCTGATGGCTGGTAGGTGGCTGGTACATCACAGAGACTGAGGTGGATATTTGTTAGATGGTGTGAGAGGCGGGCAAGGCAAGCCCAGGCACCAGGCTGGGCCTGGTTGGCTGAGGAAAGGTGGCTCAGGGAAAGCCAAGAGGCCCAGCAGGGACACACTCCCTTTGGGAGGCCTGGCTTGTGGGTATCGAGTGGCTTTTCTGCAGGCTCCTGGGAGGATACCTGAGGGCCAGTTTCAGAGTAGGCCCTCTGTGCTCACTTCAACCAGCTGTGTTTTCAGTTGTTGTTGTTTCTTCTTTCCTTCTCATTTGAACTTGGAGTCTGTAATTAACCTCCCAGAGGTCGCGGTCACTTCTGGGTGGGGGAGGGGTGGGGAGGGGCTGGCCCACAGCCCATCAGCAGCAGGACAGTGGGCGACTTTGATGCCAGGCAGGCTGGCCGCATTGTCTCCAGGTGTTGCCCTGCAAAGGGGACTGCTCAGCCTTAGTCAGGAGGTGGGGACCATTAACCCTTTTAGGAGTCCGCTGCCCCTGCGCCCTGGTTGTCGGGAGGGAGGCCGGGCCTGGTCCGCCTGGCTGGGCTGCCTGGCCCTGTCCCAGGCATCCGTCTTGCTCTCAGATCTCTGCAGGCTCCGCACCCACCGCCCACTGCCGAGAGGAATGAGGTCAAGTTGCTGGCAGCAGCGGTATTGCCTGGCCTCGGGGCTGGGATGTGGGAAAGGAGCAGCCCTGATTGTTCTTACTGTTGTTGTTCTCTTCAGTGAGGTGCTTTCTGGGGATTCCCTGCCACACAGATGCGGGCCAGGTGCCCCAGCTTGGCATCGGGTGATGAGAAAGCAGAAGCCCCCAGATTAACCATGGCCCGACTCGTGGCAACTGAGATGTGTCTTAAGGTTTTACGGGATCCCTTATCAAGGGAGATCTTTTTGCGGAGACCTGGGTCATCCCTGAGAGACTTTCCTCTTGTTGTTAGAAAGCTGCCAAAAGAGCTGTCCCCACACGCCCACACCCCTGCTCCAGAGAGCTTAGGTGGGCCCTAAGCAGCAGGACTGGGACGGGAACGGGACAAAGTGACCTCTCAAGGAGGATGGGAGCTCAGTAGACAGGGCTTGGTCTGAGGAGACACTAGAGGTGGTGAAGGGCGAGCTGAACAACACCCTAGGGCCACCTAGGCCGTCAACTTGCTGTCTGCCCCAGCACCCGGGGTGGGGGGGGGGGAGCAGCAGCCCCGGGGAAGCAGGGAATTGGGAATCTCCACCCCCTTCTTTTGAACACAGATCTTCCTCTTGCTTCTACCTGATGCCTCTCGTCTGTCCGCTCTCCTGTGTGCTGGGCCTTTAGGGTGCCCTCTCTGTGTGGGGAAATAAGCACAGACCCTCAGGACTGTGAGCCCTCCCTTTGGCTGCAAAGCTGAATTTATAGAGAAGTTTATGGCGATATTATTAACATTAGCAGAACGTTGGAGACAACTGAACAAGTTCCTCTGAGCAACAGAATATTATGCAGCCTTTAAAATGATTTAGATCTGTATTTCTAGATTTGGGGAAATGTCTTCATAATACGTTAACCAGGAAAAGTAGGCTATAAAACGTTTTCAAGAGAAGAGTCTTGCAGGAAGTATTTGAAAATGTTGACAGTGGTTTTCTCTCTGGTGGTAATTGAATGGATTTAAATGTGCTTTTCTTTTTCCTTACTTGCACTGTGCAATTTTTTTTTAATAAAGTTATTTATTTATTTATTTTATCTTTGGCTGAGTCGGGTCTTCGTTGCTGCGCGCAGGCTTTCTCTAGTTGTGGCAAGCGGGGGCTACTCTTCGTTGCGGTGCGCGGGCTTCTCATTGCGGTGGCTTCTCTTGTTGCTGAGCACAGGCTCTAGACGCGCGGGCTTCAGCAGTTGTGGCACGTGGGCTCAGTAGTTGTGGCTCACGGGCTCTAGGGCACAGGCTCGGTAGTTGTGGCCCACAGGCTTAGTTGCTTCATGGTTTGTGGGATCTTCCTGGACCAGGGCTCGAAGCCGTGTCCCCTGCATTGGCAGACGGACTCTTAACAACTGCGCCACCAGGGAAGCCCACATTGTGCAATTTTTCTACAACAAGAATGTATTTCTTATGTAACAAAACAATAACAGAGAGGAACAAGCTAAGCTCCTTGGTGGGTAGGAGTGGTTGCTCCATACGGGGCTAGGTCATTTCTGTCTGGGACAGCACAGGACATGGCACATAGTAGCACTTAGTAAACACAGGTTTGACTGACTAGGGGCTGAGAGCCTACCCACTGGGTTGCTTCAGCTCTTGTCCTGACAGATCCCATCCACCCCAGGAAGACTATGTCTCTGCTTGGTTCAGCTCTGACCCCAAGACACTCTAGGGACACGGTATAGTGGTCTCCATACCTCACACTAGCATTGCATTCTGGGCCCTGGGCTATAAAAGTGACCCAGACAATACCGGACCTGGCTCAGAGATGGTGCCCAGGCTGGGGCTAGAGCTGGCCCACTCATGTCTAAGCTCTATCTTCAGCTCCTCAAAGTCTGCTGTGTCAGCAGCCTCTTAGCCTTGTCCCAGGTGTTCCCAGGGTCTGGTACTGAATCCGATGGGATGCAGTGGGAGAAGCAATGGTGGCTCAGGATAAGAACGAGCTTAAAATGCAGAAAGTAAAGTAAGATCAAGTCATTCCCCGACTTATAAGCCTCTGATACTTCCCATCACATCTACAAAACTCCAGGGCCATCTTGCGCAGGTTGTCCACGCTCCTCACTGCAGAAAGCCTGACAGGGCTCCAGGCCCAGGAGTGAGGGTACAGAGGTCCTCTGGGCAGTGTTCCCAGTGCCACCTGCGGGGTGTTCTTCCTGGGCTGCCGCTCCTCTCTCCAAGGGACTTGCTTGAAGTAAAAAATGCAGCCTGTTCACAGGGTCCCATTCCTTTCAAAACACACATCCTTGGCTTTCAAAGAGCCGTGAACTAAGGTATCTGTGAACAGGGACCAGGACTGGATGCTGCTAGAGCAGGAGACATAGGCTTTCAGTATCTCAGATGATGCTCGTGAGGAACTGTTAAGAGACAGAAAAGAAGACTCTTCGTAAAGAACACAGCATGATTGAAATGTATGGTGGTTTTTATTGCCATCCTTTAGCCCAGTGCTGTCTAACAGGAATATAATGCGATCCACATATGTAATTTAAAGTTTTCTAGTAAGCACATAAAAAGTGGCGGGGGGAGGCAAAACAAACCCAGACTTTTCGTCCTAGCTCACACAGCCTCATGTCAGTCACCTGGGCCTACTTCTCCAGGCTCCCCTGCCTTCCAGAATCTTCTAGCCACCTGGGCCTCTTTTATCCCTTGAACTCACCAAGCGCATTCACCCCTCAAGGCCTTTATCCAGGAGCTTATTACTGCCTCATATTTCCTGAGATTGTTTGCTGTTATCTACTCTCCTCACTCTAATGCAGGCTCCCAAGAGCAGGAAGTTTATCTGCCTTGTTCACCACTGTACACTCAGGGCCCAGAACAGTGCCTGGTATATAGTAGGGTGAATGAATGGGGAAAAAGTGAACTGGATGGGGTTGTTCTGAAGTGAGTGGACTGTCACTCGGGTCAGGTCACACAAGGTTCTCACTAGATGGGGTGGCTCCTTGTCATCTGAAATGCTGTCCTGGGTTTCCCATTGGTGGCAGGGAACGACCTTGAAGCCCCCAGTTCCTCGGGCCCTCTGAACTGGGGTCGTGTCTGCTGTTTCTGGGTCAGTCTCTGTGTAACCAGTACCACCACCATTAAGCAGTGGCCTCGGGCTCAGGGCACAGGGCGCCAGGACTTGTCAGGAAGCACCACCTCCTCCCACCAGGTATTCCACCACCCCCACCCTGGCTCATTGGGAGGAAGGGGGCCTGGGTTGGGGAGGGTGGGGTCAGGAGTCTCCCTAACCTCAGAACTTCAGGGAAGGTCAACACTCTCCAAGCAGGGTAAGGAGGCACCTGAGAACTTGAGAAGAGCTCTCTGTGTCCCCAGTTCACGAGGAGGGGGAGGAGCCTAGTTGCAGGTCACCAGGTGACCAAGAGGTTAGATCACTGTGTGTCAACCCAACATTGGAGCAAAGCCGCCTGTGAAGATGTGTTCAGCTTGCAGCTTGCTGTCAAGCTCTACGCTTACAATATGTGCTCTTGCCTAGAGTATGTTACATATTTATTATATATTTTTAAAACCCACATACCTGGACCCATCCTCACAGGTCCTGCTTCAGAATGTCCAGAACAATGTCCCTGGCACTGACACACTTTTTAAAGCTTCCCATATGGTTCTCATTAGCATCTAGGGTTGATAACTATTGATAAGGAGTGACGGGGCCCCGAGAGCAAGCAGACGGAGGACAGTGGGGTGTAGGTAAGGGAGAAGGATGCTGAGGCAGGGCTTCAATCACACTAGAATAATGAAGTTCCAGAAAGTCCCACAGATTGATAGGTTGATACACATAAAACCTCCGAGTGTCAAAAAAAAAAAAAAAAACCCAAAACAATAAACCAGCATTTAAAAATGTCAGAAGCAGGTAATTGGGGAAAAACATTGTGGCAAAAGGTGAATAGCCTTGCTATTTATAAAGAACTCTTACAGATCAGTAAGAAGATGAGCACCCAGTAGAAAAACAAGAGTGCAGACAAGAACAGGCAATTCAAAAAGAAGAAATACAATGAGCCAATACACTTATGAAAAGCGGTCAGCCTCACCAGGTATCAAATAAGTGCAAATGAAAACAACAAAGAGGCATTATCTTTTGCCTAGCTAATTGGCAGAGATTAAATACATGATAATGCCTCATGTGGTGAAGGTGTGGAAAAAACAGGCACCATCGTTCACTGGTGGGAGTGCAAATTGGTGCAACCTTTCCAGAACGCAGTTTGGCAACGTGTAAAGCTGAGGAAAACTGCACACCTTTCTGGTGCAACAATTCCACTTTTAGGAAGATTGCCTTAGGAAATAATTGTGGATAATAATAACAGTAATAGCTAACCTTTATTAAATGCTCTGTGCGTGCCAGAGCTCTACATCCCTTATCTCATATAATCCTCAATCATCATCCCATAAGGTAGGAGCTGTTTTTATCACCTGTGTTTTACAGATGAGGAAGCTGAGGCACAGGATTAAGGCGATAGCCTGAGGACATAGAACTAACAAATAGCAAAGCGTGGGTTGAATACAGGCAGTCTGAGTCAGGAGCCTCACTGCCCTTACAGGAGTATACGCTGGATCTGTGCAAAGGTTGATGTGCACTGGATATATACACTGGATGAAGCTGCAAGGGTGTTCCTCTGGGCTTGTCTGTGATGGGGTGTGGTGAGGCAGGGGAGAATGTATGCTGAATGCTCCACAGTAGGAATTGGTTACATAAGTTCTGATTCACCCATTCAGGAATATTATGCAACCCTAAAAATGGTGCTACAGGGAAAAAATGTGTGTGTAAATACTAGGGGTTTTTGTTTATGCTTAAAAGGTCTCTGAAAGGATGTAAAAGGAACTGATAAAATTGATTGCCTTCTAGAAAGGCAACTGTGTGGCCTTGGTCAGAAGTTAGAGGGAGATCTGTTTTTTAAGCCATATACCCCTTTTCACTTCTTGAATTTTGAATCATGTGAATATATTCTCTATTAAAATATTTATATATCTATAAATACATACACACATAAGTTGTTATGTTATAGAACTTATTCCAGATAATAGCATTTCAAGGAAATAAAGTCAAGGGTTTCCCAACAAAGCTCCAAGACCCTTACTTGGGGAATCATACTGAAGTCAATGAAGAGACTTCTTTAATGTTTACCCACATGTTTCCCAAACTGATTTGCTCGTGGAACCGTTTTCTTAGGTAGTATCTATTATCCTCTTTCTGGATATGCCTGTCCTATAGAAGTCAGTTTGCAAAATGTTATTAATAGTTAATGCCAAGATGAAAGGCTTACAGTGTTTCATTACATGAAAGAAACATGTTACTGGCACTGATCCCACTTTGTTTAAAAATAGATGTGTAGGTGCGTGTGTGTGTGTGTGTGTGTGTGTGTGTGTGTGTGTGTGTGTATGTGTGTTTTAAATACTGGTAAGTACTAGGATAATGGATGATTTTATTTTCTTTTATCCATTTGTATTTTTGAATTTTCTAAAATGAACAAACTCATTTCACAAGCACCATTTTTTTGAATCTATGTACTATATTTTTTAAGGCTTTGGGAGCACTTTCTCTCCATGCTCCCTCTACCCCTGTACCCCACGCTCATCTACTCCCTACTAAAAGCAGCAGCCCAGGGTTAGGTTCAGTGAGGGGCCCCTGTAGCCAGGCCCTCTCACCTGTCTTTATCCAGAGCCAGCTTGAGCTGTGACTCTGAACTGGTGGGGGAAGGACGAATGGCCTAGACAGGGTCAGTCAGTCCCCAGACAACTCTCTGGCCCCAGCAGACCCTCCCCTCAACCAGTTTCTCTGTTCCTCAAAGAGAGCCATTGAGGCTGCAAAAGCAGACACCGGCCTGCTACAAGCCTGGCACACTGCACATCCAGATACCTGGGCTCTGTGGCTGCCTGGCTGGGTGACCTTGGCCAAGTTACTTAACCTGAGTCTCATCTTCACCCTTTATGTTAGCATGACACTTGCCTTACAGAGCTCGGTGACCAAATGAGAGCACACACAAAGGCACTGGGTATCCTTTACAGGGCTGTCCCAGTGGAAATTATCACACGCCCCAGCAGGGAGCATGGACTTGCCATCACTGTCCTAAGAACAGAGTACTTTTTCCTTTTCTTTTTTTAGGTTGTTAGAGGGAGGGGGGCAAGGAGATGAAACATGGGAGACCAGGGCAGGTGGAAATAGAATGGTGTTCAAGAAAAATGGGAGAAACCTCTTAGCTTGGCATTTGGAGCCCTGCAGCCCTGTGCCCACCAGTGTAGCCCCAGGCCCCAGCCCCCACACAGCCACACCACTTCACCCATTCAGGGCAGCTCACCTTGCTGACCACGTGCGATTCTGATAAACCACAGCCTGGGCCACCTCCCTCCCTTCTAGCTCCCCCATCCTTTAACTCTCAGCTGAGTTAGCTCCTCCCCCACTCTAGGTTGGAGACACACCTCTGGGCTTCAGCACCCCCAGGCCTCCATAAACCACGCTGTGATGTCAAGGCCAGGTTCCAGCTCCTCTGCTAGACTGAACTTCCTGAGGGCAGGAGCTGTGTCTGTCATTTTGGTCCACTTGTGTCCTCTGGGCCCAGCATAGGCCTGGGGGTCTGGGACAGGAATTAGATCTTGAGCACTGAAGTCAAGGAGACCTGGGTTTGAATTCCAGTTCCAGCCCCTTGGGGAAGTGACTTCACCACTCTGAGCCTCAGTTTTCCCCATCTGTAAATGGGTTTAATCATTGCAATGAACTCACGGGGTGATTTTCATCAGCTAATGTGTATCAAGCTCTGAGTACCATTCCAGGCATGAAGGAAAACTCTCCACAGGCGGTACCCACACTGACATCAACGCAGACCCTCCGTGAAGGCTTGTTGATTTGAACTAGGAAGTGACACCAGGAGGGGTGGCTCCCCAGGCTCACCCTCTTCCCCACCCCCCAAGGACAGTGGCCCTTCCTCTGCTGCGCGTGCTTGGCGCTGCCCCACCACCAACACGCTCACCTCCTGCCTTGTATCCCCACAGCCACCCGGCCCAAGCTGAAGAAGATGAAGAGCCAGACGGGACAGGTGGGTGAGAAGCAATCACTGAAGTGTGAGGCAGCAGCTGGTAACCCCCAGCCCTCCTACCGCTGGTTCAAGGACGGCAAGGAGCTCAACCGCAGCCGCGACATTCGCATCAAGTACGGCAATGGCAGGTGAGCGACATCCCTCCCTCCATCCACCCGGCCACCCCTGATCCTTCCTCAGAAGGAGGGGCCTGAGCCGGGAAGAGCCCAGGGTTGTTCCCCCAGATCCACCGGTGGAACCAGTTCCAGTCCCCCCTCTTTTGTGGCGCCCAGTTTCTCCTGGCAGCTCCAGCCCCTCTGGTGATGCTGCCCCAGCGTCTTGCAGATGACGGTACCTGCTTAATTAATGTCCCTGGATGGTTGAAGGCAATTTGATTGTCCAAATCAGCTTTAACTGTGGAGTCCCATCTTGGGCATAAAGCTTCTCAAAGGACCTGCCACAGGGTCGGAAAGCCCACCATTGGGCAGTTTTTGGTGAAGGACCCTGACTCTAGATTGGGTCTGGGAGGGCACGTGTGATGACGGGCTGGTTCCTCAGCTCAGCAAGCTGGCACTGGGCAGACAGCCAGGTGAGGGAAAGGCACATGGCTTTGACTGGTGTCGAAGGAGTCTGTATCTCAGACAGTTCCCCTGTGACATGGAAATTGACTTTAGTCTTTGAGTCAGTGCTCCAGGGAAGAGAATCTGAAGCTCTAGGGTCTCTGGGCTGTGGAAGGTGGCCTCTCTTCCATCTTGGATTGGCCAGACGGGGGGCTCCAGGCACCAGAGAAGCCAGACGTCCAAGGGCAGCCCCTCACCTCTCTCCTGAGGGGCTGTGAGAAGGCAGGACAAGCCTGACGTCTGTTCTGCGGGCCCTGAGGGCCCTGTGGACTTCCCTCTCTGGCTGAGGCACGCCCCCGCCTTTCCTGCCCCTCCGGAGGAGCTATCATTTCCTCCTCACCCCTGCAAAATGCAAATGAAGATGATTTTAGAGGACCCTCCAACCTGTCCGACAAGAGAAAGTGATGGAAAAAGGGTCTGGGCTCAGGCTGATCCTGGTTCGCCAGGTGACCCCGGATGTACACATCCTGCCCTCAGGCCTTAGTCTCCGAAACCTGTGAAAGAGGAGGTGGGGGTCAGGGGTCTGGGCAGGGCTTCCAGTTTTCTGACTCTCTCTCTGTGAACAGGGAGCAAAGACAGGACTGGTCACCCTGGAAAGTGGTCCAGGCAGAAAACAGAAAGTAATTTAAGAGGATTTGGTGCAGATCAAAGGTTTATGGCTGAAAGAACACTGCTTCCTCAGGGAACTTGGGAGGGGGGTCTGGGGTGTCACCAGTCTACAGGGTGCCCATCAAGCTCACCTTCTGAGGCCACCTCACCCCTTCCCCGCCAAGCCTGGCTCTGAGCTGGAGAGAGGAGTGGACAGGCTTCTACAGTTTGGGGGGCCCCGTCTCCCCTTCCCCCTACTTCACTGAGACAGCAGAAGTCAGGAGACGGGGTGCTCCTTGCCGGCCGCATTACTCTCAAACAGTCCACAACATGGCCCATCCTCATCCCACTCCTGATCCGCACGTGGCCCTCACACTCACCCACATCCTCCTGCACACACAGAGCCCTTGTGCCACCAACAAACTCCTTTCTTTGGTGACTTCAGCCTCTCTCTCTCCCCCCAACAAACCACTACCATCGCCTCTCTTCTAAAAGCTTTCCCTCCACGTTGCTGCCTCCCGTTCCTCCTCCGGCTGTTGCCCCATCTTGCTCCTTCCCTCGATCACCACGTGGAGGGAGTTTCGCACCCACTGACTCTACAGCTCATCCTCCACTCCTCTTTGCTCTGCAGAAATCTGCCCTGTGAATACAACCCCAATTCTCTGCAGCTGTGGCTCTCGACAGACCCTGTGAACTCAGAGTTTCCCAGCCGCCAGGCCTCTCAGCAGCCTTTGGCATGGGTGCCACCTGCTTCCTTGCCCCTGTGGTCCTCCTGCTGGTCCTCTTGTGCCTCTGAGCACCCTGTCTCAGGCGTCACGCATGCTGGGACTTTGCTGTGTTCGGGGCTTCACTCTTCTCCCCTCTCCACCGGTAGGTGATTTCACCCTCTTATATTTGATGACCCCCAAGCCTCCATCTCTAGTTTGATGGCCTTTCTTTTTCCAGACCCATGCTGCCAGGTAAACACTTAGTTACCACCCCGGAGATACCCCACAGATCTTTTTTTTTTTTTTTTTTTTTGCAGCATTTATTCCCAGGCCGTAAGTTTTTGTTTCTTCAGTTTCTTCTGGATATCCTTTTCTTCTGTGCAACCTCCTCTTCCGGTTTAGGAACAATCTGTTCTTTTTCAGTAAGAATCATCTCAAGGTGGCAGGGAGAGCTCATGTATGGGTTGATCCGACCATGAGTTCTGTAAGTCCTGCGCCCCATCTTGGGGACTTTGTTCACCTGGATGTGCTCAATGACCAGAGAATCTACATCTAAGCCCTTAAGTTCAGCATTACTCTCTGCATTTTTGAGCAGGTGCAGTAAAAATTCAGCACTCTTTTGGGCCACCAACCCTGCTTCCAGCCCCCCTGTTTGGCCTGGGCACACCTACCAGCTCCACCATTGTAATGATGGAATGGCACAGGTTTTTTCTGTAAAGTGACATCCTTCAGATACTTGGTGGCTTTTCAGATATGCATACCCTTAATGACCCGGACAGTTTCACGAGTGTTCTTAAAGTGAACACGAAGACTTGAATCTCTATGATTTGCATGATTTTTGAGGGGTTTTCTGGGTCAGTAGTGAATTTTTAGAAGTCACCTCAGGCTGCTTACCAGAAAAGCTCCACAGACATCTCTAACCCAGAATGGCCCAGTCTAGCCTCTCCGCCTTGCCCCTTGTGCTCCCGTCTCAGCTGTGGCAGAACCAGACTGCCCGCTGGCTGGCACCTGCCCCCATGCCGTCCCCTCCAGGTGGATACCCCGCCTCTGGAAGGAGGCACCCTTCTCCCTGCTCACTTCTGCCCTCCCTGGCTTTAGCCTCTTTTCCTCCACGGTCTCACTCTTGACCACACCCCACCTTTTCTGGGCCACAGGCCCCTCTGTGAATTCATTTCTGTATCTCACATACATGTGCTGAGCAACAGTTGTGTGCCAGGCACTCTATCAGAGGCTGGGTTTGCACCAAGAATCGGAGCAGACACGGTCCCCACCTTCACGGAGCTTCTAGTCTAGCTTCTAGTGGGGAATCTGGTAAAGACCTTGACCCTTGCTTCAGAAAACATGCTCTTTATACACCTGGTTTTGCTTGCAATTCGAGGGGTCCACAGACTCACTGACCCCTGTGACTCTGACAGGGGATGATCTTTCTAACAGGGCACATATCTGATCATTCATTCATTTGCTTGACAGATCTCGAGAGCCTGCAGTATGCCAGGACAGCCTAGGTCTTGGGGCCCTTCTGACGCTCCCCTTCCTGGCCTGTAACTCACTGCCTCGCTGTTCCCCTACACCTCGGTGCTCCTGACCCCTGGCCTTGGGCCCAGACTGTTCTCTGTGCTGGCAGTGCCCGCCCCCCTCCTCTCACCTTGTCCTCTGCAAAATTCTCCAAGGCCCGGCTTAGATGTCACATCCTCTGGGTCACCCTCCTGAGCCCTCCAGCAAGCTCTCACCGTCTCCTCCCACAATGCCTTAGACACGGCTTCATAGCATGGTTGGGGGGCTGTCTCTCCCAGCATGAGAGCCTCCAAGACCACCACCCAGACACACCCTGTCTCCTGTGTGGCCTGGCAGAGGAGGTCTACTTCCGGTGTGAATTGATGAGGATCTCGCAGGACTAGCTCTCCTCTCCTGGGTGCAGGGTGCCCCTAGGACTGGGCAGGACACCCTCTGGGCTGGCCTTTGAACAAGTTACTGTCCTGGTCAAGCCACAGTGTCATCAGACAAATGGGTCACCCAGTCTGGAAACGGCCTGGTCATATCATCTGGGTCTCCTCCTGGGTACTAAGGACCCCTGAGAGCCTGAAGTGTGCCTCTGCTCCCTTCCTGTCAGGACCTTGTCCCATCTGCTGCATTTCTGAAACTGCCTTGCTCCACCCGTCATGCCCCTGGGCTCCCTGCAGTGAGGCGATGGGTTGGAGGAGGGGCCATGATGGAGAACTTCTGACTCCCATGTTGTGACTCAGAGAGCTGCCACCTCTAGACACATACTTCACCTGGCATGGGGGCTAGGGGTGAGGGGCGGGAGTCTCCTTTCTGGCAAAATCTTCTCTTTCCTTCTGCCCACGCTGCAGCTTGCACTCTGGCCCTCCCAGCGCTCCGTTCTGCCCAGGCCACACTCTGTCTTGACATCACTCTTGGTCTACGGAGACCCATTCCCGGTGGGTGCCGCCTGTCTCTGGGACTGCCCCGCTGAGGTGTCTCACCCAAGGCTTCCTGTGCCAGGAGAAAACCGTCCCCCTCCCCAGCCCTGGGCATGGAGCCCACCCGTGCAGAGCCGAGTGTTCCCTTATTTATGAGGGGCAGGCTGGAACTGGCCCCTCAGGCAGGCAGCAGGAGATAGGCACTGAGGAACATGCGGACGGGTGGAGGAAGCAGCCACCCAGATCCCTAGTCCCTGCCAGCAGAAAACTGGCTGAGGAAGGAGGGGAGGGGTGTCCATCACAGGGGCAGACCTAGGTCAGCCTAGCAAGCGGGCACTAGGCCTGCCAGAAGGTGGGAGGGAGTCCTGAGTCCTTGGGGCTTCGGACTGGAGCTAGGAGTGAGGAGAAGAGAAACGTAGTTGCCCGCACTCTTTAGGGGCCTGAGAGCCCCACAGAGCCCTACCCTTCAGCACTGACCCCAGAGCCTCTTGTGCAAGGCTGGGGCCACCTTCCTGGAACTGGGGAGATCATCACACACCTGGTAACCCAAGATGTCTGCAGCCAGCAAACCTAGGGGTCATTGTTTATGTCCCCTTGCCTCTTTCTGGCACCTTAAAGGGGAGGGGCTCTCCCTGCACCCCCACCTTTCCACACATCTCACACCCCTTCGTGCGGGAAGCCCTTCCTTCTGGTTTTAGCTTTCATTCCTCCAGTTAACTGTGAGCCTAGCTCCACCTTGTCCTGCTGCACGTCATGTCGTGTAAGGGAAGCTCCTTTGAATTCAGCTGTGGGTGGGTGACAAGGAGCTTCTGAGTCTGTGTCCCCTATAGCTTCTTGACCCGGAGACCCTCAGGTGATCCCCTCCTCTGCTCATCTAATGTCAGGGAAGAGCTGGTGGTCAGGAAGCAGAAGCCTGGTTCGGGACAGCTGAGATCTGTGGCATCTAATTAGGCTGGAGCCAGGAAGGAAATGCTGTCTTAGCCAGAGGGGCCTCCAGGGCTCTGTTTAATGAAGAGAACAAACTTGAATTGACAGAAGAGGGTTGTAGGCAGACACCAGGCCAAGGAGACAGAGAATGGCGTGAGCCGGGAGGGGTGGCACGGAGTCAGGCAGCTGTCACTGTAACGTCGGCAAGGACATCACCACGGCAACAGGGCCTTTTTGACAAGACAAGCTCATGGAGGCTGGTTTGGGGGATCTTGGAATGAGGAGGTCTGGGAAGAACCCAGCATCAGAGGCTGAGGTGGAGCTCAGGAGACAGGTAGGTCCCCAAAGCACAGCCCGGGGAGGGATGTGGGTCATTTTGCCATCTCCTCCATCCCTGGTGCAGCCTCTCTTCTCACCATCCACACCTTCCCCCATCAGCTTCATGGCTCTGTCTTTCCATCCCTGGGCCCAGGGCAGGACAGCTCGGCTACCCTACCTCCCATGCCACCACTCCTCCAACCCACTGCGCATATTCTGGGAATCTGATTTTTTAACTCGGGACTAAAAGAGGAGGAGGTTACATCATGTTAAGAAATTTTCATGCTACTTTTTGTTTCCCCCGGGGACCAGGCTGGGGTCCCGGGGTTTAATCCGGAGCTCAGACTGGCCCTAAAGAGCACTGGGGCAGGGGGAGGGATGGGAGGTGTGAACAGATCCTACGGAGCCCAGGCACCGCGGGCAAGTGCAGGGAAGCCCACGGAAGGAAGGAGAGGTTTGGCAGCGTCTTCAGAAAGAAGAGGGGAAGCAGGGCCAGGTGCCCTGGAGTCACCCACAGCACTGAAGTCTCTGCCCAGGCCTCGCCCCACAACTCGTGGCATGCAGGGCTGGGTGCAAAGCCCTCCACAGAGGGGTCAGCCTCAGCATCAGGAGACAGCCCACGAGCTGCTTGGGGCCCAAGTCCTCACCAACTCCAGCTCCTTACCCACCTCTGCCTTTGCCTTGCCGGGTACCCTTGGACAAGTCCGGAAGCCCCTCTGGGACTCAGTTTTCCCATCTGTCCTGTCCTGTCCTCCTCCAGATTAGCCACGAGGGTCAAGTCAGGCCTTGAGGATAGGATCTTTTTGTTCCCTGAGGTATCCAAGCTCCCAGCACACAGAAGGCACTCGGTGAACATTTGTTGAATGAATGAAGCGAAACCCCTTGAGGAGGCCACAGAGTGCCCCTTAGTGGCAGGGCCGACACAAAGGCAGGAGAGAGCTACAGGTTTGGACTGGGAGGCTGGGCACAGTTGCCATGGGAACCTGTTAGATTGGTGGCCCTGCCGGGTATCTGGAAATAGGCCTGGCTTATCTAGAGTGACGGGCTACCGCTTCTAAGGGAAGGCTGAGGTAGCTGTGAGCCAGCAGCTGCTCTACTGGAAGGCGGTGGGGGGAGACACAGCGGGCCTGAGAGAAGGGCACTAAAGGAAAAGGAGGAAGGTGGCCATGCGACTTCCTAAGGACTCCACTTTCCTCCCCTAGAAAAATGGTTACAGAGAAGGCCCAGCCCTGGAAAAGTGAATGTGACGATTCATGGACTTAGAATCCCAATGTTGTCCTGGGTGCCCAGGTCTCCCTCCAGCCCTGGGGACTCTGCACTCCACCTGGACCCCAGCAATGGCTGGTCGGAGGGAATCTACTTCCCGTCCACACGGCGTAGACGCTGTGGCTGTGCAGGGAGAGGTGACCTCTGGGTGACTGCTGGGGAGCCACGGCCAACCTAAGCCCTGGCTCACGCCTCTTCGCCTCTTATCCCCTCCCTAACCAGAAAGAACTCACGACTACAGTTCAACAAGGTGAAGGTGGAGGACGCTGGGGAGTACGTCTGCGAGGCTGAGAACATCCTGGGGAAGGACACCGTCAGGGGCCGGCTCTTCGTCAACAGCGGTAGGTGGTCCCCCAACGAAGGGAGGGGTCCTAGAGGGGTTCTGTGGGGGTGGGCCAGTTGCCCCCCAGCCCTAGGGAGGCCCGCACATGATCCATCTTGCACTTGACTCCTCTCCCTCCTGCCACTGCCGTATCAAGCCCCAAGATCTGAGCCGATTCAGAGAAATGCAGTCGAAGCATAAATGTTTAGCTTTGTTATCTGGACCTGGAAGAGCCGCCAGCTCTCGTTTTAAATACCCTGAAAACTAAATATTTTGAAATCAAGAGGTGGGGGTGGGGGGAAGGATATTTTTAGAAGGCAATTATGGGAGGCTGGGCTGCCTGAAGCGGGGCTCCGGGGAGAGGCAGACCCAGGGTGCGCGCAAGCTGCCTGCCCGCTGCTTTGCTGGGTGCCCGTGTGCAGGCAGCCTGCTCCACGGGGCCACGGGTGGAAGGCTTGGGTGCCCCGGGCCCCTGGGGGCAGCCTCAGTTCAGGGATGGCAGGACCCTCTCCCACAGATCATCCCCTCCCTGGGAAACGTGCAAGGTCAGGAGCCCACGGCACCCTTCGCTTCCCCCCTCCGCAGAGGCAGCTCCGGCTTCGGCATGGAGGCGGCCTCCCTGCTGGGCTGTCCTCTGGTTATTGCCCTTGACTGGAAAGTCACCAAGGCTGCCTGTCCTCAGGTCGCGCCCCCTCCACTCTAGCCTGAGTCCTCAGAACCCCACAGCTCTCGTTCCTCCTCCTGACACCCAGCCTCCACGTACCACTTGGCTACCTGGTTGTTGGCTTCACTTCCAGTCCTGCATCTCCCTTCATCCCGTGTTTCCACCAGACAGCCCTCCAGTACCCCCTGCACCCAGCGCAGTCTAACGAGAACCCTGCCCTGTGACCCTCAGAGGAGAGCCTGGCTCAGACCCGGTCTGCCGTGTTGTAAGGGACCTCCCTTGTCCTCCCAGCCTCTCAGCTCCTCGATCTCCCTTACCACTGGATCTACCAGGTCTGAGTCTGCGAGTCCTGGTCCGTCTTCTTTCTGGATCTTTCACTCACGTATGTCCTTTTCATTCCAGCCCCACCTTAGGGGCAATCCTGGGCCAGGTTTCATCCCTGCTGAACCTGGACCAGAGCAGCAGCCTCAAGATGCTTTCGCCCTGTCACTCCCCGACCCATGGAGCCAAAGAACAAGGACTCGGTCCCACAGCCCAGCTCTCACAAATCCGACCCAAATGGCCTTTCCGACCCTAACTGTAGTCGGCCTCTCCTTCCCATTTTTATTCTTCCTCCTGCGCCATCTCTCCCAGGCAGCTATCCTCCTGACCAGTCCAGCCCACCGCAGCGGCACGCCCAGTGCAGGCCCCACTCCTGGGCCACTCCTCGGCCCTCTGTGGTCTTGTGTATCTCTCTCCAGTTCTATCAGATCATTCTTCAGCTCTCATCCTGTTCCTGAACTTTCTTTGCGGGTGTGGCCTTCTGGGTGGACTGTCCCGGGGTGGCTGTACCAAGTCCTGGGATATCGGGCCGGGCCTGGCTTTGCCCAGAGGGCAGGCAGGTGTGACCTGGGGTGTCACAGGATCGTGGAAGACCTGGAGAGGCTTCTGGGTCTGCCCCTTACCTGGGGGCTTAGAAAGGCTAGCTGTTTAATCACAGGTGCACCCATGTGTCCTGTCAACTCAAGCCTTCAGCGAGGCCTAACTCAGCAAGACGCTGTTCTGAGCGCTGAGGGGTCACAGTCTTGGCTCCCAAAGTCCCCTCAAATGGCAGGAAGCTAAAACCTGAACTCAAAGCGTCTGCCTGTTCTAACACACTGAAGAGGAAAGACAGGCAACTTAACAACGGGAGAGGGGGCATCCCAGGCAGGCGGGAGGGGAGCCTTACAGGATGAAGAGATACTTGATCTGGGCCTTGAAAGATGAGCAGAGATTTTCTCCAAGAGCAAGGGAGAAAAGCAGTTGCAGGAGCTGGCAGCAGGCAGAACATCTCTGCAGCATCAGCTCCTTCCCGGCCCATTTTCTCTTCAGAGATCCAATAAACTCACTCACACCAAGACACTAATGGCTGATAGAGGCTTCCTGGGTTTATCCTTCCCAGGTGTTTTCTTTAAATCCCCCCCAGTCCTTGGCAACCAGAATCTCCTTTCTGCCGCCGTGGATTTACCTATCCCGGACATTTCATATAAATAGAACCACAGAATATGTGGCCTTTCAAGACTGGTTTCTTCAACTTAAAATAATGTTTTCAAGGTTCCTCCATGTTGTAGTCATGTCAGTACTTCTTTCCTTTTCGTGGCTGAATAATAATTCCATTGCCTGGGTCTACCACATTGTTTATATATTCATCAGCTGAGGTTGTTGCATCATTCTAGTTGTTTCCACATTTGGACTATTATGAAAAATGCTGCTATAACATTTGTGTCCAAGTTTTTGTGTGGACATACGCTTTCAGTTCTCTTGGGTATACACCTAGGAGTTGAATTGCTGGGTCATATAGTAACTATGTTTAATTTTTTGAAGGATGACCAGCTGTGTTTCAAAATGGCTGCACCATTTTACATTCTCACCAGCAAAGTATGGGGGGTTCCCATTTCTCCACATCTTCACCACCCCTTGTTATTATCCATCTTTTTTTTTTTTTTTAAATACAGCCACCTGAGGGCGTGTGAAGTGCTATCTCACGGTGGTTTTGATTTTCATTTCCCTAATGACCTTCCAGGAGTATTTGCCTTTAGTAAGAGACAATGCTTTAACCTACAGAAAAGATATCATCATCGGCCGAGGAGACCAGACTAGACCCTGGGATGGTAGAAGAAGGTACCTTTCTCTCAAGAATCAGATGTCCATTTGCTCATTAGAAATATTTGTAAATATTCGTTAAGCACCTATGACATGTCAAGCGCTGTGCTCGACACTGGGGTGCGTTCACCAGTGAAGCAGACAGACATGGCCTCTGCCCAAAGGGAGCTTACATTCTAGTGGAGGAGCTAAGCTTTGGACAGCTAGTAATTGCATAACTAGTCCTTTGATTGTTAGAATAAGCACTACAAGGAGAAGTTACAAAGCTAAGGGAAGGAATGAAGGAGGAGCCTGAGCAGCCTCTCTGAGACACTGATATTTTGAAAGTCCTGGATAAGAAGGCTCGTGGCCTCTTAGAGGAGCTGGACTAAGCCAGTGGAGTCTGAATATGCTGCAAGACAGGGACAGGACATGAAGTGGGAGAGGTGGTTAGGCCCAGATTAGACTTGGGGAGGGGGAGGGGACTTTATTATGAGTATGGATGGAAGCCATTGGAGGGTTTTGATAATGGAAGCGATTGATCAATTTACATATTTTAAAGACCCCTTTGGTGGCAGCTGCGAAGCAAAAAGGTTAGAGATGAAGGCAAGAGTGAGGGAAGAAAGACCAGTGAGGAGGCGATTGTGGCCATCCAGGAAAGAGACCACAGAGGCGGTATTGAGACATGGACAGAGCCTCAGGAGGAGGTGGGAAGGCAGCCCTCAGTGATGGACGGCTAGGGGGACAGAGAAGGACCAGAAATCAAAGGTGCCCTCTAGGCCTTTGGTTTGTGCTGTCCAGTCATTGAGATGAGCAAGGCTAGAGGAACAAGTGGCTGGGGCAGATGAGTGGGAGCTGAGTTTGGGGTGGATCGGCGCCATCCCCGCGGTGGTATCCAGGGAGCGGCCAAATTCTCCCACTCGGAGGTCATCTGTCATCTCCACATCCCCAAACACGGGAGAACACAGTGAAGAAATACAAATAGGCTGACGAGGCAGCGTGACACATGGCCTTAGGAGCCCACGTGTGCTGCAATAGCACGAATGCACCTCTTCAGTGTGGAAAGCTTCTAGCGTGAGCCTTCACCACCAGCAGAGTTGGCTGCCGTGAGCTGGGAGGGCGCTGCCGTCACAGGGGTGGCCTCAAGGTACTTCTTTGTGAGGTGGAAAGGCCTATGGTCACTTCCCTCCACACCTTCTACAACCGGCTCCCCCATTGCCCTCCCTTTTTACCTTTCTGGGGCCCCAGCCTAGTCCCTGTGATGACATGGTTCTGGCAGGCCTAGGCCATGGATCCCAAGATGGGGCCCTGTCTTCCCTCAGGAGTCGTCCTCTGCCTCCCAAGGCCTCAGTGAGCACAGATGTACGTGTAGACAGGCCCAAGCGTGCAGCTGTGGTCCTGCCGCCATCCTCACTCCTGCCCGCTGCTCATGCAGCCCATCGTTGGGCAGCTTCCTCCACCCCTGGCTGCAGAGGGCATCAAGCTGCCCTGAGATTTCTCTGACTTGGCCAAGGCCCATGAGAGGACTCGGGCCCGTGGTCCACGTCGTGTTTGCATTCGTCTTCCCGTCAAGCCTTGGTGCTGACGTGTTCTTCTACGAGGGACCAGGTGCCTGGTGAGAATGCTCAGCCAGATGTTAGGAGCCCTGAGGCCTTGTTACAACACACACTGGACTCTGGAAGGCCCTTCCCTGCTCTCTTTCCTCACTCCTCCTTGGCAATGTAACCGAAGGGCAGGACAACCTCTAGGGTCGTCCCGGCAATGAGATTTTGTAACTCACAGGCGTGGTCGCCTCAGCTGTTTGTCTTCTCTGTCCCTTTCTTAGTTCCCTGGGTCTCACTGACCCAGAAGCATGTGGGTCCCAGCCTTGTGTGGGGTTGAGCAGAGGTGGGAGACGTCAGCAGGGGTGGGGCTCGAGGATGCCAGACCAGCAGCAGGCATGATGTGGAGGGAAGGTGGGAGCTGGCCCTACCCGCTGGGTTTTATCAGCGAGCTCCTCAGACATATACAGAGGCAGAGCTGTGTATACACTCCCAGTCCCGTGCTCCATCCGTCTCCCCACACGTCTAAACACTCAGGGCGCCAAGTGCCGGCTCTCCTCCTCCTCCTCTCATCCCCCCACTTACTTCGGGGGATGGTGGAGACTCAGTACCCCTGAGTAGACAGGACCAGCCAAGGTAGGACGGGCCACCTCAGTCAGGAGGCCACCGCTGGGTGGGCATGAGAGGCCCTCAGAGCCACAGAAGCTGAGGGGGGAGCAGGAACCGGTTTCTAGCTGCCCAATATGGATACACAGCCTAAGAGGTTAGCTAATAGATAAAGACTGAAATTTGGGGCAAGAATTTTCACTTGAAACCAGGCTCCTGGCTGCCATCCCTTTGGGGAGCAGTGCTTTTGTGATTTTCACTGATCAAATGAATCTGATCCAGCAGGTGTGCAGTCTGGGTTAGCAGCCTTGAAGCCCAGTCTTGCTGTCACCTAGTTTCCACATCCCAGCTGTCCCCTCTCCCCAGCAACGTGAAGCCCCGGATTTACGGCCTGGGCTGTCCAAGGCCTGGAGGCTCCCTCCAGAGGCCACAGCTGACCGGGTGGGGGAGGTGGAGGCTGCCTGGTGAGGGAGGACGTGAAGGCGGCCCGGGATGCTTATGGAGACGCGCATAGCGGCCTTTGTAGCATTTCCGGGCACCTTGGCCCAACTCTGGGACAAAGAGGGGAGAGACGGAAGCTAGGGTTCTCGCCGCAAGTCCCCAGATCGCAGAAAATTACAGTGCCCAAAAGGTGCCATTCCCCTCAAAGCCCAGCTCCCTGTAATCACGCCCTGGTCCATGAGAGCCCCAGCAGTGCAGACAGATATAAATGTCTCCTCCCTGAACCCCTGTGACTTGCCCCCCACGTAAGACATGGTGCCTCATCCACCTGCAGCGGAGCCCCCAGAAAGGCAGGCAGGCAGGCAGCAGAGGTGGGCCCTTATGCCAGAAGATGGAGCAGTTTCTGCTGGCCTCTCATCCCCTCCAAAAGAAGAAAATCTTCCCAGCCTTTGAAGGTTTGCCTGGAGCGAGGGTGCAAGGTGGTGCTGGGCAGATGGTCCAAGCTCACGGTGGCCTCCCCTTGGCCTTGTTGGTGACCTGGGAGGGACCACCAGACCTTCCCCCCACCCCAGCCATTCCTACAGTCTCTGATCGTCCAGCTTTGAGATGGGCCATGAAGGAGGTGATTCCTGGGGCCCAGAGGTGGTCTCAGTGGGTCACTGGCACGTGTCTCTCGTACCTCCAGTGAGCACTACCCTATCATCCTGGTCGGGGCACGCCCGCAAGTGCAACGAGACAGCCAAGTCCTATTGTGTCAACGGAGGCGTCTGCTACTACATCGAGGGCATCAACCAGCTCTCCTGCAAGTAAGTCACCAGTGGGGGCAGGCATGGGGGCAGGAGCAGGGGGAGAGAGGCTGGGGCAGAAGTGGAGGGCTCTAGGAAAAGTGAGCTTCAAGATACTAGTAAGGGGTCTCCAAGGGGTGTAGACAGGGAGGTTTGCCCCACTTCCTAGCCCTTTCCTGGAATACAGGGAGATGTAAGCTCTAAAGGGCTCAGGGCTTCTGCAGTCCCAGTTTCCCAGGCCCCTACCCACCCCATCTTCCAATGTCCACCCTTTCACCAACACCTTCTTGGGAGATGGCTAGACCAGTCTATGCCCGGGGCACTGGATTCTCTCTCTCTCTCTCTTCCCCTCCCTATCTCTCAGCAACTTTCCAAACTTTGTTCTGATGAACATTGCCCAGGGTGCATCTTCCCCAGCAGTGAGGAGCCTGGCAGGGTCAGGTAGGGCACACGTCCCAGAGCCCTTGCTAGCTGAGCTCTGCTCTTATAGCCTTGAGGGAAGAAGAGGGCTCTGCCCCCAGTGCTCGCCTCAGGACCTGGCTCTTCTCCCTGCCCAGCAGGACCCCAGTGCCCAGATATGCTCTGGCTGCTGCCTGTGCCACTTCAGTCCCTAGCCCCTCTCTGGGGAGTGAAGGGCTACCAGCAAGGACATCACTCTGGGTGTGGCTGAGTGGGGGAGGTCAGGGTTGAGGAAAAGCTCATGTTGGGACTCTGCCTCCCCCCAAGAGCTGCCCCGAAGGAACTCCCAGGAGCTGGGGACCCCCTGCTCCCCACCCTTAGCAAACAGGGTAGGTGGGAGCACAGTGATCAGGGAGGGCTTGCTCAGGCCCAGCCACATCTTCTGGGAGCCGGGCCCCCACTGCCCCCTTGACAGATTCTCTGGTAGGTGAGCAAGGAACAGGTAGGGGAGCTTGGTGAGGGCAGCACAGGTTCTGGCCGGATCCTGAGTAGAGGGAGGGAGGCCTAGTTCACAACTTTGGGTTTCAAAGCAGCCCAAGCCTAGGGCGCTGGCGATGTGCCAAAGCTGCCCCATTGCCGTGGCATCTGGGCAGGGGCCAGCAGAGTACTGATGAAGATTCCCGGAGAGAGGCGTTTGCCCTCTCCACAGATAAGGTCAGATTCAGCGCTCCTCTCGGCTTTCCTGCCTTTGGCCTCCAGCTCCAGAGCTGCATCTCCCTCCTGACTACAGCCTTGGCCAAAGACCCCTCCACCTCACAGCGTGATAATGAGGGGCCACACCTCCTTCACGCCCTCCCCTCAGTGCTGGGTGAGCTGAGCCTGGACTGCCAGGCACACCTGTGCCTCTTGCTCCAGCTGGCCTCCTTTGCCAGCATCCACCTCGGCTCCACCTGTCACCTGCTGCCCTCCGCCTTCCGGCCTCCCCCATCCTGAATCTCAAGGGACAGTCCCAAAAGCAACAGCAGGTCCCCCAGGGAAGTTCTCAGTCCAGACTCAGCCCCTCATCCTTCCTCTCTCTTTCTGCCTCTAGGAAGCTGCCACATTAGTGCCACAGACCCTGGGGAACATTCTAGCCTTGAAAATGCTCTGAGCACTTTGGAATAGATCTATAGAAATGCATAAGCGTTCTGGAATACCTCACAGAGATGGCCTAGCCCTGGACCCCTTCTTCTTGTCCCCCACAACAAACACATACACCCCAGGCCTCTCTTCTTCCCTAGCCCCTTGGATCCCAGAACCTTGAAGGCATCCAGCATTGTCACTGGCTCCAGACAGAAAAGGTTTCAGCCACCGGGACAGGTGTCGGGGCTGAGGAGGGCCACGGGACCCAGGACTCCAGTGCCAGAGTCTAGTGTGGGAAAGAGTAGTGAGCTATAGGATTCCCAGGGGCCCCTGCCAGCAAGGCTGTACCCCTAGGACTTTCTGGGTGCTGCCCAGCTAAATCTGAGAGGAGCAGAGGGCAGGAGCCTGAGCCACTGTGAAGATGCTGTCCTGTTTCCCCGCCCCACCAGGGCAACTGGGGTTCACTGCTTAGAACCTGAGCTTGGTACCCAGAACCACCACCTCCCCATCTCAGCCTGTCCTGGGTCAGCCCCAGCCAGGGCTCCTGGAGCCAACTTCCCTGATGCCCTGAGCCCTCAGGGGAGAGGGGCATCCCTGGCGGGGATTGCAATCAGGAGGGCAGGTCCTCAGAGCTGTGCTGGAGAAGGGCAGGGGGGAGGGGGGCAGGGCAGAACCCAGAGGCCATTCTGGGGGTGGGTGAGCTGGGAGGGAAGGAGGGTAGGCCTCTTGGGGTTCCTGATGACACCCTGAATGGAATGCATGGAATAAAAAGGAAAGAACTTAGGAAACGGAACTCACGTCGTACCATTTGTGCTGTTTGTTTACTTTTATTTTGATTTTTTTGCATTTCCGCTTAGCTTGGATAATGAAACTAGACTGGTCAGTTTCATTCCAGTTTCTACAAAAATCAGTTTTCCTTCCTGGTTTTCTGACACTTGTTGTTGTGTATTGGTTGAGAGCCCTGCGGGGAGTGTTGGAAAGCAGGCACACTCCGTCCCTCCTGTTTTTCTAGAATTCAGAGCCAAAAGAAACAGTGTCACTGATGCTGAATTTTGTTTTAAAAAAGGAAAGCTTAGGGGGATTTGAAAACGGGGGTCCAAATCAAGGTGACCGTCTCCTGTCTGGGCCAGACAGGGGCCTCTGCACTTCCTCTTGCTGCTTTCTCCTCTTCTCTCCGTGTTTTTATAGAGCACGGTTGGTGCGTGACTCTTGGGGACTGGTTCAGGGGATGATGACAGAACAAGACTCTCTTTCCAGCCCTGTGCACATACCAGTGGCATGCCTCCCTTTCCCATCAGCTCACCCCCCCCATCCCCTCTGCTCCCATGTCCAGGTGATTTCCCCCATCCCATGCCCATCTGCCTGCTCATCCTCTCCACCCACACCCCTCATGAGGCCAGAGACCCTTCACTCCCTCCAGTGCCCGGGGCACACCCTCATCCTTCATCCTCCCTCTCCCCTGGGTGAGGGCAGCACACATGGCATTATCCCCAGGCTACCAAAAGGAGACACTGAGGCCCGGGAGGTGGGGTGGGAAAACGGGGAGGCAGAGTCCCAGCCTCTCTGTCACCCCAGATGCAGCCCGTGGGCTCTCCTCTCTGCCCCTCTCTTACCCCTGCTCTTCTCCAGCCCTGAGCACAGACCTTCCCGTAGTCAAGGATAACAGCTTGGGGGGAAGGGCTGGGAAGCCTGTTACCTGCCGCTCCTCCTAATCTGTCCCGTGTCCCTGAAACTCAGGGGGTCAATCCCTGTTTGAGTGGGAACTCACTACCAGCCAGCCACCCACGCCAAGTTCAGGCCCTGCTCCTGGTTGATAGGCTAATGTAGCCTGTACCCTGTTACCAGGTCCTGGCAGCAGGGTAGAGAGGCTGTAGGCCCACCCCCAGAGCCTTCTCTAGGGAAGCCCCAGCCTCCTGGACGTGGACAAGCAGGGCTAACGAGAGAACAGGAGTGTCCAAAAGCTCCGCGAAAGGAGCCAGTGCCTGAGGAACAGCTCAGGTGTTAGTCGTCCCAGCCCCGTGCAGTGCCCATCCCCCCCCCCACCTTCTCCTTTGTTCAGCTAGTGGGCACTTTCCCAGGGCAGGAAGGTTAGGACTATATGGCACAACTCCAGGGGGCTTGTTCGTGTTGTACACGGTGTCCACAGCACCACCTGGAGCTGTGCAACTCTGTGGCCACGAAGAATACGAGGATAGAGTCGGGGTAGTCCAGGCTGGGTGTGGGGCCGGGAACGCAGGGATGTGCTCAATTACCCTCCGTCTCCAAGAGCCACAGGAAAGCATCCTGACTCTCAGCAGTGGGAATAAATTCCCCTCTGTCCCCTCCTGCCCCTGCACTCCCCCATTTTCTCTTACACACACACAGGTTTTTCCTGTCTCCAGGAGCCGGGCTAATCTCAGACACTGGACACAGTCAAGCCTATCTCTTTCTTATTCCTGATTGCAAGAGTCATTTTGGCAACGTCCTGGGTCTTTATCGTCCACCCCCAACGATGCTGCTGCTTGAAAAGTCACTCCTGCGCCTCTAGTCCCATCCCAAGTGGAATCAGTTTCCGAGAGCTGAGGAAGAAGGGCTGAGCCTGAGTGGAGCTGGTCGGAAAGCCTTAGCCACTGCCTCCATTTTCCTGGGCTGGGATAACTGGGGACGAGGGCGAGGGGTCAGAAAAGGGCGTATTGACAAAGTTGTAGCCTCCTCCTCCGAGCCACCCTGTTCAACAGGATGAGCGTGCATCAGCTTCACGTGCAGGCTCTCCCCCTTCTCCAGACACACTTCCCCCCCTCCACTACCATTCATTAGCCAGGCACACCTGCGCACACACTGCCCCGGCTACAAGGACCAGCCTCCTGCCTCCCCTGAGGGAGATACAGTAAGGCCCAGAGAGACTCCAGCTATCTGCTCATCAACCACTCCCGATCCTCCAGGTTAGATTGGAGGCCACAGGGTTTTTGTGAGGGTCTATCACAGTCAATCGCCATCACCCCCTATAAGTTCAAGGGGCTGCTGATGGTTGGTATACGCTAGAATGCTAAGAGGTAGAGTACATTCACCTCTTGGGGAAGTTTACTGATTAACGTCACTGACCTGTTATTGAGGGGACGCTGGTGATGGGCTTACCTAATTTCCTAATTTAGAAGAGGCAGAAGAGCATAGACCCATCTTCGAGTAGGGGGCGGTGCGGGAGGATCAGTCTGGCCCTATCTGTAAGCTTAAGTATCTGGCCTTGCTGGGATTCAGAAGAGAGTACAAGGGCTGGGCATGTCTCCCAGAAATCTACAAGACAGGGACTCGAGGGGAGAGTGGCAGCCAGGGAGCAGAAGGAAGTGGACCTTGGAAGTTAAGGACAAGGTCAGGGAGATGGGAGTGGGTGGTTCTCTGCAGGAGGCAACGTGGGAGAATGAACTCCCGCTAGAGCCAGGCAGTGATGGAGGAGCAGGTCGTGGGGAAAGGGCAGGTGTCCCAGGCAGCCAGTTGGCCCCCTGATGTGGAACAGGCTGCAGCCCCGCCCCCACCCCGCCACCGTGATTCTTGCCACCTGAGGCCAGAGGCCCCACGCCCGCCCTCAGCCCACCAGCTTTGGGATGCTGGTAATTCAGGCTTCTCTCCACCCTCACCTGTTCCCCATAAGCTTTTCCCGTGTATATTGCTCTAGGGCAGCCTTCCCCAAACCGTATGTTCACAAGGATTCCTCAAAAAACAATTTCCAAGGTCAAATACATTTGGAACCTACTGGAAAGTTCAGCTCTTTCCTCCTACAAAACTTTTCATAGCCTTTCATGTGCTAGCGTGCACTGCACCTCTACAAGGAAGCCTGGGAATGGATTTCCTAAACTTACTTGGCCACAGAGCCCTCTTTGAAAGAACAGATGAGACATCTCCAAGGCCCCTTCTGCTGGAGGCGCACAGTCTGGGAACAGCATTCCCAAGTTCTCCTTTGAGCTTTCTGGGGTCTGTTTCATGGATGAGAAAACCTGCCCAGGGCCCTGGACAGAACCCTTTGGTAGGGCTTGGAAGGAACGTCTCCCCAGAACTTGGTATTCCAGAAGACTCCCAGCCCCCCAGCCTACTGACTGCCTGGCACCGAGGGTCTACAATCCTGGCTTCACGGGGCCCCAGGCAGGTCAGAAGGGAAGTCTCAATAACCATGAGGACCTTTAGGCAGTAAGTTCCCAATCTCCCCACCCCGCTTCCCCAAATCATCTTCTTCCCTCCCCCTCCCCCGCTTCCCCACCACCTGGAGCCACATCTATTAGAGAGATTGTGAAGGAGATTTCCGAGCCCTCCACCCAGCCCCGACTCCAGCCCCTTCAGCAACGAGTGTGCCCCAGCGCTCGACTTGGTTTTCTCATTCATCACTGTGCACTTTGATTTCTAACCTAAGCCTCGCGGATGATGCCAGTTTGTTCTGTGATTTTTCCCCTTTTCCTTCTCCAGATGTCCAAACGGATTCTTCGGACAGAGATGTTTGGAGAAACTGCCTTTGCGATTGTACATGCCAGATCCTAAGCAAAGTATGTTTGAAGATACAAACACGAGTCCCTGCTCCTTAGAAAGCTTCCGGGTGCAGTCCCCCCCCACTCCTCACCCCGTTGTAGGACATAGGGCCAGGGGTGTTGGTTGTTTTGATCTTTGGCTGTTTTGTTTCTTTTTTGTATTTTGGTTTGTTAGTTCTTTTGTTTTGCTTTTTCATTTTTGGCCTAATCCTTGGGTTTAAAGTTCAGGGCTGCAGGTAAGGGGCAGAGTGGCAAGGCCAGTACAAATGGTAACAGTGGCAAGGAACCCAGCTGGCATTGGCAGGAGCCTGTGCCGGGGTGTTGCAATGCCTATGTCTTGCTATCCTGGCTCTCTCTTTCTGGTTTTCTTTCTTTTGGTAGGTGTCCTGTGGGATACACCGGGGACAGGTGTCAGCAGTTCGCAATGGTCAACTTCTCCAGTATGTCTCTTTCTTCTATTTCTTTCCTTCCCTGGTAACTGACAGTTCTTCCCCCACCCTACCCCCCACCCCGTGGGAAGGATGGGGCCTTGCTTAGAGAGATTGGGGGGGGCTGGGAAACGCGGGGGGCTGTCCTAGGCTCCTCTCAGTCCTCATCAGAAGCCTGTGCGTGTTACTGAACCAAACTTGGGTCCCCTACACCAAACACACAGCAGAGCTAACCTACTAAACCGGGTGGAGGTGAAAGAAAGAACAGCGCTAGTCGTAATGTGTCAAGCAAAGAATACAAGGGGCTCATGGGAAGGGTTTTTAAAGACTGTGGGAGGGTGGGGTCACGAGGTGCGCGATCAGCTCATGCTCAGTCCTCTGATTGGTTGATGGTGAGGTAACAGGGTGTTTCAGGAATCTCAATCATCAACCTTCTGGTTCCAATCAGCCTAGGGCTGGGGGTGGTCATCATGTAGTTAACTTCTAACACCTGGTGGGGTTTTAGTATCTGCAAAACAACTCAAGGATATACCAAAGGTCCTTGACTTTGTCTTATGGCTAAACTCTTATTATTTTGTCTTGTTTGTTTTCCTTTGTTTCTGCACTTTCTCAGTTCTCTGATTAAATTTGCTCTTTGGAACTCGAGGAGAAAGGCCTAGGAGGCTAAAGCTTTTCTACAAACAAGAGGCAGGGGTCACTGGGGGGTCTTTCCTGGGGAAGCACCTGCAGGGTCCTGCTGGGTTTCACACAGAGGAGACTGATACACCCCCTGCCTCATGTTGCTGTACTGCCTGGTGGCAGTAACACTGAATTCTCTCTGCAGCTGCTCAGAGCCAGGCTCAGGCCTCTTCACCACTGGGGTCAGGCAGCCTGGCCAGGATGGGAAGAAGCATTTGCAGAGCCCTCACCTGCCTCTGAGAGCCTGTCTGAGGATGTCAGGCTGTTGGTGAGGCCGGGCAATGAGTGTGTGCACATGTGTGCTCCTGTGTTTGAGAGAGAGAAGCAAGTTCTCAGAAAGCCTGCCTTTCCATCTGGCCAGAGTTTGTTTTGGTTTGATTTGGGGTGATGGGGGAGAGTGGGGAAGGCGGATTGAGGGAAAACAGGTCCCAGGGCAGTGGTTTCCGTGAAGACCAGAGTCATCTGTGCAGCTAGATGTTGGAGTAGGGGTGAGGGTTGCCGCAAATACTAAGGCATAGAGGGAAGAAGGAATCAAGGGGTAACTGGTGACTCTCTCCAGGCCCTCTCTGGCCTCAGTCCCCATCCAGGACTTCACTCCCTTCCTTTCTTCCATCTCTGAAGTTGGAGCTTTCTGGTTTGCACAGTCTGCCGAGAAAATTGTGACCCCTGGAGCTGAAGGATGAGGCCCTAACTGTGGCGTGTTTTACTGGGGGCTGGGAGCAGTGCCTTCAAGTGCCATGAGGTGGAGGTGGAGCAGAGCAGAAGGCCACAGGCTGGCCATGGACTCCATTTGGGGCCCAGCGGTCCACTGGCCTGCAAGGCGGGACCGTATCCCCTGTCCTCCAGAGCACGCTAGGCCCCTGCTCGACCCACCACCCACCTCCTCCTCTCCAGGGAGGACAGATGAGTCCCATGAGGAATTAGAACTAGATTGATGGTGCCTGGGCATGAAGAAGACGAGGGAGGGACCCAGGGGACCATTTAGGTAGCCCTTAGAGAAAAGGGGTTTGGGGCTCAGGGTAGAGAAAGGAGCCTTCCGATCCTTCTCAGACCACAGCACAAAAGCCTAGACATTCCCTGCACAGGAACCTGGAAGCCAAGATTTGATGAGGAGAGGCGCCAGAGAGGTCGGGGCTGGTCATCCCAGGTGGTCAACTCTCTTAATAGAGTGTTGGGGGCAGCGCTGTCCTCAGGCCCCTCCCACTGGAGGCCAGGGAGGAAGGCCATGGGGATAAGAACAGAGCCTGTGGGCACGTGGCCCAACAGAACTCTCCAGAGCCCAGGCTCCAGGAGGAATTGCAGAGTCAGATCCAGCCCCATTGGAGGACCGTAGGTCAGGAGGACAGAGCAGCCAGCTGGGGCTGAGGACCTGGGGAGAGAGGCAATGGAGGGCCTATTCCTTTTCCCCCTTAGGCCCAGAGCCCCCCTAGCTTATGGGACTGTTCTGGACAGGGAGTCCCAGCCCATCCTGAATCTGAGCAGCAGAGCCTCCAACACTCGGCCACTGTCCAAGCTCCTCTGCCAGCTGGGCTGCTTCAGCTTGCAGCTCAGATCTTCTGGGAGGGTCAGCAGGGCCCCGGGAGCCCAGAAAGGAAACTGGAAATGCAGCCTTTCTGCCTAGTGTTACTGGGATCCTTGCTGGTACCTTTTGGTAAAGGATTTATACTCTCCAAGCACTTTGCCCAGAGCACTTCATGCACTGCTCTATTAGATAATTATTGAAAAAGGAGTGAAAAATGCTAACTTAAGTGTTCAGGCTTCGATTCAGACGGACCTGAATAAAATTGCCAGCAGCTGAGCTTCCTGTTCTGGGGCCTCATTTAACCTCTCTGATTTTGTTGTCTCATCTGTAAAATGGGGATAGTGGCATTTATGCCTTTAGGGCTGCTGTGAGGATGAAGTGAAGTGAGGCACACCAAGGGCTTAGTCAAGGGCCTGCTGTTGTTTGAACACAGTTGAGCTCCTCATCCAGCTACTGCTGGCGTGGGAGTGGAGGCCAGAGGGGCAGCATCAGTCCCCTGGAGGCTGACTCCCAGCACATCCTGAGCAAAGTGTCTGACCTTCCCCCTCTGCCCAGACAGCCTCTAGACCAGGTTACCTTTTGCGGAGGCCACGGAAACAGAGCCTGCAGCCGCAGTAGCCCTTTAAAGCTTCTCCTTCTTCCCTCGACAGCCCCTCCACTTCCCAAGACTCAAAACTTGTACACCTGGATACCCACCATATACAAGAGCACGCACACCTGCACACACACACACAAACACATGCCTGCACTTGCACACAAACACGTCTGCTGACACCTGCTCACACACACACAAGCACACAAGCGCATGCTGCGGGGTCGACATCAGGGCCTTCTTGTCCAGGTGCCTATGACCAGGTGTCGTAGGACATGTCCAGGATGAAGACTTTGTCTGTTGTCTGCTAAGCCTGGCCCTGCTGGGAGTCCAGCATCAGGCTGCCATGGTTACTGGTCAGTATGCAAATTTCTGTTCGGTAGGACCCATCTGTGACTCGGTGGTATCACTCCATCCTGGCTGAGTGGCAGGCAGTGAATATGATGAGCAGGAGACTGTTTTTTTGATTTTGGGTTTTTGGGGTGTCTTTGTTTTTGTTTTTTGCTGGGGCTGACATGGCTGCAGGCCCCTCAGAATCCATCCCCGGGGAGAGGGAAGCAGGGCTGCCTTTTAATGACTTCTCAGTGGCATCACCAGTCCTGCCAGCCACCACTGTCCACCCAAAACAGTACTGGCCTTTGACTCAAAGGGGAGGCGAGTCAGGAGTCCCAAAAGCTGCTGCCGCTATTACTTGGTTCCCAGAGGAGTGATGCAGGAGAAAACTCTTAAATGGCTTTGGGAGCCCTGCTCACTTCTCCAGATGGTCACTGTCCTGAGGACTAGCCAGTCAGGGCTTCCCAGGGACTCAATGGGCAGGAATAGCCATGGCTTAGCCCCAAGAGACCAGAGACCTGGCCTCCAATCTCCCTTCTGCCTCCTAGTTTGCTATGTGACCTTGGGAAAGTGTCCTAGCACTACTGGGCCCTAGCTGCCTCATCTAATCCAAACACCACCAAAAGTGGAGCCCAGACCAGCTCTGTGAACCACAGTTCTCTTAGTGTCTGGGGTGCTGTGGTTCTCTTAGTGTCCGGGGTGCTGTGGTCAAGCTGGGCTGTTCTCTGTGGGGAACCTGGCTGGATATCCAAACACTGTGAGCTCTTTCGAGCTGCCTGGAGGGTCCCTGGGGCTACAGGACTAACTGCTCAGTGAGAGTTGCCCCCGAGGACCCTTTCAGTTTGTCAAGTTTGTACTGCCTGCTTAGCACAGTTGGCCAGCCCTGGGAGGCCCTGGGAGAGGAGTGGACTTGCTGTGCTTATGGTGACTCCTACCTCCAAGCAGTAAGCATAAGACTGCAAAGAAACCACATTCAAGATCACCTGCAACCTCAGGTTTAACAGGAGTGCACGGAAGGGCTCATGTTTAGAAGAGCTGGGGTTCTTGCTTCAGGGGTGTGGTCTCTGCATGGAACTGGGGGTCAGAACCCCAGGATCTTCCTCAAGGCTCTTTCAGTCAGAGCCATCCTACTCTCTTGCCCTTTTCCAACTGCATAACCTTCTGGAATCCCTATCAGGAAGCAGGGGAGAGATCCAGAGCTAGACAGTGCACAGGACTTCCTGCTCATGTCCCCGTGCTCCGCTCCCTCTGCAGGAGATGAGAACATCAGAACACAATTCCACCTCCTGCCTGGGTCTAGCGGAACTTGCTGTGCACGTGCGGAGGCAGTGGAGCAAGCCCTTGCACATCGCCTCGCCCGTCTTTTTTTTTTTTAATTTTTATTGGAGTCTAGTTGATTTAAAATGTGTTAGTTTCTGCTCTCACTGTGTACAGGCACTTTTGACAGATGAGGAAACAGAGACTGTGTATGACTTGCCCACATGCACACAGCAAACTAGGGACAAAACTGAGACTCGAGGCCTGCAATCAGGTGCTGGCTGTTACCTTAGAATGGTAGGTGAGCCTTTCAAAAGCACTGGGGAGATTTCTGGGCTCCCACCCCAGAGCCTGTTTCCATTGGTCTGGGTGATTCTGAAGGACAGCCGAGTTGCAGACCTCAGAGATCCCGTGGCCAGGCCTGATCCCCATTTAACTGATGAAAGATTGAGAGCCAGATAGGCGGAATACTATGGGGTCACACAGTGGGTCAGTGACAGAGCTGACCCTTGGGCAGGGCCCTTTTATCCAACCCTTCGATGGCCTGGGTGTCTACCTCGAAGACCCGTGAATTTGCACATTTACAACATGATCCAGCTTCAAAGAGTGCAATTGGCTGCCATTTAGGGGGCACAGGTGTTCTACAGGTGAACCCACTCGTCTCTTTCTCCAAGTTGCAGTTTGCTTTCCTAAGTCGTGTGATCAGGCTGGGACCCGAGGCCTAGCCCCTGCAGGTTTCTAGGGTGTTGGGGGTGTCAAGTGGAGAAGTGACCTGCTGCCTGGGGCCTCTCCCCCTCCCCAGTCCTGCGCCACACAAACTCTGAGCCTCCGTGCCTGGCTCTTAGTAGATGGGCAGGCCAGTGAGGCCCATGGGGGCAGGACAGGGACAAGGGGCCGGTCTGGGTACCCCAAGCCCTAGTTCTGAACAGAAAGAAGGGCCCCATGAATGAGCTCAGGCTGAGCAAGCTGTCTCCAGCTTGCTCGAAAGGGTCGAAGGCCTGGCACTGGAGCTGGGAGGGGAAGGATGGGGACTCCTCCGCCCCCTGCCCCCACTCACCTTTCCTCTCTGGGGACATTTGCCAACTGACTCTTGCGCCTCTGCCTCCCCACCAGGTACTAACCCCACAGCTCATCTCTAAAGAACCTGCCCTGCCTGCTGATCCTAACATTTCCTCTCTCTACCCCAGTCAAGGGCTCCTGGGGACTGGGGGCCAGGGAAGGGGCTCAGGAGGCTGGGAGGGGACACCACTAACCTGCTTTCACCTCACAGGCTGGCTGCTGGTGTCTGAAGAGTCCTGACCAACGTTTCTCTCTCTCTCTCCCGCCCCCTCCCCCATCTCTCTCTCTCTCTGTATCTCTCCCTCCATCCCTTCCCCTCTCTGACCCTCCTTTCTTCTGCACTGCCAGAGCACCTTGGATTTGAACTAAAGGGTACGGAGCCTCTATGTATCGGTCAGCGCCATCCACACAGCCCCTCTCCACAGCCTCTGACACCATGTGTGCTGGATGTTTGGTTTCCTTTCCCCCCAGATGGGAAAGGGATGATTTCAAAAGTCCCCCTGTCCCCATCAGGATGTCCTGTAATAAACTACATTGATTTGGGGGAGACAAGAAAAGCTCATGAACAGCAGAGTACCCTGGCGTTCAGACTGCGCCCCCGTGTACAGTAGTGCCCCCTTGCCTGGGACAAGTCGCCAGAGTACTCTGAGGGGAGCGGGACCCCTGAGCTGTGTGCAACCCAGTGGGGTGGCCAGACGAGCCCTCGGAGAGCAGGTGTCTGAAAGCCACAGAATCCTGGTTTGGAGAACTGTGCAGAGAGGCATCCCTTTCAATTTGACCTTAATCCTCCTTCCTTTTCCCATTTCCATTTCCATTGCTTTTCATTCTTCACCAGGCTGGCAGCTGATAACACCCATTTGTCTCTGCCGCCTGCCCCATGTTTGTCTGCCAGGCTTTGCCATCTGCTTGAGGCTGTTACTCCCTTCACGATCTGTCCCCACGGTGGCACATGTGTTTGTGGGCAACACCAGCGAGGGTACACGGTGGGCTGGCTTCGGGTGCCTGCCCTCCTGCCTCCCAGCTCAGAACCTCACGTCCCACTCCTGACTGTCCTCTGGCCCCTGGAAGATGCCTTGGGCAGGGAGGGACTTTGAGGGGTCAGTCTTCCCAGCTCTCTGGCTTTGTGCTGGGAGGCTCCACCCTGGTCCACACATATAGCAGGAGAGATGCAGGGTCTCAGAGGGGTTGAGCCTTCGATGGGGTCAGACCCCAGATGTGTGCAGAGCCTGCAGTTATGAAAAGACTGTTCTCGTGGCAGATTTGGGGAGGCCCTGGTTCCCCGGCCACCTAGCCACCATCAGCTATTCTCAGAAGATGGAGCTGAAAGTCTGTGTGTAAGAGTATGTCTGTGTCTCTGCTGTGACAGGGTGGGGAGGAGAGGGGCCGAGTCTGTGGTGTCTGTGTGATCATGGCAGGGGGTGCAGGGGGGGAATCTGTAGGTGTGCGTGTCTATGTTGTTATGTGTCTATGTTGACATGTTTACACCTTGTTGGGTCTCTCAGTGCAGGGTGTGAGCACACAGAGGGGTGCAGTGGAACATCTTTGTTGTTAAGGGTTGAGCATGAGCAGTGGGTGCAGAGGCAAGTGTGGGCGTATGTAAATATGCGACTGTCTGTAAAGGTGGTCTGTATATTCATTCACACACCAACTCAACAAACCTCTACTGAACCCCAGAGTTGGCCAGACTCTGGCGATCTAGCATGCAGAGTCCCTGCCCTCCTGGTGCAGGGTGAGACAGACAACAAACAAACAGGAAAGAGAGCAGGTGGGGGTAAGTGCTACACAGAAAATAAAATGGAATGGGATGGCGCCTAGCTGGGGTGAGGAGCTGCTCTAGCTAAGTGGCCAGGGAAGCCTTGTCCAATGAGGTGACATTTGAGCTAAAACCTGACGAGAAGCAGCCAGCCCTGCAAACCATCGGGGGAGAGTGTTTGAGGCAGGGGGCACAGCAAGTTAAGGATGATGTGGATGGGCCTGCCTTGTTCGATGGATGGAAAGACTGCCAGTGCCTCTGGAGCACAGCAGACATGGGGAAGAAGACTACAGGTGGGATCTAGAAGAAGGGACCAGGTGACCCTGGGCCTCGTGGACCATGGTAAGGCTTTTGGTTGTATTTGAATCGCAGGGGGATGCCATTGTGGGTTTTTAAGCAGAGGAGTAAAATGATCTGCTTTATCGTTGGAAATCAATGTGGCTTTGGGGCAGAGGATAGACTGGGTGAGGGCACAGGGTGTGGAGGAATAGAAGCAGAGAAACCAGTCAGAAGCGGGCAGCTGTCGAGTGAGAGATGGCATCATCTTGGATGAAGCTGGAAGCAGTGGAAATGGGAAGAAGTGGTCAGACCTGGGATCTACTTGGGAGGGAGAGCTGAGACGACTTGCTGATGGATCAGGTACCAGAGTGGGTGGGAAGATCAGGAATGATTCTAAGGTCTGGGGCTGGTTTAACAGGAAAGGTGGTGTCGCCACTGAAGAGATGGGAAGAGCAGGGAACGAGGGTGGGGAATCAGTGCTTCTGCTTGGCCATGGCCCTTGAACATAGGAATCTGGAGCTCCGGAAGAGGTCAGGGCAGGAGAGAGAAACGTGAGATTCAGCTGCATACAGATGGTATTTCAAGTCTGAGTCTGGGTGAGATGACGGAGGGAGAAAAGGCAGGTGGAGAGAAGAAGAAGCCTGAGAGCTCTGGGCCTGGACCCTGCAGCCCACATGGAAGAGGGGGAAGTAGCAACTGAGACAGAGAGATGAGCCAGTGCAGGGGGAGGAAACCCAGGAGGGAAGACCATCCTGGGAAGTGGGCCCAGCAGGGGGAGTCTGCTGAGAGGGAAGCGAACCACAGACTTGGCAGCGGGGGGGTTGTTGGTGACGATGACCAGAGCGGTCTCAAAGGAGTGATGGAGACAGAGGCCTGAGTGGAGGACTGAGGCGTGGCTGGGGATGAGAACTGGAGGCAGGACGAGGACCACAGAGCCTGGAGGTGGGGATCTGGGGTGGAGGGCTGTTTGTTCACGACTCTGCATGACTATGTCAGTGGGTGTGATCGCGTGCGTGGCGGCCGTGTGTATTGTTGTGAAGGGTCTGTCTGTGTGTCAGACGGGCACAGTCCTCCAGGTATGTGTGCCTGGGGCTTTGTACCCAGTGTTTGCTGCTGGGCGTACCTTTGCCACAGGAGACCCTGCAAGCCTGGGGGCTTAGGGACACTGCCCAGGGCTCCACCAAGGCTTTGGGTCCCGCCCCCACTTATCCCTGTGCTGGTGGGAGGGGAGCGATGGGGAGGGGCCGGCCAGCAGATGGGAGCCGGAGCAAGGGCGGGAGGTCTAGGCTGTAGGCCTTGACCATGTCTGGTGCTGTCACCTTTTTCCTTTGCTTCCTCCAGGCTTTCTCTGTTCTAGAAGCGTAGGGGTTGCCCCACCAAAAAGTGGGAGTAGAGGTAGAGGGGATAGTTGGGTCTTTTTGAGGGCTTTGAGGCCCAGCCTAGCTCAGCTCCTTCAGAAGGGTGGAGGCTGCTCCTTGAGCACAAGGGCTGTCCTAGGCGCCAGGGGGCTGTGCTGCCACTCGTGGGTCTCTGACAAGCAGAGACGGGGAGAGCTGGAGTGGGCCAGGGCCACAACCCTGACCGAGCTGCAGGGATAAACCAAGGCCTTTCTCCCCTCTCCCGCCTCTGTGGGCCTGGTCTGCTCTGTTCCTGCTCTTGGTCCTGGCATCCCTCCTAAGTCCAGCCTCTGGGCCTCATGTCCTGTCTCCAGCCCAGAACAAGCCACTCTCCACCTTCTTAAGGAAGCCAAAGTGGCCAGCCAGGCCTTTGCCCAGGGTCAGCATGTTCACCACCATGAAGACCAGCTTCCCCCAGCCCATCAAGGGTCTTTGCAGCCACCAGGCCATAGTGGGTTACCCTCCCCTATGACCTTGGGAACTTCACCTCCATCCCACCTCCTCCACCCATCCCCCTGCATTTTCCACTCACATGCTCCAGGCAGAGCACGGGTTTGGGAAGGTGAACTCAGGTGTAGTCAATTGTGAGGAGATCCACAGGTGGGTGGAGTTCAGGAAAGCAGGAAGGAGGGAACTGGCTGGGGGAGGAGTGAGATGGATGGGAGCCCGGGCAGCACCTGAGCTGGAGAGAGCCCGGGGTTTGCGGGGCAGGGGGACGGTCTGCAGCACTGTCTCTACGGGTCTGCCTCCCACCCTGCCCCCTCACGCCCTCTACCTCTGCAGAAGCCGAGGAGCTGTACCAGAAAAGGGTCCTGACTATCACCGGCATTTGCGTGGCTCTGCTGGTCGTGGGCATCGTCTGCGTGGTCGCCTACTGCAAGACCAAGTGAGTTGTCGGGCGCTCAGAGCAACCAGGGACTGCTTTTGTGGGGACAGGCTCTCCTCTCCACCGCACCATGCCTGGCGGAGCCTCCCCCATTCCTATGCCCCTCTGCCCCCTTCTGCAGCTGGTGAGGGGCCAGAGGGCTGGGCCAAGAAGCAGGAGCAGAGGGTGGGGTAGACAGGCCCCAGAGGACTGCACAAGAACGGTCATAAGCCCAGGCGGTGGAAGAAGATAGATCTGGGTTCTAATTCAGCTCGACCATTTCCTGTGACCCTGAGGAAATGGATGAGCTTCTCTGAGTTCTCATCTGTAAAATGAGTGTGATCCTCTAGTACCTCAGAGGATCCTGTGAGGGAGGATCTGCCCTGTCAGGTAGGCAGGCACTGGGGCAGTGTTGGGGGTGGGCAAGCACAGAGAGGGAGGCACCTTCTCAGGGGAAAAAGAGACCTCACAGGGCACTGCCTAATCCCACCTAGGAGCAGTCCAAGCAGGAATACAGAGAAGATGGGGTTGGGCCACCCCTGGGCAAAGGAAAGGTGGCATCAGAACCTTGGAGCAAGGAAAGGGGCTGGACAATTCCAGTAGAAGAGTGCGAGCTAAAGGACAAATGCAGGAGAGGGTCAGCTGTGCTCATGGAGCATGAGCAGCCGAGGCTAGCTGGAGCAGAGTGCTGGGGTCAATTTTAAAAAGGTGCCCGAGTCTAAAAGAACAGCTGGAACCTGCATGGCACCACAGGGCCTTGAATGTCAAGCTTGGGGCCCTGGGTTTATCCTACAGATGATAGGGAGCCATTGCAGGTTGTAGAGTGATGTGGTACAGAAAGAGTTTGTCATATCTGTTCTTATGCGGAAAGCAAGAGTCTGGGCATAGCCACCATTTGGGGGACTGAGCCCCTGGGTCTTGACTCCTGCTGCCCCTATCTATGAGATCTAAGGCCCTGCCAGCCTTGGGGTTTAGGGTTCAGGGAGCCCACAGGAGGAGACTGGGCCCACACAGGAAAATTGAGGCCAAGAACTGGGGGGGAGAAGCAAGCCTCATGTTCTAACCCCTACTATATTTACTTATTTCTTCAACAAACTTTCATTCAATGCCTGCTGGACACCAGGCCCTGTACCAGGCACATGGCCAGTGCTCTAAGCAAGAGGTCCAGTGTTACAGGATGTATTTCAGGGGTGCCTAACCTCAGCTAGAGGGCAGGGAGGGTTTCCCTGAGAAACGTGCATTTAGGCCGGGCCTGAGAGATGAGCAGGAGTTAGCAGGTGAAGAGGCAGAGAATGTGCTGCAATTGGATGCAAGGGCCCAGAGGCCAGAGAGGCACAGTGTAGGATCAGAAACAAGCCCTCCAAGGATGCAGCAAGCTGGGGTGGGGAAAGGGCCGTGAGAGACAGGGCTGGGGAGAGGAAACAGGATTCTGAAGCCCAATGAAGGGGCTTTAACAGGGGAGTGACATGATTAAACTTGTTGATTACAAAACAAATGTATTGAGCACTTAATAGGTGCTGAAGTGAAGCAGCCCCACAGGTCTTGACTCCCTGACCACAGCATCCTGTTTTATTTTCTCCATAGCACTTTGCTGAAAGTATCTTGTTTGTTTATTTGTTTATGTGTTTATCATCTGCCTCTCCTACTGGCCCGCAAGCTCCATGAGGGCAGGAACCATATCTGTCTCCTCTGCTCCAAAACAGCATCTGGCACATAGTAAAAACCCAATAGACACCAAATAAATGAATGCAGGAAGTGGGCCAGCACTGTGCTTGAATATTTTATCTACTCTTAATCCTCAGTGGTCTTTGGAATGCGTAGATGATCAGTCCGTTTTACAGATGAGGAAAGTGAAACATGGATAGTTTAAGTAATTTGCCCAGACTTACACAGCTAGAAAGTAGTAGAGTTCTGCTCTCTCAGCAGAGCCAAAGCTCACTACCACTACGCTCAGGTCCTGCTGAATTCCGGCTGGTAGTGATGATGTAGGCGGTTGATTGAAGGGGTCCTGGCTGAAGGCAGCCTGAGCACAGGAAAGAGCAGTAGCAGGAGACTGCCACGGCAGTCAAGTCCCGGCACACGTAGACTAGTTCCCTGGAGTAACAGCTAGGGAAGCTCATACTTCGTGTGTGCCAGGGGAGGCAGGGAGGGGGTGTCAGGCTAATGCACCTTCCCCTGTGCAGAAAACAGCGGAAGCAGATGCATAACCACCTTCGACAGAACATGTGTCCAGCCCACCAGAACCGGAGCTTGGCCAATGGGCCCAGCCACCCCCGGCTGGACCCTGAGGAGATCCAGATGGCAGACGTGAGTGGTGTTCCCAGGCCCCACTCTGACCCCTTGCTGTGTAGCCCGCCTTCTTATGCCCCCTGCAAGAATGGGCCAGGGAGGCGGCCGGCCCATCCTGTGCTCAGCCTTGCCTGCTAGCCTAGCCTTGCCTCACCAGGATGACTTAGCCTCGCTTGGCCCACTTCCTTAAGGGAGGTCGGGGGATTGATTTCCAGGGGCCATTGCTGCCCTAACACCGAGTTGCTTATCCAGTGGACCACCACCGCCCCCGCAACCTGGAGCTTACTGCCTCACTTCCCCTGCCCACCAGGAAGGAGGGTCAACTTGGTCATCTGTCACTAACTGCCCCCCTGCCAAAAAACCCTCTGTCTCTTCCAGTATATCTCCAAGAATGTGCCAGCCACAGACCATGTCATCCGGAGGGAAACGGAGACCACCTTCTCTGGGAGCCACTCCTGTTCTCCTTCTCACCACTGCTCCACAGCCACGCCCACCTCCAGCCACAGGTGGGCACCACCAAGGCCCACGCAGCCTTGCAGACTCCCGTATGCACACCCTCAGGGCGTGCACATGCACACCACACACCTGCCTGGGGACACACACCAAACTCCCCAGCCAGGCTGGGCTCTGTATTGAGGGTCCCTGTGAGCAGAAGGGTGGAGGTGGGGGGCTTCAAACCAGAACCCACCACCAAACGTACATCCAGGTCCTCACAGACCGGATTCCCTTTTCTAGTCTAAACCAGCCCCAGAGGAACAACAGCATCACTGTGCTCCCACCTAACATTTGGTTTTGTTTGGGCCTCATCAGCACCACTTCACCTGGCATAAAGTACCTGCTCACTCGAATACCCACAGCTATTTGACGCCCTCTCCTGGGTTTCCCACGTGAACCTAGTCCACCTTAGCCTCCTCTCCAGAGGTAGGGAGGCCTGTCCACACAAGCACACAGGCTCAGACAGCTCAAGAAAGAACGTGGTTGGCCCCTTTCTTCCCTGGGGAGCAGCACAGAATAGGCAGGGTCCCCATATATTGGCCACTGGGGCTGGGCTCTTAAGGCAAGTGGCTAAGGACCATGGGAGTGGAAGGGTCCCAGACAGGGAGGCTAAGGAGAGGTTGGTTGCAGAGAGGAAAGGAAGAGGCCTCTGCACATTGCAGCTCACCCATCCACAGGCCTCCAGCTCTCCTCCTCCCAAAATCGGGGTTTGGCATTTATGATGTTACACATCAGCCCAGAGTGAAGGGCAGTGAGCTGAGGGAGCCTGAGATGGAATGAAGAACCAGGGAAGGGGTGGGCCTGGGACCACACGTGCTGGGCTGCCCGGCGCCTTCCTGACCTCACCTCACTTCCACCTGGCTTCTCCAGGCATGAGAGCCACACGTGGAGCCTGGAACATTCTGAGAGCTTGACCTCCGACTCCCAATCGGGCATCATGCTGTCATCAGTGGGCACCAGCAAGTGCAACAGCCCAGCGTGTGTGGAGGCGCGGGCACGGCGGGCGGCAGCCTACAGCCTAGAGGAGCAGCGCAGGGCTGCTGTGCCACCTTACCACGACTCCATAGACTCCCTGCGTGACTCCCCGCACAGCGAGAGGTCAGTTCCTACCCCGTGACCTGTGCCCCACTGTAGCCAGAGAGCTGGCACCACTGACCCAGGGCTGACCCTTAGGTCACCTCAGAAACACTTCAAAGAGCCTCATCCCCATTTTCCAGATGCGCAAGCAAGGTCCCTGAAAAGTTAAATGGTCTGCTCGGGGTCATCAACATGTTAATGACAGGCTGGTACTACAGCCAGTAGACCCTGGTGTGTTATGACCATTTAATTTAATTGTTCTACTAGGACACTCTTCAGAGTAGAAGGGGATGTTATTAATCATTGCAGTAGAACATCAGGAACAAACAGGGTCTGGCATGGACAAACCAGAACATACAGTTGCCCTACCCTGGTGTCACCTAGAGGCCCCATGTCCCGGGAGAAACAGACACCAAGATTGAACAGGCTGAAGAGTGGGAGGGGAGGCTGTCTGTGAGTAAACCGATGAGTGCAGGATGGGAATGAGCCAAGAATGCCTGCAGGCCCTGGAAGAATCAGCAACTAGGCCCCCATGGATCAAGATGCCATTGGGTTCCTGAGCAATGAATGCAGTGAGACCCAGGAACCTTCCCTTCTTCCCTGACTCCAAGCCAGGAGTTGCAGGGGGCCAGCCTCCATCTTGCTCTCCCCTTGGCAACTGGGATCTGTGGGAGGAGAGCAGAAAAAGGGGCATGGTACTAGGAACTCCAGGCTGGGGTGGAGAAGGCTTCAATTCAGCCTACTCCGTGCCGGTCATGGACACGAAACCACTGAAGCTCACAGCTGCCTATGGAAAGTGCTAAGCATAGGACACCCCACCAGGGCAGAGAAACCCAGTCTGATGGTAGGCTCTGGGAAGCAGCTAGGTTTTCCAAGACCAACCTTTCCAAGCTCAGCCCCACCACCTGTGTGACTTGGGGCAGGTTGATCACCTCTGTGCCTGTTTCCTCAGCTATAGAACAGGGAGCATTACACCTGTAGTGCGTGGTTCTTATGAAGGCCACCCTAAGATCATGCGCAAAGCTCTTTGCCTTTTACCTGACATGGCGCTGGTGCTCACTAGGTGGAGCTATGGTTAGTAGTAACAAGAGCAACAGGACTTCTTAATGCAGCAGTCCCCAACCTTTTTGGCACCAGGGACCGGTTTTGTGGAAGACAGTTTTTCCACAGACGGGGGCGGGGGGATGGTTTCGGGATGATTCATTTATTGTGCACTTTATTTCTATTATTATTACATTGTAATATATAATGAAATAATTATACAACTCACCATAATGCTGACAGGAGGCAGAGCTCAGGTGGTAATGCAAGCCATGGGAGTGGCTATAAATACAGATGAAGCTTCAGTCGCTCCGGCCACACACCTCCTGCTGTGCGGCCTGGTTCCTAACAGGCCACAGACGGGTACTGGTCCACGGCCTGGGGGTTGGGGACCCCTGCCTTAATGGATGGGAGGTAGAGAGGCAAGGCAGGGAAAGACTTCCAGGCAAGGGGAACAACTTGAGCTGTTCCAGCAGAGGCACTAAGGACATGGCTGGTGAGGCACCTAGAGCAGGGTGGGCTGTGAGGAGAGTGGAGCTGGGCCTGAACAGGAAGGCTGGGGCCAGATAGATGGCCAGTGGCCCTGGGTGGGTAAGCAGGAAGGGCCTCCTAGAGCAGAGATATGACTTTAAAAGATTGCTTTGGGAGGGAATTCCCTGGCAGTCCAGTGGTTTGAGGCTCCATGCTTCCACTGCAGGGGGCGCAGGTTCGTAGGGGGACTAGGATCCCACATGCCACATGGCCAAAAAAAGATTGTTCTGGGAACTGCATAGGCTGAAGGAGGAAAGACACTGGGGTGGGGGAATGGCCAGAGTGAACATCTAGTCCCAGGATGGAGTGGAGCAGGGTGAAGGGTATTCCAGGAGAAAGGGGATGGGTAGGACATGATGGATGTGCATGTGGGAGAGGGAAGAGAGAGGAGTCAGATGATTCTGAAAAACAGTAATGGGGACTCTGGAGAGCAATGAGGTGCCCAGCTTTACAGTTTGGAAGAGAGGCAGGGAGGTGGGTGGTCCCTGTCCCAAGGTGGATAATGGTTGGGCAAGAGGCCAGTTGGCTCAGAAAGGGAAATGTGGAGAAAGAAAAGGGACAGGTGCCTGGGACCCAGAGTGGGAGATATTAGCAAGGGCAAACTTTTGAAGGAACTGGTGGTCTTTAGCCCCAAGCAGAGACACTTCAGTGAGGTCTTGGTAACTGTGAGCTCTGGGCTGAGGACCCTAACTGAGGTGGGAGCAGTCACTTCCCTGAGGCAGCTTTTAGCTTCAACTTAAAAAGGAAAATATTTCCCCACTGTAGCCATCAGCCATGGGATGAACTGTCCCGGAGGGGAGGTAAGTCCAAGTCACAGGGGTGGCTGAATGCAGGGACTAGAATAAGAATTGGGCAGTATGAGTTCTGGTTCCTGCCTGGCCTGGGTTCACATCCCAGCTCAACCACTTCCTGGCTGTGTGAACCTTGAGTAAGTCAATTAAATGTTCTGAGTCTTTTTCCTCACGTGTGTAGTACGGGACTAACAGAAGCCTCTTATAGAATTACTGTATTAGATGAGATCACACATGTAAAATGCCCCAACCTTAGCCTCACCCGAAGTAACCATTCAGGAGCACTGGTGACTGTGAGCATCCCCACAGCCAAGGACCACTGATACGTTTATGGAATCATCCAACAACGCTACGGAATGAGCACTGTGGTTACTCCCGTTTCACAGATAAGCAAACTGAGGCTCAGAGAAATTAAGGAAATTTATTACGGCCACTGAGGAATACCAGCATGGTTCTTGCAAGAGGGATCCTGAGCTAGACCACTGCTTTGCATCAGGTCCGCCCCATCCCCTGGCCACCGGCCCACGTCTCTGCCTCTCCCCGCAGGTATGTGTCGGCCCTGACCACGCCCGCGCGCCTCTCTCCCGTGGACTTCCATTACTCGCTGGCCACGCAGGTGCCGACTTTCGAGATCACGTCCCCCAACTCGGCGCACGCCGTGTCGCTGCCGCCGGCCGCACCCATCAGCTACCGCCTGGCGGAGCAGCAGCCGCTCCTGCGGCACCCGGCGCCCCCCGGCCCCGGTCCAGGGCCCGGGACCGGTGCGGACATGCAGCGCAGCTACGACAGCTACTACTACCCCGCGGCGGGACCGGGGACGCGGCGCGGGGCCTGCGCCCTAGGCGGCAGCCTGGGCAGTCTGCCCGCCAGCCCTTTCCGCATCCCCGAGGACGACGAGTACGAGACCACGCAGGAGTGCGCGCCCCCGCCGCCGCCGCCGCGGCCGCGCGCCCGCGGCGCGTCCCGTAGGACGTCTGCTGGACCCCGGCGCTGGCGCCGCTCGCGCCTCAACGGGCTGGCGGCGCAGCGCGCACGCGCGGCGCGGGACTCGCTGTCGCTGAGCAGCGGCTCGGGAGGCGGCTCGGCTTCCGCCTCGGACGACGAAGCGGACGACGCGGACGGGGCGCTGGCGGCCGAGAGCACGCCTTTCCTCGGCCTGCGTGCGGCGCACGACGCGCTGCGCTCGGACTCGCCGCCGCTCTGCCCGGCGGCCGACAGCAGGACTTACTACTCCCTGGACAGCCACAGCACGCGGGCCAGCAGCAGACACAGCCGCGGGCCGCCCCCGCGGGCCAAGCAGGACTCGGGGCCCCTCTAGGGCCCCCGCCGCCCCCTCCGCCTCGCCCGCCCCACTGTCTTTAAGGAGAACAGAGACCGCCGACTGGAGAGAGAAAGGAGGGAGAAAAAGAAATAAAAATATTTTTATTTTCTATAAAAGGAAAAAGGTATAACAAAATGTTTTATTTTCATTTTAGCAAAAATTGTCTTATAATACTAGCTAACGGCAAAGACGTTTTTATAGGGAAACTATTTATATGTGACATCCTGATTTACAGCTTCGGAAAAAAAAAAAAGAAACAACAAAAAAAAAAGAGAGATGGGCCAATTTTTTGACTCTTTAATAGAAACCTATATTGTGGTGCCTTTTGCTGTACGCTAATCTGGAGCTCCTGGAGAGAAGTCTAGGTTGCGGGGTGAGGGAATGTAGGATCCCAAGCTGGCTGGGGTCATGGGAGGTGGTGGTGAGAGAAAGCAGGAGAGAGGAGGCTGCGGGATTGGGTTCGGGTGGGCGTGAGGCTGGGGGCCCCAACGAACGACACGAGGTCCGGAGTAGCTTTGCCCCAGTGCAAGATCTGGAGCCCTGGGCCCCCTGAGAGGGCGGGGATCCTAGGTTTGGAGCTAGAGTTGGGGGTCAGGTAACGTCCAGGGGGAGACTAAGGCCCAGCGACAGCAACCAGAATGGGGAGGGGGCCTCCCCGCTCCTCACAGCTGCTAAGGGAGGGGCGCACTGAGAAAGAGGTCTTCCCAACAGCCTCGGCCCTGGGAGGGGGCAGCTCTGCCAGGGCCCCAATGTTCGTGGCTCCTCCTCCCCTATGGCCTCCAGGAAGCCCCTCCGTCCTCTGCAGCACCTTCGTTTACAGGTCGTCTTTTCTATTTTATGCCTGCATGTCCTTTGCATTTCAGATTCTTTAGATTGGATGCATGGTCACGCTGGGACCGAGAAGAGCCACTCGACAGTGTATTTGATTCCCCTCTTAGCAATAAAGTAACACCATTTCCTTCTCACAGCCCAACTCCCAGCCTCTAGCCCACCCATGACTTCCACTCCCTCTCCAGCCCTGACCTCGCCACCCTCCAAAACTGGGTCCACTGCTAATTTGTCAAAAAGGTAATTGTTTAAAAAAAAAAAAATCCTAAGCAAATGGGAAACCTGCCCCTTGAAATGTCCAAACACCTGACTGTTGACACTTGAACATTTTTATATTATAAATAAAATCAGAAATAACTAATGTTTGACTGCGTGTGCCTAGCCCCCAGGTGAGGAGGGAGACAGAGGATGAAGACCTGTGATAGAGATGGATGGATGTTGGTGTGGAGGTTGGAGAGGGCCAGAGCAGTACCTGGGAGAAGAGACCCTCCCTTCAATCTCCCTGCCTTCGACTCCCAGGACAGGCTCCAGCCCTCCTCCCTGTTCTAAGAACGTTCACAAGGTGTCCCCCAGCTCCCCACCCACCACCCCCTGCTGCTGGGGAACCTGGCCAAGGGGCTGACACAGATTACTCTGCTTCGAGCTCAGCCTCAGAGCCCTGGCCCAGTTCCTGCCCTGGAGCTACAGGGGCCAGAATGAGGCAAGAGTTTCTGGGCCTAGGTGGGTGAGGAGGGAAGGGTTGTGAGGTTGGCACTGAAGCAGCTGAGGCAAGATGACCCTTGGGGCCTCAGGCGTGTCACAGGCAATGTGTGGACATGAAAAGTGGCATAATGGGTACCCTCAGCTGCCAGGAGGACCACAGCTGCTGCAGCTTGTAAGCCCACAGGGTGTTGGGTTTTTTTATATCCCCTCAAAGCCAGGGCCTGTCTAAACTTGCAGTCCCTGATGAAGGGTACGTGATTTCAGGCATGGAGAAGGCAGATGGTGTCCAGGGTGAGCCTTTCCCCTCATTGATTAATGTTACTAAGCCAATGCCCATCACCAGGAACCATTAGGTTCCAACCAGACATAAAGGAGTCAGCTATCCAAAGAGCTCCCATGGTTGACGTGTGGGTATGTGCACAAATGAGCCCGGAATATGTGTAGTCAGCTCAGAGACCTACACATGCGAAGGACAGAGAGGCTTAGGGTTGAAAGGGCTTAGGTATCAACAGGGCCTTAGTTCAAATTCCAGCTCTGCCCCTCACTAGCTGTGTGACTTCTCTAGGCTGCACTTGGCTCAGCTGGGAAATGGTGATGCTAATACCTACCTCAAAGGGTTGCTGTGGAGATTATATAGAGCGCCCAGGATTGCTTCTGGCACATGATAGATGTCTATTAATGGCTAATTTGATGATGATGATGACCATATCCTGTGCCTTGCATTCTTGAGTCACACAGAGAGTGGCAAAAACTGGATGAAAGGGAAGTGATGGAGAAAAGTAAAGAACTAGACACATATTCATGTGGGGATGCTGGGAGAAAAAGTACCTGTTACAAAGAAAAAAAGGAAATTAATGAACTAAATGCTACACAAACCTGCAAATCACTGACTTCTCTAGCCCCTGATGATCTCATCCAGATCCCTGTACCGGCTCTGAGTTTGCTATTGCCTCTAAAATTTTCTGAGAGCCAGTAATTCCTCTATGTGATTTATGATCTCTGTATGACCCTGAGTAATTCTGAATGACCTTTTGGTGAACCCATCGACCTTTTCATGACCCAGTTTATTGTCCTCATTTGACCCTTCTGAGGGCCTGAGTTGCTAATACCTTCTAAATTTTCACTCAGAAACCACTTCCATGACTCCAGTGAGCACACCGACCTCTATGTAACCCAAAGTAATTCTGGATGACCTCTTGGTGAACCTATTGACCTCTATGTGACCCCAAGTAATTCTGAATGACCTCTTGGTGAACCCACTGACCTCCTCATGACCCAGTTTAGTATCCTCATTTGACCCTTCTGAGGGCCCTAAGTTTTTACCTTCAAAATTTTTAGTCAGAAACCACCTCCGTGACCCCCAGGGAGCCCGTCTACCTCTATGTAACCCCAAGTAATTCTGAATGGCCCCTTGATTAACTCATTGACTTTCACATGACCCCATTTGGTACCTTCATTATCTGCTCTGGATTCTAAGTTACCTGCTGAGAGTCTAAGGCCAGAACCTAATCAGTTTCCTTGACTCCCCATCATATCAGCCACCTATTCATTCACAGGTGTGAATGGAACCTAGGAGCAGGTGTGGCCAGAGAGGCCCCTTTTCTACTCACCTCTCAAATTCTGCCTTTGGGGCATCTTTAGTATGGCCTGTCAGGAAGAGGTATAGCCCTGTTAAGTGACTTTCCTGCTACTACCCTGTCCCCCAGGAGCACTTAGGACATTCGGGTGGCTTCCTGAGTCAGTCTTCCCCACTTCTCCAATTCTTTTTTCTTCTCTCTGCCAGGTCATTTTTGGCTTGTCTCCCCAGCTCTTCCAGAGTCCCAAATGGAAATGGTGACTGTCTGTCCCCCTCCCCACTAGACTGTGAGCCCCGTGTGGACAGGGATCTGGTCAATCCTTTTCTCACCACAGTATCCCCAGCACCCAGCACAGTGTGCAGCACTGTTCACCTTCACTGAATGAGAGGATGGAGGCTCAAGAGACGCTGTCCTCAAGGGTCGGCCCCCAGGAGTCCCTGAGCCCACGGACACTTCCCAGGACCACCAGGTGGCGCAAACCACTTATCACATCTCACCTGCAGTCCTCCAAGTCTCTGGATTTGGACAGTCCTGGAAAATGGACATATTAGGGGCAGAGGTTGTGGAGGGAATATGATGGTCCATTAGAATGCAGAAAAAAAAGAACTTTGCTTTAGATTTATTTTCAACTCATCTTTTTAAAATTTCTACTTTTGTGTATGTTTTATAATGTACATAATATTTTAGTACAGTAGTACACGTATATAATTTACAATAAATAATTATACAATTAAGAAAGTGAACTAAAAGTTTTTTACTGATGGGAGGCACAGCTAGTGCTCAGGGAAGCACACGTGTCTGCAGCGGATGGAGCCTGCTCCTCTGCTTTCACTCACCCACCCTCATGAGGTAGAGGGTGGGAAGCTGACCCCAAACTCAAAGGACCTTTGAGACAGCGTGGAGAAAAAAGTACAGAGAGCTTTTTTATGTTGCCACATTGCTCTTTCAATTTCACTTAAATGAACATTTACTTCCACTCAGCAAAATGAAGGTGCCAGATGGTTTGGTTATAAAATACACTCAGCTGATCCAAATTAAATAACCTGGATTTAAATCACTACATCTCTCCACAGGCTCACAGGTCCCTTGTATCAAACGTCAGTGGGCTTGTAAACGTTGGCTGCTTAGTTGCAAGGTTGGCTTATTAACTAAATATGTTACCACTGAGGTCAAATTGCTGGCCAAACTACAGTAATCTATTTTAAAAATAGAAAGGATTTGCTCATCACAGCTGTATTGCAGGTGCCATCACCCCCACCACTGTCAGTCTGAGGATTGCAGGGTTTAAAGGATGCTAGTCTGTGATCATCACATGGAAAATTATTCTTCCCAGACATGTCCTTCACTAGCGTTTCTGAGTCACTAGAAGAGTACGAGAAATAGCAACCTAAAAAACAATCAACAACTTGTCATTCCACCTTTTCCCAAGACCAAGAATTAATGGCTTCCATAACCTTCCCCCACCAAACATCTTTGGGCTTGTTGACAAATGGCTATTTGCAAGGCAGAGTGTCTTTTATTCCTGTAGCAGTAGATCTGTACAAGAGGCCACCTCTGGAGCTCAGAGACCCGGCAGCACCAACATAAAGACCAAAGTATAAACAGGGCCACGGTCCCATCCCACTCACACCCCAGGATGCCTGTGGGACAGACGGGGCAGCACACACACACACACTATTTATTCCAAAGCATTAACTGTAAGAGCAGTTTAAGTCACAGGTCAGCCGGAAGAGGGGGAAATAGGGTGAGAGGAGGTCATACTATCTCTACCTTCCCTCCCAGAGTGTCAGGGCCTCCAGGGGCCAGAGAGCAGCCCTCCTTGCTAACAAGTGCATTCTGAAATAGGCTTTTCCTACCTCTTATTTCATCCTCTAACTGATATCAGTTCCAAAACCATCTCTAAAGGGGTTCCTTATATATATATATATAATTCTTATATATATACATTTATGTCCATATAAAAGAAAGCAGTAGTGGCCTCGATGGATGGAAGATGAGGTGGACACACACTTGAGTGGAGAGAGCTTGGCACTGAGGGACAGGCCTGGGTCCTGGGTTATTGCCAGGTGAGGCAGGAGAATGGGGTGTGGTTCCCAAGGCTGCTGAGTGGAGGAGGAGAGGATAGTGCTGGTGGTCTGCAGACCTGCTGCTGGTCAACTCAGAGGAAGGAGGAGGAGAAAGGGTGGGAGTCCAAGCTGAGACCTGGGGTCAAGACCTGCCCTCGGAAACAAGGGAGATGAAGGGAGGAACTTGTGAGAAGAGGAGAGCCTGGGAAGTCAACCACCCTTCCCACTTCTTGAGATGGTGTCTAGAGCATGCACACAACTGGCCTAGAAAATGAGGCTCTGGGGTGAAGAGGGATGTGAGAGCCGGGGAGAGGGTCGGAGGCCCAGAGCAGCCCCAGGATGCCAGATCGACACCATGAATAGCATCTCCATCTCCTTGGCCCACAGGGCTCTCCACACTCCCCTGGCTGCCCAACAACTGCCTGGAGCTGATCCGAGTGGCCCCTGGCTGGAATTGTGCTCACTGACCCCTCTGGGGGCATTGCCTGCCTCTGGGACCTGCCCATCCATGCCAGCTAAGTATCAGGCCCAGTGTTATCCCTTGTGGCTTTGCTGCCAGTCACAGTTCCATGGCCCTGGCTGAGGGCAGGGCTCGAGTGTGTCTTGCGGAGAGAAGGGTCATCCCCCTCCAGGGTGGCCAGCCGGGCCTCAATCCGCTCCAGATCATCTGAGCCCACCTTGATTTTCACAGCCAGGAGGTGGATGTAGGTCTCATAACGGCTTTTCTGGGGAAAGGGCAGAGAAAGGCCAAAAACAAAGTCAAAAGACAAACAACAAAATGAGAAAAAATGTATCTTATATAACAAAAGACTAATTCCCTTAATATTTAGAGAGCTCTCACACATCAATAAAAAGGAGATAAACAACCCAATAAAAATATTAGGCAAGGGACATGCACAGAAATTTCACTCATAATTTTTAAAAATCCAAATTAATTGGCAATGACTTATTGGATATGATACCAAAAGCACAGACAAGAGTGAAAATAGACAAATGGGATTTTATCAAAATTTAAAACTTCTCTGTATCAAAGGACAGTCAATAGAGTGAAAAGGCAATCTACAGAATGGGAAAAAAATATTTGCAAATCATACATCTGGTAAGGGTCTAGTATCCAGAATATTAAAGGGAAAAAAAAAACCTCCTACAACTCAACAACAAAAACACAGCCCAATTTCAGGATGGGCAAAGGACTCCAATAGACATTTCTCCACAAAAGATATACTAATGACCAATAAGCACACAAAGGGATGCTCAACATTACTATTCATCAGGAAAATGCAGATCCAAACCACAATGAGATATCACCTCAAACACATTAAGATAACTACTATCAAAACAAAAACAAAACAGAAAGTAACAAGTGTGTTGGTAAGGATGTGGAAGAACTGGAACCCAAGTACACTATTGGTGGAATGTAAAACGGTACAGCTACCATGGAAAACAGTGCGGCTATTCCACAAAAAGTGAAAAATAATATTACCATGCAATTCAGCAATTCCACTTCTGGATATAAAAGCAGGACTGAAAGCAGGATCTCAAAGAAACATTTGCACACCCATGTACATGGCAGCATTATTCACGGTAGCCAAAAGATGGAAGCAACCCAAATGTCCATCAGTCGATGAAAGGACAGCCAAAACGTGGTACACAAATACAACAGAATAGTATTCAGCTTAAAAAGGAAGGAAATTCTAACATATGCTACAACACGGATGAACCTTGAGGACATTGTGCTGAGTGACACAGGTCAGTCACAAAAACATAAATTCTGTATGATTCCATTTATATGAAGTACCTAGAGAGTAGTCACATTCATAGAGACAGAAAGTAGAACTGCGGTTGTCAGGGGCTGAGGCTGGGAGGAGGGTGCTGAGGAGTCTTTGTTTAATAGTTATAGAGTTTCAGTTTGGGAAGGTGAAAAGGTTCTGGAGATTGGTTGCCCAAGAATGTGAACAGGCTTAACATTACTGAACTATATACTTTAAAATGATGATAAGATGATGTTAAGATGATCAATTTTATGCTATGCTTTTTAACCACAATTTAAAAAAAAATTTAATCCAAATTAAAACAGCAATAAGACACCACTTGTTAAACCTATCAGATTAATGAAGATTATGTCCAGTGTTGGTGAGGGCCTGGAGAGAGAGGCACATTCATGAGCTATTAAAGGGGCTGTAAATTGGTAAACATTTAGGAGGGAGATTTGTCTGAGGCCTTGACTCTGAGCTTCAGGCCCTCACTGCAGTCCCAGAGGAGGCAGGGACTAAGGGTCACGAGACCCTGTTCTCACCCAGCTCTGCCACAGGAGCTGAAAGACCCTTCATTTGGGGCTTCACCTCCCCTACCCTTCATTCTCCCCACCACTCCCCACCACCCCCAGTTAAGCCAGGCAGGGGGTGAGAAAGACCAGGGCTCCGGAGCCACAGTCAATTCCCTGGGTTAGGATCCTGGCTCCTGCACTTCCTGTGTCACCTCAAGCACGTGATCCAACCTCTCCAAGCCTCAATGTCCCCATCTGTAAAATGGGGATAATAACAAAACCCACGTCACAGAGTTCATATGAGGATTAAATCAATCAATACAAAGGAAGTGAAGAGAATCACACCTGCCAATCAGTGTGGCTTTTTTTACATCACAGAGAGAGTGAAATTGAGAAGACTTCCGAAAGCTATAAAGTGTTACATTTTTCAAAAGGTCAGGATCTATCCTGGGAGCTCTGCTCTCTCCTCTGTGCTGCAGTAGAAAATCAGAGTGGAAATCTAGAGACTGAGAGGGGCGACTTCCCACCCTTCCTGCTCCAGGGGCTTCCTGACTTGGTCTCAGCCTCTCTTGTGTCTGTCCACCCCCCTGGTGCAGGTCGGCCCAAAATGGACAAGTGGTTCCTGCCTTCCTCCCCCAAGTCCACCCCACCATCCTTCACCCCACGGTGGGGCAGAACCAGGGGAGGGGTTAGAGACAAGATGGAAAGCAGGGAGAGCTCAGAAGAAAAGACCAAGGTGCTCTGCTTGATAAACCTATGTGAAAGAGGCACATGAGACACAAGGGGGGAAAGTCACGTGGAGAGGGCTTACGAGTTCTGTGGTTTGGTCGTAAAAACTTCCCAAGAAGCTGGGCCTATGGGGAAAGCGGAGATGAGGATGGGGCTTGGAGAAAGATGTAGAGGGGTGACAGGGGTCTCTGGTAGAACCCGTCTGGTGCCCTTTGAGAGACGTAAGTGAGGGCACAATTGTTTGTGCAGCTGGACTGTGCAGAGATTGGCCCACAGGAGACCACGGTCCACGACTACCTCAGGGGAGCCCCCAAAGCAGGAGCCCCTGGTCGGGGAACGATGTGGAAGGCAGGAGCCGGCCCCTTCCTCCTGCTCTAGCCCTGTCCTTCAAAACCCCTCCTTTGAAGGGCCCACCTCAAACGTGAGATAATGCTCCTTCAGCCGGTTCTCCTCAGCCTCCTTGGACTTGACACCCCGCTCGACCGGGTGACACCTGTGCTCAGCCAGCTCTGCAGTCACCTGCCTCAATTTATTCTCATGAGAACGCAGCTGCTCCTCCTGCAAAGACAAGTCATGGACTGTGAGGTCCCACTCTCAGGAGGTCACAGGGCTGTCCCACCAGGAGCTGCTTCACCAAAGGGAAACTGAGGCCTGGCCAGGGTCGTCAAATACACAGGGGCAGAGCCGGGTCTAGGCCCAAGGGAGCGTTCTGCCGCTGCCTTCCTTCCTCCCCTCCTGCCATTGGCATCAGCTCTCCTAGAGCCTCCCCAGCAGGCTCAGGAGATGAGAGACCCTCACACTGTGTGTGGACACAGACACTCCCTTACACAAACACGCAGTCACCCAGACACAGCCCCTGGCTCCTATGAACCCTCACATGCACACAAACCCACTGGACCAAGGGGCAGCCCGGCCTCGGCACCCCCTGGCTTCATACGATGCACACAGTCTCTCACATTCATGCCCGGACACGTCTGATGGCCACAGACCCAGGATCACACCCAAAGACACTGTCACTCACAGACAAGTGCACAGTACACCCCAGCCATCAAAGCACAGCCAGACCCCTTTGTGCCATGCAGGCACTGGGTTGCACGCATTTGTGTGTGGGGTGTGTGTGTGTGTGTGTGTGTGTGTGTGTGTGTGCGCGCACACGCGCGCAGACACAAGTATGGTGTAGGTGTGGGTACACAACACGTGTGTATACACATAAACATGCATGTGCTTGAATGGCATGTGTGCACGTGGCGGGGGTGTGCACCGCTTGCACAGCCCCAGGGGCTCTGGGGAGAAGACCCCGGACAAGGGCCCTGACAGGAAGGGAAGTATGGCGCTGCCCCTGCCCTCCACCTCACAAGTAGTGGCCCACCATTTATCCTCCCCTCTCAAAAAAAAAACTCCGAAAAATGGAGTATTAATGAGTAGGAGTTTTTTAAGGATTACAAATAAAATATTTAAGGGTAGATGAGGGCAGCAAAAAAGCCCTGGATGAAGGGGCAGCCAAGTCTCACCTGTCGCTCGCTCCCTGTGACACACACATTCTCTCCCATTCGTCCCAGACACACATTATGCCCACAGACCACAACCACATCCACAGGACACACTGCCACTGGCACACCCAGGCCATTGGGTGGCGTGTGGCCTCAGTCTCCCCATCTGTAAACAGGGGTGGGGTGCGGTGTAGATGGAGGAGAATATCTACCCCTTCGGCTTGTCTCTTAGCCCAGGACCAGGCGCCAGATAGGCGCTGAGGTGAGGGCTGTTGAATGGGGGGCCTGGCACCGCAGAGGCAGCCTGGGGAGGCGTTGTTGTGATCCCAGGAGCTCGTACCTGGCAGAAGCGAGTGGTGCAGGAGGGCAGCAGGGGCCGACAGAACTTCTTCATGGAGCTGACAGCAGCTGGGAAGGCGGGCGCCGAGAAGATGGCAGCCACCAGGTTGATTCTAAGGATCCAGGACAGCATTTCTTCCTTGCTCCTGGGGACAGGACGGGAGGGGAGAGCACACTGGCTTCTCACAACAGGACTCCCTATCCCACACCCAGTGCCCAGTACCCAGAACCAGCCTGGCACAGAGAGGGCATGAAGACCTCCGTGTAAGTGGGCAAAGGAGTGAGGGAGGATGGCAGGATGGGGGCTGGATGGGCCTGGTCACATCTGTGCAGGGAGCTCCCCTTCTGTCCCAGCTCCCAGGCAAGACCTGGATTTTCATGTGAAAATAAAGCTGCCCAGCCAGGTTCAGAGCTAACAGCCTGGAGCTAATGAGTGTGAGACCAGCAGGGGACTGTTAGAGGCAGCTGGGCAACTGGTCCCTCCTACTCGGCCATCTCGTCCCTGCCCCACTACCTGGCCCGGCACGTCCACTCCTGTCCTGAGAGCTCACTTACAAGCCTCCCCCCTTTTAAGCTCATCTGACACACGAAACCCCAATCTCAAGTCACAGGAGGATGGAGTGCAGGGGAGTGGAAAGAAGGTCTTACGGAGAAACTGTAGGGTGAGTCTTTTGCACCCATCCCCCCGACTTTAAGTGGAGGATGATAAAGATCCCATCTGCCCTGTATTTAGGGACTTCAGTGCACATCAGAATCACCTAGAGGGCTTGTTAAAACACAATTGCTGGCCCATCCCCAGCGTTTTTGATTCAGGAGGTCTAAGGTGGGACCAGAGAAACTGCATTTCTAACAGGTTTTTCAGGCGATGCTGAGGGGACCACACTTGAGAACCAGTGCTCATGGGGAGGGACCCAAGCTGTTTACGGATACACTCACTCTCATGGCTGCTGTGCAGGGGAAGCTAAGGGCGCCTCCCCTGAGGTGGACGAGGCGAGGGGATGGGGCGGTCCTGAGCCCAGGGTGGGAGCGAGGGTGCTCCCACTCCTACTTACGGTGCCTGGAAGAGGAAGACCCTCCAGTCGGCTGTCTTCAGCTTCAGCACATTGGACTTCTTGCTGTAGTCGGAGGCCCTGGTGGCCAGAGCATGGTGCACACGAATGGCGTTCTTCAAGTCGCCCTCAGACAGGGCTTTGTCAGGCCTGTACTCATCCTGGACAGGCCAGGTAGGGGTTGGGCAAGCCTCTGTCATCACCAGGCTCTGGCTTACCGACCCGTACTTCCTCCACCCTCACTGTCCCTCCCTTTTGCTCTCCTTCTCTCTGTCCCTGTACATCCCACCATTATTCAAGCTGCTGCCACTCTGATGCCATGCCCACCCCAACAAGACTCACCAGGCACTCCTCCCCAGTTGGTCTCAGAAGCCTGAACAGGTCTTACACTGGGTATCCTCTGAACCCCTGAACATTCAAAAGACCCCTCCCTGAAACCACCAAAGCCCTTCGTGAGCCCAAGTAAGGCCTTTGATGGGGGAGGACTAAGAATCTGCCTAAGCCCTAGGTCCTGCCCGGGACCCTCTGGACACCATAAGGCAGGAGCTGAGCTGGCCCTTTCTGGGTAAGGACTCTGGGGTAGTCTCTCACCTTCTGCAGGTACAGAATGGTCCCTTTGAGCACCGCGTAGAATTTCTTCCAGCCACGCCTCCCACGGGGCGCTGGGGAGGGGGGCACGGGTAGTGTGGCCACAACCAACCACCCCGATATCTCTTCCCTTGTGTCCCCTACACGTCTGCCTGCATGGGCATTACCAGAGGAGTGGCCAAGGGGCTGTGGACCCCCTCTGGACTAGCATCCCTCCCCATGCCCCTTCCCCGCCTGACACCCACTCCTCTTGCCATCCATGTCGGCGTGAGTCTTCCGGGTCAGCACACCATGCTTGTAGGTGGTGGCGCTGAGAGCCTGTGGGACATCCAGGAAGGGGTTGCTACCATCCAGGATCCGTGTCACCTTCTTTGTGCCTGTCCCAAACTTGTCATCCACCAGCTCAGACAGTGATTTCCTCAGCTCGTCTTCATCACTAGGAAAGTACTAGGCCTGAGTACCACCTCCACGGAGGCCTCATCCCCACGTCAACATGCCCTCTCCCCACAAAACACTCCTTTGGAAGCCAGTTAGAGGTAAAGAGCAGAGATAAGGAGATTTCAGTTCCAGACCACAGGTCCAGACCTTTGTCCCCTCCCCTGAGTCTTCAATTCTGACATCTCTCCTCTGAGCTTTGATTTTTGGCCTCCAAGCTCCAATCTTCACCCTTGATCACAAAGCTGGAGACCTTACTATCTTCAGGCTTCCTTCCTTGTTTTCCTTCTCCTCTCTGAAAGCCCAGCCCCAGGGAGCAGTAATCTATGGCCAGCTTGCCCAAGCCCCAGGGACATGGTGAGGGAGGGAAGGTCAGTAGATGAGGCCTCTGAAGTCTAGGTTCCCCAGCCTAGGAGCCCTGGTATAAGAATGCCAGCTCTCCCCAGCTGGGTTGGGGTTCCTAACAATCCCTGCCTGGGACCTCTTCGTGGACCCAAAGACCCAGGCTGCCCTGGGCAGTACAGCAACTCCCCAGTGGAGTGGCAACTTTCCTCAGGAGGTTGTTAGTCTCCCCAGTCAGCAAGGTCACCACACCTCTTTCCAGAAGGCTGGGCACCTCCAGGTCTCACTGCCCTCACAGGGTAAGAAGTTAGGGGGCATTCACCTCTCCCCATTGGCAACAGCATCACCACCTCAACCTGGTCAGATTACTGGAGTTGTAAAGGGACTCATAGCTCATGCCTGCCTACCTCCCCGAGGGGAAAGAGCTCTCATCATTGGGAGTAGTGGCAATATCCCCTGAACAGAAAACCTGTTGTGAACATCATGAAACTAAACTCACAGTTCCATCTCTTCCATAGCTGTAAACATTGCACACTTTTTATCAAGACAGAAAATAAACCCAAAGGGGAACTCAACACCAGGAGCTGGCCAGCTGGCCATGGGGCACCGGGGCCCTGGGTGGGAGAAATCAGCACCATGGAGAGTAACCGGCGTGACTTCCCAGTACCCCCAGCCACTCCCCCTCCCCCCTCCCCGTAATTCAGTCTCCCCATACCTGTGCCCATGGGCACTACTCACATGGCCCATTCCAGCTTTTCATTCTTGATGGAGTTGTAAAGGGTCTGGAAGAGGGGGAAAAAAGAGAGAGAGTTCAATGAACAGTCAAAGAAATCTCCATCTAGCAATGTGGATGCGGTGAGGGAGCATCTTCTCAGCCAGTGGGACAAAGTAGCTGTTTGATTCACATTTATTGGATGGGTGAATAAATGGGGGGTGGGTGGGTGGATCCGTTTTTAGATGATTGGATAGACTTGAGGATGAGTGGGTGGATGGGTTGGTAGGTAGGTGAATGGGCAGGGAAATGGGTGAGTGGATATGGAGTGTATATAGGGGACTGTGTAGGAGTGTATGTGTGGGTGATGGGTGAATGGGTGGGTGTGTGGGCAGGTGAATGATTGAGTTGCAGGGTGGGTGGGTGGATGGGAGGATGGGTAGATGGGTGGATGAGTAGACAGGGAGTAGGTGGGTGAAGGGACTGGGATTATTTGATCTTACTTACAAAAACACTCTTAAGTGCTTCCTGACAGTGAAGAACATAATTATGGTAAGAACAGCAATGGAGGCAATGTTTATTTTTTGACCTCCGGACTCACTATTCAACTGCCCACCTGATATCATCAGGTCCCTCTAACTCACTGTCTAAAACTGAACTGATCATCTACCCCCCAGAAACCTGCTCCTCTTCCTCCAAGGTGGAGAACTGACAGGGCTTGAAAGGCCAGAGTTCCACCTTGGGCTTCAGCCTCAAAAGAAAATTAGATTCCTGGTGATGTTGAAAGAATAAGTGGGCTTTTCCCTGTGGTAATGATAATGACGGTGGTGGTGAAGGTGGTAGTGGTGATAAAGGTGGTGGTGATGGTGGCGGCAGCTGTGACAATGGGTGGCAAGTTTGAGGATTACCATGACAGCAATAATGATAGTGGAGCACTAAAAACAAATCTCACAGAGCCTACCCCTCTGCCTAACTCAGGGAACACATAACAGTCACATGTTGAGCTGGATGGTCTCTACCTCTGTCCCAAAGTCATCACGACCCTGACCCCAGAATTAGGAATCTGGACCATCAGGATTTAGTGGGCAGAAACCTCTCTCCTCTCCACCCACCCTGGACACAGCTGGGGCCATGGGGACCCTTAGCAATTTATACCTTCAGCAGGTCTTTGGCAAAGTCTTGTCCGTCATTCAGCTGGTCCAAGTTGGCAATGAATTGCTGGCAGGACATCTTCTTGCCAATGTTCTGTAATGGAGAAATGGTTCTGCCTGAGAGTAGGGATGGTGGTTGGTGTGGTCCCCACACCCTGCCCTGCCCGGCCAGAAGGGATGAGGCAGCATCAAGGGCAGTAATGAAAAAAGACTGCCTGGATTTCCCTTTGTCTCCCAAGAGTTTACAAAACTCTTTTTCACATTCAAGATTCTATTTGATCCTCAAGCGTCATGAGAGGTCGGGGTTCTCCTCAAACCCGGATGAAGGAGTCAGGTTAGATGATGTATTGTAATAGCTGACATTTGCCGGGTGCCTAGCATGTTCCAGGTATTGTACTCAACATGCATTATCTTACTTCCTTCTCACAACAAAGAGAAGGTGAGGTGGGTGTTATTATTATCCCCACTTGACAGGTAAGGAAACTGAGGTGCAGGAAGGTGAAGTGACGTGCCCATGATCACACAGCAAGGAAGTAGAAGGGCTGAGTCTGTCTGACACCAAAGCCCATGCTCTCACCCGCTACTCCATGGTTAACTCTCCCAAGGTCACACAGCACCAGGACTTGAACCCAGGCCTCTTGGCTCCTGAGCAGAAGCTCTGTGTATTCCGTCACAACTGTCTCACCCTCTCACCTGTACAGAGGGGCGGCAAGACCTCCAAGAGGTAGGTGAAGTGAGGGAGAGTTTGGTCTTAAGAGAATCAAAAATCAATTTCCACCAACACACATGGGTACCCCACGCTGAGCTGCACTGGGACCAAGGGAGCCCAAGCAGATGGTTTCACTCCAGGAAGCACAAACAGACAAAGAGCTGGGAATGAGTGTACCCCAAAGTTCTGCCTTCGTTTTTTAACCAATGATTAGAAGAGGGGCTCCAGCCCTCCAAACCCAACACCTGATGTGCATACTTTCAGACCTGCAGTGTCCACATTTGAGGAGACGCTGGTGGCCCTTCACCTTTGAGAAGACAAAGACCCTTGAACACTAGATATTTACTGGTGTAGGATTTTGTGGATTTAGGTTTGCTATAAGGCAGTGGTTCCCAAGATTCACCTACAGATGGGAATAGGAATTCCCCCCAGGAAAGGATTTCATAATCAAATAAGTTTATATGTTTCAGAGTTTTTAATGTGCTTCTGTGTGTTAAGAGCCTCCAAGGAGAGGATTCCACGTACAGTGTCTCAAATTTATTGACCTTGGCACCATTTTAGCAAAGATTCTATTAACATCATGTGGGACATTCACACACCACAGAAAATAATTCAGAAAACAATGATAGAAAGCTTTATAAGTAGCTGGCAAGCAAGAATTTTCTATACCTTTCCCAAAGGGTTAAGGAGAAATGACCTATGTGTGCCTTAATATAGTATGTTTCATAAGTCTATGTGTATATTTTACATGTACATATATGTATTATGTATACATGTATATAGTCATTTATGTGTACATTCGTAATTGAGGAGTATGAGGGTAATGTTGATAATACTGCCTGAGTTCCACAAACACTGAACATTCCCCAGCCATCAGTCAGGGGTGCAAAATCAAAAAATAACCAGGCAAGATTTCCAATCCTAGTAATGACAGACTATCTTATTGCAGATGAACCTTCCCATCAGAAACAACTGCTGGTCAAAATATTAATAAAACGTCTATGTGAAGACACTGGAGAAATATAAGAGCAATGAGGACTTCAAGGCTAAAGGTCCTGCAAATAAGGGAAACATGAGATGGTGAGGCTGACTAGGAGCAGTTTTCCTCTTTGAAGCATTTGTCAATTCTCAAGCAGCGGCCAAAAGGGTGAGCAACTGAGTGGTCAATAGGACTAGAGAACAAAAATTGGAATTCAGGGCCCACCAAGGACAAGGGGCCCTGGGAAACACTCTGGTCATACTTTAGCAAAACATCTGAAATTAAGAAAGGAAGGAAATTCTTCAGACAGAAGGAAAGTTATCTCAGATGGAAGCATGGAGAAGCAGAAAGGAATGACGAGCAACAAAAAGGGTGGCTAAGTCTAAATGAATATTGACTGTGCAAAATAACAATAATAACGTTTCCTGGGGAATAAAATATAGAAAGATATAATATTTAAAAGGATGATAACAGTAGTATGTAAGTTGAGAAGACAAATAAATTAAGTTGAGGCATTTTAAGGTTATTTCATTTCCCAGGATGTGGTAAAAAGTACTTTAATAAGTCAGGGATGCATACTGCAAACCACAAAAAGAATTCTGAAAGAATTCACAACTAACAAGCTAATAGGGGGAAATGGAATTCTAAAAAATACTTAAATAATCCAAAAGTAGGCAAGAAAGGAGGGAAAAAAAAGCAATATAGACCAGATGAGTCAAAGAGAAAACAAAGAGTAACCTGGTATGTTTGAACTCAAATATATAAGTAATTCATTAAATGGTACAATTAAAAGGCAAAGATGAATAGACACCTCTTAAATATAAAGGGACAGAAATCTTGGAAAAAGGATAGAAAAAAGATATACATGCAAGCACCAGCAAAAGAATTCCAGTATAACTACACTAATAACTGACAAAATAGACTTAAAGGCAAGAAGCATTACTAGAAACAGAGACATCTCATAATGATAAAAGGGTCAATCTACCAGAAGATATAAGCATCCTAAATTTGTATGCACCTAATAACACAGTCTCAAAAAATAAAAGACAGGGGCTTCCCTGGTGGCGCAGTTGTTGAGAGTCCGCCTGCCGATGCAGGGGACACGGGTTCGTGCCCCGGTCTGGGAAGATCCCACATGCCGCGGAGCGGCTGGGCCCGTGAGCCATGGCCACTGAGCCTGCGCGTCCAGAGCCTGTGCTCCGCAACGGGAGAGGCCACAACAGTGAGAGGGCTGCATACCGAAAAAAACAAAAATAAAAGACAAAAATTGACAGAACTAAAAAGAGAAAGACATTCACAATCTTGGTTGGAGATTTTAACACTGCTTTCTCAGTAACAAGAAGAACAAAAATACTAAGCAATTAATTTGTTAATAACAATCAATTAATTAATGCCAACAAATTAGAAAACCTAGATAAAATAAACAAATTCCTAGAAACACACAAACTACCAAAACTGGCTCAAGCAAAAATAGGAAATCTGAATAGACCTAAAAAGAAGTAGAGATTCAATCAGTAATCAAAAACCGCACAAAAGTCTAAGACCAGATGGCTTCACCAGTGAAGTTTACCAAACATTTAAAGAAAAATTAACACCAATACTTCTTAAGCTCTACCCAAAAATTGAAAAAGAGGGAACACTTCCTAACTCATTCTATAAGGCCAGCATTACCTTGATACCAAAACCAGACAAAGAAATCACAAGAAAATAAAACTATAGAACAGTATCCCCTATAAATATAAATGTAAAAACCCTCAAAAAAACACTAGCAAACAGCAGCATATTAAGAGGATTATGGACTTCCCTAGTGGCCCAGTGGTTAAGAATCCACCTGCCAATGCAGGGGACACGGGTTCGAGCCCTGTTCCAGGAAGATCCCACATACCGCGGAGCAACTAAGCCTGTGCACCACAACTACTGAGCCTGCACTCTAGAGCCCGCAAGGCACAACTACTGAGCCCACGTGCCACAACTATTGAAGCCTGTGCACCTAGAGCACATGCTCCGCAACAAGAGAAGCCGCCACAATGAGAAGCTTACACACCGCAACAAAAAGCAGCCCCCACTCACCACAACTAGAGAAAGCCTGCGCGCAGCAACGAAGACCCAATACAGCCAAAAGTAAAAAAATAAATAAATTTATTTTTAAAAAAAGGATTATAGGGGCTTCCCTGGTGGCACAGTGGCTGAGAATCTGCCTGCTAATGCAGGGGACACGGGTTCGAGCCCTGGTCTAGGAGGATCCCACATGCCGCAGAGCAACTAGGCCCATGAGCCACAACTACTGGGGCTGCGCATCTGGAGCCTGTGCTCTGCAACAAGAGAGGCCGCGACAGTGAGAGGCCCGCGCACCGCGATGAAGAGCGGCCCCCGCTTGCCACAACTAGAGAAAGCCCTCGCACAGAAACGAAGACGCAACACAGCAAAAATAAATAAATTATTTAATAAACTCCTACCCCCAACATCTAAAACATAATAATAATAAATAAATAAAATAGTTGGGTGGGAAGATATCACTCTAAATAAATAAATAAATAAATAAAGGATTATATATCATGACCAAGTGGAATGCATCCCAGGAACGCAAGGGTAGTTCAACATATAAAAATCTATTAACAGGGGCTTCCCTGGTGGCGCAGTGGTTGGGAGTCCTCCTGCCAATGCAGGGGACATGGGTTCAGGCCCTGGTCTGGGAGGATCCCACATGCCGCGGAGTGACTAAGCCTGTGCGCCACAATTACTGGGCCTGCGCTCTAGAGCCCGTGAGCCACAAGTACTAAAGCCCATGCACCTAGAGCCCGTGCTCCCCAGCAAGAGAAGCCACCTCAATAAGCCCGCTCACCTCAACGAAAGAAAGCCCACGCGTAGCAACAAAGACCCAATGCAGCCAAAAATAAATAATTTTTTTAAAAAATCTATTAACATAATACAGCACATTAATAGAAAGAAGGGGGGTAAAACACATGATCATTTCCATTGGTGCAGAAAAAGCATTTGGCAAGATTCAACACTTCTTTCATGGAAAAAACACTCAACAAACTAGGAATAGAAGAGAACTTCCTCAATGTGATAAAAGGCATTTATGAAAAACCCACAGCTAACATCACACACTCTGGTGAAAGACCGAAAGCTTTCCCCCTAAGATCAGGAAAAGGCAAGAATACCCATTTCCCCCATTTCTATTCAACATTGTACCAGAAGTTCTAGCCAGAGCAATTAGACAAGAAAAATAAAAGTTCCCCAAATTAGAAAGAAAGAAGTGAAATTATCTCTATTCACAGATGAAATGATCTCATATACAGAAAATCCTAAAGAACCCACCAAAAAACTATTAGAGCTAATGCACAAGTTCAGTAAAGTTGCAAGATATAAGATCAACATATAAAATCAATTACATTTCTATATGTTAGTAATGAACAATCATAAAATGAAATTAAGAAAAAAATTCCATTTACAGTAGCATCAAAAGGAATAAAGTACTCAGAAACAAATTTAACCAAGGAGGTGAAAGACTTGTACATTGAGAACTAAAAAAGGTTGCTGAAAGAAATTAATGACATAAATAAATATAAAAACATCCTGTGTTCATGGACTGGAAGACTTAATATAGTTAAGATGGTAATACTTCACAAATTGATCTACAGATTCAATACAATTTCTATCAAAATCCCAATGGCCTTTTTTGCAGAAATGTAAAAGCTTATCCTCAAATCCATATGGAATTGTAAGGGATCCCAATAGCCAAAACAATCTTGGAAAAGAACACTTTCTGATTTCAAAACTTACTACAGAGCTAGACTAATCAAAACACTGGGACACTGGCATGAGAATAGATACATACATCAGTGGCATAGAATTAAGACTCCAGCAATAAAACCCATACATCTATGGTCAATTGGATTTTTTAATTGAGTAAGTCTGACATGTAACATTGTGTAAGATTAAGGTGTACACTGTGTTACTTTGTTTTTCTGTTGTTGGTGTTTTTTGCAGTGGGGCCACACCATGCAGCACGTCGGATCTTAGTTCCCCGACCAAGGATCAAACCCATGCCCCCAGCATTGGGAGCATGGAGTCTTAATCACTGGACCACCAGGGAAGTCCCTACACTGTGTTACTTCGATACATTTATAAATTGTAATGCTATGATCAACTGATTTTTGACAAGTGTACCAAGACCATCCAATGGGGAAAGAATAGTCTCTTCAACAAATGGTGCTGGGACAAATGTGCTGGGAAATTTGAATATCCACAGCAAAAGAATGAAGTTGGACCCTTATCTCACACCATATACAGAAAGTAACTCAAAATGTATCAAAGATCTAACATAAGAGCCAACACTATAAAACTCTTAGAAGAAAACATAGGGCTAAATCTTCATGACTTCGTATTTAGCAATGCTTTCTTAGATATGACACCAAAAGCACAAGCAACAAAAGAAAAAATAGATAACCTGGATTGCATCAAAATTTAAAACTTTTGTGCCCCAAAAGACACTACTGAGAGAATGAAAAGACAATCTAAAAAAGGGAAAATTTTTTCTAACCATATATCTGATAAGAGTATAGTATTTAGAATAAATAAAGAACTCTTACAACTCAACAACAAAAACACAAGCAATCCAATTAAAGAAAAGCAAAAGATTTAAATAGACATTTCTCCAAAGAAGATATACAAATGATCAACAAGCATATGAAAAGATGCTCAAGATTACTAATCATTAGGTAAATGCAGATTAAAACTATAATAAGATATAACTTGGCTATTATCAAAAAGCAGAAAATAACAAATGTTGGTAAGGAGGTAGAGAAACTGGAAACTTTGTGCACTGCTGGTGTGAATGTAAAATGGTGCAATCATTATGGAAAACAGCATGGTTGTTTCTCAAAAAGTGAAAAATAACATCACCATATGATCCAGCAATACTACTTCTGGGTATATGCCGAAAAGAATTAAAAGCAGAGTCTCAAAGAAATATTTGCACACCCATGTTCATAGCAGCACTATTCACAGTAGCCAAATGATGCAAGCAGCCCAAATGTCCATGAGCAGATGAAAGGATACACAACATGTGGTATATACATACAGTGTAATAGTATTCAGCCTTAAAAAGGAAGGAAATTCTGATGCATGCTACAACATGGATGAACCTTGAGGATATTATGCTAAGTGACATAAGCCAGCCACAGAAACAAATTCTGTGTGATTCCACTTATATGAGGTATGTAGAGTAGTAAAATTCACAAAGACAAAAAGTAGAATGGTGGTTGCCAAGGGCTGGGGGGCAGGGAATGGGGAGTTGTTCAATGGATACAGAGTTTCAGTTTGAGAAGATGAAAAAGTTCTGAAGACTGGTTGCACAACAATGTGAATAGACTTAATACTACTGACCTATACATATAAAAATGGTGAGGATGGTAAATTTTACGTAATGCATATTTTACCACAATTTTTAATTTTTTTTCAACTTTAAATAAAAATTATAAAATCCCCCCAAATGGGCAAAGTATCAATACCTGAATAGACATTTCACCAGAGAAGATATACAAATGGCCACAAGCACATGAAAATATGCTCAATATCATTAGTCACTAGGGAGATGCAGATTAAAACCAAAATGAGATACCCCTTCATACCCACTAGAACAGCTATCATTAAAAAAGAAAAGAAAGAAAGAAAAGAAAAGAAGTGTTGGCAAGGAGGTGAATACATTGAAACCCTTATACATTACTAGCGGGAATTTTAAATGGTTTAGCCACTATGGAAAATAGTTTCACAGTTTCTCAAAAAGTTAAACATAGAATTACCATAAGATGCAGCTGGTCTACTCCTAGGAATTGAAAACAGGTGTTCAAACAAAAACTTGTACACAAATGTTCAGAGTAACACTATTCACAATATCGAAATGGTGAAAACAATCCAAACATTCACTATAAGACAAATGGATACACAAAATGTGGTATATCCATTCAATGGAATATTATTCGGCCATAAAAACAAATGAAATTATGACACATGCTATGACATGGATGAACCTTGGAAACATTACACTGAGTGAAAGAAGCCAGATACAAAAGGCTACATACTATATGATTCCATCCACATTAAATATCCAGAATAGCAAATCCATAGAGACAGAAAACAAATTAGTGGTTGCCAGGGGCTGGAGGAAGAAGAGAATGGGGAGTGACTGCGAATGGGTATGGGGTTTCCTCTTGGGGTGATGAAAAAGTTCTGGAACAAGAGAGTGGTGATGGTTGCACACCGTGTGAATGTACTTAATTCCACTGAATTGTACACCTCAAGCTGGATAAAATGGTAAATTTATGTCTTGTATATTTTACCATAATAAAAAAAGCATTAAGGATATACAAGATTTTTACAACACAGTTAAGAGACTTGACCTTATCAACACATAGAACATTACAACCAACAACTGCAGAATACACTTTCATCTACTAAAATCAATCTCTCTCTGGATGGGAAAGTAAGATAATCAACTGCAAAAAAGTGAAATCGTATTGGGTAAATTACCTGATTTAAAATAAAATAACAACAATAACCAGGCAAAAAGACATGTACCAGAAAAGAAAAAGAAAGAGAGAAGGGAAAGGAAGGGAAGGGAAGGAAGAAAGGGAGAAAGAGAAAGGAAGGAAGGAAGGGAAAAGAAAGAAAGAAAGAAAGAAAGGAAGGAAGGAAGGAAGAAAGAAAGAAAGAAAGAAAGAAAGAAAGAAAGAAAAAGAAAGAAAGAGGAAGGAAGGAAGGGAGGGAGGGAGGGAGAGAAAAAGGGAAAGAGAGAAGGAGAAGACGTGTGTCCAGAAACTCCAAAGGCGAACTGACATGGATAATTTGGGGCCTCCAAGTTCCCAGTTCCTCCCTTCCTCCCACTACCATTTGGATCAAAAGGGCCTCCCTGCTGCCTTGACCCTCAAAACTGTTCCCACAGCCTCTGTCTCCAATCAGAAAAGAGTTATGGTTGGCCTGGCCACAGCCCCATTCCAAGGTCTTTTCCACTGGTCTGGCATGACCTGCCTGCACAGCCCAGGGGTCAGAACAATCCCAGCCTGTCTTTAAGTCTCCCCCCAACAGCAGAATCAGACAGGCCAAGAAGAAAGAAAGTAGATGTCATCCTTCAGGGCAAGGAGAGGGGCCAACTGAAAGTCCCATGGGCAGGGAAACCCTCATCACTATTTGCAAATCTAGACTAAACCTGAGTTGTACTCAGTGCTCCTTTAAAGTTTTTCTATGATGCTCAAATGGCTCTCAGATGCCATCTGAGAATGGGCAGGACCCCCCGCCCCCAGTCTTCAGAATAGTATCCCAACCCCTGCATTTGTCCAGTCCTCCACCATCCAGCACCAACCCACCTCCCCAGCACTCCCACTGCTAACCTTCAGGCAACCCAAGTTTGAGAGAAATTAAGCTTTTCTTGAAAAACAACTTATCTTTGTTTCAGCTTGAAAGCTCATGGCACAGCTTCTCCCATCCATCTCCTCCCCCCTCTACTGGCCTCAGCCTAGATGCTTCTCCCTCCCTCACCCCAGCGTTCACTCCATTAACCAGTGCTAGTGACTGCACATCCAAAACACATTTTTAATACCTCTCCTTGTCTCCATCTCCAATTCTAACCCAAGCTCCCACCTTCTCTTGTCTGGAGGTTAAAATCACCCTCCTCTGGGCTTCCCTGGTGGCGCGGTGGTTGAGAGTCCACCTGCCGATGCAGGGAACACGGGTTCGTGCCCCAGTCTGGGAAGATCCCACATGCCGCGGAGCGGCTAGGCCCGTGAGCCATGGTCGCTGAGCCTGCGCGTCCAGAGCCTGTGCTCCGCAATGGGACAGGCCACAACAGTGAAAGGCCCGCGTACCACAAAAAAAAAAAAAAAAAAAAAAAAAATCACCCTCCTCTGACATCCTCCCCTTCCAGCTCATTCTGTCATGGGGAATGAGCTTTCCCTACTCCCAGCTAAGGCCACTCTCCACCTATGCTCTGTTGCTCATCTCAAGGAAAGCTTCAATTTTCCCTTCTCTCTCTTGCATCATCAGTTTCTCCTTGCCTGCTTAGTGGATACTACTGACATACACACATGCCCTAGTCAGATTTGAAAGAGTTCCTCCTAGACCCCTCCAGCCAGTGGCTCATTTCAGGAGCCCACTCAAAGCCAGGTATCACAAAAGAATTCTCCACATCCTCCACTTCCTCCCCTCCTATCCTCATCTCCACCCACTCCAGCCTGGCATTTGTCCTCTCCACTCCACCTAAAGTGCTGTAGTGAAGGTCTCCGATGACCTTGACCATCCAGTGATAATGACCCACCGATGGGCATTCCAACCTCAATGGTCATTTTTCTGTTGACATCTTTCTTGACCTCATGGCAGCCTTTTATGCAGTTGGCCACTCCTTTCTCCTTGAGACACTCTCTTCTCTTGGCCTCTGAGACACTGCACATTCCTGGTTTTCCTCTCATCTCCATGGCTGCTTTCAAAGCCTCTCCTGCTGCTCTGCTTGACCTTTAAATAAGGCCATGCCCTGGGACGAGGTCACCGGCCTGCCTCTCTCCCTGAGGCACTCAGCCAGTCCCGTGGCTTTCATTCCACCAGGATGACAATGACCGCCTCACCCCATCTCTCTCTTGCATCCCAGATTTGTTTATCCCACCAGTTCCTTGGCATCCCCATGTTCATGTCCAGTAGGCATCTCAGACACAATATGTCACAAATGGGACTTGAGCCCCAGCTCTCCCACTCACCACGCCCTCCACCCACCCACGGAAGTTCCTTCTACATCTCAGGAAACAGCACCCCCATCCAGCCAGATGCTGAAGCCATCCTTACTCCTCTCTTTCCCTGATCAGCCCCATCAGCACGTCCTGTCAGGCTCACCCTCAACTGGTCTCCGTCATCTGTCCCTTCTCTCCATGTTCACTGCCCTGTCTGCCCCAGCCACCATCATCTCCCACCTGGACTCCAACAACAGCCACTATGGACAGTTTTACTGTCCACCAAAAGTTAAACATAGAATTACCATCAGACCCAGCAATCCACTACTTGGGTACACACTCAAAAGAATTAAAAACAGGTGCTCAAACAAAAACTTATGCTAAGTAAAATCAGTCAGACAGAGAAAGACAAATGCTATATAATATCACTTATATGTGGAATCTAAACAATACAACAAATCAGTGAATAAAACAAAAAAGAAGCAGACTCACAGATATAGAGAACAAACCAGTGATTACCAGGAAGGGCGAGGGGCAATATAGGGTAGGAAGAAAAAGGGTTATTATGAGATTATATGAAATCATGTGTGTGAAACTTTTGAAAATTGTAAAGTACTATAGAACTTAAAGAATTTTTCATCCAATTAAAAAATTAAAATAAAAAATTTAATTTTTTAATTTTTAAAAACCTGTACATGTATGTTCATAGCACTGTTCACAATAGCCAAAAGGTGGAAACCAGCCCCACTGGTCCTTCTGCCTGGAAGGCTTTGTCCCTGGTCTTTCCATGGCTGGCTGCTGCTCATCCGCCAGGTCTCTGCCCCAACCGTGCCTCCTCTGAGACACCTTCCCTGACCCCCAGTCCAGCCCCAACACACCCTCCTGTTTATTCCCTTCACAGACCTATCACTGCTTTAATCACTTGTTTACTTCTTTATTTTCTATCTCCTCTAACTAGAAGGTAGGCATCCTGAGGCAGGCGTTCTCTTTCCTTCTTTTTATGGAACACAGAAGGTGCTGAGCCCCTAGAGTCCAAACGCCCCTCCTACAGAAAGTCCTCCAGATCCCTCCACCAGGCTGTGTCCATCTGAAGAGGGTGCACCTACTCCGTCTGCCAGCCCCTGTACTGCCTCCTGCTCTGACCAGAGCTATTTCTGGGGGCCCTAGCAAGCCCCACATTCCTGAGATCCCCACCTTCCACCAGACACTCAGTCTCTGTCAAAGAGCAGAAGAATGAGAGCAGGAAGGGAGGGGGAAAAGAACAAAGCAGGTGATGCCACTTCCGTTGGGGTCCTTTGGAAAGCTCACAGTAACTGCAACAACCCGACCCTGGGCTAAGCACTTTCTAAGTGCTGTCTCCTTAAGTCTTACAGGGACTTTCTGATGGGGAAACTGAGGTTTAGGGAAGTAAATAACTCACTCCAGGTCACAAGCTATTGTGTGGAGAAATACAGAGGACTCCAAGCCAGAACGCTTGCTTTTGATGTTTTGCAATGCCGCCTCAAGAGAGAGACAGGATCCTCAATGTCTGTTGGCTGCAAACATGAACAATCCTGCCCCACCCGCTTTTGATCTACGAAGGTGGTGATGTTTCTCTTCAGCTGTAGGCATTAAGGTGGTGCCATGGGCAGCTAAGTCCCACCAAGCTCGAGAGTATTCTTGACCCGGGGTTCACTGACTGCTGCCCTTGTTAGCAGCTCTCAACCAGGGGGAGAGGCATCCAGGCCTGGCACAGGAGTGACTGGGTCCTGAGATGGCCCTTGGCCCCGCCAAGGGTGGGGATGGGGAGACGAGGGGTGTGCTTAAAGCTCCTTTTAAGGTAAGCCAGCAACACCTGCTCTCCGTAAACAAACAGTAAGCAGTCTTGGGGGAACGTCAATCCGTTAATGGGCATTTGCTCTGGTGATATTCCCATGGAATACACACGTCTTCTCTCCTGTTCCACACCCAGGCTGACAGCCCAGGCGGACATAACCAAAGTTGTCACACAACTACTCTTCGTGCCAAGGTCCGCGAGGCTCTCACCCTCCCCAGGCCAGGCACCCCAGTGTGCCCACGCTTGCTCAGGCTGCCATCAGGCGGGGCACTTCACCTTCTTGATCTTCCAGGGATCTACAGGCTGGGGCTTTGGGCTCTCCATTATTTAAATTTTAATATTAATAATACATGTGATTATTGTTATTACTGTGCAATAATATTATAATATTATTGTAATATATTGCTATAATACATTGTATAAAATAATACATTATATTATTATAATATATTGTTATAATGTATAATATAATATCATAATATTATTCATAATAATATTAAATAATAAATCCTTACTAAGTACCAGACCCTGACACTTGGTGATATCTCCCTCTCTCAGGCCTCCCCAGGATGCTATGGGCAAAATCATTATTTCCACCTCACAGATGTAGAACCTGAGACGCAGAGAAGGCTAGTGTCTTGCCCAGGGTCACAGAGGTACCACCTGGAGGCAAGAGTAGGATCTGAAGTAGGACCTATCCCACGTCTTTCTTCCACCCTACATGTCCTGGACTTTCCTGGTTAACTTTGGAACCAGATGTGCTAGCCTGTTGTCCCCATGAGTCACTGAAATATCCCCAACCCAACAGAGGGGTTCTGACCACCATGGGGTGAGCAATGACGGGGCAGGGATCAGTGGGCCAGATGAGGTGATGTGGGACACAGAAGGGGAACATGGAGATGGGGTCTAGGCTCACAGGGCATGCAGACCACCAGCTACACTTACCACCTGAGAGAGGGCAAGAGAGCCCAAAGGGGGGGTCCCCGGAGCAGAGAGAGGAAAGAAGAAGGAATTATTGAGCCACGAGCAGCACTGAGATGTCCAGATCCCAGACCAGACACAGGCTCACAGCCCGGGGCACCCACTTATCACTTCTCTGTTTGCCTAGTCAGGGCGGGGAGGTGAGGGGTGCGTGACGAGAATGCCTCTTGAGGGCGATCTACCAGTTGACCGGAAGGGGCTGCCTGGGGCATGGTACTTCAGCAGGGCTGCACTCAGGCTTACAGCACAAGGGGCAGGAAGAACATGTGATCTTTTAGCAATGTCTGGCATGGACACGGCTGGGGCACATGTCTTATTTAGCACATCCTAAATTCCCATGTGCCTCAGCTGTTCTTACTGCCCTGCTTGGGGGCAGGGACCCAGGCAGATCTCAAGTGGATAAAACTAGGGCAGAGCCAAGTCTAGAAGCCAAGCTGCCCAACTCCCAGGTCTGCTAAAGAAACACTGGCCAGCGAGCAGGAGGTCTCGGGAAGGGGGCTGGAGAAAGGACCGGCCCTTGGACAACTCGGGATGAATCAGTGAGAGGACATGCCCACTCCCTGCCTCCCCAACTCACATGTCCGTGCAGGTCCGTGTTGAGAAGCATCAGGGCACAGGTGAGCGTGTGGATCCCATCTAAATCAGAGACGGTGGCACCCTCAGCATGAGCACCCAGCTCTTTCCCAACCCCAGGCTCCCACCTGCCTCCTGTCAGAGCCAGCCTGGAGGCCTTGGAGACAAGAAGAGGCCAGCCACCTGCCAACCATACATCAGGGCCCAGGGCCTGCGTGATGCTCTGTGTCCCACCCCCATTACAGCATCAGAGTCACTCACTCGCCCCAGGTCAGGACCAACCCCTCCCTCAGAGGTGACCAGACCACCCTGGGCCTGTTCTAGCCCAGATTCCTGCCTGCTGTGGCCAAACTCACCTTGAATCTCAGACCCAGGAATGGCTCTGGGTCCCGGGCTATATCCCTTCCATGGCCCGTGTCTCCTCTAATAACCAGCCTAGTCCCCCAGTTCCTGGGACTCAGGTCCATCCACAGGACAAGTCCTGCACTTAAGAGGACCCCAACCCAGACTTCCACACCAGGACTCCCACCACACCAACAATCAGCATTGCGACAGGGCACCACTGAGAATGAGGACCCAAAGGACTGACTCCAGGATGGAGGACTTTCAGGCACAGGGAGTGACAACGGGCAGGGCAGTTGGGAGGTTCCTTTTCCAGCAGACAGTCCCCATGCCACCTGCCATTGTTCATTCACTGATGCTTCTTGAGCGGGACAGAAGTAGCAGGTGGACCAGAGGTAGGAAGAAGCCAGGGCCCGGGTGGGGGGCAGGGGAGTGGGGCGAGGCGTACCTTCCGAAGTGCTGTCGTCAGGGTTGCACTGGCAGTACCGGCGAGAGAAGTGCGTAAGGACCCGCTCACGCTCCTGTGTCTCCCCCATCAGCGGAAAGGCCTTCAGGAAGGTTCTGGAGGGTAATGCAAGGATGCTGAGGGCCTCCAAGAGCCCCTGAGTCAGTCTGAATCCTCACTCAGGGTAGGACGCCCACACACACACACCACCCAAACCTGCCCAAGGAGGCTGAGGCCCCAGAGCCCCAGCATCTGGGCCCAGGGAGGCACCCTGACCCCCGTAATGGCCTCTGGAGTGTGGAGTTTCAGCCCTCATCACCCTCCAGGGCCCTTCTGGAAGGATGCAGGGGACAGATTGTGAAGAGCAAAGGCAGACGAACACCTCAGTGCCAGCATCCGCTCCACTCCTGGCTCCCTCCTCCATGGCTGGGCCATCCACGCCGCTCCTCAGACCGCTCTCCCTCAGCCATTCCCACTCCTCACTTGAGGCGCTACCAGCTGAGCCGCAGGCCCAACCCTGGCCTCCCTCACTCCCCCCACCCCAAGTCTGAGCCTCCTCTGCTGGGCAGCTCTGAGTCCCTCTCAAGGCCAAATTCAAAGGTCACCAGCTCTCAGGAGTCCCTGGCAGAGTATGCTAAAACCAGAGGGGCTGGGAGATGGGGCTGGGGTCCCTCACCTGGGGCATAGGCACACCCCTTCTTGGGAAGGGAAACAGCAAGCTGAGACATTGTGGGCCTCTATCCACCCTGGGTTCATGAGACTAGTTTGTCCCTGATTTTGCCACAGTTCACTTGGCTTCTGTAATGCCCACTTTGCTTTATCCTCTCTCAAGCTACTTCTAAGGCACCCTGGGACCTGTGAGCCCCATTCTGGCCAATCTTTACCCTTGGAGGCTTCCCAAGGCATCCAAAACTGCAGACCACTCTCTAATTCAATCCCGATCAATCAACCGCTGTATAAAAACACTCCATCCGCCATCTAGGCTTCCTCCTTTCCCTGCCTCTCCTGTTCCCCGTTCTCTTCCCTGCATCTGGCCCCTCCCTCTTCTCCTCATACTCCACTAGGACTTTCTAAAACCCATCCCCCATCCCAACCGTAGCCTATCCTACCTGGGAGTCATCCATCCCAGCTCTGGCTCCCCAGCCCAAACACCCCTTCCTCAGGGATCTTCACCAAGCTCCGGTTAAACTCAGGCTGCCCCCGGGATCAGCCTCATTACTGCCCGCCCTCTCCCCTGCATCTTGGAACCACGGGCCTGTCTGCTGTATCCTCTGTGCTTCTCACACCAATCATTCCTCTGCCCCACAGCCCAACTTCAGGCCTCGTCCTCTCCCACCTGACCCTCTTCAGAAGCCTCTGGATCAAAGGCCACCAGCACACTGCTGCCAGCACTGCCTCCCAGAATACGGCTTCACACCCAGCACCTTCTGGGGCTCCCCAGGGCCTGCAGAGTCAAGCCTCAATCTATTGGGCTGGATATACAAGGTCCTCCCACCCAGCACTCATGCCTCTGATTGCGAGCCCGACCCACCAAACACCTTCCCCACCCGATCATCCAGTGTGAAAATTCAGACTCAGCTCAGGATAGAGTAGCTTGCAGTCGACCAACACTTCCACTGAGAACAATGAGAAAAGCCAGACAAAATACATCTCTCTTAAGCTATCAGAAAACTGCTGACGCAACAAACACCAATAGGACCAAGATTCTGGAGAGGAGAGAACTGGGGAGAGGTGGGCTGATCTGCAGCTGCTTTCTCCCCGGGGACACTGCCAATCACGGGCACAGGCAAGAGGCAGAACAATTAGTGGCTTCACGGAGCTGGAGAGACAAACCGGGAGACTCGAGGGGCTGTAAACATGTGGCCAGTTCTCCCTGTGAGACATCTACCAAAACCTAAAGATGCAATGGGTAGGAAGGCCTCTCTGAGAAGTAGAGGGATTTGGTTTTTTGACAGTCTCGCCGCAACGAGGAGACAAAATTAGGATTTAGAACCAACCAAAAGGAGAGGCCCCAGTGAACACACCATGCTCTCAGTGGAAAGCCCTCCGGCCTTCACCCTGTGATCGGGGTGAACCCTGAGCCTTACCAAACTTCAGGGCTGCCTCTCCTCAGCTCAGCCCTGGATGGATTAGGACTGCGCCTCCCTGCCCTCCTCTAACTGTCTAGCAAGGGACAAGGTAAACCCTCTCTGGAGGAACACATAATGATCTAGAGCCACTGTAATTCTATACAAAACGTACAGCATCCAATAAAAAAATTACTAAGCACACAGAGAAATAGGATATAAGATGGAAAGCCAAGAGAGAAACAATAGAAACAGATACAGATGATGCAGATATCGGGGTAAAAGCAGACAAGGACTTTCAAATAACTGCGACTAATATATTCAAAAAAGAGAGGGAAAGATGGGGAAAGTAAGTAGAAAATAAATCAAAAGATGAAGAATTCCCCCCAGAGAATTAAAACCTACCCAAAAAAATGTTTAATAAAATGAAATTTCCAGAACTGAAAAATAAAACAATAGAAAGTGAAAACTCAGTAAATGGGGTTAACCCCATATGAGACACAGAGAAAGGGTAAGTGAACTGGAAGCAGGTCAACAGAAAATATCCCAACTGAAACAGAGAAAAAAGAAGGGAAAATAAAGTTTTTAAAAGTGTGAGAGGCACGTAGGAGGTGAACAGATCTAACATACATGGGACCACCCACACCTCAGCTCAGAGACCGCCGTCCCTCCCCAGGAGGGTTCTGGCCTAGGGTCTCCCTGCTGGCCCTGCCGCCGGGTCCGCTGGACACTGGGCTGCATCTTCCCATTCCCGCCCTCTGCTCCAGGGGGCCTGCACCTGCCCCTCCTGAGGGCCACTCCCCAGGTCCAAACACCAACAGGACCTGAGGGCAAATTCCATTTTGGCTATCTCCTCCCTCAGTGACTGTGGGGAACTGGCCCACAGTTTCTCCACAAGTAAATGGGATGATACCGCCTACCTTACAGGGGTGTTGCTAAGATGCAGTCAGCAGGGTGTGTAAAGGGTACATCTTGCAGACAGGAAGTGCTCAGTACAGGCAAGCCTTTTGGCCCTTTCCCCTCCTGAAGAGTCACGACTGCATTCCCACCTTCATATTTTCAGCGCCCACCGCAGAGCCAGCACTCACTGAGTCTCTGCATTGCTGCTGCTCTCATGACCCCTTCCCCTCAGCCTCCCCAGAGGGGTCAAGAGACTTGTCCAAGGTCTTGCACAGCAAGTTTACAGTAGAGCTGGCAGGAGAATCCAGATGTGTGGCTGTATCGCCTGTGGGCACTATCCCATCCCAGCCCCACTGACCTGAGTGCTCGGTCCAGAGTCAGGCCCGAGAAGTCAAAGAAGCTGAGGTACTCCCCGGCCACCAGCCTGCTGAACTCGTTGCTGCCAGGAGAGCAGGGGTTTTCCATTAGAAGCAGGGCACAGCAAACAGTGGGGGTTCGTGGCAGTGGGCCCCTGGGGACCCTGACCCACCCACCCAGACCTGCCCGTTCCTCTGCTGTCTCCCTTGCTAGCCAGTTGGGCTCTGACAGTTCAACCTTGGGCCAGGAGGTGGGGGAGTCAGGAAAGCTTCCTAGAGGAGGTGATGTCTCATCCAATACCTTCAGGAAAGGAAGAGCCACCCACGTGAAGGGAGTAGGAGGTGAGATGACGCAAAGTGTCCGCAGTAGGGGAAACTGTCCAAGAAGCTACCAGCAGGGCCATGTGGCCGGGGCTGGAGAGCGGGAATGGGGGCAGCAAGAGATGAGGCAGGGAACCGGGCCTGAGGGCCGAGGCAAGGACTGGGACTTGATCTGGAAGAGTTTGAAGCAGGGAAGGGGTGAGTGAGATGGCCAGATCTGTATTTGGAACACTGCCTGTGGAGTGGAGGCCCATGGGGGTAGGAGCTGTCCACGAGAGACAATGGAAGGGGTGGGGAGGAGGGATGTTTGGGTGGCAGAATCCACAGGATGTGGAGAGGGATGGAGTGGGTGTGGGGCATGACAGAGAGGGTGGCCCCTGGGGTGATGCCCAGAGCCCAGGACAACAGGTAGAGCTAGAAGCACCCATGTGAGAGTCATCAGCCCTTAACTGGTGACTAACAACTCAGTAGGAAGGGGGACGAGCCCATGTGAGAGGAGGGGGCACAGACAGGCCAGCAGATCCAGGTCAGAGATCTGAGGAGAACCCCTGTCAGGGTGAGCTGAGGGAAGAGATAGCCAGAGAAGGAGACAGACGAACAGCAGCCCGAGAGGTAGGGGTATGCTGTCCTGGAGGCCAAGGAAGAGAGTGTTTCAAGACTGGAGTGATGAATTCTCACCAAAAAACAGAGCATATTTCCACCTGAATCCAACCAAGCCCCGAGCTCTCCCTCCTGTTTACAGTAACATGTGAAGTAACACCACGAGGACACCAAATCCAAAACGTGGAAAGTTCTTCCGGACAAATGACTCTGTTTCTTCAACAAATACATGGCATTACAAAAAGGAGGGGGACTGGCAACCGCTGTTGGCTACAAGAGGCCTAAGAGACATATTGGCCAAATGTAATGCATGTACCTTATTTGCGTCCTGATTTGAACAAACATTTTTGAGACAACCAGAGAAAATTAAGCATAGACCAAATGTTAGAGATACTAAGGAATTTTTGTTAACTTTGTCAGAAATTATAATGGAATTATGACTGTCTAAAAAAATATCCTAGTCAGTTAGAGACACATACTAAACATTTATGGATCATATGATAGAGAGTCTGAAATATGCTTTAAAATATTCTAGCAAATGTGAGGGGAAGAAGCTGTGGGGGAAACAGATCAAACAAGAATAGAAAAATATTGATAACTTTGAAGCTGAGTAATGGGTACATGGAAGTTTAAGATGTTACTTTCTCTGCCTTTGTGTATGCTTGAAATTTTCATAATAAAAAGTTTAATTAAAGAAAAAGAAAGGGGCTTCCCTGGTGGCGCAGTGGTTGAGAGTCCGCCTGCCGATGAGGGGGCGACGGGTTCGTGCCCCGGTCCGGGAAGATCCCACATGCCGCGGAGCGGCTGGGCCCGTGAGCCATGGCCGCTGAGCCTGCGCGTCCGGAGGCTGTGCTCCGCAACAGGAGAGGCCACAACAGTGAGAGGCCCGCACCACAAAAAAAAAAAGAAAAAAAAAAAAAAAAAAGAAAAAGAAAGGAGTGACCGGTGTGTCAAGGCTGTTGAAGGGGAGAAAGTTGAGGCCCAGTAGCAGACATCAGATTCAAAGACACCAGGCCACCACTGACTCTAGTAAGAGGGGCTTGTGAAGGGCCCCTCCAGGGGAAGAAGCCAACCTGGAGGCACTGAATGTGCAGAAGGGGAGGGGACAGAGGCCATCCAGAGCAGAAAATAGAATTTTGGCTGTGAAGAGGCTGGGGGAGGAAGTACGATTTGAGGAAGGATTTTTGTTTCAGATGGGAAAGAGTTAAGCACAATTAAATGCTGGTGGGAAAACTCTTGTAGAGGGAGTGGTTGAAAAGACAGGGGAGGGTGGGGATCAACCGTAATGAAGGAGGATGTCATTAGGTTTGGGGACTATAGCCCAGTGGGAGAGGTGAGGGTGTGGGTGATGCAATTTTGGGGGAGGCCCAGGGCAGGAGTGCCCTGGAGGCAACGGAGAGTGGAGGAGTCAGGAGGGAGGGAGAAGGGGGGATCCTCAGGACTTCCCTGTGGCCTAAGCCCCAGTCAGCTCTGACTTGGGGTCTAGAGTCTGGGCTGCCTCTCTTAGCCTGAGAGCAGCTCTCTCCAGAGGCTCGGCCTTCTTCCGTGCATCTTGAAGGCTTATGTGGGTGTTGGGGGTCCTTTGGATGGCCAGGCAAGAAGGACAAGGCAGGTGGACATGCTGCTGGCCGGACCTGCTCAGGACACACCAGCTGACTTCACAGCTGACTGTCCCCTACCCCTCAGGACTTCAACCTGGCTAGTTCCCTTCCCCCAAGTCCAAAGACCGGGGCTTGTGCTTTGGCGGCTCCCGCCCCTTCAGCTGGTCCCAACAGACACACAGTGAATGGGGCTTAATGAGGGCCAGGATCCCCTTCCCCAGCTCCTGGGTCCCCCGAGGTCCCAGCCAGGCCCAGGTTCCCCTCCCTCCTTGGCCCCATTAGGTGGCCCACCAGCCCCTGCCCGGCTGCTCTGTCCTCACTACCGTCCACCACGGCCCCATAACCACATGCCACATGCCACTCCCCCAGCCCCGAGGGGCCGCCCTGCCACACCTCTCCTCCCTCAGAGCCGGGGGCGCCCTCGCCCAGGCAGCCCAGAAAGGAAACAGATTTAGGGCAAGGCCCGGAATGAGGTCAGTGGCAGGAGGAAAAGTTCTTGGGGACTGTTGGGAGCCCCCAGAACCAGGCCCCCCTGAAAGCAGCCACCCACACCCTGCCTTGGGCCAAGGAAGACACCGGGTTTGCCTGGGGTGGGGGTGCGGAGATGAGCTCACTTCTTGCCCAGCTGCCGGGCAACATCGCAACGCTGGAAGCCCTCCAGGTGGTAGAGGCGGCGTGCCAGCCGACGGGCAGCTTCACTCACGCCCTGGCCCCCGTTGGCCAGTGGGTCTGCGCTGCCAGGCTCCAGCCCCTCCGAGCTGCTCAGCTCTGAGTCTGAGTCCGACAGGCCGTCCTTCAGGCTGGGGTCGCTGCAGAGGGAAGGTGGGGTTGGGGAGGAGGGGGTCAGAAGCCGTGGTTGGGGGCTGGAAGGTCTCCCCAGGCCTCTGAAAATCCAGGGGTCAGACTAGGGAAAGAAGCTCCACTGCATCGGGACAGAATCAAGTCAGACTTTTAGAAAAGTCCTCAAAGGATATCATTAGATGATCAGCTCCCTGACTCCACCTTGGCTAGAAAGGCCTGGAAGGGCAGAATGGAACCTCAGGCTGGGGGTGCAGAGGGTGGGCACGATGACCTTGCAGAGGGCTGTTCACTCCAGACCCCCGGATGTCCTAACTTGCTTTGCCTCCTCTGGGTCTCAGTTTCCCCATCTGCTCAATGGTTCTCTTGGCTCCCAGCCTGGGCCCTGCCTCACCTGGCCGAGTTCAGCAACTTGTCCATGTCTTCCTCCTCGTCTTCCTCATCCCCGCCTGGGCCCGGAGGTCCATCTTCATGGAAGCCATTGGGCACGGCCGTGAGAGACAGGCGGCTCAGGACATTCTCGGAGCGGCTGCCGGAGATGGAGCGCCGCAGGGGGCTGCCCAGCTCCCCATCACCGCCAGCTGCCCCCATGTTCCCCTCGGACCCCATGTCCCCAGGGCCCAAGCCAGCCCCTGGCTCAGGGCTATCCCGGGCCCGCTGCTGGATGAGGGGCGTGAGGGGGGCCTCGAAGCTGACACAGCTGTCGCTCTCATCCGTGAGGCTCAGCACATCGAGGGAGTCCAGGCTGCTGTACTGTGTGCTCCGCAGCAGCTCTGACTCCACAATCTTCTCAAATGTGGCGCTGAAGCCATCCCGCACATCTGGTTCTCCTGGCCTGTGGGATGCGAGGACCAGTCACCATCCTGCCAGGTGTCCCCCTTACAGGTGCTAGGATGGCACCAATCCATGTCTGGGAGCTCCCTGGGGGCAGGGAGTGGGCATGGATCGTGTCCTGTTTGTTCTTTCTGCCAACCCTCGCTGAGCACTAGGTGCCAGATGCTGGACTGGGTACCGGGGCACAGCAGTGAAAGGACAGGCGTGGTCCTGCCCCCCCTGCCCACCGTTGCCTGGCCCACAGTGGGCATCACTGAGCTGAATGAATGAATGTGAGACTCTCCCTCAGCCTGGCCTGGGAAGGGGGTGGGGGGCTGCTTCCTCCAGGCTCCCCATCACAGCTAGTGTCACACAGGGTCATAATTTTGCTGTCCCCACAACCTGGGTGGTTCTTAGCCTGGCTGCCACATTCTAGCTCTCAGGGCTTGCCTTTAATGTCACCTCCTCAGACAGACTGCGGGAGGCAGGCCCACACCACCCAACACACTGGCCCCTCAGGGTACCTCCTCATTTCCTCCCAGCCCCTCTCAGCATGTAGTATTCTGTTTGTTCCCCTGTTTACACCTGTTTCCCCCCACCCACACACAAGGCCAGGAAGCACCCAGCACACAGTAGGTCCTCTAAACCCTGCTGAGTGGTGCACTGGGTGAATGGACACATGCCTATCAGCCCCACAGCCCACTACACTGCCTAAGCCCTTGCAGAGCCCTGTGCTGTCCCCGAAAAAGGCCTTTGCACCAGCGGTTCCCTCTGCCCAGAGTGCTCTTTCCTCAAGCTGAAGTCTTCCTTTCGCATCCCTTTCTCACCCTGACTGCCCTATTTATAACTAGGACCTGCCCCCAAACACCCCAGCCCCTTTTTCTTGCTTTATTTTTTCCAAAGCACTTGCCGCCTTCCAACATACTATGTAATTATCTATTATTTTTATGACATATTATCTGTCTCCTCACTAGACCATAAGCTCCATGAAAGTAGGAATTTTTGTATATTCTGTTCACTGATGTAGCCCCAGCACCTAAAATCGAGCATCACACATAGATGAACCGAGGCCTCTTATCCACTGGGGAGATGCACAAGTAAGCAGGGAAAACAGGCAAGGAAGAGGACTAAAAGAGATAAAAGTAGAGACAAAGAGAGAAGAAGAGAAATAAGAGAGAGGTAAGAAAGAGACAGAGAAAAGAGATAGAGAGAGCACGAAAAACAAAGACAGAGAGACAGAATAAGAGAGACAGAAAGTAACAGAGATAAAGAGATACACGCAGAGAGAGAGAGAGAGAGAGAGAAACATAGAGACAGCAAAAGCAAGAGACACAGAAAAAGAAAGAAGCAGGCTGAGCCCAGCCCATTTCAGATAAACCAAGGCCCACCATTTGCAAAGAAGCACACCCCTGGTAACCTTGAGGATCTAGCCATGCCCTGCTTAGCCCCTAGTCCCTGGGGCTTAGCAGAGACTGAGCCATATTTGGAGGACTGGGAAGTGCCCCACTCCCTCAAACCCCTCCTTGGACCCCCAGTGCCTAAGTTTGATCCGTGAGTGCTTCCTGGAGAAATACTGACCTGAGAGAGAAAAGCTGAGGCCACGGCCATCGGCCACCCCTGTCCCACCAGGAGTTGAGACGGCAGCCTCATTTGGAGAAGGAAGTGGGGAAAGGGCAGAAACCGAAAAGGCGGTAGGATGCCCAGTAGGGGGCTGGGATGGAAGTTGCCTTTACTGACCTCCAGGAGGAGGGGAGGGAAGAGAAGGGCCACTGCCCTGGCTGCCAGAGCAGACACCCAACATCTGCCCAGCAGCTCTCTCTGCCAGGCCCATGCTGGGTCCTGGAACAACAAGACAGTCCTGCCCTTGGGGGCTCTCATCTCGTGTCAGAGCCAAGAACGGTCCCCATATCTACCACCCTCTCATGTGCCTGAGCAAACCTGAGGGGTAGTTTTGACAGGGGCTTGAAGACCATCAGCTTAATCTCCAAACTTCCATCTGCCTCCACCTTCAGCCATCCTCCAAAATTATACCAACCTAAATACAAACAGCGTGCTCCAAGAAGCCCCAGCCTCCGGCCCGCCCCCATAGGCCCCGCCCCCCATAGGCCCGGATGGAAACTCTCTCTTGGCACACCCGGCACACACTGGCGTCTGACCCCACGTACTCACATTCCTGCCCTTGGAGACCTAGGCACACTCAGCCCCACACATCCACGTGCAGACCCAAATGTGCAACTCAAATGCACAGGCCAGGCACACTGACATGCTCACACATCCCCGTGCACACACCAGTACACACACACATGCATGCCCCACAAACACATGCTCGCACACCTCCTACACCCTTGTCTGCCCAGGCCAGTGCCTGCAGTGGTACACGGTAAGCCTTCTATATGCTTTCTTTTCTCAGCCCACACTGGGGGTTTCTAGACATTCCCCTGCCCCATCCTCGCCTCCTTGTCCAACTGGCACCTTTAAGACGCCGGGCCTCTCCACCTCCAGCTGAGGATAACAGAAATGGGGCTGTAACTCCAGGAAGTAGGACTTACTCCAATAAGTAGGAGCTCCTGGTCGAACTCCCAGATGGCACTCAGGGAGGAGTAGCTGACAAAGATTAATCCACATAAGCCTACTCTCTTGAGGTGAGTTGCAGAATTGGGACATTCTCATCTCCAAGAAGCAGAGGGATAGGCCAGATGACCTCCCACATCAAGGCATTTTGGAACTCTGATGTCCAGCCTGGGATGGAGGGAGTGTGGCCCTCCAACCCGACATAGAAACAGCCCACGGTGGAAGGGGAAGTGGGGGAGGGATGGATTGGGAGTTTGGGATTAGCAGATGCAAACTATTATATATAGAATGGGTAAACAACAAGGTCCTATTGTATAGCACAGGGAACTATATTCAATATCCTGTAATAAACCACAATGGAAGAGAAAAAAATTTTTTAAAAAGAAACAACCCTATCTCTTATGGCCCTATCCTCCCAAAACAGGGACATAAAATTCCCATTTCATGTATGAGGAAAAACAAGAACCAGAAAGGGTAAGTGGCTAGGCCCAGGCCACGCAGCATTGGAGCAAATGTGGTGAGCCCCCCATCCCGAGACACCCACTTACCCCAGTGGAGGATCCTCAGTGTCTGGACAGAGGCTCCTGGAGGCATCGTCCACCTCCGCCAGCCCACCAGCCCTCCAGGGCCTGGACTCTGTAGAGTCTTCCAGAATGTTTGAGTCTGGCCCCAGGGCTAGGCCATTGGTGAGGGAGAGGCCAAGGCTGAGGCCGTGCAGGGCCATGTCCAGGCCGTTGGTATGCCCCTCAGTGTGCACCACCAGGGTGCCCCTCATCTCATGCCCTGGGCTGGTGTGGCCACTGTTCAGGTCCTCACTGGATGCCATTCCATTCTGGACCCCAGGCTCCTCCTCAGGCTCCAGGCTGGGGTCACAGGTGGCACCATCTTCCCCAGGCAGCGCAGATAGAAGCTTATCCTCATCCATGGCAGCCACGGCTTCTACCCCGTGCTGGCTGCTTTTGGGACCCAACTTGACCTGGCAGTGGATGGAGAGAGAAAGGGGTGGATCAGAAAGAGCAGGTGCTGGGGGTCCAAAGCCCAGCAGAACCAGCAGCAGGCAGCCTGCCTGAAGACAAAAGGATGGCCTAGATGATCTTCTCAGGGCCTCTCAGCTGGAGTCTGGGTTCAGGCTGTGGCCTCTGCACTGCCTTGCTCAGGCCAGCACCACTCACCTCTCCCCGGACCCCCAGCCACTGGTGTGCCCCAGTCCTACCTTCCCCGTTAACTCTTATATATCTCTGTTGTGCCCTTCAGAATTCATCAAAACCCTCCGAGGAAGATCCAGTTTGGCAGGTACTAGGGAAGGGTCCAGGACTCCTCCAAGGCCACTTCCTCTCTCGCTGGTGAGAGAAGGGAACAAAACCCCAGGCCTACAGCAGCCAGCCACCTTGCCTCTTTCCATGTTCCCTTGCCCTGGCTCCAGGAGCGAGACGAGTGGTGACTGAAAAGATCTGGACTGGGGGCTGACTTTAGAGGGAGAGTTAAGTAGGGAGGCAAGGAAGTCAACAGAAGTGCAGTTTTATTAACAGAGGCCGCCCCAGAGAAGCCAAAGTGAGGCCCCGAGGAGGCGCTGTCCAGGGTGCTGAGTGGGGCAGCGCCACCCGGGAGACTGGCCGAGAGCGGGGCTTCCTCCACCGCTGAGCGCCCAAAGCCCTGGCTGCGCGGGGTGCAAGGAGGAGGGGGCCTGGGGTTCCCCTCCACACCCCGCCCCGGCCCCAGCGCTCACCCATCCTTGAGGAGGGACTCGTGAGGAGGCTGCCACGGGGCCCTCCAGGGGAGAGCACTGGAAGGGGAGCCCCACTCACTGTGCGGCCTCGTGGGGTCCATGTTGGGACTCCTCACTACTCCACCCAGGCCAGCCCCCTCCCCTCTGTCCTGCCCGGGGTCTGTTTCTCCTCTGTAAAATGAGGAGACCCATTTTCCCTGCCATCTCCACACACACACCCTTTTTTAAACGGATCAGAACAAGCTCAATTTCCCAGAAGCTTCCTGTCCAATCTCAGGAGGGTGGGCAATGTGACGGGCTGTGCTCTGGCTCTCCCCTCAGCCCTCTCTGCCCCACCTCACCCCTAGCGGCCTCTGCCACCAAGGACACAGACCAGTCCCCCCAAAGAACTTCCTTCCTCCCCTCTTCGGACCTCAGCTTCCCCCAGTAACCCCACGCTCCTCTGAAGAAAGGGTGCTGGGCGTTCAGGAAACGGCGGGAGGAGGAGAGGCACGCAGGTATAGCAACAGGGATTTAAGTGAGGCCCATACTCCCCATACTCACCTGGTCAAAAGCGTCACCTGAGGAACTTGTTAAAATACAGATAGGCCCTCCCTCAGGCCTCCTGAACCAGAATCTATAGGGAACGGGTATAGTAATCTGTTATTCTTATAATAAGGCAAGTTTGGGAAACACTGGGTTAGACTCCAGGAGAAACTTTCCACTTAGAGATGAGCCTGGAGAGGAAGGTGAGTCTACTTCTCTGGGGGCTTCTGGGCCCTTGGGAGGAGCTCTGCCACCACAGGACCACTTAAGATTCATGTACCCCTTGGTTTTCAAACACGGAGTGGAACAGAGCAGGCAGGACCGATGGGGATCTGGGGCCCCAGCCCACCCACCCTGACAGTCACCTCCTAGAGTTTTGAAGACTGTATGAGCATAAGATTTTACTCTAAAAAACAAAACAAAAACAAAACAAAACTTCCACAGACTAAAAAAAAAAATCTGAAAAGCTAGGCTCTAGAATATCTGGGCCCTGATCCTAGGACACTGGAGACCCCAAGGGGCTCGGCACTGAGTGAGGGATTCTTTCTGGTCTGCCCTAAATCCCTGCTGCTGCAGTTGCTATTTCAATCCGTTCCCTCGGGTTGTGTACTCAGAGCAAGGAGAACAGGAAGTAATCTCCTCAGCTGAGACTCCTTGGGGGTGAGGGGAGCATTTAGAAAGGAAAGAGGAGGGACAGTGGGGCCTCTGGGCCTGCTGCCTGAGTTCTAGTCCTCTGGCCTGCTTTCTAGCCCACAGGCCTGGTGAGCACTGGATCTGTGGCACAGGGTTTCAACCTAATTCCACCAGGATTCCTCAAGCTCCCACACCCACACATAGATGCTTAGGCCCCCTTTGGCCAGGGCTCTGCCTGAGCTCCCAGTGAGGCCTGAGATTTGACAGCATAAGCGGCTTCACCTGGTGCTCAGTCTACACCAGCCCCAAAGCCAGGGTTATGGACAAATCAAGGACCTCTTGGGAGGCCCCTACATCACCTCCAACTTCCAGCAGCTGCCTCAGGCTGGCTCTAGCCCTACCTGCCCTGCCATGTCCTCCTGCAGCTGAGAGCAAGATGGAGGTTCTGCCAACACCAGGCACGGGGCCGGGTCCTCAGCTTCTGGGGGTGGACAGACAAGGGGCACATTGAGCTCCACTCTGGGAAGAGGCCCAGAGTCCCTGCCTGGGCTAAAGGCCAGCTGAGCCCAGAAAGAGCTGAGCCAGGACCCCCCTCTCTTGCTGGGACCAAGGGAGGGGTGCCCTTCAGGGCAGAGGCGTGAAACAATGCCCCAAGTCCTCACTCTGAATCACCATGTGACCTGGGACTCATCATTGTCCCCTCTGGCCTTTGTGAACCCATCTGCAGAATGGGGGCATCACCTCTGCTCTCCTTCCCCAGGGCTGGTGGCAGAACTTAAGGTCATGAATGATGAGAGGGCTGAGATCCAAGGAAAAACAAACTCACTACAGAGGTCAAGGAGAAAGGCAGCTATGGCCCACTCTCTCCACTACCACATTTGACATACGGGGAGACAGAGGCACAGAACCAGGAAAGGCTTTGCCCCAGGTCACACAGTGAGTAGCTACATCTAGACTCAGGAGAAGCCTCCCTCTGCACCTGGATGGGCTGGAAGTAAAGGATGAGCCCCAGTTTCCCAGACCCTCCCTCAAGATCATGGCTCAAATCCTCATCCAGAAGAGTCTACACAAAGCAGTGACCCTGCCCACTTCCAGCCCTGCTGGCAAGAGCAGGGGAGGGGGTACGGCTGGGCCACAGGGCCCACTCATGAGAAGGAGATGCCTACAAATGACAGCCCAGCAGTGGCTACATCCTCTGCATCCTCCCTCAGCCAGAACCAGGCCCCTCTCTCAGCAAGGGCTCCTGTGATTGCCCTTGGGATAACCTTGGGCATAGCAGCCTCTTTTTCAGCACCAACCAAAATGGGGTCCATGACGGTAATGGAACCCTGGCTGGGCCAGGGCTGAATGCCAAGTCAGCCACTTTCTGGGTCTCAGCTGTTCCTGCAACAACCCTATCCCCCCTCCCCACTCTCCCATGGCAGCTGGAGTGAGTTGTGAAAACACAAATTATATCATACCCCTCCCTCACTGGCAACCCTCCATCAGCTCCCATCGCCAATCTGGCCTCCTCAGCATGGCCTAAAAAGGCTCTGCCTGAGCTGGTTCACTACCCTCAGCCCATCCCCACCCCAGCAGCCACACTGGCCTTCTTTCTGCTCCCTGAGCTCATTCCCACCTCAGGGCCTTTGCACCAGCTGTACCCTTGGCCTAGAATGCTCTTTCCCTAGATCTTTTTTTTTTCCTATGGTTCTAGCCTGAACCAGTTTTTACTATGATGGTTTTATTTTATTCATTTTTTTTATTATTATTTATTTTTATTTTTGGCTGCATTGGGTCTTCGTTGCTGTGCACAGGCTTTCTCTGGTTGCGGCGAGCGGGGTCTACTCTTCGTTGTGGTGTGCGGGCTTCTCATTGCAGTGGCTTCTCTTGTTGTGGAGCACGGGCTCTAGGCGCATAGGTTTCAGTAGTTGTGGCATGCGGGCTCAGTAGTTGTGGCACGCAGGCTCAGTAGTTGTGGCACACGAGCTCTAGAGCGCAGGCTCAGTAGTTGTGGCGCACGGGCTTAGTTGCTCCGCGGCATGTGGGATCTTCCTGTGTCCCCTGCATTGGCAGGCGGATTCTTAACCACTGCACCACCAGGGAAGCCCTCCCTAGATCTTTAAATGACTGCCTCTTCTGTCACTCAGGGCTCAACTCCAGTGCTGCCTCCTCAGAGAGGCCCTCTCTGACTACACAGCACTCTTTTACACTCCTTCATGGAGAAACATATCTGCTAAGCATCGTTTAGCAGACCTGAAACTCCCTTTTCTATTTGTTTCCTTATTTTCTGCCCATCTCGCTCACTAGGTGGTAAGTTCAGTGAGGGTGGGGACTATGTCATGTTCACTGCTGTCTCTCCCAGAGCCTAGCACAGTGCCTGGCAAACAGTGGACACTTTTTAAATATTTAGTGAATGACAACCTAGAGATTACCATCATCCCCATTGTAAGCAGAGGCTGAGAGAGGTTGAGGACCATGCTCAGGGTCACGAAGGTGGAAAGTGACAAGGCTGGCTTCTGCGTGGAACGACACGGGACTGTCATAGGGATAACCTCGTAAAGTGCCTTCCATGCTGGGATCCAAGCTAGGGACTGTGGGAAGCCCAAGGAAAGGGCTGGAGGGCCCAACATGTTCTCTAAGACAGAGGGCAGATGCACAGGTGCAGGCGCCCGCGTGCACGTCTGTGAGCAAGCGTATGGTACAGGCATTTGTGGGCACACACACACACATCCCACATATATTCAGACCCATAAACACACATAAACTGAGCTGGACAGTTACTCATGAGGTAGGCTCCTGAGATGGTGAGGAGCCTACAGGCCTAGGGGCAAGGTCCGGGGCAGCTAGACCTACATCACTGGGCAGCTGGGTGATTGGTTGAAACCATTCTGCTCTGGGAGCAGCCGGGGCAGGGGAGGGACAACCCAGTGCTTCAGGCTAGGGCAGGTGGTGGGGAAGCCAGGAACCCACACTGACCACAGCCACAACCCTGGCATCAGGCAGCTGTGTGGGTTTGGGAGGAGATGGGGGAGTACAGGCCAACCTGGTAGAAATGGGGGCACAGGAGGCAGAGCTGGGATAGGGGACCCGTGGCACTGAGCACTACCCAGGACAGGCAAAATCTCACACAGGTACACAATATTCTGAGTATTTTTTGAGAGGCTCATGGACCCCTACAGCCCATCCATAGGAACTGGGCATGAACCCCAACCTGGACAATCCCCAAGGACTTTCCACCTCTGACATTGTACAATCCGAGTTCCATGAACGCTACTTGGAAAAAAAAAAAAAAAAAGCTGGAAACCTTTCATTCTCAGACCTATTTTCTGCCCCCTGGGAACCTACCCTGAACACCCCCATTGGTTCCACTGCCCTTTCCCAAAATTTCTACTACACTAATTGACTCCCTAGCTCACCCAGATTTTAGCACATAGGATGGGATCTTCACACACACACAAACACACAACTGTACCCACATGGACAGTTAAATTAGACGATCAGCGAAAAGGGCTGGTGTGTTGTAAGTGCTCAGAACAGACCTTGGCCAGCTGTGCCCCACACCATTCATGGGGCCCAGGCTGGCCCAGACCTGTCCACTCCAGGCCTCCACAAGCACCTGCTGAGCCACTGACAGCACGAGCAACAGGGAGGTGACAGGAAGACCTCTCAGCGGGGCCCCTGGATCACACAGCTCACCATGCCCCCCCACCATCTCTGCCAGCCAACAAGTCTGGAGGTCAGGACCTTCCCGTCACCCCAGAGCTGTGAGCACACTCCGAGGCACAGATCAGCCTGGGCGTGTACCTCCTCCATGTCCCACCTGCCCGGGGCAGGGAGATGCCCCGGATAATACGGAGGGATGTCTACCCAGGAGCCTTGGGAACTGCCCTGCCTCCATTTCCCAAAGTGACCCTAATCCTTCTACCTACTTGGTCTTCTCAGCTTGGACCACCTAGTGCCTCAGATAGGACAGTCCAGGACAGTGGGTCAGCGCCCTAACTGTGCAGTCAGAAAGACCTGGCTTCAAATCCCACAAGCTGTGTCACCTCAGGAAAGTTGCCTACCTCTCAGCCTCAGCACCCTCCTCAGCAAAATGGGGGTGGTGGTGCTAACAGCATCTGCCCCGCAGGGCTGCAGGGAGGACAAAGGAGATGGCTTGGCTGCGATGCTCAGCTCAGAGTCAGGCACAAGTGCTCAGGGAAGGGTGCTTTTCCAGAACCATCTCTCAGGTCTGCAGGGGAGGGAGCTGGCTGCCCACATTGGGGGCGGAATGCACAGTAGAGCAGCACAGGACACCCAGTGGGCCCCAGCAGACATTTGCCCTAGGCAGCCTGTCAGAGCAGGTTCTGAGGCAGCAGCTTCAGAAGCCCAGCCTGAGGGTGGAGGCAGGAGAAAGGCTCCTGTGGGGACCAGGAGGATGGGCCAGAGAGGGTGCCCCACCCTTTCCTGAGGCAGGTGAGGACCCTACAGTCCTGGCCCCACTAACACTCCTGCCCCAGACCCGGCTCCCTCCTAGCTTTCCATCTCAAGGCACAAAAGCCACACCAGGTACAGGGCAAGGGCCAGGGGTCTGGACCTCCCTTAAAAGGCTCCCATTCCCTTCAGGTGATGTTAATCTGGGATTAACCGGGAGCCCAGCACCAGCCTGCTTTCTTCCTCTCAGCCTGGCCTTGGGTTGTGGGCATCTGGAAGGCCTCCTTTCTCATGGTGGGGCAGGCAGAGGTTCCTGGGATTGGGTGTACATTTGCATCTTATCTGCATGTGCTCCGCAGCCTGCTGGGACTTTCAGGGGCCCCTGGGCCCAGCTCTGCAAAGGTCATTCTTTTACATCTCCCAGCTTACTTCACTCGCCGCCCCACAGCCACTTGACACCTTCATTTGCTTAGCATTTGCATACATCTGCATGCTGGTTTGGAGAGCCCTCAACACTGATGAAATTCACAGCGTCTGCTGTCAAACCCCAAATCATGTTTATAGCTGGTGACTCTACCCCCAGTCAGCTTCCCTGCAGGGTGAGCCCTCAGTTATTTGGGACCACAAAGGACTAGGCTGTTCTGGTTGAGCTGGCTGCTGCCTGTCTTCCTGGAACTTCAGCCGGCACCTGGGACTCACTCTGCTTCTTGAGCCACATTTGAGCCATGAGCCTGCAGGCTGAAAGCTTAACCCCAAATGCTACAATGAACTGACCAAGGGCAAGTCCTCCCAGCAAGTCCTGCCTTGGCTAAAAAGCCTGGGGAAGGGCAGACTCCAGGGGCTCAAACTCTGAGCAGCCTCCCCCCAGTCTGGTTCAACAGCCAGGAGAGATGAACCAAGAAACTTCATCCTCCCTGCTCCCTGCCCAATTTTCATTCACCCCATACTCTCGAGATCCTCACATTCTCTGTCCACCCTGCCTCTTCCTCTCTGCCTCCTTCCCTGAGAACTTCCTCCCCACCCTCTCCCCAACCTCTTGATTACATCACTCCACGTAACCCCTCCCTTGCTGAGGCTCCTCTTCTCCTCCCTCCGTCCTCTTACCCTGTCCTCTACTGTCTGTTTTAGGGCTTCGGCACAGGGTCTGACAAAGGTTGTGGTCTCCTTGGGCCCGGTTGAAGGTGAGCAGCATGTGGTGCAAAGTGAGCGGGTGTGAAAGGGTCTGTCCCCGTCTTTGAAACTGGCCCTCCTGTTCAGCCATAGCCCACTGACGGGAGATCTGGGGGCTGGTAAAAGTCTCACCCCTTCATGGACTGTCCATTCGATAGGAGTGTCCATGGGATAGGAGAGAAAGAGAGGAGTCAGGAATGACGCCAGTATTTCGACCCTGAGCACCTAGAAGGATGGAGTTGCAATTCCTGAGATGGGGAAGACCGGGTGGAGCAAGTTTGGGAGAGAAGATCAGGAGGAGAGGAGCTCAGCTTTGGACAAGTTGGGTTTGAGGTGTCCAGTAGACATGGCAGTCGAGATGCTGAGTGGGCTTTTGGAGCTCAGGAGAGAAGTCAAAATTTGGGATATAAATCTGGGAGCTGGCAGCATATAGGTGGTGCGTAAAGCCATAGGACTGATGAGATCGGCTCAGGAGTGAATGCAGATGAGGAAGAACAGCCATACAAGGGCTGAGTCCTGAGCACTCCAATATTGTGAGCTGCGGGTTGGGGAGAAGGAGACTGAGAAGGAGTAACCACGAGGTCAGAGGAAAACAGGACAATGGATGTCCTGGAGATCAAGGAATGTATTTCAAGGAAGAGAGAGAGATTGAAGGTGCCAAAGGAGGCAGATGAGGACTGAGAGTGGCTATTGGGTGTAGCAACATGGAGGTCATTGGTGACCTTGAGAAGAGCAGTCAGTGGACAACCCTTCTGGGGAGGTTTGCTGTAAAGAGGAGCACAGAGATGCAGTGGTAGCTGGCTGGAGAAAATGAGAGAGCCATCTTTTAAGACAGGAGAAACAATAACAAGATATCTGCTGAAAGCGACTTCCCTGGTGGCGCAGTGGTTAAGAACCCGCCTGCCAATGCAGGGGACACGGGTTCGATCCCTAGTCCAGGAAGATCCCACATGCCTTGGAGCCACTAAGCCCGTGAGCCACAACTACTGAGCCTGCACTCTAGAGCCCGCAAGCCACAATTACTGAGCCCGCGCACCACGACTACTGAAGCCCGTGCACCTAGAGCCCATGCTCCACAACAAGAGAAGCCACCGCCATGAGAAGCCCACGCACCGCAACGAAGAGTAGCCGCCGATCACCGCAACTAGAGAAAGCCCGCGTGCAGCAAGGAAGATCCCACGCAGCCAAAAATAAAATAAATAAATAAATGTATTACCAAAAAAAAAAAAGATATCTGCTGATGGAATGATCCACTGGGGGGGAGCCTATAATGCAGGAGGGGGCATTTGCTGGAACAGTGTGCCCTCCGCCGCCCACCTTATAGGTTCCCCCTCTACTGCACAAGGGGACAGGATCTGTTTGCACAAGTCAAGGGCTGGCCTAAACCAGGAGCAGGGACACTTCATCCGCAGCAACTGGGGAAGGCAGAGCAGTGGGTACAGATGCTAGTGGATGGGTGAATGTAGCACTGGGAGTCTGAGGAAGTTCTAACTGCTTCTGTTTTCTCAAAGAAGTAGGAAGCAATGCCATCAGCTTTGAGGGAGGATTGCAGAAGAGGGGCTAGGGTTGAAGGCAGAACAGAAAGAGTGAAACAGTCATCAGGTAGGGGGAGAGGGAATGGACTTAGGACCCATGTGGGACTGCGGGACAGCACTAAGGACACACCCGAAGTTCATGGTTTTGAACGAAATGTGAGACCAGTCAGGGCAGTGGATTTTCTCAGCCCCATTCAGCTGCACAGAGGGAGCAGACCAGGCACTGCAATTAACCAGGGTTGGGGTTTTGCCAAGCAAGTATGAAGAAGTGAAATGAGGTAAGGGAGTTAGGGTCTTCAAGGGAGAGACTATCCTGACTTTTATAGTGGCAGCTGCCTCTGAGCCGGCCCCTGCCCCCACTCAAAGTCCCTCCGCTGCTGGTACCTGAAAGCTCACCATCCACTCCCTGCTGTGGGTTGTGTGTGGCCTTCCCTCTGCCCGCATCCCACCAAGACCTGGGGAAGTGAACTTCCCATACGCTGTTCCTTTGACCTGGAAAGTGCCTCAGACCTCACACACTCAAACCAGCATTCTCCACATCCTGTCCAAGCCATTGCATGACAGCCCTCCCCACCACTAGTCAGATACCAGTGCTCTTCATTCTGCCTCCTAATCTCTCCTTACTCCATCCCTTCTCTCCACCCCACACCTGCCATACCCCAGTCCCAGCAGGGCCACCACACCAACTCCATTCCCCCTGTGCACTCCCTCTGTGCGCCGTACGCAGCAGCCTAGAATCCAGTGCACCAGCATCTTGTGCTGGACCGTGTCACAGCCTCCTGACCATCCCTTTCACCCCGTTCGCCCCGCCAGTCCATGCCATCCTCCTCAGAGCGCCCTTCCCAGTACTCACATCTGCCTCATCACTCCCCTCTTTAAAACCCTTCAGTAGCTCCTCGTGCCCTTGGGGAAAGGGCCAGCTGTCAGCCCACATTCTAGGTCAGCTGTGGTCCAGGCCCCACCCCCTTTCTTCCTGTCTTGCCCCCCACTCCCTCTCCTCCCCCCCGACCCTGTGCCCCTCACTGCTTTCTCGGGGCTTCTTCCCCACACTGACAGCACCTGCCCTGAGTTGTGGCTCATCCCATCCACACCCCTGAGGCTGTGAACTCCTTGAAGGCGCCATTAGCATCTGCTTAATCACCCTTCTCCGGCCTATGTTCTGAAGGGGGGGTTCAGTCAGTTTTGCTGACCTGGAGTGCGGGTGACCAGGTGGATGAAGCTTCTGGAGGTAGGGAAGAGGGAGGAACAGGATTGAAACAAAGGGACTCCTTAGCCAAGTGACCTAACTTAGCACCACCTATTACAGCACAGGCTAATGACATGTGCCTGCTGATGGACACGACATCACCTATGGGATATTCCTGCCCAAAATATTTAACCTGACTCTACTCATGAGAAAGCAATAAGACAAACCCAGAATGTGGGGCATTCTACATGAACATTGACCAGGGCTCTTTAAAACTGACAATGTCATAAGAGACTTCAAAAAAAAAAAAAAAGCAGAGAATTGTTCTAGATTAAAGGAGACTAAAGAGACATAACTAAATGCAATATGTGATTCTTTATCAAAAAAAAAATTTTTTAAGCTATAAAGAACATTACAGGGACAACTAGAGAGATTTGAATATGGATTACATGAGATTAGATGGCATCATTAAATTTCTTGGGTATGATCAACAGTACAGTTATTATGTAGAAAAATGCCCTTGTCTCAGGAAATTCATGTTGAAGTATTTAGAGCTGAAGTGCTATGATGTCTGCAACTTACTTTCAGAAGTTTCAGAGAGAGAGAGAAAAACAAATGTGGGCAAAATGTCAACAATTGGCAAACTAGGTCTCTAGGTGAAGGGTATATAGGTGGGTGTTCATTGTTCGATCAGATGTGACAAGACAAAAAGTTAGGGGGGAGGGAAGGGAGTGGAGGGAGACACTCTAAAGAGGGGAGCTCAGGGCTCCTGATGGCGCAGGACTCAGGTGAGGGCAGTCCTTACTGCAGCAGACAGCATGCTGGGCTGTGGGCCTGACCTGGACGCCGGAGTCCTCCTGGGCCAAGCAGACACAGCCCTGGAGTGGCTCACCACCTAAACAGGGTCAGGCTTACCTACGAGCAAACCAACTTAGGAGGACAGGGCCCTGCAGGAAACAGCCAGGTCCCAGGGAGACCAGCAGGGCAGCCCTCAGCCGGGACAGGACTGGCAGGAACAGGGGCCCTAACCCACCTCTGCCTGAACCGTAGCAAGGAGCTGGGTCTGTCCCAGGCCCACCCCCCTACCAAACACCCCTCAAGGGGTGACAGCCTGAGTGTATCCTCCCGTGTGAGGAGCCAGGCTAAATATGGAGCCCCAGACATAAGATGCCTCTCAAAACAGATTTTCCTGGAAAAGACCATCTGGCAAAGAATGTCTAGAGCATCGTCTGTCATGAGAGGCAGTGTTGTTCTCCTTCAGGCCAACGTCCGGAACGGGAATGCCTCGATCCCAGCTCTCTAGAAGATCCCAGCTTAGTGCCTCCGTTTTCCCCAAGTTCACTCTCTTGCTCCAGATGAAAAGGTGCTCAGTCCCACCTCCCTCCTAACTTGTACCTCCAAGGAAGAAGAGAATGAGATTGGGGACAGAAGTCCAAGCTTCAAGCAGTTCTGCCCATGTGCAAATCCTGATTCTGCCACTTACTAACCAGGTGACTCTGAACAAGCAACTTTTCCCTGAGCCTCGGTATCCACAAACTGGAAATAATGGGCATACCTCCCTCTAAAGGCTGGTCTGTGTAGGAGAGTACTTAGCACAGTGGCAGTGCACGATTCTGGAAGCTGGGCGAAGCAGTGTCCCCCCCACCCCTCTCTCAGTCCTGTCAAGAGCAGTAAGCCCTTTGCAGGTAACTTTGCTCCCCTGCATTAGGAAACACTGCGGGTCAGGTCGGCTGGGGGAGTGCACACCCATAGCTGTCAGACCAGCAGCAGGAGGGAAGCCTCTCAGGCTGGCACAGGGCGCTCCTGGGATTACAGGGTACAAATCACCTAAGCATTGAGGTTTCAGCCCCTGCAAAAGGCACCAGCAGGGGAGGACTTCAAAGGGCATTCCAGTCAACCTTCTACCTTTAGTTGGGCCACCACCCACCTACTCATCCCAATGTGTGGGAATCCTCTGGTTCAGGCCACAACCTAGGGACCTGCCATGTTTCCACCAGGACCAAACTTTGCAGTAGCCTCATTCAAAAGCCACTGACTCTTACCATATGCTGGGGAAAAGGGGCTCTTGAGAGGGAAGGTGGGTATGACGTAAGAGAGGTTAGGTGGGTAAGGGAGGGCAGCTGGCCCATTTTGCTGACTCAGAGATCACAGGTCATAGAACCTGCAGCATCCCTGGGAGGTAGGGTTCCTAACCTCCCAAGCAAGGAGTGGAAAAATGACTATATCTGTCAAGGCCAGAGGTTGCACTTGGAGATGGTCCCAATGCCCCTTCCCCACTCTCCCTCGAGCTGCCTGAGTATCCCCCATTAAGCAGCTTTTGTTTCCAGGGTCTGGAAGAAGGAGCTGGAGAACCCAGGAAAGTCCAAATGCCTCTCCCCAAACCCAGGCTGCTCATCTGTCCTGGCCAAACCCTGAGCCCTCTCCCTGCTCCCCATTCACCCACCCATCAAGTTCAGCCTGGCTTATCCTGAGCCTTCCAGGAATTCTCAGGCCCACTTCCATTGTGGCTGGTGCCCCCAGTTCTCTCCCAGGGCACCCCAAGATGGCCCTAAGGTTAAGGGATGGGCTGAGGCAGTGGCCCCCTGGGCCTGTGCAGAGACAATGCCCCCAGTTCTGACTCAGGGAGTCCCCAGGTCCTCCAGGGAGAGCAAGAGTTGGAATACCTCCTCCTAGGAGGGGGGCCAGCTAAGCAGGTGGTCCCCACATCTGGACTCCCTGCCCCACCCCAGCCCTAGCAGTGACTACTAGGACGCCTCCCTCCCTGCGGCTGCCACAGCCATTATGTGCCTCCTGGCCTTGCCTGATGCCTGCCACGCCCCCATGCAAGCCCTGCTCCAGCGGCAGAGCTCAGAGCCGCTGAGGCCTGGCCGCTAAGCCAGGCTGTCAAAGTTGGGAAACTGGAAACAGAAATAAATCTTCAAAGCTGCTCCGTGGTAAAGGTGGTGGCCAGCAGGCCTGGCACCCAACACCCCAGGTCCCTGGCCACCAAGCTCCAATGGCACCCCATCAACGTACACATATGCACTCGGATTAGACAAACGGTGGGGGGCGCGGGGTGGGGGGGAGGAGATCAGGAGACAACTGGGCTGCCGGCCCTAACCCTCCCTGCAGGCTGGCCTGGGGCTCTCTAGCGGTGCCCTCTCTCCCTGGCCCAGACTCTGCCATCCCGGGCTTCCTCTTTCGGCCCCATCTCCATGACAACCGTATCCTTCAGATGCTCCAGCCGCCACGGAATTGATCTCGAAATGTAGCTTTGTTAGCAGACCCAGGCGGGCACGCAGGGCGGAGGGCGGCGCCGCCACCCAGCATGCTCCCCCCAACCCCAGCAGCCCCTCCCGGCCCCCAGCCCGGCTTCGGGAGGGGCGGGGTCCCGGAGCACGCTGACCCTGGGAACAAGGTGTTCCCGCACGGCCCGACTCACCGCTCCGGCTCCCAGTCGCTGGGTCCAGCCTCTCACGGTGGGGCCATGAGGAGGCCACCGCTGGACTGACCGTCCCACTCCGCCACCGCCTGTCGGGGCTCCCGCGCTCGCTGCTATCCCTTCAGGTGTCGGAGCGCGTCTGTGGAGAAGCAGAGCAGAGGTAGGGGGGACGGACGGCAGGAGGGAGGGAAGGAAGTAGAGAAGGAGGGAGGGAGGAGCGGGAAGGGCGGGGAAGGGCGGGGGGACTGCGGGCGGGGGGCGGGGGGAATGGAGCCGGGAATGGAGCCGGGAGGCGACAGCGGCCACGCAGGCCGCCCGCCCGCCTGCCCACCTGACCCAGCTCTGCACTGAGGGCCGGATCGCGCGCCCGGACCCGGCCGAGAAGGGAGGCAAGCCCTGTCCCGCACAAGCCCGCGCCGGCCCTTTAAGAAAGTGGGGGAGGGGAGCGCTGCGAGGTTTCGCCCCCGCTCCTAGCCCAGCCGAGCTCCAGCTGTCCTCTAACCCCGGGCCAGCCGGCCGGACCCAACACCCTCGGCAGGACCTTGGGGCCCCAGACCCTGAGCCCTCAGGAACCACCCTCCTCGAGGTGAAGGAGGGAGCGGGTCCTTGCCCTCCTCCCCTGGTCTGTTCGTGGTCCGGCTCCTTGCCCTCCACACCCCCGCCAGCGCTCGCGCACCGTGGCGCGCGCGCACACACACCGCCACACACACACCCCGCCACACACACACCACACACACACACCACACACACACACACCACACACACACACACACACACCCGCCCAGGGGAGACCCAGCCGACTGAGAGGAGCGAGGAGTGCCGGGATCACGGTGGATGATCCCAGAGAGAGGGAGGCTGAGCCCAACCTACTTAGCTACCTACTGAGGCAGACAGAGGGACAGACAGACCTGGGGTATGGGGTGAGAAGGGGGGCTTGGGACAGAGCTGGAAGGAGTGCAGTGAGGAGGGGTGCAGGAGAGAGGGACAAAGGGGAGAGACCCTGAGGGAGGGGAAGGGAGGAATACAGAGTCCCAGTACCAGGTCAGGAGCCCAGTACTCTGGGCTGTGGAAACTCTCTCCCGAGGAACCTGCCCCACAGACCCTGCTAGTCACCACCTGCAGACCTCCCCCCACCCCAGGACCCTAGCTCTGAAGAGAAAGTTGACAGTATTGTACCTGGGCTAAACACTAAAAAGAACATCCTGGCTGTGAGGCTCCTACAGGGCAAGGTTCCACCCCTCAGAGAGGTAATAAAGGGCCCCCACCCACAGGGATCTAGGGAGACCGGGAGCTGTGGAGAGGCAGGGCAGGTGAGCAGGCCCCATGCCATGGACAAGGGAGATCAGGTTAGGGTCAGGCCCTACCACAGGAAGCCACTTTCCACCTTTCTCCTTCCACTCCAGCCCCCAAGCACTGTTCACTTCACCCAGCTCCTTCCCACCTCCACACTTTTGCAAGTATTCCACCCTCTGCCCTGTCGGGCCTTGATCCTGCTGTGCTCAATGAACTCCTACCCAATCTTCAAATCCCTGCTTAAATGCCTCTTCCTCCATGAAGCTTTCTGCATCCTTCCTCCCACCCATACACACATACAGTTAGGGACCCTCTTCTTAGGTAGGAGAGGATGACAGAAGAGAGGATTTGCTGACCTATGAGGGGTGCCTAAGCTGTGCAGAGTGGCAGTAATTGGAGGTACAGGGTCTGAGCTGTGATCAGTCTCCTCCCTCTTCAAGCTGGGCTACAGCTGGAGCTGGGGTTTCATCAACCACAGTGACATTTCTGCTATTAACTGTGCATCTACTGGGTGCCCGAGTCCACACTAAATGCTTTCTACGTGTTATATTTAACCCTCAAAACAATCCTACCACCTGTTTTACAGATGAGAAAACAAACTCCAAAAGCATAAGCCAGGAGGTCTGATCCTGTAGACACAGCTGAGCAGTTCAGAGGGCACTCTGGCCACAGCCCTTCATGGCCCATCAGACCCTAGGACATACCCAGGGAGCCACTCTACTGCAGGGGCCCAGGATCTTCTCGAAGGACACAGAGGGATCATGGCTTCCCTGCTGTCCTGCCCTCTACCTTCTGCCCTCTGCTACCTGCAGGCAGAGCTGGGCGGCAGTTGGCAACCAGCAAGGGCGGGGGGAGGAAGTGGTGGTGACAGGGCTTTGCTCCTTATCCTCAGGACCCATGACCTCAAGTCACAGCTGGACCACATTTCTGAGTTTTCACTACCCAATGAGGATGGTCACAGCCCCTCTTGTGGGGCAGGGATGAAAGGAGTTAATGTGCTCGGTGCCCACCCACCCAAGACCCGGATCACAGATGCACCCAACAGGCCTCTCCTTCTCTCACCCCCACATCCAATCCCTCAACAAATCCTATGGGATTTACTTTCAAAGCTGTCTCAAATTGGCCACTTCTCATCAGCTCCACTGCCACCACCTGCCTCAAGCCGCCATCCTCTCTCACCAGGATTATTACTGTAGCCTCCTAACTGGTCCCCCTGCTTCCACACAGCCCCAGTACCAACAATCCCAACACTGCAGCCGAAGGGATCCTGTTCAGTGTAAGTCAGATCATGTCATTCCTCTGCTCAAAATCCTCAAATGGCTCCCTTGTCACTAAGACTCAAGCCAAGCCTTATAATGGCTACAAGGTCCTACTGTGATCTGGCCCCAGTCACCTCTCTAACCTCACACCTCTCCAGCCACACTGGCCTCCTCTCTGTTCCTCTAACACACCAGGTACACTCCCCACCTCAGGGCCTTTGCACTTGCTATTCCCTGTGCCTGAAACACTCCTTCCCCAGGTAGCTGCATGACTCACTCCTTACCCCCTTCAGCTCTCTGCTCAAATGTCACCTTCTCTGACCACCCGACCTGAAATACCACCCCCTCCCTCACCCACGTCTTCCCTTCACCTGCTTTCTTTTCCTCCATAACGCATATTTGTATACTACATGTTTACTCGCTAATTCTGGTTATTGTCTGTCTCCCTCCCACCACTACCATCACTGGGCCATAAGCTCCAGGAGGGCAGGAAATTTGTTCCGTCACTTCTGTAGCAGTGCCATCGTCTTCCCCCATCACGGCACATACCACACTGTGCCATTACTCTCTGGACTGGATGGTCCCAGAGGGCAAGGGCCCGAGGTAGGGAAGCTGTGCAGTGAGGAGCAGGTGGGGAGTCAGAGTGGCCAGAGGTGGAATCCTGGGAGCCTCAAGCTCTTGTCTTTACATCCCCAACGTTACCTGCAACTCCTGTGTTAACTGGGAGGAAGTGTAAGGTGCAAAGACCATGCTCACTGGCAGCCCGTGGCTGTGAGGATGATTCATCCATTAATTCAACAAACATTTACTGAGCACCTACTGTGTGCCAGTATGCCAGGCCCTGAGGTGGGGGGGAGGGGGAGCAGAGCCCAGACAAAGTCCCTCCCTCCACAGCTCACAGCCTATCAGATGATTTCCCAGGGGAAATATCTCTGTAGGTGGAGCTTCCTGGGGCAGACAGCTTATCTACTTCACCCCACTTATCACAAGGTGAAGTCAAATTTTAGGTATGGATTTTACTAGTTTCCTGCCTACAATCTCACCCAGACTGTGAACTCCAAAAAGGGGCATGGACTGTGTATCTAGTTATTACTGGATCCCCAGCATCTAGTCAGGGCCTGGAGGGTAGCTGGAGCTCAGTAAGTATTGGATGGATGAATGAATAAATGAGTAGTAAAATAGAAGCAGGCCCCTGAAGAAGGTGAAGATTTGGGCTTGCAGCCAAGAGGCGAAGGCAGGGCACTGCCTGAGCAAGGTGAGGTAGAGGGAAGGTCCCCTGGAGGGGAGCAAGCCCATGGGCGGGAGGGAAGGGGGACTGCTCAGGCTCTGAGAGCTGCCTGTCCCACACCCTCCCCCAGCAAGTGTGGCCCTGCCAGTACTGGTCCAGGGCTGGTGGACAAAGCCCCACAAGGAGTGCCAGGGACTTGCAGTGCCTAGAGCCAGCCGGCTGCGGGCCCGCCAAGAACTTTGAGGGCCTTTGTGGGCCGCTGGGAGCCGGTCCAGGAGAATGCCGGGAACTGGCCAGGGTGGGATGGGATGCACTCCCATGCTTCCGGAGGTCCAGCTGGCCATCCAGGCCTGGATTAATAGGGGGGTTAGGAAAGGGATCTCCTTCTGCCCCCCAAATACTTACAACTTGGAGAGCTGCTAGAATTGGAGTGTCCGGTAGATCCCATCCAGGTTACCGAGGCCCACGAGATGGGCTCAGCTAGGGCTCATAGACTTAGGGTTGAAGCTGACACTCCCCCTCACTCCACGCTTTGACCCAGGAAGCCCAGCCAGAGAGAGGAGGAGAAGCCTTTTTCAAAGCAAAGGGACACGAGATATGTCGACTCCTGCCCCAGGAAGCGAGGCCAAATGGGAATGTCCAGGGAGGGCGGGCGCGGGGCTTAGAAGCGGAGCCATCTGGGGCCACGAGGCTCTCCGCCTCCCTCTGCTGGCCGGACTCAGAATTACCAGAGCGTCTCGCGTCACAGGGCCACGCACCGGTCCTGGGTCCTCCGTGCCGCGCAGCCCGGCTCTCTCTCTCTCTCACTCGTCCAGAAAGGAAACGAAGGTCATATGGGTCGTCCCCCTGCCTCAGCACCAGGCCCAGCCGCGCCCCAAGGTCCAGTCGCAGGCCGTCTGTAACCAGCCTCCATGCTGGGATGCTCGCTCTTTCTGAAAGTCCTTTACCTGCACCAACCTAAGCATTTCCTTAACTTGGCTCAGGTTGTCTCCGAAATCCATGCTCTTCCACAGTACAGACGGAAAACTGAGGTTCCACTGACTAACCTATGGTGACCCAGGCCCCGCTTCCTTGGAACTGAGGGGAGCGCAGGTACTTCTCCCCAGGGCAGCCGGGAAGACAGGACTCTAACTGGCCGAGAAGCAAGAGGCCGCTCCGCCCAACCCCTTCCGGAGTACTTCAGAAAGCAGTCAGTCCACGAATGGGTTCTTTTGAGGTCGGGGCGCCACCTGCTGGTATCTATAAGAATTGCACCTGCACCACCAGGCACAGCCACGGGCTAGGAGAGACCGTGGGGAACAATTAGAGCAGCTGATATTTATTGACTGTTTCGTTAGGAACTTCCCTGGTGGCACGGTGGTTAAGAGTTCTCCTGTCAGTTCAGGGAACATGGGTTCGAGCCCTGATCTAGGAAGATCGTACATGCCGCAGAGCAACTAAGCCCACAAGCCACAACTACTGAAGTACGCATATCTAGAGCTAGTGCTCCACAAGAGAAGCCACCGCAATGCGAAGCCGGCGCACCGCAACGAAGAGTAGCCCCCGCTCTCTGGGACTAGAGAAAACTCCCGCACAGACCCAACGCAGCCAAAAATAAATAAATAAATTTGCAAATAATAAATAATTTTTTTAAAAAACTGTTATGTGAGCCAGGTTCATCCTAAGTTCTTGGCATTATCTCACTTCACACACTATCTCATTTCATCCTCACAGAAACCCTAGGTGAACATCATTCAGCCCATTTTACCCATGAGGACACTGAAGCTAGGAAAGTTAAGGGACCTACCCCAGAACACACCCAGGTGTGTACTTTAACTGGGCTCTTCCACCTGCACTGGAGGTGATGGGGGAAGTGGTAGCTCGGGAATGAGCTCTACAGCGGACACCTCCCACTTCCCGCTTCCCTCCCCAATCTTGGGTGCTATTCATCTCAGCTTAGCTGGCAGCTGGTGTGGAAGGATCCCTCAGTCTGTCTTGCCCCATCAGTGCCCATGTCCTTCTCTCCCTCAACAGTTTGAGAGCTCCTCTATGGCAGGACCAAGGCAAATCTGTTCCCATTTCCCCACCATTCAGCACTGATAACTAAATGCCCTCCGTACACTAAATGCTTCTCACCTGTGACTGCCACCTGCTGACCCTACTCTGCCCCTTCCTCACTTCCCAGTTCAGGAGCTCAGGCAGGTACAGTTTAAGTGGCTGCAAGTGATAGAAGCCGGCCTCAGTGAAAGGGGGCTCAAGTAAATGAAAAGTCCAGGAGTAGATCCAGCTGCAGGAAGTACCAAATCCAGGGTCCCAAAAGTGGTCTTTCTCCACACCTGTAGCCCACTATTCCTCTGTGTGGGCTTCATTTCCAGGTAACCTCTTCCAACAAAGTGTGGCTCAGGCAGCTCTGATTTTCCATCTAGCTTTGAGGGAAGAAAACTTGCCCATCCCAAGAATGTAAGCAAAAGTCTTAGGACGCAGTCTCATTGGCCCAGCCAGCGAAATATGCCCAGCCTTGAACCAGTCACTGTGGCCTAAGGAGTCACTGCCCCCCTTGGAGTGAGGAGTGGAGTCAGCCCCAGGTAATCCGAATGGACCAATAGTGGGAGGGGAAATTGTTCCAAAGGAAAACAGGGAGAGGAATCACCAGGAGGAGGAAGATGGTTGCTGCACAGCAAACAGCACTGACATCCACGACACCTGGCCATGCCAGAAGCCCATATTTTCTTGGCTCCAACCCATTTTTAGACTGCAGACCCCTTCCCAACTTATCTTACTTTCTTTCTTCTTTCCTTCATCGAATTGTCGTTGAGGCATTACATATTCATGTTTCTGGGTGAATCATAGCAGTAAACAAAAGAGGCAAAAATCCTTGCCCTCCTAAAGCATTTCCAGTGGGGGTGGGGGAAGAAACGAAACAATAAACACAATAAATAAGTCAAATTTATAATATTATAGACAATGATGAGTACTACAGGGGAAATAGAGCAGTGTAGAAGGGCCCAGGAGGTGGACAGGGTGAGGGGTACTGCAACTTTAAATAGAGTGCTACTCCCCTTCAATAGTGGTGCTGGGAAACTGGACAGCTACATGTAAAAGAATGAAATTAGAACACTCCCTAACACAATACACAAAAATAAACTCAAAATGGATTAAAGACCTAAATGTAAGGCCAGACACTATCAAACTCTTAGAGGAAAACATAGGCAGAACACTCTATGACATAAATCACAGCAAGGTCCTTTTTGACCCACCTCCTAGAGTAATGGAAATAAAAACAAAAATAAACAAATGGGACCTAATGAAACTTAAAAGCTTTTGCACAGCAAAGGAAACAAGACGAAAAGACAACCCTCAGAATGGGAGAAAATATTTGCAAATGAAGCAACTGACAAAGGATTAATCTCCAAAATATACAAGCAGCTCATGCAGCTCAATATCAAAAAAACAAACAACCCAATCCAAAAATGGGCAGAAGACCTAAATAGACATTTCTCCAAAGAAGATATACAGATGGCCAACAAACACATGAAAGAATGCTCAACTTCATTAATCATTAGAGAAATGCAAATCAAAACTACAATGAGATATCATCTCACACCAGTCAGAATGGCCATCATCAAAAAATCTACAAACAATAAATGCTGGAGAGGGTGTGGAGAAAAGGGAACCCTCTTGCACTGTTGGTGGGAATGTAAATTGATACAGCCACTATGGAGAACAGTATGGAGGTTCCTTAAAAAGCTAAAAATAGAACTACCATATGACCCAGCAATCCCACTACTGGGCATATACCCTGAGAAAACCATAATTCAAAAAAAGTCATGTACCGCAATGTTCATTGCAGCTCTATTTACAATAACCAGGACATGGAAGCAACCTAAGTGTCTATCAACAGATGAATGGATAAAGAAGATGTGGCACATATATACAATGGAATATTACTCAGCCATAAAAAGAAACGAAATTGAGTTATTTGTAGTGAGGTGGATAGACCTAGAGTCTGTCATACAGAGTGAAGTAAGTCAGAAAGAGAAAAACGAATACTGTATGTGAACACGTATATATGGAATCTAAAAAGAACCAAAATGGTTCTGAAGAACCTAGGGGCAGGACAGGAATAAAGACTCAGATGTAGAATATGGACTTGAAGACACGGGGAGGGGGAAGGGTAAGCTGGGACAAAGTGAGAGAGTGGCACTGACATATATACACTACCAAATGTAAAACAGATAGCTAGTGGGAAGCAGCCCCATAGCACAGGGAGACCAGCTCGGTGCTTTGTGACCACCTAGAGGGATGGGATAGGGAGGGTGGGAGAGAGACACAAGAGGGAGGGGATATGGGGATATATGTATACATATAGCTGATTCACTTTGTTATACAGCAGAAACTAACACAACAATGTAAAGCAATTATACCCCAAAAAAGATGTTAAAAAATAAATAAACAGAGGGCTACTGCTAGACACCTTGAGAAGGTGAATTCAAGCAAAGACAAGAAAGAGGTAAAAAGAATTTCTCATGTAGCTATCTGGGGGGGTGGAGATTTCCAAGGAACAAGAACAGCCAGTGCAAAGGCCCTGAGGTAGGAGTGTGCCTGGTGTGTCCTTGGAACACAAGGAACAAAGGGAACAAGGGGAGAGTGGAGGAGATGAGGCGGAGAGGAAGGGGCCAGGTGACATAGGGCCTTGAAGGTCATTGTAAGGTCTTTGGCTTTGATGCTGAGTGACATGAGGAGCCACCCAAGCTTTAGGACAAAGAACTGACCTGATTTGACTTATATGTTTAAAGGATTCCTCTGGCTGTTGGGGATAGATAGGAGGGGTCAGCGCCAAGCCTGGAGACCAGTGAGGCTACTGCAGAATTCCAGGGGAGAGTTGATGGGAACTCAGACCAAGGTGGTAGCAGCAGAGCTGGTGAGAAGTGGCCAGATTCCGGATGTATTTTGAAGTTAAAGCCAATAAGATGAGTTGAGGGATTGGGTGTGGGGTGTCAGAAAAAAAGGAGTCAAGAGTAAAGCAAAATATGAAAACCCAAACAATAGGAAGGATGGAGTTGCTGGGAACTAAGGTGGGGAAGTATGTGCTTGAGGAGGACAGGTGGAGATTGAGACATCAGTTGGCCACCCACGTGGAGATGTCAGATAGACAGATGGATACTTGAGGAAGGTCCGGGCTAGAGATGGGCATTTGGGAGAAGTCATGAGGCCACCTAGGAGTGGGGGCGGGGTGTGTCAGAAGCCCTGAGGGCTTCCCATATGAAGAGGTAGGTGGGGGAAAGGGGAGCACAAGATGGGGGACTGGGAAGGAGCATCCAGAGAGGCAGGGGAAAAGCAGGAGAATGTGGGATCCCATAAACAAATGAAGAAAACATATCCAGGAGGACAGAGATGAACCAAGTCAAAGGCTCCTGATGGATCACATGAGATGAGAACTGAAAACTGATCATTGGACTTAGCAACATGGACGTCCCTGGGGACCTTGACAAGAGCCACCGTAGTGGGAATGGTTGAGGAGAACCTGATGAGAAAGGGATTATGAAATAGCAATTAACAAACCTGATAGCAGTATTATTCACAATAGCCAAAAGGTGGAAAAAACCTAAGAGTCCAACAGATGAAGGGATAAACAAAGTGTGGTAGAAGAGATCTTTAGAGGCATGCCACCAAGTTCTGTCCTTGGCCCTGGACTTATCTGGTCGATAGATTTTTTTTTTTTTTTTTGGCTGCACTGCGTGGCTTGTGGGATCTTAGTTCCCTGACCAGGGATCAAACCCAAGCCCTCGGCAGTGAAAGCACAGAGTCCTAACCACTGGACCACCAGGGAATTCCCTGGTTTTGCTTTTTAACCAGTAATCTGGATGAAGACCCAGAGGCATACTCAGTGTGTTTGCAGAAAGTGGAAGATGGAGGGAGAAGACATCCGAAGCCAAAAAGAGGCAATAGAGCGAGTCGTTAAGATCACGATGTCTGGATCCAGACTACCTGGTTCTATTCCCAGCTCATTTGTGATTGGGTCAACTTGGGCAAGTTACTTAACCTGTGCCTCAATTTCCTCATCTCTAAAATGGGGATAATAGTAGTTCCTCAGTAGGGTTCTTCTGAAGCCTGAATGAGTTAGCTCAGTGCCTGGCACATGGTAAGTGTATGTGAGTTTGCTACTCTCATCACTATCAGGACTGACTGGAGGGTTAAGTCAAAACCAACAAAATGGAATTTAATGAGGACAAATGGAAAAGCCATTCAAATTCCAACAAAGTACAAGTTCAAGGTCAGGAAGACCTAGCTGGGCAGCCATGCATTCATCTGTACATGAGAAACAGCCCAAGGTGTCCAGCTGATTGCCGGGGCAACTGCAGCCAACCCTGTCATTACAACCTTCAGTGGTGTTCAGGTGTCCATCAAGAGGCAAATGGATTAACAAACTGCTATACATCCAATCAATAGAATTCTACTCAACAACAAAAAGGAACAAACGACTGATATACACAATAACGTGAATGAATCTCCAAACTTTATGCTGAATGCAACAAGCCAGACACAAAAAAAGAGTAGATACTATGATTCCATTTTATGACGGTCCAGAATGGGCAAAACTAAGATACTGTGGAAAGAAACCAGAACCGTGGGGTCACGGGGTGACTAAGAAACTTTCTGGACTGATGGAAATATTCTATATCTTGATAGGAGTTGGGGTATACAAGTATATGCACTTGTCAAAACTCAACCAATTATATACTTAAGATTTGTGTTTTTCATTATATATGTTTCGTCTAAAAAAGCAAAGAACCATACACAAATATTGAACTCTAGTTAGTGATATGCGTGTTGAAATGTCAGGGGGTGAAATGTACTGATACCCGTAACTTACTTTGAAATACGTCCAAAAACGCAGATGAACTGATGAAGGGAGGAGACATGCATAGATGATGAGAGAGCAAATATAGTATAATGTAAATTGTCAAATCTGAGTGGTGGCTATATGGGTGTTCGCTGCAAAATTTGTTCAACTTTTCTATAAGTTTAAAATTTGAGTAATAAAATATTGTGAAAAGAAGACAACTGATGGTCAAGGTGTGGGGAAATAGGCACATTCACACAGCTGTTACCCATTAGGAGCCAAAAGTGCTGCCACCTTCTGGGAAGCAATTTTTCAGCATGTATCAAAAGCCTTAAAAATTGTTCCTGGGCTTCCCTGGTGGCGCAGTGGTTGAGAGTCCGCCTGCCGATGCAGGGGACATGGGTTCGTGCCACGGTCCAGGAAGATCCCACGTGCCGCGGAGCAGCTGGGCCCGTGAGCCATGGCCGCTGAGCCTGTGTGTCTGGAGCCTGTGCTCCGCAACGGGAGAGGCCACAACAGTGAGAGGCCCTCATACCACAAAAAAAAAATTGTTCCTGCTCTTCAACCCAGCAGTTCCATTGCTAGGAATTTATCTTAAGAAAATAAAGATGGATGGGGGCAAAGACGTAGCTACAAGGTTGTTCACTGCAACATTAATTATGATGGCAAAAAGTCCTAAATATCCTAAAATAGGGCATGGGTTAGAGAAATGGCAGCATCTTTAAGCACTGGAGTATTATGCAGCAATGAAAATGGTGCGTGACAAATATTTGCTGAAATGGAAGGACATTCTCTCTACACATACACTAGTTGAGAAGGAAAAGCAGCTCTCTGGGGATACGCTTCCCCTCACTAGAGACCCCATCCCGTGACACAGGTTACTCCATGCACCATCCCTGCCCCCATCCCAATCCCTGGAGTTCTTGGGGAGTTTCCATTTCTTCTTATCACAGCTGGCTCTGTTTTCCTTTTTCCAGGAAATTCTCCATTTCCCACCTGCCTCTTGCCTCCTGAACACATTGTCCTATTTCCCCTGCACTATCTCTTGGGAACCCCCCTAATTCCTTCACACCGCCAGTGCCACCAGCTGGACTCACAGCTTGACTTGGGCAAGGGGAGAGTTCACCGTGTGACTGGATCTTGCAGGAGGCTTTCCCCAGGAGTTCAGGATTGCAGGCTTCACTCCCCCATTCTAAAGGGGGCCACTGCCGTTGGAACCCGGGTTTGCGATGCCTGCCCCAGGCTCAGCTCAGGAAGGAGGAAGGTGATGGAGAGTGGGAGCAAATGGTGGTTGGGAGCTTGTGGGGAGGACAGTGCTCCAGAAACATTTCCCCACATCTCTAGCATGGCCCTCGGAAACTGGAAATTCTTCTTTCTTTATTATCAGGATCCTTTCCTTTTCTTTGTCCCTTTCCTTTTCTTTGTCCCTTTCCTCAATCTTCCAGAGCAGACCTGTCTTCACAACCAAATGATCCTTCAAAGTGTTAAGTTGAACAAAACCTGCCTTTCTCCCCTAGAAGGCCTCCTACAACCAGCTTTTACCCCTCACTTCATTAACACATGCGCTGGCGTCAGTCTGGAAGGAAAGTCCTAAAGAGCTAAACGGGGTTGTCTTTGGGTGACGGGATTGCAGATGTTTTTTCCTCGTGTGTATTTTCTAATTTCCCTATAACAAACACATATTTTCTTCTGTATTGAGAAAAAAGTAGTCACCACAAAAGGAGCCATTCCCACCCAGAGTATACCCAGTGGAGAGCTGCTCAGGAGATGAAGGTCTGGAAAGGTTGTTTTCGGGGGATTGGGACCACTTAAGCTTCAGAGAAGGCTGGCGTGGGGGTGGGAGGGCACAGACCTCTCTGCAGCCAGCTGGGGCCTGTGTGCACAGACAGAGGCACATGTTCGGTGCTCCACAGGGTGAGCTAGTTCCAACCAAGGGAACAGCACAGGAAGGCCAGTTTGGTCTCACTAGAAGGAGCTGTCCTACAATGAAACAGGCTGCCTTTTAAGGCAGTGAGCTCCCTGCCACATGAGGTGTGCAAGCAAGATGGGCAGATGTCAGGAGGGTTAAAGAGGAGATTTCTAGACAGACTAAGAGAATGGACTGAGGGTCTCTGAGGTCCCTGAAAGCAACTCAGAGTGAGTTTTTAGTCTCCCTGACCAGACAAAGTGTCAAGGGAGCTCTGAGACCATTTCTGAGATTGCTGGCAGAGGGGATGGTCAGGAGGGACTTTCTGGAGGAGGAGGCCAGATCACTGCCATTCTGGCCCCTCAATCTCCACCCTGTGGGTATATATCTTCCTGACTCCCCTGTCTGGGGCTCTCTAGCCCTTTCCAGATAAAAATGCACAGGGCCTCAGCCGCTGCCTCACTGCATGACCCTTGATGACTCCGTTTCTCTCTGGGCCTCAGTCTGCCCCTCTGTTCAATGGTCTCAGCTAAAACCATCCATGTTTTTTTCTCCAAGGATGGACAAACCGCTTTAGCCGCACACTTATATGCAGGGAAGAGTCATTGGCGGGTTTTCTTGAGGAGGACCCTGGTTGTTTCCCAGCTTACAGTCCTTGGGACTTGGGCCTGATGATTGGGTAAGATTCAGCACAGGGGGTAGGGGCCCCAGAGGCAGGCCAGGGGTTCAGCCCTAGTTTCCCACAATCCCCACGTTCCCACCACCCAGCCCTCAGCCAAGGGCAAGGTCAGAAAGGGGATTGATATTACTATATGTTGTTTTTCCCGTGGTGATGGGGGCATACATCTGAGCTCACCCCAGGGCCCCTGAACCCCTCCTCCCCACGGGCCTCAGGGAGGGGTCTCAAGTCCTAGCCTCCCTTCCCAGACTGTCCTGGCCCTGCCCAAGAGGGAGCATGCTCTGATGATACAGGGAATGTTGGGGTCAGGTAAGGCCAAGAGATAGATCAACAAACCAGCACTCATCTGCAGGTGAACTCATTCAGGATCGGCAGTGGTTAGAAAACAGGTCGAGAGGTCAGGCAGGCCTGCTCTGAATGCCCAGCTGAGTAACCTTCGGCAAGTGCCTCCACTTCTCTAAGCCTGTGAGTTTGTTGCTGAGGATGAAATGAGACACCACTGGGGTGGCAAGGAGCTCATGGCTTCCTTTTATTCTCACACACACAGCCACTGGGAGGCAGAAGCAAACCTCAGAGCCCCACAGTTTCTCCCCAGACTTGTCCACCCCTCTGTACCCCCAGCACACACCATTCCCCTCCCACCCTTTACCCCTCCCTCTCGCCCTCCCCTCCTCCCCTCCCCTCCCCTCCCTCCCCTCCCTCCCCTCCCCTCCCCTCCCTCCCCTCCCCTCCCCTCCCTCCCCTCCCTCCCCACCCTCCCCACCTCCTCTTCGCGTTCTCGGCTGCCCCCGTGTGGCCCTTCTCGGTACTGCAGCAGCCTGCCCTGCTCACCCAATCTGTGGCCCCCGCGTCCCTTGCTGCCTTGCAAAGGTGAGGCTTGGAGTCATCTCCTGGTCTCAGGCGGGCAAGCTCTTGTCTCCAAACCTTCAAAGACTGGTCGTCATACTCGGAGACCAGCCTCAACTGGATCCTTCTTGCTGGTTCCAGGCCGGGGGTAGGACCTCAGGAAGCAACACCGCGCCCTGCTGGCTGGGGCGGCTACCGTGGGCATGAGGTAGGTGGGCACAGCGCACTCCTGAGAGAGACGATCATATGATGATCCGGGGCCTCTGGAGGTGTACACGCACACACAAGCACCCACATGCCCCAGGCCGCCAGGTGCACACACGCACACAGGCACACACCAGCAAGCACCACGTGTCCTGTGCACGCACACTGTCACGCTCACAACAGTGACATCACCGCCCAATCAGCCCCCTTTTCCGTCCATCCATCCCTCTGTCCCCGTGTTCCCCCTCGGCCCCCCTTCTGCCTATGACCTGAGGAAACCAGTGCTTACCGTAAACTGCAAATACAAACTCCTTTCCATGGCCTAAAGTCCTGGATCACCTAGCCCACCCGTCAGACCACATCTTCTACGTCCACCCCCTTGCCCATTACTATTTCTCCAGCAAAAACATGCAGCATTCACTCACACTTCAGGTCCTGTTCACTTACTGTTTTCTCTCCTCTAAATGTTCTTCCCCCAGATCCTCCACTGGCTGCCTCCTTCTTTTCTGCCTCAATTTAAACACCACCTCCTTCCAGACCACCAGAGCTAAAAGGCTCCCTACCCTCCATTCTCTCCAAACATTTCTTTCAAAATGTGCATCCTAATCATTAAAGAAATGCAAATCACAACCACAATAGGAGGGACTTCCCTGGTGGTGCAGTGGTGAAGAATCCACCTGCCAATGCAGGGGACACAGGATCGAGCCCTGGTTGGGGAAGATCTCACATGCCGTGGAGTAACTAAGCCCGTGCACCACAACTACTGAGCCTGAGTGCCACAACTACTGAAGCCCGTGCTCTGCAACAAGAGAAGCCACTGCAATGAGAAGCCCGCACACAACGAAGCGTAGCCCCAGCTCACGCAACTAGAGAAAGCCCACGTGCAGCAACGAAGACCCAACACAGCCAAAAATAAATAATAAATTAACTAATTAAAAAAAAAACCACAATGAGATACCACCTCACATCCATTAGGATGACTACTGAAAAAAAAAAAAAGCAGAAAAGAAGCATATCCTGTGAGGATATGCAGAAATTGAAACTCTTTTGCACTATTAGTGGGAATGTAAAAGGGTGCAGCCACTGAAGTAAACAATATGATGGTTCCTCAAAAAATTAAAAATAGAGACTTCCCTGGCGGGTTAAGGCTCCACACTTCCAATGCAGGGGACACGGGTTCGATCCCTGGTCTGGGAACTAAGATCCCATATGCCGTGCAGTGCCGCCAAAACAATTTTTTTTTAATTAAAAAGTTTTTTTAAATGTTTAATTAAAAATAGAATTAACATATGATCCAACAATTCCACTCCTGGGTATATACACTAAAGAATTTTTATTTATTTATTTATTTTATTTATTTATTTTTGGCTGTGTTGGGTCTTCATTGCTGCACGTGGGCTTTCTCTAGTTGCAGTGAGCAGGGGCTACTCTTTGTTGTGGTGCGCGGGCTTCCCATTGTGGTGGCTTCTCTTGTTGCAGAGCACAGGCTCTAGGCACTTGGGGTCAGTAATTGTGGCTTGCGGGCTCTAGAGCGCAGGCTCAGTAGTTGTGGCGCACGGGCTTAGTTGCTCTGCAGCACGTGGGATCTTCCCGGACCAGGGCTCGAACCCGTGTCCCCTGCATTGGCAGGCGGATTCTTAACCACCGTGCCACCAGGGAAGCCCTACACTAAAGAATTGAAAGCAGGGTCTTGAAGAGATATTTGTACACCCATGTTCACAGCAGCATTATTTACAATGGCCAAGAGGTGGAAGCAACCCAAGTGTCCATCAACAGAAGAATGGATAAATGAAATGTGGTCTATACATACAATGGAATATTATTTAAAAAGGAAGTGAATTCTGACACATGCTACAACATGGATGAATCTTGAGGACATTATGCTAAGCAAAATAGGCCAGTCACAAGAAGACAAATACTGCATGATTCCACTTATTCGAGCCATGCAGAGTAGTCAGATTCATAGACAAAAAGTAAAATGGTGGTTGCCAGGGGCTGGAAGGAGTGCAGGAAATGGGGAGTTATTGTTTAATGGTACAGAGTTTCAGTTTTGCAAGACGAAAAGAGTTCTGGAGATGGATGGTGGTGACGGTTGCACAACAATGTGAATGGCCTCAATGCCACAGAACTGTACACTTTAAAATGGTCAAGATCCTGATTTTTATGTTATATATATCTTACCACATGAAAAATAATAAATAGGGACTTCCCTGGCAGTCCAGTGGTTAACACTCCACGCTTCCATTGCAGGGGGCACAGGTTTGATCCCTGGTGGGGGAACTAAGATCCCACATGCTGCACGGCACGGCCAAAAAATAAAATAAAGGCGTATTTTTTAAAAAAAAATAATAAATATGTATCAAAACATGTGTTTGCTTGTTCAATCCTGCCTCACTCATTAAACTGTGAACTTCAGAAAAGCAGGGCTCTGTCTGTGTGGTGCACCTAGTGTGCGCTGCCAGTCACTGAGGACATGGGAAACAAGAAGACAAGGTGCCCACCTACGTGAGGTTCATAGCCTGGGGGGCAAGGGAGAAAGATGCTGAACAAACAAGTAAACAAAATTATCACCTACCAAGTGAAATGTAAGAGTGGCTTCACCAGGAAGACATCAACTGGAGCAATCAGGTACACCATCCCGGAGGAGGTGACATTTATGCTATGACCCAAGAAATGAGTCAGTCATCAAGCATCTGGGAGACCAGAGCTGCAGAGAGAGGGAACAGCAAGTGCAAAGGCCCTGAGGTGAGCACAAGCCTAGTATGCTAGAGGAATAGCAGAGAGAGGAAGTGGGGAAGGAGGGTAGAGGAAAGAAGGAGGACCTGGGAGAGGGAAAGGGGATGGAGGACATTCTTGGGGGCAGAGGAGGGAGACCCCACCAAGTCACCAACCTCCTCTTCCACAACAAATGAGCTTCTGTGAATGGTGGCTCCTAAGTGCCAAGCTCCACACTAAATGCTGTTTGTGCATTAGCTCAGAGAACGTTCACAGGGGTCCTTGGGGCAGGTGCAGTCATTATCCTGAGATTTCAAGGAGGAAATAGGGTCAGAGAGCTTGGACGAGTCGGTGGGACTAGAGCCAGAGGCAAACAGTGGGAAGGGAGTCTTAACCACCCCAGGCAGCCCGCCCTTCCCCCAGCCCCTCGGAGACCCAGTCTCAGGAGGCTCTTTCCTCTCACCTAACTGCACTCCCACTCACCCTCCCTCTGCCTCAACAGCGAGGGCCTCCTACCGGCAGCCCTCCAGGTTGCTGGCTGATCACTGCCAAAGGGTTTCGGTCCCTCCCTTCACTGTCCCCCAAAAGCAAGCCAAGGAGAGAGAACCCACCCCTCTCCTTCACCCAGCTGGGGGCAGTGCTGAGAGAGGGGAGACAGAAGCCCTCTCCAGCTTCTCAACAGCCTGCTTCTGAGGCCCCTCTGCAGGTCCCGCCCTTGGGGAGCCCCGTCTTAAGGGGAGGGAACCAGGAAGTCCCTGGGGCTCAAAGGCTGGATGGCAGCCTGGTAGTCAGTGAAGAGGTCCTCCAAGGCCAGGGACAGCATCATCTTCAGGCCTGAGGGGGCTGGCTTCCCCCAGATGCCCTGCCCTAAACCCTGGACTGTGGCACATGGGGAGAGAGCAGGACCCCCAGGAAGGGCTAGGTCTTCCCGCAGCTGGGAGGGATACAATAGAAAAGGAGGCGGTTCTGTCTCCTACTGGCACCCCTGGGCTCAGGGAATTGTAAGCCTCACTCACCACACTGGCTGCACCACAGAAGGAATGCCCAGGGTGGGGGCAGCCTTGGGTCCTCCCCTTCACAGCTCCCACCCTAAAACAGACATGGAGGGAGTCTTCCACCCAGAGCTGGACCCATCAGAAAATGGAAAGGCAGGGCCCCTTCCTCGTCCAAAAAGCAAGGAGAAAGTGCCTAATAGTAATATATATGAAGCTTTTTCCTTTCCTAGGTGGTCTCTCAACTTGTCATGATGTTTTTGTATTCGCTATTTAATATCATTCTAAGTAAAGAAAAATTTTAAATTTTAATGACTAGCATGACTTGTACCGTTCATCTTTACATTATGCAATGCCAGTTTTAAATGCAAATATAAGGACATTTCACTCATATGCAGAATCATCAGAATTATACAGTCTGTAGCTTGTGCATGCACATGTATTTCATTCTTACCTGAGCGGTGGAAACACTGCATAAATTAAGTCAACTGTTTTTATTCACTTGGTTGGCACACATTCTACCAATACTCTCTCCCTTTGGCTTACTGATGAGTAAGGAAGGACAGGAAGGTAAAGGGACTAAGGGCTGCTCCATCCTTCCTTGTGCTGTGTTTTCATGGTCAGGGGAAGATGTTGGCTTCTCCAGGGAAATAATATCCAGATAGGGAAGAAGGCTTGACAAAGAAATGGGGTGGGAAAAGCTGAGAAGTTACTAGGGGGCTATGATGCTCTGGCCTGGCTGCACCTCACTGAGGACTGGTGAGAGATGAGGGCATGGAGGTGGAGGTCCTGAGTGCCCTCCACTGGGCCTTATTCTGCTCTGATCATTCCACCCCTGCCTATAACTTTCTGTGGCTTCCCAGTGCCCTCAGGATAAAATCCATAGCCCTGTCCCTGAGCCCCAAGGCCCTGCCTCCCCTCCTGCCACTGCTCATTGCCACACATTCTGCTGCGGCCATAGTCGTGCTCTCCCTGAACCCTGGGCTTGGGACCTGCTTTTCTTTCCCTCCACCTAGAACACTCTTCCCCACCATGCCCCTTCTCCTGGCTAATGCATACTCATCCTTTGAGTCCTGACATGAATATCACCTCCTCCAAGAAACCTTCCCTCACCTCCCAGGCTGGGTCAGGTCTCTCACTTGGACTGTCACAGGCCCTGTGCTCTTCCCTCACTGCCTGGTGACTCATCCTTCTCTCTCATTACAGACCAGCCCTGTGAGACCAGGACTGGCTCCTGTGCACGTCAATAGCCCCAGGCCCCAACACACAGTAGGTGCTCAATAACGCCTGAGTTCACAGGCCCTTGCCTAGGTCTGAGCTGTGTATTGTCTCACAGGTCAGGCCTCCAGGCAGTTGGGGGGGGGGGGGGGAGGGACTAACTCCAGCATGACGCACCTACCAGGCCCCTGTGGTGCTTTGCATTTTTGACCTCATTCTTTACTCCCATCCTGCCGGGGAAGGGGATGTTCTTGTACGTGCCACACAGATGAGGAGTCGGAGGGTGGGACTCATCCTCTTTTCTTGCCCCCCACCACCTCACTCACATCCAGGCCCCAGCCAGTGCCACCAGACCCACGGCCTCTCAGCCAGGCTAATCCAGATGTCCTCTTTTCTGGGCCGGTCCCAGAGAAAACTCACTCCCAGCTGGGGCCTGTCCCATCCTTTCTCTCTCCCCCTCTTCCTCCCCCTCCCCACTTCCTTCCTTCCTGCTCTTGGACAGTCCCTTTGCAGGAAAGGCCCCAGAATCCGGGGCAAGGCCCCCAGGTCCAGCTGCCAGGGCCAGGACACATACTTCCTCCATCTACCAGCCCCCTCTGCCCTCCCCCGGGGCCGGAAATCGGATCCAGGCCTCTGGGAACATGGGAGCCACTGCACAGGGGACAGCTTAAGGTCATCTCGTCCCTCCCTCTGCCTCCAGCCAGAGCACTGGCAGAGGAGTGCTGGAGCTCATCCTGGAGGCCTGGAGTCGGGCACCAGGCCTGGTAGGGGCTTCGTCACTCTGCCTGTGAGCTGCTCTCGTTACCCAGGCCTCTTCAGGAAGGCCCAGAGCCTTTGTCAACCTAGTATAATCACCTCTAGGATCTCATGTGCTGAGTCACTTGACACAGCACCTGGCACGAAGTGAGCCCTCGGCTGACAATGCCTCTAATCGCTGTTATTCTCCCCAACACCATCACCGTCTGATTTAATCCTCACAGCTATCCTGGGAAGTAGATAAGAGTTTTTAATCCTCAATTTATAAATGAGGAAACTGAGGCTTAGAAAGAAGGAAATGACTTGCCCAAGCTCCTTCAGTAGGTATCAGAACTGAGCCCAAACCCATCCGGACCAGTGGTCATCACTTCACTGCTGTGCAGCCCACCCGTCCATTCTTGGTGATTCTGGAATAATTCTTTACCTGCCGGGTGCCTCAGTTTCCCCACCCACGCAATGAGGAGGAAGATGGAGGAGGCATCTCTAAGGATCTATAAGTCTAAGGGAACTCACTCACTACTCCACTGAGCAGAGACTAGCTGAGTGCTGTCCTGATGCCAGACCAGAGGTGGGTACAAGATAACAGATCTGATCCTGGCTGGTCCTACAGGCCAAGGTCACCCAAATCGAGGACAGACTGCAGGAATCTAACCCGGATCCTTCCTGCTGTGGCTCCATCTATTTCCCCCAATACACAGAAGAGAGAAAACCTCACACTGTGGGAGAGAGAAAGGGCACCCAAGGACTGCTGAAGATTGAGGAACTGCTGGTCCCCAATCTGGTCCAGGCTGGCGGGCAGAGGACTGAGGGCTGGCAGGTGGGCAGAGGCAGTAATGGCATTATTCAGGAGTAGGTCGATCGATGGGCATCCCATTGCTAAGGGCTTGGGGCCAGGCAGGAGCTGCCAGGCCTGGAACAGAGCTGCCTCACCCTACCACCCCACTCGGGCCCCATCCACCCATGCCCCTGCCCTTCTGCAGGCAGCACACCCCGGATAAAAACCCTAATTGCTGAATCCTTTTTTTTTTAATTTTATTTTACTTATTTCTTTTATACAGCAGGTTCTTATTAGTTATCCATTTTATACATATTAGTGTATATATGTCAATCCCAATCTCCCAATTCATCCCAACACTGAATCCTTGAATAGAGATCCATTTCTTAGCGGATTTAGCACTCCCCCCCCCCCCCCCCCCCCCCCCCCCCCCCCCGCCACCAGTCCCAAGCTCCCTAACCAATGTTCTCCCTCAGCCCAGACTCCAGTCCCTCTGCCTTGCCACCAGAGAGGGGCCTGGATTGCCAACAACCCCACCGCACCCCACTCCCACCCCCAGCCCCAACCCTCCGCGAGCCAGCACTAGGACAGGCCCAACAAACTAGGACGCTGGAAGAGGAAGGGAAAGAACGCACCACCTTGTCCCCGTGCAGCAGCCCAGGGAGCTGTGCAGCTCCATGGCCACCAGAGGGCGCGCGCCCCCTCCCAGAGCCGAAGCCGCCGCGACGGCGGCGGGCCCGGCGGGGCTAACAGAGGATAAGGGTGGGGGTGCGGTCACTCCCGGGAGAATTCCCCGAAATGCAGCCCCATCCTGGGCGCGGACTCAGACTCGGAAGACAAAGGCCTCGGACGCAGCCCCTCGACCTCCGCCAGGGCCGCGCCCCGCGCTTCGGTCTTCGGTTGGCCGCTCGCGCGCCCCCTCCTGGCCATCTGGAGCACTGCGGTCTGGCGGAGCTCGGGCTGGGGGGATGGAGTGGGGAGGGGCGCAGATCAGGAGGATAAGGGAGATTTACCGGAAAGTAGAGAGTGGGGCAGGGGGTGCATAGTGGGAGTATACTGGGTTGTAGTGGTTAACACTGGGTGAACAGGAGTACTGGGTAGGTACTGATTGTAGGGTACTGTGTGGACAAGAGGAGGGCGCTAGAGGCCACCACGCAGGTACCCGGTGAAGTGGGTCATCCCTGGGGGATATTAAGGGGCACCAAGCCTAAATTGAAAGGAGGGCACCAGATAGTTACTGGGTATGAACTGCGGGGTGGGGTGCTGAGTGGATATTTGAAAATACTGAGTAAGCATAGGGGGCTAGTGGATAACAACTGGAGGTGCCAAGTGGGTACTTGGAAGTACTGGCAGGCCCTGGGAAGATACTGGGTGAGTACCAGAGGCACTAGGTGGGAACTGAGCCCACACTGGGAATCACTGAGTTTGTTTCAGGGTACTGGGGACATGGTCAATAGTGGTGAGAAGTGGGGATACTGGTGGACATTGGGTGAGTACTGGAAGTCACTGGGCTTGCACTCACCCTGGACAGGATAGCACTTCCCAAGCAGTACCTCAGTGCCCCCTCCCAACAGCCCCTCGAGGCTGGATCATTGTGCCATTTTCACAGCGTGGACTTAGATCAGAGATGTCCCTTGGCCAGTGAGGGTCTCCTGCCCTGACCAGAACCTGTTCCTGCTCTCCTGGACAGAAGTTGGGGTGGGGGGGGGAGTGCTGCACACGGACAGAGGACAGAGCCCTCATATTGTCCACCTCCCCCGGATGGAGAGGGAAGTAAAGACAGGTCAGCCCCTCATCTCTAGAAAAATAAGGAGCCCTCTCCTCAGTCCCTCCCACCAGGCTTCGGCCTCCTGGCCCAGCTTGCTGGCTGCTGGGCCGGGAGGGGCTGCCAGGCTCGGCCTCCTGCCCACTGCGGGGCGCCGGGGGAGGGCGGCGCGCGGCTCGTGATGCCGCGTTGCCATGGAGACGCTGCCGCATCCTGACTGCTCCTGGCAACGGGGTCCCGCAGCCAGGCAGGCGCTCGGCGGGGACCCCAGGGAGCGGGCGCGCCAGGCTGCCCACGGCGCCGCCAGACCCCCGGGACAAGGATACGAATCCCCCACCCACAGATACCCCTCAGTCATACTCTCATGGCTCACACAAGTACACAGGCGCCCCAGCTGCAGCAGCCCAGGCGGAACTGCAGCCCAAACCCGCCCTGCAGCCCCTACTCATTAATTCAGCAAACATTTGCCGACCGTCTCAGTGCCAGGCGCGAGATGGCCACTGCGGCTGCGGCGACGAGTCACACAGGGACGCAACGCCGCCACCCCCACCCCCCATCTCACAGCCCACAGAGGAAGCAGACACAGAAACAGTGCGATCGATACTGTGACCCCAACAACTGCCACCCGCCGACTGTGCTAAGCCCTCCTCAGGCAGCGTCTCACCCAAACTGTAGCACCCTTGGGAAGCACTGTGAGAACCCCTTTTTACAGATGAGGAAACCGAGGCATGGAGAGCTTATTTATTCACCAGAGGGCATATCGTATGGATCTTAACCACTTCCCCACACTACCCCTGCCAGAAGGGTTTCCAGAGCATAGATGAGGGAGGACCTAATTCAGCTGGGGAGGTGGCAGGGAGAATTTCAGACTTGGAGGCCTGGGAGAAAATGAAAATCTGCCAGCCAGAGCAAGAGGAGGCATCCGTGGCTAAAATGACAACCAGAGCAAAGACCTGGAGAATTTAGAGTGTGAGGGAGAGCAAAGGGCAGAATATGTGGTTAGAAAGCTGCTTGGAGACTGATCTGGGAGGCTCCTTATGCCAAGCCAAGGGGACTGACTCCATCCCTAGAGGAGTAGGAAGGTACAAGTAAGGGAGGGGTGCACTGACTGTTGCTCTGGCAACCATGGGGAGGGGGGCGGGCCCAGAGCGGGGTGAAGCTGGGAGACTGGGGAGCAGGCCATGGTCATCATCCCGGTGAGGGACAAATGGATCCAGCCCCCTGGCAGTGGGGTCCAGAGAGGAAGCAGGACACCTCCTTCTTGACTTCCCAGGCAGATTCTTTGCCTGAACCAGGAACCCAGGGAATGACCGCAGAGCTGAATGCATGATAACATAGGGGCTTCAGGAAGAGCGAGAGCTTCAGGAGGGCAGCAAATGGGAACATGCTTCAGAGTGACATGAGGAAAGACCAGGGCTAGACCTCTGGAAAGACTTCCACGAGGAATTGGTCTGAGTTTCTGAGAGAGGCGAGGGAATCCTTGAGAAGAAAAGAGCCCCTCACCCATATGGGCATGGAGCAGACAAGCTAACCCTCCCAGACCCTTCCTGCCACAGTTTCTTCTCCCTGGCCTGTCCAGCAGATCGCGTCCAGGGCACCTCTCTGAGGAGGCACAGTATCCAGCCCTAACCAGCCCCCACCAAGGTTAGCCTAATTTTTTCCCTTCCATGGATTCAGGTCATTGCTCCCTGTCCTCTCTCCGAGGCGCCGCGGAATGTGACTAATTCCCTCCCTTCATTTACAGGTCCTGTTACCTGGGAGGTATTTATAGCGACAGCCTCCCTCCCTCCCCAGCGACTCAGCTGCTCTCCCCCCAGGCCATCTCTCCCCCACTCGGCCAGGCTTTGCCTCCCTTCTCTTCTGCCACCGCTCCACCACCTCCCTGCCAGCTTCCCCCAACCCTGCCATTCCCCTCGCAGGAAGAGAGGCAGCTCAGGTGGGAGGGGCCTGACCCAGCAGCCTGGCCTTTCTGACTGGAGTGCTGTCTGCAGGGGGGGATGCCCATCCCCTCTTGAACACCCCAAATAGGCAACTTAAGGGTCAGGCCAGGGGCGGGTGACAATTGGCTGACCCTTCTGTGACCTCACCATGCGGTCTGATAATTATACTAACAATAGATAAGAATTATTAAATGCTTATTATTATTACCTCTGGTTTGCAGATAAGGAAACTGAGGCTCAGAAAGACCAAATGACCCCCCTCGGGTCTCTATAGCTGGGGTGGGGTACTCCTGCACAGCCACCCTCCAGACCCCTGCCTGGGGTGTGGGAATACTGGCCCCAAAAGGCAGGTTGGTGGGGTAAGGACTTGGGGATGGCCAGGGGGGTGCCTGACCAAAACACATCTCACAGAGCCAGCATCGCCCCACGGTCACAAGCCATGGCTGATGTGCCCAGGGGTTGTCAGGTAATGGCATCAGATGGAGGCCACTGGGCTACAAGACACTGCCAGTCCCACGCATATCTCCTCTTCCAGGCAGGGGTCACTGAGGAGCTGCAGTTGGAGGGCACAGGTCTAACCAAAGACCAAGAAGGGAGCCCTGTGTCCACAGAGGATGACAGAAGGGAAACTACAGCAGAAGGGAGGGAGGTCAGACCCCATGAGGGACTTAACAAGTATGGAGGGCCGAGGTAGGGACCAGCTGCCCCTTCACATACACAGTCTTACAACTGCCTCAGACCCCTTTTCATAGGTGAGAAGACAGAGACCCTGAGAGGTGAAGAGACTGGCTCAGCTTTCCCCACATCCTCTGACCAGAAATTCCACAACACCGATCAACACTGATGAAGAGGGTTTGTCAAGATTTCTGGGAGATGGGAGGGAATGAAGAAGGAGGCTGAGTTCGTATCCCAACCTTGTACTCACAAGTCTGGTGACACAGAGCAAGTTACTTTGCCTCCCTGAGACTTGCTTTCCCCATCTGTAAAGTGGGCTGACATCACACCTCACTCATGATCATGAGGACTCAGAGATGTGAAAAAGGCAGAGTATTAAGCACGGGGCCGGGCACATAGCAGGAGCCCCACAAATGTTGGCAGGTAATACGGCGGTTTACATTCTCCTCCCCCCACCCCGCTTCTTTCTTCTCTCTCAGATCTGGGCAAAGGGGCCACATCTCTTCCCTGAGCCTAGGGCAGCCTGAGGATAAGGGCTGTATTTCTACCATCAGCCTAGCATAGAGCGTCCTTGGGACCAGGAGATCCCCAGGCAGCCTGCTGTTGGGAATGAACATTCAGTGCTGTTGTTATTTTCCTCATCATTGCTACATCATTCTCTACGGCTGTCGCCCTATCAACACTCACCTAGGCTTCTGGCTCTTGTTTGGGGGAGCCATCGCCTCACGTGCCACAAAGGCATGCCAAGCTTCCCACAAAAGCCCCGTCTGGGGGGCTTTTCTCGGTCCAACAGCCCCCACTGGACCCCTTCCTTACCACTACTCCCTACCATGCGGTGCCAGGAGCTGGCCTGGAAGAAGAAAGACCCCGAGTCATTCTGATTCCTGCTTCAGGGAACCAGAGTTGGCAGCAGCCTAGCCAGCCCCTCCAAGGGGAGACATCAGGGGCAGAGCTAGATCCCTGGAGCTGTCCTAGCAGCCCAACCTAGGGCTGAGCATGGCGGCACCAGAAGCCAGGTTTGGGGGTGGGGGGGTGGAAGTAGGAAACGCAGGGCCCTAGTAGTTGGGCCCTGACAGAACAAGAAGTAGCAGTGGGAGGTATCTGTGAGCACCCTTGTAGATCTGGCACCAGGCCAGGTCTCCACCACCCTGGAAGAGAGGGAGCCTCACCCAATTTACAGATAAAGGCTACAGACTCAGAGAGGTCCTGTCAACTGCCAGCTATCACACAGCATCTGGTAGGCAGGAGTAGGCCATGCCTTCTCAGATGCGCACAACCCCTGATCCTCATTCCCTGAGTGGACAGCCAGGCCCAGGGCTTAGGGAAGGAGAGTGGAAGCAGCCAGCAACCCTGTCCATGCTGGCAGATGGAGAGTGGGACCAGGCATCCCAGGTGATTGGGGGTAGAGGTCAGGGAGCTGGGCAGTGGAAGTGAGGCACTCTGGACCAATTCTTCAGCAGGGCAGTTGCAGCGGGTGTCGCCTAGGACTGAACATCATAGGCTTTAGTCTTCGGCCTGGCTCACCCCAAGCTTGACATGGGACCTTGGGCAAGGTCTGGCCTCTCTCTGCGTCTCAGTTTCCCCAGTCATGCTATCGCAACTCTGAGCGCCAATGTACCCCCGAGCAGCTCTGAGTCAGGTCTTCCCAGGCTCACCCACAGCGCCAAGAAGCTGAGGGGGCCAGAGAGGGGTCTGTGCCCAGGTGGCCATCTCTTCCCCACCCATGGGCACACAGGGTCCTCGATGAAGAAACACGGTGTATACAAATAATTAAACGGAAGAACTGGAGTGATTAGGGCAGATGATTATTGTCAAATTATGATTTATCTTGTAGTGGAATTAGTATTCCCCCAAAGGGCCCGGCGTGGCACGGCGCCCGCCACGGCCCGTGATTAATCGCCGTCTCCAGAAGGTCACCTCCAGCCACAGCAGATTAACTCAGTGGGGAAACTTCTTTCCGTAATTCAAGCTGTTGTTCCCACAACCTGTCATCCGCCGCAGAAAAGGACGATTTCGTCAGGGAGCCCAGGGCGGGGGGCCGTCCACTCCCTGAGCCCCTCCCGGCTGCAGACGTGATATGTGGTGCGTCCCGACACGGGTGACCACGGGGTGGGGTGGGGGGACAGCGTCCGCCGTGGGGTGGGCAGGAGGAGGCAGGAGTAGGGGGAGTGTGGGGGGAATGAGGCACCGCCAAGCAGAAGTAGACTGAGAGGGGAGAGAGCGCGCACGGGCGGTGGCAATTAGGAAGAAAATTGGATTTTTCAGCGTCCAGAGGCAGCTGGGATCTGCAGTGTGCAGCGCTGCCACCCCCTTCCCCAACGCACACAGGCACACAGCTCCAGCCAGGCAGGGACTCCCCAGGAGGGATGGAGCATAGGGGACAACGGACCTCCTTTGGGAAGGTAGGAGGTATAGAACCAACAGACAGCAAAAAAGAAGCTGGTCAGGCCTGAGGCCAGGCCCTGCAGAGCCATCCAGCGGAGAGCAGCCTTCCTGACCAGAGAGCTAGAACCAAGATCCCATTTCCCCAGCAGGAGACACTGCCAAAGCCACAGGCTCACGTCACCTGGGGCAGCGAATCATGGCCACCTCCATCTGGCACCCCAGACCAGGTCTGGGAGGGGGCTCCAGGTCTGTTTCCATGTGCATGGAGAACAGTGGCAGAGCCCTGCATCCCTGCCTCCTCACCCCAGTCTCTGCCCATGACTTAGTTCCCTGAGGTGGGGGGGGGGTGGGGGGTGAAAGCACAAGTGCCTCCCCTTACCTTCCACCTAGGCCTGTCTGGCTTGGGAAGGGTGGGGTGGTGTCTTGTGCCCATGGTACAGATGAGAAGGCTGAGGTACAGTGACTTTCTGCTGTGAAGCCACCCTGGGTCCCCAGCATCCTCACCTCCAATCTCCTTCAGGCTCTGCTCTGCCCTTTCAGAGCCCGGCAGCCCTCTCCAGTCCAGCCCCCCCTGCTCACCCCATCTCCAGAAACATTCACTGTGCACTATTCTTTCAGGCCTCCAGGCTTTGCACGTTCCTGAAATGTGCTTCCTGTCCCCAACCCTCATCTGGTAAACTTCTCTTCATTCTTTTCAATCCAACCCATTTGTCCCTCCAGGAAGAGAGGACACCCCAAGGCCCACTAGAAGCCCGGCCCATGTGAGCACAAATCCCCTTGTGCAGGAACCGTCCTTTCTCACTGGCCACGCCCACCAGAATGCGCACTCTCTGTGGGCCTCCTACATCTATCTCCCCAGCGCCAGCACAGACCCAGCCCAAGTAGGTACTCAGGAAACCATGTGGAAGATGCCAAGCGCTCAGGGGCCTCCACTCCCCACTCCCCCCAATCCCCACCCCCTGCTTACTAGAGCCCAGATCTGAGGGTTGAGGGTAGAAGACAGAGGCAGGGCCCCTTGCCGGCCAGCGCCCTCCAGGTCCAGAGGCCTGTTTTTAGCTGAGAACAGAAACATGTATTACGTATACCGTGGTTTGCTCAGAACATTCTCTGGTCTGAGATATTTAGAGTTGTGAAGACCCAGCACTATTTGGGAGAGAAAATCTACTTCTCTCCTTCTCAGGGGTTGGGGGTAGGGGAACAGCTCTCCCCAAAATCACTGGGACTAAACACTGTCATTTTCTTTGGGGAGAAAGGGACTTTCCATCCTCTGCTGGGACTGTCTGGCAGACAGTCCCTGCTCCCCGCTCCTACACACACCAGTCTTTGGCTGATGGCGGTAATAAAAACTACCATTTCTATTACATCTTTTTTTTTTTTTTGCGGTACGCGGGCCTCTCACTGTTGTGGCCTCTCCCGTTGCGGAGCACAGGCTCCGGATGCACAGGTTCAGCGACCACGGCTCACGGCATGTGGGATCTTCCCGGACCGGGGCACAAACCTGTGTCCCCTGCATCGGCAGGCAGACTCTCAACCACTGTGCCACCAGGGAAGCCCCTACATCTTACTTTTAAAATACCCTTTGCTGCATTCACTCACTAACTCTTCAGGGATAAGCCAAAGAAACTTGTTAACCCCATTTTACAGAGGAAGCAGCAGACTGGAGGTAGCAGGTGACATATCCAAGGCCGAGGGTTGTAAGCAATGGAAGTGGCTGTGAGTCTGGGGAGGATGATGCTGGTCCCACTCCCCACCCAGCCTACTCTGTGGAGTCATCACCTCCCTACACAGGCAGCTTCAAAACCTTTACCCCCATCCCTCCCCAAGGCCCAAGTGGGGTGGGAGAGGATAGAGAGCTGGGGCAGGGGCTCTCCCAGGGGAGGACCCTCTTCCTGTGAGCTCTGGATCTGTAAGCCTGGTTTAAATCCCAACCATGGCCCTCACCAGCTGTGGATCCTTGGGCAGGTCACTTTACCTCTCTGTGCCTCTATTTGCTCATCTGTAAAATGAGTTTCAACCGTGTAGGGCTGTTGTGAGGATGAAACAAGACTGGGGCCTAGCCTGGCAAACAGGGCTCAATAAATGCGAGTTGTGCTTGTCTTTGCTTGTTGTATCATGTTCACCATCTTACTAATGTCTCCTGGAGGAGGTGGAGAGAACTGATGGGGTCCCCATTTCCCAGAGACGGAAACTGAGTCAGCAGGGCTTCCAGCAGGCAGAGGACACCATCAGATAAATGGTCCTAAAGGCAGGCTGAGATACTGTCCCTCCCCTCCCAAGAACCCTCCACTGCTCCGTGCCCGTGGAACACAGCACAACCACCCAGCCACAACAATGTGTCAGCTTCTTCTCTATTCCTAAAACACTGCTGCTCTGCGCCTCCCAGCCTTTGCCCAAGCTGGTCCCTCTACCTATAATGCCATTTCTCAGCTAGCTCCACTTTTGTTACCAAAATCTTTCAAGGCTCCGCCTAAAGGCCAGGCCCTCCCAGGAAACCACCCGCGAGCTCCAGCCCACGAGGGGCGCCGGTGCCGCTGACCACCCCGTCCCCGCAAGTGGTTTTCTGAACCCCTTCCCGGGTCGGGCGGGGCCTCCCAGTGTGACCCTGGGCGCTTGGTAGGGACATACAGTGGGTGCCCCGACGTCGGGGATCGGGGGGACACAGCCTCTCCCCCACCCAACTGCCTCCAGCGCCGCGGCCCGGTCTTTGATCCGGCTGCCTCAGCGCCCCAAACCTGATTGGCATCGAATTACGCTGCGCGGCGGAGGGAGATAATGGCGGGAGGCGCGGCAGACATGAAAGGGGGGGGGGGCGGGGGCGCAGCGGCAGTCCGGGCCGTTGTTAATGACCCAATAAAAAGGAAGAGGGGGGAGAAATAACCCTCCCTTCCATCCCCGCCCCCAAGACAGCGGCCGGTGCACACAAAGCCGCCGCCGACTCGGAAATTACCGCGGCTCAGCCCAGCGCAGCGTGACTGGAGTGGGGTGGGCTCACCTGGCGGGCGCGGGAGGGAGGACGGACGGGCACCGCGACATACACAGTCACGCAGACGTGCACACATACTCATCCTGTCTTTACTATTTTCATATTTTACCATCGTGCCGTTTTTGCATTAATTGCGAGTTTTGAAAAAATATTACACGAAAAGAATTTTCCTGATTACTGAGAAATGTTGTGCCCACCGTAGTCCCAGCCCTGAAACACTGTCACAGACAGCACCATTCAGTGACACGCACACATGGTGTCTCACATGCACACAGACACAGTTAAGACAGCTTCACCCACAGTCACACACACAGATACACACGGACGGACCCACACACCATCACGCATGCTGTCACACCTAAAGTCACTTGCAGAAACAGAGCTACAGGGGCACACACACCCAGCAGGGCATGCAGAGATGCTCACATAGAGACACACCCAGAAGCTGGGAAAGAGACAGACACACAAAAATACACACACACTGACTGAGACAACTGAGGAGGAAACTCAGAGAGAACAAACACATCACGCAGGCCATGCAGAGAGAGACAGGTAGATTGATACATACTGAGCTCTATAGACAAACACAAACCCACACAGACTCCCAAAGATACCTCCACACACAAACAGACCTGGGTCACAAAAGCACACACACTGACACATGCATCCACACACAAATCCCTACCCCAACAGAGTCTGGGACACACCCCATGCCCTCGAGGCCACCCACTTCACACCCTCACTCACATGTGTTCAAGTGTGTTCAAGAAAATTCAGGAGGGCCAAGAGCCAGGTTGACCCAAGCAAAGGTGAAGTGGGGTCACTGAGCCACAGAGGCCAGAGAACATGGCAGGGGGGAAGGAATGGGGTTGCAGCTGCATTGAATCCATGAGGCTGGGCAGATGGTTTTAAATTGTCAGAGTATCAGTTGTATTTATCTCTAAAATAGGGTTCATCTCCTCTCCCATGGGATTATGTGAGTCAACAGGCAATAAGCAGGTACTAAATGTTGGCTGCCACTACCATGTGGACTCCCTTAGGGGCAGCCCAGACTCTCCACTGCACCTCTCTCCAACGCGCGCGCGCACACACACACACACTTCTCTTGGCTCTCTATCTTTTTACTGCGAGGAAGGTCCCTCTTAAATCTAATCTGAGTCCCTCATACTGTAAACTAAGCCCACTCTGGGAATAGAGAGGGCTAGCCCCTCCAAGGAACCTCTCCTGCTCCAAAACACAGCACCCTGAGCACCAGGAGTTCTGGGGGCCAGATGGGACTCCATGGTGGGGTCAGGCTCTGGGTTAGGTGTGCTTTGCTTTGCTGTCTGATTTCAAATCCCAGCTCCACCATGAACCAAGTATATAACTTGGGCAATGACTTGGCCTCTCTGGGCCTGTGTTGCCTTCACTGTCAAATGGGTTAACAGCATCCGTATCTGACACGGGGAGGATGAAATAGCTCTCAGGCTGAGCTCATGGACCATGGATGAAGCTGCTAGTCCACGTCAGGGTCAGAGGTGAGGGGTCAGGGTGCACACTCCCTGCACACACACCAGGACAAAGGCCCTCACTGCAGCTCCTTAGGTGGACAAGGGGACTTTATGAGCCAAACCTCCAGGCCTAATGAATGTGATTAATCACAGGCCCAGGCACACAGGCCATGGGGACAGCTGGGAGGGAGGGTCACAGTCAGCTCAGTTACCCAAAAGAGTGGAGGGGGAGGAAATGAGATTCCCAGTGGCCTCCCTCTCTCCCATCACGCTGAACCCAGGCTCTCCTAGTCCCTGCTGACCAGAACCCACCCCTCAGCCCCAACACACTGAGAAAGTCCCTTCTCATGTCTAAATTCATTTCTCCTGCCACAGGTCGGGAAGCACACGAGGTTTGCAGTCAAAGTCCTGGCTGTCCCTAGACAGGCAGGTTAGAAAGGTTGTGACTGGTCTCTGGGAGGTTGAGCTGTGTAGTGCTGGGTTTGATGGTGGTGAGTGGGTTGAGGCAAAAACTCTCAGCACCCGGCGTCTGGCCCTGGAGAAAGGCAAGAATAAAGAAAGGAGCTGGTGGCAAGGAGGGAAAGGTCCCCTTCTCCCTCTTAGGGGCCTGTGTGTGTGACCCGGTGTGCGGAGGATGGGGCAGAGGTGGTCAAAGGCTCTGGCCGGGGCTGCAGTAGGAGGGAGCAGCCCACTCAGGCAGGGGCGCCGCCGAGTTATAAATCACCCTCGACTCAATTAGAGCCTGTGAAAGGTTGTGCACACCCAGCAGAAAGCACCGCGCTTGGCGGGCAGCCAGCTCCCTGAAGGGGGGTGGGGGCGAGCGATCTGGTGTGTGCCTACGTGTGTGCACATGTGTGCGTCTGCCTCACTGTGCAAATGTGCTTGCGTGTCTTTGTGCATGTGTCTGTATGTACCTGTTTGTGCCTGTCTGTTCTCCATAAGTATGTGTATGGGGGAGAGCACATAGGCCAGTGGATTCTTGTGTGTGCAATCTGCTTGCATACCCTGCGTGTCACAGAGTGTGTCTGTATGTACCTGTTTGTACATATTTGTGCTGTGTGTACCCCTGTGTGTGTGTGGATGTTAGTGTGAATGTCTTCTTGCCTGTGTGTACCCAGGTGTGAGTGCTTATGTTTGTGACTGTTACATGCAGGGGCCTGACAAGTAGGGGTTGAGGGTTTCCCAGAGCCAGGCTGGGCCTGCCTCATCTTCACCCACATCCAGAGGTGGGACTACCTCGATGTGTCTCTAGACCAGTACCATGTCTCACCTGTCCCTTTTCTACCCAAGCCACAGACAAAAGCTTTCAGATCCACCCATATCCCCAGAAACACATGAGCTTCTAAATCAGGATCCCCATGGGCGAGGTCTGCACAGGTACCATTAACCAGGAGTCAGTTTGGGACCTGTGACTCAGTTTCCCCCATCTACAATGGCATTTTTCTGTGGAGGTGTGGGGGGATCTAAACCACTAAGTCCTGGGCCTCCTTGCACAGCCCAGAGAACCCAGGCATGGGTATAGCCCTCAGGCCCCCAGATCCCACAGCCTGCCCCCCATGGAGGGTAGAAGGCAAACCCACATTGGGTTCAGCTTCTCTCCTGCCCCAGATACCCAGGCTCCACAAGGGGTCCTCCTCCCTCAGCCTCTGGGGAGACCCCCTCCCTGAACCATGTTCTGCTCTCATTTACTGACCAGGTGCCAGGGGTGGGAGGTTGATGGGTCTCCCTCAGGGCAGCCTCCAGGAGGAAACCTATCCATGTGCCAAACATCACCCTACGTTTTCCGCAGGCCCCTGCAGGTCCCACATCTGGAACCATTTCAGGCAGGAGAAGCATAGGACTGAGCTGCCCCTCCTTTGATGCCGGGGCTGTGGGGAAGGGTCGTGCCCTTTAGGGGGTTGAGGGTCACCATGCATGGATGGCACACCTCCTGAGGATAGGAAAACGGAGGTGGGGGAGGTGGGAAGAGCAGGAATGGGCTGAGACCTGGGGGAGGAACAGCTCCTCCAACCTGTAGGATGGCGGGGGGTGGGGTGGGGACTCCAGAAGATGACCAGCATTTTAATACTGGAGGGATGGCCAGAGCCAAACTTCACTCTTGCTAAGTCTCAGTTTCCCCGTTAGTAAAATGAGAATATTACTTCCCACGCAGGATTCTGGGGAGGATCCATGTGAGAGGATATTTTAGCATGGGGCCAGCACATCAGTAATGCTCAGGATGGGGTAATAGCTGCTATTGTTGTTATAATCATTATTTTGCTTAGAACAAAGCTGTTTCCCACCAAAGCTCTCCATCCAGCTGAGGAGACCAGGTGAGCATCCCCAAATCAGTCAGGCTATGTGGAATCAGACACTGGACTATTGGGAGGGGAGGATCCTGGAAGGCTGGACAGACAGGAAGAACCTCCCAAAGGAAGTAGCCTGGGGTCTGTCCTTCAGAGATGGGAGAGTCAAGCAAGCTGGAGAGGAAAGGAGAGGGCATCCCAGGGGGCAGATGGGCTTGAACCAAGGACTGGAGACAGGAGGGAGCTCTACAGGACAGGTGGGCCTGATTGTGTGAGAAGCAGTGACAGGCCAGATGGGGTGGAAGGGGTATGGGAGCTGGCCTGGCTTAACCTGGGGAGATGAATGAAGAGAGAGGACCAGATCATAATTACACCTCTCTGGAAGGACTCTCAGCCCTGAGGCCCCCCCCCCCACCTGCACTGCATCCCAAAGAAGCCCTTAGGATCTGCAGGAGACCACTGACACCCACCCCAATGTATTCTCCCCACCCAGGGCTGTGAGAAATCGGGTGGCTGCTCTCTCCTCTGTTTATTTATTCCTCTGTTTTTTTCTCTTTTCAGGAGACGATAATTATTCAGATCATCGCTGTGATTTACTCGGCAATCAGAGCCGCTCGATGCGGTGGCCGTGGAGCCGAGACAGACGAGCATCGCCAAGGAGGATGAGGCCGGGGGCTCAGCCCCCCTCCCTCCATCCGCTCGGCCTTTGTTCTCTTTGAGGTCTGCACCCGCGCTGCCTGGAGGGCAGTGGAGGCGCCCACCCCGCGGACACAGCAGCAGCTCAGAGTCTTGGGAGGCAGTGTGCACATGTGTGTGTGTCCTGGAGAAGGGGGTGTGGAAGCTCTCTGTTCCTCGGTGCTGGGCTGAGAATGGTGGAGCTACTGTTTGCATGTTTGTGGGGGTGTGTTGGTGGTGACTGGGAGTATACCGATGCATGAGCATTGAGGTCAAGTATGTAATCGAATTGTGCACACCTGTGTGATTACCCGGGGCCCAGGGTACATCTGCCTCTGCAAGCTTGTTCAGAAGTGCAAGGGGCGGGTGCCCAAACGTTTGCATTTTAGGCACATAGGGGGAGGGGAGGGAGGTTGGGCTTCCTGTGCTGAAGCTGTCTAAGGTGATCATTGTTGGGACAGGGGCGGAATTCTAGCGAGGTCTCTCAGACAGCGCTAGGGGTTGGAGGATGGGGGTTGGGGAAACAGTGATGGGCTCACATCCAAATGCCGAGTTCTGGTCAGTGCTGGGGCCCCGGGGGTCACGTGGATACAGGTGTGGCTGTATACAGGCGTGTGTACACACGTGTATCCGCAGGCCTTCGCCTCCTCTTGCCCGCCGGCTGGCGCGGTGACGGTGACCTCTTTACCGCCTCCGCAAAGGCCCCTTGAAATCCCTGCGCCGTCGCATTTGGCTGCTCTAAGTGATGGGAACGGCCTGCGCTTCCTGATCAATCGCTTAAAATTCAGGGTCGGCTCGCTCGCGGGAGAGGGCTGCCTGCCAGCCCCACGCACCGCGCTCTGCCGCCTCTCCCCCCTCCTTGCTTTGAGGTGGGGGGGCTGCAATACTGCCGTATTGGAAAACATCCCCGCGCTGGCTGGGGGGCCCGGTGGGGCCAGCGCTGGAAGCCGTTCCACTCGAGCAGATGGCTGTGAAACTTTGGCGGCGAGATAAATTGGGTCTGACGGCGTGAGGCCGGCTCACAGATGGGCGGGATTCTCACGCCGGCCCCCACGTCCGGCCCGGCCGCGGGCAGAGCCGGCGCCGCTCAGAGCCCTCTTTGGGCACCCACCCGGCCAGCAAAAGCCTTCGGGGGGCCAATAGCCTCTCTCCGCCGGAGGCGCCCTCCATCACATTCCTTCCGGCCCCAGATCTCCCCAGAGACAAGCCCAGAGGGAGAGGCAGCCCCAGTCCCCGCCTGGTCACCTCCGCCAAGCTGGCAGCTGGGCTTTCCCCCTCCTCTGCCATCCGCAGAGGCCTGAAGCGTGAAGGTTAACAGCTGGGGGGGAGGCTGCTTCTCCCTCCCTACCCCGTCTCTGCTGCAGCCCCGCCCACCTGCCAGCCCTGGGGACGTCGTAAACAGGGCTGTGAGGTGTGTGTGGTAGTGGGGGTGGGGGTGGGGGAACGGCTGAAAGGAGGGAGAGAAGAGAGAGCCAGACAAAGAGAGGAAGTGAAAATGGGCAAGAGGCGAGGAGAGACCTAAGCAGAGACCGAGGGACAGCTAGAGACAGGCAGAGAAAGAAATGGAGACGGAGATGTAGAGATAGACACCCACAGAGAGAGGAGAAGTAAGGGAGGGACCTCAGGGCCAGGGAGGAGACACACAAAGAGAGTGGGAGGAAGGCGAAGGATAGGACGAGGGGACAAGATACAGGCGGGGAAGACCTCGAGCTTCGGGCAGTCGTTGGGGGTGGGGATGAGCGTAGGTTGGGGAACGGGGAGCGGCCCCGGACTACCCCCGCTCCCACCGTGAGGGCCGCGGCCCAGAACGAAAGAGAGTAGCCTGCCCCACGCCGCGCCCTCGATCCCGACACCACTCCCCCGCCTCGGTTTCCCGGGGAGTGCCGCTGAAGGGGGTGGGGCGGGGAGCTGCACGGCCATCACTCTGCCGCTGAGCCCCTGTCGAGCCGACTCCCTGGCGCATCAGTCCAGTGGGCAGATATCGATCCGGCCCAGCCAAGCTCGATACCCGCGGTCTGCAGCCCGCTCTGCAGCGGTCCTACAAAGAAGAGGAGGGGGCTCACTCCTCAGGCCGCCCCCGCCGGGATTCTGAGCCAGAATAAACCCCCAGAGTCCGGCGCACTCGCCCCCGCATGTTCCTAAGCGGCCCGACTCGGCGGGCCAGGCACCAAGCGGCAGGGGGATGGCCCGGGTGACCCGCAGCCCCGCCTCCTGCAGGGCGCGAGAGGCCAGAGCGAAAAATCTTTGCTGAGTTGATGTAGTTGAAGTTTCGTAAAGGGCGTGAAAGAGACAGCCAATCAGCGACTCCTCATTTACATGGGCTCTCTGATTGGCTCTCACGGTGCCTCTTTAGAATGTTACTTTGAAACCTTAAGGAAACGACGAGAAAAGTCTTGCTGATGAGAGAGAGGGGGAAGCTCAGACCCCTCAAGTTCATGTAGGACCTCCCCAGGTCAAGCTCTGAGGGGAGGTGGGGAGCTTATACATGGTCTCGCCCAACCCTCACGATGCAGGATACAGACCACCAGCTTGAGGCCGGAGGGTCAGAGAGATAGAGATTGACCAGGACTCAGGTGCTAGGTTCCGCCCAGCACCCTGCCAGGTGCCCACCTTCAACGAGCCAGATGTGTAGTCAGGGGTTATTTCAGACTGGAGGCCGAGAGGAGAGAGAGGGGCTAGCCTGGCTGACAAATGAGGAGCTTGTGGTGCAGAGAGTCTTGTCCGTGACAGAAGCAGTGGGGTGGTGTCACCAAGTTCTGCAAGCCCACAAATAATGCAGCTTCAAAGGTAGGCCCAATTGGCTCCCCGGCTGACCCTCAGGCTAACCTGACCTTGAGTCCTGGACAGCCCACACATGAACCCTTAGGAGCACACTGACAGGCTGAAGCCTCACGGGCCTAGACGAGTGGGTTTGCTCTGGGCAGAGACTGGCACCAGCCTACCCGAGCAGCCTAGCACTGCCCCTAGTCCACACTCTTGGGGAGGGAGGAGAGGTCTGGACATTGGTAGCTGTGAGTAACGAAAGTTTCTGTCTTGAGGCTTCCACCCTGCCCTCCCCTACCCGACTCCCACCCCCTGCTGGGAAGGGAAAAGTGTCCCCTGGGGTGGCCATTTGCAAATCTGGCCCAGCTTCCTAGCCCACACCCCTCCCGGGGGCCCAGCACTGATGACTCAGGCCTGGGGGGAGGGAAGGGTGTCTAAGGGAGGATGGGGGACAAGTGCTGAGTCTCTAGCTGAAGTTGAAGAGAAAGCCCCTCCACTGTCTGTCTATGGCACATTAGGGGACAGTTGGGAGAATTCACTCAGTGGGCCTCTCACCCCACCCCAATTGTTTCGCAGTGACAGAGCCTGGAGACAGAGCTCTGTCATTCAACACCAGACAGCCTGCATGCACAACCCAAAGTGTATGTGAAAGGGAGGCTGTGCCTGAGTCCTCGTGTGCGTGCAGCTGCTCCTGTAACAGGTTATACACACACCCCTGTAGGATCTTGGGCATCAGCATCAAGTGCTGGGGCAAACACACCTTGTTTGCAGAAGATTCAGGAGCCCCACCATCGGTGCCCTCCACCACCTGCCAAGCCCCAGAGCTCAGCTGGCTCGTGTGCCAAACTTGCTCTGGGCACAGCTCACACATCTCTGAGCCTCAGGCTTCTCTGTAAGTCCATGCTCTCCTGAGCACACCATTCCCAGTGGAGGCAGCTGCCGAGAAACCCTGGAAGCAGAGGCAGAGGGAGGGCCTTCTCAGAAGCCCAGCTGGTTCAGCCTGTGGTCCAGGAGTCCAGTGGGACAGGGACAAGGTTGCCAAGTCCCACGGTTCTCAACAATTCTCAGAATCTCCTCTCTCCTCCTGCCTTCCTGCCCACCTCATAAACATCAAGAGCCTGGGTTGGGTCTGGGGCAGGAGTGGGGAGCTGCATGTACATTTGTGTGTGTGTATGGATACACACATGGGGAGGGTGTGAGAGCCCCCCCCCCCCTCCAACCGCTGCCGCCATTGCACTCTGAGAAGCTGAGATAATCCCTCACCATCTGTCTTGTGTTGCTAACCCGCTCAGCCGGACAGCTGCCTGGGCCACAGCTCTGCAGGCTAGTGGGTGTGGGGCACTGAGGGAGCTAGCCAGCTCTGAGGACCTAACAGCAGGGACCCTCAAGCCTCCCACCCCAGTACACCCCACCTGCCTGGCTCTACAGAGGGAGAAAGTGAGGCCAGAGAGGGAATGGGCAGGACTTGCTCCATTCCGGCTTCTGACCATGGGAAGGAGTAGAGGACTGGAAAATGCTCGCTGGTCTGGGGACTGGGAGCTGACCCTCCCAGAATGGAGGGGGATGGACAGAATGACCTGCTGACTTATACTCCTCTGAGCCCTCCACACATATCCCTCTGATGGGAGAGGTACAGTAGGGACAGATCAGGCCTTCTGGGGCCAGGGAAGGGGAGGAGGTACCATCTCCCCAGCCTCTGGAGGCCAGTGTCCAGGCCTCCAACCAGCCAACTTCCCAGAGTCTGGAGGAAAACACAGTCTCATAGGATATTTGATGGGTAACACTTAGTGTGCAGGCCCTATACCCCAAGGTCCCCTGACCATCATAATCCCCACTGTTCTGATGAGGAAACTGAGGCTCAGAGAGGGAAACGACTCACCCAGCTCACTCCAGTGAGTGGAGGAACTGGGACTTGGACCCAGGCATCAGATTCCAGCAGCTCTGGCTCTGTACCCAGTTCTATCTGTGTCCCACAAAAATCAAGTCTCTCATACACACACACAAATATCAACTCTCTCACCCTGCCTCGGCTCCCCTACCTGTAGCTCCCCTCCCATGGGGCTATGAGGTTCTGTCAGTCAAAGCCAGGCAATCACACTCCCAGCAGCATGGTCGCAGCACAGTCAGACAGGACATCAGGCCATGCCAAGCAAGGTCTGAGGAAGACTGAAGCCATGGAGCTGAGGGTGGCCCCCCCACCCCCTCCCTGTCAGTCATCTCTCACCCGCTCACACAAACAGACACTTCCACAAACACACACTCTCCGATACAGACCGCACACACTCACCTGATCACACCAACAGGTACTCACACACAACTTGCAGATAAACACAAGCACAGTCACACGTACGTTGCTTGCACACATACAAACTAACAGATACAAATGCAAACTCAGTCACGCATATCCTCACACCAATACATAGACCTGTCTCATGCTAAAGACCTCTGTCACACAGTCCACCCCCACCACACACCGCAGGCTCCCAGTTCCTAAAGCCCACCCCACCCCATGCCGGCACTCCAAATTCCCACACACTGGACAGTAAGCCTCCAGGCAGGACCAGGGTGTAGGTAGGAGTGGGTCAAGAAGAGGGAGGTCTGCTCTGCCCTTCCTGCCTGTGGGTGGGGGCCCTCCAGCAAGCCTACCAGTGGATTCCTGCCCCCTTCCTCAGCACCCACTTAAGACCTTGGGGGGGCTGCCACCTGGCTACAGTACAGATGCAAGGGAACAGTCCCCCACCTCTCACCCACTGGGGCTTTCAGCTCTCCCAGGCTCGGGGAAAAGAAGGGGACCAGTGGGAGGGAACTGCCTCTCCTCTGAGGGTCTCAGTTTGTCAGGAAATGAGACATACCAGGAATAGTCTGGCAGCAGTCTAAGCCACCACAGGGGCATGGACTCCAGGTCCTGTCCATGATCTAACCACTACATACCCTTCTTCCCAAACCTCTGCCTCTTCCCGCCTCTCCCTGCTGCTCGCAATTAAGAAGGGACTATGGAAACAGAGGTGAACTGAACCCCTCCTTCTCCAGGCTGGAATCTGACTCCCAGATCACTGTGAACTCTTGAGCCAGAGGGACACCCCTGTCTGAGCCTGGCTTCCCCGCACCTAAGGAGGACCCAGCCTCCATCCTCACTCCCACACAGTATAGCACACTCACACCCTCATCCTCACACTAACTCACACACATTTACACACAAGCTCACCCTCACACATCCACACACACTCTCACACTTTGCACACTTAGTTACCCTCGCACATTCACATGCTTGCACACACTGTCACACACACTCTCATGCTCTCACACACTCCCTGTCACTCTCTCAAACTCACACACAATCACCCCATCACACTCACGGCCCACCTGAACAGGCTGAAGTGCGGGGGCCCTGAGGTCGGCAAAACCCTGGCAGAGGCTCGGAGGTGGGTGCTGACAGCCTGGCGTTCAGGGGAGGGGAAGGGTGGCCACAGAGGCCTGGAGCGCCCTGAATAATTCAGGGTGGTGGCTGCTGGTGGCGGGGGCGGCGGAGGGCTGGGGCTGTCAGCTGCAGGGAAAGCTTGCTGGCTGGATTGTTCTGGGAAGATCACTCCTCATGTTTTGAGGAGAATCAGCCCTGATCGGAGACTCATTGAATTCACAGAGGGCTTCTCACACCCGCTTTCACTCTTAATCCTTACAAGGAGCCTTCACACAGGTACTGTAGCCCCACCTTATAGATGGGGAAACTGAGGCTCAGAGGAGAAATTTACTCAAGGTTGTAAAGTGGGGTTCCCCAGGCTGCTGCATGCAGGCTTCTGCATCTCTCTCCCCCATATACACACACTCACACACCCTGGAGAGAGGTTCCTCTGGTTACTGTGCCCAGATGGAGATGAGGGACCCCAGCCATAAAACACTCTGGAGTGTGCTGCTGGGTCCGATTCCAGGAAGCACCCTGACTCAGGGCTTGGCATAGCAGGACCTCAGCTTGCTATCTGCCGAATGAGGGCATTGTGCAGGGGTAGCACACGGGACAAGTTACCAGACATCTCTGAGCCTCAGTTTCCTCATCTGTAAGATGGACGCTAAGTGTACCAACCCCTTGGGGGGTTGGTAAGGAGCGACCAGAAAAACACATGTAAGCAGTAAGCATGAGGTCCGGCCTCCTAGAAGGGCTCCACAGTGCAACTAAGATTGTGTTGCGTATACCTTTGCCACAAAGAGGCAGCCACGGAGTCGTGGTCTGTGTACATGCGGTTCCCTCTGCCTGGAGCATCCTCCCCACTCTCCCTTGCTGATGCCACATGTCTCTGTATCTCCTCTTCAAGGCTGAGTGCATCTGCTACCTCCTTCAGGACAACAGCTGTGGTCTCCTGCCATATCCAGCACCCTCCCTGGCACCCAGGTGGCTGGCCTTGTAGGCTGAGGGTGGGCCCAGCCTGCCCAGCTCAGGGCCTGCACACAGTAGGTGCTCATGTGTTGCCTGCTGAACCGATAGCACTGTACCATGTCAGCACATAGCAACCAACAGTTAGGGTGCTTCTGCAGTTAAAATAAACCGCTGAGGTCACGGGTCTGTTCTCTCTGCAAAAACAAAAATACCCAACTGCTCATGTCTGGTGAGACCCACAGCAAAAGACCAGACGTGACTGCCTCACCGCCCAGAGGCCAAGCATCAGGCTCCCAGCCAGGTCCCCATCTGAAGGGGTACTGCCCAGGCCCAGGGGTACCAACACTTGGAGGCAGCTGGGATGTGACTACTGTACCCAGTGAGAAAGGTGGGCACTCCGTCCCCAGAGCCCTGAGCTGTGAGGAGATCATGGAGCATCCTCCATATTTGATTCAAAATAAAAACCACAGTAAACCATACACCCAAAACTTATACGTTGGCTGAAATTAAAATAGCTTCTTGCTACGTTTTCTGGTTTCAATATTCTGGATCAGCTCATGGAAGCTGAATCAGGCAATTTGTCTGTCCCCCTTGTTTTGTTTCTGTTGTAGCCTCTGCTTTACTGGGATCTCAGCACATGCTTGGTCTCCCCTCTGGGGCAGACCCCAGGCAGGTCTGGAGGGTCCCCTTGCCCTGCACTCATGAGACTGATCCCCCCACGAGCCTTGCAGCACCCCCTGGCCCCTCCCTCTTCCGGGGAACCTTGCGGCTGGGCCCGTGCCTGCGGCGAGTCTCACCCCAGTATTATTTTAGTCGCAGACAGACACGAGGCAGATGGTGACAACATCCCTTCCCCACTCCCCACTGACGAGCTGTTGCCGCCCTGAAGCCTCAGGGTTCTTCTCCCTCAGGAATATTTCAATCCCGACTCGGTGGCTAAATGCGGCTGCTCTTGTGAGACGCGGGCACATCTGCTCCTCCTCCCCCTACCCTCTACCCATTTCCTGGGGCTGAGCAGAGAGCCCTGGGGAGGCCCTGCCTACTTCCACTTCTGCCCCATCTCCCTAGCTGCCCTACTGTGCACCAGGCACTATGCCCTGAGCATTGTACCACCGAGGATGGGAGGGACAATTATTGTGCCCACTTTACAGATGAGGAAGCTGAGGCTCAGAGTGAAGCAGGGCCCCATCCCAGGTCACACAGCCAGAGAGGAAGTGTTCCCTTGGGTCCCACTGTACCCTGGAGACACAAGGTACACCCTCCACACCCTCCTCACACCTGAATCTCCACCTGACCACTTCTATGCACAGCCTTTGGGGACCACCCCAGGCACCCCCACCTTCCCTGCAGAGCGACTAGCAGCTCACTATTTAGCTGCTGTACCCACTCTCCAGCATCAGACAATAGCCCAGGGCACAAGGCTAGCCAAGCGTTGTCTGCCCATCCCCTCACCCTGCTGGTCCTAGCTCAGTGAGCATGTAGGCTGCAACTGTGAGCAGCAAGAGCAGGGGGAGGGCAGCTCTGGTACGAGACAGGCCTGGTTTCCAATCTCAGCTTTGCCGTGACTTTGGGCAAATCACTTAACCTCTCAGGATCTGGTCCTTCATCTGTAAAATGCACAGCAGCAGGCCCCTCTCCCCTTCCCCCAATTCAGTGAGTTTAACTGCTATATTCCCCGCACCTAAAGCAGGGCCTGGAACAGAGCACACGCTCAATAAATATTTGTTGAATGAGTGACACATGTAATGAACTCAGCATCAGTCCTGACTCAGCAGGGCTGGTCCTACCTACAGCCCTGACCCAACAAGGTGTGGGCCCAGCTCTGCCTCCGTGGTCCGCTACGAGCTGAAGTTGACCACAAGAGCCACGCTGAGCTGTACCTGTGGTGCCTGCCCAACCCCACAACAAAAAGTGCTTGGAGCTTAGGAGGATGGGCCCAGGACCCTGGCCTACCACCACTAGGCTCAAGCGCCAGCGAGGTGTGGGAGGTGGGCCGAGGTTGTTTTGGTTCCCTCATGCCTCCTTTCCAGCCAGCCACCCTGACTGGCCAGGGGCCCTTTGAGGGTTTGCGATGCTCTCCGGGCCAGCGAGGACATGTCTGTTCCCAGTCGGACCTCCTGGCTGTGGGCTCCCTAGCCAAGCATGCGCCCCACCGGCAACACCTCAGCAGGCCTTCTTCTGGGCCTGGGCCAAGATATACGCTGACAAACCATCACACAAAAAACCATCACACACCCACCACAGTGACACTCACACCCCCAAAATATATACAAAACTATATACTATACACCAACCAACTAAAGGTACAAAAACATACACACAACTCAATGTACATGGCAGGGTACACAAGCTCACAAACATCTGTGCTGCAGAGCACCTCATGTGCCACAGTCATGATCACACGTAGCATAGGACGTACCCACACAGTCACACGGCACAGCCGCGAACACCCATACAGGCCCAGTACCGAGACCGGGAGCACAGCAGGATATAGAGGCCTGTCTTGCACAGAAACTGAGGTCTGTCTCCCCATATCAGACCTGGCCAGGAGCCGAGCCCCAGTAGCTCAGAGGGACAAGCTGGAGCGGGAACACGGAGCCACTGGAGGAGGGGAGGCCAGGCCCGGGGTGGAGATGGGCGGCAGTCCCTGCTCAGGGTCAGTGCTGCAGTCCCTACTTTCACAGCACTCAGGCCCAGGCCCTTATCACACGCTGATGTGGCACCATGACCAACCTCTCCCTTCAGCTGCCGCCTCTGCCCAGGTCCCCTCACGTGCATGCATGACACAAGAAGCTGGGTGAGGCTAGTCGCTGTCACCACAAAAGCCGATACAAAAGAAAAGAGAAGCTGAGTGTCAGTGCAGAAACCTGTGGAGACACTTTTCACTAGGGGATTCTGGGCAACAGACCACACGCTGCCAGTCATGGTCATGAAGGATGAGTCCATGTAAGTAGCCACATGTCACCCCACCCTAAGGACACAGCCCTGAGGCCAGCCAGCATGGAAAAGCCTCCTGGTGAAGGACCAGGGCCCCATCTCTGGCCCTCTCTGTCTCTGGGTTCATCTCATCCATCGCTTCCCCTGTCAACACTACTCTCTGTTGCCCATTGCCTTGGGGCCGGCATTTGAGACCCTTAGTTATCTGGCCTCATCATGTGTTCTTTTCCTTAGGTCTTTGCTAATGCTGTTCCTTCCATTAAGACTGTACTCCCAGCACCCCCCCCCCTTATGGCATTCTGCCCATCCATCAAATCAATGCCACCTCCCCTAAGAAGCCTCCCCAATCCTTGCAGGAAAAAAATTCTCATTTCAGTGCTGGAATGAGAGATGAGGACCCCTGTGAGGCTCCACTGCACCTCAGTGTCCTAATCAGTGAAATATGTAAAACACAGCCCATCACCACAGAATGAGAGGCAGAAGAGCTTAGTGCAGTGGTTCTCAAAGCAGGGTCCACAGAACCCTGGGAGTATCCAAGACCTTCTCAGGGCTAGGTGAAGTCAAAATTATTTTACTAATAATACTAAAGCTTTTTACTGTGTTGAGATTTGCAATGACGGTACAAAAGCAATAGTGGTTAAAATTGTCTGTGCCTTAGCACAAATCAAGGCAGTGACACCAAACTGTACTAGAAGTCATTGTACACGTCACTGTCAGGAGAGTCCATTAAAAAAAAAAAAAAGCTAGTTTCACTTAAGAATGTCCTTGTTGAAGTGAGGCAGTAAAATTAGTGATTTTATTAAATCTCAACCTTGGGGACTTCCCTGATGGCACAGTGGTTAAGAATCCGCCTGCCAATGCAGGGGACACGGGTTTGAGCCCTGGTCCAGGAAGATCCCACATGCCGTGGAGCAACTAAGCCCGTGCGCCACAACTACTGAGCCTGCGCTCTAGAGCCCGAGTCACAACTACTGAGACCGCGTGCCACAACTACTGAAGCCCACGCGCCTAGAGCCTGTGCTCCGCAACAAGAGAAGCCACCGCAATGAGAAGCCCGTGCACCGCAATGAAGAGTAGCCCCTGCTCCCCGCAACTAGAGGAAGCCCACGCACAGCATCGAAGACCCAACGCAGCCAAAAATAAAACAAATAAAATAATGAAATAAAATTTTTTAAAAATCTCAACCTTGCATACACATCTACTTAACATTGTGTGTGATGATATGGGAAATTCACACAAAACAGTCTGTAACATACCAAATTATGATTTCTGCCTCAAGGGAAAGCACTTCTGCAGTTGTTTGAGTTACAAGCTGACCTAGCTGCTTTTTTATGGAGGACCATTTTTACTCGACAAGAAAGACAGACAAACTTTAGACTTGGATATTTGGCAGCTATGCTCTCAAAAACAATCAAGTGAGCCTGTCACTTCAAGGAAAACAACTACAGTATTTATCGCCAATGATAAAATTCTATTTTTTAAATGAAAATTTGAATTTGGGAATACTTGTATAGGTCACCATAAGCTTGAAAGCTCCCTGGTACATTTCTTGTTTTCTTTTTTTAATGTTTACAAATCATCTTATTTTTATTTATTTATTTATTTTTGGCTGCATTGGTTCTTTGCTGCTGTGCACGGGCTTTCTCTGGTGGCGGTGAGCAGGGACTACTCTTCGTTGCGGTGCATGGGCTTCTCATTCCAGTGGCTTCTCTTGTAGAGCACTAGCTCTAGGTGTGCGGGCTTCAGTAGCTGTGGCGTGTGGGCTTAGTTGCTCTGCAGCATGTAGGATCTTCCCAGACCAGGGATCGAACCCATGTCCCCTGAATTGGCAGGCGGATTCTTATCCACTGCGTCATCAGGGAACTCCCTCCCTGGTACATTTCTGATGAAACTGATGGTGATATCAGTGTGATTATTTAATATTATATAATGAAATGTGTTAACATTTGAGAAATCTGCATGACTCAGTGAACTAATGTTTTCTAAATTATCAATGCATAATGTTATAAAGTTATGCATGAGCAAAAGATCTATTCAAAGGGCAAGATAGACAAATGGACTTTAATGTAACAGAATATAAAAGGCTCACTGATAGGATTTCAGATTCTTCATGGCAACTAACCTTTAAGAAATTACCACTTGTCAAGTTTTGGTGTAGTATCAAATTATCTGGAAAGGCTATGAAAATACTCCTCACTTTCCAAACAGAAATCTGTGTGAGGCCAAGTTTTCCCCATATAGTGCAACAACAACAAAAACATACCACAACAGACTGAAAGCAAAAGCAGATGTGAGAATCCAGCCCCAAGGGGGCCTTTTGCTCTATTAAGCCAGATATTAATGAGATTTGCAAAAATGTACAGATAACACCTCTCCTCTTGCTAATTTTGCTTTGTTCCGGAAAATAAAGTTATTTTTCATAAAAGTATATTATCTATGTTAACTTGTAATGGAATTATTACTGTTTTTTGTTTTTTTGGCTGTGTCAGGTCTTTGCTGCTGTGCACCTGGGCTACTCTTTGTTACTGTGCGGGGACTACTCTTCATTATGGTGCACGGGCTTCTCATTGTGGTGGCTTCTCTTGCTGCGGAGCACAGACTCTAGGCGCGTGGGCTTCAGTAGTTGTGGCATGTGGGCTCAGTAGTTGTGGCACGCAGGCTCTAGAGCACAGGCTCAGTAGTTGTGGCACATGGGCTTAGTTGCTCCGTGGCATGTGGAATCTTCCCGGACCAGGGCTCAAACCCGTGTCCCCTGCATTGGCAGGCGGATTCTTAACCACTGTGCCACCAGGGAAGTCCCCATTACTGTTATTTTTTTAATGAATATTCAAATTCAAAAACAAATACATGTTTTTAAATTTTGTTTTAATTTCTAATATGGTAAGTCTTGATGGATATAACCCACATAAACAAAAGCTCTTCAAGGTCCTCAATAATTATCAAGCCTGTAAAGGAGTCCTGAGAGCAAAAAGGTTCCCAACTGCTGGGCTAGTGCTTCCACAGCAGGAAAGACTAGGGGTAAACATGAAGAAACATCTAGATCAGCAGAGATAGGCATTGACTAAAAGGGGTTAAGAGAGCTGGTTCCTTTGAAGAGGTCTCAGCCCCCAGGCCTTGAAGTCTAAGTGGGGGAGGGCTTGGAGCTGGGCAGGGCCACGTGACTTGGGGGGGTTAGGGGGGGTTCCGAAGAGGCTTCTGGGAGTACCTGACTTCCCTCTGCTGCCCCTGGGAGGGTGGTAAGTGTGTAGGGGGAGACCCCAAGCACACAACAGACCTCCCCTGAAAACAGGCTGAAACCCAGCCCGGGAGCACTGGCCCTCCCCAGACGGCCTCCATCCTTCCCCCCAGCACCCGAGAAAAGGATTTGAGCCTTAAAATTACCATCACCACTGAGCAGCAGACAATACAGAGGGGACATTATGCGCCAAGAGAGAGGCCTCGTTGTTGGCGCTAAGGGGAGAGACAGCAGTGCTCTGTTCTGAGCAGGCTGGGGGCTGCTCATGTGCTCCACCCCAAACCCTCACACCCCGAAGCATGTCCTCACCCCAATGCACACTCACAGACTCACCCAGGAGTACCCCCTCAGGCACATGCTGCGGCACACAGGAGCCTTGGGATGTCCCCGGCTCCCATCCCCCACCTCCCCGCACACCTCCACCCGCCCTCTACCTGCTCTGTATCCTCACTGCCAGCCCCACACATGGCCATGCACTCCGTGGCACAGGCATCCTCACCTGGGGAGCCCTGGTGGGGGTGCTGGGGACACCAGGAAGTCACATTGTGTGGACCCTGAGGATGCCCTACCCCACCCCGCGTGGCCAGGATCACAGGGCACTGAAACCAGCAGCCGCCTAGGCTGGGCCAGACGTGCCTAGACCCACAGAGACACACAAAGGCTGCCTTGTTGCTTTGCCAAACCCTCCCGGCTCTGGAGTGGGAGGGAGGCACAGGGCAACTGGCACCCCTACCCCCAGCTCCTGGGCTGTCCCTGGAGCAGGACGGGACTTTAACCTCTTAGGCCACCACCCCTGCTGGGGCTAGAGGGCAAAGGGAGGACAATCCAAACCTCCTGATAAAACCGACCAAAAGTGGGGCTCCCCAAGTCCCGCACTTAAACTCCACCCAAGGTCTTTTTGTTTCTCCTGAGTTGGGATCTCTCCAACCTTTGCACAGGTTGTGCCCTCTGCCTGGAACTCCCTGCTCCCCTTGTCTGGGAAAGTGTTCATTTTCCTTTAGGACACTGTTCAGAGAGCACCTCTTTCAAGAAGGCCTCCTGACCCCTGGGCTTCCCATCAAACGGGGAGCTCCAGTTGCCCACGTGAGAATGCCCAGCACTGCCCAGCCAGGGCTGGGCTCACAAACATTGGCAGGACTAGTAGAGGACTAGGTGAGTGGGTACATCACAGCCCACGGACTCAGTCACATCTCAGGCCCCAAGACCACACTCTGGTGGTGGAGGGGATGGGGGTGAAGTTACCAGCCCAAATCATAGACCCGGACCGCCACTGTCACCCCCACCAGGTGACACAGAAGGGAGACCCTTGGAGGAACCTGCTTCCCCACATCCAAGCCCTTGTTCTCTTTGCCGAGGACACTCTTTCCTATCCATATGCTTGCCAAGTACTACTCATCCAAGAGGTAGGGTTTTTTTTAAATTTCTTTGGCCACATGGCTTGTGGGATCTTAGTTCCCTGACCAGGGATCGAACCCGAGCCCTCGGCAGTAAAAGCGCAGAGTCCTAACCACTGGACCGCCAGGGAACTCCCTGTTTTTATTCTTTATTTAAAATTTACAGAGGGCTTCCCTGGTGGCACAGTGGCTAAGAATCCGCCTGCCAATGCAGGGGACACGGGTTCGAGCCCTGGTCCAGGATGATCCCACATGTCGCGGAGCAACAAAGCCCGTGCGCCACAACTACTGAGCCTGCGCTCTAGAGCCCGCACGCCTAAAGCCTGTGCTCCACAACAAGAGGAGCCACCACAATGAGAAGCCTGCACACCCCAACGAAGAGTAGCCCCTGCTCGCCGCAACTAGAGAAAAGCCCGTGCGCAGCAACAAAGACCCAACACAGCCATAATAAATAAATAAATTTATAAAAAAAAAATTACAGAATACTTACTGTGTGGCAGGCACTGTTTTCAGGGATATTTACATGTATTAATTCACTGAATCCTCACAACAGTCTTTTGAAGTAGGTGTTATTATTCCCATTTTAAAGATGAGGAAAGTAAAGCACAGCAAGGTAAAAAAAAAAAAAAAAAAAAAAAAAAAAATCTTCCAAGGTCACACAACTAGCAAGAGGTGGAGCTGTAAGTGGAATCCAGCAAGTTACTTCCACGCAGCCTTCCCTGGCCTCTCAGACCAGATTAAGGGTCTTTGCTGTGAGCATCCCCAAGCTCAGATGTCTGGGATGGAATGAGCTGTCCACTGGTCTGGCCCCCCTCTCTTGATGGTGAGTCCCTTGAGGGGACACACTTTTGGGGCACTCAGGGGCCCAGCTCCTAACACAAACCCAGGCCATGGGGACTCTCAAGAAACACTGTTGACTGAATAACCTTAAGCTCAATAAAGATGGCTAGACTCCCAATACCCAAGGGGAGAGGAGGTAGGGGCTGCCCAGACAGGCCCTAGGAGTTCTCTCCCCTCCCAAGGCCACACACCATCTACTTTGTCACTCACAGCAAGGCCTCTGCTGTCCCTGAGTATATGGGGCTGTGGAAAACTGAGGAGGGTAGAGGGGCCACCAGGCCCCACAGGAACACCCAGAGGCCCAGCTGCTCCCAGGTCTCTATGTCTCTCCAGGCAAAGGTCTCTTGAAATCCTCAGGTACCATGAACTAAAAGATAGAGCCTTCTTACGGTCTGCTGCCCCATTTCTCTCTTCTTATATCCAATTTTCCAAACTATTGGATAATTTCTCCAGCTCTCATTCAATGTTGCCAAACTGATGCTCAGACCCCAACCAGTGGGGAGGGATACCTGGGTACCCAGTAGACAAGCCAGACTGCAGGCACCTCACACTTCAGGGTTGCCCTCTGGACAGAGCTTCTTCCTCTGAGAAGCTCCATTTCCATCAGCTGTGGGCCCAAAAGGACACAAAACCAAGCCCCCACCTCCCGTTGGCTGTCTCTGTACTTTGAAAGGGGGATCAACTCCCCAGAGAAATAGCTCCAAGACGGGTGCCACTGGAATGTCAATCTCAGTCTTCCCAGCTCTGAAATTGGCCTGAAGAGTGGGGTGGGAAACGTTACAGGTCTTTAGGGACAGAGACCCCATTGGTTTCTGGGCACAGCCCCTGCCCCACCTGAAAGCAGATTTCCTGCCGGCCCCTGGGTCAGCTCATCTTTCTTTTTTTTTTTTTTTAATGATTTTATTGTGTCATATGCTTTTTTTTAAAATATTTATTTATTTTCTTTATTTTTTTGGCTGTGTCAGGTCTTCGTTGCATGTGTGGGCTTGGCGTGCGGGCTTCAAAGGCTTCCCTCTAGTTGTGGTATGCGGGGTTTTCTCTCTCTAGTGTGGCATGCAGGCTTCAGGGCACATGGGCTCTGTAGTTGTGGTTCATGGGCTCAGTTGCCCCGTGGCATATGGGATCTTAGTTCCCCGACCAGGGATCGAACCCACTTCCCCTGCATTGGAAGGAGGATTCTTTACCACTGGACCAACAGGGAAATTCCCAGCCCATCTTTCTGTTAATGCTGTTCAGACCTCTTCCCCCCTGTGAAGGTTAACTGAAGACAATGCCTCCCTCTGTAAAAGGAGCTGGGGGTCTTCACCTACCCCCACCCCACCCCCAGCCACTATGGGGCAGAGTTTTCAGAGAATTTGCTTCATAACCAAGGTAGGGTGGGAGTGGGGAGTGGCTGCATAGAGGGAGCTCCCAAATTTCTCCTCAGGAAGGACTTCAGGTAGCAGTCTGTTTGCAAGGGAGCTGAGGGCTTTGCTTAAAGCTGCCTGTGCAGCCGCTGTTTGTACTTAAATAATACATTACAGATCAGTAAAAACAGCAAAGTTTTCCAAAAGTGCTTTACATAAAATGAAAACGCCAACTGCCCATATCAAAAAATTAATTGCTGTTATGATCATGATGGAGACTTTGTGGGAGCCATTTCAACCTCTTGGCTGGGTGTGAGGGCTGCCTGGACTGAATGAGCCCAAATCATTTGGAAATGTAAATCCACCTCAACTTCAACTGAAAAAAATATGCTCCGAGCCACAAAGCCCTGGGCTGGACCCGTGAGGGAGACAGATGTGGTGAATCCCTAGATCTGCCCTCTCTGGCTGAACACCAACTCACTGTGTGCCAGACACATCGGACACCCTTTGTCATCTTTTATGACCACCTACAAGGGAACACTGAATTACTGTATTTCCCCCGTTTTACTCAGATGAAGAAACTGAGGCTAGAAGATGCTCCGTAACAACTGTTGCCATTTTTTCAGTGCTACCTAGACCCTATACTGAGTGTTTCTAATTCATCATCTATTGACTCCCCGGTGTAGGCCCACTATACTAATGAAGAACCTGAGACAAAGTTGTTGCCCTCCCAAGAGCCATGTGACAGAAATGAGACATGGGGACTTCCCTGGCAGTCCAGTGGTTAAGATTCAGCGCTTTCACTGCTGTGGACCTGGGTTTGATCCCTGGTCGGGGAACTAAGATGCCGCACGCCACATGGCACAACAAAAATAAAGAGAAGAAATGAGACGTGAACCTAAATCCTGGCCTGTCACCCTCCAATCTCTGGGCACACAAAATATGTGTGATAAGGGTTCAGAAAGTAGGGCAAATAGAACTATGATGCATAAGAGATAAAGGGCAGCCCCCTTGCTTGTGGGAAAAAGCACATGACTTCACAGAAGAGGAAGAAGCTGAACAAAACCATGAAAAATGGTTAGGGTTTCAACAGAGATGGGGAGGCAGGGGACTCCAGGTGAAGCGAACCACACATGCAGAGGTTCTGAGGTAGGAACCTGTGCGGCATGCAGTCTGTGGAACGCAGGATTATGGAAAGTGGGTCAAGAGCAGGTAAGTGTGACACGATGTGGCCATAGGGAAGGCAGCGAAGATTAATGGCCCAGGCTGTGAGTTTGAATACTGGCTTTGCCACTAATCAGGTGTAAGACCTTGGAAAATTCTCTTCCCCTCTCCAAGTCTCAGTTTCTTTACCTGTAACATGGAAATAACAATAGTTGTTTAACAGTGTTGTTCTGAGGATTCAGACAGGCACTATGCCCAGCCTGAGGTTCTTGTGACTGGGCAATGGGGAGCTACAGAGGAACTCCTGGCAGAGGGATTCAAGCTGGGCTGGGAAACGACTGACCCCCAGCCGCCCCTGCCTAACCACAAAGGAGCCCTAGGGCTCAAAAAGAGAGAAAGCAGATCCTTGACTCAGGGCCAGCTGCCCCACCCAAGGTTTCTTTGACATCTCCTGTTTTATTTTTAAAGAAGAGTCTTGTGGGGGACTTCCCTGGTGGCGCAGTGGGTAAGAATCTGCCTGCCAGTGCAGGGGACATGGGTTCGAGCCCTGGTCCAGGATGATCCCACATGCCACAACTACTGAGCCTGTGCTCTAGAGCCCACATGCCACAACTACTGAGCCTGCGCCCTAGAGCCTGCTAGCCACAACTACTGAAGCCCACGCGCCTAGAGCCCGTGCTCTGCAACAAGAGAAGCCACTGCAAGGAGAAGCCCATGCACCGCAACGAAGAGTAGCCCCCACTCGCCACAACTAAAGAAAGTCCGCGCACAGCAACCAAGACCCAACGCAGCCAAAAATAAATTAAATTAAAAATAAAAAGAGTCTTGTAAATTCCCCTATAAGCAATCCAGGCTTGTTTCTAACGTATTAAATTGTAATATTAAATTACTGAACTCTCCCCCTAGTAAGAGAGACAGTCCAGGCAACAGAGCCATTTACTGAGCCTGCCCCCCAGCCGCCCACATAGCCAGGTCTAGGCTGAGCTGCTCAGGTGGCAGCAGTCAGCAGCCCAGCCTCATGAGGGGAGTGCTTGGCTGGGGGTTGCCTGCCTTTACATCTGCTGGTTCCTTCCCCTGAAATGCACTCTTCCTACCCCAGCCCCCAACAGCACTAGATTTTCAGAAAATTTGCTTCACAACTGATGGGTTATCCTCTTCCGAAACTCAAGTGTCAGCTTAACTGTCTCCTCTTCAGAGAGGTCTTCTCTGACCATGCTGGGTAAGTTGGCCATATCACCCTATCTCAATAGTCACCTAGTATTCTTGCCATCTAGTATTTTCTTATTTACCTATTACCAGTCTGTCTGTCTTACCCGACCAGAATGTCTGTTCTGTGAAAGCAGGATTTTTGTCTTGTGCACTATTGTGTCCCCACCTTGGAACAGTGCCTGGCACATAGCAGGTGCTCAATAAATACATACAGAAATAGGGAGGGAGGGGAGAAAAAATTAATAAAGAACAAAATCTGGGTTCTTCTCCCCAAGATTAGGAGACTCCTTTGAAGCCTCAATCATCCCCTCTGTGGAAGTGGGCAGGGTCCCTAGCCGAGGACCACCATGGCCACACAGTAGGATCCCTCCCCTCCCTGCAGTGTTGTCACTGGCCTGCCTCTGGAGCTGCCCTTCCCTTCCCCACACCCCAACTCAGAGTGACAGAAATTAATTTCCCTTTGGCATAAACTGATTTTGATGAGCCCAGTCCCTGGCGATTCATCACAGACCTCTCGGGGAGCACTGCAGGGAACAGCGGGTGGTGGCATGACTTATGGGCCTCGCAGCCCCAGACACCCAGCTGCTTCTGACGGCTCCGGACACCTCCAGTCCCCCTAAATCAGCTGCGATGGAAAGACCTGGAGAGTTGCCCAGACCGTCCTCCTGCTCAGCTGGTGCCCCTGGCAGGCGCCTCCCAGGTCAGGGGGCACAGGCTGCACGGAAGTAGGTGACTTCATCCAGGCTGACTCAGCCCCAGCCAGCCACTGGGGACTGCAAGAGGGAGGCGGCAGCAGTCCTCTCCAGCTTGGAGCTTTGGGGAGGGGGAATCCTCACCCTCCCTCCATCCCCAGGGCTTCCCCAAACCGGACTGTGCCCCTACCCTGCACCACACCACCATCCCAATCCACACTGACGTCCTGCAAATAGTCCAGGTCGTTGGCAGAGTGCTGGGCTGAAGAGGTCTCGGGCCCAGGCCCAATACCCCTCTCACCAGCCGGGTAAAATGGGCCAACGCAATAACCTCTGAGATTCAGTTTCTTCATCTGTAAGATGGGTATGGTGATCCTCGCTCCACCTACTGCTCAGAGGTATTGGACAAATCCAACTGATGCAAAAGGGTCTTAAAGATAGGAGAGTACCACGTGGCAGAGGGGACAGGAAGCAGGATAAGTGGGCCCCTATGCCACAGGGTCAAGACCAGACCTCTTATCCTGGCCTGAAGTGTCCTTAAGCAATGATCTGCCCTCCCTCTACCCACTCTCCCCCTCCACCCTCTGCCACCTTTAGCATCCTTAAGTTCCTCAGATAGGCTGTTCCCCTTCTACCTTCAGGCCTCTGTGGTTCTAGGCTGTCCTCAAATCCTAGAAGTCTTCCCTGACACCTTTTCTTCTTTGTCTGGCTAAATCCTACCGAACTCTAAGTCCTTGGCTTAGACATTACTTACTCGGAGAAACCTTTCCTAGCGCCTCAGTTAGACACTAGGGGCCCCGTGCCTGTGTCCCCACAGTCTAGCCATTCCTGTACGTTATCAGTTATCACCATTATCTCACACCTGCCTCTCAGTTATTGCCCTTGTTCTCACCTGTATCGCTCTGTCCCAGCCCAGTGCCTAGCACATGGCAGGTGCTCACTAATACAGGCTTATTTGAACTGAATTCCTGTGCCTATTCGTGCTGGCTGGCAGCGGCTGCCTGAAGCACTGGCTACACAAACACACATAAGCACCACGCCTATCCCAAAGTGAGGGTCCAGTACATGTCAACTGTTGACACTGCTGTTGCTATTGGGAGTTGGTTCTTGGGAATCTGCACCCTCTCCTTACCTGCCCCTGCCCTCAGTCACAGTGCCAGCAACCCAGGGGTGGGGAAGGTAACCAGGGAGGGCTTTTGTTCTGAAGTGACCTGAAGACACTTCCCTGCCTCTAGCAGAAAGAATATCCCCATGGGTATTCTCATCTGAGCAAGACCTCACTACCTTCTGACTTGCTTAGGAGACCGACTCCCAACACTCTTGAGTCTCAGTATCCTCATCTGTAAAATAAGAATAATTCCCACGCTGCTGACCTCACAGGACTGCTGTGAGGACCAAATTCAAAAGTGTGGAGGCAGGTGCTTGGTTCACCTTGACAAAGGATACACTTCATCATCCCCATCATGGACACACCTCAGCCACTGTCACCAAGGCCAGCATAGGGCTCAGCGTGTGGGGACCCCAGAATCAGTGCCATTACCAGCCATGGTAGGGTCTTACCCCTAGGCCTCCACCCTGAGACCCCATCCTCATATAACTTCAGGGCCTGCTGGGAAACCTTAAGAGCAGCATCAAACCTCCATGCCCCTCACTCTCTAGCTGTGTGACTTCGGGCAAGTCAACCTCACTGAACCTCAGTTTCTTCATTAAAAAATGTCGATGATGGGAAACTTCCCTGGTGGCACAGTGGTTAAGAATCCACCTGCCAATGCAGGGGACATGGGTTCGAGCCCTGGTCTGGGAAGATCCCACATGCCACGGAGCAACTAAGCCCGTGCGCTGCAACTACTGAGCCTGTGTTCTAGAGCCCACGAGCCACAACTACTGAAGCCTGCAGGCCTAGAGTGCATGCTCTGCAACAAGAGAAGCCACCGCAATGAGAAGCCTGCGCACCGCAACGAAGAGTAGCCCCCACTCGCCGCAACTAGAGAAAGCCCACACGCGGCAAGGAAGACCCGATGCAGCCAAAAATAAATAAATAAATTTATTTAAAAAAAAAAAAGAGGCAATGATGGGACTTCCCTGGCAGTTCAGTGGTTAAGACTCAGAGCTTCCACTGCAGTGGGCACAGGTTCGATCCCTGGTTGGGGAACTAAGATCCTACACGCCCCATGGCGCGGCCAAATAAATAAGTAAATGAATAAGTTGTTTTAAAAAAAAATGGCAGTGATGATGGTAGCTGCCTCCCAGACATCTCAGAAGGATTAAATGGGATAACCGGGTAAAGAATGCACTTGAGGGCCAGTAAGTGCTCGGTAACTGTTGCCTGTCACCGTCACCATCACCACCATCATCATCATCCCCATAAATGCTATAGCTACTCGTGAGGTATGATGCCCATGTTAATCCTGGTCCTCCTCTACCACAATAACTTCCAGAACCTTCACAACAAACTAAACTGCCATCCCCACTTCCTGGATGGACAAAGTGAGGCTCAGAAAAGCTAGTACTTTTCAGACTGAAAACTCCCTGAAGGCAGAGGCCATGTCTCCAAAGTCTGGGCTCCCTATGGAATTGAGGTTGTGCCTCTCCCTTCAGACTTTGTCTCTCTCATTGGTCCCGGGGGCCAGGTCTCCTTTTTAGCCCCCCACCCTAGCCAAGCTCAGAGGAGCAGGAAGAGGAAGCCCCCCTGCCTCCTCGCAGCAAGAAGAGGTTCAGGCTGTGGACAAAGGTCAGCACGGGGCCTGCCTGGTCCTAGCTGCCCCAGCTCATGCAGGGAAACCTCGTGACTGCCCCCCTTCCCCCACACAGGCTGCAGCTTCCCGCCTGACTGGGCTGAGCGCTTCAAAGCCAGCAGCCTCTGAAATGAGGCTGCAGCATCTGAGATGGCAGCTAGTGGCGGGGGAGTCAGGCAGCGCCCCCGGTCCCCTGTGTGTATCTCCAGGCACTCCTGTCAATGGTGACTTGCCGTGCAGTGTTGGCCACGAGGGTCCTGGGAGATGGCTTTGGGTGTTCATATCATGGCCGAAGGAGCATTAAAGCTACCAACATGCCAGTGAGCCAGGGGTGTAAAAGGCCAACTCCTTCATGCAAGCAGGCACTGGACACCCAGGTGCTGATGGGAGAGAGGGAGCCATGGGGAGTGACCACCAGGACACACACATGTACACACACTCTGCACCACATAGTAGGATGATACTGTGGCCTCTAACATTCCAGACCCAGGATCAAATCCTGTTTCCCCTATTTCCTAGATGTGTGAACTTGGGTAGCACTATGGAATTATGTTCCACCCAAAATTCATATGTTGACTCCTTAACCCACAGTATCTGAGAATGCAATCTTATTTGGAGATAGGGCCTTTACAGAGATAATCAAGTTAAAATGAGGTCATTAGGGTGGGCCCTAAACCAATATGACTGGTGTCCTTACAAGAAGGGGGAATATGGATACAGACACACATAGAAGGAAGATGATGTAAAGAGACACAGAGAAGACTGTCACCTACAAGTCAAGGAGAGAGGGCTAGAACAGTTCCTTCCCTCACAGCCCTCAAAAGGAGGCTGCCGGTACCTTGATTTTAGACTTCTCGTCTCCAGAACTGTGAGACAATAAACTTCTGTTGTTTAATCCACCCAGTCTGTGGCACTTTGTTAGGGCAGCCCTAGGAAACTAATACAAGTAGTGACTGTTTCTCAGAGTCTCGGTTCTCACAGCCCTGAACAGGAGTTATAATAGTACTTGTGTCATAGGTTGCTACGAGGCTTAGATGAGATGCTACTTCTAAAGACAGCACTTAGCACCGGATTAGACACTCAGCATGTACTCAATAAATGGTGGTTGCTTTTACTATTATGGTTATTGTTCACTTATACATTCCTGTATACGCTTACATATTTACTCATCTATTCCACGTAATACTGTATTGTACACCTTCCAAATACCAGGCATGTGGGCCCTGAAGTCGAACAAATCTCTGTCCTCCGGGTACTTGGCAATGATCAAAGATAGAACTACCCTCAGGGAAAACAGAAAATCCACATACACACAAATTAGCTGATGGGAGAGCAAATGCTTAGGGGTTTGCCCATGTGTGCGTACATGAGTGTTAATGTGTACATATGTGTGTACACAGGTGTTAATGTGTGTGTGAGTGCATCAGGATACTGTGTGCACATGCATGTGCATCTGGGAGCACAAGCGTATACTAGTGTGAATTCATGCAGAAGTGTACATATGTGTTGCACGTGTGTTTTAGCATGTGTGTACACAAATGTTCATGGGTACATGAATGTACATGTGGGAGCATGAGAACATACGGGCCAGTGTGTGTCCGGATGAGTGTGGCTGAGCAAGGGCAGATGTGTAGGCAAGTGTGTGTGAGAACAGTAGGGCCCAAAGCTGGTGCCCTCTACTGCCTACAGCCCAAGAAGGAGCTCTGAGAGGTCATCTCAGCCATCTGCCAGCCAGCCTCAAATAGACACATACCCCTTCCCCACGTCAGACTTGAATGCTCTCGTGCCCAGGGACCATCCCAGAAGCCTCCCCAGTGCTTAGCCCTGGTTTTCAGGAAGTCCTTTCAGCATACTAACCACAATCCCTGAGTGACACTTCTGAAACCAGTAGTCCCAAAGCCACGGAATGAAACAGACATCATTCCAGGCACATGTTGGTCGTATGTCCTCATTCAGCTCCAACCTGCCTTACCAAAGAGGGAGGTGGGCTCCTCCATCCTCAAAGATCTCTCCAATTTGGGTATCCTAGTCCAATCCTATTTCTGCCCCCAGAATGCCCAAGGTCAATACTGCCTGTCCCACCACCATCCCCTGGCAGGGAAGAGGTGCTAAGTTACCTGGCCTCTTTCCCACTATCACAGGATCTGATGCTTGACAAAGAAGCATGGGTGGACATGGGTCTAGGGTGGGGCAAGCCCTCAAACACTAACCAGGCCAGTGCCCAATGGGCATCTGGAACTGTTGGAGCTGTGAGAGGGCGATATTTCCCAAGGTTGAAAAAGGACTAAAGCACCAGGGCTTGTGGTGGGGAGACCCACAGATGAGGCCACCCCCAGGGGACTGACTCCCACCCCATACCCACTCTTCCCTGCCCAAGACTTGGTTAGGCCCTGAAGGACCAAACTTAGGGAGCCAACAACATTTGGGCCAGACTCTCTGCCCCCAAAACTAGTGTCTGAACCCCAGACCTGAGTTCCAGTTCTGGTTCTAATAGTGATAACAGCAATAATAAAGGTTCACATTTATCACGCACTAAGTACCTGGACCTGTGCTCACACTTTCCACACACTGTGCCATTGAGGCCACACATTGTTTCAGTGAGGTTAGAGACTATCAGCGTTACCCCATTTTACAGCTGAGGAAAGCAAGGTATAGTTTAGCTCACCCGCCCTATGCCAAGGCATGGTTTAGCTCAGCATGCAGCTGATTCGTAGCAGAGCCAAGAGAGCCCACACTCTTAACCACGAAACCCCTACCTCAGAGAGTGACCCTAGACAGCCCCTTCTCCTCTCTCCATCTCCCAGTCTGTACAGTGCGGGTGCTAACTGCCATGACCACCGAGCTCTGTGGGACTCCCAGCTCTGACTCCTGGGTGAGAGCCAGGGCGCTGACCCCTAGGGTCTTGTGAAGCATGCAGATGACAGGACCACCCTAGATCCACTGAATCAGACTCTCCGCATACCGCAACCCCTCCCTCCCCACATCTGCAAGCTCACAAGGTCGAATGATCTACAGTGAACCAAGGTTTGAGAACTCCTGGGGTGGTGGGATCCCTTGGCAGGAAGAAACGTAGGGGAAAGTGGAAAGCTCCCTTAACTCAAGCCCTGCTAGGGGAACCTCAGGGGCTGGGGACGCTCTGAGGTCTGGCTACCACTCCTTTCTCATCCAAAGCGCAACTCCTCCTCTGATGGGGAGAAGATTAGTAAATTCTAGAGGTGCTACCCATCACGGGGGGTGGGGAGAAGGAAGAAGTGGATTCTGCCCCCTAATCATCTCTCCTTGCCATCCCTGAGCCAGACAGGTACAAGGGTCTGAACAGATGCCCCTGTAAAAAACTTGAGTGGGGTGGGAACAACTAGCATAGGCGAGGGAGGGGGAGCATGGGGGTGCTGGAGAGGCAGGCAGTTAAGGTGGGAACCGCACAGACAAAGGCTGACCCCAGCCAGGCCTACTGGCCAGCCAGCTCATCCCCACCCCCCTGCGGCAGGCAGCTTGGCAGAGCTGAGCACCAGCTTCTCGATCCAAACCGAGTTCCCACCAAGCGTGCTTAATGCAGCGGCGGTGACATTTCTGCCGTCAGAGGCAAAAACAGGAACTCGGCCATTTTGTTGAAGGGCGCCCAGAGTGCGGGGCGGGAGACGAAGGAGGGGGGGTTTCAACTCCTGCACCCACCGCCCTAACCACCCACTCCTGCCTCTGCCTGGTGCTCCAGCCAAAAGGTCACAAAACTAGGGTCACCAGCCAGACAAGGAAGCTGCTGCAGAACTCTCACCCTCTTGTACAGGTGGGGAAACTGAGGCCATAACGCTGACACTAGCCAGATCTGGAGATGGTAAAAGGAGGAATGGAGAGAAGCCCCGAGGAGGGTGCCTTAAGGAATGCTCAGGTGGGAGCGCCAGTCTGAGGAGCCAGAGAGCTGAACCCAGCGGGCCGCAATGACCAGTCTCAAAAGAGCCTACACACCTGGCCCCCCAACACTGGCGCGCCCTCAGGAGGGCGCTCGCGGCATCTCTAATCGTCCAAGCAGTGAGAGGGTTAAGCTTCCTCGCGGTACTTGCCGCAGTAAGTGGAAAGGAAAGAAGTGTCAACTCTGTTCTCACCACAGCGGGGCTGTCGGATGGCACCTCCCCCCCGCCCCGCGCACCCCGCCCCGCCGGCTCCCCCGCCCTCCCCTCGGAGCGCGCGCGCAAACACACCTCCCACCGCTTTGCCCAAATTATTTTCGATCCCGGGAGACTCCGGATGCCAGACGCGCTCCGCAGCGGCGGCGGCAGCGGCCGCGCCTGATTCATTGCGCCAAAGCTGCAGATGCGACCTCCCGCCTGCGCCCTGTGCCCCGGCCCGCGCCGGGCTGCGTGCGCGCCTGGAGAGATGGGGGGGAGCGGCAATTTGTAGGCGCTCCCCCCTCAAGAGGCGGGCCCCGGTCCCCCGGGGCCGGGTCCCCAGTCCCCAGCTCCCCGGGCTGCGCTAATTAGCTTCTTCCGGGGGCGCCACGCGGCGTGAGGGGCGGCAATTTCCCGGCTGGGCTGCGGGGGAAGCACTCCCACCGCCTGGGAAGGTGAAATGGGAAACTCGATTCAAAGAGAGCTTTCCTCCCCCCCCACCCCCCGCTCCCGCCTAGCGCGGTAGAAAACGGGTTTGAAATTCCTCCTCTCTCTTTTTTTTTTTTTATTTATAGTGCACCGTCTCCATGGAAACCGCGGAGGAGGTCACGGTAGCTGGGCCCCCGCGCGTCACCCCGCGCCTCGCCGGCTGCAGGCGCCAGGATTGCTGCCTCCCAGGCGCCGCGGCCCGCGTGGACTCTACTCCGAGTTCCCCGCCCCCGCTCCACTCCGCCCGCGGCTCAAGCCATATGACTCTGCCGGGTCCCAACCGGGAAGGGTGAACCTGGACACCAGTGCGCTAGGCTATACCTCTGTCCCCGGGCTCTGGCACGCGGGAATGCTCCAAGACACACGTGCCCAGCTCCAAGACGGGAACACGTGCGGCGAGACGCCGCCAAAGGGCTTCCTGCACCAGTGAATGCCCCGCAGGATCGACCTATATAGGCGCACAACTCCAGAGCTCTCTGCTAAAGCAAGACCACCTATAGTTAAGAACCCTGAAGTCCGCCTGGGTTATCTTACTAGCTATGTGACTTCGGGCAAGTCACAACCTCTCTGCGTCTCGGCTTGCTCATCAGCAAAATGTAATTGTCGTGTGGCTTGAGACAAAGTACGTGAAACGTTTAACACTGTTTGGCACGTGGTTCTGAAAAATGGTAGCTGTCATTGAGGTTATTTTTTTACGGACTGGGAAAGCCAAGGCCCAAAAGGCATTGCTCAAGGGCGCGGTCAGCCTGAAGGCTGAGAGTTGCACCTTGAGAGCTTCCCAGCACCTCAGCCTAGACTCTGGCAGGGGGTTGAGGGGACACGTGCCGGCTTTGCTGGGCCTGGGCCTGCCTGGGGCGCGACGGGCGGGACCTCCTGAGCTAGCCACATCCGCACCCGGAACCCTGGAAACGGGACTCCCCGCGGTGTGCGCCCCACCCCCCTCCTGCCCCAGCACCATTAGCAACGGGCCTGCCTGCCCTCCCTCCCAGGGCTGAGGCCGCACCTGCCCCACCGGATGGCCGCCCCGGGGCCAGGCCGTGCCCCCCACCGCGCACACTTCCTCCCGGACCTCCAGCGCCCCGTCGAGCGCGCAGGGGGAGGGGAGCCGGCCGCCCCGGCCCCGCCAGCTTCCCACAGCCTGAGCAGCCCGGAGCCGGGGAGGCAGGAAGTCTCAGAGCCGGGGCGTGGAGGCGGAGTAGGGGCAGGAAGTTGGGGGTGACTCTCCCAGAGACCCCAGACAGGGCCCCGGCGTGGGAGCGGGGTGGGCGGGCGCGTAGGGATTAAGGGCTCCCCACACACACACCCCTTTTAGCCTTAGGCCACGTGACCCGGCCGGAGCACCCTGCTGGGTGAGGGCGAAGGCCGCTACCTCTGCCGACCCCCAGCAGCGCGCACTAGGAGGGAGGGGCAGCCTTTGTCTACTTTGCCGCAGAGGCAGCCCCCCACAACCCCTCCCCCACGCGCCCCGCCGGGCCCTGCACTGCCCGGGTTTTCCATCCGGCCCGGCTCGGCTCGGCAGCTGTCAGGGGACCGAGCTGACCTTCGCGAGCAGGGAGTTTCAATTAGCCGCAGATCAGATAAGCGGGCGGGCCAGCCTCTCCGGGCACCGCGGGGGCGCAGCCCCGCCCCCGCCACGCCGCGCCAAACGCGCTCCAGATGGGAACAAAGATGAGGACGCAGCTCCACCTGCCTCCCCGGGGAGGGGGGAACTGGAGGCCCCACCGGGAGGAGCTTGCCACCGGAGGAAGGGGTTGCGCACCCTCCCCTGCCCGTCTAGGATCTCATTCCGGGGCAGTGGTCTAGTCAAAACGATCTTTGCAACTCGCCTTGCCTCCTGCACAGCGGAGAGGTGCCTGCCACGCTGACCTCATCTCCAGGCGGGCATCGTGCCCTCCCTCCCCTGGAGGGAGTCTTTTGCCATCGCTGATCTCATCCAGAGCACTCCCTGGGAGGCTGAGAGAAGGAGACAGAGCCCAACAGAGAAAGGAAACTGAGGTAGAGACGGACTGGACTGCTTGATTCAGGTCACACCAACCACAACATTCTTTCAGATGTTTATCGAGTGCCTACTAAGTACCAGGCGCTGTTTAGACTATGGGGACATCAGCCTCCTAGAGCTTACATTCTAATTCAGGGAGACAGACCATAATCAAGTAAACAAATAGGTGAACAAGATCGTTTCAGAGAGTCTGAAGAGCCATGAAGATATTAAAATAGGTCATGTGAGCCCGATTTCAGAGAGGGGACCATGTTAGCTATGGTAGTCAGGGAGGGCCTCTCTGAGGAGGTAACATCTGAACTAAAACCTGAAAGACCAGGAGGAACCAGTCAAGCAAAGGAGAGGGTGTGGAGCATGCCACTGTGGACATGACCTTAGGCCCAAAGAGGAAGCAGATAGAACAGGGCTTTGCAGACCAGGTGAGGGGTCAGGGTTTATGAAAAGTACAACGGGAGCCTTTGGTAGGTTCTAAACCGGGAGTGACATGGTCTGACTTAAATTTTTAAAGATCCCTCTGGCTATTGTATAGATCAGAGGAAGGCAAAGGTACAAGACAAAGACCAGGGAGGAGGGGAGAGGATGGGGGTGGAGGGGGGGCTTTCTGCAGTAGTCATATATTTGGGCTGATGAAGTGGATGTGGAGGTGAGGTGAAGCAACAGAAGCTTGGTGAGAGAGGCAGGACTTGAACCTAGGTCAGCCTTTGGGAGCATGGAGGGGCTGCTTAGAGGTGAAGGGTAAAGTTGTGGAGCAGGAATGCCAGGGTTCAAATGCTGGTACAGATATTTTCCAGCTGAGTGACCTTGGACAGGCATCTCTATCAATATTGTCGAGCATTGTAAAAGGAAAAGGAGATTGCCATTGTAAGGTTTGAATATGACATCTGAAAAGTGTTAATCACAGAGCCTGGTAACGAGTAGGTGCTCAATAAATTTGGGCTATTATTATGGGCACTGTGGTTACTACCCCGTCCCCTCGCCCCCACCCCCATCACCACCACCTGCCTCTTTGTGTCAGGACTATCCCCTGGCCTTCCTAACCCACCTCTGGCCTTGTTTTCATTTGCTGAGGGTAGAAACTCTTCCTCCTCTCCCCCCTGCCCCACACCTTTGTCTGGAGGGGAGTTGGGTGGGGATCATAGGGAAGGGACTAACCCAGTCCTTGTTCACTAAACTGACTGCTGGGATCACTCCTCATCCAGGACCCCAACTCACCATCCTGGGGTAACCCTCTGAGCCCCTCAGTGGTCTCCATAGGGGCCTGCCCTCCCTGCCCGCCAGAGGAGTTGAGAGCATTCAGTTATCATTCATTCAATCGATTGAGTGACCCTCCAGGCTAGGCTGAGATGGGGACAGAGAAAAGCACACCCAGGCCCTGCCCTCAGGCAGATACTTGGAAGAGTCCATTGTGGTTAGTTAGGGAACGTTGTGCTGTAGGAGCTTAGAGCAGGGCCAGAGAGGGTGGAGGGGCCCCTTTGGGGCAGCAGTTACTACAGTCACAACTCCCACCTATGGAGCCTCTACCCAGGGCCAGTCACCATGCCCTGGTACATACATGTCATTGAGTCCTTACAACCACTCAGTGAGGTCCGTACTATTACAATCCTTAATTTATGAGCAAATAAACAGAAACTTCCAGAGGTGAAGTGCCTTGCCCAAGATCACATGGCAATTAAGTGGTGGAACTGAGAATAAAACCCAGGTCTGGCTGAGGCCAGAACAGGAGAATTTAAACATTCTACTGCCTGGTCTCATGTTCTATTAAATGCAAGGATGTCTCTGAAAGGCCTTCAGCCGAATCCCTGTGGTGATGGATCTTGCCCTTACTTCACTCAACTTCCCTATGCCTGAGTCTATCTAAACTCTCAGGAGCCCAGCCTGATGCCAGGTATACAATAGATACTCAAGCACTGCTTGAATGTAGCTTCCTCTTGACAAAGTCGTGTTGATGCCTACCCTCATCTCCACACCTCCCCTTGGGTTCTCGGGCCCCTATATCCCATTTCAGAGCCTGTCAGTGCTGATGACTAGAAAAAGAAAAGTTCTAGTTTGCATAATATTTGCATCTGCTTTGCATGCTGTTCACATAACATCAAAATACACAAAGGTCTGGTCCTGGTACCCTATTCCTCCTCTTGGCATTCCTCCCCAACCCCCTGCAACCTGCTGACCCAGAACAGGGGGTGAGGGTTTTGGGTAGTACTCATTTAGGGTCCACCTAACCTTATCTATTTCCAACATTATAGGAACAGAGATGGGAAGATTCCTGTCTACCCTCACCCCCCACCCTCCCCTCCATCCCTTCCTGGGGGAATTCTGGGTCAGGGCAGGGGCTGGGCTTCAAAGGTTGGGTAGAGAAAATGATAAGACATGTGACTGAAGGCACTGTGGGCAGGGACCACTTCAGGGTGTCAGGTACAGCAAGGGGAGAGGAGAAGAGGGAGGCAGACGAGGGCTGAATAATGTCAGGCCTAAAATGCCAGGCTGGGTAGCCAGCACCTTGACAGGCAGGAGAGGACATGAAAGGTGGAAGCACACTGGAGGAGGAGGTTGCCACCCTGGCTTATAGCTCACATCTTAGCCCTGCCCTGGGGTATGCAAAGTGCCAGGCCTGTGTGAAGGCCCCCAGTGCAGCATCAATTCCATGCACCCACCTCCCTGCACAGTATGTTAGGTTCTGCCTCTGTGATAGACTGAATGTTTGTGTCCCCCCAAAAATTCATATGTTGAAATCCTAACCCCCAATATGATAGTATAAGGAGGTGGGGGCTTTGGGAGGTGATTAAGTCCTGAGGGTGAAGCCTTCATCAATGGGATTTGGGCCTTTATGAAAGGGAGCCTAGAGAGATCCCTTGCCCTGTCCACCATGTGATGACACAGTGAGAAGATGGTGTCTATGAACTAGGAAGCAGGTCTTCACTGGACACTGAATTTGCCAGTGCCTCGATCTCGGACTTCCCAGTCTCCAGAACTATGAGAAATAGATGTTTGTTGTTTAAGCCACCCAGTCTATGGGATTTTTGTTACAGCAGCCCAAATGGAGTCAGCCCCCATACCCAGGAGAGGCTCCATAGGGTGCTCACAGCTGAGCTCCCAGAGGCCACCTGGTGTGGCCTCTCCCAACCCCTGGCCTCTTCCTGTGTGTGCCCCTGTCACTGGCCTATGCTCTGCTGAGACCTTCACGTTCATCCCCACATCCCTTACACTTCTGATGTCACACAGTCCTGGGCGTAATTCCAGCTACCGTAACTTACAGTCACACAATCTCCTTGAGCCTCAGTTTCCTCATCTCAAATGGAGATAATACCAACTGTCAAAGCTTCTTGTAAGAATTAAGTTGGGTGAAGTCCCTAACAGAATACCTGAATTTCATTTATTTAATCATTCTCTATTTGAGTGCCTTCCATGTGCCAGGCATTGTTTTAGATACTGGGGTTTCAGCAGTAAATCACAGAGATGAGGTCCCCAGTTCTCAGGGGTTTCCATTCTAGAGAGGGAGAATGAATATAAACCACAAATATATATTTCACATTGTGACAAATGCTGTGAAAGTATAAATAGGATAATGTAATAGGGTGACATAACAGCACGGCTGGAGGCAGCAGTGGGTGGGTGGTTTTCGATAAGGTGGTCAAGGACTTTATCTCTGAGGTATCATTTGAGCTGAGACCTGAATAACGAGGAGTCAGTCATGCTAAAAGGCAGAGGAAGGGTGTTCCAAGGAGCAGAAACAGCAAGTGCAAAGGCCCTGAGGCAGGAAGAGCTTGCCCTGTGGGGAGGCTGGTGTGGTGAGAGCAACGGGAGCAGGTAGGGCAGAGGTGTGGGTACTGGGGGCCCTCGAGGACCTTGGAAGGAGTCTGGCTTGAATTCCAAGGGCCTTAGAAAATCACTGGAGGTTTTCAGCAGGCATGTGCTAGGAAGTGATTTACACAGTAATTGCTCAATAAAGGCTGGCTGTTGCCATTATGAATAATAATAATAATATAAAGCCCAGAGAGGAATAGCAATATGCCCAAGGTCACAGAGTCCCCATCCCACAGCCCCTTCCTCCTTTGATTGGCCTTCCCCCTCCCCTAAGGAGCCCTGTGGATCAGCCCCAAGCCTGGTGGGAAGGAGGTGAGGGCAGCCTCCCTCCCCTCATTCCCGCTCCTTCCCTCCGGCCATTTCCCGTGCTCCCGGCGCCTGCGCCCCAATTAGCCAGCGAGGCTGACGGCCTCGGCTCCGAATGACAGACACCTCCTGTCACCCCCTGACGGGCGAGGAGATTAACTCTGAGCGGCACCGGCTCTAAGGGACGACGACGACAGGGAGGGGAGAGGAAGGGGGAGGGGATGACCAAGCCTCCCCCCACCAAGAGTCCCCAGTGCCTTGGAAGGAAGGGGGGCTAGAGGGGGCCCCTGATCGCAGAGAAGAGCGCTAGGAGGCTGGGGAGGACCACCCCACTCTGCTGATTGGCTGCTCCAGCTGGGGCCACTGCCCCAACCGCCAGCCTCAGCTGCTCTGAGGGCAGGGACCTTACCATGCCTGTGGGGCTTCACAACTGAACCCTCAGTTCTGGGCACAGAGTGGGTGCCCAGTAAACATTTATGGACTGACTGTACATTCTTTTCATGCAGACTCATTCAATCCTCACAACATCCCCATTTTAAAGAACAGGAAACTAAGGCTCAGAGGTGGAGGGACTGGATCACACAGATGGCCTAAAATTTGAACTGAGGCTGCCTGATGCCAAAGCTAGTGTCTAACCGCTGGAGAATATCACTCCTCTCCCTAGGAGAAGACAGCTCTTGCCACTTAGGAATTTACAATCCACTATGGGGCAATGAGACACAAGCCCTGGAAAAGGGAATTAACACAGCAGTTCTGGGCATAGATGCTGAGTGCCAGGCTGGGGGTCAGAAGTTCCAGGTAACATTCCCAGGGGAGTAGAGCCAGGAGACATGGGTACAGAATGGAAGTGAATTTCCTAGAGGAGAAAAGGTGAGCTGGACCTCTTAACAGAGGTATGACTAGTCAGAAAAGGACAAGAGGACGGTATTCCAGGCAGAGCATTGCACAGGCAAAGGCCTGAAGGCAGAACTGGGCAAGGCATGCATTAACTGGTCAGGACTTCAGGTTGCAAGTGACAGAAACCCAACACACACTGGCTTAAGCAAAATTAGAACCTATTGGTTCATTCTGAGGCTCTTGATCCTTCAAGAGCAAGGATCAGTTTCCCTTTCTGAGCTTCATTCATGGATAGCTGTCCCCAAGTGGTAGCAGCCTCAAATTCCCACAACATATTAGACAACTGCCACCCCATAATTCCAACCAAAGCCCTGGGGTTCAACCTGATTGGCCAGGCTCATCCCTGAACTAATCACTGTGGTCAGGGAAGAGGAGTCTGCTGATTGGCCAGGTCCTCCAGCACCAGGAGTGGGTGGAGTCCCTCTAGAGCCCTAAGGGTGGTGGGGGGAGGATAAAGGTGGTCCCTGGAGTGGGGAGGCACCTGGGGCCAGTCAGCACCAGGGCTCCCGATTTCCAGGGCTAGATTCTGGGTCCTGGATGACTCCTCCATGGGCAGCCTGAGGACCTCCACTCTCCCCAGTTCCGAGAGTTCCTACCTGTATAGACGACATCTACCAGCCCAGCTCTGGCCAGGTGAGAGGGGGCTCCAGGAAGCCTCTTGATGTAGGACTGGAGGAGCCTGAGGGTTCCCCCTGCCCAAGCTTGCTCCGATGGCTTGGATGTCTCCATGGGCCTGCCTGATCTCTCCACTCATCCTTCACCCTTAGTCCAGCTGTTTCCCCTAGAGTTTGTTTCATTATCAGGGTCTTCAGTTGCCTTTTACAAAGTCACCAGCTCTGACTGCCAAGAAGAGCAGCCTTGCAACAGGAAAGGCTATGGCCAAGTTCCAGGAAGGACTTCTAGGGAGAGAGTGTTCCACCCTGTAGCAAGGGATGGGCATGACTGTCAGAGTTAGGAAGGAAGAGAACAGGCAACAGCTGGGCCAGCCCCCCAGGTTAGAGTGATAGCTGTAATAGCTCATCCTAGAGCTAATGACTCTGGAGGTAATGAGCTCCTTTCACCAGGAGGAGTGGGGGAGGCACTGTACTTTTGGCAGTCATGCTCAGTGTTTGGAGCATGGACTTGGAAGTCATTTTGACAGAGATTTGAATTCTGGGTCAGCTGAGTGACTTTGGGCTGGCGCTCTCCAGTCTTGGTTTTCTCATCTGTAAAATGGGGATAACGCAAGGCCTACCCTCAAGAGGTAGCTAAGTTCAAATGAGATATTGCATCCAGGTGCTGCCACCACTCCTCGCACAGAGACTCTTCCATAAAGGGGCAGCTGTTACTACTAATATTCTAGCTCTGTCCAAGACTGGCCCTTAGCCTAGAGCCACCGGCAACTCTTTCTGGACCTCAGTTTCTCCATTTGTACTTCCAGCCCTCTCACTCCTCGGGTGGGTGACTTGGATGATCTCACTGAGGAGAGGACCCCTCCCACATCAGTCAATCCCTGTGTGTTAGGGTGGGGGGGTGGAGGAGGGAAGGCGGCAGGCAATGCCCAACCAACGATTTCACCAGGCTGGGCAGGCAGCGCCAGGCAGGCGGGAGCTGGTCAGGTTTTTAATTGAACGCGATGCAAATGAAATGTAAATACCATGCAAATAAGCTCTTGCCAGGAGGCGCTGGGCTGGGAGCAGAGGGAGCAGGGAGGGGACTGCTGAGCAGGGGCCCTCCCCTGTCCCCCTTTCTCTCTCTCTCTGTGGCTACCCACGCCCCTGCCCACCCTCTGGTGCCGCCCACCCAACCAGGCCATTACATTCTGGGAACAGTGGGCACTGCATTCCCCCCAGAGCCCCCTTCCAGATCTACTTCCCTAACCCTGTGGCTCCTGGTGGTGGTGAAAGGGTGCTCAAGGAGGAGCCAGGGAACCTGTGGATGGGGCTAGGCTGACACAGACACTCACAGTCACACAGAAAGATCCATGAAGACATAGATGGGACACACAGATATAGACATGCAGGAACTCACCTTTCCCTCCCAAGCTCCCCGCAACACTGAGACCCACACAAACAGCCAATCACACATAAATATACAAAATTGCACATTCAGTCACAAATACAGTGACACAAACAGCCCCGGTCATAGGGGCACACGCGCGTGCGCGCGCACACACACACACACACACACACACACACACACACAGAGTAGTCTGCCTTGCCATGAATACTGCAGACTGAAGTCCCTGTGCTGGCCTGAGGTCAGGGCTGGGAGTGGGGGGACAGGCACCCTGTGTGGTCAGAGCCTGGTGGTCTGAATGAGACCAGATGGGCTGTACGGAGTGAGGGAATCCTTCCCGGTGGCCTGGGCCCTTTGCCCACCCCCTATCCCAAAACACATCACCATACCCCAGGACTCATAACCACTAGACAACCCCAGGTGTTGGTCTATCCCCAAGTCCTGAGGACCTGAGCCCCATCCTGGGATTTGGAATCCTCCTATGATTCCATAGCCCCCCTCCCCCTTGAGGCAGCCAGCCATTTGGGGGAGGTTGGCCCAGGTGACAGGGCTTGATCTGCTAGGGCAGAAATCCATCCCCACCTTGCCAAGGGGTAGGGGATGAAGCACAGAGGACTGGGGGAAAGGCTGAGCCGTCTGTACAAACCTCCATTCCACCCAGGATCCACATCTGGAGGTGGTTCCAGCTCCCCCCCTGAAGTGACTCACGCCCCACATTTAACTCTCATTAGCGCCTCTGAGCCCAGCTGGGAGGGACAACCGCCAGCTTCCCCCAGCAGACAGGGAGCTCCGGGTGGGCCGCCCTCGCAGCCTCAGTTTCCCCCCAGGGGTCTGGCCCAGCGACAGGGGCTGCGTGGGAGAGCAGTGGTTCATAGTCCCCTTAGTCTGAGCTGGGCCTGTCCTCCACCCCACGGAATGGGGGACTGGGTGTGGCCTCTTCCAGGAACCCCAGCCCCAGTCCCCTGCCCAAGCCCCACCCCAACCAGGGCCCGAGGGTCCGGAAGGAGCAGGAAGGAGGGGAGGGGGCAGATGGCTCTGGATCTGAGGCCACAGAAGTTGCGATGATCCTGCCGCCAGTCCGGCCCAGGCGCTCCAAAAAACAAAAACAAAAACAAAAAACAAAAAAAACAAAGCTCCTCCTCCGTCAGTTCCTTACACAGGGCGGGGGTGGATGAATGGGGCCAGAGAAGCAGAGGGACGCGGCCAAGGACCCATGGCCCTTTAGGGCCTCCTTCCTTCCTTCCTCCGCTTCACAGGCTGGACCTTGCTCTTTAACACTGCTGCGTTACTCCGTCAAGGTGCACTGGGCGCCGTGGGCGCGGGCCTCCGGGAAGCCATGCCTAAGACCCCCACCCCGCCCCGGGAGGGGCCGTTCCGCGTGCCTCCACCACACTCCCTCCCTCTCTTCCCCTCTCCGTGGGAAGGAGGCAGCTGGGGCGGGGGTGGCCGCTGGAGCGTCTTGCCCGTGTGATCGTGCCGAGCCGGGAATTCGGGGCCATGTGGGAAAGACATTAGTGCCGGCCGCCCTGCCAGCCAGGAATGCGCCCCCCGCTCCGCAGCCGCCGCCTGCCTGGCCCAGAAATGGTGACTCACCCGCTCCGTGTTCGTGTTCCCACCCCCTCATCGCGCACCCTCCACAGCCCTCCACAGCCCACCGCAGGCCTGGCCGCGGGCTTTCCAGCCTCCCTGCCTTTGCTCCAACTGGTCCTGCTACCTGCCTAGCGTGTGGCTCCAGTCTCTACCAATCTCATAATACTGAACCAGATCGCACCTCCTGGGGAAACCTAAGACCCCCTCCCCAGGCCTGTCTATTCTCTAGAGTCTTGCTCTGGTTAAACACTTTTTTGAGACTTAGCCCCTCAGGCTGTCTCCCTCGCTCCAGAATGACTCACCTCTGGGCCCCCACACCCATCACAGAGCCTGAAGCACACAGCAGGTGCAGAAAAAAGAAGGGAGTCAATGTAACCTGTTAAGTTTGGGAAGCAGAGCACTGAGAGGGGAGTGGTGTTCGTCCAGCTTCCCCTCTGTGACCTTGGAATAGTAAACAGTGCCACCTACCTCATAGGATATGTGACCCTGGATCCCTTATTCCCCTTGTCTGAGCCTTGCTTTCCTCCATCTAATACAATAAGGATAATAATACCCATCCTGCTTGCTAGCAGGGGTGGCCTGTGCAGAAGCTTTTGTCTGTAATGTCCTCAGCTCAGGGTCTGCTGCTGGGAGGGACCCAATCACGATGGTGGTAGTGACATTACTAGTAATCACAGTTATTTAATGAACACCTACTATGTGCCAGCCCTAGGCTAGGTACTTTCTAGAAATTATCTCACATCACCCCTGCCTCAGTCATGTGAGGGTAGGTCCTGTTATTCTTCTTTTACAAATAAGGAAACGTTGAGGTTTGGTGAGGGGAAGGCACTGACTCAGGAATCCCACACCCAGGGCTCTGGTTCCAGCACCCTCAGAGCTCTTGAGAGCCCATGCAGGAGCAACCCCTCGGTCCGACTCTTCCGAACACCAAACTGGGCTCCAGTAGGTAATCCCTTGCAGCTCCCACCCCCGTTGGAACCTGATAACCAGCCTCCCACCTCCCCCAGATCCACCTCTCATAACTTTTTTTTTTTTTTTTGCGGTACGCGGGCCTCTCACTGTTGTGGCCTCTCCCATTGCGGAGCACAGGCTCCGGACGCGCAGGCTCAGCGGCCATGGCTCACGGGCCCAGCCGCTCCGCGGCATGTGGGATCTTCCCGGACCGGGGCGCGAACCCGTGTCCCCTGCATCAGCAGGCAGACTCTCAACCACTGCGCCACCAGAGAAGCCCTCTCATAATTTTTAATAAGAAGTAATAGCACCAAGCAGCAGGCATCAGCTTCATTTCTTTTTAATTAATTAATTTTTTTTTAAGTTTTTTTTTGGCTGCGTTGGGTCTTCGTTGCTGCACACGGGCTTTCTCTAGTTGCAGCAAGCAGTCACTTCTCTTGTTGCAGAGCACAGGCTCTAGGTGCACTGGCTTCAGTAGTTGTGGTGCATGGGCTCAGTAGTTGTGGCACACGGGCTCTAGAGCATAGGCTTAGTAGTTGTGGCTCTTGGCCTTAGTTGCTCCACAGCATGTGGGATCTTCCCGGACCAGGGCTCAAACCTGTGTCCCCTGCATTGGCAGGCGGATTCTTAACCACGGCGCCACCAGGGAAGTCCCATCAGCTTCATTTTTAATTATCTAATTTACATTTAATTTTCCCCACCAACGTGATGCAGTTTATGATGTTTTACCTAAGAGCATCTATTTATGGGCTAAAAAATATGTTCACAAAACTAATGGGCAACGCTTCCCTTTTGGAGGCCCCTAGTTCAGAGTCAGGGACCCCAGCTAGGGCCTTAGGTCCTATGACCCAGCAACCAACATTGTTCTTGACACTGGAATAATTAATAAACGGATGTCCCAGAAGCCTTTCAGAGCGTGCCCCTTCCCTTCCAGCCTCCAGAAAAAATGATTATTGAGTGCTTACTCTGCCAGGCACTTTATGGGAATCTTGCACCAACCCTTGCAGACTGGTGCCATTAAACACCTGTTCTACAGATGGACAAACCCAGGAAGATGAAGTATCCTACCCCAGGTCACACAGGAAGAGCCAGCATTGCAAACTTACGGTCTATGACTTGAAGCCTACTCTCTGCACTGCAGGATTGGGTGGCCCACTCAGAAAATCCATGCCCTGGTCCTATAGACACCAGCTCCAACATTTGAGACCTTAGGTCCATGGTGAAGTGTGCCCTATGGTTCTCAGGCTGTCAATGGAATTGGGTGACAGGATGAGTGGGGAGGAGTGGGACTCAATGACATAGGTCTCACAGCAGTGGACCCCCAGGGATCCCTGAGATCTGGGGATGGTTTTCCAGGCCTCTCGGTGCCCAATGGCTGTGACTTCCACGGAGGGTCCTGGAAATAGCAGGGGCGCCCATCTTTCTTTTCCCCTTTGCTCTATATGAAACTGGGCCTCCTCTAAAGCATAGTGGATGAGCAAAAATTTTGGTTTCCAGGAGAGAAGAGAGAGTATGAAACCCAAAATGAAGGCCGAGTCCAAGGCTGGTGGAAAAAAGACATAGGCCCAGGGCAAAAGGGCAGGGTGGATACTCACTTTTTTAAAATTAATTTATTTTATTTTATTTATTTATTTATTTAGGCTGTGTTGGGTCTTCGTTGCCGCGCAGGCTTTCTCTAATTGCGGCAAGTGGGGGCTACCCTTAATTGTGGTGCTCGGGCTTCTCATTGTGGTGGCTTCTCTTGTTGCGGAGTGGACTTCAGTAGTTGTGGCTTGAGGGCTCTAGAGCACATGCTCAGTAGTTGTGGCACACAGGCTTAGTTGCTCCGCAGCATATGGGATCTTCCCAGACCAGGGCTCAAGCCCATGATCCCTTGCATTGGCAGGCAGATTCTTAACCACTGCACCACAAGGGAAGTCCCATGGATACTCACTTTGACTTCATCTCGTTGTGGGCAGTGTGGACCCTCGACTTGGCTCAGCCAGGACTGCAGACAGGCAGCATGGACGCTCACTCCATCCTTGGACTGGCCTAAGTGGGTGAGCAGGGGGGACAGTGAGCCCATGTCTTGGCCAGGCCTTGGGCAAACGGGTAGCATGGACCCTCACCTGAACTTCAGCCACACCTTGGGTGGGGAGTAAGGACCTTCACCTCAAGCCTTAGCCAGACCCTGGGTGGAGAGCAGTGTGGACTCCTCCTCAGTCCCAGTCATGCTCACAGGACCAGGAATTCCTCTGAGATTTGAGGGAGCTAACCGCTCCCCTACTATTACAGGTGCAGACCTATTTTTCAACAAATGCCTGGGGTCCCAGAAGCTCCACTTACCACTGCAGGACAAGAGGGGGCCGCCCTGGAACCCAAAGCCCTGATTAGCACCCTTGAGCCACACTTACCTTCCAGCCTCAGTGTGCTTATCCAGAAAATGGACCCAGTGTAAGATCACACAGCAAGTTGGGAAGTGGAACCCAGATTTGAGTCTCACACAGGGGTGGGACTTTAGGAACCTCCAAGGATCATAGTGAGTTAAGCTGCACCTTGGTGCCTGGTCCAGGCTGGGTGTGTGTGTGTGTGTGTGTGTGTGTGTGTTGCTGGTGGGGGAGTGCGGCGGACAGGGTGTCAGGGGAGCTGCCGCTGCCGCCTCCCTGGTATTTTTAGCCTCGAGAATGAGCTGAGCTCAGGGCTCTGAGCAACCATCGGCAGTGAGGGAAACGGGAAGGTCCTGGCCACCCCTCCCTACCACCGCCAGAGTGGAGCTGGGTTTGGGTAGGGGGGCCAGCCTGGGAAAGGGCACAGACTCCAGGGACTGGGAGCAGTCAGGTCCTGAAACCCTGCACCCCAGGCCACCCCCATCTTGGTCATTTTTCCAATGCCCCCTTCCTGTGGGGTGCATCAGCACTCAGCCAAGCTGGCAGAGATAGGCACCCCCATCTCACCCCCTGCTACCCTCGGCTTCCCCTGCTAGGAGCTCTGGGCAAGCTCTTGCCTGTGCGGCCAGGTCAGAACTGTGAGGTTCCCATGACAACGGATGACAGCAGCAGAGGCTGCTGGCCACAGGGTCAGGGGTGAGGGGGCTGTGGGTGTCGGAGCAGGAGAAGGGAGGAAGCCCAGCACAGAGGTGGGGGAGGGGGCTGGAGTGAAGGACCCCCAACTTACAGCTCCTTCTTGAGGTCTGAACCCCTAGGGAAGGCCTAGAACTTTGGCTGACTGGTGCTGGAAGGGACTCCTTTGCAGTCTAGATTGGGAAGGCTTGACAGGAAGGGCTGGCTATACCTTTGGTCATGTGATCACAAAGCCAGCTACCAGGTTACAGCTTGGATGGAAATCCTAGTCTCTTGCCTCTTAGCCCAGGACTCTGCTGCCTCTAGGCTAAGGTCTTAGGGGATAAGAGGTGGGACCCAGATGTCCCCTTATCCCCATCTCCAGGAGGTGAACAGGTCCTGAAGCTCTCCAGCCTGGCCATTCTGTAACTTGGGTTCCCCATCCTGTAATGAGTGGTCAAGGCCCCAGAACTGATAGGTCACTTCTGGCCAAGGCTAGCCACCTCCTTCCTAATAAAGGGTATGTTTTGTTTCCCTTGGAAGGGGACATTGAAGGGAGCATGATCATGGTCTCCTGCTGACTCCCCAGCTCAGCCCCAGGGGCCCAGAGTGGAGTTAGGAATTTGCCCCACAAACCCCAGTTGACTGAACGCTTCACTCCAGACTTAAGTCCCTCCAAAGGCTGCCCAGGTTCCAGAACCATCATTGGCTCCCACTGTGCCCAAGACAAAATACATTCACTCATCCTGGAGCTTGAGGTTGACACCACAGTCTCCTGGGCTCCCTCCAGGATGGTGTCCTCACTGCTCCAATCTCTAAGTCTCCTAGGTAAGCAGCACGGTCCTTCGAGGCTCAGCTCTACTCACACCTCCTCCAAGAAGGCTTCTTGGCTCTTCCCATCCACATAGATCTCTTGTTCACCAAGGGGTACGAGGTTTGAGAGTTGACAAGGACCTTGCACACAGGACTTCTCATTCCACCCTCATAGTACCTCTGAGAAGCAAAGCCCAGAGAGGAAAGCTTCTAGTAGAAGGTCATGCAGCCTGTGAGTGTCAACCTGGCACCCAGCTGCAAGTCCCCTTTTCTCTTGGGGCCCCTTCTTGGCAGTCACCAGCCTGTGACCCTGCAGTTGGGATCCTCGAGCTCAGATCCAAGTTTCTTTCTCCAGCTCCTTATATACAGAGGGCCACCCCATGCCCTCCACCTCCAATGCATCCATTTATCCAACATTACTGAGTACCTAACATGTGCCAGTAGACAACCCCCTCCCCCTTGGAGCTCACTTTCTAGCTGGGGAGGCCAGCAAGTGAATGGAGAGTTCACCCCGTCTGATGCCAGCAGGGCTGTGATGGGTGCACCGGGGGCAGTGGGTGCACAACAGAGTCAAGGTAGACTCCAACCACAGCTCAGCCTCCCTTAGGTCCTGCCTGCCTAGGGAACTTTACTCCCATATCTAACCTCAGTCCCACTAGCTGCAACCCCTAAAGAACAACTGGCTGAGAAAGGCCAAAACCCAGGTCCCTGACCCCAGTGCTTGATCAATCAGCAATCCAACTCTGTTTCTGCCTGGGATCCTCTCCCTCCGCTGTCTCCACAGACCCACCGAGATGGTTAGAGGGGCTGGCTGGACAGCAGGAGCATCCGGCCTCGAGCCCATAAATCCACTGCACCCCTCTTCCAGCCCCCACCGCCCCAGCTCTGCTTTGGGGGACTAGCAGGCCAGTGGGGTCTGTGGGGCTGGCAGGTGGTAGGTAGACAGGCAAGGGTCAGAGCCTATCCCTCCCTGGGTGGCTGAGCCACACTGGGAACAGGGGAGGGAAAGAGGCCCCAGGATTGCTGCTTGGTCCTCAGGGTCCCCGAAGGCCACCCGGAAGGGAAGAGAAAATGAGAAAGGAACTCAGCCTTGGCTTCCAAAATCCTCCCACTCATTGGAGCCAAGGGGGCTGCAGGAGGCAGGGCAGGCTCCTGACACAGGACCCAATGCCCCTCCTGGGGGTGGGGGTTAGAGCACCCTCGTGATGAGGCCGGCTGCAGGGCGATTAATCTTGTGAGGCCTGTGCGTCAGCCCCCCGCTCCTCAGCCGCCCATGGTCAACCCCGCCCGCGCTGCCCCGGGAGTTAATCTCCGCCGCTCGGGGGACTTCTCAGCCGCTGTCACGGCTGCATTAATTCTGAAGCAGAAGGAGGCAGGCAAGGACTGGGGGGCAGTGCGTAGACTCCTTGGGAAGGTTTTGTGGTCAGCAGCTGGTGAGGAGGGGCTCCAAATGATGGGGCCTGGGTCCCCTTCAAGGCCCAGCCCTAGTTGAGAGGTGGGGGGCGTCTATATTATCCCCCCTCAGACCATCAGAGCCCTTGCACCCCCCAGCCTCTAGCCCTCAGCCGCCAGCTGCACCCCAAATGCAGTTTGCAGTTTTGACAGCAGATGTCTCTCCTATTATGATTTATCAAAATGCTTAAGGTAAATAATGCACACATATTTATAGGGAAGGAGGGGCGCGGTGGAAGGTGGGAGGGACTGAAGGGGTCAGGGGGGTTTGAAGCACCCTTGCCCCTGTCCCCAGCCCTCCCCACTCAGGCCCAAGGCTTGACCCCAGCCAGGCCCTGGGGAAAGTGGGCTGGGGTGACATCAAGCCTACCCAGCCGCCCACCCAAGCCTGGCCCCCAGGTCAGGGAGTGGGTGGACCTGCCTCGCTGGGCCCCCGCCAGGCCTGGGAGGCGGCCACCTGGGGGAAGTGGCTGAGCCAGCCTCACACCTCGGACTTGTTTCCATGGCTTCGCTGCTGTCTGGACTCCTGAGGGCTCCGTCGCCTTATCAACGGCGGCGGGCACTGCCCTGGCCCTCACCCTCGCAGTCACTCCCCCCGGACCCCAGCAGCTGCCTGTGGATCCCTCTGGGGCAGAGCCAACTCAGCCACAGGCGGTGCCCCTTCCTGGGCTGGCCTCAGAGCTGGGTGAGCAGCTGGAAGGGTGGTGGGAAGATGCCAGTGAGGTGCCGGTGAGGTGGAGGGGTGGAGGCCTTTGTAGATTCAGGCTGCTCCCACTTTGGACCCCCCAAATCCTGTCATTTTAGGGGAGGGGGCAGTGATCCTGGGCTACCTTCTCATCCCCCACCCTCACTCCACACTATGCTCTTTGTTTCCAAACCTTCTTGGGCTTAAGAACATTTGGTTAAAGAACTTTCCTGGGTTTTCTGATTTGAAAAGCAATATGTATTTACTGCAAAAATAAAAGTAAAGAAAAACAATAGTCAAAAACTGCAGAAAAGTTTAAGTAAGTAATGCTTGACCCTAATCCTGCATTCGGGCAGGATCACAGGCAGCATGTAGGGTGGGGGGTTTGGTTTCTTCCAGCCAAAGCCTGAAGCATGACCAGGTGTTTAAGGGCCAGCTTCTGAAACCAGAGGAACTTGGTTTTGTGACCTTATGTACGTTTCTCTACCTCTACCTCTCTGAACCTCAACTTTCTGATCTAGAAAATGGGATAACTGATCATCGCCCTCCTCACGGGGTTGTGGTGAGGATTAAGTGAGCTAGTGAGTGCAATGGACTAGCCCAATGCCTGGCATACAGGTAACAAGCTCTACCTCTTGTGAGGCGGTGATATCATCAACACCTCTAACCAAGGGCAGAGATGCAGAAAATGCAGCTTCCAGGGGGCTGGGGAAAAGGGGGCTCTTTCTAGTAAGTTTACCCTTACCTGTGGACAGCACTCCAATTAGAGTTGGAAACACACGAGAGGAAAAAAATTGCCCAGAAGGAGATAATGTGTTTATTCAGCCCACAGAGGTTTTCTGGTGCCAGTGCTGTCCTCACTGAGCTGCAGACCGCAGCCCTGAAGTCAGGCGATGTCAGCCAGGGTGATCAGCAGTGATGGGGGTGGCACGGGGACACTAGACCTGTCCTGCAGGGGTTAAGAAAGCTCCTGAGGAGGTAGCACCTGAAAGGGGAGGAAGGCATCAGTCAGGAGGGAGAAGGCTGCAGGAAACAGACCTGCATCTGGACGGCGGCTGGGGTAGCTGGCCACCAGAGCCCCCAGCCCAAGCTCCACCCCCAGCCCAGGCCTGAAGGCCTGGAGGACCTGGCTCTCCTCCCCTGGGCCCACCCCATCTTCACGCCCTGCTGCCTGGAATCTGAGGCAGCCCTTGTTCTCTGGCAGGAGGGGAATTTAATGCCGCTGAGGGATGGCAGGTCGACAGGCGAAGAGAGATGAAAGTGTCCACTCTGGCAGCCGGGTCGGTGGCCTCGGGGGACCCTCCCATACCCCCTCTATCTTCCCCAGCCATTCTCCACTCAGTGTGGCAGGAACAGCCCTCAAGGGGCCCTCAGGAGAGATGTGGACCTCTCGGGACAGGACTCCCTGCGGGGCTGTGTGAGCTTGGGGGGCAGCTGGGCCTCTCTGTGCTAATTACCTGCCTGCAGGGCGCCTAGGCCAAGGTCTGTATTGTTAACATGCTGGTGGCTGCCTGTCCTCCCCCCACCTTGGCTGTCGTCAGCAGTGCCTGTCAGCACAGGGTCACGGGTGGGCAGTGGGGAGCCAGGGCTGGGTGCACAATGACCTCCATCCATCCATCTCCAGTACCTGGGAGGGCGTGGGAGCTGGCGCTGCAATCAGGTCAGGCCTAAGCGGCCTTGAATGCAGCAGAGCCATGTGGCCATCGCCACCTCCTTCTTTGTGACAGCACAGAGCTGGGCTGAGTCTGGGAATAGAGGCTGGGGCCCTAAGCCAGAATCTGCCCCCTGGGCCAGCAGCCCCATGTCCTTATTGGAGGTGCCGTGGGTTTTGGCACTGTGAGGTGACTTTGTTGCTCTGCAAAGCACCATGCCAAGTGCCCCACCCTACGGTCCCTGGTTATGTTGCCCTTTTTTCCTGGGAACAGAGGCAAGGGCATTTGGCCAAGGTCATCCACAAGGGCGCGCACACACACACACACACACAAACACACATGCAGAACGTGGCTTTGACACATGGTGACCAAGAAGAGGGGAGGACTAATGTGTCTAGACTCAGACTCCCAGGCTCTGCCCTCTTTCCTGTCCATGGAGGCAACTGGTCCTCCCAAAGCAGCCTGGTGCAGGGGGGTCTGACAGCCAGGAGCCCGAGTTCTAATCAGTTCCCCTTACCATCTTGCTCTGTGACTTGGGCATGTCCCCTACTCTCTCTGGGCTTCAGTTTCTCATCTGTAAAATAGATAATAATCCCTAAACTGATGACTTCCTGGAATCAAAGAAGCAAATTTATTTAACAAATTGAAACCATGCCAGGCTGAAGACAGCCTCCAACTAGCCTTGGGCCAAGGAGAAGTACCCATACAGAGAGCCTAGTTCCTGGCCCACAATCACCCAGTACACTACAGGAGCTGTCCTTCTTCCTTCTTCCTGCACAACACGATGACAGTAAGCTCATAGCATAGGGCCAGAGGCCCAGTCTGGTGTGCTGAGTCAGGTTCAGGGCATGAAACAGGGGCCCCAGTTCGAGTGGGGGATAAGGGCAGCAAGGGACTAGGTCAGGCCAAACCCTGCTGCTTTGGGGGGGAGGGGGCGCCTGGCAGGCGCTGGGCAGGCCGGGGTGGGGAGAGGCCTTTGGCGGCCACAGAGAACAAAGAAGCTGGGGTTGCCAGGATATTCTGCGGAGCTGAAGCCGGCGGTGGTGGGGCTGAGAGAGGGGCCGTGGTGGCCGTGGGAACCGTGCCTGCTGCCCCCATGCCAGCTCCCCCACCCAGACTGGGCCTCAGGGCCAGGCTGGGGGTAAGAGGGGCTGCCAGGGCCCTCATTCTGTCCCCAGAGTTGCATGGCTGTCAGGGCAGAGACCCAGGAAATGCTGTAGACAAAGACCACGGTGCATAATGTCAGCATCACTGAGGGGATCACAGGTGCACATTGACACACAATGTCATAAGCACACACCCAGGCAGTGTCAGAAGGTCACAGCATGATCACAAGCCAGCATCACACACTCACATAGAACCCCTGATATCAGTCCCAGGGCCACACCCATGATGGTCACACAGGCACAACATCATGAACCACAGAGGACCACCAGTGTCTTGTCACGGGGTCATGCACGCCATACAGCATCAGTGTTACACATCCAGTGTCACACATTCAGCTGTACAACCTGGTATCATACTGGGTCTGTTACAGGATTGAACAATGTCACAGGATTATACATGCAATGTCACAGAACACCCCAAAGCGTGGGGCTGCTGACATCACATACTAACCCATGGCCACACGAGGTCTCACATCAGTCTACCACACACCGTCACCGACCCATTTTCAAAATGTCAGTCAGTGTCACACATAGACACGCTGCCGCACAAGGCCTCACGTGGTTGTCAGGGCCACGAAGCCCCCCACACAGAGGCACACAAAGCTACATGGAGGCTGGGTTTGTCTCCAGCTCCACAGCCCCAGGTGCACTCACTCCCAGCCTCTCCAGCCACCCACTGCCACCCAAGCCGGGTTATGGGGTGCTTGAGGTGAAGACACCCAGGTCACCAGGAGGTCAGGCTCCCAACTGTAGCATAGGGGAGCTGTGCTACAGCTTCCCAGGGAGGGGAATTGGACATTCAGCTCCACAGGGGAGCCTGCCTCTAAGTACTTCTCTGTCAGACGGGAGAGCAGCAGGGGTGAGCCCGACACAGAAAGACACAGAGGTGAGAGATACAGGGAGATAGTGAGGTAGAGACACAAGAGACACACAGAGACTGAGATGCATGGAAAGGTGACGAAACACAGAAGAGAGAGTCGTCGAGGACCAGCAGGGACGGTCAAGACAGAGCACCAGATAGAAACAGGCAGAGACAGGGAATTCCCTGGCGCTCCAGTGGTTAGGACTCAGCGCTTTCACTGCTGAGGCCTGGGATTGATCCCTGGTCGGGGAACTAAGATCCCCACAAGCTGCGCAGTGCAGCCAAAAATAAATTAATTAATTAAAAAGAAGAAGAAGAAGAAGAAGAAAGAAACAATAAGAGACAGACATGCCAGAGCAGGGCCCGGCCCAGGGCTAGGGCAGCAGCTAGGCCACTCTGTGGCGAGATGGGGTGGCTGGGGCTTCAGGGAGGATGCACACCCTGGGCGGAAGGTGGGAGACATCTTGGTGAGACTTTGGTGAATAATAGTTTTAAAATAGCAGTGCCAGCTGCCATTGACTGAGTGCTTCCAGTGAACCAGGCCCTTCCCTAGAGTGATCTCATTTCATCATCAGGCAACTTTATAGGGGAGAGAATATCACTGTCCCCATTTCCCAGATGAGGTAACTGAGGTCTCATCATGTGTTCAACCTCAGTTATCACCACCCCTACCTGGGCCTCCTCCAGACAGAGGGGCTGGCCTACCCTTTGCACAAAGCACAGCACAAGAGGCCAAAGCTGGAAGAGATGAGGGGCCTCAAGCTCAGGGCTTCTCTGTGTTGGGGGGGGTGAGCCCAGGAGCCATGGCCGGGCTGTGGGTTGGCACACTAAAGGGTACAGGCTGACTTGAGTCACAGCATCCCCCCCTCGGGGCTGGCACCGGAGCCGTCCACCCCACACCTGTAGGCATGCCAATGAGGGCTGGCCCAGGCCATCTGCGGCCTGTGTGCTGCCAGCAGCCAGGTGGGGGCAGGCAGGGGCCTCCTGCCCAGGTGCCCCCTGCTGGCCAGGCTTCCCACCCCCAACTCCTCCAAGGAGGACCCTCCCTGCCCCTAAGAGGTTCTGGAGTTTGCCTTGTGCTGGCGGGGGCGAGGGTGCCCCAGGCTGCAACACCTCCCCCTACTCCCCGCTGGACCGCCCCCCCCCCCACCTTTGGCAGAGCTGCCCAGAGAGATCACAGGCAGCCACATGAAAGGGAATTTTTCCCAGGCAGAGATGAAGTTGAAAGCTGCCTCCCACCACCCCCGCCTGCCCCTGCTGTGCCAGGCCAGGCTGCTGAGCTCCTGGTGCTCAAAGGAAGCTTGTGACACCTGGGAAGGGGTTGGGGGTCAGAACCCTCACCCAACATGGCTGCTTTCTTTCCTCCCAGGAACAATGGCAGAGACATTTCCCCCACCTGACCGCCCACTCAGCTTTAGAAGTTGCCCCTTCGTCATCCCGAAAGCCCTCACCCACCTGAAGCCAGGCCCCAACATGGTCAGGAAGTCCTTCCTCAAGTCTAGCTTCATCTCAGCCAGGTTCAGAGCAGCTGGGTGGGGAGAACGCCTCCTGCTCAAGTGGATGAGAGGCCGCATCCTGCATACATCCAGCCTCTGTGATGTCCAGTGCTGGGGCGTGCAGCTACCACCCCTTCCTGCTCAGGTTGCCCTGGCCTAGACCACGCGGCTGTGTGGTGACTTCCCCAGACATGTTGTCTTGGAGGTCCCAGACGACCTTGTGCCAACAATCTTTCGGCGGAGGTGGGGTGTGTGTGTGGATGCCAAGAGCCAAAGCCAGGGACACGTCCAGGCCTGAAGGGGGGTACGTGGGGATGACTGTGTGTGTGCGTGTGCCAGGCGTAGCCAAGTCCCCAAGAACTTGGGCTAAAACTGATCCCTGGGGATTCACCTTACTAGATCCCTGCAAGGAAGAACAAATAACCTGAACAGGCAGCTCAGTGCCCACCCCCAGCCAGTCCTGCTGGCTACTTTGTACTGATCGGACCTGATGCATTGAGGTGAACAGAGAAGGTGGTCCCAGGTAAGTGAAGGTCCCTGGAGGTCCAGATCCCGAGGTAGGGTGTACAATCAGGCAGGTGAGGTGCTCCAGTACCGGCCACTTCCAGATGAAGAGCATTTCCATCCCGTCAGCCAGGGCTGCCCCCCTTCTGGATCCAGACGGCCTCACTTCCCAAGAGATCCCCCCTCTAAATGTCCCTGGGCCATCCGTCCTCCTTCCTAAGGTAGTCCCAGACAACCCCTGCCCAGCAACAGCCCCCAAGCCAGGCCCCAAAACCGGACAGCAAGAAGCCAGTGGTGCTTCGTGACACAAACATGCATTCGTTTTATTCACAAAACAGCCTGGTTTCCTAAAACAATACAAACAGCATGTTCATCAGCAGGAAGCTGGCCATGGGCAAGGGGGCCCAGGCCACCGGGGGCCCCTGGGCACCCACCCCCACCGGCAGGGCCCACGCAAAGAAGCCCTTTCTTCTGTTGCCATCAGTGAGGCCAGAAAAAAAGGGCTCATTTTCTCTAAGGGAAGTAGCCAGGATCAGAAATATCGAGACATGAGCTTCCCAGATCTCAATGGATAAACGAACAGAACTTTTGTTTTTGCAAAATCATCACTGTTAGGGTTGGGGGGGGTCCCATTCTGGGGACCGTGGGTACAGCGAGGCTGGCCTGGGCCCGGGGGGTGGGTGGGCTGCTCCCTCCCGCTCTGTGAGCTCCTTGCGGCAGCTCCGCACGCGTGGATGGATACAGAGGGGCTTCGACACGGCGCCATCAACATTCTCTTTATAAACGTGAGTGGATTCTCCAGGCAAACTATGCACTATTTCATGGTCGGAAAGAATCAAAGGAAGTTTAAATGAGGGTGGAGTTAAACTGTGCTAAATTACAGTAGTGCTTATTAGTAACTAGATTTCAAAAGGTTACAGAAAATTTACATTCTCTACACAAAAACTGCATCTCCTGCACAGACAACATCGACATCGACACAGGAAGGAAACTGATTGTCCATTCTTTGCCCAGGAAGTCTCGGTACTTTACAGATTCGTCTTTACCTCTTTTTGTTGTTGTTGTTGTTGTTCTTCCGAAAAAGCAGTTAATTTTTTTTCTTTTCTTTTTCTTTTTATACTAGGGACGTGGAGATGTTAAAACGACAACAAAAAATATATATATAAAAACAGGAATGAAATCTGTGAGAGAATATTTTTGGTTCTAAAGACGGGTGCATCCGTTTGTCTTCGCCCGAATCCCTTGCCGGAGACCACACGAGCAGTGACATTGCACGGAGAGGGCAGCTTTGGGTTCCCGCCGCCGTCACTGAAACCACCGGAAGGCGGCTCCCGTCGGAAGCATCACCTTCTGGCGGGGGCGGGAGACAAAAACAAGGAGAGAGTTCAGTCAGGGTCCGGCGGGGCCTGGTGCAAAGACGTTCCCCTGTGGATGGCCTCATGGCGGAGGAATGGGCATGGAGTAAAAGCAGCCACCCCTTGGAGTTCCTGCCATCCTGGCCAGGCCAGAGAAGCCTGACCCGCTGGACCACCGGAGAGCCTGGAGCACCGTGAGGCCTCCTGAGCCGCTGTGCCCAGGAACCCTCCTTCCAGACAGCAAGCCCCCTTTCCCTGGTCCAAAGGCTACAAGCGGCAGGTGGCCATGATGCATCTGGGAGCTGTGTTCACGTTTCTGTCGAATGAGTGTGTATGCATGTGCACTGGATGCATACAAGGATGTGTGCCTTGAGCTATGCTACAGTGTGTAGTGTGTTTGGAGCTGTGCTGAGAAGGATGGATGCTTGCTGTGTTTATTAAAAGGCTGCATCTATAATAAGACTGTGTACAGGGCAGGGTGTGTGTGTGTGTGTGTGTGTGTGTGTATCTGTCTGTCTCTACATGAGAGGAGAGTGGGTGCTTTTGTGTGCATACAGGTGTGTTTTCTGGGCAGGAGAACAGATATGAGGTTTGGGGCTAGGGTGAGTTGGGGGAGATAGCCATGGCTGGGATGCCATTATTGTTTTCCAACCATTCTGGACATTTGCGTCAAGCCCACTCGTGGAGGGGCGGGGACAGGGCAGGGACAGCAGGCTGAAAAGATGCTTTTGTACCCAGGCCTGGCACCACAGCTAGGCTCTCATGGCTGGGGGCATGGGGACAGGCCCTGCCATGAGGGTGGAGAGAAAGCAGCATGGGAACCCTTCTGCTTTCTCAAAGCCAATCCCATAGTGGACAGGCTTTACCCACATCCCAGGCTCAAGCCACCCTGTAACCCCAAGCCCATAGGAACCCTGGCCATCAACTATGCAGCCAGACTGAACTTGGGGCCGCCGGGCACCCCAAATAGGTCAGCTAGGTACCTAGCGCTAGGGTCTTCCAGGCCTCAGAGCACAGCAGTCAGCACTGGAGCTGCTGTATCCTTGGGTGGCCTTGGGGGAAAGGCTGGGCTCTGAAGGGGCAAATGAAGGACTTATCCCTCAAAGCCAGAGGGTCTACAGGACAGAACCCCTCACATGGAGCAGGGGAGAGTCCCAGAATCTTAGGTCACAGACTGGAAGCTTTACGACATGTCTGAAAGTCAGAGACTTAAGACCTGTGTGGGAATCTCAATACCTGACCCAGAACTCCAGGAGGGGTTCAGAATCCCGGGGCCTGGAGGGATTCTGCTAGGTCCCTGACTGGAATTACATGCTTGCCTAGGTTGCAGACTACAACCTAAGGGCATCTCGGGATGTGGCTCTGACTCTTGGGGCAGTGAACTGCCGTCTCGGAGCCTGGCCTAGGACCCCAGAGCCCATGGACAGGCCGGGCATCCCCCAGACGCTTGCCCAGGCAGGAAAGGTGGGGATGGGGGGCGGGGGTGGGTTTGGACTGCCAGACAGACCCAAGAGCCCACACACCTCCCTCTAAGGCGCCGTTACCTCCAGAGCAGCGGAAGGCTTCTTTTTGAGTTCCTCACATTTTCTGAATTTGCAAATCTGATGGCCAGTCTTTCGGTTCCTACAACTGCTGCACTGCTCGCAGTTGATGCGCCGCCGGCAGGGCGCACACATGCCGCAGCGTTTCCGCTTCTTCTTGCCCGAGCTGATGGCGGAGGCCAGCTCTCCCTGCATGGGGTACTCGGCCAGGCCGGCCATGTGCAGCGCGCTCTCAGCCAGGAACACGCCCGCCGGGGTCATGATGAAGAGGCCCGGGTTGATGGGAAAGGCGCCCAGGTAGGGGAAGTCGGACTGGCCATTGAGGGCTTCGGCGCCCGCCACGGCCTCCATGTCGGGCAGGCCAGCGCCCGCCTCGCTCATCAGCGGTAGGTGCTCCTGCACCACGCGCTTCAGCATCTCCGTGGACTGCGCGAACTGCTGCAGCGTCAGCTGTCCCTCGGCTGCCAGCTCCGTGGCCCGCTCTGCCTTGCTCAGCAGGCTGGCCACAGCACCACTTTTGTGCTTTGAGGTAGGGTTGCTTTTGTCCACAGCCATGGCCGCCGCCAGGTCGTGCCCATTGGCCAACAGGGAGGCAGCAGCTGCGGCCGCGGCAGCCTTTTCGGCAGACTCCCCGCCCATCATGCTGCCACCACCACTGCCACCGCTGCCCCCAAAGGAAGAGTAGTGGGAGAGAGGGCGGGAGCGGCGCAGGCTCTTGTTGAGGGGTTCACTGATGATGCCGCTCTTGTTCCGGCGCTCAGGGGGTGGTGCGTCATCCGCCACCGAGGCTGGCGCAGCAGCCGCCGCCGCTGCACTCTTGTCTGCCACTCCCGCCTTTGGGCCGCTGCCACTGCTGCCATTGGCGTTGCTGCTGCTGCTGCTACCGCCGGTGTCCTGGGGGCCGCTGCCGAGGCTCGACATGGTGGGGCCGAGGCCCAGACCCCACTGGTGGGGGAACCTGCCAACTGCGGGGAGTCCACAGATGAGCACCGGAGTCCTGCTGCCCACGACAGAGATGCCTGGTGGGCTCTGCTGCTCAGCGCAGGCACATGGTCAGGCGTCCACGTGCAAGTGTCTTCACTCTGTCGGCACAAGAGGATACAGGGTCAGGGCCTCCTCCACCACCAGCTGTATCGCCACTGTAACCACCACAGCCGGGCTAGGCATTCATTAAGTGCCAGCCACAGTTAGGAATTTCTAATTTGTACTACCTCAGTTAAGACTCACGAGAAACCCACAAGTAGTGGCTAGTAATATCATGTTTCACAGGTGAGGAAGACGAGGTTTGGGAGAAGAACTGACTAGCCCATGGATAGATACACAGCCACCAAGTGGCACGGTGGAGGCTCAGCTGGGTCCCCCTCTGCCCTGCCAGGGTCTGGGAAGACCCGAAGGAGGCAGGCAGTCCTTCCTGTGCTGGGGGTAGGAGGGAGTGGGAGAACTTTATTAACCTCAGAGGTTACCCTCTGCTTCCTCATCTTTCACTGACCCAACTATGGAGAAGAGGGGTGGGCACAATCTCTGAACAGCTTGGAGACGCAGACCAAAAGGTATGGGAAGCCGCCCATGGACGCTCATTAGAGATTCCTAATACACATTAATTATCTCAAGGCCCTGGCAAGTTCTGCAGGTAAAGAAAACTGACTTTGTTTAACAGAGTTTGCCAAAGAGAGCGCAGAACCCTTATTTCAAGGAGCATGTACCCTCCTGCTAGAGGGCAGGCAGCAGTGTACCAGAGGACAAGCCTTCTCCCGCAAGAGCAGGGGGGTGGGGGGTGGGGGGCTTGTGCACACATCAACACACACTTCCCCCTCTCTCTCTAACCTTGGGACCCTTGTCTCTACTCAGGCCTCACTGCTATGTGCCAGTCCGGCTCCCAGATGGGTCTGGATGGAGGTCCCAGTGAGAGCAGAGAGGACTGTGGGCCCGAGGGACCTCTGGCTGCTGCCAAGCTGGGACAGAGAGTAGGTGTGACCCTCTAGGGAATGGAGCCTGTTCTTCAGCCACGTCCACGTGTCTGAGGTGCCCCTTCCCAGGACAGAGCCTGTTCTGCTCAGGCCCCAAGACTAAGGCATGTGAGCAGCCAGGCTCCTTGGCCAGGAGCTCTAGAAGGAACTGTTCCAGATGGAGCCGAGTGGTAGTTTCCTCATCAGCCCTGGCTCTCTAGCGTCTGCCTGCCACGGCCCAGCAACCCCCAGGAGAGGGGTGGGAGGACGGGGCCCAGCCCCGAGCAGCTGGCTACTCAAGGGGGAGGCGCACATCTGGCTGGGCCTGTCCGGCCCTGGGCTTAGGGGCGGCACACACTGCATCTTTGTCCCCAGGCAACCCCACCATCCCCCAGTCACAGGACTCAGCCTGGCCCGGGAGGTCATCTAGTCCAACACTGTACACTTACAGAAGGGGAAATCGAGGCCCCGAGCAGGCAGGGCCCCTGGCCCAGGACTGCTAAGGAGTGGCCACGAGGAGGAGTGAGTGCAGGCGAGGGAAAAGCTCTGTCTCCAGGGTGAGGTGAACGGCAGGCATCAGCAGCCAGCCAGCCACTCCCTGCCTCTCCCCAGCAGGCACGGGCCCACCTAAGCTCCTTCCTAGTGAAGGCGGATGGGTGGTGAGGAAGAGCTGGGCCAGCTGGCAGATTCCACCAGGACAAACCCAGGAGGGTCAGGCAGGGTGTCCAGGCTGGGCTGGGGGTGTCACAGAGGTCAGATCGTAGTAAGAAGAAGGGGGTCACACATGCCCTAGGATTGCTGTGCTCCCTTCTACCTCCTAAGGCCCAAGCCCAGGTTGGCTGTTGGGCCCCTGTCCTCAGAGATCAGTACTCCTCCAGGCATCAGTGACCCTGGCTAGGTGTTGGGGACAAGGGCCAGTGAGATCAGGGCCAGAGACTGTCATGCCAAGTCACCTAGCCCTTGCCCATCGAGCTCAGCTGCTCTGCCCTGGACCATAGCCCCAGGAGCCCCAGACACAGGCTGAGGGGAGAAGACAGAAGAAGGCAGACGCCCGCGGGCTGGAGATGTGGGGAGGGAAGCAGTCTGCGCCCTAGCCCCTCTGTGTGTCCCCCGCCTCTGCGGCCTGCTGGCTGGTGGCAGAAATCGATAGCTGCATTAACGCTGCTCTTGCTCTACTCCCTCCCTCCTCCCAGCTCCAGGATCTGGCTTTGCGTGTGGGGCGGGCAGGTCAATTAGAAGTCAGCTCCCTCTGACACAGACTGCTTTCAGGGCTGGCACTCTGGCTAAGTCTCTCTGCTTCTGTCTCCATCCCGAGTCTCTCTTGGTGGGGACCTAATCTCATGTTCTGTTCATCTCTGGCCTCCTCTTTGAATCTCTCTGATCTTTCATTTTTCTGTCCTTCCTCAGGGACAATTCCCCCAAGCCCCCCCCCACTCCCCCACCCCCACCCAGGTCCTGGGACATGCTGACTTCGGGCCCAGAGGATGTGATATGTCATTGAACAGGTGCTGCAGGCAGAACACTGGTTTGTCAGCCTCAGAAAGTGAAGGTGGGGGGTACACGAGGGGGCTGGCACACAGGGCAACTCAAACCCCAGAGTGGACATATACCAACGTCTAGTCCCCAAAGCCTGGTCCCCAAGCAAGCCTGTTCCAGATCTGTCCCTGTACCCGGCTCATCTCCTTCAGACCCTGGGAAAAGCTGATGCCCTGGTCCCAGTGGACCACTGACCACAGGGCTCACGTGCCCTACTCATGGAAGGGGAGGACATAAGAGAAGACCTTCTCCCAGGCCCCGGCCTCTACTGCAGGGCACACAGCAACCCCCTCCCAGGCCAGGAAGGGCCTGGCAGTGCCCAGGCGGCAGGGGAGGAGCTGGGGCTGCGTTGAAGCGGAGCGGGAATGAGCGGGAGGGAAAGCTGGCGGGCAGGCGGGCGGCGGCGGGCGCATCCATCATCGGCCCTGCCAGGAACGCATCCAGCCCCCAAAAAGAAATACTGCGCCTGAGGAGGGACAACAAAGGGCTCCGTTTCATCAGTAATGCGGAGCCAGCGCCCCGCCGCCCCGCCAGCCGCGGTCAGCCCACAAAGGACCCCTTTGTCCATGCAGGAGCCGGGCCGGCCGGGAGCTGGGACCAGGGGCTGACGGGCGGGGACAGAGCCCAGGGGGCGGGGGTGAGGGGGGGAACCCAGGCATAGAGCGCTGGGGGGCAGAGGGGGACATGGGGCCAGAAGAATAGAGACAGGTGGTGGGGACAGAGGATCACGAGACAAGAGAACTCGAGGGGTGGGTCAGACAAAGGGACTGAGAGAGGACAGGGCAAAGGGTCAAGGTTAGAGGACAGAGCATCATAGGGAACACAGACTGAGTTAACTGGGCTCAGAGACGCAGGGTGCCTGGCCCAGCTCAGAGACTAGAGGATCTAAGAGACATGGAAACAGAGCCCTGAGGAGACAGTCCCAGATGCAAGGACCTGGGGACCAAGAGAAGGCAGGTGGACATGCCTACAGGAGAGGCAGGCAGAGGCAGAGGTCAGGGGAGGCCAGATGAGACCCAGCTTGTCTCGAGCCCCAGCCCACTCTGGCCCAAAACCTGGGAGGAGAAAGGAAGGAGGGCTGGGGGTCAGTGGGTTCCTGGTCTCAGGGCCAGGCTGTGGGCCCCACCTCCTATGGGCTGGAGCTCACCTGGCTGAGCTGGGAAGTGAGGGACAGTCAAAGCTGGGCCCCCTCTCCTGACAGTGGAGCCACCTCTGCTTCTACCCCCAGGCCCTGGCCAGCCCCAAAAGACACGGGACACCGTCCCTCCCTAACCAGCTCTCAACCAAGCGACTCTCAGGCTCCCTTAACTAACCGACCCTATCCGTTAGCATTTATTGAGCACCTACTGTGTCCCAGGCCCCACACTCTCATGCTTTACATGTCTTCTCTCCCTCCTTGACTCCTCCCCAGTACTCAGGGAAAAAGGAACTATTAACCAATTTCAGAGATGAGGAAACTGAGGCTCAGGGAGGTTCAAGCTGTCAGGCCAAGGTCAAACAGCCGGTGCCCAGTAGGGCTAGAACTTGAACCCAGAGCCCAAGTGTTAGTCACCCTGCTCTGTGACTGCCTTTGTTCTGCCAGGGAAAGGTGACCCAGCTACCCCGAGGCTGCCCCCACCCCCCCAGAGTTGTTACCATGCCTGTCACCTTTACATGGTCGGGTGGATAAGCTGTTACAGACCCCAGGGGAGTGTTCCCACCTGGGGGGCTTGGAGATACTCAAGCAGGAACCCGGAATGCTGGGCCAGTGACATCATAATGCAAGCTGGCAATGAGGTCACCAGAGGTGGTGGCAGAGCTCTCACTCCACCCTCAGTGCCAGGGGAGCCAGGATTCATCCCCAGCAGGGCTCTGTCCTGAGCCCTTCAGGCCACACAGCAATGGGGGAGGGGGGCAGGACAGGCGGGCACTATGGGGTGGGATGGTGCTGTCTGCACGGAGACATGTACACAGGTGGCCACAGTGAGATGTTCTAGATGTTCAGTTGCACACAGCCTGCACTACCTACCCGATAGCGGCCCCATGCCCTGTGGTCCTGGGGAGACAGTGCAGGATACAGACCGGCACTGCTCTGGAGGGGTACACAGGAGCTGGGCTGATGGTCACATGAACTGATGTGAAAAGAGAGAGCAGGAAGGGGACTGAGTGGGGCAAGGGGACCTTTCTGGAATAAAGGGCTGCTTAGCCTGTGAGTTAAGGATAAGGAGAGGTTACCAAAGTAGACACGAACCTGAAAGTGTTCCTAAGAAATGGGGAAGTGGGTGCGAGGTGTGGCTATGAGGTTGGCAGGGTCCCAACGGGGTGGGGCTTGAGGTCAAGGACAGGATTTTTTTTTTTTTTTCTTTTGCGGTACGTGGGCCTCTCACTGTTGTGGCCTCTCCCGTTGCGGAGCACAGGCTCCGGATGTGCAGGCTCAGCGGCCATGGCTCACGGGCCCAGCTGCTCCGCGGCATGCGGGATCTTCCAGGACCGGGGCACGAACCCGTGTCCCCTGCATCGGCAGGCGGACTCTCAACCACTGTGCCATCAGGGAAGCCCAAGGGCAGGATTTTTTTTAACAGATTTGCTGAGGTACAGTTTTTACTTACTATAAAATGCACCCATTTCTAAGTGTACAATTCAATGTTTTTTAGTAAATTTACACAGTTGTGCAACTATCACCAATACCAAGGGCAGAGTTTGCACAAGGCACCATCCCTCCCCTACTCCTCTGCTGGCTGGAATAGCCTCCCAGCCGTCCTGCCTGCTGAAGGAAGGCTTCCTGGAAGAGGTGGCATTTCATCAGGGCCTTCAGGACCCCAGGCACTGGCCCAGCAGAGCCTGCCGTCATCTAGGTAGGCCCAGGTTGCAGACTCACACACCCTGGCTCATCGCACCCTTCCCCACACTTCCATGCCCACTCCTGACATCCCTGCTACACCCCTTCACGCCCCCTCCAGCCACCTTGATGGGCTGGTGTCCTTGGTCTCCAATGGAGGCAAGATGGACAGACTGACTGATGGTGGGCAGGCCAGTGGTGGCAGGGAGGGCAGACCACAGGCTACGGTGGTTGAACTGAGCTGAGCAATTGGGTGTGTGTGTGTGGGGTTTCCATCTCTGATTTCCATGATTCAGCCTGGGGAGTTTCCAGAGGGAAAAAAAAGCCCTACTCAGGCCCAGGGAGACACACATGGGGACACTGGTCTTGGAGGCCAGGAGAAATGCAGGCCCCGCTGGAGAGCACAGGGCACGTATCCAGCTATGGATGGACACACACATACAAGGACACATTGACCACTGTTAGCACCCAGCAGATGGCCTGGGGTGGGACACGCCCTCAATACCACTAGGCCCTCCCTAAGACTAACACCCCAAGACCAACTGCCAAGGACAGAATGGGGGTGAGGGCTGCAATCCTATTTCCCTGACTCCATACCCCCTGGCCTTTTATGCCCCTATTCTCAAGGCAGGCTCAACCCCCTTGCCTGAGAACTGAAACATGCTGCTGAGAAAACCCAGGAGTATAGGGGGCTCTGTTCGCCCTTACAGAGCTCCCAAAAGGAGCTGGATGAGGGGATCAACCCATTTCATGGACAAAAAACACTGAGGTCCCGGGCAGGAGGTATTCCCTGACGTGGGGCTCTGGGGAACGAGACAAGGGTCCTGGGACACCACTGATAAAGACAAGGCCTGCCTCAACAGGTACCTCCTTTGGGCCAGGTTCCTTCTCTGGAAGAGTCAAAGGACCTGGAGGGCCCTCCTTGCTGTGTGACCGTGGCATATGGCCTCTGAGCCAGTTTCCCCATCTGTAACATGGCATCATGAGGATAAGAGCTTTGTGTATGGAGACCTTCCTATGTGCCAGACAATGGACATGGCTTGTCTCATCGACTCCTCATACCCACCTGCTGAAGGAAGTACTATGATTGCCCCATTTAGAACAGGCAGTTTGATAAGCAATTATGATCTGGAGAAAATGATGGCCTCCCTGTTTGGGAGCTCCTGGATCTTAGACTAAGGTTTCCTAAAGTGGAGATGTCTGAGCTGACACTAGCCTGGGATCAGAGCCCACACACTTACTTAGGACCTCCCTCCCAGTGGGCCTCACCACAGGACAAGCCAGGGAAAGCCAGCTCAGAGACATCTGGGCCAAGGAATTGGTGGGGACAGGGCACATATCCACAGGACTGGCCAGGGGACTGAGTCTGCAGGCCCAGGTTTGTGGCTCCATCCTGTCCCTTCCTGTTCACTTTGACACGCTGCCCCACACTGAGCCTCAGTTTCCATCTGTAAAATGGAGAAGAATGGTTCTTGCTCCTCACCCCAAACTGCAGGAGCCATGAGCCCAGAAGGGCCCATGTGGAAGGAGGTGGAGAGATACAGAAAAAAGTCTCCGGAGAGTGAACACCCCCCTGCCCCCATCCCAGAGGCCAGAACTGGCTCTTGATGTGATTTTCAGATGGGGAAACTGAGGCCTGGAGAGAAGGGTTTTGAGCAGGCCAGAGGGTTGGGACCAAGCCGCAGATGATGTGAGGGTTACTGGGGTGAGCATTCAGACCCCTCCCTCTCCTATCTTCCCAGAGGACACGATAACAGCAGACCCTAATAATGAGCACTCACTCTCTGCCAGGTATTGTGCTAAGCATTTCACGTGCATTTTCTCACTGAATTCTCTCTGAAACTTGCTAACTAGTATTAGCCCCATTTACAGATGAGGCTCACCTGCCTAAGGTCACAACAAGGTCAATAAACGGCAGAGCCAGGATTTGAAACCAAGACTCCAGGCCTGGCTCTCCAACACCGGCCAAAGGCTCTGAGGCACGTTTTGGCTGGAGGGTGAGGTCCAGTTCAGCTCTCAGCCTAGGGGAACCCTCTAGGTTTCTCAAGGGTCCTGGCGGGGTGGTTCTCAGGCTCCGGGCAAAACACGTTGGGATGCTGTTGCAGAGAAGTCTGCAGCTGTACCCTAGGGCCCAGGAAGACAGGGGAAGGGGCTGCGGGTGGGCCGGACGGGCCAGGCTGGGCCAGAGCTCCGGGCATTCCGGCGGCCTCCGCAGGAAGCAGAATGGGACGGAAACCGGCTCCTGCTCCTCCCCCAGAATCCTGCGGGCAGCCCAGCCGGCCTGCACAGAGGCCCTCTTTGTGCCGGCCCCAACCCGCCACCCGCGGCTGGCCCAGGGTTTTGAGTTTCCTGGGGGGTGGGGGCCCCCACCACTGCTAAACCTCCAGCTACCTCCCCCTCTCAGGGGCGGTCACAGCAGTCTGCAGCTGGAGGAGGAAGTGAGTGACGGCCAGGGCTACCCCAGAGACCCCGGGGGGCCTTTAGTCTGTCCACATCTCATTCCCCCAACACTTACACACCCTAATTGGGGGCTGGAGATGGGCAGAGGGACCCAGAGACAGAGCCTGAGAGACTCCCCTGAGCCCGCTCTCCCAGCCAGTGCCACCAAGCCCATCCTGACCCACCCAGAACCCTCCCATTCCACTCCATCTCAGTGCTCTTGTGCCCAAGATGGTGGACCTCCATGGAGGCCGGCCAGGTGGGTAGGGTGGCCCTTCTGTCAACCACCATTTCCTACTTTCCAGGGGCTCCCTGGACACAAAGGGTGCGTCAGAGGGGAAGCCTCAAGCTCACTTCAGCATCTCAGGGGACAAAAGCTCCTTGGGTGTTGTAACTGCTCAAGGAACACTGGGCCCCAAGGAGCACACTTGGATTGGAGTGTGTATGGTGAAAGCAGCCCTAGGGACAAGTATATCTGTGTGTGTCCACCTGGGAGGTGTGTCAGAAACCTGTGCACGCTACATGCACAAGAGTGTGTGCGTGTGTGTGCAGTCTCAGCTGTCACTCTGTGGGTTTCAGCGCTGATGTACACATCAGTGTACATCAGTGCTGATGTACACATCGGGCTTAGATACCAGTGGAGGTGGAGGTCTTTGTGTGACTCCCCTGTGTGTACGAGTGGAATGTGGCTATCTGCATCTGTGGACGTACGCGTATGACCGAGGGTGCTTGTGTCCAAGTAGAGTGGTTTACGTGGTGGCTGGACGTTTGTGGGTTCTTCTGGCCTGTGAGCGTGTTCGCGCGCGTGCAGGCGTGCATGCGCTCATTGTGAGTTGTCTCAGGGCCTCTGAAGGGTTCTGGGATGTGAGTCTGGGGCCCACCTGGCGTGGGGATGGTGCAGACAGGAACTGACGCCAGGTGCTGGGGCCCCTGTGGAAACAGGAAGTTGCCCACAGGTACGCCTGGGCTGTGGTGGAGGCTGGGCTCTGCCCAGGTTCAGTTTGTCCCCCTGAAAAACCAACCCAGGGTTCCACTAGCCAAGAACCTGTCCCAGCCCCGAGGGAGGCACCTGCCTTGTCTGCCGTTCAAGACCCGACAGCTCTGCCCAGCATCTGCCTGGCCTGAGCGTGGAAAAAACTGGAAAACAAAAGCCCCCAGACCGCAGGCCCTCCCTGCAGAGGCATGGGGGAGGCAGGCAAGAGGCGGGAGGATGAGGAGGAGGGAGGGAGGTGGCGCTGCAGCCCCGGAACACAAAAATAATGAGGCGAGAGGGGCCATGGGGCCGAGCCGGCTGGTTCCGGAGTCGCTATCTGACCTTGACAGATGCCACAGCTGAGCGCCTGGAGAGGAGCCGCCGCCACAGTGCTGCCTGCCGAACAGCCTCCCCAACCCGCCACCTCCCCCAGGCTGGGCCAACGGAGGTTCAGGCAGGCCCCAGCCACAGGCAGCCGCCCCACCAGGTGGGAGCAGGGAGACCTCAGGGTGCAACCCAGTCAGGCAGGGGGGTGGGGTGGGGGTATGGAGGCAAGAGAGTGGGGGCAGGGCCGCTGCAGGGCACGGGAGGCGGCAACTGGGGTCTTCTGGGGGCACCCTGGCCCTCAGGTGCAGCTATGTGTGTGAGAGACACACAGAGCATGCTACTGTGCTTGTATAGCTATGAGGCTGAGGGTGTGTGTGCAAGAGAAGCCAAGTGTGAGTGTGGGTGTGACGGGGACGAAGCTCGTACTTGGGTGCACGTGTTCTTGGGGACACTGATCACTCCCCTGTGCCCTTCCAGAGCCACAGCTGTGCTGGTGGGAGCGAGCCACGCTGGGGCCGGGGGTGGCAGGGTGTGAAGAAAGCCACAGGCGCCCCGCACCAGCAAGTTCTGTCACTTGCAGATGGAGGAGAGGTGGCCCTGTGGCCTGCCCGGGCCTCCCCTTTCTCACACCATGGTGGTGCTCCCGGGCACAGTGATGGGCTCGGGCTTGGACACCACCACTCTGGGGACACCAGTGAGGGGCTTTGGGTATGAGCTGCTAGAGGGGATGCTGGGCTGGAGGCGGATTAGCAATTCTGAGCACTGGCTGCATAATTAAAAAATCATTACGGCAGGCGGGCGGGCAGAGCCGAGTGTGAGCTCGTGCTCAGAGAGGGTGGGGACACTGCCATGGCGCTCCCCCTCCCACCGCTTCCCTGAGGAAAAATCCCACCTGCTAATATAATTATGGAAAAACACAAGCACAGAAATTCAGTTTCAGCAAACGACGTGCGTTGAGTGCCCAGGGCCTGCCTGGCCCTCAGCACAGTGAGTAGGTTGGTCGCCAGTGCCCAAGGCTCCTGGCAGGCCCTTCCGGGTCCATACTCCAGACCCCCACCTCCACCCCGTCAGCAGCTCCCAAGAGGGCGGGCGGGGGACATGTAAAGCCCAGCTCCTCAAATTACAAATTCAAGAGAAAACTGGCCTGTCCTGATAGTGGACAGATGGGGAAACTGAGGCTAAGGAATCTGTATAAGCTTATTGTATTTGTGGCAACGCTGAGAGGAAGAGTCGGGTCCCGCTTCACCAATGCAACAGCTCAGGAACTCAACCCCATCCCCATCCCCATCCCTTCCCCAGTATCCCTCCAGCTTCCCTATCTCATCAGTCATCCCCCAGCCCCTTCCACTCCCGCTGGGACGCACAGATCTCTCCGGAGACTGAACGGGACTGTTCAAGCCAGGTGACCCAGCACCTCCCAGCGCCTACCCATGCCGGGACCCCCAGCCTCCTAGTTCAGGGACAGGGAGGGGGACGACGGGGAGCCCCAGCCTCCTAGTTCAGGGACAGGGTGCCCTGGGCTCGTCTGGGTTAAGCTAGGCCAGCAGGGCTGGCTCCCGCCACAGGAAAGGCAGCCAGGTCTGGGGCACAGGCCCCAGGATGGCAGGAACAGCAGCCATAACCTCCGGCCTGGAGCGGGCGGCGGGCGGCGTTGGGAGGGGAGCCGGCCCTAATTAGTCGGCCAGGGACCCGGGCGGGCGCCGGGGCGGCAGACGCAGAAGCAGAAGCCGGAGCCGCGCAGGCACGTCCGCGGCCGGGAGGCGGCGGGGAGCCGGGAGGCCGCGGCGCCCTGGGACGCAGTGGGACAGGCGGCCTGGGAAGGCCCGGGCGGAGGAGATTCCGCACCGAACAGGCCTGGCTTCCCTCATTCCTCGGTGCCACCAGGCGCAGCAATTAGAGGCTTTCAAAGTTTGTTCTTAATTGGTTTCATTTTTGCCTCATAAATGATTCATGGCCCTGGAGGTCTGGGAGGCAGAGAGAGTGGCAGGGGAAATTTGGGGAGGCTTCCTCTGGGAGCCAGGCCCCCTACCTGAGGCTGGAGAGGGGGCTGCAGCCTTAGCCCAGTTGATGATAGGGCCTGGGGAAGCCTTGGGCAGGTGGGATCCTCCAGCAAAAATAAAAACCCAGGCCCTCTCCTTGGGGCACTGACTAATTAGGAACTGCAACTTCTCTGTAGATCAGAGCTCTGCATCCAGGCCCAGAGCCACCGCAGCTGCTGGGGCCCTGGGAGGGTGAATAATAATGTAATGATAACAAAATAACAGTGTCAATAGTCATAATAAAGATGGTGAACACTTAAGAAGGAGTTCTCACAATGTTTTGGACACGAAGCTAAGAACATCTTTTTTAACCACCCATCCTACACCCCCCAAGCACTACCAGGAAGAGGTACCAGGAGCCCCATTTTACAGATAAAGAAACTGAGGCTTGGAGAGATTAAGGTCTCAGGAGCCTGGGGCTCAAGGCTGGACACTGGGAACACTGCCTGCCAGGTGAGTTAGGAGCTGCAGGTCTCCAGGAAGCCTGCAGAAGATCCCACACCCATCTGGGCCAGGTTAGCTCTGCCCCTCACAAGGCTGAGCAATGTCCTCACAGGGCGTCAATTGGCCCAGCTGTCAAATAGGAAAGCAGGAGCCCTATGACCCCCACCCAGTGCTAACTCTGTGCTGGGCATGTGATCAGAGAGATGTCATGGATCCCACCCTCAGGAAGCTCCCAGTCTATGGACACACACAGAGAAGGGTTTAATAAGAGCCTGTGCAGAGAACTCCGAGTGCTTAGCCAGTCACCTGCTGGGAGCTTCTTGGAGGTAAGGTGGGCAGAGGAAGTTTCTCCCCTTTAAGCCCATACCCAGCCCACTCAGGATGCTCAGGGAATGGGTGTGGTCCATTTAAACCCTAGGCTAGAAGTCAGACCTTGAAGAAACCCAGAACTACAGACTACATCAGAGGGCTATGGGATGCAAAATGCCCAGCTCAGCCTGCCCACGACAGTCACTTTTATTCTGAACAACTATGAGAGGTGAGGCCTACACAATTAACTGCAGGGCCCACTTGGTCCCTGGGGACATCCTGGAGGTAAGGAAATGCACTAAACAAATGCAAGAGTAGATGCTGTATGGACTCCCCCTAGAGGCCCCTGGGCTCTGGGCCGCTAGCTGCTGGCTCTTGGGTGCTTCACAAATATCACCTCCTCGTGTGTCCTCCAGCTCCAGTCCCAGCCACATGCACCAGATTCCCCTCCAAAATCTTGGCCTTCTCAGGCTCTGGCACCTGCACAGTTCCATTGGCTCCCTGCTCTCCCACCCATCCGGCCTCACCAGGCAGTGAAATAGTCTGGTGCCAAAGTCAGATGCTTCAAGTGGTTATACCTCCCCGTGCCTCACCACAGCCCTCTGCGTGGCATATATGATCACACCTGTTTCCCAGATGAAGAAAATGAGGCTCTGAGCAGCTAAGGCACTTACTCAAGGCCACACAGCTTAGGGGAACCCAGACCCAAACATCTTGAAAGCCCATGTGCCTCACCCTGCTGGCCTCCTACAGGTCATATCCCTGACCTGTCCCAGGCCTGGCCACCTCCTGCCCCAGCCCCAGCCTATCCTCAGTAGACAAAGACTGTAACAGAGTCCACATTCCTCCGGACACTAGAACCTGGTCAGGCTGTTGTGGTCCAGGGCCCTGCAGGGGGTCCAGGAGGCAGTAGGGTTCCCTACATAACCCAGGGAACCCCAGGGTATGGGGCCTCCTGCCTCAGCCCAGCTGGGTCATCCTAAGGATTGGGTGGGGTGGTGGGAGAAGTCCCCATATGCACATACAGGGTACCACAAATGTCTGAGGAAGGGGAAGGAGGCAGCACAATGATGCCAGGGAGGAAGGGGTTGGCCATGTTCTCTGGCCCTCTCTTTGGGGTACAGTCAACTTTAAGGCTCTTATCACACACATTTGGGAGGGGGCTGCCTGTGGAAGTGTTCATCCCTTGGGAAGAAGCCCAACTTTTATACACCCACTACATCCTGCTGGAGAATATAGCTGAATGCCTTGTCACACCCTCTGAGCCTCAGTTGCTTCATCTGTACAATGGGCCCAATAATGTCCCTTGAGCTCTATGGAAAAGACTTTGGGAATAGGTTTAGAGGTTTCCCTTGAGAAAAGGGATTCGGAAGAACTGGACAAAACACTCAGTAGTCTATGTTGGCTGGGGGCACTTGAGACACTGTGGCCAGTGTATAGTAGAAGCTTGACAATGGCCTGGTGAACACACAAACAAGTGGCTGAGTTCAGAGTTCAGAGTTCAGCTTATCAGGTCCAGGTGACACACCCTTCCCAGGTGTCCCCTCTGGGCCAGGACACTGGTCTGCCCAGCCAGGTCACCGGGATCTCCCTCCCCAGCCTGCCCAGGAAGCTGCACGTCCCAGGCGGGTCAGCACTGACGTCAGTAGGACCAGCTGGGCGTGGAGCCTGCCACCTCTGGAACCACCAATTAATTAACTTTTTCAAATTAATTTCCCAAGGAAAATTCCATAATTACATCTGTCTCCATCAGCCTGAGCTGGGCAGGCGAGAAGACCCCGCAATGAGATAGAACATGACCATACTAGGGGGTGACCATACTAGCCCCAGGAAGAGGTCAGAGAGGCACTGGGGGTTGGGTTTCATCCTGGCAGGGTGAGTGCCTGGCCTCCTTATGGATGCTGAATGAGGGGAGGGGGCCGAGAAGCCAGAGCCCCCCAGCCAGGAGGTGGAAGGCTCAGGGACACCCATGCCTGCCCAGCTCATCCTGCTGCCCCCACCCCCCACCCTGTGCCCCCAAACCACAGTGGGTCTTGGCAGGGCCCAGTAGCAGCACCGGCACCGCAAGGCTGAGGAGGCCGCGACTGCGGCGTTCTAATTTCCCAAAGGGGTTGAGATTAATTAGCTCACACACAGGCGCAGAGAGGAGAGGAGAGTGGGAACAGGGGCGGGTAGCGTCAGGCGAGGAGCTGGCTGGTGCTGCCCCCACCCGCCCAACAGGCAGTCAGGTGGCCTTGACAGCCTGGGTGCTCTGAAGGTCAGTGGCCAAGCCGGCTGAGCCAGCAGACTGGCACTGTCTCCTTCCCAGAAGCCCTGAGACCAAGGTGGGGCGGTGGTGGTGCAGCAACCAAGAGGACAGCTGGTGGGTGTGGTAGGTCACCATGGATCGAGTCTGTGCCAGGTGCTCTGTCCACACCATCTTGTTTTATTCTCCCAGCAGCCCAAAGAGGTAGGCACCATGGCCTTCCCATTTCACAGATAAGAACACTGAGGCTCAGAGCTGAGTTCAAGTAAAGTCACCCAAGTTGTTGATGGTGAGACTAAAATCCAAGTTGGCCCATCTCTAGAGCCCACCTTGCTCCCCCTGGATCCCGTGCTGACATGAGGTCTGCAGGAGCCCTGAGCCTAGGGGACCTGGTGACCAGTTGCAGGTGCAGGGCCTGTGAGTGCGTCTGTCTGACTGTGACTTACCTCCACCTCAGAGAATGTGCAGGGCAGACTCTCAAGTCATTTTACAGATGCAGAAACTGAGACCAGAAAGGGGAAGTAACTTGCCAAACAGCACAGGGCCCCAAACCCAGACTTTCTGCCCCTGTTTAAGGCCAGCAACAACTTCCAGAAATATAAACCCGACTCAGTGACCTTTAGTGAGCCCTGACCCAGGGCCACGCTGTGCCTGGTGCTCTCTTTAGCTAACCAGCACACTGATTGGGGCGGTGGGGGGCGTCACTGTGGCCCCTGTGTACCGAAGAGGAAGATAGCTCCAGCTCAAGGGCACTTTCTTAACTACTCCCTGCAGGGCTCCCCAGAGAGAGGAAAAGAGTCCCCAGGAAGGTGGGGGGTGGGGATGGGAGAGGTGTGTGACGCTGACCAGGCCCCTAAGCAGCTCTCACAAGACTAGCAACTGACCTTCCCAGAACTTGTCTGCAAGGAGATCCCTGCAACCCTAAGGAGCATCAATCTGCCCCCTGGGGAATGCCCTGACTCCTACCCCACTCCCAGTGAATCATGTCTGTAGAAGACAAGGGCAACAGGGCTCACCCTCCCCAGGCTTAAAGGGTCAGCAGTCCCAAGGTTCTTGGGTCCAAGCTAACAGAGGGCCCTAGGAGAGTCATGGGGCTGGGCATAGGTGGGGAAGGGGATGGCCCAACTAGGAACATTACTCATCATGTGGATTATGGGAGATGGGTAGGAGTCCCCCAGAGGCACAGGTTCAGGCCATGAAAGGGTCCAAGTGGGGGGTTTGGAGTCAGGGTTCCTCTCCCACTCTGCAGCCTCCAGCTAGGTGACCTCAGACCTTGATCTTGCTGAGCCCATTCCCTGATCTGTGAAATGCCCACCATGACAGCCCCACCCCCACCAGGGTCCTAGAGAGGCTATATGTGAGGTTCTCAGTGCGGGGCCAGCATGCACAGGCGCTCAATAAGTGAGAGCTGTGTTGTTATTTTTACTGTCAGCATCAGCCAACACGAGAATGAGTGTCAAGGACAGCTCAAGCCAGGAGTGCTGGGTAATCCAGGTTGCAGCCCCAGTTCTGCCACTGTTTGCCTTTGAGCCAATCCCTCATGCCTCAGTTTCCCCGGCCTGAAACAGAACATTCCCTGCCCTGTCCTCGTACCTGCAGGAACACGGGGAGGTGAGCACACGGTAGGGTTCTGAAGGCTACAATGAGGGCAGCACTCAGCTGTCCTTTTCTGGCCACAGGAATAACCCACCACTACTTCCTGTCAACCTTTCCTCCTACCTCCCTGGCCCCCCAGACCTGCCTGCTCTATATCAGCACTTCTTCAAACTCCCACAGTCCCAATAGCCCTTCCACAGGTGTATACTAAGCCCCTCACCACCCTGCAAAGGCCACGTTTGCCACCTGGAAGTCCCTGCTTGAGTCTAACTTGTGGCCTTGCTACCTGTTGGGGGTTAGGGGATAGAAGAAGTCTTGGAACCATGGCTGGCTCTCTGTTTCCACCCATACTGTGAAGCCCCCAGAAATGTCCACCCAAGGACCCCGGGTTCCTCTGCCCTGGGTCCAATCTATTCCCAACCCTCCCCCTCTCTGTGGCCCCAAGCCCAGCCTCTCCACTCCCACACCCCAGCACTGTCATCTAAGAACAGTCCTAGAGAAGGATAAATCCAAGACATTCTAATCAAGGAGTCCTCATTGTGGGGTACTACTCCCAGAAAAATGCCAGCTTTGGTGGAGCAGACAGGTGGAGGGGAGGGCTGGACTCACCTGGAGATCCAACTGTTACATGGTGAGAACCACAGCCCACCACCTACTTCAGCTCTTGCAGTTTTAAGACACAGAGATAAGGGTCATACCCATTTTACAGGTGGCAAAAGTGAGGTCAGAGAGGTTGACACACTGGGCCATGATTTACACAGCAGGCAGTAATCAAGCTCCAAGTAACCAAGCCACGTGTGGAGCCCAGGCCTGTCCAACTCCAGAGTCAATGGCTCAGGAGACATCCAGTCCTCCTGACTGGCCACTGCTGTTTGTTTTCTTCAGGATGCCCAGGCCCCTCTCTTCTCCCCGATCACTGTCCAGGCCTTTATGGTGGAGACCTATGTGGCCAGGAGATGGGAGCCAACATGGGCCCGAGTTCACCTGCCCCTTGACCTCTGCTAGGCTGTCTCAATCCTGTGGGCCCAGAATGATCTGCAGTTTGAGTGTTAGGTGACTGTGTCCAAAGCCCTCAATGACCATGAAGCCACCCCCATCAGACTCAATTCTCTCATCTGAAAAATGATGTACTTTTCAGTGTATGAAAAATGGGTATACCCCCAGTTCTGCTCACTCCAGGGAAGGCAGGCACCGGCCCCAACAGGCAGCAGAAACATAGAGGCTCCCTGAGGGCATCCCTCTAATGCAGCAGCCCAGCCCTTCCTTGTACTCAGGCCAACTCTGTATCCATTTTGCAGGCCAGGGACTAAGAACCAGGGGCTAACTCCGAATTCTAAGTCTCAGGGTGCTGGCTGCAGGGCAGGAGGGGATGACGAGGGGCTTGGGAACCAAGAGGACAGAGGAAAACGGGTGCCAGGGTGAGCAGGGAGTGTGAGCTGACAGACTCCTGAGGCACAGCCCCCTAGATCAAGGGAGTCTCGTTCCTCCCCAGTCTCTGGCACCCCCAATCTCCCAAGGACCCAGCTCCCTGAGTGGGGGGAGCAGCTGGCCACTTGGCGCTCCCAGGAAAATCGATTCTCCATGGCTTTCCTTCTCCAGCCTTTCCTCTTCCTAGCTCCTCTGCATCCCTCCCCCATCGACCCCCAACAGGCTCTGCCTGGACCAGAGATCCCCATACTGGAGGGCAAGTGGGTTTAACACTTCCACACCTGAGACTTGGGCCTCCTCCCCCAGAGAGCCAGCCTGAGGGGTGGGAAAATGCCTCCCTTCCCGTGCCCACCTTGTAGAATTCAGCTGACTCTACATGGCCGAGGGCTGGGCCTCTTTTGTGTGTACAGGGGCCTTTGAGTGAATGGAGCCTCAACTACGCTGAGAGCGCACATGTGCGTGCCAGGCTTGGTGCCGTCAGCGCCCCTGGCCCAACTCTCCGCACCATCTGGGTGAGCTGTGGCCGGAGGACGATGGCCTGAGGCCGTGACAGGATGGAGCAGACACACAACTGCCTTATTGGAGCCGTGTCCCAGGGGCCCAGCACGCCCACGTGTGACTCTGTTTACCCATTCACCTCTGCGTGTACCAGTGTGCGTGTGCGCCAGAGGCTGGGGCCATGAGTGTGACAGAGAGCGTGCTTCTGGAGTGTGCACAGTGAATGTGACTGGGCCGTGCCCGTGGGGGTCAGCCGTGTGTGCTGGGTCGTGTGGAACGACGTGTGCTGAGTGACCGTCTGTCCCAAGCGTGTGCCCCCGGGGGTGCCGTGTGGGGCGTGCGTGAGTACGCGCTGCCTGCCAGGCCGCAGGGCCTCGTGGGGCTGCTGGGGACCGGGTGACTCACGTCTCCTGAGCTCATCCTGCCGCCAGCCCGCCTAGCTCACCCTGCTCTGCTGGGCTCATGGCCGCCAGCGCAAAGGAGGGGGTGGGGGGAGGCTCGGGCAGACACGGCAGGGAGGCCAGCTTGATAAATAACCTGCTGCTTCCCCAGGCCTCTGAGAAGGGGAGGCTGCATCATGGGGAGAAGGGGAGAAGCGGGGGGGAAGCAGCCCTGGCCCCCACAGCCCAGGCTACGGCTCCGGTTCCTGTTTCATCGAAACCTGAGCTGGGAAAAGCCTATCGGGTCATCTTGCTGTCCTGCCGGCCGCCAGGCCCAGGCAAGCTGCCCCTCAGGGGACAAGCCCGCAGCCTGGCCGCCCAGCCGGTGGGTGGGTGGGTGGGGGGAGGATATTTCTGTCCAGACTAAATGCAGCTCTAGGCCTCTGTCTGCCCCCCCCACCAACAGCTGCTCCCAGGGGCCCCCTGGCTCTGCAGGACTGACTAAATATAGCCCCCCACCCTAGCAACCCCCAATGTTCACCTCTTCCCATTGACCCCACCCTCATGAGGGTAGGGAGAAAGCCAGGGAGCCCACTGTGTGACCCTGGGCCAGTGTATGCCCCTCTCTGGGCTCTCAGCTAGGAAACATCAAGTATTACTCAGCTCTAGGCCCTGACCTGCCTGAAAGGAACTATCGGAGAGAAGACAAAGGTGACTAAATTGGGGTCTTTGTCCAGGGAGGTAGGGGCTGAGGTCCCCTCCTTCAAAATGACTCCAGCCTGCTTCAGCAAAAGAATGCCTGGGGGAGCCCTCCCCAGCACCCCAAGTACCTTTAGGCTTATAAACATGGCCCCCTTCACCCTGCCTATTCCTTGCCCAGGCTGGGCAATACCAGGCTCCTCCGACCTGCCTCAGCCGGACCCTGGCCAGGAAACAAGTCGTGCCAGGCTTGGGGTGGGGGGAGATGCAGGAGCGTGACAGCTGCTATTTCCTGCAGGCCACAGTTGGGCACAACCCGGATTCCTGCCTGGCTCCACACTCCACCAGACAGCCTCTCCCAGGCTCCGGCCCTCAACAGGGCACCCCTTCCCCAGTGTCAGCACTATCATCAGCCAGGGTCCCGGTCCCACTCCTCCCACTCTACTGATACAGGCAGGAAGAAGGTGCCGGATGCACCTTCTGGCCTGGGCTGGGGAGAATGGTGGTCTCTCCAGGGTTCAACAGGCGGGGGAAGCAGCCCCAGCTTCCCTCCTCCTGCCTGCCTGCCCACCCGGCTGCTTCCCCCAGCCCCACACGCACCAAATTCCCCACATGCCTGTCTGTCTCTGACAGCTCGCGCAAATACTTGGCTGCGCGGGCACCCGCTGTTCTGAGCCCGCTGCGCCTCCTCCCCTGCCTTCCCCCGGGGGCTCTGCAGACGCAGCCAGGGATGGGAGGGGGGCCAGAGCCAAGAAGCTTGGTGGGCAGTAGGGGGAGTGAAGGCGGGAGGAACCAGTCTCAATTCCGAAGCACCAGCCCCGGCCCCCAGGCCTGGGGGAACTGAGGGACTTGGGAGGCCACCATGAGCCAGCCCTGGTTGGGCGGCAGCTGCTGACGCCCCCGCTGCCCCCCGGAACCTCCCAGGAGGACCTTCCGGAGGCCTCCCACTCGCCTCAGCCGATGAAACAGCATCTGCCGCTCCTGCGGTGGCAGCTCAGGACAGGGCGGAGGGCACCGTGAGGCCCCTGGGGAAGGCTTTGAAATCTGGACTATGGCCCGGCCCCTCCTGGCAGCCCGGCCCGCCACCACAGGCCCAGCCCCAGAGCGTGGGGGGCTGTGTTCCAGCCCTCCTGCAGTGTGAGGGGCACACCTGCCCAGCTGCCAGGCCTGGGACGTCTCCATCCGACTGGCTGGGGGCCTTGTTTGCCCCAACTATCCTCCTTCCTGCTTGCCTCACCTCCCTCCCAGGGGACCAGTGGAGGAAACACTTCCTGAGAACAGCTGGGATTTTCCGCTGGACATTGCGCCTCGCTGGCCAGCCCCTTATCTCCCCCCACTGGCACCACCCTCATTCCTTCTCCCAGAGTCACCCCTTTAGCTAAATTATACTCCCACCCCGCAACCAAGGACACCCCTCCTCTCCCCACTACTTGCCTCAGGATCCCTAGTACCCAGCACATATCCAGGCACAGAGCAGACAATGAATGAATGACCTCATGGAATGACACGCTCCATTTTGCAGATGGGTATATCGAGGCCAGGAGAGAGCCCAGTGAGCTAGGTCTCCCATCCAGGGTTCTTCCTGAAGGAGACTCTGTCTGCAGGGCCCTTCTCTATCATTTCCCACCCACCACACTTTCTGCCCCAGGAGCCCATTCAGCCTCCCAGGCTACTGGAGGCATCAGAGCGACTCCAAGCAGAACTTCTCAGTGCTCTGGGTCCAAACGCCCAGCTGGCTATTCAGTACTACTCGCCCAACTCTCCCACAGCGTAAGGGTGGTCTTAAAAAGAATCCCAACTGTATTGTCCTTGTGACGCTAGACTGTGGGGTAAAGCCTCCTCTCCCCATTGCACAGATGGGGCTGCTGAGGCCCCCAGGGGAGGGGGAGCTGCAGGCGGCCGTGAATCAGAGGGGGAGCTGGGAAGCCGCCCGGCCCTGCCGGCTGTCGCTGGAAGCAACAGCCTGCATTTCCTCCTCACACTGGTGCCTCGGGGAAGCGTGGGCAGCGGGCAGGCAGGCACTGCCGTGAGGACCCCTCCTGTGCCTGCAGGCCAGCCGCATCCCCTTGCTGCCTGACTGGGCCCACACAGCCCACTCCCCAAGCCGGCTTCATCTACAAAGAGGGGTAGACCAGAGGCAGGACTGGGTTTCTGTCTAAGGTATGAACTCATGTCACTTGAGGGCACCACAGGGAAGCCCCTCCCCTCAGATCCTCAATGTTCCTAGCATCAAACAAGATTGAAACATGACCATTCACGCATCCTTCCAGCAGTAAAGCCCATGGCTCTGTGATTCTAGAATCCCAACATGACAAGAATCCTGACAAGAATCCCTCAGCTCCAAGCATTCTATGATTCTAGACTCCTGTGCCTTAAAATTCTAGGCCACCAAGAATGGACGCTGCCTGGAAGAAAGGGGGCCAAGCCCACTCCTACCTGCTGCTATGTGCCCAGCTAACCAATTTCCTATCTAGCTTTGGGGGAGGCGAGTCTGGCAGGAGAGGGGCTGGGCTCTTCTATCAGGGTCAACAGGACCCGGACGTGAGGCTGCGGGGCGGGCGTGGGGGGTTATAAGCCTGGGGATACAGCTGGTCTAGTCCTGGAGGACAGGCCACCGCCTCGTGGCACACACAGCCACTGACGCTGCAGCTGTCAGGAAGCCCAGCCCGCGCCAGAGCAAAAGTGGGTGGGTAGGAGTTTGTGAGCCTGCACCCTTACCCTGTAGCTCAGAGGGAGGACGGGCGTCAGGTCAGGGCTGGTCTCCCTGCTTCTCAGGTTCCAAGCCAAGCTCCACGCTTCATCTTCCTGTCTTCACCACCCACTGCTTCCTCCTTCCCACCACAGTCCCCTCACCTCTCAGGCTCCCAGACCAGCTGGCAGCCAGCCAGGGCAAGGTTCCCAAGCCCATTTGATTGATGGAATAACTGAGGTCCAGGGAGAAGACATGACCTGCCCCAAGGGCTCAGCCTCAGCAGCCTACTGGTCTCTGGCTGCATCTCTCAGCCCTGCCCCCCAAGCTCACTTTCCAGAATCCTCTACAGGGCCAGTGGGTCTCCACAGCCAATCTGTGGATCTCTCTGATCACCAGCATAAGCACATCCCCCATTCTGGTGTCCCTTGAGAACACTCAATTCCACAGCCAATCACCTGGTCATTCATTAATTCATTCTTTCATTCACCCAACTAGCCAATCAGCCCATCTTCCCACCAGATGCCAGGCCCCTTGCCAGGAGTCTGGGGGCCTCGAGAAGGAAAGAGAGCACGGCCTGTATTCAGCAGGCATTTACAGAGTGCCTGCTGTGACCAGGCAGTGTGGACCACCACACTGGACCATAGAGACCAACCCTGGCTGTCCTCTTGGTGTTTATAGCCAGTCAAGGGCTCAGCCAGGACCCAATCCCACTCGTCAGTGGCAAGTTCTGAGGCAAGTCACAAACTGTCCAGCCTCAGTTTCCTCATTTGTATATGGGAATGCTAACAGCACCCAAATCACTGGCCTACTGTGAGCATTAAAGGAAGTGAAGGCTAGAAAGCTGCTCACACAGTGCCTGCCCACAGGAAGGGCTTAGGATGGGTTAGCCATTGTCATCACCATTGTTATGACCTATTATGATCATTACAGTAATAACTGGGGGACAGCAGTTGATTAGAGCAGCAGCTAAAGCTCTTCAAACACTTAGCTGGTGCCAGGCACTGGGGGTACAGGAAGCAATCACTGCCACATCCCATTGCAAGGCTGGCAAGGAGCGGGCTCAGTTAAATCCCATAAGCATCTGATGAATGAGGGACTCAATGACAAGAGGCATGGCCCTGCCTCCAAGGAAGGTACACTCCATCATGTGTTCATGTGTGCTGCACATGTATGTGCAAGAACTTAATCATGCATATGAACGCGTCTATGTGGGAAACCTGGGAGGTCCGGCAGGTTATGTGGGAAGCGGGGTAGCAGTGAACAGAACGCAGTTGCTGACGCCGGCTCAGGCCCCCCACCCTACCCCACCCAACCCCTGCCAGTGATCATAGCAGAGCCGAGGGGATCATGGCAAAAGCAAGGACCAGGCCCGGTAGGGAGAGGCCCGGAAAGATGCTTTGCATAGTTCTGACCACCAGATTACAGGCCTAGGCTAGGCCCTTAGGTGGAGGTGTGGAGGCTGCCAGGTGCTGTCCCACACGAATCAGGCCCCAGCGCCCGCACTTCATGCCTGTCCTGGCAGGGCACATGAGGGTTCCTGCTGGCAGACGGGGCAAGTCCGAGGAGGTCAAGGGAGGTCATGGGGAAGAGAGGGAACAGCGGGCCCAAGGGCCATGTGGGGTCTGCTGGACAGGGGAGGGTGGGTACAGGGCTCCCCCGGGGCCACCGGGCAGGCCTGGCTCTGCCCTGCTGGGGCCAGCAGCTGGAGGGAAGTAAATATAGCGCGGGGCGTCCCGGCCACATTCCTGGGAGGCCAGTACGGCCCGCCTGCCCGCTGCTCTAGGCAGAGCGCAGCAGCCAGGGCCCAGAACTGCCACTGCCCTCTTCCCAAACAAACAGAAAAATAAATAAAACCAGCTCTCATGGCCAGCACAGCTGGGGGGAGGGGGCAGGAAGGGGTGGACCCAGGAGGGGGGGCAGACAGGCGCACCAGTTGCTGCGGTTTCTGTTCTGCTGGGAAGGAGAAGGCCAACAAAAGAGGAAAATGGAGGGAAAGGGCAGGGAGATAGTCAGAGACGGGAGAGGAGGGGAGAGAATGCGCAGGAGAGATGGAGGGTGTGACAGGCAGAGGTGCCAGCGAGGCAGGTCAGGAGGGACAGGGATGATGTCAGGGCTGGTTGGGGGAAGGCAGAGGCAGCCTTGGGGTCAGTAATTCAGCAATCCAGCGACACGGATGCCCCTGGGTGGGGGGCAGCAGGCAGACAAAGGGGGCCTGTGCGCTGGGGCAGGGGGCCGGCTCCAAAGGCCATGAAATATTAAAGACCCTAGGCCAATGAGTGACAGAGGTCATAGAAATAAGGAGACTAGCAGGGAGATACAGGGACCCTGAAGCAGACCCCCTCCCAAACCCGTGTCTGTCGCCCTCCATCACCTCCTGAGCAGAGCAAGTCTCCCCCAGCTCTCCTCCTGCTGTGGCTGCTTTCTGTCTTTCCATCCAGACGGAGGACAGGCAGAGGGTGGGAGGGGCCGTAGGGATTAGTGATGGCAGGGGACCTTTGCGGTTCCCTCTTCCCTCTGGCTGATCTGCACGCAGCCGGCCTTCCAGAGCTGCCAGCCACCCTAGTAAGAGGGCCAGGAGGCCTGTCAGCACAGCCGCTGCCACAGGCGCCTCCTGGGGAAGAAGGGGGTAGACATCCAGCTTCCCCTTTACAGAAAAAAAATCAGCCAAGCCACCACTTTCCACAGAGACAAGCAGGAGGGAAGGCCATGCCTCACAGCTCAGCTGAGCCAGCGAGTAAACGGGCAAGCAAGCCAGCAGGTAGCCTTCCTACCCACCCAGGTCCCATTATCAGCCTCATGACCTTGGCCAGTCCCCTTGTCCCTGAGCCTGTGTCTTCACCAGCCCCACCCCACCCAGGCTTGGTGTGAGGAAAGAAATAAGAGAACAAGTAATACTTTGAAAACCTGCAGGGGCAGCTGGGGCCAAGCAACTGCATGCAGATAATCCTGTGAGGTCAGACCCATTATCGGTCCCATTTTACAGATGGGGAAGAGAAATCCGGAGAGGCAAAGTGATGTACCCAAGGTCATACACCTGGTAATTAGCAGAATGGAGACAGAAATGCTAACCATGAGCCACGTGTTCTGTCTTCCTTTTCACTGGGGGATATGAAGTCCTCATCACCATAAAAGCCAACTTTTATTGAATGCTGACTGTGGGTTAGCCACTGGTGCTGGGCACTGCACAGCCATCCCTGTGTTAATCTGAAAAAAGCCTTGTGAGGCAGGCACTCTTATTATCCCGTTTCAGGGATAAGGAAACTGAGGATCATAGAAAGAACACATACGGACCAAAGGTCATATATCCAGCGAGGCAGTGACATGGCCAGGATTTGGAGTCAGGTCTGACTCCTGAGTCAGTGGTCAAATACACTTGCCCAGGCAAGGTCAAGGCAGGAGGTTAGGAGGACCCAGTAGAGGGGAGCCCAGTGATCCTATTGGTGCCTGGAACAGCCAACAGGAAAAGGTCAAAAACAAGGTCACAACTGCTATGCCAGGGGTCGTCAGCAACTGCTCTGGGAACAGGAGATGGGCAGAGCCTGTGGGGACCCACAGTGAGGGCACTGCCTAGGGGCCTGGCCAAAGTGATCTGCCTGGTCTGGGTCTGCCTACCCAGAGCTCATGTACCAGATTACACAAGCCCCTTCCCCTAGCATGGGGATACTGAGGCTGGTCCAAAAAGCCCTGTCCTGTTGGTCCCCAGGGCTGCAACAAGCACCCCAGGGCCAGTGTGCCAGGAACTAATCACCCCCACCTCCAGAGCCCTCAGTGCTGGCAGAAGAGGGGGCAAGATCCCCTCCCTCCCTCCCAGGCCCTGTGAGCCCAGAGGGAGGCCAGCATCAGAGGCAGGAAATGAAGAAGAATTTGCGATCTAATTGAGCTGGCGGGGGATTAGGCGGCAGAATGCAATTACAGGGGCTGGAGCAGGGCCAGGGGCACTGACACCCCGAGATGTGGCCTGGCCCAGGTGACTGGGCCTAGCCAGTCTCTGGCCAGAGACACCCTATGGGGGGTGGGTGGGCAGGGAGGGGGAGACAGGTGGGCAAAGATTGGGGCCAGACCGCTCTTCAGCACACACAGGACTACAGGGTTCCAGCTCCATGAAACACCCAGAAACAAGAAGTTTTCCTGAGAATTCTCCCCCAGGGAACAGTCCTGTGGACTCTCCCATGGGGAGCAGAAAGATAGGAACACGCGCTCTCACAGGCTCCACTCATGCATGTACACACACGTGTTCATGCTCCCAGGAAAGCCCTGCAGATCCATGTTCACTTGCAGGGGGACAGACTCCCAACCTGCAGACACACAGCAATGGTCCTTTGCTGCCAATGGCTCCACCAAAGGGGGGAAAAACACAAAACAAAACAGAAAAATAAACCCATGACCTTAAAATCCTTTTATTCCCATAATCACAGGCTGCCATCGCCGTGGATACGTGCTGTCACCCCGGCCCCAGCCTGTCTCCCTCCATGGCTTCCAAAACTCCCAGCAGGCAGGCAGATGGGGAGGCTGCCCAGTTACTGCCAGGGAGGGCAGGGGAGGGGAAAGACTGGGTGGGAGAGGTTCAACATTACATACACTCACACACTCAGGGCCTCAATCAGGGAGAGAGAGACAGAAAGAGAAAGGAACATAGACACCAGCCACCAAAGACAGACATAGACCATTGTCAGCACAGCTCAGATATGCCACTCCCAGAGTCACACACACTTTCTCAATTCAGATACACCACTCAGGGAGCGAGACACTCCGCTATTCACAAGCATATATAAAACACACAGATATACACAAATTATGAACACACCCTCTCCAAAATTCTAAGCACACAGAACTCAGAATATACACATTCCTAGATTTACAGGGACAAATCCAACTTTCAGATACAGGCTCTCAGGTTCACAAACACACAGGTATATGCGATGCATACACAAACAACTACTAGATCCATAGACACATGTCCTGATTCACAAATATACACATGCTCAGACTCCTACATCCCAAGACAGACAGACACGCATTCAACACCCAGAGTCACAGATAAACACGTCTTGAGTCATTAGCACACACACCACCCAGATTCCCACATCTCATACCAACAGACTAGACCCACACAGCCTCATCCAGCAGCTGACACTGCCTTTGACTTTAGGGGGCAGGTGGAATGGTTGGAGATTCCTGGGTCTTTGAGGGGGCAGTCCTTTCTTATTGCCCGCAGCCTGGGAGGTGGGCTCAGAGTTGGGGGGAATAAAGGGGGAAGTAAGAGAAAGCAAAAAAAACTTGAGTGGGATATTCTTGTTGGGCAGTAGTGCGTGAGTAACTGGGGAGGCTTTTTGTGGTCTGGTGAGTTCCAGCTATGAGCGAGAGTTTAACTATTAATACACTTAGTCAAGGGCACTTCACACACACGCACACCCATACAACCACACACACAGGCTACGATGGGACCAGGTGGTGGGGGGTAAGAGAGGTAGAGCCCCAGGAAAAAAATGGGAAAGCCCCATTCAGGGCCCCAGGGGGTAGGGAAAGAGGGTGGAGTTTCTACCCTGGGCCTGCCTCCAGAGCAGGGGCAGAGTCAGTGATTCATTTCTGCACTCCCAGAAGGGTGGGGCTTGACACACAGTAGGTGCTCAAAAAATACACACTGGACCAATGAATGAATAAGTAAATTATATATAAAGAGTGGGCAATAATAATAACAACAGTAATAATAAGTGAGCCCCACCCCATCCTTGGTCAGTTAAGGCATGCTTCAGAACACCGTGCTTGGGGAGCTAGTTCTGACTTCATGGTCACCCGACCAGAGGCTCTAAGAAAGTAGGCCTGGGTCTGGCTCATCAGTATCCCACCATTCTTCCACCCTATCAGGCATCCTGGAAAGTCAGCTGACTTCAGCCCAGCCTACACCCCTCCCTCCCAGAGAGACCCCCATCTCCATTCCACTCTCCCATGAATAACTAGATGAGGTCCTAAAGAAGGTGGGGTATTTAATTCCCAGAGACTTGATCCTTTATCCAGATGCAACCCTGCCCCCCACACTCCCATAAGCCTGAGCTTCACATCTGCCAAATGGGTAGAAGGTAGGCAAGAAGCTGGAAAGAGGCAGCAAGAGTTGGGGGCCGCAGTAGGAACCCATAGAACACAGGTTTGAGCTGGCCTGGGCCCTGGATGCAGAATCCTCCCCTCCCCTTCCCTTCCCCCACCCAGCCCAGCCCTGCCGGGTGGACATTCCAGGCCTCACGTGATAAAGACGAGGCCGCTGGCCCACGGGTAAGTCAACAGGCTCTGTCGGGGGAGAGATAGGAGGCCCTGGCCAGGGTCACCTGCTGAGCCGGGAAAACAGCCGGGCCCAAATACACACATAAATAAGGCGCCAACGGACAGCCAGTCAGCCAAGGGTCTGTCTTCTGCAGAGGAACCTCTGCCCCCACCTTGGAAAGGGAGGTGGCATGGGAGAGGGAGGTGCAAAGCTAGCTCTTGCTTCCCTGGGAGAGCCCCCAGGTCCTGCCAGGATTGGAGGTGGGCATGTGGGAGCGGTGGGCTTCTACCGAGACCCCCAGGGCTGACTGAAAACTCAGAGGCCAACCTCCCTCAGCTGTTCCCACCCCTTCCCAGGGCAAAAATCACCCCCTCTCCCTCCTCCCCAAGGAGAGAGGACAATTTCCGTTCTGGGAAGGGGGTGACAGCTGCAGAGCGGGCCACTACCCGCTCACCCCGCCCCAAGCTCTTGCTTGAGTCTCATCCAGAGAAACTGCTAAATCAACACTACGCAGTAGTAGGTAGCGCTGGCCTCAGTCTCCCCGCATCGCTCTCAAAAAGGGGTTTGGGAGGAGGCTTCGGGTTCCTGGGTTTCCTAAGACGGTTGGCACCTAGGGTACGAGGGTCTTTCGGGAGGGGGATCAGGGCAAGCTTAGGCCAGCACGCCCCCTAAAAACATCTAATTTAAATTCTCTCAGTTACACGGACAGCCATCCCCCGGCCCCCCCGCCTCCCGCCCCCGCGGGCCGGGGCAGCTGAGGTGGCGCCGAGCGTTCAAATAGCGCTCCAAACAAGTCCGCAGCGACCGCGCACGCAGCCCCCGCCAGGCGGCCCCAGCGGAAAACTTGAAAGGGACTCTGTTTGCCGGCCGCCCTGGGGCGGCTCCGGCGGGGGCGAGGGCCGAACCAACGTACACGCCCCCTCCTCAGCGCTTCCTGCGCAAACGCGGAGAGGCGGGGGGGCCGGGCCCACCACAAAACCTAGGACTCCGAACAGCGCCCGCGGCGCAGGCTAAGGCGGAGGTCAAGAGGCTGGCTCGCCAGAACCCCCCCCTCAGCCCCTTCTATCCGAAGACGCGACTCTCAGACCACCCAGGGCCCAGTAGGGCGCGGCTGCCAACCCTTCAGACCCCCGTCGCAGGATACAAGAGGAGGGAGCAAGTCTTCCCGGATGAGTGCCTACAGAACCCCCCAAATCTGCAAGGTTCCTCCTTGCAGCCCGTGTCACCAGCCCAACTCCGCGCACCCCTTCCGATTCCTGAAGGGGGGGGGAGACCAAAAAGCGATCTTGCTCCCTCATTGGGTGCTTCAGCTCTTCTGACAGGTCCCGGAGGCGGCCCCCCATTTAAAAACTGGGGTCACTCACTTTCTGTTGATCCTACAAATAAACAAAGCCAGGCGCACCCCGCGCTCCCCGCCGGAAAGCAGCCCATTACGGGCGAGGACAACTTCCCCCAGCAAGAAAATTAACACATTCTTCTCGCGGCGGTTCGGCCCCCCGCTCTGGGGAAGAAGAGAGGAGGGGGCTCGGGGCCAAACTTCACGGGTAAATTTGGGGCCAGAGCAACGAAGCAGGCGCCTGGGACACCCGCCTCCCACAGCTCCGCAGCTAGAGGAACACCCCCATTCTCCCTCCCTGGCTTTGCATGCTGCTTGGCCACGCGGGGCTCAGGAGACAGCCTGAAAGACTCCTTAAGGCTAGGGAGGAAGGGAGAAAGAGGCCGCGGAGAGCAGTGGTGGTCGGGGGGTGATACTTTGACGGAAAAAAAAAAAAAGGTCAAACTTGGTCAGCCCGCCAGGCACCCCGCGGGCAGCGGGGGCGAGGAGCCTCAGGGGAAATGTAGAAGTGGCCACCGCCCCCTCCAAGTGGAGGGGGAGACTCAGCCACGCGTCGTCCTGGGCGTTAGAGCAGTAATGCCCCCAAAACACAGGGCTGCGAATGGGGTCTGTTGGGGGGAGTGCGCGCCGGAGATCTCCAATCAGCCGCCCCCGCAGGCGGAGCGCCCGCCCAACACCGAGAGGTGAGGACACGGGCTCCCGCCGCCCCTGTGCCCTCAAGCGCGAGTACTTGGGGAGGGGACCGTACCCCTCAGGGAGAGCCCCGACCCCAATCCATGGCGCCCAAGCCGCCGTCCCCGACCCTAAAACCCCTCTTTTTGTCTGAACTCAGTGATCTGCGACCGAGCTGACTGCGGCTTGGGGAGGCTTGAGTATAGAAGAGGCCATCGAGCAATCACCGGAGCTAGGGATCCCAGCCTCCGGGGCTCCGAGGCTCAGACTACGGGCGCCCCCCGCCACACCCAAACACGGACCCCTCTTTTCCCGTCCCTGGCTCTCCGCACCTGAACTTCGGGGGAGCCCGCGCCGCCAAACTTTCCGCAGACTTGCAGCGAACTCCGGCCCCGGCCGCGCACCGGGCCCCGGGGGAGGAGAGGGAGGTAGGCGGGGAAGGGGAGGGGGCCGGCCTCCGGGGGGGGTCGGGGGAGGGCCGTGGCCCGACACCTACCGGCTCTCAGAGTCGTCCAAGCCGCCACTGCCGCCGCCGCCGCGAGGCCGAGGGGGAGGGGAGGGGCGGGGAGCTGCGCTCCGCTCTGGGCACCGCCGCCGCGGTGCGCTCCGCTCCAGCCGCGCCGCCCGCCGTGCCCGGGTCCGGAGCCGGAGTCACGCCGCCGCGGCTGGTCGGAGGCGGGGAGGGGGGGGAGCCTGCAGCACCTGCCCCTCCTCCCCCTCCCCGCGGCCCAAATTAAAAAACAACAAAAAGCAACTAATCACCCCCAAGCGTAGCGCTGAGCGGCTGGCGGAGGGCGCAGCGTGAGGCGCCCGGACTCAGCAGGCAACGCGCATGGCTGGGCGCTGGGCTGGGCAGGGCAGGGACGCGGGGCCCGGCTTCGGGGAACAAGGTTCGGCCGCTCTTCTCTCTCGGCTCGGGCGCCTGCTCTCGCCGCCGCCACCGCCTCTGCTGCCGCCTCTACATCCCCGCTCAGGCTCCGCCGCCTCTGCCACCGCCGCCGCCGCCGCGCGCCCGCCCGGGCAGGAGCTCTGAACGCTGCCCGGGGGCTGCCGGCAAAACCCGGACCGGACTCAACGCTCCCTCCTCCTTCCTCCCCCCCCCCCCCCCCCCGCCAACCTCGGCTCCCCTCCCTCCTCCCTCCGCCTCCCTCCCGACGCAGCTCTGGCCACTTGGACGCCGCAGGCTCTGAGGCCGGAGCCGCAGCCACTGCGCCTCAAGCTCCCCGCGCTCTGACGAGGTCGGCCCAGGCTGAGCTCCCCAGCGCGCCCCGTCTTCACCTCTTTTTCTGCAACTTTACAAAAAATAAGAGGACCTCTCCCGTTCTGTGAGGAGTGCATGGGCTTGGAGACGCACCTTATGGGGAAATCCGCCATCTCTCTGATCCCTCTCTCCAGCCGGCCGCGAAGCTACAAGGACCAGTAGGAAGGGTTTGGCCGCGCCCCTCAGCTCAGGTGCGCGTAGGGCCGAGAACTCATAGCCGAGCACTCTTGGAGCTAGACGCGTGTTCAAAGATTGCACCCTTCCCAGAGTGCATTCCCGTACTCGGTGGGCTCTAGTTACCCGGGAGAAAGGGGGTGGAGGTTCCTGTCCCCATTACACAGATGAGGAAACTGATCCAAGAAAGGACATTTTGTTACCTACACTGGCCCCAACGGAAACCCTGAGTCCTGGAGCTAAAGCGACTACATTGTGGTGCCCTGAGACCGTGGCCTGTGAACTCTGAGCCCGAAACAGTGCCTAGCACAGAGAAACGCTCAATAGACACTGGTTGAAAGAGAGAACAAAAGCCCAGCGGGTACAGATTTGGGCCCGCATAGCCTCGCCGTCATTCAGTGCCCCCTCCATCTGCCCAGCTTGGGCTAATCCTAAAGCTGCAGATGTCGTCTTCTCACCACTTCAGGGACCCACAGAGCGAGCCCCAGGCTCACTCGTATAATCCCAAAGTGGAAAGTTTCTTCAATTCTGTGGAATTCATGGGGGTGGATTTGTGCTGCCTCCGCGAGACAGAGAAAACACAGCCCCCAGACCAGAGACCCTAACAGGAAAGGGGCAGGACGGTTTGCGAAGTCTGCCTAGGGTTAAACATTACAGCCTGAGAACGATTGGGACCCAGATAACAGGGAGTTAACTGCGGCGACCTGGTGCCTCCAGCCACTGGAGCAGTCTCAGTGGAAGAAGCAAAACTAGCTCCCACCTCGCTGTTTCCTCCTCTGTGCCGTCTGCCTCGGTGTTGGAGGGCCTGGGGCCTAGGTCTCATGGGAGCAGCCGCTGGTGCCCACCCTCCAAGCCTTCTAAATTTGGCTTTGGGACTTTGACCCTGCCAGGGGATAGGGGTGTGAGGGAGGTGTCAGAGGGCAGAGTTCATCTGGAATGTGTTGTCTCTCTACCTGTCCTGACCTCCCAGGCCACAGGGAATGACCCTCTCTTGAACACCCCCTCCCTTCCACAAAAGCTGAGAAGTGTCCTCCTTTAACTGTGTGTCAACGAATGGCTCCCTAGCCTGTCCAGCAAGCTTCCTCAAAGCCACACCAAACGTACCATGTGAGTAAAGCAAGGTACTTGCTCTGAGAACACAGTTTTAAGACAAACGAACACCTCCAGATTATCCCCCCTAAACTGCTTAAATTAAAGATAGACATTCTGGGCCCCACCCTGACTGTCAGGTACAGTATGGTGTTAGGCACTGACCATACAAGGCGAAAAGAAGCAGGGTCCCAGGCCTAGATGCTCAAGGATCTGCAAACACTTAGCCCACCACTGTCTACCTTTTCTGGGGAAGCTGAGGCCCAAACTGTGAGGTGGGACCTGTTGCCCAGGAGTCAGCAGCAGGCCTCAGAGGATTAGGACCCAAGAAATGAAACTCAGTCCTCAGGGCTTCTGAAGCCTAGGGTGAGTGCAGAATCAGGCCCTGCATACCTGAAAAAAGCTTCATGCTGAAATCCATGGGGGGTGGGGGTGATAGTAGCTCCACCTTAGGGAATTACTATTAATTACCCACTTTTTTCCCCAAGACCTCTGTCCCCTCCCCATCTCAGGAGGGCAAAGCCCAGGGGGCTGCAGGCTGCAATGGAGATGAGTCAGGTGATACCAATGGTGACTTTCTCAGGGAACGGGTGTTGGTATATGCCTGGCCTAGTTTAGAGAGTGGATCTTGGAGTCTTCCCCTTTTCCTGGAAATTAAGAAGTGGAGGGAGACCCAGATCCTCACTTATCCACCCCAGGTAGGAACCAGAGAGGAGAGTGGCAGAACTGTCCACATGGAAAATGCAACATGAACAGGAAATGCCACGTGCAAACCATCCACATAGAACTCTCTACCATAACAAGTAAGACAAGGGGGAGACACCCAGGAAGGATTGGGCGGGAGGTCTCTGGCCTTGGGAGAGACTATCCCCACCCCAGGCCCCTTCCACAAGAAGAAGTAAAGGGATCCTGGTTCACAGTCCCTCCAAAAAGGAGTATTGGAGTTTCATATTGCTATTCAATCAATCAGCTTAGAGTCAGGAAGCAAATTCCATAAGTCTCCAGTACCTGTCGGGGAGAGAAGGGCCCTGCACCCACCTACCCTGTCTTCCGGGTAGGAATGTGTCAGTCCAGTACCCTGGATCCTGCTCTCCTGGTCCTGGTTATAATATCCATAGCTGGCATTTACAAAGCCCTTACCCTGAGCAGGGCATTAAGCTAAATAGTTAAGGTAACTTATCTCATTTAATCTTTACATCAGCCCCAGTAGTAGTATTGTCCCCATTTTTCAGATGAGGAAACTGACATGAGACTGGCACCAAAGTTGTTTTCCTAACTTCAGAGATTTGCTGTCCTAGTGAGGCTTCTCACACACAGATCTGCCTGGGGTTCACCTGTTCCTCATCCTGTAGTGACTAATCAGAGCCCATAGGGCTCAGCTCAAGCCCCTTCCCCAACTTGGCCTGGCTTCCCTAACTGGTCTGTTCTTCCCTGCAATCCCTAAGCCCTGCTGACCAACACCACTCAACACTGGTGGTTCCCTCAGACACCCCAAAACTTCCCTTCAAGTATCTGTGGCTTTGCATGCACTGTTCCCTCTGCCCAGAAGGGCCTTAATCAAGCTCACCTCCTGAAGTCCTCACTGAAGCCCAAGAGCATGTATCACTCCACTGGGAACCTTCTTTGACTTCTACTCCCCACCTCAGTTTGGCTTATATCTACAGAGCCAGCACTAGCCTTTGTGCAAATTAGAAAAAGCTACCACTTTTTGGCAGATATAGGTACCCCCATGTGGCAGCAGGTCATACACTGTCTTCCAGTCTTCCTAGACCCCTTGGCCAGGTGTCTTTTTTGCAGTGCATGCACTGAACAATTGTACTCTGCGGCCTGGCTTTGGGGGCCCTCATCTGTCCCCTCCTATGGCCACAGTGACCACACTGCACAGAAATAGCTTTTATTTGCTCATTGTCTCCCTGTCCCCTCACTACTACCACGCACGAAAATTTGTTGAGGGTAAGGGAGAGTCTCCTACCTGCTCTGGGCCTGAAGCCTGGCACTAAGTACGTACCAGTAGTAAGGATTGTAGCCAACAGTTTTCTGAGCACTTACTATGTGTCTGGCACCACACTAATTGCTTTCTGTGAATATGCTTATTTAATCCTGGTATTCAAGACAACTGCTTAATGTTACAAAGTAGCAAAACCAAGATTTAAACCCATGCCTTGTGTGGGGGATCTACCTTTTCCATGACTACCATCTATCAGCTAATGTCAGTCATTGATTAAACATCCAGTGACTGGGAACGGCTGCATGGAGAGGAGTGTGGGAGTTAGTCTCCAATAAAGATGGCCAACCCAGAGCTTGGCCTATGCCTCTCCTGAGGCCCCAGTTCCCGCATCTGTATCACAGAAAATGAGAGCCAGGGCATTTGGAGCCCTGCCTCAGGGCAGGGTGCAGGATAATGCTCAGTGGGGTCACACTGGACTGTGACCTTGGCCAAAATTCCAGAGCAGGGCTGGGGGTGCAAACATGGGCAGGGGAAGAGGGAAGCTTGACTGCCTAGACATGGGCCCATGCCTCTGGGGTCTAAGCCCTCACATACCACTGGCCCTTCGGCCCCACCCCTGCCCCCATGACCTCCGAAGGGACAAGAGAACCGTGAAACTAGAAGGAAATTTCAGAAAAGCTAGATCTGTTTCTTAGGAGGCCAAGGTCCAGCCATCCCTAAGAAGTCAGTTTGGTGGCCCAGCCTGGCCCTGAGCTGTGTAAACAGTGGGGAAGGGAGGCGGGCAGAAGGGGGACTCCAGTCCCAGAATAAAATGACTCTGGGGTGAGGCTGGGAGGGAGCAGAGACCAGGCCAACACATACACTCACACTTTGTATTTCCGCTTGCACCCCAGCACACAGCTACACATGTGCTAGACCACCAGAAGTAGCCCCATGCTCTGCCAGGCCCAGGGAACTCAGCCCTTATGTGGTAAGGGAAGGGGAGTGGGGACAGTTGGGGGCGTCATGCCCCTGACAGTAACTCTTTTTTTCTTAAGATCTTCCTTCTTTCCTCCCTCTCTCCCTCCCTCCCTCCCTCCCTCCCTGGCTGTGTTGGGTCTTCATTGCTGCACTCAGGCTTTGGGCTTTCTGTTGCAGGGAGCGGGGGCTACTCTTCGTTGCGGCGCGCGGGCTTCTCATTGCAGTGGCTTCTCTTGTTGCAGAGCACGGGCTCTAGGCACGCAGGCTCAGTAGTTGTGATGCACGTACTTAGTCGCTCCGTGGCACGTGGGATCTTCCAGGACCAGGTATCAAACCCATGTCCCCTGCGTTGGCAGGCGGATTCTTAACCACTGCGCCACCAGGAAGTCCCCTGACAGTAACTCTTGACTTCACTAGGCACAGTCATGGTTCAACTGTCTCTCCAACAGGAAGTGGGACTGTGTGCTCCCAGAGGCCAAAGCTGTGGCTCCATGGCCTCAGGGTCAAGAAGAGGGAGGGGCCGCAAGGTAACAGAAAGGGGCCTTGGGGGAGGGGAGGACACAGCGTCCCAAACCTGGAGGCCACAGACCAGGCCCAAAGAGGGGGGGCCGGTGGTGGTGTGCCCTGGGCATCCAGAAGCCTGGCCAGAAAGTGCTCTACCCAAGACATGCAGGCTAGGGTGGGGTGATATGGAGAAAAGTTGCTGGAGGTGGAGAGGTGGGGCTAGGCCTCCCCTCACAGATGTGACTCCAGAAGGCAAAGCAGGGTCTTAAATGTCCCTCACACTGAGACTTTGGAAAACAGGACCCAGCCTCCCTCCTCAGACCACACCCTACCTACCAACCCCTACTTTGCCTTCCTCTTCCAGAGAATGGGGTACTCAGGCAGTTGCCTGGGGGTAGGCCCAGGATGAACTGCTCTTTGAACTGGCGGGACTGGTTCTGTGTCTAGCCACCTGGGCAGTCACGAGTTGCTTGCCTTGCTGGGCCTGTGAGGAGGGAGGCCTCAGGAAGGGGCCCCTCGTAAATCGTTAACTCCCAGAGCAGCCTCTGCTGCCGGGTCCCCTCAGCCCCACCCCCAGTTTCGACTCTGACACTTAGAGAGCCCACCAGCCCACCCCCCCCCCCCCCCCCCCCCGAGGCCAGAGTCAGAGGTCAGAGCCAGAGGTCGCAGCACCTGGACAAATCCCTCCCCCGACTATCTGGAGGGAGGTGTGGGGGGGAGATGGGGACGGTGTCTTTGGGGAAGGCCCTTCTCTCTTAAGTTAGAGCTTCTCACCCTAGTTTGCCCTCCAGCCTTCCTACTGTAGCCCTGACCTTTGCCTCTTAGGAGAGAGTCAGGAGCTCTTGGTGGGCCTCCTGGGGCAGCCCCTGGGCAAGTCCCAACCCCACCAGACCCTTATCCTCAGAGAGATAACTATGCCAGTCCCACCCACTTCACCCTCAAGGGGTATCACCAGGACTAGATAATGAATGGGTTGAGGAAAAGAATTAGATACTGTTCAGAATTGGGATAGGACCCTCAGCATTGTTCCAACCCTGCTTCCTGGTGCTGGGGTCCCCCAAGGGAAATAATAAAGGCTGCCTTTCTGAAGATATTGTGCTAAACGCTTTACCTCCTTGGTAATCTGTTTAGCAATCACATTCTCATTTTGCAAATAAGGAAACTGAGGCTCTGAGAGGAGAAGTGACTTACCTAGGCTGTGGCAGCTGTACAGGAGCAGGGCCAGGATTTGAACCCGTTGTGTGCTCTCAAGCTGAACCCTTGAAGGGTTCTCTGTCTCCTTCTTAAATTCCTAAACTACAGGTGAGGAGACACCCTAAAGCCAGAATGGGCGGAACAATCCCCCCAGTGTAACACTGGTTGTAGCGGGGCTGATATGAGGCAGGTAGGGGAGGGTATGTGGGCAGGAGACTGCCAATGCCCCCAACCTCTCTGTAAGCCCCTCCTCCAGGGCAGCTCCCCCTCAGGTCACGCAGCCCCAGGTGCTACCACAGAGGAGGCTTGGCTGCTGCTCCCCCCACACCTCAGGAAGAACTCCCCTGACCCAGACAGGCTAAGGAGGGAGGACTGATGGTGCTACCACCCTTTTCGCTAGGGAGGCATCTCAAGAAGCCGAGGAGACAGAGATCAAAAAAAAAAAAAATCAACTTTTAATCGAGATTGCAGATTCAGAAAAGATTCATAAATGAAATGATTCCCCGAGGAAATATAAAAAGTTACTTACGGCACAGCTAAATTGAGCATGCTTCAATCAGGGGCTGTTGAGAAATCATTAAGATATACAAGACGCTTTTTTAGATATATGTGGGCTCCGTCAGGAGAGATGGCCATTGCTCCAGTTAGAGAGAGATCTGGCCTTGAGCTGGCTTGGCCTGCTGGGTCACCTCCTTGGACTCATGGCTGGGGAAGGAGGGCAAAGTGGGGAGAAACCCTACCTGCCAGGCCTCAAGGGCCACTGCCCAGAGGTTGTTACTGCCCCTAGGGGCCCAGAGACTCTCTGGCAAGGGAGAGTGGAGCAGAAGGGATTATGGTTAGAACTTTTTATTGATTGAAGTAGCTTTTTCCCACTTTCTATCAGCAAAATGGGACGTGGCAGAGCTAGAGCTACTTCCCTCAAAAAACTAAAGAGGGGACCCCCCCACCCCCATATCCCCTCGCCCCTTGCCCTATTGCTTGGGTCAGCCTGAGGAAGTGATCACTACTTGGACAGAGAAAGACCAGAATGTGCTCTCAGATCTATGTCTGAGGGCTTTGCCTTGGGGGAGGGGCAGGCCAGGGAACACTGGGGTAGTGGACTACCCTGGGGAATTTTCAAGGATGATCACTAGCTTTTGAGAAGACATTCTCCCTGTAGCCATAATCCATTTCTTCACTGGAAGGCTTATTTGAGGTCTAACCCTCCTCTCTTGCAGCCTGTGGGGGTCTTTCTGCCTCTTCCTTTCCCAATGCCTAGGACTTTCAGGATTGAGGCTAGGACATCAGTGGAGGGTCTCTGCTGAATACTTATCACCTTCCCCCTTCTGTGCACTCCTGGGGACCAAAACTCCTGGGCTTTAGACAAGGTCAAGGCCTTACTCATCTCCATGCTCTGTCAAGTACCTGGTCCTCAGTTGGTGTCAAATATTTACTGAAGAGGAGGGAGGGCATCAGGATGCAGCTGGGGCAATCTGTCCCGTGGGGGTGGGTGTGGAGGAGAAAGGAGACAGGCAAGAGCCTGCTCAGGGGACTGTAAGTGGCAGTGCCTGGACCCCCTTTCTTAGGCCCATCTGCCTGGGTAGCCCCCTCCTCCATTAAATCATCAAGGGTGGCAAGAAACCCGAGCTGGATGGTCGTGGCCACACTGCCTTGTGGGTGACCCGAACCCGATCCTGGCCAGGCCGAGGCGCTATTTTAAACTCCAGCTCCAAGCTGCTGCCTCATACCGCTTGGCCCATCTCTGGTTACAAAGCCACTGCCCACCTCCCCGCCACTTCCTCCTCCCCACCCTAGGACCCCCTAGGCTGGTGCTGGGTTCAATGTGTCTTGGGGAAACCCTGATCTCTGTAGGCCCTGGTCTGTCAACTGGCACCAGTGCTCTTCTCCATCCCCTAGCTGAGCCCAGTTAGGCACCCTCATCCCTCTACCCACACAAGGACCTGACCTTTATTTTGACTGAAAATTCCCCCATGGGGTTCTCTTCCCCAGGAATAAGGGCACACCCTGGCCAGAGAACCACACAGCCCAGGAGAGGGCAGATGCTACAGGAAGAAAGGAAGTAGGTTAGACTTAAGTAGGGACTTCCCAGCAGTGACACTATGCTCTAGAAAACTTTCCCTTACCTCAATGCCTGCCTGCCTGCTTGAGCAGGAAGAGGGAGATGACTCCAGAGGGAGCTCCCTCCCCCAGTCCTCAGGCTCAAGGGCTTCTGGGTGGGGGGGGACTCAGGTAGCACTTAGCCACCCACAGTGTCTTCTTTCCTCCCCTTCCTCAAGGGGAGAGCTCGGCATTCAGGTGGCCCAGCTGTCAGCTGGCTGGGCCCGCTGGACTTGTGTCCACAATCCTGCTCCAGGCAGTAGCCCCCACCGGCTCTCAGTCCTGCCAGACCTACTCCCAACCCAACACTGGCCTAGAGGGAGGCAGCAGAGACATTGCCAGGGCACCAAGGGAAGGCAGGAGGCTGATCATCCATGTTGGCTCCCCTCATCTCAAGCTGGCTGGACAGAAGGTCGCACAGGCAGCCTGAGTACCCCCATGAACGCCCCCGCTCCCCCGCCCCCATGCTATGTAGTCTCAGCAGTAAGGTGTTGGCACCAAGCCTGGTGCAGCTGAGCAGTGACGCCAAATGCTCTGCCATCTCAGGCAAGCATGGTTCCCTCCAACCTAGCAGGGGCCATGGGGAGGGGGGAGAGTGTCTCCCACCCTCCTGGGCCTGAGACAGCTGGGGACAGAGCCTTTTTGGAAACCTCCCTTTCCACTACTGAAGAGGATATATGGCATCCCCATGGGGTCCTAGCCACCCCTTCCAACCCAGGGGGCTGGTCCTGAGGTTAGACCAGTGATTCTCAACTACAGCTGATTTTGCCTCCCAGGGGGCATTCGGCAATATCTGGAGACGTTTTTGGTTGTCACAACTGCTGCTAAGCATCTTACAATGCACAGGACAAAGAATTAAATGGCCCAAAATGTCAATAGTGCTGAGGTTGAGAAACCCTTGGAAGAAGTCCTTGACTAATCTGGGAGCCTGGTAGGAGATAGGAGGTATTCTCCACACAACACTCACGGGGGCCGAGGCTCATCATTTCCCACCCCCAACAGGCAGAGAAGGTCCTCCTGCCATTCTGGCTTCAAAGGCCCCTTATAGCCTGAGGAATGTGGTAAGCCGCCTGCCTGCCCACCCACCCACCAGCCTCTGGGCTTGTTAGAAAAAGTGCCCATGGGGGGATGGGGACGGCAACACTTCACCTGCCCATGATGGGAATTCAGACATATCCTACCTACCAAGCGAGCCCTACAGAGCCCTCCCCTCAAGAGGATCTGTGGAAAAGTATAGGGGTTGCCCTGCCCCACCAGACCCATCCCCAGAGGGTTGGCCCAGCATGGGGCTGGCTGGAAGCTCTGGCCTCCTCCTCATCTCTCTGCCTCCTCCCATTTCTATTTAGGAGGCAGCCATGGTGGCTCGGCTCTTGTCTCTGGTTTCCTAGGGAGCTCTGCTGAAGCAGCCCAGCCTCCATGGGTCCATCTGTCAGGGAGGCTGTTCCGCCCCATCGATTGCTGTTCCCAGGGGGCTGTGCTGCTCGAGGGACCCAAAGTGGCGGCCAGATAGGAGGGAACTACACCGATAAGAGGGGGGTGGGGGCAGCTTGGCAGCAGGCAGAGCTGAGGGGAGCTGACACTTTAGGGAGAAGAAACAAAGCTAGACAGGCATGAGAAATGCAGAGGGCCGGGGCACCAAGGCAGGAGGCTGGCTGGAATGACCTCTGAAGCCAGCTGGCACTCTCAGGACTCAGTTTTGCTCCTGGACACACCAAATTCCCACTTGCAAAGACAATAATAATAATTGCTAATACATGTTGAGCAGGAACAGTATGTCCAGCACTGGACTGGGGGCTTTGCACACCTCTGCTTTCATCTGAGGCTCACACTCATCCAAAGCAGGTGCTGTTATATTCCGGAGGAAGAGAACCAGAGAGGTTACAGCACTTGTCAGCAGGCACACAGAAGAGCTGGGACTAGAATTGGAGGCGGGTCAGCCTGGGCAGCAGCTATGCCCCAGTCCCAGACAATGCCAGGCCTAGGGGGAGGAGGCGCGTCTCGCCAGGCAAGAGGCCCTGCCCGCCCTCCCCATGGAGCCGCCTCCTCCCCTGGGCTCTGTGACATCTGCCCCGCTTCCCGGCCCCAGACAGCTGCCCGAAGCCACGTCAGCACTTCCACCGGGGAGCCTGGAAACTGGCTCTGGCCCCTGGGCAAAGGGGGACCAGGAAGGCTGAGTCCCCGACATGGTGGCCTTGAGAGGCTGTGATCCACTCAGCCCAGCAGGTCGTGGGTCAGCATGACCTTGGGTTGGGCTTTTCTGAGCCTCAGTTTCCCCGGTTCAGATGGGGGGGTTGCTTTGGGAAGGGTTCAGAGGAGAATGCAGCTGCGTCTTGGGTGGACAGGAGCAAACATTCCCTTGCAGCCAGAGTTCTGGGGGCACCCCAGGGAGCCTGCGACCCCCACTGTCCACTCGGGGCCAGGTGGTCATTTGGCGAGGCTCATATGGGTGAGGAGGAGGGTGGGGAGGTGTCTATGCCCGGCTCAAGCCCGAGCACTGGCTGGCTGGGGCCAGAGATAACCGGCGCCTCCCGGAAAATCATTAGCATCTGTTTGGGCCACGGCAAAGCTGGCCCGCAGGCGCCTCCGCCCCGCCGGAAACAGCCCCCCACGCCCCCACCCGAGCGCACAGGCGCACCGACCATGCCCCCACCCTCCCCCGGGCCAGCTCAAACTAGTGGAGCGACAAGCATCCACCCACCCAGGGAGGAAGGTCTGGGTGCAGGGCCGCAGGCCGGGCAGGCGGGGATCTGGCCTCTCCGTCGGGCGTCCTGGCGTGGGCGGTCCGGTCCGCGCTCTGGGCGATCCAGGCCGGCTCTTAGTGGCGCCCGCGCTGGCGGCAGCCCAGGGAGTGTGTGGAAATGACACCGCCAGGGCGGCGGAGATCCCCCCTCCTGACATTGGCTGGAAAGTGGAGCAGCTCGTCAGGGACAATCAATGGCGATCGATCGCTGCACGGCGCGGGCGGGCGGCGCGGGGGAGGGGCAGTGGTGCTGGCATACGCGGCTGAGGTCAGACAACACACAGACCCGAAAAGGGGCACAGCGGCACATGGGGTGACACGGACACACAATCTGTACAGGGATGGGCCACTATGGGCCACTGCCCCCACCATGGAAGCACACTCACCTCACGGAGTTACAGCATACTACAACAGTCTCTGACACAAGTTAGGACAGGAGGGTCAAGGGGTCAAACAAATGGTTCCCCCGGACACACACAATAGGGTCACAGACACATAACAATGCAGCCAGTCACGCTGTCACACAACCAGTTCACACCACCACAACCGATGACCCTACACTAGACACCCACATCACCAAAATACAAAATAAGTCATACATTCTACTAGCTGGTCTCAACTACAGGACAGAAGGGAGTTACATACTCTGGCTGCACAACAAAGCAAAAAAGTCACACAGCCAAATTATACACCATCACCTCAAAAAACATTGTCAAATTGGGTCTTAAACTATGGAACAACACAGTGGAGCCCCATATTGGCAACACAAAACAGGACAGAGAGTCCAAGTATACAACAGGACCCCACACTGCCACAAGTTGCACTTCAGCAAGTAAGACAGAGGTGCAGCTGTATCACATCTGCCAACGAGAATATAACATGGCACAATAAACATTGTGGCACAGGCAAACCAGCATTAACTCTCAGGGTTCTGACGGAACCAAATGAGTTACTGCAGGTTAGGCACTTAGCACAGGGCCAAGCACATGGTAAGCACTCAAAACACAGAGGGTAGTGGGATCATTTTTAATGTCTGTATACTAGTTAAGTCATATCAGTATGATTGTAACTACTTAATAGCATCACTCTCTCCAGATAGGTCCATTCCTGTCCAGGAACCTGATTCATCCCAACAACAAAATTAGTTCAGCCATTACACACACCTGGGAAACACAATTCAAGTGTCACAAACCACTCACACTGCTGCACTCACTCACACAGTGGCCATACATATCAATTCCCCTAGTACACTGCCACACTGGCCACACACACTTTGGGACTTCCGTGGGGAAACCACCCCCAATCTCTCATCAGGTGCAACTCAACTAGTACATAGCTACCGGCCCCATTTCCTGCCACTCTCACAAGGCTGTAGAACACAAAGCACCGCCCACCCAGCAGTGATCTGCTCTCTCAGTTAAAACAAGGTCCAGAACCTCCCACGCAAGCTCCTTAAGGACCATCCCTAATCAGTCTCTCTCTCCATTCCGCCATTTTTTGTACAGAAACCGAGGCATCAGTTCCAGAGCGCTCCCTTTTCCAAATCTAAAGCAGGAAAGAGGGCTGGCCCCTGATCTCAGAAATCTACCCCACCCCTCAGCACCACCATTTCCCAGTGGTACATGTGTGTAGGAACAAGGCCAAGATCCCTCATTCCTTCAACACACCCTTACAGGCCACTCCTGTGCTTCCAGTTGTAGGGCCAGCTGGGCTGTAGCCCTTATTTCCTCCAGTTAAGGCCTGGGACCTCCCAGGGGCTTCCAGGAATCCCTTGCAGCCAGGGAGCTCCCCCTAAATGTGCCACCCGGAAAGACTTCAAACATTCCCTAGTTTTGCCTGGCTGTTTAACACTGCCTAATTCCCCAGCCTCTCTGTGCCTGGATCCCAAATCCTGCCTGTTGATCCAAGATTCCAACGGCTGCCCCCCTTCGAGACCTCATGCACGCACACACAGGCACTCTTTAAGAGAGCATAGAACCACTAGGTGGCCTGTGCTCTAGAATGGGGGAAAACAATGATTCTGGGCTGTGGGCAGTGCTACAATCACCCACGTCTCATCCCTTACTCTCACCCTTCAGGTAGGGCGGGGAAACAGCTGGGGGAGGTCTGGCCTCCTTCCACAACATCCCCACTCCCAGATGGCTGGAGGCAGCTCTTCCCAGCATCCCCTTCCAGGCTTTTATTCACCAGAAAGGGTATCTGAGCTCCCCTTTTGTCCCCCAAGAGAAACAGAGGGACACAAACCCTATGCAGGGGCACACAGGCTGGCCAGGCATGTCCACCATCTAAATGCCTACCCATTCTGTTTTTAGGCACATTCTTTTTTTTTTTTTTTTTTTTTTGCGGTACGCGGGCCTCTCACTGTTGTGGCCTCTCCCATTGCGGAGCACCGGCTCCGGAGGCCCAGGTTCAGCGGCCATGGCTCACGGGCCCAGCCGCGGAGATCTTCCCGGACTGGGGCACGAACCCGCGTCCCCTGCATCGGCAGGCAGACTCTCAACCACTGTGCCACCAGGGAAGCCCTAGGCACATTCTTGCAGGCCTTGCCAAGTGGGTATGAAAGGCATAGGCCCCAAAGGGGCCCAGACAGCCTGCCCCAAGTCCCTGGGTGTCCCAGGAGCTGGTCCTGCTCAAAATCATCTGGCTTGTATAAGAGTCCAGCAAAAATGTCCAACTACCCACGCCTACTACCCTGAATCCATAAGCACCCACAGCCGCAACCCTTTAATTTGATAAGGCCATTTTCCACCAAGCATTGCCTATGGGCCAGGCTGGGCCAAGTGCCCATTTTCCAGATGAGAAAACCAAGCAAAGGAGAGAGAAATTAGTTGCTCAAGAATATACAACTGAAAAGTCATGGGCCTGTGATTCAAATACAGATTCGACTTCTGTTCCTCAAAGGCTACACAGTTTAGGCTCACACCCATATGCATAAACACTAAGGAATGTCCATGCTCACAATTCTCTCACACGTTCCTACACACATGGGCAGCCCCCTCCCGCACATACTCACACATACAAGCAGGCATACACTCTCCCACGCCTGGGGCCTGTCAGCCACATTCTCCATGGCTCCCTCCCTCCAACAGGGACAGGGACAGGCAGGGAGTCCACATTCCCAGGTTTCCGCCCTGACCCTGCCCCCCCACCCTTCCCACTCAAAGCACACATTCCTCCTGCTACAGCCAGATAACCAGCCCCAGGGGGAGGCCTGGGAGAAAGCAAGGCATTCTGGGGGCCAGACTGCTGGGCCTACTCTGGGCTGCCTAAGCCAGCTCTACTGCCTGGATCTGGCAAGGTAGGAAGCCAGAAGCTTTCCCTGCAGATAGCCCCCACCCTTCTAGCCACGCTAGACCCGAGGCTTCCCTCCATATTCCAGGAACTTTCTTATGCTCAGAGATTCACACTCCAGGAAGGGCCCCCAAGGGTCTCCCAACTCACCCTTTGGATGCAAAATCCCTTATACAGTTAGTAACTAGAGCAGGACCTAGGGAGGTCCCAGGACTCCTCTCTCTCCCACTCTTAAAGCGTCTCTCAGCAGGTGAAAGCGCAGGTTCCATGCACCAACAGCCCCCAGGCAGTTTTCCCCATCTGGGGGTAGTGGCAGTTAATTCTCACAGCTCTGCCTGGGGTGCAGCCACTTGGAGGGCTCAGCAAATCTGGAGATATTTGCATACCCAGATGGCCGAGCCTGGAATTTCAAAGAATTCCCCAAGAAGAGGCAGCTGGCTTCCGGGTAGTGGCCCTGGAGGCTCACAGCTGTTGGGCTGGAAGACTGGGGAGTCTAGGGCCCCAACACACAAGATAAGATTGAAAAGGACAAGGGAAGAACATCTCCCAGGCCCTATCACCAGCCCCCAGCTCTGTTCCTCCTGTCCCCAGCCCTCCACCCCTCAGGGATGAAAAGTCATGTCCTGGTTGCCCAGAGTAGGTAGGCAGGCAAAGGAGACAGGGCTAGTTGGCTAGAGTCAGAGAGACTGCCTGCCTTTGGGGAAAGGTAACAGTGGGCACCAGACAGAGAAGTGCCAGAAATATGAAATCCCCTTGTTCACATGAAGCAACAGACAGGCCTTTGTCCCCATGCAACCTGCAGTTAGGTGGGCAAAGCCCTGGCCTGGTCCCTACGAACCTGTCCACACACAGGCATATGGCTACTATACCAATGGTGAGGGGAATGGGGAGCTGGTGGCTTGACACTTCTGGCAGGCCTTGGGCTAGAATACTAATCTGTTCCCTCATTGTGATTAAGGCTATGATGGAGCATAATGAGCTCGACACTGGGCCATCCAGTTCTGGATAAACAGTAAACAAAGCCAAACCCAAACAGGCCTCCCCACCCCAACCAAAGCTCCTCCCAGGTTCTGTCCAAGCCGATTTACTGACCACCTACCTCATGGTTGTTACAGCTATAGGTCACCACTGCCCTCTGCTGGCAACTCAGGCACTAGCATCCACTCAGATACCAGCTCGCTCCCTACCCAAGCAAATGCACTTCAGTCACCTCCTCCATCTGTGGGCATAGAAACTTAAGCCTACCCAACTGTCACTTAAGTCAGAAGGTGGCAGGGGGCAGGATTAGCAGGGAGGAACCCAGGGACACAGTGTGTCAGAGGAGAAATCACAAAGGAATTCTGCCCCTCTTCCCAAAATATACGTCCAAAACTTCAAGTGTCCTTTCTCTCCAGCTTAGAGGTTAAAACCCCACACTCATGGGAACAGTGCCTGCCCCATAACCTGTTGCAATGCAGCAGAACCTCCCCTTTACCCCTTGTCTTATGCCTTCTCTTTGTCCCCTCCAAAGGAGGGCCAGGCTTAGATGATCTGGAATCATCCTTTGAAAAAGCTCAACTTCTCTGGCATGTCTGAGAAAGCCTTTGTTCCCCTGGTTCCTTCTGTTACACTGCAGCAGGTGACTGGAAGTCCTGGGTGCCTCTGAAACAAGGCCAGCTCCCCTCAACTTTTACTGCAACACCCTGCAAGCAGCCACATCTTTCAAAGATGGCAGAGATGTGGAATGGAGGTGGGGGGAGACTGCCCAGAAGGACCTAACCAGTATTGCCCCTTAATTAGCTGGGGGAAGCTCCAGAAGCCCGTCAGGTAGGTAGCCTAGATTTGCCAACTACCTCAAGCATGGAACATCTCTCACCCCTGAGCTGGCTCTGGAGCCCAAATGTCAGGTTGTACTTGTGTACTGTTTCTAGAAACCTCCAGGTCAGAAGGCCTAAGTAGCAGTTTTAGAGCTTTCAAAGCTACTCACTTCCTATGGAAAACTTCAAAGGTGAGAAAGCTGGCCAAACCCTTCCTACTCACTCTCGTCCTCTATAGAGGCCCTACAATTTAGGGTAGGGGAGTACCCTTTAAGAGTCAAGATTTTTAAGTACTTAGGAAGAAATTCAAACAGGAGAACAAGTGGCTCAGGGCAAGGAGCGAGGTTCCTGGGAAAATGGCTGCTGTCGCCCCTCGTAGCCTTAGAAGTCTGAAAAGGAACATGGCACACTGACTGAGGCTGGTGCTGCTCTTCTCTGGACATCAGTCACCAGAGGCCTGGGCACTCAGTAACTTCTTGGCCTTTCCAAAGGTGATCAACCATTTGCTTTCAGTGTATATACACTGTAGGGTTATCAGGAACCCCAGCCCTGGAAAAGGCCATTCTATTAATAACAACTCACACAGGAGATTAAAAGCAAACAAAACCCCCACTCAATTGAAAACTATTAAGTGCTATCCTGGTGCTAAGACATTCATATAGTTCTTCATCCGATAAGAGGCAGGCTACAGTTTGCCTCCAGTTAAGGTGCAGCTCCACAAAAAATTCAAAGATGAAAAGTAATCAATTGTCACAAAAACGTCTGACTCTGCCTCTTCTTCAATCAGCCCAGGAGCAGGCACTGAGAAAGGGCAAAGCTGGCTGGTGACTGTGTCACACATTGAGCCACTGAGACCAAAGGCCTTAAAGGCTTTACAGTCAGTCCCAAGCTTTGAGCTTTGCCACTTATATTGACTAGGGTAAAATATGGCAACAATGGGGGAATGTATGTGTTTCGGGATCACCCTGAGAAGGTGATCCCATGGCCGGTTTTCATTATTTCTAAGCCCATCCCAGGAATTGTATTCAGGCACCTCTGAATATCCCTGGAAATATTCAGAGGTGCCTGAATACCAACCACTTATACCAGCTGGGGCTAAGGTTAGGAAAAGGCTTTTAAGGAAGCCTTTTGTTTGGTACAGAGAACTCAGAGCCACTTTTCATCTAAGCACATGCACAACAAAGGAATGATGAAACAGGAAACAGGCTCCAGGAGTGTCCCAAAGGAAGTCTATTTTCTCTTCCTGGATGGATATGAATGTATATTCTGATAGTTTGCTACCTTCATAGTTATTCTCATATTAAAAGTCTGTTTTCTCCACCCTCTCCAGGCTGCTGGCCCCAGCCAGGATCCTGAATGGCTTTTTAGCACGCTCTAAGTTCTACATTTGGGAGCTACCAGATGACAAACCTGACTGGCTGAAAGCCGGACTGGCCTTGGGTACCTCCATCTTCTTGTGGATCTATCTCATCAAACATAATGAAGATGTTTTAGAATATAAAAGAAGAAATGGGTTGGAATAAACTTTTGATATACTAATACAGTATGTCCCATATAGTGATTATAACTGTTCCTCTGGATTTACCAATCTGTTGAGTTATAAACATAAGAGAAAAAGTTTTACGTGATATTACGTTGAGTCAGCATTTGTGCTTTGCTTAAATGGGAAAAAAAAAATCTGCTTTCTCTACCATCACAATCACCAGAATAACCCATCACGTGAAATAAAGACTGTTTCACAAAGGGAATGAAATGGAGATGGCTTCCTAACATGAATGACAATTTTCTGCAGGGGTAATAAAGATGCTATTCCTGAGTAGGAAGGAAGGAAAGATGTGTTCATAATTCAGAAGATCTAGGAACTGAAGAAAGTTCTTCTATTAAAACCTAGCCACTGGTTGTTAATGGGTATGGTACAGCAGACTAAGACAAAAGCCACAGTTTCACTCTAATTGCAGACAAGGGGCGGTTTACAGGCATTCCAACTGTAGTTTAGAAATAATTCATTTCTCCTGACAACCTACCTAGGGCTCCAAATTACTTGTTGAGGCAAAGAGGAATGACTAGAAAAGTGGAATACTGTAGCTGTTGGAAGTAGAAAAGGAATGCCTCAATTTCTAGGTCAGTGCAGAGAACATGGGCCCCCCTCTCTGACCACCACATCCTTCTCTCTAAAGACCTCCCTGCTGCTCCCACCCCAAGAGTCCTCTTTCCAAATCTTTATATTACAAACTAGCAGGACAACACCACCTTTGACCACTGGCCAGTAACAGAGCATGCAAGTATCCAAAATCATGTAGCTTTACCAAAAGAGACTGTTCCAACTATAACTTGATCAAGCACTCCATGTTGTTAAGAAGCAAAGCAGGGGCTTCCCTGGTGGCGCAGTGGTTAAGAATCTGCCTGCCAATGCAGGGGACACAGGTTCGAGCCCTGGTCTGGGAAGATCCCACATGCCGTGGAGCATCTAAGCCCGTGCGCCACAACTACTGAGCCTGCACTCTAGAGCCCGCAAGCCACAACTACTGAAGCCCGCGTGCGCCTAGAGCCCGTGCTCCGCAACGAGAGAAGCTACTGTAATGAGAAGCCTGCGCACCTCAACGAAGAGTAGCCCCTGCTCACCACAACTAGAGAAAGCCCGTGCGCAGCAACGAAGACCCAACACAGCCAAAAATAAATAAATAAAATTAATACATTAAGAAAAAAAAGAAGCAAAGCAATTAACATATACACACTACTATATATAAAATAGATAACCAACAAGGACCTACTGTATAGCACGGGGAACTATACTCAATATTTTGTAATAACCTATAAGGGAAAAGAATCTATCTATCTATCTATCTATACACACACACACATATATACATATATATACATATGAAACTGAATCACTTTGCTGTACACCTGAAACTAATACAACACTGTAAACCAATTATACTTCAATTAAAAACAAAAAAGAAGCAATGGGAACCCATACACTGACATTCCTTTGTAACCACTGCCCACCAAGATAATCAAATCTACTGCAAACAAGCTTTCACATGTGATAAAACTACAGACACTTCTGTAAAAAGCAATGTGATCCCAGATGAGACCCATCCTGAGTTACGCACTTTTTTTGTGAGTGGGGAAGGTGGTCTCCTCACTGAGCCTTCATTCTGGCCAAGGCATATGTAAGCAGACTGCACCAAATATGTTCCAAACTCAAATGAGCAAGACCAAACTGCATTCAAAAGCCAAATGTTTCATGAACACCAGGATGACTTTTACTTAAAAGTACTCTTGTGAAAATATCTACATTATGACCTAATAAATGGTAATAAGCTGGCTGCTGTTTAAGATGACAAAGAATGGGGCTTTCAGGATCTGTGCAACTAACCCATGGTCAACAGTCAAAAACTGAATTCCCACTTACCCATGATACTGAGAATGAGGGTAATTTTAGGTTAGAGCTCAATTCTAACTCCTTTACCCACAACTATTAATAGTCAAACTTCTTTGCAAGGTCAAGGATGCTAGAAATGCTAATAATAAGTAGCCAGCAGCTAAAATGAAGCACTTTAAAGGTTTCAGGTATCACACCTTAGTTCTGAGATGGAATAGTGACACTGAGAGATAAGACAAGTTAAACAAGTTTAAAACCAAAAGCAGTGGACATTTATTCCTCAATTTTTGTGCAAGAGTGTAAAGATGCATTTGAAAGAACCTGACGGCTAGAGAGCATCAGCCATTGCTTTCAGGCTGGCCTGGTTTACAATTAGATTAGGAGAAGTAGGGGGGAAAAAAAGTAACTTGCCTAGTTCACAGGAACGATGTTTCTGGCAAACACAGCTGTTTACAAGTTTCAAACTACATTTTACTAGCGTCAAGGGAAGACCAAAAAGCCACATACAGTACAATTTAAAATTGGATGAACATCCTGCAATGTTAGTGCAAAGTAATTATGTAGACTCTCCAATACAAGATTGTGCTCATGTTTCCCAGGTTTGGTCAATGTTGTTTTTACAATCACAATCACAGAAGCTGAACTTACCAAATAGCAATGCCTTTGTTTTATGTCCTATGTACCAAAGGAATGTCACAAGGTTTCAGTGAAATGCAGCTTAGTTTCAATAATAAAGCAAATTTCTTATTTAGTTTAACAGTCATGTTCCTGGAATACTGCACATATAAATTTCATGAAAATTCTTTTAAGCTTATGCGTTTATCTTGTTCAGTAAAATTACTTTCAAGATATCCTTTTTACTATGTAAACTGAATTGTTTCATGATTTTGAAATGCAACCAGTATAAATGAAAACATTTTAGGGGTGGGAAAAAATCCACCACTAATCTCAGCTAGACAAAATTCTTAAAATCAAAAAGCCTATTCACACAAAATTATATGTAATGACTGTAGTAATCAGTTTATTACACAGATTAATCATTCTTGAACGTACAGGCTCCAGAGGAGCAATTGGGTCTTTAAATATACACAAGTATTTCCATCGAATGAATTTTCACCCTTACATCCAGATAGACCTAAGCAGTTAAAAACATAAGAAAAATAAGAGCTATTAGCTATGTATTAACTGAGAAACCACATACAAACCAAAGAATATGGAAGAGAGAAAGAGGGGCTGAAGGACGAAGGTTGAAGGGTGGGGAGATGTAAAAGAGTTGGAAACAAAGCCCATCACACTTTACTTACTAATAGCTCCAATCCATTTAAATGTTGACCAGTTAAACTTAGACCTTAAAATACAGGATGTAGGTAGAGTTTAATCTGATTGGTCATAACTTTCACCTAAGACGTTAAGTCCTTCGGAATAAAACGAATACAGAAACAGCTTCATGTTCTTGGCCTTGCTTTTCATAACTGTTTTGAGTTTAATGGGATTTCACTTAAAAAACAATCTCCTACAGGTCAGTGGAGCTTTTCTTCCCCATCCAAGCACACAACATACCCACCACCCCTCACTCTGCCGTTATCCAAATTTAAGTCAATAAGGAAAGCTTTTAGTCTCACACCTAGGTTATGCCTGGAGAACTGGCTTGTCACACACACACTTCTCTGCTAGGAGGCAATGTTGGTACAGAAGTACAGTATTTCTAGTTTGTTGTTCCAAGTATGTACAACACGCAGCACTGCTGTATCAGGTAAACATGTGCACAGGGGAAGATGAGGCGTGGGCTCATAGAAAGCAGTCAAATGGAAATCAAAAGGACTTTCTCTTTCAGAGTTCCCCTATCTTTATTTGTAGAGGTTATCCAATAATTTCTTTAATTACATCGCATACTTCTGAGTCCATTCCCGAGCTATTCTGTTGTACCTGTACACACAAAGAGAAGCTTAGCTTAACACAGGTGAGGAGTCAGTTAGAAAGCAAGAGTTCATTCATTATCGAATGCAGTAACTTGAAGGGAATAACTTATAGTATATTCAAGCTAAGCCATCTTCCTACTCCAAATTTTTAATAAGCATTTATTCAATGACAGTGGGAAATATCCTATAAATGCTACTAATACAGGATTCTAATTAAATTTTAGCACTTGCTGGCATATCCTCAGTCTATACTTGATCGACGTATTTCTAACAGACAATCTTCAACCCTTGTTTGACTTATTTGGAGTTCTTGGAACAATATAATTCTATATTATATGGTGCTTGAAATCATATAATAATGATTAAATTGACATAATACTTGCCCCTGCATCAATAAAACAACCAGTTCTGGCAGACTTATTTTAACAATTTGGTTGCTAAAATGAATGGGTTTATTGCTCCAGAAGAACATTCTAGTAGTAAAATAAGCAGGGCAAAAGGATCTTTAATTCTTTGATCAAAAAAGTTCTGCTGACCATTACCGCCACAATGACTTGGGAAAAATGCCCATAATTCTAAATATGGGACAAAATGGTTCTCTAATCAAAAAATGTATTTATGGGCTTCCCTGGTGGCGCAGTGGTTGAGAGTCTGCCTGCCGATGCAGGGGACGCGGGTTCGTGCCCTGGTCCGGGAAGATCCCACATGCCACGGAGCGGCTGAGCCCGTGAGCCATGGCCACTGAGCCTGCGCGTCTGGAGCCTGTGCTCTGCAACGGCAGAGGCCACAACAGTGAGAGGCCCGCGTACCGAAAAAAAAAAAAAAAAAAAGTATTTCTAAGTAAATTCACAAATAGAAAAAAGCATGATCTAATTTTATTCTGAATGCAGCCAAGAATACATAGTTATAGATACTATTCAGACCTAAATACAGAAAAAAACTAAACTAAGAACCAATTGCTGTTAGAATTCCCCATTCTCAATGCAGCTCCATTTTAAAATATCCTATTTATATGCCTCTCTAACCAATAATTCAATTAATTGTTTAATCTTTGATATTTTAACTTTAGAAAATTATCCACTACCTCCCAACTATTTCCTTCACACTCTAATTGAATAATACACAAAACAAACAAACAAAAATTTCAACACTTTCAGTTATTATCTCTTGTGATATCCTGACCACTCTTCAATAATTCACAATACAATTCTAAAATATGTAAATTCTACAAGTTTTGTTTTAAAGGAAACTTGGGGCTAATAACATTTATTAATAATCAATGTCTTGTAACATTTATTCACTTTCTTTTTTACACTATTCCAAATGGTAGAAAATCAATTCTCTTTCCCATTAATTTATAAATACCTACCTAAGACAAATGGGCTCTTGATGCAAAATCTTTACACGTCAAAAGCCAAGCAGAAGACCTAAAGCTGTTGGAAAATATACTATAGAAAAAGTTTTTCTAGGCAGTAGGAGTCATGAAACAATCAGATATAAAATCATTTACTTATGATGATACTCGATGCAAATACTCCTCTTTCCTGTCCCCAGGTGAGTGTATTAGGACTTCATTTTAAGTATCTGACAGATACTCAGCCCTTAGACAAAAACATCTCCACCCTACCACACATACTCTGCTGTCTGGAGACCATACTTACTTTTCTCTATCTGTTTTGTAGATCCGAGCAATCTCAGGCACTAAAGGATCATCTGGATTGGGATCACACAACAGAGAACAGATGGACAAAAGTACTAGAATGAAAAAAACATACAAATTAGTAGAGGAACAAAAGCAAAAAGGTTGAAAGAAACATGAGATGCCAACACAAGAGAAAATTCTAAGACCCTATTTATATTGTAGTGCCTAACAGCTTTGTAAGCTCTACCTAAGTTTACAGTAACAGTAATCAACAAAGATTCTAAGATTTCTCTATGCTTGAACCCCTGAGGAAGCTGGCCCAGGCTGGTGAAGTGTCTTGCCTCATGTCCCTGGTTAGTGAGTAAAATTAGAGTGGAATTAGAATCCAGGTCTTCCAAATCCTAGACCAATAACACTTTTCCCAGCTTATGAAGTTCAATTTTTAGAAGCCCATGTTCAGGGATAAATGGCTTTCAAAATTCCAAAGACAACCACACTACTGAATGCTCTTAGTAAGAAATGACAACTATGAAATCCAACAATCACTGCTTTCTCCATGGCAGGTACTATATATTCAGATGCAATGGATTTGTTTCATTTTTAGTTGAAAACGATTTAGTCTAAGAATATAAAGGCCAGTACTTGCTCCCAAATGGGGCTGGCCACACTTATTATAGAGGATACAACATATCTCAAACTAAAGTCTCAAATTATTTTCAGTAATGATTTAGAATCTCATCTAAGCCATTTCCTCAGTGACAACCTGCAATGTAGCAGACAGATCTCAACAGTACAATTTCCTCTGTTCAAATTCATTAACTTATGTATTCCTTATTGAAAGCAAAGAGGAGGCTAAGGCCACTAATTACATTAAATCCAGTGGTCTCTGACATACTGAAATAAATTCCAATCCTTCTATTCTGATGTTACCAGAACTCAGCTACCTTATTTCTCTCTAATGTTCTGTAGCAAGAGACAATGATTCAGAGCCCACGTTACTCCCCAAACATCAAATTCATCAGGAAAAGGAATATTCCTTTTCCTATCAAATCTGTTCTACGGAGATGAGGCGCTTCGGAGAGATGAGAAAGTTTACACGCCCTTTATCATTCAGTTGTTAACAAAAAAAGCTATTTCCTTGCCTTAAGAGTATATGGAAAACAAAAAACATCAGGCAAGATGTTTTCTGACTCTTCATTCCTGTTGCCCACAAATGGCAGATGGCATTCCCAAAATATCTTCTCTTCCCATTGTCAGGTGTATCACCTGATGCCCTCTTCAAGCACAGAACATTCTAACAGCAATTAGGAAAGATTTCATGTATTTCCTGGAAATGACAACAAGGAGTTATAGATCTTTGAATGTTCATGAAATTACTGACTATAGAAGAAGAAACTTATCTGGCCTATCAAGCTGGCAAGAATACAACTGATTCTTCACCTAAAATTAGACATACGACCATTAGTATTTGTTAAGTTCCCTTTATTTACTCTTCTAACTATTTCAATAAGGCAACTTTAAAAAGACAATTTTTTTTTTTTTTTTTTTTTTTTTTGCGGTACGGGGGCCTCTCACCGTTGTGGCCTCTCCCGTCGCGGAGCACAGGCTCCGGACGCGCAGGCTCAGTGGCCATGGCTCACGGGCCCAGCCGCTCCGCGGCATGTGGGATTTTCCCAGACCGGGGCATGAACCCGCGTCCCCTGCATCGGCAGGCAGACTCTCAACCACTGCGCCACCAGGGAAGCCCAAGACAAATTTTTTTAAAAAATTGAAGTATAGTTGATTTACAATGTTGTGTTAGTTTCAGGTATACAGCAAAGTGATTCAGTTATACATATACATATACATATATACTCTCTTTCAGATTCTTGTTGTGCATTATAGGTTATTACAAGATACTGAATATAGTTTCCTGTGCTATACAGTAGGTCCTTGTTTATCTATTTTATATATAGTAGTGTGTAACTATTAGTTCCAAACTCCTAATTTATCCCTCCCCGCTCCATTTCCCCTTTGTCAACCATAAATTTGTCTTCTATGTCTGTGGGTCTGTTGCTGTTTTGTAAATAAGTTCATTTGTATCATTTTAAAAAGATAAGTTTTAAGTAAATAACTTTTCTCTCTTTCTTTCCAGGAAAGGAAGGTAGGATGTGGGTAATCTGGACCTGGTAAAACAGTTCTTAGTACACTACTTAGATCCTTGAATTTGTAGAAAATTGATTTGGCTTTATAATATACTATACCTTCTTTCTCTATAAAGAGAATAACTTCTATTTCTACAGCTTGTAGAGACTCTTCACTGAAGTAACTAAATTTTCACCAACATATATATATTCCTCATCAGTACATACCCATTTTCATTAGTGTCATAACCCACAGTCACTTCCAATTCTAAAAACATATAATCAAGTGGCTTTATGATGCACTTAATCTGCTTCCTTTAAGTTTTCTGTATATTTAGGTCCCTTACCTATATACTCAAAGTGGAGGGCATTTTGGGTCAAGATTACTGCCTTCAAAAACAGACTATGGGGCTTCCCTGGTGGCGCAGTGGTTGCGAGTCCGCCTGCTGATGCAGGGGACACGGGTTCGTGCCCCTGTCTGGGAAGATCCCACATGCCGCAGAGCGGCCCGTGAGCCATGGCCACTGAGCCTGCGCGTCCGGAGCCTGTGCTCCGCAACGGGAGAGGCCACAGCAGTGAGAGGCCCACGTACCGCAAAAAAAAAAAAAAAAAGAAGAAGAAAAAAAAAAAAACAGACTATGGGGACTTCCCTGGTGGTACAGTGGTTAAGAATCTGCCTGCCAACGCAGGGGACAAGGGTTTGAGCCCTGGTCTGGGAAGATCCCACATGCCGCGGAGCAACTAAGCCCGTGTGCCACAACTACTGAGCCCGCGTGCCACAACTACTGAAGCCCACGTGCCTAGAGCTCATGCTCAGAAACAAGAGAAGCCACCTCAATGAGAAGCCCGCACACTGCAATGAAGAGTAGCCCCCACTCGCCGCAACTAGAGAAATGCCCGTGTGCAGCACCGAAGACCCAATGCAGCCAAAAATTAATTAACTAATTAAAAAAAAGAAAAAACGGACTATGTTAAAGGGATAATTATATCACATACAGGATTCAGGCCTTCTTTAAAACACTAAACCTAGGTATGTTGATATAACCAAATTCAACAAAATGGCACTGCAGGTATTTTAAAAGATAGCTATCTAGACAGAACATATCAAGTCAAATAAACTAACAGCCCTTATGATTTAGAACAACTGAAAAAATCAACACCAGGCACAGAAGGGAAAGGGAAAAAAAAAAGCTATGGTAACAATTTCAGGTATCTAGACCCCCTCGCCCCGCCAGACACACAGACACACACACAGACACACACACAGACACACACAGACACACACACACACACACACACACACAGAGTCCCACCTCTCTTGGCCCCATTTATATCTAGATTTCTATCTCTACAGCTACTTGGTAAAAGAAGAGCAACCAGGCCAGGAAATCCAAGAACAATAGGCATATGAACACTTTCACAAGCAGCCCTTGAATTACAAGGAGGTCTTCAAAAAGAAAAGGGGCCACTTATCTGGAAAACTATTTTAGTCACAATTTTGAAAAATGTGGTCCTCTGATTTTTTGTTTGTATTTTTGCCTGGGACCCCAGAAATCTTAATTTAATGCCCCAGAGTTTTTGTTTCCTTCAAAAAATTAACTTTTAAGAATATGCAAGTCTTACCGTAATTACAACATGACAAATATCCAATAATTTTTTTAATTATTTATTTATTTTTGGCTGCACTAGGTCTTTGCTGCTGCGTGTGAGCTTTCTCTAGTTGCAGCAAGCGGGGGCCATGCTTCGTTGCAGTGTGTGGGCTTCTCACTGCGGTGGCTTCTCTTGTTGTGGAGCACGAGCTCTAGGCTGCGGGCTCAGTAGTTGTGGCACACAGGCTTAGCTGCTCCGCAGTATGTGGGATCTTCCCAGACCAGGGCTCGAACCGATGTCCCCTGCATTGGCAGGCAGTTTCTTAACCACCGCGCCACCAGGGGAAGTTCCTATCCAGTACTTTTTTCTTTTTTTCTTTTTTTGGGCTGCGTTGGGTCTTCATTGCTGCATGTAGGCCTTCTCTAGTTGCGGCGAGTGGGGGGCTACTCTTTTTTTTTTGGGGGGGGGCTACTCTTCATTGTGGTATGCAGGCTTCTCACTGAAGTGGCTTCTCTTGTGGTGGAGCACAGGTTCTAGGCGCATGGGCTTCAGTAGTTGCGGTGCGTGGGCTCTAGAGTGCAGACTCAGTAGTTGTGGCGCACGGGCTTAGTTGCTCTGCGGCAAGTGGGATCTTCCCGGACCAGGTTGCGAAACCGTGTCCCCTACACTGGCAGGCAGATTCTTAACCACTGCACCACCAGGGAAGTCCCCTCCAAAACTTTTTACAATAGTACCTTTATCCCAGTTATTTAGGTGCTTACAAGGTATGAGTCAACTATGGATTTTTTGTTTTTTTAAAAAATTATTTATTTATTTAGGCTGCGTTGGGTCTTCATTGCAGTGTGTGGGCTTTCTCTAGTTGCGGTGAGCGGGGGCTACTCTTCATTGTAGTGTGCGGGCTTTTCATTGAGGTGGCTTCTCCTGTTGTGTAGCACAGGTTCTATGCACTTGGGCTTCAGTAGTTGTGGCACGCGGGCTCAGTAGTTGTGGCACACGGGCTTAGTTGCTCCGCGGCATGTGGGATCTTCCCGGACCAGGGATCAAACCTGTGTCCCCTGCATTGGCAGGCAGATTCTTAACCACTGTGCCACCAGGGAAGTCCCCTCCAATACTTTTTACAATAGTGCCTTTATCCCAGTTATTTGGGTGCTTACAAGGAACCAGTTAACTATGCACTTTTTGCTTTTTTAATCTTCATAATAACAGTGAAATAGTTTTTATCATCCCTATTCTACCGATGAAAACTCTGTGGAATGCAGAAGCCAATCTGTCTCAAGTCTCATCCAATAAGAGGTGGAGCTGAGATCCTAATACAGGCAGTTACATCCAGAATCTATGTTCTTTAACATGAAACTATGTTGCCTCTTGTCTAAATGTATGCATTAAAGAAATGATAAAATTTAAGTAGACAGAAAAGAAAAATATTTTTATGTACCAAATTTCATCCCCAAATACCCAAACTATTTCTTTCTAGCTATTTAATATACTTTCTATACAACGCAAGTTACAATGTGTAACACTTTATCTCTTTTCTGCTTTTTTCAAACATTGTATTTTCCTATTTCCCACAATATTTTTAAGGATCAATACTCTTTTGAATGCATTTTCCAGAACCAATATATTTTCTCCTCTACCGTTGAGTCTATATGTAATTTCTATTTTTCAGAAATAACACTGTTGCAAATGTACTTGCACAGAGAACTTTTTTTAACTGTTGGTCTTATTTTTTTAGTACAAATGAATGAACCTAGAATTACTGGGTCAAAGGGTATTAATGATTAAATCTCTTATTTCTTAATACATACTGGCAGACTGGACTATACAAATCTATACTTCTATCTGTAGCATATATAAGCACTCATTTCAATGCAGTTCACCAACATTTATTTTTCTTTTGTAAAGATCTTTGTTAATTAAAAAGGTGAAAAATGGGAACTTATTTTAATTTTTATTTCCTCTGTTCCTTTCTGTCCATTGGGATCTAGGTTTTTCCTTACTGATTTATATATGTTCTTCATATCTGTTAAACATATTGGCCCATTATCATACTTGCAGCCTATTTCTAGTATCTGTACTTTGACAACATTTAATCCACTTGTGATTTCATTTGGGTATGATGTTGAGGGGTTGAACAATCTCACATCAACAAATAAGATAATTTTCAGTTCAGGAATATAAAAAAATCCCCAACCTCCTCATATAACTAGGTCTTATTTTAAAGAACTATTGGAGGGGGACTTACCTGATGGCGCAGTGGTTAAGACTGCACACCCAACGCAGGGGGCCCGGGTTCGCTCCCTGGTCTAGGAACTAGATCCCACATGCATGCCACCACTAAGAGTTCGAATACCACAACTAAGGACCCTGTGACTTCCCTGGTGGTGCAGTGGTTAAGAATCCGCCTGCCAATGCAGGGGACACGGGTTCGATCTCTGGTCCGGGAAGATCCCACGTGCTGTGGAGCAACTAAGCTCGTGCGCCACAACTACTGAGTCTGCACTCTACAGCACGCAAGCCACAACTACTGAGCCTGTGTGCCACAACTACTGAAGCCCGCGCACCTAAAGCCTGTGATCCACAACAAGAGAAGCCACCACAATGAGAGGCCCGTGCACCGCAACGAAGAGTAGCCCCTGCTCGCCACAACTAGAGAAAGCCCACATGCAGGAACAAAGACCCAACGCAGCCAAATAAGTAAGTACTTAAGTAAGTAAAGAAAGAAAGAAACAACTACTGGATCTTCCATCACTAAGTTGGTAACTAACTTTCTCTACACATTTTCACCCTCCCCCACACACAATATACCAAAGATTAAGATGCTCAAATAAAAATTTATATTAAATTGATTATCTTAGAGGGTGATTCTGTTCCTGACAGAAACCTAAAGATAAGAGCTGGTAAAACCTTAAAGAATGTGAATATGAATTCACCTATACTTTGCTCTTCAAGAAACTACTGTCTATGCTTATAGTATACAAGCATTCCTCTACAATGGCTGTTTTTTTTATTATTCTGGAACAATATCTATCCTTTCCATTCATGGATCTCAAGGTTGGAAGAGACATTGTTTGTCTTCTGCTTTTACTATGCTCTAAAAAAACATTCATACCAAGTAGTCATATTCCAACCTATGCTTGAATAGCAAGAGCAATGGACAGAGAGCAGTCACGACACCAAGAATACCTATGCTTGAAAATCCAGCTCTCTCCAGTGGGTCTAAAGGTCTTTTTAAGAATAAGGGGCGGGGGGGGGGGGGGTGCTTCCCTGGTGGCGCAGTGGTTGGGAGTCTGCCTGCCAATGCATGGGATGCGGGTTCACGCCCTGGTCTGGGAAGATCCCACATGCTGCGGAGCAACTGGGCCCGCTCGCCACAACTACTGAGCCCGCACGTCTGAAGCCTGTGCTCCACACAAGAGAGGCCGTGATAGTGAGAGGCCTGCGCACTGCGATGAAGAGTGGCCCCCGCTCACCACAACTAGAGAAAGCCCTCGCACAGAAACAAAGACGCAACACAGCCATAAATAAATAAATAAATAACTTAAAAAGAAAAAAAAGAATAAGGGGGATTGCTACCTCCTCTTAAAAAAGGAATACGAGCAATCTTTCCAAGAATAAGTAATCTTAAAAAGACAAAAAACACAGTAGGATTTTTATACTGATATCAAATACTCATTCTATTACCTTTTGAAATAGTTAGTGCTGGAGACCACTGTGACCGTAGAATATCAAGACAAATGCTGCCATTACTGTTAATATTTGGATGATAAATTCTTGTTGTAAATGCAACCTATCAAAAAAGGAAAACTTTTTGTAAACTGTTTCAATAGTATTGTCGAAAGTAGATACAAAACAATTGTCATATCCCAATTACCTTAGGTGGTTTGAAGGGGTAATCTGTTGGGAAATGAATTGTCAAGAAAAATACTCCACCCTGATAGGGACTGTCATTCTGTTGATAACAAGAAAAGTTGGATTAAAATGAGTGAATTACATAAACTATTTATTCTGAAATTAATCTGAATACTTACTGGCCCCATTATTGTAGCTTGCCAATGGAACACTGAAAAAGAACAACAAAAAATCACCATGAAGCAATATCCACAGTATACCTACACCATAATAACATATCATTCCCCATGTAATCTCAGTTCATTTATTAGCAATATGATGAGTCCTGAGCAGGATGAGGAATCTAAATTAAGTTGGAGTCTGAACAGAGAAAACAAAAATGACTAGCATGGTATAGAACACTGATAAGGTGCTCAACAAAGAAGTATTTGGGCTAAAACATCTTGAAAATTCATGTCAGGGAAACAAAATTCTTGACAAGGTCCAAAATTTCACTTTTAAACAGGCATTTCCTTACCTCAAAGGGTAAAAAAGAACCACAAGATTCAATTCTTTCATGTGTTATATCATTTCCCCAACACAAATATATATAATATACTCCTTTTATAATACTGGCATAGAGCAGAACAGTAAACTTAAAGTAGACAATACTCAAATTAGGAAATGCTGGCTTTTTTCCAGTGAGAAAAAAATTTCCAAGAGTTCTCACCTGTAGGTGTTTAGAATTGCTGGTACCTCAGTAAATAAAGAAAACATCAGCTGAAAGCCCCAAGCTTGATTACAAACTCGGGATAATCCCAATAAATTATATACTTGTTTAATAAGGAAATTTTCTCTTCAAACTGCAAAAAATGGTGCTTGTTCCATTTCCAAGGTAATGTCACTAAGGACAACACAAAGATCAAAAAGCCAGTTTTCACTTTCTAAGCAAGCTACTTAGCATTTAACATTCACACTAGGATTTAAGCAAACTAAGGGAAGCTATCACTGGGATTATACATGAGCAACCCAAACCACCTAAACCTCGACACAAAGAGGAAATGTGAAGACTAAAAAACCGCACGAAAATCCACTGGGATATCAGGCCAAATCCTTAAATTCCTTCTGACCACCTGCATGAGAACTGACCCTATGGTTGGCCTGCCCCTCACTGGTGCCTGAATCTACAAAGAGCAGCCTGTTTATTAGGAATTAAAAATAAAGGATAGGTACTGCTGAGGCTCTCCTTTTTACGTTACCCATCATTAGTACTGAGAAAAATTCCTCATAACTTCTGCCAACCAATTTTTTATGGATTAAGCAGCTAAGGAGAAAGTCACTTTGAGTCACTAAGATTAGTCCCAGTATCTTTAACAAAGGTCCTATTAAAAGAGCCCTAAGGTCCTATTTAAAGAAACAAGTCTCATTCTGTTTTTAATCATAAATATATTTACAATTCGAGTAAACAAAACACACTGATAATTAGAGTAAACAATCCCAATGACAAAGCTGAAAACACTATTAAAAATGACCAAGCTACAGGTCAAGGGAATTGTTTTAAAGCAATCTTATTCTTCCATTTAATCCTTCTATATTTTTAAAATTTGTGGCTGTAAATGGGAAGATATATTTATACCTGCACTCTTGTTAAAGGTTGTAAGAATCAGATAAGGAATAAAAAGAGAGAACTAAAGCACTTAGATGATAAAATATACAAATATCGAGACATGCTAAAAAATTTAGTTAAAAAATTTTAAAACTATCTAAGTCCTAACTTTTTCTTCTGAGTCTTTTCAAGATCAATCTTTCTCTTGCTAAAAATACTGCCAGACTTAAGAAGTTATTGGAAAAATTTAAACCTGAACAAATTCTTGGCTGAAGGTAAAATATTTATTTTTGGTGATTTCCTATTCTTCCTCTACAGAAAACAAAGACCATTTTATGCTTTATGATTAAAATCGACTAAAAATTAGACAACATAGAAACCCCAAAGGCTTGGAGCAAAAATTCTGACAAGACAAGCTGGCAACTAGAACATTTACAATTACATAAAGGATACCCTTCCTAGAAGAAGATGTGAAAAGATCAATATTTTCAAGTAATAATGCAATCTCTTTCATATCTGGCACTCTGGAAAATTGAAAATATTCTAGTATATTTAAGCAAGAATCTTATATTACTGAGAACTCTTATAAGCAACATCAACAGGCTATTTCATATGTAATTCATATCCATTTAGTTAGTAAATCATGTTTAATATTCCCCAGTAGAACTAAACTTATATAAACCATTAGTTCTAAATAAAAACCCATTAACACTCAAATGCTAACCTTTATTAACTTGTTTCCGTCTTTATAAATAAAGGGTCAAATACTGTCACCAGAAAAATGAGCAAAAGCACATACACAGGGCTGTCTTTAAGAGTGAGAGGGAATTGCTAATGTAGCAACTGAGATCAACAATATTTATGTCTCTTGTTAAAATGATCTAGAATCTACAATACCAACAAAAGGCAGAGAAGAACAAAATAAAAACACATTAATTTGGGGCTTCCCTGGTGGCGCAGTGGATGGGAGTCCGCCTGCCGATGCGGGGTACACGGGTTCCCACCCTGGTCCAGGAAGATCCCACGAGCCGCGGAGCGGCTGGGCCCGTGAGCCATGGCTGCTGGGCCTGCGTGTCCGGAGCCTGTGCTCCGCAGCGGGAGGGGCCACGGCAGTGGGAGGCCCGCGTACCGCAAAAAAACAAAACAAAAAAACAACAACAAAAAAACACATTAATTTAATTAACAAAAGCATTTCAAGACCTACCATTTAAATCTTAATTGAGTATTCTGCCACGCTGGTTAAATATAAGAATACCTACTGGAATCAATGACTTACGTCTCCCTCTGGAGCACATTTGTTTCCATGTCTTGGCTATTGTAAACAGTGCTATGAACACTGGGGTGCATATTATCTTTTCCAAGTTAGTTCTCTCCAGATAAATGCCCAGGAGTGGGATTGCTGGATCATATGGTAACTCTACTTTTAGTTTTTTAAGGAACCTCCATATTGTTCTCCATAGTGGCTGCACCAATTACATTCCCACCAACAGTGTAGGAGGGTTCCCTTTTCTCTACACCTCCAGCGTTTACTGTTTGTAGATTTTTTGACAATGGCCATTCTGACTAGTGTGAGGTGATACTTCATTGTAGTTCTGATCTGCTTTTCTCTAATAACTAGCAATATTGAGCATCTTTCCATGTGCCTATTGGCCACCTGTATGTCTTCTTTGGAGAAATGTCTATTTAAGGTCTTCTGCCCATTATTTGATTGGGTTGTTTGTTCTTTATCAAAAAGCTTTTACTAAGCTGTATGAGCTGTTTGTATATTTTGGAAATTAATTCCTTGTTGGTTGCATTGTTTGCAAATATTTTCTCCTATTCCACAGGTTCTTTTTTTGTTTACAGTTTCCTTCGCTGTGCAAAAGCTTTTAAGTTTAATTATGTCCTATTTGTTTATTTTTATTTTTATTTCCATTACTCTAGGAGACGGAGCCAAAAAAATACTGCTGCAATTTATGTCAAAAAGTATTCTCCTTGTGTTTTCCTCTAGGAGTTTTAGAGTACCTGGTCTTACACTTAGGTGTTTATTTTCAGTTTATTTTTGTATATGGTGTGAGAAAATGTTCTGATTTCATTCTTTTACATGTAGCTGTCCAGTTTTCCCAGAACCACTTACTGAAGAGACTATCTTTTTCTCCATTGAATATTCTTGATTCTTTTGTTGTAGATTAATTGACCTTAAGTGCGTAGGTTTATTTCTGGGCTTTCTATCCTGTTCTACTGATATATATGCTTGTTTTTTGTTTTCCTGTTCCATTGATCTATATGCTTGATTTTTGCTTTCCTGTTCCACTGATCTATATTCTTGTTTTCTGCACCATACCCCTTTGATTACTGTAGCTTTGTAGTACATTCTGAAGTCAGGAAGCATGATTCCTCTAGCTCCAGTCTTCTTTCTCAAGATTGTTTTGGCTATTCGAGGTCTTCTGTGTTTCCATACAAATTTAAAATTTTTTTGTTCTAGTTCTATGAAAAATGCCACTGGTAATTTGATAGGGATAGCACTGAATCTGTAGACTGCCTTGGGCAGTATGGTCATTTTAACAATATCTGTCTATGTCATCTTCAATTTCTTTCACCAGCAACTTATAGTTTTCAGAGTATAGGTCTTTTCAGCATAATGTTTTTAATGCTCATCCATGTTGTAGTATATATCATTTCATTCTTGTTAATCGTCAAATAATATTCCATTGTATGGATACACCACATTTTATTTACCTCTTCATCAGCTGGTGGGTATTTGGGTTGTTTTCACTTTTTGGCTATTATAAATAAAGCTTCTATGAACAATCATGTATGAGTTTTTGTACAGATATACGTTTCATTTCTCTTGGACACATACCTAGGAATGAACTCACTGGGTTATATCGTAACTCTATGTTTAACTTTTTGAGGAACTAACAGGCTGTCTTCCAAGCTGGCTATACCATTTTGCATTCTACCAGCAATGTATGAAGGTTCAAATTTCTCCACATCCTCATCAACATTTGTTATTATTTGACTTTTTGATTCTAGCCATCCTAGTGGGTGTAAAGTGACATCTCATTATGGTTCTGACATGCATTTCCCTGATGATTAATGATGCTGAACATCTTTCCATGTGTTTATTGGCCATTTGTATATCTTATTTGGAGAAATAGCTATTCAGATCCTCTGTTTATTTTAAAATTGGGTTATCTATCTTTATATTGCTGAGATACAGACTTTTAAAAAATATTTTGGATAAATATGCCTTATTAGATATATATGACCTACAAAATTTTTCTCCCATTCTGTGTGTCTTTTCACTTTCTTAATAGTATCATTTGTTGCACCTAATTTTTAAATTTTGATGAAGTCTAATTTATCTTTTTCTTTTATTGCTTATGCTTTGGGGGAGTTTAACTCTCCAGGGTAAGCATTTTTTCAATCTGACAAAGGAATGTAATAGTACTAACTATGGTAGAAGCAAAGGCAAATTACTTTAGCACACTACAGAACTTCAAAAATGAAATCTAATCCCCAGACTTCAAACGCTTTTAATTAAAAATCAGCCACTCTCAACTTTGAGGAATTTACCTGAAATAAAAACACTCTTTCAATTGAATGACCACACTGATGCAGATGGATTATATGATAACCGTGAAATGACAAAAGTAGAATCAGAAAACCTGAGAATGAGTCCACTTCCGGAACCTCCACAAGCCTCTCACCAGATTCTTCTCTAAAATAGTTTACAATTTCTATCCCAATGACCTAAAAGAATTGTGAGGCGTAAATGAGATAATGTGTGTTTAAGTACTTGTCCTGTCCTGTTTGGTATCAAATACTATAGTTACTCATACTGGACAGGTCTAAACATAACATAAATGGGATTTTTCATCACAAGTACTTAGTCTTATAATTTATAACATCTGTTTTATCTATAAAGCAGTCCTTGTACAAGGGCTTTGCTTTGGTTCTTAAGGATTTAGGAGACCAAAACAGCAATCTAAGAAAAACAAGGAAAAAATTAATTTACACACAAACTAATATAACCTCATTTATTTTTTGTCTTAATCTATATACTTCTCTTACACAAATGTTTCCAAGTATACTCCAAGTATATTCCATTTTTTCCCTATTTGCTAAATGTTGCATTTTCTGTGTGTGAATTAGTTTTGTGTTACAAGGCACAGCCTCTTCAAATATCCTCCATTTTAAAAAGGATAAAAGATGGTATAAGGGGAGAAAGCTGTGTTGAGACAAAGTGGAACAAAAACAAAATTATTATCCAACATGTACGATAAGTACAATAGATTATTTTAGACAGGATTAAGGAGATAAACTGGACATTAAAAATAAATTGTAGCTGTCTTCACGAGTATGAGTCAATAGAAAGACAGACACAGACCCACATACATACAAACACATATACATATACACACACATACCCCCCCCATCATCTTTAGTATTATCTTACTGAAAGAACAGTAGCTTGCTGTAAGTAAAAGCTCGAATATTTTGACTCAAGTAAATATCCAGAAGGGACAAAGGACAGATAAGAAGGAGCCAGGACAACTACACAGACAATGTCTGGCAGAAGAGGTTCAAAATGTAATAAACAGTACAGAAGATGATGGGATACACATAAAACTGCACCTTTCATGGGCAAGTAAAGGTAAATACTGCCTCTTCTCTACTGCATAATTATCTCTTCACACAAAATAACCTTAAGAGATGTATATTTGTCAGTCCCAGAGTTCCCCAGAGGCAGATTTTTATGCTGTTTTATGTTTCACTCTATCATTCCTTTCACATACTTACTATCATCTCCAACGGGACCTGCTGAACACTGTGCTGGGGGGTCCCGCGCCAGGTCGTTCAATTCCTTAAGAAGGAGAGAAAAAAGAAATGTATTCAACATAAATATAACTTTTATCCATTAATAAAATTGTCACTGTTACCAACATTCTCTGTCCCACCAGTAAAGCTCTTTTAGGAGCACTCCTTCAAAGTCAGAGAAGGGTAGATTAATGAAATCTTTGGGATTTCATTATTTGGGATTCTTGAATGCAAATATATGTTTATACAAGTAATCATTTTTGCTTTGTTCGGAGTTTAGTAGGTAGTAAATATAAGGAAGGTAAACATGTATCGTACTAAAGAACCACAAAAACTGTTTTTAAGTAAAAACTTATTAGTTTTCAAAAAAGATCAACAGCTTTTTTTTTTTAAAGATTTAATTTTATTTTTTTGGCTGCAGTGGGTCTTCGTTGCTGTGCGTGGGCTTTCTCTGGTTGCAGCGAGTGGGGGCTACTCTTCATTGCAGTGCCTGGACTTCTCACTGTGGTGGCTTCTCTTGCTGCGGAGCACGGGCTCTAGGCATGCAGGCTTCAATAGTTGTGGCACGCAGTCTCTGGAGCGCAGGCTCAGTACTTGTGGCACACGGGCTTAGTTGCTCCATGGCATGTGGGATCTTCCCGGACCAGGGATGGAACCCGTAACCCCTGCATTGGCAGGCAGAGTCTTACCCACTGAGCCACCAGAGGAAGTCCCTATAGGCTGGTTTTTGTACCTCAAAACCATTAGGTTATACTTGAGACAAACTCTTTAAGTCATCTTTAAGTCATAAATGTTCCAAATTACACGGAACCATCTGACAAGATACTGGTATTTTTTCAGCTCATATCCACTACCAAGGTTTCAAAGGTAGTAGAAAAAACTTAAAAAAGGATATATTACAGGGCTTCCCTGGTGGCGCAGTGGTTGAGAGTCCGCCTGCTGATGCAGCGGAGACGGGTTCATGCCCCGGTCCAGGAAGATCCCACATGCCGCGCAGCGACTAGGCCCGTGAGCCATGGCCACTGAGCCCGCGCGTCTGGAGCCTGTGCTCCGCAATGGGAGAGGCCACAACAGTGAGAGGCCCACATACTACAAAAAACAAACAAACAAACAAAAAGGATGTATTACAAAGGCTGGCTGAACATAACCTATCATAAAGATTTGTAATCAGAGATGGAACTACTTGTAGTAATGCTCCACAACCAGATGCCAGCTTCTTAGCTACTTTAACATAAGAATCCACAAACTTGAGACTTGTTACTGGGTGGGGATGCCTGAAAAACCACAAAGCAGGAAATCATACTATATTCCCTTTCCCCTTGACTTGGTATTTGAGATAAAAACAAGCTCTGAGGGAGGACTAGTTTTAATTATATGTTAAAACCAGAACAGTAAAAACAGTAAAATCTATTAAAAGTACAATAAAAACTATCTCAAATCTTATTAATGAGTTACATAAGTAAACTTTTTAACTTGCAACACATAGATATTTCTGTAAGTCCCTTCTTCTGAGTTAACTTATTCAACCAGCCATTTGGTTACATCAATTATCCTGTTTTATCCTATCTGTAAGCTCGGAGGACAAAGCATAAAGTATAGAAATAAAGTTCTGTTTTGTTTTTTAAAGGGCTGGGGTTGAGATAAAGATTTAACAATATTTACTTTCTTTTGTATCTCAATTTGGTGATTTTGTATTTCTCTACAACAGAGATTCCTTGCCCATCTCAAGGAGGAAAATAAACAAAAAACAACCTACTGTACAGTTCCTATTCCCAAATGTTTGTAATAAAGTTCACTATAACTAAGAATGCTTGCTTGATTTGAAACAAAAAGTTAATCTACTTCTGACTAACATTTATCTAAGTGAATATAAGATCCATCAGATGGTGATCACTTTGTAATGTACAGAAATATCAAATCACTATGTTGTGCACCAGAAACTAACATAGTGTTGTGGGTCAACTATACTTCAAAAACAAACAAACTCATAGAAAAAGAGATCAGATTTGTTTATCAGAGGTGAGGGGAGGTGGTGAGTTAGTCAAAAGGTACAAATTTCCAGTTATAAGATAAATAAGTACTAGGTATGTAAATGTACATCATGATAAATATAATTAACACTGCTGTATTTTAAAAAATATTTTATTTATTTTATTTATATTTTTGGCTGCGTCGGGTCTTAGTTGCAGCGCTCGGGCTCTTTGTTGTGGAGCGTGGGCTTCTCTCTAGTTGTGGCATGCGGGTTTTTTCTCTCTAGTTGTGGCACGTGGGTTCCAGAACACGTGGGCTCAATAGTTGCGGCACACAGGCTTAGTTGTCCCTCGGCATGTGGGATCTTAGTTCCCCAACCAGGGATCGAACCAGCATCCCCTGCATTGGAAGACAGATTCTTTACCACTGGACCACCAGGGAAGTCCCAACACTGCTGTATGTTATACATGAAAGTTGTTAAGAGAATAAATCGTAGGAGTTCTCATTACAAGGAAAAAAATTTTTTTCTTTACCTTTTATTTTGTATCTGTGAGATGATGGATATTCACTAAACTTACCATGGTAATCATTTCATGATATATGTAAGTCAAATCATTATGCTGAACATCTTAAACTTACATAGTATGTCAATAAAACTGAAAGGAAAAAAATTTGAGCCATTAAAAAAAATCCATCAGTCCACTTCATGAGCCAGTATGATATAATTAATTCAAAAAACCTTAACCCAAACTTAAGCTAATACACAATTAACATACTCATTCAACACTTCCTTGGTTCAAGGCACTCATATGGATGAATCTCAAAGGCATAATGTTAAGTGAAATCAGTCAGACATAAAAAGACTATAATCTGTATGATTCCATTGATATGCATTCTAAAAAAGGTAAATTTATAGTGACAGAAAGCAGACCAATAGTTTCAGGGGCTAGAGAGAGCTGGAGGGGATTGAACTGCAAAGGGACATGAGGAAAATTTGGGGGGTTATGGAAATATTCTGTATCATGATTTTCATAGGGACCACAAAACTGTGTATATATTTATTAAAACTCAAACTGTACACTTAAAATTGTTGAATTTTATTGCATATAATATATATGAAAGTTGTTTACTAAAAAAGCATATATCCATTCATCTTTGTATATGCATAAAATATCTCTGAAGAATACATAAGAAACTAGTTCACAGTATTTGCCTTCAGAAGGAAAGTCTGTTTTGGGGGTGAGAATAGGAACTATATGTATTCCTTTTATACCTTTTAACAAGTGTATTTACTGCCTATTTGAAAAATAAATTACCAGGGGCTTCCCTGGTGGCGCAGTGGTTAAGAATCCACCTTCCAATGCAGGGGACACGGGTTCGAGCCCTGGTCCGAGAAGATCCCACATGCTGCGGAGCAACTAAGCCTGTGTGCCACAACTACTGAAGACTGCGCGCCTGGAGTCTGTGCTCCGCCACAAGAGAAGGCACCGCAATGAGAAGCCCTCACACTGCAACAAAGAGTAGCCCCCACTCGCTGCAACCAGAGAAAGCCCGCGCACAGCAACGGAAGAACCAATGTAGCCAAAAAATTAAATTAATTAAATAAATCTATATTAAAAAAAATAACTTACCAGTTCTGACTATAAATTTGGATTAAAATAAAATAGCTATTAAAAGCTGTGACCATCTCATTTCAAAATAGTGAAAAGCCAGTTAGACTGAATAGACACAGAAGCTACAAAATTTGATGTGCCTGCATTAAGATGAAAACTGAAGGGAGTTCCCTGGTGGCCTAGTGATTAGGATTCCAGGCTTTTACTGCCATGGCCCAAGGAACTGAGATCCTGCAAGCCGAGTGGCGTGGCCAAAAACAAAACAAAGATGAATCTTGAAATTAAATAAAGGCACTGATCTAGACAGATCACTTGGGCAGAAAAAAATACCCTAACGCATCAGGCTATTTTTTGTTTAACAGTTGGCTTTATCATATGCCTTTATACCTATACATTAATTTCCTTGACTTCTTATTCCAAAAGAAATAGTATTCAGATTTGTCTTGTATATCATATAGCAAATTACGCATTACTGGGATTGAGAGTAGGGCTAAGACAAAACCCAAAACCAAGGAATTTTCCTGTTTATTGAAAAACTTTTCTATAGAAAGAGCAATAGAGAAATAAAGTATATATAATTAAATTTAGAAAAAAGAGGGAGGAGGGAACTTTGACAGGATCCTCGATTTCTAAAAAGATTTTATAATCTTCCTTTGAAATCTAAAAAAAATTAAAATAAAGGTCCTGTTTTGGGAATAAACTGGATATTACTAAATAGTTCTCAATTAAAATTTTTTTCTTTGATGGTGTACACTCCCCTTGTTTATAGGTATACAGCAGAACTGTTATTTTTAAAGATTAAGGGTTATAAACAATTTTGATTCTTTGCAACTTTCCCAAGTATTTCTTATCTTAGTTCAAACAGCCCCAAAACCTTACACAAATTAATTTAATTATTTTCAAGTAAGGTTTAATTCACTACAAACTTTTTTTTTTTTTGGCTGTGCACCACGGCTTGCGGGATCTTAGTTCCCTGACCAGGGATCAAACAGAACCATGCGCCCTGCTGTGGAAGTGTGGAGTCTTAACCACTGGACCACTAGGGAAGTCCCCAAACTTTTATATTTTATTTATTATTTTTTTAACTTTTTTTTAAACATCTTTATTGGAGTATAATTGCTTTACAATAGTGTGTTAGTTTCTGCTTTATAACAAAGTGAATCAGCTATACATATACATATATCCCCATATCTCTTCCCTCTTGCATCTCCCACTCCCTCCCACCCTCCCTTTTCCACCCCTCTAGGTGGTCACAAAGCACTGAGCTGATCTCTGTGTGCTATGGGGCTGCTTCCCACTAGCTATCTATTTTACGTTTGGTAGTGTATATATGTCCATGCCACTGTCTCACTTTGTCCCAGCTTACCCTTCCCCCTCCCCGTATCCTCAAGTCCATTCTCTAGCCAAACTTTTAAATACATTTCCTAATACTACCTTTTTTGGCTCAGGAGTATGAAATCCAATGAAGAGATACACAGGAATGATTATAATGCCTTACATGACTCCTTAAGAATACCTACTTTCCAAAGGATTACCCCTTCTTTAAAAGGGACCACTATTAAAGAAAACAGAACGCTAAAGTCTCTGAGCCTCAGATATTTCTGTATCATAGCACTGTAGCAAAGAGAAAGGAAACTTCCTGGGACTTCCCTGGTGCCCCAGTGGTTAAGACTCCACGCTTCCACTGCAGGGAATGCAGGGTGCGGGTTGAGGGGAAAGAAGAAAGAAAGAAAGGAAACTTCCTAGCTCTGTGGGGAGGGGGTCCTGCAAGGGATATGTAGAGTTTCCTTTCACTGTATCCTTAAATACTCAAATAGGTCATTAGTTGGTAAAAATTAATGCTACTATTAGCTATTTTTAAAAAACCTCTTTCCCCAGTCTTAACAATTATGAAGCAAAATACAGACTGCATGGAATACAGATTTGTTTCACCATTTTGGTCTTTACCCTATGGCATATGGTGAGAGAAACAAGATGGGAAAATGAGAGGTTATAGTTACTTTCACAGAAAATTGGCTTCAAAGTCAATTTTTTTTGACTTTTTTTTTTGACTTTGGGAAGCCCCAAAGTCAATTTTTAATAGTTCTAAATTTTGCTGTACAAATCAAGAATCTTTGGTGGTGTTAATCAGGATATGAGAAGATTTAAGCAGAAATTGTGATTCAACACCAGAAGAGATCATCTAGACCAATCCCCAATTTTATTTTTAAAAAAAGATACAGGGCTTCCCTGGTGGCGCAGTGTTGAGAGTCTGGCTGCCGATGCAGGGGGCACAGGTTTGTGCCCCGGTCCGGGAAGATCCCACATGCCGCGGAGCGGCTGGGCCCGTGAGCCATGGCCGCTGAGCCTGCGCATCCAGAGCCTGTGCTCCGCGATGGGAGAGGCCACAACAGTGAGAGGCCCACGAACCACAAAAAAAAAAAAAAAAAAAAAAGATACAAAGTATCCAACCCAAGTAAAACATGTAATTAGTAATTAGAGTAAGGACATGGTGTTCTACTATACATGTTCTACCATATCATGTCTTTTTAGTCTGAATCTAAAAAATACTAGAAATGTACAAGTTAGAATGCCTGAGAAACTATGTTGCCCAGGAAATCAAGCTGAACCTCCTTTTAAGATGAATGAACTGCAAAGAAAGAAGAGCTAGATAAGTAGTAGTTCTCAAAAATGAGGTCCTGGCACAGCAGCACCATTATCACAAGAAAACTTATTAGAAATGCAAATTCTCAGGCTCCAACCAGACCTACTGAATCAGAAACTCTGCAGTGTAGCCTAACAATGTGCATTTTAACAAGTCCCCCAGAAAATTATGATGTACACTAAATCCTGACTGCCTTTATGTTTGACAAATTAAGCATCAGAGACAGAAGACAATGCTGGAAAACTCACTACCAGCAAAACTGAAAGTGAAGGGAAGGTGAAGGGCAACATGATAGCACAAAATGAAGAAATCAAGAAAGGGGTGAGACACGTGCCACAACTACTGAAGCTTGCGCGCCTAGAGCCCGTGCTCTGCAACAAGAGAAGCCCGTGCACCTCAACGAAGAGCAGCCCCCACACACTGCAACTAGAGAAAGCCAGCGCACAGCAACGAAGACCCAACACAGCCAAAAATTTTTAAATTAATTTAAAAAAAAAAAAAGAAAGGGTGAGACTTAGAAAGATAAGGTATGTTCCGCGTTTTCAAGACACACTGAAGGGAAGCAGTCTGTCATCACCACAGTACTGCATTCTCCCTGCTGCACTATCTTACCAGGGTTGCAACAGAAATGTTAACTTATATGTCCAGCATAATACTTGAAGCTAGTATTTAAAAATTAACTGCTAGAGTATTTAAAATTACAAATTTTTAAAACTTAGGAAATATTAGTAACTCAGTTATCCTAGATGAGTTTGAAAGAAAATTATTATAAATTAACTTCTGAAAATATCAAATTATAGAATCTGGTACTCTAATATTTTCTATTTCCCTCTTAATAATGTTGCCTTCTATTTTAAAGACAGACAAACTGATGGAAACATGTATCAATACCAATCTTTCCCTGAACTCAGTATAAGCAGAAGTGGTAACCTTATTTGAGGTTAAAGTCTGTACTCTTTTTAAAAAATTCAAGTCAACTAAAAGTATAGAAAATACACAGCACAAACCTATGACCCAGCTTTGCCCAATCTAAACATTGTTGTATCAACTCTGGATCTTTAAGAAGTCCTCTTTGTTTTCCTCTCCAAAGTAATGATTACCCTGAATTTATTGTTTATCATTCTCTTGCATACTTTTATACTTTTCTATGTGTCCATAAACAACGTAGCTTTGTTATCACGTTTTTAAACTTTTATTTAAAAAGTGTTACATGGCACGTATTCTTCTATACTTTGCTTTTCCCTCAACATAGTAAGATGTTTTTCCATGAGGATCTAGTTTATAGTTTATTCCTTTTTACTGCTGTTCATTTTGCTAGTAGGTGTCTAAACCAATAATGTTTCCTTTCTTTAGGTGATGGACATTTGTTTCCTATTTTTCACTATTACAATGTTTTGGTAAATATTTATACACACATTCTTGAATTCACATGAGTTTTTCAAGCTAAACACTTCTTTGACTTAAATAACAAGTACCCCTCCCCCTTTTTAACCATGCACCGATGCCTTTTATTATGTATGGGTTTTTAAAAATTATTTCCTCAATCCATACACACAGGCAAAAATAAGTGTACTGTTCAACACACTGGAACTTGCAAACCTGATCATTGCCTAGAGAAGGGAAAATTATCCCTAGAACATGCTTAACCAGGAGGCCAATTCATCTGCCAACATCCAAGAGCACAGAAATGAACGTGATAGACACTATCTTCCATCTGAATCTTCATTCACCGCCATTTGACAACCCTTCTATACATATTGGAAACTAACCATTTCATGTGTAATTATGTTAGTGAAAATAAGTTTCCATAAGGATTATAATGGTTATTCTACAACCTGTTTGTGTTCTTGCTGATATCAGCAGGGGCAACAGGCAGAATTCAGTTTTTCCAAGTCTTCATATCCTTTGATGGGACTTCCCTGGTGGTCCAGTGGCTAAGACTCCACACTCCCAATGCAGGGGTGGGGGGGTGGGGGGCCTGGGTTCTATTCCTGGCCAGGGAAATAGATCCCATGTGCCACATAAGAGTTCACACACCACAACTAAAGATCCCACGTGCTGCAACTAAGATCCAGTGCAGCCAAATAAATAAATATTAAACAAAACAAAACAACAACAAAACTTGTATTTGTGTTTAAAATATACATATATATATATATATATATATCCTTTGACGTTTTCTCATTATTCTGCTCTTAGGTAACTTTAAGCAAGTCATTCAACTTCTCCAGATCAGAACTTTCACATCTATAAAACAAGGAAGTTAAACTAAAATAGCATGGTTTGGTTATAGATTTAGGGGTCAAATAAGTTTGGGAAATGTTATAATCCACATACTTATAAGAATATTCAAGGTTCTAAAGAGGTCCTGCATAAAGAAAACACTATTGTTTGGACACAGAAGCAGGCTTTGCTTCCTTCCTTGGCCCATTCTTCCAATGCCCCGTTCCCTGCCCAAGATTTTATTCTCACAAAATGCCTAATGCCCTTGGGAAAGTCCGACATAAGTCTGAAAGAATCACGAACACTTTTTATCCCAAAGAAATATTATTGTTGTAGAATAAAAGAATTTTAAGCATGACATAGAGAAATCTACACAACATGGCTAATACTTTCCTAAAGTTATCTACACCTTGTCTCTCACATCTGGACTATAAATTACTTCAGGGTGGGTTTTTTTGTGTGTGGTAAAATACACAAACATAAAATTTACCATCTTACCCATTTTAAAGCATATAGTTCAGTGGTATTAAATACATTCATAATGTTTTGTTCAAAATGTTTTAAGAGAATGCTTATAGCAAGAAAAAGCTCATTATGAGTAGCTTTTCAGATATGGTTAATACAACATAAATGCCCTTTCTAAGGTGATTACATGATTCTATTAATTTCTGGAGACGGGTTTTTTCTGTTGTTTTTTTAAGTTACTTTTGCCAAGTTCCAGGAAATCCTTACAAGTGCTATTTGTGTGACAATATCCATAGCTTCGTAGTGATCAAATAGATAGCTGATGTGTCTCTGGCTTAAAACATTTTTTCTAGATAAAAAGGGGGAAAAGCACTTTTCTCACAAAGGACATATCTTTTAAAAGGGAAATGATATGCTACATAAAGATATTAGCAATATTTGTCATTTATATAATCCTATCTGTTGTACTACAAAATGTTCAAATACTGAAAGCTTATACTACTCATATCACAACCTAGAAAGGAAAGCTAAGCAAGGTAACCTTATTGTACTTATACATATAAAGTCAACAAGATCTAAAATTCTATGTAACAAAGGAGATCCTGATTACCCTAAGGTAAAACAAGGATTAAAAGAATTACAAAATTTTAAAGAAAATTCTTTCTTTAGACTCATTATTGACTTTAATTATGCAACCAGGGCTTGAATAAAGGGGCAGGGGTAGGGGAGGAGGGGAGGAAAGGAGGCAGGAGTCAGGAAGTCAGAGTATAATGAGGGCTATCACTATTCTGTAAGTGGGAAAACTCAACTATAGGAAAGAAGCTGTGAGTTCAGACTTATATGGTATTTCTTTCTTTCTTTTGGCCGGGCCCACTTGCGGGATCTTAGTTCCCCGACCAGGGATTGAACCCCAGCCTGGCAGTGAAAGCACTGCGTCCTAACCACTGTACCGCCAGCAAATTCCCTGATATTTCTATAAATTACAGCTGAGTTATAAGGGATTCATATTTGTTTTGGCATATTTAAAGTTTCACAAAGCAGAAACCAATATGAAATTCTGACAATGGATATAATTAACCCAATTATGAACCTGAAGTTAAAAATTGTCAAGGGAGGAGTCAAGATGGCAGTGTGGGAAGATGTGGAGTTAGCGTCTCCCCACAACTAGGGCATCTACTGGCCGCTGGTGGGGGACTCTGACCCCCAAGGAGATGGGAGGAACCCTGAAGTGAACCGGTAGGACTAGGGGGACCCAGCGGGGAGGAGAAGTGGAGGTCAGACAAGATCAGCGCCCCTGAGGCCAGGGAGATCAGGAGAGGCAGGAGGGAGGGACTCTCTGGGAAGAGCAGGAGAGGAGCAGAGGTCGATCACCTGGCTCACTCAGGCAGGGGAGGCTGCTGAGCTCCCAAGCTGCTTCCTTCCCTATCTAAAGCCCCACCTAGGCCGCGTGGGTTCTGGGGGCATGGGAAGGAGGCCGGGGAGATCAGGAGTGACAGGCTGGAGGGGCCATCCAGGAGGAGCGGGAGAGGAACGGAGGGCAACTGCCCCACCCACTTGGGCCAGGGGAGCCTGCTGAGCTCCCAGGCCACATGGGTCCTTGGGGGCATAGGAGGGAGGCTGGGGAGATCAGGGGAGGCAGGTGGGAGGGGCCCTCTCAGACCCCAGACTGGAGGAGCAGAAGAGGAGAGGAGGGCGTTTGCCCTGTCCTCTTGAGCCCAGGAAGCCTGCTAGTGCCCAGGTGAGGTCCCCTGCCCTCTGAGACCAGGCTGGGGGGCAGGCCTGGGCCCCTTCTGTTCCTTGAGCCTAAGCCCCATCCCCCACAGCCCCCAGCACCTTTTCCAGCCCTGTGGGTCCTGAGCATCGGCCCCGCCCACCACCCAAACCTCGCCCTTGCTTAAGACCCACTCTCCACAGCTAAGGCCACCCGCCCCCCGCCGCCATTTTTCCCTTTTCTTCCTCCTCTTTCTTACTATTGTGGTACTGATGTACCTTCCGGTTGTTGATTCATCTATATTTTTATTTTCACATTCTAACATATCTGTTAGCTTCCCAGTCTAATTTTATTTTTTACTTTGTTATTTTTCTCTCTCTCTTTTAAAGTTATTTTTGGCTACATTGGGTCTTTGTTGCTGCATGTGGCTTTCTCTAGCTACGGGAGCGGGGGCTGCTCTTCATTGTGGTGCACGGGCTTCTCATTGTCGTGGCTTCTCTTGTTGCAGAGCACGGGCTCTAGGCCCACGGGCTTCAGTAGTTGTGGCTCATGGGCTCTAGAGCGCAGGATCAGTAGATGTGGGGCACGGGCTTTGTTGCTCCACGGCATGTGGGATCCTCCCGGACCAGGGCTCAAACCCATGTTCCCCTGCATTGGCAGGCGGATTCTTAACCACTGCACCACTAGGGAAGCCTCTCTCTCTCTCTCTTTTTTTTGCCACCCCACGTGGCTTGTGGGATCTTGATTCACAAGCCTGGGTTCGGGGGGAAGCTCCTGCGGTGGGAGCTCCAAGTCCGAACCACTGGACTAACGGAGAACCTCAGACTTCAGGGAATATTCACTGGAGTGAGGTCTCACAGAGTTCCTCATCTCAGCACCAAGACCCAGCCCTACCCAATAACCTACAAACTCCAGTGCTGGAAGCCTCCGATCAAACAACCAGTAAAACAGGAACACAATTCCACTCATTAAAAAAAAAAAAAAAAAAGAGAGACGGCAAAAAAAATATGTCACAGATGAAGGAGCAAGGCAAAAACCTACAAGACCAAATAAATGAAAAGTAAATAGGAAATCTACCTGAAAAAGAATTCAGAGTAATGACAGTATAGATGATCCAGAATCTCAGAAATAGAATGGAAGCACAGGTTGAGAAAATACAAGAAATGTTTAACAAAGATCTAGAAGAACTAAAGAACAAACAAACAGAGATGAACAACACAATAACAAATAAAAAGTACACTAGAAGGAATCAATAACAGAATAACCGAGGCAGAAGAACGAATAAGTGAGCTGGAGGACAAAATGGTGGAAATAACTTCCGAGGAGCAAAATTAAAAAAAAAGAATGAGAAGAATTGAAGACAATCTCAGAGACCTCTGGGACAACACTAAACACACCAACATTCGAGTTATAGGGGTCCCAGAAGAAGAGAAAAAGAAAGGGTCTGACAAAATATTTGAAGAGATTATAGTGGAAAACTTCCCTAACATGGGAAAGGGAAGAGTCACCCAAGTCCAGGAAGCACTGAGAGTCCCATACAGGAACACCACACCAAGACACATATTAATCAAACAAAAATTAAATTCAAAGAAAAAATATTAAAAGCAGCAAGGGAAAAACAAAAAAATAACATACAAAGGAATCCCCATAAGGTTATCGGCTGATTTTTCAGTGGAAACTCTGCAGGCCAGAAGGGAGTGGCAGGATATACTTAAAGTGATGAAAGAGAAAAATCTACAACCAAGATTACTCTACCCAGCAAGGATCTCATGCAGATTTGATGGAGAAGTCAAAAGTTTTTCAGACAAACAAAAGCTAAGAGAATTCAGCACCACCAAACCAGCTTTACAACAAATGCTAAAGGAACTTCTCTAAGTGGGAAACACAAGAGAAGAAAAAGACCCACAAAAACAAACCCAAAACAATTAGAAAATGGTAATAGGAACATACATATCAATAATCACCTTGAATGTAAATGGATTAAATGCCCCAACCAAAAGACACAGACTGGCTGAAAGGATACAAAAACAAGACCCATATATATGCTGTCTACAGAGACCCACATCAGACCTAGGGACACATACAGACTGAAAGTGAAGGGATGGAAAAAGATATTCCATGCAAATGGAAATCAAAAGAAAGCTGGAGTAGCAATACTCATATCAGATAAAATAGACTTTAAAATAAAGACTGCTACAAGAGATAGGGAAGGACACTACATAATGATCAAAGGATCAATCCAAGAAGATATAACAATTATAAATGTTTATGCACCCAACATAGGAGCACCGCAATACATAAGGCAAATGCTAACAACCATGAAAGGAGAAATTGACAGTAACACAATAATAGTAGGGGACTGTAACACCCCACTTACACCAATGGACAGATCATCCAAACAGAAAATAAATAAGGAAACACAAGCTTTAAATGACACAATAAACCAGATAGATCTAATAGATATTTATAGAACATTCCACCCCAAAGTGGCAGAATACACTTTCTTCTCAAGTGCACATACAACATTTCCCAAGATAGATCACATTTTGGGTCACAAATCAAGCCTCAGAAACTTTAAGAAAATTGAAATCGTATCAAGCATCTTTTCTGACCACAACGCTAAGAGATTGTAAATCAATTACAGGAAAAAAACTGTAAAAAACACAAATACATGGAGGCTAAACAGTGTGCTAAAAAATAACCAAGAGATTACTGAAGAAATCAAAGAAAAAAAATACATAAAAACAAATGACAATGAAAACATGATGACCCAAAACCTATGGGACACAGCAAAAGCAGTTTAAGAGGGAAGTTTATAGCAATTCAATCTCACCTCAAGAAACAAGAAAAATCTCAAATAAACAATCTAACCCTACACTTAAAACAACTAGAGAAAGAAGAACAAAGAAAACCCAAAGTCAGTAGAAGGAAAGAAATCAAGATAAGAGCAGAAATAAATGAAATAGAAAGGAAGAAAACAATAGCAAAGATCAATAAAACTAAAAGCTGGTTCTTTGAGAAGATAAACAAAATTGATAAACCCTTAGCCAGACTCATCAAGAAAAAAAGGGAGAGGACGCAAATCAATAAAATTAGAAATGAAAAAGGAGAAATCACAACTGACACTGCAGAAATACAAAGGATTATAAGAGACTACTACAAACAACTATATGCCAATAAAATGGACAACCATGAAGAAATGGACAAATTCTTGGAAAGGTACAATTTTCCAAGACTGAACCAGGAAGAATTAGAAAATATAAACAGACCTATCACAAGTAAAGAAATTGAAACCGTAATTAAAAATCTTCCAACAAACAAAAGTCCAGGACCAGATGGCTTCCCAGGCGAATTCTATCAAACATTTAGAGAAGAGCTTAACACCTATTCTTCTCAAACCCTTCCAAAAAACTGCAGAGGGAGAAACACTCCCAAATTCATTCTATGAAGCCACCATCACACTGATACCAAAACCAGACAAAGATAGTACAGAAAAAGAAAATTATAGACCAATATCACTGATGAATATAGATGCAAAAATCCTCAACAAAATACTAGCCAACAGAATCCAATAGCACATTAAAAGGATCACACACCATGATCAAGCAGGATTTATCCCAGGGATGCAAGGATTCTTCAATATATGCAAATCAATCAATGTGATACCCCACATTAACAAATTAAGGAATAAAAACCATATGATCATCTCAACAGATGCAGCAAAAGCTTTTGACAAAATTCAAAACCCATTTATGATAAAAACTCTCCAGAAAATGGGCATAGTGGGAACCTACCTTAACATAATAAAGGCCATATATGACAAACCCACAGCGAGCATCATACTCAGTGGCGAAAAACTGAAAGCATTTCCACTAGGATCAGAAACAAGACAAGGATGTCCACTCTTGCCACTCCTATTCAACACAGTTTTGGAAGTTCTAGCCACAGCAATCAGAGAAGAAAAAGAAATAAAAGGGATACAAATTGGAAAAGAAGAAGTAAAACTGTCACTATTTGCTGATGACATGATACTATACATAGAAAATCCTAAAGAGGTCACCAGAAAACTACTAGAACTAATCAATGAATTTGGTAAGGTTGCAGGATACAAAATTAATGCACAGAAATCTCTGGCATTCCTATACACCAACAACAAAAAATCAGAAAGAGAAATTAAGGAAACACTCCCATTTACCACTGCAACAAAAAGAATAAAATACCTAGGAATAAACCTGCCTCAAGAGTCAAAAGACTTGTACTGTGCTTCCCTGGTGGCGCAGTGGTTGAGAGTCCGCCTGCCGATGCAGGGGATGCAGGTTCGTGCCCTGGTCCGGGAGGATCCCACGCACTGCGGAGCGGCTAGGCCCATGAGCCATGGCCACTGAGCCTGTGTGTCCAGAGCCTGTGCTCCGCAACGGGAGAGGCTACAACAGTGAGAGGCCCACGTACTGAAATTTAAAAAAAAAAACAAAAAAAGAAAACAAAAAGACTTGTACTCAGAAAACTATAAAACACTGATGAAAAAAATGAAAGATGACATAACAGATGGAGAAATATACCACGTTCTTGGATTGGAAGAATCAGTATTGTGAAAATGACTATACTACCTAAAGCAATCTACGGATTCAGTGCAATCCTTAGCAAACTTCCAATGGCATTCTTCACAGAATCAGAACAACAAAATCTTACAATTCGTACGGAAACACAAAAGACCCCTAACAGCCAAAGCAATCCTGAGAAAGAAAAACAGAGTTGGAGGAATCAGGCTCCCCAACTTCAAACTATACCACAAAGCTACAGTCATCAGCTACAGTGTGGTACTGGCACAAAAACAGAAATATAGATCAATGGTGCAGGATAGAATGCCCAAAGATAAACCCACGCACATGTGGGCACCTAATTTACGACAAAGGAGGCAAGAACATACAGTGGAGAAATGACAGCCTCTTCAATAAGTGGTGTTGGGAAAACCAGACAGCTACATGTAAAAGAATGAAATTAGAACATTACCTAACACCATACACAAAAATAAACTCCAAATGGAGTAAACACTTAAATGTAAGACCAGAAACTATAAAACCTTTAGAGGAAAACATAGGAAAAACATTCTTTGACATAAACCACAGCAAGATCTTTCTTGACTCACCTCCTGGAGTAACAGCAATAAAAACAAAAATAAACAAATGGGACTTAATTAAACTTAAAAGCTTTTGCACAGCAAAGGAAACCATAAATAAGACAAAAAGACAACCCTCAGAATGGGAGAAAATATTTGCAAATGAAACAACAGACAAAGGATTAATCTCCAAAATATACAAACAGCTCATGGAACTCAATATCAAAAAAACAAACAACCCAGTTAAAAAATGGGCATTAGACCTAAATAGACATTTCACCATAGAAGACATACAGATGGCCAAGAGGCACATGAAAAGATGCTCAACATCACTAATTGTTAGAGAAATGCAAAACAAAACTACAATGAGGTATCACCTCATGCTGGTCAGAATGGCCATTATCAAAAAAGTTAGAAACAATAAATGCTGGAAAGGGTGTGGTGAAATGGGAACCCTCCTACACTGTTGGTGGGAATATAAACTGATACAACCACTATGGGAAACAGTATGGAGGTTCCTTAAAAAACTAAAAATAGAACTAGCATATGACCCAGCAATCCCATTGCTGGGTATACACCCTGAGAAAACCATAATTCAAAAAGAGTCATGTACCACAATGTTCACTGCAGCTCTATTTACAATAGCCAGGACATGGAAGCAACCTAAGTGTCCATCGACAGATGAATGGATAAAGAAGATGTGGCACATATATACAATGGAATATTACTCGCCATAAAGAGAAATGAAATTGAGTTATTTGTAGTGAGGTGAATGGATCTAGAGTCTGTCATACACAGTGAAGTAAGCCAGAAAGAGAAAAACAAATACCGTATGCTAATGCATATATATGGAATTAAAAAAAAAATGGTACTGATGAACCTAGTTGCAGGGCAGGAATAAAGAGGTAGGCATAGAGAATGAACTTGATGACATGGGGTGGGAGGGCAAAGCTGGGGAGAAGTGAAAGTAGCATCGACATATATACACTACCTAATATAAAATAGTTGGCTGGTGGGAAGCAGCGGTATGGCACAGGGAGATCGGCTCGGTGCTTTGAGATGACCTAGAGGGGTGGGATAGGGAGGATGGGAGGGAGGCTCAAGAGGGAGGGGATATGGGGACGTGTGTATCCATATGGCTGATTCGCTTTGTTGTGCAACAGAAAATAACACAGTATTGTGAAGCAATTATACTCCAATAAAGATCTATTAAAAAAATGTCTTAAAAAGGCTGGACCCCAGTTCACTGTTATCTATTTTCACAATAGCACAGTTATGATTTTTTTTTTTTTTTTTACGGTACGCGGGCCTCTCACTGTTGTGGCCTCTCCCGTTGTGGAGCACAGGCTCCGGACGCACAGGCTCAGCGGCCATGGCTCACGGGCCCAGCCACTCTGCGGCATGTGGGATCTTCCCGGACCGGGGCACGAACCCGTGTCCCCTGCAACGGCAGGCGGACTCTCAACCACTGCGCCACCAGGGAAGCCCCCACAGTTATGATTTTAAAACACATCAACACTAAACACTTCCAATTAAAAAGATTACCTCTAACACACCATTGTAAAGCAATTATACTCCAATAAAGATGTTAAAAAAAAAAGATTACTGTTCACACACTGCTTTTTTAGGATGAAAAATAATCGTTTTTATTCCCCAGGGACTTCCTTCTTTCTCCAAGCAGCTTATTGTTTATTAACTATACTATACAAATATAGTATCATATATGGTATGGTACAGTAATATCTTGCGATCAATATTTTATCCACAACTACCAAACTCTGTGTACCCTTGCATCTACCCCTTGAATGCTTAATTCTTTTTTTTTTCTTTCTTTTTTTTTTTTTTGCGGTACGCGGGCCTCTCACTGTTGTGGCCTTTCCCGTTGCGGAGCACAGGCTCCGGACGCGCAGGCTCAGCGGCCATAGCTCACTGGCCCAGCCGCTCTGCGGCACGCGAGATCCTCCCGGACCGGGGCACGAACCCGCATCCCCTGCATCGGCAGGCGGACTCTCAACCACTGCACCACCAAGGAAGCCCCTTGAATGCTTAATTCTAAATCCCTTCAGTTAGAGACAAGGTATATCATATTCTTTACTGCATTTCCTAGATTGGAACACAAGAGACACTCAAATGTCTAAATGGGTGGATGAATGAATGCCTAGCATGCCTAGCACAGTACATATCAAGCAGAATTGGTGCTCAAACACTTGCAAATGAGATGATAAACAAAAGCACATAAACAACTTGCAAGGGGAAGTCCAGTTCAATTCAGCCTAATCACCTATAGTGTCAGGAAAAAGAAAGTCTATAGTGACAAACAGTATATTAAGATTTAATTACTGAACATGAATGGAATAGGTGTTTTTGAGTGAGACTGGATAACACCAGAGAACAAGGAGTTCGGTTTTTTGAGCACTTCAGCAGCAACCACTTAGGTGGAAATGTTCTGTTATAATTAAAGACAATATTCTTTGTTCATTATTGAAGATCAAGAACCTTTCCTAGACCTCATTTTACCTACATGAACTACCATTTACTCATTTCAAAACTTTTTTCTTAATCAATTAGTTTTAATTTTAATTTTTAAAAGTTAAATTTTTTCTTTTTGCGGTACGCGGGCCCCTCACCGCCGTGGCCTCCCCCGCCGCGGAGCACAGGCTCCGGACGCGCAGGCCCAGCGGCCATGGCTCACGGGCCCAGGCGCTCCGCGGCACGCGGGATCCCCCCGGACCGGGGCACGAACCTACGCCCCCCGCATCGGCAGGCGGACCCCCAACCACTGCGCCACCAGGGAAGCCCTAAAAGTTAAATTTTTAATTTAACTAGTTCAAGACTCTAGGAACAGTTTTCCTGGAATACTCTGCACGCCCCACCCCAACTCCATGCGCCTTTAGTCTTCATGTAAATGTTGTGCTTAGAGACAGGTCTCCTAGAAGCCCTTCTCCCCTATTTCCATCCCGTTTCCTGTTAAATACTACGATGGAAAAGTGCAAGTTGCCTTAGCAACTCAGGATGGTTTATAGTCTATGTGTGATTATTTAATGTCTCTCAACCCAATGACAAATAGGGACCTGACCTCCAGCACAGTCCCTGGTCCAGGGTGAGTCCCCAGTAAATATCTGTTGAAGAACAGATTGTTACAATTACACACAGTAATTTTAAGTACGTAGAGAAAGATAATACCATCTTTCATTGATTGTAAGATTTTTTTTAATATACTTGAAATCAAACTGCATACTACAATCAATGGCATGTCAGCTTAAGTGGCAATACCTTTTCTTTCTTAGTAGTACGTCTTTCAATTAATTGCGTCTTAGATTCAATGAAGTAAGGCACTTGGAAAGGCAGTAATATACTGATACTGCATCCACAGGATCATATACCTAACAAGGAACAAGTTTAAAATTTTAGCAGTCAAGGTCAAAGCAGAAGATGGTTGAGTAAATGACAGTGTTAAGATAGGAAAATCACAACTCTTCCGGAAGACTACTTCTGTAGAAAGTAAGGGGACAAAAATATTAGCGTGGTACACATGGTACCAAAAGCAAAACAAGCAAATAGCTGTTTCTTGCTTCTGGAACTGATGATCACTGGTAGCTAAGTTGTCGGGACAGGTTAGACTCCACACAGGGTCTCTGTCAGGATCTGAAATTACCTCTCCTTTTAGCTACTGAAGCAGCGGTCCGTGCTCTTCAATACTCTGTTTCCAAAACAAGTGTGGCACATAGCCAGGTAGATGGGAAGAGTCTACGTTCTAATAGATGGTGGAGCATCTATGCCAAAAGATTCCAGCGCTCACTAAATTCCAAAGAAAATACTGTAATGCTAAGGAAAGAGCTCCCTTCCTGGCATTTGAATCACCAGGATCTACAGCAGTCAATTCCACCTCAGTTAACAGCTACATACCAAACTAGAAATCTAAAGAACTCTTCTATAGCATTAATCACCATGTACCATAGTCCCAAGCTTGAGAAAATGGGGATATAAACAAACGGTGATATCATTATCTTGGTGTGCTTCTAGGCTACTTAAAGTGGCAGGACAATGAAGACCTTAAAAAGAGGTAAAAAAGACATCCCTTTTCTCATTATACCCTGTAAAACTATGTGCTCCCACCCTCCCCAATAACTCACATGCACTATTTTTAGTAAGTAGCATATGGTTAAGTTCTGGTACTCTGATGTTTTGAAATATATAAAAACTATTCACCTAGAACTGTAAATCCTTGAAATTTAAAAATAACACTTCTCACGGACTTTACTCTTCACTCTTCCAAAGCACAGTCAGTTTCTGTTTCACAAGTTCTCCAACACTAACCTAAGGAGCTCAAGATGATGAATCTACCCACAGTTAAATCAGTCTTCCTATAGACTGACAATCTCTGTAAGACAGGTGACCAATCGTCAAGCAAGCTGTTAAATTTTATTATGCTAGAAGACTTGCTACATACTTGCAAAACTGTCTCATGTGATGATCAAAGCATAGAAAACACACTTCAAGTTTAAAAAAAAAACCCCACACACAGAACCAATATTTAATCCTGGGATTACATCTTAGAACAACTATTGAAACACCAACAGATTTTTGCATCTCCCTGTAACAGTCCAACCTCCAAAACAAGACACTAAACAGTATTAACAAAAGTGTCTTTTCAAAGTTAAATTTTATGTAAGCCTAGAGACAGGAGCTCTCTGTCCACACTAAAATCACTTGAGATGCCATTTAATCAAGTATCTTCTACACAGTAATAGAAACATTTACTACTGTCTTGGGGGAATATATTACAGCACCATGACAATAAGACAAATGAACAGTTTCTGTCTTACTATGATGAAGTTCACAGCCTAAAAGGATTTCCATTTTGTCTGCAGCAAAGGTTGGGGAAGGGCCAAACAGAAATTTCAAGTATGTAGTTAGGCTGGAGAAAGGTTTGGTACTGTTACCTGTTTCAAAAACATTTTATATTCCTGATATTAAGAACAAAGCATAGTTCTCGTAAGCAGTTTTTGATATGGCAGACCTGACCAATGAACCTACAGGGAATGTTTAACCCATATAATCATTACAGTGGTGCTACTTGAGGATTCTGAGAGCACTTTTGAGATTAACAAAGAAGAGATAGCAGGAAGAAGCTGCTCTTTGGTATGGTAATAGGAAAAGTATGAAAACACTATGAATCAAGTAAAAAAAAACCTCCCCAGCCTAGTCAGTCTCATGTGTGTTAGTTATCAAGATCATGAGTTATGTGAGTGTCTTGGTAAGAACAAACAAGGCTGGTAATATAAAATTACTCCTTCCCATGACTCAATTTTATCCAACACTTTCCAGAATAGACAGGCAACCAAGAAGGCAGCCACCTCCGTGGTCTTTAGACTTTTAAAGTCTTATATTATAGGAAAAACTTAAAGAATACCAGGTAAAAACTCAAAAGAGCCTAGTGATTACATTTTAATGCTACAAGAAAGAAATAGTTTAAGCCCAGGACATATATGGCTTTTTAGAACACTTACATCCTATCTTTTTAATTCCTTTTCCTTAGTCTCCAGCACTAAGCTAAACAAAGCAACTTGTGGGTGGTGGGGAGATGGTGGAAACGGGGAGATGTTGGCCAAAGAGTACGAACTTCCAGTTATTAGATAAATAAGTTCTGGGGATCTAATGTACAACATGGTAATATAATAATACTGTATTATATACTTGAAACTTGCTAAGAGAGATCTTAAAATGTTGCCACCACAAAAAAAGAAATAATAATGGGACATAGGGACTTCCCTGGTGGTCCAGTGGTAAAGAATCCGCCTTACAATGCAGGGGATGCGGGTTCGATTCCTGGTCAAGGAACTAAGATCCCACATGCCGCGGGGCAACTAAGCTGGCTTGCCACAACTACTGAGCTCATGAGCCTCAACTAGCGAGCCTGCGTGCTGCAAATTACAGAGCACACACGCTCTGGACCCTGTGTGCCACTAGAGAGAGAAAACAACCCCACATGCCATAACTAGAGAGAAGCCCACACACCACAATGAAAGATCCTGCGTGCCTCAGTGAAGATCCCACATGCTGCAACTAAGACCTGGTGCAGCCAAAAAATAAATAAAAAATAAAATAAAATAATTATGGGACATGATGGAGGTGCTACCTAACACCATGGTGGTAATCATTCTGCAATATGTAAGTATCAAATCCACACTGTGTAACAAACTTACACAATGTTATGTGTCAATTATATCTCAATAAATTTGGGGGGAAAAAAGAAAAAAACAAAGCAGCTTATGAAGTTTATTTTGACAGGAAAAGGCAAGGACCCAAGTAAATGGTTATACTTCTCCTCAAAACAATCACATTTTTAGATTTCACATCCAACAAGCCTTTCCCTTACCCTCTACTCTTCCCTTCTTCCCTCCTCCTGTTGACTGGCCAAACGAATCTTCATAAAAAATTTCTTTGAATTAACATTTGGAAAAAATGTTAACTTAATATTACCCAACCATTTAGAACTGTTTTTAATGAATCCAAAGAGGCAAAATTCTACTACAGAATTAAATTTTTAACAGGTGACCTTGTCCAAGAAGTATGTTAGTACTAAGACAAAACTTACTACAACTTCCCCTGCAGTAAGTAATCTCCAAAGATGGGTGCCAACAATTTCTCCCCTCCCTGTAAGAACATACCACTCCTCTTATCAAGAAGTGGTCTACTTCCCTTCCCCTTGAATCCCAGCTGCCCTGGATCTTGCTTGACCAAAAAAAATTTAAATAAATATGACACCATGTCAGTTACAAGTCTACTGTTTAAGAGGCTTGACAGCTTTTCTTCCTGCTCTTTCATAGCTCTAAGCTACCACATAGGAGGTCCAGGCTATCTTGCTGGAAAGGCCATTTAGGGGGCAGTGGAGCACATTCCAGCCAATAGTCAGCAACAAGGCCCCAGACACGTGAGAGAGGTCTTCTTGGATCTTCTAACCCTGATGCCAGCTGAACACAGCCACAGGGATAACCCTGGCTGATAACACATGAAACAAAACCGCCAAGTCAATCCAGAATCCTGCAAAATAATAAATCACGTTGTTTTAAGTTTTGGAGTCATTTGTTATACAGCAAAGCTAAATGATAAATACCCCTATGTAGTCTCTAAAGATAATAGGCTCAATAATAGATCCTTCCAACAATTATCACCATACCAGTTTCTCAGCAAAACAATACCAAATTTCTAATTTTGCTAAATACTAAAATAAACAAACACACACACACACACAACCTCCCCCCCAACCTACCCTGCTACTGGAAGCTACTAGCCCAAGAGAAATATTTTTAATATTTTAAAATACTGTTAAGGGGTAAAGTCATGATAAAAGTAGTTTATTTCAAGTGATCCATATCCCTTCAGATTTGGCATCCCAGTATTTTGCCCAAGGTCCTTTATAAAACCAAATAATATTTAATCTTAGCAGGTATAAATATTTACCTAAAACCTCAATAATAAGGTAAATAATCAGCTACCCATCTTAGCTAAATTTAAAGAGAGCAGCCATTTTTAAACGTTACATATTGATCTAGGAGAAAATCACAAACTATTTAAAAAACATGTAGGGACTTCTCTGGTGGCGCAGTGGTTAAGAATCCGCCTGCCAATGCAGGGGACATGGGTTCAAGCCCTGGTCCAGAAAGATCTCACACGCCGTGGAGCAATGAAGCCCATGCGCCACAACTACTGAGTCTGTGCTCTAGAGCCCGCGAGCCACAACTACTGAGCTCACGTGCCACAACTACTGAAGCCCACACGCCTAGAGCCCGTGCTCCGCAACAAGAGGCCACTGCAATGAGAAGCCTACGCACCACAGCGAAGAGTAGCCCCCACTCACCACAACTAGAGGAAGCCCACGCACAGCTACAAAGACCCAACACAGCCAATAATAAATAAATAAAATAAAATTTAAAAAATAATAAAAATAAAAAATATGTAAATGTCCAATACTTTTATCAGCTACATAAAGATGGTAAGATCCACAGGGGTTTTGTATTTTATGACTTTTCAAGTGCTTGCTCTTTCAGAGTTACAGTTCCTAGAAATATAAATTTTGGTGTAATACAATAGCATGTGTTCCAGAAGAACCATTGAAAGTACCTCAGACTTCCTTATCTCAGGGTTTCTCAATCTGGGAAATGACTGACATTTGGGGCAGGATAATTCTTTGCTGTGGGGGGCTGTCCTTTGCATCGTAGGATATTCAGTAGCTCCCTGGCCTCTATCTATTAGATGCCAGTAGCAGCCAGTAGCCTCCCAGCTGTGACAATTAACAGTGTTTACAATGCCAAACATCACCTGGTGGGCAAAACCACCCCCAATGAGAACCACTGCATTATTTCTCAGTAATACATTCTGAATTATTTACAGATAAAATGATATGACATTTGGGATTGGATTTAAAATAATCCAGTAAGTGTGGAAGAGGTAATCAAGAATAAACACAAAATGATGGGTCACATGGTGATATGTTATAGAATACTCAATGTTTGGATATGTTTGAAAATTTCACTGAAGTTTATTAGACATCTGTTTTGTGTACTTTTATATAGTGTATTATACTTATAACAATGAAAAATTTTTAAGAAAAAAAGTTAATTAAAAACTCGCATATCCTATAGTTGGGTGTCTAAAAACTTTGCCATACAATTTGGCATTACCTTACAAAACTAAAAGCATCAGACTCTATAACCAAACAATTCTACTGACTATTAAGAGAAACTCTCACCTATGTGCACCAAGAAATTTGTATGGGGATATTGATGCTTTGGTATCTGTAGTAGCAAAAACTTGGAAACAAATGTCTATTATAGGTGGAATAAATTTTAAAATATATTGTTGGCATATTTGTATTCATTGAAAATGCATGTTATTTAAAATGTATACATTTCCAAGACATCTATGTAAATTTTGACATCTAAAACAGTACTATATGTTGTTTATGGGTACAAATCTTAAAACTAATAAAAATAAAACTTAAAACTAAAAGTGATATCTAGATCACTTCCTTGATTCCACCAGTGAATGTCCTTCCCATCCACGCAAACCAGAGGTTTGTTCTCCAGAGAGGATACAACATAAGTTCTCAGGACTGAGGGACACTAAGCACCGTCAATGGCATGGATGATGTATGGAAATCAGGAAGGTTAAGCTAATGTTTACATACACACTTTGTTCCAAACGGTCCTGAGAACACTGGAAGCTTTGCCTATACCTTCCAGGCAGATTAAAAGATTCTTCTCGAGAAAAAGTGACCAGCACAAGATAAAGATCTATACAATTCACGGACATCAGTGGTTCATCTGGAGAAACAGCCCTGCCAGTAAACCATAAATTAAGTCCCAGAGTTGCCAAACCTCACCCCCACATGCTCAGACCCTTTAATCAGTGTTTTACTCTAAAATAAGGATCAACAACTGACAATGAAGGATACTGGCCATATTCAACATGATTCATCTTCAACATGAAAGATAAAGACCAAAATAATGTGAAGAAAAAAAGAAGCAGGAGAAAACAAAGACCATGAAGGAAGAAGAAAAAGTCAAAACAAAAGAAAAACTATCATGGATATCCTTAAAGCTAAGAGATGCTACTACTTCCATGAAACAAGAGCAGAATCCTTAAAACAAGCAAGCAAACATTCTGAGAATGAGAAAGTCTTTCAAAAAGTGGATAAAAGATAGAAAAGAAAATATAGCAAGACTAGTCCAGACACTCCCCAAATTTATCTACAGATCCCACGAAATCTCCATCAAAATTCCAAATGCCTTTTTCTTAAAAAAAAGAAACAACAAGCACAACCTAAAATTCATATGGGAATGCAAGGGATCCAAAAAACCAAAACAATCCTGGGAAAGAACAAAGTTGGAGGATTCACACTTTCTGATTTCAAAACTTAACACAAAGCGACAGTATTCAAGACAGTACGGTACTGACGTAAGAACAGGCATAGGTCAATGGAACAGAATTGAGAGTCTAGAAATAAACCCATACATCTATGGCCAATTGGTTTTTGACACAGCTGCCAAAACAATTCAATGTGGGAAAGAACAGTCTTTTCAACAAATGGTGCTAGGACAACAGGATATTCACATGAAAAAGATGAACTTAGACTCCTATCTCAAACTATATACAAAAATTAACTTAAAAATGGATTAAAGGCCACTATCTCATTCCATCAGGATGGTTACTATTAAAAAAAAACAACCAACCAACCAACCAAACAAAAACAGAAAATAGTAAATGTTGGTGAGGATGTGGAGAATTTGGAACCCTTATGCATCACGGTGGTGGGGGAGGGGGAACGTAAAATGGTGTAGCCACTGTGGAAAACAATATGGTAGTTGCTCAAAAACTAAAAATAAAACTACTGGGGACTTCCCTGGTCGTGCAGCAGTTAAGAATCCGCCTGCCAATGTAGGCGACATGAGTTCAATCCCTGGTCCAGGAAGATCCCACATGCTGCAGAGCACTAAGCCCGTGCACCACAACTACTAAGCCTCGGCTCTAGAGCCCGTGAGCCACAACCACTGAAGTCCATGCGCCACAACTACTGAGGCTGCGCTCTAGAGCCCGCGAGCCACAACCACTGAAGCCCGCGCACTCTAGGGCCCACGTACCACAGCTACTGAGCCCGCGTGCTGAAACTACTGAAGCCCACACACCTAGAGCTGGTGCTCTGCAACAAGAGAAGCCACCGCAATGAGAAGTCCGCGCACCGCAATGAAGAGTAGCCCCCACTCATTGCAACTAGAGAGAAGAAGCCCACAGGCAGCAATGAAGACTCAACGCAGCCAATAAATAAATTAATTATATATAAATAAATAAATATAATTACCATATGATCCAGCAATTCCAGTTCTAGGTATATACCCAAAATAACTGAAAGCAGGGTCTTGAAAAGATACACCCATGCTGACTACAGAATTATTCAGAATAGCTAAAATGTGTAAACAACCCATGTGTCCAACAGCAGATGAATGGATAGGCAAATATGGTATATACATACAATGGAATAGTAAATAGCCTTCAAAAAGGAAGGAAACTCTGACAACATAGATGAACCCTGAGGACACTGTGCTAAGTGAAATAAATCAGTCACAAAAAGAGAAATACTGTATGAGTCCACTTCTATGAGGAACCCAGTCAAAACCATAGAGAGATAAAGTACAATGGTGGGTGCTTAAAGGCTAGGGAGAAATCAGGAGTCACTGTTTAATGGGTACAGACTCTCAGTTTTGAAAAACAAAGAGTTCTGGAGATGGAGTAGTAACGGTTATACAACAATACAAATATACTTAATACCAATGAGCTGTATATTTAAAAATGGTGAAAATGGTAAATCTTATATGTATTTTACAACAATTAAAAAATTGGGGCTTCCCTGGTGATGCAGTGGTTGAGAGTCTGCCTGCCGATGCAGGGGACATGGGTTCATGCCCCGATCCGGGAGGATCCCACATGCTGCGGAGCGGCTGGGCCTGTGGGCCATGGCCGCTGTGCCTGCGCATCCGGAGCCTGTGCTCCACAACGGGAGAGGCCACAGCAGTGAGAGGACCGTGTACCGCAAAAAAAAATAAAATAAAATAAAATTGGAAAAAACAGATCAAATACCTAAATGTAAGAGTTAAAACTATAAAATTCTTAGAAGGAAACAAAAAAATTAAAAATAAATTAACCATATGATCCAGCAATTCCACTCTGAGGTATATATCCAAGAGGAATGAAAACATACGTTAACACAAAAATTTTAAAATAAATGTTCATAGCAGTATCATTCTAATAGTTAAAAAATGAAAACAGGGCTTCCCTGGTGGAGCAGTGGTTGAGATTCCGTCTGCCGATGCAGGGGACACGGGTTCGTGCCCCGGTCTGGGAAGAGCCCACATGCCGCAGAGCGGCTGGGCCCGTGAGCCATGGCCGCTGAGCCTGCGCGTCCAGAGCCTGTTGCTCCGCAACGGGAGAGGCCACAACAGTGAGAGGCCCACGTACCGGGAAAAAAAAAAAAAAAAAAGAAAACAACCCAAATGCCCATCAACTGATGAATGGAAAAAGGAAGTGTGGTAAATTCATACAATGGAATATTATTCAGCCATAAAAAGAAATTAACTACTGATATATACAACTTGGCTAAACCTTGAAAACTCTATGCCTAAACAAAAGAAGCCAGACACAAAAGGTCACATATTGTATGATTCTATTTACATGAAAGGTCCAGAATAAGCAAATCCATATAGATAGACTCAGGGACTTCCCTGGTGGTCCAGTGGTTAAGAATCGGTCTTGCAATGCAGGGGACGCCAGTTCAATTCCTGGTCAGGGAACTAAGATCCCACATGCCGAGGGGCAACTAAGCCTGTGCACCGCAACTACTGAGCCTGTGCGTCACAACTAGAGAGCCCACGTTCCACAACTACAGAGCCGACACGCTCTGGAGCTGGCACGCCACAACTAGAGAGCCCATGTGCCACAACTACAAAGCCTGCGCCCTCTGGAGTCTGCGTGCTGCAACTAGAGAGTCCATGTGCCACAACTAATGAGCCTGCATGCCACTACTAGAGAGAAGCCCGCATGCTGCAACAAAGAGCCCGTGTGCCGCAATGAAAGATCCCACGTGCTGCAACTAAGACCCGATGCAGCCAATAAATAAATATTAAAAAAAAAAGACTCAAAAAGACCAACTGAATGTTGAGTAAAATAAGTGAAAACTGACCTACACCACCAAACATCATGAAATTTCACAACATTGGGGACAAAGAAAATCTATAAGCTTCCAGAAAGGAAGGTGGTCACATATATAGGATCAGGAATCAGAATAGTTTGGGACTTAACAGCAATACTGGAAGCCAGAAGACAATGAAAGTACAGACTATAAAAGTAAAAGGAGAGCTTCCCTGGTGGTGCAGTGGTTGAGAATCTGCCTGCCAGTGCGGGGGACATGGGTTCAAGCCCTGGTCTGGGAGGATTCCACATGCTGCGGAGCAACTAGGCCCGTGAGCCACAACTACTGAGCCTGCGCGTCTGGAGCTTATGCTCCGCAACAAGAAAGGCCGCGACAGTGAGAGGCCCGCGCACCGCGATGAAGAGTGGCCCCTGCTCGCCGCAACTAGAGAAAGCCCACACACAGAAACGAAGACCCAGCACAGCCAAAAATAAATAAGTAAAATTTAAAAAAAGTAAAAGGAGTGCCACACTGGTGGTCCTACCTCACACTCCCAGATTAGATCAAGTCATGTTCATGATCCAATGCCACTACATTGTTACCTTCAAGTTGTTCTTCAAAGTCTGAACAATCTTCTTAACCTTGTATTAATGGTTTATGTGACCTCATACAATTTAATTTTCATATCAAGTTATAGGTTCAACAATAGAGGAACTAAAATAAGACTTGGATATACTGAAAAAAAATATTGCATAAGCATGTTTTGGGATTGTCACTGTAAGTTAAACAAATTTTTATTCATTAGAGATTTGCCCTGTAGTGATAAAAATAAATGGTATAACTATTTCTCTTTGAAAGGAATTCAAATTTCTGTTTTAAACCAATTTAATCAGTGTTTTAAACATGTGGGCAATGATTTCAAGTCAACCTTGAAATGGATATAAATATCATGGCAATTCACAATTTTAAAAAGAGCTCACAAGCATGTATGATATACTCCTGGTAAGCTCAATTACTTCAAAGTGGATTTTATTACTTCTAGTCAACAAAAGTGAAACACAATGCTTAAAGTATAAATAACCTTTCAATGGACAGGAATCTAGCCTACTACTTAACTCAGTGATGATATAGTATTGCCTTGATGCAATAGGTAAAGTAGGGGAGGTTTCACAAGTAATTCCCCATTACTTACAACAATGTACCTTTATCAAAACATGAATATTTCTAAATATATGCAAAGATCCCAAGCTCATAAATTACCAAAAGAAGGCATGGCTCCTGACTAAACTTTAACACTGAAGCTAAATTAGGTAGGTCTGAATCTTAAACTGGATAGTAAGTACCTAGGTGTTGGTCACATCAGTATCTAAAACTTTCTGTAGATATAAAAATACTTCATAATAAAAGATTAAGTTTCGGGACTTTAAATTATGGTTCCTTCCAACTATTTCTAAGAATGGAGACTAGTTTATACAGGTTACTAGTATAATTATCAAAATTGTCTCATAATAATAACACTAAACTAAAATTATGGTTTTAGTTTTTTCCAAAAATGGGCTATAGAAAATGCCATATTCCCTAAATGGGAAAAGTGCATGTGGTCACAATCACTAGATTGATTTTTCCATATGTGTTTTAAGTAACAATTAGCATTATTATTTTAAACAGTTTTTAATCTAAATATTTATGTCAAACAAGTCCTATATTGTAATTTGTTTTTTAAAATAGTGAGGCTATCCACAGGGGAATGGGCATGACCCAGTGCAGGATGTCCAAGATAGGACAGAGTTAAGAAGGGCATCCCTAGGAGAGACGGGGACAAAGAATCGTATCTATGCAGGTGGGCCACAGCAATGGGAAGTTGATTATACACAGGGGAATTGATCAAATGAGTAAATACATTAATGGAAGCCAGGTTTTTCACTGTAAGAAAAGGAATACCAATATTGAAAGGAAAAAATACGGGGTGAACCCTATGGTACTGGACTGGAATGAGAGGCACCGGTGTGAACTCATGGTTTTTGATATATATAGAGAAAAGTAAATCTATACATACACATATTCCCCTAGCTACATCCACTGATTACACTGAGAAAGCCTGGAAACAGTGAGATTCCAAAAGCAATGAGCATACCTAGCATCCAGATCTTGGTTTCTAAATACCATTCACCACTAAGAAGACCAAGGGATCCTTGGAAAAATAGATGATAACAGAGCTAGAGCAGGGAAGGTAGAAGAAAATGCAGGAAACATCTTTTTGTGCCAGAACTTAAAGAAGTGCTCAAATGATGGGGAAAAAAGCAAACTGGGGACAATTTGAGGATTAAAGTAAATAATAATAAATTATTAAAACCCACATGAATAAAATAGGAAATCATGAGTCCATACAAATATAAACTTTAAAATGAGTAAGTTAAAATTTTTGAGTAACAGCGTGGCACCCAGACTCCAGGTTGGCTCCCAACGATCCTGAACTCCTAGTATTCACACCCTTGTGCAGTCTTCCCTGCCACACTGTACCAGGGGTAATCTGTGAGGCCAACAGAACATGGCAGAAGTGATGGTACGCCTGTCGATTCTGAGATTAGGTTATAAAAGATACTACAGGCTTTCACTTGGATGCTCTCTCTCTCTTAGATCACTCTGAGGGAACCCAGCTGCTATGTCTTAAGCACACTCAGGCAGCTCTGAGTCGGAGAAACCCACGTGGGGAGGAAATGAGTCTGTAAGTCCAGCAACCCACAAGGAACTGAGATCCGCCAACAACCACGGAGTGAGCTTGGAAGGAGATCCTCTAGTCTTCAGAGTACTGCAACCCTCGGCAACAGCTTGGCTGCAACCTCAAAAAAGACCCTGAGGGCTTCTCTGGTGGCGCAGTGGTTGGGAGTCCGCCTGCCGGTGCAGGGGACGCGGGTTCGTGCCCCAGTCTGGGAGGATCCCGCATGCCGTGGAGCTGCTGGGCCCGTGGGCCATGGCCGCTGGGCCTGTGCGTCCGGAGCCTGTGCTCCGCGACAGAAGAGGCCACACAGTGAGAGGCCCGCGCGTACCGCAAAAAAAAAAAAAAAAAAAAAAGACCCTGAGCCAGAACCACCCAGCTTTTAGCCATTCTTGGATTCCCAATCTTCAGAATCTATGTGATAATAAATGTTTATTGTTTTAAGCAGCTAAGTTTTAGGGTATTTCCTTATGCAGCAATAGATAAAGAGTAAAAACAGAAGAAGTACATATATTCAAAGCAACTCCATACAAATTATTTACTCATTACAAAAGGAAAAAGAGTAACTTTACAGTATGAAACCTGGTAGATATCACCTTAATCAAGTGATGGAAGTGAAAATTCTCAGTAATGGGTCAAACTGAAACTGTATACCACCGGACAGGATGGAATGAAAAGAATCCAACCAAAATCATGTACCACTTGATAGGATGTAGAGACAGACATAGCATTGCTTCTGTGACATTCCTGCCAAAGATGCATGACCTAAATCTAATCACAAGGAAATATCAGAAAAACACAAACTGAGAGACATTCTGCAAAATAACTGGACTCTAATCTTTAAAAGTGTCAAGGTCATAAAGCAACTACACTTTAATTTAAAAAAAGTGTTGAGGTCATGAAGCAAAGGAAAGACTAAGGAATTAAAGAAAACTAGAGATAGATAACTAAATGCAACAAGTAACTACAGACTGGATTCTTTCCTATAAAGGACATTATTGGAACAACTGGCAAAACTTAAATGGAGTCTGACGATTAGATAGCAGTAGTATCTCAATGGAAATTTCCTAATTTTGATGGTTATACTGCGATTATGTAGCAGAATGTCCATTTTGTAAGAAATACACATTAAAGTATTTGGGGTTGATGAGTCATCATGTTGGCACCTTCCTCTGAAATGGTTAAAGAAAAAGATGTTCTAGGTATTGTATTTGCAACTTCCCTGGTAGGTTTGAGATTGTTTCAAAATTTTAGAAAGATAAAAACAAAATCAGAAAAGCCCAACTGTAATTACAGCAGTCACTTTATTAGAATTTGGGGATTAGATGGTATACAGCATTGAATGGTCCCTAAAACGGTATGTGGCACATCTTAATTACTTGGACCTATAAATGTTACCTTATTTGGAAAAAGGGTCTTTGTAAACATAATTAAATTAAGGATCTTGAGATAAGATCATCTTGGATTACATGGGTGGGCCCTAAGTGTAAGATCAAGTGTCCTTATAAGAGATAAAAGAGAAGACCACACACAGAGAAGGTAGTGTGAAGATGAAGGCAGAGACTGAAGTGATGCGGCCACAAACCAAGGAATGCTTACAGTCACCAGAAGCTGGAAGAGGCAAGGAAGGATCCTCCCACAGAGCTTCCAGAGGGAGTGTGGCCCTGAAGGTATGCTCATTTTGGACATTTGGCCTCCAAAACTGTGAGAGAATAGATTTCTGTTGTTTTAAGCCACTCAGTTTTTTGTAATTTATTACAGCAGCCCTATGAAACTAATACAGATGGTATAAATGAGGACATTTAATCTAAAGAAAATCACTCACTCCCATTAGCATACTATTATTTTAAGAAACCTATTTCTAAACTGTTATCACTGCAGCTTCTGTAAAATTCAGCTTTGATTTCAAATGTTTTATCTGCTATACGCCCTTAAGAAGTTGGCAAAGGAGTGCTATCACTTATATAGGCACTGATGTTCTACAAGTGGTGCGGGGACATGCTCAAAGGACAGCAGCAGATACTTCTATTACAAGATTATGTTAAGAGAACTGTTTTCACGTCTAGGCTTACAAAAGTATCACATTTATTGAAAACGTATTAAGATAACAACAGTTAGAACTTTGTTGAAGAAAAAATTTGGAAGTCAGTCCCTTTTTTCATTTAGAAATATTAGAAAACATCACCTTACAACATCAGGGTATATTTTTTTCCCTTTTCTTTCTTGGTTGGGGTACCAATGAAGGTGAAATGCTAAACAGACACTTAACACTGACACCTAAGATTTCAAGATTCTACCAATTTCATGGGTCATCATTACTGGGCAGTTAAGCCAGTGGTAATTAATATTAAAAACTATCTTTTGGGTTTCCCTGGTGGCACAGTGGTTAAGAATCCGCTTGCCAATGCAGGGGACACAGGTTCGAGCCCTGGTCCAGGAAGATCCCACATGCCGCAGAGCAATTAAGCCCGCGTGCCACAACTACTGAGCCTGCGCTCTAGAGCCCGCGAGCCACAACTACTGAGCCTGCGTGCCACAACTACTGAAGCCCATGCGCCTAGAGCCCGTGCTCCGCAACGAGAAGCCACCGCAATGGGAAGCCCGCGCACCACAATGAAGAGTAGTCTCTGCTCACTGCAACTAGAGAAAGCCCGCGTGCAGCAATGAAGACCCAACGCAGCCAAAAATAAATAAATTAAATAAATAAGTTTAAAAAAAAAACAAAAAACAAAAAACTATCTTTTACATGGTCCATATTTTCTTTCTACTCATCCCCCACAGGCTTGCAGGGTATGTGACACTATCCTCATTCTATAGGCAAGGAAGCTGAGGCCAAAAAAAAATCAGTGAAGTAACTTGCCTAAGGCCACAGGGTTAGAACATGACTCAGTAGGCATGTTGCTCCAAAATCCTACTATTTTTTTCCACTATACCACTTGCTGTTGACTTTCATTAAATGTTGCTGGCAAAAACTGAATGCCTACTATACATCAGGTACTGGGAATATAATAAGTAAGACAGGGACTTTGCCCAGAAGAGCTCAGTCTAGAGGGGGTAATAATCAATCATGTCTACATACTAAGAAACAGTTCTACAGCAGAATCCTACTGCCTGCATTACTGGGGCATGTTTCACAGAGAAGCAGTCTGTTGGATCTCCAAGGATGAAGAAAGAATTCAGGAGGAGAGAGTGGGTTGAGAAGGCATAAGGAAAAGCACAAAGACTAAAGGAAAATAATTCTGAGAAAGATCAATTAGAACTGTTTCAATTACACTAATATTTCTCATGAGACACTAACATGTATTATAGGAATAAAAATGGCAATCTTTTTGTCCTAAATTTTATCTACTTTTAATATGTCTTTAAGAAATACTACATATTTCCACGAATTTAAAGCAATAATTTGCCTCAAGAAACTTGCACACCACAAAGCAAATTATATGTGTTCCGATGCATAAACAGCATTTAACCATGGGTATTACCTGACTTCAGTGAACTATCCTGTTTATTATCATAATTCAATATATATTTGAGAAGTTATTTAATCAAAGCTTATTGAATACTAAATATTTCTACATTCCCCATGGACTTATAGCTAGAATATGGAAGGGTTTTGTTTGTTTGTTTTGTTTTGTTTTGCGGTACGCGGGCCTCTCACTGTTGTGGCCTCTCCCGTTGCAGAGCACAGGCTCCAGACGCGCAGGCTCAGTGGCCACGGCTCACAGGCCCAGCTGCTCCGTGGCATGTGGGATCCTCCCGGACTGGGGCACGAACCCGTGTCCCCTGCATCGGCAGGCGGACTCTCAACCACCGCGCCACCAGGGAAGTCCCATGGAAGTTTTAAATGAAAAGCAGAGTCCTTTGATTCTTAAGCCCGAAAAACCAGATTATTTTAAAATAAACATGAGCAAAGCATATACTTTTTATTTTTTAATTAGGTGATCTGTCTGCCCATGAGACAATTAATAATGTTGGTAGTGGCCTAATTGCATGAATATTGCAAAACATGCAGTTTTAATTCTTTCTTTTGTTGTAGTGCACCTGCCTGAAAAAATTTTCACATTATACTATAATGAAAACAATACAGAGTAACACATCATCTTTTTCTTTTGGCCATGCCACACGGCTTGTGGGATCTTAGTTCCCTAACCAGGGATCAAACCCAGGCCCTCAGCAGTAAAGCGTGGAGTCCTAACCACTGGACGGCCAGGGAATTCCCAAGAGTAACACATTTAGTGCAGCACCTGATGAGGATCCCTTTCATTTTCTTAAAATACTATTCTTTAGGTGTTTGTTACTTTATAGCAAAATGACAATGAATAATGTTTCACCTTAATATATTTTGTTTTTAAGTTAATTTACCTATTTTTGTGCTTGTATATTATATATTATGTTAATTAGCTTACCTAATTGACAGCCATTTGTGCTGTCAATTTTAATCCAAGTGTGCATTATTTCATGAACTTTTGTTTGTATCCATAAATAATATTAGTTTGAAAAGTGTTCTAATAACGTTAGGAAATACTAACGTTATTAGAACACTAGATATGAGAAAGGAGGAGAAAGTTTATCAAAAGTTAAGGGAAATGAGTAATAATGTGAGTATAATCACACTAAGTGTTACAAAACTGAGGTATCCATTGAATTTGGCAATTAAGTAATCATCAGTGACCTTACTGAACAGTCCCAGAACAGTGAACAGACACTATTCTGTCAAGAATTTTGGCACTGAAATGCCAGAGATGGAAGGGATAAAGAGGAGGAAGGAAAGGAATCAGCTCTAGGGGAGAGGAGAGTTTAAAAGTTTTTTTTTTTAGGATGAGGGAAGTCTTAGACAAGTTTGGATGCTTAGGAGAGTCAGAGAAGGGATTAGAACTAGGAGAGTAGGGACAATTACTAGAGAGCAAGGACCTGGCAAAAAGAATAGGATGAAAAAAAAGTTAGCTTGCAATGGGTAAAGTATAGATTCTTCAGAGACAAAAGGGAAGAAGGGCAATGACTAAGGTATATACTTGGAGCAATGGCTGGCTCCATAGTCAAGACCGAATGCATTTGAATCCTGGCTTTTCCTATCATAGCCATATAATCACAGGCAAGTTTGTTTACTTCTCCAAATCTCCATTTTCTCTTCTAACCTGGGGAGAACAGAATTTTCATAGGGTTGTTCAGAAGATTCAGTCATTCTGATACAGAGTGAGTACTCTAAAGATGGTAGCTGTGGTGTTTGGTTTTTCTTTTTCTTTTTAAAGGCCTCAAAGGAAATTTGAAAGAATTCACACAAATTTCTATTTCCTCTACAGAATAGGTAATTGGGTCACCTACTGAGATTAAAACAGAATGTTTAAGGAGACGGGACAGTGATTCTTAGTCTTTTGGAGAGATTAAAAAACCCATTTGAAAAAAAAAAAAAAACCATTTGACTATGATGAAAGATATATGGAGGACAGAACATCAAAAATTTGCATAGTTTCTTATTTTTCTGCTTTTTGGAATTAAAACATTGAAACCCGCCCCCCCCCAAAATCTACATAGTTTTAAGGGAATTCATAGACACCTCTCCAACAATAACAAGAGATGTTGAGGAAAAAATATTCTGGTTCCAGGGCATAGTTTAAATATCCAATTGTTCAAACAAAAGAAAAAGATTGCATCCTCTGGATTTACATACCTAACGACTATCTACGAGTATAGGGCCTGCCAGAAAAGACACTGGGCACAGTCAAAAAACCCAGGTTCTTTATCCAGCCCTACTAAGTCACATGGCCTTTTCAGACAGTAGCTCTGAGAGGTGATGCAGTGCTAAAATTTTCTGATTCTATTACTTGAAATTTCACTTGACTGTGCAGACAAAAGAACAAATGGTACTTTATTTCCTATGTCATAGTTTAACATGATTTTGAAGGTTAGTCTGGGAACCTAACCACCAAAATTTTATTTCTACAGAAAAAACAAGTGTGCTCCTTCATTTCTGGGATGAGGCTGCAGAGGTTGCTGGCAGCATCAGGCATGAGTCAGGTATTCCTATCCTGGGAACTGCCTAGGATATTTTAGCAGCCCTCTCTCTCTGGACTAAAATATCCAGAATTGGGCTTTGTCAAAACTTCCTCCTTGTCAGTCAGCAGTACAGTAATACACACTGGGAGACTTAAAAAAAAACCCTAGATTTATTAAGTTAATGACGGCTGTTTAAATTACATTTAAATAGCAACCCAGAAGAGCCAAATAAAGTTTCTCAATTCAATGAACCTTTGCGAAACAAAAAATCCTTTTCTAAAGGAAAAAATAAAAATCTTCCCTGAGATTTCAAGAAGCTTATCTTTTGGAGTAAGAAGGTATGTCTGGGGCTTCCCTGGTGGCGCAGTGGTTGAGAATCCGCCTGCCAATGCAGGGGACACGGGTTCGAGCCCTGGTCCGGGAAGATCCCACATGCCGTGGAGCAACTAAGCTCGTGCACCACAACTACTGAGCCTGTGCTCTAGAGCTCGCAAGCCACAACTGCTGAGCCCGTGTACCACAACTATTGAAGCCCGCACGTCTAGAGCCCGTGCTCTGCAACGAGAGAAGCTACCACAATGAGAAGCCCACGCACCACAACGAAGAGTAGCCCCCACTCGCCGCAACTAGAGAAAAGCCTGTGCGCAGCAACGAAGACCCAACACAGCCAAATAAATAAATAAATAAATAAAAAAGGATGTCTGCTTTCCAAGATAAAACTAATTCAAACAGTCATCTTCTGTCAACCATTTATTATACTGAAGTTCCAAATACTCAAGACTATTTGCTAATTTGTTTCATCATTTTGACTGGAATTCACTGGATCCTTACCTCTGATAAGATTAATGCAATGTATGATATCACACTTCTAGTACAGTATTTTAAAATAATCTTAAAATTAGTACTGTTACAATGTTACAACTCCTTTCCCATATCCTTAAAAATCACCCTTTGGTAACTGGCAATCTTAGACATTTTGAAAGTATGTAGTCTACAGAAAGATGATTCATAACATGAAACAGGATCACAATGAAGTTAAGAGTTAAGATGTAAACTCCTACCATGGGATCAATGCATCTACTAAATTGGCTTTTCCTATGACTATAACCATATAAAACTTCACCAAAGAAGTTAATTAGAAGTTTACAAAAAACTACTGATACTTAATTGTACCCATTTACATAAAACAATACTTTGACACTTTTAAAAAGACAAAGTATGGTTTAAATGATTTAATCCTTACACTCCTGGTTACTTGCTGAACCTCAATCTTCGGTTATTTTTAATTCATATACTAAACTGGTGCCTACCAATCTACAAAAAAGTGTGGTGGTGTCTTTTGGTTTTGTTGTTTTTAATTTGAATTGGCTGCCAAAAATCTGGATTTGTGGCTTCCCTTAAAAAAAAAAATCTGGCAACTTTGGGCACAGATCCTGGCAATAGCAACATTTGGAGGGAGCTGAATAGCAGCTGCCCTCTTCTAATAGCACATGCAATTTCTAGCTCCCTCCAATTCTCTTTGCTCACTTTGGTCACCTGCCTAGCCATCAGAGTTTGAAATCTTTATTTTACTGGAAAATTGACTGACTGGGCTTTTCAGGGGCCTTAAGACCTTTAATCATAGAAATACAGTAAATCAAGTGATAGCCCTGGCATTAAAGCTATGTATTCCAAATGTTAACTATAACTAGCACGACACCATTAAAATGTACAAGGCACTATCATTGTTAAGAGCTTTTTAGTATCTTAACTTTGGTCTGTCTTCAATTCTTCAAAGAATCATGATATTCAGCCTTTTACCCTTCCTCAAAATAAAGAAATTAACCTTGTATTTCAATATTATGGCACGCTAAGAGCAACAAAAAGCTTCCTGCATCTGTATAACAAAGGTAAAGAAGAAAAACAGGAAGCAAGTAAAAAAAGGTCTCTGATCAGTCAGACCACACAGTTCACAGAACACATGAAGCCCTCTTCACTCAGAGCCTACTGGATCTTATTTTAGACATAATTTTAATAAGCTCAGTGATCTGGTTTCCCAGCCCACAACAGATGAGAGGCAGCCAACTGGAAAAGGGCTGGGGGTGGTGCTGCTAGAGGCAGACACTCAAAGCATCAAAATCAAAGCTGAAGACTGATAATGTCAGCAGAAAACCTCAAAACGTAGCAGGCTGGGGCCATTTGGTGTAGATACGAACAATCCCAAAGGGTCCCAATCCCTGCACAGAACTACAATGGATGTTCAAAATGAAACATCTTTGGTAAACTCTGTTAAAGCATAGGTCAGTTGACCTTAAAGTATATATCAAAATAAAGTCCACCAAAAGCTTTTTCCAAAAAGCCATGGCATTTAAAGGACTGTCAGATTCACAGAACACTATTTCCCTCTGTCAATGAAACACAAGATACTGAATTCCTAAAGATGCCACATGTCAAAAGTATTTGTTCTTAATAAAATTTTATTAGAACCCAGATGCAGTAGTTCATGATATCTGAAGTTGAGAGGTATTTAAGCAGAACTATTTTCTTAGAGAATAGCAACTGGGAAGGTTCAAGACCAAGATCAGTTATGTAAGCCAAGTATGTCTTTGGGGGATTCCATCGCAGATACATTACTAGGGCTGAGGGTGAGATAGGACTGGTCTTATCCAAGTGGGCATTCAATTTAAAATTGGTGTCATACAAAAAGTTAGGGGAAAAAAATCTCCATTTTGTTTTCACAATCTTATTGACTATGACTAGTATGTACATCAAAAATAAATTTTATTTTTCTAATCCCTGGCAGTCTCAGAAGTTGAGCCATACTTTGAGGATGGCTCTAGGTTATAAACCAGGTGAAAAAAGGTTAATACTGAGTTTTAAAAGTTCAAATTATCATTGTGTACACTTGATTTTCCTTATTAAAATTTTAATAAGGGCATCTTTTAGAGAAAATCTAGAGAACATGTAGTATTCAAAAGAAATCATATTATTGGAGGCAAGGATATTAGAAGATTAAAATGCATGTTTTGAGTGCTAGTTCCTTTTCTGAAAAAACCTCCATAACATACATATCAGAGTAGAGATTAAAGGCTACATTTCTTGATTTGTAAGTGATCGCACATTATACTCACTCTTCTTCAGGTTTTAAAAATAAGGCCACAATCTTCCACAAGTATAATCTTGAATTGATAACTTCTCAATTAGTCTTTAAAATCTCATAACTCCTTAAAGCCTTAAAAATGCATATGTATTATTTACTTGGAAGACCTGTCCTCTAAGAGATCTTTGCTTAAAGTTCAAGCTTCTTTTAACAAATAACCGGCTTCATTTTAGTAGATTTACTCTGTCTAAAGTCTGCCCTTTTTCATCTGATAGAAATCAAAGTCAAAAGAAGTTGGTGAGGATCTAACCTAATTTACAGTAACCATTGGGATTAATTCCACATTAAAGGTCTTTGATCAAGAATGAAACGAAGACAAGCTGCTGAGCTGAGGTGTTTAAACTGACCAAACCTGCATTTTCACTGAGTTTAAGGCAAGGTGAAAATTGGTTCTCTTCCCCTTGCATCTCTATCCCATCCTTTAGGATGGATAATCCCAGGATCTACTTCTTACTGGCTAGAGGTTTAATACAGCCTCTCCAAGTAGCCAAGTGAAACACCAAACAAAAATCACCAGTGCCGCTTCCCCACTTCTGAGAAGAAGAAGGAAAAAAAGATAGTGAGAGGTAATAGGAGGTTACAATATTACAGGGAAGGGAAAAAACCCTAAACTTTAAGCTAAACCCATACTCCAGAGCAATATTAGAAAAACCTCTGTAGAGGCAACTACAAATAAATAACCCTTCATCCTAAAGGGCAAAGAAATCCTTCCTAATGGAAAAAGGTAGCAAAATACCTCCTACATTAAAAGGATCTCCCTGAACATATCACCTAATTTAAGCGTTAAAATCCGTTTTGCGAAGAGAATGTAAAAAGAAACTTTATGAAATTCTCTCCAGTGGTTTTCAATTTTCAGGTTTCTACCTCTACCCTTGACAATTTAACAGGTTTTCTATTAAATCCATTCCTGCAAACTGAAGTGTCAGTTTCTGACTACATTTGGCAACCTCAAGGAATAAAACGCTTCTCCCTCTACTTCCCTCCTGCCTCATAAAAGTCATGTTTATTTCCTCCTGAACTTCCTACTCTTAACAGTTTCTGGAAGAGTTAAGTGGACCGAAGCGTGCGGCCACTAAGAGGCAAGTGAACTCCAGAAATATTTGTGGATCGGACAAAAAGCCTTCCTCAGTCTGCCTGAGATACGGGCCCCAAGCTCAAGCGGTTCTGTGCAGGAAGCCTAGGCAAGTGGGGGTAGGGGTTTTATGGGCAGAGATGGGGCATAGAGCCCTTTCGACCTCCGTCGATGGGGCCGCCCAACGCCCCAGTCCCAGCACCCCCTCCCGGCACGGCCGGACAATGGCCCTCTGGCACAGCAGTCCCAGGCCGGGGAGAGGCCCTGGGACTCCATACCACGCGGGGCCTAGAGAGGAGGCTGGGAAGGAACGCTGAGCCGGCGAACATACCTCCGGCCTAAGCGCGGGCAGCGCGCCCGGGCCTCCGTGGGCGCCATCACTGGGAGTGGGGTGTGAAGGCAGCCCGGCCGGGGCATCGCCGGCAGCCGGGTCCAAAGAAGCTGCGAGCCCGGCGGAGGCGACGGCGGGAAATGCAGGCCGCAGCCTGCTCAGCCGACCCACCCGGCAGCCCGACCCGCCAAAGCCGACCTTTGGCAGCTTACCTTGTGGATTCTCTTCAGAGCCATCGTGGGAGGCAGGTGGAGGCGGCCCCCGGGGCGGGAACAGGGGCAGGGGAGGGACGGGGAAGGGACGAGGGGGCGCGAGGCCGCCTCGGTGATCGCGGGTCGGCCGGAGAAGATGGGGAGTTCCGGAGCGCGGGTCCGGCGGGACGGACTTGGGGCCGTGGCCCACTCGGCTCCTGAGCCTGCCGCAGGGGTCACCGCATCACCCGGCGGCGGCCCCTTTATGCGCTGCCGCCCGAGCCGCCGCCGCCGCCACCGCGGTAGCTGCCTCTTCCTTCTAGGCTCAGCGCCGCCTCCTCAGCCGCCGCGGATCCCTCCGCCAGGGAGCAAGAGCCCAGGCCTCGGGCTCGGCCGGCGCCTCTGGGTCGGACGGTCGGAAGGACTGCTTGCTGCAGGTGGACCGAGGGACGCGCGGGCGGGCGGCGCCGCCGGGGTGGGGCAGGCGGAGCGCGGGGTGGGCCCAGGCCGAGGGGCAGGTCGGGAGAGCGGGGATTGGCGGGCCGGGGAGGGAGGGCTGGGCCGCGCCGGCGGCGGAGGGATACGGGCCGCCCCTGTGAGTACCTTACGCGCTGTCGCCGTCGCTGCCACGGCCGCCGAGACGATGACGCCGAGAAGCGCAAGGAGGAGATCTCGCGAGACCTGTGGTGCGGGTCGCAGAAGCTCTTTCGCTCGCTACGACCGATGAGTCCCTTGTTTGTGGTTCCTCATTCGCGTGACATCTGAGATCAATAAACGTTAAAAGCGAATGTTTTTCAGATCACCCGACCATCCCCAGAGCGTAGACGGGCCCGGGAAGAGCGCTTAGGTCCATTGCAATGTTCCTGAAGGAGGAAGGGACTTGTCCAAGGTCACACAGCTCCACAGTGGCAAAGCTGGGACTTCCCTGAAGTCGAGAGTTTCGTCAGATCCCTCCGTGGAAGCCGCGTGGCAACAGCCTGGGCACCTGCGGGAATGTGGTTGTACAAGCACGCCGCAGGCAGCCCTGAGATGGTGTTTCCGACAAAGGCCCCAGCTGAGAGACAGTTTGAATGTCTCAGCCACTGATATGTCAGGAGAAGTGCTCTGCTTGGTAAATTGTTACAAATAGGCACTGTAGCTGTTACCTCAGGGAGAAAAAAAAAACAAAAAACTTGCAAAACGTGTGCTCCAGTAATTAAAACCAACCTTGCGTTCAAATCACCATCAAATGCAAGGTTAGAAAACCTATTTTGGGGTTGTTTTTAGAAGATGAAGGCAAAAGGCTAGTTCACTGAGCAACTACTCTGTGTCGAACCCTGCACCAGGACTAGTGAAATATAAGGCTCACTGGTTTTATAAGGCCTGGGCTGGGAGGTGCTTTTTACCTGTCTGGAGACACTGGGAACACGGAAGAATAGTAAAGAATATTTTCCTGGGAGGTGATGCCCACATTCTCAAGTCTCCACCAAGGTTTTCTGATTCTAAATCTGTTCTTTCCTCTGTCTGGAAGGGACCTTGAAGATCATTGATTAAGAGAGGAGAAACTGGAGTCCCTAAGGAAAAGAATCTTGCCAAAAGTCACATAATACATCAGCAGCAAAACTTGTACTGCTTCATCTACTGAGTAGAGGCTGGACCCATAGGGCAGGGCCACCATGGACCCAGTGAGTCAAAGGAGGGAAAAGCTGTGTCCAGTCGCCCAAGATGCATAGGTTTTAGGTTGAAGGTGAAGAGGAAGAGTCCAAAGTCCTAAATCTTTTCTTCCTGAGAACTGTGATGGGAGAGGTACAAAAATGCCCACTGGTCAGATTTTTAAAAATTTTTCTTCAGCAATAACGTTTTTATATTAAAAAGTAATATATATTTGTTGCAAGAAATACAGATAAGTAAAAGGAAGGAAATAAAAGTCAACCATATCATCATATGGTTGGATAATCATCATCCAATGATTAACCATTTTTGGCATTTGGCTTATGTCCTTTCAGTGTTTTTCCATTATATATATATACATATTTTTCTTTGAAAATGTAGGGTCATGCCATTATACTATTTGGTAATCTACCTTTTTAAAAAAAAATTTATGTACTTAAGATGTACAGCATGTTGATTTGATATACATAAACATAGTGTTATGATTACTACATCTCTATCTCCTCATTTGTTGTGTGTGTGGTGAAAGCACCTGAAATTTTTGATAATTTACTTTTAAAATAAACAATATATGGTGAATTTTCCTGTGTCAAGACATATGTCTACTATATTTTAATGGCTACATATTCAATCATATAAATGTACCATATTTAATTAACTTGTCACATTTTGGGGGATATGTAAGTTGTTTCCAATTTTTACCATTAAAAATATTGCTATAAAAAAAAATATATATATATATATATTGCTATAGGGCTTCCCTGGTGGTGAAGAATCTGCCTGCCAATGCAGGGGACACGGTTTTGAGCCCTGGGCCGGGAAGATCACACATGCCGCAGAGCAACTAAGCCCGTGTGCCACAACTACTGAGCCTCTGCTCCAGATCCCATGAGCCACAACTACTGAACCCATGTGCCACAACTACGGAAGCCCGCGCGCCTAGAGCCTGTGCTCTGCAACAAACGAAGCCACTGCAATGAGAAGCCTGCGCACCACAATGAAGAGTAGGCCCCGCTCGCCGCAACTAGAGAAAGCCCGGGCGCAGCAACGAAGATCCAATGCAGCCATAAATAAATAAATAAAATTAATAAATTAAAAAAATATATATTGCTATAGTGAAAAAAATATATTGCTATAGTGGATATTCTGTAGTTGATCTTTGTACAACTGTAAGAGGGCTTTTTGGTATAAATTCCTAAGAATGAAATTGCTATATCAAAGACTGATCGGATTTTTGCATCTATGTTCATGAGGGATAAGGGTTTATAATTTTCTTTTTTTGTAATATCTCTGTCAACTTTTCATATCAACGTTATTCTGGCCTCATAAAATAAACTGGAGGGCTTCCCTGGTGGCGCAGTGGTTGAGAGTCCGCCTGCCGATGCAGGGGACACGGGTTCATGCCCCGGTCCGGGAAGATCCCACGTGCCGCGAAGCGGGTAGGCCCGTGAGCCATGGCCGCTGAGCCTGCGCGTCCGGAGCCTGTGCTCCGCAACGGGAGAGGCGACAACAGTGAGAGGCCCACGTACCGCAAAAAAAAAGTAAAATAAAATAAACAAAATAAAAATAAATTGGAAAGTGTTCCTCCTCTATGTTCTGCGTGAGTATGTGTAGGATTGGTTTTTTCCTTCATTAAATATTTGATAGAATTCTCCAGTGAAGCCATCTGACCCTGGAGTTTTCTTTACAGAAAGAGTTTGATAATAAACTTAATTTCTTTCATATGTATGTGTCCATTATGATAAGTTGTGTTTTTCAAGGAATTTGTACATTTCATTTAGGTCATCCAATTTATTAGAATAAAGTTACTCATAATATCTTATTTTTCCTCTACTATATGTAGCATCTATAATGGGATCCCCAGGGACTTCCCTGGTGGTCCAGTGGTTAAGAATCTCCCTTCCAATGTAGGGGATGCAGGTTCCATCCCTGGTTGCAGAACTAAGATCCCACATGCCCTGGGGCCACAATGAGAGAGAAGACCGTGTGCCACAACAAAAGATCCCACATGCCATAATGAAGATCCCATGTGCTGCAACTAAGACCCGATGCAGCCAAATTAATTAATTAATTAAATTAAAAAATATATATATATATAAAATGGTGTTCCTTTTTTATGCCTGATGTTGGTTATTTGTGTTTTGTCTATTTTTTTCTTGCTAAATCTTGCTAGGAATTTATCAATATTTAAAAAATATATGCCTATTTTAGTCTTACATTTTTATTCTGTTTAAATGCTGTTTGAGACATTTAATCTTTTTTTTTTGGTGGCGCGGCATATGGGGATCTTAGTTCCCCTGCCAGGGATCGAACCCCTGCCCCCTGCAGTGGAAACCTGGAGTCTTAACCACTGGATCATCAAGGAAGTCCCAGGGATTTATCAATTTTATTAATCCTTCCAAAGAACCAACTTTTGACCTTACATTTTCTCTATCATTTGTCCATTTTCTATTTTATTGATTTATATTCATTATTTTTTTCTATTTATTTTGGATATAATTTGTTCTTTTCTAGCTTCTTAAAGTAAGAGCTTAGATCACCAATTTTACACTTTTCCTTTTTTTCCCAATATAAGCATTTTGTAATAAAGCATTTTTATAAAGCACACTGTTATTGCTGTATCTTACAACTTAGTTATGTTTTGTTTTTCATTTTCCTTCAGTTTAAAATAGTTTCTAATTTCCCCTGTGATACATTCTTTGACCAAGGGTTATTTTCAAATACTTTGGAATTTATAGGTCATCAGGGAGATGCAAGTTAAAATCATAACAGGATACCATTTCATACCCACTGGAATGGCTAAAATCAAAAACATTGACAACCATAAGTGATGACAAGGAAGTACAGCAATTGTCACTCTCATTGCAGGTGAGAGTGTAAAATGATACAACCAGATTGGAGAACTGTTTGGTAATTTGTTATAAAATTAAATGTACATCTACCATATGACCCAGCAATTCTACTCTTAAGTATTTACTCAAGAAAAATGAAAAGATATGTCCACAAAAAGACTTGTACACAAATGTTCATAACAGCCTTATTTGTATATAGCCCAAAAGTGGAGACAGCCCAAATGTCCATCAACAGGAGACTGGGATAACAAATTATGACAAGTCATACAATGGAATTCTACAATAACAAAAAAAGGATGAACTACTGACACAGTTAACAACATGGATGAATCTCAAAACGATTATGTTAAGCAAAAGAAGAAAGATGCAAAAGAATATGAACTGTACAATTCCATTTATATGAAGTCCAGAAACAGACAAACTGATTTTTGGTGTTTGAAGTCAAAAAAGTGCTCTTGTTGAGGAGGTGATTTGCCAAGAAAGGGATCGAGGAAATTTTCTGGGGTAATGGAAATGTTCTATATATTGTTTTGGGTGGCGGTTACACACGTACATATATTTAATTGTCAAAACTCATAGAACTGAACATAAAAGAACATTAAAGGTCTGAGCATTTTATTATATGCAAATGTATATATAAAATAAAACAATATTAAAAAATTTAAGAGTATGCAGAATTTTTAGATCTTCTTATATAGTAGATTTCTCCTTGGGGTGATTTTTCCTCCACTTACCCTACATGGATCTTAGAGCCCACAATTTACCTTCCATTGTCCTACTGAAACTGTGAGCACACTGCACATTCTTGGTTGTCAACCCAATACTACAAGCTTTACAGTATTTAAAGGCTTTCCCTTAGCAAAGGTGTTTCCAGAGCTGACAGCTGTGATTAAATGATAAGGAGGGGCTTCCCTGGTGGCGCAGTGGTTAAGAATCCACCTGCCAATGCAGGGGACATGGGTTCAAGCCCTGGTCCGGGAAGATCCCACATGCCACGGAGCAACTAAGCCCATGTGCCACAACTACTGAGCCTGCACTCTAGAGCCCATGAGCCACAACTGCTGAGCCCACGTGCCACAACTACTGAAGCCCACGCACCTAGAGCCTGTGTTCCGCAACAAGAGAAGTCACCCCAACGAGAAGCCCGCTCACCACAACAAAGAGTAGCCCCCGCTCACCACAACTAGAGAAAGCCCACATGCAGCAACGAAGATCCAACACAGCCAAAAATAAATACATAAATTTATAAAGAAATAAAATAAATGATAAGGAGTATACTCATTAATATAAATAGACAGATGATTGCTGTGGGTTGAGTAAAGAGTACAGTGCAAATAATTTGGGAATTCCCTATTTTTGGATCTCAGCAACCCTATAGGAGAGTTCATTGTGTCTTATTAGAATAACTGAATAAGAAGTATTAGGTAAACCAGGAATTGATTTTCTAGCTGCATCAGTATAACCCCTTTTTGTGATTTTTTTTTTGGCCGGGCCCCGCTTGTGGGATCTTAGTTCCCCAACCAGGGATTGAACCCAGGCCATGTCAATGAAAGCACTGAGTTCTAACCACTGGATGGCCAAGGAATTCCCTATGATATTTTCTAAGGTGTAGATTTAAAACACAAGAATGCCCCCAAACATCCCAGACTCTTTAAGATAGTACCACCATTAGAGGCTATCAGAGGTAAACTATTTCCTAGGAAAATTAGGTTTTGTGAGTTTGAAGTAGCTAATTTTTTCATGGTCAAAAATCAGAACAGTGGCTTACCAAAAGAGTTGTATTCAATTTTACATTATTTTTGAACAGTCTCTCTCTCTTGTTATATATGATTTGGAGTGTGTTCTGCCTACCAGCATTAATTATATTGTTGGGGTCTGGGGCTATATCCATGCCCTACTTCGTAAGAATTGCTAACTGAAGAAATGACACTAACTTTGCCACCTGCCTCCTATAACACTTTCTTATGTTTTTTGGCAGACTGGTTTTAGCCTAAAAGTCATCTTTCAGGAAGCTTTCCTGACCAGTCACCCAGACTAGTTTAGGTGCTCTTAGAGTCCTGCCCAGAGGTTGATCACACTTTATTTTAATCGTTGGACAACAGTCTCATTCAATAGATTGTCAGTTTCTGGAGAGCAGAGATGTTGTCTCTTTTGTTACACTTTTAATCCCCAGTGCCTGGCATATCAAAGACAGATGTTGAATGAATTTAGGAGCAGCTCAAGAAAACCTTCAAAACTCACAAGTTGTTGGGTAAGATAGCAGATCCCTTAAAAACCCAACCAAACAAAAACACTCTGTAGTATTCCAAGACTTTATGCACAGAACACAGTCTAAACCCAGTGTAGAGGTTTCAAAATCTAGTAGGAAGGAAAAATACCGTCCCTGCTCTCTCCTTGGAGAAGATATCATTGTGCACATGTGGACTTCCTCCTGGTGAAATAGTTTGAAAGGAGGAGATGGTTGTGGGCCCTTGTGCTGCTTCCCTTACTGAGGTCAGGGGTGTTGAGAGGTAGTGTGATCCAGTGACACAGTGGTTTAGAACCAGTGCTTTGCAGTCAGTGGGTTTGAGCCTTACTCTGCTATTTGCTCCTAGTGTGAAGTTTATGCAAGTTTACTTGACCTCTTTAAACTTGGTTTTTCTCATCAGTAAAATGGGGATAATGGTAGGATCTTCATAGAATTATGAGATTAAATAACAAAAGGTATGTATAGGGACTTCCCTGGTGGCACAGTGGTTAAGAATCCGCTTGCCAATGCAGGGGACATGGGTTCGATCCTTGGTCCAGGAAGATCCCACAGGCCGCAGAGCAACTAAGCCCATGTGCCACAACTACTGAGCCTGTGCTCTAGACCCCGTGCTCCACAACTACTGAAGCCCGCACGCCCAGAGCATGTGCTCCGCAACAAGAGAAGCCACCACAATGAGAAGCCTGCGCACAGCAACAAAGAGCAACCCCCGCTCGCCGCAGCTAGAGAAAGCCCGTGTGCAGCAACAAAGGACCAATGCAGTCAAAAATTCTTTTTAAAAGTATGTATAAAGTTCCTAGCCTGAAGGAAGTGCTTATAAATATTAGCTATGATGATAATGATCCTTTTTCTGAGAAAAGCAGTATTATAAAAGACTGGTCCTAGGCAGTCTTTTTCCTTGAAAGAAGTCTACAAACTCAGCCCCTGTGAAGCTGAGATTGGTTTCCAGAGCCCTCAACCACTGCTCTTTCTGTGAACCTTGTGGTGGGGATGAGAATACAGCAGCAAAGGGTGGATGGCTTCCTGCAGGCTCAACCCATACCATTGCCCTGGAAGGGGAGGGGAGGGTCTAAGGACTAAGAGACAGAAGAGGTGGCAGAGCCCCTAGACAGCTAAGTAAAGCCCCAATTTCTGAGGACTTGGTGGTTCTCGTAGTCTACAGCTTAAAAGGACCCAGCTGCTTCACTGCTGGGAATGAGATAAGGACTCCGTATTCAAATGCCAATGGCTTCAGCAGCAAAAAAGATGTATAGTTCAACCTTATTTGTTTTTCCAATAGTGTATAGAGACTACACAATATAGATGATGTACGTGCTATATGCAGAGAATAACATCTGTATTTGGTGGTTTCTGAGAGGGGATTATGAAGGACTTTTGCTTTCTAAGACAAACATTTCTGAAATGTTGAATGTTTCATACTGAGCGTGTATTATTCTTATGTAAAGAAAAAACAAGTTTTTAAAGTTTTAAAATCTGGACTTCCCTAGTGGTGCAGGGGTTAAAAATCTGCCTGCCAATGCAGGGAACATGGGTTCGAGCCCTGGTCCAGGAAAATCCCACGTGCTGCGGAGCAACTAAGCCTGTGCACCACAACTACTGAGCCTGCGCCCTAGGGCCCGTGCTCCGCAACAAGAGAAGCCACTGCAGTGAGAAGCCCGTGCACTGCAATGCAGAATAGCCCCAGCTCACCACAACTAGAGAAAGCCCGTGTGCAGCAACGAAGACCCAACGCAGACAAAAATAAATAAATAAAATAAAAATAAATTTTAAAAAAAGTTTTAAAATCTAATAACATGTTATAGCAAAAACTTGGACACAGTGTAATTATTCATCAACTGGAAAAGGTTAGAGTACTGTAATTCATACTACAGAAAAATATGCCACCATGAAAAGAATGAGTTAAATCCATATGTCCCACTGTGGAAGAACTATCACAATATTGTTGAGGTAAAAAACAAAAAACAAAAGCTGCAGCAAAATCTGGTTGATATAATTCCATTTTTGTGGGTTAAAAAAATGTCTAATAAAAACTCATGGAGCTGTTTACACTTGATATTTGCACAATTTATTCTAAGTAATATCTCAATAAAAGTTTTTTTCCATCTTCATGAAATTCTGGTTGCGTGTGTATGTGTTGGAATGTGCATGGGAAAAGATCTGAACAGATGAAAACCAAATTTTTAACAGTAATTGTTACTTAATTACCCCTGGGGAATTACATGAGGAAAGTGAGGGAAGACACTTGCACTTTTTGTTTTACATACTCCTCTATATTGTTTACATTTTAAAATAATAAACATGGGAATTCCCTGGCAGTCCAGTGGTTAGGACTCCTCAGCTTCCACTGCAGAGGGCACTGGGATCCACCCCTGGTCAGGGGAACTAAGATCCTGCAACCACATGGCCTGGCCAAAATAATAATAACAAGAACAACATGATTTTCTTTTGTTGTTAAAACAAAAGCAAATAGAAAAAAATTATTTGTTTGCTATGGGGTCCCTTAAATCACTCCATCAATTTCAAGAACATTTAAAAAAATACTTATTCGCTTGCACCGGGTCTTAGTTGTGGCATATGGGATCTAGTTCCCTCACCAGGGATTGAACCCTGGCCCCCTGCATTGGGAGCACAGAGTCTTAACCACTACACCACCAGGGATGTCACCTCAAGGACATTTTTGCTGCCTTCCCTCCCTCTCAGTGGGTAAAGAAAATGAAGTTAAGAACAGTCCAAAGGCTTCAGGCAAATTGTGTCCAGTCCACATCACGGTATTGCTGATTTCCCTGTAATTTACATTAGAGAAATTGAACTTCTGGTTGAAGTCGCTCGTGTTTCAAGCAGAAAGCAGACGAACTTTAATGCTACGTACGGTCTCACGACCTTTTAACGTTAACGCTGCTCTCAGGAAAGAATTGGGATTTGGCGGCGAAGCTCTGCGTGAACATTATCACTTTTTAAATATCTATTTTTACCGATGCCATAGAAGCATTCTTTTGGAAACGTTCTTGTTCCAGTAAAAGTTAGCCAATGGGAAACAGGCATGCGGGATCTGAGAGGAGGGACTGGTTTTGAGCATCCTCAGCCGCGAGTAGAAAGCGGCACCTACAGCCAGGCCCCTCCCTACAGCCTGCGACCGTCCTGTCCCCAGTGCCGCCTTGGGGGCAGTTGCAGCCCTCCCGCCAGGTGGGGCCGGGGACCAACCGGAACGGTGACCTTCCTCTGCATCCAGCCCCACGTACAATCCAGGATCCACACAGATTTAGAGGGATGATTGAGCCCGAAAGAGGCAGAATGATCAAAGATATGAACACAAAATAGGGCGAGGAAAGGGGGACGTCCTAACAGAGGCTGGGGGCCCACCTGCCAAGCTTTGTCTTTCAGAATAATATTGTGACTATTGTAGAGTAACCCAGATCCATTATTAGGACATGGAAGAGGGGGTACCACAGTAGATTTACCTTTTTAGCTTTTAATATTTTTGTCTGATTTAAAGTCATGTTTATTGTCAAGCAATACAGAAACCTATAGAGCTGAAAATTAAAGCCCCCTTCCCTAATTCTACCTTCCCAGAAATAACTACCATAACTAATGCTGCGTGTCTGTCCAAACTTTTTTTTTTTTTCGGTACGCGGGCCTCTCACTGTTGTGGCCTCTCCTGTTGCGGAGCACAGGCTCCGGATGCGCAGGCTCAGCGGCCATGACTCACGGGCCCAGCCGCTCCGCGGCATGTGGGATCTTCCCGGACCGGGGCACGAACCCATGTCCCCTGCATCGGCAGGTGGACTCTCAACCACTGCGCCACCAGGGAAGCCCTGTCCAAACTTTTTAATGTAAATATTGTATATATAAATATACATATGGTATGATGTGGTGGTCAAGAATACAGGCTGACTTTGACAATCGAGCCTTATCCTGGACATCAGTTTTCTCAAATATATAATATTTTCTCAAATATTATTTCTCAAATAATAGCTGCTTTTAAATTTTTTTACAGAGGTGGACTCATACTACATATGAGGCTCTATAAATGTAATTTCAAATTTATTTTTGAAATACTTATAGATTCACAGGAAGTAGCAAAGATAGTACAGAAAGTTCCAGTGTGCCCTTCAATCAGTTTCCCCCAATAGTTACAAATTACTTATTTATAATACAATATCAAAACCAGGAAACTCATGTTGGTACAATGTGCGTATATAGTTTAATGTCATTTTATCACATGTGCAGATTTCTGTAACTACCACTGGAATCGAGATGCAGAACTATTCCAACACTGCAGAAATCTCCTTCATAGTACCTGTTTACAGCCACATCCACCAACCACCAACTGCAGCATCTCTAACTCCTGGCAATTACTAACTTACTTTTCATTGCTGTAATTTTGTCATTTTGAGAATAATATATAAAGGGACTAATACAGTACACATGAATCATTTGAGACTGGCTTTTTTCACTCAGCAAAATACCCTTGAGATCCATTTACATGTATCAACATTTGTTCTTTTTTATTGCTGTGTAGTATTCCATTCTGCAATGTACCTTAAAACTTCTTTTTTTAAAAAAATATTTATTTATTTATTTATGGCTGTGTTGGGTCTTGGTTGTTACACATGGGCTGTTCTCTAGTTGCAGTGAGCAGGGACTTCTCCTGTTGAGGAGCACGGGTTCTAGGCGCAAGGGCTTCAGTAGTTGTGGCTCACGGGCTGTAGAGCACAGGCTCAGTAGTTGTGATGCATGGGCTAAGTTGCTCTGCAGCCTGTGGGATTTCCCGGACCAGGGCTTGAACCCGTGTCCCCTGCATTGGCAGGCGGATTCTTAACCACTGTGCTACCAGGGAAGTCCTACATCTAGGGATTTATCCTACAAATGTGTTTAAAAAATTAAACTTGGGCTTCCCTGGTTGCGCAGTGGTTAAGAATCCGCCTGCCAGTCCAGGGGACATGGGTTCGAGCCCTGGTCCGGGAAGATCCCACATACCGCAGAGCAACTAAGCCCGTGCATCACAACTACTGAGCCTGCATTCTAGAGCCCATGAGCCACAAACACTGAGCCCGTGTGCCACGACTACTGTAACCCGCGCACCTAGAGCCCGTGCTCTGCAACAAGAGAAGCCACCGCAATGAGAAGCCTGCGCACCGCAACGAAGAGTGGCCCCCACTCGCCACAACTAGAGAGAACCCATACACAGCAACGAAGACCCAATGCAGCCAAAAATAAATAAATAAATAATTTTTAAAAAGAAAAGAAAATCCTTGTTTAAAAAAAAAAACCCTAGATGTATTATTGCTGGATGAAAGGATATGCAAATTTAAATTTTCAGTAGATATTGCCAGATTATTTGCTAAGGAGGTCATAAGATTTACACCCCGTATCAATAGTATACGAGACCACCTGTTTCCCCACACCCAAAGACATCCCTCATCACAAATGAGGTTAGGCACACCTTTTCATATGCTTTCTGGCCACTTGTGTTTCTTGCTCAGAGACCTGCATGCCTATATCTTTCAAGCTTTGTGTCTTCATTTATAAAAATGGGGATGTGGACTGCTGGGAATCCCAAGCATGAGAATTACAAAGTTAAGAATGAGGGACTTCCCTGGCGGTGCAGTGGTTAAGACTCCGTGCTTCCACTGCAGGGGGCACGGGTTCAATCTCTGGTCAGGGAACTAAGATCCCGCATGCTGCAAGGTGTGACGGAAAAACAAAAAAAAAGAATGAATGGTCCCTCCTGCACTATTGGTGGGAATGTAAATTGGTACAACCACTATGGAAACCAGTGTAGAGGGTCCTTAAAAAGCTAAAAATAGAGTTACCATATGACCTAATAATCCCACTCCTGGGCATATATCCGGAAAAGACAAAAACTCTAATTTGAAAAGATACACGCACCCCAATGTTCATAGCAGCACTATTTACAATAGCGAAGACACAGAAGCAACCTAAATGCCCATCAATAGATGAATGGATAAAGGAGATGTGCTATATATGAAATGGAGTATTACTCAGCCATAAAAAAGAATGAAATAATGCCATTTACAGCGACATGGATGGACCAGAGATTATCATACTAAGTGAAGTAAGTCAGACAGAGAAAAACAAATATCATAGAATATCACATGTGGAATCAAAAAATGATACAAGTGAACTTATTTACAAAACGGATTACAAAACAGAAATAGAGGGCTTCCGCGGTGGCGCAAGTGGTTGAGAATCCGCCTGCCAATGCAGGGGACACGGGTTCGATCCCTGGTCCGGGAAGATCCCACATGCCACGGAGCAACTAAGCTCGTGTGCCACAACTACTGATCCTGTGCTCTAGAGCCCGTGAGCCACAACTACTGAGCCCGTGTGCCACAACTACTGAAGCCCACGCACCTAGAGCCCATGCTCCACTATGAGAGAAGCCACTGCAATGAGAGGCCCACGCACCGCAACAAAGAGTAGCCCCCGCTCGCCGCAACTAGAGAAAGCCCGCGCGCAGCAACGAAGACCCAACACAGACAAAAATAAATAAATAAAATAAATTAAAAAAAAAAAACAGAAATAGACTCACAGACATAGAAAACAAACTTATGGTTACCAAAGGGAAAAGGGGGGGAGGGATAAACTAGGAATTTGGGATTAACAGATACACACTACTATGTGTAAAATAGATAAACAACAAGTACCTAATGTACAGCACAGGGAACTATATCTTGTAATAACCTATAATGAAAAAGAATCTGAAAAACAGTGTGTGTATATATATATATATATATATATATAATATACGTAACTGAATCACTATGCTGTATACCTGAAACATTGTCAATTAAAGAAAAAAGAATGAAGGGCGATGCTTGTGCAGTTCCTACCTCCTTACCCCCTCCCCGCAGATGAGCACCCCACACAAGATGGCACCCTTTTTTAATAAAGCCCCTGGCCCTGAAGAGAGCACACTAGGGACTTCTGCTGAGTGGCTTTTGAGCCCTATCTGTAACTCACTGGAAGCTCCCAGGTGATGATAGCCAGTGACAAACAGCCTCCACATCCATCTGTAACCCTAGGTGACACAAATTTATGGGAGTTACCAGACACTACAAATTAAACACAAGAATCCTTGAGAGGCACTGGGGGAGGTTCTAACGTGGGTCCGCTCAGCCCCTCCTTGAAGGTGGGTGTCCAAGAGGCAGAGTTGTCCACTAGATGGAGGTTCTGCCCACTGCCATTTACTTTGCTGAATAATATTGGGCCAGTGGCTTCCCCAACTCTGAAAACAGTTTCTTCATTTGGGGATGATAATAGCACTGAAATGGGATTGTTGTAGGATGTGGTGAGCTAATGTGCCAGGCACCAGGCACCTAACCAGGTAGTTATTATTATTCTTACAGATCTCCGACAGGAGGTTTCTAACCTTTCTATAAGCAGCCCACTTAACATTACTGTCAGTAGGTAAATAAAATTCCTCTTGTAGTCTAATCTCATCCCTCCTACTGCTGGTTCAGCTCATTCACTTGAGTTCTGTAGCAAGAAAAGGTTATTTTTAGAGACCCTCTGTAACTTACTCTTTTTCCCATCGTTCTAGGCACAGTCTGTCAAATTCGGTGGGGGAGAGAAGGAGGCATGGGGTGGGGGAGTGCTCATGGTGGCACCTTCCACTCTTTCTTTGCCTGCGCCTGTATCTGGAGACCTACATGCTATGTGCTGGTGTGGGGAGAGGGGAGAACATTCTCACCTGGCCCAGCTTCTGTGTGTAGCTTTTGCCTAGGTCCACCTGGATCTTTTCTTTGTTTCTTTTTGGCTGTGTCGGGTCTTAGCTGCGGCATGGGGGATCTTCGTTATGGCATGTGGATCTTTCGTTGCGGAGCAAGGGCTCTTTGTTGTGGCGTGTGGGCTTCTCTCTAGTTGTGGTGCGGGCTCTCTAGTTGTGGCTCTCTTGCAAGCTCTGTAGTTGCAGCACAGGCTTAGTAGCCCCTCTGGCATGTGGGATCGAACCAGCGTCCCCTGCATTGGAAAGTGGATTCTTAACCACTGGTCCACCAGGGAAGTCCCCAACTTGGATCTTTAAACTTCTTCTGCCAAGGCCCCAGGGGGACTATTGACCCCTTCCAGAGAAGGAAGGGGTGGGTGATTGGGCCAAGTTTGGAATTGGGCCCCTGCTTATTGTTTAATAATCATCATAAAAGCCTTCCTGGCTAGGGAGCCTTGGAGCCTCCTGAGGGGCTTTCACATTTAGGATCCTCAGGCGTCCTTTGATCCCTCACCCTCCAGTGGTGGCCCAGTAATATGTAACAATGGCCTCTTGTTACTAAGCACAGTAGCACACAAAGGACCATATCTTTAGCACTTGGTAATAATAATAGCTAGCATTTATAGAATGCTTAATAGATACCAAACCCCTCACAACTCTCCTGGGAAGAAAATACTGTTACAGTCAAGCAAAAGAAGAAGGAAGGTCCTTAACTGCTCAAAGTTATGGCAACAAAAGGGCCAACTTGGCACCTAAAGTCCTGCTGGGACCCTGAACCCAGTATGCTCTACCTCCAGGCAGTATGCTCTACCTCCAGGCAGGCAGGCTGCACTTCCAAACCTGTCCGTCCTCTTCCTCCTGCTGGTGCTTCAGCTTCCCCTGACTTCCCCTTACCAGGAGTTTTTTCCAGGTCCCTTTCTCACCTCCAGGCCATCACTGGTATTTTCAATACCCTCCGTCATCAATCATTGTCCCTCCAATTATTTAAGAATCTCCTGGGGTCACAAAAGGATTAGCTCCCCAATCCCTCCCAGTCCAGCCACCCCTCCATCCTTTCTGGGGTGCGTGCATGCACACACACCCATATCCAACAAAACAGTCTACAACCATTACAAATTGTGCAGCAGCAGGTTTTAGTGACAGAAGCAAATATTTAGAATGTATTTTATTTACCTTTTCATATTTTTGAGGAAAATAATAAAACATTATATCAAATATTTCTTCTTGTTGCTTATCTGTGGTTTCTAATTTATTTGCAAGTGATCTTGTATTAATTCTGTAATGAAGGGAGAAAAGTCCCTATTTGGAAACACTTGGGTACAGATGGGAATTGATGGCCTTTGGCTTTATATTTAGCCTCTGGATAGATTCCTGTCTCCCCGTGGCCCAATAAACTCCAGAGTAAGAAGCCCCAGCAGATCTAACCACTTGGGTCAAAAGAAAAGCAGTAGAAAGAAAGAAGACCCAAGAACTTTTGTGGTCTCTTTTCTGATACCCCGTGGTAATAACAGTTGTGTCTTTGATGATCTGGAGAGTCAGGGACATGATCCTGGCAGTGCCAAGGGGGGCTGGGAGTCCCCTCTCTTTCTTTGATATGGATATTGATGCCTTTTAAAAAAATAGATGCCTTTTAATTCTTACGCAGATAGACTTCCAAGACAAGTTTCCCAGAAGCCTCCTTCCACAAAATGCATCCCTTGGCGTTCCCTGGTACCCCAAGGGCCTGAGGTACCTCCTCCAGAGGTTCCAGCCCCTCCCCCAGTCTTTCTCCCATTATCCTCCTGCCATTTCCCCTGCCCTCCCCCTTCACTGTCCTTTGTTCAGGAGATGGACTCAGTTGATCTGTGAGCTGAGGAGGGTGCTCTGTGAACAACAGCTACAGAGATTTAACAGGGATAGCTCGCATTTGGTAGGGAGACCGCAGAAGGCTTAGAGGATGAGCTGGATGCTAGACCTTTGCATCTTCAATAGCCTCTTGGGTGAATAGCATCAGGTAAATATTTTTGGATCACTTCATACATGTCATGTATGGCACTAAGCACTTTTACAGCATCATCTGATGCCAGTCTAGGTCTCTAACCACTGCACAACATTGCCTGCCCCTAGTTCACTTAATCCTCTCACAGCTCTTGTCACATCTTGTCCTCATGATTTACTCATCTCCCGCACTAGCCCGTGAGTCCCAAGAGAACAAGAATGACATTGTTCTATCTGTCCCATCTATCCAGCATTGCCCAGCGCAAGGTCTGGCACACAAATTGGTAAGTTCTGGGGAAGGACTGATATGGTGGGATGAGGTTTTACATTCTGTGCTCACCTCTGTGGGTTGCCCAGTTGAGTGGAGGCTTTGGATTGGATGACCTGGTTGGGGGACTGAAGCACATTGGGCATAGGCATGGGCATATCAGGTTATTTATCTGCTAGGGTCTAGATTCCCCATGAAGGCTACCAGCTCAGACCCTCCATCAGCTTGCATTGCCCCAGATCTGGCTGGCCTCCTCTCATGTGCTTGCCTCTAGTTTTCAGGGTACCAGATGCCAGTGGGTAGGTGATTCAGTGGTACCCATTCCCACAGCTGGAAAAGCTGCTCAAAGGAGTGTGCAGTACCTGCCTCCAAGAATCTATAAATCAGTTCTGTTCAAAGACCTGAACTGGCTCCTGGGGGGTGAGGTAGCCTCCTCAGGGCCTGGGCACCTGGTGGGGTAAGGGATGAGGGACGCTCTTTATCTTTTCTCCTCCTCATCTTCTTCTCTTCTAATTTCCCAGCTCAGTCACCTCCCCAGCCATTTTTGTCCCTAAAACTAAGCACAGAGTGTTCAAACATATTTATAATCATGACATATTGTTCCTTAGTTTTTCCGTTTTGTTTCTAATAACATCAGTTCTAGGCATGTTAAAACTTTGGGATCATTGTAGGGTATGTGACAGGAAGGCTTTTGAGATGGGTCCTAAATGGTGAGGAGAGTCAGAAGGTAGGGAAAATGGGAAAAGGGTGTATAGGCCAAGGCACAGAGGAGTCTATGATAAAACCAAAGGATATGAGGAAGGAAGAGATGGGAAGTGACAGGAAGTGACACTGAAAGGGCATTGCAGGCCAAGCTAAAGGTTTGCACTGTATCCTGACTGCAGTCAGAAGCCATTGAAGAGTGTGGACCAGTGAGTATATTCCAGCAACACAAAGAGAAGTGTTAAATAGCGAATATTTATTGACCACTAGCTTTGTAATGAAAAAGATTATTTCATTTAGTCCTACCAACAATCTTATGAGCTAGTATTATTTCCATCTAATTTTAAGGGAAGCTAGAGATGGGAAGACTGTTTCCTCAAGTCACAGCTAGGAGCTGATCCTGTAATCTATTCCTTTAATTGTCATGCTAGCAGGTCTGAGAAAGGGCTGGGGTCAGGGAAGGGTCCTGGAGATGGTTAGGAGACAGAATGGGCCTCCAGACTCCATGACCACCTGGATGTGGGTGTGAGGCTGAAAGCCTTCTCAAGAATGATGTCCAGTTCTCTGATTTGTGCACCTGGGAGAAGCGTGCAGAAGCACAGACTCTCTGGGACAAAGCGCGGAGACGGGAGCCAGCGCCAGCCAGCTAGTTGCTCCAGCTGCGATGGGTTGATCGCACCCGCGCGGCAGGCCCAAATCTGCCAGACAAGCAGCGCTATAGCACGAGCAGGCGGCCCGGAGTGCCTTCCCGGTCCTTTCCTGGTGCCAGCCAAGCGGCAGGAGGGGCCGAGGGGGATGCCCGGAGCAGTGCCATGTAGCGGAGGCCGGACCCTTGGCAACCGAGCCCCATGAGGTGACCACCCAGAAGCAAGCCGGGAATGGCAGCTGCTGGGGTGTGTCACCAGCGGGACAGAGGAAGAGTATGGACCCAGCTGCGGGCTAGGCCTCTCTGGTGGTCTCCGTCCTACTGTGGACACAGGATACACCAGTTTGTGGGGTCTCCCGACTCTGGGGTCCCTGAGGTGCAGTGCCTTCCCTACTCCCAGCCTGTGTCCTCAGGCAACAGGCATGGACACTATGGTCCGACCTCTCAGACCCCTCAGATTCCACACTGAATCCCTTTGTTACCCAGTTCGGGTCTGTTTGCTTGAAATGCAGCCAAGCCAATCTACCGATACTGGATTGTGGTGACGGAAATTACAGTGTTTACTGCGGGGCACCAAGCAAGGAGAACTGGGCAGCTAGTAATCAAAAGGCTCAAACTCCCAATGGCTTTCAGGCAAGGGTTTTAAAAGGCGACATGGGGGTCGCAGGGAGTATGATCAGCTCCTGGACATTTTTTGGACTGGTTGGTGGTGCTTCAGGAATCTCAGTCATCAACCTTCTGGTTCCAGCCAGTCTGGGGTCTACATGCTTGTGGTCAGCATGTAGTCACCATCCTCCACCTGGTGGAGGGTCTGAGTTTCTGCAGAACAACTCACATTATTATCTATATCCCTTCAGGAGGAGCCGTGACCCTATTATTCTAATCATTAACTGCTTGAGTCTGCTCTTTGGAACTCAGGGAAGGCCAAACCAAAAGGGGGGGGCACAGAGGGGCTTGTACCTGGGAAGGCCTCGCAGGGTCCTGCTCAGTTTCAGTCCCCCCTTTTCTCTGATAGTCCTCAATCCTGAGGGGAACAGCGATGGGACAAGAAAGGGAATAAGGTTTTGGACAGAGAGGTTAATCAGAAACTCAGCATGGGAACTGGGTTTTAGGGGTCCCTCACACTCCTCCGACTTCCCTTACCAGGTTTTGGCTCCTCACCACCCATTCCCTTGCCCTCTGGCTGCCTCCTTTCCCTTATCTCACAGCCAGCACGTTACCAGGTCCTGGGAATGCTCCTGTCCCCACTCCTCTCCCAAATTCAGCCACTTCTCTGGCCCTACTGCCTCTTTCTTAATTCAGGCCAATATTCACTCCAGGCTGGAAGGCCACATCGGCCAGCAGTCCTGTCCTCTTCAACCCACTTCCTACATTGCAGCTAGAGGGGGGATCTTTGCAAAGATTCTGGTTGTTCCCTGGATGAAAGCTCTTCAGGGGCTTTCTGATTCCTTTGGTGTAAAGACCGAACTCCTCCGTCTGACCCACGAGCCTTTCACAGCCTGGCCTCTGTGACCTCCAGCCCATCTTTCACAATGCCTCCCTCACATGTTGAGCCACAGTCCCACCTGCAACAAAATCACTGGTGGAGCTTGTTAAATGTGCAGATTCTGGGTCCCTACCCCAGGTCCACCAAATCAGAATCCCTGGGACCAGCACCAATGATTAACAAGCCTCCCATGATTGAAACCTACTTCTTGCAGCTCCTCAGAAAGGGCTCTCTTTCCTCCTGGGCTGTACACAGGTTCCTCTTGCCTAGTGGCTATACCTCCTCCACTTCCTTCAGACTGAGTTTAAACATTACCTCCTTCCTACCCTGGGCTTACTCCTAAAACAGCACTTATTAAGTGGAGATTTGCCTGTCTGCTTCTTTGTCTTTCCCCCCAACCAGAATGTAAGCTCCTATGGCAAGGTACCTGGCACAGAGAGGGGACTCAATAAATACTTGTTGAATCCAGAATGAATGAATATCTGGGCATACTCCAAGCTCAAGGACCTGCCATGGTGGCGGGGGAGAGAGAAGAACAACCAAGAATAAGCCACCATGAGGATGGAGGAGAGGACATGACTGGGGGGTGGGGGGTGGTGAGTCTTTCCAGTTCCCCTCAAGCTACCACCCACAGGGGTCTGGTTTAGGGGCACACCCACCTCCCAGGGATGCTAAGGAGAACCTGTTCCAATAGATCAGCTTTCTTCTCTGTCGCCTCAAGGACCCATTCCTGCTCCTCTGCTGGAGGTTTTGAATGCCCCCCACAAACACCATGCCATCCAGGGCAGCTGGGGTGGCATCTTGGTACTCCAGCAGCACTTTGTCTCCCTTTGTTTATTGACCTACCAGAAAAATCTCAAGCCCAGTCCAGACAAGTGACTCAGTACAGCCTCAAGGAATGAAAGCTGGAAAACAAGACTCAGACAGCAGGGCCAGTCCCTGCCCAGCCCAAAGAGAAGGTGCTAAGGGAAACCAGTCAGCAGATGCCCTCTAGAGCCAACACAGACCACCACTGTGTCCTGGGTCTTCTCTGCATACACAGTCAAGGTATTCTGCCCTCTGCCCTCTGCCCTCAAGGATGTCTCCATCTAGTTGGAAGTTGTGGGAAGGACTTGAATTGGGTCTTAATTACAACAGCAACTGTAATAGCAGCTGTGATTCTTATTGAATGCTTACCACATGCCAAACATTGTTCTAAGCACTTGACAAGCGGCCTCTCTCACAACTCAAATAATCCCTTTGCAGATTAGGAAACTGAGGCTCAGGGAGGTTAAACCCATCCGTACAGTTGAAGGGATGGGTATAAAGCAGAGTGGTTGAGAGGAGGGCTCTGGGTGAGTTGGAAGGTGATGCACACTCAGTTTGGGCCACATTTCTTCAGTTGGAAGCAAAGGCATGTGCTGGGGAGTGTCACAAGGTGATGGGAAAGCCCTGGTTGCCAGGCTAAGGTGCTTGTAATTGCTTCTCTAGGCTCCATGTCAATTGCTCCTTTCCTCTGTGTTTTTAATCTTAGGTGGTCAAATGCTATGATATGACCTAAGGAACTGGAGCTGGGAGTCCTGGTCCTGCTACAGTCTGGCTGTGGGACCTTAAGTAGGCTCCTGCCCTCTCTGGGCCTCGGTGTCCTCACCCTGAAAGGAGCCTTATTCAGGAACTTCCAACCCAGCCCATGGGTTTCTATTCATAGCTTCATCGCTCCAGAGCCCAATTAAGCTTAGATGCAGGAGCAGCTTTTAATTAACTTTAGCCTTTTCCTACAATAGACCCTTCCCGCACCTCACAGGTGCCCCTAGGACACAGGACAGGCACAGAGGAGGAAGGCAAAAGAGAGAGCAGAGATACTTCTCTCTGTACATCCCTGAGCAGGTGAATTGTCTGGCTCCCTCCTGGAGTCCAGGTTGGTCCACCTAGTTAGATCTCCAGGCCCAGAGAGACAGCATCTCTTCTTCCTCTTCCTCTTTACTGTCTGTATTCATTCATTCACCCATTCATCCATTTCTTCCTCAAAGGGCAGGGCCTCCTCTGTGCCAAGCATTGTACTAGGCCCTGGAATACAGCTATGAACCAGATGCACAGGACAGGCAGATGGTGGGGTTGCCTCTGTCCTAGTCCAACTGGCCACCAGGTGTCACCAGTGCCAGCCACACAGCCTCTCTCGGGTCTGAGAAGGAAAGTGGAGCTGGGATGGGGAAGTGTGAACGGGTGAACCAACCCAGCTCTGCTCAGCCAGCCTGAATCAGAAGCAAGTTCCTCTAGTGGAAAAAATAATCCATCTCCTTACCCCTCCCCCACCAGAAAGACACCCTCATGACTTCCTCAACAGCCCAGCTCACTTGCGATCTTGGGAACTCATACCCCTCTTCAGTCTGGAATTCTCTCTACAGCCCATCCTTCACAGAGAGCCCACCAGTTTCTTGTAAACCCCTTTGGTGACTGCAGCTCACTACCTCACAGGTGAGAGAGGCAGAGACCTGGGACCTTTACTGCAGTGCTTGCCCCTGGACAAATGTTTTCTCAAGCAACAGCATACAAAGAAACTATAAGGGACTAAAAATAACTGCATGCATGCCCAGCTGTGGCAAATTATGAACAAGATACAAAAAGACCAAAACCCAACTGCCATTTCTGAGGAAGGGGGAGCAAAAGCAGGGTACTGCACGTGATCCCTGCACACGGTACCACCCAGGGGGTAGGCAGACCACCTACGCCGCCCCTCTGGCCCGACCCACCAATTCGCAGGTACCCTCACCCCAATTAAGGGACCAGCTGCCTCCCCACCTCCCACCTCCCCACTCGCCCCCCGCCCCACCCCCACCTTGGGGAGCGAGCAAGGGAACCTGTTGCTCGTTTTCTTCCCTCTTGCTGCAGCACCAGTCCCAATAAAGCCTTGCTTGAATTTCTTGTCTGGCTTCTTATCAATTTCTATTGATTAAAGAGTCCAAGAACCTGGGTCAGTAACACAGGCAACCTATATTATTAGAAGACCCTTCCTGACTTAGAACCAAAATTTGACAATCACTTTGATTTGTCCTCGTTTTACCTTCTATAGGTAAAAAGAGGAGGGCTCTTCTTTCCCATACAGCACTTCAGGCGTTTGAAGAGATTGTTCAGATCTCCTGAGTGTGTTTGTTCATTATTCATGTCTGTATACAGAGCATTTACTATGTGATAGGCCTCGGGGCCACAGCAGAGAACAAGCAAAGTTGAGGCCTGTCCTCCCATGGCTTGTAGTCTGTCCAAGAAACCCAAAACCATACCAGCAGTAATGATAAAGTTTGTGCAAGGCCAAATAGGAGAGATCTGGTCTGACATGGAGCAGGGGGCAAGGGCCTCAGCCAGCCTGGTCCCTAGGAAGACTTCCTGAGATCTCCCTGTGGTCAGACAAAGGGTGAGCAACTTCAATGCCGTTCAATATCAAACTTTTTAAGAAAAACTGGGAGAATTTTGCTGGTACCCTGAGCTTAGAAAATGCAGCATCATGGTGGTGGGGGGGTTGATGGGGTGTTTAGGGGACAGAGGCGGGGACAGAAAAGCCATCCAGGCAGTGAGAGAGAGGATGGAGTATCTGGGGGGCTGACAAGGCCCAGACTTGCTGGAGTACACAACTGAGGAAGGAGCTGTGAGGCAAGAGTCCCCAAAAGAAGGGAGAGACACCTTTAGGCCCTTCAGTGGTTTCTGGATACCAGTATCCAATGCCCAGATCTGGTGTGATGTGGGGTCTGGGGAAACCATGAGGTCACCTTCCCTGATGCAGAAACACTACATTCCCATGAACACAGCCCAGGAAAGCAGCAGACTTTTGATGGGGACTTGCAGTGTAATTGTGGTCCTCTAAAGCCCTCAAGGGTTCTTCACTCAAGCTGCTAAGAGGCCAGAGAGGTCCCATCTAGGGATCTCATAGCTGAGTTAACGAACCTCAGGCTGAACTGTATTTCCTCTGTTCTCTTGTTTATTTCCTTTTTTCTTAGTTTCATGAACAACATGCATTCATTTTAATAAAATTTACAAATACGATAAACAAAATAAGAATCTAAAATTACCTTGTATTATTGTATTTATTTCTGTGTAACAAATTACCCCTAAATTTCGTAGCTTCAGACCACAAACATTTATCTCCCAGTTTCTCAGATTCAGGTGCTTTGGAGTAGCTTAAGGATTTGGCTCAGGATTTCTCACAAGACTGCAATCAGATTGTCAGCCAGAGCTGCAGTCATCTGAAAGTCTGACCAGGGTTGGGAGTTTTATTTCTAAGGTTGCTGATTTGTACACCCAGCAAGATGTTGCTTGTTGTTGGTAGGAGGCCTTGTAGCTCACCACGTGGACCTCTCCATGGTTGCTTGAGTATCTTTTGACCCAGCTGCTGACTGTCCCCAGAGTGAATGATCCGAGAAAGAGAACAAGGAAGAAACCACAATGCCTTTTATGATCTAGTTAATCCTATACTTGGGAGGGGAATTAGGCTCCACCTCTTGAAGGAAGGAGTATGAAAGAATTTGTGGATATCTTTTTCAACCTCCAGATACCCCAAATCCCCTTCCCAAATAACTACTATGAACATTTTACCAGAACTTTTCTCACTCAACTATATACATCAACCTTAAAAAATAAAAATGGTATCATAATGTACATACTGTGGTTAATTACTATTTTATGTAATGTTTGAACAGGTGATAACTCACAGTATAAAAATTTAAAGGTACAATAGCACAAAAGCATATGCTGTTAAAAGCGAGTCTCCCTCTCTCACTTGATTTCAGCCACTTAGCTCCCCTCCCTGAAATATGCCTTCACCTGTTTCTAGCATACCACAAACATATGCATATCTATCCTTTTGTTTCCACACTCACTGTTCTGCAACTTACTCTTTGGCCTCACTATATAGCTCTCAGATATTTCCATATCGGTACATAGAGAATTGCCTCATTTTTAAAAGAGCTGCAGAGTGTTTTACTGAATGGAGGCAGCCAAGTTTATTTAATATGGACTGTTTTGTAACTAGTTCTGTGATTTTAAAATGTACTATAAATGTCTTTCAGCATCAGTAAATCTAGTGCTACGTTATAGTGTGTTGTGGCTGCTAACCATGTACTGTGACTATTTTAACTGATCCCCTGGTACTGAAAATTTGAGTTGTTTCCTATTTTCTCATGGTGGCTTCCAAGACAAACAGCATACATCTAGTGAGACTTTTGGTACTACCCATCAGAAGCCTGAAAAATAGGCATAATCTTTGATCCAGCAATTCCACTTCTAAGAATCTCTCCTAATAATCAGAAAAGTGCACAAAGATGCACCTTCTTATGTTTGTTGCAAAGTTGCTTATAGCAGAGAAAAATTTTTTAAAAACCTATACATCCCAAAATATGTGACTGATTAAATCATGATTCATAATTCTATCCATGGAATGCTAGGTATACACCAAAAATTATGATGTAATCTTATCTTCACTGATCCACAAATATGTCTATGAAATGTTCCCTAGTCTTAAAAAAAAAAAAAAAACAGGTTACAAGACTGTGTATCTAATAAAATTGTGAAAACAATTCCATTTACCATAACATTAAAAAGAATAAAATAGAAAACAATTTGGGGGTCCCTCAAAAAGTTAAACATAGATTACTAAATGACCCAACAATTCTACTCTAGGTACATGCCCAAAAGAATTGAAAACAGGGCCTCATACAGATGCTTTCAAGTGAATGTTCATAGCAGCATTATTTACCATAGTCAAAAGGTGGAAACAACCCACGCGTTCATCAACAGATAAATGGATAAATAAATGTGGTACCCACATACAATGGAATATTATTCGGTCATGAAAAGGAATGAAGTTCTGATACATGCTACTATGTGGATAAACCTTACAAACATTATGCTAAGCGGAATAAGCCAGACACCAAGGACAAATATTATATGATTTAACTTATATAAAATATAGAGAGTAGGCAAATTCATAGAGATGAAAAAGTAGATTAGAGGCTACCAGGGACTGAGGGGAGGGAAAAATAGGGAGTTACTGCTTAATGAGTACAGAGCTTCTGTCTGGGATAGTGAAAAATTTTGGAAACGGATAGTGGTGATGATTGTACAATATTGCCAATGTAATTAATGCCCTTGAATCATACACATAAAATGGCTAAAGTGGTAAATTTTGTGTTATACACATTTACCACAATTAAAAAATTCCAAAAAAAGAGTAAAATACTTGCAAATAAACTTAACAAAAGAAGGGCAAAACTTATACTCTATACAATATAAAACATTGCTAAAAGGAATTAAAGGAGATCTGAATAAATGGAAAGACAACTCATGTTCATGGACCTGATATTGTTAAGATGATGATACTCCCCAAATTGACCTATGGATTCAACGTAATCCCTGTCAAAATCCCAGATGACTTCCTTGCAGAAATTGACAAGCTGATCCTAAAATTTATGTGGGAATTTAAGGGACCCAGAATAGCCAAAACAATCTTGAAAAGGATGAGCAAAGTTGGAGGAATCACATTTCCTGATTTTGAAACTTACTACAAGCTACAGTAACCAAGATGGTGTGGACTGGCATAAGGATAGATATATAGATCAATGGAAAATAATTGAGAATTCATAAATAAACTCTCATATTTAGAGTCAGTTAATTTTTTTTTAATAAATTTATTTATTTATTTACTTATGGCTGCGTTGGGTCTTCGTTGCTGCGCGTGGGCTTTCTTTAGTTGTGGCCTTACGGGCTTAGTTGCTCCGCGGCATGTGGGATCTTCCCCGACCAGGGCTCGAACCCGTGTCTCCTGCATTGGCAGGCAGATTCTTAACCGCTGTGCCACCAGGGAAGCCCCCTAGAGTCAGTTAATTTTTGACAAGGGTGCCAAAACAATTCAATGGAGAAAGGATAGTCTTTTTGACAAATGGTGCTGGGAAAACTTGATATCTATGTGCAGAAGAATGAATGTGAACCCCTAACTCACACCACATTAAAAAAAACCTCAAAATGGAACAAAGACCTAAATGTAAGAGCCAAAATCATTAAACTCTTAGAAGAAAATACACACACAAATCATTATGACCTTGATTAGGCAATAACTTCTTAGATATAGCACTAAAAGGACAAGCAACAAAGTAAAAGATAAATTAGATTTTATCAAAATTAATAACATTTGTGTTTCAAAGGACACCATGAGGAAAGTGAGAAAACAACCCAAAGGATAGGAGAAAAATTTTCCAAAGCATTTATCTGGTAAGGGACTTGTATCTAGAATATACAAAAAACTCCTATAATAATTACAATAATAAATTATTATAATAATAAAAAGGCAAATACCCAATTAAAAATGAGCAAAGGATATGAATAGACTTTTCTCAAAAAAGATATACAATAGCAATAGGCACATAAAAGATGCTCAACATCATTTACCATCAGGAAAATGCAAATCAAAACCACTATGAGACACCACTTCATACCAGTTAAGTGAGGATAGCTATACTCAAAAAGACATATGCAAACGCGGGCTAGGATCTAGAGAAATTAGAACCCTCATACATTGCTGGTGGAAATGTAAAATCATGGAGCCACTTTGGAAAACAGTCCAGTCGTTCTTCAAAAGGTTAAACAGAGCGTTACCAAATGACCCAGCAACCCCACCCTGAGGTATTTACCCAAGAGAAATGAGAATATATGTCCATACAAACACTTGTACATGAATGTTCACAGCAGCATTCTTCATAATAGCCAAAAAGTGGAAACAACTTAAGTGTCTTCAGTAAATGAATAGGTAAATAAATGCAGTATATCTATACAATGGAATATTATTCAGCAATAAAAAGGAATGAAATGTTGATATATGCTGCAACATGGATGAATCTCTAAAACATAAGAAGACAGACACAATCACATATTGCATGATTCCATTTATATGACATGTCCAGAACAGGAAAATCTATAAAGAAGGAAGGTAGATTTGTGGTTGCCTGAGGGTGAGGTGGGGGTGTTGGCTACAGGAGTTCTTTTGAGGTGATGAAAATGTTCTAAGTTTGATTGTGGGGATGTGAATATACTAAAAACTAATTTTTTTAAAATGAACATATCTTCCCATTTGTATTTGCCTTTGAAATGGAAGTCTTTTATTCTTTAGGACTTTTTTTTTTTAATTTATTTTTGGCTGTGTTGGGTCTTCGTTGCTGTGCACGGGCTTTCTCTAGTTGTGGCGAATGGGGGCTGCTATTCATTGCAGTGCGAGGGCTTCTCATTGCTGTGGCTTCTCTTGTTGCGGAGCACGGGCTCTAGGCACACGGACTTCAATAGTTGTGGCTCGTGGGTTCCAGTAGTTGTGGCCCATGGGCTCTAGAGTGCAGGGTCTGTAGTTGTGGTGAAGGGGCTTAGTTGCTCTGCGTCATGTGGGATCTTCCCGGACCAGGGTTCGAAACTGTGTCCCCTGCATTGGCAGGTGGATTCTTAATCACTGCGCCACCAGGGAAGCCCACTAAAAATTACTGAATTGTACATTAAATAAGTGAGTTGTATGGTATGTGAATTATATCTCAATTAGGCTGTTACCAAAAACTAACAAAAAACAGCAGTAGATCTCTCCACCCTGAGGAATACCCTCTTCCAGGAGGATGTAGGTCCATTATTTACTCCCTGAAGATACAGAAGCTCAACCAGCTGTGCTTCCCCAACCCCAATCATGCATCATCCAGTCCCTCTTTCTCTATCACATCTACCAGGATATTGTCTTGTCCTGGAAAGCCCATGACACACAAGGCAGCTCCATGATGGGGCAATAAAATTACAACAAGGAGGTGGCTGAGGTCAGACTCAGAGCCACCAATGGATGAGACATCAAGTCTCTGTGTCTGCCGGAGAGGTGACTTGAGCCCAGGGTAGAGGCCAAGATGACAGGGACTGGCAACTCCAAGAGTGTGATTGTCAATGGTGATGATGATGATGGTGGTGGTGGTGATTAGAGTTGACAATTACTGAGCACTTACAAGTCAGGCCTACAAACACATTATTTCTTTTCATTCTCATGACAATTTTATGAGAAAAAAGGTATTACCACCCTCACTTTAGGTATGAGGAAACTAACTCTCAAAGAAGTTATATAACTGGGCCAAGGTCACACAGCAAGGAGAGGCAGAGGCAAGATCCCAGGTGTACCATTGTCAGCTGATATCAAAATCCTCCCAATGTCCCTGCGCTAGCAGGATTCAGGAACATTTACACACAAATATCAGGGACTTTTAACCATGAAAGGCATTGCATGGGCAAAAGAGTGGCTCCTTAGAAGCCAGAGGCCTCCTTATCCCACTCGTGGTCTGTCCCAGAACGAGCGTCCACTGAATGAGTGCTTAGTGTTTTCTTCTCTCCCAGTAACACTGATGACAAGTTTCAGGGAAGACACGTGGGAACTGCAACTAGGCTGGCAATGGAAATGAAAGCCATCCCAGACCAGCACTTCTGGGGTGCCTGGAGGGAACACGCAACTACCAGGACGTGAAGGGAGGAGGCCCCAGGAGTGAGCAGGCTGTGGAGCAGTGTGTTGGCACTCAGCAACACTGACCCGAGGGCAGCAGCCTGTGAGCTGGGCAGTCTGGAACTTAGACCTAACTTCCCTCTGTGGTCCTCGGTTTCCTCCTTGTGTGCCAGATGGCCAGTCTGGAAGGGCTTCAAGGTCCTTGGCCATCAGCACAGCTGATGAGGACAATCTCATCCGTGCAGTCGTTGTGACACTCCCCATGCCCTGAGACCCTGGCCACAGCCCACAAGGCTCCAACCAACTCTCCAGTACCCTTTCTTACATCACTGACCTTGTTATGGGTTGAACTGTGTCCCCCCAAAAAGATATGCTGAAGTCCTAACTCCCTAGTACCTGAGAATGTGACCTTATTTGGAGACAGTGTCTTTGCAGGTACAATTGAATTAAGATGAGGTCATTAGGGTGGGCCCTAATCCAATGGGACAATGGCTGGTATCCTTATAAGAAGAGGAAATGCCATGTGAAGACAGAGATGCACAGGGAGAAGGTCACCCCGTGATGATGGAGTCAGAGGCTGAAGTGCTACAGCTGCAAACCAAGGAACACCTCGGGCTGCCAGAAAGTGAAAGAGGCAAGGAGAGGTCCTCCTCTAGAGGCATCAGAGGAAGCATGGCCCTACTAACACCATGATTTCAGACTTCTGGCCTCCAGAACTGTGTGAGAATAAATTTCTATTGTATTACACCACCAAGCTTGTGGTACTTTGTTATAACAGCCCTAAAAAAATAACACAGACCCCCAACATGCTTACATGCTCCCGCCACACCAGCCATTTCTGTTTCTCCTCAGGCCAAACTCCTTCCCACCCCAGGGGAAGGCCGTGCTGTTTTTTATGAATGTTCTAGACTCTCACTCCTCCCCCACATCTCTCTCTTGGTCCTCCAAACCCAGCATAAATGGCACTCCTTCAGGGAAATCTGGACTTGGGGTTTTCCAAGTTCCGCTCAGAGCAGCAAAAGGAATGCATTCTTCAAAGCCCTCACCATATCTGCAGTGACTCATACTGACTTGCAGTTATGCAAGGCCCATTGCACCTGCCCAGCTATAGGTGTTGTGACAACAGGGTTCTGGCCTGACACGTTCACAGGCATGTCCCATGCCTAGCACATTCCCTGACACATACAGCAGGAAGTCAGGACACAACTGTGTGGGCTGCATGGTACGTGGAAACTCCTGGGCTGGTATTTGAGGGCCCAGACATTGGGGCCTTGGCTGCCTCAGCAGCCTTCTCTCCAGTCAGACTTGGCCCCCAACTCCACACTCCGGATGGTCTCCCTGCCTCCCTGCCTCCCTGGTCCCCATCATTCCTCATTCCCCTCAGCCAGGCCACATCTGACCCTTCCTGAATGACCTGACCCTCATGTCTCCTGCAAGGCTTTCCTCAGAGCAGGTTCAAACTCAGGAAAAAGAGCCCAGAGCAGCAGCAGGCAGCAAAGGGCAGTGAGGACAGTGTGGGGTGGAAGGAGGCCCCAAGACAATGTTGGGATTTTTTCTCTTTACAGCATACTCCAAGCATCAAACAACTAATACATGTTCAATGTCAGGAAAAGAAACCTTAAAAAACATAATGAGCAAAAAGGGAAAATTATACTAAAAATCACTCACATTCCCGCCACACAGAGTAATCATTGTTAGCACTTTTCGTATATCATGTAGCCTTCCAGACCTTTTCTCGTGCAATGTGTATTTCTTAAAATGCAATTATACTGTTTTGTACTCTACTTTTTTCCAATAAGAAACAATATACTAAAGGTATTTAAGAGTCAACATACAAAATTACATCATCATTTTAGTGGCTACCTAACATTCTATTATAAGATGAACCACGGTTTTGTTATTCAGTCCCCTATTGTTGGACATTTAGATAGTTTTTAGTTTTTCTCTGGTATAAACAACACTGGCACAAACATCTGAAAAACTGGTATCTTTGTGCCCTTGTCTCATTATTTTTTGATGAATGATTCCCAGAAGTGAATTGCAAGGTCTACGATTCTATGTGCATTTTAAGGCTTCTAATGCATAGTGCAAATCTGGCCTATAAAATAGAGAACCAACCTCCAGGAGAAGCGGGCAGAGATGAAGCACAGGTTCAGGGGTGGAACAGTGGAGCTGACAGCAGTGGCATCACCCAGGGGAGGTGGTGCTGGCCGCTGGGCAGGATACTGGAGGCCCAAGGTTGCTTGGCACAGGGAGACTTTGGGGCAGCTGTGGACTGCTCACTCTGGGAGGACTCTGCTCAGGCCTTTTGTTTGGCAACCTTGACTTTCTTTGGTTCTGAAGCACTGGAGCCCTTGCCCACTGCAGGGGGCTCCCTTGTGAGCTCTTGTAGGGGAGAGAAAGTACAGTGAATTCGAATTCTCTCCATTCTTAGAAAATTATTCTAAAAAATGAGAGAGTTTTCTGGAAGCCTCCTTGCTCCTGAGAGGCCAATGGCACTTATGAACGTGGTGTGTCTTCTTGTGTCTGTTTGGGGTGTGGGGAAGGGTCTAGGCAAGGACCCTCTGGCCTGGGGACGTATGGACTGCTGTCGCTCTGTGGCTTCCACCCCAATCCCACTCCCGGGCGCCCCCTCCTCGAATCCAATCAGCTCACCAGTTTACCAGGAAGCAGCCAGAGACACTCCCCACCCCAAGGGGAAACACATCATGAAACTTGGTCCTGGCACCTTCTACCCCTTTCTGGGAAATCAAGGCACAGAGCCAGCTGCGTTTTGGAGCCACCTACCTGGTTCACGTCCCCACTCCCTCCTTTTACTAGCCAGGGGACTGGGGCAAGTTAATTCACCTCATTGAGCCTCAGATTGTCCATGAGGTTAGTATTATACCTTCCTGACAGGGTGGCTGAGGGGATTAAGTGAAACAATTTATGTAACGCTTGGCATAATGTCTGGAGCACGGTGAGCACTTTATTATTATTACTATTATTATCATTCACGCGACTGCCTTTTTGGCTGGAAGCACCAGTTTCTCTCTGAGAAGTCACAGGCGTTGCCACTTCCTGTGGAGAGCCAAAACCCCACTCTTCTGCAGGGCTTCTGCTCCCACTAAGCTTTTTACTAGAAGGCTGTCGTTACAGGAAATAACTCTTCATTTTCCCCGCCTCTGGCCTGATATCACAGTCTTCAGAAAAAGAGGATCTGCTCTGGAAATCAGAATAAAACAAGCAGGTAGGGCAGCATGGTGTAGTGTGTGTGCTTGGCTGGGTGTGTGAAGTGCCCTGTGGGTGTTGGTAGAGTGGGCTTGATTGTGGGTGCTTGAGGGGCAGCCCGTTCAGGGCTGTGACTGCAGGGAGTTTGAGGGAGTTTCTGAACACCCTTGGTCTGGGGGATGGGCAGTGGAATGCGGGATTTCTCAAGCTTTCTCCCTCACCCCAATACTGGGACGTGGCTCACCAGGGTCTTGGTGGGAAGGCTCTTCCTCCCTCCTTGGGTGGCAGGAAATAACCTCCCCAGCGCAGCCCAGTGCAGCTGTGGTTTGGTGAGATGCCAGGGCTGGAGTGCTGTGGAGGAAGTTTCCATTGTTTTTAACGTTTCATTTTCAGGCTGCACCCTGAGAGGCCGTCCTCAGTTGCTGGGAGCCCTTGTGCCAGGCCTTCTCTCCTTGTTGCCTTCCAGAAACAAGCTGCCGTCTGGGAGGCAGAAGGTAAGATCAGGAGAAGACCGGCCTGAGTTCCAAGGCTGAGGCCCCTGCAGAAGCTGCACAGGTGGGTGGCAACCTTCTGGCTGCCCTGCCCCTACCCTCTGAACTGTAGTTTTCAGCTTTGCTGACTAAGGTCCTTCTTGGGGTGGATTGTGGGGAGAGGGAAGCCCCGGTCCCCAAGGGTCCCCAGGTGGGTGGTACCTCACGGGACACTTTCAGGTCTAGGTCTGGGGTAGTTGCTGTCTTCTTTCTTTGCTACACCTGTGGTCTCACTGGGCTTGGGTGGGGTGTGTATGTGGAGCGCATGCATTTCTTTCTCCACCTGCTCTGTTTTCAACAAATCTCTCTTGGATCGGAGCTCTGGGATGCTGTATGCCCAGCCTGTCCCCTCGAGGCGCCTCCAAGAGCAATCTCTGGGTATGGCTGGGCACCAGGGAAACATAGAGCTGGGGCAAGTGCCCAGCCAGAGCCTCAGTCCCAGAACAATAGGAGAGTGAGGGGAACACAACCATGGATTTCTTGATATCCACAGATGCCCCACTCCAGTCTGCATCCATCCATCCCACGGCCCAGGGGTCACAGGGCCCAGAAAGCAGCCTTGGTCCTGCTAGGTGCCTGCCTGGTGGCCCTCTGGGGGCTGGGGGAGCTGCCAGACTACACTCTCCAGTGGCTGGTGCTCTACCTGGCCTCCCAGCAGATGGGGCTGCTGATCAAGGGGGTCTGCAATCTGGTCGAGGAGCTGAGCCACGTCCATTCCAGGTGACTCCCTGCAGTACCCATGGCGATTAGGCACCCAACATGTCTCAGTCCCTTGACCCCCAGCCCTGCCCCTCCTTGAATCTCTCTGGCTGAGCTGGGCTGGGGTCTGGAGCTTGGCTGTCACTTGCAGGTACCAAGGCAGCTACTGGAAGGCTGTGCGGGCCTGCCTGGGCTGCCCCATGCGCCGTGGGGCCCTGCTGCTGCTGTCCTGCTATTTCTACTTCTCCCTCCCAAACGTGGCTGGCCTGCCCTTCACTTGTATGCTTGCTCTCCTGGGCCTCTCACAGGCACTTAACATCCTCCTGGGCCTCCAGGTACGATACAAAGAGGTGAAGGGTCTGTTCAAGAGGAGGCGTGGCACATGTGACCTGCTCTGAGCTTAGTACTGGGAGTGGGACTAGTTTAGAGGCTGGTCCTTGGATGGAGCCTGTAATGGTCTGGGTTCAGCAGTGGCAGAGAATAGAGCCAAATGACAGCAGGTTGGGTAATCTTGGGGGGAGGAGGAGGAGGGTTCATGTTGTTCTTCATGGAGGCCCCCCAGCCCCACCCTGCTGTCCACAGGGCCTGGCCCAAGCAGAGATCTCTGCAATCTGTGAAAAAAGGAACTTCAATGTGGCTCATGGGCTGGCCTGGTCATATTATATTGGGTACCTGCGGCTGATCCTGCCAGGTGAGCCATCCTCTCTGCCCCCATTTCCAGATCTACAGGACAGACAGTAAGACACACAACCTTGTGTTTCCAGAACTCACTATATTTTCAAAGCATTTTCATGTCTAACAAACCATTTGATTCCCAAAACAATCTTGTAAGCGTGAAGCTGTTATTATTATGCCTGGTTGACAGGAAGAAATTTGGAGCTTAGGTCCATTAAGTGACTTGTCCCAAGTCACCCATGAATTCTTTCAATAAATATTTGCTGCATGCTGTATGCCCTTCACGCGCACTTTCTCTTTTAATTCACACCCTGTGAGGAAGGGATAATCATCACCCCTGTTTTCACAGCTATTCTGAGAGATACAGTGACCTGTCCAAAGTGACACAGCTAAGTTAGAGGAGGAGACAGGATTTGAACCCAGGCCTGTCCAGAGCCTGGACCCTTGACTACCCCACTGGGAGCCCACGGGTCGTGTCTCATTCCTCTGACTTGCTGGTCAAGGCCATGGTTCTTCCCTGTCTCATGGCTGCCTTCCCTTGACACCAGGGCTTCCTCTAGAGGCCTGGCTCAGGGCACGTGGGCCTGCTGGCATGTCACCTCCCAGGACTCTTCCTGCCTCTCAGAGCCCTGAAAGCTGTGGTGGGAAGGAGTGGGGCTGACAGAAATCTGGACAAAGGTCAAGTGAGGGAGAGAAAGGGGTGGTGGGAGTAGGTGGAGGGGCGGGGAGGATGCTCACATGCTCTTCCCGTCCTGGCCTCCCAGGCAATGTGAGTGGACTGGCCCCTCGGTTCTCTTGCACCCACACATTGAGGGGAACAATGATGTGGGTCTCTGTCCTGAGTTGGGTGGGAGACACAGTTGGTGGAAATGACTTCTTGGGCCTCTCCACCCCAGGGCTCCAGGCCCGGATCCAAATTTACAATCAGTTCCACAACAATGTGCTACGGGGCGCAGGAAGCCAACGGCTGCACATCCTCTTCCCGTTGGACTGTGGGGTGCCTGACGACCTGAGCATGGCTGACCCTAACATTCGATTCCTACACAAGCTGCCCCAGCAAAGTGCTGACCGTGCTGGCATCAAGGGCCGGGTTTACACCAACAGCATCTATGAGATTCTGGAGAATGGGCAGCCGGTGAGTGTGCAGGGAAGTGGGAATGCTGGGGAGGGGTCAGGCCTAGAGACCCAGAACTCTGGGCCCTGGCCAAGCCCTGATAAAAATTCACTGCCCTTCTCTGAGCCTCAGTTTCTCCAGTTGGTGCCAGGGCTGGGACCAATTGAGCTCTGAATGACGAAACTGACAAGTAACATTAATTGGGCACTTACTGCATGCCAGATGCTATTCCAGGTGCTTCATCTGACTACCTCACTGCATCCTCACCACCACCCTGTGGGGTAGGGACTGTTATAGCCCCTACTTTACAGAAGAGGAAACCGAGACTCAGAGAACCAGGGAGAAAGTGGACAATTTCTCCTTGAGTATACCATGCTCTTGACCATAAATCTGCCCTAGATGAAGGCCGTGAGAATGTGTGAAGGATTTCACGTGGGCTATGGGGAACCCAGCCAAGGCTGAACCCCAGAGCCCCATCCCCAGACTTGACTGCCAGCTGGAGCAGTTGACAGCCTAGCTCAGTGGGCCTTGCCCTGAGAATCTTAGGAGGAGGATCTGGGAAGGGTAAATTTAACGCAGCCCTGGCCCTGATTTAGGAGTGGGGTGTCAGAGGCAAAGGCCGACCAGACAGTATAGACCCCATCAGGTGGCCACCTCCCCTGACTCCATCCCTACAGATTGAGCAGTGGCACTGGGGTCCAGCGTCTGTCTGCCCGGCCCCTGGTTGAGTCTGGTCTTCCTTTTACCTCCTCCAGGCAGGCATCTGTATCCTGGAATATGCCACCCCCTTGCAGACCCTGTTTGCCATGTCACAGGATGGCCGAGCTGGCTTTAGCCGGGAGGACCGGCTTGAACAGGCCAAACTCTTCTGCCGGACACTTGAAGACATTCTGGCAGCTGTCCCTGAGTCTCAGGACAACTGCCACCTCATTGTCTACCAGGGTGAGGGGTTGATAGGCTTAAGGGCAGGAAAAGCTGGGGTCCCCAGGGTCTCCCAGGGGGTCAGCAGGAGATATGGCAGCACCACGCCCGGGTCTTCCCGAGTGGTCAGGGCATTCAAGCCCTGCCCCTTCCTCCCCTGGAAGGAAGAGGAGAGGTCCCATCTCCCCACCGTGGGATACCTGATTGCTTTCTGAGGTCTTTGGCTGTGGGTCCCGGGTGGAGTGTGAAGAGATGGGCTCTAGGGGCCTCTCACTTCATCTAGGGATGCTAGAAGAAGCAGATAGCCCCAGGCCAGGAGCCAAGAGACCAGGGCTGCAGCCTCAGCCATGCCACTCCCTTGCTCTGTGACCTTAGGCAGGTATCTGCCCCTCTCTGAGTATCATCTCTAAAAGAAAGAGGGTGGAATTCTCTTGTCTCTAAAACCACTGCTAGCTCTAGGATTTCATGAAACTCTAGCCCCAGTGGCTAGGAGTGGGGAGGAGGTGCAGGGAGGTGGGGGAGAGGGAGGGCTGGAGGATTCACCCAGCAAGTCCTCTGGGTGTGCTAGAGTGGGAATGTGTGAGGCCCTCACCCCACTCCCCACCCCTACCCTCGTTCCAGAACCGGCAGAGGGAAGCAGCTTCTCCTTGTCACAGGAGATTCTCCAGCACCTTCGGCAGGAGGAAAGGGAGGTTACCATGGGCAGCGTGGGGACCTCGGTGATGCCCGTTTCCTCCACACTGTCCCAAGAGCCTGAGCTCCTCATCAGTGGCATGGAACAGCCTCTCCCGCTCCGCTCGGATATCTTCTGAGGCCCAGGGTCACCTTCCCTGAGCCCCTGGCCATCCCCAAGACTCTGGATTGGAGGATTTCTTTCTTCAGCAGCTAGAGGCCTAGCAGAGCCATTTCCTCCCATAGAGGGCCTCTCAGAGAAGGTCCCTGAGTTTGACATCTCAAGATGAATCCTATGACCTTGGGCAAGTTGTTTCACCTCTCTGAGCCTCAGTGTCCTCATCTATGAAATGGGATTATAATCATTGCCCTACCTACCTCACAGGGTAGTTTTTGTGAGGACTATGGCTGTATGGGTTTTTTGTAAACTCTAAATGCCAGGTAAACTTAAAGGATCTTCCAGGTGTCTTCCATTGGACCCTCAGACCTACTCTCTACCTTTCCTCTGTCCTGGGATGGCTTCAATAGGCTCCCTTGCCCTCTGGCTTCTGGTCACATTCAGTCAATGGGAAGCCCCAGTGGGAGAAGGAGGGGAAGGGAAGGGTGAGCTTGGGTTATCTATTCCCCCAGGTCCCTCCCTGCAGTATCAAGGTCACTGTGGGCTCTCTCTAGACCTAAAGGACCCTTTCAGTAACCCTGTCTATCTCCAGGTCTCATTAACTTCCTCCTCCTCATGTCCCTTCAGTCCTGGCAGTGGTATTGGAGCCTCACTGATGCTCAGTCTGGAGCGCTCACTCTCACTTGTAATTTCCTTACACCTGCCCTTTCTAAATAGTCCCCTTTTTATTTTTATTTTTAAAAATTTTTTGGCCACACTATGCAGCATTTGGGATCTTAGTTCCCTGACCAGGGATTGAACCCACATCCCCTGCAGTGGAAGCTTGGAGTCTTAACCACTGAACCACCGGGGAAGTCCCTAAGTAGTCCCTTTTTTAAACACTCCTCAGATTATTTGAGTATGCCATCTTTTTCTGGCCAGACTGACTGATACAGGTGGTTGGCCATTATTATCTGCAATGTCCAAATCTGGTTGCACAGACACATTTCCTTACACGCCTCCTCATCCTAGTACAGGGCCATAGGGTGGTAGCTATCATTTCAGTGTAGACAGAGCCCACCAGCTGGGCTGAGGGTATAGAGCTGGGCAGCACCCCCGCTCCACCTGCCCTTTCAGTGCCCTTGTCTCCAGTGGGAGGCTTGGGGGACAGGGAGGGGCCTGAGGCAGCACACAGATGCCATGACGGTTACACACATGTGTCCTGGGCAAGGGGCTGCTCAAAGAAGCAGGAGCTAAATGTTTCCAGATGAGAGTCCCCTGGATAACGGGGGGAAGAGGGTTTGTGTGAGGTGATGGGATATACGCTGGGGACCTTGGACAACACAGCTGGCCACCTGCCATACTTTGTGCCATCACTGTTAGACCTGAGCCATTTCAACGACACCGTGGAGGCAAAATTGCCCCCATCTGGGAGGCCAGACGCCCATTTCTGCCACTTCCATCCATTCCACCCAAGACTTATTCCCTCCCTCCCACCTTTGTTTTTATCGCAAATGCTTTGTTTTTGTCGCAAATTTCTGAGTACAGTATTACTGTGGAAAAAAACTTCACACACAGACACATATTGGCCAGAAGCAACACACTGCTCCCAAGGATGACAGAGAGTAAAGAGAGAGCCAAGGGAGTGAAGGGGGAAAGTCTCCTCTCCTCCCCCACTGTGCCAGCCATTCTGCCCCTGAAGATCCCCCAGCTTCACATCAGTCATTCCAACACTTAAAAACCAGCCCAGAATTAAGGGTATCCCCAACATAACCTTTCCCTACCCATCCGGCCCCCAACATGGTGCTCAGACTATGGAGACTGATGGCCCCAGGTTCAAATCCTGATTCCACCACTTAGTACTTGTGTCCTCCTGGGTGACTTGATATCCCCAGCTGTAAATGGAGATAACAGTGGCTCCTCCTCCCAGGGCTTTTATGAGGAGTAAACAGTATAATATCCGTAGGTCCATGGATGAGTCTGGAGCCCAGCACATAGTGGGCCCACAAGAAGGAGCAACTATTAACATTAGAGCTGCCTCTTACCAGTCTCAGTGGAGGCAAGCCAGTTCTCTGCACACATTACAATCCCCGTCTCTGTTCCTCTTCATCTTCTGTTATTTCTCAGAGTCCTTGACTGTGCTGGGGTCTCACCGAGGACAGTCCCCAGGGTTGACTTGTTGCCCTGAGGTGTTCCCCAGAGTAAAGCACCCAGAAGTTCCTCCATAAATGTCTGTCTGCATGTTCTTGACTGCACATAAGTGAGGCTCAAAGGTGTCAGGGGAAGGGGTACCTTTCCAGAGAGCCACTGGGAGGCTCTGTTCTGCCTTCTTGGCCTCCTGCATCTTCCCAGCCTCCATGTCCCGCCCCCTGCAGGGATTCCCACCCCTTCCTCTCCCCAGACAAACTCCATGGAGCTCCTTTTCCTTTCCTGTTTTCCCACCAGCTGGAAGATTCTGGATCTGGGAAATGTCCTGGGGTAAATGCTAGGGTAGTTCTAACAGGCCAATGTGCACAGAAAGTGGGAGGTATTGAGAACCCCCACACACACCAGTTTCCTCTATCCCATCCTGGGAAGGCAAGATAGAGTCTTGCTCCAAGATAATGGGGGCAATTCAAAGACAATTTGGGGAGCTATGATTGGTGCTTGGGGCTTTTAAGGGCCTTGGAAGTTGTTGGCAAGACCTGGTCCCTGACAGCCAAAGGTAAAGGGTAACAGATTTTCCTTCCTTTCCTAAGTCTCAGAGAAGGCAGACCCCTGAGTTCTTTGCCTTGGCTCTCTGTGGCTGGCCCTCACAGGCTGTGGGGACGGGTCCTCTATCAGGAGCCTCTGACATCCCTGCACAGGGGTCGGGTGGGTGGTGGAATCTTCCAAGCTAGACTCACTTTGACACCAAAAGGGGAGGAGATGAGGAGTTGAGGAGGGAGTAGGAACTCAGAGAGGGAGGTTCAGTGGTCTGGTGGTCCCTGAAGAGGAGGGGGTAAGTTTGTAAGGACAAATTGGGCCCTGGGAATGCTCACAGCAGCATTCAAGCTTCTTTTATTTCTTTGGTCCACGACAGGGCTTTCTGTATAAATACTCTGCTGAGAGGGCAGCTCCAGCTAAGTCCATGTGTGCCCTTACGAAGCACTGATGCCCAGGCCCCAATTTGCTTTTGCACTAATTCTCTGTCCGGTTTCTTGTTCTGAGCCAGGTCAGGCCAACTTTCCAAAGTCTCCCTCCTACAGAAATGTGACTTCATCAATGCTGAACCTGGGCCCATCTGGCACAGGGCAGGAGTCAGAGCCAGGAGGTTCCTGCTGGGCATCTTCGTGACTGTCCTGACGGCCCAGCACTCGCCAGTGGGTGAGAGAGATGCCACCCTCTGGCTTTGGGGATGGTGGCTCTGTGGCGAGAGTGGCATGGCCCTTGTGTAGCCTTGGCCCACAGTGGACTGCCACCACGATACAGACTGCCAGCAAGACAAAGGCAGTGACAATGACAGTTAGCGGGGGCAGCCCGACCCCTTGAGGTGGTTCCCAGGCCCCGCCCAGCACCTCCGGAAGCTGCCTCTGGGGCACCTGCCCCGCTGAGCCGTTCACAGCTGCAGAAAGCCAGGGATGGTGGCCAGCCTGGGAGGGAAGCAGCAGACGGAGAGGGTGACATGGGTACGTACACACAGAAAAAGACCAAAATAGAAAGAGATAGACACCCAAAGGGAACTGAGAGAGAGAGAGAGAGAGAGAGACAAAGAAAGACAGAGAGACAGTAAAGACAGAGAGAGAAGAGACACAGAATCACAGAGATAAACACACATAACAATAGAGAGAATGAAAGAAAAAGACAGAGGGGGGATACAGAGAGAATGAGAAAGATACAAAGAGAGAGACAGAAAGAAAAAGAGAGAGATGAAGAGACGGAAGTGAAGATAGATGCAGAGAGACAGAGGGGGAAAAAAAACAGAGATAAGGCAACAAGGTCATTCGGAAAGGGACAAAGAGAGGGGCTTTATTACAGGCTGGCATATAAAGTTTGCCTCCCCACCCCCCCAAATCCCCTGCCAAGTCCCCTCCCACTGCTCTCTCTTCCCAGGTCCTCAGGAAAACTCCTAAATAGATCTTATGTCCTGGGTCAGGAATCTTAGCACACTATGGGCTGCTGTCCCATGTCCTGGCCAGGGGGCAGTGAACAGCTATTCCTTAAAGTCCCAGGAAAAAGGAGTCATTTTGTCCAGCATCTTACGTTCCCACTACTCTCCACATACACAGTAGGGAGAGGGGTGTACCCCGGGGAGAGGGAGAGAGGAAGAGGAGGCATGAACCCCAGAGGCTTGGAGTGAGGCAAGAGCTATACCCCAAAACACCCTGCTCAGAATCAGGTTCAGGGGCCTGGAGGGGAGGGAATGCCCAGTGTGGATTCCTGGCTTTGTCCAAGATGGACTGAGGAGACCCCACGCCAACCTCTGTTCTCTTTCAGGGTCTTCTACCAAAAGCTGGGGGTCACTATCCCTACCTCTGTCTGTCTCTATCCTGCTAAGTATTGAGAGGGGGTTGGGGGGATTACCATCAAGGTAGCAAACCTCCATATTGTAAGCCCCAGAGCTGACGAAGTTATCACAGGCTCAAGAAACTATCTCCTTAGTCTTCTCTTCCCCAGCTGGACCTTGAGGAGCAGACCCTTGAGGTGGATCTCCTCCCCTAACCCTGAACCCTCAGCCTGGCCATCCCCATGGGTAGGCACCTGGGGTCCAGGAAGGGCTGGCCAGAACAAACCCACTCCCTTTAGTTCCTGAGTCACACTGTCCACCCCATCCCTCCCCAGTACCTGTCCCTCGGCATCTGGAAAGCTCAATACCTACGTCCCCACCCTGCTTGAAAGTCAGAGCTCTCTGGGGCCCAGGCCACAGAGCTCCCAGGCCAGGCGGTGGGGAAGCAGCTCCGGATGTACAGGGGAAAAAGGGAAGCACAGGCTGGTGAAAGGCTTGGGGCCCCTGGGGAGAGTCTCACCAGCGTGGCGGGAGGGGGTGAGCTGAGAATCTACCTGATGCATTGTCCGGCTGTGCAAGGCTCCCTCGGGACTGGCGGCCAGCCGGGCAAAGGAGAGCCTGCCTCCCCAGCTCGGTCCCTACCCGGAGCTGCCACGTCTATGGGGCTTACGGGGCACACACCCTCTGCACGCGCAGCCTCAACGCTCTCTCCTGCGCTTTTACTTCCTCGAACATCTGGGCTACCCTGAGCCCAGCCCTCAACTCTGACAGTGCTTTGATCTTACTCCTTGGCACCTCCTTTCATGCCCCCTGCCAGCTTCAGAAGCCTAGGTCTGCCTGCCTGTACCTCCTCCACGAGATCCCAGGCACTTAGCCAGCGCCTTAATCCCACCCCGCCCCCCACCAGGACTTGCCTGCTCTCTATCCCAACTGATTCCTTGAAGTCATTATCTTTGATGTTTTTTAAAAACGCGATTTCTCAAACACACTGGAAAGTGCAGACTATAATACACTAAATCTCTCTGGCCCAACCACTAGTTCTGTTCATCTCAATAGTCTGTCACATTGATTTCAAAACATTTTAAGGACTAAAACATTACAAATAAAATAGAAACCCCGCTCCCTGACCTCTCCCCTCCTTCTCACTGTAGGGATAAACATCTTGTTGAATTTGACATTTATCATTCCCATGTAAGGCATTCTTTTCTCTTTGGGTTCTTTGACTTTCACAAATATAAATTCTGGTATGTCTCTTTGCACTTGTCTATAACTTCATTTGTGAATGTGTGTGCTTTAATGCATCCAAGACACAAAAAGTGCCCACCAGTCTCTCCTCTCCCCGGAGACAGTTTATAAAGATAATTTTGGGTTCCCAACTAACTCCATGGGACCAGCCATCCCTCAGTCTGTCCCTTGCTGTGCATGCACCACCCTCTATTCCAGTCTGGAGACCAGGAGACCCCCCAGGAACTCCCCTCACCCAGTGATTTGATCCCAGGAAGTAAGATGTAGCCTCCTGATTCCTTGTCTCTCAGCCCAGCTGCTACACACCCTAACGTTTAGGGACCCCACTCAGACCTCCAAGCTTGCTTAAGCTGCTGGTCATTGGGCTGCTGACTTGGCCTGCAGAGTGAGTGCAACTGGCTGGCTGGATGCTAAGGACAGGGTGCTGCTGGAGCACAGGGAACACCTGACCCCAACGTGAGGGGAGGGCTGAGGGAGGGATGCTTAGAACGTGGTCCTCTTGTTTTTCTATTCAGAATAACAGTAATGTTTGTAAGGTCTCCCTGAAAGATGTAAGGAGTCCCATCTGCATCCGGAGCCCTGAGGAGGGAGAGGCATGTAGAGGATTCAGTCTACAGAGGGTGGGCGGCCGGTGGGCCGAGCTGTAGGGCTCAATGAAACAGAGTTACACTCCAAGAAAACCTCCAGGTGGTGTACGGAGGGACCGATGGATCCCCACGGAGGGGAAGAGAGGGGGCACGGGGCCAGGTTGCCATCGCTGGCTTTTGGGCACAGGTCCTGGAGGAGACCACGGTGGCCCTAGCCCAGGCCACGAGGAGCCCGGGCGCAGGCGTGGCTGTTTCAGCCTTACATCCTCAACTGGGCTGCCGGGCTGAGCAGGGCCCCTGGAGCCAGTCCCAATCTGTTTCCTTCTATTCTTTGACAGGAAGCTCTGGAGAGTCAGCCCCCACCCCCATCCCGCCCCAGCACTCCCTCTCTCTTTTCCACTATGGACAGAGCCCTCCGCACAGAGGCTGCCTGCCTGCCGCCGACCCAGCTGACATGGGGAGCGTCGGAGAAACGCAGCTGTGCTGGGCCATCCTGGGCTTCCTCCTGCTCCAAGGTAAGAGGCACCTGCCACTGTCCTTCAGCAGCTCCTCTCCTGCGGCCGGCAGTCCTGGGCGCCTGTCTCTCCTTCAGGACACACACCACACAGGCTCTGCATCCAGGGCTTCGCTCACCCGGAGGGAAATTCCAGAGCCTTTTTGTGAAGGGGACCACTTGGCTTGGGAGCTGGTCATTCCCAGGCAGCGGTAAAATAGAGGTATGGTTAGACTCTTTTGTGGGACATTTTCCAGGGTGAACTGGGGCCCCCGGAGAGGCTGGCCCCCTGAAATGTGGGAGGTGACTGTCTTGGTGTGAGGCTGAGGCTGGAAAGCTCCTTCCAGGGTGTCCTAGCACAAAACTGTCTGTACCTTGGCTTTACAGGTGATCTTTTTTCTTCTTTCATATGAGGAGTAACAACCTGGGATTTCCAAATATTGACTTTATGCTCAAATCACAGCAAGAGGGACTCAGGTTAGATACAAAGAACCATTTGCCAAAGAAGATGTACACATTTCATCTAGGAGGCCAGATGAAATGACCCCCAGAGGAAATGACTTGGGAACAACACCTCTCAGATAGAGCTCTGCTAGCTGTTGTGAAGCAGCTCATAAGGGGTCCTCTAATTAGGGAGCGGTTTCTGGGAAACATGAGAAATCCAGGAGATTCTGACTCACAGGGCAGAAACTTCCCTTCGGTCATCCCTTCCCCACCCCCACCTCACCCTCCACAGGTCCTCTGTGGAGGATTTATGAGCATGTGCTCAAAGCGGCAGAAGGGGGTTCAAGAGTATTTGGATGGGGAGGGAGGATGGCGGTTTCTTGGCGGTGGGTGAGAGGGCCCAAGTTCCCCAATGCTCTGTCTCCTGGAGAGGTCAGACATTTTTCTAAAAGCCCAAGGACTGGGGATAAAACTCTGATTGTCCCATTCCTATTCCCCCACCCCCTCCCGGGAGGATAGAGTCACACATCTGATCTGGGGCTGGGGGACTAGGCTATCGTAGAAACCTCAGAAATGGCAGAGGAGGAGATTAAAAGGTGAGACCCACGAGGGGACATTTTCACAAACCTAGGCTTGTCCCAGCTTCCCTACCTGCCGTCCTGTCCCAGCCAAGCCCCAGGGTTAGGAATGTCCTGAGTGATTCTACCTGAGCTACAATCACCCTTGAGTATCCTAGCCGCTCATCCCAGGATCTCACAGCCCTCGCTGTTTCCTTCTTTTGGTGGACTGGGGAATCTTTTTGAGGATATTCAGGCCCACAAAGAGACGTGACTGTGGAGACACAGATTCAGGGCAGACTTGAAACTTGGAGGATTGGAGAGAAGGGGGCAAAATTTTAAATGTTTAGAATTTCTTGAGCATGAACTGTCAGGCCCTGTGTTAAGTGCTTTATGTGCCTTTTCTTATCCTCACAATGACTTTTGGGCTACTAAAATCACTTGCATTTTAAAGAAGAGAAAACTGAGGCCCAGGTCAGACAGTAAGCGACAGAGTCAGGGCTTGAACTCAAGACCGCCAGACTCCTAAATCTGTGAGTTTAACTACTAAACTATGCTGCTGAGGAAAACAGTGTGGTGGTGGTGAAGAGGGGGAAGAGAGAGGCTGGCAGGGAGTGAAGCAGGTAGGGATTAGGGAGGGGAGACAGGAAAGTAAGATATCCCTGTGCCTAGTGGTCAGAGGCAGACCGGCCTATAGAAACAGATGCTCCCCAAGTCCCTCCTCTACTCACAGAGGAATCCACTGTTGACAAACTGTTCCGGTAGGGGGAGGGGAGACAGGAGACAAAGAGAGAGCAGGCCACTGGGACTCAGAGCTTGTGACTTTGGAACTCCTTCTAAGACACTAGTTTTGCTTCTAGATAAACGCAGGAAGGCAGTGAACTGTGTCTTCCCACTAAAAACTAGTTATCACCTTATAGAACAAAGATGGTACCTTAGATATGTTTGATCAATAACTGCTAGATTTTTTTTTTTTTTTTAAGACATGCCTCAGATTGAAAAATGTTCACCCAGGGTGATTCCCCAGCTGGGAAGAGTTCTCTCTATGCTGGGGCACCTAGAGGTTTTAACTCCCCTCTTGACGGCCCCACCCAAGGAGGGAATGGGGCTATGAGAGATGGTGACCTGGAAAAACACAGCCCTGGCTTTGGGCAAGCTTGGGCTTGGAAGCAATTAATTCCACACTATCCAAGTGATAGCACCATGGAGGAAGGCAGTGGCTGAAGAAAATAAACTAGTGGGCTGCCCCAGGCTGGGCAGGTCCCTGGCCCTCAGCAGCCTCTGTTCACCGGGGCCTGGGCCCCCAGCCCAGCTAGTGGAGGACGGGAACCCAGCTGGGCGGCTCCACTTCCCCACGTTGTTTTCCTTTCACATTGTTCACAGGTTTCAAGAATGATTTCATTGTGGAAAATAAGCAAACACAACCTGACCTTTCAGATCCCATACACACAGGGGACACGTATATGGACACACAGCACACAGGCCCATCTGCCTGGAGGTCTGCAGGCACACTCATGCACACACACAAAGGAGAACGAGGCCTTGTGACTGGGGCCTCCTGATAATTGCCTCTTCCCTGGGTTTGGCTAACAGTGACCATTTCTGAAGTAGCCTCTATCTGTTAGAGTAAACTGGTGGCTCGTTCTAGAATTTCCTTGCCTCCTGTATGTACCTCAGAACTTGCTTCCTGTGTAGGCCCTTACCTCCAGCTGGAGGGGCACAGAGACAGCCCAGGTACCAACCCCAATCCCTCACCTCATCTTATTCACCACATCTTTCCATCCCCTTCCCTTGGGGCAAGACCAGGATGACAGTATTCACAGAAAAGGGGTGGCTCCATGGTAGTGTAGTGAGAACATTAGCTAGAGAGCTGGAGTTCTGGGTCTTTGTCTAGACGTGGCAGGTCACTGGCCCTCTGTCCTTGGACGTATCACTACTTTGGAATAACCTTCCCCTGCCCTTGTGTCAGGTTGGTATATAACCCATGTGGGACTGAAGAGACAGGAAAGGACTCTAGGACAATGAACCATGAGGTGCTGGTGATGGTGTGATTGAGTCACAGTCTCAGAGGAAGCCAGCGCCGTGAGCTGGAGTCACATCCTCTAGCCTACTGCCAAGGGTGTCTGCCTTCTTGCGTGGGAGGCTGGAAGCCAAAAGGCCTGGGTTCTTCTCCGGGGAGGCTCACCAAGCTAGTCTACGTGTTCTGCTTTCTCTTGCAGGCCACAACTCCCTGCCTGCGACAACTAGCCCTCAGGGTAAGACCAAAGACACAGGGCCTACTCCAGCATTCTGGCCTGGGAGCTGAGGAAAAGTGGAAAAAGCTCCAGGAAAGAGTTCCTGTTTGGCACTAATCTTTCACATGCCTTGAGAGAGGAGAGAGATGACAGGTTGGGGTGTGGGGTGGGGGAGGAAGAAAGACTAGAAAACACCAGCTTAGCAAAGGAGAGAGGCAGATGGAGCAATAGGAGGCAGCGGACCCTCAGTCTCAGATGATCTGTTTCAGGAAACTTCAGCAGTCATAGTCCAACCACAGAGCCAACTTCCCCCCAGACAGGTGAGTGAGTGTGGTTGCCTAGGGGCCAAGCCCTGTCCCTTGCCCAGCCCTTTAGATCTGCTTGGAGCCCAAGGGTTCTCGGGTGGGCTAGGGAGTGTGGTGTCACCAAACCTGCCCCACCTCCAGCTGCCCTCCACTTGTACTTGCAGGAGACGGTCCTTCCGCAGAGCCCAACTACTCCAGCCCTCTGTCCAGCACCAGCATCCCAGGTACTCTGCCACTCAGATTACAGATGCCATCCAGGGAGGGTCCAGCGAGGAGGCAGACACAGTTTCTGCTCTAAAGGACAATACAGATAAGTGGAGGACCAGACAAGCAAATAGGACCTCATATTGACAGTTACAAAGCGGGGTGAGAAGGGCCATGATGAGCGTAAGCCGAAGGTGCTATGGGAACCCGGGCAACATTAGCCACTTCAGACTTGGGGGCCAGACATCCCAGAGTGAGTGATCTCTGAAGCTGAGGCCCAAAAAGGAGTTAATCAGATGAAGACTGTGGGGTGGAGGGTGGTAGGGCATATCCCAGGGAGAGGGAACTGCACAGGTAAAAGCCCAGAGGAACGGAAGGCAGACTTGGGGCTAAAGAGCTTCCCTGCGCACATGCTGGTCGAGGCCCTAAGCAGGCCACGCATGCTTCCTAATCTGAAGCAGCTCCAGAGAAGCCCTCACAGGTCTCCATGGAAGCCAGTAAACCCATGACTCTGAGTTCAAGCACCGCGGCCGGTCACCCCTGTCCTTGCTGGGACTGACTTGGTCCCAGCCACAGAAGCACACGTTAGGACTCCATGAGTACCTGAGACTGGGGGTGAAAAACCCTGGGTCATGTCTGACTGGGTTCCTTCTTCCCGCCTCGGGAAGCCCAGGTCCTGCCCCACAGTGAGGGTTCTCAAGGCCAGGATCCACACCAGTGGTACCCTGCTCTGGGAGAGAAGTAGAGAGGCTTGGGATTGGGGGGAAGTGGAGACAGGAACTGGTCTCAGTGAAGGTTAAAGGAGCCTGGACTCAGGACTGATAAAGACATAGAACGGGTAAGCCGAGGGTAGGAGAACCCAAAATGTTGGAAAGGGAGGCAGAAAAGGCGGGAAAGGGCTACACGCGTCTCAGGGCAGGTTGGCCTTCACCCAGCAGCATGGGAGAAAACTAGGAGGGGGTGGACACCCTCCATCTGGGCCCTCCTGTTTCATGGTGCAGGCACAGGTGTCCCAAGCAGCAGCAAGAGCAGTGACAGTACAAGCAGAGGTACGTCCTGTCTGTGCTCACAGTGAAGAGCACCCTGACCCTTTCTCTCATCCCAGCCCTCGGCTCTGGGGCTTTTCTACACTTCCAGACTTATTTAGGAGTTGGGTGAGGATAAGGAGGCGGAATAGCAATCAGGCCTGCAGTAAATGTGTTGAAGCGGGGCAGAGATGGGCGACCATACCGTTTTTTAAGAGCACCAGAAACTTGTGCCCATTAACTGGCAGCCTGGCTTGTTAGGTCAGTGCCTGGGGACAAACATCTGATGCCCTTCCTTCCTTCCGCCTCAACCTTTGGCAAAACACAGATGGCTCCCCCTTGCCCGGTCTGGCTCCCTATCTCTGCAGCATAAATCCCTTTCCTCTGGACCCCACGGGTGTGGTGGGAAGAGCATAATGAGAGAAGCATCCTGAATTTTCTGAAGTCCTCTGGAACTAGGAACACGAGCAACCAGCAATGCTCTTCACGTGATTCCACATCACCCAGTTCTGAAGGGTGGGAGGAAGTCTTTTTGGTAGGGCATGAGTTCTCTCTGCAGTCCTCTAACTGGGGGAAGTGGGAGGGGACCAGCTTTCTCACATAGACCGCATCAGTCCCTTCGCTGATACCCCCATCCCTACTCCCTTTTAGACACCTCTCACAATGTTACGTCCAAATTACCCACCATGAATTTGAGGACGAGAGAAGACTCGACCGTCCTGCCCAGCCCCACGTCAGAGACAGTGCTCACTGTGGCTGCATTCGGTGAGAGGGAGGAGAAGGTGGGGGGTGGCAGGGGACCTCACGCCTGAGCTGACTTGGACTCTAACACTCAAGTTCAAATCTTGTCCATTTGGTTTAGGAGGGTTTGGCTGACGAGGAAGATGCTGGCGGGAAGGAGCCTCCGCTGGCCCTCCCCTCCGCTCTTCTGGACCCCAATGGGCTCCATGTTCTTAAGGGAGGATGGGGGTAGGGCTGTGGAGCCAGAAATAGCAGGCTGAGAGCTCATTCATTCAACAGAGAAGGGGAATTAACTTTCCTCCCAGAGCCTGTCTACACAGCACTTAGCTGGGAAGGGAATTTGGACTCCTGTTGCCCTCTTCTGTCCTGTCCTCTGCTTCTCCTTCACCCCATCCTCTTCCCTATTCAGGTGTTATCAGCTTCATTGCCATCCTGGTGGTTGTGGTGATCGTCCTGGTCAGTGTGGTCAGTCTAAGGTTTAAGTGTCGGAAGAACAAGGAGTCTGAAGGTACATGCCCTGACCCTCAGGGCCCCCTTTGCCTCTCTTTGATGAGGGACCCAGAGCTAGATTCTGGAACTGACACCCAACCTGGAGTTGAGGGAAGGAATGGCACCACTAGGGGAAATGGGAGGGTCCACTGGGTGGGCTTTGAGGGGCAGCTTTGGCTTCTGAGTTACAGCCTGTGACCTCCAATCTGTGCCTTTGGATTTTTACAGATCCCCAGAAACCTGGGAGTTCGGGGCTCTCTGAAAGGTAAGACTGTCAGAGGTATAAGGGAAGAATCATCTACTGACCTCTTACTCCCCCATTCCAAGAGGGACCAACACTTCCTGCCTTCACACACACACACACACACACACAGAATCCTGACAGCCTCACCGAGACCAGGGCTCGGGCAGGTGATGGACTGGAACGCTTCAGCCCCAAGGCTAAGTCTTTATAACCCCTTCGTGAAAAGTGCAGGAATTCGGATTCTGATATACTCCTTAAACAAGAAGGTACTTATTTAAGGAACCACTTGTTGAACACCTTATATGTGCCAAGCACTATGGTAGAAATTTTTGTAATATCTCAAATTCTTAGAGGAGTTCTTCAAGGCAGATATTACTGCATTTTACACATTTAAAAAATTAAGACTTAGGAGAGGTTATAACTTGGTCAAGATCACACAAGTAGTAGGTAGTTTGCAAAACTAAGATTTTTTTTTTTTTTTTTTGCGGTACGCGGGCCTCTCACCGCTGTGGCCTCTTCCTGCCGCGGAGCACAGGTTCCGGACGCGCAGGCTCAGCGGCCATGGCCCACGGGCCTAGCCGCTCCACGGCATGCGGGATCCTCCCAGACCGGGGCACGAACCCGTGTCCCTTGCATCAGCAGGCGGACTCTCAACCACTGCACCACCAGGGAAGCCCACAAAACTAAGATTTAAACACAAGTCTTTGGGGCTTCAAAGCACACACTCATTTCATTATAGTCCACCAACAAAATAAAGGTTTCACAACCCCCAATTCCTTGACCCCCATTGCCCTATGGCTCCTTCTGTCTATAACCCATGTTCCCTTCCTTCCCCAGCTGCTCCACAGCCAATGGAGAGAAAGACAGCATCACCCTCATCTCCATGAAGAACATCAACATGAATAACAGCAAAGGATGCCCCTCAGCAGAGAAGGTGCATTTTTCCTGGTTCCTTCCTCCCTTCTCCCTCCTCCTCCTCCTTTCAGGCTCCACTTCCTTAACCAGAAAGGAGATACTTTCAAAGATCCAGGCTCTTCTCTCCTCTTCCCTACCCCACCACTCCCGGTTAACTTCATCCATCCTCATTATGTATTTATTTTGCAGGTTCTTTAAAAGCAACCTTGGGTCCCTGTGGATCTGACGATGATGCAGCTTCCCTGTGACTGTAAGAAGGAAGGCGATGGGATGGGTAGAGGCAATAAACTAGATATAAGTTATTTTATTGTTTCACATCTACTCCCAGATCTAAAGGACATTAGCATTCCTCCAGATCTGGGAGCAAGCTGCCAGCATGAGAGACTCTTTCCCACATGGACTGTCACCCTAGAAGCACAGCATGCTCCTCCCACCATCTCAAAGTCACAGGGAGGAGGAGTCTATAGGGCCAGAGCAAGGAAAATGACAGCGAATTGGTCCTTTCTATTTTGCATTAAAATTATTTTCTAGCCTGCAGTATAATTTCTTTTAAGGTCTATGTTCCCATGGGTATTTCTTAACAGAGTGTTTTAGCAGCTCTGGGGCCTCCTTTTGTAGGTAAGGCATGTGTGCAAGTTTCTACCCCCGTGGGGAGCTCTCTGAGAAACCTGGGAGGTGGAGAGAACTTTTTGTCAGGTCTGCCTTGTTTCACCTGGTTTATTAAGTAGTGACGAGGACTAATCACTCCAATAGAAGGGAGAGAAAAGGAGCTGTAAACAGTGATCACTGTCACCAGTAAAGAAGTTTTAAGTCTGGAGAGTGAGAACATGGGACACACAACGCATTCTGATTAGAAAACTCCGGTGACAATGGGTTTCCCTGGTGGCGCAGTGGTTGAGAGTCCGCCTGCCAATTCAGGGGACACGGATTCGTGCCCCGGTCCGGGAAGATCCCACATGCCGCAGAGTGGCTAGGCCTGTGAGCCGTGGCCACTGGGCCTGCACAGAGCCTGTGCTCCGCAACGGGAGAGGCCACAACAATGAGAGGCCCGCGTACCGCAGCAAAAAAGAAAAGAAAAGAAAAGAAAACTCCGGTGATGAGAGCTGAATAATATAAGGGCAAATGTCCTCTGCCTGCCCCAGGTAGACTTGCCTCATTTTGGTCCTAGCTGTGGGAATAGCACTGGAAAGGTTTGGAGCGAGGATAGATCTGTGACTTCGTAAACCCAAATCCACTCCCTTTGCCCCACACAACTATGATTTTTGTGTCCAAGACAGAGAATAATGTCTCACAAACACTGTAAACTTGTTTCAAGAGAATAAGAATGCAGTTACCTTAGTCATCTCTACCATGACACTGGTTTGGAAATGAATCTTGGTTGGGGAGAGTCAATGGAAGAGTCATCTGGATATGTCTGCATGGAGTGCTACAGGCATCTGGTTGATGGCGGTTTAGAACATAGATTACCCATTCTGAAGGAACCATATGCTATTTTTTTCTGGATTTAGACTCTGCAAGGAGAGAGAATGCTTAGAACAGAAAGTTTCACTCTACTTGTCTCAGTGAAACTATTAAAGTGGCCTGAAGAAACCTACTTGATTCTAAAATCGTCTAGGGCAGAGGATTTTATAACCTGCTCATGTCTGTAACTCCTATGTGGTACACTGTGCTCAGCACATCAGAGGTCATGACAACTGGATCTTAAGTGCAGGAAATCTAGTCAAAAGGCTGGGCTCTGCCACAGACTTGTAGCTTGATTTTGGCGAAATCATCCCAATCTCTGAGCCTATTTTCTTACTTTTAAAATGAGGTACCTGGCCTTCACTATCTTTTGGGGTTCTTATATTTTACAGTTCTATAAACTCTAGATGTAAGAAAAAACGAACACAATCTTTTAAGTAGAGATCACTCTGGGTGGGAGCCAGAAACAAGTCTTGGGTGACTCTGGGACTTAGATTCTCTGGACTTAGATTTTCCTGCGCGTTCATGTGTATTAATGTGGAACAACGATCCCAACCTGGCCCTGTCTCTCTCACAGGCTACTTGGTAGGTAAAATGGAATAGTAAACGTGGAGACACTTGGGAAGTAAAAGTACTAGCTGGCAATTGCAGCAGACAACATGGAGTACCACCACCCAGGTTCCACTTCAGGATCAAGACCCTTGATCTTGAATTGCTGGGAGTGTTGGCTGCTGAGGGCTCATAGCTGACTGATGACCAGTTGATGGGGCGGGGAGGTAGGGATGAAGACCTGGACCCCTTGCCTCAATTTCTCCCTCTGCTTAATCCTGCTTCCCTTATCCCTCACAACTGTAGTTCCAGGAGCACTCACCAATAAACCTTCAGCATGCAAATCCCAGAGACTCTATTTCCTGGAGTACCCAACCTATGACAGCAAGACTATAGCATTTTAAAAAATAATTCAGATATATTTTATTTAAGCCACAATGCAAAAAACATATGACTTCCAAGCTAGTTCCAGCACAAAAATCCATCACTGGGACAGAACTCTGCAGGTGACCTAACAATGTCTAGAAGTTCTGGATTCTGTTTGAATTGTTATTGTCATTCTGACTGCGTGGGTACTTAGTTCAGCTGCTTATCATGCTGGACTAATTAGGTCAAGGACATGGACTTCATTCTAAGTAAGTTTACGTCTTCAGTATAAGGCCACAAACTTCCCCCTGACTCTGGACAGTGTCCTGCAAATATGAGCTGTTAGTCCTAAGGTATTTATATATGGGAGAGATGGGGTGAACTTGTATTAATATGAGATTGAAAGGCTTTTACCCTGAAACTGACATTGCAATACCACATTAGCCATGTTGATTTTCCCGTTGCCAAGTAACTACCCTCTGGGAAGGGGTTGAGGATGAATTCACTTAATGCTGAATTCCGCTCTCTAGTAAATTATATTAGACAGGGTTCGGCTGGAGGATCCTACTACTTATGTAAATACAAGACCCCACCTCTGACAGGAAATCCAAGTATATATAGCCTTTCCCTGCAGCTTCCCTGAGACCACATCTCTTCCTTTATGTCTAGACAACAGGATGGTGGCCATTTAGAAGACGGCTTCCTCCCTATTCTAACACAGAACTAAAGGGCCCCAAAGCAGGAACGGGTGGCAGGCGTGGGCTGGTTGCTGTGTGTTCTTCCCTTGCTTCTCCCCTCATCCTATGCTGGGGGGTGCAACCAACAAGCCAGCTCAGGAGCACAGGCCCAGTTGAATAGAGGGATCATTTACTCAGTATCTTTCTTCCAGGGCTGGATGGGGCAGCAACTCAATCATATAGGGCACATGGCAAACCTCAGTATCACCAGAAAAAATTCACTACAGTTTAACAAGTTTTTCTAAAAGTGAGAAGAGAAAACTGATAGAAATTCGAGGCTGTCTCTAGGTAAAATGGTTTAGCAGGTAAAGAGTCACTGCAGGGTCCCCAGCCTAGGTCTAGAACACAGTTTCCCAAAGCCAGGCTAGTACTACTCAATTCTATTTGAATCTGCTGGAAAACATTGTGTGCCTCTGCTCAGCAGTTTCCCCTGGGTCTGTGGATGTCCTTACCTCTTTGAATTTCTTTCTGCACCTACCTTCCTCTCTTTGAGAACTGCCAAGTTCTTGTCCTTTATTTCCTTCCCAGGTGCTCTCACTCTTCCTGCTGATTGCTTTCCCCTGGCACCTCTATCTGGAGGCTGTTGAGCCCACAGCTTCCACTTTTACCAAACACAGAGATTGAATTTGACAGTGGGAATTATTTTTGTTGCGTGGTTGGCACGCTTAAGCAAAAACTGGCACAAAAGTGTTCTAAGTGTTGAGGTTTGGAGTTCTAAGTTAGTCCTGGTGATATAGTCATAGAAAAATTTATCCAGAGGTGTTAATTGAGGTGTAAATGAGCTCTAGGATATTTGTGCATGGCAACACCTGAGAAGGTCGCAAGCTAAACCATTGTTTACTGATCTAGGAGTAAATGAGCCATCTAGAAGAGGAGGAAGTGAGGTTTCAGAGGATGATGGGAAAGGTTGTTGAGGTACCAGACATTTTCAAGAGGCCCCAGCTTCCCAAATCTTGTCCAGCATTCTTGAACCTGGACTCTACTCCTAAGTAGCCCCATAATTTGTAGCACCCCTTCTCAATCCAATTTCCCCTACAATGCTCTAGTACCCCCACTCTCAACCAGATACCTCTGACTTCATGGTACTCTGACATCTTCGAGTACCTCCAGACCTTAGCCCTATACCCCTGGACTTCAAGACATATTCCACCTTCCCCTGTACATCTTCTAGATCAGTCTGTCTAGCCTCCCTAAACCAAATACACTTCCTTCTTATATTCAACCACCTAAAGGATGTCCCTGATCAGACCCCTTGTCTGAAGAGCACAAGTGGCTTCTTCAGGACCCAGCCTTCTGGGAACACAGTGATGCTCATATATCCCAGGGCCATGACTACAGGGAAGGGATGGAACTGCATGCCACTGAAGGCATTCACCCTTTCAGTTTGTGTCTAGGGCTGTACATCTCCCCACTCCACTCCAACTACCTAAGTAACTCTTGGTTGATATCATAATTGACATAACTGATTTGGTCTTCCTGAGTAAGATCTCAATGAATTCTAGGTAATTTTTTATTTGGGGATGTACATGATCATTTCTCACTTTTGCAGACCTGATTTTTGGCCATCCCAATTCACCTGCAGGGATGAGTCAGTGACACCAGACCTATCCACCTATGAAGAATTCCTTTTATTCTTTGCTAGGTCCCATACAAACCTGGGTGGGGAAAAGCAGGAATATTTCATTTCCTTTTTACTAATCTCCTAGAGCCTGGTCCTTCAGAAAAGAAGGGAATGGGCCAAGGAAACGAATGGGGTGGAGGAGAGGAGAAAAGTCTCGGAGGGGCCCTGGAGTAGGATGGGATGAATGAAGGATAAGGAACAGCAAAGATAGGGGATCTAATGCCAGCTCCAATACCTGCCTTTTTCTTCTTTCTCTACCCCTGACTCCTATCGGTCCCTCTAATGAAGCTATGCCAGAGGAAACGCCCTCTAACCACATATATCTCTCACTTTCTTATTTTCTTGGTTCTCCCTAGGGTTAGGTTCGACATCACCAAAACCTGTCCAGGACCGAACATACACTTTGCACAGAACAGGCATCAGCTATATTTAAAAAGGACATCCCTAAGGATAAAAATAGTCATAATGCCACCCTCTAGCCCATAGTTTGCAATGCCTTTCCCAGGATGGATCTCATTGCGTCTCCCTGAACGTCCGAAGTGTTAGGCGGGGCCAAAGCCACTATCCCCACTCTACAAATGAGGAAAAGCGCGGCCCGCCGTGGCCGCAGGTGCAGACTGTGAGCCGCTAGCCATAAAGCAGTCAACTGGCAGCAAGGGTCGCGCCCCTTCACACCACTGCATCTGCGACTCCTGGCGCGATCCCTGCTGGGAATTGTAGTCCAATGACCCTCAGCTACTATGGATTGGACTACAATGACCAGCATGCCCCGCGCTTTTTGGCGCCCCCTTCCCTTTCAGCCTCGGGCGCGGGGGAGGCTCGGCAGACCTGCTGACTGGGAAGCGGTATGGCAGCGACGCTGGGCAGCGGGGAGCGCTGGACGGAAGGTATCAGGTCCTGGCCGGAGCGTGGGACAGGGCAGGGTCAGTTGAAATCAGGGATGGGGCTCCTGACGGCGCCTGAAGGGGCTGAGATCCTGGGCCTGAGATGAAGGATGGAGGTCTATGAGAAGATGCTGGGCCTGAGTAGGGTTCCTGGTGAGGAGGGAGACCTCCCAGGGCAGGGGGCTGGGATCCGGAAACTAGGAGCGCTGGCTCAAGCTGAGGACCCGGCCGGGTACCCAGAGTCACCCGTGACGACTTGTTGCCTCCGACCCCCAGCCCCGCCCCGGCCCGTGCCCCGCCCAGGGCCTGCAGCTGTCAGGCCCGCCTGCGCCGGGGTCAGCGGGGTGACGCGGTTTCCCGCAGCTTGCTTACCCGGTCCTTATCCTCGCCTCCAAACTGGGCTGCCTGACCCTCGGCCTGGGTTTGGTCTTGTCCCTGCATCCAGCATCAGGACGGATGGGCCAGCTTTTTCCATCCTACAGTCAGGCAAAGAGTACTGAGGCAGTGCCTATTATGTACTCTGCATTATGCTGATCCTGCAGCGGGATTTGACAGACATGGGCCCCGGAGCCCACAGAACTCTAAGTCTACTAAGGAAGTTTGACAGGTAAACAGTCAGTTACAAAACAGGGCCAGAATGTCCTGGGCTACACAGCAAGGTCGTAGGTTTGAGGGGCATACTGACTAGGCACTCAGCGTGGCCTGGGTGTCAGAGGCCTCATGAAGAAAGTGTTACGTATGATGACATGAAGGATGCGTTGGAGTTAGCCAGACCTACTTAGAGAATAGTTTTGCAGGCAGAGGGAACAGCATGTGCAAAGGCACAGAGAAAAGAGAAAGCATTGATGGTCTGAAGGGAGTTTGGTGTGGCTAGAGCATAGACTACAAAGGAAATTGTGTTGAGATTTGAGGCTGGAGAGACAGGCTGGGCCCATGATAAGAAATTTGGACACCGAGTAGTGGGTAGTCAGTAAGAGATGTTAAGCAGGAAAAAGGGTTTTTTAAATCTTACCCAGATCCTCCATACAGGACACGAGTACTCTGCCTTCTTTGACTATATTGCTATGGCCCTCTTTGTACTCTGCAGGCATTATGATTAATTAAATCCTCTCCTTTAAACTATATCCTCCTTGTGGTCAGGATTAGGTCTTATGCATATATCTCCTTGATCTATGTAGCCAAATGTATTGTACATATTAGTTTTATAACTGTCAGTTAAAAAATTGAACTCATTTCTACTTTAAATCTTAGTGGTGGGAGGCATTGTGACAAAAAATAATGTGTTATGATCAATTCACTTCTGACCATGGACCACAGAGAAATAGGCTTCCCCTGTGCTGCCCTAAAGCCAAGGTATTGGGCAGATGCCTCTTGAGCCCCTTTACTGGCTCTGAGTGAAGATTATTTGCTGACTGATGACTGTAGGTATGGTGGACATTATTATGCTTCATGTTTCTGGCATTAAAAGTTTTTCATGGTTGCCTCTGTATTGTTTTCTCAAGGAAGATGTTTCTTCAGCTTTGTATGGGTGTTTAGAAGTCAGCATGATGTCAGTAACCTGGGCCTCACACTCATTTGCCTACAGGCAGCCTCCCAGATAGCTAAGGCCAGTAGCAAAGTTGATTTGCAGGTCAGACTGAAGCCTCATGGAGGTGCGTTGCTTTGCAGCTTACATTGATGCAGTTAGAAGAAACAAATACCCAGAAGACAGACCTCCTGAAAGTCATGACCCCTGTGGTTGCTGTAACTGCAGGAAGGCACAAAAGGAAAAGAAGTCTGAGCATGAGTGGAATCAGACCCGACAGGGTGAGGGGAGTGCCACTTATACTGGGGAGCAGCTGCTTGGAGTACAAAGGTGAGCCTGTGGTGGGATTAAATGAGTGATTTTATGTACAGTGCCTGGCACAGATGATGTGTTATGTAAGTATTGACTGCTATTATTATTTTTATTACTGTTATTGAAGCACAATAGCTTCTTGACCTCAGAGGCAAGGCTAGGTGGAAGTGGAGTGTTAGGGTATAATCTGAAGTAACTGCCCTGCTTCTACTGTAAGAGAGACAGGAGAAACGAGCTTGACATAACAGACACCTGTACAACATTCTACCCAACAACAGTAGAACACACATTCTTCTCAAGTATACATGGAACATCATCCGGGATAGACCGTTAGGCCATAAAACAAGCCTTAATAAATTTAAAAGGATTAAAATCAAACACTGTATGTTCTTTGAAATTGACAACAGAAGAAAATTTGGGTAATTCACACATATGTGAAAATTAACATATTCCTAAATAACAAATAGGTCACAGAAGAAATCACAAGGAAAATTAGAAAATACTTTGAGATGAATGAAAATGAAAACACTTATAAAGCAACTACACTCCAATAAAAATTAATTTAAAAAATGAAAATACAACATACCAAAACATATAGGATGCAGCTAAGGCAATACTTAGAAGGAAATTTATAGCTATAAATGTTTATATTTTTTTTAAAAATCTCAAATCAATAACCTAATCTTCTAAAAAAAGAAGAACAAACTAAGTTCAAACAAGCAGAATGAAGGAAATAATATAGAGTGGAAGTAAATGAAATAGAGGATAGCAAAACAATAGAGTTCTACAAAACCAAAAGTTGGTTTTTTGAAAATATCAACAAAATTGACAAACTTTTAGCTAGACTGACCAAGCAAAAAAAGGGAGAAGACTCAAATAACTAAAATCAGGAGTAAAATAGGGGATATCACTACCAATCTTACAAAATAATGATTATGTAAGAGAATACTGTGAACAATTATATGTCAACAAATTAGATAACTTGAATGAAATGGTTAAATTCGATTTCCCAAAAGAAAAGCCCAGGCCCAGGTGACTTCACTGGTGAATTCTACCAAATGTCTGAAGACAAATTAACTAATCCTTCATTAACTATTTTAGAAAATACCAAAGAAGGGAATTCTTCCCAAGTCATTCTATGAGACCAGTATTATTACCCTGTAACCAAAAACAGACAAAGTCATCACAAGATGGATACAGATTTCTGCAACATATAAAAAGGATTATATATCTTGACCAAGTGAGATTTATCCTAGGAATCCAAGGTTGTTTAACACATGAAAATCAAAAAATGTAATACACCATATTAATAGAATAAAAGACAAAAGTCACATGATTGTTTCAATAGGTGCAGAAAAAGCTTTTGACAAAACCCTGCACTCTTTCATGATAACAGTATTCAACACACCAAGAATAGAGGGGAACTTCCTCAACCTGATAAAGGTCATCTTCAAAAAATCCACAGCTGGGACTTCCCTGGTAGTCCAGTGGTTAAGACTCTGCACTCCCAATGCAGGGAGTCAAGTTCGATCCCTGGTCAGGGAACTCGATCCTGCATGCTGCAACTAAAGATCCCGCATACCACAATGAAGATCCTGCATGCCTCAACTAAGACCTGGCACAGCCAAATAAATAGAATTTTTTTTTAAAAAAACCTCCTTAAATTAAAAAAAAAAATCCACAGCTAACATCATACTTAATGGTGAGTAATTTGATGCTTTCCAAGATCAAGAACAGGACAGGAACAAGATTCTAGCCACTTCTATTCAACATTGTACTAGGAGTTCAAGCCAGGGCAGTTAAGCAAAAAGAAGTAAAGAAAAGAAATAGAAGCCATTCAAATTGGAAAGAAGAAATAAAAGTATATTCACAAATTATATGATCTAGTATAGAAAATTTTAAGCAATACCCACACACACACAAACTATTAGGACTAATAAATTACTTCAGTAAAGTTCAGTATAAGATCAATGTACAAAAATTATTATTTTTCTATATGCTAAGAATGAACAATCTGAAAATGAAAACAATTTCATTTATAACAGCATCAAAAAGAATAAAATGCTTAGGAATAAATTTAATGAGAGAAATGTAAGATTTTACATTGTAAACGACAAACTTTATTAAAAGAAATTAAAGATGACCTAAATAAATGGGAAGATTGCCTGTATTCATGAATTGGAAGGCTTAATATTGGTAATATGGTAATAGTCCTCAAATTGATCTACAGATTTAACACAAATTAAAATTCCCTGCTACCTATCAAATTCCCTGCTACCCTTTTTTGCAGAAATTGACAACCTGATCCTAAAATTCATATGAAAATGCAAAGGACCCAGAGTAGCCAAAACAGTCTTGAAAAAGAAGTACAAAGTTGGAAGACTCACACTTCCCAATTTCAAAACCTACTACAAAGCTTCAGTAATGAAGACAGTGTGCACCAGCATAGGATAGGCATGTAGATCAATGGAATAGAATTGAGACTCCAGAGATAAACGCTTTTATTTATGGTTAATTGGTTTTTGACAAGAGTGCCAAGACAATTTAATGGGGGAAAGACTAGTCTTCAACAAATGTTGTTGCGACAACTGGATATCCACATGCGAAAAAATGAACTTGGACCCCTTCCTCACACAACAAAAATTAATTCGAAGACCTAAATGTAAGAGCTAAAACCATAAAAGTCTTAGAAGAAAACAAATGTAAAGCTTTGTGACATATGGATTAGGCAATGATTTCTTGTTGACACCCAAAGCCCAAGGGATAAAAGAAAAAATAGGCAAATTGGACTTCATCAAAATTAAAAACTTTTGTACTTCAAAAGATACCATCAAGAATGTGAAAAATCAACCCACAAAACAGGAAAAAATATTTTCAAATTATATATCTGATAAGGGAGAGAGGGAAAGAGAAAGGCAGGGGAGGATCTGCCATGGAAGGAGGGATCAGAAACTAGGGTGGGGAATCCATAGGATCCTCATGGGCAGCTCTTGGGGAAGGGCCCTGACCGACATTCCAGACCCTGCATTATAGTCCCAACTGTGTTACTGACTTACTATGAACTCTTCAACAAGGCTCTGGGTCTCTGCCTGCCTAACTGAATTGTGTGGTAGCAAAAAAATGGAGATACTTTAAATGCCCATCAGTAGGGAATGTACATACATCCATAAAATGCAAGAATATGCAGCTTTTTAAAAGAATGTGGTAGGTTTTTATTTTAAAGTATATAGTTGATTTACAATGTTGTGTTAGTTTCTGGTGTGCAGCAGTGTTATATGTAACTGAATATATATATATTCTTTTCCAGATTCTTTTCCACTGTAGGTTATTACAAGATACTAGTATAGTTCCCTGTGCTATACAGTAGGACCTTGTTGTTTATCTATTTTATATAAAGTAGTGTGTATCTGTTAATTATAAACTCCTGATTTAATTTATCCCCCTCCTCTCCACCCCCACCCCTGCTTTCCCCTTTAGTAACCATAAATTTGTTTTCTATGTCTGTGAGTCTGTATCTGTTTGGTAAATAAGTTCATCTGTGTTATTTTTTTAGATTCCACATATAAGTGACATCATATCTTATTTGTCTTTGTCTGACTTCACTTAGTATGATAATCTGTATGTCCATCCATATTGCTGCAAATGGCATTTCATTCCTTTTTAATGGCTGAGTAATATTCCATTGTATATATATACTGCATCTTCTGTATCCATTTATCTGTCGATGAACACTTAGGTTGCTTCCATGTCTTGGCTATTGTAAATAGTGCTGCTATGAACATTGGGATGCATGTGTCTTTTCAGATTAGAGTTTTCATCTTTTCCAGATGTATGCCCAGGAGTGGGATTGCAGGATCATATGGTAGTTCTATTTTTAGTTTTTTAAGGAACCTCCATACTGTTCTCCATAGTGGCTGCACCAATGTACATTCCCACCAACAGTGTAGGAGGGTTTCTTTTCTCCACACCCTTGCCAGCATTTACTATTTGTAGACTTTTTGATGATGGCCATTCTGACCAGTGTGAGGTGATACCTCATTGTAGTTTTGATTTGCATTTCTCTAATAATTAGCAATGTTGAGCATCTTTTCAAGTGCCTGTTGACCATCTGTAGAATGTGGTAGATTTGTAATAATAGCCAATATTTATGTCATGTCAGATGCTATCAAGCATTTTAATGAATACTTCATTTAATTATAACAGCTGTGAAATATAGGTGTAATTATCAGCCCATTTCAGAAGATAACACAAAGGCACAGAGTTAAGTCCACAGCAAGATCAGATGCCAACCAAGGCGTTTTTACTCCAGAGTTCATGCTGTAGTCCACCCGCTCTCAAGGTGTGGTTTGGGAACCCCAAGACCCTTTTGGGGAGAGGTCTGCAAGTTTAAAACTATCTTCATGATAATACAAACATATTATTTGCCTTTTTCACTCTCATTCCTTCATGATTATACAGTGGAATTTTTGAGAGGCTGTATAACATGCCATTATATCATTTTATAAAAGACTTCTTAGATCAGAAAGTTCAGAACCAACACTCTGGTGGTCTAAACTGTTATCCCTGTACTTTTCATCTATATAAGTTATGGATCAATTCCCAAGATAAATTGTTAGTTTAAAAAAAATGAGATATAGAAGGGTGATTATAATATACTTCCATTTATGTAAAAAAAAAATGGGGAAGTCTCTATACAGGTACCCTCTCTGTACATAGGAATCAGAGAAAACTTTTTTTTTTTTTTCCTGTGCCACACAGCTTGTAGGGTCTCAGTTCCCTGACCACGGATTGAACCTGGGCCATGGCAGTGAAAGCCCAGAACCCTAACCACTAGGCAACCAGGGAATGCCCCACAGAAAACTTCTAACTGTGGTTATTCTTAGGGTAGGAGATTGGAGGACAGGGAATGGGGAAGCAGGAAGATTTTTCACTGTATATAGTTTAGTACTATTGGATATTTTTCTTCTACCATGTGAATATATTAACTTTTTAAAACAAAGTTTAAACAGATAGCCATAAGGAGAAAAAAAGGTAGATTTAAAAAAAAAAAAAAGGATGGTTAGGGTATTTCTTCTGACTTTGCTGTCCAGTGGTTCAACTCTGAGGACTTAGCTTGGGCCTTAGTATTATAAGGGTTAGTATACTTGTTCTATCCACTTGCAGGGATATAGAAAGAAAAAAATATTAGATGTAAAAAAAATTAGATGTAAAAATATTTGTAAAAATATTAGATGTAAAAATACTTTACTTTATGTAAAAAAAAATATGTTTTTTACATAAATGGAAAGGAATTAAGCTCTCACTGGGAGGAGGACATTGTTAGTGAATTGTATGTTTCATTAACATGTTCACCAGTTTTCTTTTAGGTTTGTTTTGGGGCTCACAGATTGGAGAGAGGATTGATTTACTATTTTGCAGTTAATTGTACAAAAGGGGCCTTTGTAGACATACCAAAAAATATTTCTGATTTATATTCTTAGGATCAAGAAATGCAGAAATTACTATGAAATTCTGGGGGTTTCACGAAATGCCAGTGATGAAGAGCTTAAGAAAGCTTACCGAAAACTCGCCCTGAAATTTCATCCTGACAAGAACTGTGCTCCTGGAGCAACAGATGCTTTCAAAGGTCTGATCCTAAACTAATGCTTAATTCTGCCCTTCTTATGTTGTTTGGTCACAGCAAGTTGTTTTCAGCCTCCCCTGTAATTGTTTTATAAGGCCACAAGCAGGGTTTTGTTTTTTCCTGCCACACCTCTTAGATAGTGATTATTAGCATAGCTCTCTCCTGTCCTCATTCACTTACTTTAATTTCTTTTGGAAAAAATATTTGGTTTCTCTGTGACACCTTTTGGAACCTTTCATTCCTTGATTCAGCAAATCTTTATTGAAGATCTATGTGCCAGGTGCCATGGTGAGTAAAACAGATATGATTCCTCTTGTGGAACTTATAGGTTGGTGGCCGCTTGCAAGTAGGACCTAGACAGCATTTCCAAACTTCTTTGACCATCAAAATATTTGTTATGAAACCTGTTATTAACATGTATGAAAAAGCTTTATACAGCTTTGTAAAGAGCAAAAACATGGTTATAGATCGAATCTTTTTTCCATTGATTTCCGTGATACTTTTAGTGATATATTCTTTTTTTTTTTTTTGCGGTACACAGGCCTCTCACTGTTGTGGCCTCTCCCGTTGCGGAGCACAGGCTCCGGACGCGCAGGCTCAGTGGCCATGGCTCACGGGCCCAGCCGCTCCGCGGCATGTGGGATCTTCCCGGACCGTGGCACGAACCCATGTCCCCTGCATTGGTGGACACTCAACCACTGCGCCACCAGGGAAGCCCCAGTGATATATTCTTAAAAAATATTTTGGATCCAACACATAAATAAAAATCTTACTTAAGAGCTTCACCCTCAGGAATGTCATTGATTAAGGCAAGGATTATCAATGGATGCCAAAACTATTGGGTGATAGGTTGTTGTTGCATAGGATGTTCACATACTGTCAAATAATCACCCACAGAATACTTATTGATTACACAGGGGAAATTTTCCTTTATAACGGAGATAGCTAGCTGTCACCACTTTAACCAAGTGATCCAACTTATCATCACCAATACTAGAACAACCTAACATTACATGTTGTAATACCGTGTGGTATTCTTGCCAGAATGTTTGACCTGAATCTAATAAAGAAGCAATCAAAATATGGGACATTCTACAAAGAACACTGAACTACTCTTAAAAAAATTCAATATAATGAAAAACAAAAAAGGTGGGGAGACTGTTCTAGATTAAAAGTAACTAAAGATACATGAAACCAAATGTAACTCATAAACCTTGCATGGATTCACTGGGTGATAATGAATTGATGTTAATTTTCTTAGCTATAATATGATGTTGTGATCATGTAGGAGAATATCTTTCTTCTCCGGAGACATAGCTAAAATATTTAGGGGTGAAGTGTCATTATATCTGCAGCCTACTTTCAAATGGTTCAGCAAAAAAAATGAATACATATTATATGTGTATGTGTAGAGAGTTGAGGAAAGCAATGTGGTAAAATGCTAACAATTGATGAATAAATGTAAAGGTTTTTATTATACTATTTTTTCGTCTTTTCTGGAGATTTGAAATTTTTCAAAAGAAAAAGTAAAAAAATGATAGATCTGAGACATTTTTTAAAGTCAGCTTTTACCTCATTGGGCAAGCTACCCTTGTTGATGTGCCATTGTGAATCTAGTTCTCCCCACAGTTTCTACAAGGAAACAGATAACCCACAATTTCCTCACACCTTCATGTAAGGTACCTCACAGACTAATGCCATTTCTCTGAGAAATCTGCCAGATTTCAAGGGATGTGAATGTTTAAGCAACTCTGTTTAGGCTTTTCTGTTTGTTTTTTCTGCTTAGCAGTTTTATTGCTATAAATTTTTTTTTTTTGCGGTATGCGGACCTCTCACTGTTGTGGCCTCTCCCACTGCGGAGCACAGGCTTGGGACGCGCAGGCTCAGCGGCCATGGCTCACGGGCCCAGCCGCTCCGCAGCATGTGGGATCTTCCCAGACCGGGGCACGAACCCGTGTCCCCTGCATCGGCAGGCGGACTCTCAACCAGTGCGCCACCAGGGAAGCCCTTGCTATAAATATTTAATACAATTCCCTAGCTAGAAGAATCATAAGGAAATGCTCTTTCTGACTATGTTTCTGATAGTGTTGACTGAATTAAAGGTAGGCGGGTAGGAATGTCTTAAAATTTGTTTTCAAGATTTCTTTGATTGTTGGTACTGATTGTATGTTTAAATGAAATTGGAAAAAGCTTGCACATTTGTGCATAGGGAGGAGAAGTGATGGTATGCATATGTAATCTATTCAGTCTTTGATCCCTCTTTGAGACGTTGGAGATACTTTTTTGTTGTTGTTGTTGTTCCCTGACCAGGGATTGAACCCAGGCCCTTGACAGTGAAAGCACAGAGTCCTAACCACTGGACAGCCAGGGAATTCCCTGGAGATACATTTCTTAATTTCTAAAGACCATTTTTGTTTGTTTGTTTTTGTTTGCTTTTTTTTTTTTTTGCGGTATGCAGGCCTCTCACTGTTGTGGCCTCTCCCGTTGCGGAGCACTGGCTCTGGACGCGCAGGCCCAGCGACCATGGCTCACGGGCCCAGCCACTCTGCGGCATGTGGGATCTTCCCGGACCGGGGCATGAACCCGTGTTCCCTGTATCGGCAGGCGGACTCTCAACCACTGCGCCACCAGGGAAGCCCTAAAGACCATTTTTAAAAGTAGGCTGAGGGACTTCCCTGAAGGCACAGTGGTTAAGAATCCACCTGCCAATGCAGGGGACACAGGTTCAATCCCTGGTCCGGGAAGACCCCACATGCTGCGGAGCAAGTAAGCCCATGTGCCACAACTACTGAGTCCGCGTGCCTCGAGCCTGTGCTCCACAATAAGAGAAGCCACTGCAATGAGAAGCCCATGCACCCCAATGAAGAATAGCCCCCGCTCGCAGCAACGAAGACCCAACACAGCCAAAAAAAAAAAAGTAAACTGAAATAAGACTGATGAGTGAGGACTTTGCTTTTAGCCAAGCAGGAGGATTTTTACTGATTATTTTATTCAGGAGATTGTATGTGACTTCATGTTAGAATACCACTACTTATGTAGGAGCTGTTTCCAACCATAAACTACTGCTCTCAAGTGAAATAACACATTTTTGATGACGGAGAACAGTACTTCTTAGTTCATCTTGAGTCCAGTGTTGTTTCAGGCTTATCAGACTAGACCATGGAAGATTTCAAGGGCAAGCACTTTGGTGAACTTTCTAGGCCCAAGCACCTCTCCTTGGGTCACTGTGAAGTTGTCCAGCACCAATCAACTCCGGGCTCTTCGTTGCTACTACTATGATCACCCTCAGCTACAGCAAAGACTATGTACTCAGATGCTTTTTGTTTTTGTTGCAGCAATAGGAAATGCCTTTGCAGTCCTGAGCAATCCTGACAAGAGACTCCGCTATGATGAATATGGAGATGAACAGGTGACTTTCACTACCCCTCGAGCCAGACCTTATAATTATTACAGGGACTTTGAAGCCGACATCACTCCAGAAGAGCTGTTCAACGTCTTCTTTGGAGGACATTTTCCTACCGGTTAGTATCCCAAAATTATTGTTTAAGAAGTCATAGGGACTTCCTGGCAGTCCAGTGGTTAAGACTCCACGCTTCCACTGCAGGGGGTGCAGGTTCGATCCCTGGCTGGGGAACTAAGATCCCACATGCTGCTCGGCGTGGCCAAAAAAAAAAAATTCATATATATTTTGAGGATCTGTTTGAGGATCTGAATAGAGGGACTGTGGTATGGTGGCAACAGCAAACTTTGGAATCAGATAATCTGGGGTTGAAGGCATGTCTCCACCATCCAACTATGCATGATTTTGACTTAGTCCATCTGATCTTGTTTCCTTACCTAAAAATGGGGTTGATAATACCAACTTCACAAGGCTGCTGTGAGGATTGGATATTTTTTTAAGTGTTTTATAAATTAGAAGCAATGCCTGTATTATCATTATTGCAAAATAGCATTTATATAAAGGTAAAGGTTAGAAAAGTACCCCCAGAGAGTTGGAAGTTGGGTTAATTAAATGCCTGGGAAGTAAATTGAATTTTTTTTTTTTTTTTTTTTTTGTGGTACGCGGGCCTCTCACTGTTGTGGCCTCTCCTGTTGCGGAGCACAGGCTCCGGACGCGCAGGCTCAGCGGCCATGGCTCACAGGCCCAGCCGCTCCGCGGCATGTGGGATCTTCCTGGACCGGGGCACGAACCCGTGTCCCCTGCATCGGCAGGCGGACTCTCAACCACTGAGCCACCAGGGAAGCCCAAGTAAATTGAATTTTGTTAGGTGCTATTAAAGATACTAGTGACATAATCTGATATTGGGCAAGGAGGCAGACGTGAGCATGTCAGACAGGATTCGTGGCCCAAGTGCTTTCTTTCTTAGCCTCTTGGGGTTCTCTCACTCACTGGTTACAAAGGATTATTTAAATAAGGGCGAGAGAGCTAAGCATGTCCCATTTCCAGCTGGTTCACTTGACATACCTACTGTTGTATTTTTCTACTGAGTAAAATGGGACAATACTCTACCCTCAGAGAACCTAGTTGGAAGCAAGGACCTTGGAAAAGGCAAGGAAGGGGTGTTTGCCATAATGCATACTAAGTATTTTTCTTTCTTTTCCAGGAAACATTCATATGTTTTCAAACGTGACAGATGACTCCCACTATTACCACCGGCGGCACCGACACGAGAGGATGCAGACACGGAAGGAAGAGGAAGAAGATAAGCCTCAGGTACCTGGGGAGGACAGGACAAGAGCTGCCCATAAACACTTGTACTGAGCTGACCTTTATGTAGTATGATCAGGTTTTTGAAGTTCAACTTGAGATATGTTGCTAAAATGTGCTTTAGGAAAGCAGAAGCCTGGCAAGAAGAGCTGGATAATTGGCCCAAATAAGCCAGAATGGTACCTCCTCCCCCATCCATTCTTTGGTGACTGTCCCTGGAAATCTGTTCACCTATGGGGCTGTCTTGAAAAACGTTTTCTTGACTGCAGAGAATAGGAACCCCCTTCAAAATATTCAATACTAAAGGGGGTTTAAGGTAAGAGATCAAGGGAGTCTCATGAAGCTTAAGGGCAGGAAGCTTGCTGGGCCTTATGTCAGATGGGAACCAGGAACTGGGATGCTGTCAGGCCCCCATGCAGCTGTGCTCTCCATGACTCTTGGGGCCAGACTGTCTCCTGTTTTCCTGCCTGCCTGCATCTGTTTTGTTCTCTCTAAGCAGCCTGGCTTTTCTGCTTCCCCTTGCAAATGTCCAGTCTACAGTGCCTGAGAGTATGTGTCCTTTCTTCAAGTGACTGCCTAGCAGTGAATGGTGATGAATCTCAATCCCAGACGCTTAGGAGGGAGAATGTGATCATCCCTGCTACGGTTTGATGTCCCCAAGATGTCCCACAGTCCGTTCAGCTGAGGCCAAGGCAACAGAGTTGCATAATAACATGACCTCATGAGAGTCACAGTCTGGGCAAGCTCCCGCACAGGTGTCTGCTTCATTGGTCTTAGAAAAGGGGGCTGCAGAAGGATTACTGAGTGTCAATCCAGATTGTAGGTGGGCCTTGTTCAGCCTTTTCAGCAGACAGAATGGGGCTGTTTGGTACCTCTCAGCAGAAAGTACAACCTTCCCAGAAAAGCCTTGGGCTATGTGCAGTACATCAGTAATTCATATTTTCTTTGGGAAAACTGTTCTCTTTTCAATAAGCTTTATATTGATGAAGAGCACTTACACCAAATGCTTTTTCTTTTTCAGACTACATATTCTGCATTTATTCAGTTACTTCCAGTTCTGGTGATTGTGATTATATCTGTGATTACTCAGCTGCTAGCTGCTAATCCCCCATATAGTCTATTCTATAAATCGTAAGTCAAATCTTTATAAATATTTCTTAACAACAAGCTGGTACATTACTAACATTCCATTTCACCTTTTGTTGTAGAAAACACTGATTTTGTGTTTAAAGGAACAGCTGGATAGTAATAATGCAGAGACTCAAAAATATTGTTCTTTAGGCAGTTTCCGAGGCACTCAGGACCTGGATTGTTTTGTTCTACAGCGACATCATCTGGTCAGCTGCCCAATAGCAATGGCTGGTTTCTGAAGGATTAATAGACGAACTCCAGGTTCAGATTAAATCCTTAACATTCCACTTTAGAGTTAAAAAGGACCTTACTGAGCTTGTGATAGTATCGCTGGACCCCTGTGAGTCTGAGAACATAGTAACTAAGATCTAGTGATTATTTCCAATTTAAGAAATTGCAAGAATAGTACATTTATTCATAAGGCTATACAGTCAAACCATAGTATCTCATTTCTTTGCTTTTGCTAAAAATATAGAAATCATTATAAAGTTTGTATTGCATGGAAAATTTGAGCTCTGATAGGAATTTTTTAATTTCTTCAATTAATTATTTCAGTTAAATCAGTTCTTAATTTGATCCCTAGACCAGCATCATCAGCATTAACTTGCCAACCTGTTAGAAATGCAGACTCTTAGGCCTTACTCCATATCTACTGAATCAGAAACTCTAGGGGTGAGAACCAGCAATATGAGTTTTAACAAGCCCTCCAGATAATTCTGGTCCATACTAAAGTCTGAGAATCACTGGATTATTTTTTTTAATTAATAATGGGAAATGAGTCATTACTATTATAGTTTAGCAGACAAAAACCTTTCAAAATGTGGACTCCATGGAACCGTACCTAACAGGAAGAGCTCTTGTTGGTGATCACTGTAGACTAAAGACTATCATTCTATATCAATATCTTCATTTTATAGAGAGGAAAGCTGAGACTCAGAGAGAGGTTATTGCTGTCAGGACACAATGGCCTGATTCCCTCTTATTTCCTGACTTCCCATATTTCTCCATATGCTACTGCTACCTCCTTTCTTGTCAGGCCAGTGGGACAGACAGGAAGCTACCCTGATAACAGCTTCCCAGAGGGAGGCAAGAGCAGTCATGGCTCTTAGACATCCAGCAAGATCCATAAGTTGAGAGATCAAAGGAAAAGGCTGGGAAAAGGTCAAATATAACTCCTTTAAGATGGATTTTGTCCAATTTGGACAAAATCAGCTTGGATTTTGCACATTGCCATCACATTGTTTTAACTTGAATTTGAACTCCCTTCTGTACTTTCTTATGGTTAGACTTCAATTAACCCAGACCTGTTAAAGTTTCTGAGCACCAGACACCTTTGGATATCTTAGACCCACTGAGAGTTAGCCTGGAGGTATCATTGAAATATTTTGTCTCAGTTTTTGCAGTTCTCACCTAATGGCTATGTGTAAAGTACTTTTTATCATGTCCTAAAAATTAGAACTAAGTTGGTATAAGCTGTCTGGTTATTTTTAAATAGTTTATAGTAACAATCATTTCATTCATCCAACATTTACCAATAGCCACTCTGCGCCAGGTGCCATGCTAGGTCCTATACAATATACAAATTGTTTTTTAAGCATTCAGCATTCTACTTTTAACACAGAAAGCAGTCTAAGAGAGGTCAATCCAGATAGCTGCACCCCCATATTCACAGCAGCATTATTTACAGTAGCCAAGACATGGAGACAACCTGAACACACACACACACACACACACACACACACACTATGGAGTATTATTCAGCCATAAAAAATGAAGAAACCCTACCATTTGTGACAATATTGAGGGACCTTGAAGGCATTATGCTAAGCGAAATAAGTCAGAGAAAGACAAATACTGTATGATCTCACTTATATGTGGAATCTAAAAAAAAAAAAAAAAAAAAAAAAAAAACTCAGAAAAAGAGATCAGACTTCTGGTTACCGAAGGTGGAGGAGAGAGGGAAGGGGAATTGAAGGAAGATGGTCAAAGGTACAAACTGACAGTTATAAGTTAAGTAAGTACAAGGTATGTCAGGTACAACACAGTGTTACAGTAGTAACGCTGCTGTATGATAGGAAATGATAGGAAAGTTAAGAAAGTAAATCCTGAGAGTTCTCATCACAAGGAGAAAGGTTTTTTTTCCTTTATTCTTGTCTTCTTTCTTTTCTTTTTATTGTATCTATATGAGAAGATGAATGTTAGCTGAACCTATTGTGGTAATCATTTCATAATTATGTAAGACAAACCTTCATGATATATGTTTTAAATTTAAAAAGAGAGAGAGGGCTTCCCTGGTGGCGCAGTGGTTGAGAGTCTGCCTGCTGATGCAGGGGACATGGGTTCGTGCCCTGGTCCGGGAGGTTCCCACATGCCGCGGAGCGGCTGGGCCCGTGAGCCATGGCCTCTGAGCCTGCGCTCCGCAATGGGAGAGGCCACAGCAGTGAGAGGCCCGTGTACCGCAAAAAAAAAAAAAAAGAGAGAGAAGAGAGGGAGGTGAATCCTTTAAGGAAATAAATATGTGGAGACTGAATCCATTTAATATGCTCACATAATAGCAACAATGATGACATTACACTTACTGCTTTGCTTGGGCAATAATAAATGTTAGATGTATTAGAAAATGATATCTGCATCTGCCCCATGAAGAGGTGATTGTGTGAATGATCTCTGTGAGGCCAGTGCTAAAAGTGATATTGCCAAGTATCACAAGCATACCTGAGCCTCTCTCTCCTTGTTTCAGGACCTTGGGCTACACCATTTCTAGAGAAACCCAGAACCTACAGGTGCCTTACTTTGTGGATAAAAACTTTGACAAGGCCTACAGAGGAGCATCTCTGCGTGACCTGGAGAAGACGATAGAAAAGGATTACATTGATTACATCCAGACAAGTTGTTGGAAGGAGAAACAACAAAGTAAGATGCTCTAAAAGGGGCTTCAGCTGGTGCCATGCTTCCAACCTGAGGCATCCCAAGCTTCCTGATCCCTTCTCTCTCCTTGTTTGAGCTACTCATGTTTACGTGAACAGGGATAGGACAGAGGCCCATTCAGGATATTACCAAAAAAGGGAAGTTTATTGACAGGATACATGTGGCCAGGACTGGGAAATCTTAGGAACTTCGGCAGTACTAGTTGCCTATCTGTCTGTCTCTGAGTCTCTACATCTCTCTGCCTATCTGCCCTCTCTCCTCTCTCTGCCAACTTCTTTGCTTTTTCAAGCTCTCCTCCTTCACAGCCTTAATTTGCCATGGCTTATTTTGGTTGCTACCCTCCTATTCACTCTCCCAACTTCCCCAACCCCACAAGTCATTGGCCCCTTTCTACATCACAAGTTTCCTGTTTAAGTAGCTCGCTGGTTTGGTCCATGGTTTCCTAATTTCACATTTCCCAGAGGGAAATCTGATTGATCCAACCTAACCAAAGTTTTATAGGTTGTTGTTATTGAGTTCGGTGCCCCTTCTCTTCCCCTCCAATCAGCTGTGGCCACACAGAATAAAAGCGACTCTCCCAGGAGCAGGCCTTCCACACTGTTTCCCTGGAGACAATGGGGGTGACAGTGTTGGCTTCCAAACCCAGTGAGTGTTCATGGGGAGTGCGCGCGCACGCACACACGCGCACGCGCACACACACACACACACACACACATCCATTAGTAATTGTATCTTATAAAACTTGGCTTTGGTTAATTTTTAAAAAGCAAACTAACTCATTTTTTAAAACCTTGTCTGTCACTGGGTATTGTTAAACATCTAACAGTGCCTGATAAATTTAGATCCTCAGTCACAGTGCTGCTAAGCCCTCGCTGACCCATCATGCATCCCAACTCCACCCCAAGTTAGTCTCTCCTTCCTCTGTGTTTTTTTTTTTTTTTTTGCTGTACGCGGGCCTCTCACTGTTGTGGCCTCTCCCATTGCGGAGCACAGGCTCCGGACGCGCAGGCCCAGCGGCCATGGCTCACAGGCCCAGCCGCTCCGTGGCATGTGGGATCCTCCCGGACCGGGGCACGAACCCATGTCCCCTGCATCAGCAGGCAGACTCTCAACCACTGCGCCACCAGGGAAGCCCCTTCCTCTGTGTTTTTAAAGCACTTTGCTCATCCTGCTAAGACAGTGCCACCCTCACCATGTTAACATGTTCTGTAGGTACATGACAGTCTCCCTGCTGGACTCTGGGCTCTCTGAGGGCAAAAACCATGTCTTACTAATTTTGTGTCCCAGGCCCTTGGCACAGTCTTTGCTTCAGAACAGATGCTCCACAAATGTCTTTTGAAGAGAGGATTCTCAGGACTGGAAGACAGTGAAACTGCTGAGGACTAGGAATCACTGAGCAGGGCTAGTGTCCTAACCCTGCCCCTGAGGGACCTTATCTCTGCCGTCTACTCCTGTAGGGCAGAGCCCACCTGACCTCTCAGGTGCATTAGGAGCTTGGTAGGCAATGACTTGGATGTAAGGGGGAATTCAGCAGGAGGAGGAAGTTGCTTTTTTATTGAAAAAACTGAGGGGTCAGGAAGTACCCCTACCCACTGTTAAACTAGGTTTTGCAAGTTTCAAAAATCAGGAAAGAATTTTGGAGCAAGATAGAGGCCTTACACTTAAAGGCATTATAAACGTGGATCCAAATCAGGTGAAGGCCACAGTGTATGTCCTAAGAGTCTCCATTATTTTAGACTCTGAGAGGGTTTTGAAATTATGCAGAGGGCTCATGGTAAGGATTACACCTAAGGTGGCTTCTAGGCTTTTGTCGCCATCCTCATGAGGCCTACTTTCAGGGCTTTGGCACTCTCCAGGTATAAACAGATCCAGTGGGTGAGCATGATGCGTGTACCCACAAGTTCCAACCCGGGGGTTATCAGCACACACCCCTTAAAAATCTATTTCTGGCATTTAAGGATGGTGGCCATCCGGAGCCTCCACACAACCCAAGTGCCATTTGAGAACAAGCAGCATCTGCCCTCCGGATCCAGCAGCAAGTGCAGCCAGCATGGTTAAATTTAGCACATGGAGGTTGTAAAAATAAACCCGCTTGAGAACAAAGTTCACTCTTGGCAAAATACCTAATGGAAACTGTTTTTAGCAAAGTTAGCCACTGTCTTTTAAAATCTTTTATTAATTTCTTTTCTCTGCTTTCTTCCTCCCAAGGAGGTTGTATGGATTATAGAAGATGGTATGAGTATAACGCTTAGCATGGTGTCTGGCATATAGTAAGTGTTTGGATCCTGACCGAATCCAGACCTTGCTTGGCCTTGCTTGACTGGATGCAGCACTGTCTTATGAGGCTGGATCATGATGGTCGTTGGGATCTGTCAGGGTCTTCCAGCTGTCAGGACTCTGATCTGGGCTGTCATGCAGAGTTTTTTGTTTTTTGTTTTTTTGCTGTATGCGGGCCTCTCACTATTGTGGCCTCTCCCGTTGCGGAGCACAGGCCCTGGACGCGCAGGCTCAGCGGTCATGGCTCACGGGCCCAGCTGCTCTGAGGCATGTGGGATCTTCGCGGACTGGGGCACGAACCCGCGTCCCCTGCATCGGCAGGCAGACTCTCAACCACTGCGCCACCAGGGAAGCCCATGCATGCAGAGTGTTTTTGAGAGAGGCTTTGGGACTTGCCTCTCTTGGCAATTTGCCTGAGTCAGCTTACCTTGAAGGTGCAATGCTCTGTCCATCTATTACACTGGTATTCAGGGCACGGGAAACATTTTGCAGAGAAGAAAAGATGTTCTCTTGATCCTGCCCCTGCCAAAGATTTTGTTTTTTCTTAGAAGTTATTGAATATTAACAGAACTTGTGAAAAGTAACATATTCATTGAGTTGACCTTTTGTTCATTGAAGTGCAAAAGGATTCACTGGCAGTTTGGAGAGAAGTTTCTCCAAGCATGATCATGGGGGTGTGGGACATAGTTCCTTGAAACACTGCCCTTGTGCAAGGTCATTGCTCTAGAGCAAGGTCATTGCTCTCAATCTCTGGAGCATTGAAAACTGGTTTCAATGAACTTTAAAAAAGCAACGTCATGTTTTGAGAAAAGCATTCATATATGTGCAGTTCTCTTTCATCAGCTTATTACAGTGGTTGTCAGTGTATAAAACAGTAAGAATCACTAGCCCTTAATGTTTTCTGGAATGAGATTTCAGGCAATGAGACATTTGGATAAGGTCAGTAACAAAAAACCTAAGGAAATCGTTTCAAGGAAAAGCAAAGCCATAGGATCTGCTCTATGTACTGGTGTAACTGTGACTCAGAGGACCAAAGGGACAGCCTGATTTCACAGAGCCCTCTTGAACAGGTTTCCCACATGCCAAAGAAGCCAGACAAATGGAGTCAGTGCCTAGCTCTGGGCAGAACGAAGGAGCAGAGGGCTTTCATTTGGGTGCAGTGTATGATCCGCCATGAAGCCACGTCACCTGCGAGGATGCCTGTGTGGGGGGCAAGCTCTGGCTGGCGCGCACTGCAGGCCCCACGCCGCGGGGTGAGAGCACATTGTTCTAGAGCCTAGGAGACCCCCTGTTTGCCAAGCAACTGCTGGGCCAGGGCTCAACCTCTGAACCCCCATCACAGAGGGTGGGTTTTCATGCATACCCACCCCTCACCCTGGAGTCCTGCACTTAATCTGCACTTTGGGCCTTACTTGGTGTGAACAGGACCATTGTGAGCAGAAATGCCTGTATTTTGGTTGATAGAGACTTATTCAGAAACCACTGCGCATTGTTCCCTCTGGCTAGCTATTAAGTCCTGTTTCCAGGCAGTTTGCTGATTAATCAGACAGGTGCCTCTTGTTCCACCAAGAAAAACAAAATCTGTCAGCAAGATGACTAAGAATGGATAGACATATTTCAGAATGATTAAAATAGCATTTTCACAAGTGTGGTCCTTTAAACATTGAGTAGCTGCCTGCTATTTGAGGCTTTCAGAAGCCACGCAGGCCCTCGAAGCATGCCATCATGTTAATACACAACACGTCTCTGGAGTTGCTTTTCAGGTATTCCTTCCTACGAATGTCTCTGAAACTATACAAAAGAATAAAAAAGAGAGGCAGCCAAACCACTGTTGAGTCCGGGAGGACAGCAGAGATTATATTCTGGTTAAAAATAGAATGACTTTCTCCACCATGAAGAGAAAATGAAATACGTTTCTTCGAGGAGACAGAGGTCACCGGATCCAGATGATTTCACTTTTAAAAGAGCCCAGCTGCCTTTGGCCTTTGAGTTAGGGGCCCCACATGTGGTGAGGGAATGAAGAACGCCGCCAGCAACCTGGCCTTCTATAGAAGCGTGCCTGCCGGTGGAGGGCTCTGTGTCGGTCCGCATATATGAGTTATGATCCAGCAATGCAGAGGGAAGGATGAAGCAGCTGTCTTTGTTTCAGATGACAGGAACAGGCGATTGGACTCCATTCTCTCCCAACTGCCATCTGAATACCATTCGTAGGAAAGCCCTGAAACAGGGTCTCCTCTTACCGCACGCGTGCAGGTTTCCTAAGTCTGGTGCCAAATGTTCTATCGATAAGAACTAAGTCCAGTGCTTTTGTAATAGAGCACAGATACTGTTGGACTTCAGGATCACAGGTGTCCCTTAATCCTCAGCACCTGGTGTAGCGTAGCTGCCTGATACGTGTTTCTTGAGTAAATGAGTGTTTCTTAAGTTTAATTGAAAGAAAAAGCATTAAAGTAAAAGGAGCTTTGCTTCCAGAAGTATTGAAGTGAAACAGAGGAGCTCAACTTTCTTCATGAATTGTTATCTCTTTTATCTTTCAGAGTCAGAGTTGACCAATTTGGCAGGATTATACAGAGATGAACGATTGAAACAGAAGGCAGAGTCACTGAAACTTGAAAACTGTGAAAAACTTTCCAAACTGATTGGCCTACGCAGAGGTGGCTGAGAGGATGGTAGTCCTATGCAGGCTCGGGGTTTTGCTGCGTGTTACTGTTTATGTTCCTAATTCCACTGTATAATACAAAATTAGGAAATGATGAACATTTTACAATTTGCTAACTTTGTTTGGTGGGCAGAGTTGGAGGTGCTTCAGCATGGAGCCAGATTTGTCATCACAGACTCCTTCCCGGGGATTGGCTCTGGGGGCCAGGAGCAGGTCATCTAAATTGAATTAATGGCAAAGCATTAGATTCAGCCCCCTGCTCTGCGCCTACGCTGCCTCTAGAAAGGTAGTTCAGGGCACCCCAGAGCAGATTCATATTTTCTTCTTCTTCCCTTCAGTGAAGTCTCAATAGCCAGTCATTCCTAGGCTTAGCCAAAGCAGCTTAATATTGGTTGTTTACAATGTGCACTGAGAATTATACCTCTCCCTTCATTAGAGTCATCGTCTCCCCACCAGATTCAGCTGTTGGAACAACTCAACTTTCCATTTTCTAAGGGAAATGTGGAGAAATGTAAACTGTTTTAGTCCACAGTTTTCTATTTGTCTAATCTCTGTTCAGAGTTACTAGCATTAGCAAACTGCCTAATTTGAGTTTCTTTTACTTCCTTAACCCTCTCTCTTGTAGAGAGCCCAGAAATTAAGTTATTGAGTGAAACAGTTCAATGGACATGGAAGCAGGGGCCAGGGGTGAAGGTAAAATGCAAGACTAAGTCTCAGCTGCTCAGTGCAGGTTCCCTAGTCCATCACAGAACTCAGAGAATGTTCTTTTTGACATTTCCCCTTGCAGCATCACACTTGAGCTGAGTCCCTACACCCCACAGAGGTACAGTGGTCAGACCTAAGAGGAGGCACTGCCAGCCAGCTGGGCTGTTTGCTCAAGCCTAGAGATAGAGGGGAAAGACCCTCAGTCTGAGGCTATGGGGGTCTGGCGTTGGCCCCAGCAGTCACTTTGTTTAACCCAGTGCCCTGTAGTTTGTGATAGGAGATGCTTTTTCATGTAGTCAACATTTGTTGAGTGCCTGGTATGGAATGAGAACATTGGCCCAGAGAGGATGCATGGTTGAACTGGGTCACACAACTTGTTGTGACAGAGCTAGATGGTAGGCCGACTATCAAGTAGGAAGTGTGTGATCATCCCCATTGCTCAGGTAATTCTAGCCATATTGGTTAAAGCAGAATCTTTCCCAAGGATGCTCCTCCCCCCACCCTGGGATCCTGTATCCTTTCTATGGCAGTGCTATATCCGCTCAGGACACCTCTCTACACCACTTCTGTGTACAAAACAAAAGCAGGCAGCTCTTCCCACTGGTGACAAGGAGGACGGAAGTTGTTGCCTGGACTGTGTGGTTCTGGGCCTTCCTGTGGAGGTGAGCTACCAGGATTGAGCTGCCCAGATTATATCATGAATCTGAACCTGGAAGGATCAGTAGGTAAATGTAGTCTACACTCCATGTTTTCTTCGGGATGGAAGAAAAGTTCCTGTTGGAAGGAGAGTCTACGTTAAAACTTGTTTCCAAAGTAGAGTTTCTCCTTTCAGATGCATAGCCGTGATTTAGGCAGATGTATCTAGTATTGTCCCACGTGTGGGCATCCCACAGGGTCAGGAGATGAGTCCAGAGGTAAAGAGTGGGACTTTGGTGGCTGGTAGGGGCACCTACTCAGCTGTAGGGAGGGAGAGCAGCTCCAGAGATAGTCAGATTTTGTCACCCAATGAAGTCTATCCTCCTGGGTTTCGGGGGCTTCCTTGATCCCCTCTGAGTGACTGAAGGGATTTACATGGTAAAATGTGCCTGTGGGCCAAATGAGCTATAGAAAGTTGTTTTCCTGTACACACAAAAATCAAAGCTCCCCTGTCCCCAACCCCAATCTCTGCTAGAAAATGGGCCCTAATTAAACTGACTTAACAAGGTACAAGACTCTGCTCTAGATGCCCGTGAATAGTGTAGTCACACCTGGATTTCATGGCAGAGATGAGTTATCTGTGATGATACTAAATAGAGGCAATACTAACTCACTTCATTAAATGTCAGGTCTGTTGTCTGTTTTTATAGCACTGATGGTACTGTTTTATTTATTACCTAATAGACTGCAACACTCACATCTGGTTTTCCTGAAGGGAATGGTATTTGCTTTGGGTTGAAGGATAGTTTAATCTATTTGGTACTGTCCAGAATATTGTTAAACTATAATTTCCTGGGTTGCATTTTAGATGGGTTGTCTGCATGGTGGTAAAATAAGCATTTTCCTCTTGCCTACATCATTTGGAAAGTTTTTATTATATATAAACTCTCTAGGCATGGCGTATTCTTGCTCTCAGAACTTGGCATGCAACTCTAGACTATTTCTGTGAGCACAAATGCAGACTGGAGATGCGTGATGGGAGTGGGGCTAAGAAATAGGGCTTGAGGCTCGAGCAGAAGGCGAAGCTCTCGTAAGAATGGAAGTGCCCTCTGCACTAAATGATCAACAGTGAGGAAGGTGGGATGAAAACCCTTCTCATCACAAGGGGCACTGCAGTTTAAAGGAATCCGTGTCCCCAGATTAGCAACCCTGGGGTTCATCTGCTCAAACTAGAAGACTTCTGAACTTCCTTGATCAGCTCCAGGCCTCACAGCTTGGGAGAAGTGACCAGCAAGAAAATGCCATTGCTGTTCTTTCTGTTGGAAACTATTAGAAATTACGCCGAACTCCAAACCCCACTGGAACGTGGAATCCAGCAGCCTAGCCAAGCTATGTGTTACTCTCATTTACATCCTCACACTCAGGACTGGCTTTGTGAGGAGGCACTGTTGGGATTCCAGAGCTTTTTGTTACGAATAGCCACACACGCGGGTTCATTGTCTGCATGCACTGTTCCTCACAGGAGCTAGCGCTTAATTAGTATTTATTTTGGATTCCTTTAAGGTATAAGCTTAGTGTCCTAATATATTTATTTTTGGAAAGGACCAACTTATTATACATCTTATTTTTTGAGCCTGCATTGTTGATAACCTCGTGCAGTGACCACCAAGTAACTATATACCTGTGTGTTACATATTGATTACATCTTTTGCATCACATTCAGTATTTGGAATTAAAGATGTGAATGTTCTGTGACCAGAGCCAGGTTTGACACAGATGGAATCAGCTCCTGGTGGAGTAAGAATCCTGAAAAATCTGGTCACCTGATCCATTACATCTGGATTGAGTGTATTTTAACAGAAATAAATTAAATGGTTTTATATAAAAAGAATGGCTTTATATTTTTCCTTTGTTCTTTTACCTTTGCCCATGGCACCCGTAGGTACTGCATATTGCCTGACTCCTTGGAGCCACTTAGGACTAGACAGGCTGTTGACCTCTGCTCCAGTGTTCCCTCATACATCAATGGAATTATTGGTGTTTAGCATAATAGATAGCATTGGTGGCATCACCAATTCAATATTTGTTTTCCATCAGATGTCAGCAGCTGCAGCATATTACAGCCAATGTACACATCAAATCTACTTAGCATCTGAACATCAGGTGTTATCCCAGTTCCTTGCTGGCTTTGTTCCTAACAGTCCTCAGTTAGGGTAGTCTTGGTTTAGGAATACAGGACATTGTTAATGTAATAATAATACATTTCATGTGAAGAAATATTAAGGTGATATTCAATTCAGCAAAGATGGAGAACTTACTATGTACCAGGTGGGCTGAACTTTTGGGATGGGGGTCAGGAAACAAGTGAGACCCAGTACCATGGCTCCTGGAGGTCACATCTAATGGGGGAGCCAATTAGACAATGCTCCCCAGTGGGATGAATGTCAAAGGGGAGACCAAAGGAAGCTTGGGAATCTATAACAATGGGATTTAATCCAGGATGGAGGATCAGTGAAAGCAATTCTGAGGAAAAGAGATTTGAAATGTAATCATCCTTCATACAGAGTGCAGTGATTTTTTTTTAAATGGGGATAGAAGCAACACCATTGGAGTGCTCCCATTTCCACAAATAGCACCACCATCCATCCAAATATGAAGTCAGAAGCCCAGGAGACTTTGTGTGGTAGACTTAATTTGGTGTCCTCCAGTGGACCACACCTAATATTCATGACCTTGTATAGTCCCCTTTCTGACCCGGGCTGGCCTTGATCTTTAATCAATAGAATGTGGCAAAACCAGCAGCTTGCATTTTTGCACTTAGGGGAAACCAGCTTCCATTTAAGTCCCACCACCCTGAGACCACCAAGCTAACCACATGGAGAAGCCATGCAGAGGAGAACCAAACAACTGAGCTGGCAGCAAGAACTGAACCCAGACACAATCTGAGCCAAACTGGTTGCCACCCACGCTGATGATCACAGCAGAAATGAGCTGCCCTGCCAAGCCTGGTTCAAACTGCAGAACCATGAGCAAATAATACACTGGCTCATGTTTGTTTCTTTTTTTTTTTTTGGCCACGCCGAGCGGTATGTGGGATCTTAGTTCCCCGACCAGGGATTGAACCCGCGGCCCCTGCATTGGAAGCGCAGAGTCTTAACCACTGGACCACCAGGGAAGTCCCCTGGCTACTGTTTTAAGCCATTACATTTTGTGGTAGTCTGCAGCAGTAGATAACCAAACACCTCGACTCCCTTTTTCCCATATCCCCTCCATCATTAAGTCCTATAAATTCTACCTCCAGAACATCCTAAATCCATCTTCTCTCTTCATCTCCTCTGATACCATCTGACTCCCAAATACCATCCACTTTCTCTGACCAGAAACCACTGCAGTAGCTGCCTAAGTAGTCTGTGCATTTACTTAGGGCCATCTCCAATCTGTACACCTTGCTGCAACCAGAGAGATCTTTTCAAAGCATAAATTATAGCATATCACCCTCTTGTTTAAAATACTTCAGTACCTTTCTTTTGCCCCTGTAATAAAAATCAGCAAAGTCTTCAGTATGGCCTAATACTTAACAAGGCTCTACCAAGTTTCTGGCCGTAGGCTACCCCTGCTTGTCCTGTACATCTTTTTCTTTTCTGCCATACTAGCCTTTTAGTTACTACACTATGCCAACCCTTTTGCCCGAGGGACTTTGTATATACTATTCACTCTTTCTGGAAGCCTTTCCCATTCACTTGCCCCTGCCCCCTTTGCAAAGTGCCTCCTGGTTACCTTAATAGGTTTCATTCAGCTCAAACATCTCTTCCTCACACCTGACACCCCAGGCTGGGCTAAATCTCCTTTTAAATTATTCTCATTCCTCTCTTTCTTGTACCTCTCATAGCTATAATGCTATTTACTTGAATAGTGACTTAAACTGGGATTTATTTGGGTGTTTATTTGATTATTATCTGTCTCCCCCATTAGACTAAGTTCCAGTCTGGTATTATCTGAACTGAACCTTGAAGGAAATGACATGTCACCTGTCAGGACTTCCTCTGGAAGTACAGCTCAAATTCTTTGAAACTACTCCTATCAAAAGGTAGGATGGGGCTTCCCTGGTGGCGCAGTGGTTGGGAGTCCGCCTGCCAGTGCGGGGGACGCAGGTTTGTGCCCCGGTCCGGGAGGATCCTGCGTGCCGCAGAGCGGCTGGGTCCATGGGCCATGGCCGCTGGGCCTGCGGGTCCGGAGCCTGTGCTCCGCGGGGGGAGAGGCCACGGAGGTGAGAGGCCCATGTGCCGCAAAGAAAAAAAAAAAAAAAGGTAGGACATGTCCCCACTGCTTGAATACGGACTCTGTGGTTCCTTGACGAATAGGGTTGGGCAGAAATGACACTATGCCAGTTTTTAGGCCCAGGCCTTAAGAAAACTGGCATCTCTCATTTCGTCACTTTGTGTTTTGCTTTTGTTTTTGTTTTTGGAACCCGGGCCCCCGGCAGTGGAAGCACAGAGTCCTAACCACTGGACCACTAGGGTATTCCCTCTGTTTCATCACTTTGGATGCTTTCTTTTAAACCCAATCACCATGCTATGAGAAAGCCCAAGTGGCGCATGGTGAGGAACCAAGAACCTTGGTCCTGAGTTTTAGATGAGCTCCCAGCTGACAGCACCAACTTGCCAGTTACGCGAGTGAGCCGTCCTGGAAGTGGAACTTCTCATACCCTCACCCCCCACCCCACTAACCATCCCAGGCATAGAGCATAAATAAGCTTTCACTATTGAACCCTGCCCAAAGTGAAGATTCCTGAGCAAGGTGATTTTCTTAAGCTGTAAATTTTGGGTGATTTGTTAATACAGCAGTAGATAACCAGGACATCAACCAGTATGACAAGCCTGTGCAGAAAGGCAGCACTTCCCAGGGCAGGATCACAAAGCTATCTGTGATGTCATGTTATTCTGAGCTTTGCTGAGCCGCAGCTGGCTAAGAACCTGTAGTTTTTGTTGACATAGAGTGGGAGTCCGTGGCAATCCCCAACCAGGGTGTCCATGCTAGTATGCAGGGTGCGGACCTGGATCCAGGGTTCTCTCTTTGCTCATAACTTCCCATCCTCAGGAACTGGCTGCTGGAGCCTTTTAGGGTTTTGCCCTAAATGTGGAGGGCAGCTGGCGGAGGTGAATGTTGAGTGGCAAGGGAACATCAAGCAGCACCTCCTAAAAGACCCTAGAGAGGGGACAGAGTCCATGGGGAGATTCAGTGATCGCTGCCCCAGAGCAATGTGCAGCTTTGTCCAGGGTAATTCAAAGGAGCATTCACATTTGAAAGACAAAGTTCCTAGAGGTCTCTGTCCTGAGGCACATAAACCACAGAGCACCCTAGAGTCCCATGATATCCAATACAGTAGCCACTAGCCAAATATGACTATTTAAATTTATTTATTATTTATTTATTTATTTACTTTTGACTGCGTTTGGTCTTTATTGGTGTGCCTGGGCTTTCTCTAGTTGCAGTGAGCGGGGGCTACTCTTCCTTGAGGAGCATGGGCTCTAGGCACACAGGCTTCAGTAGTTGCAGCACGTGAGCCATTGTGGCTCACGGGCTCTAGAGCCCAGGCTCAGTAGTTGTGGTACACGGGCTTAGTTGCTCCGTGCATGTGGGATCTTCCCGGACCAGTGTTCGAACCCGTGTCCCCTGCATTGGCAGGTGGATTCTTAACCTTTGCACCACCAGGGAAGTCCCTGGCTATTTAAATTTAAATTTTAATTGGAATTTTAAAAAATTTAAAAAGCAATTCCTCAGTCACCTGAGCTACATTTCAAGTACTGCTGAGCCACGTGAGGCTACTGGCTGCTGGTACTGGACGGTGCAGAACATTTCCATCAGAGAAATTCTGTTGGACTCTACAGCTCTAGGCCCTTAAAAACTGATCAACAGAGGTGGCCTTGCCCTCAAGGACATGAGAACAGACACAATAAAAAAGGAAAGATAAAACAAGGGCTACCACTGGGAGAGCCACAGGAATGGCCATGTTTGTTAGGTCATAACATCCAGCCAAAAAGAGGCACCTAAGCAGCTAAGGAGAGCAGCCTAAGTGGCTTACCTGAAATTTCAACTTCCCTTTGTGGTCATCGACAACATTTTTTCCAAACTCCTTCTTATTACAGTCATTTCCTACTTGGGGGTTTCAAATTCCATAACTTCAGAATCCATTATGTTCAACCAAAATGCATCACAGCATCACGGTTAAGAACATGGACTCTGGAATCAGACTGCCTCTGTCAAAACCCTGTTCCAAGGCTCACTAGCTTGGGTGACCTTGGCTTATTGGGTTATTCATTCTCATAGAACCTGCATTTTCTCATCTGTAAAATGTGGACATTAGAACCTACTTCACAAGGTTATTGTGAGGATCACATGAAATAACACTAATAAGGCATAATGGTGTCATGAAATAGTGAATACTCGATAAATATTAGCTCTGGTAATAGCTAATATCTAGTAGCCTGAGCGTAATCTTATTTGGGTTTCAAAACAAGCCCTCAGGGCTTCCCTGGTGGCGCAGCGGTTGAGAGTCCGCCTGCCGATGCAGGGGACCCGGGTTCGTGCCCCGGTCCAGAAGGATCCCACATGCCGCGGAGCGGCTGGGCCCGTGGGCCCGTGGGCCATGGCCGCGGAGTCTGCGCGTCCGGAGCCTGTGCTCCGCAACGGAAGAGGCCGCAGCAGTGAGAGGCCCGCGTACAGGAAAAAAAAAAAAAAAAAGCCCTCAATGAGGATTGGTGGGGATGTGTGATCACCTTATCCTTCCCTGCCTCCATTTTACAAGTCTCCTTTATGCCTGACTTCAGTTCTAATATCTTCAGGCTCTTCAGGCTGTCCAGAGCCTGGTACCAGAATGTGAGGACTCTTATCTTGGGTGAAGCCACTCTCCTTTTCTATTCTTGAGCTTCCCTTCATTGCTTAGGCTCAGGCCCCCTAAGTACTAAGTGTGTTCCTAGGAGGAATAAAGATCACAGGAGGCTGGAGTCTCATACTATGGGGAAAATTTAGAGATTAAAGTGGAATAAAGAGACATGTGAAGCTAAATATGCAGGGGTTGTCTCAGCTGACCCTTGCTTCAGGGTCTTGGGCCCTGGGAGAAGGGTGAGGGCTGGTGTCTGAGTGTTGCCTGCCCCTCAGCCCTTACAGTAAGTAGAAGACGGGCCCTGCCCGCTCCTCAGGACTGCGTGAGAAACATATCATATAATAGATGTGCAAATTCCCTATAAACTTAAATTACTAACGGTGTTGGAGGTTCTCTTACCCAGGCGGCTCCTCTAAGAGAGCGGCTCCTTTAAGAGGCGGGCCCCATCCCTGCTAACAAAGGAAGTCCCCGCCCCTGGTTGCCAGGGTGCTTTGTGGCGTCTCATTTTCATTGGTGAGCGTCAGCGGGGAGGCAAGCCGCGGCAGCCATTTCCAACGAGCTGGCGGGGGCGAAAGATGGGGACGCCCGTCGGGTGGTCGCAGGGGGGTTCAGGATCAGTGTGTCTCGCCTTCGATCAACTGCGGGACGTGATTGAGGCTCAGGAGGAACTGATCCACCAGCTGAGGAACGTGGTACGCAACCAGAAGAGCTGGGGGATGCCGGACTGGACGCCTAAGTGGTGGGGGCGGGGCCAGACGCTGTCCCGATGCCAGGGGCGGGCCGAGAGCACATTGCCAATGGCGTCATCACGAGGAGGCGGGGCCCAGATGTGTTCCGGCTGGTAGAGGTGGAGCCAAAAGGGGGCAGTGTCTCGTGAATATTTACCGGGGAATTTTAGTCAACGCCAAGTTGTTTCCTACTCTCTTTGACTGGTTGTGCAGGGCCTGATAGATATGCCCATCTATTCGCTGAGCTTTAGTTTCCCCATTTCTTTTTTTTTTTTTTTTTGGCCTCGCCACATGGCTTGCGGGATCTTAGTTCCCTGACCAGGGATCCAACCCCGGCCTCTCGCAGTGAAAGCTGGAGTCCTAACCACTGGACCGCCAGGGAATTCCCAATTTCCTCATTTCTAATTGAAGATGACTTCACTGACTTGCCAAGGCCCTTGTGTGCAGAGTAACTATAACATCCTTCTTATTATGGAATCCCCTCCCCATGATGAGTGCAGTAAGCACAGAATTGGCTCTTCACATGTTGACTTAAAGGCTTCCAATCCCTTTATGTCCCTTTGCTTTTGCTTTTTTGGTCAAACCCCCGTTCATGTGTGCAAAGCATTGGAGCCACAGATTACATGGACAGGCATGGTAAAACGCTGGCCAACTGGAGTTCATGGTTTTTCTGTTTTGTTTTTTATCTGGGTAAGAAGGTGGGGACACATAAAACTGACTTCACATCTATTTCTTTAACGGTAGTATGCAGCTCTGGACACTGAATTACCTGCATACCTTTAGGTACCCAGGTCTTTCTGTTGGCAGCTGGCCTTTGCATGTGTGTTCTCACCGTCTGGAACACTTTTCTTTTCCATCCTCTTCTTCTGGCCCACCCCTATTTAGCAGTCAGATATCAAGTTGACATCCCCTTCCCTTCAAGCTGTTCTGACCCTTCCCCAGGCGGGTCAGGGGCCTCCTCTGGGAACCTCCATCATAGCACACACCATGTTAGAAGTGGTGGCCATGGGCTGTCTTCTCCATGAGACTTCTTGCTACTTGAGGGCAGGACATAGAGCTGAGCATCAGTGAATCTTGTGGAATGAACTCTCCCTTTCCTGGGCCCCAGTGTCATCCTAGGTGCCCTGGGCATCCCATTATCTATTCTCAGTCCTGGTCCCGAGAGAAACCCCTACCACCCCAGCCCCTCCCTGAGCCAGCCTCTGTTGCAGATGGTTCTCCAGGATGAAAATTTTGTCAGTAAAGAAGAGTTCCAGGCAGTGGAGAAAAAGCTGGTGGTAAGTGATGGCCTCTGTCAGCTTCTAAGCTTCCCCCATTTCCCAGGATCCCTGTGATTGGGTAGAGTCATTGAGTATTAGCCTCTGAGAGCCTCCAGCCCCAATAGTAAGGACAGAATCTTCCTGTACCCTGGATTCTATGTGCCATTCTGAGAAAGGGGGCTGGTTAAGGGAGCCTAGGAGACCCAAAGTGGCTTGGGATAATGAGGTCACTGCTGCTGCCCCTGCAGGAAGAGAAAGCTGCCCATGCCAAGACCAAGGTTCTCCTGGCCAAGGAAGAGGAGAAGTTGCAGTTTGCCCTCGGAGATGTAGAGGTGCTGTCTAAACAGCTGGAGAAAGAGAAGCTGGCCTTTGAAAAGGCGTGAGTGGGCCTTGGTAGTGGGGGAACGGTTGGGGGTCCCATCTGCCCATCAGCCTTCCCACCCTTTCTTATCTTCTCCACTCAGGCTCTCCAGTGCCAAGAGCAGAGCCCCGCAGGAGTCCAGCAAGAAGGACCAGCTAATCACCAAGTGCAATGGTAGGCGGGAGGCCCACGCTCCCTCCCATGCTTACGTACGTGGGCTCTTCCCTCACAGCCCAGTGCCGGTGTTCAGAGCAGGGTTTCACCCCAACTTCTGCCCCTGGCTGAGGATAAAGGCAAGCCCAGGTGGGCCACACCTTCGCAAAGGCCTTCAGGGACCAGGCAGGCCACGGAAATGAGGGAAGTAGTTGGTGTACAGTATTCTTCATGGCCATAAAGGAATGGGCTCGCTCCCATTTTTCTTGAAACATATGACCTTCTTAGCCTACCTTTTTGTTTTCCCACTTTTGGTGACTATTAGAAATAGTGTACTTGACTTATAACTCTGTTACCAGAGGAACAACGGGGCAATCACAGTGCTGTGTGGAATCTGACCCTTAGTTTCAGTGTTGGGGACCCACTAGGAGGAGTGGGGACTGTGGTAATGTGGAGAACCATGCCCCCTCTCAAGGGCCTAGAACCTCTGCCGTAGGAATAGGGGCCCAGTACTGTCAGATCTTTAAAAAAGAAACTGGAGACCACATTTTAATGGAAGCTTTTCTGACTTTTTAGGGTTGGCAACTGATTTAAAAATGTTTAAAATATTGTATGGGCCAAGGAAAATATGTCTGTGGGCCATTAGGTTTCAACTCTGCTCTATGCAGATGCCTGTGGCCACCTGTTGACTCAGTTGGTGCTCTGAGTTGTGGGGCACTTTCAGTGAGCTACTCAGTGTCCTGAGACCTTAGGACCCCCTTTCATTTTCCCAGAATGCTAAACTCCCCTTACCTAGTTTAAGAAGTAGATGTGGGGCTTCCCTGGTGGTGCAGTGGTTGAGAGTCCGCCTGCCGATGCAGGCGACACAGGTTCATGCCCCGGTCTGGGAAGATCCCACATGCCGTGGAGTGGCTGGGCCCGTGAGCCATGGCCGCTGAGCCTGCGCATCCGGAGCCTGTGCTCCACAACAGGAGACGCCACAACAGTGAGAGGCCTGCGTACCGCAAAAAAAAAAAAAAAAAAGAAGTAGCTGTGAATTCCATATACAACATTTCCTTCATTCACTGCAGCATTCATTTCGAGTAGGCCAGAATTCAAGCCCAAAAGAGGTTCAGTGTCTCTCCTGATGGGCCCCCACCTGGAGCCTTGGGCACCCCCTACCCACCAATGCAGCCTTCTTTCTCCCCTGGTGAGTACTGTCACTGGAAAGATGCCAGCAGGCTGCCATCTTAATCTGGCCAAGTAGACTAACAAGCCTCATGGTTGTTTGATCAAGAGCTCCTGTTAGGGCTTCCCTGGTGGTGCGGTGGTTAAGAATCCGCCTGCCAATGCAGAGGACACAGGTTCGAGTCCTGGTCCGGGAAGATCCCACATGCCGCAGAGCAACTAAGCCTGTGCGCCACAGCTACTGAGCCTGCGCTCTAGAGCCCACAAGCCACAACTACTGAGCCCGCGTGCCTAGAGCCCATGCTTCGCAATGAGAAGCCACCGCAATGAGAAGCCCATGCACCGCAACAAAGAGTAGCCCCCGCTCACCGCAACTAGAGAAAAGCCCGCGCGCAGCGACGAAGACCCAATGCAGCCAAAAATAAAATAAATAAAATAAATAAATTTAAAAAAAGAGCTCCTGTTAGGACCTCCTGGAGCCCAACAGGCAGTCAGTGCCTCCATACCCAAGGATGTTGGTCTCCTAGTCCTTCCCCTTTCCCTGGACATCCCCCCACTTCCCTAAAAGGAACCTAGGGTTCTTTCCTGGTGCTGCTAGAGGCCCTTCCTCTAGGACATTTCCTAGAGATCAGCCAGGGCCTCGGGGCTCTGCGACTGCTTGTGGAAGGTGTGTGAGTCACGGGGAGGAGCCTGGCTGCCTCCCCCAAGAAAGTCCTGAACTCCTCCAGTAGGGCATAAGCCCTCACATGAGGAGATCTGGTGACCTGAGCTACCCCCTGGCCTGTCTCCCACCCCCGCTACCTCCCTTTGCATGGTTCCAGTTTTACTCTTACATAGTTCCTTATTCTCAAAAGGCTTTTCTAACCATTCTCTCATTGGGTGCTGTTTATTCTAAATTTAGCTCTCATTTATTTTAAAAGAATCAAACACATTTATGATACTTTTTTTTTGCGTCCCGGGCCGGGGCACGAACCCGCGTCCCCCGCACCGGCAGGCAGACTCGCAACCACTGCACCACCAGGGAAGCCCTATGTTACTTTTTTCCCATAAGAACTTCACAGACAATCAGTTTGGATTCACTGGATGACCTGGGGAAGGAGGTTCAATAGTCCTGGTCCTGTGGCCCAGTGAGCCCATGTTTTCATTCTTTTCCTTCACCCATGTCTCTCTGTAACGTGTGCCTTAACTTTTTAATCAGATCTTCTCTTTTGAAACCTTCACTGCTTCAGTATATCTGCATTTTCAGAGCTTATGTTCCAGTTAATCTTTGTCCAGCCTTTAAAAGCAGTAGGATTTTCTTCCTTTGAGGATCAGAATTTTCCAGGACTCCCTGAGGGACATTATGTAAATGAAGCAACCCGAGATCCCTACAGCCTTACTGGATTTTAACCCAAGACACAAAACTTACGCTTGCTTCTAATGAGCACTTAATCTTTGCCACCACTGTCTCCCTGGGTCCTCCCCACCCGCCCTGTGGAATAGGGATCCTGTCTTCTCCCCTGAGGCCCTAACACAGGGCTGGGCATCCAGCTGGTCCTCAGTAGGTCTGGTTGGATTGAAATGACTGAACTAGGTGATGTTTCTAAGACCTAAAGGCCCAGGGGACATCCTGTTCATTCCACAAGTAAAAGTACTGTACATCTAGTACGTGCCAGGTACTATTTTAGGCCTTAGGGTTAAAGCCGTGAATAAAACAAAAAATCCTTGTCCTTGTGGACCTTATATCCTAGTAGAGGAAAAGACAAATGAGCAAAATGTATGGTCTGTGAGATATAAGTGCTAAGAAGGAAAATAAAGCAGGAAAAGGGGATAGGAAGTATTGGGAAGGGTTGTGATTTTAGACTAGGAAGGGTCTCACCAAGGAGGTGATATCTGTAAAGAGCTGCAGGAGTTGAGGGCAGGAGCCATTCATCCTCCTGCTTTTGGGCAGGGCTGACCATCTCTCTCCAAGGGCCCTTGCCTGCCCTCATGTGAGCTACCTGGTCCAGAATAGAGCTGTAAAGTCACTGACACATTCATCAAGATGTGCCCTCCACTCCCACCCCATCATGACTCCATAATAAACTCATTCTTACGAAGGTATTAGCAACTACTGTTGGACAACCTCTGCGTTGGGGGAGCCAAGTTCTGAAGAGACCCCTGAGGGAATGCCTTATTTCAGGAAGGAGCTCATGGGATGGGAACCACTCCTCCTCCCTGCCTCTCTCCCCCACAGAAATTGAGTCTCACGTTATAAAGCAAGAAGATATACTTAATGGCAAAGAGAATGAGATTAAGGAGTTGCAGCAAGTTATCAGCCAGCAGAAAGAGATCTTCAGGTGAGGGGTCCAGGCCAGGCTGGGGATTGTTGATGGAAGTGGGGAGCCAGACCTCTGGTCCCTACCCTTGGGCTGTCCCCAGCCCATGCCCAGCCGGCTCCGTTGCAGGAATCACATGTCTGACTTTTGGATCCAGAAGCAGCAGGAGAACTACATGGCCCAGGTGCTGGACCAGAAGCATAAGAAAGCCTCGGGGATGCGTCAGACCTGGAGCCGCCAGTGTTCCAGGGAAAAATAAAATGGGCGTCTCCTTCCTGTTATCTGGCTGTAATGCCCAACCTCTGCCTTCTCTGCTGTGGTGGTCCCCATCCTGACCCTTCCGATCCCTGTGGGTACCTCCCTCAGGCCTCACAGTGGCCTGGACCCCAGGGAAGAGGTAGGGCGAAAGGCAAAAGACACTCTTTCCTTCTTCCCTGCCTGCCTTTTGGACCATCACCTGCCAGGCCACTGCTGTGTTCAGAATGGATGCTCCTCGAGTCTCCAGCCCCTGCTACTCCCCTCCCTCCCTCCTTTGGGTAGTAGTGGGGGCCCATGGGGGTATGGGGTTGTAGCCTAGGGAAGGACTACTTGGTTGTCTAGTAGGCACTGTCCCTTCTTACTCTTGGTATTAAATTCCTTCCTATATAAACAACCCTGGTTACCCCAGTGCCCTGGTAAATTTAACTCTCCCAACTTGAAGGGCTATCTGTGTATGTGTTGTGTATGTGTCTATGAGAAGCCCCGACTGGAGAGCTCAAAGATGGTGGGTTCCAGGACCACAGTGAATTTGGGAAATCAGTTTCCATCACATAACAGTAACGCTGTACCTGTGAATCACATTTGCACCTTCTTACACTTCTCCCAAACTTAGAAGCTTATTAGTCTGCACAAATGGAGGAAGGAAAAAGGACAATGCTGTGTTGTGTGTGTGTGTTTTTCTTCTGCTATGTCTTTTTAAGGTGGGGTAACAGTGTGTGAAGGGGCTATGACGTGCTCAAGTTGCATACGCAGGGCTGGATGTGATGGACAGGTTGGATCCTCTCAGAAGCCATCACTAATGTGCCGTAGGTGATAAAGGGGACACACCAGGCAGGGGTCCCACTCAAGGGAGGCTGAGTCAGATTTGTCAAGTCTAGCCTTTCCTGGCTCAGTGTGAGAATTAATGCGTAGGAGGGGCCAGTGCTCTTGCTCCAGGGCCAGCTGGGGCCTGAGTCATAGCAGGACCTTGAAGCCAGAAGTTTAAGGGCAAGTGGTGCCCATTGTCATTGTCCCAGGAGAGTGACAGGTGGTGGCTGCTTCCCCATCAGCACTTGTCCCCAGGGCAAGTCCTAAGGTGGCAGGGGCTGGATGAGGGCCTTGTGAGTGTATGGGGGAGCACAGAGCTATTCTTGCCTCAGAGGGGCTTTAGAGAAGGGACCACAGCTACCCCAGAGGTTCCTAAGAGATGCCACATCAGCATCCGGGACTTGTTCTGGAAGCCTGAAAAGCTAGAACTGTCCCCTCCAGCCTAGGTTTCCACTAAGGGCAGTGGGTCCAGTCAGGGACAGCAGTTTTTTGAGGCCCCAGTACAACTTTTGGAGTCGGGGGGAGCCCTCCAAGCCATGCTCCTCTATCAAAGGTGAGGGGGGATGCACCCTTATGAGCTCTAGCGACAGACTATGGGAGGGCCAGGGAGGAGGGGGTGCACTGCAGTGATGGGAAGACGCGGGGCGCTGACATAAAGATGAAATTGTTAGCAAGACCTTAGTTGTCTGGTCTCCTGGCTCACACTCTGATCCACATGCCGTAGTGCTTGATCTCAGGCAGGTCCCTGCTTAGCCTCCGTTCCGTCACCTGTGATGGATGAGTGGAGCTGGGCCTAGCTCCTGCGTACAAGTTGGGTGCCTGCCCTCCCCTCACCAAAGCCTGGAATGCCACCCCAGGCTCTCCGGCCGCGCCGGAGAAGGGGTCTGGGAGGGTAGGACCCAGGGCCCAGGTCTCTCCGGCTGCCTACGCCGCCGTCTCGGGAGCGGACGCGGCCGCTTTAAGGCGCGGTGACCCCACGGCACCCGCGGGCGGGGCGGGGACAGTGCTGGCATCCGCGGCACCAGCAGAGGCGAACGCGAGGGAGAGAGTGCGCGGCGTCCGGCCTCAGCATGCTGACCGCGTTCGCCCCGCCAACCCTGCCCGGGGTCCCAGGGCGGCTGCCCGCGGCCCCCGCGCGGCGCCAGGACTCCTCCAGTTCGTCAGGCTCCTACCACACGGCTCCGGGTTCTCCAGAGCCCCCGGACGTTGGGCCGGACGCGGAGGGCAGGGCGAATTGGCCCACGGTGGCCCCTGTGTTGGGGGAGGGCGCGCAGCCTCGCCTGTCCGTCAGTGCCCAGAATAGCCGCCAGCAGCTCGGGCCCGGCTCGGGTTTCCCGCGAGGCCCGGCCTCGGGCCCGCGGCCACCCCAGCCCCAGCTGCGCATGCTGCCGTCGGGGGAGATGGAAGTCATCTTCGGCGCCGGGCCCCTGTTAAGCCGTTCTGACGCAGAGGATAGCGAGGTGCAACAGCTCACGACGCAGGCCTTCCGCAGCCTCTCTCCGCCCGGCTCCGCGTCTCCCATCTCTGCCGAACCGCAGCCCCAGGGCCCCGACGGTGGCTCCCGCTGGGCCACCTACCTGCAGCTGCGACCCCGCGGGCCGAGTCCTGCCACCCCAGCGCAGTTCGAGTGTGTGGAGGTGGCGCTGGAGGAGCGTGCCGCGCCTGCCAGGCCCCGGACGGTGCCCAAACGTCAGATCGAGCTGCGCCCCCGGCCCCGGAGTCCCCCGCGGGAGGCCAGCGCGCCGCCCCCGCGACTGTTCCTGCGCACCGGCTCCCTGGACGAGTCTCTGGGCCGCCTGCAGGCTGCCGCGGACCTCGTGCAGACGGCGCTGGCCAGAAAACTGAGCCCCGCGACCCCTGCCCCAAGCAGCGCCACATTCGGACCCACGGTACCGCCAGAGCCTGCGGCCCCGGAAACGCCCCGCAGTACTCGAGTGGCTCTGAAGGAGGCCAGGTCTCGGCCACCTCGTGTGCATTATAGTTCAGCCCCCGCCAGGGCCCCACGACCGTGGCCTAGCCTCCGGGAGCGCGCAATTCGGCGCGACAAGCCCGCGCCCGGGACCGAGCCTCTGGGTCCAGTTAGTTCCAGCATCTTCCTGCAGTCTGGGGAGAAGATCCAGGAGGCGCACCACCAGGAACCCAAGACTCGGTTCCCGCAAGAGACTCCGGATCGAACCGTCCTGAGGGCACAGAGTCCGTCTTCCCAGTCTAGGGCCCCCCGGGAGGTTTCGAGTAAGGCCGTGAGACCGAGGAGCCCATCCCCGCTGTGGCAAGCCCCAAATGGGACCGTGCGGGGTCCTCACTGCCCCTCGCCCCAGAACCTGTCCCCGTGGAATAGGGCTATCCGGAAGGTGAGTGGCCCGTCGCTCCCCGAGGCATCCTCCGCATGGGGAAATCAGGATGCTGCTGTCACGGAAACTGTCAGCAGGAAGAGCCCTTCCCCTCCGACCCTTTCCCAGTGGAATCGGGGTGTTGCCAGTGCAAGAAGCCCATCCCCCGAAGCTCCTTCCTCGTGGGAGGTTCCGCATCCGGCAGGTGGGGATATAGTTGAGGGGAGTAGGAGCCCGTCCCCGCCAAACTTGTCCTCATGGGAGACTCCAGATCGTCCTACTGGGACGTGGAGCCCATTGCCCCAAGAGACGTGGGACTCCACAGTGCAGAGCTCAGCGGTAGTTTCTACGCGGGAAGCTATGAATGGCGTAGCCCAGGAGGAACTGGTGCCACCCACGCCATCTGCACCCGGGACTCCAGAGCTAACAGAGGCGCAGAGTCCGTCCACGCGGGAGATGCCGGATCTTGCCTTCCCAGGCAGCCAGCTGTCGCCAGCGGTGGCTGCACCCCAGCTGCCCCCCAGTCGCCTCGTGGGCACCCTGGATGCCGATGCGCGCCCGGAAGCCTTGGGCTCTGGAGAAGCGGCCTCGGGACGCCCGCGCGTGGCCATTCCGCGGCCCCGCGACGTGCGCAAGATGGTGAAGACCACATACGCGCCAAGCTTCCCGGCAAGCACCCCAGGCTCAGGGCTCCCTGCGCCTCCTGCGGAACCCCGCGGGGAGGACGGCGGCGCATCCAAGACACAAGGGCTTCAGGCGCTGGGGGCCCCCGCCCCAGCTCACTACACTTCCGTTTTTCTCAAGGACTTTCTGCCGGTCGTGTCACACCCCTACGAGACCCCAGAGCCAACCACAGACACAGTCCCCCGGGACGTTACGCAGCCCAACGGGGTCCTGCGGCGGAGGGCAGAGAACAGCACGGCGAAACCCTTCGCGCGCACTGAGATCCGCCTGCCTGGTGCCTTGGCCTTAGGCCGCCGGCCGGAGGGAACCCAGGGAGTCGTGGTGCGCGGTCCTGGCGGAAAGAACAGGGATGCAGAGCCCCAGCGCCTGGTCCCCGACGACAAGGGTCGTACCAGCCCTCTAGGCGGCGCTCGCACCTCACCCCAGAAGTCGCCGATAGGGCCGGCAGGGACCCAACCTCCCGGACCGCCCCGCCCTAGCTCCCCGCAGGCGTACCCTAGCTCGAGCCCTGGAATAGCACCGAAACAGGAGACGCCACCTATGGCCCCTGAGCCCGCGGTTGCGGTCCAGTCGCCCCTCCCGCGGGAGACCCAAGCGTCCGCTGGCAGAGCGGCCCCGCCCCAGGCCCGCGCCGCCTCGGCGCCTCCCATGGACCGGTCCCCGGAAGGCCCCTCCCAGGGGGCGCGCAGGCCGCCCGGGGCCGCGCACCCGGGGAAGGTCCTGGTGGACCCAGAGAGCGGCCGCTACTACTTTGTGGAGGCGCCGAGGCAGCCTCGGCTGCGGCTGCTCTTCGACCCCGAGAGCGGGCAGTACGTGGAGGTGCTGCTGCCACCCTCGCCCTCGGTGCCACCCCGCCGCGTCTACACCCCGCTGGCCCTGGGCCCCGGCCTCTACCCGCCGGCCTATGGGCCTATCCCTGGCCTCTCACTGCCACCATCCCCGGGCCCGCCGGCCTTCAGCGGCCCCCAGCTACCCTGGGCCTCCGAGGCGGGGCCCCTGGACGGGATGTACTACCTGCCAGTGAGCGGGACCCCCAGCCCCGCGCCTCCTCTGCTCCTCTGTGCTCCACCCTCCAGCTTGGGTCCCGCCCAGCCGAGCAAGGGCTCCTTGTTCCCCGTGTGAGGCCCAAGGGCCTGATCCCCATGGTGTTGGGGCCCGTTAATGGCCTTGGAAGTTCTGGCATCCAGTCCTGTGCCTTCTTTTCCTAATATCACCTCTTTCTTTTACCCATCTCATGCAGTCTTCAGACCAGAAGTTACCTTCAGAGTGCTTATCTGAGACCCCCAGCGCTGATGGAGCTGGAGCTCAGGAAATGGCTGCCTGTTTCCTTCCCCGACAGAATCGTATACCCCTTTCCCAAGCATTCCCAGAGTGTGGTGTGTTGGGGGGCTGTGTGTGTGTGTGTGTGTGTTGTGGGATGAAAAAAATGCAGAACGTGAGAGCTGTGAGTTAGGTTTTATTTGGGGCAAAATGAAAACTATAAGCCTGGGAGACAGCCTCTCAGCACTGAGGAACTGCTCTGAAGAGGTAAGTGAGGGAAGTCAGTATAGATGTGGGTTTGGTGAAGGAGGATACAGGCAATCGAGCACACATTTTGGCAGAAGGTTGCTGCTAGTCACAAGGAGCAGATGTCCATTAATGATTTTAGTGCTTTTCTAGTTATGAGAAGATGCAAGAAATTGGGCTCATAAAATCTTCTCCTGAAAATATCTGATTATCTAAAGGCCTTTTCTGCCAGTGTTTCCCAGAGCACAGAGGGCCTCATTCCTGATCTCTGCCCAGAACTCCTTTCAGGGTGTATTGAAGGTCAGCGATTGCACTGGCTAGTGATTTCATCCTTGTAGAGGCAGCTAGCAAGTGACAATTTTTAGTTGGTAGCGTGAGAAATCCCAGGACATGGCCCCAGATGCCGACCTGAGGGGGTGATGGGGTTCCTCGGGGACAGCAGGAAATGGGAACTGCAGGGGACAGGGCTGCCCCCAGAGGTAGTGAGCTGTCTGTGTCTCCCTGAAGGTGGGCCCAGCAGAGGTGGAGCAGGCTAGTGAGCACTGATGGGATGAGGAGAGAAAGACACTGGCTATCAAATCTGTTATTCTTTGCAAGAGGATCTGAGCCTTGGCCTGGGAGCCTGCGGGGGAGAGTGGCTAGTGCAGGCCCTAGGTGAGTCTCATCTGAGAGAGAGAGCTGCGGGGAAAGGTGGTGGAGGTGGAGAGGGAAGTAATACGGAAGGGGCCATGGAGGGTCATCCCGGGACTTGGGGTGGGGGTGCTGTGGGGAAGGTGGGGAGGTGACTGTAGTCTCCAGCTGGGAGTACCGCCCCTCATTCTCCCCTCAACCCCAGCCTCTGACTTGGCTTGTCTAAGCCCTCAGAGCTGAACTGGCTGGTCCTGGGGTTAGGAGTGGAGGTTCCAGCCATTCCCACCGAGGGTGGGGGACAGATGATTGTGTCGTCAGGAAAGACTTAAAAGCACGGAGGATGGTTGAGCTGTTGTCCCAGAGGAGACTCTTGATCTCTCTGGGTGGGGTGGAGGGTGGGTTAGGGCTGGCAAAAGAAGGGATGCCCCTGTGAGGAGCCCTCATCTGGTTCCACTGCCCTGGTAACAGGTGTGGCAAACATGCCTAGGGAGGGGCTGGCTCTTCAGGTTCATTACAGCATAGGAAGGGACGGGACCCAGGGCCTGTGTTCCAATTGCCTTGAGATTCCAGGAGCTTCTGAGGAGAGCAGAGGGAGATGCATGGTGTGGGAGGTGCTCTGCGTGGGGGTCTGTGTAGAGTTCTGAGTGAAGTGGCTGGGCCTTGTGGGACTGGTATGTGATGTGATGAGGTTGGGGAAGAACAGTTACCATTAGAAGCAGTGTCAGGGATGGAGATCAATGCCTTCCTTAAGTTCCAGGCCTCCCGGGGGCCTGGATCCCTTGGAGTCACTGCCCCCTTGCCTTGAACTGGAAGCTGACTGAGAGAACTATGAGTCAGAATAACTGGACATCTTTCTGTGGCTGGAGATGCTGGTCCTGATGGCAATGAGGGCCCTGGGCCACTCCCCCTCACCGCATCGTGGTGTGCAATAAATTGCTGACCCCATGGCCACGATGGCTGGAACAACTGGTGTAAGGTGTCTGATTTCCTGCTGCGGTCCCTTAGCACCCCAGAGTGCCCTTCCATGCCTGGGTGTGGCCTGGGGGAGGGGACCATGTGTGTCTTTCATACACTGTGGCATCCCTGCCTCAGCGAACTTGCCTCTCAGGGAGGGAGCCTTGGCTGGCAACCACGCCTGTGGCCTCATTCCTCCTGGTGGCTCAGTGGCCAGTGTGCCTTGGGGTCAACCAGGCTTGGTTCCAATCTCAGCATAGCCCTTCTAGCTGTGTGGCCTTGGATTTGTCACTTTTCTCTGAACCTTTGTGTCCTCAGGGGTAGATTTAAGATGACAGTAACAAGCCACCTCCTTCCCTGAGGGGCTAAGCGTAGTGCCTGCCATGTGCTCAGGTCCCAGGACATGAGAGGTATCAGCCCCCATGTGTCCTCGCCCAGGCCCAGCCCCTCTCCTTGCCTCATTGGCTGGAACCACGGGGTCCCACGAGAGGAGGTGCGCGAGCGGTGTCTGCAGGGCCCTGGGGGAAGGGAGAGAACGGGAGGGTGAGGTGTCGGTTTCCCATTGGTCTGGGGCAGGCTCTCTGCAGCAACCCCCACTGCGCGTACACACCTGCACCCCTGCACCCCAACCACAGTCCCTGCTTGCTGAGCCAGCTCCACAGACCATGAGGCTGTCGCCGCTGTTGCTGCTGCTGCTGGGGGCCTGGACCATCCCAGGGGGCCTTGGGGACAGGGCCCCACTCACAGCCACCGCCCCTGAGCTGGATGATGAAGAGAAGTTCTCAGCACACATGCCTGCTCACCTGCGCTGTGACGCCTGCAGGGCAGTGGCCTACGAGGTGAGCCCCCCACCCCCTCGCCGCCCCGCGAGCAGTTCTCCTGCCCCTACCCAGTCCCCCACCCAAGCCAGACCCCTCCATCTACCTCAGATTCCACCGCTGGCCTTGGATCCCCAAACCCCGCCCCCCCCAAGGCATCGAGCTAGACTCAGCCTTCCATGATATTGCCATCTTCACCTCACCGGCACCGGCCTGCCTCAGTTTACCTATCTGTCTGCCCAACAAAGAGCAGGCGATCTCTGGGACACCAGGGAGTCACTAGCTTGTCCTCTCGGACTCCTCCCTTTCTAGAACCACCCTTAAGTCTGGACTCCTTCCCAAAGCATGACTGGGGAGCATTGGTGTATGTGTACACGTGTGCATGTTTGTCAGTCCCATGAGTCCATGAGCATGTGTGTGTCTTGAGTTCACATACAAACCTGTCACGCGTGCCTGAGTACTTGTGTGTGTCTGTGTGACTGTGTGCACGCGCACGCACACGGGGGCTATGAGTACACGTGTCACTGAAGACTGGGAGGTTTTTTTTCTTTCCTTGTTCTTGTGGTTTCAAATAGTGTGTGCTGATGGGCAGGTGTTACCTGGGGGAGGGGCCCCAATGCCCAGGCCTAATTCTCCACCTCAGTGTTTCCCACCCACCTCCCATCCCAAGGCAGCGGATCTTGCCTCAGCTGGCGTGGTCCCAGCTTTCTGGACCTGGGGGAGGGCCATGAAGCCTGCCTCACAGGTGCTTCCTGTTCAAAAGGCTCCATTGCCTCGTTCTTCCTCAGAGACACAGGCTTCTGTCCCCGCCCCCAGCCCAATCACCCCTCCTTTCGCGCTGAGCAGTTCTGAAGCCCTGGTTCTCAACCCCTCCTTGTTCCAGATGTGGCAGCATCTGACAAAGGCAGAGGCCAAGCTTCACACCCTGGACTCTGGGGGCCGTGGCAAGCTGAGCGAGTCGGTATACACAGACGTCCTGGACCAGAGCTGCTCCCAGACCTGGCAGGGGTGAGTTGAAAATCTGGCCCCTGCCCCCCTCCTCCAGGGGCAGGCTGATGAGTAGGGCTTCTCATTCTCCCACTCACACACCACACACACTCCAATAGGGCTCTGGCCCAAGGGTGGGGACTGGCTGGGACAGAGTCTGAGCTCTGGAGCTGGGAGCAAGTAGAAGAGTAAGGTGGCCAGGAGACAAGGTTGCTGTGTGACTTTGGGCCCGGAGTTTCCCCTTTCTGGTCCTTGGTTTTTCAGCAAGGAGGCTCAGAATCTGGGCACGAAACTCGGCAGATGCCCAGTGTGCCCAGCTTCATGTGCTGATGGGCTCCACTAATGCTGTCTCCCTCTCCTCCCACTGCCTCCAGCTACGGAGTTGGAGAAGTGGACCAGGTGAAGCGTCTCATGGGCCCAGGACTTAGGAAGGGGCCGGAGCCGACCATCAGTGTGATCATCATGGGGGCGCCGTGGCCCACGAGGTCGTGACTGGAGGACTGGGGTGGGATGGAGCCTTGGTCTGCCCCACTGCGGGCCGGGCAGAGTCTGAGGCTCCTCCTGGGCTCCCCTAGGCTCTCCAAGACATGCTTTCACTACCTGGGGGAGTTTGGAGAAGACCAGATCTATGAAGCCCACCAACAAGGTCAAGGGGCCCTGGAGGCATTGCTGTGTGGAGGCCACCGGGGGGCCTGCTCAGAGGAGGCACCAGTCACAAGGGCAGAGCTCTAGTCCAGCTCCTCCTTCCCCTTCCTGGTCAGCCCCTAAAGGGAGCTGGGCTTCTTCTGGATCTGTCCCCTCCTTTCTGCAGGCTGCCTGGAGGGCGGGGAGGCCTTGTTCTTCTGTGCTGCCACTCTCCCTCCCTCCTCCAGCTTCTGGGCCCTGGGGCCCAGGGGGCGGCCAAGGCCTTCCCCTCTGGACTCAAATAAAACCAGTGACCTCGATTTCTTCTCTCTGCAAAAGGTGCTTGGGGGGCTGGGAGGATAGACATTGGTGTTTCTGCTGACGTCCCTCCTAGAGAGGGCCAGGTACACATCCCCCACAATTTCCCAGAGGTAAGTGAGATCTGTCATGGCTGGAAATGTGAGTGAGCTGTCAAAGGCATATGGAACCAGTTATCTGAACGGTTGAAACCCCAGATCCCTCAGGAGAGAAAAGAAAAGCCAAGGCAAACTCCATAAGCAGGCTGCCTGTGGACATACCCACTGCAACCACTGCGTGCTGCTGTGCCCCTCCCAGAACACTAGTCTTCCTGGGTCTACACCCAGCAGCTGCTCACTTTCTAGACTCTGCTCTGACCCCAGCTAGCACGGTTGAGCCCTCGGTGCTCACCTGGGACAGGGCAGGGCAGGGCAGGGCAGGGGTCCTGGAACAGGCTGGATTCAGTATCTTGGCTCTACGTCCTGCTCTCCCCAGAAATTCTCACCTGGGGCCCTTTTCTTAGAAACGGAGAAAAGAGCTCCACCTGGTTCACACCTGGGTCTGGGTATCTGGGGTCAGTGGTGCTACAGCTTACAGTTTCATTTGTGTCTCTGATCCTCCAAAGCCCTGGAAAGTGGACAGAACAGACACTCTAATCCCCTGTTGACAGGTGCAGAAACTGGGGCTCAGACAACAAAAGAGGCTCAGGCAGAGTCCCAGGCTGAGCAGTGGCAGGGCTGGGAGGGGATTCAAATTTGGGGAGTGGGGGAAGGTTAGGGCTGAAGGAATGGTGGTGTCCCAGGCAGGCCCTTACCACTCTGCACCCCAGCCCGCTACGTTCCATCACCTGTTCCCCATCTGCCTGAGGCCCCTCCTCCTGGCCCTCAGGAGAGAACTCTTAAGCACCAGGAGAGCCAGGGCCCAAGGAATTGGCTGAGCAGTCAGTAGTATCAGGTGTGGAGCCGGGAGCCCATGACGTGCACCTGCGTGGCCCTGTGTTTTTGTGGAGTGATTTAGAGACACTTTGCGTCAGAGTCTAGGTGCTCCAGGTCCATTTGTGTGATTGTGTATCTGAGACCATGTGCAACTTCCCGGCTTTGTCTCCATGTGTGTGGTATGTGGTTTGGGTTGAGTTGAGGGTCCAACGGACAATGTGTGGAAGGGGTAGGGCTGTCTCCCCAGCCCCTGGGAAGTACCGGGGAGGAGAGGGTGGGGAGGAGAGTACCGGGGAGGAGAGGGTGGGGAGGAGAGTGCCGAGGAGTAGAGGCTTCGAACTGGTCAGATTACTTTGGGAACCTGGGAACAGGAGCCAGGATTTGAGAGGAGAGGACAGGTGGACAGAGGAACGGGCTGGAGGCTGGACAGGCCGTCGGATTCGGGGCTGTGACATGAAGCTGCTGCCCAGCTGGACAGTGGTGCTGCGGGGGAGGCCTTGGGGCAGGGCCTGGCCATGGGCACAGCGACCCAGAAGCAGGTGGACCCTAATGGGGTTGGGGCAGCGCAGAAGGGAGCAGAATCAGGGCCCTCAGCCCCTGGGCTCTCCCCAGCCCCCAGGAGGGGAAAATAGGCCGGGCCCAGGCCGACTTCAGCGGCTGTGTGGCAGTCACTCAGGGCCCGGTGCTTAGAAAGGCCCCACAAATCAGTTTAATGCTCTGCTGTTGCTGTTTTTAAATTTATAATACTTTTGCAACAGGGGCACCAGATTTTCATTTTGCACTGGGTCCCGCAGATTATGTAGCTGGTCCTGACTGGGAGGGGAAGGGAAGGAATCCTTGTCCTGACACAGAGGACAGAAAAGACCGGGCTAGCCTCGGCAGCTCCTTCTCCGGAGGCCCATCTGTTCTGCGCCTCAGGGACCCTGAGGGGCGAGTGGAGGTGGTGGGGAGGGCAGCCCTGTCTGACATTTAATGTATAATTAACAGCGTGGGCTCAGTAGTTCAGGCCAACCTGAATTTTTGGAATGGCTTTCTAAAACCTTGCTACCTGTGTGGCCTTGGTCAGATCACATCTCCTAAATCTGTTTCCTCAGCTGTAAAAGAGGTTAATGGCACCTAGCACCTGGGGTTAAACATGACAATACGTAGATGTTGCTTGGCACGCAGTTGGTCCTAAATAACGAGGTGGGTTATGATGATGATAATGATTAACTTTTGATTAATAAGCAGGGAAAAGCCTCATTCAGAGTGTACCATAATATGTGCCCATTTTCACTCCTTTCCTCTCACCTCACCCAGGGCCTGGTAAACTTCCACGGCCGTCTGCTCCTCACCCCCTCTCCGGCCCTCTCTCGGAAAATACCTGTCCCGTGCCCAGGCTCAGGTGCGGGCAAGGAAGGGTGTGCTCGGGAGGTAAATGTGGCAGAGGCTTGGGCGGCCTTTTCCACCGTGGCCGGAGTTAATACGTTACCTGGGCCTGGGCCCTCCTTTCGCAATCAGTGTTGGAGATCTGGTTACAGATTTACTTTGAACAATGTCGGCTATGCGGATTAAAGTCCTCCTTGGCCTTCGTATAAGCAATCCCTTCTTCTCCTCAGGAACTGCTCACACCTGTGCCCCAAAGATGAGGGCCCAGGAGGACCCTGAGGGCCAGACACAGGTGCTGGGGAATGAGGGGAGCGGGTGGGGGCAGGGTGGGGCTGGGGGCCTGAGCAGTCCTTGCTCCCTGGGAGGGCAGAGACAAAGGTTCTGATGAACTGGATCGAGAGTGACTGTCCCAGGCGGAATGTGGCAGTTGGGGGAAGGGTGGGGTGGCAGTGGGGTGAAGGAGACTTCTGCTCTGGGACTGGCTCACCCCAGCTTGGGGGCCGGCAGGGGCCCAGCCTACCGCCCCATTAGTGACACCCCAAGGACCTCTAAGGGACAGAGGGGGGACCAGAGTACGTCCAAGAGGGCCTGTCACAGTCTCCAGCCCTCTTTGCCTCCTCTCCTGGTGACCCCGGCCTTCTGATGTATGGGCCCGTTCTCTTGGAAAGAAGGCCCAGGTTCTGAGGGCTCCAGGAGCCAGTACAGTGGACTCATCCCTGCACAAAGCAATGTGAGGTGGGAGCCACGTGTAGCCAGGCCAAGGGGTAGCTGGGTGCATGAGCATTGAGGAAGGGTGGGGACCCCATTCTGAGGAGCTGACAGGCCACTTGGGCTACCTAATTGATTCTGAAGCAGAATGGACTTTTCTGGTTCCCATCACTCCACGCTGAGTTACTTCTCTCTGCTGCCCCCAGCATGAGTCCCTGGGCTCAGCAGGGACCTCCACGAAGGACCCCCCGACGGCCCTGTGCACAGAGCCCAAGTCTGACATGTTGTACAAGATCGAGGATGTGCCGCCCTGGTACCTGTGCGTCCTGCTGGGCTTCCAGGTGGGCATCTCCCCAGGGCCTTCCCACCCCCGCCCTGCCTGCTCCCCAGCCCCCTCCCTGGCCAAAGAGGTCATCCTGGGTAACAGGAAGAGAAACCTAAAGTCAGAAGCAGTGACTGTCACCAAGCAGGGGTGGGGAAGAGGCTTGATGGGGCCTGAAAGGGACGAGGTATCACCTGCCAGGCGGAGTGCCGGTGACAGGAAAGGGGGCCCACTCCACAGAAGCTGCAGGAATAACTTGGGGGCAGATTAGTAACCCCCAGAGAGGTGAGCAGTCGCTCTGTGGGAATGCCTTATGGGAGTATCAGTCCTGGGTGGGCACACTGGCTGGGGCGGCACGGGCTCAGGCCCACTGAGGCAGGCGTGAGGACTGTGAGGGTTCCCCTGCCTCCCTGTGAGCTCCGTGGGCCCTGCCTCATGCACTCTCCCCACACCCCTAGCATTACCTGACCTGCTTCAGTGGCACCATCGCTGTGCCCTTCCTCCTGGCTGAGGCGCTGTGTGTGGGCCGTGACCAGTACATGGTCAGCCAGCTCATTGGTACCATCTTCACCTGTGTGGGCATCACCACCCTCATCCAGACCACACTGGGCATCCGGTGAGCTGCCCCACTCCCACCCCTACCCCACCCCACGTAGACACACACGCAGTGATCCACACAGCAGGAGCCGTCTCAAAGGACTCTTGTGGGACAAGAAAAACTGCTATCTGCCCCCACCTGCTGCTTTTGGTTCCAGGCTAGCCTTAGAGCTAGGCAGCTGGGGTCCCACCCTGGACCCCTGGTGTCCCTCAAGGAAAGGGAATGTGCCCTAGCTGGGCTCTCCTCCATTAAGCCTTACTCTGGGTAATTGGGACCACTCACTCCCCTGCTGCCAGGGCTTGTGTGGGCCTCTTCAGTGGTCCGTCCTCCTGGGGGCCCCCTGCCCCTGCGTGCACAGTCCTAGGCCTGGGTGGCCTAAGGATGGTCATTTGTTTGGTGGGAAGATGAAGGAAGGTTGTGAGTGGAGCTTGCATGCAGGAGCTGAGCTGTCCACTTCCGTGCACGTGGCCCCTCACAGTGCAGGAGCTGGTGCTGAGAAGGAAAGGGAGCAGGTTGTGAGCCAGGGGCTCCATCTGTTTTCTTTCTTAGGCCCCCAAAATGTTAGAGTCCTGCCTGGGGCCTCAGTGACTTCCCTCTGTTCTGCCCTTGCCCTTGTTCCTCTGTGTCTCTGTCCCTGTGTGTGATTCTCCCTGTGCCTCGCTCTGTGCCCCTCCCTCCCCATCTCCCCTGTCTCTGTGTTCCTGCCTCCCCACCTCCCACCCTGTCCCTGCTGCTCTGTGCCTCTCTTTCCAGGCTGCCACTGTTCCAGGCCAGCGCCTTTGCATTTCTGGTCCCAGCCAAAGCCATCCTGGCCCTGGAGAGATGGAAATGTCCTCCAGAAGGTGGGCACATTTCTGGGGGCTGCACTGGAGAGGGGAGCCCCAGGAGCCCGGAGGTCTGGGCGACTGTTCCATGTCCATACCCCAAGGTGCCTTCAGGGCAGCATCTTTACTTTCTCTCTCTGTTCCCCGTGCACGTGTGTGTGTGTTCCTGTCTATGCCCCCAGAGGAGATCTATGGTAACTGGAGCCTGCCCCTGAATACCTCTCATATTTGGCACCCACGGATACGAGAGGTGGGTTTGCATGTGGGGTAGAAGAGACCTGGACTTGAGGGTGGGACTAGATGGGAGGGAAGGCCACTGCTGAATTGGGGGATATGAGGATGTGGTCCAGGAACATTTTTTTAACTTAGAGGTCATGGCTTCTACATGGTGACTTATAGCTGATCTTTGCTTTTCCAGGTCCAGGGTGCAATCATGGTGTCCAGTATGGTGGAGGTGGTGATTGGGCTGATGGGGCTGCCTGGGGCCCTGCTCAGTTACATCGGGCCTCTTACAGTCACCCCCACTGTCTCCCTCATTGGTCTCTCTGTCTTCCAAGCTGCTGGTGACCGAGCTGGCTCCCACTGGGGTATCTCAGCTTGGTGAGTGGGCACCAGGCCTGATCCTTGCCCAGCCCCAGTCCCTCAACCCCTTCGTGTCCTGCCCCCTTAGCCTTGGCTCTTGCCCCCAGCCCGGCCTACCAGCCGTTTTCTCTTTGTGCTTCTGTCCCCAGCTCCATTCTCCTGATTGTCCTCTTCTCCCAGTACCTGCGAAATCTCACCTTCTTGCTGCCTGTCTACCGCTGGGGAAAGGGCCTCACTCTCTTCCGCATCCAGATCTTCAAGATGTTTCCCGTGAGGAGCTGACAGGCGGTTCGGGGTGGGACTAGGGCAGGGGCTGGACCTATGTCCAGGGCCAAGGGCAGGGGAAAGGGCAGGGGCAGCAGGGGAGCTAGAGGCAGAGTTGAGGTCCTAGCCAGGGATGGGGGCCGGGGTCTGAGCTGGGGCTGGGGCACAGGCTCGGGCTGGGGCTAGGGCTAAGGTAGGAGCTGGTTAGCCTGGACCAAGACCTCCTGGGCCCTCAGTGCAACCCTCACCCCCCACCCCCACTTCAGATCGTGCTAGCCATCATGACCGTGTGGCTGCTCTGCTATATACTGACCCTGACGGACGTGCTGCCCTCAGACCCCACAGCCTATGGCTTCCAGGCACGAACAGATGCCCGAGGGGACATCGTGGCTATTGCTCCCTGGATCCGCATCCCCTACCCCTGTGAGCAACTCCATCTGGGCCCCTCTGCCTCCAACTGAGACCATCAGTGAGGCCCCTGGTGACCCGAGTCCAGCTGATGACATAACAAGTATTAGCTGCACATTTATAGTGTGCCAGGCAGAGTGGTGGTTACTCAACGTCTCACTCCAGCTTTATGACTCTAAGTGACCCCAAATAAGCTCCCACAACTGTATAGCTCCCACCCCAGCTTGAGATCTCTTTACCCCTTCCCCTGCTCCACCCAAGTACTGCCTAGTCCACTCCCTGACCCACCTAGGAACACTCATTGCATCCAACCTCCCATCTCCCTGTTGATACAGGTCAGTGGGGGCTTCCCACAGTGACTGCGGCTGCTGTGCTGGGAATGTTTAGTGCCACATTAGCGGGCATCATTGAGTCCATCGGAGATTACTATGCTTGTGCCCGCCTGGCTGGCGCACCACCCCCTCCAGTGCACGCTATCAACAGGTATGCCGACCTGCCCTCCCCGGTATCTCATCCCCTCAAGGGTCACTCAGGAAGCAAACGTCCGGACAGAATTGAATCCCAGAGGTGGGGGACAAGGAGTTGGGCAAGTCACTAACTCTCCAGGTTCTCCTTACTTATGAAATGGAGATGCTCTCATCACTCACTCTGTGTTGCGAACAGCTGAGGAGACAACGAAGTCTAAGGGAAACTACAGTCACTGACAGCCTTCCATGTGTCTAGCTCTTTCTTTCTCTCTTTATTTATTTGGCTGCACCGGCTCTTAGTTGCAGCGCATGGGATCTTTTTAGTTGCGGCATGCGGGCTCTTAGTTGAAGCATGTGAGATCTAGTTCTCTGACCAGGGATGGAACTGGGGCCCCCTGCATTGGGAGTGCGGAGTCTTCACTGCTGGACTTCCAGGGAAGTCCCCATGTGTCTAGCTCTTGATGTGCGTTCTCTTATGCAATCCACTAATGGCTCTGTAAGACAGGTACTCTTAATGTCCCCATCTGACAGATGAGGAAATTGAAGCCCAGAATCACCTAAGGATTAATTGCCAGGGCAGTGGGACTGGCATTCAGACCTGGGCTCCTGGCTCCCAGACCCACCTCTGGCCCGGAGTGGGGAGTACTACGGACAGATAGTTGCAGCTCACACAGCCCTAGAGACTCTGGCCAGGCTGGCCAGGGCAATGGGAGGACACAAACCAGGCTAGAGCATGGACCAAGGCCCCCACTTGCCCTTTTCTTACAGGGGTATCTTCACCGAAGGCATCTGTTGCATTATCGCAGGGCTGCTGGGCACGGGCAACGGGTCCACCTCGTCCAGCCCCAACATTGGTGTCCTGGGGATTACCAAGGTGCCGCAACTAGCCAGAGCAGCACAAAGCCGCGCCCCAATTCCATGTGCCACAGGCCCCGCCCCAAACCTGTCCCTACTTTGGCCTAGCCCCACCCTGCCTTTGACAGGCCTCCCTTGCATCATGCTCTGACCCATATGTACCTTGCTCTTATAACAGGCCCCGCCCACCCACCGCGCCCCTCCCCTCCCACAACTAACCCCACACAACTTCACCCCCTGGGTCTAGCCCCACCCCTTGGCTCACTGGCAGGTGGGTAGCCGGCGCGTGGTGCAGTATGGTGCGGGTATCATGCTGGTCTTGGGCACCATTGGCAAATTCACAGCCCTCTTCGCCTCGCTCCCTGACCCCATCCTAGGGGGGATGTTCTGCACCCTTTTTGGTGAGTGTTGTGCGTGCTTTTGGGGTGTGGTCGCCGTGTGGTGGAGCCTACCCGGCCCGCGAGGAGCCTCCAGCGGTTCTTTTGTGCTCTCAGGCATGATTACAGCTGTGGGGCTGTCTAACCTGCAGTTCGTGGACATGAACTCCTCCCGCAACCTCTTCGTGCTTGGATTTTCCATGTTCTTCGGGCTCACGCTGCCCAATTACCTGGACTCCAACCCGGATGCCATCAACACAGGTGCCTCCACCTGTCTTACCTGTCTCAGGGTGGGGGAGGTGTGGTGGGCTCAACTCTGAGCACAGCCTCTTCCCTCAAAGGCTCCACACAGCCAGAGCCACAAATCCTGCCTGTCTCTGGATGTTAGCAGCTGAGGCTAATTAACAGCTCTTCTTTACTAAGACACTTTCTGTGGACAGGTATGAGCTTTACATATGCTCATTTAATTTTCACAACAGCTCCATGAGATAGATACTATTACCATCTTCATGTTACAGGTGAGAAAAGTGAGGTTCAGATGGGTTAAATGATTTGTTGCAAAACAAGTAGCAACCAGCAAAACTGGGATTTGAATCCAAGGATGGGAGGCAGAGGTGTATAATCTTGAAAGTCAAGGTTTTGTACTTTCCATCTCTGTGCTTGCTCAAGGAAGTCAGCAGGCTGCACCAGTGGGGAAAAAGTCTCTGAGCTCCGTTCTCCAGATGGGGCCGTGACACCCATTAGCCTTTGGCCTATTCCACAGGCATTCCTGAAGTGGACCAGATTCTGACTGTGCTGCTGACTACGGAGATGTTTGTGGGTGGGTGCCTCGCTTTCATACTGGACAACACAGTGCCAGGTATGGGTCAGCCCTGAAAAGGGGAACAGAGAACCAGGTTGGACTCAGGCAGTCCAGCAGATGTCTCCTGAGCTGAAGCTGTGGCCAGATCAGATGCAATGCCTCAGGCCCTGCAGGGAGAAGCAGGAACAGATGGGCCGGAGGGAGAGACCACCAGCCTGATAGAGGCACAGGCTTCCCTCTTAGTCTTGAAGAGGGTGTGGCTAGGAGAGTCATTCCCGGGCCCTGTAAATTGTTTCTTTTCCATTTCTTTGTTGCCACTGGGTTGAGGGTTGCTTTTGCTTTCTTAGAGTAGGACAGATGGAAATGTAGCATCAGTATGTTGGCAAAATTCACTCCAAATATGCCAGTGACTTATGCTGGCTACTAGAAGAGCCCCTAACGTTTCTCTTTGGTATCAGGGCTTTTTACAGGGATCATGGAGGATACTTTGTGGGGTCCCTGAGAATCCTCCTGACCCATGTTTATGTGCCCAGGAAATATATAAAAACTAAATGTCACCAGGTGCTCTAACTATTAATAAGAATAGTTAGCATTTACCAAACATTTATGGGTCAGGCATGGAGCTAAATGTCTCCTTTCATCCTCAAAAACTATCCTGTGAGGCAGAGACTATCAACACCATTTTATATGAGAAAAAAGAATCAGAGGTTAGGTGACTCACCGAAGGTCACAAAACTTGCTGATTTAAAACGCTGCAAATTTGGGATTTAAACAAGTCCATCTGATGCAGTTAGTCCAAGGCCTGTGTCCCAGCCACTCCACCACAGTGCCTCTGCTAGAGAGTTTCAGGGGAAGTGTAAGATCAAGGAAAGCTCCGTAGAGACAGGGGCTAGATTGCATCAGTCCACAGAGATGACAGATGGAGGATGATAGCTCTCCATCTTCTGCGACTTAACAGCCTAAACATAGCTGACCCCACTTGCTTTCCCCTCTCTGAAGACACAAGTGTCTATTCAGAGCACAGGAATCAGCGGCTGGCTATGCACAGCTGGTGGGTTAGAGTTTGGGCAGGGAAGGGCCAGGACTCCCTGGCACTTTCAGGGATTTTAGATAGCATCAGATGAGGGAGCTTTTGGTAGCAGCTATCACTTGGATGGATGGGTGATACCTGACCATGGTACCCCCCTCGCCCACCAGAGGAAGCTGAGGTGGGACCTGGAGAAGCTCATCCTGAGGACATGAGACAGGGAAGTGGCAACCTCAATGCCTAGGGAATCCACGGAGATAGAGGGCGTCTGGGTGGGCAGCTCTACAGAGGGGTCTGTGATTTGGGCAGCTGGATTAAGCTACCCAGATGTTAACAGCCTCAGAGTGCCTGAGTTCCTCACATCTCTATCCTTCAACCCAGCTGCCCATCAGCAACCATCTCTGCCAATGATCAATATATGTATTATGCTACATAATCTTCAACAGTCCTTCAATGTGCATGATGAGGAATCTGAAGCTCAGAGTGGTTAAATCACTTGCCTAAGGTCACACAACCTGGTTTCAAGCCCAGGTCTGGCTGGCTCAGAACCTTGTCCTCAACAATGGAATTACAGAGCTTTATTCTGTAGAATGGGTATATTTTGCTGATAGACCACTTTGCATTTGCTCTTACTCTTTACCTACCCACAGACCAACCTTAGAGGGGCAGTAAGTTTGGTTCAGCAAGTGCTACTGGAGCAAGCATGGCCGCGAGTTAGACACTTAAGGGTAAAAAACATTAAGTCAACAAGATAGGAAGTAAAACTAGGTTTAAAGCAATTTAGAGCAATGAGGTGAATAAGCCTGGGCTGGAGTCATCTGGAGGGCTTCCTGGATGATTCTGGGTGGGGCCAAGAAGATTAGGACTTGGAGAAGCACTGGAGAAGGCAACACAGGTAGGGATGTGGAGGGGAGGCGAGGGAGTGCCGGGCTGGCTCTTGTGTCCCAGCAGTGGTGAGGAGTGGGGCCATCAGTCACCTCAGTCCTGTGCCACAGCTGCAGCTCTTCTCCCTCCACTCTGCCCACCTGTGCTCTTTGTGCAGTCAGGCCCAGCTCAAACAGTACCTCCTCCAAGTGGTCTTCTCTAAGGACGCCAGCCCTCCCTCAGTGCCCTCTCCTCTGAGACTTTGGGACACATTTGGTTTCTCTACTCATGGGGCTTTTCAGTCTGGGCTGCCAACGCGTGGAAATCTTTGCACTAGATTTACACTGTCTCACAGTCTTCGGTCAACCCCAGCCCTCTTGTGAAAACCTCAGAGAATTCACACATCCCTCCCATACCTCCTAAAGGAGACTTCCCCTAGTTGTAAAAAATCTCTCTCGCGTATCCCTACCACCAACAAAGATTTTACTTAGCTTGACTTTCTGAAGTTTGTATTATAAAAACAAGAGAGTTTATTTTCCAAATATGGAATCGTAATATTGAATATTAATACTGATTACAGTGTTTCAAAATATAACTTCCTGCCCTCACAGCAGTCTGAGCATTATTTGGTCCCCACTGGCCCAGGAGACACCAGCCCCATACTCGAGATGTAGGCCGACAATTACTTAACCGTCTGCCTGCCTTCTTGATCATAAAATTTTGTGTAATAGTGCCTATACACCTCCCACCAATGTTTCAAAGAAATTAGATAATGAAATAAAAGCACTTAGCACAGACCATGGCACACTGTAGATACACAATAAATACTAATTACGTATAACCAGTATCCCTTAGGGTTCCCTAGAGCTCTAGCCAAGTTAAGAGCTGAGATATCACAGATTCAACTTTTCAGGACCAGAGAATTGAGAATCAAGACAACTCCAGAAGTCTACCTTATGGCTAGGTTATGGGAAGGGGAGGTAGCAGAGGATTGCTGGCTCTGGTAAGTGACCCCACTGTCCTCTTCCAGGAAGCCCAGAGGAACGAGGTCTGATACAGTGGAAAGCTGGGGCCCATGCCAACAGTGAGATGTCTACCAGCCTGAAGAGCTATGACTTTCCCATCGGGATGAGCATGGTAAAAAGAATTGCCTTTCTGAAATACATTCCTATCTGCCCAGTCTTCAAAGGATTTTCTTCAAGGTCAAAAGACCAGCTTCCAGTTCCAGAAGATACCCCACAAAATACAGAAACTGGGTCTGTGTGCACCAAGATCTGAAAAACTGCGCCCAGGAAAGGTAGGATGTCTGTTAGTCTATGGCTTTTGTGGGAGGGTTGAAAAATCACAACATTCTTATGCTTTAACCAAAGAGAAAACAAAGTACTCAGTTTCCATTTCTGTGACCTATTTGAATATTTTCAATCAGAAGGCATACTGGGTAAAAAGTCAATATACATATGTGGAACTCCTTAGCCATTTTATAGTGACAGTGGAACTTCCCAACAGGTGTGGGCCAGTAACCTTGTAGGAGGTTACAAGTATACTGAAGTATTGATCCCTTTGGCCTTTGGTTATCTGGGCTGATACTGGGTCAACTGGAGCCCATGAGCCATAAACTCTAGCTACAGGCAGCCTCATCCTTACACTCCAGTATGATAAATTACACTTTATGACATAGAAAAGGTTGAGAAGTAACTGACATAGCATAAGAATAGGAAAAATCCTCTCACATAAGGTGCCTTGTTTAAATAGTTGTAATAAGATAAAACCCCTACGAAACAGAATGACTTCAGTTACCCTAAAACTATGCCACATAGGCCCAGATGGGGTAATAATGTGTTTCAAGCCCTTAAAAAAAAATCAAAGTGGTTTTAATGTGCACATTGCCTCAGACAAGTTCCAACAAAGTGAGAGCTTAGCTTAGATAACTCCTTAATTGTAATAAGTCACTTAAATAGAACTTTCTATGTACCAGGGATTGTCTTAAGTACTTGATGTGTATTAACTAATCACACAATCCTGAGATAGGCTAGTCTTTGCTCTTAAACATTAGGTTACAATGCCTCTCTAATTCAAGTTTATAACCTCTAATTATACTGCATGATGATAATTCGGCAGTATGTGGAAATGAACTCATTTGCCCCCGTCCAGGCTCAGAGAAGTGATCTGTAACCCTCATACTTGGCAGCCTGCTGTGCCACTTGTGGTACTGAGCTGTTAGAGTACAGAGGGGACTGGTGGTATTATGGCTCCAAAAAGAATGAAAGCCAAGCAGGATCGTCTGCTTCAGCATCTTAAAAAAACCTGTTTATTAGCTTAGTAAGGTAGCTATTAAAAAACACCAGGCACAGGTACGCACACCAAAGGACCCTAGGAAGAATGTGACCCAGAACTGACTAGATGGCCTTCTTAATCTTGAGCCCTCCAAGCTCAAGAAGAACACAGAGGACATTATCAACGACTGAGTAGGGCCGTGGGGCAGAATTGTATGTGGAACCAGGAAATTGCTAGTTGGTTTGACAGCCTATCCCAAATAAATATTAGCCACAAACCTATTATTAATTAGCTTGTGAGGGTGAAAAAGGGGAAGGTCCAGGTGAATCAAAATAGCAAACCAGTCCAATCAGAACAGCAATGGTTTGTGAAGGGCAAAACTCAATGAAGGTTAGACTACAGTAAGGTTACCATTATGCTGGCCAGCCAGAAAGTTTCTTAACATGGATATATTTAATTGCCTTGACACTGCAGCCTGAGGTGATCAAGGTGGGCTACGGAAGGGGCTATGGGATTTATTTTACTGCTGTATTTTGGACAGACACTTATATAACAACATACTCGACACTATGGAATATAATAATAAAGCCTGCTCTCTCAGCAAATCTTGCCAGCAGGGCTGTCCTGAGGGACTGAGCCCACGCTGAAGGAAGTATCACCACTGGAGAGTCTGTATTCCAGCACCAATAAACACAACCATCTGCTCAGTTCTACTATTATTTATTTTTTTAAATATTTTTGAAAAAATATAATTTTTTTACAATATTTTCAACTTAAACACTATTCACACTGAACACGTATGGCAGCTTAACCTACCCAAATAAGAAGTTTAAGAAGCCAAAACTGTTCTAGCTTTGTTAAAAGAAAAGTTGTGCTGCAGACTATTGTAGTGATAGTTAACAAAGCAAGGAAAAGCACCACTCAAATCACAGGTTACAATTTCTTTGTTCAATTGGATTATGGGTTGGTCAAATGTTAGACTTTACACAGGTATAGCTTTGATGCAATGACTCCTTAGAAGAGGATGTAGTTCTCAAATCACATACTTTCTCAGATGTAACATTAGGAGAATTCAATATTTCTTACATGATAACATACCATAAAAGCCAGGACTTTGGTTACTAAGGTAGTGAACCTAAGACATACTTGTTTATAAAAAATTATTTCAAATTAACTAACAAGCCTTCATCAGAAAAAGGAGATTCTTTCTGATGGGGACAAATGCAAATTTAAGTCTGAACTGAGAAATTAACTACTAGAACTTAAATTTACTCATTTAAAAAAATTTCGACATTAACAAGTATCAGTTAACGTTAAGGGACCAGTTTAGTCTCAAAAAGGACAATTCACTAAGATTTAGAGGTCATTTAATTTGGTGCTTTGACACAACTTGACTGGTGCTTCTTTCCTCACTGTCTTCACATCAAGCCATGGGGCCAATTCTATTTTCAGTAAATGTTTGACAGCTTTTTACTTAATAACAGTCTCAGCACTTTTATTAAGCATGCAAGACTAACAAAACTTTGGCAATGCATAAGTGTAACACAGTGACAAGAGAGAGCTTTTACAATTAAGTCTTCTAATACTGCCTTCACAGTGTGGAAATTGTGCTACATCCACCAAAAGAGGGCCCCGTCTACTCAAATATTTCAGTACTTCACCCCAGGAACAAACTCCTTTGCATTTGGATTCAGATTGCTCTTGACCTGGAAAATAAGTACATAAAAAAGCAAGTTCATTAACAGATAAGCTTCAGATACTCAGAAGCATTCAACCCAGATCCACATGCAAAAACATCTTCCAAAAATATAAGACAAAGGCAAGAATTCAGATTGTAAGGTCAAACTTAAGTAAAAAAAAAATAAAATCCACAGCAGGGAAAGGAGGAACCAGATGTAAGCTACGTATATTATACCAAATTTTATCAAGTTTCTAAAGAGAAAGTAGAAATTGAAATTAAATTTGCTTAAGTGTAATCAGAAACTCACTAACTTCACATCAACTAAAGGAGTGTCTCAGAACACGGAATTCTGTCCGTTTAACTATGATACTTGACTTGCTATTTAAACAGTTTCATAATATGCAAAAATACTAAACAAGTGTTGAAATGATGATAAAAGTGATTGGGGAATGATTTACAGATTAATTTTACTTTATGAGGCTCCTTGAAAATATGGAGTTGTCTTTCTACAACTGCTGTATTCTAATTCCCACAGGTAGCATGGTATATAAGAGGAAAAGAAAACTGCATGGGGAGCCAGAAGACCTAAGTTGGAATCCCAGCTCTGCTAACTAACTTCTTATATAGGCCTGGATAAGTCACTCTCTGGGACTTCATTTTTGCATCAGTTAGGGGAAGACTGGGCCAAAGCCTCTAAGAGCGTGAGAGACTTGTACCACCATTATTTTGTATTTCTAAATCTTTACTTTCCTAAGCAGATGTGTCAGCATATAGGGAATGGCTGGAAATTTTCCTCTACCACATCTCTGAATGCAAGTTGATCAAGAAAAAAAGAAACCAGGACGATTCCAGGGCCTGAAATGGTAGGCATGCTGGCAGGATTTCAGATTGAATCTGAGCCCCCAATATCACTTACTTCAAGACCAAAGCATATTAAACAACATGTTGGAGCAATAATTTAAGTTTCATAATTTATATACAACCATTCCCTTCTCTCAAGGGAAATACATCTAAACTTTAAAAGTCTGAGGTTTAAATTTAAAAAGCAGTGTTCTTGAATGTCCAATCTTTTGGCAGCTACAAAAGAATGAGAAGGAATTAACCTCAAATGGACTTGAGTCAAACAAACCAGTTTCTAGACAATGAAAAGATGCTGGGTCCAGTTAAAGTTATACATTATGCCCAGCAAAGGGCTTCCCTCCGCAGAGCAACCAGGATTATTTGTGGAGTGCCTAATGTGTAGCCATAAGCAAGCATATCCCAACAGACTATTCAGATCATGTATCTGCTTAATTGGGTTAGTGTCATTTACTGCAACAAAAGCTATACCACAAGTAAATTTCAGTGTTCTCTATACAGCCCTTTAGAAAAATGGTTTCCAAATGCCTGATAGGGCGGGCTGGCGGTATCCTCTGGGAGTGCTTTTAAAAAATTAACATGCCTAGATGACTGATTCTGCAGGTCTGGGATGTTGCTGAGAAAATTTTTGTAATGCTTCATAGGTAATTATGACGTACAGCCAGGTTAGGAAATCACTGCACAGTGAACAGAAGACAACTGCAAAAATTACTTCAGAGTCTAGGGGTAAATTCCAGAGAACCATCTTGTAGAAGCAACTAGACAGACTGTCCATATGGAAAGAAAATTTAACATTCTGACTTTAAATTATTTTATCTTAATTTTAGCAAACGAATCATTAGGTTTTACTCTAGTACTGATGCTTAGTTATCAAAATTCGTGAAAAAACTTTTCACTACAAATAAACTATCAGCAATGAGACACTGAGAATAACTAAAAATATAAAAAGATTTGTGTTCCTTTTCTGCCAAGAGCATGTAAAAGTCTTTATCATAGTTCCAAATGGAGTTAGGGGTAACTCAATGAAAATCCTGGGTCAGGAAAAAAAAACCTCAAATTTTATCTTTCAGAAAAAATTTGTAATTTCACCAAATATTTAAGACAATTAAAGAGCAAAACCTCTCCATCAAGCTACTTTTGCATAGGCAAGTCACATGAACATCCTGTGTACTCCCTTTTGAATTAATGCTTTAAGACATTTCCTAGGGCAACATAGTTATCATTATCTAAAAGCAGTGGCAAGAAGTCTGTTAGTAGTCTCAGGCTACCTCCAGAGTGTTGCCAGAAGTCACTCCTTATCATAAGTAAGACCAGGAGGCCTCTGCTTCCATAGTAAGAAGCAGCAGCATTTCTGAAGGGGAAGAGATGTAGAACTCTTCTTAAACAGATGGTTGCTAGCTTTTCCACTTATGGGAGAGATGAGCTAGGTTTTAAAAAGATGAAAAAATAACTCTTTACCACAAGATCTTCCAGGGAAGAGCCATCACTGATAACAAGGTCATTAAATTGGTCTTGGATTTGGTCCATAGTTTGTGGGAGATCTCGAGCTGGAATAAACCACTCATGTTCCTCTTCTTCTTCCAGCATTTCTTGGAAACAGCGTTCAATAAATTCTTCTTCCCATAACTCCTCTTCTATCTGGATTTATAATAAATAAAGGGTAATTTATAGCACACTTGGTAAGATGAAATCACTAGAAAAGGCTTAAAGAATCTTGAACTAAACCATTTAAAAACATAATGTCATACCTTCCTCCTTTGCTTCTGTGCTAAGGAAAAAAAAATCTTTTCCATAAGACCTGGAAAGATCTGTTTAGGGTTTTGCTATGTCTTTACTTGTCACAGCAGAATATTCTTTTTTTTCCACTGAGGGTGGCGGGGAAGAAGTAACAAAGAAGTGTTCTCATGGAGGAATGTGTATCAGAATTACCTGTGATACTTCTAAAACTATACAAACCCTAAACCCACTCAAAAATGACTGGAAAAAAAAATCTTTGGGTAGGACTTCCCTGGTGGCACAGTGGTTAAGAATCCACCTGCCTGGGCTTCCCTGGTGGCGCAGTGGTTAAGAGTCTGCCTGCTGATGCAGGGGACACGGGTTCGTGCCCCGGTCCGGGAAGATCCCACATGCCGCGGAGCGGTTAGGCCCGTGAGCCATGGCCGCTGAGCCTGTGCTCCACAACGGGAGAGGCCACAACGGTGAGAGGCCCAGTTACCGCAAAAAAAAAAAAAAAAAAAAAAGAATCCACCTGCCAATGCAGGGGACATGGGTTTGAGCCCTGGTCCGGGAAGATCCCACGTGCCACGGAGCAACTAAGCCTGTGTGCCACAACTACTAAGCCTGCACTCTAGAGCATGTGAGCCACAACTACTGAGCCCTCGCACCACAACTACTGACATCCGCACACCTAGAGCCCGTGCTCCGCAACAGGAGAAGTCACCTCAACGAGAAGCCCACGCACCGCAACAAAGAGTAGCCCCCGCTCACCACAACTAGAAAAAGCCCTCATGCAGCAACGAAGACCCAACACAGCCAAAATTTAAAATAAATAAATAAATAAAATTATTTGGAGGGTAGGGTCAGCAACTAAACATTCTCACTGAAATAAGACTACATTGCTTTACTCTTGAATATATATAACTGGATATGGTGAAATCAAGCTGGCTACTAATTATCAAAGCCAGGATCAGAGAGAAACTAGATGAAAGGTAGAAACAGGTACCAGAAATATGGGAATAAAAGACATCTATCAATATATGAGAGTTCTCTAAAAAAAAACAGTGGTGTCAGATTTTGAGGCTGATCAGAATGAGAACCTTACATGAAAAACAGTACAATCTGTACCCCAGTACCTGTGCCTATTTGCTCCTGATTCCAGCTCTCTTGACTTTCACTGCAGTAGAACAATCTGACTGGTGTAAGGTAGTGGTTTCCAAACCTAATTGCTCACTGGAACCACCTGGGAGCTTTTAAAAAACACGTTTCCCAGGCTCCACCCTAAATCCTTCTGAATCAGAATCTCTGGGTGGGACCCCGAAAAAAGCTCCTTAGGTTATTTCAATGAGCAGTTAAACCTGGTAGTATCAGCATCCAACTAAAATAGGAGTGGTAGCACATAAATCCATGTATTTCATATATAAGGGACCAGGTGAAAAATGCATTTCAGGGAAAAGTACATTTATATTATATGACAGCTGTCATAGGCTACAATAAAAGAGCATGTTTATACACAAAACTAACTTGTCTGTTGAATTCCTCTTCATTTTCCATCCACATGTACTCTGCAAATGGATTGTCATCTTCATGAGAATGACCGTTAATAATCACATCTTCATTGATGATGCTTGGGCTAGTACTGCTGCGACTTGGATCTTTCATGGTTGGTGTTAGATATAGTCTTTAACCTTAAAGGAAGAACAATACAGTTAATCTAGTCAGTCATTCTTTCAGTTCTTAGTGAGCATCTATTATTACCAGCCATCATGATTAGGTATTAGATGTACATGATATATTAATGCACATGATAAACACAGCAATTGGAAAGCTTTTCCTCCTAAATGATTTTAATGTTTAAGAAATAGCTGAGAATAGCCTAGATTCATCTAATGTTTTCTAATAACAGTAAACAAAGGCAATCAATTGCTTAAATGGAATCCCCAAACCATCCAATTTTTTTTAAATTGGATATTCTGTGCTTTATAAAACAAGCATGGTTTGGAAGACTTAAGTCATCAAGAGACTTTATGAAAAGCAAATTCTACTTTTTAAAATTGTTATTAAAAAGCCCAGAGACTGGAAGTGAAAACTAACAAACTTTTAATAACTCCTATTTCCTTAGTCGCAAGGTACAGCTCTGGCTCTCTCGACTTCATAGCCCATTCTCTATTTGCTTTATCTTTGGGTCCATGTTGAGTTCCTCCATGTCTGGATTTTCCCACTGCACAGTAAGTATCAGGCATCTAATCTCATACAGTAGATGTGGTTTCTTATACTCTACTCAACAGGTGATAACATGATCTAACCTAGCTGATATGTTGCAGGCTAAAAGTTCGAAGCATAAAGTTTCAGATTCTACAATAGTCTACCAATTCACTGACTCTAAAATTGCTAAAAAATGGGTTTACATAAAGCAAGAGTCACTTGTACATAAATCCAAACATTAGTGTGACTTGTGCCAAAGGAAGGAAATAGCATACCTAATAGAGTTAAAAAAAAAAAAAACTTCTTCAGGCCTTCTTAAACTTATAATCAAATAAAATACTAAAACTAAAATCTTCTACTGGAAATACTTTTTTTCTTTGGGTAAGGTTCAGGGAAAGACTTGCTCTAGGTATGTTGCCTGGCCCTTTACATTCATTTTATGTACTTATCCTTAGGAAAACCTAAGGATAATAAAACTTATAGCTGTTCATATAACATGAATTTAGTCTCTAAGCTGTGGTAGGGGGTCCTATCCTGGCACACATATGCATTTCCCCCAAGACTGAATACGAATGAGAACAGTCATCATGGTGGTAGCATTTTCAATTGTTAGGAAGTCCTGAATTAAAAATTACTGAGAACTTCTGCCTTACTTATTCATTGTTGTATGTATATGAAAGAAAGGCAGAGACAGACTGAAATTTATGGGCTAGGCTGTGGGTAGAAAGAAAACATGATGTGGGTTAAGAAAGTGTAGCACTGTGAAAGCAGACATGACAGAAAACAGATGATGGATATCTTTGATATTTTTATTTATCATTAATCTTGGATTAAATAAACCCCCTTATTTTGATAACAAGTTTCGACTAGAGAGCAATCAGTTCCTCTAAAGATTACTTTTTTTTTTTAGAAAATTACTCATTCTTATATGTCAAGGCTACCAAACATTTATATGCTCATCTTTAAACAAATTACATTTTAGATTAGACTCAAATATTATGAAAAGCAGGGGGTCAATTCTGCTTTGCAACTGGATGGAACTTTGTTTACTCTGCATATGAACTGATCATTAAACTATATTCAAAGACACCCCAATTTATAACAGCTTTACATTATTATTTTCCCAACATGTGTCCTATCCCAACTCGTGCCCATTAAATCCTACGTTTCAGAAGACCACAATATTAATAAGTGACTTATATCTTTAGTTAAAAACAGCAAATAAAAATCATGTTTAGCACAGAGTACAGGATATTCAAGTAGAATTGAATAGTTAAGTAGCAATTATACGTGTGAGACATGTACTAGAAATACTACTAACGTGTTTGAATGTGCTTCTGGTGACTAAAGTATTATCTATATATAAACGCAATTTTTTTAAAAGAAAAAAGTGTTCTCCATACATTTCACGAGCATAACAATGAAACAATGAAAAATCTGCATCAGCAAATTCTATAGTCTGAGAATCTCAAGGGACTCCCTCCCTGCTTGTTTGATGCCAACCAGTAACAAATAAAATATAAATAGTGCTTAGCCTAAAGGGCCCAATCCCTGCATTTGACATGTCTCTAGGTCAGCTTTTTGCCGATTATCACCTCATCAAACAACCCGTGGCTTTGGTATAGATCCCAGTGAAAGAGTTTATGAAGGACAGTAAATGAAATTTCGCTGTCAAGTAATATTTGGGAAACAAATCATAATTGGAACCAGTAAAAATCAACTGGAGCCTGGGCACTAACCTTAAACCTTAAGATAGCTGAGGAAGGAACAACTGCTGACCAGATTTCTGATACAGTTAGCCAAGTGAAAAGCCAGAGGGGTAAGGATCATTTACTTTCAGAACGCTGACAGACCTACAATTACTGAGTACAAGGTGTTCTAATATAAGGTATTGTATCAGATTTTAAATTTTCTTCTATGACCTGTTCTTGATCCTTCTTAGACCACACTCTTTAGATTGTGTCGTGTGTTTTGCTATTTTAAAAAATTGAGTATATAGTTCAAATACCATAAAATTTACAATTTTAAATTGGCATTTGTCAAAAGCAGTTAAAGGCAAATGTAGTAGCCAATGCCTGCAAAGAATAACAGTTGGGGCAAAAAGCCTTGGAGGAAAGGCTGGTGAAGGAGATGCTTTGGGAATAAAGGCTTTGAAAAGCTCCTGCATATTCTGGGAAACCTAAAAGGCCATGGGCATGCCCAGTGCTGACAGCACACTCAGAAAACAACTAACAAGGCCCTACACTTTTCAGGCGTCAGGCTCTGCACATAAAATGAAGGTTAAGAAGGAGCTGTAAACTGCCCAAGTGTTAAAGGTGTACCTCGGCATACACAAAAACCCATCTGCCAAGACTGGGAGAGTTTTATTTTTTGCTTAGGGGTATTAAAGGACATCTCTTGAAAATAACTAGCTGGGACTTCCCTGGTGGCACAGTGGTTAAGAATATGCCTGCCAATGCAGGGGACACGGGTTTGATCCCTGGTCCGGGAAGATCCCACTTGCCGCGGAGCAACTAAGCCGTGCACCACAACTACTGAGCCTGTGCTCTAAAGCCTGCAAGCCACAACTACTGAAGCCTGCACACCTAGAGCCTGTGCTCCACAACAAGAGAAGCCACTGCAATGAGAAGCCTGTGCACCGCAATGAAGAATAGCCCCTGCTCGCTGCAACTAGAGAAAGCCTGCGTGCAGCAACAAAGACCCAATGCAGCCAAAACTAAATTAATTAAAAATAAATAAATTTTTAAAAAAAGAAAAGAACTAGCTGACAACTAAGCTAATGGGACAGACTTCAATGGCCACACAAAAAATAATACAAGCTTTTACAAAATTATTTCAGAAAGGTCACTAAACAAATAACAGAACAAGCAGAACAACCACCCTGGGGAGAGGGGAGAATATGATTTCCAGAGTTGCCATATAATAGTCACAATGTTCAGTTTTCAACAAAAATTATAAGGCATGCAAAAAAATAAAATAGTATGGCCTATAAACAGGAAAAAAAAGAAATTAATAGGAAATGTCCCTGAGGAAGCCCAGACATTAGGCTTATTAGGCAAAGACTTTTAAATCAGGTGTTTTAAATGTCCAGAGAGCCAAAGGAAACCACGTACAAAGAACTAAAGGAAACCATAAAAATAGCAAATATCACCATCAAATAGCAAATGTCAATAGAGACAAATTATAAAAAGAAGCCAAGTAGAAATTCTGGAGATGAAAAGTACAATAAATGAAAATTCTACTTGAGGGTTTATAGCAGATTTGAGCAGGAAAAGAATAAGCAAACTTGGTAAGTCAACTGAGATTATTCAGCCTGAGAAACAGAAAGAGAAAATAATGAAGAAAAATGAACAGAACCTCAGAGACCAGTAGGACACTGCTACATGTACCAACATATGCATAATGGGAGTCCCAGAAGGAGAAGAGAAAGAGTATTTGAAGAAATAATGGCCCCAAACTCCTCCAACTTGATGAAATCTATGTTAGTCTACACATCCAAGAAGCTCAACAAACTCCAAGCAGGATAAACTCAAAGCAATCCACACCGAGACACACTGTAATCAAGTTATTGAAAGTCAAAGAGAGCATCTTCAAAATAAGATTAATAGCTTATTTCACATCAGAAACCACAGGCCAGAAGGCAGTAGGAAAACACATACAAAGTGACTAAAAAAAAAGACTAAGACATTCCCAGATAAGTAAAAAAGTGAGAGCTTATTCATCACCAATAGACCTGTCCTACAGGAAAACCTAAAGTGAGTCCTTCACGTTGAAACAAAAGAATACTAGCATTAACTTGAATTCATCCAAAGAAATAAACAATGGTAACTACATAGGTAAATACAAAAGTCACTAATAATGTTTTGCTTTATAACTCTTTTTCTCTATATGAAACTAAATTGTTATTAGTTCATACTTGTTACAAACTAAGATGTTAGTTGTAATTCCCAGGGTAACCACTAGGAAAACCACCAAAAAAATATACAGTGAAAGGTGTATTGCTGGGGTGTATCATCATCCCATTCAGAGGCAGCCCCAAAGAAGCAGCTTCAAGACTCCAAGAGTCAATGAACTCAAATCTATATATATTAGTCTCTTGTGGCTGAGAAAAAGTTTTTCTCTAGAGCAAAACCAACCAAAACTAAAAGAGGAACTACTAGAAATACAACAGAAGCACCTAATTTGCTTGAGTGATGTCTGAGGACACAATGTAGATAATAACTCGACAAATACAGTTAAAAAAAAAATCTGGTAATTAAACCATACCAATCTGTTGCTATCTTATCTTTGTTCATGCTTCAATCCAAACCACTTTAAAACTGGCAGAAATGAACTGAGAAAGCCAGTAATTTCCCCACAATTTTTTAATGTTCATATTTACTTCAAATGTTTATTATGCTTTAAAATCCTAAAATTATCAGAAAATGTAATTCAAATAATTTTTTAGCCTTACTCTCATAAAAGGATTTTTAAAATAACATAGTAATACTAACTCAGAACACGCTATATTAAATTACTAATATAAAATATCTAGTAGTTGTTAGACTACATATAGTTAAGATTTTCCTAAACAAAAATTACAAAATAGTAAAACAGCAATGTATCATCTTACAGTGTTTTCAATAATCATTTAAAAAATTTTGTACATAGTTAGGACATCTTGTTGAAAAAAGAAGCATTAAAGTGAAAGAAATGTACATATACAAAGTACACCCTACTTAAAAAAAAAGGTTAGGGCTTCCCTGGTGGCTCAGTGGTTAAGAATCTGCCTGCCAATTCAGGGGACACGGGTTTGAGCCCTGGCCCAGGAGGATCCCACATGCCGCGGAGCAACTAAACCCGTGCTCTAGAGCCTGCGTGCCTAGAGCCCATGCTCCGCAACAAGAGAAGCCATGACAATAAGCCGTGCACCGCAACGAAGAGGAGCCCCCACTCGCCACAACTAGAGAAAGCCCGCGCACAACAACGAAGACCCAACACAGCCAAAAAAAAAAAAAAAAGAAGTTAAATGTACAAAACAGGTCCTAAGTGTATTTAAGTTTTTTCCTTTTGATCTCCAATCCTACTCAGAGGTAATCAATGTTAACAGCTTAGTATGTGTCCTTTCATATCTCTTTGCTTACAGAAACACACATAAAGGATTTATATATTTTACAGAATCATGCTAAATATATTACATGAAATATACTTACTAGTCAACATGTAGAAATACACTTTACTTTTTTTTTTTTTTTTTTTTTTTTTTTTTTTTGCGGTATGCGGGCCTCTCACTGCTGTGGCCTCTCCCATTGTGGAGCACAGGCTCCGGACGCGCAGGCTCAGCGGTCATGGCCCACGGGCCCAGCCGCCGCGCGGCATGCGGGATCTTCCCGGACCGGGGCACGAACCCGTGTCCCCTGCATCGGCAGGCGGACTCTCAACCACCGCGCCACCAGAGAAGCCCCCCACTTTACTTTTTAATTGATACAGCACCAATTACTCAACAATTCCCCCTTTGATGCATTTACTTTTCCAGTTTTTTCATTACAAACAATCCTGCTTTGATCACCCTTGTACACATATCCTTTTCTATCTGAGCTTTCTGTGGGATACATTCTGGTAAGTGGGAATAACTGGGTCAAAGGCCGTGTGCACTTATAGCTTTAAGAGAAGACAGATTATTTGCCAAAAATATTATGGTAATGTACATTCCTATAATACACTGAGTGCTCCCATTTCTCTGCATCCTCAACAGTTCTCTATATAAGCAACATAGCATTTTACTTTTGCAAACAGATGGGCTTAAAAAGAATCTGTTTTCCTCTACAGCTCCTGGGATATGCTTATCTTGCTTAGTAATAAGTCTTTTCCTACCTTGAGGTTATATTTCCTTTATTTTCTCTCAGTATTTTTATAGTTTCTTTTTTTTACATTTAGATCTTTAACTCGTGTGAGCATTTCTTTGAGTATGATGTGAAAGATCTATACTTTTCCATATGAACACATCATTCATTATTTAATGAAAGCTTGTTCCTGATGTTTATCATAATCAAATTCCCACTTACACGGTTTCTAGATTCTTTGTTGCATGACAGTGTATTGTATGTATACTGTTTTATCTCCAACTTTTATTTTAAAGAATTTTAAACTTACAGAAAAGTCATAATAATAGTACAATAAACATTTGTACCTTTCATCTAGATTCATCAACTGTTAACATTTTGCCACAGTTGTTTTCTCTGTACAATTTTTTTTGCTTAACCATCTGATAAGTTGCAGACATTATGATCTTTCATCCTCAAATATTTCAGCACAGTATTTTACTCTTCTGATTACAGGAGCCTTTCAGTAAGTTTAAATACGCAGTAGCACAACTCCCGTCTCAACTTTCTTTGGGGGGGAAATCTTGCACTTTTATTCTTCATACGAACTTTAGAATAATTTTTCCATAGGAGTCTGACTGGAATTTTATTAAAAATTTGCGGCTTAGGGCTTCCCTGGTGGCGCAGTGGTTGAGAGTCCGCCTGCCGATGCAGGGGACACGGGTTCGTGCCCTGGTCCGGGAAGATCCCACATGCCGCGGAGCGGCTGGGCCCGTGAGCCATGGCCGCTGAGCCTGCGCGTCCGGAGCCTGTGCTCCGCAACGGGAGAGGCCACAACAGTGAGAGGCCTGCGTACCGCAAAAAATAAATAAATAAATAAAATAAATGAATCAGGACTTCTTTTTACCAATAATGGTGGGCTAGATTATTTGGACCAGTCTTCCCATTGCAAACTGAAAGTGTTGGATGCCATAGTCTTAAAGAAACACTTAAAAGCACTCAAGTGTTGAAGAGTAAGTAAAGTGGGAATTCAGAGAGCAAAGTGGAACTTTTAAACACTGAAGCTGCCTTCGCACTGAGGACTTTTGCCCATTAGCCTTCTTTGGGTTGACCTTGGATGCTTCATGGGGCAAAAGGCATAAAGGTCAAGGTGGAAAACTGAAGAGAAGATCCTCCCCACTCTAAGCTGGGACCCTAAAGGGCTATAGGCTCAGGGTAAGGGTGAACCAAAAGCAACTCCCACTCCCCACCAAGCAAATCAAAAGGAAAAGGTGGAAAGGAACACAGACACTGTGACTGTGGTTGGTCCTCCTGTGGATAGGAGGAATAAATTCATCACCTGGGAGGTCCAGAACATCCCAAGTCATGAAATGAGTATGAAGTTGTCCTGACTTGGTAGTGTCTCTAGTGCCAGTGCCTGGCAAAAGCAAATGTAAAACTCCTTGGGAGGAAGGCATCTTCATGCTAGGACTTAAGGACCTCCAAAAATGATTTTTCAAGGCCAAAGAAGAGTTCAAAATGAAAGATAACTAAATCCAGAAGGAAAAAGCAAGATACAACACGCAAGAATCAGTGCAATTTATAGAAAGCATAATCAGACCCATGTGGCAGATGACAAAAATGATCATTACGTATCAAGCTTGAAAATATCTTCAGAAAGCAGCAAAATATAAAAAGTGCATAGTAGATTTGGAAAAGAGCCAAATAAAACTTCTAGATATACAGAAATCACAACATAAACAAAAATGTAATAAGTCTTGCAGCAGATTAGATACAACAGAATTGAAAAACAAAAGAAAGTATCCAGAAAACAGCAAAAAGATAAAAAGATAGAACATACAAAAGAGGGTTCAAACAATATAGAGGGCAGAGTGACAACTATCGAATTCCTGAAGAAGAAAAGAAGAAACATAGGGCAGAGGCAGGATCTGAATATTGCATATTTGATGAAAGCAATCAACCAACATGTTTAAGGAGCCCAAGAATCTCAAAGTAAGATAAATAAAAAGCAAGATATATCAAACTGCAGAATATCAAAGAGAATTCTAAAACCCAAAAAGACATTATTTTCAAAAAAGAATGAGAAAAACCAGCTGCTTTTCAACAATAATGAAAAGCAAAAGACCACACTGAAAGAAAATAACTGCAAACCCAGATTGCTAGAACTCTACAGAAAATAGTTTTCAAACAAATGAACTAGAAACTTCCCATCGTTATATTAAGGAATCATTTGAATAACAAGAATTATGGGATCCCTGAAGACAAATGAATCAAGAATTATAAGGGCTTGGTACTTTTTAAACTAGTACATTATTAACAACCTTTAATTTTGTTTTTTTTGTTTTGATTCGTCTATTCAGGTTTTCTACCTCTCTGGTTAACTATGGTCATTTTTATTTCACTAAAATTTTATTTCTCCATAATTTCAATTTTGTTATAATAGAAACTATCTAATTTCTCCTATTTCATAGCTAATTTGACTACGTTCCTCTTTTCCTCGATTAGGCCTACCAGGGATCTATCATAGGAAAAAAAAATTCCAACTTTGCAATTTGCAGAACAGCAAGTGTAATAAACTCTTCATATATATATAAAAAAAGGTGTGTGTTCACAATTTGCAAATGCATAGAATCTCTAGAAAGACAGAAAACAAACTGAGAAGGAAATTGTATCTGATAAGGGAACTATATCTAGAATATATAAAGAACTATTACAACTCAATAATAAAAGGACAACCAACCAATTTAAGATTTTTTTTGAGGTGGACCATTTTTTAAAGTCTTTATTGAATTTGTTACAATATCGCTTCTGTTCTATGTTTTGGTTTTTTGGCCGGGAGGCATGTGGGATCTTAGCTCCCTAACCAGGGATCGAACTCGCACTCGCCCCCCCGCCCCCCCCCACCATTGGAAGGTGAAGTCTTAACCACTGGACCGCCAGGGAAGTCCCCAAAACAACCAATTTAAAAATGCGCAAAGGATCTGAATAGACAGTTCTCCAAAGGCCAATAAACACATGAAAAGATGCTCAACATCCTTAACCTTCAGGGAAAATGCAAATCAAAACCACGAGATACCACTTTATATTAGTGAAAATGTGGAGAAATGGAATGCTCATTCACTGCCAGTGGGAATGTTAAAATGGTGCAGCTGCTCTGGAAAACAGTCTGGCAGTTACCCAAAAGATTAAACACAGAATTACCTTATAACTCAGCAATTCCACTCCTAAGTATATACCCAAGAGAAAAACAAATATGTCTACATAAAAACTTATACACACAAATGTTCATAGAAATATTATTCTTAATAGCCAAAAAGTGGATAAAACCCAAAGGTCCACCACTTGATAAATGGATGAATACTGAAAATATCCTAAATGAAAGAAGCTAGTCACCAAGGAACACATATTGTATGACAGGTGATGGGAACAAGATTTCTTTTTGGGGTAATGAAAATGTTCTAAAATTGACTGTGGTGATCGATGCACAACTCTGGCAATATATTAAAAACTACTCTACTATACACTTCAAATGGATGAATTGCATGGTATGTGAACTATAGGTCAGTAAGAGCTGCTAAAAACAAAACTGAGAATACTGGTTACCTACAGGGAGGAGAACTAGATGGCTAAGGATATTTTTTATATCTTTTTTTGGGAATGGATTACCTATTTAAAAATTCAACTTTAATAAACAAAACTCTTGCTTTTGGTTTTATTGATCTTTTCTACTTATTTTTTGTTTATTTTATTAATTTTACTTTTCTCACATTATTTTTCCCTTCCTTTTTACATAACTTCAATTTGTTGCTCTTTGTTTTTCAAGTTGACAAATGTTTATTTTCAAGCTTTCACAAAAATTTTATATCTATGAATTTTCCCTAGAAATTTTAATATAGAATACAGTTAACCAACTTTAGGTAACTACAAATTATTTAATTTATAATAAGCCAGAGATTATTCAGAAGAATGTTCTTAATTTCCAAGTGGTTAAGGTTCTTTTGGTTACCTTTTGATGCCTGATTTCTAGTTTTATTATGTTATAAAATGCAGCCAGAAAACCTTCACTTTTGGGAATTTATTACAGTTTTGTTTGCAGGCAACTAATGATTTTTGCAAAATGTTCCTTGGGCCTAAAGAGAAAAATGTGTAACTTCCATTTCTTTTGTTTTCTGTGAATTTTTAAAATTGAAGTATAGTTGATTTACAATGTTGTACCAATCTCTGCTGTACAGCAAAGTGACTCAGTTATACACATACACATTCTTTTTTTACATTCTTTTCCATTATGGTTTCACATATATTGAATATAGTTCCCTGTGCTATACACTAGGACCTTGTTGTTGTGATTTCTATTTCTTACATAAAAAAATGATGCATATATATTAGGCTGATCTTTTTTTTCTTTCTTTTTTTTAAACTTTACCTGTTAAATTCTGAAAGCAATATATTCAAGTCCTGTACTATAACAGCTAGATTCCTTGACCCAGTCTGAGGATCTGTCTCACAGGGAATTAACATTTTTGTAACTGATGCTTGGTATTGTCTTTCATCGTAACTTCATATTTAGCTTTCTTATAGCTTCTTTTTACATTCTATTCCTGTAATGTTTACTTTACTATTTTAAGCAGATTAAAAAAAAATACTTGATTTATTTTCTGTAACTTACAAACTACTGTGGAATTTCAGTTGGTTTTTTCCCCCCAGTTTTGAGATATAACTGACATACAGCACTGTAGAAGTTTAAGGTGTACAGCACAATGATTTGACTTATATCTATTGTGAAATTAGTTTGAACAGTTTCCTATCAATTAAAAAAATACTCTATACACCCTCAAACCAACTCAAGACATTTAGAATGCTTTATCTTCTTCAATATATCCAACCCAATCCCTGCTCCCAGACAAAGCAAGACCTTTAGGATGATTTTACTTACACACTTCCTCTCCCCACCCCATATCCTGAGTTTTGTAGAAATAATTTAGCACTGTTAGATCTACACTATTAGGTATTCCCTTATATATATATAAAATCATATATATATATATATATGATATATATATATAATCATCTTCCGCTAACTTGACACCTTTATTTTGCCTTAATATTTCTTCAAAAGGTTACCTGAGGATATAAATTTCTAAGCTACTTCATGTCTGAAACTGTCTTTTGCTTTCATATTTGAACAGTAATATTAAGTGGGACAGATTTAGACTTGTCCTTTCTATCAATAACCTACGAATATTCCAACTTTCACTATTGTAGAAAATGAATTTTCTTTCTTTTGTAAACATGCTGTTTACATCACGCCTGATATGAGAGCCTAACACCTAAATTCAGAGATTTTGCCAGATTCTGGTTAGGTGAGAGCTGTTTTTTCTGATGCCTGGCACTTTAAATCTACAAACTCTTTACTTCAGCTCTTTGTTCCCTTCTGAAATGCCTCTTACACATACTGGTTTCCAGCAGTGTCCATCCTTTCATAGTCCCTACAAAATTTTAAAATATGGAAATCTTTTAAGTTTTAGAAAGTCTCCCCCTACTTTCTTAAGAATTCTCATTAAACACTTCATGATACATGTAAATCAAATCATTATGCTGTATACCTTAAACTTATACAGTGCTATATTTCAATTATATCTCAATAAAACTGTAATAAAAAAATAAAAACATTAACTCTTCAAAAAAAATTCTCATTAAAATTCAAACAGGATTCTCTTTCCGCTTCTTTCATTAAACTGACTCCACAGGGAATTCCCTGATGATCCAGTGGTTAGGATTCCGGGGTTCCACTGCTGGGGGCCTGGGTTTGATCCCTGGTCAGGGAACTAAGATCCCACAAGCCGTGGCATGGCCAAAAAAACCCAAAACCCCCCAAAATAAAAAAACTGACCAGACAGACATAACACCTTTACTTATTCCACTGGAATAAGTAAAAAAATCCAGCTTTTATTAGCTATGTAACACTGGGCAAGTTACTTCACATTTCTCATTTATAATCTTCATTTTACAGTAGTACTTACTGCCTACAGACATGAAAGACTCCTTAACCTTATTTGTACACATATATATTGTATACGTATGTATTTTAATTAGAGAAGATAAAGAAATTTCTGCATCAGCCTCTGTATTTAATTCAGAAGTCTGTGAGCAGCGCTGAATATTTTGCTTTAATGTTTGGCAGTATAAAGGAACGATTAAAAGCATGGGCTCTGGGATTTCCCTGCTGGTGCAGTAGTTAACAATCCACCTGCCAATGCAGGGGACACAGGTTCAATCCCTGGTCCAGGAAGATACCACATGCCGCGGAGCAACTAAGCCCGTGCGCCACAACTACTGAGCCTGCGGTCTAGAGCCTGTGTGCCACAACTACTGCACCTGCGTACCTAGAGCCTGTGCTCTGCAACAAGAGAAGCCACTGCAATGAGAAGCCTGCGCACCACAATGGAAGAGTAGTCCCCTCTCACTGCAACTAGAGAAAGCCCGCGCGCAACAACGAAGATCCAACGCAACCAAAAATAAACAAATAAAAATAAAATTAAAAAAACAAAAAAGGGGCTCTGGAACAAGGCTACCTTTCTAGCCATGTGACGATGGGCAAGTTATTTAACCTCTCTGTGTTTCAGGTTCTCCATCTGTACCTAGGCAGACAGCCTGGCACATAATAGTATTATTAAACACTTAGAGCAAATATAAATTTGTATAAATAAAAATAATAGGTCCAAACATCTGTAGGAGTGAAACAATGTCACAGAAAAGTCCCAGAGAGTATAACCCTAATCTCAACTGTAGTGTAACCAGGGTGATCAGGTCAGAGTAAGGATGGCTCAACACTGCTGATAAAAGCTCAAAGCACATCAGAAATACCATCCTTATTTATAAAAACTGATACAAAAAATAAAAAGCAAAGGCAATTCAAATAAACCCACACTATCCAATGTGGTAGCCACCAGGTACATGTGGCTATTTAAATTTAATTTTAATTCAATACAATTAAAATTTTAGTTCTTCAGTTGCACTTGCTACATTTCAGGTGCTCAACAGACATGTGCTTAGTAGCTATCTTACTGGACAGCACCACTCTAAACGATGAAGACATTAAGAAAAAAGATTGAGTTATTGGAACTGAACCTCAGGCTGTAACATATACAAACTATTAATGCATCTGTGCAACAGGGTGATCCAGATCACAAAGATGACAACTTGGACAACTTTAACCTTGCATTGATTCAAGTCCCAGATATGCCACTAACCACCTAGAGTACCTTGGATATATACTAAATCCCAGGCAACACACTATAGTGGTTAAGAGCACATAATCTCTGGAGTATTTGGATTTGAATTCCAGCTTTTATTAGCTATGTAACACTGGGCAAGTTACTTCACATTTCTCATTTATAATCTTCATTTTACAGTAGTACTTACTGCCTACAGACATGAAAGATTAAAGACTTGTAAAAGTACTTCGAACAACGCCTGGCATTACTAAGTGCTATGGAAATATGTGCCTAATAAAATAATCTCTCAAGTTTCTATTTTCCTGATTTCCAAATGGGCAGGATAAAACTTACTCTGCCTAGGGCTTCCCTGGTGGCACAGTGGTTAAGAATCCGCCTGCCAATGAAGGGGACAGGGATTCAAGCCCTGGTCCGGGAAGAACCCACATGTTGCGAAGCAACTAAGCCCGTGAGCCACAACTACTGAGCCCACATGCCACAACTACTGAAGCCTGCACAGCACAACAAAGAGTAGCCTCCACTCGTGGCAACTAGAGAAAGCCCGCGCACAGCAACGAAGACCCAACACAGCCAAAAATAAATAAATATTTTAAAATTTGTATTAAAAAACTTACCCTGCCTATTTCACAGGTTAATAATAAATATGAAACTCACTTAGCTCCCATCCCTGAAAGAAACAGATAAGGAGGCTATACTTTTGGGGGGGGGTTACCTATCTTTTTATCATAGACACTTATTTGTGAGAAAAAATTAAGCTCTGTTCAAGTTCACAATTAAGTTCTGTAATATAAACAGACTAATTTGCCCCAAATATCCTCTCACAAACCAGAAACAGAAGCACAAAACAGCAAACACTAGGAATCTCATTAAAAACCCTGAGAGACCCTTATTTGCAAACATAACCTGCAGCCCACGAAATTTCAAAGGCAAACCAACACCCGACCAACTGCTCAAAGGCAAATTGTGACAAATTATGCTATCAGGTTAACAAGATTAACCAGCACATGCAAAATGGGAATCTGTCTTCTGTTGAAATGTCAAAAGCTGTCAGCTGTTAGACCTCATCCCACGGCATACTGGAATCCAAATTCTTTCTAGAGTTTGCGGTTTCTGTAAGATGATGGGGTTGCAAAACCAGGGAAAATAAGACAACAAAAGGAAGCAGAAAAGGCCACCTTTTGCAGTTACTAGAGAATACCATTGCTGACTGCTTCAACAAATGTTTTGAAACAAACAACTTTACCAGAAGCCATATATTTTTGATGGTGGGAGAGAATAAGCACAGTAGTAGAAATTAAAAAGTGAGATAACCAAAATCAAAAGAATGTGAATTGGATGGGTTCATCTGGTTCAAAACAGTCCTGGAGTAGGAGCTGCCAGTACTCCAAAGGCCCTCCTATCCCGAGCACGGAATACAATGTAACTAAAAATAAGGGTCAGGGGAAGGCGAAGAAACCGGAGAAAGGGGATCATCAGAAAGGTACAGGCTCATGGACGGTTACAGAATGCTCCCCTAGGACTATCGCCAGCCCGCCAGTCCCTCCGCCCCTTTCTCTTCCCCCACCCAAGCTTCTGGAGGAACGCGCAAGCGCATCAAGTAGGGGCTGCGCGTGGCGACGCGCAGGCGTAAAGTGGGGAGAAACAATGAGCTTTGTTGCCGAGGCGGCAGTGGGGGGCAGGGGAAAAGGGTATCGGAGGGTGGGTGAAGCGATTGGAGGGGGAGCACGCGAGAAAGTGCTATCCCAGCAACCCTCGCGCGCCACCGAGGACCCGGATAGAGAGCTGCGAGATCCAAACCGTAATAATGACAATGAGAAAAAAGCGACGGCCATTTCTCAGAGAAGAAAGAGACTAAGTCGGTCCAAGATCATCCCTCAGACTCGGCGGGAAGAGGCAAGGAACAATGGGGGCCATACAGGCTTGGTAGCCAACAACCCAGGGGACCCTCTAGGCCCCTCAGCCGTCGCCGAGGTGCTGCCCCTCCACCGCCGGGCCGCCGCACCCTTCTCGCCGCTCCGCCCGAGAGAACCCCTCACCCAGTGCACGGCAGCGGGGACGGCAGCCAACGAATCCGGTCGGCCTCCGCGGATCTCCACAGGCAGCGCCGCTACCCCGCTCGACGCGCGCTTCGCCCGCCGCCTCCCTTCTCCAGTCCAAACAAACACCCCAGCCCGGAAGTGACTTCACTTCCGCCGTCGCCGCCGGCTCCGCCTCTCGTTTTGTCATCGTTGCCCTCCGAGGCCGCCAGAGAGCGCGCGGGAGAGAAAGGGCGACCTCAAAGTTCTCGTCGCCCAAGCTGCACACATGTGCATGCGCAACGGCCTTTCCGGCGTACCCTGGCGGCCGCGGGGAACAGTGGGAGTCCTGTCGTGTTCTCTCAGGAAAACCGAAGTGGAGCTGGGCCAGTGTCCCCACAACCGCCCATCCTTCAAGAATGATGGGATGCAGTGAGTGGGGGAGCTGGGAAGGAGACCCAGAAAGGATACACAGACGTGGACTATTCACACCGCAACCGTTACCTCAAACACACTGACATCAAATAGGAACATCTAGATAACGACAGCGCACTCACACACCCAGGAACACACACCAAACGTGATACACAGCGTCACACTACGAGTGACATGTACCAAACCATATCCAGAGATCCTGACACAGAAACATAACACAGAAATAATAAACTAAGACAAATTCACAGAGGCATGTTAACTGATCTACAAGCACCTGCACTCATACACGTTCAGGAACACACTTTTTGAAGCTAGATCTTAACACACAGGCGCAAATTACCGATATATATATGGTGCCCAGGCTAAGGGAGGAAATACTCTGTCCAGAGGTAAGATAGAAGGGTGAGACCTAAGGGTCCAAGAATTTCCTCGTCCATATCTTGGATGGGCTGCCCCGCACACTTTACTCTAATCCGTTCTTCCTTGCTTCATCACTGGCAAGTCCCAATATATTTTTAGTGATGCTAATCAAGCTACAGTGTATAGTATGTGTAAGAAAATTCCGAATATACATTGTATTTGACAGGGGACACACAAAAACTTCTAACTTCTTCCCCTTGGGGAAGTAAAATGAGGGACTGAGATTTATCTTTTTACTCTCTTGTACAACTTGAATCTTTAAAAAACCACAAGCTTTTATAACTGCTAAAACTAAAGAAAAAAAAAGTTCCCTCCATGAAACTCTTGAATCCAAGCGAGGGCTTCTCTCTAGGGCCATTTCACTGATTAAAAATCTGCTTTGGGGCTTCCCTGGTGGCACAGTGATTGAGAGTCCGCCTGCCGATGCAGGGGACACGGGTTCGTGCCCCGGTCCGGGAAGATCCCACATGCCGCGGAGCGGCTGGGCCCGTGAGCCATGGCCGCTGAGCCTGCGCGTCCGGAGCCTGTGCTCCGCAACGGGAGAGGCCACAACAGTGAGAGGCCCGCGTACCGCAAAAAAAAAAAAAACAAAACTGCTTTGAGTCACCCAAAGCTCCAAAGAAAGTTTGGCAGTTGTCCCTTGGTCAACCACTTTGGCCACATTTGCAGATCTGTATCCTAAAACTGGAAGGGCTTGGCTTTCTTGCCTGCTGAGCCAACAGCTCTGGAAAGATGGTGCTGTTTTACTGGTCTGTGGAGCATGATTCATTCAAGGAACCCGGAACTATCAACTCGAGGCTAGAAGAGGCATGAACAGGAGGGAGAACAAAATCAAAATAGGTAGTTTAATCTGTAGATGACTCTGGCAATCTTAAAAGCTAATCATGGAGATAAATGGAACTTATTAACACAACCCATGTAAGTTATGTTGAAAAATAATCTTTGCTAAATCCTGGCTTATTTTAATCTGAACCATTCAAAGGCTTATGTTGTTTTTCTCACACAAAGGGGCTATAGATCTCAATTCCCAGCTCACTGTGAGTTCACCATTGTAGCTGAGAAAGCCTGATGGGCCCAGGGTACTGTCATGTTTTTATGCTATGCCTGGATGGTGGTGATGGTCTATGAATGGAAAACACTATCACAATAATGAAGGCTAATAAGTTTGCCAATGATGAGGAAAGACACTGCAATGGAACCATCAGAGGTGCAGTTTTAAAATGCTTCAGACATTCAACCGTCTCAGGCACTAACAATTCTAACTTGAGATGGAAGGTGAAGTAGGAATCAGGAGAGGATGGTTATGAAGGCATAGGATGGCTATGAACAGGTTCCCACTCTCCCCGAATTATCAAAATGTAGAACGTGTAAATCCTCTGACTCAAACACTCCATGTATGGGGAAGAAATCGGACATATATATAGATACGTAAGGGTATTCATAGCTATGTTATAAACAACCAAGAAACTGAAAAGCCTATCAATAGGGAATTGGTTAAGTGAATTATGGTATTAACAGAGTAAAGCAAGTTATTAAAAAATGACTGGCCTTTCTCTCCTTCTGAGATGGCCCACACTCTGTGGAGTGTTTCTCTCTAAATAAATCCACTTCCTGACCTATCCAAAAAAAAAAAAAAAAAAAAAAAAAAAAAGGCTAAGATGGTAAATTTTGTGTATTTAAAAACAAAACTGTCCTATGGGCTTCCTGGTGGCACAGTGATTGAGAGTCCGCCTGTCGATGCAGGGGACACGGGTTCGTGCCCTGGCCCGGGAAGATCCTACATGCCGCGGAACGGCTATGCCCGTGAGCCATGGCCGCTGAGCCTGCGCGTCCGGAGCCTGTGCTCCACAACGGGAGAGGCCACAACAGTGAGAGGCCCGCGTACCGCAAAACAAACAAACAAACAAAAAACTATCCTAAAAAGAGGATCAAATTTGTATAAAGTTGTAAATGTAAAATAAGCAAAGGTTTTTGCAGAAGGGTGATATGAGGAAGAAAAAATTCTTTTCCAGTCTGAGCCAAGCCCATCCTTGCTGGTTTTGCACAGCCCAGCTACTTAAAATGAGATGGGTCAGAAACACACCTTGTACTTGCGAGCAGAAGCAGCCACCATCAGGAAAATCAGTTAGGTCTTCACTAAAGTTTCACCATCCATTACACCAAGAATCATTTAAACTCCAATTCCTTTCCACAGGTTTTCATACCACAAAATAGAGTGCACACAGAGCATGAACTAGGGCTTAACTTGATACAAAGTGTAGGAAAAAAAGGGGGGGGACATATATCAAGAACATAGTTGGTAGTAGTTGCCAAGGAAGTAGCTGTGATTTAACAACCCTAGCAAGGTTGCTAATAGAGCAAATAGAAATTGGCCCTACTTTTGATAGTCAGGTGCAATGACTGAAACTTCAGTATTTTGTCCTTGTCAAAGGTAGGACATTCCTGCTGCTCTTGGTATATCCATTTGGATCAGGTCCTCAGAACCAATACATCAATGCTGCCATGTATGAAGCACAATGACAAGATGGTTCAAAGATCATTAAACTTGTATCTAATGGCAGCAATTTTCACCCGAAGTTTACAAATGCTATTGTCATGGATACGTTTGACATTTCTCTACTACATGTAACATACTGCCTTTCAATTTTCCCATTCTCTACTGTACATGTGACTTTGCAGAATTCTTAAACTGTATGGAAATTATAAATCTAAGGCAAGAACTGTAATTTCAAGGGAAGGCCAGGACTAAAACGTCTTAAGATAAAGCCTTTTAAAAGTATTAATATAGCCTTTTAAAAATTAATCATGTATTACCTGACAGTCCTCTCCCTCAGAACTTTTCCAAATTAACTAGTACCTTAACTGAGCTCTAGCCTGTGTCAACTATAAAGTTTATAATTCAGCAAATTATACATGGAGTGATGAGAGGTACCTACTTCCATTTTGCCATTCACTTGAAACTTCAGTAAATTAGCTGTTCAAGATTTTATTAATGTTCCAAGCAAAAGACAAAGGGTTGACTTGGGAAAGCAGTATCTAGGGCTCTGAAGTGGGTGTCTCCCATTAACGGCTCTTTAAAAAATGCTTTGCGAGTGCCCCCAAATAATGATTATTTTCCAACATTCCCCTTATTTTCAGTTTTTAATGGTAGCAAAACCAGTACTTCAAGCAACAGTTATCTAAACCAGGTGTTTGATTACAACTGCCTAGCAGTAACACTTCAGCTACAGGTAAACCAATCAAAGTGTGGCCTCTATCCTTGACATCAACATCACCTGGTAACTTGAAAGATGGATAATTATTAACACCCACCCTACACCTAGCAAATCAGAAATTCTAAGAACAGGGCCCAGCAATGTTTAAATGAAGCTTCCGGGTAATTCTGATGCATGCTAACATTTGAGAACCACTAAAGGAAAAGAATTCACAGAACCATTTTGTTTACATACCATGTTGGATAAGAATCTTGGTCTTACCCATGACAGTCAAAGGACCTGCATCAGACTGGAGAGGCACTCCAGCTCAACAAACAGCTCAAGGTCCTTGTCAAGGGAATATAATCTCAAATGCGTAACCATTCAATACTTTGAGCTTTCAGCTATCCTAGGCCATTTTCTGTGATGGAGACCAATACAGAAGAGTACAGAGCTACTCACTCCTAGCCCTAGTGCATATTATCCTAACCAAACTGTCTATATCAATTTTGTTACTAATTTGATTTAAAAATATAATCTGTAGTGTTTCTACAGATTTCTACTACATACCGTGAGCCTCTTTTGTCACAATTTTTATTCATGATGTTTTTACAGGTCAAAGCCACCAAAAATGCACTGTGAACAAGGTGAGGCATAAATATGTGTACCCTTCCCCTTTTATAAACTTAATGCCACCATAATACTTAATAGGGTATACATCCTTTACTTGTCCCCATCACCCTAAGGGGTAAAAGAATTCAGAGAAAGGATATAACCTTTAAAAGGTCCTTGCAATCATACCATTTTCTAGAGGAGGTACCTCCTGGTGTACTCTATAGCCAGAAATTCACCTTCCTCATTAATAAAATCTTAAAATTATTTTTAAGATACACAATACTACAGCTAGCCAACTCAAGCCTTACCAGGATCACTCTCATATGCCAAATTTATCAACAATCGGTTAAAACTGTAAAACAAACATGAAGGTGTTTACAAAAGTTTCCTTCGGGCTTCCCTGGTGGCGCAGTGGTTGAGAGTCCGCCTGCCGATGCAAGGGACACAGGTTTGCGCCCCGGTCCGGGAAGATCCCACATGCCGCAGAGCGGCTGGGCCCGTGAGCCATGGCCGCTGAGCCTGCGCGTCCGGAGCCTGTGCTCCGCAACGGGAGAGGCCACAACAGTGAGGCCAGCGTACCGCGGGAAAAAAAAAAAAGTTTCCTTTACCCAGGATTAACAGCAGATTAAACTAAAAACTAAAATGGTGGTGGGAAAATTTTCAACTTTATAGCTGGTTAAAGTGGAAACATTCCTCTTAAATAAAGGTTTGCCGTAATCTGGGAAATAGCTGTTACAGATTTATTAATCACTAGCAATTTATGAGAATTTCTGCTTTCAAATGCTATCAAATGAAGATATTAAACATTCTTTTCTCCAACTTGGTATATCTAACAAAGTAGGATCTATGAAAAAAGTTATCATTGACAGAAAACAATCAAGGGATTCCTTGATTTGTGTACACAAAATGCTTTGTGTAGCTGCTGTTAGTTAAAAGTTGGAGTTAAACAAAAGCAGGTAATTAGTAAAGGCCAAAATTAAACTACAGAAGTAAACTGGCAAGGATTTTTTGTGCATGTTACATTTAAAAAAGTGTCATCTGCCCCTCAGTGGTAGATCATAATATTTCTTTCAACTATTTGATATATCCTTTAATACACTTGGACCTAAGAGTTTCAAAGAGAATCCCTTAAATTCTTATTTTTTTTAATTAAAAATTTGTTTGACAATAATTTCTTATACCTATAATCCCAACAACTTTGAAAGGCTGGTAAAACCAATTCTTGTTATTCCATGTTACTTCCAATTTTATCGTTAAATACTTAGACATGTCTAAACATGAGCTTTTACCATTTCCTCACCCGTAATGTCTTAAAACTCCAAGGTTTTAAAAAACTATGAAGAAAAAACCAAAAAAACAAAAACTATGAAGAGTCCCATTTTCAGTTATGTAACAGGAACAAGAAATCCACCAGCACTAAAAGCTTTAAAACTCAGATCTTTAGTAGCAGTCTTTAGAACACTCTAAATTAAAAATGTAATAATGTTAAAGCATGCAAAAAGTGTAACAGTGAATAAAAACCACAACTGACAAATATATTGGTTAACATTTCAAACATGTATAACCAATGAACATGGCCTAGGTTTTTTTTTATTGGTACTCACTTCAGAAACTTGAATCCACAGATATAAGCAGTATATAACCAGAAAGTTACAAGTAAACACAGATTATACATGCAAATTTCTGTTCACAAAGGTCACATATGCAGTATATGAATTAGAAGCGTGCGTCTAAGATTATGGCCAAACTGTTTTTAAAATGCAGAAATGTAAAATTACATCTTGAAAATATGAAGAGATGGTCTACACACTTCAAAAATCAAATGTGCTTATACCAGATGTATGACAGCTACAGGATTCAAGTGACAAGCAATATCTCAAGAAATTAATACTGGTCAAAGAGAATGGGAATATTTTTACATTTCACTGAAAAAGACAATGACTACTAGAATACGAAATCTAGCAGGAACTTAGGGAAAAAATTACAAAATCTAAAGCCAATTACTTAGTATTTCTTATTACCTAAACAGCATGACATTAAAAGAAAACTGCACCTGCATTTTAATTACCAATCTCACATTAATGAAGTTCTCAAAAATTGAAACAAAACCAAAAATGCTTCGAACTGCAAATGAAAAGTCTGCAAGGCTCAGATTAAAATGTGGAATGTTTCAGATGAAAGTAATAAAAATACAATTGGTTTTGTTCTTTATTGAATGGAATCAAAAGTTTTGACATTTCTTTGAAGCTTGGAACTACTAAATTTCACTTCTCTGAATGTTTCTACGTATCTTTCTTAGTGGTGCAAGTGTCTTAAGTAGCATATGAAGTCAGTCTCTAACAAGTATTTCTGTCTGTTACCATTTTGATAAAACAAAAACAATTCTTCATTAACTTAACCGTATATGTATTTTTGCTATAACACTTAACACATGAACAGACGTCTATTATTTTTCCACTATAACAAAAGAGTACAATAGTTTTCTAACTATCTGTATTGTATTTAAAAAAGGTTAACATTTAAAAACAAAGAACCATTATTTTCTTTGAAATCATTAAGCTTCTTGCACATCTTAAGCTTCCTTCTTCTGCCTGCGTTCTTCTGCCAATTTATTCAGAAATTTCTGAAAAGAAAATAGAAAAAATTTTTTTACAAGGATTAAGTCACCGCAGTGAAACATAACAAATGGATTAACTCCAAAACAAAATATTCTATCCATGTTTAGGGACTTGAGTCTAATTTAACTATAACCTTATCAATACTTTTAAGATCCAGTTATTCTTATTAGGCAGGTATGAAACTAAATTGGACACCACAGTAAGGCATGGGAGAAAAATGGTAAAACATGAAAGTTATTTAATGTGCAATTAAGACTAACTTACAGAGATGATCAAAGACCATAACAGCCACACAGAAGTACTGCTACACCTCAAGAACTTAGTTAAAATGACATATATTTATTCAATGACTCTTCCACTAAGCCAAGCAGACAAAATATTTATATTAAATTGCTGCTACCACTGAAAATAACCACTGTTCTTAATGCTCTACTTTATAAATCAGTGTTATCTACAATTATGAATTCTTTAACTCTTACTTTCAAGTTTTTCCCCATTATTTATTTTAATACTTAGTCCTTAAGCCACTAAAACACCAAACTTCAAAATATCCAAACAAATTTGTTATGCTTTACCATGTTGTGCTTTTTTAATGTATCTTTTTATCTTTATATTCTGTTGATCATGAAACTTACTGAAGTGTCATTATTAATATATAATAATTTAAAGTCAATGTAAAAATCATTAAATATGAAGGGATATGGCACTTTATAAAGCTGGCTTTCAGGCCTCCAATATCCAAATTAGAGAAATCACAGTCTAACAACCATTTGAGAATACTCAAGTAACTTTAACTATACCAAAGAATTTATAACATTTAGAACTATAAATTTAGAAATTACTCAATTATCAACACTTAGTTAAGAGTGTTTTCTAGACAGAGGCTTAATTGACAGATGTTTCTAGAATTCATTAAACTGCTCAAGGCCCATCAATAAAGAATGTTATCTCCAGGATAAAGCATGCTGGGTCCACACACAGTACTTTCCATAAACTTACATGATTTGCTAGTTTTCACTAAAGAACTCTCCTCTTTTAGATATAGCCTTACCTTTAATTTCTGATAATGAGGAAGGCTGCTGCAATGAGTATTCTTTGCAACTTCTTCATTTGTATAAAAGAGTGAACACAGCTTACAGTAAAACCCTGTTTTAGGTATCACATAGTCTATACCTAGAACACAAACATACATTCTTACAAATTCAGTAAACTGAAGATTTCAATAGTGTTCGCAAATCTTTTTTTCCCTGTCAATATAATTTGAATGAGGTAACATTTGTGACAAGTCTAATGTAGCCTAAGCTAAAACAAAACCAAAACCATGACATTGTTAATAGTTTTTACTTAATTGATGTTTAAGGTCCCACACCTAACTGTTCTCTTAAAAATATTGAAATAGAAAAGGTAAACAAAACAAAAAGCAATGTGAAATTCTCAGAAAACTTTATGAGAAAAGAGAACATATTATGGAATGGTAACAAAAGATAATACAAAATCACGAGACATGGGTAAGAGGAAAAAAGAATGTTCCAATTAAGATTTACAAACTGTTTTGCATAGAAGTAAATTAAGAATGTTATCAGAGCTTATGTAAGACCAATTTAAAAAATCTTATTTAATAAGAGTTTGGGAAGGGTAAGAGGGGAAGAACAAAGCCTTAAATCTCACCAACAGGAACATTGGGCTGATACGGTCCAATTCTATACTCATCTGGGATTGTATAGTCCTCCTTGTTTTCATCACTTTGGCCATCTGCGTTTTCACTTGTATCTTTGTTGGGATCATCAGCATTCTCGGCAGATTCAGCACCTGGTTCTGTATTTTCCTCATTTTTAATTCCATTTTCCAACGCTGCTTCGTTTTCTTGGTCAAGTTCCTCGATCTTGTCCACCTTAATTTCAACCAAACCATCATCATTTTTGTCACCAGATTTAAATGCCATGCCCGATTTACGAAGTTTCTGAAGTTCCGAATCTTCCTCATCACCAACCTCATCTAGAGTGACAAAACCTTCCATACTCCCTGGGAAACGACGCTGTTAAGAAAGACAAATTTACTCTGCAACAATTATCCTGCAGCATCCCTTCCATTTGCTTTACTTGAAGGGAAAGGGATAGCGTCTTTGCCTTCATTTTCTCAAAAAAAAAAAAAAAAAAAAAAAGAAAGAAAAAGAAAAAGCAAAAAAAAAAAAAGCTGACTTCTTCCTTTTTCCCCTCTAAATTACTAACCTTTCAAAAACACCTTAGCCTGTTTTAAAACTAAATAATCGAAGGCTTGCCTCATACAAAGAGCAGAAAATAAATATGAGGACATTCATATTCCATACTTTCTGAGACTATTCTGCTGCTAGGCAATGTATTGAAGAACTGATTTGGTAGTTGAAAGATGTCCTTCAAAGAAGGTATCTTATGGTATAAATCTTGCTTAGAGAACATTCAGTCTAAAAATAGCACTGTGGTTTAAAAATCAAGCTCTGGAGCATGACTGCTTTGGTTTAGATTTTGGCTCTGCCATTTATAGGCAGTATAACCACAATCTACTCAATTTTAACATATCTCGATCTGCTCATTCATGAAATGGGGATAACAAAGTATCTATGGCATAGGGTAATTATAAGAATCAGTTAATCAGCACACACAGAGCTTAGGAAAAATTACAGCATGTAATAAGCGCTCAATAATTATCAGCTCTTAAGAGTGCAAACATAGCAGCCAGAAAAAGAATCTCAAGACTAACTTTTTTGACCAAGCCATCAAAAACTGGAGGTAAGTATTAGTTTCCTAGTAGCTGAGTACTGCTTAGAAGGAACCAATGAAATAGGATTATAAATATCTCATTTCAAGACCCATTTATCTTAAGGAGCTCCAAAGGGGCTCCTTAACATAGGTAGTCAATACACCATGGGTCTCTTGAGTTACTATTCTTTTACTATGTACGTATTTTTGTATTGATACTCGCCTGATATGCTCTTATATGTGACATGTGTTCTAAGAAAAAATGTTTTAAAACCTATTAAAATATCTAATCAAGGTTACATTTCTTTAATAGGAAAATTCTTCAAATTCAACCATTTTTGACAAAAGGTTTTTAGTGGCCTGGGTCAGTTAAGTTACTGTAAAATTCATACCCCATCTTTTAAAAAAGGCTGCCTACTACTACTTACACACTACCACTACAAAACAGAATCATATGTAGTTTTAAGTCTTTCTCCTTCATTACTAAAAAGTTCCCTTTGTGAACTGACATTTTTCTTTTGAAAATTAGTCCTATTTAATCTATTTATTGCAGAGTTTAGATTTCAATGTTTTTATTATTCGTATCTATTTTTTCCTAATATAAGTGACTTCTCTTTACTGTGACCCTAATATATGTAATTTGAAACGTTTATCTGATCTCATTTTCTACTAAAACAGGTCAACACATAATCTTCCTTTACCTTTTTAAGCTTTTTCTTGGCAGCTGCTGAAGCACTCGCATTTGCATCTTTTTTCACAACTTTGTCTGAAGGTTCCTTTTTCCCATCAGATGCCACATCCCCTAAATTAGCGAGATCTGTCTCATCTCCCACTGAACTGCCACTTTCTAGCAGTGCTGCTGCTTCTTCTTCATCTACAAGTAGCTCATCTTCAGATTCAAGAAGCATGTTAGGTTCTTGTTCTGCCTGGTCATCCTTTGTATCTTTTTCACCAGCTTCTCCTGATTTCTCTTCTTGTTCTTTACCTTCGGTTGTACTTTCAGTCTTCTGGGAACCATCAGTTTTGGATTTCTTATCACTTGGAGATTCTTTGCCATCTGGAGAGTAAGACCTTTTCCTGAAACCAAAAGATACATCTGAATTAATTCACCTGAGCTGGAAAACAAAAGTTTTTAATATACTAGTGTACACAAAGACACAGACACAGACAAACACACAAAGGGAAATTACCGGGACTTATCTTTTTTCAGTAAGTCAATGCCTCTGTTGGGAATCTAAAAGACAAAATTTTACAGAAGTTAAATAAATGTATTAGAATTTGTAGTATAATTATCCAATTAACTTATGACTGATGACCATCCTTTATATATCAACTAAGCTTATTCAATCTCTGTAACCATACCTAAGAATTTAAGCTGAATATAGTTACCAATTCATTACAATCAACATTTCAATAGAGCAGGGAATAATAAACATTTTATTAACAGAACTCTGTTCAAATAAAATCTACCCTATATTCTTGGCATATAAAAATGTTTATAAGAATGTCATGGCTTGAAAAGCATGAAAACAAGCTTTATAATGAAGTAGAATCAAATACTACATACCCTGAGTACCAATTTTTTGTATTTTTCAGACAGGTCAACTTTTACACATCTCCCTTGAAACCAAAGGGCCTTTTTCAAACAGTGGTCAACCATTGCCATTGCATCTTCTCTGGTCTCCATCTCAATAAAGGCCTGAAAAAAAAATTAGCAAAGACATTATTTTTCAGAGAATTGTACAGAATTTTAGAGCTTATTTTTTCTACCTGTTAGGAGAATTTAATCTTTAGTATAGAGACAGCAGTAAGAGTTAAAAATCACCCAGTGAAATAAGGGCAATTTGTCAGATTTACAAAGTATCTTGTCCAAATATTAAACCACCTGTATGCAATCTTTTTGCAAAAGTAATTAAAGTACTAAGCTTAGAAAATATCACTCACAATACATTAAGGAAAATAACAAAAAATTAAAAAATAAAAGTTTGGAAGGATATAAACTCATGTTGCTACAAAAGAGTTAACGAAAAAGAAAGGATGCTCTCCTTATTGTGAATTTTAAAAATGAAATACAAGTATGACATAACTTAATCCATCCATTAAACTCACATAATTTGAAAAGTCTTTAATATCCAGTGTTTGCAAAAATCTCACTCTCAGACAATGCTGGTGTGACTATAAATGAATAGTATTTTTTGAAGAGCATTTTGACACCATCAAACTAAAGAAAGCAAGTATCAGGATCCAAAATTCCAATTCTGAAATTGTACCCTTCAATCAAAGGCATAAATTCACATGCCACAAAGTCCACAGCAGCATTAATGGCACAGCCAAAATACTAGCAACTCTAATATCCATCAACTAAAGAAATTAAATTCATTACAGTTTACTCAATGGAATCATACAATGTGGAAAACAACAGTATGATATAATCCCATATGAAGTAAGGGGAAAAAGTATACCTATATACACAAAGGAAGATCTTTGGAAGCAAACTCTGGAAACAAATAGTGTTATTAACCAAGCAAGTTAAAAGATCTTTACTTTCCACTTTATTTATTCACTACAAATGAGGACATTAAACAAAAAGCAGACAAAACTTAAAGCACTTTGAGAATTAATCTTTAAATAGAGCTTTACTGGAGTATAACTGCTTCACAATACTGTTAGTTTCTGTTGTACAACAAAGGTAATCAGCCATATGCATACATATACCCCCATATCCCCTCCCTCTTGAGCCTCCCTCCCAATCCCACCTCTCCAGGTCATCTCAAGGCACCGAGCTGATCACCCTGTGCTATATGTTGCTGCTTCCCACTAGCTAACTATTTTACATTCGGTAGTGTATATACGTCGATGCTACTCTCACTTCACCCCAGCTTCCTCCCTCCCCAACTCCATGTCCTCAAGTCCATTCTCTATGTCTATATTCCTGCCCTGCCACTAGGTTCATCATTTTTTTTTTTTTAGATTCCATATATATATGTGTTAGCATACGGTATTCGTTTTTCTTTCTGACTTACTTCACTCTGATAGACTCTAGGTTCATCCAACTAACTACAAATAACTCAATTTCATTTCTTCTTATGGTTGAGTAACACTCCACTGTATGTATGTGCCACATCTTCTTTATCCATTCATCTGTTGATGGACATTTAGATTTGGTTCATGTCCTAGCTATTGTAAATAGTGCTGCAGTGAACACTGTGGTACATGACTCTCTTTGAATTATGGTTTTCTTAGGGTATATGCCCAGTAGTGGGACTGCTGGGTCATATGATAGTTCTAATTTTAGTTTTTTAAGGAACCTTCATACTGTTCTCCAAAGTGGTTGTATCAATTTACATTCCCACCAACAGTGCAGGTGAGTTCCGTTTTCACACCCTTTCCACGGGCCTCTCACTGTTGTGGCCTCTCCCGTTGTGGAGCACAGGCTCTGAACGTGCAGGCTCAGCAGCCATGGCTCACGGGCCTAGCCGCTCTGCGGCATGTGGGATCTTCCTGGACCAGGGCACGAACCTGTTTCCTCTGCATCGGCAGGCGGACTCTCAACCACTGCGCCACCAGGGAAGCCCTAGATTTTTTGATAATGGCCATTCTGACCAGCGTGAGGTGATTGTAGTTTTGATTCTCATTTCTCTAATAATTAGTGATGTTGAGCAGCTTTTCATGTACCTCTTGGCCATCTGTATGTCTTCTCTGGTGAAATGTCTATTTAGGTCTTCCGCCCATTTTTTATTGAATTGTTTTTTTTGATATTAAGCTCCATGAGCTGTTTGTATATTTTGGAGATTAATCCTTTGTCCATTGTTTCATCTGCAAATACTTTCTCCCATTCTGAGGGGTGTCTTTTCGTCTTGTTTATGGTTTCCTTTGCTGTGCAAAAGCTTTTAAGTTTACTTAGGTCCCATTTGTTTATTTTTGTTTTTACTTCCATTTCTCTAGGAGGTGGGTCAAAAAAGATCTTGCTGTGATTTATGTCATAGTGTTCTGCGTATGTTTTCCTCTTAGAGTTTTAGTGTCTGGTCTTACATTTAGGTCTTTAATCCATTTTGAGTTTATTTTTGTGTATGGTGTTACGGAGCGTTCTAATTTCATTCTTTTACATGAAGCTGTCCAGTTTTCCCAGCACCACTTATTGAAGACGCTGTATTTTCTCCCTTGTATGTTCTTGCCTCCTTTGTTGAAAATTAGGTGACCATGTGTGTGGGTTTATCTCTGGGCTTTCTATCCTGTACTGTTGATCTATATTTCTGTTTCTGTGCCAGTACCATACTGTCTTGATTACTGTAGCTTTGTAGTATAATTTGAAGTCAGGGAGCCTGATTCCTCCAGCTCCGTTTTTCTTTCTCAAGATTGCTTTGGCTATTTGGGGTCTTCCGTGCTTCCTTACGAATTGCAACATTTTTTGTTCTAATTCTGTGAAGAATGCCATTGGCACTTTGACAGGGATTGCACTGAATCTGTAGATTGCTTTGGGTAGTACAGTCATTTTTACAATATTGATTCTTCCAATCCAAGAACATGGTGTATTTCTCCATCTGTTTACGTCATCTTTGATTTCTTTCATCAGTGTTCTATAGTTTTCTGAGTACAAGTCTTTCGCCTCCTTACGTAGGTTTATTCCTAGGTATTTTTTTATTTTTCTTGCAATGTTAAATGGGATTGTTTCCTTAATGTCTCTTTCTGATCTTTCGTTGTTAGTGTATAGGAATGCCAGAGATTTCTGTGCATTAATTTTGTATCCTGCAACCTTACCAAATTCATTGATTAGTTCTAGTAGTTTTCTGGTGGCATCTTTAGGATTTTTTATGTAGAGTAGAAAATTATGTCACATCATCTGCAAACAGTGACAGTTTTACTTCTTTTACAATTTTCTTTTATTTCTTTTCCTTCTCTGATTGCTGTGGCTAGGACTTCCAAAACTATGCTGAGTGGCAAGAGTGGACATCCTTGTCTTGTTCCTGATCTTAGTGGAAATGCTTTCAGTTTTTCACCACTGAGTATGATGTTTGCTGTGGGTTTGTCATATATGGCCTTTACTATGTTGAAGGTTCCCTCTATGCCCATTTTTCTGGAGAGTTTTTACCATAAATGGGTGTTGAATTTTGTCAAAAGCCTTTTCTGCATCTTGAGATGATCATATGGTTTTTATTCCTTAATTTGTTAATATAGTGTATCACATCGATTGATTTGCATATACTGAAGAATCCTTGTATCCCTGGGACAAATGCCGTTTGATCACGGTGTATGATTCTTTTAATATGTTGTTGGATTCTGTTCGCTAGTATTTTGTTCAGGATTTTTCTATCTGTTTTCATCAGTGATATTGGTCTGTAATTTTCTTCTTTTGTGGTATCTTTGTCTGGTTTTGGTATCAGGGTGATAGTGAATTTGGAAGTGTTCCTCCCTCTGCAATTTTTTGAAGAGTTTAAGAAGGATCGGTGTTAGCTCTTCTCTAAATGTTTGATAGAATTTGCCTACTATGACTTTTAAACAACTACCACTTGGCTAGAAAATTTATCTATAATAAGCTAAAGAACCACTCCACCTTGGATGCCAAATTACCTCCCCACCCTTTCTTCACTACAAATGAGGATATTAAAAAAAAAAAAACGAAACAAAATCTTAAAGCACTGTGAGAAATAATCTTTTTCAAAACTTCAACATGTATATTACCTGACTTTTCATCCTCATCAGTATGTAATTCTTAATTTTCCCATAAGGCTCAGCAAGCTTGAGGACAGCACTGTCAGAATAGCCAGAATGAGGTAAATTGCTGAGATGTATCACACGTCCAAGCTCTTGTTTTTGATCAAACTTCTGGTCTGGCTTCCCTTCAGGTTTCTTTAATTTAATAAATGGGAAAAAAAAGGGAGGGAGGGGGAGTCAAACGTTGGTAGGTATGCCGTAATTATCAGTTAATAGTTAGGATTATCCTAGATATTAGCAACAATTTAAAATATCTGTAAGTTAGTAAATATTAAAATGATGTACCAAATGGTTGGTAATACAAATCTGGAAAAACAGATATTACCTTTATTCTTTTATACTTCTGGGATAAATGAACTCTCACTGGCTTGCCAAATACTAATGCTGGTGTGGTTGTATAATAATCCACTGCAGCCTGAGCATCTTCTGTGGTTGCCATTTCAATAAATGCCTAAAATGGCAAAAAAAATTATTTCCCCAAACCAACCAAATTCCACACTGCCCAAGTCTTTCCAAAAATATTTAGTCATTAAATAGAAAGCATTTTCAAGAATCTAAAAGCAAAACAAGAAACCCAGCATTGCTAATTTGCTATTTATTAACGATCACCTCAGATTTTATTACCATCATGATACTAAAACTATCATTTATTATGCCTACTGAATCTGAAATAATTTGGTGCCATTTGGGTAAAAGTTTGAAATGGTTTTCCAAATAATTATTCTTATATAGCCCTTATAGTAGCAGCAGTGTAATAATGACAATGTTACTGCTTAAGAATCACAATTTATAAAGTTACTAATAATCCATTAGTACTAGAATTTATTACTGATTAGTTCAACTATTGGCCCTTTGCTCTATATTACATTCCATATTGATGATTTAAGCTCTAACACAAAATTATGTAATCCCCTTAGGAAATATTTTAGTGATCAATAAATACTACACTTAACTCATACCTCATTAATTTTATTTAGAATCAGATGATTTGAAATAACTCCAAATGGTTCCACCAGCTGTAATAGTTGATATCTCAAGTTTTTCCCTCGCTGGAAATCCATGATGTGAACAACTCGGCTAGTTTCCTATCCATTAGGAAAAAATCAAGTTAGTAAACAAGTCTCTTTAGAAGCAATACGAAACAGGTTATGTATTATATTAAAACTTTTATAATCTACAGCCAACCGGAAAAAACTAAATATTTAAAATCTGTCACTGGGGCAAATCTCAAAGTTCCAGAAAACAGTATCTGCACTGATATTTAAATTGACTACCTTGTACATAATTAGATAGCAAAGTTCTTAACTTTGAATCAAGGTGAGATCTCTAGACTATGGACATAGGTGAACAAAGTTTTAACTCTTATCAAAGTCATATATAAAAGCCTGATGATTTTCAAACTAAAGCAATCTTCCTAATAAAGACTATGACACAAATTCAATTAGCAAGGATTCAAGTCAAATCACATTCCCCCGAACGGCTAAAACAGTAAAAGCAAGAGCTTTATTACTGACCACTCTGCCCTTTTGCATGTGTCTTGGTCCTTGCAGGTTTCCATTTCCAGCACCTTTATAGGGAAAAAGTATATTTTTCAGTCTTGTAATAAATATACTTGCGCTACCAGGCTATTTTAATTGAAAAACAGACATTTTTCAAACACAAATGAAGGATATTACAAATATCATATGAGTACCACATGTCTTCTCATGCAATGTTATTTCTGAGTTACAGTTCTATAACACTTCTTTTGCCTAACATCACTGCATTTAATTTTTATGATAAAAGTTCTTAGGGAAAGGTAACATGAATTTTATAATCACCCAGATTTCCTCTTGGTCCAACTGCTGGTCCCCCAAGATGAAATGAGGGAGGCGGAGGTCCCAGAATTCCTGGTGCTGGGTTTGTAGATTGCTGCAACATGAAGGGATCACCCCTAGTATAATGTGAAAACATAAAATACAAAGCATGATAAAGTCCATCAGAAATAACTAAGATTTACTGCTAAAGCATTTGTATGCCTATGATTCCAATCTTTGGGGGCATTTATGTATGAAGTAACTAGGGAAAAATCTATAACAATAAAATAAAAATTACTACATGAGATAGTTTCTAGAAATTCTTTCACCCACAGTGACTTTTACCAAACTCTCATATTCAATAAAGAAATTAAGAAAATATTGTTTATGAAATGTTGAAAAGTTTAACCTGAATTCCTTACATTGATCTCCTTTACAAACAATAGCTTAAAAAATTTAACTTACATTGTGTGTCCTGTATCATTGTCAGGATTCCATTCTGGGTAGCTTTAAAAAGACCAGAAAATTAACTTTAAAATAAAACTGTCCTATTCACAAAGTAGCCTCGTTTGGCCTTTAAAATAGAGATTATTCATTAGTAAAGTTATACAGAGTCTAAGTGTTAGAAATATTACAGTTTAAAAACATGACATGTAGATATTTCCAAAGGAAAATTTCAGAGTTTCAAATTAATCCAAATGAAGGAGAATAAACTTGTTCTGTATTGCCTGAAAATGTAGGTAATGTATGTTGCAATTAAAATACTCCTGTATTTGGTTTTTTTTGGCCATGCCACATGGCTTGTATCCCCAACCAGAGACTGGGCCCTTGGCAGTGAAATTGTGTGTAGTCCTAACCACTGGGCCGCTAGGGAATTCCCTATATTTGTTAATTCACAAAGAGGAAAAGTGCTGCATGAGGGACTGGAAATGTGGATTATATAGGGAAACAAAGACTGACCACAGATTTTCTTTCTCCAATATTAAATACCAAGAGCAGAGCTGAGTTGTGGCACTAGACAGAAAGGACAGCCCCAACAGAGCATAGCATACGTGAAAATGGCCACTTCAGTGAACAATGGGTATCATGTGCTATTTAGGCAGGGAGATTCTTTAGGAATTCAATTTCATTCTAGCAGCTTAAACTCAGAATCAAAAGTATCTCAAAAGCAAAAAATACATCCTGAAGGGTTTTGCTTGAAAACTAACTTGTAACTTCTAGTAATTTCCCCCCTTTCCACATCATCTATATTCTTAGAGCACGTATTACTGTTACTGCAAATGCTCTTATGAACCTGTTCTATGTATCAAAGGCTATCTTTAAGTCTATTAATTCTTTCAATTTGTATAAAAGAACCAACGTTTATTAACCCTAGAAATAATATTAAATAACAAAGTACCACTACCACTGCATCTAACATCCCATATACAATTCCAGATCTAAACATTTTGTTTGTAATTGGCATTGCCTGGACAGTATCAACTATGCAATAATAACAATGTGGATATTACAAGTAAACGGTGAACTCCCCAAAGCAATCAATGGGTGTTTCTGATTCACGATAAGGATGCTTTAAAGGTATTTCAAACTCCTACATTTCAAGAAGAAGCTGGCATCGACGACTGTGACTTGCTCCATTGATATGTTGACTCCACTCCTGTAGCAAAGTAAATTAGCAGAATTAACAAAAATAAAACTAAGGTATTTTCATTTGAACCATTCAAAATCTAGGATGTTAATCTATACATAGTATCATAAGCAGAACAAACACCTGCCCATTCACTAATCACACTGAATTAATTTAAAACCATTTCTCTGAATCCTTGTAGCTTGATCCTGCCCTCAAATACGCCATGCACATTCTTGGAAAAACTGGATAACTTGGTTAATATACTAACAGACCTGACAGGGAGAAGATATAGAGTTAATAAAGATCAAGAGTAGTAACTGACCTTGAGATCAGGCATATTAATTTCTGCTGTGGACGAAACTGAATTTTATTTACATATCATTAGAATTGCTTTTATAGAACTCTAAATATGATAAAAATATCCATGCTTATATCACTTTAGAAAATATATACTATAAATGTGAATAATTAGTTAAAAATAGTATCTTTAATTTCATCCAGCCTTTGAGGTATGTTGCAAGTGTACTACAGCCATAAAAAGCTAAGTTGATTCAACAGGAGTAACTTTTCTAGAAAATGCTCCCATTTATCAAAAAATTAAGCTTCCATTATATTTCCCAAAATCAGAGAAGCAAATTTTAGGAGTGTCCATTTCTAAATTTTAGGGAGGAAAACATTTTATTTCTTCAGTATTTGCTCCTGTGTGATTATTTTAAATTTGAAGGGATTAATTTTTCCTAATTTATGCAAATAAACTTTCCTTTCTTTAGTTAAAAATTCACATGTAAATGATTAACATTTTAGGCAATATAAGAAAGAGTTAGGAAAAGTAGGCTTTGCTGCCAGACTGCCTACATTTAATTCCCAAGGTGCCACTTACTAGATGTGAATCCTTCGTATAAGTTATTTAAATTCACTGTGATTCAATATTCTCCTAGGATTTTGTGAAAAGTAATGAATTAATAAAGGTAACCTGTTTATCAGAACATTGCCAGGCACATAGAAAGTGCTAATAATGAAAAAATTTTAAAAAGAAAGAAAAGCAACTATTATTACATTGCTTATAAAGAAAGCTATCTTGTTTTACACTTCCCGCTTTACAAGTATTATTGTTTCACAAATCCCCACAAAATAAGGCAACTTTTCCAACACCCACACTACCTAATACATTATATTTGGAATATAAAACATGGTCAGGCAATGTTTTAAAAAGGGAGTCTCACTTAGAGCTGAACTAAAATAAGGAACCAAATTACAAGAGACACCATTCTGAAACTTTTCAAAAAGTTTTTATAAATGGGATCTAATTTTTAAAAACTAACTTACATTTTGAGAGTTTACACACATTTCTATGCCCTACTAAAATTAACTAAAACTGTGAAAGAGGTAAAATGGAACACATTCAAACAGAATGGTACTTCTAAGAACTTGGGGAACTATCTCTCAAAGCTGGATTGTCTTTTTAAAATAATGGCTAATAAGTAAGGAACTGGAAGAGATCTCTCCAGCTGGCTCTACAACCAGATATTTGGGATATAAAACATTTCTACTTGCAAAGCAACAGACCACCGACTTGTTGGAGGCCACTTTAAAAATGGCTGTAACCAAGAGGCGCCATAGGTAAAGTTCACAAAATTCAGAAGTGGGATTAAGCAAATATGCTAACTTAGAATTTTAACGAAAAATATTCAGATTTAAAATATCCTTGAGAAGTAGTGTGTTGGGAGAGGAGCAAAAGTTACCCTATTAGGCATGCTTCTAATTAATAGGAGATGGAAAGGATATCTAGTTGACCAGAAGTTATTTATATCCAATCCCCCATGATCTTTAAAGGTTCAAACTTGTGAAAGTATGGCTGGTCTTACAAAGTACTAGAAGGAAAGCCAAGATCAAAGAATCAGTTATATATCTCCCAAACCCACCCATTACTAATCTGCACTACCATACCTGATCTTTTACTGTTTGGTCTAAGGTGAGGATTAAGAGCCAAAAGGTTTTTAAAAAAACCTATACCCTTGGATTCTACATGGAGGTAACAACTCTCACATCAGATTAATAAAGAGTAAGGATTCACTTTTATGAATTCAGAAGTTCTGCAGGAAAAACTACATTCACCTTGATGTCACTGAGATACCTAAATTATATAAAGAAAAGATAATTTGGAGAAGCACATGTGGAATGGCAGAATAAAGAATAACTTAAGGGCTTCTAGAATACTGAAAGGAAAATATGAACTCAAGTGACAAGACAGTGAAAAGGCTGTAGTGGCCAGTTTTCTTTAAGTGAAAGGAATTTTGAGGCAAGTTTGAGGCTGTGTAGAAAAGCAACTTGATGTTCTACAATGACCTAGAAAGAAATAAAAGCAACACCATCACTGAAAGTTACTTAAAATATCAAAAATAATGATGACAAATTAGATGTTTCTCACCTAAAAGTTTCTTATTTCATAGTAAGAAGAAGTTTTGATCATGTAGGCTATTTAACGTTACTACTAAGTGAAAAGAACAGATTTTCCAAGTTATGCAGCAATACCAGAGAGCAGGATTAAATGTTAAAAATTTTTTCATTATCTACTTTCTCTAAACTCATTGATTCTACATCAGCTATAAATTAAAAAGATCCCTACTAAAAGTGAGTATTTTTTCCATAATGAAGATATCCAGAAAACATTAGCTATGTTAAGGAAACTAAAATACATTAAGAGAATCCAGGTGCTAAAACTTCTTAAAATTGGTACAATTTACAAATACCATAAATTTTGTAAACCAAACAATCAAAGGGCCTCTAAAGTAATTCTTAACTGTTTCTAAATTTGTGATAAAATACCCAAACTAGCTAGGGTACATGCATTTTTACAGGTTAAAAGTACCTCTTGCACTAGGTAAGGTGTCTTACTCTTGAATTCAAAGTTTCAAATATATTCTTTTGTCAATTTAGGTCCATTTACTATCATTATTTATTAACATAACTGTTAAGGAACTAGAAGGTAACAACATTTGGAGAGAAAAGTATAATCATACATAAAAATAGAAACTTTTTTTCTGATTAAAGTCCTTCTTGGTTTTCTTTTGTGTTTATTTACTGAATTGTTTTCCCATGTGTAAGCAGCAAAATTAAATTACTGCTCAAAGTCAGGAAAAGGAGACTTCCAACAACAGCTTTTGATTTATGATGACTCCAGTAGCAAAGATTTTAAGTCCCTTACAATCACTTTGAGACACTGTAACTAGCTATCTTCCTTAGAGTTTAGAGAGCCTATCTGAGAATATTTCTCGTATTGCCATTTCTGCGAACAGGCAAGAAGTAACAAAATACTTTGAGTCACCAAAGTTTAATGGACCTTTTCGTTAAATCAATTCATACCAGACCTAAAACTTGAAGTTTGGTACTGAACAAAAACTAAATTCCATGATATACTTTAGTGTATCCAACAAATCTGAAAAAGGAAAACACCAACTAAATATAATTCCCTAACTTTTATGAGTTTGTGGTTCTGTCTTAAATGAAAATTAATCTATGAACGTAAATTTAGCATTTGAAGTTAATTTATTTTGACATGGATTAAAGATTAAAATATTCCTTGTATATTTAAATTATTGATGCATTAATTCAAAAGATTTTTGTATTATAAGGAATACATATATTTAGCTAGGAATTATTCTTAAAGATATTTTTCAAAGTACTCTGTAAATTCAAATAATGTAAGAAGTCTCTTCTCTTACTTATCTGAGACAAAAATATTGAGATCCAAACACAGAAAAGGGATTGATTGGTAATACTTTTAAAAAGATTAAAAACAAAATCTCTAATGACCTATATGATATAGTTTGCTCAAAAATCAACACTCACTTAAAAATGCATTTAAAAGGGATAGATATGAAAAGAAAATGACCCTTCCAAATGTTAATGTGAAGAAAAAACCCTGTAACAGTAACCATCAAATCAGTTTCATGGCAGCAACATGTTCCAGTTAAGTACAGCACATCAGGAAAAATGGATGGTCAGATTACAGATCAAGCTAGTGGAGTGCTATAATGTTGACCTTAAGTCAACTGCACTGTATTTTGGGGGGAAAAAAACCAGTGCGAATGATTAGCATTGAAAACGTTGAAAGAGAAAAGACAATATATTTAAAAGGACATTTTGAAAAAGTTCCCATTTTGCCAGATGTGATAATTAAAGCAAAGGAGAATTAGATTTTTTTTTTCCTCAAATGACTATACCAGAAGTCTAAGCCTAAGTCAGAAAAAGAACATGCTTATGAGGAACACAGAGCAGGATACTGCAGTAGTTGATTTTCCCAAGTCTCTAAAGGGATAGATGCAATATGGGATAATAAAAAGTGAGTTTTGAAGTATGTTTAAGAAAGTTGTGGAAAAGGAGAAAAAAAATGATGAAAAAATTTCAGTTATAGCATGAGAGTTTGTGTTAAAGGGAAATTAAAAAAGGAAGAATGAACTAATCTAAAATATGAAATATACTGAAACAAACACCAGGGCTCTACATTAACTCTTTCCCTGTAGCCACAGATAAGGAAAAAAAGAGAATTGTTCAAGAATACATCTTTACTACATACGAATCAGTAATTAAGACAGATGGAGAGCTGATTATCTAGCATCCTGAATGGCAGAGCACATTGACTGCAAAAAAAACAAAAACAAAAAAATATATATATACTTAAAACAATTCAACAAAGCAGACAAAAAACCTGCTTAAATATACGATTAAGAAGAACATATTGATGCCAAAAACCAACAAGATAATCCCAGTGGATGACAGCTTTGTGGCCAGAAGTAATCTAGGCAGATTGTATTAATGTAAAGCCCTGGTTTAAAATGCTCAAAAACAATTACCTTCGAAATAAAGTAAGTGTTCTCAAAAGTATAAAAATTCTTGATCAACTCAATGTCACCAGACTACAGAATTAGAGTAAAAGATATAGGTAAATACAGAATAGGCACTACAACGTAAAAGAAATTAGAAGTATCTGTTGCATTAACTCACCTTATTAGAATGAACTGGCAAATCACATATAGAGCACAGATGGGGATAACCCTTCGGTAAGAGTCCATGGAAGTCTTCAATATTGCTACTTGGAGGAGCGCCCCTCTTTTTCTCAAAGAGAGATCTCTCTTGTAAGGGGCCAGGACCACGTCCCATTCTCTCATACTCACTGTCAAATTTATGATAGTTATGCGAGGTCTCACCAAAAAAAGAATCATCCCTACACCTTTCTCCATCTCTTAATCTGTCATCTTCATAATCCATTCTGTCATAATAACCAGATTCTTGAGAACGACTTCCATGGTCATAATCAAGCACTGGGTTGAGACTAGGACCACGATCATCAAAACTATCTCTTCTAAAGTGCCTTTTTTCTTCCCAATCGTCCCTAGGTACTCTGTATGGTGGCTCCCGTGTAGCAGATCTGCCATCTCTACCATAACTCAATGTAGGGCCTTCTTCAGTTCTCCTCCTTTTAAGCTGTAGAAGGATTTGGGGCAAGTTCTCAGGAGTAATCTTGTCCTCTGGATAACGACTCAGTTCATCTAAGTCTCTAGCAGACAGACCAAAGCTGGCCAAAATGTTACTGGCCTGGTCTGCATCTCCACGGTGTTGAGAAGACAAAGGGAGCGGACCTCTACTTCCAATGTTAAATATAGACTGCAAATTATGGGAAGAAGTACTAGCAGAAGACAGTGCACTATGAGCTCCTTGTTGATTCAATGAAGAACTCATTCCAAGATTCATTAAACTAGCAAGGCGTGCAGTACCCTGGTTCATCCTTCCAAGAGATGCTGGCATACTTAAAGACTGGGTAGCAGCAGCAAGAAGGCCTATTCCTGCTGCAGACAGGTCACGCCCATGACCCTGCGAGTCCCTACCGAGAGATGACTGCTGGAATGACTTGGACATTGTAGAACTATCTCTTGTCTAGTTTATAGATTAAAAAAAAAATTTTTAGAAGATGGCCAAAAAGAAAGCTCAAACTAGAAAACTAGGTTAACTTTGCTTCAAAAAATGGTAACGCCAAGAAAAAGGATCAATAAGGACTGTAGAATCTTCTTCAAGCTGAGAACCAGCAGACAACTCTGTAGAAAAATAAGCAATTTTAGTCATAAATCCCTTTAAGTAGATGCCGTTTTTTTAGAAAAAAAACTTATGCATCATGTTGATTAAAAAAAAACATTTAAGATCTCAAACTTACAAGGAATTACATAACTTAAACAGATTTCAGATGTATGCAGAGCCTGCATATAGATATTTAAAAAGTAGTCTTTCATGCTAAAGTTTAACTATTAAAGGGAATTTCATACTGAATTTAAAAACATTTCAATTGAAGGGTTAGATGTCTGAATACATCAAAATTTCAATAAAAATATAGATGGGTCTCTTCTTTTAGAAGAATAAAAATACACCCTATAGTATGATGCTTAAGTTCCAGAAGACTAAAAACAAAAAATCAAGGTCAGCAAGTCAAAGATGAATCAGTTGTATTCTGTTTTAGAAAATGAGACCTATTAACACTATCAGAAAGAACCAAGTAAAATCACAAGTAAACGAAGCTTAGGTGTCAAGTACCTAGTATAAGATCTAAGATCAAACACAACAGTTGAGACCTTTATGCAGCAAAATCAAATTGAGGTAAAGACAGATGTGAAGAAAAATAAGTGACTTCCTACAGTTTAAGGATTTCTGCACAAATTTAAGCCAAACAATTAACTGCCTTCTTACTGTCCATCCTGTATCAGGCAGTTGCTTATTTCATCTCTAACCTTAAAAGGTAAGGAGAACTAAATATGCTCAGTACAGAAATAGGAGACCTCCCAAGAAAAAACCCAGGTACAGGAAGTATAGGTGATTTAAAGAAGTGAAACTCCCCAAGGTAGTAGCCATCGACATTCACTTAATGCTCAGGGCCACAGCACCCCTAGAGCTCAAAACAGGTGAAAATGAAAATGAGATCTTGCTTACACAGATTTCTGTAAACATAGATTCTTTCACAAGAATAGCCCAATCACCTTGAAAATTTAAATTCTGAATGCGATCCTCCAAGATGTGTTTCCTCCAAGACGTGAAAATAATGAAATTATTTTCATTTTCTTTCTTATATTGTTATTTTACCTCAGAAATTGTTACATAAGAATTTGGAAAGCATTTGTGTGAGCTCATAAAGTACCAGTTAAATGATATACACAATAAATGTCCTAGATGAAACAATTTTATAATCACAATTACACACAGAGGTTGATAAGTCTTAAATTGTTTGCTACATAATTCTACTAGGAGGCATTGCTCAGTTAACTTTTATACATTTCATCACCCATACCCCTAAGTACTGTTAGTTTAAAATATTAAACTTTATTAATGTAAAAACCAGGCAATATTCAATAGTTACAAGTCTATTATGGGACCAATTCCACCAATGACAGATTAAAGTAAGGAAACACTGGATGAAAACAGTGGTAGAAGAAGTATAAAAAAAAGTTGCAGGCAAGACTTTAGATTTTACAAAAAGATGTAACAAAGTTAAAAAGACACAGAAATGCTATCAGAGGTGACTGGAAGTACAGAAGATGTTTTTGCACACCAAGGAAGACGAATTTGAGAAGACACTAAAGAAACTAGTTCTAGATGAGATCCATTATGTAAACTACTTAGGCCTTAAGATTAATAAAGACAAGACTAAGTGTACATCATTGGATGAAGGTTTCTTTGATATGACTTTTAAATGCCATACAGAATGCCGGTTGAAATACTGTGTAAACATTGGTAGGACCCTCTAAGTTTTCATGTATACTTTGTTTAAAAAAAAAAAAATCAATACCATTAAGAGGGTTTTTCAAAATCAAAAATTCAGTGTATAGAGGTTACTATTAATTACAGCTTTGCCCTTCATTTGAGAGCCAAAGCTTTCTATTATTGAAAAGCCAGTCTTTTGAAAGAACTATTCTTTCCCTTAGGGAAATTATACTGCGGCATTATGATCGTATGTAAATATTTTAATTGATCATATTTTAAGGGAAATAAATGATTGTTGCATTACAGAATTATTTTTCTTTGTAGCATATATGAAAATGGTGGATCTGCAAAAAGGAAAGGTTAAGAGAAGTAAAGGTAAAAGGTGATAACCTTAAGACAAACAGAAAATGGATGTCAGAAAAACTAAGAAAAAGGGCAAGACAAACTATGTAAATCCCATGACAACTTGTAATTCTTAAGAATAACAATAGTTTTGTGACTCAGAGTTTCAACTTAAAATGCTCAGCTTCAACTTAAAATGCAGTCCCACACAAAGACATGAGAGTAGCATTACTGAAAAAGAACTTAAGTCAGACTTTTGATTGAAACAAAGTTCTTAGAAATCTTTTATTAGAACAAAGAAATTAAGAGAAATCAGACAAGACAGCACTGGTGCAAGAACATTTACAAAAAGTTCCTTTAGATCTTCGGTCAATGGTGAACATAAGACGAACAAGTCACTTTAAAAGGCTCCTTTAAGCAAGACCTACTGCCTATGAAAGTCAGCACAATACTGAGAGGTTTACTAAGTTACCAAGATTTTTAAAAAAGATTAGCTTCTTTTACTGTATTTTTCCCCCATCATTATAAAGTTGCCTTTTCATAGAGATTAATAAAGCTTGAAAATAATTCCTTTGAGATAACTAACCTAGAATGTAATATCAAAATCCAATTTACCCATTTAAATTCTTTATACAATAAATTCTAAATGCCCATTAATGCAGAATCTTTCACTTCCAAAAGAGAAAGTACCTCCACCCCACCCCCAACCAGGAAACATCAGAAAAAGAACGACTAATTAGGCTTGCTTTACAAATGCCATTTAACTACAATCTGATATTCAAATTCTCAATGAACAGATTTAAAGCTCATTTTAATACACAATTCTAAATTATTAACCTGGAACTTAAACCTAGTTCATGATATAAGTGCTACTAAAGATGTTAGCTTCACCTTCAACAGATGAACAAGTATCTGTATGTATGGTTAAGAAATAAGCTTCAGTTAATAATATTCAACCTCCACATTCCATGAATACTATCTGATACTCTTTATTGGATTTATTTTCTTCAACAATTAAAAGAAATGGAAAACTAAAATATTTCAGAAAACAAATGAAAGCTTAACACATCCAGAAAGTTCATGGAGAAAACAAAGTTGTTTCATATTTCGATTTCCTATGTAAAATAAAGATTACCTATTAGTCTTATTATATATTCATTCTTTCAAAGGGTTAGCAGGAAGTGAAATGACCATAAGCAGACTTTAGTTCTTTAGAAGACATTATAGAAAAAATCTTCAGCTTCTAAATTTAAAAATGCTACGTTTTAAAGGTATCTAATACCATCATATAGATCTTTATGTTTTCAATTGTGTGAAATAATCACTTCTTAAAAACAATTTTTTTTTTTTTTTTTTGGCGGTACGCGGGCCTCTCACTGTTGTGGCCTCTCCCATTGCGGAGCACAGGCTCCGGACGCGCAGGCTCAGCGGCCATGGCTCACGGGCCCTGCATCGGCAGGCGGACTCGCAACCACTGCGCCACCAGGGAAGCCCAAAAACAACTAATTTTAAGATGGTATAATCATAAAGGCTTGTAGAGATGTTCAGGAAAGAAATATCCACTTATAATAACCCTTTAATCTCACATAAAAATTTAAGACACAACAGCCAAAAAGCAATAGTTTCTTACAGTATTTTCCCCATCTGAATTAAAAACACAAAAGGGTGTTAAGAAATTTTCAGATTTTCCACATTCTATCAAGGTCAAACACCCTTGCGATTTAACTTATTCATGTGAAAATATGCCAAATACACGTAGCAACCAACAATACCAATACAGTAAAAATGTCCTAACCATTTCACCAACAGATGGCAGGGACAGTTCACTATTAGTAATTTAAAGCATTGACTACTCTGGTCAGAACTTTTAAAGCAAGCAACTGACTCATTTCCAATTAAAATACAGGGTTAGGTTAATTACTCCTTAAAGTTTCTCATTTATTTAATTTATAATGGCTTTATAAATAACTTATCAACATAGTTTCCATTTTAGAGTGTTAAGTAAATTTTCATTTTCACATTAGCTTATGTCACTATATGTTTTCCCAATATATGTTTATAACTTGTGTTTCATTTAAGGGTTTGATTTTTTAAAAAGATTGTTATCTGAGGAACTATTCAATTTTATATATTGAGCTTGAGCCACTTTAAAAACTTATATTTTAGTCTGTGTTCTTCAGTGCCATAATCTTTCAGTATGGCATGCCTTTAAGTGACTTACAAGGTTTTTTAAAAAAAACAAACTACTGATTAATTTAAATAGTAAACCCCCTAGGAAATACTGTCCCAGATTCTTTTTTTAATTGAAGTATAGTTGATTTACAATACTATATTAGTTTCAGGTGTACAGCATAGTGATTCAGTATTTTTGCATACTATACTCCACTATAAGTTATTACAAGGTAACAGCTATTATTCCTTGTGCTATACCGTATATCCTTGTTGCTTATCCAGCTCTATTAATTTCAGTTTTGTATAAAGCAGTATGTGCCTCATCACACAATAAAGATAAAACCATATAAAGTGTCGTGCCCAGGAAGGCTGAAAAACAAGTATTATTTTTAAATGCTTTAAGACTGTTGGTATTAATCCAATCACAGACCTGGATTCAACTTCTTGATCCTTAGGCTAACACAGTACCTTCACCTGCTAAAATAGAAATCTTCACGGTAATCCACAGAAAGGGTTCCTTTCATTCAGACTTGGAACATTTTTCTTCTTCCTAGGTTTAAATGTTTTTCCTAGTGACTTTATCAACTAGACATTAAATATTTTCAGATTAAGCAATAGAGAAAACTGATTAAATTCATACTACAGGAAAGAAAATTATTCCATTTAACTGGCAATTTTGACTCTTGATTTGACCTAAGACACTAACTTGGCTAACTCTCCTCTCTACTTAAAAGCAAAATTTGTGGTTTTTCTCAAGGCACCATTCTGCACTCTTAAAATTTTCCCCCTCCACTCACAACTTTATGATCTACTGCTCCTGCTTTCCACAAACATTTTTACAACTCTCTGATTTGATATAAACTGAGATTTTTAGAGCCCAAATGCCTGGATTTGATTCCCAGTTCTACTACAAAGTAGCTATGTGACCTTGGGCAAATTACTTAACATCTCTGTGTTTGTTCCCTCGTATGTAAAATGGGAATAAAAATAACACCCATTTAATAAGACTTGGTACATGGTAAGCACCATAGTGATCATTTACTTTATGCAATCTGATCCTCACAACCAATGAGAAATGAGAAGTAAAAGGACTGGCCCAGAGACATAAACACCTTTCACTTTCACTGCAGTAGTTCATATATCAACTATACTATCATGTCTCATCTCTTTCTATTTAAAGTCAGATTTAAAATCTGAACTTCGTTTCTGAACCAGAAGTCTGCTTTAAAAGACCAGATTTAAAGACTGGCAGTAACCTAGACAAATAAGACTGAAGAAGAGAAGTGGATTCTAGTGAAAGTAAACAAATTAAACCTCTTCCTTCTTCATTCTCTATTTCCAATCTACCTTTAAATTACCTTCTCATCCTTCAGAAATGCAGTCCATAACTCTCTATCTCCTCTGCCATAACCTTACCGGAGATACTCTGTCCTCTTGCCTTCCTGATGGCATCCGTGTATTGGATCCATGTTCACAGGTTTCAATATAAGCCTCCTAAAATATCACTCATTATTTTACTCTCTTCAAAAATATACTACTCGCGCCGGGGACTAACTAAGCCCGCAGGCGACAACTACTGAGCCTGCGCAAGAGAAGCCCACGCACTGCAACAAAGAGTAGCCCCCGAAAGCCCGCACACAGCAACGAAGACCCAACGCAGCCAATAAATAAATAAACACACACACACAACTCCCTACTACTTACCACATGAAGTCCACACTCAAATACAATTATTAGCTGGAATGTGTCTCTCCGTTCTCCATTTAATACTAGTAATTCTCTTAAGGCCCAGCACCACCCCCTTTATATCATACATTATACAAACCTGTGTGTATAAACACCAAAGTTTAGAAACGTTAACGAAACCTTAGGTACCTTCTACCTACCAATTTCCAGTGATTCCTCCTCCCCTTCTGCAGTCTCTTGTTTTTAAGTCTTACCACTTAATAGACATATATCTTTTTAAACAGTGTTTATTTAGCATTTCTGAATTTTATACAAATTGGCTTAAAATGTATGTATTGCTTACTTTTTAAAACTGATTTACACATGGATTACATCTACATTTTCACTGCAATACGGACACCATTAGGGCACATACACTTATCTGTTTTGCAGATGATGCACATTTAGACTGTTTCCAATTTCCTGTCATTAACAAGAACGCTGTTATGAATATTTCTAGGTTTCCTGATGCTTAAGTGTAAAGTTCCCTCCTCCATTCTGCTTTCCCAGAATATCATAGCCCACACAAGGAAACATAGCTAAGCATTAAAATTGTTCTGTTGTTCCACATCTTTTCACAGCTAGATAATTTTTTTTTTTACTTTTTCATGTGAACCATTTTTAAAGTCTTTATTGAATTTGTTACAATACTGCTTCTGTCTTATGTTTTGGTTTTTTGGCCTCTGGGGGGGCACGTAGGATCTTAGCTCCCCCACCAGGGATTGAAGCCACACCTCCTGCATTGGAAGGCGAAGTCTTAACCACTGGACCGCCAGGGAAGTCCCAAGAATATTTTAAGTACAAACATTTGTATTTCTTTGCTATTACTGTTCCTTTCCCATCTACTGTGTGATTCAGGTGTTCAAACACTTGACTTTAAACTTTCACATATGGTATAAGCTCTTTTTTCAGTGACTATACCAAAGGGAGACGTTTAACATCCTAGAAATTCCCACAGAGAAAAAAAAAAGAACCCACCACACACATCACCTTTAAAGACCAGGAAGTTGTCTATTTCATTAACAATCCATGATACTACAAATCAAAGATCCTACTGAGACTCTAGTATCAACAGATTACTTTCCATATTTGCATTTACTGCTAACTGTGACAACTATAGGCATTTCCCCCCTCTCCGCTCTTCTTATCCAGCCGAATAGCCAACAGCAAGAGCTGGGAAGACCTATCATCCCACCCCCCCCCCCCACCACGGGAACCCTCTGTTTTCCTACTAACGTGTTCTGACAGGTACCAACAACCACAGGCTATTGGTACTCTACAAAAGGCAGGCAGAGATTTGCTATTTAAAAAAGTTTCCAGAAAAAACCCAAGTATTTTATATCAATTAGCCTTAATCTTTGGAATAGTTTTAAAATCTTTAATAATTAAAAATTTTAAGTTAAAAAATTTTAATTAAAAAGAATTGTACGGGGCTTCCCTGGTGGCACAGTGGTTGAGAGTCCGCCTGCCGATGCAGGGGACACGGGTTCGTGCCCCGGTCCGGGAAGATCCCACATGCCGCGGAGCGGCTGGGCCCGTAAGCCATGGCCGCTGAGCCTGCGTGTCCGGAGTCTGTGCTCCGCAACGCGAGAGGCCACAACGGTGAGAGGCCCACGTACTGGAAAAAAAAAAAAAAAAAAAAAAGAATTGTACGTAAGCTTTCATTGCTACTTCATGTAAATTTTAATTTCAGCAACTCCTGAGCCTTTTTTATACAGACATTAGGGCTTGACCTACAACTGGAAAATCACATGGAGGCTGCAACACAAAGGTACTGCATCTATTCAGACCTGCCACAGTAATAAATTATATTCAGGTGAGGAAAAATAACACAGCATTTATCATATAACTTCTACTGTATTACAGTTTATATTTAAGCTTATAGTCAATATCATCTGCGATAAGTCAAAAGCTAAAGTACTTTAAAGGCTACCTATCCAAAGTCCTCTCAATCCACTGGCTTCTCTCTACTCTACCTTTATCCACTAAACAGCTTTTCTACCTATAAACCTTTTAACAAGCATGTCACGACCCTTGATCCTAATGGTCCAATGAGAAGACCCACTACATACCTAGGAATTTTAAATTAAAGCAATTTCCTGGATAGTGTTAATTAACCCTGGAATAACCACATATATAAAAAATTTCAAAACTACACTGTCTACAACCCTTCCACCTTACCCACAATGAATTTAGTATTGTCCATCCCAAACCTTAAGTCAGTCAAGTATACTTAGAACCTGTTGTCACAGTGTGGTACAATTTTAATACGATTCTAACTAAGAGAGATATATAAAAACAAAGCACAGACTTTTAATTAGAAGATCTGCTAAGAACACCACCTAACAGACCGTTACCCAATTCTCTAGTTTTGATCATTTAAAAACAGCTAATGGCTGCAGTTCATATCATAATCTAATTATCAGTCCTAATTTTACATAAGAATGCCTTCAGATTTCTCTGTACACACATAATAACAAGGGTATCTTACACAAGCGTTTCTTTCTGTCACTTTTGAACACTCTGCACTTGATTTCAAGAAGCTGGCTCATTTCTATCTCAATTCCCCTCAAAAATACATGAGATCCTAAAAAAAACAAAACATGAGATTCTGGTCTTTTCAGCAGTTCTAGCATTTACAAAAAATGTTTCATTTTTCCTCATTACAAAAGTATAACGTCTTGTGGATTATTTCAGAAAAAAAAGAAGGAAATACAAATGACCCACAATGCCAACATCCAGAGCCAAAATTTTGGGTATATCTCTATTTTTATGCTTATTTACACGTTCCTTGAAACAACAAAAAAAACATCAAATTTGGTATTAGTGGAGTTTTATTACACTTTCTTCCCAATGAGTACTATATTCCACTATAATTTTCCCATCACTACTCTCCTCTTAAAACACTTCTAAATAGCTGTATAGATTACCACTTGATGGCCACACTACAATTAGTAGATCTCCAAGTGTTTTATCTTCTGGATTTTTAATATGCTTAATAATCAACATTAACATTTATGTACACCAATCTTTGACACATTATTCCCTTATTTACAGGATAACTTCCTGTAAGTATAGTTCTTCCATTCTTAAACCTATTTATTAAAACATGCAGAGCCTAAATCAAGTATCCAATCAAAATGCAAGCATTCTAGAACACACTGGCATCACTGCCATTGGTTAACTACATAACAACTTCCTTGGGGTTTAATTCTCTCTTCTATAAAATTAGGAATTTGAACTACCTGTTATTTCTTAAATTATGTAAGACATTTTCTTTGCATTCTTCAGTTGTTAAAGTTTGTTTAAATATCATTGACTTGTAATAATATTTGGCGTTTACACGTCCCTAAAAGCATTAGTAGAATTAGTTTGTTTAAAGACTCCTTTAACATACACAATGTTTTAAGGTCAAGGGTGGTTAAATCCTTCTGAATTAATTAGCTCAAAATGCTACGTAAAAGCAACTCCACTTACACAAAGCTGAAGAGATGTGTAAAGATGATAATGTGAAAACTTCCTTTCTGGGTAAAGCATACGCTAACGTTATCAACATATAACGTGAAAAGGAAGAAATGCCAATTTAAGGCACTTTCAACACAAAGCTTCTGGCTAACGATCTCTTTTCCAAGTCTTATTTACATGACAAACCAGAAGAACCTTCATGTAGTACTTCAATCGTGTTTAATTTTAAGTTCAGTTCAGTGTAAAAGTCACACAGCGTTTTTTGCAACAAAAATCTGTCCTCCCCTTGTTTTCCACAACAATACTAACATGAAATAATTATGTCGAGAGACTCCGTAGGTGACTGAACCATTTAGCTTTTTAAAACGAAATTTTATTTTGAACATGTATGAAAATTGCCTAAAATATAATTTTTGCCCGCTGAGTACAGCTGTTTAAATTTACCTGGGAGAAAACTGTTTTGTCGACTATCTAAAAATATTAAACCAAGCTCTGTTCAACACGCAGAACGCAGCATCAATGCAAAATCTCATGACTACGACCTGGGAAATCAACGACTCGCACACTATTCCAGCGCGCTTCAAAGACTAGAATTTCAGAATCGCCATAACTGTTCTAGAAATATCTGGCTGGAAAACTGTAACTGATCCAATAAGCCTATGCCACAGAATGGGGCCACAGAGCAGGATAAACACCTAGGAGATATTGCTCCGCCGTAAATGGGGAAAGTCCCTGTAGAACACACAACATGGCACAGCGCCGGCAACGAAAAGAACAACGATGCCGCGACTACACCAGGGTGTACTCTAAACCCTTTGTTTGGAAACCGGAAGGTCCCCACACCACGCCATCCTCTCTGGAGAACCCTAGACTGATAGTATTTTAATAAGGAGGAAAAGGAATGTGAGGTGACTCTCTAAACAACAAATCTCCTGCCTCGCAGCGCACTGAAAAAGGCTTTATCCACGACGCAATACGATAAACAAGCGTTAACGTTTCATTTTTCGGCCATTTTTACGCGATGGCGGGTGGGGGGAATTGTTTCTGAGGTCCGGCTAAAATCGCGCGCGCCCTGTGTGTGGGCAGGGGAGGGGAGTCTTAGGGGGCGCTATGAAACGATGGGCGAGGAAAGGAGCGAAGGCCGCGACACCAGGAAAAAAACGCCGCTCAAACGGCCAGGCTTTTCAGAGTCTACGAAATCCTCCATTTTGGGACACATTTTCAGGCGCAAAAGGGAAAAAAAAGCATATATATCTGGGGCTGGCCCTATCTTAACTATCCTCCCCAAACGGCAGGCCCCCTATGATTAGTCGGTCCCTCAGGCCTCGAGCGCTCCTCCCTTCCCCTCAGCGCTGCAGTCCGCGTGTAACGGGCTCGTCGTCCCGCCCCCGCCCACAGCAAGCCCAGGACGCAGGAAGCTCGGCCGACCGGCTGCCCTCTGCGCCCCCGACTCTCCCGCCGCACCCTGGGCCCTTGCCTGGCCGCGTGTCTCCCTCCGGGGCCGCTCACCTCCGCCGCCCGAGAAGGCTGGTTGCGCCGCCACTGCGCTCCTAACATGGCGGCCGCCGATCAGGCGGCTCACATACGCAGCGCGGAGGGAGGCAGAGCGGGCGAGCGGGAGCGAGCAAGAAAGGCGCGCCGCCGGCTCCCCGCGGCCCCTGTCGCCGTCGCTGCCTCCTCCCGGCGGACGCAGAGAGCCCCCGGCCACCCCACCCCAATTCTTACCCGCTTCTCGCCTACCTTAAGGAGAGGGAGAGGGAAGAGGAGAGGCACCTCTCTCCAAGCGAGCGGGACGCTGAGGCTCCCACAATCCCCCGCAGCAACGGCGCTGTAAGAGGTGGCAGCAGCGGCTGCAGCCCAAGAACAAACCCACTCTCGCGAGAGCTCGCCCCCACCCACCTCGGTCCCTTTCTGCCCCTCCCCCTACTCAGCGCGCGCACGTCGCTCGCGCCCTCAGCGGCGGTCGTTGTTCTCTAATCCTGTAGCCCGCTTATGGCGGGAAATGGAGAGGCGTAGCTAACGAGTTCGAGTCCCATTCCCCACAAAGGATTTTTCTCGACTCCCCCCATATTGCTGGGTGTAAAACTTAAAAAGAGTATGCGTTAGAAGCGAGTCGCAGGAATCCCTGGCCTAGACCCAATTTCTATCCTCTCTGGTATTATCTGATAATTTGCTGAGGGGTCGTAGTTAGGGCCACGAAGTGGGGACAGATACCATTCTGAGTGGTTTTTGATTTCAGGTATTTCATGCAGAGAGTCATTGAGGAGAAAGACAGCTATTGAAAAGACCGCCGCAGCCATTTGGTGAATTTGAACGTAGAACACTCTTCAAGTACCCCATGAGCAAAGGAGTATATAGCACATGTAGAAATCCTGAGAAATTGTATAGATAAGGCCGGAGGAAAGGGCCCCTGGGGTTTCAAGTTTAAACGCAGAGGGACAGGCAGTCAACTGACACCTGAGGTAAATCAGTGAATACAAGTCAGACTAATAGCCCTGAAAATTTTAAAATCTAGAGCATGCTAACTCTGATTCGTGTCTTTGAAAAGTCATTCTGGGTCTACTGTGAAGATATTGGAGGGGGAAAAGATGGAGAAGAGCAGAGACCTGTAGAATGTTGAAGAGATCGTTTGGGACAAAAAGCAAATCTTACAATCAGGTAGAGCTGAATGGCAAAAGAGACCAAGTGAGTAGAGGTAGGGGAAAAAAGCGAAGAGGCGGGAGGCAGAGAAATTGTACTGCCTTGACAGCCCAGCCAAAGTACTTAAAGGCCAAAATGATCAACAGGGTCAAATGCTATCAAGAGGTCAAGACTAGGACTAAAAACATCTACAAAAGATTTAGCAACTTGGACTTCCAGTAAAGTGGGAGAGGAAGTCAGAGGGGAGGTGCTGAGTGTATGGAAAGCTGTAAGAGGGAAACTACCAAATGCAGAAAAAGTGGCTATGAAGAGAGGAGAAAGCAGGGTTGGGGAAGATTTTTGTTTTACTATGGGAGAATTTTGGGCACAATTAAAATGTTTGCAGAAGAGCTATCTTAGGAAAGCACTGGTTGAAAAAAAAAAACAGGAGAAGGGATAATTCATATTGGACACTACTCAAAGGATGGGATCTGAAGAAAGGAGACATGTCTTTACTGTAACAGGCGGTATGGAGAGGATGGTGTGGAGTTTTCATTAGGAATTATAGTCAGGTGACTTCAATTTTCTGTGACTAAGCCATCTGTGGAAAGGGCTAGAGTTGCATGAAGGAATATTTTTAAATGGCCGTTGTGAAGAGTGAAACTGTAATCCCACATCCCCATTATGTTGCATGATTTTCTATAGGCTTTGAGAGGGCATTTGGTAGAATACATCAAGAACTGGGGTTCCCCTGAATAAGTAAGGCTTAAGCCCACCAAATAGTTAACTTTGGAATGAAATTTGGGGATATCCTAAATGTTCAGTGAATCTTGGGTCCTCCTTCACTTGAAACCAGATCTGCTTTCTACTCTGAGTCTTTGATTCCAACTGACTTTGGATAAGACTTCACTTTATGTTCTCCCCAGATCTTAGATGAAAAAAAGAGGCTCTGCTCCTCTGGAGACAGAAACATGAATGCATGCTTAGTTCAGATATGCACTTAACCATGCTTTTGTACAGGCTGTTAATGCAATCTGGTGGTCGTACAAAGAAGGAAAGGCAGACTTTTTCAATTGAGTAATTATTTATTGAGGATCTGCTTAGTGGGTCAACAGCAAAAAGACACATTGGAAACCAAACTGATACAAGATTTCAGTGATCAAATGCCAATTTCATGAAAGACGGTGTACAAGGGTGGGTATATAATGATGGATAAGACAGATTACCAGCTCTTGAGGATCCCAGTCAGATCAAGATTGGACAAGGAGTCTGGCCTCAAGGTGGGCCTGGCTATGAGAAGAGATGGATCAAGAGCTCTATTCACATTTGGGTTTCTTGGCAGTGGGTGTGGTACACCAGGGATGATGAAGAGGCTACGAAGCAAGTATTTGTGCTGAGACTTTGAAAGGTCTAAGTGACAAGTTTGAAATAAGGCTTTAAACACCAGGATACAGTCTACATTTGAGCTAATAATGAATACCTTTCAAAGTTTTGAGCAGAAGAGTCGTATTGATTGAGGACATATATTTTGACACCACTAAGTAGCTGATAATGCATTATAATTCTGAGAGTAAAGTACCATTACTCGTGTTTTACATAAGAGACTAAGAAAGCTTGCCTAAGGTCATGTAGCCAGGATTTGAACTCCGTTCTAAATAAATCCAAACCCAGAGCTTTAAAGCATTATATCGGATTGCCTTCAGCAAAGCTGTGGTCTCAGAATCTCCTGGCAGTCCACCATCTACTTCTTAAATAGATTAAATGCCCTGGAACCAGGCCATTTCAATACTTTAGGCTATTTAAAAACAGAAAACTGTTAACCAGTGGCTCTTTTTTAGCAGTGGCAAGGGAGGGGAAGTGGGCTTAAAAAAGGGTTTTGGGGGAATTCCCTGGTGGTCCAGTGGTTAGGACTCCACATTTCCACTGCAGGGGTCCTGGGTTCGATCCCTGGTCAGGGAGATCCCACAAGCCATGTAGCAGCGAGGGCAAAAATAAATGAAAAAAATTTTTTTGAATAAGGAATACATATAATAAAATTCAAAGCACACAACAAAGAGTTTTCCCCAACCACTACTCCTTTACATAAAGGCAACCACTATCAACCATTTGTGTATTTTAAGGATTTCCTATAAACATAAACATTTATACACACACACACACATATACGCTTGTGAATTAAAGATTGCCACAAATAATCCTTTTCTGCACTTATGAAACAGTAGCATCAATTTCCCCCTTACCTGCCCTCTGTAAGGGCCCTGTAATTGGCTTTTAACAATAGAACACAGAAGTGATTTTAAGATCTACTTTCATCCACTTGGAAGTCAAGTGCCATGCTGTGAGACCACATCAAAAGAATCGAGGTGCTTCAGTCAACAGCCCCAGCTGAGCTCCCAGGTGACAGCCAGTGGCATCTGCTAGCCAAAGTGAAGCCTCCAGATGGCAGTAGCCCCAGACAAATCCATGTGTAACAACACAACCACCCAGCAGAGCCCAATTAACCCACAGAATTTTAATACTTGTTTGAACTACTAAGGGTTTTTTTTAGTAGATTTTTTTTTTCAAAAAATTTTTTGGCTGCATTGGGTCTTTGTTGCTGTGGGCAGGCTTTCCCTAGTTGTGGTGTGATCTATCTTCCCGGGCCAGGGATTGAACCCATGTCCCCTGCATAGGCAGGTGGATTCTTAACCATTGCACCAGCAGGGAAGCCCCTGAACTACTAAGTTTTAAGGTGGTTTAAAATGTGGTGACACACCAAAGTCTTATATTCCTATTTTCTGCTATTCAAAGCATTAGTATTAAAAAGTTTAGGTACAGGAACTCCCTGGAGGCCCAGTGGTTAGGATGCGGCACTTCCACTGCAGTGAGCATGGGTTCGATCCCTGGTGGGGGAACTAAGATCCTGCACACCACATGGTGTGGCCAAAAATCAAAAGTTTATGTACATATTACCCTATACATGTCAAAGTCTATGTGCAGTTTAAAATAAACCCCTCATTTTCTAAACCTATTGCTGTACAACAGCCGTAATCTACACTCACTTTTTCAATCTTACTATCTATAGTTAACTAGTGGACAGTTTGGAGAAAATTTGTCATTGCAGAACTTTATATAGTGCTGTTCTAGAGCAGTGGTCAGGCAAAATTTCTGTAGTGTCAAATGGCATTTTAGGCTTCAAGGCCCATAGTCTGTCAGAAGTACTCTGCACTTGTGCAAAAGCAGCCATGATTGGTGAATAAATGAGCATAACTATGTTCTAATAAACATAAATATTGGAATTTTAGTTGGAACTAATTATTCCTTGATAACATCAAATTCTATTTGTAAATCTGGTTGCTGGAAAATGGAATTTAAGCTATGGATTTTACTTGCATTAACTAGGGTTAAGCATCACTTAACTGTTTATATCTTTTGCCATTACCTATTGGGTTGTTGAGCTTTTACCTTAGTTTATAGGGGCTGTATTAAAGAAAAATTAACTCTTGGCAAACATTTTATTGGTTGTTTGTTTTTCCAACATTTTATTGGTTGTTTGTTTTTCCATACAAAATTTTTAAAAATCTAGACATCATCCAGTCTTTTTAAGTATTCATTTTGTTTTTTTCACTTAGAAGGCAAAGCTACTACACAATTATAGATACCTTGTTTTCTTCTTGAACTTTTTAATGTTTCAGGATCTATTTTTGTATTCCCTTAATTGTTCCATTCATAGAGTAGGCTACTCAGGTGCCAGTATCACCCTTTTATTTTTGGCTGCACCATGTAGCATGCAGGATCTTAGTTCCGCGACCAGGGATCAAACCCTTGGATGGCCAAGGAAGTCCCCAACCTGTCTTGTTTTAACATCTGGTAGAGCTAGTTTTCCTTTATGACTCTGGTTCTAATAGTATATTATTCGTAATAATTCTTAATATTACGGTTTTCCCATATGAATGTTAGAATTAACTTGTCTACTTCCAAAAATTATCCTGTTATTTTTAATGGGATTTTAATAAACTTATACTTTTCTTTAGAATTATTATGTTGAGATTTATTGGACATGGTATGACTTCCATTTAAGATCTCATTTTTGTCATTTTAATATTTTCTTCATATATAACTTATACATCTTTTTTTTTTTTTTTTTTGCGGTACACGGGCCTCTCACTGTTCTGGCCTCTCCCGTTGTGGAGCACAGGCTCCGGAAGCGCAAGCTCAGTGGCCATGGCTCACGGGCCCAGCCGCTCCGCGGCATGTGGGATCTTCCCGGACAGGGGCACGAACCCGTGTACCCTGCATCGGCAGGCGGACTCAACCACTGCACCACCAGGGAAGACCCTCCATGTCTTTTTAATGATTCCTAGCTTTGTCTTCCTTCCAGTTTATCTTCAAACTGATTACTTGCTACTTCAATGGATTATTTTCAGTTGACACAGCATTTAAGAAAACTTATTATCTACAACTGATTTTTACCTTTTTCCCCATTTATACATTTTCTTCTCATACCTCTTTGCCTTTGATAGTACCCTTGAACAAAGCTTTCTGTTTTAATCGGAACAGTTCTAGGGTTCCCCTATTAAGCATCACACAGGCTTTCAGAATAAGATACATTTTACCAGGCTTGGAATCCTGACTCTCAGCAATTTTAGTAAATGCCATTTTAGCATGTTGGGATAATATGTATCTTTTATTGAGATCAATTAATTGCAAATTTTGATGTATTCTTAAAATAATCTAGGAATAATGTTATATTTTTATATAATGGTTTATCTATTAAGGTCTTTATGTCCCTAATTTAGCAGTTATATTCCACTATATATGTGAAACAGAAAAGAGAATCCAACTCCCATCCTCTAAAAACATAAATTCTTGAGGAATTTTTAAATGTCTTGAAATTCTTATTCTGACCCTCTCATTGAGCCCACAGTTTAATAGCACAGGCACTGAAGAATTTTGATAAAATATGATAAACCCTACCAAAGAGCAAAGCTAGGGGTGGGGATGTGTGACATCTTTCAGGGACTACTGAAATGCTTTTCTTGCTTCTAGTCTCTTACACATAACAAATGCCAAATACCTTGTTTCAGGCCATCGGCATCTTGGCCACTATTGCTGTAGCTTGAGGAAGCTTCCTTTTGCTGTTAACATACATAGAACATATACAGACATAGCCTTTACCCTTGCTTTTAAAAGGAGTCTCCATTAGGGACTTCCCTGGCAGTCCAGTGGTTAAGACTCTGAGCTTCTAATGCAGGGGGCACAGGTTCGATCCCTGGTCGGGGAACTAAGATCCCATATGCCACGCAGTGCAGCCAATAAATAAATAAAATAAAATAAAATAAAAGGAGTCTCCATGTACTTCATACTTCCTCTCATAGCACCCAGGAGTCTCTGTTAGGCTGAATGAGGTTGATGATTGAAGCTATTTATGAGAATTAGTTGGAAGGGAACTATACATGAAAGCCCCAAACCAATCACTAGTTTTGAAGTCAGATTCAGTGACCACCACCATAGTTCCTGGACCAGCTGTGTGACCTTGGGCAAATAACAGCATGCACCTTGTAGGGCTGTTGAGAGGATTAAGAGATGTATAGAATGAATTTAGCAGTTTTGGCCCATGGTCAACAGGCAGTAAATATTCTCCGTATTCTGTGTCCTGAAGTGTATTTACATAAATATACTAAAATGACATAGAATCAAAGATTATTCACTTTTATAGAGCTCCAGAGTAAACATGTTAAAATTATCCATTTAAATCTGGTTATAAGTTTTATCCTGGCACCTACTTGTCAGTGCAATGACTGCTAGTAAGAGAGGTTCTACAAGTTATAATTTAGAAAGATGTTTCAAAAATTTTCTTCAACATAAAGACACTTACAGATTATCAAAAAAAGTTTAAAAGGCCACACGTTTTAGTTAAAAGATGTCTCAAATTTGAACAACAAATCCTCTGCAATTCCATTATTTTCATATAATACTTTGAAGCTAAATTTAGTTTCAAATAGTTAGGCACTGTTATATCTTTAGAGTCCACCAGCAAATGATTTGGAAACCCAACATCTTTGTTTCCATGATTTTTCTTTTCAAAATTAAACAAAACCAAACCAGCACTGTTATTATCCTTACTTACTGGGGTATTGTTAAAAAGTAGGATATGCCTATGGCCTTACTCTATATTGGGTACCTAATGACACACTGATACTAATATTTACCAGTTGAGGCTCTTTAGTCAGCTGTCAGTAGAATTGAGGCTGCTTGGCTATATGGGAGTGAGGTAAACCTGTAAAAACTGGTGAATAATATCTTTCAAAGGACTGTTACACGGCATGGGGCTATCTAGCTCCGCAGTAAAACATGGTACAATGACACATAAAATGGGTGCTCAGTCAGGGAGGGTGGCTTCTCTGCTTAAGTGCTGCCTGGGCTGAGATCTCAAAGTAGACAAAGTGGAAAAGCAAGATGGAATGGGAAAGGGAAACAGCATGTGCAGAGACCTAGATGCAAAAGGACTGAAAGAAACCAGCACGTCCAGAATAAAATCTGAGGGTGGTAAACATGAGAGGGCTGTGTCTTGTTCATCATGTATCCCCAATGTCTAGCAGAGTTCAGTTCATAAAAGCTGTAAAGCCATAAAAAGGGTATGAGTTAAATGACTAGTCTTCTGACAAGATGAGTCAATAGCATAGGTTATTTACTTATCTTCCTCTAACTCAGCCCGGGAGATATTATACACACAAATAAGAGGGAGGTTAGGGATGTGAGAAACTATGAAGAGTCCCCTGGATCATGATTGGGCCCTACTATACAGGGGCAAGAAATGGAAGCCCAGTGTAGAAAAGGGTAGAGTGCCATGGGAGTAGGGGTTGTGCCATAGGCTGGCAAAGAACTCTCCTGGGATGGCCAACATACTGTAACCATTAGCTCCTGGAGTTCTCCTCTAGAGAATTACAACTGAGGGGAAGAAGAGGAAGTTCTATCATCTGCCATTCTGGTGAAGTCCAGATTCTAACTCACAGGCTCTGTGCCTTGAGGACATCTCTACTTTCCCTCAATTCATTAGTACACTAGGGCCTGGGCTTGGCTCCTCCCTTCTACCACCAGCTGATACAAAATTCCCATCCTCTTCTGTGAGCTCACAGGGTTAAAAAAAATCAGTCATTTGGGGAATACAGCATCTACTATAAAAGACAACAGCCTCAACCAGTATTCTAAATGAAAGAGAATAAACAAAGACCATAGACTAAGACATGTTGAGTACTAAAAATGGAATGTTCATAAATCATAGCAGTGTTTTCTTAGGTCAGTCTCCCAAGGCAACAGAAATAAAAGCAAAAATTTAAAATGGAACCTAATCAAACTTTTAAGCTTTTGCACAACAAAGGAAACCATAAACAAAATGAAAAGGCAACCTACAGAATAGGAAAAAATATTTGCAAATGATGCTACGGACAAGGGCTTAATTTCTAAAATATACAAACAGCTTGTACAACTCAGTATCAAAAAAACAAACAACCCAATCAAAAACTGGGTAGAAGATCTAGATAAGACATTTCTCTAAAGACATACAGATGGTCAATAAGCACATGAAGATGCTTGACATCACTAATTATCAGAGAAATGCAAATCAAAACTACAATGAGGTATCACTTCCCACCAGTCAGAAGGGCCATCATTAAAAAGTCTACAAATAACAAATGCTAGAGAGTGTGTGGAGAAAAGGGAACCCTCCTATACTGTTGGTGGGAATGTAAATCAGTGCAGCCACTATGGAAAACAGTATGGAGGTTCCTTAAAAAACTAGAGTTGCCATATGATCCAGGAATCCTGGGGATATATCTGGAGAAAACTCTAATTTGAAAAGATACAAGTGGGACTTCCCTTGTGGCACAGTGGTCAAGAGTCCACCTGTCAATGCAGGGGACATGGGTTGGATCCCTGGTCTGGGAAGATCCCACATGCCGCAGAGCAACTAAGCCCGTGCACCACAACTACTGAGCCTGCACACCACAACTACTGAAGCCCGCGCACCTAGAGTCCGTGATCTGCAATGAGAAGCCCGCACACCACAACAAAGAGTAGCCCCCGCTCACAGCAACTAGAGAAAGCCTGTGTGCAGCAACAAAGACCCAACGCAGCCAATAAATAAATAAATAAAATGAAGATACAAGAACCCCAATGTTCATAGAAGCACCATGTAGCTGACAGGACCTAGAAGCAATAACACTTCAGTATCTAGAGCACATCTAGCACCCAGATCTTGGTTCCTTAATACCATTCTCCAATAAAGGAACCATGACTCCTTAGATAAATGGCTAACTCTGGGACAGGAAAGATATAAGATGAACCTGGAGCATCTTATGATGCCATAAAGTGAGAGGTGTTTAAAAACAACAGCACAATGATGGGGGCATATTGAAGGGACACAGGAGTCAACTGTAAGAGCGCCCAGTGGCCAAAGATGCCAACACTTTGAACAAAATTAAGTTTATTACTGGATTATTTCCCAAAGCATAAAATGAATATTCATGAGTCCATAGTTGTAGAAATAAATTTAATAAATGAGGGAAGAGACCAATTACTTTCTATAGAATTTCAATTAATTGATGTAAACATTTCACCCTTAAGAATACCACAACTCCATACTACTATATATAAAATAGATAACTAAGAACCTACTGTATAGCACAAGGAACTCTACTTAGTACTCTGTAGTGACCTACACAGGTATAGAATCTAGAAGAGTGGACATATGTATATGTATAACTGATTCACTTTGCCGTACAGCAGAAGCACAACATTGTAAATCAACTATACTCCAATACATATATATATTTATAAAGAAAGAATACCACAATTCCACTCTTAAGTGTGGGCTGCACAGTGACTTCATTCCAAGGAGTACAGCACTGGGGAGAGGGGGTAACTTTACAGTGGAAATACCTGAAAATATGACCTCAGCCACATGATCAAGGTTAACATCAATAGTAATAAGTCATGTTGATAGTATGTACCCTTGATATGGGAGGAGAATGGTACTGTGGTCTTCCTTTCAAAATCACTTAAGATTTTGAAATCCTAATTATGAGAAAATCCTAATTATGAGAAAAACTCAAACTAATTGAGAAACTCTACAAAATGCCTTACTCAAAACTTGAGGTCATCAAAAACAAGGAAAGTCTAAGAAGCTGTCACAGCCAAGAGAAGCCTAAGGAGACATGATGACTAAATGTAATATCGTCAATGGGATCCTGGAACAGACAAAGGACATTAGGTGAAAACTAAAGAAATGTGAATAAAGCATGAACTTTAGTCAATAATAATGTACCAATATTAGCCTATTAATTGTGACATATGTACTATACTAATATGTTAACATTAGGAGAAACTGGGTGCAGGCTACATGTGAATTCTTTGTACCATCTTCACAACTTTTCTGTATATCTACAACTATTCTAAAATGAAATAAATTTCAAGGTCCATTTTATTACCCTTTTCCCAGGTAACAGTTAAGTCACCCTTAAAAAACAGTATAAAATGTTCTCACACCCCAAAGGGCTTATAATGGAGATTAGGGAGAGCTAAAGTAACAGGGGCTCCTTTGAACCAGGCTTTAGGATCCTAAATTGACAAATATATGACCTAGCATGTTGGGTCATTAAAAGTGTTCCTAAGTAACAGTAAAGAGAAAGGTGTTGCTAAGCAGACATTCTAAGTATTACAGTTGATTTGTTAATTCAGTGAAGTTGTTTTCCAAGAGAATATCGACAGGTCCATTAACTGGAGCTGTTCATAAAGCCCTAATTAAGCAACAAGACTCACAAGAGCCACTGTCACTGTTTTAGGTTCTTAATTAGTTGCTCTTACCAGGTTGTTTTCTTTTGTGTGAACTCCTAGGCACTGAGCCACCTTTTTATGTCCCTTTGGGGCCTGCAGAATTTATTCCTCTGGGGTTTTTGTTTTCCTGATTAAAATTTGAGATATAATCCAAAATTTCAATGTAAATGTTCATTGACAAGTTTCTTTCAACCCTGAAAGAAGGAAAATAAATTGACAGGCGCCAGGGATAGCACTCAATACTTGGGGCCCCCTACTCATCCTGCTTTATTTTTCCCTCTTAATATAGTACAGGACATGAAACTTGAGCAGAGCAATGAAAAGGGGCACTTGTGTTTACTAACTGCTGTCTATGGCAGGAGGTGGCAGCTTGGATATTTACAGACCAATATCTGCTAGTCCAATTTCAGTTTTCATTGCAGCATGGGAAAAGGGTGATGGCAAAAGAGAAGGAATGGATAAAAAGCTACTCTGACATGTGTAACTTCATCTTAGACTCGATAGGAAATCTTAAAAAAACGAAATCAAGCCAACAGGGAGTAGTAAGTGACCAATTAACTTATCAAGTAGGAAATCCCATTAAATTATTTTAATGTGCATGATTAAGCCACTGAAACCTCCTGGGGTATTGAATACAGGCACAAACACCAAATGAATTTTCCCTTTTCAAGTAGCAACATAGGGGGCCCCTCCCTGCACCTGGGTAGCTTTACCATGCTCAGGAAAGCAATCTGTATGCTCAGAGGAACTTGAGATCCCAGATTTTAAACCCCGGCTATTCATGATATATAAAATTTTCCTCTTTCCTTTGGGACCATTTCTATTTCACTACCTAGGGTTGAGTCTGATCAGCTTCTGCTGGAAACCAGATTGCTATTCTTTCTTAGGGCCTCTTCTTTAGGTGTACATTAAAAGAGAAAACAATTATAAGTAACCCATTTAAAAAGTATATACAACAAACACCAAACACAAGAAATAAGGACTATCCTACTACTGGATAATTTACTAAAGTCACCTCAGTCCTCTAAAAGGAGTTTAATACCATATGGTAAAAGCTTGCTCTAAGGCAAAGGTATCGATAACATGATTTTTCAGGGACACATGTTGGTACTGGCCCTAAATCTGTCACAAATGAGCTGTAAACTCCCAAGGCCTGAATTTCATTCCCTAAAACAGAGTTTGGTAATTCTGGCCTGCCATCTGTTTTTGAAAGGCTCTATAGCTTAGCATGGTTGAGGGGAATTTTTTCTTTCAACACTGAAAATTTTACTTTCAGTGTCCCTAAATAAAGTTTTTTTAAAAAAATAAATTTATTTTATTTATTTATTATTTTTGGCTGTGTTGGGTCTTCATTGCTGCACGCGGGCTTTCTCTAGTTGCAGCGAGCAGGGCCTACTCTTCATTGTGGTGCGCGGGCTTCTCACCGCAGTGGCTTCTCTTGTTGTGGAGCACAGGCTCTAGGCGCGCGGGCTTAATTGCTCGATGGTATGTGGGATCTTTGCGGACCAGGGCTTGAACCTGTGTCTCCTGCATTGGCAGGTGGATTCTTAACCACTGTGCCACAAGGGAAGCCCCCTAAATAAAGTTTTATTGAAACACAGTAATGCTCATTTGTTAACATATTATCTATGGCTTCTTGCACACTGCAATTACAGAGTTGAGTAGTTGCAACAGATACTATATGGTGCACAAACCTAAAATATTATCAGGCCCTTTACAGCAAGTTTGCCAACTCCTGCTCTAGAACACAACTGTAAACTTCCTGCATTGGTGGAAGTGTCTTCTAAACTGGCCGCTAGGTAGTCACTAAATACTGATATGGAGAAATGGATTTTATTTGTCAATTTAAATCCACACGTAGTGTACAGCAGAGCTCTAGAATATGAGGGCTTAGTTTAAGTCTTGGACTTTTTTTTTTTTTTTTGGCCACACTGCACGGCTTGTAAGATCTTAGTTCCCTGACCAGGGATTGAACCCAAGCCCCTTGCAGTGGAAGCCTGAAGTCCTAACCACTGGACCGCCAGGGAAGTCCCAAGCCTTGGACTTAAGAGTAATCATTCTTCTCTAAAATTCTAGTTCTCGCCATAATTTTCTTTTAAATAAATTTATTTTTTTTTGGCCATGTTGGGTCTTTGTTGCTGCGTGCGGGCTTTCTCTAGTTGCGGTGAGCAGGGGCTACTTTTCTTTGTGGGGCACAGGCTTCTCATCGTGGTGGCTTCTCTTGTTGCGGAGCATGGGCTCTAGGCGCGAGGGCTTCAGTAGTTGTGGCACGTGGGGCTCAATAGTTGTGGCTCGCGGGCTCTAGAGCGCAGGCTCATTAGTTGTGGCGTACGGGCTTAGCTGCAGCACGTGGGATCTTCCCAGACCAGGGCTCGAACCTGTGTCCCTGCATTGACAGGCAGATTCTTGTCCACTGCGACACTAGGGAAGTCCTGCCATAATTGTTTTAGAATTTTAAGTATTCCCACCTATAAAGAAAACCTCACTCCTCTTTTTCCTTTAGTCTCACACTCTGATCACACTCTCAGTACTTCTGACACCAGATGTGTGGGTGTTTTTCCCACACCAAGAAAATCTTGTCACCAGCTGGGTGTCCTGCAATTTAACTCAATTCTGACAATATCTACACCTAGAGATAACTTCAGATCCCAGAGGCCAAGGGCACAGTCCCACAAGACTGCCCCTTCTCCACTTCAGATGCCAGACACAAGTCCAGGTTGTTAACCTGTACTTCTGACAGAAAGGCTGTAAGTCAGAGATTGCCACAGCCTCCTCCCTGGGTTTGACTAATTTTTGCTAGAGTGGCTCAAAGAGCTCAGGAAAACAGCTTACTGTTTACCTGTTTATTATAAAAGGATACGATAAAGGATACAAACGAACATCCAGATGGAAGAGATGTGTAGGACAAGGTATGTGGGAAGGGACGCCACTCTCCCAGCAGCTCAACGTGTTGTTCACCAACCTGTTAAATTCTCTGAACCCCATACTGTTGGAAGTTTTATGGAGGCTTCATCATGATCATTAACTCCATCTCCAACCCCTCTCCCCACTCTGGAGAATGAGTGTGTGTCTGAGAGGGGTGTGTGTGTGTGAGAGAGAGACAATTCTAAGCTCTAATCATTGCCTGGTCTTTCTGGTGACCAGCCCCACCAGAACAAAAGACATACATCACCCAGGAAGTTCCAAGGGATTTAGGAGCTCATTGTCAGGAGCCACATTCAAAGACCAAATATTAGAACAAAAGATGCTCCTAAAAAAAAAATAAAAAGATGCTCCTAGTGCTCTGATCACTTAGGAAATCACAAGGGTTTTAGGAGCTGTACCAAAAACCAGGGTCAGATATATATATATATACCAATGTGTGTGTGTGCATAAAAAAATGTATGTATATATATTTTTTCTATTATTTCACACCACCCATCTGAGCTGAAGTGAGTTAACTAGAAACTACATGACAAAAGCACTGCATACATTACTTATCTTGGTGTTACAAAGGGCTGTCAGACATCTGAGGTCCCAGTGGAGGAAGGTTTCTCACTCAGGTAAAGGCATCTAGGATTCGAAGAGGAAAGGAATGACAGGCTATCCTTAAGGCAGGGTCCTTTTCTAATAGAAAAAAACTGTTTGCACCCAGACTAGGACCAACTCCACAGGAGGAGTTACTCCACTCTCAGAGGTGCAAAACGTTGCCCAAAGGTACTCAGCCACAGCGCCAAAACAGTACTAGAGCCAGACCTCAATAAAGGCAGCACTTGCTCTTCCAACAGTGTAACACCATCCGAGGCATCACACTAGCCTGGACAGCTGACAACTGCTGGATGATTCCTGAAACAGTTTTCTTATTTGTTTCAGATACCCAAGTACCCCAGGTAGAAGACATGGATATAGGTATCCCCATGAATTGAACATCGACTGCAAAACAGAGGCCTGGGAGCACTGATTGCAGACCCTGCTGTCAAATCCTTTAAAAAATTGGAAACAGGAAACCCTTTCCCATGGCTTCAGTCATTTTATCCAACACTGAGAGAGTTCTTGCCATGTGCTGGGCACTGTGCTTGGGATCTAGCTGTGAACAAAGTAAGATACACTAACCTGTCCCTCACGGAATTTACAATCGCCCCCCAGTTTCCTCAGATGGAATGACAGATAATCTCAAAGATCCCACATGCCTCCAGACCATAATCACTAAAATCCTACTCAGCCCTTCCCTGAGTAGGATTTGTTAGGGGCAAATACAGTTGATTCTGCCTCCCAATTGTTTCCTGATGGGCTCCAACAAACAAACAGGCCTGGCACATAGTCAATGTTGGAATGAATAAGGACATTTACCTGATAACTCCATACACAGACTGTCCATTTGCCACTAATTTCCTCTCTTCAGGAGGGCCAAGGATGCCCTACTTTCAAGTCATCCTAAAAAGAAAAAGATTTCAGTGTTCAACATCCCAGCTCCTAAGGCTGCTTTTTGTAGAGACAGAAACAAAATGCTGTCTGTCGTTTATGATCTACCATAATTTTTATATCCTCAGTAATTATTTTATTTCCCATTACTTACCTTTTTTCTTGCCTGTTACTACTAAAGACCTTTAGATATCACTTGTATTAAGAACCGATAGGGCTTCCCTGGTGGCACAGTGGTTGAGAATCTGCCTGCTAATGCAGGGGACACGGGGTCGAGCCCTGGTCTGGGAGGATCCCACATGCCACGGAGCAACCAGGCCCGTGAGCCACAACTATTGAGCCTGCGCGTTTGGAGCCTGTGCTCCGCAACAAGAGAGTCCGCGATAGTGAGAGGCCCGCGCACCGCGTTGAAGAGTGGCCCCCGCTTGTCACAACTAGAGAAAGCCCTCACACAGAAACGAAGACGCCAACACAGCAAAAATTAATTAATTAATAAACTCCTACCCCCAACATCTAAAAAAAAAGAACCGATATATTACAGACTATTCACAATGAACATTTGAGGTATTCACACAAAGCACCCAACATTTAGCTAAGAGAATCCTTTTAAGGCAAAGCCAATTGATAGAACAAAACTAGCTTTGATAAATAACTCCTCTGCCTCCCAACATCCTCACCAGTTCCTTCTGTAGAACTAAGATATCACTTTTCACAGAAAGCAGCAACTAAGTCAGCCCTATTGGACAACCTCCAGCATCACCCTGAGTGATAAGTGATTGCCTAGAACTGAGAAGCATCTGTTTTTAGAAAATTAGCATTCTAAAACAATATCACTACAAAGGGGACTCAGTATCTCCTGCTCCAAAGAGGCAACAACTCCGCTTACTTCTGAAAATCAGTAAGATATCAACAAAAATATACTGTCAACCTAAAGCATAAATTATTATCGTTGTAGCTAGGCCTAGTATCTAGAGCCCCCTCAATGAATTGCTATTTTTATATTCTATTAATGAGCTAAAGAATGCCCAGGGAATTCCCTGGCGGTCCAGTGGTTAAGACTGCACTTTCACTGCTGAGGGCCCGGGTTTGAACCCTAGTTGGGGAACTAAGATCCCACAAACCGTGCAGCGCGGCCAAAAAAAAAAAAAAAAGCCCATAATTTTAAAGCAAATTCATATCTATGTTTCCTTGTAAGGCATGGCATTCTCACAGGTAACTACAGCTATCCTTCTACAAAGGGTTTATCCTGACTAGCTCTGTACTGTGGGGGAGTGGGAGCTATGAAATCTGCAAAAATCCCATTGACTTCCACCCTCTATAAGGCCCTCTTTTGTGTGTTTTCGCGCACTAGTTGTTTTGCGTGGGGGGGGGGGGGCCGCCGGGGCATGTGGAACTTCCCCGACCAAGGATCTAACCCGTGCAGCGGAAACTCAGAGTCTTAACCACTGGACCACCAGGGAAGTCCTATAAGGCCCCTTTTGAGCACTTGGTAGACTCAAAAAATAAAAGCCCAACTTTTCCTCTATACTTATATATCCCTCCATTGCCTTTGTTCTGTTTCCAAGGCACGATTCAAGGAACTTCATACTAGCCAAACCTGTCGGACCAGAACCATTCTCCATGTTAGGTTTCTCCTTGCAAAGGCATGCTCTTGCAGATTTAACCTTAATGGAAAAGCAACTATGCTGGCATCCTGGTATAGTTAACAACATAGTTGGCAATGAACCAGGCCCAGAATGCCAACCAGCTATATTGGCTGCTGTTCTCCCAGCAGTGTAACACTTGCCTAGGTACACGGAAACCTAGGCAGCTGCCTACAGCTGGGGCCAAAGGTAGGCTAATGGAGTTGCACTCACCTGGCGGTGCATCTTCCCAAAGTCCACAGCTGGTCCCTCTGCAATCAAAGCACTCCAGGTTAGAGTCAGCCAACAGTTAGTGAACACTTGTGTGGAGTTCAAGACCCCTACCCTCAAAACTCTGTAACTTGGTGAGGCCTGAGCCACAGAAACAATAGCAGGAAATAAAACAAATAGCTTTCCCTTGGTTAGCTTTATTGTCATATGTCATTTGTACCTGCATACCACAGCAGTTCAACAGTAGCAAATTAATGGTCTCATCAAGTATCAAATTAATGGCTCTGTCACTTAACACCCAAGTGGCAGTGAGCAAGTAACTTAACCTCTGTACCTCAGTCTCCTCATTTGTAGAATGGGGGTGTTGATAATAGTACCCAGGGTGGTTGGGAGATTTAAATGGAATATAAATTAATCCCATAGGATAATATCTGCTATAGACTGATAACTCAGTAACACTTGTTATTGTCAGGAGCTACATTCCAGGCAAGGAGATAAATACTGGTGAGTAGAAGGGAAAGTTATCCTGGGAGAGCAATGGGCAGTGAAAATTGGAGAGGCTAGTTAAAACTAGACTGAGAAGGGCCTCAATTATGTGACCTCTTGAAGAACCATAAAACAGCATCTTAAAAAATGATTGCATGCAGTAATCGGTGTGAAAGAAACTGGAGGCAGTTGGGTTGCCATTTCTACCAACGACCCCAACTACTGGTTGAAAACAATAACCGAAATATTTGCAAAATGTTAATAAACATTTCTACCCACTCACCCTTACAATTTATCTTATATATATAAAGTGAGAGTATCTAAGACCATACTTTTTTCCAGCCATCCTCTAATTTCACTCCTAAACGCCTCCAAACAATTTAGAGGAAAAGGAAAATAGAGGGGGCTTATAGTCCAGGTCTAAAAACGAATCCAAAAATAGCCTGCCCCTTTCAGGGGCTCGGGTTGAAGGGACTGACCGAGCTCCACCCGAACACGTGTTCCTCAGAAACCTTCCCAAGTCCCTGGCCCTGGTGCCTGGGGACCGAGACTCTCCGAGACCGGCTCTAGGGAACTCTCCAGGGACAGTAGGGATAGTAGGCAACAGGGGGCGACTCTGGGGGTACGATCCCCCAGCATCTCTTCAACATGCCCTCCGAACCTGGGGTCACGAGGGAACGAACCCCAATTTCGTCCCGTGCCTCGGAAGAAGCCTCCGCACAACTGCCTCTCGCCCCTGGCTGGTAAACCTCCGAGGCCTCTCCCCTATTTGCCCTTACTCACCAGCGCGTGTCCGGAGCTCAGCGAGGACACTGCAGCTCGAGAAGAGTCCGCAGGGGAAAGGGCAGCCGGGAGCCGAGGGGAGCCCCGCCCCGGGGCGGCTACTGGGCGGGCCCTCAGAGGGCGGGGCCCAGAAACCCCGCCCAGGAAAGAGTTAGAAAAATGGGAGAGCTGTGGCAGAGGCGAGCATACTCTTTAACAGGAACTAGACCCCAGAAGAGAAAAGGTAGGAATCCGAACAAGCGTTACAATTATCTGACACCCATCCCATTAGTTAGTTACGCATGGAAAGGGCGCTGGGTGTGGGGCTGCTTAAGAGAAAACTTGGTGTGTCCTAGCGGGGCGGTGCTTCCAGCCTGCCCAAACCGAGGGCCGCGGGTTCCTCTCACACGTGTGGCGCCTTTCGGTTGCCGCAAGCTCAGCCCACGCTTTTTCCACCTCCCACGCAGATCCTCTTTCTGGCTTTCTTCAGCTGTTCTGTCACTCGGCTAACGGATCGTCCTCCCACACAGGTCACCTTGGTCTTTGGGATCTCTCCAGGAGGTTTTCGGCTAGATTATGCTAGTCACTCCAGCCTAACCTGCGGGACCATCCCTGCGGCCCTGTAGTGGGATCCTTAGCTGAGCTGCAGCAACTAAAGAGTACTGTCTTTCTCTGCCAGACTTGCCTTTCACCGTGGCACAGTAGCCAAAGAGGCCACATTTTGCCCACCAGGTTGCCAGCATTTATTTTGAACACTAAACCTTCCCCCACTATCTGGAGTCAATATGATTCTCTCCTGCTGAACATTCGGTGAAGCTGAGGACTAGAAGGGCAAGGCCCAGCAGCAGTAATTCCGAAATCCATTCCATAATTCTCAAAATTCTAAAGCCACTTTGTTCCTATCGCTCCAGCATCCTACTGGCTCTGCTGATCTATTTCACCTGGCACCTTCCTAAGGTGAACCCCTGGGAGTCAGCCAATGCCCTTATCTGCCAACATGTTTTATTATCTATTTCCTCAGGTATTTCATAACAACAACAAAAAAAATGTGCTTCCTGTACACCCCCACCCTTCCCGACCTCTGCTGAGAAAGCCAAGAGTCCTACATTGATTCCAGGAAAAGACTTTAGGCCCTAAGGACAGAGAGCCACTGAAGTGGCAAGCACAAATTCTCCCCAGTTTTGATGGAATTGGACACAGGCTCTGGTAGGAAAAAGGCTTACATAAATACAGTGATTAAAAACGTCACATGATCAGTGCTGGGCTGGTAGGCAGAAGCTCTGCTTTGCAGTTAAATAGGAAAGTGGCTAAAGACTGCTGCCATAATCAATGCCTGCATTCAGCTGCCACAGTGTGTTCATAAAGGAGGGTTATGAGAGCTATAAAACTGGGCAGATGGGGTGGGTAATTGTCCTGCGGAGCTCTGCTAAAGGAGAAATTGCATTGGCATCTCATATTTTGCTTTCTTTCGTTCCAAATACACCAAATGGAGAAGGCAGAGCTACCCTGAGGATTCATGAAAAGGAAGGATGAGGTTTGTGTGAATGTGTGCGTGTGTGCTTTCAGAGCAAAGACAGGAAGTAATTGAGAATAGGGAGATACCAGGGCCTTTGAGGAGAGAGGGACCAAATGACCTGGAGACAACTGGTTTCACAGATCAGTCCAGGGAGAAGGCAGGATGGAGGGAAGGCCAGACATTCTAAGTAAGGCTGAGAGATGTGCCATGTTCTCATGTGATATTGAAAATGTGGTCACCTTTTTTAGCTATAGGCCATTCAGTGTCCTTTGGAGGAAAACCTAGATTATGATTTCTTCATTTCTCAGTTAAAAAATCCTTTATAGTCAACCTTCTTAATCTCCATCCTTTTAAATTCTGAATTCATTTTGGTGAGTTGGCTTATATGGTCTTTTATTTATAATATCAACTACTTTTTTACCTTTTTGTTTGTTTCTTATTCTTGCAAAGACAGAATTGTTAGGAATAACAAAAAAGAAAAGGGAGAATTTCTAGAAAAAAATGGTGCAGTGAGATGAAAGGCAAAGGATTAGGGAAGGTCCATGAGCTCTGAGTTTGACCTCATAATCGAAAGGCTGGCCCCACGGGACACTAGGTTTCCAAGCTTTTTGCCTGCCTTTCCCTTTCTCCTGCATTTATCCTCTCCTTCTTGCTTCCTTACTTGATGTCTTTCGGCCCTGAGACTGCTCTTTTCCTCTCCTCCCTGGACAGGAATCACCAGTACAGAAATATTTAATCATTTCTTCAATTAATCTGCCCATCAACATTTACTGACCATCTACCATTTACCAGACCCTGTTCAGGCGCTGCATATAAAGTCAGAGGAATAGGACTTCCCTGGTGGCACAGTGGTTAAGAATCTGCCTGCCAATGCAGGGGACACGGGTTTGATCCGTGGTCCAGGAAGATCCCACATGCCGTGGAGCAACTAAGCCCGTGCACCACAACTACTGAGCCTGCGCTCTAGAGCCCGCGAGTCACAACTACAGAAGCCCACGTGCCTAGAGCCTGTGCTCTGCAACAAGAGAAGGCACTGCAATGAGAAGCTCGCGCACCACAACGAAGAGTAGCCCCCGCTCACTGCAACTAGAGAAAGCCTGCACGCAGCAACGAAGACCCAATGCAGCCAAAAATAAATAAATTTATAAAAAATTAAATTAAATTAAAAAATAAAGTCAGAGGAATAGAAATTCCTGCCTGCCTAGAGCTTACAGTCTAGTGGGGAAGAAAGATAAGTAGTATAGGTATCCTTGAGCATATGTCAGGGGGCAGCTAACGTAGCCTGGGGAGTCAGGAAGGGTACTAGAGATGGCAGTATTCCCTCTGGCTGATCTTAAAGGCTTAGAGTAGAAGAGGGATCTCTCCTGCATCCCTGTACTCCTTGCTGCTGCTCTGTAATAGCTTCCAAAGTTAGAGTGGGGCCCTGCAGTAGTCCTTATTTCTTTTTTTAAATTTTTTTTTGTTTATTTATTTGGCTGCACTGGGTCTTAGTTGCAGCACACAGGTTCTTCATTGTGGCGTGTGGGATCTTTAGCTGCAGCATGTGAACTCTTAGTTGCGGCATGTGGGATCTAGTTCCCTGACCAGGGATCGAACCTGGGCCGCCTGCATTGGGAGCGCAGAGTCTCAGCCACTGGACCACCAGGGAAGTCCTTATTTCTCAAAAGCATAGTTAGATTGTCAAGGATATAGAGAAATTGGAACCCTCATACACTGCTGGTGGGAATGTAAAATGGTGCAACTGCTTTGGAAAACAGTCTGGCAGTTCTTCATATTATTAAACATAGAATTACTTTATGGCTCAATAGTTCCACTCCTAGGTATATACCCAAGAAAATGAAAATATATGTCTACACAAAAACTTGTACACACATGTTCGTAGTAGCATTATTCATTAGAGCCAAAAATTTGAAACAACCCAAATGTCCTTTAACTGACAAATGGATAAACAAAATGTGGTATATCTATACAGTGGAATATTATTTGGCCATAAAAAGAAATGAAGTACTGATTCATGCTAAATAAACCTTGAAAACATTATGTTAAATTAAAGAAGCCAGACCACACAGTGCTTAATTCTATTCATATGAAAGTCCAGGACAGGAAAATCTATAAAGACAGAAAGTAAATTAGGGGTTGCTTAGGTTGAGGGGGGGTGGTAAGATAGCTAAAGGTTATGGGGTTTCTTTTAAAAAAAAAATTTATTCATTTGGCTGCATTGGGTCTTAGTTGCAGCATGCGGGATCTTTCTTGCGGCACGCGGGCTTCTCTCTAGTTGTGGTGTGCGGGCTCTAGAGCGCACAGGCTTAGCTGCCCCTGGCATGTGGGATCTTAGTTCCTGGACTGGGATCAAACCTGCGTCCCCTGCATTAGAAGGTGGATTCTTAACCACTGGACCACCAGAGAAGTCCCATGGGGAATTAATTATAACTGAGGAGAGTCAAAAGGATATCAACTACTAAACTGAAATAGACGTTGAAATTTTTCCCCTTCATATAAGGTACCTGGTGCAGCTTCTATGTCTACAATCCATTGTGTAACTGAATTTTGAACACTTTTCATTTAAAGTCATTCCAGGAGGTGGCTCATTTTGCAAAGCCAACAGTTCTTTCTGTACTCATTTCTGCATTGACACCATGATGGAACCATCCCCCCAAGGCCGGTGAGGCAGAGATGCAGGATGAGGAGCTGCTGTGTTTGCGTAAAGGCATGGGGCCCAGCATCCCATGGGGTTTCTTTTTGAGGGGATGAAAAAGTTCTAAAATTGTGGTGATGGTTGCACATATCTGTGAGTATAATAAAAACCGTTGAATCGTATACTTTAAATGGGTGAATTGTATGGTATGTGAATTATATCTCAATAAAGGTGTTAAAACAACAAGAAGAAGCATATCTGGGGACCTAAAAGATCTGCAATTCTGATTAAAATTGTGGGCCTCATGGTCATTGTCAATTTTAAGGTCTAGAAAGGACTTTTTATTCTGGGTCTTGCGGCCTTTCAGAGTTCCTTCCTCAGTATACAGAGAAAATTAATGCATTTGGGTGGCCAGCACAAACAGATGCAGAGGGGTAGACTGTGCATTCTCATACTTCCCCTCCCTAACTTGACTCTCTCATAATGTTCCGGTTTAAGATTTACAGTGTACCTACTGTGTAGAAGGTATATGGAAAGAGCTAGTCTCTTTATTTTTCCAATGGTTGAAATTAAGTTACTAATAGGCTACCCTCTATATAAACAGATAAAGCTCTTTAGAAGATAGGCAATGTGGGGACTTCCTTGGTGGCGCATGGTTAAGAATCCACCTGCCAATGCAGGGGACGTGGGTTCGAACCCTGGTCTGGGAAGATCCCACATGCCGTGGAGCAGCTAAGCCCGTGTGCCACAACTACTGAAGCCTGCGCTCTAGAGCCTGCGAGCCACAACTACTGAGGCCATGTGCCACAACTACTGAAGCCCACGTGCCTAGAGCCCGTGCTCTGCTACAAGGGAAGCCACTGCAATGAGAAGCCCATGCACCACAACGAAGAGTAGCCCCCGCTCGCCACAACTAGAGAAAGCCTGCCTGCAGCAACAAAGATCCCACACAGCCTAAATAAATAAATAGATAGAAGATAGGCAATGTGGTACAAAGAATAGTTGCAAAGCATCCTGGGATCCTGGGCTCCCTCTATGGCATGTAGGGAAACATCATGGTGACATCAGCTAGAGCAAGACTAATTCCCAGTCCTTGTTGTTGAGCAAGTTCCAAGACTTGGCTCCCTCCTCACATGCTTCCAATCACCCCTTCATTTGGTTTCTAGACTCAATTAGTTAGTCTATTTCCATACCACCCCCACCCCCACAGTGTCCAAATTGGCCCTCCAGTACTGAAACCATGTGCCGGAAATTCATTAAGCTGAACACATGGGAAATTACAGAGGAGATTTCACTTGTCACTTGGGCTCAAATATAGAAAGTAATTTTAAAAGGACAGTGGCAAGAGGCTATTTTTATCTTGCTTGTTTGTGCTGAATTTTCTTATCTTGCTGTCTCTCATTCTCTTCCTGGCTATCTCTCCTCTTCTTTGCTTCTTCTTTAAAATAAATGTTGGCCTTTTTAATCTTCATCTTAAGTTCTCTTCTCTTGCTTTATGGAGTCTTTTGTCTGCCTTTGTCATTCATTTATTCATTCATTCAACAAATATTGAATATCTACCAGGTCCTGTGCTGGGCACTAGGATAATACAGTGGTGAATAAGACAGACGTGGTCCTTACCATTATGGAGATTACAGTCTGATGAGGCAGGTGGACATCAGGTAGATTGAGTTCGGTTTTGGTCACAGGAAAGCCTTGAGGGAGTTACTGGCACCTTCTGATGCTAAGTTTAACCTGAAGTAAATGTGCATGTGAAAACAGCCCAAATCCCAGCATGTTTGTGGGGTTAAAGAAGAAACTAAATATATCAGAAGGAATGCAAGGAAATGGAACACACAGGTTTCTGTGTGTTATGTACAAGCCCCTGGGGTAGAGAGAACATGGATTTGACAGTCAGATGTGGATGTGATTCTGACTCCACCACTTAAATATTAGTGGTTTGACCTCTGGACCTCAGTTTCCTCACCTATAAAATGGGAATTGTTATCACTACATTTTAGGTTGTTGTGATGATTAAATGAGATAGCATATATAAAGGACGGGGCAGGTGCCCAACATATGTTGCTTCCGTTCCCATTACCTCCTTATCCCACCTTTAAATCTCACAAGTACCAAAAAAAAAAAAAAAATCCAGTCTCTCATTTGATGGGAAATGAAGTTCTTCAGTTGGTGTTAACCAACCATATGCCCTGAGAAATTGGTTACTACAAATTGCACTATACATGCAATTTATGACAGATTACTCCCTTATTCTGGGGTAAAGGAAAGGCAGTAAAAAAATGAAATTTTACAAAAAGACTGAAATAAGGTATAACAAAGGACTTCCTCACCATGAGGGCTGGAAATATGAGTGGATGCCTCAGAGAGCTACAGAATCTTTTTTTTCTAAGAGTACCTGTTTAGACTGGGTTAGGGAAGGTCGACCTGGAGGTAAACCTGCCAATCTCTTCATGTCCCATTTAGCCTAGGGAATCTTTTCAGGAGGAATTGCTGTTCTTCCTTTTCCAAGCCAGGCGTCCTCTGGGGAGATGAATGCTGCCAAGAAGGCTTATTGCTCACAAGGAAAGGAAAAATGGCAGCTGCCATCCAGGCACTTAATAAGTTCACTAAATTGAGAAGCTGCTGATTTGGTTTACCTGATTCCACCCCCCCGATAAAGAAGAGATCTCTTCAGTCAGAGGTTCTTTGAAACTGAAAAGGAAGCCTGAGCTCCAACTGCAGAAATTGGCAGAGGCAGCACTCAAAGGGATAAGCCCCGCTTGGCAGGCGACACCAGAGTTCCTGGATTCATTCCCCCGCCCCCACCCACAGGAAATTTCAGGTTGCCTTTGTTCTGCTGATTTCTTTTCAAAGGGCATTATTTTAGCTGTCCTTTCCTCCTTTACCACCATTTTTCTTTCTTCTTCCTTCTTTTCCTTATTCTAGCTTTCCTTCCCTCCTCTCTCGTGCCGCCTCCATTTCATTTTCTCCATTACCCCCTCCTCCCAATCTATATCAGCTGTGGGATCTCGTCGCCTACCCCAATGGGATTTCGGTTCCAAAAACTTGAGAATTCCTTCTTCTAAAGTAACAGTATTATGCTGCTAACAAAGGTGCTGCTCTGTATATTTAGAGAGCAAGGTTTCGGCAAGTGTAGTCAGGTACCTTGGGGGAAGACCTTTCAGGCAGGATTTTCAGAGCCTTTCATATGCTAATGAATCGTGAGTGTCCATGGGGAAGGGGGTGCTTAGAATATTGGAACCCATTTTCCCAAACCTCGTGATCTTTTTTCTTCTCCACAGAGCATATCCTGGGACAGGTGGTCTTTGGAACACATTTCAGAAACAATCATATCATGTGCTAGGTTTTTTTAAAATGCTGTAACATTCATCATCATTTGATTTTTACAACTACCCTGTGATAGGACAGGGAAGTTATAATAGCCTCACTTTATAGATGAGTAAAACTGAGGCGCAGAGAGATTGCATGCCTGGCTCATAGTAACATAGCTAACCAGCAAGCAAAGCTAGGTAGGTCTTCTTGTTTATGGCCCTACTCTCTCTGCACTGCCTTGTACTGTGTTTAAATATAATATATATGTGACATCGTAATATGGCATGTGATATACGATATAGGATCTAAAAGACATACATACTATAAGTAGTGAATTATGACATTCATTTTTTCCCCATTCAACTAAATATGTATTGCACATCTATTATGATGTGCTTATCACTTCACTATTCCAGGTGCTGGGGACAGAGCAGTGACCAAAATAGACAAAAACACAAATTCTTGCCTTCACGGAGCTTACATTCTAGTGGGGGAGATAGAAGTTATATGAGATAAATATGTAAAATATATTCTGTTATATATGTTACATTATATATACATATGCCTTATAATCATAAGGGCTAAGAATAAAAATAGAGAAAATGATAGGCAGATGTGGGAGTTGCAGATAAGGGGTGCAGGGGGGTCAAGGAAGGCTATACTGAAAAAGGCTACGTTTGAATAAAGACCTGAAGGAGATAAGGGGGTGACCATGCAGAGGTTTAGGGTGCCTAGGAGGGTGCTCCAGCAGAGATAAAAGCAAGTTCAAAGGGCCTCAGGCAGGAGTGAGCCTAGGGTGAGGGTGAGCTCGGGAGAGGGTAGGGTGGTAGGAGATGAGGTTAGAGAGATTGAGGGGTTGGGGTCCAGATGCCAGCTCTTATAAGGAAATGAAGTGATATAATGCAGATGATATGCCATGATACAATATTAATAATACCATATGACAGGTCTATTATGTTACTACATAACAAATTACCCCCAAACTTGAAGAGTTTAAAACAGCAAAAGCTTATCTCACATAGCTTCTGGGGGTTAGGAACTGGGAGCAGCTCAGCTGAGCTGGCTGAGGGTCACTCGTGAGGCTGCAGTCAGGCTGTCCACTAGGGCCTCAGTCATCTGAAGGCTTGCCTGAGGCTGGAGGATCTGCATCCAAGCTCACTCACATGGCTGCTGACAGAAGGCCTAAGTTCCCTCACATGAGCCTCTCCATAGGGCTGTTCACTACATAGCAACTGGCTTCCCCCAGAGAGAAAGTAACCAAGGGGGAGCCACAGTATCTTTTATAATCTAATCTTGGAAGTTACATACCTTTACTTCTGTTATATTGTGCTAGTCTCACAGATAAACCCTGGTGCTATGTGGGAGGGGACTACAAGTATATGAATATCAGGAGATGGAGGCTGGCTACCATAACTGGTTTAAGGAAGAAAACGTCCTCAAAATAACCAATACTTCAACAAATGTGTGCCAAATATTAGCATGTGTCTCCCAAAACACTGGAGCTCACAACCCCATGTGGGTTGAGGCCTGAACAGGGACACACAGAGAGCGGGAGCTTCAGAAACCCACTGTGGGCCTGAAGGTCTTATTTCAATTCTGCAGGAGCATGTTTCTTTCTTCAAAGCCCCACTTCCTCTAGGCCTGGGCTCATTATTTCATTCACCCAGTTAACGCAACGTGGAATAATCGTAGTTAAACCTGCAAAGAAAAAAAATGCTTTGAGGAGAGCAGTAAAACTTCAAAGGCAGGCTAGGACCTCTCTGGGCAATTTAACCTTGAGATGACACTGGACTTTTATGAAGGGCAGAGACAACCCACCTACCCCTCCACACTCTCATGGATCTTCTTGTGAAGGCTTCCTGCCTGGTCTAAAAAGAATGATGACAGGGAAGAGAGTATTTGCTCTGTCCCTGAGGCCCAGCATTGGGTCTGTTCAGAGACAAAGACATGGCCACCTGAGACCCAGGCAGGTCTCCTGCCGACTCCTGCCAGGTTCAGCTTTGGCTATGCAGCCGGAGTCAGCCAGTTTCCTAAGTTGAACAGCAGATGGCATCGCAGCCTCAGGAGCGAGCATCCCAGACTGCTGGCAAGAGCAGCAGCACAATTAAGAACTCAGACTCCTGCTTGGCATCTGGGAGTTAGTTCCTGGGGTGGGGACCCCTGCCTCCCCAGCTCCCAGCTCAGGAAGTTTCTGCTCTGTGCCTGCAGATTGTGATATGGTCAGGCTGGTATCTCAGAGAGTAGAGCTTGGAGCCCCCAGTTAGGAAACAGATGATGAATGTAGGGTCTTTTCTACGATCCTTTCTGAAAAAGATGAAAATCAGAGGTTGCTGTGCCCAGAGCTACTGTGTTTTTCCATCACCGCCTATCCCTTGCTTGTGAGGGTCTGCACAGAGTATATCCTGGTTGGGGGGCTGACAGGCCCCTGGCAGAAGCCTCCTGGGATGACTAGATGGGGCCAAAGACAATTTGAGGGATCAGAGGGCTCTGGAAAGCATCTGAGGAATCCTAAGGACTCAGTATTGAATCTCTTTTCTCCCTAGTGACCTGAATGAGGAGTCAAGCCCCAGAGCTTTCTCCTAGCAACACAGGGAGGGTTCAGTCCCGCAGGCCTTCTTTTTGTGCCTCAGTCTCCTTCCTTCTCTCTGTATTTCTGACTCCTCTTCCTTCACCTCTCTGTTCCACTTTTTCTCTTCTTCCTTTTCCCTCTGTCACCTGTGTCCATTGATGTCTTTCCCTTTGTGGATCTCTTTCTTTCTCTGCTCCAGGATAGCAAGGAAAGCCAGTTACCAAACTGCCCTGGCAGAGTGCCTGTGGGCACTGGGCTGCAACACCATTGCCCGTCTTTAGGGGCTTGGACCTTCTCCACTCGGTCCACCCTCCCTCATTCCCTTCCTCCCTGCTGCTGCTGCTGCTGTTTGATGGCTGGTCCCAAGAAAACCTGTAAAAAGGGAGGTCCAGAGGTCACCAAGAGAATATATCTCCCCCCTCAGAGCCTGTGCTCCTTGCTTTGTAGCTATGGAGAGGAAAGCCCTCAGGGGCTTCCCAATAAGACTGAGATCCACTCAACCTCCTGTTCACTAGTTACCCATATATGCCACTAGATTGTGAACTTGACAGCAGGGACTGTCTATCTTGTTCACTGCTGCATCCATAGTGTCTAGTACATAGTAGATAATATATATTTTGTTAAAAACAATAATGAGAGGATGGATGGAAGGATGAATGCTATGCTCTGTACTAGGTGTTGGAGTACTAACGTGAAAGGTGCCATCGCAGTCCATAAAGAGAGAGGAACACCCAGAGAAGCAGTAATCCATAATAGTAACTATGTGGATGGTGGTGGTTGAAGCTGCAGTGGCTGTCTGAGTCTGCACTGTTAAGACAGAGAAGGCTTTGTTCACTCACCACTTCAACAGTTGTTCATGGAGAGCCCATTAGTACTAGACTCTGGGTTATAGCAGGGGATAAAGTAGGCCCGCAGTTGGGTCTGGGAGATATGAATAAATAAATGGGTAGTAACAGGATAAATGCTGTCTTAGGGGAAATAATGGACACTGGGGGCAGAAAGCAGAGGCAGCTCGCCTAGTCTGGGGGGTTCTGGAAGGCTCAGTGGTGAAGTGAGTTCAGGCCGAGACCTGCTTGAAGGGTTAGTGGAAGTCAGCTAGGGAAGGAGAAGGAAAAGAGAATTCCAGGCCAAGGGAACATCGTGTAGGGTCAAGAGAGAACAGGCAAGTTTCAAGGAACTGAGAAAAAGTGTCAGGAAATCTGGCTGGAGTACTAGTATGGTGGTAGGCTCAGCTGAAAGACACGCATCTAGAGAAGTGGGTGGGAGTGGGGTGAAAGAGCTGCCACACCAGGTTAAGGATTATGGCTTTACCTTGACGGCATGGGAAACCATTAAAAAGTTTTAAGAAAGGAGGTGATAAGATTAAGTTTACATTCTAGAAAGATCACTCTGGGTACAGTATGGGAAATGGATAGTGTAGGGCCAGAGTGGCATCCTAGAAACCAGTGAGGGAGTAGTCCAGGCAAGGAATAACAGCCTGAATGGTGATGATATCAGTGGGGATAAAGGTCATGTTTGAGTCAAGACTGGGGATAATTAGGAGTTTTCTTGGTAACAAACTTGGGGTGGAGGGGATGTTGGCATTCCTGAGAGAGAAAATGCCTGTGCAAAGATTTCAAGAACTTGTCATGTGCTGAGAAGCTTGTGTGGTTATGTATTTTTAGCTGGTGAGAGGGCATGGGGTAGGTGTTAGGAGATGAGATAGAGAGGAGCTAACCTTTGCTGAAGAGCCTTGGAAGCCCAGGGTGACCCCTTTTGTTAGAGTTGGGGGAAGAGGGGGGAGGTATGGCGATCCTCTCCAGATACCTGAACTATCTGGAGGCTTCCAGAGGGTCCTGGTTCATCCAGACATCTTCAGAACAAACGTATTACCCAGAAACTGAAGGACAAGGGCGAACAGTATCCAAGGAGGTGAAGGAGGATGTGGGAACTGGAGGAAGCAAGTGGACCAAGACAAGGAGTGGGGAAAATAGAAAAAGACTGCCTGCCAAGCACAGCCAGGTAGCAAAGCTGGGTGAGATAGGCCCCTTCAGAGCCTGGAACTCTCTCTTCCAGCATTCTGTAGTCTCTGGATTCTTTTCCTGTCTGTCTCCAGACCTCAAAACCTCCTATGGACATCTCTAATTTTTCCCCCAAAGAAGAGATTTGGAAAAGGCCGGAGAGCATGGACCAATTAGTGTAATGCTTAATAAATTGGGCTCTGCTTCTTCCTTGATTTGCAACTTTGGGCAAATCACTTACTGGAGCCATTTTCCTCACCTATGAAGTGGGGACAATAATAACGTCTACCTCATCGATGCTGAAAGGTTGAAATGAGGTAATGTGAACAGAAAGCTTACACAGTGAAGGTTCTCAATAAATTTTTGGTGTTATTGAGATTATGATATGAGCCAAATGGGATGTGGGGGGCCAAGGGGGTACAGAAAGAGATAGGAAGGGATGTAAGTGAGGTGGGCCGAGTAGAAGGGAAGTGAGTTCCAACCTGTACAGATTCTTCATTGGCTTCCATGGCCTATGAGACAAAATCCTCCACCAATGCTGGTTCCTGCCTATCTGTCCTGCCTCATCTCCATTACTCCCAACCTCACCTAACAGACTAAACATAACACACGCTACTACCTCTGATTCCCAGAACATACCAGGTTCTTCAGTGTTTACATGAGCTATTCTTCTGGAGAGAAAATGACTTCATACCAATATACCAGGAAGCTTTCAGAGACCTGGGGCACATGTTAAGAGGGGACCTAGGGTGAGTCTGTTGTGGGAGGGGCATGGGCGACTAAGGGAGGGAGGAGCAGGGAAAGATAATATGGCTCAAATAAGTGGCATTTGACAGAGTACTTAGGTGAGGGGCAGGCAGGCTGGTAGGCATGCTTCTCTTGGTAGTGAGGCTAAGACTGGAGAAGAGGGAAAGGGGAAGGGTTTAGGGGAGTCCCAGCACATACCTGGTCTTCCAGCCCCTCCCCCATTTTCTCTTTCCTTTCTCCCTTTAGGGTCCGCGTTCTCTGGGAGGGAATTGCAAGCCTGGGAGTGTTCCCCAGGACTTACTTGTTTCTATTAGGAGATGAGGTTCCAGGACACAAAGGTCCCATTACTATACTCTGTGGAAAGTGCCTTATGAGGGCTTATGCGAAGGGCAATGGGAGCCTGGAGACACAGGTAGGTAACCCAGCCCCTGGGAAGGATTGGCAGAGGAGGGAAGAGGGGCAGCAGGGCCTCAGGCAAAGGAGTAGATGATCAAATGCAAAAAGGTTTCCAGGAAGTGGGTACAGCTCAAAGGGAGGCAGGTTCTGCCTGGTCCCTGTGGAAGATAAACGTATTCTTCATCCCTCTCCTTTCCTCCATCTCCAGAACTGAACTCTTGTGCCTCCTTCTCCCAGCCCGCCCTTAGAATCATTGGCTATTAGAGCTAAAAGAAATCTTGGTGACTTGTAGGTCATCCCAGTCTTTTGAATTTTATTTTATATTTTTGGCTGCACCGCGAGGCATGCAGGATGTTAGTACCTCAACCAGGGATTGAACCCGTGCCCCCGGCAGTGGAAATGCGGAGTCTTAACTACTGGACCACCAGGGAAGTCCTCTTTTGAATTTAATAGGTGAGGAAATAGAGACCCAGAGAGAGGAAGAGCTTGTCTAAGGGATCTCAGTGGATGAGGAACTTGGACTCAGAAGTCAGGGTTTCATACTCATCTCTGCTCGCATTTCCCAGTGCCACATTGCCCCCCATCTTCCACCCCAAATCCCAGGGGCAGGGTTTTTTTTTTTCCAGGTGAGGACAGGGAACCCTCTATTATCCAATAATAATAACTACAACAACTATCCTTTATTGAACATTTGCTGTGTGTCAGGCACAGTTCTAGGTGCTGGGGACATCAATAAAACAAAGTTTCCACTTCCATGTAGCTCACATTCTGGTGTAGAGACCAAGTTAAGTAAACAAACTTGTTCTGTGTCAGGTGGTAAGTGCTATAAAGAAAATTAAGGCCAGAAAGGGGGTCGAATGTGACCATAAGCAGACTATTTTAGATAGGGGCATATATTAGTTATCTATTGTTGCATAATGAATTGCTCTAAAACTTAGAGCTTTAAAACAACAACAAACATTTATTATCTTTCATGGTTTCTGAGGGTCAGGAGTGGCTTAGCTGGGCGTTTCTGGCTCAGGGTCTCTTTTGAAGGTGCAGTCAAGGTGTCAGTCAAGACCCCAGTGTCTGAAGCCTTGACTAGGGCTGAAGGATCTTCCAAGATGGTTGGCTCACAGGGCTTTGACTGGAGGCCTCAGTTGCTCACCACGTGGTTCTCACTATTTGAGTATCCCCATGGCATGGCAGTGTGTGATCCAAGAAAGAGAGCAATGAGGAAGCCACTTTTTATTCTGCAATAATTTTAGATTTACAGAAAAGTTGCAAGGATAGTACAGAGAGTTCCCATATACACTTACCCAGCTTCCTCTAACATTAATATCTTACATAAACATGGTGCATTTGTCAAAACTAAGAAATTAACATTGGTACACTACTATTAACTACACTATAGACTTTATTGAGATTCCACCAGTTTTTCCATCAACGTCCTTTTTCTGTTCTAGGATCCAATCCAGGATGACACGTTGCGTTTAGTCATCATGTTCCCTTAGTCTCCTTTGATCAGTGACAGTTTCTGAGTCTTTCTTTGTTTTTCATGACCTTGAGAATTTTGAAAAGTCCTGATGAAGTGTTTTGTGGAATGTCCCTCAATTTGGGCTTGTCTGGTGTTTTCTCCTGATCAGACTAGGGTAATCATAATGCCTTTTGTGACTTTGTCTTAGCAGTCACACACTGTTTTGCCATATTCTATTCTTTAGAAAGCAGTCACTAAGTTGGACCAACATTCAAGGCGAGGAGAATTGAGTTCTACTTCTCTCTTTTTTTTTTTTTCTTCGGTATGCATGCCTCTCACTGCTGTGGCCTCTCCCATTGCGGAGCACAGGCTCCGGACGCACAGGCTCAGCGGCCATGGCTTACGGTCCCAGCCGCTCTGCGGCATGTGGGATCTTCCTGGACCAGGGCACGAACCCGTGTCCCCTGCATCGGCAGGCGGACTCTCAACCACTGCACCACCAGGGAAGCCCGAGTTCTACTTCTTGAAGGGAATAGTATCGGATAATTTGTAGGCATATTTTAAAATTACTACAGGGGAGTCAGGGAAGGTTTCCATTATAAAGTGACACTTGAGTAAAGACTTGAAATAAACAAGGGAGAAAACCATGGACATATTCAGGATAAAGCTTTGTAGGCACAGGGGATAGCCAGTGCAAAGGGCCTGAGGCAGGAGTGTGTGCAGCAATGTTTGAGGACTGTCAGGAAGCCAGTGTGGCTTACCAGAGAGAGGAAGGGGGAGAATGGTAGGGCATGAGGTCATAAAATTTGTGGCCTGGGGTTAGGGAGGTAATATAGGGCCCTGTAGAACTACAGAACTACAGAATCCTGTAGTAAGGATTTTGGACTTTATGCTGAGTGAAATGGGGAGCCATTGAAGGGTTTTGAGCAGAGGAGTGACATGATTTTAAAAGGATCTGTGGCTGCTGTGTGAATAGACTATGGGTATCAAATGAGGAAGAACTCAGTGTTCTTCTAGAAGGAGGCTCTTCCATAGTCCAGGTGAGAGATAATGCTTATTGTCTCATTTAATCCCTAACTCAAGGGCTATTACGAGGATTAAATAAGATAACATATTTAGGGTGCTTGGCACACAGTAGGTGCTAAGTATAACAAAGTCTTGAGGAATAGCAGTGTCTAGAGGGAGTAAATGAGTATCTTTGGGTCTGGACAACGTGCTGCTTTTATGGCTCTAGGGATACAAAGAAAAAAAAACTGAGTTTTTGAGGAGCTCAGAATCCTGTGGGTTGGACATTTCTGCAGAGATAATCCCAATTCGACCGGCCAAAATGATTTGACACGGGGGCGGCTCTGGTGGTCCTGTGAGGAATGCCTGGTTTGGGGAAAGTACAAAAGGATTCATCTGACACACAACTTCTGCCCTTGCCGTCTATAGTCTACTCACTTAGAAGCCAGGCTTCAAACTCAGGGCTGTCTGAATCATCAGGCTCACTTCCCAACCACTCTGATATACTGAAATGGAGTAGGAACTTATGGGCCTTCCCCCACCATGTCTTCTGCCTGCCTTTTTTTTTTTTTTTTTTTTTTCGGTACGCGGGCCTCCCACTGTCGTGGCCTCTCCCGCCGTGGAGCCTGTGCTCCGGACGCGCAGGCCCAGCGGCCACGGCTCACGGGCCCAGCCGCTCCGCGGCATGTGGGACCCTCCCGGACCGGGGCACGAACCCGCATCCCCTGCATCGGCAGGCGGACCCTCAACCACTGCGCCACCAGGGAAGCCCGTGCCTGCCTTTTGTCTGTAGAAAAACTTTAGCCAAAGAATACGTTTAATCAGAGAAGTGAGAAAATGCTGAAGCAAAGGAAAACAGTCAACTAAGACCAAATAATCATAGTTTAGTCATTAAACAAAGTCAAGGACCTTTAGTTCCTCCTCAAGGGCTATAGATAATATTCTGAGCCATATCCTGGGAGCTGTCTTGCAGATACTGAAACCCCCACCAGGTGGAAGAAGTTAACTCCATCATGACCAGACTGTACCATGACATAAGTTGCCAAAATTCCGAGAACTTTCCCTCAAAGAAATGGGGACAAATGGACTCTGGAACTGAAGATTAACTGTACTTAAAACAATCAAGATGACACTGATCAGACCACTGCTTGACCAATTTCAAGATGACTGTCAAAGCTGACTGTACTGTTTCAGCACGTAGCCCCCTCCCTCTGCCTGTAAAAGCTCTTGCCCCCTGATTGTCAGTGGTGGGGGGGGGTTGGCCTTTGGACAACAGGAGTCTGCCCCCTCCCCCCTCCCCCTCCCCCCCCAGTTGGCAGCCTCTGAAATAAAGCAAACTTTCCTTTCCACCAACCTTGCCTCTTTATTGGCTTTAGAGCTGTGAGCAGCCAGATCCCACTTTTCGTAACAATATGACCAACCATGTGGTGACATGGTTCTCTACACTTAACCCATGGCCTTGCTGGTTACAGCCTCGGCAGAAGCTGCTACGCAATGGATTGGGGAGTTTTCAAAACCCAAAGAGAGAGGGAAAGCCAGGCTTATTATCCTCTGATTGGTATTTACTGCAAGTAACAAGTAAATAACACACATAGTGGGAGAGGAAGTAGCTATCTGTTGGTTATGGGACTCCTGTGGTTAAGGCTTTGGTGAGGCTTCTCTGGACAAGGATGTGGGAAGGTCAGTGCTGTGGTCCTGAGACCCCTCTCCCACAGACCCACCAGCACTGGTTCAAAAAACTGCCCTTTTTCTTTTTTTAAAAGTGTCTGCCCATTTTACAGATGGAGACAAGTGCCCTCTGCAGGGCACTGAAATCACCAACTGCAGTTCTTTGGATGAGCTTTCTCTCAAAGAGAAACAAAGAAGCAGGGAAGCAAAAAGAACAAGAATGAGAGTGAGACAAAGAAATTGAGGAGGATACAATTAGAGGAAGCATAATTAATCATGGGACCAGAAGAGGCAGAACATCTGAGGGAAGTTACAAAAAAGAAGACAGCTGAAGAATAGGGAGAAGAACAGGTGCTTCTTCCTCACTAAAGAACGGTCACCTGATTACAGCCCCCTCCATGTCTGCAGTGATAGAGCACCTCCAGCACCTGCCCTCAGATCCCCCTCGTCATCATCACCCTGCATGGAGGGCAGGGTGGCATTCACTCCCCAGGAGCTCCTCATCCCTTTGTTCCTTCATTCCTTCAACATACAGTTAATGAGAACCTCCTTTGGGTCAGAAACTGCTCAAGATGTTTGGGATATAGATGTGAATAAGGCAATAAGCACACAAGTGAGTTAACAAGTTCATTGTAGATAGTGGTAAATTCTGAAGAAAATGAAATAGCAGGATGGGGTGTGTTGGGGAGGCTGCCCCAACTAGGGTGTTGTCATCTGTGCAATGGGGTTAATAACAGGACCGTTCTCACTGGGTTGGTGTGAGGATTATGGGAGTTAATACATAAAGCGCTTAGCACAGTGCCTGGCACAGAGTGAGCGCTCATCTCTTGTATCCTAATGTGGGCAGGGCCTGTTTCTCGGACAAAGTTTTGTTACCTTCGTTGGATTGTCTTTCTCTGAAGGAAAGGACTATTATCTATCTTGTTTTCTGCTCTATAGAAAATGCCTGGTGTACAGTCAATCAATACTTGTTGGATGGAAAAATAAATTCCCATTTTACCAATAGAGAAACCGAAGCTGAGAGTTTAGGGGAGTAGAATCATCCAGCTAAATTAGTGGCAGAGCAGGGACTGAAATCCAATCCTCTGGATCAGAAAGACTTCAGGCCCAGGGATTCTTAGAGGTCAGTCCTGATGCCCCTAGAAGCCCACCTGTTCTCTGGATATAGGGGGATGGAAAGTGGTGGGATGTGATGGGAAGAGGTTCAGAGAGGTTTCTGATAACACCTTAAGTAGACTTAAAAGGAGTCCTGTGCCCTGTGGCTCTCCTTACTCTCCCAGCCTCTCTGACCAGCTACAAAGGTGAGAGCCATCCAAAAAACCTCTGAATCTTTTTCACCCCCACTACTGTGGGCTGCTCCCCAGCAGCTAGCCACATGGCTCAGAATCATTCCATCCCTTTCACCACTAAACCCTTGACTGCTGAGATGGCTTTCCTTCTTTCCTTCCTTGCTTCCTCGCTTCCTCTTTCCAGCTTGCCCAAAGCTCTCCCTTTCTCTCCATCTCTAACCCTCTCATTCACTCCTCTCTTTCCAGATCTCTGATCTTCCTCCATCCCTTTTCCATTTTTCCCTCCTTTCCTCCCTCACTTCATAAAGGAATAGCCTTGCTCTTTCCTCCCTAAACTGAAGGGTAGGAGTGTAGTAAAACAAATGGATAATTAACAGAGTACATTTCCACTGTATTCATTCCCATGCAGAGAAGATTTATCAGGGTCTCTCACCCTGCACTGTTATGTAAATGTGGTAATCCAGTGGAAATATGATATCTGAGGAGTCTGAGGATAACGTCACCATTAAAACTATCAGTTACCCACTGGGGCTTGGGTTTGGTTAACTCACTCACTGCCTTGCCTGCCTCCTTCCTTTCCTCCTCTGGGGGGAAAACTTGACAGGTGGCGACAGCTTATAAAAAATGCTTTCTGCCTCCTTGGCTCCCTGGAGGTCATCGGGAGAATCAGATGTTTGTAAAGTGCCTGAGGAATTATAAAGTACTACATAATTCAAGGGTATTATTATTATTTATTTTATTTTATTATTCATTTTTTGCGGTACACGGGCCTCTCACTGTTGTGGCCTCTCCCGTTGCGGAGCACAGGCTCCGGACGCGCAGGCTCAGCGGCCGTGGCTCACGGGCCTAGCCCCCTGCGGCATGTGGGATCTTCCCGGACCAGGGCACGAACCCGTGTCCCCTGCATCGGCAGGTGGACTCTCAACCACTGCGCCACCAGGGAAGCCCCGTATTATTATTTCTATTGTCACGTGGGCCATCTCCGTGCCTCTTCAATGTGACAGGTGTCTGCTCTGTCTGCAAGCCTGGGCTAACCCCATGCTTGGGTGTCTGTCACCTCCTTCTTTTGGCCTTGCACCTATAAGCAATGCTCCTTCTTTTCTCTCTTTCTGAGTAGCCCTTGGGCACTCAAGAAGCACGTTGATGTTTGTTTGTCCGAGAAGTTTAATAGGAAGATAAACTCCTGAGGGGGATGAGAATCCTAGGAGTAGCCCTCCACATTCCCACCTCTCAGGAGTGGAGAGTGGGGCAGGTCCACAGAGGCAATGAGAATAGGAAGGCAGGCTAGGGTCAAAGCCCTTAGCCCCAGTCAGACTTCAGGGCAGCTGTACCGAGGGCCTCAGGATTGCATGTGCTGCCCTACATTACTCAGAGGCTGTGCTCAAGGAGGACTACACTGCCCTCTGTTCCCAAACAGGCAGAAAAGCCTGGTGGTAAAGAGTCCTGGATTTCAGTCCCAGTCTTCTACTTTCCAAATTAATTCCCCTCACTCTTCTCACTTGCAAAATGGCAGTGATAATAGTACCTGCCTTACGGGGTTGTTGTGAGGAATAAATGAGAAAACTTATGAAGTTCTTAGTAGGTAGTAAAATAATTTTTTTGTTGTTTTAAGTGTTGCTCAGAATGCTTTCTGCATCATGGGCAATACCCTTCAAAGGCCTGGCTGTGGGGATATAGCTCTTACTTGGCCACCTTCCCCAAGAAAGGGCCCCTAAATATGGGTTGTGCCTGCTCCCCTAGAGATCAAGCTGTTTCACCCCAGCAACCCCTGGGGGCCGGAGCTGGGGGACCGGAGGAGGCAATGGAAAGGCAACAAGAGTTTTGAGCGGGGTGGATGTCTCTTACATAGAAATGTCAAGAGTCAGAGCTGGAAGTAGAGGAGGTGGCGGGGGTGGGGGGAGGAGGGAAGAAGACAGGATGTCTCTAAGCTGCCAGAATCCGGATGGGGCTGCAACTCTAGGGCCCTGACACTTCCTGCCACCCCCAGTCTTGAGGATGAGTCACTAGAGGGAGGAGTGATGGAGGCATCACGCTCTGCCCACAGAGCAGCGGGCTGTTCCCCAAAAGAGGACTGGTGGGAGGGAGAAGGAGATTCAGAGGCTTAGTGGCCGAGAGGAGCTGGGAAGAAGGGGAGAGAGGAGGAGCTCTCAAGGCTCAGCTTACCTCTTGCAAGTCCAGGGAGGCAGGCACCACCTTCCATCTCATGTGCCAGCTTCACTGCCCATCCTGGCCACAAATAGTCAATCCACAATTGCCCTTTTGACTTCTGTCTCTGCCTGTGTTAGTTTGGCTCTATCCAGTTTTCCTTCTCTACAGGGGGTTGGGTGGCGTGTGGGAGGGTGTACTTCACATCCTTTTGGGCATCCACAATGGGGGAGGGGACAAGGGACCACTCATCACTTTTCCACCTGGCCAAATCTTAAAGTCTCCTTCACTTTTTTATTTATTTTATTAAAATTTTTTTATTATATATTGAAGTATAGTTGATTAACAATGATGTGTTAGTTACAGGTGTACAGCAAACTGATTCAGTTATACCCATACAAATATCCATTCTTTTTCAAATTCTTTTCCCATGTAGGTTATTACAGAATATTGATCTGAGTTCCCTGTGCTGTCCTTGTTGGTTATCTATTTTAAATATAGTAGTGTGTACATGTCAATCCCAAACTCCCAATCTATCTCTACCCCTGCCCTTCCCCCTGGTAACCATAAATCTGTTCTCTAAGTCTGTGAGTGTTTCTGTTTTGTAAATAAGTTCATTTGTATCATTTTTTAAAATAGAGTTTTTATTGGAGTATAATTGCTTCACAATACTTTGTTAGTTTCTGTTGTACAACAAAGTGAATCAGCCATATGCATACATATATCCCCATATCCCCTCCCTCTTGAGACTCCCTCCCACCTTCCCTATCCCACCTCTCTAGGTCACTGCAAAGCACCGGGCTGATCTCCCTGTGCTATGCTGCTGCTTCCTACTAGTTAACTGTTTTACATTCGGTAGTGTATATATGTTGATGCTACTCTCACTTTGCCCCAGCTGCCCCGTCTCCTCCCTCTCCCCTCCATGTCCTCAAGTCCATTCTCTATGTCCATGTCTTTATTCCTGCCCTGCCACTAGGTTCATCAGTTCCTTTTTTTTTTTTAGATTCCATATATATGTGTTAGCATATGGTATTTGTTTTTCTCTTTCTGACTTACTTCACTCTGTATGACAAACTCTATGTGCATCCACCTCACTACAAATAACTCAATTTCATTTCTTTTTATGGCTGAATAATATGCCATTGTATATATGTGCCACATCTTCTTTATCCATTCACCTGTCGATGGACATTTAAGTTGCTTCCATGTCCTGGCCCTTGTAAATAGTGCTGCAATGAGGGCTTCCCTGGTGGCGCAGTGGTTGAGAGTCTGCCTGCCGATGCAGGGGACGTGGGTTTGTACCCCGGTCCGGGAGGATCCCACATGCCGCAGAGCGGCTGGGCCCGTGAGCCATGGCCGCTGAGCCTGCGTGTCCGGAGCCTGTGCTCCGCGACGGGAGAGGCCACAGCGGTGAGAGGCCCGTGTACAGCAAAAAAAAAAAAAAAAAAAGTGCTGCAATGAACATTGTTCTACATGTCTTTTTTTGAATTATGGTTTTCTTAGGGTATATGCCCAGTAGTGGGATTGCTGGGTCATATGGTAGTTCTATTTTTAGTTTTTTAAGGAAGCTCCATACTGTTCTCCATAGTGGTTGTATCAATTTACATTCCCAGCGACAGTGCAAGAGGGTTCCCTTTTCACCACACCCTTTCCATCATTTACTGTTTCTAGATTTTTTAATAATGGCCACTCTGACCGGTGTGAGGTGATACCTCATGGTAGTTTTGATTTGCATTTCTCTAATAATTAGTGATGTTGAGCATCTTTTCATGTGCCTCTTGGTCATCTGTAATTGAATTGTTTTTTTGATATTGAGCTGTTTGTATATTTTGGAGATTAATCCTCTGTCCATTGTTTCATTTGCAAATATTTTCTCCCATTCTGAGGGTTGTCTTTTCATCTTGTTTATGGTTTCCTTTGCTGTGCAAAAGCTTTTAAGTTTAATTAGGTCCCATTTGTTTATTTTTGTTGGACAGCTACATGTAAAAGAATGAAATTAGAACACTACCTAACACCATACACAAAAATAAACTCCAAACGGATTAAAGACCTAAATTAAGACCAGACACTATAAAACTCTTAGAGGAAAACATAAGAAAAACACTTTTCGACATAAACCACAGCAAGATCTTTTTTGACCCACCTCCTAGAGTAATGGAAATAAAAATTTGTATCATGTTTTTAATGTGGACCATTTTAAAGTCTTTATTGAATTTGTTACAATATTGCTTCTGTTTTATGTTTTGGTTTTTTGGCCAGGAGGCATGTGGGATCTTAGCTCCCCAACCAGAGACTGAACTCACACCCGCTGCATTGGAAGACAAAGTTCTAACTGCCGAACTGCCAGGGAAGTCCCTATGATTTTTTAAAAATTCTGCATATAAGAGATATCATACGATATTTGTCTTTCTTTGTCTGGCTTATTTTACTTACTACGATAATCTCCAGGTCCATCCATGTTACTGCAAATGGCATTATTTCATTCTTCTTAATGGCTGAGTAATATTCCATTGTATATATGTACCACACCTTTATCCATTCATCTGTCAATGGGCATTTAGGTTGCTTCCATGTCTTGGCTATTGTGAACAGCACTGCAATGAACATTCAGGTGCATGCATCCTTTCAAACCATGGTTTTCTCTGGATATATGCCCAGGAGTGGGATTGCTGGCTCATATGGTAGCTCTATTCTTTTTTTTTAAAATAGATTTAACTAACTAATTAATTAATTAATTTTTTGACTGTGTTGGGTCTTCGTTGCTTTGCGCAGGTTTTTCTCTAGTTGTGGAGAGTGGGGGCTACTCTTCGTTGCCAGGCGAAGGCTTCTCATTGTGGTGGCTTCTCTTGTTGCGGAGCACAGGCTCTAGATGCACAGGCTTCAGTAGTTGTGGCTTGCGGGCTCTCGAGTGCAGGCTCAGTAGCTGTGGCGCACGGGCTTAGTTGCTCTGCAGCATGTGGGATCTTCCCAGACCAGGGCTCGAACCCGTGTCCCCTGCATTGGCAGGCGGATTCTTAACCACTGTGCCACCAGGGAAGCCCCGGTAGTTCTATTCGTAGTTTTTTAAGGAACCTCTATGCTGTTCTCCATAGTGGCTGTGTCAATTTACATTCCCACCAACAGTATAGCAGGGTTCCCTTTTCTCCACACCCTCTCCAGTATTTATTGTTTGTAGGAAGTCTCCTTCACTTTAAAAGCCTTTTCCGTGTCCCTGAGCAATCTCTCTATAACTCTATTGCAGCACTTGTTTCATTTTGTTGGGAATTTTTTTTTCAGGAATGCCCGATCTCTTAGCCTCCCAGCTCCTCGGTCAGGGACTTCTTTATGTCCCTAGAGCCCATCCAGAGGTTAGGCAAAAATATATGGATGTGGCCTTGGCCCATAAATACTATTTTTTTCTTCTCTCCTTCTCTAGTTACTACTATTCTCTGACTCTTCTTTATAGTTTCCATTAACTGAGCACCTCCTATGTGCCCGGTATCTTTACACATTAATTTATTTAATCTTCATAATGACCTAATGCTCATTTTACAGATGAGATAACTGAGCTCAGTGAGGTTAAGTAACCCGTCCGAGGTCACAAAGTCAGCAGGTGCCAGAATTGAGATTGGCCAGCAAAGCCCTCAGAATTTGGTTTGTTTATTTTAAGAATCTTTTTATTATTATTTTTAAATGCGATGATCAGACCTCTTAGTTGTAACTATTTCACATAGAATTTTTAGTTTTACCTTTTGACTTACCTGCTGCTTTTCTTCATATATGTATGTATATATATATAATCTTTATTGAGGTATAATTTATGTACTAAGCAATTCATTTAAAGTGCACAATTCAGTAGTTTTAGTATATATACAGAGTTGTGCAACCATCGCCACAGTCAACCCTAGAACATTTTCAATACCCATTTGGAGTCATTTCCCATTTCCCCCCAACACTCCCAGCCCTAATCAACCACTAGCGTACTTTGTGTCTCCATAGATTTGCCTAGTCTGGACATTTGATGTGAATGGAGTCATACATTATGTGGTCTTTTGTGACTGGCTTCTTTTACTTAGCAGAATGTTCTCAAGGTTCATCCATGGTTTAGCATTTATCGGTACTTCATTTCTTTTCATTGCTGAATAATATTCCATTAATATTAATGGAATGGAATAATAATATTCCATTGTATGGATATTGTATGGCTATACCATAAAATACCACATTGTATTTATCCATTTATCAGTTGATAAAAATTTGGATTGCTTCCACTTTGAGGCTATTATGAATAACATTACTATGAACAGTCGTGTACAAATTTTTGTATGAACACGTGTTTTCAGCTCCCTTGGGTATATGTATATCTAGGAGTGGAATTGCTGGGCCATATGGTAACTCTGTGTTCAACCTTTTGAGAAATGCCAAACTGTTTTCCAAAGCAGCTGCACCACTTTATTTTTTTTTTTAATTTTTGGCCGTGTTGGGTCTTTGTTGCTGCGTGCGGGCTTTCTCTAGTTGCGGCGAGCAGGAGCTACTCTTTGTTGAGGTGTGCGGGCTTCTTATTGCAGTGGCTTCTCTTGTTGCGGAACACGGGCTCTAGGCGCACGGGCTTCCATAGTTGCCGCACACAGGCTCAGCAGTTGTGGCTCGTGGGCTCTAGAGCGCAGGCTCAGTAGTTGTGGCACATGGGCATAGTTGCTCCGAGGCATGTGGGATCTTCCCGGACCGGGGATTCAACCCGTGACCCCTGCATTGTCAGGCAGATTCTTAACCACTGTGCCACCAGGGAAGTCCCTGCACCACTTTACAATCTCAACAGCAGTGTGTGAGGGTTCCAATTTCTCCACATCCTCCTTTTTTTTTTTTAATTTACCATTTTAATCATTTAAGTGTACAGTTCAGTGGCATTAAGTACACTCACATTGTTGTGCAAGTATCACCACCATCCACCTCCAGAACATTTTCATCTTCCCAAACTGAAACTCTGTTCTCATTAAACAATAATTTCCCATTCCCCATCCTCCAAAAAGTTCAGTACTTGTTATTATCTATCTTTTTTTATTATAGCCATCCTGGTGGTTTTACTTTTCATTTCTCTGGTGACTAATGATGTTGAACATCTTTTTATGTGCTTATTGGCGATTTGCATATCTTCTTCAGTGAAATATCTATTCAGATCCTTTGCCCATTTTTAAATTGGGTTATTTGTCTTTTTATTATTGAGTTGTAAGTGTACTTTATATATTCTAGATTCAAGTCCCTTATCAGATTTATGATTTGCACACATTCTCGCCCATTCTGTGGTATCCTTCGAAGGACAAAAAAGTTTTAATTTTGATGAAGTCCACTTAGCTTTTTTTTTTTTTTTTTCCATTGCTCGTGCTTTTACTGTCATACCTAAGAAGGCTTTCCCTAACCCAAAGTCATGAAGATTTACTCTTATGTTTTCTTTTGGGAGTTTTATAGTTTTAGCTCTTACGTTTAAGGCTATTACCCATTTTGAGTTGGCTTTTATATATAGTATGAGGAAAGGGTCTAAGTTCATTTTTTCACACATGGATATCCAGCATCATTTGTTAAAAGGCTATTCTTTCATTATTGAATTGTCTTGACATCTTTTTTGAAAATCAACTGACTATAAATATGAGGGTTTATTCTGGAGTCTTAAGTCCATTCCATTGATCTATATGTCTCTTTTTATGCTAGTACCACACTGTCTTGATTATTATACTCCAACTTTGTTCTTTTTTTTTTTTGACACTGTTGTGCTCCTCTGGGTCCCTTGCATTTCCATATGATTTTTAGGATCAGCTTGTCAGTTTCTGCAGAGAAGCCAGCGGGGATTTTGATAAGGTTTGTGTTGTAGATCAATTTGTGGAGAAAACCCTCATTCTTAATCAGGACATCATGCCATCTATCAATTCCAATGCAAAAGGAGACAAAAGGAGCATACCAGAGGAGGGAGAGAAAGTGGTCATGCATATGGAGCAAGTAGAAATGAATCCAGATGTGGTGAGGTCCTAGGCCAAACAAGAGGCAGAATTTGGGAACACTGAATTCTTCCTTATCTGATACATCTTCCATTAATCTGATTTCAGTCCATAGACTGAAGACGCTATGGCTTCTTCCTTCCCAAGATCATTCCTTCCTTTTCCCTAGGTTCTCTTCCAAATACCCAGAGGTTATGAGAATGCCTTATATGCCTTAATTGGTGGGACTTAATCAAAACTCCCTGCTGAAAAGACCCAGGTCTCAATAATGGAAAGAAATTAATCTCATCCCCAAACCCCTTTCTGCAATAGGAAGTGTTACAGCTCCTTCTTGGCAAGTTTTGGAGAAGTTTGCCTACCCTGGGGTCTTTGTTCTAAGGAGACCCACATTTGGAGGGTGTGCATGGCTCTCCAAGGGTGGTCTGGGGTGTGCAGGAGTAGGGAATATGGCTGCAACTCTCTTATAGTCTCCTGATCTGGTGAACTCAGCTGGGCCCAAAGCATCTTGCTATAATCTGTACCTTCTGTACTTCAACCAGACCACCTTTCTTGCTAAGAGCTGGTGAGGGAATGAAGATGTGAGAGATGGGGGTATAGGCTGGAGGAGAAGTGAGCTTAATTCCCTCCTAGTGGATGCGAAAGGATGATTGAAATTGCCCATTTAGCAAACGATTTAGCCTGCTGTAGAAAATCCCATTAAATGACAATTCTTATCTTAGTCCCTGGCTCCTGGGAAGAGCAGCTTTGGGCTTTGTGAAGACCATGGTACACAGTCTCTTCTGAATCCAGTCAAACAATCATCACCAATGAGACGCTAAAAGCCAGAGGCAGGGAAACTTCACCAGGTTTCCATGCCTCTTCCCACCCCTTCACCCTAGTCCCTTACATCATCAGTCAATTATCTGGTTAGCTGAGCCTTTTCTTTGCCCATTGTAATATAAATAGCAAGCATTTTATGGGTCCCCATTAAGCAATGTGATCAGCATCAATTACCTAATGAGACTCTGGAAGGTCGTGGTTTAAAATCCTGTCTTCAGTTGTGATTCGGCTTTGTCTGGAGCCAACGTGATAATTGCAGTGACATCCAAACTAATGGCCCACCAGATGTGGGGCCTTTGCTCCCAGCTTGGGTTTGGCCCCGGGGAAAATTCACCCTCTGCCAAGGGGCTGATCACTGTACTTTGTTCTGAAAAGGAGACTTTTGTATGTTTTACCAGGGCTCAGGGAGTGATGACTAGATCTGCCTTGCTCTGCCCTATAGCCTTAGGGTCTCTGGGCATGTAAAAGGGTGAGACTACAGGAAAGCACAGGGACATAGGAGACGATCAGCTCCTGAGGGCAGGGAGTTTAGTCTGTTTTGTTCTTTGCTGTTTCCATAGAGCCTATAGACTACCCGGCACATAGTAATGGCTCCATAAATGCTTTATGAATGAAGGGCTAGAATCCCAGATGGTCCCTTCAGCCAGCAAGTCCTTCAGTTTGCAAGTTTAGATATAGTTCCCTGGAAGACAAGGAGAGATTTTTGTATTTAGTGGTGATCTTTCTAGCCTGAAGACTTAGTAATTGCCCCATGTGGGCTGGTAGTCTTAGATGCAAGCATTCGATGTTGACAGTCTGGTGGGTTTCATCTTCCTCTCTAAACATCCCTACCCCCATCCCCAGACATGCTGGTTAAGGATGTTTTTTTCCAGAGCCACACAGGTGGTTCCTTTTCTTCCTCACCTTTCCTAGCTCCTCCCTTGGATAAGAAGCAACTCGCGGCAACTAGAGAAAAGCCCGCGTGCAGCAGTGAAGATGCAGTGCAGCCCAAAATAAATAAATTTATTTTAAAAAATTACAAAAAATAAAATTTTAATCTTATAATAGTTTTAGATTTACAGAAAAGTTGCAAAGACAGTACAGAGTTTCCATATACTGCACACCCAGTTTCCCTCCCTGTTAACAAAGTCTTACTTTAGTATGGTACATTTGTCACAACTATTGAGCCATTATTGATATATTATTATTAACGAAAGTCCATATTTTATTCAGATTTTCTTAATTTTTGCGTAATGCCCTTTTTCTTTTCCAGGATACTGCAGTCTATTTAGTCATCATGTCTCCTTAGACTCCTCTTGACTATGACAGTTTCTCAGACTTTCCTTGTTTTTTTGTTTGTTTGTTTGCGGTACGCGGGCCTCTCACTGTTGTGGCCTCTCCCATTGCAAAGCACAGGCTCCGGACGGACGCGCAGGCTCAGCGGCCGTGGCTCACGGGCCCAGCTGCTCGGCAGCATATGGGATCTTCCCGGACCGGGGCAGGAACCCGTGTCCCCTGTATCGGCAGGCAGACTCTCAACCACTGCGCCACCAGGGAAGCCCAACTTTCCTTGTTTTTGATGAACTTGACACTTTCGAAGTATTTGTCAGGTGTTTTGTAGAATGCCCCTCAGTAGGGATTTGCCTGAGATTTCTCGTGATTAGGGTTATGGATTTTGGGGAGGAAACTGCAAAAGTAAAGTACAATTCTCATTACATCATATCAATCAGAATGACTTATTACTGTTGATGTTATTATTGATCATCTGGCTGAGTTTAAGTTTGCTAGGTTTCTTCACTGTAAAGTTATTCCTCCTCCCTTTCCCTACTCTACCCTTTGGAATGAAGTCACTATGTACAGCCCATACTTAAGAAGTGGGAAGTTGTGTTCCACCTCCTTGAAGGTGGGGTATCTACATAAATTATTTGGAATTCCGCAAGAGAGATTTGTCTCTTCTTCCTTGTTTATTTGTTTATTCAGTCAATTCTTTTAAATCAGTACTCATGAATACTTATTTTTTACTTGAGGTTATAATCCAGTAATACTTTATTTTGTTCCTCAGATTGTTCCAATTTTTGTTACTGGGAGCCCTTTCAAGTTGGCTCTTATGTCCCCTTGATATACTTCCATTATTTTGTTTTTATTTGAGTCCTTCCTTTCTTTCTGGTACTGCAAGATGCTCCAGGCTAACATTGTATATTTCTCCAAGGAACTCTGGTTTCTTTTATTACAAAGAAGTTTCACTACTTGAAATTATATTATTTCTTAGCTTTCTATTTGTATCTTCCACTAAAATATTAAGTCCTTAAGCAGGACCTTTTTTGCTTCTTCACTGCTATATCTCTGTTACCTAGAATAGTATCTGGCACATAGCAGGATGTCAATAAACGTTTAGTGAGTGAGTGAATAAATGAGTAAAACCAAGTAGTATACCTTTTTATACAAACATTCTTTTTTTTTTTAACTTTTTAAAAAATAAATATATTTATTTTATTTATTTATTTTTGGCTGCATTGGGTCTTCATTGCTGTGTGCGGGCTTTCTCTAGTTGCAGTGAGCAGGGGCTACTCTTCGTTTCGGTGCACGGGCTTCTCATTTCAGTGGCTTCTCTTGTTGTGGAGCATGGGCTCTAGGCGCGCAGGCTTCAGTAGCTGTGGCACGTGGGCTCAGTAGTTGTGGCTCGCGGGCCCTAGAGCTCAGGCTCGGTATTTGTGGCACACGGGCTTAGTTGCTCCGCAGCATGTGGGATCTTCCTGGACCAGGGCTTGAACCCATGTACACTGCATTGGCAAGTGGACTCTTAACCACTGCGCCACCAGGGAAGCCCTATACATGTATTCTTCATGGTGCTTTTATACTCATAAGAATTTGATTAAAAGATAGATGTATAAATGGATGGATATATAGATGTATGAATCAAAAAAATGAATGAATGAATGACTAAAAAGATGGATAGATTATTGGATGTATATATGAATCAAGAAAGAGATGGAAGTTGATATTACTACTATGCATTCCAGTTTTTCATGATAGAAACTGGGTGGTGGCGGCCTCATTCTTGATTCCTTTCACACTTTCTTCTCCCACATTCAGTCAACCACTAAGTCCTGCCAATTTTACATCTCAAATACCTCTTAAATCCTTTTCCTGTTTTTTAGTCCAACTGCTGTTGCCCTAGAGCAGGCTCTCTTCATCTCTTGCCTGGATGCTGCTATGGCCTCCTAAGTCATCTGCCTTCAGCCTGTTCCTGCCCCCAACACCATCCACATTCCAGCCAGAGGGCTCATATAAAATACGACTTTGCCCGTGTCACTCCTCTGCTTAAACCTTCAGAGTAAAGTCAAAAATCCTTAGCACCTACAATGACACGAACATTGGCCATCTCTCTAGCCTCTCCTCTGCTGTTCTTTACCTTGCACTGATTTGTATGCCTCTGAAATATCAAACTGCTGGTAGTTCCCACCAGGGATCATGCTGCTTCCCTGTTCTGTCCTTTGCTCATACTAGTCCCCCCTGCCTGGAATGCCCTTTCCTAACAATCCATAGCTCAAAATTCTTACCTGTTTCAATGTGGAAAGCATGTAACTTTGTAGTTGTGATTATGTTTATTAGCAGGCCCAAGAATAGAGAGCGAAATTTAAGGAGAGTTGTGCAAGTGAGAGTAAATTGATCTTTAAATTTTGTGCTCTAGGTAGCTCACTTAACTCACCCTTTTCCCTGTCCTCATCTCTTCTCCTAGATTGGGAGCTTCTTGAGGGTAAGAACTTTGTCTTTTATTCCTATAATCCCTAGCACAGTGGCAGGTGCTCAGTAAATGTGGGAAGGAGGAAGGATGAGTTAGAGGTCCACTGCCTGGGCCTTCAAATCCAGACTCTGTCTCTTACTAGTATGGGAATTTGAACAAGTTCCTCTCTGTTCCTCAGTTTCCTTATCTGTTGAAAAGAAATAATAATAATATCTCCATTATAGAATTGTTTTTCCATGTTAAGGGAAATTATCCATTTCATCAAAATTTAAAATTGATTGACCTAAAATTCTTTACAGTATTCTGTTATGATTTAAAATTTTCTACTATATTTACTGCTATGTCCCCTTTAAATTTTTTTGATATTTTTTATTTATGCCTTCTCTTTTTCTTGATTGAGCTTATCAAAAGTTTTTATTGATCTTCTATAGTATCTCTATTTCCTAATTTGTTAAAATTTGGCTTTGTGTTGTGATTTCTTCTTCCTACTGTCTTTTGGATTAGTCTGTTCTTTTTTCATTTCTTGAGTTGGATGCTTTTTTCCAGCTTTTGCTTTTTTTATATAAGCATTTAAATCCACACATTTACCTTTAAGTATCACATTATCTGCTTCCCACAGCTAATTTTAATTTCTAAATATCTTTATTTATTTTTTGGCGGTACGCGGGCCTCTCACTGTTGTGGCCTCTCCCGTTGCGGAGCACAGGCTCCGGACGCGCAGGCTCAGTGGCCGTGACTCATGGGCCCAGCCGCTCCGCGGCATGTTGGGATCTTCCCAGACCAGGGCACGAACCCGTGTCCCCTGCATCGGCAGGCGGACTCTCAACCACTGCGCCAACAGGGAAGCCCTAAATATCTTCATTTTGATTTAATTTTTGTCCCATGAGTCTAGAAGCATTTTCAAATGCATGGGACCCTTGTTATCTTTTTGTTGTTAAGTTCTATTTTGATTAAAGAAAGTGGTTTATTGATTTTCAAAAATATCTGATGAGATGTACTCTTCTGTCTAGTATGTGATCAGTTTTTTAGATGTTCCATAGGTGCTTGAAAGGATAATCATTGGCTGCCTCATAGGGTATTGTGAAGATAAATATTAGATAATACCTATAAAGCCCTTAAAATAATACTTAGCACTTAGATCTGGAGAAGTAGTGGCTTCCATTGTTTTTTTTTTTAAATTAAAAAAAATTATTTATTTTTTGGCTGTATTGGGTCTTTGTTGCTGTGCACGGGCTTTCTCTAGTTGCACCGAGTGGGGGCTACTCTTCATTGCAGTGCACGGGCTTCTCATTGTGGTGGCTTCTTTTGTTGTGAAGCACAGGCTCTAGGCGCATGGGCTTCAGTAGTTGTGGTGTGGGGTCTCAGTAGTTGTGGCTTGCAGGCTCTAGAGCGCAGGCTCAGTAGTTGTGGCACACGGGCTTAGTTGCTCCATAGCATGTGGGATCTTCCCGGACCAGGGCTTGAACCCGTGACCCCTGCATTGGCAGGCGGATTCTTAACCACTGCGTCACCAGGGAAGTCCCCCATTGTTGTTTTGTTGTTATTGTTGGTGGGTGACAGTCTTAGCTGTTGCTCTGTGTGTCACTAGGTGCCCTGGGAATTAGGGAAATTGAGCCCTTTCCTGCAAGTCAGTGCTCTACAATTAAGTAACTGCATTGGCTATAGGCTCGATTAATTTTTGACACACACAGAAAACACCACTCAGCTCATTATAGTAGAAACAGTTCAGAGTTTGAGTCAGACTGACATGCACTGGGGGTCCCGGCATGGCCCCTCACTAGCTGTGTGACACTTCCCCTCCCCCAAACTCCTCTTTCCTTACTTGGGTATGATCTTGGACTTGCAGGGTTGTTCGGAAGATTAGGTTAAATGCTTTCAGCATAGGGCTGGATAAAAAGTAGACCTTTGAGGGCTTCCCTGGTGGCGCAGTGATTGCGAATCTGCCTGCCGATGCAGGGGACACGGGTTCGTGCCCCGGTCCGGGAAGATCCGACATGCTGCGTAGCGGCTGGGCCCGTGAGCCATGGCCGCTGAGCCTTCGCGTCCGGAACCTGTGCTCTGCAACGGGAGAGGCCACAACAGTGAGAGGCCCGCGTACCACAAAAAAAAAAAAAAAAGAGAGAGAGAGAGAGAGAGAAAGTAGACCTTTGATAGTGTTGGTTTCTTTTCCTTTCCTTCTACTGAGCCTGCAAGGAGAGAGAGGAAGGGAAGTTAGAGCTGTAAGGTTACAGCTGTCTCCACTCTCCTTTCCAGGACTTCTCTCCTTAGAAAGCCTAATTTTCATCCATGCAAGGCTGCGCTTCTCTGATGCTCCTCCCTAGGGAGCAACTTGAAACCAGCCTTACTGAGGGAGAGGGAAGAATAAGGGAAGAGGATGTTGACATATGCAAATCAGCACCCAGCCTCCTGCCAAATTAGTGTGACACCTGCTTGGGTAGAATTTTCCTTTTATCTCCTATCCGGAGCGGGCCAATTAATTTTTCAGGCTACCAGTTATCCCATAGATGACAGCTCTTCAGACCCTCAGTGAGAGCAGGGTCAACCTCCTTGGCTGCCACACAAACTTGGGATTTTGCCTTTGCCCTTTCTAGGGTCCCCAGGTAGGCTGAACGTCTCAGGGACATCTCTGTCTTGCCCTCAGCTTTTGCTTCGCTTCCCTCAACACTGACTTTGACCTTTCCTACTTTCTCTCCTTTAAGCCTCAGTCCCAGTGTGCAAAATGGGTTGGTTGGTTTTCCTACTTTTGGATCCAAGGAAAAGGAGGCACGAAACACATGGAGGGCAGAGCCAAAGAGGGCAGAAAAAGGGAAGCCTGGACAGGGGTGTTTCAAAAACAGTCTCAGACAGAGAATTCCCTGGCGGTCCAATGGTTGGGACTCTTTGCTTCCACTGCTCAGGGCATGGGTTCAATCCCTGGTTTGATTGGGGAATCCCTGGGGAACTGAGATCGCGCGGCCAAAAAAAAAAAAAAGAAACCTCAGACAGAGATAGTCACTTTGCCTCCATTCTCGCCACTTCCTTTAGTCCCTTTGCCTCCTGTCATCCTGTCATTTCATCCCTCCCATTCTATTTCCCACACATAGCTCGGACAACGTTCATTTACTCTGCTCCTGCCTCAAGGCTACCAGAGAAAACCACAGAACTGTGCTCATTGGCTCCAGGGTCTGATTTCCAGTCGTGGTCAGGCCTCCAATGTCCCTTGGTTATCTTTTTGTTTTTTTAAAAATCTATCTATCTATTTATTTATTTATTGGCTGCATTGGGTCTTTGTTGCTGTGCACAGGCTTTCTCTATTTGCAGTGAGCGGGGGCTAGTCTTTGTTGTGGTGCGTGGGCTTCTCATTGTCATGGCTTCTCTTGTTGTGGAGCACTGGCTCTAGGCGCTCAGGCTTCAATAGTTGTGTCATGTGGGCTCAGTAGTTGTGATGCATGGGCTTAGTTGCTCCGCGGCATGTGAGATCTTCCTGGGCCAGGGCATGAACCCGTGTCCCTTGCATTGGCAGGCAGATTCTTAACCACTGCACCACCAGGGAAGCCCCCTTGGTTATCTTTGTAATCATCCCCAGCCCTTGATCTCTTTCATTCTTCTGCTATGGGTATTTGGGCTTGTTTCCAGCTTCAGCTGTTACGAATAAGGCAACTATGGATATTCTCATACACTTCTTTTTGTGGACATGTATTTTTCTTTTTCCTGGGTAAATATCTAGGAGTGGAATTGTAGGTTATAGGGTAGGTGTATATGTGTATGTTTAACTTTATAAGAAAGTGCCAACAACTTTCCAAAATGGTGTACCAGTGGGGCCCTTATTAAAAAGCAAGATCCCTGTGCTCTGTGCTGGACTTACTGAATCAGAATATTCCAGGAATAAAGGAGAGACAGCTGTATTTTTAGAAAGCTCCTTCTGTAATTTTAATGCAGCTAGTTCATTAATTGGCATTTGGAAACCCCTGGACAGCACTAAGGATCTTTACTTTCTTGTTTTTCATTCCCTCCTCAGTAAATGTAATTCTGGCTTCCATGTTCACCATGTGTCATGCTTGTAAATAATGAAATAGTTGACTAACAGTGATTTAAGAAGTAAGAACATTTATTTATCTCATATAACAAGAAATCCAGAGGTAAGTAGCTTCAGGTTTGGGTAATTTCACCACTCAGTAATACCATCAAGGGTCCAGGCTTTGGAGAGTTCCCTGGTGGTCCAGTGGTTAGGATTCGGTGCTTTCACTGCTGTGGCCCTGGGTTCAATGCCTGGTTGGGGAACTAAGATCACACACACATACACACAGACAGAAACACACACACAAAGATCCAGGCTTTTCTCATTTGCCTTCCTCAGGGTGTTTGTTCCATTCTTGAGCTTGTCCCTTCCACAGTCCTAAGATGGCTGCCACAGCTCTGAACAGCATGAGCTCATATACAACTTTCAAGGCAGGAAAGGAAGGGGTTGAAGATATATATTGTATTGAAAAGGACAATCTTTTCCATAAGCTTCTAGGCTTATTCCCAAGTCCCTTTGCCCAGAACTAGGTCACTTGTCTATCCTTGGGTTTAAAGGAGTGCGGGAAGGTATACTGAGAAATTATCCAGCCTCCCCTTTAGTGGGAGGTAGTCCTTGTAAGTAGGGAAGGAGGGTGGGAAAATAGCTTTGGGGTAAATAATTAACAGTATCTCCCACAAGACCTCACTACAACTGCTCTTTTGGTCACCTTAATTGCTAGATCCAATGACTTCTCTCCAGTTTTCCTTGTACTTGACCTCTCTGTGATGTTCTACATTGCTGGCTCCCTCTTTCTTGAAACTCTTCTTTTGTTTTCTGCTACATCTCTCTACATCTCACTTCTCCTTGGACTCCTGTCCATTACCTTTCTCCTCTTTTTGGTTGGCATCACCCTGGGTTTTTAACCAGACCCTGTCTGGATACCTCTGAGCTTCTAAACCAAGCAATCCACCCTAACCATGTGACTAAGACCTAATGAGAGCTGTTTGTGGCCTACCCCTTGAATCTTTGTATTTGGCCATGGGCTTCCTTTCCCCCCTATAGTCGTGATTCTCCCTCTGCTATCTATCTCTGGCTCTTCTCTCCATTACAGAGCTATTGCTCTTGATAAGGTTCTTTACTTAAGGACAGAACTTTTTTTTAAGTTATTTATAACTTCCCATAGGGTAGGTCCTGGAACTGAAGGGCCCATTGTTTTCAAACACTCCTGGGGTTTTCAAATAGAAGTTGAATTGCTCCACAAAATTAAGACATGATGTATTTGGAGTCCCAGAGTTTAAAAGATCAAGGAGAGAGACACTAGAGTCAGTTGAGAGCTGGGTGATGGAAGAGTTGAGAAGGACCTTCAACTTATGGCTGCATAAGAGAATTTGGATAGACATGTCTAGACCTGATTTTTCAAGTGAAACCATGTAGGTTGTGACCCCTCTCTGTGACTGCACAAATTTTTATGTAAAACTTCTGAAGCTACCATGTAAGAGTTGTGACTTGATTTCAGACAGACATCAGTGAGGGGGCCAAGGTTTATGAGGCTGGCATTGTGGACAGCGCCACATCTGAGTCACACCCAGACTATTGAAGTCTCTCTCTGATCTCTTAGCCTCCGACCTGAAACTGCTTCCAGCCCACCCTCCATGTAGCTGTCAGAAAGATCTAAGACACAAACCTAGGTCATTTTCTTGTGGGATCTTACCCTGACCATGGATTGAACCCTGTGCCCTGTGTAGTGGGAACACAGTCTTAACCACTGGACCGCCAGGGAAGTCTGCTTTAATCTTTTTTAAAATTTATTTTTCTTTAATTATTTGGCTGCACTGGGTCTTAATTGCGGCTTGAGGGATCTTCGTTGCTGCTTGCGGGATCTTTAGTGGTGTGTGGAATTTTTAGTTGCAGCATGCGGGATCTTTTAGTTCTGGCATGCAGAATCTTTAGTTGCAGTATGCGACCTCTTAGTTGCGGCATGTGGGATTTAGTTCCCAGACCAGGGATTGAACTGGGACCCCTGCATTGGGAGCGTGGAGTCTTAGCCCCTGGACTACCAGGGAAGTCCCCTGCTTAAATCTTTTAATGACTCTCTAGTTAGTGTTTTTCAAACCTGGGGCTCATGGATCACTGTGGATGTATTCTCAGGGGTCTTCAGTACCCTTTAAGAAATGTATTATTTGGGACTTCCCTGGTGGTCCAGTGATTGAGAATCCGCCTTCCAATGCAGGGGACACGGGTTCAATCCCTGGTCAGGGAACTAAGATCCCATGTGCCACGGGCAACTAAGCCCACGTGCTCTAAAGCTTTCACACCGCAACTAGAGAGCCAGCATGCCACAACTACTGAGCCCTGTGCTGCAATGTAAGGTCCCGCATGCCGCAACGAAGATCCTGCATGCCACAACTGAGACCCGATGCAGCCAAATAAATGAATAAATATTAAAAAAAGAAATGTATTATTTAATTTCGGGATTAATTTTTTTAAATGTAAACATAGTCTGTAATACCCAGATGACTACCTTATAGCCAAACACTTTGAGATTTTAGTGTTGGTTTGCACTTGTATTTATTGATTGGGTTGGTGAGAAGTGATCTTCTGAAATGACAGCATTTAATTTTTTAAATAATTAATTAATTAATTAATTTGTCTGCGTTGGGTCTTCATTGCTGTGCGCGGGCTTTCTCTAGTTGTGGCGAGTGGGGGCTACTCTTCATTGCAGTGTGTGGGCTTCTCATTGCAGTGGCTTCTCTTGTTGTGGAGCATGGGCTCTAGGTGTGTGGGCTTCAGTAGTTGTGGCACACAGGCTCAGTAGTTGTGGCTCATGGGCTCTAGAGTGCAGGCTCAGTAGTTGTGGCGCACGGGCTTAGTTGCTCTGTAGCATGTGGGATCTTCCTGGACCAGGGCTCAAATCTATGTCCCCTGCATTGGCAGGCAGATTCTTAACCACTACGCCACCAGGGAAGTCCCCAGCATTTAATTTTTAATGCTGTAATTATTTTTATCTCATTGTTCAAAGATATATCCTCAGCACCCAGAACAGTGTCTGGCACATTGTAGGTATTCAGTAAAGATTTGTTGAATAAATGAATGAAGGAAGCATCTCAAACTGGTTTCTGATATCCTTGGGGATTCGCTACAGTTCGAGATCTCCTTAGCATGGCATGTGAGGCTCTTCACAATCAAGCTAGGAATACTCGACTGGTAATTTTACCAGACAGTCTGGGCAGGATGTGGAGGCGTAGTCCTTTTTAGAAAATAAAAAAGCAAAAGTATAAAGGATTTATGTACATTCTGACAGGGCAGACATGATATGCAAATTACTTGCAAATATAATGCAGATGGCATGCAACTCCTCATGCAAATGAGTGTCCTGTCTTTGGAAACAACTGCTGGAGCATTCACTAATTTGTCTGTGATACTGGCAGTAAATCTTTTAAGGGCTTAGGATGCAAGTTGCTTTGGTGGGGATGTGTGTATACTGGGGAGGAGGAGGTGGTGGGAGGAAGTCTCTTAAATGTCAGTGTGGTGCTTGCTGTAAGCCTGAAGCTTAGTATGAAGCTTAATACAGTATGCAGCTTAATATGAAGTTATTCTTCCATGATATTCCAAAGACTGGCTTTTTGGATTCGGCAGAGGGTGTGGGGGCAATGAAATGCAACTCCTTGTACCCTTTCAACTCTTTGGCAACCTCACATCTTCTGTCCCACCCATCTCACACTGCCCAAGCTCTGGTCTACTGGAGCAGAGAGTCAGAAATCCCTGGCCTCAGGTCCTCACCATGAGGACTGCAGAAGAGCCTATGATAAGAGCTCTTGTAAATCATGTCTGAGGGAGGTTAATGTGGTGGGAGGATGTGGTGTTCTGCATTTCCTAATCTCATGACAAGAAAAATTTAGCTGAATTTCGGCTAGACCTATTTGAAAAAGATGGTTGGTTACAAGAAGCATGGGGGCTTTCTGAGAAATATTGCTGCTTAATTTCAATGCCAATGATGCAGTATCTCACTAAGTTGGAAGCTTACTTGGAAATCTAAAGGAAAAAAATGTCAACTGTGATTTTTTTCATTATAAAACCTGTTCTTCCCTGTTCCTGATATAAAAGGAAATTTTTGGTTACACAGACTCTTCTACAATGATTATAACAATGTTGGGCAAATGAAATAAAAGAGCCTCTAGTAGATACACTTTGAAATAACTCAAAATCTGTTTTTTCTCTGACACTTTGCTTTGCAATCAGAACTGGGTTCAAATTCCCACCTCCCGGATACACAAACTTGGCAACTTACTCAACTTTTCTGAGGCTCAGTTTCCTCATCTGTAAAATAGGAATAATAGTAGAAACCTCATGAAGTTGCTAGCAGGGTTAAATGAGATAATGCATGTACTTAGCACAGTGCCTGGGTCACAGTAAGCATTCAGTAAAGTAGTTATTTGCAGTGGTCATCTGTGGATTTGCTGCCTCGAGTCCATTCACCCTGCATCTGCTATCTGTTCCACGTTCCCTTCTGGTGAAACATCATTCTCTCCTCAGTCCGTGTTGTTCTAGTGAAACTGACTCCACCCTCAGCACCAGGAGTAGAGCCCGTGACTTAGGTTTAAACCAATCAGACGATTCCATCCTCCAGGCCACAGTGATTGATTAAAAAATGGGGCCATACATGGAGTTACCATATGATCCAGCAATTCTACTCCTAGGTGTATACCCAAGGGAATTTAAAACAGGTCTTCAAATAAAAATTTGTATAGGAATGTTCATAGCAGCATTATTCATAACAATGAAAAATGGAAACAACCCAAATGTCCATAATGTGATGAGTGGATAAATAAAATGTTGGTATATTCATACAAGGGTAATATTATTCAGCCATAAAAAGGAATGAAGTACTAATTCATGCTACAACATGGATGAAACTTGAAAACATTGTGCTAAGTGAAAGAACACAGGCCATATGTTATATGATTCCATTTATATGAAATATGCAGAATAGGCAAAGCTACAGGGACGGAAAGTACACTAGTGACTGCCAGGGATTGGAGGAAGGGAGAATGGGGATGATTGCTAATGGGTCTGGGGTTTCTCTTTGAGGTGCTGAAAATGTTTTGGAATTAGATAGTGGTGATAATTGTACAACATTGTGAGTACGCTAAAAACTACTGAATTTCATACTTTAAAAGGATGAATTTTTAGTAAATGAATTATGTCAATTAAAAAAATACTAAACTTGGGACTTCCCTGGTGGTCCAGTGGTTAAGATTATGCCCTTCCACTGCTGGGAGTGCAGGTTCCATCCCTGGTTGGGGAAGTTCCTCATGCCGCGTGGTGCAGCCAAAAAACTGCCCCCCAAAACAAAAAACACTAAACTTAAAAAATAAGGGCACATGACTCAAGCAGGCCAATGAGAGCCAATAAGACTCAATCCAATTATTTAGAGCTATAAGGGTAGCAAACTAGTTTCCCTCTTGCAGGTCTCCAACTTGAGAGAATACAGGGTCTGAACGTGCTGACCTGTCTTGCTTTGTGTAGAGCCTGAGACTGAATTATCCCACCCAGGTGATAGTAGAGCCAAGCCATGGAAAGATCAAGACCTGGTTATACATTGGAGTTTGTCTGTGACCTTCCTGGTTTTAGGACTGAAAGTCCTGTGTCCCATGTTGGTCACCCTAGTTGGAGCTCTAAACCTACCTCTGCTTGACACTCAGGACTCTGCCTGTAGACTCTCCACGTACGTGAGTCAATACATTCCCTTTTTGTTTTAGCAAGTGTCATGGGTTGGGTTTTCCAGAGGCAGGAACTGAGACTGGGTTCAGGGTTCCAGATGTTCATAGGGAACAATACCTATGAAAGGCAGGAGGCAGAAGAAGATTGGGTGGAGGAAGAAGTCCTTCGCCAATCCAAGAGAGAGCTCTGGAACTAGTATTGCCCTTCAGAGAGTCCCACACTGAACCAAAATGGTGGGCCCACTATATGCTTCTTTGTTTCTTTTCACCTGCAAACTTATAGTCATCCTTCAAGTCTCAGTCTAAATGTTACCTTTCGGGGGGAGTCCTTTCCTGGAGCCATCAGTGTTGTTAAAGTCCCATGGCATTTAGAGCATATGTAGCAATCTGATTAACTAGTAATTGTTTTTTTGTTTTATGTTGTCTTCCTCGCAGTCTTCTAGCTTCATGAAGGAAGGGACTGTTCTGGCTAGCTATTTCTAGGTAACAAACTACCCCAAACCTTAGTGGCCTAAAGCAGAGGTTGGCATAGCAGGACCCATGTGCCACATCCAGCCTACCACCTGTTTTTTTGGTTGTTGTTTTTAAATTAATTAATTAATTTATTTATTTTTGGCTGCACTGGGTCTTCGTTGCTGCGTGGGTTTTCTGTAGTTGCGGCGAGTGGGGGCTACTCTTTGTTGCGATGCGCAGGCTTCTCATTGCGGTGGCTTCTCTTGTTGCGGAACACGGGCTCTAGGCACGTGGGCTTCAGTAGTTGTGGCACACGGGCTTCAGTAGTTGCGGCTCACAGGCTCTAGAATGCAGGCTCAGTAGTTGTGGTGCACAACTACTGAGTTGTGGGCTTAGTTGCTTTGCGGCATGTGGGATCCTCCTGGACCAGGGCTCGAACCCGTGTCCTCTGCATTGGCAGGTGGCTTCTTAACCACTGCACCACACCTGTTTTTATATAACTGAAAAATTAAGAACTTTTTTCACATTTTTAAGCGGTTGTAAAAGAAACCCCCTAAACAAGAACAATATGTGACAGAGTTGGTACGTGGCCCACAAAGCCTAAAGTATTTACTATCTGGCCCTTTATAGAAGAGGTTTGCCAAAACAACCATTCTGTTACATCGCATGATTTTGTGCAACAGGACTTCAGAAAGGGTTTGGTTGGATGATTCTTCTGCTCTATGTGATATTGACTGGCACCGCTCATCGGCACTCAGCTAGAAATTGGTCTGGTCTAGAGGGTCCAAGAAGGCTTCACTCATATGTCTGGTACCTTGGCAAGTCAGCTGGAAGCCTGGGCTCACCTGGGCCCCTTTCCGTACTGTCCCTCCCTCAGAGTGATTGGACTTATGAAAGAGTGGCTCAGGTATCCAAAAAACCAAAATGGAAACTCTGAAAGATGGGGCTTATAATTGAAGAGTGTCACTTCTTCTGTACTCCATTGGTCAAAGCAGTCACAGGCCAACCCAGATTCAAAGGGAGGGGAAATATAACCCACCTCTGAATGACAGGAGTGCAAAAAAGTTGAGGCTTTCTTTAATTTACTTGAGGACTAAGTCAGCTCACTCACCATATATTGCCAGCTCTTAGCATACCAACCACCTGGCTTATGAACTCAATAAATTTGTTAACTAATGGATATACTCTGGTAGATAAAAGCTGACCTATTTGTAATATGAAAATATTAGATTTGCAGCTAGATCAAAGCTGAGGTCTAACTGGACTCTCAGAAGCACTCCATTCCACATGTTCCATGGGTCATCTCTACCATGCCGCATCTCTCAGAGTATTTGAACTTCAGTTTCCTTTTTGGTTAATGAGGGACAATGTATCCTGCATCTCACAGGATTCCTATGAGAATTAAATGGTATAATGAATGCAAGAAAGTGATATAAACTGTAAAGTTCTGTTTAACATTAGGTTGTCATTATTATCGTTGTTCCCCAGGATGAGGAGTGGACAAGGCCAGAGCCCCTAGATCCCCAGCCCTGGAGAAGGACCCCTTAACCTTACCCCACTCTTCAGCTCTGCCAGTTCCTGAGGAACACACATTAGGAGGGTTCCCATGGCTGTGCAGTCCAGTTCTAGCCAGGGAAGATTTATTTCCCCACAGTGGCTCTAATGATGGTTCGATGGGTCTCATAATTCCATAATGATCTTGGTGCCAATGCCTCCCACCCTGGGCGTCTCTGCAGAGGCTGTGGGGAAATGGGAAGCCACACTAGGTAAACAAATAAGAATGATTAGTTGCATGTGACCAGCCCCTTGACACCTGAGCTGGCCTGTTGTGTGCTCCAACATATGGACTAATAAAGACACTGCTGAGAAAAACCACATTCAACTTGTCACTCTAACCCGGCTCAGAAAATGCAGTATTCTTTTCCCCAGAAGAACCCCCTTGAAACCCTCTGTCCCAGAGACACTGCCATACCTTTTGTTTTTTTGTGTCTCATTTTTGACTGGAAGGAGGATTTGTCTGCCTTAGTAATACCTCTTCTAACCTTTCTGCAAAAGCTCCTATAGAGTCTGGGCATGATGTATAATATGTGTGTAATATGTGTACGTCTGAGAGTGGGATAATTACTTAGAATATAAGTAGGGATATAAAGCCGGATCCCCTGTGTGAGTCTATAAGTACCCACATGTGTATATGTGTGTGAGTTAACTTTGCCCAGCTTCTAGCACAACATCTGTGTAGCCAACAGGCATGGAAAAGAATAGTAATAACTGAGAACTATTCAGCACTTACTGTGCCAGGCACCGGGCTGAATGCTTTATATATATTATCCCATTTAATCTCCATAACAATTACTGAGGTGAGTACTAATATTATCTCCTTTTTACAAATAAGGAAACACACCTCTAACATTGCTTAAAGTTAAAGCAACTTGCTTAGCTAGTGAGGGGCAGTCACGACTTAAAACGTCTGTCCAATTTCAAAGCCTGTTCTTACACTGCTCTACAACCCCAATTCTAGGCTCTCTGCTGACAACGATATTGGATTTGATGATCCAACGTCCTGTGACGTGCCACATGGCAAGCCTTATTCTCCACATGTGATCTCCCAAAGCTTTGGTGCTTGGGGACCTTTATTAGGGACAATGTCAGAGGAGAGAAGGGTTCAACCAATAGAGTACGGCAGAAATAATGCTACGTGACTTCTGAGGCTAGATCGTAAAAATACCATGCACCTTAATGCTTGGTTCTCTTGGGATGCTCATTCTTGGAAACCAGCCACTAAGTTGTGAGGAGGCCAAGCAGATCCTGGGAGAGGCCACTTGTCAGTGTCTTGGCTGACAGCCCCAGCTGAGGTCCCAACTGACAGCCAGAGGCAACTGCCAGCCATGTGAGTGAGAACCATGCCTTAGTTGAGCCACGCCAGTGGACAGTGCATAGAGCAGAGTCTATTCTTCCCTGCCAAGCCCTGCCCAAATTGCTAAATAAATGACTGTGGATGCTTTGTTATGCGGCTGTAGCTGTCTGCTCTGTGTGTGTGTTCCTGTGATTCAGTGCCTTTGTGGGTGCCCATAGGCAGTACATTTGTGTCAAATGTCTGTGTACATGAGTAGGTGTGTGGTTGAAGGTGTTTCTGGAGACAGAATCATGGTTCTTGGGGTTTAGCTTTGGCCTCAGTGGGAGCTGTTTGGTGAGAACCCTTTGAATTTTTTTTTTTTTTTCGGTATGCGGGCCTGTCACTGTTGTCGCCTCTCCCGTTGCGGAGCACAGGCTCCGGACGCGCAGGCTCAGCGGCCATGGCTCACGGGCCCAGCCGCTCCGCGGCATGTGCGATCTTCCCGGACCGGGGCACGAACCTGTGTCCCCTACATCGGCAGGTGGACTCGCAACCACTGCACCACCAGGGAAGCCCAACCCTTTGAATCTTGTCTGTCTTCTGAGTCTCTTCTTTTGTGTGCTTTCCCTTTGAACCAGAGAGGCCTGTTTAGCTGAAAGCAAGTGCAGCTTAAATTTACTTACCTTTTTCTGGCCAAAACCCCCTGGAGATGCCAAAGCCTTCTAGCAGGTGGGAGGCTGCCATCCAGAGGCCTCACATCCCTTTCTCAGGGGCTGAAAACACTGTTTTTAAAATTCTCCTTTTCTGCTACTGAGGCCTTCAGAAATGCACCTGAGCAAAGCACAGACACTGGGGTCGTTGATGTCTCCTGGGTTAGAGAGACCTAGAATTCCTGACTGGCACCAAGGAAGCTGCTGATGGGCTCAAGTGTGCCCAGTCCCAGGGCAGAGGTCATCTCATCTTTGCCCTGCCTTAGCTGCTGCCACCTACTCCATCTGAGTGCAGCACAGGTAGTAGAGGACCCTGGTTCAGACGGCCAGTTCCTCTTGGTCTCCTCGGCAGTGCCCCTCAGCTTTTATTTTTTTTTGCGGTACGCGGGCTTCTCACTGTTGTGACCTCTCCCGTTGCGGAGCACAGGCTCCGGAAGCGCAGGCTCAGCAGCCATGGCTCACGGGCCCAGCCACTCCGTGGCATGTGGGATCTTCCTGGACCGGGGCACGAACCTGTGTCCCCGGCATCGGCAGGCGGACTCTCAACCACTGCGCCACCAGGGAAGCCCCTCCCCTCAGCTTCTTGCTTCTTCCATGCTGGCAGCTCGATTTAGCTTTTCTGGGAACGCAGAGAGCTCTCTCTAGCTTCACAGTCCTGCCCTTGCACTGACTCTCAGCCTCTCAGGACCTCTAAAGCACTGTTTCTAACAGAGCTTTTAGCGGTGATGGAAATGTTTCATAATCTGCACTGTCTAATATGGTAGACATTAGCCACATGTGGCTCTTGAGCACTTGAAATGTGACTGGTGTGACTAAGGAACTGAGCTTAAAATTTTATTTAATTTTAATTAATTTCAATCTAAATACTGCATGTGGCTATTGGCTACTGTGTTGGACAGCACAGCTCTGAAGAGTTCAGAGAGAAGAGTTTTTCTTTTATTTGTAAAATGGGGATAAAAATTGGCCCCATCTGCCTCATAGGGCTGTCTGAAGCAAACAAGATGATGAATGTGAAAAAGTTTTATTCACATAAGGGATCTGGAAAGATAGACAGAAGTGTGAACTTATAGCTTTTTGTTAAAATTTCTGTTTTATGGCCCTTGCTGGACTGTGTTGATTTGATCTGTTTACATTTCTGTGTCTCTCATCTGACTCTGAGCTCTTTAAGGGTAAGAACAGGTGGGATAGTATCAGAGATGTATCCTCACCGCATGTAGCACAGTACTCATGTTCAAGTAAATAAAATGTCTGGAGTTCAGAAGTGATTCCTGGCAGCAGGATTTAAAGTGTATGGTGAGGAACTTCCCTGGTGGCGCAGTGGTTAAGACTCTCCATGCTCCCAATGCAGGGGGCCCGGGTTCGATCCCTGGCCAGGGAACTAGATCCCACATGCACGTCGCAACTAAGAGTTTGTATGCCACAGCTAAGGAGCCCTCCTGCTGCAACTAAGACCTGCTGCAACCAAATAAATTAATTAAATAAATTAAAAAAAATAAAGTGTATGGTGAGAGCTGGGATTGGGGGGTACACACAGAGGAGGGGGCAGGACAATGGGGTGGTGAGACAGAGAGCTAGGGCTCCGGCTCCCCACACTCAACATTCTAGGGCCATCCAGAGAGAGCAGGGAGCCAATTCCTGATGTCAGGAATGCTTTCACACAACTGGGTATCAGGCTTGTCAGAGATTAATTGGGAAAGTTTGATCAGAGGAGAAATGATCTATCCACACATTTTGCTTGTTGAGGTAGGCCAGATCGATCATATAAATCTCTGCCTAGCCAGGGCTCTGGGGGTGGGTGCTGCTGTGGTTTCCTTTAATTGATGGTGGCAAGGTTGAAGGTGGTTCCCCAGGCTCTTTACCTTTCCAAGGTTTTGCTCTTCTGGGGAGTGAAAGAGGGAACTTGGAAGCTCTCCAACAGAGTTGTAAGGGACAGAAGGCTTTTTAGTTGTTGTTTACTTATTGAAAAGGAAATTTAAAACTTATTTCTGCTCAATTCCAAGAGTAATACAGGGAAACAGAGAAGAGACCAACGTAATCCCACCACCCAATCTGATCCTTGGATTTCAAACTTTCCACCTTTACAGTGGTCCTCCTTGTTTGGGGGCCACAAGAGTAGAGGCAATCTGCTTAGGCCCAGCCCTGCACTCTGATTTTAGCAGCTCAATAGGCTTGAGCTTGGAGCTAGTTGCCCTGGGAAGGGGTTCTCAATCAGGGCTTTTAGAGGTTTGGGGATTGGGGGGATACAGAATTTTCCTTCTGCACATATTTGAGCTGGTTAGATCTGTCCCAAGAAGGAAGCCAGGCTCCTGTGAGTGTTGGCAGCTCTGTGTCCAGCTGGACTCTTCTCTTGGCTCATGCATTTAAGTATGAATTCTGAGATTTGAGTTATTCTATTTTTAAGCATCTTACTCTTGTAGTACTTTATTAATATCTTTTTTATAACTTGTGTCAGGCTCAGTTGTAATTTATATGTTCACTATGCAATGTACCACTGATGCAGTAAATACTTGTTGAACATTTATTATCTGTCCTCGTGGTACTAGGCAGTGACACAAACTAGAATTATTCCTGGGCCCAGCTATTCTCACCAGCCTCCTGGGTGTTCCATGGGAAAAGTGAGCTGTTCCCTGTCCTTTCCCACCCAGTCCCAGAGAAGTATCTTATGTAGGTTTTTCTAATAAAGTGGCACTACTCACTGAAGCCTAGGGGCTTGTTCTCTCTTCCCAGGCTACTAACCAAAGTTTGTTCATGGCTGTGAAGTCAATCTTCCATCTGCTTGAAGTAAACATAATCAAGAAAGTAGATTAACTGCTAGAAGCTCACATAATACATGGAAAAGGGAAAGGAACTAAACAGATAGGTTGATTGTTTGCTCTTATTGTTTAGATTATCCTTTCTCTGACTTAAATTCCCAGTTATAGCACTTTCAGACTGTATGAACTTGTATGTCTTTCAACCTCTTTGAGCCACAGCTTCCCCATCTATAAAAAGGGGGTGACAGCTCTGATCTTAAGAAGTTATGAGGGGCTTCCCTGGTGGCGCAGTGGTTAAGAATCTGCCTGTCAATGCAGGGGACACGGGTTCGAGCCCTGGTCCAGGAAGATCCCACATGCCGCAGAGCAACTAAGCCCGTGCACCACAACAACTGAGCCTGCGCCCTAGAGCCCGCGAGCCACAACTACTGAAGGCCGCACGCCTAGAGCCCATGCTCCACAACGAGAGAAGCCATCGCAATGAGAAGCCTGTGCACTGCAACGAAGAGTAGCCCCCACTCGCCGCAACTAGAGAAAGCCCGCCTTCAGCAACAAAGATCCAACGCAGCCAAAAAAAAAAAAAAAAGAAGTTATAAGAAGTAAATATAATGTATACACAACACCTGGCATATATAAATAAGATATTCAGTGGTAGAACGGAATTAGAGCTGATGGTGACTTTTATTTTTAAAATAATTAGTCGTTTTCAATTCACACATTACATAAGTATATAAAGTAGGTGACTTGCTGGTGTCCTACTCTGCATAAATTTTCTAAGGACTGTTTATTGCTTCAGACTTCTTACTGCTTTATCCCAATTGAATCACACCAGTTTGATTTTTTACTCCCTACCACCTCTGGTTTCTTTTTGGCTATACTATGCGGCTTGTGGGAATCTTAGTTTCTCAACCAGGAATTGAACCCACGTACCCTGCAGTGGAAGCCCGGAGTCTTAACCCCTGGACCACCAGGGCAGTCTCACCTTTGACTTCTTTCTGATGATCATTCCGCTAGAAAGAAGTTAAGCTCTGGTTTAGGAGCAAAACTAGGCCCGCGGGTACCTCACGCTGGCGGAGGGATACTGGGGTAAATAAGTTCCAGGAGGTTTGCTCTCAGATAGACGCTAGGGGGCGGGACTTAACAGAAGCCGGGAGGGGTGGGGCTGACAACTCAGAGTGCGGGAAAGGGAGTGAGGCGGCCGTACGCTGTCCAGGAGACGACAGTTGGGCGAGGAGGCGAGTGACATAACAGCCGCGCGCTCACGGCTTCTGACGGTGGCCGCTGCGTCTGCGTACAGGGAGCTGGTTGCCGCTGCGGCCGCCTGGAATTGTGGGGGTTGTGTCTGCCCCTCGGCTGCCGGGCGGGAAGCCGAAGGTAGGGGCGGTGAGGGCTGCCCGGCCCTGGGCCTGGGCTTGGGGCTCAGGGCGCTGCCCGGGTCTCCTCCTGCCAGAGGCCCCGGCGCCTTCCCGGCACTGTTGTGGGGTCCCTACATATCGCCCGCCCCAGTGTCTGCGAAGCGGGACGTACAAGGGGACTCTGGGCTCCTCACTGGTTTCCTCAGACCTGGCCTCTCAGCCCAAGGCTGCCTTCCCTACTTCTCCCTCTCAAAACGTCTCCCGTAACCCTGTTTAAAGGCCAGGAGATGAGGCAGTGGGCCTCCGAGACGGGCTTTTGGCTTCGCATCTGTTTTAGTTCCCTTCCCTGTTCCCTTTTCCCGGCCTCAGTTTCTGCATTTGTCCAGCTGCTCCAGTGTTGACATTCTGGTGTCTCTTCACCATGTGGAATTGAGCCCTACCCGCGTCGTATTTCCACTCCTGTCTTGTGTTATCCTTTGCCCTGGTAGATGAAATACTTGCCTTTAAAGTAGGGGTTAGAGACTTGGGTGTGTTTCAGATCACCCAGAAGGTTGTGCATATCCCTGGGTTTTACTTACAGGAATTTCAGGTAAAGTGGGGCATGGGCACCTGCAATCCTTCCCAGGTGGTTCTGATTTAGGTGGTCCGGAAATCCTCGCTTTGAAATTCTCTGGCAAAGAAGGCAGGAGAAAATCATTTGAAATATGAGCCCCATGTGGGAAAAACAAGGAGTCAGGAAATGCTCAACACCTAAGAGGCCAGTGGGGGTTTCCTTTGCACTAGAGGAGCTAGAGGGCTGTTTGATGCCTTAAAAAATAATAATAATTTAAAAAATATGATTCATATGTAAGATCAATTTTCTAATATTTTCAAATGCTTGGCCTCGATTCAAGTCCAGCTGGCTTTCCGGCCTAAATAAAACAAAACAAAAAGGCAAACTGCTTTGGGGGATTGAGGGGGTTAGATTAAACCCAGACTAGGTAGGCAGGTAAGGAATGAATCCTCCATGTTTGCTAAGAGAAGAAATTGATTTTTATAAACACAGTGTTTGTTTTGACAGTGTGAAAGATGTGTTTTGTATCTGTGTGTGTTTTTAGCTCCCAACCTACCCAAGCTCTTTTCTTTTATGATAAAACTAGCCAGATTTGGAGATTGGATAGGATTTTGATGGGAGTCAGGACATGAGGATATTAGGATTGATGTTTGTTCAAAATGGATCAGGACTTGGTCTGTGGCTTCAGTTGAGAACATGGACCTTGGGTTTTAAAGGTGTTGCCACACCAGATTTATTTTTACCTTTCTTTTGGGTGTTTGGTGAATTTTATCAGCTAATTAATACATGTGCTGTTCTGATGAAATTGGCAACAGAAAAGACTTATTGCTCCCATTTTACAGACGATGGGAATGGGGAGTATGTTAGTAGGGATGTGGTAGCTCAGGAATGAGAAATTGCCTTGTCCTCTGATTCCTGCTTTCTTCACCTTTCCTACTGTCTTTGAATAGGAGCTATTCTCTGCAGAGGCCAATTTTGAGCCCTGGTGTGTTTCATTGACAGGAGAAAAGGATAATGAAGTGAAACTGAAAGTTAAAAAAAAGGGTTTGAAATGAACATGCCAGAACTTAATTCTCACTGAGTCTTGTTCTCCTTTAGAATGGTAATGTGTAGGTGCAAGTGGACGGGGTTGTGGGTGGCATCACTTAAGTGATATGGCCTTTGTTTTTTGTTTTTGTTTTTTTTGGCTGCACCACCCGGCATATGGGATTTTAGTTTCCTGACCAGGGATCGAACCTGTGTCCCCTGCATTGGAAGTGGAGTCTTAAACACTGGACTGCCAGGGAATTCCCATATAAAAAAAATTTTTTTTTGATATGGCCTTTGTACAAAGTAGTTTTGAAAATCCAACTCTGACGGAGACATTTTTGAACCATATGAGAGATCAGTTTCATTAATACATGATACCATACTTTTTTTTTTTTAAACCCCAAATGGCATGGGTAAGCAGTCTTGTCCCTTGACTTCAGATGAATTAACAGTTCATTTGAAGTGGACCTAGTGGTGAACGTGAGTTTTTTTTTTTTTTGGCCACACGGCGTGGCTTGTGGGGTCTTAGTTCCCCTACCAGGGATTGCACCCGGGCCCTCGGCAGTGAAAGGGCAGAGTCCTAACCACTGGACTGCCAGGGAATTCCCTGAACATGAGTTTTTTTAAAAAAAAATTTATTTATTTATTTTTGGCTGCGTTGGGTCTTCGTTGCTGCGCGCCGGCTTTCTCTAGTTGCGGCGAGCGGGGGCTACTCTTCGTTGCAGTGTGCGGGCTTCTCGCTGTGGTGGTGGCTTCTCTTGTTGTGGAGCACGGGCTCTAGGCGTGCGGGCCTCAGTAGTTGTGGCGCACAGGCTCAGTAATTGCGGTGTGTGGGCTCTAGAGCGCAGGCTCAGTAGTTGTGGTGCACGGGCTTAGTTGCTCCATGGCATGTGGGATCTTCTCGGACTGGGACTCGAACCCGTGTCCCCTGTATTGGCAGGTGGATTCTTAACCACTGCGCCACCAGGCAAGCCCCTGAACATGAGTTTTGATTCTGAATCTATTTCTTATTAGCCATATGACCTTGGACAAGTTATTTCACCTCGTAGGGTTGGTTTTTCCAATGGATAAAAATGGGAATAATATTTTAAAGAGTGGTTAAATGAGGTAGTAATATGAAAGCTCTTGGGACATAGGAATGCAATAACTGTTTTCACCCTCAAAGAATGAAGATTTGCTATAAATGAGAATATTCAAAAAGACAGGAGCGTTTGTAAAGGCAAGTTGTGCCTTTTTCCATATAGGTGGATGCCTTCTAATTGTTATTTCATTTATGTTTGTGGATTCATGCTCAGACCTTCTCATCCTGCCTCCTGTCTTTTTCTTCATTCATTTTTTTTAACATCTTTATTGGAGTATAATTGCTTTATTTTACAATGTTGTGTTAGTTTCTGCTGTATAACAAAGTGAATCAGTTATATGTATACATATATCCCCATATCCCCTCCCTCTTGTGTCTCCCTCCCACCCTCCCTATCCCACCCCTCTAGGTGGTCACAGAGCATAGAACTGATCTCCCTGTGCTATGCGGCTGTTTCCCACTAGCTGTTTTACATTTGGTAGTGTATATATGTCCATGCCACTCTCTCACTTCGTCCCAGCTTACCCTTGCCCATGTCCTCAAGTCCATTCTGTATGTCTCCGTCTTTCTTCCTGTCCTGCCCCTAGGTTCTTCAGAACCATTTTTTCTTTTAAGATTTCATATATGTGTTAGCATATGGTATTCTTTTTTCTTTTCTTTTCTTTTTTTTTTATGGGGTGTAGATATTCTTACACCCGTTTTATAGTTTAGGAAATGTAGAGCCAGGGAGTGGTCTCAGTTAATGGTACTCATGATAGGGTTTTTTTTTTTTTTGAATTTTATTTATTTTTTTATACAGCAGGTTCTTATTAGTCATCCATTTTATACACATCAGTGTATACATGTCAATCCCAATCTCCCAGTTCGGTATTTGTTTTTCTCTTTCTGACTTCACTCTTTATAACAGACTCTGGGTCCATCCACCTCACTACAGATAACTCAATTTCGTTTCTTTTTATGGCTGAGTAACATTCCATTGTATACATGTGCCACATCTTCTTTATCCATTCATCTGTTGATGGACACTTAGGTTGCTTCCATGTCCTGGCTATTGTAAATAGAGCTGCGATGAACATTGTGGTACATGACTCTTTTTTTTTTTTTTGCGGTACACAGGCCTCTCACTGTTGTGGCCTCTCCCGTTGCGGTGTGCAGGCTCTGGATGCGCAGGCTCAGGGGCCATGGCTCACGGGCTCAGCTGCTCTGCGGCATGTGGGATCTTCCCGGACCAGGGCACGAACCCACGTCCCCTGCATCGGCAGGCAGACTCTCAACCACTGCGCCACCAGGGAAGCCCACATGACTCTTTTTGAATTATGGTTTTCTCAGGGTATATGCCCAGTAGTGGGATTGCTGGGTTGTATGGTAGTTCTATTTTTCATTCATTTTCTATCCTTTCCTGAGTGAAGCTGTGCTGTGGAGGCCATCTGCCAGTTTCTTGGAGTAAGCCTCTTTTCAGGAAAGCTAATCTGAACATTCTTACAATGCCAGCCCCTTGGTTGTGGATTGCTGGGGATTTTTCTCTGGGGCCTCAGCTGGTGCTTAGATCACGCTCTGTAGCACAGGAATCTCTAATGCCTGGATTTGGTGTCAATTTGGAGACCTGTCCTTGTGGAGCTAATCTTTTCTCTTTCTGAGCAAGGATGAATGCTTTATCCTTCTCTGAGTCGGCTTTAAGCTGCAAGCCTTAGTCTTCCATAACATAGAGCTTCTTATTTTAATTATAAGGAAGGAATATCCTGCCCTTTTCTTTTCTTTATTTACTTTCACCAAGGGTTTTACGGCTGAGTAGGGGAGGATAGCCTGTTGTCATTCAGGTGGGGCTGTCGGTAACCCCTGATTACTAGCTTCAACAGTAATTGAGTTTGTCTTTGGGATAAAAACCTCATAAAAGAGTCAGGCTGCTCAGGACACATGTGAAGAACCTGTCAGAATTTTCCTGATTTGTGAAGAGTTTACACCTGAAAACTTGTGTAAACCTGTAAACGTCCTCACTTGTGCAATTTTCTACCTTGGAGATAGTGAGAATCCAGGAGCAACTGAACTATGTTTAGCCCAGACTGATAGACAAGGGTGTGGTTATGATGGCTGGCCATGTCTGCCTTCATTCTCCTAATAGTGTCCTAGGCACTATTTGAGGCATTGAGAAGTGACTTAGTCAATTATGGGCTGCTATAACAGAATACTATAGATTGGGTGGTTTAAATAACAGTTATTTTCCACAGTTCTGGAGGCCGGAAGTGCAAGATTAGGGTGCCAGTATGACGAGATTCTTGAGGAAACTGGGTTGTCCCTTTGGACATCTAATCAAGTGTTTCTCAACCTTTTTTCATTAGCACCTTTTGAGACATTTTTTTCCCTAATTGCCCCCCTGCCTCCAGTCAGTGGAATTTTAATACCACAGATGTACTGTGTATCTGTTTATGTACTGTGGCTCTTTGGAGGGCCACAAACTGTTGTAATATCTAAGATTTTTTCTTCCCCAAGAATCAGTTTTCACCCGTTTGGGGGTGATTTTGCCCTCATTGAGAATGCATGGTCTTATCCTATATTGTCTCACTAATACAATCAAGGCTTGTTTTCTATCTAGAAATTCCAGCTGTTAACAATAAGCTTTTTCAACACCTCAAACACCAAACTAGTGAAAGCAGGATAATATTATCTCATTCAGTCCTCACATCAACCTTGTAAGATAGTTGGTATTATCCCCATTTTACAGATGAAGTAACTGAAGCTTAGTGAGGTTAAGTGATTTGGTCAAGGTCAAAAAGTTTGGTGTAGTCAGTCTTTAAATCCAGTTCTGATTCTAGAGCTGTTTTTGTTGACTCTGCTGCCCATCCCCACTCCTCAGGAGTCTGCAATCATCAGCAGGATAATCAGCCATTCAACTTATTTTCTCAAGGCCCTACTAGGTGCCAAGCCCAATGAAAAATGTTGTGAAAAGAGAGTTCCTGCTGTTGAAGAGGTCACTGAGTAATGTCTTACATGTTGCAGATGCCTTAGGGATAGTGCCTTTGTTACCCTCTTCTGTTTGGGCCTCTTATGAGATGGCTGGCTCTAGCTAATGGCTGTCATGCAAAGATTGGAGCTAGCTGGCTTTTAGGAGGGTCAGAGCTGTGGATTTGTCCTTACTAGTTCCATTTTCCAACCAGCAGAGCTGTTTCTAATCACTGAGCATGTTATGTACAGGGTATAAACAAATGGGTGTAGCAGGCCCAGTAAACTCATTGGCCATTAGATGTTTGTAATCATGAGGATTAGTAAGAATGATGTTTATTTTTTTGCTTATTGATGTTCTTAATAATTCAGAGCAGAAGTTGTTTGTCCCTTTCTGAAGTTATTCTATACTGTCTGCCTCAAAGCCTAATGATGTTAAGAGATTCGGAAAGAAATGGAATATGGGTGGAGGTAGGAGGGATATTTTTACTTGGACTTCTCCAAAGAGGCAGGAATTGAATTTATTCTTTACATTTGCTTCTCTGGTGCCTCCTTGGCCTTGCTCACAGCTGAGCCCAGGTGTTCCTGGTCTAGAAATTGGAGCCTTTGGGTAGTGTCTGATGTTTAGCCCATGTCACATGTCATATTTACACAGAAATGGGAAGGGGTATATTTATGAGGTCTGCTTGCTGGCTGTCTTGACTGAAAGCATTCTTTTTTTTTTTTAAATTTTTTTAATTTTATTTTTTTATATAGCAGGTTCTTATTAGTTATCGATTTTATACATATTACTGTATATATGTCAATCCCAATCTCCCAATTCATCCCACCACCACCACCCCCACGCCACGTTCCCCCCTTGGTGTCCATACGTTTGTTCTCTACATCTGTGTCTCTATTTCTGCCCTGCAAACCAGTTCATCTGTACCATTTTTCTAGGTTCCACACATATACATTAACATACGATATTTGCTTTTCCCTTTATGACTTACTTCACTCTGTATGACAGTCTGTAGATCCATCCATGTCTCTATAAATGACCCAATTTCATTCCTTCTTTATGGCTGAGTAATATTCCATTGTATATATGTACCACATCTTCTTAATCCATTCGTCTGTTGATGGCCATTTAGGTTGCTTCCATGACCTGGCTAGTGTAAATAGTGCTGCAGTGAACATTGGGGTGCATGTGTCTTTTTGAATTATGGTTTTCTCTGGGTATATGCTCAGTAGTGGGATTGCTGGGTCATATGGTAGTTCTATTTTTAGTTTTTTAAGGAACCTCCATACTGTTTTCCATAGTGGCTATATCAGTTTACATTCCCACCAGCAGTGCAAGTGGGTTCCTTTTTCTCCACACCCTCTCCAGCATTTGTTGTTTGTAGATTTTCTGATGATGCCCATTCTAACTGGTGTGAGGTGATACCTCATTGTAGTTTTGATTTGCATTTCTCTAATTATTAGTGATGTTGAGCGGCTTTTCATGTGCTTCTTGGCCATCTGTATGTCTTCTTTGGAGAAATGTCTATTTAGGTCTTCTGCCCATTTTTTGATTGGGTTGTTTGTTTTTTAATATTGAGCTGCATGAGCTGTTTATATATTTTGGAGATTAATCCTTTGTCCGTTGATTCGTTTGCAAATATTTTCTCCCATTCTGAGGGTTGTCTTTTTGTCTTGTTTGTAGTTTCCTTTGCTTTGCAAAAGCTTTTAAGTTTCATTAGGTCCAATTTGTTTATTTTTGTTTTTATTTCCATTACTCTAGGAAGTGGATCAAAAGAGATCTTGCTGTGATTTATGTCAAAGAGTGTTCTTCTTATGTTTTCCTCTAAGAGTTTTATAGTGTCTGATCTTAAATTTAGGTCTTTAACCCATTTTGAGTTTATTTTTGTATATGGGGTTCGGGAGTGTTTTAATTTCATTCTTTTACATGTAACTGTCCAGTTTTCCCAGCACCACTTATTGAAGAGGCTGTCTTTTCTCCATTGTATATCCTTGCCTCCTTTGTCATAGATTAGTTGACCATAGGTGCTTGGGTTTACCTCTGGGATTTCTATCCTGTTCCACTGGTCTGTATTTCTGTTATTGTGCCAGTACCATACTGTCTTGATTACTGTAGCTATCTAGTATAGTCTGAAGTCAGGGAGTCTCATTCCTGCAGCTCCGTTTTTTTTCCCTCAAGACTGCTTTGGCTAGTCTGGGTCTTTTGTGTCTCCATACAAATTTTAAGATTTTTTTGTTCTAGTTCTGTAAGAAATGCCATTGGTAATTCTATAGGGATTGCATTGAATCTGTAGATTGCTTTGGGTAGTATAGTCATTTTCACAATATTGATTCTTCTAATCCAAGAACATGGTATATCTCTCCATCTGTTTGTATCATCTTTAATTTCTTTCATCAGTGTCTTATAGTTTTCTGCATACAGGTCTTTTGTCTCCCTAGGTAGGTTTATTCCTAGGTATTTTATTCTTTTTTTTGCAATGGTAAATGGGAGTGTTTTCTTAATTTCTCTTTCAGATTTTTCATCATTAATGTACAGGAATGCAAGAATTTCTGTGCATTAATTTTGTATCCTGCAACTTTACTAAATTCATTGATTAGCTGTAGTAGTTTTCTGGTGGCATCTTTAGGATTCTCTATGTATAGTATCATGTCATCTGCAAACAGTGACAGTTTTACTTCTTCTTTTCTGACTTGGATTCCTTTTATTTCTTTTTCTTCTCTGATTGCCATGGCTAGGACTTCCAGGACTATGTTGAATAATAGTGGCGAGAGTGGACATCCTTGTCTTGTTAGAGGAAATGCTTTCAGTTTTTCACCATTGAGAATGATGTTTGCTGTGGTTTTTTCATATATGGCCTTTATTATGTTGAGGTAGGTTCCCTCTATGCTCACTTTCTGGCGAGTTTTTAATCATAAATGGTGTTGAATTTTGTCAAAAGCTTTTTCTGCATCCGTTGAGATGATCATATGATTTTTATTCTTCAATTTGTTAATATGGTGTATCACATTGATTGATTTGCATATATTGAAGAATCCTTGCATCCCTGCGATAAATCCCACTTGATCATGGTGTATGATCCTTTTAATGTGTTGTTGGATACTGTTTACTAGTATTTTGTTGAGGATTTTAGCATCTATATTCATCAGTGATATTGGTCTGTAATTTTCTTTTTTTGTAGTGTCTTTGTCTGGTTTTGGTATCATGGGGATGGTGACCTCATAGAATGAGTTTGGGAGTGTTCCTCCCTCTTATATATTTTGGAAGAGTTTGAGAAGGATGGGTGTTAGCTCTTCTCTAAATGTTTGATAGAATTCACCTGTGAAGCCATCTGGTCCTGGACTTTTGTTTGTTGGAAAATTTTTAGTCACAGTTTCAATTTCATTACTTGTGATTGGTCTGTTCATATTTTTTATTTCTTCCTGGTTCAATCTTGGAAGGTTATACCTTTCTAAGAATTTGTCCATTTCTTCCAGGTTGTCCATTTTATTGGCATAGAGTTGCTTGTAGTAGTCTCTTAGGATGCTTTGTATTTCTGTGGTGTCTCTTGTAACTTCTCCGTTTTCATTTCGAATTTTATTGATTTGAGTTCTCTCCCTGTTTTTCTTGATGAGGCTGGCTGATGGTTTATCAATTTTGTTTATCTTCTCAAAGAACCAGCTTTTAGTTTTATTGATCTTTGCTATTGTTTTCTTTGTCTATTTCATTTATTTCTGCTCTGATCTTTATGATTTCTTTCCTTTTGCTAACTTTGGGTTTTGTTTGTTCTTCTTTCTCTAGTTCCTTTAAGTGTAAGGTTAGATTGTTTATTTGAGATTTTTCTTGTTTCTTGAGGTAGGCTTGTATTGCTATAAACTTCCCTCTTAGAACTGCTTTTGCTGCATCCCATAGGTTTTGGATCATCGTTTTTTTGTTGTAATTTGTCTCTAGGTATTTTTTGATTTCCTCTTTGATTTCTTCAGTGATCTGTTGGTTATTTAGTAATGTATTGTTTAGCCTCCATGTATTTGTGTTTTTTATGTTTTTTTCCCTGTAATTGATTTCTAGTCCCATAGTGTTGTGGTCAGAAAATGTGCTTGATATGATTTCAGTTTTCTTAAATTTACTGAGGCTTGATTTGTGACCTAGGATGTGATCTGTCCTGGAGAATTTCTGTGTACTCCTGAGAAGAATGTGTAATCTGCTGTTTTTTTAAATAAATTTATTCATTTATTTATTTTATTTTTGGCTGCTCTGGGTCTTCGTTGCTGCACGAGGGCTTTCTCTGGTTGTAGTGAGCCGGGGTTACTCTTCGTTGTGGTGCGTGGGCTTCTCATTGTGGTGTCTTCTCTTGTTGTGGAACATGAGCTCTAGGCACACAGGCTTCAGTAGTTGTGGCACGTGGGCTCAGTAGTTGTGGCTCATGGGCTCCAGAGTGCAGGGTCAAAGTTGTGGCAATGGGCTTAGTTGCTCCACAGCATGTGGGATCTTCCCGGACCAGGGCTGGAACCCATGTCCCCTGCATTGGCAGGCGGACTCTTAACCACTGCGCCACCAGGGAAGCCCTAATCTGCTGTTTTTGGATGGAATGTCCTATAAATATCAATTAAATCTATCTGGTTGGGGCTTCCTGTAAATAAATGATGACACAATGCATCCATAAAGAGAGAGGGAGGGAGGGAGGGAGGGAAGGAGGAAAGAAAAGAATGAAAGAAAGAAAGAAAAGAAAGAAAGAATTGCTAATTAGGAATTAAAAAAAAATCTGTCTGGTCTGTTGTGTCGTTTAAAGCTTGCGTTTCCTTACTAATTTTCTGTTTGGATGATCTGTCCATTGGTGTAAGTGAGGTGTTAAAGTCCCTCACTATTATTGTGTTACTGTCGATTTCCCCTTTTATAGCTGTTAGCAGTTGCCTTATGTATTGAGGTCCTCCTATGTTGGGTGCATGTATATTTATAATTGTTATATCTTCTTGGATTGATCCCCTGGTCATTATGTAGTGTCCTTCCTTGTCTCTTGTAACATTTTTTATTTTAAAGTCTGTTTTATCTGGCATGAGTATTGCTCTCCTTTGATTTCCATTTGCATGAAATATCTTTCTCCATCCCCTCACTTTCAGTCTGTATGTGTCCCTAGGTCTGAAGTGGGTCTCTTGTAGACAGCGTATATATGGGTCTTCCTTTTGTATCCATTTAGCAAGCCTGTGTCTTTTGGTTGGAGCATTGAATCCATTCACGTTTAAGGTAATTATCGATATGTATGTTCCTATGACCATTTTCTTAATTGTTTTGGGTTTGTTTTTGTAGGTCGTTTTCTTCTCTTGTGTTTCCCACTTAGAGAAGTTCCTTTAGCATTTGCTGTAGAGCTGGTTTGGTGGTGTTGAATTCTCTTAGCTTTTGCTTGTCTGTAAAACTTTTGATTTCTCCATGGAATCTGAATGAGATCCTTGCCAGGTAGAGTAATCTTGGTTGTAGGTTCTTTCCTTTCATAGCTTTCAATATATCATGCCACTCCCTCTGGCTTGTAGAGTTTCTGCTGAGAAATCAGCTGTTAACCTTATGGGAGTTCCCTTGTATGTTATTTGTCGTTTTTCCCTTGTTGCTTTCAATAATTTTTCTTTGTTTTTAATTTTTGTCAGTTTGATTACTATGTGTCTTGGCGTGTTTCTCCTTGGGTTTACCCTGCCTGGGACTCTTTGTACTTCCTGGACTTGGGTGGCTATTTCCTTTCCCATGTTAGGGAAGTTTTCGACTATAATCTCTTCAAATATTTTCTCGGGTCCTTTCTCACTCTCTTCTCCTTCTGGGACCTCTGTAATGCGAATGTTGGTGCGTTTATTGTTGTCCCAGAGGTCTCTTAGGGTGTCTTCATTTCTTTTCATTATTATTATTTTTTAATCTTGTTCCGCGGCAGTGAATTCCACCATTTTGTCTTCCGTGTCACTTATCCGTTCTTCTGCCTTAGTTATTCTGCTATTGATTCCTTCTAGTGTATTTTTCATTTCAGTTATTGTATTGTTCATCTCTGTTTGTTTCTTCTTTAATTCTTCTAGGTCTTTCTTAAACATTTCTTGCCTCTTCTCAGTCTTTGCCTCCATTCTTTTTCCGAGGTCCTGGATCATCTTCACTATCATTATTCTGAATTCTTTTTCTGGAAGGTTGCCTATCTCCACTTCATTTAGTTGTTTTTCTGGGGTTTTATCTTGTTCCTTCATCTGGTACATAGTCCTCTGCCTTTTCATTTGTCTGTCTTTCTGTGAATGTGGTTTTTGTTCCACAGGCTGCAGGGTTGTAGTTCTTCTTGCTTCTGCTGTCTGCCCTCTGGTGGATGAGGTTATCTAAGAGGCTTGTGCAAGTTTCCTGATGGGAGGGACTGGTGGTGGGTAGAGCTGGCTGGTGCTCTGGTGGGTAGAGCTGGCTGTTGCTCTGGTGGGCAGAGCTGAGTAAAACTTTAATCTGCTTGTCTGCTGATGGGTGGGGCTGGGTTCCCTCCTTGTTGGTTGTTTGGCCTGAGGCGACCCAACACTGGAGACTACCCGGCTCTTTGGTTGGGCTAATGGCGGACTCTGGGAGGGCTCACACCAAGGAGTACTTCCCAGAACTTCTGCTGCCAGTGTCCTTGTCCTCATGGTGAGCCACAGCCACCCCTTGCCTCTGCCGGAGACCCTCTAACACTAGCAGGTAGGTCTGGTTCAGTCTCCTATGGGTTCACTGCTTCTTCCCCTGGGTCCCAATGCACACACTACTTTTTGTTTGCCCTCTAAGAGTGGAGTCTCTGTTTCCCTCAGTCCTGTTGAAGTCCTGCAGTCAAATCCTGCTAGCCTTCAAAGTCTGATTCTCTAGGAATTCCTCCTTCCATTGCTGGACCCACAGGTTGGGAAGCCTGACGTGGGGCTCAGAACCTTCACTCCTGTGGGTGGACTTCTGTCGTATAAGTGTTCTCCAGTTTGTGAGTCACCCACCCAACAGTTACGAGATTTGATTTTATTGTGATTGTGCCCCTCCTACCGTCTCATTGTGGCTTCTCCTTTGTCTTTCGATATGGGGTATCTTATTTGGTGAGTTCCGGTGTCTTCCTGGCAATGATTGTTCAGCAGTTAGTTGTGATTCTGGTGCTCTTGCCAGAGGGAGTGCTTGACTGAAAGTATTCTTGATTATGCCTTTTAATTACCACTTATTATCATCACAGGTAGAGAAACGTACAGCAGTCAATGAATTGATCCATGTCTTGCCACTTCCCTTTCTGCAAGTTGTCTGCCCTTTCTGTCTTGTGAGAGAGAGGAGTTCTAGAAATGGGAAGAAGAATGAGAGATGCATCCCAAAGGTCTGGTGAGGAAGGCTGATGCCAGTGGACTTTTAAATGGACGTCTCTTTACATTTGTGAATAGTTTCATGCTTATGCCTCTCATTTCTATGAGCCTCCCAAGGAGGGCATCTGTCTGACCAAACTGTAGAAAACTAGCAGGCTTTAGTTCAGTGGAAGAAACATAAAGTAGGACAGTCAATACAGAAAACATTGATTGGTCATGCTTTGAATCCAGTGAGTAGTAGACATTGGAAGCATAAAAGGCCAGCTCCTTAGGAAGGATTTTAATGTTGATTTTGTGACCCTTTGCATCTCATACTCATGAGGGTTGAATTTGATTATATTCGTGAAGCAAAGTCTCCACCCCTGGGCCCAGCTGCTAAAGTATAAATTCACGGTATTTCTGTGCTGGAAGAGATCATCCTAGGGGGTCTTTATATCAAGTTCATTGCAAACATCAGGACTGAGTCTTGTTCAGAGCCAAGGGATGGCTGTTTGTGGTTCCTTGGGTGAGTAAAGAGGAGGTACCCTTCTAGTTCTGTCACCACCCAGGGCTTCAGTTTTGCTTTCCATTGGTTCCTATTTTACTGATAAAAGGAGCCCCAGAGAAGTGAAATGGGCCATATACTTTTTTTAGGGCCACCAGTGTATTAGCGGCAGAGCCAAGACTCAAGCCAGAGAGCTCACAGAAGATGGCCATAGATGTTGCTAGAATTATTTAGAGCCTTGTAAAGATGCAAGATATTATTGCAGTTAAAAATCTCTAGGGAGGGAGAAGGCCCTGCCTCCACTGACTGCCTTGTTTATTATCTTACAACTCTCACCAGTGAGGTTTTTGGCTGTCATGCTGATTTTTAAAAAAAATTTATTTATTTTATTTATTTATTTTTGGCTGCGTTGGGTCTTTGTTGCTGCGTATGGGCTCCTTCCAGCTGTGGTGAGCGGGGGGCCACCCCCTGCTGCGGTACGCGTGCTGCTCATTGCGGTGGCTTCTCTCCTGGGGCGGAGCACAGGCCCTAGGCGTGTGGGCTTCAGTAGTTGTGGCGCACGGGCTTCACTGCTCTGCGGCATGTGGGATCCTCCTGGTCCAGGGCTTGAACCCATGTCCCCTGCATTGGCAGGCAGATTCTCAACCACTGTGCCACCAGGGAAGCCCTGATTTTTCTCCTATTTATGTTGAAGTGTGTTTCCTTTTGTTCTTATCCCAAAGGAAATAGATTTGAAGTTTCCACTTGTTGTAGAAACAGTGAAGTAGTTCCCAGGCCAGACTGCTGTGTGTTCTGTAAAGAATGGAGCCAGTGAACCAGTGGACCTTATTTTGTGATCCAAGCAAACCTTTAAAACATTTCTAAAAGAAAAAGAAAGTGAAGGAATAAATGGTATGTCAGGTGGTTTAAAACCACTCAGGGGTCCAATGTTTGTAGCAGCACTGTTTACAATAGCCAAGACATGGAAGCAACCGAAGTGTCCCAACACAGATAAATGGATAAAGTAGATGTGTTTTATATATATATATATATATATATATATATATATATATATATATATATATATATACACACACATATATATACACAATGGAATATTACTCAGCCATAAAAAAGAATGAAATAATGTCATTTGCAGCAACATGGATGGACCTAGAGATGATCATACTAAGTGAAGTAAGTCAGAGAAAGACAAATATCATATGATATCACCTATATGTGGAATCTAAAATAAATGATACAAGTGAACCTATTTACAAGACAGACTCACAGACATAGAAAACAAATGTATGGTTACCGGAGGGGAAAGGGGCCAGGAGGGATAAATTAGGAGTTTGGGATTAACAGGTACACATACTATATATAAAAGAGATGAACGACAAGGACCTACTGTATAGCACAGGGAACTATATTCAGTATCTCGTAATAACCTATAATGGAGAGACTTCCCTGGTGGTCCAGTGGTTAAGACTCCATGCTTCCACTGCAGGGGGCACGGGTTTGATCCCTGGTTGGGGAACTAAGATCCTGCATGCCGTGTGGTGAGGCCAAAACAAACAAACGAACAACCTATAATGGAAAAGAATCTGAAAAAGAATAAATATATACGTACTGAAACTAACACAACATTATAAATCAACTATACTTCAGTTGAAAAAAAAACCCAGTCATGGGTCAGCTCGCTTGGTTTCTTACTCTGCTATTTACTTATTAGATTTCAGATTGTGAACAAATTACTTATTTTCTCCAAGCCTTGATTTTATAATCTGTAGAATGGGAATAGTAATAGCTACTTTTGTAACTGAATTGAGAATTGCAGAAAGTGCATCCGCTGGCACAGTATAAGTGCTCTATATATTATTATCAATAATGACAGCAACAGCAGTTTCCAGTTCCTGACCTGGTTAGAGGGTAAGTTATGCTGACTGGGCAAGTGTGTGATCTTAACCATCGCATCATTGTGTTTGTTGGTTGGCTTATTATTCCTATCAATCACACTGATCATGCTCATGCTAAATAACTAAAAGTTTTGAACAGCAAGGAAGTTTGCAGCTTCTCTGCCATCTCTTTCCTTACTCGGCTTAGTTCTCACCTTTTTGAGGCTCTCTCTAACTGGCTGCCCCAGTCAGGGGACTCCGTTTCCTGTGCAGTGTCTGACATGGTGATTTTAATGGAGCAGGGCTGGCTGGTCCAGAGTCTGCCTGCAGCCCTCTGAGGCAATGTGTTCTTGTCTCTTGCCTTCTGCTTTTCAGCCAGACATGAAGCCATTAGCTCATTAAGGGGACTTTGACTTCTGTCACAGCTTTCTTCTGATTTGTATGCCCATTTCTGGCCTTGTGCAAGGTCAGAGGGGCATAGTCAAATACACTGACCCGGATTTTGTGCTCAAGTTGGCTCTTTTCCTGTGAGATTTGCAACTGGTTCAGTGTAGCAATGGAGGTGGGAGTGGGGAAAAAGCCCCTGAAGTTACTGCCCCCCATTATATTGATTTCAAGCTGGGGTTTTAAAAATCCTGAGCATCATAGCTATAGCCTGTGCCTTACTTCTCTGAATGAAGCAAGTAGGGTAAAACCTCATTATTTGGGGGCAAGAACAGTCTGAATAGGTAACAAACCCCAGAAATTAAAGAGTGTTTTCAAAGAAATGCCATTGTCTTAAAATTTGGGACAAGCCTCTGCACTATCTTTCTCGTCTAGTCTTACTGCTTCCTCTGTTTCCTGTAACGGTACCTGAGTTTTTATAGGAGCCTCCTCCTGTCTTTTCCTTAGGCTTCCTCCAGGACATTGTGTACCACTGCCCATTAGGGTCTTCCTAAATACAGTGCAGATTGGAGAACACTCATGTTTAGAAGCTTTCAGTGGCACTTACTGGTTGCTAAATAAATTCCGTATGTATCAGTTGTCCTGGTGTTCATGCTTATCACGGTGTATCCCTGTCCTACCACTTTAATTATATCCTGTACCATTACCAATACCCTTTGCTCCTGGTAAACTGATCCACATGGTCCTGTAATCATTCCGCGTGTTTGCGTCTCTGCCAGTTCTTTTGTCCAGAGTACTCTCTGCTTAGTTTCCTACTTTATGCTGCAGATCCACCTTCTTCAGTCAGTCTTGCCTGATACCTACTCATCTGTATCCCCATAGCAACACTTTGATTATAGAATTCAGCATAGTTTACCCTGGTTCATTGCTTTGTCTCTTATTGTATGAGGATCTCATGGACATGGGCATGCTTTATTTTGTCTCCAGCATAATGCTGAGTGTAACATGGACACCGTAAATGCTTGTTGAATGAATGAATACATGAATGCCTGAGAAATGATTAACAGTTATGTTCAAATCTCAATTCTTCCCTGAAATATTCCTTGATCCCTAATCACAGTGAGTCTGGCACACTCAACTCCCAGAGCCCTTTGTGTGAAACAGTCTGATTCTTTAGAGTAAGTCTTATCTTCCCAACTTGATTAGAAATTCTCGGAGGGCAGAAACTGCATCCCTCATTCTTCTTCTTTGTGTACCCAGCCCCCAGCATAATTCCTGGCACACAGAGGGTGTTTAATACATGCTTTTGAATCCAGGAATCCAGCCATTTGGTCAATTCCTCTGCCTACCAGTTCATCAGCCTTCTCTGTCACTCATTGGCCAGGGGTCTCCAACTCAAAGATGTTCCAGGGCCGGGTCAGAAACAGTGTGAGGCAGCAGGGAATGTTGGGCTGTGTCAAACCGGAGCGCTTATGAGCTCCATGGGGGACAGCTGCTACTCAGCCCATTATTGCCATGGGCGAGTGTGGCTTTAGTGGCCTCGTCATCTCATGTTACAAGAGAAGCTAGAAATCCAGATTTTAATGTGAAATCCACAAGGACTACCAAAGCACATCTGTGGTATAGATTTGACCTATACACTATCCATTTGTGACCTTTGGGTAGAGGCTGAAATTTCACACATTTAAGTTCCTTGTGGAAGAAGAAAGGAAGGGGAGGGCATAACCTGAAAGCTTTTGAGGGAGTTTTGGTGAAAGCCTAGCTTGGGTAGAGAGCATCTTGTGACTTTCTGTGGGTAGTTGACTTAGTTTCTTGAGCTGAGTCCTGCAGAGACCATGCATGGTCTGGGCTTCATCCTCCCTTGTATTCTGTCCCCAGAAAGATGGTGTCCTGGGGACATGCGTGATTTTTGCTCTTTTTGCCCAGCCTCGGCTGAGGCAGGTTTGTTGGTTGTTCTTGCTTCTGTCGACTTCTAAGGGCCTGGTGGTCAGGCTGGTACAGTGCGAAGTCCCAGAGACCATTCCTGTTAATGGCTTCTCTGAGAAGGGGTTCTGGATGAGCAAGCACAACGGAAAGGGAAATATATTGTACAAAATCATTGCCTAAATGTGGTCAGCCAAGGGGCAAAGCAGTATAATAGCCAGAAGGAAATCTGTACCTCTAGGGAGCCTCTTGGAGGGCATTATCTTTCTTTTGGCTGTCCTGTTCTTTTCATAGTCTCTAAGGGCCCATGGCAGTGCTTACTGCTTGGTATTACTTGCGGGTCTGAAAGTGTTGCCACCAGTGGTATCCTCATCTGCAGTAGAAACTAGCTAATAGGAATATCTGGAAGAATACATGAGAAACTGAAAAGAGTGGTCGTCTCTGGTGAGACCCCCTGTGTGGCTGGAGAACAGGAGAGGAGGGAGACTGACTTTTCATTGTATACCTTTGTGTGCTTTCTTTAATTTGAACCATGTACATATATTGTTATTTTTTTAATGTACCTGAGCACACCTAAGTTTGATCTCTTCAAATTCTCTGTTCTCTCTTTAGTCCTGAAGCATGGGTTTCTCTGTAAACACCTAGACCCAGTCACTGTAGATTGCCTCTCAGAGGTGGCAGCCTTGCTTCTCTGGTCCCCAGAAGTGTTTTAGGGTTTCTCACTTAGGGGTCTTAGAATGACAATCAGGCCTAAAGTACGTTCAACATTTTACTGTTTTTAAAGGGCTTTTGGATACATTGTTTTATCTGATCCTTACAACATCCCCATTTTATAGAGGTGAAAAATTGAGGTTTGGGGAGTCTGAATGACTTACTTGGGGCCATATAGCTAGTCAGGGTAGAGCTGTGACTGTTCCGGGTAGCCTTAGTTTACATTCATGCCCCTTGCTCTAAGTTCTTATGGCAGTGAGGTAGTCTTCTCTTTTTGGAATTCTCTTACAGGTTTTCAGAGCTGTTGCAGTAGGGGCAGGGGGTGGAGCTGTGGTGTTTTCTCTTTCCTCTTTCGGCTCTAGCTTTTCCCTCTTTAGGAATCTCAGTTACATAGGCCTGTCTTCTCTGGAAAAAAGGGTCAGTAGTAGGTTTCTCCATTTTCTAAAGCTCCATTGGGGCGATACCTTTTAGGGAAGCTTGAATTGACAGTCTGGTTTTCTATTCTTTGCTGAGTGTTATTGCTATTAGGCAGAGGGCTTTGTTTCCAGGTTACAAATCTTTTGAGCAAAGAAGTAAGTATGGAATAGAATTGGAAGGACTCATGTAGTCCTTGGATATAATTTAATGCTCCATGTCCCAGAGAGAGTAAACATTGTAAAGTGTGCAAGATGGATTTGGATTAATATCCTGACAACATATGGTTTGGCATGTAGGGCACTCCCTGGGAGTGTCCTGGGAGACCCTCCTCACCATACACAGCCTGCCTTTGCCGGGTGGTCCCTTCCCACAGGTCTTCCCAGCAGCTGTTGTGCACCTGGGTGAATCATCAGCTTCCCTAAGCATTGAAAAAAACAATTTTAACTGATGAAAGCCCTCATACAGGAGGCGAAATAAACAGACAACCCTGAGAGACAGTGTGTTCTTAGTTTCTTGTACTTGTACTTCTTAGTTTCCCCTGAGTTTGTCCAGGGTATTCACTTCCATTAGAAACACTGGCTGATACTCACCACTGGTCTCTTCAGAATACAACATTGGAAATCATCTTACCCTGGGACTTCCCTGGTGGCGCAGTGGTTAAGAATCCTCCTGCCAATGCAGGGGACACGGGTTCCATCCCTGGTCCGGGAAGATCCCGCATGCCTCGGAGCAACTAAGCCCATGCGCCACAACTACTGAGCCTGCGCTCTAGAGCCCGCAAGCCACAGCTGCTGAACCCGTGTGCCACAGCTACTGAAGCCCGCGCGCCTAGAGCCCGTGCTCCACAACAAGAAAAGCCACGGCAATGAGAAGGCCCCGCCCACACCGCAACAAAGAGTAGTGCTACCCTGCTCGCCGCAACCAGAGAAAGCCCGCACGCAGCAACGAAGACCCAATGCAGCCAAAAATAAATAAATTAATTAATTAAAAAAAAAATCATCTTACCCTTTCCAGTCTGCTGCCCCTGGTGTCATGGGTGTGGAAGGTCTCTGGAAGCTTCAGAGAGGCAGTGAGCACCATGGAGGGAAGGCTCAACTGCTTCTAAGAACTAAGCAGAAATCTTTGACTTTTTACCTTTTCTATTCTTACTTAAATCAGAATAAGGTTGCCTTCAAAGAGAATTCTGTGTATTACTGACACAGCTCAGAGTGGGAGAGGCTCCTGGTACCTCCTTTGCAATCTCTGAAGAGAACTTATTGGGGGCATGCAGAGATCATGTTCAGGTTATCTTTATTCACCTAACCCTAACCTGTGCTATGCTGAAGAGAGTTGTTATAGAGGTATGTACCAGCTGATGGCTTAGTCAAGGCCTCACTGTTTGGCAGCTTTGCAGGTCTGGAAACTCAGCTAGTTCACCCAGGTTTAAGTTCCAGTGGGCTCTCTTAAGCATATGAAATTCATGAGACCATCAAGCCACAGTTTCAGTTAACTAATTAGCTCTGAGAAACATGACTACCAAGTTGATTTGTGTGCACAGGTAGGAGCATTGTCTCCACTATAGGAAAGGTGAGCTGGGAGCCAACTCAGCTCTGGAGGACGTCAAGGTGAAGCATGGTGGAAAGCTCTTGGCTGTAGATAAGATATACACGGATTCAAACGGTATACTAGCTGTGAGACTTGAGATGAGTTATTTAACCTCTCTGCTCCTATTTCTTCATTTGTAACCCCCCCCCCGGAGTTTTCAGATATGTACATAGTAAGCACTCAGTAAATATTTCATCCTATTTATTCCCCTGTCTCCTTCCCTCTCCTCTTCTTTCCTCGCAGCATTGTCCTTCTAGGGCTATATCTGTATTCTGACCAAAATACACTCGTCAGTCTGTTCGGGCACCAGGAATGTATTGGAGAGAGATTCATTTTTATTCTCTAGATTCCCTTTTCTGTATCCTTTGCAGACCACAGTCATTCTTTTACCACAGGTTACAGTAGGAACAACTAGATTCTAGCTCTCCTCAATCTGTTGCAACCTAAGTAGGCTTTCTGGCTACCATTGAATCTACAGTTTTGGTTTTTTTAAAAAATTTATTTATTTATTTATTTTTGTCTGCATTGGGTCTTTGTTGCTGTGCATGGGCTTTCTCTAGTTGTGGCGAGTGGGGGCTACTCTTTGTTGTGGTGCGCAGGCTTCTCATTGCAGTGGCTTCTCTTGTTGCGGAACACGGGCTCTAGGTGTGCAGGCTTCAGTAGTTGCAGCATGCGGGCTCAGTAGTTGTGGTGCATGGGCTGAGTTGTTCCGTGGCATGTGGGATCTTCCCGGACCAGGGCTCAAACCCGTGTCCCCTGCATTGGCAGGTGGATTCTTAACCACTGTGCCACCAGGGAAGCCCCAAATCTACAGTTTTTTGCTGAGCGCCCACTATGTGTCAGGTACTGCTTGGCCATGAGAATATAGTGGTGAGAGAGTCAGAAACACCTTTCCAAACTCCCTTCTCAGATGGGTTACTTCTGTGGATGACTGGTCTTGTGCATATTTTGTTGCTTCATACTAATTTCCTTCTGAGAGGACAATCTTCTCCCTAGACCTAGGAGACAGTGCCCCTTTGTGCTGCCTGGGCCATGCCTGCTGGCTTGCTTGCTCCCAAGTGATGAGAGTAGTAACAAGCTGAGGCTGAAGGAGAAAGCCCTGTGGGCTACTACTGCCTCGGCCACACATGTCCCAAAGGCCTGCGCTTGGCACTCTTGAATGTTCCTTTTCTCCTTGCACACAGATTATAGTGTTCATGGGTAATTTAAATTCAAATAACCTTCCGCCCCCTCTCCGCCTTTAAAAAAAAAAAAAAATAGAGCCCTGTGTATTACAGGGTAGAGAACAAGGAGGGGCAGCCCTGGTCTCCTGGTGGGGTTTGTTTTATCATGTGTTTTTTATGCAGCCTCGCTATGGGTTGCCTTTTCTTTAATAAGGCTAATGTGTAATTCAGGCATATTGATATTCTGTAGTCATAGAATCTCACATCTTTCTCTACTTTGTCATATATAGCGTGACATATATAGTCACATATATATACTGTGTCAGGGGCTTCGGCTGACTGGAAGTGGGACTTGCTTCTCCATTTTGGACTCCAGGCTGCATCCTGGCCCCTGGTGGGCTCTGCATGAAGAAGGCCCAGCAGCCAGGTTGACGGATTTCTTAGCTTCAAAATGGGGCCTGAAGATAGCCCTCTGTTCCCTCTTCTTCTTTCTGTTGCCAATTTACCAGCAGTTGCCAAGAAGTGTGTATAGGGAAGCAGGCAGAATGGCTCTGTGGGAACCATTTATATGAGAGCTCCCAGTGGAGAAATGCATTTTCCTTTCCTCCTTCTCTTGCTGTGGTGTGTAGCATTGTGATTTGGTACTGCTTGTCCCTCTGCAGTACTGAGGCCTGTACACGACTCCTCTGACCCTGTAGGGGTTTTCAACAATAAATTGCTTGCTGCTTGGTGTTTCCGCCAAATTCCATCACCTTCCCAGGAATGGGGGAGTGTGTCAACAATTAGGGACCTAGCAGAGCCTCTGTTTCTGGTACTGTGACCGCTGGAAATATGGTGGTTGAGCCCACATGAGCCATGTTTCCCACTGCTGCTGGGCCTGGGCATTTGCTGCAGTTGGATTTAGCTTTAAGAGTCACACTAGAGGCTCGGTTGGAAAGGAGAGAGCACTGAGTAATTATTGCTTATGTACCAGTTAAACCTATCAGCCAACAGATGTTAAGTGCAGGAAAAAAGTGCAATAATGTTATTATAATGGCATAATAGTTACAATAATCAGCTGGCATAGCATTTGATAAGAGGCAGATCCTGTAATGAGTGCAAGGGAAGGGTTAACCTTGTACTATAGCACAGGGAATGGGTGCTTAATCTTGTAAGTGTGGATGTGAATGATTCAGGTATTGAGTTGCTACCCTCTCTGCATAGCTAGAGGGGCTATGGAAACTTCAGCTAGGGTTGTCTGCCTTAAAGGTACTGTCTTTCTCATGGTGTGATGGAGCATACACCATCCTTTGGTTTAAGTTTTACCATCCTAGCACCCAGCAGCAGTGGGTTCTAGGAAAGGCAGAGAGACTTCATTCCTATGGGCCCATTTGGGATTTTCAGAAAATCCAGCCTCATCTTCTTAGCTACAGGTGATGAGCTCTACTCCCTACAGTGAAATATATTCCATACCTGGGGGGTGGGGTGTACCTCATTTATATGTACATACTAATTGAGGCTGTGCTTGCAGAAGATAGCCTCTCCTTACCCAGAGAGCTTGCTGGAGCTGCATTCCCACTCTGGATAGGAAGGTGGTGGTGAAGGGGTGAGGAGCAGAGCTGGGCTCATAGATGATCCACAAAGACAGCACTGGGGTAGGAGAAAAGAGTGTTTGGATTCAGGCAGACCTGGGTTTGCTCCTGACCTTGCCACTCGTTAGCTGTTGGACAAGTTTAACCTCCCTGAGCCTCACCTGCCTGACTTTGTATGTGCTTATCTATGTCTCATTTGACTAACAGCCCTGTCTCTGAAGTACCTATCACTATGGCTGCCACTAAGCAGAGCTCAGTAAATGCTTCTGCTTCCTTCACCCCACCCCCACCTGCCTATCCTAAAGAGTAGAAGGGCAAGGACAAGACCCTTCTGCTTCTAAAAGGAATTTTGGCCTCAATTAGAGCTTTATGTGAGTTTCTTCAGGCCCTGGTGTTGCTTCTCTGAGCCACAATCTGTAGACCTACTTTGAAGCTGCCTCTCAGGGGGACTTTTGATACTTCATGTTTGGGCACATCTCTGCTTTATCCAGGGAGTAAAGATAGGGTTTAAAATCCCTTCAGGGAATGGTATCCCTGCTTCTGCCTCAGTTGCCTGCAGCCTTGCTCCTTTCGCCTTTTTCGTTTGGGTGGGTCATGTGGGGGCACTGCCTGCCTTGGGAAGTACTTGTTTCTTGCAGAGGCTGCTAGTTGTTTGGCTCAGTCTCTTTACTGGGTAAAGGTTATTATATTTCTATATGCCTGGGCTTTTGCTGTGGACTTTTATTTTGGAAGCCTGGAGTACTCAGACAAGGTGATATCTTTTTAGTCTATTTTTGGCTGTAGGCCAGCTTATCACTATGGCTACCATGGCAGGATATAGAAAGTAACTTCTGAAAGAAATTTGGGCAAGAGAAAGGGGGAAGGGGAAGAATAGTTCGTCTTAAGGTCACAAGAGGAGAACAGCTCCTCTAAGCAGAACCATTTTGATTTGGACAGAGCTTCATTTTCCTTCTCTGAATTTTTCTTTCAGTCAATAAACATATATATAGTGTCTGTTACATTCCAGACACTATAGTAAGCCCTGAGATACACTTGTGACCAAGTCATATACAGTTCCTGCTTAGAGTATTGAGGAATATAGACATCAAATCAAATTATAACCATATACATAAATGTAAAATTACGATTATAATAAATGTGTGGGAAGAAAGGAATGTGGTACCATGAGAATATTTGACAGGGGATTTGACTTGATCCTGGGGTTAAGAGGGTATCAGGGAAAGCTTCCTTGAGGAAATGGTGTTTGAGTTAAATTGTGAAGAACAAACAGATGTTTACTAAGCAAAGTGACATGAGGTTGAAGAGCATTTCAGGTTGAGGGCCCAACGTTTACAAAGCCTCCTGGGGGGGCGGGGGTGGGGAGCAAAGAAGCATGACTTCTGTGGGGAACTGAAATAAAATGTGGCCAGAGCACAGAGAGTGAGAGGAGATGGGTACAGGGTCAGGTTGGAGGGGTTGGCAAGGGCAGGCCTGTTCAGCCGTGGCAAGGCATTTTGTATTTACTAGAAGAGTTCTTTGGAGGGTTGTTAGTCGTGGTTGTGGTGGTGAGATGATGGAATTTGCACTATGAACAGATCACTCTGTTAGATGGAACATTGGATGGGTTTTGAGAGAGTGAGAATGAAGACCAGAAAAGGAACATCACTGTAATAGGTTACTTGTTTTCCTTCAGTCAGCTAAATGGTAATCTTGAGATCGACCCCATGCCATGTTGCCTTGTTCCTCCTGAGTCAAGTCCTCTCTCAGTGCCCACCGTCAGTGTGTTGTTGGGACCACCTGGCCACTCAGCAGACGTGGTGGCTCAGAGTACTGGCATTTGGCATTTTTCCATCTTCCCAGAAAAAGGCCTGGAGGTTTCATGCCTGTCGCTTGTTAACATGTGACAGCAACAAAGCACTTTGTAACCTGCTGTCTTGCCATCCCTGTGTTGGCTGTCACTACTGAGCAAGGGCTTCCCCTTTCACCTTGTACCGCTTAAGCCACTGACACGGGCACCTCCCTGAGATGTGATGTGCCAAGTTAGCAAAGCCAGCACCTGCAGTTTGTATACCACTCAGTTCTGGTTGATGCAGGTGTGCACATGTTCTCTCTTGGCAGCAGCCAGTGTCTGGAGGGCCGGAAATGTGCTGTAGTCATTCTTCCCACTGTGTAGCCAGGAAGACTGAGATGCAGGAGGAACCTGTGGTATAAAGAAGCCTGTGTCAGAGTCACACGCTGTCAGACCAAGAGTTAGGTGCATGGTAGGTGGTTCCAGACCCTAGATCAGAGCCCTTCCTCAGCAGTACTGTAGCCTTGGCCACTGCTCCTTTCACTTACTCAGCTGGAAGGCCATGCTGCATATAGTGGTTAGGAGCACGACCTTTGCAATTGAGCAGACCTTAGTTAGAATCTCTGCTTCACTACTTATAAGCTGTGTGATCTTGGACAGGTTACTTCTCTGACCCATAGTTTTCTTAGCTCTAACTGGGAAATAATAATAAGTTTCCACCTCACAGGGTAGTTGTTGTGAAGTATTGGTGAGACTATATGAAAGGTGCTTAGCTTCCTTCACAACGTAAATGATGAATAAAAAGTGGTAACTTTTATTAGCCAAATGGTTTATTTGGCTAATTTTGTTTGTTTTCCATGCTGGGCATGGCAAAAAGATGACCTGGCTTTGAGGTGCTTAGTTTTCTGATCACTTTTTTTTTTTTTTTTTGGCTGCATTGGGTCTTCGTTGTGGTGCGCAGGCTTTCTCTAGTTGCGGCGAGCAGGGGCTACCCTTCATTGTGGTGCACGGGCTTCTCATTGCAGTGACTTCTCTTGTTGTGGAGCACGGGCTCTAGGTGCACGGGCTTCAGTAGTTGTGGCACGCGGGCTCAGTAGTTGTGGCTCGTGGGCTCTAGAGTGCAGTCTCAGTAGTTGTGGCACACGGGCTTAGTTGCTCTGCGGCATGTGGGATCTTCCTGGACCAGGGCTTGAACCCATGTCCCCTGCATTGGCAGGCAGATTCTTAACCACTGCGCCACCAGGGACGTCCCTGTGGTCACTTTTTCTGCTGTTCTGTGTGGTCATGCTTCAGTAAAACAAGGAGTCCCCTAGAGAGGATCCTGATCAGATGTCCACTTGGTGATGCTTTGTCTCCCTGTGGGCCTCTTCCTCCTCCTGGGGCCCCTAGCCTCCAGCATGCCTTGATTCCTGTTTGCTCCTGGCTTGGGGGTGGGGGTGCTCAGCTCTTGGTTAGGTAGCCCTGCTTCTTGCTAGGACTGCACCATTTGGAGCAGCCTCCTCTTTTTGTTGCCTTCTGAGTTTCCACTTCTGGTAGTGAATAGCCTTGGCCCTTTTTATTTGTTTCTTGAAACACTCCATTGTTGCTGCTACTTTTCCTTTGTAAAATACTGTGTAAGGTGGTTGACATAAAAGAGACCATGAAAAATAGGCTGGGTTGTGTTTTCTCTAAAGGTTTGTTTAGTACCAAATTGGTGAAATAAAATACCCCCCAGTGGTCTTGGGCGTGGGGCGGGGAATGATCTTTGTAAAGGGATTGTATTTGGTGGAGGTGTTGAAGAAAGTTAATTTGATTTATTTGATTCCTGCGGGGGTGGAAGTGAGGGTGGAGGAAGGACAGAGTCTTTTACATTCTCTGAATCGGAGCCTTCATTGGCTGAGAAGATGAAATGTGTTGGTCTAGAGTGTGCAGGCCCTGACCTGTGTTCATGCTTTCTTCCTCATTCATGGGGGTAGGGGTGTTGCCATGATGAGTTTATATGTCCCTTCATTCACTCACCATTTAGTAAGCTGTGTGCACTGCATTCTGTAGGAAGAAAGAGAATTCCACTTCTGCTAATTGCTAGTTTTTGACCCTGTCCTAGTATTTCTGTGACTCAGTTTCCTCATCTAAATAAGGTATGCTGATACCCACCTGCTGGGGCAGTTAGGATGAAATGAGATAATGTACATCAAGAGCCTGGCATGTGGTAGGTGCTCAGTGAATGGTGAGGATTATAGTACCTTCAAAGACTTCATACCCCATCAAGTAAAGAAGCCATGGACGGGACCGCAGGTGCCAAGAAAGGCTGGCCAAGGGCACGGAATGGTGAGAATGGATTTGGTTTGTTAGGGAAGGTTCCTGGAGAAGATATTTGGAGTCAGGCCCCAATCTTTGTTCCTCACTGGGGAATATGAGAGACTGCTTAAGTTAGAAGAAAAGCAATAAGCAGAAGATTTGAGTGGTCACCCAAAAGAACTATTGTCTCTCCCCCCACCCCCCAAACAGAAAGGGGTTGGGAATCATTAGAGCAAAGTGGATGGGGGCCCCGGCTCTTTCGAGTCAGACTGACCTGGGTTCCAGCCCTGGCTCTGCCTTGTACATGCTGTGTGGTCTTGGGCAAGTCGTTTCCCCTCCACTCTGAACTTTGGTGTCCTCATCTGTAAAATGGAAATGATAATATCTACTCATAGTGTTGGTTGAAAATAATGTATGTAAAACAGCACAGTGCCCTTGACATAGTACATCTTCAATGACTTATAGATTAAGAAACAGTTGAGCATGTCTCTTGGGAAATGAAACCCTTTGAAATTTCTGGGGACAGATAAATTTTTTCAAAAGTCAGTCTACGTCCTGGAATAAGCTACCAACTTTCCACAATAAGTTCTTAAGGACCATGTAGCTCCCCTGCCTTTCACTCTCTGCTGGCTTACCATCATACTTAGAATAAGGTCCAAACTCCCTACCCTGGTTATAGGCCTTTCCTGAGCAGATCCCCACCTGCCTGCCTTGGCAGCCACATTTCCTGCACTCTCCCCCTCTATCTCCGTGTTCTTGCCACAGTGACCTCCTTTCTGTTCCTCACATAGAGGACCTTTGCTTCAACTGTACCCTTTGGCTGGGATACTCTTCCCTCACGTTCACTTGACTGACTCCTTGTCATTCAGATCTCAGTTCTGCTGTTACTTAAGAGAAAGACCCTTCCTTTTCTCTGGTTTAAAGTGACTACTTTTGTCATGGTAACGTAAGTGTTTGATATTTTTCTTGTTTGCTTCTTGTTGACTGTCTATTCTCCCTCCACCAGAATGTAAGTTACATGAGAACAGCTGTCTGTCATGTTCACAGCTGTATTTCCAGTGGTAGAAACAGTGCCTGGCATATAGTAGATGATCAGACAACATTTATTGAATGAGTGAGCTTGTAAATGAGAATGGATTTTGTTATTACTCAGACTGGGTACACAGGTGCTCACATTCATAATGCTTTGTTTCCTAAATAAATGTAATCAAGATGATTTTCTTTCTTGTTCATTACTTATTAATTGTTCCCCCCCCTTCCCCTCAACCATTAATTGGACTCTTCTAGGGAGAGGCTGTTTTTCTTTGGCTTCCTTTTATGTGGCTTTCTTTCTTCCAGGCATTTTGTTACTGGAAAGGGGAGTTTGTAGTTATTGGGCTTTGGGCATTGATTTTTAGGTTTTCTGTTATAAGGAAGCAAGCTTTAGTGCATTTGCTTGGAATAAAACAAACACAGAAGCTGACCATGATGGCAAATTTATCTCACTCTGATTTTTCTCACTCTGACACTTTTTGCAGTACTACCTAAGTACTTAGACAAGGGCATTAGACAAGAATTGACAAATTGAGGATGGCCAGATAGATACAAATTCACAGAATGTGAGTGAATAGCAGGGTGAGACATGGAGCAGTCAGAGGGGATAGCGCTTCTCTTTCTGGCAGTGCCCTGTTTTTTCGTGGCAAATGTTAGTGGCATGAGTGAGACCTGGACCAGTTAACTGTTCCCCTTGCAGGGGGCCTGTAACCTAGGGAGCTGCAGGGGCTTGTAGGCTCAGTACTGCTATGCCCACCTGGTAAGTCCTAGGCAATCTGCTTTGCTTTGCTAGGGAAGCACTCCAAGCTCCTAGAATAAGGAAGAAGCAGGAATCCAGCCATCTTTGTAAATGTTTGGGTCCTAAATGTTACTAGTGCTCAAAGACCTGGGCCTGGATTTAGAGAATGAAATCCCAGACATGGATATGAGCAGGAGAGTGTGTCGGGAGCAGAGTAAGCCAGCAGACATGGGCTTAAATTCCTAAAAAGGGTCTGTGTTCGTTGAGAACTATAGCCCTGCAAGTACTGGTCTTTACTCATTTCCAAGGCTCCCTTTCTCCCACCTAAAGCTGCCTTTTCCTTTTCCTTGTCTCTTATAGACGGTTATCTTAACCTGCTTTAGATATTGTTGACTCTTCACTATTTATAAAGCTCAGAAAAGGAAGATATTGGATAGTTCCTTGTCAGCTCTCTCCTTATTTTCCTCCTGTGAAGGGCTTAGACTTGTGGTTAATTCAGGGTATTTGGTCACTCTTGTTACTACTAAGTCGGTGTCTTAACTTGCTGTCATTACTGACCATCCTCTGTCCATCTGGGGTAATCTTTAATTTGTGTTTAAATTTATCTAGAAGTCCACTTTTTAGTGAGTTTTTTTTTTTTTTTTTTTTTTTTTGCGGTACGTGGGCCTCTCTCTGTCGCGGCCTCTCCCATTGCGGAGCACAGGCTCCGGACGCGCAGGCTCAGCGGCCATGGCTTATGGGCCCAGCCGCTCCACGGCATGTGGGATTTTCCCAGCCCGGGGCACGAACCTGTGTCCCTTGCATCGGCAGGTGGACTCTCAACCACTGCTCCACCAGGGAAGCCCTTTAGTGACTTTTTTTAATGCAAGAATTTCAGCTCTAAGCCAGCAAGACAAGTATTTGAAGATTCTGATACCAGAAGGTGGCTTTTTGGTAGAACAGCAAGTAGCTCTGTCAAGCAACTTTCTCTGGGCTCAAAAATCATTATTCTCACTTCTTTCACCTCCTCTCTTCTGTCTTTTCTGAGCTAAATGATGATCTCTATTCCTTTAATCTTCTCTCACTTCTCTATTTCCTGGTCCTTCTGTTGTTTCTGCAATTCTTGTTCAAAGGAATATTTTCTTTCAGAATTTTCACAGCTTTCTTCTAGCCAGGATTGTAGGTAAAATGTTAGGCTCCATCTCCTTTTCCCCCAGGCTATATAACATGTGTTTTTGTGTGTGTGTGCGATTGTAGGAATGTGGTTGGGATGGGTAAAATGCAGTGTTATACTCTCCCACCCCATTTTGAGTGTCATCCATAATTCTGAGTCATTTAAAGGTGCGTCAGCCAGTGAGTCCCCATACTAGGGGTGGTGATGGCCTACATTTCAGGTAGCTTATCAGGCTACCCCTTTCTTCCTCCCTCCCTCCCTCTCTCTCTCTCTCTCTCTCTCTTTCTTTCTTTCTTTCTTTCTTTCTTTTCTTTCTTTCCTTTCCTTTCCTTTCCTTTCCTTTCCTTCCTTTCTTTCTCTCTTCTTGCATTGAGTTTTTGTTTGTTTTTAGGTTAAAAAGTAAACCAACTTGTATCTCTTTTTATTTTGATTTGCGTTGATTTTCTCTTCTTTCCTTAAATCCTAAGAACTTCTTCAAAACCAGTTGCCAATTATTGTGTTCACAAGGATTTGGAGGGTCAGGCCCCCCAGTCCTGCCCCCCCATATTCTTCACCTGTGTATCTGATGGAATAATAGACTACTATGGAAACAGTTCTCAAATGTCTCTCTTCTCTTACACATGCATGCACACACATGCACATGAATGAACACGTTCATTTTCTGAGGAATGGACCCTTCTCTAAGAGGAATCCATCTTGTTTCATGCAAATGCCCTCCATTACAGCAAAATTCAGGAGACTTTGAAAAAGGTAGAGTTAGTGAGGTTTTTTTTTTTGCCCCCAAAGGCCTCAAAGCTCTTAAAATAAACCTTTAAAAACCTGCCACTCAGAGCTTCAGCTCTGAGAGCAGACAAATTGCAAACCTGGTGCAGTAAGACTCTCCTTCTCTCCTCTGATCTTTTTCCTCTTTCTCCCTCAATTTATTTTAACATCCCCTTTCATGGCCTTACCTAGGAAGTTGATTCAGTCCTTCATTGCCAGCTCTTAGCAGGAGAAGCAGCAGGGCTTCCGGCCCTAATTTATGGTTTACATTTCTTCTCCATTCTCTTTCTTTGCCACCCCAGTTCCTCATCTCCCAGCATCCTACTGACCCCTCCCCCATTAGGATGGACAGTGTTACCTCATGTGACATGTAGCTTTGGAATTTGATGTCAGTACTAGCCTAGTGATTTGGGTAGCATTTGGGAGCCTGTTTTGTGCCTGTGCTGCTAGAGGCGGAAATGGGGGCTTTTCTCTCACGGTACCATCTTTCTTTCCCCTTGCCTGCCTAGCCCTGGTGAGCACTGTTGCCGGGGGAAATGGAGAACTCTTTACCCTGATTAATTCTAGGGTATTATCCTATGAAGTTACAAAACAGCATTTCGGAGCAAGATGTCAGGGCGTTTCCCTGCAGTTCCCATGGAAGGAGATGACCTTTCAGATACATTTTTCAACATCTTTGGGGCCCATTTGAAGAGAGCTGAAGCAATAATTAGGACTAAGCAAAGAAAACGAATTTGGAGCCAGAATATTTTAATAAGAAGGTTAAAAAACCAGAACCTGCAGATACATAATAAATAAAGAGTTTTGAGCTTTGTTCTCTTCTTATTTATTCCTTCCCTTTTTGCCTTTGTTTTTGGTTTTCTTCCCAAGACTTGGGGACTCTCTGTCATTCCCTTGGTGGTGGAATGAGGATCTTGTTGGTGACAGCCTGCTAAGTGAGATTCAGGCAGGTAGAGGGAGCAGAGGTGGGCTCCCTTCAGGTACTGCTAAATCCAGGAGTTTTGGTTCGTTTGGGGAAGGGGTAAACTTGCTTTCATTTTTAGGTTCATTTACATTCCCCCAAGGATTCTTTGGGACTAACTGTATTTTCCAGATGATTCTCTCTGAGAAATGGGGAAGGAAAGCAATTTTCTGGACAGTTTTTGCTAGGCTTTCTGAGCAGTTGGAGCCTCAAGCCAAAGATACAACATGGGTTTGTCTCCTTAAGATCTTCTCTAGGTCACAGTAGTAAGGCCCCCAGTTCATTTGGGAGGTAGGCAGTATGATATAGGTAAGAGCTTGGACTTTGGAGTCAGATCTGTGTTTGAATTCTGACTTTGCCACTGATTAGCTGTGTGACCTTGGAAAAGTGACTTTACCCCCCTGAGTCTAGCTTTCTCATATGTAATGGAGGATAACGATAGTACCTATGGCATAGGGCTGTTGTGAGCCCAATGTCTGGTGAATAAATACTTTCTAAATGTTAGCTGTAATTCTTATTTTGAGATACTGATGGAATATCAGATTGAACCTTCTTGGCAAGTGACAATAGGGTAGGAAGTTGCTAGAAGAACCACGAAGGAAGATAGGAGGTTGAGGGAGAGAAAAAAGCATTTAGCAAAAAGAAAAGGAGGAGAACTCTGGGTACTGTAATGAGTTACCTATTATTTTACTACGTTAGTAAATTCCAAGTCTTCCCCTTTGCTAATCCAGCAAGCTGATTGTTCTCCCAGAAACCCCCAGCTTGTTACTGGCTCCTCTGCAAAGATTTAATAGCCACAGCCGCCACAATATCCTCCAATACCAGGACATCATTATTTTTATAAGACATACAGCTGTGTTTTGCCACCTTCACTTTGTTTTGTTTTGTTTTGTTTTTTTTTGCTGTACACGGGCCTCTCACTGTTTTGGCCTCTCCCGCTGCAGAGCACAGGCTCCGGACGCGCAGGCTCAGCGGCCATGGCTCAAGGGCCCAGCCGCTCCGCGGCATGTGGGATCTTCCTGGACCGGGACACGAACCCGTGTCCCCTGTATCGGCAGGTGGACTCTCAACCACTGCGCCACCAGGGAAGCCCTGCCACCTTCACTTTGAAGTGTTATAAACAAAGCTCACCATACTTGTCAGAATAGGTTCAAAAAGTGCATTTGAGGTGCAGTACCTTTGCCCTGACAATGTGTTTTTAGCTTGCTTGTTAATTCAGAATTGGTTAACTTGAGGAACCTCTGTGCCAGCCTGCTCACTCCACCACTCATCTCAAAGGCTTCAACAAAGGGACTCAGTGTGGCACTCTCCTTCGCTCTGTTTCCCTGAGAAGTCATCAAGTGGGGAACAGGAAACAGTTCTGTTTCCTGTTCTTGGAGCAGGAAACAGTTCTTGGAGCTGATACTCTTCCCCAAACGTGTTTGTATGGGAAAGAATAAATCACGGGCCGAATGGAGCAAGCAACAGAGATTAGGAGCTTCTTGATGTTCTGGAAAACAGTCAAGCGTAAACAAATAAATTAGATGAAAACCTTTGTTAGACACTTTGGTTTGCTTTCTCAAAGGCTTCAACAAAGGGACTCAGTGTGGCACTCTCCTTCGCTCTGTTTCCCTGAGAAGTCATCAAGTGGGGAACAGGAAACAGTTCTGTTTCCTGTTCTTGGAGCAGGAAACAGTTCTTGGAGCTGATACTCTTCCCCAAACGTGTTTGTATGGGAAAGAATAAATCACGGGCCGAATGGAGCAAGCAACAGAGATTAGGAGCTTCTTGATGTTCTGGAAAACAGTCAAGCGTAAACAAATAAATTAGATGAAAACCTTTGTTAGACACTTTGGTTTGCTTTCTCATCAGGATGTTGGTCTGTAGGCTGTTTCTCTCCATACCTGATAATTAGAACACTAAGATGTTAGTTTTGCCTCTGATAAGTATTTGCTCTGATATGGGAGAAGGAGGGAGAGAGGCTTGTCTGGGGGCCTTGCCATAGAGGAGCTGTTGGTGCCGATTACTTCAAGTCTTGGCAGGGCCACCCATCAGTGCACAGGTCTGGCTTGGGGAGGCTGTGTGCAGAGAAGGAGCAAGGCACAGGGCTCAAGGGTGCAGGCCTGGAGTCACAAGGACTCAGGTTCAAAGGCTGACTTTGCCACTATTAGCTGGGGGTATTAATTTCCTGTGGCTGCTGTAAGAGGTTAAAACAAGCCTGATGACTTAAAACAAGTAGAGATTCTAGTTCTCATTCTGGAGGACAGAAGTCTGAAGTCAGTATCACTGGGCTGAAATCAAGGTGTTGGCAGGGCCACACTCTCTCTCGAGGCTCTAGGGCAAATCTGTTCCTTGTTTCTTCCAACTTCTGGTGGCTGCTGGCATTCTTTGGCTTGTGGCCGCATCACTCCATTCTTTAAGTTCAGCATCTTCAAATCTCTCTGCTCTGTTTTCACATCACCTTCTCTTCTGTGCCTGTGTCGAATCTCCCTTTGCATCTTTCTTTTTTTTTTTTTTTGTAGCAAATTCCATGGCAGTTTTATTTTTTATTTTTTTTAACATCTTTATTGGAGTATAATTGCTTTACAATGGTATGTTAGTTTCAGCTTCACAACAAAATGAATCAGTTATCCTTTGCATCTTTCTTACAAGAACATTGTGATTGTATTTAGGGCCTATTCAGATAATCCAGGATAATCGTTTTAAGATCCTTAATTACATCTGTGAAGACCTTTTTTTCTTATAAGGTAAATTGGCAGGTTCCAGGCATTAGGACCTGATATCTTTGGAGGGCTGCTAGACTTTCTCCAATATAAGTTTGCTTCCTTATCTGTAAAATAAAAATAGTGATTGTATCTTCTGGAATAATTTCCATGAGGCTTAAATGGAACCTTGCATGCCAATCACTTGGCACAGTGTCAAATATATAGTTGGTGCCTAGTACCTAGTAAATATTCTTTTTTGGGGGGGGTATTTTAAATTTTTATTTATTTTTATTGAAGTATAGTTGATTTACAATGTTGTGCCAACCTCTGCTATACAGCAAAGTGACTCAGTTATACACTCATTTATACATTCTTTTTAATATTCTTTTCCATTATGGTTTATCCCAGTGAAACCACACAGCTCAGATTTGGGACTTGAACCCAGCCAAACTGGGACTTGAACCCACGGTCTTTTAATTGAGATCACACACCTGGTCTTAGGACTTAATGAAGCTCAGGGTCTATATGTCTCATCACAGAAAGAATTTAGTGAGAGACAAAGTGATAGGTAAGAAGTGGATTTGTTTGGAGAGAAACACACTCCACAGACAGAGTATGGGCCATCTCAGAAGGCGAGAGGCCCTGAAATATGGGGTGGTTAGTTTTTATGGGCTGGGTCATTTCATAGGCTAATGAGGGGGAGGATTGTTCCAGCTATTTTGGGGAAGGGGCAGAAGTTTCCAGGAATTGGGCCACTGCCCACTTTTTGATCTTTGATGGTCGGCCTCGGAACTGTCATGGCACTGCTGGGTGTGTTTTATAATAATGTATTACAGTGAGCATATACTGAGGCTCAAGGTCTACTGGAAGTCGAATCTTCAACTATCTGGACCTAGTTGGTAATCAGTTTGTCACGTCCTATAGCTGTGTCATTCTTTTAAAGGTTGTGCCCTGACCGCTTCCCTTCTGTTTAACCAGGAGATTGGATATAGTTCACTGTGTTGCATCTACCAACCCCAAATTCCCAGTCTACCAACCCCAAATTCCCAGTAAATATTCTTATTTATGTACATAAATCTTACTATTAATATTATTTAGCTATCTTCTGTGAAAGGGAGAGGAATAGTTCCTTAAGACTTCGTCAAGACTTTATTTGACTTTGGACATTCCCTCCTGCCTCTCCTCCCCCATCATTGTCCCCATATCCCTAGGGTCTTTGGCCATCATACCCCACAGTCAGCAGCTGTGTCCTCAAGGCCACTTTCTTACCCAGTGCTTCATTTTCCTTTCTCAGTGTATGAGCTAATCTTTAGGAACAGGCCTCACCCTTCTGTTTATGTCCCCTCAGAATTCATATGTTGAAGCACTAACTTCTTTTTTTTTAATTATTATTTTTTATACAGCAGGTTCTTACTAGTCATCAATTTTATACACATCAGTGTATACATGTCAATCCCAATCGCCCAATTCAGCACCCCCCAACCCCCCCCAACAGTTTTCCCCCCTTGGTGTCCATACGTTTGTTCTCTACATCTGTGTCTCAACTTCTGCCCTGAAAACCAGTTCATCTGTACCATTGTTCTAGGTTCCACAAACATGCGTTAATATACGATATTTGTTTTTCTCTTTCTGACTTACTTCACTCTGTATGACAGTCTCTGGATCCATCCATGTCTCAACAAATGACTCAATTTTGTTCCTTTTTATGGCTGAGTAATATTCCATTGTATATATGTACCACAACTTCTTTATCCATTTCTCTGTCAATGGGCATTTAGGTTGCTTCCATGACCTGGCTATTGTAAATAGTGCCGCAATGAACATTGGGGTGCATGTGTCTGTTGAATTATGGTTTTCTCTGGGTAATTGCCCAGTAGTGGGATTGCTGGATCATATGGTAATTCTATTTTTAGTTTTTTAAGGAACCTTCATACTGTTCTCCATAGTGGCTATATCAATTTACATTCCCACCAACAGTGCAAGAGGGTTCCCTTTTCTCCACGCCCTCTCCAGCATTTGTTGTTTGTAGATTTTCTGATGATGCCCATTCTAACTGGTGTGAGGTGATACCTCATTGTAGTTTTGATTTGCATTTCTCTAATTATTAGTGATGTTGAGCAGCTTTTCATGTGCTTCTTGGCCATCTGTATGTCTTCTTTGGAGAAATGTCTATTTAGGTCTTCTGCCCATTTTTTGATTGGGTTGTTTGTTTTTTAATATTGAGCTGCATGAGCTGTTTATATATTTTGGAGATTAATCCTTTGTCCATTGATTCATTTGCAAATATTTTCTCCCATTCTGAGGGTTGTCTTTTCGTCTTGTTTATGGTTTCCTTTGCTGTGCAAAAGCTTTTAAGTTTCATTGGGTCCCATTTGTTTATTTTTGTTTTTATTTCTATTACTCTAGGAGGTGGATCAAAAGAGATCTTGCTGTGATTTATGTCAAAGAGTGTTTTTCCTATGTTTTCCTCTAAGAGTTTTATAGTGTCCGGTCTTACATTTAGGTCTCTAATCCATTTTGAGTTTATTTTTGTGTATGCTGTTAAGGAGTGTTCTAATTTCATTCTTTTACATGTAGCTGTCCAGTTTTCCCAGTACCACTTATTGAAGAGACTGTCTTTTCTCCATTGTATATCTTTGCCTCCTTTGTCATAGATTAGTTGACCATAGGTGCATGGGTTTATCTCTGGGCTTTCTATCTTGTTCCATTGATCTATGTTTCTGTTTCTGTGCCAGTACCGTATTGTCTTGATTACTGTAGCTTTGTAGTATAGTCTGAAGTCAGGGAGTCTGATTCCTCCAGCTCTGTTTTTTTCCCTCAAGACCGCTTTGGGTATTTGGGGTCTTTTGTGTCTCCATACAAATTTTAAGATTATTTGTTCTAGTTCTGTAAAAAATGCCATTGGTAATTCGATAGGGATTGCATTGAATCTGTAGATTGCTTTGGGTAGTATAGTCATTTTCACAGCATTTTTTCTTCCAATTCAAGAACATGGTATATCTCATCATCTATAGGTATCATCTTTAATTTCTTTCATCAGTGTCTTATAGTTTTCTGCAAACAGGTCTTTTGTCTCCCTAGGTAGGTTTATTCCTAGGTATTTTATTCTTTTTTTTGCAATGGTAAATGGGAGTGTTTCCTTAATTTCTCTTTCAGATTTTTCATCATTAGTGTATAGAAATGCAAGAGATTTCTGTGCATTAATTTTATATCCTGCAGCTTTACCAAATTCATTGATTAGCTCTAGTAGTTTTCTGGTGGCATCTTTAGAATTCTCTATGTATAGTATCATGTCATCTGCAAACAGTGACAGTTTTACTTCTTCTTTTCCAATTTGTTTTCCTATTATTTCTTTTTCTTCTCTGATTGCCGTGGCTAGGACTTCCAGGACTATGTTGAATAGTAGTGGCGAGAGTGGACATCCTTGTCTTGTTCCTGACTTTAGAGGATATGCTTTCAGTTTTTCACCATTGAGAATGATGTTTGCTGTGTTTTTTTCGTATATGGCCTTTATTATGTTGAGGTAGGTTCCCTCTATGCCCACTTTGTGGAGAGTTTTTATCATAAATGGGTGTTGAATTTTGTAAAAGCTTCTGCATCTATTGAGATGATCATATGGCTTTTATTCTTCAGTTTGTTAATATGGTGTATCACATTGATTTTGCCTATATTGAAGAATCCTTGCATCCCTGCGATAAATCAATCCCACTTGATCATGGTGTATGATCCTTTTAATGTGTTGTTGGATTCTGTTGGCTAGTATTTTGTTGAGGATTTCTACATCTATATTCATCAGTGATATTGGTCTGTAATTTTCTTTTTTTGTAGTATCTTTGTCTGGTTTTGGTATCAGGGTGATGGTGCCCTCATAGAATGAGTTTGGGAGTGTTCCTTCCTCTGCAATTTTTTGGAAGAGTTTGAGAAGGATGGGTGTTAGCTCTTCTCTAAATGTTTGATAGAATTTGCCTGTGAAGCCATCTGGTCCTGGACTTTTGTTTGTTGGAAGATTTTTAGTCACAGTTTCAATTTCATTACTTGTGATTGGTCTGTTCATATTTTCTATTTCTTCCTGGCTCAGTCTTGGAAGGTTATACCTTTCTAAGAATTTGTCCATTTCTTCCAGGTTGTCCATTTTATTGGCATAGAGTTGCTTGTAGTAGTCTCTTAGGATGCTTTGTATTTCTGTGGTGTCTGTTGTAACTTCTTTTTTATTTCTAATTTTATTGATTTGAGTCCTCTCCCTGTTTTTCTTGATGAGTCTGGCTAATGGTTTATCAGTTTTGTTTATCTTCTCAAAGAACCAGCTTTTAGTTTTATTGATCTTTGCTATTTTGTTTCTATTTCATTTATTTCTGGTCTGATCTTTATGATTTCTTTCCTTCTACTAAACTTGGGTTTTGTTTGTTCTTCTTTCTCTAGTTCCTTTAGGTGTAAGGTTAGATTGTTTATTTGAGATGTTTCTTATTTCTTGAGGTAGGCTTGTATAGCTATAAACTTCCCTCTTAGAACTGCTTTTGCTGCATCCCATAGGTTTTGGATCGTCGTGTTTTGATTGTCATTTGTCTCTAGGTATTTTTTGATTTCCTCTTTGATTTCTTCAGTGATCTCTTGGCTATTTAGTAACGTATTGTTTAGCCTCCATGTGTTTGTGTTTTTTACGTTTTTTTCCCTGTAATTCATTTCTAATCTCATAGGGTTGTAGTCAGAAAAGATACTTGATATGATTTCAGTTTTCTTAAATTTACTGAGGCTTGATTTGTGACCCAAGAGGTGATCTATCCTGGAGAATGTTCCGTGCGCACTTGAGAAGAAAGTGTAATCTGCTGTTTTTGGATGGAATGTCTTGTAAATATCAATTAAATCTATCTGGCCTGTTGTGTCATTTAAAGCTTGTGTTTTCCTATTAATTTTCTGTTTGGATGATCTGTCCGTTGGTGTAAGTGAGGTGTTAAAGTCCCCCACCATTATTGTGTTACTGTCAATTTCCTCTTTTAGCTGTTAGCGGTTGCCTTATGTATTGAAGTGCTCCTGTGTTGGGTGCATATATATTTATAATTGTTATATCTTCTTCTTGGATTGATCCCTTGATCATTATGTAGTGTCCTTCTTTGTCTCTTGTAACATTCTTTATTTTAAAGTCTATTTTATCTGATATGAGTATTGCTACTCCAGCTTTCTTTTGATTTCCATTTGCATGGAATATCTTTTTCCATCCCCTCACTTTCAGTCTGTATGTGTCCCTAGGTCTGAAGTGGGTCTTTTGTATACAGCATATATATGGGTCTTGTTTTTGTATCCATTCAGCAAGCCTGTGTCTTTTGGTTGGAGCATTGAATCCATTCATGTTTAAGGTAATTATCGATATGTGTGTTCCTATGACCATTTTCTTAATTGTTTTGGGTTTGTTTATGTAGGTCGTTTTCTTCTCTTGTGTTTCCCACTTAGAGAAGTTCCTTTAGCATTTGTTGTAGAGCTGTTGCTGAATTCTCTTAGCTTTTGCTTGTCTGTAAAGCTTTTGATTTCTCCATGGAATGTGAATGAGATCCTTGCCGGGTAGAGTAATCTTGGTTGTAGGTTCTTCCCTTTCATCACTTTAAGTATATCATGCCACTCCCTCTGGCTTATAGAGTTTCTGCTGAGAAATCAGCTGTTAACCTTATGGGAGTTCCCTTGTATGTTATTTGTTGTTTTTCCCTTGCTGCTTTCAATAATTTTTCTTTGTCTTTAATTTTTGCCAATTTGATTGCCATGTGTCTCGGCGTGTTTCTCCTTGGGTTTATCCTGTATGGGACTTGCTGTGCTTCCTGGACTTGGGTGGCTATTTCCTTTCCCATGTTAGGGAAGTTTTCGACTATAATCTCTTCATATATTTTCTCTGGTCCTTTCTCTCTCTCTTCTCCTTCTGGGACCCCTATAATGTGAATGTTGTTGCGTTTACTGTTGTCCCAGAAGTCTCTTAGGCTGTCTTCATTTCTTTTCATTCTTTCTTATTTCTTCTGTTCAGCAGCAGTGAATTCCACCATTTTGTCTTCCAGGTCACTTATCCATTGTTCTGCCTCAGTTATTCTGCTATTGATTCCTTCTAGTGTAGTTTTCATTTCAGTTATTGTATTGTTCATCTCTGTTTTTTTGTTCTTTAATTCTTCTAGGTCTTTGTTTAACATTTCTTGCATCTTCTCGATCTTTGCCTCCATTCTTTTTCTGAGGTCCTGGATCATCTTCACTATCATTATTCTGAATTCTTTTTCTGGAAGGTTGCCTATCTCCACTTCATTTAGTTGTTTTTCTGGGGTTTTATCTTGTTCCTTCATCTGTTACATAGTCCTCTGCCTTTTCATGTTGTCTGTCTTTCTGTGAATGTGGTTTTTGTTCCCCAGGCTGCAGGATTGTAGTTCTTCTTGGTTCTGTACTAACTTCTAATATGGCAGTATTTGAAATAAGGGAGCAATTTGGAAGCAGTTTAAAGTTAAATGAGATCATAAGTGTGGGGCCCTGATTTGGTAGGGTTAAGGTCTTTATAAGAAGAAATACCAGAGAGCTCTTTTTTCTGCAGCATTCATACACTGAGGATGCCACTTGAGGCCAGGGAGAAGGTGTTTGTATACAAGCCTGAAAGAGAGCTCTCACTAGCAACAAAACCAGCCAGAACCTTGTTCTTGGACTTGTAGCCTCCAGAACTATGAGAAAATAAGTTTCTCTTGTTTAAGCCATCCAGTGTGTGGTATTTTGTTATGGTAGTCCTAGCAGACTAATATGGGGGGTTATAACCTGGTTCATACCCACTTCTGCTCAGATACCTGGGGAGGAGCTTGGGCTCTGAAATTATTCCCAATTACCATTCAAGACAGTTTGCTGTGTTGCTGTTTTCCCAGGGATAATGCTAACTATAATGAAGCATAGAAGAGTATTATTTTTACAGTGTTATTTAGTATCTGATAGCTATTAGCCAACAGGTACGGTACCCCAGTGAGGTACGGTAAACACATTTTATCTGTTCTGTTACCTGCTGTTTCACGAACACATCCCTGAAGCATTTTAATCTTGTTTTTCATACTTGTCTTCAAGTGAGGAATTGTTCTGATTTGCAACTTTGGGGGATAATTACTATATTCATTAATTTCTGTTCTTTTTTCCCCTCCATTTATTACTCGTTTCTTGAGAAAATTTTCCCCTAAATCTACACTAAGTGGAGACAAGTCTCTTGATTAAAGGGTATTTTACAACAGTGGTTTTTCTAACTTCCTTGGTACACTGATGGGAGGGCTGTGTCAGCATCTTCTTACCTGAGGTGAAGGTCTCCCTGCTCTGGGCTCAGATGAGTAAGAGGTTTGGGAGACCTCTGACCTCAGGCTTCATTGCAGAGTGTTTTTTTGCACCGGGGTATTCCTGGGCAAAGGGCAGGAGAGGCTTAGCTGGTTTTCTTCTTATCAGAGATTCAGTCATAGACATTAACCAAGCATGTGTTATGTGTAGGACATTATGTACAGCACTGTGGGGGACATGGTTCTTCGCTCATATGGGTACTCAGTACATGTTGATTAAGTGAATGTGTGGCTAGATAGAGTGATCTTTGCCTTCAGAAAGACTGAAGGGGTAGGCCACGGCTTCATTGGCTGGGGGCTAGTGGATGAAGGGTGCTGTAACCTCCCTGGAAATTGGGAACATAATTCGGAGCATCCTGTTGGGGACCATGATGCCCTGGCACTTGGATCTATAAGAGAAAGCAGTAGAGGAGAAAAGCTGTGTTGTGAGGATGGTTTATTTTGCATTTAATTTTTTCTGGTGTTTTGGCCTCATGAGTCCCCTCTTTTCATTGTAGACAGGGACTGTTATGTATGCTCCTTGTAAGTACAGATGTTTCATAAATGTCAAGTGAACACCCAAGACAGTTGAGGGAGGAGTTGGAAAAATAGTAGCTTAGACAAGTTGGCTAAGGATAGGGCAGAGGCAGAGATATATGTGAGTTAGATGCTTGGGAAAAGAACTGAAGAAGGTAAGAAAGCAGAAGCCAAGAAAGGATTTGAATTAATCTGGAACTGAGTGGGAGCGCAGTTTAGAGAAGTCTGATCTGGGCTAAATGCTCAGGGAAAGAGCACTGGAGGGATTTCTATCTGTAAGAATGAGGAAGGACAGAGAGTAGTTAGCTTGTGATACTGAGGGAAAGGGGACACTGGGAAGAATGGCGTAATTCTTTTCTGCCCCTCCCACACACCATGTATCTCTCCTTTATGACACTTGTCATACTATGTGGCGATTATTTGTTCATATGCTTTTTCTTCTGCGAGAAGGTAGAAGGGGCTCAGTCATCAAGCAGGGGAAGGTAGGATTGAATTCATGCTCTAGCTGTAGAATAATCCCTCTAACATTTAATCAAGGTGTATACTTGTAATTTGTTGATCTTTTACCCTAAAACCCTCTGACACTGCAGCAAAGTCTGTCCATTTGCTCTAAATCACTGAGTGCAAGAGCCTGAAGTGTGGTAGAGAGTGTGGGCTGCCCCAGGCCTGAGTTCCTTATGTTTGAAGTTAGACCCAGAGCCCAGGCTGTGTTGCTGAGCATGGGGTGTTCAGGACTGTAACTCCTACCTCCTCTGCAGCTCTTCCCACCCTCACCTCACTGCCCCCTTCACAGCAGCTTAAAATTCCTCAGCCACTGTACCTTCCGCTGCTTTGTGCTCTCTACAAATTGAAAATTTTTATGACAATATCAAATCAATGGGAAAAGTTTTGAAAAGTAGGATTGAGAAATAGAGACCTCTTTGCCTTTTCTCCCTGCAAGGGAATTAGAAAAATATAGAAATTCTAAGTTATATGTTATGAAACCCTTGGGGTTTCCTTTCTTTTGAAAATTTTTTACATTAACCAAAAATACGACAGAGATGCTTATGGGAAGATAATTCCTTTTAGCTGGAGATTAAGCTCCACGTTGTGAGCTTTTTAATTTTCTTTCTTTAGTGGTGGGTTGGGACCCAACTGTGCAGTCGCTAAAGCTCATCACAGTCCTGTTGCCAGGTGAGTTAACTCTGTGAAATCTGTATGTTTTCCCCTTGTACCTACCTAATGAAAGCCAAATTAAATCCTTTTTTTTTTAAGGGCGGGGTACGCGGGCCTCTCACTGTTGTGGCCTCTCCCATTGTGGAGCACAGGCTCCGGACGCGCAGGCTCAGTGGCCATGGCTCACGGTCCCAGCCGCTCCGTGGCATGTGGGATCTTCCCGGACTGGGGCACGAACCCGTGTCCCCTGCATCAGCAGGCAGACTCTCAACCACTGTGCCACCAGGGAAGCCCTAAATCCATTTTTAATCAAGGAGATGAACGACAGTTTTTTTTTAAGAAAAAAAACCCCCACAAGGCCCCAAAGTACTGGATACAATAAAAAGTGAAGTTTTTATTTGCATATGTGCCGTTAGGCATGGCTTTAATGTCAGGCAAATGGGAGGTGCTGTTAAAGTAGTATTTGGAAATATGCCATCCCAGGGACATGAAGAAGAGTGCTTTTCTCTCTGCCCTTCTTTCATAGTTTGTGTAGCCTGAGTGTTTCTAGCACCTTGCATAGGTACACAGTACATTGTAGGATAGTAGGTGCCCAGAGATACCTGAACGAATGGAGGGATGGTTCTGAGCAGGGCCTTCTTTCTCTCTTGTTGCCCCCTCCCTCCAGCCTCTCAGTCTGCTTATTTGTTCATTTCTTCATTCATTCAACATACATTTATTCCTCCTGGGCTGCTGTGAGGGCCACTGGTAAGGAATGGGATGAAGGGAAGTTTCCAGTGAGTTCAGGCCGAGAGCCATGGCCAGTGCTCTTCTTCCTCTTCAACACATTTTATCCCTTATTTTGGGACGTCGGTTTCACCATCATCCTACTCCTGAGAATTGCTTTCTTCCACCTGCTTTGGTGGAAGGAAATGGCTTCTCTTAGGGCAGAGGGAGTAGGGATGAAGACTCTTCAGCTCAGTGGCTATCCCCAGAGTATGTCTCCATGGGCTGTGAGGGGTGGGGCTGTAGCGGGGGCCACGTTTGCTTTGCCTGGGATTTGATTCCCATAATCATAGATTTGGCTTTGGCTTCTGGGGTCACAGGGCATTGGGACCTCTAGAGGACTCACTCAAGGCACCAAACCTTCTCTGCAGCCCACATTTCAGCTTGCTATTGTTATTGAATGGGTTCCCTGAGTGATACTCTTCATCTGAGGAAGAAAGTGGCTTCTATTGAGAGCCTTTCAGAGGGCTCAGAAGACTGGGTTTGGGTTATTCCAGAAACCCTGGGCTGAGAAAATAACAGATTCGTTAAAGCTGTGCCCTCTGCTTCCTCATTGTGCTGGTCAGCTTGGGTTGCCCTCACCTGAGAGGTGGTGGCTGGGGGTGGGGGTGAGCAATTTGGGCAGGTGAACATGGAGGAAAATAGATGAAATCGACAGTAGTTGGTGATGGGCAGGGGGTTAGAAGGGAAGTGGGGGAAAGGAGAGGGAGTGTTGAGGAGAGCTTCCGGGTTTCTGGCTTGTGCAGTAAGGCTAGGTGACTCTAGAGGAGGATCAGTAGAGTAGCTTTGGACTTGTTGAGTGTGAAACATACAGAGGAGAGTAGAGCACGACATATCTATCCTTCGGGGAGATTGTGCCTAGAATCTCAGGCTGTTTTCCTGTTCAAATTACCCACTTGGGTTTTAGGCCACTGTGAGGGATAATACAGTACAAATCCAGATTCTATTTACAAACTAACTCCTTCTATTAATAGATATTGAGAATTTGCAAGAACTGACAAACCATTGAACTGCAAGGCAAAGGAGTGGGTTCATAAGCAGAATTCACAAACAGTGGTGACCCTCTCATCTTAGCAGGCTTCTTTTTCCTCTCTCCAGTCTCCCTTTCATGTGGGGCAGTTCTGAAAAGGACAGAGATTGCAAAGGTTTGTTAAGAAAGTGCAATGAGCTATGTGTTTGGAACCCATCTGACCCATCTGGCAAAGTGGGTTCTTGCGTATCATGATGCCACTCCCGCGTAAACCCTTTGCTCCAGCATTGTTGAAATAAATACATGTTTCAAGTTTCATGCCTCCAGGCCTTCAAAAAGCAGTCTTGCCTCTGCTTGGGATGCTTTTCTCATTGTCTTTGGTTAATTCCTTTTCCTCTTCCAAGAAGTCCTCTCTGACCCCTATCTCCTGATGGAGATATCTGTGCTTTCCTGCCATGGAGCCTCCTAGCCATCTGTGTCAGGGCTCTTTCAACCCAGTGCTTACTATAACTACTGATTTACTTATCGATTTACATTGCCTGTCTAGAAGCTCCTGGACAACAGGACCCCTCTTTACTTAGTCTTTGTATCCCCAGCACCTGGCACATGTCTGGGATGTAGCAGGTCTCAATAAACATGTGCTGAAGGGTGAATAATCTGCTACTTGGATGTGTTGGAGGTGGTGGTAACTGGATATATGTTCCCTAGTAGGTGGTAAGGGTTTATTCATCTTTTCATAGTGAACAAGTTTTTGCTTTTTTGTAGCTTTCCTGTATGGGAAAGTGAACAAGGTCTTTGCAAAAATATTTTTCCAAATTGGCGTGGCTGTTGAGTGCTCATCTGGGGTTGAAATGATTTTGGCATGGGTGTGAAACTGCAGGTAGTAAGTGAGCAGTGTGTCTGGGCACTGGGCATAATGCTCTTGTGTTTTCTGGTTGCTTTCCATATTTTCATAAGTTGCAACCCAAACATCCAGCTTCTCTGAAGCCAGGGCTTGTGCCTGGTTGTTCATGGGAGTGGTTGCCTTTTACCATGAGAGGATGTAATATTAACCAAGCTTCTTCTGCAGTGTTTTCTGTTGGCATTAGTAGGGGCTGCGGTGGCTGTTTTAAGGAGAGCTGCCACAAAAGGAATCCCCGAACAGTGAGAGACAGGATAGAATAATTGGAAAGAATTACCTCCTATTTTATGTCAGGCCAGGCCCTTTGGCAAAATAGAAGGTGTAGGGAAGGTGCTGAGTGACAGAAATAAAAATGCGATACCAACTGAGAGGTAAAGGGATAGTTTTGTAAGGAAACCAGAAAGAACTGGGACCCCTGCTATAAGGGTGAGGCAAGGGAGGGCCACTTGGCATCTGTTACACCCTTGGTGCCCTTAAAATGATACTGTCTTACTCATGACCCAGTGGGGTTGGGTTCAGAGCATCTGCTGCCCAAAGTGTGGGTTCCAAATGCTTATTGATCCTCGGCTGAATGTGCTCTACTTGGAGGCTGATTGTGAGACTGATTGTTTCTAGCAAATGTTTACCTGGGCAGGTAGCTGGCATGTTATCCTCTTTCAGCAAATCTGGTGCTATGAGAAGCTAGCTGGTAAGTCATCTTCATGGAGCCTACTGTGGCAGGAGAGACTTCCTGGGGTCCCACTGGCATCCCCATCACAAGGTCACTCACTGGAACCTAGAGTCCCTTTGCAGGCTCCAGTCCAGGATACTGCTGTTGGCTGAGCTGTACTGTACCCCTGTCAGTTGCAGGCTGATGACTCCTGGCAGGCTGGGATTTGGTTGGTGGCATTTTGCAGAGCCCTCTGACCCTACCTGCTGTCATGAATCCTGTTGTATCCCCCTTGTACACATGCTTCAGTGTCTCATGATATACTACTCTTAAGAAGAACAGATGCCAGATGGGAAAAGTATCTCTCTTGGGTTTATGTGTGCTTTAAAAAAAAAAAAAAACATTAAAAAAATTGTAGCCTGGTTTGGCAATTTTCTAGGCTCAGGATGTGTTTGTCATGTTCTTGTTGTCCTATGGAGACCAGCAGAGCTGTGAAGAGAAACCACCTCCTTAGGAGACTCCAGAAGAAAACTGGGCCCTCCTGGCACTTCCTCAGGGATTTGGGCCCTTTCCCTTCCACAGCCTGCAAAGGTCAGGGCCTGGGAATGCTCCCCAGGGCAGTGTGCTCTGTGCCAGTGTCCAAGGATCTTAAGGAATTTAATTAAGCAACTAATAGAGTAGGGGATGTTTAGTGTTAAAGTGTAATTTTGTTGACATTAAACATAGTTATTTAAATATCAGCTAGTTAGTGCTTTTTAATATTGCTTCTTGAACTCAAGTTTGGTTACTGCAGTTGACGTAGATACTTGACAAACCCAAGTTCATTGTGGAGGCATGGGGCACAGTTGAACATGGACTCGGAGGAGAGGAAGAGAGAACACATAATTTACAGCTGCTGAAATAATTCAGCCCTTTCCCTTGCTGACTGCTCTCCTTCTCTGTACTGCTGATGCAGTGAATTTTTAATGGGGTGGGCTCTTGCTGTGCCAATCAGGGTTGGGATGAGGCCTTTTTGATTGTTGGGAATAAACTCTAAGGTTGGCAGGAACACTTTAAATTTGAAACTAATGCCACATTCCTCTTTAATCCCAGCATAGGATCTGAGCTTTGGGGTATGCTTTGGTATGAGGGCTGCATCTTGTGTGAAAGCAGGCACTGAACTGTGGACATTATTGATTAGGTGATGAGGGAAAGTGGGGAGATGAGAGTCTAGGGCTAGGGTTCAGCTTACAGAGCTGCAGACAAACTGAGCTGCTCTAAAACAGAGAAGATGCCTCTATGGAGTGGTTGGTGAGCCTTCAGAAGGTCTTCCTGCCTGAAAAATCTTCTCTGCACACCTGCCAGGGTGTCAGTGTTATGGATTAAGGTGTTCATCTGCTCACCTGGTAATCTCTCCACCTACCCATTCATTTACTTATTTATCTGCCATACTTTTATTGAGGGCCTACTGTGTCCTAGACCCTGCACTAGTTAGGGATGGAGTAGTGGATGAGGAAGGAGTCTTTCCCCTCAGGGAGTTCACATTTATAGTACAATTTGGTGGGTTTTATGATAGTTGCACAGAGAGTTATGGGAGTACATGAAGGACCAACAAAATACTGCAAATCAAACCGAGCAGGATATAAAAATGATCATCTGACCAAGTTGGACTTCACCCGGGAATGCAAGGGTGGTTTCACATTAGAAAATCTGCATATAAAATTTGCTACTTTAGTAGGTTAAAGGGAAAAAACTATATGATCATCTTAGAGTAGGGAAAACATGTGATAAAATTTAACATCCATTCATGATAAAACCTCTTAGCTGTTTAGAAATAGAAAGGCACTTCTTTACCTTGACAGACTATCTACCAGAGAAACTACAGAAAACATCATTTTTTTTCTTAAATTTTTAAAAAGAGAACAATATAATTAATGTACCCATGTGCCCATTATCCGGTTTCAGCAATTACCAACTCGTGGGCAATCTTATATTTTTTTAGTATGCTAAAATATAGATAGCATAAAATTTGCCATTTTAACCATTTTAAATGTACAGTTCAGTGGCATTAATTACATTCACAATGCTTTGCAACCATTACCACTATCTACTTCTAAAACTTTTTCGTCAGCTCAAACAGAAACCATGAACCTATTAAGGAATAACTTCCCATTACCTACCCCCTCCCTGCAGGTGACCTCTAATCTACGTTTGTCTCTATGAATTTGCCTATTTTAGATATTTAATGTAAGTGGAATTATATAATATTTGTCCTTTTGTGTCTGGCTTATTTTACTTAGCCAGAAAATTCACATTATTTCATAATGTTTTCAAGGTTCATCTATGCTGCAGCATGCATCAGAACTTCATTCATTTTTATGACTGAATAATATTTCATTGTGTATACCACTTAAAAAATCTATTTAAAAATATTTATTCATCTATTGATACTTAGGTTATTTCCTCTTTTGTCTGCTGTGAACATTCACATGCTGGTATCTGTTTGAGTCACTGTTTTCAGATATTTGGATATATACCTAGGGGTGGAAGTGTTGGGTCATATGACAATTTTATGTTTAGCTTTTGAAGAATTGTCAGACTTTTCCACAGTGGCTGTACCACTTACATTTCCAGTGGCAATGTACTAATTTTCCACATCTTTGCCAACACTTGTTATTTTCATTAAAAAAAAATTATAGTCGTCCTCATAGGTGTCAAATGGTATCGAACTGTGGCTTTGATTTGCATTTCCACAATTATCAGTGATACTGAGCATCATTTTATGTGCTTATTGGCCATTTGCATATCTTCTTTGGAGAAATACCTATTCAAGTTCTTTGCCCATTTTTAAATTGGGTTGCTTGTCTTGTTGTTGAGTTGTAGTTGTTGTTATGTATTCTGGATGGTAAACCCTTATTAGATATGTGATTTGCAAACATTTTCTCCCATTCTGTGGGTTGTCTTTTCATTCTCTTGCTAATGAGAGGCACAAAAGTTTTAAAAAATTTTTTTAAATTTATTTTTTTTATTGAAGTATAGTTGATTTATAATGTGTTAATTTCTGCTATGTAGCAAAGTGATTCAGTTTTTTATATATATATATATATATATATATATATATATATATATATATATATATATATATACACACACACACACATTTGTTTTTATATTCTTTTCCATTATGGTTCATCACAGGATATTGAATATAGTTTCCTGTGCTATACAGTAGCACCTTGTTGTTTAAAAAAGTTTTTAAATTTTGATGAAGTGCAGTTTATCTATTTTTTTCTTTTATCACTTGTGGTTTTGTGTCATATTTAAGAAACTGTTGCCCTATCCAAGGTTATGAAGTTTGGCCCGTACGTTTTCTTCCAAGAATGTTATAGTTTTAGCTGTTAAATTTAGATCTTTGCTCCATTTTTAGTCAATGGCACCCTTGTTAAAAATCAATTGATGTAATGATATAAGAGGGTATGTTTATCCTTATGTCAATATAAGAGTATATATTTATCTTTATGTGAGTTTTGTGTAGTTTTGATTATTGTAGCTTTGTGGTAAGGTTTTGAAATCAGGATGTGTAAATCCTCCAACTTTGTTGTTCTTCAGGATTATTTTGGGTAGGGTACCTTAAAATTCCATGTGAATTTTAGGATTAGTTTTTTCATTTCTGCAAAAAATGCTTTTGTGATTTTGACAGAGAATATGTTGAATCTGTATATTGCTTTGGGTAGTATTGTCATCTTAATGAAATTAAGTCTTCCAGTTCAGGAACCCAGAACATCTTTCTATTTATTTAGGTCTTCTTTAATTTCTTTTAGTAATGTGTCGTAGCTTCCAGTGTATAAGTCTTTTGGTTAAAGGCTTTCTTCTTTGATTAAATTTATTCCTAAGTATTTTATTCTTTTTGATGCAATTTTATTTATTTATTTATTTATTTTTTAAAATTTATTTTTGAAAAAAAAAAAAATTTATTTTTGGCCACGTTGGGTCTTTGTTGCTGTGTGCGGGCTTTCTCTAGTTTCAGTGAGCTGGGGCTACTCTTTGTCGCGGTGTGCGGTCTTCTCACTGTAGTGGCTTCTTGTTGCAGAGCACAGGTTCTAGGCACACAGGCTTCAGTAGTTGCAGCATGCGGGCTCAGTAGTTGTGGCACACAGGCCCTAGAGCACATGGATTTCAGTAGTTGCGGTGTGTGGGCTCAGTAGTTGTGGCATGCAGGCTCTACGGTACGTGGGCTTCAGTAGTTGTGGTGCGTGGGCTCAGTAGTTGTGGCTCACGGGCTCTAGAGTGCAGGCTCAGTAGTTGTGCCACATGGGCTTAGCTGCTCCATGGCATGTGGGCTCTTCCCAGGCCAGGGATCGAATCTGTGTCCCCTGCATTGGCAGGTGGATTCTTAACCACTGTACCATGAGGGAAGCCCTGATACTATTTTAAATGGAATTATTTTCTTAATTTTCTTTCTGGATTGCTAGTTGTTAGTGTATAGAAATGCAACTAATTTGAGTTTTGATTTTGTACCTGCAGCTTTTGTACCTGCTGAATTTATTAGCTCTAATAGTTTTTGTTTGTAGATTCTTCAGGGTTTTCTTTGTATAAGATCAAGTCACCTTCAAACAGATAGTTTTGCTTCTTCCTTTCTAATACGGATGCCTTTTATTTCTTTTTCTTGCCTAATTGCTTTGGCTAGAACATCCAGTATTATGTTGAATCTAAGTGACAAAAGCAGGCATCCTTGTGTTATTCCTGATCTTAGAGGAAAAACTTTTAGTCTTCCATCATTGAGTATGATGTTAGCTGTTGGTTCTTCATATATGACCTTAATTATGTTAAGGAAGTTCTTTTCTATCCCTGGTTTATTGAATGTTTTTATCACGAAACGATGTTGGATTTTGTCAACTGCCTTTTCTATGTCAATTGAGATGATCATGTGTTTTTTTTTTCCTTCACTCTACCAATGTAATGTATTAAATGGATTAATTTTCATATGATGAACCGCCCTTGTATTCCTAGGATAAATCCCATTTGATCATGTTGTATAATCCTTTTGATATGCCGCTGAATTTGCCTTGCTAGTATTTTGTTGAGGATTTTTGCATGTATATTCATAAGGGTACTGGTCTGTAGATTTCTTGTAGTGTCCTTGTCTTGCTTTGGTGTCAGGGTAATTCTGGTCTCACAGAATGAATTAAGAAGTGTTCCCTTCTTTTTTTGGAAATTTTAGAAGGATTGGTATCTGCTACCTTTCTTAATAGGCACGTTGCTGGGTAGTAGGCCATGGGCTGTGTGGTGTGGGGGTACCTATTTGGAGCTCTGGCATCTTTTTTTTTTTTTTTTTTTTTGGTCTCTTCACCTCTATCTTGGCTAACTGTCTTGGCAGCCAGGCATACTGGTGATGCAGACTGGAAGTCTTCTGGTAAAAAGGTCAACTTGATAAGTTGGATTTTAAGACTGCAGCTATTTCCTTGTGCTCTCTCTTTCCGTGATAGATAGATGGTCTTGCTGAGCAAGGTCTCTGTGATCCCAGGCACCAGAACGAATTAGCAGATAAGGGAGGGCTTTCCTGGTGGTGCAGTGGTTGGGAATCCATCTGCCATTGCTGAGGACATGGGTCTGAGCCCTGGTCCAGGAAGGTCCCACATGCCATGGAGCAACTGGGCCCGTATGCCACAACTAGTGAGCCTGCGCTCTAGAGCCTGTGAGCCACAACTACTGATCCCATGTGCCACAAATACTGAAACCTACCTGCCTAGAGCCCATGCTCAGCAGCAAGAGAAGCCACCGCAATGAGAAGCCTGCACACAGCAACGAAGAGTAGCCTCTGCTCACTGCAACTAGAGAAAGCCCATGTGTAGCAACAAAGACCCAACACAGCCAAAAATAAATAAATAAACTTATTAAAAAAAAGTAGATAAGGGAACAGGTTCTGTGTTGAAAATAATGATTAAGTATTTTCTCATATATCTAACATTTTAGGAAGAAAGACTTCATTGAGCATAGCTTTCCATAATTCTAATAACTTCATGTCTGATCACAGAGATGGCTACGCACACTTTTTTTTCAAAGTACTAATATTTCATATACATGTGCCATTATGTTCTTCATTCAACAGTATTTTATGTATCTGTTTTCATGTTTCACTATAGTTCATATTTTCACTGACATTATTTTACATTGTGTATTCCACGTGACCCCCTTTTAGATTATTAATTTTATTCAACTAACAGATATTTTTTGAGCGTCTGCTACAGTGCTAGGCAATGAGGATACAGCAGTGGTTTAGGTGGACATTGTCCCTGCCCTTGCGGAGCTCCCAGTCAGATGGGTTGTAGTTGTTATAGGCCCATGAAATGGAATTTCACTGACCATATAACACAGCCTTGGAGAGGATGAGGAGGTTGTGTAGTCTCTAGCCCTGGCTCCTATTGCTGCTTGCTTTTTTAAAAAAATTTAATTTATTTATTTTTGGCTGCATTGGGTCTTCGTTGCTGTGCGTGGGCTTTCTCTAGTTGGGGTGAGCGGGGTCTACTCTTCGTTGTGGTGCATGGGCTTCTCATGCAGTGGCTTCTTGTTGCATGCAGAGCACAGGCTCTAGGTGCATGGGCTTCAGTAGTTGTGGCATGCAGGCTCAGTAGTTGTGGCTTGCAGGCTCTAGAGCACAGGCTCAGTAGTTGTGGCACATGGGCTTAGTTGCTCCGTGGCATGTGGGATCTTCCCGGACCAGGGCTCGACCCCACGTCCCCTGCATTGGCAGGCGGATTCTTAACCACTGCGCTACCAAGGAAGCTCCTACTGCTGCTTCTAAAAAGCAAGCGAGGCTTTGTCAGGACAGTGGCAGTTCTGCTTGTGACTGGGCTCTTAGCAAAGCCCAGGATGGGGAGCCCTGGGACCATTGCAGAGTCAGCTCTGAAATGGGGCTGCTGCAGCAGGGAGGACCGCTGTTTCCTAGGCAATACTCTGCTTAATATTTTTAGTGCGTGGTCACCGGCAGAACTAAATGTGGTTTCTGATCCCAAATTGGTAATAAATGTAGACATATTTAGAGTCAGAAACAATGCATTTAAAATCCTCTCCTCCTTAATTGTCTTGCCAAGTGCTGAGTTTAGGTTTCTTTGTTTCTTGGCTACCTACCCAGCCTCCCACAATCTCTCAGAGAAGGCGCCCAGATTTTCTCTGGGTGTTAGGTGGGATTCTGAAAACCGTGAGTTATGGCTCCCTGAGCCGTGTTGAGAAGCATCTGATTTTTGTGTTTCTGCCCACGTATGTAAATGTGTACACTTTAAAATTTATCCTCCTTTCAAGTTTTTAAGGATCTGGAATTATGAATAGTCTTGGACTCTCAGGTGTGTTAAAAATAAAATATGTTGTTTCAGTTGCTGACTTACCTCGAAGACATAGTCAATGCCAACATGGTAGTCGCGAGTTCAGTGATTGGTGATCCGTACTTGTGCTGCCGCTAAGGTTTTCTGTAGGTAAATGCTATTTTCTTGGGGTTCCTCAGTTAGTTTCAGGATCACCCTAATTGTTGTCCATCTCATCATTTCTAAGTTATAATTTGTGTCTCAAGTTGTCCAGAACAGTATCTATTTTCTCACGGCATATTCCTTAACAGCACTTTCTTCTTAATTGTACTGTCTGAGACTCAGATATGGAAAACCATGCTACTCACTGATGGTCAACAGGACATAAAACACCTGCGGACAGTGATGGTATCTTTTGTATGTTGTGTTATACAGTATGGTTCCCAGTGTGCTCAGGGGACCTGAGGTACCTGTTTCTAGAGTGTGAATGCTGAATTCTTGTAATCCAGAGTACCAGAGTGGCTGGCACAGAATAAGGATTGGTGTGCTTACTGATTTGCAGATAGTCCACTTGGAGCTATGGACTAGAAGTCATACCTTCTTCCCTATCCTACTATAGTCCCACTATGAGGCCCTGACCTTTGCTGGAAGTTTGGACACAGCAGGGGAAAAAAAAGATGAACTCTGATCCCTCTCCAGCCCCAGACTGTGGTTTGTAGATGAGTGTATGAAGGTCCTGGTATTCTTGGGGAGCAGGCTATAAAGAAAGCCCATCATGCTTACTGTTAGGAGATATAGTTATTAGTTTAAAAGGAGAGGGAAGGAGGTGGCCCTGGAGCTCTTACTCCCTAGATAGCAACTGACCCTTTCTAGGGTGGTCCAAGCAGTCTAAGTCTGCTGAATTTGCCTCTGCTGCTCTTGCCTTCCCTATTCTCTCTTAGAGATATGAGAGCAGCAGGAGGAATATGAAGACAGGCCTGAATCACCAGGAAGCTGGGCTCTGAAGTGGCTGTTCTTAGTCAACTCTCCGGTGGGCACTGATGCAGAGCCAGCCAATATCGCTTAAAGGTTTCAATGGAAATGCCTCTGTAGCCACCTAGAGTGTAGTCCAGGTGTGTGGGCAGATTTGCAGCTCAGGGAAGCTGGGTTCCAAGGAGAGACTTGATTATCAGAACAGAAGACATTTCTATATGGGGGTGAAGCCTTACTGCTTTTGTTTATCCTGTCCTTTGCTCAGAATTTTCTCTAACAGTAGTTGTTAGTGAGAGCTACAAGCTTCTTGAGCCCTTGGTTTGTGTCAAGCATTGTGCTTTATGCTTCATGTCATCTCATTTAATGCTAACACCCATCCTACAAAATAGTTACTATTAAGTCCCTTTTTAGATGAAGGAATTGAAACTTGGAGAGAGGTTAGGTGGCTAGCCCTAAGTCCCACAACTAATTGGGGAGACCTGGGTGGAAATCCAGGTCTGGAGTGGAGATGGAGTTGAGTAGAGTTTTTGGTAACCTTGGCTGCTGTCATGAGACACAGGCTGATCACTCTAAGGACCTCATGCAGTGTTGGGGAGCAAGTATAAGGAGTAGATTTCCTTGCCCACTCCCTGCTAGAAACGTGCAGTCTGGAGCCTAGTGGAAAATACACTGACCACGGCTGGTATATTTCTCTACTTTGCCTGGTTGCTTGCTGGTGTGCTTAGGCAAGCCCCATTCACCCTTTTGGGCTCTATTTTCTTCATGTGCCATGTAGAAATAATCCTGTCCTATATATTTCATGCGTGGGGAATAGGATCATAGACTAGTTGTAAATGAGCTTGGATATCATCTTGGCCAACTTTTACCCAATATAGTTCTCTCCTCCTCTCTTGCTAAGTTCTTTCCAGACAGTTGGGTATGTATGAGGGGAGTGCTTTGTGCTGGACTCTGTGAGGGAGAGCAAGGATGCTTTTGCTTCTTGTACAGCTGGGGAGCCTGAGTTACGGGAGGTTAAGAGGTCAAGTCACACAGGGTGCCAGTGAACTGGTTGCAATCTGAGGCAAGGGCCTTCTTCTTCTTGAATATCTGTGTCTCTACTGTGGGCTGGGCTGTGCGAAGGACATTCAGTAATCAAAATGTGTGTGCATGCGTGTGTACATGCGTGTGTGTGTATGATGTGCAGAAATATAGATGTGGTAGAAGTGGCTCTCTCCGCAAGAGGGCTCCAGTAGGCTCATTAAAAAATTTCTCTCCTGACACAAAATGTGTGCCTTTTTATTCACATTGTTGCAAAACAAATAAAATGAATGGCTGATTTCATAGACCACTCGAAAGGCAGCATGGTCTGTAGAAAGAGCATGGGTTCTGGGGCCAGAATGGCTTTGATTCCTGACTCTACTACTCTCTGACTGTGTGAACTTGGGCAAATTACTTAACCTCTCTGAATTTTAGTCCCCTCATGGGCAAAATAAGCAGCATATTAGAACCCCATCACAGGGTTGTGGTGAAGAGTAAATGAGCTTAGAACTTTGCTTGGAACATAGAAAGTGCTCTATAAATATTGACTATAATTATTATTATACAGAATTTATTTTCTTCTGGGCTGCCCAAATACTGCATTTTAATACTAGGGAATCGGGTGTCATGGGGATATTTATCTTTATCCCTCGGTCCAAGTGCTATAATTATGATTATTACAGCTCTACAGAGTGTAAGGACTAAAGCTTCAGAGCGGTCTGAGGCATGGCTGAGAGCTCAGAGAAGGTGGAGTTGTGTGTCTGATGGGAGTTTGTTCTTGGAGACTTTGTCTCCTTGCCTCCTTTCTCTACTGATGTGACTGTGTCCATCACTATCCTGAGGATGTGTGTGTTGAGGGGTAGCTCTACTCCATCAAGGGAACCTACCATATGGCATCGGAGAATCTCTCTATATGACCACCAGGGTCAGTATTTTCTCAGTTATCATTATGACTCTAGGGGAAAGGTTGAAAAAATTGGATTTAGAGAAGTGGCCCCAAATCTCCAAACTTCAGTGGACCTACTCAACTTTTCCAGGTGTTCTACCCTTGTGCCTCTATTTCTTCACAAGTGTGCCCTCTTTTGAAGGGCCCTCCAGCTTCCTTGTTGCCAAATCCAGTGGCTTTTCTCATCCTCGTTCTGACTCACCTCTTGATTTTGTTGAACCCACAACTTGATTTTCTCAGGATTCCCTCCTCTCTTGACCTGTGTAATTCTGCACTATTCTTAATGTTCTTCATCTTGGTCCCTGGATTGCTCCTCTTTCTTTCTTTCTTTTTTAAAAAAATTATTTATTTATTTATTGGCTGCGTTGGGTCTTAGTTGTGGCACGCAGGCTCATTAGTTGCAGTGCGCAGGTTCTCTAGTTGTGGCATGTGGGCTTCAGAGCACCTGGGCTCTGTAGTTGTGGCATGCAGGCTCAGTTGCCCTGCAGCATATGGCATCTTAGTTCCCCCACCAGGGATTGAACCAGCATCTGCTGCATTGCAAGATGGATTCTCAACCACTGAACCACCAGGGAAGTCCCATCCTCTTTCTTTTCCTAACGTACAGTCATGGTTTGAAAACTCTTCTTGGCCCATTGTTCCTTTCTCTTTAAGTTTTCTCTGTAATACAGGAAATCTGTTATTGCTTTGGTTGTCACCTCTGGGTGATGGCACCAAAATTCTTCTTCTGCCCTAGTCCTCTCTACCTCTTTGTCTTCAACAGGCATGAAGTTGCCAGAGCCTTCCTGGATGCAGTGACAAGCCCATACCTGAAGGCATTGAACTGTTTTTTCTGTGTGTAGGTATCAAGTGCCTGCCGTGTCTTTTGGATTGTTAGCAGTCCAAATGAAGACTAAGTCTTAAGCTGCCTTCTAGCATTCAGATTCTTTGAAGGCTGGAGCTGAATAGGATAGGTCTGGAGAGGGCCAGGCTGGGCTCCCGTTTATTCAGTCACTCTACTTGTCACCTGATTTCTTTTAGAGGGAGCACTGTCTTTTGTCTCCAAGATTGCAGCTTTTTGTTAACATGCTTAGCTACCTTTTAAAAAAATTTTTTTAATTGAAATACAGTTGATTTACAATGTTGTATTAGTTTCAAATGTACAGCAGAGTGATTCAGTTATACATATCTATCTATTCCTCTTCAGATTCCTTTCCATTATAGGTTATTACAAGATATTGAGTGTATTTCTCTGTGCTATACAGTAGGTCCTTGTTGGTTATCTATTTTATATTTAGTAGTGACTTAGCTACCTTCTTGAAGATCTGTTCTCTTCTCTTCTGGGGTAGGGATGGGATTGGCCATGTCCCCCACATTTTGGAGTAGAGTATTAAGGAGGGGTCAGGAATGCCCACTTCCTATTTCATCCCATCCTGTGTTGCCTTCCTTCCAGAGCTCCAGTCCCAGCTGGGCCTGTGGAGACCTTCTTGGCTCCATGTGCTCTCTGGCAGGGCCAGCACCTGTCTCTGTGTTGCCACTGGAAAGGCCTCACTTGGGCTCTCCCTTGCAGGCTGTACAAGAGGATTTAGGCCTGGTCAGGCAGAGGCTTGGATCCACTGTGAACTTTTTACCCTCCAGTAGCCTCACCTCATCACTTTCCTTTTAGGGTGCCTTGGGTTTGTTGAGAGCAGTCCCCATTTGCATGGCCTTAGGCATGACTTCAGTATTTGGGGCACACACTGTTGCCATTACACAAATGGTCAGTGGCTTAAGGATGTTCCAGGTCCAGCCTCCCAGCCAGTTAGGGCTAGACTGGGGTTAGAAGCCACATTTCTTTTGTAGTTCAAAGCCTCTTTTTATTTAATTGCTGTCTACCTCCTGACTTTGTTTATGTCTTATGGGGGAAAAAGCCTGTTTGCCTGACCTCTTCAAACTTACTTCTCTTGTCCTTCAAATTATTCTTTAAAAATCCATTTCTCTTCCTAAGCCTTTGCACATTGTTTTTCCTTGTCAAGACTATCCTATCAGTGTTCTCTTTGCATTGTTTTTTCAGATTCATATTTGTCTGCCCAAATTAGGCAGTGAGCTTCTATTTGTGTAGAGGTGAGTGACTCTGTGTGTGTGCGTGTGTGTGTGTGTATGAGTTTGTGTAGCACATAAATAGTAATGAATGTGTTTGTGGGAAGAGTTCATCCTCTAACTGTCAGTTTGTAAAGCAGAAGACTGTCTTATAGCTCTTTCTGCAAGTGGAAGTTCTACACGATGGTGACCTGGCCCTCTGGACACTAATATGCTGGGAAAAGCACTGAATGGGCTGGGTCTGCCTCGGTGCTCAGCAGAAAACTGGCTGGAGTCTCTCCATTTTTAGCTGTGGGGGTCCTCCTCTAACATCTGTTTCCTTCACCTCCTGAAAGCAGATAACCAGCAAAAGACTTTGGTCCTAAAATTTGAGATGTGGGGTCAGCTAGAGGGTATGCAGATCCTGCAGGAGTCAGGGAGCTCTGGAGAGTGTTTCTAGGGTACCTGGCCTGGCTCTGACTGCCTGTGGGTCCAGGGGGAAGTCCTCATCCCCGGTCTAATGATGGTGTGATAACTAGGTGCCAGGTGCTGTACCGTGTACTTTCCACTCATTGTTTTATTTAATCCTCCCTAATACTCTTTGAAGTAGGAGCTCTTATTATGCCCATTTTATAGATGAAGAAACTGAGGCCTAGCGAAGTGTGTGTCCAAGATCGCATAGCTAGAAATTGGCAGAGCGAAGACTTGGCCTTAGATGTGTCTGAATCTAAATTCATGTACTGTACTTTCAACCCAATGTTTTAAATCTCTTTTCTTTAATTTCCTTCTTATAAGATGGAAGTAGAAATTCTTTCCCTTTGCCTTTTTCCAAAAGATTTGGGGAAACAAATACATGGATATACACTGTAGGTTAAGAACATGAGCATTTTATAAGATAGGAGTTCCAAGCATTCCCAGTCAGGCTGCTGAGGTGGGTCTCCCTGCCCAGAACACTTGTGATGTTTACCTGTTCCCCCTGTGCTCTGGCCCTGAGACTGGAGAGCAGCCACTGTCCATGGGACCTACCAGCATGTCAGAAGCTTTAGGAGGTCCAGCAGTTCCACTCCTCCTTCCTCTGTTGGCTTCCTGCCATCCTCATGCCATTCTTTTGCGTTCCTGCCTTAAAAGAAGATAAAAGTTACAGGAAGATATCTTATTTACATATGACCCAGTCCCCTCCTAGAGTCCTGTCTGAATTGAGAGGAGAATATAAGGCACCAGGGAGGCAAGGGCTAGTGAGTCCAAGGGCCTTCTCCCACCTGTGCCCCAAGCATCTGCTCCAGGCTGGCAATACAGATTGCTGAGAGCATCCAACCTCTATTTAAGTAGAAGTACAGACTACACGTGGCCAGTTTTGATAGAAAAATGGGCATCTCAAGTACCTTATTATCTATGTTGTCTCAAAGCCCAAGGATACTTAAGGAAAGAGTTACTGGTGGAACACTGAAATGCATTCCCCTTTCCTGGACTGAGTGATGGTATTGTAAGTCAGAAGAAGGCCATAAATGAAAAGATGTAGTTCTGTCTTCTTTTGAGAGCCCAGGATGATGGGAAGGTTTGTTATCCAGGGTGTACAGGAGCAGGTGATCAGGTGAACTCAGGGTTAGTGGGTGGCAAGTAATTTGGGGAGGGCACTAACCTCAGGCCAAGTGCCAAACTATGCCTCAGTGGGATTCCATGACTTTGGCTTTACTTATGTCAGGGTCTGACATAGGCTGCTGCTGCTGCCTATGTCCCTGCTTGTGATGGTGGACCATCCTGGCAGAACCAAACTGTGGGCCACTTCTCCTTTCCCTCTTTCTCCCTTCCCCCCAGCTTCAGTGTAAAGCCCAAGGGAAAACGTGCCTGCTTGCTCTCCATCGCCACTTCTTGAATAAGGACAAAGCCCAGGTGACATAGTTACAGGCCAGGCCTTATGAGGACAGAGGACAGCATTACCCATGCCTGCGTGCTGCAGAGTTTGCACTTGTTCTCTGGGTACCCTTGCAATGCCTGGGAAACTGTCTCACACCTTTCTCCCAGCCTCACTGCTCCTAGGCCTCTCCCCAGGCACTGCTCCCACCACCATGTTCTCTCTCTATCTCTGATTCATGGGAAAATACATGGAGCCAATGAATAGGTCAGATGTGCAGTCCACATGGAATTATTGGGGGTGGGGGAGATGAAGGATCCATTTGCGAATCGACCTGTCATCCTTAGTATTGTCAGAAAATGCTTCTGAGGGCGTTAGTGTGTGTGCAGGTGATGGAGGTGGCAAGGAGCCCTGTGGGAGCTGCCATTTCTCTCACCTGGCCTGCCATCCCACTCCAGGAGGTGGGTATGCTGTTAGTGCATCAGCTGCCCCCAACCCCTTCTTCCTCAGTCCCTTCTAGGCCTCCTCCTCCTGCTCATTTGTTGTCTTTGCCCTTGATTTCATTCTCATTTATCTGTTCCTTCTCATTTCCCCCCCACACCCCAGCATCAGTTCCCGGTGTTTATCCCTGGCTGTAAGAAGGAAGCGTCTAGCTCTCTCTGTGTGTGTATATGCATATACACATGAACGGTCTCATGTAGGGGAAGGGAAGTCTGTGGCTTTTGGATAATCCTTTTCTCTCTTAATGTATGTTGTCCTGATAATGCTGTGAGTCCCCTAATTCCATTTTTTGTTCTCCTTTTCCCCACAGCCAAGGATGCAAGAATAAAAAAGGTATGGGACATTATGGGAAGCTCTAGGGCTGTGTCCTCTTGGGACCCATCTCCCTGGGCCTTTCTTGACTTCTCATTCTTTTTTTTTTTTTTTCTGCTGTACGCGGGCCTCTTACTGTTGTGGCCTCTCCCGTTGTGGAGCACAGGCTCCGGACACGAAGGCCCAGCGGCCATGGCTCACGGGCCCAGCCGCTCCGCGGCATGTAGGATCTTCCCAGACCGGGGCACGAACCCGTGTCCCCTGCATTGGCAGGCGGACTCTCAACCACTGCGCCACCAGGGAAGCCCGACTTCTCATTCTTGATGTGGCAGCTTCTGTCCCATGTTCATCCTCACCGAGCCTTGCACTCCCACTCCTTTGCACACCCAGACATGGCCAGGCACCTGTCCAGAACCTAGTGCTGTGCTATGGACTGAGTCCGTGTCTTTCAGTGTGATTGGTGCCCCAAGGAGCCAGGTTGCTGGGGAAAGCTCATGTGGCACTCAGCCGTTCCATTTTGTCTACAAAAAAAGAGGGGAGAAACTGGCAGAAAGCAAAGGCTTTTGCTGCTGGGTGAGTATAGCATCTATTTTTAGCTCCCAAGCCTTTGCTTTTCCATTTGGCTGTGCTTTTTTAGCACAGTGCCGGTCCAGCAGGGCTGTTTTCCTTCATGGCTCCAGATGTCCTTAGGGAAAGTTTCCGTCTGCCCCCGAGAAGCTGTGGGCTGGTCACCGGGTAATAACTTCTTATAGTGGGTTCAGGCAGGGCTTTGGGTTCCACTGCAATCTTGTCACAGGACCAATTTATTGAGGTGGAACATGGAGGAGTGTGGCAGGAACAGGAAAGAGAAAAGGTAAAACCCCATGCTCTCCAGAGGTGTTTCCCTTATAATTAATTCATTTAAGACTCTTTTGAGTAAACTGCCTAATGAGGTGTATTGGGGCTGAGTGACCAACACGAAAACCTTTTATAAGGGTCTGGGCTGATACTGACAGGTTCTGAATTTTTCTAAGGTGTTTTTCTTTTTTGCTTTTTTAATTTGTTATTTTTTTTCTTTCTGCCTTTCTTTCTGAGGTCATTTGCCAGTTTGGATTAAGTTCTTTTGACTTCCACTCTAGTTTACTGACCAAAATGTTTTTACTACTCCAGTTTGCCTGTTCTAGATACTTCACTTAAGTAGAATCATACAGTATCTATCCTTTGGTATCTAGCTTATTTCACTTGGCATAATGTTTTTAAGGTTCATTCATGTTGAAGCATGTATCAGAATTTCATTCTTTTTATGGGTGAATAATATTCCATTGTATGTACCACATTTGAAAAAAAAATCATCTGTTAATGAATCCTTAAGTTGTTCCACTTTTTTGGCTCTTGTCAATAATGATGCTGTGAACATTCACCTGGAAGTATCTGTCTGAGTCAATGTTTTCAGAACTTTTGGGTGGAATATATACCTAGGGATGGAATTGCTGGATTATATATATATAGTCGTTCTATGTTTAACTTTTTGAGGAACTGCCAAACTGTCCCACAGCAGCCGCACCATTTTACAGTCCCACCAGCAATGTACTAGGGTTTTAGTTTCTCTACATCCTTGTTAACATTTGTTACTTTCTGTTTTTTTTGTTTTTTTTTTTAAATTATAGCCATAGTAGTGGATGTAAAATGGTACAGTATCTCATTGTGGCTTTGGTTTGCATTTCCTTAGTGATTAATGATGTTAAGAATCCTTTAATGTCCCTGTTGGCATATGTATATCTTCTTTGGAGAAATGTCTATTCAAGTCTTTGGCCTGTTTTAATTTAGCTTGCTTGTTTTTTTTTTGTTGAGTTGTAGGTGTTGTTTATATATTCTGGAAACTAAACCCTTAATATAGATGATCTAGAAATATTCTTCTAATTTTTTGAGTTGTCTTTTCACTCTCTTAATGATGTCCTTTGAGGCACAAAAGTTTTTTAATTTTGAAGGAGTTCCATTTATTTATTTTTTCTTTTATCGTCCGTGCTTTGGGTATAATATTTAAGAAAATATTGCCAAATCTAAGGTTTGAAGATTTTCCCTATGTTTCTTCTAAGAATTTTAACTCTTTAATTTACATCTTTGATCCATTTTGAGTTAATTTTTTTTTTTTTTGTAGTATGTGGGCTTCTCACTGTTGTGGCCTCTTCCATTGCGGAGCACAGGCTCCGGACGCACAGGCTCAGCAGCCATGGCTCACGGGCCCAGCCGCTCTGCGGCGTGTGGGATCCTCCTGGACCGGGGCACAAACCCCGGTCAGCAGGCGGACTCTCAACCACTGTGCCACCAGGGAAGCCCCGAGTTAATTTTAATATATTACGTAAGGGAAGGGTCCACTTCATTCTTTTGCATGTGGAAATCCAATTGATCCAGAACAGTTTGTTGGAGAGACTGTCCTTTCCCCATTGAATTGTCTTGGTACCATTGCTGAAAATCAATTGATCATATACGTAATTTTTTCTGGACTCTCAATTCTATTCCATTGGACTGTATGTCTGTCCTTATGCCAATACCACAGTGTTTTGATTACTGTAGCTTTGTAGTAAGTTTTGAAATCAGGAAGTGTGAGTCCTCCAACTTTGTTCTTCTTTTTCAGTGTTTTTATGTTCTGGGTCCCTTGAAATTCCATATGTATTTTAGGATGGGTTTCTCCATTTCTGTAAAAAATCACCTTTTTTTTGGCCATGCTCTGGCTTGTGGGATCTTAATTCCCTGACCAGGGATTGAACCTGGGCCACTTTAATGAAAGTGCCAAGTCCTAATCACTGGACTGCCAGGGAATTCCCCAATTCCCCACCACTGAGGTTTTGTTAGGGATTGTATTGAATCTGCATATTGCTCTAGGTAGTATTGTTGTCTTAACATTATTAAGCCTCCAATCTGTGAACATGGAATATCCTTTTATCCTTGTGTTATTTAAATTTTAACAGCTACTAGGGCCTGCACTTTGGTGTGTTTGACAGTCTGAAAAGTGATGTAAAAGGCTTTATGGCTTGGGAATATTGAACTTTGCTGTTTTAGAGGGTGCTGATGGTATCTGTCTTCAGGTATAACAGTGGATATGGTTTAGAAGTGAATGGTTATAAAGGCTCATATGAATTTGGGCCCATGTCTGTTCACACACAAATCATTTGGTTAGTTTCCTTCTCTCTTCACCATAGCCAATACCACCCTGTGCAACCTGATAACAACCCGGATAATGAAGAAGGAAGGGACCAGGGCTATTATAACTCATGCAAAGGTCCTGGTTTACTGTACAGTTTTAACCAAGGCATATCTCCCCATATGGGGGAATGGAGGCTTACTCCAGGTTGATCTACCTTTGGGGTAGAAGACCTGTGATACCTCTATTCAGGAAATGTCTGACATCATCTGAAATGTTTGACATCTGTCAAAAAAGGTGACATCATGGGAATCACTATTCTGGGGCAGGGGGAGAGGTGTCAAGCACCAGCTTCCTGTTGACCTTCTATTTTCTGTGTTTACATTCCTCAGGCCCCTAACTATGCCTCACCAGGGCCTGCTCCTATTTAGGATGGCTCCTCTGGGCATGCTGCTGGGCATGCTGATGACCTCCTGCTTCACCTTCTGCCTCAGTCATAAGAACTCGGTAAGTGCCTTACTGCAATAGAGGGATCTTTTTTGTGTCCAAGAAAGCCTCTGTGCCACCAGGGCTGCTGTGGGAGTTTCTTATAGGAATGTGACCAGTGCTGGGTCACGGAGTATGTGTACTTCTTCCCCCATCCCTTAGTCCTCTGGCCTCTGTTTAAAGCTTACGACACAGTTTCTCTTTGGCGAAAAGATGATGATGATGATAATGATATAATAACAATGATGATAATATGATAAGCTTGCTATGTACCAAGCATTGTATTATGTGCTTTATATGTATTCTTATTTAATCCCCTCAACAACCCTATGAAGTAGACAACTACAATTATTATCCTCATTTGACAAGGAGGAGATTAAGTCTCAGAGATATTAAGAAACTTGGCCAACATTATAAAGCTAGTTTGTGGCAGAGCTGGGAAGGTCAGGATTCTCCCCAAGGGGCTGGGCGCCTGTGTGGTGAGCACCAAGTAAGACTGCTTCTTTGTCTACTCCGCTCATCCATGTGCATTCTCAGTCTGTCCGTAGCTCTGTATCCTCTTTCCCTCTGTCCTTTTCTCCACGTTCTTTACACCCTCCTTTTCATTAACCCAGACCTCATTGCTGAGGGTTTCTGTCCTTGCCAAAGACAGGGGCAGAATGCCTGAGAAGGCCCTGAGCTTGGCCTGGCTGCAGGGTGTCCTGGCCCCATTTCCCTGGCCTGCCCCACCAACAGCCTGCCCTTGATCTACTCCCAATGCCCTCTCTTTCCTCTCCCTTGAGATGCCCTGTCAGCTCTCTCACAGTTTCACCCTCCCCTGGCCACCTTCTCCAACCCCAGGGGTCCCACTTAAATGTTGGGTAAAGTGCTGGAGGCTTTGGAGCCGGAGGGCCTTGAAGTGCAAATGACAATTGTGATGAATTTAATCCAGCTCAGCTGAGGTTCACCTCTGGCTCATGGCAAGCTTCCACCTTCTCTCTGAAGTCATTTGTTTTCTCTCCGCCTTTCTCCCCACTTTGTAGAGCAGGAGAGAATGTACAGTTAGGAGTCACGAATCCTTTTGAGCTTTTAATGTTCTTTGACTAAGATCTTGTTGCTGCCGTTTTTTGGCCTCCTCTTCAAGGAGAATGAGACTGGGATCCCATTGGCCCCTGAGGGTGGGACTGGCCATGGCATGAAGTTGGGGCTGTTTCTGGCATAGCCTGGCCCAGAAAAGCACCCAAGTGTCTCGAGGGCTCAGGGCTGTGTCCCCTCCAGCCTGCAGCTCATGAGGATCTGGGTGCTCCCCATTATGAGCTTTAGCAGATGCACAATTAACAAAAGCGTGCTGATGAATTTACTTAAGGACTGTGTGTTAGTAAGTCTCTTTTGGATAATAGTCCAACCAAATAGATGAGCTTTCAGAGCCATAATTATTCTGGCCCATTTATATTAGCTCTTTTGAGTCTAATCTCAGAAAAATGTTAATACTGACTTTCATCAGCAAAAGCTGCTTTTATCCTTATGTCTGTTCCTAAGCTGTATCCATTTGTCATAATCTTTCATCATGTGCTAAGTACAAGTAGGAGTTGAAGCATCTTTTCTCTCATACCATAAAAATTGCTGCCCCGATGGCATTTAAAATCCAAATTATGCAGCCAGCCACCTTCACAACAGTGAAAATGGGTGGTGGGGGAGGTGGGAGTGGTCATGATCCTTTGTTCAGAGACTGGAGTCCAGGTAAATGCTCCTAGTGACCTGGAATTGTCCTCCTCAAAGGCATTTGTACAGGTTAATGGCCACCCAGCAAAGGCTAGCTGTGTGTATCAGGGTATGATCTGGAGCCAGCCTGCCTTCCTGGCTCCTGCTATGGCATCTCCCTGGGATGCCACATCTTAGGATCAGTGCGAATGCTAAAGGGATGTGGTTGTGTGGTATACTGGCCTTCAAGACGTGGTGGATGATGAGGGAGGTAGTGGAACCCAGTGGAAGGAGCACAGAGCCTTGGTAAACTCCCTTCTGCCTCCTACTTTGGCAATTTGACCATTTCTTTTTTTTTTTTTTTTTTTACTTTGACCATTTCTGAGCTTTGTTTCCTCATGTGTAAAACAGGGTTGGTACCTCCCTCTTAAATTTTAGTGTAGATTAAATGTGATTGTATATATAAAGCACCTAGCATTGGCACTGGCACAATATGGCTAATGGATGGTCAGTAAATGTCAGCTGTTATTTTTTAGTAAGGGTTGGCTGCTTCCGTTGTTTAATTTAGGACTCTGTCAGCCAGGCTCCTATCCCAAAATGTTGCCTTCTCAGTCTGTCTCTGTCACAGCATCTATCCACCTACCTTGAGAGATTCATTCATTCTCTTGGATTTTGAAGGCTTTGGTCTTTAAGAATCTCTTACTCAGTTACAATTATAAGGAAGTGTGACATGGTAAGCTTTTGTCAGCTAAAACCTTAGCTGGGATTTCTTGCCACTTAAGAGGAAATTGGTATTTAGAGTAATGATGGCAGAGAGAAGAGAGGATTCAGCATGGAAGGGAGCTCGGAGAAGCCAACTGAGAGGTCACCAGAGCATGAGATTTACTTCAGAGCTGACCAAGGGCTGGCTGGCCTCCCTCACCTCTTGGTCTTTGTCTCCTGTTCAGGACACTGCTGGAGCAGAGAGAGGGTCGTCCCTTTCTCTGGGATGGTATTTCTTTAAACACAGTCCTTAAAGGGAAGGAGGATGTGCTGATAAATGTGCTGGGGTGATCTTATTGACCCTGCTTCCTTCCCTCAGCATCCCAGGGCACAACCGTTAGAACACATGACTAAGAACAGAAACATAGAAGTGAGTCAGAATTCATGCATGCACTTTGGAGCCAGGCAGTCCTGGACTTCAATCTCTGCTCTTCTTTTCTCAGCAGTGTGGTTTTGCACAGGCCCTGTATGTATAAAATGGGAATAAAAGTATGTGCTTCATAGATGAAACTTGGATGAGTTGTGAGGCATGGAAGCTACTTCAGACCAGTTCTGGGAATATGGGTAAGGGCTTAATAAATGGTAGCTATGTTACCATTACAACCTCATCTCCATGATGCTGCTTTTCCTGAAAACCTTTTCTGCACTTCCACCTTTGAAGTGATTGTCCAGCTTGTAGTATGTTTGTGTGACTGAACCTCCCTCAGTGCTTGCCAAAGTCATTCAGAGCCAGATTTGGTGAACAGGGTGAGCTGACCAGACAGGGGAACACTAAATTTATATCACCTCTACTAAAAACAGGTGATCTGTAAAATAATGGCAGACTGTGAGTGTGAGTGTGTGAGTGTGTGTGTGTGTGTGTAGCTTAAAATATGGTTCAAAGATGATACCAAGTGGAAGCTTAAAAAACATTTTGAGTAGTGATGGGATTGTTGCAGAAAGCGTTTGGCTTTCCTAGGGCTTGAAGCATGTCTCAGTGGTTCATATCTTGTTGTAATCCTCCTTCTTGAACCTACTTTATTTATCTCATTAAAGATCTAGAAAAAGAGACTTTCTCAGCCCCTACTCATCAGAATGAACACTAGCCTTGCCTGGATTGGGCTTTCTGCCATATTCTCATCATCACCATTACCCTTGCCTCTTTCTGCTTCTCTTGATGTTGAGGATTTGGTTACTTGATTACAACTGTACGTGCCAGGAGTTAACTGGCTAATAGATACACTAAAGCAAGAGTTGTAATGTAAAGCTTAGAGATGTTTAGTTTGGCCCTCTTAGTGTTCTAAAAGTAAGAAAATGTCACATAAAAATCTGGATTTTTGTTTCTCATCAAGTTGAATGCCTTCGTGGCAGTGGTAGAGCAGCTGAGTAGCAGCTGTGTTTCTTAGTCAAGGCAGGAGGACTCCAGTTTTCACAGTCCCACCACTCCTGGTTGTTTTTACACCTGGCACACAGCACTCATTTACATCCATCCCTGCTTGGCCTCTGGAGGCATTTAGTCCACATACTTCTGAGGTAAATCTTATTAACGGTCTTCTAGTCCCATGGTCTCGTGTACGGTGCTTTTGGCAGAGACTGACCAGCATGGCTGGGCCCTGGAGTCCATAGGCTGCAGATACTTAGTGGACAGAGTGGTCTTGTGGTCTTTGTTCTGGAGTGTGGGGCTAGTTCCAGGCTTCCAGCAAACTCTTTGGACTTGCCTCCAAAAGACATCCAAAAGACATACCTGCTTGTAGGAGGAAGGCCTTCTTTTGTTCCTTTGTTGCGTGATTACAAACTAAGCCCTGGGCTAGGCAAGGGGTATACAGTGGTGAAAGAGACTGACACAGTGCCTGCCCTCAGGAAACTCAGTTGTTGAAAGTTTGATGTCCGTGCCCTTAGAATGCACGGAGCTTCCTGCCAGTCTGTCTTCTCTTTAGTCTCACACACATCTACTCTCTGTTCCTTGTTTTCTTTTTTTTTGCCGTACGTGGGCCTCTCACCGCTGTGGCCTCTCCCGCCGCAGAGCACAGGCTCCGGATGCGCAGGCCCAGTGGCCATGACCCATGGGCCCAGCCGCTCTGCGGCATGTGGGATCCTCCCGGACCGGGGCACGAACCCGCGTCCCCTGCATTGGCAGGCGGACTCTCAACCACTGCGCCACCAGGGAAGCCCCCTTGTTTTCTTTTGAGCTCAGATTTGTGCTGGGGCACATTGAAAGGGATACATTGTTACCTCCCATGTAGGATTAGAATTGTTCAGGAGACCAAAATGAGATCTACATGAAGTACCTAGCACAGGTTTGGGTTCATAGGAAGAATCCATGAAAAATACTCTTATTATGGGAAAAATTGGGAGGTGGAGGAAAAGTGATGGCTGGGGAGGTGGAAGGGCTGAAATAATCTCTCAGTGTTCTAGTGTGTGTTCCTCTTTGCCCTCCCAAATGTAATTTCCCAGAGCTCTGGAACCCTCTGGTTCCAGTTTCCTGAGGCCTTACTGCTTTTATGCACGAACAGGCTTAAAAATGGGACAGGAAGGATTGGAGGCTGGGAAGGAACAAGATGAATAATACTTTGTATTTATGTTACATCTCTGTCTCTTGAGCTCAAAGTGCTCTACACCATCTCATTAATCCTCCATGCTCTCCATGGGGTGGAAGGAAATAGGTTTTAGGAAGAGGTTTCCAACCCGGGCATCTTCCTCCTTCAGCCCAGCTGGACTTGCACCTTCCCACTTGTACCCCTTCTTCCATGGATTGGAATGCACTAAGAGGTCGTTTACGCTCCATAGGTACCCTGGGTAATGAAGGTACCCACGCCCTTACTCTGCCCTGCTGGGCTGCTTAGGAATTAATTGGGCCTTAGCTGCCGGCTTTTGTACATCTGTGTTGACCATTTGAGGCCTTACTTTCCTATTCATATGTATGTGTTTTCTTTTATAAATATCTTTAGTTTTTAATTGTAAGAGTAATAGGTATGAATTTTAAACATCAAACAGGATAGGAGCTTATCAAGTAAAAAGTAAAAGGCTCTTATTGTCTCGTTTTGTCAACCCCTCTCCCCAGTATGTTCCCTTAACTCCCTCAAGATGGTGTGGAACCGTCTGGAGTTTTTTTTTAATGCATATACAAAAGTGCCATATACACACAACACATACTGTGTTAATTTAACCATATCACCTCACTTGTACTGGTTCTGACACTAACCTTGTGAAAGGTCCAAACAGGGCTAAGAAGGGCAGGAAGGGCAAGGAGGAGAAGAGTGTACTGCCCAGGCCATTTTCTTTCTGCTTGCGTGGTACGCAACTGTGGTGGTTCATGCCCTGTTTTTTCCTTTCTCTGAAGGAGTTTGCACTGACCAACCCAGAGGAGAGCAGCACCAAAGAAACAGAGAGAAAGGAAACAGCAGAGGAGGAGCTGGATCCCAAGGTCCTGGAGGTGTTTCACCCGACACATGAGTGGCAGGCACTTCGGCCAGGTACCAAGCCCAGCGCTGTCCCCAGGAAACACACTTGAAATTCAAAATGTGTATGTCCTTTCTCCCCGCAGGGCTGGAAGGAACAGCCCCTCTCTGGCCTCCTGGAGGGGAGTAGGGGTGGCTGCTGCTGCAGGACTCAGGGACCTTCGTTTCCCTGCAGAACAGAAATTGTGGCATCTGAGTGCCCTGGAAGGAAGGCAGGTGGTGGGTGGCCGAGCTTTTGGAGCAAGTGATAGAAAACTTTCTTTCCTTGCACTTCTGAAGCACAGGAGAGGCAGTGACATGTGCCTCACTCTGCAAATGCTATTTTGGGCTCTGCTGCTCGGCTCAGTGCTGCTGAAATATTGTTCATGGGAGAGTCCGGAGCACTGGTGCGGGGCAGGAGTTTTCTGTTGTTAAAGGAACCTGTGCCAAGAAACAGGGGCTGTTCCTGGCCTGCTTTTTAAATGGAGCATCCTCAGAAGGAGCAACTTTCTAACCCTTTTATGGCCCTGGGCCCAGGGCTTAAAATAATAATGAAAAAAGCCAGCAGTTGTGGTGTTTACCACATTCAGATACTGTGCTACGTGCTTCATGTGCATAATCTTGTTCAGTCTTCACAATAATAGGAGCTATTATTGTCTTTATATTCAGATGAAAACATTGAGACTCAGAGAGGTTAGGTGACTTGACCTATGTCATTCAGCCAACTTGTCCTATGTCATTGACCCCAGCCTGGACCCATCTTCCTCTCACTTGTTCTTCTAGAGTCCCATCTGTCCTTGGCTGGAGCCCGACTCTGGTGACACTTGAGCCCATTTTCAGGAGTAGGCTATTTGCGTTCTGCACTGTGGCGGGTGGATGGCAAGCCCTGGCAGCTGCCAGAGTATAGTTTCATCAACTCCTTGCTGATATTCATCACCATGTCCTCACTGCCCCCATTGCTGCTGTGCTGGCAGGGGCAGCGTTTGCTGTGCCAGCCAACTATCTGGTAGCAATATCACTCCTGCTGGGCTTGCATGCGGGTAGTTGCTGCCACAGAAGAGTGATGAATCACCAAGGAAACCAAGTAGGTGCTAATGGAGTTGGGTAGAGGGAGATTTTAGGGACAGAGTTACTGGGTTTAGCAGATCCAACCTCTGGCTGGCCTCCTCCACCTTCCCTGAGAACTGAGCCCCCCTGGTCTTTGGGGACTAAAACTAGAGGGGCTCTCAGGGTGTGGGAAGTGGAGGATGTATGCTGTATACACTGATTTTACGTGATTAAAAGTGCTTGTACCACTTTTAACCAGGCAAGTGCCTTGAGCCGATGGAGGTCAATGTCCTGTCATCCCTACTCCTACCGTCTCTTTTCCTGTGGCACCCTTCAGGACCCCAGTCCACATTGCAGAACAAGCCTGAAAGTTCTGACCCAGGGCCCTTGCCCAGCCTCTGGGCAGTGGGGCTCCTGTTCATGGTTAAGCAAAAGAGCCCTTTTTGTATCTTTGGGGAGGGAAGGCCAGATCCTGTGTAACAAGGGCAGGCTGAGGGCTCTGAGCACCTCCTGGAGAATTAGAGTGGAGTACTGATTTTTCTATTTAACTTGTTGCCCCATTGACATCATCTTCTGCCTTCTAGTTTCTCAATAGCCCCTTATAAGTTGTTCTGCCCCAAAGTCCCTTGAAGCTGCCCCAAAGGCTGGGGTGTTGTGCTTGAGCACAGACACTCAGCTCTGGGGGCAAAGCAAGTCTAGGTCCAGACATGCTTGCCCCATATCCCAAGAGTGTTTTTCATTTCACCTACACTCACCCCCAAAGCAGGACCAGTGAGGGGAGGGAAAGTGAGAGATTTGTTATGGCCTCAGGGTTTGATGTGTGGTGACTGAGTCTGGTACTGTCGAGGCAGACAAGACTCTCTTAGGTCCCAGGACAGGATCAAGGTGTTCTGTGTGTATATTAAGGTTTTATATGTTATGTCTGTTGGTAGGAAATTGACATCTCAGTAGTCTGTGTGGATAGCTGGCACTTACCTTTAATCAGAGTATATTTAATTCACCACATAACGAATGCTGCCTGGGAGCTTCCATCACAGCTACTGAAAGGTTAAAAGGAATGTAGCCAGTCCCAGGGTGAGTAGATAAATGAGGAGATAGTATAATTTAGTGGTAAAGAGCACAGACTTTATATTATTTTTTAAAGATTTATTTATTATTCATTTATTTATTTATTTTTGGCTGTGTCGGGTCTTAGTTGCAGCATGCAGGATCTTTGTTGAGGCATGTGGGATCTTTTGTTGCGGCACGCGGGGTTGTGGTGCGTGGGCTTTACTCTAGTTGTGGCATGCGGGTTTTCTCTCCTCTAGTTGTGGTGCGTGGGTTCCAGAGCGCATGGGCTCCGTAGTTTGCAGCATGTGGGCTCTAGTTGAGGTGCGTGAGCTCAGTAGTTGTGGCGTGCAGGCTTAGTTGTCCCGTGGCGTGTGGGATCTTAGTTCCCTGACCAGGGATTGAACCCGCATTCCCTGCATTGTAAGGCAGATTTTAGCACTGGACCACCAGGGAAGTCCCAAGCACAGACTTTAGACTGATCCAGTCCTGGGTTCAAATCCTAGCTTTGCTACTTAGGGGATCTTGGGCAAGTCACTGAATCCTTCTGCCCTTCAGTTCCCCCATTGGTGATGTTGGGGAAATGTCCTGCCCTGCCTGCTGCAGAGGCTGTTTTGAGGATTCCCAACATGTAGACGTTACTCAGTACACAGCAGTTCTGATTTTTAATGGTGAATTTGCCATTTGTGCCACTCCTTAAACTTGATTGTGGAATTGGATGCCAGTGAGGGTACATGAGTATGTAGCCTTCCTGTCCTCTCTGGCTTTAGATAGGGACGGGAACTTATGGTGACAAGGAGAGACTTCCATGGTCATGGGATGTTCTCCCTCTTTCCTTCCAGGGAGATTTTTGATAAGGGAGCAGAAGGGGTTAATACAACATTTCCTGCCTGAGAGCTAGGTGCATGGCATAGGAAGATGGTGGAATATCTTTTGGGGACTTTTTTTTTTTTTTTTTGCTGTATGCGGGCCTCTCACGGTTGTGGCCTCTCCCGTTGCAAAGCACAGGCTCTGGACGTGCAGGCTCAGCGGCCATGGCTCACGGGCCCAGCCGCTCCGTGGCATGTGGGATCTTCCTGGACCGGGGCACGAACCCGTGTCCCCTGCATCGGCAGGCGGACTCTTAACCACTGCGCCACCAGGGAAGCCCTTTTGGGGACTTTTAAGAGAATGGCAAAATGGCTAGTTTATGTTGACAGTTATTGATTTCAGTTCAGTACCTTCTGTCTCTTTAGGTCTCTGAAGGGAGGACCTCATCTCTGTTGTCCTCAGGTCTCCAAGGAGGGGATACTGGGCTACATGGTCTGGGCTCATTTGAAGGCAGATTTCCTGACTGCCTGCTGTGGCCTGGAATACCAGGGGACCAACCCGTAACTTCATGGACCTTCCTACCAGGCCAGATAGGAGTTGGGCCCCAGTCACTTAGCCCTGGAGCAGCTGTAGGTCACCCTCCTGAAGTCTCCCTGCCTCTGTTATTACTGTCAGCATCCTCACTGCGAGTCGCTTGTTCCTGGAAGTGATTTTCCTGTCTCTTTCTCTCTCTCTCCTGGTTTATTTTGGGATCTGTCATACCTTACGGAGGCACAGCAAGTATTTGAGTGTGGATTCAGCATCAGCTGTTCACAAGCAAGCAGAGGAAAGCTGTTTGCTGGCAGGTCCTGTGGGTTCTGGGCAGGGAACTCAGGAATTTGTCCTAGGGCTGAGGACCCCTGTACCCCAGGCTTTGTGCCTGTGCACTTGTTATTAGAGAAAACTGGTCACAGCCAGATATTGTGGGTCTTTTGCTCCCTGGGCATTTCCTGAGATCCTGCTTTGTGCCAGGCACTGTACTGGTAGCCAGAGACAGATAATAGTTCACATTTACTTAGCATCGACTGTGCCAGGCATCTTTTGAGGGCAGGTGCTATAACTACCCTCATTTTCATAGACAAAAATGAGTCTCAGAGATAAGTGACTTAGCCAAATGACCAGTAGGTGGTAGAGACAGAATTCAGATCTAGCTTTGTTTGGCCCTAAGCTTGAGCTCTTAACCACTGTATCATAATGTCTTTCTGGGTAGCAAATGCGACATGACCCCTGCCTTCCAGCAGCTTATGGTCTCACAGAGGATACAGAGAGAAAAAGTGTTTTGGATGTCCTGGTTTGTTTTGGAAGTGTCCTGTGCTCAGTGAGGGCACAAAGGCGGGTATGGGGAGGCCAGGCCAGGGCCTTCTCTCTATCCCTGAGATCTTGGTAGAGCTTTGAGTCAAATTTTATGATGCTAAACTTCCAAACCCACCTTCAGTTCTCTTTTTGAACTGTGTGGCCTTGGTCAGTTTGATTAGAATCTCTGAACCTTAGTTTCCTCATATGGAAATAGGGATGAAAATACCTACTTCACAGAGATGGTGTGAGACTGAAACAAGATTAACACGTGTAAAATGTTTCACTCTGGGCCTGACACATAGGAAATATTCAATAAATGGCTATAGTTGTCATTTAAAAAATATACCTTTGCTGCTGCCTCCCTTTCCTTGGGGACCTGAAGGAAAAGTGGAGGTGATGAGGCTATCTGAGCAAAGGCCTCTCTTGTTTTGCCCCTTACCCAGTGCTATATGTTGGCCTCATATGGGTTCAGGGAAGCTTAGACTTGGGGCTTCTTATTGACCTGAGGTGACTTCCAGGCTCTGAAATACTGTGTGAGAGCCTCTGGAATATTGGCATTAGCACAAAGAGCCACTTGATGGGAGCATGCAGGAAGCCTGTGCAGGAACACGTTCATGTGAGGGGGTTAAAAAAAAAAAAAAGTCTAAATCATCAACAACTGATGAGAGCAATCCAAGAATTATAGAGCACCAGCCATCTGGTCAGATCATTTCAGATCTGCACGAGCAATAGGAGGGAATTGAATTTTAAAAACCTCATTTATGATAGACCAGCTACTCTGTTTCAGGCACTTAAGGGAGGAGTCTGATTTCCTGCAGGCCCTGGACATCTGTCTGAAGGAACACCTGACTCTGGTCTGGGTGACTCTGCAGGATTGTCTTTGTGAGACCTTTGGCCCCTTGCAGCTTAGAAGAGGCTGTGTGATCTTCCAATCCTCAGACACCAACTTGGTATTCAATAATTCAATTCATTTCTGACACCATCTACCTGGAATTAGTGTCAGATCCCACAGTTAAAGGGCTCAGTCCCACTGCCTCTAATTCAGATGCTAGTCACAAGTCCCAGGCCACTGGACTTGTGACTGACCAGCTATAAATTAGGGATTCCCACAGTTCCCTCCTCAGGTTTGATAATTTGCTAGAACAGCTTACAGAACTCAGGAAAACACTTTACTTATGTTTACTGGTTTTTTATAAAGGCTACAACTCCGAATAGCCAAGTGGAAGAGATGCATAGAAGGTATGGGGGGTGGGGTGCAGAGCTTTCATGCCCTCTCTGGACACACTGCCCTCCCAGTACTTCTAGGTGTTCACCAATCAGAAGCTCTTAGAAGCCCCCTAGGGGCTTTTATGGAGGTTTCATTATTTAGGCGTGATTGATTAAGTCATTGGCCATTGGAGATTGAACTCAGTCTCCAGCCCCCCTTTCCTCCCTGGAGGTGGGGCTAAAAGTTCCAACTGTCTAATCAAGGCGTGGTCTTTCTGGTGACCTGCCCTCATCTTGAAGTTACCTAATTACACACACACACACACACACACACACACACACACACACACACCCATCCACCCATCCCCCGCAAGAGTCATTTCAGGAACCAGGGATAAAGACCAGATACTTTTTTTTTTTTTTTTTTTTTAAATACCACAGGCTACAATTGAGGTGGGACTAAGGGGCAAAGCTCCCAGTGCCTTCTGCCACCTACCCAGCTCTGTGGTAGTCAGGAGGGATCTTCCTTGCAGGTTATCTTATTCCCCAGGATGGTCCACAAGAGTATGACCTACTTGTGTCCCATCGTTCACACACAGGCACACACACACCTCGAGGCCTATGAGCGGTGGGTGAGAGTAGGGGTATTGGTTAAGGGCAGTTCATACCTAAGCTCCTCTTGCTCATGAGAGTGGGGAGGTTGGGACTTCTTGGCTGCCACTGGGAGGTAATGGCCTGAGGGAGGGCTATAGCAAGGGGCCTCTGTTGAATGATATTTCACCCTGGCTCAGAGCAGTGCTGGAAAAGTGGAGCAGGGGCGGGATAGAGGAAACTGCATGCTTTTTGTGTGGTGTGGTAATCTATGTCCTCTCTTGAACACAAGTTGCTATCTCCAACAACTTTTCAGTATGAGGTGTTCAGCAGAGCTTATCTTTGGTGCTACCTCCTTCTGCATAGTGCCTTCCTCCCCTACTTTGAAACCTTTCAAGTCTTCTGGGGATTCCCCAAGAACTTCATTTGTTTCTCTCCTGCCTATACTTCTAGTTCATCTCCCCCATTACTGCCACCTCTCTAGCCTTTGTTAAGCATCTCTACTCTGAGCATCTCCTTTACTCCTTATCAGTATGAGTTTGTCAGGGAACTGCTGGGGGCATAGCAGGATGCCAGGCCTCTTGAGACCTGCAGGAGCAATGTCAGAGGCTCCAAATTACCCTGTACTGGGAGAGAAAATAATGGTGGGCTGGAATACGTGAAGGCCCCACATGGCTCCATAAGGACAGTTTAGAGCTCTTCATTTCAGAGAGACACCATTTCCCATATGTGGACTTCTCCCAGGATGGCTGACCACTGCCCCATAGCAGCCAAATTCCACACCCCCCTGGGGGGAGCAGGTGGAGGCCAGGGCAGGATGGCCACTGTCAAGGTTGAGGCCACTTTGAGACTAGCTGGCTGAGCACTGTACTGGCACCAGAGCATCTCTGCCTGGGCTTTGGCCTTAAGTACCTGGAAGGGGCAGGCCAGGGTCCAGTTTTCAGTCTGTGGACTTGGATGTTTGGACATCTGCTTTCTAACAAGCGTTTATATGCTTAATGCTCACCCTAGGCCCTTATTCTTCCCTTCTTCTCCTTCCTCCATCTACTGGTTCTCTCTGAGGTTTAATAAAGAGTACTTAGAGTTGCACAGCCTCAGCTTTCAAAGATCGGGACCCGCAAACTGACTTAAGTAAAAAAAACTTAGACTGGATTAGGGATAATGGAAAACTAGCTGCCAAAACCAGTTCTGGCCCTTATACCCAGGGCTTGACTTTAATTCAGAGAATCTGTGGAGCCTCCACTTCCCTTCTTTCTCTAATATTGCCCTCACCCTACTGGCTAAGACTGTCTAGGCTATCTCCAAGGTTGGGATTAACCAGGGCTGGGAATAGCTCTCAAGGACTGACCTGGAGCTGGAATGAGAGGCCCTTTTCCAGAGCTTGTTCCATTCCTAGATTTGTCACAGTACTGGAGGTAGGACTTGATTGGTAACTTAAGAGGAGATAATATTTGACTAGGTAGAGAAGAGGACAGGTAGGAGGGGAGGATGACATGAACTCTCACTTTAAAAGTGAGAGTATATCTACCTGGTAGGAGAGGCAGAGATGTGTAGCAGAATAATGGGATGGTGGTGGTACGCAGCATCCCCTCTGTCAGGATAGGGGGTGGTAGGAGGAAAGAGAATTGAAAAGCAGTAGATCTAACTATGTGAAAATAAGTGTGTAGTTTAGTCCATTCAGGGCTGTGCCGTGAATGGGAGATGAGGAAATGAAGAAGGACGATATAAACTCCTGAGTCTGAGGAGTTTGAAAATAAGTGGAAGAAGAGAATGAAAACGGTAACTTCACAGATAGCCACACCAAAAAATTCATTTCTTGTTACATTTGTTGAACTCCTATAATGTTCCAGGTATAGTGCTTGATGTCGGAGATACCATGGTGGGCATTGACAGAGGGGCTTGCCTGCCTGGGCTTATGGTGGAGGAAGACCCCAGGCAGGAATATAATGCTGTGAGAAGACAGAGGTGTGGCCCTGAAGGAACATCTTCCCAGAGGCAGCTCTTCATTTCAGAGAGACACTGAAGCATTGAAGCTGAATGGAGAGAGCTTTTGTGTACGTTGGAAGGCAGAGGGGGAAGGAGGCACTGCTGACAGATTTGAAATCCTAGAGAGAAGATCATTGATGAGGCAAAGTTGTTTAGGTGGCAGATGGAAAGACTTGGCCTCATGAATGTGATGAGCCTTGGAAATTTGAAGCACAGCCCAGACAAAAACAAGGAAAAGTACGAGAGATGTAGAGGGAAATTGAGGAAGCTTCCATTAGATGTCTTCGATTTTCTGAGTCAAGCCAAGGGTGGGGTTTTTACCTTGGATGATGAAAGAGAAGGCCTTGATTGGGTGCTTAAAGAATGGCGAGGTTCAGGAATAACCACTGTGAGGAAGTTGCTCAGTCAAGCGGTCAGAACTGAGCATTGCCCAGCATCAGGGGCAAGTTGACGACTGACAGCCTGACTTTGTTCTGGGCCAGGACCAGTGGACTTGGTGACTTTCTAGAGCAACGTGAGCCCTGGACAGTGGTTAGCTGAAGTGTGAGGAAAGATGGGTAGATCATTAAGGAGACTGTTGGATTGTCTTTGGGATTGATGAGGGAGACCTTTAGCCTATGGGGCAAGCTGGAGAGCTTTAGTGGAAGCTCCTCTGAACCTACTCTAACCTCCCCTCTTCTGAAACAGGGATTATCAAGACTCTTTGAGGCTCTTGGCAGTGCTCAAAGTCAGAGTTCGGGTGGTACCCCACTAGCCACTGATCTTCTAGGCAGGCCTGAAAAGAACCTGAATGAAGCAGAGCTTGTGTGCAGTGGGCTCTGTAAGCCTTTTGTTCCTTGTGCTCTGATCAGACTGATTTTATTTCTGTTCATGTTGGGGTTTTGCTTTGTTACTTTTCATAGACTAGTAGGTTGTTGGTCTTGCCTTATTTCCCATAATATGTTGATTTGAGACAAACAAATTGATTTATATTTTAATTTCTTTAGTTCTCAGAATAGTCTGTTTATAGTTTGTATAATGCAGTTGTTTGAAAGGAGAGAATCATTTCTTTGGATTAAAAAGTTTTCAGATTTGATTACCTGTGGCCATAATTAGTTTATCTGAGCAGAGGTGAGGTTTTTTGTTTTAACATCTTTATTGGAGTATAATTGCTTTACAATGGTGTGTTAGTTTCTGCTTTATAACAGAGTGAATCAGCTATACATATACATATATCCCCATATCTCTTCCCTCTTGTGCTCCCTCCCTCCCATCCTCCCACCCCTCTAGGTGGTCACAAAGCACTGAGCTAATCTCCCTGTGCTATGTGGCTGCTTCCCACTAGCTATCTATTTTACGTTTGGTAGTGTATATATGTCCATGCCACTCTCTCACTTTGTCCCAGCTTACCCTTCCCCCTCCCGTATCCTCAAGTCCATTCTCTAGTAGGTCTGTGTCTTTATTCCCGTTCTGCCCCAAGGTACTTCATGACCTTTTTCTTTTTATTTCATACATATATGTTAGCATATGGTATTTGTTTTTCTCTTTCTGACTTACTTCACTCTATATTGACAGACTCTAGGTCCATCCACCTCACTACAAATAACTCTATTTCGTTTCTTTTTATGGCTGAGTAATATTCCATTGTATACACGTGCCACATCTTCTTTATCCATTCATCTGTCGATGGACACTTAAGTTGCTTCCATGTCCTGGCTATTGTAAATAGAGCTGCAATGAACATTGTGGTACATGACTCTTTTTGAATTATGGTTTTCTCAGGGTATATGCCCAGTAGTGGGATTGCTGGGTCGTATGGTAGTTCTATTTTTACTTTTTTAAGGAACCTCCATACTGTTCTCCATAGTGGCTGTATCAATTTACATTCCCACCAACAGTGCAAGAGGGTTCCCTTTTCCTCACACCCTCTCCAGCATTTATTGTTTGTAGATTTTTTGATGATGGCCATTCTGACTGGTGTGAGATGATACCTCATTGTAGTTTTGATTTGCATTTCTCTAATAATTAATGATGTTGAGCATTCTTTCATGTGTTTGTTGGCAATCTGCATATCTTCTTTGGAGAAATGTCTATTTAGGTCTTCTGCCCATTTTTGTATTGGGTTGTTTGTTTTTTTGATATTGAGCTTCATGAGCTGCTTGTAAATTTTGGAGATTAATCCTTTGTCAGTTGCTTCATTTGCAAATATTTTCTCCCATTCTGAGCGTTCTCTTTTCATCTTGTTTATGGTTTCCTTTGCTGTGCAAAAGCTGTTAAGTTTCATTAGGTCCCATTTATTTATTTTTGCTTTTATTTCCATTTCTCTAGCAGGTGGGTCAAAAAGGATCTTGCTGTGATTTATGTCATAGAGTGTTCTGCCTGTGTTTTCCTCTAAGATTTTGATAGTGTCTGGCTTTACATTTAGGTCTTTAATCCATTTTGGGTTTATTTTTGTGTATGGTGTTAGGGAGTGTTCTAATTTCATTCTTTTACATGTAGCTGTCCAGTTTTCCCAGCACCATTTATTGAAGAGGCTATCTTTTCTCCACTGTATATTCTTGCCTCCTTTATCAAAGATAAGGTGACCATATGTGCATGGGTTTATCTCTAGGCTTTCTATCCTGTTCCATTGATTTATATTTCTGTTTTTGTGCCAGTACCATACTGTCTTGATTACTATAGCTTTGAAGTATAGTCTGAAGTCAGGGAGCCTGATTCCTCCAGCTCCGTTTTTCTTTCTCAAGATTGCTTTGGCTATTCGGGGACTTTTGTGTTTCCACAAAATTGTGAAATTTTTTTGTTCTAGTTCTGTGAAAAATGCCAGTGGTAGTTTGATAGGGATTGCATTGAATATGTAGATTGCTTTGGGTAGTAGAGTCGTTTTCACAATGTTGATTCTTCCAATCCAAGAACGTGGTATATGTCTCCATCTATTTGTATCATCTTTAATTTCTTTCATCAGTGTCTTATAGTTTTCTGCATACAGGTCTTTTGTCTCCTTAGGTAGGTTTATTCCTAGGTATTTTATTCTTTTGTTGCAATGGTAAACGGGAGTTGGGAGTGTTCCTTAATTTCACTTTCAGATTTTTCATCATTAGTGTGTAGGAATGCAAGAGATTTCTGTGCATTAATTTTGTATCCTGCTACTTTACCAAATTCATTGATTAGCTCTAGTAGTTTTCTGGAAGCATCTTTAGGATTCTGTATGTATAGTATCATGTTATCTGCAAACAGTGACAACTTTACCACTTCTTTTCTGATTTGGATTCCTTTATTTTTCTTTCTCCTCTGATTGCTGTGGCTAAAACTTCCAAAACAATGTAGAATAATAGTGGTGAGAGTGGGCAACCTTATTTTGTTCCTGATCTTAGAGGAAATGGATTAGTTTTTCACCATTTGTCATATATGGCCTTTATTCTGTTGAGGTAAGTTCCCTCCATGCCTACTTTCTGGAGGGTTTTTATCATAAATGGGTGTTGATTTTGTCAAAAGCTTTTTCTGCATCTATTGAGATGATCATATGGTTTTTATTCTTCACTTTGTTAATATGGTGTATCAGATTGATTGACTTGCGTATATTGAAGAATCCTTGCTTTCCTGGGAAAAACCCCACTTGATCATGGTGTATGATACTTTTAATGTGCTGTTGGATCCTGTTTGCTAGTATTTTGTTGAGGATTTTTGCATCTATGTTCATCAGTGATACTGCCCTGTAGTTTTCTTTCTTTGTGACCTCTTTGTCTGGTTTTGGTATCAGGGTGATGGTGGCCTCTTTGAATGAGTTTGGGAGTGTTCCTCTCTCTGCTATATTTTGGAAGTGTTTGAGAAGGATAGGTGTTAGCTCTTCTCTAAATATTTGATAGAATTTGCCTGTAAAGCCATCTGGTTCTGGGCTTTTGTTTGTTGGAAGATTTTTAATCACAGTTTCAATTTCAGTGCTTGTGATTGGTCTGTTTATATTTTCTGTTTCTTCCTGGTTCAGTCTCGGAAGGTTGTACCTTTCCAAGAATTTGTCCATTTCTTCCAGGTTGTCCATTTTATTGGCATAGAGTTGCTTGTAGTAATCTCTCATGATCCTTTGTATTTCTGCAGTGTCAGTTGTTACTTCTCCTTTTTCATTTCTAATTCTGTTGATTTTTCTCCCTTTTTTTCTTGATGAGTTTGGCTAATGGTTTATCCAGTTTGTTTATCTTCTCAAAGAACCAGCTTTTAGTTTTATCGAACTTTGCTATTATTTTCTTCATTTCTTTTTCATTTATTTCTGATCTGTTCTTTATGATTTCTTTCTTTCTGCTAACTTTGGGGTTTTTTGGTTCTTCTTTCTCTAATTGCTATAGGTGTAAGGTTAGGTTGTTTATTTGAGATGTTTCTTAAGGTAGGATTGTATTGCTATAAACTTCCCTCTTAGAACTGCTTTTGCTGCATCCCATAGGTTTTGGGTTGTCATGTTTTCATTGTCATTTGTTTCTAGGTATTTTTTGATTTCCTCTTTGATTTCTTCAGTGATCTCTTGGTTATTAAGTAGTGTATTGTTTAGCCTCCATGTGTTTGTATTTTTTACAGGTTTTTTCCTGTAATTGGTATCTAGTCTCATAGTGCTGTGGTCAGAAAAGATACTTGATACGAGTTCAATTTTTTAAAATTTACCAAGGCTTGATTTGTGACCCAAGATATGATCTATCCTGGAGAATGTTCCATGAGCACTTGGGAAGAAAGTGTGTTCTGTTGTTTTTGGGTGGAATGTCCTATAAATATCAATTAAGTCCATGTTGTTTAATGTATCATTTAAAGCTTGTGTTTCCTTATTTATTTTCATTTTGGATGATCTGTCCATTGGTGAAAGTGGGGTGTTAAAATCCCCCATGTGATTGTGTTACTGTCGATTTCCCCTTTTATGGTTGTTAGCTTTTGCCTTATGTACTGAGGTGCTTATATGTTGGGTGCATAAATATTTATAATTGTTATATCTTCTTCTTGGATTGATCCCTTGATCATTATGTAGTGTCCTTCTTTGTCTCTTGTAATAGTCTTTGTTTTAAAGCCTATTTTATCTGATATGAGAATTGCTGCTTTAGCTTTCTTTTGATTTCCATTTTCATGGAATATCTTTTTCCATCCCCTCACTTCCAGTCTGTATGTGCCCCTAGGTCTGAAGTGGGTCTCTTGTAGACAGTGTGTATATGGGTCATTTTTTTGTATCCATTCAGCCAGTCTATGTCTTTTGGTTGAAGTATTTAATCCATTTACATTTAAGGTAATTATCGATATGTATGTTCCTATTACCATTTTCTTACTTGTTTTCGGTTTGTTATTGTAGGTCTTTCCTTTCTCTTGTGTTTCCTGCCTAGAGAAGTTTCTTTACCTTTTGTTGTAAAGCTTGTTTGGTGGTGCTGAATTCTCTTAGCTTTTGCTTGTCTGTAAAGGTTTTCATTTTTCCATCGAATCTGAATGAGATCCTCGCTTGGTAGAGTAATCTTGATTGTAGGTTTTTCCCTTTCATCACTTTAAATATGTCCTGCCACTCCCTTCTGGCTTGCAGAGTTTCTGCTGGAAGTTCAGCTTTTAACCATATGGGGATTCCCTTGTATGTTATTTGTTGTTTTTCCCTTGCTGCGTTTTTTTTTTTTTTTTTTTTTTTTTGCGGTACACGGGCCTGTCACTGTTGTGGCGTCTCCTGTTGTGGAGCACAGGCTCTGGATGCGCAGGCTCAGCGGCCATGGCTCACGGGCCCAGCCGCTCTGCGGCATGTGGAATCTTCCTGGACCAGGGCACGAACCCGTGTCCCCTGCATTGGCAGGTGGACTCTCAACCTCTGCGCCACCAGGGAAGTCCTTCCCTCGCTGCTTTTAATATTTTTTCTTTGTATTTAATTTTTGATAGTTTTATTAATATGTCTTGGCGTGTTTCTCCTTGCATTTATCCTGTATGGGACTCTCTGCGCTTCCTGGACTTCATTAACTATTTCCTTTCCCATATTTGGGACGTTTTTAACTATAATGTCTTCAAATATTTTCTCAGTCTCTTTCTTTTTCTCTTCTTCTTCTGGGACCCCTATAATTCGAATGTTGGTGTGTTTAATGTTGTCCCAGAGGTCTCTGAGGCTGTCCTCAATTATTTTAATTCTTTTTTCTTTATTCTGCTCTGCAGCAGTTATTTCCACTGTTGTATCTTTCAGGTCACTTATCCGTTCTTCTGCCTCAGTTATTCTGCTATTGATTCCTTCTAGAGAATTTTTCATTTCATTTTTTGTGTTGTTCATCACTGTCTTAAGTCCTTGTTAAACATTTCTTGTTTTTTCTCCATTCTATTTCCAAGATTTTGGATCATCTTTACTATCATTATTCTCAATTCTTTTTCAGGTAGACTGCCTATTTCCTCTTCATTTGTTTGGTCTGGTGGGTTTTTACCTTGCTCCTTCATCTGCTGTGTGTTTCTCTGTCTTCTCCTTTTGCTTGACTTACTGTGTTTGGGGTCCCTTTTCGCAGGCTGCTGGTTCGTAGTTCCCGTTGTTTTTGGTGTCTGCCCCCAGTGGCTAAGATTGGTTCAGTGGGTTTTGTAGGCTTCCTGGTGGAGGGGACTAGGGCCTGTTTTCTGGTGGATGAGACTGGATCTTGTCTTTCTGGTGGGCAGGTCCACGTCTGGTGGTGTGTTTTGGGGTGTCTGTGACCTTATTATGATTTTAGGCAGCCTCACTGCTAACAGGTACGGTTGTGTTCCTGTCTTGCTAGTTGTTTGGCATAGGGTGTCCAGCACTGTAGCTTGCTGGTTGTTGAGTGGAGCTAGGTCTTGGCGTTGAGATGGATATCTCTGGGAGATTTTCACCATTTGATGTTACGTGTAGCTGGGAGCTCTCTGGTGGACCAGTGTCCTGAACTCGGCTCTCCCATCTCAGAGGCACAGGCCTGACGGCTGGCCGGAGCACCAAGACCCTGTCATCCACACGACTCAGAATAAAAGAGAGAAAGAAAGGGAGGGAGGGAGGGAGGAAGGAAGGACGGAAGAAAGATAAAGTTATTAAAAATAAGAAAAATAATTTAAAAAGTAATAAAACAAAAGAAATAAGAGAGCAACCAAACCAAAAACTAATCCCCCAATGATAACAGGCGTTAAAAACTATACTAAAAAAAAAAAATAAAAGAATAGACAGAATCCTAGGACAAATGGTAGAAGCACAGCTCTACAGAGAAAATCACACACAGAAGCATACACATACACACTCACAAAAAGAGAAAAAGGGAAAACAATATATGTATTGTTGCTCCCAAAGTCCACCGCCTCAATTTGGGATGATGCGTTGTCTATTCAGGTATTCCACAGATGCAGGGTACATCAAGTTGATTGTGGAGATTTAATCCGCTGCTCCTGAGGCTTCTGGGAGAGATTTCCCCTTCTTTTCTTTATTCACACACCTTCTGGGGTTCAGCTTTGGGTTTGGCCCCGCCTCTGCATGTAGGTCGACTGAGGGCGTCTGTTCCTTGCTCAGACAGTACGGGGTTAAAAGAGCAGCTGATTAGGGGGCTCTGGCTCACTCAGGCCAGGGGGAGGGCAGGGTTAGGAATGCGGGGCGAGCCTGTGGCGGCAGACGCCAGCATGACGTTGCACCAGCCTGAGGCACGCCCTGTGTTCTCCTGGGGAAGTTGTCCCTGTATCACGGGACCCTGGTAGTGGCGGGTTGCACAGGCTCCCGGGAGGGGAGGTATGGATAGTGACCAGTGCTTGCACACGGGCTTCTTGGTGGCTGTAGCAGCAGTCTTAGCGTCTCATGCCCTTCTCTGGGGTCCGCGCCGATAGCCGCCGCTCGCGCCCATCTCTGGAGCTCGTTTAGGCCGCGCTCTTAATCCCGTCTCCTCACGCAACGTGAAACAGAGGCAAGAAAATGTCTCTTGCCTCTTTGGCAGCTCCAGACCTTTTCCCTGACTCCCTCCCGGCTAGCCGTGGCGCACTAGCCCCCTTCATTCTGTGTTCACGCAGCCAACCGCAGTCCTCTCCCTGGGATCCGACCTCCGAAGCCCGAGCCTCAGCTCCCAGCCCCCGCCCGCCCCGGTGGGTGAGCACACAAGCCTCTCAGGCTCGTGAGTGCTGGTCGGCACCGGTCCTCTGTGCGGGAATCTCTCCGCTTTGTCCTGCGCACCCCTGTTGCTGTGCTCTCCTCCGTGGCTCCGAAGCTTACCCCCTCCGCCACCCCCCGTCTCTGCCCGCGAAGGGTTTCCTAGTGTGTGGAAACCTTTCCTCCTTCACAGCTCCCTCCCACTGGTGCAGGTCCCATCCCTATTCTTTTGTCTCTGTTTTTTTCTTTTTCCCTACCCATGTACGTGGGGAGTTTCTTGCCTTTTGGGAGGTCTGAGGTCTTCTGCCAGCATTCAGTAGGTGTTCTTTAGGGGTTGTTCCACATGTAGATGTATTTCTGATGTATTTGTGGGGAGGAAGGTGATCTCCACGTCTTACTCTTCCACCATCTTGAAGCTCCTCCCCAAGGTGAGTTTTTATGGAGTAGTAATGTGGTGCTTTTGTCAAGTTTTTTTTTTTTTTGCCTAGCTGAAAGGAAACGACCCCCACCCCAGGCAGCCCTCTACGTGTTGCATAAACATTATTTGTTAACCTCCATTCTGTAATCCAGGTTTTGCCGAGTCAGGCTTTTGGGCAGAGGGTGAGGAGGTTGTCTAGTATCTCATGGCCAAGAATGACTGAGGTGGAATAGGACCCAGGAACTCTAGCTGTTGGGGAAGGGAAGAAAACTAACATTTTGGGGGAACCCCCCTTGTCCTTAGTGCTTTATGTACATTATTAAGGGAGGCTTAAAGATGCCCTGTAAAGAAGTGTTTATCTCTTCTCTTGGTCTCTTTTGGAGCCTGTATTTGGTCAGTGAGGGGACCTCAGTTCCCATTGCTCTTCCCAGGATTTTCTTCTTTCTTCTGAAGATAGAAAGTGCAGGATCATTGCTTGAAGGTAGTGCTATTTCAGGTTTCTGTGGGAACAAAATAATGTGAATTTTGGAGGCTGTTGACATTGAGAGGGGAGATTATTTAAGAGGATGAAGAGTTATTCAAGCTGCCCTATCTTCGTTTCCTAGGTTAGATCTTAGGGGTAGATCCAGATGTTCCTTAAACACAGTGGATTAAGTAGCCCTGTGTGCAGTGTGATTGGAGGGCTGTTAGCTGGCTTTAGATTCCCACTGGGTTAGATTGCAGATGGAGAGGCTGGAGGAATTGTTCCCTAAAGACCATTAGCTTTTCAACCTCCAGTATTTGATCGAAATAGCTAGCTGAGGATACCTTGGAGTTAGATACAAAATGGGAGATTTCAAAGGAGGGGGGCTCTTTCTTGCCCAAAGCTGGCAGCCAAGTGAAATGTTTGATTTACAGGAGCCTATCTAAATGGTGGGGTTGGGAGGTGCCCTTTGAGGGAGTGAAGGAAAGTGGGGAGAAGTCAAGAGAAGGATAAATCAAAGGAAGCCTGAGTCTTTTCACCTATTTGCTGACGTCATTTAACCCTACTTATGCATGTCAGTGAAAGTCCTGGTTCTATAGTGACTGAATTTGAACAAAATACTTTTTCTCTGTTTTTTTCCTCCCTTTTCATGCTCTCACCCCTTCTCTCTTCCTCCCTCACTGCCTCCCCTCTTTGCATTCTTTTCTCCTTGCTGTAATGGCCTCTACCTGCTGCTGAGTGTCAGGTGGCAGGGGTGGATAGATGTGGAGTGTGTAGTTAGGGAAGTATTTTCTCAGTTCTACCAGCATCAAGAAATGACTTCATAAAGCAATTATACTCCAATAAAGATGTTAAAAAAAAAAGAAATGACTTCCAAGCCAGTCCTTTCAGCCATGTATTTCACTGATTAATCAGAACAAGAGGAAAAACACTTTAGTGTTGTCAGAGAGGGGATTTGGGAAAAATCAAGTCTGTGGAACTGAGTGATCTAAAGTCATAGTCATTAACCGCAAGTCCTGGAGTGTAGCCAGAGTTCTTCCCAGCCTGGCTCCCATAGCCGTGTCCCTTGACACTCTGCCCTGTGCTACATGAATGGGTTGTGCCTCAACTTCCCCAAAGAGCCTGATGCTAAAGAGAAGGTGTCAGCTTGTGTTGCCCATCACTGGGCATCCCTGGGCATGACATGGGAAAGAAGCAATCCCAGAAGATTTCTTTTTTATCCTTTGACCGTAACGTCTTCATGTACTTGCAGAAGCCTTTGGAAGAGAGTGCTCTTGAGTTGAGCACACCTACATGCTTGTATGTTTCCCCTTTTCCTGGTACTGGTTGAGGGTGAGGTCTCAGGAGAACACTGCCCTCTTCTTTGTCCTCAGGCCAGGAAGGTGCTTCTTATCAAGAGAAAGAAATTTCTGGTTGTAGGGGCATAACTTAGAAATTAAAGTGGATAGTTTGTCTCCCTTGGAAAAAAGACAAAAGCCTAAAATGCCCTCTCTTCAAAGAGACATGTCCTTTAGGGAAGGAGTTGCCAGAGGGCAGAGTCTAGCCTGTATTTTGGCATGTGGTTGTTGTCGCAGTGCCTTGAATATAGCAGACAGTAGAGTGTGGCGGAGTCACTCTACCCGGGTTCAGCTCTGCCTTTTCCAGCTGGGTAGCCTTGGGCAAGTTATTTAATTCCACTAAGGTTTAATGAAATATCCTGTAATGAAATATCATTTGTAAAATAGGGATAGTAATAATACCTACTTCAGAGGATTATTTTAAGTGGGGTAAGTAAGGTAAGCATAGAAGTGTTTACTTTAGTGCCAGGTATATAGGAATAGCTTAATAAATATTAGCTACTATTGTTTCTGTTGTAGTAAAAATGAGTGGACACCAGACAAACCCAGACTGAGGTATGATCTAAAAATTAACTGACCAGTATTCAAGTATGTCCAGATCGAGAATGACAAAGACCAAGGAACTGTCACAGATTGGAGAAGACTAAGGATACATGACAACTAAATGTGGTGTCATATCCTAGATGAGATTCTGGAACAGAAAAAAGGATATTAGAGGAAAAAATAGGTGAAATGCAAATAATCTGTAGTTTAGTTAACTACTATTGTACCAATGTTGATTTCTTAGTTTTGATAATCGTTCTGTGGTTATGTAAGATGTTAATATTAGGGGAAACTGAGTGAAGGGTATGGGGACTTTTTACTGTTTTTGCAGCTTTTCTCCAAGGCTAAAATTATTTTGAATTAAAAAGTCAAAATAAATGAAGTCCAAGTGACCTCTTAGGTAAAAAGAGAAACTGACCAGGGTGGAGCCATGCATAGCAGGTCATACCTGACTCAGTCTCGCCTCCTATGTCACAGGAAGGGCTCTTACTAAGGGGCCCCAATGCTTGGCCTTTAGCTCCTGAACACCTGCTGCATCCTGAGCAGAGTTTAGGCAGATAATTCGTTGGGTGACAACTCAAGACACACGCCCCAGTTCTGATTCTGCAGTGGTGCCATAGCAACTAGGGTGGAGGCCACTCATTTGGCATTAGGCTGAGTGATCAGGGCATTTGTCTCTGTTCCTTGGAATATAAATGAAATACTGCCTATTTTATCCTATTATCTAAGCACCAATCACTATGGCAATATGTTTGCAGATCTCAATGCCTACCCCTACGCTCACGCTCACTGTTTGATCATCCAGAAGAAAGAAAAATAAGTTCAAACCAAGATTTGCAATAATATATTATTTTCTTTCCTGTTTTAAGTGCCTTTCTCTCACATAAAGCAGGTACTTTGCTTGCTCATCTTGGGTGCAGAAGGTACATGTGCTTTTCTTATGACTGATGTGGCCATCTCTGTCATGCTAATAACAGGCTTTGTAGAAGAAAGCCATTATTATCATTGGGAGAATATGAGTCTTGGAGATTTTATTTTTGCATTGAAGTCAGCTGTGGGGGGCGGGGTCTGGAAAGTAGAAAGTCTTCCATTCTAGCCCACAGCTCCCTCGCCAGTATTTACCTTCCAAAAGCCCATATATTTTCTAAGTTAAAAAAAAAAATCAATGCTAAAGAATGTTCTTTGTATTTTAACTCAGTGGCTAAGGTGTACTGCTTTTTGCTGTTGATTTACAAATTTTATTGTCACACCCTGGGGATGCGTGTGGATTACTCAATAGTGTGACAAATGGCTGGTCTCTGAATTATGTATTGTATTACGGGAGAGTTCATAAACCATATTTCTCTGTAGGATATTTTAGGCATAAGACTAGTATGTGACACATGTGACTAAAAAAAAGATGGGAGGTGGTGGTGGGAGGGAGAAGTGTCCAGTTCAAGATTGAACAGTACACTACCCCTGAAGGCTTGTGAATGCAGAGGGTTGAAATGCACAGACCTTGGGTGTGGATTGGGAGGATTGGAAGCACCTGGGCTAGAGGAGCAAGACAAGGCTACAAATCAAACCTTTGCTGCACCTTTGCTCAGGCTAGAGCCCCAGTGGAAAGATGACCAGCTTCCTTTCTCCTGGGGCTTCTCTTCAGTCAGATAACAAGTGGCCTGAGGCCAGAGAGTCTTGTACCTTGAGTGGGCCTTACACGCTCCTGCTCCCCCTCCCCCATGCAGCCACTTGTGCTGATGGATGTGTGCAAACCCTTTACAAATGGTTTGGCACTGCTTGGCTTGCAGAGGTTGTCTGTCTCTTTTGAATGAGCAACTTTATATTTGTGGCTTCTTTTCCCTGCACAGAGAGATGTTGCCTTGTGTCAACTTCTGCCTTCTGATGGAAATGTTTACCATCCCTAGGGAAAGGCACCATTCTTTGGGGGTAATGTCTGCCGGTGCTTCCCATGCCTCATGGGAGCATAAGCCTGTGCTTAAGGGTGGACGGGAGGAGGTGGCCATTGAAGCGTGCACAATTGCCACCGAGGCAACCATCTGCCAGTGTCACGGCTCGAAGCCTGCCTTTGAATGTCTGCACTCCCAGGCCTACATGCATTATGCACAGCCTATTCTTTAAATGAGCTTTCTAAGTGTATGTAATTCCTTCCTACCCTGTTCTTGTATAGTCTGCCTCAGGGCACCATTCAGAATCTCCCCTAATTATACTGTAGCTCAGCTTAGTGTCTAGCATTTAGAATTTCTGGTAATAGCTGATTTTTTTTTTTGATAGATTTCTAAAACTGCAGTGAGGGATTGATTTATAGTTAAAGGAAAATTTGCTTCTTAAAGGGAAATTATCAACACTGTGATGATACAGTTTCATGGCAGTGGTATTTTGACTCTATCCAAAGCCACAATCTAGCTTGCCTGGCTTCTTCCAGAATGGACTCTGTAATTTGAGGAGGCTGCTCCAGCATTAGAATGAAATCAGTGCTTCCAGTTGTAGACCACCGTCTTCCCTTCCTGAGATGTAGGGATTTTTGCACATGCTACTTAGAAAAAAGGGATTCATAACATGATTCATTCCTTGCCCACAGATCTAGGATTCCTGCCATCCAGTAAATTTTGGCAGGCAGGCAGTGTATGTGGAGAGTAATTCTTGTCTCCCTGTGCCTGCACTGCTCCCCTCATTGCGTATGCCTCCTGGGTGGAGTCTGGGGTGTCTAGCTTTTCATCTCTGTTGCTTTTCCTCCCAAGCAACCCCTGTGTCTCCTGTAGGTCTGTCTTTTAGTATCTGTGAGGTAGAGGGCACAGTTTTTCATATACCCAGAACTTTATGGAGAGATCTATGGGAAGAGTTCAGGTCCTGAGGTGTTTGAGTACTTACTATGTGCCTACCATTGTGTTAAGTACAGTGGGAGCATAGCAGAGTATCCTGGCTTTAAGCACCACAGGGAATCCATTTGATCAAGAACGTTGGCGGTCCCACCCTTCCATTCATAGGTCTTGATGTATAGGTGTCTTTGTGTCTGTCATTACAGTGTTGACCTCTTAAAGTCATTAAGGCGTCCAGGTTAGTGCTGGTAAGGCCATGAAGCTGTTAAGAATGAGTTACTGGTCCAGCAATTCCACTCTGTGTATATATTAAAATATATATGCAAAAACCCTAATTGGAAAAGATACATGCACCCCAGTGTTCATAGCAGCATTATTTACAGTTGCCAGGATATGAAAGCAACCTGAGTGTCAATCAACAGATGAATGGATAAAGAAGATGTGATATGTGTGTGTGTGTGTGTGTGTGTGTGTGTGTGTGTGTGTGTATATATATATATATATATATATATATATATAGGAATACTACTAAGCCATAAAAAGAATGAAATTTTGCCCTTTGCAGCAACAAGGATGGACTTGGATGGCATAATGCTAAGTGAAATAAGTCAGAAAGGGAAAGACATGTACTGTATTATATCATTTATATGTGGAATCTAAAAAATAAAATGAACTGGTGAACATAACAAAAAGAAGCAGAGTCACAGATACAGAGAACAAACTAGTAGTTACTAGTGGGGATAGGGAAGGGGGAGGGGCAATGTAGGGGTAGGAGATTAGGAGGTACAATCTATTAGGTATAAAATAAGCTACAATGATATATTGTACAGCACAAGGAATATAGACAATATTTTGTTATAACCATAAACGGAATATACCTTTATAAATGTGATTCACTATATTGTATACATGTAATTTATAGAATATTATACATCAGCTATACTTCAGTTGAAAAAAAGGAATGAGTTGTTGGTGACTTTGGACTCTCCTTTGCCTTATGTTGGGGGAGGGAGAGGAAAAAGGAACATTGTGTTCTAGAAAATCATTTGCTATGAAGACTTGGTTAAACATTTTTTCTTCTCACCCACCCCTAGATAAGTCAAAAGAACCTCAGAAAACAGAATGGAGGGCAGAATGGAACTTTGGGGGACCAGAGACAATGAGAAATTTCTGAGGTCAGAGAGAGAGCTGCTGGCCCAACAACCTGTTAGAGTAAGAGAAAGGAGTGCCTTCCTCTACCTTCCTCTATTCAGGGAGACCCACTGTGGGCCCAATCTATGAGGGAGTGGGGAGCCCCTCAGAGACTGCTCCCTAGGGATATTGTTGCTGCCTCTGAGGCTCCTGCTTCCCTCTTCACGTAGCCACAGGAAAGCCCATGGTCCTGAGCTGCTCGGCTCTGGCAGCAAGGAGACTGACCACTTGGGAGAGAGACTTAGGACAAGTCTGGACCAGACCAGATGCGACTTCTTTTTAGCTTAGCCAATGGGAAGCTCTTGTCTTAGGAACAACTTCCCTATCTCCTAAGTCTGTGTAGACATGTCTGGAGCTAAGCCTTTCCCTTCCAGTCTGACCTTTTGGGGCTTGCCTCCCTATTTCTGGCTTCAGCAAACTGATCTGCTGGCAAGTTTTGGAGCCATCCCAGCATATGGGGCTTAGCAATGACAAAATCTGTTGTAGGGCTGCCTTTATTGGATATCCTTTGAAATTAACTTTCATGTAGTCTGTAAGTGCCCCACGGGGGCCTCTTCAGGGGTCTCGCCTCTCTCGAACTTCATTCTCCTGCCGACTCCCGTACTCATTCTTGTGTGTTTTTATTTTAAACATGGTTGGTGATGAATTGGTGGAAGGGCGTGGAGATTTGCTTTCCTCTACACCAGAAGTGCAGTGCTGCTAATTTCATTCTCTGCACCCTGTCTCTGAAATGAGCAGGGTCCTCTGTGCCCATGTGTAGTACCTCTGTGTTGCTGGACTTTCCTGGCAAAAGTTAGGCTAATGTCTCCAATGACTGCATTAGCCACTGAAATGAGGTTCTAAATTGAAAGTACTACAGCAAGTTTCTCTCCAAGGTATCTCCTTGTTCTGGCTTTTTATTATTTAGATTCATTGTCTCAATGATTCTCTGCAGACTGACTGGCACACTGGTTCAGTGCGGTGCATTATACTAGCTGAAAGGCAAGATCACCTTTTAAGAAGAGGGAGAAAGGAAAGGGGAAAAAAAGCAAAAGATGTATGCTGTGGTTCAAAAAGTCAGCAGTTTGTCTATTCTAAGAGCTACTTGGCCTGCTTGTGCAATGCCTAGAGATAGGCGAGGAAGGGATCAGACCTGGGATGGGGTGGATGGAGGTAGGGTAATGTCATTGTGTTAGTGACACCTGTGCCTTATTAGTTCACCACACTTCCTCCTTCCCTTTTGTGTTTACTGAGCACGTAAATATGTGCCTTGTGGGGTGCTGAAAACTCTGGGGTGGGAAACCAAAAATCAGCAAAACAGGATCTTACCTTCAAGAAGCATAGTTTCATGGGTTTTTCTCTGTTTTGGGCGGGGAGGGGGGATAAGGGGAGGGCTCAAGCTTATGATCCTTGCATTTTACATCAAAAGTAGGAACATTCTAGCAGTTGATGCTTAGATGGTTGAGAATTTAGCTTTTATGCTTTTGTTTTTAAAATGCTTTTTTTCTTTTGCCTGCTGACAAAGTAATATTTATGTTTTCAAAGCAGAAAACTTGGAAAACACAGAAAAGCACAAGGGAAACAACAACAAAACCATCCCTATTCCACTATCCAGATATAAAGATAACATGGTATATGTTCTTCCAGTTGTTTTTACAAAAGTGCTTTCATTCTGTACATAGTATTTAGAGACTAATACTTTCCATTTAGAAATTGGGAGCTAAATGTTGTGGAGTTTTAAAAGCTAGAGCCTCCAGCACATAATTAGGCACACAGTGAACTTTTTCCAGATGCTAGTCTTTGTATGAATATACCAAATTATGCTTAATTGATTATTATTTTTACACATTTAGGTGGCTTCCAGTTTTTCATTATTATAAGTAGTTCTACAGTAAACATTCTTGCGTATATATATATATATATTTTTTTTTTTTTTCTTAAATTTCTTTTGCGGTACGTGGACCTCTCACTGTTGTGGCCTCTCCTGTTGCGGAGCACAGGCTCCTGACGTGCAGGCTCAGTGGCCATGGCTCACGGGCGCAGCCGCTCCGCGGCATGTGGGATCTTCCCGGACCAGGGCACGAACCCATGTCCCCTGCATCGGCAGGCAGACTCTCAACCACTGCGCCACCAGGGAAGCCCTCTTGCATATATTTTTATGTGCTCTCTATGTTCTTAGAAGAGATTCACTAAAGTAGAAGTGCTCATCTTTTCTGATTCTTTTGCCCAGCATCTCAGCTGGGGGTAACCTTGTCTGGACTGTTAAGATAACACTGTGTTTTGAGTATCTCTCATTCCTGTTGTGCATCACACATCAGATGCCCTGGGATTTCTTCTCTCTGTGATCTCTAGGTATTTCTCGCTTGACTAGGAAGTAGCTGGCTTCAGGAAAGACAGGGCAGCAAGCACAGAACACACGTTCTCATTATTTTGTACCAAGACGGTAGGATCCCCAGGACAGGGACATTGTCATCAGTCTCTTTGATGGTAAACAGATGTTGAGTGCTTGCCCACCTGTGTCCAGCCCAATGCCAGATGAAGGAGGGATATAAAACAGGCCCCTACTTTCAAGAAGCTTACTGAACTGACTGGATAACAGAATTGACATGAAATAATCCATACACGTTTATCGAGTACTTGCTATGTGGTAGGTATGTGGCAGGCTACTGTTGGGAGAATAGGAAAGGCTGAGATACCCTTCTCCTTAAAGGAGGCTGCAGTACCTATAAATAAGAGCTATTTATAGGTAAAGTTAACTAGCCATACAGGTCAATAAGTGATAAATATCTAATTGTACAGATAGCAGGTATTACAGAGATTCAGAAATGGGCTGCTTTGGAGTGGAATGTCATTTATTATAAGCCAGAATAGTTAGATAAAGCTCAGAGAGAAGATGGGACACCTAGGGCTTGATAAAGAGTTGGAATTTGATGAGGTGGAGTGGGAAGGGTTTTCCAGGTGGGAGGAACAGCTTGTAAAGGGATGGTGGCAGTAATGATTGTCTCATGATGGAGACCAGTTGCACAGCAGCAAAGGAGCAGATTGGGAGTAGGGAATTGCAGAAATGTAAGAGCTAAGGTTGCGTACTGAGAGACCTGAGAGTTATGGGCTCCAGAACAGTACTATGTACACAATGGATGGGAAAATTTTTGCTAAATTTGTTTATAATTGAAGGACAGGTAAGAAGGCCTTGATTTCTCTCAGTACCAGAGTGTCCGAGGCTCAGTCTTTGGACCTTTACTCTTCTCATCTACTTTTATGCCTTTGGTGATCTCCTCTAGCTTAATGGCTTTACATTTTATTTGTATGCTGAAGACTCCCAGATTTTTTTTAACCTCCAGCCTATACTTTTCTGAACTCCAGACCTTATCTGTCCATCTGCTACCTCTACGTGGATGTTTAATAGGCATCTCAAACTTAACATGTCTGAAACTGAGCTCCTGTAACCTTCCCCAATCTCAGTTAATGGCAACTCTGTCCTTTCAGTTACTCAGGCCAAAATCCTCAGAGCCATTCTTGACTCCTTTCTTTCTCTCAGTCTATCCGACAGCAAGTCCTAACAGCTCCCATCTTCACATATATCCAGAATCTGACCACTTCTCATTACCCCTATGACCACCATTATCTCTCCGCTGGGTTATTGTAATAGGCTGCTAACTGGACTTCCTCCTTCTGCTGTTAACGCTTCCAGTCAGTTCTCAACACAGCAGCCAGAATGATCCTTTTGTTACGTCTTCCTGTGCTCAAAAATATCCTTTGGCTTTCCTTCTCTTATAAAGTGTCAGAGTCCCTTCCATGGCCTACACAGCTCTGTGATGTGTATTACTACCCTTATCTCCGTTATTTCATCTTGTACTACTCTCCCTCACATTCCCTCTCCTTTAGACACCTTGGCCTCCCTCATGTTTCCTGAATGCACCAGGCCCATCACACCTTGGGACCTAGAATGCTCCTCTCCTAGATAAGTTTGTGGCTTGCTCCCTCACTTCTCTTAGATCTTTACTCAGAAGTGACCTTCTCTTCCAATGGCCAAAGCTGGGATGATTTAAGCAGCAAAATAAGTAATGTATTCGATTATAACCCAAAATATAAAATAAATATACCTGAGTCTGAATTTATATAAACAAATTATTGAATGAATATAAACTTATATAAACAAATGATTGAATGAATAGATAACTAAATAAATGGGAGAGAGAAGATAAATCTCTTACAGAAGAATTCCAGTAATATACATAGATACTTCCCCCTTCTAGGAGGTAGAACTTGAAGTGTGATCTGGACTTAGTGACCCAGTTCTAAAGAGTAGTTTATGGAAAGGGAAAAACAGTACCTTTACAGTGGAGAAACCTGGTAAGCATTACCTGTGATTCAGGGTAATGTCACCAGTGCTGTTATATGGATATGATAAGTCTCCTGATGCGATGTGAAAACAAGAGCTCTTCACCTCTATGGTATTTTTCCTCAAAACCAATAACTCTGTTCTAATCATGAGAAAAAAATCAGACAAATTCAAATTAAGGGACATTCTACAAAGTACGTGACCAGTACTCCTCATACTGTTATGGTTGTGATAAACAAGGAACGACCAAGAAACTCTCATAGACCAGAGAAGACATGATCTAATGCAACGTGGTATTCTGAATGGTATGCTGGAACAGAAAAAAGACATTAATGGACAAACTGGTGAAACACAAAGAGTCTGGAGTTTAGTTACTAGTAATGTAACAATGTTGGTTTCTTTATTTTTTTTTTAATTCAAGTATAATTGACTTACAGCACTGTTAGTTCCAGGTATACAACATAGTGATTTGATATTTCTGTACATTACAAAATGATCACCATGATAAGTCTAGCTACCATCTGTCACCATACAACGTTACTACAATTTTATTGACTATATTTCCCATGCTGTACATTTTATCCCTTTAACTAATTTATTTTGTAACTGGAAGTTTGTACTTCTTTTTTTTTTTTTTGCGGTGCGCGGGCCTCTCACTGTTGTGGCCTCTCCCGTTGCGGAGCACAGGCTCCGGATGCACAGGCTCAGCGGCCATGGCTCACGGGCCCAGCCGCTCCGCGGCATGTGGGATCTTCCCGGACCGGGACACGAACCCGTGTCCCCTGCTTCGGCAGGTGGACTCTCAACCACTGTGCCACCAGGGAAGCCCGGAATTTTGTACTTCTTAATCTCCCTCACCTATTTCACTCATCCTCCTACACCTCTCCCCTCCAACGACCTGTTTGTTCTCTGAATCTGTTTTGTTGTTTGTTCGTTTGTTTTGTTTTTTAGATTCCACATATGAGTGAAATCGTATGGTATTTGTCTTTTTCTTTCTGACTTATTTTGCTTAGCATAATATACTCTAGATCCATCCGTGTTGTTGAAAATGGCAAGATTTCATTCTTTTCTATTGCTAATATTCCATTGTGTGTGTATACATATATACACACACACACACACACACACACACACACACACACACACACACACACCACATCTTCTTATCCATTCATCTGTTGACATTTAGGTTGCTTCCATATCTTGGCTTTGTAAGTAATGCTGCAGTAACATAGGGGTGCATATATCTTTTTAAATTAGTGTTTTTGTTTTCTTTGGAAATAGAAGTGGAATTGCTGGATTGTATGGTAAGTGGTTCTATTTTTAATTTTTTAAGGAACCTCCATACAGTTTTTTATAGTGGCTGTACCAATTTACATTCCCACCAACAGAGCACAAGGATTCCCTTTACTCCACATTTTTGCTAACACTTGTTATTTGTTATTTGTTGTCTTTTTGATAATAACCATTCTGATAGGTGTGGGGTGATATCTCATTGTGGTTTTGATTGCATTTCCCTGATGATTAGTGAGCATCTTTTCATGTGTGTATTGGCCGTTTGTATGTCTTCTTTGGAAAAAAGTCCTCTGCCCATTTTTAAATCAGGTTGTTTATTTTTGATGTTGAGTTTTATGAGTTCCTTGTATATTTTGGATATTAACCCCTTATCAGATATATCATTTGCAAATAGCTTCTCCCATTCAGTAGGCTGCCTTTTTTTGTTGTTGTTGTTGATGGTTTCCTTTGCTGTGTATAAGCTTTTTAGTTTGATGTAGTTCCGTTTGTTTATTTTTTATTTTGTTTCCCTTGCCTGAGGAGACAGATCCAAAAAAATACTGCTAAGGGACTTCCCTGGCGGTCCAGTGGTTAAGATGCCGTGCTTCCACTGCAGGGGGTATGGGTTTGATCCCTGATTGGGGAACTAAGATCCCGCATGCTGTGTGGCAAGACCAAAAAATAGAAAACAAAACAAAACCAAAAAAAAAAAAAAAAAACCGCCAAAAAATACTGCTAAGACCAGTGTCAAAGAGTGTACTGCCTATGTTTTCTTTTAGGAGTTTTATGGTTTCAGGTCTTACATTTAAGTCTTTAATCCATTTTGAGTTTATTTTTGTATACGGTGTGGGAAAGTAGTCCAGTTTGATTCTTTTGCATGTAACCAGTTTTCCCCACATCATTTGTTGAAGAGGCTGTCTTTTCCTCATTGTATATTCTTACCTCCTTTGTCACAGATTAATTGACCATATAAGTATGGGTTTGTTCCTGGGCTCTCTGTTCTGTTCCATTGATCTGTGTGTTTATTTTTGTGCCAGTACCATATTGTTTTGATTATAGTAGCTTTGTAGTATAGTTTGAAATCAGGGAGCATGATACCTCCAACTTTGTTCTTCTTGCTTAAGATAATTTTGGCTATTTGGGATCTTTTGTGTTTCCTTAGAAGTTTTATTTTTTTCAGTGTTTATTCCTGTTTTACTTTACATGCTTCAATATAATTAAAAATTTTTTTTTATTGGGGGACTTCCTTGGTGGTCTAGTGAGTCAGACTCCATACTCCCAATGCAGGGGGCCCGGGTTTGATCCCTGGTCAGGGAACTAGATCCTGCGTGCATGCCACAGCTATGAAACCTGCATGCTGCAACTTAGAGTCTGCATGCTGCAACTAAGAAGCCCACATGCCACAACTAAGAGTCTGCATGCTGCAACTAAGACCCAGTGCAGCCAAAATAAATAAATAATTAAAAAATTTTATTAGAGTATAGTTGACTTACAATGTTCTGTTAGTTTCAGGTGTACAGCTAAGTGAATCAGTTATACACATAACATATATCTCCATTCTTTTTCAGATTCTTTTTCAATTTTGGTTATTACAGAATATTGAGTAGAGTTCCCTGTGCTATACAGTGGGTCCTTATTAGTTATCTGTTTTATATATAGTAGTGTGAATATGTTAATCCCAATCTCCTAATTTCCATATAAATTTTAGAATTATTCTAATTCTGTGAAAAATGTCATTGGTTTTTTTTTTTTTTTTTTTTTTTTTTTCTGTTCACGGGCCTCTCACTGTTGTGGCCTCTCCTGTTGCGGAGCGCAGGCTCAGTGGCCGTGGCTCACGGGCCCAGCCGCTCCGCGGCATGTGGGATCTTCCCAGACCAGGGCACGAACCCGTGTCCCCTGCATCAGCAGGCGGACTCTCAACCACTGTGCCACCAGGGAAGCCCGGCAGGTGGATTCTTAACCACCATGCCACCAGGGAAGTCCCCAAAAATCTTTTTGCTAGTCTTCAGGTCATTCTCATTGATAGTTGTTCTGTAAATAGTTATAATTTTCGTGGGCTAATGGGAGGAGGTGGGCTCAGTCAAGGTCTTCCTGCTCTTCTGTGTTGACCACACCCCAGTGTTGACTTCTAAATGTTAACAAATGTATTACAGTAATGAAGATTGTAACATTAGAGGAACTGAAACTGAGTGAGAGGTGTACAGGAATATTTTGAAATCTTTGTATTATCATTTTAAGTTTTCCATAAATCTGAAATTATCCCCAAAATAAAAAAGTAACCGTCTCAAACAAGGCCTTCCCTGGCCACCATCTGAAACAAGTTTCTTCTTTCCTTGTCATTTCATATCCTTTCCCTACATCATTTTGCTCCTTAGTACTTGGCTATCTAATACTATATATTTTAATAATGTTGTTCATCGTCTATTTCCACACTACAAAATTCTGAGAGAATAGCGATTTTGGCCTGTCTTGCTCATATCTGGATCTTCAAGGCTCAGAACTCTGCTTAGCTCATAGCAGGTGTTTAAGAAATATTTGTTAATGAATGAAAGAATGAATTCCTCTGTATCACCCTTTCGTCCTTAAACAACATGAGGATTTTGTGTTTGAGTTTTCTTTTCTCTTTTTTTTCTTTTTTTGGTGGCATGCGGGCCTCTCACTGCTGTGGCCTCTCCCCTTGTGGAGCACAGGCTCCGGACACGCAGGCCTAGTGACCATGGCTCACGGGCCCAGCAGCTCCGCGGCATGTGGGATCTTCCCGGACCGGGGCACGAACCCGTGTCCCCTGCATCGGCAGGCGGACTCTCAACCACTGCGCCACCAGGGAAGCCCTCTTTTCTCTTTTGAGATTTCTATTGGTGTCCCATTTTAATGGAGGACATGACATCTGTTGTTTCTATTCTACTTGAGTTCACATGGAAAAGAGAATCATGTCAGAAGTGGGTTGTGTGCTTCCAATGTGTTCACCCATCAGCAGGAAGAACAAGTAAATGTTGCAATTTACTACTTTCCTGGCAGAAATTGTTCCTCTTGAAGGTGAGGATTGGTTTATGAGAGACACCCTCTTCCCTACACCTGCCTCCCCCCATGGTTAAACCTGTGTTCCAGGACTGGCTGGTTTGGCATGACAGACGTGGAATGTGTATGGATAGTGAAGACAGTGAGGGAAGCATAGGACTTTCTGATCTAGGAAAGTAAAGCCAGTGAAAGAAAATTCATTTAATCACGAATATGTATGGAGCTTCTCTGTGACAAGCACTGAAAACCTGGAGGATAAAGATGGAGGAAATGTGGACTGGTTCAGCAAATCCTGGTCAGTAGAAGCTGGCAACACTGCTTGACCTCAAGGGGACTGAAATTAGGATGAACTAAAGCAAACCTGCCTCACACAATGTATAGTAAATGCATGCTTAAAAGTATGGATTCACAATATCTAAGAAAAATATGTGGATGATAGAAGTGTAATGAGCAAGGGACGGAAAGAGAGTTTTGAGGACCTCCATTGAACAGAGTGGAGAAGGACCAGTCTCTTCCATACTCGGTGCCCATGCCAGGAGGTCCTCTGCATTCCTCTGATACTTTAATGGAGGTGGTGTTGGGTGGAGAATTGTACTGTCAGCACCTTTTCAGGTGCAAGAAGTGGGGAAATGTTGGTTGACAGATGGACCTGACTGAGCTCTGGAGGATTTCAGGCAGTGCTTGTTCAATGGCAAGTTTTTCCTGCATTGGAACTTGATATATGTCATAATATGTTTTTGTTTTTTCTTTTTTAACATCTTTATTGGAGTATAATTGCTTTACAGTGGTGTGTTAGTTTCTGCTTTATAACGAAGTGAATCAGCTATACATATACATATATCCCCATATCTCCTCCCTCTTGTGTCTCCCTCTCACCCTCCATATCCCACCGCTGTAGGTGGTCACAAAGCACTGAGCTGATCTCCCTGTGCTGTGCGGCTGCTTCCCACTAGCTACCTATTATCCATTCGGTAGTATATATAAGTCCATGCCACTCTCTCACTTCGCCCCAGCTTACCCTTCCCCCTCCCCATGTCCTCAAGTCCATTCTCTACATCTGCTTCTTTATTCCTGTCCTGCCCCTAGGTTTTTCATAACCTTTTTTTTAGATTCCATATATATGGGTTAGCATATAGTATTTGTTTTTCTCTTTCTGATTTACTTCACTCTGTATGACAGACTCTCCGTCCATCCACCTCACTACAAATAACTCATTTTCGTTTCTTTTTATGGCTGAGTAACATTCCAGTGTACATATGTGCCACATCTTCTTTATCCATTCATCTGTCAATGGACACTTAAGTTGCTTCCATGTCCTGACTATTGTAAATAGAGCTGCAATGAACATTGTGGTACATGACTCTTTTTGAATTATGGTTTTCTCAGGGTATATGCCCAGTAGTGGGTTTGCTGGGTTGTATGGTAGTTCTATTTTTAGTTTTTTAAGGAACCTCCATACTGTTCTCCATAGTGGCTGTATCAATTTACATTCCCACCAACAGTGCAAGAGGGTTCCCTTTTCTCCACACCCTCTCCAGCATTTATTCTTTGTAGATTTTTTGACGATGGCCATTCTGACTGGTGTAAGGTGATACCTCGTTGTAGTTTTCATTTGCATTTCTCTAATGATTAGTGATGTTGAGGTTCCTTTCATGTGTTTGTTGGCAATCTGTATATCTTCTTTGGAGAAACGTCTATTTAGGTCTTCTGCGCATTTTTGGGTTGGGTTGTTTGTTTCCTTGATATTGAGCTACATGAGCTGTTTGTAAATTTTGGAGGTTAATCCTTTGTCAGTTGCTTCATTTGCAAATACTTTCTCCCATTCTGAGTGTTCTCTTTTCGTCTTGTTTATGGTTTCGTTTGCTGTGCAAAAGCTTTGAAGTTTCATTAGGTCCCATTTGTTTATTTTTGTTTTTATTTCTGTTTCTCTAGGAGGTGGGTCAAAAAGGATCTTGCTGTGATTTATGTCATAGAGTGTTCTGCCTATGTTTTCCTCTAAGAGTTTGATAGTGTCTGGCCTTACATTTATGTCTTTAATCCATTTTGAGTTTATTTTTGTGTATAGTGTTAGGGAGTGTTCTAATTTCATTGTTTTACATGTAGCTGTCCAGTTTTCCCAAAACCACTTATTGAAGAGGCTGTCTTTTCTCCATTGTATATTTTTGCTTCCTTTATCAAAAATAAGGTGACCATAGGTGTGTGGGTTTATCCCTGGGCTTTCTATCCTGTTCCATTGATCTGTGTTTCTGTTTTTGTGCCAGTACCATATTGTCTTGATTACTGTAGCTTTGAAGTATAGTCTGAAGTCAGGGAGTCTGAATGCTCCAGCTCCATTTTTGTCCCTCAAGACTGCTTTGGGTGTTCGGGGTCTTTTGTGTCTCCATACAAATTTTAAGATTATATGTTCTAGTTCTGTAAAAAATGCCATTGGCAATTTGATAGGGATTTCTTTGAACCTGTAGATTGCTTTGGGTAGTAGAGTCATTTTCACAATGTTGATTCTTCCAATCCAAAAACATGGTATATCTCTCCATCTATTTGTATCATCTTTAATTTCTTTCATCAGTGTCTTATAGTTTTCTGCATACAGGTCTTTTGTCTCCCTAGGTAGGTTTATTCCTAGATACTTTATTCTTTTTGTTGCAGTGGTAAATGGGAGTGTTTTCTTAATTTCTCTTTCAGCTTTTTCATCATTAGTGTATAGGAATGCAAGAGATGTCTGTGTATTAATTTTGTGTCCTGCTACTTTACCAGATTCATTGATTAGCTCTAGTAGTTTTCTGGTAGCGTCTTTAGGATTCTTTATGTATAGTATCATGTCATCTGCACACAGTGACAGCTTTACTTCTTCTTTTATGATTTGGATTCTTTTTATTTCTTTTTCTTCTTTGATTGCTGTGGCTAAAAGTTGCAAAACTAAGTTGAACAATAGTGGTGAGAGTGGACAACCTTGTCTTGTTCCTGATCTTAGAGGAAATGGTTTGTTTTTCACCATTGAGAACGATGTTGGCTGTGCGTTTGTCATATATGGCCTTTATTCTGTTGAGGTAAGTTCCCTCTATACCTACTTTATGGAGGGTTTTTATCATAAATGGGTGCTGAATTATGTGGAAAGCTTTTTCTGCATCTATTGAGTTGATCATATGGTTTTTATTTTTCAATTTGTTAATATGGTGTATCATATTGATTGATTTGTGTGTATTGAAGAATCCTTGCATTCCTGGGATAAACCCTACTTTATCATGTTGTGTGATCCTTTTAATGTGCTGTTGGATTCTGTCTCTTAGTTTTTGTTGAGGATTTTTGCATCTATGTTCATCAGTGATATTGGCCTGTAGTTTTCTTTCTTTGTGACATCTTTGTCTGGTTTTGGTATCAGGGTGATGGTGGCCTGGTTGAATGAGTTTGGGAGTGTTCCTCCCTCTGCTCTATTTTGGAAGAGTTTGAGAAGGATAGGTGTTAGCTCTTCTCAAAATGTTTGATAGAATTCACCTGTAAAGCCATCTGGTTCTGGGCTTTTGTTTGTTGGAAGATTTTTAATCACAGTCTGAATTTCAGTGCTTGTGACTGGTCTGTTTATATTTTCTATTTCTTCACTGTTCATTCTTGGAAGGTTGTGCTTTTCTATGAATTTGTCCATTTCTTCCAAGTTGTCCATTTTATTGGCATAGAGTTGCTTGTAGTAATCTCTCACGATCCTTTGTATTTCTGCAGTGTCAGTTGTTACTTCTCCTTTTTCATTTCTAATTCTATTGATTTGAGTCTTCTCCCTTTTTTCTTGATGAGTGTGGCTAATGTTTTTTCCATTTTGTTTATCTTCTCAAAGAACCAGCTTTTAGTTTTATTGATCTTTGCTATCGTTTCCTTCATTTCTTTTTCATTTATTTCTGATCTGATCTTTATGATTTCTTTCCTTCTGCTAAGTTTAGGGTTTTTTTGTTCTTCTTTCTCTAATTGCTTTAGGTGTAAGGTTAGGTTGTTTATTTGAGATGTTTCTTGTTTCTTGAGGTAGGATTGTATTGCTATAAACTTCCCTCTTAGAACTGCTTTTGCTGCATCCCATAGGTTTGGGTTGTCATGTTTTCATTGTCATTTGTTTCTAGGTATTTTTTGATTTCCTCTTTGAAATCTTCAGTGATCTCTTGGTTATTAAGTAGTGTATTGTTTAGCCTCCATGTGTGTTTTTTTTTTTTTTTTTTTTTAAAGATTTTTTCCTGTAATTGATATCTAGTCTCATAGCATTGTGGTCAGAAAAGATACTTGACACAAGTTCAGTTTTCTTAAATTTACCAAGGCTTGATTTGTGACCCAAGATATGATCTATCCTGGAGAATGTTCCATGGGCACTTGAGAAGAAAGTGTATTCTGTTGTTTTTGATGGAATGTCCTATAAATATCAATTAAGTCCACCTTGTTTAATGTATCATTTAAAGCTTGTGTTTCCTTATTTATTTTCATTTTGGATGATCTATCCATTGGTGAAAGTGTGGTGTTAAAGTCCCCTCCTATGATTGTGTTACTGTCGATTTCCCCTTTTATGGCTGTTAGCATTTGCCTTGTGTACTGAGGTGCTCCTTTGCTGGGCGCATAAGGATTTACAATTGTTATATCTTCTTCTTGGATTGATCCCTTGATCATTATGTAGTGTCCTTCTTTGTCTCTTGTAATAGTCTTTATTTTAAACTCTATTTTGTCTGATATGAGAATTGCTACTTTAGCTTTGTTTTGATTTCCATTTGCATGGAATGTCTTTTTCCATCCCCTCACTTTCAGTCTGTATGTGTCCCTAGGTCTGAAGTGGGTCTCTTGTAGACAGCATATATACAGGTCTTGTTTTTGTATCCATTCAGCCAGTCTATGTCTTTTGGTGGGAGTATTTACTCCATTTACATTTAAGTTAATTATCAATATCTATGTTTCTATTACCATTTTCTTAATTGTTTTGGGTTTGTTATTGTAGATATTTTCCTACTCTTGTTTCCTGCCTAGAGAAGTTCCTTTAGCATTTGTTGTAGAGCTGGTTTGGTGGTGCTGAATTCTCTTAGCTTTTGCTTATCTGTAAAGGTTTTAATTTCCCTGTTGAATCTGAATGAGATCCTTGCTGGGTAGAGTAATCTTGGTTGTGGGTTTTTCCCTTTCATCACTTTAAATATGTCCTAGCCAGGAATAAAGACGCAGACCTCCTAGAGAACGGACTTGAGGTTATGGGGAGGGGGAAGGGTGAGCTGTGACAGGGCGAGAGAGAGTCATGGACATATACACACTAACAAATGTAGTAAGGTAGATAGCTAGTGGGAAGCAGCCGCATGGCACAGGGATATTGGCTCGGTGCTTTGTGACAGCCTGGAGGGGTGGGATAGGGAGGGTGGGAGGGAGGGAGACGCAAGAGGGAAGACATATGGGAACATATGTTTATGTATGACTGATTCACTTTGTTATAAAGCAGAAACTAAGACACCATTGTAAAGCAATTATACCCCGATAAAGATGTTAAAAAAAATAAAATAAATATGTCCTAGCACTCCCTTCTCGCTTGCAGAGTTTCTGCTGAAAGATCAGCTCTTAACCTTATGGGGATTCCCTTTATGTTATTTGTTGTTCCCTTGCTGCTTTTAATATTTTTTTAGTGTATTTAAGTTTTGATAGTTTGATTAATATGTGTCTTGGTGTGTGTCTCCTTGGATTTATCCTGTATGGGACTCTCTGCACTTCCTGGATATGAATGAATATTTCCTTTCCCATATTAGGGAAGTTTTCAACTATAATCTCTTCAAATATTTTCTCAGTCCCCTTCTTTTTCCTCTTCTTCTTCTGGGACCCCTATAATTCGAATTTTGGTGCATTTAAAGTTGTCCCAGAGGTCTCTGAGACTGTCCTCAATTCTTTTCATTCTTTTTTCTTTATTCTGCTGTGCACTAGTTATTGCCACTATTTTATCTTCCAGGTCACTTATCCGTTCTTCTGCCTCAGTTATTCTGCTATTGATTCCTTCTAGAGAATTTTAAATTTCATTTATTGTGTTGTTTATCATTGTTTGTTTGCTCTTTAGTTAGTTCTTCTAGGTCCATGTTAAATGTTTCTTGTATTTTCTCCATTCTATTTCCAAGATTTTGGATCATCTTTACTGTCAATACTCTGAATTCTTTTTCAGGTAGACTGCCTATTTCCTCTTCATTTGTTCGTCCTGGTGGATTGTTACCTTGCTCCTTCATCTGCTGTGTGTTTCTCTGTCTTCTCCTTTTGCTTAACTTACTGTGTTTGGGGTCCCCTTTTCACAGGCTGCAGGTTCAGAGTTCCTGTTGTTTTTTGTGTCTGCCCCCAGTGGCTAAGGTTGGTTGAGTGGGTTGTGTAGGCTTCCTGGTAGAGGGTACTGGTGCTTGTGTTCTGGTGGATGAGTCTGTATCTTGTCTTTCTGGTGGGCAGGACCGTTTCCGGTGGTGTGTTTTGGGGTGTCTGTGACCTAATTATTGTTTTAGGCAGCCTCTCTGTTAATGGGTGGGGTTGTATTCCTGTCTTGATAGATGTTCGGCATAGGGTGTCCAGCACTGTAGCTTGTTGGTCGTTGAGTGGAGCTGGGTCTTAGCGTTGAGATGGAGATCTCTGTACAACCTTTTGCCATTTGATATTACGTGGGGCCGGGAGATCTCTTGTGCACCAATGTCTTGAACTCGGCTTTCCCACCTCAGAGGCTCAGGCCTGACACCTGGCTAGAGAACCAAGACTCTTTCAGCCACTTGGAAAAAGAGAAAAAGGGAAAAAATATATATATATCGTTGTTCCCAAAGTCCACTGCCTCAATTTTGGGATGATTCGTTGTCTCTTCAGGTATTCCAGAGATGCAGGGTACATCAAGTTGATCGTGGAGGTTTAATCCGCTGCTCCTGAGGCTGCTGGGTGAAATTTCCCTTTCTCTTCTTTGTTTGCACAGCTCCTGGGGTCCAGCTTTGGGTTTGGCCCCGCCTCTGCATGTAGGTCGCCCTCTGGCGTCTTTTCTGCGCTCAGAGAGGACGGGGTTGAAGGAGCAGGTGATTAGGGGGCTCTGGCTCACTTGGGCCGGGGTGTGTATGGGGGTGAGGGAGTGGCACGGAATGTGGGGCGAGCCTGCGGCAGCAGAGGCTAGAGTGACATTGCAACAGCCTGAGGGGCGTCGTGTGTTCTCCCGGGGAAGTTGCCCATGTATCACGGGACACTGGCAGTGGCGGGCTGCACAGGCTCCAGAGGGGAGGTGTAGATAGAGACCTGTGCTTGCACGCAGGCTTCTTGGTGGCTGCAGCAGCAGCCATAGCGTCTCATGCCTGTCTCTGGAGTCTGCGCTGATAGCCGTGGCTCGCGCCCGTCTCTGGAGCTCATTTAGGTGGCGCTCTTAATCCCCTCTCCTCTTGCATCCCACAGCAATGGTCTCTTGCCTCTTAGGCAGGTCCAGAGTTTTTCCTGGACTCCCTCCCGGCTAGCTGTGGCGCACTAGCCCCCTTCATTCTGTGTTCACGCAGCCAATCCCGGTCCTCTCCCTGGGATTTGACCTCCAAAGCCAGAGCCTGAGCTCCCAGCACCCGCCTGCCGTGGCGGGTGATCACACAAGCCCCTCGGGCTGGTGAGTGCTGGTCGGCACCGGTCCTCTGTGCGGGAATCTCTCTGCTTTGCCCTGCGCACCCCTGTTGCTGCGCTCTTCTCTGTGGCTCTGAAGCTTCCCCACTCTGCCACCCGCAGTCTCCGCCCACGAAGGGGGTTCCTAGCATGTGGAAACCTTTCCTCCTTCACAGCTCCCTCCCACTGGTGCAGGTTCCGTCCCTATTCTTTTGTCTCTGTTTTTTCTTTTTTCTTTTTCCCTACCCATGTACGTGGGGAGCTTCTTGCCTTTTGGGAAGTCTGAGGTCTTCTGCCAACGTTCAGTTGGTGTTCTGTAGGGGTTGTTCCACAGGTAGATGTATTTCTGATGTATTTTTCAGGAGGAAGGTGATCTGTACATCTTACTCTTCCACCATCTTGAAGGTCTCCCCTCATAATATGTTTTTAAGCCTCCATAGTGCATACTTCCCAAAGAATGGAGTCACACTGATTTCAGGTGTGAACACAAGTCATCAGGAACAACAAAACTGTAAGATAAAAGATATTTCCTTTGTGCCTGGCATTCTCCATCTCTTGTTGTTTTCATGTTTCCCTTGTCTTGAGCCCAAATATGGAGCAATTTTGCTTTATGTTTTTGGTGCTGAGCCCGTCACAACTGTGATGCTCTTTGAACAAAGGCCTACTCGCTCTGGGTACAGGAATTGGGCCTGGGCCTGGAGTAGATTGATCTTGGAGCCAAATAAACAGGGCACCTTGCATCCCCTTCCATTTTGCCTATCTTAAGGAAGAGACCAAGCGATCCCCTCCCTTTGCAAGTAGAGCAGAATGTACTTTCTTAAAACTATTGAAATATCACAGTTGGGTTCAATTATCTGCAGAAATAGACTCACATAAAGGGAAAGCTTACAAAGGGGAAATTTGTACCAAATAACAGGCTACTTTTTTGTTAAAAAAAATGTTTTTTTCAAGGCTATCTGGTTTAAAGTCTGAGTGTCCAGGAGAGAGAAAAAGAAAAGAAGGAAAGAATAAAAAGACACCAAAGTACTTAAAGATTCTTGAATGTGAATTAAAGTGTGAGTGATCATATGCTCTTTACCAGCAATGCAGCCTGCCAGGAGCTTCCCATCCTTGACCTTCTTCCTCACCTTCTACTCCCCCACCCTCAGAGGATGGTCAGGCAAGGAAAGTGGGCCTCAAGAACCTTAGCTATTCTAAGTCCCTAGCTCTGCCTACCTGCCATCCAGCTGAACTAGATAGCCTAAGGTCTCACAAAGCTGACTTAGTCCCATCTCTTGGTCTTGGTGTAAACCCTTTCTCCCATCTGCAGGTCTGTATTACAGATTATAGCCTTGTAATAAATGACCACAAACTGAGTGGCATAGTGGCTTATGTCACAGTGTATGTAAGTCAGAAGTCCAGGTACTGGTTAACTGGATCTTTTGCTGAGGGTCTCAGGCTGAAATCAGGATGTCAGCCAGTTGTATTTTTTCTGGAGGCCTTGGGGAAGAATCTCCTTCCAAGATCATTCAGGTTGTTGATCATATGTCTTCAGAATCAGTTCCTAGATGTCAGATTTTTGGGTCAACAGTTAAATTCAGTTGTAATTTTTTTTTTTTTTTTTTTTTTTGCGGTACGTGGGCCTCTCACTGCTGTGGCCTCTCCCGTCACAGAGCACAGGCTCTGGACGCGCAGGCTCAGCGGCCATGGCTCACAGGCCCAGCTGCTCCGTGGCACGTGGAATCTTCCCGGATCGGGGCACGAACCCGTGTCCCCTGCATTGGCAGGCGGACTCTCAACCACTGTGCCACCAGGGAAGCCCTCAGTTGTAATTTTATTAGATGATATCGAATTCCCTTCCATAGAGATTGTACCATTTTACATTTCCATCAGCAGTGTATGCAAGTAGATACCAAAATCTATGATGCAGAAGTCCCTTGTAGAAAATGGCATAGTATTTTCATATACCCTACTACACACACCCTCCTTTTAATTTTGTCATTTCTAGATTACTTAAAACACCTAATACAACATAGGTGCTATGTAAATAGCTGTAAATACATTGTAAATGCTACGTAAATAGTTGCTGGTGTGTGGCAAATTAAAGTTTGCTTTTGAGAACTTTTTGGAATTTTTTTTCCTGAATATTTTCAATCCATGGTTGGTTGTGGAACCCACGGTTACAGAGAGCTGACTATATTAAGTTGCAGATTTTTTCCCAGTTTGTCATTTGTCTTTCTACTTTGCTTATGCTATTTTCCATGCATTTAAAACTTTATAAACTTATTTTTATTTTTGATAATCAGATTTATTAGTATTTTTGTATTGCATCTGGATTTTTTAATCTTATTTAGGAAAGTTATTCACTGCTCCCAGGTTATAAAGGAATTCACCTGTGTTTTCTCCTGATGCTTTTATGGTTTCATTTTTAATGTTTAAATATGATTTGTTTGAAATTTATCCTGATATATAGGCATAAGGAATGGAATTAATTTTATTTTTTTCCATATGTCTGTTAAGTTATCCCAACAACACTGATTAAAAAGTCTTTTCTTTCCCCGCAGATTTGAGATGCTACCTTATTGTGTACTAAATTTCCGTATGCAGTTGGGTCTATCTTTGAATTTTCTTTCCTGTTCCATAGCTAATTTTGGCTATTCGTGTGCCAGTTACCAAACCGTTTCAGTTATATAGACGTTACAATATATTTTACTTTGTTATCTAATAGGTCATTCTAGTTTTATTTCTGTGCTTTCTTTTGTGTGTGTGTGTGTGTGTGTGTGTGTGTGGTGAACCCCAGAAGAGAGCCAAACACTGACTCCTGAGAAATTTCAACTCCTAAATGTAGATAGAAGAGGGTAAGCTGGCAAAGGAATCTGGGGAAGGAGAGGCTCTAGAGTAGGAGGTAACCAGAGATGTGCAGTCTCAAGGAAGTCAGGGCGAGTACTTTAGGACTGAGATACTGATCTCTTGTGTCAGGTGCTGCCACAAAATCTCATAAGATGAGGAGTAAGAAGCATCAGTGGTTGTCACTGGGTGGGAGTAGAGTGAGTGAGCTATGGAGTGAACGGGAGGATTAGGAGATACATTTAAGTGTAGACAACCCTTGAAAAGTTTCTCAGTATAAGAGAAAGGAAAGGAAATGAGAAAAGGTTGTGCCCAGAACGGGTATAGGGAAATTTTTCTTTTGTCTTTTTAACAAATTGAGGTGAAATTCACATAATTTAAAGTTAACCATTTTAAGCTGAGCAATTCAGTGGCCTTTAATACATTCACAGTCACCAACTCTATCCAGTTGCAAAACGTTTTCATCACTCCGAAGGGAAAGGAGTTGCTCCCCATTACCCACCCCCCACCCCCCAGCCTTTGGCAACCGCCAAACTCTTTTCTGTTTTTATGGATTAACCTATTCTGGATATTTTATATAAATGGAATCATACAATATGTGACTTTTTGTGTCTGGCTTCTTTCACTTAGCATAATGTTTTCAAAGTTCATTAGTGTTGGAGAAATTGGAGACTGTATACATGCTGATGGAAAGACTGTAGCACACAGGGACAGGTGGAAGATTCAGGAGAGAGGGTGGATAAGAGGAAGGTTCTTGAAAAGATATACTCCATCCATTTGTAAGGGGGAAGTTGGGGAGACCCCATCTGATAACTTCTGTATTCTCCATGACGTAGAAGGCCAGGCCTCCACTAAGAACGGGGAGTCAGAGGTTGCAGGGAGGGTGGATGATCTGAATAAATGATTGAGTAGAGGAGTATAGTGTGCTAACTAGAGAAACGTGGTTATGATTGGTGGGTGGTACTAGGCACTTTGTCCACTATTTATTTCAGTTCACAAAAGGTCTTTTGAGGAAGTTCCCCAAATGTTGCATCCTCACAGAGCGACTGTTTACTTGTTTCTGCTTCTTTCTTCCAAGACAGTGCTATAGCCATACCAGAGCTTGGGTTCCTGCCATAAATAGGACCCACAAGGTTTTACAGCTTCACTAGTATAAAAAGTTTTTAGTTGGGTTGTCCTGAAGCAGGCACTGAGATTGATGAAGGGGTGCAGTCTATTTATAAGGGATCAACACATCTGTGAAAGGAAGGGGAAGGAAGGTAGGATTGGACAGAGAATGAAGTCAAACTGTGATGCAAACTCAGTGAAGCCATGGCCATCCCAGCAAGGAGTTCTGGAGTATTGTTTTTCAGATTGCCTTACATTAGGCCACAATGGTTAGGTTTTTATACCCATTCCTGACTCAATCCCCAATTATAGGCTGCCCCTGAACATCATGACCTTGACCAAAGTAGCTCTCTGCAGGTGAGACAAACCCTGAAGGAGCTGACACTATAGGTTGCCTGCTGACCTGTGCAAGTCTTTCCTTGAAAGGGGGATCTGAGCATATCTGCCACAGTATAGCTGGGAACCATGCTGGAGCAGCTTGGACTTGAGGCACATGGGAAGCAGACTTCTTTAGGACGACTCTTCCCATCATTGCCCCAGGAATGTTCTTAGAAACTAAGTTGATGGACAGGAGCTGGGTGGGCAGGTAGAGTTGGCACGAGAAATTACACTATGCTTCTCAGAGTGTAGAGAAGCAGGTAGAATGAGTTGAGCCGTGGCATTTGAGGACTTGGGCATGAGTTCCCATGGGGAGCAAAATCTCGCTTATTAGAAGGGCTTTATTCTCAGCCAATCAAGTAACCAGGAGTGTTTGGATTTTGAAAATGTTTCATGATGTTTTTGACTTCACTATTCTTTGTCAGAAAAATCACAAAATAGAAGGGGCACCTAGTCAGCAGTCAGCAAATGTTTGCTAAACGAGTGAATGAAAGAACCATTGTGGGCCGAGCAGCGGCAGGAAGCAGGGGGTCAGAATTCTGTGTCATCTTTTTAGAGGAATCTGTGCTCCAGAGGTAGCAGCTTGACAGGCTTAATAATAGCTCAACTTGGAAAGAGAGGGTGAGGGATAGAGTTTGGAACACAGGCACAGTGGTTCAGGGAGGGGTAGGGAGATTCCCAGGTGATGGTAGACAGGGGCCAACTGCCTCAGCTGGCTTGTAGGAAGAGAGGGTGCATACCTGGAAGTGGACAGGTGGCTGGATACTTGCCACACGTAGTCATTTGGGAAGTGAAGGGAGTGGTCTTGTTATCTTTTCTCTGAGGAGGCTTTACCCACTCCCCATTGTTTGAGAATTACGTAGCTTTCTTCTGCTTCTAGTAAACTCCCTCCCATAGCCTCACAGCCCCACCCACCCTATCACCTCCTCCCTCCAGAACTTATAACAATGACTGACCCCCACTCTGGTCACTGATTGCTCCCAGTTCCCATAAGCTGTTGTTTTACCTCAGGGAGCCAGGCCTGTGACCCATCAGCCCCATCTTGGTTCTTAGAGTCTCTCAGTGTCCTTGTGGCTTCTCTCTTCTTGATGTAACATGGACCTCATGGCACCTCTCATTTCCAAGACACTAATATTTGTTGTCAGCCCCCTTGATTCCCTCACCTTGTTGTCATATAGGGGAAAAGGTGGGACCATTGCAGGATGTTGGATTAGGAATGAAGAATTGCTATAGGGTGGAAGTTAGAGTCCTGGGGTCTGGGCTGGAATTGATGTCTAATTGCTAGCTCTAGGAGTGGAGTTGGAGCTGGAAGAGGGGGGAAGGAAGATAGCCTATAAATGTAGTTTATTATTATTTTAATAACTCTCATTTATATTGAAGTTAAATTTGGCAAATTGCTTTTACATCTGTTACTGCACTGGGGTCTAACCTGTTTTCTGACTCCTTTTCTCCTTCCTACTTTACAGATGTAGACTTTTATCAAGGCTGTCGAAAGAAAAGTATTATTTCTTCTCTCTTCACTTTCTGCCTCAGGGATTTCTGGCTTCAGCTCTCATTGCCATGCCAATGACTCCTAAGCCTGTATTTCCAGCCTCAGCCTTACCTCCTGAACCCCCATTCCATATTTTCAGCTGCCTGATATATATCCACCTGTCCCATTGGTGCTACACATTCTTTAAAACCAAGCTCATAATTTCCTCCAAAACCCATTCTTCTTCCTATTTAATTATGGCATCATTAATCTCCCAGTTACCTTACCTTGAAACTTTGGCATCTCTCTTCTTCCCTTCCCCCCAGCCCATTCTCATCAGTCGCCTCACTTTGCTGTGTCCCATCACTTGCTTCCCTTCCCACTGCTCCCTCTTGTTCCCACCCCATGACTTCTTACTGAGCTGTGGCTTCTTGCCCAGTTTCCCCAACTCTAGGTGCATCTGCCTCCAGGTACATCCTATGCATAATTGGCTACTGCTTCAGTCTGTGTAAGCCACTGTTCTTCTGTCTAAGCCATTGTAACATCAATTTTCCCTGAAGAAACTGAAATGCTTCCCCACTGCCTACAGAGTTAAGGTCCAACTTCTCAGCCTGGGTTGTGAGGCCCCATAACCTCTCTCTTTCTTCCTTACCTCCTATTACGATCCTATACATACCTCATTTTCTAGCCATGGAACTGCTTCTGTTTCCCTGAGTGTGTCCTGGACTTTCCTTCTTTGTTCATGTTACTTTTCATCCTGAAGCTTCTTTTCCACTTTCCAACATAATCTCTACCTGTTAAAATCATGTTGATTTATATATATTACAATGGAATACTGTGACACTGTTGAGAAATGAAGTAGGTGTTTATGTGCTGACATGGAATGATATTGAAGGTATACTGCTAGATGATTAAAAAGCATGTTGTATAACAATATATATTTATGATTCCATTCTTAAAAAAATTGATAGTAAATGTATACGAATGTATAGAGGAAAAAATTGGAAAAGTAGGCCCTTTTAGTGATAATTCTTGAAGAAAAGTAATGATTATAGGGATTGTAGGATGATGATTCATGTAATGTTTGATTTTTAAAATAAAATGGTTGTATATTTCTATAGTAATCAGAAAACATAAAGCACGGAAAAAATGAGAAACAAGTTGTCCCCAGCCTTCAGGGTTCATCCAGGTTTTCTCCTCCCTAGTTTTTCCCAGTGGCAGGTACTTATACTTTCCACTCCTCCAGCTCCCACCCCCACCCCACAACCTTTCCCATGAAACTCACATCGAGCCTCACATTATAGTAATTTTTGGATTTGCCTTACTCCCCACTTATTGCTCCTGAATCAGGAGTTGGTATCATTGGAATCCTTGAACACCTGTAGGGTCTGGCTGGGTGCTCATGCTCAATGGCTGCTCCATCTTTGTTGAGCTGGGCTGCCATGCCCCACACATATCTGGGTATTCTGGGGCTTTAGTGCTCCTATACCTTGGGAGGGACTAAAGGCCCTGCTTTATCAATAGCAGGAGCTATATGCCTGATGGGACTGATTGATTGGCCTTTAATTTATTACCAGCTTCCTGACTAGGGTCCCAATGATTATGATTGATAAGGATGTGATTGGAAGTCTCATCTGTGTTCTTACTGATCCCTAGAGGAATCCATTACCATGTAGCAACCTAGGCACTAACCTAGCATTAGATAAATTCAACTCAGCAATCCATCAAGACACAAAGTAATTGAAGTGTGGATTAGTGCCTACCACGAATGGCAGGAGGAAATGATGGAAGAATTTTAGGCTAAAGGGGCTGAGCTGTCCAGCCTCTAGGGAATCTATTATTATAATAGATTATTATAATATTATTATTATTATATTATATTATTATAATCACCAGTCTGTCTCTTGAGCTTTAATGATATCTGCTTTGCAGGTGCAGCCAGGCCCCAGATCAGCATAGATTCTCGTCTCTGCATCAACGGACTTATACCACATAGTGAGAGACTTTTCTGTTCGGCCTCAGTTAGCTTTCTTGGGGATAGGCAGCAGAGGTTGTTGACAGTTAGGATTTGGTTGTTTCTGAAATACTGTCAGGCTCAGTGTGTCCTCAGCCTGGCTCAGAGACAGAGGGAGGCAGTGTCGGTGGTGGAAGAAATGCTTTTGAAGTCCTTCTTCAGACAGATCTGGGTTGGAGACCTGGCTCTACCACCAGCCTGAAGGCTACTGTAGACAGGAACCACTGTGGTTTGCAGAATCAAAATGCCTGGTAATTTGATGTTTGGTAAATATTTGTTGAGTTGGGCTAGTTGTATAACCAAAGTATTCTTGTCTGTAAAATGAGAATACCTACCCCATAGAATTGTTGTGAAAACAAAATAAGGTATGTATAGAAGCTATTCTAATGCCTAGCATCAAGAGGTAATTGGTAACTAATTGGTAACTGCTAATTTCCTCTTTTCTGCCCCCCTTCCCTCTTATACCCTTAAAGGTTAGAAATCTTATGACTTACTATGTACACACTTAATAGGCTACAGTGAGAATGGCTTGAGCATGTCTCATTTTTAGCAGGTATGGCCTTTCTCCCCATCTGGGTTGTCTTCTGTGGTCCTTGTAGCCATCCACATGGTCTGTGAAGGCTTTATTCACATGGGTGGCTCATGGCACAGCAGTATGGTGTAGTGGAGAGAGCCAAGGACTAGGGCAAGATACTTGAGCTCCTCGTCATCTGTTTTCTTATCTGCAAAAAAGTAATGTTTGCCCAATCTAGAATTTATATTGCAGTTCAAATCTATTTTCTGAGACGGAATTCCCCTACCCCCATTGTTCCTGAAGTATGCTGTATCCTGTTTCATGCCTCCCTACATGGTGCCTTGACTGTACTCACTTTACTTCTCTTGAATGTCTGTCTTAGGGTAGGAATTTATCAAGTGAACTACCATTGACACCACATTGTGATTACAGTGATTAATGCTGTGCTTATAGTGTGGTAGTACAACTCTTTTATGAGGCTGCCTGCTAATTAAAAGGACTTCGAGTAGCTTTTAGTAAAAGATGTATGATTGCTTAAATATAAATTAGAATTAATTTAAACTCTTTGTGGGTGTGGGATTGGGGGAAACAAATATAATAACTACCTTGGCTACTTTGGTTACAGGATCTAAACATTAAACGTAATTCTGAATGTCCTGGCAGGCAAGAGAAAAAGGGAAATATGATGAATCACATAATTATCATCTAATAAAATAGTCAAAAATTATAAAATAGGTTGTCTGCTGAGAGCTTTTTCCTGGTACTAGTAAGAACTGATCTAAAAGCATTTTTATAATAGACATTAAATCATGTACTGGACAATGTCTTTAATAAGATTTTTTCAGAAAATGCAGAATTTTTGTTTTCTATCTGTTCCTTATATAGAACCTGAACAAAACCTGACGGCATACAAGAAAGCAGGTTTCAGTGAATTTGTTTTGTAGGGGACAAATCCAGTGAGCATTCTTCTGTTTTAACTAGGATACAATATAGAGTCCCCTTAGCAGAATGGAGAGAACCTGTACTTTAGATTGCCTTCCTCAGATATCTGCTCTGTCAGGTTGGTTTTTGGCAAGGACTTGAATAGTGGTCAGATTAAGACTGAAAACTTCGGCCAGGACTTGGTACAATCTAACTTGGGCAGTGTTTCATCTTTCAAGACAGCGCTTTATCTGGAATGATCCATTTGTGTTCATACTCTGTGCATGTGTCAATGTAAAAATGATAGGACACGTTGACTTTTTAATAAAAATCCTAATGAATTGTTTAACTGTTTTCATTAGGGTGTCCAATGGGTGGTAAAATCTGTATCCAGCAAGTTTTGTGTTTATGTATAGCTTTATTTGGAGAAAAGAACATCAACTCACAATCTATTGCCAAGTGCAATAACATGCATCCATCCCTCTAACCCCCTACCCCCACTGAAGATGGTAGCCTTCAGTTACATAAGAAATTCTTTTGTTTAAGATCAGAAGTAAATATGGGCCTAGGAGATTTGCTGAAAGATGTTAGTTGTGGCTATATGAGAGAAAGTAGAAATCCCAGGTTTTCCTATCTGTTCCCTTTGGTTTTTCTCTTCTTGGGACTTTGAAGTTGGCATGGAGAAGAAAAAAAGTGGAAATGGGAAAATGTTGGTATAGCCAGTGCACATTTGCTAATGGGTACAGTTCCTTCAGACCTCAGAAATGGAGGAAAACCACAGGCTGTATATGAATAAAGTGATTATGAAGTTATTTTCTTACTTCATTGAATCTTTTGGTTTCAGTTAACATAAGATGCTATTCAGTAGAGTTGAATTTTCCATTTAGTTCTTTTTTGCCACCACCTGAACTAAAGAAATCCAGTGCAGTTCATTATCACTTTGCCCCTCCTTAGTAAGTTATTTTCCATCTCATCTCCCTTCATCTCTGAAAGGATTATCTGAATTGTTTGGGAGGGCAGGGTATTCTGTACCTGTTTTCATCTATTATTTATGTTTGCATTCAATTATACTCAGCCTTCCTTTCAGTTATGGAGATGAACCTGGAGCATTTTTATTTCAGGGAATAGGTATCTGTTATAACAGTTAGCTTGGAGAGATGGGAATTACCCATAATTCTTGTCCTCAGAAGAGATGTAGTACTAATGGAACCTTGGCCTCCTTCCTCTCTGACTCTGGAGAGCCACTGCTCTTGTTTACTCCTTGGCTTAGGGTCACCTGAAGTGGAACTGGCAAGAGATACTCAGTATTGTAAACCAGATTTGAATCCCCTAGAGGGGCCTCTGCTGTAAGGCCCCAGGATTTCAGCTTATGTTTGGGCCATCATGCCTCTCAAAGCCCTTTTCCATCTGATGTTTGACTAGGCCCTCACAGTACTTCAGGGATGTGTCATTTGTGAAATGTGGATCTACTTTTGTGCTGTTTAATATGGTAGTCGCTAACCATTTGTGACTATTTAAATTTATCAGAATTAAATAAAATTTAAAATTCAGTTCCTTGGTTTCATTAGTGACATTTCAGTTGCTCAATGGCCATGTGTGACCAGGGGCAGCTGCAATGGACAGCATGGATTTAGAACATTTCTATCATCACAGGAAGTTCTATTGAGCAGTGCTAGTTTAGAAAGTAAATGGCAGGTGCTAGTCTGCCTTACTTGACTGCTGATGTGGAAACATAACCTCCTTTTCTGTATTATCTCTTAAATAGCTGCTTTATGGTCGTTGTTATTTTGCTGCTTTATTAATTTAAAATTCTCAAGTGGGAAGTGCTAGATAGTACTAGCTAAAGCCATTGGCAGCAACGCGGTGTTCTCTGCCTCTTGTTGCCTGGCATTTTATATGTGTGCCATGTGGTGGTGGTTCTCCATCCACTGGGAATGGTGAGGAGTTGACATGCAGGTTGTGAGGCCAAGCTTCTCAGCAGAGAAGCTGTACCTGATCATGTGGGTGGCTTCTGCATGTTGGGACCTGCCTTCTCCTGCTGCTCTGACTCTCCCCAGCAGGGAGGCATGAAGAAAGTAGGTCTAGTGAAATTGGGAGGCTCAGGTGGGAAGGTGCTTGGCTTTCAGGACCTATAGAGTGAAAATCAAGTCCAAAGGGTTCCACAAGAGTTAAGATGATTCCAGAAATGAAGATTTTTTTTTTTTTAATTTCCCAGATGCCTAAATGAGAGATTGGGAAGCATTTTTGTCAATTACAATTTGTCTACTATAATTCTTAGTAATTTTTTTCAGGCAAGGTGAGGTTAAGCAAATATTAGAGACATAGGAGTGTATAGTAACCAAATATTGTTTGTTGTGTACCTAGAAAGGTGAATGTGAGATTTTTTCTTGGAAAAATATAGCCACATTGCATAAGTGACCCTGGAGGGACATCTTTGCTGCCCTGGGCTCACACAAAATCTTTCCAAATCCCATATCTAGATATGTGCGTCCTTGATCTGTGCTTTAGTTTGTCTGGGCAGCGTTAGAGGGAATGAGGATAGTGGAAGGCACACTCATATACACCACTCCTACCCTGCCATGCCCTCCTCCTAACGTGCACTTAATTGTATGATTTGTCCTAGGATGAGCTAAAGATTTGATCCAAAAGATGACTCTAACAATGGGATTTAATTAGTAGGATTTTGGGGAGTATTGGGATTTTAGTGTCTTTCTGATAGCCCTCAAATCCCAGCTCATCAGTGACTGTTTTGGTGCCTCTGCATAGAACTGTGCCCCCTGCTCTACCCTTTCAGGTTTATTCAGAGAGTTGACTTTGGGGAAACTTACCCATGATGTGTGGCAAGGCCTCAGTTTCTAGGCTCAGGAGGTATGGTGGTAGCTGTTAGGAAAAGCTAAGGGAGATTAAACAATGAATTCCCAGAGAGAATGAAAATGATTGTTAGATTGGAATTATATTCTAGACAAGAAGAGTTTGGGGAGATGGAGTGTTGTTGTAGGGTGCGACTCTGGCCTCCTTTTCCTGGATTTGGGCCTGTTAGAATTTCATTAGGAAAACTGATGAGAACTCAGTGAAACACCACTCCACTTAATGGGTGGTCTCTCAGGTGGTCAGTTGTCTTCTGAGCCTCAGGACCTCTCTGTAGATCAGCGGTCCCCAACCTTTTTGGCACCAGGGACTGGTTTCATGGAAGACAATTTTTCCACGGATGGTGGTTGGTGGGGGTGGGTGGGGGAGATGGTTCAGGCAGTAATGCCAGCGATGGGGAGCAGCTGATGAAGCTTCGCTTGCCTGCCACTCACCTACTGCTGTGCAGCCCGGTTCCTAACAGGCCGTGGACTGGTACCGGTCCGTGGCCCGGGGGTTGGGGACCCCTGCTGTAGATCATAGAATGCCTCCTCCATTCCACTGAGCCTGCGGTCAGCTGCTGTCCTTTCTAAGGATATGCGGCCATGCTGGGAACTATACAGAAATTCAAGTTAAAATAGTGTACCTGGACACTGTGAGCTTGTCATTGAAAGTCATGGAGAACATTTAACTGATGCTTATGACAAGATATGTAAAGTATAAAAAATGTGAAATGAGGAAGTCTTGGGTATTGGATAATAGAAATTTGGGGGAAATTGAAATGTATGTCAAGTTTTATACTTTTTGTAGTTTTGAAGTTATTTATTTTGGAAATGAAGAAGGAATTACGCATTTTGTTCATAAAGGTATCATATATTTAGCACCATGAAATCGCAGAAAAACTGGGGGAAGATTTGTTTTTAAATTGTGGAGAAGGGTATGGTTAAAGAACCAGAATTAGTCCTGAGAAGAGAATAGCTTTTTTATGTCTTATTGGAGGCTCTTTTATTGCTCAATTTGGGTCACAGTGGTCTTTGAATAAGAGTGACCATTAGCCATACCAGTTGAAGGAAAATTGGTTTCTTTGTTACTGTGCTAGTGAGATAATGGAGTGGCTATAAATCTGACCTTTTTGACATCATGCCCTCAGTTTTTCAAATGTCCACCCATCTGTCACAGGCCCTAGGGATACTTATTTACTCTTCTAAATGGAGATGCTCTGAGCTACCAGAGCCCAGAGATTGATTGCAGGATGGAGCAACGTACAAATGACTGTATCAGTATCAAGCTTTTGCTGTTTCCAAGGTCTGTATATTCAGCCATTTTAGTGGCTCTCCATGTGATGCATTTGACTTTTAGCATCCGTTGCTAAAGTAATGGTAACATATTCTGTTATCCATTTGTTTATTTATGGTCTTGTTTTCTACCCTTGCAAAACTTGATATAGGTACACAGCTTCAGAAATGTACACATACTGGAGTAATAGGTAACTCTGATTTGGTTACAAGGCAATAATTTAAGTTGACAGGTTTAGCTGATAACATAAAACACAAGAGAGAAATAGGATCAGTTTATAATGTCAGCAGAACCCCTGAGAGTGAGTTGCTGCCTTGGGGCTGACTCTGGTACTGTTGTTTTGTCTAATATTATTATAAAGCAAAATAAACTGATGTCTGTGAAAATCTGGCTGACCAAGATTACAAGAATAGGGCTGTAAATTAGCTGCTTCCTTTTTGTTACTTTTAAGCAACTTTCAGAAGGGACTAAATAACAGGACATTAGGGTCCTTGGAAAGACCTGGGGTCCAGCTCCTCTGGAATGCCAAGAGAATGGATGGGCCTGCTTGTGGCAAGTCCTATTGGGAATCAAAACTTGCCAGTTCTGCATGCCTCACTATGTCTGTCCTGGGAAAATGGAACCTTAGAATAGAGGAGGTTGTGAAGTCCAGATGTCTGAAAGCTAGACCTTGTGGAAGGTCATTGTAGGTTCTGTCACTATGACTGCCATAGCCATGCAAAATGATGTGAAATATTTTACTGATCTGTAAAAACTGGAATCAGTTCAGCATAATAGGCATTGACACACGAGATCACCATCTCCCTCATGGAAAATAAATATTCCTGCTTTACCTTGACATTTATTCCCCATAAATGCACCAGCGTTTATGTAGCATTATCTTATAATCGTGTTTTATTCCCTGTGACGAGCTCTGTTATTGATGTCTGCAGAGCCAGGGAAGTGGTGGGGACTGCTTAGGGCATCTAGGAGTACTTGGTTTTTAGGGAACTAGTTTCCATTTTGTAGAGTTAGTAGAACTGGACATAAACTTAAGCACACATTATCGTTTCCTACCCCTCAGTGGCTGCCACAAACTCAGAAAAGTCCTTGGAGTGTAGCTTTTACTCCATAGAGCAGTTTGGACTGATGTCCTTGTTTTGAGATAGCTCGTGCTGTGGAGGAAAAATAAAGTTCCAGGCGATGGAAATTTTTAGGAAGTAGTGCTTCCATCCATCTGCCTCAAGGCAGAATACTGTCTAGGTTGGTCTGCACACCCTTCTTTCAGCGGTTTCTGTGGATAATGCTATCAAACGCTGGTTGATGATTTGTGCATTTCAGTCATTATGGGAATTTAGCATCATCTTTTTTTTTAAATTGAGATATAGTTAATTTACAGTGTTGTGTTTCTGGTGTACAGCAAAGTGATTCAGTTACACATATATATATATTTCTTCATATTCTTTTCCATTTTAGTTTATTACAAGATATTGAATATGGTTCCCTGTGCTATACAGTAGGACCTTTTTATTTACCTATTTTATATATAGCAGTTTGTATCTGCTAATTCCAAACTCCTAATTTATCCCTCCACCCTGTTTCCCCTTTGGTAACCAAAACATCATCTTAGTTTGGAATTTTGTAACAAAATATCATGTCTTGGGTGGTATATAAACAATAGACATTTATATCTCAGTTCTGGAGGTTGGGAAGTCCAAGATCAGGGCACCAATAGACTCAGTGTCTGGTGAGAGCTCACTTCCAGTTCATAGATGGCTGTCTTCTCACTCTGGCCTCACTTGGTGGAAGGGGCAAGGGAGCTCTCTGAGGTCTCTTATATGAGGGCACAAACCCCATTCATGCCGCTCCACCCTCATGACCTAATCACCTCCCAAAGGCCCCACCTCCAAATATCATCATATTGCGGATTAGTTTTCAACATATGAATTTTGTGGGGGACACAGACATTCAGTCCATAGCAAGCATTAAACATAACTCAGAGATGCTTAGCTCTGGAGGCAAGAGGGGTTGAAGGGACACGAATCCCATTAAAAAAAGCTCTTTAATCCTCTCCACTCCCACCTCGCCCACCACTACCTGTGTGGGTACCAATTTTCCTGAAGTGCCCATTCTCTTCCATTCTTTGGTTTCCCTGCTTAAGCCTTGAGGGGCAGATTGGCTGGTTGGGTGAGGGCTCTGTTCAAGGCCATTTGGGAATAAAGGCTCTAAGGTTGAACCCAGCATCTTGTTGGTTTGTGTTTGAGCAAGGCCCGTGTTCTCAGCCTTCTGGACCACATCTTTGTAAAGCCATACCCTAGCAGAATACCTGCAAAATACTTTATTGCAAATATGCAGTTTACATTTGATCGGTTGGGCTCATGTCTACTTAGCAGGATGTGTTAGAATGTGTCTGAGTAGTACATGTTGATTATGACTATATGGTACTCTTTTTTTTTTTGGTTATTTCCCCTTCACCCCCTAAGTAATCTCATCTACTCCTGTGACTTTACATGCCACATGTAATGCTACTTATCACTACATTTAAGAATCCTGCCCAGCTTTCCCTCCTGAACTCTTTAACCAGTTGCCTACTTAACATCTCAGCTTGGATGCCTAATAAACATCTCTAATTTAACAGGTGTAAAACTGGACTCGTAATTTTCCCTCCCCAAAGAGTTATTCCTCCCATTTCTCTGTCTGAGCAACAACACCATTCTTTCAGTTGGTACGGCCAAGACATTAGAGTCATTCTTGTCTTCTCTATTTCTTTTACATTTTTTTAATTTTTAAATTTAATTTTTTTATACAGCAGGTTATTATTAGTCATCAATTTTATACACATCAGTGTATACATGTCAATGCCAATTGCCCAATTCATCACACACACCCCCACCACCACCGCTTTCCCCCCTTGCGGTCCATACGTTTGTTCTCTACATCTGTGTCTCAGTTTCTGCCCTGCAAACTGGTTCATTGTAGCATTTTTCTAGGTTCCACAATATGCATTAATGTACGATTTTTTTTTTCTCTTTCTGACTTATTTCACTCTGTATGACAGTCTCTAGATCCATCCACGTCTCAACAAATGGCCCAATTTTGTTCCTTTTTATGGCTGAGTAATATTCCATTGTATATATGTACCACAACTTCTTTATCCATTCGTCTATCGATGGGGATTTACGGTGCTTCCGTGACCTGGCTACTGTAAATAGTGCTGCAGTGAACATTGGGGTGGATGTGTCTTTTTGAATTATGGTTTTCTCTGGGTATATGCTCAGTAGTGGGATTGCTGGATCATATGGTAATTCTATTTTTAGTTTTTTACGGAACCTCCATACTGTTCTCCATAGTGGCTGTATCAATTTACATTCCCACCAACAGTGCAAGAGGGTTCCCTTTTCTCCACACCCTCTCCAGCATTTGTTGTTTGTAGATTTTCTGGTGATGGCCATTTTAACTAAGGTGAGGTGATACCTCATTGTAGTTTTGATTTGCATTTCTCTAATTATTAGTGATGTTGAGCAGCTTTTCATGTGCTTCTTGGCCATCTGTATGTCTTCTTTGGAGAAATGTCTATTTAGGTCTTCTGCCCATTTTTAGATTGGGTTGTTTGTTTTTTTAATATTGAGCTGTTTATATATTTTGGAGATTAATCCTTTGTCCATTGATTCATTTGTAAGTATTTTCTCCCATTCTGAGGGTTGTCTTTCCCTCTTGTTTATGGTTTCCTTTGCTGTGCAAAAACTTTGAAGTTTCATTAGGTCCCATTTGTTTATTTTTGTTTTTATTTCCATTACTCTAGGAGGTGGATCAAAAAAGATCTTGCTGTGATTTATATCATTTTATTTATGCCATTGTTATGTTATTTTTGTGTATGGTGTTAGGGAGTGTTCTAATTTCATTCTTTTGCATGTAGCTGTCAAGTTTTCCCAGCACCACTTATTGAAGAGACTATCTTTTCTCCATTGTATATCCTTGCCTCCTTTGTCATAGATTAGTTGACCATAGGTGCGTGGGTTTATCCCTGGGCTTTCTATCTTGTTCCATTGATATATGTTTCTGTTTTTGTGCCAATACCATATTGTCTCGATTACTGTACCTTTGTAGTATAGTCTGAAGTCAGGGACTCGATTGCTCCAGCTCTGTTTTTTTCCCTCAAGACTGCTTTGGGTATTCGGGGTCTTTTGTGTCTCCATACAAATTTTAAGATTATTTGTTCTAGTTCCATAAAAAATGCCATTGGTAATTTGATAGGGATTGCATTGAATCTGTAGATTGCTTTGGGTAGTATAGTCATTTTCACAATATTGATTCTTCTAATCCAAGAACATGGTATATCTCTCCATCTGTTGTTATCATCTTTAATTTCTTTCATCAGTGTCTTATAGTTTTCTGCATACAGGTCTTTTGTCTCCCTAGGTAGTTTTATTCCTTGGTATTTTATTCTTTTTGTTGCAGTGGTAAATGGGAGTGTTTCCTTAATTTCTCTTTCAGATTTTTCATCTTTAGTGTATAGGAATGCAAGAGAGTTCTGTGCATTAATTTTATGTCCTGCAACTTTACCAAATTCATTGATTAGCTCTAGTAGTTTTTTGGTGGCATCTTTAGGATTCTCTATGTATAGTATCATGTCATCTGCAAACAGTGACAGTTTTACTTCTTCTTTCCCAATGTGTATTCCTTTTATTTCTTTTCCTTCTCTGATTGCCATGACTAGGACTTCCAAAACTAAGTTGAATAATAGTGGTGAGAGTGGACATCCTTGTCTTGTTCCTGATCTTAGAAGAAATGCTTTCAGATTTTCACCATTGAAAATGATGTTTGCTGTGGGTTTGTTGTATATGGCCTTTATTATGTTGAGGTAGGTTCCCTCTATGCCCACTTTCTGGAGAGTTTTTATCATAAATGGGTGTTGAATTTTGTCAAAAGCTTTTTCTGCATCTGTTGAGATGTTCATATGGTTTTTATTCTTCAATTTGTTAATATGGTGTATCACACTGATTCATTTGTGTATATTGAAGAATCCTTGCATCCCTGGGATAAATCCCACTTGATCATGGTGTATGATCCTTTTAATGTGTTGTTGGATTCTGTTTGCTAGTATTTTACTGAGGATTTTTGCATCTATATTCATCAGTGATATTGGTCTGTAATTTTCTTTCTTTGTAGTATCTTTGTCTGATTTTGGTATCAGGGTGATGGTGGCCTCATAAAATGAGTTTGGGAGTGTTCCTTCCTCTGCAATTTTTGGGAAGAGTTTGAGAAGGATGGGTGTTAGCTCTTTTCTAAATGTTTGATAGAATTCACCTGTGAAGCCATCTGGTCCTGGACTTCTGTTTGTTGGAAGATTTTTTTTTTTTAACATCTTTATTGGAGTATAATTGCTTTACAATGGTGTGTTAGTTTCTGCTTTATAACAAAGTGAATCAGCTATACATATACATATGTCCCCATATCTCTTCCCTCTTGCATCTCCCTCCTTCCCACCCTCCCTATCCCACCCCTCTAGGTGGTCACAAAGCACCGAGCTGATCTCCTTGTGCTCTGCGGCTGCTTCCCACTAGCTATCTGTTTTACATTTGGTAGTGTATATATGTCCATGCTACTCTCTCACTTCGTCCCAGCTTACCCTTACCCTTCCCTGTGTCCTCAAGTCCATTCTCTACATCTGCATCTTTATTCCTGTCCTGCCCCTAGGTTCTTCAGAACCAGTTTTTTTTTTTTTTAGATTCCATATATATGTGTTAGCATACGGTATTTGTTTTTCTCTTTCTGACGTACTTCACTCTGTATGACAGACACTACATCCATCCACCTCAGTACAAATAACTCAATTTCGTTTCTTTTTATGGCTGAGTAATATTCCATTGTATATATGTGCCACATCTTCTTTATCCATCCGTCAGTGGACAATTAGGTTACTTCCATATCCTGGCTATTGTAAATAGTGCTGCAATGAACACTGTGGTACGTGACTCTTTTTGAATTACAGTTTTCTCAGGGTATATGCCCAGTAGTGGGATTGCTGGGTTGTATGGTAGTTCTATTTTTAGTTTTTTAAGGAACCTCCATACTGTTCTCCATAGTGGCTATATCAATTTACATTCCCACCAGCAGTGCAAGAGGGTTCCCTTTTCTCCACATCCTCTCTGCATTTCTTGTTCTTAGATTTTTTGATGATGGCCATTCTGACGAGTGTGAGATGATATCTCATTGGAATTTTGATTTACATTTCTCTAATGATTAATGATGTTGAGCATTCTTTCATGTGTCTGTAGGCAATCTGTATATTTTCTTTGGAGAAATGTCTGGTTAGGTTTCTGCTCATTTCTGGATTGGGTTGTTTGTTTTTTTGATATTGAGCTACATGAGCTGCTTGTAAATTTTGGAGATTAATCCTTTGTCAGTTGCTTCATTTGAAAATAATTTCTCCCATTCTGTGGGTTGTCTATTCGTCTTGTTTATGGTTTCCTTTGCTGTGCCAAAGCTTTTAAGTTTCATTAGGTCCCATTTGTTTATATTTGTTTTTATTTCCATTTCTTTAGGAGGTGGGTCAAAAAGGATCTTGCTGTGATTTATGTTAAAGAGTGTTCTGCCTATGTTTTTCTCTTAAGAGTTTGATGGTGTCTGGCCTTACATTTAGGTCTTTAATCCATTTTGAGTTTATTTTTGTGTATGGTGTTAGGGAGTGTTCTAATTTCATTCTTTTACATGTAGCTGTCCAGTTTCCCCACCACCACTTATTGAAGATGCTGTCTTTTCTCCACTGTATATTCTTGCCTCCTTTATCAAAGATAAGGTGACTATGTTTGTGTGGGTTTATCTCTGGGCTTTCTATCCTGTTCCATTGATCTATATTTCTGTTTCTGTGCCAGTACCATACTTTCTTGATTACTGTAGCTTTGTAGTATAGTCTGAAGCCAGGGAGCATGATTCCTCCAGCTCCGTTTTTCTTTCTCAAGATTGCTTTGGCTATTCGGGGTCTTCTGTGTTTCCATACAAATTGTGAAGTTTTGTGTTCTAGTTTTGTGAAAAATGCTAGTGGTAGTTTGATAGGGATTGCCTTGACTCTGTAGATTGCATTGGGTAGTAGAGTCATTTTCACAATGTTGATTCTTCCAATCCAAGAACAGGGTATATTTCTTCATCTATTTGTATCATCTTTAATTTCTTTCATCAGTGTCTTATAATTTTCTGCATACAGGTCTTTTGTCTCCTTCGGTAGGTTTATTCCTAGATATTTTATTCTTTTTGTTGCAGTGGTAAATGGGAGTGTTTCCTTAATTTCTCTTTCAGATTTTTCATCATTAGTGTATAGGAATGCAAGAGAGTTCCGTGCATTAATTTTGTATCCTGCAACTTTACCATATTCATTGATTAGCTCTAGTAGTTTTCTGGTAGCATCTTTAGGATTCTCTATGTATAATATGTCGTCTGCAAGCAATGACAGCTTTACTTCTTTTCCGATTTGGATTCCTTTTATTTCTTTTTCTTCTCTAATTGCTGTGGCTAACACTTCTGAAACTGTGTTGAATAATGGTCGTGAGAGTGGCAACCTTGTCTTGTTCCTGATCTTAGTGGAAATGGTTTCAGTTTTTCACCATTGAGGATGTTGTTGGCTGTGAGTTTGTCATATATGCCCTTTATTATGTTGAGGAAAGTTCCCTCTATGCCTACTTTCTGGAGGGTTTTTATCATAAATGGGTGTTGATTTTGTCGAAAGCTTTTTCTGCACCTATTGAGATGATCATATGGTTTTCCTCCTTCAGTTTGTTAATATGGTGTATCACGTTGATTGATTTACATATATTGAAGAATTCTTGCATTCCTGGGATAAACCACACTTGATCATAGTGTATGATCCTTTTAATGTCCTGTTGGATGCTGTTTGCTAGTATTTTGTTGAGGATTTTTGCATGTATGTTCATTAGTGATATTGGCCTGTAGTTTTCTTTCTTTGTGACATGTTTGTCTGGTTTTGGTATCAGAGTGATGGTGGCCTCATAGAATGAGTTTGGGAATGTTCCTCCCTTTGCTATATTTTGGAAGAGTTTGAGAAGGTTAGGTGTTAGCTCTTCTCTAAATGTTTGATTGAATTCGCTTGTGAAGCCATCTGGTCCTGGGCTTTTGTTTGTTGGAAGATTTTTAATCACAGTTTCAATTTCAGTGCTTGTGATTGGTCTGTTCATATTTTCTGTTTCTTTGGTTCAGTCTTGCCAGGTTGTGCATTTCTAAGAATTTGTCCATTTCTTCCAGGTTGTCCATTTTATTGGCATAGAGTTGCTTGTAGTAATCTCTCATGATCCTTTGTATTTCTGCAGTGTCAGTTGTTACTTCTCCTTTTTCATTTCTAATTCTGTTTATTTGAGTCTTCTCTTTTATTCTTGATGAGTCTAGCTAATGGTGTATCCATTTTGTTTATCTTCTCAAAGAATCAGCTTTTAGTTTTATTGATCTTTGTTATCGTTTCCTTCATTTCTTTTTCATTTATTTCTGATCTGATCTTTATGATTTCTTTCCTTCTGCTAAGTTTAGGGTTTTTTTGTTCTTCTTTCTCTAATTGCTTTAGGTGTAAGGTTAGGTTGTTTATTTGAGATGTTTCTTGTTTCTTGAGGTAGGATTGTATTGCTATAAACTTCCCTCTTAGAACTGCTTTCGCTGCATCCCATAGGTTTTGGGTCATCCTATTTTCATTGTCATTTGTTTCTAGGTATTTTTCGATTTCCTCTTTGATCTCTTCAGTGATCTCTTTGTTCTTAAGTAGTGTGTTGTTTAGCCTCTATGTGTTTGTATTTCTTACAGATTTTTTCCTGTAATTGATATCTAGTCTCATAGCATTGTGGTCAGAAAAGATACTTGATACAAGTTCAGTTTTCTTAAATTTACCAAGGCTTGATTTGTGACCCAAGATATGATCTATCTTAGTGAATGTTCCATGAGCACTTGAGAAGAATGTGTATTCTGTTGATTTTGGATGGAATGTCCTATATATATCAATTAAGTCCACCTTGTTTAATGTATCATTTAAAGCTTGTGTTTCCTTATTTATTTTCATTTTGGATGATCTGTCCATTGGTAAAGTGGGGTTTTAAAACCCCTACTATGATTGTGTTACTGTCGATTTCCCCTTTTATGGCTGTTAGCATTTGCCTTATGTATTGAGGTGCTCCTATGTTGTGTGCATAAATATTTACAATTGTTATATCTTCTTCTTGGATTGATCCCTTGATCATTATGTAGTGTCCTTCTTTTTCTCTTGTGATAGTCTTTTTTTTAAAGTCTATTTTGTCTCATATGAGAATTGCTACTCCAGCTTTCTTTTGATTCCCATTTGCATGGAATATCTTTTCCCATCCCCTCACTTTTAGTCTGTATGTGTCCCTAGGTCTGAAGTGGGTCTGTGGTAGACAGCATATATACGGGTCTTGGTTTTGTATCCATTCAGCCAGTCTGTGTCTTTTGGTTGGAGCATTTAATCCATTTACTTTTAAGGTAATTATCGATATGTATGTTCCTATTACCATTTTCTTAATTGTTTTTGGTTTTATTTTTGTAGGTCTTTTCCTTTTGTTATGTTTCCTGCCTAGAGAAGTTCCTTTGGCATTTGTTGTAAAGCTGGTTTGGTGGTGCTGAATTTTCTTAGCTTTTGCTTGTCAGTAAAGGTTTTAATTTCTCCGTCAAATCTGAATGAGTTCCTTGCTGGGTAGAGTAATCTTGGTTGTAGGTTTTTCTCCTTCATCACTTTAAATATGTCCTGCCACTCCCTTCTGGCTTGCAGAGTTTCTGCTGAAAGATCAGCTCTTAACGTTATGGGGATTCCCTTATGTGTTATTTGTTGTTTTTCCCTTGCTTCTTTTAATATTTTTTCTGTGTATTTAATTTTTGATAGTTTGATTAATATGTCTTGGTGTGTGTCTCCTTGGATTCATCTTGTATGGGACTCTCTGTGCTTCCTGGACTTGATTAACTATTTCCTTTCCCATATTAGGGAAGTTTTCAACTATAATCTCTTCAAATATTTTCTCAGTCCCTTTCTTTTTCTCTTTTTCTTCTGGGACCCCTTTAATTCCAATGTTGGTGCGTTTAATTGTTGTCGCAGAGGTCTGTGAGGCTGTCCTGAATTCTTTTTATTTTTTTTCTTTACTCTGCTCCGCAGTAGTTATTTCCACTCTTCTGTCTTCCAGGTTACTTATCTGTTCTTCTGCCTCAGTTATTCTGTTATTGATCCCTTCTACAGAATTTTTAATTTTATTTATTGTGTTGTTCATCACTGATTGTTTACTCTTTAGTTCTTCTAGTTCCTGTTAAACTTTTCTTGCATTTTCTCCATTCTATTTCCAAGATATTGCATCATCTTTACTATCATTATTCTGAATTCTTTTTCAGGTAAACTGCCTATTTTCTCTTCATTTGTTTGGTCTGGTGGGTTTTTGCCTTGCTCCTTCATCTGCTGTGTGTTTCTCTGTCTTCTCATTTTGCTTAACTTACTGTGTTTTGGGTCTCATTTTCGCAGGCTGCAGGTTTGTAGTTCCCGTTGTTTTTGGTGTCTGTCCCCAGTGGCTAAAGTTGGTTCAGTGGGTTGTGTAGGCTTCCTGGTGGAGGGGACTAGTGCCTGTGTTCTGGTGGATGAGGCTGGATCTTGTCTTTCTGGTGGGCAGGTCCACATTTGGTGGTGTGTTTTGGGTTGTCTGTGGCCTTATTATGATTTTAGGCAGTCTCTCTGCTAAAGGATGGGGTTGTGTTCCTGTCTTGCTAGTTTTTGGCATAGGGTGTCCAGCACTTTAGCTTGCTGGTCGTTGAGTGGAGCTGGGTCTTGGTGTTGAGATGGAGATCTCTGGGAGATTTTCGCCATTTGATATTACATGGAGCTGGGGGGTCTCTTGTGGACCAGTGTCTTGAACTTGGCTCTCCCACCACAGAGGCACAGCCCTGATGCTTGGCTGGAGTACCAAGAGCCTGTCCTCCACATGGCTCAGAAAAAGAGGGAGGAAAAAAAGAAAAAAGAAGAAGATAAAATAAATAAAGTAAATTAAAATAAAATAATTAAAATAAAAAATAATTATTAAGAAAAGATTTAAGTTAAGAAAAAATAAAACAAAAAAGTGGAGAGACAGAACCTTAGGACAAATGGTAAAAGGAAAACTATACAGACAAAATCACACAGAGAAGCATACACATACACACTCACAAAAAGAGAGAAAGGGAAAAAAATATGTATATCGTTGCTGCCAAAGTCCACCTCCTCAATTTGGGTTGATTCATTGTCTATTCAGGTATTCCACAGATGCAGGGTACATCAAGTTGATTGGGAATATTTAATCCGCTGCTCCTGAGGCTTCTGGGAGAGATTTCCCTTTCTCTTCTCTTTGTATAGCTCCTGGGGTTCAGCTTTGGATTTGGACCCACCTCTGCGTGTAGGTCGCCTGAGGGCATCTGTTCTTCACTCAGACAGGACAGGGTTAAAGGAGGAGTTGATTTGGGGGCTCTGGCTCACTCAGGCCAGGGACGAGGGCGGGGTAAGGAATGTGGGGTGAGCCTGCAGTGGCAGAGGCCAGAGTGACGTTGCACCAGCCTGAGGTGTGCTGTGTGTTCTCCCGGGGAAGTTGTCCCTGGATCACAGGACCCTGGCAGTGGCAGGCTGCACAGGCTCCCAGGAGGGGAGGTGTGGATAGTAACCTGTGCTTGCACACAGGCTTCTTGGTGGCTGTAGCAGCAGCCTTAGCATCTCATACCCTTCTCTGGGGTCCGCATTGATAGCCGCAGCTCGCACTGGTCTTTGGAGCCTCTTAAGTGGCGCTCTTAACCCCCTCTCCTCGTGGACCTGGAAACAAAGAGGCAAGAAAAACTCTCTTGTCTCTTTGGCAGCTCCAGACGTTCTCCCGGACTCCCTCCCGGCTAGCTGTGGCGCACTAGCCCCCTTCATTCTGTGTTCACGCAGCCAACCCCAGTCCTCTCCCTGGGATCCGACCTCCGAAGCCCGAGCCTCAGCTCCCAGCCCCAACCCATTCTGGTGGGTGAGCAGACAAGCCTCTCAGGCTGGTGAGTGTTGGTTGGCACCAATCCTCTGTGCAGGAATCTCTCCGCTTTGCCCTGCTCACCCCTTTTGTTGTGCTCTCCTCCGTGGCTCTGAATCTTCTCCCCTCCACCACCCACAGTTTCCACCCGCGAAGGGCCTTCCTAGTGTGTGGAAACCTTTCCTCCTTCACAGCTCCCTCCCACTGGTGCAGGTCCCATCCCTATTCTTTTGTCTCTGGTTTTTTCTTTTTCCCTACCCATGTACGTGGGGAGCTTCTTGCCTTTTGGGAGGTCTGAGGTCTTCTGCCAGCATTCAGTAGGTGTTCTGTAGGGGTTGTTCCACATGTAGATGTATTTGTGGGGAGGAAGGTGATCTCCTTGTCTTACTCTTCCTCCATCTTGAAGCTCCTCTCTTGGAAGGTTTTTAATCACAGTTTCAATTTCATTACTTGTGATTGGTCTGTTTATATTTTCTATTTCTTCCTGGTTCAGTCTTGGAAGCTTATACCTTTCTAAGGGTTTGTCCATTTCTTCCAGGTTGTCCATTTTATTGGCATAGAGTTGCTTGTAGTAGTCTCTTAGGATGCTTTGTATTTCTGTGGTGTCTGTTGTAACTTCTCCTTTTTCATTTCTAATTTTCTTGATTTGAGTCCTCTCCCTCTTTTTCTTGATGAGTCTGGCTAATGGTTTATCAATTTTGTTTATCTTCTCAAGGAACCAGATTTTAGTTTTATTGATCTTTGCTATTGCTTTCTTTGTTTCTATTTCATTTATTTCTGCTCTGGTCTTTATGATTTCTTTCCTTCTGCTAACTTTGGGTTTTGTTTGTTCTTCTTTCTCTAGTTCCTTAGGTGTAAGGTTAGATTGTTTATTTGAGATTTTTCTTGTTTCTTGAGGTAGGCTTGTGTAGTTATAAACTTCTCTCTTAGAACTGCTTTTGCTGCATCCCATAGGTTTTGGATCGTCGTGTTTTTGTTGTAATTTGTCTCTAGGTATTTTTTGATTTCCTCTTTGATTTCTTTAGTCGTCTCTTGGTTATTTAGTAACGTATTGTTTAGCCTCCATGTGTTTCTGGGTTTTTTTACGTTTTTTTCCCCTATAATTCATTTGTAATCTCATAGCATTGTAGTCAGAAAAGATACTTGATATGATTTCAGTTTTCTTAAATTTACTGAGGCTTGATTTGTGACTCAAGGGGTGATCTATCCTGGAGAATGTTCCATGAGCACTTGAGAAAAAAGTGTAATCTGCTGTTTTTGGATGGAATGTCCTATAAATATCAATTAAATCTATCTGGTCTATTGTGTCATTTAAAGCTTCTGTTTCCTTATTTATTTTCATTTTGGATGATCTGTCCGTTGGTGTAAGTGAGGTGTTAAAAGTCCCCCACTATTATTGTGTTGCTGTCGATTTCCCATTTTACAGCTGTTAGCAGTTGCCTTATGTATTGAGGTGCTCCTATGTTAGGTGCATATATAATTATAATTGTTATATCTTCTTCCTGGGTTGATCCCTTGATCATTATGTAGTGTCCTTCCTTGTCTCTTGTAACATTCTTTATTTTAAAGTCTATTTTATCTGATATGAATATTGCTACTCCAGCTTTCTTTTGATTTCCATTTGCATGGAGTATCTTTTTCCATTCCCTCACTTTCAGTCTGTATGTGTCCCTAGGTCTGAAGTGGGTCTCTTGTAGACAGCATATATATGGGTCTTGTTTTTGTATCCATTTAGCATGCCTGTGTCTTTTGGTTGGAACATTTAATCCATTCACGTTTAAGGTAATTATCGATATGTGTGTTCCTATGACGATTTTCTTAATTGTTTTGGGTTTGTTTTTGTAGGTCCTTTTCTTCTCTTGTGCTTCCCACTTAGAGAAGTTCCTTTAGCATTTGTTGTAGAGCTGGTTTGTTGGTGCTGAATTCTCTTAGCTTTTGCTTGTCTGTAAAGCTTTTGATTTCTCCATGGAATGTGAATGAGATCCTTTCCAGGTAGAGTAATCTTGGTTGTAGGTTCTTCCCTCTCATCACTTTACGTATATCATGCCACTCCCTTCTGGCTTGTAGAGTTTCTGCTGAGAAATCAGCTGTTAACCTTATGGGAGTTCCCTTTTATTTATTTGTCATTTTTCCCTTGCTGCTTTCAATAATTTTTCTTTGTCTTTAGTTTTTGCCAATTTGATTACTATGTGTCTCGATGTGTTTCTCGTTGGGTTTATCCTGCATGGGACTCTCTGTGCTTCCTGGACTTGGGTGACTATTTCCTTTGACATGTTAGGAAAGTTTTCGATTATAATCTCTTCAGTTATTTTCTCTGGTCCTTTCTCTCTCTTCTCCTTCTGGGACCCCTATAATGCGAATGTTGTTGCATTTACTGTTGTCCCAGAGGTATCCTAGGCTGTCTTCATTTCTTTTCATTCTTTTTTCTTTCTTCTGTTACACAGCAGTGAATTCCACCATTCTGTCTTCCAGGTCACTTATCCATTCTTCTGCCCTAGGTTTTCTGCTGTTGATTCCTTCTAGTGTAGTTTTCATTTCAGTTATTGTATTGTTCATCTATGTTTGTTTGTTCTTTAATTCTTCTAGGTGTTTGTTAAACATTTCTTGCATCTTCTCGATCTTTGCCTCCATTGTTTTTCCGAGGTCCTGGATCATCATCACTGTCATTATTCTGAATTCTTTTTCTGGAAGGTTGCCTATCTCCACTTCATTTAGTTGTTTTTCTGGGGTTTTATCTTGTTCCTTCAGCTGCTATATAGCCCTCTGCCTTTTCATCTTGTCTATTTTTCTGTGAATGTGGTTTTTGTTCCACAGGAACAGGATTGTAGTTCTTCTTGCTTCTGCTGTCTGCCCTCTGGTGGATGAGGCTATCTAAGAGACCTGTGCGAGTTTCCTGATGGGAGGGACTGGTGGTGGGTAGAGCTGGCTGTTGCTCTGGTGGGCAGAGCTCAGTTAAACTTTAATGCACTTGACTGCTGATGGGTGGGGCTGGGTTCCCTCCCTGTTGGTTGTTTGGCCGGAGGCAACCCAACACTGGAGCCTACCTGGGCTCTTTGGTGGGGCTAATGGCAGACTCTGGGAGGGCTCATGCCAAGGAGTACTTCACAGAACTTCTGCTGCCAGTGTCCTTGTCCCCACGGTGAGCCACAGCCACCCCTGCCTCTGCAGGAGATCCTCCAACACTAGCAGGTATGTCTGGTTCAGTCTCCCCTGGGGTCACTGCTCCTTCCCCTGGGTCCCGATGCGCACACTACTTTGTGTGTCCCCTCCAGGAGTAGAGTCTCTGTTTCCCCCAGTCCTGTCAAAGTCCTGCAATCAAAACTCACTAGCCTTCAAAGTCTGATCCTCTAGGAATTCCTCCTCCCATTGCTGGACCTCCAGGTTGGGCGCCTGATGTGGGGCTCAGAACCTTCACTCCAGTGGGTGGACTTCTGTGGTATAAATGTTCTCCAGTCTGTGAGTCACCCACCCAGCAGTTATGGGATTTGATTTTACTGTGATTGCGCCCCTCCTACCGTCTCATTGTGGCTTCTCCTTTGTCTTTCGATGTGGGGTATCTTTTTTGGTGAGTTCCAGTGTCTTCCTGTCGATGATTGCTCAGCAGCTAGTTGTGATTCTGGTGTCTTGCAAGAGGGAGTGAGAGCTCATCCTTCTACTCCGCCATCTTGGTTCAGGGCCTTTATGTGGTACTCTTGAGTCATTATTTCTCAATTTAGAATGTGTGTGTGTGTTGCTGGTATGTAATTTATAGATAGATCCCAGTTATAATGGTGTATTTCAAGGGAGCCCAAATGAAGCCAACCTATAGTAAGAGATGTCAAATGGTTGGTTTGTTTCTTTCCAGCTCCCTTCCTTTTTTCTTTTTAAAATAAATCTTTATTTAATTTTCCAGTACTAAAAGTAATACATGCTCACTATTAGACAATCATAAGATATAGTATATCATAGGAAGTAGAAGTCCTTCTAAGTCCATTTTTTTCACCAGAAAAAACATATATTAATATATTCTTTTTAAACAATTTGTATTATAAAATTAGATACAGAAAATTAAATAAAAATGTAAAGCTTAATGAATTACAAGGGGAACACTCTTGAAATCCTACCCAAGTTAAGAAATAGAACTTTACCAAGCACCTCAGAAGCCCCTCCTGTGTCCCATCCCAGCTGCAACATCTCCTTCCCCCCAAATGTAGCTGTTATCCTGGCTTTTACAGTAGTTGCTTCTTTGCATTTTAAAATAGTATATTACCCAGGTGTACACCCAGACTCTAAAGTGTTTCCCATTAAAAAAATTGTTATATCCTTTAAGTTTCCTTGAATCCACAGGTTATTCCCTTTTCCATTCCTTATCTTTACAATTTGTCTGTTGAAGAACTGAGGCCGTTTCCCGGATTGAATTTTGCTGCTTTCATACTCATGATGCAGTTCATCATGATCCTCAGACCTCAATATTTCTTACAAATTGTCAGCTGGATCCAGAGGCTCAATCAGACTCAGGTTCCATCCTTTCACAATACTATAAATAGGTTTGAGTTTTTGTATTGGGGAGTGCCTCTCCTTTTGTGGGGTTACAAGATGGCGATATTCAAACCTATAATTTCCTTTTTACTTTTAGCTGTAAAACTTTTATAAAGAGGCACTTCCCCTCATACACGATTTGGTTATCCAGTGGTATAGTTCATAAAGGAAAGACAGGATAAATGCTTGATTTTTTTCCTGATTTCTCAGTTTTCAAGATAATGAGTTGTTTCCCAGGCTTCCTCTGAAGGAGATTAAGTGTTTTTCCTTTAAGAACGTTTAGTAAGTTTCAACCCATTGCAATTACTGTTTTTACTGAAACTGAAATCGTCTTGTCTTTGGCCATTTGAACCAAAGTGCTTTTGATATTACCATAGTAGTTATTGGTAGCATTTTTGCCATCTGGTGTGACAGGATAGTCTAGGCTAATGTTGTTTATTTCCTGCTTAGGACTGCAATCAACCATTGCTCTAAGAAGCTCTGGTTTCTTTTATTTGGAAATGATGTTTTAAGACTGTAATCTGGCCATTAGGGTAGCTCATTGCTACTGAATCGGTCATTGTTTCCAGGTCTTTCAGTTGAGAAGAGCTAATATATATGATAATATACTTCATGTATTCAAGCAGATACTCATATTCAGGAGTACAGGATTTTTATTTAGCCTCTTTGATATTACATCTATATCTCTTTTCTTTCACACTAAGAATTCTGGTTCTGGGTTATAGGAGAGTGTACAATTAGAATATCTAATAATTACTCATTTGTCCTGTGTCATATTATACATATAACAGTTTCAGAATGGCAATACTACTACCCTGATATGATTTCTGAAAAAAGTTAAAAACATTCTTTTGCGTGTGTTTGCTCATCATTTGTAAAACAGCTGTACTGTGTCTGTATTGTCAGAGCATATAGCCATTATATACTTCTTCATTTTAACACTCATTTAGTCTTATTTCTAGGAATAATTATGTATATTTGATACTTAACATCAGTCTTAATGACAATGTCTCTTTATAGTTATTTTGGTTGTCTGAAATGGGCTTTCTAGTAGATTCTTCAGGCAGGGTTCATTGAAACAATATTCTCTGATTTCTTGGGTGTTGATGATAAGTTTGTGGTCTTTATACCCAAAAGTCACTTTGGTAGATATAAACTTCTTGGTTCACATTTTTTTTCTCTGAGTATCTTAAATATGTTAATTTATCTTCTTTTGGCAGTAGGCTTTGCTGTCAGAAACACTGATAAGACTAATTTTCTTAATTTGGACTTAGATGCCCAAATGATCTTTTTTTTTCCCTCTAAAATCCAATAATTTTGGTAAAATATATCTTGCTGTTAGACATTCCTGGTCAATATTCTCTGAGGTACACAGTGTGTTCTTTCAATAAATAACTTTTTTTTTTTTTTTTGGCTGCGTTGGGTCTTTTTTGTTGTGTTCAGGCTTTCTCTAGTTGCGGTGAGTGGGGGCTACTCTTTGTTGCAGTGCACAGGATTCTCATTGCAGTGGCATCTCTTATTGTGGAGTATGGGCTCTAGGTGTGCGGGCTTCAGTAGTTGTGGCACACGGGCTCAGTATTTGTGGCTCGAGGGCTCTAGAGCGCAGGCTCAGTAGTTGTGGTGCATGGGCTTAGTTGCTTCGCGGCATGTGGGCTCTTCCTGGACCAGGGCCTGAACCCGTGTCCCCTGCATTGGCAGGTGGATTCTTAACCACTACACCACCAGGGAAGTCCCAATACATAGTTTTTAAAACTGTTTTTTTTATTTTAGGGGAATTTTTATAAAAAATATTTATTTACTTATTTATTTATTTGGCTGTGCTGGGTCTTAGTTGCCACGTGCGGGATCTTTGTTGAGGCATGTGGGATCTTTAGTTGTGGTATACGGAATCTTTTTAGTTGTGGCATGTGGTATCTTTTTTTTCTTCTAGTTGCAGCCTGCGGGCTCTTAGTTGCAGCATGTAGGATCTAGGTCCCTGACCAGGGCTCAAACCAGGTCTCCTGCACTGGGAGCATGGAGTCGTAACCGCTGCACCACCAGGGAAGGCCCTAGGGGAAATTTGTCTTGAATTATAGTTTTTGGTATTCTTTTTCCTTTTTTGGGTTTTCTTCTTTAATGTTGGATCTTTTTTGTCTGTCTTTATTTGTCAGTTTCTGATAAATTTTACTTTTTTTCCTTAATTTTTGGTTTTTCAAATTTTTCTCCTTTCACCTTCTACTTATTTTAAGGCATTTTTTGTTGTGATTATTCTTTTATTTCTAACTTTCATTGAGTTCTGGTACCTCTTATTTTTATTCTTGAATATCTTGTATCATCAAAAACATGTGTTTAGCTCATTTTGAAATAGCAAGTTGCAGTTCTGATCTGTTCATGGCATGTTTTTCTGGCTTGTTTTCATCATCCATAGGGATGTTATTCCTCTCCTTATTCTGTTTTTCTTTCTTATAATAACGTTATTGTATAGGATTTGAGCTCATTACTTTTTTCAGGTTATTTTTATGAGAAATTAGATTTCTTAGAAAATTAGAAAAGAAGCATGGCTTTAATTATCTTTTAAAAAAAAAATTCGCAGTGCTCCTTTTTCTGTTGTTTTCAACATGGCAGCTTGCTCTATGAGGATTCCTGGCTCTGTTTTCTTCCAGCACTTTTATCTGGATCTTCTCTTTCCTGTATTGCTCTTGTTCCAGTTCTGCTTTTGATTTCTCTTCTGGAAGTGTCTTCTCAGTGTCTCCCTGTCCTAATAGGGAGCACTGGTTGATTAAATTTGAGAGTTCAGTGGGGCTCGATTGCTCTAGCCCCTTGAGAATTTACCACCAGTTTTCTTGTACTTGCCTACTATTAGACTGGGAAAAATCCCTCCTAGGTTCAAGTGCTCTTCTCCCACTGGCCTATTGTGTGTGTGTGTGTGTGTGTGTGTGTGTGTGTGTGTGTGTGTGTGTGTGTGTGTGTGTGTGTGTGTGTGTGTGTGTGTATGAATACCTATTGACTACTTTGGGGTTTTCCTTTTTCAAGTTTGTCAGACACGTCATTTCTTCCTATGTCCTCCCATACAGAATATGATACTATGCAGATTTGGTGATTTGTCTTCACCTGCTTCACTTCTGTTTGGGGATTTGTAGGCATCTTTTCACTTTGTTTTGATACAAATTGTTGCTTATAGGGTTGGTTTTGCTATCTAGTCACTGAGTCTGTTTTAATGTGAGGATTTGGATAGATTAAAAACTGTATTGCTGCCACATTAACATATATGTTCTTTAAAAAGAAAGATGAAATCATGTATTTGCAGCTTGTTCTTTTTGTTTAGTTTTAGTCATCTTTTTATGTTAGTGTAATTCTCCCTCCTCCTTATTATAGACTATTGTGTTCCATTGAAGGCATAAAGTGCATTGTGTAGTAAATCCCTTACTGATGGACATTTTGTATTGTTTCTTGTTTGAAATTACTAAAATGCTGTAATGAACATTCTGTCAATATATCGGTTGTGTACTTCGGTGAATGTCTCTATTGGATACATTCCTACAAGTGGAATCTGCTGGGTCAAATGAAATGAACATTTACAGTTTTAATAGATATTGCCAGATGACCAAAAACATTGCACTAATTTGTATCTTTACCTACAGTGTATTAGAATGCCTGTTGCTGTGTAGCCTTCCCAGTATTGGCCTACAGGCTTTCCAAAGTATGCATGTTTATATGTGTGTTGGGAGAGTTATTTACAGACCTCTTTAAGAAACTGGTAAAAGCTATAAACCTTCTCAGAAAAATGTAATTGTATACTTAAATATTTCACATACAATTTTAGAGTCTTCACCAACTGTTCTCAGTTGACATAGTTCTTCTTGTTGCCTTCCTAGCCACCACATCTCTTTTGCTTCTGTTTGGTGGACTTGGGAATACTTGGAAGTTTAAGGATAAAGAGCACTTGCAGAGCTACGACCAATAGTTCATCCACCGAAGCCTGTAATCAGAGGTGATAATACTCTGAAGTCCACAGTGAAGTCTGATGTGTGTGGTTTACTAACAGTTAAGAGCTCAACCATGCTTCTCTCTCATTCTGTTTTTTTTTTAATTGCTGTTGGTTATTCATTTATTTTTTTCTTTAAATTTTTTTTATTGAAGTATAGTTGCTTTACAATGTTGTGTTAATTTCTGCTGTACAGCAAAGTGATTCAGTTATACATATGTGTACATTCTTTTTCATATTCTTTTCCATTATGGTTTATCACAGGATATTGAATACAGTTCCCTGTGCCATACAGTAGGATCTTGATGTTTATTCATTTTATATATAATAGTTTGCATCTGCTAACCCCAAACTCCCTCTCCCTTGGCAACTACAAGTCTGTTCTCTATGTCTGTGAGTCTGTTTCTGTTTTGTACATAAGTTCATTTGTATCATATTTTAGATTCCACATATAAGTGATATCATATGGTATTTGTCATTCTCTTTTTGACTTACTTCATTTAGTATGATAATCTCTAGTTTCATTCATGTTGCTGCACATGGCATTATTTCATTCTTTTTATGGCTGAGTAGTATTCTAGTGTGTGTGTGTGTGTGTGTGTGTGTGTGTGTGTGTGTGTTCCACATCTTCTTTATCCATTCATCTGTTGATGGACATATAGGTTGCTTCCATGTCTTGGCTGCTGTGAATAGTGCTGCTATGAACATAAGGGTGCATGTATCTTTTCGAATTATAGTTTTGTCTGGGTATATGCCCAGGAGTGGGATTGCTGGATCATATGGCAACTATATTTTTAGTTTTTTGAGGAACCTCCATACTGTTTTACATAGTGGCTGTACCAGCTTATAGTCCCACCAACAGTGTAGGTCTCTCATTCTGTTTTGATCTCTTGCTCTCTGTTTCTGTTTATGCAATTCTTTTTTTTTTTTTTGGCGTGGCATGTGGGATCTTGGTTCCCCGACCAGGGATGGAACCCGTGCCCCTGCAGTGGAAGCGTGGAGTCTTAACCACTGGAATGCCAAGGAAGTCCCTCTTTGTGCAATTCTTAGTCTTTGTACCTCTATCTCATTTAACTTGTGGGTTGAGGAATGATACTGTGGAATTAAAACATATTTTAAAATATGTGTTGTATTTATTAAATTAGGTTTTATTTTCCCCTGATCCCATGTTAAAGACTGTCTTTGCAGCAATACATCCCTTTGCCCCACATTTCAGAAAGAGGAAATTTTTTGCTTTTCTTCCCATAAAGCTAACTTACCTTTGTTTTGGAACATACACACAGTGGACATTTACTACGAGACACTCTGTTTAGCACTGTAGGAATATAAAGATGTCCTGACTTCAAGGAGAATTTAACCTACTGGGGAAAATTTGACACGTATCATATTTTTATGGATTTGCTTCCCTCACCAGACCAGTGATTTCCTTAAGTGTAGAGAGGCCATGTCTCATCCTTGATTTCCCTAAAACCTGGCGTATTGTAGGTGGTTAGTAAATAACTGTTGAATGAGTATCAAAGAACCCAGTTGAGTAGGAAACAATGAATAGAGGAAGTGCTATTTGAGAGGAATAAGCAAGACACTCAGGGTTGAAAGGAGGGGAAGACAATGTATAAAACTGCATAGAATTGTTTGAGTTAGGCCGTTAAAAAATGGATTTTAATTTGACAGAGTAAAAGCAAGTGAAGAGGCAGTATCAAGGACCAAAGAAAGCGTGGGTGAGTTTGGCCAGAGGATGGGGTATTTGTGGATGAGGGGAGATAAGGCAGAGAATGTTAGGCAGGGACTTTGCTGTATTAGGTAGATCTGAACACCAGCAGGAGTATTGGTACTTGGGAGGGTAGCAAAGAAACCACTGAATGTTTTAAGGAGAGTGCCAACAGAATTGTCCTTGGGGATGCTTCGCCAGGCTGCAATGGCAGGAGGCATGGCACAAGGAGGGATCATGTATCTTTCCAGTGGAGATTAGCTCTCATGATCTCCTAAGGTTCCTTGTAGCTCACAATGCTGGTGTCTGTGGAGTTCTGAAGGGTTTGCCTTCTCTCATAAATTTGAAATGGCAGGTGGAAAGAGTGTGTCTTGGCAGTGGTTTTTTGTGAGGTGATTTCTATCAAAAGGGATCCAGACCAGAAGCACTCAGTAGGGAGTGAATCCACTCATGAATGGTAGTAAGCACGAAGGCCAGAACTTGCAAGCACTGCCTGGGTACTTGTAGGGGACTTCAGAGTGTATAGCAGGTAGAGTGTATATAATCAAGTGACAGTTGTAGAGTTAACATTAAGTGCTTAGGATTGGGAGCATTGTGGGGAGGCACAGCTGGGGGCAGCATCAGCTGTTGTGATGACGGGTTGAAAGTATGAAGCAGGCTGCTTGTCAGGAGTGTACATATTAGCAGGTTTGCTGAAGCACCAACCTTGTGCCCAGTGGCCTGGAACATCTAGACCTCTCACCCATGCTTGGGTGGGCACCTGCAAGCACTGTCCTGCGAGGAACATGAAGCCAGAGCAGGGCAGCTGCTTTTATAAGCCTTATGGTGCATTGTTACAAAACTGGCTTGAGCCTGTGTTTGAGTTAAGTTTATCGGGAAACCTGAAACCTTTTCCCTTGTTGCTGGCTTGGCAGTTGTTCTCATTTAAATCCTCCCCACGTTTGCTTAAGTCATGCTGCTGGTTATGGCCTCTGTTTTCTGTTCTGACTTGGGGAATAGGATAGGTAGGACTGCTCCATGGGTTTGGTTGGCCTACTGCTGGCCCCAGCCAAAGAAGGCTGTAGTGCATCTTTTCAGTGTGGTAGAAACCTTGTTTAACTGGCTGCCCTCTCAATTTGGATGCCCTGTAGGCTTCATTATTATTGAACTTCTTGCAGCCTTAATGAGGCAGTCTCACACGAAAATTCTACAAAAATCATGTACTCACTTATCCTCTACAGAGCTCAGTTAAGTATGTACTGAGAGCTTAACACTCAGTCTAACCATCTGTAATGGTCCCTGTCCCATAGCTGGGAAAACTGAACAAGTCAGAGAGAGACAAGAGTCCAGCAAACACCATTGTTGAGAGTACTCTGGATCAACCCTAAGCATCCCACTTGCATTATCTCTTATTCCTCACAGTGAACTCTGTGAACTCTATGAAGTGAGTACTCTGAGCCCCGTTCTGTACATGGACCACAGAGCTTATTTTCCCAAGGTCTCAAAGCTATTAAGTGATAGAACTGGACCTGGAACCTGGGTCTTCCTTAGCCTGTGCCCTCTACCACTGGACTGGATAACTGCCCAGGTCACCCAAGTGCTAGAGGCTGTAGCTCCTTCTGGTGAGACGAGCAGTGCAGGTGAAGAAAGCAAAGCACAGCACTGCTTAGTAGGTCTCTTAATACTCATGATCCAAAACTTTAAGAGGCAACAAGTTGGGATTGTCATTACATTTTGGTAGCTGAAAGAAGGCTCAGGTAACTAACCTCATTTTGTTGTCCATGTTGCCTACATTTAAGGGAGGCCCTCTCACAATGAGGGGCAAGGACTTGGGACTGGTTGTTTCCTTGACTGCCTTCTCTACACTGTATCTATTGCTCCATTTGCATCTTTTCCCCTTCTGGTTTGCATTCTGCCCCTCTCCCTCAAAAAGGAAGGGATTTGAGTCCCATCCTTTAGAACTTATCTAGAGAGAAATTTGGCCCTAGGAATTTTGCTCCCCTCATACTTAAGGATTTCCTCTCTTTCCACTGCAGGGAGCATCCGAACTGAGGGGCTTTTGCATCAGGTACTGGGGAAATTGTAGAGGTCAGGAGTAGCTGGTACTGTTTTGAAATAATTCACAGAACTGTGTTTGGCTCTGGAGGTAACAGGTGTTGTAAAAGAGAACAAACAGCCAATTATGATGTTAGGAACCCTGGGGACTGATGTGGGAAAAAAAGGATTAAAAATTATGGCACAATATCTTGGTACTTTGCTTTCTTAGCCCTCTTATTAAATTATGACTTCTGTTTGAGGAAAATAAATGAGAGCAAAGGGTTTGTTTAGAATACAATCTTTGTGTTTTAAATTTGACTAATGAATGGTTTTAGCACTTTCATTTGGTTCTCAGTCAACTTGTGTTCAAAGTGTCAATTAACCAATAAATATTGTGAAAAACAACAGTCAGATATGGTTGCCACTCTTACTAATGAGCTGCTAATGATATTGTGCCTGGGTGGGAAATGCAGGCACTCTAGAATCCCCAAGTCTTCTCCAGAAAATGAGCTGTAGTAGAACTAAGGTCCCTGACCCCTGGGAAAGGTGCACATTTAACTCCTTCGTTCCCAATTGCTGTTATTCCCCTCCTCATTATTAAGAGAAACTCATTGCCAGTATCTTATGGTTAACTTCAATTGTAGTGAGACTTTTCAAAATGTGATTTTATTTGACTCAATAATTCCTAAGTGGGATTAGAGAGCTGGAAGAACTGCCTGGCCTTTGGTCTCTTAATGATTCTTTTCCTCTTCTAATTTTCTTTTCATTCATTCATTTATTTACTTATGGCTGCATCAGGTCTTTGTTGTGGCACGCAGGCTCTTTGTTGCGGTGCACGGGCTCAGTAGTTGCGGTGCAGGGTCTTCTCTGTAGTTGTGGCATGCGGGCTCCAGAGCATATGGGTTCTGTAGTTGTGGCTTGTGGCCTCCAGAGTGCATGGGCTCTGTGGTTGTGGCACACAGGATCTCTAGTTGTGGCGTGCGGGCTTAGTTGCCCCGTGGCATGTGGGATCTTAGTTCCCTGACCAGGGATCGAACCCACGTCCCCTGCATTGGAAGATGGATTCTTAACTACTGGACCACCAGGGAAATCCCTCTAATTTTCTCAAGTCTTTCCCCCGTCTCCTCATCCCCAACAGATACATGTATGCACAATTGAAAATGGATTGAAATCTGAATATATTTAACATTTTGTAGGGTTGAGAGAGTAGGGTGTGGGTGGGGGACTATATCTCTAAAAAAAGAAATGGCAGGAACTAGTAGACTATAGCAATCAACAGGGTTATTGAAAACCAGTTCCCAGCATGGATGTAAAAGCTCAAGTGCTCTGATTAAAGGGCTGTGCTATATATCTGTTAGTCTCACTGGGTCTTCTTCTGAGCTAAAGAGGAACATGGAACACATTGAGGGTAGAGATAAAAGGGGAATGGAGGCAATCAGTGGGCTAGGAAACAGGTGTGGGATACCCATCCTGAGTCTCTGGGTGAAAGTAGCCCCTCTGCCCCTTCTCCCCTTCTTCTCCTTTACCTGTGGATTTATGTGGGGCTCTGACAGGTCTCCTGGGCTGGTGCTAGGAGTCACTGCACATGCTTAAAGGTCTGGTGCTTTTGAGGGAAGGAGGACTGACCCCTGTCAGATAGAATTCCTAAGTTTTTCTGGTCAAAATACTGTCATCCCTTACTCCGTCTCACTCTTCCCATTCCCTACCCATTCCCCTCATTCAGGCTTGATTATACCTGATTAGGTCAAGTATAATAGCTTTCTAACTAGCCTCTTTGCTCCTTCTCTTTCTGTTATATGCTGAGCTTCAAATGGAGTTATTCATTGTCCCCTGAATATGCCCACTTCTTTGCTTGCCTGAAAGCTGTTCTCTGGACTTGGGACTCTAAATATTGTTACCCCTCTTCCTCGTTTACTTCATATTCCTCAATGGCAGCTATTGGTTTTGTTAATGTGGTATCTTTCCCAGTGCCCAACACAGCAGGTGGCTTTCTTCAGTGGGTACACAGGAAAGTGTGGTAGAAGGAATGCCTAGAATAGAGCAGGCAGGCTCTTACCTAATCCTCAGTAAATGCTTGTTGACTAGCCAGTTGTGGAAAGAGGCTCACGGTGTCCTGGATATGGTTACTTTGAGCCTTTGTCCTGATGGCTGTTCAGAGTACCTCTCCAACTGTAACAGGAAATCTTCCAAGTAGCATTGCTAGTCCTTGTACTTGGAGAGCACTGCTGTTGTGAATTCTGTGTACAGAGGTTGGTGCCCAGCTGTTGTCTGTCCTTCTTGAGAACTGGAAAGGAGACATTGGTTAGGTCACAGCAGATAAAATTTTGGAGGGTAGTTCTGGAATGTGATGGGAGCTATGAGGATAGCTGTTCCCAGAGGAAGACTGTGGAGTCTCTTGATCTGAAGGGCTTTAATGCAGGTGATGGATTTCCACCCTTGCTTGGAAGCCATGCCAGAGAACTCTTCTAAGGCCCTGCCCAGACTGTAGATTACAGCAGAGTAAAAAATCAGTTTGGAGAATATTTTTATTTTTTCTCATTTTGCCATTGTTTAGTCCTTTTAGAAAATGCGTAAATGTAATGACAATACAGACTGGTTCACTCTGTGTTTTGCTGCTTACAAAAAAGGTCTCCATTTGTGTTTCCCTTCAAAAAACATTAAGCATTGGTTCAGGGTTCAGCACCCTAGAGAGGTTTGTGCACATTTTTTTGTTGCTGGTTCAGTTCAAGTCCTGCCTTGGAGACAGGATAGATGCTCATTTGTGTGAGGCAGGGATCTTGCCAGGACTTGTTTGGGGTTTTTGAATAAAAAAGCAGGAGGATAGGGCTGTGGTAGCCATGGCAACTGTGCTTGTAAAGTCTCAGCTCTGACCAGCCCTGGTTAGGAGCTTGGAGGTGAGTGGCATTGCTTCCTGTCCCATATTCCTCCTATTCTTTCTGGTCTTGGAAGTGGGGGCCAGGGGGCTGGCATTCAAGCTGACCTTTCTGGTGGCCTACTGTGTGCCTGGAGTTGAGCCTGAGCTGTGGGCACAAGTAATTGGTCCCTGCCCTTTAGAAACTCGGCATAATTGGGAATTTTTACTCTTGTAAAAATTTCTTTTAAAAAACACATACCTACAGGACTTGATAAATAAAATGTCTTTGTTTCATTCTGGTTGACATTTACCTTTTTATTTTTTTTTCTTTTTTTTGCGGTACGCAGGCCTCTCAGTGTTGTGGCCTCTCCCGTTGCGGAGCAGAGGCTCCGGACGCGCAGGCTCAGCGGCCATGGCTCACGGGCCCAGCCGCTCCGTGGCATGTGGGATCTTCCCGGACCGGGGCACGAACCCCTGTCCCCTGCATCGGCAGGCGGACTCTCAACCACTGCGCCACCAGGGAAGCCCCGACGTTTACCTTTTTGGGGCTGTGTTTCCTGAAGCACTTTTAACTTCTTCTGAGCACTGACACAGTGTTTTCTCATTTATTCTTCACAACAATCTAACACATTAGTGAAAGCAGACACGATAGATTCTCGTCATTTGACACATAGGGCATGAATATTAAAAAATAAAAAGGAATTTGCCTGAATTTACCTGGCCCTCAAAGAAAGAGCTGAATGGGTAGCAGAGTTACAGTGCTCATGGTCTCATGGCCAGCTCTCATCTGAGCAGGCTGTGCCACGGCAGCCCTTGATTTTCTGCCATTGTGTCCAGGTTTGACTTGAAAGAACCTAGAAGTCCCTGGAGGGGGAGGTTTCCAGGCAAAAGCCTACAGAGACACCTCCCAAAGACATATAACTCCCAAGGCATCTGATGCCAACGCAGAAACCAGGGCACTGTGGCATGCATCTCAATTGGCCCTGTCTCCGCTGAAGCAGGGCAGTCGGACTGCACAGCAGGCTCATTGTGGGCACTATCCAAGGAGGATGCTGCCACTCTGAGCCCAGGAGGGCTAAGTTTCTAATCACTGGGCACTTGGGTGAGTTGGGACAAATACTGAGTCAGGCAAGATTTGTCAATAGGTGAAACATCTTTTCCAGTAGTCACAAATTGGCTGTGGGCTGAATTCCATATATAGATATGTTTTGTTTAGCTTTTGTATTTTAAAATTTGAATGCTTTCAGAGGGGGCATTTTTTTCTCAGCCCTCACCACTCCCTGTTGTCTTACAGATGGCCTTCCTTACTCATCTCTCTTATTTGCCTGCCTCCCATGGGCATTTGAGTTGGCTTCTGCATCTTGGATCAATATTTCTTACCTGCCCTTCTACCAGTATTCCTCTTGCCTAGGTGTTTGATGGCCTCAGGCTTTCTAGGCTCATTTTCTTCTTTCTACCCTACCCAGAACTGTCCTTCTGGGTTTGTGTGTAGGCTCTGAACTTAGCTTTTTCTTGGCCCTTAGGAATACTTGCTGTCACCTTGTCCTATATCTGATAGCCTAATTGCTGTCCTGGGATTCAAAAGAAGTACTGCTATATCCAAAGAAATTAATTTTTAAAACAACTTTATTGAGATAAAATTTATATACCATAAAATTCAGTAATTTAAAGTGTACCATGGGAATAATTCTCAAACCTCCTAGGGAATGTTGATAGAATAGATGGGTGGTTTCTAGATTATGATGTTTCATGGACCAGAAAACTTTAAAAGAAAGTTCAGACCAAAGTCCGAACTGGACCAAAGGCCAATTTCTTTACTTTGCTGAGTTAAGGGCCTTAACATAGAAACAACCCACTATCATCCACCATCATCATATCTCATTTTATAAAAGGACATTTTAACACTAAAAAGATAGAAATGATGTAATTTCAGAAAAAAAGAACTCTTTTTTATATTGGACACTTCTAAATTCCTTGTTTCCAGACCACTGGAATGAATTGCCACAATAAACAAACCACTCAAAACTCAGCTTTAAAACAACAGTAATTTCTTTTTGTATAGCTTTGACTCTTAGAACCATAGTAATAGTTCACGTACCCTTCATATGCCCCCAAATAAAAAATTGAACCAACCAGGATGTAGAGGAATGGAAACAACAAAGTGGAACACAGACACTAACAAATGAACCAAATTGATAACATAATCATACTGATGGGGGTAGGGAAGAATGGAACTAACCTAAATGACCTTGTGAAATGATAACTTTGACTAGATACTGTAAAATTAAAGACAAAGGAGCTGTATGTAAATGCTGTAATCTAGTTTGTCAAATGTGTTTCTCACAGGGGTATGGGTTAGCAATTTTGAAACTACTTTGTATGTGTACTAGTATTGAACAATAAATATAATATTGCAGGTAAAAAGAACCAGTTTTCTCACTGTTGGAGAAAGAAGTTGCAAATAAGGAAATGGGGGAGATGAACCCTGTGGGGCTGATTGGAATCTGAGGTATCAGTATAATCTTGTAGTTTTTAAGAGGTCCACAGACAAATAGATGTAGAAATACAGATGTGTATATGTGCATATATGTATACACACATATAAATTTCTTATCTCTGACCCAGAGAGTGCCCAGAAGCAATGACAACCTAGTAGTAATGAACACACCTATCATGCAGATCATGGTTTCTAAAGACTGTTCTTCAATAAAAAACTAGGACTCCTTGAAAAATGGTTGATTCCAGGGCTGGGAAAAGGAAAATGCAAGATAAACTTGGAGTATCTTATGGATCCAGAAAGTAAGGAAGTACTTGAAAAAAGAAAATGATGGGGGAAAGGGACTTGCCAAAGGAACACAAGAGCTAACCTGAAGGAGCTCCTAGTTGCCAAAGCTGAAATAATTTGAGCAACAAAATAACGATAATATTGTATTATAACTCATAGAATAAAATATCCATGAGAACATATTGATAAAGTAAATAATTAAGTAGATGGAGGAGTTTTTCCTTGTAGTGAAATTTCAATTAATAAATGTGTAAGGAAGGAGGGGAGTAGAAAATTGCTATTAGACTGTCTCCACAGTGGTAATTGTTGCAAACGGATCCCTCTAATGGTGTGCAAAGGTTTGAGGAAAAAGAGGATTTGTATAATCTTAGAATATTTCCCCCATGATCTTTTTTTAAACAATTCAGGGATTTTTAGTATACACACAGTATTGTGTAACCATCACCACATTTTCATCACCCCCAAAAGAAACAATGCTTATTAGTGGTCATTCCCCATTCCTCCCTTCCCCTAGCCCCTGACAACCATTAATTTACTATGTCTGTTGATTTGCCTATTCAGGACATTTCATATGAAAGGAATCATATGATATGTGACTTTTTGTATCTGTCTTTCAGTTAGTTTAATGCATTCAAAGTTCGTCCATGTTATAGTATATATCAGTGTTTCATTCCTTTTTTTTAAGTTACTGTGTATTTTATTTATTTATTTATTCCAGTTTTATTGAGATACAGTTTAATGATTTGAAGTATTTCATTCCTTTTAGTGGCTGAATAGTATTCTGCTGCATAGATAGACCACATTTTGTTTGTTCATTTCTCAGAGTTGATGGACATTTGGGTTGTTGCCACATTTTGGCTATTACAAATAATGTTACAGTGAACATTCATGTACAAGTTTTTGTGTGAACATATGTTTTTAGTTCTCTTGTGAATATACCTAGGTGAAGAATTGCTGGGTTCATATGGTAGCTCTTTGTCTAACATTTTGAGAAACAGCCAGACTGTTTTCTACAGTTTGGTAGTTTGCCATGATTTTTGTTTACCACAGTGGAAAAGCTCAGTATAGATTACTTTTGTTAGTTGATCAAGACCAATATCACCAGTATAAGACATGTTGACATCACGAACCTTTTGATATGATACACTGAGAAGAGCATGACATAATTTCTGTTCTTCTGTCAAGGTGGCATGATTTGAGTTTAATCATGACAAGAACCAGACAGTCCTGAATAACTGATAAGTATTTACTTCTTGAGGGTATCAGGGTCATGAAAGACAAGGGAAGACTGAGGAACTGTTGTAGAGTGCAGGAAACTAGGGAGAAATAACAACCAAAGGCCTTATGGGATCCTGGAACAAAAAAGGACCTTAGTGGAAACACTGGTAAGGTTTGAAAAGGATCTTTAGTTTGGTTACTGGTATTAATTTCCCAGTAACTGTCTATGGCTATATAAGATATTAACATTGGGAAAAGCTGTGTAAGTGATATATGGAAACTCTCTATACTATTTTTGCAAGTGTACATTTAAAGGTAGTTCAAAGTAAAAAGTTAAAAAAGGTATCCAGTCATTTATTCTTGTTCACATGTCTGCAGATAGGCTAGACTTGGCTGACTGTGGTTGGGCTCAGTTGGGTTCATCTCCAGTCTGCACTTTGGGTCCAGGTCTGCTCCATGGGTCTCTCATCCTTCTTGGATCAGAATGCTAGTAGAGCGTGTTCTTCTCACAGTGTACACAATTCCAAGAGAAAAGCCAAACACACAAGCACATTTCAAACATCTGTGGCACATTTCCTAACATCCTGCTGGCCAAAGCACGTCACAGGCCAAGTCCAAAGTCAAAGGTTGGGAAAGTACACTCTACTGCTAGTAGGAGGGACTGTGAGGTCACATGGTAACGGGGGTGGATGGAACAGAACTGGTGACAATGATGCAGTCTACCACCTATTTTTTCCCCCCTCAGGGAGCCAGGGTTAGGGAAATAGACACTGCAGTCTTTGCAGGCCTATTTGCCTTTCTGGATTCCTGTCTTATTTTCTGCTTGTCCCCTTCCCCTCTACCTCCCAATCCCTGCATGTATCTGGTGACTTTTGGCCTCTGTTTTGTTCTTCTCCAGTGTTCTGGTCCCTTCAGAGAGGCCCTAGAAGGAAGCAGGTCAGATCACACTCTAACTTGGCCTTTTTCCCAATGGGGTGAAAACATTTGAAATACTGTTTTCTGTTGCCTCTGCCACTGCTGCTGTGGCTGGTTTCATGTATTTTAAATGAGCGTAACCTGTATTTTAAGTTAATGTTATTGTGGTTGCTCTTGCCCCCTGTGGCGGCTTATGTGAAGGGATTAATTTTGGAATTTTCCCCAAATAAAATAAATGGATTCACATAAGATCCTAGTCTTTTCCTTGGCCAGCTTAGCACAGTCTAACCTGTTATGTTCTGAAACTTTTAAAGTCATGTACTTTTTCTCTTTTTTATTTCTAATTTCAAAAGTCTGAAAATTCAAGATATTATTATTACTGTTATTAGTACAATTACTACTAAAAATAACTATGACTACTAATTATTATGAATTATTATGAATCTACTTGTCCTAGTGAAAATCCTTGTTAGCATTTCCACACACCTCTAGATAAGCTAGGATTTTCTCTTTTCCATTTTTGATTTTTCACTTAATATATAATTATTGAGGGTTTACTATATGCTTGCATATGTGATAGACCCTGAAGATAAACTAAGATGTAACTATTGATTGTGGTAAGTATTATTAAGAAAAAGGGTCATGGCAGGGAGTTCCCTGGCAGTCCAGTGGTTAGGACTAGGTGCTTTCACTGCTGTGGACCCGGGTTCAATCCCTGGTTGGGGAACTAAGATCCTGCAAGCTGCATGGGGTGGTCAAAAAAAAAAGAAAGAAGGAAAGAGAAAGAAAACGGGTCATGGTGTTGTGTGAAAGCCTTTAGATGGAAGCCAGATCTGGTCTGGGGAAATAGAGGATGCCTCTCAGAGAGGAAGCGACTCTTAGCTGGGATTGGAAGAATGAAGAGATGGAGGCTGGGGTTGGAAGGAGCATTCTGGGCGAAGGGAACAGCAGGTGGAATGGCCCTGTGGTAGGAGGGAGCATGGTTCCTTTCATGGAATGGAAGAAGGCTAGTGTGGCCTAGAACATGGGGAACGAGGAGTGGACAAGTTTGAAGAGGCAGGCAAGGAGCTAGATACTAAAAAGGGCCTCATTGACCAGCATGAAGATTTTCATCTTTAAGAACAGTAGGAAGCCATCAAAAGGTTCGAGGCAGGGGAATAACATAGTCAGATTTGTGTTTTGAAAGAAAAAAAAAATCATTCATTGTAAAGAACAGTTTGATTAGGAGGTAAGAGGAGATAGTAGAGGCCAGTTAGAAGGCTTTGGCAGTATCCAGAAGAGAGATGGTGATGGTTCAGAGAAGGGCAGTGGTGGAGAGGGCAGAGAGAAAGGTATGCATTCAAGAAGAAAGAAGACATGTGGCAGGAGAAACACCAGCTTTGGGAGATTGGGTATATGGGGTTTAAAGTAGAGGGAAGATCAAGGATGACCTACTTAGCCTTCAGCCGGGAAGATACTCTTGTTGTTATGTTGGTTTTGGATCTCTCCAGTTGAGATAATCTCTCCCTTTCATACATTTGGAGATAGGATTTTTTTTTTTTTTTTTCCCTTGGCTGTGCTGCGCGGCTTGTGGAATCTCAGTTCCCGGACTGGGGATTGAACCTGGGCCACGGCAGGGAAAGCACCAAATCCTAACCACTAGACCACCAGGGAACTCCCTTGGAGATGGAATTAATGCTAAAAAAAAATTACCTCTTGCCCCATGATCATAGGAATAGGATAGAAGTTACCAGTTTCTTGTTCTTGCCAGTATTTGGCCTCATCTCTTCCCAGAACCAACTTCCTCAACCATTACCTTTATTTTCCTACCCAAACTGGGGTTCCAGTGGCACATCAAGACAGCAGCCGCCACAGCCCTTCCAGTTTTTCCAAGCTCTTCTGCTCCCTGCCTCCTGAATGCAGCCTGTCAGTTTCTGTGTCTGAGTCTTTGCACGAAAGGCACCATCTATTTGGGATTCCCTTTATTCCCAGTCTGGGTCTCACTTTTTGCATCATTTAACCCCCAATCAGGGAGCCTCCCCAGAGATAGGTTTCCCCATTCTACTCTGAACATACCTTTTTAAAAAATCCTTGGGGCATTTTGGATGGGTTTGAGGTTAGAAGTGGATCATTATACACATACACTCAGGTACTCAAGTTCCCTTTTAGTTCTTAGGCAAAGATATAGAAACTCCCTGCTGAAGTGGGATGGCAGGAACAGAACAGTTTGTCTTGGAGTGGTGTTTCCCCAGCTCCTCGGTTCTCTGATGGAGGCACAGTGGTTGGTGTAACTTGGAGTTTGCTATGATCCTGCCAGAATTGAGAAAACTTGAATTCTTGCTACATCATTACTCTTTTATGCTCGGGGTTTACCTCATCTTTCCAAGATAACTTGTGCTATGCACTTCGCTTGAAGGAATTTTTCACATGCAGTGTCCCTCCAGGTACTGTATAGGTCATAAGTCTTCTCTCTTCTTGGCTTTTAGGTCATGCTGTTCCTGCAGGATCCCATGTGCGGCTGAATCTCCAGACTGGGGCAAGAGAAGTGAAACTCCAAGATGAGGACAAGCTTCGAAATAATTTGAAAGGGTTGAAAAAAGGCAAAAGGTATAGTGTCAACCCTAGGGACTGGGAGACTGACAGCATTGACCCTGTAATACTGAGAGTAATGACAATGTATTGTTTCTTACCCAAATACACATGGCTTTAAATTTTTTGAAATTTAATAGCTTAGAATTTGTGATAAATCTGTCAGGGTTTTATGGATGTTTACTTCTATGGTCTTTGGAAAGAAATAGTTTGCAAAGCAAGTTGATACTTTAAAAAAGGCTGTAGGGGGAATGCTTAACCTGCTTTAAAAATGAAGCCATTTTTCCCAGTACTTTAAGGGTACCCATTTGAATCTCAACAATTAATGCACTGATTACAGATGAGTCATCTATTCATTAAAACAGGCCTGTTAGGCCTTCTGCTTTGCAGTAATACTTCCTTGGTGAACAATAAAATTGCATTTTAAAGTCTTTAATTCAGACCAACTTTTCCTCTTGTTAGTCTGTATTAAAACAGGCTTTCAAAAGTTCTCCAATGGTAAGAGTTGCCTTATTTTTTAATAATCAGTTTAGATTATTTGCTTTTGGGCAATTCGTAGTCTCTATTTTTCTGTTTTTTGCCTTGAATTACCAAGTTTTTTTGCTTGCTATTTCCTGTGTAAGGGAGAAGGAGGTTGAGGCATGGGGTTGCAGGGGCTGCTGGAATTGTGCAGTTTGAAAGGTCCGTATAAATACCAGCCATGAAGTGTCTAATACAAGGACCAGCAAATTATGGCCTGAAGCAAAATATTGGGACTACTGCCTTTTTTTGTATGACCCAGAAGCTAGGTTGTTGTTAACATTTTTTAATGGTTGAAAAAAATTGAAGAAGAAAAATATTTCATGACTGAAAATTATTTGAAATTCAGATTCTGGTGTCCATAAATAAAGTTTTATTGGAACATAGCCATGCTCACTCATTTAGGTATTGTCTATGGCTGATTTCTTGCTACACTGACAGAGTTGAGTAGTTAGGAAAATCACCCCATAAGGCCTACAAAGCCTAAAATATTATCTGATTATTACAAATAGTTTGCTGTCCCTGTTCTAATACGAGCATATCTCGTTTTATTGTGCTTCACTTTGTTGCAGTTCACAGATACTGCGTTTTTCACAAATTGAAGATTTGTGGTAACCCTGTGTCGAGCAAGTCTATTGCTACCATTTTTCCAACAGCATTTGCTCACTTCATGTCTCTGTGTCACGTTTTGGTAATTTTCACAATATTTCAAACTTTTTCATTAATATTTGTTATGGTGATCCTGTGATTAGTTCTTTGATGAATAGATCTTTGATGTTACTATTGTAATTGGTTTTTTGGTTTGTATTGGTTTTTGTCATGTATCTTTTTTTTTTTTTTTGCGGTACGTGGGCCTCTCATTGTTGTGGCCTCTCCTGTTGCGGAGCACGGGCTCCGGACGCACAGGCTCAGCGGCCATGGCTCACGGGCTTAGCCGCTCCGCAGCATGCGGGATCTTCCCAGACCCGGGCACGAACCCGCGTCCCCCGCATTGGCAGGCGGACTCTCAACCACTGCACCACCAGGGAAGCCCTGTCATGTATCTTTTAATTAAGGTACCTACTTTTTTTTAGACGTAATGCTGTTGCACACTTAATAGACTAAGTATAGTGTAAACATAACTTATGTGCACTGGGAAGCCAAAAAATTTATGTGACTCGCTTTATTGCAATATTCACTTTATTGCGATGGTTTGGAACAGTGACCTCAATATCTCTGAGATATGCCTATTTATGTAAGTATTGGGAATCAATCATGGATTACTGAGTGGGGTTAGTGTTACTCAGTCCTTGGATTTTTATTATTTTAACAATATTTTGCAGTTAGATATGAGGCAGAAAGTTACCTTAGAGACCCAATTTTTACCTGAGTCTTTTCTTTTATATACCTGGCAAAAGGTCATCCATCCTGTCCATGTGGCACTCACAAGCCCACAAAGTAGCTTATTCAGATTTGGGCATTTTTCACTGTTGGAAAATTCAACTTTATATTATGATAGATAAGGAGCTATTTGTCATCCTTATAGTCACTCCAAAGTGGGAAGGATCTTTACTTTCCCCCATCTCTCCATATAGGCCTGAACCTGGATTAACCCAGGTTATATGATGATTATTTTCTCAGAACCATCGAAGAAAGAATCAAATCTCGTTGTTGTAACCCCTGTCAACCTCCCTCCATCCCTAGCATGCTTATACATACATTTTTCAGTGTCTCAAAGTACTTAGAAAGTCTTTTCTCACATCTAAGTCAAGTCTTATTTTCTGAATAAGAAGACTATTTTTTCCTGGTTTAAGACTATTTTTTCCTGGTTTAGGAACTTGATGAATTTGGAGCTTTTTATTTGTTGGTTTTAATACTATGGGAAGTGATTTCTCCAATACCTGACCATAGATCATCAGTAGGAGCACTTATCGCTTTGTCTGTTGCTCCTGTCTTTTTATACTAGAAAGCAGAGCCATCCATGTGGTCTGTAGTAGAGACATCATAAGAGAAGAATATTCGTCCCTACTCCTGCCTCTTTGCTTTTCTCCTTTGGAACGTTTCTGAGGGCTCTGCCCTGGAATAGCCTCCAGGATATGCTGGACATGTCTTCTTCCTTCTCAGCATTTATAGCCAGCAGCAAACCTGTCTGAACAGAAGCCCAAAGGCGTTGACAAGGTGGTGTGGGTGTTCAGTGCTGTGAGCTCAGTGAGTCTCTGATTGCCTTTGGTGGTGACTTCCTTCTCATGGAGTGGACTTCATCCTGTGCTCCTTTAATTCCACTTTACAGTGTCTTCCTGCCTCTTTAGTTCTGGAATGGGAACATAGGCCAAAGGGCAGGGCTAATTTTCAAAATTGTTATAATATTTTGCTTATTGACTTAATTCTGTTTTGGGGAACAAGATCCACAGCTTTCCATCAGATTGTCAAAGAAGTTGGTGATCCCACAAAGTTAAGAACCACTGGCTAGGACTTCCCTGGTGGCTCAGTGGTTAAGAATCTGCCTGCCAGTGCAGGGGACACGGGTTCGAGCCCTGGTCCGGGAAGATCCCACATGCCGCGGAGCAACTAAGCCCGTGTGCCACAACTACGGAGCCTGTGCTCTAGAGCCCGCGAGCCACAACTACTGAGCCCGAGTGCCACAACTACTGAAGCCCACGCGCCTAAAGCCCGTGCTCTGCAACAAGAGAAGCCACCCAATGAGAAGCCTGCAAACCGCAACAAAGAGTAGCCCCTGCTTGCAGCAACTAGAGAAAGCCCGCACGCAGCAACAAATACCTAAGGCAGCCAAAAATAAAAATAAGTAAATTAAAAAAAAAAAGAACCACTGGCTAGAGAGAGATGGGAATAGTCCATTCAGCCTAATCCATGGCAGCTTCTCCATTAGAGCTGCTGGATGTGTGACTGGCCACACTGCTACCTAGAGCTACAGTTCCTGTGGGTTCTAAAGCCTGGGAGAGGTTTCCTGACTCTGACTTGTCCCAGAAGATTCTCTTGGCACTACCTGAGTTCAGTGTATAGTTGGCTCTCAGCAGGTTTTCCTCTTCCTCTTTGTGTGTTAGGTATTGCCGTCTCCACTGGTTTTAGTCTGTATCCCTGTCAATCTCTCCATAGTACATCTCTATTTTTGCCTTGGAACAACCAGATTTTTGAGTCATCCTCTTATGTTTAGAGGGATAAGGGACAAACTGCATCCAAGTTGTTTCATTTTGGGTTGAGCATTTACCACGGTATAATATGGTAAGTAGTTAAGGGAGTGGGCCAAGGACAGGACCATTTACTTACTCCATTCATTCATTTCACAAAAGACCTATTGAGTGCCTATGTGCCAGGCACTGGGGATACAGTAGTAAACAAAACAGGCAAGATGCTAGCTTTATTGAGGTTGGCAGGCAGGAAAAGAGAGAAATAAGTATGCAAGTAAGGTAATTACAGATTATAATAAATACTAGGGAAGAAATAAGGTGATAAGTCCCTGAGGGAGGTAACTGTAGATAGGATGGTTTGAGAAGACCTTCTCAAAGAGATGTTTGAACTGAGACCTGAAGTATGAGGGGCATTTAGTCATGCAGAGGGTTAGTTTTATAGGTTTATGGTTAGAGCATTTCAGGCAGAAGAAACAAGAAGATTTTCTGGCTTTGTTAAGGAAAGGGCTTTGTCAAGTTCAAGAAACAGGAAAATGATCAGGTTGACTAGAGGGTAGGAGAAGGAAGAAGACTAATATGAGATGAGATTGGGAAGCTATGAGGGGGCTAGATCATGTGGAATTTTGAGGAGCATGTTAAATGTTCTTCATTTAAGTAGAATTGTAATGGAAAGCCATTGGAGGATTTGGGGTGGGAGCGTCATTTAATGCAATGTAGTTTAGCAAGATCATTCTAGTTGCTATGTATATGGAGGATAGATTGAAGGTGGACAAAAAAAGATGCACAGAGACGATTAGAATGTCATTTAAGTGGATCAGGCAAAACATAATGGTGGCTTAGTCTATGGTGTGTGAAGGAGAGTGGATGAATTGGAGATTTAATTTGGAGGTAGCAGCAATAGGACTTGCTTACGACTTAGATGTAGGGGTTGGAAAAAGGGTAGGGTTAGGGGTTCAGGGTAAAGCCTCATTTGGGATTTGCACAACTAGGTACTTGAAGGTACTATTTATTGAACTAGAAAAGATTGAGAGAGGGACAGTTTTATGGGGAGAACTATCAAGACCTATGTTTTAGATGTAATAAGTTTGGGGTGGCCATTAAATATCCGAGATCCAAGATATATCAGTAGTTGTACAGGAGTCTGGCTGGTACTCAGAGAAGAGATTTGGGTCAAAGATGTAAATTTGGGCATCACTGCCTGATAGATATTTTAAAATATTTAGGTGAGAGGGTAGAGATAGAGAAGAAAAGATTGTCCAGGATTGAACTCTGAGGTGTTCCAGCATATAGGATTTAGGTAGGAGATAAGGAACCAACAAGAAGAGACAGAGAAGGAGTAAGGAAGAGGAAGAACCCAGAGAGTGTGGCAACAAGAAGCCGGGAAAGGAGAGTGTTTCAAGGAGGGAGGGGTGAACTGTGTAAATGCTGCTGAGTGGTTGAGGAACATGGCACTAGTGAAGAGTCCATTGGATTTGACCATCAGTTACTGGGAATTTTGATGAGAAGTTTTAGTGGGGTTGTGGGAATAAAATCCAGGTTAATGCATATGGCAACGTAAATAGCATTCAAGGAGGTGTGGATAGTGAATGAAGACAATGTGTTCATAAAGTTTTACTTAATCTGAACAGGAGCAGGGAAATGGCATGATAATTAGAGACTGTGGAGTCAAAGGAGTGTTGGTATGCTGATGGGAATAATCCAATCAAAGGAAAAATTGATGATGCAGGCAGGTGGGAGTGGTATAATTATGGGAGTTAAAGCTTTTGAAAAGGCAAGTGGGATCTCTAGCCTAAGTTCAGCAGGGGCAGGGACACTGTCATCCATTCCAATAGTAGAGAAAGCAGAAAATACAGATTTAGGTGCAGGTGGTGTATAGAGTGGATGATGGAAAGGTGAGGGAGTTCTTGATAACATCTGTTTTTCTCAGTGAAGAATAAAGTGAGAATAGCAGCTGAGGATAGTTGTATGTGTGCCTGTGCATGTGCACACACTCATGTGTACCCACACATGTGCACACTTCTGTGTGTGCAGTTGGGGCTGAGAGTGGGTGATGATGGATAGCCTGAAGAATGGGACTTTAGGCAGTAAACAGATATACAGACATGACGGGATTAATCCTGACCAAGTATTGGAGGAAGGAGGAGATAATCTGCTCAAGTTATAGCCCTAAATACGTAACTCCCTCCTAGGGGTAAGGGTCAGGGCAGTGGCATCCTCTTGCAGCTGGCAGTGGGTGATTCTCTGACAGGAAAGGGGTTCTCTTTCCTACCTTGTAGGGTTGTGGTAATGATTTGAATGAAATATTACTTCTAAAGGGTTAACATAGTGCCTGACACATGGATAAGTGGTCTGTAAGTGGGAGTGATTAGCTATTATTAATTAGTTTAGGAGGACTGGGGTTTAAAGAAGTCAAGTGTTTTTCTGAGGGCCCTAAGGGGTCTCTAGGATGAATCAAAGACTGAGTGAGTACCTCTCATGAGACCTGAGGCTGGCTAGGATCTTGGACCATGAGACTGATGTACTCATCTCGCCTGGAACAGAGAGTAGTCCAGTAGCCCCTTCCTCCCCAGCCTCTGATATATCTCCAGGGATATCTGGATTCCTCCCTCCCCCTGCCCTGCCAGCTGGACAGTCTTGTCATGCACAGCTCACTTTCTACGCTTCCCTTAGTCTGTATGTACCACTCTTTTTCTTACCTCTGTTAACTGAACTGAAGTGAGTGCTGGTGGCAAAACCTGCCTTCCACCCCCTCACCCCATGAATACCTTCTCTGCAGTCAAGATGAATTGTTGTGGCTTGGATCAGCTCCAGGGCTCTTTGTGAGGATACCACTCTAGTCTCTGCCAGGTTCCTGACATTATGTCCACATTGGTTCCTTTCTTCCCTGTCCTTGGAGGCTGGCTATGGAAGGTGGCTGGCCTCGATTTTAGTTCTCAGTATCTCAAACTCATTCCTTTGTCAGGTTGACTCATACCTCCTGCATGTACTCTGTGCTCAGGGGTTGGTCTTAAGGGTATGAATTTATCCAACCTGTTTTTGTAAAGATAGACTGAGCCGTCAAATCAGGTCAGGCACACACTTGGGGGGCTCAGGTCCCTGTTGGTCTCTTTCCTAGAAGAATATAAATAGGGTATATGTTATTTCCTCTGTCTGTGCCCAGCATCCTCCAGGAGGTCTTACTCTGGCACGTACTGAGAGAGCAGCATCGCACAGTCATTCTAGACTTGTTCTGCCCAAGTAGCTGGTTGAGAGCTCTCTGTCCATGGTGGGCTTCTGTCTGCCTTATGCCATTTTCTCCTCTTTCATGAAGTGACTCCATCTTCAGCTCTTTCCTCCTCTAGCTTCAAGGTGAGATCACCCTGTTAGACTTCTGGTTGACCCACGGCAAAGTTAGGATAGTGTGCTCTGAGTTAGAGCTGGCCTGGATTAGCTGGCTTTGGAGTGCCAGCCACCCAGAGGGGTTTTCTTTCTTGGGAAAGATGGTGCCCCCCTTGTGACTCTCAACTTCTCTTTGGACAGGCTGGACATCAACACCAATACCTATACATCTCAGGACCTCAAGAGCGCACTGGCAAAATTCAAGGAGGGGGCAGATATGGAGAGTTCAAAGGAAGACAAGGTTTGTGATGTTGTTTATAGTGAGTTCATGTCATCCTGCAGAATGGCCTTGAAGGGAATCACTGTCTCCTGAAGCTTTAGCAGTGAACATGGGATAATAATAACAATAATATTATAAAATAATTTAAAGAGCCAAGTAAGTTAATGCCAAATAAGTAACCCTTTACAGACTCTTAAAAAAAACGCTGGGAACTTTTCTGTCATCGTTTACATTAGAATCCAACTTCCCATTACATATTTGGGAAAACTGAAGCACAAAGCAGAGAGAGCCATACTCTGCATTACCACAGACATCAGTGAGGGGAATAGAGATTAAAACCCAGATCTCTTCACTTATACTTGGATTAGGCACAAGTTTAAAGGACAGAGGACCTAGACCAGGAAGGAAGGGGCCCAAGTCCTTTGAACATATAGCAAACCTTTTCCAGACCTCAAATTCCTTAAATGTACAACAGATGGCTGAGGTTTCCTCCAGCTCTAAATTTGTTTATAAGCTAAGGGACTGAAAAGGAGAAAGAGGCAGAATTGTAGCCCCTTGGTTACGCCTCTAATGTCTGGGATGGCTCATGGATCCCGACCTATCAGAATGAAGTCTTATTCTTAGATGGATCATGAGCTCATGTGATAGCCAGAGAATGTTGCAAATCAGTTTTTACATTTCCGCTTGAGTCCTGTCCTTGAAAGAACCTCCTCCAATGTCTGCCTTGCAGACCTTTCTAAGTTCTCCCTCCCCCTTCTCCTCTTCACAAGCCCCTTTGCTTTGTATTATATTTCTCTGCCCTCACCCCAGAATTCTGGCAGTATCTTGGAAAGGCAACACCAGGTTCTTGACAGCCTGTGTGTTAGTGGAGGAAGCTTTAGGTCCCTCAGATCCTTCAGAGCTAAGTATTTCTGAGACAGATGGACTGTGTGTGTGTGTGTGTGTGTGTGTGTGTGTTGGAGAGGACCTCAGGAGGAGGTGTTAATATGCAGGCCAAGTCTCCATGTCTTTACTCATCTTACCAAAGTCTCATCTCCCAACGTGGAGAGTGTATGTGGTATGAGAAGGTGAGTAGCAGGATGGCAGCAATTGTGGTAAAGGAAGGTGATGCATAAAATTATATCCCACTGCAGGTGTATTAACTGTGTGGGTGGAGAGGTGTGAGGAAAAGCAAATCCCCTACCTGCTGAAGGTGAGGCCAGCAGAGGAGAGCAGTGCATGCTTAGGTGCCTGGAGCAGAGATTGGTATTCCTGTGACCAGGGGTTGGGTTCATTCCCACTCATTCTCTCACCATGAGCTCCACATGGAGCAGATGGGAACATAAAAGTTGGCCCCTGTTCCATGTTTTCTCTGTGGGTGGAAGACCCACTGCACCCCTGTCTCTTCTCTTTGCTCTCTTTAATGACATTCTTACCCCTAATTCAGTTAGTGTAGAAAAGTATGAATATTATGAAAATATTTTTTAATGTAAAAGCAAGAGATTATTTAAGTTTTCAGTTGCTGTTTTTTTTGCTATTAAAAATAATTCTTTCCCTGTGCAAGGGGAGATCCCAATAATGGTAGCCAAATATGACACTCCTGTACCAGCTGATTTGAGTCAGCTGCCACTTCTGACTTATGGCTGCCACACTGTTTCTTTACTTCTGTGGCACTTAGGTTGTTAGCTCCTTCACTGAGGTGCTGGGTCCTAGGTTCTTTTTCTCATTTTCATTTGTATCCTTCCTGGACTGACTCAGCTCCCTGCCAATGCATTGGGACTGGCAAATAAATTAACTTGAAGTAGGTTGGGGAGTTTCTTACATGTCTCAAGCTCCTGGCTGCAGATACCATAATACTTTTTGTTTATCAATCTTTAAACAAAATCTTTGCATGGTGACTTGCAAGTACAGGATGTACTTTTACTATTTATAAAGACAATACTGTGAGATATTGTATCATATCTCAACCAATTGAGTTAATTTTTTTTACCTTATTTTTTTGGGAGAAGGGCATCAATTCCATTATAACCATTGGTAACTTATTAGATTTAAGTGAATCAGTCCTTCCCAGAGTCCCTTGCTTTTTTTTTTTTTTTTTTTTTTTGTACGTGGGCCTCTCACTGTTGTGGCCTCTCCCGTTGTGGAGCACAGGCTCAGCGGCCATGGCTCACGGGCCCAGCCACTCCGCAGCATGTGGGATCTTCCCGGACCGGGGCACGAACCTGTGTCCCTTGCATCGGCAGGCGGACTCTCAATCACTGCGCCACCAGCAAAGCCCCCAGAGTCCCTTGTTTTGTGGAAAATCTCTGTCTTACCCAACACATTTGGGCCATTGTTTTTGAACCTGATCTCTTTATCCCCCTACTATCATACAAATTGCTTGATGCTTTATGTTTTATCACATCAGCTGTTATTTACCTATATCCTTTAAATTGCTCCATTAAAAAATATGGTCTTCTTTTTAAAAAATATTTATTTATTTATTTAATTTATTTTTGGCTGCATTGGGTCTTAGTTGTGGCACGAGGGATCTTCACTGCGGCCTGTGGGATCTTTTGTTGTGGCGCACGGGCTCTTCATTGTGGTACGTGGGTTTCTCTCTTTCTGGTTGTGGTGTGTGGGTTTTTTCTCTCTAGTTGAGGCGCGTGGGCTTAGTTGCCCCGCGGCATGTTGGATCTTAGTTCCCCGACCAGGGATCGAACCCGCGTCCCCTGCATTGGAAGGCAGATTCTTTACCACTGGAACACCAGGAGGTCCCCCAAATATGGCCTTCTTAAACTTTTGATTCTGGACAAGATAAAATAGACTCATTTCTCCCTATTCTTCCTGCTCAGGACAACTAAAAATCCTGGACATAATACTAAAAGCAAATATAAGAAGACTTTAAAGGTGAGAAGAAGAAGGTGGATTAGATAGGGACCTTGGAATTTCAGGGATGACATGGCAGTGAGTTCCTTGGCTTTCTTTTTGCCCTCTCTGTATCCCAGAATGGGCACTGGAGAAGCCCGTATCTTGGAAATAGCAACAGGTACAGATAGAGAAAAGGCCCTAAGAAAGGCCTGCTCTTCATAAGATAGAACTAGGAAAAGGGCAGCCTAATAGAACAAAAAACTTTTTGACAATACTTATTCTGCTTTAGCCAAAGACCTCCGTTAGTGCCAGTGGGAGTTGAATGGGGAACTTGTATTTCCACCTCCCATTTGGTGTAATATAGCAAAGCTGTACTCTCTTTCCTCCACCAGAGTGGTATCAGCAGAAGCTGAGTGGGGAGCCTGAACTTGCACCCCCTCTGGTGGCAATAGATGGTGTGAGGCAGTGCTCTTCTACCTCAATCAAGGTGGTGTCAGGGAGAATTGAGCAGAGAGCCTGAATTTCTACTCTCTGCCCGGTGGTAGAAGACTATTCTCTGCTTCTCCCACTGCTGTAGTACCAGCAGAGACCAAGTGTGGAGCCTGGTTTTCACCCTTCACATGCGTGTAGCAGGCTGCTTTTTCTGTTGGGGTGGTGTCAGCAGAGGCTAAGAAGGAAACCTGAATGTCTGTCCCCTCCCTGGCAGCACCAAGGTAGTTTTTCACTTCTCTTAGCTTCATCGATGCCAGAGGGCTGGTGAATGGAGAGTCTGTACTTCTACCCTCCATCTGGTGGGAACAAGGCAGCGTAAGTCAGCATTCGGCTTTCTACTCCGGGGCAGTGTTAATGGGGATAAGTGAGGAGCCCGAACTTCTACCCTCAGATCAGCAGTGATGAGGCAGTGCTTCAGTTACCCTGCCAAGGTGATGTCAGTAGAGGCCAAGGAAGGGCTTCCATTCCCAATGCTGAGTGTGCAGCAGTGGCAGGTGATGCTCTTCCTTCTCCTAACAAGAAGAGTGGTGGTAGGGTTTTGGAGGGAAGGGAGATGGAGAAAGGAATTTTGCATATGAAGTTCTGGGAATGCTCCCTAGTAACCCACAAAAGAAACTGACCAGAATTAACACAGCAGATTTGAGAATGGAACTAGAATACTGCCCATGTTTTTAGATTAGCTCTAGGTAGCACACACAGGAAGCAGACCAAAATAACACTGCAAATTCTGTGAAAACTAAATTGTCTTGGGGTCACAACTGTACAAGACCAGAACCAACATATTAAACCTAAACTGTGTGACTGCCTACTGTAAAGGAAGTTTCAGTGGAATTCAGAGTCTTATAACTTAATACTCAAAATGCCTAGTATACCAAAAATCACTCATCATACCAAGAACCAGGAAAATCAAAACTTGAATTAGGAAAGACAATTAACCAATGCCAACAGTGAGATGACCCAGGAGTTGGTATTATCAAACAAGAATTTTAAAGCAGTTATCATAAAAATGCTTCAAGCAGTTATGTACACTCTTGAGACAAATGATAATCTCAGCAGAGAAATAGAAGACATAAGAACAGCATAGAATTTTAGAACTGAAAAATACAACTGAAAATTAGAAAAATAATCACTGGATAGGCTTACTAGTAGAATAGAGATGAGAAAGAAAAGAATCAGTGAACTTAAAGACAGATAAAAAGTCATCTAAGTAACAGAAAACAGATTGAAAAAAAAATGAACAGAGACTTAAGGACCTGTAGGATTATAACAGAAAATCTAAGATTTGTGTCACAGAGTCTCAGAAGGAGAGGAGAAAGAATATTGGGCTGAGAAAATAATCAAAGAAATAAAGATGGAAAACTCCCCCAATTGGCGAAAGATATAAACCCACAGATTCATGAAGCTGAGTGAATTCTAAATAGGATAAATTCAAAGAAATCAATACCATGACACATCACAGTCAACCTTCTGAAAACTAAAGACAGAAAAAAAATCTGGAAAGTAGCAAGACAGAAACCACATACTATCAATAGGGAATAATGATTGAATGACAGCATCTTTTTCATCTGAAATCACAAGGCCAAAAATATGTGGCATATTTTTCAAGTGCTGAAAAAAACAAATTGTTCACTCAGAATTCTGTAGCCAATGAAAATCTCCTTCAGGAGTGTCAGGGAGAAAATCAAGACACTCTCACACAAAAGAAAATTAAAAGAATTTATCACCAGCAGACCTACCTAAAAGAATGACTAAAGAATATTTTTCAAAGAGAAAGGAAATAATAACAGAAGAAAACATGGACCATTGGGAAGAAAGAACAGTGAAGTGAATAAAAATAAAGGAGACTATAATAGACTATCCTTCTCTTGAAGTTTTAAAATTATTTTGATAGTTGTAGCAAAAATTATGACATCATCTGTAATTCCATGTGTGTTTAGTAATATATGTTCAACTACCAGAGTTACCACTTTTTGTTTCTTTGCTGCGCTTTCAACTTTGTTGATCAGTTCTCTCTTTTGATTATCCATTTTTATGAAATGTTACATGGGTTTGTCCTTGGGGTATGAGGAAGCCATATAACCACACACTTGACATCTGTGTGTGAACTGCATAATGGATGCACAGTGATAGTTCACTGTCAGATTTTGAAATAAATGTGATCAGCCACTGTTCATGATTGGCATTTATGTTATTTACATAGTGATTTATGGACTGAAGAGCTAGCAGCAAAGTTGGTACTTAATGCAATTAAAGTTAAGTATATTGATGGCAACTGAAGTTTGAGTCATGTTGGGAGACTAGTATTATTTAAACTGCGGTTGAAATTGGTGCATATCAGATCTGTACAAAGCAAGGACTGTCTATCTGATAAAAGACTTGCATCTATCTAGAACATATAAAGAACCCTCAAAACTTAACAGTAAAAACCAACAAACAATTTGAAAATGGGAAGAGGACATGAACAAACATTTCACCAAAGAGGATATGTAGATGGCAAATAAGCACATGAAAAAATGTTTAATGTTATTAGATGTTAGAGATATGCAAATTAAATTCACCATGAAATATCACTATACATCTATTACTATTTAGTGATAATACTATCTATTAGATAGATAGTAATAGATAGCAGTATCTATTACTATTAAATGATGATACTAAATACTAGTGAGGATGTGGAGAAACTGGATCTTTCATACATTGTTAGTGGGAATATAAAATGGTTCAGCTACTCTGGAAAATAGTTGGGCTCTTTCTTATAAAACCAAACATATGCTTATCATTATGACCCAGCAATTGCACTCTTGGGCACTTATCCCAGAGAAATAAGAACTTAAGTTTATTTTTTAAATTTTATTTTATTTTTGGCTGTGTTGGATCTTCATTGCTGTGTGAGGGCTTTCACTAGTTGTGGCAAGCGGGGCTACTGTTTGTTGCGGTGCGCAGGCTTCTCACTGTCATGGCTTCTCTTGTTGCAGAGCACGGGCTCTAGGTGCGTGGGATTCAGTAATTGTGGCACGCGGGCTCAGTAGTTGTGGCTCACGGGCTGTAGAGCGCAGGCTCAGTAGTTGTGGCACAAGGGCTTAGTTGCTCTGCAGCATGTAGGACGTTCCTGGGCCAGGGATCGAACCCATGTACCCTGCATTGGCAGGCAGATTCTTAACCACTGCGCCACCAGGGAAGCCCCCAAATTTATTTTTTTAAAAAGCTTTATACAAATGTTCATGCGGTTTTATTCATAATACTCCAAACCTGGAAACAAACATTCTTCAACAGGTGAATGTTTAAACAAACTGTACATCTATACAGTGGAATACTACTCAGCATTAAAAAGAAACAAACCATTGATATTTACAGTAACTTGGATAGATCTCAAGTGCCTTAAGTTTAGTAAAAGGGCCAATCTCAAAAAATTACAGACTGTGTAACTGTCTGTATAGCTTTCACCAAATGCTAGAATTATAGTTATGGAGAACAAGTTAGTGGTTGCCAGGGCATAGGGACAGGAGGCAAGGGATGAGAGGATGAGGTGCAACTATAGAGGACTACGGTGGAGTTGTTTGATGGTGATGGAACAGTTCTGTAACTTGATTGTTCTGTTATGAATCTGTATATTAGATAAAATTGTGGAGAATGATGCACACACGTACATGCAAATGTGTACATGTAAAAGCTGGTGAAATCTGAATAAGGCTTGTGGTCTAGTTAATAGTATTGTACCTATGTCACTTTCTTGGTTTTGACATTGTGCTGTTATTGCATAAGATGTTACCATCGGAGGAAGCTGAATGAAGGCTATATAGTACTCTGTGTATTATTTTTGTAATTTCCTTTGAGTTTATAATTACTGCAAAATTTAAAGTTTTGTTTTGTTAAAGGCCTTCCGAAGGGCCAGGCATGCATCATTTTTGTGAGGCAGAGGTGACTAGTTTCTTATCCTGCTCACTTGTCTGTCATCCCACAGCTCTAGGCAGTGACTCAGCTTTCCTAGACCTCTTTGCCTGGCCTTTGGCAGCCACCCAGAGTCCTCTAGCTGGGTGTAAGGAGAGCATTTCATTGTTTAGCCTAAAGGAGAATATGGCATCGCATAGGTGTGATTGCTCTGCTAGGAACTTGGTTTTTTTTTTAAGAGAGACTGATTCATTTCTTTGGTTGGTGTTTCTATGGAGTCCTTGTAACTGGAGAGAAAACCCACAAGTAATAGATGAGCAATTTGGAGCTGACAGCTGCTCATCATCCTGCCTTTTATAAATATTCGGGCCTTTTAATTATTCTTGGAAGATAGAGACATAAGCCACTATGACCTTTCAGACTCTCTTTATAAGCACTATCCTCTAAAATTGGGAAGAAAACAGAAAGTATCACATGTATAAAATATCTAATTAAAGCCTCTTATTCACCTCCAACATAACTTCATTTTAAAATCTTTATATGTGTGGGGGTTGGGGAGGGACTGAGCAAAAATTGTTTGAGACTTGATTATAGTACATACAGTAATTTAGCTACTTCAAAAGTTGAACAAATTGTACACCTGTAGTTAGATTGACAGTAATGACAGAGATTTAATTTTCATCAGCAAATTGCTCCCACTCTGACAGCTCTTTACCCACAGTTTCCTCCATCCGGGTTTCCCTAAAATGTTGCTGGATGGGGCAGGGGCAAAGCAAAGATATCCTATGATTGTAGAAGAAAGAGAACCAAGGTGTGGATTATTCCGTCTTAGACCTCAGCTTTCCCGCGTGAGGTTAGGGGTTGGAGAGTGAGCTTGCATTGCTTCCCCTGACCTCAGTGATTACAAAAAGAAGACTTGACATTCTTCCGAACATTGGAAGGCATACTGAGTTAGGTGAACCTTGGAAAATCTTGAGTGTGTTCTTGGGGCAGAGGGCTACATGGGTAGACTCTGAGGGCTCTCTATTCTCTGGGCATCTTGGAAAGTATCAGGACTTTTGATAGTACAGATTAAAGAAGATTGCCTCGTAGAGCAGCAGTTCTTTGAGGATGGGCATCCATGGTAGACCACAGGAGTCTTGGGGAGATGTCTTCAACTGAGGATTAACCATCTCTTTGCTACTCTCCTTAGGCAAGGCAGGCCAAAGTTAAACGGCTGTTCCGTCCCATTGAGGAGCTGAAGAAGGACTTTGAGGAGCTGAATGTTGTCATTGAGACTGACATGCAGATTATGGTACGACTGATCAACAAGTTCAATAGTTCCAACTCCAGCCTGGAAGAGAAGATTGCGGCACTCTTTGATCTTGAATATTATGTCCATCAGGTATTATATTTCATTGACTGTCAGTCTGACTTTTAACAGCTCCAAAAAATAACACCCCCTGCCCAAGGCCCTACGAAAATATTGTCACCATCTTTCCTTCTCTCTCAAGGTGTACAGCATTTTGTAAAAAAATATTTATTTATTATTATTTTTTTTTTGGCTGCGTGGGGTCTTCGTTGCTGCGCGCGGGCTTTGTCTGGTTGTGGTGAGCGGAGGCTACTCTTCGTTGCGGTGTGCGGGCTTCTCATTGCAGTGGCTTCTCTTATTGCGGAGCATGGGCTCTAGGTGCACGGGTTTCAGCAGTTGTGGCTCGCGGGCTCTAGAGCGCAGGCTCAGTAGTTGGGGCGCCTGGGCCTAGTTACTCTGCAGCATGTGGGATCTTTCTGGACCAGGACTCGAACCCATGTTCCCTGCATTAGCAGGCAGATTCTTAACCACTGCACCACCAGGGAAGCCTGGTATATAGCATTTTTAATCTAGGCCAATATCTGTTGTAGTAAGATATCTTCTTACAGACCAGAGGCAAGCTCTTTTTCATTTGGAGTGTTACTTCATTTAATTTTTCAACACTGAGGATACAGCAGAGGTAAAATAGATGTGGTACTTGTTCCATGTAGCTTATAGTCTGGAAGTGAGAGTGATTAAATAATGAACAATTGAACAATGAAAAAATTAACAATTTAATAATGAGATAATTTAAGACTGCGATAAGGGCTCCAGAGGGTAATGTGTGAATATATAACAGGGGAACTTAGCCTAGTTGGGGAAGGCTTCTCTGAAGTAGTGACATTTAGGCTGAGCATTAAAGGATGATTAGGGGTTAACTAGGCAAAGAGGGGAGATTGGAACTGGGGGTGACAAACTATGGCCCACTTTTGTGAACAAAGTTTTATTGGAACACAGTCACATCTATTTGTTTATGTGTTGTTTTATTGCTTTTGACTGTTTTACTGCTACAGTGGCAGTGAGCCACATGGCTCACAAAGCCAAAAATGTTTACTTTCAGGCCCTTCAGGAAAAGTTTGCCCCATTGTATTAGAGCATTAGAGGCAGAGGAAACAGCATGTGCAAAAATTCTGAGTCAGAGAAGAACTTGGTGAGATTGGGGACCTGGAAAAGACTGGAGTGACTGGAGCACAGAGACCAGTGGGTGGGGTGGCATAGATAAAGTGGAAAGGTTACGGAGTCAGAGAGGTGAGGTTTGGAAAATCATTCTCTTCATGATTTTATCCTTGATCCTAAGAACCATTGGGGAGTTTGAAGCAGGGAAATGACTGATCAGACTTGTGCCATAATTGTAATAGTTAATGTTTATTGAGCATTATCATATACTAGGCACATATTCAAGTGCCTTATACACATTAATTCATTGACTTCCATACCTGCCTTTGGAGTACTACTGTTAATCCCATTTTATAACTGAGGCAAATAAAGCACAGGTCACATTTGTGATTGCCCAAGGTCAGCCAGTTAGTGAGTGTAGAGCTGGGATTTGCAACAAGATCTGTCTGACCCTAAACTCTGTGCTCTAAACCTTTTGCTACTCACAGGATACTGGTGCCATCTGAATGAAGCTCAGAGGAGAATAGGTGGATATAAGTGGAAGGAGCCAAGAGAGGTCATGCACTTATTGAATAAGTTAATTTATTGCACGCCTGTTAAGTTTCAGGCACTGTTCCAGTCACTTAAGATACATTTGTGAACAAAATTGGAGCTTACCTTCTAGAAGAGGCAGATAGACAACAAACATAACTAACAAGTAAATTATATATAATATGTTTGAAGGTGATAGGTACTATTCAAAAATAAAAAGTAGAGCAGGATAAGGATTGGCAGTGTTGGGAAGGAAGATTTCAGACAGGAGCAACAGCAAGTACTGAATCCTAAAGGTGGGAGCATGTCTAGTGTGTTTGGGGTACAATAATGTGGCGGGAGCTAAGAGAAGGGGGAGGGAAGTAGGTAAAACTTGGAGAGATAAGGGAAGGGAGATCATGGAGCGCCTTGTTGGCTGTGGAAAAGAATGAAATTGGACAGACACTGTTTGGAGGATGTTGAGCAGAAGAAGCATTTGATCTGACTTACTTTTAAAGGATCCCTCTGGCTGTGTGTTGAGAATTAGTCTGTAGGCCGAGTGCATGGGTAGAAGCAGGAAAACCAGATAGGAGGCTATTGCAGTAATCCAGACTAGGGGCGATGATGGCCTGGGAAGTCTGTGTAATCATAATCAAAGGCTTGTTTGAGATCTTCATCAAGACATAGATCTTCAGCATCTTCCCACGCACGACAGCGTCCTTGTTCTCTATAAACTAGACTAAAAGACATTCTTTCTTTAGGATTTTGCCAGCCTTTGTGTTGAGAGAGGATGAGTGTGTACTGTATCTGCAGGAATTATGGGGTGGCCTCTTCATCTCTCTCTGCTCATAACTCTTTCTCAGGCCTCAAATAACAGATCTGTGATCCTTTTAAAAAGAAAATGGACCTGGGTTCTCTTTCCTCTTTCCAGTCTTTCTCTCCAGGGTAAAAACCAAAAATTCCAACAGCTTTTCCATTATAGATATTTAAAGGATTAAGGATCCTAGCTCAGTCCTGCTCTGATGTTGACAGCTTTTATTTTTTCTCATCTTAACATACTTGGATGGATCTTTAGGTATCAGGCTTCAGGCTCTTTAGTTGCAGCATAAAAGGCCAAATGACCTTTTATAAGAGCTTATCTTACCTAGGGGGAGTGAGTACACAGGAGGCTAGCAGGGCCCTAACAAATTTTATTTCCCTTGCAGGTTCTTTGGTCACCCTGCAGTGTCATCTCTAGGTTGATAACCCATTCTGCTTTCATGGGTCACTGGGTGGGATTAACAGTTTCTTGGACATCACCAAACTTAGCCTGTGGTCAGTCCAAGAACCAGTTCCCGCATGGAGACCAAACTTGATCTGTTGGCAGAAGAGTCATAAGTGTTTTGGGTGATTGGTCTTTTGAGTAGAAATATGGATAAGGTGGTTTGGGCTGGTATGTCGGGCTTCCTGCAGCAGTGTTAAGTTGTGATTGCACCAGGGGATTAAAGAAGACATAGCTCGGCTTCAAGTTCCAGTTGTGATGGGGAATTAGGGTGATGTAGTACGAGCTTTGAGGAAGATAGGACTCTTCTTGCCAGGAACTTACTTAGTCCACTTCTATTCTAGACTTACTGATTGGCGGTTTTGAGGAGCCATGGGCTTCAAGGACCCAAAGTAGATCTGCCCAAGGATTCCTCACAGCCATGTTTGAATTATTAAACAAGATTTGTGAAAAGCAAAACCATGTGTGTGGAAACAGTGTGTGAGTTATTTATAAGGAACAGCCACTGTCTGCCCCATCCACCCTGGGGTGGTGTATTTGCCTTCCCTCATGTGACTCCTCAGTTAGTTACCATCATTTCTCCCTTTCTTTATTCTCTTGGTTATCTCATTGTCTTGTCAGTTTTCTGGTTCCCTTTTCCCCTCCTGAGTGTTGGCACAGTTCCCTACTGCCTCCTTCCTTATGTGCTCCCTGCTTCTACCTTGAGCTCCTTTCCACCTGTCCCACCCAATCCTGAGGGTAGCCTGGGAAAAGTTCTGGCCCCAGACCCAGGCTCTGGTCATGCCTTCTCCTGTGTGATACTGGGCAGGGTCCAGATTTTGGAGTTTGGGTGTGCAGTAGGCAGAGTGACTCTTTTCTTCCTCGTCTCCAGTGAAATAACAAACGAGAAAACATCTTGAAAAGGCTGAAGTGCTTATATAAATGTCAGCATTTATAATACCCTGGACTATCTTTGTAGTAATGAAGATAAACTGAATCTAGAATAGAACCTCTGTGACTCTGGGCTGTGTTGCTTTGCTCTGCTAGGGACTCATACCAGCCTTGATAAGTAGCCATCTCAGGCATGAAATTATAGGACTCCGAGCCAGAGTTTTATATCTAGAAAACTTGGAGGAAGGAAGATCAAAGGAGAGGTAGTGAATTCTTAGATTTTAAAATCAGAGTATGTGAGGAAGGAAGACTCAGTAAGTATTATTTGTTTATTTATTTATTATTTATTTTTTTGGCTGCGTTGGGTCTTAGTTGCAGCATGTGGGATCTTTTGTTGCAGTGCGTGGGCTTCTCTCTAGTTGTGGTGCGTGGGCTCAGTAGTTGCGGTGCACACGGGCTTAGTTGCCCCGCGGCATGTGGGATCTTAGTTCTCCAACCAGGAATCAAACCTGTGTCCCCTGCATTGGAAGGCGGATTCTTAACCACTGGACCACCAGGGAAGTCCTGTATTATTTGTGCTTATGTCAGCAAAGCACCCAGCTCTGGGTCTTCCTAGTTAGCTGGGCTATGGCCCAGTAAATCATTCCTCTTCATAAGGACATATTAGGGCAGACAAATGCCAACCCTGGCTTCGGGACCTTATGACAGAGCAGACTCCATGCTTACTTCATGGCCCTGGATTGGCCATCTCTTTAGGTTTGTGGTACAAGCGACCCATTCATTTTGTTGACACACATACACCAGATTGCCTTTTTTACTCACAGTGGAGTTTATTTCAGTAACATCTTTTTCTGATCAACTTTATTCATTGGTTTAATGATGATTTATTGAACACTTAACTATATGCTTACACTGTTGTAATCACTGGGCCTATACCAGTGGACAGAAAGACAAAAACCCCTGCTCTTGTGGTTGAGTATAAGAATGATCTTCTAAGTGGTAAAAACGGGCTAGGCCTCTCTAAAAACATAGGCAGAGTCAAATACAGCCCTTCAAACTGGATTTGTCTGTTAGAGCCATCTTCCAGTTTGGAAAGATACAGTCAGGTAGGACAGGGCTCAGGGGCATCTGGAGGAAAAAGGTGGGTAGTAGTCACATTGTTGTTGGGCTCTAGTTTCCTGAGTTTTCCTGAGGATTTGTAGAGTGGGATCAGCATGTAGGCAAGAGACAGCTTTTATAGCAACAGAGATATTTTCAAGGGAGACTGTAGCTACTGCATGGGGAAAACAGGATCCAGTGACCTTTCTGAGGAAGTTGAGTCTTGTTCCAGGATACCAGTAAAGCTTGGGGAATGAGATTCCCTATAGAATAAAAGAGACAGAGTCTGGACTTGGGGCTTTGGACCTTAAGTATAGCCTAGACCAGTGTTGTCCGAAGGAACTTTATGGGATGGTGGAAATGTTCTGCACTGTCCAATAATAGCCACTAGTGAGTAGCACAGACCTAAGCTAAAGCTTTTGAGAGAGAGACTTTTGTGCAGATTTATCTTGAGTGTCCTCAGATTCAGTCAACCTTAGACTATAAAGTGAGGAAGAGGGAAGAGAAGCGTACTATTGTTATTCTTCTCCTAGCACTTTTCCAGCCCTTTCCCTGCAACAGAGTTCCTATTACAGTCCCTGATTTCTAATTAAAAATCAGCTTTTTAAAAAGTGTCTGCTGCCTCTACTGCCCGCGTTGAGGCTGGACACCAACAGGAAGCATAGTGCCTTTTACTAGTGCTGATGACGCCAGATCTTTGTGTTAACAGCTTGTACATTACGAGTAAGCTTGTGACTCATTACGGTATTAGAATTTTCCAGGACATGTTTGGCATAAGCAATTGCTAGGTGCCATTTCTGCCAGTTCCCACGCAGATGCTCATAAATCACGTTAGGTGAATTAGGAATTCTCAAATTTAAGATTATTTAAAAATTTAGTTTTTTTTTTTTTTTACAAACCCTTTCCTAATTAGAAAGGCCACCGACACTTTTTACTTGATTTTTTAGTTTGTTCTTCAACATTCACCAAAAGAAAGGCTCTTCTTTCCTTGATGTCTGTACTGTACTAAGCAGTGCCTCTGTTGCAGATGGATAATGCACAGGACCTGCTTTCCTTCGGTGGCCTACAAGTGGTGATCAACGGGCTGAACAGCACAGAACCCCTGCTGAAGGAGTATGCTGCGTTTGTGCTGGGGGCTGCCTTTTCCAGGTGAGCAGAATGGATGGACATCCCATTGGCCAGGATCCTTTGGACGCTTCAGGTGAAGTCTAGCTTTACTCTTGGCCTGACTGGCCTGGAAGAAGGTTACATTTGAACTCATGCACATCTCTATCCACAGTTTAGTGTAATCCCATTGAAACTAGAGTAAGAATTTGATTCTGCCCTTATTCTAAGTAGATAAGAATTTTCACTCAGGTTGTCAGCATCTGTGACTCTTGGTTCCCCCTCATCTTATATGTATGGACTTTTTTTTTTTAAATTTTATTTATTTATTTTTGGCTGTGTTGGGTCTTCGTTGCTGTGTGCAGGCTTTCTCTAGTTGCGGCTAGCGGGGGCTACTCTTCGTTGCAGTGAGCAGGCTTCTCATTGCGGTGGCTTCTCTGGTTGTGGAGCACAGGCTCTAGGTGTGTGGGCTTCAGTAGTTGCGGCACACAGGCTCAGTAGTTGTGGCTCACGGGCTCTAGAGCACAGGCTCAGTAGTTGTGGCACACAGGCGTAGTTGCTCCGTGGCATGTGGGATCTTCCTGGACCAGGGATCGAACCCATGTCCCCTGCATTGGCAGGCGGATTCTCAACCACTGCTCCACCAGGGAAGCCCTGTGTGGACATTTAATAACATATTTTAGGTGACATTCTCTGTTTTATTCAAAGCCAGTTATAAGTTAGACCAACCATAGGTAGTTGAGAGGAAGGGGAATGAACTCTAAGAGCTGATCCTTTTGGCAGTAGAGCTACTCTGGTGATGAATAAATGATGAACCTGACCAAGGAGGGCCTTTTGGGGGGAAATGTGTCTTCCCCTAGTTGCCTGGAACCAATCAACATGCAGTCAGATTATCACACTCTCTGGATTGGGAGTTGTTTAAATTTCAGTTAGCCTGACTTATGCTAGAAGACTGATCAGGCAAGAGAAATGAACATCTCTAAAGAGTGGATATAGAAAGAGATTTGAACACCTCATCATTATACTCATCCTAAAAAAGTCAAGATGTCTTCAAGCTGTAGTTGGTCCATTGGAGCTATAGTTCCTTCTGTTTTTGAAAATCTGTTCCTAGGACCATTTGTTCCTCTACAACAGGAACGAGTATTCTGATTCTTGCTTTAAGGGCACGTGTGGTTCCTATTAAGTGTTGCCTCGCTTGCATGCAGGGATTGTGGTGATGAAGGAAAAAGGCTATTCTGAACATTTTTACCATTAGAATCTTTTTTTAAATTAATTTTTATTGGAATATAGTTACAATGTTGTATTAGTTTCTACTGTACAGCAAAATGAATCAGGTATACATATATATATCCCCTCATTTTTGGATTTCCTTCCTATTTAGGTCACCACAGAGCATTGAGTAGAGTTCCCTGTGCTATACAGTAGGTTCTCATTAGTTATCTATTTTATACATAGTATCAGTAGTGTATATATGTCAATCTCAATCTCCCAATTCCTCTCACCCCCCCTTTCCCTTTGTTATCCATATATTTGTTCTCTACGACTGTGTCTCTGTTTCTGCTTTGCAAATTCATCTATACCATTCTTCTAGATTCCACGTATATATGTTAATATACAATATTCGTTTTTCTCTTTCTGACTTACTTCACTCTGTATGACAGTCTCTAGGTCCATCCACGTCTGCAGATGACCCAATTTTGTTCCTTTTTATGGCTGAGTAATATTCCATTGTATATATGTACCACATCTACTTTATCCATTCCTCTGTTGATGGACAGGAATCTTTGTTTTGAAAAGATTTCCTTTGCCTTTCATCTCTGCTTATCTTTATTTAATCAGAGTATCGGTCTGATGCCCTCTCATTCTCAAAGACTTAAGCATCTTTTCTTAGTAAATTGAGGGGCAAAGCTAGGAAGGCTGGAAGAATTGTTCCATGGGGAGAGGTTGAGGGCACTGCAGGCCTTTGTTTCCCTTATTGCTTACCTGCCTCATCTTCAACCCCTGGTTGTCCTGTGGACTCCAGGGCATATCTCCCTTGCTCTGATTTACCAGAGCCAGGCAGGGATATCACTGCCTGTGCACGCACTGGAAAGGTGAAGAATATGTGAATTTGTCATTGGTAGCTGTGATTTCAGCCCTGGAAAAGTTAAGGTCCTTATCTTCATAAGGCTTTAGAGGCTTGAGAACTTACTGAGGCTCACTTTTTGTTTCTCACGCCATAAAATAATTGATTCAAACATTATTAACCTCTCCCCCAGACCCTTTTGGGTAATCTTTTCTGTAATCCCAAATACTTTCTTTCTACTTTGAATGTGAACAAATGATTCTGTGTATACTTTGCCATTGCTTCCGGAAACACATTTCATGGGGGAAACATCTTGATGTCACATCTTAGTTAAGGGGGATTAAGTGACTTGAGAAGCATGCTTTGGGCCTGCTTAGCAAGCCATAACTCATCTGGGGTCTGTGCCAGTATGTGGTGTTACTAAGACTTTTTCGTGATTGTATTAGTGTAAGACCGTGTTAACATTTATGTGGCATCACTAAAATTTAAATAGAGATAAATATAAAATATTGCAATTTAGTGTTTTGGTGGCAAGAAAACTGCTGTATTCAAAAATGTTCTAGTCAGGATTTTGATGGCTCACTGGAGGGCAGTTACAGTGACAGCATGGTATAGTGCCAGAGCTTTTGGAAGCCAACAGCAGGCTCCTGAACATCACGAAAATGTCAGTGTTTTATGCAAAGAGGAACTTGATGCAAGCTAAAAATATTTCTATGCAGAGAGGCAGGTTTCAGTGGTCTAGTCAGATATTCATTAATTATTCTTGATGTCCTAAGTATTGGTTCCGCAGCTCCCTACCTGCCCTCAGCATGCAGGTGTGCACACACATAGCATGCATGTTTGCATATGTGCACGTACAAAGTGATTGTGTGAGTTTGTTCTTTGTCAAGAGGGCATTCAAGGGGTAGTGAGCACATTGGAATCATGGAGTCTCACGGTTTGGGGATCTTGTTTAGAAGTCATTCCTTCCAGTTTTCTGCTGATGAGCAAGAATATTGCTCAGTCAGTCCAGATGTTTGACTGTTTGGGAGGACTAGGTAGACCGCTGTACCTAGAGTCAGAAAATCTAGGTTCAAGTCCAGTCTCTATCATTTCCTGGTTGTTTGCCTATGGGCAAGGGATTTTCACTTTTCTAAGCCTCACCTTTTTCATTTGTTAGCTAGAAGCAATAATAGGTTTCCTCTGCATTTCATAAGACTGAATGAATATGAAAGAACATAATATACAATAAGTCTTGTGAAAATGCTTATAAAGTACCTGTCAGTGATGTGGGGTATATCATCATGTTCATCGTGTGTCCTTTTTACTCTGAGTTTTCACTATAAGGCATTTCTTTTTCTTTTGTTTTTACAGTGCAGACCTTTGTCTTCCTCATTTTCTCTTCTATTAAGAGCTTGCATTCTACCACGTATATCTCTTGGTGTTAACCTTGCTGCTTCATGAGGGTATTTATTTGCCTACCTGGGTTAATTGCTTCATCAGGCCTCTACATACATTCTGTGGATGGAGAGATCTCTTCCGTGGTGTAAAATGTGAAGCAGTTAATCCAAGATCAAGAAGAAAGAGTTGACATAAATGTAATTGACGTGGCCACTCAGTGTTACTTGGCCACTGAAAGTCTGTTCCCTTTTTAAAATATTATTCCCACTCATTATGGGTCACACACACATTCATTTTCTGCTGCCCATGTTTTTGTTGCCCATGTGCAAGGCAGGTCAGTCTCTTGCATAAGAAGATATGTAAAGATAGGGAGGTAGGAGTCTGATGCCTTTGGCATCTTCATCTTTCCTTTCTCCTTCCCTCTCCCTCCCTCCTCCCCTCCTTCCCTCCTTCCCTTTCTCCTTTCTCCTTTCTTCAAGTCAGATATTTTCAGTGGTCTTTCTGTGACCTGATTTCATCTCATGATGACACCTGTGTGTGTCTGTCTACAGTCTGGCCTATGAGAAGTCTATGGAATCCTGGGCAAGTTATTTGTGTTTCTGTGTTTGGGAAGACTCAGAAAGGCCTTGTGTATTTCAGAAGTCATGCAGCCTTCTGTAAACTGGTTTTGGTTTCACTTCTCAGCTAACTGGCTGCTTCCTTTTGTTTTCCTCTATCTCCCTATCTGTAGCCTTTACCTTTTAACTGGCAGGAGTTAAATTATCAAGATAACTGGTATGCTTATCCCAGGGATCACTGGCTTTTGCTGTTCTCATGACCCTCCCTCAGTCACTTTTGGTGTTCTCTGTCCATCTTTAATAACTCACATTCTTATATGCATATGTATGAATTATTATGCAATTACATAGGCTTGTAAATGCTCACTGTATGCAGTCCTTTTGTTTGAACTGTCTGTAGTTTGCAGTGTGTCACGAACCTATGCCTAGTACAGAAAGGGAGGTACATGTGCTATCAGTCATAGTGTGATTATGGCCTCTTATGATGGATCCCTGGAACAGGATTACGTTCTACCCTGTCTTCAACAACTTCATTGGAACCTCCTTAGGAAATATTGAGTTACATACATCTCTTTATAGAATGTTTACCCTACTGCTGATCGTCACCCTGTCACCCCATGCTTCGTTGGTTCTCTAGTTTTCTCCATTGTACTCTTCCCACTGATATTTTGCTAATTAATTTTAACCATTTGGCCAGTGTCAAATCATTGTGTCCTATTTCCATCGGTTGGCCTCCAATTTCCAGATTTCTTTCCTGCCATCCCAGTGAATTTCAGGGCTCATCTGTATCTTCTCTGTCTTTCCTGATGGCTTTTGTGAGTTTGCTGGGAATCAGCATTCTTAATTCCATTGACCTTTACCTTTACTGCTGTCATCCACTAGATATCTCGAAACTTGTTTCCGTTTTTTCCCCAACATTTCATATTCTCTGCCCACCTCCATCATGTCTTCACATTTTCATCTCTCCTCTTAAAGGTGGTTTTTATCCTTGTTGTGATCTCCAACCTCTGCATGCCCTCCTGTTCTCCCCTTCGCCGTCAGTGTTCCTCACTCTCTTGCCACTCTCTAGGCTCCTTCCTCTTAGCCCACAGATGTTCTTATTTACTTATCCACTGACCCCTGCCAGCCTTCCCTTGCAAACTTCTTGGAAGAGTAGACAAAAAGGGATCCAAATAAGTGCACATGAGATACCATCCCTGAAATTTTTCAATACTATTTTTGCATTACTGACATCTCCATAACGTTTAACAATTTCGACCACTGCTTTCCTGTGGAAACTTTACTTCTTGGCTGCCATGTGGTTGTAGTCCCTTGGTCTTGGATGTCTGTAATTAATTACTCCCTCCCCTTTTCTTTTTATGGCAACATCATCTTCTGTCTCCTAATCATCATCTTCTATCTCCTAATTCACCAAGATTATTATGGCCTTGTCCTTATTGTCTCTTCATTTTCTTCACCAATGGTCCTACCTATTCCCATGGTTTCAAATTCTACCTCATTGTGGATGACTCCAATGTCTAAGTCCAGTCTTTCTCCTCAGGTCCTTTCCTCCATTTCTACCAGACTGTGTCATTGCACCTCAAACTCAAGGAGAAGAAAGTGGGATTCATTTTGTCTGTCTCATAAACTAGGTTTTTCTTCCACTTTCTCTTTTTATCTATTCTTGGCCATATGATTGTCTTCATTACCAAAACTTGAAACTTTGGAGTGATATTTGAGTCTTCTTTCTCTCTCTTTAGTTGTTTACTTGGTCACTGAGTCCTATGGATTTTTATTTTCATGATTGTTGTCTACTAAACAGAGATTTCTCTTTTATAAATCTGTTTTAAGGAACCTTGATATTGTGAGGGCAGCAACATATTTAGGGAGGGGACTCCCTCTCCCAGTGCTAGGAAATGAGCCCTGAATAGTCTAAACCAAGCATGGTAATCCCATTTTCTGTGGATGTAGATTGATTTAGAGATAAGCATGTGACCCAGTTCTGACCAATGAGACATAAAGAGATGTTTGCTGGGCAAGTTTCTGGGAAAGATTTTGTTCTCTTATAAAAAGAAAGATAGTAAAGAGACCTTGTCCATTTCTTTCTGCCTTGATTACAGTTGTTGGAGCTACAGCTGGCTTAGACCAGTGAGATGAGATGCACAAGGCAACATGTTGAGGAGGATAAAAGAGGGGAAGGACAGGAGACTAGCTCCTTTATGAATAGTTTAGCTACTATACCGGTTTTGGAACCATCTATTTCCATACTTTTGTTGTGAGAGATAGTCTTTTTAAAAAAAACCCAGAAAACAAAAAGCAATGTTAGTCATTATTCTGTTACTTGTTTCTGCACATATTCATATTAATAAATTTCAAAAATTTCTCTCACATCTTTAAAATTCCTTTTAAATACCCTTACTTCTAAGGAGGATGGGAGGGAGACGCAAGAGGGAGGAGATATGGGGATATATGTATACGTATAGCTGATTCACTTTGTTATAAAGCAGGAACTAACACACCATTGTAAAGCAATTACTCCAATAAAGATGTTAAAAAAAAAACCACCTAAATACCCTTGCTTCTTCATAGCACTTATCTCAATTTGCAATTAAATATTTGTTTGATTACCTGTTACCTCTTGATAACCCCTGTTAGACAGTACAAGGAGGATAGTATTCATTTTCTATCTTAATCTTGCTGTCTCCCCAGTATATAGCACAGGACCTACCTAGCATTGAGTACTAGGAAATGATAATGAAACAATGAAAGAATAAAATGATACCTAGGAAATGAAGTGTTTTTCAGATAGCATATGAGGGCTGAGTGGAGAATGCTGTCTTTATTAATGACATAATAGTGCATGGTTCAGATACCTCACCTTGACCCTTTAAAAATCTAAGGCCGTGGAAACAGCACTCCCCACTCCTACCCCCCACCCCGCCCCACAGTTGAAGGCCCAGAAAATAGAAGGTTAGAGATTGGGATGAGGTCAGATGTTGGAAATGCCAGGATTTGAATAAAAGATCAAGTGCAACTCCTAGGACTAGTTCTGACCTCTTGACTCCATGACCTAATTTCTCACACTCCTCCAGTGACAGGGAGGTGCTCAAACCATTTTGTGTCTCATAAATTAATTAACATATTAACCAGGTTGGCCTGGGCAGTTGGATAGCCTTATAGCTTTAAAAGCTGCATTCAAAGTCTGGTTTCTTTTTTCAAATGGCAATTAATGACAAATGGAAAATGAGATCTAAGCCTGACCAGCTACCCTGAGTATTGAAGAAACCAAGGCTTCATTCTGAGGAGGGAAGCACCGCTTTGCTTAATGAACTTGTCCCTTCTGCATTTCTTTTGAATCTATCTCTGTAATATTCCCCTGCCTCCTCCAGATCCTCTATGTGGCTGCTTTCAGAGTTTTTCATTATTTACTACCTCCTCTTTAATTTCTTCCCTGCATAACTCCAGCCCACAAAGTTCTTTCCTTTCAACTTTATTAGCATTTGTTGTCTGGACTCCTAAACTATCTCTTTTATACATCTAATTCTCTATGTATGCCAGTTCTTTCCTCTGTTTTCCCAATAAAATAGTTTCTTGAGAGTGGAAGCTAGTACCCGGGTCTGTGGTACCCAGAGCACCTTATAGAGGGTAAGTTTCATGCAGCTGCTTAGAGCATTTCATGGTACAAACTAAATGGTCCAGCACAAAAGCTGAAATCACCAAAAATCAGTGGGAGGAATGAAGCCAGGAAGAGCAGGGAAGCTCTTAATTTTTTGTTTTGTTTTATTTGTCCTCCAGTGAGTGTGTATTACATTTGTAATTAAAAGTTAAACAATAAATAACAAAGCAAAACAGAATCGGAAGACTTCTGTATCTAGCAAATGGTGGTTTACATTTCCCAAAAAGCATTTTTGGTTCGCAGTACGTGAGGATGCTGGATCTGTAACATATAAACATTTCCTTAAATGCTCAATTCAGCTGATAAGAAACTGTAGGGCCACTGCTTTGCATAACTAAATAATATATTTAGTTATATATATATTAGTTATTAGTTATATTAATAACTAATAACTAATAACTATAATTATTATAATAACTAATATTATAGTTATTAACTAATTTTAACTAATTAGTTAAAATTATTAACTAATTTTAGTTAATAAATTAGTTAAATTAGTTAAATTAGTTAAATAAATAATAAATAAATTAGTTAAATTAGTTAAATAAATAAATAATAAATAAATTAGTTAAATTAGTTAAATAAATTAGTTAAAATTAGTTAAAATTATTAACTAATTTTAACTAATTTTAACTAATATTAACTAATATTAGTTATTAATTATAATAACTAATAACTAATAATTAATAACTAATATTAGTTATTAGTTATATATATTAGTTATTATATATATATAATATATTCTTTTTAAAAAAAATAAATTTACTTACTTATTTTTGGCTGCGTTGGGTCTTCATTCCTGCGTGCGGTCTTTCTCTAGTTGCCGTGAGCTGGGGCTACTCTTCGTTGCGGTGCGCGGGCTTCTTATTGCAGTGGCTCCTCTTGTTGCGGAGCACAGGCTGTAGGCACACGGGCTTCAGTAGTTGTGGTGCATAGGCTTAGTTGCTCTGCGGCATGTGAGATCTTCCCAGACCAGGGCACTAACCTGTGTCCCCTGCATTGGCAGGTGGATTCTTAATCACTGCGCCACGAGGGAAGTCTCAACGTATCCTTTATGTGGTAGTCCTACAAGAAATTGAGAGAAGTTCCAAAGACAAATATAATGGAAAGCACAAATTCTTAGAGATACGGAATGCTGAAAGTTATATCTGTTCTCAGGACACTTGTCGTTCCCTAGTGGCCAAGATCTCTTGATATCAACAGGCGTTAAGCTGGGGGACAGGAGATGAAAATTTCAGCCCATGAAAGGGAGAATTAGAAAAATGAAAATCTTCTACTCGAAAGGAGGTATTAAGACATTTTGGCTTTGAATGGAAGGTAGGAAAATTTCCAAGAAAATTATTCACCCTTGAGTGCATTTGGACCGGAAATCATACTCCTTTTGTGGCCTGAAAATCTCTAAGCTGAGAATTTAGTCTAAAATAGTCTCAGTAAATAATAAACTAGAAAAAATGTTTGCAACTTATATTACAGATATAACGTTAATATTCCGATATATATAAAGAGCACCTAAAAATAGAGAGTAAGCACATTAATAACCCTATAGAAAAATGGGATAGACACACACAGTTTGCAGAATAAAAGAAATGTAGATGGCTTAACCATATGAAAAAATGCTCAACCTCACTCATAAGAAGAGAAAGACCAATTAAAACTACACTGAGATACTGTTTTTCACCTATCAGGATAGTAGAAGTCCAAAAGTCGATAGCATATTCTGTTTGTGAAGCTGTGGGGAAATAGGCTCTTATACACTGGTAGGAGAACTTTAAAATGGTACAACCCTTACAGAAGGAAATTTGGCAATATCTAACAAAATTGCACACGTATATTTACCCTTTGAAATATTCCTACTTCTAGAATTCTACCTCTATAATACACTGGTAAAGATATGAAAAAACATATGTAAGCTCAAGGTTATTCATTATAGCACTATTTGTAATAGCAAAGGTAGGAATCAGCCCAAACATCCATCAGCAGGGAATTGATTGAATAAATTATATAATTTATTCCATGGAGTGCTATAGAGTTATAGAAAAGATTTAAGAATGTTTTTGTATAATACAGAATATTTCTGTTGTGATATTTTCCAGGCTATATTGTTAAATTAAAAAAAAAGGTAGAGAAAATTATGAAAAACTGCTATTAAGCATGTGCATGTGCTTATATTTTTAAAAAATGAAGGATAAATGCTATAGGGAGATAGACAGTGATCATGCAGATATTTTATGAATTTAAAAACTCAAAATAATTACAAAAAATATTTTTCATAAAAATTGACAATAAGATGAAACAATTGAATCTAGCTGTCTATAGAATTGGTGGGATAATCACACAGGGAGGAACTTTTTTATGTGATTTTACAATCCAATAATTTGACTATACATCCCAATTTGGATGTATTTTAAAGACAAAAAATCTGTAAAACTTTTCAGAAATCTTACTGTTGACGGAAATGTTGGTGTTGTTATTCTCAGACTATTATGTGTATAGTGGGATAAAGCAGATGAATAATTATGCTGGTTTCTCTGAGAACCAGGATTTTCAACGTGACAGAAGGGAGATACTGATGTAAAATTGAATATTGGGTAAAATCTGTCTTAGTCCTGATTTTGGATTGAAAGTATTAGTATGATTTCTTGATGAATTTTTTCTTAAAAAAGTATTTTTTTTAGCTCTGTTCACTGAAACGATCTAGAAAAAAAGATGAACCTGATAACAGTGATCAACTGTGACTCCTAGATTGTATTTTCTAAATAACATTTCCCTCTAAAATAGCATTTTCCACTAAAAGGAACTGTGATTTCTTAAAGAAATAGCTCATTTCAAATCTGGAGTAAAACATTTGCAAAATGACCCTGGATATCTTGTCATAATCAAAAGCAAGGACATTCTCAAAGACTACTTGGGTCTTGTGTAAAGGACTCAGGGTTCAATGTGAAAACGTTCCCATTGACCATAGATGGGACTCTTGGAGTTTCAAGAAGGATAATAACTGCAATGAATTGAAGCAAATCAGATATGTTTAAATCCCCAAGTTCATCATGATACTTAAAAGAACAAATTAAACTTCACTGGTCATTTTTGAAGAGTGCTGGGTAGCAACCAATTCATAATCAAAAATAGCAAATAAATAGAAACAATAAAGCATTTTCTGTTTATCTTGCCTTTCCAATATGAACTGAATCTCCGTGTACTCAACTAGTTGAGGGCAAGTTTATCTTTATAGAGAAACTTTAGCTAAAAAAGGAAGAGTGATGCATTTAGAATATTACCTTTCTGTAACTTTTAATGAATTAATGGATCTTGGCAATGATCATCAATGGCTGCAAAAGAAAGGCAATCAAACATTATCTGCATTGTTGTGGATGATGTGGTGCACATCCAGTTATCCCTTTAGGACCAAGGCATTTATTCCCCCAGGTCTGGGAGTGTTGGCTATGCAAGGCTCATGATTCAGTTCCTCCAAGAATTAATCCAGAAGGGAGCTGCCTTGCTCAAGGTTATGGCCCCTTCCTGGGGGTAGCCTGCTTCCAAATGACACAAAGTAGGGGTTCAAAGTGCTTCCACTCTTACCTCAAAGGAAACAACTCTGAAAGACCATCCTAGCTCCAGAGCTCTCTGTGGGATCAGTTGAGCCCTCTGTTGCAATTGCCACCACAGTTCAGCTTCTGCCATTGCCTAATCCTGCTTCCCTCATCCCTCAGAGGTATTGTACCCAAGAATAGTCCCTAGTAAACCTCTTGCCCACAAATCTTAAGAGTTTGTTTATTAAGGAACCTGACTCTGACATGCCTCCTGATAGAAGTAGACACCACTGCCCATGAAGTTGTCTTGATAGAAAATCAAATCTGAATCTGATTGAGATCCAGTTTTCAATTTAAAGGAAATTCTGGGGACAGCAGATGTGTTAAATGATATAATGGACATGTAATCAGCAAACTTCAGAATGTTGGAAACTGTAGAACTACTGGATTTTTCAACAATAAATTATAAGAAAAAGATGGAGGGAATGAAACCAGTAAATTAAAAGGTACCTAAGATAAGTATCAACCAGTTACACTGTATTTAGAGCCTGACCAAATCAACCATGTTAAAAAAATTTGTGAGATAATTGGGGCCATTTAAATAATTACTTGGTATTTGATAATATTAAGGAGTTTCTGTTAGACATTTTTAATGTGAAATGGTATTGTGGTTGTGTTTTTTAAAAAGAGTCATTTTATGGGTAAGATGATAGTATGTCTGAGTTTTGCTTTATGCTTATCTGGAGGAAGTGGGGAAGTGGGTGGGTGGGGATATAGATGAAACAAGACTGGTCATGACTTCATAATTCTTAAAGCTGAGTGACAGATCCATGAAGGATTATTATACCATTCTCTGTACTTTAGTCTATAGATGAAAATTTCTGTAAGAAAAAGTTGTGTGTGTTTTTTTAAGGTAGTTCCAAATTGGCAGAATTTCCAAGTTACTGGTAGAAACAAATATAAACGCTTTTTGGAGGAACACATCTTAAATCTAGGCCTGAAAGCATCTCTACAAAGAAGAAAAAATTGCAATGATCATGAACTTGCAAACAAAATATTCACAAAGCACACACACAAAATAAGGCATCAAGGGCTTCCCTGGTGGCGCAGTGGTTGAGAGTCCGCCTGCCAATGCAGGGGACACAGGTTCGTGCCCCGGTCCGGGAAGATCCACATGCCGCGGAGTGGCTAGGCCCGTGAGCCAGGGCCGCTGAGCCTGTGCGTCCGGAGCCTGTGCTCCGCAATGGGAGAGGCCACAAAAGTGAGAGGCCCGCGTACTGCCAAAAAAAAAATAATAATAATAAGGCATCATGAGTAAAAGATAGCAGAAACAATGTAATCAGACCTGTAAAACTACAGAGAGTAAAATTTTGAGGGTACAGTATGTAGAATAATTCTTTTAATATGTTTAAAGAAATAAAATATTTTATCAAACGTATGAGAATAACAGACTATCAAAAAAATCCAGAAAGATTTGAGAAAGATCAAATAGAGCTTCTAGAAGTGGAAAATATAATAATTGCAGTTAGGACCGCAAGAAGGCAGAGTAGAAGGATGTGCGCTCACTCCCTCTTGTGAGAGCACCGGAACCACAGCTTACTGCTGAACAGTCATCGACAGGAAGACACTGGAACTCACCAAAAAAGATACCCCTCATCCAAAGACAATGGAGAAGCTGCAGTGAGATGGTAGGAGGGGCACAATCACAATAAAATCAAATCCCATAACTGCTGGGTGGGTGACTCACACACTGGAGAACACTTACACCACAGAAGTCCACCCACTAGAGTGAAGGTTCTGAGCCCCACGTCAGGCTTCCCAACCTGGGGGTCCAGCAATGGGAGGAGGAATTCCCAGAGAATCAGACCTTGAAGGCTAGCGGGATTTGATTGCAGGACTTCGACAGGACTGGGGGAAACAGACACTCCACTCTTGGAGGGCACACACAAAGTAGTGTGTACATCAGGACCCAGGGGGAAGGGACCCCATAGGAGACTGAACTAGACCTACATGCTAGTGTTGGAAGGTCTTCTGCAGAGGTGGGGGGCAGCTGTGTCTCACCACGGGGACAAGGACACTGGCAGCAGAAGTTCTGGGAAGTACTCCTTGGCATGAGCCTTCCTGGAGTCCGCCATTAGCCCCACCAAGGAGCCTGTGGTGCTGGGTTGCCTCAGGCCAAACAACCAGCAGGGAGGGAACTCAGCACCCCCCCTCAGCAGACAAGCAGATTAAAGTTTTACTGAGCTCTGCCTGCCAGAGCAACACCCAGCTCTACCCACCACCAGTCCCTCCCTCCCATCAGGAAGCTTGCACAAGCCTCTTAGATAGCCTTATCCACCAGCGGGCAGACAGCAGAAGCAAGAAGAACTACAATCCTGCAGCCTGTGGAACAAAAACCACATTCACAGAAAGATAGACAAAATGAAAAGGCAGAGGACTATGTAACAGATGAAGGAACAAGATAAAACCCCAGAAAAACAACTAAATGAAGTGGAGATAGGCAACCTTCCAGAAAAAGAATTCAGAATGATGATAGTGAAGATGATCCAGGACCTCAGGAAAAGAATGGAGGCAAAGACTGAGAAGATGCAAGAAATGTTTAACAAAGACCTAGAAGAATTAAAGAATAAACACTAGAAGAATTAAAGAGCAAACAAACAGAGATGAACAATATAGTAATTGAAATGAAGAATACACCAGAAGGAATCAATAGCAGAACAACTGAGGCAGAAGTACGGATAAGTGACATGGAAGACAGAAGGGTAGAATTCACTACTGCAGAACAGAATAAAGAAAAAAGAATAAAAAGAAAAGAAGACAGCCTAAGAGACTTCTGGGACAACATTAAATGCACCAACATTCGCGTTTTAGGGCTCCCAGAAGGAGAAGAGAGAGAAAAAGAACCTGAGAAAATATTTGAAGAGATTATAGTCGAAAACTTCCCTAACATGGGAAAGGAAATAGCCACCCAAGTCCAGGAAGCACAGAGAGTCCCAGGCAGGATAAATCCAAGGAGAAACACACCGAGACACATAGTAATCAAATGGACAAAAATTAAAGATGAAGAAAAGTCATTAAAAGCAACAAGGGAAAAACGACAGATAATGTACAAGGGTACTCCCATAAAGTTAACAGCTGATTTCTCAGCAGAAACTCTACAAGCCAGAAGGGAGTGGCACGATATATTTAAAGTCATGAAAGGGAAAAACCTACAACCAAAATTATTCTACCCGGCAAGGATCTCATTCAGATTTGCCGGAGAAATCAAAAGCTTTACAGACAAGAAAGAGCTAAGAGAATTCAGCACCACCAAACTGGCTCTACAACAAATGCTAAAGGAACTCTCTAAGTGGGAAACACAAGAGAAGAAAAGGACCTACAAAAACAAACCCAAAACAATTAAGAAAATGGTCATAGGAACATACATATCGATAATTACCTTAAACGTGAATGGATTAAATGCTCCGACCAAAAGACACAGGCTTGCTGATTGGATACAAAAACAAGACCCATATATATGCTGTCTACAAGAAACCCACTTCAGACATAGGGACACATACAGACTGCAAGTGAGGGGATGGAAAAAGATATTCCATGCAAATCAAAAGAAAGCTGGAGTAGCAATACTCATATCAGATAAAATAGACTTTAAGATAAAGAATGTTACAAGAGACAAAGAAGGACACTACATAATGATTAGGGATCAATCCAAGAAGAAGATATAACAATTATAAATATATATGCACCCAACATAGGAGCACCTCAATACATAAGGCAACTGCTAACAGCTGTAAAAGAGGAAATCGACAGTAACACAGTAATAGTGGGGGACTTTAACACCTCACTTACACCAATGGACATGTCATCCAGACAGAAAATTAATACGGAAGCACAAGCTTTAAATGACACCGTAGACCAGGTGGATTTAATTGATATTTATAGGACATTCCCTCTGAAAACAGCAGTTACACTTTCTTCTCAAGTGCATACAGAACATTCTCCACAGAGAGATCACATCTTGGGTCACAAATCAAGCCTTGATAAATTTAAGAAAACTGAAATCATATCAAGCATCTTTTTGGACCACAATGCTAGGAGATTAGAAATAAATTACAGGGAAAAAACGTAAAAAACACAAACACATGGAGGTCAAACAATATGTTACTAAATAACCAAGAGATCACTGAAGAAATCAAAGAGGAAATCAAAAAATACCTAGAGACAAATGACAATGAAAACACGATGATCCAAAACCTGTGGGATGCAGCAAAAGCAGTTCTAAGAGGGAAGTTTATAGCAATACAATCCTACCTCAAGAAACAAGAAAAATCTCAAATAAACAATCTAACCTTACACCTAAAGGAACTAGAGAAAGAACAAACAAAACCCAAATTTAGTAGAAGGAAAGAAATCATAAAGATCAGAGCAGAAATAAATGAAATAGAAACAAAGAAAACAATAGCAAAGATCAATAAAACTAAAAGGTGGATCTTTGTGAAGATAAACAAAATTGATAAACCACTAGCCAGACTCATCAAGGAAAAGAGGGAGAGGACTCAAATCAATAAAATTAGAAATGAAAAAGGAGAAGTTACAACAGACACCACAGAAATACAAAGCATCCTAAGAGACTACTACAAGCAACTCTATGCCAATAAAATGGACAAATTCTTAGAAAGGTATGCCCTTCCAAGACTGAATCAGGAAAAAATAGAAAATATGAACAGACCAAACACAAGCACTGAAAATTGAATCTGTGATTAAACATCTTCCAACAAACAAAAGTCCAGCACCAGATGGCTCCACAGGTGAATTCTATCAAACATTTAGAGAAGAGCTAACACCCATCCTTCTCAAACTCTTCCAAAGAATTGCAGAGGAAGGAACACTCCCAAACTCATTCTATGAGGCCACCATCACTCTAATACCAAAACCAGACAAAGATACTACAAAAAAAGAAAATTACAGACCAGTATCACTGATGAATATAGATGCAAAAATCCTCAACAAGATACTAGCAAAAAGAATCCAACAACACATTAAAAGGGTCAGTACAGGGCTTCCCTGGTGGCGCAGTGGTTGAGAGTCCGCCTGCCAATGCAGGGGATGCGGGTTCGTGCCCCAGTCCGGGAGGATCCCACATGCCGCGGAGCGGCTGGGCCCGTGAGCCATGGCCGCTGACCCTGCGCGTCCGGAGCCTGTGCTCTGCAATGGGAGAGGCCACAACAGTGAGAGGCCCGTGAACAGCAAAAAAAAAAAAAAAAAAAAAAAAAAAAGGGTCAGTACACCATGATCAAGTGGGATTTATCCCAGGGTTGCAAGGATTATTCAATATACACAAATCAAACAATGTGATACACCATATTAACAAATTGAAGAATAAAAACTGTATGATCATCTCAATAGATGCAGAAAAAGCTTTTGACAAAATTCAACACCCAGTTATGATAAAAACTCTCCAGAAAGTGGGCATAGAGGGAACTTACCTCAACATAATAAAGGCCATATATGACAAACCCACAGCAAACATCATTCTCAATGGTGAAAAACTGAAAGCATTTCCTCTAAGATCAGGAACAAGACGAGGATGTCCCCTCTTGCCACTATTATTCAACATAGTTTTGGAAGTCCTAGCCATTGGCAATCAAAGAAGAAAAATAAAAGGAATCCAGATTGGAAAAGAAGAAGTAAAACTGTCACTGTTTGCAGATGACATGATACTATACATAGAGAATCCTAAAGATGCCCCCAGAAAACTACTAGAGCTAATCAATGAATTTGGTAACATTGCAGGATATATGATTTTCTACTCTACATAGAAAATCCTAAAGATTCCACCAAAAAACTACTAGAACTAATCAATGAATTTGGTAAGGTTGCAGGCTACAAAATTTTTTTTTTTTTTTTGCGGTACGCGGGCCTCTCACTGTTGTGGCCTCTCCTGTTGCAGAGCACAGACTCCAGATGCGCAGCCTCAGTGGCCATGGGTCACGGGCCCAGCCGCTCCACGGCATGTGGGATCTTCCCAGACTGGGGCACGAACCTGTGTCCCCTGCATCGGCAGGCAGACTCTCAACCACTGCGCCACCAGGGAAGCCCCCTTCCTTTTTTTGATGAGTAAATTTTTTGTTTGTGCCATCAGGGCTGCACTTTTTTGAATTACTTCTTCACATCTTTTGCCTGATCTTCCATTGAGTCTTCTGTTTATTGCTTAGTGTTTTTAAAATATATAAAATCTGTATACTTACATATAGTGTGTATATTTTCATGTCTATTGTATATAATCTATACTAATATTTTGTCAGTTGTATGCATAGCCAATGTCTTCTAGTATGTGACTTGTTGTTTAGCACTGTTTATGTTGCCTTTTGTTATAGACATTGTAACGTATTTTTAGAAAGTCAAAATTACCACTTTTTGTTTATAGTTTCTTTTCTTTATATTTTAAGAAACTCTTTATTGCCTTGAATGTATAAAGATATTCTCTTATGTTACCTTCAGAGAGTATAAAGTTTGTTTTTTATAAATTTATTTATTTTTGGCTGCTTTGGGTCTTCATTGCTGTGCACGGGCTTTCTCTAGTTGCAGCAAGCAGGGGCTACTTTTCGTTACAGTGCGCAGGCTTCTCATTGCGGTGGCTTCTCTTTATTGTGGAGCATGGGCTCTAGGTGCATGGGTTCCAGTGGTTGTGGCACTCAGTCTCAGTAGTTGTGGCTCACAGGCTCTAGAGAGAAGGCTCAGTAGTTGTGGCGCACAGGCTTACTTGCTCTGTGACATGTGGGATCTTCCCGGACCAGGGCTCGAACCTGTGTTCCCTGCATTGGCAGGCGGATTCTTAATCACTGCGCCACCAGGGAGGTCCTGAGTATTTTTGACGCTTAGATTTTTATTCTAAAACTTATTTGCTCTATGCTGTGATACATAGATTTATTTTAGTTCTTACCATGTGGTCAACTAGTTGTCCTGGCACCATGTAATGAGAAATCTGTCTTTTCCCCAGTGAATTATAATGGTTCCTCTACTGTATACCAAGTTCCCCTGTTTGAATGGGTTTGTATTCCGATCCGTTGGTCTCTTTTCCTATCCTTGTACCAATTTCATGTTTCCATTACTGTAGCTTTATATGTTTCTGTATCAGGTGGAACAAATCCTTTTTTCTTATTCTTCTTTAAAATTGCCTTGAATATTTTTGGCCCTTTACTCTTCCATATGGATTTTGGGCACACTCTGTCAGGGTCAACAAAAACTCTGGATATTTCCATTAGAGTTAAAGTAAATTTACAGATTAATTTGTGAGAATCAGCATATTTACACAATTGTGTTCCCGTCTGTGAACATGGCTTATCTTTCTGCTTAGATGTTTTTAAAGCTTTTAATAATCTTTTAATAATTTTTCTACTTAGGTATTAAATATCTTTTGTTATCCCAAAGTACCTTACAGGATTTGTTATTGTAAATAGGATTGTTTTCAAATTTTCATTTTCTAATTTGTTGTTGCTTATGTATGATTTAAAAAAAAATTTTATGATTATTTTTATTATTTATTTATTTTTGGCTGTGTTGAGTCTTCGTTGCTGTGTACAGGCTTTCTCTAGTTGCGGCGAGCGGGGGCTACTCTTCATTGTGGTGCACGGGCTTCTCATTGTGCTTGCTTCTCTTGTTGCGGAGCACAGGCTCTAGGTGCGCAGGCTTCAGTAGTTGTGGCACGTGGATTCAGTAGTTGTGGCTCACGGGCTCTAGAGTGCAGGCTCAGTAGTTGTGGCACACGGGCTTAGTTGCTCCGCGGCATGTGGGATCTTCTTGGACCAGGGCTTGAATCTGTGTCCCCTGCATTGACAGGCAGATTCTTAACCACTGTGCCACCAGGGAAGCCCAGTTTGCTGTTTTTTTAAATCATGAATTTGTATTAGATTTTATTGATAATTTCTTATATCTATAGAAGTGATTATATGATTTTGTTTCTGTTAATTTGCTGAAGTGATGAATTGCATTAGGAGGTTTTTCTACTGTTCTACTTGGCTGTGATGTGTTATCTTTAATATTTTGTTTGATTTAGTTTGCTAATCCTTAATTAAGAATTTAAAAATCTGTGATTATAAATGATGTTGGTCATGTGATTTTTTTTTGGTTATACTAGTCTTTTTTTTAATGAGAAAGCATTTAGTTTATTCTTATAGAACCCTTAATTCTTAATAATAATCTTAATGTGACCTTAACATTTTAAGGACTTCATTTATGTTTTTGTGGATTACAAACTTCACCGTTATTATTTTATTTTATTTTATTGGCCGCGCTGTGCGGCGTGCCCCGAGTAGGGATTGGACCGTGCCCCTTGCAGTGGAAGCCCAGAGTCTTAACCACTGGACCGCCAAGGAAGTCCCTAATTATTATTTTTTTTTAATTTTTTTTATTTTTGCGGTACACGGACCTCTCACTGTTGTGGCCTCTCCTGTTGCGGAGCACAGGCTCCGGATGTGCAGGCTCAGCGGCCATGGCTCATGGGCCTAGCCGCTCCGTGGCATATGGGATCTTCCCGGACCGTGGCACGGAGTCCCCTGCATCGGCAGGTGGACTCTCAACCGCTGCGCCATCAGGGAAGCTGCCTAATTATTTTTATTGAGATAGATATAAGGACCCCATAGGCAAAGAGCTCTAAAAAATGCTTTTTTTCCCCTAAGTATCTCATTCTCATGGGAGAATACCATCAAAACCGATCAGATTTATATGAACTCAGATATGTTGTGCAAATATAAATCCAGAGAAAGCTATGAAATTGAAAAAGAGTTATCAGAACTTACTATAAAATTTACCTAGACATAGATAACAGGCCAGCTAAGCTCAAATTTAATGTTTGTCATACTGTTCTTACAGGGTTTTGTATAAAGGTTATAGTGATGTCATAAAAGGATTTGGAATGCTTTCCTTCCCTTTCTAATATCTGGAACATTTTGTATAAGATGGGGCTGTCAGTTCCATAAAGGCTTGATGAAACTTACCTGTAGCATCACCTAGGCTTGGCACTTTCTTGTGTGGGTAGATTTTTTTTTAATTTCATATTCAATTTCATTAGTATTTAAGTTTCTTTAGATTTTCTATCTCTTCTTGAGTCAACTTTGGTCATTTTTCCTTTATATTACATTTAATTTTTGACATAAAGTTGTTTAAAGTATTACCTTAGGATTTTTTATTTTCATCTGTACTGCATCTATAGTTAGGTCTCCCTTTTCATTCCTAATATTATTTATCTGTGCTTATCTCCTTTTTAACTAGGCCAGTCTTTCTAGAAGTATATCTTCTGATAGTCTTTTGGCTTTGTTAATCCTTTTTTTTGGCCTCCATTTTTTATTTATTTCTGCAATTAACTATTATTTTTGTTTATATACTTTCTTTGGGTTCATTCTTTTGTTCTTTTTGTAACTTTTCAATTTGAAAATAATACAAGGCTTTAGTTTTCCCTGTAATACCATTTTAGTTAAATAGTTCATAATTTATATTATGGTTGTTTCGTTTGTTGGTTGGTTGGTTTTGAATCCATGAATTATTTAGTAATGTGGTTTTGGTTTCCCAAATGCAGTTGACCCTTGAACAACACAGGTTTGAGCTGCGGGGGTCCACTTATACACAGATTTTTTTCAGTAGTAAATAACATAGTACTGCAAGACCCAGGGTTGGCTGAATCTGCAGATGTCGACCACAGATGTGGGGAACCATGTATGTGGAGGAACCACATATGCAGAGGGCCGACTGTAAGTTATACATGGATTTTCCACTGCACAGAGGGTCAGCATCCCTAACCCTGGCGTTGTTCGAGGGCCAGCTGTACAGTGTTTCCTTCTCTGTGTTTATGTATATATGTGTGTATGTATGTGGTTTGCCTTGTGAGCAAAGAGTATGGTCTGTATGATAATGATTCTTCAGTATTTGCTGAGACTTCCTTTTTGCTTGCCAAGTAGTTTTTGTGAATGTCCTGTCAGTGATTCTGAAGAATGAGTTTTATTTGTTGGATACATGGACATATATAATATTTTTTTGCTTTATATACTTGCGTATGTGAATTTAACTTTGTATATAAGGTGTTTATGTTTCCTGTTTTCTTACTAATATGTGACCAGCCTTGCTTTCTTTTCTGAGAAATTAGTAATGAAATCTCTTTCTATGATTACATATTTTTCTTTCTTCCTATAATTGCTCAATATATCTACCAGCTTTCTTTCTGTTAGTATTTTCTTGGTATAGCTTTTTCCATCCCTTTTCTTTCAATATTTCTCCCATAGTATTTTGGATATATCTTTTCTTTATTTAGCTTATAGCTAGATTTTGTTTTATTAATCCAATTAAGTATATTTGCTTTTTAGTGGGTGAATTTAATACAGTCCCTTTTATTATGATTTATTGACATAGTTGGATTAACTTCTGCTATCTGTTTCGGTGATTACCTTTAAGTTTTTAACATGCTTGATTGGGCTGCTGAAGTGTCAAGTTTTTTTTTACCTCCTCTCAAACAGTACAAGAACTGTAAGGATGCTTTAACTCCAGTTTCTCCATTCTCCGTGATTTTGTTGGCTAATATTTTATTTCCCCCTTGTTTTTAACCAACTTTATAAAGTAGTCATTATTACCATAATCAATGCTAACATTTTACAGTTCATGCTTGTTCATATTTACCTATGTTTATTGATTTCCTTGCCTACTTTTTCCTTCTGGAGTTCAATTTCCTCTAGTTATTCTTTCATCAAATGTTGGGCTGGTAAGCTTTCTTAGATTTTCCTGAAACTGTCATCATTTTGCCCTCCTTGAATAATACTGTATCTAGTTATCCTTCTGGTATCTGTTGTTATTCATAGAAAATCTATTGCCAATCTAATAGTTTTTCCTTCTGTAGGCAGTCAGTTTTCCCAGTTGTTTTAAGGTTTTTCAGTTGTATTTAATTATCAGCAAGTTTTACCATTATATGTCCAAGAAATTTATTTTAATTTATCCTGTTTGGCTCTCAATGTGCTACTTCAATCTTTATATTTCAGTTGTGTAAGTTTCCTGATTCATTGCCATTACCTGTTTCATTGGCTCTCCCCCATATTCACTATTCTCGTCTCCCTAAGCTTTTATCAGGATAATATTGGACCATGTGTTTCTAACATCTCTTAACTGTTATTTCATATTTTTCAACTCTTTATCTCTTGTGCTTCTTTCTGGGTGACTTCTTCCACTTTATTTTCAAATTAACTGATTTTTTCTTCAGTAGTGTCTGATGTGTTTATTACGTCCATAAAGTTGCAATTTAAATGGCTATGTTTTTCATTCCTAGGGGTGTCCTTCTAATTATTGCTTCAGTGACATCCAAAAGTTTTGATTTGTATTATTTTAAGTATTGTTCATTCAAAATATTTTTAAATTTTAAGTATGACTTGATTCATGATTTATATTTAAGTGTATTCCTTAATTTCCAAATGTAATGGGAAGTTTCTACTTATGTTTTTGTTAGTAACATCTAGCTTGTGGTCAGATAAATACTTTTATTATTTCAGTCATTTTAAAATAGTTGAGACATTCCATTAGTATATGATCAGTTTTTATAAATGTTCACATGTGCCTGAAAAGGATGTGTATTCTACACTTTGATCTTGAGATAGCCTGTCTGCCTTTCCCTTTCCTTCTCCCTTCTACTCGTCTCTTTCCTCTGGATATAGAATTCTATGATGACATTTGTTTTATCCCAGTAAATTAAATATATCATTACATTCTGCCTTCTAGTGTTGCTGTTGAGAAGCTTGCTATCAATTGATCACTCTTTTGAAAATAATCTGTACCCCACCCTCCCACTGTCTACTTTTAAGATTTTCTATGATTTTTTTTTTTTTTTTTTTTGCGGTACGCGGGCCTCTCACTGTTGCGGCCTCTCCCGTTGCGGAGCACAGGCTCCGGATGCGCAGGCTCAGCGGCCATGGCTCACGGGCCCAGCCGCTCCGCGGCCTGTGGGATCTTCCCGGAACGGGGCACGAACCCGTGTCCCCTGCAACGGCAGGCGGACTCTCAACCACTGCGCCACCAGGGAAGCCCCTTTCTATGATTTTTTGTACTTTTTCATGAGGATGTGTTTAGGTGTGGATTTTTTTCTTTTTAATTTCCTCTTGGAGTTTGTTGAATTCATTCAGTCTGGATTTGTGTCTTTCATCTGTTCTAGAATATTTTTAGCCATTCATTATAGCTTCAAATATTATCTCTGCCTCTTTCTCTTTCCTATCTTTTTGAGGTTCCAAATAAACATATGTTAGACCGTCTTAATCAATAGTCTTTTATGTTGCTTTCCCCGTTTTCTGTATTTCTCATCTGTATGCCACATTTCTGCTGAAATCTTGATAATTTTGTATGAGCTATCTTCTGGTTTACTTATTTTCCCTTCTACCATGTCTAACCTACTGTTGAATCTGTCCATTTAAGTACTCAATTATGGATTTATAGTTCTAATTTTTAGAAGTTTTATTTGCATCTTTGTTAAAGTCTGATTTATACCTTTTTAAAGTTTCCTATTCACTGCAGATATTTCAAAGGATGTCTTTTATTTATTTAAACATGGTATAGATATTTTATAATATATATTTTTACAATTCCAGGTCTTTTTCTTCTAGTTTGCATCATTGGTGCCTTGTTTCCTTATATGCTTGGTTATTTTTACTGTACTACTCATTGATTGTTAAAAATGTTTTGGGGTCAGAGAAGATTCGGGTTTTCTTCTGCCAGGGTGCCTGGAATAATCAGTGACCTGGAATCATCTCAAATCAAGTTCACAACTTGAGGTTTTCTAGTCTGCCCAAGAGATGTGAACCTAGATTGTAAACCATATGAAGGCAGATTGTGGTTTCAGTTTTTTGGGGGTCAGTTTTTTCTTTTTCCTTTTTCCTTCCTCTCCACCCCCGCACCCTGCCCTGCCTTTGTACTGCTTATTCCCAGGGCAGTCTTTTTGATTCACCTTTAAGCTAGAACTTCAAAAGACTAAACTCTCAGGAAAATGTGGGGAGGGTTTCTACTTTGGGTGGCTCTAGACCTTGACTATGTTCTCCGTTCCCCACAAGGCTACCAAAACCAAAACCCAAGTTTGACTGAATCCGTGAATGCTGCAGGCCGGAGTGGCTTTAATAGTCTGGTTACTTTTCTGGATTTCATCTGTTCCTTAGCTTTTGGTTTTGTAGTTCCTAAACATTTTGTTGCTTTTTTGATGGCTTTTAGGGAGATAGTTTTTTATATTCAGTTTTTTTGTTTTCAAAGAGTGGTTTGATCTGAATAATCTAATTCACCATTATTGGAGATGAGAGTTGGCCATTGATTTTTTTTTTTTAAAGAATTTGTGGACTTTTTTTTTAATATTTATTTATTTGGCTGTGTTGTATCTCAGTTGCGGCATGTGGGATCTTTCATTGCGGTGTGCAGTCTTCTCTAGTTACGGCATGCAGGCTTCTCTAGTTGCGGTGCATGGGCTCCAGAGTGCGTGGGCTCAGTAGTTGTGGTGTGCAGGCTCTCTAGTTGGGGCATGCAGGCTCTTTAGTCGTGGTGCATGGGTCCAGCTGCCCTGCAGCATGTGGGATCCCAGTTCCCCAACCAGGGATCGAACCCATGTCCTCTGCATTGGAAGACAGACTCTTAACCACCGGACCACCAGGGACATCCTGGCCACTGATTTTTTTTAAAAATATTGCAGGGTACCTTACTAAACCATTTTATTGTTTATAAAAGCTTTTCAGTTTATTCTTTAGTTTATACAGTCACAATACCTGCAAAGAAAGATACACATTTCCTCTTTTTTTTTTTTTTTTTTTTTTTTGCAGTACGCAGGCCTCTCACTGCTGTGGCCTCTCCCGTTGCGGAGCACAGGCTCCGGACGTGCAGGCTCAGCGGCCATGGCTCATGGGCTCAGCCGCTCCGCGGCATGTGGGATCTTCCCGGACTGGGGCACGAACCCGTGTCCCCTGCATCGGCAGGCGGACTCTCAACCACTGCGCCACCAGGGAAGCCCAACACTTAAGTCTTTTAAGGAGGATCTTAAAAGCTGGCAAATGATGCTTCTGTTTATACCCTGTTGGCCAAAATGTAGTCTTTTTACTTATACTTTATTTGCCCAGCAAAAATTTGGCTGCGGTGGAAGAATGGGAGAACAGATAATGAGGAACAACTAGCAATTTCTACCACAACTAGCTTTAAGCTAAACAAATAAACAAACAAACAAAAAACTAAGAAACTCTTTGCTCTGGGATAGTTAAGCATAAAATTATCTTTTTTCTTTTTTTGGGGATTTGAGAAATTACCAAAGACTCAGTTTCTTTTCTGTAGAGTGGGGAGAATTTGAAGAGCACAGTATGCCAGAGAGAACTGAACTAACCTGGACCAGGTACAGTGTGGATATGAGGAAGGCTGGTTGTGGAAAAGGAGCCTGCTAGGGGCAGGGGCTTTACATATTTTGTTTCATTTAGTCCTTGCAACAACTCTTGCTGTGGGTAATAGTGTTCTGGCTTTACAGAAGAGGATACTTGCCCAAGGACTCGCAGATGATTTATGGGAGGGCTACCCTTTAAAACCAGGTCTTTGGTGTCAAAGCCCATGTTCTTTATTTAGTTTGAAGATTTCAGACTCCCACAGAAAGGGCTATGCCTCTAAGGGTCTTGAGTGAGACCCTAGTCTTTTTATTCATCAGTCATGCAAGCTCTTGACTTTGATATTTTAAGGTTGCAGGGAATGAGATGGGGAAGTAACAGGTGGGGCTTATGGAAAGGTCTCTATTAAGGCTAGCAGCTATAGCCAACACAGGATGTGACTTGATCAGTGTTCTGTACCTTCCTTTCTTTCCATGATCTGCTTATACATTAGTATGAGGGTCCAATGGACACTGACTAGATTGAGCCTCATTAGGAATTTCATGACCACAGGCTTTTTGCCCATTGCAAATGAACCCTGAAAACAGCTCTGACCAGCCTTTTCAGAAGTGGGGCTGCTCAGACTGGGCAAGCATGTTTCGAATTTTGCTGCTCTGGTTCATTTTTCAGAACGGTCGAGCCCCTTCTGCGTCGTTTCTCTATGGGATTTAAGTCACAAGGTCAGAGATGAGGAACCTTCTCTTGTCATACTTCCTTTCTTCTCTGCCTCCCTTCAAGCACTTCTGAGTTATGTATTGAATTCTGATCAGTTAGAAGTTTTCTCTCCCACCCTTTCATCTGCGGGTAACAGTAGTACATTACTTAAAGAGGAGAATCCATAAAGAGAAGGGGGAGGGCAGTAATTGAAAGATGGCAGGAAATTTCGACCCTGTCCCCGCTGATGACAGCCATGCTTTGCAGCTTGCGCTGCCTGAGTAGAAGACTTGGGAAGGGAGGAGTCTCGGGGCTTTTTCGGGAAGTTGGCTGCATTCCATTATCTCAGAATGTGTGCGAAGTGTTTAATGAACAGCACCGGGTAAAATGCTGTCATGTGGCTGTGGAACAGAAGGATTTTCTCGTATTGGACAATCCATAATCCCTTTGTTTCAGGGAAATCTCTAAGACTGACTTCCCAGGCTCCCTCCCAAGCCATACTGCACTTCATTTGCGTACACAGCCTTGAGGTTTAAAGCTGATTTATTTCTACCTCATTTTCTCTCAACTTTTATACAGCGTTTAATCAGTTGCTTTAGTCTCACAGCCACTTCAGCGAGGCTTGCTGGGAAAGGATTATAGCTGGGCCCTCATGCCCCGGCCTCATCTAGAGCATCTGGTCAACATGCCAGAATACAGAATGTCTCAGAGGCTTCCTTCTCTCTTTGACTGGCAAGTGCAGGGTAGTTTAAGCTGTCATGGAGCCTTCCTTCTGCAAAACATCCAGAATATGAGAAGGATAAAGGGGGAGCTGAAGGCTCTTCTTAAAAACCAGCTAGAAAGTGCATGAAAAATAAAATGCAGTCCACCTGCCCAATTCCCAGGAGTACTCCCCATGTTATGTTCTGTGGTTGGGCCATTTAGATTCTCACAGCAAGGACTTGAGGGTAAAGGCTGTCCCAGTAGGGTTTCTGTTTGGGTGGGAGTTCTGGGGGCATCCTGAGGGATTTTCCTTCATGATGGTCACTCTGGTACCTTCACTCTGGGCAGGTGTCTTTTCACAATCCTCATTGTCTTGGTGGAAAACTCTTTTGGGTAAGTATGTCCACATTGGGGTGGGCATTAAGATTCAAAGAGAAGCAAAGGCTAAGCAGAAAGTGGGCCCAGGAGTAAGCTTGCTGAGTTGTTTTCAGGCAGGAAGAGAGGAAAAGAATCAGCAAGCCCTGGTACATACCTTTGCCATTTTCATGAAATCCCTGTTGCACAGATGCTCTTGCCAAAGAGCTGTGGAGAATGGCTGAATGGAGGAGCCTCAAATCCCCCTCAGTGTCTCTGTTGAAATGATTTGTTCAAGACCACAGAGCCAGCTGGCAGCCAAAATGAGAAGATGAGTCAGAAGCTCTGATTTTTCAGGCTAAGATATGGCCTTCAGGTAGCATTTCCTGCACAGAAGCTCCTGGGATCCGGAACAACGTGTTCCTGCAATATTCAGATAAAGCCCCTCTCTCCAGCCCTGTAACTCATAATGAACTGTGCCTTAGATGAGCTGCAGTTTCCTGTTTCACAAACCCCTACTGGTGGCTTATCAAGCTAGATGGTGCCTTATGGGGCAGTGGGTGTCTTATGCAAAGTGTCTAGCCTGCCCTCCTTCTCCTTCTCCCCGCTTTCCTTTCCCCTCCCTCCTTTGTTGCTACAGCTTTGTCTTCAGATGTTCATAGTGACCAGTTGGGTCCCTACATCTTTCTAGCTATAGCTACTTTTGGTCCTGTGTTCTTGAAGTCTGTACCCAAAGGCTTACGAAAACTGCATAGCTGAGAGATGTGTAAGACTCTTGTTTTCTCCATGAAATGTGGTTAGACTTCTCTGTAGAGTTTTGGCAAATGTCCAGATTAGTGTCTATGAGGTGACTTACTTAAATTTTATGTCTTCAACTCTGATTTGGTAATATATTCACATGGTTCAAAATTCTAAGGGCACTAAAGGCAATGGTGAAAATACTTCCTTACACCCCATTCCTGTGCCATCCAGCTTCCCTTCCTCAGAGCAACCAGTGTTGCCAGTTTCTTCTAGAAACATTTATGTATATTCAAGCAAATACACCCATATAGTGTTTTTTTCCCATTTTTACACAAAAGGTAGTTTACTATGTGTACATGATTATACAATTTACTTGTTTCCACTTAACAATATATCTTAGATATCATTCTTTATCAGTACATAAACAGCTTCTTAGGAGGTGGCTTTTGTTTTAAATAAATGTAGAATGACTCAGGTGTAAACGTTTGGGAAAGTGTGTGTGTTGACCCATGTTTAAAAATGACAGTGCTCCAATTAATTAGATTTATTACTAGGCGCAGTTTATGGTTTAAATTAAGTTGTATCTAAGGAGTGATTACTGGTGGCTTTTTAGAGCCAGTATGACTCACAAAGCATCTTTGATGATAAGTTTAGAATGACTGTGTCATTAGTTATGATTGGGAGTTTGTGCAATTCAGAATTTTAGTTTAAAACCTGTTAAGGGAGTAAAGCAGCCACATGCTGGGTCTCCTTGGCTGCAGTGCCTTCCCTGTGCTGTGTTGGGACTATTTTGTAACAGTCAGATGTAGGGGGCTGCACTAGGTATACCATGGCCACTAGGCATTTGGGACTCTGGAGATGCCCAGATACTTTCTATGCAACTGTGAAAAGTAAAAATAAAAAGCTTAGCTATTTGCATTTTCCCTGCTGACAAGTTGGGAATGCTTCTAGACCCAGGTGGCTGACTGGTTGGACTCTGACCCTTTTGTGGTCATGTTCTTGGTAAAGAGATGATCCCAGAAAGATCAGGGAATCTTTCTGGGGTGCGTAGGACGGCTCCATCTTGAGTGTTTGCGAGGGCAGCAACCTTAATGCTTCTGGGGCAGCCGGGCTATTTACAGAAGACAAAAGCCACATTTTTTGCCCTTTAGAGGAGTGCACGGGCTTAGAATCCACAGGTCCAGCTTAAGACATCCAGAGGTCCTGAACACTGAAAAGAATATGGTGCCCATTGCCCCCACCCCCCAGTCTCCTTCTCCCCGCAGATAGGTAACTCAAAAAGAATTCCAAATTTTAAATTAAGTCTGCCACTCCCAGGAAGGATGACTAGTTAGATTTTTTAGAAAAATGTATCAAATATCAAATTGACTTCATTTTTTCCCTCACATTTTTTGGGTACCCATGCTTCGCTGGTGCCCAAGGACAAATTGAGTCTCTCTGTTGCATGATCTAACATTGAGAGTTTCTAGTTCTCCTGAGGAGCTGCCTTCTTCCCAGGATTTAGATGACAAGAATTATTTTACAATGTCAAGAATTTTGAAGTTTTTAAAAAATGTTCTTTTGTTTATTTAATATTATCTTTACCGAGACTGAATATTAGAGTAGCTCTGAAATTTTCTTCCAAGAAATGCTTTTTCTTCTTGAGTGCTCCATGATGAAATCAGTCTTAATTTCAGTTCAACTAGTGTGTAAAAACATGCAGTGAGTGATTATTAGTCCCTGAAGGAGGCAAGACAGATGGAGCCCAGAATGGAATTGGCTTTATGATTAATTGAATCCTTAAAGAGTTGAATAGAGTTAGAGCTGATTCGGCCCAGTCAGCGCCTTGAGACGGCTGGTGCTGTTCTGAGCCTGAGAGAGGAAAGGGTCACAATAACCCAGATTTATCCTCTATTAAAATGGATTGGATGTATGCACCAGACGGTTCCCATTTTTAAACCATTGATGCAGGGTAATTGGGATGGAAACAAGATTAGGACTAGATTACAGGTATTTGTGCAAGTTGCCTCCTAAATCAGTCAGAGTCCATGATTTGTTCTGAGGGTGTGTTATCATTAGAGTGAATCATTGAAACTCAGCGACACATCTGGAGCTGGCCAGCCAGAAGGGAAAGAGGGAGGAGGGGAGCAGAAAGCTGCTTGGGGGTGGGAACTAGGTACATCTGTAGAGTGCTTTTCTGTCTTTTGGGGCAGAAGTCTTCCAGAGAGAATTTTAATTTAATTTGCTCTTTTTTCTTGCAGCAGAGATGCATGATATATAGGTTTGAAATGACTGTCTCCTTTCCATAGCGAATAAATGGATGTGTTCTTTTTTGATGTTTGGACCAAACAGTTACCTAGGGCAGCTTCTGCCTGTGGAGACCCTGCCATACAGGGAGCAAGAGGGAGAAGGCCTGGTGCTATGGGGGACTGCAGTCACATTAATCACCAAGTCCATTAGGATAATTGGGTACCCTGGCGCCTTGCCAGGGGACCTGTTAGTACAGTACATCATCTGTGGAACTAGAGAGCTCGGGTTTGCTTTCATGGATGGGCTATACTTCCTGGGCCAGGGGCTAAGGGAGGAAGCCCAAGTTCCCTCATCACCCTCTGCCACCACTAACTCTAGCTATGGGCATGGGGTGGGATGTGGGGCAGGGGATCCTGATCCTGAGGGTGACTCTGATCTAGTCCTGTACTCACGTGGGTCATAGTCTCAGGTCTATAGCCAGCTAACTGACATTTGAGTAATCATTTTACTTATAAAAACAAGAGGAATAGATATCTGAGGTTCTTTCCGGCCAGAGAAGTGTGCCATCATCCCTTTCTTGAGCTGTCTTCCAGGTGCTGGTGCTCATGTCAAGTTCCTGGCGTTGTGCTGGGTTTAGGCCCATGAGGCCCATAGCCTCGTCTGATAGGCTAGCCTTACCCTTACCTTCGAACTGAGTTTTTGTTGTTGGTTTTTTTTTGTTTTTTTCATTTTTCCATTTTGAGCTCTTGTGAGTCAGGCTGCAGGCAACTCATTTACATGGGAGACAGCCAGAAGGAAAGCGGCTTGAAGTCTACTTTCATTTTGCCGTGGGAGGTGTTTTCCTGCTGAATTGCTTGCTAACCAGGCAGGTCAGAGGGAATCACAAGGGATCTCGCTCATCCCTAGATGGAAAGGAGTACAGCAAAGCACCTCAGAAGGGGGTGAAAAAAAATCTTCCTTGATGACATTTCTCGGGCATTCTCTAAACTAAACAAGCCTGGAGAGCACTATCCCCAAGGGAGCAAGGTGAGGTTTCTTGGTCCCACATCAGAGAAGGTGAAACCAAAGTCCATACCACATGCTCAGGCCGCTGTAGAGCTAAGAACTGAGCCCTGCTTCTCTTCTCCCCATTTTCACACTGCCATGTCCTGGTGTTACCTTGGCCCTGCTAGCTGCTCTGGCTGTACTTTCCACTGCTACCATTGTGTCAGGCACAAAGGAGTTTAATTTGCCTATTTCGTTGAAGTCCCCTTTGTGAAGAATGCTGTCTAATCCCCTGAGCTGAGAAGTATCTAATCCCCTGTGTCCGATACAGCTTTTGTTTCTGTCAGAGACATCTCCCTTTCCAGCTCAGCCTCAGCGGGACCTTTTGCCTCTTACTAGCCTGGACCCCAAGAGCCAGCAGTGCTCAGCAGACTTTCCTCCTTGCTTTTGTGTGGGTATGTGGGGATAGGAAGGGGATGGCAATGCTTAGGGGACCTTGCCTGGTTTCCTAGACCTGAAAGGACTCAAGCATGTATGGGAAAGGGAGGAATTAGCAGGACAATGCCAGTCTTGCCTGGGACTGAGTAATCCTTGTCATCCAGGTTCTCAGTACTCATTCCTCTTTTTGTACTTGAGCCTGGATGTTACCTCTCATCCACTTTTCCTGGAGTCCTGGAGATGCAGCTGCTCTATTCAGTGACAAGAGTATAGGCTAGACACTTAACCCTACTTGTTATAAAAGGTGGAAGAGGAACTTAGCAGTGCCTTCTTTAGTCTTTGATTCTCTAGACCTTGGTTGGAACCTGTCCTCTGGGGCAAGGGGCAGTTCTAGCACCTTTGCTAATCCCCCAGGAAGCCCAGTGTGACAGGAAGCTCTTACTCCAGGATAACACACACTAGCGGTTATCATGACCACCTATCTGTCCAATGCCCAGTGCTGTGGGCAGGGTATGTGTCAGAGAGACGGCTGAAAGAGCTATTTCCAGCAGAGGAAGCCTTTGTCTGGCAGTGGTTAGGATCTGCTCTAGGAGGAGAGATGCTTCCTAAGCTTGTGTCTTACAGAGACTGTCTCTTTCTGCTTGGACATCAGTGTCACACACATTCAGAGTTTCTGCCAGGCCTCACTGTCCCTCTTCTCTTGGGAGCAGTGTTCTCTATTATGACTGGGTAAGTGGACAGGCTTTATTGTGGAGGACTGGAACGTGGGAGACCCATTAGTGTGGGATAGGTGGTGGTAGGACAGACATCTACTTGAACACATATCTCCTGTATGTCTCATGCAGTATGAGGGCCCTGTCCTTGCCCTGCTCCCCTCTCTGTGTGGCACCCCAGCCTCTGGACTGCTGTACAAATGTGATTCTTGATGACAAGCTGGAAGGGGAGGACTAAGCCAGGTAGCAGTCATGTCTAAGGGCTTCCCACCAAGAGGGATGTTTTTTGGAATAGTGCCAGATGCCACCCCCCACCATGGGTGAGTTGTTAAGAGGTGACTTTATTTGCTAAATGTCCAAGAAGAAGCATGCTGGGGAAGTCCTACAGGAAGCAGAGATGCCATCCAGGGATGCAGAGGGACCCACAAGCCAGGAACACTGAGATCCCACTGACTTGCACAGGGACCTTAGCCAAAGCCCTTGGCCTCTGTGCTGTTACCTGGAAGAGTTTTCCAGTTTATTCTTACCTTTTCCTAATGAAGGGAGGGGCAGATGCTGCCCGCCCTGCACACCTCACTGATGGTTGGGAGGATTAACTGCAAGGTAATGAGCACAGCAGAACTGTGAACTGGGCAAAAGTACTTGGCAGCCATGCTTATTGCCCAGGGCAAACAGGCTAAGAGAGGCCAACTCATCAGACAGATGTTTACTGAATTTCAATTCTTGTTGCTTTCCAAAGAGACAGATAGATTTGGCATGTTTACTGCCCTCAGAATGTTTAGAGTCTAGATCAAGGCATGAAGAATGTTTAGAAATAACCAGTGTACCTAGAGTATTCCAGACACTGAGCTAAGAGGCTTTCGTACATTTGTTCATTGAATATATCCAAGTAAGTATTATTATGAATAAATACAACTATCATGTACATTTTTACACATGAGGAAATGAGACCTAGGGAGGTCAAATATTTCCCTAGGATCACATAGCTAGACTTTGTTAGAGCTAAGACGTGAACCCAGGTAGTGTAAGCCAAAAGCCAAGTTTTTCACCACTGTGCAATGCCAGAGTGATGACAAATACTGAAGGAGAGACAGAGACAGAGACACTGAGAAAGACAATACATTAAGGGACAGAGAGAGACAGAGAAAAAGACGGGGGGAAGGGAAAGAGTAGAGGGGAGATGGACGAGAAGATGAGGGGGATGAGAAAGAGGTTGAGAGAGGGCCAGCTAGATATCTGGGTTTCTATTGTTGTCTCTGCCTGTGAGTGATAATCAGCCTTATTCTTTGCCTTTATTTCCTTGTGCCATAGGTCAGATCCAACCCTAGTAGGAAAATCAAGATGTGTATCAGGAGTGGGCAGTAGATAAGAAACTTGATTTTGGTAACTCACCATTCCCATGAAATGACCCTTGTCAAGCACTCGTGTCATTGGGGACTCTGCTCCCTAGGGAAGGTAGTTTGGGGTTTCCTCCCTCCTTTTTGATACATTGGGTTATGTTGCCTCTGTAGTTGAATTCTTCATTGGAGTCCTTCATTCACTTGCCCCCTCCTCACCAAGGGCTCCTTTTGGAATCTTTGAGAGTGTGAGTGCCCATCTCAGCTTGTGGTCCTGAGCCCAGAATGCTTCTCAGAAGAAATCATCTTCTTATTGCTGGAGACAGGCACCCAGGGTGAACCTCTAATGCAGATATGAGGCTGTCATGGCAGTGTTGGAGCCACAACACGGGGAAGAGAATTTGCCTGTTGTCACCAAGCACAGGAGAGGGACCCTGTCATTGGGGAGAGGGTCAAGCACAGTATTTTTAGCAAGCAATCCTTTATTGTTTATTCAGCCACTTTAAAAATAGATAACACCCTTTCTTTCTAATTGGCACCATTTGTCATCCTCTGTCCTTGCTTTTCACACACTGAACTGTTCATGAATATTTATTTACCCTCCCAGGGGCAACTCCATATGTGTGTTTCTGAGTGTCTATGTGTGTGTGTGCACGTGTGCACACACATGCATGCATGCGCCTCACAAACTCATTCTGCCCCTTTCCTCTCCTGTCATGAAAGTGACATAGTGGAAGGCAGGGGCTCTTGTTTTTGAATCCCTTTCTTTGATGCTGATGAGATCCCACACTTGTGTTTCACATTCCTGCTTGTCTGCGAAGTTATCTCTCCCCTGCCCTGGTTGTCCAGACCTTTTCCACAACTCGGGCAACCTTGAGCTCCCATACCATACCTCTACCCTCTTTGCCTGGCTGGTGAAATGCTCCCCCTCAGCAGTGAAATCCAGGATTCCCAAGATGCTTTAATGAGGTACCCTGGCTTGGACCTTCGGCTCTTCAGATTTGTTGATGTTGTTCTTGGCAAAGGTGAAGGGTCTAGGGAGCCAGCTTTCACCTCCTTTTTTTCCTTAGTAAAACCTCTGCTTGTCAGTCACAGTGACATACAAGCCCTAGCAGTTCTGAACAACAGAGGAGCCTGGAGTCTGCCTCTGGGATTTTGTGCTGAGCTGAGGACTCTGGAGAGAACCTCCCCCTGTGGCTGGACCTCTCTGCCTTGGATGGCCCCATTCCTGAGCCATTGTTCTGTCTTTTGGCTCTCCAGAGTGGCTGAAAAGAAGGGATGACTGCCTGAGCAGTTAAATGAGGGGGTTTATTATTGGTGATGTACAGTTCTCAGGTATGTTGCATCTAGCACCCCTCAATGCTCTTCCCCTGTGCTCCAATGGAAGTCTGCATGCTCTCCATCTTAGTATCTTCTCTAGACCAGAAATGATTTCAGATGTCATCTTTTCACCCCTGTCTCCTAGCAAGGAAGCCATTTCTCATAGCCCATTTCATACTTAACCTCTTCTGGTCTTAAAATTCATTCATTCATTAAAAATATTTGTATTGAATATTTACCATGTGCTAGGCTGCTGTACTGGGGGTGTACAGTGGTGAACAAGACAGATAGGTCTCGCTTCTTAAATAGCTTACCATTTAGTCAGAAATTAATTTTTAAAAAATCAGTTAATACAACATGGGTTTGAACTGCTCAGGTCCACTTATATGCGGATTTTTTTCAATAAATATGCACTGCAGTACCACATGATCCAAGGTTGGTTGAATCCAAGGCTGGTTGAACCTGCGGATGTAGAACCATGGATAAGTAGGGCTGACTGTAAAGTTACGTGTAGATTTTCAACTACACAGAGGGCAGCGCCCCTAACCCCCTAGTTGTTCAAGGGTCAGCTGTACATCATCACAACTAAAAACTTCTGTGCCTCAAAGGATACCGTCAAGAAAGTGAAAAGACAACCCACAGAATGGGAGAAAAATTTTGCAAATCATATATCTGATAAGGGACTTATATCTAGAATACATAAAGAACTCTTACAATTCAGTAATAAAAAGGATAAATAACCCAATTGAAAAATAGGCAAAGGATCTGAATAGACAGCTGTCCACAGAAGATATACAATGGCCAATAAGCACATGAAAAGCTGTTCAACATCATTAGCCACCAAGGAAATGCAAATCAAAACCTTAATGAGATAACACTTTACACTCACTAGAATGGTTATCAAAAAAACAGATGATAATAAGTCGTGGTGAGAATGTGGAGAAATTGGTACCCTTACATACTGGTAGTGGGGATGTAAAATGATCCAGCCACTTTGAAAATGGTCTATCAGTTTTTCAAATAGTTAAACATAAAGTTACCATATGACCTAGCAAGTCCACTCCTAGGGGTGTATACCCAAGACAACTGAAAATATATGTCCACACAAAAACTGATACATAAATGTCCACAACAGCATTATTTATAGTAGCCAAAAAGTGGAAACAGTTCAAATGTTCATTGACTGTTAATGGATCAATACAATGTGGTTTACCTATACAGTGGAATATTATTTGAGAATAAAAGGAAATGAAGTGCTGCTGCATGAAACACATGGATGAAACTTTGAAACATGCTAAATAAAAGAAGCCAGTCACAGAGGACCGCATACTGTATGAGTCCCTTTATATGAAATGGCCAGACTAGGCAAATTATAGAGCCAGAAACAAATTTAGAGGTTGCCTGATCCTGGGAGGGTGGGGATTTAGGAAAAATGAGAAGTGACTGCTAATAGATATGGGTTTTGGGGGGAGGATGAGTGATGAAAATGTTTTAAAATTGATTGTAGTGATGGTTGCACAACTCTGTGAATATACTAAAAAGCTATTGGATTGTATACTTTCAATGGGTAAATTGTATGGTATATGAATTATATCTCAATTAAGCTATTTTAAAAAGCCAGTGATGGGACTTCCCTGGTGGTCCAGTGGTTAAGACTTCTCGCTTCCACTACAGGGGGCATGGGTTCAATCCATGGTTGGGGAACTAAGATCTAGCATGCTGCGAGGCGCGGCCAAAAAGAAAAAAAGAAAAAGTCAGTGATAAGTGTTATGAAGAAAATAAAATAGGATTATGTTTTTTTAGAAGGGTTAGTTAGGGAGGCCTTTCTCAAGAGATGTCCTTCTGGCCTCAACTCAGATGTCGAGATGGAGTCAGCCATGCACACATTAGGCTAAGAGTTTTTTAGGCAGAGGAATAGCCAGTGCAAGGACCCTGAGGCAGGAACAAGCTTGGCCAGTTGGTGAAGCAGCTGGAAGGCCATTGTTGCCTGAGTGGAGTGGGAGACTAAGAATTGAGGTTGGGGAAGTTAACAGTGCATTAGAGACCAAGGTAAGATATATTTGGGTTTTATTCTAAGGGTAATAGGAAGCCACTGGTAGCTTTTAATCAGGGGAGTAACAAGATCTGATTTACATTTTTTGAGTGATCCTTCTGATTGCCTTGTGGGAAGGAATTCTTGTTTTCAGAAAGTAGAGCCTCCTGTCTTGTAATCTTACACCTCTCATGGTAGGAGGTTCTTCTTGGTGTCTTGTTCAAGTCATCCCTTCTCATCAGGATTCTGGGTGGTATATCTCATGGCCATGATAGCCCTTCATAACCTGGAAGATTATTGCTCTCCAGATTAGAAAATGGAATAAGAAAGTTTCTATGTTTCTCCATGGATGTGGCTACTTTCATCATGTGGTTGTCACTTTCCATATTCAGGACCATGGTGTCTCCTTGGTTTTCCAGTGCTGGGGCTGGCTCTGGCCCTAGTTCCTTGGCCCCAAGATGAGTAGGGCAATCCTTCTGCCTCTACCAGCTAGCAGCATACCTACTTTCTTCCCCTGCGGTTGAGGACAGGCTGGATGGTAAGCAACATAGGGTGCTGTGTTGAAGTCCCACTACCCAGTGGGCAGGGTTGGAACGAACTTTTTACAGTTCCAGGTTATCTCTTGAGAGGCCAGTGATGTGGTGAGTTAGAACATAAGACAGGAGCAATATGGCCTGGATTTGAATCTGGACTCCACTACTCGTTAGCTGAAAAACGTTGGGCAAGTTATGTAATCTCTCAAGCAATTTCCTTATGTGTAAAATGGGGATAACCAACCTACCTAAGGTTGGTTATTACAGAGAATTAAATGGGGTAATACTTGTAAAGCACTTAGAAGAATGCCTGGCAGGTAGTGATCAGAGTGTTAACTGCTATTATATTCTCTTTGTTCACCCAAACATTAACTCAGAGAGTCAGCTCAGGACACTTCTCTGGGGAAGGCAGTGGATGGCACATAGTCATTAGTGCTTTGCTTGCTCTGCAAATATATTTTTTAAATTTCATATGTATTGTTTTGTATGACTCAAAGAACTGCATGCTCAGTATAAGCTTTCCAAACATTAAAGTAATATGTGATATAGAAAGTTGAAATGACATCAAAAGGACATAATAGAGAGTTATTATGAAGAGTAAGGGAGATAATGTAAAGAGAGTGCCTAGCACATGCTAGGCAGGCAGTAATGGTAGCTTTATTATTGTTGTTACTGTTATCCTGACTGGAGGCAGAGGTATGGGCATTGTATTTTCTGCAAGCTTTTTTTTAGCTGGAGAGCTGGGATATATGGGCCAAAAAGGTGATTGTCCTATCTTGTATAGTGTTCTGGATGTTATGGGCTTAGTCAGGGCTTTTGCTGGCCTGTGGCCCTGACACCGGACCCAGTTCTTCCAACGATGTGTCACTTGCAGGAAACAGAACGCTGTGAAATGTCTCTCTCCTTTGCTTCTTGTTGATTGTTAGTTTTTTTTTTTTATTGTTGTATAACAAATTACTTCCAAACTTAGTGAGTTAAAGCAAGCAACAGTATTCATTTATTATTTCTCACAGTTTCTGTGGGTCACAAATTTTGAAGTGTAGTCAAGATGTTGGCTGGGACTGGGGCTGCACAATCTACTTCCAGCTCTCATGCCTGACAAGTTGATGCTGGCTGTTGGTTAGAGGCCTCAGTTCCTCTCCACGTGAGCCTCTTCATAGGGCTGTTCATATATCCCCATGGCTCCTTTCAGAGCGAACAACATAAGAGAGCAAAGCAGAAGTGTCAGTGCCTTTTATGATGTAGCCTCAGAATTCATCACCACCACCTCCTCTGTATTCATTTGGTCACACAGATCAGCTGTGATTCAGTGGGAGAGGGAACTATACAAAGGTATAAATACCAGACGGCAAGGATTGTTGGTGGCCATTTCGGAGACTGGCTACCACACCTAGAGCACCAAGAACGCTTTCCTAAAAAGGCACTGGGGGAATCCCAAGCATCCAGGGCCTGGCCCAGGCACTTTGTGGGTGCCTGTCTGAGAGGCAGGCGGCGCTCACTGTGGCTTGCAGGCCCCATGACCTTCCCCGTGCTCCAGCCGCACAGTGCTGAGCTGCCTCTTTGCTGAAGTTGTGGCATGTCGGGGAGGACAGTGGTTTGATTTTTCAGTCTTTGATCATGATGATAGCTGAAGTGAGTGTCAGAAGACTGCTTTATTACAACTCTGTCAATGGTTTGTGCATTTAGATTTCTTGAGGTAGACTGACCAGTTAACCAGCCTCTTCCTACAAGCTTTCAGAGGAGGGGGGCATTTTTGGTAAATTGAAATCCAGTCATTTCAAGATGAGGGTAGAAGGTATTACACTAAAAAAGGGCTATTTTCATTCCTTATAGTTTCACGTGTTCGGAAGACTCTCCCTTACAAAGTGGGAGAGGTAAGAGTTGGGTGGCAGAAGAGTTTCTTGGGTAAGAGCCTGGGCTCTGGATAGACAGGCATCTTGACACTCTGTATCCTGGACAAGTTACTTAACCTATCTAAGTTTCAGCTTCCTCAGCTGAGAAGTGGAGAACACAGTGATGCTTCCCTGACTCACTGTGAGGATTAAATGAAATAATGTATGTACAGCATAAATAAAGTTCCAAGCACAGAGCATGGCACGTGGTAAACAAATACAATAAGACCTGTCACTAATAATATTATTAACATCAATCTCATCATCATTATTATACTCTTTGACCCTAAGTTAGACCAAGAGAGGGGCAGTGACTTACCCAGCAACATAAAGGGACTCTTGACCTAGGAGGGAGGTCTCCATCCCTCCTCCAGCATTCATCCTTTCCAGCTTGAATGTTCTTCCATGTGATGCCTGAACCACGAATAGTAGTTTGGGCAACTCCCAATTATCTAGTGTGAATAATTCACTCTGAGATAATCTGTGTGCCTGGCCAGTTTCTCAAATCAGCTGAGTGGATTATTCTCCTCTTTCAGTTATTCAACAGTACAAGTAATTGAGAGCTGGCATTAGAATGTGAAGGCCATGAGGTCATCTCCTATTGTTCTCAGTTAGCTCAGCCCTGCCAGTGGTAATGTTTTAGAAGAGCCTGGAGGCTGTAGAGCGGAGCAAGCTGCTAACGGCAGAGTGGGAGAGCCAGGGAGGAATGGTTTACAAGGCACCTTTTCTCTCACCTGGACCAGAGGGAGAGGCCCTATTGGAGTCAAGGGTCATGCTTCCCTGAGGAACTCTTTGGATTTAAATTTAACTCTGGAGTGTTTTTTTGTTTTTGGCTGTGCCATGTGGCTTGCAGGATCTTAGTTCCCCTGACCAGGGATCGAACCCAGCCCCGCTGCAGTAAAAGCATGGATTCCTAACCTCTGGACCACCAGGGAATTCCCAACTCTGAAATGTTAGATCTTCCCGGAGTCTTTTAAAATATGATTGACCACCCTCTTTCCTTCTATTTGCTGTTCTGTTTGGCATCAGGGGACTGCATTAGGAGACTCGAGGAGCCTCTCCTTTCTGTAAAGTAGGGTCTCAACATTGAAAATAGCATGTACTGTAATGATCCATTCATATAAAAAGTAAATGAGTGAAGATTTATTTATAAATTTATAGTGCATATAAATACATAATATAAAAATCAGCTTTTATGTCTGAGGGTATGAGGAATGAGGTTATGAGGTAGAGGAACTTTTCTGTTTTGCACCTTTTATACTGTATGAATTTTTTTACCATGAGCTTATATCATTTTCTAATTAAAAGATACAGTGAACTTAAAACATGTAAGAGAAGTTGCTGGAATCGGCCCTTTGAATCGTTATGGTATGTAACCTTTAATTGGCTTGAGTTTTGGAGTGGACTCAAACATTTGTTCAGATCCCTTCAGCCAGGTGGCCAGCGAGACATTATTCGTGAATATCATGGCCCAGGCTCTCTTAGAGTCTTGTTCTCCTTATTGGAGCTAAACAAGCACAGATCTATCCCCAGTCACCAGTGCCTTAGCCCTGTGATTGCTGTCCTCCCTCCTGCTCTTGTTATTACCCCTCTCTCTTTTCCTTCCCTGAGGACCCAGGAACCATTTCCCCTGCATCTGCTAGACCCAGGGTTACCCTGAAGTTACCCACCTAGACCCCTCTTTGCTCTGGGGGAGAGGATTAAACTCTTGATCCAGATACTATTTTGATGTATGTGGTTTGTCCAAGATCAGTAATTTTGAAGGGGGTGAGAAAGGTTAGTTGGTGTTTAACTGTTTCTCTGAGTTAAAAAAAAACAAACAAACAACTTTCATTTAGATTGTGAATCAAGAAAAGTTGTTTGAGCTCAGTTTGGGGTTCATAGTTACTGAGGTTCACTCCAGGTCTTGACTGGTGATTGGTTCCAGCGTGTGCTTAGGAGGGGCAGGGACAAAGTGGAGGCAGGAACATTTTTGTCTTTGGGGCTTTTAACAGCAGCAGTAAATTGCGGTGTGTGTGGAGCAGGAACAGAGCCCGCTCAAGGAGCTCTGGGCCAGAGGGCCTGTCTGTGGGCAAAGCTGCTTTTCAGCCCGGCTGGAGGTTTTTACATCTGAGGCCAGTGTAGCTGCCTTGGGCCAGACCTTCAAACGTGGCTCCGAAGTACCAGGCACGGCCAGAGCACTTAGCCGTTCCATGTGGGAGCCAAGCTTCATTTTCCTGCATTTCTAGAGAAGGCCTCAGGGGCAGAAAGAACTTCGTAGCCCCGTGTTGGCCAGCATCACTGCTTAGGCAGGCCTCAGGTCATTGAAGTTGTTGGAATGACTCGAGAATGTGCAGAAGTTGGGAGCTGATGGCCTAAAGATGCCTCTGCTGGATCTGGCTCCCAAAGGTCCCTGTGATCTCATGTCCCCATCTGGCCTTAGAACAAAGGGGTCTCCTGAATATGTCTCACCTCTCCCCAGGGACCCTGACAGAGCTCAATCTGGGCCTTTGGAGGAAGAATGTGATATGTGTAGGCTAAAGGAGATATGAGTTCTCAGAGTCCTTTGAGAAGGGGATAATTAGCTTTGATAATTAGCCAGAGAGATGACTGAGGCTGTTGGCTGGGGCCTGATTAGGGAGTTAGAGGAGTGTACAGTGGGCTCTGGAGGTGAGGAAGGCCAGGGACTCTAGTCCTTCGAGTCAGATTAGGGGGAGAGCCCCAATGTGAGCACTTTGTGCTAGGCGCTGAGCAAGTGGTGGCTTTTGTGGCAGTGGGGATATGGTGGGTTTTCTCTTTCTGTACCTAAAATGCCTGCTTCCCTTCTCCAGGAGGTAGGAATATCTTGGAATAGAGAGCCACCCTGTGGAGCCATTGATGTAAATGGGAGTGGTTTTGAAGCGAGCCTCATCCTTATTCTTGGCTCCTTATCAAAGATGCTGAGCTGAGGTTTCCAGGTTGCGGGGGGCAGGGGGGTGGGCGTTATTCTACGTGGTTGGTGCTATGGGAAGGAGATTCAAGTTAGTGGGTAAAGAAAACATCCAAGGAGTTGGCTGCCTGGAGGCTTTATGCTTTAGTACTGTGTGAGTTTCCTAAGTATGAAGCTGCTTGGTGTCCACACGGTCTTGTGCCTGGGCCATGGGGACACGTCTGCAAGGACGGGCTGCTGTTAAAGGGACAAGCAGCAGGCCCTTTGGAGCATTCAAAGTTGGTAGGGCCAAACTGGATCTCTGCAAGGAGGACCCCAGCCAGACTGTTACATACCTGGGATGACCCCCAATCTAGCCCCAAACAGCCAATTATTATCTAGTATTATGGCTTGAGCTGGTATGAAACAGTGTGGTGAGCTGTGAAGGCTCTTGATTTATGTTGTTTTTGGTCTCTCGAAAGATTCTTCTATCTTCCTCCTTTGGAAAACATCTTCTTTCCTTTGGGAAACTCTTTATCAGAACCATGTGGTCAGGTAAGGCTGTTAATCTTTGTGACCCACCTCTTCCCTTCCCAATTAGGGCTGGTCATATGACCTGGACTAGCTATTCATAGTGCCTCCTCCGTCTGCACTGTGACTGTCCCGGGGATTGGTATGTGACAGAGGGAGGACCAAAGTCCTGCCCTGGAATTCCATACCGTTTGAGAGGAAGAATTGTTTATGCTGGGATTGATGTGTTTAGGGGCTACCAGTGGCCATCAGACTCATCCTTCCCTGAGAATGCATCTTCATCTAGAGAGGAAAGCAGAGCCTGCAGCCTGAGAGAGGACCTGGCATGTTGCTTGAGCCTCTGGACTCAGTTGTCCTTTTATTTTTGTCATCATTTTCCATGATGGGCCCCAGCAAACTTAGTTTTTCCCTTAGATGAGTCTGAATTCAGTTTTGGTGCCTCAAAAAAAAAAAGAGTCCTGACTAATAGAAAACAGCTTCCAATTGATCTCTTTGCTTCCAAATAGCTAATATCATGTCCAGGGAAGATGCTTCATTGCTGGGACCCTGTGCGGAACACTGTGCTTCACACACATTGGGTGCTCACTTCATGTTTCTTATGTGGGTAACGGCACCCTCACCATCTACTGCCAACCTATGGGAGGAGGGTAGAGACCTGAGCCTGGGTCTCCCAGGCTGCCTCTTGGTGTCAGTTAATCTTGTCATCCATGCATGCATTTTTCATCTCCTTCCTCTGCTTCTGCAGAGATAAATACAATCTGTCAGTCTCGCTTTGCAGGGGACTTGCCAAACATGTCAGTGATGGGGAGTTTATCAGTCTACCTTAAGCTCCTGTCTTCCATATGTAGACAGGGAACCATACTCCTGTGGCACAATGCTGTTTGCAGCTGTGAGTCTGACTATTTCCCTCTGAAATCGGGCTGTCCCCTGGTGCCCAGCTTGAGCTGGTGCTGAATTTATTGTCCCTAAAACATCAGGGCAGTGTTAGAGGTTCCTTGCCCACTGCTTCTTTCCCAGGCTGCTTGTGCCAGCTGCAGGGCCCTTGTGAGGCTGTTAGGTGTCTCTCTGTGGCAGATTTGTTGTTCCATATTTTTAATTACTTACTTTTACAGATCTTAGAATAAATCAAATTATCCATCTGTTATGCTACATTATGCCACTGCAGTTCATGCAGTTCTTTCTCATTGTGTGATATTTGTTAACTTGACCTTGCCCTCTTACAGTGTTCGTGCTCCTCTGTGTGGCTCTATGCCACCTTCTCAATGGATCCCTATAGGGCATGTCAGTCTATTAGGGCCCCTGACAGAGCTGACTGTGGGTAGCTCTTAGGTGGAACAGAGGTTGGTGGAGCTTGGAGTATTGCAGAAGGAGGAGAGTGGCCAAGGAACCACCTCTGATGCTATGCTGACCTGACATTGGTTTGGAAAGTTGGATTGTTATTAGGGTTCCAGAAATGAAAGCAGAAGTTGTAGCCTAGGTTTCTGGTCTTTAGCCAGAGGGCTGTTTTCAAGGTCAGCCAGGTGAGGTTGGGCTGAAAGGACATGACAGTAGCCACCTGCAGACATGTCTGTGACTGCGTCGCCATGGCTGGCAAGTGGTGCCTAACATTAGGATTGAGTCAGGGCTGATCTCAGACACAGCACAAATGGAAGTTACCTATTAGAGATTGATTTCAGGAACCATGTGGAGGACCCTGGTTCCCCAATTTTTTTTTCTCCTGCTGCCTAAAATTCTGTTAATACTGTTGGGAATTAATTTCTTGGTTTTTAAATACATCTCTTACCCCTCTTTGTGAGCAAATACAGACACTCCCAGAAGGGGTACCCCAGGGGTCATCGAACACCTCTACTATATCCTTTTTCTCAAGCAGTTGGGAATGCGTGGCGATGGGGACACACACAGGGAGTTGGTTAAGGAGTCAAACTAGAGGAGGAAGGGAAAAGAAGACAAAATTTAGAACATTAACTGGGGTCTGCCCTGTGTGAGCTCTTGGAGTGGGTAAGCTGCTCAGAAAGGGAGGGAGGTCGTGTGTCCAACCCATCCACACACCTGCTTGTGGGGCTGGACCATCTAGGCCTCAGTGTCCCAGCAGCGAAGTGACACCAAGCCAGCCTCATCCTTTTAGGCAGCTCCTACTAATTGAGTACTGGGCACTGGGCTAGACCATCTAGAGAGTGAGGTTACAGGTGAACAGGCAGCAAGGCATAGTCCATGTCCTCGAGGGTGGTGACGGTTTAGTAGGGGAAACAGACTTTGACCAAGTCTGTTGAGTGTTATGAAGGGGAAAGGGGTCCCAGAAATGCATAGCAGGGGCCCTGTGTTGGTCAGGTGGTCAGTGAAGGTTTCTCTGAGGAGATGGTTGGAGAGAGACCTGGAGGAATAGGAACTAGCCTGATGAAGTTGGGCCCAGGGATGGGGAGTGGTGGGGAGAGGACACTCCAGGCAAGAGACAGTAGCGAACATTGAACGTTTGAGTTGAGAAATTCGTTGCAGGAGGAGGTCCATTTTTTGGTCCTTACATGGGATCATTTTCAGCAGATTCCTGAATGGAAGCACTGAGGCTACTTTACTGATTCCTCGGTGCCTGGGAGACGACCTGTATGTAGCTAGATAGGCTTCTGTGTGGAGGCACTTTGGTCAGAGGCTCTGTGTTCTACTGCTTCATCCTCCAAGGTACCACAGCCCAGGGCTGGGTCTGCTACCCTGGGTTGAGGACTCCTTCCCCCGCCCACCCACCCACCTCTGGCCCAAGCCCACATAAATGGTCTTCTGACTTGGATATGGGCCCAGGTTGGAGCTCATTATAGCCTTGTGGCTGGGCCCTCCATTTTTCCTTCCAGGTAAGACCTGGCAGGCATCAAAGACTGCCAGGAACACCCCACAGGCCTTCTCCTTTAATGATCTTGCTCCTGCCCTCAGTCTGCATGGCCTCCTTAGCCAAGCTTTTCTCACCAGAGCCTCTGGTGACTTTTCACAAGCTTTTCCTCATTCCAACAAGCAGGATTCAGTGACTAATTGCTGGTATTTTTTTCCTCAAGACTATTTATATAGACTGTCATGTTGGGGGTGGGGGAGAGCAGGCTTAGGCTTAGGGGGAGTGATGTTTCCTGCTACTGCCATCATTAGACGGAGGCCCATGTGGCACTGATAGCCGCGCTTTGTCTTTATTCTTGTATTTTTTGTCGTTTCGACATTTGGTTCTTTGAACATCTAACATCCCTCTTATGCTTCTCATCTCCTACAGAAGATTGTTGTATTTTGTCCCCACTGAAGCTGCGTTTTTCTTTTGTCGGATTTCTCACTTTCTTCTTTATTGTATTTTGATCAGTGTGGCCATGTAGGTCTGGGTTTTATTGGGAGCTTTTCATCTTCTTGGCAGTGGCCCTCGGGGCCTGGGTCTTCTTGCAAAAGCTGGGCTCTGCCTTAGGCCCCTGAAGCAGGCCTTTCCTGGCCAGGGCTGGACAGCCCAGCCTGTCATCTGTCCATGGACACTCTAGCCTAGTAGTTCTCAAATTTAAGCATGTGTCAGAGCACCTGGAAGGCTTCTTAAAATACAGATTGCCAGGACCCTTCCCTCAAGTTTCTGATTCACTAAGTCTAGGTTGGGGCCTAAGAATTTTTACTTCACACTAGTTCCCAGGTGATGCTGGTACTGCTGGTCCAGAGACCAACTTTGAAAACCACTGTATTAGTATAATTCCTTCTTTACCTTGAGCCAGTGTCCAGGGTCCTAGGGACAGGAGAATAGTGCGGGACCAGGTTCCTTCTTCTTCATACTGGGTCCAGCTCTCCGAAACTAAATGATGGCAGATGTTGGCAGTGGCATCATAATATTTAAACACTTTTAAAAGCAAGTGCTTTCACTTGCCCTGTATCATTTGATACTCAAAGCAGTTCCCTTGGTTAAGTAGGACAGCTTTTTGACAGATAATAGAAGTAAAGTTCAAATAAGTTAAGGACTCTTTCATAGCCATTCAGCTGGTAGTTTGTGGTATAGCCCCAGTGGAATCCAGGTCTCTTAGCTCCTATTGAGCTTTCAGGCCTCTGCCACTTACTAGTTATGTGACCTTGGGAAAAAACTACTTAACTCTCCATGACTCAGTTTATTGATTTGTAAAATGGGGGTAATAATAGTATTTGCCCCATAGAGTTGTTGTGAGGATTATGTGACTTAACATTTGGAAGGCACTTAAGAACTATTAAATGGTGGAACCCCAGAATCCATTCTCCTAATGACTGTGCAGTGCTGCCCTTAGTTTTGCATTTCTATTGTCACAAGAGGCCCAGGAGAATGTACCACTACTCAACAGACAGCATTATCTTGGACAGTCAGGACAGGGCTCACTCACTTTGGAAAGGTCCTTCTCTTTATGGTCTGCACTGAGGGAACTGTGGATGGCGTGTGCATCTAGGAGTTCAAGGTAGAGCTGTAGCTGCTGGGCTGGGTCAGTGTGTGAAGTCTAAGACCAGGAAGGCAAGGCAGCCAGGTCATCAGGTCACTCCTCAGGAGCTGCTGCAGTTGAGGCCCTTGAGAACTCAGCCCTGGAGTGGCCCTTCAGGGGTTAGTCTGCAAGGAGGAGAAGCTCAGTCTGCCCTTTCAGTATTTTTCTGTCTTCCTGTCTCTCCTCCACCTTCTGACCGGGGCGTGTATAGAACTAGCTGAGGTTTTAAGTAGAGGGCTGGTCCTGATAATGCTAATAGTATGCAACCTGTTGAACATTATGTGCCAGGCACAGTTACATTGGATACCTTATTTAATCCTCCCAACGAAATAATTCTCATTTTACAGATGAAGAAGTTTGGGCAAAGATAGTTTAATTATGGTTATACAGAAAGGAGATCCAAGATTCAAACTCAGGTCTGTCTGGCTCCAGAGCCCGTGGTCTTTACCTTTGTGAGGCTGCCTCCTTGTATTCTACCGTGATGTTTCTCTCTGGGGTGTCATTTTCCCCCTCCCATGGGTGCCTAACCTTGACCTGTTCCCAGTATCCTTTGCTCCTTAGCTTAGTGTCCAGGGTCCAGGACTGTGCAAGTTTTTTATTCACCTTTGTATTTTCTTAGAACTTAACACAAAATCTTATACAGAGGGTGACCATATGTTCTGTTTATGCCTCTTGTCCCAGCGCAGTAATTAATAGTGCTTTTTTTCCACTCTTAAAAGTGTCCCAGTTTGGACAATAAATTATGTGGTCACCCTACTTACACATGACTGGTTCTCCCAACCCAGGGACAGTGGCATTTTAATAGGGGACCCTGAAAGACAGAATTATCTTTAAGACTCAAAGAAACAAACCCCAGGTGGTAAAATTTTAAGCACTTTTATAGCCCATTGGGCATGAGGATTTAGACAAAGTTTCTGCTCAGCACCCCACAAACCTACCACAAAGGACTATTTCTAAGACCAGACTTGAGGTCTGTGAGGGTCACAAAGCCAATCAGATTTATCAAGACAAGAGTCCCACTGTGGCTTCATAGAAGTGTCTGACAAGCCAGGCCAGAAAAGGGGAGGAAGTGTAAAAAGCTTACACTTTCCCACTTCTCCCAGGCAAAAGAGCCCCAGCCTAGAATTTGGCTGTCCACAAACCCCTTAGCCTTCCTGCAGGAAAGAGCTAACTGGGGTTGGTCTGTTCCACTGTACTGAACTCAAGCCCTGGTGGGAGCCTGGGCTCTGTGTCCCAGTGCTTTTTTGTCTCAGGTTCTGCTCATCTCTGGCTCTACCCCTGTACCCTGGACATGGGGCCATGCCCAACCACAGCCTTGGTATGTTCAAGTCACATTCCAGACTGTGCCTTTGCCCCATTTGCAGGCAGCTGAAAACTGCTGTGCATATGTCAGTTCACACTTGAACTGGTTTAATGTTTTTTTTCTTTTAAGTTGCAATCTAAAATTCAGCCAGACAGGCTTTAATGAGCACTAAATCGTCAAGCCTTTTGTTTCCCTTCCTATTCAAACCATAGAGATTTTGTGTTTGATTCAGCAACAATTGCTGAATCTTAAACAAACCATTTACATTTTGACATTAACTATTTTATGAGTGTAACTTTTTCATTGGCATTAGAATGATCGCAACAGAAGGCCTTTTAATGACTTATTAGTAAAAGAGTTAAAAGGGTCTGTGGAAGGTGATTTTTAACATTTTCTTTGAAGAAAATAAAAGTAGATTTTTATCTGAATTCACTTGGGCAATACATGCAGACTTTTAGCCTTTCTCCTCCTAGCTGAGTGACTTTTGATCTTGTTGAGGTCATTCTTCCTGGACACCCTCCTGGTCAAGCCCTCCATTTTTCAGATTACACCTAATATTGAAGCCATCCTCTTGCACAGTTACTTGTCTAATAGAGTGCCTCTCTGCATGTTTCTGTCAGCTGTTAATTTTGTCTAATAGGGACAGGAACTATTTTCATTCTTTGCTCTGGCCTTAAGATGCTTAGCTGAAGACCCTGTGCACTCTGGGCCCAATCAGCATTTGTCGACCAGCTGACTGGATAAAGAGCCTCAGACAAATAGCATGCTCACAAACGAAACCATCCATCATTCTGTCTCCAGAAGCTGTGAATAATTGGGGGTTTTCTCCAGTGTTTGAAGATCTCCACAGAATGGGAAATCTTCACTTTCCTTTTAGGCCCCCATTCCAGTGTCTGATGAGTCAGGTGTAAAGGCTTTGGGCAAGACCAGGCCTCCCAGGTTTGTTTCTGCATCAGGGAAGCTCTGTGTCCTTCTTAACCTGGAGGAGACCTGGTGAGCCCTGAGCCTGGCTGGGGAGTCAGCAGACCCCACTCTGTTCGATTTTCTCCTCTGTTACAATGTGACAGAAGTGGCTAGGAGCAGGAAACCCATGCTCACTCAAGCCATGAGATAAGCCACATGAAATGGCGCTGGCCAAGGAGGCCATGTTGACCCATCCCCATGGAAAACCAGGAGCCTGGGTGCTGTTCTTGTATCTCAGAACTAGAACTAATTGTTCGCAAAGATCTTTCCAAATACCAATGATGCAAACTATTTGGATGGTTCACTGTATTGTTCACCATATTTAAACTGTCAGAAACCTTAAATATCTAAGCAGAACCCTAGCAAACAAAGGATATTTTGGGGACTTGTTATGTATGTTGCACAGCAGAGAGACTTGTAGTCTATACTACTTCCAAATCCTGCAAATGAAGCATTTCAATGTTGTCATTTTCTGCTATAGACCATCCCACGGTTGTTGCCTTTCCTTTTGCTATTGAGAGATGGCTCATTCGTAAACATTTCTACAGTTGTGTAGCAAAAGCAAAATAGGCCTTGCTTGATTCCATTGGCTCTGATTGAGGAGATGAGGATGTTGGAAGGAAAAGTGAGTGATTTCCTAGCACACGTCTCAGAACTCCTGGGAGCAAGATTTGAGTGAGTAAGGAAGCTCCTTCCTGAGCCACTAAAGGCCTATTGAGAAGGTGTATTGCCTACAGCTTGGAACAAGGATTGGCCAGGTGATTTCCCTGGGGCCCTCATACCCTGCTGGACCAGCTTGCTCTGCTCTCCCTCAGCCTTTGGCACCTAGGGGGATAGTTTTACCTCTAGCTAGTATAGAGGACCCAAACTAACACCCTCTTTGTGTTCTCTAATAAACTTGATAAATCTCACTGTGAAAAATCTCCCATACATTTTAGCCTGAATTTTCTTCTGCTTAACCTTGTTGACCCCACCCTTGCTTCCCTCAAACTGTCTGAGACAATTACTGGGAGATGTTTGTTGAATAATTATAGGCCACAGATAATTTCTCTTTAGCTCTCTGTCTTCCATGTTCCCCACTCTGTGGCCTCCCTTTAGCCAGTTCTAATTAGCTTCTTTGATCCTTCCTTCCTGTCTCTCCCTCTAGCTTGTTAATTACATTTCTCCCCCATGAATTCTTCCTGTACTGGCTTTGCCTATCTAGCCAGAGGAGCTGAGAATGAGAATGTAGGGCCACTCAGTGGGAGGTGGTACATTCTTCTTTGTCCCCTACCACAGGTAACCCCTCGCTCTTCTGAGAAGCCTGAAAACCCAGGCACTCTGCCTTTCTTAGCAGAAAGGTAAAAATAGTAATTTTCATTAAAGAGTATAATGTGTTACGATAAAAACAACTATTATTTGAATGCTTGGTGTTTGTCAGGAAGTCTGCTAATCTCTATATATTATCACACTTCATCCCCACAACAATCTCATGAGATAAATATTATTAATCCCATTTTATAGATGAAGAAACTGAGGTCCAAAGAAGTTTAGTAACATATTGCAGTCATACAGCTTGAAAATGCTGGAACTAGGACTTGAACTCAGGTCTCTCTGACTCCAGAGCAGCTCTTACTCAGTAGTTTGCTTACTGAGTTTGGACTTTACGGTAAAACGAAAGTCCAGATCACTGGCTCCTAGCCCACCAAAAAACAGACACACCCTGGGGTAAGATGTCAGCTATTTACCCTCAGTGTAGAAGAGGCTTTTTTTGTTTAACATCTTTATTGGAGTATAATTGCTTTACAATGTTGTGTTAGTTTCTGCTGTATAACAAAGTGAATCAGCTATACATAAACATATATCCCCATATATCCTCCCTCTTGTGTCTCCCTCCCACCCTCCCTATCCCACCCCTCTAGGTGGTCACAAAGCACTGAGCTGATCTCCCCATAGGATGCAGCTGCTTCCCGCTAGCCATCTGTTTTACATTTGGCAGTGTATATATGTCCATGCCACTCTCTCACTTTGTCCCAGCTTACCCTTCCCCCTCCCCATGTCCTCAAGTCCATTCTCTACTTCTGCGTCTTTATTCCTGTCCTGCCCCTAGGTTCTTCAGAACCAGTTTTTTTTTTTTTTTAAGATTCCATATATATGTGTTAGCATACGGTATTTGTTTTTCTCTTTCTGACTTACTTCACTCTGTATGACAGTCAGAAGAGGCTTTTTGAATTGAGATTATAAAACTTGGTGCAGAAGCAAGTTGGTGCGGTGCTATAGGTCTTTTGGGAAACCTCCTTCTGCAGAAAACAAGACTCTCATCAATTCTTGAATTGCTTTAATTCTTAACTCACTTTTCTGACAGTTTTATCTCTCAAAAGATTAAGGAAAAGGGCTTCACTGAAAATGTATTCTGAGCATCACGAAGGATTTGTTTGGTGAAGTGAAGGTGTTGGAAACTTTAGCAGAAAGTGGCTGTGTTTGGAGAAGCCAAGGGAAATGCAGAACTCTGAGTTTTGGAGAAAGCAGATTTTAGAAGGTCCAGGAAAAAGTAGATATGTTGTTTGGGCAAGAACTTTGAAGGGAAGGATGACTCATAGTCTGAACAATGAAATGCGCTTAAGATAGTCACAAGTGATTACTGCAAGGAACAGAGAGGAGACACCTAAACAGACCAACAAGGCCGCATGGGGAGCTCTTAGAGTTGAGCTTTTGTCTGAGAGATGATAAAGGGGCCTATAACTGAGGACAAAGGTGTAGATCTCTGAGAACACTGTCAGGAATACTAGGTGGGTGGAACCTGGGATGCTTAGAACAAAGAACCTGCCTGAGCAGTTACTGTTCAGAGTGAGAGGAATGGCAGGGAAGGCCTTGGGCCCGCTGCTGCAATCAGGTGATTCAGTGTAGCAGATGACAGGGTATCACCATCCTCTCTTCTATTTTGCCTCTAACTTCTCTTTTAATAAGAATGGCCTTCCCTCCAGAAAGAGTAAAACAAACATGGCTAAGAAGAACTTCAGCCCAAAAGTGTGAGGAAGGAGAAGAGCCACTTGCTTCTTAAAATTAGTTAGGGTCTGAAACATCAAATGAAAACTTAATGATATCATCATGAGACCTGTGCATGTGAATGTTTAAGCATCACTGAGAGAGGAGTAAGGAGGCAGGATGGTAACTGTTTTGCTTTTCAAAATAACAAGGCAAGTTATTGAGACTTCATTTATGGGCATTTCTAAAGAGAGGTGATCTCTTGGAGCTAGTGTGGGTTCCATGAAAATAGACTGATTTAAAGCTTAATATCCCTTCCTTCCTCCTGCCCTTCCTTCTACAGAATAGTACAACCATCTTACGCGTACCACTTGATGGCTTTTTTGAAGTGAACATACCCATGTAACTACCACCCGAGTCAAGAAATAGGGTTTTAACAGCACCCCAGAAGACTCTCATGCTCCCTCCTAATTCTAATTTCTTTTTTCAGGAAGATTTGCCAACCTAGGAGATTAGACCGCTGTTATAGACAAAGAGGGAATCTGCATTTCAGAAGCATTTGTCAGAATCTCATGATAATCAAATAGATCAGATAGAGAAATTGATGATCAAGTAGGTACAAATCCGCATGTCTTTAACAATCAGACCTAATAAAGGTTTGTTTATAAGTGGTTAAGTGTCAGCAGAGCCTTCACTATAGTGATGTGCCAAAGAGATCATGTCAGACTCTGCCTGTCCAACCTGCATTCAGGTTCTCATGTGAGGGCATGGGGGCAGATGACACAGATTCGGAAGGGATAACCAACATGTTAGACAGAATGAAGATCCAGAAGAATAGTGACAGGCTAGGACGAAGGGCCCAGGTAGCAAAGCAACATTTAAAATTTTGTTATTATTCGATTTTTAATTTTATAAATTACCCATATTTGTGGTTTTGTTTTGTTTTGTTTTTTTAAAAAGTCTTACCACACAGGAACAAAAGTATGGTGTCAGTCCACCGAATCATTTGTAACTTGTTTTTTACCTTCTCTACTTGTATTCAGGGCCATTTTGGAGAACACTTGACTCATCAGAGGGTGATATGAACAGCCTGCAGGGATTTGACCTAGGCAGGCCCACTGTTGAGTCAGTTTTGTGACACTACTGCCAAAAACCTAGATGTGCCTCAGGTATTAGGGGCAGATGACCTTGGGTCAGCGTGGCTGGGCCCACTGAACTCTGGAGGAGTTGGCCCAGGGGGAGTCCTGTGGATAGGTGTGAATACCACCTCTGCAGGGATTTGTCAGTACGTGGGGCAGTGTCCCATAGAGCATTGTCAAGAAGGCAAAGGATTTCAGGAGTCACATGAAGAATGACTGCTGGATCCCATGAGGCTAGATTTGTGAGAGGGGATCTTTCTCTGGGCATTTGGCTTCTAAGGTTCAGAAGGGCTGACCTGTCAGGGCAGGTTCAGGTGACTCTACTTTGAGAGGGCAGATTCGGACCAGTGGATATAAGCTACATGAAAGCAGATTTTAGCTCGGTAACAGAAGACGTTTTTCTAGCAATTGGAAGAGTTTAAAGCTAACGTAAGGATGAGTCTCCCTACTGCTGTAATCTTCAACCTTGCAGCCAGTTATCAGACATGCTGTCTGGATAAAAGGTTGGGCATTGGATCTAGTTATCCCAAATGCTGGTTCTCAGATCAGTGCCAGGCCTCCTGGTAAGGCTCATGTGAAGCATTTGTGAAAAATCAGGTGTTTGAGCCCTATCTTCTGAGGCTGTGATTCAGTATGTGTAGGGTAAGGGTTAGAATCTGTTAGAATTTTCAGAAAGTGCCCGAAGTGCTCCTTGGAGAAATGGCTTATTCCACAGCAGGTGCAGGAAAAGTACTATATCTTGTACAAGAACATCTTGTGCCAAAAAGTATGGAGGTGCTCAAAGAATGATGGAAATGTGTCAGAAAGACACAGAAACCAAATGAAAAGGCTCTATTTTTTTTTTCAGACTTAATCAGGTATATTTTACATAATCATAGAACTGGATTATAACCCATAGATTAAATAAGAATCCATACTGATATAAATGAATGAATAAGTGAGGAAGAAGGAAAACTTCTTTTAGGTAGAGTGCCAACAAATACAGATAGAAGCAATGATGGAGTTTGAATATCATCCTTTGACAAACATCATGGTATTAATTATTTTAAATAAGAATTACTGATGAATGCCAGAACTAATGGGTGAAAGTTTGGTGAGGAACAGGCTGTCTTCATATCTTAAAGAGTCTCCTCACAAAATATTTATCAATTCAAAAGGGACAAATAATATCTTTATAGTGGAGAAATCTGGCAGACACCACCATGATCAAGTAATCAAAGTGAACACAGCTACTTGTGAGCCTGAATGACATCATGTGCCTCCTGATATGATGCACCGAGAAAGACAAGACATTGCTTTTGTGGCATTCTTGCCAACCTACACTACCTCAGTCTAATCAGGAAAAAACATCAAGTTCAGGCTGAGGGACATTCTACAACTGGCCTGTACTCTTCAAAACTGTCAATGTAAAAAGAAACCAAAAAACAAAAAAAAACTGTCAATGTAGTGAAAGACAAAGACAGGCTAAGGAAGGGTGTGTCAAGGTTAAAGGAGATTCAAAGACATGCTTCTCAATTCATCATGTAAGTCCTGGATTGGACCTTGGACCAAAATTATTTTTCTAAAAAGGATATTATTGGGACAGTTGGCAAAATCTGAATATCTATAGATCATGTATCAATGTTAATTTCCTGATTTTGATAACTGTGCTGTGGTTATGTTCTTAGGAAATACACACTTGATACATTTAAGGTAAAGTGGCATCAGATCTGCAACTTACTCTCAAATATTTCAGAAAAAATGTATAAACATACAGAGAGAAAATGAGAAAACGAATGTAGTAAAATGTTAACAGGTGACTCTTGATAGGAGTCTTTTTTTATTTTGCAACTTTTCTGTAGGTTATTTTTCTGTATAATTCTCTGTAGTAGTTTTTAAGTGCCCAGTCTGAAATGATTTAAGGGAGGGGGGAAATGCCCAAGGTGATTATGATGCAGAGCTATGTTTGAGAGCTACGAGATGTCAAGAAGATTCTTCAGTGCCCCTTCCTCTGCGGCCCCTTTGTCTCTCCAGAGGTAGAAAGATTATCATTCTGTGTGTTTGTGTCTGGAAAGAGGTTCTAGAGATACTGTTGTGAGCTTTATCATTGTGGTGAACTGTGGGTGTCCCACATTTGCTTAAATGACTGGCATCTGGTTGGGGACTGTATTTGAATGGGTCCAGTGATTCTCCTTCTTTTCTCCAGTGTTCAGATAGAACTTCTGAGGGGCCTAATGTGGTTCCCACCACAGCTAGGTGGTATGAAGCTTGTAACAGGCTGGATGTTTTGTTTCTCCTGGGGGCTTCACTTTCATGTGGAAGAGTTGTACTTGGCATTTATTTTTTTGGTGAACCTATTCTGTTTTTATTTAAGTTGGTAACTGTCCACATCTTGATTAACAGATGCTTAACCCTATTAATCCCTAGATGGCAGGCTACTATAGATCTCTAATGAACCTATTTCAGGAGTACACATCCTGCAAGTCCTTGTGTTTCACAGGTGATGAAGGCCACACGCTAGGGCACAAATAAGATGAGGCCATCGGAGAAGGAATCTTTCTCTCTGGGCAAGAAGATGAGCATGCACAGTGTCACCAGTCAGGATCACAAATGATTAAGCTTGTGGTGTGCCCCCTTTCCCTACTGCACAGCATCTTCGCAGAGAGCATTTCAGAACAATGGTAGCTTTTTCTTCTGTTATGAAGACAGAAGAAATAATAATTGTCCTACTTAGAAATATTGCAGGGACTCATGAGAGGGCACATACCCCATGTGTCTCATGTCCCCAGTGTGCCGTGGACAAGCCTGATATCTAGGTTTGGACTGAAACTCCGGATGACACAGGCTCTGCACCAGGGGTTTCACCTTAGTATTTCCTCAGCCCCCGTCGAACCGGTCAACCTAATCCTTATTTCCCGTCCTGAAACTCTGCCTTTTTGTTTTTCTCCTTTTCCACTGATTCAAACTCCCTTTTTAGCCCTTGTTGTTTTGATTCACCTGTGCACAGGATTTCTGTGCATTTCCTGTTTCTGTGCACACACCCTGGTGCCAGCAGTGCCTGCTTCATGGCCCTGTGCATTACAGAGGACCCCACACTGAAAAGGGCCTGTGTTTGATTTAATGCTCTGCCCTCACCATCTTGAAATTCCTAATAGCTTTAAGAACAACTAAGTGTTCACATTTTCATGAACATTATGTAGTGAGTCCTGAGTGACAGGGAAGGAGGAGGGCAGCTTCTGAATCTGAAGTGGGCAGCATTCTCATGAGCCCCCCGGCCACCCTGAGATCAGCTCCACCACCTCCTCAATGCTGCCTAGACACTTGCTCAGCTTGGTTAGCTGAAATATGACCTCTGACCCTTGGCATATTGCCCACATCAGTCACCCTGACCCAGAGCGTTTGGTTTCTGCAAATGCAATCACTTCCATTTCTGCGTGCACCCCGCCAGCCCCCCGCCTTCAAGATTAACAGAGTAGCAGCTGCTGCCATCCCTCTGCACACAGACAGCTGACTCGCCTGCTGATTGTGAACATCCCAGTAATCCAAGTGCTAATGGTATTTATTCAGTCCAGCCAGCTTAGCCCTGAACAAGGTTTATTCTCATTTATCTCATTGGAGACGAGCTACGTCCTTAATATCCTTCTGTTGACTTTGAGCACACCAGCGCCACTGATGTCGCTGAGAGGCGTGCCAGGCCCCTGCCCTTCCAACTCACTCACATCCCCAGCTGTCAGGACACCCATCTTCCAGCCAGCAAGACACCCCTACCCCCACCCTCAGGCGTGGGCCACAGCTCCGGTCCTGAGTCTATAGGCTAGGAGGGGGATGAGGCCAGCATACATGTACCTGGGGCATCTGGGGTGAATAAAAGCAGTGTTCTCAAGGATATGGTCTGGCCTCTTTGTGTAGCAAACCCACTATAATTATAATCTTTCAGTCACAATGTATTGTCTAGCATTTTGGCACTCATTAGCTATTCTATCTTTAACTCAAGGTAGTTTTAGCTCTGCCTCACAGGTGAAGAAACTGAAGTGAAGGGTCTTGCCCAAGGTCATCAGCCATTGTTTACAGGATTCTCACCAAGAGTTCTCCAGACTTTCACCCTGGCACATTCTGTAGACCTCACTCTGAGCTATTTTGGGCATTTCTTCCCCCAAAACATAGCAGTGAGCCTTCAGAGCCCAAGGCTGAGCTGCCTGGAGAGAGAGGGGTTCTGAGAGCATGTTGGTGTCTGCCCCTCTAGGGCAGATTGCTCAAGAAAAGCCCTCCTCTGCTGTCCCTGCCTGGATGGACTGAGTGCCATCTGGAAATGCTAGCCTGGTTTTTCCTACCCTCCTGATGTGTTTCCTCAGCCTCTTTGACTGGGTGGTGCTAAAAGCCTTTTTTCGGAAGGGTATTGTATGGAACCCCTGATGTGTCCGTGGAGCCACTGAAGCCCTGAAGCCTGGGGTAGAGCTCAGAGTTACGTGAGTTCCCTCATTTACGCCAGTCAGGGTGTGGGCCCAGGGCTGCTAAGGCTGCACTTGGCCCCACTCAGCCATAGGCCCACATTTGGCCCATGGTCCTGCTCTACTTACCCAAGTTTTCAGGACTCTGCTGCAGGTGAAAAAGTAAATTCATTGCCTTATGAAAGTGATTTTCGCAAGTGGCAAAAGGCACCAGGCTTTCCCTTTTTCTCTCTGGTTTACTTCTCCTGTGTTTGAGTTCTATTCTTTCCTGCTCTAAATGGCTTCCCTCCATGGGGATGGTTTGGGTTGGGATGGGACCTGGCTGCTATTGGCATGGCTATAGGTGCTTCTGGCTTACAGCAACCTACCTACCTTGTGAAGAAGAGAACTTCTCTGTCCTGACTCCAGTGTAGAAGACTGAAAAGCTCTGATTGCCAGTCCTCGGCAACCAACGGAGGGCCTGGTGGGGGGCAGATATGATGAGCCAGTATTGGGCCATAAGCCCTCCCTGCGGGGTTGGGACCTGCCCCCTCAGGACCACAAGGAGTGGAAGAGGCAGCCATCAGTGGAAGGGAAGAAAGGGGTGTCAGTGCCTGGTGAGGAAGAAAGGATGCTGGGCAGATACCGACACACACCACGTAACAGTCGGCCTGACCTGGGAATCGTGAGCTATGCCTGGCTCAGAGTGTCCCTCCAGCTCATCTCCCACCCTGGGGTCACTGTCCTGAGGCAGGCCCTTCTCCTGGGCCCTCTCTTGTGTCTTTATGCCCTAGAAGTGCTTGTTTCCAACTCCCCATTTTGCCTTGCGTGTGTCGAGGAAGGAGAAGCAGGAGCAGGTTCCGCTTGCTGGGCAGGGTATGGGTCCTGTGTCTCCTCATCCTCAGGCGCAGCCTGACCTGCCCTTGTGTCAGGAGTCAGCTGCACTCCTCAGCCCCGTTTTCTATGATTCTTCAGGGCAGCCTTCCACTGAATGGTCTGCTTGCCTCTCTGTACATGCTCATGCTGTTCCCTGAGCACATGCCTGTCTTCTGGTGCACAGGCTGTCTTCCTCACTTGTACTCCAGTCTTCTGCAGTCTCTCTTCTTCCAGGCAGCCCTCCTGGCTCTTCCAGACCAGACATTCTTTCTCTGAACCCCCACAGACCTTAGGTTCAGAGCCACCTGGTACAGCCTAAAAATTACATAGCCGTTCATTTATTCACTCTGAAACCTGTAAGTAGAATACGGTGGTGTGGTGTCTCTCCTATGTGTGGAGCCTGGCTTGTTGAGTGTTGAGTGGCAGAGAACAGGCTGAGTGTCCCCAAGGATCTGTTCTGCACGTGGGGCTTCTCTGAGCAACTGCCTGGACAGTGCCTTGCCTCTAGATCTTTCCTAGGACAGTGCTTTCTGGCCCTTTCTAACTCACATTGGGGCTCTGATAGACAAAATGCTGGGGAAGCCATATATCTTCTTGGCTTTTGGCATCTTTTGTTTACTCCCATTGGCTTATTCTTTCTCTGGAGGATCCTAGGAATTTGCCTACACAGTATGTGCCCTCGCCTTTTGCCCCTGGTAGTTTGTTTTCTTGTTTGTGCTGTGGTTCCCTTTGGGGTTTGAATCTTCTCTCCCCTTCTGCCAGGTGAAACCTGGGTGGGCAGAGTCCCAGTATTATTCATGTCTCTCCCCTCTCCCAATACTGCCCAAGTTAGTGACAGGGCTGCTACTCTGGGAGCTGCTTAGGCTGGGTCTCCTTGGAGGCCCCTCTGCTCCTGAGCTCTGAGCTTGTCTTTCGGGGTTAGCCAGGTGATTGTTTCTGGGTCTTGTTCTCAGCAGATCTGTAGACAAGGATGAAGCTTCACATGACGTCTTTGGAGGGCCTTGTCTGTGCTGCTCTGCAGGCCCACTGGGGATGGGGCTCCTAGGTGCTGTTCCCTGAGGCTGATGAGATGTTGGGCCTCACAGCCCCCCTTCCTTGGGAGACTGTGTTTGACGTTTGTGTGAATTTCTCAGCGTGGTCGACTTCTTTTCCTAGACCCTGCCTGTTGTGGGTGAGTGTTCCTCAGACACATGACGGCAGAGACAGCCCTAATTAACTCACGCTTTGATGAAGTAGCTGCCTTTCTCAAGGTGGGGGAGCAGGGGGCAGGGAAGAGGCTCAGCTCCATAATCCCTGCATTGGCGCCCACCTGCCTATCTGGAGAGGAGCTGTCAGCCTTCTTCCCCAGGGACCCCAGTGCATCTCCAGGCTGCTCCTCAGACACAAGTGAAGTTGCAGTGGGAAAGGCCGGCACCCACCCTGCGCATCCTTTTGCAGAGAAGATGCAGAGGGATGCAGGCGCCTCCCATTTTACAGCAGGAAAACTGGCTCCATGTGCTAAGTCTGCTTCGAACCTTGAAGCTGGGGCCTGGTAGGAGTAGTGGGTGGACCATCAAGGACTCACTTGGGCCCCATTACCATACCATCCAGCCAGCTTGTATGGGGTGCCTGCTGTGTGCCAGGCCCTCTCCTGTGAGCAGCAGTGTGCTCTCTCTCTTGTTACCTGCCTCCCCTTTTCTCTGGGTTTTGGATCAGGAATCGACTCTCTGATTTGTCTGTACTCTGCCGTACTCTCCAAGATGTTCTGAGGGCCCCCTGCTAAGATTGTGGGTTAGGAGAAACAGGTGCTTTTTGGGTCTCCAGGGTACTTTGTGGTGGCCATGCTAAGATAAGGCAGCCAGGGCCCAGAAGAGACTGGGTGCCCTCTGTGTGCTTGCTGTCTGGGTGAGGGTGACAGCCACTGTCTCACCTCTGGTCCAGCCTCTCCCCTTGCTGCTGGTCTCAGGCTTTTTACATGCCTGCCACCTTTCTTTTCTGAGGCCTCATACGCTGCCGATGAAGGAATCTTGACCTTCTTCGAAGGCCTAACTACACAGATCTCTGCGCTTGGCACTTGCTCCTTAATTCATCATCAGTTTGATCTTAGAAAGTAAGGGGTTCCCAGCCGTGTCCCTGTCTGGCACCCTGCCCTAGAGGAGGTCTCACCCTCCAGGACCCCCATCCTTTCATCCATGAGCGCTTTGCCTGAAATATTTGTTTAAAGCTCATCACTCTTTTTTTTTTTTTTTTTTTTGTGGTACACGGGCCTCTCACTGCTGTGGCCTCTTCCGTTAAGGAGCACAGGCTCCGGACGCTCAGGCCCAGCGGGCATGGCTCACGGGCCCAGCTGCTCTGGGGCACGTGGGATCTTCCCAGTCCAGGGCATGAACCCGTGTCCCCTGCATCGGCAGGCGGATTCTCAACCACTGCGCCACCAGGGAAGCCCCAAGCTCATCACTCTTTCTCTAGCCCAGAATGGGGACTGGCGTTCCAGAGGCAGCTCTGGGTTCTTTGTGTTTCAGTGTTGCCCGTTTGTTGGTTGATGCAGTCAGTCATGGTTGTACACATATGTTGCTTCATTCACTCCTTACTCTCCAGGGCCCTACGCCATGGCAGACCCTGTGCTGAGTGCTGAGATACGGGGACAATCATAGTAGCTGCTGTCACATAGTGGAGAGTCCAGCAGGGAGGCAGCTGGGTTAGGATCTACTCAGGGATGCAAAGGCTCCCTGGATGTTGTTCTTTCTGCCTGCCTCCCTCCCATAAGTGTTTACTCTATACTGTCTGTGTGCTCCACCCAGGAGGAGAGAGAGAGGAAGGGGTCCCTGGCCCTGGAGCTACACACCCTGAAGGGAACAGATCGTTAGTGATTCCCCCAGAGTGTGATGCACCTGGGATCATGGAAGGGGGAAGCACGTAAGGCTGGCTTGAGGAGCGTGGAGGAAGGCTTTCCATAGGAGGGACACTGAAGTAGCACCTTCAGCATCAGAGGGATCTTAAAATGGTAGCGGTGATTTCCATTCCCAGATCACCCCAGCCCATTGGCTGATAGGGAGTGGACAGTGACCTGGGGCCCTTGGCCCTGTTGTCTGTGCCATAGGCCATTGTACCCAGGTGGACCTACACCAGTTTGTTTTTGTTTCCCCAGATAAGTTCTAGCTTGTCCAGAGTGGGAACACCCCCTGTGCACCTTGTTCCTCCCCAGGGATGGCTGCTGTGGTGGTAGCCCTCTTAACCTGGGTTGGGCCCAGGGGCGTGCCCCCAAGTTGGTGAGTAGGTGTAAAGTCCTGCTTTCCTGTGCTTCCCCCTCCAGCAACCCAAAGGTCCAGGTGGAGGCCATTGAGGGAGGAGCCTTGCAGAAGTTGCTGGTCGTTCTGGCCACGGAGCAGTCTCTCACTGCGAAGAAGAAGGTGCGTTTCTGCTGCCTTTTTCCCGCCCAGACCCCAGCACACCCGTGGAGCCTAAAAGACAAGGGTCCCTTTCCGGGTTGTACACGTCACCCTTGGGGGCCTGAGTGGCCATCCGCTGGGTGGCGTAGGGGGAGAGGTCCCCTTCACCTAAAGCAGCACAGCAGTATGTGAGGCTTCTGGAGGCCTGCTCCCACGGTGCAGTCTCAGGTTCAACACCCTGGTTTCCTGCCCTGGGCCTCCGTTTGTCCACTGGGTGGTGTTGAAGGTGTCTGATATCTCTCCTGGCTCTCACAGCCCTGGGTACTGGGGTGAGCTATACCCAAGGGTGGTGGTTGGGGCCGGGAAGAATGGGACCTGGGCTGGGGTAGCTGGGGCACCTCTGGGTGCTTGCCCCAAGGCCTAGTTTCTGTGGCCCCTCACCCATCTGGATCTGTGCCTCCCCAGGTTCTGTTTGCCCTGTGCTCCTTACTGCGACACTTCCCCTATGCCCAGCAGCAGTTCCTGAAGCTGGGGGGACTGCAGGTGCTGAGGAGTCTGGTCCAGGAGAAGGGCATGGAGGTGCTGGCCGTGCGCGTGGTCACTCTGCTCTACGACCTGGTCACTGAGAAGGTGAGTGCCCAGGCCTGTCCTGCCTCCCGTGCACTTTGCTTTGTGTTTGTTTCTGGCCATTTGACCCTCCCCACTCCCCATATCTTCCATCCATTCCCTACATCCTCATAGCTGAGTGTCCTGAGCAAACATGCCAGCCCTGAGCTGGGCTGACAGGAATGCTGTGGAGCCCAGGATTTCTGAGATGTCAGGGCAGATGTCCTGTGGGAAGTGACTGCTGAGCTAAAACCTGAGGGCTGGTGAGGAGTGGGAGGGGAGGAGGGGGCACTGGCAGTGGTCAGGGGTTAGCATGATGAAGGGTCAGTGTGACCAGAAGCCAGAAACAGCCAGGATCAGCCCTTCATGGAATAAAAGGTCATTTGGCTGAAACCTAGGGTGCGGGTGACCAGGAGCAGCTGTGTCTGGGAGCCGTCACAGCAGCCAGGAGACTGAGGAGCCAGGGGCTGGAATGATGCTGAATCTTAAGATTCTAGAAACCTGGAGGTGCCTCCTCTGGGAGCTTTGGCTCTGGGCAGGGGCTCAGACTGGCTGCCACTGAAGGACCCAGGGACCCACGGGCTTGCCATCTGGGAGGAGACTTGGTCCCCAGCCCACTTCGGTGTTTTTGAGCCTGAGAAGTATCTTAATTAAGGAGAGGCTAAAACCAGCCAGGGCTGATTCTTAATTCAGCTGCTGCAGAGCATTGGCAGGGTTTTCTCAGCTGCCTCTCTGGGGCCACACTCTCCCTACAGCCAACTGCGGATTAGTGGAGCAGGGCTGGGCAGCCGCTGGAAACCACTTCTGAATGTTGGAGGAAGAGGGGCCCAGCCCTTCCTCCCTGGCCCTCCCCTGCGCACCCCTCCCGCCAGGCCTCAGGCCAAGGATCAGGGTTGTCTGTTGCTGCTTTTCTCTCCACCTGTTGGCTTTTGTGTGTGTGCACTCACTCACTCTGTCTCTCTTGTCCTGTCTTGTCTTTCAGCCTCTCCCTCTCTCTCTCCCCCTCTCCCCCTTTCTCTTCCTCCACCCCTCTAAGCTGCAGAAACCCTGTTTCTCAGAACAGCAGGCAGCCATGTGGTCCTCATGTCCAATTAATAAGGCCAGGGCACAGCTGACATCCTGGGAGTGGGCCAGCAAGCCAGGGGAAGGACATGTACACAGGCTTGGCATTTCCCGGGAGAAACCTATCACTTTGCCCTTGTGACTTGGGTGTCTCTTTGCTGCCCCCAGCCCTGGCGTAGCGGGCACCGTGACTTTGCTTCATCCCTGGAGAGCTACCACTGGCAGTCTCACCAAGGCTGCCCTGGTGAGAGGCAGGCCCCTGAGTCAGCTGGCCCCGGAGCCGACCTTTGAGGCTTTGGGGTGCTGTGAAGATCAGGGAGGGAGTGGCGTCTCTCTGCAAACAGTATGGAGACAGCCATGCTCCTGCAGGTGGAGGACCGTGGAGGAGTTTCAGCCAGAGAGTGTTAGAACAGATGGCAGCCATACTTTACACTTGAGGCAGTCAGGGCTTCTTGTTCTTATGGTTTCTCAGAGAGAATAAAGAGCTAATCAAACTAGCCAAACCCATCTGGGGATGGGTCCAGAGCTGCCTGAAGGTAGAGGTGTGACAGGTTGCCAACCGGGGGGTGCCATGCACCTTGAGGGCATCTTTGGTGTCGGGAGGTAGCAGCTGAAGGCAGAATTCCCATGAGAGTATGGGACCACCTCTCAGATTGTTCGGGTCCTTGGCTCACCGGCTTACCCCTTCTGTGGTCTGCCAGACCCCAGGCATTTCTTCTTCTGTCCCTTGGCTCTTGGTGGGCCCTCCACTAAGAAACTGTGCCCTGACATCTGGGCTCCTGCAGAGCTGGGATGCCCTCCTGTGGTCATGAGCCCACGTCCTCTCGTGCCTTCTTGGAGCTGAAGGGCCGCAGGGGTGACCTGCCCGCTGGTTCCTTCCACAGGTGTTGACTGGGTATCTGCCCTGCCGGTGCTGTGCCAGCCCCATGATCCCTGCCCTCCTGGTGCTTTCAGGCAGACATTTATCAGAGAATCTCCTAGAGCATGTAGGCCCTGGAGGCTTATGATCAGGGCCCTAACCTCTTCTGGGGAGTCAAAGGAGGTGCTGAGTGAGAAATGAGGGGTGAGTCAAGTTGACTGTGGAGTCAGTGTTGGGTGAGAGGGTGCCTGGAAGTGGGAGCTGCACGTACATAGATCCTGGGGGAGAGTTGGTGTGACGGGTGCCAGAGTGAGGGCATGTGTGGGGAGGAGCCCAAGTGCAGGCAGGGCCAGATTCTGAAGAGCCTCCAAGTCCCAGTGAAGGGAGTCAGTCTTTATCATCAGAAATGCCAAGTTGTGAAGGGTTTGGGGCTGTGTCATTGTCTGCTGTCAGAGGACTGGAGGATGCAGGCTGGGAGCAGGAGGCAGGAGACTGCAAAAGTGCAGTGAGGAGCAGCGCCCATGGGGCAGAGAGCTGGGAGAACTGGGATGTGTTTGGAGGTGGAGCTGGCAGGACTTGGGAGTAGGTTAGGAAAGGACTACTCCATCCCTCTCAGCCTTTTCTGTCCCAGGATGCTGACCCCCCTCCTCCCCTGCTTCCTCTGCCAGCTCCAACAAGCGCCACAGCCACCAGGTTCTCCACTGTGGCCCCTGATCTTTTTCTGGGCTTCCCTCTTGCCTTCCCTGTCATCTGCATGCCTCATCCTCCCCTGGAGTTAGGGCAGTGATTTCTTCTTTCTTCTTGCAAGTACATTTAGTACAACCAGTATGGGACATCTCTACCCATTGCCGACCCTCCATCTCTGCATAGCCTTCCTCTGACATTTGAAATAAGTTGGTAGACTCCTGGTGGCTTGCCGTGATCGTATAGTGATTAGTACTCTGCATTGTGAAATAAGTTGGTAACTTGTCGGGTTTCAGGTGTTTCCTCTGGCAGCCTGGCAGGATCGGTTCCCACCATATTCTGATGGGGCTGGGTTTCTGCACTTACCAGACACAGGCCATGCATGTGACTTCCTGCCCAAACTTTCCTCAACTCCCCAGGCCCTCAGCATAATGGCCAGGGACTCCCAGGGCTCCGAGCATTCTGGGCCCCAGCCTGGCCCTCGTGCCCCATCGACCATAACAGCCTGCTGGTCTTCAAACATGAGGTGGGCCCAGGCCTATTGTTGCAACCCTCCTGTGTCTGTGGACCCTACACCCTTATCCCCTTGGTCAACTCCCACAAGCCCCTCAAGGCTCAGGGACTTGCCAGCCTCCTCTGTCGCCCGTGCCCTAATTCCTGTGAGGGAGTGGATCTGTAGTTGTGGTGATGGTGATGTGATGCTGCTGCTGGTACAGCTAACGTTTGTTGATGGCGAAGCTCACATTGTGGGTGTGCTCTCTGTGCTGGGCACTGGCTGCATGGTCACTGTCCCACTGAGTTCTCCCAACAGTCCTGAAGGGGTTACGTCCTCTCCTCCACATAAGAGATGATGGCATTGGGTCTTAGGGAGGCAAAGTGCTAGCCCAAGGTCATTCCGTCATTCAGCTGTCAGTGGTGGAGCAGGAATTTGAATCCAGACTGTCTGCCTCCACACCACCCTGCTGGATGAAATGTATCATGATATTTAGGACTTACTCAGTTAATTTTTAATCTCCTGATAGATCCTGAGCTCCTTGAGGGCAGGGACCATGTCTCCATCTTGGTTTCTCCAGCACCTGGCACATTACACAGTTGTTTTTGATGAGTGGATGGATGGACAGATGGGTGGACATATGGATGGGCTGGAGAGCATGTGTGAAGCTATGAGTCCAGTTGGCCTTCTCCCATGAAGGGCCTTTGAGGCCCAAGGGGAAGGAGGAAGAGGGTGCAGACTCATGGGTCAGCCATGTGCCTTCGAGTCTAAAAGGCAGGGCTGACTGCTCTCTGTGTGTTCTCTCCCCTTCCCACACCCTGGCCCCTGGCCGTGTGGATGGCAGATGTTTGCTGAGGAGGAGGCCGAGCTGATGCGGGAGACGTCCCCAGAGAAGCTGCAGCAGTACCGCCAGGTGCACCTCCTGCCAGGCCTTCAGGAACAGGGCTGGTGCGAGATCACTGCCCACCTCCTGGCACTGCCAGAGCACGATGCCCGCGAAAAGGTGCTACAAACACTGGGTGCCCTCCTGGCCACCTGTCGGGACCGCTACCGTCAGGACCCGCAGCTCAACAGGACGCTGGTCATCCTCCAGGCTGAGTACCAGGCACTGGCTGCCCTGGAGCTCCAGGATGGCGAGGATGAGGGCTACTTCTGGGAACTCCTGGGCTCTATCAACAGCTTGCTGAAGGAGCTAAGATGAGGCTGCCCCTGCCACTGGGACTAGACCGGGATGCTGCTAGTGAGGCTGAGGGGCACCGGCTGGGGTGGGCTCTTCAGGGGATACCAGCTAGGAGGGAGGACTTCCCCACTGGGGCCTGGGCATCATCTGGGCAGTGCTGGCCTGGCCATTAAATGGAAGCATGAAGGCCATTGTCTGTCTGTTTACTGTGTGTCTGTGCAGACTGGGCACAGTGCTTTGGTGGTCTTTGGGTGATAGCGCCCTGAGGTCCCCTGGTGACGTGCTGGGTGGTCAGTCCAGGGCATCCAGTAACAGGCCCCGTGGGAAGGGTCTGGGCCCAGGAGTTGGAAAACCCCAGTTGGGACCCAGCTCTTTACCAGCCAGTGAGTGGCTCTGTGACTTTGGGAAGTCATTTAACTTCCCTGAGGCTGTTTCCTCATCTGTCAAAGGGGAATGCTATTAAATGAGAGAAAACATACATAAAGCACTACACCAGTGCCTGGCACTCGTGCTTGCCACCTCCTCACCCAGCTATGTCGGGAGGTCTGGGTAATCATCTCACTGCCCCCTTCATCCTGTGCCTACATATTAGTTTCAAGGCCACTGGCACTGGCAGAAGCCTGAGGGCATCTCCACACGCAGGGATGCGCAGGGATGCCGTGTCAGCCCAGGCAGCTGATGGGCGAGGCTGGAGCTTTTGGTGCTGGGGCCTGGGTGGTGGGACTGCGGTGGCTCCGTGCCCTCTGGAGGCCTTTGGGTGTAGGCCTAACTCTGGGAGAGGAGTAATCTCGATAAAGCTGGTAGTGGGAGCCCAGGACTGCCAGGCCCACCTTACAGGGCAGAGGTGCTTCTCTGTGCCCTTGCCCCTCTTCTGTGTCCGTGGTGATCTGCACTGAGCTGGAGGAGGCGGCCTTGGAGGCAGGGGCAGCCGAGCCTGACAAGTCGCTGCTCCCACCCCAGAGAAGCCGGGAGCCTGCCTCAGGTTGCCATGGCAACCCCTGCTCTGGGCTTTCCTGATTTGGATTCTGGTGCGTTTGTTTTTCTGCCTTTCCCAATGCACCAGAGGCTCACTCCTGCTGCTCAGGCAGCCCCTCCCAGCCTCCATGTAGAAGTCTCCCCATCCTGGCCTTGCATGTAGAAATCTCAGCTTCACTGAGCTGAGGAGAAACTGAGGCCCAGAGAAACCTGGGGCAAGTTGGTGGCTTCCTTCCCTGCAGTCTCTTCGCTCGGCCTCAGACCCTCCCCTGCCCACCTCATGCCACAACACACAGGAAGCCTGGGAGTGCTGCTGGCTGCAGAGAGCTCTCCCAGGAGGGTGGGAGGAAATGGCCAGAGAGGCTAAATGATCTGCCTGAGATCACACAGGTTGTGAGTGGCAGAGCTGGAGTTTGCTGGGCTGACCATGCTGTGGAAAACTTAAATGTTTGGCTCAGAAGAGTATCATTTTAATTTGACAGGCCGTGGTGGGAGGGCCAGGAGAGATGGCAGAGCAGGGCAGGGTACAGAAAGGAAGTGTTGGGACCTGGCTAAGGCCAAGGTCAAGAGTCTCTTTAAAGAGGGTGTCAGGAGACTCTCAGGTGGATTTGAGAGAGGGGGAAGGTGAGACATAGGGGAATGGGGCTGCCCTGGCACATGGAGAGGGGGGAGCTTGGACTTGGGAATAAGTCTGGTCTGAGTCTCGGTCCTGGCAGAGGTGAGCACTGAGGCTGTAGGAGCAGGTGCACTATTGGGATGAGGGCTGACAGAAATGTGGGGAGCTGTGGAAGGAGGGCTTGTGAGGCCCCTGTGGTAGTATCAGGCTAGGACTGAGGATCCCCAGAGCCATTGAAGCTTCTGTAACCACCAGGGTCTGATCTGGGATATGGGAAGGGGTTCCCACGGAAGGAGTGACACTAGTAGAGGCCTAATTGAGGACCCCGGTATCTCTTCTGCCCTCAGGTATGCTGCATAAAATAGCATACCTGTAAAGCAGAAAGGAGATTTTGGGCCATGAACTCTTGGGGAGAGGGGACCCTGGGGCCGAGAAAAGAGCATATGGGAGGTGAGAGAGGGGAGCCAGACCAGTGCCAGGCTGCCACAGCCGCGTGATGGGACCGTTTCTCCCTTCTTCTCCACTTCACATACACACAGACAAGGCATCAGGGCGGGTGAAGCTTGGTCTGCAGTCTGTCTTCTCAGTGGCCTCATCTGGGTTCATCATGGGCCTCTGACTTCTTGGTCCTGGACCCTGAAGCAGACCTTCCAGGGACACAGGCAGCAGTGTGACCCAGGGCTCAGGCTCAGGCTGCATGGGTGTGGATTCTGGTTCTGCCACCCAGTTCATCAGTGATGGTTGTCTGCAGGTCTAGGAGGAGCCCTTTTCTGCCTTCCCTTTGGGTGCCATCCTGGGAACAGTGCCCAGGGAGTGTGACCTGGGCTTGAAGTTAGGCAGAAAGTGGTAATGGCGGGCGGGCATAGTGACCAGACTTGGGGTGATTCAGCTTCCTGCCAGGGCCTGGAAGCCGTTTATTTCTTCTCGCACCCCTGTCACGTGGTGGGGCCCCAAGGCTCTTGGCCTTCTGGAAAGGACTGGACTGAGAGCTCTGACTGGCTGACACCCTGTAGTCCCTGGATGATTGCTGGTTCCCTGCTCCTCAGCTGGGCTGAACCAGGCCCTCTGTGCAGGAGGCTGACAGGGGTGGGGAGTAGGGTGGGGGGCCTAGGTCCTCTCCCCATCCCTCAGCAGGCTTGGTCTTTATTAATCCACTTGTTCATTCATTCTTTCATTCAAATTGTATTTGTTGAGCACTTACTCTGTGTTGGGCCCCCCTGGCCTGAGATTAGTAAATCACAGGCCCTGCCACCAGGGAGCTCACAGTCCGGTGGGGAAGCAGTTGAGCGTGACATATACTGTGGTAGGGGAAGCCTTGGTCAGTTGGAGCTGAGGAGACCCCTCACCTAGTTGAAGAGGTCAAGGAAGGCCTCCCAGAGCCAGTGGTAGCCAAGCTGTAGCCTGAAGGACATTTGAAGAGCAAGCCAAGTGGAGTGGGGAAAGGGTTTCCAGCCTGAAGGTAGAAGAAGGCCTGAGGTTGAGAGAGAGTGGTCCATTTGAGGAACCCAGAAGTTCACCATAGGTGGAGGAAGTGCCAGGGGTGAAGGGCCAGGTGGCCAAGGTGGAGCCACAGAAGTCAAGGGGACCATATTCTCCAGCAGCCTACCAGCCTTGCCAGGGAGTGCACCCTCGTCCCGATACAGCAGGGAGCAAGGGGTGAGTTTTAAGCATTCTCCTGGCTGCTGCTCAATTCATTTATTCAGTCCTTCATTCACAAACAAATCTGATTTAGGACTACTAGAACCCAGGTGCTGTTCTAGGGCATGAAGTGGTAAGTGGAACAGTAGAGGTGTGTGTGGGGTAGACCCTGACTAATAAGTATGTAATATGATGTCCGACAGTGAGTGCTGAAAGCTATGAAGAAAAATAAAGCCTGAAATGGGGTTAAAGAGTGTCAGGGAAGGCCTCTCTGAGGAGGTGCTGTGTGAACAGAAGGAAGCGGGGCAGTGAGCCCTGTGGGGATCTGGGGAAGTGCTTTGTAGACCAAGGGAATATCAGAGGCAGGAACATGGCTGGGTGTTGGAAGAAAAGCAAGAGTCAGTGGAAGGGAGAATAGTAAGCAACATGGGGAGGGCAGATCCTGGCTGCTCTGGTAAGGACTTGAGCTTCTTTGCGATGGGAGCCATTGGAAAGTTGTGAGCAGAGGAGAGACCCGACGTGACTGACATTTTAGCAGGATCACTCATGTTGCTGTGGTGAGAATAGATGACATGGGCAGGAACGAAGCAGGAGGCCCATGCGGGGTGTGATGTAGAATCTAGGTGAGAGCTGATACGGTGTGAACCAGGGTGACGATAGAGAAGGTGGTGTGAAGTGGTCAGACTCCAGATGTGTTTTAAAGGTCAAGCTGAGAGGACTTGCTGACTGACTACATGTGGTGTGTGAGGAAAGAAGAGTCAAGGATGAAGCCCTACCCGGGGACTTGAGCAAACTGGTGTGTGGAGATGCTGTTTACAAAGTGGGAGGATAGAAGAGTAGGGGAAAAAAGATTGGGGCCTTGTGGTGGGTGTTGTTTTGACATGTTTGTATTGAGATATTGATTGGACATTCCAGTGGGGATGCTGAATAGGCAGCTGGAGAGAGTCTGGAGCTGAGGGAAGAGGCCACCTGTGAAGAGAGAAACTCAGAAGCAGTGTGTGATGGAGCTAGCTCATAGCAGTGTGTGAGGCATGTGGATATGAGAAACATTGTGAGCTGGTTGTGGAACACAGCCATTGTTAAAAATCAAATTGGGGGGCTTCCCTGGTGGCGCAGTGGTTGAGAGTACGCCTGCCGATGCAGGGGGCGTGGGTTTGTGCCACGGTCCGGGAGGATCCTGCGTGCCGCGGAGCGGCTGGGCCCGTGAGCCGTGGCCGCTGAGCCTGCGCGTCCGGAGCCTGTGCTCTGCAGTGGGAGAGGCCACAGCAGTGAGAGGCCCGCGTACCGCAAAAAAAAAAAAAAAAAAAAAAAATCAAATTGGGGACTTCCCTGGCAGTCCAGTGGTTGAGACTTTGCCTTCCAGTGCAGGGGGTGCGGGTTCGATCCCTGGTTGGGGAGCTAAACTCCCACATGCCTCGCGGCCGAAAAACCAAAACATAAAATAGAGGCAATACTGTAACAAATTCAATAAAGACTTTAAAAATGGTCCACATCAAAAAAATCTTTAAAAAAATCAAATTGTATATACTTAAAATTAAATATTAAAAGAACAAAGGTAATTTTTAAAAACTAGTAAAAGAGCAAATTAAACCCAAAGAAAGCAGAAGAAAAGAAAATAATAAAGATAAAAGCAGAAACCAATAAAGTTGAAGACAGAAAAACTAAAGAAAATCAGTGAAATGAAAAGATGGTTCTTTGAAAAAGAATCCAATCAAAAAATGGGCAGAGGACCTAAATAGACATTTCTCCAAAGAAGACATACAGATGGCCAAGAGGCACATGAAAAGATGTTCAGCATTGGTAATTATTAGAGAAATGTAAATCAAAACTACAATGAGATATCACCTCACACCTGTCTGAATGTCTGTCATCAAAAAACCCACAAACAGGGACTTCGCTGATGGTCCAGTGGTTAAGACTTCACACTCCCAATGCAGGGGGCCCGGGTCCAATCCCCGGTAGGGGAACTACATGCTGCAACTAAGAGCCCTCATGCTGCAATGAAGATCCCGTGTGCCACAACTAAGACCCGGCACAGCCAAATAAATGTATATATTTTAAAAATCCACAAATGATAAATGCTGGAGAGCGTGTGGTGAAAGGGAACCCTCCTACACAGTTGGTGGGAATGTAAATTGATACAACCACTGTGGAGAACAGTATGGAGGTTCCTTAAAAAACTAAAAATAGAACTACCATATGATCCAGCAATCCCACTCCTGGGTGTATATCTGGAGAAAAACATGGTCCGAAAGGATACATGCACCCCAGTGTTCATTGCAGCACTGTTTACAGTAGCCAAGACATGGAAGCCACCTAAATGTCCATTGACAGAGGAATGGATAAAGAAGATGTGGTACATATATACAATGGAATATTACTCAGCCATTAAAAAAAGAACAAAATAATGCTATTTGCAGCAACATGGATGGACCGATGGACCTAGAGATTGTCATACTGAGTGACGTAAGTCAGACAGACAAAGAGGAATATTGTATATCACTTATATGCAGAATCTAAAAAAAAAATGATACAAATGAACTTATTTACAAAACCCAAACAAACTAACAGACTTAGAGAATGAACTTATGGTTACTGGGGGTGGTGGGGGGGAAGGGTTGGGCGGGGAGGGATAGTTAGGGAGTTTGGGATTGACTTGTACATGCTGCTATATTTAAAATGGATAACCAACAAGGACCTACTGTATTAGCACAGGAAACTCTGCTCAATATTATGTAACAACTTAAATGGTAAAAGAATTTGAAAAAGAATAGATGCATGTATATGTATAACTGAATCACTTTGCTGTACACCTGACACTAACAACATTGTTAATCAACTATACTCCAATATAAAATAAAAAGTAAAAGAGAAAAAAAAAAGAAAAGCACTTATTAGCCCAGCCGCTGAGGGGGCTTTCTGGGGGCTTATTGGTAAGAACATGAGGAGAAGCAACTGTCAGTCCGGGTAAAAGCTACCCTTTGCTAATACCTCTTGCCTTGGTAAAGGCGACACCTTTCTTAGGTGGTGGTTGGAGCAGCAGCCAGAGGAGATCAGCCTGCCCGTGGGCACCTGCACCACTGTTCCCTAGCAACGTGCTCTAGCAGCGATGGACTTTTATGCTGGCAGATGGAAGTCAGATCTTGGTTGGCAAAGCCTTCTCTCCGGAGAAGCTAAAACTCATAGAAAAGGTACATCTTAACTAAGGTGTAGTTGGACTTTATTCCTTTTATCTCACCTTGCCTGGTACAATAGGGTAATTAATCTATCATTTGTTTTGAGTATGTTTAATTTCTTTATTGGTTTATTAAGAGACATCCTGTATTCTCTTGGCTAGTGATATTATTATAATTCCCACAGTGAATTTATGTTAAATAAATTGCAAAGACAAAAAAAAAAAAAAGAATTACAGATCAGCATCCCTCATAAGTGATGAGGTTGGGGGTCTTGGGGAGGGGAGATCTTGGAGGCTGTGGTAAGTACTTCAGATTTTTCCGCAGTCCCTAGTAAAATCTTCAGTGCGAGCTCCTCGACAGAATATTAGCAAATTGAATGTAGCAGTATATAAAAAGATACATCATCACCAAGTGGCTGTTTATCCTGGGAATACAAGACTAGTTCAACTCAAATCACCACATAAATAGACTAAAGAAGAAAAAGCCACATGATCATCCCAATAGATGCAGAAAGAACATTTGACAAAATTCAGTATCCATTCTTAATAAAAACTCTCAGCAAATCAGGAACTAAGGGAACTTCCTTAACCTGATGAAGGGAAACCACATAAAAACCTACAGCAAACCTCAATAGTCAAAGACTGACTTCTTTTTTTCTAAGATTGGGAACAAAGCAAGAATGCCGGCTCTCACCTCTCCTTTTCAATATCGTACAGGAAATCCTGGGCAGTGTGGTAAGGCAAGAAAATGAAATAAAAGGCATACTGAATGAAAAAGAAGAAATAAAACTGTCTCTATTCATAGATGACACAATTGTCAGTGTAAAAAAATCCCATGGAATGTACAAAAAACTCTCCTAGAAATACCAATACGTTTAACATGCTCCTGAGGTCAACATACAAAAATCAACTGTATTTCTATATACAACTGGGAATTGAATTTAAAAAACAAACATTTACAATAGCAGTGAAACAAATGAAATATGTATAAATCTAGTAAAGTAATATGCAGGGTTTTTATGCTGAAAACTACAAAACACTGATGAAAAAAAGTTAAAAAATCTAAATAGAGAGACACACTGTGTTCATGGGTTGGAAGACTTAATATTGTTAAGTCCGCCACCTAAATTGACCTATAGATTCATTGCAGTCCCAAGTAGGAATTTCTTAGATATCAAGAGTCTGATTTGAATATACAGAAATGCAAAGGAATTGGAATCGCTAAAACAACCTTGAAAAAGAGGAATACAGGACTTCCCTGTTGGCGCAGTAGATAAGAATATGCCTGCCAATGCAGGGGACACGGCTTCAAGCCCTGGTCCAGGAAGATCCCACATGCCGCGGAGCAGCTAAGCTCATGTGCCACAACTACTGAGCCTGCGCTCTAGAGCCTGCACGCCACAACTACTGAGCCCACGTGCCACAACTACTGAAGCCCGCATGCCTAGAGCCCGTGCTCCACAACAAGAGAAGCCACCGCAAGGAGAAGCCCACACACTGCAACAAAGAATAGCCCCCACTCGCCACAACTAGAGAAAGCCTGTGCACAGCAATGAAGACCCAATGCAGCCAAAAATAAAATTAAAACTTCTTTTAAAAAAAGAGGAATACATTTGGAGGACTCATACTAGTTGGTCCTAAGACTTACTACAAAGCTATAGTAATCAAGACAGTGTGGCATTGGTCAAAGAATAGACACATAAATCAATAAATCACAACAGAGTTCAGAAATAGACCCACACAAATATAGTTAATTGAGTTGACAGAGTGCAGAGACACTTCAGTGGAGAAAGATTCGTCTTCAATAAATGATGTAGCAACAACTGGACAGCCATGTTTTAGGAAATGAACCTTGACCTATACCTGTCATCTTATACAAAATTTAACTCAAAACCAAACATAGACCTAAATGAAAAATTATAAAACTTTTAGAAGAAAACAGGAAATAAATCTTTGTGACCTTGTGTTAGGCAGAGTTCTTAGCTACAACACCAGAAGCACAATTCATAAAGTTAAAAATTGATAAATTGAACAACATCAGAATTAGAAACTTGATCTGTGGAATTAAGAAAATAAAAAGACAAGCCAAAAACAGGGAGAAAATACTTGCAAATTATATATCTGACAAAGGTTTATATCCAGAATATATAAAGAATCCTCAAAACAAGAAAATAGTCAACTCAGTTTAAAAAAATAAAGATTTGAAAAGACATTTCACCAAAGTAGATATACAAATGACAGATAAGCAAATGAAAAGATGCTCAGTGTCATTAGTTGTTAGGGAAATGCACATTAAAACCACAACGAGACATGGATAGACACCTATTAAAGCGGCTTAAAAAAAAACCCTGAACACAGCCTGACAATTGCACATGCTGGTGAGGATGCAGAGCAACTGGAATGCTCATATGTTATGGGGGGAACACAGATGATGTGTTTCTAAAGAAGAAAAAGCCACATGATCATCCCAATAGATGCAGAAAGAATATTTGACAAAATTCAATATCCATTCCTAATAAAAACTCTCAGCAAATTAGGAACAGAAGGGAACTTCCTTAACCTGATGAAGGGAAACCACATAGAAACCTATAGCAGACCTCAAACTCAATAGTCAAAGACTGACTTCTTTTTTTCTAAGATTGGGAACAAAGCAAGAACGCTGGCCACTATGGAAAACAGTTTGGTAGTTTCTTATAAAGTTCAACATGTTCTTATCATACAGAATCCCAGTCTCACTCCTAGGTATTTACCCAAGATAAATAAAAATCTTTGTTTATACAAAAACTTGTACATGAATATTTATATCAACTTTATTTGTAACAAAACTAGAAACAATTAAAATGTTCCTCATCTGGGGATGGATGGACCAATGTGGTAATCCATGCACTGCTTCTGCTCCACAGTGGGAAGGAATGGACTGCTGATGCCCACAGCAAACACATGGGTCTCAGATGCATGCTGCTGATTGAAAGAAGCCAGACTCAAAAGGCTGCAAATCTTTTGCTTTATTTATGTGACAGTCTGGAAAAGACAGAACTATAGGGAAAGCGTTTTGTCAGGACTTAGGGGACATTTCCACGACATTGGGGTAGCACAGGGGAATCTTGGGGAGGGCATTGGAACTGTTTTGTATCTTGGTTGTGGTGGTGGTTACACAACTCTACGCATGTGTCAAAACTCAGAATTGTGAACCAAAAAGAGTGAATCTTAATCCGTGTAAATTTATAGCTGAAAAATTTTAAGGTAATAAATATTCAGAACGTATCCTTTCCTAACGTTTGACTGTTATCTCTGCTCCTGAGATTACTTCCGTCTATTGCATCTAGTGGTGGAAACGCTTCTCTTCCTGTGCTTCTGTGCTTCTCTTCCCAGTTCCACCGTCAGGACACTGCGTGGGTAGCTGGAAATCTGATGTGGTGGGAGTATTTACACCATAGAAGTTGGGAAATGCTACAGACCAAGGCTTAATTTATTGTTTTGTTGATTGTCTAGACTTGAGAAAGTGATGACGAAAACGTTAATGCCAATTAAACTTAAAGTGTGTCATCTATACATAGCACAAAAAATTGAGGAAATTGTCTTACAGTATTTGACAACTAGTACTGATTCAGCAAAGAGGTCACTCACTGACAAACAAGTAAAATTCTCACACATATATTTCTGTTGTTTTACTTCCGTACTCCTTAAGGTAAACAAAAATATCAACCAATATTCATGTCAGAGCCAGACTGTTGGCTGCAACCATAGGTTGGCTATGGATGCAAGAGTTCAGCAAAAATCAAAGCCTCAGTGGAATTTAAAGAATATTGCATATTTTGTTATTTGGGAATTGTGTGCTATAATTCCTTTATAGGAGTAAAATGTATAACGAAATGTATGGTTATATATGCAGTCTCTCCCAACCCCACCCTGAAAAGCTGGTTGTTGCACATTATCCAGCAAACCACTGCTTAGGAATCACTGGAAACAAGGAAGAGAAGAGGACCAAGGTCAGAGGCCTGGACCAGCTCAACATTAGAGATCAAGAGAAAGAGCTGGTAAAGGATATCAGGAGCAGGGTAAGTGAAGGGTGTGGAGGTGGAAATCTAGCAAAAGTGTGACAGGGAAGGAGGGAGTGGCTGCCGGCTGCATGTGCTGCTGAGAGAAGGGCTGGACAGTGTAGGGAGAATGGTGGCCGGCTGTGGAGATGGGGTCTGAACACTCACCTGAGGAGCTCTGTGTAAGGGGAGGGGAGACATGGACTCAGAAAAGCTTTTTGTCTTTTTTTTTTTTAAACTCTGGGAGCTATCAGAACTTTTTGTGTGTGCTGATGAGAATGATCCGGGGGGAAGGAAAACTTGGCGAGGCAGGAAATGGAGGGGAGAATTGAGGGGTAAAATCCTTGAGTGGGCCAGGATCCAGTGACTAGTCAGGGGGTGGCCTTACCCAGGAGCCTGGAGAATTCCTGCATCCTGACAGGCAGAGTCCTGAGGACCCGTGCAGGGATGGGGCAGGTGTGGTGGGAGCGTGAGGGTGCTGCCGGCCTCCTTGAGTCAGCCTCCTGGGAGGAAGACTGGGGGCACCAGCCCCTTTGCTGCTGTCTAGGGCTCCAGAGGGATGGTCAGAACCTGGGCTTTAGAGGGACTGGATCTTGCGGCTGGGAGGAGGGGCTGGGCGGCTTGTGAGCTGTGTAACTTGGGCTCCGTGCCTGAGTCAGTTCCCACAACTGTGAAGTTTGAGGGGCAAGAATAGCAGCAACACCTCACAGGCTGTAAACAAGCAACGGGGCGGGGGGGGGGGATGTGGGTAAAGGCCTGACGGGGGCCCTGGGTGTCCCCAGCATGTGGCCGCTCCTCCTTTCTTCTTGCAATGGGGTGGTGACCCTGGCCTGGCTGGAGAGCGGAAGCTGTGAGGATTAAGGCTGCAGAGGGGAGGTGGGGTCTTTGAAGTGTCTGCCTAGGCTCTGTGGGAGGCGCTGCAGGGCAGGGGGGAGGGCAGCTGGGCTCTGCCCACCCTGTGCACAGGTCGTGGCCAGAACAGGTGTGTGGGGCAGCCAGGCCCAGAATGCCAGGCTGATGAGGCGCTGTCCGGCAGGGAGCTGGCCAGGCCTCACCGGAGGAGGTGTCATGGAGGGAGATGATACTGAGGGTCACCGCTGCCCTGGCTGAGAAGCAAGAAGCCTCAGGATGCTGAGGGGAGACAGTTCTCTTGGCGGTAGCCAAGGGGCAGGAGCAAATCCCCCCAAGGACATGGTGAGGTGAGTCTCCCCTGAGCTCAGCCCAGGCCACGCCGCTTCCGATCATGGTCTCTGAGGAGGGCAGAGGAGGGTCTCAGGACTTCTGGGCAAGGCCTCTGGTGCCTCCTCAGTGACCTGCTCTCTGCCTTCTAGTGTCTTCTGATAGATTGGTTTAAAGCAATGAATCACTCGAATGGTTCAACAGCTATTTGTCAAGCACGTGCCAGGCCCTCTGCTGGGCAATGGGGTGACCAAGACCAATGCTGTTTGCCCAAGGAATGCAGGACAGTCCTGTGAGGGCTGGCGCCGTGATACCACGTGCCATGGCCAAGAGGGCCAAGCCAAGGCCTGATGAGCAGGAATGGTTGTGGGCCACTGTTTCCCATTGTGGTATTGATACAAGGGATGATTTTAGGTGATGCATGAATGAGCATTTACTAAAATTATTTTAACGTGTATTAGAAAAAATGTAGCACATCAAACATGATTTCATAGATATTGCTTAAGGGGAGGCGAAGTTGAACAAAAGTCAGTCTTCTTAGGTAAATAATGGTATTAAGGTTGGGATGGCAAAGGTGATGACTGGGACATGCAAGTGATGGGCTCACAGGGAGAGCACGGGTGTGTCCCAGGAATCGCTTCCAGGGGGCAGTGTGGGTGTAGAGGGCAGGGTCATAGTGCCAGGCATTCTTGAGGCAGGCATGGGGGGCCCCAGAGGATTATATACAGAGGCTCGACTCTTGAGAAGCTTTTGGAAGCTTCCTTTGCCACCAGGTGGAGAATGGATAAAGGATGCTGGGGGCTGAGGGAGGTGGCTGTCCAGACGAGGGGTGGGGCTCAGTCTCTAAGAAGTAGATGGGCTGAGTGGGGAGTTAGACTGGATGGTAACCTGGCACTGGGGTGCAGGGCTGTAGGACATCAGCGGATGGGGTGAAGCAGCTGGGGACAGATGGGCATCTGAAGCCCGGAAGACAGTTTCGGAGTGTGACAAACTGATGGCAACAAAAGCCATGCAAATGTTCCAAGCGTCAGCACGGATTCTGAGTCAGCCAGGAGGAATGGTTGAGTAAAGGGAGGCCAGTGCCTGTGGGCCTGGCCCCGCGCGAGGGACCCCCAGGTGGCTATTTACTGTGTCCTGAGCCTTGGAGAGTCAGTGATAACAAAATCAAGGATTCCCGTCCCTGTGAAGCTTACAGTAGAAACAAATGGATGCGTAAATAGTTCAAAGCTATGAACAAGGAGGGCAGGGTAAGGATTTATCAGGGGAGGTCTTTCTGATAAGGGGACTTTTGACAAGACACCTGAAGGCGATCCTGAGAAGAAATAGGGGTCTCTGGGGAAAGTGGAACCACAAGTGTAAAGGGCAAATGACAAAGATTGGTGAGAGGAAAGGCCAGAGACAACAAGAGGCCATACCTGTCATTTAGGACTCTGGCTTCTAGAACGCGGAAGCCACTGAAAGGTTTGAGCTAAAAGAATGACATGCTCTGACTTGTATATAGGGGTTACGGTGACTGCCGTGGGAGCAGGACCATCAGGGAAGCCTGGCGGTGGGTAGCCTACTGCAATGGTCTGCGTACAGACATGGGAGCCACCTCCTGGCATGTGCCCTCCAACCGTGGACCAGGGGTGGTCTGTGTCACCAGTAGAATACTGAAGGGATGACGTATTGCTTTTGAGATCAGGTTTTTATAAAACACTGTAGCTTCCATCTGGTTGCCGTTCTCTCAGATCATTCACTCTGGTGGGAGGCAGCTGCCATGAGAAGGCCCACCTGGCACGAACCGAAGCCTTCTGCCCACCTGCCATGTGAAAGAGCCTGGAAGTGGACCCTCCAGCTCACAAGCCTCCAGAGACTGCAGCCTCGTAAGAGACCTTGAGTCAGAACCACCCACTAAGCTGCCCCTGGATTCCTGACCTTCAGCAACTGTGAGGTGATAATTGTTGTCTTAGCTGCTAAGTTTTAGGCCAGTTTGTTACACACTAATAGAAATTAATGCAGCGATGAGGGCTTAGACCAGGTGATGGCAAGCGGAACTGGTGAGAAATAGTTGGACCCAGCATGTATTTCAAAGGGAAGAATCTGGACAGGTCCAGTTTGAGATACTTACGGAGACATTCAAGTGGAGACTTCAGGAAGCACGCAGTTATAAAAGTCTAGTTCTGGGAGAAGTTGGCATTTGGATGGTATTTAAAGTCAGGAGTCTGGCTAAGATCAGGAATCAGCAGAAACAGAGAAGAGGCCCAGGGGTTGAGCCCTGGGACAGCGCAACTTAGAACAACTAGGAAGAGGAGGAGAAGGAGCTCCCAGTAAGGAAGACAGGAAACGAGGGCGAGGTGCTCTGGAGGACAGGGGAGGAGCTGTCAGGAGGGAGGGCGTGTTCACCTGGGCCGCTGATAGGGTGAGGACAGTAAGATGGAATGGAGGATGGTGATAGGATGGTGGGGCAGAGAGCTGACTGGATGGCAGGGACGGAAGTGAGGAAGAGGAGACAAGGACTACACACATTTCTTTAGGGAGTTTTGCTTAAGTGGGGATGTTGGCTAGGAAAGGACATGGGGTTGAGGAGGCTGGGTATCTTTAAGGCAGCCGTTACCATGGTATGGTTGCAAACTAATGGGGATGATTCAGCAGAGAGGGGGTGACATCCAGGGAAATATCAAGGATGCCTCCGAGGTTCTGACCTGCACCTTGAAGCACGGACATGTGAATTCCCATTGTGGGCATGGCCTTCCCTGCTGGGCTGGCACGGAAGCTGCAAGGAGGTGCGGCCCTCAGCCTAGAGCCATAGGCATGGTCTCCTCACTGGGCAGTACCGTCCAGGGAACGAGGGACAGCGGGAGGGCCCAGAGCACTGCAGATGCTGCAGGCAAATCCAGGAGATGTTTAGTGTAAAACTAGACTCCACTGGAAGGCAAAGAAAAGGACTCTGGCCCCTTAGACTTGGTTTCATTTTGGACTTTATTGGGAAAAGTTAGTGTAAAAAACATTCAAATTCATAAAATTTAAATAAGAAAGTAAAATTATACCTTGTAGCTATAGTAATCACAAATAAGGTAAGTCTAAATTACTGCCTAAGCAAACACTATTTTGTCAGGCTTCTCTTATAAGCCCAAGGCAGGAAACACTGCAATTATTAGAAGTGAGCCCAATGATGAATTTGCATTGCATTTGAAGCTGAAGAAAGGGAAAAAAGCATGTTCTGGTTACAGCATCACAACATTCTAGCCTGAAAAAAGCAACTTTATTCATGTCCTGCAGCAGAGTACATTAGTTATTGTAACCATGCATTAAAATTCTCACATCATAAAGAGAGTAATCAGTTTTCTTCATGATACATTTATGTTTGACTCAGTTTCATGTTGTTTGTCCCTCTGAAGACCTTTCTGGGAATGTTCCTTTTTCCAGGGCCTCCTAAGATGCCCAGGTTGCTTACTCTGGGTCATCTTTGGTCATTTAATACCAGTCGAACTGGTGGAAGCCCTCTCCATGAACCAAGGTGGAGTCAGACCCCCCCCCCCCTTCTCTCAAACCCTACAGCTGCCACCACTAGGAGGACAGGCATCTCAACTTGGTCAGCAGTGTTACTAAGTTGTTAATGTGGGATTCTCTTTGGTTATGGAATTTTTACGCTTATAAAAAAATATAGCTAGAAATACGCTCCTGACTTCTAAAAGTACTTTTGACTGACTTAAACACAAGTATGTCTTTGCAAAATTCACCAGCTTGGCCAGGTCTGAAATCTATTTTCCTATGGAATCTAACATCAGTGTTCTATTTAGCAAATACACGAGTGAAGAACAGTGACAGATCTTTAGAAGCCCTGAGGGCTGGGGACAGCCTTAGATGCTGTCCATGGCTTTGAACTCGCTGAGGGCCTGCACAGGGTTCACATGCTTCTTCTGAGATGCCCTCTTAATCTTGGTCTGTGTCTCATCCTGTTTCTCTCTCTTAACCAAGGGCTTTTTCTCAGGCGCCTTCATCTTCCATGACACAGCAGGGAGGTTAAGGGAAGCCATCCCCTGAGACTTCTGGTATTTGGTGGAGGCCACATAGGACGCCTTCACTGTCTGCACCACAGCGTTCATCAAGTTCTTAGCAGCTTGGATCAGGGACATGGCACTGTCCACCTAAGAGGCAGAAAGGTAGGTGAGGAGCACAGGCCTGACCTCCAACCCCACATGTACCCAGGGGCCTGGGTCTAGGTACCGGAGGGCCTGGACCCTCCGGTCCAGCTGGAGGCTGTCAGTCCCTGGCAGTGGAGTCCCGACTCCTCCTGGACCAGGACAGGGCAGGGCAGCAGCCCTGCTCCTGATTGGCTCTCCCAGTGACTGGGTGCTCTTATCCAAATACCCTGAAAATGCCTGTGTTTCAGGTCTTTTGAAGAAGGAAGGAGTGATATAAACCTAAGGTACCATTACCTTACCTGCCCCCACCCCTCAACAAGTTTTCATTCACTCAAGTTGGGGGAGGATCTGCCAAAATCTTTTGAGTGATGGCAGAGCTATAACCATAAGCACCGAGAACAGCCACGGACAGCCATGGTGCAGGGGGAGATGGCAATAAGTCAGCCTCCTAGACAGAGACGCCCCCAGTGCTTTCAGTAATGACCCGGGGAGTCTCCTCTCTCATTTAGAGAATACAGATAATTGCTCCCCAGAGACAGGGGCATTTATGTTGCAGCAGGTAAGCAAATGGTATGAGTATGTCCAACATACCAAGTCTTCTTTGAAAGGAAATTCTGTGGGGTTTAGCAGAAGCCACAGGGCTTCAGTGGAGCGAGATGTCCTCTTTCCCCTGCCCAAGGTGACAAGGGGTCCAGAACTGTGACATGGTAAACAGACAAGGGAAGAGATACTACTTGGGAACTCTGAGAGTGGAGGGGGTGTGAGAAAGCCTATATGTCATCTCTGCAATCTCTGAACAGGCTCAGTTCTTTCTGGGGGAAGAAAAGCGATGAAGACAAAAATACTTTTACCTATGGGGTGGTCAACAAAGGGGAAGAGGCAAGCACTGTAAGAGCTCCTAGCTGTCACCAACCATGCTAAGCAGAGCTGCAGTTCTGCAGGAAGTAGCCAATGTGCAGCCCTTGGCCTCTGAGGACGGCCTCTGAGGACCAAGAGGAAACTTCCAGTTTTCCCACAGCACACTTCCTAGCACGTTCCCACTAACCAGCTCTCTTCACAGATGGAACTTACCCCGGAGACGACCAGCTCCCCACCGAGGTTCTGCACCTCAGCCTTGACTTTGCTGCAGATGTTGAGCTGGTGGCAGTAGAGGGCGATGCGCTGCAGGTAGGCCAGCAGGTCCTGCTTGCAGGCTGAGTCTGGGCACTGACGGGAGAGCGGAATTAGCACCAAGCACTCTGAGCCCGGCCCAAACACACCCACCCCCACAGATATTTCTGAAAGGCTCAGTGTGCCACCAGCTCTTCACTCCTTGCTTGAGCAAAGGGCAAGATAGGAGTTACCCAATTACCTGGGGCCATCATAGCCCTAGGCTACTCTCTGCTGCAGCCCCTGCCCCTAGCCCCTAAAGGTGAAAAATAGCCTCAGCAAGCGAGAGTCTAGTTCTGGAGAAAAGTGAGAGTGCTGTGAGCTAGGTGATAACCATCCAAATAGCTCTTCTGCTCAGAGGGACTTTATCTGCTCAGTTATGATGCACTCTGTAAACACCTGATGAAAGGAGGGTCATTTTAGGCAAAGATGGAGAACGGGTGAGTCAACCAAAGCAAGAAGAGCACGTGGGAGCTGTGGGGTCCCGACCAGTCACAGGGAAATGCCCGTCTTGCTGCCAAAGCTCAGGGCCAACTTCGGAGACGTCACCCAAAGAAGGAACAGAGCACCCTCTCTCAAGTGTTTATGCAAAAACTCCCTCCTGTGAGGCTGGGGTGCAGACCATGCTGGAGATTTAGAATTTTATTCTGAGAAGCTACTGAAGCATGGCAGAGCCATACCTCATTTGCATTTTAAGGTGATCATATAAGAAGACTGTGTTGGCAACTGTGTGGAGGCTGGAGTGCAGAGGAGAGAGCAGGAAATCAGTGAGGAGAGGCCACAGTTTTGCAGGCGTGGGCCATGCATGCCAGGACTCAGCTGGGGGCTGCTAAGAGGGAAGGACCAGATAGATGGTGTTGAGATTCGTGTGGCTAGTAGAAGCACCAGGGCTGAGTATCGGTTATTACATGAAAGACGGGAGTTGAGGATACTTCCCAATCTTTGGCTTGAGCAATGAGAAACCACTGTCACTTGTCCCACAACCCCAATGCAGGCTGAGCGTGTGGATACTTCAGGGAAAGGAGTGGGAAGGGTTTGTAACTACAGCTGACAATATCTTGGAGCATCAAGGGAAATATATTGTAAACTTTCCAGGAGGTAGGAACCACATTTTTTTGGACATATCGATACAGAGAATGAAGGGATGAAGGCTGGGTGATTGAGGACATAGATGTCTGTCCCCAGTTGGGCACGTCAGCCTTCCAAAAGCACTAGCCAAAAGGGCTCCTGATTCTCACATGAAATACTGCAATACTTCCACAAGAAGAGGCTCTTATACACCTAGTTTCAGTGTATTATTAGGGCTTGCAGAATTAGCTCCTGCCCAGAGCTGACATCCTGAAGAGATCTGAGAGATAATAAACAACAGTAAAGGCTGGTTTTAGCTGTCAACCAAGGGAAGATTTCAGGACATACACACCTGCTCCAGAGATGTGCTGTAATGCAAACTGGGCCTGCCTTATAAAACTTGTCAAAGAAGAAACAGGAATACAGAAATCCTCAAAACTCTATGCTGATGTTAGTCAAGTGGGTTGACAAGTTAAGAACAATTTTTGAGATGGGAAAAGTACTGTGTCTCATGAAAAACACTGTTACCACCGCTGGGCTGCCAGAGTCCCAGGATGAACTTCAAGGCCCATGTGGCAAGTCTGTCACTTACATGGTCTGCGATGGTACGGCCAAGCTTATCCATCCGGGATCCCGCCTCAGCAATTTTCTTGGCGGCACTGATCACATCTGATGTGTTTTTGAGCGGTCCTTTACCTCTGAAAAAAGGGAACAAGAATGATCATAACTGAAGCCCTCGTAGGTGGAGATGAACAGAAAAGTGTGTACAGAGCAGCACGTCCTGCCTGTGTGAGGTGACCTGCAGGGAGGGGGGCAGCCCTCCGTGTAGCAGGTTGGGGCCGGGCACTGCTCACCGGGTAAAGTCCGTCATCTCCATCATGATCATGCACATCTGCTTGGCCAGCACAATGATGTCATTACCACTGTCGTCCCACTTGGACACTTCAGCATCCAGCTTGCTCTTTTCTTCCTGGAAGCTGGCCACCTGTTCCGCAATCTTTGCTTTTTGCTCCTGGGGAAGCTGAGCCATGATCGCCTAAAATCAGAAGCCCAGGAAGCTCTTACATAAAGAGAATATGAAGTTCTCACAGTGCATTAGCCAAGAATATTTCCACCAAGCAATCTATGACACAGGTAGGCTAATGCTTTAATAGGTTTCATTTTGCCTGAAGAGCCATTTTGCACCGAAGTTTACAGCAGCCTGAATTCCCGACCCACTTTCAAGAACAAGTTTTAGTGTGGAGAAAAACAGGGTATGAGGGGTTGAAGGCCAATGCAGAAGCTCCATGATCACGCCTGCACAAGGACAGAATCAGCTTACCTTAATTCTTTAAAAGTTTCATCCTCTGAAATGAAGTAAGTCAGGCAGAGAAAGACAAATATCATATGCTATCACTCATATGTGGAATCTACTGATAATTTAAAAGATACAAATGAACTTATTTACAAAACAAGCAGACTTACAGATATGGAAAACAAACTTATGGTTACCAAAGGGGAAACGTGTGGGGGGCAGGGGGATAAATCAGGAGCTTGGGATGAACATACACACACTAACACATATATATCTCTTATGAGAGATAACCAACAAGGAACTACTGTATAGCACAGGGAACACTACTCAATATTCTGTGATGACCTATACGAGAAAAGAATCTAAAAAAGAATGTATAACTGAATCACTTTGCTGATACCTGAAACTAACAACATTGTAAATCAACTATACTCCAATAAAATTAAAATATTAAAAAAAATAAACTTCATTTGAACCTTAAAAAAAAAGTTTCATCCTCTGCCTCCTGCCATGGGGAGAGGAGATGAGGGAGGGGCTAATACATGGAGTCCTTTCCATGGCAGGCCCGGTGGCTGTAATACATCTCCAACTTTTCAAGGTGACCCACAAGTAGTTTTAGAATGTGAATTTTTTTTTTTTTTTGCGGTACGCGGGCCTCTCACTGTTGTGGCCTCTCCCGTTGCGGAGCACAGGCTCCGGACACACAGGCTCAGTGGCCACAGCTCACGGGCCCAGCCGCTCTGCGGCATGTGGGATCTTCCCGGACCAGGGTACCAACCGGCGTCCCCTGCATCGGCAGGCGGACTCTCAACCACTGCACCACCAGGGAAGCCCTAGAATGTTAATATTAAAGAAGGCAAGCAGGCAGGCAGGAGAGAACCTGCTGCAGAGTATGCTTTTTAGGTACTTGAGACGGCATTTAAACCTTATCACCGCAGCACCTGGAGGCCTGTTGCCCACCTCAAGCCACAGACTCAGGGCCTTGGGCTCCTCTCCACTCAGCTTCCCAAAATGCTTAGGACCGAGTGGGGCTTAAAGCAGGGATGTACCCGCTGTTCAAAATATCTTCTAAGGGGTGAAAAAAGACTCCTTAGTAATATTTCTTGGCACCCTCCCAAAAACATAAATGCAGTTAATTGAAGATTTAATGACTTAAATGAATGCAATGGCTCTGATTTTCTTGAATGTACCACTGTTATTTTTTTTAACCCATGAATAATTAAATAGTTCATGCCCATGGTATCATTGAGATAGGCAAAGACAGCAATCTTTTTTGAATTTCACTGTCCTATTAACAAACATTGCATTGACTAGATCCTAGGGCTTTCCTGACTCAGGGCTCTTCACAAACCAACGCTTCAGGGCACAGCTGAGAAGATGTTTTAGATGAACCTACAATTGACTAGCAGGTGCCACAACTTAGGATAACTTCGGTCCTACTGCCAGAGAAAACGAGAGGAAAAATGGTGTTCTCAATAATGAGAGTGTTTTCCTGGAAAAGAAAAAGCCAAGAACAGAGAGGGACAGGGAGGGTCTGCAGGACAAGTTAAACTTGGTCCTTACCCGGGCACTCTGGCCAGCTATCAGCTGATCGTCTTCTGTCTGGACGCTTGTCCTGCTTCTGACATCGAAGTCTTCCGTCTCGAAGTCCGAGTCATCCAGCTCCTCAGGGGTCTGCCACCGAGACAGAAATCACAAGTCAAACACAACCCTAGGCCTCCAGCTTCCCCAGGCCTCTGGGCCCACAGCCTGATGTACAGACATCCAGAATTTTCTGCAGTATTTCAAACAGTCGTGAGGAATAAAGTTAAAATTGCTCAATATTTGTCTGAGACCCTGCTTTAGCTCATGCACGTGCCAGGCAGCCCATTCAACAAACAGCAAGCAAAGGCACCACACCAGCACTTCCCAAAGGACACAGGTCCTTTATGGGGTTGAGGGTTTCAGTTTCTACCAATGAGTCAACACTCTTTGCTTGACAAAGGTTTTCACTTCTTAACGTACTTCTCCAACACCTGCATCTTAAGACAAAGGTGAGAGTTGTCCTGGGTGGAAAAGGTACTGTATTAAAAATAGCAGTTTCATACAACATTAAACAGATTCTTATAACTTTCCCATTTCATGACAAAAAGAAAATTAAATGAATTAACTAATACTGGGACTTCTCTTAGGGTACCAAAGGCTGATTTGAGAGGTAAAAATAGGCAATGTATTTTTATGTACTTACTTTTATTAAAGAGAGAATATGGCAGATAAGGTGTGAATAAATACCAAAGGGACCGATTACTGGTCCTACCTCTTTGCTTTAATTATAAAATAAAATTCTTATTTTGTACACTCTCCAGCCTCTCATGATTAGCTGCTGACTTGAAACATAATGTCATCTTCTAGAAGTTATCAGCAACAGGGCAGCAGGCAAACAGCTGGGGTTGCCTCTTAGCCCAGCTGGCCGGCCTGTGACAGGAGGGCAGTGAGGCGAGTCCCTCATCTGCACCAGGACCTAATCCAAGCCCAGCCCAAGGGCTTCCTGTGAGGAAGCATCCAAAACTGCCCAGAGTATGTTGGGTTTGTACAGGTGCAAAGGCCAGGCCTGCCCCTCCATGAGGAGGTGAGGACAGCCAGGGTCACTCGAGGAACCAGTGAGTCACATGGCAATGCAAGATCCTGGAGTCTTGCTGCCATTCGCCATTTTAATCCTGGGTCACAGACACCTGAGCCTCAGTCTGTGGAGGAGCTTTGTCAAAGGGGTGCCCTCCTAACAGGATCTCCACTTCCCCACCTTCCTCGATAGCCCATCACAGACCCAAGAGCTGTTCTTGCCAAGAAAACCAAATATCTCCTATTCGTTCATTCATTCACTGAATATTTGTGTGCCAAGCACTGTTCTAGGCGCTGAAGGTACAAAATGACACAGACAAAAATCCCTGCTCTCACATATATTCTGATGGGAAAAATGACAAAAGTGAATCACATGACCTATTAGAAAGTGATCAGTGCTATAAGCAAGCAGTAGAGGAGGATTGTAATTTTATATCAGTGGTCAGGAAAGGTCTCATGAGAAGGTGACACTGGAGCACAGACGTGAAGGCAATGAAGGTGGGAGCACAGGAGGTACCTGGGGGAGGAGTGTTCCAGCAGGACGGAGTCACCAACAGAAAGGCCTGGGGAACTGGATGAATAGCAAGGCCACAGTAGGGGCTCAGCTCACTGCCCTTATGGCACAGCATCAGCTGAAGCCCTGGGAGCAAAGGCAGGGGAGCAGTAGGAGATGAGGTCAGAGAGGTGACAGGTTCAGCTCCTCAAAGGCCTTGTGGGCCAGTGTAAGGACTGAGTGACGTGGCAGCCTTTGGAGAGTACTAAGCAGTAGATAACGTGATCTAATTGAAGCTTAAAAGGATCACCCTGGGTGCTCTGTGGATGAGACTGCAGGCACCTAGGGATGCAAATAGGGAGACTGGCTGAGAAGCAAGCAATTGCATGAATCCAGGTGAGAGATGCTGGTGGCCTGGACCACGGTAGGAACAGTGTTCAGAGTTTCTATTTATTGTGAAGGTAGATCCAACAGGATTTGCTGATAAATCAGATTCAGGGTTTGAGGCAAAAAGTGGAATCAAAGGTGAATCCAAGGTCTGGGCCTGAGCAAGTGAAAGACAGATTTGCCATCAACTGATACGAGAAAACAGGGTGGAGAGAGATGAGGAGCTCACTTTGGGGAATAATAAGCTTGAGGTGCCTGTTAGACAAGTGACAGGTAGTAGGCAAGGTGGCTAGATGAGTGTGGACCACAGAAGAGTCAACCTCTTGCTGGTTTTCTCACGTCTTTATGCACCAGGGGAATGAGTACAGTCAGAAAAGAGAGAGGTGAAAAACTGTGCTACAGGGTGTACCAGTGGTAAGGGGCTGCGAAGATGGGGATAAACCAGCAAAGGAGACTGAGGAGGAGGGGGGCCAGGAGATTTTCTTATAACAGGAGAAATAATGGCATGTTTGTATGCTGGGGGGAAGGTGCTGGAGGAAGAGAGAATGGGACCCAGTGCAGGGGACGGGCTCAGCCAGGAGCAGATGTTCTAACTGCCTCAGGATCCTCAGTGCAACAGGCACTGAGGCCAGACATGTAGCATGGGGCACAGATGGGGAGGCAAGCAGGAAGGTATGAAATGCTCCCAGACTCTGTGGCTGTGTGGGCGAGGCTGCATGGCATCAAGGGCCCCCTGACGGTCCTGGGTTCGGTGACCCCAGTCAGGGTGGCTGCACTTTTCTACACCATGCTCAGCAGGAGAAGGAATTTCACTAGGATTGTATTTTGCAAGGCAAACAAGAGGACAGAAAAGGGGGCAAAGGAGATTATACCGATAGACTCAAAGCTAGAAAAGGAGTGAGGCAAGGACCTGAAGGGCTGAGTGAGGGTTGCAAGTGGGGAGGGCCAACCGGCTGAAGATCCTGATGGACTCAAAGGACTGTTGGGAGTCACAGGACCAGAGACAGTGAGCTGATGGAAGGGGGAAACCTGACACTGGGATGACGTAGATACTGGTAATGGACCCAGGACTGGGTAAGACTAGGCAAGTAAGGTTGAGGTTGGGGGAGGATAAGACATCAAGAAACCAAGAGGTCCGGGGGGTTGGGAGGATGATTCCTGAATTAAAATCAAGACAATACGGGAGGAGTTAAACCACTGCTGCCACAGACCTATTTTGCCCTTGCTCTGGGCCCTCCCAGCTGACCACACCCCAGGTTCTACCTCACCAAGCCTGCCAGGGCCTCTGTCATACTTGCGCTCCAACACAGCAGTAAGTGCGCAAGAAACAGCTACTATATGCCAAGCCCTGAGCTGAACACGTTACCTCCATTTCATCCCATTAAAACCATCAACACCATCATGTGAGTCTCAGAAAGATGAGGAAACTTGCTTAGAGTCACAGACATGAAGAGGAATCCAAGCTGCCTGCCTGTTCCCAGGGTGTGGTTTCCCACAACCCGACCTGCTTCCACAGAACAGGCCCTGGAATGTGCAGGCATCCTGGAGTGTGCGCATACCAGCTCACTTAAAACCCCAAAGGCATTAATCTCAAACACCCAGTGACTCCTCATTATCATTTCTTCTATTCTCTAAGTGTCTGTCAGTATGCAAAGAACTTTGGAAAAATAGGGCTGTGTTTTACCACCACTGGTACACCTGACCCAGGGATCCCTTCACACCACTGAGATCTGGCTGCTGGGTTTAACCTTGCATTCAACCGGGCTACGACCTGCTGAGCATGGGTTGCTCTCTAGCACAGCAGCAGCCGTGAAGAAAGCAAAAAGGCTCCCCAAGCTCTCCCCCGCCACACCCCAGCATGTCCAGGTGACCTGGGCCTGCAGGGACAGCCATCAGCCAACCAGGCCATCCCTGAATTGTTCTCTTTCCTCCTCACCCCAGAGAGAAACGCAGTCGTGCCCAAGCATTTCTACACTGCATACACAATGGGTCCAGCCTAATGCACCGGCCTCAGAAATGGCCTCTGTTTCCAGCTGAGGGGGTAAAAAGTGGGACAGAACCCCTGCCTACCTTGGGAGGTTTGACTAGCAACCCATGAAGGTGTAACGGAAACTCCCCTGACCCGACTAGATCGTCAGCATAGCAAAGCAGCTGTCTACTCAGCAGGCAGACCCTGCATTCCAACTGCTGGCTCTGTGGCTATGGCAGGGATGGCCCGAGCCTGGGGGAGGTCCAGGTGAGCCTGGGGGAGCTTGGCACAGGCTCTGCTCCCAGCTTCCAGAGCTGTTCATGCTCAGAACAGCATGTGAGGGATCAACTGCGATGGAAAGGGCAGCTGTGAGTCCCAGCGCAGCACACTGGGGATGATCACAGAGGAGTCAGTAGTTTCTCAAAACCCCTTTGTGCATGCTAATCCACAGGGGGCCCTAGACATTGTCTCAGATGGTGAGAGCTGCTGCTGCCTCAGACAGGATGGGTCACATGGGGCCCAGAGCAGGTGGCACTTCCATTCAGCTACGGTGAGAGGGCTCAGTGCTTGGCCCCAAGCCCGGGAGTTGCCACAGCCCCTCATTCTCACCCTCAAAACCCTGGGGTTCTAGCATCCTGCCTGCCTGCCACCTTTGAGGCGAGGGGTGCTCCATGTAAAGAAGAGCTTCAACCTGCATTAAGGAAATACTCCCTTCTCTGAAATTCACTGATGAGCCTTTATTTTCTGTAGTTTCCCTGTAACTCAAACGGAAGCCTCATATCTGTGGCAATTGTTTAACTTGAAGTAAATCGTCACGGCCAACTCATACTAGCTCCCCTTCTCAGCCCAAGTTTGGGCTCTAACTTGCAACTAAAAGTCATTTTAGACAACGTAATTAAATATATCTCATTCTAACAGCTTTTAGATTCATGGTTTTAATATATTGCCACTCATCTGCTGAGTTCCAAAATGATGCATTGCTCAAGTTTAGCAAATGATAAGAAAGAAGCTGTTAAAACATCTGAAATGCAGTTACTCACCCTTATCATCAACACCGCTTTCCTGATGTCCCGGATGCCATCGTACACCAGGCGTGAGGCATCGATAAACTCGTTCTCATCCATGGGCTGGGCGGGGTCTGAGCTGAGGGCTTCCACGGCCGCTTCCACTTGCTCGGTAAAACGTGGCATGACTGCGGAGAAGAAAGCATGGCAGATCCTGCTGGCCCTGCAAACATCATTGCTCTACCAGCCCTCCCTAAATCCCTCAGTTAGACACAAAGAGGCAGGGTGCATGATGAAGAGCCGATGCTTCTACCTATGTGAGAAGTATTTAAGGTTGAAATAAATTAAATGCTGTATTTTACAGACTCAAATCATCTTCTTTGTCTCTGGGCAGATTCTGCAACATAGGATTTACATGGTTGAGAACTGGGATTAACTTGAGGCCTTGCTAGAATGGGACCCTCCTTAATTTACTGTGTTCACTGACAGGAGATATAACTCAGACATTCATCTTAAAATAACTCCCATTATTAATCGTGGGACACACATGAAGGAAATGTGTTTGTGAGGCCTTAATGTGGCTGACCAACTTCTCACGAATCTGACATACCTTCTAGAATTCTTGTCCTAAGACTGAACTGAGTCCCAGCGTCCTACTTCCTAACCACAGGGCCTGTACTAACTGGATGGCCTGGCCACCAGGCCATCTGTGTGTGCGGAGCACAAGGAAGGGAGGCAGCCCCCGCACCTGTGTTGGAGAGGAGCTTGGTGGCTTCCAGCACCTTCTCTGTGTAGACCCCTGGCTCATAGTTGTCCATCTCTGAGGTGACCACGTGAATGACCCGAGCAGCTCGGCCTCGAATTGCACCAGCTGTGCGGTCCAGCCCATCCACATCTTTCTCTTGGAGAGCAATGACACATTTGTTCACGTCTTCCAAAATGTGATTCTCTGAGGAACAAACAAAAAAAAGCTGAATGAGGGAGGAGGCCTTCCACTAGAAGGGGACAACTAGTTGGCATCTATTATTCATCGACAGCTCACTCTGTGCCAGCTACGGTGCCAAAAGCTTTACACGTTATCATTTCACTCAAGAGACCGGATTAACTGTCCCACAGAAACTCAACCTGCAATCACCTCCAAGAATAACAATCTTTATTCCAGGTTTAAAAGAGAGAGACAGAGATGCCCATCTTTAAGGCACAGTTTTAAGCCAGGCGGAAAATTCAAGATCACAGAATCCTTAATAATTTCTCCTTCCCTTAAATGATTTCACTGGTTTTACATCCCAAACAAAGTCTAAATTAGAAGAAAAGGTTCACTGTAAGGTCTTATTCTCCCAGTTCCTTGCCCCTCCCTCCAGTAGATGCCGATGGTATTCAGACAAGCTACCAAGATGCCAGGACAGCTCTGGAACAGAAGGCCCTGGAAGGCAGGTTAAAGTCCCCTCTGGAGGGCGCTGAGGGACTGCCCCAGGCGAAACATTCAGTAAACCACTCATGGGATGCAGGTGGGCCTGTTGTGTTATTTGAGGAAATCCTTGACTCCTGTTAAGCTGTCTAGTCATAGAAAAGGGAATGTTCTCACCACCAGGAACTGCAGAGTCTACCAACAGACAGCCCAAGTGACAGGGATGCCCACAATCCATGGGGTGGGTGGGTGAGTGAGCAACACAAAGCCTCCAGGTCATCGCCTGCCCATTTCCTTCCAGCTTGGAAAGGAGCTTTCAAGACACGTAAGAACTCTTAGAAGCAGTGTCTGTTAAAGACATGCTCACTTCCTTAAACCAAGAAAGTACCTAGCACAATAGGTGAAAGACTAATGGTTCTGGTTTTTCTGGAAGAGACAGGACAATTAGGGCAAATGTAATCTATTTAAGAAACATCTGGGGCTTCCCTGGTGGCGCCATGGTTAAGAATCCGCCTGCCAATGCAGGGGACATGGGTTTGAGCCCTGGTTCGGGAAGATCACACATGCCACGGAGCAACTAAGCCCGTGCACCACAACTACTGAGCCTGTGCTCTAGAGCCCGCGAGCCACAGCTACTGAGCCCACGGGCCACAACTACTGAAGCCCGCACTCCTAGAGTCTGTGCTCTGCAACAAGAGAAGCCACTGCAGTGAGAAGCCTGTGCACTGCAACGAAGAGTAGACCCCGCTCACCGCAACTAGAGAAAGCCTGTGAGCAGCAACGAAGACCCAACACAGCCAAAAATAAATAAATAAAATAAATTTAAAAAGAAACAAAGAAAGAAACACACCTGGTCATTTCTTTGCCATCCCTGGTTACCTTATGCTTTGACCTGTCATTATCTAGACTGGTTCCTGATTTAATTCCCTTCCAAAGTCATTACCCTTCCCTCACAGCCTCTGCTAACATACTCAGTCAAGTTATATATGACAGTGTCTAGTGGTCACAATGCTATTTCCTCTTATCTCAAGGGGAGCCAGAGGCAAGTGATACTTAGTGGATTCAGCAAAGAATAGAGCCACCACAATGCCCTGCCTTTGGGCTTCAAGATCCCCTGTAGGCTCCGGGAACAAGGCCCTTCATTTTGTAGTTCCCAAGAGACTGCAGGAAGGGACTTGCACCCACAAAACTAAACATACTCTTACCTATGATCCAGCAATTGCACCCCTTGGTATTTATGCAGTGGAGCTAAAAACTTAAGTCCTCATAAAAACCTGCACGCAGATGTTTACAGCAGCTTTATTCATAATTGCCAAAACTGGGAAGCAATCGAGGCATACTTCAGTAGGTGAAATGAAAAACTGTGGTACATCCAGACAGTGGAATATTATTCAGCACTTTAAAAAAAAAAGTGCTATTAAGCTATGAAGAGACATGCAGGAACCTTGGGAGTTGCCAGGGGTTGGAGCAGGGAGGAATGGATAGGTGGAGCACAGAGGACTTTTAAGGCAGTGAAAATACTCAATGATGGATACATTTGTCCAAACCTATGAAGTATATACCACCAAGAGTGAACAGGAATGTATATTACGGACTTTGGGTGATAATGAGGTGTCAAAGTAGGTTCATCAATTGTAACAAATGTGCTACTGTTGTAGGAGATGTTGATAATGGGGGAGGCTGTGCGTGTGTGGCTGCCAGAAGTAGATGGAAAGTCTCTGTATCTTCCTCTTAATTTGGCTGTGAACCTAAAACTGCTCTAAAAGTCTTTTTAAAAAATAAAAATTCATCAATTAAAATAAATATCTTTCCAGGGAAAGCCAAAATATAGTAAAAATTTCTACTGCAGAAGGGAAAAGTGAATTACCACAAGATAGCTAAGAAGACCATAATTTAGCATGTGCTAATTCAAAAATTAGGAGACTTGCTAGAATTTACACCATTGCACTACTGAAAGAGATAACGTATTAAACTTTTTACATAAACCAATTTTAGGAGGAATATGTGAACCAATTATAAGAATAAATGGATTTAGAGCCCATGTTTAGATCAGAAACATCTTTTATATACAAACTCTCTACATATTAAACTAAGCAGACTGGTACTGAGCCTGCCTACCATACTAGGCCTTAGGTTAAAAACTGCTGCTTTTACTGAATCTAACATTTGGGGAAGGGGAAGGAAAGGAATAAAAAGGAAAGAAAAGATGTTGCTAATGAAACTATGAACCAATGTTTTCTCATATCACTGATTTTTAAGACTCATCCTGGTATCAGGATTGTTAATACCAGGGGACGGAAAGCACATCTTAGAATCAATGAAGTATAGCATTCTTTGTCATTCATTAAACAAAGTAGCCCAAACTTCCACCAAGGATTTGTTAACCTTCATTTGGGTAAGTGTGTTTTTACAAATCAATTTAGATTTTCTTGAATTTATACAGGTTTTCTTCCAGCTGAACCCAAACAAGGGAAGAGCTTGCCATTCTTTAGCCACCAAGGAAGGCTTCTATTTCAGGAAGCTGACTAAAGTAACATTTTCCACCTTCATTGGGAAAGCCCCAGCCAGCTGAGGCCACTATATACCCAGGACACAACAACCTGCTCTCTACACTTGAGCCCTAAGGGAGAAGTGAGTTCCCACTGGACATGTGCAAATATGGGAGGGTTGGAAGTACCCACACTAACTTAAACCATAAGTTACTTTACCTTAATTGAATTTCCAAGTAAACTCAGCATGGCTCCATTTTGAGTAGACACACCAATCTGTACCCCATTAAAAACTGATTGTTTAATACAGTCTTTATCTGTAGATGCTTCTAAAAGGAAAAAAAACCTACACACACACATACAACAGTCTATCTCCAAGGGATCACATTATGGATGTTAACATATCTGATTTTCATTTGAAAATCTTTCTAGAACTGCCTCCACAGATCTTCCTCATCCATATTAATGGCTGTACCGTACCCTACTGAACAGACGGAGGGGCCATCATTCATTTATCCAGTCTTCTCTTAGGCATTTTGGCTGAAGTGAACATCCTTGTACAGGTATTTTGGCAAACATCTATGTACACATCCCTGGGGAAATTTTCTAGCAATGGGAATACTAAGTCAAAAGGCATATATGTATAAAGTAGATGTATGATGCCTAATTGCCCTCCGGAACCAAGCCAACTGGCATTCTCCAGAAAGCCTTCAGTCCACAATGTCTAACAGGGCCTGTTCCGCCCTCCCCTTGCTCTGGATATCTTTATCAGTGCAGCCTTATGCACACACAGGAGATGATAATATTAATACGTTATATAGAGAACTTACTCTAATATTATGGAAAGATTCTGAGTGCTTGACATTTAACTCTATCGTAACCACTTTTTAAAAATCACTATTAATTAATGTGGAAACCAGGCGCAGAAGTATTGAGTGGCTTGCTCAAGCTAGGGGGCATGGGAGTCAGAAATCAAACTAACTTCACCACTTCCTTACCTTACTTTCAGTTTTGGATTTTTGCGATTAAACACAAAAACAAAAATTAGGTACAAAAATCCTTTTATTTAGACCAATCAGACCAAATTATTTGAGCACACTGACGATGAAGAAGAAAGAGTTACAAATTACTACTCCTAAGTGTTGCCCCAAAGTATCTAATGCATTATGTTATTTGTTTCCAAGAGCACTTGGTAAAGAATAGTAATAAACCCAACTAGAACCACTCTAACCAACCACTTGCAACTTAAAAAAAAGGTGTGTGTGTGTGGGGAGGATCAGAACTTCCACATGAAAGCAGAGTAAACGAATGAGAAAGTAAATTTCATTTCCATGGAAAATGTTTATCAAATACAATTCAAATGAAATTCAAACAGTCTTTATCGCTTTGATAAATTTCAAACCACTGTCCTTAAGGGATCGGTCCATATAAATATATTCACAGTTTGCTGAACGCTCTGTAGCATCCTAAACCACCTCCAATATTTACAAGGCAACCTTCTGAATAGAACAGCTTGGGGAACAGGGGTCCCCCTCCCTCTCCCCCGGAGGTGGCTTGCATGTCCCTCTCTATTTTCAAGTGCCAGTGGCATATTTGATACACAGTGACTCAAGTTCCCCCTGCCCTACAGCCTCATGAAACACTGGCATCAGGGTCTTAATGGCTTTACCAGGTTATACACAAGATGACCATTAATTTTTGAGCCACAAATTTAGGATATAACTTGTAATAAGCACGAGGGAACTTCTGGAACCAATGGGACAGAATATCCAGGAACAATGGATATAGAGCAGCAGAGGGTCCCTTCAGTCCTATCCCCTAAGTAACTTCCCTTTGGATGGATTCTCATGAGTGGGCAGGGCTACAGCAAACACACAGGCCCCAGGGATTTCAAGGGGGATTGATGGTGAAAAATCATTACTAGAACTATTCCTCAAAACCTATCACACTGCCATAGGGCCACAATATCCCAGGACACAGTAAAACACCACCACTCCAAGGAGTCAAGCAGCAGTCTTACTTTTCATTACATAAAATTTTATGAAGTCCACCAACGTTAAGCCAGACCCTGTGCTGGGCACTTGTCCTGAAGCCCCTTACTCAGAAACATGCCCACCTTGCTGACAGACTACTGAGCCTCTGGGTAATAGGAGTGGGCAGATCTCAGCTTCTGGTATAAAGACTGCACACGGTGCTTGCAGATGACGCCTGCTCTCCAATCCACGGGGCACCTCTAGAGAGGCTGTGAGTTGTACAAGGGCCAAGGACTGGGGACCAGTGGGGGCCTGCCCGGTTGAAAATGGGATTCCTCTCAATGAGAGCCAGTGTATCAGGTGAGATGGAGAGACATCTCTAGTCTGCCACATAAAAAGTGCTAAAGCTGCCATGGGTGAGGTAAGTGCATAAGGTATAAAGGAGTCTGAATGCTAAAGATTAACTGGTCAATCCAGTAGAACTCTGCACAGGTATCTGCTTGTCTCTTCCCTTCATCCCATGCCCCTAAAAAGCACACCATAAAAATCAAAGGAATTGTGAATAACAGTCTTGTCCTGTTAATTATTTAATTACTTGACACTGCTAAGCAAGTCTGTGACAAAACATTAGAGAAACACACTAAGGTGGATCTTTAAAATTCAGATGCTCTGAAAGCACCACCACTTTCTGAGAGGGCTGTTCTGTGTTTTTATTTGCTAAATAGAAACTGTCTAAACTCCTTTCCATCAAGTCAACTCTTCTACTTTCCCACATTTGCATAAAAATTGAACATACTCACCAGACAAAAGTGTATCTGTTAAAGAATTTGATTTCTCTTTACTGTTCTTCTGTTTTATGTCATATACCCTAAAGATACTGCCTGGATCCCACTAAATGCTACTGCAAAATCCCTTTTGTTCTCTGATTTGAAGAATGTTGCATGAGGGACATTTGATTCTATTACATTTTATTTTGCTATAAGAAGGACCAAAAACCCCTTGAGACCAAGCCTTACTTGGTAAGTGAGTTTAGGAATGTAATATCTATCTCCGGAGGGGGGCTTTGTATTTAGATATCAGAATTTGTTGTTTGCTTAAAAGTGTGCTGTGAAAGTAGAGTGTTTTTCTCTAAATCTATGAAAAAGAATAATTCAGTACTTCACTGGGGAAAACAACAGAAGGCCAAGATTTCCCAAAAAAGCAATTCCTGCATTTTTGGCACCTGCAAAGATGTGCTTACAAATGGTTTTTTGTTTTAAAGTACCAGCACCTGCAATTTGGCAGTCCTGCAGCAGCATGATTTACCCCCTTGTTTTGCAGTTTATGGATTGCCTGCTCCCCACTATCTCAAGTAGAGCCAAAGCTCCAACCCCAAGGAGAGCGAGCAGACACAGGGGAACGTTGTTATGCAGAACACACTGTCACCTTATATAGGTCACTGCTGGAGGACTGTGCTGTGCATGTACTTAAGCCCTGCTTCTGTTTCAAGCCCCATGGCCACTCACATCTCCCACATTCCAAACTGTGGTTCCCTGGGGTGACAGGTAGTTTCAGCCCTACAAGTACCAGCCGTTGACTCTGCCCACAGCCACTGGCCTCAGGAAACCTGGCACCTCCAGAGAGCAAGCAGTGCAGTCGAGGGCAGCAGAGGCCTGTTAAATGGAGAATGCATTTATACTTGCTCAACTCTAAGAAGATGGATTGAAACTTATCTCTGCGATAAACAGGGAATTGCAGTTGACAGACATGTTCTATATGAATGCAATTTACTATGTCATTACCAGTTTATGTTTATATAATGAAATCAACTGTTTTTGTGAGGTCAATTACCCAGATTTATTTTTTGTAAGTTCATAATTAAAAGGTACTTAAAAATTTCCTCTCTGTTTTCTATCTGTGCATCATGCAGACAGAGTCTTTCGAAAAGTAGGCAGTTAAACTACGATCTTTTCTGAGGGAGAGAGAAAGAGAAGCTTTCCAAGGGGAACAATTTTTACAAAAGAAACTAAAGCTATGATGTTGGGAATCCCTCCTCCTAAGTCTCATAGGCTCATAACAAATAACCACAGCCAGGACACAGGTCAATGTTTTTTCTAAACACAGCAGCAGCAAGAGGGGTGGATGGCTATGGTGTTGTACAGGTCACAGCTGCAAGATCTTACTCTATATAAACAGAGAAAAACCTCTGCCAGGCAGATTACTAATTCACACTTCTAAGATCGAGACCAGCCTCATAACAAGGGAAACAACTCCAACTCCAAGTCCCGCTTTTTTTTGTTGTTGTTGCTGTTTTTAATTAAAATGAAAATCAGCACAATATTATTGCTAGAATAATTTACCTGCCCATACTTGGGGGCATTTTGATTGCCCATTATTGTAACTTAGGTGAAAGTAAGTATGCACAGCCTCACATACTTCTCTGGGGAATCAGCTCATACCTGAGACAGCCAAGAAGTCATCAATGGAAGTAATGTCATCGACAGCATCTGTGAGAACTCGGACTTGTTTTTCCCACTGTTCTTTAAAAAGATCCATGTTCTCTTGGGCCAGTTTACTCTGTGGTTTTGCTGCTAAAGCCAATGCAGCATTGATAACCTGCAAAGACATTAAAGTTCATTGTTTACTCTTTCAGAGTCATGAAAATAAAACAAGTGAGACAATTTGGTCAGCACAGTGTCTATGCTTTGTCTCCTGTGCATTTCATGAGGACGCATGATACCACATGCTCCACTGTTAACAGTTACAAAAATGAAGTAGAGAAGTATTAAACAACAGGCTTTATATGTGAATGGAGAAGTAATACATCTGAAATACAGTAATACATTGGAACTATGGATGATAACAAACAAAAGTATCTCTAATCTCTCCACCCTGTGATAACAACTCTTCACAATTTTTGGCATTATATTCCAGGCTTTTTTTTCCCTCACATACAAACGTTATGTGCCAAATCAAAAAATACATAATTAGAATTATATGCTAGTAAAACTATTCGTTTCTTCTTTTAAATACTCCATATGATATGATACTCCATATCATTAAATGTATGTTAAAAAACATTAACTGTTTATTATTCCATCTTATAGATGCACATCACTATTCTGATTATACGATACCGAGGTTTGTTCCAGTCACCCACCATTCTTAATCTTGTGATGAACATTTGGCATTTTAGGTTCTTGGTACATTCTCAAAGTACAGAAAAAAAAAATTTTTTTTCTGAGATAACTGTAGTTGACATATAATAACTTCACAGAAAGTATAACATTTATTAAGTTTAAAAAGTAATTTCTTCTAGAATAATAAAAAGTAACTTCTTTAGGGAAAAAAAACCCAGCTTTACTGAAAGATAATTTTATATACCAAACAAGTCACCCATTTAAATTGGAAGATTCAAAGATGTTTGGTATATTCAGTTTTGTAACCATCACCACAATCATTTTAGAACATGTCCATCACTCCAGAAAGAAACCCCATACCCACTTGCAGTCACTCCCTATCTCCCTGAACCCTGTCTCCTGGCAACCACTAACTTAACTTCTGTCTTTATGGCTCTGCCTATTCTGGACTTTTCCTTAAAATGGAATCATATTAATATGTGCATTTTTGGAACTAGCTCCTTTCACTTAACATGTTTCCAAGGTTCATACATGCTATAGAATGTATCAGTATTTCATCCTTTTTATTGACAAATAATATGTCATTATATGAATTTATCACATTTTCTTTATTCATTCATCAGCTGACAAACATCTGAATTCTTTCTACTTTTTGGTCATTATGAATAATGCTACTATGAACATTCACATATGTGTTTCGTTTGTTATCATTATTCTTGAATATATAACTAGGAATGGAACTGCTGGATCATATGGTTAACTTTCTGAGGAACTGCCTTACTGTCTTCCAAAGAAGTTGAACCATTTTTCATTCCTACCAGCATGTATGAGGGTTCCAATTTCCCCATATCTTCAACACCTGTTTTCCCTTTTTAAAAAAATTTTAGCCATCCTGGGTGATTCAACATTGTGCACTACTCTTCATTAATTAACTCATTAATTCACTAATGTATCAATGAATCAGTGTGGAGCTAGACTTTGTAAGAAAATCTGGGTGAAGAAAATGTTTCTTAAGAGAGCCAAGTAAACACGGGTCAGGGAATTAATTATATGTCTTAAATATTAAGATAATTTTCCCTTACAAAGAGAAAATTGCTCTCTTTGTTCTGTAATACCTTATATATAATGGAGGAAAAGGACCTCGTCTAAGGTGAATTTTCTCATTCTGATTACAAAACTGTTTACAAAGGACATGATAAATACTAATTTCTGATGAATTAGGAATAGAAAGATACTTAACATACTACTTCAAATAATTATCCAACATGATACTTAGTGGTGAAACTCTAGAATCATTACCTTAAAAATCAAGATGTTATTGATCAGAACACCTACTGTCACCATTAGTTAAATAATAATGGTCTTTCTAGCTAATGAAATAAAGTGGGAAATGGAAATAATAATAAAAAGCTGTTAGAAAGGAGACAAAATTACTTTTCAATGTAGATCATCTTTCTTTATCTAGGAAACTGAAGTGAGTTAACTGAAAAAACTCTTAGAATTAATAGGACTTCATTAAGTTAGCTAGAGACAATATAAATATAAAAATGAGTAACGTTTCTATATACCAGAAAACAGGACATAAAATGAGGGGAATATTAGCTCTTCATGAACGCAATTAATAGAAAATATGTGGGATTAAATCTGTAAAGAAACCCAGAGGACTGAAGTAACAAAAATGACTAAATTTTTCTGAGGTACATTAAAGAAATGTGAATAAATAGAAACACAGTCCTTGTTTAGGAGTAGGAAGACTGACCTATTTATTCACAAATTAATCTGGAACAGTAAATAGCTGAGAATTAGCAAAAAGATATTAGGGATAGAGAGCAAGAGTAATGAAGAGGGACTTCCCTGGTGGTCCAGTGGCTAAGACTCCGTGCTCCCAACGCAGGCAGCCTAGGTTCGATCCCTGATCAGAGAACTAGATCCCACATGCCGCAACTAAGAGCCCGCATGCTGCAACTCAAGATCTCACATGCCGCAACCAAAAGAGATCCTGCACGCGGCAATGAAGATCCAGTGTGCCGCAACAAAGACCCAGTGCAGCCGAATAAATAAGTAAATATTTTTTTAAAAAAAGAGTAATGAAAGGAGTTAAAATGTAATACAAAGCTAAAGGAACTGAAAAGAATAGTCTAAAAACAGACCCTATCACAGAGCAGAATTCAGTGTATGATAAAAGTGACATCACAAATCAGTGAGGAATGGCATATTTCTACATTTGATACGGGCTATTTGGAGAAAAATAAAGTTATAGCTTCACTTCACACTTACATTTATGTGCTACATAAGATTGTTTCCAGATAGATAATGAGTTAAATTTAAAAAAGCCTAAAAGAACGTGTTTGTTTATGCATTTACTGAACATTCCTCATGTCTTAGAAAATTCTCTATTTACATCTGTATTTAAATATACATGACAGATGAAGTATATATAGTGTTAGGTAAATCAGTAAGGAGAACACTAAAATACCGGTAGAAAATGGGGTAAGACATCAACAGCCTACCTAAGGTGACCTACAAATCGCTAGGAAACAACTAGAGGGAAAAGTTTACTCTCACTTATAAATTAATGAGTCACTATTCTTGCTCATTAAATTTGCAGAGAGCCCCAAACCACGCACTACCACCATATATACCATGGCAACTTTTTAAATGCTACTGTTGGCTAAGACCTCCAGTACAACACTGAACAGGACTTTCTTGTCTGGTTTCTGATCCTAGTGGGAAGTATTCAGCCTTTTATCATTAAGTACGATGTTATCAGGCTGAGGAAATTTTCTTCTATTCCTAGTTTACAAAGTGTTTTTATCAGGTCTGGATGTTAGATTCTGTCAAATACTTTTTCTGTTTCATTTCCACCATTCTGGCTACTTCTTCTGTGTCTCTTTTGCTGTCTTGTCTTCCTCCACTAATGCTTAAGTTCTTCAAGGCTTGATCCTATGCTACCTTCTCTCCTCATTCTACACTTCTCCCACCTGTGAGCAATTTCATCATATGATTTTACATACCACCCATCTGCCAACTACTCCCACATCTCCAACCCAGACCATTCGTTTTAGCCCCTAAGTCATTTCCTAGCTACATACCCAACAGCTCTACTCAGATGCCTCAGACATTTCAAAATAAACATGTCTAAAATAAAATTCATGATTTCCTGCTCTGAACCATGTTGAATGGAACTCCTTTAAAATCTTGATCACTCAACTTCAAGTGGACTCATAGTATTGGGGACAGCAAGAAAACTAAATTTCCTTAGTCCAATCAGTCTCTTCCTCTCCTCAAGTCTGAACCCTAAGAGTAATTGTTCCATACCTTCTCCTCAAACCTGTAACACTTCTGCCAGCATCATCACTCTCAGCTTATAGTTCTGCTTCCTATTTAAATGAGAAGATGAATGCAATCAAAAGAGAATGTCTATAGAATCTTTATCACCGCACCTATCCATTTACCTGCATCCATGCCACATGCTCTATCTTACCTCTTTTTACTTATGAATGTTCCTATCTATGCTCCTACCAACCTTGCCACTTGTCCACTGGATCTCATTTCTTCTCTACTCCAGGACAATGTCCTAGCAATTCTCTCTGCTCTATTCTTTATTACCAGTTTTTCCCTTCTACTGGATTATTTCCATCAGCTAAACATAGAAAAATGCTCCCGACTAAAACTCAAAAGCAAAAAACATTCTCAACCCCATATCTACCTCATGCTATCACCCCATGTCTCCATAATCCTTACATTTAATTAGAAAGAGCTGTCAACTTGCTATACTCAATTTATCTCTTCTCTCTTGAATCCACTCCAGTCAAGCTTATCTCTCCTAAATTTCTACCTAAACTTCTTTGCCCAAGATCACTTGTGATCTCTATATGTTGTTCAATCCAAGGATCAGTTCTCAGGTCACATTCTACAACCATTTTACATGAATAATCACTCTTCCTAGGAATACTTATCCCACTTGTCTTCCAAGACAGAGCCAGCTTCTGATGCTCTTCTGGTCAATAACACCTCCTCAATCTCCTTTGCTGGATACTGCTCATCTCCCCAAACTCTAAATGTTAGGGAACCCCAGTTATTTCCCAGACCTTTTTACTCTGGGTTTACACATTCCATTGGTGAACTTATTAAGTCTCATGACTTTAAGCACCATGTATGTGGTAATGGATCTCACATTTATATATTTCATCCAGACCTCTTTCCTGAACTTGACTTTGCTTCTTGCATGTCTAACAAGCACCACAAAATTAACATAAATGACAGCTCCATCCTTCTAGCTACTTAGGATCAAACCCTGGAATTCTGGGCTTCCCTGGTGGCGCAGTGGTTGAGAGTCCGCCTGCCGATGCAGGGGACACGGGTTTGTGCCCCGGTCCGGGAAGATCCCACATGCCACGGAGCGGCTGGGCCCGTGAGCCATGGCCGCTGAGCCTGCGTGTCCAGAGCCTGTGCTCCGCAACGGGAGAGGCTACAACAGTGAAAGGCCCGTGTACCGCAAAAAAAAAAAAAAAAAAAAAACTGGAATTTTTCCTGACTCTTATCTTTCCCCTCCACTTCACAACTAATCCTTCAGTAAGTTCTGTCTTCAAAATATATCCAGACCCTATAACCAGTGCTCACCACTTCCACTGTACTCTTGCCTCTGTTTTGGTCTCCTATGCTGCCGTAACATAATCACAAAACTAGCTGTGCTTAAAACACATATGTGTTATCTTACAGTTCTGAAAGTCAGAAGTCTAAAATGGGTCTTACAGAGCTAAAATCAAAGTGTCAGCATAACTGTTCATTCCAGAGTCTCTAGGGGAGAATCCAGTCCTTGTCTTTTCCAACCTCTAGAGGCTGCCCACATGCCTTGGCTTGTGGCCACATCACTCCAACTCCTGCTTCCACGATCACATCTCCTTCTCTGATACCAACACCACTGCTTCCCTCATATAAGGACCCTTGTGATTATACTGGGGATGCACCCGGATAATCTAGGATAATTTAACCATTTAAAGATCGTTAGTTTATTTACCTCTGCCAAGTCGCTTCTGCTATATAAGGTAACATATTCACAGGTTCCAGGAATTAGAAAATTGGGGGTGGGGGCAGCACATTATTCTGCTAACCACAGCTTCCTAAGGGGTCCCTCTGCTTCTATCCTTCCTCAGAGAAGTCAGAGAGACCCTGCTAAAACCAAAGTTAGATCATGTCAATCCTCTACTCAAAACCCATCAATGGCTTCCCATGTGACTCAGAGTAAAAAGCCAAATGCTTTACCATGGCCCTAAAAGGCTCTATACCATTCACACTCCTGTTAGATACTTGACCCTCCTTCCTCAAAGCCTCTATATTTGCTGTTCCATCTTCCTGGAGTGCTCTCCCCTCAGACACCCTCTCTGACTTGTTCTGTCATCTCCTTTCTGGTCTTTGCTTCTACATCACTTTCTCAGTGAGGTCTTTCTTGACCATCCCAACCATGCTATTTAACACACACACCAACATTACATGTTACATTAGAAGAGAAGGTCTCGAATCAATGATTTAAAAGCTTCTAACTTCAGGGGCTTCCCTGGTGGTGCAGTGGTTGGGAATCTGCCTGCCAATGCAGGGGACATGGGTTCGAGCCCTGGTCCGGGAAGATCCCACATGCCGCAGAGCAACTAGGCCTGTGCACCACAACTACTGAGCCTGTGCTCTAGAGCCCGCAAGCCACAACTACTGAGCCTGTGTGCCACAACTACTGAAGCCCACGCGCCTAGAGCCCATGCTCCACAACAAGAGAAGATACAGCAGTGAGATGCCCACGCACTGCAACAAAGTAGCCCCCACTCACCACAACTAGAGAAAGCCCACACGCAGCAACGAAGATCCAATGCAGCCAAAAATAAACAAATAAATTTATTTTAAAAAAAGAAAACTCCAGGCCAGATGGCTTCATTGATAAACTCCCCCCAAACATTTAAAGAAGAATACCAGTTATATAGACTTCTCAAAAACAATGGAAGAGAGGGAAACACTTTCCAACTTTTATGATATGGAAATCAGACTTTACAAGAAAACAAAACAACAAACCAATACCAATATGCAAGGCTTACAAGGAAACCAGAGTACCTCTGGAGGCCTGTTACCTGCAGGCCTCCATGGGAGGGGGGAAGGGAGGAAAGAGGTACAGAAAATGCTGAGAGAAACTTTTAGTCAGAAGCATCTCCTTTTAGCTCTTCTGTGCAACTACTGTGTAAGAAGATTAGAGAATATCAGAAGTGGAAAAGTGAGGTGATTCAAAGGTAGATGGTCCTATGATTGTGAAATAATACATGAATGAGAACTTGAGGCCACAGGCTTCCCTGGCCCGTATGCCTTGGATGCTCATTTAAGAGCTATATATTTTCCCACTACCTATATAGACCAGGCCTGTCTGGGTTTATGCTTATTTGATGCTTGTCAAGCCTGTTAGCCACAAAAATGATCAGCATTCCCACAGAACAATGGGAGAAGCAGCAATATGGAAGATAAATCTAAGGAGGCAGAAGAAAGAACCAACAATTTTATAAGTTCTTTCTCAATTTAGTTAGTGAGAAATACCCCAAAAAAAAGACAAAGAGGGCTTCCCTGGCGGCGCAGTGGTTGAGAGTTCGCCTGCCGATGCAGGGGACACAGGTTCGTGCCCCGGTCCGGGAAGACCCCACATGCCACGAAGCGGCTGGGCCCGTGAGCCATGGCCGCTGAGCCTGCGTGTCCGGAGCCTGTGGTCCGCAACGGGAGAGGCCACAACAGTGAGAGGCCCACGTACCACCCCCCCAAAAAAGACAAAGAAATGTAGATAAGCAGCAGCTTCAAATACTTCATTCACTCTTGCTTCAATTTCCAAGGAAGGCCATATGAATTATCAACTGTCAGAAACATGCTGTTGGCAGGGTTTTTCTATTTTCTTTTGACCAGCATCAGATGAATTGAAAAACTGAAGTGTTTTAAGCAGCTACCATGCACTAAGACTTGAGCACATCCATGAGCAAGATGATTGGGGGGTGGGGGGCATGGGGCTAGAGAATCAGGTTCTTTCCCAAAACAGTTAGATTTTTTTCCTGATAAAAGCATGTGAGGCTGGGCTCTCTGCTCAGATGGAGAGAGGTCCCCTTTCTGATGAACAGTGCGATACTGCAGACACGAAACAGAAGGCAATGCAGGGAAAGAGCTGACCTACTTTCTTTCCTACTCATAAATCACCAAAAAATGTGGGTGCTTTTTTCTCCCCCAAGCAACAAAATAAATCCACTCTCAGGTCACTTTGCCTGAACTCAACTTTAACACCGCAAATATCAGAGTTAAGTCGCTTAACTACTAAAAAGTTAGTACTTTAGAACAGAATTTCCCATTTCCAAAAATTAATTTGCTATTGGGTGAACTGAAAGATGGAGAAGAAAACTCCTCTACAGGTTCCATCTGTCACCTCTCCTCTCCAGAAAGGAACAATAAGGTCTAGGAACCAACTCCAGACTGTAGGTGGAGCCACAGAAAAGCAGCCCCCGGCAGAGGGGCCAGGGCTGCCTGAATGCAGCAGTGTGGGTGTGAGACCTGAAAAACAAACCGGAAAAACCCAATACTGTGGATGGATGCTGACAGTAGCCTCAAATAAAGAAACATACACTTTAATATAATAACTTTTTGTCTACATGCTACAGCATATTTAGCCTAGTCAAGTTGATTAACGTGCCTAGGGTTTGTTTATCAAACAAGCCAGTGACCCTGGAAGGAAACACCTCAGGACTAGGACCCCCCGATGCCTGACATCACTGCCCACATCAGGCTGAAGAATAAGGAGAGGGCTCCACTCCTCCTGAGAGGGACAGCCATCAGCTACCTTAAAGAAGAGGTCCTTTGAGCATGAAACACATGGCCAGGGTAGGTAAGATGCAGCTCCCAGAAATCTGGTTTACGCTCCTCAAAGAATTTCAAAACTTTAAATTAGTTACCAATCCTTTAAAATTGAGACTTGTCAAAAAAATCTGAATTGCTGACTTCTCTTTAAAAATAATGAAAGAATCTAGCAATAATGGGTTGGAGTGGAGTCACAGTTACCTCATTTAGAAATGGCACATGCTACATAGTTTGTCATTACCATGCCTGCAAATGTCTACTGTATTTGCCATCACTGAACCTGCCCAGCCCTGTCTGTGAGCAAGGGTAGGAAGGGGCCTAGGAGAGAATCTGAAGGAATAATCACACCTAGAGAAACACCTTTTTATCTAGGACATACACCCAATTCCAAGCGTGGTCTGGACACTGTCTTGAGGTCTGTTCTAGCAGGAGAAATGAACCTACAAAGGAGAGGGAAAAAAGGTGCTTTCTGAGGGCAACCTAAAACCTGGGCAACATGTCCCAGCCAAACATGACTTATGCACATCATCACTCTCATTAGGATCTACTAGACTCTCCATGTGATTTTTTTTTCTAGGCTTTAAGATCATTTATATAAATACTCTTAGTAGGTGTGATCAGCGTATGTTACCATCTGTTTCAGCCAATATGTGAAAGCATTGTCGCTTTTCAAGCATTTCAAAATCAAATGGAGAACCAAAGGCATTAAAAATAAAGTGCTGGCACACCCTCGGGCTGACCGTAGTGGACATTGTGAGGGCAGCCCATGCGCAGCCTGTGCGCCCCGCACCACCTCCTGTGGAAGCTTGAGTCAACTGTGTAGCTTTCTTCCTTTGTCTCATAACCATGTCCACCAATGAGGATGCTAGTTCACCAGCTGCCCGCCTTAACAGATTAAAGAACAAGGGGAAAGACAGTACAGAAATGAGGCAGCGCTGAACAGAAGTTAATGTGGAGCTCAGGAAAGCTAAGAAGGATGACCAGACGCTGAAAAGGAGAAATGTCAGCTCCTTTCCAGATGCTGCTGCTTCTCCACTGCAGGAAAACCGCAAAAACCGGGGCACTGTAAATTGGTCTGTTGATGATATTGTCAAAGGCATAAATAGCAACAACTTGGAAAGCCAGCTCCAAGCTACTCAAGCTGCTAGGAAACTGCTTTCTAGGGTAAAATAGCCCCCCACAGACAGCATAATCCGGGCTGGTTTGATTCCAAAATTTGTGTCCTTCTTGAGCAGAACGGATTGTAGTCCCATTCAGTTTGAATCTGCTTGGGCCCTCACTAACAATGCTTCCGGGACATCAGAACAGACCAAGGCTGTGGTAGATGGAGGTGCTATCCCAGCATTCATTTCTCTGTTGGCATCTCCCCACGCTCACATCAGTGAACAAGCTGTATGGGCTCTAGGAAACACTGCAGGTGATAGCTCGGTTTTCCGAGACTTGGTTATCAAGTATGGTCCAGTTGACCTGCTGTTGGCACTTTTGGTGGTTCCTGATGTGTCATCTTTAGCACGTGGTTACTTACATAATTTTACCTGGACACTTTCAAATCTTTGTCGCAACAAGAATCGTGCACCCCCCCTTAGACTCTGTTGAGCAAATTCTTCCTACTTTAGTTCATCTCCTGCATCACGATGACCCAGAAGTTTTAGCTGATACCTGCTGGGCTATTTCCTGCCTTACCAATGGTCCACATGAACGGATTGAAATGGTTGTGAAAACTGGGGTTGTACCCCAACTTGTGAAGCTTTTAGGAGCTACTGAATTGCCAGTTGTGACTCTTGCACAAAGAGCCATAGGGAATATTGTCATTGGAACAGATGAACAGACTCAGGTTGTAATAGATGCAGGAGCACTTGCCATCTTTCCCAGCCTGCTAACAAACTCCAAAACTAACATTCAGAAGGAAGCTACATGGACAATGTCAAACATCACGGCTGGCCGCCAGGACCAGATACAACAAGCTGTAAATCACGGATTAGTCCCGTTCCTTGTTGGCGTTCTCTCTAAGGCCGACTTTAGGACACAAAAGGAAGCTGTATGGGCTGTAACCAACTATACACGTGGCGGAACAGTTGAGCAGATCGTATACCTTGTTCACTGTGGCATAACAGAGCCGTTGATGAACCTCCTAACTGCGAAAGACACCAAAATTCCTCTGGTTATTCTGGATGCCATCTCAAATATCTTTCACGCTGCTGAGAAACTAGGGGAAACTGAGAAACTTAGTATGATGACTGGAGAATGTGGAGGTTTGGACAAAATTGAAGCTCTACAAAACCATGAAAATGAGTCTGTGTACAAAGCTTCATTAAACTTGATTGAGATTGAGATCCTCCTCTTTCTCTGTGGAGGAAGAGGAAGATCAAAATGTTGTGCCAGAAACTACCTCTGAAGGGTTTACATTCCAAGTTCAGGATGGCACTGCTGGGACCTTCAACTTTTAGATTGTACACCTGAGGCATTAAGTTGTTTGTTGTGTACTATGTTTGGTAGAAGTTTGTCTTACTGTTTCTCTACTAAGAACTCTTTTTACATGTGGTTTGTTATTGTAGCACTTTTTACAAAGAAACTATTCTTGAACAGTTCCAAACTGTACATACTATATGAAGCTTCTCCTCTCAGTGGGTTTCTTATTTCTATGTGGAATTTCATATCTTGCAGTGTCCTGTAAATAAAGATTAAATTCCACCCTTTTCTTAAAAAATAAAAAAATAAATAAAATGCTGATAGGGTAAAATGGCAAGCTTGAGAAAAGAATGCCAAATCTTTAAAATCTACTCTCAATTTATTTCATACAACTTGGTCATCCATGAACTTTCTGTAGGTGATTAAATTCATTGTGCTTATTATCTGTACAGCTATTGACCAGTAGCAGACTTCATGACTGGATTAAAGCTGGGGAAATGTTGATTAGATAATGTGGATCCACACCTGGCTCATCACACTCATACTCAGATGAAGCAGCTCTCACTGGCATACTAACCCACATGGTTGAGAATGAGAATAAATGCCCTAGCTAACCTGTGTACCAGTTAGGATCCCAGGTTAATAACCAGGCTTTACTTATTTTGGTCACCTACCTTGAGTGTCAGGAATTATACATATGAAAGAACCAAAGTATTAGTCACGGTATATTTTAAAGTTGGTTGCAGACATAACATAGAAATTTCATTCCTGTTACCTCTATTCTATTACTCCAGTTCCCTTGCTTTATTCCCCTTTATTTGTGGTCAATGCAATCTGAGAGGACATTTAGAAAGAGTTTAATGTAAATCTTCAGAGTATGCCCATGACCATTCTCTACCTGGGAAATTGAAGAGGCAACCTCTTCCACCAAAACAGCACTGACACTGCTTAGAAATCCCTGAGGGGCAAGGAGTGTCAGGCACACAAAAAGGATCAGTTCCCCTCACAGGAGGCAGGCAACTCACCTAACATTAAACAAAGCAACCATTCTTCTGTGTGCTTCAGAGTCTTTCTAGAGCCCCAGATGCTTAACCTAGCCTGATCACCAGTCTTCCAATATGCCATTATAAACGGAGAAAAGTTCTTAAGCTTTTACTTCAGTAGCTGGCTGAATTACATTATTAATATCTGTATCATAAGGCTACTTCAAGACATAGCTAAGTAAGGCTTCTAGCTCTTGAATCTCATTCCCTCTAACAAGATCCAAATACTGGGCATCACAATGGAGTGTGGGTGGGTAACAGTTATTCTTTCAGGCTTGTGCGTAACCATCCCGATTCCAGGACTACCACATGTTGCAGATGGCCCTCCCTTAGGGAGGGTGTAGAATGGCCACTGCCTACTCTCCATTTGCCAGCAATGGAGGACACTATACATTTTTTTTTTTTTTGGCTTCATTTTTTGGCTTCACTGCTGCATGGGGTTTTCTCTAGTTGCGGTGAGCGGGGGCTACTCTTCCTTGCGGTGCACGGGCTTCTCATTGTGGTGGCTTCTCTTGTTGTGGAGCACTGGCTCTAGGAGCACAGACTTCAGTAGTTGTGGCATGCAGACTCAGCAGTTGTGGCTCGCGGGCTCTAGAGCACAGGCTCAGCAGCTCCGCAGCATGTGGGATCTTCCTGGACCAGGGATCGAACCCATGTCCCCTGCACTGGCAGGCAGATTCTTAACCACTGTGCCACCAGGGAAGTCCCGACACTATACATTTTTAATGAAGGGCAAGGAGACAGTAACACATGATGCCTTAAGGGAATATCGCTTAAAGTCAAACAAATTTCTCAAGCTATATAGACTGTGGATCAGCGTTCTGTCCTCAAGACTTCTATCTAAAATCCTAAAAATGAAACTAACAAAATAAACCTCATCCCCACTCTAATAACCCAAATCCAATTTGGTGAAACCTTAAACATTGCTGGTTGTACTTTACCTGAGGACAGAGGGCTTCTAGCTGGCTTGCAGACATTCGAACAAGCTTTACACCTTCTTCATTGTTTGAGATGGAACAGGCCAAGTTGGCAACCTAGAAGAAAAGATGAAAAAGACCTTTGAAGATTTTTCTCTTTTAACTTTAAAGGAAAACAAATGTACACCTACCCCATCCCTGACCTTTACAGAACAAATGACAAAAGCACCAAAAGTGTTTTACTTCTCACAGATTGATTACCTGCTTATGAGGACAAATTTTTTTAGCTCTGTGCTAAGGAAATTAAACTCATAACACAGGTCACATTGTAAGCTGGTGGCAGAACACTGAAAGATCCTAGGGCTTGTAACTCACCAGCTTTACATGGGCTCTAACCTGCCTGAACAGTAAGTTGAGAAAAAGGGTCTCCTGGTGTGAGACGTGAGAAAAACCAAGGAACCAAAGGCACCAAAGAATCATTGGTACCCTCAAATAAAAATGTACTCTGCAGCTGTTCTTAAAGGAAGGAAATCGAAATTCTAAGCTGCTGTTCTCATTTGACAGGTGAATGGATGCTTACTTTAAGCCAAGATGAGTTTTATTTGAACGCAAGGCTATTTTTCAAATTAAAAAAATAGCATTAACACATCAAGATGGACCCAAGTCCACCCTCATCAGAAATGGAAGAAGAAACAGAGATGATATCCCATAGTTAAGAGCAAAACTGTCTTTTAACTGGTTTCTCAAAAGCACTGACAGCTGGACTGTTTCCTGAATGATGCTATTTCATTTGAACTAAAATCTTTACCTTGCTATCCAACTGCCTCAATGACACTACTCATGTAGCCAGAAACAATCTTTCCAAGTTGTATCATACTTCTGCTGAAGCTCTGGCTGTGCTGAGAATGTTGTTCTGTAGCGGCTGCTAGGGCTGTGATCACTTACCACTGTTTCTAAATAAACAGGCTTGCCAATTCCATTAGCAATACCAAGGACCAACTGAATACACAGTGCTGAGACATATCTTACCCCAGTTGCAAACTGAGTTATGAATGATAGAGGCGTAGGCAGTTGAATAACAGAGGCACTTTCTGAGAATTTAAAATGCCAGAGTAAACAAGGGCAATGGCAATAACCTTTGATTTTCACTCCTCCACCCAAGTTAAGCAGATAAAGGCACAAGAAAAATTATATACCATTACTGTTGTTCGCAGTGTTACAGTTAGGGATTATCAGCTTTCTGTAAGACTGCGAACTATCACAATCCTGCAATGCCTAATCACAAGAAGAAACAAAAGAACATAGAACTTAAACATAAAAATGTGCGGAAAAAGAAAATTAAGTCAGATCTTTAATGGGTAAGGGCCTTCAAAATCACACAAAAGAAGTAAGATTTATACTCCCTGAAGGTTACAATTCCACTTTCCAGTGTCAACTGGACCTGAGCAAAGAGGCACTTCTATTCATGATGACAGTCTATAGAGATAATTGTTGATTTCTATTTGTTTCCTTTAAAAGTGCTACAAAATATGACCTACGCTAAATTCTGTAGAAGATAAAACTGTTACAAACATTATCCCTCAAATGTACATTTTATGGATGCTCTACTGAAGGAGAAAGCTTAAATTAGATGTGTTTATGAAGCCACAGCTTTTATTGCTTCACTGCCTTAACAAGGCATTTTGAAACCAAATATAAAATTTGAGGCTGATGACTGAATTAGCAATTTGGGACAACAAAGATCCCTAGTCCCACCCCATGCCCACCATTTTCGGAGGCCAGTCAAATGTTAGATTCAGGAAGGTCTGTCACTGTTTCTGCCTTCCACTCTCTAGCCACTACTAGTATAATTTTATATTCTCCCAATTTTATGAATCTGTAAAACTCAGAAAAAAATAATTAAATTAAGAAGCAAAGGATTACAATAAGTATTATCTACTACAGATCAGACACATGAGATTGTGTGTGGCTAAAGGCTGAAATGGCTGACTTTTGTAAACCATCTTTCCTGTTTCCTGATACAAATCCTAACAAGACTTGGGAAGACTTATTCTTTATTTTAAAAACATTACTTTAATGTTCTACAAGAGTACACTGCCTGTTTCAGGAGGCCACCCCGTCTGCCCTGGGAGGAGGAAGTGGGCACCTGTCACTGACAGTCTTCTCCAGATGAATGAGCTTCAATTCACCCTCCAGGGAAAGCGCCACTCACTCCTAACAATGACAAATGTGCAAATGCAACATCTCGACCACAGCTCTCTGAGAAGCTAACCTCATATACTAGTGCCAGGCTTGACTGCCATGAAAGCTGGGAATGAGGGAAGGGGCTTCCTAAATACCTCTTTGTGGGGCTCTAGAAATCTGGGATAGCAGCTCAGTAGACTGAAGAAGTTTCTGAAGTTTGAATTAAAAATACTCAGAGCAGCTAACTTCCAGAGAACCTAGCAGAGCGGAGACTTTGGAGAGTGATGAGTAACATCTCTAATTTGCTCTCGGAATAAATTTTTATATCTTTGCTACCACAGTAATTTGTGTATTAACAATTTAAACATCTTAGATTCCTGCTAATCTAAGAGGTCGGCTAAGACTGACGCTATGACTACCAGCTTTGGAATCATGAGGCCTCTTTTGCACCACTTCTGCCTATCCCATTTAAGTTTGGACCCTGTAGAAGAACACAACATTTCAGAAACCTTTCAACTCCCTGATTGAAAAAAACCAAAGAACAGCCCTGGGCTTTAGCTGGTTTTAGGAGTAGCCCAGTAATAATCTGTGCTGTGCAGGAAAAAATTGTCACAGCCAGGCTGTGTCAAATCAACAAATATGACATCTGTACATGACAGGAAAGACAACTTTTCAGACATGTAGGAAAGCTCTAGAATTTCTTTACTTAAATAAAATGTATGAAACAAGGTTACAAGGGGGAAAAAATATACCATTATGACAAATTTTCCTCTGTTATACATGTGTTGATGACTTTAAATAAATTTAAAATTTGTTTAAGTCAAACATAAGTTGTTTCCCACTGCCCCTTACCCTGGAACCTTTGCAGGAAGACAAGAAGAGATTTGTTTTTGTTCTTGGTAATAAATTAATGACCTACTCTCACAGTAGCCTATACCTGTTGTGGAGGTGCAACAAGTGACAAGAATTGTGGAACAGGGAGCTTTTAAGTCTTAAGTAGTGACACCACGACCTGAGTAGCATGCCGTAAAGTTGAAGCTCAAACTCTACATCACTTGCCATGTGATCTTGGGTCAAGCTACCACCTGAGTTTTCTTCTTCAAAATGGTTAAGCTCTCTGTACTCTCAAAAAATCCAAAGTAATAATAAATCAACTTTTCCAAACTTGTCATATATGAAGAGAGAAGTCCCAACTGCACATCATATAAATTTCAGAACCACTGAAGAAATTTCTAACAATTACTTCCAAACCCACAGAAGAAATGATGATGAAACAGAGGTCAAGCTTCCAACTTTCCAATTTCCAGGGACGGGTGTTGGCTATCTTATTAGGAGGAACAAGATAGCTAACCAAAAAGTGAAGCACACATGGGTGACAGAAAACTTCCAAACTGGACTGTGATGATGACTGCATAGTTCTGTAAACTTAGTAAAAACCATTGAATTGTACACTTAAAATGGGTGAGTTTTATGGTATATAAATTATACCTCAATCATGCTGTTAAAAAAAAATGTAGGGTAAGCAGGTGAGTAATTAAGGGAAATCAGCAGAGGCTAGAAATGAGAAAACAGAAATTCAGAGAGGTAAGCAAGCACTGAAAACTGTTTATGAAGGGAGTATGTGTGCCATTCTGTGGTCAGAACTTGGGTTTTTAATGGGTCTCATAAGGTAGATGCCTTAGATGAGAGACTCTGCACAGAGCTGGGACAGCCAAAAGGCAACATCCTAAGTGAAAGAGTGAATTAAGAGAAAAGTCAACATGAAGAGCAAAATAGTAGGATACTTGCCAGTATAAGCCCTAATCACTCCCTCAAGGAGGAGAAAAAAAAAAGGTCTCTCCTGTAAATTCTAACCAAAGGCTGGCCCTCCTCAGGGGTTTAGGTATAGAAATTATATTATTTATCTGGCCCCCCAAAACTTTTAGGTTTAGGAGGTCATGTATTAGTAGTATCCGTAAGCAACTGGCAGAAGTAAATATAAATGGAAATTTTCTCTGATGGAAAGTAATCTAAACCCAGGCCTCAAAGAATTCCCAAATACGAAATACCAGGAATGTGAACCCACAATAAAAAATACAGGAAGTACACAAGGAAATAAGGCATCTTGAGCAAAAGAACTGTGTAATAAGATCCATGACTTGCAGATACTTAAACGATCAAAAGTGGAGTATTAAGAAATATGTTTTTTTTACATTAACAGAGATAACACAAAGGATACAAAGTATAGAAAAGGAAAAACACACTCAGAAATAACTAGGCAGATTTGAGAAGGATCAAAATAGAACTTTAAGAGAAAAGTAATAATGTCTACCATTTCTAGATATTTAAAATAATATCGACTAGACACTGCTGAAAAGAGAATTACTAACCTGGAAAGTCAAACTGAAGAAATTATTCAGGAAAACCAAGACATTTTCATGACATGAAACCATAAAAGGAATTAAGAGACATGAAAGATAAATTGAGGTCTATTATTCAACTATGAGGATTTCAGAAGGGAAGACAGGGAGAATGCAAAAGAGGCAATACTGCAAGAGGTAACAGCTGAAATTTTTCAGCATGGATGAAACAATTTTCAGATCTGGGAAGATAAATTCTAAGCAGAGTAAATAAAAGGAAATCTACACCCTGACACACTGAAGTGAAGCTTTAGAACAAAAGTGATTTTAAAAACAGCCAGAAAGTAAATACAAATTATCTACAAAGAAAGCTCAGTGAGATTGACTGCTGATTTCTCAACAGCAACAATGGAAGCCAGAGATAGGGTAATAATATTTTCAAATCCCTGAAGGGAGGCAGTGGGGGGAATCATCCCAGGACTATACATCCAATAAAATTATTTTTTCAAGAATTAAGCCAAAATAAAGACACTAAGACAAAACAAAAACAAAACCAATCTCAGAGCATTTACTCCAGACAGATCTTTCCTGCCCCAACTAAAGGTGTTTAATAAAGATGCTTTAGGAAAAAAGGAAGCAATCCCAGAAGGAAGGTTTAATATGCAAGAAGAAATGGGAAGCAATGAAAATATGGTATCAGATAAATTTTATGCAAAAGTTGAAATAAGTGAATAAAGCAATACCAACAGTGTCTAACTCATGGGGCTAAAAATTAAGAGAACCAAACTACTGGACAACAATAACATCTAAGTTAGAGAATAACTAAAGTCAAAGCATTCTAAGATTCTCATACTGTTTCAGAAGGAGGAAAAGATACTACTTACCCTCAACCTCTGAATTTAAACATGCATGCTTAAAATATCCAGAGTTGCTAGTAATAAAATGGAGTGTATGATTTCCAAATGAGAAGGGCGGGGGGGAATAGAAGGAAGTGGGAGGACTCAATCAATCCAAAAGAGGGAAGGAGAGTTAGAAACAGAGGAGGAGGGATGGAAGCAGGGTTAAGAAGGGGAAAGAGAGAACAAAAATGCAATGGTAAGAATGAATCCACATGTCATAATGATAATAAATGTGTGTGTACAAAACTCCCTAATTAACAGGAAAAAAAACCCCTGCTAACCTGAATAACAATAACTAAACATATGCTCTTTACAGGACACGTTTAAAACACAAAGAAACTGGAAGGTTGAATATTATTTTAAAAAAGAAAGAAAGCTACACTGGGATGATCAGGAGGAAGCACTGGACTCACAGACTCACAGCCCTCAGTTCTCCTAATATTGTTACTGGGAGACGGAAGGCCACATGCTGGGTTAGCTCCTCATCACAGCTCTTTGGAACTCAATTCAGTGTCAACTGAATATTATGACCTTGCCATTTTAGAGGGAATTTACAAAAAAAAAAAAAAATCATGTGGACTCTGTCACTACATTTATTACTAAAATGTTGAGGACCCTATGTATTAAATCATTCACTGCCCCTTATGTAAAAGTCCCAAGTAAGGATTTTTTTTTTTAACATTTTACGATAGGCTCATTTCCCATGAAAAAATGGGCATACTTCTTCCATTCTAAAGACAAGAATACAGAACTGATTGTGTGTCTTCCTTTCCTCCATGCTACCAGGAAGTGCAGTAACACAACCAAACTCAAGCATGGCAATTATAGCTCGTAATTGTGTATTATTTCTCTCCTACGTCCTGATTTTCTACATCTACCTTAATTTCTCTTACATGTTTTTGTTCAAAATAAGCCATGCCAAATCTAATTTTAGGGATATAAGTATCTCTAGTAACAGGATTAGAAATTGTGAATTTACTAAAACATCATAAACTATTTTAAACAGCTTGGCTATGTGATATTTTTAAAAAGGCTTTCATGTGTAGATAACCACCCAGGTGATATTGTCATCATTTCCATTTACATGTTATTATACAGATCACTTAAAAAGTTCCCTATTTCTGTCTAATCTCCTGAATAATCTGTCAATAAGGCTAGGAAGGGTGCCTGTCTAAACACTAGTCCATCAGGTCTACTGGTGAGGCAATAGGAGGGCCTACACTCTTTTCTGAAGCAGGGCCAGAGTTGGGCAGAGTGCTTCCTTAATTGTTCCTGCCAACACTCCAAGAGAAAAGAATCTCAATGCTCCTTGAGAACAAGATACATCCATTTGCCTTCACCTGACCATCCCAAAATTTGACTACGTGGTTCAGTTCAGCCAAAAAAGCTTGGTGTTAAGGTGTTAAAATAGTACAGGCAAGACACTTTGGTCTTACACAACCCCATGCATGTGAAATTACACACCCTTGAAAATGTGAGAAAACCAAGCACAATATGCTCAGGAAATTCTTGATTCTGAGGTCAGCATTCTTCCCTAAGAATACCCAACTGCTTTCATGCAAACATCCTACTGTCCTGGAAAACTGAAGCTTCATTTGATTGGCCATTTGCAAGAATTTCAGCCTATAGTATTGTACAGAGGTACTGAGAAAATATCCAAGATGTCACAGGCAGATGGTATAAGGTCAGTGTTTAATTCAAATGCCCCTTACAGAGGTTTCTGCAAGGTCACTTTACTGCGTATTATAAGCACAACACAGAATAAAAGTTATAATGAAGATCATTCAATTTGCAGTTAAAATACACATTTCAAGCCAATAAAGCCACAACCTATAAAGTCCTGGATAATGGGAAATACTTGGTCCTGGGGTGGTGGTGGTGGGGGACATAGCAAGTAATGATAATCCAGCTCAAAATCATACCAGTTACATTTACTTTTTGGTTCTTAATTCACAAGGCAATGAACAAAACACTATCTTATTGTACAGTGTCTCGGGCTGAGGGGAAAGGGATACTAAATGATAGACAGTTTTTACAGGCAAGATTTCATGAATTGTATTTTTCCTATTTTACTCTCAATTCATGAAATTGAAAAGGAACCAGAAGACAGCAAAATTAAAAAGGGAAAACTGATTGCTCTTTAGCTATTAAGCTGCTCACAGCAAAGGAGGTAGGCAAAGAATGAAGCAATTAAAAAGGACACGTGGGTGTTGCATTATTGACAAAAAGGTTAATATTTCTGACAGAAAATAAATTTTTCACTTCAATACACTAAACTGACAAGCAATATAAAGAAATCATTAACAGAAGAAAACGGTGAACAGAAGGGTCACCAGCTCATCAACACTGACCCTCAGCTCCTGCTCCCCTACTCACTGGCCTTGAGACGCACAACCTCTATGTACCCTTCACATAAGAAAAGGGGATTCAATACCATGTGGGGAGGTAATAGATCCCACTGACAACTGTAGTGTGAGGCAGTCAGAGGTCCTAGTCAGACCCTGAGAAAATAAGAGCAGCCACACAGCAAACACTCTGTTATTTGCTTTCCCAAGTAAAATCACAGTCATTTAATAAGGATCCAATAGGCAGCAGGCACCACACAGCCTTCCAAACACTATGCCCACACAGAGGGGCTGGAGAAATCCACTTCTGCTCATAAAACCTCACCAGTCAGTATGTGGTTTTTATGCTTCAAGCTAATCTTGTATTTCCATAATGTGGTATACAGAGAAGGTACCATAATATTCCCATTTCTCTGTGGATGCTATCCCTAATACTACTCAGAAACTATTAGTACATTTGAAGCAACTTTACATGACAACCCAAATTATAGCATAACGTTTTTACACTACTTTATTTGGCCGGGGTGGGCAGGGACAGAGATCAAGACAAAAGTTAAGGAGTCTGTAACTGGCTGAACAGCTAACTATACACAAAGAATCGTACAATCAACACAATGATTTCTAGTGGCAAGCTGAAAGAAAGTTTCTATCCCATGGGTTGTCTTAGACAGTACTTTATAAACATACTGGATAAAAGGAGAAAAGATATGCTTATTTTTTTAAAAAGAAAGAAATGATACAAGTTTGGAAGGGGTTGTCAATAATATGAAGAGCAATGCCAGCAATAGTCCTGACAGGACAGAACACTAGACTGAATCTAAGAAGTTTATACTGCATGAGTGTCAAAACAGAGAGAGTCAAACAACCAACTGCACCCACACAGACCAGGATGGAGAAGATGGAGTTGAGCAGCAGCACCTCTGGAAGCAAAATCCTGGAGCTGACTGTGAGGTCACTGCCCAAAAGCCAGTGGACGCTTTGGCTGCTCTACGTCCATCCGCCCGCTCTTGCAGCAGGTGTTCAATAAGGACTGGCACTTAAGTGGCAAGCATTCAGAGAAGAGGCAGAATGAAGAGAGCCTCTCAAAGGCCTGAGGAAATCACTTAGACTAGTGCTGTCCAACAGGAATACAATGTGAGCCACATTAAGAGGTGAGATTAGAAAAAATAATATTTAATCTCAAGATAATATATTTCAACATGTAATCAATAAAAAAGATAATGAAATCTTTTACATTCTTTTTCCATGCCACATCTTTGAAATCAGGTGTCTATTTTCACTTATAGCTCCTCTCAATTCATTTGTGTGCAGCAGTAAAAAGATGGACAGGGAGTGTTCCAGAGAAGGAGACTGTGGCCCCCCATTCCTAACAACCAGAGAAATCCACCAGTGGAAGGTGCCGCCTCTGGAAGGAGGGAGTTTCCCACTACAGAATGAGTCTAAGAAAGGGTAAGTGTCAATACACGGATATTAAACAGAAGGGGATTTATACACCAGAGGGAGAATCAATGATTCTATGAGAAAGAACCATTCACTTAGGAGAGAAGAGATGGACTCAATCAGAAAACTGGGCTCCTAACGGGCGAACCTCCAGGGAAAAGTAAAACCAAACAATGCAAGGAACACCAGATAAAACAAGTGGTAAATCGCTGGGTAAATGGCCACAAACAGGATCTACATAAAGCTGCAAGAAACAAACCTGCCCTGTCTTACCTCTTCCATGTCGTATTTATGGCTGGGTAGCAAGCTATCCAAAAACCATGCACTCCACATTCCTTCAAGATGGGGAGGTGTTGTATAATAAAAAAATGTCTGGTCTTTGCACTGGATTCCTGGGAGGAAACTTCTAAATCCTTGAGAGATTTCAGGAGTGACAGGAGTGTCTTTCTTATTCATCATTTATGCTAACGAGGTAACTCCAGCTGAGCCCCTATATATGTTAGACTAATGAGATGACTGAGGATGGGTAGGCCACCATACCAACCATGTGATTAGAGGATGGGGGCTTTCAGGAAAAACCAAGGTCCACGGAAGGAAGGGATTCTATCAATCATACCTACATAATGAAATCTCAGTAAAAACTCTGGTTGCTGAAACTCAGTGGAGCTTCCTGGCTGAACCATCAATGTGCCAGGAGGTGACATACCCTGATCCACGGGGAGAGGACAGGAAACTCTGTCTTTGAGACCTTCCCGCACTTTACCGTATGTGTCTCTTCATTTGGATGGACCTAATTTGTATCCTTTACAATAAAATGCAGTCATAAGGATAGCACTCTCCTGAACTCTATGAGTTGTCCTGTCAAATTAATGAACCTGAAGTGGGCCATGGAAACCCGCCAAATTTGTAGCTAGTTGATCAGAAGAGCAGGTGGACTGGAGACCCTCAAACTTGCAGCTGGCATTTGAAATGAGGGCAGTCTTGTGAAGAAGGGATGAGAGGTCATGGGAACCCTTGAATTTATAGACAGTTGGGTCAGAAGTACAGGTGGGCTGGGGACTCCCCTAACTTGCAGTTGGCATCTATAGTGAGGATGATCTTACTGGGAATTATGCCCTTTACCTGTGGAGTCTGTGCTAATTGCAGGTGGTTAGTGATAGAATTGTATTTCAATATTTTACGAGGACAAACATATCTGGCAGAATTCTCAGTGGCTGCAGAATCTGAGTCCTTCCTTTCCTGCCAGAGGCCTATCACCACCAGCCCTTCCCAACTTTCACATAGCACCCTTACTCCCCCTAAACCCCAGGAAAAATGGCAAATGGCCCCTAAAACCGAAGTTGGCCTACAGACATTTACTCCACTTAAGAGGGGGAACTAATAAAAAGAAAGGAAGATGTCAGGAGATTAATAATCACAATAAAGTATTTTACCTTTGCTTTAAACAAGTCTCTCACTAATTCAGTGTTTCATTATAATACAAAAGTACTAGTGTGGGGAGGAGAAGGCTTGTCATTGAAGAATGAAGTTCTGCCTTGAATCAGGAATTTGAGGCTTCTATAACAAACACTTTAAAAATTCATTTCCTTTCCATGCACACATGCAGTTATATACCCTAGGACCTCTATTACCATAAATGTAATTTAAATGTTTGCAGAATGATACTACAAGGCCTTTGGTTATGCATCAAGCAATGAAAAGCCATGTGTCATTTAATACACATATATTATGTGTGTGTGGGACGATGTGGGTGGAGGGCATGGAGAGGGGAGAGAGGGAAGAAAGGAGTCAGAAGTCAGTTGTGACAGGGAATATCAAAATTAAACATTAAGGGGCCCTTGGTTAGTTCAGAATGAAATAAGAAGTATAAGCATGGACAAAGTTCCTGGAGCAGGTCTCCGAACCCACCAGGTCCATCTAGTGCTTCTTACTGGCCATAAGGCTGTCCACTACGTCAGTAAGCTTGAGTGACACAGCCCTCATTGTGGGAGGAATGCAAGTTACTTAACCTCTCTAAGCCTGTTTCCTTACCTGAGAATGTGGAAAGTACATTGTATTTGCATATACATGGTACACAGCAGGTGCTCAACAAGTGTCAGTTTTGTTGGATGGAGAGGCTGAGGACTGTACAGCAGGTCCTTATAAAGGGCCCTCCAGCTGTAGAACAGAAAAAGGCTGCCCTATGAGGTTCAGCCTGCCATACTCTTTCAGATGCCCTTTCCAATGCCTTTGCCATTACTGCTACCTGTTACCCAAGGCCATGGGCTGGCAGTGTCCTTGCTTCCTGCCTCACAGGCACACTTTCTAAGATGTAGGCTACTTACAGGAGGTTGGCTTCCTGAAGACAATCTTTGTGAAGACAATCTTTGTACATTTGAAGGTTACACCTCATGCAGTCATATGACTACTGTGAAAAGATTATGCTTAATGGAGACACAAAACGCAAGTCTTCTAACCAAGTGCCAGAACAAGTAACTTGAATAGCAGACTGACCTACGTATTTTGCACATAATTAATTCAGGTGAGAATAACGATTAATGTTCAAAGAAAACTAGATTTAAAATTAGTAACACATTTAATGTGATAACTGATGTTTTCCTTAGAATATTTTTATGGTACTAACCTGGCCTAATGTCACTATAAATCCAAACGTACAAGAAACACATTTTACATAAAAGGCCCATTTTCTGTTCTTACATAATGACCAACTTACCAAATGGTCTACAGAATATCTCTTCCAAATATTAGATGTTTTACATTAGGGTTACAAAATTAAATAAGTTGGGTATATGCTTACAGTGTGTCAAATTTTTGAAATAAAGTAATAATGAAATCAATTAAACAGTAACATAATTTCAGTAATCAAAAGGTAGGAGGCAAGCCTAACTTATCTGGAAATTAAATAGCAGCTCACTCTTTCTTCTTATAGCCAAAAAAACCAACCACTAACATACAGGTATCTACTGTCGAAACATATCTAATTAGCAGCACATTAGGGATCTGTTTCTTCAATTTTTTTTTTTTTTTTTTGGCTGTGCCATGTGACCTGGCTTGTGGGACCTTAGTTCCCCAACCAGGGATTGAACTCACGCCCTCGGCAGTGAAAGTGCAGAGTCTTAACCACTGGACCACCTGGGAATTCCCAATTTCTACAATTTTAAAACAAGATGATGGAGCTGAGTCTGTGTCTCAGGCAAAGGGTTAAGCACTTGACATACAGCATCTCTTTGAGATCTCAAAATAATCCCTAGATAGGTATCATTAGTATCTTCATTTTATAGTAAGAAATGGGAATTCAGAGGGGTTCAGTAATTTGCCAGGATGCAAGTCCAGGCAGTATGACTCCTGAGCTCCACCTTCTAGCCACTACTTTCTACAGTGTCTTCTGAGTTTAAGCATGTCATGATCTATTTTATTTGCATTAACACCAAGAGGAGATGTTAAGTTTCCCAGATAAAGACTACCTATATCTAATTATGTATGTAATTAATGTAAACTGACCAAAATGGTAGTTTTGGATAGACGTTAATAATGACAGACTTTCATCTTACACATATTGTACATTAGATGAGCCCCTAAATTTTTCTGCTGATTAAATACTGTGGTTAAAAATCACCACAGTCCATCAAGTTACACATAATTAATAAAACTGCTAATACACTTACCTCAATTAATTTGTTGGCATGTTCACGGAAAACTTGGGCATATTCTTTAACTTCTTTCTCATTTCCATTCTTTGCAGCTTCAATCAATACTAAAAGTGGAACGTTGGTTTCCAGAAATGAATCTGAAACATGGTCCATGACAGCTTTGCGGAGCTAATAATTAAATTGTAAAAATTTGATTTTATTTCTACCAAGAAGCTAGATTGCTTTTTTTTCTCTTGCACTTTTAAATCTAATGGAAGCTCATGACAGTTTGGCTGCACTTATATGAGGACCCCTCATGTAAGCCATGCAGTTATATAATCTGCAACACAGGAAACACAATTGTGGAGATAACAGCTTATACTACAGTTATAGCATTTCAGCAACAGAATCTCAGTTTTCAAAATAAAATCCTTTTTTTCTTGGGAATTACAAAACGAAAGCTTGTATCTTAAAGGAATAATAAAAAACTGAACAGAAAACAGCTCTAGATTGAATTGGCACATAGGCTTGAAATATATATATAATTAGCCTAATTGGCTAAATAAAACTGAGAAGGGAGAAAAAAAGCACTTTCTGGTTTATCTGAACAGGGTGAGCACTCTATGAACCTTAAAATTGAAAGGTTATCTTTATAACCATTTGTGATACTACTTTACCAAAAGGAAGACGTATAGATACATTCCATCTTTAATTCTGCTTTATATCAGACATGAACAATAAAATGTTTCTCCACTAAGTCAGGAGATTGTTTGTATTACTATTACAACTTCTTTTTAAGTCTTAATACATTGTTTTACAAATTCAATCCAACTTTTTCTTAAAGACTAAAACTCAATTTAATTCCAAAATGTTAATGGGATTATTTAACATTAAATGAAGAGAAAGACCCTCTGTACTTACTAACTCAGAAAACTGATGGCCCCAAATACCTCTATATCCACCATATTTATACTAGAAACACATTTCCATCAAGGATCAAAATCAGAATGGGGCAAGTCAAATAAATAACTTCAATTCCTGTCTCTATTGTTTGTAAGTTAACATCACAAGACCCTGCAGGGTATTTTCACAGATCCCCAAGTCATTTTAAATTGATTTTCTTACCTGAACATCCTTTTCACACTAGAGCTAATTTATTCAGTCCATTCCAGTGGGACTGTATTATTCCAGGTCCCCAAGAGATTTTATTAGCCATTTAGAAGCTTATTAGCAAAAAACAAATAGAGATAGTCAGTTTTCTGTGAAAATTCATCCGTTAACTCAAGAAAGACTATGTGCCCAGTATTTGTTGGGATTTTAACCAAAACAACTAAAGTGAGAACTTGGGAAAGCAATCAACACTTCTTCCAGCTTACCTGCCTACGCAAGTCCCTGGTCTTCTTGGTCATTTTATCTATTGCAGAATTGAGTGCATCACTTCTTTCTTTACGTCCAGCCTGGAAAACAAGGAAAGAGATGCACATTGCAGTAATTTACAAGGAAATGTAATGATAGTCCATAACTAAGTTCAGATCAACATGGAAAAATCAATTTTTTAGCCCCAAGTTGGGACATACAGGTGGTTGGGGAGAGCACCATGTGGCTTTGTTCATAAAAAGCTAATTTTACAACTCTTAGGGGCTCCATATTATTTCAGGATGGAAATTGAGGGGGTTCTGCCAAAATAAGAGAAGCCAAGAGGTGAGACTTTTGCTTAAAGTTCTGCTTGAAAAATTAAATTTATATTTTAATTCAAGGTTCAGCATGCAACTGTTGGTGGGAATGTAAACTGATACAGCCACTATGGAGAACAGTATGGAGGTTCCTTAAAAAACTAAAAATAGAACTACCATATGACCCAGCAATCCCACTACTGGGTATGTACCCTTAGAAAACCATAATTCAAAAAGAGTCATGTACCACAATGTTCATTGCAGCTCCGCTTACAATAGCCAGGACATGGAAGCAACCTAAGTGTCCATCAACAGATGAATGGATAAAGAAGATGTGGCACATATATACAATGGAATATTACTCAGCCATAAAAAGAAACGAAATTGAGTTATTTGTAGTGAGGTGGATGGACCTAGAGTCTTGTCATACAGAGTGAAGTAAATCAGAAAGAGAAAAACAAATACTGTATGCTAACACATATATATGGAATCTAAAGGAAAAAAAAATGGTGATGAAGAACCTACGGACAGGACAGGAATAAAGTAGCACATGTAGAGAATGGACTTGAGGATATGGGGAGGGGGAAGGGTAAGCTGTGACAAAGTGAGAGAGTGGCATGGACATATATACACTACCAAATGTAAAACAGATAGCTAGTGAGAAGCAGCCACATAGCACAGGGAGACCAGCTCGGTGACTTTGTGACCACCTAGAGGGGTGGGAGGGAGACGCAAGAGGGAGGAGATACAGGGATATATGTATATGTATAACTGATTCACTTTGTTATAAAGCAGAAACTAACACACCATTGTAAAGCAATTATACTCCAATAAATATGTTAAAAAAAAAAAAGGTTCAGCGTACAACAATTTCATTAACGAACCAGCTCTCCAAGAACTGCAAGCAAAACAGGTTATACCTGATTTTGAAGAACTCTGAGATACGAAGAAGGTCAAAATGTGAAAGATGGCACCTGGCACTAAAACAATGTGAAACAACAAGTCTTAAAACTAAGATGCACCATGATGGATAGGAGTTAATAACATATTTTTATATAGCTCAAATAAGAATGCTTTGTCAGATTACTTCAGTTAACAGTGTATATTATACAGGCCAAATAAGTATGCTTTGTAAGATTACTTAAAATTCTAGGCTAAGCTTAACGCAATTGTATTGCACAGAAAAGAACCTATCAGCCACTCTGAGAGAGGTATGTAAATCAGCATTTGTTCAGAGGTCAGCGGGTTGAGTGGACATTTGCATTGGGGAACATTCTAAGCAGAATCAAAATGGATGGTAGTTGAAAGAAAAGGGACAAAGGTAGTTATCCCAGGTAGAGATAGCTAGCCATGTGCTTAGAAATACCTAGTAAGACATCAACTAGGTTAAACTACGAAATATATTAAAAGTTTTTCCTTACAAAATGCCTGTCAACAAATGTGGCTCTTTCTGTAAAACATATAGTAATTACAGAAGAGATATGAATGGACAAAGGAATTTTTTTTTTTTTTTTTTTTTTTTTTTTTTGCGGTACGTGGGCCTCTCACTGCTGTGGCCTCTCCTGCTGTGGAGCACAGGCTCCGGACGCTCAGGCCCAGTAGCCATGGCCCATGGGTGCAGCCGCTCCACGGCATGTGGGATCTTCCCGGACCGGGGCACGAACCCCCGTCCCCTGCATCGGCAGGCGGACTCTCAACCACTGCGCCACCAGGGAAGCCCTGGACAAAGGAATTTAACCCAGTGTTTCTCTACCCATGGTCACCCTCAAGACATTCTGGTATGGATATGCCATCAGTACATAAGTCAGCATAGTAGATAAACAGCTGGGGATGGGGAGATGTGGTTACATGCTTTCTGAGTGCCTTTTAATGTACATTTGTGACTCAATCTCTCTCTTATCCCCCATCTGTTAAATGGAGACAATGACACTTGTCCCTCTGCCTCCATCTCTGGGCTATTAGAAGAAAAGAGAGGAATATTGATGGATACAGGTTATTTAGCAGAAGACAGAAAGGAGACAAAAAAGGACTTAAAATTGAAAGTTGAAATATAACTGACACATTGATATGGTCCCTGTCAAATCTGGTCAGGGTCATATCCCTTACCTTTTCCTCCAACTGTACTGTCAGTAAAGTTAAGTAATCCACTAATATTGATGGGTTTAAGGGGAAAAAAAACAAAGAGTCTCAACAAAAACTGAGAAAATATGAGCATTTCTACCTGTAGGAGTAAACGGTGATTTATTCATGGCCATCAGTCAGAAGACAACTTGACAAGTATAATCAGTTACTGACAATCTCAAAGATCAAAATAACAGGATCTAAGGCAAAGGTGGCTAAAACTGAATTTAAAAAAAAAAAAAAATCAAACTGACCTCATAATTAGTGCTTAAATCAGGAAAGTCTCAGTACATTTCTTAGATACTCAAGCACTCACTTTGAAGTAAACCTAGTAAAATTTGTCATTGTACCTAGCTACATTTTGGGGGGTGTTTCTAATAGATCATTTACTCCAGAAAACATCTGTTATCTGAAATCCAAAGGTTGGGTTCAATAACCTCATGAGAGCCTAATTCCCTGCAACGCCCTCAATTTGGGTAGAAGAATTTATAATACTTAGAAAGTTATATAAAAGCAAATCCTTAAACTTCACTTTTGTGTGTGTGTGTGTGGTACGCAGGCCTCTCACTGCCACGGCCTCTCCCACCGCGGAGCACAGGCTCTGGACGCGCAGGCCCAGAGGCCATGGCCCACGGGCCCAGCCACTCCGTGGCACGTGGGATCCTCCCGGACCGGGGCACGAACCCATGTCCCCTGCATCGGCAGTCAGACTCCCAACCACTGCGCCACCAGGGAAGCCCTAAACTTGACTTTTGAGGGAATTACATTCACACAGCAAAATTCACACAACATGAATCTGTTAATTCTTTGTCAAACTACCTTAAAAATCAATTTGTCTTTCTTGTTACTTTAGGAAATAGAGGCTTATGCCTCATTAATCAGTAGGGAGCAGTTCAGAAGCAGTTACTTACTCAAGTTTTTAGGTTATACTAGACAGACTACTTTTTTTTTTTTTTTGCGGTACGCGGGCCTCTCACTGTTGTGGCCTCTCCCGTTGCGGACCACAGGCTCCGGACGCGCAGGCTCAGCGGCCATGGCTCACGGGCCCAGCCGCTCCACAGCATGTGGGATTTTCCCGGACCGGGGCACGAACCCGTGTCCCCTGCATCGGCAGGCTGCACCTCAACCACTGCGCCACCAGGGAAGTCCCAGACCACCTTTTAAATCAAAGCATCCCTTAAAAAAAAAGAAAAAAACCCCAGTCCAAATAGCAAGTTTACAGTTCCAATAATTTAAAATATAATAGGGGTGAGTACACACACTTACAAACTTAATAATGAGCTTGATGAAAGTAGAAGGCTTGCTGATCTGTAAAACAAGATCTTACTTCTCTTTGAGATTAAGGCTGTTATGATTTTGTATTTCTAGTTTTGGCTAGGCCAAAGTAAATTTGCCCAATGAATCTTTAAAATAAGTGACTCTCGGTTCCCACCTAATTGAGAGACTCTATTCCACTAAGCAGAGAGACCACCTGGACTCACTCAATGTTGATATGTATGCCCCTGCTACACAGTGAAAAAAGGGCTTTCTAAGAAAAAGATATGGTATGTTTGGGGTTTCAACATAAAGCTTCTCCTCAACAAGTTAATATCAGCGGAATTGAGGAGAGGCAAAGGTTATTAGCTGGGACTGCCTCTAAGCAACACAGTTTTGGCTGAGACAGTGAAAGGGCTTTTAAAACCAATCTTTAAGAGAAGCATGAAGAAGCCATTCCACCTTCCTCCTGCGTGGACAGACTTCTATCTACTTAGACAATCTTTACTGAGCACTCTACATCCACTGGATGTAGACAATCTTTACTGAGCACTCTACATCCACTGGAGTAGGCAGGATTAGCCATATCCTTCTCTCAGAGGGTTTCTAATCTGAGATAAAATAATTCAGAGCAACCTCTAATTCAGCAAGACCCTGTATTGTGATAGGCTTGACAGGAGTTCAGAATGACATAACAGTGGGTCAGAACAGTAAGTAAAAGTCATACAGGAAATTACATTTAAGTTTGCAATTGATTTCTTTTTTTTTTTTTTTTAAGTATTAAGAACTAGAATTTCCTGGAGGATTTTACCATTTTGGTGGTGACCTCTGGGAGAACAAACTTTTGTTTTTCCTTCCAACGAGAAGGAAAAGATTCTCTGCCATTCATTAAAATTTAGTATATATAGCAAAGACCATAAAACCTTTAAAAAACAAATGACTAACTGGAAGAAATCTTTGTAAAATATTTCACAAACAAAATTAATTTCTTTAATAACAATGAGAAGCCCATGCACCACAACAAAGAGTAGCCCCTGCTCGTCACAATTACGGAAAGCCTGTGCGCAGCAACGAAGACCTAACACAGCCAAAACTAAATTTTTAAAAATTAAATCTTTAGGGCTTCCCTGGTGGCGCAGTGGTTGAGAGTCCGCCTGCCGATGCAGGGGACACGGGTTCGTGCCCCGGTCCGGGAAGATCCCACATGCCGCGGAGCTGGGCCCGTGAGCCGTGGCCGCTGAGCCTGCACATCCGGAGCCTGTGCTCCGCAAGGGAGAGGCCACAACAGTGAGAGGCCCGCGTACCGCAAAAAAAAAAAAAAAAAAAAAAAATCTTTGTGGTCTAAATATACCTCTGCTCAAACTTCTATGGAAAATCTTCCTTTACCTAAGGTGCATCACTCCAAAATTTACTGCTGAATTTTCTAGCCCTGGGCACAGAACACAATGCTAGCACAAAAGAATTAGGCTGTCACATGATCCTAGTTCTGCCACCCCACCAATACCAACAATTGCCAAAAAGCACATGCCTCCAAAACCAAACTTTGTAAGTCACAGCACCAAAAGGGACACAGCTCATCATCATTGGTGTAACCATCACTCCTTCCTACTCCTTTCTCGGTCATGTTTAATGAAGATAACAAAAGAACTTAAAAATCACAACTAATGGAGGGCAAGGACGAGGTCAAAAATAGGGATTCTGTAGGCTTAATGTGGACAGTCTACTTCTTACAGGGCTTTTGAAAGGAAAGATCCCAGCAATAGAGATACTTATTTACACTCAACAGTGGTCCCCTGTGATTTCACCAAAACTCTAAGAGCCTAGAATTTTAAATGTTCTCAGATCCTCTGGCTCTACCTGGGATAAATCAACTACTCTTTAGCCCATCTCTAACATGACAGATTGGTAAGTCCATCAATCCTTACATATTCTATCTGCCTCTGTCAGATAAGTTCTGGTTCTTGGGAGGATAACAAACGGTTTAGTGCCAAACCCCAGTAGCTTTTAAAGAGCAAATCAAAAATTTTAAAGAATAGTCAGACTTCCCTGGTGGTGCAGTGGTTTAAGAATCCACCTGCCAATGCAGGGAACACGGGTTCAAGCCCTGGTCCGGGAAGATCCCACATGCTGCAGAGCAACTAAGCCCGCGTGCCACAACTAACTGAGCCTGCACTCTAGGCCCGTGAGCCGCAACTACTGAAGCCCGTGAGCCTAGAGCCCGTGCTCCACAACAAGAGAAGCCACCACAAGAAGAAGCCCGTGCACTGCAACGAAGAGTAGCCCCCGTTTGCCACAACTAGAGAAAGCCCGCACACAGCAATGAAGACACAACACAGTAAATAAATAAATAAATAAATAGTTTAAAAGAACAGTCAATCTTTGTCTCCAAATACACACATTTGAAAGCAGTGAACAACTCTAGGTTTTATCAGAATATTCTCCCATCCTCTTTCTTTCCCGCCTCCAGAAACAGGCTAGTAAAACCCACTCACTCTAACACAGGTATTGATACAATATAGGCCCAAGTATGTGGCTGCCAACTAAGAACCCTAAAAGGTTCTTAGGAGGGGATATACTCAGACCCACAAATCTTGGATCTCCACCCTAAAATGTCTACTATCACTTTTTGATAATCGTAAGGAGATCTCCAAGGAACAATGACCAAGACTGGAAGCAAAAAGGTTTATTTTAACATACTTCTCCAGAGCACCTCTGTGCTTCCCCACCGCACCTCTGGGTGCTGGGGTATTAAAATTTTTGGAGTCGGGCATGATTAGTTAAGAAATATTTGACTCTTTAGCATAAAGCAAAATCCAGCTCCCTCTCTACCACAAATTAGAAGATTTCATGTGTATACCCATACATCTGCTTCTCCAGGTGGGGAAATATTTGTCCCTAATTAGCAATATATATTCAAAGCAAACTATCATGTAGAGTAATGCAGGTAACTACAACGCCTAAGCCCTGCCACATGACTCATTTAATTTGCTTACAACCATTTACAGAGAGGACAGGCGGGCTAGATTTTACTTGTCCTTTGCCTTGTCACGAACAACTAAAACAGTGAAAATTGAAACAGATGATATGGAAAGTACCTTCCAGAGGTTGTACTGCCACTTTAAGTCAAAGGCATATGTATGCAGAATAAAGCTGTTGTAAAATGAAACCAAGAAAAAGTTTAATTCAGAAAGAACATGGGTTTTTTAGTCCTTTTAGCTAAAGAAAGATAAAGATCAAAAAATGATAAAAAGCTCCATCAATAGGAACTATGGTACTTCAACCAATTTTAAGACAAACACCACATCTTCTTTGATTTCACAGTCTAAACTTTTTGAACCCAAAGGGAGGGCAAGTGGGCAAGGTGGGCAAGATGGCTGGTGACCTAGATGGACTGTGCTCTCTGGGTACTGTGATATGGCAGGCATTACTGCCCACTTCTCCAGATGCATCAAAAAATAATTACTCTTGATTGCACTGGTGCTCTTCTGTGCAGTTTTCCTTGCCCACAAATCTGTTATAGCAGTATTGGGATAACGTAATTTAAGGGTTTTCCATGTGTTAGTATAAGAAGTAGACCAAGCAGACTACAGAGCAGAAAGGAACCAAGAGTTTAAGGGGAAGGAAATGCTCTTCCCTCTAAATTTTCACATACAACTCATTCCTAATCATGGTTGCTCTAATCCAATTGGTTCTAATGCTTTTCTCCACATGGAATTAAAGTTGTTACTTCAGGGAAGAATTTAATCCAGCTCCTCCTGCCTTGCAAAGGTTTTTTTTAATCAGAGGGTGGCTGACTTCAATAAGAGCATTTACAGTATCCCAAGGGCTTCTTTTCCTTTAAAAAAAAAAAATTTAACACCCTTGTCAGACTCCCCTTGTTGGAAGTTTTGGGAGCAAGTTCCTATAGAACGGTCACTCTGAAACCTATGGTCACAGACCTGTAAGAATTTGATTAAACCGTATCCACAGAAAAATGCACAAGCAACAAAATTCTACAAGCCAATTATGGACCCAGGTTAAGAACTTCTAGCTTACAAGAGAGAAAGACTATGGAAAGGATCAAGGTCAGTTGGGGGAGCGGCACCCTTGAAGTCTAAAACAGGACCTCTCCCTCCCTTCCTTAACCAGCAAGCAGGAATACAGTGGGAGTACTAGTTCCTGAGAATAAGGGGTTCCACTCATGGGTAACTTTGGCTTGGGCACGCTATCTTAGAACTGCACTGCCCACAGAGTCTTTCCTTCAGTCTTCTTCTTTCAGAGGTATCAGACATGCCCCATGGTTGTTAGACTCTACCAGACCTAAGTGTATTCCTGCTGTCTTCTCTCTCCCTTTGCACATCCCAGGCATTTTCCTCAATAAAATTCTTATACTTCTAATCCTACCTTGGGATCTGCTTCTAGGAGGAGCCAAACTACACACGTGCAGCTGCTGCTGTCTCCACAGAGCCCTGAGGAAGGCACCTTGGAGTCTTCCAGTCCTCACTCTAGCACCACACTCCAACACAGAAACTAAACCCCTTGAGACAATAACTTCTTACACATGCACAGTGTGATAAAGCCCCTGGAAGCCAACAGACTGATGATGGTCTGGTTTCACAGATACAATGGGTAGTTTTCAGATTTTTGCCTTCAGGTCTGAGACAAGGCCTACTAAGGATAAGTGCCAATGATATGGGAGAAATGGCCTGGAAGGCCAAATCAATAATGTCAGATGTATAGAAGGCCTTACCTTTGTCAGGCCTGAAAATATGACCCTGACTCACAGTAGAAATATCTTTTACATTTATACAATAGTAAACATGGAGCTGTACAGTCATAACCAAATTCTGAAAAGTGATACTATTCGACAGGGAGAAGATGGTGTTAGGTCAAGTAAAAACAGCCAAAGCAAAAATCCTATTCCAGAGTATGAGTGACCTTTTGTATTCCCTAGAGAGATTTCAACAACAGTTAGTATAAGACTCAAAGTCAGTTCTTAAGTGTGCCAGTAGGCACTACTGAGTGTGCAAATGCTCTATTGTTTGAGGGTCACAATACCCCAATCCCAGAGCAGTTCGAGGCTTTTAGCCGAAGAAGTAGGTGAAATTCTGAGGTAAATACAAGGGATCATGTCAGAATCCAGCCATGCTATACCACTTGTCCTAAATCATTTCTGTTCCACGGTTAACACTTAGGGCATGCAATATTAAATGACTGTATCAACCTACCCTTTTCTCCCACTAAGACATCCAAAGATCAAATCAGCATTATTTTTCAATTAGCACTGTGATAAAACACTATTATATAAAATAAGACAGAGAAGGAGAATCTTTTTAATTAGCTTTCTCCTGAAATTCTCAAAGAGCAAAATAACCAAATGCTTTGTTTTCCAACCTTTTTTTTTTTGCCCTTTATTCTTGGTTTATGATGTTAAACTCTTAATGACAAAGAAGCAAAGCCCACTTAGCTAGTTTACCAACACATTTGAAGCAAATCATAGTCATACTTCTATGTTAACCAAGCATGACAGCAAGGTGATTGAGTAGCTTTCCAAACTACCAGAGCAGCAGGCACTTGCAGAGGCTGCAGTTAAATCAGCACTTCATAAATCGTGCAGGCTCCTGCCCATTTAGATCTCTCTATGCAGAATCGGCAGTCTAACACTGGCTCTCCCAAGCATTAAAAAATCATCACTCTGCTAACCCAACTCACTGTTCAGACGGGTCTTCTTGAATGCAGCCTTTATTACAACCTCACTGCTGCTTCCTACACTGAAGGAATACCATGTTTTTAAGTCAGGAGTTCTTCTTTCTCGCTTCATTATAATCAGGGGTCTTAACAACGACCCCGATACTGTTACAAAGCACACTGCTTTATAACAGTAAAGCTCTGGAAAACCCAAACAAAAGACACGTCACCCGGTGACGTCAGCCTATATACAGTTCTGTGTGGTCGCAGCACATAAGCAAATCCATTCTTGTGCCGTTTCTCGGAAAAGCTTTTCAGTAAACGCACTCATGCTGCTCCAGGAGCTCTTCTCTGCAACAAGCCGCCCATCTGCCATCAACAAGTTAAGACCGAGAGAACTAACGGCTGCAGAAAGGAGAGGCTGAAGCTTTGATTAACCAGCTGAGCAGTTAGAGGAGGACGAAATTAATAACATATTCAAAACTGATTTAGGGGATCAGAGTGGTCACAGAAAATGAAACCAATGCTTTCGAGAGGAATATCCTAAGGAAAAAACAACTCACCCTGGTGGATTCAATTTTACTCGGAAAGCCTGGGACACAGAAAACAGGAAACTGGTCAAAGGCTCCCGCATGTTAGAGCCTTTTACAGACTCACTGCGTTGAGTCTGACAACCGAGACTGAATGCAGGCTCCAATGTGCTCAGAAGAATGGGTAAGTCCATGTATTTATGTGTCTTGTACAGTCAGCAAGGAATCAACGCTTTTAAAATAATAAGCCACTGAATTCACATTTTATGAGGGAGATCACTGTCACATTTTTGGATTTTGAGGTTTAGGTAAAAACATATATTGCTGATGACAGGATGTGTTTTATCTTCTTTCTTAATGGTTTAAGTTTTGTTCTAGTCATACTAACAAGGTTAGTGTTTCTGCAGCAAATGAAAAATAAGTTATATGTAGTTAAATCTTTTGCCATAATGATATGTTGTTGTTGTTTTAATAGCCCATACGCTCTGCTGAAAAATATCCTATCTTCTTGTCTTCCTTAAATTATATTCTGCAGGCTTACATTTCAAGTGGCCATTAGGGGCCCCTATGCTGGCAGCAATATATGCAATGAGTATGGTTTTAAAAATGCTGCCTGCCCTGGGTATGGCATGTCCACCCAAATGCCGCTGTGAGAAGCTGCTCTTCTACTGCGACTCTCAGGGCTTCCACTCGGTGCCAAACACCACAGACAAGGGCTCTCTGGGCCTGTCCCTGAGGCACAATCACATCACAGAGCTTGAAAGGGATCAATTTGCCAGCTTCAGTCAACTTACCTGGCTCCACTTAGACCATAATCAAATATCAACAGTAAAAGAAGATGCTTTTCAAGGACTATATAAACTTAAGGAATTAATCTTAAGTTCCAACAAAATATTTTATTTACCAAACACAACTTTTACCCAACTGATTAACCTGCAAAATTTGGACCTGTCTTTTAATCAGCTGTCATCTCTGCACCCAGAGCTCTTCTATGGCCTCCGGAAGCTACAGACCTTGCATTTACGGTCCAACTCCCTGCGGACTATCCCAGTACGCCTGTTCTGGGACTGTCGTAGTCTGGAGTTTCTGGATTTGAGCACAAACCGTTTGCGAAGTTTGGCTCGCAATGGATTTGCAGGATTAATCAAACTGAGGGAGCTTCACCTAGAGCACAACCAGCTGACGAAGATTAATTTTGCTCATTTCCTACGGCTTAGCAGTCTGCACACACTCTTCTTACAATGGAACAAAATTAGCAACTTGACATGTGGGATGGAGTGGACCTGGGGCACTTTAGAAAAGCTAGACCTGACTGGAAATGAAATAAAAGCCATCGACCTGACAGTGTTTGAAACGATGCCTAATCTTAAAATACTCCTCATGGATAACAACAAGTTAAACAGCCTTGATTCCAAGATCTTAAACTCCCTGAGATCCCTCACAACCGTTGGCCTCTCTGGCAATCTGTGGGAATGCAGCCCTCGAATATGTGCTTTGGCCTCCTGGCTGGGCAGTTTCCAAGGTCGGTGGGAGCATTCCATCCTATGCCACAGCCCCGACCACACCCAAGGAGAGGATATACTAGATGCAGTCCACGGATTTCAGCTCTGCTGGAATTTATCAACCACTGTCACCGCCATGGCTACAACTTATAAAGATCCGACCACTGAATATACAAAAAGAATAAGCTCATCAAGTTACCATGTGGGAGACAAAGAAATCCCAACTACTGCGGGCATAGCAGTTACTACTGAGGAACACTTTCCCGAACCAGACAATGCCATCTTCACTCAGCGGGTAATTACGGGAACAATGGCTTTATTGTTTTCTTTCTTTTTTATTATTTTTATAGTGTTCATCTCCAGGAAGTGCTGCCCTCCCACTTTAAGAAGAATTAGGCAGTGCTCAATGATTCAGAACCACAGGCAGCTCCGATCCCAAACACGACTCCATATGTCAAACATGTCAGACCAAGGACCATATAATGAATATGAACCCACCCATGAAGGACCCTTCATCATCATTAATGGTTATGGACAGTGCAAGTGTCAGCAGCTGCCATACAAAGAATGTGAAGTATAATATCTACCCATCATCAAAAATCACATCAGATAAGTAACCTATTTTACATAGTAGGGGCTAAATACATATCTAATTTTTACCAATGGTGACATTAAGGCTAATTTTTCCAAACCAAGTGGAGACTTAGGTTTCTGACGTGTTGAAATATTTTTAATTTTTTTTAATGAAACCATATTTTCAGTGTTAAATGAAGCGATGCTCACATTAATTTGCACTCTTGTTGGAAAGTCTAAAAATGCTTAATTCAAAATAAGACATTTCATGTATGTAATTATACGCTATCGTGGGTAAACATTTACACTAAGGTCTCCATATGCTATTTTTTTCTACTGAAAACAGTTTGGAAAGAAGCTACTGAGTAGAAAGAGATATGGATCAATACTTGTTTGATCATTGCTCTCTACCCCAAGTACCACAACTTGGCTTGCTGCTTAAAAGGAGACTTAGCAAAGTTCTCTTGTATGATAATTTGGTATTTACGCAAACCTATTTACTGCCAGCGTGGGGAGTAGCATTTCACATATGCTGAAGACTGGTCAATATTAAACACTCTTCTTCCAGAGTTTTTACCTGGGTTAATAGATATTATCAAAGTCCATATCATGAAATCAGAACCCTTTATGTAATTCTAATACTTTAATATATTTAAACAATGAATCCAAGTGATTGTGAAAAGGTCTCATTACAATGAAATCAATACTAAATAATTACACTGACTTCGTTTCATATCTCTAGTTTGACTTATAATGGACATGTTGATTTTTGTGGCATTTAGATACTTACTTTAAACTAGTGTTAAATTATCACTTTACTAATTAGTTTACTAAATCCTATATATACATTTATATGTGAAAAAAGACTTAGAAATTATTTTGGAGAGAAAAGAGATAAACTGAGTCAATTTAGCAATCCTATGACCAGCTGCTCACTCTAGTTTGAAAGCACACACAAATACACTCTCTCTCCAGTCTCTCTCTTTCTCCCCCTGTCCTCCACCCCCCACCTCCATCTCTCCCTCAACTGCCAAGATCAAAGATGCCTTGACAAAGGGGTTTAAACCTCTTTCTTCTGTCTTTTCCTGATCTTCAAGCCTCAAAGAGCCAAATTAAAAATAACTGGCTAGCAACAGGCATAATACTGATTCTTGTTAGAATATATTTTAAAGGAACCTTGAAAAAATCACTTTATAAATATTATATGCTAAATTTTGACTTTTTAATGGATACCTATTCTTACTGTAAGAGCAGGTCCTTCTAAGTGAAGGGAACAACACATATCTGAGGCAAACCTTCTCATGGCAGAACACAATATATGCCTATGCAGCCACACAGTGGTAACTCGAAGGAGGTGAGGGGATGAAAGAGAAAGGCAGCATTTTGAAATATGACTCTTGCTGAAACAGGTTAGCAAAGTTAAAAGGTAGCCAAGCAAATGGGCAACTATACATGATCTGCATCAAACAGGGCAAGGCCCAGGGACCTGCAGCTGGAAAGGGGACGGGGGGAGGTTCTCTGGTATTAATATAAATGTTCAGTAATTAAAAAATGATAATGATGCCACACTTTTCATGTAGAAAAGAGCCACAACTTTGTTTCTTCCATTATGATTTCTATGGAGAAACTATGACATATTTAGGATTTAGATGCAAGTTACCAATTGACACAGAATTTTTCCATAAATGAGGTGCCATGTATGTAGTAGCAAAAACCATGAAATTAGACTACTGACTTGATTTTAGAAGAAAGAGCATTTTTACAACTGACATTTGCTGATGAGAAAAAAGGCATAAATTCGTAGAGAAAACCACTACCATAAAAAAAAGTTATCTTCTACTTAACATGATATCCTTCATTCAAGGCATATTTCTTCCCAGGATTGAATTGAACACATGTTAAGATTACAGTTTAATCCATGAGATTTAATACTAAGAGAGGGATGTCTACCTACATTTCAAATAAAATGTGTCTCAGTAAAAAGCAGACAAGATCACAAATTATGGTAAGAATGTGCTCTCTACAATTTTTAAGGTGGGTAGATTAGTTTGGCAAAGTCTCAGCCCATCTCAGCTGATCCTGAGCAGTGAGCATTTCACCTCTTGTTAAACCAGACACTAGGCCTGCCTGGGCAAGGACAGAAGCTGATTTTACGGCATAGAGCACGTCTCACAGCTTCCTTACAGAAGGGCTGGATCAGAAGCCCCATTACAAATGAGAGCTCCACAAGCTAAAATTTACCAACCCATTTATCAGGGTAACCATGGCCATTTGTCAGAGAACAACTTTATCACAATACAACTGTGTCCTGGACACACAAGATTCCACTAGCCCTGGAGGATAGCAGAGTAGTTTCCATCATTTCAACCACAACCCAAAATTAATTGAAACTGTGAGCAGAAGGGTGAGAAATAGTGGCTGGGAGTCCCCACATTAACCCTAAAGATTACAGTTAGTGAAATGGACTGTCAATTGGCAAAATCCTTAATGTATGTAGGAAAGAAAATTGGAAAAGCAAGCCATTTAGTAATTCAGGGGAACAGCATAGCCAAGGCCACCAGGGCATACTTTTCAGTTGAAAATTAACAGATTTTTTTTGGCCCTTCGTTTTTTGGGCAATGCTCTCTGAGAAAAGTGAATAACCGTGCCAAATAGCATTTTCCATTTCCATTTAAAGTGCAAATTTCCCTTTTCAATTGCCTATAGAAGGCAGAATTTCTTTTAATTTTGGTCTATTTGTGTTTTGGTATCAGCACAGGTTTGAAGATGAGGCTGTTAGTCATATGTGCTCTCTTTACCAACTGGCTCGGGTGGAAGAGCATCACAACTACACTGCAGATCCTGGTAATACAATGTTAGGCCTTTTGTCTTTTGCTGTCGTTTTATCCTCTTCAATGCCCCCTCTCCCTTTTTTCACTTTAAAGATTAGAGGAAAATGACCACTTAAAAAACAGAAAAATAATTAAAGCTCTCTGGAAAAAGCAAGCTAACAAAGGCTATGATACTGTACCCACCTAGTAACCAAGAGCTAGCTTGGAATCATTTATATTCATTTCTGTAGCTTGCCAGGGATTTCAATCACCTTTCTGAAATGAGAGTGAGCTGATAAATTTGCAAATCCATACACAACTCAGAGAATACCCTCTGCCAACATCAAATAGCAAAGATACTAATTTTTTAAGCCAAAAATCTGCACTAACACATGTAATTTCTTACTGTGCCTAAGTTAATTTCTGTACCAATTCATTGAATGGAATTGATTTTACTTTCCCACTCCACTAATTATTAAAATCCATCTGCTTATTCTAATGCTAGTCACCAAGAGCTAGACTCTTTCCAATAAAAATGAACCCTATGTAACACTAGGTCTTAATCCTAAAATTCAAAACAGGCGTATCATTTTCTTAAGGCATACGTCCTACGCAACTATGGGGGGGAGCTATAAATGTCCCGTTCTCTCCAAAGTGTGGCTATCAGTATGAAATTTTGAAATATTATTTTTAGAAGATGACTTACATGATCATTTTCCTAATAAAGCAATACAATGACAGACTCGTCTCAAAAATCTGTTTTGGGACATGCTTTTCAATATCTTATTGGTTAAATTGCTTCAACCAGAAAAAGACAGAAGACAAAAGTGATAAGGCCATCCACAGATAATTAAATATTTCTGTTCCTAACCTAGGGCAAACTCGTAGTACTTAAATAATTTAAGGCAAAAAACGAGTAGTAAATGACTGTTTAAGCTTTCATACTGCTATTGCAGACATTTGGAAATGTCTGCTACTCCTTCAATTAACCTATTCTTCGTTGGCAATTTTTTAAAAGCCTGATCTATGGAATGTTTGATGAACATTCCTATCAACATTGAAACTGGAAACTGAAAGTACAGTCCAAACCTATTGTGTTCAATCACCCTAAGCCATTTGGGTGGGCGGGTGGGGGTGGGAGGTGGTCAAGTGGGTCGGGAGGGTGGGAAGAAAATACGATTATACTGGGGTGGGGTGGGGGGGTGGGGTTGGGGGACAAGTGCAGTGTACAGGGAAGTTTTGTTATTAAAATTGTGTATACTGTAAACAGCCAATGTCTTTCTTTTTTTTCCAAAGCTTTTCCTTGGTAACCTATCAATTTTGACATGTGAAAGTTGAAAACTCATTTATGACAGATATAGAAACCTTAAATGAACAGTTGTTTTGTACCATGTTCTCTATAATGCCAAATGTGCCAGTTGGAAAAGGGGCAGCTAATCATCACGTGTCTTCATTCGGAGACAGGCAAAACTAGGCTAGGAAGTAAGGCAGGGAGGGGAGGGCTGGCTAAGAAACCACCATGCCAGTAAACAGCAGCCATGCAATATAAGAAGCTGCTCTGTCACAAGTCTTAGCAAGTGGACAAACAGCTGTCTGTGCAGCTCACAGGGCCAAAGGTTGGCCGCCATCCCCCACCCTCCCCTGTGTTCCGCCACAGCCTGGGGAACTTCAAAAAGGTACTCAATTGCCCATACCCAGCAAACAGTAACTTGGCCTCTACCTCAGGGATCTGTTGGAGTAGATCCTAGCAGTACCTTGCACACCACTCCTGGGAAGGAGGTCCACAGGTGCTGACCATGCTGGGGTCTCCAGGATCCCTACATGACCCATTCTATCCCAGACACCAGCTCAGTAAGTATCGATAGGGGAAAAGGAGGGAAGATTTTTAACTAGCCTCCCTTGCTTGGCATAAACATCCTCAGGACAGGATGCTTTGCCTCGGCAACACTGGGGGCAGAAACGGCCCTGGCCTTGGGAATTGACTGCCACAGGTCGCTGTACTTGCCAGGGTGACCTTACTACTTCTCCAGGCCAGGAGCAGTACAACAGGACCAGACAGGCAGGAATAAACACCTAGGGATGAGGGGATCAGAGACGCTAAGGGAATTCTTACACCAGGAACCTCAGAAGAATTAGGGCAGAGGCAGGAAGCACAATACAGAATTTTACTGTCAAACTAACTCATCCAGTATGCACTAGAGGGCACAGGTGATAGTAGTTTCAAGTTGCACAAAGTAATGAGTTCCTATCCTTTATAGAGTTAAAAGCAGAGCTTATTAACATAATTCTCGTACATTTTAATCTTGAAAATCCCATGTAAAGCTACATCTGATTTCTTTATCAGTTATTTTAATTAGTTTTGCCTGTATGCCACAGCATTCTCAGGTTCCCACTCAGATTTATAATAGAATTCTTCAAGGTCTGTGTGAAGAGATTTTTTTTTCTTTCTTTAAATATATCTAACCAGCTGGGTACTCGAGTCTCCCTTAGAGAGACAAAATGTACTACAAATTGTCTTTTACAAAGAAAGAAGGGAAAAAGAGGTGAAAATCACAGCTATTCCCACATCTCCCCTTAGCATGAGTTCCTCCTCACTAGCCAATGTTTTGGGAACACACTTCTAAGGGACAGATGCTGAGCCTCCCTGAAGCTCTATCTGAAGGAGACCTTAAAGAGCAAGACATCTCCAAAGGCAAGTACAATGAAACATGCTTTGCTGCAAAGCCCACCAGTGAATATACCCTCCCTTTAAACACGGAGGCCAAGAGCAAAGCTAGCCCATCCTCCATCTCAGGACCTCCAACATGAAAGAGCACCTGTGAACAACAATCCTGAAGGCAGGGGCCAACAGCTCTACCACCACCCAAACAGAGAAGGCTCTTCCCTCATTTGGGAACCAGATTTTAAAACTGCAGCTCCAGAGACAATTCCCAAAGCCTTTTCACAACTTCCATGAAGAGACTTCACCAAGAACCACAGCAAAGAGATGTAAAAATGTCATAACTTTACTGAATATCCATTCACAATTGTGTTCAGTGCACAAAAACTCCATCTTTAGGCCCTGGTGTTTCTACCAAGTGCGCGCGCGCGCGCGCACACACACACACACACACACACACACACACAATCTCCAGGTTGCTTTTTCTGGAAAATCATATGATAAAAACTCTACAGCCATTTATCTGCTTCATTATCATGAGAACCAAAAAAGTTCCTCCTGTGATAAACAAAAACATTTCCTATGGCCTCACTGCCAAATACCTAGAGGGTAAGTGCTCAGCACCTAAAGATCTCTGAAAACAATGTATTTATCATTTACATATAGCCTAAAAGTCAAGGAAACTTAGCAAAATACATTCATATGTACAGAATGATTGAAATAAGGATGTAAAAAGATCAAAAGCAGGGATTCTTAATTCTAAGGGTCCAGGATATGTTTCATAGGATGCAAGAATCTCTTGAAATTATATTGCAAATATTGTGTTGAGTCTAGCAATTTCACCAGATCCTAAACCATTTTGGTTAACTCACAAAAAAGCCCTAACAGAGCAATGAAACAATTCTAGTATACACTAATTGGGCCTTGATCTTCCTGGCCAAGGCAAAGAAGAAAATCAACAGCTTTCGTCTGATAAAGGAAGCACATTGGTTTATTTGGAGGGAATGACACAAATGCAAAAGTCTGTGAATTATCTTTAAAATAGAGCCAGCTTTAGGAACAATAAGGAAACATGTCAGACAATATCCCCAAGGAGCTTTTAGAGAACAGGCAGACATGTTTTTCATGTCAACCCTTGAAAAAACTATGGGAAAGGAGGCAACACAAGCATGATGCATGCTTTGTGGTATGATCTAACCTTTGTTGTGACCCAAGGCAAGAGCCTATAAAGTCAGCAAGAATGAATATGCACCTACTTGGAAGAACAGTTCATGTTTTCTCCTTATCACATCCCTGGGACCCAAACTAGAGTGTTCCATCACATAAGGGACACCCAGTAAATTCCTAATCCATTACATTATAAATCTTCTAGGCTAGGAGTACAATTTAAAACTCTTCCATTACATTATGAATGAAGAGAAGCACATTTCATGCATCATCTCTAGTTATGCTGATGATAATCATAAATGTTCTCCTTGGGTAAGAATCTATAAGATGATAACTAATTTTCAAAGAAAGAACACATTTAAAAAGATAAAGCGTTCAATGGTCTGAATAGCTGTCAGAAATTTAACAGTCTCTTTAAAATTTAAAACCCATTCTGTATGCCGTTAGCAAAACCTCCTAGGTTTCAACAGGAGCAAATAGAGACCTGTGTTCAGAGACCTGCCCCACACTTGGGCCTGTCACCCTGGACAAGTCCATCAGCCTCACTGTGCCTTGGGTCTCTCACCCTTAAGTTGGAATTAATAGCAGTAACAACCAAAAGGGAATTTAATACATGCAAAGTCCTGAGAAAGTCCTGAACACAGTAAATATTTAACAAATGTTTGCTATTTTTAGTAACAATATGTGGAGAACTAGATGAGAGAGATCCACCAAGTAGAGAATATAATCACATTAAAGACATGTAAGGCCCCTGAGTTGCTCCCTGAAACTCACTACTTTCTAGTATTACTTCCCTCACTAAGTTAACGTATAGTATCTATACGTTATACGTTATATAACGTTATACGTTATCTATACTAAGATTGACAATTAGTGAGAGCTTTTAATAAGCCAATAGCCTGGATACACTTTTTGTATCTAATATTGATATAGAACTGACCATATCATCTCATAGTCAAGTAATCTGCTTTATATAAATGTACTATTATATTAGTCATGACATTACTTTAGTTTGGCTTCATGAATCAAGGCTAAATTTCATAAGATTTAGAATCCATATTTCCAAAATTCCTTCTGGGTAAGAAAGTCACTTAAAAATCAAGTAATGTTGGGCTTCCCTGGTGGCGCAGTGGTTGAGAGTCCGCCTGCCGATGCAGGGGACACGGGTTCGTGCCCCGGTCCGGGAAGATCCCACATGCCGCGGAACGGCTGGGCCCATGAGCCATGGCCACTGAGCCTGCGCGTCCGGAGCCTGTGCTCCGCAACGGGAGAGGCCACCACAGAGAGAGGCCTACATACCGCAAAATAAAATAAAATAAAATAAAAAAATCAAGTAATGTCTTTCCTTGTTCAGTAAAATTATATAGGACAACACATACTATCCATTATCACAAACAGATTCTGTTTTTCAAAATAAATATAAAATAATCTCATTGATATCTCGGCCTCTGACAATTTTATTTTAGTACAAAATACATAACTGAGAATTAAGGATCACTATTATGTTCGGGTTTCTTTGCTTAGGAAAAAATGTACTTCAAGCCTACCACATCTAATTTAGGAAGCAGCCCATCCAATTGTGGCAGATTTAGTTCCTAGGCAGATTTGTCAGAATTATTGAGGGGTCTGAGCAAGGGAAGTATGAGAATTTTAAAAGACAAAGATAACCCGTCAATCCAGGAGGATATGTTTCATGACTGTTGTACAGTGATCCTCCATATTACCAAAATCTCTATTAAATATAAAGCTTGTGCAGAATTAACCTGTCTGAATGAAGACACACATCTGGTCATATCAGAACCTACAGATCTTATGGCCCAGATTTTTCAACTCAAGAACTTTTTCTTGACATTGTCTTCCCCAAGATCATGATCCAGTTTATCCAAGAAGGCAAATTACTTTATCTGCTCCTTCATCTGCAACTTCTCTGCACTTTCCCCATCTCTTGACCCTAGGCTTGTTCTCCTTCCTCTTTTACCACCACATAAACAAGCTTTTCACATTTCTCCTTCTCTTCATGGTTTCCAAAACTCCAAGGATAAACAACCTTATTGGGGGGAAACTGTTCAGTTGTAGTATATCCAGTGCTAAGCAGCCCCTTTTTAAGAAATAGCCATAATTTCAAAAATACTCCTCAACTCCACAAAACCAAGTGTCTGTCAGCTTCAAACTAATCCATACAACTTGGAAAATACTGTTAGAAACACAATTACGCATCTGAGTTGTCTTCTCAGTATACCCTTCCCTTTGCATAGATTCAAGTAACAAATAATGTTTATTCACTTTGCTGTTACTTTCAAAAGACAAGAAATACCAGTCATTTAAGGATAGTGCCCTTTTTGCTCTTAATAATCAGCACTCACTCCAGCTCTCTGACTAAATAAAATCCCTAACACTCTTCACATCTTTAATATTAATAGCTATTTTGCTGGTTTTATGTGGGGGTGGGGAACATGCCTTGGGGCATAAAGGACACAGGTACACGGGCCATGGTTGTAAAAGTTTCAGAAATATAGAATTCTCAAGATAATAGGTAGTAATCCTTACCTCCCTCATCTGCGCTCTAAAATTTCATACCAGTTTTGTCAGGATCCCAATGAACTGGCCACAAAAACACTGACCTTTCACTCGAAAGTACGTTCTGCCATAGTTTTTGCTCCAAACAGAGAAAAAGACAAGAGCATCAGGCACCCCATGCTACGACTGTCGCCCATGGCACACACTAAGAACTGGGTTCAGAAGTGACCCTGACAATGCTACCTTCTCTCTGATCAATCTCCCTAACTCTCCCTTGAAATTCACAAGGGAAAATAATGGCAGTGAGAAAGAAGAGAAAAGAATCTACTACCCTCAGCACACTCCTGTAGGCATCTTGGGACAGTGTCAGGTCACCACATCTCCCTCATCTCCTGAAAATCCCTTGAGGCCAGTGGGTGCAAAACTGCTCTCTGACACTTGCCATCAACTTCCAACAACTAGAGCCCATTTTATGATTGTGGTAAAACTGCCAGGCTAAGATTTATCTACTACTCTACATGAAAGCAGGTGGTCAAGAATTTTCTTCTTTTTGATGCAGCATTCCTAAAGTGTCAAAAGACATTATAGTGCATAAGCGATATCATCATTGAGACACCCAATTTGTGCTCTCTTAGAATTACACGTGAGATGAATTACAGATAGAATGTGAAGAAACAAACTGTAAAAGGGTTTATCTAAAGTCTGCTTGACCTTCCCACAAGATACATCACCATAAATTATTACAAAAATTATTAAACAAATACAATTCTGTTAAAAACACAAATCTTCTGGCTCTCCAAAATAATAATCAGTATTTTGAAGATCGTGCCTTCTAAATATTTTACATCAATTTTCAAACACACACACACACAGTCCTCAGTTTAAACTGAAGAGGGGACAGGATGGGACGGGAGGTGGGGCATCTGGGGATTAGATAAAACCTATGAAAGGCTATATTCTTTATTCTGATTTATTAATTAGCATTTAAACTAAACATTTAAACCAAGACCTAATATCAACTGGGATTCAGAACACTATGGATGGCATAGATTGGGAAGGGGAGGAGTAAGAAAGATTAAGATTCAGCTTTTCACATGTTAAAGCTGAAATTTAAGTAGAGATGACAAATCCAGGGTAAAGCTCTAGGCTGGAAATATAAATTTTGAAGTCATCATCAGTGAATAGAGGTATTGAAAGTCATAAAACTGAATGATTTCACCAAGAGACTGAGAGATGAAGAAGAGAATCATAAAACCACACTTTTCTCCTACACCAACCTGAGGAATCTTTAAACAATATCTATCAAATGGCAGTCAACCAAAAAAGGATGGGTACCCAGCAATCCCACTACTGGGCACATACCCTGAGAAAACCATAATTCAAAAAGAGTCATGTACCACAATGTTCACTGCAGCTCTATTTACAATAGCCAGGACATGGAAGCAACCTAAGTGTCCATTGACAGATGAATGGATAAAGAAGATGTGGCACATATATACAATGGAATATTACTAGCCATAAAAAGAAACGAAATTGAGTTATTTGTAGTGAGGTGGATGGACATAGAGTCTGTCATACAGAGTGAAGTAAGTCAGAAAGAGAAAAACAAATACCGTATGCTAACACATGTATATGGAATCTAAGAGAAAAAAAAAAGGTCATGAAGAACCTAGGGGTAAGACGGGAATAAAGACACAGACCTACTAGAGAATGGACTTGAGGATATGGGGAGGGGGAAGGGTAAGCTGTGACAAAGTGAGAGAGTGGCATGGACATATATACACTACCAAACGTAAAATAGATAGCTAGTGGGAAGCAGCCGCATGGCACAGGGAGATCAGCTCGGTGCTTTGTGACCACCTAGAGAGGTGGGATAGGGAGGGTGGGAGGGAGGGAGATGCAAAAGGGAAGAGATATGGGAACATATGTATATGTATAACTGATTCACTTTGTTATAAAGCGGAAACTAACATACCATTGTAAAGCAATTATATTCCAATAAAGATGTTAAAAAATTAATACCATCTGTATACAATACCACAAAGGAAGTAAAATCTCATTATAAAAAGGTAAACTATTCAAAATAGCAACAAAACTTTAGTATTTAAGACTAATCTAAAAAGAAAGAAACAAGATGTTCTTAGAGATGATGGTAAAACCTGTTGAAAAAATAAAAGAACACCTGCATAAGTGAAATAGTAGGCAATGTGTATGAATAGGAAGGTTCAGTGTTGCAAAGATGTCAATTAATCTACAAATCCAGTGGCATTCCTAATAAAATCCTAATAGCACAGTGCAGTGAAAATGAGAAATGGACCTTTGTGTTCATATGAAAAATTAAAGGCTCAAGAATTGACAAGAAAGAAAGAGAACGTGCGGCAATCAAAAAAGCAGGTCTGTTGTGTTTTTTTTTTGGCCACACCATGCAGCATGCAGGATCTTAGTTCCCTGACCAGGGATCAAACCCGTGCCCCCTGCATTGGGAGCATGGAGTCTTAACCACTGGACTGCCAGGGGAGTCCCAGAAAAGCAGGTTTTAATGTGGGGGGAAATGTACGGCTCATGTACTTGAGCTACAAGGTAGCCAAATATTCAATAACATGATAACCATATAATGTTCTCTATCTTGATAAAGGATTGGGGTACAAAGTGTGTGCATTTATCAAAACCTATCACGTAATACACTTAAAATTTGTACATTTCACTATATAAAATTTACGATAATAAAACTGAACTCTAGTTAAATGACATGCATACTGCAATGTTTAGAGGTGAAATACCCAAGTACCTGCAACTGACTTTGAAATACATCAAAACAATAAAAAGATGGATACAGGAATGGATAAATATGTGATAAAGCAAATATATCAAAAAGTCAATCACAGAATCTAGGAAATAGGTGTGTGTATATATGGTGTTCACTGAACAGTCTTTCAGCTTCTGTGTATGTATGAAAATTTTCACAATAAAATGTTGGGAGGAAAGGAAAAAAATATAATTACAATTGTAATTTATGGTATTGGCAATCTAACATAGTATTCCTCTCAACTAGACCTACAGCACTGCATGGTGGTTAAGAGCTTGAACTCTGGAGCCAGGCTAGGTTCAAAGTGTAGTACCTCCACTTACTACCTGTGAGATCTTAAACAAGTCATTTAATCTCTATGTCTTAACAGTATCAAACTCGTGCTCTGAAGATTAAATGCGAATGTGTGTGAAGTACTTAGAACAATTCCTGGCACACAGCGCTGAAGTGTGACCTGTATTACTACTACTACTACTACTACTACTACTATTACTCCTTCTTCTTCACAATATTTTAAAATATATAATTCAACAAGTACTTCAATTTCCACTATACAAGGTGCTATGGTGATATAGGCCCTTGCCCTCAGGAGTTTATAGTTAGTCAGAGGTAAAACTTAAAATATTCAATAAATAACTAATAAAAGAAGATAAGCCCAAAAGAGGTGAACTGGATGGTACCACCAAATTGCTGATATTTAGAAAACAGGGAGGGCACTGAAGAATGCCGTGGAGAAAACAGCCTAAAGCTAGGTACAAAAGCACCATCAGGATTTCAATATGGCTGGGTACAGAGTGGCCAGAGCCACTAATCTGACAGATGATACCAGTAAGTGCAGCGAAGGTAGGGCCAAATGCCGAGGGGCCTCTGGGACCAGGAAAGGTGCTCAGATTTAACATGGTCAGCAAGAAGGGCCACTCCGGATTTGTGGAGATGGCTGGGATATGATGGTCAAAGTGGTGATTTAGAAAAATGTATTTTAGCAATTTTTATTTTGCTGAGAAACACAAAACCTATAACTTTAACTATCAGAAAAGGGCTGCTAAGGAAGATGGATAAAAGAAAGGTTTATTGAAGGACAGGCAAAGGGTAAGAACCAATGATCAGTTGAAAAAAAAACAAACGACTCTTTGTAAGAGCTTTGCTCAAGAGAAATGGGTAGCGTGAGGGGCAGAGATGTAAGAAATCATTCATTCACTAGGATGTACTAAACAGAGCCTCCAAGTTCTCATGTTAAATTTCAAGTTTTCACTATTAATCTCCAATCTGAAACTGTTTTCTGAGAAGATACATAGTTTCTCCATGCTTCTATATTTACAACTTTTTTTTATCAACTATCAAAAAGGATACTTTTTGATACTTTTCCATGTCTCATGACTTAGACATGGAAAAGGCAGAACCAGTAAGTATGGGGCAAAGGTCTGGTTTGGGTCCCATTCACTCTAGTGAAATCTACCCTTTTTCCCCATCTTATTCATGTACTCTTAAATTTTCTAGAAACTAAACTTTCAAACTTTTAGAACAATAATTTTTGATTCCCTTATATGGTGCAAAATTAAACAGAAATGCAGGAGCACAGTGTAGTGACAACCTGCTAATTTAAGTCTCTCACATACTACAAAAGAACCTTATTACAAGGTTTAATGTGTTACTTTCATATATAAGAGGTTGACTAATGGCTTCACTGTTAGAAACCTCAGTGTAACTGCTGGTTTTGTTAAAAACTATGTGGCATGGCTGCCAATACAATTTTAATAAAAGCCCCAAACATTACCTAAGTCCTATCTTAATAACAGAAATTGAAGGTGAAAAATGACATCTTAAGGGTTACATTTCACAACAGCAACAAGTTTCAAAATTCAGAATCCTTTCATTCCCTACTTGAATTTAACACTATCATGTTTTTGGTTTCCTGTCTGTAATCAAATACTTCCTCTTTCTTGAGAAAGACTCAGAAACCATCTTACTTATAAGAGTTCCTCAGTGTGTCAAATAAGAAAAAACATTTCTTTTCTTTTTCAGATTTTCATTACAATCAAGACTAGCTGAAAAAAAAGAAAAGGGAAAATTTAAAACATATAGGGTAATTTGAGCAATCTTTTAAATACCTGTAGGAAAGAAATGGAAAACTGAGTAAGAAAGCTATGTATTTTTTTGGGTGCGTGGAAGAAAGTAGAAAAAAGGAGAAGTTAGGTTTTCCCTCCTTAAACAATTAACAATTATAAATATTTATGCACCCAACATAGGACCACCCCCGCTTATACCAATGGACAGATCATTCAAACAGAAAATAGATAAGGAAACACAAGCTTTAAATGACACAATAGACCAGATAGAATTAATTGATCTTTATAGGACATTCCACCTGAAACTGGCAGAATACACTTTCCTCTCAAGTGCACATGGAAAATTCTCCAGGACAGATCACACCTTGGATCACAAATCAAGCCTCAGAAAATTTAAGAAAATTGAAATCATATCAAGCATCTCTTCGGACCACAATGCTATGAGACTGGAAATCAATTACAGGAGAAAAACTGTAAAAAACACAAATACACGGAGGCTAAACAGTGTGCTACTAAATAACCAAGAGATCACTGAAGGAATCAAAGAAATAAAAAAATACTTAGAAACAAATGACAACAAAAACACGACGACCCAAAACCTATGGACGCAGCAAAACCAGTACTAAGAGGGAAGTTTATAGCAATTCGACCTCACCTCAAGAAAACAAGAAAAATCTCACATAAACAATCTAACCTTACACCTAAAGCAACTAGAGAAAGATGAACAAAGAAAACCCAAAGTCAGTAGAAGGAAAGAAATCATAAAGATCAGAGCAAAAATAAATGAAATAGAAATGAAGAAAACAATAGCAAAGATCAATAAAACTAAAAGTTGGTTATTTGAGAAGATAAACAAAATTGATAAACCCTTAGCCAGACTCATCAAGAAAAAAAGGGAGAGGATGCAAATCAATAAAATTAGAAAAGAAAAAGGAGAAATCACAACTAACACCACAGAAATACAAAGGATTATAAGAGACTACTACAAACAACTATATGCCAATAAAATGGACAACCATGAAGAAACAAATTCTTGGAAAGGTACAATTTTCCAAGACTGAGATAGGAAGAATTAGAAAATACAAACAGTCCTATCACAAGTAATGAAACTGAAACTGTAATTAAAAATCTTCCAACAGGGCTTCCCTGGTGGCGCAATGTTGAGAGTCCACCTGCCAATGCAGGGGACACGGGTTCGTGCCCCGGTCCGGGAGGATCCCACATGCCGCGGAGCAGCTGGGGCCGGGGGCCGTGAGCCGTGGCCGCTGAGCCTGCGCATCCGAAGCCTGTGCTCTGTAACGGGAAAGGCCACAACAGTGAGAGGCCCGCGTACCACCAAAAAAAAAAAAAAAAAAAATCTTCCAACAAACAAAAGTCCAGGACCAGATGGCTTCACAGGCGAATTCTATCAAACATTTAGAGAAGCGCTAACACTGATCCGTCTCAAACTCTTCCCAAAAATTGCAGAGGGAGGACTACTCCCAAATTCATTCTATGAAGCCACCATCACCCTGATACCAAAACTAGACAAAGATACCACACACACAAAAAAATTACAGACCAATATCACTGATGAACATAGAAGCAAAAATCCTGAACAAAATACTAGCAAACAGAGTCCAACAACACATTAAAAGGATCATATACTATGATCAAGTGGGATTTAGCCCAGGAATGCAAGGATTCTTCAATATATGCAAATCAATCAATGTGATACATCATATTAACAAACTGAAGAATAAAAACCATATGATCATCTCAACAGATGCAGAAACAGTTTTTGACAAAAGAGAAATATAGGTCAATGGTACAGGATAGAAAGGCCGGAGATAAACCCACGCACATATGTCACCTAATTTATGACAAAGGAGGCAAGAACATACAATGGAGAAAAGACAGCCTCTTCAATAAGTTGTTCTGGGAAAACTGGACAGCTACATGCAAAAGAATGAAATTAGAATGCTACCTAACACCATACACAAAAATAAACTCCAAATAGATTAAAGACCTAAATGTAAGACTGGACACTATAAAACTCTTGGAGGAAAACATAGGAGAAACACTCTTTGACATAAACTACAGCAAGATCTTTTTTGACCCACCTCCTAGAGTAATGAAAATAAAAACAAAAATAAACAAATGGGACCTAATGAAACTTAAAAGCTTTTGCACATGGTTTCCCTTAAAAAGGAAACCATGAACAAGACGAAAAGACAACCCTCAGAATAGGAGAAAATATTTGCAAATGAAGCAACAGACAAAGGATTAATCTCAAAAATATACAAACAGCTCACGGAGCTCAATACAAAAAAAACCAAACAACGCAATTAAAAAACAGGCGGAAGTCCTAAATAGACATTTCACCAAAAAGAAGACATGCAGATGTCCAAGAGGCACATGAAAAGATGCTCAACATCACTAATTATTAGAGAAATGCAAATCAAAACTACAATGAGGTATCACCTCACACTGGTCAGAATGGCCATCATCAAAAAATCTACAAACAATAAATGCTGGAGAGGGTGTGGAGAAAAGGGAACCCTCTTGCACTGTTGGTGGGAATGTAAATTGATACAGCCACTATGGAGAACAGTATGGAGGGTCCTTAAAAACTAAAAATAGAACTACCATATGACCCAGCAATCCCACTACTGGGCATATACCCTGAGAAAACCATAACATAATTCAAAAAGAGTCATGTACCACAGTGTTCACTGCCACACTATTTACAATAGCCAGGACATGGAAGCAACCTAAATGTCCATCGACAGATGAATGGATAAATAAGATGCGGCACATATAGCCAATGGAATATTACTCAGCCATAAGAAGAAACGAAACTGAATTATTTGTAGTGAGGTGGATGGACCTGGAGTCTGTCATACTGAGTGAAGTAAATCAGAAAGAGAAAAACAGATACCGTATATTAACGCATGTATGTGGAATCTAGTAAAATGGTACAGATGAACCTATCTGTAGGGCAGGAATAGAGATGTACACGTAGAGAATGGACATGTGGACACTGGGGGTAAGGGGAGGGTGGAACGAATTGGGAGATTAGGCTTGACATAAATACACTACCATGTATAAAATAGATAGCTAGTGGGAACCTACTGTATAACACAGGGAGCTCAGCTCAGTGCTCTGTGATGACCTAGATGGGTGAGATGGGGGAGGTGGGAGGGAGGTCCAGGAGGGAGAGATATAGGTATAGATATAGTTGATTCACTTCATTGTACAGGAGAAACTAACACAACATTGTAAAGCAATTTTACTCCCCCACCCCCTGCCAAAAAAAAGACTAGCTGATAAATTTCTCTACTTAGGCAAACCATGAAAATGATCAGATATCCAGATTTTTCCACAGAGTTAAGAATTCTACATTAATTTTTGATTTAAGGGACTTCCCTGGCAATCCAGTGTTTAAGACTCCACACTCCCACTGCAGGGAACACGGGTTTGATCCCCAGTCGGGGAACTGAGATCCCACATGCCTCGCGGCCAAAAATATGTATATAAATAAAATCTTTTTTAATTTAACCAAAGTAGGGGAAAATTAAATGGCAAGACCCAACCAGATGTCAACTCTCGCTGCTTTTTGCAGCTCTTCTGACAAAAAAAAAAAAAAAAAGGGACATGATTTCCCCTGTGCTAAGAGAGGGACAAAATGGAGACTCTGTCTCACCCACCAAACACTAGAAGCACGGGCTCCCAGAACACCTCCAGGCAAGGGTCTGCAACTAGAACCACCGGTAAAATACAGTGTTCTAAGCTTTTAAAACGAATATTAAAATTCAACAAGGTGCACATTTTCAGGAGGCAGGTAGGGAAAAATGTACCCAGTATGTATTAGATTTTCTGTATTGATATTAAAGGGTTTCTAATGGTAAATCTACAATTTCCTGCATCCACAATAACATTGATATATAGAACTGGCTGGTCAGCTTGCTTGGTTAAAAGGCCAGTCATGGGTTTGGTCTCTTGAAGAGATCGGTTTTGCTCTTCACATTCTAAACTCCAATGATTTCGTCTGTGAAATTGAACATATCTGTCAATGGTTACAACTGGTACTCAAAACTGTGAGGAGATTAGTGAAAATGCTTTGCCAGTGCTAGGGAGAAATCACTCAGAGTGTACGTCCCACAAAATAAGAAATACCTCTACATACAGGATGACATATTATATAAGCCATCATTGTCCCTTTTAATGAATAGTATCCACATAGGATAAGGAAGAATAAGATGATATCATAATAAATTAGTCCAAAAAAAAAAGGAACTGGGAAAAATGTCTCCAGAAAGGCTTAGAGGGAATTCTTTTCTAATACAGTAAGTCCCCGACACATGAACCTTCAAGTTGCCAACTTTCAAAGATGCGAAAGTGCATTTGTATATCCAATCACGTAAGTTAGTTCATGTGTCTGGCGTACATTGCAACGTGTGTGCATCCTCTACAAGTGGTTGTGCTTTTGAGTTCTTTACTGTACAGTTCTGTTGCTGTGCAACACAAGGAGCTTACTAATGAAGACCTGATGGAATTGGAGGCCCAGGGAAAGGACAAAGAGAGACAAGAATAAGAAGTAACTGAAGAATCAAAGAAATTCATGATGCAGGAAATTGCAAGGGGATTTTCTTTATCTGAGGAGGCACTGTTAGTTTTTGAGGCACAGGACCCGAATGTAGAACGGCACACAAAGGTTGCAGCAGCCATTCAGTATGCAATCCAGTGCTACCATGTCATCTATGACGAGAAAAAAGAGCTACTACCCAGATAACACTGGATCATTTTTTCAAGAGGGTAGATAGAATTGAATCCAGCAAAGAACCAGAACCTGTGCCATCAGCGTCAGGCATGAGTGAAACTGCAGCTTGCCCTCCGTCTCCTATTGCTGACGATCCTTCAGCTCTCCCACCTCCCACCTCCTCTCCCTCCATCAGTCAGTAACTCTTCTTGCCTGTTCACTCGATGCCAGCCCCTGTATGCCAGCTGTTGTACTGTACTACTGTACTTTTCAAGGTACTGTACTGTAAGATTAAAAATGTTTATTTTTTGTGTTTGTTTTTTACATATTATTTGTGTGAAAAGTATTATAAACTTATTACAGTACTGTACAGCCAATTGTGTTAGTTGCGTTCCTAGGCTAACTTTGTTGGACTTATGAATAAATTGGACTTACGAACGTGCTCTTAGAACAGAACTCGTTCGTATGTAGGAGACTTACTGTAGAGGGACATAGTAGGTCAAATGAATTCTGCCCTTAAAATCCCTTACTCTGTTTTCACTGTACCACAAAATGTCTATATTTTACACTACTGCAGCCAGAGAAGTTCGTCAAACTGTTCTTTCTTCGCCTCTTCTCTCACTTAAATTTCTCTCCAGTGATGCTTGGCAGCCTACTCATTCAGCCTTTCATTCTGTCTTTCCTTACTTGAGAGCTTTCAAGCATTTATACTTTTCACTTAAGTCTATGTAAGAGAATATTTCAATAGGCACAAGTACCTGTGTTCAGCTGAGGGAAAATGGAAGCAGAAAGACTTGAGATCAAGACAAAATAAAATAGCTTCTATTTGTCTCAATGAGAAAGCCATTATTTAGCTCATTTCCTGTCGAAGATTTTTTTTTTTAAACTTTGGCACCTCCCTCTGATTCCAAGTCTTGTACCAGGCATTTTTACTTGATTACAGAACCCCTCACTTGAATATGTGTAGTTACATTAAATGCTTGCATCCAAGAACTTGTACATCCATAAATAAACTGCAGAAATCCACACAAATTCTGCAGACGTAGGTACAAATAAAAACAAATATTCTTAAAACTATTTATGAGTATAGAAATACTGCAGATGCAATGTCAATGAGAATTGTGAAAAGAAAGTTTACCATAGAAGGCTCTGAAAACTTCCACTAAACCAGATCTATGACTGGGCTACTTCCCCTATCCAGCAGGTCAAATGACTTCTGATCCTAAACAACTGAAACAGCCTGCGTGGAAAAAAACATTTATAAATTTATGAAACCTAAAATCTCAAAGTTAGGCAATTAATTACTACCTTGTATTCAACCATGAAATTTTTGCAAAGGAATTTGTAATTGGAATATGTCAATTTATATGATACTCCCATTTGAAAATTCTTTCCTAGAACCAGAGTTAAACAGTCTTTTCTCTTGTTTGGGTACTACTTCTGCATGTATTCCATGCACACTCACAGCCATAGCTTATTTAATGAATAGTATAAACGTAAGTCACTATCCAGCTAGAAGAAATATTAAGTTGGAGCACTTATCTCACACCAGGCAAATGAAAGATTGTGATGAATTTGTATTGTGTCGATTTAGCCAATCCAGAACTACACTTCCCAGAATTCACTTCCCGGCACAGTTCCAGGTTAGCCTGGACCACAAGAGACATCCTGGCATGAGATCTGAAAGGTGGAAATGAAGCAGCACCACCTTTTTAAACTGGGAAGGTCAGTGCTGGTACAAGGTGCTACTGCAGGTCACACACATTGTTGATTTTCTGCTGGCTCCTTTGCTTAGCATGGGGCAATGACCATGACCACAACTCCTACAGGATTTTCTCCTTCAGCTTTTCTGACTTCTGGGCCAGGTGCATATTTAAATCTGTGATAAAGGTACCCATCTTCTCCTTCAAGAAACCTCTATCATCATAGTTGGAGGTCTGGATGTAGTGAGAGGCTAACATGGGTTGCAGGCTGTCCTCATGGGGTCCAACTCATATTCCAGAATGATCCTGCTTCATATGTACCATGTTCTCTTACTGACTGCATGCCCTGCTAATTTCTAGCTCCAGCACCAGAAACAAAAGCAACAGCCTCATATGAACTGTTTAATCTGCTCCCATAATTATTGGGTTGGCCAAAAGGTTCGTTCGTTTTTTTCCGTAAGATGGCTCTAGTAGCATTCAGCTCTCTTTAGACTGTATGTGACAGCTGTCATATCAGCGTGCATTTAAAAAAAGACATCAAAATTGGTGAATTTTTGTGTAGCCATTTTAATATTGAAGATGGAAGAAAAAAGCAACATTTTTGGCTTATTATGCTTTATTATTTCAAGAAAAGTAAAAACGCAACCAAAACGCAAAAAAAGATTTGTGCAGTGTATGGAGAAGGTGCTGTGTCTGATCTAACGTGTCAAAAGTGGTTTGAGAAGTTTCATGCTGGAGATTTCTTGCTGGACAATGCTCCACGGTCGTGTAGACCAGTTGAAGTTGATAGCAATCAAATCGAGACATTAACTGAGAACAAGCAACGTTATAACATGTGGGAGATAGCTGACATACTCAAAATATCCAAATCAAGCACTGAAAATCATTTGCACCAACTTGGTCATGTTAATTGCTCTGATGTTTGGGTTCCAGATAAGTTAAGCAAAAAAAAAACTTCTTGACTGTTTTTCCACATGCGATTCTCTACTTAAACGTAATGAAAACGTTCCATTTTTAAAACAAATTGTGATGAGTGATGAAAAGTGGATACTATACAATAATGTGGAACAGAAGAGATCGTGGGACAAGCAAAATGAACCACCATCAACCACACCAAAGGATGGTCTTCATCCAAAGAAGGTGATGTTGTGTATATGGTAGGAATAGAAGGCACTCCTCTATTATGAGCTCCTTCTGGAAAACCAAACGATCAATTCCAACACGTACTACTCCCAATTAGACCAACTAATTGAAAGCAGCACTCGATGAAAAGTGTCTGGAATTAGTCAACAGAAAACACATAATCTTCCATCAGGATAACAAAAGACTGCATGTTTCTTTGACGATCAGGCAAAAACTGTTACAGCTTGGCTGGGAAGTTATGGTTCATCCATTGTATTCACCAGACATCGAACCTTTGGATTTCCATTTATTTCGATCTTTACAAAATTCTCTTAATGGAAAAAATTTCAATTCCCTGGAAGACTGTAAAAGGCACCTGGAACAGTTCTTTGCTCAAAAAGATAAAAAGTTTTGGGAAGATGGAATTATGAAGTTGCCTAAAAAATGGCAGAAGGTTGTGGAACAAAAGGGTGAATACATTGTTCAATAAAGTTCTTGGTGAAAATGAAAAATGTGTCTTTTATTTTTACTTAAAAACTGAAGGCATTTTTTAGCCAACCCAATACATAAAGTCAAACCCCTATAATAAATCCCTTATATATCTTTCATAGTTGCTCTGCTTCTGTGATTAAAACCTTAGTGACACAAAGGGGTGTGTGCATTTGTGTATGTAAGTAATCCAAAACAGGAAATCCCCTAGCCAAAAAACAAAAGATAAACATACATACATGAAAATAAAAAGAAAACTCTGGTATGGTGAGGGAAAAAAGCTATATGCAATGTCAAAAGATAAATGACAGATTTAGAAAAAAATATACGCAATGCAGATGGCAGATAATAGGTTAATAGCTATACTATACAAAGAGCTCCAGCAAAGAAAAAGACACACAAGCCATTAGAAAAATGGACACAGGATATAAACAGGCAATTCACAGAAGAGCAAATCTAGTGACCTACAAATATATAAAAAGGTTATTTGAATTCAAAAGTGGTCAGAAAATGCAAATTAAAGTAATAAGGAGTTATTACTTCCTACCCATCAGATTAGAAAACTTAAATAACACCTACTATACAGAGGAAGTGAAGAAAAGGCTATTTTCTTACATTGGTGGTAGAACTGCAACTAGTTCAGCCTTTTTTGGAAAATAATCTACCAACAGCCATTCAAATAAAAATGTGCATATACTATTCAACCCAGCAATTCCATAAAAATAAAATACCGAATCTATCTCATAGAAATAAAGTACCAAATGCAAGGTAATGCAACATTGTTCATGATGCTTAAAAAAATTTTTAAAGCAAATGCTCATAAGAAGAAGGGAACTGTCAAATAATTTATGGTATATCCACACTATGAAATCTTACTCGGCAATTAAAAGAATGAATTAGAGGTAAATCAGGAGACTTGAAAGGATTTCCATTGTTGAACAATAAGTCGCAGGTTTGTAAACAATGATCCTACTTTGTTCACGGAAACACCTATGCCAAAAAATCGATATGGGGGTTGGGGGTATGGAGAGTAGAGATATAAGCAGAGAAAAGTATAGAGATATTCATACCAGATTGCTAACACTGTTTCTTTGGCCAAGGAAGATGTGGGATGAGGGAGAGATCTGAGTGGAAGGAGGGGAAAGCAAAAAATAAGAGTATGGATATATAGATCTCATTTATGGAAAAGCTATGTACATGTGCATGTGTATGTGTATGTGTGAGCGAGTAAGTATAAATTTTAAAAGAGGATGAATTATCTTTGTCTTTATAATTTTTGTGTTGTTAGTTGCACTTGTTAAAAGTGATGCCTAATTTCTTATAATTATAATATTTTAAAAGTCAATATAGAGTCTAGGAAGCAACTATAATTAAACTACACTAGTCATCAGGTTCACTGGATCCTGGAAAGGAAATGACAACCATGTTTAAAAAAAAAAAAAAGCAGAAAACGGAAAAAGAGAAGGAAGGCAGTGAAAAGAGAATGTACAGTGGAGAAAAGGCTGGAATCACTGTACTGGAACACTGCCAAGAAAGAGGTGAAAGTAGCTCCTTGAACTGAGCCTGGAAGCAGGAAATGTTGATGGGGGCGGAGAGGGGTGGCAGCTATTGGCCCACAGCCTCATAGACAAGGCCCATATTCGTGGGAATACACTGAGACATTGTTAAAGGTATTGAAATATTACACTTACACACACACACATCCCATTACTTAAAAGGTTAATGCCAGGCCTGATGGAGGCTTCTAGAATCCTGCTCCAGCACAAGAGCAATACTGATTGGGTAGCATCCACATTAACCAGTTGTACCTATAATGAATATCTCCCCTACTTAGAGGCAGGAACCATCCATCCCCATCATATTCCACCTTTACCCACAGGCAATGTAGCATTGCTTCCCAAGATGACCAGTTGCCTTAATCAACTGGAAAATCTCCTAAGGATGTGAAGCTTAGGGCCCCAGAAGCCCTGGGGTCAGAGATCAAGCACAAAAGTGCCCAGCAGGATAAGAAGAGAGGCTCAGTGAGATAGGAGCCCATTAAAGGCAACATGGGTTCCCCTCTCGATTACCCATGATACGCTCTACACAGAATATTTTGTGGAATTATCCTAAAACTGAACTTCCCAGGCATATATCACTGGTTACATTGCCATTGCATGTTTCCTAATGGCACAAGGCAAAGAGTACTTTTTGTTTGTTTATTTATTTATTAACAGTCAGTCTTTCTTCCTAGAGCACAGCACAGCGGTGTTTACCATGGCTATAAGTAATGCACAATATCCCCTAAACTGAATAAAAACTCCTTGTGCTTGTGGTTGAAGTTAAAGGTCCAATATTAGAAAGCAGAAACTACTATCGATCACAAAAAAAAACTTATTAGACAGGGTTTCCCCCCCACCCCAGTATAATGGTAACAGGCAAAAAAGTTATAGAGGTATCATCTTTTGGGCTCTAAAACCAGAAAGCATCAATGTTTTCCAGGACAAGAGCCAGGGTCAAGAGTTAAAGACCACAGGAACTGTCAGATATGCAAAACTGAAAGAGACTATAGTGAAATGATAAAACTTTGAAAGTTATTATAGTGAATGAAGACTACTATAAACCATCTGTGATGAGAAAAGGTAATAAATTATGAAGTGTAAAGAGATCTGACACTCTGAAATAAACATTTCAAAGAGGATAGTAAATGCGTATTGGCTATATAGATAATACACTAAGATGTGCTGTCATTAATAGTAATTATTTGTTAAAGAAAAGTAACCTCAATATTATACAGAACAGTCAATAATAGAAAACCTAGCCTAGGGCTACTCAATCTTAGTTGAAAAGCAATTCAGACAGGAAACACAATACAATTATTACATTCCAGACATGTGAGGTTTATAGACTTCATTACAATAAGGGACTATAAGCTGATGCCACAGTAGAGTGAACAGAACAGAGGCCTCTGAGATTAAATATCTAAGAAAGAGGCAGGAAAGCAAAGACAAACTGGAAACAGCTTTCTTAGGAGTGAAAAAAAAGACTGCAGAAAGTTTTGGCCAAGAAAGTAAGCTGTGGGATTCAGTTTGGTGGACATAAGAGCAAAGTATATAATACTTAGCATAACACTTTTAAAAGGAAAAAAATAAGCAGAAATCAAGAAATTATCAAAGTCTCTTTTACAATTAAGTAATATAACTCTCAATACAGACACCTTTAATTACATGTGTGTGTACTTTACTGTTCTAAATAAAACATTTCTGGAAGGAAATATAACAAAATATAAGGAAAGAAAATGTATGGCTACAGAACAGGAATGAAAGGGGACTCAGGAATGAAAGGGAATAAAAGTATATACTCACTATATACTCTTTTATACCCTTTTAATTTTGAACCATGTAAATATATTACCTATTTTAAGAATTAAAAAAACAGGGACTTCCCTGCTGGCGCAGTGGTTAAGAATCCGCCTGTCAATGCAGGGGACACGGGTTTGAGCCCTGGTCTGGGAAGATCCCACAAGCCACGGAGCAACTAAGCCCATGCACCACAACTACTGAGCCCGCGTGCTGCAACTACTGAAACCCGCGAGCCTAGAGCCCGTGCTCCGCAACAAAAGAAGCTACCGCAGTGAGAAGCCCACACACCACAACGAAGAGTAGCCCCCACTCGCCGCAACTAGAGAAAGCCTGCGTGGAGCAACAAAGACCCAAAGCAGTCAAAAATTAAATTAATTAAAATAATAATTAATTTTTAAAAAGAGAATTAAAAAAACAACTTTTTATTACACATAAAGCAATAATGCAGTCATAGGATCGCAGCTCAACAAGAGAGACCTACCTTTTTCAAAACAAGCCTATGAGAGGCAGCAAATGAAACACTTCCCATTACTCTTAGCTTTAATATCACTTCTGAAGCAACTAACCATTAATCCAATAAGCAAGTTCACAGATAACATCTGAAGGCAATTGTTCATATCTCCTAAGTGAAGACTGATGACGCCAGCCAGCCCACGAGCTTCACTTCTAAGTCAGCCCAGCTTAACTACAAAGATTTTTCCTAATAAGATTTTTCTCTTCAGCCATTTTAGAGCTCTAAAAAGAAATAAAGATTATAAACATCAAAGGGAAAAGAAACCTAGACCTCACACTACCTGTTCCAGTGTCTTTTAAATACTATGCAATGCCTAAACTTATTGTTTTGGGTTAATTATTTAACCAGCTCTAGGGTGTGTAAATTCTCTTAAACAGTGAATTAAGATCAGAAAAGATCTTATTAATAAGATCAGAAAAAGTTTTATTCATGACACTATTTTCCTCTGGTGCTAGAAAGATGTTTTAACAAGCTGGAGAGGACAAATAAACATGACTTGTAGAAAATGAACGAGAAAAGAAAGTATATGGATATACTATTGAAATTTTTAAAAATCTATTTCAAACACAATCATCAAATAAATGCAAACTGGTTGGGAAAGAATAATGGAGAGATTTTAAACAGAGATGCCTATACAAAACTCAATTCAGAGAATGAACGCTGACAATCAGAGCCTCGCTTCCCCATGCCAGATAACTCAGAATTAACTATAAGAAGTATGCCAGACCCAAGCAAAATGTACGTTTTAATAGTAAACAGAACATATTATGAATCTGGGAATAAGGCCACCAACTTCAGGCAAGACAGTTAAAACAAACAGAAAGCAATAAAATAACCTCTGTGACACAGTCAGCAGGGAAACGCTTGCTAAAAATTAATACAATCTTTAGACATTATTACCAGAATGCATATAAAAAAGGGAAAATTCTCCAAATGTATCTGACCATTGCTAAAAGAGAGGAGGGAAGAAGGTAAACGGAGGGAGGGTAGGAATTAAGCTCTTTCTCTCAGCAGAAGGAGAAATGCAACTACTCTAAGAAATCACTGGAAAGCAGGACAGGTAAAAATAAAAAACAGAGGAGTTAAAATTTTAAGCCATTCAAAATTCTAAACTTTATTAGTAATAGTAGTGGTATAGTAGCAGTAGTATGAACAGCAGGGGCTGTTTTACACACTCTCAACCATGCTATGTGTGTAGGCACAATCGCCATCCCCAACTCAGTGTTGAGGCGACTGAGACTGGGGGATTCTGGGTGACTCTTCCTGTTCAGTGCAGCTGTCAAGAAATAGAACAACGGGACTTCCCTGCTGGCGCAGTGGTTAAGAATACTCCTGCCAATGAAGGGGACACGGGTTCGAGGCCTGGTCTGGGAAGACCCACATGCTGCGGAGCAACTAAGCCCGTGCACAACTACTGAGCCTGTGCTCTAGAGCCCGCGAACCACAACTACTGAAGGCCGAGCGCCTAGAGCCCGTGCTCCGCAGCAAGAGAAGCCACTGCAGTGAGAAGTCCGCCCACCGCAACAAAGAGTAGCCCCCACTCACGGCAACTAGAGAAAGCCCACACACAGCAACGAAGATCCAACACAGCCAAAAATAAATTAATTAAATAAATTTATTTAAAAAAAATAGAACAACAGCACTCCACTGAAAATCCCTTCAATAAGAAACTTATCTTAATGCCAACAACCTATACATATTAGTAAACACAGAGTTCAAACATCTCTGGAGGGAAAACAAAGCTTCAAATTAGGTAGATTTTACCACCCCAGAAGAAGGTCAGTAAATCCCAACTAAGCAAAGAGAATTTTAAAGATACAGAGGAGCCACCTCATTTCTCTCCAGAAACATAGGTAACAGTAAGCATCCCTGACAACTTCACAACTAATGAGAGATACACTAGTTTATACAATGTTTGTCATCTTCAGCTTCTACTTTCAGTCCCAGGTAAAGAAATACCAACTTCATTAGTACCAAGCTCCAAGAAGCAGCAACAGAACCGAGAGCTGCCCCAACAGTTCCTTTCTGTAATTCATTGAAAATTTACTTGGGGCAGCAAAAATATGCTGTCTCCCAGGACAACAATGTAGAGAGAGATTCCCTCCCCAAAATAGGCTTCACAAGCACCTGCCCACACTTATCTGAGGGTGACTGTCTCTACCAAAACACATCTTTCTTACTTCCTGTCACTGTGCCTGAAATTCCACCATCAGCCTCCTCTTTGAGAATCTTCTGTAAGATAAAAAAAAAGGGGGGGGGTGCAGGGGCAAATATCAACAAAGCAACAATGAGAAGTGGGGAAGAGATTATATTTGACTATTTCAATGGACATTTTAACTAAGGAATTATGACAGCTAAAAATGAATGTTCACAGTTTTCCTCCTAATTTCAGAAAAAGCTTAAGTATTTTTGAAAATCCCTTCTCTCATATGAATGTTTTTGGAGCCTGTTACAGTTTGGTCTGGTAGCAAACATCAGTAGATAAAGGGTACAAACTACCTAGCAAGTTAACATAAATGGAAAACCCTGAAATGAGGTCATTATGGTTAATCTGAACCCTTGTTAGTAATTGTAATTTTATATTATATACACAGAGTGGTGTGAGACTTATTTTATGATTGTATATTTGTTGCTGGTTTCTATGATGTAATTGAACATACTTCTGTGATAAAGCCTTAGGATCACTGAAAGCTGGAAGGAGGCTGCCAACTTTTGCCTACACTTCACAGTAGGTAAGGCCAGCCCCTTGGGTCCACCAAAGTTGATAGATTTGCAGTTTAGCTCTGCAGGGCAGCAGCAAACCCTACAGGATCAGCCATTCTATCCTGGTAGGCGTACCACAAAGACCAGAAACGGCCAGCATAACACAAACATAACAAACAAAAGAGCCATGCTGTTGAGCTACAAATAATAACTCATAGAGACAAAAAAAAGCAAAAATCTATTATAAGCTAACAAAGTAATTAATGTTGCTTTAAACAAGCCAGTTCACCTACAATCTCTGCTACATCTTTTTTGCAATTTCTTCAAGTTCAAGTGGGCGTAGAATATAGCTATGAGATACTAGTATATATTTATGAGTACCATTATTTCTATTAAAATCCCTCTTTGGAATCCATTATATTCCTCTGACAAAAAAAAGTTTTTAATCTAAAAAGACTATAGGGGCTTCCCTGGTGGCACAGTGGTTGAGAGTCCACCTGCCAATGCAGGCGACACGGGTTTGTGCCCGGGTCCAGGAAGATCCCACATGCCGCGCAGCGGCTGGGCCCGTGAGCCACGGCCGCTGAGCCTGCGCGTCCGGAGCCTGTGCTCCGCAGCGGGAGAGGCCACAACAGTGAGAGGCCTGCGTACCGCCAGAAAGATAAATAAATAAATAAATAAAGATAAATAAATAAATAAAATAAAAAGACTATAGAATCTAGAAAAATGGTACATATGAACTTATGTACAAAACAGAAATAGAGACATAGACGTACAGAACAAACATATGGACACCAAGCAGGGAAAGAGGGGCTGGGATGAATTGGGAGATTGGGACTGACATATATACACTACTATGTATAAAATAGATAACTAACGAGAACCTGCTGTATAGCACAGGGAACTCTACTCAATGCTCTGTGGTGACCTAAATGGGAAGGAAATCCAAAAAAGAGGGGATTTATGTATACATATAGCTGATTCACTTCGATGTACAGCAGAAACTAACATAACATTGTAAAGCAACCATACCCCAATTTTTTTAAAAAAAAAAGACTATGTAATTAATATAAAAGCTAATTCATTTTTATAGTTCTTAGAGTTCTAAGATAATCAAATTTCTAGTGATTATATGCAGAATCTTCAAATAAAAAGTCCAAAGTATTTAAAATGTGATAATTTAAGGGCTAACAATATGCATATTGTACAGATCCGCCACTTTCTCACAAAGAGTAAAATAAAAAATAGTCGCTTTGAAATGATACATGTTCAATCTGATTTCTGAGTTTTTAAATTATTTTTGATTCAACAACCCTTAACTTGACATATTCATAATTTAAATGAAACAGCCACAGAAAATTGCAGGCCATTAGTCTATTCAATACAAAGCCAAGAGATAAAAGAGGCCAACTTTTATGCACTTTTATGTAGGCTTTTTAATTTGGCCAATGTCATTCTGATGGCAATAACTGACACAGGCCCCGTTTCAAAATGGGGAAAACATTCTTTACTTCATATAAGATAGACAAATTGCATGAATCTATATAAAATACAATTTAAAATGATCATCACATCATTAGGATACATACATGAAAAAGCATGTGACTATTTTTAAACACCTTTATTAAGATATGTATATTTATTATGATGTATATTAAGACAATGCATACACAATTCACCCAGGTAAATTAAACAATTTAATATTTTTAAGTATATTCACAGATATATGCAACCACTACCATTAGAATATTTTCATCACCTAAAAAGAAGCTCTGTATACCCTTTAGCTATCACTCCCCCAATCCTTGGATGTGAATATTTAAGTACTAAATTTTAAATATCCGGGACATGGTGACCATACTTGGCTTTAAGTTTTAAAGCTCTAAATTTGTTGTCCTTTTCTTAAAAGTAATTTTTAGTATTCAGTCTAAATTTGCTCCTTAAACCTCCAGAATCACAAATTTATCCATTCTTTTTCAAAAACCTCTCCAGATAATTCCTGTTTGTGAAAAAGGGTACCAAGGCAATCAACTCCAAAGCCCACAAACACATTTTAAAATGTGTCTATCCAATACTACCTACATAACAAGTAATTATCCTTATTCTGTGGCACATGCCTTCCTTGGGTTTAGAAAAGTAGAAGTGGGCTCCAAGTCCAACAGTGCCAAACTTAACAGGGCCTTAAAGAATGTTAGACACTCTTTTCTTCCACCCACATTAAATATACACCCCCAAAAACTGTTGATTCACCGGATTTTCGGCTGCCAAAAAAAGTAGACTAGCTTAGTGTTTGACATTTCCTTTTGGCAGTCATTAGTCCTTAATGTGTCGCTGTCTAGAGGCTAAATGGAATAGTTTCATTCTTTCTGCTTTAGCAGATCATTTTCTTGGGCCTGAGGAAATGTATCAAAGGCTAAAACCACCCTACAAGAATGCTGTCAATTGAAGATGTTACAATATAAAAATAATAATGATTAAAACTCCTCTCTCCACAAGCCCCTTATCACTGGAATCTAAACAATACCTTTCTCCATAGAAGCAAATTAAAGGGGAAAAAGCAAACACTTCCCAACACCTCTGTCAGTGAGCTACCCACTAACGGGAAAAGAGGACTGCTTCTAGCTAGTCTTGCTTGTAAAATGGTTCCTTAATGACTCTTCAGGACTTCCCCAGTGGTCCAGTGGTTAAGACTCCACGCTTCCACTTCAGGGGGCATAGGTTCAATCCCTGGTCAGGGAAGTTCCACGTGCCATGCTCGGTGCAACAACAACAAAAAAAGGCTCTTTGTTCCCACCAAGCCAAGAGGTTTGCCATTCCCTGCACACTAATTAATTCCTGATTCTAAATCTATTATTGTTTCTCCCTTCGCCCACTCTTCAATGCCAATCAATGCCAACCTTGTCTGTCTTTGCATATCTATTTAATATAAGTTTTATACTTGCTCCAGTGCTTTATAATAATAAAATAATTTTATTTGTGCTTTTCTTTAAAGAACTTCATTGCACCAGCATTATCTCGTATAAACCAGAACTCCTCATTCTGATTTCTGCCGACAAAAAGAGCACTAAAAAAGGAAAAATAATAGAAACAGTACATAGAATGTTTATATTCAAATAAGGTTTTCTCTAGCTAGAGACAATGTATTTTCATAATCAACAGCAAAAGCAAGGAATCTGAAATCATCGTGGCCAAGAAAATACTGTTTAAGCCACCTAAAATTGTGCTAAGGCAACTTCTTAATTAATATGAAATCTACAGAAGTCGTACCACCACCCTCTTGAAAAAGTGAAAGCCCTAATTACTGCCATTTATTAAATTCCATTCAATCAAAGTTTAGTGAACAACAAGGAAACATCACTACTAAATTATACAACAGTCAAGCAGGTAAGAAACAGAAAACTTCTTACTATACATGATAGAGCTTTAAAACTATGATTCAGGGGAGGGCAATAGCTCTGATAATGCTTCAGGCAGTAGATTATGGAATGCCTAGATGATTAGGCAATGACCAATTCTGACCTTCTAAAAAAGTGCTTACTAACAATTTAGCCAAGAAAACTCTGCATCGTCCAATGACTATACTAGGTACACTCCTTTTTGGAGAATCAAGGAACTCAAATCAAATACAGTGACAAAGCGTTTACTTCAAGGACACATGCACAAAACCCAAGCACAGCTGGGCAACCAGCCTCAGGAAGGCCATACAGGAAGAACAGGATCCTCCTCTTAGCTGCTTGCACCCTTCTCCAACCTCAAATACCTGACCCAATGTTACCCTCTATGCTGCCTAACTAATTCATAGCTGCTGCCCACCCACAAATTCACTTTGCCATGACCCCTCACGACCCTGACTCTACTTAATGGCATAATTTCCTACTTCAGTTTCCATTTACTAACTGCATCGTTTTCTCATTATTTTCCCATACAAATTCCCAAGAGAATCTAATTGGCCTAAGAACTGCGGACTGAGAAGGGGGCTGGAATAGAATAAAGCAATCTGTTCGAGAGGTTGCAAGACAGACAAATGCCTTCAGAAGGGCTGTACACATTGCAAAGACTATGCCCTTAAACATCTAATATGCTGACATCTACTCAAATAACCATAATGATAAGAGCTGTCTTTTTTTAACTTTTTATTATGGGATTTTCCAAACATTCAAAAGGATTAAGAAGACTAAAATGAACTTCCTTATGCAACATCACCAAGTTTTCCCAGCTATCAACTTTCTGCTTTCTTGTGTCATTTATAACACTTCTGTTAGTTTTGGGGTGGAGTATTTTAAAACAAATCTACAACATCATGTCATTTCATAAGGGATTCCCCTTGAATCTATGTTCATCTCTTGATGTTCAAATCTTGTCAAATGTTGAGGGTTAAAAGAACTATCACTTGTCCAAAACCTCAAATTGCAAACATATAGTTACTGACGTTTATCATCATAACCCTAAAACTTATGTGATTTTTTTTTTTTTTTTTTTTTTTTGCCGCACTGCTTGGCTTGCAGGATCTTAGCTCCCTGACGAGGGATCGAACCTGGGCCCTGGCAAGGGAAGGGTGGAATCCTAACCACTCAGCCAACACAGTATTCCCAAACTAATGTAATTCTTGATTCGGAATGGTTTTAAGAAAATAGCTAATTTTGCACTAGCTGAGAAAACCAACTCAAAAAAAAAAATAGTTTGTTTCTAGCTCTAGAGTTTGCCAAAATGACAGATCTGTAGACAGCAAGTAAGAGCTAGTCAACGGAGTCAGTTTTAACAAACACTGTGATTAGAATTCCACTTTTTAAATGGAATTTTTTTCTGAATGCTACAAAGTTTGATACTGCTTTGAAAAAAAAATCCAACAAACGTATTCCTAATGTTTTGAAGTCCATTTCCTGAGTTAAGAAATTTTGATAGCCTAAGAAAAACCGGCTTTGAAAAGGTCAAGGGGACAGGGGGTTCCTTTATCACAAAAGAAATCACTAAATAAGCGTATATATAAACAACCAACTTTTAAAAACCAAACAATTTTCCAGTATATAATGGCTTTATCTTTTTTTCACCAACATAGAATCTTAAAAACAACATAGGGACTTCCCTGGTGGTACAGTGGTTAAGAATCCCCTGCCAATGCAGGAACACGGGATTGATCCCTAGTCCAGGAGGATCCCACATGCCACGGAGCAACTAAGCCTGTGCACCACAACTACTGAGCCTGCGTGCCACAACTACTGAAGCCCGTGTGTCACAAGTACTGAGCCCACAAGCTGCAACTACTGAAGCCTGAGCACCTAGAGCCTGTGCTCTGCAACAAGAAGCCACTGCAATGAGAAGCCCACGCACTGCAACGAAGAGTAGTCCCCACTTGCCGCCAACTAGAGAAAGCCCACGCGCAGCAACGAACGAAGACCCAATGCAGCCAAAAAAAAAAAAAAAAGCAACATAAACAAATAGGTCTACTTCCCAGCAACAAGTGAATTTATTGTTATGAGCTTTAAAGATTACAGTTGGGTATCACTGGTCAAATACTTACGATTTTTCTTATAAAATATTGCAGGTTATTTTACACCAGGGAATAATAAGCAATGTTCATATAGACACAAGAACAAGGCCAAGTCAAAACATAAATCTTTTTATTCCTAGAAGATGAGTTTCTTATTTGAGTCTGCAAAACCAATAATTCTCCCTCAAAGCAGGGAGAATTAATTCAGGACAAGTATGCTCCGGAGTTAAATTTAAAGGACAATTATCAGGGAAGCCTTGAAATCAGATGCCACACTGCATTCTATACGGTAGACTATTACAAACTGCAAATTACAAATCCCAAAGTTAGAATATCTGCAACTGGAGTAAAACCAGGAGGCCAATCATTCCAACACATCTGAAAATAATCCTTGTAAGACAATTTACTGACTAGATGTTATTTTAGCATAAAGCAACTCAAATGCAATGTCTTCCTTAACAGTGTATCTCCAAATCATACCATTATGAAAAGGTCATATGCCATTTTCAGAGAATGACCAAACAAAATCAGTTCTCAGCAGTCTCTGGTTCTAAATATTGAATATTCCACTTTATTTATTTATTTATTTATTATTTTTTGTGTGTGTGGTACGCGGGCCTCTCACTGTTGTGGCCTCTCCCATTGTGGAGCATAGGCTCCAGACGCACAGGCTCTGCGGCATGTGGGACCCTCCCGGACCGGGGCACAAACCCGTGTCCCCTGCATCGGCAGGCAGACTCCCAACCACTGTGCCACCAGGGAAGCCCCTGAATATTCCACTTTAAAATAAATAAGTTATTGGGTGACTGTCAAGTACTTATTTAGCAGTCATCAGATGTGATCACAGATAAAATAAACAGAAAAAATAAGGTTATTTGCTCAGAGAAGAAAAATATCACATTCCATAGACTTTAAATTAACCCTTCTAATTTTATGACTAAGAAATATGAAAACCATAGTAATTTTCAAGAGAGCAGGCCTGAAATCACAGAAGAGAAAATTTCCTGGCAGCCAGGGCTATACCTGTCTCTGGCAAAGATAGTTTGGAAACTCAAGGAGTTTTATTAACTACCTTAAGTCCTCTAAAACACCCAATTTTTAAAAAAAATTTTTTAAGATCAATGGACAGAAAATATTAGGGTAGAAAGTTATGATTGATAAGCTTCTAATTTTACATGTCTGTCACATATGGGCATTCTAGATAAACAGGCTTATTTTATAAGCAATAAAATGCCTACTTTGCTACATTTAAACAATGACACTATTTTAAAAGAATCAATTTATTATCAACATATGACAACTTTGCCAAAGGTAAAAAGAATAAATGAGAAAGAAGGAAGTGTATTATTAATTTCCTAAAACGATACCAATTTGCATGTATTTATAGCACTTTCTAGTTTTATGTTCAAGTCAAACATGGTATCCCCTTCCCCTTCCACACTCAAATGGCGGGGTGGCGGAGGAGATCCTCTGTCAGCTGTGATTAGATGCTTGAACTACAAGATCATGCAGACTTGTGGGTGGAGACTGCTGCTTTGGCTCTTTGCTATAGACAGAGCAAGGAACGGAGCTATCACACAGAGCTGAGAAGAATCTGCCACAAGAGACAGGAGAGCAGCCTCGGTCACTGCCTATCCAGATCTCTGTTCACCTTGTTCTTGGCTACACATCATTTAATGCTCTTTTGTCTCAAGGCATTTTTTGCATTACCACCACCCATTATCCCATTTTCTTCATTTTGCTTGGTCTTGAGTGGTTCTCTGTGCCCTCTAACAAAGTCAGGTAGAGGGGCAGCTATTAATGACCCTGTTTTACAGCTGAGAAAGCAGCTCAGGGGGAGGCTACTTGATCAAGCTTTAGCGATGCCTATTCGATGTAAGCATTACTGTCCACCATCCATGGCATCACGTATGATGAGGACCATCAGAAGTAGCTCTGGACTGATAATCAGAAGGCTTAATTCTAATCTTAACTACTCTTACCTGGGTATGATCATAGCCAAGTTACCTCTAGTTTCAGGCTGTTTTGAAAATAGGTGGTTGGTTTTAGCTCTGGTTAAGATGGGGTAAACATTTTCCACCCTGTCTATCCTACTGAATGCAACTAAAAACCCTGGAGAGAATACATAAAGTAGCAATCTGAGAACTGAAATGAGAAAGAGCCAAATCCACAATTACAGTTGGCAGACAGGGCTATAACTGTCTCAGTAACTATTAGAACAAGCAGACCCTAAATAAACAAACAAATAAATAAGCAATCAAGGTATGGAAGTACTGAACCAATTCAATCAACCAATGCCATCAACCAAGCGGATCTAACTGACATTTATAGAACACTCCATCCAGCAACAGCCAAAACACATAGCCAAGTGCAGACAGAACATCACAAAGATAGCACCACTGGGTCATAAAACAAATCTCAATAAACAATTTAAAAAACTGAAATCATGCAAAGTATGTTCTCTGACCAAACTGAATTTGAATTAAACTAGGAATCAATAACAGAAATTTAACAAGAAAATCTCCATATACTTGGAAATTAAACAACATACTGTACTTCCAAATAATCCACTGGTCAAAGAGGAAGACTCAAGGAAAATTTTTAAATATTTTGAACTAAACAAAAATGAAAATACAAAATATTGAAATTTATGGGATGGAGACAAAGTAGGGCTTATATGGAAGTCTGCCCTAAATCTTTACATTTAAAAAGAGGAAAGATCTCAAGCCAATAACCTAATTTCCCACCTCAAGAAACTAGAAAAAGAAGAACAAAATAAACCTAAAGGAAACAGAAGAAACAATGAAGAACAGAAATCAGTGAAATTGAAAATAACAGAAAAATCAATGAAACCAAAAAAAGCTGGTTCTTTCAAAGGATCAACAGAATTGATAAACCTATAGCCAGACTGGCAAAGAAAATAAAGGAGGCAGATACAAATTACCAACACTAGAGAATATGGCTACAGACTCCCCACAAACACTAAAAGGATAATAAGAGAATGCTACAAACAACTTTTGCATATAAAACTTGACTAACTGGATAAAATGGACCAATTCCTTAAAAGCCACAAACTTCCAAAATTTATCTAAGAAGAAATATATAACCTAAATAATCTCACATCCGTTAAGAGAAATTGAGTTTGTATTTTAAAACCTTCAAAAAATTAGCTGAAAAAAAAATTAGTTGGCTGGACTAGATTAAGGCTTGGCAAACTTCTGTAAAGGGCCAGATACCAAATATTTTGGGCTTTGGGGGCCATTCCATCTCTGTCACAGCTACTCAACTACGCGACTGCAGTGGAAAAGCAGTCATAGATTGTAAGTAAACAAATGGGCATGGCTATGTTCCAATTAAATTTACAAAAACAGATGGCAGGCAAGACTTTACCAGAGAAGTTTAATTTGTCAACCCTACACTATGATAACTAATGTCACTTCAAAATTCTAAAATGTATAATTCTATATTTCCATGGTCAAAAATCACTGACAAATAGTTCAAGAAAAGGATAATGCAAGTACTATCACACAGAGATAACTGACTCTGTTTTGACCAAGACTTTCTAGAAGTATATATTGTAGTAAACAAAAAACCCTCCCAGACAACTCACCACTTCAAACTAGTCCTGAATGAATCATTACCTCAAAGACGAATCACCTTATTAACGTGAAAAATCTTCAGTGTTCTCAAATTAATAGTACTTTGGAAATAAGCAGAGTATATGATTATGAACAAAGCCTAAAAATCCATGACACATAAAACTAAGGGTCTAAGTTTATTTCTAAACTTGTGTCATAATGACCATAAGAAACATTGCCAAAAATGTGGGAGGAACTACAGAAGAAAATTTATATTGCCTATTATCCCACCACCCAGTGATAATTACTAATATTCTGATATATTTAGAGATTATTACTACCGTTTAATTTAGACACATTTTTTTAGATATAAAAGCTCTTCAAGCCCGCCTGACATCTAAAAAGCATAAATTAATACCAAGGACAGTCTAACAGCAGTCTCCTGTAGGCTAAAACCTGATGCATCTGCAGCCTGACGCTGGGCAGGCTTCGGGGTCTGCCCTATCATCCTGATTTCTAGAGACCATTCTACTACTGTTCCATTAAGCCAGCGCCATTTTATCTAATGTATAAACATGCATCTTTCTGCATATAAAAGGTTAGGAACTTGCCTGTTAAATACTGCAATCCATAATGCCAGAGTGGCATATACAGGAAGCACCTCAGGCCTCTTAAAAAGCAACATAAAATATAACTAGGGTGAGATGTCCTCCTCAGACTTAAGAAGTTCTCTTAAACCTCTCATTTCACACCACAGAAAATCACACAATTTTTGACAAAGAAGCTTTCCAAATTAAATAAATGCTAATGTCAAGAGGACTAAGTCCTAAACATGCTCGAATTCTGCATTCAATGAAACTTCTATTTATACCTAAATTCTCCAAATATGCTAGGCAGCTCACCGAAAAGCTTACACCAGCAAATCAATAAAATCATATAGCTACAGAACTATGGACTAGCAATACAGGCAAGAGTCTACTGCAGGGGCTTCCCTGGTGGCGCAGTGGTTGAGAGTCCGCCTGCCGATGCAGGGGACACGGGTTCATGCCCTGGTCCGGGAGGATCCCACATGCCACGGAGCGGCTGGGCCCGTGAGCCATGGCCGCTGAGCCTGCGCTTCCGGAGCCTGTGCTCTGCAACAGGAGAGGCCACAACAGTGAGAGGCCCTGCATACCACAAAAAAAAAAAAAGAGTCTACTGCAGGAAACCCAAGGGTTCACACAAAGATGAAAATCATAGCATATCATATAACAAAACTCAGGCCCTGTAGCTGCACATCAGAGCCAACTGAAACATCTATGACACTCAAGTAACTCCAGAGAGTCTAGCTTGGGAGAATACTCTAAAAAAGCTTTCTCTTCTTGTTCAGCTCACTTCAAGCAGCTATACCAGACCTGGGTTTACCTTATTTAGTGTGAAGTATTTAACTTCAGTAATAAATTTCAGTAATAAATTTCATTTATAAAGCTATACAGTGAAAAAACCCATGATTATTAAAAGATGATGATGTAAAATCGTATTTGCTGACTTACAAAGATACACTATGATAAAAGTAGTAAGCATTCAGATTTTCAGGTCACAGGGATCTGAGTTCAAATCTCAGCTATATGAGTATTTTTGAGCAAGTAACAATTCAATAGGGTTATTATGGAAGTCAAACAGGTAATAATGTATGTCTCTCAGCACAATGGCTAGTATATGGTAAGCAGTATAATAGTAAAGACAATCCTTATTTCTGTTGTCAAAAAAGAAGAAACAGTAAGAAAAGAACAGATAAATGTGTACATACACACATAGAATGAACTCTGGAATGCTATATACCGAAAATGGTGATATATAATGAACAGAGAACTTTATAATCAGAAGAAAATCAACCTATTCTAATTTTGAAAATAAGAAAATGCAGCCACAAAATAATGCAGTTAACAAGCTCTTCGAAGGAGTCCTTCAAAGGCTTGGAAGCTTTGGCTCCGCAAAAGTGGTTCCAGGAAAGCATTTGCAAAACTGAGAAGAGATTAGCATCTAGATTAAGTGCTTCCCCTCACTGCAATAACAATATATCTTTGAGAGTGAACATTAACTGCACCTTATTCATATATTCCATATCTAACTATTATCCAAATCAGATAAAAATTTTATACCTGATATGCTAACATAATCAAACCCCTGAAATACAGGCCCAGTCCAATACAAAAAATGTCCAGTTACTTCATTACTCTTTTAGGATCCTACAACCTCCAACGTTTCTGGGCAAGAGCAAAGATAAAATTTAACCTTAAGCAACATCATCCTCACCTGGTCCTAAGCTGTACCAATTTTCTTCTGCCTAAAACTAGTTTAAGGTATAAAAAATACAAGCTACAATAGCTACTATGTAAGTTACCATTCTGGACACTGAAGGAAGAAGTTGGGACTTCCCTGGTGGTCCAGTAGCTAAGACTCCGTGCTCCCAATGCAGGGGGCGGGGGTTCGATCCCTGGTCAGGGAACTAGATCCCACACACTTCAACTAAAGATCCCACATGCAGCAATGGAGATCCCGCGTGCCACAACTAAGACCCAGCACAGGTAGCTCAATAAATTAATTAATTTTTTTAAAAAAGGAAAAAGTTGATGCTTAACTCTTATCTACTCCCCTTAGCTGGTTGGTTACCCAGTAGTCAGAATTATCCAAGAGAAATATAATACAAGCAAGAAACAAAAACTACATATATAATTTAAAACTTTCTAGTAGCCATAAGTAAAAAGAAACACGTAAAAACTAAGAACAGATTTTATTTAACCCGATATATCCAAAATATTATCAATGAGATACTACTGAGATATTTACAGCTTTTTCAGTGCAGTAAGTCTTGGAAATCTGGTATATAGTTTACACTCACAGCACATCTCAAATTGGACCTGTCACCTATTAAGTGCTCAATAGCCACATATGCCTACTGGCTACCACACTGGATGGAACAGAGCTAAAGCTACTCAAGCCCAAGGCATGTGTTTCTTCTCACCAATTATAAATTCTAATTCTAGTCAGTCAGCATATGACCATGAACTGCTGGACAAGATTGCTCAGGTCAAAACCAAATGGAATTCATTTCAAAGACTGAGGGTCATTTATGTTTCAAACACCGCGTTAAGAGTTTTCAGATTGGGGTCAGGGGGAGGGGGGTTAAAGTGGAGAGTTTTGTTCATTTGTTTTTTGAGGGGAATATGAGTGTGATAAAAGAGACAAATAAGTTTGGTCCCAATAAATTCTACTGCAGTACTGGGAAAAACTCAAAGCACATGCCCTAACAAAGGGAGAAAGGACCACATTAAGGATCAGCATATCCCTTAGCAGAATGAATAGTGTGAAAGAAAGAATTCAGCTGTACCAGGTACAGGGCTCTTCAGAAGGAGACTTTTCAATGGCATTGAAATACTATCTTCAGAGTATTATAACACAGAACTGGGCTCCAAAGTCAACTACACATTTAAGAAACAGAAAGTTTAACCTATTAAACTAGTAGTTTGTTTTAACCCATTAACCTAATTGTTTGTTTTTTTAATTTTGTTCATTATTTTTTTTTACTATGTTTATCGTATAACATAACATTTACCATCTTAACCAATATTAAGCATATAGCTCATAGATCTCAAGAACATTCACATTATTGCGCAACCATCACCACATCCGTCTCCAGAACTTTTCACTTTCTCAAACTGAAGTTCTCTCCCCATTAAACAGTAACTCCACATTCCCATCTCCCCCAGCGCCTGGCACCCCCATTCTCCTTTCTGTCTCTATGAATTTGACAACTCTAGGAACCTCATGGAAGTGGATCATACAGGATTTGTCCTCTGTGTCTGGCTTATTTCACTCAGCATAATGTCTTCCAGGTCCACCCATGTTGTTGCACCATTAACCTAATAGTTTGAATGTTATACGAATATTTTGTGTCTATGCGGAGAACATTAAGAGGGTTAAAACTATTTTAAAATTTAAAAACACTCTGCATACAAGAACGGAGACAAACTGGAAATACATATACCTAAATGTTAATAGTAATGGTGGGTCAACAATTTAATGCACATGTATGATTTTCAACTACAAAAAAATAAACAAAGTGGCAATAACTTTTTTCAAATTCAATTACATTTCACTTTAATTTCAATCCATTCACTTTTTTTTTTTTTTGGCCACACCCCGCAACACGTGGAACTTCCCCAACCAGGGATTGAACCTGCACTCCCTGAAGTAGAAGTGTGGGGTCTTAACCACTGGACCACCAGAGAAGTCCAATCCATTCACTTTTTTTTTTTCAATCCATTCACTTTTAAACCCATCCAAGCTGTTTTTCTTTCTCTAGAATCCTCATAGGCAGAGTAACCTTAGGCTGATAGAGCAAGAACAAATTAAACATAACCACAATAACTACATTTCATTTCAAGGAAAGCTGGAAGTCATTTGTGAAACAAAGATCTACTGAACAGTCAAAAACCCTCTGCTGTCAGGCATCTGAAGCATTTCCATAATGTTTAAGTAAGTAGGGGTCAAATGCATTACCCTTAACATCAGTATCTCTTAGAGCATCATACAGTAAGTTAGTGATAGATCTAAGACTATCTATCTCTAACTCTTCAAACTACAATGCAAGTAGAAGCATTAAGGCTGCTGGCCTCCTGGCCCTTGGAGCCTTTAAAAGGGAGTTTGGCCCTCACCCTATGATCTAACATATCACTTCCATTCACTGCTATTTCAGAGTATTAATTTTTTCCAAAAATGTCATCTGTATACCGAAAGAGCTAAAGGAAGTAAGGGTAAATCACCCATGGCCTCCTCCCCCATAACCCTCTAGAATGTAAGGTCAATAAGGGCAAGGATCTTTGTTTTTTCCACTAATATATCCCTAGTACCATGAATATCCCAAACTGTTCACTTTACCCATTCTCCCAATTCAGCGTGAGTTCGTTAAGCAAGCACCTATTGAGTATCTCTACTACCATTATACTAGACCCTGAAAGAATATTTTTTAAATAGTTCCCATCTTTCAAAAGCTTAAAACCTAGTTGCAGAAATTACATGGATATAGGAAATACAGTTGAGCAATGATTCAAGGAAGTAAACAATTGAGCGCAAAACTTCAAGCTACAAAGAAATAATGTAGAATGGTGTAGTCTGAAATGGCCTTCAGCAAAGAGATGGGGGGGAAATGTGGGCCTTGAAGAAGGGCAGGTTAGGTTTAAACAAGTAGGAAGGGAATTTCAATAACACAATGAACAATGTCCTACTGAAGGCATGAGCTCAGACTGGCCTGAGCAGGCAGAACAAACTGAAGTGGAGAAAGTGAATACAGCCTGGAATAAGACAACAGCAGTGGAGACAAAAAAGGACAAATGCAATAAACCATCGTAGCACTTTCTCCACCTTAACTGCACATTGGAATCTCCTGGGGAACTTTTAAAAATACTGATGCCTGGAACTCAATTTGGTGATTCTGACTTAATTTGGGTACAACCTAGACATCAGGATTTCTAAAAGTTTCTTTTTCAGAAAAAGCTTTTTTTTTTTTTTTTTGGCTGCGTTGGGTCTTCGTTGCCGCATGTGGGCTTTCTCTAATTGCAGTGAGCAGGCTTCTCATTGCAGTGGCTTCTCTTGTTGCAGAGCACCGGCTCTAGGCACGCGGGCTTTGGTAGCTAGAGCACGCAGGCTCTAGAGCACAGGCTCAGTAGTTGTGGCGCACGGGCTTAGCTGCTCCGCGGCATGTAGGATCTTCCCGGACCAGGGCTTGAACCCGTGTGCCCTGCCTTGGCAGGCAGATTCTTAACCACTGCGCCACCAGGGAAGCCCCCCAGGGATTCTAATGTGCATCCAAAGTTAAGAATCATTGCCTTATCCCACCAACTGTACATTCTGGAAAAATAAAACTTTATTAAATTTTAAAAAGAAAAAGAATCATTGCCTTAGAGGAAACACCAATGTAACTTGATAAGTGGCAACACAGGATGAAGAAGGAAGGCTCAAGAAATTACAAGATTTTTTTAAAAGTATGTATCTATAAAAATCATGACATGACTGAGAGAACCCAGGAAATGAAAAAAAGTAAAAATACGTGAACCTTTCTGGATTTTACCACTCTGTCAACAAAGTTCTAAGTACTGAACCAGTTTTAATTAATCCAGACTGTCTCAATTCTCCACATACCATAATTATTTATCTAATATTTTTCAAAAGAAATAATCAAAACTTAAAGTGAATCATTTTTTTAAAATCAAGGTAAAGCTCAATACAAAGATTATAAAATAAATACTCCATTCCAGCTAGAAATAATCTCATCCTCCTTGCAATCCCCATGGTATTTTAGTAGTACCTATGATGGTACTCCCAATAAATGTTCTGTAGAGATGCTGTATGTTTCAGAAGGGAGGGATCAATGCCTCATTCCTCCTTTTACACAGCACACTACTCTGCAGATGACACATACTCAATATGAACTGAGTGACAGGAAGATACTGCCGGTTAAGTTCTGTCACTGGAGGTTCTAACTGTTCTTGAATGCTTCATAAATAAGCAAAAATCTATCCCTAGTTGATTCTGCTTCTTGCAGACCCTTTTACCATTCTAAGCTTTCTTCAAATGTGCTTCATTGCCCTCCCCCTTTATCCTCACTCCATCACTTTTTGACAGGACACAGCCTGATCACTGTTATGTGAGTCAATTCAAGGAAACTAAATATTTTTATCTTTAGAAGAAATGTGTTCAGAAATCATCTTCTAAAATATATTTCTGAATACTAAGAGAATTTCTTTCAAAACCCCCACCATAATCCTTAAATTTCAGCCTGACATCAATCACTGTTCTAGTTTTCACTTACATAATAAAATGTTATGTAAGAGTGCTGTTATGGTCTCCTTATCTTCAGTATAAATGAGTATCTCCCACCATTACTTACATCCATGGCGCAAAATAGAAAGTACTTTTTGTCTGGCATTCTGGGGAGAATCTAGGAGGTACCTCATGATCAGAGATGGCTAGTCCAAGATGTGACCAACCCCAAGACTCAAGGAATATCTTTTAGACTGGTTAGGAAACTCTAGTATGGAGGAATGAGAACAGATTTATCACATACTCTTCCCCACAAAGGCTGTTTTTAAAGTGGTTTCCCAATCATAACTGCATTGGACACTTTCGTACCACTTCAGCACACGATAGTAGATAACTGATTCACATACATGCCATGAGTCTTTGTTTCCCTGAGCCAGTCTTCAAATTATTCATTTTTTTATATTTTCTGATTTTCAGGCTTATATATGCATTTTTAAATGTGTCCCACATTTTCACTGTGACTTATCAACCACTTTTTCCATTTGATTTAACTAAGCCTCTAATCTCATTTTTCTGAGGTAGACTGCATACGATCAAAACATGGCAATGGCTTAAAAAAATTCAATATGCTTCACTAATTTCACAATATGGTAGAAACAAGATAAACAAAGGAAAGCATTCATCTTCACCCTAGGAATTCCATCATGACTCACCATTATATGTTCACTTATATAAGAATATAAATGAACAAACAAGATGTATGGCAAATGAACAAATGAGAAAGTACCAAGGAGCTTTTTGTGAAAACTATTAAATAGGGAAAAATCACTAGTGAGAACTAATCTGCATTGTCCTTCTTCCCTTTAAAATGATTTTATATAATTTTTATTTAATTTATTCCTTCTTTGCCACAGTAAAATACTGGGTACAAGGTCTAAACTACACTAACCCTAAACCAGCATTAAATAACTGGAATGAAAGAAGTATTAGGGAAGGAAAAAAGAAGACATTAACAATACAGAAAAGAAATCAACAGATACAGTATTTTCTATGACAAAAAAATTGTCAGGTATCCAATTTCACAGCACTGGTTTTTAAACACAAACCTTAAAAATTAAAAAACACTACTCAGTTCACCTAATACACCTCTCTACTTGGCAATTACTTACTCTTATAGCACTGCACATGGCTTATTCAAATAACTTCATCAACTATGAATATTTTCAGCATTCCATTTTGCCCAAAATTAGATGGCCACCTACATGTGATAATGGAATTTTAGGGGCATTGAAGGTTACTATCCCTAGTAGACACATGCTGAAATATTTAGGTGAAGCAATACAATGTCCGCAACTTACTTTCAAATGTTTCATAAAAATAAAAAAGGTTGTATATGTGTATATATACATATACATGCATATATTTATACACACAAACATGCACATGTATTTACATGTTAATTGGTGAATCTAGATAAAGGGTTGATGGGTGTTCATTATATGATTTCTGTAAGTTTAAAATTTTTCACACCAAAATGTTGGGCAGAAAGGGGGCACTACAGAAAGCCATATATCCATTCCTTGAAAAATTTTACTCCACCCAAGAGTCAAGAAGCTAAAAACATATTTGACATATATAGTTAAAACATATTTGACATGTATAGTTAAAACATGTATAGTTAAAAGACCTCTTAACATGTATAGTTAAGACCCAACAATTATTATGGAAAACTCCTGTTACTTCAAAGAAAAGTTCTGAAAAACACCTCAGATCCAACATCTGCTATAGAAAATTCCTCTTACTCACATTGCCCATGTACTCCGAGAGCAGGTCCTGCAAGGCCTGGCGGACAGCATTACACTCTGCCACGATCCTCTCACGCCGGTCATCACGTGTGCAGGATGAATCAGCCATCAGGGCAGCCCCACTAATGATGCTTTCCAGGCGCTCCTCCAGGGAAGGCCTAAAGCGCTCCTCGCTGAAGCTCAAGGGGTCCACAATGATTTGTTTCTGCAAAGGAAGCATTATTGAATGCTAGTGTAATCTCTATCCCCTCCAATATTCAAGAAGGTGAGGAAAGTGTTGATTAGGAACACCAATATATAACATAAAAATTCCAATGCCTGAAACAAAGTTATACTTCTTGGCAGATGAGGGGCATCCCACACAAGTTGGCCTATGGTGGATTACTTCTCAAAGAAGACGCTGGAAGCAATACTATCCAGCGGAATGGGGCCTGAATAAGGTACAATACCACAAATGCAAACAGAAATATGTCGGCATAAAAATCATGTTCACATTACTTAATCTGAACATCTAAAGGTCAGCCTATGCAGTAATAGTAAGTTACCAAATGAGAATTACAAGGAAAATAAACATTAGCACTCTTGTTCTTTTCTATGTACTGAGTATAAAACTGCTACACGACGTTAGCAGAACTGTTTCACCACAAAAAATAAATAAAAACAAAACACTGACTTCTGTCTTCAAAGTTTCAGAAAGTAATGAATTTATAATCAATTTCAATTTTCTTCATCTTATACATTTCATTAAAGCTTATAAACAATTCAGTCTCAAATTTATCCTGTTAATTCCAAACTAGAGACTTGCTTTGCTGAAAGACCTCCAGGTATTCTGTAAGAGATGACAGGAACCTGTCCCAACAAAGCCACTCTCTGAGGTACAACTGCCCGCAAAAGAATAAATCCTTCCTCTGTCTTCCCTTCACTCCCCTGACTCCACTTAAATCCAGCTTTACCACTGATGAGTGAGGTCAGGTCACAAGTAAGCTATAGGTACTAGGTCAAACATCAACACCCCCAGGACAAGATCTACTGGCCTTCCTCAAACTTCTCCACTTGATACAATTTATCCTTACACCAATAAATGTCTGTACAAATATTTTGCCTTTAATTTTTCTTTATACTAACTATGCTCTTATTGATCTCAGTTTAAATGCCAAGTTTTTTCTCTAAAAAAAGCTTGCCCTTTTCCAATAAGTACACGTCTTCTTTCCCTTCCAAAGAACCGTCAGTTTCAAAATTAAACATACAATTCCTTCGGTTTATTATTAACCTACACTTTAGCTGATTATTTTTTTACCAGATTAAGTTACTGCAGTATTTCTCTGGTCAAAACTGAATACATAACATCTTCTTCTCAATGACCAACAGGAATGAAGAATGAATGGTCAAAGAATTTTAACATAGAGTCATAGAACTTCAACAGACCTGTAACCGTTTAGTCCAACCCTGTCATTTTATGAATGAAGTTTCACTGTAGCCTTAAGAGGTTAAGTGACCTCTGATAGACATTACTCAACTTAGGGCAAAATGTAATCTGTACCGCCTTGAAGGGGGCAGTACCTAATACTACCAAATTTGAAGGGGAAAAACAACAGTGCCAGTTAATTGTAAGATATATCTTAAGAGTTTGCCATAAAGTCATTTAATGTTTAAGGCTCCAGGGTAAAAATTCAGTTCTAACATCATGGTCTTTAGGCTTAATACTGTCTTTACCCAAGACAAAGTAAAGGGGTGAGACAAAGGAAAGAAAAGTAAAGACCAGAAAAAACTGTTAAAATGCACTCCATTATATTGATTCTATACCTCAAAGCACTCCTGCTAATGAAAGGATGCTGGTCACCTGGAAGGCAATTTTCCCTTATGTTAATTAAAAAAAAAATAACATAACAGTTGGTCTAAAAAAACAAACAGAAAAAAAACCACTTTAAAAAAAATCTTAAACTGCTGCCATCTACTGGAAGCCATGAGGCATTGTGGGTAGGAATTTAAAACCATAAAACACACGCCCAAAAATTAAGATTAAAGTTGATACATAGGATAGTGTATACACAGAATATATACACAGAACAGATCTGGGGCATCATCTATAAAAGGTAATTATATGGCATTATGCTAAGGAAGTATTTTAATCCTAAATTTGCTTCCACTTGATTAAATTTTGTCTATTATTTAGTCATTGAGAAGAGAAGTGTATCTAGGCAGACAAGTCAGATTAAGATGACAGCACTAATGCCGTAGTCACTTATGATGTGTCTGTATCTCTCACTGACTGTGAGCCCCTGGAGGGCAGAGCCTAAGTGCACTTTGCCTCTGTATCTCCCATAACTTCATATCTACCAGAAGGTTAAAGTCTTGATTGAAATGAACCAAATTCATATCTTCACCAAAGAATGACCTCATAGGAAACACAAGTTGCATAAAAGAATTCAGAAGATTAAAACTAAAAAAGAAAAGAGAAGGGAAGGAGAAGAAGAGGAGGAAGGGGAGGGGGAAGAAAAGATAAAATGCTTTAGGCCAAGTCAAGGTCAAGTAGACTGATGGTTCATAAAATCTCTTTCAACTTAGACTACAAATCTAAGGAGAAATTGAGCTTTCATGAGAAACCTTGATCACATTTCCCCAGAAATCTGTTAACTTTGAGGGATGGTCAAGAGCCTGTAGTCTCCTCCCAAGTATAACTTACATCAAAGTTATTGAGGGCATATGCCAGTTCTCCTCCTCCACCCTGGTGCTGGGAGGCATCATCTGATGCAGTAGCCTGGGCGGCATTAGAAATGCCTGTGACCGCCTGCTGCAGCTGCTTATATATCAGGTCTCTGTTGGCCTTATAGGCTGCGACATCAGGGTGCTGTAGGCATGCCTGGGATGCAGTATAGAGGATTGGAATGTTTTTCTGCAGGATTCCTCTGGCTGCAGCCATCTGATCACGATGGCCCATATCTTTCAGTTCCTACAAGAGTAAAACAAGAATATGGGTTCTACTCATAAAAATTTGTCAGTGAATTCTGAAAAGTTAGAATTTCTACTAATTAGACAATATTTTCATTAACAGCCTGGCTTGAAAGCTCATCACAAAGGAGGCAGTATGGCTTAGTAGGTAAGAGTTCAAACTTTTCCAAAACACACAGACCTGAATTTGAATCTCCAGCTCTAATTTTTACTATTATGATACTATTTAAACTCTCCATCCTCAGTTTCACCTTCTGTAAAATAGGAGCAATAATATTACCTCTTACAATTGTCTTGAGGATTAAATGGAACAATGCATGTAAAGCATCTAGAACAGCACTAAATAAAAAACAAAACAAAACTGACTAGCATCTTGATTACAACTTTATAAAGATGGATGTACCTATTCCAACCAAAATAGAAAAATCAGAGACACATTTAAACACAGTAAAACTTATTAAGAGGATTTCTTTTTTATTAACTTATAAAAGTTCACTGAAAGATTTTTATGAAATTTGGGATGGGATACCACAAGTTTACACAAACTACGCAAACCAGCCAGGTGAGGATGTGGCAGGCTGTTCTCCCAAGTACAGAACATCTCCCCTCCCACATCCCAAAGACCACCTTAGGACCCGGATTATTAAGGCATAAAGCTGAGGCTCATGGACTCCATGACTTTAATCCAAAAGGTTTGTATTTCACTGTAATACTCTATAGACATGTAGTCTTAGGTGAAACTGTCCTTTTTCAATTTCCTCTACCCCATAATTATAATTCAGAGTTAAAAGGATTTGAGGTTCCTAACATGGATTCAACTACCAGCATCTACTTGGTAAACTGGGTGAATATGCTAAGTGATAATTAAGTGATACCAATAATAAGCAAGATGGAAAGGGGGTATTTCTGGTACCCCTATGTTACTGCAATTACTCAGAGAAAACTAAGTCTTCAGTAAATGTGGACTGCCACCACAGAAGAGAAATATAAGTGATAACCATAACTGACCACCAACTGTTCCAACTCTATTTTACGTGTGTTCCTAGAATTTCAATGTTAATGTCACCAACTGAATCCTAGAGTACAAATTTAAATGTTTTTAAAATGAGTATTACATGTACAAACAGTAAGAGAAAACTGACTTAGAAAGGCCAAAGTCAATTACTCAACTTAAAGTCTGACAGCTGTTTAATGGCTCATCTTTCTAAATGAGTTCCTGATTAAGCATTAGAACACCAAACCTCCTCCCTTTTCCTGAAACTTCATCTCACTATATGTTTTAGGTTTGCATCTTTATTCAAACCTTGTATAATATGACAGCTTACTTTTCCTCCTAGAATTCTTTTCTCATTTGTAATCTGAATTTGCAAGCAATAGCACACAGCACTCCAAATGCCCTGTAGCACCATACATTAGGCTAAATATTCATAAACAGGACCCTGTGGATTTTGAGAATCAGTGATCATTTCAAGACTCAAGCTATGACAGGTGGTTGGGGCTCACCATTATGCTTAAACAGCTGGTGCACGTGTTCTGTATGGCATTGTCTAAATGTCTTGCCCTCACCACAACCTCAGGGACTTTTAAGTTTTCTAAGGAGGCATTTGCGTTTAAGCAGTTAATAATGTCCTTTGTTTTATAAAATGTTTTGCAATCAATTTTGGCATTCTTCCTAAGTATCTATAACCTAGATATCAGTACAGCCTCTTGTAAAGGTTAGCAAAGACACTTGTGGTCACCTAAAGTTATAATAGGTGCCAAAATTACTATTCAACATCTGACTTTCCTAAAGCCGCTGCCTGGCCTGGTATGATAAACTCCTACCTTTCCAAAGACTACATCAGGTTCAATACTCAGAAATAGGACCCCATGGATTTAGAGAGTCGACGATCATTTCAACTATGACAAAGGTCTAGGGCTCACCATCATGCGTAAACAGCTAGTGTACACGTTCTGTGTGGCATTTTCTAAATGTCTTGCCCTCATCACAATGTATCTTTGATAGACTTCTTTGAAAAGTACGGGGGATATATTTTAATCTATGATGAAAATGACAGCCACCATCGTTTGTCCTAACTGCTAAGGTGTTCTATTTTCTCTCTTTAGAATTGCTTTTGCCATAGGACAAAGAAACTAGGTTTTGTTAAGATAGGAAAATAGACATTATCACAAGGCAGCACAACTTACTATAATAATGATCAATCATAAGAATTCTTTTCAAGATATATAGTCCTGATAAGTAACCCAGATTAGTGAAAAAAAGTGAGCTATTAAGCAGTGTAATAGATTACTTAGAAAATTATAGAGTTCCTTGGTCTACTTCAGCCTTCATGATTCACCAATCTGACCAATCCAGTTATATTTCAAACAGACTCAGGAACAAACAGAAAACATAAAGTGGAAATGACCCCTTTCAACATAATTCGGACCAACTATCACATGCAGTGACCAAGAAACAGAAGCTAAATTCTAAGCAATCCATAACGCTTTCTAACCAAGACCTGGAAATTCAAGTGAAAGTTTCCTCTCATGTCCCTCTTAACAATATAAAACTGTAGCCATAGATACTTTTTTTTTGGCCACACCGCGCAGCATACAGAATCTTAGTTCCCCAACCAGGGATCGAACTCCGTGACCCCCCCACAGAGTCTTAACCACTGGACAGCTAGGGAAGTCCCCACAGATACTTTTGATCAGATGTCTTCTCTTGGATTCAAATGACTATACTTAAAGAAATGGTCCATGGTCAAACCCATCCAGTACAGGTGATTTACACATAAAACAGTGGCAGTACTATCCATTACCAATTTGTCTGTTCAGGCTTTCAGAAAAATAATCATGAAAGAGTTCACAGACTAGGTAAGAAGCACAACATTTTTACCAAACCTATTTCAACAAACTCATGTACCTGGGTGGGTAGATTGTAAACATCAAAGTATTCCATCTTTAGCATATTGGGGAGGCAGAATTGAAAATGTAAGGCAGAGGTAGTCCTCTTCACAGGAACCAGGGTGGATTCTGGCAGATCCTTACCTCTGCCATCTATTTCACCCTTACAGTCAAATAAGAGCCTGCAGCCTAATAGAAATTCAAAACTTCTAGTCAGCAAATAATATTCTAGCCCAAGAAAGTAACAGATTATGGTCACACACAGAATCCCATTCCAGGATGGATCTGCAGTACAGCAAAATGGGTTATTCTCTCTTTAGTTAAACAAATATTTATTGAACACTATTGTATCCAGGCAATGTTCTAGGCATTAGGGATTATAGTAGCAGTTTAAACAAAATCCCTGTCCTCTGGAGCCAGACAAGCCTAGGTTCAAAACCTGGCTCCACCACTTACTAGATGAATGTCCATGCCAAATTACTTAACCTCTCTATGCTACATACAGTTCCTTCACGTATAAAAACTAATATCTGATCAATTATAGGATCTACCTTATACTGTTTTTGTAAAAATTAAACAAATTCGTGTTTATCAAGGAACTGTAACAGTGTTTAGCACATAGTAAACACCTTTTTAAAGTTATTCATTATTATTTTCAGCAACATCCTCACCCCCACGCCATGTTCCAGAAAAACCTTAGAGACAAATAGGTAAATCCCAGAGTGCCTGTATATCTCATAAGGTTCAACATTTCCTCACTGGGTGGCTGTTGCTTAAATGGTACAAGGGAGGCTAAAGCATCCAAGTACACACATCACATCCAAATACTGCTCTTGAGGAAACACCCTTTTTCTAGACTAGGGCTGCCTGCAAATATAAAAGGCTTGATGAGGAGGTAAATTATTATACACCAAACCCGGGAAGAGAAGGAAAGGTCAAAGGTGAAAACAGTCCAGAGTACTAAGCATACAGCAGTAGAGGAATTCTGCCAGAAAACACATGTGCAAAATTGTGACCAGTAACTGAAGGAGGCCAATGGGCAGTATCTAAAAGGGAGCATGAAATTTCCACCAGGCTGGTACTTTAGGATAAAATGAGTTGAGTTTAATTCCCAAAAACAGCACTAGTTTATAGAAATATACACCAAGGCCCAGGCCCTATAAAAAGTCACTTTACGATCAGAAGGCACACAGGCACCCACAGCCAGCCTATTCAACAAATTCTACTGTAGGAGGCTAAGGCTAAAGGTTAAAGAATTAGGTCCAAGGAAAACTATAAATGACCATGACATACTACAAACCCAAGACAAACTTTAAAACGTATCACTCAAGATACCAGCAGAGGGACTTCCCTGGTGGTCCCAATGGTTAAGAATCCACCTTCCAATGCAGGGGACGCGCGTTCAATCCCTGGTCTGGGAACGAAGATCCCACATGTCGCGGGGCAACTAAGTCTATGCACCACAACTAGAGAGCCCAAGTGCCGCAACTAAGACCCAACGCAGGCAAACAAATTAATTAATTAATTAATTTAAAAAAAAAAAGATACCCACAGAAAACAGATGGTAAAATCAAGCTGGGCAATTCAAAGATGGTTTAGGGACTATGCTACAAAAGGTATGGGCAAAGTTCAGGAAAACCACAGGCTATTAGGGCACTTAGGCCCAAAGAGACAAAACGAGGCAGCAGTTACCAGAACCCAGGAAGTGAGGTGTGGGGAGAATACCACCCAAGAGAGGCTATGACTTTTAGCAACCCAGGGCAACCAGCAGGGAGGGATAAAACCCTATCCTCACTGTCCTCTGATCTCCTAATAGCGCTCCCAGTGGCCAACCCAATCAGAAGCCAGAGAGCAAAGAAGCCCCTGGATGCAGTCCAGACAGGTCAGGTCCCTGGGGCAGAGAGCAGGGTGACCAAGGTCAGAAAACAGACATGGAGGTGCTAACAGAAGATCATCTGGCATGTTAACTAATAATTTCAAGATTTTTATGACATCTTATTTGGGAAATGTTTGAAATTCACTTTTTTTTTTTTTTTAAATACACCAGGGATTATGAAGGAACTCTTCATGGATTCATGGCACACAGAATTAAAACTCAGGCAGCATTACTTTCCAGTAAGTTTCTCCAGTAGCATACAAAATTCTGGACTATTATTGTGTTTATCTCAAGAACATCATCAATTTACTTATTCCACCATTTTGCAAAGATATGCAGTAGTGTCAGTCTAAATGTTCTCACTTTCCTCAAATAATATTAAGTCTTGGGGCTTCTCTGGTGGCGCAGTGGTTGAGAGTCCGCCTGCCGATGCAGGGGACACGGGTTCGTGCCCCGGTCCGGGAAGATCCCACATGCCGCCATGTGGCTGGGCCCGTGAGCCATGGCTGCTGAGCCTGCGCGTCCGGAGCCTGTGCTCCGCAACGGGAGAGGCCACAACAGTGAGAGGCCCGCATACCGCAAAAATAAAAAATAGTAAGTCTTCATAAGTCAAAATCAGACTAGGTTTTAAGACAGTAAGACTATTCACCAAACTTTATTTTTTAAATATAACTAACATTCATTTCACATATTCAAAAGAGAACTTATATCAAGAATGTTAAGTAAAATAAATTGTGAACATAATTTGGCCAGCTTGCCATATTTATAAAATTACCATACTATCATACAACAAGTTCTTCTTCGGATCAGTCAGCCCCAGCAAAAAGAAAAAAACTCTCTTGCACTATTGGTGGGAATGTAAATTGATACAGCCACTATGGAGAACATTATGGACGCTCCTTAAAAAACTAAAAATGGAATTACCATATGACCCAGCAATCCCACTACTGGGCATATACCCAGAGAAAACCATAATTCAAAAAGACACATGCACCCCAAAGTTCATTGCAGCACTATTTACAAGAGCCAGGTCATGGAAACAACCTAGATGCCCATCGACAGACGAATGAATAAAGAAGATGTGGTACACATATACAATGGAATATTACTCAGCCATAAAAAGGAACGAAATTGGGTCATTTGTAGAGACGCAGATGGATCTAGAGACTGTCATACAGAGTGAAGTAAGTCAGAAAGAGAAAAACAAATATATATTAACACATATATGTGGAACCTAGAAAAATGGTACAGATGAACCAGTTTGCAGGGCAGAAATAGAGACACAGATGTAGAGAACAAATGTATGGACACCAAAGGGGGGAAGTGGCGGGGCAGGGTGGGGGGGGGGTGTGATGAATTGGGAGATTGGGATTGACATATATACACCAATATGTATAAAATGGATACGTAATAAGAACCTGTAGAATTCAAAAAGAAAAACCTACTTGTGATTTATGTGATGGAAACATAAGCCAACGCAAGGACAAATGATAAAAGCACACTGAGCCTATACTAACTAAATTACTCAGGCAATACAACAAATCTAGCTATATTATCAAGTGTAATATTAAGTACTGGAAATGTAAAACCAGGGTGTCATATGTACAGATTCAGTCTGATCACACCTTACAGCTTAAAATATGAGCAATAACTACTATTCACCAACTGCCCACTGCTGAGGGCCTACTGAGTGTCTGGCACTATATTAAATACTTCACACACATTCTTTAATTTAATTCTCTCAACCCTGTGGGGTAGAATTTTATACTAATGTAAATGTAACCAAATGAAAGCTGAAGTCTCCAAAGCTGAGGCTGTCATATATTGGACATTTACAGTATTGACCCCATGTTCCTCATGCCTGTCAGAGTTCTATTCTCAGGAAGGCTACCACTGTCACAGACAAGAAGGCAGATCTTCATTACTCTGAGTCAGATAGAGTTAACTGCTTTCCTCTTACCAATGATTAGTAAGGAATGGGTATGTTATACAATCCATATTTAGGGCGAATCTGTTAGAGGCTTCTAGATCATTTGCTTATAACGAGAGACATATGGAAGAAACAGTCTTTTTTTCTCACTGGACATATTGATGCGTGCAAATGTCATACCTAGAGCTTCTACAGCCATCCAGTGCCAGGCACACTGAAGATGGTAAATGCTGGAAAATGTCAAGAAACTGAATGCTTGATGATACTGCAAAGCCTTTAAATTTAACAACCCTGAAGTCACTTAACCTAACTTGGGGCTTCTAATTAGTGAGAATATAAACCCCTCAATGTTCAAGCAGTTTTGGAGCTGGGTTTTCTGTAAACTGCAGCATAAAATATTTTAACCAATACAGGTATTGGCTAACAATAATAAGAATTCGGGACTTCCCTGGTGGCGCAGTGGTTAAGAATCCGCCTGCCAATGCAGGGGACACGGGTTCGAGCCCTGGTCCAGGAAGATCCCACATGCTGCAGAGCAACTAAGCCCGTGAGCCACAACTACTGAGCCTGCGTGGCACAACTACTGAAGCCCATGCGCCTAGAGCCCGTGCTCCGCAACAAAAGAAGCCCGAGCACCACAACGAAGAGTAGCCCCTGCTCGCCGCAACTAGAGAAAGCCCGCACGCAGCAATGAAGACCCAACGCAGCCAAAAATTAATTAATTAATTAAAAAGAAAAAGAATTCATCTACTCAGCGCTCTTTAAAAATAAGAATAGCACAAGCTTGACCAGGACTATGGAAATTATAAGAGCTGGATGGTGACACATGCATCCCCCCTAAGGAACACACATCTAACACACAGCATCCAGGAAGGGCACAGGGAAGACTTCAAGCACCCCAACAGCAAAATGCCAAAGGGCTAGCAAAGGCTGGAAAAATAAGAACACTGATCCACATACCACACAACACAAATTCCTAACACTATGAAAACTACTTGAATGGTAAGAAACACTTTAAGAGTTATAAAATATGGAGGGGGAGGTACTTTCTGGTATAGAAGTAATTCCAATGTTTTGACTAGTTTAAGGTTTTTAAAAGTTTGAATTAAACTCCACCACCAACTCAAGTTCATCCTTGAACACAGAGAACAAAAGCCTATCATTTCTCCAGACACTATCACAAACTGCTAAGCTACCTAAAGTAAAATTTTCACAGGAATCAAAATAGGAGCAAAACATGAATACAACTCAATACTAACTTTATTAACAATACTGAAAGGACACATCATAAACTAAATATTTTAATGGAACTATATTAGCAGAGGGAGATATTGGTACCTTTTGAAAACTTAGGTAAAATCGATTTTTCCCACTAGGTAATAATATAAACAACTTAAATGTATCCCCAAATCATGGTTGTACCTGTTGTCTTTTGGCTGCCATAATGTTCAGCTTATCCACTTCAGGTTTCAGGGCCTTATATTGTATTCCCAAGTCCTGTTCATTGCCAGCATTCCTCAGTTTCAAGATACCATCTTCTACCTATAAAACACACACCCCCAAAAGAAAAATTCTCAACAATACAAGTCTGTACATAAAGAAGATCTAGAATTTTTTATTCCTTTCGACAGCTACTCACGTAGCAATCCAAACTTCCTCTTCAATTTACATGGCCCTCAAACATTTGAGCAGCTACTACATGGGAGTTTTATGGGAGGTGGGGAAGGACAGCATTATTGTGACTTCCATCTAAAAGGATACAATTTAACATATCTTGATTTCTCAACTCTGGAACTCTACTGGTACAAGGAAATGTTTAATCACTACCACAAAAAGGGAAGGAGTCGAAACAAAACCTTTTCTGCAAATTCTTTATTAGAACAAAGACAACACAGGTTCACAGCAGAGCCAGTATGATGTTCACTTGGAACAGAGGAGTGAGTGGAAATTAAAAACATTCCTGGTCCATTTAGGTAAACCAAGTTCAAAACCAAACCAGGGCTTCCCTGGTGGCGCAGTGGTTGAGAGTCTGCCTGCCGATGCAGGGGACACGGGTTCGTGCCCCGGTCCGGGAAGATCCCACATGCCGCGGAGCGGCTGGGCCCGTGAGCCATGGCCACTGAGCCTGCGCGTCCGGAGCCTGTGCTCCGCAACGGGAGAGGCCACAACAGTGAGAGGCCTGCGTACCGCAAAAAAAAAAAAAAAAAAAAAAAAACCAAACCAAACCCTAAGAAATGTTGAACTAAGTATGGCCAGCAGCAGCCTCGCTGTGATAGAACAAATTACAGACACAGGCCTATACTTACAACTTTCAGCTGAACAAGTAATTTGTAGACATCTGCCATGTCAGCCAAAATAAGCAGCCGGGTAACAGCAGAGAGCAAAGCTCGAGCTGCCCGAACCATGTTGCCACGCTTCACGGAAGAGCAGGGATCATCTGCAAACTCTCCGGCAGCACTCTTCATCAAATCACCTGTTTTACAGAATAGAAAAACAAACTCAGCAGAATGAACCAAATAACTGGTCTACATTTTAAAAAAATAAAAATAATTCAAACTTTGTATATTTCATGTGCAGAATTTAGTTTAAGGATTTTTATTTTTGTTGTTTTGTTTTCTAGCTGTCCCTAAGAAAAAGCACCTTCATACATCCCTGGTAAAAGCACAATATCTAGAAAGTGATTTAGCACTAATGTATCAAGAGCCTTAAAAATACTTCTTTCCATTGATCTAATAATACTCCTTTCCAAGAAGGACCATTATATGTATCCTAATGGAAAAAAAAAAAAATTCAAGATTTGAATGGGAGAAAAAAATGGATCTAATGCAATCTACCCTCACATCCACAAAATGATACAGAAACACAGCAACCATTATGTAGGACCATCATACTTCATTAACCATCACAACTACCTAATGCATACAGCTCAAACAGAAACTCACTGGTATGTTCAGTCACTGACTCATTCATTTTCCTCATAGCAAAACACTTGCAACAGCTCAAATGCTCAACCAAGCATCTAGTTAAGTAAATTATGGTAAAGCCTACAATTGACTATTATGCAAATATTAACACATACATGGGAAAAAATGTTAAAGCTTATGATGAAACCTTAAGCAGAAAAAATAAAAGATGAAATGATAAATGTATGTAATCTGTGTTTAAAAAATACAGAAAAGACTGGAGTCAAAAGACAAACAGGGGGCTTCCCTGGTGGCGCAGTGGTTGAGAGTCCGTCTGCCGATGCGGGGGACGCGGGGATGCGGGTTCGCGTCCCGGTCCGGGAGGATCCCGTGTGCCGCGAAGCGGCTGGGCCCATGAGCCATGGCCGCTGGGCCTGCGCGTCCGGAACCTGTGCTCCGCACAGGGAGAGGCCGCGACAGCGGGAGGCCCGCGTACGGCAAAAAAAAAAAAAAAAAAAAAAAGAAAAATAGGGACTTCCCTGGTGGTCCAGGGGTAAAGAATCCGCCTTCCAATGCAGGGGACGCAAGTTTGATCCCTGGTCGGGGAACTGAGATCCCACATGCCGTGGGGCAACTGAGCCCGTGTGCCACAACTATTGAACTCAAGCGCCTCAACAAGAGAGCCCAAGTGCCACAAACCACAGAGTCCAAGTGCCCTGGAGCCCGCATGCCACAACCAGAGAGAGAAAACCCACACACCACAACTTGAGAGAAGCCCATGGGCCGCAAAGAAAGATCCGCATGCCTCAACGAAGATCCCGCGTGCGGCAACTAAGACCCGATGCAGCCAAAAAAAATAAAATAATTTTTTTTAAAAAGACAAATAATAGTTATATTAGGTTACAATCTGACTCTTTACATTATTCTGTACTTGTGAAAACATTTTCTGTAACAGGTATTATATCCATAATTTTAAAAATTAGGCTAAAAACATACATTTTACTATAGTTATTAGGAATATCCAACTTACACAATCCCGGCTTCAACAATGCTAAGAAGTTACTTATAACATTTCCTAGAAACTTGTAAAATAACTTATACTTTTTTGTTATCTGTTTCTAATAAAAATCATTTAAGGTGCCTATCGTTTCTCTTTTCTTATAGCTGAAAGCAACTGTAGGGCCAGGGTTGTGTCTGTTCCACAAGTTATACCGACAGTGCCTCTATGGTGACTATCTTTGGATTCCTGGAAAATTACTCCCTCCCTTGGCTGAACATGTCCACTTCAGATTAAAGCCTAAAGGCTATTCACTCTCTCATCTCTTCCACAATGTAAAAAAAGTGCACTATCAAGAAGCCTAGCTACTTCTTTTTTTTTTAATTTATTTATTTTGGGCTACATTGGATCTTCGTTGCTGTGTGCAGGCTTTCTTTAGTTGTGGCAAATGGGAGGCTACTCTTCGTTGCGGTGTGCGGGCTTCTCACTGCGCTGGCTTCTCTTGTTGTGGAGCACTGGCTCTAGGCACACAGGCTTCAGTAGTTGTGGCTCGCGGGCTCTAGAGTGCAGGCTCAGTAGTTGTGGTGCACAGGCTTAGCTGCTCCATGGCATGTGGGATCTTCCCGGATCAGGGATCGAACCTGTGTCCCCTGCATTGGCAGGCGGATTCTTAACCACTGTGCCACCAGGGAAGTCCTAGAAGCCTAGTTACTTCTGAAGAGACCTACCAAATTTCTCCTAGCTATCAAATTTAGTTGCAGAATGTGAGATTAGGGGGAAAAAGTTAAATTCACCCTCAGATTCATGTATTAATTAGGCTAAGAAGCACAATATAGTATTAAGAGCAAAGACAAGGTCTGCGTATTTGTCAGGTCAGAAATAACTCACAATGAAGAAGTTCATAGTTAAAAGTTTTCCTGGATCTAAGATACAGACATATGACAATTACGTGGATACTTAACAAAAATGTTATTTTATGGTACTTAAAAAGACAGAGCTCAGCCATTCATTTATCTATTCAACAAATATTTGAGCACCCACTATACATTAAAGGGCAGCGATATAGTGCTCAAGAAACAGTCCATGTCCTCATGGAGCTCTATGGAGGGGGTAAGACAGACAAGCAAACAATTAAAAGCTGATTAAGACAAGGCGCCTGTACTCAAAGGGCCTACAAATTAGGGAATATTACAATGCAGTCAAAAATTACAATAGCACTGTGGACAAGGTGCTATGGGAATATATCAGGAAAAGTTAGTTACTCATGTAAGAAGTTGTCCCTAAAGCCTTGCAGAAAAAGATATTTGCCTAATATTAATTTTAAGCAAGGGATATTAAATAAGAAATATTGGCCTTATACAATAAAAAGAATTCCACCTATTTATTGAGAGCATATTACACAAATAAATCCAGTGCCACGGATAAGAAGCTGAGCAAGACTTACCTCTGCTTTCAAATGGTTTATAAACCAGAGAAGAAGAAAGTGATCATACAGAAATTATGTGGCATTTTCAACATACGAGCTTTAAGAAAGGCACAGAGTAGCATAGGGTCAAAAAAGGAAGCACTAAACGACCAGTTTGGGGTATAAGTGAAATGCCAACAACAGTTTTATTGAAGACATGGTCCTCTGAAATGGACTCTACCCCCAAAGGATAGGAAGAACTTGGGACAGTAGAGTTAAGGGAGCTGGCACCTCAGCAAAGGGAACAACAACATAGTAATATCTAACATTTATTGAATGCCCACTCCATGGCACTACACTTATTTTATTTAATCCTATGAACCACCTAGAAAGTAGGTGGTATTAGCCCTTCTTCACAAAAGAGATAACTAAAGCTTAGGCAAGTTAACTAACTTAACAGTAACTAACTTAACTTGATTAAGTTAGTTACTATTTCACCTAATAGTAAATGAGAGAGACAGGATTTGTAATGCTTAATGCCTATGTTCTTAGAACCACTTAACAAGCTGGGTATACAATAAAAAGGCATGTTTGAGTTCTCTAGTCTAACTTGGAAGTAAAGGATGTGTATAGAAGCATCAGATGATCGGGGGGTGGATATGATGATGGGTAGAAAGGCCATGGACAAACAGAGTACAAACAAGAATCCCTGAGCCAAAAAGGGAAGTCAAGGTCAACCTAACAAAAGCATATATAATAAACCTGGCCAGTAATATGGGTCAGAAAGCCACAGTAAGAGCCCAGGAAAGAACAGTAGTAAATTATAAATGCAGGGGTCAAATGATATGATAACCTTTGATTATTAAGAGGGAGGGAGGGAATTCCCTGGCAGTCCAGTGGTTAAGGACTCCACACTTTCACTGTCAAGGGCCCGGGTTCAATCCCTGGTTGGGGAACTAAGATCCCACAAGCTGGGTGGCACGGCTAAAAAAAAAAAAAAAAAAAGTAAGGGAAAAGAAAGCATGGTGGAAGACTACTTAAAGGATTCAAGGTACAGCTGTTCTGAGACGGAGAGGAGAGCCAGGGCATACTACATGTATGCACATGAACTGGGGAAGATTTTTTAAAAAAAAGCTGCAGCCCTTGAGACTGTGGCTTTAGGAGTAAGGGAAAGAAGACTCTGTGACAAGAGAAACAAAGAGACCCAAGATAACAAACTGTCTAAAACAAGAAGATAAGCATTTGCAAAGGAAAGTGGTCAACAAAATCAAATATATACATATAAATCACCGGAATAGAATTGAGAATCCAGAAATACAGTAAATTAATTTTCAACAAGGCTGCCAAGACCATTCAATAGGGGGAAAACAGTGTTTTTAACAAATAGTACTGGGACAACTGAATATCCACACGAAAAACAATGAAGTTGGACCCCTACCTCATGCCATATACTTTCAAAATAGATCAAAACCAAATGTAAGAGCTACAATTATAAAACAGAAGAAAACATTGATAAAGTTTTCAAGAACTCTGATTAGGCAATGGTTTCTTAGCTAAGACAACTAAAGTGTCATATATAAAGAAAAAAGATAAAAACTGGACATCATCAAAATTTTAAATTTTTGTGCTTCTAAGGACACTATCAAGAAAATGAAAAGACCCACAGAATGGGAGAAAATTTTTGAAAACCATATATCTGATAAGGATCCACTATCCACATTATATAAAGAAGTCTTAAAATCAACAATAAAAAGACAAATAATCCAATTTAAAATAGGCAAAGGAATTATACCACACCTCTCCAAAGAAGATACATAAATGGCTAATAAGCACATGAAAAGATGCCCAACCTCATTTGCTGTAAGGACAATGCATATCAAAATCACTAAATATAATCATTCAAGAATGAAGGCAAGGAGATTGGTTCAAGATGGAGGAACAGAAGAACGTGCTCTCACTCCCTCTTGTGAGAACACCAGAATCACAACTAACTGAACAATCATTGAAAGGAAGACACTGGAACTCACCAAACAAGATACCCCACATTCAAAGACAAAGGAGAAGCCACAATGAGTCGGTAGGAGGGGCGCAATCACAATGAAATCAAATCCCATAACTGCTGGGTGGGTGACTCACACACTGGAGAACACTTATACCACAGAAGTCCACCCACTGGAGTGAAGGTTCTGAGCCCCATGTCAGGCTTCCAAACCAGGGGGTCCAGCCACGGGAGGAGAAATTCCTAGAGAATCAGACTTTGAAGGCTAGCAGGATTTGACTGCAGGACTTCGACAGGACTGCGGAAAACAGAGGCTCCACTCTTGGAGGGCACACACAAAGTAGTGTGCATATAAGGACCCAGGGGAAGGAGCAGTGACCCCAGGGGAGTCTGAACCAGACCTACGTGCTAGTGTGGGACGGTCTCCTGCAGAGGTGGGGGCGGTGACTCCATCTCACCGTGAGGACAAGGACACTGGCAGCAGAAGTTCTGGGGAGTACTCCTTGGTGTGAGCCCTCCCAGAGTCTGCCATTAGCCACACCAAAGAGCCCAGGTAGGCTCCAGTGTTGGGTTGCCTCCGGCCAAACAACCAACAGGGAGGGAACCCAGGCCCACCCATCAGCAGTCAAGTGGATTAAAGTTTTACTGAGTTCTGCCCACCAGAGCAACACCCAGCTCTACCCACCACCAGTCCCTCCCATCAGGAAACTTGCACGCCTCTTAGATAGCCTCATCCACCAGAAGGCAGAAAGCAGAAGCAGGAACTACAATCCTGCAGCCTGTGGAACAAAAACCACATTCACAGAAAGACAGACAAGATGAAAAGGCAGAGGGCTACGTACCAGATGAAGGAACAAGATAAAACCCCAAAAAAACAACTAAATGAAGTGGAGATAGGCAACCTTCCAGAAAAAGAATTCAGAATAATGACAGTGATGATGATCCAGGACCCTGGAAAAAGAATGGAGGCAAAGATCAAGAAGATGCAAGAAATGTTTAACAAAGACCTAGAAGAATTAAAGAACAAACAAACAGAGATGAACAATACAATAATTGAAATGAAAACTACACTAGAAGGAATCAACAGCAGAACAACTGAGGCAGAAGTACGGATAAGTGACCTGGAAGACAGAATGGTGGAATTCACTGCTGCGGAACAGAAGAAAGAAGAAATAATGAGAAGAAATGAAGACAGACTAAGAAACCTCTGGGACAACATTAAACACAACAACATTCACATTATAGGGGTCCCAGGAGGAGAAGAGAGAGAAAAAGGACCTGAGAAAATATTTGAAGAGATTATAGTCGAAAACTTTCCTAACACGGGAAAGGAAATAGCCACCCAAGTCCAGGAACCGCAGGGAGTCCCATACAGGATAAACCCAAGGAGAAACACACCGAGACACATAGTAGTCAAATGGACAAAAATTAAAGACAAAGAAAGATTATTGAAAGCAGCAAGGGAAATATAACATACAAGGAAACTCCCATAAGGTTAACAGCTGATTTCTCAGCAGAAACTCTACAAGCCAGAGGGAGTGGCATGATATACTTAAAGTGATGAAAGGGAAGAACCTACAACCAAGATTATTCTACCCGGCAATGATCTCATTCACATTCCATGGAGAAATCAAAAGCTTTTACAGACAAGCAAAACTTAAGAGAATTCAGCAACACCAAACCAGCTCTACAACAAATGCTAAAGGAACTTCTCTAAGTGGGAAACACAAGAGAAGAAAAGGACCTACAAAAACAAACCCAAAACAATTAAGAAAATGGTCATAGGAACATACATATCGATAATTACCTTAAACGTGAATGGATTCAATGCTCCACCAAAAGACACAGGCTTGCTGAATAGATACAAAAACAAGACCTATATATATGCTGTCTACAAAAGACCCACTTCAGACCTAGGGACACATACAGACAAAGTGAGGGGATGGAAAAAGATATTCCATGCAAATGGAAATCAAAAGAAAGCTGGAGTAGCAATACTCATATCAGATAAAATAGACTTTAAAATAAAGAATGGTACAAGAGACAAGGAAGGACACTACATAATGATCAAGGGATCAATCCAAGAAGAACATATAACAATTATAAACATATATGCACCCAACACAGGTGCACCTCAATACATAAGGCAACTGCTAAAAGCTATAAAAGAGGAAATTGACAGTAACACAATAATAGTGGGGGACCTTAACACCTCACTTACACCAATGGACAGATCAAACAGAAAATTAATAAGGAAACACAAGCTTTAAATGACACAATAGACCAGACAAATTTAATTGATATTTATAGGACATTCCATCCAAAAACAGCAGATTACACTTTCTTCTCAAGTGCACACAGAACATTCTCCAGGATAGATCACATCTTGGGTCACAAATCAAGCCTCGGTAAATTTAAGAAAACTGAAATCACATGAAGCATCTTTTCTGACCACAACGCTACCATATTAGAAATCAATTACAGGGAAAAAAACGTAAAAAACACAAACACATGGAGGCTAAACAATATGTTACTAAACAGCCAAGAGATCACCAAAGAAATCAAAGAGGAAATCAAGAAATACTGACAGACAAATGATAATGAAAACACGATGATCCAAAACCTATGGGATGCAGCAAAAGCAGTTCTAAGAGGGAAGTTTATAACTATACAAGCCTACCTCAACAAACAAGAAATATCTCAAATAAACAATCTAACCTTACACCTAAAGGAACTAGAAAAAGAACAAACAAAACCCAAAGTTAGCAGAAGGAAAGAAATCATAAAGATCAGAGCAGAAATAAATGAAATAGAAGCAAAGAAAACAACAGCAAGGATCAATAAAACCAAAAGCTGGTTCTTTGAGAAGATAAACAAAATTGATAAACCATTAGCCAGACTCATTAAGAAAAATAGGGAGAGGACTCAAATCATGAAAATAAGAAATGAAAAAGGAGAAGTTACAACAGACACCGCAGAAATACAAAGTATCCTAAGAGACTACCACAAGCAACTCTATGCCAATAAAATGGACAACCTGGAAGAAATGGACAAATTCTTAGAAAGGTATAACCTTCCAAGACTGAACCAGGAAGAAATAGAAAATATGAACAGACCAATCACAAGCACTGAAATTGAAACTGTGATTAAAAATCTTCCAACAAACAAAAGTCCAGGACCAGATGGCTTCACAGGTAAATGCTATCAAACATTTAGAGAAGAGCTAACACCCATCCTTCTCAAACTCCTCAGAAAAAATTGTAGAGGAAGGAACACTTCCAAACTCATTCTATGAGGCCACCATCACCCTGATACCAAAACCAGACAAAGATACTACAAAAAAAGATAATTACAGACCAATATCACTGATGAATATAGATGCAAAAATCCTCAACAAATACTAGCAAACAGAATCCAACAATATATTAAAAGGATCATACACCATGATCAAGTGGGAGTTATCCCAGAGATGCAAGGATTCTTCAATATATGCAAATCAATTAATGTGATACACCATATTAACAAACTTAAGAATAAAAACAATATGATCGGGCTTCCCTGGTGGCGCAGTGGTTGAGAGTCCGCCTGCCGATGCAGGGGACATGGGTTCGTGCCCAGGTCCGGGAAGATCCCACATGCCACGGAGCGGCTGGGCCCGTGAGCCATGGCCGCTGAGCCTGCGCTCCGCAATGGGAGAGGCCACAACAGTGAGAGGCCCGCGTACTGCAAAAAAAAAAAAAAAAAAAAAAACCATATGGTCTTCTCAAGAGCTGCAGAAAACACTTCTGAGAAAATTCAACACCCATTTATGATAAAAACTCTCCACAAAGTGGGCATAAGAGGGAACGTACTTCAACATAATAAAGGCCATATACGACAAACCCAGAGCAAACATTCTCAATGGTGAAAAACTGAAAGCATTTCCTCTAAGATCAGGAACAAGACAAGGATGTCCACTCTCACCTCTATTATTCAACATAGTTTTGGAAGTCCTAGCCATGGCAATCAGAGAAGAAAAACAAATAAAAAGAATACAAATTGGAAAAGAAGAAGTAAAACTGTCACTGTTTGCAGATGACATGATACTATACATAGAGAATCCTAAAGATGCCATCAGAAAACTACTAGAGCTAATCAATGAATTTGATAAAGCTGCAGGGTACAAAATTAATGCACAGAAATCTCTTGCATTCCTATATACTAATGATGAAAAATCTGAAAGAGAAATTAAGGAAACACTTCCATCTACCACTGCAACAGAAAGAATACCTAGGAATAAACCTACCTAGGGAAACAAAAGACCTGTATGCAGAAAACTATAAGACACTGACGAAAGAAATTAAAGATGATACCAACAGATGGAGAGATATACCATGTTCTTGGATTGGAAGAATCAATATTGTGAAAATGACTATACTACCCAAAGCAATCTACAGATTCAGTGCAATCCTTATCAAACTACCAATGGCATTTTTTACGGGAACTAGAACAAAAAATCTTAAAATTTGTATGGAGACACAAAAGACCCCGAACACCCAAAGCAGTCTTGAGGGAAAAAAGCGGAGCTGGAGGAATCAGACTCCCTGACTTCAGATTATACTACAAAACTACAGTAATCAAGACAATGTGGTACTGGCACAAAAACAGAAATATAGATCAATGGAACAAGATAGAAAGCCCAGAGATAAACCCACACACCTATGGCCAACTAATCCATGACAAAGGAGACAAGGATATACAATGGAGAAAAGACAGGCTCTTCAATAAGTGGTGCTGGGAAAACTGGACAGCTACATGTAAAATTATGAAATTAGAACACTCCCTAACACCATACACAAAAATAAACTCAAAATGAATTCAAGACCTAAAGTAAGACCGGACACTATAAAACTCTCAGAGGAAAACATAGGAAGAACACTCTTTGACATAAATCACAGCAAGATCTTTTTTGATCCACCTCCTAGAGTAATGGAAATCAAAATAAACAAATGGGACCTAATGAAACTTAAAAGCTTCTGCACAGCAAAGGAAACCATAAACTAGATGAAAAGACACCCCTCAGAACTGGAGAAAATATTTGCAAATGAATCGACAAAGGATTAATCTCCAAAATATATAAACAGCTCATGCAGCTCAGTATTAAAAAAACAACCCAATCCAAAAATGGGCAGAAGACCTTAAATAGACATTTCTCTAAAGAAGACATACAGATGGCCAAGAAGCACATGAAAAGCTGCTCAACATCACTAATTATTAGAGAATGAAAATCAAAACTACAATGAGGTATCACCTCACACCTGTTAGAATGGGCATTATCAGAAAATCTACAAACAACAAATGCTGGAGAAGGTGCGGAGAAAAGGGAACCCTCTTGCACTGTTGGTGGGAATGTAAATTGATACAGCCACTATGGAGAACAGTACGGAGGTTCCTTTAAAAAGTAAAAATAGAATTACCATATGACCCAGCAATCCCACTACTGGGCATATACCCAGAGAAAACCATAATTCAAAAAGACACATCCACCCCAATGTTCACTGCAGCACTACTTACAATAGCCAGGTCATGGGAGCACCCTAAATGCCCATCGACAGATGAATGGATAAAGAAGATGTGGTACATATACAACGGAATATTACTCAGCCATAAAAAGGAACGAAATTGGGTCATTTGTAGAGACATGGATGGATCTAGAGACTGTCATACAGAGTGAAGTAAGTCAGAAAGAGAAAAACAAAAATCATATATTAACGCATGTATGTGGAACCTAGAAAAATGGTACAGATGAACCAGTTTGCAGGGCAGAAATTGAGACACAGATGTAGAGAACAAATGTATGGACACCAGGAGGGGAAAGTGGCGGGGGGTGTGGGTGGTGGTGTGATGATTTGGGAGATTGGGATTGACATGTATACACTGATGTGTATAAAATGGATGACTAATAAGAATAAAAAAGAATGAAGGCAATAAAAAGAAAATCACTAAATATTTCTTGAGACCTAAGATATGTTAAAATAAAACTATCCTTATACTAGGATAGTTATAATAAAAAAGACAAATAACAACAAATGTTGCTGAGGATATGGGGAATCTGGAACTCTCATAGCCAATTGGTGGGAATATAAAATGGTACAGCCACTTTGGAAAACAGTCTAGCAGTTCCTCAAAAGATTAAATGTAGAGTTACCATATGACCCATCAATTCTACTCCTAGGTATATACCCAAGAGAACTGAAAACAAGTGTCTACACAAAAACATATACATGAAGCTCTATTCATAATAGTTGAAATATGGAAACAATCCAAACATCAATTAATGAATGGATAAATAAAATGTGGTATATCCATATAATGAAATATTTAGCCATAAAAAGGAATAAAGTACATGCTACAACATGGATGAACCCTCAAAGCATTATGCTAAGTGAAAGCAGCCAGCCACAAAAAGCCATATATTGTATTACTCCACTTATATGAAATGTTCACAACAGGTAAATCCAAAGATAGAAACTAGATAAACAGTTGCTAGGGGCTGGGGCAGAAGGGAAGAGTGAGGACTACTAACTGCTAATAGGTATGAGGATTCTTTCTAGGGTAATGAAAATGTTCTGGAATTACATAGCGGTGATGGCTGTACAACCTTGTAAATATACTAGAAACCACTGAATTGTATGCCTTAAAATGGTAAATATTACGGTATGTGAATTATTATGACTCAGAAAATAAAAAGATAAATAAGAGTATCAAATGCAGTGACCTGAAAATGCACACACCTTGGAGTTGGAGGTAAGCTTGAGTTTTGACTTTTCCACTTACTATGTGACTGGACTCCATAGCCTGTTTCCTCTTCTGTAATGCTTAGAGAATACCTTGCTGTGAGGGTCAACTAATAAGAGGCCTACTTTATTACCTTGCATTAGGAGACAATATAGGGTTGGTAGAAATTATTACTATTAGGTAAAACAAGATGAGAAGACAGAGAAAAGATCTTCATTGCGTTTCCTGAGTATTCAAATCTGTTCACCAATGACCCTCAAGGGCATCCATACCTTCTTTCAGCAAGTGTTACTGAGTGCCTGCAATGAGCCAGGCGCTATTCTAAACACTTGGGATAGAAATTAACCAGCCAAAAATTCCTGGCTCCAGGGAGCTTATATTTTAATGAGAGGAAAAGATAATAAACGTAATAAATAAATCAATTATGGAGGGAGAGTGACAGAAAGAAGGACAGGGAGAGTGGGGATATAAGATACAATTTAAAATATGGGGATCAAGGCAGGCCTCACTGAAAAGGTACCACTTGAGGAAAGTCTTGAAAAAGGCAGCACAGGAGCAATGTGGCTAACTCAAGGCAACATTCCAAGCAGAGGGAACACCAAGTCAAAGACCCTAGGGCAGATGCACACTAAAATGATCTTGGAAGACCAAGAGAGCCAGTGTGGCTGGCATGGAGGTAATGAAGAATGATTCTGTGGTAGGTGCAAAAGCCAGATTTCAAGGATAACAGAACAAGTTAGAAATAAAACTGCTCTTTCAAGAATTTGGTCTGCTACTAAGAAGAAAAGTTAAGGGCCTACTAAAGAAAATTCTTTTGTTTTTTGTTTTTATTTTTTGTAGGATTAGCAGTATAATGGAAGAGAGTATGATCATGAACTTAAAATCAGACAGAAACTGTAGCTTCACCACTACACAGGTCAGTTTCCACAGCTGTACAACAAATAATACAGGTAATCCTTACTTTGCACAGTAGTGCTGGTCTGTAAAAATGATCACACAAACTGAAACAATGCAATGTGATCTTAATCATCAATGGGAAAAATTACAATTGTCTTGTGACCTTTAAAATTTTTTGTCAACAGGTTAAAAGCTCCTTACTATTGATTATAAATATACAGGGAAATTAAAAAAAAATAGTACAACTAATATTTATTTAATACGTAACTTAAAACATTATGATAATAACACTGAGAATGAAAATGTTTTATTTCCTTGTAAGAAAACTACTCAAAAGTAGTTTCTGAACAATGCTTACCTTTTTCAACATGATACAGAGTACCTTTTTTATCCCTTCACAATTATCCTATTTTTTTCTAAGTCTGGATCAGTTTCCAACATTTCCTTTGCACTTTCAATGTTATGAACTATCTCCAAGAGTTCCTTTAATGTGAAGGTTTTGATGACATCACTTTCTCTTGGACATCATTATTCTTTCCATCACAACTACTTTTCTCATTCATGTCAGTAAGTTTGCCTTCACTAAGTTCCTCTGACTGCATATCTAAAGTCTCTTAAACAGCAGCAGTGTCAACATTTCCAGTCAGCTATTTCTTCTGTAACTTGGATTTATCACTTTTTCTTTCTTTGCTGTACTTTCATCTTTGTTAGCAAATTCCCTCTTTCAATGATCTCTTCTTATAAAATGGCTCACGTGGGTTTATCACTGAGAGACAAGGAGGCAACACAACTACACACTTTGCATGAACTGAATAGTTGCAGTGAGCAATCAATCACTAACAGACCTTGAAAGAAGAGACATGATTGGTCAGTGATCGTGATGCAGACCTGTTATTTATGTAGTGATTTGTACACTTCAGAGCTAGCAGTAAAGTCTGTACTGTATACAATCACTCAGTTAATATACTAAAATATGAACCATGTTATTGGGGAACTGGTATTATGAAACTGTAGTAACAAATTTGTGCATACTGGAACAGTGCAAAGTAAGGACTGCCTCTATGTACCTCCCAGGTTTACTGTGGATATGAAACCCAATGTTCAGGAGAGAGGTTAGAATAGTGCCTACATTCCCATACTATCTTTTATCACTATGGGAATTAGTTACAGACAGATTGAGGGGGTAAAGGAGGCAAAAAGACACCAAAGACACATAACTAAAGAATGAAAATTCTAGATCACAGACAGGAACACACATAATCAGGACCACAGGAGGAAGTGAGAGCCATGGAGTTCTTGTACCCTCAGATGAGAAGTGAAAGCAGAGGTAGCAAGATGCTTCCAGGCAGTATGAAGTTTAGCATAGCTAGAGAATCTATGTTCTCAGAGGCAGTAAATGAAGCTCTCCTAAAAACTGAACAGGATGGTAATGGAAATGAAGGTTTGAGGAGGGTGGAAGAAACTCTGAAGCAGCTGCTACAGGAAATGGAAAAGTGAATTAACCTGAGGTGAACGAAAGAACTGTGGGAAGAACTAAAGGCCCAGAGTAAGCCAAACAGGATGAACTTACCGTACATTCTTAAAGCTATAGCCCATCTAAATGAATCAAACCTCTTCGATAATTAGCTTACATTCAAATGCACAAGCATAAAGTCTTACAAGTTTAAATTTAATTACTTAACCTCACTGTAATAATCCCCCAATTTATCCCCAACTCTAATCTCTCTTTATACCATAACCCCCTCCTACCAAATTCTCACTCCCTCCCAAGTTCCTCTTAAACAGTTTCATGCCTCTACAGCTAGCATGGTATCATTCTAAGTTAGTATCAGGTCAAACGATAAGTGGAACTGAAAGGAAGAAGCACAGTAAATTACATATATTTACATCCACCCTCATCTCTTCTAGCTCACAACCATAATGGCAAACCCTTAACTTCATGGCTAACATATGGTATTAGTAATGAAAAATACATCAGAAAACATACTGTGTGATGGAGTAAAACATACAATTTTAACATACAATTTTTTCCACTCAACTATGAATAGTAAATAAGCCATTAGCTTTTTTAAAAATAAATTTATTTATTTTAGTTTATTTATTTTATTTTTGGCTGCATTGGGTCTTCGTTGCTGCACACGGGCTTTTCTCCGGCTGCAGCGAGCAGGGGCTACTCTTCGTTGTGGTGTGCAGGCTTCTCATTGTGGTGGCTTCTCTTGTTGGGAGCACAGGCTCTAGGCGTGCGGGCTTCAGTAGTTGTGGCACACGGGCTCAGCAGTTGTGGCTTGCGGGCTCTAGAGTGCAGGCTCAGTAGTTGTGGCGCATGTGCTTAGCTGCTCCGCGGCATGTGGGATCTTTCCGGACCAGGGCTCAAACCCGTGTCTCCTGCACTGGCAGTCGGATTCTTAACCACTGCACCACCAGGGAAGCCCCAATCCATTAACTTTTAAAAAAAAGGGGGGTGGACCTCAAATTTCTGCTAAATGGTCATCTCTATAAAAGGAACATGATATTTTAAGACTGACTTGAGATGTTTAATAAGGTAATCAATCAACCTTTAAAAACGATAAATGTAACTATCAGTTAGTTTACAGTGCATACTTGTAAGAGTTATCAAAAGTACTCTTTCTGTACACAAAAAAAGGCAAACTAGGAAAACTGAGGCAGACAGGCAGTCTGTCCAAGGTCACATGATCAGCAGTAAAGGCTGAGAATATAACTGTGTCTTCTGGAACCCACTACTACTGTTCCATCAGCCATGAAATCAGATCTGTCAACATGTCCATCCCCTGGCATTTTCCCCTAACTAAGCTGGGGATAAAAGTTAAGCTCTTCTGGAGTTCAAAACAAGGACAAATCGCAACTGTAAGTAAAATAAACCAAAAAACACCGTTCTACATTAGAAGAGGACAAGATAAAGGCCCTTCTGAAGCATCAAATACCTTGAGTAAATTCCCTTCAAAGCAATCCAACTTTTTATAAAGTTACGGGTAAAGGACAGGTTTGAAAAGTGTGTGTGGGTGTGTGTGTATGAGAGACACACATACACACACAAAGTAAAAAAAGAGAGAGGATTGTTTTTTCTTTTTTAACTTGAGCCTAGGAAACATGAGATATATTCTATTATGCCACTTCTTTAAAACAAAGGATGTTGCTAGGTAATATTAATGAATATATACTCTTCTCCCAGAACAATGTCTGGAGTAGATCAAACAAGGTATTGGAACTGGTCTGAATCCCAGCTTTGCTATTTGATGGCTGTGTGACTTCGGGTTGCTTCAGCTCTAAGTCTGTTTTCTCTTCTGTAAAATGAGAATACCATCCCCCCCACCCCACTGGGCTGTTTTGAAAATTAAATGAGGTAATAAATACGAAGCTCACAAATACTTCTGTGCCCCTTCCACTTTCTCATCTACTTTCTCCAATTCTTAAACCTATTCAGAACATTGTCATTGCTCACACACCCATCATTTCTTATATTTTCAGAAATAAGGTCATACTAGCAAGTTTCTCAAAGGATGAAGGAAAAATTGGCTTTTAATTTGTAGTGATGAAGTAGTAAAGGAGGCACCTCCTTCACTCCCATCTCCATAGTGCAGAAAGTGGTAAAAACCGGTCCTTTTGTGATAATAGCTACAAACAAAGCTTGACTTAGTTCCCCCCTTGCTGGGCTTTAGTTTTTCCAGCTGGTTTTTAAAATTAAAAGAGAGAGAAAGAGAGAGAGAAATTATGCCAATCTGAGGTTCCTTCAAGTTTTTAAAAACTGGTCATCTCCCTCATATATCCTATTTACAACTTCCCATCCCCAAAAGCCCATGCCATACTCTAAAAATGGCTCCTAATCACAATGCCATAGCAGAGGGCACCAAGTCCTCAGAAATTCAGCTATAGAAACATCTCTATAAGCCTTCATAAGTTCTCCAAGGAGACTCAAAATATAGAGCAAAGTTATATTTTCCCTAAAAACAATACTAAGGATATTTCTAATATGCTCCTTGGCCAGAACTTTTTCTATCTTTAGGTCCAGAAAAAGACAAGAACTCGGCCAGCCCAGCAGAGGAACATGGTTTATCTTCTGTAACTTATATAATCTACCAGCTCCAGGTGTCTTTATTAATGAGAAAAAAAACCTTTTTTTTAAATTTCCACCTTAAATAGCAGATATACAATAATCTGTACTGCACAATGAGAATGGAAATCACAAAGTATTTATGTCATGGGGGAGACTACACCAACATACACGAAAATATTAACAGAGGTGGTATAGCATAAGGTTGTATAGCCCGATGGGTGATTATTTTCTGCTCTTTGTGTGGGTTTTCTTTTTTAACTGTCTATAATGAATATCTTTTTAAAGAAAAAAGTCTTCAAATAATTTTAAAATGTAAAATATCCTTAATCCATGTCTGTGATACATAAAACTGAGGTTTTCCTAGAAACGAGTAACTTAAAGCACTCCAAGAAAGTCTATATGCAAATTTTCTTTTTTCAAAGGTATAAAAAAATCCCATGGCTACTAGTGTCACTGCAAAAAGGAAAAAGGAAAATTAGCATACATTATGAAATAAAAGCTTTGTAAAATCAGCTATCTTGAGAAGCTTATCCAAAATATGGGAAAGCCAACCGGTAAAATAAGGGGCCCATCTGCACACCCAATCTTATTGTCATTATTTTTTTGTTTAGTTGCTGCAGGAGAAGCTCAACTATTATACAGACCCTAACTAGACACTTCTTAAATAGAACATTTTATAAGACCATATTGTTTGTTATCAACTGCCAGATCCAAAAGAAAAGATATTTTAAGACATCCACCTGAATATGCTTTTGAGGACCAGCAAACACAGCCCTGTGTTAAAATGACAGAAGCTTCCAGGAGAAGAGTTAAAAGAGTCATCATCTTAAACATGTTCCAATTATTTATTCATTTCATGATCAATTTCATGTCCATATGTGTAATTCTGATTCCCCCTCTCCCACTAATTTCCTGGATAACCTTGGTCAAGTCACTTTGATCTCTTTATCTCAAAATGATTTTAACTGTCTAAAATTTTTCATTTTCTCAGATATCTCATACTATCCTTGTTAACAATGGCAGGCTTCAGTCTTTAAAATAAAAACTGTCCTATTTACCACACTCCTTTTAAGTTTTTGAAAAGTGAATAAAACTCTGGTCATAAATATATTAAAGAGAGGTCTTTAGTTTTCTGGTTCAAAATAACCTTCTTAAATCATATTACTCTATAGAGGATATTATTCAGCCATTAAAAATTATGTTGTAGGAAAGTACTTAATGATAGTGAAAGATGTTCAGGACCCATTAAGTGAAAAAAATAAATGAGCAAAACATAGTGCTACCCATGTGAGTATATTCATAAAAAACAAACTGGAGGGGTCAAGACCAAAATGTTAACCATTGATTTCATCTCTGGGTAACAAAATTATAGCTGATTTTTACTTCTCTTTTGCTCTTGCTATCAAAAACATGTTCACTGCAGAAAATTAACTTTTGTTAAAGGAATGTTTTCAGTTCTACCCAGAGTAGCCAGACGAAGAAGAAGGAAAAAAAAAAAAAAAAAGAGCAAGCAACCAACATCACAGGTAAGTCTTTTATAAACCACCCTGTACTTAACAGCTGGGCATCTTTTTACACAGTAGAAAGCCAAAAAGAAATCCAGCCCTGAATTTGAATACAGGATTCCTAATTCTTGAAAGTTACCTTTTTATTGCTTTAGCTCCACTGATAAACCTACTTTATATCAATTTCTCTTAAACATATCTGATTAAAAGATCTCACCAAAAAGTGATATACCTGTTCTTACTTCTTTGTTATCATTCCACCAACTTTCTTTTTACAAAATAATAAATTGACAGGACCAAGTCTTCATAAAGTTATTTGCCAACTTCAAGATAATCAAGGATTAACATGCATTTCCCAACCTGTCCCAATCCCTTCCCTCCAACACCCAAAATTTTTTAATTCATTTTCCATGATCTAGTAACAAAATAAGACATCTTCCACACTTGTGGATGAAGACAAACTGGCAATATAGTTGCAAAGAATAACAGATTTTATAACATAGTCCTTATGGGAAGGAACCAAATGGTGGAATATATCTGGTGTAACTCACTCACCCTGTGACATACAGATGAATATGAACAAAACACTTCATGCTCTCCACCTTCACCTTTCCATTCATCAATGGGTGATATTTCGCAAAAACCACAGACCCCTAGATGACACCTCCATAACTATAGAAAAACTGACAATGATTCAAAGAATTCCTGACAGATGCTTTAAGAGAACTTCCCTGGGGTGCCATTTTTAATCCACAAAACTGTTTAGTTTTTGAAAATCAACCCAGAAAAAAAAACATTTAATATGTTATTTAAGTACTGTCGGCCCATCTGAATCAGTTCAGGGAGCACCCAGAAAAACTCTCAATCTACACCCTTCCCCACCCACTCTGGGTAAGAAAAGGAGTTTTGAAATTTCTACTTTTTCTAGTAGATAGAATGGATCTTTTTAAAAAATTAAAAGAGTACCACACATATTCATGTTCTCATCTTCCTTACTAATTCAAGTGTGCCCTGCTGCTATTCAAAAACACTCCAAAGAGAGGCACTTACTTCCTGATTACACATTCAAATAAATGCATAACATGCATTTCAACTTGGAGTCACTTTCTTAAAAAATTAACTAGTAGCAACCACGTTTCTACATCATGGTTGAAGTCATGCCAAAGTCAAAAATTCAATACCCAAGATAACTTCCTTAGCTACACTGTACAAATATATTAAGGCAGAAATATTACCCACTGTATCTTAAAAGTATTATTATCCTGGTCAGTGTCATTATTTTTGTGAGTTTAACAAGATAGACTTTTAAAAAAAAAAAAAGCAATTTCAAAATGACAGGAAACATTAGAATTTAATAACTTCATTCTCCTTTCCTCACTTCCAAACTGGCTACACCAGAACCCAAGTATTTGCAAAGCATATGCTCACACAACGGTAGTGATCCAGAAGCAGACAGCATCCCTGACACATCCCAAGTCAAAGAAAGTGTAGCCTCCAGCCTACAGACTTACAGTTTAAGTCAGACAGACAACTTTAAGACATAAAACACCCAGATGCCAACCAGTTAATGACTTTCTGGAATTTATATTTTGCTTTTCCTGCTCAAGTTAAATGAAGAACAACAGAAAACAGATTAAATAGTGAGAGCGGAGGAAGAGGGGTCAATAATGAACAAGTTTTAAATTAATCACAGTCCTCAGGAACATACGAAGGGTAGGAATTGGAGTGGGAGCACTTCTAACAACAGATACAGCCATCACGGGATCACACGAAAAGAGATATCCACAAAAATAAGCAGCGAAAACAGGACGAAAAATCTACCAAAATAGCAAGGGGAAAAGGCAGGATAACAAATGACAAGCCAGAACTTAAAGCAAGAGTATGAGAAAAATCAGCTGATTTCTTGTTAGATTTAATGAAGAAAGTGATTACACTAATCTGAAAACCTAATTAACTTAAATTTAATCGTTTTCAAAACGTTTCTCTGCTATTGCTCTTCCATAGCATAATTAACATTTTTTGAAATCCATACTCAATATTCCAGGGTAGGAATACTTGTCATTTTTTTCCTGTGAAAAATTAAAGATCCCATATATAAGATCAAGCTCATGATTTCAACATGAATAAAACCACACTAACAAGACCAGACAAATTAAAATGCAGTCTCACACACCCACACAAAGCTCCTCAAAGCTATGTTTCAAGTCTTCACATCATGAACTTAGCAAGCCCAGATTTCGCTCTGTCTCCTGTCTACCTCTCAAATCCTACTCGAAACACTCACTGACAGCTGCTTTGTCCTGATTACATCTGCCTTCTAACATCTATCTTGCAGGCTGACTATATTAGATGTGGGTATACCAGTCTGAAGCTGTCAACATCTGCACTGGACAGGAGACCAATTTTCACCTCCTTCAATCTGACTCTAGTTAGTTGCCAGGGAGAAAATTATGCCTCAAGAGCCTGATAGCTTGTGCTCAATATTCTTTTGTCAGGGATAAAATACATCATTATTTTCCTTAAAACTGCCTTGCCAAGATCTACAATGAAAAAAAAAAAATATATATATATATATATACACACACACACACACAAACATATATCCACACCACAAAAATATGTACACACACACACACATATATATATGCATGCACACACACCTCTCCATATGTATATACTATTTTCTCCCTGTATACAAATCATTCAAACTATAACAAGGAAGAAGGCCTCTACGTCCTCAATTTCACTGCACAATTACTGAGATAAATAAAAGAATGTCTCTTAATATCAATTTACAAGCCTCACTGACTATTCCTTCTTTATAACAATGTCCTTAAAAGACCATCAGTTTTATCTATGTAATTCTGTACTTTCAAGATTTAAAAAAAGCTGAGAAGATATTTGTGCAACAAGTCCATTAATGAATATGGTCACCAACGAACTGTAACTGCTAAGATCACACAGATCTTAGCAAACTCAATAGTTTTAACTCTATTGTTTTAGAACACCAATATATACTGCTTTTCTTGCTCTAAAAGTTACAAGACACTTTCTACAGAAAAGATGGTTCTTAGAACAACTGAAACTTAGTACTGAACAACAATGATTGCTCTCAATAAGCTGAAGTCCTACTTCTACTCAAGAACAATGGGCTTGCATTATAATCAAAGTTTACCTGAAATGGAATACTGTAATGATCCCAAAGCCAGAACTTGAAATGAAAAGCCTCCAAAGAAATTTTAAGACAAATACTGCCTGACATAAACAGACATGAAAGGTGGGAAACTATAAGCCAAACGTTAAAATGTTTGCTTTCTATTTACTTGTCAAGGATACTTAGTAAAAGGATTTACTCTATTTTTACCTTTTATCGATTTGGGGAGATGGGGTATGTAGATATTACTATTAACTGTTTTTCCAATATTGGAGAGGAGGCCGCAGTGAATTATCCAGATGTTTTCATGTTGTCCACCATGTGAATAACAGCACATACATGAGAGATGACTGGGTGTGGTTAGTAGTATGGCAGTCATGGAACAAAAATCAAACCACATGGTCTGGGAGGCAGAAAAAGTCACTGGATTTAGCTGCAATCTTTGTTCTTTTCAACTGAACTCAACCACCTTTTCCAGGACTACCATAAATCAGGTCCCACCATTAAAATCATTACAGACACACACAATCACGTCTTGATTCTCCAACTCCAAGTTAATACTACCTCTGCATGCCAATAGATTAGTGATGAGAAACCTAAAAGATTAGCACCTCTGGTCCAATAAGCCATGTCACAATTTTTGAAAACCTGGCATAATTCCAATCAATAAGAAAAATAACAGGGATTCAACAAATCAACAAAGGAGCACTAATGTTTATAGATACTTATCACTGCCCTAGGGGCTCTCACAAGCATCATCATGTTTAAGGTACAGTCATAAACAAACACAAAAAAATGGTCAACATCAATTACTCCAAATAATGCAAATTTTAAAAAAATAAAGTAGCATTTTACACCTCTAAAGATAGTAAAAGGGCTTCCCTGGTGGTGCAGTGGCTGGGAGTCTGCCTGTCAATGCAGGGGGGACAGGTTCGAGCTCTGGTCCGGGAGGATCCCACATGCCGCAGAGCAACTGGGCCCGTGTGCCACAACTGCTGAGCCTGTGCTCTGGAGTCCGCGAGCCGCAACTGCTGAAGCCCACGCGCCTGGAGCCTGTGCTCCACAACGGGAGAGGCCACCACAATGGGAAGCCCGCGCACCGCACTGAAGAGTGGCCCCCGTGAAGCAAAGGGGATACGATGCAGCCAAAAATAAATAAATAGATTTAAAAAAAAAAAAAGATAGTAAAAAATTTTAATGGACTATCCCATTACTTGTCAAGAAGGATAATTTGCTTCCATTGAACATCGTATTATTATATCCCTTGTTCCCTAGGAGAATGCTCCACCATTCCTTGTGTCCTGGGGTGAACATGTGATCCACACTGGCTAATCAATCTCCTCTGGAGATAGAAACTGGTTTAGAGCCAAGCGTGACCAAAGCAAAGCTAATCAGTCCCCTCCGTGACTAAGATATAAACACTAAGAAAGAAAAGTTTTATCTGCTGGGATGACAAACTAGGATGACCACCTCAAACTAGAGGTGGGCATCTTGTCCAATATGTATATATGAAAACAGAGGTAAACAAATACATGGAGGCAAGTGATGAAGGAAGCTTCACATCCCTTCAGTCAAGTCACACTGGCCATGCCTGAACTCAGGATCTACTCCTGGAACTCCCAATTACTAAGACCCGTTAACTCCCTTTTTGCTTAAACAAGTTTGAGTTGAATTTCTGTAACCTGTAATAGGTGAGGTTACATGAACACTAAGCAAACTAGATAGACAGACAGATAGATAGATAGATATAGCCCTACTGGAGAACTATTTAGGACTACATTTTTAAAGTCCTAAAATCTATGTCCTTGAGGAAACTTTCTGAATGGTAGTTACATGAGTATACATATATGTAAAACTTCTTCAATCTGTACACCAATTTGTGTACTTTGCTGTATATAATATAAATTATACTCTAATTTTTTTAATAAAGATCTGTGCCCCTATATTCCTACTCCGGGAAATACATCTTAAAGATATAATTTTTTGAAAAGGGGAAAACATTATATATACAGGGTATTCACTCACTACAGCATTATTTATATCAAAAACATAAAAATAACCTCTAAGCCTAATAATAGGGAAATGATGTAATAGAAAGTACATAGTTTGGTTTTTTTAAACAAATTTATTCATTTATTTTTGGCTGCATTGGCTCTTTGTTGCTGCGCCCAGGCTTTCTCTAGTTGTGGTGAGCAAGGGCTACTCTTTGTTGCAGTGCGCAGGCTTCTCATTGCGATGGCTTCTCTTGTTGCGGAGCATGGGCTCTAAGCACGCGGGCTTCAGTAGTTATGGCACACGGGCTCAGTAGTAGTGGCTCGCGGGCTTAGCTGCTCCACAGCATGGGGGATCTTCCCGGACCAGGGATCAAACCCATGTCCCCTTCACTGGCAGGCAGATTCTTAACCACTGCACCACCAGGAAGTCCCAGAAAGTACATAGTTTTAAAGATAATAAATTCCAAGGTTATACTAAATCATAAAAAAATGCCTGTAATTAGTGTTAAATTTTTTTAAAGAAAATAGTAAAATGATACCAAAGCTAGAAATAAAACTAGGGTGAAATGCATATGCGTGTAGCCAAGGACTTGAAAAGAAACACAAAACTAAATAAATATAAAATACTATTTATAATAATTCAAAAAATAAAATAATGTAAACTAATAAAACATATAGAGGATATATATATTATATATATATACATGGTGCTATGCACTAATGAAAGAAATAAAAAAGATTTAAATTGATGGAAACATATTTTGTTCATAGAAGACTCAATATAGTAAAAATATCAACTCTCCCCAAATTGATTACAAGTTTAATGTAATTCCTACCGAAATTGCAGCTTTTTTGTAGGCATAGACAAGATTATCTAAAATTTATATGGAAAAGCAATAAAAACTAGAATAGCTAAAACAATTTAGAAAAAGAATAAAGGGGGAAGAATCACTCTACCCACTTCTAAGACTCATAGCTACAGCAATAAAGACTGTGTGAGCACTGGCAGAGGGACAGACACATAGATAATACAACAAAACAGAGAACCCAGAAATAATCTCACACAAGTACAGGTGACTGATTTTTAACAGGGTGCAAAAGCAATTCAATGAAGGAAAGACAGTCTTTTCAACAAATGATACTGGAACAGCTGGATGTTCGCAAGGGAAAAAAAGAACTGAACCTAAACCTCACATTTTACACAAAAACTAACCCAAAATGAGTCTGAGAGTTAAACGTAAAACATAAAACTTCATGAGCTAACATAAAGCTTGTTAAAGAATTCTTAGGAAAAAAAATAAAAAAAGAATTCTTAGACGTGACACCAAAAGCACAATCCATGGGGTTCCCTGGTGGCGCAGTGGTTAAGAATCTGCCTGCCAATGCAGGGGACACGGGTTCGAGCCCTGGCCCAGGAAGATCCCAAATGCCATGGAGCAACTAAGCCTGTGTGCCACAACTACTGAGCCCATGAGCCACAACTACTGAAGCCCATGCACCTAGAGCCTGTGCTCCACAACAAGAGAAGCCACCGCAATGTGAAGTCTGAGCACTGCAACAAAGAGTAGCCCTGCTCGCCACGACTAGAGAAAGCCCACACGCAGCAACAAAGACCGAATGCAGCCAAAAATAATTTTTTTAAAAAAAAAGCACGATCCATAAATGGGGGAGGATATCAACAAATTGAACTTCATCAAAATTAAAAACTTACTATACAAAATACCTGTTAAGAGGATGAAAAGACAAGCTACATCCACACCATGGAGTACTCACAGACAAACTACTGACAGACACACCAACTTGGATGGCTCTCAAGGACAACATGTTGAGTGGAAAAAAAAAAAAAAAGCCAATTTCAAAAGGTCATATACTCATATACAGTATATTATACTGTATGATTCCACTTATACAATATTCTGGGAATGACAGAATTAGAGATGGAGACAGATTAGTTGCCAAGGGTTAGGGATGGTGGGGAATATAAGCAACATGGGTATGACTATAACGGGTAGCATGAGGGAAAGCTTTGTGGTGATGGAATAGTTCTGTATCTTGATTGCAGAGATGGTTACACAAATCTTCACAGGTGATAAAACCACAGAATTACTGTGCCAACGTCAGTTTCCTGATGTTGATACTGTACTATAGTTCCATAAAATGTAACCATTAGGGGAAACTGGGTAAAGGTATACTGGACTGCTCTGTATTATCTTTGCAAATCCCTATGAATCAAAATAAAAAGTTAAAAAAAATAATAATCTGTTAGTTGACTTTTTATTAGTGTAAATAAACACTGAAGCAAATAATGTAATGGAATTTTTTTCAACTTGATGGAAAACTGCACACCAGAATCTTAGAATGGCTCTAAACTGAGGAGAGTATGCTAATTTTAGGTAATTCACCTGGAGTTTTTAGTAGCACACACTGCCTCAATATATACCCTAAGTGATTCAAGTCTGAGGAAAATATTATAATTTTTCACATACCAGGTCCCTTAGTTTTATCTATGAAGAAAATTAGCCATTTACCACAGGCCAAGGGGGCAGTAAACCTGCTTGACAACTGGTCAACTCTCCCTTTCCACAGTCTGTTGCAGCAGTCCTGTCCTTAACAGCACCATCTCACTGCCCACCACCTTGATGGTTTCCTGACTGTTGGTCTGGCCTCCAGGCTCTCCCCCAACCACTTTAACGCTTCCTGTACACACCTGAGAAACTAATCTCTCCCAAACACCACTTTTCTTCATATTCTGTGTTACCCAGATGGCAGAAATTCTTAAAACAGGAACAAAGTTAAGGAGACATATTTCAGTTTAATTTAAGAAGAAAAAAGCTTTAAAAATAAACACAAGGCTGGAAAAAGCTGCTTCCAGAGGTAGCAAGTCCTGAGTCACTATATATATTTAAATATATGGGAACCTGAACCTGGGAGACCTGTTCCAGCCACAGAACCCTCTAATCCTGTATCATTTCCCGGATTGTGCTCCCTTCTTCACCTAGCATTCCAAGCCACCCTCTAAAATCTAGCTTCCAAGCTCTTTCTTATCCAACCTCTCCTCCCAGCACTCCTCTCCAGTCAGAACCCTCACTGTTCCTCACCCACATCTTGCTCTGTCTGCTGGTTTTCTTACCTGAATGACTTCTTCCCCTCCCTTCTTTCACCTTTCAAGATCCACTACTGCACCTTCAGGAAGCCTTTCTAATCCCATGCTTAACCTCCTAGTCCACTCCATTCTTGGCATGACACTCATGCTATTATTAATTTACATTTCCATATGTCCTGATTATAAGCTCCAAGATGAAACAGGAAAAACAGCCTCCTGTCTGTCTGCCTTTTTTCTTTTTGGCCGCGCCGCTCTGCATGCAGAATCTTAGTTCCCTGACCAGGGACTGAAACTAGGCCCCCTACAGCAGGGGTCCCCAACCCCCAGGCCACGGACCAGTGCAGCAGACTGTCAGTAACCGGGCCGCACAGCAGGAGGTGCGGGCAAGGGAGCGAAGCTTCATCTGCCTGCTCCCCGTCGCTCGCATCACCACCTGAACCATCCCCGCCCCCATCCGTGGAAAAATTGTCCTCCACAAAATGGGTCCCTGGTGCCAAAAAGGTTGGGGACCGCTGCAGTGGAAGCACTGAGTCCTAACCACTGGACTGTCAGGGAATTCCTGAAGACGGTCTCTCTGCATCAGAGACCACACATGGTCACCCAGCCCCTTCCCCACTCTGGTGTCTCTAAACACAAGCTTCTTCCCAGGAAATACACTGTTGCGCAGTACACCAATCATTGGACCCTTTACCGAACAGAGTATCATTAGAAGCCGTGCGGGAATACATAAAGGTGCACCTCAGATTCTTGGGGCCTTCTCCTCCCTCCTCCACCCAGAAATGCCCAAGAGCTGTAGGGAAGAAGTCACTGATGCAGCAGCAAGTCTCTGTTCTTGGCCTTTGAGATCTAACTGTGAATTGTAACTAATGGATTAAAAAACCCTGTTCTAGTAGAAACTATTCCTCATCAGTCAACCTCCAATTTACCATCACTGGTCCTCCTTTTTTAACGTCTCCCCCTTTTCAAACAAGTTTCATTTAGGCTTTCCCATCTCTGTCCCTTGGATGTCCCCTAATCAGTTAAGGGCCCTCTTTTTCTCATCAGAGCCCTATTCAAGGACTCACAAATACTCTCTTCCAGGTATCGTTAAAATACATCAATATATGGGCTTCCCTGGTGGCGCAGTGGTTAAGAATCCGCCTGTCAATGCAGGGGACGTGTGTTCGAGCCCTGGTCCGGGAAGATCCCACATGCCACGGAGCAACTAAGCCCGCGAGCCACAACTACGGAGCCCACGTGCCACAACTACTGAACCCCGTGTGCCTAGAGCCCGTGCTCCGCAACAACAGAAGCCACTGCAATGAGAAGCACACGCACCACAACGAAGAGTAGCCCCCGCTCACCACAACTAGAGAAAGCCGCGCACAGTAACGAAGACCCAACACGACCAAAAATACATAAATTAAATAATTTTTTTTTTTTTTTTTGCAGTACGCGGGCCTCTCACTGTTGTGGCCTCTCCCGTTGCGGAGCACAGGCTCCAGACGCGCAGGCTCAGCGGCCATGGCTCACGGGCCCAGCCGCTCCGCGGCATGTGGGATCCTCCCGGACCGAGGCACAAACTCGTGTCCCCTGCATCGGCAGGCGGACTCTCAACCACTGCGCCACCAGGGAAGCCCTAAATAAATTTTTTTTTAAAATCAATATATGTATAAGGAATGAATGCTAATGGGTATGAGATTTCTTTTGGGGGTGATGAAAATGTTCTGTAATTAAATAATGGTGACAGCGGCACAATTCTGTGAATATACTAAAAACCACTGAATCATATACATTTTAAAAGGGTGAATTTTATGTTAAGTGAATTATATCTCAATTTCTTTTTTTTTAAGGTAAGATTCTCCACTAGTATCCCTGCATTTACATTTGGCAGCGGGGAGGAAACTCACCTTAAATTTTGGAAAGAGCCTTTTCTCACATAATTCTTGGAGAACATAGTCAATTACCTTCCTCAAACATTTAAGTGCCTATCATAGAACAGGCACCATGATAGCTGCCACAGAGAACAGTCACCAGACCAGCACAGAACCTACCCTGCTGGAGCCTAGAAAGGGGAAGACAACCAAATATTTAATTGTCACTGTGCTAAGAGCTAGGAAGAAAAAAGTATAAAGTAAGAATGACCTAATCAGGGAGGGGAACATGGGGGGTGGGCAGGATCCCAAAAAAGCACATCTCTATGAGGCACATGTATGCCTCAGCCCATATAAGGTAGTTAACAACTAGTTTGGGCTGACTAGCAGTACAATGAAATCCCTAGATCACAGGGGTTTGGAGGCCATGCAATTGATAATTGGCTCCCACCCACCACAGGAGACTCACCTGATCTTGAGGTAAAGTGACCCTGCATTTATGTATGTGAATGTTTTACCCACTGACAGTGTTACGATAACATTTTAGTGTACTCACAAATGTTTGTGTTTATTATTCATGTAATCAGGGGCAAATACAAAAAGAAAATTAAGTTATGCTGAAAAACTGCATGCATTCAAGTCTCTGGTTATTAATTATGACTGCACAGAAAGCACAGGACTTGTACAAACTCAAAAGATATAGAAGGTCCAATTTTTGGCTCAAAAGCATTATAAGTACCTAAATCGATTATTTATTTGAAAACAGTAAGCTCATATCTTTAATCCTAGATCAGAGGTCAGCTACCTACAGCCTGTGGGTCAAATCTGGCCAACCCCCTGTTTTTATAAACAAGTTTTCCTGGAATACAGCCATGCCCATTTGTTTATATACTGAATAGCTGCTTTCCCAACACAACTGCAGAACTCAGTAGTGTCAAGAAAGACCTTATCGCCAATAAGGTCTAAAATATTTACTACTTGAACGTTACCCCCCCCCAAAAAAAAAGCCAACTTGTACTAGGCAAAAGTAGCCCACATTGATTTGGAACAAAATAATCTTTTTATACATCCTTTAGGGACTTCCCTGGTGTTGCAGTGGTTAGGAATCCGCCTGCCAGTGCAGGGGACATGGGTTCGAGCCCTGGTCCGGGAGGATCCCACATGCCGCAGATCAACTAAGCCTGTGCACCACAACTACTGAGTCTGCACTCTAGAGCCCGTGAGCCACAACTACTGAGCCCGCGTGCCACAACTAATGAAGTGCATGCACCTAGAGCCCAGGCTCTGCAACAAGAGAAGCCACTGCAATGAGAAGTCCGCGCACCGCAATGAAGAGTAGCCCTGCTCGCCGCAACTAGAGAAAGCCCATGCCCAGCAACAAAGACCCAAAGCAGCCAAAAATAAATAAATAAAAATAAATAAATATACATCCTTTAGCAATTAAGTGTTCCAGTGGATAAGCAACAGACTTGAAATGCAAAGGATTCTAACTCTACTTAATAAGTCAATCTGCTATGGAGCGCTAGATAAATCATAACTACTCTACATTTTATATGCCAGTAAAATTCAGAGCAGTTAGGTCAGAGTTTTGCATAAGTGCTCAGAACGACTGAAAGCGGGCCTGGGAAAGGTTTTTGCATTAATTATCTTTCCCTACCCAATAAATTACCCCAAAGTTTGGTTGCTTAAAATAAATATTATTTCCCCAAGTTTTCTGTGGGTCAGGAATTCAGGGTTGATTGGGGCTGCCATCACCTGAAACTTGCCTGTAGCTGGGGGATGTGCTTCCAAGGCAGAATACTTATATGCTTGGCAATTTGGTACAAGAGACATCAGTTCCTTTCCACAAGACCTCCTGAGTGTCCTTGTAACATAGCAGCCAGCTTCCCCAGAGTGAATAACCCATGAGAAAGAGATAAGAGGATACAACACTCTTTTTATGACTTTGCTTCGAAAGTAAATAGTATAACTTCCACATCACATTCTATTCTTTATAGAACCAAGAGTCTCTAAGTACAACACACATTCAAGAGAATCAAAGTTAGACGCCACTTTTTAAACGGAGAGGTGTCAAAGAATCTGCAGATATATCAACATCACTTCAGGGTTTCAAATGATGAGTAAACAGCTTCAACAACATAACCAACAAGGTTTGGCTGACTAAAAAGGATCTGTGCTCAACCATTTTCATACCACATATTTTCTACTTATGATAGGAGAGAGGCTGCATCACCATTTGTTAACAATCACCAAAGAAAAAAGTAAGCCAACAGAAAAAAGGCAAGGCACTTCAGCTTTTCACACCTGATACAGTAACGATGATGACAGGCAGTTATATATTTGCTTTAGTTTTACTTTTGTTTTGTTTTGTCTTCCTGCAAGGAGAAGGAAAATTATGGTGACTAAATCATGAATAGATCAAAAATAATTACAAAGCTGGACTGGGACAAACAAGTATTTATGATTCAGAGCCACATAAAAGATTTTCTCAGATATAAACAAAAAAACACAAAGAAACAGAAATTTAGATATGCATTCATAATAGGGGGGTGCTTGGGGAGAGTGTATTATACCATGATTACTACAGATTTGTATCAGAGTAACTTCTGAAACAAGGAACATATACAGTGGGAAAAAAAGCTACTTACAATAATTAAGCTTTATTTTGAAAATAAATGTCTTAAGTCACTAGACAATGAACACTTGACCAAATTCACCTGTTAAGATTTTGAGTTTCATTAGAGGAGGCAAGAAGGCCTAGGAAACAAAACTTTCTGAGGTCAATGAAGTAACAGCTGTCCTGATTTCCTCAATAGGAAGCTCAAAAATTGTCCTGAATTGGAAAATTAAACCACTTTAAAGTAAATTCATTAAAAACCCACTCTACCAAGTTGATAGTGTCCTGCCAAAATTCAAGTCCACCCAGAACCTGTGAATGTGGCCTTATTTAGATATAGGGTCTTTGCAGATATAACCAAATTAAGATGAGGTCACACTGGGTGGACCCTAAATCAGTGACTAATGTCTTTATAAGAGGGAACTTTGCAACACAGAGATACATGGAGAATAAATACCATGTGACAAAAAGAGCCAGATATTGGAATGATGTGTCTATAAGCCAAGGAATGCCAAGGATTGCCAGCAACAACCAGAAGCCAGGAAAGAACATGGAACAGATTCTTCATCTGAGGCCCCAAGAAAGAATCAACCCTGCTGACGCCTTGATTTCAGAACTTCAAAAAAAAAAATTTCTATTGCTCTAAGCTACCAAGTTTGTAGTAATTTATTATGGCAGCCAGAGAAAACTAACACGTCCACCTAGCTAGTATTACGGAACTTAAGTAATCTCATCATTTGCAGTATTAAAATATTTATTCACAAACTCAGAACAATGGGAGATAGCATCTCCATTGAATGCACTGCTCTTTTTGGGTACTGTCACAGGGATGAATTTGACTTAAGATTCCAATGGACTTTGTACATTGCTGTCAGCCATCAGAGAGCCACTGAGGTTCTCCCAAGAGCCAGTAAAGCACATGCACAGAGCAGGAGGTCAGTTCACCTTAGATGATATCCAACAGCCGTAAAAAAACCTATGTCTTTGTTGAAGTCCTCCTGCTGGACCAGAAGTTTAACACAAAACTGCAGGTTTCAAGAAGTTAATCGTCCAGGTTTAAAGTCCTCTTATCATGATAACCAACAAGGACCTACTGTATAGTACAGGGAACTCTGTTTAATATTCTGTAATAACCTAAATGGGAAAAGAATTTGAAAAAGAATAGATACATGTATATGTATAACCGAATCACTTTACTGTACACCTGAAACTAATACAACATTGTTAATCAACTATATTCCAATATAAAATTTAAAAAATTTTTTAATAAAATAAAGTCCTCTTATATTGTGCTTATTACATCATAGCGATGACAGTTTTTCTAATAGTAACTACTGATAAGCTGTGGGTTACAATTTCACTTTTTACTACTTCTGAGTTTCCAAAAATAATGTTTCCCTTAAGCTCCATTTAAATTATTTTAAACTCAAGCCAGTGCAAATATGCATGGCTGATTTTACATACCAGTCTGACAGAATGAAGCGGTTTCTAGTGCTTTCTGAAAAGAATGGCTGGACATTTTTCCATTTTATCACCCTTACATCTTCGGCACAAACTAAGAGATATTACATAGGATGAAATATAAACTTCTGCCCCATTTATTTCCTATCAAATTGTGTTATAACATTTCTAAGACTCAACTATTATTTGGAACACCCAAGGGAACTGGATTCAGAGTCTCCAAAAAAGAAGTTCCTTTGTTAATCTCTCCTGATTAAAGCTTAAGCCAGTACAACTTAATACATCTCCACTAAGTGAATATTCATAGTTACCTGAGCAACTGGCAAGCATATAAGAATGAAAATACTGACCACAAAAAGTCACCTTTAAGGATTATTTTTCTAGAAAGGCCTGCCTCTCTCTATATAAAAAGCAATATTGACCTACCTTGTTTTCGAACATCTTCTACAGCAGCCACAAGCTCCTCCTTGAGAAACTGACTCTCCTTTGCAATTTTATCCCCCTTCTCCAAGAAATTCTCAGTTGCCTGTTCAACAGATGCAGCCAAAACATGGGCCTTCTTAGAACGACCTCTCTTCTTATTAGAGGGCCCCTTGCTATTGGTGTTTACCAGGGTTGTAACCTAAAAGTTTCATTTTTGAAAATTAAATTGTAGTCAATTAAAATTTAAAAAAAAACAGAAAGACTAACATCTTTAAAGGTAGCAAGAATAAATTATTCATAATAAAATGAAACATCACACTTATGAGATTCCACTAAGCATTAACAAATAACATACAACTCTCTCCATATTTAAGATATTCAGGAATGATACTCTATTTAGTTTCCAAAATAATTTAGCTATCTCAATGTGTAAGCTAAGAAATATAATGAATATTTTAATTCTTCAAACGTGATCATTAGGTTTTTAAACTTCATTTTACAAATTAAAAACTGGTAACAAACAAGTTACGTCTCTACTGCACGTCATCAAGAAGGTTAGAAAGAGGTTAACAATGAATTTATTAGATCTGCCTGGAGGTCACATTTTTCCATGTTTTCAACCTATGCAAAATGTTTTAAGATAACTTGCTTCTGAAATCTTTTCAGTGTATTCACACAAATCGCAATTAATTAGGAAAGGCCCTTAATAAAGAAAGGAACAATTGCCCAAAGCAGCCTACTGTGATGATGTTTTAAGTCCCAGACATTAACCATCATTAACACATATAATAATGATGACCTGTATAGGCTGAAGATGACTAAACATTTATTAGTGTAACGCGGTCCACAGAAGACCTGAGAGCTGCAGTAGATGGGCTCCAAGAAAGTAAATATTCTCGAGTATTACCACCCACTCCTACTTACTTACTTATAATACTAGTTTATATTTATGAGCTAGAATGGAGTTTTTTAAAAAGATAGCACATGCCATTACATCTCAGTTTCATGCTAGCACAGTATCTGTCTGTCTGTCTCTCTCTCTCTCTCTCTCACACACACACACACACACACACAGAGGAGTAAAATGTGCCAAAACACTAAAAGTGCATAGCTAGTTGCTAACAGTTAATGAAATGTCATCACACTGTGATATTTGTACTTGTAACAAAACATACCAAACCTACACTCTCAAGTTAAATGACCTGTTAATCAATCCTAGACAACAAAAGGTGTGTTAAGCAGAGTGAAGAAGCTTAACAGTCAAGGCTCTGCATCCTATCTTTTTTGGAAATACTTTTAAGTACTAGTTGCACTACATACACTAGCCCCTATTACTGCCAGTAAGACTGAAAAAATGGCAGCAAATGTGTTTCTAAAGGGCTAAATGAATCCACACATCAATATTTAACTATTAGCGGAGCCAAACTGCCTCATTACTATCAGCCTAAACTCAACCACTCAAATTAAGGCTTTGAACTAAATAACCTTGCCCTGTGTTTATTACCTGGGCCCATTGCTATGGAATCATGTTACAACAACTACGTATTTGTTTGCAGATTCTTACCTGGGTAACAAGAGGCTCCAGCAGTCTTTCAACTGCCAGAGTCCTGATCTCTAGACTTTTGGGGTCCCATTTGAAGTTTATGTTGCCTGCGTGGACAGCAGTCATTTCTGAAAGAGAAAGAGACAAGGTCAGGCAAGTATCAAACACAAACATGAAACATATAACAAGTCTTCTCCTACTTAAGGACTTTTATACCAGGAAAGCTACAATCACAAGATGAAAAAAATTCTTACCAGCCTGCACATGAGGGCCCATAATTCTTACAACCTCTTACACTTAAGATTTCGAGTTTACAAACATTAGGGCTACTGTAAGAGGGCATTCCCAAACACAGAGCTTTTCCCTTTTGGCTTCTCTGGCACCAAGACACTTCTACCTCGAGTTTTTCCACACTGACTTAGAATTAGGATGAAAAGCTAAAGTGAAAGAAGACTAATACAGAAGATTCTGGTTTTTCTTATTCCAAAATATTTATAGTACACTATTATCTAAAAGGTAAACCTCACTTCACTGTTTGATGGATTCTTAGAGAATATCTTCTCTTACTGTATTAAAACATAATGCTTAAGCCTACTGCCCTCTGCACCTACAGCTATTATCACTTGTAGCCAGAAGAAATTTCAAGTCACACACTTAGTCAAATATCACTGTATCAGTGTCAAGGTAAACTTCCATTAGACAGAGGCTTTAAGACTAAGGGAAAAAGACTTCAGCCAAAATACCAAGCAGCTGGTGTTTGCTTCTAAAAGTAGTGCCTCAAAGATTAAAGAAAAACCAGAAAACCAGGTGAGACATGTAGCTGAAGTAAACACTAAAACTTTCCAGACAACAAACTGTTCATAGAAATATAAAACCTTTTAGGGTGCATTTTTGTGAACAAGAAATTCTACCTCTCAATTTTTATTCTAGGAAAAATTAAGGTACATGTAAAAACTTGGATACAATGATGTTCACATCAGCACTGTATACAATCATTAAAAGCTGGAAACTACCTAAATTTCAAACAGATCACTGAATAAATCACACAACCAACCACACAAGGGGATACTGTGCTACTCTTAAAAAGCTATACTGACAAAATTCAGAAAAAAACAAAAATTAGTGTTCTCACTGCCCAGGTCTTCATTTCTATTAAATACTATTTCCTTAAAAAAAAAAAAAAAAAAAAGGCTTATTAAAGGTCTGATACATCCTGTTGCGCAGAAAGCAAGGAAAGACACAAAGACTAACAAGATCATATCAACAAGATACTAGAACCAAGGGCTCCATTGGCTAAATTCACAAGTTGAGTATCAAGAAGAATAACTGTAACTGCCTATTAGATAGCTATCCTACGACCACAGGGATCCTCAAAAGAAAGGGGATGGGAAGAGAATTTCTGTACCATAAATATAGAATAGAATTAGAAAATGACCATTTTGTAAACCCCAGTGGGATAACTGATTCAAACACGGATTATCAATGAATGTTAACACCATTAGGTGATAGGCTATTGGGGAACAGGGTATTTGTAAGGTGCCGAAGTACCACCTGAACAGGCTACTTACTAATTACAAAGCGGGGAGGATACACCTTTACAGTGTTGGGATCTAATAATCATCCCCTTAAATAACTAAACTTAGTATTGCTAATAATGCAACTCTGATAGTATATGCCTAACCCAATGAAATATGAAGTGCCCTATATTTCCTAGAAAGTACTCTTAATGAAAAAAAAGTTTTAAATGTTTTTCAAGAGCCTCTGTATTACTATAAACTGAGCAAAATTATCTGTGCAACAGCAAAATTAAAATTAAATGTTTAACCTGAGTCTAATGAAGCCTCTGCACAGGGATTCTAAGCCTTTTTCAATGTACGGATCCCCTTAGCAGTCTATAGACTAATGTTGTCCAATAGAAATATAATACAAGCCACCTATGTAATTTAAATTTTTCCAGTAGCCGTGTTAAAAAAGTAAAAAGAAACTGATGAAATTAATTTCAATAATATATTTTATTTAAAACAGTATATCTAAAATATTATCATTTCGTTATGTAATCAGTTTTTTTTAATTAGAGACATTTACATAAGTACTAAGTATTGGAAATCTGGGATGTGTTTTACACTTAAGGCACATTTAAATTCAAACAAGCCACACTTCAAGGGCTCAATAGCCACATGTGGCTAGTGGCTTCAGTACTGCACAGGGTAGCTATAGACCTTTTCTCAGAACTTTTTTGAAATGCGTGAAATATAATTCAAAGGATTACCGCCAAGGGGGCTTCCCTGGTGGCACAGTGGTTGAGAGTCCGCCTGCCGATGCAGGGGACACAGGTTCGTGCCCCGGTCCGGAAGGCCCATGAGCCATGGCCACTGAGCCTGAGCGTCTGGAGCCTGTGCTCCGCAACGGGAGAGGCCACAACAGTGAGAGGCCCGCATACCGCAAAAAAAAAAAAAAGGATTACCAAAGAAACACATATATTGAAATTTAGTTATAAAAATACTTTACAAATGTGTGATGCAGTAATATATATGCTCTTTATTAACACATTAAATAAGATGTCAAGCGACTTCCCTGGCGGTGCAGTGGTTAAGGATCTGCCTGCCAATGTAGGGGACACAGGTTCGAGCCCTGGTCCAGGAAGATCCCACATGCCGTGGAGCAACTAAGCCCGTGTGCCACAACTACTGAGCCTGTGTGCCACAACTACTGAAGCCTGCGTGCCTAGAGCCGGTGCTCCGCAACAAGAGAAGCCACCACAATGAGAAGCCCGTGCACTGCAACAAAGAGTAGCCCCCGCTCGCCGCAACTAGAGAAAGCCCACGCACAGCAAGGAAGACCCAACACAGCCAAAAAAATAAATAATTTTTTTTTAAAAATGTCAAGGGGCCTCCCTGGTGGTGCAGTGGTTGAGGATCTGCCTGCCAATGCAGGGGACACAGGTTCGAGCCCTGGTCTGGGAAGATCCCACATGCCGCGGAGCAACTAGGCCCGTGAGCCACAACTACTGAGCCTGCGCGTCTGGAGCCTGTGCTCCGCAACAAGAGAGGCCGCGACAGTGAGAGGCCCGCGCACCGTGATGAAGAGTGGCCCCCACTCGCCACAACAAGAGAAAGCCCTCGCACAGAAACGAAGACCCAACACAGCCAAAAATAAATTAAAAAAAAAAAAAAGTCAAGAAGTCTGATAACTACTTCAAAGTAATAATGAACACACACTTTTTCAAGATACATTACAATTGCTACATATATGAAAAGCACTGAGATTCCTACTAGTGGGACAAAGTTAGAGGTTCAACTGAAAACTGGAGTTGGTTTTCTATTGTTAATTAAAGAAGGAAATGCTAAATTCCTATTAACAACAAAGACAAAATTTTTCCAATTCAAATTCAATGCAGGTTAAGAAACCCTAACCTAGACTGTATTGCAAGTTTATATGAAGTATAGAAGTTTATAGGGGATACACATGCATGTTAAACAACACCATGAGGTAACAGACAAGTCCAGAATGTAAGGCATCCTACAAGACAACAGGACATTAACTTGTCAGAAAGTCAACATGGGGGGGTGTGGGGAATATTTCAGACTTTAAGGCTCAGGAGACATAAGAATCTAATGCAACACATGTATCTTGTTTGGATCCCAGTTTGAAACAAAAAGCTATTAAGAAGACATTTGCAGGGAAATTGGTAAATTTTTAATATTTATATTATGGAATTACTGCTCAATTTCATAGGTGTGATAATGAATTGTGGCTATATAGAAAAAGGACTATTTTTAGGAGATGCATGTTGAAATATCTAGGGGTGAAATGTCAAGATGATTGCAACTTTCAAATTCAGCGAAAGTAAAAATACATACACATAGAGACCAAGGAATTATGAAAAGATATTCATAAATGTTAAATTAGATGGAAGACATGTGTGTGGCTGGGTGTGTATATCTGAAATTTCTCATTTTAAAAATGGGGAAAATGTAGAGGTTTATGAGAAAATGTTCAAAATACATACTACTGAAGACGGAAAGGGGATTTTGAAAACAATATGAAGTATAACTGCAGGGGGATATATAAACCAAAATATTAACAATGATGTTACCTCTAAGATTTGGGGATTATGAGTGGTTTTAACATTCTTTTTTATAATTGTATTTTATGATTTTATAAAATGACAGATATTTAGAAAGTTATTTTTGTAATGAAAAAAAGTACAATCTTTATTTTACAAATTGTAAGGAGGACAATATAATCAAAAGGCAGGCTTGACCATCACTTAATCACTTTGAACTTGTTTCCTCATTTATAAAATAAAACTATCATTTACTTTTTAGAAAAAGACTATCAGGGACTTCCCTGGTGGTCCAGTGGTAAAGAATCCACCTTCCAATGCAGGGGACACAGGTTTGACCCCTGGTCGGGGAACTAAGATCCCACATGCCATGGGGCAACTAAGCCTGCACGCCACAACTACTGAGCTCTCGCGTCTCAACTAGAAGGCCTGAGTGCCACAAACTACAGAGCCCACACGCTCTGGAGCCCATGCACCGCAGCTAGAGAGAAGCCCGCGAGCCGCAACGAAAGATCCCTCATGCCTCAACAAAGATCCACTGTGCTGCAACTAAGACCCGATGCAGCCAAAAAAATAAAGAAAAGAAAAAAAATAATAATAATAGGGGTCTTCCCTGGTGGCGCAGGGGCTAAGAATCCTCCTGCCAATGCAGGGGCCACGGGTTTGAGCCCTGGTCCGGGAAGATACCACATGCCGCGGAGCAACTAAGCCCATGCGCCACAGCTACTGAGGCTGCATGTCACAACTACTGAAGCCTATGCACCTAGAGCCTGTGCTCCGCAACAAGAGAAGCCACTGCAATGAGAAGCCCGCGCACCACAACAAAGAGCAGCCCTGCTCGCTGCAACCAGAGAAAGCCCGCGTGCAGCAATGAAGGCCCAACGCAGCCAAAAATAAATAAATAAATACATACATTTATTAAAATAATAATAAAGAAAAAAAGACTATCATTGTCTTTAGATGGCTTTTGTGAACATTAAATTAAACAGACTGTGATCCGCTGAATGAGTCCACGCTAACATGAACAAAAGAGAAGAAAAGTTCCTCTGTAATAGGAAATTAACCAACAAATAGGGAAGGAATAACATATTTAGAAAAATCACCATTTAGGAAACATCATAATAATATTCAGGCAAGAATTATCAAAGAATGCTAAAGCAAACAGATGAAAAGTTTACTAAGAAACTGAGTACTTACATAGTCTCATAGTAACTCCCAACAGATTACTGATTACCAAGAGGGGAAATATAACTCTGTAGTACAGAAACCCGGCAAACACCACCTTAGCCAAGTGACAAAAATTAACATCCCTAATAATGGGACAAATGGACATCATGTACCCCCTGGTACAATGCACTGAGAAGGATACAGCATCACCTTCTGTGGTATTTCCTACCAATACTATCTAACCTCAATCTTGTCATGAGGAAACATCAGACAAACTCAAAGTGATGGATATTCTACAGAATAACTAGCTACAGTCTTCAAAAATGTCAAGGTAGGAAAAACAAAGATAGGCTGAGAAATTCTTCCAAATTAAAAGAGGCTAAAAAAGACATGAAAACTAAATGCAGTCATTCTGGACTGAAAATTGTATTAGGAGGGAAAAAAAATTGAGACAACTGATAAAATTTGATCAGGGACTCTGAAATAGATAATAAATAGTAATGTATCAATGTTAACTTTTCAAATTCCCGTCATTATATTGTAGCTATGTCCTTGTGACATGTAATGGGAATGATGTCTGCAACTTATTCTCATATGGTTTAGAAAAAACTAATGTATTAAATATATGCATATATACAGAGAAGAACGGAAAGTGGGAGGAAGAGTGGGAAGGAGAAGAAAAGAAGGAAGAGAGGAGAAAGACAAGGAACAGGGAAATTGAAGGGGAAATGAGAGACAGTATGGAGAAAAGGGAGGGGTAGAAGAAGAGAAGAGAAGGGAGGAGGAGAGGGAGAGAACAAGGGGGGAGGGGAGAGGAGAGGAGAGGGAGAGATGTCTTGAAATGTGGCTAGTGTAGCTGAGAATTGATTATCTTTATTTTATTTCATTTTAATTAATGTTAAATAGCCACCAGTGACTACCTTTTCGGACAGCACAGTTCTAAACCCTCTACAGAAAGCAACATCAGACATCTAAATCCTATATTTGAATGATGACCAGGACAAGGTAGAACTGCGCATGTCTGTGACCAGTACACTCCTAACAACTTTACTATAAAAAATATGTTTGTTAAAAAAAAAAAAAAAAAATATGTTTGTATCCTCTCCCATAAATGCATGCTTGAGGCACAAACAGGTAGACTCCTTTAGATATAGCTGAAAATATTACTGGAGGCATCATCTAAAAATTCTAGAATCGCTGAAGATGGAATGCCAAAAGGAATGTGGATTTGCTTAATCTGGTAACACAAAATGCCCATTTCCAGGGAATTTGTTTCATTTCAAGTGGGCAAATTTGCTCTCTACACTCATATTATATCAAGCCTATACTTTGGTTTTTAAAGGTTATTTGCCCACTAAACATCAGCCCAAGTGAGCAAACCCTAGGAGATGGGAGTCCTTTAGATTGCTACAGGACTGACAACAGCTCAAGCAAATGTCATCAAATGTCAAAGATAAGACATTTCAGAAGGAATGATTTTTCCCCATGGATCCCACATTTCTGTATCCTAGCATTCCAGCCACTGTATCAACACAGAACAGAAAATCTTTCAAAGGTTGCAGAGGGAAGGAGTCAAAAGACAACTTAAGTGAAGTTAGCTGCAAGAAGACATGTGGTCACATTTGGATTTTAATTATTAAACAAGTACAACATACAACAATTCACTTTCCCAAAGAAACACACCTTTTCATTTTTTTCTTGAAATAAAAAGCCTTCTTGAAAGGAGCTCAGGGAAAAGCACTTAGCCCAACCCCTGCCTGAGGAAAGGCACCTGGCCTGAGGACTTGATTACTTTTGAAAACCAGCAAACAAGATCCAAACACCATACACATGCATTCTTATGGTTTTAGAATCCATTGCTCAGGCCCAATGAGCAAAACTGGAGAGGATGAGAGTCCTGAGCTGAGAGAGAGACAAGGTCTCAAGCCACAGGGAACCTGCCGAGAAGAAAAGCTGTTTGGAGATAACTCAAAGAGGGAGCAAGCTGCCCAAGGTGAGCCTGGGAAGACTGGACCAGTCCAGCAACGGGGAAAAAGGCTTCAGACACTTGGAGAAAAATTAGGACTGCCTTAGAGAAAGAACAAGAGTCCCCTGATGATCTGTACACATGTTGATTGATAATAAATTTTAAATTATCAAAAAAACAGTCTTTTTGGTCTTTTGTTTTCCCAATTACAAAATAATTTCACCTTCTTATTAACTGGAAAAGAAGGCAGAGTGTAAGCACACTAATGAACTGCAAACGACCCTGACCTCTCTGGGTGTGGGGAGACCCACTAGGGACTGGTAAATGGGAAAAGCATGTGCCCAGCTTCCCATGAGCTCCAGGCAATCTTTATCATGCACACCTCTGGTTAGCAGATCACTCGATTTTTTAAGAGATCCAAACTTGCAGATTTTTACATTAAATCTCCCAACTTTAATGTTAGAAACTTGTTCCAAAAGATTTTACCACTGTATGGGACAAACACGTTTGCCCTGTTGGTCACCACTTTGCAATCACTAAACAAGAATTTGCAATCACTAAACAAGATTCTCCCCTGAAGTCCTTTCTGATTGATTCCACATCCCAGAACTCCACATCCTCTTAAGTACTGTCTCTGAGGAGGGAGGTGTTAAGGCAAAAGACTCAAATCACTCACTTCCATTGAGAAACTTGAAATATACTGACACTTGAAAACTGAGAACCCATTCAGTGTGTTTTCAAGTCTTTCAATAACCATGATGTAAGCAGACTGCCTTGTGAGGCATCTTTAATCAAAGGCCCCTCCAAGAGTGACACCAGATGTTATTAAACTATACTACAGAATCAAGTTATGCTCTTGGTGACCCCAACCCTACAAGGATTTCAAACAGCAGAGGTAGAACATTTAAAATTCTAATGAAGGGCTTCCCTCGTGGCGCAGTGGTTAAGAATCCGCCTGCCAATGCAGGGGACACGGGTTCCAGCCCTGGTCTGGGAAGATCCCACATGCCGCAGAGCAACTAAGCCCGTGCACCACAGCTACTGAGCCTGCGTTCTACAGCCCACGAGCCACAACTGCTGAAGTCCATGTGCCTGAGCCTGTGCTCCACAACAGCAGAAGCCACTGCAATGAGAAGCCCGTGCACTGCAAGGAAGAGTAGCCCCCACTCACCGCAACTAGAGAAAGCCCACGTGCAGCAACGAAGACCCAACGCAGTCAAAAATAAATTAAATAAATTAATTTAAAAAAAAAAAGAATACTGACCTCTTCAAAGTTTAAAAAAAAATTTAAAAAATAAATAAAATCTAATGAAAATACGTTCTCTGGAAAGAACATGGCTCCCGGAACCAGCTTCGTCATTTATTTATTCTCTGACCTTGGACAAGTGACCTCACCTTTCTGGATCCTCAGTTTTCTCATCTATAAAATGAAAGGGGTTGAATTCTAAGCTCCATGTCCTTCCAGCTCTGAAATTCTAGTATTCCCTTCATTTAAATGGTCTCTCAGTAGCCTCTGAAGTGTTTCATTGAACATAATTGATTTTTCCCAGGTTTAGCCTGTGGTATTCCTACCTGTATTTTAAGTTTTAACCTGATAACTATGCTTATGTTTCTTTATATGCCTTAAGTTGCTAGCAAGGTACTTTATGCAAAGATGCTTTATGCAGAGCAGACACAGTATTAGTTGAATTAAATTTATGCAATCTGATTTTGAAATATTTACAAGCCTACCAAGACAAAGTTCCTGCTTCAATCTTAGTCATAGCTTCTGCTTCTCTACAATTAATGACATTGTTTAAAGTAACTAAACAAATAACTTTTAAACTCTTGGCAATTTCTAGTTTTCCAATTAACTTACAGAGCACTCCTTCACAAGACCTATTACAAAACCTACTAGAGCCAGCCAACCTTAATGAGTTACAGCAACCTTAGGTTTTTCCAGGAGGGATCACGCTTAGTGGAATGAAATAAAAAGTTAAACTGTAGTTACTCAGTCTTCATTACCTTATAAATAGCAACCCTGGCTATAAAGCAAAAGTTCACTATAAATTCAGACAGGGGCAGAGATGTGGGCATGTGACTAGCAATATTCATGACAGAAAGAGAAATGGAGAAGCAACAAGCAGAAAATAAAAGCATAGTTCCATCAGAACCAAGGAGGCTGACTGTTGGCAAACTGTCTCATTTGTGCAAAGAGCTATATACCTTCTCCAAAAATATTAAATGTTCATTTACAACAGAATGGCCACATTATTCTTAAAATCTGTCTGCTCCAAAGCTTTAGAATATCCGCACCTAGCTACTAAATGCCAATTTTTTTTTTAAACAGCAAGGTTAAGTTAATGCAGTGTTAGAATGGTTCATTTAAATGCAAATTAGGAAATTTAGAAATTAAAGTACCCACAGTAACGTTAACTGTCACAGTGCACAAGATATAGGACTGTGGATTACTCAGGGCAGTCGTAGGGATGCCAGGTTGCATCTGCATTAAACAGAGTTACCACAGCTGGTGGAATCTCAACTCTCAAATCTCCCAGTTACTGTCAAAAAAAAAAAAGGTAACCTTTATAATTAAAACTCACTCCAGGGACTTCCCTGGTGGCACAGTGGTTAAGAATCTGCCTGCCAATGCAGGGAACATGGGTTTGAGCCCTGGTCTGGGAAGATCCCACATACTGCAGAGCAACTAAGCCCATGCGCCACAACTACTGAGCCTGCACTCTAGAGCCCACAAGCCACAACTACTGAGCCCGCGTGCTGCAACTACTGAAGCCCTCGCGCCTAGAGCCGGTGTTCCGCAACAAGAGAAGCCACGGCAATGAGAAGCCTGCACACCGCAACGAAGAGTAGCCCCCGCTCGCTGCAACTAGAGAAAGCCTGTGCGCAGCAACAAAGACCCAATGCAGCCAAAAATAAAATAAATAAATTTATATATTAAAAAAAAGCACAGATTCATGTAAACAAAAAGAAAACCTGTTCCCCTCCAACCACCACAAAAAAAAGCACAGTCTCTTTCTAATCACAAGTACAATATCATTGTCCAAGAAAAAAATGCTTAGCCTTGGTCAAACCTGAGAGCCAAAACACAATCAAAGTAAAAAGTTTCCATCTACAGCAGAATACTGGATTACATAAACCAGTGATCAACTCATATACAAATACATTTTATATCAGGAACTTATATGGCACATAGTACAAGTTGTCACTCCACTTCCAGGTATATATAGATCTATAAGAAAAAGGACACTTGGCTAGATCTTTATTATTTTTTTAAGATTATAATTATGATTACTTTTATTATTATAATTATTTTTTAAAGATAATTATTTTTAATCATAATAAAACATACCACCACTCTCATTTTGTTTCTTATCTTCTCTAGAGTACCAAAGGCAATGTGGAGGTACTTCCCTGGCAGTCCAGTGGTTAAGAATCTGCCTTCCAATTCAGGGGACTCGGGTTCCATCCCTGGTCAGGGAACTAAGATCCCACATGCCACTGGGCAACTAAGCCCGCGAGCTCCAGAGCCCGTGTGCCACAACTAGAGAGAAGCCCGCACGCCCCCACAAAAAAATCCCACAAGCCGCAACTAAGACCCGACACAGCCAAATAAATACGTATTTAAAAAAAAAAAAAAACAGGCAACAGGGGAAACACAGGGAACAACTGAATGAAAGAACTTCCATGCCACAAGCGTTAGGAGACACAATGATTACCAAGAGCACTAAGCAAAGGACAAAAGGTAAACCTAAAAAAACAATGTTCAGTCCACCATTTAGCCACTCAATCAGCAAATATTTTAGTGCCTTCTCTGTATAGACACTATTTGAGACCAAAAACTCTGCCTTCGTCAAACTACGCTGTAGTAACAGTATAAATAAGTAAACAAATAAGACAATATCTGTGCTAGAAAGAAAATTAAGCAGGATAATGGTAATGCAATTAGGTAGGGTCCTTCCAGGGCCTTTCTGTCTGGGTAACACGAGCTGAAATCTGAAAGTCAAGGAAGAGCCAATCAAGTGAATTATTTGGGGGAAGAGCGCTGCAGGCAGAGGTAACAGAGACAAGGCAGCATCTCCCAGGGCTTAGAGAATGCGGTGGCCAATGTGGCTGCAGCATAGAGCAAGAAGAGGTGAGAGAGATCAAGTGAAGGAAAAAACAAAAACAAGCTCCAGAGCTGCTGAAGTAACTGCAGTGTGGTCTGGATATCTTTGTTCGTTTACTTAGCTTCCACTCGACATGGTTGAGACCATCAACAAAGGAAGTGTTTAAGAGAAAATTGCACTAAGCCCTCTAACAGGCAACTGATTATGGATACACAGGAAGTGCCTGTTTCCATAAGAAACTGGATGACTCTGGTCTGAAAAACAAAGATGAAACCAGCATGTGGACTGGAAGCACAAGAGAAAAGAGACAAAGGGAGAAAAAAGAGGGTTTTGTTTTACAACAATGGGACTAAAAGGCAGAGAAACTTCTCACACAGCTGAGAAGTGCGCAGGAAGAAGAGGACTGTACTTTTCTTGGAGAGCCAGGAGAAAAGATGCCGGAACTTAACTAGAGTATAGGAAGTTACCCAGACTGAGTAAGAAAGCAAGAAAGAACTATCTCTAAAACTTGTAATGTATACCTTTGATGACCTAGTTTGTCATTCACTTGTCAATGACTGACCAATTACCACATCCTGGGGATCCTGCTAGGTGCCAGGGACACAAAGACTAATTAGAAATCCCTACCAGATCATCACAGCAATTAATTATTAAGTACAAAAGGAAAAAGTTGCCTTTAAATGGAACAATCTGGCAGATGCCACTTAATCACAAGTGTTTAAACTTAGCATCACCACCAGTAGAACAACCTGACAATCATTTCAATGCCCTGAGAAAAGTACATCATCACACATGTACTGTTCCTGCCAAAAGTGGCAATAATAAGACAAATCCAAACTGTGGACATTCTATAAAACTGGCTTAAACTCTTCAAAAGTGTCAATGTCATGGGGGAAAAAAAAGACTGAAGATCAAAACTAAAGAGATACAGGGGGCTTCCCTGGTGGTCCAATGGTTAAGACTTCATGCTCCCAATGCAGGGGGCCTGGGTTCGATCCCTGGTCAGGGAACTAGATCCCGTATGCCATAACTAAAAAGACCCCGCATGCCACAACTAAAAAGACCCTGCATGCTGCAACAAAGATCCCGCATGCCGCAACTAAGATCTTGTGCAGCCAAATAAATAAATATATTTTTAAAAACAATATAATTTGGAAAAAAAAAAAGAACTAAAGAAATGCAACAACTAAATGAGGTATGGGATCTTTTACTGATTCCTGGATTAAAAAAACTATGAAGGACATCACTGGGACAACTGGTGGAATTTAATATGAATATGGACTGTACATGAGATCAGTACTTCTGCGCATCTTGTTAAAAGGCAAATTCTGAATCAGTAGGTCTAGGGTAGTACGTAACAGTCTGAATTTCTCACAAGTTCCTAGGGAGAGCAGACACTGGTTCTTGGACCACTCTTTAAAAGAAATCATGTTACTATATCAATGTAAAATTTCTTATATAGTGTAGTTAAGTAAGGCAATGTCCTTACTCTTAGAAGTTACATGCCAAAAAACCTAAGGGTGAAATACTTGGTGTCTGCAGTCTACTTTCAAATTCCTCAGAAAAAAAGTTTATATAGAGTAATGGAGCAAATTTGAAAAATGTTAACAACTGATGAAACTAGGTAAACTGAAGAATCAAGTGCTCGTTGTATTACACTTTTACAACTTTTCTGTACGTTTGAAGAATTTCAAAAACAGCTGGGGGAAATGCTCACAGTATAGAATGGAAAATAGTTACAATAAAACAGAAAGTATAGAGTTGTACAGTGAACCACCAGTGCAAAGAGGAGCACCCAGGAGGGAATCCCCAATGGCCAGAGAGTCCTCACTGAAGATCCGATGTACTGGGAGGGAGGGAGGGCGGTTGTTTCAGTTTGTGCAAAGGGACGAGAGAACTTTGGCACCTTCCAAGAACCACAAGTGTAAATGAAAAATATAAGACAGATAGTGAAATGGCAGAAAATAAGGCTAAAAGATAAGCAAAGAAATTAAGAAGGCACTGGAAGTTATCTTTCTTAACTTGAAAATACCATTCTATAATACTTGAAAAATGCTGAAATGCACACCCCGCCCCAGAAAAAAACCCTCAAAGACAAAGGAGAAAACCCCACCTCTTACAGTAACCATAGTAAAGACCAAAAGCCAACAGCAAGTGCCTTCCTGGCCAGAGCAGCACTTTCCCAATCTAAAGGACTTCACGCACATGACCGCAGAGCTCAGTTCCTTAAACCCCACAAGGCTCGAGCCAAGCATTTTCCTCCCCATCTATTCCCCCTTGGCCTTCCTCATCTCCCCCTACCAAAGCTCCACCAAACCAGGTCCCCTAGAAGGAGACTCTAGGCCCCTTTCCTCCTCTTCCCTCCCCTCCTCTGCATCTTAGTAAATATCTCACTCTACTAACCCTTCCCATTCTCAGGGGTCTTCTCATTTCCAATCACTCTCCAGACAGCCCCAGTTATCACTGTCACGGAATCGACTCTCCTCTGAAAAGAACTTGGCATTGCTTCCCCACCACAGGCAGGATGAAGCGGAAACTCCTACAAACCTTACTCACAATGGCCTGCCAACCTCATCACCTGCCTCTACTCCAAACTCTTCTCCAGATAGTATAAGTCTCCAGACTTTTATATAATCCCTATCCTCTGCCCAGAGCACCCCTCCAGACTCTTCCATCTTCCTTCAAGGCTCACACAAATGTCCTCTGCTTTCATAGAAAGAGCTGTTCCCTCTTTTCTGGGTTCCCCCATCACTTTACAAGCATCTCTATTTCAGCACTTGCCACATAGCACGAGAACAGTGTGTCCATCTCCCATAAAGCTGAGAGCTCCTTTAAGTACAGAGATCATGCCTTTTTTGAGCATGGTAACTTTCATCTAACAACATTCTATAAATGATTAACTGAACTGGCTCGACTGTTTTTAGATTTCATCTAGCAACACCGATGTGTGTGCAAAGAAATCTCTCTCCCGTTATAGATTAGCAAAAAAAAAAAAAAAAAAAAAGGCAGGCTTAATAAATGCATTGTATTTAACTGAACCCTTCCCCCTGCAATTGAGATACAGCAAACTAAACACGACCTTAGACCCTAACTCAATAAAGATACCTAGAAAACATTACCTCTTTCACAGGTCTTAATGACACCAAAGAAGCTTAAATTTCTCTCAAGGTTGCCATCTTCCATTTCCTTGAGTTTTTTCCCCTCCTCCCAAGGGATCAAGCTCACATTTCACTTATCCACTTCTGTGCAAAATGACAGGTTTCTAAAGATACACTTCAAAGTCAGTCCAGAGCTTTTCTGAGAACATGATGACCCCAGGTCCAAGGAAGCAAGAAAATGGTAACAGATGATTATAAGAAACCTTTGCCAATTTAGAGATCCCCAGAACAGAAAACCCCCAAGAACACTGACTCGTCAGTAATAATAATCTACCCTTTCAGCTCTGCCTTCTTCAGTGCACTATCATTTTTCACAAACCATGATTAAGAGTCTAGATTAATACTGAAATATTTAACATAATGAAATATTCAACATACCATGAGAGAATAGTAACAATGCATCTTTGCTTGGAAACAAAGCACGTATCAGAGTTGCACAGGGCAAATGGACTATTAGCAAAGGCTCCTATCCTCCGTGTAACTTGAAATGGGTCACAATGAATGCATTTTCTGAGTTATCATAGCACTTTCAGTTTCAAGAACAGTCTGCAGTCTAACCTAATAAACCAGTATATGTAATCTGATAATTAACCAGGCTTTCAACACACTCTTCAAATCATAATGTCTAATACTAACAAAATAAAACATAGCAATAAAACATTTTCAAAATACAACTGATGAGCCACTTACTTATGACAGTATTTAATAATGAAATCTCAGAACAAGAAAAAGAAGGAAATCCACAGCTCAGTATAATGAAATGGAATAGCCAAAATGAAATAATCCAGAAAAGAACTACCCTTTAAATTAGCAATTAAGGAATTACATCAGTTATCTAACACTAAGATTAAATTGGATTAAATTACCTCATCACAAAAATTAAATGCAAATGATAAATTTTTTCTTCTGTAAAGCCCTCTAAGTCTTTTTTTTTTTTAATTCTTACAGATGATGGTGGGAATGTAAGTTGGTGCAGCCACTACGGAAAACAGTATGGAGGCTCCTCAGAAAACTAAAAATAAAATTACCATATGATCCAGCAATCCCACTCCTGGGAGTATACCCAGATAAAACTATAATTCAAAAAGATAGGGACTTCCCTGGCGGTTCAGTGGTTAAGACTCCGCGCTGCCAATGCAGGTGGTGCAGGTTCCATCCCTGGTCTGGGAACTAAGATCCCACATGCCACATGGAGTGGCCAAAAAGATTTAAAAAAAAAAAAAAAAAAGATACATGCATCCCTATGTTCATAGCAGCATTGTTTACAATAGCCAAAACATGGCAACAACCTAAATGTCCATCAACAGATGAATGGATAAAGATGTGGTACATACTCGGCCATAAAAAGAAACGAAACTGAGTTATTTGTAGTGAGGTGGATGGACCTAGAGTCTGTCATACAGAGTGAAGTAAGTCAGAAAGAGAAAAACAAATATCGTATGCTAACACATGTATATGGAATCTAAGAAAAAAAAAAAGTTCATGAAGAACCTAGGGGCAAGAGGGGAATAAAGACACAGACCTACTAGAGAATGGACTTGAGGATATGGGGAGGGGGAAGGGTAAGCTGTGACAAAGTGAGAGTGGCATGGACATATATACACTACCAAATGTAAAACAGATAGCTAGTGGGAAGCAGCCGCATAGCACAGGGAGATCAGCTCAGTGCTCTGTGACCACCTAGAGGGGTGGGATAGGGAGGGTGGGAGGGAGGGAGACGCAAGAGGGAAGAGATATGGGAACATATGTATATGTATAACTGATTCACTTTGTTATACAGCAGAAACTAACACACCACTGTAAAGCAATTATACTCCAAAGACGATGTTAAAAAAAAAAAAAAACTATCTCTGAATGGAAGCATTGGGTTTAATCAGTTCTGAATTTGAACAGTCTCTTTGTTTCTCTGTACCACTAGAAAGAGTGGTGTGTTGAGCAAATATTGTTAATATGCCTGAAAGTCTACCTTCAAAGTCTCTACAGAGGTTTAACTGTATATAAGCCAAGGGTCACCCTTAGGATTCTGGTTTTAGTCCATTTTATAAAACTAAGACTGTAGTGTCCTCTGTATTCTTTTAGTGTCATCTAAATAAAGTTCTAACTAATATTCCCAAATGTTATGTTATCTTACAGGTGAAGGGCAATCACAGGTTTAAATGAAGGCAAACTGTAACCATGCAGGCCGTTCTTTTTTTTTTTTTTTTTTTTCCAGTACGCGGGCCTCTCACCATTGTGGCCTCTCCCGTTGCGGAGCACAGGCTCCGGACGCGCAGGCTCAGCGGCCATGGCTCACGGGCCCAGCCACTCCGCGGCATGTGGGATCTTCCGGGATCGGGGCACGAACCCATGTCCCCTGCATTGGCAGGCGGACTCTCAACCACTGCGCCACCAGGGAAGCCCCCCTCTCATCTTTTACTACAATGGGACTACTAAACAGATGACAAGAAATTTTAAAAATCTAATCACACTACTCATACAATACTTGCTCCAAATCTTTGTTACAAATATTTAGAATGACACTCAAAGTTGCCTTGCAAACTGTATTTACCTTATATGCATTGCTCCAAACTTGCAGCCAGTGAAAAAGCACAAATTAAATCCCAATCAAAAGGGGGTTTGATAGATGACAGCCCATCAACAAGTAAATAGAAATGCATGGTAATTTCAAGCTCCATTAGAAATGGAGTTGGGGGTATGCTTGCACACAGAGAAAGTTTGATAGTTATAAAAAAAAAATAAGGGGGAAAATAATGAACATTTAGAGGCTCCAACAGAGAAAGGGCAATGCTGAAGTTTTATTTTGAAGCACAGTTATTTCTGCACACTCTGAACTTTCAATAATGGATAAATTTAGTATAGTGCTCTTGCAAGTGAACAAAACAGCATGAGACAGGGCAAGTAAAGCCAGACTGTTCACCTCCCTACACAGTTCGGCCCATTCAGCCCAGGCCCACAACATGGGGGGCTGAGCTGACCACCACACTGCACAAGCAACAAATACCACCCTCAATGTCTGGGAGCAAGCACAGTGGCACCTAGGCCGGACAGGTGCCACTGTCCGGCCTAGGTGAGAGATTAGTATCCAGAATATATATAGGAACTGTTGCTCTGTGAGACTCTCTACAATGCCTGATGTAACTTTTTTTCTTAAGAGAAAACAGAAGGTACTAATAAGACAAATCCTCCAACACATAAGGTATAACCAAAATTCCTTTAAGACTTCTAAGTGTGTGGCTTCAGTCCCTCAAGAGGAAAAAATGATTTGGGCTGGGAAAGCAGAAAGGATAATTGATTTCATGTTTTTCACTATTTGTTTATCTCTATACAGAAGGTCAAACTTGCAAAATACATATTTTTTGAATGAATTTGTTTTTACCTGTTTATTTTTTCACTTTTTATATGCAGTAAAATTCACTCTAGTATACTATCCTATGACTTGTGACAAACTCAATTGTGCAATCACCTCCATAATAAAGAGATAGAACAGTTTAAAGAATTTATTTTATTTTCACAACAGCACACACATACAACTAAACCATAGACCCTAACTGTACAAAAGATTATTCACTTCAAGAGCAAATTTGGCATCAAATTACTGCAAAGCTACAGTAATCAAAACAGTGTGAAAAAAAAAAAAACAGTGTGGTACTGGCATAAAGACAGACACAGAGATCAATAGAACAAAATAGAGAACCCAGAAACAAACCCTCTCATGGTCAAATGATTTTCGACAAGGTGTCAAAACCACTCAATGAAGAAAGGACAGTCTTTTCAATAAGTGGGGCTAAGAAAACTAGATATCCACATGTAAAACAATGAACATGGACTCTTACCTAATATCATATATAATAATTAACTCAAAATGGATCAAACATCTAAATGTAAGAGCTAAAACTATAAAACTCTTAGAAAAAAAAAATCACAGGGGGACTTCCCTGGTGGCACAGTGGTTAAGAATCCACCTGCCAATGCAGGGGACACGGATTCGATCCCTGGTCCAGGAAGATCCCACATGCTGCAGAGCAACTAAACCTGTGTGCCACAACTACTGAGCCTGTGCTCTAGAGCCTGCAAGCCACAACTACTGAGTCCGCGTGTCACAACTACCGAAGCCCACTTGCCTAGAGCCGGTTCTCCACAACAAGAGAAGCCACCGCAATGAGAAGCCCACACACAACGAAGAGTAGCCCCCACTCGCCACAACTAGAGAAAGCCCACGTGCAGCAACGAAGACCCAAAGCAGCCAAAAATAAATAAATAAATTTTTTAAAAATCACAGGGCAAAAGTTTCATGACATTGGGCTTAGTAATGATTTCTTGGATATGACACCAAACGCACAGGTAACAAAAGAAAAAAAGAGATAAACTTCCTCAAAATAAAAACCTGTGTGTACCAAAGGACATTATGAACAGAGTGAAAAGGCAATCCAGACAACAGAAGAAAATAACTGCAAAACATATATGTGAAAAGAGATTAGTATCCAGAATATATAGAAAACTAAAACTCAACCAAAAAAAAAACAACTCAATGATGTGCAAAACACTTGAATAGACATTTCTCCAGAGATATACAAATGGCCAATAAACCCATGAAAAGATACTCAATATCACTAATCATTTGGGGAATGCACATCAAAACTATAATGAGATACCATCTCACATTCATTAAGATGGCTACCATCGGGGCTTCCCTGGTGGCGCAGTGGTTGAGAGTCCGCCTGCCGATGCAGGGGACACGGGTTCGTGCCCCGGTCCGGGAGGATCCCACATGCCGCGGAGTGGTTGGGCCCGTGAGCCATGGCCGCTGAGCCTGCACGTCCGGAGCCTGTGCTCCGCAAAAGGAGAGGCCTCAGCAGTGAGAGGCCCGCGTACCGCAAAAAAAAAAAAAAAGATGGTTACTATCAAAAAAAGAAAAAAAAAGAAAATAACAAGTGTTGGTAAGGATGTGGAGAAATCAGAACCCTTGTGCCCTGCTGGTTGGAATGCAAAATGGTACAGCCACTGTGGAAAACAGTATGGCAGTTTCTCAAAAAGTTAAACATAAACTTACCATATAATCCCGCAATCCCATTTCTGGGTATATATCCAAAAGAACTAAAAACAGTGTCTCAAAGAGATATTTGCATACCCATGTTCATAGCAGTACTATTCACAGCAGAACTATCCAAATGCTTATTAGCAAATGAATGGATAAGCAAAATGGGATATATATAAAATATTATTCAGCCTTAAAAAGGGAAGGAAATTCTGATATATGCTACAACATGGATGGACCCTGAGGACATTATGCTAAGTAACATAAGCTAGTCACAAAAAGATTAAGATTCCACTTATACCAGTTACCTAGAGTAGTCAAAGAGACAGAAAGAAAGGTGGTTGCCAGGAGCTGGGGTAAGGGGGTAATGGGGACTTGAAGTTTAATGGGTATAGTTTTAATTTTACAACATTAAAAGACTTCTGGAGATAAATGGTAGTGATGACTGCACAATATGAATGTACTTAATACCACTGAACTATACATTTAAAAATGGTTATGTTGGTAAATTTTATGTTATGTGTACTTTACAATTTTTTAACTTAAGAAAAAAAAGGAAGGGAAGAAAATTCTGACACATGCTACAACACAGATGAACCTCAAAGGTTACATGAAATAAGCCAGACACAATAGGACAAATATATGATTCCACTGATATGAGGTACCTAGACTAGGCAAATTCATAAAGAAAAAAAGTAGATAAGAGGTTACCAGGGGCTGGGGAGAGGGCAGGATGGGGAGTTACTGTTAAATGAGTAGAGTTCCTGTTTAGAATGATGGAAAAGTTCTAAAATGGATGGTGATGAAAAAAATAAAAAATAAAAAAATAAAATAAAATAAAATGGATGGTGATGATGGTTGCACAACATCGTAAATGCACTTAATGCTTAAAAATAGTGAAAATGGTCAATTTTATGTTATATATATTTAACCCCAATTTAAAAACATTATTTTAAGAGTAGCAAATCTTTTCCCCCAGGAATTCCACTTCTAAGAAATTTCCCTTAAGAAGTAAGGACAGGCAAAAGATTCAGCTACAAATTAAAGCAGCTCTGGAAGCAAATGAAATGTCCAACAGAGGACTGATTAAAGAAGCTATATTGGAACAGTAGGGGATCATTAATATGCTATGTTAACACTGTGAGATTAACCATATTTCATCAATTCTAAAGCATACATATTTCACATCTTTAAGTCTCTAAAATTTGGATGTGTCTTACAATTGTTGGCATTTCCTAGTTTACTTGGCAGTGTTTATTTTCTTAGTGGTACATAAAGGTTAATCTTAATGCTATTAATAGGGGAAATGTTCAAGTATGATAAATGGACGGCAGATTACAAAAGAGCAAATAAAGTAAAATCTAGTTTTTATAAAAGTTATACAGTCAATACACATACCTAGAAAAAAATATCACAGGATGTACACCAAAATGTTAACAGTGTTTATCTCTAGGTGATATAAATATGAATTTTTTTTATAAAGTTGTTGACTTTTTTTGTTATTGTTTTTAATCTTTCAGCCATGCCGCGCAGCACATGGGATCTTATTCCCTCGAGAGGGATCAAACTCTCGCCCCCTGCATTGGAAGTGCGGAGTCTTAACCACTAGACCGCCAGGGAAGTCTCAGTGGTTTTATTTTTTTTAAAAACTTAAATAAACTGGATGTAAAGCCATGCTGCCTCCACCCCCATATCAATCTGGCACAATCCTATATATAGCATATCTCCTCATATTAGATATGAGTCAGGTATCACAAAAGACTAAAAGATACAAAAGAATGTAATTGCCTTGAAGGAGCTCAGCATGTAACAAAAGAATTTATGGTCCACAAGAGTCTTTACAAAGGTAAATCAGCAACTCAGTGCTATGTAAATAACTGAACTAGTGCACTGGTTTTACTGATAAGACAACTTAATATGAACCAGATACATGTCCTGTCCAGCAGTCCATAACTAAAAGAATAAATTAGCATTCTATCATGTTAGACATTAAAATAAATATCCTTTATAAGTCATCTTAGTCATTACATAGATGACAAAGTTCAAACTCTCCAACTGAGACTCATAAGATTAAAAACCCCTAAAAGCAGGTTAACATCATAAATCATCAGATAATAGACACATAATCAATGACAAATTAGCAATAGCAGGAAACCCCCTACCATACAATTATTGTTTGCTATGACATTTTAAGAACTACATTTAAAAAAAATTCTTTCCAGAAGTTAGCTACAATAAAAACTTTACTTCCTGCCCTCAAAGTAGACAGCTCAGCTGGGGCGGGGGTAGGGAGAGACACACAGGGAAAAGCTCTATGACACTGGATTTGGCAATGACTTCTTAGAAGATACCAAAAGCATTAGCAACAAAAGAAAAAACAAATAAACGGGACTTGATCAAAATTTAAAGCTTTTTAACATCAAAGGACATATCAACAGGGTAAAACTGAGAGAAAATATTGCAAGTCCTCCATCTAATAAGTGATTAACAGCCAGAATATACAAAGAACTCTATAACTCAACAACAAAAAAACCCCAAACAATTAAAATGGCCAAAGGACGTGAACAGAGATTTCTTCAAAGAAAATATACAAACAGCCAATAATCACATGAAAAATGCTCAACAACACTAAACATTAGAGAAATGCAAATCAAAACCACAATGAAACATCAACTCACATCCATCAGGATGACTATTATTAAAAAGTAAATAAATTTTTTTTTAATTAAAAAACAGAAAATAACAAGCGTTGGTGAAAATGTGAAGAACATGGAACACTTACACATTGCTGTTAGGAATGTAAAGTAACATAGCTACTGTGGAAAACAGTATGGCAGTTCCTCAAAAATTTAAGCGTAGAATTACCATACCAACTGACCTAGAAATTCCACTTCTGGGTATATACCCAAAAGAGCTGAAAGCAGTGACACAAACACATAGTTGCACACCGATGTTCACAGCAGCATTATCCACAATGGCCAAAATATCGAGGCAACCCAAGTGTTCATCAATAGATGAATGGATAATGGAATGTTACTCAACCTTAAAAAGGAAGGAAATTCTGACACATGCTACAACATGGGTGAACCCTGAAGGTATTATGCTAAGTAAAATAAGCCAGGTACTTAACATAGTTAAGTTAATAATTCAAAGTGACAGAAAGTACAATGGTGGTTGCCCTCGGGTTGGGGGGAGAGGAAATGGAGAGTTATTGTTTAATGGATATGGAGTTTCAGTTTAGGACAATGAAAAATTTTTCTGGATATGGACAGCGGTAGTGGTTACACAACATTGTGAGTACTTAATGCCACTGAAGTGTACACATAAAGATAATTTAAATGGTAAGTTTTGTTATGTATATTTTATTTTAAAAACTAATGAGAATGTCATAATCAGGTGCAAATTTTAGAATTTCAGGTAAGTTAAAGATCACTTTCAGCAACGATGATCAATGTCTGAATAGAAAAACCGTATCAATCAGCCTTCGGATGGATAGCATTCGTGTCAGAGAAGGATGGAGTATTCCACAACAAATGCCTGGCAGATGCAGAGACATGTAGCAACAATTCACAATAGAAAATAAGGCTGAAAAATAAGTTGGGGCCAGGACTCAGAAGGTGCTAAATGCCCATCTAAGATTCTGACTAGTGCAACAAGACAGCAGTACATTTCCCAAAAGAAGAATGAGTACTGCTTATGTGTAAAAGACTGAATGGTGGAGAGGAAGATAGTAAGAAATTCAACTAACTTCAGCAAACACTTACAGAGCAACAACAGTGTTCCAAATTCTCAGATTATAAAAACTGAAGGGAGAGGAGGGGTGGGTAGTGACTGCAAAGAGATTTCTGGAGTACTGGTAATTTTCTGTTTCTTGATCTGGATGGTGTCTATGGGTGGTGTTCACTCAAATAATTCATTAGACAGGTACTGGTATAATTTGAATACTTTTCTACATGTATGTTATACTTTAATTTTTTAAAGTTTTATTAAAAATAAAGGCTAAGACCCAACTTCTAAGAAACCCCCAGCTGAGAGGAAGTAATCCATAAAAATATTTACCAAATGACATGAAAGATGCAACCACAGAATATGTACAAGGTACCCAAGAAGCACTGAGATCCAACAGAGAACCCAGAGGCACTAACATCTAAGGTGAGTTCTAAAGAATAAACAAGTTTGTCAGATGGATGAGAAAGACAGTGCTCCAGGCAAAGGAAAAAATATGAAAAAGGCACCAAAGCAAACAATAGAACAATTTATCCAGAGAACTACAAGTAGTTTTGATAGTTCAAAAATAAGAAGATGATCTAAACTAGAGTGGAAGCAGGGAGAAGGGAAAACAGGAATTTATGTAAGAGGAAGATCAGATGTAAAGGATTTCATCTGATTAGATCTGGGTGGAAAGGAATAAGAATGGAATGAGGATGGTTCTCAATTTGCCCATAACAGCAACTTGGTCATCAAGGCCCTCCGTAATCTGACTGTTGCCTCATCTGTCATAGTTCCAACCACAAGCCAGACTCCAGACAGAAAAGACTCCTTCCTCCTTCATTCAACGTGCACCTAATTTTTTTCTTTAATCTCCAGGCCAGGTACCATGCCAAAGGCTAAGGCTCACTTTCTAGCGGCAAAGGCAAACAGGGATATCAATAACAAGGTACAGTACAGTGGAGTATACCAGCTAGTGGGAAGAAGTTTGCTACCAGAAAGGAAAGTGTTAGCTTGAGTCTTGTGATAGGACAAAGAGCTCATTATAAAAGTGATGGAATACAAATTGGGAGAGTGGGGGAGAACAAGGTGCGTGACTGAGCAAACAACAAAACAACAGTAACAGATAATCCTAGGCCCCTACATCCAATTTATATGTAAGGCCTATCTCATTTCTCCAAAATACAGCTCCCTTTATCCCACCACCTTCACTCCCACCATCTTCCTAGCTCAACTCCCTACCTTCCACTTGTACACATATACAAGCCTTGCAAGCACTAGCAGGAGCAATCTTCTTAAAAAGGAAATCAGATCATGGAACTTCTTACAATGGCTTCTTACAGCTCTTAGAAGAAAATCCAAACATGTGACCTGGAGTTTCCTGGCAATCTCACGTTAAGGCCTTCTCCCCATCCTAAAAGTATTCAAGCTACACAAGTCTTCTCTTAGGTCTCTAAACACATGTTGTTCTCTCCTGTCTCATGACCCTTATTTACACAAGCAGAATATCCTGTTCCCTCTGTCTAGATCTTCATCAGCACGCAAACCACTACCCCCAACAACCAGGTCTGTCTGTCACGTCTCACACTACTGCTACTTTCTCAAAGAAATCCCAGGACTCTGCCAGTTACTGCCTATCTCTACATCTGGTTTAGGTCTAAAGAAGAAAAAGGTTTCTCATTTTGGTCCTCTTGAGTTTTTTTGGTTTTGTTTTTATTTTCTTTTTGTCTGCGTTGGGTCTTCCTTGCTGCGTGTGAGCTTTCTCTAATTGCGGCTCATTGCGGTGTGCCGGCTTCTCATTGCAGTGGCTTCTCTTGTTGCGGAGCACAGGCTCTAGGCACACAGCCTTCAGTAGTTGTGGCACGTGGGCTCAGTAGTTGCGGCGCACGGGCTTAGCAGCTCCGCAGCATGTGGGATCTTCCCGGATCAGGACTCAAAACCCGTGTCCCCTGCACTGGCAGGTGGATTCTTAACCATTGCGCCACCAGGGAAGCCCGGTCCTCTTGAGTTTGAGATGCCCCTGGGGGCACCCAAGCAGCTCTCCAGTGCACAAGTGACCATGTGGATGAGGTGAAACATCTGTACTCAAAATAGAAGCTTCCACTTTAGCACAAGTATCGGACTTTAGCATAAGTTTGATGGCAGGGAGACTGCACAGAGAACTGCTTCTCAACTTGGAGGGAGAGGGCACCCCTGATCTCTTAAGTCACCATAGGAATGTTACTGATGGAAGGAGGGTGATACCACATCAATGGTGTGAAACACTGAGATATGCTGGACAGAATCCTGGATATGAGTGTACTGAACAACAAAAAGACTGAGAAACAAGAGCCAAAACTATAAGGAAAACCAGGAGAGATTTACATCACAATTCCACAAACTCCTTCGCCCTTTTATGCTTCCTCCCAACCAAACCCTACTCCTGTTTCATCCAGTTCAAATGCCGTCCCCTCCTGGAAGCATTAGCCCCCACTCCACATCTCCACCAGTTTTTATCATTATTATTATGTAAGACTGACCCATGCACAAGTTTCTTAACAGTAGTGTTATGGTACTGAACGCCATCAGCCTCGTACTACACCTGGGGTGTGTGTCTCTCCTCCTTATTACAACTGTGAGCTCTTGGGGACAGAGACCATTTCTTAATCAACTGTGGTCCCTTAAGAAAGTGGATAAATTATTTTTTAACTTGGTAAAAGTCAAAAAGGGTAAATAACTGCGCAGAGGCTATGGATAATTTCTCAACCCCTCCCTCTTGTAAAATAAAATAACACATCTTAATTTGATTTATAAATTCATACTTTCCCGAAGTAACATACAGCTGTACAGTCTTTAAGAATCACTGCTACACAAAATATCCTCTCATCGAAATGCCTTCCCTGTTGCAACAATACAGTGGTGTAATCATTTCCTTCATCATAAACATGAAATGCCCTTAATTTAGTTGGAGACTTAACATATCTTACTCTTTTCTAAATTATCCTAAGTTTTGTACAAAACAAACACACCAAAAAAATGTTACATAGACGCGCGAGTACATAAGAGGTTGTCAGTCCTGGATCTGAGCCAACTGCCGCCTGCATTATTGGGAAGCCATTCCTGCCAAGCCAAGGTTAGGCATTCAGTCAACATTTTTTCCAACAAGCGCTTCGCACACGCACACTCCTTTAAAAGTCAACAACAAAAACGTTCCAAGGACATTCGTGAAAACTAGTACTAATCAGTGTTAAGTGCGTCCAATTAACCAGCACAAGAAGTCTGAGTAATTTCACAACAAAGGTTAACACGGTGCACGCCAGAAGTCCACACGGGCGTGGCTGCCCTTCCCAGCCAGACTGTGTCAGAGAAAAGGGCCACTAAAAACTTTCACATACGCTCGGGCCGGGAATGCGGGGCTGCGGGCCCAGCAAATGTCCTGTCCACCTGACCAGGAAGTTTCGGTGGCGGGGGCGCGACCACAGAAACCACAAACCACACGTACTTCAATGGAAAACTCAACTCCAGGACCCGCCCGCACCTGGAACAACGCGCCGACTCTTCCCTACAAGGAAGGCAGCCGAGGGGGCCCAGCGCGGGCCTGGCGCGCGCACCAAGCCCACTTGAACAAAGTTTAGAAACCGGGAGAAACTTTCAAGTGAGGAAGCGCCGCGGCGGCGCGGGGCCGGCGGCTCGCTCTGCTCCAGCCGCCGCGGCCCCTCAACTTCCCGAGCGCCAGGAAACGCCGGCCCCGCCCGGCCAGGGCCCAGGCCCGGGGCGCCGCCGGAGAAGAGGGCCGGAGGCCGCACCAGCGCCCGCCCGGAGCCCGATTCCGGGCGGGGTCGTGGAGGTGACCGCGCCCGGCCCGCCCACCCGAGAAGCCCCTCGGCCCGGCTGGGGAGCCCGCACCCGCACGAAGACAATTACCTGCGGCGAGCTCGGCGAGTGCAGGAAGATTCCCGAAGCCCGAAGCCGACTGCCGCCGCTTTGTCTCCGCCTGTCCGGCTCCGAGGAGGAAATGGGCCGCCCGGCGCCCCCGGCCCCGCCCGCCCTTCCCAGCACCTCCCTCCGGCGCGCTCTTCCCGGCGCCTCCCGCTGCAGCCCAGCTTTCCCGGTCCTCGATTTGGAGAGAGCCCTCGACCAAAGAGCCTGGCGGTGCCAGGCCTGGACCCCCAACAGGATCTCTTGCTCTCCGCCCCTCACCCCTGAGTTACTTAATTCCAGGCCCCTAGTGATCTAGGGATGGGAGTGACCCCCCCCCCCTCCTAGAGGAAGGAGGAGCGCCGACTCCTGGAACAGCCCGCGAGCGGGGGAGGGCAGGTGAGTCACCGCTCCGCGCACAGGTGAGTCTCCGGGCGCGGCCTGCTCAAGCCCCACCCCCCGCTGGTGCCCCAGGGACCGGGTGAGGCGCTGAAGAGTGCCACAGGTGTTCGGAGTAACAGGCTTCCGGAAAAGTGCTCTAGGTCCACCCACTGGTTTTACAGAAGGAGAAACTGAGGCCTCACAGCTTGAGGCGAAGTGGAAGTAGAATCGACTCTAGGGAACTCATAATGTGCGATGGAAGCCCTTCTAGAAGTCACCTAACTCATCTGTCACTTGACAGATGGGGAAACCGAGAGCTCTCCTGATGGAGGACAAGAGGCTTCTCACATCAGTGTCCCCTCCTGAGATTGCCCACACACACACACACACACACACACACACACACACACACACACATACACACAAATTTGAAGAACCTGGCGTCTATTCCTATCCTTCTGGCCATTTACGGAATTTTATTCCCACTCTTCCTTATCTTCCTGATGAATGTTCCCCCAAAAAACTACAAAACAAAAAACAAACCAGATACATATTCACTATCATCCTGGTATAGAAAACCCTAATGACATTTTATCTTCATCATGGGATGATGAACGAGGTTGATTTCAGTATTGATCTATAAATCTAAAATAATGCAAGACAGTATCCACTGCTTGTTTGGTGCTGAGCACTGAACAGGGTGCTAGGGAGACTTGCCTTCAACATGTTTACCCTTTACTACTTATATCTCCCTTTCCCAGGAAATGCAAACTCTTGCAAGACAGGAGCTATATCCCCTACAGCACCCAGCACAAGGCTTATCCCCTAGGCAGCGCCCAGTTAATGTCTATGGGTGAACGTGCCCACTGTAATTCAAAGCACTATGGATTTGTGCTAGTTAAGAGTTGCTGACAAAAGGAAATAGGACCATGAAGGGAGAGAATAACCTTCAAAAGACATACCTTAATGAGGCCATTCTCTTTCAGCCACACCCCATTCTGTTTCTAGCTTCAGAGCCTTTGCTCCTATGGTATCCCCTGCCTGGGGTGGCTATGGCTTCCCCCCACTACACCTAGCTACCTTAGAACATAATATTCAGTCAATAAATATTTGAACTAACAAGAGACAGAGTTAAAGGATTATGCTCCATAACTTAGTATATTCATCACTTCACTCAAGTACCATTTAGTTAGTTTGCAAGGCCCCGTGTTCAAAAATTACTAACAATTTCAAGACAGCAACATTGGAGCATTAAACCAAGCATGGGACCTTTCTAAGCGTGGGGCCCTGCTATAGACTGAATGTTTGTGTCCCCCAAAATTTATATGTTGAAAACCTAATGCCCTAGGTGATGGTATTAGGAGATGGGGCCTTTGGGAGGTGATTAGGTCATGAGGGCAGAGCCCCCATGAATGGGATCTGTGCCCTTAAAGAGGAGGCCCCAGAGGTATCCCTTGCCCCTTCTGCCATGTGAGGACAGAGCAAGAAGGCTCTATGAACCAGGAAGAGACCTCTCACTAGAACATGATCATGCTGGTGCCTTGATCTTGGACTTTCCAGCCTCTAGAACTGTGAGAAATAAATTTCTGACATTTATAAGCTACTCATTCTGTGGTATTTTGTTATAGCAGCCCAAACGGACTGAGGCCCTAAAGATGAAAGAGTGTATTTGTTTGAGAAAAAGAAGGATTGGGTGACAGAAGAAGAATATGAGAGACTTGCAGTGTGCCCTGTAAGTTATGGGGAGTCAGTTCCTGACCCCTGAGAAAGCATGAAAAACTTACTAGGGGCAACTTGAGCATTCACTATGTCCTAAGTACTTGCTATGTGCTGGAGAAGCAGTAGTGAATAAAACTGACTTTAAAATTGAGATAATAAAACTGAGATCCCTGTTCTCACAAAATTTAAAATATAATGGAAGAGACAGGTATTAAAACAGGTAAACTATAAAAAAAGAAGGTCAAATGTGAAGATAGGGAAGAGATACAAGTAGATTTAGGGGGAAATTAACCTAGTCTGGGGTTCAGTGACCTTTATGCTGTGACCCACTCCTGCCAGAGTTTCACACTCACCTCTCCACCAAAACTGCTTTCATCAAGGTCCCTAATGACCTCCGTGACGCCAAATCCAGTGATCAGTCTCTGCCCACAGTTGACTTGTACCATCAGCAGTGTTTGATCACTCTCCCCCTTAAAATACTGTCTTCATTGGATCTCCAGGGCACCAGGCTCTTCTGATTTTCCTTCAGCCTCCCTGGATGCAACTTCTTAGTCTTCTTTAATGATTCCTTCTAAATCTTCCCAACCTCTAAACAGTTCTCAAAGTTCTCAAAGTGCAATCTGAGGACTCCTGAGACCTTTCCAAGGGATTGTAAGATAAAGACTATTTTCATAGTAATACTAAAATATCATTTGCCTTTTTCACTCCCAATATCTCATGGTGTACAATAGAGAGTTTTACAGGTTACACGATGTATAATATGGCATCACACAGAATGCAGAAGCAGATACAAGAATACAGCTACCTTGTATTAAGCCAGACATTAAAGAAATTTGCAAAAATGCAAAACAAGGACACTTCTCCCCCTGAATTTTCTTTTGTTTCAGAAAACATTGTTATTTTTCTTTTAAAAAATGCTATTTTAGGGCTTCCCTGGTGGCGCAGTGGTTGAGAGTCCGCCTGCCGATACAGGGGACGCGGGTTCGTGCCCCGGTCTGGGAAGATCCCACATGCCGCGGAGTGGCTGGGCCCGTGAGCCATGGCCGCTGAGCCTGCGCGTCCGGAGCCTGTGCTCCGCAACGGGAGAGGCCACAACAGTGAGAGGCCTGTGTACCGCAAAAAAAACAAACAAACAAAAAAATGCTATTTTATACTTTAAACCAACGCCTATAAAAGCAAGTCTACCAAAATAAACTTTGACTTTCTATGTTTTAAAAAAAATCTATTTTGATAATGTAATAGTACAGTCAATATTGGTAGATAAAATTCACCTAAACGAAAGCTCTTCAAGATCCTCAAAAAATTTTAAGAGTGTAAAAGGATCTTGAGGTTAAAAAGTTTAAGAACTACTGTTAGAGTGTCCTAGGACTCCATCCTTGGACCTCTTTTTCTGTCTACCATCAACTCATCGGTGATCTCATCCAGTCTTTTGCCTTTAACTATGCTGTCAACTGTAGGTTTATATCTCAACCTGAACCTTTCCCTCTGAATTCTAAACTCCCACTTTCAGCTCCCTACTTGATACCTTGGTATGGATATCCAGTAGGCATCTCACACTTTATGTCTATATGTCCAAAATTGATTTCCTGATACCTTTGTCCAAACCTATTGATCCCACAGTTTTCTTCATTTCATAAATGGCAATTCCATTCTTGTAGTTGTTTAGGCCAAACTTTGGAGTCATCCTTGACTATTTTATTTCTCTCACACATTTCATGCCTGATTCCTGGCAAATCCTGTGCCTCTCTCTTCAATGTATATTCAGAATCCACCAACTTTTTACCATGTCCATTGTTACCATCCTATGTCAAGCTATTATCATCACTTAGCTTGAATTTAACAGGAGCCTCCTAACTGGCCTTCCTACTTCTGCCCTTGCCTCCCTCAGTCTAGTCTCAATTCAGCAGCTGGAGTGATCCTGTTAAAATTTTTAATAAGTCCAAACATGTCACTCCTACTTTGCCCAAAACCCTCCAGTGGCTCCTATCTCACTCAGAGTAAAAGGCAAGGTCCATATGAGGGCCTCCAGAGCTCACCTGCCCCACCACAAACCTGACACACTGGCCTCTACAATTTCTGGAACACTTAGAGACAGGCTCTCGGCTTAGGGCCTTTGCTTTCTGCCTGGAATGTTCTCCTCCAAATAGCTGCCTAACTCACTCCCTCACCTCCCCCAGGTCTTTTGCTCAGCTGTCACTTTCTTGGTGAGGCTTCCTCCTGGCCACCCTATCTAAAATTGCATTCCCTTCCCTCAGCATCCCATCCTTCCTTCTTTGCTTTATTTTTCTCCTTAGGGTGGATCGCCATCTGACATATAAAGTTGTACAGTATATATCTACACATATATTTTTTAAATTATTGTTTTCTCCTGTCTTCCTCTCACTAGAATTTAAGCCCCATGAGGGATAGAATTTTTGTCTGTTTTGTTCAGGGCTATGTCCTTGGTACCTAGAATATATTTCTAGAAGAGGACCTGAGGGACATAGATCCCTCAATAAATATTTGTTAAATGAATGAAAGAAGGAATACATGGAGTCTATAGAAAAGCCATTGACAAGGTGGATAGGGAGGGAAGGAAAGAGTATTTCTAGACAAGGGGACAAGCAAGTTTGAAAGCCCCAAGTCCCACTACAGGAAAAGAAGTCCCGTGATTTGAGAGCTGTAAAGTAGGGAGAGGCCAGACTGGAGAAGGCTTTGTAAGGCTTCAGACTTGATTGTGAGGGAATGGGCACCACAAAGGATTTCAGACATAAAGAGAAAAAGATGATAATATTTCGGGTTTTTTTAAATTCACTTTGGGTGACTTCCCTGGCAGTCCAGTGTTTAAGACTTCGCCTTCCAATTCAGGGGGTGCGGGTTAGATCCCTGGCTGGGGAGCTAAGATCCCACATGTCTCAGAGCCAAAACACTAAAACATAAAACAGAAGCAATATTGTAACAAATTCAATAAAGACTTTAAAAAACATTTTAAATAAATAAAATTCACTTTGGAAAAAAGCAGATTGTAAAGCAATGCATATAATATCCCATTTACGTTTTAACAATGAATACATATTCGTTTTAAAGCTCTTTTCTCATAGCATCTGAGCCATTTAAAACCTATCATCTGTTCAAAACCCTCCAGTTCTTCCCATCTTACTCTAAATAAAAGAGTGGTAGTCTTACCCAACAACCTCAGACCCATCTTTGGCTTTACCCCTCCATCCTTTCACTCCAACTCACACTGGAGTCCCAGACATTCCCATAACACAAGGAAGCACTTTCCTTCCTCAGAGCCTTTGTGTTTCGAGTTTCCTCTACTTGGAATGGTCTTCTCCCCCATAGCTCCTTAGCTCACTCCATGGCTTTGTTCAGATCTCTGCTCAAATATCACCCTATCCAAGAGTCTTTCCCTAATTACCCTTTGTAAAATAACACTAGCACCCACTTCCCTTCCCGCCTCTCTCCATTTTATTTCTTTACCCTGCTATACTTCTTAGCACTTGTCACCACCTAACACATTCAGTGTTTCCATCACCTGGTCGGAGAGACCTTTCCTGACCACATCTCCCACACCCCAGTCACTCTCCACCCACGATACTGCATTTCTATTCTTTATAGCACTCATCCCTCTCTAGAATTGTCTTGTCTAATGGTTTATTTTCTGTCTCCTCTATTAGACTATATACTCCATGAGGACAGGAATCTTGTCTGACTTTTTTACTTCTCTGCTCTGATAATGTAGCACAGTGCTGAACTTCCCTGGTGGCGCAGTGGTTAAGAATTAGCCTGCCAAAGCAGGAGACACGGGTTCGAGCCCTAGCCCGGGAAGATCCCACATGCCGCGGAGCAACTAAGCCCGTGCACCACAACTACTGAGCCTGCATTCTAGAGTCCACGAGCCACAACTACTGAGCCTGCGTGCCATAACTACTGAAGCCCACATGCCTAGAGCCCGTGCTCCGCAACAAGAGAAGCCACTGCAATAAGAAGCCCACGCACTGCAACCAAGAGTAGCCCCTACTCGCCGCAACTAGAGAAAGCCTGTGCGCAGCAACGAAGACGCAACACAGCCAAAAATTAAAAAAAAAAATTTAGCACAGTGCCTGGAAGATAAAATGCACTTTAAGGGACTTCCCTGATGGTCCAGTGGTTAAGACTCCATGCTCCCAATGCAGGGGGTACAGGTTCGATCCGTGGTCGGGGAACTAAGATCCCAAATGACGCGTGGCTCAGCCAAAAAAAAAAAAAAAGCACTTAAAAATATTTGGAGAAAGAATGAGTGGCCATAGATATAGGAGGAAATCCAAGTGTCATTGAAGCCAAGGACTTGGTCACTAATGTCAATTGATGATATTTGGATAAACTTCAGGTTTCAACTTCAGGTTGCTGAACATAGTGTACATAATCATGAGGATTAAGGTGCATCAAGAATGTTAAGGAGGGCTCCCTTGGTGGCGCAGTGGTTGAGAGTCCGCCTGCCGATGCAGGGGACACAGGTTTGTGCCCCGGTCCAGGAAGATCCCACATGCCGCGGAGCGGCTGGGCCCGTGAGACATGGCCACTGAGCCTGCGCGTCCGGACCCTGTGCTCCGCAACGGGAGAGGCCACAACAATGAGAGGCCCGTGTACCGCAAAAAAAAAAAAAAAAAAAAGTTAAGGAGAAAACAGTCCAAAAAAGTCAATCAGCAAGACTTCCCAGAGTATTCTGAAAAGTAACATAAAATAATGTCAAAATGTCAATAAAGATGAACCATCAGAGATCATTTTAGAGACTCTTTACATTATGAGGACTTCATTATTATTTATCTTCATGTGCTGGTAAATAGCTTTACAGTTTACACAGCACGTTCCTGTTTATTATCTCATTTGAGGAAGGAAGAACCAAAATGAGTAAAGATCCGAAAATAATGAAGATGAGAACAGACTTGGCAGCTTTGAAATGAAAGTTTGGAAAACATTTACCTCTTGTTGCCATGAAATGATGAGCCACCCTCCCCCAATAAGACCCATAGAAGAGACCAAAGGGACTCTTGGATTAGCCTGGGAAAGCCAACAAAGGGGATCAGACTGGGACAGGAGTCAGAAAAAACTAAAGGTCAAACCTAGGTGTGGTGGGCTTCCCTGGTGGTGCAGTGGGTTAAGAATCCGCCTGCCAATGCAGGGGACACGGGTCGGGGAAGATCTCAGATGCCGCGGAGCAACTAAGCCCGTGCACCACAACTACTGAGCCTGCACTCTAGAGCCCGTGAGCCACAACTACTGAGTACGCGTGCTGCAACTACGGAAGCCTGCGTGCCTAGAGCCTGTGCTCCGCAAGGAAGAGAAGCCTGCGCACCGCAACAAAGAGTAGCCCCCACTCGCCATGACTAGAGAAAGCCCGCGCACAGCAACGAAGACCCAATGCAGCCCAAAATAAATAAATAAAACCCTAAGTGTGGGACCACATCAGGGTCAAAGGCAATTGGATGCCTAGTGGCACTGGTTGCCTTTCCGTTCCCTTTCAGATGGCTGGGGGAAAGCAGTAAAGCCCTGCCATCCTGGCAGTTTTATCTGTTAGCTTAACTAACACCAGGGTATTTTCCTCATTTCTGTGTAGCACAGTAAGTCACAACCCTGTCTGCACCTTAGAATCACCTGAAGAGCTTTTTAAAAATATGATACCCAGGCACCACCCCGCGGGCTCAGATTCAGTTGTTCTTAGGCAGGGACTAAGCATTTTTTTTTTTTTTCGGTACGCGGGCCTCTCACTGTTGCAGCCTCTCCCATTGCGGAGCACAGGCTCCGGACACGCAGGCTCAGCGGCCATGGCTCACAGGCCCAGCCGGTCCGCGGCATGTGGGATCTTCCCGGACCGGGGCACGAACCCACGTCCCCTGCATTGGCAGGTGGACTCTCAACCACTGCGCCACCAGGGAAGCCCGGGACTAAGCATTTTTAAAAATCTCCCTGGGTGATTCTACTGTGCAGCCAGAGTTGAGAATCACTGATAACTTGTCTAAGGTTGGACAGAAAACAAAGTGAAGTCAAGTATACTTAAAACTCATTCATTAATTCATTTATTCACACAATTATAATTATTTTAATACTCAGTGACTGAAAATAATAATAGCTTGTATTTACTAAGTCTTTAGTACATGCCAGTTTCTGTGGTAAGAGCTTCACATGCCATCCAAACCTCTCAATAATCCTAAAGAAGTTAGGATTATTGTATTTCTCATTCTCTAAGTGAGAAACAGAAGCTTGGGTCACACTGGGAATATGGCAGTGCTGGGACCCAGATCTACCAGAATCCAGAACCAGGCTCTTAACCTTGCCCCACTTAGCCTCTGAAATGTCAACGGCTTTTTTTTTCTTTTTAATTTTTTTTTTTTTGATAAATTTACTTATTTATTTATTTATTTAGGCTGCATTGGGTCTTCGTTGCTGCGTGTGGGCCTTCTCTGGTTGTGGCGAGCGGGGCTACTCTTTGTTGTAGGTTGTGGAACATGGGCTATAGGAGCACAGGCTCAGTAGTTGTGGCCTGCGGCCTCTAGAGCACAGGCTGAGTAGTTGTGGCTCATGGGCTTAGTTGCTCCGCGCTATGTGGGATCTTCCCGGACCTAGGGCTTGAACCCGTGTCTCCTGCATTGGCAAGTGGATTCTTAACCACTGTGCCACCAGGGAAGTCCCATGTCAATGGCTTTTAAAAATTCTTTGTTGACAAGCTACCGTCAGAATAGTTTTCATTTTAAGGCAATACTATGATGGAGGTAATTTAAATCCCTGGTTGTTATACTGTTACATTTTGTCTTTTTACACAGCTTCAAACAGTGTGATAAGTGAGGCTGGTTGGGAGCTTCTTTTGGGTGTGGGGTGTACCAGGACAGGGGCTCACTTGTATCCTTTCCAGGGCTCTTCTAATAGAGGATGCTGTTGGCTTTATTTGGTGAGTTAAGTTTTAAATAAAAGAACCAAACTTAGGCCCTTGATGCTTAAGAAACATGCGTAAGGTTCTCTTTATTCATGTTATTCACCTTCCCTGCAGAAACTGAAATCAAGATTTAGTTTTTAAAATCAGTCAGCAGTGGGTGTTCACGATTCTTTCCTCTCTGATATGATCAAAGATGAGTACACAAAAACACTCCCCCCATTTCATGCTCGTATTTTTGTTGATAACAGTAAAGAAAGAGAACCTGAAAAGATAAAAGTTAAAGACTGTGACAACCAAGCACAATCGTATCTAAAAAGAAGTCTTTTAAAAAGGGAGGGAGGGACTTCCCTGGTGGTGCAGTGGTTAAGAATCTGCCTGCCAATGCAGGGAACATGGGTTTGAGCCCTGGTCCGTTAGGATCCCATATGCAACTAGGCCCGTGCACCACAACTACTGAGCCTGTGCTCTAGAGCCTGTGAGCCACAACTACTGAGCCCACATGCCACAACTACTGAAGCCCACGCACCTAGAGCCCGTGCTCTGCAATAAGATAAGCCACCGCAATGAGAAGCCTGCGCACCGCAACAAAGGGTAGCCCCCGCTCACAGCAACTAGAGGAAGCCCGCGCTCAGCAACAGAGACCCAACGCAGCCAAAATAAATAAATATTTTTTTAAAAAAAGAAAGAAAAAAGGGAGGTAGATAGAAGAGGGTTGTTTGTGCTTTATTTTTCTCTTTAAAGTATCAGTAGGCTTTATTATGGAAACCTGGTTCTTTGTATTCACCATTCTAAAAATTCCTTTTATGTCTGGCATTTTTAGATTTTTATAAGAGCATGAAAAGTGCTATCAAAATAAGAATTGTTGCATTGTAATGTAAGCTCAATTAAATTAATATACTTTAGATTTCAGATGTAATAGTGAATGAGTCATTTGTCTCCATTCATTGCTTTCGTTGCTTAACAATTTTTCTAAATTCCAAGAAACTTTGAGAAAAAGCAAACCTATTTGAACAGAGCAGGGAGATACATCTGCCAAGAATCTTTACATGCCCCTGTGTGTCCCCATATGGGCATTCTGAATACAGGAAAACTTAAAGTGGAAGCTGGGGCAGCCTTTGTCTTTGGTTTGCCCAGAGTGAATTTGATTCTGAGTTGACTAGAGTCAGGCAGTCTAGTAGACCCTGAGATTCCCAGACTCTATGAGCTCACAGTGGAGTCTGGCAAACCTACATTCCATCCTGTCTGTCTCCCTCCATCAGTTCTTACCAGTCCAGCTTCTTTATTTCTTTAGTCACAGTAACTCACTCTTCCACCTGCCTGTAAGTTTGGCAGGTGTTGCCCCTCCATCACAGAAGGCTATTACCATATTCATTCATTCATCCATTTTTTTGCTCAATCAACAAATATTTTGGAGGACCTACTATGTGACATGCATTGTACTAGACCCTGGAGATACCGTAGTGGGCAGCCCTCATGAAATTTACATTCTAGAGAAGGAGAAAGACAATAAGTAGGTAACAGTTAAATGAACAATGTGATTTCAGGTAGGGGTAAGTGCTAAGAGTGACCGGAAGGAGGCATGCTTATTTGGGTAGAAAGGTCAGGAGAGGCCTCACTGAAAAGGTGAGCTTTGAGCTGAGACCTGAAAGACCAAAATGAGCCCTGTGATGGGGCACAATATCCCACAGGAGGAAATAGCAAGTGTAAAGGCCTGAGGGTGGGGATAAGCCTGGTGTATTCAAGGAACACAAGAAAGACAAGTGTGTGAGGGGTAGTAAATGAGGAAAAGATAATACTACATAAGGTCAGAGGAGTAGGCAGGGGCCAAATCATTTAGGACCTTGTAGGTGATAGTAAGGACTTTGGGTTGTCCTTTAAGAGCAATGCAAAACCCCTAGTAATATTAAGAAATGAAGTGGTGACCGTGATCTGATTTGCATTTTTAAAAGGTCACTTGACTGCTATATTAAGAATGAAGTGTGGTTGCACAGCAAAGGAAACCATAAGCAAAACAAAAAGACAACCCTCAGAATGGAGAAAATATTTTCAAATGAAGCAACTGACAAGGGATTAATCTCCAAAATATACCTCATGCAGCTCAATATCACAAAAACCAAATAATTCAATGAAAAAACAGGCAGAAGGCCCAAGTAGACATTTCTCCAAAGAAGACATAGAGATGGACAACAAACACATGAAAAGATGCTCAGCATCACTAATTATTAGAGAAATGCAAATCAAAACTACAATGAGGTATCACCTCACACAGGTCAGAATGACCATCATCAAAAAATCTACAAACAATAAATGCTGGAGAAGGTGTGGAGAAAAGGGAACCCTCCTACACTGTTGGTGGGAATGTATATTGCTACAGCCACTAAGAACAGTATGGAGGTTCCCTAAAAAACTAAAAATAAAGCTACCTTATGACCCAGCAATCCCACTCCTAGGCATATATATGGAGGAAACCATAATTCAAAAGGATGCATGCACCATGATGTTCACTGCAGTGCTATTTACAATAGCCAGGACATGGAAGCAACCAAAATGTCCTTCAACAGAGGAATGGATAAAGAAGATGTGGTACATATATACAATGGAATATTACTCAGCCATTAAAAAGGCATGAAATAGTGCCATTTGCAGCGATATGGATGGACCTGCAATTGTCATACAGAGTGAAGTCAGAAAGAGAAAAATATCATATAATATCGCTTATACGTGGAATCTAGAAAAATGGTACAGATTAACTTATTGGCAAAGCAGAAATAGAGTCACAGATGTAGAGAACAAGCTATGGTTACCAAGGGGGGAAGGGGAGGGTGGGACGAGCTGGGAGATTAGGATTGACATATATACACTACTATGTATAAAATAGATAACTAATGAGAACCTACTGTTTAGCACAGGGAACCCTACTCATTAATCTGTGGTGACCTAAATGGGAAGGAAATCTAAAAAAAAGAGTGGATAGGGCTTCCCTGGTGGCACAGTGGTTAACAATTTGCCTGTCAGTGCAGGGGACACAGGTTTGAGCCCTGGTCCAGGAAGATCCCACATGCCATGGTGCAACTAATCCCATGCGCCACAAGTACTGAGGCTGCGCTCTATAGCCCATGAGCCACAACTACTGAAGCCTGTGCGCCTAGAGCCCGTGCTCCACAACAAAGAGAAGCCCATGCACCACGACGAAGAGTAGCCCCTGCTCGCTGCAACTAGAGAAAGCCCACGCACAGCAACGAAGACCCAACTCAGCCTAAATAAATTTTATTTTAAAAAAAGAGTGGATGTACGTATACGTATAACTGATTCACTTTGCAGCACAGTAGAAACTAACACAACATTGTAAAGCAACTATACTCCAATAAAAATTAATAATAATAAAAAAGTAACATGAAAACAAAACAAAACAAAAAGAATGCAGTGCGGGACTTCCCTGGCGGTCCAGTGATTAGGACTCTGGTGGGGGAACTAAGATCCTGCATGCCATGCCATGTGGTGCGGCCAAAAAAAAAAAAAAAAAAATGAATGAAGGGTAAGAGAACATGAATGAATGCTTGTCATCATACATTAATTTATTCACCTATTCAAAAATATTTTTTGAGTGGCTAATTACCAGACAGTATGCCAAGCACTGGGAAATCATGGTGAGCCAAACATCATTCCTCCCCTCAAGGAGTTTATAGGATAGCTGAGGGACAGAGAAGTACATAGCCTCTTATAATGAGCTGAGTCCTATGCTGGGAGTAATCTCCATTTGTTAAGGGTACCATTCATTCATTCATTTAGTAAGTATTTATGTGCCAAGCTCTTGGGATACAATGATGAACTAAACAGACAACATACATACCCCCATGGTGTTTACAGATTAGCGGAGGAGGCAGACATTAATTAAACACTCTCATGGACATGTCATTACCCATTGTGATACGAGCTATGAAAGAAAAATAATGTGAGAATGTATAAGAGGGAAGCTTGGATTAGTCAGGAGGCCAGAAGGATGAGCTGCAAATAAAGAGGTAGGTAGGTAAAAAAGGAAAGGAGGATTGTCAATTATGTCTCAATAAAACTGGGAAGAAATTAAAAAAGAAAAAAAAAAAGGAGGGGAAGAGTGCTGTGGCCCACTGAGCTCTAACCCTAGCTCTGCAGGGCAGGAAAGACTTTCTGACATCTAAGCTGAGTCCTGAAAGGAGTTAGCCAGGTGATGTGGTGTTGGAGGTGAAGGGAAGGCATTCAAGAGCAAGGGAACAGCCTGTGCAAAGGCACAGAGGCAACAGAATATAGTGGATTCTGGGGGAAAGCAAGATGTTCGATATGACTGGGCTGGGGGACTTCCCTGGCGGTCCAGTGGTTAAGAATCTGCCTTCCAATGCATGGGACGCGGGTTTGATCTCTGGTCAGGGAATTAAGATCCCACATGCCACAGGGCAACTAAGCCTGCGTGCCGCAACTACAGAGTCCATGTGCTCTGGAGCCCATGTGCCACAACTAGAGAGAAGTCCAAGTGCCGCAACAAAGACCCGACACAGCCAAAAATACATAAATAAATAAATATTTTTTTAAAATGACTGGGCACAGCAAGGTCAGAGAGAATAGAGAAGCGAGCAGGTTAGAATCATGCCATGCTAATAAATTCTTTTGACTGGTAAAGGATTTTAAGCAGGGGAATGACCATGCCAGATGGAGTATTAGAAACATCTCTGGACACAGAAAGGAGACTGGGCTGAGCCCCACACAACACGCCACGCTTTATCTAGAACAGCTGTTCCTACTGAAACTGGGCATTATGCCCTCAGTGAAACCCTTCTTGGGGTTTTCTGGGTTGAGCAAGGTCCAGTTTAGCAAATGAAATTGGCTACCCCATCACTGCTTTTCCCAGCCTCCACAGCCCAGTCCAGGACCAGCAGGAATCATGAATTCGGAAGACATCCACCTGCTGTGCTAAGCAACAACACAGCAGTGCCTCCAACACTGGGCACACCAGTTTCCTCTGCCTCCTGGGCCATAATACAGTGCACAGAGCAAGGTCCCCTTAGATCGCAATGCCTTATTCCTTTCATTAATTTGCTTAAGGTGAGGTTGTGACTCCCTGACTGCTATCATTTGCCCTCAGCATTTTGAGCTTTCAGCCAAACCTCTGGCTCTCTGGACCAAAGCCCTTTTTACCTGGTGGTGAGCAATGTCTTCTGACTGCCCTGCCCATCAAAGGGTATTCAGGTTTAGGGGTTTAGGGGGTAGGTAGAAGGTGTCCTGTGTCTTCACTGAGGCTGAGGCCCAGGAGACTAGGGTGAGATTTCCAAAATGTGGCCCTGGCAGGTGCTCCCTGCCTCAGGTGGCTTACCGTTGTTACAGGACAAAACCTAAACAATTTAGCCTGCCTACAGGGCCTTTGGGGATCTGCTCCTTTCTACAAGCTGTCTCCCTGCCAGGTAGGCTCTTCTCCCAAATCTCCCTATGGCAGTGCCTTCTTATTGTTCAGGTCTCAACTCAAATGTCACTGCCTCAATTCAGCCTTCCTGATCACCCACTCTAAGGTAGCTGGATAGTCACTCTCTATCCCATCATCCCATTGTATTTTCTTCATAGCACATGTCACCATCCAAAGTTATTCATTTGTCTACTTACTTATTATTGGTCTTCTCCCTCTAGGATGTAGCCTGACATCTTGGACCTTGTCTGTCTTGTTCACTATTTTATTCCCAGTACCTAGAACAATGTCTGGCACATAGTAGGTGCTGAATGGATGAATGGTGCTGGTCTATCTTTCCAAACTCATCCCACTCAATTCCTGAGATTTGGAAGGATGGGGGTTTATGAATGTCTTTAGACCTGCTTCACTAATCAAAGCCTCTAATTCCTTCAGCTTGGAACAACTTTCCTCCTCTTCTCACCACCCACCTTCCTACCCCCACAGTTATTCTCTTTTTTCTTCCAGATTCTGATATCCTCCCAGATATTCAAGCCTGGTACACACATCTGTCAAGGCTTATCTCACTGTATTGCAATGACACATTTACCTGTCATCTACCCCACTAGCCCATATCAGTGAGCTGCTCAAGGAAGGCATCCATTCACCTCCTTACCCCTAGCACACAACACAATAACCAGCACATAATAGGTACTTCACTAATGTGTGTTGACTGACTAGATAGAAAAATGTGGTTCAGAGAAATATGAATTAGGAAACGGTCATTTTTATGGCAGTAGTAGGAGGGGTTGTCATAAATCTAGACCTAAAGCAGAGAGGCAGCCCCTTCCTATGGGCCAAACCAGGAAAATAACACCATATTAAATTCTGATAACTAAGAGCAAAAGGCAGAGGGTGTGGCCAAAAAGATCCTACTTCTCATCATCCATGTACTCCCAAGTGGGCAAGAGCAGTGAATTCACAGGTGAGAAGTACAGGAGCATTCTCACTATCAACTCTGGCAGGATCAAAGAGGCCTGGGAGAAGTGCTAGCTAAAGTTTGCACAGAGCTTCCTAATCCTCCAAGCATGTCCTCAAACCTTATCTCACTATGGTCTGGGGGGAAGGAAAGTAGATTTTATCCTATCAAAAAGGCTCAAAGGGGCTTCCCTGGTGGCGCAGTGGTTGAGAGTCCGCCTGCTGATGCAGGGGACACGGGTTCGTGCCCTGGTCTGGGAAGATCCCACATGCCCCGGAGCGGCTGGGCCTGTGAGCCATGGCCACTGAGCCTGCACGTCTGGAGCCTGCGCTCCGCAATGGGAGAGGCCACAACAGTGAGATGCCTGTGTACCGCAAAAAAAAAAAAAAAAAAAAAAAAAAGGCTCAAAGAAGTTCACAGCCTGCCCAAGGAGACATCACCAGTTGTAAGTTACTCTATAGCTGTGCCTTTATCCTGCTATTTGGGAGCCCTTAATGTGCTCATCAAAGCATTAGCTGCTAAGCTCCTAGAAGTCTGTATAATTATTGTCTAAAATACAGAACAGCAGAATGTGTAATTAGATGCTTTTAATAAAGGCCTCTTGGATGCTGCTGCTGCTGCTGATGATGAAGATGATGGCAATTTTGATAATGGTGATGATGAAGATGCTATATTTGAGGACAAGGGCCAAGATGGAACCCTTATCTTGGAATGGAGCAAGAGCCAGTGTCACAGGCAAAGGGCTGATCAGGTTACAGCATTACCTAGTTAATTGTCTGGACTCTTGAGCTGGGCCACCAGTGACCTCCTCAGGGCTTCACTTCTAATTGGCTGTGTAGCCTCACCAAGCCTCAGTTTCCCCATCTTTAAATGGAGAGATTATTACCTCTTAAGTTGTTGGGAGGCTCTTTTGAAGTAATCAAATAAGCTCATTATCACGGAGCCTATGTCACAGTAAATGCTTCATGATGATACTAGCAAATTCTTACAAACAGCATACTTTACAACTGGCAATGTTCTAAGCACTTTACCTATATTAGCTCATTTATGTAATACCCTATAAGGTAGGAACTAACATCATTACCCCTTTTTTATGATAAACTAAGGCACACACAGGGAAGTTGAATAATTTCCCCACAGTCACAGAGCCAGAAAATGCCAGAGCTGGGTATTGAACCCAGGCAGTCAAAGTCCAGAGGCATTACACAGCTATGGTGACCACGGTGGCCATGGTGATGTGCTGCTCAGATTTCCCTTTGAGAAACTGCTGTAGTGAGCAGAGTTGGCTGACCTCAAGATCTATCACAGCATCCACACCAAGGCCATGCACCCTCTGGGCTGCTCTCAGCCTATGTCTGAACCTAGCAGGGGTACTAGAGTTGGGCCTTTCCTGCACAACATGGGACTGTTCTGATGGACAACTTTTTTGTGTGTGTGGTAAAATATACATAACATAAAGTTCATCATTTTTTTTTAAAGTTCATCATTTTAACCATTTTTAAGTATACAGTTCAGTGGCACTAAGTGCATTCACATTATTGTGCAACCATTACCACCATTCATCTTCAGAACTTTTTCTTCTTCCCAGACTGAAATTCCATACTGATTCAACATTAACTCCCCACTCCCGTGCCCCCAACTGAAGCTCCTGGCAGCCACCATTCTACTTTCTACCTGTATGAATTTGACTACTCTAGGTACCTCATATAAGTGGAATACTACACTGTTTGTCCTTTTGTGACTAACTTATTTTGCTTAGCATAATGCCTTCAGGGTTCACGCATGTTATCAGGTGTCAGATTCCTTTCCTTTAAGATTGAATAACGGACTTCCCCTGTGGTGCAGTGTTTAAGAATCTGCCTGCCAATGCAGGGGAAATGGGTTCAATCCCTGGTCCGGGAAGATCCCACGTGGCGCGGAGCAACTGAGCCCGTGTGCCACAACTACTGAACCCTGGGTGCCCTAGAGCCTGCACGCCGCAACTACTGAGCCCACATGCTGTAATTACTGAGCCCACGTGCTGCAACTACTGAAGCTTGTGCACCTAGAGCCCATGCTCCACAACAAGAGAAGCAACCACAATGAGAAGGCCGTCCACCACAACGAAGAGTAGCCCCCACTCACCGCGACTAGAGAAAGCAGCAATGAAGACCAAATGCAGCCAAAAATAAATTTAAAAAAAAGATTGAATAATATTCTGTGTTTTGTATATATGACATTTTGTTTATTCTTTGATCTGATGGCCAACATTTGCTCAGGACTCTCAGCAAGCCTGGCTGAGACTTTTTCAGAACTGCACTTCAGTCTGAAGCTCTTCCAACCCAATCCTCCCTCATTGCCCATCTCCTTTTCCAGATTGTCAAATCTGCATTGTAGTCAAAAGACTCTCATCATCTTCCCCAGCTTCCTCTCTCCCTTTATCCTTCACAGATGCTCCCTCATTAATCTCTTGCATGCCTGATCTCATCTTGGTGTCTATTTCTCAGAGGACCATACTGACCCCACAGCTTCTTAATAAACATTATTTATCATTACCATTACTTCTTGGGATGGGGAAGATGCATTTAAAGCAAATTTATAAAAAGAATTTAGGGGCTTCCCGGGTGGTGCAGTGGTTGAGAGTCCGCCTGCCGATGCAAGGGACACGGGTTCGTGCTCCGGTCCGGGAAGATTCCACATGCCGTGGAGCGGCTGGGCCCGTGAGCCATGGACGCTGAGCCTGCACATCCGGAGCCTGTGCTCTGCAACGGGAGAGGACACACCAGTGAGAGGCCCGCGTACCGCAAAAAAGAATTTAGGACAGTTATATAGCATAATTGTGCATGGTAACTTCTTTTGGTATATATATCTCATTGTAGAAAAGTTAGAAAACACACACAAGTAAAAAGAAAATTCAATTCACCTATTATTGTACTATCCCATATTGTTTTCAACTATTACTGTCATTACTGTTTCATTTTGGGGTAGATCTCTCTAAATGTTTACCTCAACATATGCAATATCAGTTTCTTTTTTTGCGGTACGCGGACCTCTCACTGTTGTGGCGTCTCCCGTTGCGGAGCACAGGCTCCAGACACGCAGGCTCAGCGGCCATGGCTCACGGGCGTAGCCACTCCGCGGCATGTGGGATCTTCCCGGACTGGGGCACGAACCCGTGTCCCTGCATCAGCAGGCAGACTCTCAACCACTGCGCCACCAGGGAAGCCCTCAGTTTCTTTTTAAGAAAACTGGTTTCTTCTACAGAATGAATTGAGTGAAATGACCATGGATTCTATAAAATGACTCAGTTTAGGAATGCATTCATTTATTCACTCATTCACTCACTCATTTAATACATATTTATTGAACAGCTACCAAATATCAGGCCCTACTCTAGGCACAAGGGATGTAAGACAGACACAGCTTTTGTCTGCAGAAAGCATACAGTCTAGTGAAACCAAAGACACATCTCCAGGCAATTACAATATACTGCTATATAGACACAGAGCAGGGACACCCAGCCCAACCTGGTTTCTTGGAGAAGGTGGTGTCTCAGTCAAGACCTGAGGGATGGCAAGGAGTTAAGCGCCAAAAGAGAGGAAATTTTAAGAGGCATTGTAGGTCTAGAACCTAGGCAAAGGGGGTTATGTATAGTAGATTTGGTTGCTTGAGGAGCAGCTGACTCTGCCCACAACTGACTCTGTGTGTGTGTGTGTGTGTGTGTGTGTGTGTCTGTCTGTGTGTGTGTGTGTGCTTAGCAGCCACTCAGACTGAGCAAGGGATAAGGCCTTAACCAGTCAAGGAATCTTGGGCAAGGTTCTCAGTGGAGATGGCAGAGACCCAGGAACCCACTGGAGGAGAGAAGCTAACTGATCCCCAACCTTAGATTGGAAATCTTGGCCAGTCATTAAGTTCTCCAAGGCCAGGGATGGCAGCTACTCCACCTCTGTGGAGTCTTTAGGCCCAAGACAAAGCCAAGTACAAAGAGTATCCTTGGTTGTAACTGGTGCCCATGGATTGTTTTTTCTCAGCCTAAAGAGGTCTCAGGCTACAGAATGACACTCTGGGTAATTCTGGCATCAACATGAAGTATGGAGTCCAGGGTCTTGGAAGTAATGCAGAAAAAATACGAAAGCCTAGCCTTTCTCTGAGATCTGAATTATTTATCAACAGAAGTAGCAACACTACCCATCACAGAATTTCCAAGAGAGGTTAAAGTTCAGCAGAACGTGAATATTGTTTCAAGAATTGTTTTGATATAAACTTTTTTTTGATAGGCAGCAGTTGATGTCTTATCTTCTGCATCCTATATTATTGTTGGCCAAGTTCTATTTTAGCATATGCATATAAATAAAATCATTCAATGAGATAATATAAAAAGGTCTTGAAGTGTACTGACAGGCACCATCATCTCATTAAATGTGAATATAACTTGGAGTTTTGAGGAAAAAAAGTGGTAGACAACCATGGTGTGGTATTTTTAGGTACGTAGGTGAGGCAGGCGCCCACACATGCCACCATATCCCTCTGAACAGTAAAGACAGCTCTTCAGTTCTCTTGGGCTGGGAGGGGATGGGCTGAGGTGACCTGGCAGTACTTCCTCAGTGTCACCTTCCTTGAGTGTCAGCAAGCCCCCCCCACCACTCCACCTCCCAATTCGATGCTTAGCAAAGCAGCTGCCAGCAGGTAGCCTAGGGAGTCAAGGCCCATCTCTGTGGTCAGTGAGGCCTTGGCACTGAGATGGACAGGCACACACCCAGTCCTGGCAGCTGGACCCCCTAAGACAGGCAACCACAAAGACCAGTACTGACCAGGGGTCTGATGTCTTTCCCATGAGAGAAATGTCACCACCTCCCTCAGGGACAGGACTGGGTGGGGGCTGTCACTGGGTGGGTGGGTGAACACCCACTGGTCTCAGACAATTTGTCAGTCAGGGTAAAAATAACACCAGCCGCATCATTTTCCAAAATTAAGGGCAATGCTATAGCAAATGTATGCAGATGTATACAGACACAGATGGGAACAAGTGTATTTAATTGTAAATGAGTCAGAACGGAGCAAATGAGATTTCCCTTATATTTGGGTTCCAAAAATTACAGAGAAAATGTGCCTGAGGCAGAAACAAACCAAAAAAACCACCACACACACACACACACACACACACATAAAACCAGGGGTAGGTCATTGATGCAGAAGCCACATGGGAGGGAGCTTTGGACATCCAGAAGGCTGGGGTGGCTTTGGTCTTCTCTGGGGGTTATGAAAGTGTCCTGGCTCCCAGAGGCCCTAAAGTGACCAAAGTGCTAACGGAATAGACACAGGCATAGACGGCAGGACTCACGGTGCCCCAGTCTCATCTGGCCCGTAGGTGCCAGAGAAAGTGGGGAAAGGAAGGGAGGGCTGCAGTGGGCTGTCCGCAAGGAGGGAGCCAAAGGCCAGCTTTTGTCACCTCAGAGAACCGGCTGAGGCAGAGAAAAGAGAGAGGGAGAAAAAACATCTCTGCCTAGCTCCACGTGGCCAAAGAAAGAGGAATGACAACAGAATACTTCTTGTTCGGAAAGCACCATCTCACTTCAACAGCTTTAAGGAAGCCACCTAGTAGAGTGCCTGGCGCTTGGTAGATGTTCAGTAAATACTAAAAGAAGGAAAAGAAAGAGAAAGCATGGAAGGAAGGAAGAATATATCCTGCGAGTCCGTCCCATTCCGTGGACTAAAGTGTTGCTGGAGTGAAGAATGAGGAAGCAAGAAGGCAGATTGCCCAAGTAAAAGGGACAGGCTTCAACAGGCATGATTGTGCCCTCTCTTGGGGTTCAGGGAATGTGGGGGACAGGCAGGAAAGTGAGGCACACTGATCCTGCCAGGCCTCCTCCCTCTGAAAGCTCATCCTCTCTACAGGCAGCAGTCTGGAATTCACATCTACCCCCTGTGCCTGAACTATTGTAATTTGCTCCTCAGAGAACAGAAAAGATTGTTTCACCACAGCAGGAGAGCTATCCTTAAGGGCAGCAACCTGACACGTAAGTCAGGAAGCTTTGTGTATCTGGGCCGCCTCTGAGCTCAGCACCTCTAGTAATAAATGCCTGCAAGTAGATGAATGTATGAATGGAAGAATGCATGAATGAATGAACACAACAAAGACTCTTTCCCCACCCCAAAACGGTGTAATTCTGTGGCTTAAGCCCTTTACCTCTCCCTCCCCAGGCTTGTTTCCTCTGTGTCTTGATGATTCTCTGCCTCCCAACCTCGAGAAACAACAAACCCAGCCTTTTTACTTGGGTCCAGGCCCCTGCCAGCAGAATTCCAGGAAGGCATGAAGCACAAAGTCTCCTCTTGGGGAAAGGGCAAAGGGAGCTTTCATCCCCAGCCATCCTGCATTCTTTGTCAGTTTTGCAATCCTTGCATTCTCTCCCCAGAAAACCCAGAGGGCTAGGTTGGCCTTCTTGACATTTGACCTAAATTCCCCCCCACCCCGGCCCGCTCCACCCTAGCCCCACTCTTGCCTCTGCTCCACCCCCAGAATATTAGCCTTGAAGAAAGCCAAAACTGTGTGTCTAGGGATCTGCAGTCAGCTCCAGGGAGGGTTCTGAGTGCCACACCCCAGAAGAGCATATTTCTCAGCTCTGCAGGTCCTCTGAGCCACCCCTGCTAGTTGCCAGAAGATACAGAAGCAAAAGAGGAAACTGAAGAAATGCCTCACAGCATCACGCAGCACAGCTGTGAGCAACCCAGCATCTTGACTGCAGCTCCAGTCTGCCACATGCCAGCCTGGTGGAAGAGTTACTTAAAATGAAGTCAAGGAGAGTTGAAGAACCAGCTTCAAGCGAAGGCCTGTGTCTGCTATTCACAGGCTGTTTCAACACTGGCTTCCTACAAAAGTTCAGTGCCCAACTTCTGGCTACTTTCTGTAACATGCCTCCCATAACCCTGCCCTTGCCTTTTGTGCCCAACTCTGCATTACTTGTTCTACGTTAGAGACCTTCCATCTTCCTTCCTCTGTTTGTCTTCTCCTTCCCCCTCCTTCTTCTCCCCCTCTTCCTCACTTGTTCCATTTGCTTAACAGTACAGTTTATGAAGCTCTTTCAGACATGATGAGCTCCATGGCATATGTGACAGAGCAGGGACTGTGGCATACACCAAACTAGGGAGTTAGAAGGCAGGTTTTGAAAAGATGGAGAAAGAGACATTGTTGGAGAAAAGAGATATTATTGTTAGCATAATAACTACCAGAGCTATACCATAAGAGGGAAAAGCATCTTGTAGACACTTCACCCTGACTCTGGGCTCTGGAAAAGCAGCCCTTGTCTTGCATCTCCTCCAAGCAAGACCTAAATATCTATGCTTGAATTTTGTGAGACATCTTGTTTTCAGTTCCCACAAAACAAACTCTGAAACAGGGATTCAGGTGCACATAGTTTATTTGGGAGCTTCCTCACTCTCCTTTTCTCTTGTCCCTGTGGACTTAAAAGGTCCCTCTTATCCACCTCAAAATGTCTTTGAATCTCCACCCATGTTTTTTCCTTTGCTTTGGGCTTGTAATATTTTCCTTCCACCTGAGCTTCTGTATGCAGGCACATATGTGCCCATGCACGTGTGCATACTCACACACACACACACACACACACACACACACACACCCCTCTTGCTTCTTTCAAGACTTTGTTCTGTTATCATTTACCCCCCTTGACTGAGGAGCAGGAATCCTGAAGAGAGAGTATTCCAGGCAGCAGAAGCCATAAGAGCCTGCTCATAAACTAGGTCTAAGGGTGCCCTCCCAGTGGCTTCACATCACCCAGGATACAAAATTCCTGAGCCTGGAATTCAATGCTTTAATCCAATACACCATTCTTTACCTAATCTACTTCTGTCTTTTCCTATGCATCTCATTATTCAACAAACATCAAGGGCTTTACTATGTAACAAGCATGGGCCAGGCACCAGGGAAGAGCAGTGAATAAGACAGACACAGTTACACAGTCTCAGTCCTCATAGAGTTTACAGCCCATTAGGGGTGCAGAAGAGAAAGATGGAGTGGAGATCCTAGGAAGATTGCCCTTCTTTGATCCAAAAAGCATTCACTTTCTTCTCAAGTGCACATGGAACATCCTCCAGGATAGATCACATCTTGGGTCACAAATCAAGCTTCAGAATATTTAAGAAAATTGAAATCGTATCAAGCATCTTTTCTGACCACAACGCTATGAGATTGGAAATCAATTACAGGAAAAAAAATAAAAACCACAAATACATGGAGGCTAAACAGTGTGCTACTAAATAACCAAGAGGTCACTGAGGAAACCAAAAAAGAAATCGGAAAATACATAGAAACAAATGACAATGAAAACATGATGACCCAAAACCTATGGGACACAGCAAAAGCAGTTCTAAGAGGGAAGTTTATAGCAATTCAATCTTACCTCAAGAAACAAGAAAAATCTCAAATAAACAATCTAACCCTATACCTAAAGCAACTAGAGAAAGAAGAACAAAGAAAACTCAAAGTCAGTAGAAGGAAAGAAATCATAAAGATCAGAGCAGAAATGAACGAAATAGAAATGAAGACAACAATAGCAAAGTCAATAAAACTAAAAGTTGGTCCTTTGAGAAGATAAACAAAATTGATAAACCCTTAGCCAGACTCATCAAGAAAAAAAGGGACAGGACACAAATCAATAAAATTAGAAATGAAAAAGGAGAAATCACAACTGACATCACAGAAATACAAAGGATTATAAGAGACTACTACAAACAACTATATGACAATAAAATGAACAACCACGAAGAAATGGACAAATTCTTGGTAAGGTACAATTTTCCAAGACTAAACCAGGAAGAATTAGAAAATACAAACAGACCTATCACAAGTAATGAAATTGAAACTGTAATTAAAAATCTTCCAACAAACAAAAGTCCAGGACCAGATGGCTTCACAGGTGAATTCTATCAAACATTTAGAGACGAGCTAACTCCAATCCTTCTTAGACTCTTTGAAAAAATTGCAGAGGGAGGAACACTCCCAAATTCATTCTATGAAGCCACCATCACCCTGATATCAAAACCAGACAAAGTTATCACAAAAAAAGAAAATTATAGACCAGGATCACTGATGAACATAGTTGCAAAAATCCTGAACAAAATACTAGCAAACAGAATCCAACAACACATTAAAAGGATCATACGCCATGATCAAGTGGGATTATCCCAGGAATGCAAGGATTCTTCAATATACTCAAGTCAATCAATGTGATACACCATATTAACAAATTAAGGAATAAAAACCATATGATCATATCAATAGATGCAGTAAAAGCTTTTGACAACATTCAACGCCATTTATGATAAAAACTCTCCAGGAAACGGCCATAGAGGGAAGCTACCTCAACATAATAAAGGCCATATATGACAAACCCACAGCAAACATCATACTCAGTGGTGAAAAACTGAGAGCATTTCCACTAAGATCAGGAACAAGACAAGGATGTCCACTCTCACCACTATTATTCAACATAGTTTTGGAAGTCCTAGCCACAGCAATCAGAGAAGATAAAGAAATAAAAGGAATAGAAATTGGAAAAGAAGAAGTAAAACTGTCACTGTTTGCAGATGACATGACATGATTTTCTACTCTACGTAGAAAATCCTAAAGATGCCACCAAGAAAACTACTAGAACTAATCAATGAATTTAGTAAGGTTTCAGAATACAGAATTAATGCACAGAAATCTCTGGCATTCCTATACACTAACAACAAAAAATCAGAAAGAGAAATTAAGGACATAATCTCATTTACCATCACAATAAAAGGAATAAAATATCTAGGAATAAGCCTACCTAAGGAGGTGAAAGACCTATACTCAGAAAATTATAAAACACTGATGAAAGAAATCAAAGATAACATAAACAGATAGAGAAATATACCATGTTCTTGGATTGGAAGAATCAATACTGTGAAAATGACTATACTACCCAAAGCAATCTACAGATTCACTGCAGTCCCTACCAAACTACCAATGGCATTTTTCACAAAACTAGAACAGAAAATTTTACAATTTGTATGGAAACACAAAAGACCCTGAATAGCCAAAGCAATCTTGAGAAAGAAAAACGGAGCTGGAGGAATCAGGCTCCCTGACTTCAAACTATACTACAAAGCTGCAGTACTCAAGACAGTATGGTACTGGCACAAAAACAGAAATGTAGATCAATGGTACAGGACAGAAAGCCCAGAGATAAACCCATGCACATATGGTCACCTAATTTATGACAAAGGAGGCAAGAACATACAAGGGAGAAAAGACAGCCTCTTCAATAAGTGGTGCTAAGAAAACTGGACAGCTACATGTAGAAGAATGAAATTAGAACACTACCTAAGACCACACACAAAAATAAACTCCAAATGGACTAAAGACCTAAATGTAAGACCAGACACTATAAAACTCTTAGAGGAAAATATAGGAAAAACACTCTTTGACGTAAACCACAACAAGATCTTTTTTGACCCACCTCCTAGAGTAATGAAAATAAAAACAAAAATAAACAAATGGGACCTAATGAAACTCAAAAGCTTTTGCACAGGGCTTCCCTGGTGGCGCAGTTGTTGAGAGTCCGCCTGCCAATGCAGGGGACACGGGTTCGTGCCCTGGTCCGGGAAGATCCCACATGCCGTGGAGCGGCTAGGCCCGTGAGCCATGGCCGCTAAGCCTGCGCGTCCAGAGCCTGTGCTCCGCAACGGGAGAGACCACAACAGTGAGAGGCCCGCATACTGCAAAAAAAAAAAAAAAAAAAAGCTTTTGCACAGAAAAGGAAACCATAAACAAGATGAAAAGTCAACCCTCAGAATCAGAGAAAATATTTGAAAATGAAGCAATGGACAAAGGATTAATCTCCAAAATATACAAATAGTTCATGGAGCTCTATATCAAAAAAACAAACAACCCAATTAAAAAATGGGTGGAAAACCTAAACAGACATTTCACCAAGGAAGACATACAGATGGCCAAGAGGCACGTGAAAAGATGCTGAAAATCACTAATTATTAGAGAAATGCAAATCAAAACTACAATGAGGTATCACCTCACACTGGTCAGAATGGCCATTATTAAAAAATCTAGAAACAGTAAATGCTGGAGAGGGTGTGGTGAAAAGGGAACCCTCCTGCACTGTTGGTGGGAATGTAAATTGATACAACCACTATGGAGAACAGTATGGAGGTTCCTTAAAAAACTAAAAATAGAACTATCATATGACCCAGCAATCCCACTACTGGGCACATACCCTGAGAAAACCATAATTCAAAAAGAGACATGCACCACAGTGTTCATTGCAGCTCTATTTACAATAGCCAGGACATGGAAGAAACCTAAATGTCCATCGACAGATGAATGGATGAAGAAGATGTGGCACATGTATACAATGGAATATTACTCAGCCATAAAAAGAAATGAAATTGAGTTATTTGTAGTGAGGTATATGGACCTAGAGACTGTCATACAGAGTGAAGTAATAAGTCAGGAAGAGAAAAACAAATACCGTATGCTAACACATATATATGGAATCTAAAAAAATTGGTACTGATGAACCTAGTGGCAGGGCAGGAATAAACACGCAGACATGGAGAACGGACTTGAGGACATGGAGCAGGGGAGGGGGAAGCTGGGGTGAAGTGAGAGTAGCATGACATATATACACTACCAAATTAAAATAGATAGCTAGTGGGAAGCAGCAACATAGCACAGGGAGATCAGCTCGGGGCTTTGCGACAACCTAGAAGGGTGGGATAGGGAGGGTGGGAGGGAGGCTCAAGAGGGAGGGGATACGGGGATATATGTATGCACATGGCTGATTCACTTTGTTGAACAATAGAAACTACCACAGCATTGTGAAGCAATTATACTCCAATAAGATGAATTTTTCTTTAAAAAAAAAGCATTCTGGAAGAAGCCCAGATCCAACTGCCTTCCTGGTCTCTGTGCCTCTCCCATCTGTATCCAGCCTCCAATTATTCCTGTCTTCTGGTATTCACACCTGGTGTGGCTCTTCCCACACTGTGCCAGAGTCAGTCTATGTGACCAACAGAATATGGCAAGGACTTCCCTGGTGGTGTAGTGGTTAAGAATCCGCCTGCCAATGCAAGGGACACAGGTTCGAGCCATGGTCCAGGAAGATCCCACATGCTGCGGAGCAACTAAGCCCCTTGCACCACAACTACTGAGCCTACGTGCTGCATGTACTGAAGCCCACATGCCTAGAGCCCATGCTCTGCAACAAGAGAAGCCACTGCGATGAGAAACCCGCACATTGCAATGAAGAGTATCCCCCACTCTCTGCAACGAGAGAAAGCCCATGTGCAGCAACGAAGATCCAATGCAGCAAAAAAAAAAAAAAAAAAAAAAAAGAATATGGCAGAAGTAACTGTATATCACTACTGAGATTAGGTTATAAAAGACACTGCAGCTTCTATCTTGGGCTCATTTTTTTCCTCTCTCTCTCTCATCATTTGCTTTGAGATTCCACTGCCATATCATAAGCATCTCTGTGGAGAAAATGAGACTTCCAGAAAACAGCCATATCAGTGACATCTTAGAAATAGATCCTCCAGCCTCAGTCAAGCCTTCAGGTGACTCCAGTCCTAGGCGATGAAACCTCCTGAGAGACCCGGAGCCAGAACCACCTTGCTAAGCTGTTCCCTGATTTCCATCCCTCAGAAACTATGGGAGATAATAAATGTTTAAAGCTGCTACATTTGGCGGGCTTCCCTGGTGGCGCAGTGGTTGAGAGTCCGCCTGCCGATGCAGGGGACACGGGTTCGTGCCCCAGTCCGGGAAGATCCCACATGCCGCGGAGCGGCTGGGCCTGTGAGCCATGGCCGCTGAGCCTGCGCGTCCGGAGTCTGTGCTCCACAACGGGAGAGGCCACAATAGTGAGAGGCCAGCATACCAAAAAAAAAAAAAAAAAGCTGCTACATTTGGGGGGTAATTTGTTACACAGCAACAGATTAATAAACTGCCTTAATATACCACCTTCCCCTTGATATCCAGGGCCTTTCTGCTTGTCCCATGTGATTCTCATTGTCCACCTGCTCACCAGCATCTCTTGGTGGGCCTGGTGGAAGGCATCCCAACATGATTCCCAAGGTGTTTTCAAAGCTTCAAAGTTGGCTAAAACCCTACACACTTTTCTTTCCCTTACCAGTTTTTTCTCTTAATTTATGTTCCCTTATATACAATTCAAGGGAAAAAAGAAGCCATAAGTTCCTGATTCATTTATACTCACTTCATCCCCGTGGCCTTATGAATGGGCTTTTGGTGTGAGAGAGGCATTAAATGAGCCTTAAAACTTCTACTCTTTCTGTGAACAAAAGAAGTGAGCTTGCCAAGAGTAAAGAAAACTTGGACCTCAAAACGTTGGAGTTGGATTCTGAATCTGGAATTTGTGTTCTCTGAGTGGACTCCAAACCTGGCAGCTTCCTTGCCCTCCTCTGATTCAGTCCCTCTGCCTCATTGGGCAGCTCTTTCAGTCAGAGATATGCAAACACTCCCAGGGTGATTTCCTCACAGAGTATGAAGGAAATACACAGTCAAATACAGACTTATCTTAAAGCTATAGTGCAGAATTTGGACATGCTTAGCATTGAATTGCAGGGCTGGATTTCCTATCAGCAGAGGAGTCAAGCTCTGAACTTGGTTTTGCCCTTTTGGTTTTATAATTGTTCTTTTTTATCCCCCCTCAAATTTATTTATTATTTTTTAAATTTTTGGCTGCGTTGGGTCTTTGTTGCTACACATGGGCTTTCCTCTAGTTGCTGCAAGAGGGGGCTACTCTTCGTTGCAGTACGCGGGCTTCTCATTGTGATGGCTTCTCTTGTTGCAGAACTTGGGCTCTAGGCGCGCGGGCTCAGTAGTTGTGGCACACGGGCTTAGTTGCTCCACGGCACGTGGGATTTTCCTGGACAAGGGGTCGAACCCATGTCCCCTGCATTGGCAGGTGGATTCTTAACCACTGCACCACCAGGGAAGTCTGTCTCCTTTTGATTGTTTTTTGGGTTTTTTTGGTTTTAATTTTCTATCCTGAGAAGTAGCTCTGAAAATTCCCATGGGACATTAAATCACCTACCTGCCCCAGGTTACCGCCCTAAGAGTCAGCATTGCAGGACCATTTCTCTAGGTTTTGTGATATTCCAGAGTTGGACATAAACCAGAAAAAAGAGAAGCAGTTTTGGTTATTTTGGTTGTGCTCCTCTCCTTTGGAGTGAGTGCAAATTGTTCTGAAAGGCCTAAAGGAGATAAAGAGAATACAGAATACTATTTATTGAGCCCCTACTATGTACAAGATTGTTATTTCATTTCTCACAGGAAGCGAGTGAGGGAGGAACTGATGGCAGTTTGAAAGCAAGACTTCAAATTCTTAATCCTCCTCTTAGCAAGAGGTGATATCTATTCTATGTTCTCTCCACTTGAATCTGGGCAGGCTGGCGACTTCTATGACTGTGGAGTATGGTACAAATGATGCTATGTGAATCCCATGGCTAGATCATAAAAGGCCATGAAGTTCCTGCCTTGTTGGCTGGGACACTCATTCTTGGAACATGGAATCATCATGTAAGAAGTCCCAGAGGCCACCATGCTATGAGGAAGCCCAAACCATGTGGAAAGGCCATGGTCAACAGTCCCAAATGAGCCCAGTTTCAAATCATCCCAGCTGAAGCCACAGACATCATGAAGCAGAAACAACCCATCTCCACTGTGCCTTGTCCAAATTACTAACTTACAGAATCTGTGAGCATGACAGATTGGTTGTTTTTTAATGCCACTAAGTTTGGGGTTGTTTGTTATACCATAATAGATAACCATAATGGTATTATTATTCCTGCTGTACAGATGTGAAAACTGAGACTTGGAGAAATTAAGTTTTAAGTCTAGTTAAGTGGCAGAAGGATGATTTGAACTCAGGTCTCTGACTATAAGCCCCACTGTTTTTCCAGTAGGGACCCAATCAGGGATGAGATATCAGGACAGCTGGGTTGTAGGGTCAGGGAGAATCATATGATTGCACTTTTCCTCAATTGAACCACACCCCAAATCCTGCGTTTACCTTTCCATCTCAGGGCAGACATGCCCACATACTTCATCCCCTGGGACATTTGGCAAAGATGAATCCAGCTTCTCTGACTGGCTATTGTCTGATGCTGAGCGTGAAAAGCTGGAGTGGGGTTCCTGGGTCTGGAGGACTCATCTGCATACAGGTCAGAGCTGTGAGCTGGTGCCTGATTGACCCATTTTTCAGGTATATCCTGACCTCCAAGAGATGTTGTGAGCTAGGACTTCTTCGAGGACCAATCAAAAGCTCTTTGAAGACTGGCCTAAAAAAATCTGGATCTACCGGTAAGGTGGAGGTTAGGCAAGTTTGGTCCTTTGTCTCCTACGGTGAGGGGGTATGGCATCTAGTTTTTCAACTCTCTTTCCTGTTTACAATGGTGCTGAGGGTTTCATTTCACTAGTTTTATAAAGTCTCTGGAGGGTGTCAGGTGCCAGGTGTTGTAATAAGTGTGAAATATAGCTTTTTTATCAAGATTAAAAAAATCCAGCCTCAGAGATTCAAGTACTAGGAATTTGGTTGTTAAAGGCAGGAACCCTATTGTCGACTTTAAATAAATTGCAACTGAAGCATGATTGAGCACCGAATTATCACTGCAAGTCCTCTCAGGAATTCTCTAGCAAAGGATAGGCAATAAGACCTCAGTCTGGTCCAGAAAGGGGGCCAGATGGAAGCCATAGTCCTGCTACCTCTCATGACTGGGGGCTGCCATGGCCTACCTTTTTTTTCCTAGAATGTACCATTCTCCCTGTACAGGTTCACCATCCCACTCCAGAGACCTTCCTCAACACCCTCCCCACATCCTCTCAAGCTCACTTTCCTTCACAGCAATTTCTGGTGAGTGCTGTAGGCTGAGTTTTCCAAAGGTAGAGCCCTGGCCATTAACCTTTAAAGAGCAAAATGCCAAGACTGCTGCATCATAGGGAGCACACCTTCTATTTACAGCTGCTTTTTCAGATCACAAGGTACGAGGCAAACAGAGAATTTTTTTTTTTTTTAATAAGAAGTGCTTAGCATTAATGCAGGGGAGAAAAAGCTGTGATGTGATCTGAGCAAGCCATGGAGAACCCAGGTCGAACAGGAGATGCTGGGCAGCACACCACAAGAAGGTTCTGGGGCTGAAGCTACAATGAGCAACTCCGGGCAATTCTATAGGAAGGGGAAATTAGCATTTACTGAACTCTTCCTATTTGTCAGGTGCCATGCAAGATATTGTACATACATTATTTATTCCTCATTTCAGACCTGGGTGGTCCCGTTTTATGAATGAGTAAACTGAGGCTCAGAAAAAAGTAATTAATTAACTGAGGTTAATTGCCCCAAATCACACAGGTAGTGTGGGAGGGACCTGGGATTCAAACCCAGATTTGTTTACTCTGAATTCTTTATTTTACCTACTGCGTGTGAGAGGTATATCCTTGCCTTGGCACAGATATCCCAGCGTGTGACTCCCACCCTCCTCAAAATGAAAAACGGAATGATTAAAGGTTATTCCTAACATGTTTATAGAATGACTTGAATGAAAGGATCTTTTACACCCCTTGGGAAGTTTACAGAAGGCACTGAAAGTTGACTGTTGGACTTAGAATCTAGAGTCTATGGGGTAGAAGCATCCACCATTCCTGACTCCGCCTCCTAATCCCCCCAATCTCCCTCACAGCCATCCACAATGCCTCAGCCCATCCACAATGCTTCTCATGTACCTACACTTCTTTCTCTACCTTAAATGCATGTAAAGATGACTCCAAATACCCATCTCTTGAGACTGGCAGAACACTGACATCCAGCCATTTTGCCCACCTTCATGAAGCTCAGTGTCTCAGGCAGGGTCGGGGAGATTCTTCCACATGTCAGCCATCCAGGCCACCACTGACACATCCGTCATCCCAGCCCACTGGTCCCTTAGGATCAGGAAGCTCTGCTGCTTTGGGCCCAGACTTGGGACAGAGTGTTCTTTGGGGGCCGGCTTCTCTAGTGCACTCGCTCAGAGGTTCTGCAAGGGGTAGGGTTTAGGTTTACACAATTTGAAATATTCCTGACTTTAGATTTCTTCCCAACCTGGCTGCATTCCAGGGCACCTTCCTCTCTTCCACGCACTCTAGGACCCTGGAACAGCCTCATCAGGGAGCTTAGGTTTGGGGGAAAAAACAAACCAACACAAAATGGAAACTTTCTGTTCATTCCCAATTATTTCCCATGGCAGGAAGTGAAACCACTGTTCATTCAGTCGCAAGCCAAAAACTTAAGAATCATTTTCAATTCCTTTCTTTCTCTTATGCTCTATAATATTTAATCCATCAGCCTGTTGCCTCTACCTTCGAAATATATCCAGAATAAAAATATAACCACTTCTTTATCACCTCCAATGCTACCACCTCAGTCCAAGTGACCATCACCTCTTATTTGGACTATTGCACTCCTATCAGTCCTCCTGCTTCAATGCTCACTCCCTTTTAGTCTATTTTATGCTCAACATCTAGAACTGCACTAATATACTAGCCACTAGCCACATGTGGCTACTCAAATATAAATTCAAATTAATTCAAATTAAATAAATTAAAATTTTACTTCCTCAATCATACTTACCACATTTCAAATGCTCAATTGCCACATATGGCCAATGGCTACCACACTGGGCAGAGTAGACAGAACATTTTCATCATTGAAGTTCTTTTGGACAGCACTGATCTAGAGTGAGTTTTTTAACACTTCAGTCAGATATCTCTCACCTGCTCAAAACACTCCAATGACTTCCTATCACACTTACTAAAAAAAAAAAAAAAATCCGTAGACCGGACCATGACCTACAGACATTATGTGACCAGGTTCCTGCTATGCCTCCTATCTAGTTTCCTATTGCTCTCTATATCTCTCAATCCTTCCGGCCTTCAGCCTCTTTGATATCCCTCGAATGTATCAAGCATGATTCTTCCTCAGAGGCTGTGCACTTGCTGTTCCCTCTGTCTTGAACACTTTTCCCTTAAATAATCATATGGCCCACTCCCTCACTTCATTTAGATCTCTGCTCAAATCTCCCCTTTCCCACCACTATTTCATCGATTTTAAAGGAGTCATGTCCTCTCCCTCCACACCTAGTCACTCCCTCACCACTTATTCTGCTCTATATTTCTTTACAGCACTTCTCACTGCCTGACATTCTATTATGCATTTATTTGTTTTTTGTCTGCCTCTCCCACTAGAACACTTACTCCATGAAAACAAAGACTGTGTGGGTTGTTCACTGCTCTATCCCCTTGTGTGTAGAACCCTGCCTGGTGCCTAGGAGAGACTCATGAATGTTTATTTATTGATTGAATGACTGCATGTTTTCTGTTCTGCAAATGTCACAGAGGCAAAGAATTACAAAGAACTTGGCCACCTTCTTGGAATGGAGAAGAGGAAAAAAATGTAGAGAAAACAAATGAATTAGTTTCTTAATAAATTATCTGGTTACAAACCGACATTATGGAATTTGGTGTATGTATAGAGAGTCTTATGTTTCTATAAGGCTTGTTTTGAAAACATGAATTTGTTCCTAACTGATTGATATATTAGGAAACAATTTGGACAAAAATGCAAATTTCACATTTGCTTCTGTACAACTTCATCCACAAGAAACACTAGGTGAGTGCAGAAAAATACACCCACCTGGATCAACCCATGTAGAAATACACAAAACACAACACACACAAACACCACACATGTGCTAGGAACCATACCCATCCACATCTGGTGTTACAACTTTCCATCAAATTTCAGATAACCTGGGCTTCCCTGGTGGCGCAGTGGTTAAGAATCCGCCTGCCAATGCAGGAGACGTGGGTTCAAGCCCTGGTCTGGGAAGATCCCACATGCGGCGGAACAACTAATCCCATGCGCCACAGCTACCACGCCACCATTACTGAGCCTGTGCTCTAGAGCCCACGAGCCACAACTGCTGAAGCCCACGCGCCTAGAGCCCATGCTCTGCAAAAAGAGAAGCCACTGAAATGAGAAGGCTGCGCACCGCAACGAAGAGTAACGTCTCTCGCAGCAACTAGAGAAAAGCCCGTGCACAGCAACAAAGACCCAACACAGCCAAAAATAAATAAATAAATAAATTTATTCAAACAAACAAACAAAATTTCAGATAATCCTCCTTCCTCCACTTCACAATAACTCATGAGCTGTGACTTTGCCAACACCCATTTCCACAAGCAAACTGCAGGTTTTTTCCAAATCAGAGTGCTATATTTACTATAGTATTTATGTTTTGCTTAACCATTTAATATTTGTAAAGCTATGTTACCATTTTTATCAGGTTCCTGTCTTTTTTAAATGTGTCACTGGTGAAGTTTTCACTGTTGTGAAATCCTAGGTTTTCTTATAAGCGCTGAGGGATTTTGCAAAGCTCGGTGATATTTAGGAGCATATATGTCACTGTTGGGGCCCAGGTTAGGCCATCCCAAAATGTGCCTCAGTGGCATATTGCTTATTTTGAATTAAAGTTACTTAAAAAATGGCCAACACAAGAGGGACACTGTGACTTTCCTTTCTGTCTCCTGAAAGCAGGAAATCAGTCTCTCACGTGACAGATGTTCTCCCTGCATCTGGAAGTAAAAGGACACCCTTATCGCCCAAGATAGGGAATTCAGGCCAAGAAGTGTATATAAACCATGTTACTTCTTTAAAATGCTGTTTAGATTCTTCACTAATTGGGCACCCAAAACCTAAGTTTCTTTGTCCTGTCAATTCCTCACAAATTTATTGTTTCCTTGTCTAAAAAGTATAAAAGCTGCCTGCTTTGGCCACTTCTTAGGTCCCATTTCTATAAGACCTCCATGCGCATGAATTAAAATTTTTTTCTTTTTCTCCTGTTAATCCATTTTATGTCAATTTTATTTATCCAGCCACAAGAACTCCAGAGAAGTAGAGGGGGACATTTCCCTCTCCTCAACATCACCTTCTAACAGAACTGACCCTATTAGGTTACATCTACCCTCCCACCCCAACCCACTCCCAACTATACAGAAAGCACCTGAAGGGCACGAAGAGATTTTTATTCCTTTTCTAATCCCCAAAGCTCCCCTCCCTGCAAGACAGCACGCTGTAATGTAAGGATATGTGCGTTGCTCAGTTTATTCCACCCTAGCCTCCTTTCAAATTGGCCTTGGAATGGGGGTGGCCAGAAGGAACTCCAAAGAAACTGCCCAGGGAAGGTCTTTGTTGGCAACATTTCCCTCCCAGAGCTTCCAGGAATCCCACTTCAGGGAATCATTAACTTTCATCTGAGCAGGCGGGAGCCAACCCATCCCCTACCAACATCCCCAGGCAGTGGAGAAAGGGTATACACAGGGCTCGGGAGGTCATGCCAGCAGGCAGCCCCCTGCTCAGGCCCTGCAGCACCCAGCAGACGCAGCAACTCGTGCGGTGAGGAGATCCTGTAAGATATATTAACATCACAAAAGTTAATGGACCAGAAAGGGAAAAAATTAACATAAATTACCTTAGCCTGAAATCCTGCCTTCCTTGGCAGCTAGAGAAAAAGTTCAACGTGGTGCCAGAGGAAAATCAGGCCTGGGGAAGCAGAGGCTTTAATGGGCTAAAATATCACCTCCAACCCTCCCTCAAAAACAATAAATCCCTGATCATCTGGGCCTAGTAACAAATTATGTAAGGCAAACGGCACAAAGAAGCTAGTTTTACTCTGCTGCTCTCTGGCTAGTCCTTTGTGCAGTGGGTGCTTTATGTAGCTTTTGCTGGGTATGCAATGCATTCCTTAGGAAGATGGTAACTTCTCTCCATCCAGGGAAACTTGGGGGTGTCCCTGGCCCCTGCTGGGCCTCCTTGAGTCCTGGTAGCTAGAGCCCTCTTTAATAGAAAACAAAAAAAAAAAAGGAAACCAGCTTCAAGGGCTCTCTGGATGCAAAAGCTATTCTCCCTGCCTCTCCCCATGCTGCCCTGCCCCCCTCATGTGGGGCTTAGATGGCTACTGTGAGGCTTAACGAGAACAGAATTCCACCGTGAAATTTTGAGTTTCCAGGATGAGGGGCTGGGGAAAGGCGAGAGGAGATGTGAGAAAGTGTTGATGGAAACTGGGTATACAGAGCAAGGCAGCAAGCTGGCATTAGAGAAGAAAAGTTGGATGGTAACTGAGAGATGCCTGGTGGCAAGAATGATCAGGGGACTTTAAAGAACAACGATGCTCAAGATACAATTTTAAGTTATTGGCTGAGCTGTGTGGCATGTTTCCTTCAAGCTTTTAGCAAAAGTCTGCCACACATCGCTTTGAATTAGGGATGCTTTGGAGAGTGAAAAGTTTTGGCAGCATGAGAGGAGAAAGGGATGAGGGGCACAGTAGGTCAAGAATTCAGCTGAAACAGGTAATAAGAGCAATTTTTTTTGTTTTAATTTTTTTACTTTTGGCTGCGTTGGGTCTTCGTTGCTGCATGCTGGTTTTTCTCTAGTTGCTGGAGTGAGGGCTACTCTTTGTTGCAGTGCACGGGCTTCTCATTGTGGTGGCGTCTCTTGTGGAGCACAGACTCTAGGCACGCGAGTTTCAGTAGTTCTGGCATGCAGGCTCTAGAGCGCAACCTCAGTAGTTGTGGCGCACGGGCTTAGTTGCTCCGTGGCATGAGGGATCTTCCCGGACCGGGCCTCGAACCCGTGTCCCCTGCATTGGCAGGCAGATTCTTAGCCACTGTGCCACCAGGGAAGCCCCAAGAGCAAATATTTTTATAGCCCTTATGGAGTGGTAGATACAGTTCTATGTGCTGTATATTCATATATTACTGGTAGCTCATTTAATGCTATGAAGGAGGAGCTCTGACTATTCCCATTTTATATACAAGGAAACTGAGGCACAGAGAAGTTAAATAACTTGTCCAAGGTCATACCATCAATAAGTGGCAGAGATAGGATGTGAACCCAGGCTCCAAAGCCATTCTCTCAAACACTGCACAAGAATTCCCAAAGACACAGAGTTCAGGACATGGGGTTTCCTATTGTCTTTGAGGGTGGGGAGCAGCATAAGGTGATTCTTCCTAGCTGAACATGGGGGGAAAGATGACCCCAGGAGGCTGGGAGACTTGGATAAACCCAAGAAGTTGATAGTTGGGTTACATTTAAATTAGGAGGGGAGGGCCAAGTGATGCCCAAAGTTCTTTCCTACATTAAGGGTCTGTGAGACCAAGACAGGGGTCCTGCCCTGGAAGAGGTTGTGGTGTCATTGTGAAGGGGACACATATCTGGGACAAGTAAAATAGCTTACTGTGGAATAAACAGAGAGCCTACAAGCTAACAAGGATCCAGTGATCCAAGGATCCAGGTCTTTGGGTCAAAATGATATATTTTGGATGAAATGCTTTAGGGAAAGAAGAAACCAGGGAGACTTAATGAAGGAGGTAGCCTCCTGCAGAACAGTAGCTACAATCACAAGGCTCTGGAGTCTCATTTCAAGCATTTCCCAGTCCTAGCCCCCTTCCTTCAAGTCCCTTCTTCATTCTCTTTCCTTCCATATCCCAGAATTCCTCTTGGAATGGTCAAAGGCTGGGTTGGTCAGTCAGTAGGAAAATGACCTACAGAAGCTCTGGTTCCCAAAAACGGTCTGCAGACCGAATCTAAAGGAAAATTTGGATTTCCCATCCCAAATCATCGTTGGTTAACTTTTTATTTTTTAATTGAGATATGATTCACATAGCTTAATACTCACTATTTTAAAACATAAATTCAGTGGTTTTTTTAATATATTCACAAAGTTGTGCAACCATCACTACAATCTGAATATTTTCATCATCCCAGAAAGAAACCTCGTGTCCATTAGCAGTCACTCCTCATTTCCCACTCACCCCAACCTGGCCACCACAAATTTACCTTCTGTCTCTGTGGATTTCCCTATTCTGGATACTCATATCAAGGGAATCATATAATGTATTTTTCTCGTGACTGGCTTCTTTCACTTAGCATAATATTTTCAAGGTTCATCTATACTGTAGCATGTATCAGTACTTCAGTGCTATTGGTTCCTGGCTCCAGCAGCTTCTTCTTTAGGTAAAGTGGTCTGCATTCTCCGCATTCACCTATCTCTCTAGTTTTTAGGGTGGTCATTTGTCCTGTGACCTCAGTTTCTGATGAATCTAAGAAAAGTTGTTTCTTTTCAGTTTGTTTAGTTTTTTTCTTGTTGTAAGGCAGCTGGGATTTTAATAGGAATTGAATTGACTGTGTAAATTAATTTAGGGAGTAATGCCACCTTAACAATATTGAGTCTTCCATGAACATGAAACCGAGGGCAGTCATCAGTTAGATCCCTTAAACTATAACTTGCTTAATAAATATGATCCTGTAACCTGCCTTTACTAACTAAACTTGCTTTAATTGTTTTTGCAAATTGCGTACCCTCTAAGCTTCACATAGCTTAGACAACATATCACAAGACTCCTTTAACCACCCCTCTATAGATAACACCTCTGATGTATATTCCGCTATAGCAACTGTTGTTTAAATTGTTTTTCAGAAACATAGAGCTAGCCTTGCCCAGTTCAAACCAGTCAAGACCACCAACCATTCAACTGGGTCTGCTTGAGTGTCTGAAGGACAACATTGGATATCAGAGGGCCAAAAACTCCACCCTCATGCTAATGCAGCCATTTTCTGAACGTGTATCCCATGAAGGAGCCTGTAACTCAGATATGCCTACGCAGAACGCCAATTACTTTACCTTTTTCTTGCCTCCAATTATCTTTCCCCACATCTCAGACCACCCTGCTTCTTTTTTTTAATAAATTTATTTATTCATTTATTTACTTTTTGGCTGCATTGGGTCCTCGCTGCTGCATGCGGGCTTTCTCTAGTTGGAGTGAGCGGGGGCTACTCTTTGTTGCGGGGCGCAGGCTTCTCATTGTGGTGGCTTCTCTTGTTGCAGAGGACAGGCTTTAGGCGCACGGGCTTCAGTAGTTGTGGCACAAGGGCTTCAGTAGTTGTGGCTCGCGGGCTCTAGAGCACAGGCTCAGTAGTTGTGGCGTATGGGCTTAGTTGCTCCGTGGCATGTGGGATCTTCCCGGACCAGGGCTCGAACCCGTGTCCCCTGCATTGGCAGGCGGATTCTTAACCACTGCACCACCAGTGAAGCCCCCACCCTGCTTCTTTATCCCATAAATATCCCAAACCCCTCACCTTCAGGAAGGTGGATTTGAGACTTGTCCTCATATCTCTCGCTTGTCTGCCTTGTAAATAAACCCTTTCTCTGCTGCAGACCTCAGTGTCTCAGCGTTTTGCTTGCTGTGTGTCAGGCAAATGAACCTGGTTTGGTAACAAACATGGGATATATTTTCATTTATTTAGGTTTTCTTTCATTTCTTTCAATAATATTTGTATTTTTCAGCGCACCTTTGCTTAACTTTTGTCCTTCTCTGGCTCAGCTGCTGCAGAGTTGAAGGGTTAAGATGAGGGAAGAGGTAGAGGGGATTATTACTAGTTCTCAGCCAGGAGCAAGACCAGGACTCTCTTAGGATGACCCATGCTGGGTGTTGGGCAGTTACCAAAGGGCCTTCACACTGAAGTGTTGGGCACAGCTGCTGGTCAGCATGCACTTGGCACTGTCCCACTCTGGGCCACTCACTGACTCTCAGTTCTTGAAATGCTGAGATGGGAAATCTTTCAGACTCATTATTCCAGGAAAGCATCTTCTTTTTGGGCCAGCCTTGGAGCAGCAGCCCCAGTGACCCTGAAGTCTGGTCCCCAGCTCCTATCTGCCCTTGGAATTTCTCCTGCCAGGAAGGACAAGATGCCTTCTCCAGGAATGTCATTGGCAGAGAGGACAAGAACCATGCAAATTACATTTCCAAGCCTTTCCCTAATCATATCAAAGTCCTTTGCAAGGAATCTTCTAGCCTAACTGGAGTTTGATAATTATAAATTATTTCTAGCAGAAATGCTGATTGTGGGAAAGCAGGTTAGAGCAAATATGATTCATATTAAAGCCATGGTCAGATCATCATGAACCTACAGGATATTTATTTTTCCATCAGCTCCTCCCTGGTTCCCCCACCTCCCTTTTTGGCCTGGCTGAGCTGGAGACTCGCCTAATACAAATAACAGCATTAAAATAAAATCATGTGAAAGCTCAGGGGAACACTCCTGAGTAATGGAGAGGATAATAAGCTTGGACAACCACCCCAGCCCTCTCCTCTTACTCCCTCAAGGCAGACGAAAGTTCACGACTGATTTGGGATCCCTTCTAACAGTAAACAGGAGGGAAACTAGAGCTTAAGTGGTTTAAGAAAAAATTGTAATAATGTACCAGATCGCTTTCACTCCGCTAATACTCAGTCCCTGCATCTCTGAAGTAATTTCCACTTTCTAAGTTATGATGGTGGAGCTGTGTGTTGAACAGAACAAAAAGACAAAGCCATGAGAAATAAACCAACACAGAGGTGGCTTTGTTTGTTCATTCATTTATTCATCAAACATCTAAGAGCTGACTATCCCAGGCACTGTGCGGGCTGCAGGAGATGCAGAGGTGAAGGAGTTGGCAACACCGTCCCTGCCCCTCGTTCTTAAGGAGGGAGGTAGATGTGTAGCCAAATAAGCCACAATACCAGCAAATTTCTTGCTTCCAAGAATCTGCAGCTTAAGACTCTTCCTCTCAGCTTGGGTTGGTGGGGCAGGGAAGGTGGGGAGTGGTCATCTCACCTTTGCCTCTGGGGACTGGAAATTAGAACTTCTAACTCATCTTTGAAAAAGAGAAAAAAAAGACGGGAGGGAAGGAGAGAGAAGAGAGGAGGGTTGTCATTAATCTTGTAAAGGAGGGTTTTTCCACCGATCTTGTAGCTTTGGAATGGACAACTCTGTTGGTCTCAGAGATCTGATTCTTTGGACATAGGGTCTGGCTTGAGGGTGAGGGAGGTGATCAAAAGATTATGAAGCAAAACCAAGAAGAGTGTCTGAACCTAAAAGGTAACATTTGGCAGAAGCTGCTGCCCATAACATGAAGCTCCTCCCAGCCTGCCTTCCCAAGAGATGATAAGAATAAGGAAGAGGATGGCTAAGAAGGGTCTTGAGGTATGTGGAGAAGTGTCAGGCTCACAGCTTTCATGCCAGCAGCAACAGCAGCATTCCACTGTGGGGCAAATTACTTGTAGTCACCTAGGGGCTGCTTTACCTTATTACCACAAAAATGCTATGGTTTTTATTATTGGGTACAGTGGCCATGTTTTTGGCTCGTCCACGGCCTGGGTGTTTGGTGAGTCATCCCTCAAATCTTCTCTCAGTGTGAAATGGATTGCTGCATTTCCAGGGCTTAATTGTCCGCACCAGCTAAAAGCACTCTGCCAGTAATGAAAATACATTCACTCTTTTTATCAAGAAAAAAGGATAATAACTCAGCCAGCTTTAGCTCACATTTTATTGAACATCAGCCCAGCTTGTTTCTAAGGACATCTCTGATGCGAAGCACAGAAGACTGTCGGGGGAGGGGGGAATGGGGGACACTGAGGAAAGGTCTGGGGGGATGAAGGGCAAAACAGAGTTCAAGGCCGCCCTCCTTACCCCCTCAGAGTACTTTCCAAAATGACAGCTGTCCCTTCCCAAGGAGCTGGAGGAGGTGACTACTAAAAATTTAAAACTGCTTTGTCTCTAGAGAACAGACTTGTGGTTGCCAAGGCGAAGGGTGATGGCGGAGGGAGGGAGTGGGAGTTTGGGGTTAGCAGATGGCAAACTATTATACATAGAATGGATAAACACAAGGTCCTACTGTATGGCACAGGGAACTATATTCAATATCCTGTGATAAACCATAATGGAAAAGAATATGAAAAAGAAAGTTTATATATGTATAACTGAATCACTTTGCTGTACAGTAGAAATTAACACATTGTAAATCAACTACATTTCAATAAAATAAATTTTAAAAAAAACCTTTGTCTCTCATTGAAGATGAATGACAGTAACAGCAATAATAATAACTACGGGGCTTCCCTGGTGGCGCAGTGGTTGAGAGTCCGCCTGCCTATGCAGGGGACACGGGTTCGTGCCCTGGTCCGGGAGGATCCCACATGCCGCGGAGCGGCTGGGCCCGTGAGCCATGGCCGCTGAGCCTGCGCATCTGGAGCCTGTGCTCCGCAACGGGAGAGGCCACAACAGTGAGAGGCCCACGTACCGCAAAAATAAATAAATAAATAAATAAAAAATAATAATAACTACGGCACTTTATAGTATTCAAAGGACATACAGAAACTCTTTGATTTGATCTTTACAACTTTCCTGAAGAGCCAGTTGGACAAATGTTATTGTGTCATTGCTGTAGATAATGAAACTAAGCTTAAGGAAGGGAAGGGACTTACCCAGTGTCATCAGCTAGTGTTAGACTCAGTGTCTAATACTTGAGTTGGGCAGCCTTTCTAGAACTCCACACCCAGAGGTGAGGTGGTTCCTTGGGGGAGTGACGGGAAGAGGGACAGCACTGGAGAGAGTAACTAGTGAAAAATGGGGTAAGGCCTTAGGGACTTACATGGATCTGAAAGATTACATTTGAAGAACCTAAAACAAGCTCTGTATTCCCTCATTCCATCTCCATAACCTTCTCTTATACCAGTACTCCAGCCACACTGTCCTCCTGCGGCAATATTCTTGAGCACCAAATTACAGTCAGCCATTCCCCACTTCTTCCTTGCTCACAGAAGCCTAATTTTACTCTCAGAAGCCTGGCTTTTGTCAGAAATTGGTAGCATTGGTTCTTCCATGAAGTTCACTAGAAGCTAGACTGCTCCTCTGCCCAACTCTACACCAATCTGTGTCATCCATTCTCCTTGCTAATGACCAGTTTAGGAATGCATATGTGATGAAATTTTTGTTATGTTCTGAGATATGAAGGGAAATCTGCACAGTGTCCAGGGAAGGGTTTCCTTGTTTTGAAAAGGGAAGGGTTTGCCCTCTTCCTCTCTTCCTGGACATTGTACCACTACAAGGGAGTTGTATGAAGTTGGAGCTTTGGCAGCCATCTTGGCATCCAGAAGGACCTCAGCACAAAAGGGTGACTGCGCAGAAAGAAGGGAATAGTCTGGCCCTGGATGATGTTGACCAACCTTACAACCCTACCCCCTCTGCCCTCAGCCTTCTTTATATGAGGTAATACAATTCCTTTCCTTTTTTTTTTTTTTTTTTTTTTTTGGCACTACTTTGAATTGAGGCAACTTCTTCTTTCCACTGAAAGCATTCAAAATGCTACACCTCCTTTCTGTTCCTAAAACCTTTCAAGCTCCTTCTCATTTCAGGGCTGTTCCCACTGTCTGGGACACTTTTCCCCCAGATGTTCACCTGGTTGTCTCCTTCCAATCATTCAGGCCTCAGCTCAAATTTCACTTTTCCAGAGAGACTTTCTATGAACTACCCAATCTAAACCAGTTTTCCAATAACTATATTTTCATTTTAGCACTTATTAGTATCAGAAATCATGCTTGTATTTATGTGTTTACTTGTTTATTGTCTATTTTCCTCAGGAGAGTATAAGCTCTATGTGAGTAAGAACTGTGCCTGGCTTCCTCACCACTGTATTCCTAGCACCTGCACAGAGCCTAACACATAGTAGGTGCTCAATAAACATTTGCTGAATGAATAAATGAATCCCAAAGACAATCTCACCATGCTGCTTCCCCGTCTCCCTCTCCCCAATAGCTGTTTGGGTAATGTGTCTATACCTTTGGCTTTTCATCAATTCCTTTTACAAAAATCTAAATCGCAGGACCAGTAAGAAATAAAGAAGGCAGCAGAGAAGAACATCATAAAAGCAAAATTATTTTAGGCTTAAATGTAAAAGGAGAGCAGGCTGATTGCATAACATATGTAGATCTATGCAAATTACCATGCAAGTTAAATAGCAGAGAAGTTTGAAGTGGTGAAGTCCAGAGTCCCATGTTGGGTGTGTTTTCCTTCCCATCAGGAAGTAGTATCAACTCCTTAGATGCAGAAAGTGGGGATGCTGACATACAGTGAGAGAAAAATCAACTGAGGGTTACACAAGTAAAAAAGAATTTAATTTAATTTCTGGGCTTTTCTAAAAGATAAAAATAAAAAACATTTCACATATCCACTTTAAAGAGTAGAAATAGGAAGCATAAAACTCTGTCCAGTTTTACATGATGGCCAACTAAGATTACAGAGGAAGGAGAAAGGAAATGAAGAAAATAAGGGTAGGGCTTCCCTGGTGGCGCAGTGGTTGAGAGTCTGCCTGCCGATGCAGGGGACACGGGTTCTTGCCCCGGTCCGGGAAGATCCCACATGCCGCGGAGCGGCTGCACCCGTGAGCCATGGCCGCTGAGCCTGCGTGTCCAGAGCCTGTGCTCTGCAACGGGAGAGGCCACAACAGTGAGAGGCCCACGTACTGCAAAAAAAATAAAAAATAAATAAAAAATAAGGGGAAAAGAGAGAATGAGAAATAACCCTGAAGTTACCCAAATCCTTCAGCAGCAAGAACCTAATCTATATAATAATCCATAATTTTTTATGTTCACAGAAAACAAACAAACCAACAGAAAACAAACTCACCACCATCACCACACGCAAACAGTCCTCTGGTTTAAAAAAAAAAAAGTATATATACACACACACACAGACACACAGACACACACAGACACACACAGACACACACACATATATATATATATATATATATATACACACACACACAATTTCAAAGTTTGTTATTAAAACTCTGTTTAAATCCCTATCTAAAGTATGGGGGAAAGGTACTCATGCATTCATTTTTTCAACAACTATTTTTGGAGTACGCATGTCCTGGACCTAGAAGTAGCTGCTGGGGAACATCTGAAAACAGGATGTGGACATAGCACCTGCCCTCATAGGGCTTGCACTCTCTCAGTTCTCTAATATTCAATGGAGAAAATAGCTTTACTTGCCTTCTCTAGAAAGAAAAGATTATTCATCTCATTTTACAGAGGAAAAGGTCCATTACTTGGAGCACCACACTGTGGGTGGCCCCTGTGCTGCCATTAAGGATTTGAGGTCCCTGTCCTAGGACCACCAATGGAATTGCCTTTTTTCAAAGATGTCAAGGAGGTGCTGACCTTACATGCTGAACTTTCTAAAATATTACTGATTTTAAACATTTTGAGCCAATTTCCCACATCACCTGCTCTTCAGCCCTCACTCTGGCCACCACCATATCTCACTTAGTAACCACAATAAATCTCTTGTCTCCCTGCTCCCAACCTTGCCCTCTTTCTGTCTATGCTCCACACAGCAGCCACAACCATCCTACTAAAATCTAAGGGAGAGCTTGTCTCTTCTCTGCTCCATCCCTCTGCTTACTTCCTGTTCACTCAGCGAATGATCTGAAGTCCCTATTATGGCCTATGATCCCTCTCTTCTGATCTCCTCTCCTCCTCTTCTTCCTCCTGCTCACTCTGTTCCATCCGCATACCACCTACAACTACATATCAGCCTTTGCATTTGGCACTGCTCTGCCCGAGTGCCCCCCCTACCCCGCACCTCCCATATCCTCATGGCTCAGTCCCTCACCTTTGCAGGTCTTGACTCAGTTGTCACCTTCTCATGGAGGCCTTCCAAACTGCCCTATTTAAAAATCACAAATCCCTCTGCCCTCCACATTCCCTATCCTCTTTCTCGGCTTTATTTTTCTCCACAGCTCTTATCACTCTCTAACTTATTGCATATTTCACTCATTTGCCTTATTTATTGTCTGTCTCTTCCACATAAAATAAAAGCTCCTAGAGAACAGAGATTTTTGTCTGTTTTGTTCATTGGTGACTCCTCAGTCCCTTGAAGAGTGGCTGACAAATTTAAAACTGTTTATTAACAGTCTTTTAGTTTGAATTGACTTAGTTTTATGGAAAACATGACTTCTTACTTCTCATTTTTGTGATTTTACAGAGGACCAGTGAAAACTTCATCAAAGTCTCAGGCTGGTCCTCACACTCATGCTTGGGAAGCCCTGGCCCAGAAGCTGTAAGTCCCTGGAGACAAACCCTGGCCCTGAACCCCCAGAGCCAGTCCCAGAAAGGGTGGGTCCTCATTGATACTCGGCTCGTAACAGCTAGGTGTCTGAACAGCAAATGTCAGAGCCTCCTCCTAAATGCAGGCAGATTTACTTTGCAGACGGTGAGGATACATTTTAATTTGTTGATGTGAAATCTTAATTGAACTAAACTGCTAGAGGTAGTCTCTGTTCTCTGTCATAGTCTTAATTTAGTTGGCAAAACAAGATATCATCAGAGGAAAATCACAGGCGAAGATGCCGTTGCCCAAACGCAAATACCATTCTGCGTTTGGAGGTGGGTTGGTGCGTGATTGGCACAAGCGTGAATCCTAACCACACAATGCAGGATGCCAACTTGGCTTTCCAGGGATACTCAGGGGGCATGACATGGGCTTAGACACATGGGCCCTCCCAAAGCAGCCAGGTTAGACATGGCTCCCATCCTGGTTTCAGTGTTCTATTTTTGAATTTTCAATGTTTTACTTTCTATTGTTAGAATAGGGATGAGCTGGGGGGGTTCTCACCTGAATGTACAGAAGTATGAGAGGTGCCAGCTCTTTCACTCATGGCTGGGGACCTTGACCAGGTAACTTCCCCTATCTGGCCTTGGATTCTCCATCTGTGCAACAAGGAGGTTGGAATCCACATCCCTAAAGGCTTCCATCACAACATGCCATGTATGACACTCCGAGGACCCTCAGGCCTGTGTCAACGTCTAAACTGAGACTCCTGACTCTTGCCCACCAAATCTCTGCTGAGTCTCTGCCATGGCAGATGCTCACACCAATGGCCTCACTGTCTTCTACGGGGGGTCAGGCTATAGACGTTTCACTAACGTAGCCTCATCCTTGACTGACAGAATCTCAGGTTGCAATTATGGCAAGGAGGAGGCCTTAGGAATCATTCTCTTTTTTTAAAATTTATTTATTTTATTATTTTATTTTATTTATTTATTGTTTCTGGCTGCGTTGGGTCTTTGTTGCTGCACAGGCTTTCTCTACTTGCGGCGAACGGGGGCTACTCTTCATTGCGGTGCGCGGGCTTCTCATTGCAGTGGCTTCTCTTGTTGTGGAGCACAGGCCCTAGAGCTCGCGGGCTTCAGTAGTTGTGGCACGCGGGCTCAGTAGTTGTGGCTTGCGGGCTCTAGAGGGCAGGTTCAGTAGTTGTGGTGCACGGGCTTAGTTGCTCCGTGGCGTGTGGGATCTTCCCGGACCAGGGCTCGAACCCATGTCCCCTGCATTGGCAGGTGGATTCTCAACCACTGCGCCACCAGGGAAGCCCAGGAATCATTCTCGTGATGAGAGATGCTCACTCCATCCCTTTCCCAGACCTCCATCCCCAGGATCCTTCTATGCATGCTATTTGTCCCACCGCAGCAGCTTCTATCTGCTTGGCCTCTCCATATCTGGAGAAGCTCCTGCCGGAATGTTGCTTCAAGCTCACCCTTGCTGTGGCGCCCTGAACAGGCAGAGGCAACTCATCAGTGGAGGCTGGTGGGAATTGGCCCCCTGGGCAGTCCAGCTCAGATTTTTGCATTATCTTATTTCAAGGACAGTCTCTGAAAGGGAGTTTCCAGGGAAGTGACTCAGGCCTTGGTATCTCTCTTTGAAGCACAGCTGTAGAAGGGCTGGGGGAAGCTGCCTTGAGGGTTAAGTTCCTGAGCTAGCAGATCCCCACTCTGGTGACTCATTGGCTGGAATCGAGGGTTGCAGGTCCCAGTACCTACATTTAGTCACAGGTTTGTCTCATGCTGGGAATTAGGTGACAGAAGGTTTAGCAAAGAGGCAATGCCACATAGAAGGAAGACCACAGCTTTGCAGTAGAAACCACCTGGCAAGTCCCTTCTGCTCACTGAGTCTGTTTCTTCATCTGTTAGGTGGGGATGATAATACCTACCTCAGAGAACTGTTGTGAGAACTAGATGCTATAATGGTTCTAGAAAGCCTAGCCCTCTGCCTGGTCCAGATTACACTCCCCAAATGGCAGCAATTGATGCTTTATTATTATTAAAGTCCTAGCACATTGCCTGGTATCAACAGAGGACACACAGAGCTACAGATCTCCTTTCAATTTTGGGGGGATGATGGCAAACTACAGATCACACAGACATCTCCCTGAAGTCCCTCTCTCCTTGAATTCTTCTGTCTTGCTCTGCTTCCCCCTCAGTCTGTGAGGAGGACAGAGTCAGGGAAACTATGATAGCTGGTTGGTGGCGTGATGGCATTTGAGAGATAAACTGTGAGCTCTGCCTCCCTCTACCCTTGGTGGAAGCTGGATATGACCTTTTCTCATCACAGGACGGAAAGTTTGAGGATGCTAATCGAAAGCCAGCAGGCTTCTTGCACTGGAAGAGCATGGACTTTTGATCAGTCTTCCTTGGGGTGGGGTCCTGTGTAGAGACTGGGCTTATTAGCCTTTGATTAGGCAGGACTCTTTCTACTGGAAGTGTCAGAAACCTCCCTCAAATTCTTAAGTAAAAATTGAGTGCTTTGACTCCCAGATTTGAGGAGGATTCTAATCAAAGGATTGAAGGAAATCCAGGACCAAGGGACTGGAACCAGGGACTTGGCGTGAAAGGACGTGCTCTCCCATGAAGAAAATCAAACCTGGTGGTGTGGTAGAGTCTGGGCCCACTCTTTATTGGGAGGTCAGGAAAGGTGGATTATGGACAGATCTGTGGATAGGGCAGCTCCAGGCAGAAGTAGTATTATAGCTGGTACAAAAGTCCAAAGTCAGGAATAAGCTTGTGCAAGGAACAGAAGGAAGCCAGTGTGAATGGAGAGCAGTGAGCAGGAAGAGAACTTAAGAAATGACAACAAAGGGCTTCCCTGGTGGCGCAGGGGTTGAGAGTTCGCCTGCCGATGCAGGGGACACAGGTTCATGCCCCGGTCCGGGAAGATCCCACATGCCACGGAGCGGCTGGGCCTGTGAGCCATGGCCGCTGAGCCTGCGTGTCCGGAGCCTGTGCTCCGCAGCGGGAGAGGCCACAACAGTGAGAGGCCCGCGTACCACAAAAAAAAAAAAAAAAAAAAGAAATGACAACAAAGAAGGAGGCAGGGGCCAGAGCATGAAGGATCTTGTAGTTCAAGATATGGAATTTCTATTGCATTCAAAGGATTGTGGGAAGACTTTGGAGGGTTTTAAACAACAGAGGGAGTTAATCTAACTTATGTTCTTATTTTATTTTTTTAAAAAATATTTATTTATTTATTTGGCTGTGCCAGGTCTTAGTTGCAGCATGTGGGATCTAGTTCCCTGACCAGGGATCAAACCCAGGCCCCCTGCATTGGGAGCAGAGTCTTAACCACTGGACCACCAGGGAACTCCCTAACTTATGTCTTTAAAAGAACCCTCTGGTTATTGTATGGAAAGCAGACCACGGGTCAAGGTAGAAAAAGGATTTGGGGGAATGGCGAGGGGGAGGAGTAGATTTGGGCACAGGAGGGGATAAGAGTTCTCTTCTGGTCATGTTAAATCTGAGATTATGACAAGATGCTGCATTATTTCCTTAGGACTGCTGTAACAAGTGACCACAAACTTAAAACAACAGAAATTTATTCTCTCATAGTTCTGAAGGCCAGAAGTCTGAAATCAAGGTGTCAGCAGGGTTGGTTCCTTCTGGGTGCTTTGAGGGAGAATGGGTTCCATGTCCCTTTCTTCTAGCTTCCAGTGGCTGCCAGCAGTGCTTGGCTGTAGACACATCACTCCAATCTCTGCCTCCATCTTCACATGACAGTCTCTCTGTTTGTCTCTATGTCTTCCCTTCTTCAGTCATAGTGGATTTAGAGCCCACTCTAATCCATATGACATCATCTTAACTTGATTATATCTGCAAAGACCCTATTTTCAAATAAGGGTATATTCATATGTATTGGAGGTTAGGATTTCAACATATCTTTTTTTTTGGCTGCACCATGCACCACATGGGATCGTTCCCCGACCAGGGATGGAACCCACATCCCCTGCATTGGAAGCCCAGAGTCTTAACCACTGGACCACCAGAGAAGTCCCTCAACATACCTTTTTGGGAGACACAATTCAATCCATAGCAGACATCAAGTGGGCTGATAGGTATAGAAGGCTGAAATTCAAAGGTGAGGTCTATTTTGGAGATACTAGTTTGCCAGTCATAAAAAAACAGCCATGGGACTAGATGTAGATAGAGAACAGAAGAGGTGTTAGGCTGAGGTCTGGGACTGTCTAATATTTAGTGGTTTGTGGAAGAGAATGAGCCAGCATAGGAGACTGAGAAGACGTCAGTGAGGTAGAAAACCAGGAGAGTATGGCGTCCTAGAAGTCAAGGGGATATCATGTTTCTTTCTTTCTTTTTTTAACCTCAGTGGGGTTTTTTTCATTTTTTATTTATTTTAATTTTTATTTTTAATTAACTTTTATTTGAGTATAGTTGCTTTACAATGTTGTGTTAATTTCCACTGTACAGCAAAGTGAATCAGTTATACATATGCATATGTCCACTCTTTCCTAGATTTCCTTCCCATATAGGTCACCACAGAGCATTGAGTAGAGTTCCCTGTAGGTTCTCATTAGTTATCTATTTTATATATAGTAGTGTACATATGTGGGAGATCATGTTTCAAGTTGGAAGTGAAGTCAACCACGTTGAGAAGTAGCTCTCAGACCTGGCAGCATGCTGACCATTGATGACACTAACATTTTAATTTCAGTGGAATGGTGGGGATGGAAGCCCATCTGAGGGGCTGAAGAGAGAACGTGAGGGAGAAAGTGGAGTTAGGAACTATATACAACTCTTTCCAGAGGTTTTGCCATGAAGCACAGTAGAAAAATTGGGTGGTGATACAGGAGAACATGAGGTAATGGGAGGGTTGTTTATTTATGTTTTAAAGCTGGAATACATTAGAGAATATGTGATACTGAAAATGTTCTTGTATAGCAGTTGGCCGTTGATGGAAGCAGGGACACTCAAGCCACTGTATGAAGAGGGAAGGTAGATCATATGAGGACACATACAGGTAGGTAAGTAGAATTGCTGCTAGGAAAATGAGGGAGCACTTCTCTAATTGCTTCTATTTTCTCCATGAGTCATGAGGTGAGGTCATCAGCTGGAAGTGAGTGGTGAAGAGAGTGAAAAATATTCAAAGACAGGAGAAGTTATGAAGCAGAAGTTTTGAAGAGTGAGAAAGTGAATATATTAGAGGAGTATAAGAGGATTACAGAACAGTTAAGTGGCCACTTTAGAGTTCCCATTCATAGTTGGAACTCTTTCTAGACGTCTTTCTTCTGGGTCTATACCTCCACTGGCCCTATTTAGGTCTTATGCTTATCTCTGGTCCAGTCACTGTGCCCAGAGGATGAGATACTGTAATCAGGCAGACCTGGTCACATACTTAGCCTTGTGACTAGTGGGGCTGGTGTTATGACTGGCAGCCCCACCAGAACCACATGCAGTGGGGGAGGGGTGATTCCCCAAAGAAATCAGAGATGTTAGACAGACAGAAAGCAACAGATGTCCACTCTCCCTTACTGTTCTCACAGGGTTGTCCTGAGGTCCAGTGAGACAGTGTCTGTGAAACTGCATTGTGGGTTGCATAGCACTACACAAGGTGAGGGATTATTAGAGTAGCACTTAGTAATTGATAGATTTTTTAACTTGTTCACTCAGTGAACAGTTACTGAGCCTCTAAAAAAGGCTTTGTGCTAGGTTTATGAAAGAGAAGAAACAAATCATGAATCAGATATGATCCTCCCCATAAATATGCTTGCACTTTAGTAAAGATGTATTAGTCAGCTTTTTCCAGGTTATGATGTGATAACAAACAACATCCCAAACTTTGTGGTTTATAACAGCAAAGGTTTATTTCTTGCTCATCAGCTTCAGGTTAGCTTTGGCTCTGCTTCAAGAGTCTAGCACATGTCATTCTTGTGGCAGAGGGTAGAGGATACTGTGATGGCTCTGATCACTTCTATTCTCAATTCATTGGCCAAAGCAAGTCTCATGACCAAACCTATGACAATGGGGTAAGGAAATATCCTCCCTCTACAGGGAGGTACTGAAAGTCACATGCCGATATCTGGCAATTTATATTACTTTTACAGAGAGGAGAAATGAATAATTGGGAAAAATAATATAATCATCATAAAGGGGTAGAAGAACATGAATACTCATTATACAATAGAAAATGATCAGAGCCCTATGATCCAGGGCATTAGGAACTCAAAAGGAAGAGCAATACTCTCCACCTGGGGAGACCAGAGAAGAATTCTTGAAGGAAGTGGCTTTTGGGCTGGGTTTTGAACAATACCAGAGGATCTAGGTGGGTATAGAAGAAGGCAGGGCATTCCAATAGAGGAAGAACAGCATGAGAAAGCTATAGAAGATAGAAAGTAAGATACTTAGACAGGGAATGGTGAATGGTTTAGTTAGCCTAAAGCAGAGAAGTTGAGAGGAAATAATGGAAAGATAGCAAAATGAGTATGTCTGTTGGCCTCCAAGAGCATACAGAGGGTCTCATCCCCACCCCATCCAACTGCCCAGCCAAGGGTTCCTGGACCAGGAGAGTGCCTGCAATTGCTGGTAAATGAGTCCAGAGTAGATGGGCCTTTGACTAGGCTCTTCTGCCCTTGTTGGCTTGGTCAAGTCCAGGTCCTAGCCCAGAGTCAGCTTCTCCCTCTCTCAACAATCTCTTTCAAAGTTTTGTTAGAAATTGGATTCCTAATGTTCTTATAAACATTTCTATGGGTTTTCTGTTGGCTTCCTCTGCCTGTGTCAGCCAGCCTGCTATCCAGAGGATACTCCCAAACTAGGAGACATTAAAAAGAGGTCCCTCGGGCTTCCCTGGTGGTGCAGTGGTTGAGAGTCCGCCTGCCGATGCAGGGGACACGGGTTCGTGCCCCGGTCCGGGAAGATCCCACATGCCGCGGAGCGGCTGGGCCTGTGAGCCATGGCCGTTGAGCCTGCGCGTCCGGAGCCTGTGCTCCGCAGCGGGAGAGGCCACAACAGTGAGAGGCCCGCGTACCACAAAAAAAAAAAAAAAAAAAGAGGTCTCTCCAGAAGCAGTAAGATGGACAAGATGACCTGGTGGAGCACCCAACCTTGCAAAGAAAGCCTCAGGCTTCATCCTGCTGGCTTCTCTTTTCTAGTGCAGCAGTAAAATGGGTTTTTGTTTTGTTTTGTTTTGTTTTGTTTAGAATAAGATCCCATAATTAATTTTGTTCATAATGTCATAAAAGACAAATATAATGGCTCTTTATATTTGCATGTATTACAGTATGAATTTCATTCTTTTCGGATTCAGCTTATTATTACAGCAATGATTTGGGTTAAATGTTATATAACAGAAACTTTCTGCTTCTTATTGTGTGATAAGAATGTGATGCTCAGTAAAATTAATTTTGTAACAATCTTGTTTGTTTTCTTTGTAGTTATCAAATGCAGTACACAGATGGAAAAGCTTTGTGAGAGTGGGTCCTGGCTTATTAGAATTAATGAGCTGCCCACATGGTGGGCGTGTGGTCCAACTGATACTGGCCCTGGACAAGTTTGCATTTTTAATCATTAATGCCCTGAAGCCTGCTAGAAGCATGGAAAGAAACAGACTGACTAGAACATGCCAGAAGACAGGGGCAGGGCCACAGGGAGGCCTCCCACAGCTCAGGAGGGGCCTGCCTGGAGACATAAGTGGAGCTCAGGGCCCTATTACTAGGTACAAACCTTGGTGGTCCTGTCTCAAGAGAGGCAGGGAGATCTCTCCCTTGGATAGCCTCCAATGTCAAACATCTCAGTAGGTGCCAGAGCACATTTCAGGCCTAAGGAGAGGCTTGCATACCACTCATTCCATCATTCATTCACTAAAAAATATGTATTAAGCACCAACTCTGTGCCAAGCACTGGATACAGTAATAAACAAAAGAGACAAGCTCTCTGCTCTTTCAGGGTTTCATTTTAGAGAGGGAAGCAGACAATAAACAAGTTAAGGAATAGATCAGTAAGATAAGGTTAGTTAGTAATAAGTGCTGTGAAGACAATAAAAGGGTGAGGTGATAAGACTGCTTGGGTATGGGGTAGGTTTACTCTAGACTTCTAGCTGAGGAAGGCTGCTGTGCAAAGCTGACGTTTATGCTGAGACCAGAGGCATGGGAAGGAACCTGCTTTGCAACTTGCTGGCGGAAAGCATTCTAAGCATTGAGGACAACAGGAGCAAAGGCCCCAAGGCAGGAAAAGACTGCAATTATTTGAGGAACAGAAAGGAGACAAGTGTAACTGAAGCATAGTGAGCAAGAGGGAGAATGACTGGAGTTGATGTTGGAGAATTAAATAAAGGTCAGGTTATACGAAGTTTTGTAAAGATAAGTGTGTTAGTCAATAGACAATCAGGAGAAATCAGGAATCACTCTAGAGGACTTCCCTGGTGGCGCAGTGGCTAAGAATCTGCCTGCCAATGCAGTGGACACGGGTTCAAGCCCTGGTCTGGGAAGATCCCACATGCTGCACAGCAACTAAGCCCGTGAGCCCAACTACTGAGCCTGCGTGCCACAGCTACTGAAGCCCATGCGCCTACAGCCCAAGCTCTGCAATAAGAGAAGCAACTGCAATGAGAAGCCCACACACTGCAATGAATAGTAGCCCCCTCTCGTCGCACCTAGAGAAAGCCCGTGCAGAGCAACGAAGACCCAACGCAGCCAAAAATAAATAAATAAATTTATTTTTTTAAAAAAGAAATCACTCTAGGTATTTCAAGTAGAAGGGATTTAATTTGAGGAACTGGTAGCAAACATGTTGGAAGGGCTGGAGGAACGAAAAGAGGGAGATGAGATTTTCCAAAGATTAGTAATCACAGGAAGTCACTATTAGCCCTAAGGTGGAAGAACAAAATGGGCAACGGTTATAACCATAGCTAAAAACTGCTGTGCCATTGAGGCTGCTTTTAGGAACTAAATTGCCTGAGAAGGAACACAAGAGCAAGCAAAGCGGCCATTGCTAGAGGTGCCATCAAGATGCGGAAAAGAACATGGCTTCTCCCTTACTCCTGCCTTCTAGTCACCAGCCAGTGATTTCAACTGGAAGAACATAACAGGAAGCCAGCTATCAAAGGAGTATAGGAAATGTGGGTTGCAGGCTCCTAGGTCTTGGGGGACAGTGTAGAGGGCAAATGTGGAGCTAGACAACAACACTCACCATCACACCAGGGTAAGGGTATGGATATTATTCTATAGGCCCTCCTTCATGAACTCTGCATCTGATATGCAGAACAGGATGCATGGGCAATTTGATCACCTCACTTCACATCTGTAAAATGGGAATGACAATAGTCTTGGGTTTGTTATGAGGATTCAGGGATATAATGTATATAAAATACTTCACACAGTGCCTGGCACTTAGTAAGGTCTCAATGAATGTTAGCTATGTATGAAGCTATACTGAAAGTACAACCATGTCATTTGGGAGACACTCAGCCTTTTAGATGAGATAAAGGTCTTTCTTAGTACTCGGGAAGGTTGGGAACCAACGGTCTTAGGAGAGCTCAGTCTAGACAAATTGATAGGATCAGAGAATCTCCATTTCCAGTTTGCTCCTACAGGGCTCACACAAAAGACCTTTCCTGTGCTCTGCTTCTGCAGTCTCTACTGGGGCCTCAGTGGGAAATACAGAGTATAAGGAGTCTGATGGAGGAGTTGGATACCAGAAAGGATAATAAGTATTGTTCCAGTTATCTACTGCTGTGTAGCAAAATACTTGAAAGGTTAAGAGCTAAAAACAATCATTTTTTAATGCTCATGAGCCTGTAGATCAAGAATTTGGATGGCTACAGTAGGGGATAGCTTGTCTCCGTTCCACAATGTCTGGAGCCTCAGCTGGTATGATTAGAAGGATGTAGGTCCCTCAAAAGCTGGGGTCTGGAATCACCAAATGGTCATTCAGTCATGTCTGGTGCCTTGACTGGAGGCCAGAGTGCCTATATATGGCCTCTCTAGGTGGTATGGCTTCCTTACAACATGGTGCCTGCAGGCTAGTCAGACTTCCTATATGGTGACTTTGGGCTCTGAATCATGAGTTTTTCAGCTAATGAGGTGGAAGCTGCATTTCCTTTATGACCAAGCCTCAGAAATTTTTCAGCACCACTTCTGCTGCAACCTATTGGTCTATAATCTGTAAGGAATACAAACCCTGGACTCAAGGGGAGGGGAAATATATTCTACCTCTTGATGGGGGAATGACAAGTTCTAGAAGAGCTTATGGGATGGGAGATACTACTGTGGCCATTTTCTGAAAATATAATCTGCCAAAGGCCTGCAGGTTAAAACCCACACTTCCCATGGGCCTGGGACATTGTCAGACATTCTAGGAAAATAAGGTCTGAGCTCCTGAGGAAGACGGGGTCAAAGGCACATGCCCCTGTCTGTGCCCTGCCTTAATCTTCAGAGGAAGCCTCCCAAAAACCCCCAAAAGGAGGTGATATGGCCCAAAACAATTCCTCAGAAGTCCTCAGAGAGTCCAATGGTAAAACTCAGGGGGCACAGGTCATATTAGAGAGCAAGAGAGCTGGAAACTATGCTAGGCCATCTCATCTGAGACTAGATAATGATGATGATAGTGATGATAAGTATTTAATGAGTGCCTATTTAGGACCAGGCACTTACATATGTCTTTTTTATTTAAGCCTCCAAAGGAAATATAGAGCCTTAAATGTGCATCTTACAAAAGAAAAAAGATTGAAAATTAATGAGCTAAGGATCTTTCTTAATAAATTATAAAAAACAGAGCAAAATAAACTCAAAGAATGCCGAAAGAAGGAAATAGCAAGATGAGGAATAGAAATGGAAGAAATAGAAACCAAATATGCAGCAGAGAGTATAAGCCAAGCCAAAGCCGATTCTGTGAAAACTGAAAAATCTCTCGTGATATTGATCAAGGAAAAGTTGAAAGAAGACAAAAATAAATAATGTCAGGAATGAAAAGAGGGATATTGCTATGGATGCTTCAGGCATTAAAAAGAAAACGAAAGGATATTATGAATAATTTTGTACCAATTAAACTGAAGATAGGGACTTTCCTGGTGGCACAGTGGTTAAGAATCCACCTGTTAATGCAGGGGACACAGGTTCAAGCCCTGGTCCAGGAAGATCCCACATGCCGCAGAGCAACTAAGTCCGTGCGCCACAACTACTGAGCCTGAGCTCTAGAGCCTGCGAGCCACAACTACTGAGCCTGTGTGCCACAACTACTGAAGCCCGTGCGCCTAGAGCCCGTGCTCTGCAACAGGAGAAGCCACCACAATGAGAAGCCCTCGCACGGCAACGAAGAGTTGCCCCCGCTCTCCACAGCTAGAGAAAGCCTGTGCACAGCAACGAAGACCCAGCGCAGCCAAAAATTAATTAATTAATTAATTAAAAACTGAGGATATATGTGAAATAGACAAACTTCTCGAAATTTGTAACTTGCTAATACCAACTCAACCTGAAATAGGAAATCTGAAAAATCCTATAACCATTAAAGAAATTGAATCAGAAGTTCAATCTAAAAATCTTCCCATAAAGAAAACCTACACTTTACCGGCAAGTTCTAATTTTTCAAATGCCCCATGGAAGAATTAGTATTTCCTTCTTCAGATGAGGAAACTGGAATTCTGAGAGTTCAAGCAACTTGCCTAAAGGCCAGAACTAGTAAATGTCAAAGCCAAGATTTGAACCCTGGTTGGCCTGGCTCCAAAGCCAGGAAGTTTAGCCATTAACCTCCCCAGCCTACTCTTCAAATGCTATAACTAACAGCATATATATGTGAAATGAAGGACAAAGCCCTGATGCAAAAATGTGAAAGAGATTCTAGATTTACAGAGATGGAATGGAAAGCTCTTTCTTTCTGGGGGAACCCTAGAAACAAGAATCTAGTTATGCCTACACGGAGAAAGAATCTGAGGATTATTCCCAGGACACCATCCCACCATCTTTCAAGATCTATTCAAATGCTACCACTGCTGCAAGGCACCATAAGCCCTGCCCTAAGCCCCATAGCTGCCCCTGCCTCCAGCACACTTTGATGCCCACTGCACTGTATCTGGGCCTCTTCTATACATTGTCTGCTGTGTACCACTCTCACTAATGTTATCCCATCTTGAAAACACGTCTTCCTAAGAATACAGACTCTAGTTTATATACAGACTCTAGTTTATATCAGTCAACTCATAGTTGACTGATATAAGCACCTTCTTATCAAGATTACCAGGTCCTCAGATCATGCCAGTTGCTGTACCCCCTGCCTGGGCTGTGAGGTACATCTGAAAGTGAGAGTTCTCAGGCAGCTCCATGCCCTCTGTGACAAGTTCAGCCACAGCAACCTTGCCAAGACTCCCCAAACTGTGGTCCTTTGTACTCAGACCTCACAGGCATTTATGACCCTCAGTGACTGCCTGGATTTGATTCTCAGACCCATAACCTTGAGCAATTCATTTAATCTTTCTTTACGTCATCTGTAACATGGAAACCATAATATTGCTTACTTCATAGAGGTCTTGTGAGAAACAAGTGAATGCACAGAAAGTGCTTAACACAGTGCCTGGCATACATTAAGTGTGCAATAAATGCCAGCTGTTACTGTCATCATGTATTTGTTCACCTAAATATTCTTCCTCCTAGGCCCTCCTATCTCAGAGGACTTGCATTCACATGAGCTCAGGTTTCTGCTCTGATGGAACTAATACCTTCATCCCCTTCATTCCATCCAACCCTCCTGAATTGGGACCAGCCCTCTTCGATGTGAGAAGCATTAAGCCTCCAGCCCTAAGCTCTGTTAGGAAAGGCTTTATGGAAGTTGTCTTCCATGTAGCCTGATGCTTGCAGCTTCTCCTTTCTACCCAGAAACACACAAACCTTCATGGGGGTCAAAAAAGTCCAAACCTCAAAGACGTAAAGCTTGGCTCTCCTCTCAGAATCGGTGAAATGCTTTTCATTCCTTTGAGGTGAGCCTGAAGCTGAGGAAAACTAAACAGGGTTATTTTCCCAATGGGTCATTCTGCTACGTCTAATTCTCAATAAATCTTCAGTTCTAGACTGTGATTTCCTTGGCTATGTTTTATTTACTGTGTACCTCCAGAGCTTAGCACAGAGCCCACACTTAGTAGGTGCTTGATAAATGTTGGGTAAATGAATGAATGAAGAATATGTGTTATAGGACCAAGAAAATTTCCAAACTAGGGATGGAGAAATAAACATCAGCACCCACTGTGTGCTCAGCCTCATGTCCAACGCTGAGGCCCATAAGGTAAAAGTACTTGAGCCTTAACTCAAGTCCTCAGAGACTTAAGTCTACAAAGGAAACAAAGCTCAACCAAACAAATCATTTTCTCTGTTCCACGTCAAAGAGAGCCCACAGACGTGCTTGGTTTGGAAGCTGCTGTGGGCTTGATAGTGCACAGGAGGCTTAGGGAAGGAAGAGGTAGGATGTGGCCCACGGTTTGAAGGTCTGAGAGGGGTTCAGGTAGTCAGCAGAGGGCCACCAGCTTGTCACATGTCCAAGAACATCACGAGCAAAGGCACAGCACAGGAATTAGTGGAAAATAACAAGGAGACCAGGCTGACCTGGCTGTAGGACTTGTGACAGCGAGTCATGGGAAATAAGTTTGGCTATTTCAGGCTGTGACCTGAGTGTGGAGACATGCAAGTCAGGCTGGGAGTGGGTCCTGATGAGTCAGGCAACAAAGAACCTGTTCTTGAGATGAGGTGTGACACCATCCATTAACAGCAGGAGCTCTCTTCCCTCTCATTCCAGGACTAAATGAGATCTGAATTCAAGCCAGAGGTTGCAAATATGAGCCCACTAGAGGGGCAGAGCCCACAGCTCCTCTGAGAAAGAGGAATTTGTATTGGTGAAAATGTTTGGTTGCAAGCAACAGGAAAACTCTAGGTACCTTAAGCAAAATATGATGATATTAGAAAGAAACGAGGGTGGCTTACATAATCAAAGAAAATACTGAAGAGGCTATCCCAGGAAGATGAAGAACCAGAACACTGAAATCAAGGGAGATGGGATTAAGCAATAATCTCTTCACGTTGCTGTCTTGACGATAAATGAATTCCATTTTCATGTTTTTCCACTCAAGACTGAAGGGAGGGGGACTTCCCTAGATGTCCAGTGGTTAAGACTCCATGCTCCCAATGTAGGGGGCGCAGGTTCAACCCCTGGTCGGGGAACTAAGATCCCACATGCCATGTGGCGCGGCTCAAAAAAAAAAAAAACAAAAGACTGAAATGGGTACTGGATAAGCCAAAACAGTAGTTTTCTACTACAAGGCATGTGCACTGGGAAAACCTAGGGCCCAGTTGGTCTTGGAGGTTGGGGAGAGAGGAAGGATGGCGCAGTTACCTGAACTGGTAGGTACATGTAATGGTTAATATTTTGCATCAGCTTGACTGGGACACAGGAGTCCAGATATCTGGTTAAACATTATTCCTGGGTATGTCTGTGAGGGTGTTTCCGGAGGAGATTAGCACTTGAATTGGAAGACTGAGTGAGCAGAATGCCCTCTCCAGCGTAGGCAGGTAATAATGCTTAACCAGAAATCTGGGCATCCTATATCCCAGTCAAGATGACACATAAAATTAACCAAGCTGCTAAAGGCCCAAATAGAACAAAAAGGTAGGGGAAGGTTGAATCCTCTCTCTGCCTGACTGCATGAGCTTGGACAGCGGTCTTCTCCTCTCCTCAGCACTCCTAGTTCTCAGGCCTTCAGAACCAGACAAAAATCTACACCATCAGCTCTCAAGTTCTCAGACCTTCAAAGTAGACCACGGACTTCCCTGGGTCTCTGGTTTACAGATGGCAGATCATGGGACTTTTCAGCCTCCATAACTGTGTGAGCCAATTGCCTATAATAAGTCTCACTTCCCATTTTATATCTACATCTATACCTGTATCAATAGCTCCTATTGGTTCTGTTTCTCTGAAGAACCCTGAATAATGCAGTGTATATTTATGACTGGACCCCTAGGCTTCAGAGCTTAGAGTCCACCTCAAGTTCCTCTCTTAAGGGCCTTCAGAGTGACCAGGGTGAGAAATGAGCTAGTGGGAAGAAGGGACTAATTAAGCTTCAAGGTGGTAACCCAGGTCAGTATTGAGAAATGAGCCTATGGAATCTAATAATTTAATAGTTCTAAGGGGGAGGAGAGAGGGACTTGTCATTTCCAGGATAAGTCAAGCAGGAACAGGCCCTTTCTCAGTCTCTGAGATGCTAAGAGGGTCAGGGTGCTCTCTCAGCTTCCCCAAATCAAAATGGAATTTTGGAGGATAAAGGGCAGTGGTCAGTACCCATGCAGGGGAAGGCAGGGAGAAACTTCCTGCTTCATCTAGTTGACAGAGAGTCAAATGGAGGCAAGGGTTTGATAGGAAAGTATGATTACCCAGACTCCCTGTTCCTAAAGCCTAATGCAAGGAGAATGAGGCCATCCGAGAATCCTGATGCTGAACAGCCAGGCAGGAGGTAGTCTCAGGGCAACTGAAATCTACCCCACATGGTTGGAGCCTCCCCTGATCCTGGCCCCTACCTGGTCCACCTCAGACTGAGAGATGGGATGGCACAGAGACTTATAAGCTTTTCAGGAACTGGGTAGGGACGAGGTAGGCTTACAGGTGGGTGACATCAGGAGGAAGAGATAAGAAGGGTCTCGATTCACTCTCCATTCTTCTCTGCTCTACTCAGTGGCCCAGGAAGCTGGCCTCTATGGATAGTTTCACCCTGGCTCCTTGCCCTCAGCTCCTTGTTGGGTTTGGCCAATGGGAGGCACTGACAGGAGACAAGCCAATGGGAGGAGAGAGAGAGAGGGGTATTTATTCTCCACCCTCAGCCCCACTACTGGGCCTCGATGTTGGCAGCAGCTGTGGTCCTTTACAGAAGGCTACCGCTCCTGGGGCAAGGGCTTTCCCACATACAGCTCTCACCAGGTTCTGGCAACACCACTCCTTCCTTTACCCCTTCCCCTTCCAGCCTAGAATTGGTAACAACTTTCTTCTGTGGCTAGCCCTTGGGTGTCTCTAGGTCCTATGTTGTTTACTGTAACCCCACCCAGGAAATATTCCCTTCATTGCCCCTCTTCAACTTACTCTATGAGTGTGCCATCTCTTTTCCGTAGGGCCCCTGCCAAGTACAGCCTCTCACTGTGGCACAGCAGCGTGGAAACCTCCAGTCACCTTAGCCCCTGGATGGGCATCCCTGCCTGGGGCTGCCTCAGATCAACCCACAAAAATCAAGGAATCTCAATCAAGTGTTCTCTGGTATTTGGCAGGACCCTTAAGAGATTATTTTGTCACCTCCCTGCCTCCACACATGGAGATCAGTAACAAGGCAGAGACCAGCCAGCCCAGGAAAGGCCGTCAAGCAAGCAGAGGTCCTCTGGCCTCAGTTGCCCACCAGAATGGGTTCTCTCCTCTTCAGGCCTGACTCAGATCCTCCTGCCGCTATCTCATCCTGTCCCTTGACCCTTCCATGGACTCTTCCCAGCAGGGAAGCCGGGTCCACCCTTTATAATCTACCCTTAAACATCAGCTGTTTTCCACTTGCCTCCTCCTTTGCCTAGAGATAATCCTTTTTTCTGTCCTCCCACGCCCTTCACAGCACGTGGGGAGCACAGAGGAAGGTTGGGACCCTTCTCTGAGCCTTACACTCCCGCCCCAGACCTTGGTTTCCCCAGGAAGCAGCAGGCAGGGGGAGGCCTGTCTCAGACTGAAGACAAGACAGCTGCTCATTAGGGAAGCTGAGAACCGAGGGAGGTGACTAATGGTGTCAGGAGCAGAGCCCAACATGAGCAGAGAAGTGAGCAACAACATCAGAATTGACTGTGGGAGAAAAAGGAGAGGGTAGGAGAGTCAGTGCACAGAGCAAGCAGATTCCAGAGGATTCTCAGGATAAAACAAAACCAGCCTGACCTCTCCCTACTGGGAGCTGTCGTCTTAGGAAAGAGGACGCTCTTGTCACCTTGTGAGGGGTGAGGGGTTTTTAGAACATGGATACAGACAGGGATGTTTATTCATTTATTTCACAAACATTTATTGAGTGCCTACTTCACACTGGGGGCCAGCAGTGAACCAGAAAAACATAATCCCTGCCCTCATGGAGCTTGCTTCCTGATGCATTTAAAATGCAAACTCCCAGACTTCCCTGGGGGGCGCACTGGTTAAGAATCCGCCTGCCAATGCAGGGGACACAGGTTCAAGCCCTGGTCCGGGAAGATCCCACATGCCACGGAGCAACTAAGCCTGTGCGCCACAACTACTGAGCCTGCGCTCTAGAGCCCATGAGCCACAACTATGAAGCCCCCGTGCCTAGAGCTCTTGCTCCACAACGAGAGAAGCCACTGCAATGAGAAGCCCATGCACCGCAATAAAGAGTAGCCCAAGCTCACCACAGCTAGGTACAGCCCCCGCGCAGCAACAAAGACCTAATGCAGCCAAAAATAAATAAATTAATTTAAAATAAATAAAAATAAAATGCAAACTCCCTACTGTGGTCCACAAGGCTCCACTTGGTCTGGTCTCTGTCCTCCTCCCCATCTGCATTTTGTGCCCCTCTTCCTTGTCTCACTCTCTCTAGCCTCAAAGGCCCTCATGCTGTACCCTGAGCATGCCAAGTACATTCCTGCCTGAGAGCTCTTGCATTGGCTGTTCCTTCTGCCTGGAACGTTCTTCTCCCAGATCTTCCTTTCCAATAAAAACAAAAATAAACAAATGGGACCTAATCGTTTAACTTACAAGCACAGCAAAGGAAAACATAAACAAAATGAAAAAAGCTACAGAATGGGAGAAAATATTTGCAAACGATGTGACCAGCAAGGGCTTAATTTCCAAAATATACAAACAGCTCATACAACTCAACAACAAAAAAACCAAACAACTCAATCAATAAATGGGCATTAGACCTAACTAGACATTTCTCCAAAGAAGACATACAGATGGCCAAATAGGCCAATGAAAAGATGCTTAACATCGCTAATTGTTAGAGAAATGCAAATCAAAAGTACAATGAGGTACCACTTCACATCAGTCAGAATGTCAAGCATCAAAAAGTCTACAGGGGCTTCCCTGGTGGTGCAGTGGTTGAGAGTCCGCCTGCCGATGAAGGGGACACGGGTTCATGCCCTGGTCCGGGAAGATCCCACATGCCGCGGAGTGGCTGGGCCCGTGAGCCATGGCCGCTGAGCCTGCGCGTTCGGAGCCTGTGCTCTGCAACGGGAGAGGCCACAACAGTGAGAGGCCCATGTACCACACACACAAAAAAAGTCTACAAATAACAAATGCTGGAGAGGATGTGTGGAGAAAAGGAAACCTTCCTACACTGTTAGTGGGAATGTAAGTTGGTGCAGCCACTGTGGAAAACAGTATGGAGGGTCCTCAGAAAACTAAAAATAGAATTACCATATGATCCAGCAATCCCACTCCTGGGCATATATCCAGACAAAACTATAATTCAAAAAGATACATGCACCCCTCTGTTCATAGCAGCACTATTCACAATAGCCATGATGTGGAAACAACCTAAATGTCCATCAACAGATGAATGGATAAAGAAGATGTGGTACATATATACAATGGAGTACTACTCAGCCATAAAAAAGAACAAAATAATGCCTTTTGCAGCAACATGGATGCAACTAGAGATTATCATACTAAATGCAGTAAGTCAGAAAGTGAAAGACAAATACTATACGATATCACTTATTTGTGGAATCTAAAATATGACACAAATGAACCTACTATGAAACAGAAACAGAATCATGGACATCGAGAACAGACTGGTGGCTGCCAAGAGGGAGGGGGTTGGGGGAGCGATGGAGTGGGAGGTTGGGGTTAGCAGATGTAAGCTATTATGGATAGAATGGATAAACAAGGTCCTACTGTATAGCACAGGGAGCTATATTCAATATCCTATGATAAACCATAATGGAAAAGAATATATATCTGTATGACTGAATCACTTTGCCGTACAGCAGAAATTAACACAACATTGTAAATCCACTCTACTTCAATTTTTAAAAATTTGATTAAAAAATAAATAAAATTTTTGGGCTTCCCTGGTGGCGCAGTGGTTGAGAGTCTGCCTGCCGATGCAGGGGACGCGGGTTCGTGCCCTGGTCCGGGAAGATCCCACATACTGTGGAGCGGCTGGGCCTGTGGGCCGTGGCCGCTGAACCTGTGCGTCCAGAGCCTGTGCTCTGCGGCGGGAGAGGCCACAACGGTGAGGGGCCCACGTACCGCAAAAAAAATAAATAAATAAATAAATAAAATTAAAAAAAGATCTTCCTTTCCATGACTGCCTCCTTCCAGTCATTCAGGTCTCAACCAAGGGACTTTCCTAGTAGAGAGAAAAGCACTCCAGGTAGCAGAGAAAGGTTGTTTGACAGTCCTGAGATGGGAAAGATTTGAAGAGCTGAAAAAAAACCAGTGTGGCTGGGGGAGAGAGGCCAAAGGGAAAGGGGATATGGTTTAGTCTGAGTTCCCCTGAAAGCCAACCCGAAGGCTGTAATCCAGGGAGCAGGGATGAGGATCAGAGGAGGGAGACCAAGGAGAGCCCATATGAGAATTGTATGTATTGAGTTGGTCACAGCTTCAAGCAATCGGGGAACATTCTGAAAAGACTTATGGAAGAGTCTCAGAAACATAACCTGGGAAACATTTATCCAGCGCTTCCCACCCTCCTTGTCAAGAGTCGCCTCCATGGTATTATCTACCCTGCACTTGGCTTTCAGGAAAGCCAAACAGTTCCCTGGCCACAAAGAAGCCCTAGGGCAGAAAGCCAGAGAGAAAGGTCAGGGGCCTGAGGGGAAGGTGCTGTCAGGTTACACCCATGAACTGGTTGAAGCTAGGGTGAAGCTGTTTGTCACTGCAATGGCTGGAATAAAAGGTGAGGCTGAGAGAATTTGAAGTGGGGCACAAGCGGTGTCCCAATAGAGTAAGAGTAACACAATGCGAGACTGATGGGGGAGGCTGAAGATATGAGGGATGAGCAGTGCACATCAGAAGACGGGGGTGGAGGTTGCTCTGGGCAGGCAAATGCTCCTGACACTGGTGGAAGGGTAAACCATGGTGGTCTGAGGCCCCAGAGAGGACCTCCTCTTTGTAGGCTGCCCAACCAGGACACTGTCTGCCCCTTTGTGCGCTGAGGAGGCCATTTCTCACTCTTGGGGAATTTACTAAGTATCTTGCAGCATCCTCCCATGGAAAGGGTAAGAAGGCAGGGCATTTATGTGCTCTTCAAGGTACCCACATGTGACCTGTGTTGGTTGAAAGACTGGGAAGGATTCTCACAGTGTTTATCACAAGACTGCGGTCTGGCGCCTACGTATGCACATTCATTCAGGAATCACTCTCTGTGTACTGAGCATCTCCTATGTGCCAGACACTGTCCCAGGCACAGGGGATGCAGAGGTGATCAAGACTGCCAAGGCCCCTGCCCTCACCGAGCTCACATCCCAGTGGGTGATATGCAGACTTGGTACATGTTCCACGCACATTTCAATGTGTATGTGGTACAGGTGTGTGCTGCCTGGTGGGGGCCTACGATGCTACTCTGCTTCCTCCATAATCTCCCCCTGTCCCCACACCTACCTCCTGCTTCCCCCAGCCTCACAATGAAGGCCCCAGGCAGGCAAATGATTCCAACCCCCTTGAGCTGGGGGCCAGCTCATTCTCATTTCTCAAGAAGTTTAATTTTGCCAACAGCCAGAGGCAATGAAAGCAGCTCTGGAAATCTGGCTGCTGGTACTCTGGGCTGGGACAGGCAGCCCAGAAATAATTGCCTCTTTGAGTGTTTTATTGGAATGTGCACGTGCTTCCTGCTTCTTGTGGGGACCATTCCCTCCCAGGGACACTTCTGAATGTAAGGAATGAATTAGGCCTGTGGGCTGCTTCAAGGTGAGGGTGGAGGGTAGGTGGGCCTCAGGGCTGTACCTTGTCTATCCTGCCCCTTCCTCCAAGGCCACGTTATTCAAGCCGGAATTTGGAGAACACCTGCAATCCTGTCACATGCACCAAAGTCTCAACACCCTGTGGTCAGACAATTTCCCCCAAGGTCTGCCCCAACTCCCACAGTGCCTTGGAAGCCCCTCGCTGTGCTGCTGAGGATGGTGGCCCTGCGACTTGGTCTGAGCTCTGAAGACTGCTTTGCTGTAAGAGCCTCCCCCTTGCTGCTGTCCTTAGCTCAAGATGCCTGCTTCTCCTTGCCCTGAGTAGGGAAACAGAATGTTAATGACGATGAGTCCAGATTTTCCTGGGTGCGGAACCAGCCAATGGATCCTAATGCCACATCCTGGCTCAGTCCACCAGATCTGTGATTGTACCAAGATGGCTACCTCCTCTGCAGCTGTTGCTGGGTATGAGGGGAGTGAACAGGAAGAGAGAGAGTGGAGGGGAAATGACCATAACGAAGGAAGAAGTTTCATTTATCTGCCCCAAATCTGGTGGGGTCCTCTCAAGGTCACTGAGACTGTCTCCCCGACTCCAACCTAGTCAGTGCCTCCCAGCCTCCCCGGGGATCCCACCCCACACGCCTGACTTGCCGGGCCCATGGCTATGTCAATGAATGATCGGGAGAGGGGCTCCACTTCCATGCAATTATTTCAGCTCTGTGCCTCTGCTGAAATCCTCTGGAGTTATAGGCTTGTTGACTATTTTCTCTCTAAAATAATCACGCTTCATCTAGGTTACGATATGATCTTGAGTGATATAGGGAATAGCTGTCAGGGTAGGTGCAGGGAACCAGGGCCCTGTTGAGCATTTCCTGATGTGAAACACAAGGACCTCCAGGCCTGCGGAACTCCAGCTGATGCTGCTTGTGGCTCCAGTCCTCCAGGAGGCCCAGAGAAGTGAGTGCTATGCCATTTCATTCCTTCCCCATCTTGGCTCCTGGAAAATTCCTACTCATTCTTCAAAATCCTGATCAAAGATCACCTTTTCTCTGCAGCCTTCCCTGATCCCTTTTCAGGCAGAGCTCATCACTCTCTTTTGACTCAATAGTTCACTCTGCCAACAGACTGATCTTGAGCAAGTTACTAATTATTATGGAACCTCTATAAAATGGGGGTAATGTAGCCTTTGAAGGGTTAGGGAGGAATTAGAGATACTGTATTCTCAGAACTTAGAATTGTGTCTGGCGCATGGTCAGGGCTCAGAAAATGACAGTTCCTGGAGTGATGATGGCAATGATCACACTTTTTCAGTGGTCTATTTACACATCTGTCACCCCTAATAGATTGTGGACTCCTTAAGGACAGAGCCACAGTTGAGTCATTGCTGTACCCATAGCACCCTGGCTGGGTCAGAGTGAGCACCCAATAAAGGGTAATAAATGTCAGCATTATCATTAGCATAGTTAAACTAATACTAACCTTTAGTGTTTACCATGTGCCAGGCACTGTTCCAAGCAATTTAGCAGGATTATCTCAATCTTCACAACAATCCTATAAGGTAAGTGTTGTCATCCCCATTTCACAGGTGAGTAAAGTGAAGTTTATCAAGGTTAGACAATTTGCCTGAGGCCACACTGTCAGGAGTGAGGGATGGAGGCAGGTTTTGAACCAGGTCAGTCTGACTCCAGGGTTTTTGAACAACTCCATACTTCACTGCTGAGCGTGCTCTACACTATATCACAATCCTCAGTTTACCTGCCAACAGGGCCTGGGTCTGTTTTAGTTATGCAGCCCCTGATCCCTGCACAGATTTTGGCATAAAGTAGGTTCTCCAGTTAATGTTTCTTGGATAAGTAGATGAGAAAAGGAGAGGGAGAAAGGAGAAGGTCAAGGGCAGATGAGGCCAGAAGAGGGCCAGGGAGAGAGCTGTGTCTTGGCCTTAAGGTTTGCACACCTTTTCTGGGGCCTGTGCCATTCCCACCAACCCAACTTCCAACTGTGTTTGAAAGGGTGTCCCCTTTGGGAACAAACTGAAGCTCAGAAGAAGGTGAGCGGAGGGCTCAGGTACTCCCTCCTTCCTAGGCAGCCCCTCCCCATGCCTAGGACCACTGGCCTGAGTTGTTGGGGACAGAGAGAGGTGTGTGGTACATGAGTGAGCTAGCATTTGTGAGAAGAGGAAATAAAAGCAGGCTGCAGCATCTCTGTGCCTCAGAAGACTAGAATGTGGGGACTAGGGAGTCACCCCCGCATACCACCCACTCTCTGCTGCCTCTGAACTCAATATTCAAGGCCTGATCTCACTCAGCAGGGTTGTGTTCAACTCTGATGGAGATGAATCTCCTTTTGATGGGGAGAGGACTGCCTCTTCTCATCGCTCCCAAAACACTGAAGGGGAGAGCCAGTCAGGAGCCATGTGACCTAGGGCAGCTCCTATCAACTCCGTGACCTTCAACTTCCTTATATTTAAAAGAGAGGTTGCCCTAATTACACCTAGAGCCACCCTGAAGTGCATGTGCCCAGAAGTGAGTGGGTGGAAGGTCTCTGTTCCTGTTGTCGTGTCAGTACCCTGGGGTGGGGGTGGGGCCTGCCTGCCCATCTGACCTCAGGACCAAGGTTGTGGGGACTTTGACCAGCTGTGTCCTGGCCCAGACCTGCTTCTGCAAGTCCAGTTGGTGCTACGGAGGGAGAGGGAAATTTTAATTTACATTTCTCCCCTTGATTCAGAGTCTGGGCAGCTCTTTTGACTGCTTCACTGGAATATTCTTTAATTCTGAGTTTCTTTTTCTCATTACGGCTGGAAAATTAAAATCTCTCTGCCTTGGGCAAGTGAAGGCTGAGTGAGGGATGGCTGTTGCCGCTGCACATTTCTTATTTAAGTCAATTTGGAAACACCGACTGTTTTCTCTCAGGGCAGGTGACTGAGAGAAGAGGACAGGGCAGACTTTAGCCTCTCTCCTTCCCACAGCATTGACATTAATCCTCCCATTTTTCCTGTAGCCCTCACTGACCTGGCCTAATCACAAACTTAATAACACCCTGGCTTGTAAAGCTCTTCCCCATGCATTATTTCCAGCTGATTCTCACAACAGCCCTGCAAGGAAAGCAGGTGTTCTTGTCCTTGTTTTTATTTATGAGGGAACTGAGGGTCCAGAGCATTTTACGGATGAAAGACAAGCCTCTGAAATCCTTGGGAAGGGGGCAACCCCTTACCTTCAGGTCCCCTTGTTTCTGAAAAGACAGATGGGGCAGTGCTGCCTCTTCTCATTGCCCCCAAAACACTGAAGGGAAGACCCACTCAGGAGCCATGTGACCTAGGGCAGTTACTGGCTCCTCCCTGACCTTCAACTTCCTTATATTTAAAAAAGAGTTTGCCCTAAATTATGCCTAGAGCCACCTTGCAGCGCATGTGCCCAGACTCCAGGGGAAAGGACAGTTGTTCTCTGCTGCTTCACTCCATCTCTGTCCCTAGGTGGTGACTGCTCCTTCCTATGTGAGAACACCCAGCTGTCTTTGCCTTGCTCTGTTCTCTCTGCAGATCTCTCAATGATTTGCCCACAGGCTCTCAGAGGGCTATTTGATCCACATGTGTCTCCCATTAGAGCTCCAGAACATCCCCTCTGAGAGGGGCCTGGAGAAAGTCTGGTGGGAAGGTGGCTCCATGATTGCCTCAAAGCCCTAGCAGCACTCTGTTTTTACTGAGCATATCGGGAGGTGTCTGGGGTCTTCCAAGTTCTGGAAGAGGTTCCTTTCACTGGGGAACACAGGATCTAGGAATGCAGGCCGGGCTACATCTCAAGCAGCCTTAGAAGTTGTGACTGCCCTGTCAGCAAATGGCAGCACCAGCCTTCTAGGGGCACATGCTCTGGTGGGAAAAGAAGTTTCTTGTTCCTCCTTTGCCCCATTCGCAGCTCCCTCAAGGACCTGGTAGTTTCCACAGGCTTCTATTCCCTTTTGTGGAACTCTGGAGAACCAGGAGCCCCAGGTACCATGTGACCCTAAACCTCTTCAACAACCTCATGTTTTTGCTCCTGGTGTGAAATGACAGTCACTCTCACCTGCCTCTCTTCCTCCCTGGGAGTGGGAGCTTAGGGCAGACTGCTCTCTTCATCACCACCTCAACCCCAGGACCACAGAGGGAACTCCAAACCTAACCTGAGCCAGCAAGAGGGACGGTCTGGGCAACCAGTGGCTTCCTGGGGCTGGTGCAGGAGGGAGAGCTGAGGGAGGGAGGAGGGAATGAGAACTTTCTGAAGATGAAGTCTTTGAATAGCAACTCAAAACCTTTGGATTGGGCTTCCCCGGTGGCACAGTGGTTAAGAATCCACCTGCCAATACAGGCAACACAGGTTCGAGCCCTGGTCTGGGAAGATCCCACATGCCGTGGAGCAACTAAGCCCGTGTGCCACAACTATTGAGCCTGCGCTCTAGAACCTGTGAGCCACAACTACTGAGCCCGTGTGCCACAACTACTGAAGCTCACACACCCTAAAGCCTGCGCTCTGCAACAAGAGAAGACACCGCAATGAGAAGCCGGAGCACCATAACGGTGAGTAGCCCCCACTCACCACAACTAGAGAAAGCCTGCGCACAGCAACGAAGATCCAACTCAGCCAAAAATAAATAAATAAATTTAAAAAAACAAAACAAACAAAAAAACCTTTGGATTGTTGAGGTAGAAAAAATCAGACAGATAATGGGATGAAATTTCAGTTCTACCTCAAGCTGTGAAATCTTAGACAACCGCTGGAAACCTGTTTCCTCCTTCACTTTCCACAGTGGTGATTATTCCATATTGTTGTTGCAGGATTGAATGAAATAATGTACATAAGACACTTACCGAGGCCTCCAGCATATATTAGGCACTCAGTAAATGGTTGCTATTATTAAGTATTAGTATCAGTATCAGTATTATGATGGAGATTTAGGAAGTGGGGATTGGAGACAGACTTTCTTGTTTGCAGGACACTCGGCCACAGTGAGTTAGTGGGGGGAGGAAATCTCCAGACAAAGGGTCTCCACCAGAAGTTCTGTGTGGTCTTGTGAAAGCCCAGCCTCACCTCTCCAGTGCCGTCTTGTTGACCCAGACATAGACCCAAAGAGGCTATTATCTTTCCTTGCGCAGCTAACTTTACACCAGGAACAAACAGCACCTTGGGAAAATAGAGTCACAGAGACTGGGCAGTCAAGTTCCTCTCAACGTCAGATAAAGGGGCTCCTGTTCTGATTCCCATCAGTGGTGAGGGATGATGCTCAGGCTGCCACTGAGCACAAGGGCCTGGCCAGTTGGAACAATGGTTGGGCAGGTGCCAAGGCCTTGAAAAAAAACTGAGGTCCCAAGAGAGAAACCAGAGCTGCCCCAGTGGGCACTGCCTTCCCTTTATGCCTCTCACTCTTTGCTCCTCCTCACTGCCCTGTTTCTAGCCCCACCCAACCCCATTTCTGACAAGGAGAGTGGGACCAAGGTGAGACCTCGCAGGGTAAAAATTGGGGCTCCTCTCCCGGGGAGGGAGTTTAGAGAGTTGGGCTTCCCCCTACATCACTAGCTCCGGAGGCCCTAATATGACTGAAGGTCCAGGAAAATGGGGTCGCAATCCTAAGATCCTGAGAAGGGAGGGTCCACAGAGGTCAGAATCACCTCACCCCATCTCTCTTCCCCAATCCGGGGTCTTTGTTTCTTCTTTCTCTTTTGACTCGCTCCTTTCCATTCTCTTCTCTCTGCCTCTTCCTCTTTCTCCTCTCCTTATCCACAAGCTGGCTTTTCAAGTTTTCAACTTCTGTTCCTAGACCCCCTAAACTAGCCGCAGTGTCTCTCTTTTTGTTTCTCTTGTTCCCTCTCTTCTCTCTTCTCTCTGAAGCAGGAATTCCTGCGTTCTCTGATAGAGGCATGGGAGAGCTAAGCCCCAGGATTGAGCCTCAGACTCCTCAGGGGCATGTGGGTGGGGGGGGCTGGCGCTGGGCTGTGTGGAAGAGGAAAGCATGAATTGGCTCATGCGAGCGTAAGGAAGGCATAGACAAATGGAATGCAGTATTGATTGGGCTCTGGGTGACTCACCACCCCAGAGGAGGGATCTAGGAGGGTGATGTCATTGCTGGAGTTGATGGTGACACTGCCAGCTGCACCTCATCCCTGCCCTGAGACATTCTCTTACCTTTCTAGCTTCTTTTTGCCTCCCCATTACAGGGCAAGACTGGGGAAGCAGACTTCACCTTTGGTGTCATTTAGAACCACAATGTGGTTTTCTTAGACTGAGACCTTCCTTCCCACAGCCTCACCTCCAATTCATCTGCCTGTCTTAGTAGATGTACTAATGTGCACATGGGCATTCACTGTCTCACACATGTGTGCACACACTTACCTGCAAGAGCGCGTGCACGCACACACACACAGCACACACCACACACACTGAAATATACTCCCACCTGCCATCTGTTTCCATCAGTGAGGGGAATAAACTGGGCATCAAACAATGCTAGGGGACTCTAGGGGGTGATTCTCCCTGGAAGTGATCTGAGGAAGAGCTCCTGTGTGCTCATCTACTGGCATCTTGATTACCTTGTGCCTCTTAACTTCAGGGGCCGCACGCTTGAGCCAAAGTAAGCCCAGCATTTGAATAGGTGAGTGTCCTTGAATATGTTCATTTCCAAATTCATAATCATGGGGAAATTGGGAAGGGATGTTGTTGGCAGGGGATGGGGTATGTGGAAGAGGACAATTTGAGTAGAGCCAGAGACTTTAGAAACTCTCCAAGACAAATTTCATAATATCCCCCTCTCCTACCCACCCCCAAATTGACTATATCTTTCCCTCTACATCCTGGGAAGAGAGAGAGTTGGATCGCCCTTGTTAACTAAGTCCCAGGAATCCAGCTTAAGCTGGGGCAGAGGAAGGGTTCCAAATATGAATGGTAATATTAATGCTATGTAAATCACATGCAAATACATTGAAACCAAAAATAAATAGCTTGCGGGTCTTGAAAAAAAAAACAATTAGCCTGGGGTGAAGGCAGTGGAGAACCCACAGCCCAAGTAATGGGGTAACTTCCAGAGTCTGGGTGGAGGATGAGCCCACTGCAGTCCTCTGGAGACCCTGGCCTGTGGTGGAAATGGTTTGTTTTGGCCATAAGCAACAAACTCACAAGTATTCGTTCATTGCCCATTTGACATGGTGGCAGAGGTGGATTTTCCATAAAGCTAATGAAGCTTAAGCTTTGGGGCTACACATTTCCACAGGCCCCTTCCAAAGGCCGCCCTTAATTTTTTTTTTTTAAGATGTTGGGGGTAGGAGTTTATTAATTAATTTATTTATTTTTGCTGTGTTGGGTCTTCATTTCTGTGCGAGGGCTTTCTCTAGTTGTGGCGAGCGGGGTCCCCTCTTCATCGCAGTGTGCGGGCCTCTCACTATCGTGGCCTCTCTTGTTGCGGAGCACAGGCTCCAGACGCACAGGCTCAGTAGTTGTGGCTCACGGGCCTAGTTGCTCTGCGGCTTGTGGGATCCTCCCAGACCAGGGCTCGAACCCACGTCCCCTTGCATTAGCAGGCAGATTCTCAACCACTGCGCCACCAGGGAAGCCCTGCCCTTAATTTTAATGTCTATAATTTTGTATTCTTTTTCTTAAAGAGAACTTCCCCAGATTGTATGAACTTTGAGACCCACAAAACCTGGGTCCACCTCTGCAGTGAAGAGAATAAATTCTCTATTTCTAATTTAATTAGCAGCCTCCTTTGAGATCATCTGTCTATCAGAGATGCCCGTCTGTCTACGTGACCTTATAAGCCCCTTCCTCTGGGTCGAAGACCCAGATGAGCTCCAAGGCTGCTCCTGGCTCCAGGACTCCACAGTTTCCTGCCTTGAGGCTGGCGTTGGAGGAGGATGAAGGTAACTGCTTTGTTGTTAAAGGGAATGTGGCCCTCCTGCCCAAAATCTGAACTTCAGGGAGCAAGTACCTGATATTGAATAATAATTATATCTTACATTTGTAAAGCCTTTGAGAGTTTCTAAAGGGAACACGGCATTTGATCTTCACAACAACCTTGAGGGAGGGAGGAGATATATTATGGAGATTTGTTATAGACAAGGAAACTGAGGCTAAGAGAGGTGATATTAAAATAATAACAGCTCACACTCACAACCTTGTTGTAACAGCAGGGATAATTACATGTATTATTATTGTGTTCTTTCAATCTGCATGACAACTCTATGAAGTAGGTACCATTATTACCCTTATTTTTAGAAATGGAGAAACTGCACAGAGAGGTTAAGGAACTTGCCCTAGCTAGACTAAAGAGTAGCAGAGCAAAGACTCAAACTCAGGCAGTCTGGCTGCAGAGTTCTTGATCCTAATCAGTTCACTACCGAAACAACTTGTGCGTGTTCATGGGCCACAATCTAAATCCAGGTCTTTCTGACCCCAGAGCCCTTTTTCATCTCTACTAAGCATGAAAACCTCTCTAATGAACTAGGAAGTGCCAGCCACTTGTGGCCAGGGGCCTGGAGGGAGGCACAAGGTGATTGGTCTAAGGTTCAGGGTCCTGCCAGGGAAGGAAGGATGAGTACCAGTGTTCCTCCTGTGCTGATTGCTCAGGGTGAGCCAACAATCACCAACCTGAGATAAGCCTGAGGAGGCTTCCTCCCTCCTGGGCCCTCAAGACCCCCAAATCTTTGGCCATTTCTCCCCACTCCTATAATTCCCTGATAAATGAGATCAAGATTATGGTCAGAGTTGTGTTTAGGAAGATCGCCACAGCAAAAAATAAAGGATGATGGATTACGGGTGAGGGTGTGTTAGGAAATGGTTACAAAAATCCAGGAGAGAAGTGATGAGGTCCTAAATGAAGCTAGTGACTGTGATGTGGAGAAGAAAGATGTTGCAGGAGTGAACAAATGAAGGGTGAACAGGGATGTCTTCAAATGATACAGCCTACATTCAGGCACTGGTGGAAGAAGAGGGATAGAGAATGGGGGATGTGTAGGGGCAATAAACAATGAGGCCTGCAGGATGAGCAGCCCCTGGAAGCTGCCAGAGGTGATAACATTCTATCTTCCTGCTCTCTGGGTCCCCAGTCAGGTTGGTTCCCCCCCCAGGTGCCGTGTGTATGAGTGTGCGTGCGCACAGAAGTGTAAGCCCTGGGCTCTAGGGCCACATCACAGGGAGGTGAGCTATGGGGAGCATCAGGTAAGCGTGATTTAGAGTCTCATTCCCACTGCCCTTCACTGTGCTGCAAGGACAGTTCAATGTAATATATAATTACCGCCGCCCAACAAGGCTGCACTGTACACAAAGCTCCCCACCTTCCCCCCGCTCCCTTCTGCCTGTGTTCAGACTATAAATCAGTTTTCAACCCTGAGTGCTACCTGTAAATGTTCAAGCTCAGGCTCCTCGCCTCATATTCCCGCATCCCTGGGGGGTGGTTCAGGCTCTGAGTGCCCCCCCTTCCCCTAGTCCTGATTCTGACAGCCTTCCTGTCCCCTGATTGATGGTAGGAGGAGCTGGAATTGGCTCTAGGGTCTCTGGGACCCTGGCTTGGGGAGTAGGGGTAGGTGGCTCTGTGTCTACCTGAGTTGGCCAGGCCTGAGCTGAACACTGCCCAGTGTGCATGCTCCAGATCACTTGGGCATGAAGGCAATGAAACTAACCACTCCTCGCAGAAAGGCACTCTCCTCCCAGTCCTGCAGGATGTGCCAGAAGGAAGCAGGTGGGGGCCTTCCCTGGAGAGTCTCCAGAAGATAGCACCCTCCTTATGTACTGATGTAGGGATGAGGAGGCACAAGCCATGGCTCTGCCCTGAGCTGGGATGGGAAACCCCATGGTGTACCTTGAGAGTGATAAAAGGACAAATCAAGAGAGGACTTCTTGAGCTTCCCTGGTGGCGCAGTGGTTAACAATCTGTCTGCCAAGGCAGGGGACATGGTTCGAGCCCTGGTCCAGGAAAATCCCACATGTCGCGGAGCAACTAAGCCCATGTGCCACAACTACTGAGCCTGCACTCTAGAGCCCGCATGTCACAACTACTGAGCCCAGGTGCCACAGCTACTGAAGCCCATGCGCCTAGAGCCCATGCTCCGCAACAAGAGAAGCCACTGTAATGAGAAGCCCGCGCACCACAATGAAGAGTAGCCCCCGCTCTCTGCACTGCGCCCAGCAACAAAGATCCAACTCAGCCAAAAATAAATAAATAAATAAAAATTTTTTAAAAAGAGAGGACTTCTTGATTTCTTGAGGACTGTGATTCTCCTACTTTTAAAAAAAGGTAGATGCTTTCCTTTTCACCTTCCTGTTTCTCTTTGCAAGGATGACTGCAATGGCCTCCTCACCCCTCTACTTGCATCCACTAGTACCCTCCTAACACATCTTCCTGCTGAACGGAGGTGAGATCATGCCTCTTGCTTCCCTGATTAAACCTCTTTGTGAGCCTCCTTCTTCCTTTAGGATAACATCAAATTCCTTCCCATGGTTCACAAGACCTGACCTTGCCCATCTTAACCATACCAACATCATTGGGTACCACTCCTCCTTTTATTGCCTCACTCTAGCCACACTGCTTTCCGTTTCTCCAACACTCCTGCCACAGGGCCTTTGCACTGGCAGTTCCTGAAACCTGAAGTGTTCTTCCTCTGGCTCCTACTCTTCTAGGTCTCTTCCTATGTCACCACCCTTCGCTGATTACTTCATCTGAACTAGGTCCCTCTTTCTATGTCAGCACCCTGTTTGTTCACTTTATAGTACTTATTATATATTATGTAATTTGTAATTCTGTACTCCTCAGCTGGTTTCCTCTATTTTTTTTTTTTTTTTTTTTTTGTGGGTTTCCCCCATGATACTGGAATCTCTGTAAGGGCAGGGGCCATACTGTATTGTTCACCACTCTATTCCAGATGCTTAGCATAAAGCCTAGCACACAGTAGGTATTAATTAAATATTCTCTGAATGAACTGAATGCATGGGAGGTGGTTGTCAGAGGAAGTCCTGGAAATTGAAGCTGACTCTACCAATACCCATAGCATCCTCATTTTCAAACAGCAAACAGATTCCCCTTCCCTAGGAGATCAGGCTTGTACCCAACCTGAGGGAACCAGCCGGGGCTCCCCCAGGGCCTCGACCCTCCTCCCTCTCTTTTGGGAAAACTCTCAGCTCTGTCCCTTTCTGGCTGTCCTTGGAGCTGCCCCCCTACCATGGGTCAGTGGCCAGAGTTCATCACCTCCTACTCCCCCTCAAGGTTCCTGGGTTGTTGCAAATCATGGCCCATCCCAAACTGATACCTGTGCCCACTGGTTGGGGCAGAGGACAGGAGCGTGGAAGGAAGAGGGGGTGTGTGGGCCAGGGACTCAAAATGGGAACAGGAAGGGAGACCGAGGAGGCAGCTCTTCCACACATTATAATATCCATGAAGTAAATGCAAATTAACTGAAAGCACCTTTTGAATAAGCAGCTTTTATTGAGGGAGCTGCTCTAATCCGTAAATGGCTTTATTGACCACACGGAGCTTCCTGGTGGGGGAGGGGGTGGGAAATATAAACCCGCTGTCAGGAATTGCTCCGCAGCGCCCTTGTCCCTGCGCTTTTAGATGCCAGACATGCTTCTTGAGGCTAATGGAACTGGCAGATCTCTAACCTCGGCTTCCACATTCCACTCTCCTCCCCCACCCCCAGTCTAGGGAGGCTGCCCGCTGGGTTTGCAGGAGGCTGAGGCTGCTGGATGCTGCATGGCGGATCTAGGTGTTGACTGAATCTCAGGGGCTGTAAGCAACCGAGTGTGGCTACGGTGATATGGTGCTGGGGGCTCTCTGGTACAGCTCTACACCTGGGCACGTGAAACATTCCTGTGCCTGTGTGTAAAGGTATGTGCAATGTGTCCGCTGGAGGGTTTGTGTCCATTTACACACTCCCCTTGGAACAGGCACCACTGTGTGCCTGTATGGCTGTGTTTGTGTCTGCACCCTCCCCCTAAGTCTCCATCCATCTGTACTCCTTCTCAGGTTGTGGGGGCCTGGCCTCAGCTGAGGAGTCATGCTTTTTCAAGGACTAATGACTTTTATCAGAATGACAATGAACTGATGACACATGGAAGCTCCCGGGCTCTGGAAAGAAGCCAGAGAACAACTGGGAACAGAATGGAGGCTGGTGGGACTTGGGGGCTCAAGGACCCTGTCTCTCAGAAAGCCCATTCTAGCTCTGTTCAGATTTCAGAGGGTAAGTGGATGGACAAAGGAAGCCCAGAGGATTTTAGAAATACGTTATCAATATTCCTGGCCTGGCCTGCCTGCATTTCTGGGAGCCTCCAATCCCTGCTTTGCTGTCTCTCTTGCCCTCCCAAAGTGCTCACCTTGACCATGGTTGTGAGCTGTGAGGGGTAAGGCTGGCTATTCTATTCTCCCAGACTCTGCCCTCTGGCCCTCACCCAAAACCAAGTCCTGCCCAGAGATGGAATGAGGGGACTGCTCCTAGGTATGGGATAACATAGAATTCTGAGAGAGGCAGGGACACAAAATCAGGCCTTGGAGCAAAAACTGGAAAGCTGCTCCTTGGACAGGCAGCATTATCTAGGCTAATTGGCGTCAATGATGGTAGGGCCAATCCATTTCATAATGGATTTAGGACCAGGTGACTTGTCATTGGGGAAAGGACAGGAGAGTCCAGAAGCTTGCAGAACATCCACACTAGAGGGACCTGGATTACAGAACAGGAACTTCTCTCATTGGTCAGAGGAGATAAGTGATATCCCCCTCCTAAAGGTTTCAGAGAGACTTCAAACAGACCTGGTTACAGCACACAGGGGCTTGCTTCACTGGAAAGCTCCCCACCCCACTGTACCAAGAGGCAGCCACTTTTCCCCAAGCTGAAGAGCTCCAGCACCCTTAGCAAAGCCCGGAACATAGTAAGTGTTCAATAAATACTAGTTGGTGTGAATATTAGCATAATCTCCTGGAGGAAAGTCTCTGAGGGTGGTCTCTGCAGAGAGGGCTGAGCCTTTAGGACCCTGGGAGTCAGGAGGGGCAGGGAGCAGTGTGAAGCAGGCATGGTGCCAAGATGCTCAGCTGAAGCACCAGAGAGGCAGGGGCCCTGGCCTCCACTGTGGCCTCTCCTTGCCCAATCCTGGCTTCCCAGGAGTGTCCTTTCTCTGGGCACGGCAGGGAGTCCTCCTTTTGTCCCAGGAAGGCCCAGTGACCTTTCCCTCAAGTCTGCAAATATATTCTTGGCAAGTCTTGGAAATAAAATTGTGCTCAACATTTGTACAGGGCTTTTCTGCTGCCCAGGCCTTTACAGACATTAGCTAATTAAATGGAGGAGGATGAGACGGAAGAGGGCCTGGCCTCTGCTGTCAGGGACTCTGGCCCACCTGACCTGGGCAGCTCCAGTCCTATTCTTCCTTTCTTCTTTTTCTGCAAGATTGGACTCACTCTAAAGAAGAAGCGACTTCTGGGGAGTTGGCGACTGAGTCAGAAAGCAAAGGGAGGAGGGAGTTTAACAATATGTCGAGTAGGTAAGGGTCTTCCTGAGGTCATTGTGTACCACTGCCAGCCATATCTAGCAACTGGCTCAATCTAAAAGTGCAATTATGTGTCTGCCATGAATGGGTCAATCACCTTCTCTCCCTTTGGAGGAGGACATGAGGACACATAGACAGTAACTAGAGCCAGAGCAGGTTGTCAAAGGTCCTTCCCAGACAGCGAGGGGGTCCTGTTCCTGGTCTAGGGGCGGGGCCAACCTCTCAGCCTACCTGCGAGTCACAAACAGGGACAGTAGCTCCTAGCCCAAAGAGATGCACATAAACCTCTGCCCCACGTGGCCATGAGCGTTGGAGGGGAGTCATCCTAGCATTAGTAGAATTTCTTGTTCCACTGCCCCCCACCTACTCCCCACTATCCTCATACCCTGCCTGTGCCAGCAGTGAATCACAGAGTGCAACTGTCCTCCAATGGGCAACAAGTCAATTCCCACCTGGGGAGGAGAGAAAGAATGAGAGATTGGGGTGGAGGGGTGGAGAGAGAGAGAGAAAGAAATTATCATGGACTAGAACTAGGGGAAAAACCAAGAGAGAAACAGAGACGTGTTATAGAGACTGACCTAAGAAAGACATAGGTCATATTTCAGACTGAGACTGCAGGAGAGGTAAAGGAAGAAGACTGGAAAGAGAGAGGGAGGAAGAAACAGCTCCTCAGGTAGTAACTGTGTCGAGATTGAGGGTTTCTTGGCACAGCCAGAGACAGCCCCATGTAGAAATCCCCCTAGGAGGCCTGAGAGAGCTGCCAGAAATCCCTGGAAGAAGAGCCACACCTCCCACCCACCAACAACCGGGAAGGACAGCATCCACAGGTGCCCACCTCAGATGTGTGGGCTCCTTCAAGAGGCAAGTGGTGTGCATTCTCCTCCCTGATCCCATCACAGGGACTGCAAGGCTGGAGACTCAGCACCTCCTTCTGCGGTGAGTATCCCCTGCTCCCCCCAGGTCTGCCCCTGCCCACCCTGCTCCCATCAATCTGCCTGGTGATGACTGGTGAGTCAGCAATTCTGGAGTCCTTGCCAAGCCTAGCAGAGGAGGGCCTGACCTCCCCTCACCATAATTATCTGTCTCATAAAAAATAGGCATTGAACTTCATAAAACCAATTAAGACTTCAGGGCCAGGACACAGGAGCAAGCAGGAGTCCAGGCAGCACTGGCGACTGTGTGAGCCAACTCCAAGGGCAGAGCAGTACCTGACAGCTTCCTCCTCTCAGCCCCAGCCCCAGCCCTAAAGGCTGTTAAGCTCCTGCAGATGCAACAGAAGAGGCTGAGGTCAGACCCAAAGAAAAACTGGCTGACTGGCTGGCAGGGGCCACGAGCACCGGAATGGTTTCTTCCTTTTGTGACCAGCAGTCTAACAGAGGCTGGTTCCTCCCTCCATAGCCCTCTCTGGTTCCAGAAAACCTCAAGAGCTTCCCATCAAGTTACCAAGGCAACAACAGCCCAGCAAGATTCACAGTGATGATGAAGAGAGAGAGAGAGAGCGGAGACTGACAGCAGCCCCACGACAGGTTGCCAGGGTGGGAACACACATCTCAGAGTGAGCAAAGAGGCAGAGGCTTCAGGCCAGAGAAGCATCCCCTGCCTCCCTGTCCAGTCTGTTCCAGGACTTGTTTTCCTGCAGTTTGTGGGTTTACACAGCCCAGTCCCAGGTGGGTGAGAAGACAGGATCAAAGCTTCCCTCACTGTTGGGGCAGGGGGGCGGTGGCAGCTCTTCCACAGCTTCCCAAAATGGCAGACGTTGCAGCTCCTGGCCCCAATCTCTGCTTTTAAAATCCAGCGGGACTCTCTTTCATAACTACCTGCTCTCTTCATGAGGGAGGCACTGTTGCTAAGGGATCATGAGCATGGGCTGCTTTGGAATCAGACAGAAGTGGGTTGACTCTTGGCTTGCTCACTTTCTGAGACTCTGTGACCTTGGTCAAGTCATTTCTCTCTCAGGCTCAGTTTCCTTGGCTGAATATGGGGATAATATGATAAATTCCCAGGACTTAATAATATCATACATATAATGTGCTTGTGCAAGGCCTGAGACTAGGTCAGTTTTTAAAAAAATTTTAGCTGTTAAAATTTTATCCTTATTATTTGCAAATGAAGCAACGGACAAAGGATTAATCTCCAAAATTTACAAGCAGCTCATGCAGCTCAATAACAAAAAAACATAAAACCCAATCCAAAAATGGGCAGAAGACCTAAATAGACATTTCTCCAAAGAAGATATACAGATTGCCAACAAACACATGAAAGAATGCTCAACATCATTAATCATTAGAGAAATGCAAATCAAAACTACAATGAGGGCTTCCCTGGTGGCGCAGTGGTTGAGAGTCCGCCTGCCGATGCAGGGGACACGGGTTCGTGCCCCGGTTCGGGAAAATCCCACATATCGCAGAGTGGGTGGGCCTGTGAGCAATGGCCGCTGAGCCTGTGCGTCCGGAGCCTGTGCTCTGCAATGGGAGAGGCCACAACAGTGAGAGGCCCGCGTACCGCAAAAAAAAAAAAAAAAACTACAATGAGATATCATCTCACACAGGTCAGAATGGCCATCATCAAAAAATCTAGAAACAATAAATGCTGCAGAAGGTGTGGAAAAAAGGGAACATTCTTGCCCTGCTGGTGGGAATGTAAATTGACACAGCCACTATGGAGAACAGTATGGAGGTTCCTTAAAAAACTACAAATAGAACTACCATACAACCCAGCAATCCCACTACTGGGCATATACCCTGAGAAAACCATAATTCAAAAAGAGTCATGTACCAAAATGTTCATTGCAGCTCTATTTACAATAGCCAGGAGTTGGAAGCAACCTAAGTGTCCATCATCGGATGAATGGATAAAGAAGATGTGGCACATATATACAATGGAATATTACTCAGCCATAAAAAGAAACGAAATTGAGTTATTTGTAGTGAGGTGGATGGACCTAGATTCTGTCATACAGAGTGAAGTAAGTCAGAAAGAGAAAAACAAATACCATATGCTAACACATATATATGGAATCTAAGAAAAAAAAAAAAGGTCATGAAGAACCTAGGGGTAAGATGGGAATAAATACACAGACCTACTAGAGAATGGACTTGAGGATATGGGGGAGGGGGAAGGGTAAGTTGTGACAAAGCGAGAGAGTGGCATGGACATATATACACTACCAAACGTAAAATAGATAGCTAGTGGGAAGCAGCCGCATAGCACAGGGAGATCAGCTCAGTGCTTTGTGACCACCTAGAGGGGTGGGATAGGGAGGGTGGGAGGGAGGGAGACGCAAGAGGGAAGAGATATGGGAACATATGTATATGTATAACTGATTCACTTTGTTATAAAGCAGAAACTAACGCACCGTTGTAAAGCAATTATACTCCAATAAAGATGTAAAAAACCCCAAAATTTTAGCTGTTAAAATTTTATCCTTATTATTAGTATTTTAATTTTTATTATAAATGTGTGCCTTCATTTACTCATCTGTAAAATAGGAATCATGGTTCAGTGGGTTGAAGATTAAACAAGATAAAGCATGTGAAATGCTTAGAACAATATCTTCCCCATAGAAAATGCCTAATGAATTGGAGCTGTTCTTATTAGGATTTCTACATCTCCCTTCCTCTTCCCCCAGCCCCGGGCCTTCAGATTATGTACCTGGAAGCTATCCCTGAGCTGGCTGAAACTCCTAGTTCCCTAAGTAGTATTGGCTGTGAAAATGAGGCTTCTGGAATTGTGGTGAACTTCTAACTCACTTCTGGACCAGAAATAAGACTTTGACTTCTGTACTCCCTCACTTCTGTCTCAGGAGCCTTAGGTTGATGTCCAGCTAGATCAGTATCCTGGAGGAAAGGGGTAAATGGTCATTTAGAATGGAAAAATGTTTTGTCCCTACACAGAGGGTCAGGTGCCAAGCTGGAGGAGGGAACACAAGAGAATGGATGAGAGACCACATGGGTGGAGCTACAGTGCCTCTTGTTCCTGTCTTTTGTTGGTCCACCTGAGGCCTCATTTCCATAAGGAGATCTCAGATATGGCAAGCAACTGCAGACTGCTCCCAATCCCTCACCATCTTCCTCTCTGGAAACACCAACACTCCTCCAGGGCCTAATCACACTTCTGACCTTTGAGACCCATGAAGGCTGAGACTCATACTCAGCCCTTTCCACACATCTGTACCTCACTGGTCCAATCGCACACAAACTACATGGAAGGGCGTCCCAGGGTCTCCAGGGTATGCCACAAGCTAAAACCTAGGCTACAACTGCAGCTGGAAGAACTTAGGTGAAACCTCAGGAAAATGTCTTGGTTAAAGGAGATGGGAGACACAGGGAAAAGGCTACAGGTAAGCTATGGAATTCACCTCTGCAGATTTTCAGCTGGAGAAGGCCCGGTCCCTAACCTCTACTGCCCTAGAGAGCTTGAGAGTTGATCCCTCAGTGGGGCACAGGTGGGGCTAGGGCTGTCAGGATGCTCAAGACATTGGAGCCAAGGCCTCCAACACTGGATTTCTTTCCATTCCGCTAACCCTTCTCTCCTCCGTAGCTTGGAGAACTGCTGCCTTAATGTTTACAGCAAACCTGAGGCCCTGTGGGATGAGGTGGTTTCTGCAGAGTCAGACTCTAGGGAGAACCAATAATTTTGGGCTCTGAAGTGAGAGATCAGTTCTGAGGATGATTCGAACATGTACTCCACCAGAATAAATTCACAGATTTGAACCTGTGCCCTCAGCTCAGCTAGCAACAATACCTTTGTCTCCAGCTCAGCGATCCCATCCTGCACACCAGTCACTATACACTGGCCTCCTCCCGATTCTTTGGACAGAGAGAACTCCTGATACAGGCATTTTACCATCCCTGTGCCCATAAGTCAATACTAACACAGGCCCTGTTACTGGAGAGGAGGCAGCCCTGAGGGTTGGTGGCTTTGGGATGACTGGGTAGGGGATGAGGAAGTCTGAGGGAGACAACTGGAGAGAAAGCAGGAGTGGGGGGCCTTGGGAAGTCTTCTATTAGGGGCTTTCCCTCAGGGCAGCTGCTGCCCAGAAAGCCCCAGCTGGGTCAGCTACAGGTCAGGAATGAGCCACATCCCACCGACCTGCTCAGCACTCCCTGCTGCACCCCATCCCCATCAGACTCCAAGACAGGTCCAGGAATAGTCACAGAGGACTGTGTTAGGTCTGGGAAAAAGAGAAAAAGCCTCTCCCCACCCCGCTGCCATGATGAAGAACCTAGTGGGCAGGGCATGGGTATTAGCAACACAGATTAATCCGGAAGTCATTCTGAAGAAAACTTAGCTCCCCAAAGACAGCTAAACCAGCGTTAGCTGTTAGGGAATAGCAAGGGGCCAGGAGTTACACCGTCTCCAAACTGGGCCCACCTGGTCTTGGCTGTGGCTCCCAGATAGAGACCTGCCCTACTAACTGGTCTCCCAGAGGCAGAAGTCAGGTTCCTTTCAGCCCAAGGAGTCTCAGGGACAGTTAAGGAAAGCAATTTTTCTCTCAAGTCTCTGTCTCTGCCTGCTAGAAAAAAGATTGCTTCCAACTCTCAAAGGGTCTCCCCAGCTCACCCTCAGAATGACAGGTGAACAGACAAAATTTCTAATGTTCTCAGAGTCCAGGCTGAAGGTGGCCCCACAGAATCCTCTCCTAGGATGACCCAGGAGTGCCCCCTGCTGTCTGGCTTGTCTGAAGCCAGTCGGGAGTGGAGGAAGGAAGGAGTGAAAGCCAATTCTAGTTGCTCCAACAGAAGGGGCCACGTTTTATGCTGCCCCCTTTACTCACTGCCAGAGTGTGAATCAGAGCTGGATTTCCCCAGGGGTCACTGAGGAGGGGAACGTCCAGAGAGCAGTCGACCTGGGAGAAGGACAACACACCGGGGCCCTGTAGCCTGGCCTCTGGGCACATGCCCAGAGCTCAGAGGAGGGCTGTCCAGTCTGTAGATGTCCCTGGCTTTAGGAGAAAAGTCACATATGACATAGCAAAATCAGCCGCCTCCACTGAGCCTCAGACAGAAGAGGTTGTGCCACATTCAGTCAATCACCTCAGTGAGTGAGTGGTGGAAGATCTGCCAACCTCGGGGAGCACAGGAGAGACCCCGTTTCTCCCCAGCAACTCCCTTAGGTGCCAGGGAGACATGACCAAATTTACCATTGATAATACAGATAATAATAGCTGTTTCCAAAAGCACCTTCAGCTCCACATCTGTAAGCTCAAGAGAGACTAGAAGATTCTTCAGGTCTCTTTAGCTCCACCATTCTATGAGTCTATAGGGTTCCACAGCCCCCTACCTCCACCCCTCGTGGCTGCCTTCTGTCCTGACCACCCACTACTCCCCACTCCTAGTTCTTTCTTTAACCTGATTTAAATCCATCTCGCTGCATCCTAAATAGTGGCAGCTAGAAGGGAGGGTCTTCTTCCAACACTTCCCATTTTCAAGATCAGAGACGGTGAGGGAGGGGGGAAAAGAGACAGGACATCAAGAAACCTAGAGAAGAGAAAGGAGTAAAATAAGGGGTAGAGAGATGACCAGCTAAGACCCAAGTAAATATCTGAGAAACCATCTGAATGGCTAGAGAGGTAGGGAATGAGCCTCAGCACTGTCTCTAGTCATTTTCCCTGTAAGCATTTCATAGCTGCATCTCTGCGCTCCCACTAAATGTAGGCGTGAGTGTGCATGCACACGTACACACATGTGTGCTTAGATTGTGCGGAAGGCCTGGCTGGCTGTGGGGCTGTAGCAGGGCAGCAGTCCTTTCCTGGCCAGAGACTTCTGCCCCTACCTGCATAATTATCTTCCCCTTTTCACAGCCCCCCTCCCAGCCTCCAAGCCTTCTAGCACTAGGTCTCTGTGCTTTCAAAACAGCTCCCTGTCTGAGTGCTACCTCCAGGAAGTGCTGAGCTGGTCGAATGGCGGGATGGAAGGGAGGAGAGCCAGTCCTCTTCCCTCCAGAGCACGACCCCATCAGACAACCTCCCTTTTCCTCCCCTCCCCTCCACCTCTTTCATCACTGCCACCTGACAGCTGCAAAAACAGCCCTCCTCACCCTGAGGAGTGGACTGCAGAGGATATGCCTACTTCCCAGCTGGGGGTGGGGGTGGGTCTGGGGCAGCAACATTCCCAGCAGTGCCAATACCCTCTGCCTCCCTTCTCCCATAATTAAAGAAACAAAAGGGAAAGACCTCCCAGCCAACCCCTACAGCCACTTTGCAGTCACCCCACCTTCCCCAAATCCCTGTCCAGCCTGCCCCCAACTCTGCCCTCCGAAGGTAGCCTGTATTTCTCAGACCTTGGAAAGTCACACGGGGATATCTCACCCTGAAAGACAGATCTGCTCTTGGAATGCAGGGAGACAGTAATGAATTCGCCCACACACTAGCAACCTACTTCTGTTAACTACTGTGTCCAAATAATTTCTTTAAATCACCAAAGGTGAGGCTGGGGGAGGGGAAGGCAAGTCTGTGACATCAATCTTCAGTGGGGATTCCTCCTCCAAACCTGGCCAGGGCCAGGCAGGAGAAAAACTCTGCACACACATACTCTGGGGACTTCCGGGGCAAAGTGAAGGAAATGAGACCCACCCCCACCCCGGCACCTCACGGCACCTCCTGTGACCTCAGTTATCTTCAAGCCAGCCCACTCCCTTGGGTCCTTGGAAAAACAACACAGATACGGGTTTAAGCACCCCTTCCTGGAGGTTTCAGGGCTCTGGCTGCTCCTGGACAGAGTGGGGCTGCTTCTCAGAGCATCCTGACCCCTCAGGCAGACAAGAGAGCGTCCCCTGTGTGATCAGCATCCAGGGGCACCCAAAAGGGCAGGGCATTAGAATGATAACTAAGATCTGTACTGCAGTTCCCAGTTTACTCATTCCTTCTCAAATTACCCTACTTAATGCCCTCATTTTACAGTTGAGGAAGTAAAGATTCATAGGAGTTGACGTGCCCAAAGCTACCAGCTAGAAAAGGGACAGATCTGAATCAAGCACTGGTCTTCTACTTCTAAAGTCTGCTTCAGGGGACTTCCCTGGTGGTCCAGCGGTTAAGACTTTGTGCTTCCACTGCAGGGGGTGCGGGTTCGATCCCTGGTTAGGGAACTAAGATTTCACGTGCCGCGCAGTGCGGCCAAAAAAAATAAAATAAAGTCTGCTTCAGGAAGATCATGTCCTGGTAGGGTAGGAGGCCAAGAAACAGGTAACATTTCAGTTGCTAAGTATGTCCACCTACCCTTGGCTCTGGAACACAGTATCATCAGCTCAAAACTACAGTTCTAGCCCCTGCCCTGCTTACACTGCCTGCCTCCAAGCCAGTCTCCAGCTGGATGTTTGTACATCTTGGGGGTGGGCCAAGTGGGGCCCAGGAGGCAGAAGGGACAAAGAAGGGAAATGCTGACATTTCTCCAGGGCCCAGGAGCAGTAGAGGGTATGAGAACTGGGCAGATGGACCTGAACAGGCCATGTGGGAAGGCTGGGCTACGGGAAAAGTGTGGACGCAATGTGGCCTGGCTAAAACGTGGCTTTGCCCAATTGGTGACCTGAGCGTTTCTCCCTTCCTCCATTCTCCCCAAGCCTCTCCAAACCGCCTGCTTCAGATGTGATTCTTTCCAAATGGGCTCCCCTCCCCCACAAAGGGCTGGCATGTGGAGGGATGTTGTGGACTGATTACTGACATTGCAGCCTTCTTCCAGCAGCAGCAGGCTGGGGAGCTGGCAGCCCAGACCACAACAGGAGCAGCTTGTGATGGTCTGTTCCAGCAGATTGGAGAGGGTTCCCCATGGCTTAGACCTGAGGCTGAAAAAGCGGGAAAGAGGAGGCCCACAAGCTCTTGGCCAACCAGCCTGCTTATTGGTGGCTTAAAATACAGATGCCCATATGGGTTCTCCCTGCCTGGAGGGAGAAAAGTCAGCATTATCCAGCCCTGTGATTCTGATGGCTGTTGAGGCTCAGTGTTGGGGCCCCCCTTAGAGGTGCTCAACCTGTCCCAGGCCCTGGAGTTCCCAGAAATGAGGGGAGGGCAAGCAGGAACCAGTTACTGGCACTTGCTGGCTCCCTCCATGCCTCTTAATAGTAGAAACTCATCTCTTCTCTCAAGTATTTCATTGAAGGGGGTAGTTGGGGCGGGGGAGAGAATATCTTTCCGTCTCAGGGCCTTATGGAACTGCCAGTAGTTTGAGTTATCTAGTCGGATCAAATGCATCATGAGATGTCAAGAGAGCAAGAGACAAATATTTTGAGATGGGATTCAAGGCATGGCCTCCTCTCTGTGATTATCTGGTTACCCTTAAATGAGGGCACTACAAATATACGCTCTGTAGATCAAAGCCACAGAACACAAATTCTTTAAGAGCAGCTGCAGAGGGACTTCCCTGGTGGTCCAGTGGCTAAGACCCCGCGCTCCCAATGCAGGGGGCCCAGGTTCGATCCCTGGTCAGGGAACTAGATCCCACATGCTGCAACTAAGAGATTGCATGCCACAACTAAAGATCCCTCATGCCGCAACGAAGATCCCACATGCCACAACTCAGACCCGGCTCAGCCAAATAAATAAATAAATATTTAAAAAAAAAGAGCAGCTGCCAAAATAGTAGCCAACACAGAACTGCAGGGTCTTAGAGTTAAATGGTCCTCAGGGATTCCCAAGATTCCAGACCAAAGGCCCTCATCACCTATCTGGTAACAGAACAAATAGGCTTTTGGATTTTGAAGGGGGAAGCAGGTGATGTAGGAGAGAGACTTTCATGCACAGAGGTGCTCAACAAATTTTGGATGAGGGTCACTGGTACAGGAATATGCTTCCAGAGAAGCTCACTGTCTTCTAATGCAGGAGAGAGAAGGCTGGAGTGGGGGTGGGTGGGTATCTTCTTATTTCAGCCAAGGTGACCAAGGGGCCTAATCTGGCATCTCTACCAAAATGGAGGTGGGAAGACAGGTTACCATGAGTTAGATGGGCCTGCTACACTGGCATGAATCATTCTTAGGACACCTCTGAGCCTATCTAGGCCCTGATCTTTGTCTAGACGCTTCTCTCTAGCTGAGGCTGGGAAGCTGGTGCAGACACTCACGACCTTACTCTTCACAGAGCAGCCATTAAGGAGCCTGATTAGCAGAGCCCCATGCTGGGCTGCTAATGGGCTGGGGACATTAAGCATAAATGGTTTGCCAGTCATGGGCATGAGCAAAACCCAGGAAGAAACAAATATTTTAATCTCAAAGAAACAGAAATCTAGGAGGGGAGGGGGTTCCCTCTACTTACTCTGCATCTATTGTTCTCCAATCCTCCACCTGCAACAGTTTCTGCAACTCTCAGATCGAGGGATTCCCTGCTTGAGGAGGGCCTCCCCCCGACCTCCATGTATGGCAGGGGGTGGGGGGTGGGGGGGACCAGATCTGCATGCACCCAGACATATGGGAGTAGAGGAGATTGTCAAGGATTCACAGGGAGGTTGATTCCTGGGACTGGGACTGCCTTGGCCAATAACCCTCATAATCAGGAAATCCTTGACATCTAATTTAATCTTGTGATAACTCAAGGCCCACTTCCTGGTAGCTGGGGAATTAGGGGAAAGGACCGGAGTGGAAGGTCAGGGATGGGATACCTTTAGACCCAAATTAGTTGCTCTAAGCCAGAGATTTTCCCAATGTGGTTGGGACCAGCAGCTGGGAACTTGCTATGAACGTAAATTCTCAGGCCCTACCCCAGACCTACTGAATTAGTAAATTCTGGCTGTGACAACCTGCAATCTTATTTTAACAAGCCCTCCAGGCAGTTCCAATGCTTGTTTAAGTTTAAGAGCCACTGCTCTTGGCTCTACCTCTCAGATGGAAGGGAAATGTCAAGAGAAGGGAAAATTAGGGGGGGATGCAACAAGCAGCCTCATCCAAAGGGGAAAAAAAAGGAATTTTCCCAATGTGGAAATCCAAAGCTAGGCCTCAGAGGAGTCCTCTGATCTTCTTGGACTATAAATGTCAGAACAGTGTCTAAGTGGCCCTGCACAGAGGAGTCTGGGGAAAATAACCAACCCTGACCTTTTGCATTTTGCCCAGAGCAGGAAAGGATAATGGTAATTTATCTCCTGCTCAGGTAATTTATCTCCTGCTCAGCTTTTCTGAGCTACCTTTCCCGTCAGCTGGGCCCCCCTAAAACTCCCATCCCTCCACTCCATCTCCCTAGCCCTTTGGCTACCTGCTGTGTCTTATGTCTTTTCCCCTCATCCATTGAATGAGAACTATTTCAAACTATTTCTTAAGCAGACCAGCAGTGAGTAAGGCCCTACTCCATAAAGAGTAAGAGACAGAAGCCCATCATAACCTAAAACTATAATCTATACTAAGACAGCCTTTCTTCATACCCACCCCTCTCCTCCTACCTAGGCCACACCAGTTCACAGTGCTGCCATAAAGAAAGAGAGGAATCACTCTTTTCCTGATCTTTTATACTGCACCTGAATGGCCAGACTTGCAAAGAAAAAAAAAAGGACAAAATTTAGGCTCTTAACCAACCTGTAAGTTTCCTGAGGGCCAGTACTAATCTATAGTACTTATTCTCCTTTTATATCCACCGTACTAAATACCTAACGCACTAGCTGCCTAATGAATATTTGATAAACTGAACGGAAGGGAGTACCCAGAAGCAAGAAACTAACTAGTCTCTGTTTCCAAAATGGAACCACAACAGAGATCAAGAAATGAGTCCTCCCTGAAAGGATTAGGAAAGAAGCCCCATCCTGCCACCTTTGATCCCAGGCACTGCCATCTTCATCCATTCATTCAATCATTCAACAAGAATTTGTAGCACACCTGCTATATGTGGACCATAGATCGTATGGCCTAGTGGGGAGAAACATATATTTCAGTTGGTGTTAATTGTCTTGGAAAAAAACCAAAGTAGGTAAGGGGGCTAGGGATGGTGGGAATAGGGGTTAAGAAAAGTTATTCTGAGGAGGTAGCATTTGAGCAGATACCTGACGGAAGTGAAGGAGCTAGACTTGCAGCTATCTGAGGGGACAGTGTCCCAGGCAGAGGGAATAGCAATGCAAAAGCCCTGCAGAGGGGGCATTTTGCAAGGAGTCCAGCATGCCTGGAGTGAAGTAAACAATGGGGCGATCCGTAGGAGATAAGATCAGAGAGAGAATGGTGCTCAAATTACATAGGACCTTGTAGACTATGGTAAGGATTTTAGAATTCATTCCTAGTGAGAGAGAAGTGATTAGAAAGTTCTGCACAGAGGAGGGACATGTTCTGATTTTACAGGACTACTCTGGCTTCTGTGTTGAGAACAACCTGCAGGGAGTAGAGCAGAAGCAGGAAAACCACTTAGGAGCTATGGCAGAGCCCACTTATTTCCCCCCCAAATTCAGTCTCTCCTTCCACATTTTAGCTTGGCACAATGCTGCTCAGAAAAAGGACTACATTTCCCAAGCCCCCTTGCAGCTAAGTGTGGCCATGTGACAAAATGCTGACAGATGGGATGTGAGCAGAGGGATATCTGCAACTTTCAGGTCATGTTCTTATAGGAAGGGGCCTGCCACCCACTTCTTCCTTTTCCCCTTTCCATGGACTGGAATCTCATGGACATGAAAGTGGCAGCTGGAGCAGCTATCTTAGGCCACAAAATGGAAGTTGTATGTTGAAGATGACAGAGCAGCAAGCCACGAGAAGCTAGGATCCCTGACATTATGGAGTGACTGTATCAAGCCCAGACCACTTATACACAGGTTCATACTTGAGAAAGAAGTAATCTATCTTGTACAAAACACTATATTTTGGAGACTCTGATGTAGCAGCCTAATCTAAATTGTAACCAATTCAGAGGTGACTGCAATTGCCTAGGCAAGTAATGATGGTGGCTCTGATGAGGGTGGGAATGGTGTAACTGGAGATAAGTGACCAGATTCTGGAGATAATCTAAAGGGTAGAACTGACAACATTTTCTGAGGAATTAGATAAGGAGGCGTTTAAGAAAGAGAGGATCCAGGAATGACACCAAAGTTTGGTATCTGGTAGAGTTGCATTTATTGCCGTGGAAAAGACTGGGGGACAGTGAGTTTGAGTGGACTATGAGCAACATTCACAGGGAGATGTCGAGTAGCAGCTGGATATGAGTCTACCGTTCAGGGGAGATGTAGGGGCTGAAGATATCCATTTGGGAGCCATTAACATGTAGCTGACTTTAATGTCCTAAGATAGATGGGATTACCTAGGGAGAGTGGAGAAACAACAAAGGTGTGATGACAGTCCTAGGGCATCAGAGATGGGGGAAATGAGGAGCCAGCACAGGAAACTGAGGAGGTAGAGGAGAACTGAGAGAGGAGTGTCTGGGAAGCCAAAGGAAGAGGATGTTTTAAGAAGAAACGAGCGGGACTGCCCTGGTGGTGCAGTGGTTAAGAATCCACCTGCCAATGCAGGGAACACAGGTTCGATCCCTGGTCCGGGAAGATCTACATGCCACAGAGCAACTAAGCCCTTACACCACAACTACTGAGCCTGCAGTCTAGAGCCTGTGAGCCACAACTACTGAGCCTGTGTGCTGCAACTACTGAAGCCCGCATGCGTAGAGCCTGTGCTCTGCAACAAGAGAAGCCACTGCAATGAGAAGCCTGTGCACAGCAACAGAGTAGCCCCCGCTCGCCACAACTAGAGAAAGCCCATGTGCAGCAACAAAGACCCAATGCAGGGGCTTCCTTGGTGGCTCAGTGGTTAAGAATCCGCCTGCCAATGCAGGGGACATGGGTTTAAGCCCTGGTCTGGGAAGATCTCACATGCTGCGGAGCAACTAAGCCCACGTGCCACAGCTACTGAGCCTGTGCTCTAGAGCCCGTGAGCCACAACTACTGAAGCCTGCGTGCCGCAACTACTGAAGCCCACACACCTAGAGCCTGTGCTCCGCAACAAGAGAAGCCACTGCGTTGAGTAGCCCACGCACTGCAACGAAGAGTAGCCCCCGCTCAACACAACTAGAGAAAGCCCGCGCAGCAACACAGACGCAACACAGCCATAATTAAATAAATAAACAAACAAACAAAAAAATAAATAAAAAGACCCAACGCAGCCAAAATAAGTAAATAAATAAATCTTTAAAAAAAAAAAAGAAGAAACAAGCAACCATCCGTGTCAGATGTTGCTGCTAGAATGAGTAAGAGGAGGACTAAGAGATCCCGCTGAAATGAGAATCCACCAGTGACACTGACAAGAGAATTTTCAGGGGAGCGTTGAGGACAAGAGAGAATGAAAAGAGAGGGAGTCGAGACAACTCTCAATTCCTGTCAGGTAGAAATCATTCCGGCAATCTGACTTCCACCCTTCCTATCACAGTCCCAAGCATTCTGAAGGACAGGAGGGCACCCAGCCACTGAATCTTAACAAGCTCCCCTTCCCCACATGTCTGAATGACCCTGCAGTCTCTCCTCTCCCAGCTTCCCAGGCTTCCCTGCAGCTATACCTCTGCCCTGCTGGCTCCCAAGGCCGCTTTCAAGGACTGCCTGGGCAGGCTAGGCAGCCAGGCCTGACACTCCTGGATCATAATTAGTGCTGCTGCTAACGATGTTTGGCCCCTGTGGAACAGCAACCTGGGAAATTCTGATACTTCCAATTTTCCCCCTCAGTGCTTTCCCGGATGCAATTTCCCAGCCAGCGCCTGTGCTCCAGCCCTGGGCCCTGGCTGCCTCCTCACCAGGGAAAATTAAAGAGGTGCCTCAGATGCCATTCCAGAAGGCCTAATCAGTTACCTGAAGTCATCTCCTGGTCATTATCACAGCATTATCATATTAACACACGTGCAACTTTGGAGGAGGTTACTGTGAGGAAGGGGTGGGGGCACCAGCCCAGCTCCACACAGCACATAATGAGCATCGCTAGTGGTGTGATCAGAAAACTGATGGCTACAGAGAAAGAAGCCCTCCCAGAAAGCTCTGGAATTACCAACAGAGATGCAGATCAACCACCCACTCTTCCCTGATGAGCATTCTCTCTGGTGCTCCTCTCCAGGGCAGAGAGCCTCAGCAGTCAGAGCACTGCCCTGTAGCCTAGCATCTTGAGGCTGGGCCTGGTCAAGTCTCAAACCCAGTTCTCCTCTGCCTCAGCAGCTTCAAGTCTTGGCCTCTTGCCCTAGAAAGTGCTCAGTTCATAGCTGTGTCCTGACTTCCCAGGTCTGGGGACTTTAATTCATTGCCATGATGGGCCTCCAGCTCTCTAGGGCAGGGGCTGTGGTGGGCCCCATGCCTCATGGTCTTGGAGGAGAGGCCAGAGGGTTGCCTTGGGTTAAGGGCACCAGGAGTTACTGGACCTTGGCTTCTGCCACAGGGGATTAAAACAGAAACCAGCATCTACAAAGCACTTGCTAATGGGAGACCAATTTAAAGCCTTTTTTTTTTTTAAATGTAAAGTATACATGACATAAAATTTACCATTTTAACCATTTTTAAATGTACAGTTCTGTGGCATTAAGTACATTCACATTGTTGTGCAGCCATCACTACCATCCCTCTCCAGAGCATTTTCATCTTACCCAACTCAAACACTGTACCCATCAAACACTAACTTCCCCAGTGTAGGGTCTTGCATATTTACCTCATAATCCTTATTGCGAGGTAGGACTTTTCTCCATTTCTGCCAATGAGGATACAAGAAAAGACTGGGAAAGTAGTGCTGCCCTTCCCAAGGACAGACAGGCAGGAAGAGGATTTGAATCCTAATCTGCCCAGTTCCAAATCCTGTGCTCTTTGTAGTTCCTCACTCTGACCTGCCCAAAGTCTAGGGCCTTTATGGGAGTGGCATCACTGAGTGATGTCACTGATGACTAGTCACTTCACACATGATGTTGCACACCGAACTGTAACTGGCAGCGCAAGGGCTTCTAGCTAGCATGGTGTGTACTTCTCAGGAGGGATTCCCAAAGCAAGGCCAGCCGCTATTAATCAACCTTTTGACCACCTCACAGCACCCAGCAGGAAACTGTTCCTCACACATACTTTTTTTTTGGCCGTGCTGCACGCCATGAGGAATCTTAGTTCCCCCACCAGGGATCGAACCTGCACCCCCTGCAGTGGAAGTGCAGAATCTTAACCACCGGACCACCAGGGAAGTCCCTCACACTTCCTTCTTTAACTTGGTACCTCTCTCCAAAGTTGACTATGTTCACTCCCACGGTGTTGGGCCCTTGAACTGCTCAGTGACTCCCCCTCTGCAGTGTGGAAAAATGAGACGAGTACAGGCTATGCAGTCAGATGAGCTTGGGTTCAGATTCTGACTCTGTCACTGTATAACCCTGTGAGTCCAACTCTTATGGGAAAAGAGGACCCCCCTCTCAAGTTAGCTCAAGCATATAAGGTTAGTGTCAGATCATGAGGAGCCACATAGGGCCTCCAGGGGCAGGCACTGGAGCTGGGGAGGAGTCTAGATTCAAGGCTCCACAGCAACTGGAGGTCATGGCTCTTCCTTGTCAGGCTCCACTCACTGCTAATGTGATTCAGCTGCACTGGGCAAGTTGGCTTCTCTTGCAGGCTCTGGTTGCTGCTAGGGAACTCTTTGCTTTAGGTTGAGGTTTCTAATAGAGGGAATCAGATTGGCTCAACTTATCTTTTTTCCACTGGACCATAAATTAGAGGTGACTGGCTAGCCCATGAACTGACTGACCTTGGGTCAGAACCTCCCTCTGGTTCAATCACCCGGAGGGGGATGGAAGTGGGTAAGTGGTAGTTTAAGACATTGGGGTGAGGGGTGTCATGTGGTATACGACATTGCCTGCAGCCAAGTTTTGACCAGTACAGAGTCACAAGGGGAATGTGGAGTGGGTGGATAAACAGACCTAATATACCATTCTGACTGTGTTGCTTACACTACCTCTCTGGGCCTCAGTTGTTTTCTCATCTAAACAAGTGGGAAACTAATTTCTACTTCATAGGGTTGTTGTAAAGACTAAATGAGAGAACAACAGTCAAAGTGCCTGGTCGTTGCTTAACAACAGAGTAGGTGCTTAATAAACATTGTTTCCCTTCCCTCCTATAGGAAGGACCACTTCCAGTTCTATATGGACCTCAGCTAAAAAAAACAAAAATAAAGAAAACAAAAAAACCCAAGATGGGGTTCTATTTTCTACAGCAGATTGAAGTCTCCCTGAGGACAAACATTATGACTCATCCTCTTTTTGTTTCCCCCTTGGCACCTCCACTTGATATACTATATTCTCTTCTGCTGTAATGAGTCTCCTAGCCAAGCACCTAGTGGGAGAGAGATGTGTCCTCCTTTATATTCCTGAAGGGCCAGAATTGCTAGCTAACCCTCTCCAAGAGCCATTGGCAGCATGAGTGATAGGAAGCAAAGAGGGCTTCTATGTCAAAAGGAAGATTGATGTGTCCCCACGCTTAGAAGGATGCTTTGATGGAAAGCCTTGCACAAGGAAGTATTTTTCTGTGAAATGCTATGAGACAGTAAAAATAAAAATAGGTCTTCCCCCAACCCAGGGACCTGGGCAGACGACTTATTTTTCAGTGGTTAACCTATGCTCAGAGGAATTGTCCTAGGCCTCATTTGATCACTAACTCAGTATATATTTATAAAACATCTGTTTTCATGGAACTTACAGTCTCAGAAAGGAGGGAATTTACAGTCTAACCAAATAATCCCACTCATGAATATATAAGTACAAACCATGGTGAGCATTATGAAGGAAAGGAACATGTTTAAGGAAAGCATATACCAAAGAACCTGACCTCCCCTGACTGGTGAGTCAGACCATGTTAAAGATTTTGACCTTCATCCTGAGAGCAATGGGAGGTCATTAAAGGGTTTAAGCAGAGTTTTGGCAGGATCAAATATGTGTTTTGAAAAGATCACTCAGCTACCATGAGGAGAATGGATTGAAGGGAGACTGTTGTGGTAATTCCAGCAAGAGATAAGGGTGCCTCTAACTTCGGTAGTGGTGGTGGTGATAGAGAGAAGTTATGGACTAAAAAGAAATTTAGGAGGTAAAATTAACAGGACTTGGTGATTGACTGGTTATGGAGGAGGGCAAATGTGGTGAGAACAAGGATTCCAGCTTGTATAACCTGATGGAAGAAAACCAGGGAGAAGACCACAAGCAAAGTCTTAGGTTGCTTCAGAAGCCTTTGAGACATCCAACAGCCAAGGTTGACAGCTAGATACATGAGTCTCCAGCTCCAGGCAGGGGTCAGAGCTAGAGATAATAAGTGTGTGGGTCATTTTTTCAAAAGCAGTTCAAAGGCAGTAGATGAGTTTGCCTAAGGAGAGAGCAGAGAGTGAGAAGAAAAGAGGACTTAGAGTCAAACCCTGAGGAACATGGCCACAGGGTTTAGGGCAGTGGTTTTCCAAGTATGATCCATGGCCCACTGGGAGGTCCCTAAGACCCTAAAGGTCCATAAGGTCAAAACTATTTTCATAACACAGTTAAGACATTATTCTCCTTTTTCACTGTGTTGGCATTTGCACTGATGGTGCAAAAGCAATAGTGGGTAAAATAGCTTGCACCTTGCAATGGCACTAAACTGTACAAGTAGTTCTTGTATTCTTCACTGCAGTAAAAAAATTTTTCACTTTAACTTAGGACTGTCCTTGATAAAACTGTAAACCCTATTAATTTTTAATAAATCTCAACCCTCGAGCACATCTTTTTAATATTCTGTCTGAGGAAATAGGAAGCACACATAAAGCACTTCTGCTGTATCTCAAGTATAATGGTTGTCTCTAGGAAAAGCACTTTGGCAATTTTTTGAGTTTCAAGCTGAATTACCCTCCTTTTTCATGGAACGTCATTTTTACTTGTTAGAATGACTGGAAGACAAACTAAGATTATTCAGATTTGAGTGTTTGGCAGACAGTTTCCCAAAAATGAACAAACTTTGCCTGTCACTTCAAGGAAAACAACTGACAGCATTTGTTGCCCATGATAAAATTCAAGCTTTCAAGCGAAAATTAGAATTTGGAACACTTGTATCTGCCACCAAGAACTTGATGGCTTCCCAATGCTTAAAGATATCTCTGATGAGATTGATGGTGATACAATGAATGTGATTTTTAAAATACTGTAAATGAAAATGTATCAACATTTGGAAGATCTGTATAACTCAGAGGATCTGTATTTTCCAAGTAACCAATGCATGATGTTACTAAATTTATTTAAAGTGCAAGGTAAACCAATGGATTTTAACGTAATAGACTAGGAATTGATTGATATGGTTTCAGATTCCACATTGCAACTGATCTTTAAGAAATTACCATGTGTCGGGATGAACTGGGAGATTGGGATTGACATATATACAACAATATGTATAAAACAGATAACTAATAAGAACCTGCTGTATAAAAAATAAATAAAATAAAATTCAAAAAAAAAGAAATTACCATGTATCGAGTTTTGGTGTAGTATCAAAGAAAAATATCCACAATTATTTGAAAGCTAAAATACTTCTTCCTTTTCCAACTCTCTGAGGCCAGAATTTCATCATATACTTCAACCAAAACAACATATTGACACTGATTGGATGCAGAAGCAGAAGTGAGAATCCAGGTATCTTCTAATATTAAGCTGGCTATTAAAGAGATTTGCAAAAATATAAAACATGCCAATCTTATCACTAATTTTTTTGTTTTGTAAAATATAGTTTTTCTGTCACCAGAATATTTATGCTAAACATGTAATGGTTTATTGTTGTTATTTTTAAATGGATTAATAAATATTCTTTTAATTTCTCAGTTTTAATTTTTAGTACAGTAAATACTGATAGTATAACCCACAAACAAAAGCTCTGGGAGGCCCTCAATAATTCTTTTTTCTAAAGGCGAATTTTATTTAAGTAAGTGTAAATTCAAAACAGTAAACATATCTTAGATGTCTTACCTGGAAATCACATTCCTTCTTTTTTTTTTTTTTGGCCATGGCACTTGGCATGTGGGATCTTGCTTCCCTGACCAGGGATCAAACCCGTGCCCCCTGCACTGGAAGTGCAGAATCTTAACCACCAGGCCACCAGGGAAGTCCCCTCAATAATTTTTAAGATTGTAAAGGAATCCTGACAGCAAAAAATTTGAGAACTGCTGATATATAAACTGAAATCCCCTCATTTAAAGAGGTCATTCTATCCATCTCCATCAATAAACAGCTTGGAATAAGGTATCTCTCCTAATTTGCAAATATCTCTAGGGAAGAGGAAACATTACAACTCACATATACCCATAATGCTTTGGAGCTGCAGAGATGGACCCCCATAAGTTTCCAAAAGGGTCTAGGGAAAGCCACCTATCAGAAAGTCCTCACCCCGTCCTTCTCTCTTCCCCTAAAAGGTAATGGCTCAAATAAGTTAGTTAAACCCAAATCTTACTCCATCAATTCCACCACCTCTTCTCATCAGCACATCCTACCCTTGATTTTTCAATTTGCTGCTGGTCAAGGCAGTGCTAGAGGAAGGGAACATGAAGGGGTAGATAGGGTCAGACGTATTTCTGAAATGCCAGCACATTCAATTTGTCGGGTATTTTGCGTGAATTTCCTCTTGAGTTCAGAGGCTCCTAACTCAGCAGAATTAAAATGGAATGAAGTAATTAGAGCAGCAGGCTGCAAGGATGTTCTGGGCCTGGCATCACAGGAAATGTGGGGCAGGAGGAAAGGAAGAAGAGAAGAGAGCCTTAAAGAGAGGGCTAGGCAAGAGACCCATCCCCAGGGCCTGCTCCTTGGGAAAGCCTCCCCCCCATCTCCCTAGTCCCTTGGTCAGCAGCTCTCGCCTCAGCTCTGCTTCCTAAGAATCTATCCTGGTCCGGCCCCTCACAATCAGACTCCACCCTCCATTTCCAGTCCCCTTTTTAGAAACTCCCACCAAATATACCTTTCCTCTACTCATACTAAACTCATCATTCTCCTCCTATACCACGGTTCTTTGTGCCTTTGTACATGCAATTATTACACTGTACTGAAATAATTGCTTATATGTCTGACTCTCCTACAAGACCAATGGCTCCCCAACCTCTGGATTTCATGCATGCATTGCATCCTACTCATTAAGCAAACTGCAAACTCACAACAAGACTTTCTCTGTTTGGTCTCCAAACAGATTCCTAAATTAGTTCAAACCCATAAGCCCTAAGCTATAAACAGGATGATGCAGTCTTGTTATAGTGCAGTAGTTTGAGTTTAGGTGCTAATGCTTTGCTGATCACAGGAGCGAGACTGGCTAAGTGATATGATTAAAGGGATTGATGGGTGGGTTATTTGTGCCCGGGCCATGGAAAACCTGAATGCCTGGTTAATTTTGATAAAAGCTGGTGACCACATTCCATTACCCCATAAAAGACAGCCAGAGGCTTCTCAATCTGGAGCAGACTGTTTCTGTTTCACCAGCTTTTCCTGTTACACTTGCTGGATCCCTCTGTAGAGTTGTTGTCCTTCCCCCCACTAGAGGAGATGAACCCAGACGTCCCGGGCCTATGAGCTCCTGGAACATCAGCTATCCCCTCAATGCTGTCAGGAGAAGCAGCTGCTCTCTAGAGAGGAGATTTATGAACCCTCTTAAGGTTTATTTATGACTCTCTTAGGGCCAGGGACTCTCCCCTTCCCTTATTTCTGAGTCTAGGGAGGGTGGGAAGTAGCATGAGAGCCTGCTTTTGTCTCAGTCATTACTGGTAAATCCTTGTTCCCTGCATAGGTCCACTCCTTTGGATGAAAAAGGCCTTTTCTTAGTCTTACTGCTGGAATGAGGAAGTTAACCTTCACCCGTAGATTTCCCTCACACACACAATTTTTGAGATATGGCTGACTTCATTTTGCCAAATAAGTAAACTTAAAAGAAAAAAACTACCATCATCTTTTCAGGAAAGTGTGAACATACGAATATAACCTCACATTAAAGAGGAGAGGTTTTATACTGAATATATTTAGCTTTATTTAAAGACTAATTGCATTGTCCTTTTTTCTCTCTCATTTCACCATGGTAGTGAAATGGACCAGTGAATACTCTAGTATGGAGTTTGGGAATAACTAAACCAGACTATAAGCTTCTCTGAGCAGAGAGTGGTTTTTACTCATTTGTATTTTCCCAGGACCTAACTCAGAGCTTTATGACAAGTGCTCACCACATTTTTGTGGAATAAAAGAGGAGAAAATGGAGGAAGGAAAGAATTTCCCAACTGAGAACGATGATAGGAAATAGATGTCAAGCCCTAATGTACGTGGGACCCTGGAACAAACTGTCTCTACCCCGACTCCACTTTGTGTCCTCTTTATAAAGAAAAGAGCTGCTTACCCTACTCCCTTGTTTAACAGCATTTATTAGTGCCCCACTGCCTATGTGTTAAAGTCCAAACTTCTTAGCAGAGTACACCAGTCCCTTCACAATTGGTCTCCAACTTGCCTTTCTAGTCCTCTTTTCAGACACTCTTGCAGCATACTCCTTACCTCTACTCATACTAAATTCACCATTCTCTGTATCCACCACAGTCTTTTGTGTCTTTGTAATTCCTGTTCCCTGTCTGGAATCTGCATTTTCCCTCTATTCAGATTGGCCTACTCTCAACTCATCCTTTAAGAAGAGCAGCTTAAGTGCCTCTTTTCCTCCCTCTTTCATGTTAGCTGTTCCCTCCTCTGAGATCACATGTTACCTGTACAATAGCAATTACCAACCTGGACTGTGGTTATTTCTATGCCTGTCTCCTCCACAAGACTGTGCCTCTTGAAAGACAGGGGCCGTAATTTTTTCCATTCTCACATTTCCGGTGTCTGGCACTGTTTGTGAGTAAATGAGTGAATGAGGGGAAAAAAACCCAATTAACCAACCAGCTAACCTCCCTTTCTTGCTGGGCAGTCCAGAGTTAGTGTGGCAACTGTGGATTAGGGGAACAAATTCAGGGTCCTTCTCCCATAGGGTATGGAAAGTTATCTGAGACACCTGATTAAAACTCCAGTGCATACTTCTTTACCTTCAGTGCCTGAGGCACTGCTGAGGCTGAGCAAGGAAAATTCAGGTGTCATTTTCCACACAAAGTCACTTACACAAACCCATTCAACACTGCCTTGAAGTTACTAATGCCAAGAACACCAACAGGGTCCTTGGTGCTCAGTAAAGGAAAAGAGAGTCTGGGTTGAGGGCTTCAAATTTAGGTTTTGTTGAAACTGAAGTCGTAGCTGAAGGGTAAGTAGAGTCTGGGTGTGCTGATCACTCGCACACACTCACCAAGTATAAAATGTGGGAAAACAGAATGTTTCACCCATGAAACTGTCCTTTTCTATGGTCTTTATCTGGTTGTTCCTAATTATTATTATAATTTTAATGAGTCATCCCCCCATCATTCCATACCAACTTGTTCCCTGTCTTTGGGCCATTAGACTTGAAAAGCGAGAGCAGGATGTGCTTCTTGACTCATGTCTTTAATATTACTTGGACATGGTTAAGACTCCTCTGACACAGGCTCCACCTGCCTTTGACAGATTAGGTTAGTTCATCCAAGCAGTTTCTAAACTCTGGGAAATCAGGGATACCTGTGCCTGTCCAAGTCTAGACACACTTGCAGGACCACAGAATTTTAACCTCCACTGGAGGCCTACAGCAATCTGGAGCTAACAGTGCAGTCAGTTTAGCATCATCCCAGGGCAGGAGGGAAGTTGGGAAGACCAAGAGACAAGGTTAGGAAAGATCAAGTGGGAGAGGGAAAGCAAAGATATTCAGAGAGGAAAATGACCGAAGGGAACAAGAAAGGGCCAGAAAACAGAGGAAATGAAAAGAGGAGGGGAAGTATAGAGGTAAAGGATCACACAGGTGAAAACAGTGAAGGAAACGGCTGAATGAGAAGGCGCCAATCTCATCAGAAGACACGTTAATTTCCTTGAAAGGAGGGGCAGTCTCATACTTTTGTTTTTTTTAAGACTGTGAGGTGGTTTTTTTTGTTTCTTTTTTTGGCTATGTTGGGTCTTTGTTGCTGCACACGGGCTTTCTCTAGCTGCGGCAAGCGGGGGCTGGGCTGCTCTTTGTTGCGGTGCACAGGCTTCTCATTGCAGTGGCTTCTCTTATTGTGGAGCACGGCCTCTAGGCGCACAGGCTTCAGTAGTTGCAGCACGTAGGCTCAGTAGTTGTGACTCACAGGCTCTAGAGCACAGGCTCAATGGTTGTGGTGCACGGGCTTAGTTGCTCCGCAGCATGTGGGATCTTCCCGGACCAGGGCTCGAACCCATGTCCCCTGCATTGGCAGGCAGATTCTTAACCACTGTGCCACCAGGGAAGTCCCTCTCATACTTTTTTAATGTATCCCTCATATAACCCCCAAAAGTGCTCAAGAAGTACTTATTGATTCCAGTACTGTTTATGGACAAGGCTTTCAATAGGAGAATCCAAGTGTCTGGTTCATCAGAATCCTGGGACTGGGATTCTGGAATTCATAGCACTCCTTAATCTCTCTTCCATCCCAGGTTCTCCATCGTGTCTGTCAGAGGCAGGATTTCAGACTATGTAGACCTTGAGTCAGCAAAATCTACCCCAGGGGCAAAACTGCTCCCTGTGCCAGGCCTGTACACCCCAAAGGAGGCCACAGACCTTGGTTAACCCCTCAAGTTGTGATATTTGGCCACTTCTCCCAACTTTTAGTAAATAACTCCCTTTGGCTGGATGCAGAGAAGAGTCAAATGAAGAATTCTGGGGCTTCCCTGGTGGTGCAGTGGTTAAGAATCCGCCTGCCAATGGGGACACGGGTTGGAGCCCTGCTCTGGGAAGATCCCACATGCCGCGGAGCAACTAAGCCCGTGCACTACAACTATTGAGCCTGAGCTCTAGAGCCCGCAAGTCACAACTACTGAGCCCACATGCTACAACTACTGAAGCCCGTGCGCCTAGAGCCCGTTCTCCGCAACAAGAGAAGCCACCGCGATGAAAAGCCCGCACACCACAACGGAGAGTAGACCCCGCTCGCCGCAACTAGAGAAAGCCCGTGAGCAGCAATGAAGACCCAATGCAACAAAAAGTAAATTAATTAAATTAATAAATTTATTTTTAAAAAATATTCTGTTTTTGTTTCTTTGTGTGTGTGTGGTACGCGGGCCTCTCACTGTTGTGGCCTCTCCCGCTGCGGAGCACAGGCTCCAGACGCGCAGGCTCAGCGGCCATGGCTCACGGGCGCAGCCGCTCCGCAACATGTGGGATCTTCCCGGACCAGGGCACGAACCCGTGTCCCCTGCATCGGTAGGCGGACTCTCAACCACTGCGCCACCAAGGAAGCCCCCCGCAAAATATTCTGGATGAAGATGCCCAGTCTCAAGTATACACTCTGCCTGTCTCCCCTTGCAGGGAATGAGTCCTCACAGAGAACTTCTCATGAATTTCAGCACAGTGGCTGCTTTCTCAGAGCCAGCCTCTCTCTCTATCTCCTTCTGAACTGCCTCTCTCCCCTGCCTTCTGGTCTAGCTTCTTGTGAGGGGAGGCCAGAAGGCAGGCTTGCTCCAAGTATTCTATGCTCTGCTAGGCTTCTCAATGGCTTTGTGCAGGTGTTTCCAACTCTTTGCCTTCTAGATATTCCAAAAATCTATCCCTAGAGTCATCTTGGTAGAGACCCCAGCAACTTATAACCTACCCTTTTATAAATTCTTATTTGACCTCCCTTCAGTTTCACAGTTAAATCCAATGCTAATAGTGAAACAGCTCATGTAAAAAAAGTCCTTCAGGGACTAGATGACTAGTACCCAACTTCCAGCCCTCTTTTCTCATAATCAGAATATTCTAGAGCCCCACTCGAACCTGTTTGAGCACCACCATTTATCTCTAGAAAAGCACGCAATACAGCAAGAGGCTAAGGACATGCTGACATCTGCTCATCAGCAGGCCAGAAATGATGTTTTCAATTTCCTTTCTCATTTCAATTATTACCAGGCTGCTCCCTCCCCACCTTCATAAGCCAGTTCTTATTTCAAAAAGTGAAAGTAAAAAAGCTGTTCTCCATTATTCATCAGGTTCCATGCTTCCTCCCAGTCACACGTACCCCTCACCCCTTCCCCTCCAACTCTTCTCATCACCTTCCTTTTCCCCCTTGGCCTCTTCTCCCTCACCCCTTCCAGATGGAGTTCAGGGTCACTGCCCTTCCTCAGAGTCCTACACTTTTCCTATAACCTTCTGAGCTCATCCTCAGATGGGTTGATGATCACAGTGCTAAATACATACTTTATGATATGCTTTGCATTCACTGATTTCCTCATGCCAATGTCCCAGGCTGTACATCTATCACAGATAACCCTACAAAAACCTGCTGTCCCAGGGAGAATTGAAAAATCTCAGTGGGATACATGGACCATATTCCAGCTGGGTTTATCCTCTCCCATCCCAACAACAGAAACTATCATCCCTGAGCTGGGCTGACACCAAATACCAAGGCACTGGCCTTGCAGACTGTGTCTGGACCAAGAGCCAAGAATTCTGTGGGAACAAGCCCTTCTGTAGGCACCTAAATAGTCATTCCTCTTGCTGGCATGGTTTGCCATCCTTGCGCAGTAAATATAAAGAGATGAAATAAAGCATATGGGGTAAGGGATGGGGCTTTGGAATAAAAACCCCAATTTAAGTTCTGCCCTGATACTTACTACATGCAGAACTTGGTTAAGCTACTTAACTTCTCTATGCCTTAGTTGTAAAGTAACAGTACCTCCCTGGTTGGAACAACCAAATGAGAATATGGATGTAAAGCACTTAATGCAGTGCTTGGTACATGAAGAGCACCCAGTAAACGTTAGAAGTTATTATGATCATATATGAATGGACATCAATAAGTCAGATAAACTGTTCACTCATTACAGGCTTCTAAATAAAGAAATACAGCCTTTTTCTTTTTTAAGCATTGCTTCTAGGAGTTGCTTTTAATGAATTGCTAGAGCAGTGATTTATAAGTACTATATTGTTGGAATGCAAATAGATATTTCAAAGAGGTGAGAAGTAACTTGTTTTCTTGAGTGGGATAACATTCCCCTTGGGATCTTGTTTACAAATTCAAATATTTTGTAAGCAAATAGTACTAAGCTGAACTCCAGTCCTTATTTAGGTGAAATGATCACAGTACTGTACTTCTGAGCTTTGAGTAAAAGAGGTTTTTAGCCTATAGAAAAGGGGCCATTGCTCAAATGAAACGCTCTAATTACAAAAGCAGGAGGAAAAATGTCGATCTTGAGATTTTTCCTTTTATACATCTTTATTCTAATGTTGCAAAATATTGGGTAATGGCCAACCTATTGCACAAATACAGTCAATTTTCAATTATTCATGTGTGGGTTGTCCAAGGCAGATATCTAACCAACACTGTTTGCTTCTTTCTGTTCTATCTGCCCTTTATCTTTATTGTCCCCCCCAAACACACACACACACACCACACACACACTCATACATTCACACACACACTCACAAACTCTCTTACACACACACACACATTCCACTTTGCCCAAAGCAAGTCAGGCCCAGAACTGCCTATTCTGGTGGTTACAAAAGATGTTGGTCCCTCAGACAACCATCTTTGTTCCTTTTCTCCCTTACTGCAGGTTTCCCTTTCCTAAATATCTTGTGGGGTGGAAAGGGAAAGAAGGAGGAAGGAAGGAAAGGAAATCATGGTATAAGTTCCCCAGCCCAACAGTGCAGGCTGTGAGAAACAGAAGGCTCCTGTTCCCTGTGTGCTGGCATCTCTCTTGCCATTTTACTGAAACTTTGAGGTGTTTTTCTCTCTGCAGCACCCACGCTCCCTCCTTTTCTGCCAAAGCTCCTTGTTGTGACAGAATGAGAGGCTGATGCCTTGGGGGGAGGGGAGTGCAGCTAGGTAGCCTGAGGGCAGGGTTACAGCTTCCCCACCAGGAGCAGGGTGGGGGGTAGAAGACTAAGCTACAGACAAATCCTAGAGGCCTCCCTAGTACTGAACCTCACACATACCCATAGCATCTGTACACACACAGTGCTGTGCACCACCTCCCAAACTCACGCAGACACACACACACACACACACACACACACACACACACACACACATGCAGGACTTGAACTTGGTGGGCACAACCATGCATTCAGTAACATTCAGGCAGGAAATTCTATGTCACATTGGCACAGATCTGCCCAAAGCAATCCATGCCCCAGGTCCCCCTACTTTGATTCCTCTCCCTTCTGATGGGCTAGAGAATGCTGCTGGATGCCAGGCATATTTGTGCATAGGCTCCATTATCACTCAGCATTTCAAACACAGGGACCACCAGTGGCAGGGCCAGCAGACTGCTTAACCCTCTCCTTAGTAGTCTCCACTCAGAACACCCATGGGCTCCAGCAGCACACCCTGGAAAACACTGACCAAAGTCCTGATTAGGGGGCAGAGAAAGTGTGGGCTATAGGCCACAGGCTGTGGCCTCCTCATTCCCCTCAGCCTCAACTGATGTCCCAGGCTTGTCTGAGGGAGAGGCCAGTGTAGAGACATGAAAGAGGGAGAAAGGATTCAATGGCGTCTCAAAGTTCCCTCAAAGCTCCAGGAGAACCAGCCAATGAAAGCCAGCTGATACATCTGAACACTAGGCTGAAATATAGAGGACCCCAAATTGCCAGGCTAGACCCTGAACAGGAGAGTCAAAAGGACATCCTCTACTGTGTGAGATGAGGCTTTATGAGCTCAGCTGAAAGTGGCCAGTCTAAGATGACTCAGTTCTTCTCCTTCCAAGCCACTGTTAGGCAAGTACACTGCCTTTTCACCTCCCTAAATCCTCTTTATTAGACATCTACATTATTCTTTGTACTTTATGCACATTAATTTAAATAACTCCACAGAGTGTTATTGAAGAGAAAGTTGAGAAAGCTTGAGGTTCAGAGATTTTACACGATTTGATCAAAATTACTTGGTTAGCAAGAGAAAGAGCCAGTCTTCACCCCATGCCTGGGTAACTCCGAAACCTTTGCCCTTTCCACTGCTTCTCAAGGGTTCCACTGGGAACCCTCCCATCTGCCTCTGAGTGAGTGTGAGACTGTCTGGTAGTAAAGATAGTGTTGGGGAGGTAGAAGAGGAAGAACCTACATGTTGACCTTCTTCCAAGGGAGAAAAAAAGTAGTGCAACCTGGGTCTCCTGACCTCTGCCTGAGCTCCAGCATTGTGGGATGAGCCCAGCTCCTTTGGAGCAGGGTCCTGCCCTGAGTAGGCTGTGCCCAGTAGCACGGGTGATTCATCTAGAGTTGTTTCTCCTTCAGGACCCCACACTTTCTTGGCCAGTGTGCTGCATGGCTGCAAAATGCCCAGCCCCGGACATGCAGAGAACGTGTTGATTCAGAAACATTTAAAAATTAATCAGCACATGGTGGTGCAGGCTGTTTGTTCAGGGCAATGTGCCACTATGTTGTAATGTGCCAAACTCCCTCCTTCCCCTTCCCCCAGCTCCTCCCCCTCCCCAGGTCCTGCCTGTTACCCTTGTCATTCTGGCGTGAGAGTCTGTTCCCTCACTCCCTCAGGGTCGACTGTTTGCAAAGCTCAAACTGCCACCTGAGCAGCTTCCCCAGGTGTGTGTGTGTGTGTGTGTGTGTGTGTGTGTGTGTGTGTGTGTGTGTGTTATTTTTCTTTCTCCCTAAACTGAAAAGTAGTGAATCCATTGGTTTCTCTACCTTCTGGAATGTGTCCTAGGAGGAGAGGTACTCAGTTTTGCATCTGCGTTCAGGAAGCCTGCATGAGTAGCTACTCCTTGAGGCAAGAACTACAGGTTGGGCTTTCTTTTTTTAAATTTTATTTTATTTATTTATTTTTGGCTACACTGGGTCTTCGTTGCTTCATGTGGGCTCTCTCTAGTTGCAGCGAGCAGGGACTACTCTTCGTTGTGGTGCGTGGGGTCCTCACTGCGGTGGCTTCTGCTGTTGTGGAGCACAGGCTCAGGCACATGGGCTTCAGCAGTTGTGGCTTGCCGGCTCTAGAGTGCAGGCTCAGTAGTTGGGGTGCACGGGCTTAGTTGCTCCGTGGCATGTGGGGTCTTCCCGGACCAGGGCTTGAACCCACGTCCCCTGCATTGGCAGGTAGATGCTTAACCACTGCGCCACCAGGGTAGCCCTGGGGTTTCTTGAGGACAACCAAAGTAGAGATTATTCCCCCTGGAGGGGCTGCCACCAAAAGTTTATCTCATTTTATCTCCTTCCAAATAGAGCTGCTCTTCCCTTCAGTCCAGAGAAACATAATTCATTCAAATATTCAGTCATTCAACAAGTGTTTATTGAGTACCTACTGTGAGCCAGAAACTGTTCCAGGTGGAGGAATATAGTGAAAATAAGACAGAAAAGAACCCTGCTTTCCTGAAGCTTGCATTCTAGTGGGAGAAGGTGGATAAGAAACGAGTAAACCAATAGTCAATGCCAGGATGAATATCAAATAAGATGATATAGGGACTTCCCTGGTGGTGCAGTTAGTTAAGACTCTGTGCTCTCAATGCTGGGGGCCCGGGGATTTGAGTTAAGACTCTGTGCTCCTAATGCTGGGGGCCCGGGGATCTGATCCCTGGTCAGGGAACTAGATCCCACATGCAAGCCTCAACCAAGAGTTCACACGCCACAATTAAGGAGCCCACAAGCCGCAACGAAATAAATAAATCTTTTTTAAAAAGATGGTATAATAGCACAGGGATTGGATTGGCCAACTATGGCCCACTGCCAGTTTTGTAAATAAAATTTATAAAGTAAATAAAGAACACTCAGCAAGGAGCTACATTATTTTTTCCTTTTATTTGTATTTTTAAATATTTTTTGAATAGGTAATATATTCAATGTGCCTAAATTTAAAAGAAAAAATAAAAAGGATATGCAGAGAAGTCTCCCAGCTCTGTTTCCCAGCTATTCAATTTTCCTCCATATAAGCAACAAATGTTAATTTTTTATGCATCCTTCCAGAGAAATTTATTCACATAAAAAGCAAATACAGGGCTTCCCTCGTGGCGCAGTGGTTAAGAATCCGCCTGCCAATGCAGGGGACATGGGTTCAAGCCCTGGTCCAGGAAGACCCCACATGCCACGGAGCAACTAAGCCCGTGCACCCCAACTACTGAGCCTGCACTCTAGAGCCCGCGAGCCACAACTACTGAAGCCCGCATGCCTAGAGCCCGTGCTCCACAACAAGAGAAGCCACCGCAATGAGAAGCCAGCGCCCCACAACAAAAAGCAGCCCCTGCTCAACGCAACTAAGACCCAATGCAGCAACGAAGACCCAATGCAGCCAAAAATAAATAAATTTAAAAAAGCAAATACTTGTGTGTAGTCTATATTTTCCCCCCAAGGAAGTTATTTTAAACTGGGAGATCAGGAAAGACTTGTAATTTAGGCTAAGACTCTAATGGTACGAAGGTGCCAGCCAGGCAAAAGTCTCTGAGCAGCAGCTTCCAGGCTGTGGGAACAGATAGTACAAAACCCTAAAGCTGCACCAGACATGGTAGGTCCTAAGATGAAAGGAGGCTCATGTATTTGGGGCACACTGGGCAGTTATTTGAGGTAAGGAAGCCGGAAGATTCTCCTCTTAAAGGCTCTATAGTGTCCACAGATCCTGTGCTCCTTAGTCTCCATACTGGGATAAGAAGGAAGTCATTCCTGATATCCAACTCTAGTCTTCTTTGCTATCCTCTTGAGTCTTAAAGAGGGGCCACTCTGTCTTTTGATAATAGATTCCATCTGTATGTATATGTTGTATGTATTTGTATGAGCATGGAGGAAGGTATGGAGCAGGACAAGGGTATGGAAGGGGAGAGGTGGGTAATGATTAGCATTTCTGGAGGCAGATCTTACAATCGGAATTCTCAGTCTAGGAGCTTGGTAAAGCCTTTGTAAAGATGGTAATTACCAACCTGAATTGAGTAGATGGGTCGTTTCCTGGTAGCAAAGTCAGAGAGTAATAACTAACTCTCCACCCAGGGCTTTGCTTTGTAAAATGTAGGGAATTTTCAATTTACGCAATAGCTTTGTGGCCAGAAATTTTCAATCTCAAGTTTTCTAGGGTACCTGCTATGTGTTCTGTATCTTGGAGAAGGCAAGTGAATTAGAGCACCTAGTCCCTACCCTGAAGGAGTTTATAATCCAGCAGGGGAAAGACAACTTGAACTTGAGAAATAGTGGTGGGTTAACCTAGAGGGTATAAGCTAATTCAGAGAAGCTAGGAACCACCGTGAGCAAGAGCTGTCAAAGAAGCTCTCATGAGAAGGTGAATTATAAGCTGAGTCTTAAAGGACAGGGAGGATCTGAATAAAAATAATTATTTTTTGATTAAAGGGAGATAATGTGAATGAAGAGGACAGCAATTGGTACAGTAACCAACCAATAACTGGCAGCAGCAGCTGCTTCTTATTATTCCTATTATTGCTACTTACAGTTTACAAAACACTTTCTCATAAACTATTTCATTTGATATTACATTAACACTGTGATTGGATAGGGCCACTGTTACTGTTTCTGTTTTACATGTGAAGAAATTGAGGCTCAGGATGATTACCTACATTGTCTAAGTCACAGAGCAGAAACTGAAACCCAGGTGCTTTGAATCTACATAGCGTAGGCTTCCCTCTTTGTGGGGAGAACAGCAGGCAATTCAAGCAAGCAGAACAGCAGGAACCAGGGAAAGAGGCAGGGAGCCTTAGTAAACCGAATTATGAATTACATGTCAGTTGCACCAGGAGCTCGCTGGCTTTCTCTCTCTCTCTTCAGAAGAGCCTACACATGCTGCCTTCTCCCCTAGATAGGCTCCATATTCCCAGATCCAAGTCCTAGCTCAGGAAAAGGAGAAACTTATCAGTGGACAACCTCAACAGAGCAGGAAAACTGTGCGCAAGAGAAAATCACCATTTGTACAATCTCATTAGCATTGCAGACATACACACACATACATCAAACCTGCAGGTTGTCAGTGTTAAGTTACTAAGCCTGAGACCTTAAGTAAATCAGGCCATGTCTCAGAAAAACAGGTTATGTTACTCATATTAAGTATCTGTGTGGATTAAGAGGCAATCTACTATTTTGCAAGTCCTTTCTTTTCTCAGGATACTGCTGAGTGGCTGGAAAGGCTATCTTCCACACTCTTCACTCAGACCTACCTGAGTATATTAGCCCTGTCCTGTAACCCCACAGAGGGGTCTGGCTGAGATGAGCCACCTACCTGCTGTCTATCAGAGCCAGGCTTACGAGGCCCTGGGGCAAGGGGCTTCAGTGACTGCCTTTGTAATGAGGCTGCCTTCCAGGGTTGCCCCTGGCAACCAAGCTGCTCCAGTGGAGTGCATGTCTTAGAAGAGACTTGGGAGCCGGGGGAGGTCACTGAACCATAGGATGCAGGCAGCATGTAAGTTAGTGTCCTCCTTTCCTCCTCCCAGCCCCAGACCCCACTCCTGTGATGAGTACAAGTGCTTTCCCCTCACCTGTCTTCCCCAGGTCAACAGGATCAGCCTAGATTCTCCATGAGGACAAGAAGGTTAGGGAGAACCTGTCTGGTTTGCCCTGCAGCTGAGATCTGGGTACCCAACACATCCTTGGCCAGTTTCCCCATACCACATGTCCTCAAATGACTAATACTTTTTCACCCTTTAAGCATCAACATCGCTTTCTCCAGGAAGCCCTGACTTGCTTCCTGTGCCTCAGGCAGGGATAGGTGCCCTTGCCCATGAAACCCTGAGCATCACTCCATCATATTACACACTACCCTGACTGTTTTTATCTGTTTGTATTACCTCCTTGAGGTTAAGGACTGTGTCTTCTCTAGCACAGGATCTGGCAAACAGAAGGCACAAAATAAACTCTTGTTAAATGGATAAGTGAATAAATGAGAACACAAGATTCTGACAGGAGAAAACAGGGAAGTGGGAGGCAGCTGTTTAAGCACTGGCTGGAGGAAGTAGCATGCATAGCACACAAAGGGCCACGGAATGATTCAGCTTTATCTAGAATGTAAGGTATGAGGAGGGAGCAGGGAAGGTAGGCCAGGGCCATTCAGGACAGTCTTGAAAGCTGAGTTAATACATTTGGGACAGGAGAGTGGCAAGCTCGCAGCAGCATTTTAGGAAGACAGCTCTGGCCAGGTGTGCAGGATGGACTGGAGGGGAGAGCCAGCTGGCAGGGAGACTAGTCAGGAGGCTGTTTTGACAGTCCAAGCTTGACATGTAAAGGGTCTAGACAAGAGCAGTGACAAGGGGAAATGAAAGCAAGAAATAAACCACCCAACTCTGTTGGATGGTTTCTTCATGCAGCCTAGGAAATGTCAGCCTCTGCCTGACCCTGGTTAATTAGCATCCTGTGGTTGTCATCTGAGCTGACTGGCCACCGGAGCACTCTGCTCTCTGGAGAAACTGTAGCTGCCATCCTCCGTGAAGCTGTTACTTCGAGGGGGCTAAGTGCTGGTGGGGGGTGGAAGGTAAGTCTAGGAGAGTATTTCCCAAACTAGTAGTCCTGGAACAGTGGTCCACTGTATATTAGTAGTCATCTTGCAAAGAAAAATAAATGAGTTATCTGCTTGGATAACTGTGGGAAACTCCAGACTCAACAAAGGGCAAAGCCACTTCTTTACCCTAATATCTCAAGGGGGCCATATTACACACACACATACCCCCAGTGTTTATCAAACTTAAATGGCATTGGAGCCTTTTTCACGTCATACCCATTCGCAGCTCCTAAAGGAACAGTCACCAAACAGCTGAAAGACTCCGGAATCAAAATTGTTTGCCATGCCTCCTGCAGGATGCGTCTGGACTACACATGTAGAGCACACTGCCTGCATGCCCACCGCCCTTGCGTAGAGAGATGTAACTTCACCCACAGCCTAACCTCATAAGCAGTATAGAAGCTGCTTACAAGCTCTGGCCCTGAAGTCAGTCTGCCTGGATTCAGATCCTAGCTCTACCACTTAACAGTTACCTAGCCTCTCAGTTTCCTTATCTACTCAATGAGGAAAATATTAGAACTGACTTCAGTGGGGTTGTTTGGAGGATTATATTAGTGAGATAAGCCCTGAAAAGCACTTTACACTGTGCCCAGTACATAGTAATCCCTCAATAAATATGAGCTACTCTTTTTCTTATGCAGCCAAGTATTCTATGATGAGAGCCCAAGCCCTCCAACCATAGCTCTGAACTGAGGCAACCTGACGAGGCCTGGTATGAAAAGGCAAGGAAGGGGTCAGATTCTCTTTGGGGAATTAGGACTGGGACACAGGGCTAAATGATTAATGCTAGAGTGAAAGCTGAAAAGATCAAAGAGGGGCCAGGGGGAGGCATAAGAATCACAGCAAAAGCATTTTTGTACAGTCTGCCCCTCATTCTCCGTGCCAAAATTCCCATTTTCTGGTGTCCCCATTTGCCTTTCCTTTATCAGAGAGCTGTCAGGCCCCCAGGTATTTGAAGCCAGTGGTTTCCTGGCTGCAGTACCACTGCTAAAATCTGTTTCTACTTTCAGAACACCTCCAAAATGTGTGGGAGGCTTTCCTTACACCAACACCAATTCTCCAACTCTCTGGACACTGGCAGCATGTCCTACAATTCAATTCAATTCTGACACTAACTACTGGAAATTAGCATCGGGTCTCACAGGTTAAGGGCTCAGTCCCACAAGGCTGCTTTCCATTTCGGATGCCAGTTGCAAGCCTTTGGCCTCCTCTACTTCCGACCAGCTAGCTATAAATTTGGGGTTCCCATGACTCTTCTCAGGTGCAATAATTTGCTAGAACAGCTCATAGAACTACGGAAAGGCCCTTACTTGCAGTTACTGGTTTATTATAAAGGACATTATAAAGGATACATATAAACAGCCAGATAAAGAGGTATGTAGGATGAGGGCCTGAAGGGTCCCAACTGCAGGAGATTCTGTCCCCATGGACGTGGGGGCACCACCCTCCTGGCACGTGAATGCATTCACAAAACTGAAAGCTCTTGGAACTTTGTCATTTAGGGGCTTTTATGGAGGTTTTATCACATAGCCATGATAGATTATTTACTCAATCTCCAGCCCCTCTTCTCTCCTCAGTGGGTAGGGGGAGTGGGATGAAAGTTCCAGGCTTCTAATCAAGATTAGTCTTTCTGGTGACCAGCCCCTATCCTGAAGCTATCCAGGGTCCCACCAAGAGTCACTTCATTAGAACAAAAAAGGATCCTATTACCCTGGAAATTCCAAGGGATTTAGGAGCTCTGTGTCAGAAACAAAAGATGCTGCTATCACCCCCATTACTCAGGAAATTACAAGGGTTTGGGGAGCTCTTTGTCAGAAACTGGAGACAATGATCAAATATGTATTTCTTGTTATGCCACAGGGATCAACTCAGTAAGTATTTATAGACTCTTACTGTATGAGTAAGAAGCTCATGTCAAATCCTCTATGACTACAGGGAACACCACTTCACCGCACCTTTTACCCTCCCTTTATATCTCCTTGCCCTCACCACACACACACCTTTCCAGACACTTACCTTGAACCCAATAGCTTTCACACATTCCAAGGAGAGGCCTTTGGATTTGGAAAACAGAATGATGGAATGGGGGAATAATTCCTTTCCACCTGTACAGCATTTTACAAAGTGCTTTTTTTTAAATAAACAAATTTATTTATTTATTTTTGGCTGCGTTGGGTCTTCGTTGCTGCGCGTGGGATTTCTCTAGTTGCGGCGAGCGGGAGCTACTTTTCGTTGCAGTGCACGGGCTTCTCATTGCAGTGGCTTCTCTTGTTGAGGGGCACGGGCTCTAGGCACACGGGCTTCAGTAGATGTGGCATGCAGGCTCAGTAGTTGTGGCTCTCGGGCTCTAGAGCGCAGGCTCAGTAGTTGGGGCACACGGGCTTAGTTGCTCCACAGCATGTGGGATCTTCCCAGACCAGGGCTTGAACCCGTGTCCCCTGCATTAGCAGGTGGATTCTTAACCACTGAGCCACCAGGGAAGCCCACAAAGTGCTTTTTGTATATTATCTGATTTTGATAATAGCTCTCTGAGGAAGGTATTATTATCCTCATTTTACAGATGAAAAACTAAAGTCTGAAGAACTCAAGTAATAGCTCAAGGTCATACAGCTACATAGGGTAGAATGAGGACCAGAACCTGGCAATTTTGACCTCTAAGCCAGGGACCTATTCACTATACCCTCCAATCTGACCTCCACCTCGACCCAGGACTTAGGGGTCAGGCCCATACACTCGAGAATCACAGTCTTGATCTGACTGAGAACTTGTCTCTGAGTTCTGTGGATTTGTGGGTAGGCAGCACCCCAAATACCTAGCTTGCCTCTGGAAGTGACTTTTGAGAGGAAGTGAGCTGGCAAGGGCATTCAGGGATGCCAGGAGCAAAGTCTTGGATCAGAGCTGCTCTTCCCACTCTTGTCATATGCTCTCCTCTGGGGAGATCCCCAGCAGCTGTGATATAGTTGGCTTCAATATTCTGCCCTGATGTGGTCTGACAGCAGCTAAAAGGCTAGAGTGGGAAGATACTAAGACTGAAAATCCCTCAGTGGAAATGTGGTTTCTTGTTACTATCCTTCATGGTCCCATGGTATGCTGGGGACTCAGCAAGTCTCGGGCACCACGATTATCTCATAGGTTTTGAGTCTCATTCATTAGCCATGGTATGAGGCATCTTATCCTTCTCTAGCCTCCAGAGACGGCCTGAACTTAAGCACGCTCAGGCAGATGATGGGTATCTGTTGCCTTGGTTTTCCTCTTTAGACCTGTCCCTCCTCTCCTCCTGCAATGGGAACCAGTTTCTTCTCACTGATGAACCAGCTTCTGAATCCTGGGACTCACTTCACCTCTTCTTTCCCCTCTTCTCATCACAGAATCAGAGGGTACCCCCAAATCCCCCATGTTTTATCTTCCAAATTCTAGGACCTACAATTTCTTCATTACAAGGGGGAAAAGATGTATTCCTTCTCATTCCCCTTATCCTGTGGGGATGAGAAGGCAGGTTGTTTCAGCCCTCATTCTACCCTATCCAAATTGCTACCCTTCCCAGCTCCACCTCAGCTGTCAAAGCCTGAGACAGCACACAGACTAAGGGAACCACACAAAGTACCCCCCCGGGGACATGGAGGAAAGCTCCAAGTGTTTTTAGTTTCTCCCAACACACACACACACACACACACACACACACATACACACACACTCACCTCTCTCTCTCTCTCATTTCCCCCCAACCTTTCCCTTTTTCCCTATCTCTCTCTCCCTCCCCCACTCTCCCTTTTTCTCCCTCACTCTCCTTCCTTCTATCCAAGAAGATGTTAATGGAGTTGTCCATTAAATGCAGCAGCTGCCAGAGTGCTAGGCTGACTGGGCAGAGGGCCTGAGCCCATTTATTCCAAACTACAACCCCCATCACATATCTCAGGTTTTTATCTTTTCATTTCCACATTGTGCCTCAGCCAGCTCGCTGAGTGCCAACTCCCTGTCTGAGAGCCCACATGCTTCCCTAGAGCACACACTGATGCCTGCCTGTCCACCAGCCACAGAAGCAGTGCATGGAGACGTGGGAGGGAGGATAGAAGAAAGGATAAATCAGCACACATCTCCCAAAGCCCAACCATGTCCAAGGAAATGTTGCTTAGAAAGTCTCAATTGTGGGGAACTTCCCTGGCGGTCCAGTGTTAAGACTTTGCCTTCCAACGCAGGGGGTGCGGGTTCGATCCCTGGTGGGGGAGCTAAGATAACACATGCCTCGTGGCAAAAAAAACAAAACATAAAACAGAAGTAATACTGTAACAAATTCAATAAAGACTTTAAAAATGGTCCACATAAGGGGACTTCCCTGGTGGCACAGAGGTTAAGGGTCCACCTGCCAATGCAGGGGACACAGGTTCAATCCCTGGTCTGGGAAGATCCCACATGCCACTGATCAACTAAGCCCATGCACCACAACTACTGAGCCTGCTCTCTAGAGCCCACGTGCCACAACTACTGAGCCTGCATGCCACAACTACTGAAACCCACGCGCCTAGAGCCCATGCTCCACAACAAGAGAAGCCACCGCAATAAGAAGCCCGCACACCGCAACAAAGAGTAGCCCCTGCGCTCCGCAACTAGAGAAAGCCCATGAGCAGCAATGAAGACCCAACACAGCCAAAAATAAATAAATAAATTTATTTGTAAAAAAATAGTCCACATAAAAGAATCTTAAAAAAGAAAGCCTCAATTGTGGAATCTTTCTCTGGCATTTATCTATAATTGTGACAATTTATTACAATGTCACAAAGTCTAAAAACCACTCTCAAGAAGACCATAGCCTGTTTCTGAAGAAACAGGAGACCAGTATCCACCTGTCATTGTTATCTGGTGCCTACCCTGACCTCCACTATGAGTTACTAGAAAGTCATATACTTTACCAGCTATTTAGAATAAAGACAACAAAACAATAATTTTTTTTTTTTTTTTGGCAAAGCCATGCGACTTATGGGATTAGTTCCCTGACCAGGGATTGAACCCGTGCCTCCTGCAATGGAAACATGGAGTCCTAACCACTGGACTGCCAGGGAATTCCCAAAACAATAACTTTATAGTATAGGAAAATCCTAGAGTATCAGCTGTGTACAGTCTGGCAAATTGTGGGAACACAGCTTGATCAAAGAATGGAACTCTGGCTTAGCATGGGACTCTGCCTTCAGTTCTTGGTTCTTCCTGCTTCTCCTAGCTTTATCTTCTAGACAGACTCTTTTTTTGTTGTTTTAATTAATTAATTAATTAATTTACTTATGGCTGTGTTGGGTCTTTGTTGCTGTGCATGGGCTTTCTCTAGTTGTGGTGAGCAGTGGCTACTCTTTGTTGCGGTGAGCAGGCTTCTCATTGCGGTGGCTTCTCTTGTTGTGGAGCATGGGCTCCAGGCGTGTGGGCTTCAGTTGTTGCAGCATGTGGGCTCAGCAGTTGTGGCTCATGGGCTCTAGGTTGCAGGCTCAGTAGTTGTGGCGCACGGGCTTAGTTGCTCCGCGGCATATGGGATCTTCCCGGACCAAGGCTCAAACCCATGTCCCCTACATTGGCAGGTGGATTCTTAACCACTGTACCACCAGGGAAGTCCCCCAGCTTTATCTTTGACCTGTGATTCTCAGAGAAGCCATTCCACAAATATTAACTGAGTGCTACTATCTGCCAGCCTGCTCCTGCTGGTATAGCCCTTGAGTTCATGGCACGACTGACTCCTCCTTGTGGTTCTCTGACACCCCTATCCAGCTGGTTCCCTGGACACTATGACCAGAAGCTCCTCAAACCAGCTGGACTGATTTGATCCTTTCTTGAGCTGAGTGTGCTTTCTTCACACCTGAGTCTAGAAAGCACTATTCACAACTGACTACTTCACCCATAATTTGTCTTTCATAAGCAATTTCATTTGAACAAGCTAGATGTACTCCATAGTCAAAGAGAAGAATAGACAATGCATGCTGTAAAGGACACATGTTCCTCCCCAAGCATCAGTTCCTTAAGGAAGTCTCTCCATCCCCTAGCTTTTCTAAGACTGGAGGGGTAAGATCCTCCCCCCAACCTCAGGGGTAAGAACAGGATCCAGGACTAGCCCATCAGATTATTCCACACCTCTGCACACAGCAACTAGTTCAGAGAAGGTCATATGACTTAAGACCACACCAATTACAGTCTTCTCTGCACTTTTGTAGGAGTTCTGGGAAAGGTACATACTCTTTCCCTCTGGAATGGTGAGTTCTAAGGGTAGCACTGGTTTGGAGCTGCTGGTGGCCATCTGGCTGCCATGTGTGGAGAGCCTATCTAAGAATGAAACAATATAGCAGCAAACAAAACCAAGTGATGGTAATAATCTACACCTTCATGCAGCATCTGAACTCATGGATTTAGTCTTCCTGAAGCAAGTCTACTCTTCGTTGGAGATGTTTGAGAAGAAAGCAGATACCTGCCTTTCAGTTGTCTGATATAAGGTCCTCATGCTACCTCTATTTTATTCCCTCCCACAAAATATGTTGGGAGAAAAGTTATGGAAATGAGTAGGAGTTGCCCAAAATTCCCCCTTTCATCTCTAAATCTAAACACAAGATCTCTTGAGAAGAAGAATCAGGAGCCACTCTCATTCTCCTGTGAGGCAACTAAGTACTTATTAAAGAGGTTAGGGATATTTGAGGCATGTCCCTAAATCTTTGAGAGCATCTGGACAAGCATTTACTGTGCTCTCTCACACATATTTCCTAGCGCCACTATCAAAATAGATGGGCCAAGGTGGGTCAGTGGAATGCCATGACCCAGAGGCATGTCAGGAGAGAGTTCTCTGCCCCTTCACCTACTCCATCCCTTCCTATCCCCACTGTTAGAGATAAGGAAGTTAAGCTCTAAGAGGTAACTAGAAGCAGGAAGAAATTATCTGGTGGAGGCTTTCTTGGGATAATGTTAGAATCCACCCTCATTCTCCTAAGATGGAGCCAGTCCCAAATTTCAGAGGCTCTGATGATGAAGCCTGCACTCAGAGAGGAAAGCAGGAGGCAGAAAAGGAAGAGAGAGGGAAAACAAAGGGAACTATTACAAAAAAAGAATGAAAAAGAATCTCCTAAGAACAAAAAAGCATCATGAAAAAGCCAATAGACTGAGCAAAACATAGCAGAGAGGGGACAGTTCCCGAGTATCTAAATCACTCCATCAAAGCAGAGAGTTCCCTGGGCAGGTGCTGGGCTTCTCCTTTCAGAGAACTCTGGACCCTGCTGAGGAAAGTGTAGAGCCTGGCTGGCTCTCAATCAATGCATAGACCTGCCCAGTTGACTCTGCTGTCTAGTCATGGCTCAGGGATTCTTGAAGTCAAGATGCTTCCATAATTGGTTAAGCCCATGTGGAATCTCAGTCTGTGGCTCTGTGCTAACAAGGCTATTTAAACCCTTGCTGGCAAGAAAAGCACAGCTGTCCACCAGATGCCTGCTGAAGAAGCCATCTATTGCTAGAAGAACACATCCTCATCTTCTTTCTCTGTGGACCTTTATTCCTCCACACTTTTTGGACACAGAAATAAGGGCTGTTTTTCCCAATATTCATTATCATTGGGCATTAATCACCATCACTATACTCACAAAGCATTATAGAGTCATTTAGGTTGCTCAGTACTCTACCACTTGGGAGAAGTGCTGCCTTAAGTTGGGTTCCCCAGAAGCATAGCCTGAGACAGGATTCAGGTCATGTGATTTGTTGAGGTCTGCCCTCAGGAGAAAGAGAATGAAGGAAGCAGGAAATGGTAAGAAAGGTGGATGTGGTCACAGCTTTGTATTTGGCCTCAGCCTGATCCTACGGGACAATTCAGGAGCATGAATGGCACCAAAAAATTGATCCTTCTTTGGGGTAAAGAAATGATCCTTCCTCAAGGCCTTTGTACCTCCTTGTCTGAAAGCTATAGGGGCTACAGAAGGTGTCTCCCATCCACCATGAGCAATTTTCTGGAGAAGGGGGCATCTGTGAGCCACTGGAACTCAATACAGCAGCTAGGAAAATGGATACACTGATGTGGTAAGGGAATTTTGGCAGGGTACCAACAGCATCTATTAGAGCTACTGTATTAGTCAGCTCTGGCTGCCTTAAGAAAATACCATAGAGTAAGTGGCTTAAATTTATTTCCCACAGTCTGGAGGCTGGAAGTCTGAGGCCAGGGCACCAGTGTGGTTGGGTTCTTACATGGGCTTTCTTCCTGTGGCCGCTTTCTTCCTGTGGCCGCTTTCTTGCTGTGTGCCCACATGGGGTGGGGGAATGGGAGAGTGGGGTAGGGTAGGTAGCAAGTCCTCTGATGTCTCCTCTTATAAGAATACTAATTCCATCGTGAGAGTCCCACCCTTATAACTTCATCTAAACCTAAGTACCTCCCGAAGACCCTTCTCCAAATACCATCACATTGGGGGTTAGGGCTTTTAACATATGCATTTTAGGGGGACAAAATTCAATCCATAGCAGCTATCATTTCATAAACAGTTTCCCTGTTTACGAGACAACTGTTAGCCAGATTTGTTCAATGAGAACTACTTCCCTTGCACCTAAATTCTTCTGGAATCCCATTTGTTGTCTGATGCAGAAAAGACCAGTTAGACCCCAACTAGCTGAGCTGGGCCTGGGATGTCCCAACAGTTTCTCTCTTCTCCATCTCAGCAGGCACCTCTTCTCGCTCTGGGAAAGTCAGGCTGTGATTATTTGCAAGCCTCAGCCCTTGGTAAGTATTCTGTAGGTGACAGCAGAGGCGTCTGGGTGCAGTCCTATCCAGCTCAAGCTTTGAAGCTCCAAAGCAGAGCCATTAACATTCTCTTCAGCCTCAGACAGTTCTCTTCAGCCCTTGTTAGTCTCATTTTCTTCCCTCTCAACTTTTTCATCAAGAGCAGCAGCTTCCTTTTTGCTAGAACTATTTCTTCTCTTCAAAGAGCTCTGGGCTCCAGGGAGGCCTGTGGCCAAGAGACTTGCCAGACACCTCTCGATTTTCAATGAAGAGCACACTGTGCCACCTGCTCTGTAGCTAATAATGCAAGCACCTCAACTCCCCTCAGTTCAGGATTGAGGAAAGGACCAGTCAGGAGGACACCTTCCCTCTGGCTTCCTGGGCTGTCTGCAGTGGTTAGGCCGTGGGTTATGGAGGCTATCCTGAGTCCCCCAATCCACCCCTACTTCTGGATTTGGGTTATTTAGATAGGGGAAGTCAGGGAGGAGAGACACAGGCCCTGCCCTCAGAAAGTAGAAATCTATCCACTGCCCGCCCATCTTCCATTCTGAAGCCTTTTTCCATTCACAGGGGAGGAGGTAGGAGGACTCTCCCTTTCACAGACGGGGTCCTGTAGGCCTGAAAGGGGCAGAAGAAAGTTCTCAATGAGAGTGCCATTAATGCCTCCATAATTTATTAAGAGCTGTCAAATACTTAGCTGTGTGGTAGATTCTTAGAAAATAGGAAGAAGCAATCTCAGGGAAGCTTTTAAATTCTACTACTGGCCCCAAAGTAAATTTCTTAGGCAATCTACAGATTTTAGTAAGAGGGACTCCAGTGCCTGCAATTCAGACAGAGAAGGAGTCAGGCAGAGGGTAATTCAGCTTCATTGTCCAAACTTTCCTCTTAAGCCTGCCCTTTTCCATCAAGAGCCACTGGTTGTATTCCTGTGTCCTCACCAAGGTTTTTGAGGGGTGAGGGGATTGTGTCATATTCTCCCACTGCCCAGGACTTGATTCTGTCAACTCTGTAGCTTTCCTTCTCTTATGCCCTATAGCTATCTCAGGCATACAAGCACTCACTCCTTACAATTGCTTCTGCAGTGATTCCAGAGAGGCACATGAAAACAACTTTCCCAGGATCACATTTTACCAAACTCCTCTGCAGACTGAACAACACCTATGACAATGGGGTACAATCATTTGTATTCATTTCCCTGTCCCTTCTGCCCGCAGAGCTGGGCCTAGCATCACCCAGCACACCTGCCCAGGTGGGCCCAGAGGTACACAGAGAAGGACTGCTACTCCATCTGCTGGTTTGACAGCAGCCCTGGGTTGCAGCCTTTCAACTCCTTGTAAGGCAGGCTCTGGTGCTGAACCAGGAGACCAAAATATCTTTTTGTCATGATAGAGAAAAGATATTCAGACATTTTGTCAAAAGTGATGACATTTACCCCTCCCACCTTAAACCTACAGACAGACACAGATAGAGCTGGAAAACACAGAACCAAGGATTATTGATCTAACAGGACCTGTCTCTGCTCTGGGCAACCATTGTTTTGGGGCTATAATAGGGACCTGAATATAACAAGAAGACAGCTCCAAACCAAAGTGGAGGTAGGAAGGGTTAGGATGGGGTTTAGAAAAACACTGATGATATTGGGCCTTTTCTTTTCTTCTTTCCATCAAGCCCTTCATCTCTACTTGCCTTTTTTGTAAAAAATTCTTCATTGGCAGATTATTTCCCCAGGGCCTGTCCATCCAGAGTCATCTTTATGCTCACAATTTCTTATTTACCTACCCTTAGCGAGGCAAGGAAAGGATGGGGGTCCATTTTATAGATGAGGATAATTAAGTTTCCTCAACAGAAGAGAGGAGAAAATGATATTATCTGCCCTTACACAGAAATGAATTACTTAGTTCCTGAAATCCCTGTTCAATGACAGTAAGTACACAGTGCTATTTGGAAGTTTCAACAGAGGCTCCACTATGTCATATCCATGTGATACAAAAGTGAGGTGTTGGGCTTCCCTGGTGGCGCAGTGGTTAAGAGTCCGCCTGTTGATGCAGGGGACACAGGTTCGTGCCCCGGTCCGGGAAGATCCCACATGCCGCGGAACAGCTGGGCCCGTGAGCCATGGTCGCTGAGCCTGCGTGTCTGGAGCCTGTGCTCCGCAACGGGAGAGGTCACAACAGTGAGAGGCCCACATACCACAAAAAAAGAAAAAAAAAAGTGAGGTGTCAGCAAAGATGCAAGTTTTCATAGAAAAGCGTTGAAAAACAGTGATGAAACGCTAAAATCTTCACCCATATTAAGAAGCTGTTGGATATTAAGAGAAATTTTTTGGAAAAAAATTTATTTGGTGAGAAGCATTGGTATGCTGTGGGTTCCCCCTCCAAAGAAAGAATGGTGCCTACATTTCACCACAAGCCTACTGAGAAGAGCTTCAAGGGGAACCCTCAGAGAGCTTGATATGTGTCTCGTGCAGTTAGAGGGGCAGAATAGACTAATTTCTGATTCCAGCTCAAGAAATGTAGGGGCCATTGTATGGGCTAGCAGCTGCTTAACAATGTTGGGATTGCCCATAGTCTCAGAGCTTGTGTGAGCAAAAAAAATGGTTTCTCACAGAGAAACTGGAAATGGACTGTTGATTTATTAGGGGCTATAGAGGAAGAAAGCAACTGACAGAGGAAAGTGTACTTGCCCAGGTCAAGTGTGTGTGTGCGTATATGGAGGGGAGTACAGATCTCTGAAGAACCCACAAAAGTGCCCCAGGAGAAAGCTAAATTTAAACATTGGCCATTCCTGGAGAACACAAAGCCAGCTTCAACAACATGAGACAAGTACAATATTTCCTGCTCTCTCATACTTCCTTGCTCTAATCCTGGAAGGATCAGAAACTTCAGAAAAGAAAGAAGGACCACACCCCGCTTTTCACTTGTAGCAAACCCAAGATGAAGGAGGACAAATAGCTTAAAGCTGAAAAACTTTGGAAACAGTGACAATACCTGGGCTCAACATATTAAGTACCTAACTGAGATCATGTTTTATTACATAAAGCGACTGGAGGGCTTCCTAATGCCTGCAAGAAAAGCATTTGTCCAGGAATGGAGTTAGGACCATCACTACTGAGCAAGTTTAAAGGAACAGTGGGAGCCAAAAACAAAGTTCTTTTTTTTATGATTACACCCCATGAGTCCTGCTTATCATTGTTCTAGTTACAACTGTAAAAGTTAATCCTCAACCTTTATTTTAAAAAGTAATAAAAATACCACCAAAGGGGTCATAACAAGAGGAGCTGTTGTCAGAGCTAATGGTTCTCCTTGGCTTAATAGCACTCTAATGTCCTTGTGCAAAATGAGGCCTATGGATTTAAGCTCTGCCACTTCTCCCTGTTTTTCTTAATTTCCCAAAGCATCCTCTATTCTTTCCTCCTGTTACCCTGCAGTACTACTAGTTTTGAGAGAAGCTACTTTTAACAGTGTCCTAAAACCTCCTGTGCTGTTACATTCCTGCCCCATATCCTGCCCCTTGCACCTTGGGCATTCCCAGGGGTAACACGGGGAGTCATAAGTCACCACGACTTATGTAGTCAAAGTCCCTTCCATGGTAACACTTACTGCCACATACACCCACGTACAAAGCACTATAGAAGGAAAATTATATACATGGATTCTCTGCCCTCCAGGAAAGTACAACTTAAGACAGCTAACATTAAACAGATAAGCATAAATAGCAGAAAAGCAGCAGTAAACCAATACATCAATGAACAGCAGGGGAAATGCATGATTGAAGTGGGAAGCAGAGTTGGCCAGTTGATGAACGTTTACTGAATGGCTACTAGGTGTCAGGCATTGGGCTAGGTTCTGGCAATAAAACTGTGAACAGAACAGACACAGTCCCCATGCACATGGAGCTTTCAAAATACTGGAGAAGATAAACACCAAACAAATTTTTACTAAAAGGTGGTTTAATGAATATAAGTGCACAAAACGCTGTTGAAGATAATATGCAGGACCGGTCTGGGCATTAGGAATCTAATCTAGTTTGGGGGTTAAAGAAGCTTGCCTACACAAGTGACATTAAAATATGGGGGGACCCAGGACTTCCCTGGTGGCGCAGTGGTTAAGAATCCACCTGCCAATGCAGGGGACATGGGTTTGAGCCCTGGTCCAGGAAGATCCCACATGCCACGGAACAACTAAGCCCACGAGCCACAACTACTAAGCCCACGTGCCACAACTACTGAAGCCCGCGCGCCTAGAGCCTGTGCTCCGCAACAAGAGAAGCCACCACAATGAGAGGCTCACGCACCACAACGAAGTGTAGCCCCTGCGTGCCACAACTGGAGAAAGCCCATGCGCAGCAACAAAGACCCAACTCAGCCAAAAATAAATAAATTTTAAAAAAAGAAATGGGGGGACCTGAAGGCTAAGTAGGGTTAGACAAATGGCTGGTGGTGAGAATAGGGACCTAGGAAGCAGAAAGGACATGTGGGAAGGCAGAAACAACACAATGAAGGAACTGAGAGAAGGCCTGAGTGGCTAGAATGAATCAATCAAGTGGAAAAGGGGTCGAGGTGAGGAGGTTGAAGGGATCAGCAGAAAGCTGGAGATTTTAAGTGTTGATTAAAAGCAATGCAAGTGAAAATTATAGGATCAAAGATTTGAAGTACTGGAAGGAATTTTAAGGTTATCCAGTCAAACCACTGGGATGATGCTGGAATCCCCTCTGCCTGTTCCCTATCACTAGATCAACATGCATGAAGGCCAGAAAGGACTTGGCATGGGCGGGGGGGGTGTCCACAGGAAGCTGGTATAAGCAGCAAGTGAAGTACTCTTGAAGCCCCAAGGGCTGAGGCAGGAAACTCTCCATTTCCCCAGAGTTTGAGCTGGAGCTGCCTCTCTGGTCAACCTGCCTATTTGTGTGAAGACACCCTCACAGGATTGGCCAAGGAGAAGCGAATGGCAATCATTTGTGTTTATTAACCATAGCTTGGTGAGAGAAGAATTACTTTGAGCAGGTGTCAGGGAAGCTGGTTTGTTCAAGAGTGATTGGCTAGTTTGCATTCATGACAGAGAAACCTATTGTGAAGGGCAGCCTGTGGAAAAGCCAAAGGATGGCAAAGCCAGAGTGCCCACCACCCAGAGGAGCTCTGGACCACTTACTCTGATAGTGGAATTTGTTTGTCATTGTTAGGGCAAATGCTGCTTCTGGTGCTGGAGGCAAGCAAGGAGGCTATTCCTTGATGGTAGACACCAATGAAACACTCATTATTTTTATGGCAGTAATGAAACCTGGCCCCTTTTGCCCTTCATTTTCCTGCTTCTCACTATATGGCAGGGCTGGGTGTGCTTAGGTAGGATCCTGTGTCCATGTCACGATATTCATTAATCAGCATTTAGTGAACACCCCATACTATGAAGAGCCCGGTGGTGGCTCAGGATACAAGAAAGTAGAGGTCTCGGTACTTGAGAGGCTCATAAATCTAGATGAGAAAGGCAGAAACAGGCACCAGATGATAAATCATAGCCTCAGGTACCAAATGGATGTACAGAAGAGAACTAGGTTTATGGAGGACTAGATCACTGTGAAATGCGCTAACCACCAAGCTTTCTGAGCTGGCACTTGTTCTGGGTGTCACATCAGTCGGGTGTGGTGAGGAGGTGGGACAGTGTGGGGTTAGAGGAACAGGGCTAAGCCAGGGGCCTCTGACAAAGGAGCAATGGGAAGTCGCATTTCAAAGGTGAAGAAAATCATGAAAAGCCCTAATGGTAGACTAAGGAGCTTGGAGCTTTGATTTTTATTCTAGAGACAATGAGAAGCCCCTGAGGGTTTCTGGGCAAGAGCTTTAGAACAACTATTCTGATTGGAACGTACAAAATAATTTGAATGGAGAAGAGAGGGGAAAAAATGGAAAGGAAGCCAGTTAGGAGATCAGCATATGACACGATTTAAAATTTTTCTTTTCTTTTTTTACTGAAAGAACTGGATGACAGATATTTCCCTTAACCTCCCATGGAAATTTAAGATAAAGGAAATAAAATTTTGGTTGTAGTGATAGGGGTTTGTGATTTAAAAGACCATTAAGATTACTATAAAAGAGCAAGATAAACCAGCCTCAGAGCAGCATAATGCAGGGAAGTGCTCCAGGCAGACTAGAAAGAGATTCCCCTGGGTTGTAGATGAAGATGGGTTTGTACAACAGGGGGACCCAGACCTTGCTCCTTGGCAGCACCTGAGGAGGGAACACAACCCTAGAGAAGACTGGCCCCATGATACAACTAGGAGACAGGACTCTAAGCTGCAGGATTCATAGCCTCACAAAAGGTTTCTGTGAGTCAAGGAGGAAGATCAGACACTCAGGCCCTGGACCTGAAGGGATGGTGCAAATAATGGCACAGCAGGTGTCTCAGCAATAACCAGCATCTCAAAGCCGCTTCCAATCTCATGGCAAAATATAAGATACTGGAAGCAAAATTCAGATCTGAAGATGAAATATAAATGAGGTTAAATTTCCCACCAGTCAGATGGGATAGGAGCATACAACTGGAGTTTACCTTTATTTAAGCTTATAAATAAATGTGATACTTCCCTTACACCTGAATTTATAAACTGAGAGTCATACCTGATATAACTTCTACAGTTCAAGTGTGGAAAGATGTCACCTAGATTAGAATGACTGCAGCGAGAAGACAAAGGCATACAAGTCCTAGAGATATTATGCAGGAAGAAAGAACAGGACTTACTCTGCCCAGAATCTACAGAAAATCCCAGGACACAGTGAGAACGCAGGAAATTTCTCCTTGCCTCTGTCGCTCTCTACCCTTAGGCATCTTTATAGGGGACTCAAGTAAACGCTTTGTGAGTTAGTCTTAGCATTCACAAATTACGATGAAATGTAACTTAAAAAAGCTTTGTTCTCTCTCAAGGCTTTATGTTAGTGCTCAGGTGGAGAGGGTAATTTTTTTAAAAAAAGGATGAGATTTTTCATTGAGTTTCCACTTGGTGTCAGATATGGTGGGTACTAGCAATACCTACATTAATAAAACTCTGTTCTTGTCCTTAAGATGCTCACAGTCTAGTGGGAGGGACGAATATGCTGATTAACTCCCATGTGTGTGTCATAACAAGACTGTGAATAAATATTCTAGAAGCACAGAGGATCAAGTGACAAGCTCCGTCTCAGGAAGCCAGAGAAGGCTTTAGAGAGAAGGTGAGATTTAAGAGGGTTTTACTGGATAAGTAGGAGCTCGACATTTAGACAAGAAATAGAAGAGCTTGTCAAATAGTGGGAAAGGTATATACAAGGCATGGAGGCATAAAGAAACAGTGAGTTTGCAGTGGGGGAGTGGGAGATTACACTCAGTGAAAAAGATGTTCTGCCTGGAATTGGCCCCTACAATCTTTAACCAAGGCTACCCATATGATCAACACATTCACCTCAAAAGAACTTCTGAGATACACCAAAGAGAAGTCACATGTCACCTGGTGTATGGCCCTGTGCTGGAGACTACACAAAGGGATACAGACACTTAACTACCCACTGAGAACCTAATAGCCTCAGGCAAAACTTCATTTTTCTCTCTGTTTTTCTCTTTGAAGTCTTCTCACTGAAAATACTAGGATGTTTTCCTTCCTCAATAATATCCAACCTCAATAATATCCAACCTCATAGTCTTCATCTATCAAATGAGGAAATTTCAGATAAAACACTTCAGTTTAAAACCCATCTTCCAGAAACCTGGATAAAGCCTGACGACTTAGAGGGGCACATCACACTGCTCAGCTTCAAGCTTTCTGTCCCAGGGGTCACTTCTATTTAGGCCCTACTCCTTCCCCCTCTTTAGCCCTGAAGACTCAGGCAGGGTGGAAGAGGGCTACGCCTGCCTACTATCCATTGTAACTTTGAAACAGGAGGGAAGGGGGCAGAGCACAACCTTTAAAAGAAAGACGTAGACATTGAGGATACGACAAACACTGGTTAGAACCGGTTAGGTCCAAGATGGTGAAGATTCGACTTCCAGTAGACCTTGAGCCTCATTATACACTCATTGTAATATATCAGCAAGCTAAATGACACACCCACAGGTGCCATGACAGTTCCGACACCAACCATAAAAGGCCAAAAAGTGTGCCGTGGCCCAATTCCTGGAAATCTCTGCCCCTTCTCCAAAATAGTTGGAATAATCCTCCCACCCATTAGCCTATGAAATTATCCAGCCCATAAAAACTAACCAACCCATATTTTCGTGCCTCTCATCTTCTCTCTGTCTGTGGACTGTGTTTCTCCCAGGGCTGCTCTTGCCTTTTGAGGTGGATCACATTCTGTCTATGAAATCTATAGCTCTCTAAATAAATCCATTTCTTACCTATCACTTTGCCTCTTGCTGAATTCCTTCTATGCTGAGACATAACGAACCTGAGCTTCATTAAGTCCTAAGACCAGCTGTGCAATCTTAATTAAAAGACAGTGAGTTCGAATCCCAGTCCGTGGGTTCAACTCCCAATCTGGGTTTTGGTTGGGTTCGAGTCCCATCTTAGTTGTGCGGTTTCAACTTCATGTAAAATAATGGCACAAGAAGAAAATACCCCCAAAAAATTTAATAGAGTTTTTCCCTAATAATGTGCCTCAAGATTTATTGAGACATCTGAATCTCATTTTCAGCACATTAATGGTCTCGATTGCAAATGTACAAGTTATATATTTTGTGATGTATTTCTAATAGAATTCAGGGATCAGGGAAGAAAAGATATTATTATTGATAGATTCTTTGAGGGTGAAGGGAGGGTCTTAGAAAACTGACTTCAACTTAAAAAAGAAAGATAATTTGGTTTTACTTTTCAAATAAAAAGTGTGTTTGATTTTGAAAAACAATCATCCCGACTCACATTTTTGTGTTTAACAACCACCTTGAAATTGGTCTGCTTCAGAGGACAGCATGATTCTGGGCTACCTTAGCATGAATGATTTATGACACTCATGAACTTGGCAACTACATCAGTTTTTCTAAAGCTGGCACCCAACACCACCTGCATGTTAAGTGAAGATTGATGATTTTTAAAGCTCACCCCATTATGCAGAGGTACATGAATTGTCTTATATGTGCAGTCTATAACTCCCAAGACAGATAAGGAGGCAGCTATGTCACAAAATTTATGGCTCTTTCCTGCTAAAGCTGAAGTTTTGGAGAAAAACTAAAGTAATAACTGGACCTTTGGAGAAAAATAGCTTTAGCTAATCATTACACCCCCAAATGATGAACCAGCTATAGCCTACCGCTATATCTTACAGGAACAAAGAGGCTAATGGTGAAAGTCGCTTTAATCACAGCAATGAACTATGTCTATGTTTTGAACACTGCAGTAATAGACAGAACCTAAGTGACTCTTTGGAAATATCAAGTACTCTGTCAGTTTAATTTATTCCCCAGTTTGGTGTCTGAGACCTCTTGCTGATCAAGTGGCCCAGTCAGACCCACAGACATGGACTTCAGAGAAGAGAATTCAATACCCTGGTGTGCCCAGTGGCAGAGAATTCAATACCTGTGTGCTCCCTCAAAGTGAAGAAAAGCAAATGCTGGTTTAGGTTCTGAAATGAAGCTTGTTTTCTGAGATTCTTTAGAAATGCAGCAAATCTCTCCACATACCCTGCAAAATAGTAGAAGCAAAGAGGATTAAGTGGAATAAACTTATGAATCTCAAGAAAGAATAAGATTATATAGACCACCATTAAAAATGACAAGTATATGAGACCAGGTTGACAAGTATATATTTTTAGAAAAGATAACTAAGCATAAAAAGCAGAACACAAAATGGCAAGCACACATGCCAACTGGAAGAACACAAAGTGACAGAAAAAATGGTGTTTCCAGCCTAGAGATTTTCAGTAATATAAAGCTAAGTGAAAAACAATGAAATTCTAAATAATTTATTTTCAAATATCCCTATAAATCAGGAAATAGACACATATGCACGGCTGCTAACGGCCCTGAATCCAAGAAGCACCCATCCCTCTCTCCTCTGCAGAGCTCAAAACAGTGGCACACTCTCCATGGCCTTTGAGAGTATAGAACACCAGCACTCAAATACCTAAGGTAACATAAGAAAGCTGAAGACGCAAAAAGTCTCCAAGTAAGGGTAGGAAAATTATTTGGAAAAAAAGATTGTGGGGAACCCACTTCCAACTTAAATGACTTATTAATAAGTCACTTGATTTTTGAAACGTGCCTGGGATTTGTCCAGTTCTGACTTTGGGCTCTGATAATGCCTTCGGGCTGCTTGTCTCAATGTGGTTGCTCTAACTCACGGAAATGATGCTCCACTCACAAAATAGTGCCCTAGGGAAAGAGAGCAATATCAAAGAACTACAAATTATGCATCAGGAAAAGTGAAGCCTCTTTGGCTACTGGGAGTATGTATATCTAAAAACAGGGAAGATGCACAGAGAAGACCTGTATTTGGGTTCAGGGACTCAGTTACTACTTCTCATTAAGTTACCTGTAGACACTTGATCACACAAACACAGGTGCTGTTCTCCAGGGCTTTGGTGCTGGTGTTGTATTGGCTGCCTTTAATCCTGAGAGCAGCCTCCCCAGCTTAGGCCAGGGAGCTGTGCTATAAATGGAATGATAGAGAAGTGGGCAAGCACCATACACACACACACACACACACACACACACACACACACACACACACACACACATCCTGGCACAACAGCCCAGAGTAAACCAGACTTCCTCTGGGAAGTCATGGAAAGCTGCAGAGGGCACACGCAGGGTAGCCTCATCCACAGCCTCTGTGGAGTCACGTTTGCACTTTGACAGGCTTAGAAACAGTTCATTAGTCTACGGTGAAAGACAGGTGTTCATGAGACCCACAGCAGCTATCATGCTCACAGATTCTCCCTTTCCCCTGAAGAAGGGGGTCACAGGGCTCCTTCTAGGTGAACCAGCTTTCTTCACATCATGCCACACACAGTCACCACTCCCACCCCCACCCCAACCTCTAGTTCAATAAAACAAAGAATTGGCACCTAAACCAAAGGCCTATGAGCTGACCCAGTGACCCTTGAAACAACGTGCTACTTTTCTGTGCCTTTACTCTGCCCAATAAAGTCACTCCATAACGATGGTGTACTTCAAGCCACACAGAAAGGTAGCAAGGGTAGTACAAGCAGCCCTGGGGATACATTAGAGTACAGGAAGAAAGTATTCAAATGTATTTATATTTATTTTTTCCATTTTTATATATGTTTAATAATAGTACTATATACATAGCTTCTAAGTACATAAATATACACATAATGGAGGTGTGTGCTCAATTTTTTTTTTTTTAATTTTTTGGCCACACCACACAGCATGCGGGATCTTAGTTCCTTTACCAGGGATTGAACCCGAGGCCCCTACAGTGGAAGTGTGCAGTCTTAACCACTGGACTGCCAGGGAAGTCTCTCAAATATTTTTCTAATAGGATGTGTAATGAAAAAATGTGGTGACCAGAAGACACCATGTTACTTGGGGTGTTTCTAAACAAGGTGTGGTCCTTAATCCCCACCCCTATCAGAATCTCCTGTGGAACCTATTAAACATGCAGATTACTTGACCCACCTCAGACCTACAGGACCTAAATCTCTCGGGCTGGTATGCTTAAAGAGCTTCCCAGTAATTCTGATGCCTACTGAAATGTAGGAACTACTGCAATAGAAGAATTAGAGAAGCAGACATAAAGAAGCTGAGCCATGGAAAGGGCAGAGTCAGTGCAGAGGGGAACATCAGAAGCCTGATAACAAGTCACTACAGCCAGGTCCTGCTGGGGCCTGACCAAGGAGGAGGAGCCACCCAACTTGTTCTGCCAGAACTCTGGTTCTATGGGTATTGAGACGATGCCTGTACTTCTTCCAACTAGCCTTCAATTAAATCCTCATCACCTAAGGAAGCCTGGGTACCTCCTCTCCTGACAGCTGGGGAGCCGAGGTGGGGAACCTTAGAAACCAAAAGCCCCTCACATAGAGAGAGGATGCAATCCAGGAGATCTGAAAAGATAGCTGATATAATTTCACTAATTGTGTACCTTAAAGAGTAAGGTTGAGACAGGAGGAAGCGGGTATATGAGCCAGAGTTGTCTGTAAGCATTTGAAAAACTGTACTGATTGACCATTTAGCCTGAAATCATGTGGGTGATTTCTAAAAAGCATACCAAGTAAAAATGGAGGCTGTAGAACAGAAACTAACACTGTCTGTGTGACCTTGGGCAACTCACTGATTCTCTCAGTTCCTCATCTATTAAATAAAAGGTTAGATTTTAAGTGATATCTAAAGACCTTTCTGTGTTTCTGGAACCCAAGTTCAGGCTCAAGTCCTAGTTCAGGGTTGCTTCCGCTATAACATTCTGATCAAGAATAAATTAAAATTCTGGCCCTTTAAATGAAAGCATTCAGAAAACACTCCTGCATCCTTAAGAATTAATTATTAAATGGGTCTTCATAAAGAGCAAATCTCTGCTTTTGTCAGTCCTACGCCCTCCCCAAATAGGTACCTCACACACAGCTCTTTGGACCTATCCAATAGCCGACTGTTTTCCAAACCTGAATGAAAATCCGAGTGAGGTTAACTGACTGATTTTTACCCTGTGCAATGAGACTGCATTATCACTGGAATGTAAATATCCAACCTAAACAAAGGGACATCTTATTTTGATTTATTGCTACCTTAGTTTTCTTTCAGGGTCATCCTCTATTTCTCTTTTCTCCTATCAGAAGGAAGGCAGGTTGGTGGGTTACCAGGCATTCCATATAAAATGAAACCTGCTAATTGTCACCAACCCCGGGTACAGAGACATCACCTGACATAATACTTCCTACACTTCACTGGGGCAAGCTCTGTTGAATCAGACTTGAGTGAAGTGACACTGTGTAATGTACTCCAATATAGTATAGCTAATGCCCAAATGGAAAAGTGGGAACTGTCTCCTGAAATCTGCTGCAGGTACATAAAAAATTCCAAGGAGAATAAAAATGACAAATCCCTGCAGTATGTCACATTTTATTTCATGAAGATGGAAAGTGCCACAGCATGATATTCATCTCTGGGAAAACTGAATAAAACGTCATCTGAGTCACCACTTTAAAGAGACTGCTTTAAAAATATAAGCTTGATCTTATGTGTTCTATTACAGATTGAACTTTCTTTATAGATGTCTTGGAACCTAAACTACATAAAAATTCTTTTATAACTTTAATTCAATTGCCTAAAATAGCTGCTGTTAATAATGGATTAGGCCAGTGTTACAAAACTCATCTTCTGTATATGTGGAGATAAAAGATCAGACCCAGTTTTGTTATGAGGCAGCAGAGCCTAGTGGTTAGCAGTATAGGTTCTGGAGTCAGACAGTCTGGCTTCAAATCTGGCTTTACCATTCAATTGCCCTGTGACCTATATAACATACTTGACCACTTTAAGCCTCAGTTTCCACATCTGCAAAATGGGAATACCAATAGTATTATTCCCTTGAAACCATTGTTTTGATCATTCCATTAAATAATGTTAGAAAGCATTTAGGACAGTGGGGCACTTAAGTAAACACTTAACAACTATTAGTGATTACTATCTAATGACATTTCCTATTAATGACTGGGAGTTAAATACTTAAAAATTGAAACTGGCTTCCTCTCTCAAAATATGCTAAAATAAAAATTACACGGCAGTAAGAGGCCTGCGTACCTCAAAAAAAAAAAATCATGCCAGTTAGAATATAATTTAAAATATAGTATGCACAGGTATTGGACAGCCACCTGTTCTGTCTGGTAAACATTTACCCACATGCAAATTATGTACCAGCTCCTTTCACTTTCCAGTATGACACTGAAATGACAACAGAGAAATGAAATACAGTGCTGTGTTGTATGATGAATAACTGCATCACCCGGCCGTGGATCTAACCATCCACACTTATTCATTTGCAGCCAGCTCTTTTTGGACTCATGCTTATTTCTTCAAGCCATCCGGCTGTAGGCTATATTAATTTGCAGAACAACCCCAAAACCTGTCCTTCACACTGGCAAATACAATACATGCAGCCCCATTCTCAGACTCCTGCTTTGAATAGTATCTAGAGCTACAACATCCCCCTTGTGGTCATGTTGAGTATTTGCCAGGCTCTTGGGGAAAACACCAGGAACCTCAGTGATATGTGTACCCCCAGAATCATCTCTGACAACCTTTAGCTAACATCATTTGATTCCAGGATTCTTTTGATTAACACTGTGCGGTTTTTAAGTATATGCAACAAGAAGGAAGAAAAGCAAATTCTTAAGAGAACCAGTAGAGAAAAGAGGGAAGTGAGGAGAATGCAGTTATTCCAATTACTCCACTTGCCCTCCTCCCTCTTTATCATATGCAAGGTAGGGATGTGAAGTTTTCAATTTCTATTTTGCTTCCATGTTTAATATTATTTATTTGTCACTCCTCTCTATGTTTCTATGTTATTTTTCTAAAAATAATTTTTATTGGAGTATAGTTGATTTACAATGTCTAGTTTCTGGTGTACAGCAAAGTGAATCAGTTATACATATATCCACTCTTTTTTAGTTCTTTTCCCATATAGGTCATTACAGAGTATTGAGTAGAGTTCCCTGTGCTATACAGTAGGTCCTTATTAGTTATCTATTTTATATATAGTAGTGTGTATATCTCAATCCCAATCTCTCAATTTATCCCTCCCCCCTCCATGTTCTTTAGCATCAGTATATTGTTTTAGCATACAAATCTCTTTAAAATAGGGGCCATTAGACTGTAACTTGGATGACCTCAGGAAAGTCCACCTCTGAGGGAATTAAGAAAACAAGAGCAATTAAAGTATGAAGTAGACAAGTAAAGATAATATAATGATAACTAACAAAAGGATGAGGGTACTTTTTTTTTTAGGATCTGTATAATCTATAAGCAATATTATGTTTGACTTTTTATTTTCTTACTCCCACTTCCCTCCCTCCTCACAATGTGAACTCAGCTATCTTCTTTCCCTCCTAAACTTCCCCCCAAATTTCCTTCATAATTCCTCACACAGTGGTGGTCACTTAACAGTGGAGCATCTTTCTCTTTTGAAATTGGACTTTGAGACTTTAAGGACAAATTACTTCATTTCTAAAATCAAGGCATTCCAGGACATATTTGTTGAATCAATGAATTAATTCTTTTTCTTACAAATCTGAAAGTGGTCACAGCAGAGAGGTCAGTGGCATCTTGTTACAGAACCCACGCCATCTGTCCCAAGCAACAAGGTTTTGAGATGGGCCTGAGGAGCTGTTACTGAACACAAGTTCATGTGCCTGACTTACAGTGAGGCCAAACAAACCAAAACATCAGAGTTTCGAGCAGAGAAAGGTTTCTTGCAAGGCCAAACAGGGAGAATGGGTGGCTTATGCTCTAAAAAAATCCCCTAACTCCCTGATGGTTTTGGGGGAAGATTTTATATGCATAATTTGGGGGTGAGAGGTGCAGGGCGTGTGACTTTCTTCTGACCGGTTGGTGGTGAGGTAACAGGGCAGCACTCCAGGAATCTTGCCCTCAGCCTGAAGTTACCATCCTCCATTTGGGCAAGGGATAGTTTCCACAGAACTCACAGATATTATTATGTATAGTCCTTGACTGCAAACCAGGACCCTGAGCCAGGGCTGCACTATTGCTTCCTGACTGCGCCTCCCTTGTTTCCCTTCCCAGATTAGCAACTGCTTGAATCTGGCTTTTGGAACTAAGGGACAGTCAAAGAGGCTGAATGAAGCCTATTTCCTACAAACAATAAATGGGGGACACAGAAAGGCTTTTGTGCCCATGTGGGCCCACAGGGTCCTGCTCTGCTTCAGAGCAAACCTGGGCAGGTAAGATCCTGAACTCAGGTATTTTTTCTCGGGATGGTCTGCAAGATAATTAGCCTAAGGCAACCCAATGCTCTGTCTGAATGAAGGGCTGCTTTAGTAGTTCAAAACCCAAGGTCTCTGTGGTAAAACTCTGAAAGAATTTGTCGAAAGTCTGCATACGTAGGTTTATTTCAAGTTACTGCAATAGCAACAAGCGGTCAGAACACGAAGAAATGACGAGGCTGAACTACCAAGATTTTGAACCCCAGGTGCACACTGAACAAAGGCGCAGTACAAAATGGCGCCCTCCTCGAGGAGGAAACGTCAACTCGCGTAGAGCGTGTATCCGCCCGGGGCTCTCCCAGGGCAACGCTGGGACCAAACTCACGTGAGCTGGAGCGTCCTATGACAGCTCTAGTTAGACTCCTCCCCGGTCTCCGCCACTCCCTGCGCACATGCGCTCCAGGCCCTCAGTAAGATCCCAGTTGCGCAGGCGCAACAGGCCCCTCCTCTCAGGCAACTGACGCAAGGAGACTGTTCGCAATTTATCCCGTGTGACCTTGAGTCTTTTCTGCCTCCGAGGACCGGGGTTGTCCACGGTTCTGCCTTATACCGCTTTTAGCCTCCTGGTCTGTCACGGAGCCCAGACCTGCCGCAGCTGGCACGGGAGGACACGCTTTAACCTGCCATCATGCCCCGAAGCGTTATTAGCCATAGGCCCTGACTCCGGAAGCAGCGTTCAGGTATTTTCTTATCAGGCAGCGCGGGCGGCGCCTCAGCGGAAGAGCGGGCTTCCAGGCCGCAGCGATCAAACCCCGCCCCCCACCTCACGTAGTTGGAGGTTTCCAGAAGCGCTAGCATCACCGCGCCGCGCAATTCTCGGTGTTCGGAGCGCGTGTTTGCTGTCTCGTATTTCCACCATTTAGCAGCCATGATAAGCGCCAGCCGAGCCGCAGTAGCTCGTCTTGTCGGCGCCGCAGCCTCCCGGGGCCCCCCAGCCGCCCGCCACCAGGTAAGGGACTGCTGGGCCTTCCCCGAGGGGCTCACGGCCTTGGGACTCAGTGCGGCAGGCCGCGGCCTTCGGGGTCAGAATCCTCGGGGAGAGACGGAAAATAATGGACGTTCAGTATTCAGTGCTGCCGGTTCAAGGCCTCATTCAGGGTTTTGCGTTCCTGTTTCAGGCCCTGATGAGTCACACTCCTTGGGAGCCTAGAGTTTTATCTCATCGAGTAGCGGGCAGTGGTCTTGATTAGTCCTTTTGAGACGATTACAGTTTTGGTCTTGAGGTCTTGAGTAGAAGGACGATTGTTCGCTGTGAAATGCAGAGTGTGCGAGGACCCCGTTGCTATGATACAACGAAGGAAGAGCATCTGAGCAGTAAATTAAAAATCAAGCTCTGATTTTCTTGCTTACGAACATTTGACTAGTTAGCTCCCCAGAATTTTGTTCTCCGTTATTTCAGGAAAAATGAGCAAATCAGGAAAAGGCCATGGAATAGTTGTTCATTATCGTGTAAGACTAAAAACATACTTTTTGGGGAAACAGGAATTGTATTTCTTTGCACTTAGGTTGGGTAAAAGAAGACTTGGAAGTAGCCTGAGATGAGATTGTAATAAAGGTCTTTGACACTGATGGGAAGCCACTCCTGTCATTTTTTTTTTTTTCCCTCGTAAACTGACTTCACAAAATTACCAATTCTAGTTCCCTTAAAGCAGCAGCTTGTCAAGGTCAGGGGAAATGTCTCTGATTAAGTTAAATCTGTACTGCAACACGTAACATATGTGAGTCTTAGGTAGACAGTGCTCCTGATGATGAAATTGAGTAGTATTTTAATGTATTTTTGCTTCTCCACGGGATATTTGGCACAGTCTGGAAATAATTTTGGTTGTCACAACCTGGGTAGCCATGCTACTACTAGGTTCTAGTTGTAAAGGCCCAAGTTGATGCTAAACATTCTGCAGTGCATAGAACAGCCCAGCTCCCAACAAAGATTTTGTTCAAAATCAATAGTGCCAAGGTTGAGAGACCCTTTGGTAATGTAATTCAAGATAATTTTATATCAATTTATTTCTCTGATTTCATTGGGAAAATTTGTACTTTATTAGGCTTGTTTGTTTCAGTACCATAATGTCTCTTAGATATGAAATATTTTATTTCAGTATATTTTATACATGGTAACCACTCAGTGAACAGAATGAAAGTCTCAACCTTTGATGTATTCTTCAGAAGAATAATTAAAACAAGTGCAAGTTTTCATGTGTAGTTCATGGCTGATCCTTTTTTTGTTTGTTTTTAAGGATGGCTGGAATGGCTTTAGTCATGAAGCTTTTAGAATTGTTTCAAGGCGGGACTATGCGTAAGTATAATTTCATTTCCTTTAGCATTAAGATAACAAATGTTAAGCCCCAGAGCAATGGTCTCTAAATTTGTGATTAATTACTTCACTCAGAAAAAAAGACACAGCTAGTTTATTTATAGAGTATGCATTTTGCCACAGTAACAAATATTGTTTTCTTATGTTTTTCTATAACCATTTTGGAGATCACTGTTAAGATAATTAATCATAGCATTGTTTTAAATGTCTTACAGATCAGAAGCAATCAAGGGAGCAGTTGTTGGTATTGATTTGGGTACTACCAACTCCTGTGTGGCAGTTATGGAAGGTAAACAAGCAAAGGTGAGCATGATTGGAAGCTCTGGATCATGTAGTGGTAACCAGTACACAATTCAGAATTCTGCGTCCTTTGGCTTAAATAAGGGACATTTTCAAAGCTGCTTTTAAATTCTTAAGACTCTTGTGAGGTGAATCTTTGTGCTTAATTGTATGCTGGTAATAAATGAATGGATTTGACTTCCCAGGATTTAAGTGTGTCCTAGTATAGATGTAAGACTACTAAGTTACCATTAGGACCCATTGGGATGACTTGTGCTGTTGATTACTTCTGTAATTAACGTTCTGCTTTTTTGTAAGTCAGTTAAACAAAGCCTAAAGGTGCAGGAACAGTCTAGAAGCAAGTGGAGCTCCAAATAATGCATAGGCTGCATCCTAAGTAAGGCATGTTTTTTACTTCCTTCTGGAGGAAGTAGAGGCTGTTCCTCCTTTGTTTGTGAAATCTTTATTCCCACCTGGTTCTCTTCAAGAATATTTGGAGCACGTGGATTTTTTTTTTTTTTTTTTTTTTTTTGCGCGGTACGTGGGCCTCTCACTGTTGTGGCCTCTCCCGCTGCGGAGCACAGGCTCCGGACACGCAGGCTCAGCGGCCATGGCTCACGGGCCCAGCTGCTCTGTGGCATGTGGGATCTTCCCGGACCAGGGCACGAACCCGCGTCCCCTGCATCGGCAGGCGGACTCCCAACCACTGCGCCACCAGGGAAGCCCCCGGAGCACGTGGATTTTTGAATTCCTTGTTGGCAGTTTTTTTTAATGCCTGAAACTTGTAGGCATCACCAAAAAATCAGAAGTAGATTTAACTCTCCGTATGGAAGGAAAGATTACGTTGTCCAAACATTGAGTATGAAAGATGTGATTTATATTTATTCCTGTTTCTTGGATGTTCTTAGTTGTAGGTTGTTTGAATCTGCAATAGTAGTTGCTTACTATATCAGCATTCACAGAGCAGAAAAGTATGCCCATTAGTACTGTTCTTTAGTATTTGTTTTGTGTCTTAAATGATTGGTACAAAGACAGTAGTGGTGACTGGAACCTCATTCTCTGTCCTATCTTGGGAGTTTTAGGTGCTAGAGAATGTTGAAGGTGCCAGAACCACCCCTTCAGTTGTAGCCTTTACAGCAGATGGTGAGCGACTTGTTGGCATGCCGGCCAAGCGACAGGCTGTCACCAACCCAAACAACACGTTCTATGCTACCAAGCGTCTCATTGGCCGGCGATATGATGACCCAGAAGTTCAAAAAGACATGTGAGTAATAGCAAAAATGTATTTATATGCAAAGGCTAAATAGATGAATCTTACCAGCAGGATCTCTTGGGATAGACCCTGCTCCTGCCAAAAGGGTATCCTTCAAAAAATTCAATTCTGCCTTCACAGATTAGGTCTTTGCTATGTGTGACATGATACATGAACATCTGGCTTGTCATTCCTGGACCACATAAATTGGCGTTAAACACATAAGGTAGATAATGGCATAGGCGCCATCTTGATACTGATCAGATGTTTTCAAGTTTCATCCTTGTTGTGGTGTGTATCGGTATTTCATTCCTTTTTATGGCCAAATAATATCCCATTGTATGCATACATACTGCATTTTGTTTATCTGTTTGTTAATGGGCATTTGGGTTCTTTCCACTTTTTGGCTAATATGAATAATGCTTTGTGTGTAGGGGTTTTTTTTTGTTTGTTTTTTTGCAGTATGCGGGCCTCTCACTCTTGTGGCCTCTCCCGTTGCGGAGCACAGGCTCCAGACGCGCAGGCTCAGCGGCCATAGCTCACGGGCCCAGCCGCTCCGCGGCATTTGGGATCTTCCCAGACCGGGGCATGAACCCGTGTCCCCTGCATTGGCAGGCGGACTCTCAACCACTGTGCCACCAGGGAAGCCCTGTGTATAGGTTTTTGTGTGGACACGTATTTTCATTTCTCTTGGGTAGACATCTAGTAATGGCATTGCTAGGTCATATATACCTATATGTTACCGCTTTCCAAAGCAGCTGCATACATTTTTGGTGAGAAGAATGTTCATGTTTCAATTCATCAGGATGTTTTTACATGTTAATGGGCGCTTTCTAAAGGTTTTCATTAAACAAATTCCTGAAGTTCTCATTTGTTGGCCATGGATCTCTTGGGGTGGAAGATGGGCTTTCATGGTGTATGGTAACCTCATGGTAGGTTGGGCTGGCATGTTTCTTAAGTATAATTTTTGTGTCTTTCAGTAAAAATGTTCCTTTTAAAATTGTCCGTGCCTCTAATGGCGATGCCTGGGTTGAAGCTCATGGAAAACTCTATTCCCCAAGTCAGATTGGAGCATTTGTGTTGATGAAGATGAAAGAGACTGCAGGTGAGATAGCTTAGTTCATATCTGGGAAAATTTAGAGAACAGCATGATTCCTCTGAGATCACTGGCTTCCATACTTCAGTGTCCTTTGGATGAGTCTGCAGTGGCTTTTATACAGAATACCTAGGAATGGCAAAACTTTATTACTCTTTCCCTACAAATTGAATTTCTCTTCCAAGGTTTCCTAATGGTGGCTTGCTTGTTTCTTTTTTCCAGAAGGGAAATCAAAAGACTAGACATTAAGCTTTTGTATCTGTTAGATAAAACTTCCCATTTAAGAAACTAGTGGCTCTTTTAAATCTAAAACTAGGTCATTGTAGCTGGTGAGCCTTCACTAACATGTTAAAGGTGAAATCTTGGGTTTTTTAAATTGGAGTGTTTTCCTACAAGGTCTCTTCATGTTAGGTCATATGCTAAAAACTATTGGGTGCTGTTTGTGACCTCAAGAGAGTGACACAGGTTGTTAGGCTACATTAGTAATTGTAGCCTGTTTCATCTGATAGGGTCTCATGAATGATTTTCATTGATTGCTTTTCCAGAAAATTACTTGGGGCATACAGCAAAAAATGCTGTGATCACCGTCCCAGCGTATTTCAATGACTCTCAGAGACAGGTGAGTTTAATTATCATTTTTAATAATTTGTTTTTATTTATTTATTTTTGGCTGCATTGGGTCTTGGTTGCTGCACATGGGCTTCCTCTAGTTGCAGCGACCGGGGGCTACGCTTCATTGCGGTATGTGGGCTTCTCATTGCGGTGGCTTCTCTTGTTGTGGAGCACGGGCTTAGTTGCTCTGCAGCATGTGGAATCTTCCTGGACCAGGGCTCGAACCCTTGTCCCCTGCATTGGCAACAGGATTCTTAACCACTGCTGCCACCAGGGAAGCCCCCCAATTAGCATTTTTATTCAGGAAATTAATGGTACCTGGGACACGGTGGAAAATGCTTTTTTCTTTTTTTATAGGCCACTAAGGATGCTGGCCAGATATCTGGACTAAATGTGCTTCGGGTAATTAATGAACCCACAGCGGCTGCTCTGGCCTATGGTCTAGACAAATCAGAAGACAAAATGTAAGTTTGTGCAATGAATTCCACCTAGATTTGTGAGACTTAAGTGCATGGAACCTTGAAACTTATCCTAAATCATCATCTTGATTTCATGGTGATTGAGCCTTATACTTAGACTGGAAATGTACTGCCTTGACCTTTTCCCAAGGCTTTTATGGTCTGTGTTTTTCATTCATTTCAAGATTGTCCCTTGATTACTTTTTCTTTTTAAAGTACTGGCTGTGGTCATTTTTTCCCCTTGGTATGCCTGTTGGCAAGTATTCATCCAAAAGAGTGGTTTTTGCTTTTTAACATTTCATTTTAACTGTATGTATGTTTTACATGTTGCTATTAGGGCCACCTGTTAAGACATACATCACTTGCAGTCATCAACTTTCATAATTATACCTGGGGGGGAAATAGCCAAATTTATGTTGGTTTGGTTACTGAAATCCATACGCTGTGATGAGTTTTGTTCCTGACGGCCTTTTTCCTTTCTAGCATTGCCGTATATGATTTAGGTGGTGGAACTTTTGATATTTCCATACTGGAAATCCAGAAAGGAGTATTTGAGGTGAAATCCACCAATGGAGACACTTTTTTAGGTGGTGAAGACTTTGACCAGGCCTTGTTGCGTCACATTGTGAAGGAGTTCAAAAGAGAGGTTAGTTACCAGTGTGGTTAATACGTACACGTTGGAATACTGAGAATTTCTTTGTTCAGACTGCTATTTGCTTTGTTTTACGATTTTTTTTTCCCTTAAGAGAGTGTTGAATAGGCCACTGAAATTGCATTTTAGTTCCATGGGTGCTCTGAACTATTCTGGTTATCGTAGCTTCAAATTGGAAACAAACAACAAAAGGCTATAGCAGCCTTCCCTGGTGGCTGCCTGCCGATGCGGGGGACATGGGTTCGTGCCCCGGTCCGGGAGGATCCCACATGCCGCGGAGCGGCTGGGCACGTGAGCCGTGGCCACTGAGCCTGCGTGTCTGGAGCCTGTGAGAGGCCACAACAGTGAGGCCCGCGTACCGCAAAAAAAAAAAAAAAAAAAAGGCTATAGCACCTGGTGTACAATAGTACTATGGCATTTTATATAAGGGATTTTGAATATCTTTGGATTTGGGGTATCCGCATTTGACAGGGGTTGCTGGAACGAATTCCTCACAGATACCAAGGGATGACTGTAGGTTTCCCTCACTATCTGAAAATTGAGCCTGCGAAATTTTTGATAAGCTGAAATGTCGTGAAGCTACACATTTTGCTAACGGATGCACAACATAAATGGTTGTATGCTCACAGACAGTTTAAAGCTATGGTGGTGGTTTGGTGCTCAAATAAGTGTAGTTACTGGGGAAGGAGCTTGGGGTGCACACTGCCTCTGTAATGGCTCGCTGCAAAGCAAACGCTGAACATTATTTGTCCTTTTTGCCTTTTTTGTAAAAGTGAAAATCCTTTTTAGATTTCATTTGGTTAGCAAAAACAGGTATTAAAGTAGATCTTATATAAAAGGGAAGTGGTGTAAAGCAAACTTTGGAAAAGGAATTATGGGAACTCCTTTTTTGAGCCAGAATTCTACAGCTGGAAAGAACTGAGAACAGTTCATCCTCTAACTCCAGACACATATTTCTTTTTCAAAGTAGGTCTTCTTTTTTCCTATAGATTTTTAAACGCAATAAGTAATTTCTGCTTGTTTATAAAGGTATGGCTCTATTTTGTTTTGTTACACCTTACCACTGCAATTTAAGTAGCATTTATTTTCTTAACATTAATATATTGTGTGTCTTTACTTTGTAGACAGGGGTTGATTTGACCAAAGACAACATGGCGCTTCAAAGGGTTCGGGAAGCCGCTGAGAAGGCCAAGTGTGAACTCTCTTCATCTGTGCAGGTGAGACGTGGAAAATTCCACCAGTCTTGATGGATCTTTTCAGCCTGAGTTGACTCGAATAGCGTATTCTAATTGGCATAATGTCAGTCAGATTTCTTTTAACAGCTTTCTGGTTGGTGATAAAAAGCCTTTCCATTAGCAAAGGAGCATTATGTTTTTTATGGGTGAGCTGAAGCACCCAAATCAGAGGTTATGATTTGCTTTCCTGCTGCCACCTGAGAACCTGGAATTAGATCTCCTGCCATCTTGCTATATCCCTGACACGGACCTAACATACTGTTATTCTGTTCTTAGTGGTTAAGGCAAAGGGAGGCTTCATCTTTCAGAACTGGAGCAACTTTAGCACTCTGGGAAGGGAAGAGGTATTTATAGCATCTGTCATTGTGTTGGTAAAGTGGGTGACCTTCAGTCACATCTGGATTTTTTTTTTCTTTTTTTTTTTCTTTTCTTTTTAATAGCAGCTATAAGGAGTGACAAAGCTGTACAGGGTCATCCATGAAGTTGATGGTATTCCCTTGTCCTGCTGTCAGAATTTGCAGCATGATGGTTGGGGCTGAAATATGTGGCAGTACCAGAGGATAGCTTATAATTCTTCCCAGGGGTTGTCACTGTATGAAACGGGACGTTGGTTAGTTTTACTGTGGCTCTATCCTATTAATAGGTATTTGGATTGTTTTCCACCATTTTGCTATTATAGCAAGGTGTATTGACCACCCTTGTACATTAATGTTTGTGCATGTGTGATTGTAAGTCTGTAGGTTAAATTTATAGAAGCATTTATTACCCTTGAGTTTATAATGTGGTTTGGGGAGGTGGACACTAATGAGAACACTTTTTTTTTTTTTTTGCGGTACGCAGGCCTCTCACTGTTGTGGCCTCTCCCGTTGTGGAGCACAGGCTCCAGATGCGCAGGCCCAGCGGCCATGGCTCACGGGCCCAGCTACTCCACGGCATGTGGGATCTTCCCGGACCAGGGCACAAACCCGTGTCCCGTGCTTCGGCAGGTGGACTCTCAACCACTGCGCCACCAGGGAAGCCCGAGAACATTATATTAGTAAACGTCAGAAGTAATGTAGAGGTTAAGAGTTACTCTGGGGCTTCCCTGGTGGCACAGTGGTTAAGAATCTGCCTGCCAATGCAGGGGACGCGAGTTCGAGCCCCGGTCCAGGGAGATCCCACATGCCGCAAAGCAACTAAGCCCGTGCGCCACAACTACTGAGTCTGCGCTCTAGAGCCCGCGTTCTACAGCTACTGAAGCCCATGCACCTAGAGCCTGTGCTCCACAAGAGAAGCCACTGCAATGAGAAGCCCGCACACCACAATGAAGAGTAGACCCCGCTCGCTGCACCCAGAGAAGACCCCACGTGCAGCAACCAGCCAAAAAAATAAATAAATTTTTAAAAAAAAGAGTTACTCTGCAAGCAGACTGGTGGAGATGAAGTCCTTATTTCATTACTTATTAGCTGTGTGACTTTGAATGAATTACTTAACATTTCTGTTTTCTATAAAATGAGGATAATTAGTGTTCCATTCCCCCTTAGAGTTGAGAGGATTAGTAAATTAATATATATAACATGCTTAGGACAATGTGTAGTAAATAGTAAGTGGTATTCTAAATGTATGCATGTATTTTGTTTTTTTAAAAAGGCAAAGTTAGATTTATAATAAAGGAACCTGACAGGTGTTTGACATAATTAGGAGAGCTTCTGTAAGGTGAGTTAATCAGGAAGAGATAAAGGGTCAGGCAAGTATGGGGTTCTCGGGTAAAGACCTGAGTAAGGGTCAGTGTGGCTGAAGTACAGACTAGACTGGCAGGAGGAGCATAGAAGATAAGGCTAGAGGCTTTATAGATTGGGGATTTGGTATCTTTCCTGAGATAATGACAACAGACAACTGAAAATTTTTAAGGTGGGCCAGTAACATGGTCAGATTTGGTGAAAGCACTCTGAGGTGGAGTGCTCTTTGTGGCAGCCTGAGTGGGTGTGGGAAAATGTTGGGAGGCTATTGCAGCACACCAGGTGGTGAGAGAGGAAGGACTTGGACCAGAGTGTGGTAGTGAGAGATACATGGTTGGAATTGAGAGAGAAGAGGGACAGAACTTCATGGTGGAACTGGCTTTCGAGGGTGGAGAACCCTGGAGTTTTTCACCTGGTCATTATAGCATATAGAACTGCACTAATACAGTAACTACATGTGGCTATTTAAAATTAAATACAATTTTTAAGAATTCCATTTCTCAGTTCCACTAGCTGTATTTCAAGTATTCAGCCACATGTGACTAGTGGCTGCTGGATCGAAAAGCAGAGATAGAGAATATTCCCATTGCCACAGAAAGTTCTGTTGGATTGCATTGCTATAGATAATTTTATTTACTGATGCGGTTTGTTAACATTTTGCAAAGAAAGAGAAAATTGTTATTGGTGTTCTTCAAACTATATCCAATATCATTTACAAAAGATGTGTTGATTTTCCCTGTAAAGCACTTATCTGTCCAGGGTACTCTACCTGAAGAAAGCTGGTTAAGGATTTGCTCCCTTCAGTCTTTATTCCCTGTTGGCCTTGCTTTGTGAAGTTTGAGGGGCAGCATGCACAAACTCTTTTCCTGGGGGTTCACCCCGAGACATCTGTTTCTGCATGTTTAGTAATGAGTTTTGTTAGTCTAAATATTCTTAATCCATGCCTTATCAGGATTTTAGGCTTATTAAATACTGTATGTTACATGGTGTGACTGTAGCAGTGTTAGCTACTCTCTGGGGATGTGATAGCAGTAGTCAGTCCTTGTACTTCTCTTTAGCATTTTTGTTGTAGCTTTCTTAACCATCTTCCTGAAACTTGCAAAGCCCTGGTTTAGTGGCAGATTATTTGGTTCAGAGCATACCTTTCACATTTTTTTTAATGTGCAAGGAAATTTTTTAAAACTTGGTAAAAGAACACAGTGGTGTGATTCTTAATATATACATATATATATATATATATATATATATATATATATTTTTTTTTTTTTTGGTGGTATGTGGGCCTCTCACTGCTGTGGCCTCTTCCGTTGCAGAGCACAGGCTCCAGACGCACAGGCCCAGCGGCCATGGCTCACGGGCCCAGCCGCTCCTCAGCATGTGGGATCTTCCCAGACCGGGGCACGAACCCTTGTCCCCTGCATTGGCAGGCAGACTCTCAACCACTGCGCCACCAGGGAAGCCCCTTAATATATTTTTAATAGCAGGACAGACTGTTCTTCACCTGAATGGGGATTTTTCCTGCTTCTCTATTTCTTTCTCCATTGTTAATAACAGATTTATAGTGTTTACTTCTGGGTTGAATCTTAAAGAGTCACTGTCTTTGGTGGCCATTCATTTAAAGTGTCTGACCCTCACTGTGGCTTTCAGAGTCTTCCTTTCCTAGGGTATAGTCTTTAATTGAAGTAATAAAGAGACTTCACTACTGGTCTCCCTGCTTCCTTTGCAGACTGACATCAATTTGCCATACCTTACAATGGATGCCTCTGGACCCAAGCATTTGAATATGAAGCTGACCCGGGCTCAGTTTGAGGGGATTGTTACTGATCTAATCAAAAGGACCATAGCTCCATGCCAAAAAGCCATGCAAGATGCAGAAGTCAGCAAAAGTGACATAGGAGAAGTGATTCTGGTTGGTGGCATGACTAGGATGCCCAAGGTAAGGACCCATGGAATTCTTGACATAGAGCGCAGAGAGGGCCAACACATAATGATTTATTAGGACATAACATATGGCTTATGTTGTGTAAGGACATGAATATGTGGCCTTTCTACCACGCTGACCTGAAAGGCGGATGAATTTGTGCCCTTGCTAAAGAGTTCTTAAAGGGTATTTTAAAAAAAGGATTGGGAAAGGGGGGAATGTCTTTGGGGTAGTAGCAAGGAGGATCCTGAACTTCAGTTTTATAGAATTTTTAGGAATGAAACAAAGTTTGCGGTCAGAGACAGCTTAACATCCTGGTATTAACTAGCCTCTATGGGCAATTTTGGACATGTGTTTTGCAGTATAGTGTTTGGGGTTTCTAAAGGCATCTCTTCAACAGAGATTTGTGCAATGATGCATTTTATCAACACATCATTCTGAAAAGACAGGTGTGTGGAAAACTAATAACTGAGCACAGAACCTGTTGATGGTATAATTCTTGCTTTATAGCTTGAACAGAACTATCTTGGGCCTTGATTTTCATAATTTTTCCTTTGGAGTACTTGTGCTTAGGAAAATGATGCATACAATAAATCTGAAGTGAAAAGGAGAGGCTTTGAACCAGGCAGATATTTTTATGTTAACAAATTATGCCAGATGTTACTCAAATAGAACTTTTTCCTAGCATTAGTAAAATAAGCAGGAGGGGAAAACATGCCTCATACTTGCCCCAGTATTGAATTACTACTGCTTCTGTTAAGCTGATTTTTAGTTGATATGTAGAAGAGGACTTGGACTATACAAATTAAGTCCCCTTGCCTTGTACCTTGTATTTCTAATTTGATGTGTTGCTTGGGAAACCAGATAAAAAAATTTAGGCAAATTGTTCCCAAATTTAAAAGGGCTATGAATGAGATACTCAAGAGTAAAGTATATGTGTAACCAAATAATATACTTAACTCATTAACAAGAACTCAACTACAAAATAATTTGAGTAAACGTTCTTGGATCTGAAGCACCCTGTCCTGAGACCTGATGGGGTCTCAGGACACACGTGCTACTCTCCTCTTCTCAGGCAATTGCCCTGAGTAGTGAGTGACAAGGTTCTTTTTTCTTGGTGCTCAGGTTCAGCAGACTGTGCAGGATCTCTTTGGCCGAGCCCCAAGTAAAGCTGTCAATCCTGATGAGGCTGTGGCCATTGGAGCTGCCATTCAGGGAGGTGTGTTGGCTGGTGATGTCACAGATGTGCTACTCTTGGATGTCACTCCCCTGTCTCTGGGTATTGAGACTCTGGGAGGTGTCTTCACCAAGCTTATTAACAGGAACACCACTATTCCAACCAAGAAGAGCCAGGTAAAAGCCACCCCACCCTACTTTGTCACAGAGATACTAGGTTCTGTGAGGATGTGATTGTAGCCACTTCTGTGAGCTTTTCCTAGAAAACTTTCCTTTTTGTTTTGCAGTCCATACTAGTTGAATGTGGAGGGGTGGTAAGAATCTTGTCCTTTGTTCTCTTTTGTTCCTAGAAAAGTTCTCTTTCTGTCAGCCAGTGGTGATAATTTTAGGGAAGTCATCAGTAGTCTCTCCTTCTCAGGATAATAATTGCCAGAAGGAGCCTCATTATTTGAGACTGAATTCCTATACTCTTCTGTTCTGAAAGGCAGTAAAAAGAATGGCGTGGCTGAGACTAAGGGAGTTTGCTTGTCTTCCTGGAGAACGATAGGGGTTCTGAGATATCAAGCCAGGGTTATTTGGACAATGGCTTGGTCTTAGATTAAGAATTATTTCCTTTCTCAGGTTTGGTGTTTTTCTGAAAGAACTATGGCTATTGCTATGTTTGAAGTGACGTATTGCCAACACATCATTCTGAAGTGTGTGGTGATTTCCTGTGACTATGAGCATAAAATAAATGTCCTCTCTCTGACCCATTTCTTTGGATGAGCATGTTTCAACATCTCGCTTTTTATAGCTCCTTCTCTTGAGGCCTTCTGTGCTAATGCTGCATCTTTGTACAATGCCTTTGCTTAGCTGAAAACAATAGCTATTGTATGCCCTTTTGCTGTGCTAATCCTACTCCTGTTCTCTGTAAAGACATGAGCCTTTGTTCTGAACATAGTGTACATTAGGATTCTTCCAGTGTTGGGAGGTGAATTTCTTCCTTTGGTTTGTTGCACTTTGTAAGGGGGAATAGGCTGGGAAAAAAAAAAAATCAGGCTGCCAACCCAGCAAGTTTCCTTTTTCTCCCTAGGTGTTTTCTACAGCTGCTGATGGACAGACTCAAGTGGAGATTAAAGTGTGTCAGGGTGAAAGAGAGATGGCTGGAGACAACAAACTTCTTGGACAGTTTACTTTGGTAGGTATTGCGAATCATGAATGTTATGTTCATTTTTTTATGGTGAAGTTACACTATTCTAACCCCTAATGTTACCATAAACTGCTGACAGACGTAGTCTGTGTTATCTTAGCATAGTATTCAAATGAATTCTGCAACTGGATAACCATGGCTTCAGTTTTTACCTGAAAGCCCTGCTTCTTGTGCCTTAGGAACTAAATAAAGAAGCTTATAAAAGCCAGGGAAATGTTCATAAACAGTGCTTATTAGAAGAAATTCCTGATTACTATTTTACTACTTTTAAAGACATTTGATATTGTTATTGGCTGCTACTTTGTCATCGTCGTCTTTTTTTTTTGGCCATGCTCTGTGGCATGTGGGATCTTAGTTCCCTGACCAGGTATTGAACCTGTGCCCTCTGCAATGGAAGTGCAGAGTCTTAACCACTGGACCGCCAGGGAAGTCCCTTGTTACTGGCTTCTAGTCAGCATCGCTTATTGCTTGTTGGGATGAATGATGGAAAAGTTTACTCTTCACGCATTGTGTATCCTTAGGTACATAAAGCCACTGTGGTTACTTGCTATAGCCAGCCTTCACTAGTATGAGTCCTGTTTATTTCAAGCAGCAATAAAATTACCACCCTCACCGACAAACTCATGTTTTTGTACATTTAAGTGAAAGTTTCACTTGTTCCTCCCAGAAACCAAGTAATTTCTTCCCCAGAAGACCGTATAGGTTTTGGAAATAGAGCACTGGACCCCTTTGTGAGAGGAGCTTACTCTGGTATTTATTTATTCTAGATTGGGATTCCCCCAGCCCCTCGTGGAGTCCCTCAGATTGAAGTTACATTTGACATTGATGCCAATGGGATTGTACATGTTTCTGCCAAAGATAAGGGTACAGGACGCGAGCAGCAGAGTAAGTACTCTTATTTATTAAGACTGTAAGAGTGAGGTGAGGGACTTCTCTCTGTTGGGAACTAGACCCTCTAGATTGGGCATTACCTTTTCCCTTAGCCTCAGGGGAGGATGATGAGTCCTCTTTGCCCTCTTTCTCCTCAGTTATCAGTGTCACATTAACAGGTATGGTGTTTATTCCCCCAAAAAAGGCAAGCACTGAGCCTCTGGATTGCTGAAGTTTTGGTAGGTAGGACAGTTAGTTGTTCTCTGTATATTTTAGACCCTTGGTTTCCCTCTGCTTATTGTAGAACAATAGGATATTCCCCTTCTTCATAATGCACATCAAGACAGCTACTTTGAAGAGGAGGATTCTTTTTCTTAATACAGTAGAGGAAGAAGCATATAGTTTTCCTGGGAAATAATGAGGTGCCTTCTTTTCACTATAGTTGTGATCCAGTCTTCCGGTGGGTTAAGCAAAGATGATATTGAAAATATGGTTAAAAATGCAGAGAAGTATGCTGAGGAAGACCGGCGAAAGAAGGTGATTACTTTGCTCATAACTTCTATGTGAAATGCCTTTCTTATTTATTCTCAGTCTTCCCATATCAAAATTTTCATGTTAACAGCATCCAGCTAAAACCTCTTACAGACATCTCAGACCACAGTGATTTCTCCCTCTTAACTGTTTATACTCTGTTAACTGTGTGTAGCAGTTTTCATGTTGTCTTCTTAATGAGGACATTCAGCCAACTAGTTGATTGGGAAGTCTTCATTCATACTACATTTTTAATTTCTCTTAGGAACGAGTTGAAGCAGTTAATATGGCTGAAGGAATCATTCATGACACAGAAACCAAGATGGAAGAATTCAAGGACCAATTGCCTGCTGATGAGGTAAACCCTCTTTTAAAATAGCTCAAGAAGTTGGGAGGCATCGTCACCAATGTCAGTGAAGGTCATTTTTTCTGTGTGGGTCTTGATAGGAATTTAGTTTTTAAAAAATGTTTCTAAACATTCTGCTGTGTGTTATGGGATAAGAACCAGAAAAAGTGAGGGTCTGGTGTTGTTTTGTTTTTAAGTGCCACAAGCTAAAAGAAGAGATTTCCAAAATGAGGGAGCTCCTCGCTCGAAAAGACAGTGAAACAGGAGAAAACATAAGGCAGGCAGCATCTTCCCTTCAGCAAGCATCATTGAAGCTCTTCGAAATGGCATACAAAAAGGTACAAGGCTGTTTTACTCAATGAATATTTTGCTCCTAACTTGATGTAACTGCTCTTGATTACTGTCACTGATGGCTCCTACATAGCCATTTATGGAACTGGGAGTATTGGAATTGGAAATATCCTTCTTCCTGCCTTCTTGACTACGTTGGATGGGTGGGAGGGAGGGAGGGAGGGAGGGTGAGGTCAAAGGGAAGAAATCACTAAAACTGGGAGAGTGGAACAGGCAGGATATGGCTTTTTCGTTTTTAGTTCATCAGAGAGCAAACTGTCACCCTTAACATTAAACAAGTGATTCTCAAATGTTTTCTTACAGATGGCATCTGAGCGGGAAGGCTCTGGAAGTTCTGGCACTGGGGAGCAAAAGGAAGATCAAAAGGAAGAGAAACAGTAACAGCAGTAAACTTTGGAGTCGAAAGGACAACATATTATGATGCTTGGGAGTGAAGGGATTTCCTGAGCTGAAATGGGCAAAACTTCAATCTTCTACTGTGTTTTTGCAGTACTCTATATATAATTTCCTGAATATGTAAATTTAGTGACCATTAGCTAATGATCATTTAACAAGTGATAATTCCCAACAGTACAAAGTTCACAGTATTCTGTCCCTAGCCTGTCATTCTTTTTCAGCTGCATGTAAGATGGGGGGGGAAAAGATATAACGTTGTTTTGTGCTGAAGTAGCTGTATTTTCAAAGGGGTGAAGCCATCTCACACACTGAAGACAGGTCTGGAACGAGACCATAGGGGGATGAGATCCTTCTAGTTACCTAAGTACTGCTGTACCAGCCTGTGTGTATATGGAGTTCTTCAACTGAGGCCTTGCAAGGCAAGCCAGCTAGCTGTGCCATGTTGGGAGGTAGGGCAGGGGAAGCTGAATCAATGGAAAACTAAGCTAGCTATTTATGTGAGGTCCAGCTTCTAAAACACAAGTCTCCCAAACTTTCTGAAGGCATACTTTCCTAGCTACCCTTTGGCCTGTGTCAGTGGCATCTGTATCTCTGATGACTGTTCTTTTTGATCCATTCTGGATTTTTTAAAAAATAAATAGGAAAAGCATTTTGATCTCTTGTCTGTGAGGGGTGAGGCCCTGAGATTTAGCTTCAGAAATATGACATGAATCACATTTCCCAACTCCCTGACCTCGATACAGGATTTTCTAACACTGGCATTTGAATTTCTAACAAATTGAAAACTTGGGAAGGCTGGTATAATAAGCATTATCACCAAAGACAAGTCTGGTTCAGAGGAGGCTTTTATTTTTTTTCTCTACCTAGCCCCATCTAAGGTTTGGAATGTTGAAATAGTCTTTAGATCTCTAACATGAAAATCAGGCCTCCTATTTCCAGGCTGCTTTCTGCTCTAAATAAGTCCAACCAGAATTGGCTTACAGTAATGAAACACGTCTAGTATTAAGTCCTAAGGTGATTTCAGTGGCTCAATAACAGGAACCCAGATTCTTTCTATAGTTTTGCTTTTTCATCCTCAGTGAGTTGCCTTGTCCTAATTTCTCTAATGTAGTTCTAAATATCACATGCTAACAACTTCAGAACCAGGAAGGTGACTGCATCTTAGAACTCACTTTAGTTTTAATAATTATTTCTTAAGTTTATTTCTTAAAAATTGAGACTGTTTATGTGATAATTATATTTCTGGAAAATTGTTTATTAACACCCTTTTAAAAGCTTCTTGAGGTTTCATATGAGAAATAATAGGCTCAAATTTTCAGCCACACGACCACTTGGTGGGAACCTTGTGGGGTGTGCAATAATTCTTTATGAAGGATTGTTTTGTGGCATGCTGGGGAAGATAATTAGCATCTCTGGTTGGCCCTTGCTCACTAAATGCGTCTAGTGTTTACCAATCATTGTGGTAACTAAGCCTCTCAAGCATTTCCAAAGTACCCCAATTCAGAACTACTGGTTTATATTATTCAAGATTTCATCTTTGAGATCAGTGAGAGGAGCCAAGCATGCCCTGAACAAAATGGGTTCTATCAGAGAGGTGGGGAGAAGAGCTGCTTGGGCAGGTACCCACAGATACTGTCTCAAGCTGTGCCATGAGTGGTATATGTAGTAGCAGTTCGGTTACCTTCTAATAAAACTAATAATCAGCACAAGCAGCCTTGAACAAAAATTTATAAATTCAGATACAGTCTTCCTTTTGTGGTGCAAGTGCTTGATAGGTCCCAAAAGGAAAACTTCCTGGGATTATTCCAGTTGTCTTCCCCAACTTAAAACTCCACCCTTGCTACACAATAGTACAACACATGTGATCTGACCCCTCAATACCTTTCTTTTCCCCTGCCCTCCTACTATACTTTGACCTTGCTTGGACAGTCTCCCACAGATTTCTACCTGACTCATCCCTCACTCTTTTCATAAGTCATAAGGGTTTTTTTTTTTCTAATTTAGTCATAAGGTTTTGAAATGTCATAAAACATGCTGCCTTCTTCAAGTCCCTGTCATTTCCTATCCTTAGCCTACTCTTTCTCCACAGCAGTTATTACCACCTAATTTATCTTTCCCCCCATTGCTATGGTCTGAATTTTTAGGTCCCCCAAATCCCTATGTTGAAATCCTAACTCCTACAGTGATGGTATTAGGAGGTGGGGCCTTTGGGAGGTGGTAGATCACTAAAAGGGGCTCTAGAAATCCCTGATCCCCTTCCACCATATGAGGACACATTTAAGTTTATGACCTGGAAGAGGGCCCTCACCTGACCATGCTGGCACCCCAATCTCAGACTTTCCAGCCTTCAAAACTGCAAGATAAATTTTGTTTATAAGCTACCCAGCCTGTGTTATTTTGTTATGGCAGCTTGAACGGACTAAGACCCACCATTTTAAGTTTCAAGAAGCCAGAAACTTCTGTTCACTGCTATTTTCCAACATTAGAACAATGCTTGGCACTTAAGCACTCAAATCTTCTGTCAAATCAGTCTCTCCCACGTCCAAAACTCTTGGGTGGTTTGGTTTCTCCATTTGACAGAGAAAGGCCTTAATTTTTAAGTTTATGTATAAATTATACTCTGTCAAGAGTTCTAGGGGCAACAAACCAAACCCAGAAATTAGAACTTAACTGGTAAAAGATAAGTCTTAATTAGGAAAAGAATTTAAGGAGAAATTAATAGTAATGTTTAGAGGACTAAAAATGTGGCCTGAGGTATTCCTGGGCCAGCAAAGGGGGAATACGAATGACCAGAATAAATGCGCAACCCTCTTTTATACTTCATAGGTGTAAAAGTCCAATTCTGTTGCGGACTCTCTTGAAAAAATTTATCCAACTGGAGTTTTTTCTCAACTTTTTATTTCAAACCTGTTCTTAGAAAATTAAAAGAACGGTATAATGAACACACACAAAACACCATTCACCTAGATTCAATTTGCATTTTGCCACATTTGCACTCTTTCACACTTGTGTGTTCACTCTATATATATTTTCTGAACATCATGACACTTCAGCCTAAATTTTTCAGCACTCTTAACATTCTCCCCGCAAATATTATAATCAGGAAATTTAGCACTGATATACTACCACCATATATATAGTCCATATAAAAATTTCCCTGATTGTCTCAACTTTTTCATCTAAGGTCAAATCAAAGATTGCACATGGCATTTAGTTCTATCTCCTTTTCCTAAGAATAGTTCCTTTGCCTTTTTGTCTTTTCATGATGTTGATAGTTTTGAAGGGTACAGGCCATTTGTTTTACAGAAGAGGCCTTTGTTCAGATTCACCTGGTGATTTCCGTGTGCTCAGCGTCATGTACACATTATTGGTAGGGATACTATGTAAGTCTTGTGTCTTAATCAATGCATCAATTACCAGGGAGAATAAGATATCAATTCTGCGCTTTGCTCCACACTTCATTCTTAAGATACCTTTAATAAGTAATCTCTGGGGGTGGCTTAATTTTAAGTATAACGTTTATACTAGGGATTCTATAGCAAGAAGGAGCAGTAAAGAGAAAAGCAAGTTCTTACAGATGGTACATGAGAAGATCGGGAGTAAAGAGACAACTCAAACTTTGAAAATAAACTGCTTCAAAGCAAAGACCCTTCACTATTTCAGATACCACTGTGACTCCATTCTCCAGTCCTAAGGCTGCTATGTTAGGGCTATGTCTCCACCTTTCCTTCCTCTGGTATCAGAAGAACAATTAAATGAGTGAAAGCCCTAGATAGAGGAGCTATAAGGCAACATACATTATTCAACCTGTGAAGGAGGTAATGTAGCAATTACAGAAAGAACCATTGAAACAGCCATTTTAGTAGGTCAAAAACGGTTGAGTATCACCAATTTCATATTGTTAAACCTAATTACAATGCACCATCAATCCCATTTCTGCTGCAGTAAGTCAGGAAATGGAAATCTATCTTCACACTAAAGAGAATACTGCAGCTGAACCAACCTTTAATAATTAAAACTTTCAATGCTGAGTGAGGCCACAGGAAACAGGAAATGTCCCACCTAAACCGTAAGCTCTTAAACCGGTTCTTGGAGCCCCTAACCCAGAGCGTAGAGATTTGGGGCAATGGTTGGTAAGTGGGGAGTCCACGTGAGTGACTTCAGGGGGTCTATAAACCACTGATTGTAAAATGCAAGACTGCAAATATTAATTTTTCTGGGGAAACGGTCCATTGCTTTTACTGATTTCTTGAAGGAATCTGTGACCAAAAGGTTAAGAACCACAGATTTCCTAAATGGGAAACCAATCTACCTTACTAGTCTAACTACTTAAATTCAAGCCATACGCCTTGGTCCATGTACCCCCCTTGCCTTTAGCCATCTCCCCAGTCTTGCCTTTCCATATCTTAGGTATCCTTGGTCTACCCTCTTCTCTGAAGCCTTCCCCATTCAGCCCACACTGGCTGTTTCACTCAAATTCTTACTCTATTTTTCAATTTTTTAATGTTCAATTCAGGAACTTATTATAGCTTTTAATATTTTCTCCCATCTTCCTTTGGATTATTTTGAAGTAAATTCCAGAAATCATAATTTTACTCTAACATTGTACCTCTAAAAAGGTTATTCTATAAAATATAACAATATCATGATCATATCGAAAAAAATTAACAACTCCTTAATGGCAAAAACTTGAATGTTTAAATTTTCCCAATATTTTCAAAAACTTTTTTTTTTTTTTTTTTTTGACCACGCCACGTGGCATGCAGGATCTTAGTTCCCTGACTAGGGGTTGAACCCGGGCCCCCTGCACTGGGAGCTCATAGTCTTAACCACTGGACTGCCAGGGAAGTCTCATAACTTTTTCAACTGTTAAAGAGTCAGGAGCCAATAACGGCCACACCCTATATTGGTTGATATGTCCCTTAAGTCTGTTTTAAACTATAGATTTCCTTGCCTCTTTTTCCTCTGCTTTGCAATTTATTTGTTGAAGAAACTGTGCCACTTGTCCTATAGTCCTGTAATCTACATTCTACATTTCACTGATTGCATTCTTATGATGTCATTTAACATGTTCTTCCATCCCCACTTGATCTGATTCAAGTTAAGCTTTTTGACAAGATTAGTTCATCAGAGGGTATATAATTCTGGTTGGCTCTTTTGTGATGTTAGCAGCCACTGATGATCATTACCTACCCCTAGATCTCTAATTTCATTAAAGGTATACTATTCTACTTCTATCTTTTCTTCATTTTTTTATATGAAATACCTCTCTAGTGAGAAACTTCCCCTCATAACAAGTAACTAGTTACCCTGAGGTAGAGTTCATATGGGAAAGGCTTCTTTATTTACTGGTTTTTAGAATGAGTTAGATCTGTAGTATTAATCAAAGGTGAGACCAGTGAGATTTCTTGGGTGTCTTTGTGAACGCACAGATTTTAACTTATTTAATGTGCTTCAATTCACTGCAATTATTCTTATTAAGGCTCAAATTCTTCTAACTTTGGCCTTGGTAGGCTTTTCCTTCTGGCTTAGTGTTTTTTTGTTTTTTTTTTGCGGTACGCGGGCCTCTCACTGCTGCGGCCTCTCCCGTTGCGGAGCACAGGCTCCGGATGCGCAGGCTCAGCGGCCATGGCTCACGGGCCCAGCCGCTCCGCAGCACGTGGTATCCTCCCGGACCGGGGCACGACCCGTGTCCCCTGCATCGGCAGGCAGACTCTCAACCACCGCGCCACCAGGGAAGCCCCCTGGCTTAGGTTTGACAAGACCCCATTAGTAAAGGACAGTATCTTCCATAAATGGTGTTGGGAAAACTGGACAACCACATGCAAATGAATGAAAATGGACCACTATCTTACACCATACACAAAAATTAACTCAAAATGGATTAAAGACACGAATGTAAGACCTGAAACCATAGAACTTATATAAGATAACATAGACAGTAAGCTCCTTGACATCAGTCTTGGATTTTTGGGATTTGACACCAAAATCAAAAACAACACCAAAAATAAACAAGGGGGGGGTACACCAAACTAAAAAGCTTCTGTACAGCAAAGGAAACCATTAACAAAATGAAAAGGCAACCTACTGAATGGGAGAAAATATTTGCAAATCATATATCTGGTAAGGAGTTAGTTCCCAAAATATATAAAGAACTCATACAACCCAATAGCAAAAAAATAATCAAAAAATGGGCAGAAGACATGAATAGACATTTTTCCAAAGACACAGATGGCCAAAAGGTACATGAAGAGGTGCTAAGCATCACTAATCATCAGGGAAATGTAAATCAAAACCACAGTGAGGTATCACCCCACACCTGTAGAATGGCTAGTATCAAAAAGACAAGAAATAACAAGTGTTGGCATAGATGTGGAGAAAAGGGAACACTTGTTTACTATGACTGGAAATGTAAACTGGTGCAGCTACTATGGAAAAGAGTATGAAGGTTCCTCAAAAAATTAAAAATAGAACTACCACAGGATCCAGAAATTCTACTTCTGGATATTTATCCAAAGAAAACAAAAACAGAAATTTGAAAAGATGTATGCACCTCCATGTTCACTGCAGCATTATTTACAGTAGCCAAGATATGGAAACAACCTAAGTATCCATTGATGAATGAATGGATAAAGAAGACGTGGTGTATATATACAATGGAATACTATTCAGCCATTAAAAAAAATGAATTCGTGCTGCTTGTGATGACATGGATGGAATTTGAGGGCATTATGCTAAGTGAAATAAGTCAGACAGAGAAAGACAAATACTGTATGATCTCACTTATATATGGAGTCTTAAAAAAAACAAGCTCATGTATACAGAGAACAGATAGGTGGTTGCCAGAGGTGGGGTTGGGGGTGGGGTGGGAGTGATAGGGGGCTGAGTGAAATGGGTGAAGAGGGTCAAAAAGATAGACTTCCAGTTATAAAATAAATCAGTCTTGGGGATGTAATGTATAATATGGTGACTGTAGTTAATTATACTGTATTGCATATTTGCAAGGTGCTAAGAGAGTAAATCGTAAAAGTTCTCACCACAAGAAAAAAATTATTTAACTATATATGGTGATAGACGTTAACTAGACTTATTGTGATCACTTCACAATATATACAAATATCGAATCATGTTGTATAGCTGAAACTAATATGATGTTATACGTCAATTATACCTCAGTAAAAAACCAAAAGTCTATCAGGGTATTAAAAGTACTTTAAAAAAAAAAAAAAAGACCCCCAGTAGTCTTCGTTCCTTTCCTTTCTTACTGATATAGCAAAGTGTTTCAGGCTCAATTTGTTCATTTCTGCCTCAGTCCTATAAACAGCTACTTCTCCTTTTATATTATTATCTATTTGTTTAACATTCCTATATCTTTTTTCCCCTAAAAAAAGACCAAAAATTTAATGACTGCACTACATCTAAAAAGAGTGTTCAGCACTTACCCCAGCACTCTGCTAGACAGAAAACTAGTACACGATAAATATTTACGGAATTGAACTAAAAGATTAGCATCTGTCTAGCTATTCTACAAGGATGTCTACTGAGTCAAGACAGGCAGCACAGGAAACATTAAGCACTTACCTCCTCCCCAGGTGGTCCAATGGCATGGCTCAATCTCACTCTAATTATTCTTTCATGTTATGGGAAGACCTACTCCAGCTCTAGCGAGTACTCCCTAGAACAAGGATTCTAAAAAAAGAAAAATAAATTTTTCTAGAGTTGAAAGAATGAGAAAAAAAGTTCTCTATGTGCATAAAGTTGGAAATCATTATAAGGTAAAGCATTTAATGGTCCATATCTGCTTAATTTAACAAGACTACAAATTAGTGTAAAGATGTTTGGTTATCTAGAGAGGAAACTGCTGTCATTCCTTAGTTGTAGTCCCCCTTCCCACTGAAAGGTTACATTTCACCACTAGGTGTCCACAGGGGAGGAAATGATACCTTACACTGGCCCATTTCAAGTCACTTTCACACACATCTGCACTCCACAATTAAGCAACTGTGCCTTATGTCAATTTACACAAATCTTCAATCCTTTGAGTTTTATATTGTACCATGTAGGTCTTCTTCATAGACTTTTACTTATGTAAGATTTTTTTATTTACTTAAAGATGGAATCTACAGAACTGCATTCCTTAAATTCACTATGCTTAAGTACAGCCAAGAATTGAGGGCAGACTACACATTCCTTTATTTATAGAGCTCTACTTCATGAACCTGTAAGCACTTTAGAGATAGTCTAATCCAGAGATTTTTCAAACTATTTTTTATTTTTCTAGGCACAGAAACATTTTTTTTTCTTTTTGAACAACATACTATATGTAACTCTTTGATGGATGGACGGGGCAGGGAAAACACACGCAGTTACTAAGATACCTAGGAAAACGTCATCCATTCTACTAATATAGTTAGGGTTATAAATACCCAATATTTTAAACTCTAACTCTGAAAAGTTCTGAATTTCTAACAATCATTAACACACCAGCCATGGAAGCAGCAGAAAATATCCCACAGACTTATTTTACTGGTCCCCTCTTTCCACCAGAAGGAAAAAATCCCTAAGAATTGTACTTTGGATCTGTTCTTCCTTTAGTTTTTCAAGCTTACTTTCTGCTAGAGAATGATGAAGTGAGTAGTGTCACAGGTCCTCAACAGAAAGAGTATAGAAAACAGCAGAAGAGGACAGAACAAATTAGGAAGAACTAAAAGAGAACTAAAATTCACTGGTGACACATGCTTGCTGTAAATGGTACTAGGAACTTCACACAAATTATTCAATCCAACAATAGTCCCAACAAAATAGATGGGATCCCCATTTTACAGACAAGAAAACTGAGATTCTGCAAGATTTAAGAAGTGACTTGTTCAAGGTAAGGAGGAGAGTGAAGGCTCAACCCTAAGACTTCCTAGCTCCAGACTTTTCCTTAACAACGCCATTGACTTCCAGAAGAGCCATGGGTTTGCCTTAGCAAACCTTTCCACAACCATCCCTTGCCGCCTTCTCCACCTTGATTACTCCTAAACTGGCCTCCACATTAGCAACCAATTATTTCATTCTGTACCTAACAGCACTTTGTTCTCAAGCTGCTACAGGTGTTTTCAACATCGAAACAATCCATCCCTTTCCTTTCCCCCGAATCCCCACCTATTTACTAGGAATGTCACCTATACCCCATATTTAAAATTATTACCTAATGTTAGAGCTGGGGGAAAAGTTCTGAGGTCATCAAGAACAAATCCTTCATTTTTCAGAGGACAACCTGTGCCTAGAGAGGTTATATATTCTACATTTTGAAAAAAATCTTTATCACCGTTATATTACAGGAGGTTCCTCCTGAACACTGAATGGTCATGGCCTCCTCCTTGCCAAAGGAAATAGCATCCCTGTTCTATTGCTCCCAAATCACTTCTGCTAGAGATCCATGCCAGCTTTTGTCTCTAACACACTGATTTCCAACTCTAAGTGCAGAGATGGTGAATTTGCAGCAACTAGGCAAGTAAGCTTTTAGGGCTACAGTTCAACTGCCTGGATTTAGAATATTCTAAGAAAGAAATTGCAGGAATATTACTCAGCCATAAAAAAAGAACAAAATAATGCGGTTTACAGACACATGCGATGGACCTAGAGATTGCCATACTTAGTGAAGTAAGTCATAGAGAGAAAAACAAATATCATATGATATCACTTATATGTGGAATCTAAAAAAAAATGGTACAAATGAACCTATTTACAAAACAGAAATAGAATCACAGGTATAGAAAACAAACTTATGGTTACCAAGGGGGAAAGGGGAGGAAAGAGATAAATTGGGAGACTGGGAATGACATATACACACTACTATATATAACATAGATAACTAATAAGAACCTACTGTATAGCACAGGGAACTCTACTCAATACTCTATAATGACCTATAAGGGAATAGAATCTACAAAAGAATAGATATATGTATATGTATAACTGATTCACTTTGCTGTCAGCAGAAACTAACACAACATTGTAAGTCAACTATACTCCAATAAAAATTAAAAAAAAAAAAGAAACAAGTTGCATATCTTGGTAATCACCAAATTTCAAGGATTCAAAGGTTAACAAACAGCAATTCCATCTGGGATGTCACCACGCTTACTTCAGCATGAATCACAAAGAAAAGCCTGTGAGCTAGTCTAGAAAGCCTGTAAAGCCATCACACACGGACCTGAAGCAACACTATAAACAAAAAATGAGCAGGAAAAGAAAATCAAGGCAACCTAGCATAAAAAGTAGGAATTGGGGCAAAGGGAGTGAAGTAGGGAAAATCAAAGGACATGGTAGACAACCAGTCAGTAAGCAGTGCTTATGACTATTTAAGAAGGCCCATTACTAGGCACAGTGAATGGCACCCAGTAGAAGTACAATAAATATTATGAGTTAACATATGCTGAAAATTACAAAATGGAACCTAAAGAAGAGATTCCACTCTGGGAATTCATTTGCTGGGGGAAAGAAGACTTGCCCCCCATGTCCCCAACCTGAGCAACTCCCTTTTACCTTTCTTTGCCTGAGTTTCCCAATGTATGAAATGGGGGTAAAAGCCCCATTTGCAAAGTGTGGACAAAATTGAAATAACATGCAAAAAGGATTCAAAGCTCACACAAATGCAACCGCCTGAGAGCACCACTGGCATGTCTCATAAGCAATCTCAAATTTAATAAGCACAAGATGAAACTTTCAATAATCTCCCTCAACCTGCTCCTCATTTTGCCCATCTCAGTAAAGGAAACCATTTCAGTACTCTGGCCATCATTCTTGCCCTTCCTCCTCATCCAACGCATCATCCAGTCCTATCCATTCTAACCTTCAAATATCATTCACTTCTATGTGCACTGTCATCACCCTATTCTAAGCTACAATTATCTCTCACATAAATTACTGACCTTGCTCGAGCACACCAGCTTTTGCAGTTCCTCAAATGTGTTTTGCTCCCTCCTGACAAACTCCTGTTCACCCTTTGGGTCTCACTCTAGAGTTTTCACTCACTCCTCATTCATTGCACTCTCACACCATTTTGAAGTACTTATGTATTTGTGCAATTATTTTCTTTCACAAACGGCTATAAATCCAACTAAACTAAGAGTTCCACGAAGGTAGGCACTGTGATTCGTTTGGTTTTCCTCATGAAAACCGGGTCTGGCACATAGTTTAAGCCCAAATATTTGAATGACTCCAGCTGAGGTGGAGACATAAAGTAGCCAACTACAACTCCTAACTCAAAAAGACAACTGCCCACGTTGCTTCAACACTCTCCCCACCTCCACTCTCAACAGCTCAGACCAAACCATTCACGGCATCAGATACCTCAGGGTTCCAACCTCAGGCAGCCCCTGCTTTCTCCACACACACCCCCATAAAGTTCCAGGTCCAAAGAGAACCCCTCAGCCCTGGGGCGGGAAGGGACGTGCCTCTTTTGCCCCTGCGGGTGTCGGGGTGCCGGACTACCCAGGAGAAGTTTCCTAATCCGGTACACCCTGGCCGAGCGTCTGAACACTAGTCCGCGCAGCCGTGACGCACGCAGGCCCGAGCGCTTCGTTAGCTATGAAGCAGCAAACCGCGCGTCCCGGCTCGAGCGTAAAGGCGCATCGCAGACCCTCAGATGTCCATTCTATTCAAGAAGGTGGGACAGAAAACACTACGACCCACGCGCCTTGCCCTTTAAGAAACACCCCCGTTTGAGCCAGGCGGGGCTCCGAGTAAATCCTCGCGAGAGCCACCTGCTTCCGCCCGCTTCCTGCTCTCGGCTCTCCGGACCGGAAGGAAGGAGGTACTTCCCCCGCCCCCGGCTTCTACCTCACAAGGCAGCGCGGCCCCAGCTGCGGCCAATCGGCGGGCTCATTCTAGGCCACGGCCCAGAGAGCCAATGGAAAGTCGCGGCGCGCGCAGAGCTTCCTCTCTTCCTCACCGGCCCCCTCCCTTCCGCCTGCCGACTTCCACTCAGCCCCTGGCGGAGGAAGTGATGTCACAGGCCCCATGTGAGCGGATTGCAACACATGCAGCTGCCTGGAAAGAGGGAGCCGGTGTCCTACGTCAGAGCCGCCGCCGCGGAGCCGCCGCCGGGGAGGAGCAGCCGCTGCCGCCCAGGACTGGGCCCTTAGGTAAACCAGGGGAAGGGAAATGCCAGTGACCACCGCGGCGGGCCGCGCGGGGCGGGAAGAGGAGGGACTGTCGGGGGTGGCGAGGAAGGGGGCCGCTCTGCCCCAGCGGCGGCGCTAACTCTGTGGTCTTGGTGTCTCCGGGCCCCGCCGGGCCGCTCTAGGGAGGAGGAGGCGAGAAGATGGCGGACGACCCCAGTGCTGCCGACAGGAACGTGGAGATATGGAAGATCAAAAAGCTCATTAAGAGCTTGGAGGCGGCCCGCGGGTGAGCGCCGCGTCTGGGCCCCCCCATGCCCTCTTGGTTTCCGGACCCCTCAGGATGGCCGCCCCCGCGCCGCATGGCCGGATGAGGAGAACCGGGCACTAGCCAACTCCCGCCTTCTGGACCTCTGGGTAGTAGCCCTAGTCTTAGGGGCGAGGGTCTGCGCGGTTGGTCCGAGAAGGGGCCCTTTACCCTGTTAGAGCTAAGGGGTCCCGCTCCCGGGGCTCGGGCCCCTCGACCCCCTCGTGGTAGGCTACTGCTACTTTTGTACTCCTTTCAGGCGCTTGAATCCAGAACCTCCCGTTTTGAGCTCCAGGTGCTGCCACCCAACTCGGGTGCCGCTGGGGGAAAGGGCCAAGCCTTGCTTTCCGAACGCCTTCCCTGATTTCCTCTCTTCTCCTTCCTTCACTTTTCTCAGCCAAGCTTCATTAAAATGGCCTCCCCCTCCCGGGCTTCTGAGACCCGGGTGGGTGAAGTTTGGATGGGGCGGGAAGGAGGGGTTGTCAGGGACAACCTCTTTCTGACTTCCTCTGATTTCTCTGGGTCTTACAACTCTCCCAGTATGACTTCCTCCAAGTCCTTTAATTACTCCGTAGCTTCCTGGTGTTAGCTGTTACAGGAACCACCTCTAAACTGAAAATGTGTGCGGGGTCGGGGAGTGGGGGAGGTTTTGGTTGACAGGTGTGTATCTGTATATACAGGAGAAATCCCAGTTATGGGGCCGTTCATGTGAACTCTACCAACAGGGTCCCTTTTGGCCTCTCTCTGGAACTCTTGGGGTAGAGGTGCTGATGTATTAGTATTAATGCTTGTTGAAATTCAGAACTGGATTAAGCGGGCTTTGAGGGTTTTTTGTAAATTTGGGTAAGAAACTATTACGTGTGTCCGTTTTGGGAAGGGGAGACTAGATTAAAACTGACTTTATATGTTCTTTTTTTAATTAAAAAAAAGTTGTTCTTTGGGGGAAGGTACGTCAGAGGTATATCTGTTCTCTCACTATATTACTTTATTTTGTTCTATTTCCCAGTCATAGAAACTCTTTACTTACAGGAAGTAGGGGGAAAAAGTGTTTGGAACATGACATATTTGTACGTCTTCAGCATTCTTAGAAGAGCAGAGTGGCTTGTCCTGGGCCATGTTAAAAGTTATTTTCAGTACAGGAATTGGACATTCTGGTTTCCAGCACAGGTTTTGTCCTTGCTTGGTAGATTTGCAAGGATAGGATTCATCAAATTCGTAGTTGTTACTGCTTTATGAAATAAAGTATGCTTAGTTCCATTGAAGGCCCAGGGCTAACAGTTTTGTCATTGTTTATAAATTTATTTATTTTTTATTTATTTATCTTTGGCTGCATTGGGTCTTTGTTACTGCATGTGGGCTTTTCTTTAGTTGTGGCGAGTGGGGGCTACTCTTCATTGTGGTGCACAGGCTTCTCACTGCAGTGGCTTCTCTTGTTGCGGAGCACGGGCTCTAGGCGCGCGGACTTCAGTAGTTGCAGCACGCAGGCTCTGTAGTTGTGGCTCTCGGGCTCTAGAGCGCAGGCTCAGTAGCTGTGGTGCACAGGCTTAGTTGCTCTGTGGCATGTGGGATCTTCCCGGACCAGCGCTTGAACCCGTGTCCCCTGCAGTGGCAGGCGGATTCTTAACCACTGTGCCACCAGGGAAGTCTCTGCCATTGTGTTTTGTTCCTAGTAATTAGTGACAGTTCTGTTTGGGGTGAAACTTCTGAAAGTTTAGTCCTCTTCAGTTACTGGGGCTTTTGCTCACTTTCTAAGATATGAATTGAAGATAGCTTATTTTTCATTCAGTAGGTTTGTTTTTCTTTGAATTTAATACGACATTCAGACCTAGATAATAATCTTAACCAGAATTTGAACACAGATGATTCTCTGCTACATGGTAGAATGAATAATTATTCCCCAAGTGTGAGAATACTGTACAGGAGGAGCAATATAGGTCATGACCCATTATGATGCACTACCAGGAATTAGCCGGGTTCTTTTGTTTCACTAGCATCTGCTGTTATGTTACTTGAATCCTTCACTTGAGTATGGCTTTTACAGTTTGCTGTTGTTACTGTTGTTTAAAGCTGGATGTACCCCTTGGGTTTGTTCTCTTATTACTTTAACTTTTTTTTTCGTTTATTTGGTTGCGCTCAGTCTTAGTTGCGGCACGTGGGCTCCTTAGTTGTGGCATGCATGTGGGATCTAGTTCCCTGATCAGGGATTGAACCCCAGCCCCCTGTATTGGGAGCGTGGACTCTTAACCACTGCACCACCAGGGAAGTCCCTCTTGTTACTTTAACTTGAAGGCAGGTTCACACATTAGAACTTGAATACATTACATACTCTGAGGAAGTCTAAAATATGAATTCAAACTATAATTTGCTTCTTGTCCAAGTGAAGTGACACTGAAGATAACAGTGCTTAATAACAGCATTCCCTTTACTGCTTGATGAAGGAAGCTCATTCTTAAATTTGTTCCTATCTATGTTACCTAACCACTTGAAACTTTTAAGATCCTCTTTAAAGCTTTTAAAGACTTTAGTCCTTTGATTAGCAAAGTCCAGTAAAGTTTAAAGCATGCTAAAAATGAGGTTCTCTTTGCAGAACTTTTTTTCTAAGTAGTAGTTTTTATACAAGATTAAACTGTCCTCTAAACAGTGTGGTTCATAATCGTGTCCTGCTTTGCCTACTTTGCTTTTATTCAGGATTTGGTTACATCTTGATCCCATGAAAATGTAAAATCTTGGCCATCTATAGGTATCAGGAAGGGAGTCACACGTTTCTTCTGTTTAACTCAAACGGTTCTTGGTATATACCAGTTTCTTTTTGAGAATAGCAAGATTGTATTATCATGGTTGAGTTGTGTTAGTCAGACTCATTAGATTATAATAGTGTACAGTGAGAAATGTTTTTCCTTCTTTGCCTAATGGTAAAATACTAATAGGAGAAGCGTGATGGACTTTAAGCACAAACTGGATAGCACAATAAACCTATCTGTACTGGTGTTTAAGGGGCAAGTTGTGGGTTTCAGGAGAAAACAGGTTGTGTTCAAGCATGGTTATTAACACTAGATAGCACTTAGTGGCAGATGAGTAGAATGGCTTTGGAAATGAAGATTTCTTCTTCACCCCCCACCCCCCAACACACACACATACCCCCCCCAGCAATTCTGGGCATGAGAATCACAGATTGGTTTGTTTTTAACTCTGGCTCTTAAGGTATGCTGGGATAAGAGTAATGTTGAAATTGAGATAGTCAATATGTGATTATCTTGGTATATGACCCCCAAGGTAATGTAGCTTTAAAGGGAAACCACCTGTAAAATGGACTCACTGATTAAGTACATCTGAACAGAGTGAAGTTTCTAAGCACAATAATTTATTGCACACTTGGCATGTTATAGACATTGTGTTAAGCAATACATTATTTCATTTAACCCTCACAAAAAGTATTGCCACCATTTGGTGGGAAAGGCAGACTAAGGCTGTGAGGTTAAATATCTTACTTTCTGGAATGTAGCAGATGCCCAGGATTTGAACCAATGTGCTGTACTGCCCAATGGATATATTTTATGTTTAAAAAAAAATGTAAGACTACACTACAGCTATAACAGACTGTTTTATGCTATGGAAGACCACTTACAGGGGCCAAAATGACTAAAATGGGGAACTTGCTAGGAGTCTTTTTGTAGTCTTTTTGTCATACTTAATTTTCTGAGTTAAAAAGTGTGTTACACGTATAACTTGAATTTAAGTTGGGTGGAACATACATATTTAGCTTCATATAAGCCTGGTAGAATGTTGGTTTCTGTTTATGCTAGTAAAATAACCAGCTAATTCTTTTCCTATATGTAAGTCCCACTTAAAGTTAATGATAGCTCTTCCCGGTTGACGATTGCTCTTGGCGTATTCTCTGTAGTTGGCTTAATGAGGATAAATGTGTACATAAGTCAACTGGAACTAGGACAATGTGGATGGAAACCATGGTTGTGGGTATTTTGAATAAGGAACTAAACCAGGTGAAGATATGTAGGAGAAAGGCAGATGGGAAATTTAGGTTGTTTTTTCCTAATGTTTTCTGAGCCAGCAAAAGGTAGCCACAGAAATTGTGTTGGAAGCTTTATAGTTTTCAGGTAATAAAATCATAACCAGAGCCTGTTATTACCAAGGACAGTGGTGAATGTAACCAAGGAACAGACAAGGTTCATTTGGGCTAAATTGTGTCTGTGGGTATTAGAATATTTTTTCACTTATCTTTGGCAGGGAATCTTATTTCACATATAATGAGGGCTCGGTCAGATAACCCATGTTTGAAGATCAGCACAGTTTCTAAGCTTCATTTGAGTCTTTGGGCATTTTTAAAGCTTTTGTTAAAAACAACTTGTAGATATCTTGACTTTGAAGGAAATAAATTACCTGGCTTTACATGACTGTCTTTCCTGCCCCCAAATATAACTGGTGGGGGGACTATCTTTTTCCTCTACTCTGAGGAGTTCTGATCCTAGATGTGTGGTTTTTTTCCCCACACCAGGCAGTTCTCCAATTCTCACTCTACACCAACTGAGCGTTCCTACAGTTGAATTAGATTCTGACACTACCCAGAGTTAGTGTTGGATCCCACTAGGTAACGGGGTCAGTCCCACAAGACTGCCCACACTTGTGATGCCAAAGCAAGTCCTACCCTACCCTACTTCTCAGACGGGCTATAATTTGGGGGTTCATATGACTCCCTCCTTGGGTTCAGTAATTTGTTAGAATGGCCCAAAGATCTCAGGGAAACTATTTATGTTAACCGGTTTATTACAAAGGATATTATAAAGGGTATAGACGAACCGCCAGATGAAGTGGTACATGGGGCAAGGTCTGGAAGGGTCTGAGTGCAGAAGCTTCTGTCCTTGTGAAACTGGGGTATGCCACCTGGGTTTACCAACCCAGAAGTTCATTAAATCTTGTTCAAGAGGTTTTTTTATAGAGCTTACTCTACAGCTTCCCCTTCCCATAGGTCTGTGGATAGAGCAGAAAGTTCAGCCCTCAGAAAACTTGGTCTTTCTGGTGACCAGCTCCATCCTAAGTCTGCCTAGGGGCCCCACCCTAAGTCACTTCATTGGCACTCCATATGAATAACATAAACTCCCATCTCAGGAAATTCTGAGGGATTTAAGAGCTTTGCTAAAGGCCGGGGACAAAGACCAAAATCTCCACAAAATTCCTTACATTATATTGAATTAGAAGTTAGTAATTTTATGAAATCGTTGAATAGGTTTTTTAAAGACAAATAATACAGATTGTTTATATGGTTCGAATAAATTAAAGTATCTAAAATGTGTTTGGGTACCTTTCCCAAGTGAAAATTGTTGATTAGTAGAACACTTGGAAGTTCTCAAAGCAATGAATTTCGGGTACTTTTATTTTTACTTTTGTTCTCCATATCCTTAAAGAGCCGGCTGTAACTAGAGTGATACTTGGTAGTTTTTCATACTAATACAAGAATATTCAGGCTCTTAAAAGGCTTTTTTCATCCTGTGTTCTGGCTTCCCCTGCCTCTCCTGTCTCTGATTGTTAACACACAGGTAAAAGACCCCGCTAGAGAAAAGTCAGGAATTAGAATATTTTTAATTTCCTGAGAAGAGATGAGTGTAGAACAAATAACTACAGAGGTCTTGGTGGCTTCTCACTAAGGGGTCAAAATACAGATGCCACCAACAGGTCTGAGCCATGAGAAGAGAGCAAGAAAGAGGTAGTAAAGGGAAGAGGAGGAGATAAGAGTAGGGTGTGGTGGTGTTCCTCAGTCCATTCCAAGTGTCATAGGCTGCCTGCCTTAACTCGGATCTAGTCCTAACTGCCTCTGTATTCTGGCATGGTGTTCTGTGCACTGTGAACCTAATGAACAATTACTTTCTTTGAATTTCAACTCTTGACAGACTTCTCATTGTAACAGCAGATACACTTATCCTTCCAGGAAAGGAAGGCTTGCTCTGGACACATTCCTAGGTAAGCAAGAGTACCTAATTAGAGTACCGTTTAAGGCAGAATGTAATGTAGGTCTCCAGTGTCCCCCGCCACACACACCAGTTGGACCCCTTTAGCAGAGGGCCCTTTTTCTTTGAGCTTGGGGTTGAGGGTGTGCTCAGTGTGGCAAACCTTTCAGAACATGTTTGGTTGTGAGAAAACTTAAAATGTGGGTTTTGTAGCAGGGCTAAATGGTTTTAGATCCTATTTAAAGAGAAGGAGAAATCTGCCTCGTTTCCCTAGACCTACTGCTGGAACTGTCCCTCTGAGAACTTGGGCAGCAGAAATTTTTTCTGAGTCCAGCCTGTTCTCCAGGGATCTCAGAATAGAACCTTCTTCTAGAATACATTCGATAGGTGTCTCTTAATTCTTCAGCAGCCTGCTCTTTTAGTGGTGGGGGAGAAAGGATTTAGAGGGGGTTCAAGATTCTTCTTTCCAGCAAGTTGGAAATTATGAGATTTCTCTTTGGGGCAGCTGTCCTCAGAGAGCATGATGAAGTTCCCTCTGATAACAGCTTTCTCTTATGCCACTGGACATACTTTGAACCCTAGCTTACTGCCTATCAGGAATGAAAATTTCCTCTTTTTTTTTTTTCTTTTTCTGAACAGGTATCTTTTTCTTTGAATGTAAGTGAATTGAGATAAACAATGATTGCTCTTTTTCTCACTTCTAAACATAACTGAGTTTGATTAAGAGCCATAATTTCATTATTATTCTTGTGGATACAAAGATAAAAACACTTGATTCTTGTACGTTGATAGATTGATCAAGCTTTCTGTGCTTTAATCCAGCCGTCTCTCTTTTATCTCCTTAATTTGTATGTAATAGGTGTCTTATAAGTATTTACATGTTCGCTTTGTCCTTTTTTTTAACCTCCAAGTTGTTTTATATCTTTTTTAACACCAATTTTTAGACATGTAGCTTTCATCCAGTGTATACTTTGTCTTTACTCATCACCATCTTTTCTACCCAGTTCAGAGGACTTGACATTTTCAGGTGCCTGACAACAACTTCTTGTCATGCAGATAACTTGGGGAGTACTGGTCCTGTACTGTTCTGTTTCCACATTTTTGTTTTATCCTTTAAGGTCTCCTTTAGAAGAATGATCCTAGTCAAAACAAAAGATTGTCTTTTTCTTGCCATGTCTGTGGCCTTGTAAATTAGATTTTCCCCCGAACTCACATCTAAGTATATGAAAAACAAAGCCCACAAATGTATTTTTTACTATTAACCAGTCAGCTTACAAGCTTCATCAAACATCTGCTGTAGGTTGGACATTTATACATTTAGGGGAGCAGTGTGTAATACCATGAGAATGGTCTGACACACAACTTTGGAGTGATACTATGAACCATTTCTGGCCCCAGAATAACCTGGTACATGTTGAAGGAGATGTAGTGTAAGCAAATGATTTGGGTCTTGAATGAGGCATTGGGCATTGTCAAAAACGGAGAGATTGTTTAACTACTTGAGCAGATTTCCTAGGCAAGTCAAGTGTTTCAAAGAATGTAACTGTGGGCATTGGTATTATTTGGTTGATACAGTATCTTTGATACACTGATGTAGTGGAGCTGTAACTGAACTGAGACTTTGAAATGGTCATTGAAATTCATTCTTGATTAAAAGCCAGTTAGCCTAAAATTAGATTCAAAAGCTTTGTGTTGGGCTTCCCTGGTGGCGCAGTGGTTGAGAGTCCGCCTGCCGATGCAGGGGACACGGGTTCGTGCCCCGGTCCGGGAAGATCCCACATGCCGCGGAGCGGCTGGGCCCGTGAGCCATGGCCGCTGAGCCTGCGCGTCCGGAGCCCGTGCTCCGCAATGGGAGAGGCCACAACAGTGAGAGGCCCACGTAACGCAAAAAAAAAAAAAAAAAAAAGCTTTGTGTTGGTCGATGGTTGGTGAGCTGTTGGGGTATTGAAATAGTGCAGAGTATTTGCATATATGTGCCTTGTTGGTAAAGTCGGCTTGACAGAGTTTGACAGTCCCAACACCAGTTTGCCTTTCAGTGTAAATAAACTTTAGGGTGCAAGTACTGAAAATGTACTGATCCCCAAACATTAATTCATTAATACCTCTGAATATTTTTAGCTTTTTACTGAAGAAGAAAAAAAGTTTTCTTCCTATTGGGCTATCCCATTCTCTGGCATCTTCTGGCCTTTATGACTCTACTTAAGAAAGAAGGCTCCTCGGGAAAGACAGGGTTAATCAAATAATGAAACTAGTTTTCTGAAGATGGGTTGAATAGCATACATTTTGGCTCCTCACAACAGCTCTGTGAGAAAAGCTATTACTGCTATTTCATGGATGAAGAAATTTGAAATACAGAGAGATTAAGTAGCTTGCCTAATACCACAGTCTAGTACGGGGCAGTGCTAGATTCTGTTCCCACTTTCCTGATTCCAGAGCCTCTGATCCTAACTATTGTACCACACTGCCTTCCTCTTTGATTAGTATTTCTTTTGCTGAATAGAAACATCTATTCTCTTCTGAAAGGAGGATTCTTGTCCAGGGAGATCTGCAATTTACTAGAGGGAGCAGATCTGTGGAGACCGAGGAGCAAAGATAAAAGGGAAGAGGCATGCTGTTTGCAAATCTACCCTAGGAAGAATTTGGGTACTGAACATGTTTGTTTTTAATGAGCGTCATTGGTGAGGGAAAAAACTTAAGTTTTAAATCCTTCCCCAGAAGCTCATTTGTGTATTAGAAAGAAGATTAACAGGAAGGCTGTGGCTTTTCTTTTATTTGAAAAGTACTTGCGTAGTGGCCAGAAAAGATAAGAAGTGGACTTTCTCATTTATACAGTCCTGTGTAGAACACTGGTTGTTAGTAAGTCCCTAATGTTGGTTGTGATTGATATCTCCTGGCTTTGCACTGATGTGAGAATGCTAGAGAAATTTTCCAGCTTCTGCTGCTCCCTGGTGGAATATTCCACTAGGTCGATTTGTTTGTTTTTAGTTTTCTTTTTATGACAAAGTAAATTCCTGTAATTGTAGAAAAAATACTCCACCAGATATATACATTTTTGTTTTGGAGGACAGCAATCCTAGTGCTTTGAGGATAAAATGAACCTTCTGTAAACTTTACTTTCTGTAAAATATTGGGACATCTTGAGTTACTGTATCCTCTAGGATAGAGACTGCTTTAATGTCTCAGCATGTTCAGATATTGGTACTTGTCCCATCTGGTAATGGCATCTAACCCTGAGGTCAGTTGCACAAAACCAATTTCTAGTAACTTTGTCTAGCCTCTTTCAACAGTAACAGAATCCTGCCTTAGTTTGGTATTCTGCAAGCTCTTTATAAAAAGCAGCCCCATCGACCTCCTACCTGCATCATAGGTAAGGTGGGGGGCAGGCATCAAGGTGAGGATGAACCAATTAAAGGTGGCAAAAGAAGGCATTCTGAAAGTGTTAGTTTTGTTGTGTTAAAAGACTGATGGGATGGTGTGAGCATTTTAGTGAGGCTAAAGCAGGGACAACTAGTCATTTCTAGGCACATGTTAGTTTCTCTCCAAAGACTGTCAAACTTTTAATTGGTATTTTATTTAGTAGTTTAAAATAAATCTCTGGCGTCCGCTTAGAAGAGACTATATAGAGAAGACCCTATTTTTTATGTTAGCAATTAACCATTTATTCATTCTCAAATGTTTGAGCATCCACTATGTCCTGAAATGAGTTCTGCTTTCAATAAGTAAGTGTTGTTTCACTGTTACTTGGTGGAAGAGAAAACAGGTCAGATCTTTGAAGTGACTGATAACCAGATAGAAGTGACTGTCTCTGAATTATATCAGAATATTTAACCCATGCCACAGCTGTAAGATGAAGCCACTTAAGCTATTTAAAGTTTTAGAGGGAAATGAATTTCTTTATTTCTCCCTTGTGATAAATTACAAAACAGCTTTAGCGTTCTGACCATATTGTTTTGAACTGTTTTGGTTTGGTTCTTTTGTTCTGTTGGTAGATTTGACAGGTCCTGTAACCCAATAAAGGTGATTACCACCTACCACAAAGTCAACTATTATCTCCCTCTTTGGACTTAACTCAGATTCAAAGAAGACTACAGCACCACCTAACAGTGTTGCTCCCCACCTCACCCCACCCCACCCCGCCCAGCTGTGCTGTGCCCTTAATTCTGGTTTTTACTATTAAGGGCAGGGGGGTAGGGCACAAGAAGCTATCAAGTTCCATCTAGTTACCATTTAGCAATCTATCTGCTTCCATGCTAGGCAGTTGACATATATTCTCTTACAGAATCCTCATGACCTTGTGAAGTAAGGAGAAACTGAGTCCCAAATGGATTTATGTGTAATTTGCCCTAGGTTGTGCTGATAGGACAGGACATGAACCCAAATCTGTCAGATTTGGAAACCTGTGCTCATAACCACCCTCCTACTACGTTCCCATATTAAACCCATATAAAACCATGGTGAATAAAATGACAAAAGGAGTAGTAATTGGAGAGGAACTGATTGATTTTCAGCTGGTGATCCATATAATGTAGCTAGCTTAGTGAATCCCAGAAACACTGTGTCTGAGATTTAAGTTGAGGTTTGTGAGCTTGAAAAGGGGATAGGGGGAACCTTGGCCATCCATATCCTAGGCATATCCTAGACAAAGATCGAGATGAAAGCTTCTTGGGGGGCATATACTCTTAAGTCCCAACTAGACCGTATAGTAGGCAGTCTCTAAAATGTTCCTGCCCTAACCTGAAGGTAGTTCTATTATGTAGGAGTGATAAGATGGATGGCAGGGATTTGATGATAGGGTTCTGGCTGGAAAAAGTTGGGCACATCTGAGCCATCACAATTCACTGGAGTTGTGTTACTGCTAGGGTAAATGACAGCAGCTTACTTGCAGCACTTGGGCTCTGAGTTTCTCTTTAGGTAGGGGTGAGGTCATGGAATCTCCACGACTTGAGCTGGCTAAGAGGTCTGCTTAAAGGCATAGAAAGCAACCCAGACACGGTGATTCTTAACCCTAGTTGTGCATTAAAATCTACCTGATTCTGTTTAAATCAATCCATTTGAGAACTGAGACTCTCTTAACCCATAATCACTATCACCCTCACTCTCCCTGTTCATGAGCTACTGAGTCAGAATATAGAGGAAGGGGAGATCTTTTTGTACCGGAGCATTTTTGTTTTGCTTTTTAAGAAAGCTCTCCAAGGGTTCTGTGGCTCTCATGCAAATCGGGCAGTGGACAAGCTTGTGGGTACCACATTTTCTTCCTACCTACCTTTCTAAAGTGTTCTTGAGCATTGTTAATGATGAGCACTGGTGAGATCTTTACAGGTCAAAGAGTACCTAGATTTTTCTTTTTGTTTGTCACTCTTATGACCATCTGCATCAGCAGGCTTCTTTTTTTTTTTTTTTTTTTTTTTTTTCCAGCAGGCTTCTTGAATCCTGAGGCTGGAACCCTGAGAGCCATAAAGCCATAAAGCCATAAACATATGCCCCACAGCCCAGGCTTTGCTCTGCTTACCTTGTGTTTTCTTCTTTAGAGACCTTTCAGTCCTGACAATCTGAACCTTAAGTTTCCCTGTCCATAGTGTTTAGGGGTCATGAAACCTTGGATTGGGTAAGTAACTGGTGGTACTACTCTAGGGAGAGAAACATTCCTTTCAACGGTCACCTTTGAGAATGAGGGAACAGAAAGCTGTCAGCTATTTCTTTAAATTCCCTTCCTTCCTGAATTTTGTCTAGTATTATTTACTGTCCGTATTTAGTCTACTTACAGCTACTTCCTTCTGTCTCCCAGCTGTTTTATTTCTCAGAAGTTAGTCTTCTGGGTGGAAGCACTGCTGAACTCTTCTTTGAAAAGGGAAAGTGCCCCTAAAATGATGAGAAACAAGAAGGGATCTGAGAACAGAGGCCCTTGAGGCCTTACATGGCACATTGTATGTTGTGTCTTATTTTGCTCAGTTTTTACAACCTGCATGTGAATCATTGCTGTATACCTCATAATTCACTGGCTCTTGAATGAGAGCCTTTTGACTTTGGGAAAGGGACATGGTGACAAAGCAGAGGAGTGGATGAAAACTATTAAAATCAAAGGCATAGTTTGCATACACTGCCAGCAGCTCCTTAGTGAGAGCTTTATTTCTCATTCTCCCCTTAGGACTGTTTGCTCTACTTTAAAATGAAATACTCAGCTTCCTTGGTTTTATTTTGGTGTTTACACAAACTGGTCTAGCAACTTAGATTGGCTTGGGGGGGTGGGGTGGGCGGGGAGGACTATTTATTTTGTTTGGAAGCTTTCCTGGAAAAACTTTTTTTTTCTTAATTTATTTTTTAAAACCAGAAGCCTCCCTTTTTTTTTTCATTTTAAAAAATTTTATTTATTTATTTATTTTTGGTCACATGGTGCAGCGTGCAGGATCTTAGTTCCCTGACCAGGGATAGAACCCATGGTCCCTGCAGTGGAAATGCAGAGTCCTAGCCACTGGACTGCCAGGAAATTCCTGGAAAAACTTTAATTTTCTGTATCAAACCCAACATACAAAACATCAGAGATTATAATGTGGCCTTTAAATTTCTAAAGTAAAAGCCAGCCATTTAAATAATCCTTGTTTCCTCATCCCCAGTCAGGTGTCAGATGAATTCAAAAACATAAGGTTTCCCCCAGACTGGGTAGGGAGAGGCACAAGGGGAAACTAGTGAAAGGTAATTTTTTTAAACATTAGTCAAAATTCAAAATGAGTAAGAAGCCAAGACTAACTTTCAAGTAGTGTTTCAGATTTAGCAACTTGGTAGAAATCTACCAAACAAAATTTTTTGGCAAGCTATACTTCCAAACCATTTTTTTTAAGTGGAATCCTATAACAAGATTCTGTTCTTAGGTGTCTCTACCACTTTGTCCTCTCTAGGATGTTAAATGGATGTGAGTGCAAGGTTGCCCACCTCTGGTGCTATACAGTGAAGTTGCTTAATGGATGCTTATCTTCTTAACCTATCTGCAGTGGAAAGTAAATAGCTGCTTATCTTAAGGTCATTGCTTTGTCCTCCACCTGATTATCTTGCTTTAGGGATTTCCTTTAGGCATTTTGGGTTCACTCAGTTAATTTATCCCAACATCCTTTTTAGCCTCAAACTTTACATCCTTTGGGGTTTGGTGCACATTAGCTTCCTGAGCTCTGAGCCTTCACCCCTGCTATCCTTGGAGCCCCTTCTCATTACGTTTCCTACTTACTGCCTCTTTGCTCATTCCATCTCCTAGGAAACTATTCTGTAAATCAGAGCACATGAGCTTTTTAAAACTGAGCCCTTCTTTTGAGAAGTAACTAACTCCCTTGGTCCCTAAAGATTCCAAAAGCCCCAGGGTAGAGAAATACGCTCTTTTGAGAATTATTCATCTGAAAACAAATACAAGCCAGTGAAGCCCATATTGCAATTTAACCTGTCTTCTTTTTTCCCTGTCTTGTGTATTTTCATAATATACAGGTGGCACCTACAATCTAGAACAAGTTTAAAGTTAAATTTACTTGCCCAATTTTTCCAGCCCCTCCTAGATAAAGCAAACTCCTTTTTTCCTCTTTGGCCTATAAGATTTGGCAGAACTCCAGACAGAATTATCAAAAAGTTTTTTGGAAATTCCTCTTCAGGAACCTAGCAAGATAAATATTGGAAGTAAAGCAGTTTGTTACATTTGATAGCTGAAAAATAGGACCCAGAGCATACTCACTGACTGTAAAGATCATTTTTCTTTTTTTGTAATAGAAGATACCAGTTTGTTTCATTTGAGAATTCTTTTTCTGTCTAATTCAGAAACTGGAACACGGCCACAGGTAGAATTGTCTGAGAGCGATACATCTGACTTAGTGTAAATGTGTGTGTGCATGAGCAAGGGATTGTTCCGAATCAGTCTGGTTTGTCAGTACTGTATTTGAAGTTTTAGGTGATTTAAATAATGGAAGTAGATATACATTTATATAGGTGAAGAAATAACTATGGGTCAGGTGTGGTGTGTGGATATGCTTTATCTTATATGAAGTGTATCTTGGAAGCAGCTTTTTTTAATGATCATTTTCCTTGTGTTTGTGGTAACAACTAAAGCTGCTTATCATAAATTTGTTTGATTCTCTGGTTTGGCTAGAATATTTGCTCCGCTATCCAAGGGGTGGCAGCAGAGCACACACCATACTTTACCATGTACTGTTAATCGACTTGTAGTTCATTGGGGGAAGTATCACAAAGGTTGTGAACCAGCCTTCTAGATTTGGAGTAGATACCCCAACAGAAACAGTGCCGGTTTTGGAGACGGAACATTAGCTGACAATCTGAGAGCAACCATTTTGATAGTGGAAGAGCTTGATAGCCAGCTTGTCTCCTTCTATAAAGAAAACTTGTCTGACTAAGGGACTTGTGGAATTTACCACTAGGAGAAAACTTTCAAAGGGCAGGGTCTTGTGTAAGTGAGGTACCTTTCCAATGCTGGTACCAAGGTGCACATTTGTGAAGTTAATTTTACTCTAGAAAGGTAGTTTCCAGACACTTCCAGATTTTAAACAACTATAGTTATAAAGCTAATATTAGGGGTTTTCTCCACTTCTTGATGTTGTTCCCCTCACTGTCTCTTCCCTTCTTTCTTACGCCACTTGGCACATAAGCCCATTTGACTTAATACTGTACCCATCTTTCTAATTTCTTTTTCTTGCCAACTTCCACCAGACACTGGATATGTGAGATTACACACTCGGTGATTAGGGGAAAATTTAGGTGTTTCTGTCAGTCTTCCCAGTTTATCTAAAGAAAGCCGCCACCCATTTCATTATGACACTAATACTTGTAATGATTAAACTTGTCATAGCCTTTAGGGGCATGATCTATAAGAGTCTCAGGAAGTAAGTTTCCTACAGACTCATTAAGTATCATGTAGTAACAGTCTGTAAAATGATAATCACATTACTTAACATGCTTTGGCTCGTATCAAATCAGCTTTTGCCTTCAAAATATAAATTGTCTCAATTTGTTTATTTACTTATTTATTTTTATTGAAGTATAGTTGATTTACAGTGTTGTGTTAATCTCTGCTTTACAGCAAAGTGATCAGTTATACATATATACATTCTTTCTTTTATACTCTTCATTATGGTTTATCATAGGATTGTTTTAATTGATTTATTTTTGGCTGCATTGGGTCTTCGTTGTTGCGCATGGGCTTTCTGTAGCTGTGGCAAGCGGGCGCTCCTCTTCTTTACGGTGTGCCGGCTTCTCATTGCGGTGGGTTCTCGTTGTGGAGCACGGGCTCTAGGCACGTGGGCTCAGTAGTTGTGGCTCACGGGCTTAGTTGCTCCGTGGCATGAGGGATCTTGCCAGACAAGGGCTCAACCCGTGTCCCCTGCATTGGCAGGCGGATTTTTAACCACTGTGCCACCAGGGAAGCCTGATAATGTAGTTTTATGTTTGCTTCAAGGAGAACTAGGAATATTGAAATGAGGTATTTCTTAACTGGTGGTGCTACTAAGTATCTTGAAAATGCCCGGGTAAAAAAGATATGTTGCTGGCATCAGTATTAAGGTAAGAGTGAGGCTGGTGGCTGCTCATAAGGGACCTCCCATGTGACAAGGCCTTGGGGGTGTCCTCCATAGGTCAGGGTTTAGTCCTGGTTTTTAGTTGTAGAAACTTGAATTTGCTTGAGTACCCAGAGTTGATCAGACTTTCAGTGCATTGCTCTTTTTAATCAAACTCAAAAGTGATTAATATGTAAAATATATTTAGAGATACATTTATTTAGAGAGAGAGGTGTGTGTATGACACTGTGAATACAAGGCTCTCGTTTCCCATTATAAGGATACTTAGGGTGCTAAATTAGTGATTATAAATTTTCGTGGTGAGCCTGGAATTTTATTTATTTTTAATATTTATTTTTTTGGCTGCGTAAGGTCTTAGTTGTGGCATGCGGGATCTTTGTGGTGTGGGCTCTTCCTTCTGGCGCACGGGCTTCTCTCTTGTTGTGGTGTGTGGATTTTTTTTTCTTTCTCTAGTGCCGCGTGGGCTCTGTAGTTTTGCGGCACGCCAGCTCTTTCGTTGAGGCGCCCGAGCTCAGTAGTTGTGGTGCACAGCTTAGTTGCCCTGCAGCATGTGGGTCTTAGTTCCCCGACCAGGGATCGAACCCACGTTCCCTGCACTGGAAGGCGGATTCTTTACCACTGGACCACCAGGAATTTTAAAGGGAGGGACCAGGATATTAAATTGGTATTTCATCTAGACTTTGGAAAGATTTGTTGCACCATCCTATGATGGCATCATCCTCTGAAGAAACCACCAGATTCCAAGCCTCTGCCATAGACTCAAGGTCAAACTCCAGCCTGTTGTCACACCCTTATCAAAGCTTCTCTCTTCATTCCTTGGGGAATGAGGTGTTTCCCAAGAACCCCTTAAAGTGCCTTACTTCTTACATATTACATAACTAATATTCATTCAAATATTTGAGCACCTACCATATTCTTTTTTTTAATTGAAGTATAGTTGATTGTAAATCAAACTGGTGTACAGCAGAGTGATTCAGTTATAATACATATTTTTCATATTCTTTTCCATTATGGTTTATTACAGGATATTGAATATAGTTGCCTGTGCTATACAATGGGACCTTGTTGTTTATTTTATATATATATTAGTTTGTATTTGCTAATCCCAAACTCCTAATTTATCCCTCCCCCACCCGCTTTCTCCTTTGGTAACCATAAGTTTGTTTTCTACGTCTGTGAGTCTGTTTCTGTTTTGTAAATAAGTTCATTTGTGTCATATTTTTAGATTCCACATGTACGTGATATCATATGGTATTTGTCTCTGATTTCACTTAGTATGATAGTCTCTAGGTCCATCCATTTTGCTGCAGATAGCATTATTTTTCTTTTTTATGGCTGAGTAGTATTCATGTGTGTGTGTGTTTACCACATCTTCATCCATTCATCTCTCGATGGACATTTAGGTTGCTTCCATGTCTTGGTTATTGTAAATAGTGCTGCTGTGAACATTGGGGTGCATGTATCGTTTCAAATTTTCAAGTTTTCTCTGGGTATGTGCCCAGGAGTGGGATTGCTGGATCATATGGTAGTTATATTTTTAGTTTTTTAAGGAACCTCCATACTGTTTTCCATAGTGGCTGCACCATTTTACATTCCCACCAACAGTGTAGGGAGGGTTCCCTTTTCTCTACACCCTTTCTACCATTTGTTATTTGTAAACTTTTTGATGATAGCCATTCTTACTGTTGTGAGGTGATACCTCATTGTAGTTTTGATGTGCATTTCTCTGATAATTAGCAATGTTGAGCATCTTTTCATGAAATGTCTATTTAGGTCTTCTGCCCATTTTTTGATTGGGTTGTTTGTTTTTTGTTATTGAGTTGTATGAGCTGTTTGTATACTTTGGAAATTAAGCCCTTGTCAGTCTCATCGTTTGCAAATATTTTCTTGCATTCAGTTGGTTGTCTCTTTGTTTTCTTTATGGTTTCTTTGCTGTGCAAAAGTTTACAAGTTTGATTAGGTCCCATTTGTTTATTTTTGCTTTTATTTCTATTGCCTTGGGAGACTGACCTAAGAAAACACTGGTATGATTTATGTCTGAAAATGTTTTGTCTTATGTTCTCTTCTAGGAGCTCTGTGGTGTCATGTCTTGTATTTAAGTCTTTAAGCATCTTGAGTTTATTTTTGTGTATGGTGTGAGGGGGTGTTCTAACTTCATTGATTTACAGGCGGCTGCCCAGCTTTCCCAGCACCACTTGCTGAAGAGACTGTCTTTTCTCTGTTGTATATTCTTGCCTCTTTGTCAAAGATTGACTGTAGGCGTGTGTGGGTTTATTTCTGGGCTCTCGATTCTGTTCCATTATTCTATATATGTTTGTTTTTGGAGCACCTACCGTATTCTGAACACAATTCCTAGCTCTGGGTATACTTTGATTACAGTGGTGTAGCCTCTACCTTCATGGTCACCTTGAGAGTGATTTATTTCTACTATTTTAGGGGCGTCTCACTTTTAACTCCCTTTATTAATGGTAACTCTTTACTTATATGGTACTTAAACCTCTAATGCTATACTTTCTTCGACAGCAATGGCACAAGCATGATATCATTGATCATTCCTCCCAAAGACCAGATTTCACGAGTGGCAAAAATGTTAGCAGATGAGTTTGGAACTGCATCTAACATTAAGTCACGAGTAAACCGCCTTTCAGTCCTGGGAGCCATTACATCTGTACAACAAAGACTCAAACTTTATAACAAAGGTAATCTGGAGCTTGATCATTTACGTCCTCTACTTTGTCTTGGTTGTATTTTCCACTTCGATCCTGCCATGATGCTTTCGGTCACTAGTGTTTTCTTCACCCAGCCATAAGCATTGTCCCTTTGGTCTTTTTTTTTCCCCCTAAGTTATTTTTTGAAAGTTAAGTAGTATTCACTGTACTTAAAATAATAAATCCTCCTTTTTAAAACATCTCAAGTTTCACAATTAGGGAGAGAAATCTGCCTGAGAGATTTACAGATATTTCCACTTTATTTAAATTATGAGGGGCAGGAACAACAGGCTGTGGGAACATTTTCTATTAATTGAGGAAAATTAGCTGTGGATATAAGTAGAGAAATTGTTTGTGTTCTTTGCAGTACCTCCAAATGGCCTGGTTGTTTACTGTGGTACAATTGTAACAGAAGAAGGAAAAGAAAAGAAAGTCAACATTGACTTTGAACCTTTCAAACCAATTAATACTTCATTGTATTTGTGTGACAACAAATTCCATACAGAGGTAAGAAGTTCATCGAATATTTTCATTACCCGGAAAGAAACCCCATACCCATTAGCAGTCATTCCCAGTCCTCCCTCCCTACCCCCACACCCCAAGATCTCTCAGCTCTAGGCTACCCCTAATCTATTTTCTCTCTGTGGATTTGCTTGTGCTGGGCATTTCAATATAAATGGAATGATAGAATGGGTGGCCTTTTGTGCCTAGCTTCTTTCACTTAGCATGTTTTCAAGGTTCATCCATGTTGTGGCATGTATTTTGCTTCATTCCTTTTTATTACCAAATAATATTTGCCACATTTTACTTATTTAACATCATTTGATGAATATGTTGTTTCCACTGTTTGTTATGAATAATACTGCTTTGAACATACAAGTTTTTGTATGTCCATATGTTTTCATTGGGGGCAGGTATATACCTAGGAGTGAAATTTCTGGGTCATATGGTAACTGTTTAACCATTTCAGGAATTGCCAGTCTGTTTTAATTGTGCCATTTTACAAGGCTGGCTTTTATTTTTTTTTAATTATTATGGCACTGAATGATATGATCATTCAGCATGTTTGAGGAAAGTGCTAAGCTGGGTTTGAAGAACTAATTAGAAGCAAAGAAATAATTGGTTACCTGATCTCCATGTCTCCCTATGTATCCATGATACTTCTCTACATTTCTCGCTTAGTTTTCAGCTCACAGATTGTAAAATCTTTATTAGCAGGTCCATAAGAGCTTCCCCCGCCCCCTATAAAACTTTTGAGTGACAGAGCTGCCATAATATGATGAACATTAAGGGTGGAAAGGAAAACTCATTAGAGTGACCTAAATCAGTCAACAGTAGAACAATCAGGAATTCACAGCTGGCTCCTAGTTCAGTCTCTTGCCTTTCATCGACCTAGGGGAAAACCTCTACAGTGGAATTAGAATTGACATTTGTCGACACAGTTTACAATGGATGATTTTGCTAACTTGACAGGAAGTTCAGTTCCAGTCAGATCTTGAGCGGTTGCATAGATGGTGGAGACTGATTTTCTCTTGGCTAACACAGCCTCCTTCTGGCAAAAGCTTTATTGGAGAAGCTCTTTGCCACCCTCTCCAACTTAACTGTTGTCTGGTTTGATGAAAGCAGATTTTAAATCTTGTTGATTTAAATAGTACCTGGTACTCATGTTACCTAGTTTTAGCTTACTTACTAAGTTAGCTTCATTGGTTTTTCTAAACCTTAACTCCTCTTCCAAGACACCATTTCATCGTGCTAGCTTTATCTTGGCTTTAACGTGTATGTCAATAACTACATACGAATGTGGCATGCTGAACAATACAACTTATGTCGTGTTTAATCGGGATATTTATACATTCTTATGAAGGATAAGTCTATTCCCTGATGAGCAGGCTTGTTAAAAACCTAAATTAATCAAGCTGCGTATCAGAGGTTATTGGGATAAGGCAAAATTTTTAACGTGGGCAATATTCATGTCTTCTTTTTTTTAATATCCGCCAACACTTTGTTTTATTTAATTTTTGTTTTGTTTTATTAATTTATTTATTTTTGGCTGTGTTGGGTCTTCACTGCTGTGCACGGGCTTTCTCTAGTTGCAGCGAGCGGGGGCTACTCTTCGTCGTGGTGTGCGAGCCTCTCATTGCAGTGGCTTCTCTTGTTGTGGAGCACGGGCTCTAGGTGCGCAGGCTTAAGTAGTTGTGGCTCGCAAGCTCAGTAGTTGTGGCACACGGGCTTAGTTGCTCCGCAGCATGTGGGATCTTCCCAGACCAGGGCTCGAATCTGTGTTCCTCTGCATTGGCAGGCAGATTCTTAACCACTGCGCCACCAGGGAAGCCCAATATTCATGTCTTAATGCTAATTATCGGGCGTGCTTTGGTAAAAGGGTGATTCTTAGTGATTAATCTGCTTTCCAGTCAATTCCTGAAGGAGGTATTTTCTTCCTCAGTTAAATGGTTTGGGTAATAATTAGTGCTAAAGAGGCTGCCACCTAGTAATTAGTCATCCACTAAGTCTATAGAATTTAAACTCCATCATGGAAAGTCTTGCCCATCTGTATGGGTCCCAGGACTATTTAAATATTTTCTCTTTCAGGAGGCAGAAATACAGTGATATAATGCTAACCCAGAAGGAGGCTTTTCCCCCATAAAAATTCAGAATTATTACCTGTAGTACCTTCAATATAAAATTGAGTTTTAGATCCTGATATCATTAATGATACTCAAGACATAGTTAAATGAAACATTTAAAAATTAGATCTTTTTATAGACTGTTTCTGGGTTTTGTACTCAGTGAGTACTACTCTACAGTTGATTTACAAGATACTCTTATTTGCCATAGTGAATACCGCCTATTAATGCTGGGGTTATTAATGGTAACAGAAAGTCAACTTTTGGAGGTTAGACTTTGAATGTTATGTTCCCTAGACCATCATCAGTCTAAAATCAAGGACCTAGGAAGAATTTGAGCCCTGTAACTCTATTAGTTTTGCATTCCTGTGCCTAGGTCAGCTTTGTAAAAAGGCTTCACATTGATATTGTTGGTTTTCTCCTGAATCTGGTTCAAATTTGTCCATGTGAGTTACATATTTATAGCTGAAGTCTATAAATTACTCCATGAAATGGTTTTTCTGTAGTACTCATACAAGTGAGTGGAGAGGGCTTGTATATGTCCTTTTGGATTTTTGTCTTGACTTTAGCAAAGCTTTGAGGTTTATTGTGTGGTACCTGTGTTTGCTTTTCAGGCTCTTACAGCACTACTTTCAGATGATAGCAAGTTTGGCTTCATTGTAATAGATGGTAGTGGTGCACTTTTTGGCACACTCCAAGGAAATACAAGAGAAGTTCTGCACAAATTCACCGTGGATCTCCCAAAGAAACATGGTAATCTAGGAAGAGAACATGAGCACCTTTCCTTTGTGTCTGATTAAAGAAGCAAATTGTATATTAGGGGAAAGTAAATCCAGATGATGGGAGAAGCATCATGCAATGACTTGTTGGTGCTTGTGGCTCTTTTGACTAGAGAATTAGTGGTCACTCTGTGAAAGCCAGTAATAGCTTATACCAAACATTTAAGTTAAGGGAATAGTGATTTTCCTCTTTCTCCTTTCCTTGGGGAATAGCATGATTATATAGTTACTTTTTAATTAGCAAGGCATTTTGTACTTTTTAATAATTGACTTTTTCTCTCACTACTTTTCTTTGTCAAAGGTAGAGGAGGTCAGTCAGCCTTGCGTTTTGCCCGTTTAAGAATGGAAAAGCGACATAACTATGTTCGGAAAGTAGCTGAGACTGCTGTGCAGCTGTTTATTTCTGGGGACAAAGTGAATGTGGCTGGTCTTGTTTTAGCTGGATCAGCTGACTTTAAAACTGAACTAAGTCAATCTGATATGTTTGATCAGGTAAGTGAGAAGTAGATGCTCCTTTATGTAAGTTTCTAGGTGAGAGTAGTTGAGTTCTCTGAGTGCTGGGACATGCACATCTTTTTTACTTTTACAGTGAAAAATTCTGTGTTAAAAACCTAGCTCTGAGTGGACAAAATTCCATGTGTATTATTAGGAATATTAGGAGATATTCCCCCATGTCTTTCTGGACTTTTTTTCTTTTGAAATCAGCCATTTTTTGGATAGTATCTTTCTGGACCCTATGTTGGCCCCTGCTTTTAGTGGGTTTCCATAATTGGCTTTAAAATGGAGTTTGATTTCAAAGAAACTAGGACTGGTTTTTCCTGTCTTTTTCGGACTTATTCCTGGAGGTAAGTAAAGCAGTGAACCTCTCAGCAATATGACGGAGCTGATTAAGCCTAAAGCGTTTAATCCAGAAAGCTCTATTGGTTTATGACTTGGGCTGGGCATAACACATTCCCAAGGTGTTCTTCTGGTGTGGGGTAGTAGCATTACAGTAGAAAGCTCACTAAAGAAGCTGTCTTATATACTCTACCACCTTATATAGCAGGAACCAATAGTTCCTCCTTTCCTCCACAAGACACTTTGTTTTGTTTGTGTTTAATGAGTTAGGCTTTTATAGGTCTGATAGAATGTGTTATATCATTGGCTAAGAAGTTTATCCTGGCAGTGTTCTTCAGTGAGACCTATTCATGAGTAAATTGGGCTCTTTCCCCTCCTCTTGAGGCTTCACTGATCGTGTTGCTAGTTTTGCATGTCATTAAAAGGTAATGGGTCTTGTTAAGGGTGTTCTGAAGTACTAATGATGTGCTTTTTAAATTTTTTTTAATTGTGTCAGAGGTTGCAATCAAAAGTTTTAAAATTAGTTGATATATCTTATGGTGGTGAAAATGGATTCAACCAAGCTATTGAGTTATCTACTGAAGTCCTCTCCAACGTGAAGTTCATTCAAGAGAAGAAGTTAATAGGTATCAGTGAAATGCAACTTACTTACTGTGAAATGTTTTTGTATGTATATGTGTATGTATATGATTATATGTACGAAACAAAACACTGAAAAGGTAAAAGGAAGATTTAGCATTTTAAGTCCTCTTCAGTGGAATCATTAATCTTTCTTTAGTTGTTAAGTCTAATAAATGTGTTTGTTTTTCTACTGTTTTTACTGTTTTGGGCAATAGGAACCAAACTTCAGTTAGAGTTCCCATATTAATTATCCTTTGTAATAAGAGTGATGAATAGAGAGCTCAAATTAAAAATTAATGGGGCCATTGTTTGGCTATGTTTCTAATTTGACACACATTTCCAAATGATTGTGTATTTGGCCCAACTGTTACCTCTTCAGAGTCATTTTCTGGAGCCTCAACTAGTAGTGTGATTTTTCACTGACATTTGGCACTTACTCATTTTTAAGTTGACTTTTTTCTCTTCCTGATTTTGAGTAAGAAGGTCTGTATCTATAAAAGAAACCTTAATATATGTTCTTAATGACCTGTCCCTAACCACAGGGCGATACTTTGATGAAATCAGCCAGGACACGGGCAAGTACTGTTTTGGAGTTGAAGATACACTAAAGGCTTTAGAAATGGGAGCTGTAGAGATTCTAATAGTCTATGAAAATCTGGATATAATGAGATATGTTCTTCATTGCCAAGGCACAGAAGGTATGAGAATTAGAAAATAAGATGACTATTACTGACCTGTGTATTCAAGAAGCCTGGGAGGGAGACTTGGGAAAGGTGGCTGATTTCAGGAGCAATGAAAAGGCAGATCTATACCGTGTTTCCCAGTCTTTCAGTCTGTATCCAATTGAACTGATAAATGTCTACCTAAGATTGTTAAATATTTTGAGGACAAGGGCTATATCTTAAATATCTTTGGTGTTTCCTTATGATAGGAGCAGTGTACCTGGTAGACATTCATTCATTGCATGCTGACTAATGTTCTTATGAAAAGAAGGTTGCTAGAATGCGTTCAGGAGCTCTTTCATCTAACCTGATTCATCTCATGGAACTTAAACCTGTTAGTATGAGAAGCGGGTTAACACATTCTTTTCTCCCCAATGCTGCAGAGGAGAAAATTCTCTATCTAACTCCAGAACAAGAGAAGGATAAATCTCATTTTACAGACAAAGAGGTATGTGATTGGTTTGGTGATACACACAAGGAAACATAAATCCATATGTTAGAGCCCTGGCAGCACAGAGTAGCATCAGCCTTGGAAAACCAAACCTCGTACTTGCTGGCAGTGGGGAGTACCGGGAGGTGGTCAGCTCCGGTATGCCACATACTGATCTGATTCCAAAGAAGGAGGCCAGGTCATGGTTACCCTGGTTCCTTATTTTTAAAGAAAACATTCTCATACTTGAAAAATGTTTGAGAGGAAGATTAATTAAATAGTTCCTCTCCTGCACTGTGAAGTCTGTGCTGCTTTCTTCATTTACTTTACCAGCTCTTCTACTAAAGCAGCTTCTACAGGTTTGGCCTAACTGCATCACCACAGCTTCAAGTGTTACCTGCTCAGCACAGGTCCCTTTTAATTGGTAGCTTCTTCAAGTTCTGAGTTGAAGGACTTTGGTTTTTACAAGGCTGCTCCAAAAAGCAGTTCTGGCGTGTCTCTTCTTGGCTGTTGAATGAGTGCTGCCTAGAGACACTTTATAACAGCCTGACTTCTAGAGACAACAGGAGGAACCATAAGCTGAAAAACTGCCAAGTGTGTTAACATTTCCTTATTGAGGCTAGAGCCTGGGGAAGAATGTTGTTTGAAGTAATCAGAATTTCTGTGCTGTTGCAATTATATCACCAGAAACCATAATTCACTCACAGTTTCACATACATAGATATGACAGGGACAAGGAGAATGTTGGCAGGCAAGGGAGCAAGCGTTCCTGTCTTGATATATCCTAATCCCATTGTTTCTGTATCTCGTGGCTGCCCCTGCAGACAGGACAAGAACATGAGCTGATTGAGAGCATGCCCTTGCTGGAGTGGTTTGCTAACAACTATAAAAAATTTGGAGCTACATTGGAAATTGTCACAGATAAGTCACAAGAAGGATCCCAGTTTGTGAAAGGATTTGGTGGAATTGGAGGTGAGTAGCAAATCAGAAAACTAATAGCCAGGGTCTCAGGCCACAGCCTTTTCCTGGCTATCCCAAAATAACGTTAACTTCAGGTGAGGTGTGCTCATCATCCACTGAAGCAAGGGATTGAGGCAGTGCATGTGCAGGTTCCTTGGTTGGGACCACTTTTTATCATCTCTTTGCTTTCTATAATTCTGCAAGGGGATGGGGCTTCCCTTAATAGAGTGAACGTGCTCCCCACCCCCCAGTTCTGTGAACCACAGCTATTGACTGTTTGTTTGTTTCCCCAGGTATCTTGCGGTACCGAGTAGATTTCCAGGGAATGGAATACCAAGGAGGAGATGATGAATTTTTTGACCTTGATGACTACTAGGTAGTCGACATGGGTCCGGCAAAACGTGCCTCACCCTCCAGCATCCAACCCAAGGAGCATACCCGTGGTGGAATCCAAACAGATCCCTGCCTTACAATTGGAACATTTCCAGAACTTAGTCCATGAGCATTGGATATTGAAAAGAAAACCGAAACAAAAACCAGACCCAACCCTACACTTTGGTTTGTCATGGTGTCAGCGCAGCAGCCTACAACTAAGTTCCTAAATGCCACTTTGGACTAATTTAAAAAAGAATCCCAGTTTTTACTTTTACTTGATGGTGAAATTGGTTGCTCTTGTATTTTATGGAAAAAAAAAAGATTTTTTTAACCTTCATACATAGAAGCAAAATACTTTAACTGCTGTAAACCTTCAAAAGTTAATAGAAATGAGATCCTACTGGTTTGTTTCTTATTTTGATTGGAGAAAAATTAAATTGCTGCATTTCGCAGTGACCCATTTACATGGCATTCTCAGCTTAGACTGCATAAGAAGAAATATATGTGGTGAAATGTTGGAACCATTTCTCTCTTGGTCTCTGTTTAATGTTGAAAGGGTGAGCTAATAGGAGGCAGTTTCAACTTCACTCCCTCACACTACCCCTCCCCTCCAGACTGTCAGTTTCAAGAATGCAGATTGCATTGCAAAGATAAACTGACACATGAAGCATTTGGGCCAGTGCTCTGTTTCCTTCCATCTGTTTTGCAGGCACATTTGTGCCCGGGGTTTGGGAGTCCTTAGCATCAATTGCTTTGACAAGGGTTTGCATAATCTTGCATACTAGAAACCAGTTTGGGATGGATATGATGGGGCTTCTGTGCTATTGCTGGGATTGGGAGAAATAAAACATGCAATTTAAGTGGAAGCAAAGAAATTTAAAGAATATTTTATTTTGCTTGGGTCTGTCCTTGGCAAAAGGGAGGTGGTCATGTTTTCCTTGTGTTGGATGGCATGAGATTATATTGTTTTGATTTTTTAAAAATGAACTGCAAGGTTTTCACAGGAACAACAGACAAGACATGTATGACTGTGCATGTAATTGTAAACCCCTGACCTGGTGGGGTTGGAGCATCTGTTTCAAATATGGGACTTACAAGCACCTCTCATAGGAGAAATTATGGGAGGAGGGTGGGAAGGGCAGGGATGGGAAGGGATGGGACACAGCTTTTGGCACCAAGGACTTAACCACGTTGGATCCAAAAGTGGGCCTGAAAACCTGAAGCTTATGCTTCACAGCTGGGCTGTAAATCGGACTTGACCCCAGCTGACATGCAAGGTCATGGCGTGCCTGAGGTGGTGACAGTGAACAAAGTGTATAGGACGTGCCCAGTGGTAGCAATGGAAAAAAAGTATACCAAATGGACTTTGAAGGACCAAAGGTTTTAAAAGTCAATTGGTATCACCCCACACTGCTAGGGTAGTGGGGTGCATTTGGTTTTCAAATTGGGTACTTTTAACACTTTAGTGCCTGACTGCTGTTCTTCACTGACTTGACTCAGTCACTCGTAGCTTTATTGGTCTGAACCAGCTCCTTGTTCCCAGGTTACAGACCTGCCTATCGTTCCAATAATCCTGTTTCACTTGAATGAAGGGAGTATGTCTTAAATGTAAAGCTTCTGGTTCTCACACTGTACTCTGAGGTCCAAATGACTGTCTATGTATAACCTGATGTCTCAACCCCCAGTGAGAAGAGTCAATTCTTTGGTATTCACCAACGCGGGAGGCTTCACCGGAGCAGGCTTTTGCTTTGGGCTCTGCTGTTTGTTTGCAGAACACCCAAGAGCGAGCAAACATGCTCTCTTCACAGCAGTACCTTAGGGTTTTGCCATTGTAAATGGGTCTAATGTGATATGACAAGACCAGAGAAATTGGATGTAAATTTACATTTTTGAATATGCTTGTTGTTTCACATGATACATTTAGGGTATGCAGCTCCTTTTGTAGTTTTTATTTTTACTATTTAAGTTTGGAAATGATGCCAAATTTTTGTATTTCTTTAATCAATGTGTTCTCTTTGGTGATATATATTGCATTATATATTGATGTGTGTATCAATATATACTGATATGTATTACACTTACACCTACAAACACATAAATAAGAGGGGGTGAAAACCGTAGCCTTTGCATTCTCTATAGCCTCTACGGAGAGATCCTAAGCAGCAAAATCTTGGTGTTGTGATGTACAGAAATGGAGAAGAGTATTAAACCATATTTAAGAATATGCTTTGTGTGCTTGAGATTCTTTAGGACTGTTCCTAAGAAAGGTCTAAACCGAGGAGAACAGTGAGTGAGCTCTCTAAGGCACATGTCAGTTTCATCATAGTTACTAACTTTTCAGCCTTAGATTTAGTTGTCTTTGGCTACATTTGCCTATAGAAGGGTATATGCAAAGGGTATCTGAGGTCATGATCCCAGCGTTAACACCAGAGAAAAGAGGTTCCAGTTGCTAGGGCCAAACGAATTTGTATCTTACTCTATTCTACATGCATGCCCAAGGGAAACTTGCCCTTTTTTAGGAAAAGGCGTTATGCCATGTTACCTCAACATTCCATGGAGGTAGATGGTGCTTCCCATTTTATAAGACAGGCCAGAAGAGGTTAAGTAGCAGCTCTTTAGTGGTGAAGCCAAATTTTATCCCAGGCCTAATTCCAAAGTTGATTCTCTTTCTACATCTGCTTGCGTTTGAGTCAATAGAATGGTCCAGATGGAAGAGCAGAAACTAAGCCTCCCCACCTTGATCTTGCATACCTGGCACGGGGTAGGAGAGCAATAACCTCATTTAAGAGCAAGTCAGAGGCTGGCTCAGCGGAGCAGGGCTTCTAGGCTGTATCAAAACAAGAAGTTTTTTTTTTTTTTTACAGTGCGCGGGCCTCTCACCGCTGTGGCCTCTCCCGTTGCAGAGCACAGGCTCCGGACGTGCAGGCTCAGCGGCCATGGCTCACAGGCCTAGCCGCTCCGCGGCATGTGAGATCTTCCCGGACCAGGGCATGAACCCGTGTCCCCCGCATCGTCAGGCGGACTCTCAACCACTGCGCCACCAGGGAAGCCCAGAAGAGGATTTTTGTTTCATTTGTTTTTCCAAAAGTGGAGGTACTTAGAGCTTCTATTTGGTAGCTTAGGAAGCCTAGTTGAAGTATCAAGGTGGTATGTGATTTAATTTCTCCAAATTTAAGAAGTCAATGTTTTTAACAAAATTGACCAGTAAGGGAACCTATTGTGTCACTTTGCTTTTTCAGCATACTTTTGCCCAGTTTCTTATCTGATTTAGATGATAGCCTTGATAAAACCCAATCACCCTATGGGAAGGGGCAGACATGCCCCATGCATGGTGGACGTACAGTTTTTTCTCCTAATGCATTCCTAGCTGCTGTTTGAAATCAAAAGTTAGAAGGCAGCACAGTAGTGCCGATTATGTGGGCTGTTGTGCTTGCCTGTCTGGGCCTGCAGCACTTGCCATCTTTTGTTCTCCAGCTCCAGTTCTCATGCCATGGTGCTCCCAGACAGGCACAGTGTATTCAAGGTGGAATTTAAGCTTCATGCCAGCTTCTCCCTTGTTGCCAATTTGAGTGAGCGCCTGCTGAGACTCCTGCCTGCCAAGTCTCACCCTGATAGGACTGTGCCTCCCAGGGACATAGGAACTGACCAGCCAAGAAGTGTGGAAGCAATGGTTGCCAAAGTTATTAAGGGTATGGCTGAATAACTGGCACTAGAAGTATATGTGAAAACCATTTATCTCCAGGGTTCTCTGACAATAAGCTTCAAACGTATCTGGGAACTCTGCTTCAGGTAGAGTCTGAAATTGCTTGGCAAGCTCATCCTTGGGTTCAGTTAAGAGCCCAGGACAAAGAGCCAGCTCTTTGGACAAACATCTCTGGTTCTGTCTCTGCCATTAGTTGGACTTCTGATTTCAGATAAGTCCCTTCCTACCCCTCAGTTTCCCTATCAGTGTAAGGATGACTTTGAATCTAAAGAGTCTTTCCAGCTGTAAAGCTATCAGGATATAATGGTGAGCAGGAGATCTGACTGGAAAAAAGATCCTGCCAGTAAGACTTTGCCCATGTCTCTGAGTAGCAATTTCCCTACCTGTAACAATGCCTACTCCATAAGGACTGTGGTAAGGATTAAATGCAATAAGTCACGTGAAATACATAGTACAATGCCTGGCACTTAGCAAGGGCTCACTCAGATGGAAGATGATCCTAACCTTGGTCCTCAGGAAGTGACCTGGGTGAGTTTGCACTGGCATCCACGAGGTGGTGCTAGAGTTAAGGATACTGGTTGTGGAAGAAAGTTGCTTCTGGTAGGGAGATTTCTGACAAGCATTAAGAGATGACTGGGACAGCTTGCTTACCTTTAAAATTTGGCTATATGGAGAAGGGAAACTACCAAAGAAAGTAGGGATGAGCGAACAGAGAGGAGAAACAGGAGTCTCAATCTGGGCTTCAAGCTACCCATCTGAAAAATAACGACAATCACTAACATTTGTTGGACGGTTACCATGCACCAGGCAAGGTGCCATGTCACATGCATCATCTCATTTAATCCTTAGAAAAACAATGTGCTACATACTGCTGTATATCTGCCCATGTGGTTCCAAAGTCAATGCAAATACAGGTCGTTCCTCACTCAAGAAGAGAACAGGTGCTGGTACTGCTAAAAAGACAAGTCGACTCACCTCACCAACATTTGTGCCTTCAGAGACAACCAACAACTTGGAGTGCAACTGGAAGGCATCCATCTAGCAGTTATGTCCTTCCCCCAGGACACACACCTTTTGACTGATCAGCCCAGCTTAGCCCACAGCCACAGTTGAGAATGGATAAAAGGAGCTCCCTTGGACTCTAGAGGATCCCTGTAATTTATCCAGCATCTTCAAAGAAGAATGTACACACATAACGGAATTTCTCAGCGACTAGGGCATCTGCCCCTACTCTTAAAAACATGTTGTCAGTAGGGCAATTAATGAAATTGGAATGTGGACTATGGAAAAAAGTATTGTATCTATGTTAAATCTCCTGAACTTGATAACTATATGTGGTTACATAAGAGAATACCCTTTCTCTTAGGAAATATACACTGAAGTATCAGGGGGTTTAAAATGAGACATTCACTTAGGGAATTTTTGAAATTTCAGAAATATGGAAGAAAAACATAAAAGCATCATTTAACTAACATTTTAGGGTCATCATGAACGCCCATTATAGAACAGTGTGATATAATGAGTGTTTAGGTTCTAAATGATTCACAAGGTATCTAAAACACAACTTTAGTTTGATTCTTCATTCAAGTTTGGTTTTTACTCAGAATTTGGGTTTGACTCAGATCAGCATCTAGAAGAGTTCATTCTGCTGCAGGGTACGCAGTTGAGGAGAAATCCCTACTGAGTCAGCCAGAGGGGCGAGGGGGCTGAGCCTGGGAATTGGGCCCAGACTGGAAGGAAGTGAGCAGAGGCAGTGCCAGGAGAGGAGTGCTGTCAGTCACACACCTCAGAGATGAAATCAGCTTTGAGGTTGGACCAGTGCTAGGTGAGATGAGACAGTAGGAAGAACAGGGCTTCTTGGGGGACCCTTGACCCCTGGCTCACTGAGCAACCAAGGGGGTGATGGGAAGAAGGGAAAGCTGTATCTCAAAGCCTAAAACCCATTCACAGAAAGGACAAGTGTCATCAGACTCTACTCGTTTATCTACAGCCACACCCTTCTGTTGCCCCATACTTTCACTTCTTAAGGAATCATAATTTTAGCACTTACAAGGGCCCTGGACCTTACTATTCCAATCCCCTAATTAGGAATAGGAAAGCTGAAGCCCACAGAGCAGCACGACGACCTGTCATGTTCATGCAGCAGATGACAAGAGCCAACATGAGCAGCTGATATTGCAACTCCAAATTCAGTACTCTTAACACATGGAGGATCTTGTTATTCATCTAAGCCCCTTCTCCCCCTTGTTAGAGATGAGAAAAGGGAGGATCAGAGAGACTAAGGGAGTGGCCTGAAGCCAAAGACAGAGCTGGGAGGGGAAAGGTGGCCAACATCCAGGTGGAGTTATGAAAGTTGTTTTGAAGTCACTTCCCTGTGAGTCAGGGTTGGCTTGAGTGTGTAGATTAACTTGCTTCTCCAGCCCCGAAGGTTCCATATTAGCCCCATCTAGGTTTCCCTTACAGTCAGACTTCCGGCTCTTCCACTTGGGTGAGATACCCTGCCTGGGCTCAGCCTCTTCTGCTTGGTTCTTCATCCTAACCCAAAGGAAACCTAGGGGGCAAACCCATTTTCAAATCAGGAAAAGAGGGTGGAAACGTCAGAGAGAGGCCCTGCAAACAGGAATGGCAAGGATCTTCTGAGGTAAAGGCAAGATGCAGGAATATTCTGCTACATGGGGGAAGGGAGGTGGGAGCCAGGATTGACAACAAGGAGAAATCAGGGCTTGATGCTGGAATGCCTGCCCCAAGTTGTATGGCTGTCCAGACCTAAGTACTGGGTTGGCCCAAAAGTTCCTTTGGTTAAGGAATACATTGTTCAATACAGTTCTTGGTGAAAATGAAAAATGTGTCTTTTATTTTTGCTTAAAACCAAATGAACTTTTTTTGGCCAACCCAATACATTCCCGGGCTAGGCTGAAGAGTGGGATGGACCAATCACCTCACATCACAATTCCTACTGGAGGGCCTGCAAAGGGGGACTCTGTTTGTAATAGGACAGGATGTCACCTGAGGAAGAGGAGTTGCATTCCTGTGCTCAGGGTTAGAGGCCCTCCCTCACACCCCTGTCAAACTTGGATTCTAGAGAGAGATGGCAAGGAAGGGGCTCTGCTCCTCCCTGGGGAGCTGAGCAAAGGCCCTCAGAAACTCAGTCTCCTCCAGACTCTGTTTCCACAGACATAGCTCATTGCCACCTCTATTCCTTACACTGTGCTTGGGTTAACTCTGGTCTCATTCTTTCATTCAGCAAGCATTTAGAGACATTTCCTATGTACTGGGCCCTGTGCAAGATGCTGGGATACAGTGGTGAAAAACAGTCACTGTCCCTGCCCTTCAGTACTTACACTCCAGCAGGAGAGACAGCAAGAATGACAATAAAAGTGAGGAGTATTAGAGGATGAGGGGAGGGCACCCCTACTTCATCTGGGGGTGGCCAAGCTGCCTGCTGAGCCAGGGTCAGCCTGGAGAGGTGAAAGGCGAGTTTGGAAAGGCAGATGTGCTGGTCCTGACTTGACCCAAAGGCCAGGAAACAGCTTTATTGCGGTATAATTTACAAACTATAAAATTAACCCACTGTAAGTATAGCTTGGTAATTTTTTTGAAATAAATTCGTACAGTTGTGCAAACATTACACAATCCAGTGTCCATCTCTCAGAAAGGTCTTTTGTACCCCTTTAGTCAATCCTTGCTCACTCCCAACCCTAAGCAACCAATGATCTGCTTTCTGTCTCTATGGTTTTGAATTTCCTAGAAATTTCACGTTACCAGAATAGTGCTATATATAGTCTTTTACATCAGGTTTCTTTCACTTAGCTTCCTTCATTTAGATGGATTTTTTACATACATCCATGTTGTTGCATGTTTGTTGCTTTTTATTGTTGAGTAGTGTGATACAGTAAGAAATATATATTTGGTCTTTATCTCCTGTTCTTGGTACACAGCTTCTCTAAAACCCCTGGAATCTCTAGCGTGATGAGTGTCTTTTATATGCTAGTGAGATGCCCAGATAGTTTCAAGAGGGGGGCTGCTTGCCAAAAAAACCCCAGGATTACAGGGTTGGAAGGTTCAGCCCCACCCCAAGAGAGGGGAGAGGGGCTTAAGATCGAATTACCAATGGCCAATGATTCAATCAATAATGCCTACATGATAGTGCTTCCATAAAAATCCCTAAATTATGGAGTTCAGAGAGCTTCCAGTTTGGTGAACACACTAAGGTACTGGGAGGGATCCTTGCAATGAGGATCAACTTTTCCATTTCTTCAAAAAAAAAAAAAAGCCATTGGAACTTTGATAGAGATCACACTGAATCTGCAAATTGCTTTCGATAGTATTGCCATCTTAAAGATATTAAGTCTTCTAATCCATAAACACAAGATGTCTTCCCATTTATTTAAGTCTCTAATTTCTTTTGTAGTAGTCTGTGTATAAATCTTTTACTTCCTTGGTTAAATTTATTCCTAGGTATTTTATTATTTTGGATGCTACTGTAAAGGGAATTTTCTTAATTTCCTTTTTAGATTGTTCACTGGTGTCATTCTGGTTTTGATTTTCATTTTCCTGATGACTAATGTTGTTGAACATCTTTTCATAATCTTTTCATGTGCTCATCAGCCATTCATATGTCTTTTCTGGTAAATGTAATTTCATTCTTAATCTCCCACTCTGTATTTCTAGAGTGGAGAGAGGGGAAGTCCCTTTGTCTCTCTCACATACTTTCTCCCTTCTTCCATTTCCCTTTACTTCCAGAAAGTACTTAACAGGTAGAGGGATAGCATAGTGCAGGGGGTTAACAACACAGACACTGAAGCCATATCTAGGTCCCACTCTGCCATATACTAGCTGCATGACCATACTTCTTTTTCAGTTTCTTCAAGGTTTAAATAGGGTGTTTTGTTAAATAAGCTTTTCATTTGTTACACAAGATAACTACAGCCTACTACAGCCAAGCATTGTGCTAAACCCTACAATGCAGTCATGAGCAAAAGGGACACAGCCAATGAGCTTCCAACGCATTATTCCAGTGAATATGAAACCCCAATTGCAATTAACACCTGAGGGAGGGCCACAGGTAAGTGTCTGTCACAGGGCATTTTGACCTGGCTATCACCTGTTCTGAAGACACTGGTGCTTTAACTGAGCACAGGAGATGTTAGCTAGGCCAAGAGGAAGAAGAGCATCCCAGGCAGTGAGAACGTGTAGGGGGTGGCACAGTACAGCTGAGGAGGCAGGTGGAGAGCAGTGTGGATGAAGCTCAGAGAATGAAAGGGGAATGTGGTGGAAGATGAAGCTAGAAGAGGCCAGCATGGGCAGACTGGATTGAGACTCAAAGGCCTTGCTGAGAACTTGAAATTTTATTCTGAAGAATAGGAGAAGCTGCTGAGGTGTTTTAAGCAGAAGGGTGACAAATTCAAATTTGTTTTTCAAAGAGATCCTTCTGGACACAGTACAGTTTGAGAAGACAGCATGAGGCTGAGTCCTGAAGTACTAGAACACTTAATATCCAAATAGAGCCTTGTACGTCAAAATGTGTAAGCAATGAAAGAGAGGCCTTCAAGAAGAGATGATCACCTACAAGTCAAATGCTGCTGAGAATTACTCAAGGAAGATGAAGACTGAAAAAAATCTACTGAACTCAGAGTCAGGAGGTCCCTGGTAACAGCTAAGGAACCCCCAAACACTGCTGCTCAGACCTCAGAGTCTGTCTGCCCTCTCTACAGCCCCACAGCCACTGCGTCAGGACTTCCCCTCTGGCAGATCAGAGCAGGTCTTTCTCATTAAGCTTCTTAGGAGGATTCCCTGGCAGCTCTCCTGGCTGGTTGCACCAGATACATCATGGGGCCAGGCCAGTTTGACCATGTCTGCCTATCTCATCTAACCCACCTCACCCATTTCGCTACTCGGGAGCCAGAGGTACCTACTGGGTGCCACCATGCAGGCAGCCTCATGCCATGGCTAAGTGCTACTCTGAAGGCAGACACCAGTTCCTAACAGCTCTACCACTAATCAAGATCTTGGTGAAAGATTTCTTTTCAATTAAAAAAAATTTTGTTTTTGAATTTTTTTGTTTTTTTTTAATTTTTGGCTGCATTGGGTCTTCATTGCTGTGCGGGCTTTCTTTAGTTGCGGTGAGCGGGGGCTACTCTTCATTGCAGTGCGCAAGCTTCTCATTGCAGTGGCTTCTCTTGTTGCAGAGCACGGGCTCTCTTGTTGTGGAGAAACTAAGCCTGTGTGCCACAACTACTGCGCAGGCTTCAGCAGTTGCAGCATGTGGGCTCGGTAGTTGTGGCACGTGGGCCCTAGAGCGCACGGGCTTCAGTAGTTGCAACACATGAGCTCAGTAGTTGTGGTGCGTGGGCTCTAGGGTGCGCAGGCTCAGTAGTTGTGGCACACGGGCTCTAGAGCACAGGCTCAGTAGTTGTGGCGCATGAGCTTAGTTGCTCTGCGGCATGTAGGATCTTCCCAGACCAGGGATCGAACCCGTGTCCCCTGCATTGGCAGGTGGATTCTTAACCACTGCGCCACCAGGAAAGTCCTGGTGAAAGACATTTAAGTGGCCGAAACTGTTTTCCAATTTGTAAAACGCTGTGCCAATGAAGCATGTATCAAATACTCCATCTAAGGAATTAGCTATCATAGGTTCATAGTCATTCATTCAACAATTGTTTATTGTGCAAGTAATAGGGATATGATAGTCAACAAGACAGACGTCATCCATGTCAACACGGAATGCCTAATCTAGTGGGGGACCCAGTCAAGCAACGATTCAGTGCTTCGATGGGAAAAGCACAGGGTACTGGCAGAGGATTAGGTGGGTGGGGGAAAAAAGTCACACCCTTAGTCTTGATAGGGAGGGTTGATTTTTCTTTGGGCAAGATCATTCATTATAGCATAAATACAGGGTTGGTGCCATTGGCAAGAGAAGGTTTGGTTCCTGTCCTTAGAGAGAATTTAATTTGGTTGAAGAAGCAAGCACAGGAAAACAACGAGAAAAAAAATGCAAAGAAATTCTAGAATTTCTAGGCAACTGTCATACTGGGTGTCACACTGGCTTTTTTTGCAAAAAGTCTCAGCTTATCTATACTCAGGTTCCAAATATCCCCACCATACACAGGCCTAAAGGCTGGGCCCCAGGGCCACTGGAGTATCTGTGTCTCTCAAGACAGGGAGCAACGCAGGACCGCTACTGCTCCATAGGATTTTCCCAGGCTCGAAGCCCTCTCACCCAGAAGTGAACACAAGGCCTGCCCAGCAGAGGTCTGGGGTTCCTGCAAATTCTGTAGCTGGAGAGGAGGCTGCCGGAGCTCCCCAGCTTCTCTCAGGCCTTCCTCCTCTGCTAGGTTCAGCTATGAATAGCTTGCTGGTTTCCAGCTGGGAATCTCCCAGCCCTGCAAAGAGTAAGCACCGCCTTCTCACCCTGTGCTGCCCTCAGCCTGGAGCAGAAGGGGGTGGTAGCTGGCAAGGGTAAGGAGACTAGATGAGGGAAGGGCAAGAACCACCACCCCAGAGAAACTGGCCACTGGACTACATTACCCACAATCCCAGATCGTAAATGGAAAGAAGAGGCCGCTGGAGGCCTGCAGCCTTAGGTAGGAACAAGTCCAGAGGTGTCCTAGTCCCTGGGTGTGCAGCCCAGGCCCAGACCCAGTTTTTTTTTTCCGAAATGTAACCCCTAAACCTTCAGTCATGGGCCTTAGAGATCATCTCCTCTCCATGTACCCAAATCACAGGCACTCCCTGAGGCCAGAGAGACAGACAAGACTTCTTCTATTTTGGCCTTATTCACAGTGTGTGCCTGTGCTTACCACCAAAGACTGGAAGTCTGTGAGTGATTTTACTCTGGATCAAGTCCAGAGGCTTCTTAGTGCTAAAAGCCCCCTCCCTGGCATATTACTTGACTTGTTACTCCCAAGCTCTGAGCTTTTATCTCCCTGCCTCACCTGAGGAAGAGCAAATGCTCACAGGTTGGTCCATGTTGCACTTCTGGAACCACGGCGGGGTGGGTGTTCAGGAACTGCTGCTGGTTTCGTCTCTGCTGAGATCTGGTCCCTCTCTGAGCTTTGCTCATCTCCCAGCAGATAGATCAGGGTAATCACATGGCTGCGGCAGGTTTAAGTCCCTGGAGGCACTGTACGAGGGCCTGTGGGGGCCTGCTGGTTCCTGCAGTGGATAAACCGGAGCTGTCAGGCTAAGCAAGTGAAGCCATTCTGGGTGGTGGAGGCACCCAGTGGGCACCACTCCAGACCACAGTGCCACTGCAGGTGTACACCTGCCCCACCTCTGTCTCCCCCACCCCAACCTTCCAACTTTCCACACAAACTATTCATGTTGGGTTCTGGGGCTCATGAAGCTCCAGACCACAGGGAGCGTAGCAGGTGAAGATGTTAGCGGCTGGAACTAAAGTCGGGGACCCCTGTCCAAGGTGAAAAGGCACTGTGGCTATCCTGACAACAGGGTCCTTTCCCTCTTTCCCCTCGCTCAGATATAATAACAACTTTCACATACTGAGCCAGGCACCAGGAATGCGAAGAGGAGTAAGATCGAATCGCAGTCTCAATAAATAACCGATGTGTTAGGTGCATCCCAGACCCGTGGGGTGGGAAGGACTTATAGATGGCCAGAGGCCTGAAACAAGTAAGGGATGAGTAGCAGTTCTACCAGAATGGTGTGGGAAGGGCATTCCAGGCCGAAGGGACAGCTTGAGTAAAGGCAGGGAGGAGCGAGAAACAGCAAGCCGGGAGGAAGGCAGGGCGAGAGAAATACCGAAGACCGACTAGCAAAATGCTAGCGGAGGCGCGCGGCGAACGAGGGCAGGCCCTCACAGCACGCTTAGGCTTGGGGTTTTAGGCCCCGGGCCGGGAGCCGAGGGAGGAACTCCAGTAAAGTCAGCTGCGCTTAGAGAATTAGGGGGAAAAGTGGGACAAAATATAAAACCGGTGGGGACAGTGGGAACCTCAGACCCTCTTGGGACGCCCAAGTCCGCCTGTCCCGCGTTTACCTCAGCCAGGCCGGGCCGCGCGTTCCCGGCCCCGCCGCCGCCGCCCCCTCCTTGGCAGCGGGTCCCCTGGCCGCCGGCTTCAGGGCGCGGGCGGACCCGGAGGGCCGAACTCCCGCCCACAGCCGCCCGCGGGCCGCCTGCCAGACACGCCGGGAAGGAAGAGCCTTGTATGGGCCTCAGGCAGGGAGCAAGCGTCTGGCAGGGTCCCGGGAGGAAGCTCCATATATGGCGAGGGGCGGGCCGGGGGTGAAAAGCGCGCCCGGCGCGAGGAGCGCGCACGAGATGGAGGCCGCTTCCGCCGCCGCAAGGCGGAGCCGCGCCGCGCCGCGCCGCGCCGCCCCACCCCCACCCCGCGCCAGGCCCACTACCCCTCACCCAACCCTTCCTGTCCCGGGAGGTACGCACAGCGCCCAGCACGGCTCCTTCGGTGTCGGAGCTACGGGAAGTGGGGACGGGAGGCGGGGTCCAGGCCGCCTTTGACGCCTGACCGAGCCGAGGCTGATTCCCGGCTCCAGGCACTTGCTCTGTGACCTTGGGCAAAACGCTTCAGTCTCTGATCCTCAGATTCCTCTTCCTCCGAGAGGTGGGGATAAAAATGAGAAGGATGCCTGTTAAGCACGTCCGGGAGCGGTACGGCCCGCAGGGGCAGCGCATTCACCCTAACAATTGTGTGTGGCGGGGATGGGGGCGGGGATTCCCAGTCCCCTGCTGTGTCCTTTTAGCCTCTCCCTAGCCACCTCGGTGGCTGGGGGCTATATGGAGCTGACGCCTCCAGAAGATATCTTTCCAGAAGAAAATAGGGCTACCTTAAGGTCTAGAGTTTTCCCTTCCAAGCAGTGGGATTCAGACAGACGGGGTTACAATCCCAGCTTCTCCCCTTGCAGCTGACTGATGCTGGGAAAGCTACTTTACCTTCTCTAAATCTCAATTTCCTCATCGGTAAAATGGGGATAATTCTTGATTTGCAGGGTTGTTGTGGTAATCAGATGAAACGAAATGGGGCCTCTGTGCGTGTATGTGTGTGTGGTGTGAGAGAGAGAGAGAGAGGGAGAGAAAGAAGTGCTTGACTCGGAGTAGGTGCTTAATTAATGTTAGTTCCTCAGTTCTCTGTGCACTTTCCCAACTGGAGGCTGGGGAGAAGGAGATAAGAAGGGCTAGGTAAGCTTGGCCATTCTTCCTGGAAGTCCTGCCCTCTTGGAGGAGACTATCCCTTCTTTGACATCTATGGGAACTTGTTGCCAATATTTGGTGCTTCTTCCGGAGGCGTATCTGTGGCCCTAATGCTCCCCTTTCTCAGTTCAGCCACTGCCCCAATGACCTGCTCTCCTTGCCTGCTGTTCTTCTCTACCTACCCCAGAGCCTAGCTGACCTCCTGGACAGGCTGGCAAGGGCAAAAATAACCTGGAGGAAGTTGAAGTTCCCATCACAGCCAGAAACTGGTATCTAGGACATCATCCCCTCCCACACCTGCTGTCAGTACCACACCCACACATTTCAACAAGAGATGGGTATCAATCTCAGAGAAACATTCCCTAATCCTCCCTTTGGCCCTGCCCTGCGCTCATCTGTTCTGCCTGTACTGGAGTTCGACTTAAATCTAACCTGAACCTTCTTGCCTGTCAGTGGCAGCCGCATCCTGTAGTTAGCAGCCCCTAAGAGGTTCCAGGCAAGTTTGTGGACACACACAATAAATGTGTCACCCATTGCCTTGTTTCCTTTCATCCTGTCGTTGGCATGGTAACCTTCCCTGTAAAAGTTGCAGCCCTCACGGATGTTTTTCAGTTCTAGCAGGGACATAGCTCCTTCCCCTCACCCCGTGTAGATCACAGGGTGACATGTAGCTGTGTCATTCTGGCTCCTCTTCCAGAATGGGGATGTGGTGCTGGTGGCACAAAAGAAGGACTGGTTTATGGAGGGCAGCAGAGGACTTAAGGGAGATGCTGATTGGATCTCTGAGGAACAGATTCCTTCTGTCCTACATGTTGATCCTTGGCCACCCAGAGAAACCAGCTCTGAGGCCCAGAATATTTAGGGAGCCACTCAGGCTCTCATGGTGAATGATAAACACACATCTTCACTAAAATCAGGCACCCAACAAATGGTATGATGGCCGGTGCTTAAGCCTATAGAATAAACTGATAAACTAAAAAGCCTCCAGAATCCAGTGATTTCCTCTCTCCTCAGTCCCTCTGTGGAATAAATCAATATTTATTAACCATCTCCCGTGTTCCAGTTTCCCCATATATTATTTAAACTAATTCTTCCCACAGTCCTTTGAGGAAGGTATTAGAACACATTTTACAAACAAGGAAGCTAAAATTTGGGCAGAGATCTTAAGCAACGTAACCAAAACTACGTGGCCGTGGAGTGGTGGCACTGAGACTGGAACCTAGGTCTTCAGACTCCCAATCCCACACAAAAGTCCTGTGTTCCTTTGTATTTGTGACTGTGCTACTGATAAAGAAATCCTTGCCCCCAGGTCCCAAGGCATTGCCTTTCTAGGAGGTCCTCAGGAACGAAATGGACATCAGCGTCAGTCTCTGTGGCCAAGGGGTCCTGCGGGGCCCTGCGTGGCCCTGCGTGGCACAGCAGCAGCAGCAGCAGTGTCCTCATCCTCAAACCTGAGTCTTCCCCCTGCCAGCTGCCTTGTCTCCGTCATGGAGTTTCCCCAGCAGAGGGCAAGCCGAGGGAAAGTGGTTCCCAGCTGCCAGCCTCATCTAGACAAAATTGCATTAGCGCCAGCCCCGGCTTCGGTCCCTCCAGAGTGAGCACATACAGCTCCCCCGCAGAAGGGAGGGGCAGAGAGACACGGAGCAAAAAAGGAAACTTCCATTTCTTTCTTTGGCTGGGAAGCACTTGGCTTCGAGCTGCCACTCATCTTGTAGGTGGGGAAGATTAATACTGATCCTCTGGAGATTATAGAAGTCTCTAAAATGAACCCTTGGGCAAAAGGTTTGCTAGGGAGAGAGGCTAGTAGGAAAGCCCGAGGTTTGAGTGCAGCAGGAGGGAAAGAGAGGCAGTCTGAGGAGGGAGAGAGGCCCCTGATCTCCTCTCGTGCTCTTTTCTGGGTGTCATTCTTCTTTCCGTGGGACTTATGTCCTTTTGTCCAAAAAGACCAGAATAGTCATGTCCTGGCAACTGGAGCAGGGTGAGGGAGGAAGCAGTAGGAGGAGGCAACTATCAGATTGTCACCTCAAGCAAAACAGAGAATGCGTTAATAGTATTAATAGTTAATATTTAATAGTTAATAGCGGGTCAACCACACTTCATTTATTATCTTATTTAATAGATCCTACTGTTATCCCTGTTTTAGAGAAAAAGAAATTGAGAGGTTTATGGGGCTCCTCAATGACAATACCTCCCAATAGGAGTGGGCCAAGCACTCAGCAGATATTCTCATTTAATCCTCACCACAAACCAGTGAGAGGGAACCATTATGCCCATTTTCTCCAGGTGAAAACTGAGGCTCAGAGAAGTAGGGAACTTGCCTGTGATCACTAAGTAATGTAAGTGGCAGAGTGAGGGATTAGAATTTGGATGTGTGAGTCCAGAACTTATGTGTTCAACACTGTCTCGCTGCCACCAAGTCTTCTCCACACCTTCTGGGACTCCTGCTCACATAGCCTGAGACCACAAATATCTGCCCACACCTGCACTTCCCTGCCTTTTGCCACACAGGTGAAAACCCAGCCAGGAGCATTCACTGGGTTTAGTTCAGACTTGCCACCAGCGTCTTTCTAGGGCTTGGACAGATGGGCCTGGGTAACATGGGGCCCTGTGTCTTGGGGCTCTGGCTCCCATCCAGACTCCCGAGGTGGGAGGAAACCTAGAGAGGACATTACCACCCTCCACATGCCTTGAGATTTCCCTAAGAGATACAAAGATGTATAAATTGAACAGCCCTCAGGAGGTCTCCTTAAGATCCAGGAAGGTGCTTCTTGCAGGAAAGGATGGTGAGCCCAGCAATTTCAACCAGTGAGACCCGAAAGCAGCAGTCTCTCCAGCTGGGCAGGCTCCCAGTGGCCTTTCTCAGAGTCTCCTCTGCACTGTTACATGAGCAGACTCCATCACTCCCACCCCCACTGCTGTGGAGGTGGGAAACACTTGGAATCCTGAGTCACAGGCAAGGTTCCACTTCACTTTCCCTGGAACAGCAAGTCAAGGATGCAGCCGGCAGTGTATTTGGAAAGGAAGGGCAACTGGAAAGTGAAAAAGAATAGTGCTCATTTCCTTCCCTACCATCTCTTTTATTTTAAAAACATTTTATGCATTTAATTTTTATCACACCATGTGTGATGCACGTTCATTGCAGAAAATACATGTTATGGAAATGAGGTTTATTAGTGTGAGTGTTCCTCCCTTTTTTCTCTCCTAACTTATCCGTCCACCAAAAGGTTTCCAGCTCAGAATCCGATCCCACTTTCCCACTTTCCAGTTTAGAGGGTTCAGTCTTTGCCAGCCCAGTTCCTGGACATTTTGTGATGCACAATCAGAACTGGGGGAAGGGAGTAGTTAGAGAGAGATGTAGAGTCTGAGAGGCTGGAAAAAGGAAGGACTTGGGCAGAGAGGCTAAACTGATCTATTTAATAAAGAACAAGGAAGGAGAGGGAGAAGGAAAGTTAGAAGGGCAAAGTAGGAGGACTTTTATGAAGTATTGCTGTGGGGCATTATGTGAACTCCCCATAATTCCCCAAGTAGAGATTGGAATAACTCTGTATTTTCTGGCTCCAGGATCGTAATTCCTTATTTGCAATTCTTTATTGCAAACCTTGTAGAGCTTTGACCATGTAGAAATCCAGCATTTATTAGGGTTCTATACAGGAAAGTACAAAATATCATTATCCGATAAGTGAAAGAAAATAGTCAAGTATTTATCCTGCCCTTTTTTTTTTTTTTAAACAACTATGATTAAGCCTAAGTTCATCATCGACAAATTCTGGCTAGCAAATGCAAATGGAATGGTAGAATAACAAAATCACCATTTAGTAACCTCTAATGAGATAATAGATTTAGACAAGGATCATCAGTAATCCAGGGATTCCTAAAACCATTGGGTGGTGAAGGATGGAAGGGAACTTTATAATATCAATAATACTTGAACTCATCAATTAATTTTAACATCACAAAAAGAGAGACACCCAAGAAAACAGAAAACATATGTTCACATAGAAACCTGTATATAATGTCCGTAGCTGCAGCATTATTTGTAATAATCAAAATGGAAGCAACCCAAATGTCCATTAACTGATAAGTGGATTTTTAAAATGTGGTATATCCATACAATGGATTATTATTCAGCCAAAAAAAAGGGGAATGGGGCTTCCCTGGTGGAGCAGTAGTTGAGAGTCCGCCTGCCGATGCAGGGGACACAGGTTCGTGCCCTGGTCCGGGAGGATCCCACATGCCGCGGAGCGGCTAGGCCCGTGAGCCATGGCCACTAAGCCTGCGCGTCCGGAGCCTGTGCTCCGCAACGGGAGAGGCCACAACAGTGAGAGGCCTGCGTACCGCAAAAGAAAAAAAAGGGGAATGAAGTACTGATACATGTTACAACATGGATAAACCTTAAAAATATTATGCTAAAAAAATATAATGCTAAGTGAACTGAGATACCAAAGGCCACGTATTTTATTGTTTTATCTACATGAAATGTCCAGAATAGGCAAAGACAGACAGAAAGTAGATTGGTGGTTGCCAGGTGCTGGGGGGTGGGTGGAACACGGAGTGACTGCCAACAGGTACAGGATTTCTTTAGGGGTTGATGGTAATGTTCTGGAATTAGGTAGTGGCAGTAGTTGTACAACAGCGTGACTATATTAAAAACCACTGAATTTTACACTGTAATTTTTATGTTATATGAATTATTTTTCAATTAAAAAATAATATCTAGAAAATTAAAAAGAGAGAGAGAGAACCAAAAATTATGTGTCTCTTGATATATTGCAGAAGCAAGTACATAGCATGACCTTAAAAGTGAACCTGAATTTGATCAAACCTCTAGGTATAAAAATGAGTTTGGGGGCTTCCCTGATGGCACAGTGGTTAAGAATCCGCCTGCCAATGAATGGGACATGGGTTCGAGCCCTGGTCCGGGAAGATCCCACATGCTGCGGAGCAACTAAGCCTGTGCACCGCAGCTACTGAGCCTGCGCTCTAGAGCCCGCGAGCCACAACTACAGAGCCTGCCCACAACTACTGAAGCCCACACACCTAGAGCCTGTGCTCCATAGCAAGAGAAGCCACTGAAATGAGAAGCCCGCGCACCACAACAAACAGTAACCCAGACTCGCTGCAACTAGAGAAAGCCCGCATGCAGCAATGAAGACCAAATGCAGCCAAAAATAAATGATAAAAATAAAAATAAATATTAAAAAAACGAGTTTATAGGAAATTCACGGGATAGAAGGACATAGTAAATAACATTATGAGGGGAAAAAAATGCAATCTGTCAAATCTAAAAGTGGGGAATTCTTCAGGACAAGTAACTTGGTTTCTTCAATAAATAAATAGCAAAGGAAACTAATATGAATGAAAAGAAACTTAAAAGACATATCAACAAATGAAAAATGTGGTCTTTTTCAGGTCTTGATTCAAACAAAGGAACTTAAAAAATACTCATAAAGATATATACTGAAGTATTTTCAGATGAAATTAGGTAATGTCTGGAATTTGCTTCAAAACAATCCAGCGTGTAGTAGCAGGGAGTGCGGAAGGCAGTGTAGACGAGTCAAGACCAGCTGTGAGTTGACAGGTGTTGAACTGATGGTTAGATACAGAGAAGTTCATTACACTACTCCCTCCTACTTTTGTGAATGTTTCAAAATTTAAACACACACATAAAAATGAGGCTTGATTTATCCATGAAATTGGGGCATATTTAAAAGTTATATGTTATTTAAAGGAAAATGGGCTAAGGTCAAATAATTGAGTTTGAGGTCACTCGTGCTTTATTGAAAGCTGAAATTAAAGAGCATGTGTAAAATCTGAAGTGACCAAATTATTCTTATCATTATTGTTATTATTGCAATAACTAAATTGGAAATGGAGCGGGGGGACCAGGACCCTCCCAAGGAGGCAGGAAGCAGTGCAGCCTTTCGAACACCCAGAAACACAGTCAAACTAAGTTGTTGGCCTTCTGGCCCCAACCTGCTTTTCCAGCCCCGTTTCTTGGCCCCCCTCCTTTCCTTGCTCTCAGGCCACACCACCATTAATTCACAGGTTCCTGAACACCTTGACTTCCTTGCCTTTGTACTTGTTATTGCCTCTGCCTGCAAATCCCTCTCCTGTGAACACCCCATCTTCCTCCTACACCCTGTTCGCCTCCTCCGTCATAGGATTAGTCACTCCCTGCTCCATACACACCTCTATCACACTGTGAGGCAATTATTTATTTCTAAATCTCCCCCCACCCAATTCTGTGATGGCCCAGACTCTATCTTGTTTATCTCTGCATGCTCAGGGCATGACAGAAAGCAGGTAGCATTTGGTGAATGTGTTTTGGATAACAGACTGACTGAGTAACTGAGGAGCAGCATAGACTTTGGATGGCCCAGTGCTCCGTGTGGCCCCAAGAAATTTACTCAGACTTGGGCTCTCTCCCAAGATATGCCTGCTAAACTGGGGTACAACAAAGCAAACAGTCTGATCCAAGAATAAACAACAAGATCACCTGGTTAACACCAACCCAGTTATAAGCAAAAGAAAGAAATTTAAGAGAAAAACTTGGAGCCTAGTAGTATGCATGAATTGTGTATTGGAAATGGAGAGAGATAATTTGGTTATAGGGGCAAGAGCTCAAGAGTCCTGTGAGAAATAGGGTGGCAAGCTAATAAAACAACACTGCTTTTTGACTTTTAAAAAACCTACAGCCCCCAAATATAGAAGCCAGCAGCAGCTCCCTGATGCTTCTATCCTGCCAGCCCCAACGGACAATCCACCTACAGGGAATATTAAACAGCCAACCTGTGTCCTCTCAGCAAAGAACCTAGAGCTCTGAGTCACTACAAAATCTTTCCCTTCTTTTCTTTTTAGCACTCTTAACACCTTACAACTGAAGGAGCACATCTGTGCAGGGGGAGAAAATACTCCATCAGAGGAACTTCCTAAAGATGACTACATCATACCAGATTCTAGAAAATAATTATTTGCTTACCTAATCTTATTTTTTCTTTTTCTTTCATAAATACTTTCTTCTGATGATTTTTTAAAAACTTGCTTACTTGGAAAATACAGAAAAGTACATGAAATGAAATTTAAATTTCCCATAATCCCATCAGAAATAACATTAACATTTGATGTATGCGTGTGTGCATGTGTGCATTTTAGGTAACTGGAATCATGTCATATAGAGTTTTATATATTTACCACTTAGTAGTATATTTGGGTATTTTTTCAGGTCGATAGTTATTTTAGAACATGATTTATAGTGACTGCCTAGTAGTCCATCATATAACAATTTACTTCAGCCATCACCCATAGGACATTTATGTTGTTGCCAGTTTTTCTCCATTGCGAATAATACACTGTAATTAACAGCAATCCTGGAAGAACTGCTAGGTCAGAAGGCATGCACTTTTTTTTTAAGACATTTATTTATTCATTTTTGGCTGCATTGGGTCTTCGTTGCTGCACGTGGGCTTTCTCTAGTTGCAGAGAGTGGGGGCTGCTCTTCCTTGCGGTGTGTGGGCTTCTCATTGCGGTGGTTTCCCTTGTTGCAGAGCACGGGCTCTAGGCGCATGGGCTCAGTAGTTGTGGCTCGTGGGCTCTAGAGTGCAGGCTCAGTAGTTGTGGCGCACGGGCTTAGTTTCTCCTCGGCATGTGGGATCTTCCTGGATCAGGGATCAAACCCGTGTCCCCTGCATTGGCAGGTGGATTCTTAACCACTGCGCCACCAGGGAAGCCCCGGCATGAAGTTTTATAAGGCTTTTGGTGCATGTTGTTGAATTGCCCTCAAGAAGGCTTATACCAGTTTATTCTCCCTCCATCAGTGTGTGAGACTTTCGTGCATCCACGGGCTATCCCTCAATCTGCCATGTGTGAAAAAGGTAAGGTGTTTCTATATTTCTCACAATTGATATATATTTCGTAATCAGAAAAAAAATCATGTTCTTTTTTTAAAGAAAAAGAAGTTTTCCCCATTAAACAGATGGGAAACCTGAGGCCCATGGATGAATAACTTTTAAAGTCTTGCTTTTTGAAGTCTGACAGTTGGGTCTAGGAGATTGAAAAAAAGTATTTCTGGATAGAACCAAGATGCTTCTGAGAAGAAAATTCTAAGGACCTTGGCAGTTTCAGTAGCCAAGAATGAAGTCTGGCTCTGAAGAGAATGAAAGATGGCTCTGAGGAGACAATCAGGGGAGTCATCACAAATTTGAGGGGACAAACTTGGTTCTGAGGCTGCTGGAATGGGATCGGAAGCAGTCACCACTCCAGAGTTTCTGTTTTATAGAGACTTGGGGCAATCAAATTTGCATTTGCATCATTCATAGGATATTGAGAACACTCCCCAAAGTACTGCTTGGCCTCATCACTGATCTAAGAAGACTTACAAATGGGCCAGGTCGGGTGGACCTTAGAGTATTAAATAGGTGGTTCTGAGAAGACAGTTTAAGATGGATGATTGGTGTTGAGGTGACTGAAAACTGTTTTTTTTTGTCTGTTTGTTTTTTTGCAGTACGCGGGCCTCTCACTGTTGTGGCCTCTCCTGTTGCGGAGCACAGGCTCCAGACGCGCAGGTTCAGCGGCCACGGCTCACGGGCCTAGCCACTCCGCAGCATGTGGGATCTTCCCGAACCGGGGCACGAAGCTGTGTCCCCTGCATCAGCAGGTGGACTCTCAACCACTGTGCCACCAGGGAAGCCCTGAAAACGTTTTTGTTTTTTTTTTTTTTTTAACTACTTATTTCAAGACTTAGTATTTTTTTTATGAATCAGTTACATATACATATGTTCCCATATCTCTTCCCTCTTGCGTCTCCCTCCCTCCCACCCTCCCTATCCCACCGCTCCAGGCGGTCCGAGCTGATCTCCCTGTGCTATGCGGCTGCTCCCCACTAGCTATCTACCTTACGTTTGGTAGTGTATATATGTCCATGCCTCTCTCTCGCTTTGTCACAGCTTACCCTTCCCCCTCCCCATATCCTCAAGTCCATTCTCTAGTAGGTCTGTGTCTTTATTCCTGTCTTAACCCTAGGTTCTTCATGACATTTTTTTTGAAAACTGATTTTGATAAGGCAGCTGGAGATTCACTCTCTCTGACAAGCCAGTTTGAAGGAATTCAAAGTTGGTTCTAAAGAGATTCAAAGGTGTTTGGCAGGCTGGGATGGTTTTGTTTCTTGTTCTCCCAGATCCCCTCCATATGCTCTGGACCAACTTAACCCCAGTAGGTGCTTCATTAATTTGTTCAATAAATGAGGCCCAGTTTTGTTCTCAGGAGTTTGGTCTTTGGATCTGAAAAGATTCTAGGATGAGAAGTTGGTTATGAGCAGAAATGAGCTTCTGAGGAGGCTGAGATAATTTTCTCTGAGGCGGGCACCCACTTATGGTTCTGTGGAAATGGCGACTTCTGGGTTTGGGAACTCAGGAGGCACTCAGGCCCAGGTGGGCAGCCTGATTTACCTGGGTCACAGGGCTGGGAAAACACAGATTCGTTTCCATGCATTTGCCTCCCCAGATTTACCAAACCCCCTCCCTCCAAATGAGTCCCAAGTGAGAGCCTTAGGAGGGCCTCCCTCCCCACTATCCCCAGGTCTGCTCTTTGGACTCTAGTTTGCAAGTCAGCGTCATGGTCTTAGAGGGCTATGTTCTCCCAGCAGAGAGGCTGGTCAGAGCCCAGGCCAGGGCAGCCAGCAGGAGAGAGGGCTCAAGAGGGTCACCCCCAGGGAGGGGGGACAGGTCTGTAGGACGGAATGAGCACTGGGAAGTCTACCTGGGGAATGGGCACTAGAAGACAGGAAAGGAAAAGATTTTAAAAATCTAGATGTAGTGAGGTATAAAGGGTTTAAAAATAGCTTTATTTACATACCATAAAATTCGTCCATTTTAAGAATACAATTCAATGACTTTTAGTAAATTTCCAGAGTTGTTCAAACATCACAGTTCATTTTTAGAACATTTCCATCATCCCCAAAATAAGAAGCTGATTTGCAGTCAAGATCTACTCTTTTTTTTTCTCTTTTTAATTTATTTTTGGCTGCGCCCCTCCGCATGCAGGACCTTAGTTCCCCCACCAGGGATCAAACTTGCATCCCCTGCAGTGGAAGCACAGAGTCTTAACCACTGGACAGCCAGGGAAGTCCCTCAAGATCTACTCTTACCCCGAGCCCCTGGCAACTACTAATCTGCTGTCTATAGATGTGCCTTTTCTGGACATTTCATATAAATGCAACCATACAATATGCACCTAACTTTTTTTATTATAATGTCTTTAAGGTTTATCCATGTTGTAGCACACATCCATATTTTGTCCCTTAATGATTGCAGAGTGGTCTTTCGTTGTTTGGATCTGCCACACCTTATTTATCCATTCACCAGTTGAATAGACATTTTGACTTGTTTACACTTTTTGGCTCTTATGAATACTCGCATCCATATCTTTGTGTAAACATGTTTTCACTTCTCTTGGGTAGATAGCCAGGAGTGGAATTGCTGGGTCGTATGGTAAGTGTATGTTTAACTTTATAAGAAATGGCTAAACTGTTTTCCAAAGTGGCACCTTTTTACATGCCTACCAGCAATGTATGAGGGTTCCAGTTTTTTCACATCACCAACACTTGTTATTGTCTGTCTGAAAAGGGTAACTGTTAAGGATAATCTTCTAAAATAAAGCAAGTCACCCTCTCCCCACACCAACCCCAACATATACCCAGGCAGGCAGCAAGTGCCAGTTTATCAGAGTTGGGAACCCACCCTCTGACCCCCACTGCCTTTTCGCCCTCAGGCTGCTGCACAGTCCCAGGCTCCCTTGGCCCAAAGAGGAGAGAGAAAAGATGCAGTTGCAAGACTATCTCAGAACTGAGGGGTGGGAATGTGGTAAGATAGGGTTTGTGATAACTAGTGAGTGAGTGGGGCCCATGTTCTAGAAAATCCATCCAGGTAAGATCCCCCAGGAGACAGTAACAAAATGCAACGTGTACAGATAACCTCTCAGGACTATCTCCCGGGACAATTTCCCACACCATCTGATCTTAGCCCCTTCCTCCTTCTGAGGTACGAGCACCTCATCAGTGTGTGGCCCACCATCCACCACGCACCTTTTCTCCTTAGAAAAGTATTGCTGAGGACTTAAGGACATTTGCCAAACTGAATAAACAATGACATATAAACAAGCATACCTTATTTAGCCCCAGACATATTACCAAGAAGATATAAACAAACGGGACGGAGTTTGAAATAGAGCAATGAAGATGATGAAGGGGCTGGCTCCGTTTCCATGCAGAAAGATTAAATGAAGCAAAAAATTTTTAGGAGTCTGGGCCCTGACTCTGTGAGTGGGGGGGGGGGGGGGGAAGGGGGTGATTATTGCTTTGAGTAAGAGAGAGGGGAGTAAATGGGGACGTGGTGGGAAGAAGGTGCCAGAACGGGGGGGCTCTGGAGTGAATGGGCCCACATCCACACAAAGACTTGTACTCAAATGCTCAAAGCAGCTTTATTTCTAATAGCCCCTAAAGGGAACCAACCCCAACGTCCATGCACAGGTGAGAAGGTGAGCAACTTGTGCTATAGCTGTGCAGTGGAATACTGCTCAGCAATAAAAAGGAGTGAACTATTTATACATGCAACAACATGGATGAATCTCAAAATAACAATGCTAAGTGAGAGAACCCAGACCAAAACGAGTACATACAGAATTATTCAACTTGTATGAAACTCCAGAAAATGCAAACTGATCTATATAGTGACAGAAAACAGATCAGCGGTTGCCTGGGGACAGAAGTAGAAGAAGGAAAGACGTCCAAGGGGTATGAGGAAAGTTTTGAAGGTGATAGATATGTTCATTATCTTAATTGTGGCGATGGTTTCACCTGTGTACACATGTCAAGACTCATCAAATTGTACACTTTACATGTACCTCAATTGTATTTACATCAGTTTTGTGTACTTTTATATGTACATCAAGTGTACCTCAATAAAGTCATAATAATAGCAGTAATAATAATAATAAACAACCTAAGTACTGAGGAGAATGGACTTATGGGAGGGCTTCCTGAAAAAGGAGATGAGATAGTTTTACTTGGATCTGAGAAGCTGAGCCACCAACTTGACTTAAGAGAACATTATCGAGTAAGCTTTGCCTCAAAAGGCTCTCCTAGGTTCTAGTACTGGGAAAAGGGAGATGGGATGAAAAATCACTGAAGTGGAGGGCTAGATTTGCTATTTGGGTGCAAAATCTTATTAGCACCCAAAAGCGTATGGGTAGAATGTTGACATCTTACTTGCTCATACCTGCTTCTTTTAGACTTGGTCTCATTCCCCTTAGGACCACTGGGATCTCACTCTGCCCAATCTTCCCCTCTCAAGTTGCATTAAGTGTCGCTGCACCAGGGAAAACAGCAGAGGAGAGAGGGGAACATTGGAGAGAACCCCTCTGACTCCATTGCACCCGTTCCTGACTCCATTTCTTCCTGGGGTGTGGGAGCCGTAAGTGGGGGCAGGTAGAAGGAAGCACACCTCAAACCCAGCCTGACAATAGAAGCTAAGCTCTGCCTTTCTGAGTGCTTAGAATCTTTCAAAATGAATGAGGCTGAACATTCCTGAAATTTAAGAGAAAAGAGTACCTCTCAGATACTAAGAGGTCAGGGTCAAGAGTCCTTAGGACCTGGTTTTCTTTTGCTTCAGAATTGAAACCTGTCCTTCGCTGGCCGAGTTCCCTTGCCCTCTCTCCTCTTCCACCCCATTCCTCTCTGTCCCTCTCCACATTCCTGAAGCCCTAGAAAATGTCCCCAGGTAGCAATCAATTGTTCAACACTATCTGGGTCCCTTCCCAAACCTCAGCCTTTATGATAATGCGAGTTTTTATCAGCACTGCCCTGTGCCCTTGGTTTTAGATTTCCCTCACAGGAGCAGGAGTTAAAGTGAACACTTTCCTTTTTCTTTACACTATAGGACCTTAAAATCAGGCAATTATTGAGTCTTGGCCTATTTAAACCATGCAAAGAAACTTAAATTTCAACTGTCAGAACCTAAAGAAACCCTGGTGACAGGACTAATAATAATTAGCTGGCAGGCTTGGCATCTGCATCAGAATCACCTGGCATGCTAGTTATCAAGGCCAGTTCCAGGACCCCATTCCAGACCTCAGGAATCAGATGCTCTGGGAATGGGGCCTAGGAATCTGATTCTGATGCACTGTAACAATGTAGGAGACCCTTTGCTTTAAAGGAACAGAGTGAGTCTCTTTGCTCCTTCTTTCATATTTTATTCTTGCCATGTTTTTTTTTCTTGGGAGCCTGTGATGAGAGATTCTTAAGAATGTGTAACAGGCATAGACTTGTTTTCCTGGGCCTAGAGTAAGATGGGGAGGGGAGGTGGGGCTGGGAAGAGGTGTGCCAATGCAAATATTGTCCCATCAGGACGTGGTGATTTTGCCAGGAGGCTACAGGGATGTGCCCGTTGCTAGAGAAGGTGGCTTTGTTCCCCGTGTTCCAGGCTGAGGATTCTGGTGTCATGGGAAAGGGCAGAGATCAAACACTGCTGGTGCTTGAGGGGTAGAATGGAAGAGAAAGAATTGGGTTGATGCCAGGGGATTGCTGGAATTCCCCTGGCTCCGGGAGAGGTGTGGGTTGGTAACCAGGGAGACCCTTGGGGGAGGAGAAGGTGTGGAGGTAGGTTAGACTTCGATTTCATTCAGGGCCTGATATCCATACTGGATAGAGGGGATACTTCATTGTCCTTGATTTTGGGGTCAGAAGTTGGGAAGGGAGCCAAGGCTTGGGAATTCCAGGACACCAAATCTATTGCACCCATCTGACCAATGGAAGGTGGTGTCTGACCAATTCACAGAAGACTCATATCAGGGTTGGAAGTAGTGCTTCCATTCAGTAATCCATCCATCCATCCTCCCTGTCTCACACACAAAGCAAGCCAATCGGGCCGACTTCCACTTACTCTGCCAAACTCAACTTTTCCACCTTTCCTAAGCCCCTGGGTGGGTTGAGTGTCCTTCGCAGTACTCCCAGAGAGCCTCATGCTTGCCCATGTTATATGACCTAGCACCATGTTATAATTTTTGGCTTCATCTCTATCTCCCCAACTGACAATGTGCCTTGTTGTCATGGCCAGCTCAAGGCCTCTCACAGAATAGACAGATGCTCACAAGCCCACGAGAATTGCTCTGGCTGTGAGTGTGGACCCTCTGGGGGCTGGGGCCAGAGGAACCTAGCACTTTAGGCCTCCTGCATAGTGGGGACAGACTTAGTCTAGATGGAACAATAGACACCAGGCCAGCCTCCTGCCCCCTCTGCCCTGTGTCACAGGAGGCTGCCAAGGATCACAGCTCTAGCTGGCAAGTAATGAGATTTTCTCCTGGAAGGATTCTTGGCTTGATAACTGGTCCTTGCCTCTTCTAACCTTCTTCGATACCCTCAGGCTTCTGGGGACATGGAGGATGGGAGGAAGAGTCTGAGGCAGCCCCAGCTTTTACTGTTTCCCAAAGCCCTCTGCCCACCCCTTATCTCCCCCAGGTGTATAGGGCAGGGATTCCCAAGAACACAGAATTTCCCTACCCTGGGTAGAGATGGAGGCAGGGCTGGTCAGACATTTGGGGCTAGAATGGTGCTACCTCTGGCCACACATGTTCCACCTCTACCTCTGGCCTTTTTTAGCTTTCACTAACCAAGATAAGCCTGAAGCCCACCAGACTGAGGAATGGGCCCAGTATCAAGAAGAGGAGACCCAAACCCAATTCTCGAAGAATTCACTCCAGCGACACACAGTGGGCACGTCTCTGGTTGGAATACCCTTGTCTCTGGAAAAGCCCCTCAAACCCCTCGATAGAGACGGCTACTACAGAGGCCTCCCCCTAGCCCAGGAAACACACCCAACCACAGCTATTTTATTTTCCTTTTAATTTTTCTGAAGGATATACACCACATATCCCATGGGCAGTAAAGCGCATTCAACGTGTTTATAAGCCAAACAGTCACTTTGTTTAAGCAAACACAAGTACAAAGTAAAATAAAACCACAAAATAATGAACTGCATGTTCATAACATACAAAAATTGCCGCCTACTCAGTAGGTAACTACAACATTCCAACTCCTGAATATATATATAAATTTACATTTTCAGTTAAAAAAATAGACTTTTGAGAGTTCTGATTTTTAGATTTTGTTTTCTTACATTCTGGAGAACTGAAGCTCAAGCTCAGCCCTTTTCCTTATTTTGCTCCCAAAGCCTCCCCTGAATCACCACTCCTTGCCCCCCTTAAGGCTAGAGGTGAGCACATCCCTCACAATTGCACATGTCAAGCCGTCAGCAAGGCGCATCACACAAAAGGCACCAAGACGTGAAACTTTTTAAACCAAAAGGACAAAAAAAACCCCAAACCTTTCAAAAAAAGGAGAAAAACCAAGCCATATTTTGCCACATGTGAGAGTACAGTCGGGCAATATTTACAAAAAGGTTAACAGAACAACACTCTGAAACATGCTCCGATTAATACCGAGAATTGCTGTTTCAAAAAAAGCTTCAAACTTAATTGTCACAGCATCATCACAAAACAAAGGATCACCATTGGTTTGCTTGGCTTTTCTTTTTTTTTTTTTCCCCCAAAGTGAGGATCTAATTCCAAATAATACAATAGAGTATGCAAATTATTTCACATCAAGAGTACCCCAAGAAAAACAAAATCCATGGCACAGACACTGTACAAGAGTACAAGGCTGGACTCTGAGGGGCCCAAACCCCATTTTGCCAACTTGATTTTCTAGCATTGAAGGGAGCAAGGGGTCAGGCATACGATGGAGATGATACTGAAATGATATATCCAAAATCCATGCAAATCAAGTTCTTTGGATAGAAGTGAAGACCTTGCACATGGCTGTTTCAGGCAGCTGAAGTCAAAGGGAGTAGGTCCTGGGGAGGAAAGGGAAGTGGACAGAAAGAACTGTTGGCCAACAGACCTTCCACAGCGACCCTGGGGTCAAGTAGAGGAGGATTTGGCTCTGAGAACCTCCATCTGACTTAAGAGGAGCCCCCTCCTATGGCCATCTCCTCCTCCTGTCCTTTAAGTCTCTTGTGTTTCATTTTCTCCCTTTTTCCTTTCCTTTCAGCAAATTTCAATTGTCCTGGGAGAAAACGTGGTCGTCATGTCCGAAAGCCCTGTGGAGGCGCTGAAGGAGTTGGTGACAGCTGAGGAAGGGAAGCTGCTGACCTGGGCAGGGAAAGCAGGAGGAACGGAGGAGTATGTGGTAGCCACGGAGGGTGACGGGAAACCACTGTGCACAGGCGATGGGTAGGTCGAGGAGCCGGGAGAGGAGTAGGAGGTGGGCACGGGTGATGGGTATGAGGTGGTGGCTGGGGATGGGTAAGAGGTAGCCACTGGGGATGGGTAGGAAGGGAGAGAGGAGGTAGCGGCAGAGGCCACACTTTTGTCTGCTTTCTTGTCCTTCTGCCGCAAGTGGATTTTGGTATGCCTCTTGCGTTCATCACTCCTGGCAAACTTTCTCCCACAGATGTCACAGGCGAATGGCTTCTCGCCTGTGTGGGTGCGGATGTGGGTGGTGAGGTGGTCGCTGCGGCTGAAGTTGCGCATGCAGATGCGGCACTGGAAGGGCTTCTGGCCCGTGTGGATGCGGATGTGGCGGGTGAGCTCGTCTGAGCGAGAGAAGCGGCGGTCACAGGACTCCACGGGGCAGGCGTAGGGGCGTTCATGGGGGGGAGTCTTGCTGGGTCGGTTGGGGTACTTGCGCATGCGGCTGGGTTTGATGAGCTGGGACTGGTAGGTGGTGTTGAGGGCCTTCAGGTCCTGGGAGCCCGACTGTGTGGCAAAGGCCTTGATGGTAGAGAGTGGAGTGAGCGAAGGCTGCTGGGTACGGCTCTCCAGGCCCTGGAAGGGTTTCTGGTCTGGGGTGCCCAGGCCCAGGTCCCCCTGCTGTTGTGGAAACAGATAGTCAGGGATCATGGGGACCTGGAAGCCACCCTTGGCAGCAGGGTAGGCAGGAGGTGGGTACTGAAGCGCGGTGCCTGCTGAGCCTGGAAAGGCCTGACCCTGTGGCTCAGGGAAGATGTCGGTGTTAGGTGTGGGGAAGGTGGGTGCCGCTGAGTAAATAGGGCTGCTGTCGTTGGACTGCACTGCGCAGCTCAGGGGTGGGCTCTGGGAGGCAGAGGAGGAGGCCGCTGGAGATGATGCTGAGGATGAGGTGGCTGGGGGGTTGGTCATGCTAACGAGGCCGCTGACCAGGCTGAAAAGGGGCTCAGGCCATAAGGTGTTGCCACTGTTGGGTGCAGGCTCCAGAGAGAAGCGGCCAGTGTAGGTGATGGGGGGCAGCCGGGTGGTTTGGCTGGGGTAACTCGTCTCCACTAGAACCTTCTCGTTATTCAGAGTGATGTCAGGAAAAGACTCTGGCAGGAGAGAGAGAGGGAGGAGGCCTGGTTACTGGAGAGCAATCACTGGAGGGCGAGGAGGACCCACGCTGCCAGGCGAGAGGTCGGGCCAGCTACCATTGACTCTTGAGCTGGTTAATAATTGATAGCAGCAGATTGCAATGTTCCTGGACCCGATCCAGAGGCAGAACCCATTTCAACAACAGCTGACGCAAATACGGAGAATCCCCCTCCACTGCAGCTCCCAGCGTTCCGCAGCAGCGGCTGCGAAGGCGAGGGATTCCCGCCAGCACCCCCTCGGCCACCGCTAGTGCGCGACCCCTACCCGGGGCTGCCGAGACATCTCTGGCCAAGGATCACGGTCCTTCCCTGGGGACAGGAGGCAGGCTAGCCTTCCTGGAGGCGGAGGGGGCGCAGCCCTGCTCGTCAAAACAAGCCCTCCCCCCCTCCCCCCACCCCCGCAGCCCCACAGCTCTCCTTCCAAAACAAAAGCTGGCTCCCCTGTGCACCGTTAAGGACGAGGAGGGGGTGGGGGGATGTCCCCAGGCATTCCTCTAACACAGGACCTTGGGGATGACAGGAATGGAAGGGAAACCCCACTTGCATCCCTTAAGTCCAGAAGCACTGCCGCGGTGAAGGGGCGCTGCAAAGGCCGTGGGGAAGGACCAGACTCCAGGATGGTGGCGAAGGGGCTAGCCCTCGACGTAGGCCACAGCTTACCTGCGGTCAGGTGCTCGTAGGGCTGCTCGCCCGCCTCCCCCTGAGGGTTGAAGGCGCCGCCGCTGCTGTTGCTGTTGCTGCCGCCCCCTCCACCTCCACCGCCCCCGCTGCTGCTGCTGTTACCGCCGCTGCCCTCCGGGGCCCCGGAGGCACCGAGGAACTGGGGAGCCCCATTGCTCAGCAGCATCATCTCCTCCAGCTTAGGGTAGTTGTCCATGGTGGGCGAATGAGGAAAGGAGCCAAAGGGGTCGGAGATCTGCAGCGGGGACATCAGCTGCATCTCGGCCTTGGCTGCCGCCATCCCGGACTGGTGGGCTGGAGAGCTGGTGTTGGGGCAGGTGGGCGCAGCCCGGGGCAGGAGCTGCGGGGGACACCTCTCGGGGGCCTGGCCAGGTCACATGCGGGGCGCGGGGCACACTGTGGAGAGCGCAGGTGGGGTCTGCCGGCTCGCCCTCGCCGCCGGCCGGTGTAGACGCGGCGCGGCTGCCGAGGCTGGGGTAGGGGCCGGTCCTGCGGCGGAAGCTGGTGGCAGCGGCGGCGGCAGCTGGCGGCGGCGGCTCCCCGAGTTCTGCGCGCTGGGATCTCTCGCGACTCCCCGGATCCGCCTCTATTTGAAGGGTCTGGAACGACATGGACCCACCTCCTTCGTGACGTACATGGCCATAAATGGGAAACAGGAAGCCCTAATATGGCAAGACCAGCCGGGAGGACCCGGAGTGACGTGAAGCCCCCTCTCCAAGAGCCATAGGCACTGCCATCCCGCACCCTGGGCCCGACGCCGGCTCCCACACCCTGGGTGCCCAGGCCTTGAGGAAGCTTAGTGCTCAAGCCACAGCTGAGGACTCCCGGACCGAAGCTGCTCCGTAGTTCCCGGCGTTGCCCCCGCCCCTTCCCTCCGCCTTCTTCCCTCCTCCCGGAGCCGGAAACAGCCGGGCCATATCTGGGCACTCCAAATAAGGCGCTGCCCATATAAGGGTTGTTCCGGCGGGGGATCCTTCCTGCTCCTTATATGGCGTTTCCGGGTCGCTGCTTGCTGTTCCCTGCCTCCCTCCCTCCTCCCTGGTTCCGAGCCGGGAGCCCTACGCGCGCGCAAGAGCTGGGGACGCCCAGGCGGGGAGGGTTCCAGGCGCGTAGCTCTATGCGCTTCGAGGCTCCCGGCGGGGACTGGGCTGGGAAAGCCCAGGCCCTGGGCGGGGGCGAGGGCGAGTAGGACCTGGGTTCTGCCACCGTGATCCAGGGCTCGCCCGCCTACCTCTGGGACCGTGGGAGCCGGGCGGGAGCGAAGGGGAGGAGCTGCTGGGCTGGCCAGGGCAGAGGCCGCCCAGGAGAGGCGGGGCCCTGACCCCAGGCCTCGACCAATGGCATGGTGCCTTTCCAAGTGTCGCGGGGGAAACTGAGGCTAGGAAATAACGGCCAGATGGTTCCTGGGTTCCTTCCTGTGCGGTACGGTGGGCCATCTGTTTCTCCGCCATCTGCCAATGGGGTGGGGCTGCTGGAGCTTGGGGATCCCTCTGTGCCACCCGAACCAAAAGGCTGTTCTCTGGTCCCTCTGGGGAAGATCCCACGTTTGGGTGGTTGGACGAGGTAAGCTGATTGCTTCTGGAGAGACCTGAGTGCTGTTCCCACCAGGAGCTGGTGGTCCCTGTGTTGGTGGGAGACTGTCCCACCTTTATCCAGAACAGGTGGAGGTGGGGCGGGAAGTGTGGGAATCTGAAAAGGAGGCTTCCCTGTGGACTGTCTGGGGACCCCAGGCTGGCTCGAAGAGAGGACCTGCTTGGCGGGTTGGTGCTGCCCTCTGGAGGTCCCTCCAGCTCGGTTCCCCCGGCCCCTGGCCGAGTGGGCTCTTCCGCCGCCGTCTTTCTCCCCCTCCCGGCTTCTGTGCTGGGCGCTGCGCCAGGCTGGGGGAGCCTTAGACGCAGTGAGCGCGAACTGAGCAGGCGCCGCATCCTGGGCTACCCCTGCAGTCCCTGGGGAGCCGCCACAGCCGAGGCGCCCAAATCCCGGGCGGGATAACACTCCCCTCCTCGAGCCAGGCCAAGGGCGAGGGTGGGAGGAGAGGGGAGTAGACTGGAATGGTTCCCGCAGGTCTCCCAGGAGCGGGACGCAAACGAGGAAGCCCTCCCTGTCTCGTCCCCGCCCTCCTCCCCACAATCAAGTGCGCAACCAAAAGAGAACTGGGATTCCGGTAGGGGAAGGCTTCTGCTCTAGCTCTGAATCCAGGGGAGGTGGTGTTTTTCTGAATTTAAAAAGAAAGCAGAAAGTGTGTGTGTGGAAGGAGCTTGCTGACGATACTGGGAGGGAAGGGGGCGGGTTAGGGTCTGCTTGAACCTAAACAGCCTCAGGAAGTAGGTGTCGGAGGGTTTAAATTGGGGGGGGGGGCGTAGCTATCTTGGGCTTCATCCCTCTGAATCCTACACATACACACACACACACACACACACACACACACACACACAGGCACACACACACACACACAGACACACACACACACACACACTTTCTTATAAAAACCGGCTTAAGAAATCCGGCAGTGAACCAGGGCTCCCTCCTCTCTGTGCTCTAGGTCTGAACTCCCCATCCCAAATGCTAGGGCCTGGTGGGTGTCCACTCCCACCGCCTACCGAGTTGTTCATTAGGAGCAAGAGTGAGGCACCTCTCTGAGGCCTCCTGCTGGGCAGAAAGGCCAGGCCAGTCAGGGTCAGATGTCTTGTGTCTGAATGCCCATTTTGCTACTTCCTGGTGGGGTACCTTGGCCAGAATTTTGTATCTTTCTTCAGCTGTAAAAAAGAGCTAATGTTGGGCTTCTCTGGTGGCGCAGTGGTCGGGAGTCCGCCTGCCGATGCAGGGGACGCAGGTTCGTGCCCCGGTCCGGGAAGATCCCACATGCCGCGGAGCGGCTGGGCCCGTGAGCCATGGCTGCTGAGCCTGCGCATCCGGAGCCTGTGCTCCGCAACGGGAGAGGCCACAAAAGTGAGAGGCCCAAGTACCGCAAAAAAAAAAAAAAAAAAAAAGCTAATGTTAATGATGCCCACATGGAAGGATTGTTGTGAAGACTGAAACTCACGTGGACTTCTGTCTGTGAAGTCCTAAATAAAGCACAGTGCCTGCCTTGCTGTTGGCATTCAGTAAACAGTGGCTATTGTTATTTATGACCCCCACAGGGTCACCCACAGCTCACCCACCCATCCTCAGCCTCCAAGCAAACCCCAGTGACCCTTTTCTGAAAAGTTGTACAGAGAAGGAGAAACATTCCAATTCTAACACAGGGGACATTGTCCTGAAGAGCTAATCGGAATCCTTCTTGCGGCAGTAGAACATCATTTCCTAGAGCAGAATTATTTCAACCTTGACTGTGCAGCAGAATCACTGTGGAGCTCTGAAAAAGAAAGGTTTTACCCTAGGCTAACTGAATCACAATCTTCCTGAGCTCCTGAGGGCCAGAACTAAGCAGGCACTTTGTCCTAGGATCCTTCTTCTGTCTCTCAGGAGCTGCCCAGACTCCAAGAGCACATCTTCCTCCCCCAGCCAGGGCAAACTGGTTCCCCTGTGATTCTAATGTGTAAGCTGACCTACGGTATCTTCAGGTCATCACTGAAGCTGGGCACTCGAAATCCTAACAATCTACATCTTTTGCTTTGCATGTCCAACCTTTCTTTTCCTAAGTGCTCCCTGCCAGTTATTTCCTCTGGAGAGCCACCCCAATCCATGTGGTTGAGGGAAGAGAACCCCATCCTAGTTCTAGGAGAGGGTATGTCACCCTTGCCTGGCCATCTGTCTAGGACGCTTCCATCCAGCAGTCCAGGAGCATTCCATCTCCCTAGGCATAGCCACTGAATCAGGATGGGCACATGACCCAAACCAGGCTAATGAGAATCTCTTCTTGGACTTTTCCTGGAACTCTTGAACAAGGGGAATTCTCTTACCCAGGTGGTACTAAGCCAATGGAATGTAAGCCTGGAAGCCATCTTGCCATCAGGACTGGAGAGCTTACCTGAGAATGAAGCCAGTGCAGAGGAAATTAGAAAATAGATTCACACATAGAGAGTAAGTCTCTGGATACAGCCTGAGCCTTTTAGTTACACAGGTCAGTGTATTCCTTTTTTATTTAATAAAACTTATTTTAGTTTCTGTTACAACACAGCAGGTTCTGATTAATACACCCATTATACACAACAACAAAAAACTTTTTTGAGGACTTTCTGTGGGCAAGGCCTGGGAATAAGGCCTAACGCATAGGCCCCTGCCACTGAGAAGCTTACAGTTGGGTAGAAGCAAGCCTGGATTCCACGTTACAAGAGAATTAAGAATAGGCAGCAGCCCTGTTAGCCACCAAAAGTCAGTTACGCTACAGAACATAGAGGATAGGGGGCTGGGAAAAGGACAAGGGTGATATTTTGGAGAAACAACATGATGAGGAACAAACTTTGTGGTGAGGAGATGAGAGGCACTTTCAGGCCGGGGTTGGGGGTGGGTTGGCCAGGAGAGTCCATGTGTGGTCTGTCTAGAAAAAATGCGCTGGAGTAGAAAGCATTCCTATTGGGAAGTAGTAGGAGATACAGTTGAATAAAACATTCATTCTTTTAAAAAGAGGTTTATTGGCCATTGCGTGTATCAGACACAGTGCTAAGGAGGAGGTGGCCTTTTCAACTCTGTCCTGACTCCACGGTATATGCCCCTAGAAGGCAGCTTCCACCCAGAAACAGTGACAACAGCTGGCTCAGAGCCCCTACGCATTGCCCACCTTCGCGCTCGCTGTGAGGGGGCATGAGTGAGAAAGAAGCCCGGCGGAAAGCCTCCTCCTGGACAGGGTTATACTGCTGGTCTGCCTTCTCAGCAGTGGGGCTGGGAGCATCTGTGTTATCCCCATTCTCCTCTGGTCTGTCTTTTGGCCAATGGCACACTTTTGTTCGCTGTGACTGGGGGGACAGAGAGAGGAGGAGACATGGTGAAAAGACTTGGCCCCTCCCAAGGAGGATTTGTGAGCACCCAACTTGTGACCAACAACCCAGATGGGACAACAGGTCTGGGGCCTAAAGGAAACCAGGTTGGGAGAAGGAAGGCCCTGAGCACCCTGGCCCGGGTGTCAGCGGGGCCTCAGGGGGGCTCAGGGATGAGTCTGGGACTCTCAGACCTTGCCTGCTGGGTGACTGATGCCAAAAACCCTGGAAAACTTGAGAGGCCCTCAGAGGTTCTGCAGGTCTGAGCTGCTATCTGTGCTCAGACCTTCCTTGCAAACCAGAGAAGAGGAAGACGCAGAGGTGAGAGCAGAACTGAGCTGGTCCAGGGCAGCTGAGGCTGCAGGAGAAAGCCAGTGGGAACCATCATGCCTGACCCAGGGTTGAGCAGGCTGCAGCTCTCGGAGTAAAACAAGCCCCTTTTTCCATTGCCGCTTCCTCCTCCCCAGCCCCAGGCTACGTCAGCACACACATGCGCTGCTCAGATCGTGGTTTGCCACCACTGTGGCCTGCCCAGGGCTCAGGAAGTGACTCTTGCTTTGGTTCTGTCTGGGGTGCCTGTCACACTTTCCGATGGCTGATCGGCTCCGCTGGAAACGTGGAGGGCCTGGCCTTCAATGGGTCTGGGGGTAGCTCTGCTCCCACCCCAGGGAGGGTCTTTGGGTGCAGAGAGAAGAAACCTGAAGAGGCCAGGTATGGGGTGGGACAGAGGGTGCACTGAGAGGGTGGGGAGAAGTGGAGACCTGGAGGAAGGGGAGAAATGAGAGAGAATCATTCCAGAGTGTTGTAGAGTGAAACCACCTCATCTTCTCCAATTACAGACAGGAAACCAGGTGCCAGAGGAGACCCTGAGCCCTAGGATAGGTGGAGAAGGGCAAGTTCTGAGATAGGCCCATGCAGAGTGATGCTGAGGCCTGAGGAAGAAGGGGGTCCACTGGGCTCTGAAGAGGTGCCTGGCATGCGCCCTCCAGATGGCATCCAGGGCTGCAGGGAAGAGCCCATGGAGGACTGGCCCAGGTGGGGGTCTGCCTGCGAGAGTTGGGGTCTGGGCTGCTGTCCTCAGAGTCTGCCTGAGGGGTCATGTGCCGGACAAAGTTAGGTAAGGCCTGAAGTGGAAGTCACGGAGGTGGCTCAGAGGGGCCATTGAGGGAAGAGGGAGGGAGTGGGTCAAGATAGACGACCTTTATCGTTTAGGCCTACTCTCCTGGTCCTCTCTGCCCCAGAGTATCCTGCAGATGCAGAAAGAGGCCGCTGTCCCTGGACATCAGTCCCTCTGCCCTGTGCTGAGTGGCCCCTCTCCCAGGCTCAGGGCCAGCAAGATCCTGGGCTTAGAGGACAATCCATCCTGCGGTGGCTTCCTTGCTCCCCGCACCCCCAGCTGAGTGTGCAGCAAAGCTGGCTGCAGAAATCTCTGGAAGCTCGTTGGGCAGGCAGAGGGAGGGGAGTGTTACATAAGAGCCCACTGATGTGCAGGAAGTCTAGAGCAGCCTTTAGATTAGAAAGGCAGCGTTCCCATCCAGCCCAGAAAGGCAGGAATAGCAACTGCGGTTATTTCTGGCCCCTCACCACCACCCAGCGCCAGGGCTGCTCAGCTTCGTGGTGGGTGAGCTTGGACTCTGCAGACCTGGGGGGAGGGCAGGGAGCGGGGACAGGTAGCCCCTGGGGTTACCCCACTCTGGTACTGGCCTCACCGTCCCCTTCCTCTAAACACCAGGATGCTGAAATCAGTGGTGGTGCTCGTTTCCTCTGACTTTCCTTAATCTCTAGATGCATTCTCTATCCCCACCCCACCCCCAAGACACATTTACGATGTGACAGCCTCCGTGCTAAACACTTGACAGGCATTTGTCCTCACAATGCCTTATGAAGTAGGTTCCATTCTCATCCCCATTTCACTGAAGAGGAAACAGGTTCAGAGAGGGCAGGCGACTTGCTCAAGGTCAGAGAGCCCGGCAGTGGTAGAGCCAGGATTCCAATCCAGACAGTCTAGAACCCTCTAGCTGAACCCCAGCTCATCCCAAGAACTGTTTTCTGGGGCCCCAGAATGAATCAGACAAAGCTTTCATCTTACCGGGGTTCTTGAGTCAAATCGAATGGGGAAGCAGACACGTGAACACATCATTTCACTTCATTCATTCAACGATTACTTATCACATATCTGCTCCACTCTAGGCATTAAAGATATAAGGAAAAAAAAAAAAAAGATATAAGGAGAAGTAAGGAGGGTTCTCCCTTTTTTGCAGGTCATAGCCCAGTAAGGGAGACAGACAAGTAAACAAGCAATTTTAACAGTGTGATATGTGCTATCATGGGGGAAGCACAGTGACTGTGGGAGCCCCTAATCCAGCTCCCACCCACTGACGTGGTTCCCAGTCAGTCAGAGAGCCGACTCACCATTTTAAAATAATTCCAGGAGGCTGGGTGGGGGAGGAATGGTGGTGAGACCAGCCAGGAAACCATGCAATCATCCAGGAGAGAGGGTGAGGTCTGGGTGCATCAGCACCAGCTATCACAGAGACTCTCTTCAGGGGCCTCCGAGTCAGAGGCAGAGAGCAAGAAAAACTGACACCCCAATTTACTGACAGGCATCTCAGCCCAAAGTGCATCCATTTCCCATGGTATGGAGGCAATAGGATAGTTAGAGAGGCTGGATGGAAGAGTCCTCTCTTTTTCCTCCTCTAATCATCACCCTATCTGGTCTACCCATATTATGAGGAACGCTGTTTTAGGGCAAAGTCAAAATGAGTGACTGAAGAGGAAGCTGGCACCCAGAACCAGGGAGAAGAGCTTCACTTGGGCAGAGGCTGCACTTCTGTTCCTATCAGCAAAGGGAGGGGATCTTTGGAACTGAAAGGACCCAGTTTCCCTCTGGTCAAGCCACAGAGAGAGCCATCATGGCAGGATGACGATGTCTTTAGGCTGACATCGGACTCACTGTTTTTTTCAAAAATATATTGCAGTAAAATATACATAACATAAAATTTACCATTTTAACCATTTTAAGTGTCCTATTCAGTGGCATTAAGTACATTTGCAATGTTGTGCAACCATCACCAGTATCCATGTGCAGAACTTTTTTTATCATCCCAAACAGAAACTCTGTACCCATGAAACAGTAATTCCCCATCCTGTTCCCTGCCCTCTGGCCCCTGGTAACCTCTGTTATAGTTTTTGTCTCTCTAAATTTGCCTCTTCTAGGTACCTCATGTAAGTGAAGATATTTGTCCATAATATTTGTCCTTTTATGCCTGGCTTAGCATAATGTTTTCAGGGTTCATCCGTGTTGTAGCATGCATCGGAATTTCATTTCTTTCTAAGGCTGAATAATATTCCATTGTATGTATGTACCACATTTTGTTTTGTTTATCCTCTCATCTGTTGATGGACATTGGGGTTGTTTCTACCTTTTGACTATTGTGAATAATGAATATTAGTGAGCAAGTATCTGTTTATGGATTCTGTTTCTATTCATCATTCATCTCATCTCAGCAATTACCAGAGGGATTAAAGTCAGATTTAAGAAGGATTTTCTGGTTTCCTACTACCAGTGACCAAAGCAGCAGCATCTCCCTCTTTGGATAGTTTTCTTAACTCAAGTCTCTTCTACCTCCTCTAATCCCACCCCTAGACTGGGGTAATGCCCAGAATGGCTGCACTGGTATTAGAAAGAGGCTTTACAGGGGTCACTCTGGGGTCATAACTCTGGATGGTTTATTTTTAGGAGCTGGGTGGCAGGGGTCTCACGGTCTTCTCCTGGGCTCTGGGTACTTTTGCCACCACTACCCACCCCAGACCCAGACTTTCTCCTTTCCCTGGCAACATCCAGGCTGTCTCCCTTTTTCTCTCCCAGGCTAAATTGGGAGTGTGAAGCTGCTCTTCTTCCCAATTTAGCTTTTGAATTAAAGTGAGAACTGAATGTGGCTGGAAAGCTGACTCCCATCTGTGTGTGTGAGGGAGAGAAAAGCAGAGCAAGTGAGCATGAGCACATGCAGGGGGGGAGTCCAGGCGAGGGCAGGTGATCTGGGCAGCCGCTGTTTAATGCAGACACCCATCCTCAGGTGCAGGCAAACAGCTCAGCAGAGAGATGCTGAGGTTGGAAGGTTGGTGTTTTTCCAGGAGCAGAAGAATACTGCATGGATATCATTCGAACATTCCAGAAAAATGTGCTGAGTTCTTATAGTGTGCCAGGCCCTGTACTAGATGCTGGTGGACCAGGTAGACCCATCACCTATGCCCTGGCTTTCAGTCCAGTGGGGAAACAGGCAATGACCAAACAGGGTGATGTATGCTGTCAGGGAAGAGAACAGAAGGCCACAGGGGCCTGGACTGAGTGTGGTGTCACATCTAAGCTGAGAATTGGAGCACATGCAGGAGCTGACCAAGTGAAGCAGGAGACCAAGAGTGCTCGGGCAGAAGGCACTGCGTGTTCAGAGATTTGAGTGGGCCTGGCTTCCCCAAAGGAGGACGCTGGCCCCGGGAGCCCACCAGGTGGGCTCAAGAGGGCCAAGAGCTCCCATCTCCTCCTCATCCTCTTCTTCCAGGGAGAACAGAGCCAGATGAGAATGACTGGGCCAGAGAAGTCTGGGAGCATGTGAGTCCCTTCTGCTCAGGCTCTAAATAGTTGAGGCAGGGGGAGGAGGGAAGCCTCAGATCTCCTCCTGAGTCACCACTCAGAAAGCTGGACCTGGCAGGTCCAAGATGGACATAGAAGAGAGGAAATGGGAGCTCAGTTGCATCAGAGGAGACAAAGGAATCAAGAAGGGTCTCTGCTTGGTTTAACTTACTCCATCCTTTCCTGGGAGGCTGGATGAGTTGGTCTCTGGGGGACCTGTCCTCTTCTAACCAAATGGCAATGAATCATGATCTGGCTGAGATAGGAACAGGTCGAAATCTTGGCAAAGAAAGACCTTCTCTTGACGGGAAAAGGAGAGAGCTCTCTGGGGGGCCATGCATTTCTCTGTCAGCTCTCAAGTGAGTTCCCCAATGACAGGCACAGCTAAGGGATGCTGGTGTAAAACTTGCCATTAATATTTCAAGCAGCATTATTTATTGATCACTCATCTGGCTGGGACAAAAGGAGAGGGTAATACATTAGGTATTCAGAGCTGGTGGGGTCAGTTTGGGAAAGAGGTCAGGCAAAGGTAGGTCATTGAGGAGTCTCGGCCCTGGCTGCTGGAAAAGTACTTTGGGATTCCAGGGTTTGGAGATTAGGGTCTTTGTCTCCTTTTTCATCCCTACAGTACCCCAGATGAAAATAAGGGAAGGGGAAGGGGACAGGGACACCTGGGGGCAGGCCTGGGACTGCCACTGTGGCCATCAAGGAGATCATATCCAGGGAATCCTGCAGCTAGGTTAGCGTTCCTCTCTTCCGCCCAACCCGTCCCTCCCAAATTCCCTACCCCTTGCCACCTCTTGGGTCCCTCTTCAGACCTGACCCTGAAATCAGCTCCAGCATCCTCTCTAGATGCCATTTCAGAGCCCAGGTTGGGTTCCTTGGGCTGTAGGGCCCTCCCAGGGTCAGCTTGGCAATTTCCCTGCTCCCAGGAGGTGCCCGATCCTCGCCCAAAGGGAGTACCTGCCCACTGGGTCTGACCATCTCCTGTGCACACAAACTGGGGTTAGGAAGTGATTGAGAATCCACAGCTGTCCTATCTACCCACAAGGATGCTTTCTTCATGAACCTCCAACTCCAGGGAGTGGGGTATAAAGCATCCTACTCAGCAGACTGACTGCTGAATGTAAGACTGTCCCCGGCAAGGGCCAGAGAATCCCACAGTGGGAGCGAGCTGCGCCATCTAGTGGGCTCTTTTCCTCCTTGCAGGCATCCCTCCCGCCCATCGCTGCCTGCAGCCTAGATAAGCGACAAGCTCTCAGGTAGAAACCAAATGGCTCTAAGACTTGAGGTGCTCTCCTCCTCCATGCAGGCCTGACCCAGCTCAGAGAGCGAAAAACTGGGGGGAATTTGTGAGGGAGATGATCACGTACTGGCTGATATTTAAGGCAGTGGGGAAGCCAGCAGTACCTTTAGGCCTGGAAACAGTCTCTCCCTATTATCCAGAATGCCACATATATGGGGACCAGAGCCCCTCCTTCCTCTACCTAACACCCTTTCCTTCAGGCTGAGCAAGGCTGGGCTCAGCTCTACCGGTCAAGGAAGAGCTGGCATAGGCTGGAGCGGCGGCTACCTTTCCTCTGACATCACAGCCTGGAAATCCCATTTTAAGCAGGTTCTCTGGGTGTGGGGCACACACAAGAAAGGGAGGGGGAGCCAGCTGAAGCAGCTTCAGGCCTGAGGCCATTTTAGCCAGGGACCTCAGGCCTGGAGGGCTGCCCAGTGTCCCCAAGATGGTCTGGGCATGGGTCACAGGGCTAGACCTCAGCCCCCGCTCCAGAGCTAATCTCTCTTAATGCCCAGTGGGAATCCAGGCAATGATCAAGCACTCTCCACATAGCTCTAGCCATACACCTGTTATGACTCCTCTTCCCCACTCCCCTGGCCTAGAGAGATCTACCGAGGCAGAGGGGAGAGGGTAGGTGGTCCCAGGGGACGCGACAGCAAGGGGTCACATATACCCAGATGTGTCTCCCCAGCCTCCTCCCCCACATTCTGTTTGTCACTCTCCATCTCTCCTCTCCTACCCTGCACCACAGGGGTCAGGCCCTGTGCCTAGTTCTAGGAGGTTGAATGTTTCCATGGCAACGGACCAATGAACTTGGAAATCGGAGCATGTTTCTGTTGACACAGGGAAACCCAGATGTGCACGGAGAGCCTGGCAATGTGGAATCTGGCAGTGACCTCCTTAGCCACTGGTCACTGTGGATGGAAGTGTGTTATCTGAGTGTGTGTGAATGTGTGTGTGTGTGTGTGTGTGTGTGATATGCAGCAAATGGGATTAAGGTTAGAGAAGGCCTAACCTGCTTTCCTGGCCATATGGTAGCTGCTAGCAGGAGACTGCAGCATCTTAGTCTCTGGAGATCTTTCTAGAACAAGGGTGTCTCTCCCCTGAATTCTACCCTGACACTTCCTCTTCTTTCTGATAGAGAAAGGGGCCAAATTGCCCAGAGGTCAATGGTGAAAGGAATGCCATTCAAAGGTCTATTGACTGAAAGAATCCAGGAAAGATGAAAAGGGCATCTCACACCCCACCTCCACTGCCACCTCAGTTCAGGAGGTTCTTGGCCAACTGGCTCAAGTGTGGCAGAAGGACATGCCCTTGTGATGCCAGGGAAGGGAGAGGAAAGCCTGATGTAGGGACATTTTGCCAACCTTGGGGTCCAGGGCCTGGAGTTAGGTCCCCACTCATACTCCCTACCCCATCCCCGGCGGCTATGCTTCCTCTGTTTTCCTTCCGCAAGGCTGAGCCGCTATTTCTCTTGCTTCCTTCACCCTCCCCCTCCTCCTTCCCTCCCTCTCTACTCTTTTCCTTCGTCTCTTCCAACGCTGCCTCTGATCCTCTGTCATCCTTTCCTTCTCCTGGCTTCTACCTCAGGATCTCGTCCCCACCAGCTGTGCCCCTCCACCCCTGGAGACCTTGGGTCTACCTCCCCAGAACTCAGACTCCATGCGCTACAGCCCCCCTCCTCCTTCTCTCCTCCACCCCAGCCCAGCAGCTCAGGGCTCGACCCCTCCCTCCTCAGGCCACATGGGCATGCCTCGTTGGCCCCAGCCCTTGGTTCCCTGTCCTCCTTGCCTGTCCCCAGGGTCAGACATGAACCATGGGGCTGGTTCCTCATCTCCACCTCTCCCCTCATCCCACCTATCTCCTCCTTTCAGTGTCTGGCTCACCGTTTCTAGGCACTATGGGCATCCAATCTCCTGGTTCTGACCAGGAGCCCCCATATCCCATTCTCTCTTCCCTGGGGGCCTCATCATGATCTCTGTCCCTAGAGCTTACACCTGGCACTTTCTGTGAGGTACCAGAATGTGCAGGGGTCTCAGGGTAAGATTCTGAGGGACAGGACAACCTCTGAGGGTTGTCGCTCGCTCTTCATAAGTCCTGGCCCCACCTAGTCCCCTGGCTCTACCTTGAACCTCAAAACCATCTTCCCAGACTGAACTGCCTCAAGCCTATCTCTTACCTTGGAGATCAGAACTCCTGGGGTTCACAGTCTGGCCTCTTCCCCCCTCCATCCCACAGCTGAGCCCTGCTTCTCACTTGAAGTCCTTCCCGCCTGTGGACTGGTAGAACAAGAACAAAGCACAGAGGCCAAAATAAATGAGGTGCCAGAATTTGGTTTATTGGCTCATCCAGTGCGAAAGGTCCATTGGGCACCCTCTTTCCATGGATTTGGGAGCCCCCTGGCTCCTAAGATCTTTTTCTTCTTCATACATTCCTCCTAGCCCTGACTGAAGCCACGGCAGAAGCTGGGGCAAAGTGTGGGGCAAAGGCTGGGCTCTGACGGGGGTCTGCTTACATGGGGCCTAGTCTGCTTGGCGTAAGACGAGGACCCTAGGGCGAAGGAAGATGGGCCCCCAGGTGAGGAGGAAAGGAACCAGCTCAGCAAGGGCCTCTACTGAGGGCTCTGAGGGGTGGAGCCTAGTCCAAGGGCAGGGCAGGAATGGGAGGAGGCAAAGGGGAGAGGATCAAGGGCAGAGGAGGAGGTGAGAGGCCCCTCAGAGCCCTACTCTCTCATGGGCTGGGGTCCTCTGAGGCTCAGAGAGTAGGAGGGAGGGCTGAGGGTGGGGGGAGGTTACTGCTAGAGGGAATGTCCTTTACTCAAAACCCCCCAGCTCTAGACCCAGAAAGATGCACACACACGTACACTCTCACACGCACACCCCTGGAGCCCCAGCTCTTTTCAGTGGGCGCATGTAGCACACAGTCCTACCCAAGGCCCTCAGCTGCAGCTCTGGCCTGGCCCTCCTGGTCATTTGAGTGCACACTAGGCCCGTGTCCTCTATTCACAGCTTCAGGCCCAGAGCCCCTGCCCAGGTTCTCCGAGGCCTTCCCCACTCCCTCCCTCTCTCCCAGGGCCTTCAGGCCTGTCTCTGGTCATTCTGGGCTGTGACTGGCCCCCGACCCCGACCCAGGGAGAGCGGTGGGACCATGTCAGGACTTCAGACGAGGGAATGGCCATGGTCTTCAGCAAGGCACTGGGTGGGCGGGGGCAGGGCTGGAGCGGGGAGAAGAGCGCTCAGGCTCTGAGGAGCCCACACCTCCTCGAGTGGCTCAGTCCTCAGCTCCTGGTCCAGCCTCTACCCTCAGCCCCCACAGCAGGGCCTCCCTCCTCTTTTCCAAGCCCTTCCGGGGGAGGGGCCACTGGGCAGGCACCAGAACCAGCCATCTGAGAGGCCCCAGGGCCTGAGAATGAGGGCTGCTGGCACAGTGTGGAGCTGGGGCTCTGCAGCCTGGGGCGGGGGGTGCGTGCCGGGGCCTCAAGCGGAGTCACCCCCCGCGGAGATCTTCTTCTTGGGCCGGGTCTTCAGCGTCTTGGAAGCCAGTGGCTGTGGGAAGGAGACAGGAAGACAGAAGGCTCAGCCTGGAGTTGCAACCCCTCGCCATTTCCCCAAGCTCTGGCCCAGCTCTCACCTCAGCTTTGGGCACTTTTTTGATGGATTTGGCCCTCTTAGGGGCCTTGTCTCCCGTGTCATCCTCAGAGATCTCTGTCCGGGGATCTGCCTGGTTCGTGCCTGACCTTAAACTCACGGCAGGGTCATCTCCTGGTTCGGGGAGGAAAGGAGAACAGTGGTCTGGCCTTTCTCCCACCTGGCCTCCTTGCCCCTGTGCCCCATGCCCAGCCCTGGGCCTGGTCTGTACCTAAGTCCTCAATGGTGTCCAGGAGGCTGCCAGGGCTGGGTCTGAGGCGGCCGTCGGGCCCCTGCAGGGGCAGCGCATCCTCGTCCCGGATCAGGGTCAGGTCCTGCATGCTGAAGCTTCGGAGCTTCTCTGACAGCACCCCCTGGCCCTAGGGTCACCACCACGCACCGGGAGAACCGGAGGAAGGGGCGGGGTGGAGATAGAGGTCACCGTGGGGCACTGGGCAGCCACTGGGCTCAGTGCTCTCCCCGCAGTGTCCTCACCCCGTCCTATGGCAGCACTGACAGGCTGGGGCCATGCTTTCCCTTTGGACAGATGAGGAAACTGGCCCGTTGAGTGGAAGTTCCTTAGCTGGAGGGTGTTAGAGGCAGGACTGGAACCCTAAGCTGCACAAGACCCCAAACCTTCACACACCTGAGGACCTGGTGGATGCAAAGGGGCTTGGCCAGGGGGATGAGATGAGCAAAGTGGGGCCCTGGGAGCTGGGTCTGCCCCCATCTCACCTTGGCAGCAGCCGTGACCGCGGCATTAGCGGCCAGGTTCAGACCCCTCTTGCCCACCCTCATCATGGTCTCATAGCTCTTGTCTCGGGCCTGTGTGATGTACTCGTCGATCTCCTGAGGGGTCGGAGGGGAAGCAGGAAGAGGTGAGGGGTGGGCCCTGCTGGCCAGGCCCTGCCCTGCCCTTGTTCACACCTGGACAAAGGCACTGCTTGCCCCAGGAGGCCAGGGCCCTGCCAGATCACCCATAGGGAGAGCCACGAATGCACGTGGTTACAGGCACTGGGCTGCCTTGACCTGGGGCAGATGGGAAGGGAGCTTCCCTCGTCCCAACAGACCTTCTCCTTGTTGGACAGTGTTGGGTGCACGAACTTGCGGTAGAGCACGCTGGAGCCTTTGGTATAAGGGGACAGCAGCCATATCACAAAGGCAATCTTGAGCTCAAAGTAGAATGGAAACCTGTTGGGTGGAGAGAGGCAAGCGGCGGAGCCTGGGGCAGGGAGTCAGGAGGTGCGCCGACTCTCTGCATGACCCTGGCTGGCCCCCCACCCCTTAGTGCACTGAGGTCCCCATGTGGCTCAGGAGACTGGTCAAGGCGAGGCTCAACTGAGACTCCAAGTGGGAAGGTGAGAGGTGATCCCGCAGGAATTCCCCGCAGCAGTGGCTCTCCTCACCCTCTTCTGACAGAAGACTACCCACTCCTCTGTCCTGGGGTCAACACCACGGCGAGATCCCTGAACTTCCAGGTGCACTCTTGGGTCCTCACCCCATTCTCTTCCTGCCCTTCCTCCCATGAAGAAGCCGGGCTTCTCCAGCTGTGCTCTGGATCCACCCCTTGATGCCATGGCATGGCCCCTGCTTTTAAGGATCGTTCTCCATGCCCCAAGGCTCTTTCCCAGGCCACACACTCCTTCAGGTCTCCTCCATCCTCATCAAAGCTCCCTCCTTTGCTTGTGTCAAGAGGCACCTACACTCACTGTTCTCAAGTTTTAACCCATTACTCTTTCCTAATTTGACCCCATTCAACTTCCTCTTCTAAAACTGTTTTTCTCAAAGGCCATAGGCCCTTGAAATCTACAAATGCAAGGATGTTTTGTCCTCTGCCTCTGTAAAACTCTTTTCTTTGGACTTCCAGTGTACCGTGCTACATTAGTCCTCTCTTCCAAGAGGCATTTGCTCATTCAGTAAACATTTTTGAGCTCCTGCTGTGAATATACAGATGATTAGGGCATTCCGTGTCCTCAAAGGACATATACATGGTCTAGTAGTGCCTAGAAAAAGCCTTTGAAATACAAGCATCCAACGTTTATAAGAATGAGTCATACGCCTATTTTACAAATAGGGAAACTGAGGCCTAGGAAACTGTGACCTGCCAAGGTCACGGCAAGTTCGGCAGAAGCAGGTTTCCTGAATTCTATTGCGGTGATTTGGCTACCACCAGAAAGAAATGTGAGGGTTATATCTGTTCTTATTCTGCTGATCAAGCCAGGCCTGGATGGGGATTGGGGGGAGGGGACACCCAGGACCCCATGGAACTGTTGGGGGATCCCACCCTGGGTCTCAGTCTTCTGTTTGACTGGCTGTGTAGAAAAAGTCAGAGGCCCTGGTCCCTGAGGATGCAGGGAGGGGACACTAGATCTCACCAGGAGAGCACAATATCTGTGAGTGTCTCGGCAGTGGTGAAGAAGGCAAAGACGATCCAGTACATCATCCATTTCACCTGAAGGTACAGAGGGTGGTGTTGGCTGGGGCCTTGGGGGAACACCCAGGACCCCACCTTTGCCTGCCAACCATGCTGGAGGTGCTGTGGGGGACGCTCAGGACCTCAACTTTGCCTGCGTATCACACCAGGCCTGGAGGAGAGGAACACACTGGAACCTCCCCTGAACCAGGTCTCATTAGTGCTGACAGCATTAGTACAAAGTCATCCCCACCTGTCATGTGACCCAGTGTCCTCCCTGATCTCTGCCACGTGGGTTGGGTGGGAGATAAAGGGTCATACACTCACATATTCCTTCACGTTTTTTGTCTTCACGGCCTTGTAGGAAGAATAGGCTGGGTACAGGGTGCCAAAGATGAGCCTAGGGAGGCAGGCATGGTTACTGGGCCCCTCGGCCAAGAGCAGTAGCCTTCCCTCCCAGCTCTGCGTCAGTCCCTGGGTAGGTAAGGGGAGAATGGACAGAACTCCAGAGTGCCACATCAGCTGGACTGATGAACTCAGGTCAGGGGTTTAGGTCAAAGCAGGCAAGCCTGAGGTGATACACAAGCATGGAAGCCCCAGCCAGCTAGGGTGATGCCTCATAACACCCCCCCTGCCCCTTTTTGTTTTGGCTGTGCAGCACAGCGTATGGGATCTTAGTTCCCCAACCAGAGATCAAACCTGGGCCCCCGGCAGTGAGGGTACCGAGCCCTAACCACTGGACGCCAGGGAATTCCTCTGTAACCCTTTATTCAGTTTTTCTCCAGCCCCCGAGGCACAGAAAGACCCAGAGGCCAGAGGGTCTGCTGTGGCCTCTTCAGCCCTGATCCTTGTTTTTGCATAAGCATATCAGGGGTGGGGGTCTGGTCACTGCCACAGGGTTGTCTTCCTTCTTGACACCACTCCCATTCATACCCATCTGCCCTTACCCTCTACCTCCCTGTTGCAGAGCCAAGCTGGGTAGGGCCACCTAACAGGGCACTCTACCTGTCAGTCAGAGGTACCACTGTAGCCCTTGGGGCCTGGGGAGCAGAGGGCACAGGGGCAGGAGGCCCTGAGAGAGGTTTATTCCCCCATGTAAACACTTTTGGGAACAGGCTCAGGGTAGTGTGCTGGGCTGGAGGTCCTGGCTAGAGTGGAGTCCAGTGTTGATCCCATCAGAGATCACATACAGGACACAGGTGAGGGAAGGAGAGGACCGATGCCGCTCAGCGAGCTCATTCACACGAGAGAAGCAGACACTGGGAAGGTCACAGGGAGGTCTGAGGCCCCTGGATTCCCTCTGGGGTGGGATGCGGGAGAGGCAGGAGGGAGACTCTGGTGGGTCTAGAGGAATCCAGAACACAAGCACTCAGCAGGGAGGGGATTCTGGGGTGTCAGTCCCCCAAGGTAGAGGCTTAGGGGCAGGGACCTGAGCTGGGGCAGGGAGGGGTTGGCTGAGGCCCATGTGGAGCCCCTGCCAGGCCCAGCCCCTTGACAATGTGTGGTACTGCCTGTTCCCCCATGCACTTGCCTCACTGAGGCAGGACACTTCTGAGAAATAGGCTTTGGAGATGGGGTGGGGGGCGGAATCCTCAAGGACAAAGTCCCCGGTTGTGGGAGAGGGTGACCTCCTGCAGCCTGGGGGAGGTGGGAGGGACGTAGCTGGCAGCCTGAAATGAAGGCCACCTAACACCCTCCCCTCCGCGGCTTTCACAATTCCAGGCTGGCCACACACATCCTCTCCCAGTTACCTCCCACACTTTGTCCTCCAAGCATCTCTGCTTCCCATATCCCGTCCTCCCTGGGGGGGTCTTCAGAGCATGTGCCCTCACCCCCCAGTCTCCTGACAGTCAGTGGAAGAGGCAGGAGAAACCCGGCCCTTTGGGGAGGCCAAGGCTGCCACGGCCCTAAGCTATGGAATGAGGAGGCCCTGCCTTGCTCCCCGGGCTCTTCCATTAGCCCTCTCCCCAAGGGAGATGAGGGCCCAGGTTTGAGGAGCTCCTCCAGTCAGATCTGCGACGTGGGGGAGGGGACAAGCCGCCTCCCCTGATAAATCAAGCCGTGCTGCCCAGCCCCTGGGGTGAGGGAGGGCGAAGAAACAGGGAAATTAAAAATAAAAGGGGTGGGAAGCCAGGTCTGCCATGCTCCTCTAACAGTTCCCCCTCCTCCAGGTCCCACACCTCCACGTCTCTGGGGACCCCAAATAGGGACGATGTGCCTTTAGGTGACTCTGCTGTATGAAGCCACGGAGTGGTCCATCCCGGGCTTCAATACCCCTCACCTCCCATCCCTAGCCCCCATCCCCCTCCCAACCGGCCGCGCCCCGCCGCCGCCGCCGCCGCACTCACACCACCAGGCGAGAGATGATCCAGGACACCATGGCGGGGCCGGGCGGGGCGCAGGGCGGGAACCCGGCCGGGGCCGAGGATGCAGCTGTTGGAGGCCGAGCAGCGGCGGCAGCAGGAGCCGCACTAGCAGCAGCACCCGCAGCAGCAGCCGCCGCGGGGGCCGCGGAGCGCCGAGCCGCCGCCGTTAAAGGGGAGGTCCTTGCCGCAGCGGCGTGCCGTGGGCGGTGGCGGCTCTTAAAGGGGAGGCCGCGGCGGCGGCGCGCCCCCTGCACCTGCTGTCGCCGGGCATGCGCCTTTGACCTGCCTTCTTCTAATCGCTTGTTCACCTTTCTTGGGTTCCAAGCCCTGGGCTGAGGTCCTCAGAGGCCTTCATGGTTCCATCCTGACATCCTAGCCCTCCTCCTGCCCTGCCCACAACAGTCTGAAAGAACATCCCACGAGGAATAATAGCTATGACTTATTGAGTGCTTACTGTGTGCCAGGCCCGTGCTAAGAGCTTCACATGCATTATTTCAGTGGCCATCCTGTAAGGTAGAGGTTATAGTTATTCTCATTTTGAAGATAAGAAAATGGGAAGCTTTAGGGAGGTTCAATAACTTGCCAAGGGTCACAGAACCACAAAGTCATGCTGCTAAGATAGGAGCTCAGGAAGTCTACTAAATGGGCTACTTCTCCCAACTGCTGACTATCAAACCCTCCTCCCCCATCACAGGCCGTCAAGACACCCACCCAGCAAGTCCTGAAGTCAAAGGTACAGGGGCATCTGCCCACCCCACCATCACCAATCACTCCAGTTGGAAAAGGACCTAACCCCGTTCCCAATCTGATCTGCTTTTTCAGTTTTGTAAGGGAACTGAGCCCTGTGCTCTCAAGGTGGATACCCTGGGGCAGGGGAGTGCCTCTTGGTAAACAGAGGCTGGTAGAGAGGCCTGGGGTCCAGGTAGGAGATGAATCCAGGGGCTCCAATTCCATCCCCATCAGCAAGCACTGGCGGCAGTGGATGCCCTAATTCTGAAGACATTTATATCCAGAATGTAGGCTAGCCTGCCTCCTGATTTTCACCAAAGCAACAAAGCTCCAGCAACCTCTGCAACCCCCCTTCCCCCACTGCTTTCCTTTCCTGTGCCATTTCAAAGCTTCTGCATTCTTTATGTCGAGGTGTAATCCTCTGATGACCATAGCATCAACCCATGCCCATCCAGGCTGAAAGGACATGCTCAGAACTCTGTATTTCATTTATGGTCCTATTCAAGCTCAGTATCCTTGAACCACACAATGGTCTATTTCTACCCGGATAATTGTATTTCCAGGCTGAAACACTTCGGAAGATGTTTTTCCAACAGGATCCAGAGAAGCAGCTTCCGATGATCCCTCTTGCTATTCTTTACAACTTCCTCTTCAAAAGGCCTTTTCTAATTGGAACGTAGTCTGTCCTCACCCTTCAAGCCACTTTAATTTCATACATGGACAGCCAGGCCTCTTGTTTTGATGAACTTTTGTCACTGATTGCCAAAAACCTTGCTCTGGCCACTTCCCATGTCCTTTTCCCCCCAGACTGTTCAGGAAGGTAGGAACCCAGCTTTCCCATAGAGCATAAACTATGGAAAGCCCATCTTTGCTCCTACCCTCTAACTCATGTAGCACCTTCCCTTCATCCCCAAGCCCTCAAACCACAATGACCTGGCACTTCCCTCTCCCAATTGGACACATTCGGGAAGGAAAGAGTAATAATCGGATGCAACAATGTAATGATGATATGAAAATTAACCATCCTCCACCTCCAACCCCATCCTCAACCTGGCCCTGCTTTTTAGAATGGCTGGCACAGGAAGAATTTAGTCCACTACAAACAGATTTGTTAGATTTTTAATAAGAACATGGAAATCCCAATCAGCCCTTCAACAAAATTAAAATACAGAAAGTGAAATTAAAAGTATTCTACAGTAAATGACTTTTATTAAAAAAAAAAAAATGTAACTGTGAACATATAAACAAGCCTGCAGGGCACTACAGTACAGCCGGGAAGATAGATACATTTTCCAATGTACCTATGGGCCAATGAATTCCATCATTTTCAAATAAATTCTTAATAAAACTCCACTGAGTTGGAAAGTTTTGCTGAAAATATTTCCGGACAAAAAAACCCCCAAAACAAAAAGCCTCATGTAGGAAAGCAAACTTTCCTTCGCATTTGGAACTGTAAGAGGAGTCCCAAGGGAACGCTGGTAATAGATGGAAATGGGTCCTGGAGTCACCAGTGTGTGTATGCATGGAACACACCAACAGCACAGACATGACAAAGTTCTTTCTCAAGATGGCTGTTCCCTCAAGATAGGACTGAGATGGGATGGGGAGAAACTAAAAGAATCCTACAAAGCCAATTCTTTAAAATTCTGCTTTGGCTGATTTTTGTGCTATAATGGGCCGTTGATTTCTAAAAATCTTATTTCTTCAAAGAGTTTTATCGAAAGGAAGACTAAACATAATGTGCCTTTCCTCATAATCCAGGAAAACAACTGTGGTATTTCAAAAGTTCTAAAAATATCTACTTTCATGAAATAGTAACTATTTCACTACAAACCTATTTTTCACTAAATACACACATTTCCTAATCCTGGAGCCCCTTGGGAAAAGCAGTGGATTCCCCCTGGGTCCTTCAAGACTCCACTGTTTACAGGAGAGATGGTGGGGAAACGCTTCACCCGGCTCCCGGGATGGGGTGTGTCAGAGGTCATGTGCAGAGACACCATCAGGCTTCCACCAGGCGTGTTTAAGCAATTAGCCCCCACTTGTACCAGTTACGTGATTCCCCCTACCTCCAAACACATTCCCACTTAACTAGGCACAAGAGAAAAAGAAAAGAAAGGTGTGCCCACATTCCTGGTTTCCACGAATCTCAAATCATGAGAATGTGCAGGAAAGCCCAGCGATATTCAGGCAATTCAGAGTCCCAAAAGGCCACAGAATGGGGATGTGGCACCCTTGGCTTGGAGTCTGAAACTGTGTGTGTGAACAGTGCGACTTTCCTGTGTCAACCTTCAGTGTTGAGGCAGCAAAGAGTGGCTGGAGAGTTTGTAATACTGACCACACTGGCTCCAAGTGAAGGACCTCTGCTCCAGCAGAGAACCCTGCTGTTCCCTGTATGTGTTGTGAGTGAAAGACCTGCTTCACAGGCGAGTTTGGAATTTCTCCACGCCTAAGACCTTGCCAGCTTGGATTCATGAGCCTTGAGGGTGCCAACAGCATCTTTCACTGCGTGATAAATGATGTTCTTCACCTGGAGAGAGCAATCAGCACAATCAGTTTATGGCAGCCAGACTGTGTTCTGCAAATGAAAATGTTATGTCCTACACTGACTAAAAGCCTTCTGATTAGTGATGAAAGCCCTCAACCAGGACTGCATGCTTCCTAAATCAATCCCAAAAGATGATTTACAAGTCAGACAAGATATATAGTCTATATTCAAAAAAGAATGATTTCATCATTTGAAAGGCTATGTAATCACCATCCTCTATATGCTGGGAACTACTGTTAAGCTCTTTATGTGGACTTTCATTTAATCCTTACCATAATACTATGAGGCAGATTCTATTATTATCCCCATTTTACAGATGAGAACTGAGGTTCCATGGTTAAGAATCTTACCTGAGGTCCTGTAGCTAATAAGAATGCACTAAAACAATAGTGGGCAGGTAGGATTTATTGGGTATTTTTCCCTTTTGTGCTTATACATATTTTCTAATTTGTCAAAAAGGAACACACATGTGAAGTAAAAGTTATTAAAATAAAGTGAACAGGATAAAGACGGTTTTAAACCAACACTGTGATTATTTCTGAGGAGGTAGAATGGGAAAGAGTACATGGAGGCTTCAATAATGTAGTTGTTGAATATGTATATATTGTGTATGTGGTACGTATATGATGCTGTATTTCTTAAGCTGAGTTATGGGCACAAAAGCCCCCTTTGCTGTTCTCTATTACATTTTTTGTATTAATTCAATAAATATTTACTGAGTACCTACTATGTGCTAGGGAAAAGCAGTGAATAAAACAGTAAAATCCCTGCCTTCATGGAGTTTAAACAGCTTATGTCCTAGTAGGGATAGAAACAAACATAAAATACATAGTATGTTAGATGGTGAAAAATACTACAGAAGAAAATAAAGCAGTGACAGAGGATTGGGAGGTGACATGTAACAAGTAGAGACCTAATGGAGGTGGGGTCTGAAATATGTATGCCTGAATACTTGCATTATATATCTATAATATCAATGTTATCTATTTATCAATGTGATGGTACTTTGTATAAGAACTTTATGGTTGAAATATTCCATAATTTTGAAAAAGGAACAGCAAAACAGATCAAGTTCAGGGTTAAAGGTGATTAAATCTACCAGCAACCAAGAAAAATCTACAACCTCATGGGACACTGACCAAAGAAAATACACCTGAGTCACAGGCACGATGGAGGAAAACAGGTCATATGTGAGAGGCTGGAAGAACGCCTATTCAGATGCTGAAGTTCTGCCTGGGAAATCTTGCTTCCTTACATTCTTTTTCTTTTTTAATGTTATTAAAGCATCCAAGTATATTAACAATGAAATTCTGCCCTTCAAGTTCCAATCCATTTCTGAGCAGAGGAAAACCTAATCTGATTGTCCAGCTTAGATCTACAAGTGGGAAACAACTCTTAGGGACATAGATTACAGTCCCTAGCAGGGCTCTAAGGAATTGAGTTTGCACAGAAATTTGCTGTGAGAAGAAGCTTTGGGGAAAGAGGTTTGGAACACATTGCCACAGTGCTTTTCCCACCTGACCGAGGAAGTCAGTCTAGTCAGTTACTAACACGGATACACTGTATCTTCCAGGGGCAGAGAAATAGAAGATTGTAACACTGGAAGTGACTAGGTTAAAAGATTCATATTCTCTAAAAGCAAACCTGAAGAGGACTGATTAAATACTTCCTGGAGGGAGGACTCCATACCCCAGACATGGGTCCCTTAATCATCTCTCTGCAGTTATACTGCCCAGGTAATATCCTCAGAAAGCAGAATGTGCCTCCTGTGTATGTAGCCTAGTAGGAGATGAGAAGACAGCGTTGGGGTGGAGGAGGAGTTCTTTACCTGCAGTTTATCCTCATGGTTTGTATGAGTGTTAGAGAGATGCCTGAATTCCTGAGTCAGGCGGAAACAGTGCTTTACATGCTCTGGAGATACAAAGTCTTCTGCTACTTTTATGCAACTGTATAGATTGTGCACCTGGGAGAGGAAAAGTACAGAGGCAAACATCAGGCACTAGAGAGTCAGCAACAGGTGGAAACTGTCCATCATATCGTTTAAAAAAACACTTTAGAAATACTTATGATATTCCATTTTCATAAAGACAACAAATGCAGAAAGACTGTAAGTATACATTTATAGATGAAAACGTTAGTATTTGCACAGAAAAGGATCTGGAAAAATACACACCAAACTGTTAACAGTAGGCTACTTTCTGGAGAAGGCAGGACAAGGGGACTGAAAAGGGATACGGCATAGGTAGCTGAACAGAGACTCACCTTTTCTTTAATAGTCTCCCTTATTTAAAAATCTTTAAATAAGCATTTAAAATTACATGGAAGGGGGACTTCCCTGGTGGCGCAGTGGTTAAGAATCAATCTGCCAAGGCAGAGGACAGGGATTCGAGCCCTGGTCTGGGAGCATCTCACACGCGGCAGAACAACTGGGCCCGTGAGCCATAACTTCTGAGCCCGCAGGCCACAACTACTGAAGCCCGTGTGCCTAGAGCCTGTGCTCCGCAACAAGAGAAGCGCCGCAATGAGAAGCTCGTGCACCGCAACGAAGAGTAGCCCTTGCTCACCACAACTAGAGAAAGCCCGTGCGCAGCAACAAAAACGCAACGCAGCCAATAAATAAATTAATTAAAAAAAATATATATAAAAAATAAAATTACATGGAAGAAAATTAAAAATCAAAAAATAAGTTGCACTTGAAGAGCAATCAGTCTAACCCAGCCGTTTATATCTATTGCCAGATTAGCAAGAAACACAGATATAAGGAAACTATGGGAATTGTGGAGCCAGCCCTACCCCCAAGTTGGAACATACCTGGTGTGGGGCTCCAGCAGGTATGAAGACGGCATCTCCCAGGAACTGAACAATGGCCCAGCCTTGCACACCATATTCCTCATAGAGTCGCTTACGTAGGGTCTGGTCCAAGTACCAACTTTGGTCATGAATTGGATCATGATCAGGGGGATTCTCTTGGCCTTGCTCTTCTCCAACCTGATCATGAAACCATGATCGAAACCCAAAGATGGAAAAATCAATAAATACATAAAGATTATTAACAGGATAAATCCAACTTGCTGCAGTAACATGACTGGTGGGCCAAAGTTTCTACTTTATTCAATATCCTCTAAGTGTGGATTCAGCCCTATGGGGCATTTTGACAGAGGGCACAGGTCTTTAACTCCAAGGGACTCCGCGTGAGAAACCCTAGGCAGGCTGTCTCAGCATCCCCAGACCCTTTGTCTGTGAGCTGGGAGCCCACCCAGGGACACACCTTTCGGAGCAGCTCCCGGATCTTCTCCGCATCCTTGGCTGCATAGATGTGCCACAAAGCACCAGGTTTCTCCTTTCCATCATGAATCCTTTGCTTTGTCACCTCATCAGCATCTCCCTCATCAATTGTCTTGAGCACCTCTGAAAAGAGCAAAGTGGCACTTTTCAACGTAACCAGCCATTTCAGTACCTCTGAGTGAAGCAAAATGTCCAATTCAAACAAGTTTAGTCTCTACTATTCTCTATCTCTCTGGAGTGATATAAGGTAGAATCAAAGAATCAAAACTCACATTGGTCTAAGCTTCCTACACATGGGAAGAGCGACCCTAATCTTCCATACTTAACAGAGACTCAGCATTTTTTGGAGATACAGTGTCCCTTTAAAACATATTTCCTGCTCAAACTGTGTAGCCATATTTTATGTTCAAATTGCAGGTTATTTCCTGCTGTAAGTAGGTGGACTGTATACTTTCTCAAGACCTCTTCAAACTCTAGGATTCTGTGGATTTAAGGCCATGAAGAGTAAAGCTTCTCTGGCAAATTAAGAGGCTTGGCTTCTAATCCTTGTCTGTTATGATGCTTTAAATGACAGCCTAATGGAAAGATGTGCAGATGTGTAGCATCAAAAGCAAATGTGTGGCAGGAAATATACCAAAGTAATGATATTGATTATCCCTGAACTTTGAGATTTTGAGTTTTCTTCTTTAAAATTTTGTTTTCTAAAACTTCCGTAATTAACACACATTAATTCTACACTGAAATAGCGGAGAGTGCAATGCAGCACAATATCACTTTTATGCTTCATCTCTGTGCAAATGACCTGGCTTTATCACCTATTACCCCACAGCTGAACTGGGTGATGGACCAAGTAGGCCAGTTTGAACTTTCTTCTTTTTTTTTGTTTTTGTTTTTGTTTTGTGTGGTATGTGGGTCTCTCACTGTTGTGGCCTCTCCTCTTGCGGAGCTCAGGCTCCGGACGCACAGGCTCAGCGGCCATGGCTCACGGGCCCAGCCGCTCTGCAGCATGTGGGATCTTCCCGGACCGGGGCACGAACCCGTGTCCCCTTCATCGGCAGGCGGCCTCTCAACCACTGCGCCACCAGGGAAGCCCTGTCCTTTCTTCTTTACTCCTCTTTGTGATGCTACATACTCAGTAGTAAAGGGCAGCATTCCCAGAGAGGGAATAACTCTGGTCAAAGATACACAAGTACCACTCTTCTCTGCTGCAAATCACCCCTTTGTCTGGGCACCTACTATGCATCATGCCTGGCAGAGATTTAAGAAAAACCCACTGGCCCTGACTGAGGAGAAAGACACACCATTTTACTCCTGAGGCTAAACCTCACCCTGCTGAAGCACTGGGTTCTAGAAATCATACCTTCATCATGAGCACCCTCCCCGATGGGGATCCCAACATACACCATCACATTAACTGCATCGGACACATCTAAGTGAAGATTTGTTGTGCCAACTCTTCTGTCTTCTGCTGTTATCAAGCCTGAAGGTAAAAGGAAGATATGCAAGGTGAAAGGGCAATATTATGTTGTTTTTTTTTCTTTTTTGGCTGCCCCGCAAGGCTTGTAGGATCTTAGCTCCCCGACCAGGGATTGAACCTGCGCCCTCGGCAGTGAAAGCGTGGAGTCCTAACCACTGGACAGCCAGGGAATTCCTGAAAGGGCAATATTCTGAAGAATCCATATAGACCCTACAAGTGAAAACATACTCGAAGATATTCTTAAATGTGTAACATTGGGAGAATGACGTATATCTATTTATCAATAAATAATTCTCCTCGTCTCTTTTCTAGTGTTTTAAAACTGATTTCAAGCTCAGTTGACACTATCATTAGCTTTGGCCATTGATCCAATTCCACCCTCCTAAACGATCTCTCCCCTTCAGAAGCAAAACAGATATGGGCATTATGGACACTCAAATGAAGCTTGGCTTTCACAGTGATTTAGGACATTATTGTGACTTCACAAAGAGCTGGTTGGGTAGCATGGTACTCAGACGTCTTCACTCTTATCTTGTCAAGTCTCTTAAAAGCTAAGGATCTTTGGTTGTGCCGTGCGGCATGCGGGATCTTAGTTCCCTGACCAGGGATAGAATCCTCACCCCCTGCAGTGGAAACACAGTGTCTTAACCACTGGACCACCAGGGAAGTCTCTTGGATGGAACCTTTGAGAGGAAACTTTCTAACTACTGTGTGTGTGTATATATATATATACACACATACATACATATACAGTACTGGGCCCAAAGGGCTATTATGCAAATCAGTGGCAAAAGCAAACATATTCTAAACCATCCTGGATACTGTCAACTTCTTCAGCTCCTGTCACTTTGCCCTCTACACATGATCTTGATTACAAATCTCCCTCTATAGGTGAAATGGAAACAGTAGTGTCCAGAAAGGTCAATTATGGCCTCTCCCTCATACCGTAGGCATTGTACATCTTGGGGCCCAAATCGGGCCTTACAAAGTAGCTGGGTAGCCTAGAGGCTAGATTGAGTCTGCCATCTCGTTTGGTATATTCTGGCAGAGGAAGGTTCTCCATCAGATCTTCAAACCTATAAAAAAAAAAAAAGCATGAAAGATGACTTAGCTTGTTATAGGGGAAAAAGGAAAAGAGGTGGAGTTCACTTTTCTGTGATTACTTTGTGACAGCTTTAGCAAAGCACAAGTCTCTCAAGACGACTCACTGTAGTTCACTAACCTTGTTGGCATCATGTCCCGAAAATCTTCCCCAGGAGGCCAGTCCTTGAGTTTGAGCACCATTGGCTGCCCATCTTCTGACCTTAATCGCTCTGGAAGACAGAAAGCACTCCTACAAATATCTGCTGGGTTGGCTGCTGCCTGATTCTCCAGTGACTAAAAGGTTTAGAAGACTAAACTCTTATTTTCAGACTTGTAAACCCCCATAATGGATAAGGTGGGCTTTGTTTTCCTTAGCCACTGCTTTAGTACATGATAAATTTTTCCATCTCAAAGTGAAAGTGCTCCACACATCCCATGTGATCATGTGCTTAAGTCCAGGTATGCTCTGGGAGCCATGTGATTGCCATGAGAGCTACCTGGTTGGCACCAGGATAGAATGTTCCTCCTGTTAAGAGGATGTAATTTGTTATTTCAGCGGTAGGGCTGGGCATATAGATGCTTACTTTGCAGTCTGCTTTTACTGAACCAGATATCAAAGCTACTTACTGCATATGATCTCGAAGCCATCCCAGAAATCCCGAACTTTCACATCGGAAATTATAGCACAGTTCCTGCAGTTCACCAAGTCCACATCCTGGTCTCCAAATTCCTGGCTAAAGGCTTCTGGCTTCCAGAGTTCAGACTTGAGTTTTTTATGTACCCCTGATACCAGCACTGGCTGTGGAAACAAAAGTATCTCAATCAGAGTCACTTAGGAAATACTTAGCTCAGGGCTAAGGGACAGAATAGGAGGGTTTCCTGGGGACAACCTCTTCTCCACAATGATTTATTATTCCCTCCCAGTTTCACAATCTGTGGATTTCAACAATGTCAGCTACAGAAAATGAAAACACTTCTACTCTGTTATTACACTTGATTCTCACTGCGGGGGGTGGGGTGGGGGGCACATTCCACAAAAATCACTTCTGCTGCCCTGGTATCTACCACTATTTTGAGGTGAGAGGATGAAAAGCTGACAAATGCAAATTCTGAGAATACGTCCTCACATCTCGAATGAAAAACTCTCCAGACAATTCTACAACCTCCCCCCCCTTCCTCACACCTGCTAATGTATAAAAATCAGAAAGTGTTATCACACTATCACACAGACTTGTATGGTCTTGAAACATTTACCTAGAAGAGTACCACCCACTTCCACCCATTTTCGCCTCACCCCATATCACACTTACGGATTTTCCTCTAAAGGTGTCATTAATGCCAGATCACAACCTCACAGGAATTTCAACTGCCCTTTTAAGAACACAGAGCTACACAGCTGAGAAATAAAAAGATCCACAATGTATTTTTAGGAATCTTCTGACTTTTAAAAATCCAAGAAAACTCGAAGTAGCAAGGCTGTCTATAACAAACTTAGTATATGTCTAAATCTCCTTAGCAAAGTGTCTCCCAGAGAGAATTGAAACTATCCTGGTAGCTATAGTGGGCAGGCAGACAGCCGACCCTGGGATCTGCTTATTCTTGCTTACCTGGCCTTGCTTCCAACACTCCCGGAAGATCTTCCAATTGTTTTTGTTGCTGGGGTCATGGAGACACAGAAGTCTTCCATCACAGAGCCAGGAGTGAGAGGTATGGGGGTCCAGCACATTTAACCCCATCACCATCTCCTTCACTTCCTTTTGGGTGTCAGTCAAGTTACAGGCCCGCTTTGCAGCATCTGAGGTTTTCTTATTTTCTACCACTGAGGCAATGATGTGGTCAAGGAAGTTGGGGAGGCTGGCCTTGTTCTTCACTCCCTGCCAGACACAAACCCATCAGGTTAGTATGACTGAGGCACCATCAGTAGAGTATTCAAAAACAGTCTCACAGTTATATTCACACGGAGTTCTGATCTACCTGATTAAATTTCATAAAAGTTAATTGTAAAGTCTTTTGTAGTTGGAGGGGGGAGCCTATTAAGTCACTATCTTACATTTCCCTAGCCTTCATATTTTGCTTTATATTTATGAAAAAAAAGTACAGAAAGGTCCCCTCTACTGCAGGAGATTTGAGACTTAAGAAATATCTTTGGCATTCAGCCCCGTTTTAAGCATATGCACGTAGACTGCAGGGATCACAAAATGCTGTAACTGAGTGAGAAAGATCATTTATTTTGAGGGTTACACATTTTTTTTGGCCAGCATGCCCAAGGGATATACTTCAATTAAGTAACTGAGGTGGCTTATCAAGGCAGTGATTTTTTTTACCAGGGAGTGTACCCCAATAAACAGTTGTACCAGAGTACCCAAGATAACTGTATATTCTGAAAGCAGTCTCCTACTCCCCAATCCGTCCCCTACCAAGAATCTCTCATTTGTTTCAGCTGGTGGGAAAGCTCAGGCCCAGAGATGAAAGTGACATACCTAAGGTCATAGAAGTGAAGGAAGGGGAGGGCTTTTGTAAACTTGATAACACAATGTCTGAAGTATCACTAATCATGATCTCTACAGAGTACATGTAATCATATAACATCCTGGGAAAATTTAAAAGAAAAAGGAGAACTGGGAGTTGGAGCAGTACAAATAAGACAGAGCTCAAAGTAATTTTTTTGGTCATTTATCCAAAAGAGAAACAAATAACCCACATTGTACAAGGCTCAACCACCCACAGTTCATCAAATTTCAGTCATTAGTCATAAAATAGAATGAGAAACATATTTGTGTACTTGTTTGAAATGCTCTCTGGAATATATAAACTGAAAATACAAAAGCAATGTATAAAAACATTTGTGTAAAAAGGGGGGGAACTATATACATATTTTAATATCACTGAAAGGGCAATCATGAAACAATGGTCACCTACAGAAAGGGAGGCAACAGTGGGAAGGAGACTTTTCACTGTATTTTTAAAATTTAAATTTTGTACGTTTTGAATTAATTAGTTCAGTAAATGCTTACTAAATACTTATGTATCAAACATTGTGGCACTAGGGATATAGTAGTGAATAAAACAGACAAAAATGGGGAATTCCCTGGCAGTCTAGTGGTTAGGACTCTGCTTCCACTGCTGGGGACCTGGGTTCGATCCCTGGTTGGGGAACTAAGATCCTGAAAGCTGTGCAGCACAAAAAACCCAAAAAACCAAAAAAAACAAAAAACAGACAAAAATGCCTTTAAGTGGAGGTAAGGCAGAAAATAAATAAAACACAGCAAGTCAGATGGTAATAAGTGTTATGGAAAAAGTGCAGGGCTTCCCTGGTGGCTCACCGGTTAAGAATCTGCCTGCCAATGCAGGGGACACGGATTCGAGCGCTGGTCCGGGAAGATCCCACATGCCACGGAGCAACTAAGCCCGTGTGCCATACTACTGAGCCTGCGCTCTAGAGCCCGTGAGCCGCAACTACTGAGCTCAGATGCCACAACTACTGAAGCCCGTGCACCTAGAGCCCGTGCTCCGCAACGAGAAGCCACTGCAATGAGAAGCCTACGCACCGCAAGGAAGAGTAGCCCCCACTTGCCACAACTAGAGAAAGCCCGCGTGCAGCAACGAAGACCCAATGCAGCCAAAAATAAATAAATAAATAAATTTTTTAAAAAAAGTGCAGGGGAAACAGACATGAGTGGAGGATGGGAGTAAAATGGACTTTTAAAAAGGGTGATCTAAGAAGAAGGCTTACTGAAGAGGTGACATTTCAGGAGGGAGGAGAGGAAGTTGATTAAGAAGCAGGCCATGTTGTGACATGGGAAAGAGAGTTCTCGGTGGAGAAAAGGACAAGTGCAAAGGCTCTGAAGAAAGAGCATGCCTGGCCATGTTCAAGAAACAGCAAGAAGGTGGGTGTGGCCAGAGCAGAGTGAACAAGAGGGAGAGTGGTAGTTGAAGTCAGGGAAGTGAGGGGAAGATAGGGCTGGAACGTTATAGTCCACTGAAAGGACTCTGCTTTTATTATGAAATTGGAAGCCCTTGAAAGACTTTAGGCAGAGGTGATATAATGTGACATATCTTAAAAGGACCACTCTAGCTGCTCTGTGTAGAAAAGGAAGAAATACAGAGGACCTCTAAGGAGTTTACTACAAAAATTCAGGCAAGAGAGGATGTTGACTCAGACTAGAGAGGAAGCAGCGGAGCTGATGAGAAATGGGTGCACTCTGAATACATTCTGATGATCAAACTGAAAGGTTATGCTAACAGATTAGATACGAAATGTGAGAGGGGAGTCCCAAAAGACTCCAAGATTTTTCGCCGAGCAATTGGAAGCCACTGACCAAGAGAAGCAAAAAATAAAGGAGATGCAGGCTCACAGGCAGAAGAACAGGAGTGTGGTTTTAGAGGTGTTAGGTTTGAGGCGTCTATTAGATACCCAAGAGAGTACAATATGAATGTACTGCCTACGTTTAAAAAAAATTTAATGTCTGTTATTGTCAAGAAAATAAAGTGATTTCTGCTGATGATTGAAAAACTTCAGTCTCAGTTTCTACTGACTTCCTAACATGGCACAAAAGGTTTACTACTTAAAAGGATCTCAAACATTCCCAAAATTTAATATAAAGAAAGATCTTGTCAGCTGGACTGATAATGTGGAGGACACAAGTCAGTCATATACCCTCTAACCCAGTTATCAGATCTCTGATGGTTCTTTCATGGAAAAGCAGCAAAGGCTAGAGTTGTAGAGAGGACACTTACTGCTGAGGATGTAGAGAAGACCGGGGGGAAGGGTATGCCTGTGTCCAAGGGGGTTTGAGGAAGCTTTCCGGGCCCGGAGTGGAGGAGGTCTCGAAGGCTAGAGCCTTCAGTTTTGTTGTTGGAGGCAGTGGGACCCAGTAACAGACTGTTAAAAAGCTTTGGAGTCAACGGAGAGACCTTTGCAGTGGAGTTGAATGAGTCCAGCCCAAAGGGTGAATGAGACTCTTTATTGAGCACCGACCTCAGGGACCCTGCTTCTGTAAGAACATAACCAGGAATAGCATTAGGCACAAGGAATACCCAGCAGGCAACTGACTCCTAAAAATCAGCCAAGTGGGAAAGAGGAAAGACTTTCCCCTCCCCTGCCCCCCAAACTACATACGGTTTGTCTGGGCCAAGCCTGACGAGCTATGACTATGGCAGGTCTCATGGCCAAGGAGAAGCTCTCCTACTTCTTCCTTTCTTTTCCAGATCTGGATTTCAAACTTCCTTTTGTTCCCATCCATCTTTCGTCTCCCTCACTTTCTAAGACAGTGTTGCTTCAAGTGGGTCTCCAGAATACTTGTATTAGAATCACCTGGAGTGCTTGTTAAAAATGGAGATTCTCGGTCTTACTCCAAGAGATTTTCACTTAATAGTTCTGGTGGGGCACAGGAATCTGCATTTTTAACGATTCCCCAGGTGATTTTGTGCCCACTGAAAACCAAGTGTAGCCCTCCTGGCTAGTAATACTGGCTATCAGGGCCATTTGGGAAGCTTGTTAAAAATCTTATATTGATTCTGACTAAAGAGGTTTGGGGTAGAACCCAGGCATGTGCCTTTTTTAGAAAGCTCCACTTCTAGAAAGAAATGGAAAGAGATTCCCTCATTTTACATGATCAGCCAGAGAAAGCAAGTGGCATGTTTCAAAAATGTGGATGGTAATGTGTGAGTTTGAAGAATCCCAGAATAACTCAAGTGTTCCACCCACAGGCAGGGCAGAGGCTTGTGTTAATCTCACCTTTTGTTTCTTCCTTAGCCTTCTGAGTTGCTAAATCCGCCAACCAGTGCAGGGCAGAGGAAGGTGGGCCTGTGTCAGGGCAAGGGGGCCTGATGGCTTTTAGCTCACTATTGCTATTTGACGCCGAACTGTCTGCTTTCAGAGGCTCGTCAGATCTGATGTCAGTACTGTCGGCTTTGGCAACATGGTCAGTCTCTGGTTGTGTTACCGATGCAGTTCCTCCTCCACCTGAGAAGGTGGTTTCATTTCCAGAAGAGGCACTAGGGTTTATGCTAGGAAGCTATAGCACAGAACGCCAACATGGTTAAAGTGTTGTCCTTGTGTAGAAAAAACACAATGCAAATAGTAATGACAGCTGACACTAAACAGGTCTGGGAAAGCAACTGTCCCATAAACTGCTATTTCACTCATTCATTAATTTAACATATATTTGTTGAGTCCTACAATGTGACAGAAACTATGCTAGGTTCTGTGGAAAGAGCAGTGAACAAGACTTGAAAATAAAACAGTGTTTTTGTTTGGCATGCCTGAGGCTCAAATTCTGCACTGGCAAATTGGTGATTAGAACTTGACCGCATAGAGCTGTTCTGAGGATTAAATGAGATAGTACTGATATACGCAAAGAGCTCAGAATAGTGTCTGGCACACATACATGCTCAATAAAATGGTTATTATTCTATTATTGAATTTTCCAGATGATTTGCTCTAATATGTCAACTCTACTGAAAAGATATTTTGAGATCTCTCAGCATTAATCCCTGTACCTCTTATTGATCATGTGTAGCATTCCTGGAAAGCCCTCCGAGTGTAAGAGGTGTGTGTGTGGTTTTTTTATTTTTTTAAAATAGCCTCTTATTCAAAATAGTCACCATCACACCAGAATGACCTCCACCTCTGACAAAGCAATGAGAAAATCACTGCCCCTCTGTGAAGGCTTAGGACTGCTTTCAGGGTAGAATGATCCCAGATCAGCAGGCTAATATTCATATTTCTTTCCTCAGTACCTAACATGACAAGGCAGGGACCATGCACACAAATAGGACTGTATTCCTAATTACCTTTTCTGTACTCTTCACCTACACAAGGAACCTGAGGTACAAATCTTGACAAGATGCAAAGAATCTCTTTGTGCTATTTATCAAACAAGCCTGAATTGGTTTTAAAGACACATGAAGAGAAACTCATACCAGTCAGGGGGAATTTAAATCCCTTGAGTAACTTCTGGGGCTCTCTCTAGACAGGCCTCCCCATCCCCTAATTCCCCAGGAATCTGACAGTAGCCTGGGACAACAGAGGTGAAAATGAGGCACTTCCTGGTACAAAGAACTTGAGTTTCTCTCAGTTGTACCTATACACACCACTTTACCTGTGACATCCCATTAGTGACAGCAGGTCTCAACACAGATTTGTTCTGCCGGCTAATACAAGGGCAGTTTGCTTTAATTCCCCACTTGCCCCGGGCAGCATGTACCATGTCTCCAATATTGTAAAGAGCTGGAAAAAAAATAACAATTAACCTTAGAATAATTGTATGTGCCAGGTATTGTGCTAAAGACCTTATTTACATTATCTCTCTCAAGCTTTACCACAAGTCAATGAGGTAGCAGCTTGTACCCTCAATTTTTTTTTAAATTTTATTTATTTTTTATTTTTGGGTGCGTTGGGTCTTCGTTGCTGTGTGTGGGCTTTCTCTGGTTGCAGTGAGTGGGGGCTACTCTTCGTTGCGGTGTGCGGGCTTCTCATTGCAGTGGCTTCTCTTGTGGAGCATGGGCTCTAGGCGCGTGGGCTTCAGTAGTTGTGGCACGCGGGCTCAGTAGTTGTGGCTCGCGGGCTCTAGAGCGCAGGCTCAGTAGTTGTGGCGCATGGGCTTAGTTGCTCCGCGGCATGTGGGATCTTCCCGGACCAGGGCTTGAACCCTTGTCCCCTGCATTGGCAGGCGGATTCTTAACCACTGCGCCACCAGGGAAGCCCAGTACCCTCAATTTTTGATGATGAAACTGAGACTCAGAGAAGTTAGATTATTTGCTTAAGTACATAAAGTTGGTAAATGAAAGTACCGAGACTTTAACCCATGTCTATCTAGCACTAAAGTTCTGTGCACGCTTAACCACTAAGCTACACTCCCTCCCTCCTCTAGTAAACGTTAACAAGGTGTCCTTTAGCAGAAACTCTAGGGGTAGATTCCCTGTTGTTCAAGCGTATGTAAACATTTTGAATTGTATACTTGAGATTTATTGTAAGTTATACCTAAAAAAAAAAATAGACCAATGTAAACTTTACACAAACATTTAACCAATGCTTAGATCAGCAGGGAGCAGGCATCTGACCACTGCACTCAGGGAGCTCTTCTGCTCAGATGCACTGGGTTATAAAGATCCAGGGGATGGCTCCCCAAAGTGGAGAAGAATATAGGCAGAGGATTCACCAACTTCAGTGTGTGCATGTTAATGGAACTGTGGAAGCTGGAAACACTTTATCTGGAGGAATCAATGAAGTAAAGCTGCCACAAGACCATTCATTTCTACTGTTAAGCTGCCTTCTTCATGGATTCAAGAGCTTTGATTAGCTTCAGCTGGATTTTTATAAACCTAGAACCAAAGGTCTTTCTGGAAGCCAGGGGACTGGCTTTTTCTTTCTTTCTTTTTTTTTTTTGCTGGGCCACACAGCTTGTGAGATCTTAGTTCCCCGACCAGGGACTAAACCCGGGCCCTCGGCAGTGAGAGCACAGCGTCTTAACCACTGGACCACCAGGGACTTCCCAGACTGACTTTTGCTATCCTGGTCCTGCCGACCATAGGAATGTAAAATGACATCTGAAAAGCAACCAACCCCTCCACCCACAAAGGTGAGGCAAAGTGGGTGCAGTGGCTGCATACAATCTAACATTTCTGAAGATTCAAATTCTCAGGGAAATCTAGTGAGGCTTAAAAAGAGTCAAGCTGAGATAAACCATTTTACCAAATATTATGGTGTGTAAATTACAGCTCAATTAAAAACATCTTTTTTCCCCCACCAAATCTAAAGAAGGAATTCCTTTACCTGTGCCAGGGATGATCTGTGTGGGCATGAGATTCTCTGGTTCATGGGACTGCCCCTTTGCACACTTCAACCAGGAGAAAACCTCTTCATCACCTATCTCTTCTGTCTCTGAAACAGAAACGAAATGACTTTACTTATTTTATGAGGGTCACAAGATGTATCTCTCTCAGTAAGTCAGAGTTTCAGACTTTACAGGCCAATTTTTTCATGGGTCAAAGAAGATAACAGCTAACTTTAAAAAATACTGCTACACTGAGTTATAATTTACATAAAATTAATTCAACAATTTAAAGTGTACACTTCAATGAATTTAGACAAATGTATATAGTTGTAGAAACAGTACTACATTCAGGATTTAGAACTTTTCTATCCCTTCATAAAGTTCCCTTCAGCACTTTACAGTCAATACCGTTTCCTCAACCCCTGGCCACCAACAACCAACTTTCTAACACTAAAATTTTGCTTCTTCTAGAATTTCATATCACTGGAAACATATGGTATGTCATTTGTCATTTGTGTTGGGCTTCTTTCATTTAGCAGTGATTTTCAGATTCATCCATATTGTTGCATTTATTAGTAATTCATATCTTTTTATGTCTGGGTGCTGTTCCATAGTATGGATGTACCTTATTGTGTTTACCCACTTATCAGCTGGTAAATAGTTGGATTGTTTCCCATTATTGGCTATTATGAATAAAGTGCTACAAACATTCAAGTACAAGCCTTTGTGTGGACATATTTTCATTTCTCTTGGAAATACCTAGAAGTGGAATGCTAGTTTATGTCTAAATTTATAAAGAAATGGCTATACTGTTTTCCAAAGTGATGGTACCAAATTGCATTACTATCAGCCATGTTTAATAAGTTTTAGTTGCTCCATATCCTTGACAGCACTTTTGTACTCTCAGTTTTAAAAATTTTAGCCATCCTAGTGGGGTTGGTGGTTTCTCATTATGGTTTTAATTTGTATTTCCCTAGTAAGTAATGATAGCTTTTTCCCATGTGTTTATTTTCCATTGATCTATCTTCTTTGATGAAGTACCTGTTCAAATATTTTGCCCATTTAAAAACTGGGTTTTGGTGGGGACTTCCCTGGTGGCACAGTGGTTAAGAATCCGCCTGCCAACGCAGGGGACACGAGTTTGAGCCCTGGTCCGGGAAGATCCCACATGCTGCAGAGCAACTAAGCCCATGCACCACAACTACTGAGCCCGCGTGCCACAGCTACTGAAGCCCACATACCTAGAGCCTGTGCTCCGCAACAAGAGAAGCCACCGCAATGAGAAGCCCGTGCACCGCAACGAAGAGTAGCCCCCGCTCTCCGCAGCTAGAGAAAGCCTGAGAGCAGCAACAAAGACCCAACTCAGCCAAAAATAAATAAATTTAAAAATTAAAAAAAAAACAACTGGGTTTTTTGTCTTCTTGTTATTGAATTTTAAGAGGTCTTTATTATGGATGCAAGTTCTTTAGCAAATATGTGATCAGCAAATCTTTTCTCCCACTATGTGGCTTGCCTTTTCATTTACTTAATGTCTTTCGAAGAGCAGTTTTCAAATTTGATATTAATTTTTCTTTTTTTTTGTGTGTCTTATCTAAGAAATATTTATCTAACCCAAGGACACAAAGGTCTTCTATTTTTTTCCTAGAGGTTTTAGAGTTTTAACTTTTATGTTTAGGTCTATGATTTATTAGTTAATTTTTTGTATATAATGTGAATAAAAATAGTTCATTTGATTATTTGAATATGTATATACAGTTATTTAAGTACCATTTGTGAAAGGACTATCTTTTCCCATTCAATTAGCTTGGCACCTTTGCAGCTAATCAGTTGAATGTATATGAGTGGGTTTACTTCTAGACTCTGTTCTGTTGTGCTAACCATAGTGTCTTGATTACTGTAGCTTTACACAAAGTCTTAAAATGAAACAGTATAAATCCTCCAACTTCATTCTTCTTTTTCAAAATTTTGGTTATTCTAGGTAATTTGTATTTCATATAAATTTTAGAAACAACTTGTCAATTTCTACAAAAAGGCCTATTGGGATTTTCATTGGAATTGCACTTAATTATAGATCAATTTGGAAGAACTGACATCTTAATATTCAATCTTCTATCCGTGAATACAGTACATCTCTCCATTTATTTTTTATTTTTTTGTGGTACGCGGGCCCCTCTCCCGTTGCGGAGCACACGCTCCGTTCGCGCCGGCTCAGCGGCCATGGCTCACGGGCCCAGTCGCTCCGCGGCATGTGGGATCCTCCCGGAACGGGGCACGAACCCACGTCCCCTGCATCGGCAGGCGGACTCTCAACCACTGCGCCACCAGGGAAGCCCCGGTGTGGTTTTCTTAACGTATTTTCTGTTTGAGGATTATTGTTGGATTTGTGGTGTTATAGCTTTTTCATCAAATTTGGAAAATTTTTGGCTTTATTTGTTCAAATATTTTTTCTGTCTCTGCCCTCCTGCCCTCTTTCTGGAACTCCATTTATAAGTTTTGGAGACTGCCCAATATATCCTGTAGTTCAACAAGCCACTCTTCAACTTATAAATTTCTTTCTTCTCTCTGTGCTTAGTTTTTATAGTTTCTATTGCTGTCTTCAAGCTCACTGTTTCTTCTGCAGTATCTAATCTGCCACCTAGTGTATATTTGGGGGGGAGATATTTTTCATCTCAAGAAGTTTCATTTGGGTCTTTTACAGGTCTTCTGTTTTTCTCATTGTGTTTTCCTTTATGTCCAAGCATATTTAGAAGTTTTATAATAGCTGTTTTAGGTCCTTGTACAATAATTTCATCACTACTGTCATTTCTGGATTTGTTCTACAGATCGTTTTTTTTTTTCTTTTTTCCAGATTATTGGTCATATTATTCTGCTTTTCTGTATACCTGACCATTCTTCACTGAATGCAGAGCTTTGTGAGTATTATGTTCAGAGTACTGGATTTTGTTGTAATCCTTTAAAGAATGTTTGGTTTTTTAGTGTGGCATATAACTAAGTAACTTGTAGATGAATTTGATCCTTCCAAGGCTTGCTTTACACTTCATTATGGCAGCTCCAGAGCAGCCTGTATTCTGGGACAACATTAGTCTTACTACTAAGGGTGTGACTCTTTTGAACTCTATCCAGTGTCTCTCCACTCTGGCTGGTGGGAATACAAACTGTCAGTTCTGTATACTACTCAGTTGATTGCCTTGAGGAAAGTTTCACCTTATGCATGTGCAGATCACTATAAGACAAAAAAAATTTAGACGATTTCTCCACAGATCTCTGGTGTTCTCTCTGTGTCGTTGTAACCTCTTTAGTACACTACCTTACTCTTTGCAGATTCTGATCTCTGTCTCAACTCATGAGATTGCCAAACTCTATTTTAGTTGCCTTTCCCTGTGGTACAGGATGGAAACTGCTTCCAAGCAGTAAACTGGGGCAACTGTAAGATTCACCTTGTTTCCTCCCTTTTCTTAGGGAACACAGACTCAAACTGCCTGCTCTCTAATATCTGAAATTGTGGTTTCATATATTTTGTCTGGTTTCCTTGTTGTTTATGGCAGGAGGGCAATTTGTGCAGAAGTTTATCTTTCATGGGCGAAAATGGAAGATCTTAGCTCCATTAGTATGTAGAACCTAGTGGATGTCAGGCCCTGTGTTAACCACTTTACATACATCATCTCATTTAATCCTCAAAACAATGCTGTGGGGGACATACTCATATTATCTTTGTTTTATAGACAAGGAAACTGAGGTTCTGAGGGTTTAAGTAGCTAACCCAAGATACCATAGTTAGTATAATAATGTGTGCAAGTAGGATTCAGATCCCAGTAGCCTAAGCTCTAAAACCACCGTTACAATGGTTACACTGTATCTTAGAAGAGGGAAGAATGAGGAAGTGGTGGGCAATAAGGTAAAGCAAAAACAAAGTGAAGCAAAGGATTTGAATAGACATTTTTCCAAAGAAGATAAACATAGGGCCAATAAGCATATGAAAAGATGCTCAACATCAGTAGTTATCTGGGAAATGCAAGTCAAAACCACACTGTGAGGGACTTCCCTGGTGGTGCAGTGGTTAAGAATCTGCCTGCCAATGCAGGGGACATGGGTTCGAGCCCTGGTCCAGGAAGATCCCACATGCCATGGAGCAACTAAGCCTGTGCGCTGCAACTACTGAGCCTGTGCTCCAGAGCCCGCAAGCCATAACTACTGAAGCCCACGCTCCACAACTACGGAAGCCTGCGCGCCTAGAGCCCATGATCCGCAACAAGAGAAGCGACCACAATGAGAAGCCCGCGCACCACAACAAAGAGTAGCCCCCACTCGCCGCAACTAGAGAAAGCCCGTGTATAGCAATGAAGACCCAATGCGCCATAAATAAATAAATAAATTTATTAAAAACACACACACACACACACACACACACACACACACACACACACACACACACACAATGATATACTACTTCATAGCCACTATGATGGCTACAATTAAAGACATTTAATAACAAGTGTTGACAAGGATGTGGAAAAACTGAAATCCTCGTACATTGCTGGTGGAATTATAAAATGGTGCAGCTACTTTGGAATACAGTTTGGCAGTTTCTGAAAGGGTTAAAAATAGAACTGCCATATGCCCCATCAGTTCCACTGCTAGGTATATCCTCAAAAAAAATGAAAACATATGTTCACACAAAAACTTGTACACAAATGTTCCTAGTGGCATTATTCATAACAGCCCAAAGTAGAAACAACCTATATGTCCATCGACTGATGAATGGATGAAGAAAATGTAGTATATCACACAATGGAATATTACCTGGCAATACAAAGGAATGAATTAGGTGCTATAACATGGATGAAACTTTGAAACAGTATGCTAAGTGAAAGAGGCCAGTCACAGAAGGCCAAATATTGTATGATTCCATTTATATGACATGTATAGAATAGGCAAATCTATATAGACAGTATGTAGATTAGTGGTTACCAAGGCCTAAGGAGGGGGAGGAATGGGGAGTGACAGCTAATGGGTGTGAAGTTTCTTTTTGGAGCAGTGAAAATGAAATTACTATATAACCTTGAGAATACACTATACTATGGTGATGACTATATAACCTTGAGAAGATACTAAAAACCTTTGAACTGTACACTTTAAAAGGGTGAATTTTACAGCATATGAATTATATCTCAAAAAAAGATGTTATTAAAAAAAAAAAACCAGGGAAGACGAAGATTTACTCTTGGCTTGTTTTAACCTTCCCAGTCAGGCTGGAGTGTTGGCAATTTTAAGACCTCACAATGTGACAAAACATAAATGAAGCTAAACAGCTAAAGAGGAGGCGCAAACCCATTTCTGCTTCAATTTCCAAGTCCACACCTCCACTGACAGTTTACCTTTAGAACTACACAGGACAACATTTGCTCACCACTGCGTGGTCGGCTTTTCCTGAGCCTGTAACAGTCAAGGCAGACCCCAAATCCGCATTTGCGACAAACCCAGTGGATGTTGAAGAGAGTTGTTTCACATACATCACACATCTCCCGTACACCACGCACTGCTCGCTTCCATGCCACTTTCTCTGGTGGAAAAAGAGGAATACTGTTGGCACTGACCATCCTGAGCAACAGCAAAAGATACCAGACCCACTGATTCCTACTCAAGTGTTTTGTCTAGCAATTAAACTCAAAGGTTCATGAAGTCTGTATTTCTATAATTGTAAGAGAAACAAAATACATGGAATTTCTAATATTTCTGAACAAGTGTCAATGAGAATGAATGCCACGTGTTGTCATTTAAGATACTATAAAATTTTCAATTTGGGGAATTTTGAAACAAGAGGATTCTTTTCTTAAAGTGTAGGGCATAATTTCATAGTATAATATTCCTTGGTCTAGAAATAGGGTACAGTATCTCATAGACATGGAAATATCATAAATGTCTGAAAAATGTGGGTTCTAGGTATGAAACACAACAACCAGTAGCACTTCATCTATTCACAAACCATCAAGTATCACTTACTAACACAAATTAGTTCAAAGCAAACTGAAAATATTCGGCGTGAATCAAACCCAAACAGGGATCAAAATGCAAATTATGACAACTGTGCTACAACAATGAAAGACAAACAGGGAAGGAATTTTTAGTTTTTTAACTGCCAAAGACTAAAAGAATGAGGACTGTTGGATACAGGTGTGGCTTCAGCTATTTAGTTTACTACAAAGAGAAGTTTTATCGGCCTTAATTCATCCATAGAAAATGCCACCTGCCACTCCTTCCACACCTCCCTTTAAGCAAAAGAAAATGAGTTTCCAACTAGAACTGACTGGAAGACAAGCAAGAGGGTGCCTTACGGTGTGGCTCCACCATCATCATGGCCTCCTTCTCAGACATCACAAGCTGGCAGAACTGGTCTCCAACGTTGGCAAGAATGTATTTTGAGGTTTCGAGGTCTATTCCTTCTGCTAGGGAGGAAGAGGGAATCCACAGGTTCATGGCATCAGGGTCACTTTGCTGGGGACTCAGAAACCCCTCCACTCGGAGTACCCCCTTTCGAGTGAAGATCAACCTGAGACAGGAAGGTACACAGTCAAATACATAGTAAATAGCAGCAACCATGCAAACCAACACACACTTAAAATCCTAGGACCTAAAAGAAATTAAATGACACATAACAGGAATCAGACTGAGTTCAGAAATTTCACTATATTAGACCAACACAGTATGCACTAATAGGAAGGCTTGTTCACACCTAGTAGGTCTGGGTTCTTTAAAAAGCTGTCCCCAGAAATGTCCACCAGTTTCTCCAACCACCTGTTCCACACCAGCACCCACAGCACTGAATCTGACCAGAGAAAAATACAGAGCTATGCTCACTGTCACACTTAAAATTCATGTCTACTCACGTGAACCCTTAATATTGCCTGGCAGCCACAATACAGTTTCCTAGCGTGCTCCCTCTCCTAGATGCCTATTTAATATCTTCTCCTTCTTTTTAAACCTCCGGTATTACTTTCCCCACAAGGACCTTGCTAAGTATTTCACTGAAAAAATTCCGCAAGGAGCCAGAAGAGAATTCCCACAAGCTCCCACCACCACGCTACCACACGTTCTTGTCACTGGCCCCATGTACTCCATTTCATCTTCTGCTACTATGGATGAACTAGGTACCAGTGAAGACCAACCTCTCCACCTATGTTCTACATCCTATCCTCTTGCATAGGCATCCCTCCACTAATTCTCTCTTCCACATCATCTATTTTCCTCTCTACTGAATCACTCTTGTCAGTATTTGAACATGCTATCTCAAAAATCCCCTTGATCCCACACCCACCTCCTCCGTTTATGTTTGTAAGAGCAGTTTCCTTTTTTTTTTTTTTTTTTTTTTTGCGGTACGCGGGCCTCTCACTGTTGTGGCCTCTCCCGTTGCGGAGCACAGGCTCCGGACGCGCAGGCTCAGCGGCCATGGCTCACAGGCCCAGCCACTCCACGGCATGTGGGATCTTCCCGGACCAGGGCACGAACCCGTGTCCCCTGCATCGGCAGGCGGACTCTCAACCACAGCGCCACCAGGGAAGCCCAGGAGCAGTTTCTTAAAAGAGTTGTCTAGGGCTAGGGCGGGAGAGGCCACAACAGTGAGAGGCCTGCGTACCGCAAAAAAAAAAAAAAAAAAAAAAAGAGTTGTCTATACTGACAGTCACCAGCTCCTTTTCCTTTTATTTTCTCTTAATCCACGTCATTCAGGCTTTCTCCTACCAATCTACCAAAATTGGTTTTGTTTTTTTTTGCCATGCCACGCGGCATGTGGGATCTTAGTTCCCTGATCAGGGATCGAACCGGCGCCCCATGCAGTGGAAGTGTGGAGTCTTAACCACTGGACCACCAGGGAAGCCCCAAAACTGTTTTTTTTTGTGTGTGTGGTACGCGGGCCTCTCACTGTTGTGGCCTCTCCCATTGCAGAGCACAGGATCCGGACGCGCAGGCTCAGCAGCCATGGCTCACAGGCCCAGCCACTCCGCGGCATGTGGGATCTTCCCGGACCGGGGCACGAACCCGTGTCCCCTGCATCGGCAGGCGGACTCTCAACCACTGCGCCACCAGGGAAGTCCCCAAAACTGTTTTTGACAAGGTCATTCCCCCTTGTTAAATCCAATGGTCATTTTCAGTCCTTAACTGACCCCACCCAATCACCAACATTTGCCGGAGTTCATAATTCCTTCCCGGAAATACTTTCTTCAGCTGTCTGCCAGGATACCTCACTGGCTGTTCTTTCTCAGCCTCCTTTACTAGTTCCTCTTCATCTTTCCCATCTCTAAATGCTGGAGAGCTTCAGAACTCAGTCCTTGGACTACTTCTCTTCTCTGCCTAGACTTTGACTCCTTAAGTGATCTCAGTTAGACTCACAGCTTTAAATACCCAGTAACATCCACGTTTTTATCTCCAGCTTGGACTTCTTCCCTCAACTCTGGAGTTGTATATCCAGCTGCTCTTTCTTTCTTCTTTTTTTTTCTTTTTGGGCGCACCATGCAGCTGTGGGATCTTAATTCCTTGACCAGGGATTGAATCCGGGCCCTTGGTAATGAGAAGGCAGAGTCCTAACCATGGGACCACCAGGGAATTCCCCAGCTGCCCTTTCAACATCTCTACTTGGAAATCTAATAGGAATCTCTAATTTAACATATCTAAATTAAAACTCCTGCACTTCCTTGGTGGTGCAGTGGTTAAGAATCCTCCTGCCAATACAGGGGACATCGGTTCGATCCCTGGTCCAGGCAGACCCCACATACTGCGGAACAACTAAGCCCGTGAGACACAACTACTGAGCCCACACACCACAACTACTGAAGCCACGTGCTGCAACTACTGAAGCCCATGCACTTAGAGCCCGTGCTCCACAACAAGAGAAGCCACCACAATGAGAAGCCTGCACACCGCAACAAAGACCCAACACAACCCAAAATAAAAAAATAAAAATAAATCAACTAATTAAAACTCCCCATTTTCCTCCTCAAACCCACTTTTCCCTAAGAAATCACCTTACCAGTAAATGGCAATTCCATTCTTCCAGTTTTCAGGCCAGAAGCCATAAAATCATCTTTGACTCTTCTTTCATATCCACATGCAATCCATCAGAAAATCATGTGGCTCTACCTTCAAAATATATCCTTAATTTAACCACTTCTCATCACCTCTATTAATACCTCCCTACACTAAGCCACCATCATTTCTCACCTGGGTAATTCCAATATTCTCCTAATTTCTCCCTGCTTTTGCCTCAATATAATCTACTCTCAAGAAGGTAGTCACAGTGATCCTTTAAAACATTCATCAGTGTTACTCATCAGCTCAAAATCTCCAACAACTGCTTCTTCAGCATAAAAGCCAGGGCCCTTAAGAGTAGCCCTTTACAATCTGGACCTATCATTAACTCTTTGACTTCACTCTTTTCCCCCCCTTGCTTACTCTCTTTTACCCACCCTAGCTCCATGAACACATTAGAAATATTCCAGTCTCAAGACAGTTGCTGTTGCTGTGCCCTCTATCTCGAATACTCGTCTCCCAGAAAAATGCGTGGCTCACTCCCCTCACCTCCTTCAGGTCTTTACTCAAAACTCACTTTCTCAAGTTATCCTTTTTTTTTTTTGGCCTTGCCACATGGCATGTGGGATCTTAGTTCCCCAACCAGGGATCGAACCTGTGCTCCCTGCAGTGGAAGCGAGGAGTCCTAACCACTGGACCACCAGGGAATTCCCCCATCAAGCCATCCTATTTAACTGTAGCTTCCTCCAATAAAGATATAAAAATAGGGCTTCCCTGGTGGCGCAGTGGTTGAGAGTTCGCCTGCCGATGCAGGGGACACGAGTTTGTGCCCCGGTCCGGGAGGATCCCACATGCCGCGGAGCGGCTGGGCCCATGAGCCATGGCCGCTGAGCCTGCGTGTCCGGAGCCTGTGGTCCGCAACGGGAGAGGGCCACAAGAGTGAGAGGCCCGCGTACCGCAAAAAAAAAAAAGATATAAAAATAAATAAATAAACTGTAGACTCTCTAGCCTCCCCACACTTCAATCCTCTTTCCCTCCTTTTTCTTCCTCACAGTTATTACAGACTGACATACTATATATTTAACCTTTTTTTTTTCTTATTTACTCTCTGTGTCCCCAACAAGCCTCCTGAGGGCAGGAATTTGATGGTTTTATGTACTGTTTAATCCTCAATGCCCACAACAATGGCTGGCACACATTAAGTGCTCAATAAATATTTGCTGAATAAGTGAATCCATGCCACATGGATAAACCACCTGGATTTCTTTATTTAAAAAACTAAGGACACTTGAATGATTGCTTAGAAGAAATTCCTCTTCTAAGTTTATCAAGCAGAAGAAAAGTGACTAAATAGCTGTTGTTTGGTAAAAGCAAGGGATATTCCTAGGATTTCAACAGTTATCTCTATTTCACATTATCTCCTAATCTTACTTCCCCTTCTCCGTAGCGGACTCAAGTTACTCTAGCACTAAAGAGGAATAAGTGGTCAGGCAGATCTATGACACAAAATGGCATCCTTCTGCTCACACCACTGGTTTCAAATGCAACCCAAGTTAGGAATAACTCAACACAGCTCAGGGGGCAGCAGGTAAGATTGTTCAATTTCAGTTCTCTAAGGACAAAGTCACGTATCATTTCACAATCCAAACAACTAAGTGGCCACTAATGGGATGGCAGAACCTTACTTAGCACAGACTCTAAGAGCAATGCAATTTAGGAAAACAGTAAAAAGATGGTGAGATATGTTTACCGATTCAGAGAAAGAGTGGAAGTTAAGTGTCACTAACGAAACTGGGAAGGAGATGAAGAGAGGAGTCTGGGTACCTCCGGAAGTGAAAGAAGCGGCAAGCCACAGTGGAATCATCTTGCTCTTGTTCCTTAAACTTCCGATACCGCTCCAGGCGGCACTCACGACACTTGTGCAGATGAGGGGCTACATTGATGCACGACCCATCCTGCAGGAAGGGCTCTCCGGACTGCTTCAGCTTCTTCACTTTGCTCACATCTTTCAGCACTGACTGGCCAACTGTGGCAAGGGAGGGGGAGAAATTGTTGGTCATGAAAGGTTTAAATGAGACTCAATAACATAATCCTCCTGGGAACAGTCACTTGTCCTGACCTGAGTCACTCCTCCTTGCACTGAATGGGCATGAGCCCATCAGGTCTATCCTTGACAGAAAAGGAGCACAGGGAACAAAGGCTTCAACTAGGAGTTAAAGACCATGGAGAATTTGTGGGAAGTACCCCATGACAACAAAACAACTCTGAGCATGGGTGAGGAAAACTCAAGACAGCAGAAGCCTCTTGCCACTAGCCCCTCAGGATATGACTGTTCTACTAATCAAGAACTCTTGGGGTTCCCATGGGATACCAAATCCTAACAAGAATGGCGACTTTTACCATCAGACTTTCTCTTAGACACTTGCCCTTATACAATTTTGGACCATAACCTCACTCCATAGGAGTTAATGGCTTTTGGAAGAGGTGTTAAAACCATATATATGTGACAGAGAGGAGCAAACTGAGGAGTGGTTCGCTTTGCTTCATCAACTCTACTAAAGGCTGCGATGTAGGGCTTCCCTGGTGGCGCAGTGGTCGAGAGTCCACCTGCTGATGCAGGGGACACGGGTTCGTGCCCCGGTCCGGGAAGATCCCACATGCTGCGGAGCGGCTGGGCCCGTGAGCCATGGGCCACTGAGCCTGCCTGTCCGGAGCCTGTGGTCCGCAACGCGAGAGGGCCACAAGAGTGAGAGGCCCGCGTACCACAAAAAAAAAAAAAAAAAGGCTGCGATGTGAGAATGAAGACTAGTACTGAGTAACTTGCCTAAGTAAATAAAAGAGGAAGGGCCAAAGGCAAGAGAAATACACAAGAAAAGAGTTCCTGACCAAAAATAACAGACTATCAAGACTTTTTGGGATTATCATTACACAGGACACATACCCCTCTTACAGTACTGGTATAGATCAATCCTGCCCTGAACCAGAAGGTCTGATGAGGGGCCCCTACTATGCCCTTTTGACTATGTAATTCTATGAGATTATAGAACTTTCCATCAAAGAGAGGGCCTCTGCTGCCCAAGAGCACAACAAGCATTTAAAGCTAGTGCCAGAGCCAAGCCCACGTATAAGCCCAGCAGGATCACCTTTCAAGGGGGCAGTCCGAGGCCGGCCTTTGGGGGCCTGCTTCCCTTTGCCTTTTCCCAGCAGCAGCTCAGCACTGCGCTCCCCATTGGGGCCCAGCTTCCCCATCAGGTGCTCCGGAATCCCCTTTAGGCCGGTCTTGGCTTGCAGCTGCTCCTCAGAGTCGCTCAAATCTGACAGGTCGCTATTGGTACTGGAGTCCGAGTCTTGTCTGCAAGCCAAGCTTCGCTCATCCAGTGAGAACCTTTTCACAGCTTCAAAAGGAGCTTTGTTCTCCTGTGAAAAATCTGCTGGGGAGGACAGAAAGCTGCCTGAGTGTCTGCCAAAGACGTTACTAAAGGTTTTAAGGAGAGGATTGTCCTGCTGCCCAGGCCCCACAGTTGGTCTCTCCTCTGTGGGGCTAGAGGATAGAGTAGGCATCTCAATGGGCTGGGTGAGGCTGCTGGTGGGTGAACTGGACCGGCCATTCCCCATGGCAGAGAGGCTTGGCCCCCCAGTGGTAAGAGCTGAGCCCAGAACACCAGACACCAGTTTGGAGGAGTCAGTTGTGATGAAAAGGGTCTTCTTCTTTGCTAAAGATGCTGAATCTGTAGAGGAGTGAGACTCGGGCCAGCTGGGTGCTGCCTTGGAGGTGACAGTGGTAGCAGAGGAAGAGCTACCTGATGCCTGAGATGCAAAGCTGCTGAAAGGGCTATGTTCAACTTTCTCCACAAATGCCAAGAAAGGGTTAGGAGGCTCTTCTCGGGACAGTTTAGGGGGCTGTAAAAATAGATTTTCATGACTGTCTGGGGTGCGGGCATTTAGGAGGCTCCGTGGGAAGGCTGGCGTGAGGGTGGGCATGGACTCTGCAGGCACTTTCCGATCCACAGAGCTTCCAGCCTTAGAGCCTGATTTACTGTCTGCTCCAAGAGCGGATCTTCCTTTACATAGGCTCTCAAGGCTTTGTTTGAATGAGTCTCGACTGGAGGAATCATCAGCCAAACTCTCTGAAACAGTAGTGAAGTAGTTACTGGTGGGTAAAGTTTGGGACATGCATTGAAAAAACAAGTTTTTGGAGAGATCAGAGTCTTTCTGAGACTCTGGTGCAGAGCTACAGCCAAAAGAGAAGCCCAAAGGTTTGTTCTCTGTAGCTAGAACCCCATTGGACTGGCTCCTTCCACTTCCAAAAGTCAAAGCTTGTGATGAACTCGGGAGAGATGCTCCAAATCCAGAAGAGGCCAGAACAGAATTTCTTGAATTCTGAAAAGAGAGAAGATAGCCTGAGTTAGTGATGCTGGCTTCTCTTGACAATCTTAAGATATCTTCTTGGACCTAGGCCAACATTTCCTGTGGGTCAATCAACTTTTCTCTCCTACAATTCCAGGAAAACTGTTCTTATACCTATATTTCACCAGGGAAGAAAACTGCCACAGACAGCACAGGGGGATCTTTAGCAAGGTAAGCTAGAGATGGCAGGATGAATGATATCCTGCCATTCCCTTGGTTGTTAGCCAACTGGTTGTCAGAGCACTTGGAGGCTGTGTAGGCTTCTAAGTATCTATTTAGAAATGAAGACTCCACCAGGAACTGAAGAAAAGGGCTCCCCAATGGACATCAGCTTTTACTCTGAAATATAGTGAAATATTACTAGTGACCCTGTAATATTCATCTATCTCAAAGACCTTAGGGGCTATGGTTAAAGTTTCAGTTTATTTAAGCCATTGCAAATTGCCCATCTTACAAAAGCGACTTCAGCCCTATGACAAGCCCACTGTACACTAAGGAAAAGTATTTTCTTTATTAGTCTGAAACTCACCAAGATGGACCCTTTTGGAATTTGGCCATTTATTTTTATTTATGGGTCCAAGTCAACCTAAAAGTTGAAGTATCTGTTTCAATTAAAGTTAGACCTAAAGGTGCTAAATTAAAGAAGGCACACCAGTTACTGAACCCTTCTGTTATCATTAGGATCTAACAAGTCTCCAAAGTGGAAAACTGTAGACACTGATACACCCACCAAATAAAAGCATTCAGCATAACAAATTGGAGAATGAAAAAACACTTTCTTTTTTTTGATACCTTAAAAATGCTAACTTCTGCATTTGAATAAAGAAGGATGTATACATAAAGAAGGGTTAGAATCACTTTCATATGGTATATTACACACCCATATATGTGCGTAATACAGAGAAATATCCACAGGTAGGTATGAGCACTTATGTAATACTTGGAAATAAAAATTATTCCATGACTGCTTAATGGATATGGAGTTTCTTTTTGGGGAGAAGAAAATTTCTTTAACTAGATAGTGGTGATGGTTGCATAACAGTGTGAATGTATAATGCCACAGTACTGTATACTTCAAATGGTGTGAGTGGTAAATTTTATGTTATGTGTTACTTTACCATAATTTAAAAAAATTTATGCCAGATAAATGAAAGGGTGTTGTTAAAAAAAGGCGGGGGGCTTCCCTGGTGGCGCAGTGGTTAAGAATCCGCCTGCAAATGCAGGGGACACGGGTTCGAGTCCTGGTCCAGGAAGATCCCACATGCCGCAGAGCAACTAAGCCTGTGTGCCACAACTACTGAGCCTGCGCGCCACAACTACTGAGCCTGCATGCCTAGAGCCCGTGATCCGCAACAAGAGAAGCCACCGCCATGAGAAGCCCATGCACCGCAACAAAGAGTAGCCCCTGCTCGCCACAACTAAAGAAAGCCAGAGAGTAGCAACGAAGACCCAACGCAGCCAAAAATAAAATAAAATAAATAAATTTATAAAAAAGGTGGGGCGAGTTTCAATATATTTAAGGTTTCCTTTAAATACGCAAGAGGAGTCTACATTAGGACTTTCTTTGGGGTGGCAAAGAGGCATGAGAACCAGGCAGACCACCTGTGGCTTGCCTCCAGCTGACATCTGCTACAGAGACTGCTTCAGTGCATTTAACAGTCAAAAACTTAGTTCATTCTTCTTTTCCTTCCCACTAACTGGCAACCAGACTTAAACTCCTCCAAATAAAGAGAATAGACAGACACAGCACTGATGCTATGCTGTTGTTTCACTGCCAGAATTTGGCCAGGAGCCTTGACACCTGCATGACTGCAAGGAATAAGCATAAGGATCTCAGGTTTCACTACTAAAGTTACTCTTTAAAAATAAATACACACATGAATGAAAAATAATTTGGATGGTCTTTCATTTTCTTCAAATGATTAAATTTCAAATCCTCTTCTTATAAGAAAGTGATGACAAACTGATTTTAACACACGTTTTAGGGAAAGAAGTTTCCTGGAGGGCTGTGTCCCCATTTCATGATGGAAATACCCATTTCTGTACTTTTAAATCATATTCCAAGAGAATACCTAGGCTAACACATTAGCAAAGTTACAGATACAGTCACAGAAATTTCTCAAACCTGTTTGGAAAATGCCCTTTGATCCACATTTCATTTATTCAGCTTTGCCACTCCAAGAACAACAGCATTCAGTGGATCTCTTCTTGCAGAGTGTAGTATTTGGTCTATTTTGTAATCCTCATTTACATCTACTCTGCCTTTGACATGGATTTGATTTTAATCAACTAGCTAGTTGGGGATCTGGTAATGCTGGAATGCTGGCAAACTAACAGAGAACAAAACATGAAGAGTGCGAAATTTGCATTTACAGGCCTTCTCTTCTGCCTGGGCACTTCACCTCCCTCCCCAACCCTGCACACTAGAGATTAACAAACTGCATTTGCTAGGGAGGGGAAGAAGTCAGATGAAATGTATATGCCATGTTTTATATGGCACTGTTATACACTGTTATAAAATGATTCCATTTTAGGATGTGAGCTCCGTCAAGCAGGATTTCAATTCTTTGTTTATAATATACAGTACTTAGCACACAGTAGTTTCCCATACATAATTTTAAAAAAAATTAGTATTTTATTTGTATTTCATATTCCAGCTTGAATTAACAGCCAGTTTGAAAAAAATATGACTAGCATCATAAATCATACTTTGGTGACCAAAATAAGAACCAAAAGACTATAACTGATTTTGACACTCTTTCAAATTTGACTGGGGAGCCAACGTGATGTTAACTTGTATTTAACAAAAGTTCCTTTTCAGCAACAATACATGCATGTAAGATAAAGAACATAGTAAACTAGATACTACTGTGATTAATTCCATCAAAATTTCCAGGTAAGGCTTACAAGATTAATTTAGGGGAAAAAACACCCAACCTTCCATGGTCATATCAAATCAAAGAAAGCAGCCCAGCCTCAAAGGAAAATATATGAAATGATGAAATAATTCCATCAAAATTTCCAGGTAAGACTTAAAAGATTAACTTAGGGGGAAGAAAAAACCAACCTTCCATGGTCATATGAAATCAAAGAAAGCAGCCCAGTCTCAAAGGAAAATATATAAAATGATGAACTGAAAACAGGGGTTTGGGTAATAGTAGCTTTCACATAGCCTTAATTACAGTGTTCACTGTTGCCAACACTATAATTCATTAACCTTGCCTCTCATAGGCCTGGTTGAGGCTCAACCACTACATGAACTAAATAGATAACTGAATTAAAAAGATTCCCCATTAGATCTATTTTAACAACTCATTAAATTGGGCTGTATAATCAGTTTTTGATCAGCCCAATTGTTCAGGTGACTTTTAAGAGCTGATAAAGTTTTAAAGATATATGCATTTGCCCAACGAGCAGTAAAGGACTATCCACAGAATACAATTTAAGCACATCTCAGAAATACTCCTTCCCTGTGGCATTTGAGATGCTTTTTTAATGTGTTAAGAACAAAGTAGGGTGAAAGAGTGAACCCAAATCTTGCAAATCTGCCCCTGAAACAACTCACCTCTCCTGGGGCCTGCGACCAGCTGCCTTTCTGTTTTTCCGGCCCAGTCCCTGCTGCAAGGCCAGTGTCTGAGATCCTCACCGTGGTTGGGGTGGAGCTGGCGGTAGTGACCACAGCTGCTGAAGCCACCATACCCTGGCCAACTTGTTCCAGTGTTTTTCCTGCCTCTTTATTTTCGGCTCCACCCACCTCTGGGGCCAAAGGTGTCTGACCTGTGGCTGTAGAATATGGAGTGAAAGGTACAGGTGTGTCCCCACCTATGGGCTCATCCTGCACCACCAGAGTCCTGCCGTTTTCTTTGGTGTAAGTGGCAAAGCGAATGTTGCGGTTAATCTGGGGGACAAATGTAGTCGGTGGCTGCTTGGCTCTCTGATCCAGCCCTGGCTCTCCACTGGCATTCCCTCCTTTCCAGGGCCCTCGGCTTGCCTCACCTCCATCGCTCCCATTACTGTCTACTTCACCCCTGTCTCCTTTTAATTTCTTTGATGCAGGGTCACACCCAGAGTCCGAAGCACTTTTCCTCCTCCGGCCATCTTTCCCCTCTATGCTCTCTCTCTTCTTCTTTCCTTTGGAAGATTTTACTGCTTTTAACGTACCCCCCTACAAAACAAAATTCAAAAAAGATTTATTACAAGGGACTTTCCATCCTGTGAAAACCATAAACCATTAGCTCTTTCCCATCTCTAGAAGCAGACAATCAAAGCAGGTACAGATTGCCAAATTCCAATGCCAGCTCTAAGACATCCCCTTTTGTTAAAAAGCTCCAATCTTCCTGTGATTCAATTTATGCACACATATTCAAGATAATGGTTACTAAGAAGTTAACTCACTTGGCAAACCTTCCCTTAAATAAAATCCACTACTTCCTCAACTGGACTTTTTTTAGGATTTTAAAAATTTGTGGAATTTCTTTTACAAAATAGACTGCTAGGCTGGGAACTTATTTGCCTCTTGATGAAAAACAAAATCTGCTTTACTTTTATATTTATCTCCTTGTTTGACAGAAACTGGCATTTCAACTATTGAAAAATAAAATCTCTTCTATCCAGAAGTCATTAAAAACTGGTGACAACTTAACAATAGGAAAACCATGAGTCTGTGACCAGAGCAAAAGTGAGCCCAACAGAAACAAGTCTGAATTGCTCTTATGGACACTATAAAGACACAAACAATCTCCAGAGCTTATTTCAAAGCATTAGACAGGGAAAAGCTAAAAAGGCAGGCTACCATAACCAAACAACCAAATCTCTTAGCTCTTCCAGTAATTTTAGCCTATCACATGAAATCTTATTTGTGCCTTATTTGAGAGGTCAGACAACTTTAAAAGACACAGAATTAAAAGGGGGCAATTCCTATCTCTGAATAAAAACTCTTTCCCTGAGAAGGACAAGAGGACAGGGGCTTGGGACAGAGCTAACATTCTCTCAAGCAACTTATATCTGGAACAGTCTTAGATTGGTATCCCATCATGAAGCAAGTTTTCATTTTAGCTTCATTTAGCTAACTTTCAGACAGTTTTATTCAGATAACACGTTGGGGTGGCAATAAGCTAGAGACATAGTTATTTGGCCATTATTATTTACCAACTTGATTACTCTAGTCTTACTGCCTTTAAATACTTATAGATTCTTTGTGCAGATCTATCTTTGTTGTAATCATTATTATAGCTGTTATAACTGAAATTTTTTCAAATTTTACATTTCTTCTTGCCAGTTCTAGTTTTTTTTTTCTTCTTTTTTTTTGCTGCCTTCATTTCTGTCTTTTCTCCCTTAATTTCCTTCTACAAACCTTAAACAAAGCTCAAGATTTATTTGTTTCTCCCATGCCTTTGGTAATATTAATCTAAGTTTCTAAATCTTTCGTTCAAGAACTGTTTCTGTTTGTTAAGAATTGCTTTCAAAAAAAAAAAAAAGAATTGCTTTCATGTGATCCTTTTAAAACCTTTTTACCCTTTCTTCAACCTCCATCATCACCCAGTTTTCAGTGCTGTGAAGTACGGAAGTACAATCAGTGAAATCTCTCCTTTCTTTCTTGCTCACTCTTTTAAGGAGATGAGGTAACCATGGATCTCTAAGAAGGGTTACTGCAAAACTTGGCAGAACTGTCAATAATTGTACTTTGCTAGCTAAGAAGATAGTCACATCATGGCAAAGCTGAGAAGGGAAGAATCAACATCTGTTGCTGAAAACCACAGATCTCACCTTTAACTCATTTGGCCAACTTACAGAGCCTGGCTCAGAGCAATCTCCCTGATCAACAATTTACATGTATGCCCTACTTACAGTGAGCTACTCACATGTGAGTAGAAAGACTAGGACACTGAGACCAGTACTCTCTAGCTATACCTGGGCAGCTAAACAGTACCTGACATATAATAGGTGCTTAAAGAATGAATGAAATAAAGAAGGAAATAAAAGAGGGACCCAATATGGCATCAAAATAACAAGTGTTTTTCAGCCACGTAAACACAGTCAAGAGACTTATCCTATTTGTAATAATATAATATGTAGTAAAGAACTATTAAATGTAACCCTGATTCTTCTTTTCCTACCCTAATCTTGTTTTATCAAGCCAAAAATGACTGGATAAAGAAGATGAGGAAGAACTGTATACTCAGCAGGAGTAGCCAAGAGAGCAATACTACGCAGGTGCTAAAAGACTATAAGGAATATATGGACAGAAGGCTGTCCAAGTCAATGTCCTACTGAAGGAAACTCATACAGGATTCCTTGATTGGTTCAGGCACTGATATATAATGTATCTTTTTATGGGTTATGTTAATTCTCAATGAACCAAGAGTTGGCCTGATTCACAGTAATTATGGAGTAATCCACTGTGTGCTGAGCACTGAACTACACACCAGTTTGATTTGACTCTTCTTGGGATATGGAATTTCAGATTTCCTTGGAGCTCACTACCACCTAATGGAAAGAAAAAGAGGATGTAGCTTCTCCTCCATTTCTTATTACTGGGTAGGTCATGAATATTTCTACTGCTTATTACAGCTTTGTCTACTGTATCTTTCAAATATATCTGTCCTGAAAAAATGTAAGAAAAAAATAGGCCATGGATTTTAAAACAGCTAGGCAACATAGCCATGATGAAAAGGGTTTGCTCAGACTAGGTCTCTTTCTTGAGATTATCCTCCCTCAACTGGACAAGACCGTGGAGAGAGCAAGAAATGTACAGTGGTCAGAGATGAAACCCAAAGGGTATCCGTGGATAACACACACATAAGGAAGTCTATGTAACAAGATAACGCAAGCTCATGAGTCTGCTCAGAGACTCAGTTCATTACTGTACCTCGCTCTGAGGCGCTGAATTATCCATCAGCATCACATGGATCAGTCTGGGATCTACGGACTTGATCTCACCACTCTACAGTAGGAGCGGGATAGAAGAAAATATGAAAAAAGGAAGAAAAAGATTTAATGCCTTGTCCACCAAAGACATAATTATGTATTTTTCTAATCTATGTAATTATCTCTATTTGTTTCTACTCCCCTGCTAGAATGAAAGCTCCATGAACAGGGATCTCTACTATGTCATTCACTGCCAGAATAACAACATCTGAAACAAGGTCTAGAATATGGTAATCACTCAAATATTTGTTAAACGAATGAATAAAAAAATTTCATTCAATGCCCAAGTGCCCCTTTTAGGGATATGAATTTCAAATTCTGCAACTCTAAAACCTTCCTATTCTGAAATTAAAAAAACAAAAAACCTTCAGAACCAGTAATCATTAAAAGCACCACTCTACTATTAAAAAACAAAAGGTTTTGGGAGGGGCCAATTTGACAGACATCGTCAGATTTAATGTGCATATTCTTTGACCTAGCAATTACACACTTAGGAATTTGTTCCAATAAATAATGTGAAACAGTATACAATGATATATGCCCAAGGATATTCACTGCAGCATTATTCGTATTAGTGAAAATAATACAAATTATTTAAACGTCCATCAATTTTAAATTAAATTAGTTATGATACATCCATTCAGTGAATAGTATGCATCTATTTTAAAAGGACAAAGTATTGATAGATTTCTATATATATTTACACACAAAGATGCTGACAATCTAAAATTAAGTAAAAAAGGTAAATCAAAGAACTATATGTATCATATGATCCCATTTGTTAAAAAAGTATGATTTATATAGCTATCTCCTAAATGGACAATATATAAATATCATACACACACACACACACACACACACACACACACAAGATATTTGGAAGCATATGGAATATACACCAAACTGTTAATGGTGATTACCACTGTGGAGAGTAACATTTGCCTAGGGGAAGGGATGGCTTTCAATATCTATTTTATATATATGTGTATCATTTGAAATTTGTAAATGAGGATTGAATAATTTAATAAATAAAATTCAATAAAGAAATAACTAAAATCATTTATGTTTACATTACATGTGACTGCTGAGGGCAAGTCTGAAACCAATTCAAAGATATCATAAATACATACGTGTTTGCCTCAAAATACTCTGCTATTGTTTTTGTTTTTGGCTGCACTGTACAGCACGTGGGATCTCAGTTCCCCAACCGGGGATCAAACCTGCACCCCCTGCAGTGGAAGCAGTCTTAACCACTGCACCATCAGGGAAGTCCCCAAATATTCTTGTTGTTTTGAGAGACAATTCTCCAGGTAGCTCTAGATGTTATGTTTTTTTCTATTTATTGCTTTAGAAACAATTCATTTTTCAGTATCTAAGGGGGAGTGGCATAAGTATTATAGAAGCAAATGCTAACTGATTAGATTTTTAAATACTAAGCCTTCTGAATATGATAAAATAATGATAATACCACTTCACATTTGTATACCCTTTCATAGAATTCAAAGCACTTTCAAATACATTATCTTAGTTCCCAAAAAATATGCTGTGAGGTCAGGGGGTGGTTACCTAATTAACTCTAATTTACAAATGAGAACACTGAGGTTAAGAAAGTTGAACAGTCTTTCTCAAGGTGATAGAATCAATAAGTGATAAAACCAGGGGGGACTTCCCTGGTGGCACAGTGGTTAAGAATCCGCCTGCCAATGCAGGGGACACACGTTCAATCCCTGGTCCGGGAAGATCCCACGTGCCACAGAGCCAGTAAGCCCGTGTGCCACAGCTACTGAGTCTGCGCTCTAGATCCCGCGATCCACAACTACTGAGCCTGAGTGCCACGACTACTGAAGCCTGCACGCCTACAGCCCGTGCCCCGCAACGAGAGAAGCCACGGCAACGAGAAGCTCACATACTGCAACGAAGAGTAGCCCCCGCTCACTGCAACTAGAGAAAGCCCATGCGCAGCAACGAAGACCCAACGCAGCCAAAAATAAATTAAAAAAAAAAAAACAGTGACAAAGCCAGAGATGGAACCCAAGTCTTCTTACATGTAATGAAGTGCTCCCTTTTCCTACACCACCCTGGGTAAGGGGATGGATGGACCTCAGACAAAATAACACAGAGCCTCACCTCAGTTACAGACACCTCCATAAGACGGGTGATGGAGTCTTGATGGCTTACAACACCACAGAGCCAACTTTCTTCTCCCTCTGGCTGGTATACTTTGACCCTGTGACCTTGAACGCTGTAGGGACCTAAAGGAGAGATTAGTCAGTATTGAGTATTTTTGGCTAAGCTGTATTTCATGATTGTTTCTAAAAACAGAAAGAAAATTATATAGTGTAAATACTTGGCACTTTTAATCTTCTTGTATGGAGTTGAATAAATGAGCAATTTCAGATTTACCATACACAGCAATTTAAAAACAAAACATAGTTTTTCCCAGAGACTTTTGTAAATTGTTTATTTGGAGATTTCTTAGAATGTCCCAGGCCTCCGATTCTACCTTATCTCAATCTTCCAATTCTAGAAAGTAATACAGGGAAGAGAAAAGAAACTTACAAATCAAAAACTATAGGTAATGTGAAAATCTACTCAGATCTATCTGACATATACATTAAAAAAGTGGGAGGCCAGTAAGTTGAATGTACTATTTTGTTATGTTACCATAGGAATGATATATAACCATTTACACTTTGCTATCTGACTTTCATTACAGTAGGTGGAGAGTTCAATTTATGAGGTCTCCAGCCTCTGCACTAATAATAGTCTGAACAAATATAGCACCTGTCTTCCTAGGAACACAGAGTTTCAAAGATATTACTTTAGCAGCAGGTAATGTTACCCTGCAATTTCAACTGGCCCTCCAAGAAGGACAGTTTCTCTCTCCTACATATCTTATACATTTGAGACTAGATAGCTAAATCACTGCTTATTTTAAATTATTATCTTTCAGAGCTACAATTAAGCTTAAATTTTCTATACATACTCATAAACATCTCTACCTCTCATTCTGTCCACTTGATTTTTTTCTCTCTGCTATTTTTCCTCACATTCTTTCCTCTTCCATACCTTTCCTTGATTATTAAACATCATTTTACCCTGATACTTTCCTTTCCCAAAGAGGCAAGTTTTCTTACCTTTACCTATTTAGATTTAGTTTGACAAAAGAGAACCAAGGATCCTATTTCATTGAAAAGCATGATTATCACGAGGGTCAGAAAGGACGTAGAGTAGATGTACAACACGAAGGGAAGGATAAATGAGGCAACAGTCTACCTTTTGCGTAGAATCTTGGGCAAAATCTGTATGTGAACTGAAAAAGCTAATAAAAGCTAGTAATTCTTTTTTGTTTTCATTCTTAAAAATTTACATGCTGTTAATGTGAATGAGTCTGTGGACACCTTCCTTTATGAACATACCTTACACTCTAAGTTGTTATTTGTTGTTGTTAACAGTCTTTAGAGCATACCTTATAGACAGTAATGCTCAACAAGGGCAGAGACTTTCCAGTTCATGGTTATATCCTCAGTACCTTAACACTGTGTCTAGTACGAGGTTAGTACTTAATAAATATTTAAGAAATGAAAAAAAGAAAGACAAAATTGCATATTACGAAATGTAATACAAAAGGAAATAGTGGTCTGAGTGAGATCTTGTTTTTCCAATCTATTCTAGAGATCTAGCTAACTGGAGTTACTCTTGACACCACCCACAAAAAGAAGACAAGCACAAATGTTGAGAGTTGCATGGTGTCCCCCCCATTCTATCACTTTCAACACTGACCATACACCTGATTCAGAATTCAGGGACAGAGGACCACCTGTTCTTACCTCGGCTAAATATCTCTTGCAGCTTTTGGTCACTGATCAAAGCATTAACTGTTTCTCTCAGAGCAGCATGTTCCAAAAGAATCTGGTTTTGGCTATCTGTTCCCATCTGATAAAGATAAAAGAAGAAAAAACGGAATATTGAAGTAAGTACCAATAATATCTAACCAGAAGAGAAAAATTATACCCCTGAGGAGCTCTACATCAGCATTTGCCAGAGAATGTTCCATAGAAACCTAGTCTCACAAGATGCTCTACAAAAGTTAAGGATGCTAGGGGAATTCCCTAGTGGTCCAGTGGTTAGGACTCCAAGCTCTCACTGCTAAGGGCCCAGGTTTGATCCCCAGGTAGGGAACAAAAGTCCCACAAGCCAAGTGGTGTGGGCCCCCCCAAAAAAGTTAAGGATGCTAGGATCATTTAGGTTTAGGAAATATTATACCCCCATTGAACAAGGTGGGGGGGGGGGGTTAGGGACACCAACTGCTTCCCCACCCCATGCAGTCAAAAATCTGCATATAACTTTTTAAAAAAAAAATATTTTCCCGACGTTTATTGGTTCTACCAGTTTGTGGTTTGCCTTTGTGTTTTCTTTTCTTTTTTAATAAATTTATTTATTTATTTATTTTTGGCTGCATTGGGTCTTCGTTGCTGCACGCGGGATTTCTCTAGTTGTGGCGAGCGGGGCTACTCTTCGTTGCTGTGTGCGGGCTTCTCATTGCAGTGGCTTCTCTTGTTGCAGAGCACCGGCTCAAGGCGCGCAGGCTTCAGTAGTTGTGGCTCGTAGGCTCTAGAGCGCAGGCTCAGTACTTGTGGCACATGAGCTTAGATGCTCTGCGGCATGTGGGATCTTCCCGGATCAGGGATTGAACCCGCGTCCCCTGCACTGGCAGGTGGATTCTTAACCACTGCGCCACCAGGGAAGTCCTGTATTTATTGATACCCTAAGTTTATGATGTCTGTTTACAAGATGAATCATCTGTCAGTACACTACATCAAGACTGCCTCATATAATACAAAACACTAGATGTTATAAGTATTAGTAACACTAGATATCAAAAATGAAAAGATAATGTGAAAAAAATTCGTATTAATTTATAGGTACTGTATTTACTGAAAAAAATCCACATATAAGTGGACCCGTGTAGTTCAAATCCGTGTTGTTCAAGGGTCAACTGCATACTATATCTTTCTACATACGACAGTATATTAAAGGCTCTGAGAAGACATGTAGGAAAAAAACATGTTTAGGTCAGCGTTTCTAAACTTATTTGACCACAAAACATTTTATTCCATGTAAATCTTTTTGTTTATTTTGATACTTATCCGACATTCACTGAGTGCCTATTCATATAAGCACTAGGATTACGAGATGAATAAAGCAAGATTGATGAGAGGGTGTGAGGCCTAATGAGGGAGGAAGACATATCAACAACAAAAAAATCATTAATATTACACAGAACACAGTTCAGGAAATACTGCTCTTGGCTGCCTCAATAAGACAGCAAAACTCTTGGAAGTCTCCTAATTTTTTTTTTTTTTTTTTTGCGGTATGCGGGCCTCTCACTGTTGTGGCCTCTCCCACTGTGGAGCACAGGCTCCGGACATGCAGGCTCAGTGGCCATGGCTCACAGGCCTAGCCTCTCCGCGGCATGTGGAATCCTCCCGGACCGGGGCACGACCCGTGTCCCCTGCATTGGCAGGCGGACTCTCAACCACTGCGCCACCAGGGAAGCCCGGAAGTCTCCTAATTTTTAACCTTCAGACAGTAACCCTTACAAGTGAGAAATAAATATTGTCCTCCATAAATTCTGAAACGCTAACTCAGACACTAGTTTGTTTAAACTACTAACTTATCCCTTTTTTTGTAACTAAAAATATACCTAAGCTCTTCAATATTTAATGTTGCTTGGAACCAGCCCAAATTCCCAGCTTCCCTGCCACAGACCTAAGTATAGGACCTCTTAGACTCAAGTTATAGAAGCAGCCACCTCTGGGAAGCCATCTCTTCTGAGGAAACCCTTAGAGTTGTGGTCTTAAGTGGTTTCAGGGTTGGGTGGGGGTGTGTAGAGGAGGAAAGAAGCCTCAGCTACCAAATATACTTTTCAAGAGAGCAAAGAAACTTTAAAAGGTACATGGAATTACTGGGAGGAAGAACTTGATTCAATGTTAAAAGAAAAGGGGACAATATAATTAATTGACTTATACTGCCACCTGTGCAGACTGATGATAGCCAGACCAATACATTTGACCTCTGAGATAATCATGGGGTGTTCTGTGGGCCCCTCAACCCAGCCTTTCCAAGATTAAACTGATGTTTTATCCTCCCTAAAATGTTGCTTTTTCTATTATTCCATCTCTTTGAAAGCATACACCATCAACTGTGGCATCCATGGAATTGTTTTACTCCATTGTTCTCATCTGGGCTGATTTTGCCCCCTCTGGAACAACTGGCAGTGTTGGGAAACATTTCTGCCTATCACAACTCAGTGCTGGCATCTAGTAGGTAGAGGCCAGGGATGCTGTTAGACATCAAACAATACACAGGATAGCCCCCTATGAAAAAGAATACTGACCAAAAATGTCAATATCGTTGAGGCTGAGAAACCTTGGTTGAGACTGTTGAGAAATAATATTAAAATTTTAATCTAAGATTCCCACCATTCTCTGTAATTTTATAACGATATTAAAAATATTATCTGAAATAAAAAAGGAGGGTAAGCACCCTATTTATAATCAACAGAGAAATTAGCAAGGAGAGAAATAAGTTTAGGACTAGACCAAGTGTTAAGTACCTGGAACAAATGCAACCCATTAGCATCTGACAGGAAACGAAGCTCTCGATCCAGAAGGTATTCAACTGGAACCACAGAACCCAAACCGAGTTTATCTACTAGGGGAGTGAAAGTCTGTGAAGTACAATGACAAGAAATTGATTAGAACTTGGAAAAGGAAATAAATAACAATTCAACTGAATATCTAACTGCAGAGAAAATATCCATTATTAATGTATCTTTCACCCCAGTAAATATAGATAAGCTAAAGCATAAGTCCTCAGAGACATTCCCAACCTAGCATCTGCCCCTCAAATAATCATATGAAGCCAACCAGAGCATAAAGTCAGTTCAATACTCTTATTTACAGCTAAAAAGGACAAGAAGAACGGGAAATTCCTCATTCTCTCTAGCGATCTGACTAATCTTGTCAGGCTCCAAGAGGGCTAAATTACAGTAAGTTTCCAGAATGAAGAGTCACACCATTATCATCTCTGGAACTTCTGAAACCTTAATGAGATTTCTAAAATGATCAGTGGTATAAATATGCATGGGCAAATTCACATTACTGTTTCGTAAATAAACTGCCTACTAAAGTCACCCAGGGACCCAGATCCATTTGAGCTTCTTCTAAAAGTTCAACTAGAAAGTGGTCTTAAAAACAAATGAAAAAAGACAGTTCAGTAAGTGATGATATGTATAATCAATAGGTTAAGAAGTTTTGTTTTGAATATTATTTAATTTGGTTAATAACAGGAGAATTAGATTTTTTTAAAAAATCTATTTATGCCTACACTTTGCTAAAAGAACAGATAGAAACAAATGGATACTCTCAGAATTAAATTTTACAGCACTATTTTGTCTGACTTCAGAAAACAAAACTTAATAATTAAAAAAAACAACAACAAAAAACTTTAGGGAATTCCCTGGTGGTCCAGTGGTTAAGACTCCATACTTTCTTTGCTGTGGGCCTAGGTTCAATCCCTGGTCGGGGAACTAAGATCCCACAAGCCATGCTACATAACCAACAAAAGCAAAAATAAACAAGTGGGACTACCTCAAACTTAAAAGTTTCTACAAGGCAAAAAAATGATCAACAAAATGAAAATGCAACATAAGGAATGGGAGAAAATATGTGCAAATCATATATTTGATAAAAGGTTAATATTCAAAATATATCAAAAAAAACCTCAAAAAAAAAAAAACAAAAAAAAAAAACCTCATACAACTCAAGAGCCAAAACTCCCCACAAATATCCCCAGCTGACAGCCAGCAAGGAGACTGGAACTGAATTCTGCCATAAACATGGGAGGTTAGAAGAGGACTACCTACTATAGATGAGAACATAGCATTGCAAACACCAATTTTTGCCTTGCAAGATTCTGAGCTAAGAAGTAGGACACAAAGTGTCTGTACTTCTAACTTACCCAATTAATAAATGGGTATTAATTTAAAATGCTAAAAACAAAACAACCCCCCCCACAAATAATCTGATTTAAAAATGGGCAAATCACCTGAATAGACATTTTTCCAAACATAGATGAATGGCCAACAGGTACATGAAAAGGGGCTCAACTGCACTAATCATCAGGGAAATGCAAATCAAAACCACAATGAGTAATCACCTCACACCTATTAGAATGGCTATTATCAAAGACAAAGATGACAAGTGCTGGCAAGGATGTAGAGAGGGGGAACTCCTGTGCACCATCAGTAGGAATGTAAATTGGTGCAGCTACTATGGAAAACAGTATGGAGGTTCCCCCCCAAATTAAAAATAGAACTACCATATGATTCAACAACCCTGCTTCTGGGTATTTATCCAAAGGAAATGAAATCATATCTTGAAGAGATATCTGCAACCCCATGTTCACTGCAGCAGTATTTACAATAGCGATGACATGGAAACAACCTAAGTGTCCAGTGATGGATGAATGGATAAAGAAAATGTGGTGTACACACACACACACACACACACACACACGAATATTATACACAATGAAATATTACTGAGCCACAAAAAAGGAGGAAATCCTGCTATTTACAACAACAGCTGAATCTCCAGGGCATTATGCTAAGTGAAATAAGTCAGAGAAAGACAAATATGGTCTGATTTCAATTACATGTGGAATCCAAAACAACTGAAATCAGACATAGAGAATATACTGGTGGTTGCCAGGGGTGGGGGAAGTGGGGGAAATGGATGAAGGTAGTCAAAGGATATAAACTGCAATAATAAGATGAGTAAGCTGTGGGGAGCTAACGTATAGCATGGTGACTATAGTTAATAATGCTGTACTGTATACTTGGAAGTTGCTAAGAGAGCAAATCTTAAAAGTTCTTACCACATATGTGTTGTGAGAAGCAAATTAGATAATATGTAGGAAAGTACTCTATAAAACAGTGAGATTATTATACCTTATTGAGATTATTAAAGTGTTCTGCAAAGTTAAAAAAAAAAAGTTCTTACCACATACACAAAAACCTATGTGAGACAATGGATGTGTTAATTAACTTTATTGTGACAATCATTTCACTATATATAAAAAATCATCACATTGTACACAAACTTACAAAATGTTATATATGTCAATTCTATCTCAAAAAAGCTGGAAAAAAATAAAATAGTTTCTATGGAAAAAAAAGACTTTAAGGATTACAAACATTGTTTCATTACATAACTATGAGAAAAGAAAAGGTAAAAAATTATTTAGAAACAAAGTATCAAATATTATCTAATACAAAAAGTATGGGAAGACACAGGAGAAAAGATCTCTCCCAGTTTTTGCTCTGGTAACTTCAGAATCAAAGTGTGTTAAGGACAAAGCCCTGGGAGTTTTGGGAATTCTAAAGAGTTCAGCTATTGGGTAAATACCATATAGAATAGGAATAAAGCCCAAATATGTTCCTAGCTAATAAAAGTCACTCACCAGGGCTGGCCATTGTGCAATTGAGACTCGAGTGCCCTGGACAAGGACTGGGTCCTTCCGGGGTGCCCATACTAGAGACCCTTCCAGCAAAAGTACAATAACTTCTTCAGCATGAACTTTAACCCAGGAGTGTTGCTTCCAGCTACAGCCATCAAATTCTACAAAGATCTGGAAAAAGAGATAAAAAGCCATCTTGAGGTCACATTTGGAAAAATCCCACACTATAATATAAAAACAAACACAAACCCCCTGTTTTGAAAAACTGACTAGGTAAAATTCTACTACCTTGTTTTTAAGTTCTTTTAATGGATTTCAGTAAAAACCAATCTTACTTCAGAGCCAGGAAGTTGGTCTCATCCTCACTCGGAAAAGAGCGTACAGATTTAAGGGGGCGTGAGTTATCTACAGTTAGTAATTTCTAGCTGTGATCCTACTGAGATTTACAACTCTTAGTTTCCAATTCACATCTAAGCACACTAGCTGGGGGCTTACTATGTATAAGGCACTATGCTAGGTTCAGGAATACAGAGGGGAATCTAGCACACTTCCTGGTTTCAAGGAGCTCACAGTCTAACAGGTAGGAAGAGAAATTTTTTATACTTCTACTGAAAATGACTGTGAACTTTTTTTTTTTTTTTTTTTTTGCGGTACGTGGGCCTCTCACTGTTGCGGCCTCTCCCGTTGCAGAGCACAGGCTCCTGACGCACAGGTTCAGTGGCCACAGCTCACGGGCCCAGCTGCTCCGCGGCATGTGGGATCTTCCTGGACCGGGGCATGAACTCGTGTCCCCTGCATCGGCAGGCAGACTCTCAACCACTGCGCCACCAGAGAAGCCCGACTGTGAACTTTTAAAATTAATTTTTAATAGGTTATATATACACGGTACACAATGCAAAAGGATAAACAATTAAAAAAAAAAAAAAAACTCCCAGTCCCAAGTGTGGATTTTTAAAGTACCACTGACTGCCAGGAGTGATCTCTTATCTGCTAGCAGAGGCACACCGTTGTCACAATGCTTTGCTTCCTCCCAGAAAAGATACTCCACCTTTTCAGATATACTTAAGTAGAATCTTTAAAGAGTTTTTGAAAGCAATTCATATTAAATGAAACTACATTTTTCTAATAAATAGTATACTTAGGTTTAACTTTTCCATATAAATTCTGACATTGGAGCATGTTCTACACAGCAATAAAAGCAATACATAGGCATATAGGTATCAATATTTAGAACAGATATATCTAGTGCCTAAAATATAGCTGGTTACAAAATAAAGGCTGGAGTATTTATATCCCACTTCATTTTCAAAGAATTTTAGTTGGCTTTTGGGAAACATATACAATAAGATGCTAAAATATCAATTAAAAAACCAGGGCTAAGCAAACTACAACTACAATTGTTGTAACAATTGTTAAAGTGTAAAAAGAGGGAAAACTTAAGCAGGCAATAGGGATCTATACAGCTGTATGACTGAGTGACATATGATGAATGATTGATTGATTGATTGACTGACTTGGCTCTGAGCTTCCTAAAGGCCAATCTGAAAATGGAGAGGTCAGTGGCATATTCATCACTGGCAAAAAGTAGAACACAAACCAGTTTCTCAGAGAAGCAACACTTTTCCAACTACTTGGCTCTACAAGAAATTTCTCACATGACACTCCCTAAGGCAGCAATGAGTGATGTAGGACAACATCAGAATCCCCACAGCAGTCATTCCCAACTAGGAATCACAGAGTTACCAGGAATATCTTAAGTACTAAGGGTACAAAGCATTTCCTGTAGACTAAATACTAGAGGTCTGGTACATGTGTCACCATCATTTTTCAAATATATGTAGATCATATAATGAATAAAGTTCAAATCCATTAGAATTGTTACTGAAGTCACAACAACTTTTGTCAGTATATTAGTTCCCATCCAGTCAAGCTAAAAATTAGAGTTACAACTATATGAAAATTTACGATACTTATACTTGAAAAGTGTGGAACCACTCAGTAGCCTAGCATTAGGCTTAATCTCTTCACAGGTAATAAATACTTGTGAATTGAAGTGCACTGCTGGAAAAGCTATTCCAGAAATTAAATTCATTATACAAAGCTCCAGTTTTATTATTTATATTATAACAATATTTTATTATTTATAATATACCAAGTAACCTTCATTTCTACTTAAAAAAAAAAAATGATGGGAAAATAAGGCTCAGAAAGGGGAAGCATGATTTTACTGCAATACCTTTAACATGTGAACGGGAAAGAACATTAAACTGCAATACATTTAACGTATGAATGGGCTCACTCATATATTCACATATGTTCTAGGGGAATCAAACACAACTTTAAGTAACTTACTGATAACTGGAAAAAGATGTATTCAAACTTACATTTAAGTGCAGACTCAGGCACCAGGAAAGGTAGTAATGGACAGAGCTTGGGGATTATGTTCCGGGAGGCTTGGATTTCAGTCTTAGCCCCACCCTCTACTAATCACAAAACTTGAGCAAATCACTCTCCCCTCCTCAAGTCTTGGTTTCCTCCCTTGTGATAAGACACACCTGTCTTACTTACCCTCAGAGTGGTTGTGAAGATTAAATAAAGTAATGGATTCAAAAGCACTTTGGTCAACTGCAAAGCACTACTTGGGCAATAACATGCCATAAGATAAACAGAAATAAAATAAAGTATAGGGGGTGTTCAGAGGCAGGAGAGATCACTTCAGGTGTGCAAAGGGACTGATATGGGCTGAGGTTAAGGGAAAAAAAAAGTCCCAGTCAAGTTCTAGGATGGCCAGGAGCTATAATACACTGGGGAAGGAGTGGGAAATGAGACTAAAAAGACTAAGAGTCAATGTGGAAGACCCCGAATACTGGGATAAAATTTGGGTTCATCCAGCTGCCAATGGGAGATGTGTGTATGTGTGTGTGTGGGTGTGTATATGTGCAATTGCCATTAAAAGGTTTCTGACTGAGGTCAAAATTGAACAAAACAGTTGGTTTTAGGACAACTCAGCTACTCAGTGGATGTAGATGGTTTAGAGTTGGGGGTGGGGTGGGGAACAGGGGGTGTTCTTACATGACCTAGAGTGGGAGCAGTGAGACTAGGAAGGAAGTTACTAGTGCTTGTGAGAATCGATGAGTCCTATCATCAAGCATGATGATTGGCTGGATATAAGGGTAAGGAAAAATTGAAAAATGACTTGGATTTTGAACCCGAGACTAGGAGAACAGTGGTCCCATTACTGTTCAGTGGTGCCATAACTGATGTCTGGAGGAGGCAATAGCTGAAAGACAGACAAGACCTTGCAAGCCATGAAAAGGAGCAGAGACTGTTGAAGCCCCAGGCGGAGTCTGACCCTGAGTGACACAGTACTCTACTGGGCATTACTTAGAAAACCGGAGGTTGAGGCTTCATGGTGCCTGACAGCTAGGTGCCATGCTATAGTTCTAATCTGCCAACCACTTTAAAAATCAACATACGAGGGCTTCCCTGGTGGCACAGTGGTTGGGAGTCCGCCTGCCGATGCGGGGGGCGCGGGTTCATGCCCCGATCCGGAAGGGTCCCGCATGCCGCGGAGCGGCAGTGCCCGTGAGCCACGGCCGCCGGGCCTGTGCTCCGCGGTGGGAGAGGCCACAGCGGTGAGAGGCCCGCGTAACGCAAAAAAAAAAAAAAAAAAATCAACATACGAGTCACAAAATTCTAAGTCATACCAACACACAAATATAAGAACACACTAAAAAAATCACTGTACGAAAGCTGTAACGATTTTAATTCTTTGTAGATAAGAACTTGAACATTTAAAAAGTTAATATTCAGGAATCCTATCATCACACATCTGAAAACACCATGGAAAAGCTGAAATATTTGAAAGTCATATTTCACCTAATTTAAGGGCAATTATTTCCTAACCTGCCTGGGCAAAGGAATAAAGTGTTGAACTTGACAACCACAGTGCTATATGTTCTAGGATCAAGCAACAGCTCTAGGCTAATAATACAAATATGTTTTGAGAGCAATACGGAATATGGATATATGTAAACATGTTCTACCAGCATTAAGGCTTGTTTCTGGCCCTAGCACTGTGCTTCACCTCCTAGCTAGAGATGGAGGGAGTTAGAACATATAAGGTGAAGAATCATTTCAGGTCAAAGCACACAGAACATGAACTCTTAAAATGGTAGTGGCCAGGTCACAGGACAGAAAGAAGGGATATAAACTAACAAAAATCAATGGTGGTGGTTGGACTGAGTTAGAGATGGCCAAGGCAGGTTGATAATCTGGACAGAACAGAACTAAAACTTTGAGTTGATTTTTTTTTAAGTCTTTTAAAAATTTCTACTATTAGAGTAAAAGCAGCAAATACTACTATACATTGTACAGCTAGAACCCAAGGACTAGATGTGTAAAATATTTCCTTAGTTAAGAAGAGTTAGCGGTAAAACTCCTGCTTTCATTTCAAAATCTCTTTTATGGTCTATATGTGATGTACATTCATTTGAGTGACATTAAAATGAAATAAAATTTTAAAAAAATCAAATAAGTTAACCTAAGTTTGAAAAAAATCAAATGATAGTAATCTGAGTAATATAGACCTCCATGTTTATCACATAATCATGTAATAATCAGTTTGGATTCTGGTTCTCCCTAAGGCCATTCTTACTACAATTAATAAAATTATTCATTTATTCACTCACTCAACAAAAATAGAACGCTTCAAAAATATATGTGTGTGCGCACGTGTACGGCACTTGCCAGGGCTAAGGGTATCAAGGTGAATAAGGAAGCACTCAGCAGGAGGGAATAAAACCCTAGATGAGCCAACAGAGGTATAGAAATTATTAAAGAGTTATGTAATAAGGGCAATAATAAAGACTGAACACGCTAGAGAAGGCGTCTGCCATGGTAAACTAGAAAGGTTTCACAGAAGAGGTAGTAGTATACAAGCTGCATCTCAAAGGACAAACTATATTCTTCTGGCAGAGAAGGGAGAGAAAGACTTTCCAGCAGGTGCAAAGGCAGAGAAACTAAGAGCAGACTGAGTGTTCTAGAGAAGGATTAGGATAGGAGAGGTAATAGTATTTTAGCCTTACCAGTAAATGTTCCTTCTTTTTTGTTTTTAAACATATTATTTATATAATAACTTTTTTTTTTAAAGGAAAGAATTAACTTTGGGATCAGTTGGAAGGGAACTCATAGAGGCAAGAAACTGCAGGCAGGGAGACCAATTATAAAGTGATAAAAACCCAGGTAAAAGATGTAAAAGGCCTAAACCAATAAGACTGTGTAAATGAAAAACATATTTGAGAAATTAGAGATAAAAATAACAGGATATGGTGATGATTGTGAGAGGGTAAGGAAAATGGAAGACTAACTTCCAAGGTTCCCAAATTTTCTTTTCCAGTTTTTCTAACTACATTCTAAACAAAATATGAACTCTGTTACAAATGATATTACAAAACTGGTACATCTTGACAGCCACAGTGGGGAATGATGCATGTCTAGAACACTGCTGTTTTCAAGCAAAAAATAATTTTCCCTCTATGGTTCCTTTGATCAAGAGAGAGATTTCTAACAATTAATCCCATTTTTTTCCCCTACTTTCTAACAACCTCAATAAATTAAATGTTAAGTACTTGAGTACCACAGGAATAACCTGAATAAAAACTCAAGCATATAGATATATATGCTCTTAGGGGTAGAGGTATCACAAAGATCTGGATTTGCATCCCAACATCCCTTATCTGTGTAACTGGGAGCAGGTTACTTTAGCCTCTTTGAGCCTTACTTCCTTTGCCTATTAATACGGACAGTAAGTACCTCAAAGAATTATGGCAGGATTAAACGAAATAAAGTAAAATGCCTAGCAGATCTTGGGCTCCTGATAAACATGCATTCCGTAAGCAAACTCATACTACTGGTCAAAATATAAACTGGTATGACTTAAAAGAAAAAAAAATTGTCATATATCAAGAATCTTAAATATGTGTATACTCTGTGTTTCCATAATACCACTCCTGGCAATAATCCTAGGAAATCACCCTAAAAACAGAAAAGGCTTTATTCACAAAAAACGGTCATCAATGAATTATTAATAAAGCTTAAAATCTGAAGCAATTTCAATATCCAATGAAAGAAGAACAATTAAATAAATTATCCAGGTTAAATAAATTATAAGATTTTCTTAGAGAGAATTGTTTCCCTTTCAGGTACGAAAGCACCTGAAGCACATGTTATCTGTGGAAAATACAGAAAAGCACAAAGAAAATTAAAATCACCTATAATACCAAAGTTTTTGGTAATATAGGAAAATAATTGCCACATTAAGTGAAAAGCAAAACTCAGAACTGAAAATACAGTACGAATTCAACTTTTAGCAATTCTAAAAAAAGATTAGAATATGTATCAAAACATAGCAGTTTTTAATGGGTTATGACACTATAGGGGCTATTTTTTTTACTTATATTTTTATTAAAATAATTTCTACATTTTGTATACTAGGCGTGTATTACTTGAGAATCAGAAAAACAAAACATCTAATGCTTCTAATCCAGCAACTCAGATTTAAATCACAAAAACCAATGGACAATGTACTTTGGATGGGGGTCCCAAATATAAATCCAAACATGTAAAGAAAAAAATTGGTAGTCGATATCAGTAAAAATATACAAAAGAAAAAACCTTAAAGATCAAGTATAAATACCTTATAACTGGGGGCCACAGAGTAGAAAATCCATAATAAATCAGAAGTGAAAATTAACCTAATACTGACTTCTAAATATGCTATTTCTTAAGATAAGGTGGTCAGAGAAGGATTGTAAAATAATAGTAAAAAATGCATGTGTTCCCTGTTCTTGATGAACTTAGAATCTAGTAGGGGAGATAAGCTATATACCTTGTTATGTATCTATATAAAAAAAAAACTGTGATAAATATTCCAAAAGAGGTATCCACAAAGTGATAAAGGAGCAAAGCAAAAAACACTCTGGGGATTTAGAAAGGCTTTATAAAGGTGAAAGAACCTAGAATGGACAGGCTTTCTTTTCTCTTTATAGGATTTCAATGGATGACAAAATCAAAAGCAAAGTGTAAAGGCGGAATAAAACAATGGAAGCCAGAAAGTACTAGGAAAGCAGAGGATCACCAAATCAGGACTGCTCACTGTAAATATTCTTTTGGCAACACCCTACTTTCCTTGTCTGATTCTGTGCATGACAAGGATCTGTCTTATCTGTAATTTGGTCTCTTGAGGAGACCAGGAGGGGGTTCTGTGCAGATCTCTGGATAGGTTTATCTCCTACTGTAGGTTAATAACCTTACATGTGGATTTACAAATCAGTCTCCAGTTTGGTTAGTGGGAATCAGTCCCCTAGAGCCTGATTACCCGTGAAGTCACATAAAAAACCCCCAGAACTCCTGCCTTTGTAAAACTGAGAGAGTTAGCAGTATGAGTCACTACTAAACAATCAGGCAGGTTTTACCCAACTACAGAACAAGGGTAAAAGATACTTTGGCAGTAGGGATAGTGGGGTGGGGAGGGCTTAAAAACCACCAACCTGTCAAAGGCAGCGGAAAACTGAGAAGCAGCAACAGGTGTTGTGTCCCCCAGGCCTTGTGGAAGCAAAGCCTACAGGAACCCATTCCAGCTGTTGCTGAGAAAATCACTAACAGAAAACACCATGTTACTTACAGGAGCAACTAAGCCCGTGGGCCACAACTACTGAGCCTGCGCTCTAGAGCCCACGAGCCACAACTACTGAGCCCTTGTGCTGCAACTACTGAAGCCCTCGCGCCTAGAGCCTGTGCTCCCCAACAAGAGATGCCACCGCAACGAGAAGCCCATGCACCACAAGGAAGAGTAGCCCCCACTCGCTGCAGCTAGAGAAAGCCCGCGCGCAGCAACGAAGACCCAACACAGCCATAAATGAATGAATGAATGAATGAATGAGTGAATAAATGAACTAGGCAAGTGATTACTAAAGGAGGGAATGAGCCCTTGGCAGGTGGGGAGTTAGTGAAACAACTCTAAGAAACAAATGCATAAATTAACAAGAAAAATCTGATTGTGTAGTAAAGGGAGAGGCTGCTGGACAAAATGACCAGTGTACAGTGTGATCACTGGTGGACATATGGTATAGTCTTGAAACAAAGAGAATGTAAAGACAATAAGATAGAGGTATTAAAAATTACATGCACATATAAAATAAGACAAACTTTAGAAAACAACTATATGAAGCACTTGAGTGCCTAAAAACCTCAACAGTGGCTCAATGTTTCAAAAATAGACCTCCTGCTGTAAGAGGAGAGTGCAGGTGAAAAGCGTGAGTAGAGGACCTCACACTTAAACGTTATATATTCTTTTGTACAATCTCATTTTTATTTAAAGTTCTCTAAACCACACACTGATCCACAAAACATATTCTATTGACTTTAATAAACAGTATATGATACTATAATATTATTCAGATTTTTATTTAATTTTGGAATTATATGCAAGAAAAGGACACTTAAGGATAATCATTAAAAGCCATAATCTCCTATTTCAATTAGGGCTTAAATTCTGTGTTTGAACACAGGTTGAGAATAAATTATATTGGATTGTACACTGGAAACCTGACTATAATTATTACATTATATAGAAACAAAGTAGAGAGGTATTTTAAAGTCCACCTAATCTGAAACAAAGAAGAAACATTGGAGGAGGAGGTTAAAAAAAAAAAGGCGGGTAGGCTTCCACTCCTCTTAGAAGACTCCCAGATGGAAGAAACATGGTACTAGCCTGGATACTGCCACAATTATTACATTATCTCAAATCAAAGAAAAGGAGTATTTTAGAGACCACCTTTCCCCCAGATAAAGATAAAAGATTAAGGGATTAAAAAAATTACGGCAGATATGCTTTTACTCCTGTTGCAAGTTCTGGACAGCTGAGATAGGTAAGATACACATTCAAAACAAATCAGTGCTACTAAAAGCATCATTTAATTCTATCATACAGAAAGAAAAGGATGGTTTATTTAATAAAGTTGGTGCTGCCCCAATTGGTTACTACTCAGTAGGAAAAGTTAGATTGTCCATCACACATGCCACTTACAAAAATATTCCAGATGGACCAGAGATCTAAAGGTAAAAATAAATGAAACACTAGAAAGAAAAGCTGAAAAATATTTATATAGGCTCAAGGTGGCAGGGGGAGGTCCTCTTCCCAAGCAATTAAATCCTTCTTAGAAGCCATTAAGAAAGGTCTAAGAGATCTGATGATACAAACATTTTATTTTTCTGTGCAGCAAAGCAACCCATAAACAGTTAAAAGACAAATGAGAGAAAATACACACTTGACAGGTAAAGGGGTTAATGTGCTAAATATGCACAGAACTTGTACAGAATAAGAAAACTTCCATTTTTTCAAATACGCAAAAGATTGGCATAAATGACTCATAAAAAATGTAAGAGGCCAATAAACATAGAAAAAGATCAGTAGTCATGAAATGCTAGATACTATTTTTCGCCCATCAGATTGCCAAAAACAACAAAGGCCAATGACACCAGTGATGGCAAGGATGAAGGGAAACAAGCATTGCCTGAATGCTGGTGGGAGTATGAAAAGCTAAAATCTCATAGGAAAATAACCTGGCATTACCTAACAAAATAAAAATATATACATGTACTCCTTAACCCAACAATCCTGGATAGCTAAACTACAGAAATAAAACCATGATTACACAAAGATATATGTACAAGTATATTAACTGCAGCATTGTTTGTTAAGTGCCCCAAATTTTAAAATACCTTGAATGCCCATCATAAAGGATACATCCATTCTATGGAATATAATGTAGTTATCTAAAAGGATGAGTAAGAGCTACAGGTACTGATGCCCATGGTCTAATGTTAAATGGAAAAAAGAAAAAAAGCAGGCTACAGATATTGTGCAGTATGATACCATTTGCTAAAAAAAAAAAAAAAAGCAACCTTTTGTAGAGATATAAATGTTTTCATACTTTTTTGTACCAGTATTGAGAAAGGCGCACAAAGCTTCTTTGATAAGTGGAAGCTGGTAAAGGATGGAGACTGTTGGCTTTCCCGTGTTTATGCTTGGCTGTTTGACATTCTGCAAAACGCAAGTTTTGCTTTTATAACAAAAAAAGAAAAATCCACTATTTTTGGTTTGTGTGTTTATTTACCATACGTATATATGTGACGGTCCCAAGGTCTCTGCCACTTACATAGACCAATAATGAACCAGAAACACAAGGAGGACACAGAGTTAGAAAAGAAGTTAGAGGTAAAGGCACAAAAATCCATTAAACTAATTTTGAAACTAGACTTTTTTTTTTTTTTTTATCGCATAACAGGCCTATTTTGAAATACAAATAAAGCTACTATTCCATGAGGGGGAAAAAAAGCTGTTTATCCACTTAATCTAAAAATCTCAGTTATTTGTCAGCATAGCTTTGGTGAGGAAGATGCCCACCTAACAAACCGTTTTCAACAAAACTCTTGATCAACAAGATCCTGACTTATGGCTTTGGAACTGTTTTCCAAAAAAAAGCGTTCATTAATGGATCAGGACTACATTTTGGAAGATTTCTGGATCTAAAAGTATCTAGAAAGAGGATATCAATGGAGCCTAAAATTGCAAAGTGTTTTCAATCACTTCAAAAACTCATTCATTCAACCCTCAATTACTCATCCTTAACAGGGGGCGCCCTGCCATGCATTACTCAAAACTAAGCATGCCTGAAAACATCTTAAACATAACTGAATGAAAATCTGCCCAATCACAGGCCAGCTGCTTGCAAACTCCACCCTTGAGTACAGGAAGAACACTTTTGATTGGAAGACAGTTGTGTTTACTACGGGTGTGTGGTGCAAATTGGAAAGGCCCACATGCCTAGGGTCCAAAGGAAATCTCTTTAATGAAAAAGGAAAACAAACGGCCAGTTTTGATCCTATGTTAATTATTGTCATTAACAGAACCTCATCATCACAACAGCAATTCTTGAGCAATTTTGCAAGATGGTAAAAAATTTTAAAGGCTCTGAGTTTTGTTGTGGCTGTTTTCTCACCTATGTCCCTTGATTATACACACAAGACAAGCGTAAGAGTATTCTTAAAACCAAAACTGCCTTTGTTTTTATATGCATAAAGCTCTATGCAAGACCTCAACACAGTTGTAATATACACTTTGCTTTAATTTCCAAGAATCACTGCAACTTTTTACTTGGTTTGAGAAACCAATTCCAAGGGCAGTGGTAGAACTACTCAGTATTTAGCTTACTAGGTGTCCAGCATCTCAGTGAGCTTCAAAAACCTCTGCCCTTAGGGAGCCCAGCAAACAACAAAGTGAATGGGTAGCCATTTCAGGTGCAGAGCTCATTAGCAATTCATCTGATGGAGGAAACAACTAGAACATAAAACTTTGACTGAAACTCTAGGACAGACTAAGCCTTTGGTCAAAATATGCATATAATGGTGGATCTTACTTAAGTTTTGCATTTAAGGGGGTAGAGTAAATTACTGGATCTGAGAGGGACACCTCTCTCCCGTCCAAGCCTATAAAAAGCAATCTTCTAAAGAAAGCGCAAAGGAATTTAAATCCAAATCCCCTTTCTTAATAATCATCCTCACCCCACTATGTTCCTGTTATCTCTACAAATTCGCCCCACTGAAGCCTCATAAATGTCCAAGCAGCCTTTTTCTCATAGAGCATGGAGAAAGATCAAAGTGAACGAACTCAAGTAGCAGAAGCCTAAGCCAGCCACAAGCAAAACAACCCATAAAAGCTTGCGTATCAGGAAGAAAATTTAAAAAGCCTAACACCACTGATCAATAGGTAGAAAAACGAGCATCAGAAACCTGCAATATTAATATCAAATCTTATGAGTTCCTGTTTACAGCGAATAAAATATCTGCAGAAACAAGTTCATCAAGAAAATTTTCCTTCTGCCTGAACATCTATCACAATCCAAAAGAATCCCCCTATTTTTCACAGCCTTATCTCAACAGAGAAGCTAGGGCCGTTATCAGAATGAGGAACTAAAGAGGTTTGCCAAAGCTCAAAGGCAGTATTTTGCCGCCACATTAACAAAAATAACACAACATGATCCCAAATGCTAGTTAAGTTCTATTACTGAACAACTTTAATCACAACATACCCCAAGACAAGTATTCAAAATCGGCCGAGCCCCAACACAAAGTTTCAAAACAAAACCTCTCCCAAGGTTTGGGGGAGTAGCCCAGCTACGAGCAAAAAAGTACCACCCAACAGCCCCATTCGGCTGCCAAGACAGATCTCAAACTTATCAAAAACAGCTACAACAGCAGCTCCTGTCACCCAGAAGCGCAGAGAGAGGAGCCTGAAGAGAATCCTGAGAGCTGGCCTTTCTGGAGACCGCCAGGCCGAGCCCGGCTCAGACAAGGAGGAAGTAACTGCCAGCTAAAACAGCCCCGAGCAGCTCCAACTGCAGCCTCTCCGTCTCCTACAAGTGCCCACATTCCCGCCCCACTCGGGGCTCCGGGAAGAAGGGAACAGGGCGCAGGTCTCCCGGGAGAGGCTGGGGACTACAGGTCCGCGTCTTCAAGGAGGCAACGGCAGCACCGGCCGAACTCTGAGGGGGCCCGGGAGCCCAGGGTGTGAGAGCCTGCTCCGAAGGCGTGTTTGGCGGGTGGGGGGGAAACGCTGAGAAAGGGGTCGCTCAGGAGGCGGGGCCTGCCGGGCGGAGGCAGTAGCTCCTAGTGCCCCGGCCGCCCCCCGGGGTAAACCGGGGCGCGAACCCCGACGCGGAAGCCATGCTGGCCAGAGCTCGGGGTGCTGAGATGCCGGCGGGGGGCGCTGAGGAGATCTGGGGGCGCGGAACTGGGTCACCCCCACCCCACCGCCCCCTCACAAAGGCCCCCGGGGAGGCCGCCCGCAGGCCGTGCAACCCCGGCCTCGAGTGCCCGCCTCGGCCGCCACTCACCGCTAAGTCCTGGGGCACCGCCCCGCTCATGGCCCGCACCGTGCCGGCCCGCCAGGCCCGAGTGCGCAGCGCAGGCCCCGGATCTCCACCCGCCGCCGCCGCCGCCGCGGGGACCGAGGCCGAGGACGAGGCCGCGGTGTCCGCGAACAGAAGCAGCAGCCGCTTGCCCACCGGGGAGGCCGCCGCGTCCGCCATCGCCAGGGCCGGCCAGACCCGCGCTCCCGCCCGCCGCCTCCCACCACCTCCGCCGCCGAGCTCCCGATCCGCCCGCAAGGCCTCCCTCCGCACCACCCGCGGCCGCGGCTCCCCCCCCCCAAACAGCCACCACCAACCACCGGCGCCGCGCAGCGCCCCCCGTGGCCGGGAGCGGAGCTGCAACCCGGGCCCCGCACAGCGCCCCCCGCGCTCCGGAGCGGGACGGCAGCTCCGGGCCCCTCGCAGCGCTCCTCCCCAACCTCCCCGGGGCCTGCAGTGCCGCCTGCGGCAGGGAGGGGAATTGCAGTTTCGGCCGGGGTGGGGAAGTGGGCGGGTCCTTCAGTCCCCCGTGGCACCATCCTGGTGCCATATTTCCTTCACGGGGCCCCTTTATCTGAGAAGGCTTTGGCTTACCCTCCTCGGACACCAAAGACTTTTACTGGACTGGGGGCCTGAGGGGCAAATTACCTAGAGAGTTGATATTTTGAGCTAAAAAGTTAGTGCCCCAATACCCCATTGATTTCCGAACTTGAAAATAGGCACTACCCCTCCTGTCATTATCTTTTAGGAAACTTTCTTCCCATTGGTCCATGGGACACAATTATCTTTCTTCTCACTGGTCCATAACATGGTACCATCCCATTCTATATTACCAATACTTCATAGGTTCCTTTCCAATTGACCAATGTGTCACACACCCATTGTATGTAATAATGCCACCCTTTACATTGGCTGAAGGCCAGCATGCTTCCAACATCTCAGTATTTTGACATAACCCCATGGAGCTTCTTCCCCTTCCAAATCAGCCAACGTTATGAAGTCCAGGTGTTTCTCAATTCAACTTTCAGGGGAATTGGAAAGAGACCAGAAGTATATACATCTTACCATGGAAGTAGTGGGGCTGGGGACAAAGAAAACCTCACCACTCCTATCTGAATTCACAGGCGTGGAAGATTGATACTCCTGTTAGAAAAGGGTCTGTAGAGAAGGGGAGATACAGAGATTTTTTTGCCTAGATTTTTATTCACACTGGGCAATGAGAAACCTAAGTCATTAACGTTGGTCATGTTAGAGACTAGCACAAGTTCCATGGCCTTATGGATGCAGAGTATATGTGGAAACAGATATAAACCAGAAAAAGGTCCAGTATTAATGCATGATTACTACCGTAAAAGTGCCCATTTTTTTTCACTGCTCTGACCTACAGACAGTTAAGAGCAGTAGAGTTTTTTCAAGACTTATGTGCCTACCCAGAAATCTGTCCATAGCCTTCTTTACCCTTGACCTACTTGTCTTCTAGCAAAAGTTGGGGGCAATAGGGAGGTACCAATTATTGACTTCAGTCAAAGTACAACATCCAGGGAATTCACTCTAGAACTAACCCTGTGGAGCACCAAGGAAACTTTTCGTTGGATTTTTTTCTCTCTATTCATTATAACTTCCATTTCCCATAGCTAACCTGAGGCCTGACTCAATGTTCTTCTGCACCAAGAGACACCTCTTAAAGCACACAGCCCAAAAATTGTAGTTGGTAGGAGAGAAACAGGGGTGAATCCATACATGACCTAGCTGCCTTGCAGCTTTTCCATTAAAATTCACTGCTGGGATTTTCTCCCACATGGAGCTCTAATTACTGTCCCACTGTCCAAAGCTGGCTTCTCACAGCACTGACACAGAAATGTGCCTAAGCCCAGGGATGGGAAGGCAAAGGTAAAAAAATTAATTCAACAAATATGGCAGATAGTTTTCATATGCCAGTAACTTCAAAGTGTTGGGACACAACACTGAATAAAAACAAAACCTTTGCCCTCATGAAGTTTATATTCTTTCCTATACTTCAGGAATGGAAAATAAAATCACATTTGCCTTCACAGAAAATAAACAGTAGAAAAACCCAACAAAAAAACTGAACAGAAAGGAAAAAAAGCAGAGGGAAGTAATTTTAGATGTTCAGGCTTTACCCCTGCTCAAACAGTAGGTGAAACAAAACAGCAGTTCTGAAGAAAGAACGAATCTATAATTCTGAGATTCTTTAACCACATGCTATTGTCCTAACCCCTCAAAGCCCTTCTTCCTTTGTTTCCAGGGCAGGTGACAACTCCCACTCTTTTTAGAGTGTTTTTTTCATCCCCTCAAAGTTCCTGCTCCAGGTAATCAAGCCAATCCTGTCCTCTTGCACACTTCATTGGTATTCATTGATGAGTGCCACCAATTTGAAGCAGGAAACTGGGTTGGAGGCTAAGCAACTTGACTCTTCTTGCTGCCTGGCAAGTCAGCACCACAACTGGTAAAAGAAAGGCTATGCCTTAGGGACAAGAGGCTCCTGGCTCTCTAAGCAACTATATTTCACCCACACACATTGGAAGAATGCTAACGTAGGGAGAAGAAAGGATGGAATAGAAATGCCTAAAGAGAGAGAGAGAGCGAGCCATACAGCTTCTTTCAGCAAATGAACATTCCACATTGAAGCATTAGGGAAAATACCACCTTCTAGAGCAAAAGAGAAGCTCTGCTGCTAGGATAATTTTCCAAAATCAGTATTTTCAGGATGGAGAAATTGCCTAGGTCTTTGGAATCTGAATTCTGATGACTTTATCTCCATCTCTCCAGGACAGAACATGTGAAAACTCTGAAAAGACATTCCTGGTCAAGGCTCCTATCATGCCTTCTCCCCACTTCCCAAAGCCTACAAACCAATCTAGACAAGTTTCTAACTGTACCATCAAGCATTTCTCAGGGAGCAAGAATGTATTAATACTTGACTTCACCCTGCTGGAAGTGAGTGGCAGGAGGGAAGAGGAGATGGGTATAAGTACCAGGGAAACAAGAGATCAAATCAGACTGCCAGAAATAACCAAGGCCTTAACAGAAGCTGGGCATAGGATATAACTACTGTGGCGCAAAGGGCCCAGCGACCAAATACTGCCCTCAAGGGGCAAAGGCCCAGCCATGTCATAGAAGAAGGGGCTGGAACAGTTAGGCGGCCTTCTCCCCGCTTCCTCCTTGCCTTTCTTTGTGAAGAGAGGAAGAAGACACTGTAGTACACAAGGTTGCTTGGGAAAATGGATTATTCTAATAAAACTTTATTTTTTCAAACACAGCCACAGAGGCAGGACCTCATGTTTAACATACACAGACTTATGGATTTTTTTAAAATATAAAACAAAGTTTACGAAAAAATTTTTTTCCACTTTTTGTATTTGTAATCCCATTAGCACAGGGACTTTGGCAGCAGGTGGGAGTGAAGGGCAGCTGGAGCTGCCACTGGGCAGTCACCGGGCACAGGAGGAGAGCACCAGCCTGGGAGTGGCTTCACTCACACACGCAGGAATACTCACCTACTGGTCAGCCACACCACACACACAACACAGATGCAGATGTCTACCCAGGGTCAACCACAGCCCGGCAGAGGTGTGCTCCACTCTGGGTAAGCCCAATATGTGAAAATCCAAAGAGTCAAAACAGCTAAAGTAGAGGGAGGTTGCTTGCTTTACAAAAGAAGCAATCACAGGCTGCTTTTAAATGGTCAGCAGTCCAAATGCATTGGAAAACAGCATTTGGTTTACACAGAACTGTTGGAACAGATCTACTGTGTAAAGCAAAATAAACCACTTCTCGAAAAGGCTTGTCCCAGGGCCACAGGTACTTAGATTGGGAAGCAAGATGATAGCTCCAGCTAGTTTAACTTTCCAGATCTTAAAGTAATGGAATTCATATATGGCATCTACAGATCTTCTCCCCTAAGGATGGTGCCCTAGAGCTTTGGGGAACTCAGGGTGGAGGCAGAATTATTGCCCTCACTTCTTAAGCTTTGGGTCTGCAGAGACCCCACTGGCATTACCAGTGGCCTATTGTAAGCTGGCACAGCCCCTGTGTAGCAGAGAGCCCAGGGATGAGGATGCCCCAGGAGGAAAAGAAGCTGGCACCAGGGAAATTATGGCCTAAAGAGGGAAAAGAGCCAGGGGAGGGATGAAACCAAGGATGGGCAACTCCTGGGCTCATGGTTTCCTTAGATTCTCCAGAAAGCCTCTCTCTCAAGCCCCTACAGACCTAGTAGCTCACTGGTAACATTTGGTAACTAGCAGGAGAAGTGAAGGAGCCCTGGAAGGGTAGAACCTCTGAGGGCTGGAGGCTGAAAAAGAAACAGCCACCTCCTCTGGAGTGGAGGCGAGGAGGCTAGGGCCTCACTGATGCTCCTATCCAACATGTGGCAGACCCAGAAAATGACAGGTTCAATTCCACGAGGAAGAAAACACACAGACTTTGGTCTTCTTCCCTAACATGAGCAACTGGTTCCTTCAAAACCCTGGAAAAATGCCCTTCTCCCAATAAACAGGAAGGGCAGGTCCAATTTGGTACCGCAGGGTCTAAGCAAAGCTGGACAAAGCCTCACAAGCTATTGTGGCAGCAGCTTCAGTAGGCATCTCCACTGGAGCCAGCCTTACAGGGCTTCTGCAGTCCTTAAACCCACCACCATGGCCACTGAGACCCATTGCCCAGGCTCAAGTTGTGGCTGTGAAACAAAAAAAGAAATTCAATCCAACAACAAACTCCCAGCTGCTTCTCAAAGTCTTTGCTTTACACATCCTCAGCCAGTCCTTCGGTGAGCCTCAACCTCCCTGAGGTCTCTAAGGACCAATTAGAGACAAACATTTCCTAGCAGGAGTGGAAGACAAGCAAACTAGTATATGCTGACATCCCCTTCCTCTTTCTCAAGCAGGTCAGAAAAGAGGCTGGGCCTGGATCTTTTAACAATAGGTTTCTCTAAAGTTAGTGCTGGGGTGCCTGCTGGGGACTGAACACTACTTGCTGCAGGTCAGCCTCAATATAGGGCCTTCCTTCCTTGTTCTTGACCCTCGAAGGGCAGAGGGTAAGGGGGAAAAGGTCCCATCAGTAGGGAGGGAAAAAAAGAGATGGAGCCCTTCAGCCCTGCCTCAGTTGCCCACATATGCCTGCATCTACTTAGAGAGTGAGACAGGCAGGTTGTACACAGCCTAGGCAATCTGGCGAGAAAAAAGGCCAGCTCAGAATCAGTGTGGAGAGCCCTCTCCAGCCAATACTAGATCTATCTACGGGAGGTGTGGGCCTGAGGGAAAGACCATTAGCTGAGGTCATAGCACTTAAAAGACCCTGCTGTACCCCAAAACAGAATCCTCTGCAGAGCCATTGGTGCTAATGGATTACAAGCCTGGTTCCAGAGCTCCTTAGAACCTTGACTCCTTGAACAAGCCTGCTATCCCGTAAAAACCCAAGATCCATGGTGCTCTGCCGTTACGGAGCAACTGCCTTCCTTCCCTAAGGCTACCCAAACACACCTTTCCTCGAGCACTCTCATGCACGCACACACTCTCACACAATTTCTCAGAGGAGGCTGAATGAACCCCCCACCCTGGCCAAATTCTAAGACACAAGTGCCCTTTGAAGCAAAGGGGCTAGTGAAATTCCCCGAGCTGGGGTCAGGAGACCCCTTCCTTCCCTGCCCATTGCTTTCTCGGTGGCAGGGATACTCACACTCAGGGCCGCCATGGTAAGGGCCTGCTCTGGGGCTGTCCCTCCCGCCACCAACTCCGTTTATCTTGTCCCAGCCAGTCTCTCGGCATGGTCGAGCTTCCTGGAGTGAGAAGATTTCCGGCTGCCCTGAGTCGGAGCCCTCCACTCACCCCCATTCCCAGGCTGGGCCCCCGGCCTTGGGACCTCGACACTTGTTAGTAGCCATAAGAGAGTCAGTCTGTGTGGCCCCAGGAAGTAGCCTCTCAGTTTTAGTTCTCCTCAATGAGATTCAAGTCCAGGTCCCCAAAGTCCTGCTGGCACAATGTCCGCTTGCTCAGTGCCTGCCGGCCCCACCGCACGGACCCCTCCTCCTCCTCTTCGCTTTCACTCAGCACCTGGGAGGAATCCCCAATGGGGCTGCAGGAAGCAGAGAGGTGTGAGGGGCTACAGGCCATGAACCACGGTGGAGAGATACTGCTGCCTTCCCGGGCTGTTTCTTGGAGACAGAGACCTCCTGAGTATGGTTTCTGTCAAACAAACAAACAAAATTAAGGCAAAGAAAGATGCTAATTTCCCAGAGAACCCTGGCCCAAGTTGGATTTCAAAGTACCCCTCTCTTAGTTATCCTTGAAAGCAGGAGTCCTTTCTGTTAGGGTGAGGTCGTGAACTCCCTGATAAAATTTTGAAAATTCAGTGTATGTGCACATTTCTTTGAGGAAAGTGCCCATAGTTTCGATCAGATTCAAGATTAGAAGCATGTTTATAAACTTCATATGGACAGGAATACTGTCTGCTTGTCTCACTCCTGTATTGCCAGTGCCTAGTCAGAGCCTGGTACATAGTAGGCATCCAACACTGCTTGCTGACTGGTTGAATGAATGACTCTATGAATAAGTCCTCAGAAAGTTTTATGACCCAGTGGTCTGGAAGGAAGAATATGAAAAAAGTGGGCAACTGCCTACAACAACTGCACTCACACTGGGAAGTCAAAAAACCATTTGTTGAGCAGATGAATGATGCAGAGCCTGTTTTGCTTAAGCCCTTACAGACCCACATGAAGCAGTAAAGGGCAAGTGACAAAACCAGCCTTGCATGAGGAGGGGTGGGGCACTGATGATGGGGCTTTTGTGGCTCATGCATTCTCAGAGAGGACGGAAAGTGTCTCTAGCAGGACAATCTGGGATCTCTGTTGGAAGGTTTAACATGGGTCTCACCCCAAGTTTCTCTGGAACCCTCAGGACTGAGAAATTTCACAGGACATGGGACTTTCAATGATAAAACCAGAATAATCCTGGGCAAATCGGGATGGTAGATCACTCTCAGCAAAAGCTCAGACAGAAAGGAGCTCCAAGGGAGGCCCTGCCAGGAGGGCCTGGAGCTAGAGGACAACTCACAGGTGCAAATGGAACAGTCCCCCTACTCCCATCCAAGCTTCCCTAGTCCTACTGGTCCCACCTGATTCATCTTGTCAAAGTCCAAGGAAGGCCGCAGCCGCCGAGGGTCCTCCTCGTGGCGCCGCTTGACTCCAGCTTTGCGGGCATCAAGATCACAAGGCTGTGAGCGGCTTCGGGGAAGACTGCGCAGGCCTCGAGGTCTCCAGGGCAGCTCTGGGGAGGATGCGGGGGAGCTCCGGGCAGAGGGCAAGAAGCGGCTTGCCTGTGGGCCCAGGCTGGGTGACAGGGAGAAGCGACGCTGGGGTGGGCAAGGTGACAGGGACTCAGCATCACTCTCCCAGGAGCCACTTTGGGGGGAGGTGGCAGAGGGACGAGAAGAATCTTGGGCCAGGGCCAGGCTGAAGAAAGGGGGGCTGTAGGGTCTGTGGGGTGGGGCACATTGAGAAGAGGCACTGGGAGCTTGGAGGAACCTGAGGCTGGAGACCCGCTTTGGGGGGCTCTGGTGAGGCACCTGCGGCCCACCCCCTCCACCACTGCCCCGGTGCTTGATGGGAGTCCACAGCTTGGAGGGGGCGGGCCGCCACACCGGCTGCCAGCGAGACAGGTCCACGGGCACTGAGAGTGAGCGGCAGTGCCTCTTAGATGGAGGGGCAGGGGGCACAGGAAGCTTTTCTGGGTCTGGAGGCTCAGGGCTTAGGACTTGGGAGAGGGGCTGCTCCTGTGGGGAATTTCCTGGGCTAGGTGGTCTGAGGTGCAGGCTCAAGCCTGAGGGGTGGTAGCTGAGATTGAGGCTGTCCTGGAACTCAGCACAGGAACAGTGGGGCAGGCCCCTCCAGGAAGCACCTTCTGGAAGGCATTCATAATAAAAATAATATTAATGATAGCTAATATATTTTTAAGAGCTTACTATGTGCCATACAATGTGATGAGCACTTTATGTGAGGTTTCCCCAAAACTTCATGAGTTAGGTACTATTATTACTACCCCCATTTCACAGATGAGAGAAGTCCAGTAACTTGCCAAAAGTCATGCAGGAATCAAATGACCAAAAGCAGGGTTCAAAACCAGATTTGTCTGATGCTAAAGCTGCCTTTTAACCAGCATACTATATTGCCTCCAGTATGAGGAACCACCTGAAACTTAAAATATAGTCTCATATACTGCCTGCTGCTCCCCGTCAAAGGTGGAATGAGTCAAGAGAAGCGAACGTGTGAGAGCCATGCTCATCCCTCACTCTACTCCACCGAGCTCTACTTTGCTCCCGCATCCCCCAGCCCGGAGTTGTGAAAAGCAGGCCTATGCTCTCCGTCCTTAGCCTTTCCCTTTCCTATGTGTCAAAGCACCAAGACAGGAGGTAGGTGATCAAGCAGGTAAGAGATCATTTGTATTTCTAGGGAGGGCAAGTAGGGTGGGGAAGGCCTTTGCCAATGGAACCCATGCTTCGGAAAAACCCTAAGACTGCTCGTGTTCCTTTGTGTCTCGCCACCCACAAGGAACATACTTATAGGGAAAGATCTTCTAGCCATATTATGATTAGTTTAAAAAAAAAAAAAGTGCCAAATATACAGAATGCAACCTTTTGTGTTAAAAGCATGGGAATAAAAACATTTACATTTATATTTGCTTCTATCTGTATAAAGAAACTCTGGTTGGATAGACAAGAAACTAATAACAGTAGTTACTTTTACGGAGGTGATGGGAGCTGGGTGCAGAGGAGAGAGGAGAGGAAGGGGGACTTTTTTCAGTATAATGTTTTTGCTGTTTAAAAATTTTGGAAATGGGAATGTACTGCCTACACAAAAAATTAGATTATAAAAGTTCCTACAGGGGCTACCCTGGTGGTGCAGTGGTTGAGAGTCTGCCTGCTGACGCAGGGGACACGGGTTCGTGCCCCGGTCCGGGAGGATCCCACATGCCGTGGAGTGGCTAGGCCCGTGAGCCATGGCCGCTGAGCCTGCGCGTCCGGAGCCTGTGCTCCGCAACGGGAGAGGCCACAACAGTAAGAGGCCCGCGTACCGCAAAAAAAAAAAAAAAAAAGTTCCTACAAGACTAGAATAAGACCAAACTAAACAAGTAACTTCCATGCTGGTGCAGTAAAATGGAGACAAGCGCCAATCTCAGAAGGTGACCCTGGCAAGAAAATTGTGGATGCAGGCTAGCTAGTCCTGGTTACTGAAAACCAATGAAAGAAATGCGTGGATAGAGGCATGGGCATACACACAAATATACACATCATGTCTTACCAGACACAAGCTGGAAAGGATTCCCACAGTTGGAGATGTCTACATGATCAGGCAAAGGCTAAGAGACAGAAAATATCCATCATGATTCAGGATCAGAACAGAGTTCCAGGAAGCCCTCTTCAGCTCACCCCTGCAATTCATGGGCTACAGGGATGTTAGGAACTCCTAAGTGTTCTCTTCTTCTTGTCCTCCCAAAGTTAGTGAGTAAAATAATCCACGTCTTCCAGTATCTCAAACCCTTTTCCACCCAAATTTTGGTGTCCCTTTTATAACAGTGAAGAAAATCCCTGCCCCTTCCTTTTGGGCTGGGTTTTGAGCCTTTAGTGGGCTCTTGCAATACAAGTACCATGATTCACACAGCACAGGACAAGGGTGAAGTAGTAACAACAAACAGCCTCCGAAAAAAGGGGGAGGGGGTCGTAGAGAAGCAGGAAGACTGGTCTTTTACCAGACTGATGCTGAAGCGTGTGCATTTCAGCTCATCCAGAGTCTGCTTCTGTAGCTGCTCAGTGATCAGGGTTATCATGATTCTCCCCGGAATCTGACTTGCACACTTTGGAGCAAATGATGGATGTCTTCCCTGTTGTTCTTCCAGACCTCACTCGTGAGCCGTCTTCTGCCACTGCAGCACCATTCTAGCACCATTGGGACTTCCCTCTCCAGTCATGCCTGCTGAGTCTGCCAATTACAGAGGGACCAGCCCCAAGTGATATTAGAGATGTATCTAGTCCAGAGATGGAAAATGTATGGCACACATACCACAGCATCCCTATGTCAGGCCTCTGGCAGACATCATTAATTGATCACAGCTTTTTCCTGCTAAGCCTAAACATAGCCTCAGAAACATTCTCAACCTGACACTCCGGATAACCAGTAAAATGAAATGGAGTTGGCAAGCAAGTTGAAACCTATTTGCCACTCCTAACCTGGTTCATGCTCTGCTCTGCCTACCCAGAATACTAGCACCACTTAGAAAATAGCTCAAATGAGAGAGATGCCCAAATTGTTATTTCCATCCTGATTAGTCCAATATTTTCTTTATCTTCCAGTCATAAGCAAAGAGAGGTAACCTTTTCCTAAACTACAGAAAGAGTAATAGGGAACAGAACGGTACAGTGGTTGTAGGAATGACTTTCTGCTTCAAACCAATCAGAATAAACAAGGTATTATGTTCTCCTTTAGCCTGAACAGCTGATATTATATTATTGTTCTCCAACAGATACTGTACATATTCTCTTATAAGAGGATAAGGAAATGCTACCGAGGTAATTCCATTTACATTTCAACTCTGTAGAGTTTAAAAACAACAACTCTGACTTCATTTGACTAAGTTTTTAGCCTGATTTGACTCAAAGACCATGAATACAATTAATCAAGACTCCTTCTCATGGTCAATTATAGTAGAAGCAAACTATTTCTATCAGAGGACAGGCTTCAAGCCCACAAAATTGCCTGAGGGGCCTCGCTCAAGGGAGGAGGGGAAGTTAACCTAACATTTCCATACTGTTCTGCCTATTCCCAGAATGACCAGCAGGCAAACAGCACACCAGACAGTGGAAGTAGCATTTGCTAGCAGAGAGAACTATCAAGAAATCAAATCTAGATCCGATTTGGTGTGATGCTCTTGGCAAATCATCAAACTTTTCTTTGCCTCAGTTTACCCATACGAAAAATGGGCAGAATAATCTTAATATGTCACTGGGGGCTTCCCTGGTGGCGCAGTGGTTAAGAATCTACCTGCAGGGGACACGGGTTCGAGCCCTGTTCCGGGAAGATCCCACATGCCGCGGAGCAACTAAGCCCGTGCACCACAACTACTGAGCCTGCGCTCTAGAGCCTGCGAGCCACAACTACTGAAGCCCGCGCACCTAGAGCCAGAGATCCGCAACAAGAGAAGCCACCGCAATGAGAAGCCTGCGCACGGCAACGAAGAGTAGCCCCCACTCGCTGCAACTAGAGAAAAGCCCGCGCGCAGCAACAAAGACCCAACGCAGCCAAAAATAAATAATAATTTATTAAAAAATATATGTCACTGGGACAATATAACACAAATATCAAAATGTAAAAAGTATACCACCTGCCCTGTACAAATCAGGAGTTCACAAAGACTGCCATTTCTCACCCCTCCTATTTGTTGCTCTACAAAGCCTCAGAATGCCACAAGTGATAATATTAGGATGAAGAAGGCAATTGCGTTCATCTATTTGGCTGGATGTCAACCTCCCTCACCTGCATACCAAGAGAAGCCCAAAAGGCTTGACCTTGAGGGCAGATAACTTTCTACCTTGGCAAAAAAAAAAAAGAGGGAATCCTCTCTACCCAATTCCCACCTCAGAGGGAGGCAGACCACAAGGAAAAGCAAAGAAATACACCTCGGCGTACTTGGAGTTCAGGGAAAAACGTTGTGGAAGTCAATCATCGCTATAGTTAAATAACATTTTCATGCATAATCATCATTACCACCTTGAACAAAGTTCCAGCTTCCTGAGTGCTCCCTTCAGCTGCTTCCCCTGTTCTTGTAGAAGCTAAAGCTTATATCACTTCTGCTCTTGGTTTCTTAACTCTGCCCTCAAAGATCAACCAGAGAGGGAACCTAACTGTAGGCTTTTACCCTCAGAGACCCCAGGCCTCAGGCTGACCAGCCATGAGGGGCAGGGAGTGAAGCAAACTCTTTCAAGCTTTTCATGAGGCATCTGGCCAAACAGCAAACTTCCAGCCCTCTCTGGGATCAAGTGAAGAGAGTGATTTTGTGTTTTTCTGCATTTTAATTGTTGGGATGTGGCCACACACGGCGGTAATTGGAACAATGCAGCTACCACCACGCAACTGATACTCTCAGTCTGAGTTTCCTAAAACAGGCCAGGCTGAGAGGGGGAACAGAACGGAAGCCATAAGGAATCAAACCAGGACACAAAAGAAGGCAAACCAGCTCCGCGAGGGGCCTCCTCTTTCTCAAGCAGGCAGAGGAAAAAGTATAAGAAGCCCTCTCTTGCCGCCTTCCTTCCCCTTCCATTTTGTGTATCTGAGGGGCAGAGACAGCCCTGAACGTTCACTAAGCAAGTTAAAACTTCTCAGCTTAACAACTGGCACGGGGGCTCAGCCCTACACAGAGCAGCAGGCTGCTAGGCCCTCCCCCAAACCCCACCAGGCCCAACTCTCAATCCAGGCTTTCTCTCCACCATCAGCACCACCCCCCCGGCAAATAAAGGCTGGACCCCCACCCCACTGGGTGGCAGTAACCCCTGACATTACGGTTTCAGGGATGCTGAGGTTGTGCTGAAACCTCGATAACCTAGGATCAAGTCAGGCCAAGGGAGAGGAGAGTCACAAACCCCTGGGGACCTTCCCCCCAGGTCCCAGTCCCACAGCTCTGGGGGAGACTGAAGGAAAACATGAGGGAGGCATGAAGGTACATGAACAGGTATGTGGGGACCTGACTGCTCTTCCTCCATATGGCACTGAGGGGATAGGGCTGACAAGTGGGGATCACCCCTCCCCCCACCCCACTGAAGAAGCAAAAGGCTAGCCCCCCCCTCCAATCTTCAACCTCTCCCTTGGTTGCCCTGCCTGTCCCCGCGGGGTGGGGCATGGGGCGTCCGCTGGCCCCTGGGGGGCGGGGGGCGCCGGGGCACGCTTGCGGGGGGCTGTCGCTCGTCTCTTCCCAATCAGCTTCCATCATCTGGCCGCGGGAAGCGAACTCAGGACGCAGGGTATGGAGAGGGTCTGGGACTTAGCGCTCCGCCACCCCCTCCCCCACCAGGTCCCGTGCTCTCCCAGCGGAGGCGGCCAGCGAGGCCGTGCCTCGAGGGTGGACGGGCTGGGGGAGGGGAAAGAGGGAAGGAGGGAGGGACGGTCTAGGTGCCCGCCCCGAGGCCCCAGCGCCACCTGCCCTCCGCCACCTACCGCGGCTCCTCCTGCTCCCAGGGCCGCGGCCGGAGCAGCTCTGAGCGCTCGGTTCGCCCCACGGTGCCCTTAAAAGGCGCCGGCCCGAACCAACGGGCCCCTGAGGAGAGTGGAGAGATCGCTCCGGTTCGCAGAACGCCCCTGAACCGTCCGCGGAGGCTCGAGACCCGCGTCGTTTCTCTCGCAAAGTCTTTCTTGGAGAGCACAGTCAGGAAGACGCCCGGTTCTTTAATTTAGCGATGAGGGTGGTTTCCTCCCTAGCGAGTCACCCCCTGCAAAATATTGCAGAAGGTGGACTGGCCCAGTTGGAGGCAAATCTCAAAACCCCCGGGGGAGGCCGTGTCGGTCGAAGATAAACAAAGACATCGCCCCTGCCCTCTGTTACTACATCGGCCCCTGTACAGCCCCCAACTCGGTTCCGGCGCGTAACGGAATTAGCCAGGATTCCTCTCACCTGCTCTCCTACCCTCTAAGGCCGCCACTCTGAAGGAATCCCCCTTCCCCCAGCAGAGGACCCGTCCGCGGCGTGAAGGTTTCTGGGAAGTGTAGTCCAAGCGCCGATTAGGGCCTGCTCTGAGTCCCAGGAGCCCCTCTTCCAGCTGCCGGATGGGCTCGAACGTTATAAACCCAGGATTTACAACGGTTGCGGGGCCGTTCCCACTTGGTTCTGTAATTAGCCGTCACCCAAAACACCGTAAATCTGACGAGGGCCCAGGGCGGTTCACTCCTTCTCCTCCCTCTACGCCCCCCCCACCCCAGCAGGATGAGGTAATGGGATTGTGATTATGACATCATAGGCGGTTCAGTTGCTTGCGTGGGGGAGGGGGGAGTTCGGTGGTTACAGCTGGACCACTTTCCTTAAGACAAAAAGGGAGGGAGGAAACAAGCAGCTGGGGAAAAGATGTTGATGGCGCTATACTTCCTCTTCAGGAAGAGGAAACCACCTTTTATTAAATTTCCACCACTACCACCACCTCCCACCTCAGCCAAAGTTTAAGTCCTTTTTGAAGAGACTGAATGTAGCCGTTAGCACGTGAAGAGGTTGTGGAACAGCTAGGTGGTTTCTGGCTCTTATGTAAATTTGAGTCTCAGCCAGCAAAGAAGGTTTAGAGAGAGGGTAAAATATGGGAAGAGGAGAGGTTTTAAACAATGCCTTCGTGTTATGATCTCTTTGTAGGACAGAGTTTTAGATCTTTTTTAATCGATTGTTAAGTAGAAGTAGTGCAAGTAATCTTCACTATTACATTCAGCAACGAGTCCCGTGAAAGATATGTTTTCCCTAAATATTTTGTGTCCCACTCAAGTCTGGGACAGATAAGTAATTGTGATCGGCTAGAAGGTAGAGCCAGTGGTGGGGATCTTCCTCACAGAACCAGGGAAGGGAGGAGACAGGAGCCACCAAACCTGCAAACTGGAAAAGAAGAGTAGAGGGAAAGTGAGGTAGTATCAAGAAAATGGGGGGGGGGGATGGGAGATACACTGCACATTTGTTTGCCCTGCACATTTCCCCTTGGCAAAAGAAGGGACAGGGGCCGTGAAGTGTAGGAGACATGGTTTCCAATAATTGCTGCTATGGAGCACTTACGTGCCAGGCACCGTGCTGCATACTTTAAATATGTATTCTCATTTTTGTTTACAATCATCAAATGAGACAAAATCTCCTTATTTGTTGGATTAAACAGCAGGAGAGGTTAAGTGACTGCCCGTGTGGTGGACAAAAGCAGTATTAAAAAGCAATCTGACTCATAACATTGTTAACCAACTATACTCCAATATAAAATAAAAAGTTAAAAAAAAGCAGTCTGAGGTTCTAAAGCCCTTGGTCTTCACCACTTGGTGATCACCCTTTTTATTTAATAACAAAATACCATGCTTACTAAAGTTAAGTGATTGAGAATAAGAAGTTAAGTTAGCATTGGCGCATTTGGAAAACACTGAAAGAAACTGAGACACTTAAAACAACTAAACCCTGCAACTCAGGTTTCATGTCTCCTTTCAAAGGAAGATGACACCCATTTCATCACGTATAAAACAGCGCCCCCAGTGCAGCCCAACCTGTCCCCCATTACTAACTATAACTAGATTTCTTTATGCCACTTTTGGTTCAAGGTTTTTTACTCACGTCCTGCAATTTTTTCTTTCTGTCCCATTTCCCTTCTTTTGTTCTTGGGCTACTACCTTGAACCCCATCATAACTGTGACCTCTTGGGCCAGATCCCATCTCTGACCCTGCTCCAGTGGGTTTTAGCAGAGGATACTACCTGGGCTCCCTTCTGTTCTCCATCCAGATTCTCTGAGGGTTCCAGGGTCTTGAGCCAGTCATCCAAAGGGGTAGAATCCATTGGCTCTAAGAGATTGTCCATTCCCCACCTAAGAAGGCAGCAGAGTCAGAGGAACGTGCAGCTCATTCAGACTCTCCCTTTTCAGCCAGTGAAAGCTAAACCTCTGCAAAGTGGGGAGAGGTAGGGCTTAGTCCACCACTCAGGGAAGGAACAAGGAATAGTAGTGCACACACCCCTCAGCCTGCAGAGGCTGGCTGGGGGGGTCCCAGGAATGTAGGGCTCTTCTCCACTGCCTGATCTGGGCATCCCAGGAGCGACGGCTGTACCTCCTGTTCTTGTTTGGTGTTTGAGGGTGAAGTCCTGGCTGTCGCTGTGCCCTGGCAACAACATATATGTCAGACTGAGGTCAAGGTGAAGGGGCACAGCTCACTGCTTATCATGATGAATTAGGAGACTCATTAGGGATTCTCTGATAATGAGGTAAGATCAATGCCCACAATCCAAAGAAAATCTTTAAATTAGATTAAACATCAAAATTCCCAATTCCCTAATATTCTTTCTTCTGGGAAGGGTAAATTAGATATTCCAACTCCCTCAGAAGTCAAGAGAGATATAAAAGAAAATATTTGACGTCTCTTTAAAGTACATTCTACCTTTTCATACATTAGTTTGTATGTATGCATGTAAGCTTACATGTAATTAGGCAAATATGTTGTAATAAGCCAAGTCAGATGGAGGCATGAGGTGAAAATGGATGGAAGAAAAAAAATTTTCATTAGCAAACATGGATAGAGCTTTAAAAAGTCTTATGGCCCACGTATAACTTGTTCCATTTGAAAAAAAAAACACTTGGAAACTTATCTGGGGGGGCTAGACTGCTGGATAATTTATTTTAGTAATGCTACAACTTTGTGGGAGCATTCAGATTCTAGTATCTTTCCATCATCTGATAGTGAACAAAAGCCACGTGGTTGACACTCTTGTTGTAACTACCCACAACTGCACTCACTTGGGGACCTGCTGCAGAAAGCACTGGTAACCAGGTGTGCGCTTGCCATAATCTATCTGCTTTTGCCGCCGCTGTAGGACAATTGCATCTGTCTCTACCTCCCACCTGTGAGGAAATAGACAGTCGTCCCATGAAGTGTGATGATGGTCATCAAAGCGGAAACCAACTCTTCCCACATTCCGTTAATCCCCAGCCTGATTGTCAAACTCACCTGGCATGGCAGGGCTCTGTACTGACTCCCACACTCACCATCTCTATCCTAGAGGATAAAGGCTCTTCACGCACCTCCTTTCTGGGGAAGCAGATTCTACAGATGAAAAGGGTATTAGGATAAAACCCAGCTACTCTCAGCCACTACCACTACCAAGATCCTGACACCAGATAAAGGTTGTATTTCTCACTTACTGTCTCTCAAAGATTAAGGCTGCATTTCTAATTCGTTTCTTAAAGTGTGGTCTGCAAGCCATCTGTCTGGGTAGCACCTGGGGGCCTTGATAATTCCTGAGCCCTACTCTAGACCTACTGAATTATCACTTTGGGAACATGTATTTTAAAGAGCTTCCAAGGTTGTTTTAAACATTTTTATGGAAAATTTCAAATATACAAAGAGAACAGCGTAATCTCCTGCAACTCAAAGTATGGTCCCAGTACCAGCTGCATTAGCATCAGCTGGGAGCTTGTTAGACGTTCAGAATCTTGAATTCTTACCCAGATCTACTGAATCAGAATATGTATTTTAACAAGATCCGCAGGTGATTAGTATGCGGGTAAAACTTTGAGAGCACTGATATCATGTACCCCCTAGCTACCCATCACCCAATACTCACGGCCAATCTTGTTTCACCTATACTCACCACCACTCCCACAGGATTATTTAAAAGCAAATCCCCAACATTAAGAATAAATTCTTAGTATCACCTAGTCAATGTTCAAATTTCCATAAACAACCAAAGTTTGGTATCCTCTGGACTGTGATAAGGATTACGCCAAGAGATGATTCAACTCTCCTACTTTCCTTGAAAAGGAATTCCCTTTACCGCATATAACCTAGCGTCTCAGATGCTGCGCGCTTAAAAGGGACACCGACCCAGGAAAGCTCTTGGAAGGGGCCAGTGCTACTCATCATAAATACACGCACCTGTCTCGCCGCAACATCTGCCACACGGGCGGCAAATGTTCCATCTACAGGGGAAGGCTAGCAAAACTAAGAGGGAAAGGTCCACGTAACGATACGAGAAAGAAGCAAGGGAAAAAACCAAAAACAAAAAACGTTTAAAGCACCCTCCCACCTAAATTAATTTCTCCAGGTATTACCCTAGGGAGTGGTCGTCGCTAGCAATTTAAATGTCCCGGGGTTGGAGGGGCTGAAGGAAAGGAGAGCTCAGAAAGGGTGTGGTGATAGGCCAGAGGGAGAGCCAATGAGGCGCCAAACTCCCTGTGGGGCGGGGTTTAACTCGGGCCTTGCCGAAAGCTGGTGGGCCAGTCGGCAGCCCGCTGGGCTGCGGGGCGGGGCAAATCTCGCTCCTTCCGGAACAGTTCACGCCCCCGGGTGCTGTACGAGGCAAACGATTGGCCGAGGTGTGGGGGGGCGGGGTTGTCTAGGCGGGTGCGCGGAGATTGGCTGGCGCAGCTTAGAGGCGAGCGGGATAGGTTATTGGGCGGGCGGAAGGTTTGAATGGTCAAGGCCTATGGCTGTTGATCTTGCTCTGAGGCTGTAACTTCGACAGTCCGGTGAGAGAAGCGGAGAAGGCAAACTCCAGCCTATCTGGTCGAGAGGCATAGCTGTCGTCTGGTTAAATCGCCTCTTTTCCCCAGATTTCCTTGAATTCTGCTAGAGTCTTCGCTTGTGTGTGATTCCCTGCCTACTTCTCTTCCTCCTGAAGGCAAGTCTCAGACTCAAACCTGAGGTAAGCCCAGAGCTGTGTCCTCCTTGGAATCACGGGCCTCGCAAACAGAGGTTAGGGGGACAAAACAGGCATTATCGCGAGTTAGGAGACCCGAGTTCCTTCCTGTCAGGAGTCACGAGCTATGTGGCTCCTAACAAGTCCAGGTCCTCTTTTCATTCCATCTTTAAGGTCCTGAGGTTGCCTTTCGGTCAGTTCAGGTTCCGCTGGAAAGGCCAAGCCGCTTCGGCAAGTGCTATTTAATCTTCAAGCCAAGATGTGGTTCACCGTTTAGGAATGCCCCCTCCTTAATATTGATCCGCTTGGTCGCTGCTGGAAAGGGTGGAGGAGGTTCTGACAGCTAGACCATCTGTGATGTACCTGTGTAGATGACGTTCTCCCTCTCTTAGCTACGTTTTATTTTTTCTTAGTGAGAACTCGGAGACCATGTCTGCAGAATTCTTTTCATCTACAAGAGAGGAGGGAAGCCCTGACTCAGGACCTAGTTTTAGGTCCAATCAGAGGAAGATATTAAACCTGCTCCTGGAGAGAGATACTTCCTTTTCCATCAGTTCAGATATCCCTAGAACCCCAGTGGAGAAGAAACTTTTTGGTGATTCTGCAAACCTAAGCATTTTGTCTGGGTAAATCCACTTTTTCTTTTCACACCTTATCTCCTTTGCTCTTCTAAACAGTTTTTGGGTTTTTAAAAATTATCCTGGCTCAGAGATCAGGGTTTAAGTCTTAGCTCTGCCCTTGACTAGCCATGTGACCGTTTTGAGTCTCAGGCTTCTTTGCTGTGGCATAATATCTTACTAGGATCTTGTGAGAATCAAATGATGTGATGTCTGGGAAAAGTCTTTGAAAACTTTATCGCGTTATATGAGTTTCCACTTATTAGTACTACTGTTAACGTTACTGTTACTGTACTTCAAATTCTGGTCATGCTATGCCCTCATGCGTCAGCTAATCAACAAAGTTGGAGAATCACAGATCAGAGAAGTACTGGAGACTCCAGGGAGAAATCAAATCTGTGTTGTTATGTTGCTCAGGGCAAAAGATGTGTGGTCAAGACCCACCTCAGCCAATTTTTAAAAATTCCCTTGTCTTAATATGTTGGTGAGGAGAAAATGAGGTGCAGATTATTAGAGTAGAGAAAAGGTGGGAGATTTTTCTCAGCCTAATCTGAAATACTTCCAAAAAACAATTAGCTTTATTTGGACACTGCTCAGATTATGTGATAGTCATTGAGGGGTATTTAAAATGAAGAGGATAATGTGATCTTTGCCTTTTAAGGATATTACAACCTAATGGGAATCTTGATGTATTATTATGTCTCAACAGAGAAACCCCAAAACGTTGCCTTAATCTTTCGAATCTTAGCAGCGGGGAGATGTCTGCCACTCAGTTTACCACTTCTTCAGACCTTGATGAAACTGGTAGGGAAAAGGGAGGTAAAAGCCTCAAGGGAAGGAATAACTGTTAGGGGTGAGGACAGAGTAGTAGGATAGAGATGGAAGGTGGTAAAAGTAAATAGAGAACTTTGAAGATGGAATTCTTTGAGTATCTAGAGGATTTTTGAGGAGAATGATTCAGCCAATGGGAAGAGAATTGACCCCAATAGGAGTCACTTTTCATTGAGAAAGTTAGACAAGAAGGAATATTTTGTTGACTGATTGTGGGAATGAAAGTGGTAGTTAAAGATGAAAAGTTTATGCCCTAGTCTAATCTCAGCAGAGGCAAAGAAACCAACATAAAGAAATACTTTGTCAACTAATTCTTATGTGTTTTTATAGGGTGTGTACCCCAAAGGAATGTGTTTTACTAATCAACCATTTTAGTATTTGTTCTGATTTCACATTTCCTGAGTGATAAGCTTTCCTTTCTACTCATGGAAGAAATCTCTGTAGTTTAGCATAATGCACTGCTAATCAGAATTTTTTCTTTCCGTGACACATGTAAATTCTTAAGTTTCCATGAACTTGTACCTTATACCATGGTACCTTGTACCATGAAACTGGTACCTATCAAGAGCCTTTGTGTTCACAAGGCCAGCTTTTGAAATTAATATGACTCACTGGTAATGAAGAAAATGAGAAGGAAAGACAAAATGCATGGACAGGAATAACTCTTCACATCTGATTGCAGGTCACTTGGATTCTACAGGACCTGAGGAAATACAGTTAGCTGGGATGTAAGTTCTTTTGCGAAATGAACCCCATGCTAAAGCCTTTTCAACACTGGCCTGGGGATTTTATCCTATGCAGACTCTGTAGAGTAGAGAATGTTTCACTTTAGATGTAAGTGGGCTTGGGGGCCTAGATTCTTCCCTTGAAATGTTTTTAAGTTTCCAAGATCTAAATTGTGTTGTGGGGCTTCCCTGGTGGCGCAGTGGTTGAGAATCTGCCTGCCGATGCAGGGGACACGGGTTCGAGTCCTGGTCTGGGAAGTTCCCACATGCCGCGGAGCAACTAGCCCCGTGAGCCACAATTACTGAGCCTGCGCGTCTGGAGCGTGCGCTCCGCAAGAGAGGCCGCGATAGTGAGAGGCCCGCGCACTGCGATGAAGAGTGGCCCCCGCTTGCCACAACTAGAGAAAGCCCTCGCACAGAAACGAGGAGCTAACACAGCCATAAATAAATAAATAAATAAATAAAATTTGAAAAAAAAAAGAAAAAAGGCAAAATTCCTTAAAAAAAAAAAAGCTCATTTTAAATTGTGTTGTGAAAATGAAGGCTATTCATTTTAACCATCACATACAATCAGTATTGTCTTTAGAATGGAGGAGAATGGTATACTGCACTTAGATGGAGTATATATATCTTAGTGGTTGAAAGTGTAGAGTGCAGGCTCTGGAATCAGAGTGTCTGGATTCCAGTGGCTTACTACTACTTCACCAGCTGACTCTGACAAGTTTCTTAATTTCAAGGGACATCAGTTTCTTTATTTGTAATAAAGAAATAATAATAATGGAGATAATAATAGCACTTTACATAAATGGCTGCTGTGAGGATTAAATGAAAATGTGTACCTAATGCATACCATACATTTTATAATGTTTATTATTATTACTGTTGAAGATTCTTTGTTGGAGATCTTTTTAAAAAAATTAATCTATTAATTAATTAACTTTTGACTGCACTGGGTCTTCGTTGCTGTGCGCGGGCTTTCTCTAGTTGCGGCGAGCGGGGGCTACTCTTCGTTGTGGTGCATGAGCTTCTCATTGCGGTGGCTTCTCTTGTTGTGGAGCACGGGCTCTAGGCACATGGACTTCAGTAGCTGTGGCATGCAGGCTCAGTAGTTGTGGCTCGTGGGCTCTAGAGTGCAGGTTCAGTAGTTGTGGCGCACAGGCTTTGTTGTTCCGCAGCATGTGGGATCTTCCCGGACCAGGGATCGAACCCGTGTCCCCTGAATTGGCAGGTGGATTCTTAACCACTGAACCACCAGGGAAGTCCCGTGTTGGAGATCTTAAAATGTTCAATCAGAGTACTCAGGACTGAAAAGTAATTTTAATTCAACTTCTTAAATTTATCATAAATTTTCCATTTGACTGTTTTAATCTTTTTATAGTATTATTCTTCGATGTTCAGATGAATTAGGTGCCACTTTCATGCACTAGGGAAGGCTTTCCATGAGTATTTTTAATCAATACATGTGAAAATTTTACTTTATATTGCCTGTATTTTCTTTGAATTGTTTATATGTCCTAACCCAGGTAAACTAGATAAAATCTGGAAAGGGAGGATAGAAATTCATAAAAAAATAAATATTATCTCTCAATAGTCAATGCTGAAAAATTAGTAAATTGTAAATTGTGTCTGCATAAGATGTAGGACAAACTCATCATCTTTGATGCATATCTATGTATATGGTTATGCCAGTGAAATGAGGTCCTTATCCCCAGGATGTCACTCAATGTCTTGATATTTACCACAGAGAACACCCTACATATTGTTATTGGAAAAGACATATCAACTAGGTACAGGTCTCCTAGAATGGAAGAAAGGAAAAGTGGGATGTCCCAAGCCACTGAAGAATAACCAAATCCTATTTGGGGTTTAACTGACTGGCAGTTTTTTTTATCTACAGGAATTATCACCAACACCTTGTAAAATGCAGCCCAGTGAGTAACTCATCTTTCTTGGGTCTGAGTTTGTTTGTCAGGTGGGAAACAGAGGGCTTCCAGCTTACCTGTGGCTTGAGGATGCTGGATGTTCTCAGAAAACAATCTCTTGTAGGCACAGCTGCTTTGTAGCACTCCGAATGCTTTGGACCATGGCCACAGGAAGAAAGATGCAATATGTAGCTCATCCACAAATAAAGAGAATGTGAGTGTTTTAATGGAAACCTAGATCCATTAGCAGTTTTCTTCCTTTGAGTGGAACAACTAACTCATCAGTATCATTATGAGACCTAGAGCTGTTTGTGCCTCAGTATGCTAGACAAGCAAATTGCATCACTATGGAAAAAAAATTCTTTATGGTTTGTTTTGTTTTTACCCTTTAAGGTTTGATCCTAGCTCCAAGTCTTCCACAGCAGTTCATCATTATTACTCATGTTCAGTTGATTGCAGTGTAAGGAATTTAGGACTTTTTTTCTTTTTTAAACAGATAGGGATAACTTACATAACTTGTTCACATATTCTTTGCATGGCTTCATATACAAGTCTAGGTTTCTTAATTTCTTCTTATTTCCCCCTTAGCCCAGCTTCTTAGCCCCTATTCTGAGGAAGTCATTGTCCTTTTTCCTCTGAGTCTCAGACCATCCTTCAGTTCCAAGTTGAAACTGGCCTCTCCACAGCTACCTAATCGCTAAGATAATTCTCTAACTAATCCCTTCAACTAATCCCATTTTCTAGCCATCTTTTTTCTTTTCCCTGCCTCCCATCCTTTCCATCAGGTCAGTATCTATAAAAGATAGCTGCTGTTCTTCTTTGCTCACATTGCCTAAGTTATGCCCATGTTTTTGGCTGTTCTAATCAGCTTTTTCTTGAATTATAGTCCTTCTAATATCCCTTTATAATCACTTTTTAAAAATCTCATCATTCCTTCCCCTGTCAGGCTTCCTTTTTCCTCCCTTCATTTGGCTTGTGATCATAAAATTAGTACGCTCCAGAGCAGATCTACACACCATAACAAATCCAAACCATAATTTGTATTTTCAGGGTACGTGGTCAACCTTGGTTACATATACTGTGTTTTGTAAGGATTATTCATGGCTTCACCAGATGAAATGTTTTTGGCAGGGTCTGCTGACACTTCTCTTCCTCCAGCCAATGTAGTTTTTATTATGCAGGAAAACAGCACTTCAAAGCCCTTGGAGTGGTGGGTACCCAGGAACCTGAGGTCTCCTCTTTTTCTGCTGGTGAGTCACTGGACATCTTCCTCAAGAGTCAACTGAGGTATTGTGGGGTAGAGGATGATAGATCTGGATTTATGTCCCTTTGAATTTTTCAAAGCTGACTTGGGTGAGAAAAGAGGTTGGAGAAGTAACCTTTGAGCAGGGAAAGGGAGGAGATATCCTCTGATCTTTTTATTCATTTAAATTTAAGGAGAAGAAAAAATTCTTAGGCCTTTTAAAAAATTTCCCCTTTATTCTTTAAGTGTTTCCGCCCCCCCTTCCCTGGTTTTAAAAGTACTATGTGCCCATTGTGAAAATGGTATAAAAATAAACTACAATGAGATATCATCTCACACCGGTCAGAATGGCCATCATCAAAATATCTACAAACAATAAATGCTGGAGAGGGTGTGGAGAAAAGGGAACACTCTTTCACAGATAGTGGGAATGTAAATTGATACAGCCACTATGGAGAACAGTATGGAAGTTCCTTAGAAAACTACAAATAGAACTACCATACAACCCAGCAATCCCACTGCTGGGCATATACCCTGAGAAAACCATAATTCAAAAAGAGTCATGTACCACAATGTTCATTGCAGCTCTATTTACAATAGCCAGGACATGGAAGCAACCTAAGTGTCCATCAACAGATGAATGGATAAAGAAGATGTGGCACATATATACAATGGAATATTACTCAGCCATAAAAAGAAACGAAATTGAGTTATTTGTAGTGACGTGGATGGACCTAGAGTCTGTCATACAGAGTGAAGTAAGTCAGAAGGAGAAAAACCAATACTGTACGCTAACACATATATATGGAATCTAAGAAAAAAAAAAACGTCATGAAGTACCTAGGGGTAAGATGGGAATAAGGACACAGACCTACTAGAGAATGGACTTGAGGATACGGGGAGGAGGAAGGGTAAGCTGGGACAAAGGGAGAGAGTGACATGGACATATATACACTACCAAATGTAAAATAGATAGCTAGTGGGAAGCAGCGGCATAGCACAGGGAGATCAGCTCGGTGCTTTATGACCACCTAGAGGGGTGGGATAGGGAGGGTGGGAGGGAGGGAGATGCAAGAGAGAAGAGATATGGGAACATATGTATATGTATAACTGATTCACTTTGTTATAAAGCAGAAACTAACACACCATTGTAAAGCAATTATACTCCAATAAAGATGTTAAAAATAAATAAATAAATAAAGGAAAATATAAAAAAGAAAATAGCTACCTCATAGAGAAAAACCACTATTAACATTTTACCTCATTTCTTTCAATCTTTTAACCATGTGTACAGTTTTACAAAGTTGAGGTCATATCATATGTATAACTTCATATCCTGTTATTTTAAGTTAATATTACAACTCTTAGTAAACATTACTTTTTAAGGGATACTTTTATTCTAACACCTACGTACAATACTTCCCGATTGTTGGACACTTAGGAGTATCCACATTTTGCTTTTACAAATAATGCTATCATGTAAGTTCTTGAGCACAAATTTTTGCCTATGTTAAAAAATTTTTTATTTAGGATTAGCACCAAGACAACATAATTACTGGATTAAAGGGTTTAAATATTTTTTAAGATTTTTGATACATATTGCCAAATTCCTTTCCAAAAAAAGTTCTAAGAATTTATGTTTTCAGGAGCAATCCATGGCTCATTTGGATAATTTGTTATCACTTTAAAAAAATTGCTAATTAGATGGGTAAAATGTTTTATTTTATGTTAAAAATAATTAGTAATGATTTCATGTGACTATTAGCCATGTATATTTTCTCCAGTGAATGATTGTGTCCTTTGTCCATTTTGCTACTGGAGTCTTAAGTTACCCAGGCACTCACTTGTTGTGATTTTTTCTTCTTTTTTAAATTGAAGTACAGTTGATTTACAAGGTTGTGTTAGTTTCAGGTGTACAGCATCACTTGTTTTTAATAGACTATGGACTTAAGATACTCCAGAGATTTGGATTCTAATCTCAACACTTTGGGAAAGCCATTTTAACATATCCCATGCTAAGTAGATGAAGCTGATCATGTTTCAGATTTTTGATTCCTTGGAATAGGGGAAGACGTGGAGCATGGTAAATTACTACATAATCTTCTGTATATGTGTGTGTGATTTTTTTTAATGTAGTAAAATATATATAACATTTACCATCTAAACCATATTTTTGTGTACAACCCAGTGGCATTAAGTACATTCACAATGTTGTACAACTATCAGCACTATCCATTTCAGAATTTTTTCATCCTTCAAAACAGAAGCTGTCTACCCATTAAATAATAACTACGCTTTTCTCCCTCTGGTAACCTCTAGTCTCTTTTCTGTCTCTGTGAATTTGACTACTCTAGGTACTTCATGTAAGTAGAATCATATAATATTTGTCCTTTTGTTTCTGGCTTGTCTCACTTAGCATAATGTCTTCAAGGTTCATCCGTATTGTAGCATGCATCAGAATTTCATTCCTTTTTATGGCTGGATAATATTCTATCATATGAATACACTGCATTTTGTTTATCCATTAATCTGTTGATGGAATTTGAGTTGTTTACACCTTTTGGCTATTGTGAATAATGCTGCTGTGAACATTCGCATAAAAATATCTTCAAACCCCTGCTTTCATTCTTTGGGGTATATACCAAGAAATGGAATTACTGGTCATATACGGTAATTCTATGTTTGATTTTTTTGGGGAACCACCATACCGTTATCCATAGCGACTGCACCATTTGACATTTCCCACAGCAATGTACAAGGGTTCCAATTTCTCCATATCCTTGCCAACACTTGTTATTTTCTGGGGTTTTTTGTTTGTTTGTTTGTTTAATAGTAGCTATCCTAATGGGTACAAAGTAGTATCTCATTGTGGTTTTGATTTGCATTTCCCTAATGACTAGTTATGTTGTGTATCTTTTCATGTGCTGATTGGTCATTTGTATATCTGTGGAGAAATGTCTATTCAAGTCCTGTTTCCTTCTGTTGTTATTGTTGCTATTGTTGTTATTGTTGTTATTGTTGTTGAGTTGTGGGAGTTCTTTATATATTCTGAATTTAATCCCTTATCAGATATGTGATTTGCAAATATTTTATCCTATGGGTTGCCTTTTCACTTTTTTGATAGTATTCTTCGATGCACAAAAGTTTTTAATTTGATGAAATCCAGTTTATCTATTTTTTCTTTTGTTGCTTGTGGTTTTGTGTAATATCCAAGAAATCATTGCCAAATCCAAGGTTGTAAAGCTTTCCTCCTATTTTCTTCTAAGAGTTTTATAGTTTTAGCTGTTACATTTAGGTCTTTGATTCATTTTGAGTTAATATCTGTATATGGTGTAAGGTAAGGGTCCTGGATAGTTTTTAATATTGTCAATATAATTCATAGGACAATGGAAACTTGGTGGAAAGTGAAATGAAACATCTGGACAGTCCTATTACTACAGTTTCAAAATTAGATAAAACTCCAGAGCTAGGAGAAAACCAGACAGAGGAGATTTCAGATGAATTGATGGAGTTTTCTCTGGAAGATCAAGAAGAGGCCAAGGTAAAGTACTCTCTGATGGTGTTTTTGCATTTTTCAAATTCCTTCATTCTTTTTAATTAATTAAGTTTTTGGCTGCGTTGGGTCTTAGTTGCAGCACGCGGAATCTTTCATTGTGGCGGGTGGGTTTCTTTCTAGTTATGGCACGCGGGCTTCTCTCTAGTTGTGGTGCACAGGTTCCAGACCATGTGGGCTCTGTAGTTGCGGTGCATGGGCTTAATTGCCCTGCGGTATGTGGGATCTTAGTTCTCCAGCCAGGGATCAAACCTGCGTCCCCTGCATTGGAAGGTGGATTCTTAACAACTGGACCACCAGGGAAGTCCTAAATTCTTTCATTCTTGAATAAATAATATTGTGTATCTAATATGTTGCAGCCACTGTACTATGTGGTAGGTCTGCAGAGATCAAGAAGACATGGTCTCTATACTCTAAGGGCTACCTGACTGATAGGGTATCAGGTCATCATGGGACTCTTATTACTGCTGGGTGAGAAGGTTCGTTAGCAGTTTGAGTAGATCACCATCAATGTAATCTTGTGTAAGTGATGCCTCCAGAATAATAGTAATAGATGGGATATACTTAGCATGATTTTTTAAGTATTTTACAATATATATTTTTGTCTTTTATCCTCCCCATATCATTGAGAGGAATATCTGAAGCCTGTAGCTTATTGGCGATGTACTGAAATATCAAAGATAGTTTCTGAGGCAGTTAGATTTTCTGAATCAACTCCATTTCTTTGAAACAAATATGTGTAGGGGTGTTTTTTGTTTTGGCTTGCCTTGTGGCATGGGGGATCTTCCCCAACCAGGGATTGAACCTGCACCCCCTGCATTGGAAACATGGAGTCTTAACCACTGGACTGCCAGGGAAGTCCAGGGGGTGTGTTTTTTAAACTTATTCATTTTACAAGGTAATATGATATAGCTGAGTTAGAACCCTTGGATTCTGGTCCTCATTCTCTTATGTAGTGTTATGACCATGAACAAGACACTTAACCACTCTAAGGCTCAGTTTCTCAAATATAAAATGGAGAGCATAATGATAATAAACACTTCCACAAGAGAATCATTGTTAATATGATAAAGTATTAAAAGCAGTTTGTAATAATATACCTACTTTATTATTTTTAATAAAAACTATTATAAGCTGTTAACAATATTCAATAAGTATTTATTAGGAAGCTGGTATGCACCAGGTGCTGTGCTAGAACTAAGAACAGAGTCATGATTAAGATGGACAAGATTCCTAATTTTCATGTAGTTCCTATTTGTATTTTTTCTAGTCAAGAGGATAGATAATGCAAGTAAGTCAATAAACAAGATAATGATTGTCAAAAGTGCTGTGAATGGCAGAGTGATAGGAAAAAGGGACCTAGGAGTTTGGGATGGTACTACTTTTAACTTCAATCTGAGTAACTGGAGAAATGGTGACACTGTAATGAATTTGAAAAGAAACGTGAATTCAAAGGGAATAAGATGTGTTCAGTTTTGGACATTTCAGTTAGAGACAGTAACAGGAAGCTTAAATGGAAATACTGAATGAGGAATTGGAACCATCAGGGCTGGAAATGTACGTTTCAGAACCATCTGCATAGAGGAGAAAATGAAGGCTAGTGACTCCAAGTTTAAAAGCAGAGAGAAAGTTTGTGAAGAAGGAGTAATAGCCACTAAAGAGTCTAATAATGAGGTAGATACATAACAGGAATAACATCATTCAAGGATCAGAAAGGAGAGATCTAGGGCACAGAGGTGTCAGTTTTATTTTCATCACCCCACACAGAAATTCTTTGTAGAGTTGTATAGTTTTAACTCTTAAATTTGGGTCTTGTTCCATTTTGAATTAAGTTTTGCTTATGGTGTAAGGTAAGGGTCCAATTTCATTCTCTTGCATGTGAGTATCCAGTTTTTCCGGCCCTATTTGTTGAAAAGCCTGTCTTTTCCTCATTGAAAGGTCTTGGCACCATTGTCAAAAATCATTTGACTGTGTATGTGAGGGTTTATTTCTGGACTCCCTATTCTATTCCGTTGGTCTAGGTGTATCTTCACAGAACCATAGTTCCAATTACTGTAGCTTTGTAATAAGTCATTTTATATATTTTCATATTTCACAAAGTATATTTGAATATATTCTCCTTGAAAGAAAATTAGGGTTAATTAGCCTTGGGTATTATGTTTTTCTGACCACCATTCCCAATCCTGATTGAAGGATGACTTTGAGATTATTTGGGGTTAGAGGGAAAAGTCAAGAGCATGGGAGTCAATAGAGCATATTGGTCTAAAAAGTATGGACTCTAGAGCCAGACTGCCTGGGTTCATAGCTTGACTCTGCCACTTTTACCTGTATGGGTGAGTCATATGATCTTGCTATGCCTCAGTTTCTTTTAAATTAATTAATTAATTTGTTTGTTTGTTTGTGGCTGCGTTGGGTCTTCGTGCCTGTACGCAAGCTTTCTCTAGTTGTGGCGAGCAGGGACTACTCTTTGTTGCATGCTCGGGCTTCTCATTGGGTGGCTTCTCTTGCTGCAGAGCATGGACTCTAGGTGTTCTTCCTATGTTTTCCTCTAAGAGTTTTATAGTGTCCAGTCTTACATTTAGGTCTCTAATCCATTTTGAGTTTATTTTTGTGTATGGTGTTAGGGAGTGTTCTAATTTCATTCTTTTACATGTAGCTGTCCAGTTTTCCCAGCACCACTTATTGAAGAGACTGTCTTTTCTCCACTGTATATTCTTTCCTCCTTTATCAAAGATAAGGTGACCATATGTGTGTGGGTTTATCTCTGGGCTTTCTGTCCTGTTCCATTGATCTATATTTCTGTTTTTGTGCCAGTATCATACTGTCTTGGTTACTTTGTAGTGTAGTCTGAAGTCAGGGAGCCTGATTCCTCCAGCTCTGTTTTTCTTTCTCAAGATTGTTTTAGCTATTTGGGGTCTTTTGTGTTTCCATACAAATTGTGAAATTTTTTGTTCTAGTTCTGTGAAAAATGCCACTGGTAGTTTGATAGGGATTGCATTGAATCTGTAGCTTGCTTTGGGTAGTATAGTCATTTTCACAATGTTGATTCTTCCAATCCAAGAACATGGTATATCTCTCCATCTATTTGTATCATCTTTAATTTCTCTCATCAGTGTCTTATAATTTTCTGCATACAGGTCTTTTGTCTCCTTAGGTAGATTTATTCCTAGATATTTTATTCTTTTTGTTGCAATGGTAAATGGGAGTGTTTTCTTAATTTCACTTTCAGATTTTTCATCATTAGTGTATAGGAATGCCAGAGATTTCTGTGCATTAATTTTGTATCCTGCTACTTTACCAAGTTCATTGATTAGCTCTAGTAGTTTTCTGGTAGCATCTTTAGGATTCTCTATGTATAGTATCATGTCCTCTGCAAACAGTGACAGCTTTACTTCTTCTTTTCCGATTTGGATTCTTTTTATTTCTTTTTCTTCTCTGATTGCTGTGGCTAAAACTTCCAGAACTATGTTGAGTAATAGTGGTGAGAGTGGGCAACCTTGTCTTCTTCCTGATCTTAGTGGAAATGCTTTCAGTTTTTCACCATTGAGGACGATGTTGGTTGTGTGTTTGTCATATAAGGCCTTTATTATGTTGAGGAAATTTCCCTCAATGCCTACTTTCTGGAGGGTTTTTATCATAAATGGGTGTTGAATTTTGTCGAAAGCTTTCTCTGCATCTGTTGAGATGATCATATGTTTTTTCTCCTTCAATTTGGCAGCAGGATTCTTAACCACTGGGCCACCAGGGAAGTCCCTGAGCTTTTCTTTGTGAGAAGTTTTGTTTTGTCATCGTTGTTTTTAATTATTGTATTTTATTTTTTGGCTGCGCCGCATGGCATGCGAGACCTTAGTTCCCTGACCAGGGATTGAACCCATGCCACCTGCACTGGAGACGTGGAGTCTTAACTACTGGACCTCCAGGGAAGTCCCTGTGAGAAATTTTAAAATTACTAATTTAATCTCTTTATTTTTTGCAGGTCTAGTCAGATTTTCTGTTTTTTTTTTCTTGACAATAGTTTTTGCCTTTTTAGGAATTTTCCTGTTTAATCTAAGTTTTCTCATTCATTAGAATATAATTGTTCATAGTATACCATTATGGTTTTTAAAAATTAATTAATTAATTAATTAATTTTGGCTGAGCCAGGTCTTAGTTGAGGCATGTGGGATCTTTCAGTTGTGGCATGCGGGCTCTTAGTTGCGGCATGCATGTAGGATCTAGTTCCCCAACCAAGGATCAAACCTGGGTGCCCTGCATTGGGAGCACAGAGTCCTACCTACTGGATCACCAGGGAAGTCCCCATTATGATGTTTTTAAAACTCTATATGATTGGTTGTAATGTCCTCTCTTTCATTTGTGATTTTAGTAATTTGAGTCTTTTCTCTTTTTTTCCTGGTCAGTCTAGCTAAAGGTTTATCAATTTTGTTGATTTTTTCAAAGAAACAACTTTTGGTTCTGTTGTTTTTCTCTATTGTTTTTCTATTTTCTACTTCACTGAGTTTTGCTCTAATCTGTCTTATTTCCTTCCTTCTGCTTGCTTTGGATTTAGTTTCTTCTTTAGTGGAGGTTAGGTCATTGACTTGAATTCTTCCTTCTTTTTTATTATAGATATTTACAGCTATAAATTTCATCTAAGCACTGGTTTAGTTGCATTTTTACCTAAGTTTTTGTATGTTATATCTTCATTCTCATTCATCTCAAAGTATTGTCTGATTTCCCTTGTGATCTTTTTTGACCCACTGGTTATTTAGGAGTGTGTTAATTTCTACATTTTTGTGAGTTTTCCAGATTTTTTTCTATTATAAATTTCTAACTATTCCATTGTGATCAGAGAACATACTTTGTATCACTTCAATCCTTTAAAATTTATTGAGGCTTGTTTTATGTCCCAGTATATAGTCTATCCTGGAGAATGTTCCATGTGTATTTGAGAAGAATGTATATTCTACTGTTTGCTGGGTACAGTATTCTATAGATGTCTGTTAGATCTATTTGGTTTATAGTATTGCTTCAGTTTTTGAGCTTTCTAAAAATGGAACCGTACTAAATGCGGCCATCACTTGCCTTGCTATTCTCACCACGGCATTTGTTGTTCCTTCAGCCTGAAACACTCTTCCCCTGGGCAAACATGATTTTCTCCCTCATTTCGGTCTCTTATCTCCACATATGTCACCTTAACAGAAAGGCCTTTCCCGACAAACTTCTAACCCCAATATTTTTCCTGTCTTTTATCCTTCTTTATTTTTTACTTACAGCACTTTTCACTACATGAAAGTACAGAGTATATTTATTTGTTTGTCTCTTCCACTCTCTGATTCACTGCTGTGTCACCTGGTATGTACTTAAAAATTGTCAAACAGGTATGTGAATGTGGAAGTCTGGAAGTAAGAGCAGAAGTCTTGAGAGAAAAATTTGAGAGTCATCAGCATAGAGGGAAAGTTTAAATTCATGGGTAGAAAAAAGTCACCTGTGGCAAGAGTGAGGAGATTGAAAAAGGGCCCGGTCCTAGCCCTGAATCCAACATCTGTTAGAGGTTTTGTAGGTGAGGAAGCTTGACAAAGAAGACTGAGAAGGAGCAACAGAGAGGTAGAAGCATCACAGTTCTTTTAGTAAACAGTTGTCTATACTAGGACTAAACTAAGAAACTAGGCTGTGCCATTGAAGCTAAATAAGGGATTAGCCAAGTCAGTGGAAGGCACTGTGAAATTCAGGATGATACATGGCTAAAGAAGTGACCATCTGATGTGACAACAAGAAGATTGTTGATAACCTTGACAAGAGCAGTAGAGCGGTACAGACAGAAGCCAAGACTATGTGTGCTGAAGAGCATATAAGCCATGAGGAAATGATGATGCCTCCACAGTTTACAAAGTAATAATTATCTAATTTAACATTTTAATAAAATCTGCAAGTAGAATTGAACTTTTCTCCTTTCTGGCCTTTGCAATGCTTTAAAACTCCCAGATTTGGAAAGTGTTCATTGATTCCTTAAACAATGAAAGTCATTAGTTGGTAGATCTAAGACAGCTGGTCCTGGGATCTCCCCTCACTAGCTTCTGGTAACTGGGAAACTTCTAACTGGCTAGACAAATCTAAAGTATCATCATCATCATTCCTCTATGACCTACCACTTATACTCCTTGCAATAAGTTGCCATTTGTTTTTATATAAATGTATTGGAAAGTATCTGTCAAAACAGTAGTGGCTGTTTCTGTTTGTTAAAGTAGTTTTTTGCTATCATTTATTTCTGGCTTCTTGTCCTTGGACAATATGAAACCCAAGGAGATGTTTATCACCTTCGTTATCACCATCATAATAGCTACCAAAAACCTAAAGCTTCAGTGCAACAGAATAGATATTCGGGAAACAGACTCATGCATATATGGTCAATTGATAATAAACCAAGACTCAAAAGCAATTAAATGGAGAAAGCATAGTCTTTTCAACAAGTTGTGCTGGAGCAATTGAAAATCCATCTGAAAAACAGAAACTTCAATCTATACTTCACACCGTATATAGAAATTAGCACAAAATGGATCATGGGCCTAAATATAAAACCTAAAACTGTAAAACAACTGAAGGAAAAAAACAGGAGGAAAATGTTTGTGACCTTGTGTTAGGCAAAGATTTCTTAGATGTAATACTAATACATGGATACATTTCACTTAGTAGATAATTAATTCAAACTCTTTAAAATGAGCCCTTAGCTTAATAATTACAGTGTGTTCTAGAGAGGCTCTTTTGGTTAAAAGAAACAAAGATTGCACTAAGGCCAGCAAATGTGAAATTCTGATCTGGCTTCCTCCTGCATTCTTCTCAGGGCAAAACTGAAGTTATATGAAGGGAAGTCTGTCATGGAGGCTGGGTAGCCTACTCCTCAGTTCTTCACCACATTTCCTCTACCACCATACCTTTGGTTCATCCATCCATTCATTGGCATCATGGCCTTTGACTATATCTCTTGGCTTCTTCCTTTTAATAAAGATTTGGCTTCTGCTGCTGCCTAATTATTTTGATATTTTCCAAGTTAGACTATCAGAGAGGGAACCTGATTGGCCCAGGTTATGTTTACATATTCTTGACCACTAAATAGGAGTGTTCAGTCAGCAATATGGTCCAGTCACCAGTGGCTTGGAGTAGGGTTGTGGAGACATAGGGAGATGACTGGCAGGGGTCCAAAGGAAAAGGTAGGTATAGAATGTTGGTATATCAAATGTGAACTGTACCTTCAACTGGTACCATGAACAATGGAGTTTTTCTTAGGACCATGGGTGTGACAAACACTGTAGTGTAGATATAGTTATTGTAAAGTAAAATACTGATGTTCATGTTTTCTTCTCCTAGAAACCATTTATTATCAATATGTGTTCTAATTTTGGCTCTCTTATCTCTTATTTAGGAGGTCTAGCACCCTCCTAAATCAATCCATGGCAATTAGTGAGGTGAGTGTATAAAGAAGGAAACAGAGGATAAGAATCTTGAATTAGTTGAAACTTGCCATCAGAGGTCTTTTAATATATCCCCCTGCCTCTGGGTATATAACACACATATCATGCCTTTCAAAGAGACAATTAGTCCATCCTCCTGTATTAAGTCTATTCCTGGGCCAGCAACTCCCAAACTAGTTCTTCATGGTATTTAATCTACTTTTTTCCTGATGGGCTTCATAGTATCAATCCTGTAATGGTCATCCTGATATTAGATTCTAGTGTTTTCTTTTTCCTTGCATGCTGCTTATTTTGCTATATCTCTTCCCCATTCATCCCCTTTAAGAAGGCTGAATGACATTTTTTCTCTCTCACTCCACAGATTGAAAATATTAAAAAAAAAAAATTTTTTTCCCAGAAAGTTCCAAAAAGTAAGCTTGAATTTGCCCACACAGGAAACTATTTACATAACATTTACATTGTATTAGGTATTATAGGTATTAGGTATAGGTATAGGTATTAGCTGTATTATAATCTAGAGATGATTTAAAATATACAGGAAGGACTTCCCTGGCAGTTCAGTGGTTAAGACTCCACACTTCCACTGCAGGGGGCATGGGTTCGATCCCTGGTCAGGGAACTAAGATCCCACATGCCGTGCTGCATGGCCAAAAAATAAATAAATAAAATACAGTATACAGGAGGATGTTCATAGATTATATACAGATACTACATGGTTTTAAGTAAGGGACTTGAGCGCCCCTAGATTTTGGTATCTGTAGTAGTCCTGGAACCAGTCTCTCACAGATACCAAGGGACAACTATATACTCTTGCTTCTTAGTACTTTTTCACCCAGGCTAACTTTTTTGGCTTGTCATCTTCAGTTTTGTCGGGGTTCTTAAATCTTGATTGTCAGGATCTTAGACTTCCTTGGTGGCACAGTGGTTAAGAATCCGCCTGCAGGGCTTCCCTGGTGGCGCAGTGGTTGATTCCGCCTGCCAATGCACGGGACACGGGTTTGTGACCCGGTCCGGGAAGATCCCACATGCCGTGGAGCGGCTCGGCCTGTGAGTCATGGCCGCTGAGCCTGCGCGTCCAGAGCCTGTGCTCTGCAACGGGAGAGGCCACAACAGTGAGAGGCCTGCATATCGCAAAAAAAAAAAAAAAAAAAAAAAAGAATCCGCCTGCCAATGGAAGGGACATGGGTTCGATCCCTGGTCCGGGAAGATCCCACATGCTGCAGAGCAACTAAGCCCGTGTGCCACAGTTACTGATCCTGTGCTCTAAAGCACACGAGCTACAACTACTGAGCCCTCGTGCCACAACTACTGAAGCCCGTGCGCCCCAACTACTGAGTTTGCATGCCACAGTTACATGCCACTGAAGCCTGCGTACTGAGCCCATATGCTGCAACTACTGAAGCCCGTGTGCCTAGAGCCTGTGCTCTGCAGCAAGAGAAGCCCCTGCAATGAGAAGCCTGCGCACTGCAACGAAGAGTAGCACACACCGCAATTAGAGAAAGCCCGCGTGCAGCAAGAAGACCCAACACAGCTGGAAAAGAAAAATTGTTTTTTGATTGTCAGGGTCTTAGGATCCCATAGAGAAACTATCATATGACTGGAGGAACTAAGCTTGCATTTGCTTTCTTCTACAAGAATTGTTATATATAAGATGGTCAGGTCGAGAATTTGGCTGGATTTAAAACATCTAGGAGAGATGGAACATCATGCAGTCTGAGGAGAAAGATGTTAATGAGGAGGGGAAGACAGGTTGCTTACCTGGGGCATTGTTTCTCAAACTTGAGTGTTCCTAGGAATCACCTGGGCATCTTGTTAGAGTGCAGATTTTAACTTAGCAGGTCTGGGCTGAAGCCTAACATCTGGGATTCTGCATTTCTAACAAGCTCCCAGGAGATGTTCACAATGCTGGCCTGCAGACACACTTTAAGGAGGAAGAACCTTGGGGTTTCATATTTCCAAACAGGCATCTGTGAACAGGAGCTGCCTGTATCGCTCCTCTTCGTTGCCAGACAGTTTGAACAGTCCAGGACTGAAGCAGATGGTGAAATTCAAGGACAACACAATACCAGATAAAGTAAAAAAGAAATATTGTTCTAGCCACAAAGAGCTCAGGAAGGTAAGAAACTTTTTAAGAAGACAGCCTCTTTAATCTTCTATCTCGTTTTCTCCACTTTTCTGGCATGGGGATTGCTTTAGTACATCTTTTGGTCTTCTTCATTACTTTTACTTTTATCTCTTCTTTCCATCTTCCTGTTTTCTTTTCTACATCTGCATCCATATATAAAATATTTAATAATAAATATGTTATATTATAGTATAATTTTGGAAATGATGTCATTGTATTGTCTTCCCAACCCTCTTTTTTAAGATCTGAGAAAGTACAAGGGAACTTTGATTGGTAAGGACATTTATTGTTGTTTTATATGCATTCTGAGAGAAATAGCATCCTAGAGCACACTTGTTTGGTGGGAAGCAAATTCTGAAAAACTTAGCCCTCATTCCCTATCCCTCCTTTAAAAAAAATCTCAATACATTTGGCTATTTTATAAAATCAGTGTATGACGTTACAGAAAAATGGAAAATGCAGGTAAGCAAAAAGAAGCCGTTGCGAAATGCCCATAATCCCACAGACCAGAGATAATTACTGTTAATACTAGATGTATAGTCTTTCAGACATTTTTTAATGCAAATGTTTTTTCTTTTATTAAAGTGGCATTATAAAGTACATGTTTTCTAACCTATTTAATGATATCATGTCATATTTTCATGTCACTGAAATTTACAATATACTTTTTATTCCTTAATAGTAATCTGTAGTGTGTGGATATGATTTGTTTAATCAAGATCCTGTTATTGATCATTTATTAGAAATTTTTCTCTGTTGTAAACATCCTTACAGCCAAATCTTTGTACATATCTTTATTTTCTTAGTAAAACAAGTGGAATTATTAGATCAAAGAGTATGCATATTTTTAATGTCTCCCTCTACTCCTTCCATCCCATGGTTTTTAAACCTTTAATATGAGGACTGGGGGTGGGGGGAATCTTGTCTTCAGGGTTTAGGTATAAAGAAAATGGTCTCCCTCTGTGACATTAATATGACTCAGATGCTGGAGGAAGATTCTAACCAGGGGCCTCTGATTGGTGATTTCTCCAAGGTGAGTTTGGTTACACCAATCCTATATTTCATCCTGTATTTTGGATCTGAATCTTCTCTGCTTGCAGAGGACACTAGGTTTAATTAATTATGCATCTTCACCAAGTACTCACTGATAACCTGAAATTGCTGTAGTGGTAGATCTAGGCCCTAAACCTTTCATGAGAAAGGATTCCTTATTCATTCTGGGAATATCCAGAGCAGTGGGGAAGATAAGAAGAGGCTTTCTTTTTTTTTTTTAGCTGTACTGTGCAGCATTCAGGATCTTAGTTTCCCAACCAGGTGTCGAACCTGTACCCCCTGCAGTGGAAGCGCGGAGTCTTAACCACTGGACTGCCAGGGAAGTCCCAAGTATGAGGCTTTCTACTTTTTTTTTTTTAATATATTTGAAAATTATGTAAATCATACTTGGTCACTACAGAAAAGATGGAAAATGAAATCTACCCCAAATCTTGTCATAGTATTGTTGCTTTTATTTAATATTTTCTTGGTGTATATTCCTGCAGACTTTTTTCTATGTATTTTCACAAACACACATTCATGTACACAAATACATTTTTTGTTTTTCTATGTTTGTTTTGTGATCTGCTGAGGTTTTTATTCCCTCTCATTTGATGTATCAGGAACATCTTTTCATGTCAGTAAACAGTTCTGCTTCATCATTTCATCACTTTTAATAGCAGCACAGTACTTCTTTCTTTCTTTTTTGGCTGCCCATAATTTCTTGATAAATCCTTTCTTGTAGGATATTTACTTCTACAATTTTTCCTTATGCACTATACCAAGGTGGACATATTTGTAGCTAAATCTAAAACTTTGTACCTATCCGTAATTATTTCCTTAGGATCAGTTCTTAGAAATGAAATTGCTGCATATGCATGTTATAGAGAGCATTGATTTCTGAAGGCATCTGAGGTTTTAAATGTCATTTGGAAAGGACAATATATGGGTCATGATCTCAAATTTGGGTATAGAGAACTTGCTATTATTTCAGCTCTTGGGTATTTCTAGGTATGTGCACTGCCGACCGTGTCAGGGAGACACCAAGATCTGAAGTACGTCAACCCAGAAACAGTAAGCAGATTTCTGGAGATGGTAACTGGTTACATAAGCTACCATCTGGTCTGTTCTGTCCCTAAAATCCCCACTTCCATTTGTATTTATTTCTGTGTTCACTCATATAGGCTCTTTATTCAACTGAAGCTGTGTTAAAGGACTCTCTTTTATATGCACCTTTGTTTTTAATTAAACAAATGATATATAATTGTTATGAAAGAAAGGAAGGAAGGAGGACGGGGAAAGGAAAAAAGTAAAAATCACCCAGTTAGGCTGAACTTACATCCTGGTTTACATGTTGCAATCCCGTTTATGCCTATTAGTGTAGGGTAATTATTAATAGTGTTCTCTTTCACTCTCAAAAGTGTCCCAGTTTGTGCAGTAATTATTTGGTCACTCTACCCATAACCTCACCACCAGAAATAAGCACTAATAATACTTTCCTTATGGCCTTACACATTTTATTCTGGCATAAGTTTTATAAAAATAGGATCATAATAAACATGTAATTTTGCAATTAGCTTAGTAAGACATTGTAAACATCTTTCTATAGCAATAAAAAGATATCTATATTATCCTTTTAATGGCTATGTAATATTCTGTTATACTGATAATGTCTAATTTATTTAACTAAACCCCTTTTATTGAGTATTTAAGCTATTCATAGTATTTTGATAATATGAAACAATGGTGAGATGAATATTATTGTGCCCTATCTTTATGTACTTTTCTGTTTACTTAAGATGTTAGAAAAGAAATTGTTGAAAGTGTAATTGCATTTATTTTTATAAGTATTTACAAAGTCCCCTCCAGAAAGGTTGAACCAATTGATATAACTACACGAGCTTAAGTTTCCTCTTCTGGATATCACCCCTTTCCTTCCATATCCCTTTTGGGAAACTTGCTTTCTAATTTTACAGCGGAGGGTGGGGAATCATTTCTCATTTCTTCTTGTAAAATCAGGAGCTCTAGCTGCTACCTGTGCCCTTACAGAAGTCCTTGGGTATCTTCTCAGAGGCTGACTGCAGCCATGCCTGCCTCCAAATAAGTAGCCTGAGTGTGGTTTTCCCTGATGTCCTGGTAATACCAGCTATTTTGGTTCTCCAAAAAGGCCATTTCCTATTTTATCCTCTTATGTGGGGTGGGGCTGCATCACTGCCATATTTCAACCGTAGGGGGACTTTGGAGGCTGGGCGTACAGTGGAATGCTGTGCAAATCAGGAACTGTGTGACTGGCTCTTCTCTCCCTCAGAAGAAGCAGGATATTCAATCATAGTTTCTGTGCAGGTGGCTGCCTTGCTTTTGGGGAAGTTCCAGGGGCTGATAGAGATATTTTATATCATCGATTGCCGCTATCCATATGAGTACCTGGGAGGACACATCCAGGTAAGGTTACATTGAGGACTTAGTAGGGAAGGGGCTGGGGATAGCTCTTTATTGAGAAGCCTGGACAAAGGGTCCTGTGAACTCTAGAACCAGGGCAGATATTATATATTTGGAGCACATCAAGGCTCAGTCCTCGTTCCTGTTCTAATTCTGTGTACTTTGAACAATTTACTTTCCCTTTCCCTCTTAGACCAATCTCCCGTTTTTCTATAGGAGCCAAGAGCTCCTACCTGGAAGTAAAAACATTCATCCAAGGACTGAGAAGCACTTTGCAAACACTTAATGCTTACAGACATTCCTCACAATGATTCCTACACTTCAGGCAGCTCCATTCTATAAACATTTATTGAGCACCTACTACATACCAAGCTCCATGCCAGGCCCTGGGGGTAGATACAGGTAGATTGCCTCTCTGAAAGTACTTATAGTCTAGCCTTCCTGAACCAAATATTTCAAGATGGTATTCCAGTTATTTCTAAGTGTTGGCCCTGTTCACAGATCCTTAAGGAAATACTTAATAAAATTCTTTTACAGGGAGCTTTAAACTTGTACAGTCAAGAAGAACTGTATAACTTCTTTCTGAAGAAACCCATTGTCCCTTTGGATACTCAGAAAAGAATAATCATTGTGTTCCACTGTGAATTCTCCTCAGAGAGGGGTCCCCGCATGTGAGTGTCTACACAGGGTAGGGTGGGTGATGGAAATGGATCTTGAGTAGGGACTTACAGCCAGAGAACCTTCCCAGATCAGTTCAGACAGAGACTGAATCAATGAATACTTTTCACTGAAGTTTGAAGAATGTTAGGGAGGTGGAGGAAAGGAGTTTCTACAATTCAAAGGTTGGAAGCAGTGAAGGAAAAAGAATTGGGAATTAGGTACCAATGGAGCAGAGGAGAAAGAATGGTGCTACTTGGACCTTGTTTTGCAAAAATAGATCTGGAGTTCCTTTTGAGGGTTAGCAAAAGTCCTCCCCTTCCCCAGTGTATAGCCCATGGAATCCTGAACTTGCTTCTTTCCACCCCACCCATCCCTGGATTTTCTCTAAAGGTACCGCTCTCTGAGACAAGAGGACAGGGCTGTGAACCAGTATCCTGCACTGTATTACCCAGAGCTGTATATCCTCAAAGGGGGCTACAGAGACTTCTTTCCAGAATATATGGTAAAGGATGGGGCACATGGGACAACGGGGGAGCCCAAACTCGGGGAAGCCTACTTTAGCATGCAGGTCCCAGGTCCTGCAAAGCCCTCTGAGAAGAAACTGCTGTTTCTTCTTAGCCACTACTTGCAGCATCTCTGTTATACCTAGTAGGCAGACTGCATCATCAAGGGGATCCCTCACTCTGTCCCCTGCCTTTCAGGAGCTGTGCGAACCACAGAGCTACTGCCCTATGCATCACCAGGACCATAAGACTGAGCTGCTGAGGTGTCGAAACCAGAGCAAAGCATGGGAAGGGGAGCGGCAGCTGCAGGAACAGATTGCCTTGCTGGTGAAGGATGTGAGCCCATGATATCAGATCACCCACTGGCTGCTTAGGACTCACCAAAAGACACTGTAGAAACCCTAAGCAGAAAGAGGCCATCTTCTATGCAGCTAAACCCAAGATGTTAAAAGATGTCAGCAAACCAACAGGCTGCCAAACTACTGAAATCCCAGGCCTGGGGACTGGTTAGGTGTCAGTAGAGCTCCTGGCTGGTGGGAAGTCCTGGAGCTGGCTCTATAAGGCTGGAGCCTTGGGTTGCATAGAGATTTGTGTTGCTTCAGGGAGCTGTTGGATTCCTCTTCCTAACTGCTTGAGTCTCCTCAGAGGTCAGCCACATCTTTTTCCCCGTGGGCTTCTGTCTATGCGAGAGAGAGTTGCCCATCTTCTTTCTCTATATTTTCCTTCTTTGTTTCCCTCTCTCACCTTTTTTTAAAATGGGAAAATAAACATTGAAGAATGAGAAATGCGATTGTGAGCCCAGTCTGTTCCTAGAAGATGTGTATAAGGAAGTAATCACCACATTAAACTCCTTCGGACAAAGATGTAGCCATCTCTATTCATAGCTAAGGCCTAGGTGCTTTTCTCCAGACCATGGTTCTCAAAGTTTGGGCCCTGGTCCATCAGCATCATCTGAACTTGCTTGAAATGCAAATTTTCACAGCCCACTCCAGACCTACTAAATCAGAACATCTGAGGTTAGGGCCCAGAAATCTGGGTTTTAAAAATCTCCTTTTCAGGTGATTCTGATACATGAAAGGCTTGAGAACCACAGCTCTGGAATTAAGGAAAACCTTTTAAATTTCATTCTTCAGCAATGTTCCAGGCTTTCCCTTCCTAGACCATTCCATAGTATGAGTTGCCTAAAAGTGTGCCCCAGACTCAACACTCAATGGTATCAAGGCTCAGAATACCAAAATAATTGCCATTCTCTAAGGCCAAGGGATAGGTCTGAGTTGGGCTCAAAAGGTTCCTTATCTACAGCCTCAATGGAGTTTTGACTTTTCCCATTTTCCAAAATTTTTTTCTCCACTCCACTTCATGTCTCACAGAGACAAGTTTAGGATTTAGGATGGTTGGAAGTAGAGATCCGTGCTATATGAAGATAGGAATAAAAGAAAAGTACCAAGCAAGATCAGTTAGACTTCAGAAAGATATTTTAAATTGCATTCTTCAGTATTATCCCAGGCTTTCCTTTCTTAGAGCTCTTTAAGGTGAGTAGGCTTTTGTCTGTGTAGTAAGGTACAGCCCTACTTGGCCTGGGTGGCCGTGGAATTAATTGAACATTGTCTTCTCTGGCATTAACCTAGTAGTAGTGATAGCTCAGGACTAGAAAAGGACAAAGGGCTCTGAAGCCTAGACTGACATAGAATGGAGACAAAAATGATATCTTCCCAGGTTCTGGAGCAGGGAGACTTTTTAAAAGTGAGTGGGAGGGAAGGAGGGCATTAGCCATAGGGCAGCCCAACAGTGTGCCAGAGTGACTGGATTGATTTTTGCAAGGTTTGCAAGTGCTGTTCTCCCGGAATGCTGCATGCTTGCCTCACAGCAGAGGGCACTGCTGTATTCACTAAGCCAGCCACTGCAGCCTGCAGCCTCCACTCCTAGCTGGAGCGTGTCTGTCCAGAGGGAGGCTCCCTCTCTGACCTGCCTAAGCCCTTGAGCTCAGAGCTCAGAAGGGCCGGGGGTAAAAAGGAAAGAAAAGCTTCTGCTACATTAGGTGGAAATAGCTGAGGGAAAGATGCTGCTTCCCTGTCCCACTCCACACACTTCCCCCCACCAAGCAGGAACTTCTAGTTGCATGAGCAGGAAACTGCTGGAAGCACCTCCACTTCCAAGTGTGATGAGGGGTCCCTGACTCACTGCCTAATCTAGTGGGTCATTTCCTGATAATTCTCCCCAAAAAGGTGGAAGCAAGTCACTACCTGGGAAGAGACTGGTGTACAAGTGTTCACATTTCAGTAATCTTAAATGGAAATTCTGAGTTGCAACACATAAAACTAGGGCTTAATCAGCTATCTACTTTGTGGAAAATTATATTTGCCTAAAAGGCAACATTTTCCCATATAGTTTCTTGTAATATCTTCCCATTGTATAGGTACCGCATCACTTAATTCATGTTATTTTCAGGAACAATAATAATAGTAGCTAACAACTTTTCAGTTGTTTACTGCATGCAAGACTTCATGAACTCATTTTATATATAAACTCATTTTCACAACAATCCTGTGAGGCAAGTATTCACTATTATGCATGTTTTACCAATAAAGAAATTGAGGAACAGAGGGATTAAGTAACTTGTTTTTTTTTAATTTATTTAATTAATTTATTTTTGGCTGCATTGGATCTTTGTTGCTGCACGCGGGCTCTCTCTAGTTGCAGCGAGCGGGGGGCTACTCTTCGTTGCGGTGTGCAGGCTTCTCATTGCGGTGGCTTCTCTTGTTGTGGAGCATGGGCTCTGGGCATGCAGGCTTCAGTAGTTGTGGCATGCGGGCTCTAGAGCATAGGCTCAGTAGTTTGGTGCACGGGCTTAGTTGCTCCGCGGCATGTGGGATCTTCCTGGACCAGGGCTCAAACCCGTGTCCTCTGCATTGGCAGGCGGATTCTTAACCACTGAGCCACCAGGGAAGCCCAAGTAACTTGTTTAAAATCCCACAGTTAATTAATGGCAGAATTGGGATTTGAACCCAGGCCGAGATGGCTCCAGAGTCTGTACCGTTAATAGATTTTGCTGTTACCAAATCCTCATCAATGAACAATCTGTCTTTCTAAGTTGGCACTGTATCAGGTGTTACATGTATAAGAGCCTCAGTTGTCAGTTCTTGAGAAGTCAGGGCCATAGGGTTGCTAGGGTTTGAGAAATGAGGCTAAGGGCAGACACTAAGACCCCAGCCCAGGAACCTCCACACGAGGCTATATAGGGGGTTAGCTCTGCTCTGGTGTCCTTGCACTGACTGGTATTCGTTCATCATGAAGTCAAGTAATAAAGAATGGAAACCTTTTGGTCTGAATACTGCTTCCTGCTTGATTCTCAGCCCCAGGACCTGGCTGACCTCTGCTACAGAGAGGGAAGCATTTCCCTTTCCTTACCAGGCATATAAAGTGGGAGGCGTGGACGATTTTCTTTCCCCACTCAGTTCAAGCAAATGTTAGGGAAACACCAGTTCCTCTCTAGGGATGTCAATTCTAAGTACCACAGGCATTCAATAATATGACACAGTTCCTGCCCTCAAGAAACTGACAAGGTAGAAAATGATTCTTTTTGTTCCCATCCCTACAAGCACTCTGGCCCACTAGTATATTCAGCAAAAGGAAGAAGAACTAGCCTTAGCTCCAAAGCAGTAGGTCTGGTGGTAGGGGGTGGCTGAGTTCATAGAACAATGAACTCCTGCCTGCCTCCTGGGGTGATATCATTCCGTGTTCACTATGTGTCAGGCACTAAGCTAAACCCTTTACTCAGCGTATACTTGTTTAATCCTCACAATGGTTATATGAAGTGAATGCTGCTATTAATTTTACAGATGAAGAAACTGAAGCACAGAAAAATTAAGTGACATGCCCGAGATTACCCAGCATGTGTTGGAAATGGCATCTGAAACCAGGTAGTCTGTAAAGCTTGTTCTCTTAACTGTTTTTCACTAAACTGCTAACACCCTGGATTAGCTAAGGATAGCAACAGGAATGAAAGCTCAATGGTGAGAGAGGGCTTGATAGAAGGCAGAAAACCAAGATTACAAATGAAAGTGGAGTTAGGTACAGAGTCTTTGGACCTTTGAGCCCCAATCAGTGGTTTGTAAGGCCTCCCAGGGCAGTTTGTGTCTCAATCATTTCTGCACCTGGCACAAAGCTGAACCCATAATCAATCTCAAAAGACATTATTGAATTGAATGATGGCTGAGTAACATCTTTGTAGAAAGTATTGGCTCATTTGTCATTACCCACAAGGTTCCCAATGACAATGCTGCTTATCTAGCAGGTGTTGGCAAGTCACAGAGGACATGGTTGGTGGGGAGACAGTGTGCTGGAGGATCTGTCAATATTAGTCTTGGAGTCATATGTATTTGCAGAGGCTTCCACAACCCTCCACTAGTCTTGGTTACCAATCCTCATTAAAGGCCCAGTGATGTCAAGCTCTCCACCGCAGTGCCCAGACAGGAATATGCTCCAAGTATCTCATTTACTCTCAAAAAGAGGCTGGCCTTTTACAGGTGGAATTGGATATTGCTTTCAGCCCATTGGCTTGACCTTGTTCCTGCCTTCCTGGTCCATTTCGTGGGGAGAGCACTGAGTGGACCCACTGAGTAGGCACCCTGAGCAAATGCCTTTTCCAAAGTTACCCTCCTACCCCAAACTTGATTTGCCTTGGTTGCTGAAGGAGTAAGCAGAAGTGACACCCCTTGAACACCCCACATCTTTGTTGATTCATAGCACCCTTTCCTAGCATCCCAACCACCTGAAATTGTTACCTTTTGCCTTGTAAATCCCATTTTGAAACTATTGCCAGAGTGAAGTGGAAAGTGGGGGCTGTCAGCTCCCCAGCCACAGGTTTTCTAATCTTACTGGAGGGAAGGACTTGGGAAAGGTACACAGAGGTAGAGTGGAACTGGGGGGAAACACGCCCTGTACAAAAGCTGAGTAGCCAGATGTTCACTTTCACAGCTCTCCTGTAAGACTGGCAGGGCAGATATAGATTAAAATGAAGCACAAACTCCATTTAAAGTGCATTACAGCTCAGGAATCAGCTCCCCCTGGGCAGGAGAAGGGAGAAAAGGGCACAAGAGGCCACATCAGTCTCCTTCCTTATCTAGGACCACATGTCTCTCTCCTAGCTTTGTGAAGGGTGATTTACACCCTGGCTGGAATGACTGTCTTTCTGGGCTGATTACATCGGCAAATGCCCCCCAGAGGCCACAGCAGGATGGCCATATTCAGAAGCAGCAGCCAATAAATCTCAGAGGTCTATATTGCATTTCTCAGTACCCTCCCTCCTGGCCCTCTGCCAGGTGGGCTGTGGAAGTAGGAGAGGGCTTGGCTGGAAGGTTAGGGGAGGAAACCCTCCAATTCCTTTCATTACCGTCTTCTCTAAGTACTGTTTAGTTCTCATTCTTCCAAGTCATTCTGCCTCTGTCTTTATCCTGGGAGCAGGTGGGAATCAGCTCAATAAATTAGTCTAATAAATACCCTTATCTTTATATGTAGAAGTCCTGGGTTCTCCTAAGTATTTAATCTTGGTAGAGTAGCTTGGTCTCTTAACCATCATCTGAAAATGATGAGGCTCCTAAATGGTCTCTCTAGCCACCTTTCTCAGTGATCTTTTGTCCAGGGAGATCTCCACAATTTAGTCTGAGGGAAGTTTGATCCTTCCATCCTCCCTCATGACACTGAAGGGGCTGAATTTTGGAGGAGTCTAGTCTAGCAAAGGTCCTGGGATCTGGCCTCAGGTTTGTTCCCAGCAAAGCCATTTCACCTGTCTGGGATCCATCTTTGCAGAATCTTGGGGTTAATAACAACAACCGAATCTCACCCTTGAAGATATTTACGAGGCGAAATGAAATCACAGATGTGCAAATTCTAAAAGAAAAAATATACTTGAAATGTAAGTGCCCTTGTGCGTTTGTTCAAGTTTTGTTATGTCATTTGGGTTGGTTGTTCCTTGGTGGTAGAGGGGGTTCCGGAAAGTGAGACAGGATGCTTTTTTTCTTAATAAATATCTGGACCCCAGAGATGGCGAGTTTCCATTGACAGTTTCCACACTGTCTTGGGTAGAAGTCCTCCTCTAAACGAAGTTGGCGGCCGACAGCATGTGGGCCGGCTGGGGTGGAGCACTCTTCAGAGCCAAAGACCGGCCGCTCCGGGGCGCGTGCCCTCGCTCGCCCTCACCCCAGCCCTGCCGGTCCAGGAGGAGAGTCGGCGTGGTGCGTCCGTCCACTTTGGAGTTGGAGGGCGGCGCCCGGGACCTTGGTGGGAGCGTGTTGGCGCCGGGCGCGCGAGGCGGGGCGGGAGGCGGTGGTGGGAGCCGCCGGCGGAGGAACCCGGCTCGCAGAGCTCCAGCGCGAGGGGAGAGGGCGCTCCGCGCCTGGTGCAGGCAGAGCGCCCTGGGGTGCAGGCAGAGCGCCCTGGGACGCCGACAGTCGGCTAGCGCACCCCGCCAATGGCGCGCCCCCCGAGCCCACGACCAATGCTGCCTGCACTCCTGCTGCTGCTGCCACTGCTGCTCCGAGCGGGTGAGTGTCGTCTGTGCGTCCGCGGAGTCCACTCCGGCTGGGGCGGGAGGGGGCGGGGGCTGGGGTGGTGGTGAGTGGTGGTGGTGACCGTGTAGGTGGGGTCCCGGCACCAGTGCCCAGAGAGGTCTCAGGCCCCACACTGCTGCCTGGTGCGGGGCGTCCGTCTGTCCGAGCCTGGGGAACTGGAGGAGGAAGCCCAGGGTGTCAGGAAGGGGCTGGGTTCCACACCTAGTCCAGTGACTTAACTTGTAGATTGAGTGCCAGCCATGACCAGGGCACCCAAGCATCTCTTCGCTCCTCGTTCCCCCTCTTCCCCCGTTTGAAGTGCGTCTGTACAGTCACAGAACAGCCAGCAGCTAGGCCACTACCACTACAGCATCTCTAGGGGGCGGGGAGAGTCAGAAGCAGGACTGCCTTTTGCTCCACATGGGCTTCACCTCTTCCACCCCATGTAAGGACTGCGGAAGCGGATACTAGGTACAGGTGAAGCTGGAGAAGTTTTTGTTAGGGCTGACTTGTCATTGGGAACTCCCTGGCCGTCCAGTGGTTAGCACTCTGCACTTTCATGGAAAAAACAAACAAACAAACACAACTGACGTCACAAATTAAGGTTGAAAACTGCTTCCCAATACTTGCCAACATCATTATTTGGTTGTGTGATTGAGAGTATTGCTCACCATCAACAAACCCTCTCTTCAGGATATACTTTATTATTATTTAAATTGGAGGGGAAAACTCACTAGTGGACAAGATGGCCTTTCCGTGCAAGCTGCCCAGCAACAGTGCCTTGCCCTGTTATAAATCCACAATAGGTGTTTTGTGGAATACATAGTTAAAGGCCGGGTTTTAGAACTATGCCATCCCCCCAAGGAGCATGCACGTGGCCTTTGGGAGTGGGATGGGTACATGGAATCTCATTGTGGGGCTCCTGTCCAGAGCCTGCCTGGAGGGAATCGTGAGTCAGAGACCACGTATCTACACATGACCTCAGTCCACAAAGTAGGACTGCAGAAGTGCAATCTTGGCTGAGAGACAGATATGGAAGGAAGGAAGGAAAGTACTGGTCTGTCCAGACTGACTTCATTAGTAAATCAGAGCAGCAAGACTTTACTGATCTGATTGGACTGCCCAGGATATTTCACTAACCCTAACAGTATGGCTGTATGTCAGGATCAGGGGTAAACTTTAAATACCTTCCTTGTGACCAATTTAGTGGAACAAGTTACCACCTGTTAATGATGAAACTTAACATGACCCCCACCTTCTTTTGTTGAGCTGCAGTGCCCTTAAATCTACTACTACTCACACTTGGTGAACTGTCAGCTTAGAAATGAGAGAGGTTTACTTTTGAAAATTGTTACGACTCAATATTTAGTCCAGTTAAAGCAATGAGACTTGGACCTGCTACGTTTCTTTCAGCAAGCACTTTCTGGGTACCTACCAGAAGTAACATCTTAAACATTCAGCATTTCTCAAACTGTTTAAATCCATGTCCCCTTTTGATAAAGATAAAAATCTCATGTCTTCCTTAAATAAATTTTGAAATTTCAGAATATTTTTAATGATACAAATGAACTTACAGAACAGAAACAGACTCATAGACTTAGAGAACGACCTTATGGTTAGCAGGTAGGAAGGGTTGGAGGGAGGAATAGTTAGGGAGTTTGGGATTGACATGTGCACACTGCTATATTTAAAATGGATAGCCAACAAGGACCTACTGTATAGCACAGGGAACTCTGCTCAATATTATTTAACAGCCTAAATAGGAAAAGAATTTGAAAAGGAATAGATACATGTATATGTATAACTGAATCACTTTGCTGTACACCTGAAACTAACACATTGTTAATCAACTATACTCCAATATAATATAAAAAGTTTAATAAAAAAACTAGTTGCATTAAAAAAAGTTTTTTTGTTCATCTTCCACATATGAAATTGTCAAATATGCTTTTTTATGTGATTTTTTTTAACATCTTTATTGGAGTATAATTGCTTTACAATGGTGTGTTAGTTTCTGCTTTATAACACAGTGAATCAGTTATACATATACATATGTCCCCATATCTCTTCCCTCTTGCGTCTCCCTCCCTCCCACCCTCCCTATCCCACCCGTCTAGGTGGGCACAAAGCACCAAGCTGATCTCCCTGTGCTATGCGGCTGCTTCCCGATAACTATCTGTTTTACGTTTGGTAGTGTATATATGTCCATGCCACTCTCTCACTTTGTCCCAGCTTACCCTTCCCCCTCCCCATATCCTCAAGTCCGTTCTCTAGTAGGTCTGTAAATATGCTTTTTTGAACCACACATTCCCTTTGGAAATTCTGATACACCCCCCAAATGGGCCCATCCTATCTCTTCCCCATCCCGTGCATTGAGAAACTCTGGTTTAATCCAACCCCCTTTTTAAAAATCAAAATTAATACCAAAAATCCATTATGAACAAAATACCAAAATTTTAAATTAAAAGAGTAATAATGCCATGCTGAGGCGTATTGGAACCTGAAGCAAAAGGAGAAATCAGTACTACTGATCCTGTCTTTTTTTACACATTGGATATGGCACCAATTCTCAAACTTTAGGTTACATCATTCTCTCCAGTAAACTTACTAAAATTCAGATTCCCAGGCTTTATCACCAGAGGTTCTGATTTGGTAGTTAGTGCTAGGGCTCAGAAATCTGCATTTTAATAAGTAATCTAATTGATTATTATGTGATTGGAAGATAAGGTTGGACTACCTAAACTCAGAGGCCCCTCCTAATTTTGGGACTCTTTGATTATAAGTAGAGAGAAGGGGCCCAGAGAAGTTATCAGGGTGGCTCATAAAATGTCTCTGTTATGTGGTCATTTTTAAAATATTAGTAGGCACTTACAAAGAACAAGCCCTGTTCTAGGCACTGGCAACAGAGTAGTGATAAGATAGACATGGAAGTCTAGCTGGGGAGATAATAAAAAATGAAGTAAAAAAATATCAGGTGGTTGGGTTTCCCTGGTGGTGCAGTGGTTGAGAGTCCGCCTGCTGATGCAGGGGACGCGAGTTCGTGCCCCGGTCCGGGAGGATCCTGCGTGCCGCGGAGCGGCTGGGCCCGTGAGCCATGGCCGCTGGGCCTGCGCGTAGGGAGCCTGTGCTCCACAACGGGAGAGGCCACAGCTGTGAGGGGCCCGCGTACCGCAAAAAAAAAAAAAAAAAAATCAAGTGGTGATAAGTGCTATGCAGAGAATTGGAACAACAGTGTGTTAGAGTAGCTGGGGGGCTATTTTACATTGGTTCGTTGGGGATGGCCTTTGTGAAATGACACGCCATGTGAAGATCAGGTGGAAGAGCATTCAAAACAGAAAGAAGGCCAGTGCAGATGGAGGGAAGTGGGAGAGGAAGAGAGAGCAGGAGGTAAGATTAGAGAGGTGGGCAGGGCCCAGGTCTTTACAAGGTTTTGTAAACCAAGGCACATAAACTAGACCTTAACCTAAGTTCAATGGAAGCTGTTGGAGGGATTTAAGCAGAGAAAGGAGATCATCTGATTTACAGTTTTTAAGAGATGATCCCATATAATGCTAGTCAGTATTAGAATTATGTTATATTCACACAATGGATTGTTATACAGCAGTGAAAATAAGCTATTTACGACTATACTTATCAGTGTGGGTGAATTTCAGAAACGTAATATTGAGCAAAAGAAGCCAAAACACCAAAAGCACATGTTGTATGATTGAAAAACAGGCAAAACAAATTGCTAATGTTAGAAATCAGGATATTGTATTATATTTGCTTCGTTGGGAAGATGGTGACTGGCAGATGGCTTCTGGGGTGCTGGTAATGTTCTGGTTCTTTACCTGGGGATCTGGTTACACAGGTGTATATAATTTGAAATTAAACTATATATTTTTGATTTATGTATTTTTCTATATGTTATACTTTAATTAATTTATTACCAAACATGATATACAAATGGCTAACAAACACATGAAAATATGCTCAATATCATTAGTTATTAGAGAAATGCAAGTGAAAACCACAGTGAGATACTACCTCACACCCACAAGGATGGCTATAAAAACAGAGCAAAAAACAGAAAACACGAGTTGGCAAGTATGTAGAGAAATTGGAACCACCCTCATGCATTGCTAATAGGAATGTAAAATGGGACAGCCACTGTGGAAAACAATTTGGTGGTTCATCAAAAAGTTAAACATAGAATTAACATATGACCCAGCAATTCCACTCCTGCGTATACACGCAAGAGAAATGAATACAGGTATTCAAGCAAATACTTGTACATGATTCTTCACTTAGCACTGTTCACAATAACCAAAAGGTGGAAACAACCCAAATGTACATCAACTAACATTTAGGTAAACAAAATATGGTATATCCATACAATGAAATATTATTCATAAGAAAGAATGAAATATTGATATATGCCACAATGTGGATAAACCTTGAAAACAGCATGTTAGGTGAAAGAAGCTAGATACAAAAGAGTATATATTTTATGGCTCTATTTACATGAAATACTAGAATAGGTAAATGTGTAGAGACAGAAAGCAGACTAGTGGTTGCCAGAGACTAGGGGAAAGGGAGGATGGAGAGTGACTGTTTAATGGGTATGGGCTTCCTATTAGGGTGATGAAAATGAATTGGAATTAGAAGTGATGGTCGTATAGCATGGTGAATGTACTAAATGCCACTTAACTGTACCCTTTAAGATAATTAATTTTATGTTGCATGAATTTTTTTCTTTCTCTTTTTCTTTTTAAAATGAAGTTTGTATAAAAAGAAACGAAATTGAGTTTTTTGTTGTGAGGTGGATGGACCTAGAGTCTGTCATACAGAGTGAAGTAAGTCAGAAAGAGAAAAACAAATACCGTATGCTAACACATATATATGGAATCTAAGGAAAAAAAAAAAGAAAGGTCATGAAGAACCTAGGGGTAAGACGGGAATAAAGACACAGACCTACTAGAGAATGGGTTTGAGGATATGGGGAGGGGGAAGGGTAAGCTGTGACAAAGTGAGAGAGTAGCATGAACATATATACACTACCAAACGTAAAACAGATAGCTAGTGGGAAGCAGCCGCATGGCACAGGGAGATCAGCTCGGTGCTTTGTGACCACCTAGAGGGGTGGAATAGGGAGGGTGGGAGGGAGGGAGACGCAAGAGGGAAGAGATATGGGAACATATGTATATGTATAACTGATTCACTTTATTATAAAGCAAAAACTAACACACCATTGTAAAGCAATTATACTCCAATAAAGATGTTTAAAAAAATAATAAAAAAAATAAAGTTTGTACCTTTTGACTACCTTCATCCAGTTCTCCCTCCCCACCCTCTGCCTCTGGTAACTGCAAATCTGATTTCTTTTCCTATGAGTTTGTTTTTGAAGTATAATTGACCTACAGTACTATGTTCCTGGTGTACAACATAGTGATTTGCTATTTCTATACATTTCAGAATGATCACCAGGCATGAATTTTACCCCAATAAAAATTTTTTCCAACCTAAAAAAATTCTTAAAAAAGATGAATGCAACAACAAAAAGAAAGGTAATTATGTGAAGTGAAGGATGTGTTAATTTTAACACATCTTATTGTTAACACGTCTAATCTTACTATGGTAACATTTTACAATATATACATAAATCATCATGTTGTATACCTAAAGCTTAAACAATGTTATATGTCAATTATATCTCCATAAAGCTGGAAAACAAAAAAAGATGGCTGAATGGTATGGTAGAATGAATTTGGAAGGTGGAATCACTGAGACCAATAAGGACTCTCAACTAGTTCAGACAAGAGTTGATGGTGGCTTGAGCTAAGGAGGTGGTGATAGCTGTGGAAAGAAGTGGACAGATTCCAGATATGTAGTGGAGTTGACAGGACTTACTGGATTGAACATAGAATGTGAAGGAAAGAGAAGAATTCAGAATGACTCCTAGATGTTCTGCCTTGAAAAACTGGGGGGTGATGGTGTGCTATTACCACTTGATAGGACCCTAAGTCCTAGGGTGCAGGGCCTTTCTCCAGAGCTGAACTATAACCAACCTTGATATTCCTGAGTGAGTGACAGAATCTGTAAAAGCCCCCCACCCCAACCCCAACCAGTTCCCACTGTAAGGTATTTTTAAGTGACTTTTTTTTTTTTTTGCCGTACTGCGCAGCTTGTAGGATTTTCATTCCCTGACCACGGATCAAACCTGGGCCCCGGCAGTGAAAGTGCCGAGTCCTAACCACTGGACCGCCAGAGAATTCCCCTTAAGTGACTTTTTTTTTTTGCGGTATGCGGGCCTCTCACTGTTGTGGCCTCTCCCATCGCGGAGCATAGGCTCCGGACGCGCAGGCTCAGCGGCCATGGCTCACGAGCCCAGCCGCTCCACAGCATGCAGGATCTTCCCGGACCGGGGCATGACCCCGTGTCCCCTGAATCGGCAGGCGGACTCCCAACCATTGTGCCACCAGGGAAGCCCCCCTTAAGTGACTTTTAATGGAAGGCTCAGAGTTGTTGCTAACTGTCATTTAGCACTCCCATGCACATTCTCAGCTCTCTGGTTATGATGCTATCCCTGTCCATGGCATAGCTCTGCTCAGGGCCCTCTTCCCAGTGCCTGGCTGGGCCATCAGGCTCAGCTTCAAATAATGTCCCCCTCCCCCTCCCAGGGGGCTGAGCAGCTTGTCTTCATCAAACCCCCCTCTCTTCTTGAGCCTGATCTCTTCTGTCCATATTGTGACAGCTGCAGACTCTCTACTCCTACTGGACTTCTTTCTCCCCGCTAAAGGCTTTTGTGCCGCCCCAAGACTTTCCTGCTAAAGATTTCATCCAGAATCCCCCCACCCTACCTTATGACTAGGTTCTCCCAGACAGCTACTCTGACCTTATATGATCTCTCTCCCTCCACAGGGGACCACCTCCCCACAGAAGGCCGGCTCGTGAACAGCTGTATCCAGGCCAGGAGGAAGTGCCAGGCCGATCCCACTTGCAATGCTACCTACCACTACTTGAATTCCTGTGCCTCTAGTATAAGCACCTCATCACCTGCAGAGGAGCCTTCAGTCCCTGAGGACTGCATGGAGGCAGCACAGCAACTCAGGAATAGTTCTCTGATGAGCTGCACATGCCATCGGCGCATGAAGAACCAAGCTACCTGCCTGGACATCTACTGGACCGTTCACCCTGCCCGTAGCCTTGGTGAGGCCCCCATCCTAGAGCGGGCTAAGCTAGGGAAGATGGCTCTTGGGAGTTGTTTTTTAATCCTGCTGGATATGGGCCGCATGGTAGATTCTGACAGGGATGATAATGAAGCTCTGCATTTGACGTCAGTAAGAAATGGAAGGAGGAATTGGCAGTATGCATTTTGGCCCCACAGTACTGCCCTCCCTTCTCACTACTTTCCCCTTTTTTTTTAATCTGGAAACATGTAGCTGCCTCTTGGAAGGTCTCTGAACCAGGCTAAGGCCCAACATGGGGAGCTCCTGGAACAGACAGATATGGAGAGGAAATGGAGGGAAATGGTCCTAACTCATAAACAGGCTGCAAATACAACATAATCCATAGGTTCAGAGAGACTGGGAGGCAGTGTCCTGGTCCAGCCTTTAACAGAGAGGATATTCATTAACCAGACAAGAGATGATAAAAGACGGAAGGCACTGGAAGAGCCAAAGAGAGGAGCTTCCTCTGACTCTGGAGATCCCCTTCCGTATCAGTCAGCTTTTACTAGACTGTGCTGCAGTAACACAACAGGGTCTTGTAAAACAAAGGTTAAGTTCTTGCTCATGTTCTGTCTTGGCTGTGTCATGTGTCCTCTTCATTCTGGGATCCAGTACAGCCTCTACCTGAGATGTTCCCTTCTCATGGCAGAGGGAAATGAACAATGGCAGAACCATTTGATGCCTTTAAAAGCTTCTGCTCAGATGTTACATAAAATACTTCTGCTCACATTCCATTGACAAAGCAAATCACGTGGTCATACCTGACATCAGTGGGAAGGAGAAGTATACTCCTCCCACAGGGGACACTGAAAATCACATGGCAATAACTGAGTATGTATAGTCTTACAGGGAGGACAAAAATAATTGTAAACAATAATGCAATCTACCATAGTCCACCAGTTGGTCAAAACATTCATTTCCCTCCCTTTCACAAGCAAAATATACCTACTCACTTTCTAAGGAAGGTGCCTAAGAATTCTATCTAAGCAGGACATCAGGCTCCAAGTCTAGGATCTTGTGATAATTTCTATATCAGGTCTGGATGTGGTTTCTCTTAATCTAGAAACCTATGCGCTAACAAGTCATCTGCTGGGCTTCCCTGGTGGCGCAGTGGTTAAGAATCCACCTGCCAATGCAGGGGACAGGGGTTTGAGCCCTGGTCTGGGAAGATCCCACATGCCACAGAGCAACTAAGCCCATGCGCCACAACTACTGAACCTGCACTCTAGAGCCCGCGTGCCACACTACTGAAGCCCGTGCGCCTAGAGCCCATGCTCTGCAACGAGAAGCCACGACAATGAGAAGCTCGTGCACCGCAATAATTAGTAGCCCCCACTCGCTGCAACTAGAGAAAGCCCGCACACAGCAATGAAGACCCAACACAGCCAAAAATACAGATAAATAAATTTTTAAAAAAGTCATCCTCTTCCCATCTATACTCAATATATAGTAATGGAATGGGGACAGGAGAAGCACAACAAACTCTCAGGTAGAAAGAGGAGTAATGGGAAGCACACAGCAGACATTGATTCATAGCAGTTCTGAAGTCCTGCCACACAATTGTTGCAAGGGCTGTCTTTCCTGGGAGTAGGGACTGCTCTTTAATAAGGCCCTGCTTTTGCTCATTGGGGAGCAAAAGCCCAGGAGTTTCCCAGTCCCCTGGGAGGTCCTTCGTTTCCCATTATTTTCTTGGGCTACATCTGGAAAGGGCATTGGAGACTATGACCTCCTTAGGGATTGAGTAGCATTCTCCACTTGCTTCCTACCTGAGGAATGTTGGAGCATCTTAAGTCTCAAATAGTTAGAGTCTCTTTTAATCCAGGCTGGTGGCTCTTAGCAGTACAACTCTCTCAAAACATAATTGCGTTTTATGTCTGATTTCTGTCACCTCATGTGCCAGTAGCCTTTCCTATAATCCCTTTCAAGACATACATCTCTTTTGAGACCTAATTAGAGGTACCTTGCCCTTATCAAGCTTCTGTGGGAGAGCCACTATCTTAGTCTTTTTTCCCTGAGAACATTTGTCCAACAGGCAGGATTTATCGGATACTGTCTTAATCAGTGAGAGATCTCCACAAAGGGCATGATAGCCACAAACTTGAATTGGTCTCTGGCCCAAGGCTGAGTTGTAATTGACCTTATTACTCAATGCATTTTTCAATTTTACCTTTTACTATTTGAATATGAGGAGTAGCATTTCTTAATTTTGCAGGTCCTAGAATTTCTGTATTCTTTCTTTTCTGTTTCCTCTCTGTGTGTAAACTGGTCAGTTCTCTGAGCGTATATCTTTCTCGTAGTACCATGCCAAGTGTGGCTATCAGCAATCAAGACATATTAGTAATCTTCAGCTTCTCAGCTTCTTCCCCTTAAAGCACAAGCTCACTCAGTACATCATCTTCCTTCCAAGTTATTGCAGGCAACAATTTTACCAAATGCTTTGCCACTGCATAATGAGGGCTGCCATCTTCCCAGCCCCCACTAACAGCTTATTCACCACCCACTACCTAGTCCCAAAGCCAATACCATTTATTTTAGATCCTTTTTTGTTACTTCAGCACTCCATTTCTAGATACCAATCACATTTTTTAACATCTTTATTGGAGTATAATTGCTTTACAATGTTATGTTAGTTTCTGCTGTATAACAAAGTGAATCATCTATATGTATACATATATCCCCATATCCCCTCCCTGTTGCATCTCCCTCCTACCCTCCCTGTCCCAACCCTCTAGGTGGTCACAAAGCACCGAGCTGATCTCCCTGTGCTATGCAGCTGCTTCCCACTAGCTATCTGTTTTACATTTGGTAATGTATATATGTCAATGCTACTCTCTCACTGCATCACAGATTACCCTTCCTCCTCCCCGTGTCCTCTCTCTCTATGTCTGCGTCTTTATTCCTGTCCTGCTCCTAGGTGCATCAGAACCATTTTATTTTTTTAGATTCCATTACATGACCAATTACATTTTTAATAAGAATTTGCTAAATTATGCAGCCAACCCCAAATCTCTGGCTTTCACCAACAAAAATATATCTTTTGTTCATATTACACATTTGCTGTGGGCTTCCATGAGTTGGCTTTGGAGGACAATTTATTTGTTTATTTATTTATCTATTTTTGACTGCATTGGGTCTTCGTTGCAGTGCGCGGCCTTCTCATTGCGCTGGCTTCTCTTGTTGCGGAGCACGGGCTCTAGGCATGCGGGCTTCGGTGGTTGTGGCTCGCGGGCTCTAGAGCGCAGGCTCAGTAGTTGTGGCGCACGGGCTTAGTTGCTCCACGGCACGTGGGACCTTCCCGGACCAGGGATCGAACCCGTGTCCCCTGCATTGGCAGGAGGATTCTTAACCACTGCGCCACCAGGGAAGTCCCATGAGTTGGCTTTGTCTTTGCTCCACTTGCCTTCTTCATTTGAGGATCCAGGATGGTAGATGGAAAAGAGCCAAGCAGGACCACATGATAGTTCTTGAAACTTAGAGGTGATTATGCCTCTTTAGCTCACAGTCCACAGGCCAAAGCAAGTCACATGGCCAAGCCTTACAGTAGCGTGGGAAAGTACAGTCCTCTCATAGGTGGCCTAAAAGTCACAAGGCAACAGGTGAGGTTGTATAATCCTCCGACAGTAAGCAATTGGAAACAAATTCTCTTTGTTCCCTGATTTCCACTCCTCATCCTAATCACTTCTCTTTTAGAACTTCCACTGAGACTTCTCCCTGAATGCTCTTGTCTCCACCTCTTTTCCCTTGGGAGCTCCCAGGTCTTCCCAAGCATCCAAACCATCCTTTCCTGTTGGCTTGATATCATCTATATCCCTTCCCGCCTAAAGACATATTCACAAAGCCTATTGGGTGACATCCCTGCAAGCTCATCTCTGTCTTCAACATTTATTGAGCACCTACCATGTGTATGAGCTATGCAGTGATCTTGTTTTTTTAACTGAAGTACAGGTTGGTTAACAATGTTGTGTATGCAGTGATTTTATAAGACCTAGTGATTTTATAAGGTCTTAAGGAGCCCACAGCCCCATGGGGTGTTTGAAAGAGATGTGTTTCCTTTCAGATAATTTCTCTCCCTTCTCTGCTTTTCTCAGTCAGGTTCAGTTCCAGATCTAGTCTCATTTGCATCACCTCAGCATGCAATGCATCTCCATAGCCAAGTGGTCAGGCCTGGAACAGAGTCCACTACTGCCCCTTCTCCAATAGCAAGAGAAAACAAGACAGAGTCCCCTTGCCTGCTTATGTGCCCACAGGTGATACTTGTAGTAGTTAGGAGCAGAGACTCTGAAATCAGGTAATCCAGGTTTCAAATCCCGGCTCCATTTACTAGCTTATGTGAACTTGAGCAAGTGAATTAACCTCTCTTATCCTCAGTTTCCTTTTACCTACCCAAAGACTTCTATGAAGACTAAGTGAAATTGTATGTATATATATATATTTTTTTCCACTTGCACCATAGTGCCCAGTAAACAGTGTGCTCAACAAACAGTAGCTTTATTATTCTTATCATTAAACCCAGCTTATTTGTCAAGCCTAGCCTATACCTTTATGGCCCTGTTCTTTTTCTCTCCTCTGCCCAGCATGCAGCTATTTAGGTAGAGACTGTGCTTCTTCTTTTTCTCCAGCAGCTTCAACCCCTCCTGCTCCCACCCCCAGCCCCATCCTCAGGATTCTGGTGCTCCCCACCTTGTCTCTAGGTGACTATGAGCTGGATGTCTCTCCCTATGAAGATACAGTGACCAGAAAACCCTGGAAAATGAATTTCAGCAAACTGAACATGCTCAAACCAGGTGTGGAAGGCAAGCTGGGGCTGGGGTGTGGGAGGGCCTGGACCCTGAGGGAAGGGTGGCTAGTGGGGAACACAAGCTGGGAGAATGAAGGGAGGGAGTTGTGGCCTGCCAGGTAACTAAAGAAGCACTCTCAGGGTGAGAGTCTGAGCTATGCCGCATGATCTAGTCTCACGAGTTAACACAGAGCAATAGTTATTAGGGAGATATTCCAAGAGAGCCCATTAGAGCTCCCTGGTTCCAAAAGGTGGATCTCTACAAAGGCTTTGGTGGGAGTGGCAGCAGTCCCAGAAAAAAAAAGTGCTGAAATGGAGTATTTACCCTAATTCGAGGCAGCCAGGAAAGTAGCTTTTTGTCCCTGAAGACTAGGAAATTGCTTGTTTTCAACCATTCTAATGGGATGGGCGAGGTGTTGGGCAGGGAAAATGGTGAGAGAGAGCGTGACTCCTCAGGGGTGACTCAGGGTGGGGAGCCATCTGTCTGGCAAGGACTAATATGATGCATGTTTTTCAGGAAAGTGAGGCTGTTGTATTAATTGGAAAGGAACACACACATGCACTCTCTTTTTGAGAAAGATGTGAGCTTTGTTGTACAGTCAGTACTGTGTATTAGAATTTTGAGAGAAAAGCATAGAGATTTATGTATTACAAACTCTAGGTTACAGGGAATCTGGGAATAACCTATTCCAGTTATTCCATTGTTCTGACTGCTGGAATATTCTGTTAATAGAACTATCACCATAATTTCCCAAGATTCAGAGTATGGGGGGTTTTATGCATGCACCAGTCAATGAAAGATGGGCAGAATAGACAGATGCAGAACCAAAATCCTAAATAGAATTTGGTTGCATCTGCTGTGGACAATCCAGAAAGTACTTTTCTGTGCCAGGAGGATTGCAGGATCCTAGTTCCCCTACCAGGGATGCAACCCCTCAGAAGTGAAAATGGGGAGCCCTAACCACTGGACTGCCAGGGAATTCCCCAGAAAGTACTTTAGAATGTTGTAGGGCCTCTTGGTTACAATTTCCACCATGGGATCTCACTCATTGCATAGGATTGAGGAAAGGGTTTGGTTAGATGTATATGGCTTTTTTTTTTTTTTTTTTTTTTAAACCTAGGCAAGCTGAGGAGCAGGATGGGAGAGGCTCACGAATACCTGATACGGTTTGTGGGTAGAGGGAAAGGCCTTATTCGGTGCAGTCCTCCCTGACAGGAGTGCCTTCACACTACCGTCCTTGTGAAATCAGAGGGTTGCCGGGATTCCTGGGGAGGCTGGGCTGCACGTCTGCAGAGAGGACTGCTGACTTGGTGCCCCTCTCCCCCCAGACTCGGACCTCTGCCTCAAGTTCGCCATGCTGTGCACTCTTAATGACAAGTGTGACCGGCTGCGCAAGGCGTACGGGGAGGCGTGCTCCGGGTCCCGCTGCCAGCGCCACACTTGCCAAAGGCAGCTGCGCTCCTTTTTCGAGAAGGCGTCGGAGCCCCACGCTCAGGGCCTGCTGCTGTGCCCGTGCGCGCCCACCGACCAGGGTTGCGGGCAGCGCCGGCGCAACACCATCGCCCCCAGCTGCTCACTGCCATCGGAGGCCCCCAACTGCCTGGAGCTGTGGCACATATGCCTGTCCGACCCGCTGTGCAGGTGCCGGGTGCTGGGTGCGGGCAGACGGGGTGGACACCACTCCTTCGGCGCCTCCTTCCTGGGCAGGGCTGGGTCTGAACCACCCTCCCCCCCCCCCCCACCCCTCCGCAAGGCACCATGAACCGACTTTACCATGTAGCTACCCTGGATACTTTCTGAAACTCTTTTATAAAAAAATAAAATAAAATAAAATTATATAGAGAGAGTGTAAAAACTTTAGGAAATATAAAACTGTGTTAAAATAGCACTCAAAACCTGTCACCTGGAGGTAATCTACCATAATTTGGGGAGCATTTCCTTCCAGTCTTTTTTCTCTCCAGGTAAACAAAATCAGACACCAACCTTGTTTTGCAACCTGGTTCTACCACTTACTTCTCTGTATAACCTTGGGCAAGTTACTTTACCTCTCTGAGTCCCACTTCCTCTTCTGTAAGATATTACATGGAGCTCTCAAAAATCATAATACTAACACTTACTGAGTAAGTGTTAGTTACTTACTATGGGCTAAGTACTATTTTAAGTACTTAACATCTATTAATTTATCTAAGCTTCACAAGAACCCTATAAGATAGTTGCTATTATTACTGTTTTTTTTTTATCATCCTCAGTTTACAAATGAAGAAACCACAGCAGAGAAAGTTTAAATAACTTGCTCAAATTCACCTAGGTAGTAAGTCAGGTTTGTTAATGAGGTTTGGATTTCCTTCATAGGTAGTCTGGCCTAGAGCCTGTGCTCCTAGAGGCTCTGTTATGCTGCCTGTTATTATGCTGGGAGCTATGGGTTGGCCAAAAAGTTCGTTCGGGTTTTTAATGGAAAAACCCGAACGAACTTTTTGGTCAACCCAATGTTACTATTACTGTTATATAACAAGTGCTGGGCTAGATGACTAAGATACTGTCCCTTCCTTCAAGGAGTTTGCAACTGCGTGGGGATGACAGATAAGTAAACCACCAATCTAACACAAAGCAAAATATAAGGAAAAGTGCACAAATATACACACAAAAATATACTCATCGTTCCATCCCCTGAAGATAACCAGCTTTACCTATTGTAGGATGAGTGTTAAAAATAATAATATCTAACATTTACTGAACACTCACTGTATACCAGGCACTGTGTTAAATGCTATACATGTATTCTCTTACTTCATCCTCACAAAAATCCTCAAGGTAGTGTTATTTTCATCTCTATTTACTGTCAAGGAAATTGAAACTGAAGAAACTGCCTGAGATCTCATAATTAGGGATTGTGGAGCCCAAATTTAGAGTGATATGCTGTGGAGGCTGGGGTGATGGTGCATTTAATTGTGACAGGAGCAGGCTTCACTGAGGAGGACGCCATGGGCCAGGCTCTGAAAAAGGCAGAGGCGGATTTGGCATGAAGATGGGCATCTCAACTAAAGGGGCAGCAAGGTGACACTGTGGCAAGGTGAAGGCTGCAGGCCACACCATCAACAGGGACTCTTAAAATTTCCCTTCTTCAGATCGCGCCTGGCGGATTTTCAGACCCACTGCCATCCCATGGACATCCTAGGGACCTGTGCAACAGAGCAGTCCAAATGTCTGCGAGCATACATGGGGCTGATTGGTGAGGCTGGGGGGCATGTTTAGGAAGCCTACAGGTTGGCCAGCCTGGGGGGGGGGTGAAAATGCTCTGGAGACTGAACCCCCATGGAGTGGTCCTGAGACAGGTGGGAGAGGATGGGAGCTGAAGGTAGGGTTGGCTTAGGCACTGACAATCCTCTTTTCACCCCATAGGGACTGCCATGACTCCCAACTTTGTCAGCAACGTCAATGCCAGTGTTGCCTTAAGCTGCACCTGCCGAGGCAGTGGCAATCTGCAGGAGGAGTGTGAGCAGCTGGAAGAGTCCTTCTCCCGAAACCCCTGCCTCAGTGAGTGCTCTCCACCTGCTCCCAGCCCCCGTGGCTGGCTCAGCTTGACCCAGGGAGAGGGAAAGGGTCCGCTCTGTGGTCCACTGGTTCCATCCATCTCCTGCAGACGGAGCAGCCCCCTCCTCAGCATAGGCTTACATCTCCCCAACCTGAGCCTTTCTGCCTTCTCCCATTCTATTAGTGACCCACCCCCATCCCCGGCCATGCTGCCTCTTCACTTGCCTGGGCCCTAGGGACACTCTTCAGCTCAAGGAATAGCAAGCAGAATGAGATAATACCCCATTCCCAGCTGCCACTCACCCACCCTTGCATATCCCAGGGTCCCTGAGACATTCCCTTTCCTTCTTTGGGAGCCTGAGAGATCTCCAACATCTGCGTGCTTTCAGTCTTCCTTCTCTCCTCTCCTCAGTGGAGGCCATTGCAGCTAAGATGCGTTTTCACAGCCAACTCTTCTCCCAGGACTGGACAGCCTCTACCTTTTCCATGATGGAAGGCCAGGTAGGGCCTCCTCTGTTACACCTCTCCTACCTTTACTGGACCGCTGGGGGAAACCCAGACAAGGCAGGCAAGAGATTGGATGGGGGCGGTGAACTCCTTGTGGTCATGAATATTTTAGACCTCTAGCAGACACCTCAGGGGAGGAGGACAGGCCTTGACTGAGGCTAAGGTGGTGAAAAGGGTGGAGCTGACTCCATTTTATTTTTTCCACAGAACAAAAACCCTGCTCTGAGGCCACAGCCCTGGGTGCCCTCTCTTTTCTCCTGTACACTTACCTTGATTCTGCTCCTGAGCCTCTGGTAGCTGGACTTCCCTGGGGGCCCTCTTCTCCTTTACCACACCCAGCTGACCTGCAGCCTGCAAGGGTTGAGGAAAGGACAGCATCAGGAAGGAGGTTTGGTATACAACATGGCAACCCTGACGTTACCCCACACCTCCAGTTGACTCCAGATTAGGCCACAGTAGAAGCTGACTAGCCTAGTTCTCATTCCCTTCACTTCTTTTTTTGTTTTGTGTTGTTGTTGCTGTTGTTGTTTTTGGCCGTGCCTCTTGGCTTTTGGGATCTTAGTTCCCCGACCAGGGATTAAACTGGTCCCTTGGCAGTGAAAGCTCGGAGTCCTAACCACTGGACCGCCAGGGTCATTCCCTTCATTTCTGACTCAGGCTGCCCCTCCTTAGGACTTTAGCCATATCTTCTGGTGATGTCCAGCTCTACCAGGCTCTCTCCCTACCCCTTTCTTCTGCCCACCAGCATCACCCAGGCTCTAACAAATCAGTCACGCTCTCTTGCATTCTCCAGGTAGGCAGGGCTGGGTGTTCTGAAGCAACCTAGAAAGACATTCCTCATGGTGAGGAAAGCTGGAGCAAGACTCTTGGCCCCTTGTCTCCTCCTCTGAATGGGGAATGGGAACCTACTGCCTTCCCAGGGATCCTACAGAACATTTGAGCATCACGAGCTAGAGCATATGGGCCTTGCTTTCTTCCTGCTACTGTCCCAAAGTCCCCTTAGCCTCTTGGATCATGATTAAACATTTTAACTTAAAACTTTTCTCTTTTCCCGTTGTCTCATTCTGTGAATTTATATAGAACTAGGGGTGTTACAGACACAAGAGCACAGGCCAGGTGATCTAGGAGACACAGCAACCCTGCCACCAGATGCTATGTGACCCCCCAGGCAAGTCTCTCAGCCTCTCTGTGTACTTGACATGGAGTTGGAAGAAAAATAACTTATGTGAGGCTGTGGACTGGGCACCTGTTCCAGCTCCAGCCATTTTGGGCATGCTGCGTGGGATCTGCCACAGCAGCTGAAGGGGGAGGGTCCATAGTCAACCACAGCGTTTGAGCACCTGCTTGTGTTATCGGTCTGCTCCATACCATAATGGGGGCCGGAGGAAAGGAGAGACTGGTTCTTGAACTCATGTGCAATCCAGTTGGGATAAGGAAACAGCTACCCATGCAAAGTATTGGGAAAATATATTTATAGAGCTGTGGAAATTTGTCTGTTAATTCATTCACTCACTCTTTCCAAAAGCATCTGATGAGTGCTGGCTCTCCAAGACACTGTGCTGGGTGTGGGAGATTCCAAGGTAATGCTATTTGCAGATCCTATTTTCAAGCCTTTTACATATCAGAGCAGGGGAACTGACAAGGCAGTCAATAAGAACAGTGCAGTGTGATGAGTACTGTACAATAATTGTAATAATAACCCTCATTTACTGAGCCCCTACTGTGTGCCAAGTACTACTGTGCCCCTACTGTGTGCAAATACATTCATAATTCATTTAATTCTTCACTAGCTATGTGACCTTGGCCTTAACCTCTTTGGGGCTCACTGTCTACATCTGTAACATGAAAAGGTGAAACACCTACCTCACAAGGAATGAGATAATCCATGTGAAAGCATTGTGCCTGATAAATAGAACTCAAAAAAGTTAGCAGTTACAGCATATGGTTTTTGTAGAGAATTTGGACAGTACAGATAGTTATAAAGAAGAAAATTAAAATCTTTAAAATCCCATTCTCAAACTTCCAAACTACTCCCTGTACATCTGTGCACATGAGAAACTATGGGTATGTATAATTTTATATATGTGAGGTCAGAGACTGCTTATCAAAGTGTAAGTCACAGACACTTTTCAACATCCATGAGTAGAGCTCAGAATACATCATCCTTTTTATCAGCTGCATAACATGGACTTGTATGAATGCATATTCCTACATACATAGTTTATTTAACTGGTTCTGAATTGATAGGTATTTGGTTATCTTCCTATTTTTCTCTGAGCCAAGTTTTAAGGCAGTGAGGAGGTGACTGGGGGTAGGATGTGCCGAAGAGCTGCCCGAGTGGTGGGTGGAGTAGGGAAAGCACCCCCTAAACATTCTTGTATCCACATACCCCACCCTGCCGAGGAAGTGCCCAGCCAACCTGCTGTCCTGCAAACTTCAGTGCGGCACTGGGTGGACCTTCCCCTTCCTCCCCTCCCAGGAAGATCTCTGAACCGTCAAGGCCTCTCCATTTGCTTTGGCTCCATTATCCTGGGGCTGGCGGGGGGGTGAATGGTACAGTCATTCCTTGCTAAGTGCTTGAATTAGTCTAATAGGTCATCTGTGCTTTTCTCTGAAGAAGGTCCAAATTCCTGGTAAACAACCAGACCACTCTCCCAGCCTAGGGCCCAGAGCCAAGACTCGGGGTGGGGGCACACAGTGGCTGGACTGAAGCTTTTAATGGTATCCTGGCTGGCCGGGATGGTTAATGCCATTAGACTAGTTTCTGGGTAATGAGGTGGGAAGGGCTGCTGGCAGCAGTGATAAGCAGAGAGCGCTCAATTACAGGTCTCTGCATGGCCGGGTTGGAGCAGACTGTCTTTTAAACAACTATCTTCCAATTCACCCATTCAATCATGTATTCATTCAACAAACCTTAGCAATGCTCTGTAACAGGCTGTATTTTTCAAGGTCTGTCCCTGTGCATTCATGAGCTGCCATTTTGGTGAAGGGGCAGCCCAGGACTTTGGCAGCTAGACCTCAGCTTTAGGCACTTGGGACTTTTCAGTTATCCTGGTTGATTTTAACACTCAGCTGTTTGACCTTGGCAAATATTCTTTATCCCTCTGAGCCACCATTTCCTTATCTCCAGTAGGGATCCCAGTAGGAGTACTTAAAGGCTTGCAGTTTTTGTTTTGCTTTTGTTTTTAATAAATACAACATCAGCAATTTAATTTCAATCAAAAAACAAATTAGCAATATCAACTGATGTTTATATCAATTTAAATGGTTTTGGTTGGCAATTTTTTTGGCTTCTTATTTCTATAAAAGCTTATAAGCATGAGGAATGTATGCTCATTTTGATCTCCACATATATTTACATTAGATAACAGTAAAAATATTTAAAACAATCAGGGTTGTTTGAAGACTGGAAATAATTACAACACTTAACATAGTGCCTGATACAGGATGAATACTCAGTAAATGGCAGCTATTACTATTATTACTTCTGGGAGGGGATCTGTGGGTACTATGTATTCTGCTCCCTGGCCTGGAACAGTGGTGAGTGATGGTGCTGGCTCTGCCTCCAATTGTGGGCTGAATTCTGGGTGGGGCTGCTTCTGGGAGACTCGCTATTCAAGCTCTGAACTCCAGGATGGAAATCAGAGCTCTGGGTCTGTAGCTCAGACTCTGAGGGACCTTGGACCAGGCATGGAATCAGAGACAGTCAGTGTCTTAGTCAAGGGTCTTTTGGCTGCAAGTAACAGAAACATTGGAATTACTTAGTAAAAAGGGAATGTCATGCAACTGAATCCCAGGAAGTTCAGCTGGGCCCTTGCCGAGGATAGGACTGGAAAGTCAGGAACCAGTCTTGAGCCCTGTCTGTTGAAGACCGAGACATCTTGGGCCATCTACTTCATTCTTTCTGTAGACCTACTTCCTTTGCATGACCTTCCACGGCCAGCATTTTCAACTAAATGACCTCCATCCCAATTCCAAATTCATGGAAAATCTGATTGTCTGTGCACAGGTTCTAGATTGGCTTTCCTGGGTTAAGGGTCCATCCCAGGCTTATCAGCTGGGTAAAAGAAACATAGATCCACATGCTACTAAAGTAATTACAGGGCCCCAGGCCTGTTAGTGGAGGGCAGTTCTCAGAGAAGGCAGTGTGTCTCAGCAGGACTCCAAGAGCATAGACTCTTGGCAGGGAATTAAGGTAGATCTTAATCACTCAAGGTCCAGCTTTGCTTCTTTTGTGGCTTCCTTCCTGGTCTAGGAGTGTCTTCTCTGAGCTTCCTTCTTGGATGCCCTCAGGGATAGGAATGTAGGAACATAGGCCCTGTTGTGGCTCCTTTGGGTCTGAGAACCATCCTGAGAGCTAGATGGAGTTCTTTATGGCTGCAGAAGGAGGCTTTGCTGCTGTGGGGCTTGCTAGATTTCTGGTCCCAACAGTTGAAGAGTAAGGCAAAGTGAAGGGGGTCAGAATATGCCACTCCAAAATATGCCACTTTGGCATAAGGATTATTTTTACCTGAAGGCAATTAAGAACCAACAGGAAGAGTTCTATGCCCTCGCCTTACGTGCCTGAAGGGGCATAAATGGAGATGAGGAGTCAACACCAAAATAAGTTTGCATAGACAGACCTTACTAAAATAGCCCTTATCTTCCATTAGTTTCCCCCATATATTTCCTAGTCACTTCTGCACAATTTATTGTTCCTTGGGACCCAAACCCTCTATCCTTTGTTAAAAGGGTATATAAGGCCCCTAGTCTAACCCCAAGTCCTATATTCTTTTCTGTAAACTCGCATGCAGGTAAATATTAATAAAAATTGTGCCTTATCTCCTGTTAATATGTTTTTTGTTAGCTTAATTCACAGGCCTCCAGTTACTGACCCTAAGAGGGTAGAAGAAAAGGTTTGTTCTCCCCAACAAAAGCACAGCCACTTCCTTGGCTGATAACCCTCCATCTTTGCCTCTATAGCCCCTCTTACCAACAGTCATAGGCTCTCACTCTCATTTCCTCTCATGGAATCTTGGGTTCTCAGAAATTCCAGTCTCTTTTCAGCATCTTTGCTTCTCTCAGGAGGATGCCTATTCACATGGGAGACTTGGTCCAATAAAATTCCACCCTCAGGTGCTGAGCTGGTCAGGGCTTATCTGACATACTGTGAGAGTTGTGGGGGTGAAGGAGACAATAATCATAACTAACATTTATTAAGAGTTTAATGTGTGCCAAGCACCAGGCTAATGGCTTAAAGAGCATTGTCTCATTTACTTTTCAGAAGTATCCTCTTTTATTTTCCTTGTTTTACAAGGGGATATAGCCAAGCTAAGCAGCTTGTCCAAGGTTACAGGGCTAACAAGTGGCTGATCTAGGAATCAAACCTCAACCTCCCTGACTCCCAGGAGCAATCTTTGATCCACGTCACGTCTGTCCAGTGTTGGGGTGAGACACCACTACCTAAATTTCAACAGAGGCCGTGATGAGGAGTGTGGGTTCAGAGAGCTCTTTTAAGCTACAAGCATGACTTCCTAGAAGAGAAGGTATTTGTTTTTTTTTTTTCTTTTGCGGTACGTGGGCCTCTCACTGTTGTGGCCTCTCCCGTTGTTGCGGAGCACAGGCTCCAGACGCACAGGCTCAGCGGCCATGGCTCATGGGCCTAGCTACTCCGCAGCATGTGGGATCTTCCCGGACCAAGGCACGAACCCGTGTCCCCTGCATCGGCAGGCGGACTCTCAACCACTGCGCCACCAGGGAAGCCCCAAAGAGAAGGTATTTGGACTGGACCTGGCATGAGTAGGGTTTATCAGGCAGAAATTTGGGGAAGGGCACCCCAAAAATCAGAGTGGGCAAATGCAGACTAGAAAGGGCAGGGAGTGCTGGGAGGATGACAAGTAGTCTGCTGTGACTGAAGTTCTTTGAGGGGAGGTGTTGTCAGGTCTTCCTGTCACTCAACTCCCTACCACACTGTCCAGGGGGAGGGAGGGTTCTCCTCTGGGGACACACCCAACTGCAGAGCTACTGTTGTGAAAGCCAGGCCCTGTGGATCAGGCAGGAGTCCTGGGAAACTGGTGTGCAGAATTCTGGCTTGGCATGCTTGGCGTCCCTGGCCATGGGGAGCTCCGTGGCCTCTGGACCCCTTGGTGACGTCCCAGGGTGCAGAGATCAGTGTGTGGGTGAGAGGATGAAGTGAGTCTGTGTCTGGCCTGGAACAGTGACAAGCAGGAAGGGATAGCCTATCCGCCACAGAGGGATACCAGCAAATAGCTGCTCCCTCCCTCCCCGCCCCCATGCTGACTTACCAGTTGCTGCGGTCAACTGAAGTGTCAGGGCGTTCATTCCAAGAGTCCGGTCTTCCCAGACTTTGGTTGGCTTTGGGGTTCCCGTGGAGACTCCTTCCTGCTGCACCTACTGTGGACTGGGTATGGCAGGCAGTAGGTTGGCGTAGAAATGAAGACAAGTTTTGTTGTGGAGATAAACAAATAATAATCATTTTTTGAGTACTTGATATGTGTTGAACATTGCACTGAGAGCTTTGCATGTGTATCCTTTTTAAAGCTGAGTTGCCTCATGGGCTTGTCTCCTCATGGTATCATCTGGCATCCATAATATTTGAAAAAAAATTTTAATAACTATTGCACAGTCTTTTGAAAAAAGTACACAGCAAAACTTGAAATCCTCTTTCCCCATCTGTCTCCCTGTATTGTATACACAAAGCAGCCATCTCCACAGAATCTCTTCTCACAACATGATCCTCAGAGGAGAGATTTACACCATGAATATATATAGTTAATATTTTTTCTTTGTCTCACATGCGTAAGTAATCCAATTTAAACTTCCTTACGGCCCTCTGAGGGCATACACTATTATCCCCATTTTACAGATGGAGAAACAGATGTCCAGAAATGAATTATTGCTCAAGGTCACACAGCTAATCACTGGCAAGTGTTTTTGAAGCAGGATTTGTGCTTGTTGTGAAAGTGCATGTGATCTAGGGTCTGTGAGACTCCTGAGGAAGAGGCAGTTAATTCATTGTGGGGGGCTTCATGGAGGAGGCAGTGTTTGAGTAGAAACCTCAAGGGACAAAGAGAAGCTCAACAGATAGAAATGGGCATAGAAGTGTTTCTTAGGAAGGGAGGAAAGCCTGAGAGATGAGTGTATTATATTGTGGGATATCAGAAGAGAGGCAGTCTCATTTCTCCACGTCTCATGGCTCCCTCTCAGTGGTGGTGGGCCTGGCATTTAAGAGACTTGCCTCATTCCCCAACTTTGCCCCAGGCAGAGTCTGCCTGTGCCCTTTAAGAGCCTCCATCACAAAGCCTCCTTGTGTCTTCTGAAAGAGACCATCTAATTCAGGCTGGTTGCCTACCCTCCACTCCCCTCCCGCACATAGGAGAAGAGAGGGAGATGTGGTGAAGGAGCCCAGAAATGAACCCCCTCTTAGGCCAAATCAAATACACTTAATTCTTCAGGAATTGCATGTCAGGAGTGTTTTAGGGAACGCAGCTCTCTAGCTGTTCAATGGAAGCATGTTGTAGTGAAAAGAGCACAATGGAAAGTGGATTCAGCCTTTGCATCTCAGCAAAACTACTTATCAGCTGGATGAATTCAAGCAAATTGCTTAATCTTGCCAAGCTTCAGTCTCTTGATCTAAAAAATCATGGGCCCTATTGCCAAAAAGCTGTGTCTGGTAGGTTTGTCAGAGATGGAGAAGAAATGGCTGTCTGGGGATATACTGATCTAATATTTACTTCAGTGTTGGGTGTCAGGGACTTGTTAAATCCAGTTTTCTCCTGCAGGAAGTGGACAGTATGAGATCTCAGGAGCTTGAGGTGGGAAGGTGACTCCCAGCAAGTAGAAGGAAAGAGAGGAGGTGCTAGATGAAGCATGGACAGAGACGTTTCTCTTGTTGCCATGCTGGAACAATTCTGTGAACCTCTCCCAGCCTCAGTTTCCTCACTTTCAAATGCCAATTCAACTTAATGAATATTGGCCAGACACTTACATTGCTATTTCATCTGTTTAATTTTTTTAATTAATTTATTTAGTTTTGGCTGTATTGGATGTTCTTTGCTGCACGTGGGCTTTCTCTAGTTGTGGCAAGTGAGGGATACACTTTGTTGCAGTGCGTGGGCTTCTCATTGCAGTGCCCTGTCTTGTTGCGGAGCATGGGCTCTAGAGTGCAGGCTCAGCAGTTGTGGTGCATGGGCTTAGCGGCTCTGCGGCATGTGGGATCTTCCTGGACCAGGGCTTGAACCCGTGTCCCCTGCATTGGCAGGCGATTCTTAACCACTGTGCCACCAGGGAAGTACCATCTGTTTAATTTTTAAATGTATTTTTTTCATATTCTCCTTCAGCCCAGAAGAGATTTCAGGTGGCTTATAAAAAATACACAATACAACAAAATGAAAATAAAGGCACAGAAACCAAGGTGAAGAGAGAACAGTGAATGACAGCCGGATCATTTCAGTAGTCTGTAACGCATGTGAACATGTCCTGCCCAGATGAATACCATTGCCACAAACCCCCTAGTATATCATGCTTGCAGGTAGTAGGGCTTGGAAAATGTATCTTAGAGCTAAAGGTAACACTTCTGTTTTACAAATGAAACTGAAGTTAAGTCCTGCTCTGGTTCCAGCATATAATGTACATGTGCCTGAATGAGGGATAGGGAGGAGAAACCCTTTGTAAATTCTACAGAGTACAAAGTTTGGGTCTCCTGTGTTTGGCAAGAGACCACAGGCAGCTGCCTCTGCTTCCTCGGCTGCCGGGACCACTTGATTGAAATGGCCAACCAGGAGAGGGGAGGCAGAAGAGGTTAGATGGAAATTAGCATTTCAATAAGTTATCCTGCCACCAAAATTGATTGAGTGCTTGTTATGTGTCAGCTAGTCTGCTCAGCACTTCGCCTTTACTATATTTCATATTTAGTGTAGTCTAAATTACATGTTGGAGGGTAGGTAGCCTAGGAGTTAAGGGCACAAGCTTGGGTAGGAGGGGTGGGAGTCCTGCCTCCCTCACTCGCTTGCTACAATCCTTGGTTATCGCCTATGTTCCTTCACCTGTGAACCCCAATTTATCTGCTTCCTGGGTCGCGGTAGCGAATCAGTAAGCTAAAGCATGTTAAGTGTGTGGCCCAATGTTAGCACACAGTAAACAACAACATAAACAACAGCATACGTTTTTGAGTGATAAGGGCGGCTGGGGCGTCCTATCCTGAAACACTATCCCCCCCACCTCCCCACCCCCATAGCAGGTCTCCCCGTTTAGTTCGAGTGAAACCCGGCGCGGGTTCTGCCCCGGCGCGGGCTCCGCGGTGGGGAAGCCGCAGGCGGCGTGCGGAGGAGGCGCGCCGCCTAATGCAGTTGTCAGTTAATTAGAGGAGAAGGTTATGTCATTAACGGCGGGATCGAAGCAAAGGGAATTAAGAGGCTCTGGCAGCGCTGTTGCCACGCTCTCTGCGCGGGCCGCAGGCCGAATTCAACAAAAATTCGATACGCATTAGCGCACTATCAGCGGCTGCCCGGGACGCGGGGCCGCCGAGCGCGGGAGCTGATGCGCCTAGGTTGGGCGGCCCCGCGAGGGACGCGGTGCCTTGCTGTGAAGGGCCTACGCCGCCCGGAGCCCCTGCGAATGGTGGGGGTATGCCGGACGTGGGATGCGGGATGTCCTCTCAGGCGAGTTTTGTAGCCTGACCCTGGGGAGGCTGGGGGCACGGTGGCTGGCTCCTCACCAGGCCCCCTCCTACTGACTTTAGTCACAAGGAAGCCAAGTTGACCTTCCCAGACTAGGCCAGGCCACGATGTAACCCACCCTTCCAGTACTGACTTCTTCATGGCCTTTATCACAGCGTCATTTCATGGTGGTCTGTACAACTTTCTTATCATGTCTGTTCCCCAACCAGACTGTAAACTGCAGGAGGGCAGGGACTGTGTGAGTCTGCCTTGTTTATCTGCACTCACAGAGCCTGGCACATGGTAGGTGCTTAGTAAATATCAGTATCTGCAGACAGAATTCATCTCCTCAGCAACCCAGTGAGTTGGTAGAGTAAGGAAATTGAGGCTCAAAGAAATAAAGTGACGGGCCCAAGATCACACCAGTTTCCGCCAAAGAAACCCCAAGCTCTTTCCTTAAGCAAATCACCTCATCTGTCTGAATCTTGTTTTCCTGTCTGGGGAAAATTAGTTAGAGCTGCCTCCAAACTATGTGCCAGGGACTGTGCACTTCTTTTAGATTTGCTCCTTTAATTCTCACAACAACATTGTAAGACAGAAATTGTTTTATAAAGGTGGAATTTGATACTAGCAAGAACTGGGTCCATCATTTGCCTGTTTGCCCTCATATCCATTGCTCCCCTTATGATACTCTGTGTCACAAATGGGTTCCCCTGACCCCTCTACCCCAAACCCACCTCCCAGCAGGCAACATTTCCCAGGCTTCCTTGTTGCTGAATTTTGTTTGGGTTTGGCCAATGGGAGCCACTGGCTCGAGATTAGGGGGCTGAGGACAGGAGGAAACAGGGGACCCTCAGCCTTGGCAGCTTCTGGGCTCTATCTCCCTTACTTTGGACTCCAGACCAGGGATGGTAGCGGTTTCCTGCTCTTGCTAATCTCTGGGTCACCTCACTTTCCCCTGTTTGGCTTCTCGGTTCTTCCATTACCTGAGTGGCCACAGTATTAAATTCCCTCTGTTTGGAGGGGGTAGGAGGGGAATATAGGAGATGTAACAGGTAATAATAAAGTTCTTTTTATTTTTTAAATAAATAAATAAATAAATAAATTCCCTCTGTTTGAAATACTAAGAGTGAGTTCACTTTCCTGATTACTCTAAGTGATTGGAATCCAGATCTGTCTGACTACAGAAGTGCACTTAAAGTTTTTTTTTTGCAGAAGATGATAGTGAGGCAAAGCAGTAAAAGTGATAACCATTTAACCACCCTGCCCAGAGAGCTCTTCCCAGGTCCCTTTTGTGAGAGAAATTAGTTTTAGAGATGATGATCCACTCATAAAGCCTATTCATAATTTATTATGTTTAAGAAATTCTGCTTTCCATAGCTAAAATATTGTTTATACCTGTAAATGAAGATATTAATAACATCTAGTTACCAGAGTTGTTTTGATGATTAAATGAACTAATGTATGCCAAACCCTTGGTATGTGGTAAATGTTCAATGATAGCTTCAAAACCTGGTTAATTTTTAGTACCTTCAGTTTTCTCAGCTTGCTGATCCTGGAGTGTGGAGGACAGCTGCTCTGTCTTTCATTCCATCGAATTCTTCTTATCACATTGTAGATTCACCTTGCCCATTGGACCAGTGAGTGAGAAGTAGTAATCAGATGGCTGGCCTGGCAGCTACAATCCACAGATGTGTGCAGTGAATGCTTCTAAATCAATTGGACCTCCCTAGAGACTTGGCTGGCAATGAATGAGAGTATGAGATGCTTTTGACACACACATGCAGCATCTGATTGGAGTGAAAATGTCTGCTCAACAGTCCCGAGGGCAGTTTTCTCCTGATTGATTTGCAACTTTTGATCTCAATGGAAAAGAAGCCAAATGTAAAGGAGGTAGTTTTCTCAGCGAACAAGAAATCTTGTTGTGCTTTCCTTTCTGAACTTGGTGGGCGGGGGAGAAGTACCATCTCCTATTACTGGCAAAGGGGCTACAGAGACCAAACTTTGCTAGAGAAGGGTGTTTAAAGGTGGGGGTGGGAGTTGGGGAGCGGAGCTTCTTAACCCACACAACTCCCAATGATTCAGGAGAACCAGGAGACCAGAAACTGCCCTTGATGCAATCCAGTTGCAGACAGCAGATTAGGTCTTCAGCTACCACAGTCTAGAGCCTGGGGCTGGGAGTCCCACCTGTGCCCTTGGACATTTTCGCTCAAATCAGATGCTGGATGCGTGTGTCAAAAGCACCTCACACTCTCATTCATTGCCAGCCAAATCTCTAGGGCGGTCCAATTGATTTAGAAGCATTTGCTCACATCTAACATTCGATGTACACATCTTCTGTAGATTGTAGCTGCCAAGTCAGCTGTCTGATTACTACTTCTCACTCACTGGTCCAATGGGCAAGGTGAATCTACAATGTGATAAGAAGAATTCGAGGCACTTCATTTGAGCTTGCCCTGACTACTGCACAGGTTGCTAGGGACTCATATGAGTCATTGATGTAAATGCAATTTAAAGAAGTTTGTAGACCTTACAAATATATTTGAGGTTATGGTTGTAAGCTAGAACAGTAGCTAAAAAACTGCTTTTTACTGTAATAGCATAAGTCTCCTACTCCTAGAAGTTAAGAGTACAGGATTTGGAGTCAAATAGACCCAGGTTCCAATCCTAGCTCACCGTGACGTGACTACTTCTCACTTAATCTTGCTGAGCCTCAGATTTCTCATCTGTAAGACAGGAATGATAATGCCTATCTGGAAGGGTTGTGAAGTTAAATAAGATACTAAGGTGAGAGCTTAAGAAATGGTAGCCATGTTAGAATTGTTCACAAATTTATCTGCCAACTAATATTTTGGAACAAAATAGGGAGTCTGGTCAACTAGGTCATTATAGTCTTCAGAACTCTCTAGTATTCATACTTTGGTTTGTCATCTATGGTCCACTTCTCTAGGAACTGTTCCCAATCATAGTTCTTGCCAAATAGCTAGACCTGGGCAGCCATGTTTGTGCCATATGACCCTGTCCCCTTGGCCATTTGTTGGTTGGACCACAAGTGAACACTTAACCTAAGCTAGACAGATCAGATTCCTCTTTTGGGAACTGAAGCAGTCAATTGTGGGGCGTCATGTAGACTCCAGAACTAGTACAGCTGATGGATGAGCTGAGGAAACTGATACGGAGAAGTACAGAGACATATACAAAGAAGAAGCCATTTAGCTTTAGTCTATGTGAAAATGATGGAAATGGACTTGTTCCTGATGATTTTTTCAGTTCCATAAGGCCTAGCCATGCTAATTTCCTGTCCTTGAAGTCTATGCAGTCTACACACCCAACCATTAGTACTCACCTTTTCTTACACTAGCACGAGTGCCTCTCTTTACCTTGCAACCCAAAGAGACTATTCTAGGATAAGGGCAATGTTGTCCCTTTATAAGGTAAAACACACTTCTTTAAAAACTTGAATGGTTTTCTTACAAATGAGCTTATATACTCAAAACACACCCATACGTCAGTTAACTAGTAAGCACAAATCAGTAAAACCAGTTATGAATCAAATTATCAACAAACTAGTTGAGAAACTTTTCCTCCATGTTTTCTTGAATATTTTGTCATTATATGGAAAGGCTCAAAATGTTTGATTTGCAACAGCACCTGGAAGTTCTCAAAAAAATTGTATTATATGATCATGTAGTTTCAAAAGGGATTTTTTTTTTTACATCTTTATTGGAGTATAATTGCTTTACAATGGTGTGTTAGTTTCTGCTTTATAACATAGTGAATCAGTTATACATACACATATGTTCCCATATCTCTTCCCTCTTGCATCTCCCTCCCTCCCACCCTCCCTATCCCACCCCTCTATGTGGTCACAAACCACCGAGCTGATCTCCCTGTGCTATGCGTCTGCTTCCCACTAGCTATCTATTTTACGTTTGGTAGTGTATATATGTCCATGCCACTCTCTCACTTTGTCTAAAGGGATATTGAGGACCTAAGGATGGGTGGGGTTAGAGGACTTACACTGAGCTAATTAAAGAAACAGGGAAGGCAATTCCCTGGCGGTCCAGTCGTTAGGACTTCACACTTTCACTGCTGAGGGCCTGGGTTCAATCCCTGGTTGGGGAACTAAGCCGCATGGTGTGGCCAAAAAAAAAAAAAAAAGAAAGAAAATTGTAAAAAAAATAAACAGGGAAAAGCTATCTGAGAGTATATAATTATAAATGTCTATTATCCCCGTCAGTAAAGTGGGGACAATAATGTACCCACTTCATATCATTGATCCAAGTATTAAATGAAGTAGTGAATGTAAATTCTTTGTCTGCTGCCTGGCATACAGATTAAAATCCATAAATGTTTTATTAGCTACAATGATTATGAAAATGTGACAAAAGTTGGTGCTGGAGCCAGATTTTAAAGGAAAATGAGAGGAGGTATAGCTCAGTGGTAGAGCATTTGACTGCAGATCAAGAGGTCCCCTGTTCAAATCCAGGTGCCCCCTTGTCTACTTTTCTGGGCTTCACTGGTGGTTCAGTGGTTAAGAATCCGCCTGCCAATGCAGGGGACATGGGTTTGAGTCCTGGTCCAAGAAGATCCCACATGCCACGGAGCAACTAAGCCTGCGTGCCACAACTACTGAGCCCACGTGCCACAACTACTGAAGCCCACGTGCCTAGAGCCTGTGCTCCACAACAAGAGAAGCCACCACAATGAGAAGCCTGCGCACTGCAATGAAGAGTAGCCTCCGCTCGCTGCAACTATAGAAAGGCCACATGCAGCAACAAGGACCCAAAGCAGCCATAAATAAATAAATAAAATTTATTTTTTAAAAAAGGAAAATGCTCTAAAATTAAATTAAAATTAAAGTAAATGCTCTGCTATCTACTCAGTAGCTTTGTGAGGGTAGGTACTGGGTCTTGATTGCTGTGGTTTTCATAGAGCTTAGTGCCTATTCGACAAGTAATTTTTGGATAATTACTGAGCCCTCAGTATGGTCATCACACACTGAAAAGGAGTTTGAAAGCTTTGGAAAGTAAAATGGTGATTTTGAAGAGGACTCTAATTCTGGGGTAGAAGTATTGAAAAGTAGGTAGATGAGAAGGGTGGAGAGGAGGGGTTCATGGACTTAGAGGGTCAACATGAACACCCACAAATTCTTAAATTTTTTTCCAGAGTTTAAAGTCATGAGCTTAGTCAAGAAATTCTAACATGATATGGGTTGAATTGCACCATCCCCCCCAAATTTATATGTTGAAATCCTAACCTCCAGTACCTCAGAAGGTGACCTTAGTTGGAAACAGGGCCATTTCAGATATGGTTAAGGTGAGGACTACAATAGCCAAGACATGGAAGCAAACTAAATGTCCATCTACAGATGAATGGCTAAAGAAGATGTGTTCTTTATTTATATATATATATATATGCACACACACATGCACACAGTGGATTTTTACCCAGCCATAAAAAAGAATGAAGTAATGGTATTTGCAGCAACATGGATGGACCTAAAGATGATCATACTAAGTGAAGTAAGTCAGACAGAGAAAGACAAATATCATATGATCTCACTTATATGTATAATCTAAAAAATTGATACAAGTGAACTTATTTACAAAACAGAAATAGACTCAGACACAGAAAACAAACCTATGGTTACCGAAGGGGAAAGGGGGGGGGCAAGGACAAATTAGGAATTTGGGATTAACAGATCTACACTAGTATATATAATATAAAATAGATAAGCAACAAGGACCTACTGTATAGCACAGGGACCTATATTCAATATCTTGTAATAACTTACGGAATCACTTTGCTGTACACTTTGCTGTTACAGAAACATTGTAAATCAACTACACCTCAATTAAAAAAAAAAGATGAGGTCAAACTGGAGAAGGGTGGGCTTCAAATCCAGTACCTCTAATGTCCTTATAAAAAGACAAAAACTGGACATAGACAAGTGCACAGGGAGAATGTCGTGTGAAGGTGAAGGCAGAGATCAAGGTGGTGATACTATAAGCCAAGAACACCAAAGATGGCCAGCAAACCACCGGCTAGGGGAGAGGCCTGGAACAGATTCTCTCTCACAGCCGTCGAGGGAACCAACTCTGCTCAAACCTTGATTTTGGACATCCAGCCTCCAGAACTGTGATGCAATGAATTTCTGTTGGTTAAGCCACCCATTTTGTAGTACTTTGTTACCACATTAGTTTGCTAGGCAGCTCTAGCAAACTAATGTATGAAGCAAACAAATCCAAAAATGCTGCCCCTGCGGCTCTCCCAGTGGTAATTTCTGCTCAAGCCCAGATAATTAGATCTATAGGTACTTGCCCCAAACCACTTCTGTTACAACAGCTCCTGCCAAGTATGCTTCCAAGCAGCAGGCAGAATGATGTGGAAAGCCCTTGACCTCTTAGTCCCAAGGAGCACGGTAGTTTTAAGTCCAATCAACTACAACCATGCAATTAAAAAAAAAAAAATCCTGCTTAGGTCTGAAGAGCTTTAAAAAAGTTTGCAATTTAGCTATTTCATCCTAACACTATTTTAATAAGTAATAATAATTGCTAAAAATTGATTGATTATTATGGGTTAGGGAGTTTGCTAAACACTTTACAAACATCATTTCTTTAATCCTCTCAACAGCCTTAGGAGATAAGTACTATTATTTACATTTTATCAAGGAAGAAACTGAGACTCAGAGAATTAGCTTGTCTACAAATCCATAGCTAGCCAGTAATGGAGCTGACCTCAGACCCGAGGTGGCCTGAGCCCAGAGTCCATGATCTTTGTTACCATGCTCCTCTGTCTCCTGAGGGTACTGGGCCTCCATGCAGAGAAAGCTTATGGAACATTAGATCCCTCCCCTTGTCTGACTTAGTCTCCTTGTAATTGACATAAAAGCTACTGCTTGTTCTGCCTGCATTTTCAAGCTCAAATTGAAAGAAAAGTGACTGGCATATAGTAAGTGCTCAGTAAGTGTTAGCTATTATTGCTATTAATATTGCATTGTATGTGTTTCTCTCTGGCAAGGGAGGTGAATCCCTAGTCTATTGCTAACAATGAGTACTTAGAAGTGTTCCTGAATGAACAAGATGAGTGGAGTAGGGGCTTGGAAAGTAAAGTTGATCTAGGAAAAAAAATGAGAAGTGAGGGTAGGGAGCTTAGGGCTGGGGGAGGGGGTGAGGGACAGAGAAAGCAGTTGGCAGAAGGCCAGATACCACTTTGCCTTTGGTATGGCTGCCCCTGGGGGTTCAGAGGTGGGGGCTGTGTAGCCTTTCTGCTCCTGATTGGTCAGCTCACCTAGCTTTATCCTGTATTTTCTCCCCTTTATGGTGTTGGGGAGGCTGCAGCTTGTGGTTACATAAAGCTTCCTGGAATTCTTCCAGGAAGAGGCGAAGTGCCTGAGGTGCTGACAAACAAAGGTTCCGGGAGTGAAGATGTGTGTGAGTAAGAGTGATTGTGTACCATCCATCTGCGTCATGGTGAGGCCAGAGGGCATTGGAATCAGGCAGATTTAGGTGGAAGTCCCAGCTCTCCCGTTTTAGTAACTGTGTGACTTACCTTCCTGAGTCTGATTTTCTCTTCTATAATAAGGATGATAATGGTACCTACTGCATAAGCATTTAAAAGCCTAGTACAATGCCTAATAAATTATAGCGGTTATTATTGTTATTGTTATTATTTTAAGTGTTAGGGTTTAATATCCTCTCTGCCTGAACATATGAATTCCCAAGTCTCCTCCTCTCCCTCCTGTCCCCTCAGTCCTGAAAATTTGAGACAAATTCCTCCAAGTGCCCCTTGACACCTCTGCTTTCCCCTGGTCCTTCCAGTGGGGCCAGGCCTTCAGGGACCCTTGGGCAGCCCTAGGACAGTGGAAAGCATCTCTCCATGACTCTGGGGTGGTCCTTTTTTCCCCACAGCCTAGGAAGGGTTGATAAAAGCCTTATCTGAGTCACCTTCCATTACAGGATTAAATCAGACTTGCTCTGGGGCCTTCTGTCTGCTACACCAGGCTTGATGCCGGCAGCTCCTTGTTATTGCCTTTGGCCCAATCTGAGGTCATCACACTTCTTTGGGCCCAAGGGACCCTCAGAGGCAGAGGCTGAGGAGAGGCTCTGGCAGCCATTTGGGATCAATTTCAAGTAGCAAGGACTGACTAAGCATGGAGGCCAACAGCTAGGCACTCACTAGGCACCTTGGGTGGCAGACTGGGAGGAAGGATGCTCACCCAGTCATCTCCAACCAGAGGCAAGAAATGACAGGCTCCATGAGGGCAGTCAACAGGGATGCAGGAGATTAGCAAATGAGAGTTAATGGGGCAAAGGTATCATCATGTAATTGCAGAGTTATGGGGCAAAGGAATAATTGTGTGATTGCAGGTGAGTTGCTAAATTTCTCTGAGACTTAGTTTTTTCAACTCTGAGCTGGGAACATTAGCATTTACTACAAAAAGTTAATTTAGATCGAAATGTATGAGTTAAAGCAACTAGGTTTTAGAGATAAACCTGAGTTTGGATTCTGGCTTGGCCACCCACTGACCTTGTGCCACACTGTTAACTTTTCAGACCCTGTTTCCTCATGGGTAAAAAGGAGGAAATAACACTTCTCTCCCAGGGTTGTACGGGTTAGAGAAATTTAGGCATAGCAGTTAGTACTTACTAAGGCAAGTGCGCTAGGGCAAGTGCGTACCCCCGTCCCCTGGCCCCTAGTGCTGCTCTACGAATGGGCACTCATGAGTCTTCTTCAGACCGTGTAGGTGGGAGTGGGTTTAGCCTTCTTGTCTACCTTCTCAAATTAGAGAGGCAGCAGAGGAGATGCATTTCTCTTGCCCAGGTTGCGAGTGTTGAGGGGGGGCGCAGGGGGAGGGTGTTAGAGGATGGGATGCATGTCTCTGTGTGTCCCCTGGCAGAAAGAGCTGGGACTGAGCCAGATGCCTCCTCAGCATGAGGTCAACACCGTGGAGATATGTTTACCGGATTTGGGTCAGCTTGGGACCAGCCTCAGCTTGGAGGGCAAAGCAGGAAGGAAGGGAGAAAGGGGGATTTCATTAGCCTCCAACAACCAGGTGGGCCTTGGAGTAGGCAGGTGCAAGCTGTGAGCTGTCTGGGAGGCTATCCAAAGACAGGGAAGGCCTAAATGCTCAGTGCCAGGCTGCCCCAGGGAGGGCTCCTTCCTGAGTCTGAGGTGCCAGCTCAGGACTCTCAGCTTGTACTTCACCCTCTCTCTGCCCAGGTCTTTCATCTTCCTGGCTCCCTTCTTCTCCCTTACTTCTTATTTTTATTTGCCACCACTCTGTAATTTTATTGTGATTGATCCTTTCCTGACCTGGACCCAGCAGGTAATCTGGCAAGTGTGAAGGGACACCGGACCCCCTGCCTGTTGGAAATGCAACAATCTTTGTGTAATGACTGTCTGCATGGCATGATCTCATCTCATCCTCAGAACAACTTTATGAGCGAGCTTCTCTTAGTACCCTCCTACTCCAGTTGAGGAAACTCTCATTCTATGAGATAAAACAACTTGCTCGTGGTTACTTGATTAGGAAGTGGCTGAAGCAGGACTTGTTCAAAGACTGAGTGACTTTTCCATTCCAACTCCAGATAAAGAGCATTCTCGGGTCTGAGCTGTGCTTTCTACACTCATGGACCCTGGGAAGTGTGAGAATGGAGCTGTTTTCTCAGGAGGGGCCGCAAGCTCAGTGGAGTGGTCACTGTGCTGCCAGAAACAGTGGGCTGGTAGAGGGTCCTCTGATGTCTTCCTCAGGGGGCGGGAGCCAGGCAATGAGCTCACAGGAGCGGGTATGCTGAAAGTGGAGCTTGTTCCATCCAAGTTTTAAAGGGAAGCCCAGAGGTTCCTGGAGAACATAAGTAAAATAAAACAAAAATGGGGGAGGCAGTAGGTTACTTTGAAATGATGCCAGTAGATGCCCCCTGCTATAGCAGTGGTTAGGCACATGAGCCTTGGAGTCTGGCAGATCCGGGTTTGAGTGCCACATTGGCACCTGCTTCTGTGGGTGACCTTTTGCAAGGCATTTAAATTCTTGAAGCCTCAGTTTCTTCATCTGTAAAATGGAGATGATAGTGGTAATTTGTTATGAGGATCAAATGATATCATGTTTCATAAAGCTCATAGCCTAATACCTGAACCTCAGTCAATTAAAAAAAAAAGGTATTGGTAATAGAACTGGATTAAGAGTAAACACCTGTCAGAAATGTTCTTTACCTTGATCTGGGTGGTGGTTTTATGAGTGTGTGCATATATAAAAAACAAACAAACCTTGAATTGTACACTTAAGATCAAATTACTTTTCACATGTGAAAATGGGTACTTTTCACATTTTATTGTATGTATCTTATACCTTAACAAGAAAAACAAGAGCAAGAAAAACAAAAGGAAGCTCTTGTAAGTCAGGGTTGGTAAAGTGAAAGCGTTCAAATTTAAAGAAAAAAAATTGCAGGCTAAAATGTAGGAAAAAATGTATTATGGAGGTATGTCAGGAAGTTAATTAATAAAAACATGTTTCCCCCCCTCGGATTTTGTAATGCTTATGGGATTTGTCAGTTGTTTTTTTTTTTTTGGCCGCACTACGCGGCACGCGGATCTTAGTTCCCCAATCTGGGATCGAACAAGCGCCTCCTGCAATGGCAGCGTGGAGCCTTAAACCACTGGATCGCCAAGTAAATCCCTGTCATTTTTTTAATGTGTAATTTTGTATGATTTATTTTATTATCCTAAGTAAATATTCACTTTTGTAGTGAAAAAAATGTGAATTGGGGCTTCCCTGGTGGCGCAGTGGTTGAGAGTCCGCCTACCAATGCAGGGGACACGGGTTCATGCCCCGGTCCGGGAGGATGTCACATGCCGCTGAGCGGCTGGGCCCGTGAGCCATGGCCGCTGAGCCTGTGCGTCTGGAGCCTGTGCTCCGCAACGGGAGAGGCCACAACAGTGAGAGGGCCCGCGTACCGCAAAAAAAAAAAAAAAAAAAAAAAAAAAAAAAAAATGTGAATGATCCCCTCTTCTGTAGTGCTTCGCAGTGGGACCCTCTTGGGATAGGAGAGAAAGCAGGAGTTGCTAGGTTGGATAAGGACAGAGCCACCCCACTCCTGCCCTCCTCCCTCGGGTGGTTGGAACCAATGAACAGCCTGGGTGTGGGGTCCTGTGGTTGTCCTGAGGGAAGCCTGCCTGATGGGAAGCCTGCTGTGATCAGGCTTAGCTCTTTGCCCCTGCAGAAGGAGCTCCCGCTGTATCATCTTCCCCCATCGCAAAGAGAATGAGCAACACAGTGATATCAGCCCAGTCAATTCTCCCTCCTCCTAACAGTTCTCAGCATTGACCTTGGAGGTGAGGCATCCTTAGGGGGGACCTTATTGAGTAATAGGGATAAAGAACACTGAGAAGGGGGGGTACCCAGGCTCTGAGCCCCCGATGAGCAGGGCTGGTAGCGAGGCGTCCCATTACATCCTGGAGCTATTACCTTGGGGAAATGGAATTGGACAAGCCTGCCTTCCCATTATACAAAGAAAGGGCTTTTCAAGTAAATTTCCATTTAAGTATGAGCTGAGATCAGTGAAGATGGGGCCATAATAGCTTAGACGGTCATCGCAGCTATTAAAAATACATATTTTACCATGTGCTCAGGCTGCCTTGTCATCTTCATATCATTCATCCCCAGAAGACTGTGACTCAACCTTTTGCAAGCTTCTGGGAGGCAGGTTAATGTGCATCTGTATTTTCAACTTTTTAATTCTTTGACATACACAGTGGATGAAATTTACATGCTTGACACAGCCCATGGATGTATTCAGAATGTGATTAAAAAGTCGGTCCAGGATGGAGATGGAGATGGGTGGTGGGTGGTAAGTAAAGCACTTCACTCACTGGTCATTGCCTGCAATGCTGGGCTTGCCTCTCTCTTTAGACCATCTCGTGCCACCATTCCCTGCGTAGGACCTCAAACACAAACTGTGACCTCAAACACAGTTCCATTTTTAGCTCAAGGCCTTCAAATGGTGGTCTCTGCTGCCTGGATACTCTTCCCCCATGCTCTACCAGGCTGACTCCCACTTATTCTCCAGGTCTCAGCTTGAACCTATGTCTTCAAGGAAGCCTCCCCTGACCCACTCCCCACCCCCAGATCAGGTTAGGACCTTCAACTGGATTTCTGTCTTTGGATAACAAACTTCCCTTAACCATTTGCTCATGATTCTGCAGTTTGACTGGGCTCAGTCTTGCCTGGGTGACCTCTGCAGCCGCTGTCAGTTGTTGGGTTGACTGGCTGCTAGCTGTTCCTAGATAGCCTTGCTCATTGTAAGGAGCCTCAGCCAAAATGGTGGAAACAGCTGGGACAGCTAGAATGCCTGAGACAGCTAGGAGGCTAACCTGGGGCTTCCTTACATGGTGGCTTCAGGGCAGCAAGAGGGTGAGAGTAGAAGCTGTAAGGTCCCTTGATGCCTCCTCCAACTCTCAAGCATTGGAAACTGGGCTTTCAGGGCAGGTGGCCCTCAGAGTACATCCCTTGAAGGTCCCCAGAAGTCATATAACGTCACTTCTACTGCATTTGTTTTACCAATAGGTTAAAGAAAGTCATAGGGCCAGCACAAATTCAACAGCAGAGAAATAGACTCACTTCTTGATGAAAAGTCACCTTGTAAAAGGGCATGTATCTAGGGATAGAAGGACTTAGAGCCATCTTTGGCCATAGTCTAGCACAGGTCTAGTTCCCTAAGTGTTTCCTTCACTGCTCTTATAACTGTTGTTGACTAATTCCTTGTATGATTGTTTCTTTGTCATTTTTATCTCCCATTAGACAACACGGTCCATGAATGTAGGGACTGACTATCTTGTTTATCACTCTATTCCCAGAGCTTGGCACATAGTGGAAACTAAGTAGTTGTTAAATGAACAGATGGATGAATGAATGCATAAATAAGGCTCCAGGAGTCCCAGAGTTGCAGCATAAGGCTTTGGAGATAGTCCTGGGTTTGAAATCTAGTTCTATCACTTCCTAGGTGTTTGACCTTAGGCAAGTTGCTTGATCGCTGAGCCTCAGTTTCTTTATCTTTAGAGATTAAAATAAACCACACCTGGGGACTTCCCTGGTGGCGCAGTTGTTGGGACTCCATGCTCCCAATGTAGGGAGCCCGGTTTCGATCCCTGGTCAGGGAAATGGATCCCACGTGCATGCTGCAGCTAGGAGTTTGCATGCCACAACTAAGGAGCCCACCTGCCGCAACTAAGACCCGGCGCAGCCAAATAAATAAAATAAATATTTTAAAAAAATAGGGACTTCCCTGGTGGCGCAGAGATTAAGAATCCGCCTGCCAATGCAGGGGTCACGGGTTCGAGCCCTGGTCTGGGAAGATCCCACATGCCGTGGAGCAACTAAGCCCGTGTGCCACAACTACTGAGCCCACGTGCCACAACTACTGAAGCCCACGCGCTTAGAGCCTGTGCTCTGCACCAAGAGAAGCCACCGCAAGGAGAAGCCCTCGCACCACAACGAAGAATAGCCCCTGCTCGCTGCATCTAGAGAAAGCCCGCGCGCAGCAACGAAGACCCAACGCAGCCATAACTAAATAAATAATTAAATAATTAATTAAAAATAAAAAAATAAACCACACCTCACAGTCTAATCCTAACCATGAGGGTTTCAACTCCACATTTGCTCTCTTCCCTTCTGTTTGTGACCCCCTTAGCTTTTCTTACTCAACAGGTGAGGGCTAGTTTCCTTGTTCTAAGGGCCTTCCCCCAACTCCCAAGCATTGGAAACTGGGCTGTCAGGGCAGGTGGCCCTCAGAGTACATCCCCTGAAGGTCCCCAGGAGTCTATTCTATATAGACCATTGCCCCAACACTATTAGTGGCTGCAAACCAGTGGTTCTCAACTAGGAGTGATTCTGCCCCACAGGGGACGTTTGGCAATGTCTGAGACATTTTTGGTTGTCACAGGCATTTTTGGTTGGGGAGGGGAATGCTACTGGCATCTAGAGGCTAGCAGCTAGGGATGTTAAACATCTTAAAATGCACAGGACAGCCCTCTCCCAGCCCCAACAAAAAACTAAACAGTCCCAGATATCCGTAGGGCTGAAACCCTGATGGGAACTGACTGTTCTTTCTGTCCTCACCAGTTTAGATGTAATAGATTCTTCCTGGTAGTAGTCAGCCCTCACCCTTCTTTAGCTCTGGTGTCTGGTGATGGCCACAGTTCTCCCATTCCTGGACCACACATCTTTTGAGCAACAGCTTTTCTGCTTAGGCAGTTTGAAGAGAAGGGAGGGAGGAAATGGCTCTATCTGTTGGCCAGAGCTGGGATCATAGTAGGAGAAGACAATGGAGTTTATTCTGGGAAAGGCCTCAGGTGTGTCAACCTTCACTGTATTACAAACCCCTAGGGCAGCTGGAGAATGTTAGTTGGGACAGCACATGACTGGATAAAGTTGTTACTGAAGCTGTCGTGTGTGACAAGCTTGGGGTTAGGGCCTAGAGTTGTATTCAGCAACTTCTTATTCTTTCTTCTTTTTAGAAATTATTGAAAAAATTATCCCAGGGGTCCAGACCCAGGAATGGAGATGATCCTAGAACTTCATTTTCTCAAAGGGGATTAGTGTCCTAGGCATAACAGCACACCAGCCAGGAAGGTGTTTGTAGCCACCTAGTGGGTGCTTGTTAAACACTTGCCGAGCTGAATCCAGAGTTTAGGAGAAACTGCACAAGCACACAGCTGCTTTTAATAGCCCTGTTGGGAAGAAAATTTATCAAAGAAAGAGGAAGAAAAGGAGAGAGGAAGGGAAAGGTTTTAACTGATTACTGGGTACTTTATGTGTCATTTCTTCTGATCCTCACAACAACCCTGTGTGGTCAATTACTGACCATTAGTATCATCACCCCCATTTTATAGATGAAGAGGTTTAGTGACTTTCATTAAGCCACTGCTGGTATATAATGGAACCACAATTTGAACCCAGGTCTCTATGACTCCAAAGGCCTATTTCCATTATACCACAGAATTCTTCCATCAGAGAAGAAATGATTTTAAAATAATAATAAATATATAAACAACTATTTATTGACTTCCAACCATATGCCAAGGTCTGTGCTAAGGTTTCACATAGATTATCTCATTTAACCCTCACACAAACACTATCTCATTAAATTTTACCACGAGCCTGTAAGGTAGGTATTGTTCTTATTATTCCCATTTTATAGATAAGGATACTGAAGTCCATAAGAATTAAGTATGTTGCTCTAGGTTTCATAGCTGTGAAATAGCAGAGTGCGGAAAGAAAAAAAAAGAGGGAATTCTTTAAAAGGAGGAGAATGGAAGAAAGAATGTACAGAGGGAGGAAAGGAAAAGAGAAAGAGCAAAGGGAAGGGAGGGGAGGAGGAAGGATAGTGTCACTGGAGGGGCTTCTAAAGAACTGGTAATCTCTTTGGTCTTGGCCACAGAAGAGGTGAGGAAGGGGATGTCATCATTGAGAAAGCGTCACAGTAAGGTGCATACATTTTGCCGCCTCCCACCTTCAGAAGTCAACCTGTGGCAAATGTGGCTACCTGGCCAAGAGGAAGAGAAAGTATAATGGAGTGCCAAGGCTAAAAGACAAAATATCGCCTTGACCAGTGAATGAGGCACCTAAAAACTGTATGCTGTGGATTCAGGCATGGATTCTGTGAAGGAGCAACACCTAAACCCAAGAGGGCAGCTGTTGCAGCATACAGTTCATCTTATGGGTTTCAACGGTTAGTCATGCATTAAGTGTTCTGGTTTAAAAAAATTTTTTATAAATAAATAAATAAAAATAAAGAACTGGTAATGTTCTTTAAAAATTTTTTTTTATTGGTGTATAGTTGATTTACAATGTTGTGTTAGTTTTAGGTGTACAGCAAAGTGAATCAGTTATACATATATCCATTTTTAGATTCTTTTCCTATATAGGCCATTACAGAGCATTGAGTAGAGTTCCCTGTGCTATACGGCACGTTCTTATTAGTAGCTATCTGTTTTATATATAGTAGTGTGTATATGTCAATCCCAATCTCCCAACTTATCCCTTCTCCCCTTATCCCCTGGTGACCATAAGTTTGTTTTCTACATTTGTGACTCTACTTCTGTTTTGTAAGTCAGTTCATTTTTGTATCCGTTTTTTAGATTCCACATATGAGTGATATCATATGATATTTGTCTTTCTGTGTCTGACTTACTTCACTCAGTATGACAATCTCTAGGTCCATCCATGTTGCTGCAAATGGCATTATTTTGTTCTTTTTTATGACTAATTTATTCCATTGTATATATGTACCACATCCTCTTTATCCATTCCTCTTTCAATGGACATTTAGGTTGCTTAGGAACTGGTAATGTTCTATTCCTTTTTTTTTTGGCGGTACAGGGGCCTCTCACTGTTGTGGCCTCTCCCGTTGCGGAGCACAGGCTCTGGACGCGCAGGCTTAGCGGCCATGGCCCACGGACCCAGTCGCTCCGCAGCATGTGGGATCTTCCTGAACCGGGGCATGAACCCGTGTCCCCTGCATCGGAAGGGGGACTCAACCACTGTGCCACCAGGGAAGCCCTGTTCTATTCTTAATCGAAGTAGTGGGTCATGTGTGCTCTTTTAATTTCCTCCCTTCCTCCCTCCCTCCCTCCCTTTCTTCCTTCCTTCCTTCCCTCCCTTTCTTTTTTGGCTGCGCTAGGTCTTCATTGCAGCATGCTGGATCTTTTAGTTGGGGCATGCAAACTCTCAGTTTTGGCATGCACGTGGGATCTAGTTCCCTGACCACGGATCGAACTCGGGTCTCTGCATTGGGAGCACAGAGTCTTACCCACTGGACCACCAAGGAAGTCCCTTAGTATTATTCTTTAAACTGTTCTTACATACTGTATGTTATGTATAAGCATACTTATATACTGTATCTGATATAAATGTATCATACCTGTAAACTGCTTTGCAGGGTTGTCCTGCAAATTAGTGATCTGATATGCAAAGATCCCAGCAGAGAGTAAGTGTTCAAGAATATCTTACATGTATCCAGTGCTCATTGTGTTAACAATTGCTCTAACTATATTACGTGGATTATCTCATTCAGTTCTTACCCCAACTGAATAGCAGGAATTATTGTTATGGTCCTCATTTTATCATTGAATGACCTAAAGGACATAGAATAAATGATATTCTCAAGATCTTGGGAATGCTGGTAATGGTGGAGTTAGGGCTTGAACCTAGGTAATATGGCTTAGGGCCCACATTCTACAGCTCTCCACTCAACTGCTTCCCAGTAAAGAACTCATTATTACCATCATTGTACCCCTGGAGAGAGAAGAAATGTAAAAGGAGGGCTGATGTCAGCTTGGAAATAAAACACCTTTGAACTGGGCTGAGATTGGTGGTGTTGGAAAGGCAAGGAAGTAGAGAGAAGGAGTTCACAAACGTGTTGGGGGGGGCAGTCCACATCATTAAAGGTGGTGATTATGGCTTTCATTTTTTAAACATTTAACAAATAAGATAATTATTAAAATATTTTCTCCTGATAAAAGGAAACAGTTTGGGTCTTGAGTGAATGAAAGAATGAATGTGAAGTGGTTCTTGGTGATCAGAGGAACATGAAACAGTTTACAGTTGACATCTGAACGACATGGGATTTAGGAGTGCCAGCCCCCGCCCCCCAGTCAAAAATCTGAGTATAACTTCTTTTTTTTTTTTGGCTGCGTTGGGTCTTCATTGCTGCGCGCGGGCTTTCTCTAGTTGCAGAGAGCAGGGACTACTCTTCGTTATGGTGCGCAGGCTTCTCATTGTGGTGGCTTCTCTTGTTGTGGAGCACGGGCTCTAGGTGCACGAGCTTCAATAGTTGTGGCACATGGGCTCAGTAGTTGTGGCTCACGGGCTCTAGAGCACAGGCTCAGTAGTTGTGGTGCACGGGCTTAGTTGCTCCACGGCATGTGGGATCTTCCCAGACCAGGGAAGCCCACGTATACGTATTTATTGAAAAAATCTTCATATAAGTGGATCTTCACAGTTCTAACCCATGTTGTTTAAGGGTCAGCTGTATTACTCAGCTGAACGCTGGAAGCCTCCGTGGTGGATTTGACTGTTGTAGTGTTTTATTTTAAGTCATATATACTTTAAAAATTTACCCACAATGGGCTTCCCTGGTGGCTCAGTGGTTCAGAATCTGCCTGCCAAGGCAGGGGACACGGGTTCGATACCTGGTCTGGGAAGATCTCACATGCCGTGGAGCAATTAAGCCCGAGCACCACAACTACTAGAGCCCACGTGCCACAACTACTGAAGCCCATGCACCTAGAGCCTGTGCTCTGCAACAAGAGAAGCCACCACAATGAGAAGCCCGCGCACTACAAAGAGGAGTAGACCCCGCTCGACGCAATTAGAGAAGATCCCGTGCGCAGCAACAAAGGCCCGATATAGCCATAAATAAATAAATAAATAAATAAATTTATTTTTAAAAATTGTGTGACAATTATATCCAATTTATCTTTTCATTCATTGGGACAAAAGACTGGCTACACTAAAAATGTGTTGTTTGTAAATAAGTGCTTGCCAAAAGCATATTGAAATCATCTCTATTTTCTTGTTATTTAAAAACAAAACAAAAACTATAAAATTATAGACAATTATAAAAATAAACAATAACATTTTAAAGGGCAAATATAAGAATTCTAAACAAGTCATAAAAGCATTATCTATCTATAATGCCATAAACAGTTACATTTCATTCTATGTGTCAGTATTTATTCAGTTTATATTCAGTATATATATACAAATATATATACATAGATACACATGAGTAGATGTATGATATACTGTAATTTTTGTATTTGCTAACAAATCATTTTTTCTTAAATTATAAATTTAAAACAAATACAAAGTGTGCAACACTTATGAAACAAGAAAAAAGTAGAATTTTGCCTTCATGCACTGTATAGTATGTTGCGATAAAGTTGACTTTAGAATACAATCTTTAAGAATACATGTTAATCTAAACAACATGATTTACTTAAAATCACTTCTATATAACACCCAAAGAATGGGTTCAAAACATTCCCAAGGGAGTTGGTAAAACCATATATTACTATGAAAGGGTTAAAAACAAAACAGGTTGAAAATGTTCATGTAGTGTTTAAGAACTCTGGGTTTTGGAGTCAGAGCTGGGTTATAATCTAAACACTCTCCTTGGAAGAGTGATGCAAACTCTCTGAGCTTTCGTTTTCTTCACCTATAAAACTGGGATGATACAATATCGTAGAGCTGTTTTAATGGTAAAACCCGATTATGTATGTAAAAGTACAGAACCTGTCATAAGGTAAGCCCTCAATAAATGTTAGTTACTCTCCCCACTCCCCCGGGGTAAGAAAAAGGTGGGTAAAGAGGAAGAATTCTCCACCTGTGGCCATACAATTTACTTCTTTAAGAAAAAATCTAGAGGATACCAGACATCCTTGCTACACACATACACCACTTGTCATCCAGCGGCACAGAATCTACCCAAGAACTACACTCTTATCTTTCGTCCAATCACATCATTCTGCACTCTCTTGCCCCTATTCCCAACCCTAGTTTCCCAAGCCACCTTCCCAATCACTCATTCCTCTCTGCCCCGCCCAGAAGTCGTGGCTATCCCCCCTCTTTCTTGTTCTAACTTTCGCGCCCCACTAGTTCTTCGCCAATCGGAGAAGTAATTGCCTCTTCCCTCCCCGCCTCTTACTGACGTTACGAGAAGAAAGATTTCTGATTGGTTTCTCTGGAGCAAGAGCGTGCCAATAACAGACAGACTTTTTTGGTGCGGAGGGGCAGCTAGTATTTTCGCTGGTGATTGGCTGGGGTGGCCAAGACAGGAAAATGGCTGCCAGCTCTTCTGTAGTCCCGGTGTCAGTGTCGGCTGCCGTGGTCCCCGCCCTGTCATCGAGCGGCGATTTCTCAAATTTGCGGGAAATTAAAAAGCAGCTGCTACTTATCGCGGGCCTTACCCGGGAGCGGGGCCTACTGCACAGTAGCAAATGGTAAGATGTCGGAGTCCGAGGGGACCGGGCTTGGATCCTCGGCCTTGGGAGTCTTTAGCTGATTCAGTTTGTGTGGGTGTTCCAGGTCTGCGGAGTTGGCCTTCTCCCTCCCGGCGTTGCCTCTGTCCGAGCTGCAGCCGCCGCCGCCTATTACAGAGGTAAGCACGTCTTCACATTGAGTGCTCCCCATCATCAGAAGAGATACTGAGTGCTCTGTCACCGGAAGGGAGCATACTGCTTAACATCCTAGGGGAAATTCAAGCATTCAAAGAGCTGGGTGTTTTAAGCGATTTTATCTGTATGTTTTTGCTGAGTTTTGAAAGACTTAGTGGTGCTCTTACTTAAGCTGGAGAGATTAGTAAACAATCCTTGCTTAAGATTTCAGCCTTTTAGGTTTTCTAGCTCAACCTAGATAGTATTCATAACGGGGAGAAGCGTCAAAGGTTTTTATTGGATTGGCCAAAAAGTTCCTTCGGTTTTAAAATAAAAATACAAATCACGCATTTTCACCAAGAAGTTTATTGAACAACGTATTCACTGTTCCACTACCTCCTCACATTTTTCAGGCAACTTCATAATTCCATCTTACCAAAAGTTTTTATCTTTTTTTTTAATCTTTTTTTTTTGCGGTACGCGGGCCTCTCACTGCTGTGGCCTCTCCCGTTGCGGAGCACAGGCTCCGGACGCGCAGGCTTAGCGGCCATGGCCCACGGGCCCAGTCGCTCCGCGGCATGTGGGATCTTCCCGGACCGGGGCACGAACCCGTGTCTCCTGCATCGGCAGGTGGACTCTCAACCATTGCGCCACCAGGGAAGCCCCCAAAACTTTTTGTCTTTTTGAGCAAAGAACTGTTCCAGGTGCCTTTTACAGTCTTCCAGGGAATTGAAATTTTTTCCATTAAGAGAATTTTGTAAAGACCTAAATAAATGGAAATCCAAAGGTGCAATGTCTGGTGAATACAGCAGTTGAATCAGAACTTCCCAGCCAAGCTGTAACAGTTTTTGCCTGGTCATCAAAGAAACATGCAGTTGTCCGTTATCCTGATGGGAGATTATGCGTATTCTGTTGACTAATTCTGGAGGCTTTTCATCAAGTGCTGTTTCAGTTGGTCTAATTGGGAGCAGTACTCGTTGGAATTAATTGTTTGGTTTTCCGGAAGGAGCTCATAATAGAGGACGCCTTTCCAATTGCACCATATACACAACATCACCTTCTTTGGATGAAAATCGACCTTTGGTGTGGTTGATGGTGGTTCATTTCGCTTGCTTCACGATCTCTTCTGTTCCACATTATTGTACAGTATCTATACACTTTTCATTGCCCGTCACAATTGTTTTAAAAACGGAACGTTTTCATTGCATTTAAGAGAGAAAAACACATGCGGAAAAACAGTCAAGAAGGTTTTTTTCCGCTTAACTTACGTGTAACCCAAACATCAAAGCAATTCATATAACCAGGCTGGTGCAAATGATTTTCAACTCTTGATTTGGATATTTTGAGTATATCAGCTATCTCCTGCATGGTATAACGTTGCTTGTTCTCAATTAACATCTCAATTTGATTGCTGTCAGCTTCAACTGGTCTACCCAACCATGCAGCCTCATCCAGTGAGAAATCTCCTGCGCGAAACTTTGCAGACCACTTTTGACACGTTCGATCAGTCACAGCACCGTCTCCATACACTGCACAAATCTTTTTTTGCGTTTCAGTTGCATTTTTACCTTTCTTGAAATAATAAAGCATAATATGCGGAAAATGTTGCTTTTTTCCTTCTATCTTCAATATTAAAATGGCTACACAGAAGTTCACCAGTTTTGATAAGTTTTTAAAAAAATTAACCCTGAGGGCTTCCCTGGTGGCGCAGTGGTTGAGAGTCTGCCTGCCAATGCAGGAGACACGGGTTCGAGCCCTGGTCTGGGAGGATCCCACATGCCGCGGAGCAACTAGGCCCGTGAGCCACAACTACTGAGCCTGCGGGTCTGGAGCCTGTGTTCCGCAACAAGAGAGGCCGCGTTAGTGAGAGGCCCGCGCACCGCGATGAAGAGTGGCCCCTGCTTGCCGCACCTAGAGAAAGCCTTCGCACAGAAACGAAGACCCGGGCTTCCCTGGTGGCGCAGTGGTTGAGAGTTTGCCTGCGGATGTAGGGGACACGGGTTTGTACCCTGGTCTGGGAAGATCCCACATGCCGCGGAGCGGCTGGTCCCGTGAGCCATGGCCGCTAAGCCTGCGCGTCCGGAGCCTGTGCTCCACAACGCGAGAGGCCACAACAGTGAGAGGCCCGCGTACCGCAAAAAAAAAAAAAGAAACGAAGACCCAACACAGCCAAAAATAAATAATAAATAAATATTAAAAAAAAAAAACCCTGATGTGACAGCTGTCACAATACACTCTAACAAAATTGTTTCAAATGAAGTTAAAGACAACTAAGCACTACTAGAGCCATCTAATGGAAAAAACCGAATGGACTTTTTGGCCAGCCCAGTACAACAGCACGAAACTGATTTTGGATGACAGCTCTGGGTTCAAATCTCAGCCATACTAGTGACTTTTGGCAACTTAATTAACCTCCTGAGCCACAGTTTTCCCCATCTGTGGATAATAGTATTTACTTTGTGGGGATATTGAGACAATTAAATGAGATAGGAATACATTTTATGTATGATCTATAGTACATATGTTTACATAGTCTGTGTCATCTGAAAGATCTTTATCATAATCCATTTTATTTTTCCTGAAGATGCCATTTCTTGATTACCACCCCCACCAACCACACACACACACACACACACACACACACACACACACACACACTTAAAAACAATGAATGTTCCTTAATCCAAAAGATACAATGCAGGTGAGAGAGGCAGGAGAAGAAATAAGTAAATGGTGAGTGTACGTGAAAAGGGCCACCACAATCCTAAGCTGAATGGCCATATTTAGGACATTTTCATCCAATGAAGAAAATATTGAACATAATTTTGGTTCCAGTTTTGTGCTGGTAATATTTGGACATGAAGGATGAGGAGAATGAAATTACTAAAGTTTTAATCAACTTATCCTTAGAATTTGCGGGGATTGTATGTTTTTACCTCAAATGTGCATCATTTCATTTTTTTTTTTACATAGAGAATTATAGCTGTGTTTTTTTGGTTTTTACAATACTAACATGTCAAAACTTTGTTGAAATACAAAAAGTATAAGTAATTCCACAGCATGTTGCATTTATGTGGAAATTTAAAAGTCTGCCGAAGGAAAGGCATGTCACATATTAATGCTAGACATTTTTCATGACTTTCTCACTTTTTCCTCATATCAAATCCGTATTACTGGCTCCATTTTACAGATGAAGAAGTGAATACTCAGAGAAGCTAAGTAAGTTCCCTACTAATGTCTTGAAACCAGGAAATCAAGCAGTCAGAATTTAAATCCAAGTCCCTAACACTAAAGCATATGCAATTTCCCACAACATTTGCAGAAACAATAAAAGTTTCTGAGTGCATTGGTTTAGTTTTTTAAATTTTAATATTGTCCCCAAGGTTTTATTTTGAAAAAATGTTCTGTGACCTTACTTCATAAACTAATAAATAAGTATTAGGTTTTTGGGAGGAGGAAAATAATTATCTTTTCTTACATCTTGAAATTAATGAATATTCTTGGATTTGAACTTTTGTTATCCTGTTCCTAACCACTTACATTAACTTGTCTCTTTTTTAGGAGGATGCTCAGGATATGGATGCTTACACCCTGGCCAAGGCCTACTTTGACGTTAAAGAGTATGATCGGGCAGCACATTTCCTGCATGGCTGCAATAGCAAGAAAGCCTATTTCCTGTACATGTATTCTAGATATCTGGTGAGGGCCATTTTAAGATGTCATTCTGCTGTCAGTGAAACATCCATATTTAGAATCCCAGTAGCAAAAGTTTAATCTTCAAATAGTTTAGCAAAAGTCTACTTGGTGAATGTACTTTATAAATACTTAGCAATAATAAAGAAGACATCATAAGTAAAGTAAAAAAAATGATAGTACGAAAGAAAATATAAAAATATTGGTAATATTCATTATTGACAAAGGTATGGGGCAGTAGACACTCTGTTTCAGGAGTAAAAGTAGTTTGGCGTTGGTTTGGTTGGCGTGCCTGTGGGTGAGATTTGGCACCCAGAACCACTGGGGCCTCAGCCCACCACCCACTCCTTGGTATGGGGAGATGAAACCCACGCCCCGACATGTGTGGGCCGCTGCTCTGGGCAGATTATGTCAATTTGAAATACTATGCCCAAACAATTCTTCCTTAAGAAACTTAGCTTGTCCAATAGAAATACTTCAGTGTGTGCACAAGGATATATATATGTACAGGGCTGTTCATTGAAGGGTTTTTTGTAATAGACAAAAAAATTAAAAACCTAAATAACCATTAGTCAAGAAATTCATTGTTAATTTTTGCCTGAAGTATTCTTTATTAAAATGTTGCAAAATGATGATTTTCTACTCCAGCACTCTCTTGAGTAGTAAATTCTAAGCAAGAGTCTGTCTTCCCCTTCTCCACTTATTTATGCATTTATCTAGTATCAGTATGGACTCAAGAATTCCTGTATTTTTAATTGTTTATAATTCATTATTTCACTTTATCATTTTGGTACTCAGATTATTCCAGATTTGGCCAGTGGGAGCCCCCGAATAGTTGTTTAAAATTAGTGACCAATAGTAGATGTCATTTTGGTTGGACTTTTTGGTTGAATCAGGCTGCTACAGGTTTCAGAATAAGCGGAAAAAAGACCTATTTATTGATTTTCTCTTACAGTCTGGAGAAAAGAAGAAGGATGATGAAACAGTTGATAGCCTAGGTATGAATTTCTTTCTCTTACCTTTTGGACTAAAACAAACTCTATAATGCCTATAGGAGCCAGGCAGGTAATATAAACATGGGAAGTGGACTGAGGAGGAGTCCACTGAGGAGGAGTTTGCAAATTGGAGAGCACAACTGGCTGGTTGTCACCCAACTCCCTCTGAGGGTTGCCCTATGGGAATGTGGGCCTGGTGTTGTCAGGGGCTTTCTTCCGCTGGCCCTAACCTGTTCCCTGCAACCTGAACCTGGAAATTTAGATTTTTAGTTGAGGCTTCTGAGTTTTCAGCATTGACGATTAATTCAGATTTTTAAAAACCTGTGTGGGCCTAACAAAATATGACTGCAGACCACTTATCAGTTGCAGTTTCTATAATAAAGTAAATGGACTGTGTAAGATGTCATTGGAGGGGGCTTCCCTGGTGGCGCAGTGGTTGGGAGTCCACCTGCCAGTGCAGGGGACATGGGTTCGTGCCTTAGTCCGGGAAGATCCCACATGCCGCGAAGCGGCTAGGCCCGTTAGCCATGGCCACTGAGGCTGCGCGTCTGGAGCCTGTGCTCCGCAACGGGAGAGGCCACAACAGTGAGAGGCCCATGTACCGCAAAAAAAAAAAAAAAAAAGATGTCATTGGCCACTTGTGAGTGTTTGCTGGAAGTTCCAGGTGTAACTTTGGTTGATGCCAAAGGGAATATCTAGGTCTATGAAATGAAAAACAGCAGTCTACCCTTAGATCAGAAACTCTGTTTCTTTCCTAGGCCCACTGGAGAAAGGTCAAGTGAAAAATGAGGCTCTCAGAGAATTGAGAGTGGAGCTCAGCAAAAAACACCAGGCTCGGGAGCTTGATGGATTTGGCCTTTATCTGTAAGTGTTATAGTAATTTGGAACTTATGTGAGATATTCTTCTGAGTAGAGGGGAGATGTTGTTAACTTCTGTGATCGTTCCCTTCTTTCCTAGGTATGGTGTGGTGCTTCGAAAGCTGGACTTGGTGAAAGAGGCCATTGATGTGTTTGTGGAGGCTACTCATGTTTTGCCTTTGCATTGGGGAGCCTGGCTAGAGCTCTGTAACTTGATTACAGACAAGGAGATGGTAAATTGAGATGAGCTATGTGAAAAATCTTCTGCTTCAAGTCTTATGTAATTCTTTAATAATGGGGTAGGGGGAGAAAGTTTTGCTAAACCTTTCATTATAGCTACCTCTTTGCTCCTTCTCCATTTATAGTACTCACACAGAAAGTACTATAGTACTTTGCTCCTTGCTCTTCTTGTTGGGATTTAGGTCTTTATTTGAAAGACTGATGTCTAGATCTTGTTTGGTAGTTGCTGTTGCATTTGCATTCAGTTGACTTAGAGTATCTTTTCATATTCATGTTTTCACATTCAAGTTTTACTGTAACTTGTTTTATAGACTAAATGTTATTATAGTTTCTCTACTAATTCCAAAGATGCTATAGGAACGATTTCTCTGATATCAAGAATTGAGTTAAAAACATTTTTAATGTTTCTTCTGAGCTCTCATAGGTCTCTGTTGAGATTTAGAGATTTGTTAATTAATGAAATAATGTATATAAAATGGCTTTATAAACTGCATTGTTTTATTAGTCATTGTTAGAGAACATTGTCTACAAAGTTTATTTTGCTGTTATTCAATAGTTAATAGAAGCAACAACACACTTCCTTTTGTTGGCTCTAAAGGACCAAGGGCTGGTTGATTTTCCCCAATAGTGATACATGCTACTACATTTGTGTCTGAAATCTCAATCTTGGTTTACTTGTATTTACCTATCTCTAACTGCCTACTAGACTTTCATTAAAAGTTTGTTTTATCTCTGAACTCAGAATATGCAAAACCAAATTTCTCATCTTGCCTACCAAATTCTCTTTCTTCCTCCCAACTTGATGGCCTCTCAGTTGTATCTCTGTTTCTCAGGATGCACCCAGTCTTGACTCCTCAGAGTCATATTTTGTCTCTTCCCTTTCTCTTATTTCCCTTTATCTAGTCAGTCGCCAGACATTGCCATGGTTACCTTCTTGTCTGCATCTCTTTCTCTTGGTTTCCTTTGCTGTCTTGGTTATCATCTCAAATTTGGATTACTTAAAAGTAATAAATACTTTCTATCTAGCTTTCCCATTTTTATACTCCCATTTCCAAGCCATCTGACATACTGTTTCCAAACTTATTCTTAAAGCACCCATGTCATCATGTCATTCTTCTGTCAAAAATTGCAGTGGTTTCCTGTTGCATCCCATTTCCTGTTGCAGCATAGGACCCACCCTATCAGTTCAGTCTTATTTTTCCACTTCTTCCCAACACATAGCCTCCCCTCAAACTGAGCTAGTTGCCTCATTCTATTTACCCACACTCATTATGACTGTTTTTCCTCTATTTTTATTGTCCTTACCTAGAACGTTGTCTTTTTTCTCTTCCTCTCCCTTTTTCTATTCAGTTTCTACCCATCCTCCAAGGCTCGCCTCAAATCCTGTCGTTTCTTTGAAGCTGTCCCCAGCTAGACCATTCCTCCCTATTCCTCCCTATTGTGCTTGTAAGTCCTGTTCACTTAATTGAACTGCCCTGTGTTCATTATTAGGTACTCTAATAAAATTTTGGTGTTAAATTCTTTTAGACAATATAGTTCCTTGATGTTCATTTGGGAGAGAGGTCAAAGTATATTAAGTGTGTTCCTCTCTCTCCTGCTGCCAGCTGAAGTTCCTGTCTTTGCCAGACACCTGGATGAAAGAGTTTTTTCTGGCTCATATATACACAGAGTTGCAGTTGATAGAGGAGGCCCTGCAAAAGTATCAGAATCTCATTGATGTGGGCTTCTCTAAGAGCTCATATATTGTTTCCCAAATTGCAGTTGCCTATCACAATATCAGAGGTGAGTGAATAAGGACAACGAAATACCATCAAACCCTGAAGGTAGTGCTGTGTTGTTTTCTGAACTCTCTGTCTTCTTTCTGCAGATATCGACAAAGCCCTCTCTATTTTTAATGAGCTAAGGAAACAAGACCCTTACAGGATTGAAAATATGGACACATTCTCCAACCTTCTTTATGTCAGGGTGAGCTCCTTCCTTTGCTTGGACTTAAGCTCTTTTGTGCTTTGATCTCCTGGGTTGGATTGTCACCTAGTAGCATTAGCTACAAGAACAATTATGTAGGGGTTCCTTTTTCATGCTTAGATCGTCTTTCTTTTCTTTCAGAGCATGAAATCTGAGTTGAGTTATCTGGCTCACAACCTCTGTGAGATTGATAAATATCGTGTAGAAACATGCTGTGTAATTGGTAAGAGTCACCATCTTTTTTCTTTTTTTATCTTTATTGTGAGTAATCCAAATGTAAAAATAACAATAATATAAAAGTGTCAAAAGAAAAAAAGGGAATTCCCTGGCGGTCCAGTGGTTAGGACTCCGTGCACCCACTGCAGGGGACATGGGTTCGATGCCTGGTCGGGGAACTGGGATCCTGCATTCCTGCATGCCTCACAGCACAGCCAAAAAAAATAAGTGTCAAAGGTAACAAAATTGGGACTTCCTTGGTGGTGCAGTGGTTAAGAATCCGCCTGCCAATGCAGGGGACACGGGTTCAAGCCCTGGTCCAGGAATATCCCACATGCCGCGGAGCAACTGGGCCCTTGCTCCACAACTACTGAGCCTGTGCTCTAGAGCCCATGTGCCACAACTACTGAGCCCACGTGCCTAGAGCCCGTGCTCCACAACAGAGAAGCCACCGTAATGAGGAGCCCACGCACCACAACAAAGAGTAGCCCCCGCTCACCACAACTAGAGAAATGCCGTGCACAGCAACGAAGACCCAACGCAGCCAAAAATAAATAAATAAAATAAATTTATAAAAAAAAAAAAGGTAACAAAATTATATACAATAGAATGTGAAGGATCACTGTAATCCCATCCCCAAGATTGGTGGATATGACTCCAGAATATTTTTCTGTGTGAGTACTATAAATGGTGTATGTGTGTGTGTATGGTTTGCTTGCAAAAACTGTATCATTATACACACTGCTTTGTAATGTCCTTTTTTTTAACCTAACAATATATCTTTTCCATCTTTCCATGCTAGTACATGTAGAGTTGTATTGTATTATTTTTGATGGCTATTTAGTATTTTATTATATAGATGTGCCATTATTTTTATTTAATCGTTTTCTGTTGTATAAGTTGTGGCTAGTGTTTGTTAACATAAAAATTGCTTCAGGAAACATCTTTGTATGTATATATTTATTTTTGTATGTTTATGCAACTATTTCTGTATAATTAGTTCCTTGAAAGGCTGGATCGAAAACGTGTGTATTTTTTATATATATATGTGGGTTTTTTATTTTAGTAAATTTATTTTATCTATTTTATTTTTGGCTGCGTTGGGTCTTTGTTGCTGCACGCGGGCTTTCTCTAGTTGTGGTGAGCGGGGGCTATTCTTCGTTGTGGTGCGTGGGCTTCCCATTGTGGTGGCTTCTCTTGTTGCAGAGCACGGGCTCTAGGCACGTGGGCTTCAGTAGTTGTGGCGCACAGGCTTAGTTGCTCGGCGGATGTGGGATCTTCCTGGACCAGGGCTCGAACCCGTGTCCCCTGCATTGGCAGGCGGATTCTTAACCACTGCACCACCAGGGAAGTCCCTGTATTTTAAAATTATTATTTTATTTGTTTATTATTATTTTTTGCGGTATGCGGGCCTCTCACTGTTATGGCCTCTCCTGTTGTGGAGCACAGGCTCCGGATGCATAGGCTCAGCGGCCATGGCCCACGGGCCCAGCTGCTCTGCGGCATGTGGGATCCTTCCGGACTGGGGCACGAACCCGTGTCCCCTGCATTGGCAGGCGGACTCTCAACCACTGCGCCACCAAGGAAGCCCCTATTTATTTATTTTTTAGCTGTGTCGGGTCTTAGTTGCGACACGCAGGGTCCTTGTTGAGGCATGCAGGATCTTCTGTTGCGGTGTGGGCTCTTTGCTGCGACACGCAGGGTCTTTGTTGAGGCATGCAGGATCTTCTTTTGCGGCGTGGGCTCTTTGCTGTGGCACGCGGGCTTCTCTCTAGCTGTGGTGCGTGGGCTCCAGAGTGCATGGGCTCTGTAGTTGTGGCGTGCGGGCTCCAGAGTGCGTGGACTCTAGTTTGCAGCATGCAGGCTCAGTAGTTGTGGCGCACGGCTTAGTTGCCCCATGTCATGTGGGATCTTAGTTCCCTGACCAGGGATCGAACCCGTGTCCCCTGCATTGGAAGGCAGATTCTTTACCACTGGACCACCAGGGAGGTCCTGTGTATTTAAAAAAAAAAAAGCCTGTGTATTTTAAACTTACTAATATTACTAAAATGTTTGTAAGAATTTCCAATCCTATGAAAAGAGATGAGAGTGTATCTTTTTCTGTATCAGGGTGTCTCACTCTTGGCTCTATTGACATTTTTGGCTGATAATTTCTTTTGTGGGGGTCTGTCCTATACATTGCAGGGTGTTAGAAGTATACCCAGCTCTACCCACTAGATGTCAGTAACCTCCTTCCCCCAGTTGTGCAGATAAAGCCAAATAACCTCTTGGGGTCAGAATCATCCTTGGTTGAGAACTATGACCCTATGTACTTGGCCACACTACTGTGACCTGATAATCAGTTGACATAAATAGATGAATGGCCACTCTTGGATAAAAGTAAACTTGATTGGTTGTGATTGAAAGCCTAAGTTTCCTGGAGATGAAAGACCCTGTTCCTGGGTCTTTGGTGACACTGCATTGAGAACATACATTTGTATGTTAGGATGTTGTTAGTAAACTGATAGAATTTCAATTCAGTCATTCAATAAATATTTCCAGCCCTTTAGGAAGTTGTAGTGTAGTATGGGAAATAAATATTAAAAAAAGAAAAATCCTATGGGAACATAGGTAAGAGGAACAAATAATCTTTTCAATATCAGAGCATTGAGAATGAAGTATAAAGTCTGTTAAAGTGAGGATGGAACTCCAGTTTATTCAGAAAACATCTTTTGAACATCTTCTGAGTGCCAGATATGGTGGTTTGTGTTGCAGTATCTACCTCATTACCTACTGAGGAAGACCAGTAAGAAACAACTATAATATAGTGGGTTGAGGGTTATGATTGAAGTAAACATAGGATGCTAAGAGAGTATATAGGAAAAGTAGCTAATCCAGTCTGATGAGGGAAGGCTTCTTGAGAAGGTGATACCTGAGGGATGGGCAGGAGAGAAAGAGTTCACTAAAGGAGGAGATGGATTGACTTGGGAAGGGTATTGCAGTGCAGAGGCATTGAAGTGTGAAACAGACAGTGATCCTGAAATAGTTTAGTGTCCTGAAGCATGGTGTGGGAGGAGGGAATGTATGAACGGGGCCAGATCTTGAAGAGCCTTTTGTGCCTTACTAAAAGTTTGGATTTTATTCTTAAGGCAGGAGAAGTCTTCTGAAGGATTTTAAACCAGAGAATGATAAATGTTTTTAGATTTTCATTTTCAAATGATAACAGGAGACAGTGTGCTGGGAGGATTAGAAAAAGGGCAAGACCAACAAGGAGGCTTTTGCAATAATCCAGTCTAGAGATGATGAGAGCCCAAGCTGAGGTATTGGCAGGAGGAATGAAGAGAGGCGATTAGATTTAGAAGATATTTAGGAAGTAGAACTTACAGGAATTGGTGAATGGGTAACCAGATTGATAACAGTGTCCTTCACCTGAAGAAAGGAAATAGAGGTAGGGGAGATAATGAACTGTTCCTTTTTTAGCTTACTAACTTAAAGCCAGTTAAAATCAAAGGATATGGGCTTCCCTGGTGGTGCAGTGGTTGAGAGTCCGCCTGGCGATGCAGGGGACACGGGTTTGTGCCCCGGTCCGGGAAGATCCCACATGCCGTGGGGTGGCTGGGCCCGTGAGCCATGACCGCTGAGCCTGCGCATCCGGAGCCTGTGCGCCGCAACAGGAGAGGCCACAGCAGTGAGAGGCCCGCGTACTGCAAAAAATAAACCAAACAAAACAAAATCAAAGGATACGTACATATGAAGAGTAATGCTTTAGGAGTTTCTGGTTTTTTTTTTATTTTATGTATTTATTTATTTTTTGGCCATGCCTCGTGGCTTGCAGGATCTTATTTCCCGGACCAGGGTTTGAACACTGGCCCTTGACAGTGAGAGTGCGGAGTCCTAACCACTGGACTGCCAGGGAATTCCCATCTGGTTTTTTAAATAATCGTTTGATTGGTAAACTTCTTAATGAACTGTTTGTTCTTCAGTGTATCTGTAATGCCTAGAGAAGTTCCTGACTTATGGTCAATAAATGTTTGTTGAATTCAGCCCACCTATCTTAAAAATCAAGAAAAAGGAACATTAGATATGACAAAAAATATATTTCAGCTTTCACAAAGGAGAAAGAAGGGTGGAGAGAGACGAGAAGAAACTGAAGACCTGAAAGAGAATGAAACAACTTAAGAATAGAGTGATGGCAAGAATCTCCTACTTGTTTAGTCCTTGCTTCTGCAGTTATGTCTTGATGTGAATTGAATGCTTCCTCTGCATCTTTTCTGGAGTCCCAGTCTCTGAGAGGCAGCTTTACACACACACACACACACACACACACACACACACACACACACACACAAACAAATACGTATATGTATTTATATATGTATATATTACAGTATAGCATGGTTAAGATTTGGACTCTGGAACAAAACTGCCCAAGTTTAAATCTTGGTTTTGTTACTAACTAGCTGTGTGACATTGGATTTAACTTCTGTGTGCTATACTTTCCTCATCCATAAAGGGATAATAACAGTAGAACATTCTCCCATGTATTCGTTGTGAGGAGTAAGTAAATTAACATATAAAAAGCACTTTTAACAATGTAAGTTGCCCAGCACATTGTAATCATTCAGTACATTTTAGCTGTTCCAACTGGTCAGAAAATCTCATCTACTTAATCTTTGCCCAGAACTTGCCTGTTCTGACTTCCTTAACACCTCCTTTTCATCCTGACTCCTTTAGCAGCTAAAGCTTATACCCTTGCTACCACTACTTCACTTCTCCTATTCTATTACAGAAGTTAGCCTTTGGACAATCTGCCTAGAGTTTGCTTATTCCTCTGTCTCTGGGTCTGAGTCAGTGGCAGAAGCAAAGGTATCCTTTTATAGGACATAAAGCCCTCCATCTTGCTTTTTTCCCAGGTGAATGTGAACTTGAATGATCTTAGGTGATACAGACAATTGTTATAAATAATTTCTCCTGAATCAAACTGACAGCTGAATCTAGACAAATTGAAAGCAAAGACAAACACATATATAGAAATCTTATTACTTGTTTTTTACCAAAGTGGAATTGTATAATTTCTCTGCAGTTTGCTTTTTCCATTTGACAGTATATCATTATCTCTGTAAATTAGTATATATACATTTAAATCCATCTTTTTATCTAGTTTATGCACATGCAATTTATACATAACGGAAACTTTTTTAAAGTGCAGGTTTTTTTTCCCTCACTGCACCTTTCCTCCTTTAACATACTTGTGTTAGCATGTCCCATACCACATGAAACATACACATACACATATGCAGGGTTTAATGGGCTGTTTGCTTACAAAAATAGGATCATATTACACACATTTCTCTGTATTTTACTTTTCTCACTCAACAATATCTCATGAAAAATCCCTCAGAGTCTTGGTATATCTCAAATTGTTTTTTCTTCTTTTATTATTTATTATTTTTATTTATTTATTTTTTAAATGAATTTATTCATTTATTTAATTTTTGACTGCATTGGGTCTTTGCTGCTGCACGCGGGTTTTCTCTAGTTGTGGCGAGTGGGGGCTACTCTGTTGCGGTGCGCTCACTTCTCTTGTTGTGGAGCACGGGCTCTAAGTACGCGGGCTCAGTAGTTGTGGCTTGCGGGCTTAGTTGCTCCATGACATGTGGGATCTTCCCGGACCAGGGCTCGAACCCGTGTCCCCTGCATTGGCAGGCAGATTCTTAACGACTGCGCCACCAGGGAAGCCCTCTTTTTTTTTAAAAAATTGAGGTATAGTTGATTTACAGTATTAGTTTCAGGTGTACAACATAGTGATTCAAGTTTTTTATAGATTATACTCCGTTTAAAGTTCTATAAAATATTGGCCATATTCCCTGTGCTGTACAATATTTCCTTGTAGCTTATTTATTTTACACGTAGTAGTTTGTACCTCTTAATCCCCTATGCCTATCTTGCCCTCCCCACTTCCCTCTCCCCATAGGTAACCACTAGTTTGTTCTCTATATCTGTGAGTCTGTTTCTGTTCTGTTATATTCATTCATTTGTTTTATTTTTTAGATTCCATGTATAAGTGATAATAGATAGTTTGTCTTTCTCAAATTGACATTTCACTAAGCATAATACCTTCCAGATCCATCCATGTTGTTGCAAATGGCAAAATTTCATTCTTTTTAATGGCTGAGTAGTAGTCCATTATGTATGTATACCACATCTTCTTTATCCATTCCTCTGTTGATGGACACTTAGGTTACTTCCATATCTTGGCTATTGTAAATAATATTGCTTTGAACATTGGGGTGCATGTATCTTTTCAAATTTGTGTTTTTGTTTTCCTGGAATATATACCCAGAAGTGGAATTGTTAGATCATATCGTAGTTCTATTTTCAGGTTTTTGAGGAACCTCCATACTGTTCTCCCTAGTGGCTGCACCAATTAACATTCCTACCAACAGTGTACAAATGTTCCCTTCTCTCCACATCCTCACTAACATTTGTTATTTGTGGTCTTTTTGATGATAGCCATTCTGACAGTTGTGAGGTGATATCTCATTGTGGTTTTGATTTGCTTTTCTTTTTTAAAAAAAAAAAATTTATTTATTTATTTTTGGCTGTGTAGGGTCCTTGTTACTGCACGTGGGCTTTCTTTTAGTTGTGGTTTTCTTCTAGGAGTTGCTGCACATGGGCTTTCTTTTAGTTAGGCTTTCTTTTAGTTGGGGGCTACTCTTTGTTGTGGTGTGTGGGCTTCTTATTGTGGTGGCTTCTCTTGTTGCGGAACACGGATTCTAGGCACGCGGGCTTCAGTAGTTGTGGCGCATGGTCTCAGTAGTCGTGGCTCATGGACTCTAGAGCGCAGGGCCAATAGTTGTGGCACACGGGCTTAGCTGCTCTGCGGCATGTGGGATCTTCCTGGACCAGGGCTCAAACCCGTGTCCCCTGCATTGGCAGGCGGATTCTTAACCACTGCACCACCAGGGAAGCCCCATGATTTGCTTTTCTGATGATTAATGATATTGAGCATCTTTTCATGTGCCTATTGGCCATCTGTACGTCTTCTTTGGAAAAATGTCTATCAAGTCTTCTGACCATTTCTTGACTGGGTTGTTTGTTTTTTTGATATTAAGTTGTATGAACTGTTTATATATTTTGGATATCATTTGCAAATATTTTCTCCCATTCAGTAAGCTATCTTTTTGTTTTGTTTTGTTTTAATTAATTAATTTATTTTTGGCTGCATTGGGTTTTTGTTGCTGTGCATAGGCTTTCTCTAGTTGTGACAAGCAGGGGCTACTCTTCGTTGCGGTTCACAGGCTTCTCATTGTGGTGGCTTCTCTTGTTGTGGAGCACGGGCTCTAGGCGCGCAGGCTTCAGTACTTGGGCTTGTGGGCTCTAGAGCACGGGCTCAGTTGTTGTGGTGCATGGGTTTAGTTGCTCCACGGCATGTAGGATCAAACCCATGTCTCCTGCATTGGCAGGTGGATTCTTAACCACTGTGCCACCAGGGAAGTCCCTGTCTTTTCGTTTTGTTGATTGTTTTGTTTGCTGTGCAAAAGCTTTTCAGTCTAATTAGATCACATTTGTTTATTTTTGCTTTTGTTTCTTTGCCTTAGGTGATGGATCCAAAAAAATATTGCTATGATTCCTGTCAAAGAGTGTTTTGCCTCTGTTTTCTCCTAGGAGTTTTAATGGTTTCTGTTCTTACATTTAGATCTTTAATCCATTTTGAGTTTATTTTTTTATATGGTATGAGAAAATGTTCTAATTTCATTCTGTTACATGTAGCTGTCCAGTTTTCCCAGCATCACTTATTGGAGGCGGTCTTTTCCCCATTGTATATTCTTGTCTCCTTTGTCATGATTAATTAACCATAAGTGCGTGAGTTTCTGGACCAGTACCATACTGTTTTGATCACTGTAGCTTAGTAGTATAGTCTGAAGTCAGGGAATGTAATGCTTCCTGTTTTGTTCTTCTTTCTCAAGATTGTTTTGTCTGTTCAAGGTCTTTTGTGTTCCCGTACAAATTTTGGGATTATTTGTTCTGGTTCTGTGAAAAATCCCATTGGTATTTTTTTAAAAATATTTATTTATTTATTTGGCTGCACTGGGTCTTAGTTGCAGCACACAGAATATTCATTGCCGCGTGTGGCGTCTTTGTTGCAGCATGCGGGATCTTTAGTTGTGGCATGTTTGATCTTTAGTTGTGGCATGCGGGATCTCGTTCCCTGACCAGGGATTAAATCTGGGCCCCCTCTATTGGGAGCACAGAGTCTTAACCACTGGACCACCAGGGAAGTCCCACCGTTGGTATTTTGTTAGGGATTGCATTGAATCTGTAGATTGTCTTGGGTAGTACGGTCATTTTAATAATATTAATGGTTCAAATCCATAAACAAAGTGTATCTTTCTGTTTGTGTCTTCATTTTCTTTCATCAGTGTATTATAGTTTTCTGAGTACCAGTCTTTTAACTCCTTAATTAGATTTACTCCTAGGTATTTTATTTTTTTGGGTGTGATTGTAAATGGGATTGTTTCATTAATTTCTCTTTCTGGTAGTTTGTCATTAGTGTATAGAAATGCAACAGATTTCTGTATTAATTTTGTAGTGTGCAACTTTACTGAATTCATTGATGAGCTCTAGTAATTTTTTGGTGACATCTTTAGGATTTTCTATGTATAGAATCATGTCATCTGTAAACAGTGGCAGTTTTACTTCTTCCTTTCTAATTTGGATTCCTTTTATTTCTTTTTCTTATCCGATTGCTGTGGCTAAGACTTTGAGTACTACATTGAAAAAAGTCACAAAAGTGAGCATCCTTGATTTTTTTCCTGATCTTAGAGGAAAAGTTTTTAGCTTTTCACCTTTGAGTATGATGTTAGCTGTGGGCTTATCATATATGGCCTTTATTATGTTGACGTTCCCTCTATACCTACTTTGTGGAGAGTTTTTATCATAAATGCATGTTGAATTTTGTCAAAAGCTTTTTCTGTATCAAGATGATCATATAATTTTTATTCTTCGTTTTGTTAGTGTGGTATATCACATTGATTGATTTGCAGATATTGAACCATCCTTGCATCCCTGGGATAAATCCCACTTGATCATGATGTATGATCCTTTTAATGTATTGTTGGATTCAGTTTGCTAATACTTTATTGAGGATTTTTTCATCTATGTTCATTAGTGATATTGGCCTGTAATTTTCTTTTTTTGTGGTATCTTTGGTTTTGGTATCAGGGTGATGCTGGCTTTGTAGAATGAGTTTGGAAACATTTCTTGCTCTGCAATTTTTTGGAATAATTTGGAAAAGATAAGTGTTAGCTCTTATCTAAATGTTTGGTAAAATTCACCTGTGAAGCCATCTGGTTCTGGACTTTTTTTGTTGGGAGTTGTTTTATTACTGATTCATTTTCATTACTGATAATTGGTCTGTTCATATTTTCTACTTATTCCTGATTTAATCTTGGGAGCTTATACATTTCTAGGAATATGTCCATTTCTTCTAGGTTGTCCATTTTATTGGTATATATTAAAAATAGCTTTATTGAGGGATAATTTACATAACATAAAATTTACTTATCTTAAGCTTACAGTTCACTGAGTTTTTGCTAATTTATACAGTTGTGTAACCATAATCATAATCCAGTTTAGAACACTCCATCATCCCAAAAAGTTCCCTTGGGTCTATTTGCAGTCAGCCCTACTCCCAATCCCCAGCAGATCTGCCTTCTATCTGTATAGTTTTGCATTTTCTGGAAATTTCATATAAGTGGAATCTTGGAATATTTAGTCTTATTGTCTAGCTTTTTTCACTGAGCTCTTTTTCGAGGTTTGTCCATGTTGCAACATATGTCAGTAGTTCTTCTCTTTTTACTGCTGAGAAGTATTTCGTTGTCTGGATATATACTACATTTCGTTTATCCATTTACTAGTTAGTATAAGAAAGATGGCCTTTATTCCCTTTCTTCAAATAAAAGTTTTTATAGAATCTTAAAATCTTTCATATATTCTTTTTAAGACCAATGATAATAGAACTTCCTTGATTCTTGTGGAAGAGGGGAGTTCAGAGTGCTACCTTTTTAATCCTTTAGGTACCTCCTTAGAAACCTAGGAAGATAGTTGGAAAACCACCAATCTAAAGCATACTCTAGGAATTTCCTACCCTTTATTAAGGAAATATATGTATAAGTGCTATATTGAGAGGAAATAAAATGAAGAAAATCTTTGTGGTGTTAGGAAACTTTTTTTTTAAAAACACCAGAATGTGTAATAGATAAAATATATTTTCCAAGGGAATGATGATGTTGCCCATATGTAGAATTTGGCTTTTCTGCAAGGACTTTGGGGGAATGGGTTATGGTTCATGCCTACTCTGTGGAATGCTGCCTATTTTAGTGACTTATTTTTGCCTTTCTAGTTATTTATATATTTTGTTTGTTTGTCTTTCAATTAGGCAATTATTATAGTTTGCGTTCTCAGCATGAGAAAGCAGCCTTGTATTTCCAGAGAGCACTGAAATTGAATCCTCGGTATCTTGGTGCCTGGACGCTGATGGGACATGAGTACATGGAAATGAAGAACACATCTGCTGCTATTCAGGCTTATAGGTGAGCATTTAGCTGGAGGGGGAGATGGAGCAGATTGTTGTGATTTTAGGAGTCTCTATTGAGCCTGCAAGTCGCTAACTTTGATTCTGCTCTCTTACCAGTCTCTCTTCCATTTCTTAGGCATGCTATTGAGGTCAATAAGCGGGACTACAGAGCCTGGTATGGCCTTGGGCAGACCTATGAAATCCTTAAGATGCCATTTTATTGCCTTTATTATTATAGACGGGCCCACCAGCTTCGGTAAGTCGGGCTACTTGATGATGTGTTTGTTGTGGGAAGGGCTGACACTCTTCTTTCTCTTTTGATAGCTATTGAAGAATCACAGTGAATGGTTTTGACTCTTAGAGACCTGAGTTTAAACATGCCATATGTTGTTTGGTCATTTTTATGTAGTGTATTCTACTAACGTGTTAATTGTATAATTGTGAACACAAAATAATATAATTACATGAAGTATTGGATTAAAGTCCATTCCCTTCATAGCTTTGAAATAGTGGTGGTGGTTCCTCAAGGGAGGACTTCAGTTTTTGCTTGGATTTCCTATTTCTCTTCCCTCTCAGGCCCAATGATTCTCGTATGCTGGTCGCTTTAGGAGAATGTTATGAGAAACTCAATCAACTAGTGGAAGCCAAAAAGGTATCTGAAATTGGGTCCTGAAGAGTTTGTGTGGAAATCTGCTGTTTGGATGAGGGGTTGAGCTATCTGTGCTTAATTTTCCTTCATGTAGATCTATCTACATAGGGAAGTCTGAATATTTATAGGCACATAGGGTGTATAAAGCAAAGTTGGGCTGACATCATTAGTGGGAATGTTAGTATGTAGCCTGGACCTATCAGATCTAGTAAAAATGCTTTGTATTCTCCAAGTCTGAACTTCTGGGAGGCTTGCAGGACCTGAGTCTCTATGTGATTAGTCATGGCACATGGGGCAGTGGTTGAAGTGACCGGTTTATTTATTTTTTTGACAGTGCTATTGGAGAGCTTACGCCGTGGGAGATGTGGAAAAGATGGCTCTGGTGAAACTGGCAAAGTGAGTGAAAGAGTGACACGCTAGTGATATTTCTGTTGGCTTCTCTGGTGAGGTGGGTCCTGCACATTCTAGAGCTTCCCATCCATCATCTACATGAATGAGGGGATGTAGCACAGTGTATGATTACTGATCTGGAAATTTAGCCATCTCGACTCAAAAGAATGCTACTTCTCTTTGAAGAGGAATTGTTTTCCTATTTGGAAAATTCAAGAATGAATTGAAAGAAATGAAATTTTTATGTCAGAGCAGTCTAGGAAAACTACTTTAGGTACTAATCTCCTCCCGATAAGGCCCAGGAAAATAAAGAATAACTCAGAAATGATAAGGAAAGAGGTTCTTAAATGCAATTTCATTCCTGCCAGTTCTTTTCTGGATTCTTACAAAAAATCTGAATTGCTTGGTATCTTTTTTAATCTCACTCAGGGTATTACCAGGGAATTTTTGCAATGGTATATTATCCAGCTTAAGTGTTTACTAACTTTTCCTCCATCACCAGTAGCAGAGTAATGATTCTAAGCTTTGATGAAGTAACCACCACCTCTGGGCACTAATACTATTCTGGGTCCCACTGTGTCATTTATGTCAAAATTCGTACTTGTCTATGTATTATCATTTTTTTATCTTAACTGTGTGCTTTTACTTTTTATCACTAGCTTGCTTTGAGATATGATTTATACTTAAAGACCAATTTCTTTTGTAGGCTTCATGAACAGTTGACTGAGTCAGAACAGGCAGCCCAATGTTACATCAAATATATCCAAGATATCTATTCGTGTGGGGTATGTGTCATGAGCATGAGAATTGGGTCGCTGATCTTATTCTTGTCACCTCAGTCATTCCTGATTTCCTTATCTAGGAAATAGTGGAACACTTGGAGGAGAGCACTGCTTTCCGCTATCTGGCCCAGTATTATTTTAAGTGCAAGCTGTGGGATGAAGCTTCAGCTTGTGCCCAAAAGTGCTGTGCATTCAATGATGTGAGTATCGGTTCTTTAGTAAAAGGTTTGGATTTTAGGTTCTAGCACATGACTTTACTATGATCTGGGGGTGGAAAGTGGAAGGTGGTTAAGAGGGTGAGTGGTTTGCATTCAATCTGTAGATTGCTTTGGGTAGTATAGTCATTTTCACAATATTGATTCTTCCAATCCAAGAACATGGTCTATTTCTCCATCTGTTTAAGTCATCTTTGATTTCTTTCATCAGTGTTTAATAGTTTTCTGAGTACAAGTCTTTCACCTCCTTAGGCAGGTTTATTCCTAGGTATTTTATTCTTTTTGTGCGATGGCAAATGGGGTTGTTTCCTTAATTTCTCTGATTTTTCATTGTTGGTGTATTGGAATGCCAGAGATTTCTGTGCATTAATTTTGTATCCTGCAACCTTACCAAATTAATTGATTAGTTCTAGTAGTTTTCTGGTAGCATCTTTAGGATTCTCTATGTATAGTATCACGTCATCTGCAAACAGTGACAGTTTTACTTCTTCTCTTCCAATTTGTATTCCTTTTATTTCTTTTTCTTCTCTGATTGCCGTGGCTCAAGAGGGAGGGGATATGGGGACATATGTATGCATATGGCTGACTCACTTTGGTGTGCAATAGAAACTAACACAGTATTGTGAAGCAATTATACTCCAATAAAGATTAAAAAAAAATAAAACAGGGTGACTGGAAAGGCTACCTTGTTCTGTGGAACTTTGTATGTCAGTATTTTATTCGTTTCTTTTTTTTTTTTTTTTTTTTTTGTATGTCAGTATTTTAGAAACTGTTTTTGAGAAAAGCCTTGGACATATTTTGACACATTTGCCTGACTTTGTTTCAGACCCGGGAAGAAGGTAAGGCCTTGCTCCGGCAAATCCTACAGCTTCGGAACCAAGGCGAGACTCCCTCCACCGAGATGCCTGCTCCCTTTTTCCTCCCTGCTTCACTGTCTGCTAACAACACTCCCACACGCAGAGTTTCTCCACTCAACCTGTCTTCAGTCACACCATAGTTGGCTACTTTCAAGCCAGAACATTGCCAGACCCATATTAAGCCTTACCTCCATGTAAAGAACAGCCACGTCTATTCTTCCAAGGACCTTAGTTCTTTTTGTTTGTACACATGGAAACAGCTCCTTGGGGAGTTTATAGAATCACCTGCACAGTAGACTGACAGAAGAATCCTGGCAGGAACAGAGTCTGTCTTTGCCAGTTTGAAGCACTTCTATCTCCCTTCTGTTCAGAGTGGCTATAGATCTTGGCCTTTTTCCCCAGACCTTTTTGCCCCCCCAAAACATCCCTTTAACAGCACTTTAGCACAGGCAAGGCTACAGGGACAAAGTTTAAATGCTGCTGGGAGTGGGAGATTTCTTTAGAGAGGCAAGGAAGAAAGAAGGGAGAAAAGCTTGCAACTCTACCCTCTGCTGATAGTAGGGCACTGGATACCCTAGGAAGGTCAGGGCACTGGATAGACATGACTCATCATTCTCTGATTTGCTGAGCATGACTATTCTGATATCAGAGATTAAGTTTAAATGGGGTGAAGGTATACTTTTGTTCTTACTGGGAAGACATTCTGCCGTTTTTTGTTTTGTTTTTTTTTTTTGCGGGATGCAGGCCCCTCACTGCTGTGGCCTCTCCTGTTGTGGAGCACAGGCTCCAGACGCGCAGGCTCAGTGGCCATGGCTCACGGGCCCAGCCACTCTGCGGCATGCGGGATCTTCCCGGACCGGGGCACGAACCCGTGTCCCCTGCATCAGCAGGCGGACTCTCAACCACTGCGCCACCAGGGAAGCCCTGGCGTTTTGGTTTTGAGGCATCTCCTAGAAGCTTTCAAATTGGAAGTAACTTACTAGAGTTGAACAAAAGAAGGGGCAAAAGGACTCTCACTGAGTGTGGAACTGCTGATGGCCCTACTAAGGGGAAAAGATGTCTATAGAGTTAGCTATACACCTACTAAAGCACAGCAAGGAGGCAGGGTTACAGAGAGTTTCATGGACATTTGGGTGTGATAACTTCTGTGATTGTACAGATAAAAATAAACTCTTAGAGTCGGTCTGTTTTAATAAATATTTTGCCATAATTGTCTCCCCCCCACATGCCCCCCCATCTCCACAAGAAAGTTTTTTCTCTAGCCTTTATCTATTAGACAAGGTAAAAGTAATCATTCTTGCTATGCTCTTGGGAGAGTTTCAGGCCTGTGCTTGTGAATTCAGTAGGAGGTAATATGCCATGACTATAATGCCTGCTGTAATGAATTTGTACAGTAGATGCTATGGGTTATTCTGAGCTCAGGGCCCAGCCTTCCTTTATTTTTGTTCCAAAACAAGTTTGTTACCCATTCATCTCCTAATGTATGACACTTCATTTTATTTTATTTTTTTATGAATAACTTTTTTATTAACCTTTTAATCATTTAGTTAATTAACCTGTTTTTGTTTTTTGGTTTTTTTAACATCTTTATTGGTGACACTTCATTTTATATTAAGGAAGGTTTAGAATATCTAATGTCCCTTGAATTAATTTCTTGCCAAGCTTTCTTGGGTTAGCTGTGCACCAGTTGCTGGTCTGCACTGCCATTCCTGTGCAAAGTTCCCAGGGGCCCGAATGATACTTGATTTTCAATTTTTCTGCCCCTTTTATAATTTACTTCAATGATTATGCTAAATTTAGAATTCAAATTTAAAATGTGAACAATATCTTTATTTTAATATAACTTTTGTGTGCATAGAAACCATATAAGTAAAAAAGTGTAAGAATACATAGGTGATTATATTACAAAAGGGAGAAAAACTAATGTCTGAATATTGCATTCTGGATAGAGTTCCAGGTATATATATAGTAAAGCTTTAAAGAAACCTATTTCTTAAGCTGAGCAGCTGACCCACCTCAGGGCAATGCTCTCTCCTCACAACCTTAGTATTTTTTGCCAAAAGGCCCAGATTTGAGTAAAGGGGAGCACCGTGAGCGCAGGATCCGGGCATAAGGGCTGTAGTCTGTTGAGCTTTGGCAGGTGGGTGTTCGGGGCAGTAAGTTACGAAGAAATGGTTTCTTCCCTGGGGGCTGTTGGTTTGGTTGCTGGTTTTCCTGGTTGGCACCGAGGCGCTTTTTGGTAGAAGCCTGGCCTTGGAGTTTCAGCACAGTATGATACTGCTCCGCGATGCATGCTGCCTTCTTCCGAAGGTCCAGTTTTACTAGCATCATGTTATTCTGCAGCTCAGCCAGGGTCTGATCCTAAGGAAGATCAACAAAGTTATAGAAAACATTTCTGTCTAATCTATTAGAGAAACAGGAGGGCAAGGTAATACACACTATCCACTACTAGTTACTAAAACTGCTTTTTACAAAGATTAACTCTTTATGGTCAGAGCTTTTAACTGAATAGGAGGGTATTTTCTTTAAGACCCAAACAAATAGCACTGAATAGAAGGACCTTTTCTAACACATCAGGTGGTATGAGCTTGAATGATTTTACCTAACCTCCAAGAGCCTCAGTTCCTAGGTATCAAATTAGCCTAGGATGGTTTTTTTTTTTTTACATTTGAATACATCTGGAATCAGGATGCATTTACTGATGACAGTGTCATAGCTTAATTGTTAGTGTTTTGTCTTACAATTAATTGTTTCTTATAATCTAAGCATCTTGGATGAAATATGATAGTATCTACCTCTCTAGAGTTGTTATATAACAGAAAAAGCCTACAAATTACTTAACATAATGCCTTGTACTTAGTGAATGGTTATTTTGCAAGGAAGAGAAACTCCCCTCACTATAAGATTAGCCTAAAAATCTTTACCTTTCTCTTTCTCACGTATACTCTGAAGTGGGCTGATGGGAGAAAGTAGTATATAGGCTTCCCTAACCTGTTTGATTAAGATGTCATCACATGTGGCCAAGGCTTGGCGAAGTTTTCCTGCTCCAGTGCTGTGGCAACAGGCTCTTTCTGCTGACTGGAGAGACTCACCAAGTTTCTGAAGCTCTGTCCGCAGCAGCCTTATATTCTGAAAAAGGAGGAGTAGGAACCAAATTGTGGCCAAGATCAACCAGTGATCTGGAGGAGTCGGAGAACCATTTGAAGAGAAGTAAAACTAGAAAGGCTAGTCATTTGAATGAGGTAGCCATTCTCTAGGACTGCAGAGAAAACATCTTGTCCTCATATGAACCAGGGATATAGTGTTGGAAATTGCCTTAGGTGAGAGCTTTGGTAACAGAGAAAGGTAATTACCTTCTGGCCCTCCTCTAACTTCTTGTCCACATCAACGATGAAGGGCTTGGCTGAGGGTGGTGGTTCTAACATTTTCTGATATTTCTGCAGCTCTGAGAGAAGGAAACAAAAACCTTACATGTGTAGGCTTTCTAGCCTTGGACTTATCTCTTTAACTGAATTAACAGTAGCTTGCAGCAAACATAACAAGTGATGCTGTGTGCATCCTAGGATGAAAGGTCAGGGGGATGTAGCTTGGAGTTAAGGAAATTATGTTGGAGCTGGCACCAGAAGGCCCAAGTTTGAAGAACAGCTCTTCCCTGAAACTTATGCTTCCTGCCCTGTCTCCTTCCTCACCTTCAGTGGTGGAGTTTAGCTCTGCTTTGCATTGTTGCAGTTTAGCTTTAATCTCCTGGAGCTGCTGGGTGGAGGCAGAAGCCGCCAACCTTTGTGACCGCCGTAGGGACAGTTCTGACACAGATTGTTGATGGGCCACTGGCTGCTGTCTGGCTTCCTTCAAGAGAGCTTCTAGCTCTTCAATCTTCTCATCCCGCTCCTAAGAAGGAAGCAGCACAATTCCATTCAGAGTCAGACGAACCCTACAGGAATAGATGACTGAACAATGAACAAAAATTTCGTGATACATGGGCCTCAAAATCCTGTTTGTTAGCACTTACACCATTTCCTGGCCAATCAAACTCTTAATCAATTAATCAAACATAGACTGACAAGTACAAAGCACTAAGGAGACTATAGAAAGGTGAATTACATATTCCTACCCCTATGAGAGTTTATATAATCTGTTTATCTCAGGCAAGTAGCGATGGGAATCTGAGCAGCTAGTTGGGACTGGTTTAGGGCAACTCACCTGAAGTTCTTCTTGGTAAAAACTTGTCAGTGATTCCTTGAGGATCGTTAGTTTCTCTTCATACATTTCCTCTAGTAGTTCCTTTTGGGTGTCCAAATGTTCACTGTCAGAGGAGAAGAGAGAAGTGAGTGAAGATTCTGAGTGAGCTTGGAGAGCAGATCTTGAGGCACTACTCCATCCTAGTCTCTGCTTCCCACCATCAGGTCTAAGTGACAGAACAAGAGGGGTTACTCAGCTGGTACCTGCACCACTGTTCCCGCTGTTGCATCTGTTCCACCATCTCATTGCAAATTTCATCACGGAGCTGCATCTCCAGCCTCAACTTTTCCTGCCGTTCTTTCAAAAGCAGTGCTTTCATGGCTCCCACCACCTGTAGAAGCTCCTAGGAGGGAAACACAGGTCAGAGGTCACTAGAAGCCCATGCCCTAAAAAGGCACAGGCCCACCTGGAAGGTAGCATGGAAAATGTATCGCCATCAAGCTGCTGCACCAAAGCTTTCTTGCATTCTCACCTCCTTGCCATATGTGGAGATGTCAACTTCATTTTCAATATCATCATCAAGGCATGGGTCTGTTTTAGCTCCAGTCTCTAAGCTGGGAGATGCCCGCAGACTGTGTTCCTTGATGAATGAATGTAGCGATGGGAATCCCAGTTGCACAGGTGGAGCATGCACAAGCTAGTGAGGGGGAAAAATCTTAACTGAATCCATTACTAGTCCCTAGTAGCTTCCTTAAGTACAGGTACCAGCCCAAAGTGAGCACAGTCATCACACCTATAGCTTCTCACCTGGCTAGTAATGGCTGAGAACTTGGCCACATGAAGGGTCTCATCATAGGTAGATGCACAGGGATTCACATTGACAATCATGCAGGAGCGGCCTCGGCCTGTGAAGAAGCCTTGGAACACTCGAGTCAACTTGCTGTCACGGAAGGGAACCAGGTTCTGCTTTGACCTGGCAGGGAATCAGAGAATAGAGCTGTGAGCAGAACTCCAGCCCTTGGGGGTATCCTAGCACTAGCCCCAGTGATGACCAGGAAGTCTCTTAGCAAACTGCAGAGCTCCAGGCCATCCTGGCTTGCAGTGAAAAGCTTACCGGTTCTGCTGGTTTTGGCGCAGGGCAGTAATACAGCGGCCCAAGGTGTGCAGAGAAGTGTTAATGTTTCCTGCTTCCTTCAGGCGCTCACCACTCTTTTGATCTTTGCAGCGCTCAGAACCAGCCAGATCACAGAGTGATAACCTTGAATGATGGACAGGATCTGACATAAGGATCCCACATGTTATGAGCTTTCTAGCCCTTTGTATAGTTTTAGGGAGGGGAGGACCCATGAAGAATCTCTGTACCCAAGGAAGGAGAGCATGAATCTAACGGAAGTAATTCCCCTGAGGACCACTCTCGTCCCCTCCCCCAATTACCATTTATGGCCAAGAACCCAAATTTCTAAATGGAAAAACTTACTCGCTAATCTTGGGGATTATATCCCCTTCCCCCTGAAGGTGCAGGATCCGGACTGAGAAGATGCTATGACTGGAAGTTAAGAAAGAGAGAAAAGTCACTGCATATCTTCTATGACCAGGTGGAGGACTAATGTTTCCTGGAACACACTGAAAGAAAGGCTGACTCATAACCCACCAACCTGCGGCTGGAGTTCTGGTTCAGGTGGGTGCTGGCAAAGCTCTGGTTTTTACGACCCACTTTCAGGAGTTTCCAGGCCTCCTCAGCATCCTGAACGTGAATCCAATTGAGATCTGAGAGGCCAAGGAAAGAAGGGCATACATAAGAGGGAAGCACCTAACTCTTTTCCTAGTCTCTCCCAAGGTCCCCTCCAGGGTTCATGCCAGCCTCCCTGCTTTCCCATACCTTTCACGTAGGGATTGCCATTCTGATCCTCACACAGCCGCAGTGTCTGCCTCTTGCGCTGCTGGCTATGTGGTTCTAACAGGTCATAAAGCAGTTCATTGTAGATCTCAAAGAAGGAGATCCAGATGGAGAAGCGAACATCTGCAGGGACACTTACTGGGGCAGTGTCTGGCTGTGCCCATTGGTGACTCGTTTCTGGGGAAGAAGCCAATGTACAAAGCATCAACTCAAGAGTAGTCCATCTCCCCTTTGGCCTGCAGGGGCCTCAGAAGGTGAAGCTCAGGTTGCAACCTCTGGTCTGTACCCCTGGAAGTTTTGGGGAGTAGAGAATAAGTTCCTACTGTTACTTGGCACAGAGCCCAGTCATGGTACATACCATCCAGCTGGCTACTGCTGGTAAACTGACTGGTGGAGGAGAGCCCAGCAATGCCACTGTCAAAGCTGCTGCTGGTACCCATCCGACTTTCAATGTAGACATTCTTCTTCAAGGAGGTGGACAGCTCCTCCTGGAGGAGTCCAGGGATAACATAAGCACAAAACTTTCTGGAGATTTTGTCCCCCATCCCTGCCTCTGTGAACACCAACACTTTACCTCTTGGAGGCCTCCATTTAGCAGGGCTAGTTTCTTCAATTCCTCCTGCCGGATCTGCTTGCTGTCTAGCCACATTACCTCGTTGGAGAGCACAGGCTTCAGATCAGGTGTTGGATGAAGTTGGCCTTGGAGACTGTTGAAAATCAGAGCCAGGGACCGGGGCAGGATCCCACCATCCTTGATGGTACCTGGAGGCATGTGAAAGGTGGACAGCTGTAGTAAGTGCTGTTCCCCAACTCAGAGCATCAAAAGGCAAAGACAGTCAGCAGTTCTGTGAGGCCTATTACTCACCTTGAATTGTGTGGGTTTTCCCTGAGTTGGTGACTCCATATGTATAGATGAGCCAGTTCTGTCCTTTAAGTACATCCTTGACCATCTCCTTCACAGTCAGGTTGAAGAAACATTCCTGGCCCACTTCTGGCCCAAAGATCTAGAGACATACCCAATTTCTCAGAGGCCCATCCTTCGTTTCCCACTTTTCTCTGTGCAGAGCCAGTAGAGATACATCCCTTCCTGGGTGGTTGGCTCTGGAGACTACTCAAGCAACTTCTTCCTGCATTGCTGCCAGCTGCTGCCTAAATACTCTCTGCCAGTCCATTTTTCATCCAAATCAACAAATACTTATGGAATGCTATCCACTAAGTCCAATGCTGCACACAAAATGGAACAACATAATGGTCACAAGCATGGGCTTGGGAGATAGATGGATCTAGACTCAAGTCCTAACTCTACCAATGACTAGCTACATGGCTTCAGCAACATTATACTCACCGAGCCACAGTATCCTTACCAGGAAATTAGGGACAATGATGATAATAATAACAATAGAGTTGTTGGGAATTAATGCACATACAGTACTCGACACACTGACTAGCACATAACAAGGGTCCCCCAGATTGTAGACCTGCATATATAAGGAGTCACAGTCAAGTAAAAAGCTTTCCTTCTAAAGAGGGAATAAAGTTGCCCCTAGGTATTGGTCCCTTGTTCACATGTCAGTAACTCCATACCTGGGAAAAGGTGAATCTGTGGGTGGCCTGTCCAATTCCTCGCTCATTGCTCTTCTGGGCAAAAGAGTCCTTGGGTGCCTGTAGGGCAAGGGTCTCTATATTCTCAATACGGACACAACCCTGAGAAGGGGGAAAACACAGTTGTCACAGAAGGAAACATTCCTGGGAACCTCTACTGTGCTGTATCATTCCACCTTGAATCCTCCCTCCTCAGAAACTTACCTGATCCTCCTGTCGTTCTAACTCTGAAGATAACAAGGGCCTGACCCTCAGGTATACTTTCACCTTCTCTGTACTATCTTCAGATGGAACCTGTGGCAGAATTCCAGGCCAATATCACAGATTAATCTCAACAGTTACTTCTGAGCAGATGGGCAAATATAGCATATTTCCTGGGAATCATGCTTACACTATCTCTATTCCACCTCATATGACTCTGTGCTATTACTTGGGTTCCATAATCATTCCAACCCACATGGAGTTTTTCAGTACTTAATCACCCTTCCTTGTCTCTTCACTATCCTGAAAACTTGGCTTACCACAGAGTATCTGAGTCAGAACTAGTTAACTGGTATGAAAATCAGCGTGTGATATAGCAAAAGACAGTAGTTAAGCACCCTGAAGGCAGACATACCTGAATTTGAGTCCCAATTTCATCATTTAGTAACTATGAGATCTTGAACAAGTTCTTTAAATTCTTTTCACCTCAGTTTCCTCATCTGTAGAGTGGGGTTAATAATAGCACCCACCACGTTCATTCAACAGATATTTAGAGATCTGTCTACTCTGGCCCAGAAATTCTAAGAGCTCTGGTAGACCACAGTGAAGAACATTAACAAGGCTCCTGCTCTCATGAAACTTCTACAAAAGGGGAGACTTCTGAGTAGAGTTGTTCTCAATCATGGCCATTTCCCTTTCAAGGGACATTTAGTAATGTCAGGACAGGTTTCCCGGCTGTCACAAATGGTAAGCAGCTACTGACATCTAGTGGGTAGAGGCCAGGAATGCTGCTTAACGTCTTACAACGCACAGGACGGCCCTGTATAACAAAGAATTATCTGGCCCCAAATATCAATAATGCTGCAGCTGAGAAACCTCAGCTCAGCAGAAAGAAAAGCTCCTTAAATGGAAGCTGTGGTTGATATTAAAACCTGAATTTACATTCCACCTACTTAATGGCAATACGACCTTGTGCAAATTATTTAAAATGTCTGGGACTCATGGCGAAGGAGACACAACAATTGCCTTCCCTCATAGGATTAACTGAGAGTATGCATTTGAGGATGTTTCGTTAATGCAATGCAATTAATAGTTTTCTTATGGACACACAACTGTACATTTTTTACTTGTCATGCTCTTAATTTTGAGTTGATCCCTCAAACCCTAGGATTGCTGGATTTTTTACCTCATGCTACTCTGTATGGACAACTAGTAGGCTAAGGATATCACTTTCTGTCCCCAAGCCACTCTTCAACTCCTTTACCTGCTGCTTGTCTTCCAGGGAGGTGGAGATGACAGAGCAGTCTGACAGCAGGTCCTTGCGTACCACAGATCCCAAATCTGCAGCTGTGGACTCAAACATGGGGGAGACTACGACCTCCTCATCCGACAGCAAGCCGGCTGGTGGAGAAAGGATCCCTTGCGACATTTCAGCAGGGGCAGTTTAGGTCTAAAAAGAGACGAGAGTGGGTAGAGAGGAGAACCTTAAGGGATAAAAGGGGCGGCAAATTCTGGGTAAGAAACAATTCCCTGGCCCCAGGACAATCTAGTCTCGCTACCTGAATTCTTACTCCCTTTTCCCTTAAACTACCAGCAAAGGGGAAGGGAATGAGAGAAAGAGTTAATCATTTAATCCAATCTGAGGCAGCATTTCGGACTGCGAACAGGAATGAACAGATATCCGGCTCCGAAAGCATAAGGCCACGCTCCAAGTAGGGTGCCTCGCTCAACGGTGTCGTGGAGGCGGTGTCAGTAGCCCTAGGCTCCTGCTCCAACCTCGCCCCCCAGGCCTACAGTGAGGACAGCGGTATTAAGAAAAAAAGGGATGGCGGCAGTTCCGCTTTCTGAAAGCCGAATCCGCCAGGGCAAAAGCAAGTACCTCAGCTGGGCTCAAGCACAGCCGCACACTCACCCGAAGACGCCACACTTCTACGGTACCGTCTCACTCTCACTCCGCGGCCGAACCTGGACTTTCCTAGCCTGAGAGCACAACTCCGCCCACGAGGTGCACCTTTGTTACTGATACAATGTTTTAAATTACGCGCTGCTTTCGTTCAGCGAATCAGATAGCGAAATCTGCACCTACCAATCGGCGCAAGGGGGCGGGCGAGACCGGGAAACTGCTACGGCTTGACCTCTCTGCTCTAATGCAGGACGGGTTACCAACTGTCGGAGTTTGGAGTTGGGCCCACTGGAACTCCGGTTTATCAGTTTTTCTTGAACCCTAGGCATTTCTTTTCTAAGAAGCCTAAAGGCAATCCTTACGCTTCAGTCGCCATCCTCTCACAGGAGACCTAGTTTAGGGCGCTTGTTCATCCTGGGGTGGGGGGGGGGGTGGGTTGGGGTGGGGGTGGGGGGTGGGTTGGGGTGGGGACTACATTTCCCATGACACACCGCGAACAAACACCGGAACTCGATTTCCCAGAATCCCGCGGGCTTTAGCCCTACCAGACGGTCTTCCTTCAGGGGTTGGAGACTTCGGGGCCAAGATGGCGACCGGAACGGGCAGTAAGTAATTGTGCTGCTCTTGTGTGGAAGGTGTTTGTAGAGCCAAGGCCAGGCAACAGATTTCTGTCACGCTCTTAGAGAGTAGGAGCAATGATTTGCCTGAGGGCCCAGGGCCGTCAAAGACCTGCCCTCGACCGGCGTTGTGAAGGCCAATGGTTGGGGGCCTAGAAGCGTAGAGTCTTGTGTTTCAGTAAGGCCGCGGAGTTTTGAGAGAAGCACCTTAGGGAGTTCTTGTATGTTTGGGCGCTCCGCGGAGTGAGAGGAAAAAAGGTTCCTCAGAGGCTCGGGCGTGTGGGCAGACATGTTGTCCACACAACAGCTATATGGAATGGCCGGCGTCTCAAAGAGTCGTTTTCTGACGAACGTTTGTGAGGCCTGTACTCACAGAGAAATGGGGTATCTTAACCGTGAGCTTTTTCTGCCACTGGGGGGAAATTGCATTTCGTGCATCTCAGCCATTTCCCCCTGTTTCACGGAGTGAAAAGGTTTTTTAGGCCCAGCAGCTAAAGGGTAGTGGGTGTTCCTGAGAGAAGTAAACAAGTTTATGCTAAGAAGGAGGTGGGGCAGTGCAGGGTGGGGTGTGGGGGTTGGCCGCTCGGAATCCTGGGAAATAGCCCTTGCGTCCAAATTGGAATAAAGCATTCTTGTTTGGCTACGCCGCGGGGCATGCAGAGTCTTGGTTCCCCCAATCCGGGATCCAACCCGTGTCTTCTGCAGTGGAAGTACAGAGTCTTAACCACTGGACCGCCAGGGAAGTCCCTGGAGTAAAGCATTCTTAAAACTGGGTCTCTGGGGAGAACTGCGATAAATTAATGACTCTTTTTTTAAAAAAAAAAACAGAGTAACCATGGCATTTGAAGAAAAAATGTTTTGCCATATACTCAGTGCAGTTCTCATGCAATGAATAGGCATCACCCTAGTGGTGGTGTTTACTAGAGAGGTGAAAATCAAGATTTGGTGATAGTGGCTCACTTTGTCCTTACAGGTTGGGATGTTCTGTGTTAGGCTTTTAGTCCTCCCTTTGGGGCTTAGAATTAGTGTCTCAGTGGTTGTCTCCAAGTCTTCTCTCCTTTCAGAACATAAGCTGCTGAGTACTGGCCCTACAGAGCCATGGTCCATCCGAGAGAAGCTGTGTTTAGCGTCTTCCGTTATGAGGAGTGGAGATCAAAATTGGTAAGGTATCTGCTTTCTTGGGGATTAGAAACTGTCGGGTATTTTTTTTTTTATGCCGGTGGATTCCATAAGTTAACCTTTAAGCAGCATTTGTTTTTTAACAGCTTTATTGAGATATAGTTCACTTACCATAAAATTAACCAAGTATATTCACAGAATTTAGTATATTTGGAATTGTAAGACCGTCACTAGAGTCTAATTTTAGAACATTTTAAATACCCCTGAAAGAAGCCTCTTATCCCTTAGCAGTTATTCTACAGTCTCCTCTTTACCTCTCTAACATCTCCCCTCCCCCTTCCCCACCAACCACTCATCTACTTTGTCTCTCTATAGATAACTTACTTTGGACATTTCATGTAGATAGAATCATATAGTTTGTGGTTGTCTGTGACTGGCTTCTTTCACTTAGCATAGTGCTTTCAAGGTTCATTCATGTTGGAGTACGTATCAGTACTTTATTCCTTTTTTTTTTTTTTTTTAATATTATTTGGCTGCATTAGGTCTTAGTTACAGCATGCGGGATCTTTCGTTGTGGCGCGCGGGTTTAGTTGTCCCGCAGCACATGGGATCTTAGTTCCCTTGCAGCACATGGGATCTTAGTTCCCTGACCAGGAATCAAACCCTTGTCCCCTGCATTGGAAGGCAGATTCTTAGCCACTGGACCACCAGAGAAGTCCCCTTTATTCCTTGTTTTGATTAAATAATAGTCCCTTGTGTGGGTATGCCACATTTTGTTTACCATTTGTCAGTTGGTGAACATTTGGGTTGTTTCCATTTTTCTGACTGTTATAATTAATGCTGCTATGAACATTTGTGTACAAGATTTTGTGAAGAGGTGTTTCCAGTTGTCTTTAAAGAGTGGAATTGCTAGATCATATTGTAATTCTCTATTCAACTTTTTGAGGAACTGCCAAACTAGGAAGTGACCCCACTGTTTGACATTCCCACCAGCAATAAATGAGGGCCCCAGTTTCTCTGCATGCTTGACAACATTTATTGTTTTCTTTTTTCGTTATAGCTGTACTAATGAGTATGAAATGGTATCTCATTGTGGTTTTGATTTGCATTTCCCTGATGACCAGTAGTGTTGTTGAGCATGTTTTCAGGTTCTTATTGGCCATTTGTATGTCTTTTTTGTAAAAATGTCTGCTCAGATCCCTTGGATTATTTTTCATTATTGAGTTTTAAGATTCTTTATATATTCTGGACACAAATCCCTTGTTAGATAGATGATTTGCAAATATTTCTCCTGTTTTGTGTGGTGCCTTTCTTTGGTATTGTTGATATCTGTTGGTATTGCCTACAGCACAAAAGTTGTTAGTTTTGATATGAGTTTATTTTTTCTTCTGTTGCTTGTGCTTTTGGTGTCGTAGCTAAGAAACTGTTTACGTCTATATTTTCTTCTAACAACTTTCAACTCTCCACATTTAGGTCTTTGATCCATTTTGAGTTAATTTTTGTCTAGGTTGTAAAGCAGGAGTCTCTTTTGCATGTAGGTATGCAACTGTCCCAGGACTCAGTATTTGTTGAAAACATTATTCTTTCCCTATTGAATTGTCTTAGCACTCAGTATTTCTTTTAAGTACCAGAAAATAGGACTGTGTGTGGTTTCCAATCTTTTTTGCTACCAGGACATACGCTTTCATTTTTAACATTAGTCCTTTTTTCCCCCCTCTTTTTTCCCTCAGGATCTAAGGACACCTTTTAATTGTCTTAAGTGTTCAGATTACTTAATATACAAATTTGCATTTGTATGGTGTATCTCTACTACTTTAACCATTCAAATGAGTTTACCAAAGCACCATTGCTGGTCACACTTAACACTTAAACAATTTTATGTTTTTTGTTTGTTTGTTTTTTCGGTATGCGGGCCTCTCACTGTTGTGGCCTCTCCCGTTGCGGAGTACAGGGTCCGGACGCGCAGGCTCAGCGGCCATGGCTCATGGGTCGAGCCGCTCCACGGCATGTGGGATCTTCCCGGACCGGGGCACAAACCCGTGTCCCCTGCATCAGCAGGCGGACTCTCAACCATTGCGCCGCCAGGGAAGCCCCTTTATGTATTTTTCAAATAAGTTTTCAAAGATGAAACCAGGATCTTCCAGGTAGCAACTGTTCTCGAGCTGGTAAATCCTGCGACAAAACGAAGCACACTAATTTGGTAAATCTCAGATTGAACTTAAATATAACTCAAATATAAACTGAACTCATTTTTAAACGAAATACCAAGTAAACTGAATTGAAGTAGAATCTAATCTGTATATTTTCTTATATTTTTATATAAAAAATAGTAGAACACTTAAGTAAAACTTTAAAATTTTAAATTGTATTTATATTTTGAGGAGGTACTTAAGTCATAAGGTTCAAAATTCAAAATGGTTGGGACTTCCCTGGTGGCTCACTGGTTAAGAATCCACCTGCCAATGCAGGGGACACGGGTTTGAGCCCTGGTCCGGGAAGATCCCACATGGCGCGGAGCAACTAAGCCTGTGCACCACAACTACTGAGCCTGTGCTCTAGAGCCCGTGAGCCACAACTACTGAGACCGTGTGCCACAACTACTGAAAACCGCGCACCTAGAGCCCATGCTCCGCAACAAGAGAAGCCACTGCAGTGAGAAGCCTGTGCACTGCAACGAAGAGTGGCCCCCACTCACCGCAGCTAGAGAAAGCCCGCGCGCAGCAATGAAGACCCAAAGAAGCCAAAAATAAGTGAAGAAATAAATAAAAATTAAAATGGTACACAGTGTTTTCCTCCCATCATTGTATCTTATCTCCCAGGGTTAGCAGTTTCTTGTGTGTTTCTCTGCCATTAAATTTGTATACATGAACAAATAAATATTTTCTTCTCCCCTCTCTTTTTTAAACACAACTGGTTATATATTATGCACAGTGTTCTTTACCTTGTCACTGCTACATTTTCTTTAACTTAGTACTGTATCTTGTAGACCCTTGTATATCTTCATATGAAGATCTAGCTCATTTTTTTTAACAGCTGCATGATATTTTATGCAGTACAATAATTTATTTAACTAGAACTCTGTTGATGGACATTTGCTCATATAAATATAGCCTTGAGTAGTTATGTATGAATTGTATCTAAGATAAACTGAAAGTAGAATTATTGAGTCAAAGAATATATATGTTTATAAAATTTGGTAAGTATTTCAAATTGCTCTACTCAGAGATTTGTTTCAATTTATACTCCCATTGGTAATATGTCATAGTACCTGTTTTTCTATGGCCTGGTTCATAGAATGTGGTGTTATGTATTTTTGATCTTTGACAGTATAAGATCAAACTTTGAAATAGTTCTCATATCTTTCATTTGCATCTATCCTATGATGAGTGAAGTTAAATATCTTGTGTTGAAGAGCCACTTTTATTTCCTTTTCTGTAAACTGCTTTTTCCTGTTTTTCTGTTTGACTATTAGTCTTTCTCTTTGACTGGGGGTGGGGGGGTGGGGTGGCTCCTTATATATTAGGGAGATTAGCCATTTGTCTATTTTGAGGTGCATTTTTTTAAACCACTTTGCTATTTGGCTTTGCTTAATGTAATATTTTTACATGAAGGGTTTTAAAATGTAGTCTATTAATAATTTTCTCTTATAGTTCCTGGATTTTGTGACATAATTAGAAAGTTCTTCCCTAGTCTGAGGTTATAAAATCTCCTTTGATTTCTTCTAGTACTTTTATGGTTATATTTTTTAAAATATATAAATCTTTGATCGATTTGGGGGCTTTTCTTAGTATAAAGAAAGGTGTAATTTACGGATCAAACTTTATTTTTTGCTGATAGCTATCCACATAACAATGTTAAAGTAAATTTTTTTTTTTTTTTTTGCGGTATGCGGGCCTCTCACTGCTGCGGCCTCTCCCGTTGCGGAGCACAGTCTCCGGATGCTCAGGCTCAGCGGCCATGGCTCACGGGCCCAGCCGCTCTGCGGCATGTGGGATCTTCCCGGACCGGGGCACGAACCCGTGTCCCCTGCATCGGCAGGCGGACTCTCAACCACTGCGCCACCAGGGATAAAGTAAATTTTTAATAAAAGAAAAAACTCTGAAACCATTATCCCAACACAAAATTCAAAACTTTTTTGTTTTTAAAGTTGTGAAATACTTCAGCCACATTGAAAAGTAGGGAGAGTAATAGAGTGCCCATGTATCTGGTACCTGCATTTAAGAAATCTTAATATTTTGTCATGTTTCCTTCAGATCTTTTTAAAGAAATAGACACAGTTGAAGCCCCTTCACGCTCTTGCATCAAACCATTTCAGTCTATTTTCATTTTTGCCTGTTTCTTCCTTTGTCTTTATACCTGTAACTTTTTAAAAAGTCATATGAGTGCATCATAGCAGAAAATTGTGTCACCTTTTTTCAGTTAATATTATGTTATAAATACATTCTGTATCACCATATATTTTATATTTCATAGTTATTTTTGTGGGTTGTTTAATATTTTCTAGAGATGAAGTGCCATAAGTTAAACATCCTCTTGCAGGCATTTAGGAAAAACCTAACTGTTCATCAGTCTGGTCAAGTCTACATGGTGCTTTCTTCCTGGTGCTTGCTTCTTTTGTTATTTTCTTATATTCCTAAGAGTTGTATTAATAGATCAAAAGATAACTTTTGGGGGCTGGAATATTTTATAGATTGCTTCCCAAATGACAGATGTTTTCTGAAAGAACCAAGATCAACATAAAAATATTTTCCCAAATGAACAGAAATGGTACTTTACTAGGTCCTAATAGCTTCACTTCACTCAGGAAATACATCATGTAGGAAAACTGTTTAGCAATGACGCTTTCCCTCTAAAATGACTTTTCAGTAGCTGTGTCATTTTCCATAGTCACATATTGCAGAATATTTCCCAGTGACAGTTTTTTACTCCAAAGTTTGTACTCTAAACCTTGAACTCTCAGTATACCTTCTCTCTTTTTTTTTCAATTTGGTATGTGATAAGGCTTTTCTAATTTTGTAGGGTATCAGTTAGCAGAGCAATCAAGCCCTTTGCAGAACCTGGCCGCCCTCCAGACTGGTTCTCTCAAAAAGTAAGTTCCCAAGTAAACGTTCTTTTAGAGCACTTTTTGAGGTGTGAAGTGGGTTCCCTTCCAGGTCCTGCCTTTTTTGTTTTTGGTCTTTAAGTATCTTATTTATTTGTTCTTACGTTTATTTCTTTTTTAAATTTTATTGAAGTATAGTTGACTTACAATGTTGTGTTAATTTCTGCTGCACAGCAAAGTGATTCAGTTATACATGCATATATTCTTTTTCATATTCTTTTCCATTATGGTTTATCACAGGATATTGAATATTGTTCCCTGTGCTATACAAAAGCACCTTGTTGTTTATCCATCCTGTATATAATAGTTTGCATCTGCTAATCCCAAACTCCCCATCCTTTCCTCCCCCACACCCCCTTCTCCTTGGTAACCACAAGTCTGTTCTCTATGTCTGTGAATATCTTCTTTATTCATTCACTTGTCGATGGATATTTAGGTTGTTTCCATGTCTTAGCTTGGCTATTGTAAATAGTGCTGCTATGAACATAGGGTTGCATGTATCTTTTCAAATTATAGTTTTGTCTGGATATATGCTCTGGAGTGGGATTGCTGGATCATATAGTAGTTTTATTTTTTGTTTTTTGAGGAATCTCTGTGCTGTTTTCTTCAGTGGCCGCACCAATTTACATTCCCACCAACAGTGTTAGAGGGTTCTCTTCTTCTCCACACCCTCTCCAACATTTATTATTTGTAGACTTTTTAATGATGGCCATTCTGACCGGTGTGACCAGGTCCTACCATTTTAATCACAAGGCTTTTGTACCATGAAGAATAGTTTGAGAATACTTTTCCTTTTTCTCAATATTTGCAGATCCATCCATGTATGCCCACACTATTACAAACTATTCTTGTCAGTGTAGCATAACAGTTAAAAGACCAGTCTTGTACATTAGATGGATCTGGGTTTTTTTTTTTTTTTTTTTTTTTTGCGGTACGCAGGCCTCTCACTGTTGTGGCCTCTCCCGTTGCGGAGCACAGGCTCCGGACACGCAGCCTCAGCAGCCATGGCTCACAGGCCCAGCCGCTCCGCAGCATGTGGGATCTTCCCGGACCAGGGCTCGAACCCGTGTCCCCTGCATTGGCAGGCAGATTCTTAACCACTGTGCCACAAGGGAAGCCCTGGATCTGGGTTTAATATGACTCCACTTGAAAACTTTGAACCATGAGCCTCAGTTTTCTGATTTGTAAAATAGGGATAAAAGTTGATTCAGGATTGTTGAAAGTATTTAGTTGAGGTAATACCTAGAAAGCATTTAGCACAGTGCCTTGCATACGGTAACTACTCAGTAGATATTAAGTATAAATATTGGCTCTTAGCTTGTCTTTCCTCAAATAGACAAACTCCCGGCCAGAAGACTCCCTTTTCTGTGTTATGGTATTGATTATTTTGAACTAATTTGATTGCAAAGTAATTTGTCCTCCTAGAAGCTACTCCTACCTTAAATATAGCTCCCCTGTCTAAACCTTAGTCTAATATGTTGAAACTTTGAAAAGTCATTTCTTTTTAGGCTTACTCATCATATTTTCACTTTTTTCCATAGCATTGTGCTTCCCAGTACTCAGAGCTCCTAGAGACCACTGAGACCCCAAAGTGAGTACAAAGCCAGGCACTTGAGCCAAATCTCTTTAGTGGAGAATATTTACTGTGGAAGTCTGGTTTTTTTATGTTTATATCATGGTGTGATAAAAGTTAGAAATTATCTCTGGTTAGATGTTGGAGAAGGCTCAAAGAAAGCAAGTGGGAGTAGGAAAAAATGTTCTCTTATTCAAATGTGTTTTTTTTGTTTTGTTTTGTTTTTGTTTGTTTTTTAAATTTTTCCATAGACGGAAACGGGGTGAAAAGGGAGAAGTGGTAGAAACCGTTGAAGATGTCATTGTTCGGAAACTGACTGCTGAGCGAGTTGAGGAACTAAAGAAAGTGATAAAGGAAACCCAGGAAAAATATAGGTACTTATCAGAGAATGCAAAATGGTTGGGAGAGACAAATCGGCCTGGCTTATACTAGTCAGAATTTTTTAAATAGATTAAAAAACCCAGTCTACCTACCTCTCATCCTACAGACGGCTGAAAAGAGATGCAGAACTAATTCAAGCTGGGCACATGGACAGCAGACTGGATGAGCTTTGCAATGACATTGCGATGTGGGTTATATTATACTGTTCTTCCATCTGTACTCCTTTTTCTCTTTTTATCCTCTTTACTTCTTAAGTAATCTGGCTTATTTCCTATGTCTGCCATCCCTTTAGACTTGAGAGATTCTGGAAAGGGAAAGCTGCAGAGTGGCCTGGTGGCGGGGAGGGGGTAGTGAGTCCTAGAAGGTAATGTGATAGAATATTTCAGTGTGAGAACATAACTTAGTTCTAACTTAAAAGTGGCTCTAGTTTGCCTGGGTAAAGAACTTGGTAGTTAGGCAGTATACTCAAAATTCCCTATTTTGCTGATAAAGATTTATTTTTTAGGTTTTTCCTCTAGAAAGTGCTAGCCTGGCAAAAAAACTTCCCTGTGAGGGCACCGTGAAGGAGCTACAGCCAGCTAGGATCTAACCCTTATTTTCCTCTTTAGGAAAAAGAAATTGGAGGAGGAGGAGGCTGAAGTAAAGAGGAAGGCTACGGATGCGGCTTATCAGGGTAAGGTGAACCTAGTGACTGTTTAACAATTTGACTATACACTACTGCCTGACGATGACAGTTGAAGACTGTTTGTTAACACAGAATCTACTAATTCCAATTGCATGCTTTTCTCTGTCATCTTCTCTCTTACTAGAATAAAAACGTCCCTTTATGTCCAGGAAGAAACTCTTAGAAAGTGAGCTCTGATGAGATCTCACTAGACCTTGTGTTCTTTTAAGACACAAAAGCCTGATAATAACATATTGAACATAAACAAGGTTTTAGAAGTCAAAGCCCGTAAAAAGATTGAGAATAACTTAGTCATTGGATAAGGGGAGGAACTTCAGCATTTGTAATTCTAGGAATACATGCTTTGAGCCATTCAGGTCTTTCCCTCTTGTTAAAAGCAGAATCTTAAGTTGTTGAAGAGGATATTGAGGGATGTTTAAACTACTTTCCTACTCCAAGGACCTTTAGGGTACACAAGTTTGCTTAGGGTGAGAATTGCTCATAGGAAAAATTAGGCTAAAAACTTGTAAAGAAAGCTTTCTAATCCAGATTCTTAATGCTGCCTTAGTAATGTAACATCCCTATTTGTCCTTTACTATATAATAGCAGAGTCTAGCTTTATTTATTTAATCTTGAAGACAGAAATTGTTCTTTTGTATGTTCTAGCCCGTCAAGCAGTAAAAACACCCCCTCGGAGGTTACCTACTGTGATGGTTCGCTCTCCTATAGATTCTGCCTCCCCAGGAGGTGATTATCCACTTGCCGACTTGACTGCAACCACTATGGAAGAGGCCACCTCTGGGGTGAGTATATTTCCATCCACAGGAATTGATCAGCAAAGGGGCAGTAAGCCAGCAGAGAGCTGAGTGATGAGGAAACCACTTTTGGCTTAGAGGCAATTTCCTCTCTTGGTCTGAATTCTAAAGACATAATTTACCATGTTCTGTGCTCTAAGATAAGAATGGACCTAAAAACATTGAGGCTTTTGACATTTTTGAGATAGGTAAAAGACTAACTTAAGGAATTACTTGTAAGTGTACTGGTCTTATGAAATTCCTGCTGAAATATAGGCTGATTTCTATGTAAATATAATATTGGTAGTGGGTAAGGAGTTTATAAAAGGCAAATTGGGTGGAATGATTGAGTCACTTTGGGTTTGAGTGAGTAGAAGAGAAAAAATTGTGGGGAAGAAAGGTGTGGTTGAGAGCAAGACGGGTAGAGGGTTTCTGGGCAGTTCCACTCAGGACTAATAAAGTAATAGGTAGACACACTAACCCATCCAGATGAGTAGGGAACCTTCCTGAGTTTGAGAAGTCAGATAAAGGTTCTCTGTTGTCTCTTAGGTAACCCCTGGGACTTTGCCGAGTACCCCAGTCACCTCGTTTCCTGGAATTCCTGACACCCTTCCTCCAGGCTCTGCACCCTTAGAAGCCCCCATGACCCCAGTAACAGATGATTCACCCCAGAAAAAGATGCTTGGACAGAAAGCAACTCCACCCCCCTCCCCTCTGCTGTCAGAGCTCTTGAAGAAGGGCAGCCTCCTGCCTACTAGCCCCAGACTGGTATGGAGACTTCTGTGGGTGTTTGAGAGCTGTGGTGATTAAGTAATTTGGAAGGGAGTGCCTGGGACCTAAAATATAACATGGAAAAAAAAGTTCAAAAGAGGAAGAGATCTCCTAGTTAAATGTTAATTTAAAAACACAACAAAACAAAATAGTTGATAGTATCCTTGGGTCCTGAGATATCTGAAGCCATAATTATTTTGGTTCTCTTCTCCAGAGAACTCTTGTCAATAAGTTTTGAAAATCAGAGTTTCCCTTGGGTCTGAAATCATTTTCTTTGGATATTAACTTTTAGTTTCATGAAGTTTGGCCAACTGCTGGAGCTTTTTTGGGAAGTGGTAATAAAGGAAAGCTTGAGTGTAGCCTTCACCTCTATTCTTCCCTGGTAGGTCAATGAGAGTGAAATGGCTGTGGCTTCTGGCCACCTGAACAGCACAGGTGTCCTCCTGGAGGTAGGCGGGGTCCTTCCCATGATACATGGTGGGGAGATGCAGCAAACACCCAACACTGTTGCAGCCTCCCCAGCTGCCTCAGGTAAGTCACTACTTTTCCATTGTCGACTTTATTTTAGAGATGTTGAACATGGCATTGACTGCCCTTGGTTTCTAGCCTTTGTTATTAATCAACTGTGAATCCTAGATTTAAAGCCCAACCTTGGAGCTACTTTACCTGTTAAACCACGTGGTGCTCGAAATTGTAAATCCGTGTCATCTTCAAAATACTGATTGTCCTGGATGACCACAGCGTAGATACTGAATGAAAGGAATAGTGAAGTTAATGGTGAAGGTGCAAAAATCACAAAAGGGTGCTAGGGATACCTGAGACTATAGCATAGGCAGATAAGATTTGGAACTAGAACACTAGACTTAAAGAGTCTCAGGCCTGCCACACACTGGTTTTGTGACCTTGGATAGGTAACTTAATTCTTAAGCCTCAGTTTCCTCTTAATTAATTGCAATATATATACTTCACAAGGATGTAGTGAGAATTAAATGAGGTAGAAAACGTAAAGCAAAAAAGAGTTTTAAAAATTGCCAAACATTTGATTTTAGTATTTGAGTGGTGTTAAATTTGGGTGGTTTATAGCATGCTTAACTTCAGCAGAAGGGACAGATTTATTCATACCTTTTTTTTTAAATTACCACTCATTTTTCATGTGAGTTATGTATTCTAGTGCTTTGAGTCATTCCTAACTTGGCAGAAGATCTTAAGTAAGGTTTGAAAAAATAAGGATATAGATAATGAGCTTATTTAACAGAGGAGTTACTTTCATCCTTTGAGACTAAAAATTTTCTTGGTTTGAGTCTTAAAGTGGCTATTGTTTGCTTCTTGCTCATGTGCTTTCTTCTTACCTCGTTTGTGTACCTCTTTGTCTGTTAGGTGCTCCCACTCTTTCCCGGCTTTTAGAAGCTGGTCCTACACAGTTCACCACACCTCTTGCTTCCTTCACTACTGTTGCCAGTGAACCTCCAGTTAAAATTGTGCCACCCCCTGTAGAGTCTGTGTCCCAAGCTACCATTGTCATGATGCCTGCGCTGCCAGCACCATCCTCTGCTCCGGCTGTCTCCACTCCTGAGAGTGTAGCTCCAGGTGCGTCCTTGACCCACGCCCTGAGCAGCAACTAGATCCAAAATTTCATTTTGAGCTTCAGTTAGAGAAAGGCGACCAAGAGCATCAGCTTCTGTTCTCTGTGGACATGTGCATCTTTATTCTTACAAAAACAAGGATGTGAGAAGAAGTGGGTGGGCATTTATGTGTTGGGGCAAAAGGGCTAAGTGTACATATATGAATGGGCTTGAGAATGTGTTTTCACCTTTCTAGATAAAATTGAGGAGAAGAAAACATGGGCAGATGTAAGATAACTTTTACTGAGCTTAAGTGTATGGGTGCTTGACATCTGTCCACAGCTTTGGTGTGATCTCCAGGTGGGCAGTTGGTACCAAATAAGCTTCTGAGATGGTTTTCTTTTCCTGTTATTCAGTGAGTCAGCCTGACACCTGTGTTCCCATGGAGGCTGTGGGGGATCCACATACTGTGACTGTCTCCATGGATAGCAGTGAAATCTCCATGATCATCAATTCTATCAAAGAAGAGTGTTTCCGGTCAGGGGTAGCAGAGGCCCCTGGAGGATCAAAGGCTCCTAGCATTGATGGGAAGGAAGATTTAGATCTGGCTGAGAAGATGGATATTGCTGTGTCTTACACAGGTGAAGAACTGGACTTTGAGACTGTTGGGGACATCATTGCCATCATTGAGGACAAGGTAACTATTCAGCAAAGCCCCAAAGAATGTCTCATGGGTCCTACATAGGCTTCTCTCCTCAGCCTCTCCTTGCTTCTTGTGGTAAGAATTACATAAACAACTCTCCTGCTTCTTCCCATCTCTATCTCTGTAGTCCCAAAGCCCTTTGATGCTGACATACTAGTCATCTACGCAGCCTTTCCTATGTTACTGGTTTGCACCAGACAGGTACCTGTCCATTGGTTGCTTCTGCTACATGGAGAAGATGGAGAGAGAAGCTTCAGATTCAGGCCATCTCCATTTGGTGCTAATGAATTGAGGGACTTGGGTTTCTTTTTGTGGCTTCAACAGTGTTTGTATTATGGGACAGGTAGATGATCATCCTGAAGTGCTGGATGTGGCAGCAGTGGAAGCAGCACTGTCATTCTGTGAAGAGAATGATGATCCCCAATCCCTGCCTGGCCCCTGGGAGCACCCTATGCAGCAGGAACGGGACAAGCCAGTACCTCTCCCTGCACCAGAGATGACGGTCAAGCAAGAGAGGCTGGACTTTGAAGAAACAGAAAGCAAAGGAATCCATGAACTGGTGGACATCAGGGAACCCAGTGTTGAGATCAAAATGGAACCTGCAGAACCAGAGCAAGGCATTTCAGGGGCTGAAATAGTATCTGGAGTTGTTCCAGCCACGAGTATGGAGCCACCAGAACTCAGGAGTCAGGACTTAGATGAGGAACCCAGAAGTACTGCAACTGGAGAAATTACTGAAGCAGATGCTTCCAGTAGGAGAGGCGATGAAACTCCAATTACAACAGTGAAGACAGAGGTATTTAACATCAGGGGCTTGGGGGATGGGGGCAGGGGGTGGAGGGTTATATCTTAGGTAAGAAGTGACATTTTAGGCCTTTGGTTTTCCTGTTGCATGCCTGAGTTCTGACATGTTGATGTGTCCAAAGCCCATAGGTATGATCAGTGCTATATATACTTAACCCTGTTCTATTAAGGTGACCATTAGAATCATATTACATGGGTAGGAGGACTTAGAATTTCTTGTATAGTCTCATTATCATTGAAGAATAATGTATAAGCTGTAGTGATTTACCAGGACTTAAGGTATTTGTTCTTTTTGGTCTTCAGGCATCCCCTGAAAGCATGTTGTCTCCATCACATGGCTCAAATCCCATTGAAGATCCTTTAGAGTCAGAGACTCAGCACAAGTTTGAAATGTCAGGTAAATAATAAAGCCAGGAAATATGTACTCTATAACTAACTTTAAATCATTTGCTTTGGCTTCTGAGGGATTTGTGGGTTGTGGGCAAGTAGAGGAGGTAGAATAGGTCAGCATGGAAAGGAGAGCTGCAGGGGACTATTGTCCATAGGAAGGGGAAGGCTAAGGTGGAAAAATCTTCAGGTAGTCTTTCTCTCCTCTGCAGACTCATTGAAAGAAGAATCAGGGACTATTTTTGGAAGCCAGATAAAGGTATTTCAGACTTTTCTTTATTCCTCTTGCTGTGTGACTAGATTTCCCTATAGCACTACCTTTTAATGAATTTCAGTAAACTCGCATCATTATTCTCTGAGATGAGACTGGTTAAGGAGTTGCATGGGGAAAAGCTGCAGTGGACAGTTAGGCATAGTGGGAGTACTATGGCAACAGGTGCTTCCTAATTGAAAGAGTTTGTGAATATCACACAGACCTTTCTTTGCATATAATGCACAAAGAAGCTTTGATACATCCAGAGTGATTTGGAGTGAGTAGGGATATCAGAGCCAGGGAGAGCATATAGAAATCAGATTATTAATTATACTATTCAGAGAAAGTCATCCAAAGTTTTCTTATTAGAATTACTAAAGCAGTAGTAACAAACAGACTTAATGCGATGTGAGCTTGCTCCATCAGATGAGACACAAAATAAAAACTATTTTTGATAACTTTGTACCCAGGGTCAGAGTTCCTCTCAAGAGCAAGGGGAAAGAAGGAACGCCTCTTAGCTTAGTCTTAAGTAAGTAGCTTTTTTTTTTCTTCCTTTTAAAAAGATCCTGGGTCTTATTCTTTGTCCAGGTTCTAAGTTACTTGATCAGTCAGTATCTTTAAGTAGATGGTAGTATAAGTGATAGAGGGCTCAGTCAGGAAACAGTGTGAGGTCATTTTCTAGAACTGATCTAACCCAAAAGACAGATCATGTTTAATGATGCTTTGCTGGATAGCTTTGCTCTCCTTTCCATTTGTTGACTGGAGCACACTATGTCTAAGGATGCCCCAGGTGAGGATGAGGAGGAGGATGGAGTCAGTGAAGCAGCCAGCCTAGAGGAGCCTAAGGAAGAAGATCAAGGAGAAGGCTATTTGTCAGAAATGGATAATGAGCCCCCTGTGAGTGAGAGTGACGATGGCTTTAGCATACACAATGCTACGCTGCAGTCCCACACACTGGCAGACTCCATCCCCAGCAGCCCTGCTTCTTCACAATTGTGAGTATCTGCGATTCTTTCTTTGAGGTCAAGGCAGTGAAGGTGAGAAGTAGGAGAGGATCTTTTCTTTAGTCTTACTTTTTCATCTTCTGTTTCTTGGCCTGGAACAAACATCTGACAAGAAGTAATTAAGACACATTTTTTTTGGACTTATGCCAAGTGGGACTCCCATATTTCTTTTATTTCAGCTCTGTCTGTAGTGAGGATCAGGAAGCTATTCAGGCACAGAAAATCTGGAAGAAAGCCATCATGCTTGTATGGAGAGCTGCAGCTAATCATAGGTGAGTGGGCTTTACCAAGTAGTAGGAACATTTTCTCCTGCTCCTCTTCATTGTTGATAATTAGAAAAAAGTCTGAGTATGCTTATACAGGACTGATGGCGTTGGCTCTTAAACCTTCAGCCGCTTAGATCAAGTTCCCTCACCTGTGCTTCTTGGAGGATAAGTCAGTAATTGCACCATATTCTTTTTGGACAGGTATGCTAATGTCTTCCTGCAGCCTGTTACAGATGACATAGCACCTGGCTACCACAGCATTGTACAGAGGTAAGCCATGATCCATTCAGCATGCTGACTAGGCCTGAATTGTAAGTTGTCCAGTCTTAGTGGACTTTTTTTTTTTTTTTTGCGGTACGCGGGCCTCTCACCGCCGTGGCCTCTCCCGCCGCGGAGCACAGGCTCCGGATGTGCAGGCCCAGTGGCCATGGCCCACAGGCCCAGCCGCTCTGCGGCATGTGGGATCCTCCCGGACCAGGGCATGAACCCGTGTCCCCCATATTGGCAGGCGGACTCCCAACCACTGCGCCACCAGGGAAGCCCCTTAGTGGACTTTTGGTTTAGACAAAGTTTAAAGCAGATGTTTTTGATGTAAGTATGACCGAGTGCTAAACTAATTTTTTCACTGACTGGATCACTGAGTCTAAAAGAATTAACCCCCTTTATTACCTTTCTCAGTACTTATTATATAGGCTGAATTTGGTTTTGGGGTTAAGTACTTGTTTTAGGGCTTGGTGTTTGAGTCCTGGTAGCTGGGACTAATGGTATATATGAGGAAATGCATACGGTAATAGTATATTCAGAGATCAGTGGAGTCCTTTTCCCCTCTATGCTCCCATTTCCTCCTGCTCTGTTTTTTAGGCCTATGGATTTGTCAACTATTAAGAAAAACATTGAAAATGGACTGATCCGCAGCACAGCTGAATTTCAGCGTGACATTATGCTGATGTTCCAGAATGCTGTGATGTATAATAGCTCAGACCACGATGTCTATCACATGGCAGTAGAAATGCAGCGAGATGTCTTGGAGCAGATCCAGGTACTTTGAGGATCCTGAGAATTTTAAAATACTCAAGAGAAGGATTTGTATTGATGTTAGGAAGGGGTGTTGTGGTTTTTGCTTGGAATAGCCATCAGGGACACAGGAAGATACAATTTTGTTCTTGCTGGATTCATGATGATTTTCTCATGCTGGTTTGGTAAAAGAGTTGTGAGGGAATATTCTGCCTTTCTTGGGCAAATATCTTGTTTACTGAAGTTTTTTAATAAAATTTTTGTGAAATGGTGAATGTATATTTTTAAGTGATATGAATTATGTACATGGTAGACGATCCTTTTCATTGCAGGGAACCTACTTCTATCCTGTAGTTACATTACCAGGCACCCTTTGGGATATTGAACTTGGAGGGATGTTGTCTATCTCTGCAGTCTGCCAGTCTACTTAAATTGCTTACTGATTACTTAAATTGCTTTGGTTCATCTAGTTTTATTCTCTCTCATTCTTAGAGCATAGAGATTTGTTTTTTAGGATTTTTTTAAAAATTGAAATATAGTTAATTTACAGTGTTGTGTTCGTCTCAAGTGGACAGCAAAGTGATTCAGTTTTATATCTATGGGGTTGGCTAAAAAGTTAAGGTTTTTCAGATAACATTTTACAGAAAAAAATCCTAGCGAACTTTTGGCCACCCCAATTTTTTATGTATATTCTTTTCAGATTCTCTTCCATTATAGATTATTACAAGATACTGATTCCCTGTGCTATAGAGTAAGAGCATAGAGATTTTGATGCTATATTATAACAACAACAAAAAATTAGAGCTATTTGGCATTTTCCGATTCCTTAGCATGCACAACTAGAACTAAAACCTAATGTGCTAAAACTCCTAATCATTCAAGACGTATTTGAATGTTGTTTGCAGAACAGTACTGTACTCCTATTTACAAAGCCTAAGGTGTCTTCATTCTTCCTTGATGGATCAGGTCTCTAGGGCCAACTCTGTTTCTTCTCCCTACAGCAATTCCTGGCCACACAGTTGATTATGCAGACATCTGAATCTGGGATCAGTGCTAAAAGTCTTCGAGGGAGAGATTCTACCCGCAAACAGGATTCTTCAGAGAAGGTGAGGAGACCAAGGAAGAGCCTGTGTGCCAGTGTTCCAGTGATAGAAGTTTGAAGCATCCAAGGAACCTTATGTTACTACTTGGTACTTCCAGGCTTCTACATTCCAATGGTATACAGACATAAAGATTTTAAAATGGTAGTTGTTTGCTCCCATCCAAACACTGAAGAAACCTGCTGTGACTGGAAGACCCAGTCACATGGGAGAAATTGTGAGCTGAGTGCATGAATTATTATCTCCTCTCGGAGAGTGCTCACAAGGTGGGAGAAATGACATAGCTTGCAGCATTTGGGGACCATCAGTTCCTATTCCAGAGGCATAATGGCCAGATTGCTTTTGGATCTCTTTCCTCTTATTCTTGAGTTTAAAAATTTTTGTCTTTGTGTGTGTGGTGCTTGTGTCTCTGTCCTGAGGTTTGGGGTGCTTGCAGCTGAGAGTTTCCGTGGAACCTGATCAGTGTTTGTTTGTCCTCTAACAGGACAGTGTCCCCATGGGCTCTCCTGCCTTCCTTCTCTCTCTCTTTGTAAGTATTGAATGGCTGCAAGGGGTGGTATTGCCACAAAGTTTCTCAGCTCTTGCTGGGGGTGGGTGGCAGAGGGAAATCGAACCTGCAGACTGTGGCAATGTCTTAAACTTCTGTTTATTCAAGTCATCGAATAAGAAACTCTCTCTTCTGCACTCCTGTCTTTCTGCATGTGTGTGTGTGTGGGCTGGGTAGGGACCATTTATGACTTCACTGAGCTGAAATGAGGTATTATTGGTAAGGATCTAGGATGCACCTTCTCCTCATTTCTTGACTGCACCTTTTGACAGTTCTTTTCTTACAAATAGAAGATTGCTCAGAGCAGTAACTGCTAGCTGGCTTTTAAAAAGTGTTCCTCATACCTACAGATACTCAGCACATGGGTTTTTTCTTTTCCTCTAATACTAAGTTGCAAGAGTGATGACTGATACACAAACATTCAGTAAAATTTAAGATAAAGATCTCAGTAACAGTGACCACTACATAACAGTAGTGGCTGGTGGAATTAGAGATAAGCTTAGTAAAGCTAGCCTAAAGACTTCTAATCTTTTCCTCTGTGATTTGAACAATACTCTGACTCTCTGTTGTTCATTATGAGGCACTAAGTCATGATGTAATGGAAGGATATCAGCCTAGAAAACCACATGATCTTAAAACTCTGGATTATCTCTTGGAGCTTTGTTTTCCTCATCTGTGTGCTGGAGGTAATATAATGAGGTGCCTGTCCAGCGTACCTCACAGGGATGTTGTGAGGATAAAATGAGGATAAAATGGCTTGAAAAAAAAAAGGAAGTGTTATACAAATGCAAGGGTGGTATTTTTATACTTACTGTTGCCTCAAAGGCAACTTGTGTTCATGAGATCTAAGAATTTTAGAGTCCTTGCATGTTAGAAATGTAAAAATGGCCTGGCCCAGCAAAAGTGTTCACTAGCTCATCTTACCTACAGGCCTTAGTCCGTACCACAGTCCGTAATCTCCATTCTTTCCTACTGGCCTGCAACAGTGACTCTGAATCCCCAAGCAATTGGCTGGTTGTTGCAAGGCTGGTTAATAGAATCTTTTATCTATTGAAGACAGCAAAGTATTGCACAAGAGGAAGGAGCTGGGCTGCAGGGAGAGAGCAGCAGATGGAAAGAAGCCTTCTGATTGTCCTGATCTCACGGAAAACAACTCAGGAGGTGCTAGGGAACTAGTGCCAGGGTCAGTCTGCAGGAAAGGCCTTTCTTATAGGGATCAACAGCTGGACAGGTATGTTAGCCAAGAATCTCACTATCCACTGCCCTTTCTGACTCTCCCACCCATCTTTTACTCTTCCTGTTCCTTTGCACATGATTTGGGGCCCGGGTGGGATGACTGATAGTCATTCTGTGGGACCCCAGGTGAACTCCAGTGACCTCTATGGTGGGCAGAAGCAAGGTACTCTGTCCTACATTTCCTCTCACACACTACTACCAGGTGCTTTTTAGCCCGCTCTGTGGGAAGACAGATAAATGCCCCTCGTTTCCTGGATTTTTCTGCTGATTCTCCCCCCACTTCCCCCCCCAAAACCAAATCCCCAGCATTCTTGTTGCACCTTTTCTCTAACCTCATAGCTAACTCACTCATGCTCCCTGTCTTTGTCTGCCTGTCATCTAGGATGGGGGAACCAGGGGGCGCCGCTGTGCCATTGAAGCAGATATGAAGATGAAAAAGTGAAGCCCCAGAGTATCTGCACTGAGCTGAACATGAAATAGAAGTAAAGATAGAGCTTGGGCTTGTGGAAGTTCCAGAAGTGGAAGTTACAGAAGAGGAGGTGTCTGGGCCACATGACATGAGCTGGAAAAAATCTCTCTCAGAGAGCTGGAGTAGCACAATTGCCTGTTTTAGGGCAAAAATTATGGGATGTGTTAATGTCCTGATGTGTTGCTAGCAGATTGTAGCTAGTTTGTACTGTCTTGTGAAGTGTACAGACTTAAAAAAAAAACAAAACCTGTGAAGTGTATGTGTACACAATAAACTCTGAAAGAAAAGAAAACTCTAGCCTTTGGTGTGTTCTTTGAGTGTGTGAATGTGTGTGTGAAACTTGTGATTTCTTCTGTATAGAAACTTGCGTCATTTGTGGGAATGAGATTGTTGGGGGGAAAGTGGTCTTATAATATGAACTGTTCTACAGGTCAGAGAAGGTAAGTAACCAAGATTGAGTTTATAATGTTTAAAAGTACTGCATTGTGCTGTAAGTACTGCCTTATTCAGCCTTTCTTCAATGTTTGGTAAAACTTAAGGTTTTCAGAGTTCTCTGTTTATGTCATTGCTTAAAGAAGATTAAAGCGTGGATATAGGTAGCATCTTTATCCTCGGCATTTGTTTTACTTATACTGTCTTTGCACATGGTATTTCTTGAATAGTATATTATTATTCCTTTCTGTGTGTAGGGTTCTTGTGTATTTTAGAATTCATAACATTACTATTTGAAGGCTAAACTCCGTTATCAAGTTTATCACCTGAGTTTATTCCAACTTCTGTTACTAAATAAAAACTAAATCAGTGAAGTGAACTAGTGAGCTTTTTATTAAAAAGAGATGGAGATTAATAGGGTATTGTCTAGTATTTTGAGCCTTCTTGAGAAAGATATAGAACTTTATGATTGGAAGTCACGGATCTTTTTGGCTTAAGTAAAACTATAAAGCTTGCTAGGATCCTAAGGAAGTAGAAGATACCGTCTTTGTGAGTGATAGTTCAATCAATCTAGGAGTTAGAAAATTAAATACAATTACAGTACATTCCCAAAGCAGTCTGCAAACATGCATGTGATATAAGCAACGGAGCCCTAAAAGTTGGAGAAGTTTGTGGAGGAAGAGGTCCATTAAAGGACGTAGATTTTGGGTTGGTAGAGAACGTGATTTACAAGCTTAGCAAGCTAAATTAAGGTATAGGCATCTGAGGTGGGGGAAATAAGGAGACTAATGTAATTAGGAATCATATTAAAGAATAGTGAATTACAGGTACCAGGCTAAGGGGACAAAATAGAGCTTGATTTATGGAGGGCTTTGAGTGACAGATTGAGAAATTTGAGGTGATAGCTATTGTAAAGCATTGAATAGGGAGACTATTCAGAGCAGGTTGGATTAAGAATAGAGAAACTGACCAGGAGGCTATCACATTTATTCAGATGTAAAGGATGGGCATTAAGAAAAATTATTGTGGAAGAAAATTGGCAAGTGGACTTGTTTACTGAATATAAGAGAAGAAAGAGTCAAAATAGGACTAAGAAAATAGTGTTGATGATCGGCATAAGGAATTTGGGGAGAAGCAAATTATTGGGAGATGTTCAGAAAGAAAAGTGATTTTAGTTTTATAAGTGTTGAGTTGAAGGAGATGGTAGGGCACCTAAGGGAGTTGACCTTTGGGTACATGGAGAAATGAGACCAGAATGCATATAAAAAGTAAAGGTGGAGAGATTCGGAAGCCACCTTAATAAAGATCAAAGTTGGAACCTCAAAGTAGCTACATTTTTTTAAGGACATATTAAGGAAGCAGAGGCCCAAACAAGAACATAGAAGATGGATGTATTAAAGTAGTAAAAGGGAGAGGATGAAGGACTAAGAAAACCAGGAGTGCAGTGTACTGAAAGCAAGGAAAGATATTTTTAAAACTTGATTTGCAGTTCTCTTTCTGAGAAGTGAGAGCTGGATATGACCAGAAGGATGCCACAGGTATCTTAGTATGCATTGAGGATTTAATGGTTGATAGGTTAAAAATGTCTGTATGCTGAGGAAAAGATCCCTTGTCCATCAAAATTGTTGCCTTGCAGTTGAGTTTAAGGGTGGTTTGGGATAGAGGCATTCATTTCAGCTAGCAGTGCTCCAGTTTTTTCTCTTTTAGAGTATGAGGAAATCTAACAACAATTATTGGGTGATAATTCTATTATACTGCTTGACATAGGGCTTTTTCTTTATTCCCAATGACGGATCACTTTTTCTCTTGATGTCTCCCTTCAGCTAGTTTTTACTCTTCCTAATGTTGAGTCGAAAAAAATTTCTGACCCCTTATCTTTCTACCAAAATTGGGAGATGGAAATGCCTTAGGAATACTGATTTGAGTGAATTTAATGCATTTTTTTCTGTGTATTTACAGATGAGGCATGAATGGGTTTGGTTGGATTCTGAACAAGACTATCCCAATGACTCTGAGTTGAGCAACGATTGCAGGTCACTCTTCAGCTCATGGGACTCCAGTTTGGATCTTGATTTGGGCAGCTGGAGGGAAACTGAGGAGCCAGGGGCTGAGGAACTAGAGGAAAGCAGCCCAGGGAGAGAACCTCGTGAGCTGCTTGTGGGGGACGGTGGCAGTGAGGAATCTCAGGAAGAGGCGGAGCAAGTCAGCTGCCAGAACCTCCTCCACTTTATCTCTGAGGTAATGGGGAGCCATTATTTCCAAAGGTGGGAAGAATCTCAACTTCCTAAGAGAATGTTTACCCATATATCTACCGCTCTCATTATTGTTTACTAAAATATAAGGTCCACATAGGCGGGAACTGAGTTCATTTCTGTGTCTCCAGCACTTGGTGCTGATACAAAACATGTGCCAAATATGTACTTTTTGACTGAATGTTCTAAGATCCCAGTCATTAGGAGCCTGATCAGAGGAAGTGGGATTTCTGTATATAGGCCTGTCTTTAGGAGTATCCTTGTAATTCATTCTTTCAGAGTCATGGGAGGTGACACTTGCCCAAACTCCCCTTGAAGCTTATAATGTTAAGACTTCCAGGCAATATTTTGCAGTGTTCGTATTTCCCTAGTGAAGGGCTGAGGACCAGAAATAAAGAGTTGGACAGAGAGTTTATATTTATGTGGCAACTCTACATATTCAGTAGAACCTAGGTCAAGACCAGCAAGAATCTGGTCTTGCCAGTTGTTCACATATTGCCAATTCTATCTGCATTGTTTGTGGCAGACAAAGTTTTCAGCAGTTTTTTAGACAGTCGTTACCAGTTGATTTGAGTTGACACTTGAGGTGAAAAATTAGAACATAAGCTCCTTGAGGCAAGAATCATGTCTATCTTGTTTACTGTTAGGTCCCAACCAATTAGCCCAGTACCTGTGTATATAAGATACTTGATAAATTTAAAATGAATGAATCAATTAACCCTTACCATCTCAAACTTAGTCACAGTGGTAGTAGTGTTATGATGTGGCATTATTGATATGTAGATGATGATTTCCACTGGTGTTCTTATACATCTAACAGTAAACTATGATTGCAGGTAGTCTATTTAATGGAGCCGTTGTGCATTAGCAAAAAAGAATCAGGTGAAGGCTGCTGCCCTTCATCTGGCACCAGACAACAAGAGGCGAGGGGAATTGAAGCTACTGAAGGAGAGGGGGAGCCCTGCAAAGAGCCTGAAGAGCTTTCAGCCAAGGTAGACCCCTTGGTAACTGAGAAGTCATTACTGGGAGAAAATGGAAGGCCAGAGGTGGCTCCACCTCCCTCAGATATTTGGGCACTTCAGGAACAACCCACAGCGAGTGAAGAGGTAAGTGAATAACTTAAACCAGCTGTCTGATCAGTCCTCTGCACAAAGAGGCAGGCAGAATGGTTAGAGAACATAGGCTAACTCCAGAGAGTTCAGTTACCTGGGTCTAAATCCTGGTTTTAGCATCAGTTAGCTGCGTAGGCTTAGGCAGGTTAGTGAACTTTTTTTTTTTTTTTGCGGTATGTGGGCCTCTCTCACTGTTGTGGCCTCTCCTGTTGTGGAGCACAGGCTCCAGACATGCAGGCCCATCGGCCATGGCTCACGGGCCCAGCCGCTCCGCGGCTTGTGGGATCCTCACGGACCGGGGCATGAACCCGTGTCCCCTGCATCGGCAGGCGGACTCTCAACCACTGTGCCACCAGGGAAGCCCTAGTGAACATTTTAGAACCTCAGTTTTCTCTGCTGAAATGGAATAATAGTGCTCTACCTTACAGGTGTACTGTGAGTTTTAAATGAGATAATTCACGTGCAGCACTTAGCATAGTCCCTGGCTCATAGTAAGCAATCAGTAAAATTTAGAATGCCATTATCATTAATATTATCTGGCCAGCTAGACTAGTTAGCTCCAGGGCCACAAGTAATAATGACAGTTTTAAAAGAAAACAACATCTATCTATAATAGAGTATATTGCTTTTTCATTTTTTCTTGGGATACAGAGTCAGAGTTCTCTAAGAATTCTTTGTCTTACGTCTAGTTAAGTCACCTTTCTCCAACTTATTCTATAGCTTTATATAACTGGCCTGTTCTTACCTTAAGATCAGCCTTCATTTACCCCACGCAAGAAAAATTACCTTGAAGATAGTAAATCTCTTTCTAAACTTTCCTTTGTTTCCTGGCATTCCCAGGGGGAGGTTCAGCAAGAATCCAAAGAGCAGGACCAGAGTGAAGGGTATGTGTCAGAGATGGAAGACCAGCGTTCTTCAGGTGAGTGTGATGATAGCTTCAGCATCCAGGAGACTCCTCTGGTGGATATCCTTTTCAGCCATGCTACCTCCTCAAAGCTGTAAGTATAGACTTTTATCCCATGTTGTTAGGATTAATACTTTTACATCTGTTTACGCCTACTTGAATTTGTTGCCACGGACATTGATTACTTTTGTAAATTGAAAAGTAGAGAATTAGAGCTCGAAAACACTAGTAATATAATTAAATATAATTTTACTGTATAAATAGCAGTCTATATGCTTTCATCTTATAAAACAAGACTGTTTTATCAACATTAAGAATCTCTTTCATAAGTAATCCTTCTCTCTGTATTTATTCAGGAAACGTTGCTGAGTCAGATTGTCACTCAAGTCTACTATTATACAAACTATACTTTTAAAAATACTAAAACATCCCCTACTAACTTGAAATTAAAAATTATTTTTAAGTTATTATCGCCCTTGTTCCTTTTTCACACATCTTGGGAAATTGTTTATATAATTATCTGATTTTAACATAAATAACTATGGGGCCAGAGGTCACATTTTAGAATCTTAATTTTTTTCAGTAAAGTGAATTTCTTTTTAAATCAGAAAAACAAAGTTATTTTTGTTATGTAACAAATAGTTCATTTTCTGGGCCTAGTTTTGTGTCTAAGTATTGAGAGAAGATAGTATGAACTGTTTTTTTTTCTTTGATGTATCCCAGATCCACCCACATTATCTGTGGGGAGGCAAACCAGTAATTATTTTAGCCTTCTTTTGTTTAAGGTATACAACTGAACCATGCGTATATATTTTTGTAAATAGCAGATTACAAATTTTTGTTACACAAATAGAATACAGCTAAAAACCTAGCTTGTTGAAGAATTGCTTCCTTTGCTTTTCTATAACTCCGTTTGTGAGTATGAGCAGATGGCATATGATGACTATCCCCAAAACGGGAAATCTTTAATAATCTGGGATGTTTTATCTCATGACATTTCAGCATCTTGAAACGCAAACACCACACTCTTATCTTAGAATTTAGGTTAAACATGAAATCTTTATTAGAAAGCAGTAGATATTAGTAATTGAGTCTGCTTGGCTAGATAGCTTAAGGGGAGATAGGCATTTGAGTTCTTGTGCTATCACTAGGGAACCTTAAAACTACTTTGAAAGATAGACATTCCCTAGGCCCCTCTTTTCTGGCTTCTTCCTTAGTCTGTACTGACTCTCAGGAGTAAAGTAGAACCTTTGGGGTACCAGTCTAAGTGCATATCCTTTCCACTCCCACACTTTCACTTGTAGTTGCTTGGCATGCATTTCCAAATAGATGGAAATAAAGGTAAGCAAGGGATTGTTTCTTAAAATATTGCAAAGGTGATTGATTATGAAGTTACAAAACCTATTGTAGTACCTTTCACGTAATGGAAACGATAAATACCTTTTCTGTGGCTATATGAACAAAATTGCATCAGTACCAAGGACCTATTGTTTATTCTGACTGACTGATCAGAGACAAAGGAAGAGGTTTGCTTTGTGCTTTAAGTCCCTTGTTCTTATAGGGTTCTGGGCTTAAGGAAAAATTGATTTTTGTGGTATGTAATTTAGATACAGGTGAGATAGTGCATCATGAAAATGAATAGTTATGTGGAGCTGTTCAAATTGGAGAATGATAAGGTATGAGTTGTGCTCAAATGGATGCACACAATGTGGTACATAAAGCAAAATGAGGGTGTGAAACCTTAGGTGTGAAGAGAGCCTATTTAGAGAGAATAATGCAGTGTATAAAGTGTGAAGTGTAACATGATGTTTAACTTTGGGGTAAATAGAAAACTTGCCAACTGGGAAAATTATAAAATGAAATAAAACATTGAGCAGTTGCACCTCTAAAGAAAAACTAAATAAATTAGGCAGTTTAGCCCAGAGAAGGAAGGACCATGAGGAGAAATGGATTTTTCTTGGTATTTTAAAGACTACTATACAGAGGAGAGTGAAAAGGAAAAGTATTTAAATTGTATAGCTTTCAGATGAAGTGTAAGAGAATTCCTTGGGATATGAAACCAAGTATTTTTTCCCCTGGAAGTATGGGAGAGATACTTCTTAATGTGGCATATTTCTGCATAAAAAAACAGGACCAGATTCATTTATCAAATACTTATTTGAGCACCTAGTATGTACCAGGAACTTCGGAGACATCAGTGAACAAAGACTACTTTTATAGACCAGTTCTTTAAAGTCACAGGTGCTAAAGGGCAAATCAGCAAGATTCCAAAAGGCAAAGGCAGTTGCCTATTTTTAGTACACTTTACAAGAATTTAACCACTTCATTTGATAATACTGATCAGTAAGAGAATATTTATAGAGTCTGGGGTCCTTTATGAAAGCATGTTTTCATTCCTGTGGTGTTATTTCCTTCAGATGTTAACTAGGAGCACTATGTGTTGAGGAAACCTTATCAAGCATCTAGGGGGAACAGAATACCATTTGTGAAGTTACTGTTTGTTTTCTGCTCTGCTTTATCCTATAGGTCTGATCTAGGCCATAGTGACCCTGTTCAGGATCACTTGCTATTTAAGAAGACTCTCCTGCCAGTCTGGAAGATGATAGCCAGTCACAGGTAGGACTCCAAGCCACTCTTGGTATTCACAGCCACTCTTCTCATTTAGGGTGACTTTCCAGGGTTTCTTCATCCTCTCTGGGTTTGTCCCTTAACAGGTTCAGCAGTCTGTTTCTGAAGCCTGTGTCAGAAAGGCAGGCCCCAGGATACAAGGATGTGGTGAAAAGGTCAGTGGAAATGGGGTCAAGAAAGGTTGGTTGCTTTTATATCTGTCTTTTCATACTTTATTTCACATCTGTTAGATTATTTTTTTATTTCATTTACATTACTTAAGCTCAAGATATATTTTACAGCTGAACAAGTTTATAAAGTTATGGTAAGGTAAGCTCAGTCCTCATTTGAGAATATAGGGAACAAAAGGATAAAGAGGCTTTTATCAGTATTGACTTTTAAGTAGTATGATCCATTTATTATAATCTTACATTTGCCTTTGGTAGTTTTTGGCACTGTTATTTCAGAGCAAAACTTTAAAAGGAACACTGTATTCATTCAGGCAGTTATAGGTATGCTAAGGCAAAGATGGTGATCCAAATGGATGTTATAAACACTGGTTGATTGCAGTATTTTGGATTTTTATAGCATAGTTCATCTAAAATGCTGTCATAAACCAGTGTGTGTTAGTAGTGTATAAAAGATCAGAAAAGAACCTTTGGAGACAGACTCCTTAATTCTGTAGATGAGGAAACTAAGACTCAGAGGTGGTCATGACTTGTCTGTGATCAACAGTGATAGCAGAGCTAGAACTAAACCCCAGAGTCTTACCTCCCAGTTCAGTCCTCTTTCTACGCTGTTGTGCCGCCTTTTATATACCCACTCTCTGTGTTGCATTATATAATATTTACCTTAATATTCACTTGATTCTCTTTTCATCTCCATGAAAGAAGAAAAAAAACCTCTGAGCTTTTGATGATACAGTAAAAACAGTTGATTAAATATGTAATATATGACTACACATTGTAAACAATCGGTCAGTAACTACCCTGTGACAAACTGATCATTGGAGCTCTTTATAACTTTGATACCTCCAATTGTAAAGTGAAATGGCTGGGCCTGTGGGCTCTGGAGTCAGGCTGTTTCTGAATTGGAAACTAAGCTGTGTGACTTTGGGCAAGTACCTAACTTCTTTGATTTCAGGTTCCTCATTGCCAATTGTGACAATGGTACCTACCATATAGGTTTATTGAGAGGATCAAGTGAGTTCATATAGAAAGTATCTAGCATAGCACTTGGCTTATTGTAAGCAGTCGTATGTTAGCTGCTATTGCTATTTTATTATCTGATGGGGATTGTTATCTTTACTACTGTTTTCATTAAGAGCTGGTTAGTTCTTCAGGAGAGCATGTTAGGTCACCACATGTTCCACATGAAGGTTTGATTTCCTCTGGTTTCTCTTGGCCACCTGTAGACCCATGGACTTAACTAGCCTGAAAAGGAACCTGTCTAAGGGACGTATTCGCACCGTGGCTCAGTTCCAGAGGGACCTGATGCTGATGTTCCAGAATGCTGTGATGTACAATGACTCTGATCATCAGGTGTACCGTATGGCTGTGGAGATGCAGCGAGAAGTCTTGGAACAGATTCAGGTACTGTAGGTAGAGAGCTGCAAGAAAAAGGAATGTAGTTTCTGGAATCTGATTTTAGAAAGTCTGTGAGAATAAGGGTGGTGTTGAAGTGACCTTGCGTTCCCAGAGTTTATGTTCAGAGGTGATTCAAGGACCTGACGGACTGACATTGTACCTGCTGGTTTGGAAAACTCTGAGCCTCTGTGGGACCAGCTTTAATAGATAGTGAAATAAAATAGTCTAGGAAGGCAGGCAGCAGTGAAGAGCTCTTAAGAGACCTGGGGATAGATAAATAATGGGCGCATCTGCTTCCAGAGCCTCAAGTCAGAGGGCTGAACATGCAAACCAGAGGCTGGAGTCACTGTCCATTTTTTGGTTGCTGTACCTGTTGATATTAATATATGTTCACATTGTCCCATCTATAGAAGGTAAGATATGGTAGCCAGAAGAAGACATTTGAGGGTTTCTTTTCTGGGCAGCTTCTTACTTTAAAGAAAAAAAGTGTAGTTGAATCTCTGCGGAGAAAGAAAGAAAACTGCTTTCAAACCTTCATAAAGATTCATAGCTTGTTGTCTGCCTTGACCCTGTAGGTGCTGAGTATTTGGTTAGATGAAAGAAGAGTCTTAAATAGTCTGGAATGAGAACTAACCAGCCCCATGGATGATGGAAAACCTATTTTGCTAACTTGGAGCTGCTACCCTGAACTTTTCTGGAATTTGGATCTTTCATTGAGACTCTGACCTAGAGAAGATCCCAGTACTTGTTTACCATTTCTCTGTTTTCTTTTCCAATAAGAATAATGCCTTAACTTACAACCAAAGAATTAAAGGTGCCCGTGGACATAATACAAAGAAAACACAGAAAGCTGAGATTTGGGGTTATGCCATATGTATTGCCCATGTCTTTGTTTCATAGGCTTAATTTAGAGGTAAATAGATGAAACTTCTTTTACTGCTCTTTAAATAAATGTTATTTCACAAGTCAAAGATTGCCTTTTAATGTTTACAGAAGCTGGGAATAGAGGGGATAGCATTATCTGGTGAAATAAGGAAGGTATTTAACGTGGGTTTTCTTACATACACTGTCTGGGAGGGGCTGGGGTAGGACGAGGGAAAGTGTGTATGATTTGTCTCATCATTTATAAAGTGGAGATAATTGAAGTGTCCTTCGAATGGCTAGGAGGATGAAGTAAGATAAATTATGAGGAAAATGTTAGAAAACGTCTATTGCTTTTAAGATGTGCAAGGGGAATAAAAATGCCTGTGGCTGGTTCCCTTTCTTGAGCTAGCCAAGGGCTGCCAAGCGCTCTGCTGGAATTGGGCCTCTGCAGCCACCGTCTCTAAGCTGGGTTTCCGGTCTCCTAGCAACAACATGTGGTGACTCTCCAGGAGCCCGGGCTGAGGTGAGTGCCCAGTTGAGGGTCGGATTCGGAAGGAATCTGGGGGTGCAGCCCACAGAGGGTCAGGGATTCTCCTTTCCAACCGGGCCTGACGCTAAGCTTCCCCGGGGGGCCGGGGGTGGGGGGGGGCGGGGTGGTGCGGTCCGGTGAGCGGCGCGGAGGGTTGCAGACCTAGTCTCCTCCTGGGTCCCAAGGGTCTAGGCTTTCGCCTTGCTCCTTGGTCTCTCCACCTCCATGAAAGTGCTTAGGAAAACCCACCGCAGGACTTAGAAGCAGAGTAGAAATCGTATTATTGAGACGCTTCTTGTTGAAAAAGGTATGACAGTTTCCAGCTTTATAAATTAATAAAATTAAGCACCTGATAATGCTCTTTAGTCACAATTACATTAAATTTGGGTTGGTGGGGGGTGCCTGTCATTACAGTTGATACCAGTCAAGAATCTCTTAAATTGTACACTGAAAAGCCAGAATGGAGCTATCAATGCCCCCACCTCAGATCTATGTAGAAAAGACTCTGGCCATTATCAAACCAGATATTGTTGACAAAGAGGAGGAGATACAAGATATTATTCTCAGATCTGGATTCACCATTGTTCAGGTAACTTCTGGGCAGGATCATCATGTTTTTTTTCTCTCTAGTGAATTAGGCTTTTCCTCCTTAGCTTTTAACTAAAATAGAATTTAAAATTCACTTAAGTAGAAGATATATTTGGAAACTCTTCTTAGGCATAGGGTTATATCCCTAAACTGTTATTTTAGATTACCTTATTTTTTAAAATTAATTTATTATTATTTATTTTTATTTTGGGCTGCATTGGGTCTTTGTTGCTGCACACGGGCTTCCTCTAGTTGCAGTGAGCAGGGGCTACTCTTCGTCGCAGTGCGTGGGCTTCTCATTGCGGTGGCTCCTCTTGTTGCGGAGCACAGGCTCTGGGCACGCAGGCTTCAGTAGTTGTGGCTTGTGGGCTCTAGAGCACAGGCTCAGTAGTTGTGGCGCACGGGCCTAGTTGCTCCGCGGCATGTGGGATCTTCCCCGACCAGGGCTCGAACCTGTGACCCCTGCCTTGGCAGGCGGATTCTTAACCACTGCGCCACCAGGGAAGTCCAAGATTACCTTTGATTTTACCTTTTAAAAATGTTTATGTAAATGTGTCAGCCCATTTAGATCCTTAGTATTTAGCATGAAATTTAGGTTTATTCTTATAAGTATAAAAGCTATATGTGATAATATTACAAAAGTTTTTTCACATTTCAAAAGGATATAAAATGAGAAGTAAAATTTCTTTTTCTTCCATCTCTCCTCTCCCAGCTCAAGTCCTAAACTCCAGAGAGAGGCAACCACTTAACACTTTCCTGTTTTTCCAGGATTTTTTTTATGCATTTACAAACATTTTTCCCCCATAAAGTAGGACAGTCCCCTTCCCTTGACCCCCTTTACAGAGTCCCTCAGATAGCATTCCAGATCATTACATGTGAATCTATCTCATTCTTCCTAACTTCTGTGTAATACTCTTCTGTACAGATGAGCCACAGTCTATTTACTTGGTCTTCTCTTGACTGTTCGGTGTTTTTACGCGCAGGCTCAGCGGCCGTGGCTCACGGGCCCAGCCGATCTGTGGCATGTGGGATCTTCCCAGACTGGGGCACGAACCCGTGTCCCCTGCATCGGCAGGCGGACTCTCAAACACTGCGCCACCAGGGAAGCCCCTGTTGGGTGTTTTTTTGGTTGTTTTTTTTTTTTTTCCAGTTATTTACAAACTTTTAATGTTTTAAGCCTTATACTTGTTCTGCAGTTGATAGTTTTGAAAATGATTATAGAGTGTTGTTAAACATTATCAAATTTAAAAAAACTTAAATAGAATGGAATTTTTTTAAACATCTTTATTGGAGTATAATTGCTTTACAATGGTGTGTTAGTGTCTGCTTTATAACAAAGTGAATCAGCTATACATATACATATATCCCCATATCTCCTCCCTCTTGCGTCTTTCTCCCATCCTCCCTATCCCACCCCTCTAGGTCACAGAACACTGAGTTGATCTCCCTGTGCTATGCAGCTGCTTCCCACTAGCTATCTGTTTTACATTTGGTAGTGTATATATGTCCATGCCACTCTCTCACTTCGACCCAACTTACCCTTTCCCCTCCCCATGTCCTCAAGTCCATTCTCTATGTCTGCGTCTTTAGAATGGAATATTTTTAATCTTCCTTTTTTCTCTACCATCCTTATTTGAAATTTCAGTTTTTTATTCTCTAATAAATATACAGTGTCATATTGCCTATTGAATCTTTTAGAAAATAGAAAAAGGAGAAAACTCGGGCTTCCCTGGTGGCGCAGTGGTTAAGAATCCACCTGCCAATGCAGGGGACATGGGTTTGAGCCCTGGTCTGGGAAGATCCCACGTGCTGCGGAGGCACTAAACCCATGCGACACAACTACTGAGCCTGCACTCTAGAGCCCGCGAGCCCCAACTACTGAGCCCACGAGCCACAACTACTGAAGTCCGTGTGCCTAGAGCCTGTGCTCCGCAACAAGAGAAGCCACCGCAGTGAGAAGCTCATGCACTGCAACGAAGCATAGCCCCCACTCGCCGCAGCTAGAGAAAGCCCATGTGCAGCAATGAAGACCCAACACAGACATAAATAAATAAATAAATTTACTTAAAAAAAAATAAAGTCTAGGTACCGTAAAGGAAAAGATTGATAAAAGTATAAATATAGGGGCTTCCCTGGTGGCGCAGTGGTTGAGAGTCCGCCTGCTGATGCAGGGGACATGGGTTCGTGCCCCGGTCCGGGGAGATCCCACATGCCGTGGAGCGGCTGGGTCCATGAGCCATGGCCGCTGAGCCTGTGCGTCCGGAACCTGTGCTCCGCAACGGGAGAGGCCACAACAGTGAGAGGCCCGCGTACCGCAAAAAAAAAAAAAAAGTATAAATATAAAAAACTTGCACATGGCCAAATAAACATAATAAGCAAAGTCAAAACACAAATGACAAGACTGGGGAAGAAGATTTGTAATTCATATCACAAAGGCTAATCTCCCTAGTATATAAAAAGCTGCTAGAACAGGATAAAAATTCAGTTGAAAATGGGCAGTACATGTGGATGGTCACAGAAAAAGAAAAACAAATGCTTCTGAAACATAGGAAAAGATGCTCAATCTCTAAGCAGGAATAAAGCAAATTAAAATGACACTGAGATACCATCTGGCAAGAATATAAAAGTAAATGACATAACCCCTATGGAAGGGGATCTGGCAGTTATCTATCAGTATTACAGATGCATATACCCTTAAACCCAGCAGTACTCATCCGGGAATCTCTCCTATAACCCATGTATTAATATGAAGTGACCTATATCTAGGTTATTTTTTGCAGCAGCATTTATTTACAGGCAAAAGATTGAAAACAACCCAGCATTAGAAGATTGGTTAAATTGACCCTGGCGAGCCACCAAATTGAATACTATGCAACTAATTATAAACCCCTCTGTGTCCTTTTATGGAAAAAAGCAAGATGCAGAACAACGTGTAGCTACTTTCTATGATAGAAAGAGAAAAAGTAATATACATGTTTGCCGGTATTTGCAAAATGAAACTAGGAGATAAATAACCATTAAAAAATGGTTGCATATTGAGGGCGAGGAAGAACAGGCTGGGTTAGGACAGGGATGGGAATGAGATTTTTCATATAAACCTTTTTATATTGCTTTGAATTTTTTAGCCCTGTAAGTATATTACTCATTAATTTGAGAAAGAAACAAAGTATACAAATAATATAAAGTTTCCAATTTGTCTTTTAAATCCATATTTTGAAAAGAATTAGTGAAAAACTTAATAATTAAGGAGTTAATGATAACTATAAATTAAAACAGTGTTAGAAAAAAAAACTTAGTGTAAATGCTAATATTTAACACTTTCCCTAGTCAGCAAGAAGTTTCAAACCAAAGAACGCCTTGGTATATTGTATGCTGCTTTTTTGTTTTAATTGTGATAAAATATACACAACATAAAATTTACCTTTTTAACCATTTTTAAGCGTACATTTCAGGGGAATTAAGTACCTTCACACTGTTGTGCAGCCATCACCACTATCCATCTCTAGAACTTTTTCGTCATCTCAAACTGAAACTCTGTACCCATTAAACACTAACTACCTGTTCAGCCCTCTCCTTACCCCTGGTAACTACTATTCTACTTTCTGTCTCTATGACTTTGCTATTCCAGGTGTCTCATGTCAGTGGAATCATTTGTCCTTTGTACTGTATGCTTTAAAAGTAGGCTCTATTATAGGTGGGAGTTCCTTGAACTTGAGGCTTTCTTGTTCCATCTAGGAAAAAACTCCTAAAATATGATGTATTCTTTCAGTAGGTGGCAGCCTTTCTGTGTTACAAACTAATAACTCCTCTTTGTGAAAATATTTGTTGTTGATTTCTATTCATTTTTTGGCCGCAGCTGCGGGATCTTAGTTCCCCTACCAGGGATTGAACCCATGCCCTTGGCAGTGAAAGCACAGACTCCTAACCACTGGACTGCCAGGGAATTCCCTCTTTGTGAAAATATTAATCTAAATTTCAAAAAAGTTTATCTGATCTAATTTTAAAGCAACTGATGGAATCACTGATTCAGTATCAACTTTAGTTTAAGATGAGCCCTTAATTTTTAAAATTACGCTGCATTAGCTAGCATACCTGCAGAATATAGCTTCCCTTGCTTGTTAAGGGGTATAATGGCAGATAAGGGCTTACAGTGCAGAAAAAAAAACACTCAAATCAATATGCATAAGAATCACAAATACTGGCATATCTTAATTTTAAATAATAGAATCAAGGATTATACTAAATCAGGCACTGTTATAACTTCTCAAATTTCTTCTATTTCTTGACTGTATGAATTTTAATATGAGAATAGATGTCAGCACCTTTTTTTTTTTTTTTTTTTACAGTACTGTAACTGATCCTTGACTAGTGAGAATGTTATGTTTGTCCAGTAGAGCCTGTTCATAGCATTGCTGACTTACCTAGTAAGCATCTCTACAAGATTCTTGCTCTGGGCAGTTTAGATCCCTCTCTACAAACCAAGCAATTTTATCAAGTTTCTGAAACTTGAAGACACATGATAGTTTTGGAAGGAGCTTTAAGAGGTAGGTCACTTGGTAAAATTCACACTGTACTCTCAGGAAAATCTAACCCATTTTATTTTATTTAGTTAGTTAAATAAATTTATTTATTTATTTATTTTTGGCTGCATTGGGCCTTCATTGCTGCGCTTGGGCTATTCTTTAGTTGCGGCGAGCGAGGGCTACTCTTTGTTGCAGTACACGGGCTTCTCATTGCAGTGGCTTCTCGTTGCGGAGCATGGGCTCTAGGCATGTGGGCTTCAGTAGTTGTGGCACACAGTCTCAGTAGTTGTGGCTCACGGGCTCTAGAGCGCAGGCTCAGTAGTTGTGGCGCACGGGCTTCGTTGCTCTGTGGCATGTGGGATCTTCCCAGACCAGGGCTCGAACCCATGTCTCCTGCATCGGCAGGCAGATTCTTAACCACTGCGCCACCAGGGAAGTCCTCTAACCCATTTTAGAAAGATAGATATCTGCCTTAATCTTGGAGATTTTTAGCCTTCCCCTAGTAATTTATCTCCATGTCTCATCATCCTTACTCCAGCAAGTTTTCCTTGATGTCTACTTTGAATCCCTGTATTCTATTTTGAGCCCTTTCCCTCCTGATCCACCTTTAGTGAATTTGACAAACAGTAGTAATGGAGTTATTTTTTTAAAAATGTACTCAAGGGACCTCCCTGGTGGCGCAGTGGTTAAGAACCCGCCTGCTGATGCAGGGGACACGGGTTCGAGCCCTGGTCTGGGAAGATCCCACATGCCACGGAGCAACTAAGCCCGTGCACCACAACTACTGAGCCTGCACTCTAGAGCCCGCGAGCCACAACTACTGAGCCCACCTGCCACAACTCCTGAAGCCCATGTGCCTAGAGCCTGTGCTTCTCAACAAGAGAAGCCACTGCAATGAGAAGCCCGTGCGTGGCGACAAAGAGTAACCCCCTCTTGCCACAACTAGAGAAAAGCCCGTGTGCAGCAACGAAGACCGAACGCAGCCAAAAATAAATAAATAAATGAGATATACTCAAATAGTTGCTCTTAGGGAAAATGTGATGCTTTCTAATTGGAAGAATGACTGACTCAGCTTCTGTGGTTTTTAAAATTTAATAATTAATTCATATAGTTTCTCATTTGTGAACAAAATTAACATTTATTTGTCCCAAACATTTCATATTCTTTCAAATTAACAAACTTAATGCTAACTAATCATTCTTAAGATCATAGTGAATCAACATATTTATGGCAGAACCAGAATAAAGAATATACAACTTTCATGTTCAAGTGAAAAACTTGTTTACTGCATCATTATACTGCGTACTATTTCTAAATATGTAGGAAAATATGTAGGAAAATTTCACAATGAATAGGAAAATATCACAAATAGATAGGGAAAGATGAATTTGGAATATTCTAAAGTCCAATTTTGTTACTTTTTTTTTTTTTTTTTTGCGGTACGCGGGTCTCTCACTGTTGTGGCCTCTCCCGTTGCGGAGCACAGGCTCCGGACGCGCAGGCTCAGCAACCGTGGCTCATGAGCCCGGCCACTCCGCGGCATGTGGGCTCTTCCCGGACTGGGGCACGAACCCGTGTCCCCTGCATCGGCAGGCGGACTCTCAACCACTGCGCCACCAGGGAAGCCCCTCAATTTTGTTGCTTTATACAAAGTATGTATTAACAGAATATTGATGATTGGCGTGTTTTTACTTTAAGAAGGAGATATGATGAATTTGTCATTAACATACCATATGTTGAAAGAGGCTGCCCAACAGGAATAGTTTTTCTTAAGTAGGTTAAATAATTCTTATTTACAGCCTACATTTAACTTTCTTATCTTGCCCTTCGTTCATAATACAAAAATAAATCTCAAATTTGTGGTCAGATTGGTACTAATTTCAAGTTATTAATGACTGAATGAGGTATTATTGAACTGTCAATAATGCTTTTGTTGATTTTGTTTCTCTTTTAGAGAAGAAAACTGCGTCTCAGCCCTGAGCAATGTAGTAACTTTTATGTGGAACAGTATGGGAAAATGTTTTTCCCCAATTTAACAGCTTACATGAGTTCTGGACCACTTGTTGCCATGATATTAGCTAGATTTAAAGCCATCTCTTACTGGAAAGAACTCTTGGGACCAAGTAATAGCTTAGTAGCTAAGGAGACACACCCAGACAGGTAACTTTCCTGGGGGAGAAACGGAATCCAACTATGAAAATGAAAAAAAAAATCTGATTTCATTGTAATAGGAATTTCCTTTAATTTGAAAGTTTTCCTAAATAACCTGATTTTTTTTGTTGGTGGTGGAGGGCTGGGTGGGGGAGGTCCATTTTGTGTTTTAACTACTTAAATGTGTATTTTAATATCAAATACCACAAAAGGTCTCAGAGAATTTTGATTTATGGTTGACTAGCCTTATTTTTCTCTCATCCTTGAATTAAACTGCCACTGGTGTAGGATTTTTCATGGGAAAATTGGTATGGTATTTTATAGAATATTGGTAACGCAGGACCAGAAACTCAGATTTTCAGCATTATCATTAATGTCTGGAAACCAGAGGGCATTGAGTTCTTGCACTTTGAAAATGCATTGCTTTTTCAGTTGTCACAAAACAACACCTCTTTTTCACCCAGGTAACTCTTATTTTTCCAGTGTATCCCTCCCACAGATTTAAATATACTTGACCCTCATGTAGATAGATTTATGCTTAAATTCAAAATAGATTAAGACCTCCATATGTGAGAAGTGGCGATGCTTCTGTAAAATTCCTAAATAGAATGCATATGTAAAAAGTAAAGAAAGCATGTCAGATTGGATGGTCATCATCTCTAACTTGCTTTTAGTCTAAGGGCAATTTATGGCACAGATGAGCTAAGGAATGCACTTCATGGAAGTAATGATTTTGCTGCAGCAGAAAGAGAAATGCGATTCATGTTTCCTGCAGGTGAGTTACAGATGAGTAATTAGTTGCATCTACTTGTTTGCTTTCTCTTTTATTTTGGAGATGAAGCTGGGAAGGAAGATAACAGGGTTTTTCTCCAGTATATTCTGTCATATTGTCAAATTGTAGTTACTTAACTTGAAGCCAAGAGTAGAAAACATTTTTCTCAGAACTAAATTGTGACCTCTAGGGAATATTTTGAGAAGAGTTTACTTTTTTTTCTTTCTTTTCTCTTGGGTTTTTCTTCTTCTGTGTTGTAATTCCTTTTAGTTATCCCTAAATGCATCAGTCAAATTTGTTACACTTGAAAAAGAATCTTCTTTGGAAATTATGACTGATTTGCCATTTTCTCTAACAGTTTACTGTTTGTCTAACAAACTCATGGTTTTATGAAATTAATAGTTCTCAGGCCCTCTTTTTGTTTCCAACCTGTTATGAAAGTTATAAACCTTTTATAAGTGGGTATAATAAGGAGCAGCACTGAGGTTTTTAGTTTATTTTCAGTAATATTTTTAGAGCAGAAAGGAGTTTTGGTGATTTTCATTATAAAGAAAAGTCTAAGCATTGGGCAATTTTGAATTTTTTTTGGCTTTTTTTTTTCTCTAAGTAATTTAGACCTGTTCCTCAGTATTTTCTGCTGAAGATTTATTCAAAGAAAATTGAAAATTGTCTTGGAGATTTAAAAGTTCAGATTTTTGAACAAAAACTGTTTTAAAGATATCTGTACACAAAAAGGATTTGCCTACTACATACTTTATTTCTGTGACAGAAGTTTCTGTCGTATCCATCCCATTAAGATATTTTTTTCGTTGGAACTGTTCATTGTGGAATATTTACACAAAAGTAGATAGCATGGTATAATAAACTCCTAATGAACCCATCACCCAGCTTCAACAATTTTGGTCAGTCTTTTTTTTCTCTAATTGAAGTATAGTTGGTTTAGTTCAGTATTATTTCATCTATAACCCCTGCTCCTACTTTTCCTGCTTCCATATTATTTTGGAGCACATCTTAAACATGAGATGTCTTTTTAATGTGGTAGATCTTTAGATTTAGTCCTACTAGTGAATTAGACTTTTCCTCCTTAGCTTTTAACTAAAATAGAGTTAAAAGCTCATTTATCTTAAGTAGAAGATATTTTTGGAAGCACTTCTTACTCATAGGGTTATATCCCTAAACTGTTATTTTAGATTGATTTTACCCATTAATTAATCCTCTAGATACAGTTAGACATTTGAGAAGCAGCAGTTGTAGGATAAAGATAAATGATTTATTACCTACTACCTTGCAGATCTCTTGCTATGAGAATGTGAAGTTCTTGAGGGAAAGTTCTCAGAGTTGATGATATGAGCTCCCTCTTGCTTAGCAGTCAGTCAGGAACTATATGCAAAACCCTATATGATGAGGAGTCACTAAAGCAAGTTACAAAGATATTCTAAAACATATTCCTAATCCTTGAAAAAGCTAGTGCTCTTCCCTTCCCTTTTAATAGGGATGGCTGATTCAAAGCTTTGCTATATTCCATTCATTCAACAAATTTATTGAGTTAACTACTGTGTGCCAGAAATACAAAGATGAATAAGATGTCTCTGCTCTTTTCAAGAAGACTCTATTTTAAAAGTCTATAAAAATAAATATACAATGCAGTATATAAATTATGCCATGAAAAAGCTTTTAAAAGTACATTGAAAGTTTATCTATGTAAGAAACATGAAAACCCTTTTTAGTTTCTCATTAATTCATCCAGCCCTATTGTCGAAAATCAGTTGGCCATAAATGTAAGAATCTAATTCTAGATTCTCAGTTCTGCTTCGTTGATCTTTATTGTCTATCCTTATGTCAGTACCATACAGTCTTAATTATTGTGGTTTCATAATAGGTTTTGAAATCAGGTTAGTGGAAGTCCTCCAACTTCCAAATAATAAGTGGTCAGAGACAGATAATAAATGGTCAGCAAAAACAGAAACAAACAATCCAAAAATGAAGTTAAGGAAACAGTTTTATTCACAGTAGCATCAAAAATAAGATATTTAATAATAAATTTAACAAAAGAAGTGAAATTCTTGTGCACTGAAAAGCACAAAATGTTGCTGAGAGAAATTCAAGAATATCTAAATAAATAGACATCACTTGTTCCTGGAAGAGTCAATATTGTCAAGATGGCAGTTCTCTCCAAATTGATTGATAAATTTAATACAATCCCTATAAAAGTCTATGAATGCTTTTATGTAGAAATTGACAAGCTGATTCTAAAATTTATATGGAATTGCAAAGGATCTAGAAGAGCTAAAACAATTCTGAAAACAAAGAACAAAGTTGGAGGACCTCCACTAACCTGATTTCAAAACCTATTATGAAACCACAATAATTAAGGCAGTATGGTCCTGACATAAGGGTAGACATAAAGATCAATGAAGCAGAAATGAGAATCTAGAATTAGATTCTTACATTTATGTACAATTGATGTTCGACAAAAGTATGTAGAAAATTTGATGGAGAGAGGGTGGGCTCTTCAACGAATGGTGCAGAGACAACTGGATATCCGCATGCAAAAACAAACAAAACAACTTAGACCCTTGGATCACACCACACACAAAATTTAACTCAACATGGATCATCAACCTAAACGTAAGAGCTAAAAACATCTAGAAGAAAATATAAAAAATCTTCATTACCTTGAGTTGGACAAAGCTCTTAAATATGACATCAAAAGTATGATCTATAAAGGAAAATATTGATAAATTGGACTACATTAAAATTCAAAGCTTTTCTTCTTTAAAAGCCATCATTAAGAGTATGAAAAGGGGACTTCCCTAGTGGCACAGTGGTTAAGAATCCACCTGACAATGCAGGGGACACGGGTTCTATCCCTGGTCCAGGAAGATCCCACATGCCATGGAGCAACTAACCCCGTGCACCACAACTACTGAACCTGCACGCTATAGCCCGTGAGCCACAAATACTGAGCCCATGTGAAGCCCACATGCCTAGAGCCCGTGCTCTGCAACAACAGAAGCCACTGCAATGAGAAGCATGTGCACCGCAGTGAAGAGTAGCACCCCGCTCGCCACAACTAAAGAAAACCCACACGCGGCAACGAAGACCCAATGCAGCCAAAAATAAATAAATAAATATATATATATATTTAAAAAGTATGAAAAGATAACGACAGACTGGGAGAAAATATTTGCAAATGATATATCAGGTAAAGCACTTGTATCCAGAATATATAAAGAACGTTTACAATTCAATACTAAGACAAACAACTGAATTAAAAACTGGGCAAAAGAATTGAATAGGCATTTCACAAAAGAAGATGAATGGCTAATAAGCACATGAAAAAGTGCTCAACATAATCATCGGGGAAATGCAAATGAAACAATGAGATACCACCTGCATACCCACTAGAATGCTATAATCAATGGCAAGGGTATAGAGATACTGGCATTCTCCATACATTATTGTAAAATGGTACAGCCACTTTGGGAAACAGTTTGGTGATTTCTTAAAATGTTAACACATCCACGTGACATGTAACTCCACTACCAGTTCTACTCCTGGCAGCATGTACCCACACAAGAAAAATGAAAACGTAACTCTACTTAAACACATGTGAATATTCATGGTGGCATTATTTAATACAGCACCAAACTGGAAACAATCCAACTGTTCACCAATGGATAAACAGCATTTAGTATAGCCATACAGCCATACAATGGAATACTACTCAACAATTAAAAGGAACAGACTCCTGATACATGCTACAACATGGGTGAACCTCAAAACATTATGCAAAGTAGAAGAATCCAGGCACAAAAGACCATATATTATATGATCCATTTATCGGAAATGTCCAGAAAAGATGTTTTTAGAAAGAGAAAGAAGCTTCGTGGTTGCCAAGGGCTGGGGGTGGGAGTGGTAGTGGTGAATTGCAAATGAATACAAGGAAACCTTTTTGCGATGATGGAAGTTTTCTAAAACTGGACTGCGGTGAGGATCACACAATTATAAGTTTATTAAATAAGTTGTATAGGGGCTTCCCCGGTGGTGTAGTGGTTGGGAGTCCGCCTGCCAATGCAGGGGACACGGGTTTGTGCCCTGGTCCAAGAGGATCCCACATGCTGTGCAGCGGCTGGGCCCGTGAGCCGTGGTCGCTGGGCGTGCGCGTCCGGAGCCTGTGCTCCGCAACGGGAGAGGCCACAGCAGTGAGAGGCTCGCATACCGCAAAAAAAATAAATAAATAAAATAAGTTGTATACTTCAGTGGAAGAATTTCATGATAAGGGAACTATACCTCAATAAAACTTTAAAAAATAAAATTATAAAAAATAGATGAGGTTTCTGCTCCCATGGAGTTTATAGTTTAGTGTTCAAAAGATAGCCACTAAACAATAATTACCTATATAATTGCATAGTTATTATCTAAGAGTTGCATAGTTACTGTGTGGTAAGTACTATACGGCAATTAGAGGGTATCATGAGAGACTGGTAACAAGACAGGCCCGACTGAGGAGTGACATTTTAGTTGAAATCCAAAGGATAAATAGTGGTTAACCAGAGAAAGGGAAGAACATTCTAGGAGAAGAACAGCAAGTGCTCAAGTGATGAGCAGGAAAGAATATGGTACATGGCACATACATAAACTGAAAGATTTGGAGGAAGAGACACTAAGATGAGGTTGAAGAGGTAAATAGAGGACACAGTGTAGTCAGTGGGCCAACGTATGGAATTCTGTCTTGAATATAAGTGCAGTAAGGAATCAATGAAGCGAGAAGCAAGAAGAACTACAGTCCTGCAGCCCGTGGAACAAAAACCACATTCACAGAAAGAAAAGATGAAAAGGCAGAGGGCTATGTACCAGATAAAGAAACAAGATAACACCCCAGAAAAGCAACTAAATGAAGTGGAGTTAGGCAACCTTCCAGAAAAAGAATTCAGAATAATAATAGTGAAGATGATCCAGGACCTCGGAAAAAGAATGGAGGCAAAGATCAAGAAGGCACAAGAAATGTTTAACAAAGACCTAGAAGAATTAAAGTACAAACAAACACAGATAAACAATACAATAACTGAAATGAAAACTACACTAGAAGGAATCAATAGCAGAATAACTGAGGCAGAAGAACGGATAAGTGACCTGGAAGAATGGTGGAATTCACTGCTGCGCAACAGAAGAAAGAAGAAAGAATGAAAAGAAATGAAGACAGCCTAAGAGACTTCTGGGACAACATTAAACACAACAACATTTGCATTATAGGGGTCCCAGAAGGGGAAGAGAGAGAGAAGGGACCCGAGAAAATATTTGAAGAGGTTATAGTCAAAAACTTCCCTAACACGGGAAAGGAAATAGCCACCCAATTCCAGGAACCGCAGAGAGTCCCATACAGGATAAACCCAAGGAGAAACACGCAGAGACACGTAGTAATCAAATTGGCAAAAATTAAAGACAATGAAAAATTATTGAAAGCAGCAAGGGAAAAACGACAAGTAACATACAAGGGAACTCCCATAAGGTTAAGGTGATTTCTCAGCAGAAACCCTACAAGCCAGAATGGAGTGGCATGATATACTTAAAGTGATGAAAGGGAAGAACCTACAACCAAGATTACTCTACCTGGCAAGGATCTCATTCATATTCTATGGAGAAATCAAAAGCTTTACAGACAAGCAAAAGCTAAGAGGATTCAGCATCACCAAACCAGCTCTACAACAAATGCTAAAGGAACTTCTCTAAGTGGGAAACCCAAGAGAAGAAAAGGACCTACAAAAACAAACCCAAAACAATTAAGAAAACGGTAATAGGAACATACATATCGATAATTACCTTAAACGTGAATGGATTAAATGCTCCAACCAAAAGATACAGGCTTGCTGAATGGATACAAAAACAAGACCCATATATATGCTGTCTACAAGATACCCACTTCAGACCTAGGGGCACATACAGACTGAAAGTGAGGGGATGGAAAAAGATATTCCATGCAAATGGAAATCAAAAGAAAGCTGGAGTAGCAATACTCATATCAGATAAAATAGACTTTAAAATAAAGAATGTTACAAGAGACAAGGAAGGATGCTGTATAATGATCAAGGGATCAATCCAAGAAGAAGATATAACAATTATAAATGTATATGCATCCAACATAGGAGCACCTCAATACATAAGGCAACTGCTAACAGCTATAAAAGAGGAAATCGACAGTAACACAATAATAGTGGGGGACTTTAACACCTCACTTACACCAATGGACAGATCATCCAAACAGAAAATTAATAAGGAAACATAAGCTTTAAATGACACAATAGACCAGATAGATTTAATTGATATTTATAGGACATTCCATCCAAAAACAGCAGATTGCACTTTCTTCTCAAGTGCACACGGAACATTCTCCAGGACGGATCACATCTTGGGTCACAAATCAAGCCTCAGCAAATTAAGAAAACTGAAATCATATCAAGCATCTTTTCTGACCACAACGCTATCATATTAGAAATCAGTTACAGGGAAAAAAATGTAAAAAACACAAACACATGGAGGCTAAACGATACGTTACTAAACAACCAAGAGATCACTGAAGAAATCAAAGAGGAAATCAAAAAATACCTAGAGACAAATGAGAATGAAAACACGACGATCCAACACCTACGGGATGCAGCAAAAGCAGTTCTAAGAGGGAAGTTTATAGCTATACAAGCCTACCTCAAGAAACAAGAAACAACTCAAATAAACAATCTAACGTTATACCTAAAGGAACTAGAGAAAGAAAAACAAACAAAACCCAAAGTTAGCAGAAGCAGAGAAATCACAAAGATCAGAGCAGGGCTTCCCTGGTGGTGCAGTGGTTGAGAGTCTGCCTGCCGATGCAGGGGACATGGGTTCGTGACCCGGTCCGGGAAGATCCCACATTCTGCGGACTGGCTGGGCCTGTGAGCCATGGCCGCTGAGCCTGGGCATCTGGAGCCTGTGCTCCGCAGCAGGAGAGGCCACAACAGTGAGAGGCTGGCAAAAAAAAAAAAAAAAAAAATCAGAGCAGAAGTAAATGTAATAGAAACAAAGAAAACAATAGCAAAGATCAATAAAACTAAAAGCTACTTCTTGAGAAGATAAACAAAATTGACAAGCCATTAGCCAGACTCATCAAGAAAAAGAGAGCGAGGACTCAATAAAATTAGAAATGAAACAGGAGGTTACAACAGACACCACAGAAATACAAAGCATTCTAAGAGACTACTACAAGCAACTCTATGGCAATAAAATGGACAACCTGGAAGAAATGGACAAATTGTTAGAAAGGTATAACCTTCCAAGACTGAACCAGGAAGAAATAGAAAATATGAACAGACCAATAACAAGTAATGAAATAGAAACTGTGATTAAAAATCTTCCAACAGGGCTTCCCCGGTGGCACAGTGGTTGAGAGTCCGCCTGCTGATGCAGGGGACACAGGTTCGTGCCCCAGTCTGGGAAGATCCCACATGCCACGGAGCAGCTGGGCCTGTGAGCCATGGCTGCTGAGCCTGCTTGTCCTGAGCCTGCGCTCCGCAACGGGAGGGCCACAACAGTGAGAGGCCTGCATACCGCAAAAAAAAGAAAAAGAAAAAAAGAAAAATCTTCCAACAAACAAAAGTCCAGGACCAAATGGCTTCACAGGTGAATTCTATCAAACATTTAGAGAAGAGCTAACATCCGTCTCAAACTCTTCCAAAAAATTGCAGAGCAAGGAACACTCCCAAACTCATTCTATGAGGCCACCATCACCCTGATACCAAAACCAGACAAAGATAGTACAAAAAAAATTACAGACCAATATTACTCATGAATATAGATGCAAAAGTCCTCAACAAAATACTAGCAAACAGAATCCAACAACTCATTAAAAGAATCATACACCATGTTCAAGCGGGATTTTTCTCAGGGATGCAAGGATTTTTCAATATACACAAATCAGTCATTGTGATACACCATATTAACAAATGGAAGAAGAAATACCGTATGATCATCTCAATAGATGCAGAAAAAGCTTTTGACAAAATTCAACACCCATTTATGATAAAAACTCTCCAGAAAGTGGGCATAGAGGGAACCCACCTCAACATAATAAAGGCCATATACAACAAACCCACAGCAAACATCATTCTCAATGCTGAAAAACTGAAAGCATTTCCTCTAAGATCAGGAACAAGACAAGGATGTCCAATCTCACACTCTTATTCAACATAGTTTTGGAAGTCCTAACCATGGCAATCAGAGAAGAAAAAGAAATAAAAGAATTACAAATTGGAAAAGAAGAAGTAAAACAGATGACATGATACTATACAAATAGAATCCTAGAGATGCCACCAGAAAACTACTAGAGCTGATCAATGAATTTGGTAAAGTTGTAGGATACAAAATTAATGCACAGGAATCTCTTCCTTTCCTATACACTAATGTTAAAAAAATCTGAAAGAGAAATTAAGGAAGCACTGCTATTCACCATTGCAACAAAAAGAATAAAATACCTAGGAAGAAACCTACCTAGGGAGACAAAAGATGTGTATGCAGAAAACTATAAGACACTGATGAAAGAAATTAAAGATGATACAAACAGATGGAGAGATATACCATGTTCTTGGATTGGAAGAATCAATATTGTGAAAATGACTGTACTACCCAAAGCAATCTGCAGATTCAATGCAATCCCTATCAAATAACCAATGGCATTTTTCACAGAACTAGAACAAAAAATCTTGAAATTTATATGGAGACACGAAAGACCCCGAATGGCCAAAGCAGTCTTGAGGGAAAAAAACGGAGCTGGAGGAATCAGACTCCCTGACTTCAGACTATACTACAAAGCTACAGTAATCAAGAAAATATGGTACTGGCAGAAAAACAGAAGTGTAGATCAATGGAACAGGATAGAAAGCCCAGAGATAAACCCACACACCTATAGTCAACTAATCTATGACAAAGGATCCAAGGATATACAATGGAGAAAAGACTGTCTCTTCAATAAGTGGTGCTGTGAAAACTGGACAGCTACATGTAATACAAGAATGAAATTAGAACACTCCCTAACACCATACACAAAAATAAACTCAAAATGGATTCGAGGCCTAAATGTAAGACCGGACACTATAAAACTCTTAGAGGAAAACATAGGAAGAACACTTTTTGACATAAATCACAGCAAGGCCTTTTTTGATCCACCCCCTAGAGTAATGGAAATAAAATAAAAAATAAACAAATGGGACCTAATGAAACTTCAAAGCTTTTGCACAGCAAAGTAAACTACAAACAAGATGAAAAGACAACCCTCAGAATGGGAGAAAATATTTGCAAATGAATCGATGGACAAAGGATTAATCTCCAAAATATATAAACAGCTCATGCAGCTCAATATTAAAAAAACAACAACCCAATCCAAAAATGGGCAGAAGACCTAAATATACATTTCTCTAAAGAAGACATACAGATGGCCAAGAAGCACATGAAAAGCTGCTCAGCATTACTAGTTATTAGCAAAATGCAAATCAAAACTACAATGAGGTAACACCTCACACCAGTTAGATAGGGCATCATCAGAAAATCTACAAACAACAAATGCTGGGGAGGGTGTGGAGGAAAGGGAACCCTCTTGCACTCTTGGTGGGAATGTAAATTGATATGGCCACTATGGAGAACATTATGGAGGTTCCTTAAAAAACTAAAAATAGAATTACCATATGATCCAGCAATCCCACTACTGTGCATATACCCAGAGAAAACCGTAATTCAAAAAGGCACATGCACCCCAATGTTCACTGCAGCACTATTTACAATAGCCAGGTCATGGAAGCAACCTAAATGCCCATCGACAGATGAATGGATAAAGAAGATGTGGTACATATATAAAATGGAATATTACTCAGCCATAAAAAGGAACGAAATTGAGTCACTTGTTGAGACGTGGATGCATCTAGAGACTGTCACACAGAGTGAAGTAAGTCAGGAAGAGAAAAACAAATATTGTATATTAACGCATATATGTGGAACCTAGAAAAATGGTACAGATGAACTGGTTTGCAGGGCAGAAATTGAGACACAGATGTAGAGAACAAATGTATGGACACCAAGGGGGGAAAGTGGCGGGGGGTGTGGTGGTGTGATGAACTGGGCGATTGGGATTGACATGTATACACTACTATGTATAAAATGGATACCTAATAAGAACCTGCTGTATAAAAAAAAACCAGGGGCTTCCCTGGTGGCGCAGTGGTTGAGAGTCCGCCTGCCGATGCAGGGGACGCGGGTTCTTGCCCTGGTCTGGGAGGATCCCACATGCCGCGGAGCGGCTGGGCCCATGAGCCATGGCCGCTGAGCCTGCAGGTCTGGAGCCTGTGCTCCGCAATGGGAGAGGCCACAACAGTGAGAGGCTTGCGTATTGCAAAAAAAAAAAGAAGAAAAACAGAAAAAGAAGGAATCAGTGAAGCATTTTAAGGATGAAAGCGATATAATCAGATTTTCATTTTTATTTTTTATTTTTATTTTTTTTCAGATTTTCATGTTTAAAATAATATAAAAGGACCTGGGGCCAGTGAACATGATAAACATTGTCTTAACATGGTCTTACAGAGTAGAAGAGACAGATGACAAATATTTATATCATCAAAATGAAACAAAATTATTACAGTAATCAGTGTAATAAAGGGTACTATCATGAGACTAATAGGAAAGGAGCCTGTTACCCAATACCTGTGAGACTTCTCCCAGCTCTTCATGGCATCCTGGCAAATGACTCCCATTGTTAGTCTTTGTCTCATTGAGACTGCGCCTATACACATATACATACAGTCATACAGAAATTATCCTCCCACCTTCCTTTGCCTTCAGTCAGTGAGGATTTAGATCTGAACACATGAGACTAGTCGCTTTGCTTTCTTATCTTTATCAAAAGTAGCACATTGGGACTTCCTTCGTGGCGCAGTGGTTAAGAATCTGCCTGCCAATGCAGGGGACATGGGTTCAAGCCCTGGTCTGGGAAGATCCCACATGCCACGGAGCAACTAAGCCCGTGAGCCACAGCTACTGAGCCTGCGAGCCACAACTACTGAAGCCTGCGCACCTAGAGCCCATGCTCTGCAACAAGAGAGGCCACCACAGTGAGAAGCCCGTTCACCACAACGAAGAGTAGTTCCACTTGCCACAACTGGAAAAGGCCTGTGCCCAGCAATGAAAACGTAGCTCAGCCAAAAATAAATTAAAAATTTTATTAAAAAAGAAAAAAGCACATTGATGGAGATCAACCTCAAAAGACCTATGAAGAGTTACACATTTCTTTCTGGTAGAAATATATTTTTTGTTGTACTGCAAGTCTGGTTCACCTACATAGTGTTCAGAAAAGCTGAAAACACTAAAATTTCCCTAAATCTTACATTATTTATTTTAAAACCTGAAAAATAACAGCAGGAATATTCAGACTATTATAGAAATAGGTTTTATGTGTATATTCAGTAGTCTGTAAGAGAGCAAGAAGCATGTATTATTCACTGTTGTATCTGTAACACTTTGCAAAATGCCTACCATTTTGTTGACAGGAGTTAATTTTTGTGATGAATTAATCTCCTAGATTATACACATTCTTCATATTTTTCTTTTTCATAATATTGTCCATTATGTATTTACTGTAAAAAACATGGAAATGTAAATGCAGAAAAGGAGATTGTTGAAAATATCATCAGAATCTTATGTATGAGCACTGTCAGCATTTTGATGGGTTTTTTTGGCCAGTCTTATGAGTCTTATTATTTTCTGTATGTGTGTGCTTGTGTGTTTTTGAACAAAATATTAGGTATATAGTTCTGTTTCCTTTTTTTAAAAAAATAACTCTTAAGTATTTCTCATGCTGTTAAAATTTATTTGAAGGTGTCCTTTTTAATGATTGTGTAATATTTCATCATTTATATTAGCTTTAATCATTTGTATTTGCAGTGATTGTTGAGCCCATTCCAGTTGGACAAGCTGCTAAGGACTATTTAAATGTGCACGTAATGCCAACTCTGCTTAAAGGACTTTCAGAGCTTTGTAAGCAAAAACCAGCAGATCCTTTTGTAAGAAATCTTTTTATTCATACTGAACAATATTGTCTATAGTTTTCATAGTTAAAATATTATATTCTTTGAAACATATTGAGAGTCATTTAAAAAAACTTTATATATACATTTTAGATACTTCATTTTGTATAACTTTTGATTATAGTTGACCCTTGAGAGTTGGGGTTAGGGGCATTGACCCTTTGTGCCGTCAAAAATCTGACATAAAACTTATAGTAGACCCTCGTATCTTCATTTCCTCTGTATCTGTGATTCTGCATCCTGAGTTCAGCCAGTCGTGGATTGTGTAGTACTGTAGTATTTACTATTGGAAAAAAATCTGCGTGTAAGTGGACCCCCCGCAGTTCAAACCTATGTTGCTCAAGGGTCAGTTATACTTATTTTCTTGCTGTGCTTTAACTCTTAAAAAAAAATTCTTCCTAAGTACATTTTCAGTCATTGCATCCTTTCATTGCTGAGCATTGTTTTTGTATATAATTTATATAATCAAATGATAAAATTATTTACTTGAATTGTGTTCAACATTTTTGTTTCTCATGCTATCTAAATTTTTTTTTTTTTTTTTTTTTGCAATCTAAATTTTTTTAACAGAAAACATTTATTCACATACCTAGAGGCCTCAACATTGCTCATTCAGGGGGAAGAACGGTTGAGTATGAGGACCTAGGATGATTGTCCAGGGCCAAGTGTCAGCCGGGGTCCTTCTTTATAAATACTCCCACCCATCTGAGATAATCAAGGAAGGTTATTTTAATACCAGCCGTACCAAAATAATATCTCTAGCCTTTGTTAGCATTCTCAAAGGGAATCCCCTTTGGAAGACAAAAGATTTAATCTTTCCCACTAACATTACCACTTTTACCAAAAAGAAAAAGATTGACAGGTTATTTCTTTAATATGTCTTTTTTCATTGTGAAAATAGTATATTTTCATTTAGTAAGAAACCTGAAACTACTGAAAAATGTAAAGAGAAGAAAAAGATACTCCTGGTTCCATTTCCTAAACATGGTCTCCCAAGTCATCTTGCTTAGATTCAGCTCTGACTCTAGACACCTAACCTCTCTCTGAGTCTCTTTATTCTCATCAATAAGTTGTAGGTATATTGGCAACTGTCTACCTAGTAGGGATATTGTTAGGATTAAATGTATTAGTGCATGTAAAATTCTTAAAGTGCTTGGTGCGTAAGTGCTCAAACATTAGCTGCTGCTATTACTGGTTTTGGTTTGGTTTGGTTTGGTTTGGTTTTTAAAGCCTATATCTCCAATGAAACTAATCCTGTTTAGTTTCAAAAAAACTAGTCCTGTTTTTTTTTTCTTTGCCCAGATTTTATTTTTTTATATCACTACATATAAACACATATCCCATAAATATTGGTATATTTAAGTATATATTTTATAGAGATTATTTTAATAGTTACATGATGTTTCTTTTGTTACCTTTACCATTCTTTTGCTGTTTGAGTTGTTTGCTATTATAAATACTGTAACAATAAACATCTCTGAGTATAACACTTTTCACACATTGAGATTATTTCATTTGGAAAGAGATCAAAAAGTCAAATTATAATTCAAAACATGAAATTAAAAAAAAAATTTTATCCCTTAAAAAACTTACTTATTTTTTAAGCTGTTTAATTTTTTGAATAAGCAATGTTGGAATATGGTATAAAATTTAAAAGTTCCAAAAGGATATATAGTGAAAAGTAACTCTCCTTTCCATTCCTCTTCCTCAGCTACCCAGTTGTTCCTTGGAGTTAATTATTGTTACCAGCTTCTAGTATATCCTTTCAGAGAAACTCTATACATATATAAGCATAAAATAAAATACTTATTATTTATATGTACTTAAAAACACATATAGATACAAATGCTAGCTACTAAACACACTATTTGATGCTTTTTACCTTATATACTTAATATGTATTATAAATTATTAAATAGCACCATAAACAAAATTGCCCCATTTTAAAAGAACAGCTTATGGCATTCTGTTTTATGGATTTTCTACAAATTTAAAAATTTGTTTTTGGCCGTGCAGCTTGTGGGATCTTAGTTCCCTGACCAGGGATCGAACCCATGCCCCCTTCAGTGGAAGGGCGGAGTCCTAACCACTGGACCACCAGGGAATTCCCTACAATTTATTAATTAGTCACATATGGATGGTTGTTCAGGTTGTTTCCACTCTTTTGTTATTATAAACTGCTACAGTGAATATCTTCATTCATTTGTCAGCATACCATTTATTTGTAGAATAAATTTCTACAAATGAAAATACGAAGTCAAAAAGAATGTTATTTTGATGTTTTTGATATGTGCTTTTTTTTTTTTTTTTTTTTTCAGTACACGGGCCTCTCACTGTTGTGGCCTCTCGCGCTGCGGAGCACAGGCTCCAGACCCGCAGGCTCAGCGGCCATGGCTCACGGGCCCAGCCGCTCCGCGGCATGTGGGATCCTCCCGGACCGGGGCACAAACCCGCGTCCCCTGCATCGGCAGGCGGACTCTCAACCACTGCGCCACCAGGGAAGCCCGATGTGTGCATTTTTAATTTGGATAAATATTGCCAAATTACCTTTTGTAGTAGTTGTACCATTTTATACTCTGATCAAAAATGAATGAGAGGGGACTTCCCTGAGTCCCCTGGTGGCGCAGTGGTTAAGAATCCATCTGCCAATGCAGGGGACACAGGTTCGAGCCCTGGTCCAGGAAGATCCCACATGCTGTGGAGCAACTAAGCCCGAGAGCCACAACTACTGAGCCTGCACTCTACAGCCCGTGAGCCACAACTGCTGAGCGCATGTGCCACCATTACTGAAGCCTGAACTCTAGAGCCCGTGAGCTACAACTACTGAAGCCTGCGTGCCTAGAGCCTAGGCTCCGCAATAAGAGAAGCCACCACAATGAGAAGACCGCGTGCAGCAACAAAGACCCAATGTAGCCAAAAATAAATTATTAATTAAATTTTAAAAAGTGAATGAGAGTACCTGATGTTTTTTCAAGTTTTGTGGATTTTTTTTTTTTACCAATCTCAGGTGAAAAGTGGTTATCTCGTAACTTAATTTGTATTTCTTTTGTTATGAGTGAGTTTGAGTATCTTTTAGTATATGCTACTTAAAGCCATTTGCATTTCCTTTTCTGTGAACTTCCTACCCCAGGCCTTTGTCCATTTGCCAGCGCTTGATCGTCTAGGTCTTTTTCTTACTGTATTGGTACTCTCTATGTTTAAGAAATTAAACATATTTTAAGCAACATATTTTGTTGGTTACTAGATTTTCTCAGTTTAATACTACTTCCAGGATATATTTTAATATTTTTGTACTATATTTGTTGAGGTCTTTTATGCCTTCCAGGTTTCTGTTATATTTGAAGAAGGTTTTCTGTTTCAAGATTATAAGTAACATTCTCTCATTCTGCCTTCTAGTACTTTTTAATATTTCCTTTTTCTCCCCCCATGTATATGTCTTTGGTCATCTGGAATATTTTTTTGCTATAGGGAGTGAGGTAGAGAGCCACATTTTATTTTATTTTCCACTTGGTTACTCAATTGACAAAAACCATTTATTGAACAGTATGTATTTTCTTCATCGATTTAAAAACCCACTGTTAATATATACTAAGTTCTTACATGCATTTAGTGGGTTTCTCTTTTTTTTTTTTTTTGGTTTGTTAATTTCATCTGTTCATTTGTAAGTACCACATTGCTTTAAGTCATAGGTTTGTAATATATTTCAAAGTCAGTTCTAAACCTTTCAATTACTCTTTTTTTTCAGAATTTTCTTAATTTTGTTTTGCATTATAATTTCTAATGTGAATATTTTCAGTCACAGTACATACTCTCACATTGCTTTCTTTTTTTTAAATAAATTTATTTATTAAGTTAAAAACACTGGAGTGGGAGTGGGACTGATTTGATGAGAGGAAAAATAGATTAAAGATGGTAATTCAATTGTTTTAACTTCCATTCAGTTGTTTTAACCTCACACAATGGTGAGGTTAAACATTTCCCTCTATGTTTAGTTGTATTTCCTCCTTTGTGAACTATCTGTTTATCTTTTGTCCAGTTATCTGTTGGAGTTTTGTATGAATTCCTTTTTTATTACTGAATTATAATTAATCTACAACACTATATTAGTTCCAGGTGCACGACATAGTGATTTGATATTTCTGTACAGTACAGAATGATCACTATGATTAAGTCTAGTTACCACCTGTCACCATACAAAGTTATTGAAATGTTGTTGACTATATTCCCCATGCGGTACATTTCATCCCTGTGACATTTATTTTGTAACTGGAAGTTTATATCTCTTAATATCCCTCTCCTCTTTCACTTATTCCCAACCCCACTTGTCTCCGGCAATCACCTCTTTGTTCTCTCTATCTATGACTCTGTTTTGTTATATTTATTCATTTGTTTTGGTTTTTAGATTTCACACATAAGTGAAATCATATGGTATTTATCTTTCTCTGATTTATTTCACTAGTATAATACCTTCTAGGTTTATCCATCTTGTTGCAAATGACAAATTTTCTTTTTTTACGGTTAAGTAATATTCCATTGTGTGTGTGTGTGTGTGTGTGTGTGTGTGTGTGTGTACATATGTCACATCATTTTTTTTGAATTTTATTAATTTTTTTATACAGCAAGTTCTTATTAGTCATCAATTTTATACACATCAGTGTATACATGTCAATCCCAATCACCCAATTCAGCACACCCACACCCCCACCACCCACCGCTTTCCCGCCTTGGTGTCCATACGTTTGTTCTCTACATCTGTGTCTCAATTTCTGCCCTGCAAACCAGTTCATCTGTACCATTTTTCTAGCTTCCACATATATGTGTTAATATACGATATTTGTTTTTCTGACTTACTTCACTCTGTATGACAGTCACTAGATCCATCCACATCTCAACAAATGACCCAATTTTGTTCTTTTTATGGCTGAGTAATATTCCATTGTATATATGTACCACATCTTTTTTATCCATTCATCTGTCGATGGGCATTTAGGTTGCTTCCATGACCTGGCTATTGTAAATAGTGCTGCAGTGAACATTGAGGTGCTTGTGTCTTTTTGAATTACGGTTTTCTCTGGGTATATGCCCATTAGTGGCATTGCTGGATCATATGGTAATTCTATTTTTAGTTTTTTAAGGAACCTCCATACTGTTCTCCGTAGTGGCCATATCAATTTACATTCCCACCAACAGTGCAAGAAGGTTCCCTTTTCTTCACACCCTCTCCAGCATTTATTGTTTGTAGAATTTTTTTTTTTTTCTTTTTGGTACGCGGGCCTCTCACTGCTGTGGCCTCTCCCGTTGCAGAGCACAGGCTCGGGACGCGCAGGCTCAGCAGCCATGGCTCACAGGCCCAGCTACTCTTTTGCACGTGGGATCCTCCCAGACAGGGGCATGAACCCGTGTCCCCTGCATTGGCAGGCGGACTGTCAACCACTGCGCCACCAGGGAAGCCCGAGGGTTCCTTTTACTCCACACCCTGTCCAGCATTTGTTGTTTGTAGATTTTCTGATGATGCCCATTCTAACTGGTGTGAGGTGATACCTCATTGTAGTTTTGATTTGAATTTCTCTAATAATTAGTGATGTTGAGCAGCTTTTCATGTGCCTCTTGGCCGTCTGTGTGTCTTCTTTGGAGAAATGTCTATTTAGGTCTTCTGCCCATTTTGGGATTGGGTTGTTTGTTTTTTTAATATTGAGCTGCATGAGCTGTTTATATATTTTGGAGATTGATTGATTCCATTGATTCATTTGCAAGTATTTCCCATTGATTCGTTTTCAAGTATTTTCTCCCATTATGAGGGCTGTCTTTCGTCTTGTTTACGGTTTCCTTTGCTGTGCAAAGGCTTTGACGTTACATTAGGTCCCATTTGTTTATTTTTGATTTTATTTCCATTACTCTAGGAGGTGGATCAAAAAAGGTCTTGCTGTGATTTATGTCAAAAAGTGTTCTTCCTATGTTTTCCTCTAAGAGTTTTATAGTGTCCGGTCTTACATTTAGGTCTCTAATCCATTTTGAGTTTACTTTTGTGTATGGTGTTAGGGAGTGTTCTAATTTCATTCTTTTACATGTAGCTGTCCAGTTTTCGCAGCACCACTTATTGAAGAGACAGTCTTTTCTCCATTGTATATCCTTGGCTCCTTTGTCATAGATTAGTTGACCATAAGTGCGTGGGTTTATCTCTGGGCTTTCTATCCTGTTCCATTGATCTATATTTCTGTTTTTCTGCCAGTACCATACTGTCTTGATTACTGTAGCTTTGTAGTATAGTCTGAAGTCAGGGAGTCTGATTCCTCCAGCTCCGTTTTTTTCCCTCAAGACTGCTTTGGCTATTCGGGGTCTTTCGTGTCTCCATATAAATTTCAAGATTTTTTGTTCTAGTTCTGTGAAAAATGCCATTGGTTATTTGATAGGGATTGCATTGAATCTGCAGATTGCTTTGGGTAGTACAGTCATTTTCACAATATTGATTCTTCCAATCCAAGAACATGGTATATCTCTCCATCTGTTTGTATCATCTTTAATTTCTTTCATCAGTGTCTTATAGTTTTCTGCATACACATCTTTTGTCTCCCTAGGTAGGTTTCTTCCTAGGTATTTTATTCTTTTTGTTGCAATGGTGAATAGCAGTGCTTCCTTAATTTCTCTTTCAGATTTTTTTAACATTAGTGTATAGGAAAGGAAGAGATTCCTGTGCATTAATTTTGTATCCTACAACTTTACCAAATTCATTGATCAGCTCTAGTAGTTTTCTGGTGGCATCTCTAGGATTCTATTTGTATAGTATCATGTCATCTGTTTTACTTCTTCTTTTCCAATTTGTAATTCTTTTATTTCTTTTTCTTCTCTGATTGCCATGGTTAGGACTTCCAAAACTATGTTGAATAAGAGTGTGAGATTGGACATCCTTGTCTTGTTCCTGATCTTAGAGGAAATGCTTTCAGTTTTTCAGCATTGAGAATGATGTTTGCTGTGGGTTTGTTGTATATGGCCTTTATTATGTTGAGGTGGGTTCCCTCTATGCCCACTTTCTGGAGAGTTTTTATCATAAATGGGTGTTGAATTTTGTCAAAAGCTTTTTCTGCATCTATTGAGATGATCATACGGTATTTCTTCTTCCATTTGTTAATATGGTGTATCACAATGACTGATTTGTGTATATTGAAAAATCCTTGCATCCCTGAGAAAAATCCCGCTTGAACATGGTGTATGATTCTTTTAATGAGTTGTTGGATTCTGTTTGCTAGTATTTTGTTGAGGACTTTTGCATCTATATTCATGAGTAATATTGGTCTGTAATTTTTTTTGTACTATCTTTGTCTGGTTTTGGTATCAGGGTGATGGTGGCCTCATAGAATGAGTTTGGGAGTGTTCTTTCCTCTGCAATTTTTTGGAGGAGTTTGAGAAGGATGGGTGTTAGCTCTTCTCTAAATGTTTGATAGAATTCACCTGTGAAGCCATTTGGTCCTGGACTTCTGTTAGTTGGGAGATTTTTCTTTTCTTTTCTTTTCTTTGCGGTATGCAGGCCTCTCATTGTTGTGGCCCTCCCGTTGTGGAGCACAGGCTCCAGACGAGCAGGCTCAGCGGCCATGGCTCACAGGCCCAGCTGCTCCACGGCATGTGGGATCTTCCCGGACTGGGTCACGAACCTGTGTCCCCTGCATCAGCAGGCGGACTCTCAACCACTGCACCACCAGGGAAGCCCTGCTCTGATCTTTGTGATTTCTCTGCTTCTGCTAACTTTGGGTTTTGTTTGTTTTTCTTTCTCTAGTTCCTTTAGGTATAACGTTAGATTGTTTATTTGAGTTGTTTCTTGTTTCTTGAGGTAGGCTTGTATAGCTATAAACTTCCCTCTTAGAACTGCTTTTGCTGCATCCCGTAGGTTTTGGATCGTCGTGTTTTCATTCTCATTTGTCTCTAGGTATTTTTTGATTTCCTCTTTGATTTCTTCAGTGATCTCTTGGTTGTTTAGTAACGTATCGTTTAGCCTCCATGTGTTTGTGTTTTTTACATTTTTTTCCCTGTAACTGATTTCTAATATGATAGCGTTGTGGTCAGAAAAGATGCTTGATATGATTTCAGTTTTCTTAATTTGCTGAGGCTTGATTTGTGACCCAAGATGTGATCCGTCCTGGAGAATGTTCCGTGTGCACTTGAGAAGAAAGTGCAATCTGCTGTTTTTGGATGGAATGTCCTATAAATATCAATTAAATCTATCTGGTCTATTGTGTCATTTAAAGCTTATGTTTCCTTATTAATTTTCTGTTTGGATGATCTGTCCATTGGTGTAAGTGAGGTGTTAAAGTCCCCCATTATTATTGTGTTACTGTCGATTTCCTCTTTTATAGCTGTTAGCAGTTGCCTTATGTATTGAGGTGCTCCTATGTTGGGTGCATATACATTTATAATTGTTATATCTTCTTCTTGGATTGATCCCTTGATCATTATACAGCATCCTTCCTTGTCTCTTGTAACATTCTTTATTTTAAAGTCTATTTTATCTGATATGAGTATTGCTACTCCAGCTTTCTTTTGATTTCCATTTGCATGGAATATCTTTTACCATCCCCTCACTTTCAGTCTGTATGTGCCCCTAGGTCTGAAGTGGGTATCTTGTAGACAGCATATATATGGGTCTTGTTTTTGTATCCATTCAGCAAGCCTGTATCTTTTGGTTGGAGCATTTAATCCATTCACGTTTAAGGTAATTATCGATATGTATGTTCCTATTACCGTTTTCTTAATTGTTTTGGGTTTGTTTTTGTAGGTCCTTTTCTTCTCTTGGGTTTCCCACTTAGAGAAGTTCCTTTAGCATTTGTTGTAGAGCTGGTTTGGTGATGCTGAATCCTCTTAGCTTTTGCTTGTCTGTAAAGCTTTTGATTTCTCCATAGAATATGAATGAGATCCTTGCCAGGTAGAGTAATCTTGGTTGTAGGTTCTTCCCTTTCATCACTTTAAGTATATCATGCCACTCCATTCTGGCTTGTAGGGTTTCTGCTGAGAAATCACCTTAACCTTATGGGAGTTCCCTTGTATGTTACTTGTCGTTTTTCCCTTGCTGCTTTCAATAATTTTCCATTGTCTTTAATTTTTGCCAATTTGATTACTACGTGTCTCTGCGTGTTTCTCCTTGGGTTTATCCTGTATGGGACTCTCTGCAGTTCCTGGACTTGGGTGGCTATTTCCTTTCCTGTGTTAGGGAAGTTTTTGACTATAATCTCTTCAAATATTTTCTCGGGTCCTTTCTCTCTCTCTTCTCCTTCTGGGCCCCCTATAATGCAAATGTTGTTGTGTTTAATGTTGTCCCAGAAGTCTCTTAGGCTGTCTTCATTTCTTTTCATTCTTTCTTCTTTCTTCTGTTGTGTAGCAGTGAATTCCACCATTCTGTCTTTCAGGTCACTTATCCGTTCTTCTGCCTCAGTTATTCTGCTATTGATTCCTTATAGTGTAGTTTTTTTTTTGGCAGTACGTGGGCCACTCAATGTTGTGGCCTCTCCTGTTGCGGAGCACAGGCTCCGCATGCACAGGCTCAGCAGCAATGGCTCACGGGCCCAGCTGCTCCACGGCATGTGGGATATTCCTGGACTGGGGCATGATCCTGTGTCCCCTGCATTGGCAGGCGGACTCTCAACCACTGTGCCACCAGGGAAGCCCTAGTTTAGTTTTCATTTCAGTTTTTGTATTGTTCATCTGTGTTTGTTTGTACTTTTAATTCTTCTAGATTTTTGTTAAACATTTCTTGCATATTCTCGATATTTGCCTCCATTCTTTTTTTGAGGTCCTGGATCATCTTCACTATCATTATTCTGAATTCTTTTTCTGGAAGGTTGCCTATCTCCATTTAGTTGTTTGTTGGGGGTTTTATCTTGTTCCTTCATCTGGTACGTAGCCCTCTGCCTTTTCATCTTGTGTATATTTCTGTGAATGTGGTTTTTGTTCCACAGGCTGAAGGATTGTAGTTCTGCATGCTTCTGCTGTCTGCCCTCTATCACATCTTTTTAATCTGTTCATATATTGACTTAGGTTGCTTCCCTATCTTGGCTATTGTAAATAATACTGCAATGAACATAGGGGTGCATATATGTTTTCAAATTAGTGTTTTTGTTTTCTTCAGAAAAGTACCCAGAAGCGGAATTGCTAGATCATATGGTAGTTGTGATTCTAACTTTTTGAGGAACCTCCATATTGCTTTCTGTAGTGGCTGTATCAATTATTTATATTCCCACCAACAGTGCACCAGGGTTCCCTTTTCTCCATGTCCTTGCCAACATTTGTTATTTTTTCTTTTTGATGATGGCCATTCTAATTGATGTGAGGTAATATCTCCTTGTGGTTTTGATTTGCATTTCCTTGATGATTAGCGATGTTGAGCATCTTTGCATGTGTCTGTTGGCCATCTGTTTGTCTTCCTCAGAAAAATGTCTATTCAGGTTCTCTGCCCATTTTTAAATTCATTTTTTGTTTTTTTGATGTTGAGTTGTATGAGTCACTTGTATATATTGAATATTAACCTCTTATCAGGTATATTGTTTGCAAATACCTCCTCCCATTCAGTAGGCTGCCTTTTCATTTTGTTGATAGTTTCCTTCACTGTTCAGAAGTGTTTTAGTTTTATGTCATCCCATTTGGGTTTTTTTGCTTTTGTTTCCCTTGACTGAGGAGATATATTCAAAAATATATTTCTAAAAATACAACATTGTGAATCAACTATAGTTCAATAAAATTTTTCAAAAATATATTGCTAAGACTGATTTCAAAGTGCATAATGCCTGTGTTTTCTTCTAGGAATTTTATGGTTTCCTGTCTGCATTTAATTCTTTATTCCATTTTTAGTTTGTTTTTGTATATGGTGTGAGAGAGTAGTCCAGTTCGATTCTTTTGCATGTAGCTGTTCAATTTTCCTAAAACCATTTATTGAAGAGACTGTCTTTTCCCCATTGTATTTCCTTTCTCCTTTGGCATAGATTGATTGACCATATAAGTGTGGGTTCATTTCTGGGCTGTCTGTTCTTTTCCATTGATCTATGTGTCTGTTTTTGTGCCAATGCCATACATTTTATTATTTTATTTTATTTTATCTTTTTTGACCATGCTGCGCGGCATGTATGGTGTGAGATAGGGGGTCCAACTTCATTCTTTTGCATGTGGAAATCCAGTTTCTTAGTACCATCTGTTGAAGAAACTATATCTTCTCCACTGAATGGACTTGATACCATTGTCAAAAATCAGTTGACCATATATATATGGGTTTATTTCTGGCTCTCAATTCTATTCCATTGATCTATATGTATATCTATATGCCACACTGTTTTAATTACTGTAGCTTTATAGAAGATATTGAAATTGGGAAGAACAAATTCTACAACTTGATTTTTTTCTTTTTTCATGATTGTTTTGGCTATTTGGAGCTCCTTGAAATTCCATATGAATTTGAGGATTGTCTTTTCCTTTTCTGCAAAAACAACTGTTGGAAATTTGATGGGGATTGTGTTGAATCTATAGATCACTTTGAGTAATATTGACATCTTAGCATCTGAATGTTATTAAATCTATCCATGGACATGGGATGTCTTTCCATTTATTTAGGTTTTTAAATTTCTTTTGGCAATGTTTTATAATTTTCAGGACACAAGTTGGTTAAATTTATTCCTAGATATTTTTTTCAAATCCATTATAAATGAATGTGATTTCCTAATTTCCTTTTTGAATCATTCATTGCTGATATATGGAAACACAACTGATTTTTGTGTATTGATCTTGTAACCTACAACTTTGCCATATTAATTTATTAGCACTAGTAGCTTTCTTTGATTCTTTGGGATTTTTTAATACAGGCATACCATGGAGATGTTGTGGGTTAGGTTCCAGACCACCACAATTAAGCAAGTATTGCAGTAAAGCAAGTCATACAAATTTTTTGGTTTCCCAATGGGTATAAAAGTTATGGTTACACTATTCTGTAGTCAATTAAGTGTGCAACAATACCTTATTGCTAAAAAATGCTAGGCATCATCTGAACCTTCAGTGAGTCATAATTTTTTTGCAATAGTAACATTAAAGATCCCTGATCATAGACCACTATAACAAATATAATAATAATGGAAATGTTTGAAATATTGTGAGAATTAGCAAAATATGACATGGAGACACAAAGTCAGCAAATACTGTTAGAAAAATGATGCCAATAATCTTGCTCTTGCTCAATGCAGAGTGATCAAAAATCTTCAATTTGGGGCTTCCCTGGTGGCACAGTGGTTGAGAGTCTGCCTGCCGATGCAGGGGACACGGGTTCGTGCCTTGGCCCGGGAGGATTCCACATGCCGCGGAGCGGCTGGGCTCGTGAGCTATGGCCACTGAGCCTGCGCGTCCGGAGGCTGTGCTCCGCAGCGGGAGAGGCCACAACGGTGAGAGGCCCGCATACCGCAAAAAAAAAAATCTTCAATTTGTACAAAAAAAAATGCACTATCTGCAAAGTGCAGTAAACTGATGGAGATCTGCCTATATGTAATAGGGTCATGTCATTTGTGAATGGACATAGTTTTACCTTCCTTTCCAGTTTGGATCTATACTTGACAGTGTTGCATAATGTAAAACTTATTGTTTCAATTTTTTTAATTAATTAATTTATTTTTGGCTGTGTTGGCTCTTTGTTGTTGCACACAGGCTTTCTCTAGTTGCGGTGAGTGGGGGCTACTCTTCCTTGTGGTGGGCGGGCTTCTCATTGTGGTGGCTTCTCTTTTTACAGAGCACAGGCTCTAGGCACATGGGCTTCAGTAGTTGTGTCACACACAGGCTCAGTAGTTGTGGCTCACGGGCTCTAGAGTACAGGCTCAGTAGTTGTGGCACACGAGCTTAGTTGCTCCGCAGCATGTGGGATCTTCCCGGACCAGTTTTCAAACCCGTGTCCCCTGCATTAGCAGGTGGATTCTTACCCACTGCACCACCAGGGAAGCCCCCTGTTTCAATTTTTAATGCTCATTTTCTTATTATTCTTAAAGTGATTTTGGAAACTATTTTAAATTGAAATAGTATATATTGAAGAAATATGTAATCATTAATTAACGTAAGGGTTTTTTTTTTTCTTTTTTCCATAGATTTGGCTGGCTGATTGGTTGCTGAAAAATAATCCCAACAAACCCAAACTTTGTCATCATCCAGTTGCAGAAGAACCTTATTAAAATAAAGCTCTCAAAGAACAAATCACGAACTGTCTCACTGTAAAAGGCATGCTTCTACTTAAGAAAGAAGTAACTCCTAAGGGTTTAAGTAACTACATGTGACATAAATTATTTCTTAAAAATAAATTTTAAAAGAATAACTATTTCATGCAGCAGATAACATTATCTAAAGTAAAATATTGGTTTAGGGTATGATTTTTTTTTAATAAGAAAATTGTATTAGCAGGATTTAGAATGTCAACAAAGTAACTGCAACTTTTTATTTTTACAGTTACAAAGTGGTATTCAGTTAAGAGAACAACAGTTCATATAGGATGCAACAGAGACAACTGAAGATAATAAGATACCATTTCTATATATAACTGATTTTTGCTGTGCACCAACAAGAACCTACTTTAAATTTCTCTGCCAATTTACAACCTCCATAATGTACTAGGCAAGGTTAGTAGCTATTGAAAATACCACCAGGACAGGGGTAGCTAAAGACACATTTGGTAGTATGTTAACTATACACAAAAGACACTATACAGTTTAAAAACAAGTTTGGCACAGCTTTACAGTGCAAGACATGGTCCTCCATCTCTCTGAGGACTTTTGGAAAACTCTGAGAAGGTGACTGGGTACTTCTTGTGCTCCTTCTGGCAAGTTTGCCCAAAGAATGCATATGATGGTGCTTCTCGGTCTCTTAGGATATCCTTTCCCATATTTAGTTATTTTTCCTCCGTGAGTCACAGTCATCCAGTGCCCATCTGGCTCTCACTTGCCCTGGTGCTGTCTCTGTGGAGGAGCTCATTGTGTTGCAATGGCTGTCGATTTAGGATATGATTTTAACAATGATGTAAGCATTAAGTAATAGAAGGCTGATGTAAGATATTGCTTATTATTTTTTAATTTCGAGAAGATATGGAATTTTCGTTATATTTTCCCTAGCCTATATCTACATGCATAATTAATGCATAGTTCAGACAGCTGAGTTTAAAAAGTATAAGTATATAAATAATTACGGGTTTTTTCCGCTATCCAATAGTAGAGTGTTCCTATGAAACCTTTCGTAAGCTGAAAGGGTGTAATGTGAAGAATCAATTACCTTAGTTCACAAGTTGCTAACAGATTCACAGAATCAATTGGGATAAAGGCCAGGTGTTCACTGACAGTTCAAAGCTATCACGGCTTGATGCTGGGATGCTGAGTGTAGTTCCCTAGGAATGATATTCGTGGTGCTACTCTTGTTGCTCGCTGTGCGCACTGCCTCTGAATTGGCTCATTGCAAAACAAATAGTTCTGTTTTCCCTTTTTGCCTTTTATCATAAAAGCAAAAATCCTCTTCAGATTTCTTTTGGTTAGTGAAAACAGATACGAATGCAGGTCTTTCGTAAGAGCAAAGTGGCATCAAGTGAACTTTCAGAAAGGGGGGCTACCTATATTTAGTAAAATGAAAATGGTTAGAACTCAATTATAGTTTTAACCAGTCATATATAATTATTTCCTCAACATTAATAAGTGCCCTACAAGGGTGACCGACAGTAGCATGACAACTCATTTCTGGTTGTATCACTGAAAGTCCTGCATGCTTTGAGGCCCCTTAATCCTTCACAAAATGGAATGATTGGTCCCTCTACCAAAGTCTTTAGGTTAATATTTCTCAATTATGTTTTTGTGATGAAGTGCTAGTTTTCAAAAAATGAAAAATTCTCAGTTATTAAAGAAATTTTAATTTACTTAAAAAAAGATCCAAGTTGTAAAAGACTTTTTTTAAGAGTAAATAATTAAACTGGCCTCATCTCTTCAGAAAGGCAATGTCATTATAAAACAAAAAATGGAAATGGGGAAGACCAAAGAAACACCTTAACCAAAAGCAATGAGTAGCTCTTGCCTAAAAAAACATCTATAGAAGACCTTTGGGGGGACAATTAAGGAGATTTAGATATGGACTAAATATTAGGTGATATTAGGGAATAATTGCTAAATTTCAAAGGGTCAAAATGATATGGCCATAAAAGGAGAATATCATGTTTAGGTTATGCATTCTGAAATTTCTAGGGGAAATTTTTTGATGATTGCAACTTATTTTCAAATGGTTCAGCAAGAAATATTTTTATACATGTAAAGATAAAGCAAAGTTAACAAAATATTAACAATTGTTCAGTCTAGGTGGTGGGCACTCTAGTGTACTATTCTTTCAACTTTTCTGTGCTTTAAAACTATTCACAAATGAAGTTGGGGAAAAAAGATCTGTATGTTATTATCAAAAGCTGGTGTTCAGTTTTTCACATTGTTGATAGGGAAACATTCAGATACTATATAGCTCTTGATTTGATATAAAAATGACATATACTAATCATCTATGATGTGTTTTAGCCAAACATGTGTACCTTAAAATTATCAAGCCTTTAGGCCCACCTTCCTGCTTACAGTAGTAGGAAATAATGTGGCCATCTGAATGATACCATAAAGAAGCAAAAATTTACAAGATGTGATGTTCTGTAAGACAGCTGCCTTGGTCTTTCAACAAATTGGTATTATGAGAAAAGGGACTCTTTTAGATTAACAGAGATGTGAGATACATAATCAGAATCAACACTAGTTTCTAGATTGAACCCACATTTATGCAGACAAGCTGCAAAGGACATTTTGAAAAAATTTTTATTTATTTATTTATTTATTTATATTTGGCTGTGTTGGGTCTTCGTTTCTGTGCGTGGGCTTTCTCTAGTTGCGGCGAGCGGGGGCCACTCTTCATTGCGGTGCACAGGCCTCTCACTGTCGCGGCCTCTCTTGTTGCAGAGCACAAGCTCCAGGCACACAGGCTCAGCAGTTGTGGCTCACGGGCCTAGTTGCTCCACGGTATGTGGGATCTTCCCAGACCAGGGCTCAAACCCGTATCCCCTGCACTGGCAGGCAGACTCTCAACCACTGCGCCACCAGGGAAGCCCTGCAAAGGACATTTTTGAGATAACTGGGAAGATTTGAATCTAGACTGAGTATTAGATACAATGAAAATGTGTTGTCTTGGAAGGTAAAGATTGTTAACTGAAAAGACATGTTACGAAGCAATATGTACAGTGAGATCTTACTTTTTTTAAAATAAATTTATTTTATTTATTTTATTTTTGGCTGCACTGGGTCTTCATTCCTGTGTGTGGGCTTTCTCTAGTTGTGGCGAGCGGGGGCTACTCTTTGCTGCGGTGCGCGGGCTTCTCCTTGCCATGGCTTCTCTTGTTGCGGAGCACAGGCTCTAGGTACGCAGGCTTCAGCTGTGGTTCATGGGCTCAGTAGTTGTGGCTCACGGGCTCTAGAGTGCAGGCTCAGTAGTTGTGGCGCACGGGCTTAGTTGCTCCGTGGCATGTGGGATCTTCCTGGACCAGGGCTTGAACCTGCGTCCCCTGCATTGGCAGGTGGATTCTTTTTTTTATAAAGTTTTAAAAATTTAATTTATTATTATTTTTTTTGGCTGTGTTGGGTCTTCGTTTCTGTGCATGGGCTTTCTCTAGTTGCGGCGAGCAGGGGCCACTCTTCATCGTGGTGCACGGGCCTCTCACTATCGCAGCCTCTCTCGTTGCGAAGCACAGGCTCCAGACGCGCAGGCTCAGTAGTTGTGGTTCGCAGGCCTAGTTGCTCCGCGGGATGTGGGATCTTCCCAGACCAGGGCTCGAACCCGTGTCCCCTGCATTGACAGGCAGATTCGCAACCACTGCACCACCAGGGAAGCCCTGGCAGGTGGATTCTTAACCACTGTGCCACCAGGGAAGCCCAGTGAGATCTTACTTTGATAAAGAAATACATATATATGTGGAATAAGATGTAGAAGGGCGCCCACTCAAACGTTATTATATAATCTCTGGATGGTGGGAATACACTGATTTTCTTATTTTTGCTTAGCTGTATTTTAATTTTTCTACAGTGTTCATATTACTGCTTTTGTCATTTTTTAAGGGTTTAAAAAGATAAATGTTTTAATGGTTGTCAACATTAAAAGGGTTAGCAACACTTCCTTATTAATAGACTATCTTTAAGCTATCTAGAGCCATGATGTTTTACAAGTTCTCAGTTATGGTGTTTATATGAATTTTTGGACATATTCCTCCTGGGACTGGTGTGCCCACTGTATTTCAAAACACCTTTAACATCGTGTTGGGAAGACAAACTAAAATCTTAAAAACAAAGATAAATAGTGGATGGCTATATTTTGAGCAATGGTCAAGAGCATATAGGAAAAAGCAAATAGTTTTTACAATGAGATTCCAGCTTCAGGAGGTCATTTCCACCACAAGAGCCTCCTCTTGTGCAAAAAAGAGGCAGCACTGTGTATGGCAGAAAAATTCTATACTGGAAGTCAGCTTCAGTCGCCAGACCTGCCATTTGTTTTTGGGTTTTTTTTTTAAGTGGAAGAAAAAAATAGAGAAAACAGACTAATTTGAGATACATTTTGGAGGAAAAATAGATAAAAATACATGCAGATGGAAAACAATGTAGTTAGCCATAGGATTTTTAAACTTGGGACACATTTGAGGTCATTATTTCATGGGCCAGAACTGGAAAGTATAGCATAGAATGAATAAGAAAATGAGAAGACTGCCTTCTGACATAACCTGTCAGGTGGTATCAAAGTCCTGTGTACACATTTGTTATTGTTAAGTAGTGGTGGTTTAATGCATTTCTCTTGCACTGAATGATAGTGTGGTATTCTGGTTAAAAAAGATATACCACTTCATTTAGTTTCTTTCTCTAGGACTCAAAGAGATCATAGAAAAAAGCAAGCAAGCATGCAGCTCTCTTATGACTTAGGACTAAACAGAAGTTTAGATTTTTCTTTACTTCTTTAGAAGTTTAGCTCTGGGATGACATGTAGAAGCGCCCCCCCCCCCCCACCACATTTGGAGAACCCAGGGCAATAGTTTATCTGCCCTGGCTTAAGGGTGCCACAGATTAGCTTGATTTGAAAGTGTCACAGATACTTTCTAGAAGTACTTTTCCATCTCAGAAATACTGCCACTTCTCTCTTGTTGTTAACTCTATGTAAGAACTATTTAGATTAAGCTTTGAATTTTCATTCAGAGATGGTTCAATTCTTCTTTGTTTGCTACTTCTTTGACTTTAGGTGCTTATCTTGGGTTCTTTATTTTTGTTAGTCCCCTTACTAATAACATTCACTGTACTAACTTTGCACCTTTCATTTACTTTACAGAAGTTAACTAAATCTCAGAAACTCCCTGGCTTATGAGAGCCTTTAGTAGAGAAGTTCACTTCTAAATGTAGAGTCCAGTGATTTTTGGCAATTTCAGATAAATACTGTAAGGGAGATAGCTTTCTCCCACCTCATTGAAGGACATGACTAAAGAAAAAAATCTTTGTGGAGCAGTCCAGCATAGTTTTCCTATTAAATTAACTACATACTTTAGTCCATTGGAAAGGGGAGATTACTAAATATGATGTCTGTTCCTTTCCTGCTTCCAGGATGACCCAGAAAGTTCTCTCCCCTCATCCAAATCAAGGGTTGATGACACTGCTGTGATTGATGCCTTTTGTTCCCAGACCAAATTGTTTTTTATAGCCCACCCCCTGCCAGCACTTTCCAAAGTGCCACTGCCATCAGCTCCAGAGGGAGCCCCTTCCTCAGGCTTCCTGGCCAGCAGCTGCACTGTGATGGCAGGGAGCTCGGAATGGGAGGAGAAAGCAGCTTGCAGACAAATGGGCAGCTAATCCAACCAACAGCCCATCACTAGAACCATAAAAAAAATTCCTTTTTTCCCCCCGCTTGCCTCATCTGCATTTCTTGGCTGAGACGGCGATGGAATGCTCCTTGGAAAAGTTATGGCTTCACATAAAGCAATCTCAAATTTCCCTCCCTTTTTTTTCTTTCTCAAACAATTCTACTTAGCCCAATATTGTCAAATCACTACAGACCTTACCAGTAGTAAAAGGACAATAAGGGAATAGTAGGAACAACTTTATGCTTATAAATTTGACAAATTAGGTGAAATAGACAAAGTCCTTTAAAGACACAGCTACCAACAATGTGTCAACCTAAACTACAATTTCTGGATCCTTCTTTAAACTTTCTGTCATCATTGTTTGGATCTCTCAGTGCTCAACTTTTTAGTTTTGAAGCAGCCCTACTGAACTTACTTAGTAAGCATTCTCAACTGTTCTACTAAGATCTAGTTACTTTTCAGCTCAAGTTTTCTAATTTTGGGATAGAGAGGGTAAAGCTATTTTTTAAGAATAAGCATCTCAGGGGTTAATAAATCTTATTTTAATCAGGATTATAAAATCCTGATCCTTCTGGGTGGCCTTTATGTTGGGACCAGAATGACAGCCTCTCTGGTCTTTATCTAGTGTTCCTAGTCCTTGCCAATGTGAGAACATTTCAAGGCGTCTTTAACATATATATGTGGTTAGAGCCTCTTGCACCATAAAACGGTTAGCCACGGACCCACATAAAACAGTCAGTCTACAATGAGGTTGAAGCTTTCGAAACAAGCACATCCTTTTCAGTGGTGCTTGCTTTTATAATGTGTCACTTAGCAAATGGACTGTGAAGAATTAGTCATGCCAAACTTCTAACCATCCGATGACTAGCTACAGACTAAACGTCCCAGATGAAAATTTTTAGATTTTAAAGCTTCAGTCTTTCAAAGTTCAATTAAAATAAAATATTTACTAGGAACCCCAAGTTCTAGTCTAACTTGTTTGCACATTTCAGAGATACAAGTTCAACACGTAAGTAGCAAACCATTATGAGTTCCTTCATGCCTCTCAGGGATGGTTTGAGAAAATGGATTATTTGAAACCACTGTAATCTTTGTGGTAAGAAACACAATATACTAAATTAAGTCAAAATGTAATATTTTTAGGCACATTAGTGAAATCACACTGTTATATTCCTCTTTCTGTTGCTAATATTGTACGTCCAACCTGAACACACTCTTGTATTTAGGAAGCCAGACCCTTTGTCTAGCTTCCTGTAGGTCTGGGTGCCCTCAACCTGTCCTCAGCTCTTCAGTAGTTACCTAGGTCTGAGGCCTGACCCTGGGATCTCCTATGCCATCTGAGCTGACCTTTTCACTGGATTCCATGCGCTGGTATCTTCTTAGAATACTCTTCTTCCTTTTTAGAGCTCTATTATTTTAAAATTCTCCTCATCTTTTTTCCTGTCCTCATCTTGATCATTTCCCTTTATCTTTATCAGTGAGTTCAGTATTCTTGACCATAAGCTGCTATAAAGATCTTGATATGTCAGTTATATTGCAATATGATTTTTAAAAAGATTTTGAAATTATGAAGCACATCACAGAGTGAAAGAGTTAAAAAGAGTGTGCCAACATGTTTTCTTCCTATTCAGTTTGGTCAGGGGAACCCAAGTTGAATAGACATTGTCCGTATAGAAAACAGGTTTCCTACTTCCATGGGTAGCTGTTTGAAATTAATGTTCACTACTTTGTGACAATCAACAAATACTTATTATCTTGTATATACATAATATGCTGGAAAAATATTTTATAGTTGTTAATCTGGCATTCAGGGCTCCCACAGACTGGTCAATGCTTATCTTTCCAAACATATATCCTCAGAACTTGCCGTATGGACACTGTTCTAGCTAGAGTGTTTGGTTTGCTCGCCTTGCCCATTCCTAATTCTGTTCATTTGCTAAAGCCATTCTTTGCTTTACTCTGTCATCCTACATCACAAACACTGAAGATTCTCCTATTCTTTTATGCTTGTATAATTCCTAGCCTAGGAGACAATTTCATATAGTTTTGCTCTAATACAGCTTAATTGCTGACTTATCTGGCACTTAATAATATACTCCTTTGACATAATGTACTGGACATATGGTGAAATGGTTTAGCATTTGGCCTTTGGAAACAGCAAAGCAGTTTTCTATCATAACTCCATGACTTCCTAGCTCTGTGACTGTGGGAAAATTTGCTTAACCTCTCTGAGTCTGTTTCCTCCTCTCTCTACTGGGGATAATGATAATACCTACCTTACAGGGTTGTTTTAAGGATTAAATGTGTAAAAGTACCTAACAGTGCCTTGTGACACAGAGTAAGCACTCAGTTAAAGTTAGCTATAATTTTTTACCTCAGGTCTTTTTCTTTAAACTTATATATGGACTCTCTTCACATCATTAATGGAAGGATTACTATCTGTCGTTACCTATTATGTGCCAAGCACTGTGCTAAGCACTTTCACTTATGTTATCTTAATCCTCACAACAATCTTGAAGTTAAAACGATTTGATGGGGGCTTCCCTGGTGGCGCAGTGGTTGAGAGTCTGCCTGCCGATGCAGGGGACACGGGTTCGTGCCCCGGTCCGGGAAGATCCCACATGCTGTGGAGCGCCTGGGCCCGTGAGCCATGGCCGCTAAGCCTGCGCGTCCGGAGCCTGTGCTCCGCAACGGGAGAGGCCACAACAGTGAGAGGCCCGCGTACCGCAAAAAAAAAAAAAAAAAAAAAAAAAAACGATTTGATGTAGAGGCCATATCTGGGAATTATTAGAGCTGGGGTTTTGAACTTAAATTTGGCTCTAAAGCCTTTCCATTACTTAATGGTGGTTCTTCATAGACATGGGAAACTTCCTGTTTTTCTCATAGGGCCAACTGAGTGTTGTGTATAAACCAAGTTCATTCATTTAATGGATTTATTGTGTATAAATTAATGAAGTGGGACTTGGGGCTTTACTCCATTTATGCTATTGCTTTTTGTGGCTGACAGTCATAGGTTTTCTTCCTTCTTCACTCAGAAAGTGCTTCCAAACCCCTTTTCATTCTCCGTATTACTAAAGGCACTGATACCTTTATTTACACTTAACCACTACATGCTCTTGCACATCAACTTTATAAAAAAAAAAGCTTTGCTAATTTTATTTATTTATTTATTTTTTTAAAGGGAACTTTCTTTCTTTCTTTCTTTCTTTATTTTTGGCTGCATTTGGTCTTCACTGCTGCGTGGGCTTTCTCTAGTGTGGTGAGCAGGGGCTACTCTTCATTGCGGTGCATGGGCTTCTCATAGCAGTGGATTCTCTTGTTGCAGAGCATGGGCTCTAGGCATGCAGGCTTCAGTTGTTGTGGCATGAGGGCTCAGTAGTTGTGGCTCCCAGGCTCTAGAGTGCAGGCTCAGTAGTTGGGGCACATGGGTTTAGTTGCTCTGCAGCATGTGGGATCTTCCTGGACCAGAGCTTGAACCCATGTCCTCTGCATTGACAGGCAGATTCTTAACCACTGTGCCACCAGGGAAGCCCACTAATTAATTTTAAACCACCTAATCCAACCCCTTTATTTATAATTGAAGCAAACAAGGCTCAGGGTAGCTAAGAGACATGCCCAAGGTCACACATAAAGCTAATGGCTGATGATCCATGTTCTTGGCTCATACCCAGAGTGCTATTCATTATACCAGGAACCCCTTGAGAAGAAGCACTTGAAAATATTATTGTCATAAGCAGTTAAAAACCTCCACCTGCCATCTTACTTGTGGTGGTAATTTAATAGTAAATCCTTGTAAAATATAATGTACAAAGAAGCTTCCTTCTGCACTAAATTCAAATGAGTAAAATCTAATCATAAGACTCTGTGTACATGAAGAACATCTGACTATTGCTATTTTACAGGCTATATGTTTCATGAAACCAGAAGGGGTTCTAATTTATTCTGTATGGCAATTGGCATGGGACATCTTATAAAGGCCAGAACTGTCAGGATAGAAAAATTTAGAGGCTCAGAATAGAACTTTAGAATTTGAAAAAAATGTTGTGAATATCTAATGTAATCTAATCAAATTCCCTTCTTTTTTATAGTAAAGATTTTGAAGCACAGAAAGTGATTTGCATGGCTTTACAGTAAAATCTGTGGCAAAATCAGCAGCACTTTTCCCACAATACTAAATTACCTCTCTTGATTACCTCAAAATTAAATTGTGTTGATTGTCACAGAAGATTGCAGGAATAAATCCTTTTGGAAAAATGTAAGACAACCTTCAGGGAACTAAAATTAAACATTACCTTAATCTCCTTTTGGAACATGAACCCCATTATTATTCAGGCAACTTCATTGCATGTGCAGATTTTCTTGGCTTATTGATAGTCCTTATGTGTTACTGGCAGAATTGTTTTTTCACCAGAAACATCAGACTTCAGAAAGAGAGAAAAATGGAATTATTCAGCTAAATGGGAGCTTTGAAAGTCTCCAGATTGTGATCTATTCTAAAGTGGCCTCGATTTTTCAGCAACTTTCTGGACATGGAGAAGAATCAGAATGGGAATCATTCTCTAAGAGAATCAATGATTCTTTTCTAATGTCTTAGCCGTAGAGACAACAAAACTGTCTGGCTGTTCAGTAGAACTTTAACAAAATTTTCGTCCTTGCTGTTTTCTTTAGGTTGTGGAATGAGTAGGTACACCTATTGGAGCCCAGAATTTGAGAGAAATGTTGTATTATTGTCAATTTTTAAAGAAAATTTCATTCTTCCCAGTTTGTGCTCATATAGATTCCTGCCTGCTTTTTTTCTGTCACACCATACTACCCAGTCTGCGTCTAAAAAATCAAGACGAGAAGATGGCAATCAACATATGGCACAATGGGGAAATGCATCCATACTCTCAGCTCAGCCCTGTCCTTCAAACTCTGGAGATTATTTAGAGTCAACCCCAGGACACTGGTGAGTGTGGGAAGCTCTTGGAGGGGTGAGGAGTGGGAGGGTGCCAGGAGCCTGAAAGATCTTATGAAAGCGCCCTGCCTAGCTGGCCTAGGATTAACCCGTCATTTCCCAGCCAGAGCTAATCCAGCTGTCTTGCTTTCCAGGGGTCTCTCATGTTAATCTGTGGAATTGACCAACTGAGTTTGACCGTGACTGGCTTTGTTTTGCAAAACAAAATTGGTAAGGCAGGCCTCATGCTGACTGACTGAATGGTGTCATCAACCCAATTCAAGGGGTGCCACAAAAGCAAGGAAATGAAACTTCAATTTCCTCCTCATGTTAAATGATAGCTTATCATACCAATTATGACCCTTCTGCAGCTCAGGGCAAAGTATTTTATTGCTTTTTTTTTTTTTTTGTGAACAGCCATAAACCACTCTCTTCTACTTTTTCCTCTAACCCCTACCCCCACCCCACACCTGATTAAGGCTCATTGGAAAGGGCTAGTCTCTGTCGTCAAAGGACAGAGAGCCAAAGCCTCCTTTTTTACCCCTACCAACCTGTCATGATTTTACCTTGATTCTAGGAAGTACGAGATTTGTTTTAAAGCAAAACAGAAACAAACAGCATGCAAGGAAGCCTTTCTGGCTTCAGAGCACCCTTTTAATGTTCAGCTCCTCTCACTACTTGGATGAGTTTGCCTCAGTTTTGGGCCAGGCAGAAATTGGTTGCTTTCATCCCTATGTTCCTACTGCCCCTGTACACACTTTTTTTTTTTTTTTTTTTTGCGGTAAGCAGGCCTCTCACTGTTGTGGCCTCTCCCGCGCAGGCTCAGTGGCCATGGCTCACGGGCCCAGCCGCTCCGCAGCATGTGGGATCTTCCCGGACCGGGGCACGAACCCGTGTCCCCTGCATCGGCAGGCGGACTCTCAACCACTGTGCCACCAAGGAAGCCCCCTTGTACACACTTTTATTAGAATATTTATCACACCACGTTTTTATGGGCATAGGTGTGCTTTCCTTCTTGATTGGGAGGGAACGTGTCCCTTCGTGTTTACCTCCCAGACAGGCACCTAGCACAGTCCATCATGACCCATAGAAGACATTTACTGATTGAATAGATTGATGGAGGCCCCCCACAAAGGTTAGCTCTTATATTTCCCTACCTGCTGGCAAATCTGTATCCATCTGTTCCTAAAATCAAAAAGAGGCTCAGTTGCTCAGGTTATTCAATAGGCACTTGTGGACGTCAATGGGAGAGGTGTGGTGCTTCTTTGGACCTGTGCCCTCTTCCCTTCACTTCCTACTCCTTTTAGGAAATCTCATTTACTCCCATGGCTTCAGAAACTCTCTCTGTATTGGCGACTCTTAAGTTTGCATCTCCATCTCAATTTTCTTTTCTAGTTTATTTAGTATCTTTCCCAGACTTAATAGCCAATTGCCTGCTTGATTTCCACTTGAATGTCTCAGAAAAATTTCTAAGTTAATGTGCTTGAAATGGAACTCTTGATCCCCATCTTCCCATTAGCCCTAACCTGGTCCTCTCATTTTGCCTATGTCCGTAAACAGCACCACCTGCCACTCAGTTACTAAAGTTAGGAAACTGGAAGTCACCCTAGATCCTTCCCCTTCTCTCACCCATCACATCCAATCCATCAGCAAATTTTATTGGTTCTACCTCTTTTATACATACTGCCCATCTTCCTTCTTCCCTCTGTTCACTTTATCCCTACCTTAGTCCAAGTCACTATCAGCTCTTGCCTGTCTTAATACAACTGCCTCCTTGTCTTCAGCCTTCCACGCTTGACTATTTCCAGATAACAGCCAGTTTTCTTACAAGGTAAATAGGATCCTATCATCCCCTAGCTTAAAATCTTTTAATGGTTTTCCATTTCTCTGGAACAAAATTCAGACATTTTACTGTGACCGATTGGGTCTTCAATGATCTGACCCCTGCTTACTTCTCTAAGTTCATCTCATGCCACCACACGCAAAGCATTCTTCAGTCATATCAAACTTTTATCAGTTCCTGGAATTTTCCAAGCTCTTTTCTGCTTTGGGCCTTATTGCTTGTTAATGCTTCTCTCTGAAATATGTTTTCTTGAAGCTCTTATAACTAGTTCCTTTGGTATAACTTTAAATGTCAACTTCACAGAGAACCTTCTCTGACCACTTTTTCTTAAGATGTTGCCACCTTGTTATAAGAACCCTACTATTTCCATCATGACACTTATCTCAATCTGTAATAATCTGTTTTTTAACTTGTTCATTGTATGTGTCCTCCATGAAAATACTAGTTCCATGAGGGCAGAGACCTTGTCAATGTCATGAACTTCTTCATCTCTCGCATTAGTGCTATGCCTATAACAGAGTATGTGGTCAAGAAATGTTTATTGAATGGATGAAGTGGGTTATAAATAGGAGGACTATATGATTGCCATCAAACAGTACACTTTTTGGAGTGAAAGGAGGCGCAATTACAATTATACTTGGGACAGCAGGCATAAACCATGAAGCAATAGGAAGAGCAGTGGATTTCTAGAAATATCAGCATCCAAGATGACTCTGATTTTGTGCCCTTCAACATTTTTATTCAGGTGAAGCCAATTTAAGGTGAATACCGAGGAGGGGGAAAAGGGGTACATGCCATGAAGTGTAGTGTAGCAGGGGGAATGAATGGGCTGACTTTTTCCTTTGCTTTGGGCTCAAGTGGTAATGGTATGTTTGGGAACCTCAAGTGTTCTCTTTAAACTTAAAAATTTTTTAATATCACATACCATATACAAGACCTCCCCCATCAGTTACCTGTCTGAGTTACTGCCTAGCTGATTGGTCCTGAGAGTATTTTGGGCCACCTCCCCCACCCCCAAGAGCAGAGGTCCTAGCAATTGCTTGAACTTGGAATTAGGAGACCTGAGGTCTATCCTCAACTTGACCTTTAACTAGGCAAATGACCTTGGGCAAATGTCTTTCCTCTTCTGTAAAGTGAGAGGTTTGTAGGAGATGGTCTCTTCCATCTCTGAAATTCCATGACCTGTACACTTAACATCACCTTTGAGCAAGACTGGCTAGTGTCTGGAGAGCAGTAATCACCCACCAAATGCAGAGTGTCGTGAGAGGCTTGCAGAGGCACGAAGGTGGGTAACATGGCCCTACCTCCAAGGAGGAGACTTGTCAGCTCTATTGTTGAGGCATAGAGAAATACATAATGCCTAGATATCATAGGCAGTGAAATTTAGATTCTTTCAAATAAATGGCAGGTCATTTCAAAGAGCAGATAGACCTTAAGGAGGGAGTATTTGAAGTTGAGGAGGCAAAGGTATCTCAGGGAGGGAAATGGTCTCAACTGAGATACAGAAATTGCATGGGAATGGCATATACAGAGAATTGTCATAACCTGGTCTAGCTGGAACTAAGGAAGCAAGGAATAAAACTGGAAAAGCAAAATAGGAACAGTTACCTCTGGGGAGGGCAGTGAGCTGGGGGAAGAAGGGAGTGAAGGTATTATTCACTTTTTGGTCTGTTTACTTCTAAATTTTTTGGATTTTTATGAGATTATATTCATAGAAAAAAATTTTTAATGTTTACAATAAGATAGTGTCAAGTTTAGGAGACTTGAAATGTCAGGCCAAAGAACTGGAATTGTATTCTCTAGGACATTGCAGGCTTTTTGTTTTTAATCAGGTAATGATGAATTGAATGTAGTGTACTAGTAAGATAAGTATAGTAGCATTGTGTTAGGTGGAGAGTTGAGGGGCAAAATATCAGTTATTGAGTTAGTGCAAAATTCAGGTACAATATGAAGAGTTGAGCAGAGGGACGAGTGAGGGGTGACTCATTAGTAAGCCTTAGTCACTCAAAGTTTCATTGGATTACTGATGGAAGCAGAGGAATCATAGAGAAAATCAATTCTGTCACTCAAGTTGAAACATCCTGTGGAATATTAGAGCTGTGGTGCCTAGACCTTGCACAGAAGTGGAGATTTTGGAATCATCAGCACAGAAATAAAACTGGACTTTTAAAGTAGCTAAATGCTTCACGGGTGAGAGCAGAGAAGGAAGTGTGTCCTGTCAGTTTCATGTTCTTGCCCCACACTGCCTGCAAGCCTCTAGCACAGGAGGACCCTGATGACTGAGGTTCCAGCTGATGCAGCTGGGAATCAAGGCTACTTGGCTGAAATGGAGGGGTTAGAAATGAACTTGGGCCATGGAGAAATGCAAGTGGGGCCTGATGGGGCAATCAAAGCTCTGTGACAGCCAAGCATAGGCAGATTCTTCAGATACTTGAGGGCAAAGAGGTGATGGCAATTGAGGTTTGAGAAGGGTTTCTGGCTCACACCCTCACCTAACCCCTCACAGAAACCCAAAGCTGGTGTGCATTTGAAGAGGGTCTAAGAAAAAGTGTGTGAGAGAGAATTAGTGAAAAACTGAAGTAATTAGGGTTATTCGGCTTGGAGAAAAGGAGTATTTTGAAGGCCTCAATCCATAATGAGAGGTCCTAGAAGATTTCGTAGACTTAAAATATATCAGTGCTTACTCAACCATAAAAAGCAACGAAATTGAGTTGTTTGTAATGAGGTGGATGGACCTAGAGTCTGTCATACAGAGTGAAGTAAGTCAGAAAGAGAAAAACAAATACCATACGCTAATGCCTATATATGGAATCTAAAAAACCGGTACTGATGAACCTAGTGGCAGGACACGAATAAAGATGCAGACATAGAGAATGGACTTGAGGACACGGGGGTGGGGTGGGGAAGGGAAAGCTGGGACGAAGTGAGAGAGTAGCACTGACATATACACACTACCAAACGTAAAATGGATGGCTAGTGGGAAGCAGCCACATAGCACAGGGAGATCAGCTCAGTGCTTTGTGGCGACCTAGAGGGGTGGGAAAGGGAGGGTGGGAGGGAGGCTCAAGAGGGAGGGAATATGGGGGTATATGTATACTTATAGCTGATTCACTTGGTTGTACAGCAGAAACTTAACACACAATTGTAAAGCAATTATATTCCAATAAAGATGTAATAAATAAATAAATAATAAAATAAAATATAGCAGTGCTGATTCAGTTAGGCATGCAGCAAATTTCCTAATAGGCACTTTATCCCAGGGAGGGAAGTACTAGCTTCTCCCTCCCTCTCTGATGGTCTTTCAACACAGAGTGTAAAATGTGCTTCTCTTCCTTAGGCCTTAGATTAGGAGCTCTCCTATTAAGAAGCAGGTAGCTGAATCAAGTGATCTCTTATAGATTGCAAGAAGCTCCTGATGAAGAAGTGGCCATTTTAGGATCCCCTAGTCCTATCATAGGTCTAGGCAGGTATCTGAGAATCTGAGAGGAATGCGCACCACCTTTCCCTTACCCACATCCCACCCACCCCCTACCCATATTCCACTTCTCTTACCCACAGCCTCCTTCCTCCCTCACTGACCAAGTGCAGTTTGAGGCTTCCCAGAGCCTGGGCCTAATTTCTTCAGTGCCTTCATTGGTCATCATACATTCATTTCCTGATAAAAAGGGCAGCCTGGCAGGGTGGGCAGGGCACCAGCCATGGAGAGTGTGCAGGGCCCTGGAGTCTAACGTTCAGCTATCTCACTTGGTGATACTGGGTGCGGGGGGAACTTTCCTCCTCTAAACCTAGCTTACCTCCTCTGGTAGGGAATGCAACCGAATTAAAATGGTGTAGAACACTAGTCCTACCCGAAGGTCTTTAACTTCTTCTGGAAGTCTTTGCTCTGGTCTTTCTTTTCGTTTCATCCCCCACACTTCAAACCTCATTATCTGGGCCCTTGGTCACTGTCTTTTGTGATCAATGATATGAGTGGTATGTGATCTGGGGCTAGAAATTTGTCTTTCTGTCTTTCCTGTATTTTTTTCCTCTAGCCTCTAAAATAAACACCCCTCTTTTGACATTCCTTTGAAACTTTGACCTCTAATGTAGACCACAATGGTTAGCCTTTTTCTTTGAGTACCCCCTGGAGAACCAGGATTCTGCCCTCCCAAGTCAGCAGGAGCCAGGCTATCTGCTTTATCATTCTAAGGAAGGCCTTTGCAAGTCAAAAGTTAGGTTTCTTCTTTCTGGAGAAGGGCTGAGAAATGTGACTCTTCTACTTGTAGAAGAGGGAGGAAAAGGACACCTTTCACTGCATATAAATGGAGTCATTCTACAAAGCTGTCATGACAGCTGGAGAATGTCGCAAGAGATCCCTGGGGTCCCAGAGTGTAAGTGGTATAAAGGAAGAGTATAGATTTATGCGGTAATAGGTCCGAATTCAAATCTACCTCCATGTGTTTAATTTTAGGTTGGGTGCTTAACTTCTCTGAGCCACAGTTTCCTCAGTAGTAAGAGGGGAATAATTGTAACTCTTTCTTTAACTGGATTGTTCTGAGGATTGAAGGAGATAGTATATATTAAGCATCTGACACTTAGTAGGTCCTCAGTTACTCCCTTTCCACCCTTGTGATCACCCACCAGCAAGCCCTGAGGAGACTGGCAGGGGACCATGGGAAACTCTGGGAATAGGCCTTAGGGTTTTCTTAATTCTGCCCATGGCAAAGATCAGACAGGAAGAAAAAGGAGAAGGAAGAGGAGGTGGAGGAGGAGGAGAAAAAGTTTTGTAGGGGCCTGGCAAGCATAGACTGAGAAAATACAGGCTTCTGTTCTCCAGGCAATGTGAATCAGTGCCTGGATTTACTGAAATGTGGGACTAGGCTCATGGACAGGTTTCTCTCATTGAGTCAATTCCTTTTTCAGCAGCTTTTCAAGATCTACTATCAGATTGTGGCTGCCAACCTGCCTGTCTTGGGCCCTGGACCTATCAAACATGGGGGTTTTACTGTTCTGTCACCTTAATGATAGCCAGCTTGTTAAGGATGAGCCAAAAGGGAAGGAGTGTAGGGTTGTAACTAATGAATCTGAATGCCACTGTAATGCCTTGGAATGAGTCCTTGACAGGAAGGTGATGGATGCAGAGAAATCCAAATTCCTTTAGTTTCTGGCCCAGGATCCATGTGGGAAGATTGGTTGATGTGATTGATTGCCATGAGGGTAAAATGAATGAGGTTGGAAGAGGCTTGGGAGGAGTGGGACTATGAGCTTTTTGGGGAAGTAGGCAAACTTTTCATGGAATTCCCAATTGTTCTCCCATAAGATTATTTGGGAATGTCAACAAGGTCCTGGGGAAATGTCAAAGCATCAGATACCTGGGGTCTTTGGATGGAGATTCAGTTACGAATAAAGAGAAAAGTCTAATTTGTTCAGTTCCTTGGCAGTGTTACAACTCAGGTTTCATGAGTAATTTGGCATCTGTGTTTATTGTCTATGTTTATTGAGGGTTTTGAGGGTTCAACATCAAGCTAGATAATTTTTTTTTTTTGTCTGAGCCCCAGGGAAATAATCTTTTCTTTTGGTTGCCTATTGCTTCACCACAATTTTTGTGCTTGGATGGTATCTCTCCCATTCTCCCTTCTACCACTGCCACCACTACCATCACATACACACACACACACACACACACACACACACACACACATACACACTTCTTCGTTGCTAACTGTAGTGTGTTTTTTTTAACCTTCCTTAGAAGGAGGGAGGTAGAGGAAATCTTCCATTTCCTTGACATAGGCTGCATTTTTATGGATTTCTCTTTATCTCTGGCTTCTGGCATCTGTGGTAGTTTTAAATGCACAGAAGTAATAGATACCAGGGTAGACTTTCAAGGCACCTGCTTATGTTTCCTCCTGAGATGCCAACTTCCTTAATGAACATTTCACCTTTTTTTCACTCAAACAAAAAAATGGATTGGTTATTCCCTGCTGACATTAAAAAAATAACTTACTATTAATTTTTTTGATGACAAAAATATTTGTTTATTGTAGACAAATATAAAAATACAGAAAAACACAAAAAGGAAAACAAACCACTCTACTTTGGTATTACATGATAGCTAATATTTTCCTATTTTTAAAACAAAATTGGGTTCATCCTGAACATGCTGTTTTGTAATTTACTTTATTCACTTAATTATATCATGCATGTTTTTCATGTTACTAAATATTTTTCAGAATATTATTTTAATGGCTAATATTCCATTGTATAGCCATGACTTAACTAGTTTGCCCTGATGTTGAACGTTTAAATTGTTTTTTAATTTAAAACATTAAGCTAAGAATGTTTCCCCACTCTTGGTGACCAGTCATTTTACTTGTTTATTCAACATATTTGAAATACGTCCCCCCTGCAGGGTGCTTGACCTTTGCAGAGAGGGGAGACTCCAAAGGCCAGGATGCTCAGATTTAGGAGACCAGTGGTTGAGCCCCTAGGGCTCTCTTTATGGAAACTACTCCTCCGCCAAAGCTTACCAGTAGAAGATGTAGAAGTGTAAATGAGGAAGGTAGAATCCACAACTTTCCTAGTCTCTTGCCTTGGGGCCCAGGTCCTTGGTGTACAGACACCCCAGGAAGCCCAAGTTAAGAGAGCAAACACACTTTGAATATGATTCAAGTTCGAAGGGCTTGCTTGTTCCTCAAGTTGCTTAGGTTGCATTAAAATAATACTTTCCAAATTCAGAAATCTGGATTCTTTTCCTATAGGCCAGTTCTTGGGTCTCAATTTTATTATCTGTCAAACACTGATATCAAGGGGCTTGGATATTTCCAGTTTCTCCTTTTAGCCTTGTGTATAATTGGGATATAGAAGCAGGGTTTCTCATTCCCTTTCTGATTCTAAGGTTTCCAAGGAGAGAAATAAAAGGTCTCAATTAAATATATATTCTAGAAGCATTTATTGCAGAATGAAGATGAGTTCCCAATCTGGGAAAATAACAAAAGAGAGTTGTTCTACAGCTCTTTGGGGGAAAATCCCTCTTGGGGGGCCTTGAGCAGGTAAGTTGTAGTCATCTGTCCACTTACTGTAACCATCCCTTCTCCATGGCTCCAGAGATAGTTTCTGAGCTGGAAAAGTCATCAGGTTATATTGGGTACTGGTTTCCCCAGGGTTGGGTGGGGTGAACTTTTCAAAAGTGCATATTGAGGTAAAAAACCCAACACCGTATATACCTCCCTCTAGGCAGGTATGTAGCCTCTGCCCCACTTATCTGTATGAACTTGTAGTTGGTCTTTCTGGAGCTTGCCAGAGTAGGGGAAGGTTGCTTCTTCAGGACTCTGGACAGAACTCTCATTTTTGGCTTCCATTCTCTGATTCTCAGCCATACAGCTGGGTTGGACATGGTCTGAAACTCCAGGGGCAAGTACTTTGAAGGTCTTTTTGGATATGGACCCCAAACCAAAACTCCCCCTTTAGCAAACTGCAAAATTACAGGCAGAAAGACCAGGAAGTAACTTGTAGGAAAGATGAAACGGGGTCTACCCAAGTTAGGAGGCCCAGATTCCCATTTCAGCTCTGTCAAGAACATGCTGTATAATCTTAGGCCTCCATTTTCCCATGTACAGCAGATATCAAGAGGACTACAGATCAACCCTGTGACTTTCCAATTGTTTTTCTTATCTCTTCTCTCCCAGAGAAAAGCTGTGTCCCCCCTCCATTGTCATGCAACTGAGCAAGTAAGTTCCTGTGGGGTGCTATCGTGTGCTGCCCTTGCCCTGGGACCAAGCACTGCCTGGGGAGCGCGTGCAGTAGTACTTGCTCACCACATGCCTACACTGGTCACACTTGACCGTGCAGCACCACTGGAATTTGCAGTTACAGCTGCTTATAGCCTCAGTTCTCTTCTCTTCCACCTGCAGGCCACACTCTGTACACAAGCGCCCGCAGCTGCATTGCTCCCACCTGGATGTATTGTGGCTGTTCTGCAGACACTCGCGACCCTCTGTGCCATAGATGCCCAAGCTGGAATTGCGTGTACAGTAATCAGGCGATTCCTCTAAAAAGATCAGCTCAGCTTCTGCACTAGGAAGGAAGGCCTCAGTGGGTGCCCAGTGGCCCTCGGCACTGTTCCCAGCCCTTAGCCGCCGCTTATCCATCTCAATTTTCAGTGCCTGGTCATACTTGGCCTTTAGGTAGTTGCCCATCTCCCGGAAGTTAGCCAGCTGCAGCCAGCATGTCTGGATGCTACAGCTCCCCGAGATGCCATGACATTTGCAAGTCCTTTTCATGGTGGCTCTCACTGCCTTCACAGAGAGAGAAAGAGAGAGGGAGGACAAAAGGAGATTGGCTCTGAGTAGAGAAGACCAAAGGCTAGCAATTAATGGAATATTTTAGATTTGTGCTTCTTAACTTTAGAGTACATTAGAATTATGAGGGAGGCCCATAAGAAGATCTGGGCCCTACCTCATATCTTCTCAATTAGGAAGTTCAGAGGTTTAAAGGCCATGGTATTGGTGATTTTAACATTCCCCTGAGTGATTCTTATGGAAGAAGTGAGGCAAGTGTTGAGGAGGTTACTGAAGTCAGGTAACCTAGGCTGAAGGCCTAACTTCATCACTTGTGAGCTTGTTTCTTTTTCTGCCCATAAGAATAAGAATGATCAAGAAAGTAATTTGTAAATTAAAAATGAAAAACATGATCATTGGCACTGTTATTGTGTTGAAGCTGGGGGCTAGAGTATTTGTGGGTATTTGGATTTGTCTTTTGGGCCCTCTCCCAGAGGGAAGGAAGCTCTGAACCCCTACCCCCAAGGCGATTACCCATGGTTGTAATTGCCTTGAAAACCTCTTCCCTTTGCCATGGGCAACCAGGACATCTAGGTATAGGTTCAAAGGGAAATTTCTATGCTCTTAGCTTCTAATACAACTAGACTCCAGATTTCAGTTCAGAACACTCCAAGGATTGCTACCCCACCAAAAGTCTTGGGGGAGATTAGACCTTCCAGAGAAGCTTAGATCAGTCCCAACCCCTCCAAGCCCAGAAAGACATTAGGACATAGGTTGTATGATAAACCCCTGTTAATTTCCTAGAAATGCAGTTGAAATGGTTGAAATTTTAAGTCATGAAAGCAAGGCCTTTGTTCTGTGTTCTCAGAAACCTGCCTGTAGAAGGAGCTAGCATATAAGGTTTAGTGATAAAAGGACTAGGCTAAAAGATCTGTGTTCATTGTCTGGTTCTGATACTTATTAGATGTATTGCCTTGGCCAAGCCACGGCTCTGCCTTAACTGGCTTTGTCATCCAGAGAATGGGGGTAGCTATCCCAGTCCTGCTGGGTGGTGTGAGGATGAAACATGTATGAGACAGCTCTTGGTAAGTTGTGAAGGTCTGTATGGATGTGAGGCTTTTGTAAATACTGAGCCTGTTGGCTCATTGGTCAACTCTTATACGTACCAGCCTGCCTGCCCTGTTGTTATGAAGATTCATCAGGGCTCTGGCATCCTTCCCCTTCTCCAGACTGTCCACGAAGAGTTTGGAGATTCTTTCCCCAAACTCTACATTGTCGCTGCAGCCTCCCCAGATCCAGCCATGGCCTCCTACGCATAAGGAAAGAATAAGTTCTGTGTATAGCTTCCTGCTAAGTCCCTGGAGAAGAGTCAAGGTCATTTTAGCTGACATAGACCATCCCCAAGAGTCCTAGAAGTGTGTAAAGCTATAGCTAACGGTGAGACAGGGAGGGAATTCCCTGGTAGTCCAGTGGTTAGGACTCCGCACTCTCAGTGCCAAGGCCGGGGTTCAATCCCTGGTCAGGGAACTAAGATCCTGCAAACCACGCAGGGCGGCCAAAGAAAAAGGAAAAAGGTGAAACAGGGAAATGGAGGTATTTTTGGTGGGGGTCGGGGGGAGTCCTATTCCCAAAGCCAACTGCCCACCCTTCAGGTACTCCCCAACTCTAGACAGTTCAACTCTATACCCAAAGTAAAGGTAGGCACGCTGGGGCTGGCCTAGAGGATCTCAAATGTTCACTGCAGTTCAAACATTCTAGAATTCTGTACCATTATGCTACAGTAGTCTTGTTAGAGCCACCTCCTCCCTCATTAGTGACAAATCCAAGTCTCTTAGGCTGTCTGCAGATAATTGGGTAGCTCTGGATTATGCACAAGTCATTCTAAGCCTGAAATAAAAGGGTTAGCTTTAAACTCTCTTTGGCCTCCTCCTTCCTAGATGCCTTGTTGGCTTTAGAGCTTGGTGCTACTTGCTGGTCCTAGAATCATGGATCCAGCTCAGTTCTTAGGAGGGTCTAGATCTAGGAGCTCCCACCAATGAAGCTGCTGCTAGAGTCTAGGGGTTTGAAGAAGCTGTGTCCCTCAGCCTTTCCCTGGAAGAGTTTAGCCTACGCTCAGCTCTATACCCTTCACCTCTTCCCACCCCCATCAGAGAGCACAACTTACCTGTTTTTCCATTTTTTGACTCATCACAGCCACAGTTTTCAAAATCGCCCATGCTACAGTTCTTGGTGATGGTGTACATGACTCCAGCAGAGCTGATAGCATGAATGAAGGAAGTCTCCCTGGTGGCTTTGGAAAGAAAGAGGGGGCTGGAAACTAGGACCCTGATGACCCAAAGAAGAGTTTTTGGAAAAGAAATGCCATTTCATTTCTCTCTCCTGTCCCCCTCCCTCTTTGGGTTTATTAAGAGAATGCTCTTCTACTTGAGAGAACAGTGCATGCCTTTCCAGCATCCTTACTTCATCCAGGCAGGAATGAGCATCCCCATGCTACAGATGGGGAAAGTAAAACCCAGAGATAAAGTGATGAGACCAAGGCCACTCTCCTCACCAGTTATGGTGTTGGGACCAGGACACTATCCCCCTGATATCCAGCCTAGGCCTCTGTTCATTAGCCATTGCTTCTTGTCCTTAGGCAGTGAGGACTCAGAGCTATGAGGCTGGCTCATGAAAGAGAGAAGGGTATTTTCTTCTCTCTGACATGGAGTTGGAGCCATGTAATAGTCATCATGATAATACCTACCACTTACTGAGCTTGTATCTTCCTAACTCTTTATAAACGTTGTCCCATTTTACTTCTCATCCTATTTGTATACCCCACAGGAAGATACTTTTTTTCCTATCTTCTTTACTCCCTTCCCCCTAGCTTTTCTCAGGCAACTCTTCATTAATAGTTTCTACATAAACAACTTTCATGCAAACTACTATACATAGTTACAAACAACTGCTCACACACACACACACACACACACACACACACACACACACACTCAAGTTGAAGCATAGCTCAATGTGTGATCTCTGTTTCTCTGTTGTTGGGATTTTATGACAGTTGAAACTCTCTCAGGGGCTGCAAACACAGAGCCCTTTCCCCATTTTTGTTTCATGCAAATCAGTACAAGATAAGTGTGTACAAACACAAATACAGACATGCATTAAAAAATAGAGTAATTACATTTCTATAGAGATACCTTTGTATTCACCTCATTCAACCCTCACAACACTCCTGGTGAGCTAAACAGCTGACCTTATTGACCCAAATGACAACACTGAGGTTGAGAGAGGAAGTAACTCACTTGAGGTCACACAACAAGGAAGTGGCAGATCACTGCTAAATTTTTCATTGCACTGTACACATACATGTTACACATACATATATACTTCAAGCCCAACTTCATGGACATACACCCCTTTGTACAGGTGCACAAACTTACCACTTCTCAGCCTGTTGTGAGTGGAAAGCTGGAGAGCATTTTCAGGGCAGTTCCAGCGTTCCCAAGCAAATTGGAACTTACACTCCTCAATGCCACTCTGGGCACCCAGGGCCACACTGGTGGTGTAGGTCAGATAGGCCTGGCAGAGGGGAAAGGATGTGAGCTTCAACCCTGGCTCTAGTCAGGTCATCTGGGTCAGAGGGTGCAAGCAAGACTCAAATGGGTTAGCTCTCCATTAGGGAATAATCAATCATAGGTTCCTCTGGGTGGGTGACTTCTGGCACTATCTCCCTTCCCCTCTTTTCCTTCCCCAAAAGAGTTCCCTTAGGAACCTGGATGGGTAAAAACAGGAGCAGAAGATCATCCTACCTTGGGACCTGTTATCAGGAAATTGTTCACTGACCTACCAAAAAGAGAAAAAGTGAGGTAATGGTGAATGGGGATGAGGTAGTAGAAGCTTCCTTGGTGAGGAGGGGGGGTGGGGGGGAGGGAGAGGGAAGGACTTACCAGGCAGAGGCACTGAAGGTTGCATAGCATATGCCCACAGCCACCCTGAGCATAAACAAGTCCCCCATGGCCCTTCCCACCCCCAGGGGACCAAGTCTAGCCCAGGGCCAAGTCCAGAGAAGTGAGGAGAAGGCAGGATCTTTCTCAGTATTTATGTAGGGAAATGCTGAATGGCCAAGGGGGAAAAAATCAACAGCTCTTCTCATTTGTCCCTCACTGGCAGGGCTGTAGGAGCCACTGACCCAATGGGGGACCAGGGAGGAGGGACTCAGCCCAAAGCCTCCAAGGGAAGCCCCGCCCTGCCCCGCCCTGCCAGCCCTTCTTCCCTCCCAGGCTGACAGATGGGCTGAGGCCTTTCCCTACCCAGGAGGTTTCTACCCTCTATAAGTCAGACTTTTGTCTCTTCCTGCTTGAGGGCTCATTTTTCAGAATCTTGTAGCCCAGAGCAAGCAAGTTTCCTAGCTCTGCTAATTCTAAAGATAGGTCATCTATCCCTCAAAGTTACGGTGTCCTCACCCGTTAATAAGACCCCACTCCTTACCCTGCCTTCCTCCTCAAGGTGTTAATAATTATAGAGGAACTCTACTTGGGGCCCTCTCCTACTCATTTTACCCAAGCAACCAAGTGCACCATTCCTACCTCCTCCCTTGGTGACTGTAAAGTCACGTGGGACCCTGGAGCAGACACACTTCAGAGGCCACCTCTCAACAGTCCCTTCTACCATATTCTACCAAAGTAAGTTCTGGTAAATTTCCTTCATTCCTAGTAGGTCTACCATTTTATATTTGTTAGAGCTCTAGTTTGTTAACTGCTTGTATATGTGAGAATCAACCTTTGGGCCACCCAGGGCTATATTTCAGAAGACTGATGCCTTTCTTTCTGATAGCACTTTGTTGCTAGGACATAAGCTCCTTAGGCAGGAATCTGTCTTTAAGATTCACTTTGTATTCTTAGTGCTGAAGAAGATGCCTGGATGAATGAACAAATGAGTGAAGGAATGAATGAATAAAAGAACTTGTGGCCCCTAGGAAGAACCCGAAACAATATTAGGTAGGGTCGGGGACTGCAATGAAGGGGTGGAGACCTTCCTTGGTTGGTGAAACTCTTTTCTAAGGCTGGGGAAGGCAGGCTAAAGAGATGCAGAAGGAAGTACAAACAGGAAGTTACAGTCCTAACTCATTACTCTGTGACCACAATCCAGATCACTTCACAGCACCCTGGACTGGATTTAGATGAGAAAGGGAGCTCAGAAATCCCCCCACCAAAGGAGTTCCAGGGGCCAAGGAGTTCCCCAGGCCTTTTTAGAGCAGTGAACTCAAAGTGTGGGCTGGGATTAGTGTCAGCCTGCAAACTATTATCTTTATGTGAGAAGATAAGTACAGAAATGAAAATGTTTAGAAATTTTTATAGCAGTTTGACAGAGTGATTTTAGATATGTTGAAATCTAATAAGAAATTTGGGCTCCTATTCTGTGTCTTTTTTTCTGTTTCATTTTTCTAGGAGGATGGGTATGAATGTCTCAAATGCAAAATGTCCTTAATGGACTAAAGCTCTGGCTCTCAGCCCAGCAAGCTCTCTTCCTTTCCTTGCTTGTGGGATTCTCTCCTTGGGGAAGAGAGGTGTCCCACACTGAGTTACTTGGGAAAAGCACACTGAGTTTTGCCTCAGTGGCCTTTTCTCTCTTTCCTACTTTTCCCAATCAAGAATCTAATATTTACACCTGAAACTGATTTAATATTGTAACTGAATGATACTTTAAAAAAATCTATTGTTTAATTTTCACTTCTTAAGACAGCAGGGTTGATTTCCATGCCACTGACTGTGTGTTCAGAACAGGGGTCACATTAGACCCAAGGAATCTCCCACACCCCTTGAAAGAGTTTTAGGAGTGATCCCACATTCACTTCCTGTGTATGAGTGACTGGGTCTTATTCTTCTGTGCTCCCCATAGCACTTGGCATTTAGTTGGTACTCTATAAAAGCATTCTTTAATTTTCTAGGAAGGAGAGGGGAAGGTGGTGAGCTTTTTGCATGTAAACTTTGTGCTTGCTCCTGCTCACATTCTCTAAAGATCATATAAATTCTCTAAAAGGAATTTAGGATGTTAAAGAAAGGCCTCTGCTCCAGGTATTAGGAGCCTTGGATGTTGGCCATTAATTTATTATGTGACCCTGGGCAAGCTATTTACTGTCATGTGGACTCAATTACTTCATTTGAAAAATGAGAGAGTTGGGAAGATGTTGAGTGTTGAATAACCTCTAAGGATTCTACCAGCTCTCTTACATGCTATAATCCTAATTTTATGATTTACAAAATTTATTAACCCCAGAGGTGATTGTAGGCCAGAGATGGGAAAGTCTTGTCTTCTCCAGCTGTCAGCATGGAAATCTTATGTATCTTTAAATCCTTCAGTTGGCCATCTGGATAAGCCTGTGAGATGGATACCTGGAGGGCAACCAATGGCTTCTTCAGAGTGCTTTGGGACTCTGTCTACATAAGACCGTGGTGCTGGACTGATGATAGTCATTCATTGTGGTAGAGGGTCTCCTGGAGGGAGAGAAGAGCCAGAGATTGGTGCTCCACACTGAAGTTTACACATCATTTATAGCCAGCTTGTGCATCCATTTCCTTAACCTCAGCTCTATTATCTCATTAGTTTTTATTTATTTATTTATTTATTTATGGCTGTGTTGGGCCTTCCCTGCTGCATGCGGGCTCTCTCTAGCTGTGGCGAGCAGAAGCCACTGTTCGTTGCCAGGGCATGTGGGATCTTCCCAGGCCAGGGCTTAGAACCTGTGTCCCCTGCATTGGCAGGCAGATTCTTAACCACCATGCCACCAGGGAAGTCCCTATCTCATTAGTTTTTAAGTGACGATTCAACTCTTTCAACTGTTGGTTTCTCTCTTTTGGGAATGGAAATCAGGAACTGAAGACCAGAGTAGATGACAATAGTGGAGCAGAGTGGGCCTATGACCAGACAGACAGAATAGTAGTATATCTGAGCTAGTGGTGTGCTGGTAGATATTCAACAACCAGTTTCAGTGTGATAGGAGACATGATTGGTAGTGTTTGCTGATTTGCATGGTGTAAATACTTCCACCATGGCTGATTTCAAACTACCAGTGTGGACTTGGGAAGAGACAAATAGTGGCACATCATTATACAGTATTTTTATCGTAGGTATGATAGATGTAATTAACCTTAAGGGTATAGATAATAGTAAAATCTAGTAAAATAATAAGGAAGTGATAAATTTTGACTACTTATCTTTGTTTTTGTTTGGCCGTGTCATGCAGCTTATGGGATTTTAGTTCCCTGACCAAGGATCGAACCCCAGGCCCCGGCAGTGAGAGCACTGAGTCCTAACCACTGCACATCAGGGAATTCCTTTTTATTTTCCCCTTTGTTTTTAATATAATTAATTTATTTATAAGTTTAATTGTAAGTTTATATAATTTAATTTTAATAACAGCTGTGTTTAACAACCAGTTTGCAAAATTCCTAAAAATTTCACAATAGGTTCTCTGAGACTGGACAAGCTGCCTCCCACCACACTGCTGGATCCCTGTATCCTCCCTCTAGGCCACTGGGAGGTAAAGTGCAAAAGATTTCTCTGTAGAATTTAACACCAAATATTTGTTTGTTCCAGTTATGTGCAAGGCTTTAACCTTTGCTGAGCCAAAGTCTTGCTACCTGCCCTCAAGGAGCTTAGTATCTAGTAAAAAGGAGATAAGGTCTGTATCTAACTATAATGTAGGGCATCGAGTGGTAGATGGAATGCAATGAATAAATGCACTGTATTCCACTGGAATGGTATTCATAGAGCTAGAGAGGAGTAGGACGGGCTAATCCTGAAGGCCCCTTCCACCTCATGTTCCAGGATGTTGAGATACCAGGAGTCTTAGGGGAACACTGGGGGCAGTAATCAGTGAGGAGTAAGCCAGAGTCACCCTTGCTGTGCCCAGCTTCAGGAAATCTAGAGGCCATTTATAGTGGCATAGAGTGTCTAAGCTAGAGGCTCCCATTTTTACAAGGATATAACTGAGGCCCAGAGAGAGAGGATTTACTTAGTGTTACAGTGAGTTGGGGCCAAGAGAGCCTTGATGCTACCATCCTGGTTTGCCCAGGACTGAGGTGTTTCCCGTGGTATGGGACTTTCAGTGCTTAAACCAGAACAGTCTTGGGCAAACCAGGATGGTTGGTCACTCTGCGGTAATGGTGGTGTGCATCCTAAGCTAATGCTTCTTCCAGATGTGCATTCTCACTAAACTCCCCAGATCCCTGATTCCTCCACATTTCTTTTCCAGGCTCCTTTTTCAGGGCTCTGAGACTAGAGGGGCTGCTTAGACTATGGAGCAAGTTGGGGGGTGTGGGAGTTGAGTGAGAGGGTGGAGAGAGGATGGAGATGGCTGGAGAATGCCAGAAGAGAAAGAGATAGGATTTCTGACTTTTAACACTCCTCTGCTAATTAGATAAGGGGTGGAGATGGGGGGTAGAGAGAATGAGCCTCCATGCATATTCTTCTGAGCAGTGACACTGAGCAGAGCTCAGGAATTTTTAATCTCTGGTCTCCACCCCTCCTCCTTGGAAGCTTGTCTCTTCCCACCCCCTGGTGACTCCCAGTCCAAATGCCACAGCTGCTTGAGCCCCTGACCCTCCCTTTGACCCCCAATTTAGCCTCAATGACTTGCAAAGTTCCTCAACAATATACCCAGGGAAGGAAGAGGAGAATACTTCAATTTTCCCTTTGAGATCTATGTTTCCAAGTGTGGGGAAGAAAATAGGCCTTCCTGTGTGGAAAATTGGAGCAGTTCCTGGAACACATGGGCCTGTGAGGCCTGGGGTACATTAGAGGGGATAAATCTGCAAGCCATGACTAGCTGTTTCTTGCTTGAAGGTATATTTCCTTCATCAGTTGGGAAGCTCCTTAGGGCTTGCCCTTGTCAATCCCAACCACACAGGAATCTCTCCAAGGATAGCAGCATATTCTCCCATCAGCTGAGGTGCCCAGGTGGCAGAAGCTGCATCATCATTAGCCTAGAAAGGTTTGGAGTTGGAGGGGCTCATCCAAGGAGAGATTTCAGTTGGCTAAAACCCCTTTATTATATTTTTTATTCTCTCACTGTTCAAAACTCCCATCTCTGGACATTAGATAGAACACAGAAGTTCCAAGTTAATGTTTCTTGATTGATTGTTGTTGAAGAAAGTACGGAGATGATTGTGGAATTTTATTAGTTTTCAGAGAAATATGCATCCATCTATCCACTTATTTATTCTAAAAATATTTACCTACTTAGTTCAGGCTAGTATTCAACACTTATGGGTCTAAGATGAATTATCATTATTTGTTTTTATCCTGGAGGAGCTCTTAGTCTGGTCTGAGAGAGAAAAGCTTAAATAATTTATAACAATACAGTGAGATAAAGTACTCTGGAAAAGTTGGAGGGGGAGTAAGGATAATGAGTAAATCTCCATAGACAAGGACTTCTGATAGAGACCTGCCATCTGGTGGCGATGAATGGTACAACACGCTCTTTGTTGCTCTGATGTGGGATTCAGTATTGCAAATTTCAGCCTTCATTGAGCACCTGCCCAATGGGTAGCCAAACCAGTGGTTGGCAATGCGATGCATATACATTAAAGCTTCTAAGATGACATTGGTCCTTAAAAAACTTGCAGTGTGCTTGTGGATATAAAGCATAATTGAAAAAGTTATCAAGCAAACAACATTATATTTGATATACACACATGAACAAATATACATTAAAAATATGTAAATGATTAATAATTGTTACCAAAAAGTAAACAAAATGGAAATATGTAAAGTAAAAAATGAGAGTCTCAAAAAAAAAAGAGAGTCTCCCCCATCCCACTCCCTGTGAGTAACCATTATGAACAGTTTAGTGTGGATTCTTTGCATGTACAAATGTTGGTAAATACATACATAATTTAAAAAATAGAATTGTGTTGTTATTCCTCAATTTTGTTTTTAAACTTTTATATCATGGACCCCTTTCTGTGATACTACATATTAATCTAACTTGTTTTCTCTTAATTTTTATATTAAATAAAAAATTAAGCATGTTAATATGAGTAAGTAGTCTATAAGGTTTGTTAGGAAAAACAGCAGCCTCAACTACACCCACACCGTCCTCTCAAGAAGCAGCAACTTTCAATTCTTTTATCTGCTGCTATTAGTGTTATCTCCATGTTTCTAAAAAGCCTATTCGTGTCCTATTTATTGTTTTTTTTTTTCAATTTTAGGTATTATTTGTTGACTTCCCACCATGGATGATGAGGATTGGCCTTTCTTTTCTTTTCCCATTTACCAAATACAAATGCATCTTTCTCATCTTTCCATCTCCTCTTATAGTTAAATTTACTTAGGTCAATATTGAATGTTTACATTATGATCATGTATACTATTTAGAGGACAGTCATGTAATAAATCAGGCTTACTTTTCTTTCCCTACATGTCTTTTTGTTTTCCCTGGAATTAATAATTATCTGTTTTTGTTTGCTTAGTTTTCTATGTAAATTCTGCCCTTACCCAAAAGACCTCTCATTTAACTCTCAGACTTGCTCCAATCTGGCCTAGTTACTTCTCTGCATACTGCATAGCTGTCATCCTAGTGTCTTCTTTCACCATCAGCATGAGGGTTCACTTTGCTTCTCCACTTTGTTGCACATCCTGTTTCTTAAATCTTATGTCTTTTTATCTCAGTTTACTCCCTCATTTTGGTAGATAACATTTCAGTAGCTTCCTGAGAAAGGGTGCATAGGAAGCAAATTTTTTGAGACCTCACATATCCAATGTTTTATTCTACTCTCACTTGATTGATATTTAAAATTTTTAAATTACTCTTTTGGTAAGGTATAGAATTGTAGATTGGAAATAATTTTCCTAAAGAATGTTGAGGTAAGTGTTCCAATGTCTTCTAGTTTCCAAGGTTGCTGTTGAGAAATCTTATGCTGTATTGAATGCTAGTCTTTTGTAGGTTACCTGTTCTTCTTCTCCCCACCCTCCTTAGAAGCTTTTAGAAACTTTTCTTTATCCCCAGCACACTGAAGTTTCGCAATGATGTGGCATTGGTGTAGAACTTTTTCATTTTTCGTGTTTAGTACTCATGAACTCTTTCAATCTGTAAACATGTCTTTTTGGACTGGTAAACTTTCTTATATTATTTCTTTGATAATTTCTTTCATTTTCTATGTTTTCTTTTTCTACAATTATTTTTGTGTGTGTGTGTTTGGGGAGGCGGAGTTATTGAGCCTCCTGGACTGATCCTCTCATTTTATCTCTTCTTTCCTGTTTTCCATTTTTTTCGTTGTTTTATTTTCTAGGAGAAAATAAGAGTTTTCTCATATTCTTTGTTCTTGTTTCATGATCGCAATAAAAAAATGTTTCTCAAGACTTTTTTTTCCTGGTTTCTCAAGACTTGTAAATTCAGTTGCTTTCCACCTTTCCAAATTTTGTTTTCCCTCTACTTTTGGCTCCTCTTTGACTTTGGAGTTTTGTGCTTAAAAAAAATCCCTTTACTGTTTTGTGAGGAAGGGACAATAAGTGCATGTATTCAACCTGCAGTGTTTAACTAGAATACACATACTTGTTGTTTTATGTCAGATTTCTTAAAAATAAAATTTAAATTGGGGAAGTGAAATGCAACTGGGATGGTCTGAGTAAGATCAATTTCTGCCAGTGCTTAGCAGGGACTGTCTTCCAGCAGCTGACTTGATCTCTCCCTGCCCAACCCAGGAAATAAAACCAAGGAAAAATCAGGACAGATAATGAAAGGACCATTCTTAAGTACTTGGAACTATTAAAAAATGGAAGAGCAGATTTAACATTTTAGTTTTAACATTATAGTGAACAGTGCTTCTTTCTAAATGTTTACAAACTTCTCTAACTTTTTCTTTCACGCTCACTGTTCCATTGAAACTACTTTAGATTACCAGTGATCTCCACATTGCCGAATCCAGAGTTGTTGTAGATCATTCAGTCTCCATCTTGTAACCTTCACTTCTTTCAGCTTCCAGGACTCCAGAGATGATTGGTTTCCCTTTTACCTCTGGCCACTCTGTCTCAGTCTGCTGGTTCCTCTTCAATTCTCAGACCTGTTAATATTGGAGAGCACTGAGGCTCATTCCTCAGACATCTTCTATTTTTTGGTCTGTATTTACTCCCATATGGTGGCTATCCCAAAATTATATCTTTTTTCTTAAATTGTCCTCTTGTGCCTTTAAGAGCCAACCCTATTCTTGGGATGGCCCTCCTAAAATGAGAGGGAGATTGCTGCATGTCCTGCCAGACTCCAAAATTATATCTTTAGTCAGACCTCACCTATGCTCCAAACTTGTATATCCAGCTGTCTGCTGGGCATCCTCCAGGAAGGCCTAATTGGCTATCTAGCAGGCATTTCAAATGTGACATGTCCAAAACAGAGCTTCCCATTCTCTTCCTCTTCACTCTCAATCTGATCCTCTAACCAGTCTTCCCATCTCAATAAATGGCAACTCTGTCTTTCAATTGTTAAGGGCAGTTCTAGGCTCCTCTTCCTCACACCCCATATCTACTCTGATAGCAAATCTTACCAACACTAACATGCTAGATATTTTACATATTAATCTTGTTTATTGTCTGTTTCTCCCAACAGAACATAAACACCATGAAAACAGAATTTTGTCAATTTTAGTCACTGTTGTATCCTCAGGGCCTACAATAGTACCAGGCACATAGTTGACATGTAGTAAATATTTGTTGAATGAATTTGAAAAGATATACATTCTTAGAAATGTTTAAAGGTTTAGTGAGGCATAACTTACATACAGTAAACTTTATCCTTTTTAAGTATATAAAAATTTTGACAAATATATACAGTTATGTAGTAACCACCACAATCAACACACAGAACATTTTCATTACCCCAAGTTCTTTTGTGCTCTTTTATAATCAACCCCTCCCCCATCGCAACTCCTGGCAACCCCGATCTGATTTCTGTGTGTGTATATGTGTGTGTGTGTGTGTGTGTGTATATATAAAGCTTTTTCTTAGAGCAGTTTTAAGTTTACAACAAAATTGAAAAGGAGGTACAGAGATTTCCCATATACCCCCTGTCCCCATACATGTGTAACCTCCCCTGTTATCAGCATTACTCACCAGAATGGTACATTTCTACCTACACTGACCCATCATAATCACTCAAAGTCCATAGTTTACATTAGGGTTCACTCTTGATGTACATTCTACGTATTTGGACAAATGTATAATGACATGTATCCATCATTATGGTATCATATGGAGTATTTTCACTGCCCTAAAAATCTTCTGTGCTCCACCTCTTCACTCCTTCTTCCTTCCTGACCCTCCCACCCAATGCTGGCAACCACTGATCTTTTTACTGTCTCCATAGTTTTGCCTTTTCCAGAATGTCATGTAGTTGGAATCATACAGCATGTGGCCTTTTCAGATTGGCTTCTTTCACTTAGGAATATTCCTCCATGTCTTTTCATGGCTTGATAGCTCATTTCTTTTTAGCACTGAATAATATTTCATTGTCTGGACATACCACAATTTATCCATTCACCTGCTGAAGAACATCTTGGTTGCTTCCAAGTTTTGGCAATTATGAATAAAGCAGTCCAGATTTTTGTGAGGACATAGGTATTCAGCCTGTTTTGTAAGAAACAGCCGAACTGTCTTCTAAAGTGGCTGTACCATTTTGCATTTCCTCCAGGAGTGAATGAGAGTTCCTGTTGCTCCACATCCTTGACAGTATTTGGTGTTGTCAGTGTTTTGGATTTTGGCCCTTCTAACAGATGTGTAGTGGTACCTCACTGTTGTTTTATTTATTTATTTTTAAAATATTTATTTATTTATTTATTTGGCTACATCGGGTCTTAGTTGTGGCATGTGGGATATTCAATGAGGCATGCGGGATCTTTCATTGCGGTGTGCAGGCTATTCTCTCTAGTTGTGGTGCGTGGGCTCAGCAGTTGTGACACGCAGGCTCTCTAGTTGTGCCGTGTGGGTTCTAGAGCACGCAGGCTTAGTTGCCTTGGTGGCATGTGGGATCTTAGTTCCCCACCCAGGGATCAAACCCACATCTCCCACATTGGAAGGCAGATTGTTATTAGAAGGTCCATTCTAACCACTGGACCACCAAAGAAGTCCCCTCACTGTTGTTTTGATTTGCAATTCTCTGTTAACATATTGATGTGGAGCATGTTTTCATGTGTTTATTTGCCATCTGTATATCTTCTTTAATGAGGTGTCTGTTAAGGTCTTTGGCCCAGGTTTTAATTGGGTTTTTGTTTTCTCATTGTTGAGTTTAAGAGTTCTTTGTATATTTTGGATAACAGTCATTTATCGGGTTTGTCTTTTGCAAATATTTCTTCCAGTCTGTGACTTGTCTTCTCATTTCCTTGATATTATGTGTTTTTTTCAACCACAGTTAATAATAATGTAGTGATTATTTGTTCCACGAAAGTTTGATAGAACTCACCAGTAAAACTCTCTGAACGTGGTACCCTCTTTAAAATAGAGATTTGAGGGACTTCCCTCATGGTCCAGTGGTTAAGAATCTGCCTTCCAATACAGGGGATGCAAGTTCGATCCCTGGTCGGGGAACTAAGATCCCACGTGCCAGGGGACAGCTAAGCCTGTGCACCGCAACTACTGAGCCCGCACGCTCTAGAGCCCGTGCACCACAATTAGAGAGCCTGCACGCCACATCTACTGAGCCCATGCACTCTAGAGCCCACACGCCACAACTAGAGAGAAGCTGGCACACTGCAACAAAAGATCCCTCATGCCACAACAAAGATCCCACATGCCACAACTAAGACCCAATGCAGCCAAGTAAATAAATAAATAAATATTAAAAAAATAATATAGAGATTTGAAAACTCTTAGTTTCTTCTATGGTAATTGATCTTATAAAGGTTTTCTACTTCTTCAGTTTTGGTAATTTACTTATTCCTCAAGAATAATTGATTATGCCGTAAATAAAATTAAAAGACAAATGAAAAATTGGGGGAAAAGATTAACAATTAATATTACAGAGAAAGATTAATCTACCTAATATAGAGTAAGCCTAGAAACTGAGAAAAGATCATAACTCAATAGAGAAATTGACCAAGAACATGGATAGACCATTCATAGGCCAAGAAACAAACATGGCCCTTCAAACTATGAAAAGATGCTCAAGCTCAGTCATCATAAGAGGAATGCAGGTAGAAACTACTCCATTGTTCACCAGTCAGACTAGCAAAAATCCAAGAGTTTGATAACATTCTATGTTAGCATGGCTGTGGAGAAATAGTAAGAGTCATTTGCGTTGCTGAAGGGAATGCAAAATGCCATAACCCTTGAGAAAGGAATCTGAAGATATTGGCAAAAATTATAGATGCATTTACCCTTTGATCCAGAATTCTGCTTCTGGGAATCCATCTGCAGACACAACTTCAGAAGTATTAAATGATGCGTGTACAAGATTATTCATTGGACTATTATTTATAATAGCAAAACATAGAAACAAATCAGTAACAGGGAATGAGTAAAATAAACTATCCACCCAATGGTATACTCTGTAGCCTTAGAATAGTAATATCTCCTCTCTGTGTACTGTTTTGGAGAGACTTCCAGGATACACTGCTAAGTGAAAAAAGTGAGGTACATAGCCATGTGGAGAGTGTGCCTCTTTTGTATTAGTACAGGGAGTAAGAAGAATATATATTAATATTTTTCCACATTATCATAAAGAAACAGGAATAATATATAAGAAACTAATAAAAGTTGTTTCCTGTAGACTCAAAAATGAGATAGGTAGTATATGGATAGATGTGAACAAGATGTAAGGAAGATTTTTCAGATCTTTTTATATTGTTTTGATTTTTTTTTTTTTTTTTTGTGGTACACGGACCTCTCACTGTTGTGGCCTCTCCCGTTGTGGAGCACAGGCTCCGGACGCGCAGGCTCAGTGGCCATGGCTCACGGGCCCAGCCGCTCCGCGGCACGTGGGATCTTCCCAGATCAGAGCATGAACCCGTGTCCCCTGCATCAGCAGGCGGACTCTCAACCACTGCGCCACCAGGGAAGCCCTATTGTTTTGATTTTCAAATGTGAATTATCATTAAAAAGTATTACAATTTTAAGAATATATTCATTAGCTTTTTAAAAGGTATTTTAGGGACTTCCCTGGTGGCACAGTGGTTAAAAATCCACCTGCCAATGCAGGGGACATGGGTTCCAGCCCTGGTCCGGGAAGATCCCACATGCCGCAGACCAACTAAGCCTGTGCGCCACAACTACTAAGCCCACGCACCACAACTACTGAAGCCCGTGTGCCTAGAGCCCGTGCTCCGCAACAAGAGAAGCCACTGCAATGAGAAGCCCGCGCCCAGCAACAAAGACCTAATGCAGCCAAAAATAAATACATAAATTTATTAAAATAAATAAATAAATAAAAGGTATTTTAAAAGGTTGTACACATGTAAATTGGTCTAGTGAGCTTGCTGCAATTCAGGATATAAAGAATGGTCCTTGCTCTCAGAAGAAACTTTATATCTGGAAAATAAAACAATATGCATAAAACATTTTAAAAAATTGACAATACTGAAATAAGGAGAGGATCTGATAAGTACTGAATGATGGCTCTGACCCTAAATTCTGTGGCATTCATGGCAGGAGTGATTTCACTGGGCTCGGTCTCAAAGAGGAGGTGATATTGGCAGAGCTTTGAAGGACAAACAGGAAGTGGGTAGAGAGGAGGACACAGGTCTCCAGACACAAATGCAAGTGTAACCTTGTATTTGGGAGACAATAAGTAGCCCTCTGATATTTCTCAAAGCGCTTAGGGGTTGGGTTAAAAGTGAAGCAGATTTTTATTTATTTATGTATTTTGGCTGCACCGTGAGGCATGTGGAACTTCTGCCTGCACCACCTGCAGTGGAAGTGTGGAGTCTTAACCACTGGACCACCAGGGAAGTCCTGCAGCAGGTTTTTTTTTTGTTGTTGTTTTTTTTTTGTGGTACGCGGGCCTCTCACCGCTGTGGCCTCTCCCGTTGCGGAGCACAGGCTCTGGACGCGCAGGCCCAGCGGCCATGGCCCACGGGCCCAGCCGCTCTGCGGCACGTGGGATCTTCCCAGACCGGGGCATGAACCCGTGTCCCCTGCATCAGCAGGCGGACTCTCAACCACTGCGCCACCAGGGAAGCCCCTGCAGCAGGTTTTTAAAGACAAGAAGTCAGCCATGCAGAGAGTAGAGGGAGAAGAGTCCCTAGCAGCAGAGGACCCCCAAGGGCACATGCTCTGAGATCTTGTTGGAGTCCAGGAGAGAGAAAGCTGAGGGGTGAAGGGAGCAGCAGGAGCCAGATAACCTGGACCCTTTATTTTAGGTGCAATGGGAAGTCAATGCAGGACTTTAAGTGTATGTATGGGAGTGAGGGGAATCTGACTCACTTTTTAAAAAGATTACTCTGGTTGTTGTGTGGACAATGAATTGGGGGCGGGTGGGGAGAAAGATTGAGAGATCTTCTCAAGAAGAATTGACTATGTCTTTGTATTGATGAAATAAAATTCACATTTTAAGGCAAGACAAGAAAAGTTTAAACATAAAATTTTTTCCTGCTCCTTTGGACCTCCTGCTTCCCCTCCAGTGTGTGTTGTACATCTGCATTATGAGTTAACCAGACCTCCCCAATGACAGAAATGCCTATTCAACTGACTCAACTGTAAAGATCAATTTTTCTCCTTCTGGTGCCAGCCATGTAATTCCTTAGAAGGTAACATTCCTTTCTCAATTCTTGAAGGGGTCACGATGACCTACCACTTGTCTTGTACATGCAGACAGCTTTAGGGATCTTTATGTACAATGCCAATATATCATTTCCCTTAAAGATAGCAATTGGTGCAGATGACCTGGGTAGATACTGTTCAGGGTAGAACAGTTCAGGGTAGATACTGTTCAGGGTAGAACAGTTCAGAGACTGTTCAGATGACCTGGGTAGATACTGGGCCACACCTAAAGGAAGTTCTTAGCTGAAATACTACTTATGACCTTATTAATGTTACTAGCTATATTACTTGTATTCTGCCTATTTTATAAGATTATTGTTTCTTGCATTACCAAATGTGTGACTGAGCCTCAGATGAAATTAATGATGATTAGGTGACTACAAACAATTGACCACTATAAATATATGGTTCTATAAGATCAGTGAGCGTGATAGTGTAACTCTAGATATGTGAAGAAGCAACAAGAGGGAACCATTTCCTGGACCATAACAAACTAGTGAGATAGGCAGTTCAGAGGCTTTTGGTTACTGTTAACAGGGCCTAGTCCAGTAATAGCACGTTGGATGGACTGTCAATGAAATCCTTGCCTGACCTGGGAATCCTTGCCTAGCATTCCTAGTGCCGTGGGACAAATTGATCATGAAATGCCTCCCAAACCTTGGTCGAAATTACAAGAGATGTGTGCTTGATTACAGGTAACTTTTGCCTGTCGCATGTGTACTGACCTCCTCCCTTATTGTTTGGAACCATCCTCATAACTCTCTGAGAGACTCTCTCCTGGGTTATAATCCTCAGTATGGCTCAAATAAAATTTTCCATTCTTTAAAAAAATTTATTTATTTATTTGACTGTGCTGGGTCTTAACTGCGGCATGCAGGATCTTCATTGCGGCATGCGGATCTTTAGTTGCGGCATGTGGGATCTTTAGTTGCGGCATGTGGGACATTTAGTTGCGGCATGTGGGCTCTTAGTTGCAGTATGCAGTATCTAGTTCCCCAACCAGGGATCGAACCCAGGCCCCCTGCATTGGGAGTGTGGAGTCTTAATCACTGGACCACCAGGGAAGTCCCTCCATTTCTAAGATTGCCTATTGATTAATTTTGTTATTGTTGTTGATAGTACTTACCTTTCTCCCTCATCCCTAATGGCTGCATTTTCCACCCTGTGTGACTGGGGAGAAGGGTGATAGTAACACCTGGGAAGTCAGGGCTTCATTTGGTGAGAAAGGTGATGGCAGCAGAGCCCATTTCCAACTACCAATGTTTCATTGGTAGTTGGAAATTTGACTCAGGAGCTGGGGAGAGAGGACAGAATTTTGAAGGTCTAGATTTGGGATTCTACTGTGGAGAGGAAATAGTTGAAGCTGTGAGATTGTATGAGGCATCAGAGAGAGGAAACTGAGAGAAGAGAGCAGAGGGCCAAAGACAGATTCTCAGCAAAGCGACACCAACAAAGGAAGCAAGGGGATGAAGAGAGTAAGATTGCTGTACCAGGGCAGTGTGGAATACCAGGACAATTTAAGTTGAGGGGTGGAATGCCAGTTGAATGATGAGTGTAGTAGCTGTGTGGCATGGGAGGAATCATGATGGGGTGTAGTACTCAGGAAGGCTCCTGGCAGAAATAGGACTTGAAAGATGGATAGACTAGGTGGATGGAGATGAAGGCAGGGGACTTCCAGAGTAAGCAGTACAAGAACCAAGGTGCAACAGGCAATTCTGACCCCTGAGTGTATGTGCAAGTTCGGGGGGAGTTGAAGTTTGTGAGTGAAGGGTTCTAGCCAGGAAGTCTGGGGTGATAAATACATGTAGAAAGAGTTGAATCAGTTAGTTGATCAACATAAGTATTTTTTGAGCACCTCTGTGTACCAGGCACCAGATTAGGTGCTGGGAATATAGCCATGAAACTACTTACCTTACCAAGGCCCTGTCCTCTAGAGCATACCTTTTTAGCAAATCAGACAGGTCTTCACAAGTAAGCAGAGGAGCTTAGACTTTATCCTATGGGCCACTGCTCTCATGTGGCCCTATAATGGGAGCTGGATGGAGAGACATCCCCAGCCTGTGGGGGACATAGAAGGGAGTGTATGCAGAGGAAATGCAGACTGTTGGAGGGCTGGGTCTTCCACAACTTCATGAGCATGTGAGCCTGAACTGTATACACGCAGACCAGGAAGAGTGCATTAGAAAACAGAGAAGTGGTCAGAGTTTCTGAGGACGTTGTTCATTTGGAGAGATTGATCACTGATTTATTAACCTTTGCAAGGGGAATTCATTTAATAAGGCTTTGTTTGGCTTAAGCTGCAGGAATGAAAGTCTGATGATGGAATTACTGGCTTGAGTCATTAGGAAGAAGAGGTGTTTAGTGGAGAGAGGTCAGTCAGAGCCATCCCTGGCTGTGAAATCCCACCTTTCAGGAGCTGTCTACCTACACAGAGGCCAGCTCTTACCTTCCATGGGTTGTGAGGGATATTGCTTCATTCTCTGGGTATCATTTGGACCATTCAGGTGTTCTTAGATTTCTAGAGATGAAATCATTCCTTCTTAGTTCCTAAATGACTATCACCCTGCTTGCCCCGCAAACTCCACTTGCCCAGAGAAAACAAGAGAGAGGGGATGAAGAGAAATGGGCAATAGGCAGGAGGATACAGTCTTAAAAATTCTGTATGAAACTCTAAAGGGAAGTCAAAGGAAACAGACAAAGGGTCTTCCCGAGCTTGGGACCAGCAGGGAATGATGCAGCATCCTGAAAATATTTTTAAAAGCAGTGGATAACCAGAACTAAGAGTCAGAGTGACCAATTCATTCTGTTTCTCCCTCAAGTTGCCCTATTTTAACACTGGAAGTCCCACATTTTTGGGAAATTTGGGACAGTTGATCATCCCATCAGGACACCTGGGCTCTAACTTTGTATCTGCCATTAATTTCATACCCCTCTGAGCCTCAGTTTCCTCCTGAAATGGTAAAGTAAGGTACCTTAACAAGACGATATCAAAGAGCCCCTCCAAACCTGATGGAGCAATCTGGAAATTTGCCGAGGCTGCCCTGACATCCAGACTTTCTCTTGGAACTTGCCCTGAGCTTGGGCAGAACAAATCTCACCACAGAGAGTGCATCTGAAGGCTCAGGAACCAGCAAGTTCCTATACAGACTCTTCTTTCTTACAGATCCTTCTGTCAGTGACATAAGTGAGTATCAGCGTACAATGTACATCCCTGACTAGTTCAACTTAAGATTTTCCGATTTTACTATGGTGTGAAAGTGATATGCATTCAGTAGAAACTGTACCTTGAATTTTGAGTTTTGGTCTCTTCCAGGGCTAGTGATAACGCGTCTCATGATGCTGAGCAGCGGCAGTGAGCCACAGCCCCAAGTCAGCCATGTGATCACAAGGGTAAACAACTTACAACCATTCTATACCCATACAAGCATTCTGTTCACTTTCAGTACGGTAGTCAATACATTACATGAGATATTCAACACTTTATGATATAGGCTTTGTGTTAGATGATTTTGCCCAACTGTAGGCTAATGTTGTGTCCTGAGCATGTTTAGGGTAGGCTAGGCTAAGATGTGATGTTAGGTAGGCTCGGTGTATTAAGTGCATCTTTGACTTACAATATTTTCAACTTATTGGGATGTAACCCCATTATAAGTTGAGGAACATCTGTATTATAATTATTAGTTGTCACCTACAAAATAAAGCGTAGGTGATTATTCTAGTTGTCAGATTGTTTCAAGGAATATGTAAACCAAAAATAAGAAACTTAGGAAGAAAAATAAATTTCTTAAAGCTCCCAGCTGGCACTATATTCACTTAAGTTATAGTCTATACAATCATGCTGGAATGAAATGTGGTTATCATTTCTATTTAGAATTTCACTTGGCTACTGAAAGAGTGATTTGTCTTTGAATTTCTATTAACATAAAATAGAAAATGTTTCTTTTGTAAATCTTCTAAGTACATACTGTTCTGAAAGTGGCCTTTTATGTTAGCTTTACAAGGTCATCATGTTTTGGCAAGAATTTCAAAGCCAATAAGTTTGAAAGTAGTTCCATTGGACTTTTCCAGAGTCAGTGGTGGCATAACATAAGAGCCTAGCCCCTGAAGCCAGAATGCCTGGGTTCACATCGCAGATTTGTAACAAGTACAACTTGATGTTTCTACACCTCTGTCTTCAGCTATAAAATGGGAATGATGTTAATAGTACCTACCTCAAAATGCTGTCATGAGGATTAAATGAGTTGATATGTCTACAAGTGCTCAGACCTCTGCTTGGCACAAGGTAAGCACTAAGTAAGTGTCCCATTACAACATAAGATCCTTCAGACCAGGGATTTTCATTTGTTTTGTTCACTTATATATCCCTAGAACTGTGTGTTCTATGTGTGCCTAGAACTGTGCCTGGCTCGTAACAAGCATTCAATAAATATTTGTTGAATGAAAGTATATGTCTTGGTAATAGGTATTCAATTTGTGGTTTATTCATGAAGTTTTTAAAGTCCATGGGATTTATCTGTTGTAAACCTTTAATTTATACAAAGGAAAACTGAGGCCCAGAGAGAAGGAATCTTCCCAATGTCACATGAGCTTTGATGGCAATAAAATTAAATACCAAATATTTGTCGTAAGAGAAACACACTAGGCAGAACCTCTGTTTCCCGACTTCATTTTATCTTTCTTACATGTGCTCCTGTCCCAACATTTATCAGAGCTGCTTATGTAGAGACACTAAGCTTTCATCTGAATGGATGCCATGGTAGCTGAAGGCACAATGTCCATTGCAGCAGGCAGAATCGGCTTTCTCCCATGGGAACAAAGTGACTTGTACTGAAAGAATAAAGGTAACTATGTTCATGCTGTGTTCCTGGCTTCTGCCTGCTCCTCTTTTCTCTTCAACAAGCTTGGGACTCGGTGTGTGTAGCCCAAACTCCCACAGTCACTCCAGAAATGAACACTGCACTGGTTTTGCACTAAGACAAACCTGGTTTCAAATCCCATTTCTGCTACTTCCTACCTATTGTACTACCTGTTACTACCTGTGACCTTGTTCTGCAAATTTTTTCACTTCCGTAGTCTGAGTTTGTGCATCTCTAAAATGGGTATGCCAACATACTCATAGTGGAGGTAAATGTTAGCAAGAATATGGGGCCTACAGATTTGTTCAACATGATGAATGCAAACAAGACCCACAGCAAGACATGTTGTAGTTGCAAGTTGGGTTCTCTGGGAAGAAACTCTCTGATGAAGGGTAGCAGGCAGGACACTTAGGAGAGTGCTCTTGGGATCAACACATGTGGAAGGAAGGGGAAGGAAAGGGCAGAGGAAGAAGTTGGGCAGTGGTGCCGGCCCAGTGAAGACCTCAGCTGACCTCTCATGGGGAGCTCTAGAGCTGGGATGTGTGTGCAGAATTGTTGCCAGCTGAGGTGGGGAAGCTGGGCCTTCACCCCTCCCCTGACCGTGTTGTCAGTTATTCTATACAGGCTGGTCCTGGAAGTTACCTTCAGCCAAGGCATTCTCCAAAGAGGGCTGACAACCGAGGGTCATGGCAGCATTCCCAGAAGTTGGGGGAGTAACTGCATTCCTGAAGGGGCATCTGGTTGGTGCTGCACAGCATCTGTCACTCCCAAACTCCAGAACCAGGCATAAAGAAAAGATCCTGAAAGCTTCCCAATGGGAAACACAGGGCATCCACAAAGGGACAGGAATAAGAATGACATCAGAAGTCTCAAAAGCACCATTAGAAAAGGCAGTGGAGGAGTGCCTTCAAACATTTCATAGAAATCAATTTCTAAACTAGAATTCAATTCTGAGCCAACCTATCTATCAAATTTGAGGATACAACAAAGACATTTCAGACATGCAGTTTTGATTTTGACTTCCCATGCACTGTTCCTTAAGAAGGAGGAATTGAATAAGTGATTCAGGAAGTAGAGGATCTTCCAAGAAGACGTGCAGGGCAGTCTAAGTAGAAACGCTGAGCCACAGCCTAGAGAAAACAGGGGAGCCTGGAGTGGGAGGCAGGGCCCTGGAGGGAAGCTGTTAATGGTCGAAAACACATTTTATTTATGGCTCTGTCAACAGTTGGTAAATTTGTAAAGAAAAATGAAGAAATGATGATTATAAAAGTCAAGATATAGTTCACCTCTAAAAAGGAAAGTGAGGGCTGTGACTAGGGGAGGAGCTTCCGAGGTGGCAATGTTTCATTTTTTGATCTGGGTGATGGTTACATGGGTATTTGCTTTATAATTATTCGTATAACTACAGACACATATACATATATACTTTATATATATGCTTTATGCCATTTTCTTTTTTTAAAATAAATTAATTTGTTTTATTTATATATTTTTGGCTGCATTGGGTCTTTGTTGCTACACGCAGGCTTTCTCCAGTTGTGGTGAACGGGGGCTACTCTTCGCTGCAGTGCGCGGGGTTCTCATTGCGGTGGCTTCTCTTGTTGCAGAGCACGGGCTCTAGGTGCGCGGGCTTCAGTAGTTGTGGCTCGCGGGCTCTAGAACGCAGGCTCAGTAGTTGTGGCGCATGGGCTTAGTTGCTCTGTGGCATGTGGGATCTTCCTGGACCAGGGCTCGAACCTGTGTCCCCTGCATTGGCAGGTGGATTCTTAACCACTGCACCACTGGGGAAGCCCTATGCCATTTACTATGTATATATTATATTATATTTTATTATTATTATTATTTTTGCGGTGCGCGGGCCTCTCACTGTTGTGGCCTCTCCCGTTGCGGAGCACAGGCTCCGGACGCTGAGGTTCAGCGGTCATGGCTCACGGGCCCAGCCGCTCCGCGGCATGTGGGATCTTCCCAGACCGGGGCACGAACCCGTGTCCCCTGCATCGGCAGGCGGACTCTCAACCACTGCGCCACCAGGGAAGCCCTATATATTATATTTTAAAATAACTTATTTTAAAATATTATAAGAAAATAAATAATAAGTGTAAAGCTCTCAACACAGTGACTGGCCTGGAGCACATAGTACAAGTCCAGTGAGTGTTAGTTGAATATCATCATCATCATCATCATCATCATCATCATCATCATCATTCTGACCCTGCCATCCACTCCTGAGCAAGTACTTTCAGTTTTTGGTTTCTAGAGAAGGAGGGTGTGAGACATATTCCAGAAGAGCATGCAAAAGGGGGGAGGATTAATATTTGGCCTGGAAATAGTTTTATGTTTGCAGTGACAAAAAAATTGAATCCAGAGCTTCCTGTTCTGAAAACATATCACTAGCAGAGAGAAAATTAAGATATTTTCTATTTCCCCTGCTTCTTCTATAGCTGTCAAGTGGGCAGTAGGTTGGGAAGAGTTACCTTCTGCTTTCCCAACAGCAGCCTCTGATCTTTGAAGGGCACATCCTTTGCCTCTGACCAAACGTGAACCCCAACATGGAAACCTCTTATGGGGCAGATATGTCTTGGGGACACTTTTTCCCTCCTCTTACACTCATCTATTAGGGAATCAGCCTGATGCAATGGAAAGAACTCTAGACCAGGAGTCTGGGGGCCTGGGCTCCAGCTCTGCCTTTACGCAGTGTGTGTCTTGGTCATCTGTAAAACCAGAGTTCTGGGACTAGGTCATCCCTGAGATCCTTCCAGCTCTGAAAGTCTGTAATTCTAATATCCTGCAAAGCTAGTGAGAGAGGAGAAAGGCAGCATGGCTAACAGGAAGAGCATGTGTGTTTTAAGTCAGGCAGACCTAGATCCCAGTGCTACCACCTACTAGTTATGTGAACTTTGTAAATTATTTAACTGTCCTCAGCCTCAACTCCCACATCTAAAACTTGGAGTAGTACCTGCAATGCAGAAATGTTGTGAAGATAAAATGAAACGGCATATGTCCATGGTTCCCAAACTGTGTGTTGAGGCACCCTAAGGCTCTGCGGTGAACTCACATGGTTACCACAGTTGGATATTTCAAAAATTTGAGGGAAACACAGTGATGTACATTGGGTACCAGAGGTAGTTAAGAGTTTCAAAATTAGATTGTGCTACCTTCTGTCATGCCTTATGTTTGTATCTTCACAAAGCTGGGTTTTCAGTGTGATAAAAAGCAAGTACCATGTAAAAATCAACATGGGACACTAAGTAACGGTGGTGGTGTCCAATGTGATTAAGAAGTTGAGCAGTGTGAAATAGGTGCACACATCTCATTAATAAGTAATTGTGATTATTTAAGAATAAAATAGAAATAATAGTTTCCTTTCAATTTACATGTATCATTTTTTTCAAACAACTACTAAATCCTTAGTATATAAATGCTTCTTGTTTCGATCAAATTATTTAATAAATGGAGCTGTTAGGTATTTCTTTTGGCTTAAGGGAATGGTGGAAAACTTGCTGAGACACGGTGGGCTCTGAGAAAAGAGAAAGTTTGGGAACCTCTGACATATGGAAAGGTATTTGGCACACAGTAGGTGCTCAGTAGATGGTAAAAACTATTAAGGAAGCTTGTATAAGGGAACACTGAGCTATCTTTTATAGTTTATTTCTGGTGGTGGTGGGAGCCAAACTTGAATCAAGAGGAGTCTGACACACCTTTATAATAACAGCACGTAGGAGGCACTGAATAAAGGTCAGCTGAATGAGTGAAGGTGTCAAAGATAAAAGGTTTTACAAGGCACCTGGGACATGACTACCAAAGTGAATAATCATTTTTTCAGTGTTCTTTTGGGTCCTCCTCATGGCCTATACCCTGCATAATTTATCCCCAAGGATATCCCCAAGTCAGAATCCATTCTCTCCAGAGAATTTTGGTCTTTAAACATGGTTAAATTGCTGCTGTAGAGTTCCAGTTTGAAGACTTTGCCACAGATTCCAACACGTTTGGAACCTGATGATTGCAGTCTGGGCTGGGCTCAGAGTAGGCCTGGCTACAAAGCAGAAGGAATCTTGAATGTGAATTACATTGTAGCAATAGTAAACTACTCTTTGGTTTAGACTACTTCACTAAAAAATAGCTGTTTTTTTTAAAATAGCTGTTTTAAAGCCCTTTGGAAAGCAACAACAAACCACAACAAATCTGCTCCCTATATTCTGTCAATTTTAAGTTTAAATCAATTTAGAATAAAAGATATAATTATGTTCCCAAATAGCCTCTGCCTCTAATATGGGAACAGAACTCCCTTCTCAAATAGTCAACTCTCTATATTTGAAATTAGACTTGTTTTCATGCCTTTTTTTGCAAATCAGTTCTTAGGTGACAGCTAACTTCTTTTTTTTTCAAAAATTAAAAAAAATTATATTTATTTTATTTATTTATTTTTGGCTGCATCGGGTCTTCGGTGTGGTGCATGGGCTTCTCATTGCGGTGGCTTGTCTTGTTGTGGAGCACGGGCTCTAGGTGCGCAGGCTTCAGTAGTTGTGGCACGTGGGCTCAGTAGTTGTGGCTTGCAGGCTCTAGAGCACAGGCTCAGTAGTTGTGGCACACGGGCTTAGTTGCTCCGCGGCATGTGGGATCTTCCTGGACCAGGGCTTGAACCCGTGTCCCCTGCATTGGCCGGAGGATTCTTAACTACTGAGCCACCGGGGAAGCCGCCTAGACAGCTAACTTCTGTGTGATAGAAACAAGTCTATCTTAGGAGATGTGCCTTCCTTTTCCTTTAATCACTAAATGCAAACAGTTTCTGAAGCACACATAAAACAAACTTTTGTTCTTGGTTCTGTCAGATATGGGGTTTTGATAGCAGGAAGACAGGTTTACTGAGAGCTTTATTCATTACTGGATTTAAGTCACAAACTAGAAATTTGCTGCTTATATTTATTTGCTTTAAAAAAAACCAGGATAACTTTTGGCAGTTTTCATTAAAAACAGAAGCTGTAGCTATGAGGATAACTTTAAGTTGCAAAAACAAGTCAGTGTCTTGCCATCTGCTCCAATGTGTTTTGATTTTTATTATTCTTTTTGTTTCTTTGTCCCTCTGACAGTTCCACTGCAGGTCCAGAACATGACTGATAATTCACCCTTTTTGCCTCCTCCTCTCCAACTTCCCTTACCAATCTGTTGCAGGTGGCCCCCTTTTTTTGTCCAAAAGGCACTGAATAATAATTTTGGGGGAGAGAAGATCTAAACCTTCTCATGACCATGTATGCTTATGAAAAATGTTAGGGAATGGTCTGTTGTTCCCCATCCACCCCTTTTCTTAATTTAAAAATAAGAAGCAATAGGGGAGGAAAATGGTCCCTGGGTGGGGTGTGAGTTCCTGACAAGGGTTCATTTACTCCCATGAAAGCTTTATCCGAAGTAATTTCAGCTAATGGGAGCTCACCCTGATGAGGTAATGCTTTCATCCCACACTTGATTGGTTGGTTGCTCTTCTCCTTACTTGGTGTTCTCCCAGAGGCTGAGAAGTGAAGTGGGCTTGTTTTAGGGATAATGCCAGCTTTTCTCTCTGGCCATTCACTCAGCTCCACTAAATCTTTCTGTAGCATGGCTGGTGCAGGGAGTTGCTGAAAACAGGCGTTGCTTACAGAAATGCTTAGAGCCACTGGGGAAAATCTCAGGTTCCCCTTCTCAAGCAATTAGATATCCTGCAACTTGAGCCAGCTCTTCTACCTGGGGCCGCAGGGGTGTCTTCTAGTCTGGCCCTTTCTCAGCAATGAGAACATGAGTGAGATGAGGATGATGCTAGACTATGAGGAGCTGAGAGAAAAGCCAGCCAGTCCTGGGACATATATATCCCATAATGCTTGTCACGCCCCGACTATGGGGCCCAGCAGTGCTTCACTTCTTAATGCTCTTTGGCCTGGGAACAGTAGTGCTGTCTGTGAGTCAGGCTGATTGCCTCTATAGCTCCCGCACAAAGCTGGAGGGATGAGATTAGGGGAACTGGGGCTTCTTTCCAGCCATCTCATCTCTTTGTGTTGCCTTTTACTCTGTCTACCTCCGTTCTGGGAAATTGTGTTGTCTGCATTATAGTAGCTGGTGTAGATCTTTTTACAAGGAAACAATTGTCTACCTGTGTCTCTGGAAGAGCTTGGAGAGCCCTTGGCTCTGCTTTGGTATCAAAATTTGTCTAAACTTCCTGGGAAGGAGGGAAGAAGCATCTGATTCTAGGCTGTGTGCAAATAGGGAAACTGAGGCTACAGGATGAAGTAATTGTGGATGCAGTAGGGATCATAGGTGAGTGCTTGTCTCTGACAACCAGGCTAGTCTTTGTGCATAAATTTGTGCTCCTTTTCATACACTTAAGAATTAGACAACAAAAAAGCAAGAGGGTATACCCAGTATGGCTGAACTCTCTGAAGTTTTTCAGGGCTAACTGGTTAAAGAAGGAGACATTTGTACACATGTATAGAATGCTACAACCACATGGAGGAAAATTAGTGGGGAGAAACTTCTAAAAGAGAATTGAACTGGAACACATTCTGTGGACTCTGAGAGCTGAGGGTGACAGCATTCCAAAGGTAAATGCGTTACTTGGGGAGCTCTGTGGAGCAGGTAATCAATCTGATTTTAAACATAATTTAGTTGTAAGCATCAGTCCTCTGCCCTTCGTGGTTGAGCTTCACGGAATGAGATTCTTGGAGTCAAAGGGAATGAAATTTTACTCCATTTTGTTATCTAATCCTGGGAGAGTAGCTCTTTTTCTGTGACCCATTTTAATAGTCTTCAAATAGGAGTATCAACCTGAATTCAAGGAAAGATTTTGTGAGTGAAAGGCTCACCCTAAGTATTTAAAAGGGTGGAGATGGCATTTAAGATTCTGATAATATTGTCTGAAGCATCCTGAAACTAACTCCACCCAGGTCCTTAACCATAGGATAAAGGTCTTTTCCTTATCTCACTCACCTCTCCCACCCCCAACCACTATCCAACCTGTTAGAGATCTGGCCCTCTTATCGCAGAGAACAAAGACCAGGAAGAAAAAGAAGTATAAAAAGTAGGAGGCTTCCACGTTGAATTTGCAACTATAGTATGTTTACAGGATAAATCAGCGAATACATGTGAAAGTGCTTTGTAACACGTAACACGTTAACATGGTAATGGAAGGGATTACTGCTCCTCAGAAGAATAGGAACTATGTTCTACTCATTGCTAAACCTTCAGTGCCCAGCCCAGTCTCTGACACATAGGTCTTTTTTTTTTTAATTTTTTATTATTGGAAAATTTTAGTTACACAAAGGTAGAAAGAATGGTTTAATGCATCTCCATGTATCCAGTTTAAAACTGTTATCAATTCATTAGATAGACATTTAGTTAATGATTTTTTTTTTTTTTTTTTTTTGGCGGTACGTGGGCCTCTCATTGTTGTGGCCTCTCCCGTTGCGGAGCACAGGCTCCGGACGCGCAGGCTCAGCGGCCATGGCTCACGGGCCCAGCCGCTCTGCGGCATGTGGGATCTTCCTGGACTGGGGCACGAACCTGTGTCCCCTGCATCGGCAGGCGGACTCTCAACCACTGCACCACCAGGGAAGCCCTAGTTAATGATCTTGAAGGAAGGGATTTTGGAAATTTCTTAGACTTAATTTGTCCCATCCTCTTTTTCTTTAGAAGTTTATGATCAGTATGAACAATAATATCAGAAAATCATATTTCCTGTAGTAGTTCTCATTACGTTAATCACATCTGAGAAAAAAAAGGGCGAAAGTCTTAGGAACACTTTTCATTCTGGGTTATCTGATAAAAGGATTATAAAACAAACATCTTGATTTTATAAAGAGCAGAACCTCAAACTATCTGCTACTCATGCTTGTGATTAATAGTTCGTCCAGCTTCAGAGTTTTAAAAAACATTTTGGCATGGGATGTGACTGAAACCCATACCAGGACTGACTTGTAGGGTCATCAGCTCTCTGCTTTGACTGTGATATGGTTGGAATGGGGCTAAAGTCTCCATGTTTCTTGGTGTTTCTATTTTACTTATCTTCCACCCTTGTTCTGTGGGTTCTTTATCTTGAAGGACACAGATAACAGGCCACTGGAGTCTAATATGTTTGCTTGAACAGCCTTTTGGCAGTTTTCAACTTAGTTTTCTGGGAAGACCAGAAAAAAGGCCACCAGTGATCCGGATTGAGGTGGACATCCTAGCTACAAGACTGTGAGTGTTTGGGTGGGTTTCTTCCCTTTGGGGTTTCTGTTTCAGTAAAATGAGGCTTTTTGGTGTAGTGATATAGTGGAGAAAGTGCAGCCTTTAGAGTAGAAGAGACCAGTAAAAAAGACCAGTGTTTGAATTTCCTCTCCATGTTTTTTATATTTCTCACCTGTAAAATGGGTTGTTTCAAGAAAAGAATTATTTTAAAGCACCGAGTGCAGTGGCTGGCACATAGCCAAGTGCTCAATATATTGTGGCTACTCTTATGATCAAAATGAGGAAGCTGCAAGCAGAAAAATAGGCAAGGGAAATGGATAGGTAATTCACTCACTAAGAAATATAACTGGCCAGGAAGCGTATACTCAACCTCACTTGTACCACTGTTTTTGCTCATCAAATTGACAAACATAAAAATATACATAATATCCATTGGTGAAAGTTTAAGCAAATGGGCATTCTCCTATACTGTTCATAAAGCCTCTTCTGAGGTAGTTTTGGTAATATCTATCAAATTTTAAATGCATTGCTCTTTTTTTAAAAATTTATTTTATTTATTTTTGGCCGTGTTGGGTCTTCGTTGCTGCGCAGGCTTTCTCTAGTTGTGGCGAGCAGGGGCTACTCTTCATTGCTGTGCGCAGGCTTCTCACTGCGGTGGCATCTCCTGCTGCGGAGCACGGGCTCCAGGCGCGCGGGCCTCAGTAGCTGTGGCACGTGGGCTCGGTTGTTGTGGCTCACGGGCTCCAGAGCGCAGGCTCAGTAGTTGTGGCACACGGGCCCAGTTGTTCCGCGGCATGTGGGATCCTCCCGGACCAGGGCTCGAACCCGCATCCCCTGCATTGGCAGGCGGATTCTCAACCACTGAGCCACCAGGGAAGCCCCTGCATTGCTCTTTAACTCAGCAATTTTGTTTCTAGGTATCTGTTATATATAAATATACACATGAGTATACAATTATTGAACTATTGTTTTTAATAGAGAGAACTGGAACAATATATTATAGAACATTATAGTATGATCCTATTTATGTTAAGAAAGATAACTGAGTGTGTGCATTTTATAAATGTATAAAAAGAGGTCTGGGAGGATATACTTCATAGGATTACTTTTAGGGAATGGAGTAAGATTAAGGGATAAAGAGAAATTTTTACTTTTTATTCTTTACTCTTCTAAATGTTTTGAATTTTCCCAACAACTATTATTTTTTATTTGAAAAAACAATTTTAAAAAATGGTGGTGGTGTGAGTTAGACCATCCCTCAGCCCCATGGTGAGTACTTGTTTAGTGCCAAGTTTATAGTTGGGTACAGCCAAGCACTTCTTAGATCTGGAAGGGTGGGCAGAGCTTGTATTTAAGAAGCAAAACTTCCTCTTTATGGTTTGGGGTTTGGATTGTTGGACCATTGAACCCAAGTGACCCCTTCTGAAGACAGCAGGACTGCATGGGAGTGAGGAGAGGTGTTTCAGGAATCTTCTGTCCTACACAAGGTGCTCTGTTTAAAAAAAAAGAAAAGAAAGAAAGAAAGGAAGGAAGAAAGGAAGGAAGGAAGGAAGGAAGAAAGAAAGAAAGAAAAGAAACAAAGAAAGGTCTTGGACTCTTTGGAAGAGTCAAGGCAACCTCATAATTACAGCACCTCAGAATCCAAGACTCCTGGGCTGGCAGAGAACCTTCCAAGTTCATCTGTCTCTCTGCTTCCTCACAGGTCAGCGTGTCAGATTTTATCAGACATGCCAGATCCTGAATGATGAAATTTCTCTTCAGGTCTTAGGGAGCTTTCTTGGATTACAGGTGCCCACCAATTTCTCTGTGGTTGCACATTTAGTTCCTACCACTGTGTGAAATACCTGAGTGAGAAAACAGATAAAACCTCTTATTTAAGATAGGGATAGGAACTGAAAGAAAGGGAATCCTGTTTTCCTGCTCATCAGTAAGTTGCCCCAACTCTGAAAAGAGGTACTCGGGGTTAAGAAAAGCATCACTCTAATATCCTTCAGAACTCCCTGATTTTAGATTGTACACAGAGGAGGAATGGCACCAAAGTACTGGCAAAGGTCTGCACAGGGTGTGATTGTACTACATTTCATTACATGGCTAAATATTTTAACATTTAAAAAACTGCAAACAACATCTATATAAAAGAGAGTGTATAACAAATATATAATATATAAATATAAAAACAATTTGAAGAGTAATTATGAAAAGCAAATCCCATGTACCCTTCACCCAGATTGAGAAGTAGAATATTATAAAACTTTGGAAGGTCCATGGTAGGGCTGCCAGCACTGTGGTACAAACTGAGCACTGCACAAAGGTTTTTGCCAAGGTGGGGTAGATTTCCTCCTGGAGGATGGGGGCCTTTCCCTTGGGTACAAAAGCTCTTGGCTGCTGCTAGGCTGTTGGCCCACAGAGAATGATCCTTTTTCTCTTTCCCAAAGAGGCTACTTACAGCCTTCTGCAGCCCTGTTCCTGGGGGGCATTCCACCTATGTGCTCCGTACCCTCTACTAGAAGGAACAATTACACTGAATTTTGGATTAATTGTTCTCTTATTTTTCTTTATCATTTTACCATATGTGTATGTATCCCTAAATTGTCTACCTCTCTTCTTTTTCTCCTAAAAATGCCATTCGCCATTGTATTCATTTTTGAGTATTGCTCTAACAAATTGCTACGAACTTAGTAGCTTAAAACGACACAATTCATATGTGAGGGCAGCGGGTATATGGGATGCCTCTGCACCTTCCACTCAGTTTTGCTGTGAACCTAAAACTGCTTTAAAGTATATATATATTTTAAAAGGGCATTAATTACTAGCATAAGGGGAGCTGGGAACTCTCTGTTCAGTCTTTGCAACTTTTTATGTAAATCTAAAATTATTATGAAATAAAAAGTTTTCTTATAAAAACAAAAACAAAAACAACCAACCACTATCTTACAGTTCTGTGGGTCAGAAGTCTGACTTGGGTCTCGCTGAGTTAAAATCATGGCTCTAGGGGAAAACCTAGGGGCCTCTAGAGGAGAATTATTTTCTTTGCCTTTCTCAGCTTCTAGAAGCTGCCCACATTCTTGGCTCGAGGGCCCCTTCCCTCCTCAAAGGCAGCAATGGTGGGTTGAGTCAGTCCCACATTTAATCATTCCAATCTGTCTCTTCTGCCTTCCTCTTCCATTTATAAAGACCCTGTGATTACACTGGGCCCACCCAGATAATCCAGGATAACCTCCACGTCTCTGGGTTAGTTGATTAGCACCCTTTATTCCTCTCTGCCGTGTAACCTAACATATTCACAGGTTCCAGGGAGTAGAGTGTAGACACCTTTGAGACATTGTTCTTCTGCCTCCTACAACCACCTTTGTGCACACCTTTGTCACATGCTTGTCCTGCCCACCATCTAAAACACTTTTATTCTTTTGGTTCTTTTTTACAAATACCTCACTCCATATTTGTCTGAGTTGTTTTCTGAACAAGTGAAAAGAATAAATACTCTTAGTTTGATCTAGTGACAGAGTTTGGACACAAAGTAACATTAAATATATTCTTTGGATGTTAGACTCTGGGCATTTATCAATACCTTCAAGTTGAACTTGAGGAGCAAGTAAAGTAATTCAGATATTACCAGTTAAGCTCCCTGTTGTTTCCAACCTTTTAAGTTGTAAAATGAACACGTTTAAAAAAAAAAGCAGAAACCATAAATGTACAGTGTGAAAAGAATTCTAAAGCAAACATCTGTGTAAACAGTGCCCAGTTCAAGAAATAGCACATAGACAGCACCCCTTCCCCAAAGTTCCCCTCGTGGTCCTTGTCTATCACTTACCATTTTGCTTCCTCTTAGAGATAAACCACTACCCTGACTTTTATGGTAATAAGTTGCTTGCCTTTTCTTTATAGCTTTACCACCAAAGTATGTACCTCCAAACAATATAGTTGAGTCTTGTCTCATTTTAAATTATATAAAAGAGCCATAGTGTATGTTTCTTTTGTATTTATTAACCTTGGGTATTATAAAATTCAGCCATGTTCTTATCTGTAGGTTTAAGTCTAGTTCACTCATTTTTTCATTGCTGTATGTATTTCATTGCATGGTCCATTCTTCTGTTGCTGGAATTTTGTGTTGTTTCCATTTTGGGGCTATCACAATCACTGTAGCTGTGAACATTTTTGCATATGTATTCTGGTACTACATGCACATAATTATCCAGGGTATATACTCAGGAGTAGAAAGGCTTAGTCAGAGTTTTTTGGTCTTCAACTTTAGTGGATCATGCTAAATTGTTTTCCTGCTGTTAGTGAATGACAGAATCTATTGCTCCACATCCTTGCTAATACTTGGTATTGTCAGACTTATTAATTTCAGCCATTCTGATGGGTATATTGTGGTGGATGTACAGTTGTATTTCATTTTAGTTTGCTTTCCCCGGTTACTAATATGGTTGAATATTATTCATATATTTATTGGCCATTTGAATTTCCTCGTATGTGCAGAACCTATAAAAAAAGGTTTCTTTTGGTGCAATTTTATATTGGATTGTCTGCATTTAAAACTTTTTATTTGATTTCTGGGAGTTCTTTATATAACATGGATAATACTCCTTTTTGGGTTGAATTCTTTGTAATTAACTTTTCCAGTTCTTTGGCTAGTGTTTTCACTCTCTTTATGGTGTCAAATAAAATGTAGTTGAATTTATTACTCCTTTATCTATGGTATCAGAATTTCTGTTTTAAGAATCATGAAGACATTCTCCTATAATTACTTTTTCTGAAGCTTGTTTTAAAGTATTTTTATTGTGAAATATTCATATAGAAAAATGCCCAAACTTAAGATATACAGAGCTCAATAATAATTTAGTACAGACACCCATGTAACTACCACTCAAATCAAGAAATAGAACATTGTTTACAACCCAGATAAAACATTCTTGCTCCTCCCTCCCAAAGGAACCACTACCGTGACCTCCATGTTAATCACTTTTTGGCCTTTTTAAAATAAATAGCTTTTCCACCTCAGTATGTATCCCTAAATATGATCATTTAGTTTTTTTCTTTTTGGAAAAACACTGTTATATTTAGCTTTAATTTAAAAAAATATAGGGAGCTAATTTTTACTTAAGATTTTTTTCAAGTATAAAGTACATATAGAGAAGCATACAAATCATAAGACAGCTGGATAAATTGTCCCTAAGTGAATATACCCATATAATCACCTCCTAAGACATAGAATATTTCCTCATAACTCCTCTCCCAATTACTGACTCCTTCCTTCCCCCAAAAGGTTTCCTTCCTTAAACAAAATCCTGAATTCTAAAACCATAGTTTAGTTTCCCTGCTTTTGAGAATTTTTTAAATGAAATCATACAGTCTGCATTTGTGTCTGGCTCTTTTCATTTAAATTATTTTTGTGGAATTCATCATGTTGTTGCTTGTAGCTATAGTTTGTTCATTTTCATTGTTGTGTAGTATCATATGGTATAAATACACAAGAATCTATCATTCATTATTCTATCATTGACAGCTACTTGAGTTTCCATTTTTTTGCCATTATGAAAAAAGCATATATGCACATTTCTAAGTATGTCTTTCAATGCCTATGTGCACATATTTTATTGGGTATGTGTGACATTGATGAAGTTTAGAGTACATGTATATTTAACTAGTCTGAATATATATATTATATATATGTGTGTGTGTATATATATTATATGTATGTATATATATATAATATATATACTTTTAATCTTTTTAAAAAAGTTTAACTTTTCTGTGTTCTTATGTTTTAATTATGTTTTCAGTAAACAGCACTTAACTCCATTAAAAAAATTTAGTTTGACATTTTTTGCCTTTTGAGAAGTTAATATAGTTACATTAATTGTAATCACTCAAATATTTGGATTTGTTTCTGCTAGTTTTTTACTATTTGTCCTGCTTTTAAAACTTCTTATCCTTTTTTTGAATTAAGTTCCCTCCATTTCATTTTATCCCCTGTAATCAACTAGAAGTTATACATACTGTCTTATTTATTTTAGTGATTACATAGAAATTTTGACATGCATATCTAACACAACAAATTATAAATTTAATACATTTGGCCTCCTCTCAACAACCCAAAGCCTTATAATACTTTAACTCCTTTCATCCTCTTCCAGTATATGTACAATTATTCAGTAATAGTTGAATTTAGACATTATTGCTATTATTTTATTATTATTATTATTTTTTGCTGCATTGGGTTTTTGTTGCTGCGTGCGGGCTTTCTCTAGTCGCAGCAAGCGGGGGCTACTCTTTGTTGCGGTGTGTGGGTTTCTCATTGTGGTGGCTTTTGTTGCGGAGCACAGGCTCTAGGCGTGCAGGCTTCAGTAGTTATGGCATGCAGGCTTCAGTAGTTGTGGCGCACGAGCTCTAGAGCATAGGCTCAGTAGTTGTGGTGCATGGGCTTAAGTTGCTCGTGGGATCTTCCCGGACCAGGGATCGAACCCATGTCCCCTGCATTGGCAGGTGGATTCTTAACCACTGTGCCACCAGGGAAGTCCCATATTGCTATTATTTTGGACAGTTAGTGTTTGTTTAAATTTACAGAATGTTTACAATTTTCTTTGGTCACCATTACTTCTTGCATTTTGGAGCTTCCTTCTTGGATGACTTTTCTTTTTCCATATGTACATCCTTTGGCATGTCCTTAATGAATATCTATTGGTAGTACATTCTTTTTTTAAATCTGAATTTTATCTAATTTTTTCAGTTCTTATATTGTTTATCTGAAAATGTTTTTGTTTTGCTCTTATCCTTAAACTGTTTCACTGGATTTGGAGTTGATTTAACATTTTGAAGATACATTCCAATGTCTTCTGACTTCTGTTGTTGCTGTTGAAAAATCAGCTGTCAGCTAATTGTCATTTCTTTGAAGATTAATTTGTCTTTTCTTCTGCCTAATTTTAAGATCCCCTCCTTCTCTGATGTCATGAACTTTCACTATGAGGTGACTAAGTGTGGATTTCATTTAAATTTTTTGGCATAGAAATTTTTGATCTTCCAGAATTTAGAATATTTATCATCAATTCTGGAAAATGTTCAGCCATTATTTCTTTGAATACTGCCTTCCTCCATTCTCTCTATTATCTCCTTCTTGAATTTTAATTAGATATTTGTTGAATCTTACCCTATCCTTCATGCACCTCAACCTCTTATATTTTCCACTTCTTTGTCTCTCTGTGTTATATCTTGCAAATTCTTCAGATGATCTTTCAGAACACGAATTTTCCCTTCAGCTGTCAAATCTGATGGTTAACTTGTCCTTTGGGTTTCTAATCTCAATTATCATATTTTTAAAATTACTGTAGGTTCATCTGGCTCTTTTTCAAATCTGCCTGATCAATTTTGATAGTTTCTTATTTCTTCATTATCTTTATTTCCTCTAATTCCTTTAAAAATATTAAACATTCTAATGGAAAAACTGTTTCTATACTCATAACACTTTTGACACCAAAAGTGTGGGTTTTCCACACAAAACAACTCTCTAATTCTCTGCAGACATCAACTGGGTGTCCTACAATTTTAGTCAATTCTAACACTACCTGGAGTTAACACAGACTCCATAGGTTAAAGGCTCAGTCCCACAAGACTGCTCCCCTCCCTTAAGATACCAATCACGTAGTGGGTCCTCAAGTTACCCACACTTTTGTCTTAATTGGGTACACATCAGGGGTTCCCATGACCCTCTTCTTAAGTTTGATAATTTTCTATAATGGCTCACATAACCCAGGGAAACACTTTATTTTCTATTACTGGTTTATTATAAAGGATATTATAAAGGATGCAAATGAACAGCCAAATGAGGTACCTAGGGTGGGATCCAGAAGTGTCCTGAACTTAAGAGATTTTGTCCCTGAGAAGTCTGGGGTGTACCATTGTCCCAGCTCATTGATGCATTCACCAATCCAGAAGTTCATCAAATCTTGTTGTTCAGAGCTTTTATAGAGCTTAATTTCCAACTCTCTTCCCTTCACAAGAGCTCAGGTGTAGGGTTGAAAATTGTAACCTTCTAATCCTTTGGTCTTTCTGGCATCAGCCCCATCCAGAGGCTATAGGGCCCCACCATAAATCACCTAATTAGCATAAACTCAGCGATGATGGAAAGGGACTTGTTATGAATAACATAATACAATTCTCTTATCCCTACCACTTAGGAAATTACAAGGGTTTTAGAAGCTCTGTGCCAGAAACTGTGGACAAAGACCAAATATATATTTCTTCTTATGTCACAATATCACAAATACACTTTTTTTTTTTTGCGGTATGCGGCCCTCTCACTGTTGTGGTCTCTCCCGTTGCAGAGCACAGGCTCCGGACACACAGGCCCAGCGGCCATGGCTCACGGGTCTAGCCACTCCGCGGCATGTGGCTTCTTCCCGGACCGGGTCACGAACCCGCGTCCTCTGCATCGGCAGGCGGATTCTCAACCACTGCGCCACCAGGGAAGCCCACAAATACACTTTCTTTATATATGATATTTGATAACTAGACTACTTGCAGTCGCTGCAGGTATTATTCTGAAGTTCATTATTTCCTTGTGTTTTTAGTGATATTTTAATATGAGATCATATTTCTATAGGAACCTTACCTGTAGGATTTTTAGAGAAGATTTACTTTTGCTTACACAAGGTGCCTGGGGCACTAAAGTGATCACCTTTATGGTTTTCAGCTCAAGGTTTTCTGGGTCACACAGGTAGTGTGAAATTCTAGCCCCCCACAATATGCTTGCAAACTTGTTTAGGAATTCTCAGAGGGGAGTTGTTTTCTTTTTTTTCTATTCCATCCACAGATAATGTGGAGACAGTCAGGTATCCTTACCTTTTCCCTCTGTAGGTCAGGTTTTTTCCTTAATCTACTACTGAGGATGTAGCCCTTCAGTTTTGGGGAGGTCTTAGTTTAGGGGAGGTTGCCAGTGTGATATATGGGCAAGATGACAGGGGCCCAGAGAATGGGGATGTCTTATTCAATCCAGATGAGGTCACAGAGGCTGCCTAGGTAAGGTGACACTTAGGACACTTAAACTGAACTCAGGCTTATTAAACAATAAATGGGAGTTTGCCATGCAATGGGCATAATTACACTGTGTTCACCACAAGGCAAGAATCATGTCCAATGTGTACACTGCTGTGTCTCTAGAACTTAGCATAGTACTTTGCACATACTAGGTGCTCAATTAATGTACTTAAGTGTATCAATGAGTAAGAAGTATCAGAGTATTCCAAATGGAGGGAAACAATGCATATAAAGCAAATAAGAAGAAACAAATAACAAAACTTTATTAAAAATAACAAATTTGGTTAAACCAAGGGCCATTTCTTTTTTCAACAAGTGTTTTTACAATAGTTGTCTTTGGTAAGACCCTTATTTAGGATACAGACAGTGCCACACTCTAATAGGGATAATAAGACACATGCATAATAACTATAATACTTCTCCCCTGTGTACACAGTTTAGTTTCTGTCTCACTATGAAAGGCTAAAATAAGGGTATGAGGCTTCATGCTTCATAGCCTCTCTGCTGATGAGCCTGGGGATTGGGAAAACACTAAATGCTTCTGCAAATCATTATACCCTTGTCTTTAGTGGAAAAGAGTAGTCAGGTGTGAATGTTTGGCAAAATGTGGTTGTAGTTTGATTGCAATCTGCAAATATTTGTGCTGTCAGTTTGCCACAGAAGGTGTGGTCCTCATGAAAGGACTCTGAGGAACCTGGCTAGTCAAATGGTATGAAGGCTCAAAAGCATAAGGCCTCTAAGGAAGAGGTGGGGTATGCAGAATGAGAAGACCTTCCTACCTGAATTTCTGGCTAAAGGGGCAGCCCATGGTATTGTAAAGGCCATAGTCTTTTCTGTTTCCTTTACATGGATATAGGGAGAGGGAAGAGGAGAAAGGGATATTAATTCTTTTTTTAAAAACAAACAGTAAAAGTTCCCACTGTGGAAAAAATATTTATTTAACTATAGAAATTTAATTAAGAAACCAAAACAACTTAGCCTTATAGCTGATGATCTCATTGGCTTATCCCATTGTCATACACTGAATTCTGAGTTATCAGGCCAAAAATGTGGACTTGGCAAAGATGAGAGTTACTGTCAATTGTTCCAGCTCCCCAAGCTGGATGGCACCAGTGGCTGTGTGACTGAATACAGAAGTTGAAATCAACGTCATGTTAACTTTGGTTCCATTCCGAAAACATTCTATTCCAGAGATATGTAAGATGAAGCTTTTTTAGGGCAGAGATCATGGTTACATCCCCTAATACAGTGCCTGGTCCTTAATAGTTGCTCAGGAAATATGTGGTGAATAAATAAATGCACAAAGGTTACCCTGGGTTGCAAAGATCAGAACAGTATTTGCCATTATTTTGGAGGTTGGCGTGGGATTCGCACACCCTGGAACAGTTTCTTCTCTTTGCAGCTAGTATTATTTTTTTTGTTTATGAAGAACAAGCATTCTTGCACACTGGCACAATGGTCCTGGGGAAAGTGACACAGACAGATTTCCACTGCATTCCTCAGAAGACCCAGCAATACCACTCTCTGATGGTGAGTGTCTCTTTATCAGAAGATTTAAATTTGAGGGGTTTAGTCTTTTCTTTTTTGCCAGTAGTGGTGAGTACTTCAAGAACAAAAAAATGAATTGGCCAAGTTTGATTGAATTTGATAGCATTTTACTGCTCTGCAGGAGTCAGGGTAGTTACAACCTCATCTCCCTGTGCAGCAGTTTTTCCCACACACAAAACTGCAAGTATCTTCTCATCCTTATCTACATTTATGTCTAATTCTATTAGTGGGCACTGTAAATATATTTCTAATTAGGGAGGAGGTATGCTTGTGTTTATTGTAATTCCCAAGGTACAAAAGATGTTAAAAATAGTATCAAGAGTTTGGGGGTTTTTGGTGGTTCTTAGTTTTCACTTAAAAATAAATAGACAAGTATTTAGCAACTTCTGCCAAGAAAAATTTCCACATAGGGCCTCATCCCTAGCAATAAAAACCCAGATATGGCAGCAAAACATTTCCAGATACTTCTTTAGGTCTCTGAAAGCAGTATAGGAGAGAGGAGTAAAAAATTATAGTATACAGGTTATAAAACACTTTATACATGCCAATTCATTTCAGTATTATTTTCCCTATTTCTCCAATGGGGACTCTAAGGTACATTTAGGTTAAGTACCTTGACCAGAGTCACATAACTAGTATGTGACAGGGCTAGAACTCAAATGTAGGTTTTCTTATTACAAGTTCAGTGTTCTTATTCCAAGCCCAACATTCATAAGTTTTAAATGTTTGTTGTGTCTATTTTCCTTTCTAAGTAATAGTGTTCATGGGATGTGGGGGAGGTGATGGGATATGTCTTTTTGGCTCTTGCTGGCTACTGTGGCTCCAGTGTCTTATGAACATTGTACTAAAAAAGATAATAGCAGCCTTGACTGAACAAAAATTAATCTATGCTAGTACTTAAATAGCCTTGGTCAGAGATGAGATCAGTAAGGGTGAGGAGGACAGCTAAATAATGAAAGTTTCCTTATTGATGGCACAAGAGATGGGCCCAACATTCTACTACATCTGAAAGAGCTGAATTCAATCAAACTAATCTAGGTAGGGTTGGGGGGCGGGGTGGGCAGGAAAGAAGTCCATTTGCATTCTCTTTGAATAATAAGGGTATCTGTTGTAAAGTGACTACAGAGACAGCTACTCCCTGACTTCAAGTCTCATCCCAGTGACACTGGTGACCCTGGGGAGGCACACGTGCTGAAGTCTTCCCTAGTATCTAGGACATGGTATGGGGTTGTAGCAAAGATATTTCTTTTATGGTGATTTGACCTAGGACTTGACTTCTGAGAAGCATAAAGCCTCTGCTCAAACTGGGTAAAATGTTTGTTTCCTGGGCTATGAAAGTCATCTTGCAAAGAAATAACTAAAAAATCTCACCTCAAGTAATAATTTTCCTGGCAGGCCTCACCTCCAGAAGTCTTAGAAATATACCAGTCACTTCTCATCCTGCCCAAACAGCTATCTGAAATGCTGTTTCTAACACATAGTTATATATTAAATTGTGACCTCTACATCTACTGGTAAAGCATTTGTAGGAAGAATGAAGAAAAAGTGATGTAATTTTAAAGTATTCTCTTAGTGACTCCCAAATGTAGAAATTCTATTTGTTACAAGATACTAAATCTGAAGTTACACTATCAGCCAGATAATTCTTTGTCGTGGGGAGGGCTGCCCTGTACATTGCAGGATGTTTAGCAGCATCCTTGACCCCTACCCGCTGGATGCCAATAGTACCTCCTGAGTTTTGACAACCAAAAATGTCTTCAGACTTGGCCATAAAAATTATCTCCAGTTGAGAACTATGTTTTAACCAAAGCACCAAGATATTACAGAAAAAAAAGACTCCACCCCCTCTGCCCCCCAAAAAAACTCTAGGGCTTCCCTGGTGGCTCAGTGGTTGAGAGTCCACCTGCCAATGCAGGGGACACGGGTTCGTGCCCCAGTCCGGGAAGATCCCACATGCCGCGGAGCGGCTGGGCCCGTGAGCCATGGCCGCTGAGCCTGCGTGTCCGGAGCCTGTGCTCCGCAACGGGAGAGGCCACAACAGTGAGAGGCCCGTGTACAGCAAAAACAAAAACAAAAACAAAAAAACTCTAAGTAAAGTGAGTTCTGAAATGGACTATCCCTAGAAATGAGAGAATTTAGGCAAAATCAGGTAGATAACTAACTCTAAAAACTCACAAGTTATAAAAGGTCAGGTGAGAATTACTGAGGAGTATTTCTTTGGAGACTGTTGCTGGTATGCTGTGATTCTTACCACAGCCACTTGCCTGCCTCTTACCTCAAGCCTAGTGAGAGGAACCTTCAGTGGAACTACTCAGAGTACTTGTACTTGGGATGTGTCTCTTGCAGTTAAAGGGGCACAGAGGACTTGTGTCTGTCTCCTGCCTGAAAAATAAAGAAGACAAGACAGGCTGGCAGCTGTTCTGGCAGCAGAGCAGAGGAATGCTGAAGCTGCCTGCACTGGGATTGGCCTATATTCCCAAGTTTCTTTGGGCAAGAAGTGGATGAGAGCTTCGTGTCGACCAGGTGTGGATAATATAGAGCTGCCGTTAGCCTAAACACCATCAGAAAAAAAGCTCTCCCTCGGCCAGACACTTCACTTCCGTCTGTTGGAAAATAATCTCACTAATTTAGTTTGGACAAAACACTTTACTGCCACCTGCTGGAATACTGTCAAAATAAATATACAAATCCACATGGGTGATGTGCATGGCAGGCACTCCCTAGGGTATGGAGTGCATAACCTTGCACAATGTGGGGTGGTCCCAGAGCCACTTACAAATGGGCCACTGTGAGAGCTACCTTAGATTCTATCTGACAGGTCCTTACTGAGAAAAACAGGTTTCAAGAGGTAAGAAGTTGGAAGTGGACCACCAGATTCTTAGGGACTGAAAGAGTAAAAAAACTGCCAGAATAAAATGCTTTTGCTCAGACCAACCAAGGTTACTATGGGTGAGAAACCACCAAAGAATGGGGATGGTGGTGTTTCTGAAAACCTTAAAAGCATCCATCTGAAAAAAAGGCAGCTTTAAACATCTACCAGGCCGAGTGTGAAACCATCACATGGAAGTAAAAGTTACAAATTTTCCTGCTCCCCTTTCTTTTCCTCTCTCTCCACCCATTTGGCTCTGGTTGGTAAGCTGGGAGAGAACAAGAAAGACCAGGCATGATGCCTCTCCAGGGCAAGCAGTTAGCCAACTGTCCCAAGCTGGTGAAGAGGGAAGTTTCACTCTTTCTGATTCAACAACCATAGGACTTTCTATTCCTAATAGAGACCACAGAATTCATGGAATCTATCTGAGTCAGGTACATGACACATTGGCTCCACTGTATAGGTTTAAAGGGATGAGGAAATTAAAAAATAAAGGTTTTTTGTTTTGTTTTTTAAAATTATACCCCTGAATCCTGTATGTTGAACATACTGGTTAAATATTATAAAGCAGGATCTGGAAAAGATATCTTCCAAGGATATGTTTTTGAGTTTTACAGGGGAAAATGTTATTTGAATCAATTCATTTGTTGAGAGCCCATACTTTGGGAGTAGGGCACATAAATGCAAGGGAGTCTCTGTCGTCTGGGTGCTTACAGTCTTGGGTTTCATACTCAGAGTAATGTAACTATTACTGTCAGTTATGTCAGCAAGAGCCTGTGTTGAATAGGCAGGGCAGGTTCAGAAGGGTTTTTACTCTAATGATTTCCTCTCATGATATTTTTACTCGCTTATGATTAAGCTTTAGAAGCGACATGTTGCCCCTGTTCTTCAAGCATGGAATCACAGGTAAAGCTTCCATTTAAGACGTTTAAAGAGAGGTGCAAGGCTAAATGCATAGGTTGCGTCTTGATTGGGCTGCTTTGAAACCAGAGTCTGTCTGGTCCTCAGTTTGGCAGATTCAGACACTTACATTTCACTTTATTCAGGCTTAATCAGGCTCTGAGAATTTAATTTGGGTAAAACAACTTTATAATTCAACCCAATGAACAGAAGCTGATTTATGAACCATGATGTGAATTTACTGAGAAAAACCGTATTGCTAGTATAACTGGTACCAGTCATGTGCTTTGGACAATTGCTTCTTACTGCATGTGTTGATTTAATTGAGAGCCCTTGAGCGATGGGAAGACTACCTGATAAGTGTGGAATCAGAGCATGGGTCTTTGTATGTTCTTAAATGATATCTAGAATTTAAGTTTACTAGGATATAAACTCACTGACAGGGATCTTATTTGCTGATATGTCCTAAGAGACTAGAACATGGTAAGCATTCAATAAGTATTTGTTGAGTGAGGGACTGAATCTGAACTAAGTTTTTTTAAACTGTTCTGATAATGGATGGGTATTGGTCCCGGTCATTAGAATCAGTAGCCCTTCTCCTAGACAGAATGCGAGCCCACAGTACATTCTTATTCAGATTCTGCTGGTTCTAGACTCTTAATGGACCCCATCCGTCTCTTATGACAGCATCAACTGGGCATGTGATACTTAAGTTACAGATGATTTATTTTACTCTCTCTGATGAAATTTGGGAGCCACCCTGACCTCTGTAACACATTTACAGATCATCTCATAAGGTGACTTTTCTTTTCTTTTCTTTCTTTCTTTCTTTTTTTTTGGGGGGGGGTAAATTTTGTCCCAAGTTCTATGAGGGTTCTTGTCTTACATTTTCCGGGTTTCTGACTTCCAGCTCGGGCAGGTAGGGGACAACTGAACTGTGGTAGTTTATATTTTTACAGACACCCAGAGTTCTTTGTGCAGGTGTGGATCTATCTACCCTCCATCAAGGAGTCTAAAGGCAGAACACTGCGTTTTACTCAATGGAAGATCTCAAAGCCCTTAACAAACTAAAGCAAAAAACGAGATTGTATGAATATTCATACCTTTGTGAACGCGTGGGAGCTGCACGGTCGGTCTGGGTGGCTATGCAAGCAAGTACAGACACCCCAGGCTCAGAGAGCTCCTCATTCTTTCTGCCTTTCAGCTCTGCCTCTGAAATTCTGGTTTTGTATAGGAAGCTCTCTGTAAGCATATAGCCCGTTGACTTACATTTTCCCAGATGCTTTCGGCACCAGAGCCATCTATGTTCTCTCTGGAGTCTAGGTCTTGTCCTTAGGTGAAGAGGAAGGGTGGGGGCGGACAGGGTCCCCCATCTAACCTCCGTCGCTGAGAATGGGAACGTGACTCACCGCTTCAGTCTGCCCGGAGGTTTCTGTTAAGATCTCGGGCTCCTCACCTAGATAACGGCACCCGGGTTTTTCTGGCGTCCTGCAGGTGGGCATGCTCCCTCCGCAGAGACCAGGAGTGACCTCGGGCTGCCGGATTTGACCTTCATGACACCTACGCCCTCTCCCCACTTTCCTCTATCTTCTTTTCAACATCCCCAGACTGAGGACCCCCAGACACCTCCCTCCGGCCCGCGCCCTGCTTCTCACATCCTAACTCAAGGGACCAAATTTGGGGTGGGAGAAGCCCGGCGTCTCTAAAGCCCACGGACTCCAGGGCTGCGGCCCCGGGGCTTTGGGGGAGGCCCGCCCTAGCTACGCGCTCGCCCCGCCCCCGCCCGCGGGCCCGCCCCTCCCCTCCCATGTACGTCACGTCCGGCCCAGCCCCTGCCAGCCCTCCGCCCTCCGCCCTCCGCCCTCCGCTCTCCTCTCGCTCGCCGTTAAGGAGGCTCTGCGCCTCAGCTACAGCCTCCGTCTCCGCTCCAGCCGCATCCTCCGTGTCTCTGCCGCCGCCACCGCCGGGGGCATCCGGGGGTCGCCTAACGGGCTGGCCCTGCGCCACAGTCGTCGCTTCAGCCTCCCGCCAGTGGCGGCCACAAGAAGAAGCTCGCTGGCCGCGGAGCCACTTGGGGCCTCAGTTCTCGCCCTCTTTCAGTTGCCGCGGGTTCTGGAGAAGCGGCCGCGGCCGGGGAACTGGGCATCGAGGTTCCAACGGTAGGTGAACGGGCGGGTACTGCGCATGCGCTGGTCCCTGTAGCCGCGGCCCTCCCCCTTCTGCCTCCCCCCAGCTCCGTGTCCCACCCGCGCCGGCTTCAAGGGCTTTGCACCTCGGGGTGCGGGGGATCCCGGGCAGTGCCGTTGCAAGTGCGGCATTCCATAGAGAGGGCCCCCTTTCTCCTAGAGCAAGAGAAGGTGAAGATGTGCCCCTGGCAGCCAGGGGGTGTGGCAGTCTTCGATTTTTCAGCCGCTGCAGTGCGCGTGAGCGGGTGTGCCTTCTCACCTAGCTCCCCCAAAGTAGAAGGCACAGCTCCCCACCCTGGTTTGCTAGCCTCCCCTGCACCCCGGACCTGCGCCGCCTCCCTGCCCTTTTCCTTAAAGCTGGGCAGTGAAGTTGATGCAGAAAAAAAAAAGTGTGGTTTAATCTGGGCTCAACTGCGCCCCTTTTTAAGATCACGTGAGATGAGTGGTTGCTGACTTCCTTAGATCGTTCAGAAAATATAGCCAAAATTGGGCTGTTGGTGCACTGGGGACTTGTCTAGAATGCATTCTGCATAGGCCAGGCTAGAGAGGGTACAGCGCTGTTTCAGATGAGGCGCCTGGTTTCCAAGATAAGGTATTAGGAAATTGAATCAGTTGGCACACTTGCCCAGTGGGAAATTGGTAAACTTCAATTAAAAAATCAATTAAAAATCAAACTGACTTTTAGAAAGGCATTTCATTTGGCTCCCCATTATGCCGTCTAATCAATGAAAAAAGTACCTAAGATTGGGCACTTACCTTATTTTCAAGTTGATGATAATCTAAAAATGGCAACTGGAACCACAGTAATGCAGATAGATTATGAACATTAAATAGCTGAGATGCACTTACTTTTAAAAGTGGACATTAAAGGATGGTTTTGAATTATTGACTTTCTGGGTTAATGTGAGGCTGTGTCTTCAACTTTCCTTTTTGTAACCTTGCATGCAATACTTGTTGGCCTGGTTGTCTCTCAGGTACTGCATTTAGTAAGTGCGTACTAGCTGAATGGAATTGAATGAACTGGTTATTATTTGTATATCTATCGGGAGCTCCTTCTTACTTTCTTAATCTCTGCTGCTTTTAAAATTTGGGCAGTATTTTAAATAATTTAATTGTGTTACCAGTTAGGGATCTGGAACACATCTTAAATGCTTGGAAAGATGTAGAAAGGCTTATCAGTGTTACAAAATTCTTCCTTAGGTGAAGTAAATGTTACATTGTGTGTTTTTAACTGTATATGTAGTGTTTTATTTATTAATATGAGTGTATAGAGTTCTGTTATTTTTTCTATCTTTAAAATTTGTATTTATTTAAAAAATTAATAGGCAATTTTTTTTAATTTTTATTTTTTGCCGTTCGCGGGCCTCTCACTGTTGTGGCCTCTCCCGTTGCGGAGCACAGGCTCCGGACGCGCAGGCTCAGCGGCCATGGCTCACGGGCCTAGCCGCTCCGCGGCATGTGGGATCTTCCCGGACCGGGGCACGAACCCGTGTCACACGCATCGGCAGGCGGACTCTCAACCACTGCACTACCAAGGAAGCCCTAGGCAATTTTTAGAGAAGTTTTAGGTTCACAAAAACATCAGGAAGTACAGAGTTGCTACATATCTCCTCCCCCACTGCATGCAATTTTCCCTCTTTTTTATATCTTGTATTAGTATTAAGTGTGTTTTTATTAGAATGCCATTGTTTTAGGACAGAGAAAATGACTGAAATGGATATATTGTGACTTGTCAGTTTTTCCCCATCAATAAAATGACAGCTACTGTTATTATCATTTCTGAATAACCTCAGTCTGTGCATGGCTCCCCTTTGTTGTACCCTGACTTTAGTATTGGGAAACATAATAGGATAAATTGTAGCTATACTTTGAAAAAAATTGTGATAAATATACATAACGTAAAATTTACCATTTTAACCATTTTTAAGTGTACAGTTCAGTGGCATTAAGTACATTCACCGTGTTGTGCAACCGTTGGCACTGTCCATTTCCAGAACTTTTTCATCATCCCAAACAGAAACTCATAGACAGCAATTCCCCATTCCCTCTTCCTCCTAGCACGTGGTAACCTCTATTCTACTTTCTGTCTCTATAATTTGCCTATTCTAGGTACCTCATATAGGTGGAATCGTATAGCATTTGTCCTTTTGTGTTTGGCATATTTCATTTAGTTCATTTTCAGGGTTCATTCATATTGTAGCGTGTATCAGAATTTCCTTCCTTTTTAAGATTGAATAATGTATTCCATTGTGTGTATATACAACATTTAGTTTATCCGTTCATCTCTTGATGGATATTTGGATGTTTCCACATTTTGGCTTTTGTGAATAATGCCGCTATGAACTTTGGTGTACAGGTATCTGTTTGAGTCCTTGCTTTGGATTCTTTTGGGTACATAACCTAGGAGTGGAATTGCTGGTAATTCTGTGCTTAACTTTTCGAGGAACATCTAAACTGTTTTCCAGGTGTGCTGCATTTTACATTTCCATTAGGTGTGCTGCATTTTACATTTCCATTAGCAATGCACGAGGGTTCCAGTTTCTCTACATCTCCCCAACAATTGTTACTTCTCTTTGTTTGTTGGTTTGTTTGATAATAGGCATCCTAATGGGGGTGAACAGATATCTCATTGTGGTTTTGATTTGCATGTCCCTAAGAGTGATGCTGCACATCTTTCATTTGTGTATCTTCTTTGGAGAAATGTCTGTTTAAGCCCTTTGCTCATTTTTTAAATTGGTTTTTGTTTCTTTGTTGTTGAATTACTTTAAAAAAAAGTTACTTTAAAAAGTTATTTTGTACGTGCATTAAATCTTTTATCTGAAAACCTTATTGGTTCTTAAAATGAATGCAATACTGAAATTTAAAAAATAGAAATTGGGGTAAATTCCCTGGCAGTTCAGTGGTTAGGACTCCGCACTTCCATTACAGGGGGTATGGGTTCGATCCCTGGTTGGGAACTACCCGCATGCCATGCAGTGCGGCTAAAAAAATTAAAATAAATAAACAAATAAATAAATAAATAGAAATTGAAAATTTCTGTTTTACACATAGGTAAACAACAGAGATTTTACATCTGAAAAAGGTTTCCAATTATTTAGTAAGTCACAGTATATTAAGCTCTCAATTAGGTATATATCAATACCGAGAACTTATTTCCATAACCTCAGCATTACAAAGGGGCACGCATTAAATGAAGATCCTATCCTCACTAATGAGTAAGATTAATGCTCCTAAACTTTCCTTTGTTTATAAAGTATTTTGTTAACATGGCTAGGAGCAGAGGAGGGGATTACTGGATGGAGAAAAAGGAAGTGTAGTATGTACACATGAACTTGACCTGAATCAGTGTTCCCCAAGTGGCGCAGAAGGCCAATATGTGAGGAGGTTTACTTTGGGGCCTTATAGAAGAGCCAATTTGATTGGACATGGAAATAATGAAGGATTTTTGGAATGGAATGTAATAAAGGCAGGTTTAATGCACCAAATCATACTCACATGAGATATTAATGGTAATGGCATTAAGAGTAACTCATTATCAGATTTATTTATTCATTCACTGGATATTTTTCTCCTTCTAAATGTCAGAGATACATGAAGGAGCAAAACCCAAGCAGTTACTTGGTGATGGTTGCATAATTGTAAATTTACTAGACATTAAATTATACACTTGAAAAGAGTGAATTTTATGATATGTAAATTATACCTTAATAAAGCTGCTTAAAAAAGAAACAGAACCCATTAGTGGACTTTAAGGAACTTATACTCTGTTGGGAGAAAGAAACTTTAAACAAACACAGAAAGGACTATATAATAAAACTTGTGATGAATGTTTTGGAGCCAAGGAATAACATGTCCTAAGAAAAACTGACAGGGGATATCATTAGGTTGGATGGGTTGGAGAAGGCCCCTCCAAGAATGGGACTTAAGTAAGAGCGGAAGATGAGTAGGAGGAAGTGAGGGGGAGAGTGTTTGAGGCAAATGAACCAGCATGTATAAAAGTCTTAGGTTGAGGAAGATGCAGTGGCTTGACAAGATAATTTAATGAAATTTATTGGATTTCTACTAGAGAAGGAAATACCCTGAATCTTTTCAGACAGGTTTTTACCTAGTTTTAGTGTATATTTTCTTTTTCTTTTGTATATGATGTATAATAATTCTTATATTTTTGGTTTTAAACAGTTTTCAGAGAGATGTCTGTCTGGTTTCTATTGCCCTTTTCTGGAATAGAAAAATAGAAAATAGAAAAACTTGAGTTGTTTACTTATTCTTAAAATATGTATTTTTGCTTTTATGTATCAATTGAAAAGTAAAAGTAAAAATAAAACTGAAAAACACTTGTTGATTGACATAGTAGGTGCTTAATATTTAGGGGGAAGGATGAGAGGAGGTTCTTTTTGGACACCAGTCATAGTGGATTAAAAATTTGGAAAGGTGAAAGGGCTCAAATTTAGGATCAGATAAGGTGAGAGAATTTTTATAGGAAAAGCAGACCATATAGTGGTTCATTATAGAATCACTTTTGAAACTAATGATTTCAAAAGATATATATTTTTTATGTTAAGGAGTATTCTAGTGTTTGAATAATGATTTTTGATTAGCAAGTACAGAATATTTAAGTGTTTTATGAATCACCTTTACGAAGTATCGTTTCATACATTTCAGTGAAATTTCAAACAATATTTTCAGTTTTGGTTGTAGTCATTGTTGCCTGAAAGAGCATCAGCCTAAAGGGCAGCAGACTTAGAGTTCTACTCACTAGTTTAGTGACCTACTCACTAGTTAAGTGACTTTAAACCAGTTTCTTCAGCTCTCTGAGATTTTTTTTGTTTCTTTTCTGAGAAAAAGTGATAATCTGCCATGCTTATCTCACAGGGGATGGTTGTGAGGATTCAGTTGGATAGTGAACTGGAAAGTATACCAGAAGTGATAGCATCATTTCAGATACTGGAGTTCTGCTGTTGTGTAGTGTTCTCAACACAGGAAATAAAGATGAAATCATATTTTTTGCTCTCAAAGTTTATAATCAAGTGGAAAAGACAGATACAAAAAATAAGTATAGTCAGTGCTTTTTTGTTCATTTCCCAGGTTCCTTTTTTTTCCCCCCAGCACAGTTTTTACACAGTCAGTGCAGAAAGAGAATGTTGTTCTCTCAAGGGACCCATTTGGCTAGAACAAGTTGTGGAATTACCTCCAATGGTAAAAAGAAAAAAGAAAAAAAAAGTGTATTGTAGTTTTGTATTAAAGAACAATAAGAAATGATATGCTAGTCTTCTTAAGACTGTACTCATTAGTAGGCCCTAGGTGAGCACGTTTTCAATGGAGAAACATGAAAGTTGAAAAGTTACCAGAATAGAGGAGTCTTGAAGAGTCAACATTTGTCAAAATTGAGATTATATGCATGCATATAATTGACTGGAATATGTGCTCTCTTTACATATATATGCTTTCTCAGGTATTTTGTGTTGCCCTCTAAATTGTAGAGCTGGTATTTTTGGGGGGGCCAGTCATTGTGTTGGTGCTTAGTGGGAAGAGCTAATTTAACACATAACTCACTTTGACTTAATAGAAGATCATGCTAGAGTAGTGATCAGTGACCTTGGAGTGAATGTGGGGTAAAGGAACCTGTTGGGAGCCAGCTTGCTCCAGCACATTACAGGCTTACCCTTTCATCAGGAGACAGCATTTAAAGTGTCACCTTTTCTCATACTTTCATGAGTAAGATTAAACATCCCTCTACCACTCTTACCTGTTTTTCATGCACTGATATGTGAACCTTCTAAAACTCTACATCTGACCGATAAATATCTCAAAAGGTCATCCTTCATCCTTTGGGGAAGTTTGGAGACTAACTTTAGGTACGTTATGGTTTCCTTGGCTTTTTTAAATTTTTTTGCAGTATGCGGGCCTCTCACTGTTGTGGCCTCTTCCGTTGTGGAGCGCAGGCCCCGGACGCGCAGGCTCAGCGGCCATGGCTCATGGGCCTAGCCCCTCCGTGGCATGTGGGATCTTCCCGGACTGGGGCATGAACCCGTGTCCCCTGCGTCGGCAGGTGGACTCTCAACCACCATGCCACCAGGGAAGCCCTCCTTGGCTATTTGAATCAGAATTGTGGCTGATTTACAAGTAAATGTGAGAGGAGTTCTTTTTGCCTTTGTAATACTGCTTTTTATTGTTCTGGTTTCTTAAGACTTAAGTTACTGTCATTAGAAAGATTTGCAGTTAGATCCAGCAGCACATTCTAGCATCACCATTTACAAATATTGACGTTTAGCTCAGTGACTTGAGGCTCACAGTACATGTAAAACGGGAATAGTGCCTGCCTCATAGCATTCTTGTAGGTATGAGAAATAACTTGTGAAGTACTTACAGGTATTCCATAAATCATAGTTCCTTTCCATAATTTTTAAAAAATTATAGTTGATTTACAATATGATTTGTTTTTAATATTATTTACAATATTATTATTATACATTCCAGATGTACAACATAGTGTTTCAATATTTTTATAGATTATACTCCATTTAAAGTTGTTATAGGGGCTTCCCTGGTGGTGCAGTGGTTAAGAATCTGCCGCCTGCTAATGCAGGGGACGTGGGTTCGAGCTCTGGTCTGGGAAGATCCCACATGCCGCAGAGCAACTAAGCCTGTGCGCCACAACTACTGAGCCTGTGCTCTAGAGCCCGCGAGACACAACTACTGAGCCCATGTGCTGCAACTACTGAAGCCCACACGCCTAGAGACTGTGCTCCGCAACAAGAGAAGCCACTTCAGTGAGAAGCCCGTGCACTGCAATGAAGAGTAGCCCCAGCTTGAAGCAACCAGAGAAAGCATGCGTGCAGCAACGAAGACCCAATGCAGCCAAAAATAAATAAATAAATAAATAAAGTTGTTATAAAGTGCTTTCCTTTCTTGATTTGATTATCTTTGGTTATTGCTGGGAGTAGATATGGCAGCCACTTTTGATGTTTTTTGTTTTTTTTAAACATCTTTATTGGAGTATAATTGTTTTACAATGTTGTGTTAGTTTCTGCTGTGTAACAAAGTGAATCCGCTATACATATACATATATCCCCATATCCCCTCCCTCTTGCATCTCCCTCCCACTCCCTATCCCACCCCTCTAGGTGGTCACAAAGCACGGAGCTGATCTCCCTGTGCTATGCGGCTGCTTCCCGTTAGCTAGCTATTTTACATTTGGTAGTGTATATATGTACCATGTATATATAGAAGTGTATTTATTTAGTTTTTAAGGAGGTGTTCTCCTCTTGTTAATCTTCTTAAATTTGAATAGTCAGTATTATTTGCTTCTTATTTATGTCTTTAATCAACATATTTTATTTTATTTATTTATTTTGTTGTGTCGGGTCTTAGTTGCGACAACTGGGCTCCTTAGTTGCGGCATGCATGTGGGATCTAACCCATGCCGCCTGCATTGGGAGCACAGTGTCTTAACCACTGTGCCACCAGGGAAGTCCCTCAACATATATTTTAAACATTAAATTATGTGTTAGGGATTGTATGAGGCAATACAAAGATGATACAGAGGTGTTACAAAGATGAAATGACAGGGTTCCTACCTACAAGGATCCTCTCTTTTGAAAAAGAGACAGACATATTTTTAGATTCTATGGGATGTTTGCTAAAAAGGTAAGAGATAACTTAGGAGCAAAAGGAAGGAGAACTGTCTGCTTCAGGAAGTCAGGGAAGGTTTGACAGAGGAAGCTGGAGTTGAGACTTGATGGTGGATGGAAGTTTGGTGAACAAGATGGAATTGGACATGGTGTTGAGTTAGGACTCCAAGACAGAAAACAATGTGCACAGCTTGGGAGATGTGGATTGTGAATTTCAAGTAGTTAAGTATTGTTGGAGAGTAGAGTGAGGTGTAGGAGTGGCAGGGAAGAAGATTTTACTGGTAGGTGAAGTACTTGTACACCACGTAAGAGTTTGCAGTTTACTGTGTACGTCAGAGGTTCTTAAAACTTTGTATGTATTGTAATCACCCAAAGAGCTTATTAAACATACAGAGAGCCCAGGCCAGGCTCTCATGGATGCTAGATTGGGGTTGTGGCTGTATATTGAATATCTGTATATTGAACAAAACTTCCCCATCCCCAGATGAAGTTAGGAAACCAGTGCTGTAGGTCACTGGTCTCAAAAGTGAGGTGCTGGCACTTTGAATGGGCAGGATGACCTATTAAAATGTGTGTGTAGGTGGAGGAATAAAATTTATGTTTCTACTTATTTTTTATTTTATTTATTTTTAAAATAAATTTATTTATTTATATATTTTTGGCTGAGTTGGGTCTTTGTTGCTGCACGCGGGCTTTCTCTAGTTCTGGCGAGTGGGGGCTACTCTTCGTTGTGCTGTGCAGGCTTCTCATTGCAGTGACTTCTCTTGTTATGGAGCACGGGCTCAAGGCGTGTGGGCTTCAGTAGTTGTGGCTTACGGGCTCTAGAGCACAGACTCAGTAGTTGTGGCGCATGGGCTTAGTTGCTCCGTGGCATGTGAGATCTTCCCGGACCAGGGCTCGAACCTGTGTCACTTGCATTGGCAGGCGGATTCTTAACCGTTGTGCCACCAGGGAAGCCCTGTTTCTGTTTATTTTTAATGTTCATTTTTTTTTTCTTTTGCCACGCCATGAGGCGTGTGGGATCTTAGTTCTCCAACCAGGGATCCAACCCGTGCCCCTTGCAGTGGAGCCCTAATCACTGGACTGCCAGGGATTTGTTAAAATGTTATTTTTCTGTATGTTTATTATGTGCATAATATACTAGGGTATTCGCTATTCTGCTTTAGATTTAACATACATATATGACAGGTATGTGCATAATCTTTTTCCTGTTCAAAAAATTTAGAGCCCAGGGCTCTAGGCATTGGAAAACAGTTGAGGAATTTTGTGCAGGGGAATTCAGGTTAGATTTGATGAGGATATCAGTGAGGAGAATAGATGAAGGGACTTAGTTACAGGGGATTTTATCTCTCTTTGGCTTTATTACTTTTGTTTTGCTTTGAAAGCTTGAAATCATGGGAGTTTATAAAATAATTGACTGTGGCCATGAAACCCTTGCCTGAATACTTTGCATAAAAGAGGGATAAGTGAGCTGTCTCAAGGTGAAATGTTTTGTTTAGTGAGTTGCAATCTGCAAAATATATGTGCTGTATCTAGTACCATGATTTGGGGAGTGTAGTTATACAAAATATACTTGATTCATTGCTCATTGTAGTTTTGTGGAATCACCATGGGGGAGGATTGGTCCCTCAAGAAGTATGTTAAAGTGCGCACAGATGAACAAATCCTCAGGCACAGGGGTAATAATTGTTGCGATAAATACTTTATAATCTTTTTTTTGTTTTTTAAGGCAAAGAAATTCCTCAACTTTTGAGTATTAGAGCTCGCTTTAAAAACTTTCTAGTCCTGGGACTTCCCTGGTGGCGCAGTGGTTAAGAATCCACCTGCCAGTGCAGGGGATACAGGTTCGAGCCCTGGTCTGGGAGGATCCCACATGCCATGGAGCAGTTAAGCCCGTGCGCTGCAACTACTGAGCCTATACTCTAGAGCCCGCGGGCCACAACTGGTGAGCCTGCATGCCACAACTACTGAAGCCTGCATGCCCTAGAGCCTGTGCTCCATAGCAAGAGAAACCACCGCAAGGAGAAGCCCGCGCACTGCAACGAAGAGTGGCCCCCGCTTGCTGCAACTAGAGAGGGCCCGTGCGCAGCAATGAAGACCAAACGCAGCCATAAATACATACACACATACGTACATACATACATACCAACGTAGCCATAAATACATACATACATACATAAATACCAATGCAGCCATAAATACATACATACATACATATATAAATAAATAAGCAAGCAAGCAAACTTTCTGGTCCTGAATTCTCTTTTAGTTATATATACTTTGATAAATTACTTAAGGCCAAAGTCAATATGAATTTATTTATTTTTTAACTTTTAATTTTATGTTGCAGTATAGTTAACACTGTTGTGTTAGTTTCAGGTGTACAGCAAAGTGATTCACTTATACATATACATGTATCTATTCTTTTTCAAATGAATTTAATAGTTGATGTAAATGACTTGGTATTTTCCTGATCATAGTAGCATCTACGGACATTTGACAGATAAGTTTATATGCTGTTGAGATGTTTGTTTAACTTTTCTGTTTGCTTGGTACTGTTAAGGATTCAGACAGATTGATGCCTTGTCAGTTTCTCAGGCCAGGAGGGAACCACAGATTTAGCATACTGGCAAATTTTGTAGTACCATCCTTGTTCAGTCAGAATGAAAGAAGTGCCTTTTCCTTTGTTTGATAAATTGCTTAGAGCTTATTAATGAAAAGATGAATGTATGGAGCAGGGGTACATTATCTCTGTTCCCAAAGTTTACCATCTTTATTGAGACTCAGCTCCCTCTTGGCTTTTCCCTCTTTTTATACTAGTGATAGAGCTTTTTTTGTTTTTGTTTTGTTTTAGCAATTTTTAAAAAAGTATTTATTTATTTGGCTGTGCTGGGTCTTAGTTGCGGCCTGCGAACTCTTAGTCGTGGCATGTGAACTCCATTAGTTGCAGCATGTGGGATCTAGTTCTCTGACCGGGGATCAAACCCAGGCCCCCAGCATTGGGAGTGTGGAGTCTTAGCCACTGGACTACCAGGGAAGTCCTGTTTTAGCGATCATTGAAGATGATTGAGGTAGCTCTTTTAAACTTTTCTGTGTGAATTGTATCCCTATTTTGTCAAAAGCATTTTGGGCAAAAGTGACTTTTCTTTTTCCATTCTATTCAGTTTGAAGGTAGAACAATTTTACATGAAAGTGATAATTTATTTTTGCAGGTACCCCTCTTACCACAGGTTGTTTTATTTGTAAAATGATCAAAGTTTACTAGTATAGTGCAGATCTACTCTTTTCTTTTTTTTTTTTTTTTTGCTTTACGTGGGCCTCTCATGTTGTGGCCTCTCTCATTGCGGAGCACAGGCTCCGGACGCACAGGCCCAGTGGCCATGGCTCACGGGCCCAGCCGCTCCGCGGCATGTGGGATCCTCCCGGACCGGGGCACAAACCCGTGTCTCCTGCATCGGCAGGCGGACTCTCAACCATTGCGCCACCAGGGAAGCCCCAGATCTACTCTTATTACCATTATACTGTTTTGTAAAATTATTTGCTCTGAGAAGACTTTCAGCTAGTGTTAAAATTTATAAAGTCTTCAGCGTTTTATTCGTTTTTTTTTTTTAATTATGCTGTATAGAAATTGTAGTAATTTCTGGATGTGCTAGATAGCATAGAAGGGCCAAACAGGATTGGTTCTTGAAATGTGGTTAAAAAAATATTATATCTTTGGGGACTTCCCTGGTGGTCCAGTGGCTAAGACTCCGCCTCCCAATGCAGGGGGCCCGGGTTTGATCCCGGATCAGGAAACTAGATCTCATGTGCCGCAACTAAAGATCCTGCGTGCTGCAACTAAAGGATCCCGTGTGCAGCAAACAAATCCCGTGTACTGCAACTATAAATAAATAAATAAATAGTTAAAAAAACCACAACAAATACATTTAAAAAAAAAGAAATATTTTATTTTCCTTTTGTGGATGGAAAAGCATATTTTAAAATATATTTTATAATAAAAATAGTTTAATATTCAATAGTTAATCTATTAAACTGATGCTATGCCTTTATTTATGTGAGTTTTCTCTTTTTAATTTTTTCCGCTTTATTGAAGTGTAATTTATATATAATCACATTCACCAATTTAAAATGTTTAGTTTAATAAGTTTTGACAAGTGTATTAAGCATGTAACCACCACTACCACAATCATGACATAGAACATTTCCATCACCCCCAAAAGTCCTCAGTGCTTTTAAATTTTCTCATCAGTGAAATGAATATAATGAAAGTATGTACTTCCATAGGATTGTTGTAAGGATTAAATGAATTAGTATATTTAAAGCCCTTAAGGTAGTTCCTGGCTCAGTAATAGCTCAGTTAATGCTATCTACTGTTATCCGTGGTTTTGATGTTGGTGTTATATCCTTTAAAAAAAACTGTCACTACTAATTTTATTAGATACTTAAGACTTTTCTTTTTAAACACATTTTAAAATTTATTTTATTTGTTTGTTTTTGGCTGTGTTGGGTCTTCGTTGCTGCATGTGGGCTTTCTCTAGTTGCAGTGAGTGGGGGCTACTCTTCGTTGCGGTGTGTGGGCTTCTCATTGCTGTGGCTTCTCTTGTTGCGGAGCACGGGCCCTAGAGTTCAAGGGCTTCAGTAGTTGTGGTGCCTGGGCTCAGTAGTTGTGGCTCACAGGCTCTAGAGTGCAGGCTCAGTAGTTGTGGCGCACGGGCTTTGTTGCTCCGCGGCACGTTGAATCTTCTGGAATTAGGGCTCGAACCCATGTCCCCTGCATTGGCAGGCAGATTCTTAACCACTGCACCACCAGGAAGTCCTGATACTTAAGACTTAAAGATTCTTTGCTGTTAAGAAAGGTGTGTTTGTTGCTGTCATGTATATCAGCGGTCCCCAACCTTTATGGCACCAGGGACCGGTTTCGTGGAAGACAATTTTTCCATGGTGCGGGGGTGCGTATGGTTCAGGCGGTAATGTGAGCAATGGGGAGCAGTGGGGAGCGGCAGATGAAGCTTCGCTCGCTCGACTGCCACTCACCTCCTGCTGTGTGGCCCGGTTCCTAACCAGGGTTGGGGACCCCTGATATATATGTATATGTAACCATATGTATATGAATGGAGTGTAGAAGTATTTTGAGCCTTCGCAGAACTCAGGTTGATAGCTAGTATACGAAGGTACACTTTCCTGAATGTTCCCATTAGTCAGCTTATTGATAATTGGTATTTAATTGCATTATTTTTTATCACTCTTGTCTCATGGTAAAGTATATGATATAAAATTCAAAATGGTTTCTTATTTGTTGTCAGTACCACCATGCTAGGCAACCGTCACTTGTATTTAAAATGATTTTGCTGTTTTGATTTATAATAACATTATGCTTTCAGAAATCCTTGGTTATTTTGAAAGTCTGCACATTGTATTCTCTTGTGTCAAGCCTTTAATTAACTGCTTTGTTTGCATATTATCGACTGTATCTGTTCAGACATTTCATCAGATCTCTTTGGCATATTTTTCTGTGGTACCTGACCTGCTGCTATTTTCTTTTCCATTTTTCTTTTCTTCAAAAATGGGATCTTGTAGTTTAGATGTTGTATTAGTTTTCTAGGGCTTCCATGATAAATTACTAAAAATGAAGTGACTCTAGAATAGTAGAAAAATTTCTCTCACAGATCAGGGGGCCAGAAGTCTAAAATCAAGGTGTGGGCAGGGTCATGCTCCCTCTGAAGGGAGAATTCTTCCTTGACTCTTCCATCTTTTGGTGGCTCCTGGCATTTCTTGTCTTTTGACAGCATAACTCAATTTCCGCCTTTGTCTTCACATGGCCTTCTTCCCCTCTGTGTGTCCTGTCTCCTTCTTATAAGCACACTAGTGATTGGATTAAGGACTCCCCTAAATCAAGGTGATTTCATCTTGATATCCTTAACTAATTACACTCGCAAAGATCCTATTTTCAAATAAGGTCACATTTTGATGTTACAGGTGGACATGAGTTTTGGGGAGACACTTCATTCAACCTAGTACACATATAAAGGAAATATTTACATGATTTAAGCTCTGAAAAGGGACAGGAAGCAGTACTAAATCATGTCAGAAACAGCTTTGCATTTTGCAGGAATGTTATTTTGGGCCACTGTAGTCTGAATGCCTTCAGCAGTGTTCTCTGGATAGAGGTCTGAAGTGAATAGTCGTTGGCTGCAAGGGCTCGGACCATAGGCATGCTTTAAAAGTGCTTTTTAGCAAAACAACAACAACAATAACAACAAAACAAACAAAACAAAACAAAAGTACCTTTTAGCAAGCTATGAATGAATGGCCTCCTAAAATATATATAAGACTCTGTGGTCAGTTTGAGTGATAAAATGTGAGAGTCTGTGGTACTTTAAATCGTCAGAATTTACACGGAGTGATAGTATAGTATAGTAATAAAGAGCAAGGACTTTAGGAGTTACACTTCCTGGATTCAGATTCTGCCTCTGACCCTTATTAGCTGGGTGAACTGTGGTTAAATTGTTGAGCCTCTATGCAGTGTCTCATTAAAATAAGTCATAATACCGTATCAATACGTGTAAAGTGCATAGAAATGCCTGGCACATAGTATCAGTAATTGCTCATTTAATGTTCGCTGCTGCTGTTTTCATCATCATGATGATGCCCTTTGTTTTTCCAGTAGTAAGGATGAATTTGTACTGATGAACTCACGGATTCCTACCCAGCATTGCCTTAGGAAAGATGTGCTTTTCAGATTGTTTGCTTAGAGGTTGGGAGTAGTAGAAAACACAGGATGAGATAACTGGTTCTGGTTTCACTAACAAGTACACTAAACCTGAGTAGCCATTTTCGTGATATAGAACTTGCCATTTAAAAAAATATATTTATTTGGCTGCGTGGGGTCTTAGTTGCAGCACATGGGATCGTCATTGAAGGCATGCGGGATCTTTAGTTGCGGCATGTGGGATCTAGTTCCCTGACCAAGGATCGAACCCAGGCCCCCTGCATTGAGAGCGCAGAGTCTTAGCTACTGGGCCACTAGGGAAGTCCCTAGAACTTGCCTTTGACAAAGTCTTCTAATGAGTCTTCATTTATTGTACATCAAGCAGATCCCCTTTCCTTTATGTCATGAGGTAATCAACCTGACTTTTAATGTAAGTTCATTAAACGTCTTATCCCTGAAGTTAACCTCCCTAAAGGATCTTATATAAACTTTGAAGTTGTTTTTCACATGAATAGACTACATGTTTTAGCAGGCATTTCAGGATGTTTTGGAAGTAATCATCTACTAAAGATTTGTTGTGGGAATGTGGTTTTCCTTCCCCTTGGTTTTTAATGTTCCTCCTAGAGGTGTATGTAACTATTAAGACATTTTTGAAAACCACACTGAATGATAATACTCTTCTGCTTACCTGAAGCCTCTTGAGCAGAATCTTGCAGTTTACTGAGCTTGTTAGATTTTAAATAGATTATTAGAACTTACAGAAGATGAGACCAAATATTAAACATACCGCCGAACAGGTTTTCACCTCTCTCCTGTCTCTTCCCAGCCTGTTTTGCTGGTCTTTTAACATTATATAAAGAAGAGAAGGAAACTGATTCTCTTTCTAATGCATGCATGTATTTTCTCAGTGAAATGTAACATGTGTTTAGGTGTTATTTTATATAAGGAAACCTAGGCTTAGAGACATGGAAGCTGTTCAGGATCACATCTATAGAATGATGGAGGTGATACTTGAATATGTGCCTTTCTAGTTCTTTTCCATCATGTGCTATTGCCTCTCCAAATTAGAAAGCTCAGACAACTATGTTCTTGTTAACAAAATATTTGTTGTATACAGAGAAAAGAGTAAAGTATATAAGTGTAGTTCCAAGCTTAAACTCATGTCTTCCACTCTTTGACCTAAAAATGCTTCCATGTTTAGTTCTGAGTATATGAGGATGGAATAGAACTGGATGGGATGTGTGTGTGTGTACAAATGAAGGGTCCATTGAGGAAAAATGGATTATTAGAATGGTGTAGTCCCTGAAGATGCAGTTCCTTTATTTGTTTATCTTTAGCAGAAAGATTCATACCCAGGTTAGCCATCATAATTTGAAAGCTTGTGCAAGGTTTTGCCTCTAACTAGGTCACAGACAGATCTTTTAGGCAGAAGAATGCTTTTCATTATAGGGACCTTCCTAAATGGACTTCACTGCTTATTCTAGTCTCTTCTCACAGTTAAAGATGTTGTGGGAAATTAAAAGAACTGTTTTTTTTTTCCTAGATTAACTGCTGAAGTACTGATCGAGTTCTGTGTTTCTTCAATGAGGAACTACAGGCTGATCTTCTGCCATAATCTCAAACAGCCATAAATGACAAAAGAATGCTTGCTCAGTGAGGGTAGCTGGTGCAGAAACCATTTTTTAAACTTAGGTGTTTAAGTACTCAAAGGTAAGTTTCCACAATGGTAACTATCCCATACTTATATATCCACAGAGATTTTGGAGTTTATCTACTATTGCTGCTATTGGATTATTAACTTAAGGTTTTGTAGTTATTAGCTGGCATCAGGTGTGTTAAAGAATGGATTTTGCTTGTCTAAAACTATTTAAATTTATGGCATTTGCTGCCCCTAAGTTAATTTCTACTGTTTCTATAAGTTAGATGGATTTGTTTTCCAGTCACGATGTCTCTTGATCCAGTGGATACACCTGTTATACATATGGACCTTATTTGTATAAACTCTAGAATATTGAGCTTGTTTTTTTTTTTTTCTGCTCTGTTACCTTTCTCTTGTAGTATGAAAGGAATTGTTTCTCTGAGGTGATGAAAAAAGCCCATTTTATTCATTATCAACTTTGAAAAAAGTTTTCCTTTCCTTTAAAAATACTCCTTTCCCCACATAAAATAATAAATGATTATTTTATTTTTATTTATTTATTAAAAATTTTTTTTTGGCCATGCCGCACAGCTTGTGGGATCTTAGTTCCCTGACCAAGGATCAAACCTGTGCCCCCTGCAGTGGAAGCATGGAGTCCTAACCACTGAATCTCCAGGGAATTCCCATAAATGATTATTTTAGAAAATGCATTTTTTTTGAGATTACTGTACTTGTTCTTTCATGCGTCATAAATTGGAAACATTGTTTTCTCCCACTGCTTCTTTATTGATCACAATTTCTGCAAAGACAAATTATTTATTTCTTCTGAACTAGCCGGGCTATGGAAGTTTTTCTTTTGAATAATTATGAAACAGCAGGATTGATAAAAGAACATTTTCCTTGAAGGTTGATGCCTAGAACTGAAAAATTTCCTTTGTTTATAAAAACATATTATGGCTGCTCTGTCATGTAGAAATAAGAACTGGTTAATCTTGTCCTTATTAGCCCATCATTTTTTAAAAAATGATTCTCTCCTCTTTGGGTGCTTATGAATTGAGTGGTTAGATGACCTTCATAGAGCAGAGTCCAGAAATGATTAGGTTTGGCTTTTTACTCATGTCGTTAATAAGCTTGGTCAGTAAGGTCCTGTTGGAGCAAAATTTGCCCCTTTCTTTGTCTTTGAGATATTAACGTCCTCTGCGAAGTTTAATGATCAGTTTTGGTTTTGCCATTGTTTGGTAAATATACAAACACTAAAGGGAACACTCAGAACTAACTTCACATGGTAGAGAAAATGCTTAGATGATTGTATTGAGCTTCATTTGTAGAACACACTATGGGCCTGGTAACTGGAACATATTTAATAGACGAGAACACATTCAGGTGTAAAGCCTTTTTCTTTAATGTATTTAGTCATATTGCCACCTGTTAATCATTATAGTCTTTTTTTTTTTTTCTTTTATTTGGCAGAAAAGACAGCTTTGATTTCTGGCTGCAAAAAAGATATGAGGAAGAGCTCCTCCCCTTCCTTGAATAACTGCAACTCCGTTCTTGCTAACAAAATATTTGGAATTCCACTTGATGAGCTGCAGCAGGGAGGACATCCAGACAATGAGGTTCCGTTCATAGTCCGCCACGTAGTGGACTATATTGAGGAACATGGTATACATTTCCTTACTTTGAGGGCTAGCCTTTGTTTTAATAAACACAACTTATCCATTTTTGACCTTGGATTTTTTTTTCGGTATTCAATGTCCAAAATATAGTGAGGAAAAACAATGGACATTCTTTTTAACATTTTAGTGTGTCTTTATTACTTAAAAATCATATACTCAGAAATGCCCAGTTTAGAGCATATCTTAGTGGGAGGGGTGATAGTAATATTTTTAATGGATATAAGGGGGTGGGATAAAATAGAATATCCCTCAGGACAGAGATAGTATATGTTTCTAGATGTGTAGTTTGAAGGTGGTTAGCACAAGCAGGGGAGCCAAGAATGGCTTTCCCAAAGTATGAATATTTTAAGTTGATTGGAGAATGAATATATATGGTAGTTGAAGTTGAAGCTAATTTAATTTTTGCCTTGAACTAATGTAGGAGGTCTGGAGCAACAAGGACTTTTTCAAGTCAATGGAAATGCTGAGACAGTGGAGTGGCTTCGGCAGAGATACGACAGCGGAGAAGAGGTGGATTTGGTTAAGGAAGCAGATGTTCCCTCGGCTATTAGTCTTCTTAGGTTTTTCCTTCAAGAACTTCCTGAACCTGTTATCCCTGGCAGTTTGCATATTCACTTGATGCAGCTTTCTCAAGGTAACATAATTTGAATCTTATCAGTCAGTCACTTAACATTTAATTTCAAAGTCTTTACCTTTTAGAAATCTTGACATGTAAGCAGTAATTATAGTAATTCTGAGATTAATTTCTTAAGTTCCCATTTGGGGACATATGCTCTTTGGGGTTGTATTATCTAGTTAAGGGAATTGCAACCTCTTAGATTCCTGTAGTGCTATTTACTTTTTATGATTGGTCTTAGTAAGCCTAAGATACCTAGTGATAAGGAGAAGGAGGAAAGGCAGGAGACAAGAACAAAGAATAGGAGGGAGGGCTTCCTTGGTGGCGCAGTGGTTTGAGAGTCCGCCTGCCGATGCAGGGGACACGGGTTCGTGCCCCAGTCCGGGAAGACCCCACATGCCGCGGAGCGGCTGGGCCCGTGAGCCATGGCCACTGAGCCTGAGCGTCCGGAGCCTGTGCTCCGCAATGGGAGACGCCACAACAGTGAGAGGCCCGCGTACCGCAAAAAAAAAAAAAAAGAGTAGGAGGGAAAAGGAAGAAGAAAAAATATATGTGTGGCAGAATGACCCATAATAGTCAGTGTTGTTGGTTAGTGGTAATGTTACTGTGTTTATCCTTGGTTTGATAGAACATCCTAGCAAAAACCGGAAGACAGCTTTGATTCTAAGTTTGGAATATACCTAAAGCTTGTTCTTGGACACCTGCCTGAAGGAAATAAAATATCAAATTGGACATCAGACTACAAGCCAAATAAAGAAAAAAATTGGTTTGTTTCTGTTGGGTTAGTTTTTTGGTGGTGACTAAAAATAGGACTTAGCTGGGATGGACAAGAAAAATAAAGGTAGAGGTATGCAGAAAGGTAAAAGAACCAAAAAGTGAGGAGATGCTTCTTTTCCTTGAACCAGATGGAACCAGATGGTATTCACTGGTATTCATGTGTACATAATGGATTGACATGCTTCGTTATATAGGAGAATTTATGAAGTTGGCATATAATACAGTTGACTTTTGAAAAACATGGGTTTGAACTTACATACATATTTTTTCAATAAATTTGTACTACAGTACTACATGATCTGCAATTGGTTGAATCCACACATGCAGAACTGTGGATATGGAGGGCCTGCTGTAATGTTATACACAGATTTTCAGTGGTGTGGAAGGTCGGCATGCCTAACCCCTGTGTTCAAGGGTCAGCTGTATAATACATTTCTTGGATTTTTAAATTATTTTTTCTGGCTTTTGTTTGTGTTATGGAATCTCTTTAATTTTTTGAATTGGGGCTTCTACAGAAATTCAGTGATGTTAAAAAAATTATAACTACTTCCTTAATCCCTATCGCTGTCAGAGCTGGACTTTTTGTATGTTTGTGTGTATCCTTAAGCAGTATATGGGCAGAGAAGGGGGATTGCCTTTTGAGAGTATTTATCCATCTTTTTCTTAAATTTAAACACGAGCCTGAATTAGTGGATGCCTCTTATTTGTGTGTAAAGGTCAATACAAAGATATTTTATGATCCTCTTATGTACGTTTTCCTCTGTACAGCTAGACGATAGGGCTCACTTTGTACTTGCTCTATTCAGGAATGGTTAGTCTGATTCAGTTTTTTTTTTTTTTTTTTTGCGGTACACGGGCCTCTCACTGTTGTGGCCTCTCCTGTTGTGGAGCACAGGCTCTGGACGCGCAGGCTCAGCGGCCATGGCTCACGGGCCCAGCCGCTCCGCGGCATGTGGGATCTTCCTGAACCGGGGCACGAACCCGTGTCCCCTGCATCGGCAGGCGGACTCTCAACTGCTGCGCCACCAGGGAAGCCCAGTTTTGTTTTTTTATTGTGCCACCTGGACTTCAAAATGAAGTGTCATCAATAATGTCACCTTTTTCTCTTTTTTTCTCTCAACAAATACTATATTTTTTTGTTCTGAATTTCTGAATCCATTTCAAATTTCTTTTCTTAGGAGTAGGAATTTTTTCAAATGTTTATATTTAGTCACCTAATAAGCACTTTGCAGTCATTAAATATATAATGAAACTGATGTGTTAGAGTTTTTTGAGCCCTTTTTGTGTCTCTAGAGACATTCGTTTTGTTTTTATAGTGTTAGGGTTCCATTTTCCCTGTGTTAGCGAATTGTAGACAAGTCTTTTAAAGTTCCAAGAATCAGATAATCTTTCAGTTTTGATTGAAAATTTATAAATGAATAAGTGGGATAAGATTTAATGATGATAAATTTACTGCCTCTCACTGATGCTACCAATCAGAAGCTGTTTTGTCAGTAGGATTGTCATTTTGATTGGTATTCATTTAAAAGTATGACAGCATCATGCACTGTGTTATTTATGGAATTGCAATATATATCTTGCTAATTAATTATTCTTATGTCAGCATTCACCTGTGAAGGAATTTAGGCAAGCAAAATGCTTGTGGCCCATTTGTTATAAGAAATCCACCATTCTCCTCCATTCCCCACTTATATAACCATTAGCATGGGTATGTATGCATGCACACACACCCATATATACACCTGTTTCTTTAATAGCTATGCAGATAGGTGTGGCGGTACTTGAGGTGATATTTGCATTCCTGTTGTGATAAAATCTATTTCCTCATCCTTCAGTAATTCTTTTGGGAAGGTGTCTAGGTCTCTGGAAAAGTTCCTCTCTCCATTTATTGTAGGCAACTATTATGTTAATATTTTAATTGACGTTCACAAATATATGAGATTAATGCTTTTAAGATCATGGAGGCAGCATGTAGTTGCATTTGAGTTAGTGTTCTTTATTTTTTTATATATATATATATATATTTTTTTTTTTTTTTTTTGCGGTACGCAGGCCTCTCACTGTTGTGGCCTCTCCCGTTGCGGAGCACAGGCTCCGGATGCGCAGGCTCAGCGGCCATGGCTCACGGGCCTAGCCACTCCGCGGCATGTGGGATCTTCCCGGACCGGGGCATGAACCCGTGTCCCCGGCATTGGCAGGCGGACTCTCAACCACTGCGCCACCAGGGAAGCCCCTTTTTTATTATTTTTTTAAAATTTATTTGTTTATTTGGCTGCATCAGGTCTTAGTTGCGTCGTGCAGGCTTAGTTGCTCTGCAGCATGTGGGATCCTAAGTTCCCTGACCAGGACTGGAACCCACGTCCCCTGCATTGGAAGGCGGATTCCCAACCACTGGACCACCAGGGAAGGCCCCGAGTTAGTGTTCTTTAAAAAGTGGTTTTCATTTTCTATGGTAGCCGGACATTGCAAAGTGGCATTTCTGGTGTGGTTTGATCCTTTATTTAGACCAGAATTTCACAACGTTGGCACTCCTGATATTTGGGGCTGGATAATTCTTTAGTATAGGGGCTATTCTTGAATTTTAAGATATTTAGTAGAATCCCTGGCCTCTGTCCACTAGATAGCACTAGTACCCCTTTCCCGCAAGTTATGACAGCCATTCCATTCATTGTCAGATGTTACCAACCATTGGTTTAGCCCATGATAGTTTGTCCAATTACTTATACATTATGTTTTGGTAGAAAACACAGTTCACAGTTCTGTGAATTTGTTGTAATATTTACAAAAACTGTTAAAATGCTTGAAAGAATTCTTAGGGGAATCTTCTTTGATACGTACATATATTTTTCCTGGTTATGATCTAACTAGGAAGTAGGCTCAAAAGGAAAAAAAAATTTAAGTAGGTGTGTTTTTAATACAAACACACACATGGAAATGCTCCTCTGCCTTATTTGAAGACTGGTAGACATAAATATTTTAGAAGGAGGCTGGTAGGTATAAATATTTTTGAATACTAGAAATGTTTACTAACAAAAGTAAAGCAGCATGAACAGTATTTCAAGTAAAACCAGTATAGCCCACGATCTTACCACCTCATCAAGGCAGCATCTTTTTTCAGTTATTGTGTATTTATTCAGCTTCTTCAGCTAACTTTTATAGAACTCCTGCTGTGCGCCAGGCACTGTTCTAAATTATGGGAATGCAGAAGTGAACAAACCGGCTAAAAATCTCTGCCATCATAGAGCTAAAAATTCTAAAAGGGCGTAAGGAGAGTTGGATGAAAAATAGATGATAAGCAAAATAAATACAAGGGTATGTTAGATGATAAGTGCTATGTAGCTAGAGAAGATGTTATGTAGAATTTGTCAGTGTTGATGTAGTGATCATTTTGATAATATTAATTGCTTGCATATTTTTTTTGAGTTGATATACGTGATTTTTCTTAAATAATCCTTTTCTGCTAAATTTAGGTTGTTAAAAATTTCCACCAATTGTAGTCACAGTAATCTAAAAAACATTAATTCAAGGACTGTTCCAACCAATTATAAAGTCAAAGTACCTGGGCAGTTGGTAATATTATGAAATATCGAAGAGTTCTTATTGGTTGCATTTTAAATTTTAAGTAAAACTCATGTGACTGTAGCCTTTCCTGTAAACATCCTAGAGTTGTGTTATTTTGCAGAGATGGCCAATATTATGATCATAACCTTTTATCAACAATTTTTTTCCCCCAAGAATTAATTTTTAAATTAATTTTAAGAACCTCGAGAAAAATAAAGAATGAAATATAATTGGGTTAACTTTCTCTATTGGAGCAATAAATTACTTTATTTTGAGGGTAACTCTGAGAAATTACTTCTCCTAAGTGGGGCCCTCACCAGTCAGGGAGTTGATACAGGCCTAATTTCTGTTAATGAAAACTCACTGACCTAAACACAGGGCCTAGCTTCTGGTAGTTGAAAATTCACTTGGTAAACAGAAAACAATGTCAACTTAGAGGAGAAAAACAACTTAGAAATGGAATTCGTTCTTATTTAGTTGTGTTGATATTGCTGAAATTAATTGTTCTTTTCAGAATGTTAAAAGAAGAAAGTGTGTCTCTTATTCTGTTCCTTCCTTGTTTTTTCTTCCATTCTAATACTATTAGCTGTTTAAATTGCTTCTCATCTTTGCTTATTAGTGGTTGGTGTTGACTGATATTGGCTAGTGCATTTTGACTTCTTAGAGTTGAAACTAATTTGGAAACACAGGTACGGTCATGCAAGAGACAGTATGATGAGAATTTAAAAAAATAGAGTATTGGGGCCAGTGAGTAATAGATGAGGAAAACATCCTTCAACAGTTGAGGGGTTGTGTACCTTCTCAAATTCTTCCACTTAATAAGTGAAATGCAAAGCCCTAAGGCATTTGGCCTCTAGTAGAGAAAGTGAAGAGGTTTTGTAATTGTTATAGTAAAATGGTTATATGGGTGTAACAATGTGAACCTGGCAAAATATCTGAGCTTTGCTTTTACTTCATTAAAGAAACCCGTCATTATGTTTTGTAGATTATAATAACGAAGATGAATTTGGAAGAAAGTTGAGGTTCCTCTTGCAACAGCTTCCACCTGTTAATTACAGTTTGTTAAAGTTTCTGTGTAGATTTTTAGCCAATGTAGCATCACATCATGAAGAAATTTGGTCTGCAAACTCTTTGGCTGCTGTCTTTGGTCCAGATGTCTTCCAGTAAGTTTTTTCACAAATTTTTGTTTGATTAAAAAATATATATATATTTGTGAAATAGAATCATTGTACTGTCTTCCAAGGGTCATAGGTTGCTTGATGAACCATTATTTTTTATAGTAGATCTGATTAATCCTTCCAGCATTTCTGTGAACAGGGTACAAGTTAGGTAGGCTTTACAGATGGGAAAACTGAGGCACAGAATGATGGCATAAATCGCTCAGATCTATAAAGTGACTCATTGGTTGTCTTCAAACTTTACCTGTGATTGATTTAAGAACTCTAAATTCAGTTTGGACTTTTATTCTTAGTATTTACACAGATGTGGAAGATCTGAAAGAACAAGAAATAGTGAGCAGGATAATGGCTGGACTTCTGGAAAATTACTATGAGTTTTTTGAGAATGAAGAGGAAGATTTTTCATCTAATGATTTGAGTTCAATTACTGAACAGGTGAGAATATTTAAAATATACTTGGAGGGAGTTTTTGTTGTTTTTGCTTTATAAAGAATTTGCTCTTAAGGGCTTGGCCCAAACTTAGGTGGAATTTTTAAGTACTAAATTGGAAGTAATTTTCTTGATTATTATATGTAATCATAGGTGATATATATCCATGTAGTATATGAGTGTGATCTTTTTTCTGAACAACTTCTTGTCGTCAATTTGGATATGGAAAAGTAATTGAAACCAGAGTGTATGGTAGAGCTTTTGTGGACGTTTTTGTGTTTTTCTTCTGTTAAATTAAGCATTGTTTATTTTGTAAGAATAGTGTGCTTTTGTTTTTGCAAAGAAACTGCTTGCATAGAGGAATGCAGGCAAAGGTTGAGAATTAGAAGGTAGAGAGAAAGGTTGAATACAAAGTTGACAGAAACTTAAAAATGTTTTTCTTGATTGAAGTACCAAGTCAGTATAGCAGTGCAAACATTGTCCTTAATGGGAAGCATCAAAAGAGTAATAGTTTAGGTTACAGATAATGTTTTAAATCTTGTGACTCTCGAATTTAAACCCATTTCTCAAACAACATTATATTTTGTTGTTACTGCTATGCCTTGATGGTTGAGACTGCAGAAGGATCTTAGTTAGTTTCTTCTTTTTTAAAATTAATTAATTAATTAATTTTTGGCTGTGTTGGGACTTCGTTGCTGCGCGCGGGCTTTCTCTAGTTGTGGCGAGCGGGGGCTACTCTTCTTTGCGGTGCGTGGGCTTCTCACTGTGGTGGCTTCTCTTGTTGAAGAGCATGGGCTCTAGGCATGCGGGCTTCGGTAGTTGTGGCACACGGGCTCTAGAGTGCAGGCTCAGTAGTTGTGGCGCACGGGCTTAGTTGCTCTGCAGCATGTGGGATCTTCCCGGACCAGGGCTCGAACCTGTGTCCCCTGCATCGGCAGGCAGATTCTTAACCACTGCTCCACCAGGGAAGCCCCTAATTTCTTCTTTATAAGAAGTGATAATATTGATTCTGACTAATTGTAAGTGACTGTAAAGCCACATTAATTCAGACTTCTCAGGTTTAGAATTCGTGATATAGATCTAGAGGTTTTTCTTTTGTGCTTATGTGAAATGATTTGTCAAGCAAACTTTTATATTAAAACCTTTGATGTTATATTTTGAGTGTGGGGTGGGGCTGCTACCTCTTTTTAATGACTAATAATTCACCTGGTTAAAAATAAGCAAGGTAAAATACACAGTAAAATGTCCTATTCTTACCCATGCCCACCCTCTTCCTCTCATTGTTTTTTTATGTGTTTTTCCAGAATTTCTTTATGCAAATATAAGTAGATATTTCCTCTAAGTATTTTATAACAGGAAAGTAGCATACCATACACACTATTCTGCACCTTATTTTTTAAAATCAGTTAACAGTGTATCATGGTGAGTTTTTTTTTTTTTTTTTTTTGTGGTACGCGGGCCTCTCACTGTTGCGGCCTCTCCCGTTGCGGAGCACAGGCTCAGCGGCCATGGCTCACGGGCCCAGCTACTCCGCGGTATGTGGGATCTTCCCGGACCGGGGCACGAACCCGTGTCCCCTGCATCGGCAGGCGGACTCTCAACCACTGCGCCACCAGGGAAGCCCCATGGTGATGTTTTATTGGAATGTAGAGAACATATTAGTTTTTTTAAACATCTGTATAGTTCCCTATTGTATGGATGTAACATATAATTTATTTGATTCATAGTACCTGTATCCACTTGAAAAGGTGATAGTATATCCCAGTTTTCTCAGAGTAGTCCTAGTTTTTTTTTAGCGGTACGCAGGCCTCTCACTGTTGTGGCCTCTCCTGTTGCGGAGCATAGGCTCCGGACGCGCAGGCTCAGCGGCCATGGCTCACGGGCCCAGCCGCTCCGCGGCATGTGGGATCTTCCCGGACCGGGGCCCGAACCTGTGTCCCCTGTATCGGCAGGCAGACTCTCAACCACTGCGCCACCAGGGAAGCCCGTCCTAGTTTATATTTGCTTTCTATTGTAATTATTAGTTGCTCCTCTTTTCACTCAAATGTATCCAGGTTTAGATGATTAATTATATGGTTATGCTATTTATTGATGGACAGTGGATTACATCCCTTCATTTGTTCTTAAACTATAAAGTAGCATCTCTTGAAAGTTTATCATACAGATTTTCATTCATTCTCATAGGTGTTGGCTCAGATTATGTGAATTAGGAGTTTTATTTCCTGGGTAGCCCAGCTTTTATTTAAAAGGGTTTCTATACTATTGTGAACTTTTATAGATAAGTGTTTTTAATATTTGGGGATTATACCTTCCTTAGGTTGGTTGGTTGGTTTTGTTTTTTATTGAAGTATAGTTGATTTACAATATTGTGTTAGTTTCAGATGTACAGCATAGTGATTCAGTTATACATATATTTATGTAGCTATTCTTTTTCAGATTCTTTTCCCTTATAGGTCATTACAAAATATTGAGTATAGTTCCCTGTGCTATACAGTAGGTCCTTGTTGGTTATCTATTTTATGTGTAGTAGTGTGTACATGTTAATCCCAAACTCCTAATTTATTGCACATCCCCCCTCATTGGTAACCATAAGTTTGTTTTCTGTGTCTGTGCGTCTATATCTGTTTTGTAAATACATTCATTTGTATCTTTTTTTTTTCAAGATTCTACATAGAAGCGATATCACATGATACTTGTTTTTCTCTGGCTTACTTCACTTATGATAATCTCCAAGTCCATCCATGTTCCTGCAAATGGCATTATTTCATTCTTTTTTATGGCTGAGTAATATTCCTCTGTGTGTGTGTGTGTGTGTGTGTGTGTGTGTGTGTGTGTGTGTGTGTGTGCTTATCACATCTTTATCCATTCATCTGTCAATGGACATTTAGATTGCTTCCATGTTTTGGCTATTATAAATAGTGCTGCTATGAACATTAGGGTGCATGTATCTTTTCGAATTAGAGTTTTCATCTTTTCCAGATACATGCCCAAGAGTGGGACTGCTGGATCATATGGTAACTATTTTTAGTTTTTAAGGAACCTCCATACTGTTCTCCATAGTGGCTGTACCAATTTACATTCCCACCAACATTGTAGGAGGGTTCCTTTTTCTCCACACCCTCTCCAGCATTTATTTCTTGCAGACTTTTTGATGATGGCCATTCTGACTGCAGTGAAGTAATACCTCACTGTGGTTTTGATTTGCATTTCTCTAATAATTAGCAATGTTGAGCATTTTTTCATGTGCCTGTTGGCCATCTGTATGTATTCTTTGGAGAAATGCCTATTTAGATCTTCTGCCCATTGGTTTTTTTTTTTTTTTTTGATATTGCACTGTATGAGCTGTTTGTATAGTTTGGAAATTAATCCCTTGTCGGTTGCATTGGTTGTAAATATTTTCTCCTATTCTGAAGGTTGTCTTTATGTTTTGTTTATGGTAAGTTTAAGTTTAATTAGGTCCCATTTATTTATTTTTGTTTTATTTCCATTATTGTAGGAGATGAAACCAAAAAGATACTGCTGCGATTTGTGTCAGAGAGTGTTCTGCCTATGTTTTCCTCTAAGAGTTTTATAGTACCGGTCTTAACATTTAGGTCTTTAATGCATTTTGAGTTTATTTTTGTGTGTGGTGTTAGAGAATGTTCTAATTTCATTCTTTTACATGTAGCTGTCCAGTTTTCTCAGCACTACTTATTGAAGAGACTGTCTTTTCTCCATTGTATAGCCTTGCCCCCTTTGTCATAGATTTTTTTTTGTTTCTTTTGGCTGTGTCGGGCCTTGGTTGCGGCACCGGGGATCTTCGTTGTGGCACGTGGGATCTTTTGTTATGGCGTGCGGGCTTCTCTCTAGTTGTGGTGTGTGGGTTTTCTCTCTCTAGTTGTGGCGCACAGGTTCCAGGGCACGTGGACTCTGTAGTTGTGGCGCATAGGCTCCAGGGCATGTGGGCTCTGTAGTTTGCGTGCTCAGGCTCTCTAGTTGAGGCATGTGAGCTCAGTAGTTGTGGTGTGCAGGCTTAGTTCACATGTGGCATGTGGGATCTTAGTTCCCTGACCAGGGATCGAACCTGTGTCCCCTGCAATGGAAGGTGAATTCTTTACCCCGGACTACCGGGGAAGTCTCTGTCATAGATTAGTTGACTATAGGTCAGTTCCTTAAGTTTTTTATATTTTCTTCATGTAAGCATTTTTATCTTTGTCTGACTTTCCTTCCCTCTTTTTCTTCTTCCCTCCTTACCTTCCTTCTTCTCTTCTCTCTCAAGTATCAGAAACTTTTAATAAAACAGTAAAAGATGCCAAATTGTAACTTACAGTTTATGAAATGAAGATGAAATCAAATGTGTGTGTGTGTGTGTGTGTGTGTGTGTGTGTGTGAGTGTGAGGTAAATCAAGTGAGTAGAATTTGTAACCTGAATCAGTGATCCATGAAACTTCTGGCATATTTTTTGAAGGTTTCCAACTATCATATACAGTACCTGACTTAAAAAACTTGGTTAAAATAAAGAACTGACATAGCTGTTCAAAAGTATTTTTGCTTAAAAGAAAATGACAAGAAGAGGACAAGTAGATATATATGCCTTAAACCTTTAATGCTTTTTGATACCCATAAGAAATCCCATCTTTGGGGAATTCTGTGTGCCATCTTTCTTTCCTTTATATTTTAGTTCAGCAGTTTATTTTTTTTAATAAAATTAATGGCTGCTGAAAGTGAAATAATATACATATGTTTGTGTTATTCATTTTCTACTTTTCCAAGATGATTTGACTTGTAAGAAACTGATGACGCCAATTTGATCTAATGTTTATATCTTGACTCCTCTAGTCTTCAGGGTATATCTTGATTATGTTTTACATTGTGGTTTAATTCTCTGATATTTGTATTATCCTGCAGCTTCCTTATGTAAACTGAAATATATTCATATCTCACATATATTGCATTTATATTTCTGTATTTTTTAAGCACTACAAAAACTGACTTAAAATATATTGTGCTTTACATTAAATAGAATGGTGGTTAATTAACACCAGGAAATAATGTTGAATTCTGCAGATTTGCCTGTGAATAGAAAAGAGGATGTTAGCATATTGAACAGAATATTCTCAATAAACATGGTAGTGCAGTGAGTCCTGAGAGACAGTGATGTATATTAATTACCTTGGCTCATGTTGCTAATTGCCAGTAACTATTTTCTTATCTATTTTATTACTTTTTTGAATTATAACTGGCTTGCAAGTAATAGAAGAACAGATTTCTGAAAGTATTATTTTTAAAAGCAGATTTCGTAACTTCATAACTTCACAAGTTAAAACATTTCATAACTTCACAAGTCAAAATTTGACTTGTGAAGCTGAATTGATCAGATATTGAGTGAAAGTAAAATCTCAAACTCAACACAATTTGGTTGTATTTTAAAGTTGACATAACTTAAATGCTGCTAATTTGTTATCCACGTATTTAAAAAGGTAGGCAGACCTGGTCTATCATGGCAGTGCTTTGATTTTTCCCCTGATTTTGATACTCGAAGGAAGCAAAGTTTATTTAGCACTCTCTACTTTTAGAGTTTCATCCCATTAATGCAAGTATTTGGTCGTTAGATCATTTTCAAGGTAGTAGATTTTTTTTTTTTAATAGTTTGAGAGATGACTGGAGATGTTGAATAGGGAGTGTTTGAGAAATGACCCAGAGTTAGAGAATAGGTTCTTTGTATGGCATCCTTGAATGATTGCGAATCCAGTAGAGTGGTTTGAAGATGTAGGTGATAATTATGTTTCTTTATACGTTTGAGAAGGCAGGTAGCAGCGTTCTCCACAAGCTGGAGTCTGGAGAGCAGGCATTTCACGAGGCCCTAGAGAAGGGAATTACAGCAGTCAAAGAAAGAAGAGATGTAAGTATGGCTGAGGGTTTTCCGTAAGTTGAGGCAGCTGCATATATAGGGCAGGTTCAGAATAATTTATGAACAGAATAGAGTGTTGATAAGCAAAAGGTCAAGTTGACAAGAAAAAGATCAAGAAGAATTTTTGAAGATAAGTGTGGGGTGAGAGGGAGAGCATTTTTATATAAGTTTATAATTTTTACTCTTATCCAAACCAATTTAGTCAATTCTTACTTCAGGAAGTTAAACTGGAAGGCCTGGGGGGATGGGAGGTGGGGGTGGGAAGAAAAATCCATAGGCCATAGACTTTGTTCATGTCGTATCTTAGTTGATGGTTTCTGGTGAAAATACTAGGGAATGTCAATTAATTTACATAAAGCTTATTGAATCGAATATAATATGTTAAGTATAATTGAGTATAAAGCTTTTGTAGTTACTAAGAGCTATTGACTGTAGGCATAAACTGATTTTAAAATGTGTAATGTAACATGTTAAAATTGCAGTACTTCTTTACGAAATATTTGTGTACTGAATATTCATCTATTCTCAGTTTAAATAGCCATCTTAATTTTTTTTTTTTAATATTCTACTCTTGCGCCCAAACCTGAAAATGATATTTTCTTGCCAGTTTTTTTTTTTGGCTTGGATTACCAGATAGCTATTAATTAAATACATTCTTGATTTTCACTAATTTATTAAATACATAGATAGAGAGAGAGTAATTTTCCATTTGATCCCGTTTAAAAACTGACCTATCATTTGAAATTTTCACCTTTGTGTATAAATCTTACCTCTCAGTAAATAACCACTTAGGCTAATGATTTTCAGTACTCGTTGATTAGGAATTGGTAGAGTATCACAGTGTAATTACCTTTCTTCTGGTTGAAGTTTTCATTTCTGAGAGTCCTCTAGCAACTGTATTTGCCTGTGTATAGGAAAAACACCACTGTTACATGTAGCAGTAAATTTATTCTAGGTATTGCCAGCACATTTGGCTAGGATGGACAAAAGTACATATTTACTGCTTAATGTTTTTAATGACTAGTGTTAATTTATAAAAAATGTTAAGACCATTTATGGCTAGTTTCTTCTATGGTATAGCTTAACAAATGTTTCTCATTTGAAAATATTTTATTGGTTTTCGTTCTCAGATATTTGTGTCTTTTTATTAGAGTGATTGTTTACTTATGTAGCCAATTTGATAATAGAAAATGTTTTATAGCCCCTGCCAGAAAGAGAATTATAACCTTGAGTTGTGCTTAATGGTCAAAACAGTGAGTTCTTTCTTGTTGTAAGGTCCAGTCTCTTCATGAAGAATTCAGTCTGAATCATTTAGAAGTTAGCTGTCATTTTCTAATGCATAGTTAAGACCGTAAGGCAAAATTTCTGTGCCCTTCTTTTTTCACACTTATTCTATATTAAAATCACTTGTTCAGTGCACTTGGAAATTGGAGAGATCAGTTGAAGTCTTTGTTGTAGCTGATAGGTTTACAAATCTGATTGGTTAGAAAATGAAGCTTTCTTAATGTTAATTAACTACAGCGTGCAGACTTTTTCATAGTTTGCAGTCTTATTCATATTCCTAGTGATATAGTAATGTAATCGTTACTTCCTGCTTTAAAATGTTATGTTTGGTTTGATATTTTACTCTAATATGGAGAAGTTGGCAGCTGTTTACTTTGTAGGAGAAATTGGTCCTAGGAAATGAAGTGAAAAATGAGTTGTATTTAAGTTTTTCTTAGAATAGTTATGTCTTTCTTAGAATAGTATGTCAGTTAACAGTTTCATTAAATTTTAATTCTCATTTAATTCTATCTGTATAGATTAATGAACTTTCTGAGGAAGAAGAGGAAGATGAAAAGCTGGAACATACAGAAGAACTTCCAGAAGAGGGTGCAGAAAAATCAGATGACATGCCAGAGGTGGTACAGTTAAGGATGACTGAAAACATCCTGGAACCAAATAGTGTTACAGCATCAACAAGGTAGTATTTCAGTTGAAAGGACTTTAGTTTTGAGCATTTCATTCTAGATGTAAGTTCACTCAAGCACTAAATCACACAGATTGTAATGGTATATGAAAGATTAGTTTGTATGAAAAAGAACAATAAGAAAATTTTAAAGAAGCAACCTTGTTAAGGAGTTTTCAGTTACTAGCATTTATACCTTTCTTTAAAACTATAACCTCTTATGTATATTTCCTCTTAAAGTTTATTTGTTTTTGTATTATTAGTGTATTAGTTGGGTTGGGTAAAATTTCAGAACCTTTGGAAGTAGAATTGCTAGAGAAAGATACAGTGGTTGAGTTGACTATATTTCCAGGTCCTAGTCTAGAACTAGATTGAACTAGGCTGTAAAGAGAGAACTCTGTGATCCTTTAAGATAGTGCTTTCCAATCCTTTCCATGTATAAAGTGATATTTATAGGGCATACTGGGTAAACTTGGTAAATGTGGTAAGCTGGAGGCACTGTCCTAGCATATAGCTGGGACTATTGGACACTGTTTAGGAAGCATTAGAGAATTTAAGAACTCTCCGTAGGTAGCTCTAGGTTTGCTGAATTCTGTCCTTACTTTTCTGTAAAGCTCCATGGTTTTCTAACTAGGGGGACAGTTATTTGTTTAGGCCACTAGATATTTTTCATTAAATTTGTGTTCAACAGAACGGTGGTTAAAAAAGCAGAGGAAATAATTTAAGAGTCAGACAGCAAAATGTCATTTTAAAATAAGTAGTAATTTAAGGGAAGAACTATTCAGTGTCATTTAGAAAAATTATAAAGTAGTTTAAAATGTATACTTCTAAATACAACTATTACATTTCTCTGTGGCCCTCTAGATTTTTATATTATGTATAGTTTCTTCAGACGTGATTATAGTTATGGTATATTAACAAGTTTATTCACTCTTTTGCCCCGATTTAGCTTTTTGTTTGTGCTTTTCTATGTTTACATGACATTCTTTACTATATTTTAGTTACATATTACAATATTTATAATCTATATGTTAAATTATTTAACTGTATCTTAATTATATATTTACTGTCATTCTTTTTTCTGAACTTTGAGTTATTCCAGCTACCTTGTCATTGCTATACTACTATACAACCTTTGTTCTTGGGTCCTTTTTTCCTTCTTTTGACTTACATAAATTTATTAGGCTCAAAGAGTAAATTTTTCTATGGCTTTTGATAAGTATTTCCAGACTACTTAAAAGACTTGGCCCATTTTGCATTACCATTAGCAATATTTTCTTGAGCACTTGAAAACAATAGATTTAAATTGGTGTTCTTTATTTTGTTAATTTATAGAGTTATGCCCTCCAATAAGGTAACCATTAGCTAGCTACATGTGGCTATTTAAATTTAAACTTAAAACAATTAAAATTAAATAAAATTTAAAAATCACTTCCAGGGACTTCACTGGTGGCGCAGTGGTTAAGAATCCGCCTGCCAGTGCAGGGGACACTGGTTCGATCCCTGGTCAAGGAAGATCCCACATGCCACGGAGCAACTAAGCCCGTGCGCAACAACTACTGAGCCTACGCTCTAGAGCCTGCGAGCCACAACTACTAAAGCCTGTGCACCTAGAGCCCATGCTCTGCAACAAGAGAAGCAACCACAATGAGAAGCCTGTGCACCACAACGAGCCCCCGCTCACTGCAGCTAGAGAAAGCCCATGCAGCAACAAAGACCCAATGCAGCCCCAAATAAATAAATAAGTTTATTTAAAAAAAAAATCACTTCCACAGTTGTACTAGCCACATTTCAAGTGCTCAGTATAGCCATATATGATTTGTGGTTACCATATTGGACAATGCAGATATAGAGCAATTCTATCGTTGTAAAAATTTCTTTTGGATAGTGCTGATTTAGAGAGCAAATTCATTAACTATTTTTATATATTTAATTACCAGCAAGGTTAAATATTGTTTCAAACGCATGATTACAATAGTTTCTTCTTTTTGATCATCTGTCTAGCTTTGTAGAGGATCCTCCTTCCCTCCAACACAATCATTTTTTTTTTTTTAATTTTTAAATTTATTTTTGGCTGCATTGGGTCTTTGTTTTTGGGTCTTCATTGCTGCACACGGCTTTCTCAAGTTGGGCTAGTGGGGGCTACTCTTTGTTGTGGTGGCTTCTCTTGTTGCAGAGCTCAGGCTCTAGGCGTGCAGGGCTCAGTAGTTGTGGCTCACAGGCTCTAGAGTGCAGGCTCAGTAGTTGTGGCGCATGGGCTTAGTTGCTCCGTGGCATGTGGGATCTTCCCAGACCAGAGCTCGAACCTGTGTCCCCTGCATTGGCAGGCAGATTCTCAACCACTGTGCCACCAGGGGAGTCCCAAACACAGTCATTTTTAGATGGAATCATTAGAGATTGGTGGTAATCAGGATTCCTTAATTGAAAGTTGTAGAAACAGATCTTGGTTAATGGAAAGAAAAAAGGTAATTTATTAGAAGAATGCTGGATAGGTCCCAGAGTTGAAAGGAAAAGCAGAGAGAAGAACATGGCAGCTTTGGAGAATTTAGTAACAGAGGGTCATGGAAGAATCTCTTCAGCATGTGGCTGTTGCTGTGAGGTTTCCAGTTACTTCTTTTCATCTGTCATTCTGCTCAAGACCAGATTCCTGTGGGGTAGCAGAGGAGAAGGTCTGGCCTAAATTGGGTCATGTGCCCATTCCTGACCAGGGTAGAGCTGGGTCATTGTAATTTATGCATGTACCAAGAGCATTGGATGGAGGGAGGAGCTAGTTTGCCATAGAAAAATGGGGCTAATACCAAAAGAAAAGGATAGGGATATGAGGCAACAAAAATAGATGTGTATGTCACAGTGCTCTTCTAGATTTAGTGTTGATATCTGTAAATTTCAGTTAATATTTATACATTAACATTTTATTTTAATTTTGGCTGATTGGTTGCATAAAGGTAAAAAATACATTCTTTGATATCCACCTTTGATGAAAGAAAGGTAGGGGAGACATATCCTAGAATGCACAGGGTCTAGAAAATAGGGAGTGCTTAATAAATTCATTTTAGGGAATTAGTGGATACTGTATTACATGAAACTAGAGATTGAACTTTTGCTAACTTAATGTTTTGTCTCTTTGAGTTTTTCTTTCAGGTTGTTCGCAAACATTTTACGGAATTATTAGGTAGCCTACTTTGTATTTCTGTGGGAAGATATATTAGAAACCTAAGGGAAATAAACATTAAGTGACAGTTTAGCAGTTCTCAAACATTTTGGTCTCAAATGTTATACTCTTACAAATTATTGAGGACTCCGAAGACTTTTGTTATGTTGATTTTATACCTCTGGTTATTTACCACATTATAAATTAAAGCAGCATATTTAAACTGCTGGGAGTGTTCTTTGTTGAGTTGTACTTTGGAAGACGCTTAGTATTTGTAGCTGAAATACAGCTATTTATGATCTAACAGGTTTTTTTGTTGGTAGATTTCTCCTCCTCTATAGTTTTAATTCATCGATTCTCGAACTTTTTGGTTTAATTTGAGGACTACAAAGAACTTTTGTTACTGTGGGTTATAGCTATTGGTGTTTACTCTATTAGGAACCAAAACTGAGAAATTTTTTAAAGTAGTTATGAACTCATTACATGTTAATGTAAAATTTTTTAATCAAAAGTAACTTTTCCAGAATCTCTCAAAAATTTTTAGTGAGAAGTTTTTTAGTGGCATTGTTTTACATTTGTACAAATCTCTTTAATGTCTGGCTTAAAAGATGGTAGCTAGATTCTCACATTTTCTTTTGCATTTAATGTGTTGCCATATGTTATTTTGGTTGAAGTAATGTGAAGACAGTCTAGCATTACACAAGTATGTAGTTGGAAAAAGGTAGAGAATTTTTATAGCCTTTTCAGATAATTGTGGATATTCTTCTTTGACAATACACCAAAACTTGGTAAGTGGTAGTTTCTTAAAGGTTATTTGTAATGTGGAACCTGAAAGCATATCTGAATTTTTCGTACTCTGATCCGTGAGTCTGTTTTGTACTTTGAGAGAATCTTTTAGCCATGCTTAATTTTGTGATATGGTATATTGGTTATTTGGAAAATACTGCCTTACTGAGTTATTCAGAGCTTCCAAATAGTGATATATTCTGTTATATAATATCAAAATGTATATTCTTTAATATCATCATTGATTGTGTCAAAATATCTTTAAGTATTGGGATGCTATTGAGCTTTTATGGTAGAGGATACAGGTTTTCCAGAATTCTAATTTTTGCTTGAAATCCCAAATTTTATCAGTACTGTTAGTCTTGCTCATTTTTGAGAAAATTTCTTCCAGATATTCAAGTTGGAATAACCATAGTCTGTCAGTCAGTCTTTCAAGTAAAAATGGGTATTCCATGGTAAAAGTTCATTTCTCAACTCAAACAAGACAAGCATTGTACTAAGCTGTGCAGCAGAGTTGCTTTGTGTGTACTTCCTATTTGTCACACCAAATATTAAAAAGAAGTATACTCAAGGGCTGAGATAAAATTAATAATATGTATTCTTCATCAAGGATTGGCTCCCTTTTTAAAAAGATCACAACTGGGTAGTGATGAAGAATGCAATGGCCATGGTATAGTTTGATACCACTTGCCTGGACTTATGCTAAGACCCCAAGGAATCTTTTTCTACCATTGATTTTGTATCATCAAATATCAGCACAGTGAAAAAAGCAAGTGTTATGAAAACAGTTTTGATCTTTTGTTTCATGGAACACCCTTTGAGAACCAGTGGTTTAAATATTCATGTATGAGTTGTATTGATTGACTTATTTATACATCTGTTATTTCTGTACGTTGTTTGCCATTAACCATATGTTGTTAAGATTTGAGCTGAGTTGAGTGGAGAAAATGGTGGGATTTAGAGTGTGGGTAGCCTAGGGTGCATAAAAGGCAGAAGTTTTGGTTGCTTCTGAGGCTCAGTCTTATCCATGAAGTTCTTGGAAATCTCAAGCTTGCTTCTAAAGTGCCTTGTATCTGTAGATGAAAAATTATTGCTTTATGTTCACATGTTTATCTAGTATTTGGCCTTATTTACATATACAAATATTAGGGGAATCTTTACCTTTTAAAAATTTAAAGGGAGATTGAAGAGTTCTGAAAGAGTTCTTTATTTTCCCTCTGCTTTTCAGTCTTTTTCCTAGGCTGTATTGGAAAGGTTTATTTTGGCTTGAGGTTAGTTAATTTTTAATTTATATTGCTTCCAGAACTACAAATAAAAAACCAGCTCACTGACATTATTATAAAGTTCATTTAAAGTTGTGCTTCTAATTTAATGCCTTGCTAAAACTTGGAATTTAGAAAGAATGAAGAATTTGATACTATCTTTTATGTACTGTTGATGCTAGGGCTTCATTTTGGTGAGTTCATTAGCTTATGATGGTTCGATTTTAGGTGTGATGCAGGAAAGGTGTAGTGATTAAGAAAGAGCTCTTAGTTGAGGCAAATTGGTTTGCACTTCATTCTGTGGATACCTTATTGTTGAAGAAATATGCCTTCAGCTGACTATAGGGGTGAGAGAAATGTAGTAGTAACTTTTTCCTTTAAATCTATTAAATAAGCAGTTTGCAGAATATTTCAGTTGACAATCAATTCACCACATTTTCGCTAGCTAGATTCCACTTAAAAGTGCAAAGAGGAGGAAAACGTGCTTTGGTGGGAGTATCAGAAATGTTGGGTGGGAAAAAGTAGAATTTATGCTTTGGGTCATAAGATGATTTTATTAAAGTTAAACATTTTTTGAAGTATCAGAGCATAATAGATATTGACAGGCTCTCTTCCTCCTTCCTATTGCCCTGAAAATTATGCATTTGACATTTTAAAGACTTGTGGTTGTTATAACTTATTGACTAACTTTATAATAGTGAGGCATCTTTCCAGTTTACTCTTGCTCTTGTCATAGGTATAGGGTATTCCCAAGTTGATGGGGAAAGTGAAGAAATGCGTTTTGCTTTTGACTGGAAGGGGATACATGGTTTTGGGTTGTTTTTGTTTGTTTGTTTGTTTGTTTTGTCCGTGCTGCGTGGCATGTGGGATCTTAGTTCCCTGACCAGGGATCAAACCTGCGCCCTTGCCCCTGCGTTGGAAGTGCTGAGTCTTAACCCCTGGACTGTCAGAGAAGTCCCTGTTGTATATATTTATTTTTCGAAACCACAGTTTTTTAAATGGTCGTTTTAGTGGGGCTCTTGCATGAATTATCTGGAAATTATCCTAATTTTAGATTTGAAAAACTAACCATTAATGCTTTTCTGAAAATGGATGATGAGTGAACAATAGTTCTCTACCTATTGTGCAGCTGTTTCAGCAATGTCATATTTGTCATAATTTATAACTCTTGATATAGTGTGATTAATGAAAACAAACAGACTTTTTTTCTGCTTTACACTGGGTTAGGCTTAAATATTTTTATAGGTGTTCCAGCCAGATTCAAAATTTTGTCCCCCTTTCCCTGTCTCCCACCAAGTTGCTTATTTAGTACTTGGGAAAAAATTTGTGGACTGTTGATTGGGTTCCTCCTTGTCAGTAGTGACCTCATGTTGCAGCCTGCTTCCGTTTAGACTGCAGTTCTGATTGCTCAGCAGTTTTTATAAGCCTGTCACCATCCTTTATGATATTTGAAGTCACTTTACCTTATGTTTTTGTTAGGATATGACACAGTGCCTAGAATGGCTTGCAAGGCTCTGTTACACAGGTAAAATGATCCTTATCAGATTTAATTGAAGCAGAGCTACAGTACTTTTATTGAAGTATTATTTGTAATATTAAATATTTGCAATTGGGAGATTAAAATAGTAGTAGTTCCCTATGATAATTGTATTTGAATTATAAAAAAATAGTAATTTGAATAAATGGCTGCAAGATTGATTTTGTGTTCTCAAGAAGATTATGTGATTCTACACAGATTTAGAAATAGAGTTAACAGCAGAAGGGAGAAGAAGGTCAGAATGACTACAGTCTTTAACGTTATACTTGATTGAAGCCTAAAATACATGTGACCCTTGTGATTTATTGTTTGCCCTTTTCGTCTGGTGGTTTAATGAAAACAGGATTTTTAAGTGGCCTTTATGGGATCTGTCTATAGTACCTAAGTAATTTGACCTTGAATTTGTCAGCATTTATTTTTTGTGTGACTTTGTTAATCAGAACTCACATTCTTATGATACTTATGTTATTTTGCTTCTGCAGATGCATAACTATATTGATAAATCTTTTTTATAGCTGTAGGTGTATGTTAGCCTTGGTTTGTACATAAGTGCTTTATTCCCCACAGAACTTGGCAAAAGTCTGAAAATAAAGAATAATTAAATTCCTTGAAATTGGAAAACTAAATCAGTCCTTTTTCCTTCAGAAATTCAGAGAACAGTTTTACAGTCAACTTTGTAGCCTCGGTGTGACTCATAAAGTACAAAATCTATTTATTTGATTTGTTTACTATAGCTTTTTGGGGTAGGGAATCTTTACTTTCATACTAATAATCTAGCTTGCTGATGACTACTTTTATATATTTTAAATTTAATTCCCATAGCACTTAAAAGGGATAGGAAACTGAAAGATCAAGTCCTCTGCCTACCCATCGAATTTTTTTTTTAATATTTGTTTATTTATTTATTTTGGCTGCACCGGGTCTTAGTTGCAGCACATAGGATCTTCGTTGCAGCATGTGACATCTAGTTCCCCGACCAGGATTTGAACCCAGGCCCCCTGTGTTGGGAGCGCGGAGTATTACCCACTGGACCACCAGGGAAGTCTCTACCTATTGAATTTAAGACCATTAGAACTTTTGTTCTGTTTGGCTCCTTTAGATAACTGGAAAATATTATTATTATTTTTTTAATACTTATTTATCTTATTTCTTTATTTTTTTGGCTGCGTTGGGTCTTAGTTGCAGTACACAGGATCTTCGTTGAGGCATGCAGGATCTTTCATTGTAGCACATGGTCTCTTTGTTGCAGCACTCGGACTTCTCTCTGGTTGTGGCACGGGAGCTCCAGAGAGTGTGGGCCCTGTATTTTGCGGCACGCAGGCTCTCTCATTGAGGCGCTCGAGCTCAGTAGTTGTGACGCGCGGGCTTAGTTGTCCTGTGACATGTGGGATCTTAGTTTCCTGACCAGGGATAGAACCCGCGTCCCCTGCATTGGAAGGCAGATTGTTTACCACTGGACCACCAGGGAAGTCCCTGGAAAATATTATTAAAGTTTAATCTTTTGGGAGCCTAGGTATAGATCTCGGCCAGTGTTTCTTAAGTTTATTAGTATGGATAAGAATCATCACTGGTGCTTATTAAAAATGTAAACTCTTGGGTCCTACCTCAGAGGTTTGGGGAGGGACCAAGGAATCTACTTTCTTAAAGTTTTTTTTTTTTTTTTTTAACTGGGAAAGAAATTATACATACAGAAACGGGCATAAAACAAATGTATATCAAAACAGGTTAGTACAAAGCAAATATCCAAATATCCCAAATCTAGAACTAAGCACTGAAAACACCCTGGTAGCTCTCACAATCCTGATCTCCCTCTCCACTAAAGGTAACAACTATGCTGACTTTTATGGCAATCACTTTCTTATATATTTCTGAGCTTTATGAAAATTAAACTTGCTATATGTATTTTTTGATCCAGTTTCTTTCAATAAACATGGTATGAGAATTTTATCCATGTGGTCACATGTTACTGTGGTTTGTTCATTTCACTGCTGTAAAGTATTCCATTATATGATTGTACCACAATGATCCAATTTACTGTTGCTGGAAAATTGGATTATTTTTATTTTTGACTATTGTGAGTAACATTGCTGTGTACATTGTTGTACACATCTTCTGGTGCACACATGCATGCACATTTACTGTCTTTCAACTTAAGTAACTATTGCTAAATTGTTTTCCATAGTGCTTTCTCCAGTTCTCATTCTGACAGTGTGTGAGCCTTCCCATTGCTTCACATTCTTGAGTACTTCATTGTCATTTTAATAAGGTCCATCCCTTTTTCATATGTGTATGGACCAATTTCTTCTTTTGTGAGATGCCTGTTCAAGTCTGTTTCCTATTTTTTGTTGGGTTATCTTTTTCTTATTGAACATGAAGCCCTTTTTTAGGAGCCCTTTAAAAATATATGTTGTAATTGTATTTTCCTCATTGTGTGTTATGCCTTTTCCTTCTCGTATTGTGTCTTCTGATGAATAATTCCCAATTTTAATCAAGCTTATCATTCTTTTCACTTTGTGATTAATGCTTTTTGTGTCCTGTTTAAGAAATCTTTTCCTAAATACACACCCCTGTATTATCTTCTGAAACTTGTTTCATTTCACCTTCCTTGTTTAGGTCTGTAATCTACCTGGAATTGATTTTTGTCTGTAGTGTATGACAGAGGTTGCCAAGTTACCTTTTTCAGTATGGATACCAAATTGTTGCAGTACTCATTTTTGAAAAGACTGTTCTTTCCCTGCTTTCCATAGTAGCATCTTTGTTCTAAATCAAGCATGGGTCTGTTTCTGTTTTGTATGTCTATTCTTGTGCCAGTACCATACTATCTTATTTACTTTGGTTTTATGGTATTTGAGGTCTAGAGTAGGGTCCGGATCTCCAATAAAATAACACTGTTACTTCAGGAGAGTCTGATACAGGTGGCTCTAATTCATCTCTCCCCTCCTCCCCTTTTCCCCTTTCATAACCATAAGTTTGTCTTCTGTGTCTGTGAGTCTGTTTCTGTTTTGTAAATAAGTTCACTTGTGTTATTTTTTTAGATTCCACATATGTGATATCATAACAGTATTTGTCTTTCTCTGTATGACTTATTTCACTTAGCATAATGCCCTCCAAGTCCATCCATGCTGTTGCAAATGGAAAATTTTGTTATTTTTTATGGTTGAGTAGTATTCCATTTGTGTGTGTGTGTGTGTGTGTGTGTGTGTAAACACATACACCACATCTTCTTTATCCATTCATCTGTTCATGGACCCTTAGGTTGCTTCCATATCTTGGCAATTCTAAATAATGCTGTTATGAACATTGGAGTTAATGTATCTTTTCGAATTAGTGGGTTTTTTTTTGGATATATACCCAGGAGTGGAATTGCTGGTAGTTCTATTTTGAGTGTATTTGGAAACCTCCATACTGTTTTCCATAGTGACTGCACCAATTTACATTCCCACCAACGGAGTACAAGGTTTCCCTTTTCTCCACATCCTCACCAACATTTGTTATTTGTATTCTTTTTGATCATGGCCATTCTGACAGATATGAGGTTTCTCGTGGTTTTGATTTGCATTTCCCTGATGATTAGTGATGTTGAGTGATTATTTTTCTTCTGTTTGTTTATTTGATTCTTTGTAAAGTGTCTTGTGTCCATGTATCCACTAGCATTTTATTGATAATCTAATCTAATAAAAAAGGGTGAGAAAATCCCTCTGGGAGAATGAGTAGATGGCTAACAATGGCAAATTTGAAAAAGAACAGAGAGATGATGTAAACCCTATGAAAAGTTAAAACATGATAGAAGGCTTTAGTAACAGACTGATGGACTATGTAGTTGAGAATTGGAACTTTTTGAGAATTTGTTGTAAGATACAGTAAAAGCTCACCAGAAATCACAAATTAAATGGTGACAAGAATGTGATGTTAGATATATATTTTTTCTTCACACCATTCAACATACTGCACTGTCAGTGGATAACAGTATTAAAAGTAAAATGAATGTTTCTAAATAGGTAACAAATTATCTAAACTTAGAGACTGCTAAGTTACTAAGGAAAATATACCAGATTTAACTTTTATAATGAAATAGCAACCTATAACCAAAATTAAAAATATAATCAACAAATCATTGTAGCAAAATATCAGAAAAAGATCTAATATCCTAGTTGACATTTAAACACCCTTTGGGGAAAGCCTCATTTATCATTTTTGGTATTTTGTTTTTTTCTGCAAAAGTCACTAAATATTTAACTTTCAGCTCATCTGAAACTGCTAGAAATAGACTGATGGCTACACTGTTTTTTGTGCACATATATGTGATTTTTCTCCCCAGCTTTTCCTGATTTCAGAAATGAAAATGATTAAAGGATTTCATTTAAATATGAAAAAAAATTTAAGTACTTTCCTTGAGGGTATCATCATGAAAGCATTTAGCTAAGACTAATTCATTCATGAAAACTAGTATAATATTGACAGTTAAAAAAAATTTTTTTTAAAGCTAGAGAAGTTATGTGTGCCAAACCAGGATGGCTTACTGTTGTCTGATAAAGCAGTGGTGCAATTTGCTACCGATGTGTTTGCTTAAGGGAGACCTGAAGATTGTTGGATGAATAGTAAATGGTGTTCACTTGGTTTCCTACAGACAATCCTGAGACTATTAACCTGATAGACCTTCTTCCTCATGTTGGTTAGAGTATGTGTTGGCACATTTTACAGAGGATCTTCATAAAACTAAATTTACTTTTTAAAAATGATTCTTCTTATGAAGAATCATTTGCATAGAGAAAAGTTCACAAATCATAAGGCCATTGAATTATCAAAAAATGAACTCAACTTGTATAACCCCCACCTGGGTCCCTGCTCCTGTCCCTTCTCAAATGCTACCAATCTCTCTGTTCCCCAAAAGTAGCCACTATCTGACTTTGATTATTGTAGATTAGTTTTTTTCTCTTACTGATTTTTTTCCTTTGAAAATCATACTGAGATGTATTTTTCACACAATAAAATGTATTCATTTTATGAATGATGAACACCTGTACATATATATCTGTTAACAACCATGGCAGTCAAGATAGAGACTGTTTCCATCACTTCATGTGCTTCTTTACAGTAATTCACCCCCTGACCCCCGCAGTTTCTGGTCCCAGGCAATTACTGATCTGCATTCTGTCACTATATAGATGAATGTTGCCTGTTTTAGAATTTCTTATAAATGGAATCTCATAGAATAGGTACTCTGTGTCTGGCTTCTTTTGCTTGTGTAATTTTTTTTGAGATTCATGTTATTGTATGTATCAGTTGTTCAAGACTTTTATAGAAAAATGCTAAGTATATTCCATGGGATATCCATAGGGATATTCCACACTTTGTTTATCCATTCACCTGTTGGGGTTGATTGCCGTTTTTGGCTATTATGAATAAAGCTGCTATGCTTGTGGAAGTCTTCCTATGGACTTAAACTTTCATTTCTCTTGTGTAAATACCCAGGAGTACCATTGCTGGGTCACTTGGTAGGTTTTATAAGAAAACTTTCAAAGTGGTTGGAACATTTACATTCCCACCAGCATTATGTGAATGTTCTATTTGCTTCACATCCTCACCAACACTTTAATTTTAAATATTTTAGTATACATTTTGTGGGTTTTGAGTTGTACTTTCGATAACTGTGGTAAAAACGAGTCTATTTGTCTGTTTTTATAAGTATCAGTAGATATTGTGGTACAAAATTTGCTAGGGAAAGTCTGTTACCAGCGCAATGAATGATGTGGCCTGAATTTTAGTTTCTATTTTGCCTTTTATTTTTGTAGCCTGAGAATATCCTCTGAGTAGGAGCATGTGCTATTACTTCTGGCAAGGAGTACAGGGCCAACATTGAGGCCTCCATACTATCCTAGATGGGTACTTTTGTTTGGCCCAGTAGTCAGTTTTTTTCCCTTCAGGCTTGGAATAGGTCACTGTTCCTTCCAGGTAAGCGCCAGATGAAGTAGTTGCGGCCCCCCCCCCTCCCCTCCACACACACACACACACACACACACACACACACACACACACACACACACACACACAGTATGTATTTTAAGGGTCTTCTTATGTGAAAAATAATTTCTTTAGAAAATTAGAATAATAAACTTAGTGCATGTTCTCCTGGGTGTATCAAGGGTAGTGTAAATGTGGCAGTTTTCACCACATTTTATAGTCATTTAGTATTGAAAATTTTATAGCTGATTTATTTCTTTGATTACAGTGCCCATATATCTCCTATCAGCATCTTACCAGCCTCTGTGGAGTAAGTAGTATACTTACAGAAGACAATTTAAAAATTAAAAAAAAATATTACTAAACTGTAGAAATTAAAATCATGTATTTATTTTACTTACTTTAGAGGAAGGATTGTACATAAGGCAGTGAAACCAGTATTTTATGTACTTCAGTCAGAACAAATGAAGAAGGAATGAATTACACTCACATACAGAATAAAGATGAACTTTTTTTCACTTGATTTTTTTTTTTTTTTTTTGCGGTACGCGGGCCTCTCACTGTTGTGGCCTCTCCTGTTGCGGAGCACAGGCTCCAGACGCGCAGGCTCAGCGGCCATGGCTCATGGGCCCAGCCGCTCCGCGGCATGTGGGATCTTCCCGGACCGGGGCACGAACCCGTGTGCCCTGCATCGGCAGGCGGACTCTCAACCACTGCGCCACCAGGGAAGCCCCTCAGTTGATTTTTTTTGATCTTCTGAAATGATTGAAAATGTCAAAAGAGCTTTTTTATGAAGTTTTTTTTTTAATGGCTGCTTTATTTATGTATGTATGTATGCATGCATGCATGCATGCCGTGGCACACAACATGCGGGATCCTAGTTCCCTGACCAGGGATCGAACCCGTGCTCCTTGCAGTGGAAGCGCGGAGTCCTAATCACTGGACCGCCAGGGAATTCCCTGAAGTCTTTTTAAATGGCTTTATATGTATTGAGGTGAGGAGTGAATTACTGGGCCAAGTGATCATTCATGCCTCAGTAGTAATAGTGACATTATGATTGATTTGTATATCTTATTTGGGCAAATTTCATTTAAAAATTTAAGCCAATATTATGTTTTCCTATTTCTTTTTCCCCTCTAGCCTGTTCATTTATATACCATTATACATTTTTTTTTTAAACTGGTTGTATATTTTAAAGTTTGTGTTTATGTGACCAAATAACTAGTTAGGGTGACTGCTTCTCACTAAAATGTGTTCTGTTTTATAGCATTTTAGAAAGAACAATTAGAGCAGCTGTGGAACAGCACCTTTTTGATCTGCAGAGCAGCATAGATCATGATCTTAAGAATTTACAACAGCAAAGTCTGGTGTGTAATAATGAAGCAGGAAGTGTTAATTGTGATGGGGAAGGATCTAATAACCAGTAAGAAACTTTTAAAACATTTTACTGTTATTTATTGAGTTATAAAATTGTTTTTTCTTTTAAAAAACTGTATTTTTTCTTAAATGATGGGGTGTCATCTTACTTGAGCATTTCTGAAAGTCAGTGTGAAAAGTGACTTTGTATATATTTGCATATAAATTGTGTATACTTCTTAACATTGAAAATCTCATAAGTCTTCCATTAAGGTAGTAGGCATTAAGTCCAACACAGCCTGTGAACACCAGATGAAGTAGCAAGCTTACTTTTAGGATCCATGTTATATGAAAAATAACTTTTAAAAAAGTAGAACTGTAGTCTGTTCTCCAAATGGTCACACCATGACATGCAGTTATCTAGACAGATAGGTACAGGGACAGCAGATTGACATCACTCCTAGTGCACATGGTCATTGAGTGAAATGGTAGATGGAATCATCCTTTGCTATTTAACTTATCACCTGCCTCCAGCCTTTGCCCTCCCTACATGCCTTTGTTTTAGGTTAGCTGTTAATAATTGAATTTGTGTAAGTTAAAAGTACTCTATGTACTGTGTGATGTGTGATGTTACTCCACTTTTCATCTGACTTGTTACCTTTAATCCACTTTTCATCTGACTTGTTACCTTTAAATGACAAAAACTTCATCTCCTTTCCTGTTACCTCAGCCCTGCACTTTAGGATATATAGGTTCCTTTCTCTGAGACCACAGTGCAATGATTTCATAGTTTGCGTTGATCAGTTTTTGTTCTGGGGACAGATCTACAGAGCAGCATCGATCATGATCTTAAGAAAGATGTACCCAAATTTGGAGAATTCATAGGAAGGCAAAAAAAATTGATGACTGGGTAGAATTCTGTTTTTGTTGTTAAGAATTAGATTTTTAAAAGGCCAAATGTGTCAAGTATACTAGACTAGCTATCAAATAGTATGAAATAAAACTGAAAAATTAATGGATATAAAAACCAATGCTTGGAATATGTTTATGGAATACCGTATTGTACAACTGCAGGTGTGCCATGTAGTCTGCATAGATGGCATCACCAGCCTGTGCAGCTCGATATGATGGCCCCGATTTATGTGCTTTGAAGGCATGATTTGAACTATACAAGTGGATCTAGGGAGTATTTGAGTTGAATATGAAGGAAAGAAGCAGTATCTAAAAGTTGGAAGTAGTAGGAAAATGTTTCAAAGGATATAATATAAGCAGATTCCTTGGAGTTTGCCCTTAAGTTAGCTAGAGATCCTGAAAACCTATGCCCATACTCAGACAGTATTATGGAAATAACTCATATTCTCATTAATAGTGGTATCATCTTTGTAAACAAAAACCTGCAGTGTTGTGCATATTCTAAATTATATAAGATGAAAAAATATGCAGTAGGAAGCTATTCCTGTTGTACTTGATAAGGTGTTGGACACTCTGGTACCTAGTGCTAGACTTTTCTTAAATCAGTAAACAGGTCATTATTATGATTTAGAGTATGCATTTATAAGGGAAATCATTATTTTGGCACATAAATTATTTTTAAAACCATTTATTTGCTTTTGAAAATATTCAAAGTGGATAGCAAACCAGGTAGGTTCCTCACAACATCCCATGGAGAGACAAAAATAAACTTTGTACACTTAATAATCTAACTTGGCAAGATAAAGAAACTGTGGTTCTTTATGAAAAAGACAAATTTTCTTTGACAAGGAAAAGTTTCAGATTGTTACTTTTATTTATTTATTTTAAAGCATTACGTATTCAACATGTGGCCTGATCTGACTTTTTAATCTTCATTACTAGGGTTGATATTGCTGATGGTATTATTAATGCCAGTGAATGTAACAGAGACTGTTCAGAACCTGTGGCTAGCACTAATTTAGACAATGAAGTTATGCAGCAAGATTTTGTATTTGAGGATGAAGAAAATAACCAGGTAAGAAATGCTAAGACTTAAAAAAATCTCTGTGTTAGGTGTACTAGATTACAATTCTGATTGCTTCATGTGTTCCTTTGATACCAGAAGCCATAGTTCAATATCTTTGCTGTTACACATGTTTGCCTTGATTATAAGTCCCAGGAACATACATACTCTCAGTAGAGGTCAGGAACCATCATTGAGTAGAGAAGTAAATATAAAACACCTTATATTAAAATACTTTTCTGGAAGGAAACAAATTACCTTGTCAGCTAAGGTGGTTGGTGGTATTATGGACGAATTTTGTTCTTTTTATTAATTTTTTTTTTACATCTTTATTGGAGTATAATTGCTTTACAATGGTGTGTTAGTTTCTGCTTTATAACAAAGTGAATCAGTTATACATATACATATGTTCCCATATCTCTTCGCTCTTGCGTCTCCCTCCCTCCCATCCTCCCTATCCCACCCCTCTAGGTGGTCACAAAGCACTGAGCTGATCTCCCTATGCTATGCGGCTGCTTCCCACTAGCTATCTGTTTTACGTTTGGTAGTGTATATATGTCCATGCCACTCTCTCGCTTAGTCACAGCTTACCCTTCCCCCTCCCCATATCCTCAAGTCCATTCTCTAGTACGTCGGTGTCTTTATTCCTGTCTTACCCCTAGGTTCTTCATGACATTTTTTTCCCCTTAAATTCCATATATATGTGTTAGCATACGGTATTTGTCTTTCTCTTTCTGACTTACTTCACTCTGTATGACAGACTCTAGGTCCATCCACCTCATTACAAATAGCTCAATTTCGTTTCTTTTTATGGCTGAGTAATATTCCATTGTATATATGTGCCACATCTTCTTTATCCATTCAGCCGATGATGGACACTTAGGTTGTTTCCATCTCCTGTAGGTTGTTTCCATCTCCTGGCTATTGTAAATAGAGCTGCAATGAACATTTTAGTACATGAATATTTTTGAATTATGGTTTTCTCAGGGTATATGCCCAGTAGTGGGATTGCTGGGTCATATGGTAGTTCTATTTGTAGTTTTTTACGGAACCTCCATACTGTTCTCCATAGTGGCTGTACCAATTCACATTCCCACCAGCAGTGCTAGAGTGTTCCCTTTTCTCCACACCCTCTCCAGCATTTATTGTTTCTAGATTTTTTGATGATGGCCATTCTGACTGGTATGAGATGATATCTCATTGTAGTTTTAACTTGAATTTCTCTAATGATTAATGATGTTGAGCATTCTTTCATGTGTTTGTTGGCAGTCTGTATAACTTCTTTGGAGAAATGTCTATTTAGGTCTTCTGCCCATTTTTGGATTGAGTTGTTTGTTTTTTTGTTATTGAGCTGCATGAGCTGCTTGTAAATTTTGGAGATAAATCCTTTGTCAGTAACTTCATTTGCAAATATTTTCTCCCATTCTGAGGGTTGTCTTTTGGTCTTGTTTATGGTTTCCTTGCTGTGCAAAAGCTTTGAAGTTTCATTAGGTCCCATTTGTTTGTTTTTGGTTTTATTTCCATTTCTCTAGGAGGTGGGTCAAAAAGGATCATGCTGTGATTTATGTCATAGAGTGTTCTGCCTATGTTTTCCTCGAAGAGTTTGATAGTTTCTGGCCTTACGTTTAGGTCTTTAATCCATTTTGAGCTTATTTTTGTGTATGGTGTTAAGGAGTGATCTAATCTCATATTTTTACATGTAGCTGTCCAGTTTTCCCAGCACCACTTTTTGAAGAGGCTGTCCTTTCTCCACTGTACATTCCTGCCTCCTTTATCAAATATAAGGTGACCATATGTGCGTGGGTTTATCTCTGGGCTTTCTATCCTGTTCCATTGATCTGTATTTCTGTTTTTGTGCCAGTACCATACTGTCTTGATTACTGTAGCTTTGTAGTATAGTCTGAAGTCAGGTAGCCTGATTCCTCCAGCTCCGTTTTTCGTTCTCAAGATTGCTTTGGCTATTCAGGGTCTTTTGTGTTTCCATACAAATTGTGAAATTTTTTGTTCTACTTCTGTGAAAAATGCCAGTGGTAGTTTGATATGGATTGCATTGAATCTGTAGATTGCTTTGGGTAGTAGAGTCATTTTCACAACGTTGATTCTTCCAATCCAAGAGCATGGTATATCTCTCTATCTATTTGTATCATCTTTAATTTCTTTCATCAGTGTCTTATAATTTTCTGCATACAGGTCTTTTGTCTCCTTAGGTAGGTTTATTCCTAGATATTTTATTCTTTTTGTTAAAGTAGTAAATGGGATTGTTTTCTTGATTTTACTTTCAGATTTTTCATCATTAGTGTGTAAGAATGCCAGAGATTTCTGTGCATTAATTTTGTATCCTGCTACTTTACCAAATTCATTGATTAGCTCTAGTAGTTTTCTGGTAGCATCTTTAGGATTCTCTCTGCATAGTATCATGTCATCTACAAACAGTGACAGCTTTACTTCTTCTTTTCCGATTTGGATTCCTTTTATTTCCTTTTCTTCTCTGATTGCTGTGGCTAAAACTTCCAAAACTATGTTGAATAAGAGTGGTGAAAATGGGCAACCTTGTCTTGTTCCTGATCTTAGTGGAAATGCTTTCAGTTTTTCACCATTGAGGACAATGTTGGCTGTGGGTTTGTCATATATGGCCTTTATTATGTTGAGGAAAGTTCCCTCTATGCCTACTTTCTGGAGGGTTTTTATCATAAATGGGTGTTGAATTTTGTCAAAAGCTTTCTCTGCATCTATTGAGATGACCATATGGTTTTTCTCCTTCGATTTGTTAATATGGTGTATCACATTGATTGATTTGTGTATATTGAAGAATCCTTGCATTACTGGAATAAACCCCACTTGATCATGGTGTATGATCCTTTTAATGTGCTGTTGGATTCTGTTGGCTAGTATTTTGTTGAGGAGTTTTGCATCTATGTTCATCAGTGATATTGGCTTGTAGTTTTCCTTCTTTGTGACATCCTTGTCTGGTTTTCATATCAGGGTGATGGTGGCCTCGTAGAATGAGTTTGGGAATGTTTCTCCCTCTGCTATACTTTGGAAGAGTTTGAGAAGGGTAGGTGTTAGCTCTTCTCTATGTGTTTGATAGAATTCGCCTGTGAAGCCATCTGATCCTGGGCTTTTGTTTGTTGGAAAATTTTTTAATCACAGTTTCAATTTCAGTGCTTGTGATTGGTCTGTTCATATTTTCTACTTCTTCCTGATTCAGTCTTGGCAGGTTGTGCATTTCTAAGAATTTGTCCATTTCTTCCAGATTGTCCATTTTATTGGCATAGAGCTGCTTGTAGTAATCTCTCATGATCTTTTGTATTTCTACAGTGTCAGTTGTTACTTCTCCTTTTTCATTTCTAATTCTATTGATTTGAGTCTTCTCCCTTTTTTTCTTGATGAGTGTGGCTAATGGTTTATCTATTATGTTTATCTTCTCAAAGAACCAGCTTTTAGTTTTATTGATCTTTGCTATCGTTTCCTTTATTTCTTTTTCATATATTTCTGATCTGATTTTTATGATTTCTTTCCTTCTGCTAACTTTGGGGTTTTTTTGTTCTTCTTTCTCTAATTGCTTTAGGTGCAAGTTTAGGTTGTTTATTCGAGATGTTTCCTGTTTCTTAAGGTGGGCTTGTATTGCTATAAACTTCCCTCTTAGAACTGCTTTTGCTGCATCCCATAGGTTTTGGGTCATCGTGTCTCCATTGTCATTTGTTTCTAGATATTTTTTTATTTCCCCTTTGATTTCTTCAGTGATCACTTCGTTATTAAGTAGTGTATTGTTTAGCCTCCATGTGTTTGTATTTTTTACAGATCTTCTCCTGTAATTGATATCTAGTCTCATAGCGTTGTGGTCGGAAAAGATACTTGATACAATTTCAGTTTTGTTAAATTTGCCAAGGCTTGATTTGTGACCCAAGATATGATCTATCCTGGAGAATATTCCATGAGAACTTGAAAAAAATGTGTATTCTGTTATTTTTGGATGGAATGTCCTATAAATATCAATTAAGTCCGTCTTGTTTAATGTATCATTTAAAGCTTTTGTTTCCTTATTTATTTTCATTTTGGATGATCTGTCCATTGGTGAAAATGGGATGTTAAAGTCCCCTACTATGAATGTGTTACTGTCGATTTCCCCTTTTATGGCTGTTAGTATTTGCCTTATGTACTGAGGTGCTCCTATGTTGGGTGCATAAATATTTACAATTGTTATATCTTCTTCTTGGATCGATCCCTTGATCATTACGTAGTGTCCTTCTTTGTCTCTTCTAATAGTCTTTATTTTAAAGTCTATTTTGTCTGATATGAGAATTGCTACTCCAGCTTTCTTTTGGTTTCCATTTGCATGGAATATCTTTTTCCATCCCCTCACTTTCAGTCTGTATGTGTCTCTAGGTCTGAAGTGGGTCTCTTCTAGACAGCATATATATATGGGTCTTGTTTTTGTATCCATTCAGCCATTCTGTGTCTTTTGGTGGGAGCATTTAATCCATTTACATTTAAGGTAATTATCGATATGTATGTTCCTATTCCCATTTTCTTCATTGTTTTGGGTCTGTTATTGTAGGTCTTTTCCTTCTCTTGTGTTTCTTGCCTAGAGAAGATCCTTTAGCATTTGTTGTGAAGCTGGTTTGGTGGTGCTGAACTCTCTCAGCTTTTGCCTGTCTGTAAAGATTTTAATTTCTCCATCAAATATGAATGAGATCCTTGCTGGGTAGAGTAATCTTGGTTGTAGGTTTTTCTCTTTCATCACTTTAAATATGTCCTGCCAGTCCCTTCTGGCTTGCAGAGTTTCTGTTGAAAGATCAGCTGTTAACCTTATGGGGATTCCCTTGTGTGTTATTTGTTGTTTTTCCCTTGCTGCTTTTAATATATTTTCTTTGTATTTAATTTTTGACAGTTTGATTAATATGTGTCTTGGCGTGTTTCTCCTTGGATTTATCCTGTATGGGACTCTCTGTGCTTCCTGGACTTGATTAACTATTTTCTTTCCAATATTAGGGACGTTTTCAACTATAATCTCTTCAAATATTTTCTCAGTCCCTTTCTTTTTCTCTTCTTCTTCTGGAACCCCTATAATTCGAATGTTGGTGCGTTTAATGTTGTCCCAGAGGTCTCTGAGACTGTCCTCAGTTCTTTTCATTCTTTTTTCTTTATTCTTCTCTGCAGTAGTTATTTCCACTATTTTATCTTCCAGGTCACTTATCCGTTCTTCTGCCTCAGTTATTCTGCTATTGATCCCTTCTAGAGTATTTTTAATTTCCTTTATTGTGTTGTTCATCATTGCTTGTTTCCTCTTTAGTTCTTCTAGGTCCTTGTTAAATGTTTCTTGCATTTTCTCTATTCTTTTCCAAGATTTTGGATCATGTTTACTATCATTATTCTGAATTCTTTTTCAGGTAGATTGCCTATTTCCTCTTCATTTGTTAGGTCTAGTGGGTTTTTATCTTGCTCCTTCATCTGCTGTGTGTTTTTCTGTCTTCTCATTTTGCTTATCTTACTGTGTTTGGGGTTTCCTTTTTGCAGGCTGCAGGTTCGTAGTTCCCGTTGTTTTTGGTGTCTGTCCCTAGTGGCTAAAGTTGGTTCAGTGGGTTGTGTAGGCTTCCTGGTGGAGGGGACTAGTGCCTATGTTCTGGTGGATCAGGCTTGATCTTGTCTTTCTGGTGGGCAGGTCCACATCTGGTGGTGTGTTTTGGGGTGTCTGTGGACTTATTATGATTTTAGGCAGCCTCTCTGCTAATGGGTGGGGTTGTGTTCCTGTCTTGCTAGTTGTTTGAAATAGGGTGTCCAGCACTGTAGCTTGCTGGTCGTTGAGTGAAGCTGGGGGCTGGTGTTGAGATGGATATCTCTGGGAGATTTTTGCCGTTGATATTACGTGGAGCTGGGAGGTCTCTTGTGGACCAGTGTCCTGAAGTTGGCTCTCCCACATCAGAGGCACAGCACTGACTCCTGGCTGCAGCACCAAGAGCCTTTCATCCACATGGCTCAGAATAAAAGGGAGAAAAAGTAGAAAGAAAGAAAGAGAGAGAGAAAGAGAAAGAGAGGAAGAGAGGAAGGGAGGGAGGGAGGGGGGAGGGAGGGAGGAAGGAAGGAAGAGGATAAAAGAAAAGAAAATAAAGTAAGGTAAAATAAAATAAAGTTATTAAAATAAAAAAATAATTATTAAAAAAATTTTTTTTAAAAAGTAAAAACAGACAGAAAAACGGATGGATAGAACCCTAGGACAAATGGTGAAAGCAAAGCTATACAGACAAAATCTCACACAGAAGCATACACATACACACTCACAAAAAGAGGAAAAGGGGAAAAAATAATAAATCTTGCTCTCAAAGTCCACCTCCTCAATTTGGGATGATTCGTTGTCTATTCAGGTATTGCACAGATGCAGGGTACATCAAGTTGATTGTGGAGATTTAATCTGCTGCTCCTGAGGCTGCTGGGAGAGATTTCCCTTTCTCTTCTTTGTTCGCACAGCTCCTGGGGTTCAGCTTTGGATTTGGCCCCGCCTCTGCGTGTAGGTCGACTGAGGGTGTCTGTTCTTCGCTCAGACAGGACGGGGTTAAAGGAGCTGCTGATTCGGGGGCTCTGGCTCACTCAGGCCGGGGGAAGGGAGGGGTATGGAGTGCGGGGGTGCGGATCCTGCGGCGGCAGAGGCCAGCGTGACATTGCACCAGTCTGAGGCGCACCGTGCGTTCTCCCGGGGAAGTTGTCCCTGGATCCCGGGACCCTGGCAGTGGCGGGCTGCACAGTCTCCCCAGAAGGGAGGTGTGGATAGTGACTTACGCTTGCACACAGGATTCTTGGTGGTGGCAGCAGCAGCCTTAGCGTCTCATGACCATCTCTGGGGTCCGCGCTGTTAGCTGCGGCTCGCACCCGTCTCTGGAGCTCCTTTAAGCAGCGCTCTTAATCCACTCTCCTCGCGCACCAGGAAACGAAAAGGGAAGAAAAAGTCTCTTGCCTCTTCGGCAGGTCCAGACTTTTTCCCCCGGACTCCCTCCCGGCTAGCCGTGGTGCACTAACCTCCTGCAGGCTGTGTTCACGCCGCCAACCCCAGTCCTCTCCCTGCGCTCCGACTGAAGCCCGAGCCTCAGCTCCCAGCCCTGCCCGTCCCGGCGGGTGAGCAGACAAGCCTCTCGGGTTGGTGAGTGCTGATCGGCACCGATCCTCTGTGCGGGAATCTCTCCACTTTGCCCTCTGCACCCCTGTTGCTGCGCTCTCCTCCGCGGCTCCAAAGCTTCCCCCCTCCACCACCCACAGTCTCCGCCCACGAAAGGGCTTCTAGTGTGTGGAAACCTTTCCTCCTTCATGGCTCCCTCCCACTGGTGCAGGTCCTGTCCCTATTCTTTTGTCTCTGTTTTTTCTTTTGCCCTACCCAGGTACATGGGGAGCTTCTTGCCTTTTGGGAGGTCTGAGGTCTTCTGCCAGCGTTTAGTAGGTGTTCTGTAGGAGTTGGTCCACGTGTAGATGTATTTCTGATGTATCTGCAGGGAGGAAGGTGATCTCCACGTCTTACCCTTCCGCCATCTTCCCCTAGATCCTGTTCTTTTTTTTTTTGCGGTACGCGGGCCTCTCACTGCTGTGGCCTCTCCCGTTGCGGAGCACAGGCTCCAGACACGCAGGCTCAGCGGCCATGGCTCACGGGCCCAGCTGCTCCGCGGCATGTGGGATCTTCTCAGACCGGGGCACGAACCCGTGTCCCCTGCATCGGCAGGCGGACTCTCAACCGCTGCGCCACCAGGGAAGCCCTAGATCCTGTTCTTTTTAAAAGCCCTGTATGTCCCAGATTTTTTCCTGAAGAACATGAGATCTTTTCATAATTATGGAAAACCCATGAACATCATTTAAAAAGTAAATTTTCACTGTCACAATTTTTAGTAGTAACGTTGTTTTTAAAATAATTTCAATAGATGTACAAAACAACCTTTTTCTAAGACATGTTTCAAAGTTTAGTTTTGTTAACACTTTTTATTCTTATTTTTAAAAAGTATTTATTTATTTGGCTATGCCAGGTCTTAATTGTGGCACACGGGATTTCATTGTGGCATGCGGGATCTTTAGTTGCAGCTTGTGAGCTCTTAGTTGTGGCATGTGGGATCTAGTTCCCTGACCAGGGATCGAACTCGGGCTCCTTGCGTTGGGAGCATGGAGTCTTAGCCATTGGACCACCAGGGAAGTCCCTTGTTAACACTTTTTAAGATAATATACTTAATGAATGAGGAAATTTTCTTCAGCATGTTTTCATTCTAAATCATAAGCTAACATACCTGTAATAAGGAATTTATAGAGATTTGTATTCTGGCTTTGCCTGTTAATAGCAGTGTGACTTTGACCAAGTTACCTAACTTCTCTGAGTTGTTCTTTGCTTTTCTTTATATAAGTGGGAGGTAATAACTCTGTTAGAGGATTGTTATAAATATCCAAAGAAGTAAAAGTATAAAGTTATTTTATAAGCTGGAGAACATTTTACAGAAGTTAAGCTGCTGTTGTTACTTTTACTGGACTTGTATTTTACTTGTGTATTAATATTCTTACTTCCACTGGTGTATTCGATTAATCTCTTTTCATCTATTCTTGGTTATTGCTTCTGTTGTTGTCTCTTTGCTCTTTCCTGGTTTATTGGTTTCTGCCTGTCTACTGGATCATTCCCATCAGTGTAGAATATTTTGGCTGTTACTTTTCCCATGTTTAGGAAAAAACCCTCTCTTGACCCTTCTTCCCACTCTAGCCACACCACCATTTTTCTGCTTTCCTTTATAATAAAATTACTTGAATGAATTGTCTGTGTCTGTTTAATTTCTCTTCTCACATTCTGGCTTGAATCCCCTCCAGGCAACCTTTACCCTTAACGTTCCTCTGAAACTGTTCTTGCAAATCACTGATTATGTCTTTTGCACATTTTACTTGACCTAAGAGCACAATTTGATTCAATTAATTATGCCTACTACCTGGATACATTTTCTTCACTTGGCTTTTAGGATATCGCATTCCTCTGGGTTTTTTTTTCTCCTTGACTGGCTGCTCTATCCCTTTGCTGATTGCTTTTCATGTTCTCAAATTTAGTATGGCCCAGGGCCCAGTTCTCAGGTCTCTATTTCATTCACTCGCTTGGTAATCTCATTTAGTCTAATGGTTTTAAATACCATACAGACAATGGAATACTGTTCAGCACTAAAAGGAAATGAGCTATCAAGCCACAAAGAAAATATGGGGGAACCTTAAATGCACATTACTAAGTAAAAGAAGCCAATCTGAAAAGACTGGCTATGTGATTACAACTATGCTAAAGGCTCCCAGGTTTCTATCTCTAGTCCAGATCTCTCTCTTGAACTTTATAGATTCCTATACCCAGCTGTTGTACCCAACATTGAATATCTTATAAACATCTTAATATCTCATAAACATCATATAAACATTTTATATCCATCTTAACATGCACCAAACTGTACTTGTAATCTTGTTGACACATGTGTTCTTCCTTTTGTCTTTAAAATCTCAGTAAACGGCAGTTTTTCCTTCCACATGCATAGGCCAAAAGCCTTGGGTCGTCCTTGATTTCTTTTACTGCACATCTAGTCCGTTACAAAGACCTATTGATTGTACCTTCGAAGTTTGTATAGAATCTGACCATTTTTAATGTTTCCGTTGCCACCACACAGGTCCAATCATTTCACTTAGATTAATACAGCCTCCTAACTGATCTTATCTTTTCCGCCCTATGGTTTGTTCTGAGCAGCAGCTAGAGTGATCCTTTTAAAATGAAAATTACATAATGTCAGTTCTCATCTCAGAACCTTCCAGTGCCATCTAGGTATAAAAATATAGCAATAGGCAGTAGGGAAACATGGACTGAGACAGTTCAGTCTTAAGGTGCTGTCTGGATTGCTGTTTGCCTAGATATCCCTATGGCTTGTTTCCTCATCTGATCCTGCAGATTTTTCCTCAATTTTACCTTCTCAGGCCAAACCTCATTACTCTGTATGTATGTATTAACAGGCCCTCTCACTGACCTGCCTCTATCCAGTCTCTGAACTTTTTGTCCTTCACTGTCTGCCCCTCTTACCCCTTAATAGTTCTGTCACCATTGCACATATCTATTGTTAGTTTGTTTCCCATCATTAGACTGTAAACTTCATGAGGGCTGAGATCTTCATCTGTTTTGTTTATTATTACATCCCCATTTATCTAGAACACATAGTATGTATTCATTAAGTATTTGTGGAATATATGACCAAACAAATAAATGTCACCTGGCAGATAGTAGGCAACTCAGTAGATTTGCTGAATGAAGTTGGTGTATTAGTTACTTTAAGAAAGCAGGAATTCTTTTTCTTTTTTAAGAGACTATTTTTAGAGGTGTTTTAGGTTTACAAACAAAATTGAGAGGGAGGTACAGAGATTTCCCATATGTTCCCTGCCCCCACATATGCATAGCCTCCCCCATTATCAACATCACTCACCAGAATGGTACATTTCTTACCAAGAGTGAACTTACACTGACATACCATAATCACTCAAAGTCTAGTTTACCTTAGGGTTCATTCTTGGTGTTGTCCATTTCATGGGTTTGGAAAAATATATAATATACCGGTTTTTTTAACTGTGCTCTGCCTGTTCATACCCCATCCCACCAGCAACCACTGATGTTTCTATTGTCTTTATAGTTTTGCCTTTTCCAGAATGTCATATAGTTGGAATCACATAGTATGTAGCTCCAGATTGTCTTCTTTTACTTAGTTATGTGCATTTAAGGTTCCTCTGTGTGTTTTTTGTGGCTTGATAGATCATTTCTTTTTAGTGCTGAACTGTATTCCATTGTCTGTATGTACCACAGTTTATTTCTCCATTTACCTACTGAAGGACGTCTTGGTTGCTTCCAAGTTTTGGCAATTATGAATAATGCTGGTATAAACATCTGTGTGCAGGTTTTTGTGTAGACTTAAGTTTTTAACTACTTTGGGTAAATACCAAGGAGCGCAATTGATGGATCATACAGTATGAATTTTGTAAGAAACTGCCAACTGTCTTCTGAAATGGCTGTACCAATTTGCATTCATACCAGCATTGTATTAGCGTACCTAATGCTCTCTAACCTCACCAGCATTTGGTGTTGTCAGTGTTCCAGATTTTGGCCATTCTGATAGGTAGGTAGTTGTATCTCATTGTTTTAATTTGCATTTCCCTGATGACATATGATGTGGGGGCATCTTTTCATATGCTTCTTTGCCATCTCCTGTATAAAGAAGTGTATCTTCTTTGGTGAGAAGTCTTTTTTTTTAATTGGGTTTTGTATTCTTGTTATTGAGTTTTAGTTCTTTCTTTCTTTTGGCTGTGCCTTGCCGCTTGCGGAATCTTAGTTCCCCAACCAGGGATCGAACCCCGGCCCCTGCAGTGAAAGTGCCAAGTCCTAACCTCTGGACCGCCAGGGAGTTCCCTGGTTGAGAAGTATTTTAAGGTCTTTGGCCCAGTTTTCAATTGGGTTGTTTCTTTTTTTTTTTGAATTCTTGAATTTTATTTTATTTATTTTTTTATACAGCAGGTTCTTACTAGTCATCCATTTTATACATATTAGTGTATATATGTCAATCCCAATCTCTCAATTCATCCCACCCCCCCACCTCCCCCCACCACCCACCGCTTTCCCCCCTTGGTGTCCATATGTTTATTCTCTACATCTGTGTCTCAAGGGTTGTTTCTTATTATTGAGTTTTAAGAGTTCTTTGCTTTTTTGTATAATAGTCCTTTATCAGGTGTGTCTTTTGCAAGTATTTTCTTCCAGTCTGTGGCTTGTCTTCTAATTCTCTTGATATCAGATTTTGCAGAGCAGAAGATTTTAATTTTAATGAAGTCCAGCTTATCAGTTACTTGTTTTATGGATTGTGTTTTTGGAGGTGTATCTAAAAAGGCATCACCATTCCCAAGGTCATCTAGGTTTTCTCCTGTGTTATATTCTAGGAGTTTTATAGTTTGTGTTTTACATTTAGGTCTATGATCCATTTTGAATTAATTTTTGTGAACGGTGTAAGATCTCTGCCTAGATCCATTTTTCTCCATGTGGGTGTCCATTTGTTCCAATTCCGTTCGTTGAAGAGACTATCATTGCTCCATTATATTGCCTTTGCTTTTTGGTCAAAGATCAGTTGGCTATACTTATGGGGGTCTATTTCTGGGACCTCTATTCTGTTGCATTGATCTCTTTGTCTATTCTTTCATCAGTACCACACTGTCTTGACTACTATTCCTTTATAATAAGTCTTGAAGTCAGGTAGTATCAGTCCTCCAACTTTGTACTTCTCCTTCAGTATTGTGTTGGCTGTTCTAGGTCTTTTACCTCCCCCAATAAAGATTAGAAGCAGTTTGTTAATATCCATAAACAACTTGCTGGGATTTTGATTGGGATTGCATTGAATCTGTACATCAAATTGGGAGGAACTGACATCTCGACAATATTGAGTGTTCAATCCATGAAAATGGGATATCTCTGTATTTATTTAGTTCTTCTTTGACTTGGTGCCTCAGAGTTCTGTAGTTTTTCTCATATAGATGTTTTTTAAAAAATTAATTAATTAAAATTTTTTTGGCTGCTTTGGGTCTTTGTTGCTGTGTGCGGGCTTTCTCTAGTTGCAGCGAGCAAGCGCTACTCTTTGTTGTGGTGCGTGGGCTGCTCGTTGCGGTGGCGTCTCTTGTTGCAGAGCACAGGCTCTAGGTGCATGGGCTTCAGTGGTTGCAGAGCGCAGGCTCAGTAGTTGTGGCACGTCGGCCCTAGGGTGCTCGGGCTTCAGTAGTTGTGGCGTGTGGGCTCAGTAGTTGCAGTGCTCAGGCTCTAGGGTGCGTGGGCTTCAGTAGTTGTGGTGCATGGGCTCAGTAGTTGTGGCTCACGGGCTCTGGAGCGCAGGCTGAGTAGCTGCGGCGCATGGGCTTAGTTGCTCTGCGGCATGTGAGATCTTCCTGGACCAGGGCTCAAACCTGTGTCCCCTGCATTGGCAGGTGGATTCTTAACCACTGTACCACTAGGGAAGTCCCCCTCATGTAAATGTTATACCCAAATATTTCACTTTTTTGGGTGCTAATGTAAATGGTATTGTGTTTTAATTTCAGAATGCAGTTGGTGTATAGAAAAGCAATTGACTTTTGTTTATTAACCTTGTATCCTGTGACCTAATAATCACTTATTAGTTCCAGGAGATTGTTTTTGTTAATGCTTTCAGATTTTCTACATTACGTAGACAATCATGTCATATGTGAACAAAGATAGTTTTATGTCTGCCTTCCCAATCTGCTAACCTTTTTTCCCTTCTCTTGCCTTACTGTATTAGCAAGGACTTCTAATACAGTGTTGAAAGGGAGTGGTGAGAGGGGACATCCTTGCCTTGTACCTGAACTCAGAAAGTTTATAGAGTTTCTCACCAATAAGTATGATGTTAGGTGTAGGTTTTTTGTAGACAGGCATTATCAAGTTGAAAAAGTCCCCTCTGTTCCTAGTTTACTAAGAGTTTTTATCATGAGTGAGTGTTAGATTTTGTCACATGCTTTTTCTGCATTTCTTGATAAGATCATGTGATTTTTCTTTTTCAGCCTATTGATGATAGCTTACATTATATGATTTTCAAATTCTGAACCAGCCTTACATACCTGGGATAGATCCTACTTGGTTGTTGTGTATAGTTCTTTTTAGTAGTTTTTTAGGTGCTTGATTAGCTAATATTCCTTTCTTTCTTTTTTTTTTTTTTGCGGTACGCGGGCCTCTCATTGTTGTGACCTCTCCTGTTGCGGAGCACAGGCTCCGGACGCGCAGGCTCAGCGGCCATGGCTCACGGGCCCAGCCGCTCCACGGCATGTGGGATCTTCCCGAACTGGGGCACGAACCCGTGTCTCCTGCATCGGCAGGCGGACTCTCAACCACTGCGCCACCAGGGAAGCCCTGATTAGCTAATATTTAGTTGAGGATTTTTGCATCTATATATTTTTTCTTTTTATTGGAGTATAGTTGCTTTACAATGTTGTGTTAGTTTCTGCTGTACAATGAAGTGAATCAGCTATATGTATACATATATTCCTTCACTTTGGACCTCCCTCCCACCTCTCCACCCCCATCCCCCCATTTAAGTCATCACAGAGCACTGAGCTATACAGCAGGTTCCCACTAGTTATCTATTTTATACATGGTAGTGTATATATGTCAATCCTAATCTCCCAATTCCCTCCCTGTGTCCACATCACAAGTCTGTTCTCTACGTCTGCATCTCTATTCCTGCCCTGCAATAGGTTCATCTGTACTATTTCTCTAGATTCCACATATATGTGTTAATATACGATATTTGTTTTTCTCTTCCTAACTTAATTCACTCTGTATGACAGACTCTAGGTCCATCCACATCTCTACAAATGACCCAATTTCGTTCCTTTTTATGGCTGAGTAATATTCCATTGTATATATGTACCACATCTTCTTTATGCATTCATCTGTTGTCGGACATTTAGGTTGCCTCCATGTCCTGGCTATTGTAAATAGTGCTGCAGTGAACATTTGGGTACATGTGTGTTTTTGAATTATGGTTTTCTCAGGATATATGCCCAGTAGTGGGATTGCTGGGTCATATGGTAGTTCTATTTTTAGTTTTTTAAGGAACCTCCATGCTGTTCTCCATAGTGGCTGTATTTACATTCCCACCAACAGTACAAGAGGGTTCCCTCTTCTCCACACCATCTCCAGCATTTATTTATATATTTATTTATTTTTTTGCAGTACGTGGGCCTCTCACTGTTGTGGCCTCTCCCCTTGCGGAGCACAGGCTCCGGATTCGCAGGCTTAGCGGCCATGGCTCACAGGCCTAGCCGCTCCGCGGCATGTGGGATCTTCTCAGACCGGGGCACGAACCCGTGTCCCCTGCATCGGCAGGCGGACTCTCAACCACTGCGCCACCAGGGAAGCCCTTGCTGGAAGATCTTCATTCACAGTTTCAATTTCATTGCTTGTGATTGGTGTGTTCATATTTTCTCTTTCTTCCTGGTTCAGTCGTGGAAGGTTATACCTATCTAAGAATTTGTCCATTTCTTCCAAGTTGTCTCTTTTATTGGCATGGAGTTGCTTGTAGTAGTCTCTTAGGATACTTTGTATTTCTGTGGTGTCTGTTGTAACTTCTCCTTTTTCATTTCTAACTTTATTGATTTGAGTCCTCCCCCTCTTTTTTTTTGCGGTACGCGGGCCTCTCACTGTTGTGGCCTCTCCCGTTGCGGAGCACAGGCTCCGGACATGCAGGCTCAGCGGCCATGGCTCACGGGTCTAGCCGCTCTGCGACATGTGGGATCTTCCCGGACCGGGGCACGAAGCCATGTCCCCTGCATCGGCAGGCAGACTCAACCACTGCGCCACCAGGGAAGCCCCTCCCTCTTTTTCTTGATGAGTCTGGCTAATGGTTTACAAATTTTATTTATCTTCTCAAAGAACCAGCTTTTAGTTTTATTGATGTTTGCTATTGTTTTCTTTGTTTCTGTTTCATTTATTTCTGCCCTGATCTTTATGATTTCTTTCCTTCTGCTAACTTTGGGTTTTGTTTGTTCTTCTTTCTCTATTTCCTTTAGGTATAAGGTTAGATTGTTTATTTGAGATTTTTCTTGTTTCTTGAGGTAGGCTTGTATAGCTATAAACTTCCCTCTTAGAACTGCTTTTGCTGCATCCCATAGGTTTTGGATTGTCGTGTTTTCATTGTCATTTGTCTCTAGGTATTTTTTGATTTCCTCTTTGATTTCTTCAGTAATCTCTTGGTTGTTTAGTAACGTATTGTTTAGCCTTCATGTGTTTGTGTTTTTTTACGTTTTTTCCCTGTAATTCATTTCTGATCTCATAGCATTGTAGTCAGAAAAGATGCTTGATATGATTTCAATTTTCTTAAATTTACTGAGGCTTGATTTGTGACCCAAGATGTGATCTATCCTGGAGAATGTTCCGTGCGCACTTGAGAAGAAAGTGTAGTCTGCCGTTTTTGGATGGAATGTCCTATAAATATCAATTAAATCTATCTGGTCTATTGTGTCATTTAAAGCTTCTGTTTCCTTATTTATTTTCATTTTGGATGATCTGTCCATTGGTGTAAGTGAGGTGTTAAAGTCCCCCACTATTATTGTGTTACTGTTGATTTCCTGTTATATAGCTGTTAGCAGTTGCCTTATGTATTGAGGTGTTCCTATGTTGGGTGCATATATATTTATAATTGTTATATCTTCTTCTTGGATTAATCCCTTGATCATTATGTAGTGTCCTTCCTTGTCTCTTGTAACATTCTTTATTTTAAAGTCTATTTTATCTGATATGTGTATTGCTACTCCAGCTTTCTTTTGATTTCCATTTTCATGGAATATCTTTTTCCATCCCCTCACTTTCAGTCTGTATGTGTCCCTAGGTCTGAAGTGGGTCTCTTGTAGACAGCATATATACAGGTCTTGTTTTTGTATCCATTCAGCAAGCCTGTTTTCGTTGGAGCATTTAATCCATTCACATTTAAGGTAATTATCGATATGTATGTTCCTATTATCATTTTCTTAATTGTTTTGGTTTTGTTTTTGTAGGTCCTTTTCTTCTCTTGTGTTTCCCACTTAGAGAAGTTCGTTTAGCATTTGTTGTAGAGCTGGTTTGGTGGTGCTGAATTCTCTTAGCTTGTGCTTGTCTGTAAAGCTTTTGATTTCTCCATCGAATCTGAATGAGATCCTTGCCAGGTAGAGTAATCTTGGTTGTAGGTTCTTCCCTTTCATCACTTTAAGTATATCATGCAACTTCCTTCTCGTTTGTAGAGTTCCTGCTGAGAAATCAGCTGTTAACCTTATGGGTGTTCCCTTGTATGTTATTTGTCGTTTTTCCCTTGCTGCTTTCAATAATTTTTCTTTGTCTTTAATTTTTGCCAATTTGATTACTATGTTTCTTGGCATGTTTCTCCTTGGGTTTATCCTGTATGGAACTCTCTGTGCTTCCTGGACTTGGGTGGCTATTTCCTTTCCCGTGTTAGGGAAGTTTTCAACTATAATCTCTTCAAATATTTTCCGGGTCCTTTCTCTCTCTCTTCTCTTTCTGGGACCCCTATAATGTGAATGTTGTTGCATTTAATGTTGTCCCAGAGGTCTCTTAGGCTGTCTTCATTTCTTTTCATTCTTTTTTCTTTATTCTGTTCCGCAGCAGTGAATTCCACCATTCTGTCTGTTCTTCTGCCTCAGTTATTCTGCTATTGATTCCTTCTAGTGTATTTTTCATTGCAGTTATTGTATTGTGCATCTCTGTTTGTTTGTTCTTTAATTTTTCTAAGTCTTTGTTAAGCATTTCTTGCATCTTCTTGATCTTTGCCTCCATTCTTTTTCCAGGGTCCTGGATCATCTTCACTATCATTATTCTGAATTCTTTTTCTCGAAGGTTGCCTATCTCCACTTCATTTAGTTGTTTTTCTGGGGTTTTATCTTGTTCCTTCATCTGGTACATAGTCCTCTGCCTTTTCATCTTGTCTATCTTTCTGTGAATGTGGTTTTTGTTCCACAGGCTGCAAGATTGTAGTGCTTCTTACTTCTGCTCAAAAGCAGCTATTTTTAAAAATAGTTAATTTGAGGTACGGCATTGTTATACATATCTACAAATCTGGTTAATGTCTGTCTGACTTAACAGAAGTCAGCTGGATTCTCATACCTGCTTCTGCATTCTCTCTGTTCTATAGGTTCTTTTGTTTCTAGTGCATGAGGCCAGTTTAGCTTCACAGAGATATCTAGTTGGAAAAGAGAGAAGTATTTTAATAGCTCCTTACAGACTGTCTTTCATATTAAACAAAACTGCACAAGTGGTAGTTTCTTAAGAAGAATCTTAGAAGATCAAAGCTTTTGTTGATTTCAGAGGTGATCATCAAAGACACTAAAAAGTTTACATAGTTTGAAGTAATGCACAAGACATTTGTATTAGACTTGGGAGGTATTTATTTTAAGGGAGGAATAAGCATGGGATGATGTCACTAAGCCCATTGGAAAATGCAGGAGCCTTCTCATGTGTTTCTGAGGTTCAGAGGTGTTATTTCAATTATATGTAATAAAGGGATCTGGTGAACTACATGACTCCTCTGTTACCTGCTAGGAAGTTAACCAACCTGTATGTTCATGGCTGAGGAGAAAGAGAAGTAGCAGACCATCATTTTCAGAGGAGAGAAGTCTAAGGAAGGAAAAAGAATGTGATAGTAGTAGCAGTACCTATTGCCCACTGGGGTAGCAAGAAATGCAGGGTCCTCATTTTATACACACACACACAAACACACATAAGACTCAGGTTTTGAGGAAGATAAATTACTCTCTGTAAAAAGAGATGCTAACATCTATAGACTATTATAAGTAGTAGTTAAAGAGGGGCATTTGACTAACTTATAATCTAATATCCTAATTTAGATCGGAAACTTCGTCTCATATGTAAGTGATGGGAACTCCATTAATACGGTGGTGTGTTCTTTTTGTCAGACTGTAGGTATACTGTTAGAGCCATGCGGTGATCATGGTGATGGTGAAGATGGCTGTCTTGAGAGGTAAGCATTTTCTCTTGTTGTTGCTAATTAATTATTCATTTTGAGAATTGGAGTTCTTTACAGATTCTGGGGTGAATGTTTTAGATGAAGCTATCCATTATAACATACATTTTAGATGATCTAAAAAACCAAATGTTTTGTTTTGATGGTAAGTATAAAGCATATTAAATGTCCATAAATATTGAAAGTAGATGCAGGTTCAGACAGACATTAGTTATAACTTGGAAAACGTTCAGAAGGAAGAACACAGCCTTCTTGGAGACACTTAAAACTTTCAGCTGATTTGTAGAACAATTTGGGAGTTTATTGATATTTTGAATACATTTCAGTGAGTTAATTCATAGTCTTGGAACTATGGATAGCTAACTGAAAGTTTGTAACATAGTTGCATCAACAAATATGTAGGGATGTTTTTGTTCCCCTTCTAACCACTCCTCCATGTGTCCCAGTACAGTCCTATGCCGTTGGTGCTTGTTTATGTCCTTGGCCAGCAGTAATGGAAGGGGGATCCCTGAGGCAATGAGTATTTCAGCCATATGTAGTCCCCATAGTTACTCGATACATAAAGTCCCTTTAAACAGAAGCTTTCTAGAATGTTTTAAAGTAGGTTGTGGGTGTCGTTACTCTTCTTATGATTCTTTAAGACATTGCTAAGAAGTGTGTTATAATTTTCTTCAGAATGATGATTCGATATTCTAAAAACACATTAGTAATGAAGTTGGAGACTAGATTGTAAATACTGAGAAGTCCCATACAGCATTACTAATTTGGTGATAGCCTGTTGGCAGGGGTAAACCTGCATTAATGCCATTGTCTCTCTTAATTGTGGGTAGGAAACCTGTTCTCTGAGGGCACGTAAATTCTTTGGAGCCATGTCTCTGGAGCGTCCCCATACTCTGAAGGTCCACAGATTTCCTGCTTACAGCAGTTCCTTGTGCTTCCTTTCAGGAGGCAGGAATGATCTTCTTCCAGCCCAGGGAATATTGGAGCTATGGGCTGAAGATAAAAGATTAACAGCATTAACAGGCATCCCCAGAATGATGACATCTGGATTTGGTAGAACAATAAGGATCCATTTAGTGAGGACTCAATCTTTTCAAGAAAGCTCTTTCCCCTTCAACTTATGTATAGGTTAGCAAACTTGTTTTTAGACCCAAAGATTTCCTTGGTTAAGTGGATTACATTTTGCATGTTTAACACTCAATGTTTCTCAAATTTAGGTGATTAGGTCTTTTAGTCTGTTAGGGTAGAATTTAGCTCATCCCCCCATTTGCTCCCACTCTAAGCAAAAGAGGGCTTTTGCTTCCCAGGGAATTTAGTTTGTTTCTCATGCTCAGCAAGAATCCATATTTAGATCAAGACCTGTCTTCTTGCAGTTCTTTTATGCACACTCTTTTATGGCAGGGTAGGAGCAGCACCAGTGAGTATCTTTGTAAATTGCCACAGTGTCTTTGGGGAGGAGAACTTTCCCGCAGTCGGCATATTGATAACCTACTGTGATACTAGATACTGTGTTGACTGGTCAAATAGGTAGAGATCATTTGTGACAGCTTGCTTTAACACTTGTTCTAGATGGGGGTTAGTTTTTATGGGGGAATAAGAAGTGAATTGAGATTTTATAAATTTCCTTTTTACATGTTACCATTATGTTTTTAGGAAGGAGAGGTTTAGAAGTAGTAACCTTGTTTTGATTGTAATAGAATACCATCAGATTTAAAATATAGGTACATAGGGCTTCCCTGGTGGCGCAGTGGTTGAGAGTCCGCCTGCCGATGCAGGGGACACGGGTTCGTGCCCCGGTCCGGGAAGATCCCACATGCCACGGAGCGGCTGGGCCCGTGAGCCATGGCCGCTGAGCCTGCGTGCCCAGAGCCTGTGTTCTGCAATGGGAGAGGCCACAACAGTGAGAGGCCCGCGTACCGCAAAAAAAAAAAAAAAAAAATATATATATATATATATATATATATACACACACACACATAGCTATACCTTTAAGAAGTCTTTAAAAAGGAAAAAAGTGTCCCAGAGTGGGAGAGAATAAAGTTATTTGGTTAAAACTAATATTTATTTTTATAAAATCTTTTCCATTATATATTCAGTTCTTTTGGCTTTTATTTATTGTGGATTATATTTTTCCTTTTAAAGTGTTTTTCTTTTGGGGTAGTGGCTGTGTAAAGGGGTGGTAAATGTTACTTAATTTTTCTACACCTGAACTGATTCTGTGGATCTTTTCAGTAGTGTGTGATTTTCAGATAATAAGGCTCCAAAGAATGGGCATATGTCCAGTTGTTGTTTTATGCTCTCACCCTGTAAATCCTAACTGTATGAGGAAGAGAGGAATCTAGGTAAGAAATATGCAATGATAGGAACCAATTTATTCTTAAAAGACTAATAACTTCACTTGATTTTTAGGAAAGAATGTTTGTCATTTGACAGTGATAAATTGTCACACTTCATTCTGGTAAGAATTATTTTTCTCTTATGGTTCTTAAAAGTTCGACTAGGTTTAATCTACCAGTTATTGTATCTGACCTTTAACTCTTGGGTTTAATAGGTTGAAATGTAAATACTCTTACCAAATGTTTTACAGTTAAGCAGCAACTTGATTTGCCACTTTAGTTTTTTTGTTTGTTTTTGTGTTATTTGCCACTTTTGGTTACAAGAAACTTAGTTATGAAAACAGTTTTCTCAATTTGGGGTCCAAACTTTGTGTTCCAGTAAGATGTATTATAAAACTGCACATTTGTATTTGAAAATAGTTTGAATGGTGGGAGTGGGACAGTTAACTGTAGGCACAGTAAACTAATGAAGACTACACAAGGATATATGCTGGTTGTCTTTAAGCTGGGTGTGAAAAGCTTCTTTGTTGTGAAATGTATTCTTTATTTTAAAATACAGGATTCTAGTAGCAAGATATGTGATTTGAATGCCAACACTGAATCAGAAGTGCCAGGAGGTCAAAGTGTTGGTGTTCAAGGGGAGGCAGCATGTGTCCAAATTCCACATTTAGATCTGAAGAATGTTTCTGACGGTGATAAATGGGAAGGTAATTTTACCCACACACATTATTTTCCTGATAATGTTATTTGTAACTGAAATTACCCAAGGCAGTAATGAGATTACTGCCCTTTTCTTAGCAACATTATTCATTTTTATTTGGTTCATGTAAGAGTGAGTGACTATTTTTACTCAAATGCACTAATGAAATTATGGGGCAACTATCTCATTTGAACTAGAAGTTCTTATTTTATCCATTAGCTCTGAAGATGGATGTTTACTGATGAAAAAAATAAAATCAAGGATAGGATTTTGTTAATTGTTAAACCAGGTGCTGTCTCCCAGTTTTTGAAAGTCTGGTATGTTAGGGCTTGGGGATCTCACCACTTTAAACAGAGGGCTTATATATAGCTACCTTTTCTTTATAATCATCAGGAATACATTTAAAAAGAAATTGTCTTCAAGGTTATTTGTAAGCACATATTGTACTGTATCCCTGTATCTCTGTATTAGGTTATGAAGGTATGGGAGCAGGGTCCTAACAAATTTTACAAAGGAGAGAAATTTTAATTTTAATTTAAAAAGGCAAGCCACATGGGTATATGTATTTGTCAAAACTCAGCAGATATATACTTAAGACTTGCGTTTCATTGTATGTAAGGTTTTTTTTAATCAAAAGAAGCAAAAAGTATAAATAAATACTGAACTTCAGTGAATGATTTGCATGCAGAAGTGTTTATGGGGAAGTATACAGGTATCTACAGTTTACTTTGAAATCCATGAAGAAAATAAGATGGTTAATGGAATGGGAATGTTATAAAGCAAGTATAGTAAAATGTTAATGGTAGAATCTAGGTGATTGGTATATAGAAGTCCACTTTAAAATTCTCTCAACTTTGCTGTGTGTTTGTAAACTTTCAAATAAAATGTTGCGGTTGGGAGTGGAAGTAAGAAGCAAATTTGGATCCAGGAGGCCTCTGGATCATACACCTTCCTATGTAAAGAGACAAGGAGACCACTCAGAAATCTTAAAGTTGTATATTTGTTCACTTGGATGAAGATCCCTTGGTAATCTCACCTTTGGCAAGTTAGCCAGTGACATACAGTAGCAATAACAAGACGAATTGTAATGCCAATACCACGGACTCCTTTTGCCACCTCAAGTCTATGTACCTGATCACAGTAGGAGCATTTTTATTTATTTATTTTTAAGGTATAGCCAATTTTCTAAAAGCCCCAAACAAATCATTGTGCCAATCTTTATTGCTGTCTTTCCTCCTCCCCCTCCTACCCCTTTTTTGGTCTAGGTGTTTGGCATGCCTAATGGCATATTATGTGTCTTAACTTAGACTAAATCAGGAAGTTGTCTTCCATTTACTTTGTTCTGGGTTATTCAGGATGTTTGGAATTTATGAAGATGCTCCCCAGAGTTAGGGATACGTTAGCATTCTGGTGGCAGTGAAGATCAGATGTCCATTTTAGTTATTTATCCTGGCATGGTCACTGAAAAGGAGTGGTGGTCAATAGAGCATCCCTTGAGCTGTAGTAGGAAAAGAGTCTGTGAAAGATAAAGCTGGGATTCTGACAGAGGATTTAATCCTTCTTTTTGGAGGATGCAGATAAATAGCCCTTTACAATCTTTGTCCTAAGGGTTCTGATCTTAAGTTTTAAGCATAGAAGACCATTTGTTTTCCATTGTCTGAGGAGATAGGACATTCTCTGTCCAGCTTCAGCTTTCTGGAGGCTTCCCCAAAGAGACCATCCCCTGATGGTAGGCTCTCTTTTGTTGCTTTGTCAGAATCCATCCTTTACAACTTGTGGTGGTAGGGAAAGTAGGTCACTATGTACTCCTGATCCCTGATTTTCAGTGTCTGAACTGCCCTGTTAGCTACCTGGCTGTGACAAGTCCTCGTAGACCTCCTTCTGGCTCCTCCAGGAGTAAGGGTCAGTGACTTTCAGAGAGCCAAGAGCAGTAGACATCTGAGTAAACTTCTCAGTCATGAACTCTGCATGTGCTTGGGAGAGTAGCTATTAGCAGACCATGTTCTTTCCAACTGTGCCCCATAATACAGAGACTGATTTTCTACAACTGGGAGTCAAGATATTCTAAATAATAGTCTTCCTTAAGAGACCAAATTACTTTAGACCCTACATACCTTGGAATCAGAGACATACCCCATTTGAAATGACTCTTAATAGAGAAGTAGGGTGACTTCAAATGGAGGACCACCTCACTCTTCCTAAGTATGTGGGTTTTGTTTTTTTGTATTGTTCAAATGGTAGTCCGCAGAATGCAGTTAGCAAGCAGGTAGCACATGTCTGCCACCAGTATGCATTTGTAGCAGCCATCCAAAGATCTTGGTTTTTAATGGAAGTAGACAACATCTTTACTTCAGATTCTTTCCTGCTGACTCTTGAATGAAATACAGTAAGATCTTTTCAAAGAGCAAACTAAAGGAGATATTTTTCTGTCAAATCATTTATACTGAAAAGTTTCAACAGTACCTGATTAAGTTTCCATTTCTTCAGTTTTATGTTTGAGTTTTAATAGAACAGCACTACTTTGATTTTTTTTTTTTTGCCTTGCTTGCTGAAACAGAAATGTATGTTTGTGTTTGTTTTTAAAGTTTGGTTAGTAGTAATTTCTTTGAATAAAGTTTTTGAGCAGAATGCCTAACTGGTTTTAGGGAAATGTTTTTGGTATCTTTGGCTTTGTGTTAGTTATGTGTATGGTTTGTTCTGACTGTGCTGTGTGTTCACTTTAGTATTTTTTGCCATTTTTTCCATTTTATTAGCGTCATGCCCTATCACTTTTCCCCTCATTGATTTCAAAACAATGCATCTGCAGAGAGATGGGGAGGGTAAGTATGGTTCGCCATAGTTTAGCTTTTTGCCTTTTTATGGTTCACTTTGTTTGCCTTTTTATTAGCCCTTCTCCTGCTGTCCCCATATATTAGGAAAACTATTCTGGGTTAAAGATGATACCCAGAAAATATTGTTTTTGTTAGTTCCTTCTTTTCTTAAAACAGGAGATTTCTCATAAAATGTTTATTACCAGTTACTTATTTTCTGGGAAGCAGGTACAAGGGTTGTTTTGAAAATCACTTTATTGCTGGGTTTATTATGGGATTGCACGCTTAGTACTCAATTTTTAGTTATCAGATTGATCTGGGCTTTAAAAACTAAATTAATTATGTTATTACCCTGAAAAAAAGTAATGCTTTAAATTGCTAATGCATAAAGTTAAACTAAATTAGTAGCAATGCGTAGGTATTGTGTGAAGAAAAAGAAAACATCATTCTTGATTTCTGACACTGTCAAGCCATTTTTGCATCCAGAAATACTTAACTATTTTTTGCTGTTAAAAGCCACAGTATCAACGTTTTACGCTGTAGTTATAAAGTTAACGTGTAGATGGAAAAGTCCCAATCCCCACCCTGAATCCAGTGATACTTGAAGATAATTTTGTATTTGGAGTATATTTGTGGATTGTGTGTTTATCTATATGTGTTCTGTATGTAATCAAACCTTATTTGTGCAAAGACATCAAATATCTTAACATGGCTTCATTTGAGAACATACAGGATAACTCCAATAAAATAGATGTGCTTAAGAGGGAGTAGTGCTTTTAAATTTTGTCTTGGTCATACTTTGGGGTGTTTAATTATTAAAATATGTATTATACACAGGAATCCTGTAGCAGAAAATAATCACCACAGTTTAATGTTAGAGGCCAGGTACTGTCAGGTGAGTTAGCTGCTTTTGTTTGGGAAGGTTAGAATTCTTTCGGAGTCCAAGAACTCCATTTGGTAAGTGTTCTGAATAGCATGGGGAATAGCTTCCAGTTCTTAACACAGTAATTTTACAGTGAGGGATGATTTATTCACCTGGCAGCATTTGGCTAAGTTAAATTCCTAACTGATGACTGTTAAGTGTTTACTGTTTCTAAAAGAAGACTTTTCCCTACTTGAAAAATAACATTTTAATTTTAAAGAGCTTGACAGTGTCCCTTCTTACTTTGTGACTGGGTTCAGAAATTTAAAGTGTAACTCCTTATGTGAAATTAGAACTCTGAGCTGAAAAATGAAGCTCAGACAATTTTAAACTATATTAGGCTTTATGAAGACCCTAGTAACCCATAATTATTATATGAACCACTACATAGTGATAAAGGTTTAAAGAATATATAGCTGATATTGCGTGACTTTTTTTCCATGTGGAACCAAGAGACCCATGGTACTATTCTTTGTGTTTGTTTTGCAGAGCCATTTCCTGCTTTTAAGTCTTGGCAGGAAGACTCTGAGTCTGGAGAAGCTCAACTCTCTCCACAAGCTGGAAGAATGAATCATCATCCTCTGGAAGAGGACTGTCCTCCAGTATTATCACACCGGAGTTTAGATTTTGGGCAAAGCCAGCGTTTCCTACATGATCCAGAAACATTGGATTCCTCATCGAAAGCACTTTCTTTTGCTAGGTATATGACTTTTATGTTCTTATGGGAGGTGAATCCTATCACATACCCAGGTCCTTTGAGAGATTTTAATCCTCCAGACCTGCAGTTGAGAGCTTTCTCCCCTATTTCATGAAGCATGCTTTTGTAATTTTTTATTTTGGCTGCCCCTAAATTCTGAGTTCACTGAGGTATTTTGGGGGCTTGCTGTCCAATAAGACATCTTTCCATGGTGTTTTTATTCACTTGTGACTGAAATGTAGAACTCTGGAAGGGAAGCTGCAAGTGGAGCTCACCAATCCTAGATGTTTTTATAACCAAAACTTAAAATTGATCCTGAAAGTTAGAACCTTTCCTTTGCAGTTTGAACACCAAAAGAGCTCTGAGCTGCTAGATGTCTTTGTTTCTCTTCTACCTTTGCCCAGACAACTTTTGAATGATTCCCAATTGTTTTCATTGCTACTTGTGTTAGCTAATTTTGTGGTCTCTAACATAGTTTAAGTTTCTTTTTACTACCTGTCCTTTAGTGTTAGGGACTTAATTTCACTTTAAAAATATACTTCTTGGTAATAGTATCATGTTTTATCAGGATAATAAGAGAGATGGTGTCGATAACTTAAAGATTTAACTAACAGTATTTGCCTCTTGTTTTCATTCAGGACTCGAAGATCATCTTTTAGTTCAAAAGATGAAAAAAGAGAAGACAGAACACCATACCACTTAGTCAAGAAACTTCAGAAAAAAATCAGACAATTTGAGGAACAGTTTGAAAGGGAAAGAAATAGCAAGGTAAGTTTGTAGCATTGTCCACTGTGAGGTAGATCTGTTGGAACTTGGAGACTAATGCTCTCCAAGAAAGTCCTCCATCTCTTTCCTGCGAGAGAGAACGAATCTAAGATGCCCAGAGAAATAGTGATCATGTAGATCTGAGATTATATAGGTCCTTAGCCTTCTGATTCCAGACCAGTATTCTTGCCATTGCACCATTGCATTTTTATATTTCTATTGGAAAACAGCTTGTAGAATTCTTAAAGCAAATACTTTACATTGACAAATCACGTTAATGCTGTGCTCTCTGAAAAACCACAGGTAGCCAGGGGATGTGGGGGTGGAGGGATGAGATGTTTAATAATTAGAACATGTGAAGTGGAAAAAGCCCTATACTTGGAGTCAGAAGACCCATATTCAAATCTGGCTTCTGCCAGTTGATAGGCCCTCCTCCAAGAGAGCTTTACTTAATATCTTGCCCTGTCTACTTAAAATAAGATGAAATGAGGATTGAGTGAAATCTCTGCCAGGAGAACTATAAAATACTATCTGGGCATAAATTAAAATAACCATTGGGACTTCCTGGCAGTCCAGTTGTTAAGACTCCACGCTTCCACTGCAGTGGGCATAGGTTCAATCCCTGGTCGGGGAACTAAGATCCTGCATGCCGTGCGGCATGGCAAAAAAAACAAAAAACAAAAACCATTGCTTACCCACAAAGGTTTAAATGGATTCTCTTTCTTTTTTTAGAATTTCATATCTTAATTTTATTGATGTGTTAACAAATCTCTTAAAATACTATCTTTATGAAAGAACAGCGTCTATCTATGAGTAGATTTATAGTGGTAGAGTTGTTTTAGGTTGGATCATCTGGGAAACATTCTGAGACAGAGATTTCAGTGCATGCGATTTCCAAGAGAGTGTTTAGGGAGAATCGCAGCTGTAAGGAGTGAGGCCAGCATGGTTTAGTAGAGGAGGTTCCATGGGGTCTCAAGCTAGGATGGCTGCTCAGGATTGACCTGAATTGAGATGAGGGCGCCAGGCCTTTTTAATCCCGCATAACCAGTCATGGATGCTGGCTGCTCTGGAGGAGGGGTTGTAACCTTGGGCCAGGCAGCTCCTTTGGGCAAAGGCAATTATCAGAGAGGGACTTAGCGCAGGTAGGGGGTTGATGAGTGCCTAATCAGTGATTCTGTTTTCTTAATTTTCAGCCCTCCTACAGTGATATAGCAGCCAATCCAAAGGTATTAAAATGGATGACAGAGCTCACCAAACTGCGAAAGCAAATCAAAGGTATAAAATGTGCCATTTTTCTAATATAATTGCATTTTAAAATATTCTTTATAATAATATCTGAGAATTATAGTTATAATTTTTGATAATTTTAAATCTTGGACACTATCTGGCAAAATAAAAGTTCTCTTGTTCTTTTAGTAGTTATGGTTGCAATACTATAGTAGTAGTCAAAGTTGCAATACTATATTACATTCTTCCAAATGTCTTTCATGTGTTTTTATTAGTAATAGTCTTTTGAAGGGTACCCTAGATTATATATTCACAGGTGGTATTGTATTATGAAGTTTATATGAAACATATTTCAAATATTAAGCAGTTTTGGGTTTGGGTAGGTATTAAGAATTTTTGGTGGGTATTTCATCCAAGGCTAAGCATAATCATCAGCCTTTTATACTACAAAGACTAAATTGTAAGTCGTCTTGAATCAAAAACTAGGTCGTGTGTTACTGGGTGTCAGTCCAGTATAGCACCTGCTAAGGTTTATTTCCTTTGTGGCTGTTCAGTGAACATGCTTTTTAATAATTGTTAATACCTAAAAAATTATCTGTACCGAGTGTGGGTTTGTAATCTGGAGCATCACATTTTGGTTTATTCATTTGAATTTATTCAACAGAAATTTTAGTGTCTGTAAATACCAAGTACTTGAAGACATCTGAGGTTGTAGCAGTGAACAAGACAAACAGGGTCCCTATTGTCATTGAGTTTATTTACATTCTTATGGTTAAATAAGTTCTCCTACTTCTTTAGAATTTTCCCTTAAAATTCTGTCAAAAATTTCCTCGTGTAACACCAGTTTCCAACCATCAGTGAGAATCACTACCTTGAATATATTACTAATGAGTGCCGTTAAATTATTAGCCTCCTAACTAATTTCCCAATTTTCTTCCACTCTTACTGTCCTACAGTGCCTTCTCTGCATAGCAGCCAAAATTATCTTTTATAAAAACTATGTTACTATCTTGTTCATAGCTGTTCAGTGGACTTCCCTTTCCACTTAGAATAAAGTCCAAACCCCTTACCCAGGCTTTCAAGGCCCTTTATACTCTGCCCTTTGCCCATTTTATCACTTTTCCTCATTTTCTGTCCCTTAAATATGTCATGATTTAGGGACCTTGCCCTGGCTATTGCCTCAACTGGGGAGAAATGTTCTTCCCTTAAATCTTCTATGCTAGGTTAGCTCCTTTTAAATCCATGTTCAACTAGGACGTTACCATCTCAGAAAGGCCTTCTTTGTCAATTCCATCCAAAGGAGTTGCTCTTCCAAAAAGCACACTTCTTTAACATTGTGACATCATTCTACTTTATCTTCTTTATAGCACTTAGCAATCATTGAAATTATTTTGTTTATTAATCTGATTACTTAGTTTTTGTTTTTTTACTTCCTGAATACATGCTCCATGACAACGGAGACCATGTTTGTTTGTTTACTACTGTATGCTCATCAGAGCATCACTTTAGTCGGCTTTCTATGAATATTGGTTGAAAGGAAAACCATATAATTCTCTCAGTGTATATATATAATTTAAATATTTCATGTGACTTTGAAATATCTGAGCCTGTGTGTTGTTGATGTATACTTTGCTTTTGCATCTCTTGCACCTTTTTTGACCTAACTTCATTTTAGCTAAAATCAGTATTACTGATCTACCCTCTTGGTTCTGAAATGTAGATGCAAAACACAAAACCTCTGATGGAGAGTTTGTACCTCAGACACGTCCACGTAGTAACACTCTTCCAAAAAGCTTTGGCTCTTCTCTAGACCATGAAGATGAAGAGAATGAAGATGAATCCCGGGTCATTCAGAAGGAGAAGAAGCCATCTAAGGAAGCAACACTTGAACTTATTCTGAAAAGACTGAAAGAAAAACGTGTTGAGAGGTGTCTTCCAGAAGATATCAAAGTAATCTTGAGCTATGGTTTTTGCCCAGACTAGCCTTTAGAATACCTGAAATAAAATAATTACAATAGTGGCATAAAGATGTCTAGGTAGTTTACTCTCCAGGTTTGTAGTTATAGAAGCATGTTTTTATCAGCACAACAGAAGTGCTTGAGTTGAAATAATAAAACTAAAAAAACTAGAATGTGGTCTGTTCACTTATATTGGAGGCAGTTAGCAAGATGAGTGTGTTAGGAGCACGAAATATACCAGAGTTTCAATCTTGGCCTTGTGTCTTAGTAGTTGTATGTATTCAATTCTTAGCTTATGCCAGTTCCTGACTGGTTATATTATATGCATTCTGCTGCTGAGTCCCTTCAACAGCCATGTGACTGCGATTATGTCCGTTAAAGTACTAACACAATATGGTTAAGAGGACTAATTGAATGCATTTTTATGAAGAACCATTACTTAGTATAGCCTATGCCTAGGGCAGTCCTGGTCAAAGCACTTGGCAACCAAGATCATTTATCAGATGAAATTTGCTGGGAGACTACAGAGGTAGATGGTCTTAGGTGAACTTTTGTCCAGGCAGTGATGAATCCTGATGTGCATTCCTATCTTGACAACAGAGTATACCTCATGATCGAAATAGTGGAGTCTTTCTCCCTTCAAACAGAGCTGGATTAGAAATTCTAGTTGCTCCCCTCCCCAGTTTTTCTTTCATTCTTTCTTTCTTTATTTTTGGCTGCATTGGGTCTTCATTGCTACATGCAGGCTTTCTCTAGTTGTGGCAAGTGGGGGCTACTCTTCGTTGCAGTGCACAGGCTTCTCATTGCGGTGGCTTCTCTTGTTGCAGAGCATGGGCTTTAGGCATCTGGGCTTCAGTGGTTGTGGCTCGCGGGCTCAGTAGTTGTGGCTCACAGTCTCTAGAGCACAGGCTCAGTAGTTGTGGCACACAGGCTTAGTTGCTCTGCGGCATGTGGGATCTTCCCAGACTAGGGATCGAACCCGTGTCCCCTGCATTGGCAGGCGGATTCTTAACCACTGTGCCACCAGAGAAGTTCCCCCAATTTTTCTTGGTTTTACTTTTATGTTATACCAGCCTCCTCTCCTCCTCAACCCCTTTCCTATAAATGATTTTGATTGGATTAGCTTTATTCAAATTCCTTTTCCTAGGTTTAAGGTACAAGCTTGAGGTTGAAATCACAATGTTTTACAGAGTCTTCACCTGGCTGTCCTCTACTGAACGTACATAATCTAAAATGCTTGTTATAGGAAGTACATATCCACTGAAGTTTTTTTTGTACCTCTAGTTTTCATTCTGATGACAAACAGGGTAATTTTAATTAGTCCTAGGAGTAATTGGAGAGTTTTATTTGGGTTAAAGTGTATTCTGTGGAACATTGGTTCATTGGTATGTTAAAAGGTCGTGCTGTGGAACAAAGGGAGAAGGAGTTATGGGCAAATAAATTTGGGATTCCTGCCTACTACCATTAGAGTACTGAAAGATGGGAGAAGAGTATCTTACTTTCAGTATAAAGAAAGTGCCAGATGAAGGGGAACTGAAGTCATAGAGTAGAAGGCTAGGGTCACAAATTGACATTGTTGAGCTTTTTTCAGGATCTTTCCACTATACTGCTGCCAGATTTTAACAGTTTAGGAGAAACACCAGGTTTAAGACCTGTGCTTGTTGTGTGCCTGTGTTTTGTGTATGTGCCCACACACAACAAAATTATAGTTATAATGCTAATAAAAGATTATGTGCAGGGCTTCCCTGGTGGTGCAGTGGTTGGGAGTCCGCCTGCCGATGCGGGGGGCACGGGTTTGTGTCCCGGTCCGGGGGGATCCCACATGCCGCGGAGCGTCTGGGCCCGTGAGCCGTGGCCGCTGAGCCTGCGCGTCCGGAGCCTGTGCTCTGCAACGGGAGAGGCCGCAGTGGTGAGAGGCCCGCGTACCGCAAAAAAAAAAAAAAAGATTATGTGCAAAATTAAATAAACTAATAGGCATTTATTTTCTTTATTGTGTGCTGAGTAGGCACTGTGTAAATGCCTTTACAACGTATTAACTCATTTAGTCCTCATTAGAGCTCTGTGAGGTAGGTGAAGTATCCCCATTTACAGATCAGGATGTTGAACAAAAAGAGGTTAAGTAACTTACCCAAGGTACTAAGCTCTGGTATTCATCACTTATTCAGATAAAATATAATAAATCAAACCACCAAAGGCAGTTGGTACCTAGTTTTAGAAGACCAGATTCTCCAAGAGACTGAAAAATGTTGCCTGCAAATCCATAAGCAAAAGATGTGTTCTTATTAACCTAAGCAAGAGTGGTAATGGGCTGCCCTTTCAGCCAAATTATTTACATTGTGCTGGGGAAGGGAATGATGCTGCTAATGGAAGGGTTTTTTTGTTTGTTTGTTTTTATTCTAGAAAATGACAAAAGATCATTTGGTAGAAGAGAAAACTTCTCTCCAGAAAAGTCTTCTTTATTATGAAAGTCAACATGGAAGGCCGGTAATGTCTCTCTTGCTGAAAAGATTTGATTTTCTGTCTTCAAGAACATGAATCACTTTTGTGGCCCACATCTTCAGAGATGTTTCATAGAGCATTGTTTCCTACATTTGGGAGATTGCCTACTTACTTAAAATTACTTTTTAAAAATTGCAGGGAAAGTGATATTGCTCAATGTTTTAGAAATTTTAGATTTCTGATGACTAGGTGATTTCCATTTTTCTTGCTTCAGGTAACCAGGGAAGAAAGGCATATTGTTAAACCTCTTTATGATAGATACAGACTTGTAAAACAGATGCTGACAAGAGCTAGCATCACTCCTGTCCTTGTAAGTAAAACATGCGAATATTTATATAGTTCATTTTACCAAAACCTACTCTTTAAAAAAAAATTATTATTATGGTGGTATATTAGAGAAATACACAGCCAAGGTAACAAGAATTGTGTATGTAAGGTGAGGTTACTGCTTTAAAAGAATAGGAAGTTAATAATAAATGCCTACTATTACTTCCCAGGCACTCTTATAAGCATTTTTACTTATGATTATGTCATTAAGTCCTGACAAGTTAAGTCACAACAGGTAGAGAGGACGGTAGCCTCATTTCACAGTTGATGAACCTGAAACTCAGGAGTGATGTACCCAGGGTTACCTACTTGTAGAATTAAAAACTCATATTTCAGACCCTTGCCTATTTCTTTCCATTTAAATTCATGCCTTTGAAACTACATTACTTTTGTGATGGCCATCATGATGATGTTCACTTAATTGCACAATAATGTAAACTGATTTTTTTTTCAAGTTCATCTTTTTTAACAAAAAAGTCTATTAAAATAATACTTATTCATATATATGTGCATTTTTTTTGAGAAAAAATGAAAACTCAAATGCTTACGTGCATATTAAGTGCTGTCTCCAAATTAACCATTAGATAGTATGGCTCTAGATGTCTCTCAGGCTCAAATAGAAAACAGCATGTGCCCGTTCTGCATCATCTCCTAGGAATTAATTCTCTGGAGCTTATGGTTTGCTTAAGCTTGCAGGCCATTTTTATGTTGATGGCCTCTTGAAATAAGGGTTCCCTTTAGGCTTCGACTCTCTGGCTACTCATTATTAGAATGTTCACAGTGGCCTTCTGAGCACCTTTTATTTAGCCCTTATATAAACATTCTTTTTTAACTGGCTGTTTTTTTAGTTGGCCATCTCTTAACAGTATTTAGATATAATCAGTTTTCTTTGAACAGTGAATCCTGTATAGTTTATATTCTTTTCACACATAAGATAGTTTAATACAGATTTTATCTTTTGATTACAAGGTATTTTTTGTGTGTCACTGACATTTTCATAATTCCATAATAGTATAAATAGTCTTTGAATTTATTTATGAAAACCATCTTAGAATTCCACACATTTGTTTTTAAAAACTGGGTCTATAGGAAGCATTTCTAGATCTTATGGATGCCTAAATATGACTGTCGTAAAGAGAAACTGGGAATCTAAAAATTAAGCCAAGACAATAGGAAAGAATCGTTTTTCCAACAGATGGCGCTAGCAGTTCCTCAAAAGTTTAAACATAGAGTTACCATATGACCTAGCAGTTCTCTTCCTAGGTATATACCCAAGAGAATTGAAAACATGTCCGCACAAAAATTTGTAGACAGGTCTTCAGAGTAGCATTGTTCATAATAGCCAAAGTGTAAAAACAGTCCAGATGTTCAGCCAACTGATAGATAAACATAATGGGGTATATCTGTATAGTGGAATATTATTCAGCCATGAAAAGGGATGAAGTACTGGTACACACTACAACCCGGATAAACCTTAAAAACATTTATGCTAAGTGAAAAAAGCCAGACACAAAAGGCCACATATTGTATGATTCCATTTATATGAAATATCCAGAATAGACCAGCCCATTGAGACAGAAAGTAGATTGTTGTTTGCCATGGGCTGGGGAGAGAGGGCTCATGAGTACAGGGTTTCCTTTTGGGGTGATGAAATGTTCTAGAATCACATAGTGGTGATGGTTGTACAACTTTGTGCATATACTAAAAACCACTAAATTGTACACTTTAAAAGAGTGAATTTTATGGTATATGAATTATATCTTTTTAAAAATATTTATTTATTTATTTATTTATTTAGCTAGCAGTGCTGGTCCTTAGTTGTGGCACACGGGCGGGATCTACGTTGTGGCATGTGGGATCTTCTAGTTGCGGCATGCAGGATCTTTAGTTGCAGCATGCAAATTCTTAGTTGCGGCATGTGGGATCTAGTTCCCTGATCAGAGATCGAACCCGGGCCCCCTGCATTGGGAGCATGGAGTCTTAGCTACTGAACCACCAGGGAAGTACCTATGGTATATGAATTATATCTTAATGAAGCTGTTATTTTTTAAAAAGGAGTATAAAGGGGTCCTCAGACCAAAAAAGTTGACAGCTTGGTTAAAAAGAAAAATGCTCCCAATTAAATAAATAATATGTCACACATTATTATTTAGAATTTTAAAAACATTTATTGAATGAGCTCTTAGAATTACCTAGACATAAATTATCATTTGTCACTCTTATGGATACATAACAAGAAAAAAGCAAAAATAAATTTAGTAAAGAATTCCTAAAAAATTTTAAAGCATATGGTTAGAATTTTGAAAATAAAGTTTTAAGATCTATTAAACTTTATTTTAACTGTAATAGTGAAGTGAATCTTCATTGAACATTTTAAATACTTAAAATGTAACCCACTTATATGTTTATTGTTACAGGGATCTCCATCCACCAAGCGAAGGGGTCAGATGTTACAGCCAATCATAGAAGGAGAAACTGCACATTTTTTTGAAGAAATCAAGGTAATCCTTAAGAGAAATTATTCTCTGATCTTTTTCCTAAAGGAAAAATTGAAATCATGGCATGTTTGATTCTCTGTTTGGATATATTTTTAGGAAGAAGAAGAAGAAGATGGTGTTAGTCTGTCCTCTGAGTTAACTGATATCTTGAAAACTGCTGTACAGGCACAGTCTTCATTGGAAAACTCAGAATCTGATATGGAAGAAAATCAAGAAAAACTGGCTCTAGATCTCCGATTGTCAAGTACTCGAGCAGCTTCTATGTATGTATCCTGGTTTGTGATTTTAGCCTATTCATGTAATAAAATTTATATGCAAAGAAATTCAGTGTTAAATAATTGAGTAAAGAAAAGAAATACACCCATTTTGAAAAGTGTGCTTTACAAATACATGTTGTGATTCACATTTTCTTTATTGAAAATTAGTGTGTTTTAAAAATTAAAAAAAACGGGCTTCCCTGGTGGCGCAGTGGTTGAGAGTCCGCCTGCTGATGCAGGGGACACGGGTTCGTGCCCCGGTCTGGGAAGGTCCCACGTGACGCAGAACGGCTGGGCCCATGAGCCATGGCCGCTGAGCCTGTGCGTCCGGAGCCTGTGCTCCGCAATGGGAGAGACCACAACAGTGAGAGGTCCGCGTACCGCAAAAAATAAATAAATAAACAAACCTAAAATCCTACGTTTGCTGTATGACAAAGTGCTGGAGCCAGCTGAGAGTCGTCTGTTAGTTTGTGCTCTTTGAGCTTCTTTACCTGATGTGGCCTTTGGTTCTAGTTGTTAGCCCTGGCGTCACTTTAGGATCGTGTGGGAAGTTGTTTTGTTTTTGTTTTTGTTTTAAATACTTATGCAGAGCCCTACCAGCAGCTATTCTGATTTAGTCGCTCCAAGGTGAAACCTAAGACATTGGTATATTCTAAAAGCTCCCCAGCTGGCTTGATTTTGCAGCCAGGGTTAGAAACACTGTTAAGAACATAATGAATCAAAAGTGCCCTTTGAAATGTTTTCTTCCCATTTCAATTTTAGGCCCGAATTACTGGAACAACTTTGGAAAGCCAGAGCTGAAAAAAAGAAACTACGTAAAACGTTACGGGAATTTGAAGAAGCATTTTATCAACAAAATGGAAGGTTTGTTGAGCATCACAAAATTGAATCTTCTTTCTTCTTAAACTCCCAAGTGCCCATATGTTGAAATAAAGAAATATATAAGAATAGAAATAAATTGTGCGTATAAGGATGTTAGCATTGAAAATAACGGTAAAAAACATTCCTTTATACTGTGCAGCCCTGCTCTTAATGGAAAGAAAAAGTCAGAGCTGGAGTAAACAACATCTGACAAAATATTTCAGGATTGTCCTAGAGAATGCTTGGTTGAGTGGCAGTTATTTTATGTTCCTTAATTCAGTATCCTCATCCTTTTGGAAGTGTTTGTGAAACGAGATCTCCTTTTAGAAAGGGTCCCAAATATGAGTGGTATCCTAACTAGTTTGGATTCTTATACTGAGACCATTGCTGCTTAGGCTGCATGTTGGGTCATTCTAGGGCACGTATTTCCAAGGTGTGTGTCAGTGTGGCAGTCATGTGGCTCCCCTATAATACAATATGGCAAGTGCCTTTATCTAACTGGGTAATACACAGTTGACCCAGTGGGACTCTTTTAAAAGTAAGAAAAATACATTCTAATTCAGATTGTGGCCAGAAATGAGGATTATTTACCTCAGGCCTCAGAAAAGTTTTTCCATGTTACCAGACGGTCTTACCAAGCCAATAGCTCTATAGTAGTCCCCCCTCTTCAGTTTCTCTTTGCAGTTTCAATTACTCCATGGTTAATTGCGGTCCAGAAATATTAAACGGAAAGTTCTAGAAATAAACAATTCATAAAGTTTAAACTGTGCACTGTCCTGAGTAGTGTGATGAAATCTCGTGCTGGCCCACCCAGGACGTGAAGCATCCCTTTGTCCAGCATATCCTGCCCTTTAGTCAGTTAGTATCCATCTTGTTTGTCAGATCCGTCGTCACAGTATCTCAGTGCTTGTGCTCAAGTAACCCTTACTTTAGTTAATGCCCCAAAGCGCAAGAGTAGTGATGCTAGCAATTCAGATATGCCAAAGAGAAGCCACAGAGTACTTCAGGTGAAAAGGGGAAAGTTCTTTACTCAGTGAGGCTACGAAAAAAATCATGTGCTGAGGTGCTCCGATCTATAATAACGAATCTATCCATGAAATTTTGAAGAAGGAAAAGGAAATTCCTACTAGTTTTGCTGTCATACCTCAAACTGCAGAAGTTATGGCCACAGTGCATGATAAGTGCTTAGTTAGTATGGAAAAGGCTTTAAACTTGTACTGTAAGATATTTTGAGAGAGCCCGCATTCACATAACTTTTATTACAGAGTATTGTTATAATTATTCTATTTTATTATTAGTTATTGTTAATCTCTTACTGTGTCTAATTTATAAATTAAACTTTATCATAGGTATGTATGTATAGTATATATAGGGTTTGGTTTCAGGCATCCACTGGGGTCTTGGAATGTATCCCCACGGATAAGGAGGGGGACTACTGTGTTTGAGAGTCTTCTACGTAGGTTGGCATATATGGTTAAAAAAATCTCAAGTGTGTTTTCCAAGTACCTTCTAATTCTTTGTCTTATTGGAAAAAAACTTTGCTTGTAGTTAGGGTAGTTTGATGCTTTACCTGGTTATTAAACTGAATTGCTTTGGGTCAGTAATATAAAGTGAGAAAAATGATTTTTTCGCTACCACTAAGATGTTATATTTTTACATCTTAATTCACTGAAGCCAGAGTTAAGTAATGTATGGAATGTATGAAATGACTCAGCGTAGCCTCTAGCACTTAGTATACACTCACAGACCTGACAGAGTCTAGTAGCTCATGTTTTATTAAAACATTTGATTATCTGTAGTTACCTGCAATCATCATTGATACTAATATCATCAATTAATCTGTCAGTAGAGAAATACATCAAAATTAGAAGTGTTCTAGGAATATTCCATTGGGATGAAGGGAATTCGTCCAATAATCTTCTTTTTTCTTGCAGAACAGTTTTTTATTTGAGTTTGTATTGGGTAATATTCTGTCTCTCATTACGACAACTTCTGGGACTTTATTTTCCAGATGATCTCTAGGTTTTATTTTCTCCCCTAGGAATGCCCAGAAAGAGGATCGTGTTCCAGTGCTTGAGGAGTACAGGGAGTACAAGAAAATTAAAGCCAAGCTTAGGCTTCTTGAAGTTCTTATCAGCAAACAAGATTCTTCAAAATCCATATAAAATATGGTCCTTGAAAACATCATAAAATCAGTTGTATTCCCTGAAGCTATCATCATGTGTGCTTGGCTGGTACTTAAGTTCATTTTGTCAGGCACTCACAGAGTCTCATTTTGTACTTGCTGGTGGTGCCACTAGAGAAATGATGGGAGGGTAAGTAGACCCTGTCTAGGGAGTGCGATGTTCCATGTTAACCACAGACTGCCCCTCTACCTTTAGCAAACATCCACTTTTCTTCATTGTTTTGTACTACAGATACATCGTGTTAGTAGAAGACTAATATTTTATCTTTTCAACTTTAAGAACTTTGGAGATAGAAGCTTTTTGTTATTACCAACTTTATTATTTTGTTTTTCATTACTCAAGAAAATTGAGAGGAAAATCTTCACATTGAATTCTTCTTCAGTTGCCTTTTTCTTACAGAATGACTGAAAATTTGAAAGAAAAGCCTATAAATGTGCACATATGCAACTATGTTCTCTGTTTTCTTAGAAAACCAAAATCAAGTGAAATTTCAAGTCCTACTGTGGAACATATTTCTGTTAAATTCCCAAAGTGACACTTTCTCACAGGTAGTATGTTAGCAGAATTTTGCAATTCAGTGGTCACACAGCTCCTGGATGAAGATAACAGCGGGTAGACCAAAAAGTGACCTTGCTTATTAGTATAGTGAAAACACACAGCACACATCACACACAGAACTGAATTAATATCACATGCTGCCTTTGGGACTTAAGTTACTGTTTGTTTCCTCAGTTACAGTTTATCAGTTGGTGATGATGTGATTTGTCTGGATTAGATCCTGCATTTTTTCCCCCTACCCACCTCCAGATAATGTGAGAAAATAGCCATGTCAGTATGTAGGAACTCTGATGGTGCTCAGATTTGTGTGTTCAATCAAATGGGCTTAAATTGACAAAAGAATCATTATGCCTGAAGTAAATCTATTCTTAACAAGGGCTATACCACTGCATTTTTACATGTACCTTCAAGGGGTTGCATCATTTTTTTTTTCTTTTTTAATCAGCAAAATCCATAAAGAAAACATCCTCTAGAGGGATCACCTTTTGCTCAATCACAAGCTGTTTAAAGCAGCTGGTTATAGGTGTATTGTGGTATGCCCCTTGTCATACACTCTAAGCATATCTTTTTTTCTCTGGCTTTGCATGGCTTTTCTTCAGGTTCTTTCCTGGTATAATTCTGCTAATTATTTTCACAGAATGGTGACTTTATTTGTGCTAACAATATGATAGTCATTAACAGCATATTCTGATCAGGCTTAATCTAAGTGTTCATTTTTTTCCTGGTGCTTTTTTGGATTGATGAGTGTCTCACTTTGTGCCCATGTTTTGCATGCAGTGACTCATGCATGGTTTTCTTAACTAGCTAATATTCATAATTTGTTCCATACAAAAATGGACTTTTGCAGCATCCTTTAATAAGGTGAGGGAAGCATGAACCTCAGACTTCTGGCACTATTACATAGCACATGAAGTAGCTTGATAATAAGTAGCATTTCTAGTACTTCACATTTCTAGTACTTCACATTTCACCTGTGTGTGCAATGCCTTTTTTGGGGGGAGGGAATGTTCCTTGGTAGTGAACGTGTCATTGGGGAATAAAGCACTAAATCCAGCCCTTTTCGTGTGGTTTCCTTTTGATACAGCTAGGTTATTCATAATGTACACCTAGAAACGTGAAATTGAGAACACCAAAAGATGTTATCATTTTGATTTGAATTCATCATGCAGTGTACATTTAGTTAATTTCTTTCAGTCTCCAACAGGAGTATATCCAAACATCTTATTTAATGTGCACTGTATATTGTTTTATATGAATGTTTTATTTTATATACCACATGCAAAAATGTCCATATGCACTATTTAAATGTTTTAAATAATATATTCCTTCTTTATAATGCTAAATCTATATGAGTACCATATTTTTATAAGTCAGTGGCCTGACTGGTTTCATTTTAGAATTAACAGCTGCTTCATGATGTTGGTTATTCACTGTTAATGTTTGGCTGTGAGTAGAATAGATAAAAAGTGGCATGGCAGCACTTATGCTATGTGACAGTATTGTGTGTCATAGTTCAGTAGTAAGTGGTAGAATTAGGCAGTTTGTGATAATTTTACTTTGGTACAAGTAAAAACTGTATATCTATATACAAACAGTATATAGATATATACGACTACAAGTATAATTGCATTGCTGTGTTTGGCACTTCATTGTATAGACTTTTGTAATAAAAGAACTTTAATGTTCTAAGTCATTGTAAATGTTTTTTGCTTTTTTCACTAGATGTTTAAAAAGAAGAAATAAAACCCTCAAGTGTTCCCTTGCCTTAATGTTCTCAGGCTTTGTTTGAATTACCCCAACCAGGGACCATGTGGGGAGACAGCAAGGTTACTAAACTGTGACTGTCTACAGCTCTAGGGAGTGGTAAGACAAGGAAAGGCCATGTTGTTGATTCTCTTTGGAAATCTAGGGAGAAGATGCAGAGAGAATAGTCAGCATTTCTTGTTGCAGTGAATTATCTTATTAAGAAAACTTGACATGCAGTCTCTAAGAGAAGAGCTTGGCTTAAGGAAGGTGGGTATATTTAACAATTCCTTTATTTGAGTTTTACAGTCCAGGGACTGTTGAGCACAATGTGGAAGTCTATGGTCAAATGATGTTACTTGGGCTAAGAGAACGTATAACATATGGCTCTTCTAGGAGGGCTTATGTAACCTATATTAGAAGAGTTTCCTTCCAATTTCCAAAATGCCAGCCATCCATACAGGGCTTTTGCAACACCCTCATTTACACTTTTCAAACATAACTTCTTATAACCTTGATACTCCTACCTGGCTCTTTTATTTTATGTTTTAAAGGATAGTTTACTTTTAAAGTAGTCGAGGAAGCACTTTTGGGAAACTTCAAATGTGTTACTTTAGAAACTGTCTAGATGAAGTTCTAGTTTGAAGATATTAGTGAAATTTCTGTAGGTGGTTGGGAAGTTTGTTCTTCTACACTTTGCCTTTTTCCAGGAGACTTCCAACTGGGAAGAGTGGAGGTGAGATTATTTTACTTGGGGTCTTATATAATGGTTTTCTAGAATCCTAAGCATTTATTAATTTACCTTTGGCTAGAGAAATTAGAACATGGCACATGATGAGAATACCAACAGTTCTAATACTCTGTGTAGCATTGAGAAAACTATCTTTACTGACTTATCGAACTATTAATTAGAGACCTGCCCTAAGAACTAAAAGCAATATTATTTTATACTTTCCGTTCACATTCCTAGATTTTAATAATAAATCTCATTATAAAAGTCTTCATGTGTACCTGTGTGTGTATACTGTGGAGGCGTGTTGTAATACACATGGATTATATATTGGGTCCCATTCCTAGAAATCATTTGATGATTATCATTGACCCTGATGATAGTTTGATGGTAGCTAGTTTTGTGCTTTTAAAATGTACCCCAAATGGGGACAAATTTAGGAAATAATTCAGTACAGGAATAAATCGTTAGAAATGTTCCATGATTGTATCACAGATTCTCACCTCCACTTGCCTCAATATTGTAGAGCTGAAACCTTTCTCATCACTCGGTTTAGTTTTAAACTGACGTAGTGTAATTCTTTCTCCAGCTCCACAGCATATAAAAAGAGGCTAGAGGATAATTTAGAAGGAAGTAGAGAATGAGTCAGTAACATTTTTGTACATAAAGAGACAGCAGGTTATTAACACCTATTGTGAAATACTTTGAGTGGGAAGATAGTATTTTAAGCTCCCAAAATATGCCTAGTATGGCCAGTTATGGATCTAATATTCTAAAGCTGTGTGGAGCACAGTATCTGCTATGCGTGTCAAGTATAAATGGCAGTCTATTATTTAGAGATGTAAGGACAAAAGCAGTTGGTCTTGCTCTCACCTTGCATTTAAACAAATGGAGTTTTGTGCTTTCTGTGTCATTTTAAAGTTGGGTAAAAAATTGGGGGAAAAAAGTGGCATCTTAACAGAATGAGATTCTGGGTTCAGGAAAATTGTGGAATGTCCCCAGTCCCCATATCACGATATCCCATAGCACCTTGGTTAGAACAAATGCTTACTCTCGAAATTCTTGTTGAGTGACAGGCTGGTAGTCATCTTGAATTTCTGTAGAATAATACTTTTTCTCAAGCCTCTCTTTCCATTTTTTCATCTGCTCTGCACTTTGAATCTCCTGTAAAGTTAGAGGAAAAAGCATAAGCTGCAATCTTTAAATTTTTCTCTGTTGCAGGCCCATGGCACACAAGCATCACAGGGTTGAGAATCTTAAACTTTACTCTCCAGGGCTGTGATTTTGAGCCCCACTGGCTTTTTGCCCTGCCTGATTTTTGGGTCTATGCATTAGCAGAGTCACCTCAGAGAACTTGGTGTTAAAACTGTTTAGCAGAGTTAGGGGATTTTTAAATTATGAATATCTTCTTATTCCCTTTTCACTGCCTCTTCCCCTCTGCATCTCCAGCTGATATTCTCCATTCTTCACTTGGCCAAAGCTGGGATGTTCTTTTCTGTACCTCTGTTCTATAATGAAGCAAGTGTACATCAAAGTACATTTGTGGGTATTATTTGCCCTCCCAGCTGCTTCTCAGCCAGACTCCTAACAATTCCCAATCTCCTCTTCATAATTACTGCATCAATCTGTGTACTCCAATCTGTCCACATACCCCAGAATAAGCTCCTCATACCAGAAGATTCTTGCTGTATCCTTCTCTGATCCTAAAGAGCCCTTTCTGTGCTTTGTGCTCACTACCCACCCATTTTCCTTTTAGTGTCCAAATACCTTTTTCCCAACTTTAGAAAAAATGCTCTGTTATGTTATGGAAAATAGAAACAGCCCTAGAAAAAGAGGGAAAGAAGAGACAGTGCACCCAGATACGACGCAAAGACTTTTCAGTAAATCGGTATGCTATTGCCCTGCTCCAACAGTAATGTTAAGTAGCAAAGTGGATCCCTGTATAAGGGTTCTGATTACCTTCCTCAGAGAGAATGGTGATGCCCAAGTTCATACATTGTTTACCTGATAAATGGATGCTGTTCTGGCCAGAGGAGCTGTGCTATATATCAGAAAGTGTTTGTCTTTAAACCAACATATCCGAAGTAGGAAAGGGTGGTTTTCAATCTTTCTAGTTTTATTTCAGCCACATTACAGCACCTATGTTTTGACATATTTACCAGTACTTATAATGTGATGTTAAAAAAGTGGTGGGCCCCACAAATATTTCTAAATGACCAGGTCTATTAAAATGCGGATGCATTAGTAATATGCATTGAATAGACTGCCTGGTAAACGATGCATCCTTCAAAAAACCCATCTCAACCATCGCTTTTTCTATGAAGCCTTCCTTGACATTCACAGGAAAGTAATACCTTTCCTCATAGAGCAGCAACTATGTGGGGGCATTTGCTCAAGCTCCTAGGTTCTAGTCAACCCACCTCTTCCCTGCAGGTGGTAGCTGCTGCTTATAATTGTTTCTGGATTAATTCAGTGTTCTGCAATGTTTCTTACAGACCTCTCATGCCTCAGAAATGAATTCTGTGAAGTAAACCCCCTCTTTTTGAGCTACCTCGTGTGTTTCTGTTTTTCTGACTGGCCCCTAACTGATGACTGGTTGGTAGCAGAGAAGGTCCAAAGAAACAGACCCTTATAGACAGCGTGCCTCCACCAAGGGACACAACAATTGACTTAAAGTTTGAGACCACCGCCTGGCTATTTGGGATTCCTCAGGCTACCGAACCAGCAGGCTAAGAAGTGATTGAGGTGACTGATCCCAATTACCAAGGGGAAATTGGTGCTGCTACAAAATGGGTTCAGAGAGGGCTCTGTTTGGAACCCAGGGAATTCTCTGAGGGGTGCCTCTTAATACTTCCATGTCTAAAACTCTGTAGTTTAAACATTAAATTCTTAAGGAATTGTGATTCGAGTAGAAAAGGTCTTAACGTCACCCAGAGATGGATACAATTACTCTTGGGACTTTACTTCTCCACTTTTGGGGAGAGAATAAGAGGGCCTCCATTTTCATAGAGGATAGTTCTGTCTTATTAGATGGAAGCTAGAAATAGTTATTGTCATTTTATGGAAGTACAGATGTGTACTAAATAGCCAAAGCGGGTGAATTCAGCTGACTGTTTAGCTAATATCTCTCAACTCAAAATTTGCCCTCCTAAACTCTTATGCTGTTTTATGCTCTTTATGCTGGATCTCAGGCTTTGCAAACCTCATTCCCTAGACTGTCTTGCTACCAGATTTGTTGGGTTCTGCCTCACTGGATGATGGAGGGGAGAAGGTTCTTCTTGTTTTCTTTCTATCAGCATTGCTGATAGAATGGTAGTTGGCTCCAGGCTGCAGTTGTCCAGCTTCTTTTGGCATACCCAGCACCAGCTTCATCATACTCCCTCAGAAGTATCAGGAGCAGCAGGGGTGGGATGAGGGTGACCTCAGAGGTCTGAGCAGCAGCTTCAGGCCCCTTAGGTGTCTTAGGTTCCAATAAACCCACCTTTTGTAACCTTAGCCATGGGAGTGGTAGCATCCTCCTACAGTTATTACTTATGAGTTGCTTCAGTGTTTTTACTTTTTCTATTTTCCAATATCTGTGTAACCAATTCCCTGTAATAAATTTTCTCTGTTTGAAATGTATAGTATGGTTTCCATTTTCCTGACTAGGTCCTCATACATGTAATAAGTATGTCATTTGGTCAGATGTATGTTTGCCTTTAAGGAATGTTTTAAATTTTTCCATATCTTGGTTTTAAACATTTAAAAATTAGTCCCTGGGCATTTTCTATTTTGTTGCTATTGTAGTTTCTTCTATTATAATTTTTAATGAGCTGGTTGATGTTTGCATATATGACATGACTATGTAAATTATTTTTTCCTACTACTTAATCTCTTTTTGTCATAATTTTTCAGTTCATTGTATACCTGAGAAAGAGAATCATATCTCAAACAGAGGTAGTTTTTACCTCTTCCTTTTCTACTTTTGTACTTCTCATGTATTTCTCTTGCTTAATTCTTTTTTTTTTTTTTTTTTTTTTTTTTTGCGGTACATGGGCCTCTCACTGTTGTGGCCTCTCCCGTTGCGGAGCACAGGCTCGGGATGCGCAGGCTCTGCAGCCATGGCTCACGGGCCTAGCCGCTCCGCGGCATGTGGGATCTTCCCGGACCGGGGCACGAACCTGTGTCCCCTGCATCAGCAGGTGGACTCTCAACCACTGCACCACCAGGGAAGCCCTCTTGCTTAATTCTTTTGTCTGATCTCTCCAATACATCCTTGTCTTGTCCTTGACATGTCCAATGTTTCCCTATTAGATCAGGTGCTAGCTTTGGGGTGAGATAAATTTGTTTTTATCATGTCAAGGAGGAGTCCATTGATTGCTGTTTTGTTTTCCCCCTCAAAGTTGGATGTTGAATCTTATCAAATACCCAGCATCTATGGAAAATAATAGTTTTCCTTTTTTTGATCTATAAATAGAACGGATTATGGTAATTAGTTGATTATACAGTTTTGAATCATCTTCTCATTCTTTGAATAAGCCCTATCTGAATCATGGTATTGTGTTCTGTTGGATTCTGTTTGCTAATATTTAGGATTTTTGCTTCAAGATTTATAAGTGATATTTTGTTTTTTAAAATTAATTAATTAAATTTTGGCTGCATTGGGTCTTCATTGCTGCGCGTGGGTTTTCTCGAGTTGCAGTGAGCGGGGACTGCTCTTTGTTGTGGTGCGCGGGCTTCTCATTGCGGTGGCTTCTCTTGTTGCGGAGCACATGCTCCAGGCACGCTGGCTTCAGTAGTTGTGGCACACAGGCTTCATTGCTCCACAGCATGTGGGATCTTCCCGGACCAGGGATTGAACCCGTGTCCCTTCCATTGGCAGGCGGATTCTTAACCACTGCGCCACCAGGAAAGTCCCTATAAGTGATATTTTCTTTTTCTGTTTTTTTTTTTATTTTTATTGAGGAGGATACAATCTTTACTAGGTTTTAGAATCACTATATAGTGATTCTAAAATTATTTTATAAAAATAATTTGGAAATTTTCAATTTTCTCTTTGCTCTGGAACAGCTCAAATAGCTTGAAATTATTTATTCTTTAAAAATCTGGTAAAATTTCCATATGAAACCATCTGGGCCTGATTTATTTCAGAGGTAGCTCTTTGATGGCTTCATTTCTTCTACAGAATGGATTTGTTTAAGCTTTTAAAAATCTCTTTTGGGCTCAGTTTTGATAAATTTTATTTTCAGTTTATTGAGGTTTTCTTTTTGGCCCAATATATCTATTTTCATGAAGGGGTTTTGAAAAACAGGTGTATCTTCTGGGAGTACAGAGTTTAATACATAATTGTAAGATCACTTCATTATATATATATTTTTAATCCTTTCATTTTTCTTGATCTGTTCTTTAGTGTATTCTTGTATGTTTTTCCTTTTATAAGTCTAGTAGTCTTTACTTTATGGAAGTTTATGCCATATTATTTGTTGCATAGATAATCATAACTATTAAAATTGATCTTAGCCTTATAAAGTGCCCTTCATCTCATTTAGAACTTTTTTCTAGAATTCTACCTTGACTTATATTGTGTCCTCTGATAACTTTTCCTTGCCTTTTATACCTTGGCTCATGCTTTTATACTTTTCTAAATCACTTTGTTTTAGGTATATATTTTAGGCTATATCGTAGAATTGGGTGTTACTCTGTGATTCAATCTGAAAATATTTTCTTTTTCTTTTTAAGTAAATTAAGCTTATTTGTCTTTACTGATATGTCAGATATATCTGGTCACAGTTATATTGTTTTAAGGTATATTTACAGTCTTCTACCATGTGGCATATTATCAGTTTTCTTTTTTGATTTGGTACTGCTTCCCTTTAAGAATGTATGTATTTTTGTTTTAGTGGTCTGTTTTTATTCACGTATCTTTTTATACATCCTCCATCATCTCTTTCTCGTTTTGGTTCCCTCAACAAGAACCAAACAAGTTCAACAAAAAAATTAGGTTATAATTTCTTCCTCCTCATTTCTTTTCCCTCTACTACCCAAGTATATTTAATCATATTACTGTATTTTGTTGTATCTGAGAGATGGAGTCTATCGTAAGACCATTACACCATTATTTTATGTACCACTTAGGAAAAAAAATGCCACCAGTTAAAATATGGCACATTGTCAAATATAAGGCACATCTTGATTTCAGAGATATTAAAATGTGGAAAAATGTGTTTTAAAATTAATAAAACAATATCTTTTAAATTTACTACTGTGCTCTTAAATATGCTAAAGTTTCTTCTTTTGGGCTATTAACTCTAAATGATAATTCTTCAACTTTTTAGCTATTACATATGAAATAATCAGTCAGCTTTTTTTACTTTATACCTTCTCTCTTCCTTCTTTTTTCTAAAATTTCTCAGTCATCTCTTGTTTGGCTGAAGATGATCCTCACGTGGAATCCTCAGGAATACAGTGGGATTCCCCAAGTTCTTACATGTTCAAAACTGTTAGAGCCTTTATACTTGAAACACAGCTTTGCTGCATATAAAAAAGCCTTGGCTTACATTTTCTTTCCTTGCTATATTGTAGGTGTTGTTCTGTTGATTTATGGTGTTGAATGGTGTTATGCTAACCTAATTCTCTTTTCCTTGTAAGTAAATCCAAATTTTGCTTGGATAAGTCTCATGTTCATTTTAGGTAATTTTTCCCAGGTACATAGTATGTCTTTCAATATACATTGTCTTTTATTTCAGAAATGGTTTATTGAATTATAGTTTTGTTTTTTAAAAGAATCTCAAACTTACAGAAAAGTTATAAGAACAATACAAATAGTTTTTATCCTCTGAAGTATTTGAAGTTGCCAACATGAATGCCTTATTGTCCCTGAATACTTCAGTGTGTATTTCCTGCATACAAGGACATTCTCCTTTATATAAGCACAGTATAATCATCAGAATCAGAAAATTAATATTGATAGATTATTACCATCTAAATCCTCAGTCCCCTATTCAAATTTACCAGTGTCCCAATGATGCCCTTTATTGTAAAAAGATCCAGTCCATGATTATGCATTGTATTTACCCATCTTTTAATCTCAGTCTGGTGTAGTTCCTCAGCTTTACCTTGACTTTCATGACCTTGAAACTTCTGAAGTCTATAGGCCAGTATTTCATAGAATGTCCCTCAGTTTCTTATTGTGTGATGGTTCGTTGCGTTATGCATCTTCGGCAGAAATTTTACAGAAGGGATCCTGTGTTCTCTTAGTGTCTTGTCAGGTGGCATATAATTTCAGCTTGTTCCAGTACTGATTAAGGTTCTGTTTTCTAGACTTTTTCACCGTAATGTTATTCTTTTTCTTTTTGTAATTAGTAAGTATTTTGTGGAGAGGTATGGAAATGTTCTGTTCTTCCTCAGACTTTCATTCATGTATATGTTTAGATCAGTGTGGACTCATGGAATCCTATTTTATTCCGTGGGTTTAAATTAATATTCATTAAGTGCTTAAATAAGTGCTTAAAATCCCACACTTGGCCAGCGGGATCCCCACTCAAGCTGACTTTTGTGTCCTTTTAACAGATCTCCATCATTCTATATGGAGTACAGTATGAAGCACCTATACTTTCCAGTCCTGGAATTAACTGTATTTCCAAGGAGCCCGGGTTCCTTTTAGAGGAGAATGGTATTTGGAAACCAAGATCTGGACGCTCGTTGTGTCATTGCTACTAGGATGTCACTCTAGCTTTCTCAGTGGACAGAGTTAGAAGATACATTCGCGCGCGCACACACACACACACACACACAGTTGCAATTCTAATCCAACACCACAAGGTTCATTTTAACCTTCAGCCTTTCCATTTTTGCAATTCCATTGTCTGATAATGAGAAACCTCACTCCATTATACATACTTGTTTGCTTATTCCAATCTCTTGACCCTGCTGTCCTCTTTCTCAATATATTGGGGGGTGGGAGGCATCCAGAAGTAGAGCAATGTTCTATTTTTTCACTTGGGTGGTAGTGGTATGTGGAGGTTTGCTTCATAATTATTTATTAAACATATATGTTTAGTCATTTGAATATATGTTACAGTTTTGAAATATAAGAAAAATCATTTAAGTGATTCAGCACATTAATGATTACAAGAGAACAATTATATAATCATCTCAATAGAGTATACTCACTAAACCCTGTGTGCTAATCCCACAGTGAAGGTACAGCTGTAGGACAAGGGTATCTGGCTAAGAGCACCAATAAGAGAGACAGAGCATCTGGAATCCAAACAATTTGTCCTAAATAAGAAAGGATCTAGATTCTGGGAGAAATTTGGAGGTGGCAACTACTGCTCTGAAAAAAGCAAATCATTCAGTTCTTAAATCAGAACTTTTTCTAATAAAGCTATCACTTCTTTACGAGAAAATTAAAATCTTACTTTTTCATCAAAGCCTTCTCTTCTGGCTTGTTCAGCCAAATCTCTGCTTTTCCTACTGAGAATATAAAATAAAAATCAGAGGTATATGACAGTAAAAAGGAAAATGACAGTATAAAATATAACCAGATCTGTATTAAGGATCTGAATTAATTTCTGTTCTTTCTAATAACACTAATTATTTGGAAAATGTGGTCATTAATAAGTTCTCTATATCATATCTCTAGCTATAAAACATGTTTCTATTATGTCCCACTGCCAGATTTTGACACTAAAATTATGCAATAAATGTAAATACATTCTTAAATATTTTGTTTAAAAATTGTTTTACTTTGATAGCTAAAAGTATGCACTTAATGTAGACTAAAATCATTTCCTACTTTTTTAGAGGGACTTTACTATCCTGTGCAGCTTTATGTTAAACCTTTTTCTGAGTGGCATGGCATGCCTTATATTAATTTTAAATTAGCTTAGAGTTTCATGACACTCTCAGAAATTATGAGGTGCTACTGGATGTTTTGACAGTTTATTTAGAATCAGCACATTGAATGGTGGTTGTTTTGCAATCAAAACCTTACTCTCACTGTAAGTTTCTAATATAATACAGAGCTTTAAAATGGTAAGTTAAAAATTGAAGAAAATTCATCTTACCTTTTCTTGTCTTCATCTGTTTCAGGTTTCTTTAGTTTGAGTTTTTCGAGAGCATTGTGGTAACTCTGAGCATAATTTAAAAGTTTAAAAGTTCATAAAAATAATATTCTGTCTTGTCAATTTTTGATCAAGGTAAAGGAAATAGGGAATGCTTGACTTTAGGGACTGCTGCCCTAAAGAAATGTAGAGGCAAATACTATGATTATTTTTTTTCACCTTGTCACTACTTATGGTTTCTGCCTGCTGGTGAAAAAGCTGGAAGGCATCACACTTGAACTTGGAAAAAAAAATCTTTAAAAAATATTATTAACATTTATTGCATTAATGATATTAACACTTTAATGCACATAACCAACATCATAATCAAGAGATAAAAGATGAAAAAACCCACAGTTAAGTTCATTGGGGGACATATTAGTAGTTTACAGATAAGTTCTTGGACAGAGTTCTTAAGCCCCACTAACCCCACAGCTTATAGGACCTTTTCTGTGTGAAATGCTATGGTTAGAGCTGTGGGTATGCAGAGATGGGCAAGATGGTACACACATGACTCTGCTACAGTTCACAGTGAGGTCGGTATTGAGAGGACAAGGAAGATTGCTCTGACAGGGAGAACAGAATGTCAGCGAAGAGAGCAGAGGGAATTCCTGGGGAGTCAGGGAATGACATGAGCAGAGGCCCAGAGGAGACAATGAGAGCAAGCATGGTAAACAGCACTGTGCTCAAAACAGCTGGGGCATACAGTGCTGTGAATGGAGGCATAGAAGGTAAAAATTGTATAGTTAGTTCAATGATAGTGAATAAAGATAGGTTGAGACTGTGAGACTAGAAAAGGCCCTTGAATGTTTGAATAAAGAATTTGGACTTATTTTGACAAGCCCAGGGAAACTTTGAAGAATTTTGAGCAGAGAAGTGATATGATCAAAACTGGGCTGGCACAGGAAGGAGGCTATAACAGTTAAGAAGATGTTACCATACAGAAGTCTGGGTGAAAAGTACTGAGTACCTGATGTAGTGGTGGCAGTTAGAATTCAAAGTGTCTTTGAGTTCCACAAATGTGAGCAAAAACTACAGAGGTGAACTTTACACACAAGCCTTGGCAACAGACCATTATAAGGGACAAAGAAAAAGTTCAAGGGTTCTGAGCCAGGGGTGACTGAGGAGAGTGTTGCCACTACAGAAAGTGAGGAAGGTAAGGCAAAAGGAGTTCTGAGTTCAGATTGTTCATAGGAATTTACCAGCATCTAAATTGAAAACTTTGGGAGGGAAGAGAGTAAGTGCTTTGCATTTAGTGCTCAGTAGCTTTTTGATACATTGAACTCTGAAATAATTTTGGTCACATTTTTGAAGCCAGAGAACATTTCTCCTGGTACTGAAATAATACAAATATAAGTAACCGTGGACCAAAACAAAAAACCCCAAATGTCCTCCCTGCACTACCACTTGGGGTTTAGGTGTTATTCAAACTACAAGAGTATAAACTGAACAAGATTGGTCTTAGAATTCTGATTAGAAGAATTTGACATACCTTTTTAATCATTTTACCAAGTTCAAAATCTGGCCTTCTGCCTATTGAATAGTCAGCTTTCACTTCAGAATAGGTATCATTAATTATTGCCAAGAACATGTTCTGGGGAGAAATATTCAAATGAAGTATTTCAATAAAAATTTAGTTTAAATGTTGTTAATGACTTTGACAAGTGCTGGGATTTGTAAAATTAGATTTAAATTTTAAACGTAACTCGTGCTCAATAAGAGATATGACTATGCAGACTATATATAATATAGTAGAATGGGAAATGTGTAGTGTGTGGATATGGGCAAGTATGTTTATGGTAAATGGGAAAAGCAGAATGTAAAATAGTGCATATACATTGGTTAATTATATATATATATAAAAATGTATTAATGTTACATATCAGAAGAAAACTTAGAATAATATATGTTCATAAGGGTATTTCTTTTTTTTCTTTAAAATTCTATAGAGCTGTTTAAATGCACAGTTTTACTAGGGCTCTTACAACTATTAATGTCCAGATAACACAAACAGAACTGTGGAGAGGGTATTCCAACTCCCAGCCCACCTCTCCACCTTTCACTGTGGCTCAGATCTGTCACTGTGAGGACTGTTGCCCACAATCGGGATAACTGCTGTGTGTGACAAAAAAATGTTTTCATGGAGGACAGTAGCAGTGCCTTGAGTAGAAAGGCAAGGTTCCTTGATTAGGAAGGCCAAATAGATTTGTCCTGAGCACATGTGAGAGACCCATCCTGGGGACTCCTAAAAATTACCAGGGTGTGAGCTTTCATCCATAAGGGCCAAAAGCTGTTGCAATATGGGCAGAATATGAATGGCCTAATTCATACCTACTGGTATGAAATGTCCCAGGCTGGAGAGACCTGGAACTTTCAAGTTATACGTGTAAAAGATTTAGTACACTCTTGGCACACAATAACCACCCAGATGGTAACTATTATGATCACATTCTCCATTGGACAGCCTGAAAACATTTGGACCCCCTGGATTACTAGGAATCTACACCATTCTTAATAAATGTAAAGTGTTCTGACAGCTAAGCAGTGATACTATAATTTCTTCTAAATTGGTAATTGTATTTTTTATTCTGAAAAATGTAAGCAAAAAAGGGGAACATATATGGTCATTCTTACCAGCAGGACAAAGAACACGAAGAAGATGAAAGTGATGAAGTAAATGGGTCCCAAGATACGACTGGCTTGCTGAATACCAGCAAAATTAAAATCTCCAAGAACAATACGAAATTGTGTGAATCTTTTATGGGAAAAAAGAAAACCATTAGAAAATACTATATCTCTTCATACATACATGACAACAGATGGGGGTTACTAATGTGCCTAGGAAAGTACCTAGCTGCATATGGCATATGTTCTCTGGCTTTAGTTTTGTTAGCACAGAGTTCTATAAAATTGGATGTAGAATATTCCCCTAAAGAAAGCCAAGACTTAATAGCTGAACAGATAGTTCAGGAAATGATGGGCTTCAATTTATTCAATCAATATGAACCCAATGTTCACCTCCAAGATTTGAACCTTGAGATGCCTGCTTACCAGCTTGTCTTGACAGTGGCCTCCTTAGCCATTCCTGTGCCCTTATAAAACTTAGAATACTTTGACCTTTTCCAATAAATGATTTTCAACTTGTACATAGACCCAAGAGCCCTACAATTTCTAATATCAATGGTATGCTTAATTTTTGCATCTCTTCTGCTGAAATAAAAATGGCAACAATTTGTCACTTGCTAGGTCTCAAACAAGTGCTGGTAGTGATCCTCAAATATGATCCCGAGGTTTATTTTATTTTCTCCAATAAGTATAAAAGCTTGGCTTTGAAGTGAAATAGCATTGAAAATACTATAAATCTTCATTTTATTAACTTTAAAGATGGAAAAATTAAGAAATTAAGGCTTTGAATGAGCATAGTAGTAGCAGAGGTAGAATTAGGATTTCATAACCTGAAGTTTTATTTTGTTTTCTCATCATTAGTTTGCAGTGGTATTGTCATACACACCACGGATATATTATAAATTATATATATATGAGTTCTTTATTTTAAGGGGAGATCTGGGAAGGAGTTTTTAATAGTATGTAGACACTTTGCATGATTGGTCAAAGGGCAGAATGTTTCTTGTTCCTTGTTGCTTTTGCCAATCACATGAAGGGAGCATAGGACTATGTACAATGAAGGAAGAAAATGTATTCAAAGAAATCAGCTTTTTGGAGTCCTAGGACTCAGAGTTTTCTGGAATTTCATCCTCAGTACCTGAGACCTGACTAAATCTTACATACAGTGTTTATCCAGCTTCTAATACTGGATTCTAATGCTCTTCTACACAAGATAGAAGGAGAAATGCTGAATTAGGAGACCAAAGTTTCTCAGCACATCAAAAAAATTTTTTTTCCTCTCTGGCATAGGAGAATATGAGGTTCTGTTTTAGTGTTTTTAACTTAATTTTTTATCCTTAAGTTGTGTTTATATAAGTTCAAGTCAGCATTTCTCCTCTCCAGAAAGTGTCCACATACCTCTGCTCTGTAAATAGTGTGAATAACAAAAACCTAAGCAATTACTGAATGGTTATAATCACATAGGAACTGGAGACTTACAAATGCCTTTCCCCTCCCCCTCCCCAAGCTAAAAGGAACACCATGACTCTTCAGGATACAGATTATACTGAATGAAAACACTTTTTTAACTTCTTGATACCCCTGTTAACTTTCTACAGTTCTCTCTTGTTGAATTAAAATAGCTTACAGACGGTTTCATAATAATGTACCATTTATGCTTAATCTGACTTCCCAGTCTCACTTGCAGGCATGACTGGGTGGTAGGTATTCCTAAGCCTTCTCCAAATATTGCCTCTATTCCACTGTGTCGTCTTCTGTAATTCAGGTTAAACATATATTAGGCCTTCTCATTCTACCCTTTCTGTCATTTTCTGAACATTTTGCCTCTCTGTGCCACTTTAAAATTTTTTCTCACCTATTTTTCATTTTACTCATTCTCTCTTCATCTATGTCTCATTTGCTATCAAACTTGTCAACTGGGCTTTTATTCTCAGTTGCTTTAATTTTCAGTTCTAGAATTCTGTTTGATACTTTTTCAAGTATGTCACTTTTTACACTATCCTGTTCTCTCTCTAAAGATATTTTCTGACTTGTGTTTTATTTCTCTAAATATAGTATTTATTGATTATTCCAATATTTGAAGTCTTTGAGTCCGTTTCTGTTGTCTGTTGTATCTGCTGGTTCTTGCTTACGAATTTTTCCTCCTTATGTACCAAGTTATCTTTGACCATGAGCAGTAAATTATACTTGAAGGGCTTAGGATGAAATATATTTCTCCAGAGAGGTATTTTTGTGTGTGTGTCTGCAGGTGCATATGGGCATTCCAGCCTGGGACCATCTTAATCCAAATTCAAGACATGAGGTTCCCTGGATACCTAGGTGACTAAACCCAGACTTCAAGTCAAGTCACTGAGGGATTTACTTTTAACTTGAGGCTGTAGCACTTCAGGCTCCCTACTTTATGTGTGGAGAGGTTATCAGACACTCCTCCTCTCCCCCAACCCCACTCCCCAGCACACACACACAGGCCTTGGGTTTGTCTTCTGTCTCATCCTTGAGAGGTAACTAGAAACACAATTTCTCAACTGTTTCTTCTGGATCAACAAAAATGCCTTCATGGTGGAGGTTTTGGGGAAGACGGAGTAAGAAGCACTAGGAATCTGTCTCACCACCTAGACAACAATCACAGTGGCACAATCTTTCTGATGAAACTATTTTGGAACTCTGGAGTCTGTTGAAGGCTTACAACTTCCAGGAAAGGATTGGGCAGTTTGGGTCAATTTAAACTTTTAGTTTGGCAGCAGCTACCCATCTCCTACCCCCCAGCCTATGGCAGGTAGCCCTGCATGTATTTCTAGAGCAGCTTGTACACAGCTTGTGGGAGCCAGGGTGGACAAGAAGGACCCTGTTGTCCAGACATCAGGGTCTGTGTTCTGATTGCTGATTGCTGCTTCTGATCACAGAGGCAGGCATCTCCCTGCATTGTTGCAAGCCCCTCCCTCTCCGGCTGAAGCAATGTCCTTGGGATTGAGAGGCCCAATGCTCTTGCCTCCTTCATTTTTCTCTTTTTCCCCTTTGGGAGCCAGATATTAAAGACTAGGACATTCATGGGGCTTCCCTGGTGGCGTAGTGGTTAAGAATCCGCCTGCCAATGCAGGGGGCACGGGTTTGTGCCCTGGTCCAGGAAGATCCCACATGCCACGGAGCAACTAAGCCCGTGCACCACAACTACTGAGCCTGCACTCTGGAGCCTGCGAGCCACAACTACTGAAGCCCGCATGCCTAGAGCCCGTACTCCACAACAAGAGAAGCCACCACAATGAGAAGCCCATGCACCACAAGGAAGAGTAGCCCCCGCTCACCGCAACTAGAGAGAGCCCACGCGCAGCAACAAAGAACCAACACAGCCAAAAAAAAAAAAAAAAAAGACTAGGACATTAAAAAAAAACAACAACTGCATATATGGAGGAAATTAGACAGTCACCATGCATGCCCAAGGAATGGCACGGGCTCAGAAAAGACCTGAGAAGACCTTAAGTTTACACCTCAGGCTGATCCTCAAAGTACTAAAAGAAGACATGGAGTAAGTCAAGAAAACTATGTATGAACAAAATGGAAAAGCAATAAAAAGATAGAAAACCTAAAAAGAAACCAAAAAAATTCTAGAGCTGCAAAGTACAATAAATGAAAATTCATTAGAGAGATTCAAAGGTAAATTTGAATAGGCGGAAGAAAAAAAATCAGTGAACTTGAAGATAGGGCAATTGAAATTATTGAGTCTGAGGAACAGAAAGAAAAAAGTTTCAAGAAAAGTGAACAGAGCCTAAGGGACCTGTGGGATACCATCAAGTGAACCAACATATGCATAAGCACATGAAAAGATGCTCAAGATTGCTAATCAGTAGGGAGATGCAAATCAAAAACACAATGAGATATCACCTCACATCCATTAGGATGGCTACTGTCAAAAAAAAAAACCCAGAAAATAACAATTTTTGATACGGATGTGGAGAAATTGAAACACGCACCGTTAGTGGAAAGGTAAAATGGAATAGCCACTGTGGAAAACAGTATAGCAGTTCCTCAAAAATTCAAAATGCAATTACCATATGATCCTGCAATTCTACTTCTGGGTATGTACCCAAAAGAATTCGAAGTAGGATCTCAAAGAGATATTTGTATACCATGTTCTCATAGCATTATTCATAATAGCTAAAACGTGGAAGCAACCCAAGTGTCATTGAGAGATTAATGGATAAACAAAATGTGGTATGTACATACAATGGAATATTATTCAGCTTCAAAAAGGAAATTCTGACATATCCTACAACATTGTTGAATCTTGAAGACATTATGCTAAGTGGAATAAATCAGTCACAAAAGGACAAATACTGTATGATTCCACTATGTACCTTGAGTAATCAAAATCATAGAGACAAAAAGTAGAATGATGGTTGCCAGGGGCAGGGGTAGGGAGGGAAATGGAGAGTTCCTGTTTAATGAGTATAGAGTTTCAGTTTTGCAAGATAAAAAGATTTCTGGAGATGAATGATGGTGATGATTGAACAATATGAATGTACTTCACTGTACAGTTAGAAACGGTTAAAAAAAAAGACATGGTTAAGATGGTAAATTTTATGTTATGTTATACACAATTTAAAATTTTTATCAGTTTTTAAAAAAAAGCCTTCAGGGCAGAAGTAGCTTCGGATGCTGAGTTTACTTTTCCGGGTTCTTGCTTTCTGATTTTGGCCACTCAATTTTTTGTTAGTTCTTAAATGTTTCCTATATTTCATCCAGCTTTTTAAATTGTGAAGAGGTTGATTTGAATAACCTAGCACATCATTACCAAAAGCAGAAGCCCCCTCATTAATCCATTTCAAATTTTTCTATCTGTTTACTTTGTGCCTTATACTTTCTTTCCTCCCATTATCCAAAGTAACACAAATTTCCAAGGTTCTGTAAATAACTACATTTATATTTAATGTCCAATACTACTTAGTTTTATTATTAACACTTGAATTAAGATCCTAGGAAAGGACCAAGAAATTGTTGGAACTGCAAACATTATTCACTCTGGATAAGGTAATTAGACTTCTCAAATTATAGGTCATTTGAAGTTGGAAAGGACCTTTGGGAGTGATTTAGTCCAGCCCCTTCATTTACAGATAAAGAAATTAAGGTCTAGAAAAGTTAAATAGCTAGTGGCAGAATTGGAAAGTAGAATTATATCCTCTTGGTTGCTAGTCCACTCTTTCCACTACTAATTTAGTAAAGGGTTATTCAGAAAAATATTACTAAATTTCATGCAATTAATTGGTACTTAGATAATACAGTATTTACATGTGGATGATGAAAAGAGGGCAACCTAAGTAATTTTTCAGACCAGAATTTACCCCAAATTGAGTAAAAGGGCCATGGACAAGTTTGAGGAATTCTTAACTAAAGGGAAAGTTATTGCAGTTTTTCTCAGAGCCATATGTTACCATGCACTACGAATTTCCAAGAGTGATGCAAAGTGAAGCCATTTCCCCCAGACGGTCTTTCTTGGTCTAGACTGCACAGGACACATTTTGAGAACTGATATTTTAGACTATCATAATTTTTTTACACAGACAGAACTTGTTTTACCTACTCAAAAACGAAAGTAAATTTAATAAAATTATTCACTTTTAAAGACAATATTTTTCTAGGGATTCTACCTAATCGGTTCTATAAGTTAGTTATCTGCTGATTGTTTTACGTGTATAAAGCTATTTTTAAAATTCAGCTTTGCCAGATCAGCAAAGGATAATCAGGTCAATATCAATAAAAGGATTCTAAAGGTAGAGCCCTCTAAAGAAAACGCTTAAGATTTCTTTTGCCCAGAGAATAAATGCTACAGAGACATGGAGCCAGTTCCTTTTATCTTAGGTAAAATTTTCACTTCTATTGAAAAGTAAAAAAATATTTTTCTAGCTTGACCTGGTAACACTTGAAAAGTGGATAACACCATCCATTTGGATCTTTCAATGCCTAACTGTACTTTGAGTGTGACAGATATTTAGCCATCAGTGAAAATATCAAACCATTTTTTAATTTATTAAAGCTTATGTCAGTACTTATAGGCCTTTTCATGCTTTTTTTGTTATAAACTGGATAAAACTGCATAAATTACATTTATGCTAAGAGCTTACATGGAATTTTGAAAAGTGGAAAAGTCGTCAACTTGTGATCCAAAAACAAGAAATCCTAACTGAGCGTAAGCAAAGAATATTATAAAAAACATGATGGCAAATCCTACTATGTCGTTGATACAGCGGGACAAGGTTGATGACAGCTGAGACATTGTCTTATTAAAGCTTATGAATTTGAATATCTGAAAAAGAACAAAGTTAATTGAAATAGGAGAATATTAAAAATTATAATGATTAGAGTAAATTAATTTCAGAAGAAATCTGCTTGAAATTAAAAGAGATGCTTCATGACAGTTGGGGTGTTTGAGGATTCGCTGGCAATCATTACAAAGCCAAACTACTTTAAAATTTACTGTATAAAAAAATTACTGTATAGGTAAGAATATCCTTTTGTTTTTTCATAACTTTGTAGTTTAAGTTCCCATTTTATTATCTAATATAATAAAATATATCTAATCTGTTATATCTGATAAAATATAAATACCTTTATCCATGCAAAGAAGATGGTTATGGCAATTATATTGTTGTAATAAATGTGCCAGTGTGCAAGAAAATAGAAGTCTGAATATTTTTCAGTACTTTTTAACAGTTGTCCAAGCAAGAGAGAAGTTTGTATATTACAGTATGAGTTGAAGAAAACGGCCACAAAACACAACTAAATGGGAAAATAAGAAGGGTTAAATTAGAGATTACCTCTAAAGCTCCTGCAGCTTATGAATAAACACATGAAAAAGTTCATCAAAATTCAACAAAAAGGGAGGGAGAGATAAGACAGGTTTTTACTTAAATGAAAGTAAGCCTTAATTTATAGAGGTTTAAGGTAGCATAATTATCATAAAAGTAGCAAAATACTGACTGCCTGGCTATCCTAATCTATATGACTTTTTGTTTCTTTGAGTCATAAAACACAAATGTATAAAATGATTATATAATTCTGACTAGACTGTAAGGGTTTCTGCTCCATATAACTACATGATACCTAAGAGTTTAATATTTTTCACTATGTAACACTCCAAGAAAAAATTTTTTACAGCTCCAAAAAAATAAACCCCTTTAGATCTTCTTAACAACTCTTTTAGAAGAGGATTTTAGAACCAGATTATTTTAGGTATCAGAGTTTTCTGTCATGAAAATTTTCCTTTGATTTCTCTTCCCTAAAATACTCAGTTAAACATTTAATGCTGTACCCTATGTTAAGCATTACTGTGGTTACCAGAGAGGTAGATGGCACACTTTCTGACTCTGAGAAACTTTCAATTTGGTTTTGAGAAACAAATATATATAGATACTGGATTGGCTATAACTAAGGGCTAATAAGAGTGAAAGATCAGGTTGTATAAGCCAGAATATTTGTTCATTGTTCCTAAAACCAAGCTCTTACGATTTGTTCCACCCTACCCACACCTCTATGTTTATTTTAGTAGTTTCCAGTGATAAGAACTGGCAGTCTTTGGAGTTTCTTCAAGGATTATTTCCCCAATCCTGGTGGCATCCTCTGTGCCTACAAGCTATGCTCTGGCTGCTCAAACCTTATCCCCCCTTCTGTATTCTGCCTAGGCTTGTCTTTTGCCTATTTAAAAATCCAGTGTAAAGAGGAAAGCAGATTTAGGCAACATACAAGAGTACATTTTAAAGGACCTTGTCCCAAAAGAATCATTATTTTCAACATGAGGCCCTGAGAGGAATACATTTTTTTGAGTGGGAGTAGGGAGACCTACTGTGCCCCCTAAATCATAATACGCATGGAATCACTTATTCCTCTAGATTTATGCTAGTCCTGCCAAGGACCAAATCAGAGAGAAAAAAATAGATTTCTCCCTTTTGGAGGCACACCATTAGTATGTACTATGACAGTTCATTTTATTATTGATACTTAAAGCTTTTAAAATAAGTCCTGGATGAGGGAGGTGCTTTTTAAACCTCTCTCACTGGTGGGTTCAGATGTGATTCCCTTCAACCATATCTGTGAATATATACTTACCACCAAAAGTAGTAATTCTAGCCAGTTCCAACTACTTTTGAAATAGGCAGATTTAAATTCTTTTATTTTTAGGACTTCTTGTGTTGTGAAGACAATAAGAAAAATACAAAATGTGATTTCACAGGAAGCAATAAAATAATCATAGTAGCTAACATATCTAAGGAGCTTCACAGAGTAAAACTGCCATGAAGTAAGTATTCCTCCAGTTGCAGGGAATTCTGCCACCAATCTGTAAAATGAGGTTTGTGAAAGTCACTGCATTTCAAGGATTTATATTTCAGTACCTAACGCGATTGATATTTCTAGTCAGTGATGTTGTGTACTTTAATCACTTATTTTGTACAAAATATGTTTTCTCAGGGTTATGGGCTCAATTCATTACTATTTTTTTAAACATCTTTACTGGAGTGTAATTGCTTTACAATGTTGTGTTAGTTTCTGCTGTATAACAAAGTGAATCAGCTATACATATACATATATCCCCAATTCCCCTCCTTCTGGTGTCTCCCTCCCACCCTCCCTAAACCACCCCTCTAGGTGGTCACAAAGCACCACTTTGAACTCCCTGTGCGATGCAGCTGCTTCCCACTAGCTATTTTACATTTGGTAGTGTATATATGTCCATGCCACTCTCTCACTTCGTCCCAGCTTACCCTTCCCCCTCCCTGTGTCCTCAAGTCCATTCTCTACGTCTGCGTCCTTATTCCTGTCCTGCCCCTAGGTTCTTCAGAACAATTTTTTTTTTTTTTAGATTCCATATATATGTGTTAGCATACGGAATTTGTTTTTCTCTTTTTGACTTACTTCACTCTGTATGACAGATTCTAGGTCCATCTACCTCAATTGAATTGAATAATTCAATTTTGTTTCTTTTTATGGCTGAGTAATATTCCATTGTATATATGTGCCACATCTTTTTTTTTTTTTTTTCGGTACGTGGGCCTCTCACTGTTGTGGCCTCTCCTATTGTGGAGCACAAGCTCCGGACGCGCAGGCTCAGCGGCCATGGCTCACGGGCCTAGCCACTCTGCAGCATGTGGGATCTTCTCGGACCGGGGCACGAACCTGTGTTCCCTGCATCGGCAGGCGGACTCTCAACCACTGTGCCACCAGGGAAGCCCTGTGCCACATCTTCTTTATCCACTCATCTGTCAATGGACACTTAGGTTGCTTCCATGTCCTGGCTATTTTAAATAGAGCTGCAATGAACATTGTGGTACATGACTCTTTGTATTATGGTCTTCTCAGGGTATATGCCCAAGAGTGGAATTGCTGGGTCATATGGTAGTTCTATTTTTAGTTTTTTAATGAACTTCCATACTGTTCTCCATAGTGTCTGTATCAATTTACATTCCCATCAACAGTGCAAGAGGGTTCCCCTTTCTCCACACCCTCTCCAGCATTTATTGTTTGTAGATTTTTGATGATGGCCATTCTGACTGGTGTGAGGTGATACCTCATTTAGTTTTGATTTGCATTTCTCTAATGATTAGTGATGTTGAGCATCGTTTCACGTGTTTGTTGGCAGTCTGTGTATCTTCTTTGGAGAAATGTCTATTTAGGTCTTCTGCCCATTTTTGGATTGGGTTTTTGTTTTTTTTGATATCGAGCGGCATGAGCTGCTTGTATATTTTGGAGATTAATCCTTTGTCAGTTGCTTCATTTGCAAATATTTTCTCCCATTCTGAGGGTTCTCTTTTCGTCTTGTTTATGTTTTCCTTTGCTGTGCAAAAGCTTTTAAGTTTCACTAGGTCCCATTTGTTTATTTTTGTTTTTATTTTCATTTCTCTAGGAGGTGGGTCAAAAAGGATCATGCTGTGATTTATGTCATAGAGTGTTCTGCCTATGTTTTCCTCTAAGAGTTTTACAGTGTCTGGCTTTACATTTAGGTCTTTAATCCATTTTGAGTTTATTTTTGTGTATCGTGTTAGGGAGTGTTCTAATTTCATTCTTTTACATGTAGCTGTCCAGTTTTCCCAGCACCCCTATTGAAGAGGCTGTCTTTTCTCCATTGTATATTCTTTGCTCCTTTATCAAAAATAAGGTGACCATATGTGCGTGGGTTTATTTCTGGGCTTTCTATACTGTTGCATTGATCTATATTTCTGTTTTTGTGCCAGTACATATTATCTTGATTACTGTAGCTTTGTAGTATAGGCTGAAGTCCAGGAGCCTGATTCCTCCAGCTCCGTTTTTCTTTCTCAAGATTGCTTTGGCTATTCGGGGTCTGTTGTGTTTCCATACAAATTGTGAAATTTTTTGTTCTAGTTCTGTGAAAATGCCATTGGTAGTTTGATAGGGATTACATTGAGTCTGTAGATTGCTTTGGGTAGTATAGTCATTTTCACAGTGTTGATTCTTCCAATCCAAGAACATGGTATATCTCTCCGTCTATTTGTATCATCTTTAATTTCTTTCATCAGTGCCTTATAGTTTTCTGCATACAGGTCTTTTGTCTCCTTAGGTAGGTTTATTCCTGGTATTTTATTCTTTTTGTTGCAATGGTAAATGGGAGTGTTTCCTTAATTTCTCTTTCAGATTTTTCATCATTAATGTATAGAAATGCAAGAGATTTCTGTGCATTAAATTTGTATCCTGCTACTTTACGAAATTCATTGATTAGCTCTAGTAGTTTTCTAGTACCATCTTTAGGGTTCTCTGTGTATAGTATCATGTCATCTACAAACAGTGACAGCTTTACTTCTTCTTTTCTGTTTTGGATTCCTCTTATTTCTTTTTTTTCTCTGAGTGCTATCGCTAAAACTTCCAAAACTATGTTGAATAATAGTGGTGAGAGTGGACAACCTTGTCTTGTTCCTGATCTTAGAGGAAATGGTTTCAGTTTTTCACCATTGAGAATGATGTTGGCTGTGGGTTTGTCATATATGGCCTTTATTATGTTGAGGAAAGTTCCCTCTATGCCTACTTTCTGGAGGGTTTTTACCATAAATGGGTGTTGATTTTGTTGAAAGCTTTTTCTGCATCTACTGAGATGATCATATGGTTTTTCTCCTTCAATTTGTTAATATGGTTTATCACATTGATTGATTTGCATATATTGCAGAATCCTTGCATTCCTGGGATAAACCGCACTTGATCATGGTATATGATCCTTTAATGTGCTGTTGGATTCTGTTTGCTATTATTTTGTTGAGGATTTTTGCATCTATGTTCATCAGTGATATTGGCCTGTAGTTTTCTTTCTTTGTGACATCTTTGTCTGGTTTTGGTATTAGGGTGATGGTGGCATCGTAGAATGAGTTTGGGAGTCTTCCTCTCTCTGCTATATTTTGGAAGAGTGTGAGAAAGATAGGTGTTAGCTCTTCTCTATGTGTTTGATAGAATTCGCCTGTAAATCATTCTGGTCCTGGGCTTTTGTTTGTTGGAAGATTTTTAATCACAGTCTCAATTACAGTGAGTGGTCAGTGAGCTTGTGAATGGTCTGTTTATATTTCCTGTTTCTTTCTGGTTCAGTCTTGGAGGTTGTGCTTTTCTAAGAATTTGTCCATTTCTTCCAGGTTGTCCATTTTATTGGCATATAGTTGCTTGTAGTAATCTCTCATGATCCTTTGTATTTCTGCAGTGTCAGTTGCTACTTCTTCTTTTTCATTTCTAATTCTATTGATTTGAGTCTTCTCCCTTTTTTTCTTGATGAGTGTGGCTAATGGTTTATCAATTTTGTTTATCTTCTCAAAGAACCAACTTTTAGTTTTATTGATCTTTGCTATTGTTCCCTTCATTTCTTTTTCATTTATTTCTGATCTGATCTTTATGATTTCTTTCCTCTGCTAACTGCGGGGTTTTTTTTGGTTGTTGTTCTTCTTTCTCTAATTGCTTTAGGTGTAAGGTTAGGTTGTTTATTTGAGATGTTTCTTGTTTCTTGGTTGTAGGTTTTTCCCTTTCATCACTTTAAATATGTCATGCCACTCCCTTCTGGCTTGCAGAGTTTCTGCTGAAAGATCAGCTGTGAACCTTATGGGGATTCCCTAGTATGTTATTTTTCCCTTGCTGCTTTTAATAGTTTTTGTTTGTATTTAATTTTTGATAGTTTGATTAATATGTGTCTTGGCGTGTTTCTCCTTGGATTTATCCTGTATGGGACTCTCTCCACTTCCTGGACCTGACTGACAATTTCCTTTCCCATATTAGGAAAGTTTTCAACTATAATCTCTTCAAATATTTTCTCAGTTCCTTCTTTTTCTCTTCTTCTTCTGGGGCCCCTATAATTTGAATGTTGTTGCATTTAATGTTGTCCCAGAGGTCTCTGAGACTGTCCTCAATTCTTTTCATCCTTTTTTCTTTATTCTGCTCTGCAGTAGTTATTTCCACTATTTTATCTTCCAGGTCACTTATCCATTCTGCCTCATTCTGCTATTCATTCCTTCTGGAGAATTTTAAATTTCATTTATTGTATTGTTCATCATTGTTTGTCTGCTCTTTAGTTCTTCTAGTTCCTTGTTAAACATTTCTTGTATGTTCTCCATTCTATTTCCAAGATTTTGGATCATCTTTTGTATCATTACTCTGAATTCTTTTAAAGGTAGACTGCCTATTTCCTCTTCCTTTGTTTGGTCTGGTGGGTTTTTGCCTTGCTCCTTCATATGCTGTGTGTTTCTCCTTCTTCACATTTTGCTTAACTTATTGTATTTGGGGTCTCCTTTTCGCAGGCTGCAAGTTCGTAGTTCCCGTTGTTTTTGGTGTCTGCTCCCAGTGGCTAAGGTTATTTCAGTGTGTTGTATAGGCTTTCTGGTAGAGGGGACTGGTGTCTGTGTTCTGATGGATGAGGCTGGATCTTGTCTTTCTGGTGGGCAGGTCCACGTCTGGTGGTGTGTTTTGGGGTGTCTGTGACCTTATTATGATTTTAGGCAGCCTCTCTGCTAATGGGTGGGATTGTGTTCCTGTCTTGCTAGTTGTTTGGCACAGGGTGTCCAGCACTGTAGCTTGCTGGTCGTTGAGTGGAGCTGGGTCTTAGCATTGAGATGGAGATCTCTGGGAGGGCTCTTGCCGTTTGATATTATGTGGAGCCAGGAGGTCTCTGGTGGACCAATGTCCTGAACTCGGCTCTTCCACCCCAGAGCACCATGACCCTCTCAGCCACACACATGTTCTTTTTTTTTTTTTTTTTTTTTTTTGTGGTATGCGGGCCTCTCACTGTTGTGGCCTCTCCTGTTGCGGAGCACAGGCTCCGGACGCGCAGACTCATCAGCCATGTTTCACGGGCCTAGCCGCTCCGCGGCATGTGGGATCTTCCCAGACCGGGGCACGAACCCGTGTCCCCTGCATCGGCAGGCAGACTCTCAACCACTGCACCAGGTGGACTTTCAACCACTGCGCCACCAGGGAAGCCCCATATGTTCTTTTAAGAGCACTCTTAAGTAACATCCTGATTGCGTGCGGTACAACTTTACTTTCGAACTGAGAGTTGAGGTGGATGGGATTTTTGCCTTCCCCAGATGGTTGAAGGTTATGATTTTTGTTTTTGGAAACCCCACCACCTCCTTATTTATATTATTATTTTTGCAAGAAAAGTATAAAGGGAGTTGGAGTGGAGGCGAGATTTGTGATCACGAAAGCCTTGGACGCCGTCCTCTCCGTCTTCTGCCTCTCTGTCTCTCTGATTAGTTCCTATCCAGCAGCAGATTGAAGCAGGAGATGATTCTTCTCAGGGTTTGTTCAGCAGCTTCACTTCTAGGTGAAGGCTTCATGAACCAAGTGACGTCAACAAACGAGGCTTCTCTCTCTCTCCTCTCTCTAACAATGAAAGTTGCTCTAATGGAATTGTTCTGCCAAAGGAAAATATTGCAAATCTACTTCTAGTCTTCACCCTTTCAAATTCATCTACCATGCTCTTTGGAAGTGCAAACTAGTCCACGTGAAAATATCACATGGAGTTCCTCAGCACCCGTCAGCATCAACCACTCAACTTGTGAGTGGATGAGCCTTCAGATGATCACAGACCCAGTCTTCAAGTCTCCCAGCTGAGACCTCAGACACACAAAACTAGTTTCAACCTAGGTGCCAAAGAGCCCTAGCCCCTCAACTCCTGCCTGCGCCTCTGGGAGCCAGTGCCCTTGGCGTGACGTCACTTTCTCCATTACTTCTTTTTTAATGCTCCACTTTTTTTTGGTACTCTGAAAATTCCCAGTGGTCAAAGACCAATGTAAATGAGAAAGAAAGATGTGATTTTTAGCTAGACATTCATTTTACTCTGTGTTTTGATTGCTCATTCATAACTGGGATACTAATTTATCCCTACAGGAGAACAAGATGATGTTCAAGAACATGCTATACTGTTAGTTACTGTTATTAGTCAGGACTCCCCCCACAAAATATATAATTTTTTAATATTTCAGAGGAGGGAAATACACTCTCCCCCTTTAGCTTATCAGAGATACTTCTTGCTTCTAAATGTCAAGATAACATATTTTACTAAAGCAAACGTTTTCTGTTTAACTTTAGGCACTGGATGTTGGATACAAAGATCTATATGCAAATAGAAATATAAAAATTAATTCCAATACTAAATATAAAAAGATTTTGAGGCAGTTCTCTGTATTTCTAGTGTTCCCACAACTGCAGATAATTAAGAATTGACAGTAATTTAAGGAACCAGCATCTCTATCACAATGCCATGATGTAATTATTCCTACCTAAAGATATTAGCAAATCTTATTGGTACTGGAATAAGGTGTGGCCCCAAAAGCAAAAAACCACCAAAACCAAGAACAAAACAACCAGTTAACAAATAGAAAACAGGAATTTGTTTTTATACCTTGCGTATAGTATGTGCGCAATGTTGGGTAAGTGAGTGAAGTGAAAGAAACTCAGTATTTTGATCTGAAGTGTAGACTAGTAAACAAAAAGCAAAAAATGATGAGTATTCAGTTTAGTTTGCCAGATATGTGTACAAAGGGAAAATAAGTGGATAAAGTCTTAGTGTAAGCAATATGCTCCCATACAACTACTGATTAGATATACTACCAGTTAAAAGTTTCAAAATCTGCTAAAGTTTCTAAGAAATAACATTTTAAAAGGTAACATAGATGGGACTTCCCTTGTGGTCCAGTGGGTAAGACTCTGTGCTCCCAATGCAGGGGGCCTGGGTTCGATCCCTGGTGGGGGAACTAGATCCCACATGCATGCTGCAACTAAGGAGTCTGCATGCCACAACTAAGACCCAGCAGAGACAAATAAATAAATAAATATGCAAAAAAATTAAAGGTAACATAGAATAAGCACAAAACCTAGAGACAGAAAATATGGACTTAATCTAGTATTACAAGGAGTTCTTCATTTGACTTTAAGCCAATTACCCCACTGTTTCTATTCTTATTTAGGACATAGAAGTGATTTGTATTCTTCACTTTATCCCTAACCAGGACTATCGGGAAGGGTGGAAATGTTGGTAAGAAGCTGATTCCCTGAAAGAAAATACTATAACATAAAAGGTAAAATGTCCATTGGCTGCTGATGGTAATTCATTTGTTTTCATTTTTACAAATTTTAAAGGCCATGATTATGTTTCACCATCACTGTTGCACAGGGGAAAAATTCCCCTATCAGAGTAAATGCCAATTCCATATTCCAGAGTAAAAATGTAAGACTCATGAGAAAAAAGTGGCTCACTGAGACTTAGTGGACACTATTGTTTGCCTGCCTAGCGTTCATTATCCCATTCCTCCTTTCTAACAGAACCCTAATTGTATCAGGCATTCACTCATTCTCAGATCCCTTTGCAGAAGCCAATTCAATCCCCAGGCAGATTCAATCATAGTAATCCTATTTGCTTTGACAGTGTTTGATTCTAGAACCCAGGCCTAAGCCAAATAGCATGGTCCAGGTTAGGCAGATTACCTAAGGTAATCAGACCTACAGAAATAATTTTTTCTCTTTGGTTGGTTCTCTGTCCTCTTCCTTGTGAGAGGGGATGTCTGTCATCTTTTTCTTGGGTCCAACAGGTTAGCCCAGGCATGTCCTTCTCATGCAATAGCAGAAGTGCAAGAGGGCACGTTTTAATTTACAAACCCTTTTCAAGCTTCTGCTTGTATCATATCTGCTGACATTCCATTGACCAAAGAAAGTCACCTGGTTGAACCCAGAATCAAGTTCTGGGGCAGTGCACCCTGCCCTGGGTGACAGGTCACTGCAAATTTACATGGCAAAGATGTGAAGAATTGGGGCTATTTTTGCAAATCACCATTGGCTGTAATCATTTCTGGGATGCTGGCTACTGTTATATATTGTTTGAATTTTAAATTGTTCATTCTTGAGACAAAAATGAGTAACTTAATAAAGAAGCTTATTCTGAAAGGAAATCAACAGATTTGAATGATCTGATTTAAAGGAAGAAATCATTAGGACTAAATGTTAGATATGTCCAACTGCAGAATGGCAATAAATAAGACTACATATTCTTAAGCAATATAAAACTAACCTATTGTATGTAATTCTCCATGTTTCGGAACATATCCTGAAACAATGAATATGATGTTGCTCTTTCTTCTTTATCATTATTGGAAGAATTACATTATATTTATTTTGGAGCTTATGATTTTAATCTCAGTACAAACATGCACAAACTGGAAACCTTAATGAGGGCTCTGGGTGCCTTTTAAATTCAGTATACTAATGAGAGGTTTTGAGTAACTCACCTGATGACGCAAAACAGATTTACATTAGCATTGTATAATGAAAAATCAATAAAAATAACTCTAGTGCTTCTTGTGATCCAGCTGTTCATTCGAAGATTAATGAACTTGTTTAGGGTTTCAGATTTTGATTTTGATAAAGTGAAAATATATCCCCCATTTCGGTAAACACCAGTAAATCCCCAATGCCAAGGGGAGTTGATAATAGGAGCAGAGTACTTCCATCTGTTAGATATAAAAAGAATAATGGAGAGATGAGAAAGCCTGACGGAGAAGTATCTAAGAATTTAAGTTAACCTTTGGTTGAAAGTAGTAGTTAAAAAAAAAGTACTAAGTTCATAAGTATTATAGTAATTTTGAAGTAAGATGGTGAGTTAAGGATTAAGCTAAAAGGATTAAGATTGAGTATGTTTTCATTGTTTAGTGCTTATTGTGGGCAACACACTGGACTACATACTATGAGAAAAAAATTTTTTTAATCCATCTGTTGCCTCAGGGAACTTGAAATCTAGAAAATAATGACGGATTTTTTCTTTAACATGTTGTCTCTGTTATCTGACGAGATCTTTAGTCTTTGAGTAGGACAAAAATATCCAGGGTTTTGATTCAGAAATATCTGTCTCAGTATGGGGAAAAAGATGCTTCACAGTCTGTGTTTTAACGATCATATACCATTTATAAATGCCCAATAAATAAAAACTTTGTTACAATGTCTATATTGTTATATAGGTATCTTATTTTAATGAAAGAACACAAAGGAAAATCTGTATAACTAAATTTTGTTTCCATTCTTTCTACTTTTAACTTAGTTATGCAATATCAAAAAGTAAAGCTTTGATTCTTCATTTTAGTCCCTATTCAGTCTCCTAAAACAGACCTGAACAATTATCCAAAGATCCTCTGCTTAAACTTGTTTTTCTGTTAGTAACACCATGTTTGTTTTCAGCAGAGAAAAGTGACAACACTAAGATAAAATACTCATTTTTAATGAAAATTCCATAGTTGTATGTTTGAGCATTTTCCATATGATTGTTAAATTGAAACAAGAACATTTATTACACCAACCCTCTCCTACTTCCAATTTTTTATACTGGTTTTAATTAATGAATGTTACATTTTAGAAAGAAAAACAAGCACAAATTGATTCTTATTTTGTTTGTCAGGAAATGACACATTAAAATTCTAAATCCATAATGTTAATTTTGGTATTTAAATTATTTGTAGTTGTTATGAAAATTTGGAATATTAGAATACCTAACAGATTAGTCTTGAGATCAAATTTAAATGTGTAATTAATAGTTGACTTATCTTGTAATTTTTCATTGAAAGGGAAATAGTGTGTAGTACTGTTATAATAGTATAATATTTAAGAGAATGTGTCACCATACTTATGAATTTATTAGGTTTATAAGAATTATACAAGCACTTTGTTGCCCTCAAGAACACCCAAAACTCATAGAAAGAAAAAATAAGTCAACAAAACCCACAAAGCAATGATCAATCCTAGGGGTAGAGAGGTAGTTGTTCAAGAAAGGAAATGTAATCACTGTTCATATTTATAAAATAAACATCGACTAATGATTAACAAAAATTACAGTATAACTACAGGCTAAGAGGAACAGGAAGTGTGTATGTGGAGGGAGTGGCATAAGAGGGATATATGACAGACACTTTCCATGACAGAGACAATAGATATATAAAACTATAAAATCAAGAAATAGTATAAGCATATTATTCAGAAATAGGAAGTATATACAAGAAGAAACAACTAAAAGTGGCTGCTTCTGGAGTGGGAATTATGAGTAGGAAAGGGTGGACTTTGTAAATATTTCATCACTGATAAATATCAAATTTTAAAAAAGATATATTTTTTGCCTCTATGATTTTCATATGACCCTAAAAGCAATGATACCAGCAGCTTCTGTGTTAAGTGGGGGTAGTGTCAGTGGCTTTGGGCTTTTACATTTTCAATATAAAGTGTAGACATGAGTCTACACTAGCAGTAGCCTCAGCCACTTTGGAGAACAAAGGCCATAAGATCTTTGGCGGGTATCATCAGATGCAGTGTCTGTAAAACATAACTGCCCCTTTTCAACATTGGCGACAATAGAAGATATCACTGAAGTAAGCCAGAGTGAGAAAGCAACAGAGTACACCAAAGACACTCCCTAGGGATCCCAAGAAGCATTTGGAATGTGTTTGAGGGCATCTTGCCAGAGCCAGAAAAGCTGATTGAGTTTTGTAAAAGCAAAAATGGGCGCTTTGCCCTGTGTCCAATATGACTTAGCACTTCATTTACCACAGTTGGAAAAAAAAACACTTCACATCCTTTGGTAAACAAAAACAATAACAGGTTATGGACTTCCCTGGTGGCGCAGTGGTTGAGAATCTGCCTGCCGATGCAGGGGACACAGGTTCGTGCCCCGGTCCGGGAAGATCCCACATGCCGCGGAGCGGCTGGGCCCGTGAGCCATGGCCACTGAGCCTGTGCGTCCTGAGCCTGTGCTCCGCAACGGGAGAGGCCACAACAGTGAGAGGCCCGCGTACCGCAAAAAAAAAAAAAAACAAAAAAACCAGGTTTACTCTTCCTTTTCTAAACACTGCATCTCGGAGTCTTCTTTTGATACTATTACTGAAACAGTCTCCTTACCTGCCAGGCCCCTGTTGGTATTATTTGGAAAATAAATATGTTTTCACAATTGTTTGAAGATACAATGGTAACTGCTAGAAAAAGTTACATGTAATTTTATACTACTTACTCAGTATCATATTTAAGGCCAAAATCAGACAGATCTTCATTTTCAGAAGTGTATTTGTCATAACATTCATTCATCAAGGACTGAAAGGATGAATGGACCTTGCACGTGTTGTTGCGGACTTTTAGTTGACGGACTCTGGGGACTCCTAAAAGTATGTTCTCATAGTAGATGCGACTGCTGTTCTTTAAGTCATACAAACTCTTGTTATTGTACCATGAGTCCCAGTACAGGCCTTCCAAAAGGGGTCCTTCCATAAACTTCATATAGAAAAATAAATGTTATGGGAAAAATATTTCATGTCAAGTGTATAACAGAATCTACATTCATAATGTTATCCATAAGAATATAAAAATCAGTGATTTTAGCCAAGCTACCATTAATAATGGTAATGGTAAATGATGATGTTGATGATGATAACGAAAATGGTTAACATTTCTTGAGTACTAACTATGTACTGCTCTAAGCACTTTACGGGTATTAACTCATTTAGTTCCATAACCCTTCTTCTCCGAGAGGTATACTGAAAACTCTCCCCCAATACATGAATATCAGGACTGGTCATAGCCACAATTCATGGCTTCACCTCGAAGTTATCTGTGTCCCCCCTTTCCTCTCCAACTCTGGCGGTGGTGACTGCTTCTTCTGTCTCTGTCACTATGTGCTCCTTCTAAGAGATCCTAAGCCTAGGGTTCATTTTTTTTCTTTCCTGCCTTTGTCTTATTTGCCATTGGCCACATACATACCTCAAGACAGCACAGTAAAAAAGAAGCAGTTGGGCTCCACTTCTTGTCTCAGGGAAAATTTCCTATCATTCTTTCATATTTCACTTGGCCTAAGCCAATGACTTCTAATCATTTGCCTTATCTCACACTTCTCTCACTCTCAGGAAATGACATTGTCTCCTTGATAAGTTTCAAATTCCTAGCATGGCATTCATGATTAGACCTCTGTTCAATTCATAGTTTGGTCTTTTCCACCTCATCTCCTATATTCCTATAATGCCAAAACATAGTTCCACATGATGCATTACTTATAGTACATATTGTTTTTTCTTCCTAGGATGGTCTTCTGTTACTCATCCTTTAAAACTCAACTGAATTGTGATCACCTCTGGAAAGCCTTCCCTACCTCTTCCTTGTATGTCCCAATGTTTGTGACATAGGATACCTGAAACTGCTGTTCCCTTAATTGTTCTTTCCTCATAATGTGAACATCTTGCTAAGTTAAGTGTAACAAAAAAAACAAGTCTGTTCTAATGCTAAAGGAATGATACTCTTATGCAATTAAAAACACTATAAAATTATATTTTGTAAATGTACTCTTTATTATATACTGTACATTACTGTAACACACACACAAGAGTATAGGCCTGTATACCAAAATCACATATATTTTAATTTATGGGCAATTTAAGGAATTTTTTTTTTTTTTTTGCGTGGTATGCGACCTCTCACTGTTGTAGCCTTTCCTGTTGTGGCGCACAGGCTCCAGACGCGCAGGCTCAGCGGCCATGGCTCACGGGCCTAGCTGCTCCATGGCATGTGGGATCTTCCCGGACCGGGGCACGAACCTGTGTCCCCTACATCGGCAGGCATATTCTCAACCACTGAGCCACCAGGGAAGCCCAATTTAAGGAATTTTTAACGGTAATTTTCACTGTATACAATTTTAGACTGACTTTGGATCCTAACTCCCACATAAGAAATCTATTTCCCAAATGCAACGATAATGTTAAAAAAACAAATATCACTTTTTTAAAGTTACAAGAACTCTATCACACTGAGAACACAGGTTCTCAATAAACACTTAGTGGTTGATTGATTCTAATAGTTTAAAGAAATGACATTTTTATTCATTCCTTCAATAAATATGTATCAAGTGCCTACTATGTGTGCCAAGGGCTTGTTTATGCAATGCCTAAAGCTACTTCATCCACAGTCACATGACATCTTACCTTCCAAAAGTCAGTTATGCTGCGAATAGACTTAAAGTTGATTCTTTCTTCACCATGCACAGACGTGTCCAAAAATAGAGATGACATAACTTTGTTTAAGTAATACATATGTGGGTTTACCATCCCAAAAGTCACTAAGGAGAAGAATTTTTTGTTTAAAAATTTACATTTAAAAACACAATTTTTATCAGGATTAAAAATGTACTTGTAATTTGTTCTCAATTTTGTTTTGAAAATTCAATTTTATTTTTCTAATTATAAGAGCAATAATAAAAAAACCTAAAATAGAAATATACAAAACAGGAAGAAGTTTCCTGTAATCCCACTGCTAGAATTAGGTTTGGCATATATTCTTCAGATTTTTCTAAATGCATAGACACTTACAGAGAAAATAACTTTATTTTTATAAAACTGAGATCACATTATACATACTATTCTGCAAGATGGGTTTTTTTTCCAATATTGAGAGTAGGCAACATAATATAGTGAGTAGTTTAGGCTATGAACTTTAAAATCAAACAGATAATGGTTTGAGTCCCACCATAGGGATAATATCTCCTACCTCATAGTTTTGTTATGAGAAGTAAGTGAGATAATTCATGTGGAACATTTAAAACTATGTTTTGGCACATGATAAGATTGAGAAGAACATTAACTAGTATTCTTTCTCACTCTTCCTAGGGGTGGGTGGGTGCGTTTTAGAGCAGGGTATATACTAAATATGTCTTTTTTTTTTTTTGCTAGAAGGCCTTTATTTTTAGAAATAATATATCTTCAACATCATTCCATGGCACACATGAGCCTATGCCATTCTTTAACGTTGCATAGTATTTCACTGTATATACCGAAAATTAAACAAATCCTGTTCGAGATTTGTTTCCAATTTTTCCTAATTATGAAAAGGTGTTTTTTTAAAAAAATCCCTGAATAATGGGATTATGAGTAATCTTTAAATATTTTTCCACTCCCCAAATGGTTTGTAATAAGCAGTTAAAAAGCAATCTAAAATATCTTAATTTATAAGGTTGGTTAAAGCTGTCTTTTTAATCCAGATCTGACTCAAGCTCACCCCTACAATATCAATTAATTAGTTAAGCGATATATAATTGCCACTATGTATGCTGTACCAACATAAGTCCAGTCAGTGAGCTTGCATCTACTATATGTTGGGTGCTGTAAAGACAAAATGCTCTTTAATACTGATTAAGTCAATGATATTGACCCACAGATAGGAGGAATGTAGGTTGAGATGTTTTCCTGGTTCTCCCTAAAGATCTGCATTGATTCATATCTTCTGTGACTCAGAACTAGCATATTTTACTATTAACTCTGCAACAGGCCAGGGAAAAGAACAAAGCAGACATCAAGACTAACTTCTTAGGCCTCATTTGTAGTTTGACCTATGAAACTAGAGCAAAGCTAATGTATCTGTATCGCTCTAAAAGAAATCAAGAATTGGCAACTCAAGGGAATAATTATATTCAAGACAGAACTGCCAACAGAAAGGAATAATTAATTAAATCAGTGTTGACTATGAAAGCTTTTTATTACTTCTGTGACCTAAAGTTGTGCCCCTTAAGAATTGGAAATAATGTCAACCTAAATGAATTTAAGATGTTTAAAATGTGTCACTATTTTTTGAGGGGTTTCAGTAGTCTGAAAGCGTATGGTTTTATAAAATCCATATGTTTTGTTTTTCATCTGCACATAACTTCTTAGTTCAAACAGTGTCTTCATCTACATCTGTGTACTTACATATACATAAGTTTATTAAAAAAATAAGGTAGAGTAAGACCTCCTGAAGTGTGGTTCTCATTTCTACTTCCTTTCTGTAATGCAGCTTATGTTTTGGAGTTCCTGTGAGATATAAAACAAAAATTTTCCTTAATTTATAATATATATAACTAATAGGGATGGAAAAACACAGGCGCTTTTAGCTGTTTACACTGTGTGAAGGAAAGCTCCAATGGCTTCTGGTTATGTTTTTACTCTCACTTTTATGAAGAAGGACTAATTACTAACATTTTCCCATGGTGATAGTGGGCAATCATTTTATGACCGTATATAATGAATTTTATAACCCGGATGTTTCCTCACCAGTCTTGTTTTAAAATGAAAAAGCAAAATACAAAGCAAACAAAACCCCCTCCTCTGTCCCTAATCGTTTTCTCCTCCTGTTAACTCTGCTTCTTGGGATGGCTGGCTCCTGCTGGAGGGGGTAAAAGGACTTAGCCTGGGGTTCTGCCAAGGCCACTACTCCCTAGATCAACAAAGGCTTTCTAAGGCCGGCCTAGAGAAGGCTACTATATAGCATGTGGCAGCGCCCAGCTCCAGCTTCCGGCAAGGGGCGAGATGTTCCCTCAGGGCTTCACTTTTCCTGTCTGTGAAATGGGTCCACAGTTCCTCTCCGCTTCTCAAGGGGAGTCTGCGACGGCTAACCGTTCTGGAGGTCATCTCTCACGTGAATACACGTGGGGCTACAGACTTCCTTGCAGGATATTTGCAATAGCCCATTCTGCTCTGCCCCACCCACTCCCTAGAGGAACCCCTCACCGCCTAGGTGCCACCGGGACGCCTCAGCCATGGCAAACTTGGACGACAACGCCCGTTCCGCCGGCGGTGCCTGCGCGATACTCACACGGTGCGCGCCTTGCTCATGCGCCTGCGCGAGCCCCAGGCTCCACGATGGGAACAAGCGGCGCTAGAAGATGCCAGCGCGCCTGCGCACCGAGGCCTTTACGGAAAGGCTTTGCGTGAGGCGGGCCTGAGCGTGGTGGCGTTTGTCTCCGGCGGAGGACCAACTTCTAGGGCAAACCTGGCTTTAGGCCTGGGGTTAATCATAAAAATCGTAGTAATTAATTATAATGGGCTACCCATTCTTCACTTTTAACATCTTTTGGCTTGTTTAGTCTTCACACCGCCCTTTCCTGAAAGGTATGTGTTTTGTCCTCGTTTTAGACCTGAAGAGACTGAGGAGAATAAATTACTTACCAAAGGCTCGTTGGGGCAAGGTTTGCTCGACGCCAAAGCCCGAATTTGTAACCAAGACCCCACTCCGCCGCTGCAGCTTTTAGATACTGATTATTAGTAATCGAGAGCTGTTGCTGGAAATAGCTTTCACCCCTCTTTCCACCCAATATGGCTTAAGAGAACGTTGAAATAGATTAAAAAAAAAAAAAAAGTTCTGCAGTGATAAGGTAAAAGCGTAGCCCAAAACAGTAGTCTTTGGGAGCCCAGACTCACATCTGACCCAGCAGCTTTGCAAAAGTGAGAAGGTTTGTAAACCAGCTATAGAAAAGGCCAAATTTGGTTGTAAATTAAGGCATCCATAAGCCCGCCAGAATATGAGGGGGGGAGGGGGGCAGGGATTCTTAGGTTGGTAAAAAGGCAAATAAAAAAGGAATTCAGTGGAAAGCCCCAGGGTAGCCAGCTAAGAAACCCTTCAAGCTGTTTTGAAAGTAAAAGATAAAGCCACTTCTGTTATTTCTCGGAAAGAGATGTAGGGTGATGTTGATAAATGCTGTTTCATGTCAGGTAAAAAGGAAAACTAGGCCACACAGCAGCGAGGGTCAAAGACTACCAATGATAAAACGAATAGGAGAGGTGTAGCGAAAGGCCAGCAGCCAGTGGAGATGAGACCTGAGAAGAAAGGGCTACTGGCCTAGCTTAAGAATAGTTTAATACAAGGATTTGCCCTTTCCTGTACTTGGACTCTCAGAGGCTGGCAAAATTGTTTTCTAAAGTAGTAGGTTATCTGAACTAGAAATGTAGGAGGAAAAAAGCCCAAAATACAGGTATTCAAATTTACATTAAATATAAGAATTAGGTAGATGACTCTGCAGTCTATTCTTAATCCATTGAGCTCAGTAGACTCAAAGATCTTAAAGAATTAGAAACCTGTTTGGTTAAAACAAAATCACAATTTCAGGAGAGATTCTGTCATGGTTTAAGTTATTCTGGTTGCCTTCGAAGTGCAAACCGTAAAAAGTTTAGTTCCCTCTCTGGAGAAATTAGCTGTAAGTGAGCTTCACCAAGACAGGCTGTTCTAGAGTATAATATTGTTGGTCTCTTGGAACTTGTTATTCATAGGTTTTGCTGTGTGTCGCTTAATAGATACAAACCAGCAGTTTTATCTTAAAGATCTAGACTTTTGTGAAGATGAGACAGTCTGTTTTAAATATTTGAAATTTTATTCTCTTTTGACATAAAACTAAGGAACACTCAGATAATCTATACCATGTTAGTATTCCTATCAGAGAAAACGGGTAAAACAGTATTTAGAAAGCAGTACCAGTAAATCTTATTACGCATTAGATGTGTTTAAAACGTTGATATTCATTTATAACCTGTAGTCGTAAAATGTGTATGACTTAAATATTAAAATCCCACATTTTTTAAGATCTTCATCTACAGTTGCAAACCCAGATTTTCTGTAGGCTTCACAAACCAGAGAGGTAAACAGAATGTGCAAGAGTCAAAGGATAAACGCATTATAAATATATATTAGTTGTATTACCTAATTAAAACCATAATCTGTTAATACAGCTATGGATTTATTGCAAAAATTTAATTGAAAATATTGCTAATAGTGTAGTTGTTGTGTTTTCCAATGTTGGTAGAGTTATTAAAGTTCTTCACTTTCATAGAGTCCAGATTGAGCTGCCAGACGCTGAAACTCTCCTTCAGGGTTAAAAGCTTGTTTCACATCCAAACCTTTCCCGTTAAGTGCTAAATATTTGCTGAAAGTTGGTCGGACACGTAACTGCTTAGGAGCTGGAGGAGTTTGGTTTGGACGGGCTGAAATGGATCAAATAAACGTTAATTTAGAAAACTTGTCCTAAACAAATGGGTTGCACTAGGTAGTCATTATTGGACAGGGAGAGAAAAAAAAATCAAAACTGATTATGTATGGGGAGAATCCTTCAGAATTTATGCTATGCTGGAATTTATGTTTCTTATTAAATCTTTCCAGTTAAGTTCTTTATAACACTTGACATAGCACTGTATAACAGCGTGAGATACCTGTAACATCTAATCTCGTGTTACATGTGGTCACTCCAGCTTCATTAACTGCAGACACAGTATACCACCCAGCGTCTTTCTTGTTTACATCTTTTATCAGTAAAGTAACTCTTCCAGAGTTATCATGATATAAACTGGAAAGAAACAAAAATTGAAAGTAAAGGAATTAGTTTTCCTGTGAGAATTTATTTATGATGCCTGTGACCTACAGAGTCAGACTAATAGGAAGAAAAAAAGCATTTGGAAATTCTGAGTCTGTAGCTAGTCATTGCCAAATAGCTATGGGTTTTTTTGAATTAAACATCCCCCCAGTCTTGTTTGTATCATATTTCCTTGAGCCATCTTCTTTTATTGTTAGTAAAAAAGTAAATCCTAGCCTACTTTATCCCTTAAATTTCTCATTAGTGGGATCTGGCTTAATGAGGCTTATTATATTTCTATATATATATATTTTAAAAGTTGAAGTATAGTTGATTTACAATATTGTGTTAGTTTCATCTATATGTTTTTAAAATTAGACAAATTGAGGTCACAGATGCATGCCATTTATAATACATTTAAAAGTATAACTGGATTCACCCAAGTACAGTATAGTTAAGTCTAGAAATACTTATCCTACCTTATTCGATCAGTGTTGAATTGTACCATTTCATTATTTCTTTTCCAGAAAAGCTTTGGTGGTGGTATAGCTGAGATTTGGCATTCTAGCTTCACTGAGTCTCCCTCAAAAACTTTTTTACTCTGTGGTTTGTAGATGAACATTGGTGCTCTTCTATGTTCTTTTGCTACATATTAATAAAAAAATCACGTATTTGAAATATTATAAACAATATTAAGTCAAACCAAAGTATTATGAAGTTTGTATGCTGATGTAAAAGTTTAAAAAAGTACTAACGACAGGATTGGAAGCTTTATGTTTCAGCTGTAGTTAAAATAATATGCAATACTGTTGTATATTGTATACTATTTATAGTTCTAAAACAGTAATGTAATGATGCGTTGAATTTATAATCATGTTTCATTGGAAGAATTTAAGTCAAGTTGAGATCATCTCAGCTATAGAGAGGCAGCATGAGTGGTGGAAAGAGTACCAGCAACTTGGGTTCGAATTCTGTTTGCCCCACCAGCCATGCCACATTGGGGAAAATTTTGTTTAGTTTCTCTGAGGCTAAATTTTATCTATTGTAAAATGATACCCAAGAAATAGTTACTGCTGTGCCCACCAAAGCACAAAATTATTGTGAGGATCAATTGCGATAATGAATGAAGACGCACTTTGTAAACTATAAAATAATATACAAATGCCAATAATAATTATCTCTTTAGTTTTCTTCAAATACCTGAGGGAAAAGAGGAACTGATACTATAATACTATAACCCTAACTTTTCTGAAGGAGTAAGGAGGAGATTGGACGGATGCCTGTCAAAGTCTTTTTCAGCTCTAACATTATAGTATTTTTGGAGCTATTGGCACAGAAAGGATTTGCCATAAGCTTAATCACTTGGATTTTGTGTGTGTGTGTGTATAAATTCCCAGATCACTAGTTTTTCCCTTAGTCTGAGGGCCCTTATTATATCATAGAATGATCTTAAAGATTTTTCATTCATCTGGGTAGAATACAAACTCAAGATTGCCCATCCTTGAACTTGATTAAGTTTTTATATAATAAGCAGTGAATTATAGCAAAATATTGCTTATGCAGTATATTGTGGCTTAAGTCATTGCAAATGTGATATATTTAGAGCACTTGAATTGTAATATTTTAAGACAGGACATTAGTTTTATGACAACTGCCCTACTAAAGACAAATATGAGATAAGAGTTTTACCATACTTGTTTTCTAAAGCAAGTAAGCATGTTTTTGTTGTCATAATTAGAGACTGGTTTCCTGGTAAACAGTGCATAGTCTAAGGCTAAAAGTTGACATTTACCCTTCAGTTTTAAACTATGTGTGATTATAGCAATTCTGTGAAAATGTGAGTCAGATTGATTATTTTAGACTGTAGACCAGATAAATGATTAGACTAAAAATTTTCATATTAAGACCCTTTAATCATATCTACAAATACTGTACATCTACTGTACATCTAGAAATATACCTAGAATATACTACCTCCTTTGGTCTGTCTGAAATTTTACCTTTATTTCTCTTCCAGAAAAGCTTTAGTGGTAGATCTGTCATTCTAGTTTCACTGAGTTTCCCTCAAGAGCACTAACCCCTGCCCACCGTGGCTTTTACATAAAAATTCGTGTTCTACTGGGTTGTATAGTATAGACGTTAACCTTAAATATAAAGTCCTTGGGGTTTTTCTTTTTTAACGCTTTCTTATTTGATTCTACAAAATTTTAAGGAGCTCTGTAGGATCTCTTTGAAAGCTTACCCAGGACGTCCAGCTGCACAGTAAAGGTGGCTTCTCCTGCTCTGTTCTTGGCAACACATGTATAAGCCCCTGCATCTGAAGCTCTGACCACTTCGAAGATGAGTGAATGAAAACCCTTTTCAGACACTATCATTTTGTGAAAATCATCTGATTGAACTGGTTGTCCATTTAGATACCATGACACATCAGGAGCTGGTAGTCCACTAACCTAGAAATGAAAACACAAGGAGATAGAATTTTACATTATAGATCACTGGGACCCATTTGTCCATTTATGAATTTTAACAGTTCAGTATCTGAGTGGGTTTGTGATTGAAAATGCAAAACAAGAGCTTAAAAGATATTTTCTTTCAATAAATTTTAACAAAATAGTAAAAACTATAACACTTGAAATTAATACAGTATTTTCATACTATCTGAAAACACATCTAGCTCTTTTGTAAACAACCTCAGGCTCCTTAAGATCTCTTAATTACTATATTAAGGACGTTAAGTTATCTTATATTGGTCTCCACAAGGAATATGGAAGTCATATGGCTTTTCTGGCTAATGGCAAGTGTGAATGAAGTCCCAGAGGCCCATATATATGAGACTTGCTGATAACCATTCCAAATAACCTTTCCAAAACTGAGTGTTCTTGAGCTGTAGTTCTGGTGTATAAATGGCATTTTGTTAAGTGTTTTCGTAAGTCTTGACAATTAAATCCATACACTGACTTTCATTCATAAGGAATCTGAAAAAACATTTATAAGAAAAAGTTCTCCCAAATGAGGATAATAAAAATGTAGGCCTTTCTAATAAGTTATTTTAGCCTGAAGAATTCTTCTAGGCCAAGAGAGAGCAGGGTGACTTGAATTTCTTTAAAGAGGCGTTCTACTTTAGAAATCCTATTGCTATGAAAGCTTCATTTATATAGAGTATTAGGTGGTAGGCACTATTTTGAGTACCTTATACCTGTTTACTTAGTTAATCCTCACACAGCTTTGAGGTAGATATATTTGTTATTCCCAAAGAAACAAAAGCATAGAGTTGTTAAGTGACTTGTCTCAGGTTACACAGCTGTAAAGTGGCAGGGCCAGGATTCTAACCCAGGTAAACTTAGCTCCAGAGTTTGTGTTCTTATCTATTATACATATTTCTTGTCAAGCTGTGTAGAAAGTTATGAAGAGGAGGAGGACATTTTTCAAAACTTAGTATCCCATTGTTAATTTTTCTCCAGTATATTTGAACTTTTCTCTTACTTTGAAGTCCATTCTGCAGAATCTTCCTTCTTCAATTGACATGTTCTCTGGCACTTGAATGAAACGAGGCGGGTAAAATTTCTCCTGGATTGCATCCTGATCATTCACATCTCCCCTTGAAGATGATCTACTTCTACAAAAATATTTTAATAATCACTATGCAGAAGAGTCGTCATTGCTCTTCCTTTCATGCAAATATAGTTTAGCCATCAAATTTGAAACCCTAGAGTCTATGCTGTTTGATCTGATAGTGTAGTAACAATGGAGAGAGGCTGCAGAGCTGTATTTAGCTGTGGCATATTTGATGACTATTAGAAGTGGTAGCAATTTAGAAACACCTGATACAAATTATACATCTTTGTTTCTTTTTTCAGTGCCATGAATTGATGAAGAAACTGATCTATTAAAATGCAGAGTACCCCATGGACAATTGTAGTCACATGCAAAGATTGTATAATTAGAATCAGGTTTCCATTGTTATGAAAAAGTTGTTTAGCATGGAAACATGGTCCTGGCTTATTTCACCAAAACATTAAAAACAGTTTCCTCTGAGATAGTTGTGATAATTAACAGATAAAAATTTTTATTGTCATCTTTGACATTAGAAAATTCACATTATTTTTTTTCAATTGGTTCTAAAGCAGTATAAACATTATTTTCTTTTTTTATAACCATATTTTTTTATTGCAGTATAGTTAATTTACAATGTTGTGTTAGCTTCAGGTGTACAATAAAGTGATTCAGTTATATATATATAACATATATATTAAATATATATAGATTCTTCAGATTCTTTTCCATTATAGGTTATTATAAGACATTGAAAATAGTTCCCTGTGCTATATGCTAGGTCCTTGTTGTTTATCTATTTTACACATAGTAGCGTGTATCTGTTAATCCCAAACTCCTGATTTATCCCTTCTAACCTGCTATCCCCTCTGGTCACATTGCTTTGTATAAGAAGTATGTAAGAAGCTTGAGGGCTTTGTAAATATTACATTTTTTTTAAGCTGCAAACATTTTAGGTAGCAAAATGTATATTTCTTTAAAATTAAAAAAAATTTTTTTTTACCTTACTTGTGATGTAGGAAGTTGCAGTCGTGCATGTTCTGAATTGTGCTGCTTGAAGTTAAAACAAAGTGATAATGTTAACATGCTGTTGTTAGCTTGAAATGAAGCAGAATTTAGTAGTCGTAGTTGAAAGGAACATTTCTGTTGTGGCTGTATTTGTACTGTCATGGATAGTTCTATATATTTAGCTGTTAAGCATTTAAAATATAGTACACTAACCTTCTAATACTCTAGCAAGAAATACCCAGAATTAAGACTATTCAATAGATACGATTTATGAAAATTAACTAGACTTTGAATTGGTGGTGGTTCATTTTTTAGATGACGATTTTATGACAAAGGATGATGAGTCCCCCTGGTGTATTTGAAATGGGAGCACATAGTACAGATTGTCCTTTGGTAAAACAGGAATAGTTATGAAGTCATTTGTGTTGGCAGTAGATACAGGGTATTATGCCTACTGCTCATAAGTGGCACCAACAGCAGTAAACACATACTAGACTGGAAAATACTTTTCTTTTTAGCTCATGGCACAAAATCCTGATGGACACTGTGGAAGCTATGTGTAGAGTTATGAAAAGCCTTTGAAAAACAACATTACTTACTTCCTGCCTAATAAGGGTGTATTTAATTTAAGCAGTCATCTTTTAGAATTTATATCTGAGCACCAGAAAATTATTCATATTTGAGGATAAAATCAGGAATTGATGAATTTATAATAGAATTAACTGATTAAATATTTAGTGCCTATTCCATATATTTCATTGTGCTTGGTATAGTGAGAGATACAAAGAAGTAGAAAATATAGTCCTTACCCAAGTATATGAAAAACAACATAGCAAATCAGTACAAATAATTTATTTTGGGATGAACTTTAATGTATTTTGTCATTCTAAAACAAAATTCTTACAACTCTGTAATAATTTTTGGCTGGGCTTTGAGTTTCTCTAAGCCAAATGTCAAAAGATCAGTGAATTTTTTGGTAAAAAATAAGAATAATCCACTTAAACTCATAATATCTAAATTAAGTTTTTCACCTTTTCCTGTAGTGGTTTGAACATGTATGTATTCATATTCATAGGTGTGATATTTCAGTTATATGTAATTTGATGACATTTTGTATTATTTAAGTAGACTGTTTGAAGTGTACCAAAAAACGTAAGATTTTTCTTTTCTGATTTCATAATATGTTTTGCTGCTATCTCTTTTCTTGGTACCTTCACCTTCATTTTAAAGTTTTTAAAGAATGAATGAGAAAAACAATACACCCTTGACCTTGAAATCATACACTGTGAATTTATAACATAAACCATCATCAATCTAATGTTACTTTGGGTTATTTCTTCTAATAGAGATATATTTGTGTCTTATTCTTGCTGTAATCTCCTGTACCAACTCCAGAGCCCAACACACAGTAGGTACTTCATATAAATTAGTTGAATAAATGAGTGTGTGAACTCCTCAGTAGCCGAAAGAGATTTAAGTTCTGTTCTCAGGTTCTAGTTACTTGCTGTGCTAGACCCTGCTCTATCCTTTTCAGTAGATCTAGTTACATTTAACAGAAACAAAAGTCTTATTTTCATCTTCCTATACTGTAGAAGGTTGGAATTCTTGAATGCTCGGTTTGGCTTCCAGTTTCTTGTGGAGTTTTTAGGAAGGAATGAGAGGTAACTACAGAAGCAAGATAGAAGAGCAATAGCAGTTCATTTTGCCTCTCCAGCTGTACACTTCTCTTTGAGGTTAACTTGTTAAAATGAAGTTGATCAGGAACAAGCCTGTGGGATATTCACTTTATGTTCTGGATAAAGTTAATCCCTTGGAAAGGATGCTGTTCTTAATCCTGGAGCTATTACTCATAAGGTTTTTGTTGTTTATTTTGTTTTGTTTTTAATAAGAATCATTTTAAGATACAGGAACATGACAGAAGAAATTGGATGTTTCATTAGTACATGAGTTTATTTTAAAACATTGAAATGATAAACAGCTTATGAGAAAAGGTTATAATTACTTTGGTTTAGAGTTTTAACTTTTGTCCTGTGAAAGATTTACAACTCATAAATTTTCTGTCCATGTAGACATTGTAGGGAGAGTCCTCGGTTTAACTGACCCCTAAATGTCCAGATGAAAAGTGACACCATTAGTCTTCTGGTGTTTTGACTTTATAACATTTCATATGCAGATACTAGAACCACCAGAAAATGAGGTAAAATTAAAAATTTTTGTGTATATATTCAACCCATCATGGCCTCTACTTTTTATATGTAATGGAGTATGGAAGTAATTGACTTTTGCTTCAAATGCTATTTATAAGCATTTAGAAAAGCAGATATTTAAAAATCACACAAAAGAAAAGTGCTCCAGTTAGATAAAGATTATTTTAATTTACCTGTGCTGGATCTTGTGCCTCACTGTCATTTTGAGCTTGAAACACAGCAGCTGCATTCTGTGGTCCTAGCAATCTGCGAGCCATCTTCTCCTCATATGTTAGCCGCTTTAAAGAAATAAATCATAAAGGAGATAGTAATGAGATTTAATAAAAGTTATTTGTATAGCTTTACCTTAAAACCACCAAGAATTATACCAAACAAGTATAGTTACGCCTATTGAATGATAGATACTATGTTCATAAAAAAACATTCTTTCATTCAAAGCAATTTCCTTTCGTTCTAGTGCCACTTCCCTCATCTGTAATATTCATCTCTGTTTTCTTTCTTCTCCTAGTAAAGGCAAGCATAATCACCCTTAAATAAGGCTCTCTCTCCCCAATAAAGGGAAATTCTTTGTCTTCCTCCTTGTTCTGCATGTTCCTGTTGGCTCTGTCTTTGAATATAGTACCGTATGTCCTCAGATTCAGAAATAACTTTTATTAAGTGAACACTATATTTGATTTACTAACTTCTGGTTAAGAGCAGTGCAACTTGTATGTTAAATGTATTTGGATTAAAGGCATATAGTAGTACTCTTTCAGAGATCAGTGACTAATACAATGTGTATAATAAGAATTATAGCTATTTTTCCATCAATAATATATACCAAAGTACATGAAGAAGTCAGGTTGACAGCATTTCCCATTAGTTATTTGGTCATCAGACGTATTTTTATGGTAATGCTTAAAACAAAATTGAATCATTCAGATTGGGTTTTTTTTTTTTTTTTCATTTGCTTCATTCTTTTACTACTGAACTCCTAGAGGGGATTTCATGCAGAGAAATACAGAATAGGATCCAAATATTCCCTTTTTTTAGATACTCCTCTCCCTTGCTGATTATATGGACATAGATCTGTGAGACAGAAACAACATTCTTATTGAGATTAGATTTTATAGTTTTATTGGTTTTTTTTTTTTTTAATACAAAATAGACATCTTGCTCACTTGGTTTCCATTATGAAGAAGGTTGTCCTTGCATTTTAGCTTTCTCTCCAAATCTTGAATCAGAGCTTCTTTTGATCCTTGTATTTCATGGTCAGGAGTCCTTGGTGTGGGCTTAGTATTTGCATTTTGGGATGGCTTAGCATTTACAGGTTGGCCAACTGAGGGTTGTTGATAGCTTTAAAAAGAAAAAAAGATTTTTTAAAAAGAAGATCTTTAAAGTAAGGTGTGGTATGTAAAATAGAATTGGCATCATTTTGTCAGTCACGTTTAGGTAGGTTGAATTTACCATTTAGTACTGCTGGTGTTATTAAAACACCAATTGCCCTAATAACAGTCAAGAAGGATTTTATAAGAATGGTTACTAGCTGTTTTTTATTTTTGTTTTTGTTTCTTTTCATCTTGGCAAATGAAAATTAAGTAGCAGGAGGAGCAATTTAGATTAGACATAAGGAGAAATGTCCTTCCTTGAAGATCTTCCCTAAAGAAGTGAGAGTAAGTCTAGTTACTGGCAGCTTGAGAGTTCTTCCAATATTCCAACTGAATTTCCTGAGTTTGATTTATGGGTGGATAGTAAGCAGCGATGTGCTGGAGCTGACTCATATGGGCTTAAGAGAACTGATTTTTAGTGTCTCTTCCCAGCTCACTGTGATCTCATGCTGAAAGTTTGAAATTGGTGGTGGTGGGAGTATCTATACCAGGGAAATTGGTAAATACCACAAATCATGGCTCTTTCCTCCAGAGCTGATTGTTAAACATTTATCAGCATAACCACTGGTATTTAGTGAATATTCTCTTGCTTTGAATGGAGTCTACAGTTTACATTTTAATTTCTACTTCCTATTCATATTCTAGACAATCCAAGTATGGCACTATATAACAACTTGTACAGTAATAACAGTTTCTTCAATATTGCATAAGTGATTTTTAGAGAAAGGGGTGATTAGAGGAGGAAGGAGAAAGAAATGTAAACTGAGAAAAAAAGGAGTTTTGGGGAAAAAAAGCAAATTTGATCGGCAGTTGAAGAGTTTGGTTTAAATCCTTATTTCAAATTCCAACCCTAAATTTTCTTCCAAGATGTCCTTGCCCCCTCCTGGTGTTCCCCTGCTGATTCTGATAGAGGACAGGGGTGGTATTTAGGGAGTCCTATATTTTTAGATCTGTTAGGTAGCTCACACTTTTCACAGGGTTTATTCAGATTTTACCTAGTTTATTTATTTAGGGCTCTGAAGGTGCTAGCTTATATCTACTTAATGTGGGAAAACTGGCCACTGCCCTCAATGAATATTTTACCATTATCATAATAAATCCAGATATCCAGATGAGGCAGCCTTGGTCTGTTCTTTGACATGTCCCTGTTCAAAAATTCGCAGGGATCATTAAAAGAACTTGTAAGCTAAGTGGAAATGCATTTCCTCTGAGTGGAGCCAGAGTTTTAATTTTTGCAGGCTTTGGGGTCTTGGTTAGTAATCTCTAGATTGTAAATACACTGAAGAAAAAAAAGATGTTTTATTACTCACTGTTGTATTATTTGTATCCACTAACACAAAGCCTGCAAAATAGTGAGGTAATACTCACTATCAGTTCAGTGAATGAATATTTTCCATTGTATTCAAGATGCTCTGTATTGAAAGTTGATTATATACATTTTCCCTCCTTGTATTTCAGATATTCAGGATTGTCTGTATCTGATTTGTTCAGTGAAGCAAATAGCCAAACCAAGTGTTTAAATAAATAGTGAGATGTTTTTGTTTTGTTTTAAGATTGAATTCCCAGGTCAAAGTGGTAAAATGTCTTTGGTTTCATAGATCTACTATGTCTCCAACTGTATGAAGTTAGAATAGCCCATTTGTTTTTTTGTTTTTCCAGCTAAAAAAAAACCAGTCATATGTGTTTGGTTAAAGTGAATTAGCATTAAATAATTCTTTTGTCAGACTGTCATAATATGATGTAATATATCTGAGAAATCCTGAAGGACTATCAAAACCAAGCCTGAGAATCACTGATATATATGTAATCTCAGTCACCTTTTTATTTACTGAATACCTGCATTATTACCAGTTTAGATGGTTTAAGTGTTAGGACTTGATATCTGTTCGTAATTAGAAACTAATATTATACTTGCACAATGCTTTATAGGTTTTTTTTTCTCCCCCTATCATTAATCACCTAAATCCTTACTTTTATTACAGATCAGAAAACTGAATCACTGAGCAGGTAAGGAAAACTTGAGGAATGTCACACAGCAAGCTTTTTGAAAGGAATAGTTAAAGAGTTCCCCTGAATTTCTAGTCTGTGGTTTGATAAACTGAATAAAACATTTGCTTAAGGGTTTTCTACTGATGAAAAGCTAAATAAAGCTTTCAAACCTCTCTAGGTCAGAATCCAAGGGATTATTATAGAAGACAGGGCAAACTTCAGCCCATCATAAAAATGAGGGAGTTGTGCACAAATGTTCAAAGGGCCAGAGCTTTCCACCTGTGCAGCTGGACACTGAACTGGTATCAAGTGGCTGTGGGAAGATTAAAAGAGTTATCTATGGTTGCTGAAAATGGAGCAGCTAAAGCTGGATCTTTGATCTCTGGTTTGGGGTCCTTCTGTGCTTTATTTCTTATCCTCTCTATTTTTTCCTTCCTTCCTCTCTTAGTTCTGTGCAGAGAGCTAGGTACATGGTTGAGGCTCACTAGTATTTATTTGGTGGCTTTCTTTTCTGGGCAGGAATTTGGAATAGGATTAGAGCCTTTACTAAGAAAAATATTTTAGTGAGAAAGAGTTATTTTAGATTTAAACATGCTTATACAGGAAATTTGTAAATAATTGAAAGCTAGATGGAAAAAGATTATGTGGGTAAAATGTAAGTAAGAAAAATCTACAATATGTGATAATGGGTATAATGGGAATTTGAGATAGAAGAGAAAGAGTGGGCTCTTAATTCTTGAAGGCATCTTTTAAAATCATTAGGCCAAACCTATGAGAATGCCTTTTTTGTCAGTCAAAAATTTTTAACTATCAGCCATTTCAAATGGTTCAACCTAGTATCTATAGGATTCTAACAAATGTTTTTGGTTTTCCTCGTTTTTATTTTTAAAAATATTGAAAAGGTTTCTTTGCAAGTTGAATTGCTCTGGTGAGTTCACCTAGGTTTCCAGAGTTGTCACCAAAAATAGGAATCTCTAGAAAAATTAGCCTCTAGAGAAAACTGAGAGAAATTAGCAAGAATTTCAGCAAATCTGTTGATAAGTCTGTAACCAACAAAATATATTTCATCACACAGTTTTTCAGATGCCTCTGATTAATTCTCTGATGTTCTAGCCAGCCAAGGAATAGGAAAACTGATAGCCCAGAGTTTGCATAAGCACAAAGTATTCAGTTCATGTTTTAAAAAAAGCACAACCACTTTGTCCTTCTTCATATCAGGTTCTCCTAGGACAGTTTTAGGGCTGTGGAAATAGTACATGCTTGCATAAGGCTTCAGTTATTCTTCCCTGTATTTAGGTTGGTCTAACCAATTTGAACAAAGTGTAGTTTTAATTACCAGAGGAAACCTTAAGATCATGAGCCTTTACCTATTCAGTCTTTCCTTCTGATCATAGGGAAAATTCATATACTTCAGTGTTTGAATCCCATATTTTCTTTTTAGCCAAGTGGTTGTTCAGGATCAGAGGGGAAAATGGATAGGAAGAAAAGACTAAGACTGAGAAGAAACTTAATAGCCTCTGCTTATGTGAGAGGAAATCCTATCTGAAGAAGAGCAGACAGGTGTTCACCTCAGCTAAGCTCAGAACCAGAGCAATTAAATTTACAGCATGAGGAACGTAACTTAGAGGTGGGGGAATAGTTCACTGTTCCTGGGTATGTTAGAAATATTTTTTTTGAAGATGGAAAATAGTAGGTAAGTAATTGTGTTATGTAATAGGTGATTTGGGTTCAGCTCAACCTGGACACTGGAGAATGGGTCAGATGACTTATTGCCAGTACCCTGGTTTAAGGTGTTCTAGGAGAAATATGGAATGAGACTCTGATATCACGTTGACTTTTTAGATAGTGAAGAATGACGTACATAACCTATCTTCCCTTCTCCCCCAGATACAAGCTCACGGTATACACAGTTCTATCTGTCTGTCTCTCTCTATATATTTTAAAAATTCACTTACTTGGAGTCCACAGTGGAAGGGATGTTACTGCTATTGTAATCAGGCTGTGATGGTAATATGGAGCTGAGGAAGTTGGCTGGGGACTGGTTATAAGTGGCTGTAACCCTTTGGCCTGGGTTGGAGCCAGCAAGCTGCTGAGGAGAACCAGGGAAAGCAGAGGAGGACATAGTGATGTGAGAGCTCACTGTTGAGGAGGCAGAATATCTTTGCTCTTTGCACTGGCGGGGCTGGATTATAATAGAAGACTGTTTGGTCTGGCTAGAGTAGCTGGAGGTTTCCGGTCCAGGAGGCTGCAGTCTGGAGCCACATGGGTTTTGGGATTGGATGAAGTGTTTTGGACGTTCGTAGTTAAACATGCTTAGCTGGTTTATGGAAGTTGAAGGCAACTTATAATGATTTGCTCCTGGAAGGGTGGGGTCCCGAATCTGGGGCTGCAAGCCTGGAATTATACAAGGTTGCAGTGAATCAGAAGCAACCTTGGTCTGCACCTCGTTGTTGATATCCTGGGGATACTGTGCTCCTGGCTTTGATAGAGTGGCCTTCTCTTGAAGAATATTGTTCCTTCAAAAGAAGAAGATGATTCAGTTACAGTATTTGCATAAAAAACAGTACCGTTTAAGATCTTTAAGAGTTTTTGTGCTTTGTTTTTTTCCTTGTTTTTTTAAAGCTTATGTGCTTTCAAAGTCACCTCAAGGTGGAACTTTCCTGGCTTCTAGACTTCCCATTCCTTTATCTGTTGTCTTTGCACAAGTGACTTTCCCCTTGAGAATAAGAAAAAAGAATTCATTAGTGTTTGTTTGCCTCTGGGTGATTCTTAAAGCACGCCCAGGGCCTTCAAGATGTAGGAAAAGTTTAAGTTTGCCAAGTGGTTATTTATGAAAAGAAAACCTGTGATGTTGCTCAATGTGATAATTTTATGGTTTCATGTTTAGCTTTTGCCCAGAGGCTACAGTTTCATTAACCACAGAGAGTTAATGGTTTAAAATTATTAGCAGGTAAATATATAACATGTCAGCTTCTATTCAGTCTGAATTCTTCCCCTTGCTCATCAAAACCGATGAACAGCTCTTCTGATACTCCAGTTAATTCATGCCCTGGTGATCTGTGATGAATGATGTGGTGAATCAAGGGGAGCAATGTGCTTCTTTGGTAAAGAACATTACTGTCCGTATTTGCTCCTTCACCCTTTTACAGTTTCACAAAGTAGAGCAAACATCTGTTCTTCACTATTGTCAACCTTGAGTGGATTTTGTTTTACCTTATAATTCACTGCTTCTTTTTCTCCCTTTGATTCCCAATTGACCATAGTACCAAACTAGATGATATTAAGGAGTGACTGTATTCGTGTGTCTCTGTGTGTGTATATAATATATGTTACCGACAGTATTCCAGAGCCCTTTGTAATTTTTTGTTATTTTTAGATTGTATTATCTAGTTATTGGTCTCGATGGTCTCTTAGTTATTTAGTTTCACTTTAAATTATTTTTACATGTTTAATATGTATTTCAGACTAATTTTGAAATTGCTTTAGTTCCTATATCATTTTTCCTTTTGAAATGGCAAACAGGATGTACAGAAGGGAAGTAAGGCAACTGTGAAGCTAGCCTATAGTTTCCCAAGAAAAGAAGGGTGCCATTTTTCTTACTTAGCTCTGCATTGGCAGTCCTGACTTCCGACAGTAGTTCCCCATTTTTCCTTTGATAAATCATTTGTCACTATAATCAACCTTAAAGAATTATATTTGCTTCTTTTGTTTTTAATTGGGGCATAGTTGTTTTACAATGTTGTGTTAGTTTCTACTATATAGCGAAGTGAGAGAATTATATTTGCTTCTGATTTCTTCCATTAGTAAGGTAAATCTGGGCAGGACTGTATATAGACTTTATACACAAAAACTAGCGCCATAAATTGTTGTAATACTGCTTTTGTCTTTATTTAAAATATCAAGTAATTTAGTTCAAAATACATTTAGTTTGTTTCATATAATATAAACCAACTCTGAGGTAATGATAAATCAAACTTTTAACTAATAAAATTAACCAAATTGTTTGTCATCATTGAAGCATAGTCTTATAATTATTCAGTTTCCTATCTTGAAGAAAGTATCATTTTTAATGAAAAACTTCTAAACCAGATAACTTGATCCTCAGGTTGTGCATGTAGTTTAGAGTTATATTAAAATTAGCAGTTTTAGGAAAGAACAAAAATGCAACTAAACAGCCAAGAGAAAGATTCTATTGAAAAAGGCACTTAAAAAGTCATACATTTCTTAATTTTGAGTTTATGAATACAAGCACATTCAACTAGAGTGCATTTTAGTAATTAACTATATTAGGCCTTTAAATTATTGGAGAAAAACATCCAGAAGGAGGCTTTAATTAGATACTCTAAAAAAAACGAAAAAAGACTCTGTTTCAAGGCAAATAGTTTCATATTTATGGGTTTATTTTTTCCATTGCAGAATTGAATCCAGTGTTTGGTTTTAAATTCCTTTTGGGGCAGGCAAATCATTCAGATTAATTTCAAATACCAAGGAAGGAATAAACTGTTTAACAAATAGCCAGTAGATATTTTCCAGAAAATTCCCTATTTTTCTTTACATATATTTTTAGAAGGTCAACTATCTTGTACATTTTGGTATCAGCCTACATAGTTAACAATTACTGTTATTTAAAAAAAATTCAATTAAAAATATGTTCTTTCAAAAGTTTCATTTTATTCATGTCTCAACAAAATTTTACACAGATGTTCACACAGGTAACTCTGAAAGGTTTTTCTTCATGTGTAGTAGTTACTGTTCAACAATTCAATTCTATAATGCCTTCTATTATATGACAGTATCAATTTATTCCAAATAATGTTAAATAAATTTCAAAGATTTTATGAATAAAGTACTATTAAGTCTCCTATTTAGAAAAATCTTGACTTTCCCCCTCATGTCTAATATAGCACAGACTTGCACAAAAAACTGAGGATATTTTGAAGCTGTAGGACATTACCACAATTACAGTTAGATCAAGTGTCCCTTTTCAAAGAAAAATGATGATTTAAAAATAATGACACACAACTATCTTTCCTTTTATCCTTTCTGTAATGCCTTCCAATTTCAGTGGAATGAACAGGTTACATTCTTTTCAAATCTTGTATAATGCCATTATGATCTTCTGGCTTTTGAACTTTTTATCTGAAGATCACCTTTTACATACTGTTCTGATTTGGACAAAAAACAAAAACAAAACCCCAAACTGAAGCAGGAATAAAGAAGGGACTTACCCGAGTTCCAGAGAGTGCCTGCTCGGTTTAACCTACTACTAAAGGGAAGGAAGAGGCATCCCCTTCCCTCACAGACTAATCTAGTGGCTCTGTGCTTAGTATTATAGCACCACTGACTTTTATCAGCTGCCAAACAGTGACATCTGATGTGCTTGCCTGTCCATCTACCTATGCTGGCATGTCAAAGTAAGAGTCCACAATCTAAACAATATCTCAGATGTCTTAGTGATATTTAAGGAGTGGGATTACATGAGCTTCTCTTGCAAGCCTCTTTATTTTAGATGTGAGCTTTGACTATGAGCTTTAGCAAGCTCATATAGGGGGAAGAGCAAAGAATTGGGAAATGGGAAAAAATATAAAGAAAACTTATTTTCTTTTTTGTGGTGGGGGCTTTGATCTTCCCTGTTGAAGAAAGGACTAAAAGGGAAGTAGTATTCTAAGACTGACATTCTAACTGCTAAGACTTCTCCAGAAATAAGACCAGTGATGGATGGGCTCCAAACTGATTTGTATTGGATAGTTGTTCATCTGAAGGCCTTTTTTTTTCTCTTGCCAAATGGGAGGGGGAATGGAGTGGGGTTCAAGCAGTTTGTTTCAAGAGAGGGAGTGTGTCTGGGCAAAGGCAGGAGAGCAGGATGATGGTGTTATGTCACTGGGAAGGTGGGGAAGTGGAAAAATGTGATTTGCTTTCTTTAGCAAGTTCTCTGAATCTGTATAGCATATGCCTCCTTGACTTTATACTTTCATTCTAAAAGAGTTTGAAACACTTCAGAAACTACCAAACGAGCAGTGTTTACAGTTAGGGCTCTGTGTTGTTAGCTCTCTTTATTTCCCTTACTCCTTACAGTTACACAGCTTCCTTTCTCTTTTCATCAAGGAGACCATCTTAGCATTTAAGTTTCCATTTTTGTGCAGGGAAGTAAATAATTACAGAGGAAGAAACCTTCAAATCGACAAGAGGTGGTGAAGAGGGGTAGGTGGCATGAGGATCAGGCTAATCAGGTGGAATTATCCCTATTTAGTGGCTTTAACTTTGGTATGGTATTATTGCTTAAAGCATATCTGTTTATTCCCCTCCCTCATGCGTACTCCAGTCTTGATGTCATTATCATGTACGTTAGGATCCAACAAATAGATGTTTGAGCACATGTGAGCTGTTTAAAATTCTTCACAGCTGACCATGTAGGTGTACCTTCCTTTGGTGTTCAGAGAAAGTTTGATAACTGCCACCTGGGCACACAGCCGTTACTTAGTAGAAAAAGCATACTAGACTTGTTGAGTAGGCGTTCGCTTACAAAGTTTTATTTCAGGAATCACCCAAAATATTTCTCCACATCTGCTCACTGATATTTCAGATTCCATTAATAGGGACAAAGCCTTTCAATCTAAATTAGAGAGACCTAAAATGTAAGTGCAAGTGACAATAAAAATAACAAGAATAACTGATACATACAGCATTTACTTTGAGTATGGCCCTATTCTGAGCACTTTAAATGTGGTGTATGTGACTGATATTTAGTTCTTCCCAAGAACAGGGTTTGATTGAGATACACCCTACCAGCCAAGTAGGGAAGATGCTCAGGACAAACTGAAATCCCCAATTTTGCCTAGGGCAGATTCTAAATGTTCCATAGTTGAGGAAGAATTTTAGTTTTATTTACTCTTTATCCTTTAAGCTTTGCCTCTTCTTTTCCCTAGACTTTTGTAAGGTACAACGTTTGTTACAGTGCGGTAGCCCCACGGTACATCTAGGCTAAGGTTCTTGCTACAATTAGGGGATCAAGGGATAGTTTAGGAAAGGTAAGTAAGATCACTTGTAACACCATTCTCAAAAGTTAAGGGTCTGTATTCAGTAATTTACCATGAATCTGTTTTTCTACTTTTTAATATTTGGTTTGCTTTTTTGAGTGGTGTTTTATGTTTTGTCACAAATATGGCTATTTGAATGGTTTAGTTGCTTATTTGAGAAAAATAATCCTAAAACTGAATGAAATATTAAGATGTCAGGTGGGTGGACCATATTCCAGCCTGCCCCCCAGAGACAGCCTTTTTTTTTTTTTTTTTTTTTTTTTGCTTTACGCGGGCCTCTCACTGTTGTGGCCTCTCCCGTTGCGGAGCACAAGCTCCGGACGCGCAGGCTCCGGACGCGCAGGCTCAGCGGCCATGGCTCACGGGCCTAGCTGCTCCGCGGTATGTGGGATCTTCCCAGACCGGGGCACGAACCCGTGTCCCCTGCATCGGCAGGCGGACTCTCAACCACTGCGCCACCAGGGAAGCCCCAGAGACAGCCTTTTCCATTTCTATCTCTAAATTATCAGTAAGGGCCTCTGGTAAATCATTCTAATGCCTCACAAGATGTAGGTAACTCCCTACTATCTCACATGTTTCCTACTGAAATGTTTCTTGCTGCATGTCCAGGGAATTCCTTCTTGTCTCATCATCAGTGGAAGGGTAGCTGTTTAACTGTCACTCATTCATCCCATGTTGTTTTTTAAAATGTGAAGTATATATGCGATTGTAAAAATGGTGCTGTGAGCTGCTTCTAAAATCAGAGGTCAGATGTGTGTGATGAGGCTAATTTCTGCTGTCTCAACTGAGAAGGAAAATGTCATATTGAAGATGAAAGGACTAAAAAATGAAGAATGTTTTATTCATTTTCAGGTTATGCATTAATCACTATGATTACTGAAGTTCTGCATAGACCTATAGCAAAAGGGAGTCCCATTGTAGTAGTTGACTCAATCTTATGCTTCTCAAGCAAGAAATAATAATGGACACTGGGTTTGGAGTCAAACAGTAAAAATGATAACATTAATTTGGTTGATCTTCTACAGCTTTCTAGACATTAACCTTTTTATTATCTATTTTGGAGACCTGAGTGTGAGTGCCCACTCTACCACATACTTGCTGTGTAACCTTAGACAAGTTGCTTCAACTCTCTGAGCTTTAATAATTAACTGAAAAAACAAAGATAGTATCAGTTTTACGAACCTAAATCAGGGTTGCTGAGAGACTCAAATGAAACAGGAAATCATACAGTGGACTATTATGTGGTATAATGTATCTCCTCAACTAGGTTAAGTTTTTTTTCTGAGGGAGGGATTCTTTATTGCTTATATATCTATCTTGTCTAGGACAATTTAGCTCATGGTAGACATTCAGTAAAAAACTTGTTAACGTTCATGGAACTTTTTTGCCCGATAAGTGTCCCCACAAATGGTTTTATTAATGAAAAAGATAGTAGTCTCATATGAAAGATATTATATTATAAATTCAAGGCCTTTTTAAGTCCTAAAGGCTCACTGATAAACACAGGTACTCATGGAGAAAAATTTTGGATATGAGTATTGGCTATTTTCCCAAGGCACAGAAACTGACAAAACACATACAATGTGCTTAATAGATGTTTGTTCAATAAATTGCAGTCTTATTTATTTTTCCACACACCCGTTCTTCCTTGATCCCATGAGGAATCTTTATTTATAGGGGTGGCTACTGCCCAGGTGACTAGTGATCCTATAAGCTAAAGGGATTCCAGGAGACCAACTGAGAAATCACAGTCATAGGCTGTTGTTGGAGATAACACTGATCTCGATAAAAGAACAATGCAGTGAAGTAATAGCTACTATTTATTGAATTCCTACTATGTACTTCACGCACTGTTCCAGGTCTGTTAGTCTTCAATAACTTAAAAAAAAAGAAATGTTTATTTATTTGGCAGCGCTGGGTCTTAGTTGCGGCATGCGGGATCTTTTACTTGGCGGCATGCGGGAATCTTTTAGTTGTGGCATGCGGAATCTTTAGTTGCGGCATGCGAACTCTTAGTTGCGGCATGTGGGATCTAGTTCCCTGACCAGGGATTGAACCCGGGCCCCCTGCATTGGAAATGCAGAGTCTTAGCCAATAGACCACCAGGGAAGTCCCTCCAATGACTTGGAGTCTCCAAGTATCAATTTTTAGGTTTTTAAAAAATCAATATTTTCGTTTGAGGTTTGTCTTTGGGGGCTGGGAATGGTGGTGGATTATGTTGTTTTTAAACATAGCCTGGTTGGCAAATTCGCTTACTGAATTATCTTTCCATTTACAATTTGTCCTCTAAATGCAAGGACAATTGTGTCTGTATTCTAAGACTAACTGTGAAGAAACCTGTATCACAAAATGTTTTACCAATTTGTATTGAGATAGGACATTGAATTCTGTTTCAGGAAAAGATCCCATTCTTCAGAATCTTTTGCCATTTCAACATTGTTGGTGTTTTTTTCTTTTTTTACTAAGTTTCTGTACCAAACCCTTAAATGTGGATCTAAGCACATGACTTACTATTTCGGCCCTGGTGAAATGCATGATGGAGGGCAAGGGAGAAATGACACAGGTAAAGTGAGTCATCTCAGAATGCAAGCTCACTGAGGGCAGGAGCTTTGTCATGTTCACTGTTCTATATATAGAGCCAAGAACATTTGTTGATTGAGTGAATGTTAGGTCTGTCTGCCCTTACCATTGTGGTTGTAGCTCAGAGGAATTTTCATTGATGGTACAGAAATCCTCCTTTGGAACCTGGATCTCATGTTCATGGTGACTGGCTGTTTCAGGAATAGTTGGCATAAGGTTTATTGGAGTATTGTCTGGATTTTTGCCCTTTGTGTAGCTCTCACTGCTCCAGGGAAAGGAGGCCAGTTTTGGAGAAAATGTCCTCATGAGTGACTTTGGAGAACTGTCTGATTTCTCCACTTCTTTTCCTTCTGAAAAATATAATTAGTCACCAGTTCAGATAGAAACAGAATCTTCCTCTTGGCTCAGGGCTGAATTTGAGCAGGGTGATCCTGAGGAGTTACCTGGAGAAACAAAGAGTCTTGCTGTGGAGACAACAGTCCCAGCCTCATTTTCTGCAATGCACTTGAATTCCCCAGAATCTTCAGGAAATGCTTCTGCGATAATTAAGCTGCACACTTCCTCTGGAAAGGGGAGAGAGTCAACTTGACCAGAGTATTTGGATCCCTCAGGTTAACAAACAGTGTGGGAGGATGTCAAGGAGAGTACGTACTAGGAATAAATACTGTATTCCTAAGATTTAAAAAAATCCATCTGATTAGTTTTTTTGTCTTTGAGTGGGCTCATGAAGATAAATCTTAAAAATACAACCTAAAATAATCCCATCTTGGTCCCTAACACCTACTTCTTAGACACATCTGTTTTCTCTACTAGACTGTGAGATTCTTAAAAGCAGGGATTATATTTTATCTCTTGAATTCTAGATTTCTGTAGCTTTAGCGCTTAGCATAAAGGTCCTATAGAAAGATTTTCTGAACTGACCTAAAAATTATTATTGCCATGGTAGTTAGACAGTGATGGCCACTGTGTGATGGGCACCACACATACTTCTTGGACAGTCAACAATTTGGATGTATGATGTCAGGACACCTCCTTACTGCCTCTGTATGTTGCTCATGAGGCACAAATAATATCCCAAATGGAATTAGAGGAAGAATTTGTACCCTGTGAGGGCAGGGACTCCTCAGTGTGAAGAACAGAACAGGACATAGCCTGTGTCTAGTAAATACATGTTGAATGAATGAATAAACGAATAAATACACTGATAGATCCCAGTTATCTTGCTTCTTCTGTTGTATCAGTTCAAGAGTTGGCATAGGTTAGCCTCAAAACTGCTCCTGAAGGCAAAAGTGGCTTAGGAGCCAAAGTCTTCTGATGCTAAATTTGGTTTAATTATTTATTATCAAGATGTTGAAAAATTGTGCTTACCAGGAATGGATGATAAACAAGCTTCTGAAAGATAAAACAAAAGAATAGAGAGAGAATTTAAATGATGACAATTTAGTTGGGAGAAGGAGCCATGTGTGAAATAACTTGAAGCAAATACAACATTGACTGAAATCTTGAGTCACAGGCTGTAAATTCTCTAGAAACTCAGAAAAGGTACATAATGGAATGAACACTTGGCAAGGTGCTAGAAAAAAAAACTGTATTTTAGCCATGTTCTACCACTAGATTGCTCTGTGACTTTTTGAAAATTACTTTACTTCTCTGGGCTTTAGTTCTTCATTTCTAATAGGAAGTAAGACCAGATATATCTCTTCTCTGAATGTGAACTGTTGCTGAAACATTAATCCTGAGGTGGCCTTTTTCTCCTGAGAAAATCCTTTTCTTTTACTCTTTCTAATTAAAATAAAGTTGAATATTACATCATAAAAATACTGTAGTACTACTGTAGAAAACTACACAAAAGGTTAATAGTTTTCTCTGGGTGGTAAGAATGTAACTTTAAATTTCTTGTACTTTTTTTTTTTTTTGTGGTACGCGGGCCTTTCACTGTTGTGGCCTCTCCTATTGCGGAGCACAGGCTCCAGACGCGCAGGCTCAGCGGCCATGGCTCACGGGCCTAGCCGCTCCGCGGCATGTGGGATCTTCCCGGACTGGGGCACTAACCCGTGTCCCCTGTATCAGCAGGCGGACTCTCAACCACTGCGCCACCAGGGAAGCCCTTCTTGTATATTTTATATTTTTCTAGATTTATTATAATAAATATGTATTACTTTAGGTTCAGAAAATGCAATAAATGTTATTTTTAAGAGAAATACCACGTTGTGTAATAGAGGTGTTTCTTTCTAAATGTGATGTGCAAATGTTCACTTGTTTTGAATTAATATTTAAGTGAGTATATTTTCTTCACTTGATGCAAGAAATACCTTGGCTTGAACCTTGGCTGCAGCATTTACTAGCTTTGTGACCTTCAGCAAGGTGTTTCATATTTCTTATTTCAGTTTTCTTGCTTATGAAATGCAGATGATAACGCATACCTCAAAATATTGATGTGAGGATTAAATGAGAAATTGTTTATAAAGTATAAACTCAGTGTTTAGCATGAGGTAGATTGTCATACTTGTTACCCTTCCCTAAATTAATTATTTGGTAGGAAACTTACACAATAAAGTATTTAGAAAGTTACGCACCAGTTTTCATTTGTTTTGCTCTTTAAAAAATATGTTTATTCTCACATTTTTTTCTTGTTTGTATACTAAGAACTGTTTAGGAAGATAAGGTTAATCTCTGAAAACAAACTAGTCTTTTTACAGCTATTAAAACTATTGTTTAATCAGAACAAAACAGTTGTTTTGTTTTCTTTTTTGGCTGTTTATGTTGAGGAATCATTTGGATTTTAAGTAATTGTTTAGCAGTAGCAATATTTGAGCCTGTAACGAATCAGCTGTTAAACATTAAAACATGAATTATATTTCAAGGTTAATCAGAATGAAAAGTAAATTCAAAAGCTTATCACTGTACTTTTTCTCAGAATTCGGAAGTCATCTGAGTCTGCTATCTGCTCTTTCTCTCTGTACCAGTGAACTTGAACTGTGGCTGTGGCCTGGACTCGGCATTCAAACACGACACACTGACCTCTGGTTGTAGAGATGTCTTGAAGATGCTGAAGAATAAACACAGAATTCACGGAATGGAAGAAACTGTTTCACCATATACAATGATTTGGGGTGCCAATTGCAGTAAGTGTGCATGCTTTTCATCATAATTATTGACTACTGACTGTACCTTAATCAAAATAAGGAGCTTGCTGGGCATCTTTTGTGCTTTATAGTGTGCTTTACAGTCGGGTATAAGTCTTTAATCTCAGTTTCATGGAGTTTAATGAGAAAGTTGGCTCTTTACTTCCCCAAGAGCCATTTTTCAAGATAGAAAACCAATTACTTGAAAAGTCTTCACTTTGTTGTGTTATTTTATTGAGTACCTGTGAAGTCACAGATTTAATCTTTATTATTGGTCAAGCAGCATGGGCAGTATTGTAATTTGTTAAGGATTCTGATTCATGACTTTGAGGGATTGGGCCAAAATCACAACTTTGCCACTAGCTGGTTGAAGCTTATCATAGGAACTTGGAAGACTCTTAACCTTTGTAGAACTCATGTTCTTTGTCTGTGAAATAGGGCTAGTAAAATGCTCAGCCAACTTGAGGTTTTGAGGCTCATTTCAGAGAAATAGTCTGAAAACTTTCTTTAAAGAATGAAGAGTTATATATATATAAGAAGTGTTTATTAACACGCTAGTATAGTCTCATAATGCATATGAACGAGTGGCATTTGTTGTAAATTTACCCCTTAAATTTAAATCCTAATCTCTCTCCTCTCCTATTCTTAGCTCCAGGGTCCTCTAGAATCTAGAATTACATTTCAGATTATAACTTGGCCCTCAGACCAGAGAGAGAGAGGCTCAGAGGCCCTTCTATCAGGTGAGACCTAGTTAAGACATAATGACCACCAACCCCACCCTTGAGCCTGATGCCCAGGGCTGCATATTACAGGGAAGGAATGCAGCAGGAGACTTGTGGAAATAATAGACGCTTGTGCCTGGTGGCATCTGCTGAAAGTGGGCTTCCAGAATTGATAGTAGTGCTCCTTACTCTTAATGACATTGTTTTCTGTGTCTCCCATCCTGTATCTGGTTAAGTCCCTGCCATGCTTCTCATACCTTGGGCCAGCAATGGCAATAGTTTCAGTTCTGTTAGGTTTGGAACAGAGAGCCCAGAGAAGATATCAATCTTAGCTTGGTTTGACCTAACTGACTGAATCCTGCTGTTTCCAGTGAGTGATAGAGGAGGCTTCTCAATCCTGATCTCTGACTGTGACCCAAGCAGGAAGTAGATATGGCTTTGCTTGTTGACTACTTCAGAAGGGCATCTTATGGCCAGTTAAGAGAACCTGATGAATCTTGAGGTCAGGCAGAGCATTGTCTGCTTGGAAAGGACAGTCTAAGCATTTCCTTCCAGAGCTGGAGGACTGACACAGAGCAAAAATCTAAAGAGCGTAGGATAAACCATGAGCTGCTCTGTGACACTGAACAATAATTTTATGCTTTCTGGGACTCAGTTTTCTCATATATAAAATAATTATAATCTCTGAGGTCCTTTTCTAGTTTTCTTTCCTTCTTCTTTCACCTTTGATAATCCCCACAATTTATCTATAAAATCCAAACTGCGTCATGCAGTGTGGATAGGTTACCTTGGTAAACACAGGGGCTACTACACAAGTGGATCCCGACAGGCTGCTGCAGGGACTCTGCATCTGGTTTAAGAAATAGAAGAGACACTATCATCCATATTGTCAAGGCCCCAAAACGTAGGTGCATGGTGGGCATGGACTAACTGGATCATTTTTAGCTGTTACCGACCACACCCTAAGTTTACTTTCTGAAAAGGATGATGCTCCTAATGTAAATGTCAGTTTGAATGTCTGCTCCAATGCCACCCTTTTTTCTCTCTCCTCCAGCATTCCATTAGCTGAGATGGTGAAATACAACACTGGGAGATTACATTTGAGAAATGAGTATTTAGAGACTGTGTATTAAAGGTTTAAATAACTTCTAAATTTTACTGATTAGATTTTTTTCCTTTCTCCATACAGTTGTTCTTGTTGTATCTTTTAGATTTTTGAAAAAGCATTTCCCCCTTTTTTTAATTAAAAGGGAATTCATTCCTTGGATAGTTGGAATATTCTATTATGGGACTGAGCTCCTAGAAACCAACTGTCCCTTATGGCCTGGCACACAGACAAATGGCCAACCCACAGAACTACCGTGGAGTTATTTTTGAGACCCATAGATTTCTCTCTTGTTCTTTCTGAGGTCATGCACCTGGAGGCTCTCCCTATGTGTGCTTTTCAAGAAAGTTGCATTGATTCCTTCCTCTCTGGGCCTGTGCCTCCATTACTGGAACCCCTCAGAAAGCTTTTAAAACTGAACCTACCCTCTGGGGGTCAATACACAGTGGTTGAACTAAGGTAGAATAACTTGATCTGATATTGGAGGTTTCATTAACAGGGGAACTGATGGTCAGAGAAACTCTAGTGGTTTTCTTCTTTATCCTGTGGGGGAAACAAAACCAAACACAATCCAGTTAAAGAAAGGTTAGAGGTGGCTTTGATAGAAGTGCCTCACTGAAAATACATTCGAATGTTTGACATTTTTTACCTTTAGTCCTTATTTTTCTTTTGATTTGCATAATAATTCAAGTAATTTTTGTTTTTGAGCAAGTATTAGTGGATTATGCCTCCTAGTAGTTTTGCTTTAAATTTCCTTTGTCTTAGTCCCGTAATCAGTGGGCTGTCACTATTGTGCAGAAAAAATAACTTATAAAGCAAATAATCACTTTGCACTTAGGGAAGTTGATAATTGGTATATTTTTTTAAAAGTAGAATTCTCCCTATATTCATATGCAACAAATGCACATTCACATTTTGTACTTACTCTGACATTTCTGTTGCATGTTCCAAGCATAATCCCAGAGAGAAAATGTTTTCTTACTTCTCTGGGTACTTACCTAAAAGAAAGAGAAAACGAAATTCTATCTAAATCTGATGGAAATTTAATGAAATTTAGTTCAAGTATACTGTATTCACACTAGGACCAGCAAATTAATTACAAATAGCAGATCAATCCAGAACATCTGAATTCTTGACTAAGGATGGAACTTCTTTAATGTTTGCAGTGTAAAAATTCCAGATGTTTACCTTTACGGAGTTATGCTTGCACCCAAAAGAAGTGCTGAGTTATTTCCCAAAAACATCATTTCAGAGGGCATATGTTAGTGTCTCTGAATTTGCATTTTGATTTCAAGTCTTCAGCATATTTGTTATAAGAAATCCATTGAACCTATAAACTTAAAAGCTTTTGCACAGCCCAGGAAACAGTTGACGAAACTAAAAGACAACCTACTGAATGGGAGAAAATATTTGCAAATGATATGACCAATAAGGGGTTAATATCCAAAATATATAAACAACTCATACAACTCAACATCAAAAAAACAACTTGATTAAAAAATGGGCAGAAGATCTGAATAGGTACTTTTCCAAAGAGGAAACGCAGATGGCCAACAGACATATGAAAAGATGCTCAACATTGCTAATCATCAAGGAAATGCAAATCAAAACCACAATGAGATATCACCTCACACCTGTCAGAATGGCTATCATCAAAAAGAACAGAAACACCAAATGTTGGCAAGGATGTGGAGAAAAGGAAACCTTTATACCCTGTTGGTGGAAATGTGAATTGGTGCAGACACTATGGAAAATAGTATGGAAATTCCTCAAAAAACTAAAAATAGAACTACCATATGACCTAGGAATTCCACTGCTGGATATGTATTTGGAAAAAACAAAAACACTAATTCGAAAAGATACATGCAACCCAGTGTTCACAGCAGCATTATTTATAGTTACCAAGATATGGAAGCAACCAAAGTGTCCATAATAGATGAATGGATAATGAAGATATGGTGTGTATATATATATATGGAATACTACTCAGCCATAAAAAGGAATGAAAGTTTACCATTTGCAACAACATGGATGGACTTGGAGGATATTATGCTAAGTGAAATAAGTCAGAGAAAGACAAATACTGTATGATATCACTTATATGTGGAATTTAAAAATTGCAACAAACTAGTGAATATAACAAAAAAGAAGCAAACTCACAGATATAGAGAACAAACTAGTGGTTACCAGTGAGGAGAGGAAGGGGGGAGGGGCAATATAGGAATAGGGGATTAAGAGATACAAACTATTATGTATAAAATAAACTACAAGTATATATTGTACAATACAGGGAATATAGCCAGTGTTTTACAACAACTATAAATGGAGTATAACCTTTAAAAATTGTGAGTCACTATATTGTACACCTATAACTTATATAATATTCTGCTTCACCTATAACTCAATTAAAAAAAAAGAAACCCATTGAAACACATTCCTGTGCTTACTATAAGGAAGGGATGTCAATGTTCATATTATCTCTTTGAGGCTTTAATAGAGAAATATATCTCAATTCTTAGAATCAGGAATAATTGGGCTTCTCCTGTGCTACTGGTTTCGTTTTTCCTCATAGATACTGTGGATCTTAATATTGGTTGTATTTCTTTCTGTATTAGCTACTTGAAAGTCTAGTGCTCACTTCATGAAAGCCAGTAATTCAACAGAGACTAGAGTCAGGATTTCCTAAATCTGTAACCTGATGCCTTTTTTTTTTCATTTTATCTATGCTGATTTATTTACAGAAACCAACATTTAGATCACATGACCCCACAAAGAACTTTTATTTCCAGATAGAAGAGGTAGTTTGGCAGATGTAGCCTAGTTTGAATAACAGAATATTGTAATTTCCAAAAAGCCATTGGTTTATGGAAATGGAATGAAATTGTAACTATTCCAAAAATCCAGGCTATGTAGTCAATGAAAATAAAGTAGTTCCAACTTAAAAAGTCTTGTATTTGATACTGTCATTAGGACAAGATTTACCTAATCTCCTTCTAATCTCAATGTATAATCCTGTAATAGTTGGTGTCTTTTTTTAGTCTTTAAAAACCCCTTTATCATCTCGAAGCTTTATAACCATTTTAAAATTTTACTTATTTATTTATTTATTGGCCACACTGCGTGGCATGTGGGATCTTAGTTCCCTGACCAGGGATTGAACCCGTGCCCCCTGCATTGGAAGCGGGGAGTCTTAACCACTGGACCGCCAGGGCAGTCCCCTTATAACCATTTTGGACTTAGTTTGCTTTAGACTAAAATTTTGGTGATATAAAAGCTTTACTATTTCATGTTTTATTTCCTGTGATGGATAATGGCTACAGAGTGTACATTTTATTATTATTTAAATTTTACTTATATATTATGTTTACTCCTTTCTAAGCATACAGTATTTTATAATACATTTGTAAGATTAAAATAAATCTGTGGGGACTTCCCTGGTGGTCCAGTGGGTAAGACTCCACACTCCCAATGCAGGGAGTCCGGGTTCGATCCCTGGTCGGAGAACTAGATCCTGCATGCCGCAACGAAGATCCCATGTGCCGCAACTAAGACTTGGCAACAGCCAAAATAAATAAATAAACATTAAAAAAAAAAATCTGTGAACTGGAACTGCTTTTTTTAAAAGGGTTAGTTGGTTGTTTTTTAATTTTCAAAGAACAGATAGAATTTTTCTTTGGTAGTTCAGAAGAAGATAGCTTTAGTTCTGTGACCTAAAGGGATTGAAAACATGCACAGATTACCTTTATGTCCAAAATTGGGCACAAAAAGAGTTTATAACTATGGACTCTCTAAACAGAGTAGAATCAAACCATGAAGTGTTAGCTGTATTTATTTGACTTGGATCATTTTTGTAATGAATGAAAACTTCACAAACACCTCAAACTTTTGAATTAGTGAATACTTCCTGATGTCTCCTATGCCAAGACCCCAGGAGAAACACAAAGGAGTTTAGAGTTAGCTGGTACAATGAAAGTATATGAAAAGCTCACTAATGCAAAAGATGTATGATAATAATAATACAGGTACTATCTTATTAATACCATAAGACATCAGAAACACTGAACTCATAAGATATTAAATAGTGCCAGTGACATCACAAGACAGCATGTAATCACCCCACAGGCTGTTGGAAATAAGTGCTATGACTTCAAAGGAGACAGAAGCTTGACCAGCATAGGAAAACTTCCTGCCCAGGGTGGACCTTCGGTTTTGAAGAATGTTAAAATTGGAAAAGACAAAGTGCATATGTGTGTGAGTTGGGGACGGGAGTTAGCCGGTGAATAGTGGTGGGGGATGGGTAGAAAAACGAAGTAACATTCATGGAACACTAACTGGTGTGTCAGTACTATGCTTTTCTCTTTATCTCGTGTGGGGAAAGCATTCCATAACCATTCAATGGCATAGAACTGTAGGATCTCAGTTCCCTAACCAGGGATTGAACCTGGGCCATGGCAGTGAAAGCCCGGAATCCTAACCACTTGGCCACCAGGGAACTCCTTACAATACACTTCTGTTTTTAATTATTTACTATTGCATACTTTCATCTGGAAGTTCCTTAAGATCAGGGGTCTTTTCGTATGTTTCCCATCCCCAAAGTATCTAGTCCAGATGGTAGGCGTGGAGCTGATTGATTTTATAGATTATTGCATAAGGAGATGCTGTGAATAGTTGTCCTAGGAGGTATGTGTTGGTTTGTGCCATTTCCCTCAACCCCATCCCACAAATAATAACAGCTGATATGGAAAGATTCCTCCTCTTCCAGAAAAGGGAACCCTCCTACACCATTGGTGGGAATGTAAATTGGTACAGCTGCTATGGAGAACAGTATGTAGATTCTTTAAAAAACTAAAAATAGAGCTACCATATGATCCAGCAATCCCACTCCTGGGCATATATCCGGAGAAAACCATAATTTGAAAGAATACATGCACCCCAGTGTTCATTGGGGCATTATTTACAACAGCTGGGACATGGAATCAACCTAAATGTCCATCGACGGAGAAATGGATAAAGAAGATGTGGTATATTCCATATACTATGGAATATTACTCAGCCATAAAAGAGAACAAAATAATGCCATTATTTCGTTCATGCAGCGACATGAATGGACCTAGACATTGTCATACTGAGTGAATTAAGTCAGACAAAGACGGATATCATATGATATCACTTATATGTGGAATCTAGAAAAAGGTACAAATGAACCTATTTAAAAAACAGAAATTGAGTCACAGATGTAGAAAACAAACTTATGGTTACCAAGGGGGAAAGGTGGGGGAGGGCTAAATTGGGAGATTGGGATTGACCTATACACGCTACTGTATATAAAATTGATAACTAATAAGAGCCTACTGTGTAGCATAGGGAACTCTATTCAGTACTCTGTAATGACCTATATGGGAATAGAATCTAAAAAAGAGTGGATATATGTATATGTATAACTGATTCACTTTGCTGTACAGCAGAAACTAATACAACACTGTAAATCAACTATACTCCAATGAAAAAAATTAATTAAAAAGAAAAGAAAGATTCCTCCTCTTCTAACCTTGGAAGTAAGTCCTCACACCACACCAGCCATCTTAGGTGAATTTAACCAATCACAGAATTGCAGGGACTTCCATGGTGGTCCAGTGGCTAAGACTCCGTGCTCCCAATGCAGGGGGCCTGTGTTCGATCCCTGGTCAGGGAACTAGATCCTACATGCCGCAACTAAGAGTTCGCATGCTGCAACTAAAGGTTCCACATGCCACAACTAAAGGATCCTGCATGCCACAGCTAAAGATCCTGCATGCTGCAACTAAAGATCCTGCATGCCACAAGGAAGATCCCACACACACGACAATGAAGATCCCGCATGCTGCAACTAAGACCCGGCATGGCCAAATAAATAAATAAAAATATTTTTAAAAATTCAAAAAAGGGCTTCCCTGGTGGCGCAGTGGTTGAGAGTCCGCCTGCCGATGCAGGGGACGCGGGTTCGTGCCCCGGTCCGGGAAGATCCCACATGCCGCAGAGCGGCTGGGCCCGTGAGCCACGGCTGCTGAGCCTGTGCGTCCAGAGCCTGCGCGTCCGGAGCCTGTGCTCCTTAACGGGAGAGGCCACAACAGTGAGAGGCCCGCGTACCGGTTAAAAAAAAAAAAAAAATTCAAAAAAGAATTGCAGACCAAGAGAAGACATGGGAAGTCTTGTCTAACATCTTCAGAGAACAAAACTCTAAGGGTCATAGAGGTTATGTATTTGCTCAAGGTCATGCAGTCTGTTGGTTGAAGAGTCAGGATTAGAATCAAAATCTCCTGTTTTCTAGTGCAATCCATATGGGCCTCTAGCAAATTGACTCTGTATTACCAGATAAATGTAAAACTGCAGATATTAGTCTGAGTAGTTAAAACTGTAGTGATTTTTTCTTTTATCAGGATAGAGCATTTTTACGGTTCTGAATTCACTGGGTAATGGAACAGTCTTTTTACTTTGTATATGAGCTCCTTGAGGGCAGAGACATAGTTTGTTTTGTTTACTCTTGTATCCCTAGTGCCTAGAATAGTGCCAGGCACATAGGAGATACTCAATAAATATTGGTTGAATGAATGAATTTGTTAGCAATATTGGCTGAGACATCAGTTGAGAATGTTTGTGGCTTCTAGAGATTCTAACCTTTAAGTATCAGACCCCGGAAAGAAACCCTTATAAACAGCAGGGAAACTCTGGCTGTGGCAGGAAAATAAAAATGAAATTCTTCCCCTTACGGGAGGAGCAGAATTAAGTAAAAGTGTATATGAAACATTTGGAACTTCTTGGAAGAAACATATGTTATAAATAAATATTAAGGTCAGTTGGTTCAAGAAGCTAGAATTTCCTTTAAGCTCCTTGGCACATCTTGAAGGAGAAGCTAGAAAACATCAGCAGAATAGTTTCAGTGGTGGATGAGATTCAGGTTTTTGTCCACCTTGAAATTGTCCTATGCCCCCAGGCTAATGAGAAAAGAAAGAGAAAATCCAGTTCTTATGAAGGTAAGGCCCCCTAACATTCCATATGCTTCCTGTTCTAAGCATGAACAATCAAACTTTATGAGCAAGGCACCAGAGAGCCCATGTTGTCATTTAATCAGTGCGGTGAACAGGCCAGGCAGGATTTCCCATCTTCTGTCCATGATCATCCAGCCAATGAAAGGAGACAGTGATAAATAATAGAACCATGAAATGTCCTGAATCTTACTTTGGGATATGCAACTGGTTAGCATGAGTTAAATAGTCTTTGTCTGAAGATGATATAGAAATGGATAAAAATATAGAGAGGCCAGATAGTATGGGAGAGAGGGTACTAATTCAGGATTGAGGAAATCTAGATTTTGATTCTAGATCTATCATTAATTAGTTACATGACTTGGGCAAGACCCTTTAGAGTCTCAGTTATATCTAATGAGAAGTGAGAAGGTTTCTTTTTAAATATTTAAAATATTTGATCCTGCTTTAAAATCTCTGATTTTCATAATTACTGGAGTAGATGAACTTCCATCAGAGCATAAGGGAAAGAAAGATGAACATTGGCGCTAAAGGCAAAACCAGTCAGCACTTAGGTCTGTGGCTTAAACTGCCACTCCAGAATGCAGAGGTTTGAAAAATGAGCTGCGCTTTAGGAATTACTTAAACAGTTTAAAATGTGATTTATTTATGAAAACAAATCTTTCAGAACTCATTTGGGTTAGTGATAAAACCAAACCAAACATGAGAGCATCCCTCTTCCTTCCAGAAAAGGAATATTTCTTTAAATAGCTCACTCTTAAATATTGACTTCTCTGGCTAAAGCCACTGCAGTCATTACATTTGGTTCTCATGTATTTCCCTCTAGGGGATAGAAAAGGAGGTTTTCAGAAAGAAAAAACCCTTTTGCTTGACTGCTATGAAATAATACCACCCTCTAGAGTATCAAAATGAAAATGTGGATTCAGAATATGTGTAGGCCCTACATGCGACCTGTCCTGAAGTGTTCCTTCTTGACTTTAGGTAGCACTGGGGATGTCCTTGAGAGAAAAAATAGCTAGGGATTTTACTTTGGTGATGAGTTACGCTAGCAGGCTTCATGTCTCACGTAAATTGTAACCTTTGCTGAGTGTAACCCTAGCTCTTTGAAAAGAGAACAGAATTAGACTCCACCAAATGAAGAGTCTAAGACCTTGGCAGTCTTACCCTGGAAAGATGACAAGATACATAGAGATCATGAACAATGGTGAGGCCCTTATAACACTGCCTGAATAGAATGTCTGCAGAGTTATACCGGCTTCATGGATGTAATGTAGGTTCAGTGGTTTGAGAAATAGAACATCAAGTCTATTTAAAAGTGAACAAAAGAAGACTCACATAGTAGCTATATTAGGCAAAATTGGGGAAGGAGAGAGAGGTAAGGCAGGTTAGCAACGTACAATATTTCAGATGTTTCAAAATGTCACCTTAGAATACTTAGTGAAAATTCACACAATAAGCCAAATTTGGTGCATTCTTTTTATTTTTAATTTTATTTTTTTACTTTTATAAATTTATTTATTTATTTTTGGCTGCATTGGGTCTTTGTTGCTCTGCGTGGGCTTTCTCTAGTTGCATGCAGCGGGGGCTACTCTTCGTTGTGGTGCGCGGGCTTCTCATTGCGGTGGCTTCTCTTGTTGTGGAGCACGGGCTCTAGGCACATGGGCTTCAGTAGTTGTGGCACGTGGGCTCAGTAGTTGTGGCTCGTGAGCTCTAGAGCGCAGGCTCAGTAGTTGTGGCACACTGATTTAGTTGCTCTGCGGCATGTGGGATCTTCCCAGACCAGGGCTCGGACCCGTGTCCCCTGCATTGGCAGGCAGATTCTCAACCACTGTGCCACCAGGGAAGCCCCTGCCTTCACGTTTGATCATGTTTCTCTGTCTTTTGTTCTCTCTCTATTGCTTTTTATTTATTTATATTTATTTATTTACTTATTTATTTTGGCCATGCCACGTGGCTTGCGGGATATTAGTTCCAGGGATTAAACATGGGCCATGGCAGTGAAAGTGCCTAGTCCTAACCACTGGACTGCCAGGGAATTCCCTCTCTCTTGCTTTTTAGAAAAAGAAACCACTTCTTTTTATTTTCAACACAGTTAAACTAATGTCAAGGGTGGGTTGCTATTTTCTAGATGACTAGAAATTTTACTTAATTATATTCAATGTTTTGCCTCTTCCTAATGTTTTGTCAAATTTCTTGATTTTATACAGTGCCAAGGAGATTATCAATTATGTCTTTCCATGTTAAATACTCACTGTCCTGGTTCTCATGGTTTCTCCAGTAGCTAAATGGTGTTTTGATATAAAACTGTTTTAAAGGATATCTATTATGCTCTAACTAGCATACAGATTTCTATTTGGATATCTCTGTGGCTGAACCTATACCATACTTGTTTTCCTATTGTCAAGGTCTACATTGTTCATGGCCTCTCTCAGACTGCTTCTCCATCAAAGGATATGATGCCTGATCATGAGTTAGGAATGTCACTACTTCCTCCCCCTGATGCTAAGATCCTAGTAGGCTTGGAAACGACTGGGACATATCTTGAAACTCTTGCTCACTGAGGGGCTCTTTGGGGCATGTGATCTTTCTACTGTTACTTGATGTTTTAGGTCAGGAATTCAAGAAGCATTAGCTGGGCAGTTCATTTCCGATCCATGTGTTTTCAACTGGGGCAGCTGGGCCTAGAGAGTGCAATAATCCAAGATGGTTTCTTCACTCACAAGTGCGGCACGTTGGTGCTACTTGGCCTCTCTCTCTCTCTTTCCATGTGATGTCTCTTCCTCCAGGGCCTTTCCATATGGCTTGGGCTTTTCACAGCATGGTGACCTCAGGGTAATTGGATTTCTTACATGCAGGCTTAAGGCTCTAAGAGCAAGTGTTCTAAGAATCTCTCTCTCTTTTAAAGAAAAACTTTCCCCACTTTGTTTTGTTGTTATTTCTTGGTCCCTCATTTATGGCAGTACAGGAACTAGCTTTAAAAGACTCAGTTTGTAGAGTCCTTCTATACAATAAATTCAGACCTTAGGGCTCAAATACTAAGATAAACAGATGTTTGGTTTGAATTATATGGCAAGCCACTTTGTACTTTGTTTTGTTAGAGAACTTTCAAGTTTAGTGAAAGATTGGGTTTAAGATTTTTTTTTTCTTATTTGAGGATAAAATACTGAAACCAAACCAGCTCTGGGGCAAAGGAGCAGTGGTGGCAGAGACCTAGACTCCAGAAGAATAATCTGCAACACTTCTGGTCTCATTTTCCAGCACCTGCAGTGACTGCTGGTCAGAGATGTTAGGAGAAAAGTTGCCTCGAGTTAAGAGTCTTACTGTCTTGGAAACAGTCAGCAACTTTCAGTCCAACTTTTGGCAAGTTGACAAAGTTTGTATTTTGCAAACTCTCCTCAGCCCTGCAGCCCTTTCTTGCACACACTTTATAGTGATTTCTTCCTTTAGATGTAGCCCTCCAAAGTTATCACACCCTCAAGGCCACATCAGTACTGACTTGTTTTATACCAATCTTCTGATAGACTGGTTCAGACAAAGACACAGATTTCTCCATGAAGACATTCCAGTCCTCCGTTTGTCTTTAAACAGGAAGAGCCATTATTTTAACACAAATGACACCCTCCCCAGTGGTGACACTCTGAAGCAGACAAGCCAGTTGTCAAGTCATCTTAGAGGTGGGGGAGGTTAGATTCCTTCTAATGTCTTTCACATCCTGCTAAATTCAGAAGAGACTGATATTTAACCCTAGAATTTTTATTTCCTTTGATATTTAGCCTAAAATAGAAAGAGGATGTTTGTCCTTTTTGATGCTACTGGCTTAAGTACATAAGTTTCTATGTTATAAGATCATGCTCGATTTTTAAAAGAGGCTGTTCCATTTCTGTTTGTCCTCCTCACACACATACAGAGTTATTGCCAAGAGGAATGCTATGTGCACAAGGACAGCTAAGACCACATACTGTCATTAGCTGGGAGTCAGGTTACCCAGCACATGGACAGTGGCATGTGCTAGAGCTATGTGTAACTAGAAGAGTCCTAGAGAGGGGAATCTGTAGCATTAAGCAGGCTTCGCAGATTAAAAAAAAAAGAAAGATCACGTACAATGATCCTCTCTGAGCTTGATTTTAAAAACTTAAAATGAGGTTAATCACCAGCACTGTACTAATCACTTTGTATGCATTATCTCATTCACTCCCATAAAACCCCCAAGCTACAGAGATATTATTGTTCTCATTTTACAAATAAGGAAACATAAGCTTAGAGAGGTTATACAAATTGCCCAAACACGCATAGCTGGTAAGTGGTGAAGCCAGGAATAAAATCTGCACAGTCCATATCTAGAGCAGAGGGCTTTTAACTTCTACTATAAGAAATATACTTCTTGACCTGTGTACTCCTTAGGAAATGGGAGGAAAGGGGATCTAAATTCCAATGAAAAGCCTAGCCTTTGTCAAAATTCAGTTAGTTACTCTTGTATGGATCTATTTCTTGATTCTGTCTTCTGTTCTGTGTTTCTGTCCCTCTTCTAATACCCCACTGTCTTGCCTACTGTAGCTCTAAAGCTTTGGGTTTAGGAGAGACCTTATAAGGATATGAACAGAGATGTCCATTAATAATCTTCTCATATACAGGACACTGGGTCAGAAACTTAATTCTGACAGTGGTCTCTCTTTATTGCTTAGATGTGTAAGAAATTAGATGTGGTGTTGAGCTAAATCAAACTGGACAATGTGTAAAAAGCTGTTTGCAAAGTGTGAGAGAGATGTGTGGTGACTATATTGATCCCATTTTGGGGATATGAAATAGCTTTGGGTTAAAGCTCCAAAGACCCGTATCAGAGAGCTTGGGAGAGGCAGAACTGAAAATGTGTTCAGTAAATTAAAATATTGAGTCCCAAGGGCAAATTCTTACTAGGTCCAGCCCCCCTCACTACAGAATATGGTGTAATGATACCCCACTTCATTTCTCTCAAGAAAGTTGCCAAAAATATTTGCAAACAGTGCGACTGACAGGGCTTAATTTCCAAAATATACTAACAGCCCATACAACTCGACAACAAAAAAACAAGCAACCCAATCGAAAAATGGGCAGAAGACTTAAAGAGACATTTCTCCAAAGAAGAAATACAGATGGCCAATAGGCACATGAAAAGATACTCAACATTGCTAATTATTAGAGAAATGCAAATCAAAACTACAATGAGGTACCACCTCATGCTGGTCAGAATGGCCTTCATTAAAAAGTCTACAAATAATAAATGCTGGAGGGGGTGTGGAGAAGAGGGAACCCTCCTACACTGTTGGAATGTAAATTGGTGCAGCCAACTGTGGAAAACAGTATGGAGGTTCCTCAGAAAACTGAAAATAGAATTACCATATGCTCCAGCAATCCCACTCCTGGGCATATATCCAGACAAAACTATAATTTTTATTTTTAATTTATTTTATTTTTGGCTGCATTGGGTCTTCGTTGCTGTGCGCAGGCTTTTCTCTGGTTGCGGCAAGCAGGGGCTACCCTTTGTTGTGGTGCACGGGCTTCTCATTGCAGTGGCTTCTCTTGTTGCGGAGCACAGGCTCTAGGCACACGGGCTTCAGTAGTTGTGGCTTGAGCACTCTAGAGTGCAGGCTCAGTAGCTGTGGTGCACGAGCTTAGTTGCTCTGCGGCATGTGAGATCTTCCCAGACTGGGGATTGAACCCATATCCCTTGTGCTGGCAGGCAGATTCTTAACCACTGCGCCACCAGGGAAGCCCAAAAGTATAATTAAAAAAGATAATGCACCCCTGTCTTCATAGCAGCACTATTTATAATGGCCAAGACATGGAAACAACCTAAATGTCCATCGAAAGATACAATGGATAAAGAAGATGAGGTACATATATGTAGTGGAATACTACTCAGCCATAAAAAGGAACAAAATAATGCCATTTGCAGCAACATAGATGCAAGTAGAGATGATCACACTAAGTGAAGTAAGTCAGAAAGAGAAAGACAAATACCATATTATATCACTTATGGGTGGAATTTAAAATATGACACAAATTAACCTATCTATGAAACAGAAACAGAATCAGGGACATAGAGAATAGACTGGTGGTTGCTAAGGGGGAGAGGGGTGGGAGAGGGTTGGATTTGGAGTTTGGGATTAGCTGATGCAAACTGGTATGTATAAAATGGATAAACAAGGTCCTACTGTATAGCATAGGGATCTATATTCAATATCCTGCGATTCACCATAATGGAAAAGAATATGAAAAAGAAGGTATATATATGTATATCTGAGTCCTTTGCTGTACTGCAGTAATTAATACGACATTGTAATTCAACTATACTTCAATAAAAAATAAATTAAAAAAAAATAAAGTTACCAAAGAATACACAAGGGGAGTGGGCAAGGGTAATTAGGACAGCTTATCAGGACATCTTTCTTCCCTAACTTTCTTCTTTTAGCACAGTTTAATTAGCTCATTGTCACCTTGGCAATGTTGAACTGCGTGAGAGACCAAGAAGCTGAATACAGAGTAGGAGAGAGAAGTGTGACAGTGACAAGCTCGTAGAGGCAAGGGCAGTTGGAAGTGCCAGGAGATGGAAGTGTTAGGATAGTAGACACACGTGTAGAGCAGGAGCTTTTCGAGGAGGTAATAGAGAAGCTGGGGCTTAGAGAGGACTGAGAGAGGAAGTCAGGCTTTGCAGCGTCAAACTTAATCTCAGGGCTGTCCCTGGTCCCTACAGTAGCTTCTGGGACAGTACAAAAGTGATGTCCCTTGGAATCATAGAATCATGGACTCTTAGAGCTCCATATGACCTTGGAGTCCATCAAGTAAATCTAACCCCTCAGTTTTAGTTTAAAGGGGACTTACAGTGACTGTCTAGTTGATCTCGAAACAATTTTGATATTCATGTCAGGCTTTAACATGCCTTTCTTCTGCAGTTTCCTCTCCCGTGAAAAATCCTGTTTATAAAAGACCCTGTGTGTGTATGTCCTTGTGTGTTTGTGTGCATACGTTGTCTATGTTGGGTCTGGTTTGTCAGACAACAGAGTGAAGGATGGTGATTCTAGTTACTTTTTTAGCTGCAGAACTGAAACCAAATTAGTCGATCCATAGATATTTAGTGAGTATCTGCTCAGTGTAGTCCTTTGTTTCTGAGGGCTGGACAGCATATCTTAGGCACATAATTTGGATAACCCTTTGCTTTCTAGGTGCTTACATATTCTACAGGGAAATAAATAATGATGATAATAGTCCCTCAGGCACCACAGCAAAGCACTTGAGGGCTTCCCTAGTGGCGCAGTGGTTAAGAATCTGCCTGCTAACGCAGGGGACACGGGTTCGAGCCCTGGTCCAGGAAGATCCCACATGCTGCGGAGCAAGTAAGCCTGTGTGCCGCAACTACTGAGCCTGCGCTCTAGAGCCCACGAGCCACAAGTACTGAGCCCACGTGCCACAACTACTGAAGCCCCTGCTCCTAGAGCCCGTGCTCTGCAACAAGAGAAACCACCACAATGAGAAGCCTGCGCACTGCAAGGAAGAGTAACCCCCGTTTGCCACAACTAGAAAATGCCTGTGCACAGCAATGAAGACCCAACACAGCCAAAAATAAATAAATAAATATTTTAACAAGCTAATAAAAAAAAAGAAAGACACTTAATAGTTTTACAGTGGTTCTCAAAATTTAATGTACATACGTAGCACCTGAAAATCTCGTTAAAATGCAGATTCTAATTAAGTAGGTCTGGGTGGGAGCCTGAGATCATGCTTTTCTCACAAGCTCCCAGATAAAACTGCTGCTGTTGGTCCACAGACCACACTTTGACAAATAGCATGGCAAAGTGTCTTAACATTGGTTAAAATGTGAGGCATGCATAGGAAATACAAATAAGTCATTTTAACGGAGACAGAAAGTTGGAAAGATTGGTTAGGATCAAATCCCCAGGAGCTTTGAATGCCAGGGTAAGGTTTTAGATGATATGGGTTAAGGAATCATTGCAGGTCTGTACTGGGTATAGAGTGACCTGATAGGACTTAAGGGAGATTTATTTGTCATCATGTACAGAACATATGGGGTAGAAGTTTCGTATTAGGTATCAAGTAGCAGAGACTCAACTCCTGGCCCTTAATGCCAGGTGAGGAAACTTGCAGAAAAGAGAGGAGAAGATTGGCAATAAGGAAGCTACCTGCTTAAAGACTGACCCTGGGTTTGGGGGCTGGAAGTTGTTTGGATCATAAATCTCTTTTCTCTGCCCAGATTCCAAGAGATCCCTGCCCATCCCTTGGAATTCTGGCCAGTTCTACCAAGCTATAGGAATAACCAAATTTTAGAGAAGTAGAGTACCGTAAAATACAGTCAGCACTAAAACTATCCTGAGTATAATTTAATTCTTTGATTCATAATGTATTTTTAGGAACTTGGGATGTTCTGTGCAACTGAATCTTCCAGAAAATTGAAACAAACTTGTGAGTGCCAAAAGATTTTAAAAAGTCGTAGATGCTTAGGGCAAAAATTCTAAAAATGCAGAGTACGGAAGGTATAAAGTGAAAAATAAAAGTTAACCCTTTCCTCCTAAAGCAACTAGAGAAAGAAGAACTAACAAGACCCAAAGTTATTAGAAGGAAAGAACTCATAAAGATCAGAGGGACTTCCCTGGTGGCACAGTGGTTAAGAATCCGCCTGCCACTGCAGGGGACACGGGTTCGAGCCCTGGTCCAGGAAGATCTCACATGCCGCGGAGCAACGAAGCCCATGTGCCACAACTACTGAGCCTGCGCTCTGGAGCCTGCGAGCCACAACTACTGAAGCCCATGCACCGCAATGAAGAGTAGCCCCCGCTCACCGCAACTAGAGAAAGCCCGCACGCAGCAGTGAAGACCCAATGCAGCCAAAAATTAAAAAAAATAATAAAATAAAATAAAATAAAGATCAGAGCAGAAATAAATGAAATAGAGACTAAAAAAACAATACAAAAGATCAATGAAACTAAAAGCTGGTTCTTTGAAAATATAAACAAAACTGATAAACCTTTAGTGAGACTCATTAGGCCCAAATCAATAAAATCAGAAATTAAAAAGAAGTTATAACTGACACCACAGAAATACAAAGGAACATAAAAGACTGCTATGAGCAACTATATGCCAATCAAATGGACAATCTAGAAGAAATGGACAAATCCTTAGAAAGGTGCAATGTCCCAAGACCGAACCACGAAGAAATAGAAAATATGAACAGGCCAATTACCAGTACTGGAATTGAATCAGTAATTTAAAAATTCCCAGCAAATGTAAGTCCAGGATCAGATGGCTTTACAGGTGAATTCTACCAAACATTTAGAGAAGAGTTAACACCTGTCCTTCTGAAACTGTTCCAAAAAATTGCAGAGGAAGAAACACTTCCAAACTCATTCTGTGAGGCTGCCATCACCCCGATAACAAAGCCAGGCAAAGATATCAGAAAAACAGAAAATTACAGGCCAATATCACTGATGAACATAGATGCAAAAATCCTCAACAAAATACTAGCAAATCAATTCCAACAATGTATTAAAAGGATTGTACATGATAATCAAGTGGGATTTATCCCAGGGATGTGAGGATTTCTCAATATCTGCAAATCAATCAATGGGATACACCACATTAACAAATTGAAGAATAAAAACCATATGATCATCTCATTAGATGCAGAAAAAGCGTTTGAGAAAATTCAACATCTATTTATGATAGAAACTCTCCAGAAACTGGGCATAGAGGGCCTACCTCAACATAATAAAGACCATATATGACAAACCCAGAGCTAACATCATACTCAGTAGTAAAAAGCTGAAAGAATTCCCTCTAAGATCAGGAACAAGACAAGGATTCCCACTCTTGACACTTTTATTCAACATAGTTTTGGAAGTCCTAGCCACAGCAATCAGAGAAGAAAAGGAAATAAAAGGAATCCAAATTGGAAAGGAAGAAGTAAAACTGTCACTGTTTGCAGATGACATGATACTATACATAGAAAATCCTAAAGGCACCACCAGAAAACTACTCATGAATGAATTCGGTGAAGTTGCTGAACACAAAATTAATATACAGAAATCTGTTGCATTTCTGTACTCTAACAATGAGATATCAGAAAGAGAAATTAAGGAAACAATCCCATTTACCATTGCATCAAAAAGGGTAAAATATCTAGGAATAAACCTACCTAAGGAGGCAGAAGACCTGCACTCTGAAAACTGTAAGACGCTGATGAAAGAAACTGATGACCATACAAACAGATGGAAAGATATACCGTGTTCATGGATTGGAAGGATCAATATTGTTAAAATGACCATACTACCCAAGGCAGTCTATAGATTCAGTGCAATCCCTATCAAATTACCAATGGCATTTTTCACAAAACTGGAACAAAAATATTTTTAAATTTGTGTAGAAACACAAAAGACTCCAAAGAGCTGAAACAATCTTGAGAAAGAATGGAGCTGGAGGAATCATGCATCCTGACTTCAGACTATACTAAAAAGCTACAGTAATCAAAACAGTATGGCACTGGCACAAAAACAGACACATAGATCAATGGAACAGGATAGAAAGCCCAGAAAAAATCCACACACATATGGTCAATTGGTCTACGAAAAAGAAGGCAAGAATATACAGTGAAGAAAAGACAGTCTCTTCAATAATTGGTGCTGGGAAAACTGGATAGCTACATGTAAAAGAATGAAGTTGGAACATTCTCTAATACCATATACAAAAATAAACTCAAAATGGATCAAAGACCTAAATGTAAGACTGGACACTATAAAACTTCTAGAGGAAAACATAGGCAGGTTGCTCTTTGACATATATCTCAGCAATATTTTTTTTGGATCCGTCTCCTAGAGTAATGGAAACAAAACCAAAAATAAACAAATGGGACCTAATCAAACTTATAAGCCTCGGCACAGCGAAGGAAACCATAACAAAACGAAAAGACAACCTACAGAATGGGAGAAAATACTTGCAAATGATGTGACTGACAAGGGATTAATAATCCAAAATATACCAACAGCTCATACAGCTCAATATAAAAAACAAACAACCCAATCAAAAAATGGGCAGAAGATCTAAATAGACATTTCTCCAAAGAAGATACTCAGATGGCCAAAGGCACATGAAAAGATGCTCAACATTGCTAATTATTAGAGAAATGCAAATCAAAACCACAATAAGGTATCACCTCACACCAGTTAGAATGGCCATCATCAAAAAGTCTACAGATAATAAATTCTGGAGAGGGTGTGGAGAAAAGGGAACCCTCCTACACTGTTGGTGGGAATGTAAATTGGTGTAGCCATTATGGAGAACGTATGGAGGTTTCTTAAACTAAAAATAGAACTACCGTATGATCCAGTAATGCCACTCCTGGGCATACATCTGGAAAAGATGAAAACTCTAATTTGAAAAGATACATGCACTCCAGTGTTCATAGCAGCACTACTTACAATAGCCAAGACATGGAAGCAACCTAAATGTCAACAGAGGAATGGATAAAGAAGATGTGATACACACACACACACACACACACACACACACACACACACACACACAATGAAATATTACTCAGCTATAAAAGAATGAAATAATGCCATTTTCGGCAACATGGGTGGATCTACAGATTATCATACTAAGTGAAGTAAGTCAGATACAGAAAGAGAAATATCAGGTGATACCACTTATATGTGGAATCTAAAATAATGATCCAAATGAATTTATTTACAAAACAGAAATGGACTCACAGACATAGGGAACAAACTTATGGTTATCAAGGGGGAAAGTGGGGGGGAGGGCTAAATTTGGAATTTGGGATTAACAGATACACACTATTATATATAAAATAGATAAACAACAAGGACCTACTATATAGCACAGGGAACTATATTCAGTATCTTATACTGACCTATAATGAAAAAGAATCTGAAAAAGAAACTGAATCACCTTGCTGTAAACCTGAAACATTGTAAATCAACTGTACTTCAATAAAAAATAAAAATTAAAACTGACCCTTTCTAGTCTCTAATTTCTGTTATTAACAATTTTTAATATTCTTTCTGATATTTAATCATATATATAGCTATGTATATAATTTAATTTTCTTTTTTCATAAATGTAATCATACTATTTATATTATTCTACATCTTGCCTTTCCACTTAATATATCTGGGTCATTATTTGATAATAACACATAAAAATCTAATTTTTTCTTCTAAATTCCTACATAGAATTTTTATATGGTTTATAATAGTTAATCAGTTCCCTATTGAAAAATATCTGGGTTGTTAAAAACAATACTTAAGTGAGCATCTTTATAAATACACCTTTGCATGCTTTTTAAAGTATATCTATAGCAGTGGAATTACAGCGGAAAAAAGCATATGCATTTTGAAGTTTAATAGTTATGGCCACATGGCCCTTTTGTAAAATGGCACATTCTCAATAATTATTTGAGAATCACTTCCTTGTAATCCTCATAATTGGGCATCTCATTGTTTTGTAGACTTGCATTTCTTTAATCTGGGATGAGGTTGTACATCTTTTGTGTGTTTATTGGTCACTTTTGCTTTCTGCTCTTGTAAAATGCCTGTTGAGAAATATGTTCTTCCAAACTGCACATAGAACATTAACGATGTATTTTTACAGCTATACTTTTACAGTTAGACATCATTCAAAGAAAATATTTAATAGTCTTTTAGAATCTTGAGATGATTTTTCTTTTTGTTTTTTTTTACACAATATATTGTCACACCAAATATTTAATATCAAGGTGATGACATTTGGTCTTTCTATTTGATTTAATGAACAGTAGTATCTTCCCCAGACTTCAGTCTAATTTGAGCCTCATACAAGTTTGGAAAATTCCTGGAGTGGAAAGCTCCAGAAAAAAAAGGGGCGGGGGTATGTGTGATAGTTGACTTCACTCCCTGCTCTGTCAAAACAGTACATGCCTTCCTCCCACTTTGCTGAGAAATAACCTTGGGAATAAATTTATATATACCCATGGGTACAATTCTGAGTTTAGGGCTCATGCCTTTTTTGTGCAGTGTAGACTGTTTCTACCACACTGTAGCTTCTTAGGAAATGTCCAAGAAAAACAACAATAATGCTGGTATTTGGTTTGTCATTTGTGGCTCAGGGCATCAGTGGGGCATAGAGCAGAATTCTTGCTGAGGAATATGATCCTCCCTTGATTCTAATTTTATCTTTGTGGAGCAGCTTTTAAATATGAGGACAGCTGGTGTTGGATAAATCTGTCCTCACAAGCTGTATAAGATTGAAATAAAGTTAAATATTTGGGGTTAAATCCAAATACAAAAACATGGAAAGTATTGATTAATCTTCCCTTTCTGCATCTTGGTGAACAGGCACTTATTCATTGTGAACTCCTAGTAACAGTCCAGTTTGAAGCTTAAGATAAGGAGAATAATGTGTGCTCTAGTTTAAGTTCGAACATTTCATAAAAGGTAAAGCACAATTCTTGCTTTTCATCCCATCTTCCACCCTGCTGATAAAAGCGATAGGCTATACATACCTGTTTTTGTTAGGAACCTCTCTTTCTTTGTCTTTCTCTTTTGAGTAAAAAGTTGCTACCAATGAAATAGTGAAGCCCACATTTCCACTTTGGTTAGGATAATAATCCTCTGTGGCCTCTAAAAATTTGCAAATGATGGGACCCCAAACTCCTAGTAGATTCTCCCCCAGGTGACTGAATGTCTTGCTAGTTGCTAAGGGATAAATAAGGGTGGTGAGCTCAGAGAACAGTCTGGTTGCTAGCTTTTCTTCAGCTGACTGGATTACTAAGGTAGAAAACACTAAAAATAAATCAGGGCACAAATTCTCCTGCCAGGGGTTGAGTATTGAGATAACTTGTCTTCTCGTCTGGTGTTGACATCATCTATTCTAATGCACACCGCAAATAGGAGCCAGAATGAGAAACATATTTGGCCATGGACTAGTGTTAGTAAAAGTCTGTAGCCCTGTACTTGTTGCTTCTTGTCAGACTCAATTAATTAGTCCCTCCAGCTCCTGTGGGAGAGAGCTAAATACATGCAGGTGAGAACTCGAAACAAATATAATTTAAATATAATTTTGCTAGGTCTTTTCCATGTCAGTTGGGTTTCAGTGTTTCCTCCAAGTGGTCAGAGTCCACCGGAGTTAGAAAAGTGGTAAGACCTCTCAGGTATTCATTTCTAGGACTTGAAGACTTCACAATCATCCAAGTCACCTGATATGGAGTAAAGAAATATTCTTATTGCTGAATTTCTGTTTCTGTTGTTGCTTTGGATGTCCTGAGCAGAGAGCCTTTGCCAGTCAGAATTACTCTGTGGATTTCGTTTAAACTCAGATGGAGGGGAAATTCATATAAATCACTACCTTCTTTATATTTATCCCTACCCTCTTTTCATTTTATAGAAAGTTGCCTTTAACTGGAATAATACTGTGTCACACTGATTCAGTACTTGATACTCACAAAACGCTTTCACACATTTATCTTGTGACCTTCAGAACAAGTCTTTAAGGAAGGCAGATGTTATTATCCTCTTCTTAACTGCTGAACTTAGAAAACCCAACAGATTCAGATGTTGACAACAATTGGTGTTAAGAGCCCTGGGAGCTCTGGAATGTCTTGGTCCACTAAGCAATGTGCAGTCTGACCCAGGGCCCTCTCTCCAAGTCTGGAGGTTTGTTCTATTTTTATAAAATAATTTATTTAAATGTTTCTATAAAAATGCATTTTCATTTTAGAAAACTTGGAAAGTATGGCAGAGAAGTGAGAGAAAAAAATCAACCACAGACCCAGTACACAAAAACAAATTCCTTGGGTTTCCTTAGGTTTTTGACTAAATCTGTGGGCTGGAAGGAGAGATGAAATAGGTATTCAGTAATGCTCATTGTGTATCTACCCATTTCCCTGCATTTAGCATAATGTACATTATAGACATTTTAGTTAAGCTGCCTCCAGGGAGCCTTTACAGGTAGATGTTGACTCTGGACCTTTTGAGCTGAGCTATAAACGGTGGCATCCCTGGTAGAGACCAACTATTCACTGTCCTCCTTTCATTACTCTTTTTTTGTTTGTTTGTTTCCTCTACACAACCTTCTTCCTTTCCTTCTGGCTATATCAGTACAACCTCTCTTCATCTTTCCCGGCAAGTTGTCATTTCCAGTCTTAAAGTCACCAGCAGTATTTTTGCAGTCCTTTCTTCAAATTCTGTCTGGCTTCCCCGATGTAGAGTCAAGGACCATGTAACATTGAAACAATGGAAGGGCTGCTCTTTCTCTAGTATGCTACACCTGCACCTTGGCACTCAGAAGGTACATCTGACCAAGAGGAGTGCTGGGAAGTGCAGGGACTTTAGCAGCTCCAGATGTTTGGAGCCAGGAAATGCTGAATTCCAATATATCTTCGAACCCCTTCTTGCATTTTTCTTAGTGCTTTAATAATAGCCATTAGGTAAGTGTATATTGATGACTGTGTGAGTGAGTGAGTGAGTGAATATATTTGGTCCTGTGAGTAGAGGTGGGAAGTCACTGTACTGACTTCCTATAAATTAAAAGCATCTGGATTGTATTCTCTGTCCTGAGCCCAAGGAATTAGAAATATTTGATTTTCCTCATCTGTAGGATCACTGTGATATGAGAAAACCCAGACAGCAGCCTTGGTTTCAAAGGTACTCACAGCCTCCACGTTGTCTGTGTGCTTTTCTTCTCCTGTTGTCCTCACAGGAAGAGCCCCTCAGGGCTGGGTTTGTTTGAGGTAGATCCCTGTTGTCTGTCAAGGAGGGGCATAAACTGTAACGACAGCTGTCGGCAAAGAGGCTAGGGTATCAACTGGAAGGACTGGGGAAGGGTCTATCTATTCCACTGTATTTGGTGCAGCCCCAACTTTGTATTAATGACACTTGGGGAGTGCACAGCCTTGCAACAGAAGACCAAAAAATATGTGACCATGAGTTAACCACTAATAGTTATACATCAAATCTGAATGGAAACCAGGAGATAAAAGGCAGGGCAGAAGAAAGTCTCATGGTGAGCAAAGCGTTTTTTTAGCTGGAATGCAAAGAATTTTGGTATTGGCATTTCAAGGAAATTCAAGCTGCCCTTCCTCTCAATCCAGAAGACAGGAGATAGCTCACGGTTGCTTGGGTCAGGATTATAATTTTACTGATTTCAGAAGTGTCATATAATATCAGCATTGACTTTGGTGGTGGATCTATGCAGGGTTGTAGATCTTTGTGGAGAGGTATGTGGAACAGCACATTTTTTCTTTGAAGCTTAAGACTTCTGTTTTACGTGCTGTTGGTAGATGTGCTTTTGATTGTGCTGGATTGATCAATACACCTAAAATATAAAGAATGTAGGTCCAATAAATAGAGAAACTTCTTGTTATCATGAGTAAGCTGAAAATTTCTGTGATAAGTATAGACTTCCACTGTTGTAAATTATGATTTAGCAGCAAGCTTTGATTGAGAACCTACTGTATGCCCAGTACTGAGCAGCTGGAGAGTGCTATGGAAGAGCTAACAAAAGGAAGAAACAATGTCATGCTACATTTACACTAAGTGTGTCCTAAGTGCAGTCCTTAGTGTCACTGAGTAAGTAATCCATAAGTAAGTAATACAGCATTACTACAGTACAGTAAACTAAGTACAATTGATCACAACTCCACATACATGGTATAAAAATTTCCAAAGCCATTCCACTCAGCCAGTATTTTTTGAGCATCTCATGTAGGCCAACTACTTTCTCTTGTTTTTTTCCATAGCTCCAGACTACTTCTCTCTCTAGTTTCAGTCAGTTGCTTAAAAATTAAATGATGCTTCTTGGTCATGACAGAAGCTGGGGGAATTCAGTATAATCCTATTTCCAGTAGCAGTGCAAAAAGGCAAGTTGTTTTGGAATGATTCATTAGAAATACGGTCTCCCTCATCAAGGGATGGCATGTCCCATCAGAAGGGAAGTAATTTATGTGATGTAATGATGAGTGCTGATGGCCTAAAAGGCTCTGTTAGCTGTAGGAATCTGTGACTGAGCATCTGGCCCCTGGAAGTTGGTTCTTACCAGGCTGTCAAAGATCAAGGCAAGCTTCAGGTCATCCAAGCCAACTACTCCTTAAAAAACTTCTTTAAAACAGACAAGGACCTCAAGTCAAAGAAGAGAAGCCATTTGCCAATGTAGTGAATTACCTTGAATGCCAGAGAATGTCAGGAAAAATTGTGAAATTTGAAAAAAAAATTACTGAGAATCCTTTAGAATGCTAGGCATTGACTAGTGTGTTCTTCCAAGTTATCTGATTCTGTAGTGATCTGTACCTTTCAGTGTCTTTGAACTGTTTTAAACTCTATAAAGTTGTAGAAAACTGAGGGTAATGCAAATTATTCTTGTTTATAAAAAAGCAAACCAATTTTGTTTTGTGGAAGTGCAGTTGACCACCTCTTCCAAGAGGCTAGTTTTGCATCTGTTAACAAATTAATTTCAGCATTTATGGCTACCTCTAGAACCAGTTTTTAACATCTTCTGATTCTGTCTTTAATTAATTAGTTAGATAAAATGTTGACATGTGTTTGTTTTATATTTATATGACAGTCATAATTTTACCTTAAATAATTATCCTTTAACAGGAAGGAACTAGGATTTTAGTAAGAGCTCTCTGTTCTTCCTTCATTGTGAATAGGTATAGGCCCTGTTTACATGGGTTTCTGAGATGGCTAAGCCATCACTTGTAATTTTTTTTTGGTCACATTTTTGTGTTTATAGGCCATGTGGATAACATCTTAAAAACTCACTGAGATGAATTTCATGTAACATAAAACTTTTTTTTCTTTTTTAGAATTTTTGTTATAAAACTAACCATTTTAAAATGAACAGTTCAGGGAACTTCCCTGGTGGTGCAGTGGTTAAGACTCCGTGCTCCCAATGTAGGGGGCCTGGGTTCGATCCCTGGCTGGGGAACTAGATCCCACATGCATGCTGCAACTAAGAGTTCACATGCCAGAAATAAGGAGCTGTGTGCCACAACTAAGAAGCCAGCAAGCTGCAACTAAGGAGCCCACGAGCTGCAACTAAAAAAAAGGAGCCTGCCTGCTGCAGCTAAGGAGCCCATGTGCCACAACTAAGAAGTTGGTGAGCTGCAACTAAGGAGCCGGCCTGCCACAACTAAGACCTGGTGCAACCAACCAACCAACCAAATAAATAAATAAATATTAAAAATGAACAATTCAGTGGCATTTAGTACATTCACAGTGTTGTACAACCACACCTCTATCTAGTTCCAAAACGTTTCCATCACTCCAAGCAGAACGCCTTATCTATTAAACAGTTTCTCCCTACTCTTCCTTCCCCATTACCCCTGGCATCCACACATCTGCATTCTGTGTCTATGGATTTATCTGTTCTGGATGTTTCATATAAATGTAATCATACAATATGTGACCTTTTGTATCTGACTTCTTTCACTTAGCATAATATCTATCCATATTGTAGCATATATCTGTAATCCGTTCTTTTTTTATGGCTGAATAATACTCCATTGTATGTATGTACCACAGTTTGTCCATGTGTTTGTTGATGGACATCTGGGCTGTTTCTACCTTTTGGCTACTGTGAATAGTGTTACTATGAACATGCATGAACATCTACTTGTTTAAGTACCTGTGTTTTATTCTTTTGGGTATGTATCATGGAGCAAAATTGCAACATCATATGGTAATTCTCTGTTTAGCTTTTTGAGAGGAACCACCAAATTGTTTTCCACAGAGACAACTATTTTATTATATATCCCCATCAGCAATGTATGAGGGTTCCAATTTCTCTGCATCCTCAACGACCCCTGTTATTTTCCATTTTTAAAAGTATTGCCGGGCTTCCCTGGTGGCGCAGTGGTTGAGAGTCCACCTGCCGATGCAGGGGACGTGGGTTCGTGCCCCGGTCCAGGAGGATCCCACGTGCCGCAGAGCGGCTGGGCCCGTGAGCCATGGCCGCTGAGCCTGTGCGTCCGGAGCCTGTGCTCTGCAACGGGAGAGGCCACAACAGTGAGAGGCCCGCGTACCGCAAAAAAAAAAAAAAAGTATTGCCACCCTACTGGGTGTGAAGTGGTATCTCATTGTGGTTTTGACTTGCATTTCTCTAATGACTGAAGATGTTGCCTGTCTTTTCATGTTCTTGTTAATCATGTAGAATTTTGAACAGTAACATGTTTTGAATATGCTAGGGAAGCTGGCTATTAAAAAGATATCTTTGATAACTCCCACTGTAATACAGGTAATTATCCCTTAATTTATGTTTCTTAATTTAAGATTTTATACATTAAGTTTATTAAATGATTCTATAGAAAAAGTTATCTTTTTTGGACAAAATTAGGATTTTCTCCACTCCCTAAGTGATGCTCTTTATAAGGTGTCTTCACAGACCATGCCTGAACCTTCCACAGTATCCAGCAAGTACTCTTAAGGAACTCAGAGAAATGTTTCCATGGTGATAATATCTGTCCTTGTGAAACGCTACTGTGTGAGCTGTTTCATGTATTAAAGTCTTGCTTGGAGCTGTCTCTTTGTAAGATTTATTTGCTGATTTGCTTTTTAAACGTGGATACATAGTACAGTTTTTAATAATAATGATAACAACAACTAACATTTGTTGAATATTTATTAGCTCTCTACTAGGCATTTTATGTACATTATATCCTGTAATCCTAGTAGAATATTAGCTCCTAAGGGTAGATTCTTTTTTTTCTTGTGCATTGTATCTCCACCATCTAACAGAGTATCTGTTACAGAGCAGGTGTTCAACAAATGTCATTGAATGAATAAACAACCCTTTGAGGTAGTTTCTGTGATTACCTTCATTTTGCAAATGAGGAAGCTGAGGCTAAGAAATGTAAAGCAATTTTCCCGAGATCGTACAGATGGGCAGTGGTGGAGCCTAAATCAGAACTTGGGCAGCCTACTCCAGTCTATACTAAGTTGCCTTTTAAGCCATAGTATTCAGAACACCACTTTCACCTCTTCCTTCCACATTCTGCAGGGTGGCCAGGTAGTTTTGTCAAACAAAGAGAAAGCAGTAATTCATTTCAGTTCAAGAAAATATTTATTAATGGCCATCTGTGTGCCCAGACATTTGTTGGGTGTAATGTTGAGAACTGGGAATTAAGAAAATGAGTTTCTATTATGGATTTTGACACTACCTTGAACAAGTCATGTACTCTTTCTAGACTTTGGATTCCTCATGTGGAAAATGGAAAAGTTAGACTAAATAATCTAAGTATGCTCCTGCAATAAAATATGATAAGTTTAAGAAACAGCACCGATAAGGCCACAATGAAGTTGTTTGCTGAGGATAGTGGTGGTGGGGAATGTAATTGGTTATATAAATCTTTAATCTAGAAGAAATGAAAAAAAAAGGAAAGGCAACAAGGTGGTAAATATATGATGGCAGTGGTAGAGTGCATCTTCTAGAAGAGATAATAAAGCAACTATCCAAGTAACAAGGAAGCCTCAGCTCACCCTTAATTTTAAGAAATGAGATTTGTTTCTATCCTAACCCTTACCTTTGAGAAGCATAATAGCCTACGATTTTAGTATTTTACAGTTTCTCCATGCTTTTCTTTCCTTTGTGCCCTGTAACTTTGCTGAGAAGTAGTTTGGGGATGATAGTTGGGAAAACCAAGGGCCTAGCCAAGCTTATACAGTTGTCTAATGATTCTCAATCTTGGGTTTTTGATACTCCAGGCTGTCATCCTGGGGTTTGAAGAAAATGTGAAATTACTATTTTTTAATGATATGAATTTTTCTTTTAAATTCACTTGATTAAAAAAAAATATATGCCGTGTGACGCTTTTCCCTTTGATTTCTAAAAGTAGAGGATATTGCCTAATAGAACAGGTAATAATAGGGTACCAAAACTTCCAAAACAATGTGTTAACTTTTTAAGGAAAAAGATCTTATAGACAAAACACCCTTTTAAAGGCTCACTTTTTTTTTTTTTTTTTTTGTGGTACGCGGGCCTCTCACTGTTGTGGCCTCTCCCGTTGTGGAGCACAGACTCCGGACGCGCAGGCTCAGTGGCCATGGCTCATGGGCCCAGCCACGCTGCGGTATGTGGAATCTTCCCGGACTGGGGCACGAACTCGTGTCCCCTGCATCGGCAGGCGGACTCTCAACCACTGCGCCACCAGGGAAGCCCTCACTTGTTGTTTTATACTTTAAATTGGGTCGAATGATTATATTACTTCCTCTGCAAAGTTTAGCCAGTAAATGCACTAAACGCTCATCAGATTCCTGGTGTGTACAAAGCACTACACTGGATGCCTAAGAAATTCAAAGATGACTCTTTCCCTCAATCTTGTAAAAGTTTTGAAACCTTTACAACTAACCACAGCATATGATGTAATATTATGAGTGCCTGAAGCTAATCTAAAGTGTTATAGGAAATCAAGAAGATATCCCTTTAAGTTGTAGTGGTTTAGAAAGGCTTCTTGGAAGGGGAGATACTGGAGCCAAGTCTTGAAGGATGCATATATTAAGATGAGAGTAAGAGAGAGAGATGGAGAGAGAGAAATATTAACAGATGGAGGGAATAGTATGATAATGGGCTCAGGAGGAAGAATATTCAGGGTGTATTTGGTAGTTTATGGGAGTGGAGGGAAGTTATAAAAGATGCATAGTGGGAAGTAGTGGGAAATAGGGAGAAGAAATGAATTAGAAGTTGTGAACAAGTTTGTACACCCTGACAAATACTGTTAGAAAGATTCTTCCAACAGTTGGCTCTTTGTATGCCTATCAATGTTTCTTTCCCATTCCTGTCCCACACTAAATAAAACAAAAGAATAAACAGTTAATTCTTTCATTCAGCAAATATTTGTTGAGTACTTGCTCTGTCCCAGGTGTTATGTTAGGAGCATAAGCTATAAAGATAAACTAGACACAGTCCTGCCCTCAAGGAGCTCACAGTCTGGTGGGGAAGACCAACTCTTGGTTAAAAAGGGAGTACATACAAAGTGCTCATTATATTTGAAATGGGGCCACCTTGAAAAAGAATGATCTTGGCTGCCCTGGGCTAATCGCCTGAGCTCTGTTTTTAGCCCTTGGGAGCAACCTCAGGATGTGTGGCATACCAGAAGAACAGCTGCATACTATATTCTGAAAATGATGAAAGTGACGCCTCTGTTTTTCCAGACCCAGAGCAATGACTCTGAGGAGAGCCAAGCTCTTTCTCTCCTGGCTTGTGCTGGTGGGCACATTGTTGCAAAGATTTTAGAGGGGAAGTTTCACATTTTCCTACCTTTGTCCTAAAGAAAGGCGATATGGAGAAGGAAGGGATAAGGGAGTAATAAAGTATAGAGTCCTTTCATCTATAGTATTTCTTAATGTAGCAAGAGATGGTAATAATAATGATAGATAATATTTATTGAGTGCTTACTTTGTGCCAAGCACTATGATGAGGGCTTTAACATACAGTACCCAATTTAACTCACACAGTAGTCATGAAAACCAGCTACTGTTTTCATCACTCTTTACAGATAAGGAAACAGGCTTAAAAAGATTAAGTAACTTTCCTGTGTCACATAGCTCATAAGTGGATATAATGGAAAATATATTGGAATGGGCTTTATATTTCATATTTTATAGAGAAAGCTAAAGCCTAGAGAGAAGTGGTTGGTCCATAGGTGCAGAGCAGAATGACGTCAGAGCCAGATTTAGAACTCATGTCTCAATTTTATGATCCTTAAAACAATTGTAATTCTTTTGTAATAGAAAATTTTAAACACATATATTACTCAGCTTCTTCAGTTACCTATTCATGATCAATGTTATTTCATCTGTACTTCCACTCACCTGCCCTCTACCATATTAATGTGAAGCAAATACTAAACATTATTTCATCTGTAAATATACCAGAATGTTTCTCTAAAAGATGAGTCATTTAAAAAGCATAATCATAATACCATAATCTATATTTAATAATTTAGGTGAACCAAAATTAATAATAGCTTCTTAACACCATCAATTATCTAGTCTGAGTTCACATTTCCAGTTGTCTCAAAAGTGTTATAATTTTTTCTTACAGTTTGCTTGAATCAGGATCCAAGTAAGGTCTACACATTACAGTAGATTGATGTATCTTTTAAGTCTCTTTTAATCTACAGCTTTGCCTCACCTTTTAAATTTTCTTGTAATTTAAATTGTTGAAAAAACTGTCCTATAGAGCTTCCTGCAATTTTTATTTTGTTGATTGTATCCCTGTAGTTTGTGTAGTTTAAGATGTTCCTTTGTCTTCTGTATTTCCTGTAAATTGGTAGTTGGATCTAGAGGCTTGATCACATTCAGGTTTGTTACATACCTTTTTGCAAAACTATAGATGACATTGTATCATTAGGAAGCACATAATGTCTAGTTATCTCTCTTTTTGTGATGTTAGGAATCATTGATGCTTAATGCCTAGATACATTAATTTATTGGAGCTTGTGAGGCCTTCCATTTCCAGCAATGATGAGTATCAAGAAGAGAATTTACCCTCTCACTCTAAACAACTAAAAGACCCAACCGGATACAGAAAAGAATAGTTTTCAGACATTGGACAACAGGCATCACAGGACTGTGATCTGTAAAGGAAGGGAAATGACATAATGTCTGGCATCCAGTGAAAAATTACTGGACGTGCAAAGAAACACGATCATACAGTCAAAATATAAAATTTAATTAATAGAAACAGAATCCTGAAATGAGAGATCATAGAATTAGTAGACAAGATATTAAAAGAGCTACTATGAATATGCTTCACTTGTTCAAGAAGTAGAGGAAAATATGAGTATAACAAGGAGAGGAAATGGAAGATATAAAAAAAGACACAAGTCTAGAGATGAAAAATACAGTATTTGAGATGAAAAGTACATTGCATGGGATTAATAGCAGATTCGACACAGTAGAAGAAAAGGTTAGATACTTGAAGACATAACGATAGAAACTATCCAAAATAAAGCACAGAGAAAAAAGCCTGAAAAAAAAACCCAAAAAACATTAGTGAACTGTGAGACAATGTCAAGTGGTCTAACATACATATAATTGGAATTAGAGAAGGGCAGGGACACCAGAAACATATTTGAAAAAATGATGGCTGAAAAATTGCCAAGCACCTTAAGAGGACCTGGAGACCTCTGATTCTGTTGTAATGAAAGACAAGACTGCTTCTCTGCAGATAAAGTGATGGTTTCATGATGAGCAGGCAGAAAGCTATAATTTAGACTAAGCCTTTTAGACTATATGGTGATCTTCTGTATAACATAATGTGTTGTCTTCCTCTTAGGGTCATCCTGGAAAAAGTTACTTGTCTTTTGTCTTCTTTCTATTGTTGAATCTCCTATCCACTCTTAAAGGGACTCCTTCCCCTCCTCCACTGAAGACTCCCAAAGTGCCCCTGGTTACCCAAGGAAGGCCTGCACCTGTTTCCTAAGCATCCACCTGGGCTCCAGACTCCATCTATTCATCTGTGCAACCATCTCAGCCTTCCCTAATGAAATTTTGATCCACTTTGGTCCTGTCAGCCCATCTTTTTATTTTATTTTATTAATTTTTTTTTCTTTTTTAACTTTCTATTTTATATTGGAGTATAGTTGATTAACAATGTTGTGATAGTTTCAGGTGTACAGCTGAGTGATTCAGTAATACATGTTTCTATTCTTTTTCAAATTCTTTTCCCATTTAAGTTGTTACATAATATTGAGCAGAGTTGCCTGTGCTGTACAGTAGGTCCTTGTTGGTTATACATTTTAAAGATAGTAGTGTGTACATGTCAATCCCAAACTCCCTAACTATCCCTTCTGTCCACCCTTCCCCCCTGGTAACCATAAGTTTGTTCTCTAAGTCTGTGAGTCTGTTTCTGTTTTGTAACTAAGTTCATTTGTATCATTTCTTTTTAGATTCTGATTGTAAGTGATATCATAGGATATTTCTCTTTCTCTGACTTACTTCACTGAGTATGACAATCTCTAGGTCCATTGTGTTGCTGCAAATGGCATTATTTCATTCTTTTTTTTTTTTTTAAAGAAGATGTTGGGGAATAGGAGTTTATTAATTAATTTATTTACTTTTGCTGTGTTGGTTCTTCATTTCTGTGTGAGGGCTTTCTCTAGTTGTGGTAAGCAGGGACCACTCTTCATCATGGTGTGCGGGCCTCTCACTATCGCGGCCTCTCTTGTTGCGGAACACAGGCTCCAGACACACAGGCTCTGTAGTTGTAGCTCACAGGCCTAGTTGCTCTGCAGCATGTGGGATCCTCCCAGACCAGGGCTCGAACCCGTGTCCCCTGCATTAGCAGGCAGATTCTCAACCACTGCGCCACCAGGGAAGCCCTATTTCATTCTTTTTAATGGCAGAGTAATATTCCATTGTATATATGTACCACATCTTCTTAATCCATTCCTCTGTTGATGGACATTTAGGTTGCTTCCATGTCTTGGCTATTGTAAACAGTGCTACAGTGAACATTGGGGTGCATGTATACTTTCGGACCATGTTTTTCTCTGGATATATGCCCAGGAGTGGGGTTGCAGGATCATATGGTAGCTCTATTTTTAGTTTTTTAAGGAACCTCCATACTGTTCTCCATAGTGGCTGCACCAATTTACATTCCCACCAACAGTGTAGGAGGGTTCCCATCTCTCCACACCCTCTCCAGCATTTTATCGTTTGTGGAATTTTTGATAATGGCCATTTTGACTATTGTGAGGTGGTATCTCATTGTAGTTTTGATTTGCATTTCTCTGATAACTAGCAATGTTGAACATCTTTTCATGTGCCTACTGGCCATCTGTATGTCTTCTTTGGAGAAATGTCTATTTAGGTCTTCTGCTTATTTTTTGATTGGGTTGTTTGTTTTGATATTAAGCTGCATGAGCTGTTTGTAAATTTTGGAGACTAATCTCTTGTCAGTCACATCATTTGCAAATATTTTCTCCCAATCTGTGGCTTGTCTTTTCGTTTTGTTTATGGTTTCCTTTGCTGTGCAAAAGCTTTTGAGTTTAATTAGGTCCCATTTGTTTATTTTTCTCTTTATTTCCATTACTTTGGGAGATGGATTGAAAAAAATATTGCTGCAATTTATGTCAGAGAGTGTTCTGCCTATGTTTTCCTCTAAGAGTTTTATAGTGTCTGGTATCACACTTAGGTCTTTAATCCTAATTATTTTTGTGTATGGTGTTAAAGAATGTTCTAATTTCATTTTTTTACATGTAGCTGTCCAGTTTTCCTAGCACCATTTGTTGAAGACTGTCTTTCCACCATTGTATAGTCTGGCCTCTTTTGTTGTAGATTCATTGACTGTAGGTGCATGGGTTTATTTCTGAGCTTTCTATCCTGTTCCATTGATCTATATTTCTGTTTTTGTGCCAGTACCATACTGTTTTGATGAATATAGCTTTGCAGTATAGTCTGAAGTCAGGGCACCTGATTCCTCCAGCTCTGTTTCTCTTTCTCAAGATTGCTTTTGACTATTTTGTGTCTCCATACAAATTTGAAGATTTTTTATTCTGGTTCTGTGAAAAATGCCATTGATAATTTGATAGGGATTGCATTGAATCTGTAGATTGCTTTGGGTATTATAGTCATTTTCACAATACCGATTCTTCCCATCCAAGAACATGGTATATCTCTCCATCTGTTTGTGTCATCTTTGATTTCTTTCATCAGCGTCTTACAGTTTTCGGAGTACAGGTCTTTTGTCTCCTCAGGTAAATTTATTCCTAGGTATTTTATTCTTTTTGTTGCAATGGTGAACGGGATTGTTTCCTTAATTTCTCTTTCTGCCCTTCCATTGTTAGTGTATAGGAGTGAAAGAGATTTCTTTGAATTAATTTTGTAACCTGCAACTTTATCAAATTCATTGATGAGCTCTAGTAGTTTTCTAGTAGCATCTTTAGGATTTTCTAGGTATAGCATCATGTCATCTGCAAGCAGTGACAGTTTAACTTCTTTTCCAATTTGTATTCCTTTTTTTTTTTTTAACATCTTTATTGGGGTATAATTGCTTTACAATGGTATGTTAGTTTCTGCTTTATAACAAAGTGAATCAGTCATACATAAACATATGTTCCCATATGTCTTCCCTCTTGCCTTTCCCTCCCTCCCACCCTCCCTATCCCACCCCTCCAGGCTGTCACAAAGCACCGAGCCAATATCCCTGTGCCATGCGGCTGCTTCCCACTAGCTATCTACCTTACTACGTTTGTTAGTGTGTATATGCCCATGACTCTCTCTCGCCCTGTCACAGCTCACCCTTCCCCCTCCCCATAACCTCAAGTCCGTTCTCTAGGAGGTCTGCGTCTTTATTCCTGCTTTACCCCTAGGTTCTTCATGACATTTTTTTTCTTAAATTCCATATATATGTGTTAGCATACAGTATTTGTCTTTTTCTTTCTGACTTACTTCACTCTGTATGACAGACTCTAGGTCTATCCACCTCATTACAAATAGCTCAATTTCGTTTCTTTTTATGGCTGAGTAATATTCCATTGTATATATGTGCCACATCTTCTTTATCTGTTCATCCGATGATGGGCACTTAGGTTGTTTCCATCTCCGGGCTATTGTAAATAGAGCTGCAATGAACATTTTGGTACATGACTCATTTTGAATTTTGGTTTTCTCAGGGTATATGCCCAGTAGTGGGATTGCTGGGTTTCTTTTTCTTCTCTGATTGTCATAGCTAGGACTTCCAAAACTACGTTGAATAAAAGGGGTGAGGGTGGACATCCTTGTCTTGTTCCTGGTTCTAAAGGAAATGCTTTCAGCTTGTCACTGTTGAGTATGATGTTAACTGTAGGTCTGTCATATATGGCCTTTATTATGTTGAGGTATATTCCCTCTATGCCCACTTTCTGGAGAGTTTTTATCATAAATGGGTGCTGAATTTTGTCATAAGCTTTTTCTGCATCTGTTGAGATGATCATATGGTTTTTATTCTTCAGTTTGTTGATGTGGTGTATCACACTGATGGATTTGCGGATATTGAAAAATCCTTGTATCTCTGGGATAAATCCCACTTGACCGTGGTGTATGATCCTTTTAATGTATTGTTGGATTCAGATTGCCAGTATTTTGTTGAGGATTTTTGTGTCTATGTTCATTGGTGATATTGGCCTATAATTTTCTTTTTTTGTGGTATCTTTGTCTGGTTTGGGTATCAGGGTGATGGTGGCCTCATAGAATGAGTTTGAAAGTTTTCCTTCCTCTGCCATTTTTTGGAACAGTTTCAGAAGGATAGGTGTTAGCTCTTCTCTAAATGTTTGATAGAATTCGCCTGTGAAGCCATCATGTCCTGGTGGAAGATTTTTAATCATAGTTTCAATTTCAGTGCTTGTGATCGGTCTGTTCATATTTTCTATTTCTTCCTGGTTCAGTCTTGGGAGATTGTACCTTTCTAAGGATTTGTCCATTTCTTCCAGATTGCCCATTTTATTGGCATATAGTTGTTTGTAGTAGTCTCTTATGATCCTTTGTATTTCTGTGGTGTCATTTGTCACTTCTCCTTTTTCATTTCTAATTTTATTGATTCGAGTCTTCTCCCTTTTTTTCTTGATGAGTCTGGCTAAAAGTTTATCAATTTTGTTTATCTTTTCAAAGAACCAGCTTTTAGTTTCATTGATCTTTGCTCTTGTTTTCTTTGTCTCTATTTCATTTATTTCTGTTCTGATCTTTATGAGTTCTTTCCTTCTACTAACTCTAGGTTTTGTTTGTTCTTCTTTCTCTAGTTGCTTTAGGTGTAAGTGTAGGTTGTTTGAGATTTTTCTTGTTTCCTGAGGTAAGACTGTATCGCTATAAAATTTCCTGTTAGAACTGCTTTTGCTGCATCCCATAGGTTTTGGATTGTTGGGCTTTCATTTTCATTTGTCTCTAGGTGTTTTTTTTTAATATTTATTTATTTGCACCAGGTCTTAGTTGCGGCAGCCTGGCTCCTTAGTTACGGCTTGCTGGCTCCTTAGTTGTGGCTCACTGGCTTCTTAGTTGCAGCACGTAGGCTCCTTATTTGTGGCATGTGAATTCTTAGTTGCAGCATGCATTTGGGATCTAGTTCCCTGACCAGGGATCAAACCCAGGCCCCCTGCATGGGGGAGTGTGGAGTCTTATCCACTGTGCCACAAGGGAAGTCCCTGTCTCTAGGTATTTTTTGATTCCCTCTTTGATTTCTTAAGTAATCCATTGGTTGTTTAGTAGCATATCGTTTAGCCTCCATGTGTTTGTGTTTTTTACTGTTTTTTTTGTAGTTTATTTCTAATCTTATAGTGTTGTGGTTGGAAAAGATTCTTAATATGATTTCAATTTTCTTAAATATACAGAGGCACACTTTGTGGCCCAGCATGTGGTCAGTCCTGGAGAATATTCCATGTGCATTTGAGAAGAATGTGTATTCTGCTTTTGGATGAAATACTCTATAAATATCAATTAAGTCCATCTGCTTTAATGTGTCATTTCAGGCCTGTGTTTCCTTATTGATTTTCTATCTGGATGATCTGTCCATTCATGAAAGTGAGGTGTTAAAGTCGCCACTATTATTATGTTACTGTTGATTTCTCCCTTTATGGCTGTTAGTATTTGCCTTATATATTGAGGTGTACGTTGGGTACATAGATATTTACAATTGTTATATCTTCTTCTTGGATTGATCCCTTGATCATTATGTAGTTTCCTTCTTTGTATAACAGTCTTTATTTTAAAGTCTATTTTGTCTGATATGAGTATTGCTATTCCAGCTTTCTTTTGATTTCCATTTGCATGGAATACCTTTTTCCATCCCCTCACTTCCAGTCTGTATGTGTCCCTAGGTCGGAACTGGGTCTCTCTTTTTTTTTTTTTTTGCGGTACGCGGGCCTCTCACTGCTGTGGCCTCTCCCGTTGCGGAGCACAGGCTCCGGATGCTCAGGCTCAGCGGCCATGGCTCACGGGCCTAGCTGCTCCGCTGCATGTGGGATCTTCCTGGACCGGGGCACGAACCCGTGTCCCCTGCATCAGCAGGTGGACTCTCAACCACTGCGCCACCAGGGAAGCCTGGAACTGGGTCTCTTGTAGGCAGCATATATACAGGTCTTGTTTTTGTATCCATTCAGCCAGTCTGTGTCTTTTGGTTGGAGCATTTAATACATTTACTTTTAAGGTAATTATTGATATGAATGTTCCTATTGCCATTTTCTTAATTGTTTGGGGTTTGTTTTTGTAGATCTTTTTCTTCTCTTCCTCTTTTGTTGTCTTCTCTTGTGGTTTGATGACCATCTTTATTGCTGAGGTTGGCTTGCTTTTTCTTTTTTGTGTGTGTATCTATTGTAGTTTTTGGGCTTGCTGTTCCCGTGAGGTTTTGATATAGCAGTCTATATGTGTACAAGGTTGTTTTAAGTTGCTGGTCTCTTCCCCACATAGGGGAGTTCCTTTAGCATTTGTTGCAAAGCTGGTCTGGTGGTGCTAAATTCTCTTAGCTTTTGCTTTTCTGTAAAGCTTTTGATTTCTCCAGCAAATTTGAATGAGAGCCTTGCTGGGTAGAATATTCTTGGTTCTAGGTTCTTCCCTTTCATCACTTTAAATATATCATGCCACTTCCTTCTGGCCTGCAGAGTTTCTGCTGAGAAATCAGCTGATAACCTTATGGGAGTTCCCTTGTATATTGTTTGTCATTTTTCCTTTGTTGCTTTTAATAATTTTTCTTTGTCTTTAATTTTTGTCAATTTGATTACTATGTGTCTTGGCACGTTCCTCCTTGGGTTTATCCTGCCTGGGACTCTTTGCACTTCCTGGACTTCAGTGACTGTTTCCTTTCCCATTTTAGGGAAGTTTTCTGCCATTATCTCTTCAAATATTTTCTCAGGTCCTTTCTCTCTCTCTTCTCCTTCTGAGACCCCTATACTGCAAATGTTGGTGTGTTTAATTGTTGCCCCAGAGGTCTCTTAGGCTGTCTTCATTTCTTTTCATTCATTTTTCTTTTCTTGTTTTGCGGTACGTGGGCCTCTCACTGTTGTGGCCTCTCCCGTTGAGGAGCACAAGTTCCAGATGCGCAGGCTCAGCGGCCATGGTGCATGGGCCCAGCCACTCTGCGGCATGTGGGATCTTCGCGGACTGGGGCACAAACCTGTGTCCCCTGCATCGGCAGGCGGACTCTCAACCACTGCGCCACCAGGGAAGCCCCATTCTTTTTTCTTAATTCTATTCCGTGGCAGTGATTTCCACCATTCTGTCTTCCACGTCACTTATCCTTTCTTCTGCCTCAGTTATTCTGCTATTGATTCCTTCTAGTGTAGTTTTCATTTCAGTTATTGTATTATTCATCTCTTTTTGTTTGTTCTTTAGCTCTTCTAGGTCTTTGCAACTTCCCGACACCTGCCTTCATTCTTTCTCTGAGATCCTGGATCATCTTCACTGTCATTATTCTGAATTCTTTTTCTGAAGATTGCCTATCTCCAGGCAATCTGTTTTTCTGGGGTTTTATCTTGTTCCTTCATCTGGGACACAATCCTTTGCCGTTTCATTTTGTTTGACTCTCTGTGATTGTGGTTTTTGTTCCACAGCCTTCAGGATTTTAATTCTTCTTGCTTCTGCTGTCTATACTGTGGTGGATGATGCTGTCAGCCCATCTTAAGGCTAATGTTTGATATTCAATATAGTGGGTTCCAGTGGTTTAGTGTACAACATTAATAGGTTAATATTCACATTTAAAAGGCCATTCGGAAGTATGCTTTAAATTCTACTTATTGGGGACTTCCCTGGTGGTACAGGGGTTAAGACTCTGAGTTCCCAATGCAGGGGGCCCAGGTTCAATCCCTGGTCAGGGAACTAGATCCCACATGCATTCTGCAACCAAGAGTTTGCATGCCACGACTAAGGAGTCCATATGCCACAACTAAGGAGCCCGCAAGCTGCAAGGAGCCTGCAAGCCGCAACTAAGGAGCCCGCCTGCTGCAACTAAGACCTGGTGCAAATAAATAAATACTAAAAAAAAAATAAATCCTACTTATTTAAGATCCAGTTCAAATATAATCTTATTTATTCAACAGTAATTTCTCTAGTGGTACCATGAGTCATGTATTGTGCTTAGGTGCTAGTGCATAATGAATAAGACTCAGCTGCTACCCTCTGAAGCCTCACAGACTTAAGACAGACATAAACAAATACAAGTTGACGTCACATAAACACAGTCATGTAGGAATGAACAAAGGTTCTGAACTCAGTGAGGGACAGCTAGCAGGACCTGGCACTGAAGAAAATACACTTTTGTGATGGCTCTAAAAGAGAAATAGGGGTAAAACAGTCTGAGAATATGAAGAGAATCTCAGGCAAAGAAAAGATCAGAGGCACAGAGATAACTAACAATATTGATTGCTATTTACTATGTTTTTACTGTGCATCTAGCACAAAGCTAGGTGCTTTGCATACGTGACATCAGTTGACTCTTACAAAAACCTTTTAAAATGAGTATTACTGTAATCTCCACTTTGCAGATCAGGAAACTGTGGCTTGGGGAAATTCCAGCCTTGCCCAAGGTTGTATAATGTGTCAGAGCTGGGATTAGAACCAAGATCTATCTGATTCCAAAGCCTAAACTCTTAATCCTTAAATTACTGAAGAAAATTTATGTTTGGAATATGGTAGGGTAAGAACAAAGTAGTAGCTGGAGAGAAGGCAGAGAAGGTTTGTAAAGGCCAGACTGCAAAGTGTTTTGTGTTCTATATCTGTGAAATAATTCTTTATCCACTTATTGCCCCCAATCCCCTAACACCCAAACCAGAAGGAATCTTATTTTTCCCTCCTAACCCCCGAGTACTTAATATATATATCTCACATGCATTTGTAATTATGTTCTTTCCGTATTTCCCTCTGTTCACCACTAGGCAACAAAATCTCAATCAAAGGGATTATAACAGTGCCCTACTCATTTGGTGAATGTGCTCTACTCACTTAGGGAATGAATGAATGAATGAACCAGAAGGAATGTGCCTATGGTGGTGGAAGGTTTAGGCACTGGGCTTTGTAATTCCATATCAAAGAAGTTATGGTTGCCTTGGAGTAATTGGACACTCAGATTAATTTTAGGCCATTCCTATATGCCCGTTGGTAAATCATGTAACCCCAGCATTGCCCCTTTTGTTTCAGTGAGCATGACATCATTATGAGACAAGCCAATTGGGCTTCCCATGAAAACTTATAAGAAGATTTTGGCTGAGTCACAAATCTTATGAGCTCTAACCCAGGGACATAGCAGTGCTCCCAGTAGTTCTTGCTGATTTCTGGATGTTGTGGCTCCTGTGCCTGGGATCTGTTTGGTGTTCAGCATTTAGCTATAAGTCTTGAGCCCTGATTTATAGGCTGGGGTTGGGGAGCAGAGGGAGGGAGGCCAGCTGGAGTGGCTAGAGATGTTAACCAAGAATGTGCAAACCAGGAAGGAAGGCAGGAATCCAGGCTTATTTGAATGTCTTTTTCTATAGACATGCAGCCTGACTGTAGCCTGTGGCCAGTTGTGTCTGCACAAGAAATTGAGTTTTCCTTTTCCCAAGCTTCCCTCTCTCAAATTCCTAGGCCTAGAGCATACCTAAACCTGTTTCATCCCCACTCCTACATAGTAGTGAATGAACTGCCTCATTTAGAGTCAGGATGTGTGTTCAAGTCCTGACTGCCAGCTACTGTGACGGTAGGTAAATCACATAGTCTGTTGGTAAAATGGTGTTATTAACTCCTTCCTGCCACTCAACATAGTTGCTGAGAGAATGAAACGAGATCATAGGGTTGGAAGTGTTTTGTGAGTAATCAAGCTCTGTGTAATTGTTAAGGGAGAAAGAAGATGTGGTTTCTTGAGGGTATTTTAGACTTGGGGGCACCCAGATTGAGTAAACCCTTCCTTCTAAGCTGTCCAATGTGCCACAAGGTGGCAGCAGGAGCCTATCTTTGCTCCTGTCTTTAGCACAGGGAAAAACATACGAAAGGGATTCGATGCTGCCTTGCTCTTTCCTGCAAAGTTGAAGAAGATTTATTCCTTTACCACTGCCTACATTCCTCCACCAAATCCTTCAAGTCCATGTTAAATAATTTCTCAAAGGACTCACATTCTGTTTTTTTTTTTTGGCAGTGCCATGCAGCTTACAGGTGACCAGGGATAGAACCTGTGCCTCCTGTAGTGGAAGCGCAGAGTCCTAACCACTGGACCATCGGGGAATTCCCAGGACTTGCTTTTTTTTTTTTTTTTTTTTAAGAGCATGGATTATTATTTTATTGTACACTTTATAAAAAGTCCAAACACACACATACCGCCCCCCCCCATTAGGGAGGGGGGTCACATCTTTCTTAATGTAGATCTGGCCACCTTCTAAATTAGGCCTTGTTACTTGTTCTTATACCCTTAAGATGCTTCTCTCCCCTACTACAAAAATGGAGCTGCAAAGGGTGTATATAAAGATATGAGATTTTTCTTGCTCTTGTTATAGTACAAACAACTCAAGGTGATTAAAGAACCAGGAGAGTAAGAAAGGGAAAATTACCTAATGAAGAGATAGAATGTCTCTTACCTGTAACAAGCGGCTGACTTATCTGTTATAATCGGCACCTACCGTAAAGTAACCGGTTTGTAGGGGCATGGGTACATGGAACAGTGAGGCAGCATGTGCCAGGTCACTCCTTACAGACTCCAGAAGGCATGAGATTCCCGCACCCTTTCTTAATTACGAAAGACAAATTAGAGGAGAACCCAGTACTTAGATTCTACCCATTCTGAGGTATTAAATGCATAAAGATTAGTTGTGTCCAAGTAGCATGCAATAGAAATATTTTTAAACCAACATAGGTAAGTGTTAAGATCTTTAGAAATCAAAATATTTATTCACATAATTTTAAATTAAAGTCAAAGGTAATCTTCTGTGGTAATGATCTGAGTGCAAATGATGCTGGCTTTCTTCACATTCATATCCTTTGTTCAGTTGTTCTTGAACAAGTCAATGCAGCTCTGCAGGAAGGAGATGTTGTTCCTGGCATGCTTTATTTCCAGTTCAGACATTTCAATCAGATTCTTCCTAAATGCTGCCACTCTCTTTTGTTTGAAATTGATTAGCTCTTCTTTCGCAGATTCAGAAAGCTGTTCAAATTTCTGGCAGTATTCCTGCTGGTATGCCTCAGCCAGCTTGACGTCTTTGCTTTTTAACCAGGCCTTATCCAGCACCTTGTTTGAATTCTCATAGTCAATGAGGGCTTCGGTGCGTCTATATAAGAGATCCTTAGCAGCCTCTATGTTGAGCATGTAGTATCGGAGGAGCTCTGTCAGCTTTAAGTCTTCATCTGAGGAGACTCGACTCTCTACCTTCCTAAGTTTTTCAGATAGCTCAGCCACCTTCAGTAGGTACTTTCTGATGACCGTGGGCTCTTCTAAAGCCAGGCTATGCAAGCAGGCTGCGGTGAGGATGTAACCGTCTGCTACATTTTTATTAGCGCTGGTCATTCTGTCGGCCTTTGCAAAGGAACCCTTGATCCTATCATAATAGTTACTGAGGAAATACCTCTCTTGTTCAAAGAAGTCATCTACCTCCACAACTCCTGAAAAAAGGACTTCATCAGTGCTTTCAACACACTTTTGAAAAAGCCACCAAACATCTCTTTGGTATTTTTCTGCCTAACACTTAGATCTTGATCATATTCCAGGAAAATGTGAAAGTTGCAATCATTACTGAGAACAGGGTGAGAGGAGAGCCGCTGAAGAGAGACTTCACGGGAGGACACAGTCTTCTTGAAGACCATGAGATACTCAGCTTCCAGCTCTTGCTTCATCTTGGCAAATTCTTCTTTGGTCATAAACCCTTCACCCTCTCCCAGTTTCTGCATCTTCTCTCAAGGGCCATTGAAGTCAGGCTTTGCAGGTGCGGGCGGAATAATAAGCCCAGCGTAGTCTGTAGTTTCAATAAGAGTGTCATGTAGCCACACAAAATCTTCATGTTGCCTTGTAACAGAAAACTCTGGGCTCTGAAACGTGGGCAGCGTGGTCTTGGTGTGTACTGTAAATTTGACTTTATCTCTCTCACTGAGTGCATAAGATATGTCAGTCTGAAGCAAGGGATCAACATTCAGGTCCACTGATACAGATCTCAGCTTGCTGTGTTCCTCCTCCTGCTGCTGCAGCAACTTGGGAACTGTGGCCATGGCGACGCGGGCCTCGAGCGTGACTGCCTGGCCTGGCTCCGAGCCACACTGAAGCCGACTGCAGGCTGCCATGGGGACGCGGTGCCCCTGACATTCTCCCAGCGAGGCGCGTCTCAAGAAAGCAGGACTTGTATTCTTTTTTTTTTTTGCGGTATGCGGGCCTCTCACTGTTGTGGTCTCTCCCGTTGCGGAGTACAGGCTCCGGACGCGCAGGCTCAGCGGCCATGGCTCACGGGCCCAGCCGCTCGGCGGCATGTGGGATCTTCCCGGACCGGGGCACGAACCCGTGTCCCCTGCATCGGCAGGTGGACTCTCAACCACTGCGCCACCAGGGAAGCACAGGACTTGCATTCTTAAATCAGAATCTCAGGGCACTTTCCTTCCCTGTTGAAGTTAAACCAGCCCTGGTGGGTTTCAGTTAATGGTTGCAAATCTGTTTCTGTTAATGGTTGCAAATCTGGGCTTTGGACTTTCATACAACTGTTCCCCCCTGGGATTGCACCGCTATAGACTCCAAACTCACTTTAATTTTCATCCTTGAATCAGAGCTCTAGTGAACCTGGAAAACCATCTAATCCAGTGCCTCATCTTGTAGAAGAGGAAACTGAGGCGCAGAGAAGGGAAATAGTTTGTCCAAGATGAAGCAATCAGTTTATTCAAGAGTTAAGACTTCAATCCCAGTTTCTTCCTGTGGGTTCAGTCTCTTTATAAATGTGAGTATTTTCCAGGTGTTTTGGGAGGCTTGAAGCAGCTTTTGTTTCTCCAAGTGGTGAGAATCTTGAGGACTTTCTGAGGCAGAGAGAAATAGGAGACCTTTCTGTAGCAACCATTTGAAAAACCTTTTGAGGAAGAGTTGCCGTAAGCACCTGTTTAGGAATCCCCAAGTATCTGAAAGGTAAGCCTTAGAAACTCTCAGGTACGCATTCTCAAAGGACTACAACACATAATGCCTCGGGAGAAAGAATCATTTTAAAGGACACATTTCAGTATATGGGCTTTCATGTTGGGCTTGCCTTCCCAATTATATTCTTCTCAGAGGCACATGTTAAAATGAGACCGTCCTCAGTATCCCATGGCTTATGGAAAAAGAAGGCAAGAATGAGGGAAGCCAGCCTTAAACATTTGTTATCTATATAGGGCATTCTCTGTACACAGAAAATCCACATAAATTTGGCAGAGTGGTAGAACAAAAGAATGTGGATTGAGAGTCTTAACAGATACTGGTTCAAAGCCTGCCCCAGTTACTTACCTTTATAGACAATTTTCTTTACATCTCTGTTTTCTTTTCTTTTCATTTAAAAAAAATATTTATTTGACTATGCTGGGTTTTAGTTGCAGCACTCGGGATCTTTGTTGCCGTGTGTGGGATCTTCCTTGTGGCATGTGGGGTCTTTAGTTGCAGCATGCGGGATCTTCATTGTGGCATGGGGGATCTTTAGTTGTGGAATGCAGTATCTTTAGTTGTGGCCTGCAGTATCTTTAGTTGCAGCATGCAAACTCTTAGTTGCAGCATATGGGATCTATTTCCCTGACCAGGGATTGAACCCAGGCCCCCTGCATTGGGAGTGCAGAGTCTTAGCCACTGTACCACCAGGGAAGTCCCTAAGTCTCAGTTTTCTTAACTATAAAGTGAATAGAATAATATCTACCTTATTAGCTATATAACCTTGGACAAGTTCTTTAACCTCTGCGTATGTCAATTATATTGTCTGTAAAATGAGGATAATAGTGAAATGAAAAGCTCTACTTCATAGGTTTTATAATGATTAATAAATTATTATCTACAGCCATGTATGGCACATAATCAGCAGTTGGAAATTATTAGCTATCATTGTTATTGTTATTAATACTACCACCATACAGGGTTGTTGTGGTGATTAAATTAAATGAGACAGTGTATGTAGGGGTTTTTAAAGAAAACAGGCACTCAGTAAAATGGTAATTATTTTTATTTATATGTAATTAATAACCACAGTAGTGTAAATAGTATTCACAGTAAATGAACCTGCTTACTTATGTTCTAGGTACAGGAGTATTGTTTTGTCATTTGTTTTATGTTTATTTCCTCTGTAATATTTGAGGATAATGCTTGGATTTTTGAATTATAGATTCATCTTCTTTTTGGTAATCTAAAAGCAATGATAATGATTAACATTTATTGAGCCCTTACTACATGCCAGACCCTGTTCTTTATGTACATAGTCTCAGAAGGATTCAGTAACTTGTTTATGTCTATATAGATAGCAAGTGATAGAACTGGGATTTGAACTCCGGCAATCTGATTTCAGAGTCTTGCTTTCTTGACTTTTACTATTCCGCCTGCCTTAAAAAATGTTTACGATTGGGGGCTTCCATTTCTTAGCAGTAGAATTATAATATCCTAGAGCCAAACGGTATTTAAGAATTTGTTTATAGTATACATCAGGCATAATAAAAATGTTCGTAACTTTTGACCTGACATCCACTTTTAGGAACCTATCCTAAGGAAATAATCTAAAACACAGGCAAAGTTTTATCACAGTGTCATTTGATCACAATGTCATTTGATCACAATGTCATTTCTTATATAATATAATGTAATATCATGTCATATCATATAATACTTTAAAGCGATCTAAACATCTAGCCACAGAAATGATCAGTAAAATATTGTGTATCTACTTGATGAATGCAGCTCTTAGTAATTGTAAACAGTGATGCTGTTTGGAACTTTGTAAGAAAACAGATGCTGAATGTGAACACATGAGAAGGTAAATAATAACTGTTTTCTTTTTCCTTCTTGTATACCAATTTTTAATTTCCTTGCTCTGGCAAGGTTAATAGGACAAAGGGATTCTCAATTCTGTTATATATTAGGATTTGAGAAATTTGGGTAATTTCTAAAGGTTGAATCTTCTCTAGCTGATAGAAATTCTCTAGGTTATCTTTGCTTTACTTAGCAAGTAGATCTGGCCCCATGCTAGACACTCAGGGAAAGTCAAGAGATAAAAAGGCCTGAATCTGCTGGTGAGGTGCTCACAGTTTTGTTAGGGACAGGCTGGCAGCCTGGAAGCAGAGTACTATGTGTAGAAATAGAGAAGGGGTGGGCAGCAGGAATAGATGACTTTGTGTACAGGCACTGAGGGGGCCCAAGGACTGGAGGCACAATGTGAGTCAGGTCTGCTGAGAAAAGGCTTTTTAGGGGAGGTGAACCTTGGACTAGACCTTGAAGGAAATTATGGATCAAAACTAGTTGCTTTTCTTGTGGTACACATATACAGTGGAATATTACTCAGCCATAAAAAGGAATGAAATTGGGTCATTTGTAGAGACGTGGATGGACCTAGAGACTGTCATATAGAGTGAAGTAAGTCAGAAAGCAAAAAACAAATATTGTATATTAACGCATATATGTGGAATCTAGAAAAATGGTATACATGATCTTATTTGCAAAACAGAAATAGAGACACAGATGTAGAGAACAAACGTATGGACACCAAGAGGGGGAAGGGGGGGTGGGATGAATTGGGAGATTGTGATTGACATATATACACTATTGATGCTATGTATAAAATAGATAACTAATGAGAACCTACTGTATAGCCCAGGGAACTCTACTCAGTGCTCTGTGGTGACCTAAATGGGAAGGAAATCCAAAAAAGAGGGGATATATAGCTGATTCACTTTGCTGTACAGTAGAAACTAATACAACACTGTAAAGCAACTATACTCCAATAAAAATTTAAAAGAAATAATAAAAACTAATTATAATAAAAAACTGGTTGGTTTTCAGAACAGAAGAAGAGCACCATGGGGCAAAGGCCCAGAGACTGCAGTGACCATATGTTGTGGACAAAATAAATGTCTATTTTAATTGGAATGGAAGGGCCACCTTGGGAAGATCAAGGGGTGAGTTTAGCTTCTCTTTTTAAAAATACAAGATCATTTAAGCACAGATAGTGGCTGATCATCTTGTTCTGGGCTTTCAATATCCCAGACTCAAGGATATTGAATTTTATTTTCAGTTATCTTTTTAAAAATAATTAATTAATTAATTTTTGGCTGCGTTGGGTCTTTGTTGCTGTGCATGTGCTTTCTCTAGTTGTGGCGTGCAGGCTTCTCATTGCGGTGGCTTCTCTTGTTGCAGAGCATGGGCTCTAGGCATGAGGGCTTCAGTAGTTGTGGTGCGTGGGCTCAGTAGTTGTGGCTCGTGGGCTTTAGAGCGCAGGCTCAGTAGTTGTGGCGAACGGACTTTGTTGCTCCGCAGCATGTGGGATCTTCCCGGACCAGGGCTCGAACCCATGTCCCCTGCGTTGGCAGGCGGATTCTTAGCCACTGCGCCACCAGGGAAGTCCCTCAGTTATCTTTTTCTTAACCATTTTTAGGAGTACGTGTTTGAGATGGGTACTGTGTCAAGAAGGTAAGAATCAGGACAAAAAGAAATAACTTAGGATGGAAAGAAGCCTTTTTATTGTACTGAGAAGAAGCTATAAGGGAATGCTTTTTGTAAATTAATAAGTGCTTCTGTGAGCACTGAAGTGAGGTCACCTGGAGCAAGTAGATATTCGTGAGAAGAGTCAAAGCTTAAGGGTCAACTGACAAACTGGTCATCCCCAGAATTTCAGAAAATGAAAGTTGGTAGAATGATAGATAATGATAGAATGATAATCATTTTCATTTAGAAAATGAAGAATGATAATCAGGAGGTATTGTAAAGCCCTTCAAGATCCTTTGTAAAGGCTATTGGCTGACCCGTTTGAATCAAGATACCAATAACCTTGGCTCCATTGTGATAGAGACTTATGGTGTCCACCCATATCTGGTTTTCTTCTGCTGGGCACACTGGAGAATTATATTTCTTCATCCCTTGCATTTAGGTAGGGACATATGAATAGTTCTGACCAATGGGCTTTGAGTGGAAGTGATGTGCCTATCACTTTTAGGCCAGAGCATTTAATTGCTGGTATGAGACTCATCATCTTTCCCTCTCCTTGCCTGAGTAACTGAAAAGGTCATGTATTTCAGATAGTATAACTACAAGATGGTGGAACCTTAATATCTTAGGTCCACGAGTGATTATGTGGAGCAGAAGTCGTCCCCAGTCTCAGGCCCTGACCTGAGAGATTTGGTGTTGTTTGTTACCGTAGCATATACAAGCCTGTCCTGACAAATATATTCATCCTGCACATTTCTCTCCCTATTCTTTTTTTTTTTTTTTTTAGCATCTTTATTGGAGTAAAGTTGCTTTATATTGCTGTGTTCATTGCTGCTGTATAACAAAGTGAATCAGCTATATGTATACATATATCCCCATATCCCCTCCCTATCCCACCCCTCTAGGTGGTCACAAAGCACCAAGCTGATGTCCCTGTGCTATGCGGCTGCTTTCCACTGGCTATCTATTTTACTTTGGGTTGTGTATACATGTCAATGCCACTCTCTCACTTCGTCCCAGCATACCCTTCCCCCTCCCCGTGTCCTCAAGGCCATTCTCTACGTCTGCGTCTTTATCTTGTCCTGCCCCTAGGTTCTTCAGAGCCATTTTTTTTTTATTCCATAAATATGCGTTAGCATAAGGTATTTGTTTTTCTCTTTCTGACTTACTTCACTCTGTATGACAGACTCTAGGTCCATCCACCTCGCTACACATAACTCAATTTCGTTTCTTTTTACGGCTGAGTAATATTCCATTGTATATATGTGCCACATCTTCTTTATCCATTCATCTGTCGATGGACACTTAGGTTGCTTCCATGTCCTGGCTATTGTAAATAGGGCTGCAATGAACATTGCGGTACATGACTTTTTGAATTATGGTTTTCTCGGGATATATGCTCAGTAATGGGGTTCCTGGGTCATATGGTAGTTCTATTTTTTGTTTTTTAAGGAACTTCCATACTGTTCTCCATAGTGGCTGTATTTACATTCCCACCAACAATACAAGAGGGTTCCCTTTTCTCCACACCGTCTCCAGCATTTATTGTTTGTAGATTTTTTGATGATGGTCATTCTGACTGGTGTGAGGTAGTACCTCATTGTAGTTTTGACTTGCATTTCTCTAATAATTAGTGATGTTGAGCATCTTTTGATGCGTCTCTTGGCCATCTGTATGTCTTCTTTGGAGAAATGTCTATTTAGGTCTTCTGCCCATTTTTAGATTGGGTTGTTTGTATTTTTGATATTGAACTTCATGAGCTGTTTTTATATTTTGGAGTTTAATCCTTTGTCCGTTGCTTCATTTGCACATATTTTCTTCCATTCTGAGGGTTGTCTTTTGGTCTTGTTTATGGTTTACTTTTCTGTTCAAAAGCTTTAAGTTTCATTAGGTCCCATTTGTTTGTTTTTGTTTTTATTTCCATTTCTCTAGGAGGTGGGTCAGAAAGGATCTTGCTGTGATTTATGTCATAGAGTGTTCTGCCTGTGTTTTCCTCTAAGAGTTTTATAGTGTCTGGACTTAAATTTAGGTCTTTAATCCATTTTGAGTTTATTTTTATGTATGGTGTTAGGGAGTGTTCTAATTTAATTCTTTCACATGTAGCTGTCCAGTTTTTCCAGCACCACTTATTGAAGAGACTGTCTTTTCTCCATTGTATATCCTTGGCTCCTTTATCAAAGATAAGGTGACCATATGTGCATGGGCTTATCTCTGTGCTTTCTATCCTGTTCTATTGATCTATATTTCTGTTTTTGTGCCAGTACCATACTGTCTTGATTACTGTAGCTTTGTAGTATTGTCTGAAGTCAGGGAGCCTGATTCCTCCAGCTCCGTTTTTCTTTCTCATGATTGCTTTGCCTATTCGGGGTCTTTTGTGTTTCCATACAAATTGTGAAATGCTTTGTTCTATTTCTGTGAAAAATGCCAGTGGTAGTTTGATAGGGATTGCATTGAATTTGTAGATTGCTTTGGGTAGTAGAGTCATTTTCACAGTGTTGTTTCTTCTAATCCAAGAACATGGTATATCTCTCCATCTATTTGTATCATCTTCAATTTCTTTCATCAGTGTCTTATATTTTTCTGCTTACAGGTCTTTTGTCTCCTTAGGTAGGTTTATTCCTAGATATTTTATTCTTTTTGTTGCAATGGTAAATGGGAGTATTTTCTTAATTTCACTTTCAGATTTTTCATCATTAGTGTATAGGAATGCAAGAGATTTCTGTGCATTAATTGTGTATCCTTCTACTTTACCAAATTCATTGATTAGCTCTAGTAGTTTTCTGGTAGCATCTTTAGGATTCTCTCTGCATAGTATCATGTCATCTACAAACAGTGACAGCTTTACTTCTTCTTTTCCGATTTGGATTCCTTTTATTTCTTTTTCTTCTCTGATTGCTGTGGCTAAAACTTCCACAACTGTGTTGAATAATAGCGTTGAGAGTGGGCAACCTTGTCTTGTTCCTGATCTTAGTGGAAATGGTTTCAGTTTTTCACCATTGAGAATGACGTTGGCTGTGGGTTTGTCATATATGGCCTTTATTATGTTGAGGTAAGTTCCTTCTATACCTACTTTCTGGAGAGTTTTTATCATAAAGGGGTGTTGAATTTTGTCGAAAGCTTTTTCTGCATCTATTGAGATTATCATGTGGTTTTTATCCCTCAGTTTGTTAATATGGTGTATCCATTGATTGATTTGCATATATGGAAGAATCCTTGCATTCCTGAGCTAAACCCCACTTAATCATGGTGTATGGTCCTTTAATGTGTTGCTGGATTCTGTTTGATAGCATTTTGTTGAGGATTTTTGCATCTATGTTCATCAGTGATATTGGCCTGTAGTTTTCTTTTTTTGTGACATCTTTGTCTGGTTTTGGTATCAGGATGATGGTGGCCTCATAGAATGAGTTTGGGAGTGTTTCTCTCTCTGCTATATTTTGGAAGAGTTTGAGAAGGGTAGGTGTTCGCTCTTCTCTAAATGTTTGATAGTATTTGCCTGTGAATCCATCTGGTCCTGGGCTTTTGTTTGTTGGAAGATTTTTAATCACAGTCTCAATTTCAGTGCTTGTGATTGGTCTGTTTATATTTTCTATTTCTTCCTGGTTCAGTCTTGGAAGGTTGTGCTTTTCTAAGAATTTGTCCATTTCTTCCAGGTTGTCCATTTTATTGGCATATAGTTGCTTGTAGTAATCTCTCATAATCCTTTATATTTCTGCGGTGTCAGTTGTTACTTCTTGTTTTTCATTTCTAATGCTGTTGATTTGAGTCTTCTCCTGTTTTTTCTGGATGAGCCTGGCTAGTGGTTTATCAATTTTGTTTATCTTTTCCAAGAACCAGCTTTTAGTTTTATTGATCCTTGCTTTCGTTTCCTTCATTTCTTTTTCATTTATTTCTGATCTGATCTTTATGATTTCTTTCCTTCTGCTAACTTTGGGTTTTCTTCTGTTCTTCTTTCTCTAATGCATTAGGTGTAAGGCTGGGTTGTTTATTTGGGATTTTTCTTGTTTCTTGAGGTAGTATTGTAGTGCTATAAACTTCCCTCTTAGAACTGCTTTTGCTGCATTCCATAGGTTTTGGGCCGTTGCATTTTCATTGTCATTTGTTTCTAGGTATTTTATGATTTCCTCTTTGATTTCTTCAGTGATCTCTTGGTTATTTAGTAGTGTATTGTTTAGCCTCCATGCGTTTATATTTTTTACAGTTTTTTTTTACTGTAATTGATATCCAGTCTCATAGCATTGTGGTTCGAAAAGATACTTGATACAATTTCAGTTTTCTTAAATTTACCAAGGCTTGATTTGTGACCCAAGATATGATCTATCCTGGAGAATCTTCCATGAGCACTTGAGAAGAAAGTGTATTCTGTTGTTTTTGGATGGAATGTCCTATAAATATCAATTAAGTCCATCCTGTTTAATGTGTCATTTAAAGCTTGTGTTTCCTTATTTATTGTCATTTTGGTTGATCTGTCCATTGGTGAAAGTGGGATGTTAAAGTCCCCTACTATTATTGTATTACTGTTGATTTCCCCTTTTATGGCTGTTAGCATTTGCCTTATGTATTGAAGTGCTCCTATGTTGGGTGCAGAAAGATTTACAATTGTTACATCTTCTTCTTGGATTGATCTGTTGATCATTATGTAGTGTCCTTCTTTGTCTCTTGTAATAGTCTTTATTTTAAAGTCTATTTTGTCTGATATGAGAATTGCTACTTCAGCTTTCTGTTGATTTCCATTTTCATGGAATATCTTTTTCCATCCCCTCACTTTCAGTCTGTATGTGTCTCTAGGTCTGAAGTGGGTCTCTTGTAGACAGCATATATACAGGTCTGGTTTTTGTATCCATTCCGCCAGTCTGTGTCTTTTGGTTGGAGCATTTAATCCATTTGCATTTAAGGTAGTTATCGATATGTATGTTCCTATTACCATTTTCTTAATTGTTTTAGGTTTGTTATTGTAGGTCTTTTCTTTCTCTTGTGTTTCCTGCCTAGAGAAGTTCCTTTAGCATTTGTTGTAAACCTGGTTTGGTGGTGCTTAATTCTCTTAGTTTTTGCTTGTCTGTAAAGGTTTTAATTTCTCTGTTGAATCTGAATGAGATCCTTGCTGGGTAGAGTAATCTTGTTTTAGGTTTTTCCCTTTCATCACTTTAAATATGTCGGGACACTCCCTTCTGGCTTGCAGAGTTTCTGCTGTAAGATCAGCTGTTAACCTTATGGGGATTCCCTTGTATGTTATTTGTTGTTTTTCCCTTGCTGCTTGTAATATATTTTCTTTGTATTTAATTTTTGATAGCTTGATTAATATGTGTCTTGGCGTGTTTCTTCTTGGATTTATCCTGTATGGGAGTCTCTGTGCTTCCTGGACTTGATTGACTATTTTCTTTCCCATATTAGGGAAGTTTTCAACTATAATCTCTTCAAATATTTTCTCAGTCCCTTTCTTTTTCTCTTCCTCTGGGACCCCTATAATTCGAATGTTGGTGAGTTTAATGTTGTCCCAGAGGTCTCTGAGACTGTCCTCGATTCTTTTCATTCTTTTTTCTTTATTCTGCTCTGTGGCAGTTATTGCCCCGTTTTTATCTTCCATTTTTTATCTTCCAGGTGACTTATCCGTTCTTCTGCCTCAGTTATTCTGCTATTGATCCCATCTAGAGTATTTTTAATTTTATTTATTGTGTTGTTCATCATTGCTTGCTTCATCTTTAGTTCTTCTAGGTCCTTGTTAAACGTTTCTTGCATTTTCTCTATTCTATTTTCACGATTTTGGATCCTCTTTACTATCATTATTCTGAATTCTTTTTCAGGTAGACTGCCTATTTCCTCTTCATTTGTTAGGTCTGGTGGGTTTTTATCTTGCTCCTTCATCTGCTGTGTGTTTTTCTGTCTTCTCATTTTGCTTATCTTACTGTGTTTGGGGTCTCCTTTTCACAGGCTGCAGGTTCGTAGTTCCTGTTGTTTTTGGTGTCTGCCCCCAGTGGCTATGGTTGTTTCAGTGGGTTATGTAGGCTTCCTGGTGGAGGGGACTGGTGCCTGTGTTCTGGTGGATGAGGCTGGATTGTGTCTTTCTGGTGGGCAGAACTGAGTCCGGTGGTGTGTGTTGGGGTGTTTGTGAACTTATCATGATTTTAGGCAGCCTCTCTGCTATTAGGGTGGGGTTGTGCTCCTGTCTTGCTAGTTGTTTGGCATGGGGTGTCCAGCACGGTAGTTTGCTTGTCATCGAGTGGAGCTGGGTCTTAGTGTTGAGACAGAGATCTCTGGGAGGGCTCTCACCGATTGAGTTTACGTTGGGCCGGGGGGTCTCTGGTGATCCCGTGTCCTGAACTTGGCTCTCCCACCTCCGAGGGTCAGGCCTGATACCCAGCTGGGGCAGCAAGACCCTGTCAGCCACATGGCTCAGAAGAAAAGGGAGAAAAGGGAGAAAAAAAAGGAAAGAAATAAAATAAAATAGTTATATTTTTATTTTAAAGAAAATTATAAAGAATTATAGAATTATAAAAATTATAAATAAATTATAATATAAAGAAATTATAAAGAAATAAGAATAGAGCAACCAAACCAAGAAACACTAATCCACTCATCTAACATTATCATCCACTAATGATAACAAGTGCCAGAAACTAAACTAAGATAAACATATAAATCAGAAACTAGTCAGTTGCATACAGCAAACCCCAAGTCTACAGTTGCTCCCAAAGTTCACCACCTCAGTTTTGAGATGATTTGTTGTCTATTCAGGTATTCCACAGATGCAGGGTACATCAAGTTGATTGTGGAGATTTAATCTGTTGCTCCGAAGGCTGCACAGAGAAATTTCCCTTTCTCTTCTTTGTTCGCACAGCTCTCGGGGTTCAGCTTTGGATTTGGCCCTGCCTCTGTGTGTAGGTTGCCCTCTGGCTTCTGTTGTTCACCCAGACAGGAGAGGGTTAAAGGAGCAGCTGATTAGGGGGCTCTGGCTCACTCAGGCCAGGGGGAGGGAGGGGTATGGAATGCGGGGCGAGCCTGTGGTGGCAGAGGCCGGGGTGACGTTGCACCAGCTGGAGGTGCACCATGTGTTCTCCTGGGGAAGCTGTCCCTGGATCACGGGACCCTGGCAGTGGCGGACTGCACAGGCTCCCAGGAGGAGAGGTGTGGAAGTGACCTGTGGTTACACACAGGCTTCTTGGTGGCTATAGCAGCAGCATTAGCATTTTATGCCCGTCTCTGGGGTCCACGCTGATAGCTGCAGCTCGTGCCCCTTTCTGAAGCTTGTTCAGGCAGTGCTCTGAATCCCCTCTCCTTCCGCACCCCAAAACAATGGTCTCTTGCCTCTTAGGCAGGTCCAGAATTTTTCCCTGACTCCCTCCTGGCTAGCCGTGGTGCACTAGCCCCTTCAGGCTGTGTTCACGCTGCCAACCCCAGTCCTCTCCCTGGGATCCGACCTCCGATGCCCGAGCCTCAGCTCCCAGCCCCCACCCATCCTGGCGGGTGAGCAGACAAGCCTCTCGGGCTGGTGAGTGCTGGTCGGCACCGATCCTCTGTGCGGGAATCTCTCCGCTTTGCCCTCTGCACCCCTGTTGCTGTGCTCTTCTCCGTGGCTCCAAAGCTTCCCACCCCCTCGCCACCCCCCGTCTCTGCCCGCAAAGGGGCTTCCTAGTGTGTGGAAACCTTTCCTCCTTCACAGCTCCCTCCCAGAGGTGCAGGTCCCATCCCTATTCTTTTGTCTCTGTTTTTTCTTTTGCCCTTCAGGTCCGTGGGGATTTTCTTGCCTTTGGGGAAGTCTCAGGTCTTCTGCCAGCATTCAGTAGGTGTTCTGTAAGAGTTGTTCCACTTGTAGTAGATGTATTTTTGATATATTTGTGGAGAGGAAGGTGATCTCCACGTCTTACTCCTCTGCCATCTTGAAGGTCCTCCCTCTTCTTATTCCTTTTTTCTTTATTGGGACTTAGAAGAAGTTTGGATTCACCCTTAGGGTGAAAGAGTTGTAGACGTATGTTTCAGAAGGAGAAGGAGGAAGAAGGGATAAACTGAGAGATCTGTACAATCTGTTCATCATCCCTGTGGGTATTATGCTATCTGCACAGGTTTTCCCACATCCACCTCTTGGCCTAGCTGCAGAGCCCTTCCCCTGAGAAGGCTGTGAGTGGTGACTGAGCAGAAGAAAACTGATCTGGAAGCTTTGACACTTAAATTCATGGTCAGCTGAATTTCCAGTGACTCTGACCCTGGTGTTCACAGAATTGCTTTGAAGGCTCACTATAGAGGAATGAAGCAGCTCATCCAGCTCCATTTCATGTGAAGTTTCTGGGTGAATTTGAGAATCCTCAATCATTAATCACTAAGTCAGCTCAGGTAGAGAATAAAAATTGTCATAATGCAATTTATCCAAAACTAAAACAGAAGTCAGGGGTCAACCTGCTCAGTTTAGTTCTGCCACTGACGAGCTTTGTGGGAGATAACAAGTCACTTTACTTCTCTGAGCTTCATTCGTCCCTATAAGCAGTTCCAACCCTGATGTTCTAAAGTTCTGAGATGAGGGAGTATAGAAGAATGTTCCCAGTTTGGGAGTTGAGGATTCAAGGAGGGGAGAGGGAATAGAGTTAATTCTGATCCATGCTTTACCTTTTGGTTCCTAGCACTGTCAGAGGTTGCCCTTGTTTTCTCCCCTTCTGCAGAGGATGGTGACAGTGCAGTAGGTTCATGAAATTGCTTTAAAGCTTCCTTCCTGGAGGCTGTAAGTACCTTGAGAACCTGATTTCATTTGTCTCTGCCTCTCTTGTGCCTGGCATGGTTCTTGCCACAAAGTAGATGCTTAATAAATGTTTGCTGACAAAAAATGGAATGAATACTTTGCGTTCTTTAAAAATTTTTTTACAGCTTTATTGAGGTATATTAACATACAATAAACTGCACATATTTAAAGTGTGCAATTTGATAAGTTTTGACGTGCTCTATGCCCATGAAGGCATTACCACATTCAAGATAATTAACATATCCGTCACCCCCCAAAGTTTTCTCATGTCTCTACATGTAGAACCTCCCTTTTACCCTCTATCTTCAAACAACCACTGATTTGCTCTCTGTCAGTGTAGTTTACTTTGCATTCTCTAGAATTTATATAAATGGCATGCAGTATGTACTCTTTTGGGGGGAGGGTGTAACTTCTTTCACTCATTGTAATTATTTTGAGATCCATCCATATCGTAGCCTGTATCAATTGTTCGTTCTTCTTTATTGCCACATAGTATCCATTATATAAATATACCGTGTTTGTTCATTCATCTGTTGATGGACATTGGATTGTTTCTGATTTTTGGCTATTACACGTAAAACTGCTATGAACATTCACATATAAATCTTTGCATGGGCGTATGCTTTTATTTCTATTAGGTGAACATCTAGGAGTGGAACGGCTGCATCAAATGGTAGTTGTCTGTTTAACTTCTAAGTGGTTGTACCATTTTAGATCCCACCAACAGCTTATGAGGGGTTCAATTCCTCTGTATCCTTGCCATCTCTTTGTGTGTGTCACTCTTTTCAATTTTAGCCATTCTGACAAATATGTAGTATTAGTATCATGTGGTTTTCATTTCAATTTCCCTAATGACTAATGAGCATGAGCATCTTTTCATGTGCTTATTTGCCATCTATATATCTTCTTTGGTGAAATGTCTCTTCAGTTTTTTTGCCCATTTAAAAAAATTGGGTCGTTTGTTCTCTTGTTATTGAATTTTGAGAGTTCTTTATATATTTTGGACAGAAAGTCTTATATCAGATATGTGCTCTGCAAATATTTTCTCCCAGTTTGGCTTGTCTTTTCATTCTCTTACCAGTGTCTTTCAAGAACAGAAGTTTTAAATTTTGATGAAGTCTAGCTTATCAATTTGTTCTTTAAAGGAACATGTTTTTGGTGTTGTATCTAAGAAATCTTTGTCTAACCCAAGTTCTTAATTTTTTCCCCTATGTTTTCTTCTATAAGTTTTATAACTTGTTTTTTTTTTTTTTTTTTTTTGCGGTACGTGGGCCTCTCACTGTTGTGGCCTCTCCCGTTGCAGAGCACAGGCTCCGGACGCGCCGGCTCAGCGGCCACGGCTCACGGGCCCAGCCACTCCGCGGCATGTGGGATCTTCCTGGACCAGGGCACGAACCCGTGTCCCCTGCATCGGCAGGTGCACTCTCAACCACTGCGCCACCAGGGAGGCCCTATAACTTTAAGTTTTATATTTAGGTCTGTGATGAATTTGACTTTTTATATGGAATGAGGTATTGAATAGCAGTTCTTTTTTTTTTTGCATACGAATATCCAGTTGTTCCAGCCATTTGTTGAAAAATACTTTATGCACAATATAACTTTTCAGATTAAAAAATTCTCTGTTAACCAAGATCATTCCATTTTACAGATAAGAAAACAGGCTTAGAGAAGTGACTTGCGCAAGGCCACATAGCCAACTAGAGTACATATAGGCCTAAAAACTAAGTATTCTGATTCCTAGTCCATTAGATTGTTCACTATGTTGTCTTTTTACTTTACCCTTTCAAGTATGCTATTCTTGAGTATTACCATTATGCCTACTTTTTAGATGAGAGAACTGAGGCCTAAGGGAGGACTATCACTTCAGAGACCACATGTGAAGGCCCTCCCTTCCCAGACCCCATCCTCTTATTATTCTCCCCTCACTCACTCTGCTTCAGTCTTCCTGCTATTCCTTGAATCCAGCAGACATACTCCTGCCTTAGGGCCCTTGCAACTTGTTCTACCCTCTCCCTAGACTCTCTTCCCTCAGCTGTCTGCATGTCTTACTTCCTTACTTCTTTCAGTTCTTTTCTCAAATGTCACCTCAGTGAAACCTTCCCAAACCACATGTTTAAAATTGCAAGCCCTTCCTGCAACATCCTGCATCTCCCTTCCCTGCAGTATTCTGTAGTCAGGTTATGAAGCCAGGTCCCATGGGGTGACAAGAGATTTCTTGTCAGAGTGATACCAAGGCCATGGCTGAGTGAAGGTGGAAAGTTTCCTTCTATATGATGAGGGTTGAGGAAGGATGCTGAGAGCAGTGTGAAATTGTCTGCTTTTTTTCTCCTATCATCTTTAGGAAGTTAGATTCCTCCATAGATTTTTTTTTTTTCCTCCATAGATTTTTAACCCAACTCTCTGATCTGTGGGCTGGTTCTGACTCAGGTAAATTTATAGAAGAGTGACTTCCTACGTAGGTGTCAGAAATTTTAATATTTCTACTATTTTCAGTCCCTACTTGTGCCAGGCACCATGCATACATTATCTTGAATCCTCACAGCAGTCCTATAAGACAGGAATTATTCTCTGTCTTATTAAACTCTAGGGTCAGAGATATTAAAGAAGCTTGCCTCATTTCACACAGCTGGTAAGTGGTAGGGTCAGGATTCAAATGCAGGGCTGGATGGCTCAAAACTTGAGCTTTGTCCACTATACTTTGATAATGTATTTCCACTTTCCTTTCCATCCCTCCCGACCTGGGAGCAATATCACCACTTAACTTCTGAAGCATGGGGGTGAATATTCCAGTGTCATCTCTGTATCTCTTCCAGAAAGGAAGGCAGCAGGAGTCCCTTTCCATGCATGGCAGAACTGAGGCACAGAGGGGTAACTGACATGCTTAGGGCTCTAAAATAAGTCCTTGGAGGAGCTGGGATGACAGTCTCAGGACTCCTGGCTTCCAGGGGCATTATTTGACAGTCCATGTCCCACCAACATCAGAGACAATTTTATTGTAGGTCTAAATGAATGAGCAAGTAGCTGCTCCTTGTGGCCTCTCAGGAGGATGAGTCAACATCTGAGATCTGTGAGCTGTTTCCCACCAGTTGCTCTGTGGAGGAATTGAAGCCCCTCTACACAATACTGTAGGTTTAGGTTCCACTGAATCATTGACTTATGAGCCATATCCCAGACTCATTCTAACAAGCTAGATATCCAACATTTTTATTAGGCTCCAAAATTAGATTTAACATCTGTTTCTGAGAGCTCCTGGCTCTTCCAGAAGCAGCTGAAATCCTGGTTTTGTAATTTCTTTCTCAATTCCCTGAAATCAGAGAGAGAGAGAGAGAGAGAATTTTTTAGAAGACATATGAGTATGGAGGGGCTTTGCCTGAAAACTTTCATGAAATGTTCCATGGTTATGGCAGGCATGATTAGCTTGTACCTGTCTCTCTCTAGGAGCCTGTGATGCTACTGCTGAAGTTCCTCATCAGTTTGATATGCTGAGAGCATGCTTATTCTGTGTAGTAAGGTGCATGGGCACCATTCGGACACCCATTCCCCTGGAAAATTTTCATCTGAACACTGGCAGGGCCCAATGGTATAGGAGACAGAGCTGCTGGTCAGTGCCAGTCAGGGATGCCAGGCTTCAGCTATAGCTTTGCAAAATTTCCAATCTGTATGGTCTTTTTGTCAGTGATCATGTACCCTCTCTCCCTCTCAGTTTCTTGGGGGAGCTGGGGAATTAGATTCTGATGAAAAGGCATAGTCCCACTCTGCCTCTTTCTAAACTCTTAACCATGTTGTAATTGTCTGGCTTACAGTGCATTCCTCAAGAATAGGGACCCAGGGCTTCCCTGATGGCTCAGTGGTTAAGAATCCACTTGCCAATGCAGGGGACACAGGTTCGAGCCCTGACCTGGGAAGATCCCACATGCCGTGGAGCAGTTAAGCCCGTGCACCGCAACTACTGAGCCTGTGCCCTAGAGCCCATGAGCCACAACTGCTGAGCCCTTGTGCCACAACTACTGAAGCCCACGTACCTAGAGCCCATGCTCTGCAACAAGAGAAGCCACCGCAATGAGAAGCCTGCGCACCGCAACGAAGAGTAGCCCCGGCCCGCTACAACTAGAGAAAGCTTGTGCACAGCAATGAAGACCCAATGCAGCCAAAAATAAATAAATTTATAACAAAAAAAAAGTTTTTACCTTTTCTCACCCATTTGAAAAAATTATACAAATAATGTATGTTCCTAGCAGAATAGTAGAAAATGCAGATAAGCAAATAGGCCAAAAGAAAGAGAGGGGGGACTTACCCTGGTGGCACAGTGGTTAAGAATCTGCCTGCCAATACAGGGGACACGGGTTCCAGCCCTGGTCCGGGAAGATCCCACATGCCGCGGAGCAACTAAACCCGTGCACCACAACTACTAAGCCCACGTGCCTAGACCCCACGAGCCACAACAAGAGAAGCCACCACAATGAGAAGCCCGTGCACCGCACCACAATGAAGAGTAGCCCCCACTTGCTATAACTAGAGAAAGCCCACGCGCAGCAACAAAGACCCAATGCAGCCTAAATAAATAAATAAATTTATTTTAAAAAAAATAAAGAGAGAGGAAGGCAGGTTAGAAGGCAAGATGGAACAAGGAAGAAAGAAGTAAAGATAGGTCACCCAAAAGTCCTATCAGCCAGGGATAAACACGCACACACATATACACATTAAAATATTTGTCTTTGTTTTTAAATTGAGAAACTTTGCAGGGAATAGAAAGGTGTAAAACTTGAATCCTCAGGATATGATTGTCTGGTGACAGTGTCTGGAAGTCAGGGACTCCTACTGCTGTAAAAAAGCAGAGGGCATCTTCTGGGATCCCGGGATGAGGAAGACTGCCTCCAAATCAGTAACATAGTAACTGTTGCTTTTGGGTGGAAAAGAAGTTGGCTCACTGAAAAAGACAAAGTTCTGCCCTGCCTTGGCCTTTTATAGAGAGTCCGGTTTTTCTTCTAGTAGAGTCATAATGAGTCCCACTCTCCTAGAGGCTGGTTGCCCTGGAAGAGTGGCCTTTCATTTCTAAAATCTGTTTGCTCGAAGAACTTTGCCAACTTCGTTAATTGGAAGTTAGTAGGGCATTTTCTTCCACTCTCAGGACCTGCCCAGTTAGCTGACTTTTACTGGCACGACTTGTATCTGCAAATAACATGTGAGCCATAAAAATCCACCTTACCCTTGAGGTTCCCCTAGAACCAAGGTGTTCCTGTTTTTTCTCCGGCTCATGCAGATTTCCTGAGCCTTGGCTCTTATATTTCAGATAGAAGTTTGACATTCTGTTTCTTTAAGTACTGAGTTCAGGGAGTACAGGCCCCACTTACTATTCAGATCCACACACCACTTCCAAGCAAAGATTTGTTATTGCTAGATTTATTCTACATCTACAGTTTGCAAATATTGATTGAATTCCTACTTTGTGCCAGATGCTATGCTTGGCACTGGAAGCACTGCAGTGAATAAGACCCAGTCTCTGCCTTCAAGGAGTTCATGTCTTGTGGATGTAAACAGGCCTTCATTGTTATGCATGGTAGTTATCTATACACGGGGTACTATGAGAGCAGGGGGATTGTAACAGCCCTGGGAGATTAGAGAAGATTTTTGAGAAACGTTTAAGCGGAGCCCCAAAGCACTTGGGTTTTGGTAGTTTATTGACATTACTATAATCTGTGTAATTAGGCTTATGTCTTTATATTCTCATTGGATAATTAATAAAACATAGGTTTGAGAACATTCAGGCATTCAATAATTTGTGAGTAATGACTGCCTAGCTTGTATTTTAAGAAATAACTTGTAAAATCTGTATTAAATGCTTTTCCTTGCCTAGTCCTATCTTAAATACTCTGAGTGGGTAGTGTGGGGCTGGTATAGAAGGAATAAAAGATGTAGATTAACGTCTCTGAAAGTTCACAGTCTAGTTGAGAAGAACAGATTTCTCTACCCAAAATAGAGGATCACAGGAAACAGTCGGTGACCAGATGGAAGATGGATGTGTTCCTGTCACTGGCATCACACATCCTTTCACTTCTTCCGCAGGGCAAATACTATCCCAGCATCAACAAGGAGTTTGATTTGGACACAGTAACAGGGGAAACAGACCTGCCTTGCCTTCCTTAATGCGCACTGGAAACACTCATCGTCTCATTTCTCCAGTTTATTGCATGAGCGCATTTATTGCATAGGTGACTTCAGGGAGGATTTTAGGAATTCCTGGGCTTATCAATGTTAAATACTCCTCCTTGACCCCTCTTCTAGAATACTTCCTCTTTTCTTCCCCAGTATATTCTCACTTATGGGTATAAAGAAAAAGTGAGTCCTCCTTTGATACCAACTCTGCCGTCATTTACTCTTAACTTTCCTTTTGGCAGCTTTCAACCTAGCCAGGAGGAAAGCCTTCAAAACCAAGACATTGAATTACGCCTCTGGTATATTGTAAACTCTTTAAAGCCTCAGCTAGACTGTAAACTCTTAAAGCTGTGTCATACTTATTCTGTACCTAATACACTGCTAAAGACATAGTGAGAACTTAATATATTTATCTTGATTTATTATTCTACAAAAAACAAAGTTTACAGGAAGAGAGGTTGACTTTTTTACTGGGCTGACGAATTATATACTCTTCCTCCATAGCACAGAGTGAGGAACAGTTTCTTTCAATTGAAGCCTCTGTAAATCAGCTATACTCCAATATAAAATAAAAGTTAAATTAAAAAAATAAAATAAGGGACTTCCCTGGTGGTCCACTGGTTAAGACTCTGCCTTCCAATGCAGGGGGCATGGGTTCGATCCCTGGTCGGGGAACTGAGATCCCACGTGCCCTGTGGTGCGGCCAAAAATTAAAAATAAATAAATAAAGTAATGACTGTTTATTTATTATTTTGAAGCTCAAATGGGTTTTATTGTTGCTTTTTAAAAAAATTTTTATTGGCGTATAGTTGCTTTACAATGTTGTGTTGGTTTCTACTGTACAGTAAAGTGAATCAGCTGTATGTATACATATATCTCCCCTTTTCTGGGATGGCATTTTCTTCCTATTTAGGTCACCAAAAAAGCATTGAGTAGAGTTCTCTGTGCTATAGGTAGGTTCTCATTAGTTACCTGTTTTATACATAGTATCAATAGTGTATATATGTCAATTCCAATTTCCCAATTCAAGTAATGACAATTTTTTAAAAAAGAAAGACTAAAAGCAACAAAATGAAAAGGCAACCTACAGAATGGGAGAAAATATTCACACACACAGAAAAATGAAGCCTCATGCTTATTGCTCTGTCAAGTTATTTACACCTTTTTCAGGATATTACATTTCCATTGTAGAAAAATATGCACTATACGTATTTAAACCACATTTGGGCATTTGTTATGTTGGATCATTTATGTTGTTGATTCTCTGTTAGAAATTATCTGGGGGATCTTTAGAAACGGTCAGAGAGAAAACTTAGGGAACTCATTGCAGGATGTATTAGCATTTTCTCATTCAGCTCTGGTTCAGTAGGCAGACACGTACATCCCACTAATACTTGTCTTTTCTGGAAACTTTTAAAGATAAGAGAAATTACTCTCAATCCAAAATGATTTGAGGTCAGGAGACAGAGGAACAGATATTTGGAGCAGTGGCTAGCGGGAACTGTGTTTGCATGGCTATCAGGCAAACATCGTCAAGTTCCAGTCTCAGATAGATCCCTAGCAGGGAGAATACAGGCCCACCTGGCAACTGGGGGAGAGGCAAGTGAGAAAATGTGGCCTTATTTCATTCACCAAGTGGTTCAACAGTAGACCAATTGGTGTGCACCATCCACAAATGTTGCAGAAACAGTATGGTAGACTTTCCTGAAATCTTTCCTTGTTTACTCTCAAAAATGCATTTTACCTCCACTGGGTCCGCACGACACTTGGTTTATATTCTCATTATACCTTCCTAAGTAGCTACTTATAGACCTGTGCTCTCCCATCTGTCAGAATGAAAATCCCTTACAGGTAAAAGCATGCATTAAAACTACAGTTAATTCACTACTTTTTTGAGGAAAAAATAAACCCAAGAAAGACTACTATTTTTTTTTAATTGAAAAAAAATTTCGTATTGGAGTATAGTTGATTAACAATGATGTGTTAGTTACAGGTGTATAGCAAAGTGATTCAGTTATACCCAAACAAGTATCCATTCTTTTTCAAATTCTTCTCCCACTTAGGTTATTACAGAATATTATGCCAAGTTCCCTGTGCTATACAGTAGGCCCTTGTTGGCTATCTATTTTAAATATAGTAGTATGTACATGTCAATCCCACACTCCCAATTTATCCCTCCCCCCCATTTCCCCCAGTAATCATAAATTCGTTGTCTAAGCCTGTGAGTGTTTCTGTTTTGTGAATAGGTTCATTTGTATCATTTTTTTAAGATCCTGCATGTAAGTGATAGCATATGATATTTGTCTTTCTCTTTCTGACTTACTTCACTTAGTATGATAATCTCCAGGTCCATCCATGTTGCTGCAAATGGCAATACAAAAGACTATAATTGATAGTATGTCATTAGTGACTTTTATTTCATTAAAGCTCAAGAAAAGTTCAGAAGAAAAGACAGAACAGTTTTATTGGAGAAGGAAATAGTTCTTATCATGGAGCCAGAAAGAGCACTATAATATTTAGGAACAGGTTGGAGATCTCTTGTGAACGCTGGGGGTGGGGTGCCAGGGTTAGCGGAGCCCAGGTGTCTGTGTTTCGGTGAGGGGAGAGGGTGGTATCAGAGTTTGATGAAAGCCGTTTCCTGCTTTCAGTGGCTTGGTCTAAATCTGTTTAGTAATGGAAACTAGAATCATTATATCTTTACCAAGTAAGTAAAATCGCACATTGGATCTTAATTATAGTATATATTAACCACTGTCTGTCAGAAGAGATAGAAATATCTAGGGAGAGCTGTTTTCTGGGCTAAGGGGATGCAGCTGTACCTTTAGGAGTCTAAACTGACACCATTTGAAGCTGGTTTTTAGATAAGAGCTTTTATTTGCAGCTAATACTGTGATACTGTTACGTTTTATTTCTGTTGGGTATCCTGCAGTGCTTTTTTTGTTCATTTTCCCCAAAATGATATATCAGAGAGAATAGAAGTCCTGAAGAGAAGGAAAAGCTAGATGGAGGGAAGGAGAGAGGAGGGAGAAACAGAGACAGAGGGGGGAAGGGGAGAGAGAGAGAGAAAAGATTTTTCAGGAGGGGAAAATATGGAGATTAATGTGGAAAAAAAACTACACACACAATTGAAAAATCACAGGTATTCAGAGAAACATTACCCTTTATTCAAAAGAAAGAAGAAAATATGATTTATTTTTAACATAAAAATAAGCTGCAGCCCCAGTTTAATAGGGAGACGTATCTGAGGAAGAGATAAAGCCGGTCATCATTTAGTAAAAGTCATTGAGCTAATTTGAACAGTAGCTTAGTATTCTTTTTGAAGACAATCTAGCTGATTCTCTATTTAAGTGACTCTGTAGGGATGAGGGATATTTTTAAAATGTTTAAGTCATAAGATATGCAAGAGGTTTTAAAAAATCTGGAGCTAACTATAAGTGTTACTAATGAAGTTCATCAGACCCAATGATAGAGTCATAATAACCCCTACTCAATATACATAAAGAATTAGAGATAAAAAGTCATTTTGTAATGAAAGCTCTATCTACATTGGCCATTAATAAGTTAGTTTATGTGATTTGTGCATAATTGGAGTGCTAAAGAGTTTGTGACCAGTTCTAGTGGCACTAATAGCATTGTTAGTGAAGAAAATGTACTGTTGTCATAAACTAGAGAATCTGACTCAGGCATGTGAATTAATTATAATTACAATACTTAGTTTAAATGTTAACTTAAAACCATTCCTTCAACTTCCAATCCAAACTCAGTTAGCTAATTAGTAAATTATAATAGGGGTCTTTCTGACATTGCTAATTAGTTGAATAGTTACATGGTTGAAAGTTACAATTTCCATATCAGAAAGTGGAATTGCTTCAGCACTAAGGAGATATATATAGCATTGTTTTTAGTGGGCACGTCATTAGTAATAACTCTTGTGGATATTCCATTGAATAACAATATCTGGGAATTTTGTTCCCCAGCCATCAATGTTCCTTGCCTCTATTGCTTTCTCACTGTCATTCTTTGCCACAATTGATGACAGCTAGGTGTGTGAGTTATTATTCTTCTAAGAGAAAAGGGTGATGTGCACGCACACGTGTGTGTGTGTGTGTGTGTGTGTGTGTGTGTTTGTATTGGGTGGATATATGAGACAGATAGGTCTGGCCTAAAGCAAAACTGTTTAGCATAAAGTTGCTTTTTAAAAAATTTTTTTAGTTCTGGCTTCTTTTGCATCTTGCCTTATCCCCAGCCATTACCTTTCCATCTCTCACATAAGAAGGGCTTTAGCACTAAGTGTTACCAGTTTTTATATACTTCTCTCTTTTTTTTTTTTTTTTTTTTTTTTGCGGTACGTGGGCCTCTCACTGTTGTGGCCTCTCCCGTTGCAGAGCACAGGCTCCGGACGCGCAGGCTGGCTCACGGGCCCAGCCGCTCTGCGGCATGTGGGATCTTCCGGGACCGGGGCACGAACCCGTGTCCCCTGCATCAGCAGGTGGACTCTCAACCACTGCGCCACCAGGGAAGCCCTTTATATACTTCTTGATGTATGAGCTAATCTTAATGATCCCTTGGATTCATCTGTGTGCATACTTGAGATGGCAGTATTTTGGTATCTTTCCCGAGGTGCAAAGCACCAGCAGTGGTGAATAAGCAATACCAGGTCCTTCTGGAAATTTTTGTTGAGAAAGCCATAAAACAGAGGATGTATGCATGTAGAAACCATAGCAATCAAGTGGCAAAATACAAATACCAGTTCATGGTGGCAGCTCCTCAGGACCTCATGATACCAGTCAAAGATGACCTTGAAGATGTTCAAGGGAAGCCAGCAGACCCCAAAGGTTACGACAGTAGAAATCAACATCGCGTTGATCCTCTTGTTCTCCCTGACCCAGCTCTCACTTTCCCTCTTCTTGTCTACTTTCCCATTTCTCCTGCCAAGGCAGATAACAATCTTCAGGTAGCAGATGAGGGTGAGCTCAGAGGGACACAATATTGCAGCATAAACAGGGAGGTGGTAAAGAGGAGCCAGTTCATTTTGGACGGCCAGTTCTCTACACAGGCCACCTGCTGGGTGTAGAGGTCAGTGGGAAGAGAGAGGTTTTGGAAGGGCTCATGGGTGAGGTGGTAGGACAGGCAGAAGGGAATAGACAACAGAAGGGAAACTAGCCAAATCAATGTGATACCCCAGTAGGCGTGAGCTACACTGTGTTTCCAGCCCCGAGGGTTCACAATCAGCTGATATCTTTCAACAGCAGTTAACACAAGTGAGAATATGGACACAGAGATGGAGACACTATGCACATAGAAGGTGCGTTTGCACATGATATCCCCAAATATCCAGTGATCCATCAGAGTGTAGATGATAGTAAAAGGGATGTACATGACACGTACCAAGATGTCAGAGAGGAAGAGATAGGCGTACAGTATGTTGGTGACATTCTGAGCTTCTGTCTGCTTCTTAAAGATGATAATAATGAGAGAGAGGTTTCCAGAAAAGTCCATGATTAAGATCACAGTATAGACTATGAGTAATAGGAGCAAGCCTAGGGAAGTGGGGTCTACAGGACTCAAAGTAGAAAAGTGCAGAGTTGTTGCTCTTTATACTGGTTTTATTAGATGCTGGATGGTTTAGGAAAAATTCCATCATGTCAGGGTTTAAGAAGAGCTTTTCTAAGCTTACTTGTATTATGGCTGGATATTTTGGCCATCAGTTCTTGGAAAGAACTTTGCTCTGAGTCTTCCAATGAGTGATTAGTGGGGTTTAGTCTTCCTCTTTGTCTGCTTGATGGAAATACATGAATGACTTGAATAAGCTCTTGAGATCCTAAAAATTAAACAAAACCTAGAAAATTAATGCAAGTTCTTAACAACCTGGACAATTCTATAGGTGGAACAATGTCCCTGAGAGTACATAAGAGAGATATCCAGAGAGTCTCTGTATCCTTGCCTTCCTTTCATCTCAGGGTGTTTTATTTTTCCCAACAGTATAATCTTTAGAGATAATGAGAAAGGGAATGCCACAGTGTTCTGTTAACTATATAAGGTAGCTCAGAGGTATCTTTCCATCCCTATCACCTTCTGTCTTTTTTGTATATGTGTGCTGTGGAGGCCAGAGTAACTATATTTGGAGTTGGGCTCCACTTGGAGCATTACTGTTTGGTGTCTGTATGACTTCGACATAAGTTAATTACCCTTATGGCTCAGTTTTTTAAAGCTGTAAAATGGGGATAAACAATGTCTTTCTGCATTGTTGTGAGGACTAAATGAGATCATGCAACTGAATTTGTTGCTCACGCCCAATGTAGAGTATATAGTATGTATTCAGTATATGTGTGCTGAATAAAATTTGTCAGTTCCACTCCCCAGAGCTAGTCTATAGCCTTAAGTCTGGGGGCTAGACTCCCAGATCATGCCCGCTGTGGAACAGCATATGGCTTCCCCTCTTTTTCTTTCTTCCATTCTCTGGGGTTGAAGCCAGACTTGGCACAAGCAGCTTCTGGGTACACTGCTCAGATTCTAGAGATCAAGCAAAGATAGCTAGTGCCTAGTGAGCTATTACTCAGAATTAACTTTATTTGGAAAGCATTCCCTCAGTTTTCTTTTCCTTTGGGTCTCTTCTTTTTCTGACTTCTAGAGGAAAGGGGGTCCTTGATCCTATGGCTCAGCATGGCTTAGGGTGGTCAAATTCAGTGGAGTTATTCGTACCAGGATGCACAGCAGACATGGTGAATGCCCTGCCATTCCAGGTGGTGACATTTCTGGCCCAAAGAGGACATGTTGAAAGAGAGCACAGGAAAAAAATACCCCTTATCTTGGTTTATTATTTAGGAATTTGAAGAAAACAACATACATGGCATTGATAAAAGATAAAGAAGGACACAAGGAACTGATCTATGGTTCATATGTGCTGTGGTGATGAGTAGGAATAGCAAAATTTGTAAACAGGTATTTGAGATGCAGTTTAGGGCTTGGATGATTCAGGGGTTCAACAAAATTAGAGTTCACAGATATTGGCTGAAGGGAAATGTCAAGATAGATTTAAGCCCTTTATGACAGTCAGTGGACTAGAACTATAAATGAGAATTAGAAAATTGTTTACTTGCCACCAAACAAGCTTTACTTGGAGGAGAAAAGGGATGAAAAGGAAATAGGCAGTGTACAGATGTACAGATACATACGGGTATGCTAGCATGAGCACTATACTTCCTGTTAGGAGACATGTCCTGCTGCTAACTAGCTTTTTTTAAAAAAAATTATTTTATTTAGTTTTGGCTGCGTTGGGTCTTCGTTGCTGCACGCGGGCTTTCTCTAGTTGTGGCGAGTGGGGGGCTACTCTTTGTTGCGGTGTGCGGCTTCTCATTGTGGTGGCTTCTCTTGTTGCGGAGCACGGGCTCTAGGCGTGCGGGATTCAGTAGTTGTGGCACTCAGGCTCAGTAGTTGTGGTGCAAGGGCTTAGTTGCTCCGAGGCATGTGGGATCTTCCCAGACCAGGGCTCGAACCCGTGTCCCCTGCCTTGACAGGCAGATTCTTAACCACTGTGCCACCAGGGAAGCCCTAGCTAGCTTTTTGATCTTGGGCAAATCATTCCCCTTCTCTAGGCCTCAATTTCTTTATCTGTCAAATGAAATTTTAAAAATGGCCTATTTTACAAAACCAACAAAGTCTTGTGCTTCCCAGCTCTTACTGTCTACAATAAAGAAAAGCTTCCTGTGAACCCTGCAAAATTAGGTCTGAGTAACAGTTTTCTGTTTACAGATTTAGAAATTCATACAGTTTTGCACATTTCCTAGCAGTTTGGTAATAGAGATGGGAATAAACATTGGAAACCCTTGTGTTGCCCATTCTTGTTGATCTGGGTTGTCTGGGCCGAGTGAATGAGTATCACTCACCACCCTGCAACAGCAGGTCTAAAACTTAGTAGAAACCCCTCTACTCTCTTCTATAATGATTAGTAGCAAAATACAAATTAGTTCCCCAGTCTATAAATTCCTACGGAGGCTTGAAGCTCAGAAGGTCAGATGGGCCTCATCTGGGAGGGAATCAAAGGGGAGTGCTGGAGTTACATTATCCAGTGCCCTCTTTACAATTCAGAGAAGATTAACAAGTAAATCCCCAATATGGACTTTCAATGGCAGTGTGGGATTTACACTTTACATAATTGGTAACTATTAAGTTAAAATATTTAAATCTTGCCTATCTGGAAGCAAAGTAATGCTAAGCCTTGATTCATAAAAAAATTCTTGGGATACATTTCTATTTTAGGAAAGTTCATCTTTGGCTTGTTTGGTTGCAAATGACCCCCAAAGATGTGAGATTTCAAATTACCAAGTGATATTTTGCCCCAAAATATGAGTAGCATATGGCAGAGGTAGGTAGTCTTCAGTCTTTCAACTTGATTGTATCTAGATATGCTCATGAGGCACATGCCTTGAACTGGCTCTGTTTATACCTTTTAATGCAAAAGTACAGCATTACATTACACATTTTTTGGTAGTTTTGTGTTTAAAAGTTTCAAGATGAATAAAATCAAAGCTTTACTCTGCCAAAGTCTGCATATGCATATTTATTTCTGTATCTGAATGTCTTTTTTTGTGTGTGTGTCTTTCTTTCTGTCTCTATTCATACAATTCTTTTTTTGGGTTGGGGGGAGGTGTTGGGGATAGAGTTTGTGTGTCTGCTTCTTGGTCTATGTGTGTTTTCTCCTTACCTCTCATTGTCTTCCTCCCTTTCTGCCTATCTGCCTTGTTCTCTGTTTCCTCCTTTCCCTTAATTATCCATAACACAGAAAAACTAAAGCATATTTCAGATTATCTCTTATATTTCATTTGGTGCTATGGTGTTTTGACCTGGAAGAAACTCTATAGGTATTTTAATATACCCCTCCTATTTGACAGATGCTGTGGCTTTGCAGTTAATTACTGGCAGAACAGGGACCAGAGCCTTAGTCTCCTGCTTCTTGGAGAGTTCCATGCTCTTTCCACTATTTTCTGCTACCTCCTGTTTTATATTTCTTGAAGAAACTTCTGTATTTGTTGTTCTTAATTTTAAAAGCAGGTGAGCAGAACATTTTCTTTTATATTAAAAAATTTCCTTATGTAATTTCAAAGAGCCTGTGGCCTTGGGCAAAGTGAAGTTTTGCATCCCCACCCTCCAAGTATGTATGTGAGGGTCCCAAAATAGTGCAGGATCACACTGCAAGAACTCTCTCTCCTTTTCCTTAAGCCTCTAGGAATATAGATTCTATGCCTGTGTTGGTGCAAATAACATCTCACACTTGTTTAGAGCTTAATTTGTCTAAAGTACTACCCCATTTATTTATTCACTCAAGAATTTAAGTGCTATGAAAAGATGCTCAACATCACTAATTATTAGAGAAATGCAAATCAAAACCACAGTGAGGTATCACCTCACACTGGTCAGAATGGCCATCAAAATATCTACAAATGATAAATGCAGGAGAGGGTGTGGAGAAAAGGAAACCCTCCTGCACTGTTGGTGGGAATGTAAATTGATACAGCCACTATGGAAAACAGTATGGAGGTTCCTTAAAAAACGAACAATAGAGCTACCATATTATCCAGTAATCCCATTCCTGAGCATATATCCAGAAAAGATGAAAACTCTATTTGAAAAGACACATGCACCCAAGTGTTCATAGCAGCACTATTAACGGTAGCCAAGGAATGGAAACAAGCCAAGTGCCCATCAACAGACGATTCGTTTAAGAAGATGTGGTATATCTATATCTATATATATATATACACAATGGAATATTACTCAGCCATAAGACAGCATGAAATAGTGTCATTTGCAGCAACATGGATGAACCTAGAGAATATCATACGAAGTGTAGCAAGTCAGAGAAAGATAAATATTATATGATATCACTTACATGTGAAATCTAAAAAATAATACAAATGAATCTATATACAAAACAGAAACAGACTCACAGACGTAGAAAACAAACTTAGGGTTAACAAAGGGAAAGGGAGAGGACTGTAGAATTAACAAATTAACTAGTATAGGAGTATAATATAAACTACTAACTAGTATAGGAGTATAATATAAACTACTATACATAAAATAGGTAAGCAACAAGGATTTACTGTATAGCACAGGGAACTCTATTCAATATCTTGTAATAACCTATAATGGAAAAGAATCTGAAAAAAATGTATATATGACAAGATATCACTTTGCTGTACAGCTGAAACTAACACAATATTGTAAATCAACTCTACTTCAATTACAATTTTTGAAAACGAATTTAAGTACTGACAAAGTGCGTTCTCTTATTTGATCGCAACAGCAGTCCTGTACTCTCCTTTAATTCTGATTTACAAACATGGCAACTAAGACTCAGTGACTTGCTCATGGTTGCATAGTTAATAGCAAAGCCAGGAATAGGACTTCTACTTTCTAAACCATACACAAAGTAATATTTCTAGTTTATTTGGGTCATTTCTTAGAATCAGTCAAATTAATCATTTGTGTTCCATGAAAACAAGTAGAACTTGAATCTCTGTAAAGTCACATCTTTTAGTTTTCCCTAAGAACAAACTACTATGTTAAGTAACCATAAGAAGCATCAAGAAACAAATGCTTACTCTTTCACAGCCTTATAAAAGTGTAATTGGCCTGGTTATTCTATACTGTGCAAAATCCTTATCCTACTCAACTATTCACCCATTCCCCCCAAATCAGATTTTACATCTATCTATTGGAGAAATGTATGCTTTTAAGATTTGGGGGTAACATTAGAGTTTTATTACATGTACTTTGATTTTCTCTGCTGGAGATGGTTTATCTGTTTTTCCTTGAATTTGACAGTTGCCTGAGTCCATATAAAATGTCAGTAGAAAATGTACACATTTCATTTTTCAGATCCTAACAGTTACTTTTAAAATCAAGTGAATACAGATTGTTTGAATCTTTAATTTTCCGTGGAGGTTAATGACTGAACTTTTCATTATTGGGAATGTTGAGGCTTTTAATTCTTAAAATAACAACACATTAAATGTATCAAGAAAGGAGAGCTAAACTCTGCCAATGAATATAAGTATACCAGGTTTTTAAGTTTATTTACAAACAGGTAAACAAAAAGTAATGAAAACTCCATTTTGCCAATACTAGCATTTGGTGATTTGTTTTGATAATTTCTTTACAATGGTGCATTTTAAAGCTGTGGGGTTATTTTTCAGGTCACATAAGCAAAAGACATCTGGTATAATTAGGCCTGAACATACAACAGTTTTACAGCAGTTCTAATTTTTAATGATCTTCACATATTTAAAAACAGGATTTTTTTTGTGTGTGTGTGGTACGCGGGCCTCTCACCGTCGCGGCCTCTCCCGCCGCGGAACACAAGCTCCGGACGCGCAGGCCCAGCGGCCATGGCTCACGGGCCCAGCTGCTCCGCGGCATGTGGGATCCTCCCGGACCGGGGCACGAACCCGCGTCCCCTGCATCGGCAGGCGGACTCTCAACCACTGTGCCACCAGGGAAGCCCTAAAAACAGGATTATTTTAACATGAAAAGAATATTTGAAAAACATACTTGCAAGATTTTTATTTAGCATTTTAGAGCTTTGTTTCCCAGTTTCTTAGCTGTTGGAAATTTCTGGCTCTGTTGCTATTCTTTTCATCTTCTACATGTTTTCTTTCTTCATTTCCATGATTATTATTCTAAGTTTATTTTTATGTCAAAAGATGACATGTCAGCCACCTGTCCAAGCCATAATACGCCCCTCTCCCTTTTTGGCTTATTTATCCACTAAACAATCTATAACTTCAGAAGCTGCTTCCAGAGTTGAAATCATTGCACAGAAGATCAAGCTCAGGAATCCATTAGGATCTGAAGGCCACTGAAGAGCCAGAGGGAGGAGTCAGGAGTCACAGCAGCGGTGATGTTAGATGGAACTATTTACAAGATGTGTTCAAAATGTTACTTTCAGTCATCTTATAGAGATGATAATAAGAGTGCATGTGAAAATCTGTGGCATTTATGGCATGCATACATATGTTTTGTACTTAAAAAAACAGCTTTGCCAAAATCATACATTTAATTTAAATATTCCTGGAAAATTATTCATAAGCATTAGTGGTTGTTCTTAGAGAATTTACTGTCAGTTAAGAGATGGGTTTTATTCCTGATTTTGTTATAATTTATGAGACTAATAAAAATGCTTTTAAAATTAAAGTTAACCTAAGTTCCCCAGGAAAGTTGTGTATTATTAAATAAGATTTTCATCAAGCACTTTGAAACTGACAACAACTAAGCTTCTTAAATAAAAGTGGGGACTGAAAATCCCTCTTCTATATTTGAAAGATTATTACAAGAGGGGGCTGTTCCTCACTGTTACAAAAGACTGAAAAGTGAGATTTCAATGAAATATAAGAAGTATTTCCTTATAGTGAGTGTGTTCAAAGACTTTGAGAAGCAGGGCTATGGAATATCAAGTGTGGTTGAAGATCTTTCTGACATAGCCTAGTGGATAGACTAGCAACATTTTGAAATATTTCCTAACTCAAGGATTCATTGATGGAGCCCAAATTTTAGAACTAAGCCATGCAAATCAGTTCTATTTCCCTACCCAATACACCAAACTAATTAAAAACTCAAAATTACCAGGCAGTCAACAACACTGAAATTATGTATCTGTGTTTTATAGAACCCTGCCAGGTCACTGGCCCAGTGGAGTATGTGGCAGGGGGTTGGGATGTGCGCTACAGGAGTGGAAGCCAATCTCCTCCTCTGTGGAAACTTGGAGAGTCAGAGTAGTTCAGGGCCCATACCTCGTCTTCCCCCAGTCATCTTTTACTGGTATCCCCACTACTTATTTATCTGTTTGTACTTGAAATACAGAGAGTAGCAAACTTTGGAGGGCTTATTAAACAACAAATATCTTTTCTGTACATAGAACAGTGGCAATAACTAGCAGTGAGGTATTAGCATACTGATAACTTAGTATTAGCATACTAAGAAATCATCTTAGTTGTCTGTGATGTTGGTGAAGATTTTGAGAGGCAGCTTGAGTGAGACAGAGCTGGCTTTGAACCCAGATTGTCCCATGTTACCTAACCTGGGTCACCTTGAGCTTCTCTGTGAGCTTTTGATTTCTTTTCCGTAAGGTGAATATTGCCATCTGTCTGGCAGGATTATTTTGAAGGTAAATGGTAGCACATAGTAGATATTCAGTAAGTGGCACTCATTGTTGTGTTTTAGAGTTTGCCTTAGTAGAAGTATATAATCCATGTTAAGAGCAAAGTTAATTGTTTTGTGTTTTGCATCCCTTCCCAAAGAAAGCCTAGAGTGAGCATGAGATATTGGGAAATGGTGAAAACAGTTGTTTTTAAATTTTTAAGGGGATGTTTGATATAATCCTTTGCTGTCTTTATTGGTGATAAAATTTAGCAAGCATTTGAGTTTTGTTTGCCTCAGTTAAAATTCACTGTTTTAATTGCAAAAGGTAGTTTTTAGGCTAACAGCCTTGGACAACAAGCAAAGTATCCAAAGAAAGAACTTAAGCCGCTGATTATTTCTCCCATCTTTCTGAAGCTCTTGCCGTTTTGTTACTTTCTCTCTCATTATATTATAAGCTTTATATTTAGTTATAAAACACATTTTATTGTCTTTAATCTGCTGTGCCTTGATAAGTGTAAACTAAACCATCAGGTGATTCTCTGAGCCCATACTTTTACATATTAGAGAAAGTCAAGATTGAGGAGCATCTTGAAAAATATAAGTAGTGTCTAAACTCAAAGTCTCAGTCATCTGTGTTATAATTGATTATACTAAAAGCTTGGTAAAGAAAGGCTTTCTGTTTTTTTTTTCTCACCCTGCTGAAGTTGTCTTTACCTCTGTCTTTGTTAAGAGCCGTCTCATTATAAGCGTTTTTAAAAAGAAAAGCTGTTAGGATTAACCTGCTTGAATTGATTGTTTTTTCCTTAGATTTCAGTAGATCCTAGAGGACCTATTTACTTACTAAAGCTTTAGAGTACTACCTTAAGACTTGGGGCAGAGGACAACCTGCCCTGGGTCTTGTACTTAGAGGACCCACATGTTAAAAAAAAAAAAAAATGGGGCTTCCCTGGTGGCGTAGTGGTTGAGAATCTGCCTGCTAATGCAGGGGACATGGGTTCGAGCCCTGGTCTGGGAGGATACCACATGCCGCGGAGCAACTAGGCCCATGAGCCACAACTACTGAGCCTGCGCGTCTGGCTCAGCCTGCGTGTCTGGAGCCTGTGCTCCATAACAAGAGAGGCCGCGATAATGAGAGGCCCGCGCACCGCGATGAAGAGTGGCCCCCGCTTGCCACAACTAGAGAAAGCCCTCGCACAGAAACGAAGACCCAACACAGCATAAATAAATATCCTTCTTTAAAAAAAAAAAAGTGTCATCTTGGTTCCAGCACTCAGCACTGGCAGAGCACAACTTGTAATTCTAAACATTTAAAAGACTAAGACTGTTCAGGCCCAAGGTACACTTCTCTCCATCACATGCCCCATGCCCTCAAAAAATAAAGGTGATTATGTCCAAATATCATGAAGGTTATAGGATATTGATGTTATGGACACTGCTTTGTAGTATGGGGATGCCTTGAGTGACAGAAGTTCTTAGGTGAGAGGAAAGACTAATTAACTTAGCATAAATGAAATAGATTCTTGTGTAATGAATTACTGTTTTCCAGTACTACTAACTATCCATTTTCTCATTTTTCATTGTATTCCAATTTGTGGTTCTACTCACAAATTAAGGTGATATTTGTAACAGTGGTCCATGGCAGCTGAGGAATATTTTATAATAATAAGCAATTCATATTACTCTTAAATGTTGTACATGAAAGTCCAAGCATAATATATGTGATGCCAGTTGTTGACAGTGACAATGGATGAGCCTCGAATCCTAGAATTGAGAGTAGTTCTGTTTTTTTAAAAATATATAATAGGATTTAATTAGTTTTTTAAAAAATTACATGAGTTTCCATTTATTATAATAATCTTACTTAAAATTTGGTATTTGTTAATTACAATTTGTATACTGCTTTCTAATTTTATAGATAATTTTGAGCAGTTTGGAAAAAAGATAATATTTGAAAACAAATGTGAAAATAATTTTAATTTTTCACATTTAGTATATATTTTTTATGACAGTATCTTCAAATTTTATACATTTTGAATAAACCACATTTTTCCCCCTCCAAGTGCTTTATTTATTTAATTTTTTTATACAGCAGGTTCTTATTAGTTATCCATTTTATACATATTAGTATATATATGTCAATCCCAATCTCTCAATTCATCGCACCCCCCATCCCCCCAACCCCCCCCACCCCCCGCCGCTTTCCCCCCTTGGTGTCCATACGTTTGTTCTCTACATCTGTGTCTCTATTTCTGCCCTGCAAGCAGGTTCATCTGTACCATTTTTCTAGGTTCTACATATATGCGTTAGTATACGATATTTGTTTTCTCTTTCTGACTTACTTCACTCTGTATGCCAGTCTGTAGATTCATCCACATCTCAACAAATGACCCAATTTCGTTCCTTTTTATGGCTGAGTAATATTCCATTGTATATATGTACCACATGTTCTTTATCCATTTGTCTGTCGATGGGCATTTAGGTTGCTTCCATGACCTGGCTATTGTAAATTGTGCTGCAATGAACATTGAGGTGCATGTGTCATTTTGAATTATGGTTTTCTCTGGGTATATGTCCAGTAGTGGGATGGCTGGGTCATATGGTAATTCTATTTTTAGTTTTTTAAGGAACCTCCCTACTCTTCTCCATAGTGGCTGTACCAATTCACATTCCCACCAACAGTGCAAGAGGGTTCCCTTTTCTCCACACCCTCTCCAGCATTTGTTGTTTGTAGATTTTCTGATGATGCCCGTTCTAACTGGTGTGAGGTGATACCTCATTGTGGTTTTGATTTGCATTTCTCTAATAACTAGTGATGTTGAGCAGCTTTTCATGTGCTTCTTGGCCATCTGTATGTCTTCTTTGGAGAAATGTCTATTTAGGTCTTCTGCCCATTTTTGGATTGGGTTGTTTGTTTTTTTAATGTTGAGCTGCACAAGCTGTTTATATATTTTGGAGATTAATCCTTTGTCCATTGATTCGTTTGCAAATATTTTCTCCTATTCTGAGGGTTGTTTTTTCATCTTGTTTGTAGTTTCCTTTGCTTTGCAAAGGTAAGTTTCATTAGGTCCCATTTGTTTATTTTTGTTTTTATTTCCATTACTCTAGGAGGTGGATCAAAAAAGATCTTGCTGCAGTTTATGTCAAAGAGTGTTCTTCCTATATTTTCATATAAGAGTTGTATAGTGTCTGGTCTTACATTTAGGTCTCTAATCCATTTTGAGTTTATTTTTCTGTATGGTGTTAGGGAGTGTTCTAATTTCATTCTTTTACATGTCACTGTCCAGTTTTCCCAGCACCACTTATTGAAGAGGCTGTCTTTTCTCCATAGTATATCCTTGCCTCCTTTGTCATAGATTAGTTGACCATAGGTGCGTGGATTTATCTCCAGGCTTTCTATCCTGTTCTGTTGATGTATATTTCTGTTATTGTGCCAGTACCATATTGTCTTGATTACTGTAGCTTTGTAGTATAGCCTGAAGTCAGGGCATATGATTCCTCCAGCTCCGTTTTTTTCCCTTATGACTGTTTTGGCTATTCGGGGTCTTTTGTGTCTCCATACAAATTTTAAGATTTTTTGTTCTAGTTCTGTAAAAAATGCCATTGGTAATTTGATAGGGATTGCATTGAATCTGTAGATTGCTTTGCGTAGTATCGTCATTTTCACAATATTGATTCTTCCAATCCAAGAACATGGTATACTCTCCATCTGTTTGTATTCTCTTTAATTTTTTTCATCAGTGTCTTATAGTTTTCTGCATACAGGTCTTTTGTCTCCCTAGGTAGGTTTCTTCCTAGGCATTTTATACTTTTTGTTGCAATGGTAAATGAGAGTATTTCCTTAATTTCTCTTTCAGATTTTTCATCATTAGTGTATAGGAATGCAAGAGATTTCTGTGCATTAATTTTGTGTCCTGCAACTTGACCAAACTCATAGTAATTTTCTGGTGACATCTTTAGGATTCTCTATGTATAGTATCATGTCATCTGCAAACAGTGACAGTTTTACTTCTTCTTTTACAATTTTTATTCCTTTTATTTCTTTTTCCTCTCTGCTTGCCATGGCTAGGACTTCCAAACTATGTTGAATAATAGTGGTGAGATTGGACATCCTTGTCTTGTTCCTGATCTTAGAGGAAATGCTTTCAGTTTTTCACCATAGAGAATGAGGTTTGCTGTGGGTTTGTCGTGGGTTTGTCGTATATGGCCTTTATTATGTTGAGGTATGTTCCCTCTATGCCCATTTTCTGGAGAAGGTTTATCATAAATGGGTGTTGGATTTTGTCAAAAGCTTTTTCTGCATTTATTGACAAGATAATATGGTTTTTATTCTTCAATTTGTTAATATGGTGTATCACATTGATTGATTTGCGTATATTGAAGAATCCTTGCATCCCTGGGATAAATCCCACTTGATCATGGTGTATGATCCTTTTAATGTGTTGTTTGATTCTGTTTGCTAGTATTTTGTTGAGGATTTTTGCATCTATATTCATCAGTGATATTGGTCTGTAATTTTCGTTTTTTGTAGTAACTTTGTCTGGTTTTGGTGTCAGGGTGATGGTGGCCTCATAGAATGAGTTTGGGAGTGTTCCTTCCTCTGCAATTTTTTGGAAGAGTTTGAGAAGGATGAGTGTTAGCTCTTTTCTAAATGTTTGATAGAATTTACCTTTGAAGCCATCTGGACCTGGACTTTTGTTTGTTGGAAGATTTTTAATCACAATTTCAGTTTCATTACTTGTGATTAGTCTGTTCATATTTTCTTTTTCTCCTGGTTCAGTCTTGGAAGGTTGTGCTTTTCTAAGAATTTGTCCATTTCTTCCAGGTTGTCCATTTTATTGGCATAGAGTTGCTTGTAGTAGTCTCTTAGGTTGCTTTGTATTTCTGCAGTGTCTGTTGTAACTTCTCCTTTTTCATTTCTAATTGTATTGATTTGAGTCCTCTCCCTCTCTTTCTTGATGAGTTTGGCTAATGGTTTATCAATTTTGTTTATCTTCTCAAAGAACCAGCTTTTAGTTTTATTGATGTTTGCTCTTGTTTTCTTTCTTTCTATTTCATTTATTTCTGCTCTGATCTTTATGATTTCTTTCCTTCTGCTAACTTTGGGTTTTGTTTGTTCTTCTTTCTCTAGTTCCTTTAGGTGTAAGGTTAGGTTGTGTATTTGAGATTTTTCTTGTTTCTTGAGGTAGGCTTGTATTGCTATAAACTTCCCTCTTAGAACTGCTTTTGCTGCATCCCATAGGTTTTGGATCGTCATGTTTTCATTGTCATTTGTCTCTAGGTATTTTTTTATTTCCTCTTTGATTTCTTCAGTGATCTCTTGGTTATTTAGTAATGTATTTTTTAGCCTCCATGTGTTTGTGTTTTTTACGTTTTTTTCCCTGTAATTGATTTCTAATCTCATAGCGTTGTGGTCAGAAAAGATGCTTGATATGATTTCAATTTTCTTAAATTTACTGAGGCTTGATTTGTGACCCAAGATGTGATCTATCCTGGAGAATGTTCCATGTGCACTTGAGAAGAAAGTGTGATCTGCTGTTTTTGGTTGGAATGTCCTATAAATATCAATTAAATCTATCTGCTTTATTGTGTCATTTAAAGCTTGTGTTTCCTTATTAATTTTCTGTTTCGATGATCTGTCCATTGGTGTAAGTCAGGTGTTAAAATCCCCTACTATTATTGTATTACTGTCGATTTCCCTTTTTATGGTTATAGCATTTGCCTTATGTATTGAGGTGCTCCTATATTGGATGCATAAAGATTTACAATTGTTATATCTTCTTCTTGGATTGATCTGTTGATCATTATGTAGTGTCCTTCTTTGTCTCTTGGAATAGTCTTTATTTTATTTATTTATTTTTTTTACGGTATGTGGGCCTCTCACTGTTGTGGCCTCTCCCGTTGTGGAGCACAGGCTCCAGACGCACAGGCTTAGCGGCCATGGCTCATGGGCCCAGCCGCTCCGCGGCATGTGGGATCTTCCTGGACCGGGGCACAAACCCGTGTCCCCTGCATCGGCAGGTGGACTCTCAACCACTGCACCACCAGGGAAGCCCTAATAGTCTTTATTTTAAAGTCTATTTTGTCTGATATGAGAATTGCTACTTCAGCTTTCTTTTGATTTCCATTTGCATGGAATATCTTTTTGTATCCCATCACTTTCAGCCTATATGTGTCCCTAGGTCTGAAGTGGCTCTCTTGTTGACAGCATATATATGGGTCTGGGTCTTGTTTTTGGATCCATTCAGCGAGCCTGTGTGTTTTGGTTGGAGCATTTAATCCATTCACATTTAAGGTAATTATCAATATGTATGTTCCTATGACCATTTTCTTAATTGTTTTGGGTTTGTTTTTGTAGGTCCTTTTCTTCTCTGTGTTTCCCACTTAGAGAAGTTCCTTTAGCATTTGTTGTACAGCTGGTTTGGTGGTGCTGAATTCTCTTAGCTTTTGCTTGTCTGTAAAGCTTTTGATTTCTCCATCGAATCTGAATGAGATCCTTGCCGTGTAGAGTAATCTTGGTTGTAGGTTCTTGCCTTTCACTTTAAGTATGTCATGCCACTCCCTTCTGGCTTGTAGAGTTTCTGCTGAGAAATCAGTTGTTAACCTTATGGGAGTTCCCTTGTATGTTATTTGTCGTTTTTCCCTTGCTGCTTTCAATAATTTCTCTTTGTCTTTAATTTTTGCCAGTTTGATTACTATGTTTCTTGGCGTGTTTCTCCTTGGGTTTATCCTGTATGGGACTCTCTGTGCTTCCTGGACTTGGGTGGCTATTTCCTTTCCCATGTTAGGGAAGTCTTTGATTATAATCTCTTCAAATATTTTCTCGGGTCCTTTCTCTCTCTCTTCTCCTTCTGGGACCCCTATAATGTGAATGTTGTTGCGTTTTATGTTGTCCCAGAGGTCTCTTAGGCTGTCTTCATTTCTTTTCATTCTTTTTTCTTTATTCTGTTCCACAGCAGTGAATTCCACCATTCTGTCTTCCAGGTCACTTATCTGTTCTTCTGCCTCAGTTATTCTGTTTTTGATTCCTTCTAGTGTATTTCTCATTTCAGTTATTGTATTGTTCATCTCTGTTTGTTTGTTCTTTAATTCTTCTAGGTCTTTGTTAAACATTTCTTGCATCTTCTCGATCTTTGCCTCCATTCTTTTTCCGAGGTCCTGGATCATGTTCACTATCATTATTCTGAATTATTTTTCTGGAAGGTTGCCTATCTCCGCTTCATTTAGTTGTTTTTCTGGGGTTTTATCTTGTTCCTTCATCTGGTACATAGCCCTCTGCCTTTTCGTCTTGTCTGTCTTTCTGTGAATGTGGTTTTTGTTTCACAGGCTGAAGGATTGTAGTTCTTTTCGCTTCTGCTGTCTGCCCTCTGGAGGATTAGGCTATCTAAGAGGCTTGTGCAAGTTTCCTGATGGGAGGGAGTGGTGTTGGGTAGAGCTGGCTGTTACTCTGATGGGCAGAGCTCAGTAACACTTTAATCCGCTTGTCTCCTGATGGGTGGGGCTAGGTTCCCTCCCTGTTGGTTGTTTGGTCTGAGGCGACCCAACACTGGAGCCTACCCAAGCTCTTTGGTGGGGCTAATGGCGGACTCTGGGAGGGCTCACACCAAGGAATACTTCCCAGAACTTCTGCTGCCAGTGTCCTTGTCCTCATGTGAGACACAGCCCCCCGCTCCTGCCTCTGCAGGAGACCCTCCAACACTAGCAGGTAGGTCTAGTTCAGTCTCCTATGGGGTCACTGCTCCTTACCCTGGGTCCCATTGTGCACAGTACTTTGTGTGTGCCCTCCAAGAGTAGAGTCTCTGTTTCCCCCAGTCCTGTAATCAAATTCCACTAGCCTTCAAAGTCTGATTCTCTAGGAATTCTTCCTCCCATTGCTAGACCCCCAGGTTGGGAAGCCTGACGTGGGGCTCAGAACCTTCACTCCAGTGGGTAGACTTCTGTGGTATAAGTGTTCTCCAGTTTGTGAGTTACCCACCCATCAGTTATGGGATTTGATTTTGTTGTGATTGTGCCCCTCCTTCCGTCTCATTGTGGCTTCTCCTTTGTCTTTGGATGTGGGGTATCTTTTTTGGTGAGTTCCAGTGTCTTCCTGTCGATGATTCTAAACCGCATTTTATTTTTAATCCTGTGGATCCTTATTGGCAATATGACACAGATTATGAGAAAATCTTGTTTATAACAACATAACTAGTGATTTTGTTGATATTAAAGTAAGAAAAATAAATTTTATGGAATATATTACAATTTATGAATTAAATATGTCTTTATTAATTCATTCGTACATTGCCAGCTCATCATTGTATCCGGACATGTGCAATAATACTTAAATTCAATTGTCTTTGATATTTTGTCAACTTTAAGTTATATAAAAATTATTGATTTACACATTTTTAATCTTATCAAGTTAAGTAGGTTAAACATTTTATTTAATAGATTGTTTTATAACCTTTGAATTTTTAGAGATATGGTATGAGTTTCATTTATAATCTTGCCCTGGACCCTGCAAGTATTAGGCATGAGTCTGTTTAGATGTATCTTATTTTATTTGTTTATTTCAAGGTTTAATTATTTTAGAGTAAATGTATTTTATTTTATTTAATTTATTTTTTAAAAAATTTAATTAATTAATTAATTAATTTTTGGCTGTGTTGGGTCTTCGTTTCTGTGCGAGGGCTTTCTCTAGTTGTAGCGAGTGGGGGCCACTCTTCATCACGGTGTGTGGGCCTCTCAGTCGCGGCCTCTCTTGTTGCGGAGCACAAGCTCGGACGCGCAGGCTCAGTAGTGTGGCTCACGGGCCTAGTTGCTCCGCGGCACGTGGGACCTTCCCAGACCAGGGCTCGAGCCCATGTCCCCTGCATTGGCAGGCAGATTCTCAACCACTGCGCCACCAGGGAAGCCCATGTGTTTTTTATTTTAAATGTAAGAACATTATTTTTAAAAACTTGGGAAATAACTTGAGGGGGAAAATAATCTTAATATCGCCACTGTAGTGCAATCAATTTTAGCATTTTAGAGGATTATTTTCTCCAAAATGTGTCTTAAATCCATCCTCTTCTCTTCATTACTATTGTGCTCATCCTATCCAAGCCATCATCATTTCTCACCAAGACTAAAGCAATAGTATAATTACTTGTTGCTCAACATTTTCTTTTACTTCCTCCAATCCTTTCTCCACAATGTATCAGAGTGAATTTTGATAAAATATAAATTAGGTCATGTCACTTCTTTACCTAAAGCCTTTCATCAGTGTTTAATTGCTATTGTAAGAAAATCCAAATTCTTTACTATTCCTGACAAAGTCTTATATGAGGTAGTTCCTGTCTACCTCTTCAACTTTATCTCATAACTCTCTCCTTCCCCACAATCCATCAAGTCCTTCCCAACTCCAATTTTAAGAAGTTTTAATGGGGGACACGGTATCTTCCTCACTCTATAGGAAGAACTCTGTGAGCTGGTGGGTAGCTTGATTGTTGAATGGCAGCTAAAATAATCCTTTATTTTTATTTTTTTGGCAATGCCTACTTTTATACCTATCTTGTTATAGAATCCCACCTTCTCCTATCTCTTTTTTTTTTTTTTTTTTTTGTGGTATGCAGGCCTCTCACGGTTGTGGCCTCTCCCGTTACGGAGCACAGGCTCCGGACGCGCAGGCTCAGCGGTCATGGCTCACGGGCCTAGCCGCTGCGTGGCATGTGGGATCTTCCCGGACTGGGGCACGAACCCGTGTCCCCTGCATCGGCAGGCGGACTCTCAACCACTGCGCCACCAGGGAAACCCTCCTATCTCTCTTTGATGATGGTTGATCAGGTTTGGAGGGGGAGAGTAGAGGTAAGGGTGGGAATTGGTAATATAAATCAGGACATACTCCTGATAATACCCTTTTAACAGTAATAATCCATTTTATGGGTAGACCATAATTTAACAAGTTTCCTATTGATGGTCCCCCCATTACAAACAACACCAAATTATAAACAGCAACTTTATTTGTGGCTAAATATTAGCCCACATTCATTTTTAGAGATTATCCCAAGGAAGTAACAGTCTGGGATACAGTGATATTTGAACATGTTGAATATATCCATATATCCAGGCCTAATCAGTGTCCTGTGGTGCTGTGGCAGACAGATATGTCAAAGCATAATAAAAACCTCCCAAAGAACTTTTTATTAGAGTTTCATTTGAAATTTTGGGGTCTGTTAATTCCAAATATTTCTTTCATCTCTATCATCCTTAGGTATTCTCAAAATATAAGCCCCTCCAGGCAGTGTGCCCCTCCTGCACCCTCTTGCCCATTTAATTCAGAGCTTCACATGGTGCTTCTCAGAGAATATATATATTCAGTTGATCCTCAGTCAAGGATTACATATTTACAAATTCACCTACTCACTAAAATTTATTCATAACCCCCAAATCAATACTCACAGTGCTTTCAAGGTCATTTGTAGACATGTGCAGAGTGGTGAAAGTTTGCATCATACAACGAGCACATTGAGTTTGAATAAGGCAGCTGTTCTCCCTTCTTGTTTTAGCTCTCATACTGTAAACAGATGTCCTTTTTTTAGTTTATTTAGTGCCATATTTTTCACACTTTTATGCTTTTTGATAGTGATTTCATTGTTTAAAATGGTCCCCCAAGTGTAGTGCTGAAGTGCTATCTACTGTCCTTAAGTGCAAGAAGGCTATGATGGGCCTTACAGAGAAAACGTATGTGTTAGATGAGCTTTGTTCAAACATGAGTTATATGGCTGTTGCCATGAGTATATTAAATAAAGTATCTTTAAACAGAAACATTCAAAACAAGGTTATGTGTTGATCAGTTGATGAAGACGTGACTAGAGGCTCACAGAAACCTAACCCCGTATTTCCCCTAGGAACAATGTTTTAGTATTCACTAACTTAGCATTCATGGCAACTTTATAGACCATAAGTACAACATATAATAAGAATCAGCTTTATTGATTTATCTCTCTATTTGTTTATTTCTAGCTCCCCATTGCCATTTTAAATGACTTCTTTTCCAACTTTGTGGAATTTCAGTCAATTTGGGTGTACCCCTCTAACCTTTTACTTTGCTATCATTTTCTGATCCAGTTTATTATCTTCTTTCTCACCCCAGAGTTCAACAAAGATTAATGGAGTTGAATTTATAAATCTTCAGTGTTTTCTGCATCTTATTTAAGAAATTCTTCCCTATCTTGAGGTCATGAAGATACTCTCTTATATAATCTTTTAAAAGCTTTTCAGTTTGAGTTTCACATTTAGGTTTATAATCTACTTGGAACTGATCTTTGATGGTATAAAGTAGAAGTACAGTTTAATTTTGTTCTCATAGATACTTGATGGTTCCAGAGCCATTTATTGAAAAGGAGGTATTTCCCCCTAGTACTTTACAGTGCCATCTCTGTCATTTGTCAAGGGACAAATAGGTATAGGTCTATTTTTGGCTATTTTGTTCTGTTTGTCTTTTTAACCACTCATGTCAATATAACACTATATTAATTACTGTATTTTATTAGACTTGATATCATAGAATAAGTCCTCCCAGCTTGTTTTGCTTTTCAAAAGCATCATGACTATTTTATTTATTTTTATTTATTTATTTTTTAAGAATCTGAAAAATTATATTTCAATTTCAGTATTCTCATTAATCACATCTTTTTTTTTTTTAAACATCATTATTGGAGTATAATTGCTTTACAGTGCTGTGTTAGTTTCTGGTTTATAACAAAGTGAATCAGTTATACATATACATATGTTCTCTTATCTCTTCCCTCTTGCGTCTCCCTCCCTCCCACCCTCCCTATCCTACCCCTCTAGGTGGGCACAAAGCACCCAGCTGATCTCCCTGTGCTATGTGGCTGCTTCCCACTAGCTATCTGTTTTACGTTTGGTAGTATATATATGTCCATGCCACTCTCTCACTTTGTCACAGCTTACCCTTCCCCCTCCCCATATCCTCAAGTCCATTCTCTAGTAGGTCTGTGTCTTTATTCCCCTCTTGCCCCTAGGTTCTTCATGACCTTTTTTTTTTTTCTTTCTTAGATTCCATATATATGTGTTAGCATACAGTATTTGTTTTTCTCTTTCTGACTAACTTCACTCTGTATGACAGACTCTAGGGCCATCATGGCTATTTTGGATCCTCTGTGTTTCCTTATAAATTTTAGCATCAGCTTTTAAATCCTACGAAGAAACTGCTAGTGACTTTTATAGGGATTGCATTGAATCTGTACTTCATTTTGGAAGAGTTGAAATGTTTCCAGTGTTGAGTCTTCCAAATTCCATAGATGTGGTGTATCTTTCTATGTATTCAGGTCTGTAAATTCTCTCAATAAAGTTTATAATTTCCATATAGAGGTTGGCATATCTTTAAAGATTTATTTGTAGATATTTCATATATGTTATGCTAGCGTAGTTGGTATTTAAATTTTTTTTCATTTTTTAAATTGTTGCTGATATATAGGAATAAAGTGGATTTTGCAAATTCATTTTATATTCAGTCATCTTACTAAAATGTCTTAATAATTTGTCTTTAGATAGTCTTAAATTTTCCATATTTGTGATCCTATCATCTACAAATAATGATAGTTTTGTTTCTCTCTCTCCAAGCCCAGCTTTAAAATTTCATATACTTGCTTTACTGGACTGGCTCTTCAGTACAGTGTTGAATAAAAAGTGGTTTCAACAGGCATCCTTTAAAGGCAAAACTTTGAACATTTCACCATTAAGTGTGTTGTTTATTGTAAGTTTTTTGTAAATGCTGCTTTCAGGATACGAAAATTCTTTTCTCAGTACACTAAGATTTATTTTTTAAAAATCTTGACTAGGTACTAACTTTTATCAAATACATTTTCTGTCATTATTAAGATAATCATAGTTTCTCTTCTATTCTGTTGTTTGGTTATTAAGATTGATATTTTATTGCTTAATCGACTTTGTATAATTTCTGTAAACACAAATTAATCATGATGCCTTATCCTCTTTATACATTGCAGTTTTCTGTGTAATATTTTGTTTAGGAAGTTTGCATTTATGTTCTTCAGTGAGCTTACCTGTAAATTCTCCTTTTTCTTACTGTTCTTAGTGGAGTTATGTTAGAGTATCAGAGTTACGTTAGCTTCATAAAATAAATTGGAAAAATACACTCTTTTTTTAAAGTGTCTAAAAGAATTTGGATGTTATTAGACTTATTTCTCCCTTGAATATTTATAGGCACTAATGGTGAAGTCATCTGGGCCTATAGTTTTCTTTATGGGAAGATTTTTGGGAAAAATAGAATGTTTGTAGTGTGAGTTAGTTAATATTGGTTGCATTTGATAAGCTATGACAGGAAAGAGATGGGCTTGAAAAAGAATTGGCTGATTTGCAAGTCAAAAAAGAATTTAATTCCTTAATTTGAGAGGAAATTAAGAGAGCATAGAAGTTCAGAACTTGCAGGTTTGGAAGATGTAAGTGATTCCATTTCTCATTTCCATCTAGTAAAAGATAAAACTAAGACCTTTGAATGATAAAGTTTGATTAAAAATGCTTAGCCTCGGGCTTTCCTGGTGGCGCAGTGGTTGAGAGCCCGCCTGCCGATGCAGGGGACACGGGTTCGTGCCCCGGTCCCAGAAGATCCCACATGCCGCGGAGCGGCTGGGCCCGTGAGCCATGGCTGCTGAGCCTGCGCGTCTGGAGCCTGTGCTCCGCAACAGGAGAGGCCACAGCAGTGAGAGGCCCACGTACCGCAAAAAAAAAAAAAAAAAAAAAAAGCTTAGCCTCTAAAGCAAGGATCACGTCAAGGGTGTGAACATACACTCATTGTTAAACCTATGAATGGGGACTTCCCTAGTGGTCCAGTGGATAAGACTCTGCGCTCCCAATGCAGGGGCCCCGGGTTCGATCCCTGGTCAGGGAGCTAGATCCCACACGCTTCAACTAAAGATCCCGCATCCTGCATGCCTCAATGAAGATCCCAGGTGCCGCGCAACTAAAAAAAAAAAGTATGAGTGGATCAAAGTGATGTTTATTAAGTTCTATTTAGTTTGACAGAATGATCAAGGAAAAGGGACTAGAGGTGTGTCTATCCCAACAGAAGCTTGATAGGCTCAAGTATCTGAATGGATTCTAATGAGGGGGGATTGTCTTAAAAAGAACTGTGGGTGTGGCTATTAGTATAGGGAGCTGATTAAAATAAAATAAATAAAAATCAAACATATTTTTGAGAAAGAATTGTACATCAAAAATACCACCAGACTGGATTAAAAGAGTCTGCTACTGTTTGCCCCAATGTTCTATAGGAAGGAAACATGCAAAGAAAGCTGCTAAGTCCCCAAGGAGGGCATATTTTCCAATGCCCTCTTCACAGTGACTAAGAATAACTGAAAAGGATGTTCTGCCAAAGGGCAGAACCAAGGGCCATGTGAACAGTGGATTAGGGAGTGGAACAATGGATTATGGAAATCAGGACCTATTCAAGAAATATCCTCCACCACCACCCCGCCCCCGCCTCAGAGTAGGACCCCTTATAATCGTCTGCCCAGTGGGATTTTAGAATTGTTTGTTTTATCTTTCTTCTTTCCAAGTGGAAGTATTTATTGCAATTATCCTGACCCTGTTCCACTATTGTATATATATCGGGGTGGGGTGGAACAGATAATGTGTATTATTAATTCAAATGAACCTCATCTAGACCTTATATAGCAATGAACACATATCACTCAGAGATCTTGCACTTTAGGCTCAAAGTAGTGACTGTGTGGAATTTTAGGGTTTTCTCCCTTGGGGAGGAGATAAGTTTATTAGTATGTGACAGATGGTGGGAAATGAATATTTAATGATAAGGTGTGCTGTGATAGACTTTTTATTACTCATGAGATTTGGTGCCCTTCCTTACAAGAGGATTGTACTTGAAATGTGAGCAGAAGTGACATGTGTCACTTTCTAGCAGAAGATTTAAGAGTCAGCGTGTGCTTGGCCATAATCTCTTTCACTTCTTCCATGACAAGCATTAATATTTCAGATAATGGCTTATCTGTCAGTCTTGGTCCCACAGCAGAGAAGATGTGGGTCAATACTGCAGCTGACCTACACTGAACATAGGGAGAAAGCAAAAAAATACGTGATTGTGGTCGTAAGCCATTGTGATTTTGGAACCACTTATTACTGTCACATAACTTAGCCTTCTGTGACTAATACAAGTATGTTTACAATGTTAAAAGAGATAAAATACAAGCCTAAACTGTCTGCAGGGAATAGAAAATTTATAAAAGGAAAAGAAAATATTTGAAAAAGAACCAAATAGAGCTTCCAGAAATGATGAATAAATCATCCAATAAAAACTCATTTGAAGGGTCTGACAGAAGATTGAGCAAAGCCAAAGAGAGAATTAATGAACTAGAGGATACATCAGAAGATATTATCAATGCTTTGAAGAGAGACAAAAAGACCGAAAATGTGGAAGAGAAATTAAGATGTGTTGTGGATAGAGTAAGAGGGTTTATCAATCATTTAGTTGGGGTTTTATAAGGAAAGGAGAGAAAGAATGAGACAGAGGCAATATTTGAAGATGTAAGGACTGAAAGTATTTTGGAATGAATTAAAGAAGCTCTACAATCTCAAGTAGGATAAATAAAAAGAAATCCACCCAAGACACATCATAGAAATTACAGCAAACAATAGGCAAACAGTATTAGCAGCACCAGAGGAAAATAGTAGATCATTTTCAAAGGAGCAACAGTTGGATTAACAGTTGGCTTCTTAACTGCAACAGTGGAAACCAGGTGATAGTGGAATGGCATCTTTATTTTATTTATCTATTTTTTAAATTTATTTTTTATTGAGGTAACATTGGTTTATAATGTTATATGTTTCATGTGTACAGCAATATATTTCTACTTCTGTATACCCTATAACGTGCTCACCACCAAAAATCTAGTTTTCATCTGTCACCAAACAGTTGATTCCCTTTACCCATTTTGCCCTCTCCCCACCCCTCTTCTTGTCCCCTGTTAACCATTGTTCTGTTCTCTGTATCTACATGTTTATTTTTGTTTGGTTTGGTTTGTTCATTTATTTTGTGTGTGTGTGTGTGTGTGTTTTATATTCTGTATATGAGTGAAATCATATGGTATTTGTCTTTCTCCATCTGACTTTCAATTAGCATAAACCCTCAAGGTCCATCCATGTTGTTGCAGATGGTAAGTTTTACCTTTTTTTTTATGGCTGAGTAGTATACCATTTTGTGTGTGTGTTTCTGCATGTGTATGTGTATCACATCTTCTTTATCCATGGAATGATTATCTTTAAAGGGCTGACAAAATATCTGCCAATCTAGAACTTATACTAGACAAAAATATCTTTCAATAAAGAGTGCAAAGGAAAGACATTTTTGCAGACAAACAAAAGGTAAGAGAGTTCATCTGTAGCAGATGCTCACTATAGAAAATTGCAAAAGGTGCCCTTCAGAGAGAAGGAAAGTGATGCCAAGGGAAGGTCTGAGATGAAGAAGGGAAGAAGAAGAAAGAAAGAAGGTAGCAAACATAGGGGTAAATGTAACAAACACTAATTATATAAAACAGTAATAATAATGTCCCAGTAGGGTTAAAAAATTAAAATATACAACAGTAACAACAATAATGTCATCCAGGAGGGGGGTAATGCATTTTAAATGATACTCATATCACCTAAGCATAGGATAAAGAGATTCATTAATTTTAGTTTTGATAAGTTAAGTATGCATGCAGTAATTTCTGAGATAACTACTAAAAAAAATAAAAACAGTATATTATTTCCAAACCAGTAGATGAAGAAAAAGGAATAATAAAATATTCATTCTTTACAGTGTGAGGGTTATGGAAGTAACAAGGATGACCTGAGGATTTCTGGCTTTGGCAACCACGTGGATGATAGTATTCTTAACTGAAACAGGGACTAGGAGGAAGAGAGAGTATGGAAGGAAGAGGGTGAGTTCAGTGTAGGACAAGTTGAATTTGAGGGTCAGCCACATGGGATTGATCAGGAGGCAACCATTAAGTTTCCTCAAGGAGGTCAGGGCCAAGGCAGTGGATTTTGGTTTTTTGAAAAATTTTTGGTTTTGGTAGGTTCTTTTTAAGCTACTGTGATTCTTAGTTTTTTCTGAACTTAGAACTTGCCTACTAGTCTGAGGTCATCTTGGCTATATTGTCTTGATACACATTTTTAACAGGTTGTCCAAATATCAATTAGAGGAAAATTGTGAAATTCATGTCTCTTCAAGCCTTTAAAAATAAGGTGCTTTTCCAGCAGAAGAAACCATAAACAAAATGAAAAGACAGCCCACAGAATGGGAGAAAATATTTGCAAATGATGTGACCAACAAGGGATTAGTCTCCAAAAATTACAAACAGCTCATGCAGCTTAATATCATCAAAACAAACAACCCAATCAAAAAATGGGCAGAAGACCTAAATAGACATTTCTCCAAAGAAGACATCCAGATGGCCAACAAGCACATGAAAAGATGTTCAACATCACTAATTATCAGAGAAATGCAAATCAAAACTACAATGAGATATCACTTCACACCATTCAAAATGGCCATCATCAAAAAATCTACAAACAATAAATGCTGGAGAGCGTGTGGAGAGAAGGGAACCCTCCTGCACTGTTGGTGGGAATGTAAATTGGTACAGCCACCGTGGAGAACAGTATGGGTGTTCCTTAAAAAACTAAATACAGAGCTGCTATATGATCCTGCAATCCCACTCTGGCATACATCCAGAGAAAAAACATGGTCCGAAAGGATACATGCACCCCAATGTTCATTGCAGCACTGTTTACAGTAGCCAAGACATGAAAGCAACCTAAATGTCCATTGACAGAGGAATGGATAAAGAAGTTGTGGTGCATATATACAGTGGAATATTACTCAGCCATTAAAAAGAATGAAATAATGCCATTTGCAGCAACATGGATGGACCTAGAGATTGTCATATTGAGTGAAGTAAGTCAGACAGAGAAAGAGAAATATTGTATGATATGGCTTATATGCAGAATCTAACAAAAATTATACAAATGAACTTATTTACAAAACAAACAGACTCACAGACTCCCTGGAGGGGAGGGATAGTTAGGGAGTTTGGGATTGACATGTACACACTGCTATATTAAAATAAATAACCAACAAGGACCTACTGTATAAGAAAAATGGAGAGAGGACAAGAGAATGATATAGATGAGATGAGATTGGCCATGTGTTGATAATTCTTGAAGCTAATGTATGGATTCATGGGGATTTATTACACTACTCCTTCCACTTTTGTGTATGTTTGAAATAATAAAAAAGTTAAAAAAAAATAAGGTGTTTTTCTATTCTAAGATGTTTGGGTTTGCCACCTAACCAGAGGGCTGGGCTTCTTCAAGTATAAGAAAATGGTTTTTTGTTTTTTGTTTTGTGTTTTGGGTTTGTCTCTTTGGTATTTTGGAATTTATTCTTTGCTCTTCTCTGCCATCTGGTGGTATGTGAATGGAACATTGCATTTGGAGGGAAAATAAGGAATTTCAACTATTTTGAAATATATACTGAATATGTATTATATTATACTGAAAACATATATAATATATTATACTAAAAATATATATACATATATATTATACTGAGAATTGTAATATAGTATACTGAAGAGAAGCAATAAATGGTTGTGTGTGTTTGTGATTCCAAATATTGAAACCACCAAATCACAGCAATAGTTTGAGGGCATGGAGATTTGTCTGCCTGTGGTATTTTATGGCTTCTCTACCTACTTTTTTCTTACCTTCCTTGCGCTGCTTCAGCATCTGGCATTTTCAACCTCATATGTGGTGCTAAGTAAACTGAGTAATCAAAGTTAAAATTTTCCTTCAGCGCTTCTCTTAATTAAATCAGTGTTGGCTTTATGAGCTGTACAAATGCATGGCCTCCTTTACTCCTCCCTGTGCTTCTTCTCCTCTTCTGTGTCTGTAACCCTGTGGTAGGCAGGATAACGACCCTTCACAGGTGTCCACATCCTGATCCCCAGACCTACAAATGTGTTACCTTACATGGCAAAAAGTACTTTATAGATGTGATAAGATTAAGGACCTTGAGATAGGGAGATTGTTTTGTGTTATCTGGGTGGGTACAGTCTAATCATGTGAGCCCCTTTGCTGGTTGTAGTCAGAGAGCCAGAGGGAGAGAGAGAGAGAGATAGATAGATAGATAGATAGATAGGACAATGAAAGAAGGAGCAAGAAAAATTTGAAGTGTGAAAGCAAATAGACTCACTGATGCTGGCTTTGAAGCTGGAGGGGGATGGGGAGCATGAGCCAAGGAATGTGAACAAAGGAAACAGTTTCTCCTCTTGAGCCTCCAGAAGGGAATGCAGCCCTGCTAACACTTTTAATTTTAGCCCAGTGTCATCAGACTTCTGACATACAGGACAGTAAGATAATAAGTTGTGTTATTTTAAACCACTAGATTTGAGGTAATTTGTTACGGCAAGAATAGAAAACTAATATAAGCCTCCACCCCATGTTTTGATTAGAATTGGGTCTGGAAGCTCAGATTGGGAGGAGTGTAGAGCTAGCTTGAATTTGGGCTAGTGGCAAACCTAAAGAACTGGAGGTAAGGTGGAAATAAACTAGTTTCTTTGGCAAATTAAATGTTGTTCCTCTCTTTCCAGGTTATGTTATGACCCTTCAAGTGCTCATTACCCTATTATTTTCACCCTTCTCTTCGAGGTTATGTTGTAGCTTCCTTTTTCATCCTTCTCCTCTATTCTTGCCTAAAGGCAAGTGTTTGGAACAGATTAAATTATATTACCAATAGTCATTGCATACCTATCATGTGAGGACTATTTCACAGTCCTTGACCTTGAAAGATTAATCATTTAGTTGGGGGAAACAGATAAGTAAACAGACACTGCAGATCTTCCTGATAAAAGATATAATACAGGTAAGCATAGGATGGTGGAGGAGCATGTGGAAGAGACACCTAACCCAGCCAATGAATTCAGGGGGCTGACTATTTATTTGGCCGCACTGCACGGCATGCGGGAATTCTCTGACCAGGGATCGAATCCGTGCCCCCTGAAGTGGAAGCTCGGAGTCTTAACCACTGGACCACCAGGGAAGTCCCCTGACTAGTTATTTAAATTCATTATCACAGATCTTAAATGGACACTCAAAATTTTCTGGAAATCTATTCAATTTTCCAGTAATCTTATATTCATTTTCTTACTCTCAGAAACAGGTATTTCTCACCTTCTCTCTTTGCACGCTTTCTCCATTCCTCCTTTAGGTAGTTTAACATATGTCCACAAATTCTTTGGTTATCTTCTTTTCAAGTCATGGAGCTTCATTCCCCTCCCCTTGAGTATGGGCTAGACCTAGTGACTCATTTCAAACAAACTAATATGGCAGAAGTGACTGGGTATATGTACGCATATCAAAACAGCACATTGCACACTTTATATTACAATTTTATTTGTCAGTTATACCCCAGTGAAGCTGAAAATAAAGAAAGTGACTATATATGACTTCTGAGACTAGGTCATAAAAAGCATGTGGCTTCCGTTGCTCTCCCTGTCTCTCGAATTACTCACTCCAGGGGAAGCCAACCGCCATGTCAAAGCATCTCTATGGAGAGGGGCACATGGCAAGGAACTGAGGCCAGCTGCCAAAAGCTATGTGAGTGAGCTCTCCTGGAAGCAGATCCTCCAGTCCTGGCTGACATCTTGATGACAACCTCTCGTGAGACCCTGAACCAGAATCACCCAGCTCAGTACCTCACAAATTCCTGACTCAAAGAAACTGTGAGATAATAAATATTTGTCATTTTAAGCTGTGGAGTTTGGGTAATTTGTCATAGGGAGCTAATACAGACTTGGCACTTGGAAGTAGAATTCCTCTATAACAAAAACCTAAAAATATGGGAGTAGTTTAGGAACTAAGCAGTAGGCAGAAGCCGAACAGACTTTGAAGAGAATGTTAGAGAAAAGTTTAAGTGGCTTAAATAGTTTGTTAGGAGATGCATTATGGCCTTTCAGGAGACTATGGGTGAAGTGAGGAAAATATTAGTGGAAACTGAAGGAAAGGGGATCACATATATGTAGAGGCAGAAAGTTTAGCAACACTGTCACCTGTGTTAATGTGGAAGGTAGCAAATATACATAAAGAACTTGTTGATTTAGCTAAGGAAATTTCCAGGCAGACTGTTGAAGATATTTCCTGGTTTCTTCTTGCTGCTTATAGTGAAATGTTAAGAGAGATGCTAAAGAAAAGCTGGTTAAACACGAAGAAGCCAGGACTTACTTACTGGTCTTAAAATTGTTTGTAGCATCTCCAAAAAGCAATGATTCTAAGGTTAAGAATTGGCTTCTAGGCAAAGATCAAATCTAGGAAACTGTGGAGAAAAAACATGACCTCATGAGCTGCTAAGTTTGGGGGAGTAATTTTGTTATACAGCAATATAATCAATACACTTTTACATCCTTACCCTAAGTTGGTCACCTTGCTTCAGGCCTCATGTAGAAAATAGCAGCACCTCTCTCGATTTCCTAACACTATCTACAGTCTACTGACATGTATGCCTCGGCTCTCTGCCTTCTCCCTGTTGAAGTGAAGGCATGCCAGCCTTTTCATTTTTGCTTTTTAATCATCCCTTTTTCAAGGACTTTGATTCAACAGCAAACATTTTCTCTCTTTCACTGTCAAGTTCTGCCTCCACATCAATTCATTCTCATCAACAAACATGCTGTATTATCTCCCATCTTATGAAACATCTTATGAAAACAAACCCTCCCTTTATTCCATATCCCTCTGTTTCATTACCCTGTTTCTCTGCAACCCTTAACAGCAAAACTTCTTTGACTCTACTTCCTCACTTATTCCCTCTCAGTCCACCCTATTTGCCTTCTGTCTCCATCACTCCACTAAACATTTGTTTGTCAAGGTTACACATGACTTTGATAGTAACCGATAGAGTGGTCTCTATTCGAATCTTAACTGATCTCTCAGCAGTATTTGCTTTAGGTGACCTTTCCCTAATTTACATACCATGCTATTCACCTATTTAAATTGTACAGCTCAATGTTTGTAGTATATTCACAGGGTTGTGCAACCATCACCCACTCTAATGTTAGAACATTTTTGTCTCCTCTAAAAGAAACCCTGTACCCATTAGCATTCACTCCTTATTTCCCCCTCCTTCCCTGTTCCAGCCATAGGCAGCCATTAATCTACTCTCTGTTTCTGTAGACTTGCTTATTCTGAACATGTCATATAAATGGAATCATATAATATGTGGCCTTGTGTCTGACTTCTTTCACTTAGCAAAATGTTTTCAAGGTTCATCCATGTTGTACCATGTATAAGTACTACTTCATTCTTTTTTTATTGCCAAATAATATTCATTTGTAAGAATATGCCACAGATTGATAATCCGTTCATCAGTTGGTAGATATTTAGATTGCTTTCATTTTGGGGTTCTTATGAATAATGCTGCTCTGAACAATTCAAGTTTTCAAGTTCAAGTTTTCATGTGGACATATGTTTTCATTTCTCTTGGATTTATACCTAGGAGTGGGGTTTCTGGGTCATATGGTAACTGTACGTTTAACCTTTTAAAGAACCACCAGACTTTTCCACAGTGGTTGTACCATTTTATTTTACATTTCCATCAGCAATGCATGAAGATTCCAATTTTTCTACATCTTCACCAATACTCGTTATTGTCTATCTTTTAGATTATAGCAATCTTGTATAGACTGAATGTTTGTGTCCTCCCCCAAATTCGTACGTGGAAACCCTAATTCCCAGTGTGATGGTATTTAGAAGTAGGGCCTTTGGGAGATAGTTAGGGTTGTATAGGTCATGAGGGTGGAGACCCCATGATGTGATTGGTGCCCTTGTAAGGGGTTGAAGAGATCAGAATACATGCTGTCTCTGTCTCTGTCTGTCTGTCTGTCTTCTCTTTCGCTCTCTCATTCAGCCATGTGAGGAAACAGTTAAAGACTATACCAGAGTGCTCTAACCATGCTGGCACTCTGATCTCGGACTTCCAGCCTCCAGAACTGTGAGAAATAAATTTCTGTTATTTAAGCCACCCAGTCTGGGGTGTTCTGTTACAGCAGACCTTATTCTTGAAACACTTTCTTCTTTTGGCTTCCAAGATTATACTATCCTGGGTTTTCTCCTATCTCACTTGCTGCTCTTTCTCATACGCATTTGTGTGTTTACCTCTTCTTCTTCCTCTTTATTCTCCTTTACTTCCGCTAACCTTCTAAATGTTCGGGTACCCTAGGTCAGTGTTTTGAAATATCTTCTCTGTCTACACACTCTTGCTGTGTCATCTTGTCTCATGTCTTTAAATGCTGTGTGCAGATTGCTTCATCTTTAGCCCTGACCCTTCCCTCATCTCCAGAGCCCTATATCCATTTGCTTACTTAACAACTCTTCTTAGATGTCTAATAGGAATTTCAGATAACGTGTCCAAAACAGAACTCGTGATTTCATTCACAGACCTGCATCCTCTCCCATTCTTCCAAATTTCAGTAGGTGGGATTCTGTCCACCTGCTTGCTCAAGCCAGAAGCCTATGAGCCATTCTTTTTTAAAAAAATTAATTTATTATATTTATTTATTTTTTGCTGTGTTGGGTCTCTGTTGCTGTGCGCGGGCTTCCTCTAGCTGCGGTGAGTGGGGGCTACCCTTCATTACAGCGCGTGGGCTTCTCATTGTGGTGGCTTCTCTTGTTGTGGAGCATGGGCTCTAGGCACACGGGCTTCAGTAGTTGTGGCTCGCAGGCTCTGGAGTGCAGGCTCAGTAGTTGTGGCGCACTGACTTAGTTGCTCCGTGGCATGTGGGATCTTCCCGGACCAGGGCTCCAACCCGTGTCCCCTGCATTGGCAGGTGGATTCTTAACCACTGCGCCACCAGGGAAGCCCCTATGAGCCATTCTTGATGACTCTTATTCTCTTATACCCTATATCAAGTCCATCAGCACGTTTCTTTTGACTCTGTTATCATAGTATATTTGAATTCAACTCTTTCTTTTTCTGTCTCCTAGCCTAGTCCCAGACTAGCCTAGTCCCAGACATTGTTGTCTCTTCCTTGGATTACTATAGTAGACCCCTACTAGTTTCCCTACTTCTATTCTACAGTTCATAATTCATATAGCCACCAGTCATCTTTTACATTTTAAGACATCACATCATGTAACTTCCTTGTTTAAAATCCTTCAGTGGTTTCTGTTGCTCTTAAAATCTAAACTTGTTTGCCTGACTTAAGACCCTGCATGATCTAGCCCTTGCTAGATCTCTATCCACATTTCCTACCACTCTTCTGTCAGTAATATCCAGCCCACTGGCCTTGTTTCTTCCTTGGGACCTTTACACTAGCTGTTTCCTCTGTCTGGAAGGTTCTTCCCTTGTTCTTCACATGACTGGCTTCTTCTTGTCATTTGTGTTTCAGCACCTATCGATTCTAATTTTTTGTGTGTGTTTATTTATTGTCTGTCTGCTCTCCCAACACCTGCTTTACCAGCTGTAAAATCCTTGCAATCAGGGCTTTGTCTATCTTGTTCAGGGCTGCATTCCCAGAATTTAACAGGGTGCCTGGTAGACACTTTTAAAATATCTTTTTAAAAAAAATTTTTGAGATATAATTGACATAAAACATTATATTAGTTTTAGGTGTACGATATGTATTTATATATTGTGAAATGATTACTACATTAAGTTTAGTTAATATCCATCACCACCCATAGTTACAACTTTTTTTCTTGTGATGAGAACTTTTAAGATCTACTCTCTTATAATTTTCAAATATACAAGACAGTATTGTTAACTGTAGTCACCATGCTATACTTTATACCCCCAGCACCTATTTATCTTATAACTGGAAGCTTGTACCTTTTGACCACTTTTACCTATTCCACTCTCCCCCTATGCCCTGCTTCTTTTTTCTCTTTTCTTTTAAAAAAATTAATTAATTAATTTATTTTTGGCTGCATTGGATCTTTGTTGCTGCGTGTGGGCTTTCTTTAGTGAGCGGGGGCTACTCTTCGTTGCAGCGTGCAGGCTTCTCATTGCAGTGTCTTCTCTTGTTGTGGAGCATGGTCTCTAGGCGCATGGGCTTCAGTAGTTGTGGCGCGTGGGCTTCAGTAGTTGTGGCACGTGGGCTCAGTAGTTGTGGCCCACGGACTTAGTTCCTCCATGGCATGTGGGATCTTCCCAGACCAGGGCTCGAACCCATGTCCTCTGCATTGGCAGGCAGATTCTTAACCACTGTGCCACCAGGGAAGCCCCTACCCCCTGCTTCTGGCAACCACTAATCTGTTCTTTGTATCTATAAGTTTGTTTTTTTCTGTTAAATTCCATATATAGATGAGATCATACAATATTTGTTTTTCTCTGATTTATTTCACTTAGCATATATTCCCTCAAGATCCATCTGTGTTGTCTCAAATGACACAATGTAATTCTTTTTTATGGCTAAAAAATATTCCACTGTGTGTATATATATATATATATATATATATATCACTTTTTTTTTATCCATTCATCTATTTACTGACACTTAGTTGTTTCCATGTCTTGGCTATTGTGAATAATGCTGCAGTGAATATGGGAGTACACATATCTTTCTTTCCTTTTTTTTTAAACATCTTTATTGGAGTATAATTGCTTTATAATGTTCTGTTAGTTTCTGCTGTATAACAAAGTGAATCAGCTATATGTATCCATATATCCCCATATCCCCTTCCTCTTGGGCCTCCCTTCCACCCTCCCTATCCCACCCCTCTAGGTGGTCACAAAGCGGGAGTGCACATATCTTTCTGAGACAGTGATTTTGTTTCTTGCAGAAGTGGAATTGCTGGATCATATGGTAGTTCTATTTTTAATTTTTTAAGGAATACTGTTTTCTGTATTGGTTGCACCAATTTACATTCCTACCAACAGTGCACAAGAGTTCCTTTTTCTGTACCTACTTGTCAACACTTATTTCTTTTCTTTGTGATAACAGCCATTCTAACAGGTATGAGATGATAGCTCATTGTGGTCTTGATTTGCAGTTCCCTGATGATTAGTGATGTTGAGCATCTTTTAATGTACCTGTTGGCTATTTGTGTGTCTTCTATGGAAAAATGTCTATTCAGATCCTATGCCCTTTTAAAAATTGAATAGTTTGGTTTATTTATTGAGTTGTATAAATTCTTTATATATTTCAGACCTTAACCCCTTATCAGATATATGATTTTGCAAATATTTTCTCCCATACTGTAGATTGCCTCTTCATTTTGTTGATGGTTTTCTTTGCTGTGCAGAAGCTTTTTAGTTTGATATAGTTCCACTTATTTACTTTTGCTTTTTGGTGTCAAATCCAAAAAATTATTACCAAGACTGATGTCAAGGAGCTTACTCCATGTGCTTTCTTTTTATAGTTTCAGGTCTTATTTTCAAGTCTTTAATCCATTTTGAGTTGATTTTTGTGTATGACGTTAGATAGTGGTCTAGTTTCATTCTTTCGCATATGGCTACCCAGTTTTCCCAGTACCATTTATTGAAGAGACTGTACTTTCTTCATTCTATATTCTTGGCTCCTTTATTGTAAGTCAACTAACCATATATGCATGGGTTTATTTCTGAACTCTATTCTGCTCCATTCATCTGTGTGTCTGTTTTTATGCCACCACCTTACCTTTTTGATTACTATAGCTTTGTAATATAGTTTGAAACCATGAATTGTGATACCTCCAGCTTTGTTCTTCTTTCTCCAGATTGCTTTGGTTATTCAGGACCTTTTGTGGTTTCATTGAAATTTTAGGATTATGTATTCTATTTCTGTGAAAAATGCCATTGGAATTTTGATAGGGATTGCATTGAATATGTAGATTGCTTTGGGGAGTGTAGACGTTTTAACAATATCAATTCTTCTAATCCATGAGCACAGAATATATTTCCATTTATTTGTGTCTTCAATTTCTTTCATCAATAGCTTATAGTTTTCAGTGTACAGGTCTTTTACCTCCTTGGTTATATTTATTCCTAGGTATTTTATTCTTTTTGATGCAATTAAAAATAGGATTGTTTTCTTCATTTCTCTTTCTAAATATTTGTTAATTGAATGAATGAATGATTTTGAACTTCTAAACTGAGTTCTGAATCAGAATAAGACTTATCTAGGCACAGAAGGGAAGAAAAAGGAGCCAGAAATATCCAATCAGAAAGAAGTCCAGTGGGCTGGAGATTACTAACAGAGCAGGAGAGTGATAGGATGGATTATAGGCATGCAGTAGATGTTAATCCCCTCAGTCTTTGATATACTCAGGTATAACCTGGGAACAGTGTCAAGAGCATCCCTGTGCTGAACTCCTTAGAGGGCATTTATGATGGAGCAGTATTTGACCATAAGACCCATCATCCCTGCAACTAGCAAATATTTTTAAGGATATCTGACATTTGCTGTCACAATGCAAGGTACTGAGTGCAGCCCAAGGATGTCATCTACCAGTTGGACATCTATTTAGGAGCCAGCTGCTGCCTGTTAAGGACAAGAGACAATGGAGTCAATGGAACACATAGTGATCCAAGAGTCCAATGAGTATAGTGTATAGCTGGTCTGGAATATGAAGCAGAGGGGCTGAGCAGAGGATCCTGGTGGGCACAGCTTGGGATGGTGGCTCTCAATTATTGTGTTTATATATAAATGAGATACTTTTGTCTCTACACTTGGGATATACTTTTGGTGGGATCTGAGGGTAACTACAAGGTAACTATTCTATTGTTTATAGTATAGACTGCAAATAAGAGCTTCTTCATTACTTTAAAAGCCTTGATAAAAGTTTGATTGAATTTGAAATCCTTTTGCATTTGCACAAGAAATCTCCCCTATCACTCTCCTGCTCTGTCAATAATCTCCAGCCCACTCGACTTCTTTCTTCCTTGGGATCTTTACGCTAGTTGTTCCCTCTGCCTGGAATGCTTTCATTTGCCAGTGAGGGGAAATGAAGAAGTACTAGATTTTTTAAAGTATAATTTCAGTTGTGATCCATTTTAGAATGGTTATAAAAACTGTTTTATATTTTCATCTACCTACCCATGAATAAAGTTTCTTGTGGATGGTGATTGTCAAAAATTGGAGAGATTATCATTAAATAAATGATCAGGAATTACACCTGGCCATTTCAATTATAAAACCAGTTTTCTCCCCTCCCCTCCCCTCCCGTCCCCTTCCCTGTTTTTTCTACCTTATGGTTTTCCTACCTTCTTTTCATCCTTCCTAAGTAATCCAATTAAAAAACCATTAGGTAGGGTTGGCAAGGTAGGCATCTGCATTGGAGTGTGGTGGGCTGTTGGCTGCCTGGCATGGTGTATCAGAGTCTGAGTGAGGTGAGGAGGGTGCTTATGAGGAGGAGGGTGGTAGCAGCTTGTGTGGTTGTTGGGAGCTTGAGAGAGGTGAGGAGGTTGTCTGCACAGGATAGTGGTGACAGCGGCAAGTGTGGCACAAGATGTTGGAGCTTGATTGAAGTGAAGGGGGCATCTGGGTAGCATGGGCACTGGGGTATCCATGTTGATAATTTACTCTCAAGGGGAAAAAAGTTATTTATAGTGTTATCATTGAAACTCTTTTGTAAGTTCGGAATTATTTTAACATGAAAAGAATAAAGTTATGTTTAAATGAGGAAACTAAAGTTTCTCGTTAAAATGTTTTGATATCTTATTAAATATTTTCTCTGTTGAATTTTCTTCCAACAAGGCCCATATAGATAATTCCACATTCCTTCCAGTTTATCTCTGTGTGTAGTATAAATATTATCCTTTTTGTTTGCAACAAATTATGTAAAAGGCTGTGAAACATTATTTTAGGCAGAGGGAGTCACATATGCAAAGGCCTGGAGCTCAGAGAACATGACTTTTATGAGAATTACAATTAGTTCTGCACATCTGGAAAGTGTGAAATTGGTCGTGGGGCAGCTGTCAAAGGAAAAGACCTCTAACAACCTCAGCTGGACGGTGGTACCATTCACTGACATAGGGGATATATTCACTTCTATGACCCTAAAACTGACAACCAAGAGCATAATGTCAAAGAAGATGCTCCCCAACTGGTACAGATAATTATTTGTCTAAAAACTGCATGTAAGGCCAACTGGCCCGAGGCAGGGGAACACAATCAGATTCACAGGTTGCATCAGACCGAAATTCTCCCGGACCACCCAGTTCCAGAAACTGCCCTGGAGACATTCCGGACCACCCAGTTCCAGAAACTGCCCTGGAGACATTCTGGACCACCCAGTTCCAGGAACTGACCTGGGGACTTTGAACCCAGCCCAGCCTTCCCGCCTTTCGAGGGGCGGGACCAACGGTCCCCCAGAATACCCGAAAAGACCACCAAATAAGGAATACCCTGCGCCCTCCCAGATTCACCATACCCCTTTCCCTTCTTCCCCTATAAAATCTTGCCCAACCCTCTCCCGGGTGCGACTTCTCTGGCCCGTTTCTCTAGGACCAGTGAACCTCGCCCGGGAGCGCTCCCTAATAAGGCTCACTTGAAGCTTTCCTCTGTTTCGCGGTGCCGTTTGTTAAGATCCGACCTTACACTGCATACGATGCTTCTTGAACTGAGAATTCAATCACAAATTGCCCTAAACTTGTGCCTGCAGGAGGCACTCCTCAGAAACATGAATAGGGATGGAGAATGTAGCCTCTGTCATATCATACCCGCTTTCAAATAATTTAGCAAAAAGGACAGCTTACAATAGACACATGCGGTAAGATAATTTATTGAAATATTAATTTGCTTTTTATTCTGTTTTCCTGCCCTACTTCAAGAATACTTTTCTACTTTCTTTGAGCTTTTGTTCAACTGGACCGATGCAGAATTACAATTGCCTTTTGTTTTTTAAAGCCTGCAGGGACCTACTGTGTAGCACAAGGAACTCTGCTCAATATTACGTGGCAACCTAGATGGGAGCGGAATTTGAAAAAGAATGGATGCATGTATGTGTATGGCTGAATCACTTTGCTGTACACCTGAGACTAGCAGAATATTGTTAATCAACTGTACGCCAATATAAAATGAAAAGTTAAAAAAAAATCTCATCCTCTAGTTCTGCCATAAAGGAAAGAAAACAGTCAAGTTTTGGTGTTTATTCTCAGACTTAGTGATACTATGATTTCATCTATTTTTATTTTTCATTTGCTGGAATAAAGAGAGGAAAATTTAAAAAAAGAAAACCTAAACTCATTGAAGGGCTTATGCCAGGTGTTCCCAGAGGAGAGGAGTGAGGGGCAAGAGCCTAAGAGGGAGAGTCTACCATGGAGACCTCAAAGAGCGATTTTTTCGGGGAGGGAGGGCTCCATGAGTGTCAGCGACCAGCATCCAGTTCCTCTGAGCTGCTCTTTTATAATCCCCTTGGGGATGCGGCCTGTCCTCAGTGTGGAATGGCTTTGTGGTACAGTGGGAAGCTGAACCTTTGGTGTTGGGGTTCCTAGCCTTGGTAAAAAGGAGTCCCAGCTTGAGCTGGGTGGCAAGTTTCAGGAAACAGCAGAGTCACTTTCCTGCAAGGGGCCCTGTAGTCTTATCAGGAGGGACCAATCTGGACCAAAGATCAGGGGGCTCTCCCTAAGTATTCTGGACTGTGTACAACCTGAAGTCTTTATCCTAGGGGTGGGACTTGACCCTAGTAGTGATTGAGGTTAAATTTCTATCAACTTGAGGAGTGGTGGCTTAAGATGAGATTTGATAATAGAAAAAGAGTATGATGCTTCCTTCGCCTAGACTGTGAAGTAACTTTCATACTCAACATACACATTTATAGCTCGCAAGATCTGGGGGAAATTACTTACACATGAAAAGACTTTTTTCCCCAGAAAAATTCGGCATAAGTCTAATTGTACCTTTTCTGTGAAACAGCTGAGATATTTCAGTTTGATATGTGCCTCCAGAAATTAATGCCAGATGGACTCAATATACCTCAACAAGCTTGGTTTTGTATTATTTTTTCTAACCCAAAAGCTGAAGTGGTGGGAAGGAAGGAACAAGCCAGCTCAACATTTGGTAGACTCAGATGTTCTCTTCGCTTTCCCAGTGCTCCTGCAGCTGACTTGGGGCTGGGAGCAGGTATGGGGTGAATACTGGTTTAATTCCAGTTTTCTTACAGCTTTATCTTCCAGGTACAAGTTGTCATTCAAATACCCAAACCTCGTATTTCTTTTAATCTTAATTTGAGCCAGGAGAAATTGAGCTCTGAATTGAGTCTACTTCAGTAGACTTCAGATAAATGATGGCTAGAAGGATAGAATGACAACCCAACTCCTTCTTTAATGATGTTTTTATTTTCCAAATAAGGAAGCCGATACAGAAACTATACGAGGAAGACTGTCATAGGCTTAGCCATGTGTGAAAAAGCCAGTTGACTGCAGATTAGAAGTTGTGACTCTGCCCCTACCTGTCTGTGTGGCCCTGGGCGTGTCATTTTAACTCTCTGGGCCACATGTGCACATGAAAGTTTTGGACTGGATGACCAATAAAAGGTCTCTTCATGCTCTATTCTTCTTGTGATTCTAGAATGTAGAGTAAGAAGATTCTTTTAAAATAGAAATACAGGGTAATAAAGGAGCCTTACTGACATTACATGCTTAGATATAATGGGACTTACTATTTTTGGTAGAACTTTTGAATGTGCCAGTAAGATCAGATCAGTGTTTTTACAAAACCATGATCAAAACCTTGTGATGAAACTTAGAAATTGTATTACTATATATTTTGGCTGTACGCAGTAGATAATCATATCAGAGCTTGGTGAAACATAAACTCCTCAAAACCAATGATGGGAATTAACATATTATTAGAATTTGAACTGAATTATATGCACTTTTAATCCTTGAAAGAAATCGCTTTATTTGATTCCTATGAATGAAAAGTGCTTTATATGTTATTTCAGAAGCTGGAAAATTGACCATATTTAGAATCCTGGGCAGCAAAGTAAAACAGATTTTAGGTAAATTATGCTGTACAGATAGTCAATCCCAAACAAACAAATCACTGCTAAATACATTGAGAGATCTCAGTCAGTGATTATCATATGGAATAGGTTCCTCAGGAAGCATTTGATTCTTGATTTCATAGCTGCTAATCATTAGTATACTGTTGTTGCTTGTATAAATCTTGGCTAATTATTTTTATTTTTTTCCACTGTTTTCCTAGTTTTATTTGAAAAAAAAGAAGCGTGTAATTTCCTTTCTCGTATTAATGTGCTGAAATTATGATAATAAATATCATTTGACTAAAAATGTTTAGACCCCGAATGATCCAGAAGGGCTCTGTACATAATCTGAACTCACTGAACTAAATACCACTAAATACACTAAATACCACTAAGTACACTAAATACCACTAAATACAACTAAATACCACTCTTACAGCTTATTACTGAGTAGACTAACCTGTTCTTTGCACTGTTCAGTGTATATTTAGAAATTAGGAAGGACCAGATTCCTGACGACTCAAAATGTATATGGTAGTATGAATATTACTTTATTCACAGGTTTGAGTATAGAATACTTCACAAATTAAATCTTACTCTGATTTGCCACTCTTTAGGTTGATGGAAATTTGATCTCAATCAGTGCACATTATTTCCCATTTCTGTGTGAGGAAAAGAAGCTTTATTAAGCTGTTATACACATTTTGAACTATACTATAGGCTAAAACTAGAAGTTGAAATGGATTTAACAGGTAAGATTAAAAAACTTCATTTTCACATGGATCCGATACATGTCTCCTGGAGAGGAAAATATTCTGTATAAAATTTGCTGAAGAAAATAAAAATTAAAAAAATTGAAGTTCTTACTGGACTAAGTAAAACAGTGCACTAAAAAAATAAACTTTGGGCTTTCCTGGTGGCGCAGTGGTTGAGAGTCTGCCTGCCGATGCAGGGGATACGGGTTCGTGCCCCGGTCTGGGAAGATCCCACATGCCGCGGAGCGGCTAGGCCCATGAGTCATGGCTGCTGAGCCTGCGCGTCTGGAGCCTGTGCTCCGCAACGGGAGAGGCCACAACAGTGACAGGCCCGTGTACCATTAAACTTTAAGAGAAATATAAATGAAAGTCGTAAAATTCAAAACCAAAGGATGAATAATTTATGTAATTTTTAAGGATGTAATTTTGTGACCTTGTTATGGAATTCATAGGTAGAACACTAAATCTGGTGTAATCTTTTTTTTTTTTTTCCGCGGTACGCGGGCTTCTCACTGTTGCGGCCTCTCCCGTTGCGGAGCACAGGCTCCGGACGCGCAGGCTCAGCGGCCATGGTTCACAGGCCCAGCCGCTCCGCGGCATGTGGGATCTTCTCGGACCGGGGCACAAACCCATGTCTCCTGCATCGGCAGGCGGACTCTCAACCACTGCGCCACCAGGGAAGCCCTGGTGTAATCTTATCTAGGCAAGATGTGTACAGGAAGCTTTGCATGAACAAATGAGTGAGGTCTGACTCCCTGAATAATGGACGTTGAGAGCACTTCTTTTCTAGGTGGGTGTAGTAGTTTGCTAGGACTGCCATCACAGAGTACCACAGACTGGGTGGCTTCAACAACAGAATTTTATTTTCTCACAATTCTGGAGGCTAGAAGTCCAAGATCAAGGTGCCGTCAGGATTGGTTTCTTGTGAAACCTCTCATTCCGGTTTGCAGACTGCTGCTTTCTCACTCCTAGAGCTTGCAGAAAGGAACATAGCCCTGCCAGCACCTTGATTTTAGCCTAGTGAGACGTCTGTTTGATTTCCTTACTACAGGATAATAAATTTGTGTTTTTTAAGGCACTGAGTTTGTGGTAATTTGTTACAGCAGCAACAAGCCAATATACCATACAGCGTCATACCCTTGATCATCTACTGTGTGACTCCAAACACAGCATGTACACACACTGTTTCCTGTACTTGAAACGCCATTACCTTCTTGTAGGCCTAACTAACTCTTAAACCTACTTCTGAAGTTACCTTCTGTTAGAAGAATTTACTGAACTTTGGGTTTCTGCCCATTTCTATCTCAACACACTATATTTGCAACATCTGTCTGTCTTCTCAACGTATTACTGTTGTTGATTTTCCCTCTTTTCCAAGACTGTTGAGCTCCTGGAGGGGACTTTTATTCACAGCATTTAGCCTATGAATGAATGAAGTGGAATGATGAATAAATGAAAATAGAATGTTCTAAATACTTTTAATTTAGAAGGCTCATATTCTGTGTGTGAGTCTGTGGATATGTTTGTACTTAGGTGTGTGTTTTTTAGGGAAGAGGTAGCCTGAGAAATGTCAATTTGTTAAGTCCTCTGTTTTAGTCTGTTTGGGCTGAGATAACAAAAATACCATAGACTTGGTGACTTATAAACAACCAAAATTTATTTCTCATATTTCTGGAGGCTGGGAAATCTAAGATCAAGGTGCTGGCAGATTGAGTATCTGGTGAGGGCCTGCTTCCCAGTTCATAAGTGGCTGTCTTCTTGCTGTGTCCTCACATGATGGAAGGAGAGCTAGAAAGCTCTTTGGTTCTCTTTATAAGGGCACTAATCCCATTCATGAGGGCTCCACTCTCAGGACTTACCTCCCAAAGTCCCTACCTCCAAATACCAGCACATTGGGGATTAGGCCTCAACATATGAATTTGGGGGGGACACACTCAGTCCATAACATCCTTTAATTCTGGTAATCTTCCCCAACCTCCCACCCAAGTGGTTGGCAATTAAATATCCATTATTATTGGAGTTTTACATGTAAGAATTCCAGGTTGATTTGGGGCTACAGATGTGGATCTGGTCCCAAGACTAAGGTGATATCCCTTGCTTTCAAGATAGTGTTCAGCCTGCACTGTTATCTCTCTCTCTCTCTCTCTCTCTCTCTCTCTCTCTCTGTGTGTGTGTGTGTGTGTGTGTGTGTGTAGCAGGGGAGGGTAAAGTAGAATGATGGGCTGTACACTGGCTGGGCCACTGTTTCCTCCCATGGACAAAAACCCAGAAGCTTCTGGTCATGTCTTTTGTTTCAAAATTAATGTTAAAAACTGAGGTATAATTGATAGAAAATATTGTATTAGTTTTAGCTGTACATCTTAATGATTTGCAATATGTATATACTGCAAAAATGATCACCACAATAAGTGTAGTTAACATCCTTCACTTCATATAGTTTTTTTCTTGAGATAAGAACTTTTCAGATCTACTCTCTTAGCAACTTTCAAATATACAATGTAGTACTGTTAACTATAGTCACTGTGCTGTACATGATGTCCCCAGGACTTATAATTGGAAGTTTGTACCTTTTGTGTGGTCATTTGTCCTAGACTTGGGAAACTGTCTTTTTCCAAGCCCTCCTCCTTTGACATCCCCTCCCATGTGGAGGAAACAAATACAAATTCCTTCTAAAAGCCTAGATTTTGCACCTGAGGCAAGAAAATACATAGGCACTGGAACAAGATACAGTTAATATATACACAGATTGAATATGTCTGTGTATGTTTTTGCCTTAGGAGAGTCTTTCAAGTTCAGTCCTCATTGTCCCCCACACCTTTCTTTTTTTTAAACAAAAAGCATTTTATCAAGGGTATTGCTCTTAGATTGCCCAAGAGGGGACGGGGAGAGAGGCAAGTGCCTTTGAGTGGAAAAAGATGAGAGGAGCCCCAATAATGACATGTTGTCATTATTGCCATTCTGTCAAGTATGTGGTTTAAAGTTAGACTTAATTTGATTTGGTAAAATAAGTAATGTGACCTTTCACACATCATCATAATGGTGTAAGATTCATACCCAAGTACCAGTCATTTTTTTTCCTATATAGTATCAATTTAACTGCTTCATAATATTCTTACCTGAACTATTTACTTAATTATTTCCTTATTTGTTTAATTAGTTAGCTATTTGGAGGCATTTAGATAGTTTCCTTTTTTTGTTTTTCTAGTTTAAACAGTATTGAGATGTTGTAGCTGAACTCTTACACAGATCCTCAATTATTTCCTTAGGATAAATTTCCAGAAGTATCATTACTGGTTCAGAAGAATGGGTCAGATTTTAAGGCTGTTGATGTGAGTTGCTAAAGAGTCCATTAGAAAGACTGTACCTCATCACAAATGGCAGACTGCCCTTTTGGAAAGTACCTTGAGTAAATAAAAATGGAACATGTATTGGTTTGCTAGGGCTGCCATAACAAAATACCAAAGAATATGTGGTTTAAACAACAGAAATTTTTTCTCCAACTTTTGGAGGCTGGAGGTCCAAGATCAAGGTGCCAGCAGGGTTGAGTTCTTCTGAGATCTTTCTCCCTGGCTTGCAGATGACCACCCTCTCGCTGCCTCTTCACATGGTCATTGCTCTGTGCACATATGCCCCTGGTGTCTCTTCTTTTTCTTATAAGGACACTAACCATATGGATTAGGGCTCCATCCTAAGAGCCTCATTTTAAATTAATCACCTCTTTAAATACCTTATCTTCAATTATAGTTACACTCAGAAGTACTGGGGGCTAGGGCTTCAAAATATGAATATAGAGGGGAGGGTGGGGACACAGTTCAGGCCACAACAGAACTTTTAACTGCAAAAAGAAACTCTTGGATATAATAAAAAGTTGACTTAAAAAAAAAAAAGCAGAGTTGCTGCTTTCTGAAAATATAGCTGGCCATAGTTTCCCCCCTCTTCTTCAGCTCATTCTTTTTCCTTTTCTCTAGTTCTCTTGTTCTTTTTCTGGGTATATTTAGGTACAGTAAAATATGCCTTTTTTTTTTTTTTTTTTTTTGCGGTACGCGGGCCTCTCACTGTTGTGGCTTCTCCCGTTGCAGAGCAACAGGCTCCGGACGCGCAGGCTCAGCGGCCATGGCTCAGGGGCCCAGCCGCTCCGCGGCATGTGGGATCTTCCCGGACCAGGGCACGAACCCATGTCCCCTGCATCGGCAGGCGGACTCTCAACCACTGCGCCACCAGGGAAGCCCAAATATGCCCTTTTTATTGTGCATTTCTATGAGTTGTTTAAACACCATATTCAGTTAGGTTTTTGTAATCATATTTGTAGGAGGGATGGAAAACAAAGGTTGTCTAAATTTCAGTTATATTTTTAAACTTTTTTGTTTTGGAAGGCTGACATACCTGTAAGCAAGGTAAAGCCAAGAACCATACTCAGGCAATGATCTAAAAGGTAAAGTAGAAAAAAAAATGTTTTTCTCCTGAATGATCTGAGGGGTAGGAAAGCGACAGCATCATTTAAGTGTTTATATAACACTGCTTATTCACTGTCCCTACCTTTACCAATCTAATCTCTGAAAAGAATCTAACATCCCAATTACCTTGCATTTATCCTGGTTTTCTAAATGTCTCTCAAACATGCTTGTGTTGTCTCCCACCATCCCTACCCTCCTTCTATAGGTAAGGCTTATACTAGACATACATTTCTTTGAAGCTTTCCTAGTCAATAGAAATTAAACCAACAATGGGTCCTCAATAAGGTGGTATGGAGGATTATTTCAAAACAATGTAGGAAAAAACTGTTACTTTAGAATTTACAGTTTAGATGGAAAAATAAGTTATGGTTTTATTCTCTTTCAGAAATTCACCTTTTACTATTTTACATTTATTTGGATGACTCTGAATTCCTTCAGGTCTAATCTCTCATCTGAGCTATAGTCTTGGGCATCCCAGAAAACAGTGCCCCATGAATATCCCAGTATCACCTTAAACATTAACAACAATGTTCATCATCTCCCCCACTTCCTCCAAAATAGTTTCTTTTGTTAGATTTTTCTAGTTCTATTTGTAAGGTCGGATCTTAACAAACGGCACCGCGGAACAGAGGAAAGCTTCAAGTGAGCTTTTTTGGGGAGCGCTCCCGGGCGAGGGTTGGGCAAGATTTTATAGGGGAAGAAGGGAAAGGGGTGTGATGAATCTGGGAGGGCGCAGGGTATTCCTTATTTGGTGGTCTTTACGGGTATCCTGGGGGACCGTTAGTCTCGCCCCTCGAAAGGCGGGAAGGCTGGGCCGGGTGCAAAGTCCCCAGGTCAGTTCCTGGAACTGGGTGGTCCGGAGAGTTTCGGTCTGATGCAACCTGTGAATCTGATTGTGTTCCCCTGCCTCGGGCCAGTTGGCCTTACACTATTATGCTGCAGTTTTTGGCTTCCAGATTTCAAACACTGGAATGCTTTTATTGTCCTCATTCTTTATCAGTTGGTTAGCAAATCCTGACATACCTGAATTGTGTTTTGTAATGACAAGGTAGTAGTTTCCTATTGTCCTTCTCTTTTAATTTTTTCAATGGCACTTATCACTATCAAACATGCTGTATACCATTCTTATTTATTGTCTGCTTCTCCCCACAAGAATATAAGTTCCATGAGGGCAGAGATTTTTGTCTATTGTTTACTGCCCTGTTCCCAGCATTCGGTATAGTATTTATTGGATAAATTGAGCACTTACTATGTGCCAGGCACTGTGCTCTGCGTTTACATGCAGAATCTCATTTAATTTTTACCACAGTGGGTAGGTGTTTTATGTTCTGATTTTCAGATAATAAAACTTATAATTTAATTTTAAAAAGGTTAGGTGACCTGTCTGAAGTCACACAACTTGATGGTCACATGGTTAGTAGGTGTTAGAGCCAGACTATAGATTGTCCCCAAATTTTGAAGCCTATCTGTATGCCTCTGAAATAATATTCATACTCCTTAATCTAAATTTCAAAACATTCCATAATACCAAGACCCTTATTTTACTTTTTAATGTCAAAAACCTCCTGATCCAGTCAAACTGGTCTACTCTTTGTCCCTGGGAGCTTATAAATTTCCTCCAGATTTTGTTCAGATAAACTCCCTATAGAAATCTTATCTAGCCTTTGACTCTGCGATTCAGTGCAACTTCTACCTCTTTAATCATTTCTGAATACATTCCATTCCAGGATACAGTGAGGAATTCCTCTTCTAATTTACCACACGGTTTTTGGGCTTTTGGTCACATGTCTTACACCGTGTCGCACTCCTTGTATCTTGCTTGGCACACAAAAGGTTCAATAAATGGAAGCCACTGTAACTTTCTTGCATTCCCATCTGGGTCCGTAAGGCAGTTCTCAGGGGTGCGTAATACTTAACATACAGTGTTCATGTGTTTAACTCCCTCGGATCCCAGTCCGATTGTAAACTCCTTTAAAAACCTAACGTTTGGGCTTCCCTGGTGGCGCAGTGGTTGAGAGTCTGCCTGCCGATGCAGGGGACACGGGTTCTTGCCCCGATCCGGGAAGATCCCACATGCCGCGGAGCGGCTGGGCCCGTGAGCCATGGCCGCTGAGCCTGCGCGTCTGGAGCCTGTGCTCCGCAACGGGAGAGGCCACAACAGTGAGAGACCCGCGTACCGCAAAAAAAAAAAACCCCAAAACCTAACGTTTTAGTTGGGAAGGAAGCTCGCACAGATAACGTAAACATATAAAAATATGTGTACAGGGCTTCCTTGGTGGTGCAGTGGTTGAGAGTCCGCCTGCCGATGCGGGGGACACGGGTTCGTGCCCCGGTCCGGGAAGATCCCACATGCCGCGGAGCGGCTGGGCCCGTGAGCCATGGCCGCTGAGCCTGCGCGTCCGGAGCCTGTGCTCCGCAGCGGGAGGGGCCGCAACAGTGAGAGGCCCGCGTACAGCGAAAAAGAAAAAAGAAAAATATATGTGTACACTGGGGTAATATGAAAATGTCCTCTGTCTGAATGCGTGAAGGGAGGCTGAGAGGAGTGTCGCCGGAGGGCTTCACGGACGGCCTAGGGGTGGCGGGGGTTTCGCGCCACGCCTTGGTCGGAAAGTGTGGAGGCGCGCTGCTGTCCTTCACATGGCCTCGGGCTCTCTTTTGCGCAGGGCCACGTGCCCGCGTTTTAGTCTAATCGCCGCTCTGGCCCACTATAAACGGTTAATAACTGCCTTCCCCGACTAGGCCTCTTCCCTCCATCTTTGTGCGGACGGGAGGGGCGAGGACGCCAGGTGTAGCGGCCCGGCCGAAACACGGCAAATAAATCCGGACCCCCAACCCCAACAGTCAAGTTTTCAAAAAGCCCGCGCGTGGCGCCCCAGGCCGCAGCCGTTGGGAACGTCCCCCAGCGCGTCCCCTGTTCGACCCCTCCCCCATTTCCCACCCCGCGGCCAGCCCAGGGCGGGAGGAGGCGTGAGGGTGGCAAGCGAGCTCTGCACGCTAGGGGCGCCGGGGCCAGCGCGCACCGGGGAGCGCGCCCGTCCAGCAGCTGCCGCAAACGGAAGTGGGTGCGAGCGGATCGCCGTGATTGGCTGAGCTGACACGTCTCTCAAGGGGCTGGCGCGAACGCCACTGCGGAGCTTGGCGAGGGGACACGGCTAGGGGAGGGGGAAAATCACCGGGAACAGCCGCGGGGCTGGGGGCAAATGAATCGCAAAGGTTCGCTAAGGGCAGGGAGAGTCCCTAGTCAGGGTGAACTGAGGGTCCTGGGGTTGAAAACGGGGCGGTAGAGGCGGTGGTGGGAGCAGCGCAGGCCGAGGGCTTGAATAGACCGCGGAGGGCGGGGAGTCCGTGACCTAGAGCGGCGCGGCAGCGCGGTAGGCGGGACTAATGAGAGCGAGGCGGGGATTGGCGGGCAGCCCTGGGCTGTCGTACGTCCGCGGTGACGCACGCCTCGGCGAGGGTGCGCGCGCGTTCAGCGGCCTCTTTGTGTGGTGCCCAGATAAGGGAGCGGAGGTGGCGGTAGCGGCGTCCTCGCTTGCCTTCAACTCTCCTCGGATCGCCCTCTAGCCGGCACCTTTCCCCTTCCCTTCCCCTTCCTCTCTTCCTCTTTCCCTTCCCTTCCCTTCTTCCCTTCCCCGTCGGTGACCGGCGGGGGCGGCTCCAGCGACGGCTGGGCCCAAGCTGTGAAGAAGCCTTAGCTAACGATAACGGCGACGGCGAAACCTCGGAGCTCGCAGGGCGGGGGGAAGGCCCGGGCCGTGGAGATGGAGAATTCCCAGCTGTGTAAGCTGTTCATCGGCGGCCTCAACGTGCAGACGAGTGAGTCGGGCCTGCGCGGCCACTTTGAGGCCTTTGGGACCCTGACGGACTGCGTGGTGGTGGTGAACCCCCAGACCAAGCGCTCCCGTTGCTTCGGCTTCGTGACCTACTCCAATGTGGAGGAGGCCGATGCCGCCATGGCCGCCTCGCCCCATGCCGTGGACGGCAACACGGTGGAGCTGAAGCGGGCGGTGTCCCGGGAGGATTCGGCGCGGCCCGGTGCCCACGCCAAGGTGAAGAAGCTCTTTGTCGGGGGCCTTAAGGGAGACGTGGCCGAGGGCGACCTGATAGAGCACTTCTCGCAGTTTGGCACCGTGGAAAAGGCCGAGATTATTGCCGACAAGCAGTCTGGCAAGAAGCGTGGTTTCGGCTTCGTGTATTTTCAGAATCACGACGCGGCAGACAAGGCCGCGGTGGTCAAGTTCCATCCGATCCAGGGCCATCGCGTGGAGGTGAAGAAGGCTGTCCCCAAGGAGGATATCCACTCCGGTGGGGGCGGAGGCGGCTCCCGCTCCTCCCGGGGCGGCCGGGGCGGTCGGGGTCGGGGCGGTGGTCGTGACCAGAACGGCCTGTCTAAGGGCGGCGGCGGCTACAACAGCTACGGTGGTTACGGCGGCGGCGGTGGCTACAACGCCTATGGAGGCGGCGGAGGCGGTTCGTCCTACGGTGGAAGCGACTACGGTAACGGCTTCGGCGGCTTCGGTAGCTACAGCCAGCACCAGTCGTCCTATGGGCCCATGAAGAGCGGTGGCGGCGGCGGCGGTGGAGGAGGCAGCAGCTGGGGAGGTCGCAGTAACAGTGGACCTTACAGAGGTGGCTATGGCGGTGGGGGTGGGTATGGAGGCAGCTCCTTCTAAAATTTTTTTAATGCCTGGGAGTGGCTATAGGGGTAGCTGTTTTCAACCACCCAACTAGGGTCGACTCCTAAGTCCTTTCCCCTCCCACCGCCTTCCCCGTTTTGCCCTTGGGGAAGCCACTTCTTAGGCTGTTCACCCTTGGGGGTGTTGCCCTGTTTGCCTGCCACCTCCCTTGTCTCCCTCTGAAGATGGACTTGGCCCCACATACACATTTTTGTGTTACAGTCATTGATGGACTCTATTTTTTTATTATTACTTGGACCTTGGTCGTTTTTATACTAGCAAGATGTCTTGTTTTAATTTGTGTTTTTTTTGGGGGGAGGGAGTGAACTTGCTGATTCTGTAGCAAAACCTGGGCGGGGGTTGGGCGGGTTAGTTTACTTTGTTGTAAGGACTTGATATCTGGCTACAGCGTTTTCTATGAAATCTCCTTGGATCCCATGCCCGAAATTTGGAAGCATATGTACAAAAATCATTTTTACGTTTTATTTTTAATAAATCATTGTGTTTGACCGTACATGTCTAACATTTTTTTCTAGGATCCATTCCGTACCGTTTTAAGGGATGTTAGTTGAAAAATTTTCTTGTTAATTCTTGATGTGTACTTCGAGAAACTTTTAAAAGGTCCTGTGGGTTTTTTTTTTTTCTTCTTCTTGGCTGTTGCCCTGGTAGTGATGTGTTGAATTTTATCCCTTACAGGTAAAACTTTTGAAGTGGTGGATGTGGCTTTTTAAAATCTTTAGTTTCTTTGCATCCATCTCTTGTACGAAGTAATTTGCTTATCATCTTGACATGGTCACTTCTTTCTATGAGAATTTACCTCAAAGTATGTACCGTGTAGTTCTAAAGAAAATAGTTTGTATTAAGCATGTGTTTTCATTCATATGAATTGTTTAAAAAAATTTCAGATGGACTAGTTTCATCCCTCTTACTGGTTTGTCTGTAATGAATGGTTACAAATAAGGGTTATATTTTATCCTCAAACTAAAAGCGTTTTTGTATTTTCAGAGCAGGTTTAGACGTTTTTCTTTTCCCCCTCTAGCTGAACTGTTGTCCTTATGGAAATCCTTCCCCCAACCTTTGTGGCACCATCTACTGGCAGAATGGCAGTATATCTGCAAAACAATTCGTTTAAAAACTTGTTAGGACAGTTGCGTCAGATTTAGAAGTTTTGCCATCAAAAATCTGTGCAGACTTTGGTTATACATTTACTTGTAACTAAGATGGGATTTACAGGAATGTAGTTAACAGTCAATATCACAATTGCCCTTTCTACATGAGATTTGAAAATGTAAACTGCTATGCATAGCTTGGGCAGTGGCCCCATATTGCTATGGCGACTAATGAACCAGCTTCATGTACTGGTATCTTAGGTGCAAGTTGTAAAGCAAAATATCTGTGTTTTCTGCTTGGTTAACAAATGTATATTTGTAGCCCTTTCATGCAATAGAATTCAAGTTGTTGTTTATAAAAAGCAAAACAGAACAGTGATACCAGAGAAAATTGCCTTCCTGGATAGACATATAGAATAGCAACGTTTATGGATATCACAAATAAAGAATTCAATCCTTTACATGATTGAGTGAGAGTATGTATAACCTGGTGGGTGGGTTCAGAGTACCTATTAATCCAGTACCTACATTTTGATTTAATGTTATGGTAAAATATTTGATTGGAGTTTTGTGGTTGAAAGCCCAAAGCTAGCTGTATTAAGCTTTCTGAAGGGAGATTACTGGGCTTTAAAGTAAAAAAATATATTGACCCTTTTCCTCTTAATTCTTCTTGCTGTATATTAAGATTTAATTCTTGCCAAAAGTTTTTTTTTTTCTAATTGCTAGGGTTCTGCTTTCAGGAGACAGGAAGAACGGTCAAGATTGCTAGGCTGCTTAAGGCTGCTTAGTCACTTTGACAAAGGGTAGCTGATACTTGGTACAAATACTTAAGTACCTCTGCAACAAATGGGGTAGATGTTTTTGCCTATTGAATAAATAAGCAACATAGTCAAATTTTGCACTCACATGGTTTTACAATTTGCTTAAATTTCTGTTTTTTACTCTCAGTAAAATGCATCATACTGCCTTTCTTCATGTGGTGATTTGGTTCAGCTTTTTTGGGGGGGTCCTCTAAGATATAGAAAATGATATGTGTAAATTTTTTATCATAATTATTACTCTGCCTGTATTTTACTCAGTTTTAAGGGGAAGATCTGTTTCTTCTGGTTCAATTGGAATAGTCCACCTCTTGGAGGGTTTTCATAGTGTAATAAGGTTACTGTCATTTTGTATTTCCAACGTAGTGACTTGTAAAAAAAATTATGTTAAAGGATTTTCTCTTAATTAGAAAAATGACAGCATTCTGTTCATGGTATATTACCATTTCATTGTCATGTATATACCTTTACAAATTTATACTCTGGATTGGTATTTAGTGAAGGTAAAAGTAGTGGTATTTCGTCTTCCCAGAATTCCTCTTGTCAATTTTATGCAAGCATTTTTGGCATGTGGGACTTATTTATTCTTATGTTTTGATTTCTTTCACCTGTAAGAACTGTCTGACCATTACTACTTCAAATTTAATTAAGACTTCATGGGAGGAGGTGGCACAGAACCTAATCAGTATTGAATATAATTTTTGTGCTATGCTTGAATTTAATTTGAAAGATTAGAAAAATAAAAATGAACCTTTTTTTGTCTCCCTATCGTGAAGAACTTTGCATTTACAGTGTTTTTAGTATAAAGTCAATGGTAGTCATTAGTTGGAAGTCGTTTAAAAGATTGATAGTAATTTCAGATATTAAAAAGCTTGCAAATGGTTAACGTTCATAGTGATAACGAAACAGGATGATATACTGATTGTTTCCTCCTGTAACAGTGATTTAGAACACAGATTTCATATTTAAACCTTCACAATGAATTTTTGTTTTTAAGCAAGGTTAAAGGATTGAGGATACTTAAGAATTTGCTATTTATGATTATTTCCCTCAAGACCAGAAATGGCAGTGTCAGTTATTTGATTTGTAGGCTTATGTATCTTCCAAGTGTGCTTAATTTTCTCAAATTCAAGAATTTGCATTTTAAACTTATCTCTGCTGATTGAAAGTGGGCATTTGGATGTTGAATTGATTTAAGCAAAATTGCATCTGGGTAATGTAAGGATTATTCCCCAAAAGACAGTATTTGCACTTAGAAGAGGTAAGTCTCTTTCTTCCATTTTAACCAACTTACTGAGTCAGTGTTAAGATTTTGGTCACTGGGAAAAATTATTTCTTTTCCCTGTTTTAGAAGGCTTTATTTTTTTCTGAAGCAGGGCAACAAAGATTGCCTCTAAACCAGTGTAAGACAATGCCTTTTCCTTAGTGTCTTATTGCAGATTACATTGCTGTGCCTTTGTCTAATGCTTTCTATTAAAAGTGAACATAAATTGTAAATTTTTTTCCAATAAAAAGTCCCTTCTGTGTTATTTTAAAAAGTATAATACTGCATATTTGGATTGTACTTCAAGTCACAGAAAATACCAGTATTACTAGGAAATAGAAGAAACAAATGTAACTGAATCTTCTTGAGGCTGGTGTATTTTCAAAAATTAGAATTAAATACTTAAATAACTGCTTGTAAACCAAACTAAACAAAGAATGAGTAAAAACCCTGCCAATATGAGCAAACTCTTCTGAAGGATAATCCTTGTTAATAGGCATATGTTCAGCTAGATCTTTTTTAAAAAAAAACATTAGTTTTTTTTAATACATCTTTATTGGAGTATAATTGCTTTACAATGGTGTGTTAGTTTCTGCTTTATAACAAAGTGAATCATTTATACATATGTCCCCATATTTCTTCCCTCTTGCATCTCCCTCCCACCCTCCCTTTCCCACCCCTCCAGGCGGTCACAAAGCACTGAGCTGATCTCCCTGTGCTATGCGGCTGCTTCCCACTATCTACCTTTATCTACCTTACGTTTGGTAGTGTATATATGTCCATGCCTCTCTCTCTCGCTTTGTCACAGCTTACCCTTCCCCCTCCCCATATCCTCAAGTCCATTCTCTAGTAGGTCTGTGTCTTTATTCCTATCTTACCCCTAGGTTCTTCATGCATGACTTTTTTCTAAAATTCCATATATATGTGTTAGCATACGGTATTTGTCTTTCTCTTTCTGACTTAACTTCACTCTGTATGACAGACTCTCGGTCTATCCACCTCATTACAAATAGCTCAATTTCGTTTCTTTTTATGGCTGAGTAATATTCCATTGTATATGTGTGCCACATCTTCTTTATCCATTCATATGATGATGGACACTTAGGTTGTTTCCATCTCCGGGCTATTGTAAATAGAGCTGCAACGAACATTTTGGTACATGACTCTTTTTGAATTACGGTTTTTTCAGGGTATATACCCAGTAGTGGGATTGCTGGGTCATATGGTAGTTCTATTTGTAGTTTTTTAAGGAACCTCCATACTGTTCTCCATAGTGGCTATACCAATTCACATTCCCACCATCAGTGCAAGAGTGTTTTCTCCACACCCTCTCCAGCATTTATTGTTTCTAGATTTTTTTATGATGGCCATTCCCTGGTGGTGCAGTGGTTGAGAGTCTGCCTGCCGATGCAGGGGACACGGGTTCGTGCCTGGGTCCGGGAAGATTCCACATTCCTTGGAGCGGCTGGGCCCCTGAGCCATGGCTGCTGAGCCTGCACGTCCGGAGCCTGTGCTCCGCAACGGGAGAGGCCACAACAGCGAGAGGCCTGCGTATCGCAAAAAAACGAAAACAAATACATTAGTTTTTAAAAGTAGGATTGTATAGTTTTGCAGTTTGTATGTATATCATTGACATTATATCAGGGCAGATAGACCTTCCTCATCCTTTTTAATGCCTGTATAATGTTCCATAGCATGGCTGTACCATAGCTGTTGATGGACGTGAGGCTTCTTCCTTCTCCTGCTGTTACACATAATGCAGTGATTGTTCTTGTTTCACATCATGTTCTTGCTCATCACATATACACTTAGTTGATGAGATGGCTACCTTAGAGTTAAATATGCTAGATAATGAGAATGCAGCAGTTCTCTGGTATGTATTTTTTAGTTCTCATGTATATTCAGGGAAGGATACATGCTCATTGGCAGCATTGTTAAAGCCTTAGGGTATATTCAACTAAAAGATTTTACTGAAAAACTTCAAAGCTATATTATACATGATAAAACAGTTAATGGCCTATGAAGACCATTGTATTGTTCCTTCCTGTTTTCTCCCAGTACCTGTAGATAACCTATGTTAACAGTTTGTCTACTTCTAGTTCTTTTTATTTGCAGGGAGGTACATTTATCTTTTTTTAAGAACAAGAATTGAGTCATTTTGTGTATACATACATATATATATTAACTTCAAAGACACCCATATCTGTACATATAGCTCTGTCTCATATAACTGGTATTCTATAGTAGAGAGGCACTATTTATTGATTAGCATGTTTCCATATTTCCTCTGATTATAATTTAAAACTACTTTTGCAGGGCTTGTGTTGCAATTTGCAATGTACCAAAGAGGATCAGCCCATGCTCACAAGGTACCCATAGGTTTTGTTTGAGTAGGGGGAATTTAAATAATCATGATAGAGTATGAACATTTTACTCAGAGATAGGTATGAGCAGTAGTGATGACTTTTTGTGGGTCAAGAAAAATGTTAACATTTGGACTAGTCTTGACATTAGGACTAGGTAGATGAGTTGGCAAAGGGTGTTTCACAACTTATGCCAAAACACAGAGCACGATGTATTGGGCTCCTTACAGTTTTTTCTTAGATTGCTGGACCACGAAGACTTTAGAAGCACATCGTCCATTTTTATTTTGCATTATTTTATGACTCACGATTTTTGCTAAGCATTAATAGAATCAGCTTAAGGAAGATGGGGCATATTCAGTGATAGAAACACAAATCAGTTGAGATCTTAAATGGGAAGTGATGATCACTATATATTAATGAATATTTCCGTAAGGAGTGTAATTCATAGTTTGGAGACCCCCTTTATTAAGCCATAGTTAACAGTATTCTCACTATTCTTTCTCCATTTTCTTCCTTTAATATGTCTTCCCTATATTTTGACTTATTGATTTTAAAATACAGTTTTGTTAGTAACTTTTGCAGTAAACAGTTCTGATAAAACTTAATTTGCTATAATTGAAAGCTTAATATGTACTGTAAATTTTGTTTTAAAAATTAACAGTTTTATAATTTGTGGGGAGGCAAGGTTAGTCTGAAGAATAATAAGTGGGCATGAATTATTAGCTTCAAATTGAATTTGAGCTTAGCACATCCTGAATGTTCTTGGTGCTTAAATATAGCCTCTTCCTAAATATAATTTGTGGAAGTATCTCGTTGGGAAATATGACTTATTGCTCATTTTCAAGAGAGGCACGCAACTGGTTTGGGAAAATTAGTCTTTGACATTTGGAGCCTACTTGTGGGTGAGCTTCAGATTCTTCCTAAATGAGAAGTTAAATGCTACCAGATAAAACATTTATCATAAAAAAGATATCAGAAAGCTGCTTTTGAGAAAGGAATCCCATAATAGGAAGGCTAAAAAGGGCAGTTGAGTCTCTTATGTACTGACCTATTCCATATACTTTTTAAACGTGCACCTGGAGCTGAATGATTTGAATCTTCAGAGAGGAAAAAAGGATTCAAGAAGATTCCTTTTTTTTTTTTTTTCCCCAGTTCTGTGCTCCATTCTCTACTCAGGCAGATTTTCTTTGGCCCCTTTGATTCTTTTACCACTTTGTAAGGTTTGCTTAAAAAAATAAAAATTCTACCTGTAATGGGTTTGTGTCATGGTCTCCTGTTCTAAAATTATCTGATGTGAACTTGTACCATTTGGACAGTATGCTTATTTCCCAGTGTTTACTGTCAGTTTCATTAGGTATTGATTACCTTCTTTGTGCAAAACACATCTAGGATCTGGAGATAGACAGCTGTAAGACTAACACGGTTCCTGTCTTCATGTAACTTGCATTCTGTTGGGAATTCTGTTTCTTTTGAAATCTTGCATCTTTTTCAGCATCGTGGCATCATCTCAGATTGTTCACACCATACAAACAAATTGGAGTTAGTCCCATTGTCATTTAGTATATATCCTCTGATTAAAATTGTCTCACTCGTTTATTGGTTACTTGTTATTTGGATACAATATGAAAGGTATATTTTTTTCTCTGATGCTTATGTTGCAAATGTAATTTGCCTCAGTAGGCGTCTCATTTAGTATTTCATAGTCCTTAAGGACATACATTTTGGTATCAGGTAGAACAGGTTCTTTTCTTGACCCGGTCACCTTGTTCCATGATCTTGAGCTAATTGGCCTGAACCTCAGTTTCCTTGTCTTTAAAAAGGAGAGACTACTATTAATACCTGTCTCAGAGTTGTTGAAGGAATTCAGTGAAAGAATACATGTAAAGGGCATAATGTCATCTCTGGTATATAGTAATTTTAATATTATACTTCTGATAAGGGATGTGACAGGCAGAAGGTGTACCTTTTTTCACCCCCACCTCAACCACAAGGTATTTGCACAGTTAACGAGGTGAATGAATAACTGTCTTAAAAAAAGTAGTGACATGTGTATGTAGTCCGTAGAGCACTCAGTATCTGAGGTTTGTTTTTAACCTAGGCCTTTCTCTTGATTTGCTGGGTGAGCTTGGATGTGGGAACCCTCTATACCTCTGCTGCTTCACCTCTAGTAGGAGAGGTATGAACCGTGTTAGCTGTGTGTGTTTATTTGTTATTATAAGAAAGATATAAATAATGTGTTGAGAGTGACTTCCAGGTAGGAAGAAAGATCAAGAAAAGCATTGAGGAAGATGGGGTATTTCACTTAAAAAATTGGCCACATAGAGAAGGTGAGGGGAGAAAGAGGTAATTTCAGGTAGAGGGACAAATAGGCAGAGATACTGGCATGCCTACTCTGTGCTAAACATTGTACTAAGTACATTTGCAAATGTTCTCACTGGATCCATTCAGTAACCTTCTGCTTCACAGGTAAGGTAGCTGAAGCTCATCTCAGAAAGGTTAAGAAACTTTCCCAAGGCCACCCAGCTGGTGAAATGATTGAGCTGGGAGTTGAATCCAAGTCTGATTCCAATGGCCATAGTCTGCACAAAACTTCCTTTACAATTGAAGCTTCCAAATACAAGTGGCTAATTTGTATTAAGGGTAAAGGAGAGTTGTGGGAAATAAATTGGGAAAAGTTGGGACCATATTACTGAGGTCTTTGAGTAGTCTATCTGGCGGTCGGTGGAAGTCACTAAAGGTTTTTGAGAAACAATAGTGGTAGTAGAACTGTAATTTAGAAAGATTAATCAATGACACTGAGTATAATAGATGGCATTTGAGTGATGTTTCAGGTGGTAAGGACTTTAAGACAGCTGATGTTAACCAGGTAAGAAAATGAGAGCATGAACAAAGAAGTAGTACTGGCAATAGAGTGAAAGGGAATTTGAGGGAAGTTGTGAAAGTATAATTGGCAAATGATCGGATATGGGGGGGAATAAGGAAGAGGGAGTAGTTGAATCAGAATTACTGTGTGAGTAGGAGGATGGTGATGTCCCCGAAAATGGGAAGAGGAGATTTAGAAGGAAGGTTTGAACATAGCAAGTTGAAGATGCTGGTAAACACATTGAAGCATTGTGTGTTTTGCAGATAGCTTTACAAAATGGTTATCTCTGCTGCATATTCTCTTTTTGCCCTTCCTGATTCACTCCATACCTTTCTATTTCTCGCTTTGTGTTCTTGGAAGGTTGATTCTTAAAGAACTGTATAGTCTCTTCTTTGGCTTCATGTTGAGTTTGGACAGTGGGAGAAACCAACAGGAGCTCTGGAGAGTGACAGAAAGGCGAGGTCAAGATATTTGTTCCCCCTGTCTCCCAAGTACACATACTCAGCAAACAGGTTAACGGGGGCTACAGGTCTGCTCCAGTGGCCCTCCCTTACAGCTCTGGGTCTTTTCTGGCTTCTGGTAACCACTCCATCCTATTGCTACTTCAGGCTCCCTTTTTCTAGCCCCAAGACGGTTCACCAAACCTTGTTGGTTTTCCTTAACTGTGCCCACATCCTTGTAAATAGTTCCTTTTATTAAAACTCTTTAATAACCCTGTTTGAATGTGCCATCTGTTGTCATCCTTTCAGTGAAAAAAAATTTAATCCCTTCCACGTTTTCTAGTGACTTGATCTCTCAGGCACCACCAAACTTGAAGATCTAGCTATTTGCACTAAGTTACTCTCCCCACCGGTCATGAGTTTTCCCACATTGTTTGAAATTCAGTGTCTCCCTGTCTCCTACTATGTCAGGTTAAATGTATGACTTCTCTCCTTCGTGATTCAGCTGGAAATGCAGCAGTGAACAAGAGACAAAAATCCTTGCCCTCAGTAGAGCTTATATTTTAGTGTGGGGGGGAGACAGATAATGAAGCATAATAAATTATATGGCATTTAGAAAATGATGTGTGGTATAGAAAAATTAGGCTAAGGAGCTGGGAGTGCTGCAGGGCAGGATGTTTGTGAAGGTAGTGCAATTTAAAATGGGGTGGTATGGGTAGTTCTCTCTGAGAAAGTGGCATTTGAACAGAGACTTGAAGGAAATGTGGGAGTGAGCAGTGTAGATATTTAGGGGAACAGCATTCCAGGGAGAGGCTTAGGAAGAGCAAAAGCCCTGAGGCAGGATTGTGCCTGGACTTTTTGAGGAAGAGCAAGTTGGTCAGGGTGGCTGGAGTTGAGGGAAGAGAAGCAAAGGAGTAGCTGATCACAAAAGAAAGGGCTTTGTAAACTGTTGTAAGGATTTTGGCTTTTACCACATGATTGGTGAACCATTTCACGGTTTTGAGCAGAGGAGGATCATGATCTGCCTTGAATTTTAAAAGATTCTCTCTGATTTTCTTAGAACAAAATTTCTATTCCTTTAGTTGTTATGGTTGGTTTTGATGAGGGTTTATGAGAAAAGCAATCAGAACAATTTGGATTAAGGTGTAAAAAGACCCACAGTCTCTTTAATTCTATTATAGGCATCTGCTTTTTTGAGAGAGAGGTTATTCTTTTTGGCTGAAATGAAGCTTTAATTGTGATGTGCTGTCTTTAGAAGGAACTACTTGCAAGATTGGCCCTTGCCTGGGCACTTGGATTTAGGGAGTGTTCCCACTGTTCCCTAACTGATGAAGGTGGTTCACAGTGTCTAGACTGTGCAAGCAGTATGATTTATGCTAAATACCGCCTTCCTTCTGGGACTCTAGAGCTTTGATAGGTGCTAGGCAGCGGGTACCTATAAAACTTGGGAGGACTTAGTCCTTGGACAGAAACATGACACACAAGTGTATTCTGTGTGACCCCTCATGGTCAGAGAGACCATAAAGAGGCCTGCACTTGGGTTCCTCCAGACTGTCTGTGTCTTTTCTCCAAATGATCCTACTGTGTATCTTCACTGTGTGTCTGTAGTAAACTTTATCTGTGAGTGTAAGACTTAGCAGTACTGAGTTCTGTGAGTTCTTTTTAGTTCGTCTCTGAACCTGGTGTTGTACTTGGGAACCCCTGAAACAGCTAACTTTTTTTTTTTTTTTTTTGGTGTGTGTGTGTGTGTAACCAAGTTAAGTGGAAAACATCAGGTTGCGGGTAGAAGTTGCAGTTTTGGAAAACCTATCACGTAGGTCAGTCAGCTCTGTGTCTAGTGGAGAGCTCTTTTGAGCACTTTCTGCTTTGTTAATTCCTTTCATTTTTTCCAAAAGCTCTAGGTCTTTTCATTATTGCAGCTTCTAGCAGTTTTGAGCATGTGGAGACTCACCGCCACCATGTAAATCCTTTGTAAGCAAGTTTATAAAAAGGACTGCTTTGTAAAGATCTTTAAAGTAATCTTAGTGAAGGCAGTTGTTGACATAGGCACCATAAATAATTCCTTAGGGAGGTAGGAAGTACAGCTACTAGAAGCAACAGCATCTGACAACAGGTGTAGGTATGTCAGTGTGTTAGAAGGATCACACTTTGCCTGTATACACTGCAATGAAATGTGTAACGAGATGGTCTGATTTAACTGCTTTGTATTACTCCCCTTGGAAGGAAGTTATTCTGTTTTCATCATGAAGTAAGATTTTGGTATGGAGAATATGAAACGTGGGTCACAGAAGGGAGATTGTGGCAAAAATGCCCATTTGACATAGCTCTTCTGAATTTCTATTTATTGCTGACTTCAGAGTCACAACCAGTTCCCTTCAAATCTCTGGATCCATATGTTCATGAGCTTGAAAGCTTTTATTTTCATTTGGTGGAACTGTTTGTTTGCTTGTCTTCAGTTGAGTTTAATCACAGTTTTGTACTTTTGTAACTGAAATTGCAGACAGTAACTTCTCCATCAGGCTGGAAAAGATGATGAGTGAGGAGGGTAAATATGGATTTATTTGGTAGGAACCACTAAAGTATCCATATCTTTTCTCTAGCCCTCCAATACTAGGAATTTAACCTAAGAAAACAATTCAGTGAAAGAAAAAGTCATTGCACAAAAATGGTCATTATAACATCTATAGCAAGAGATTGGAAACTGATGTGTGTCAAACATTAGGGAAATGTTTACTAAATTGTGCTCTGTGAAAATGTGGGATATTAAAAATCCATTGGCCATCAACAGGTGAATGGATAAACAAAATGTCTTATCTACATACAGTGAAATATTATTCGGCCATAAAAAGGAATGAAATTCTGATACATGCTACAACATGGATGAACCTTGAAAACATTATGCTAAGTGAAATAAGCCAGACACAAAAGGACAAGTATGACTGCACTTATCTGAGGGATCTAGAATAGGCAAATTCATAGAGACAGTAAAATAGAGGTTACCTGGGGCTTGGGGAAGGAGGGAATGGAAAGTTACTGTTCACTGGGTACAGAGTTTCTTTGGGGATGATGAAGTTCTGGAGATGGATAGTGGTAATGGTTGCATAACATTGCGATTGTACTTAATGCCACTGAATTGTGCCCTTAAAAATGTTGATGTAAGCAACTATACTCCAATAAAAATTAATTAAAAAAATAAAAAATGCCTGCAAAAAAAAATAATCTTGTTGGCAAAAAAAAAAAGGTTGACATGGTAAATTTTATGTATATTCTACCACAATAAAAATTATAATAAAATATGCAATAATAATATGTATTTAGTGTAATATAGTATGTCAGTGTATTAAAGTAGTGAGATTAAACAATTAACCCTTTTAAATTATTTTTAAAAATTTTAAGTGAAATCATGAGAAATTGAAATTATCCAGTTGAAACTATTTACACTTACGAATACTCTTTTTAAAGCCCCATGGAATTATTTACTAAATTCACAACTTTATATCTACTCCTGTGTCCTACTCCCTCCTTCCTCAAACTGGAAGCTGTCTCTTACTCCACTGAGTTCCCGTAGTACCTCTTCTTCATTTCTCTTGAGTCTCTTGTTTTCTACCATTATTTATATGTGTCCATGTGCAGTTTCCCCAATCAGTTTGTAAGCTCTCTGGCATTCTATTCTTGTAGAATTTATGTGGCAGCTTCCTGGTACAACCCATCACATAGACAGAGTAAGATATTCAGGGAGACTGAATTATAAGCATGCAGTCGTATGAAGGCAGAGAGTGACCAGAATGTCTGAGCATACTTTCTCATGGGTTTTACATTACTTTAACCATGTGCCTGCCTCAGTTCTCTGTACCTGCTAGATGGGCAGACCTGACCTCACCCATATACGCATCCCTGTATTCTTGACTTTGGGGCTACGTCTCATCTGTATTTTACCTCTTCATGTAAAAAACAGCTCAGCTTTCTTTGTAACCAGAATGGAAAGGACTAGAGAGATGAGACAGGGGCAGCAGATAGAGGACTGATGCAGTCAATTTAAAGTTGCAAGTACCTATGAAAAAGTTGTAAGTAGGAATTAATACTTATTCTTGAAGGAAGCAGATTTTTGAACCTTGCCTAAGCCATTGATGTAGTCATTAGGTTTTGCTTTTCTCATAAAGATATGCACATATTTACCAGCAGAGGGCACCAGTTGCAGGTTGAAGATTAGAGAGAGGATGGAATTCTTAGGGGGACCCGGAAAGACAAGTGTTTGCGATGTGCTGGCCTGTGTGAAGCACCCTGCTTGCTGCTATAGTTGGTCTGGCTTTTCTTTGACTCACCCGGGGTCCAGTGATGTGCCTCCAGCTTTCCTCAAGAGCAATCTTTGGCTAGGCCTGCTTGGTAAGCTAAGGGACCAGAGGAATCCAGCGTTAAGGACTTTATAATAGTAGGTGTTGGGAGCCTTGGATGCCAGCTTGTGTTAATATCTTTAGGGGTTCAAATGCTGTTGTTCCCCATCTTCAGGTGAGGTGGAGAGGGCATTAGGCCAGGCATCTGAGGATTTGGTCCCACGCCCCACTTGGCCACCAACTCACTGAGTGATCTTGAGCCAGTTGCTTTCTCTCAGCCTCAGCTGGCTTTTCTCTAGAATGAAGGTAGTAAGATAGGGGTAGTGCCTGCCAAGCACAGTAGTTAGTAATGGTCTCTGAGGTCAGGGAGACCTGGGCTCAAACCTATAGGGCTGTGGTCAAGTCCTTGTAAGTCTCAGAACCTCAGTTTCCTCACATTTATTTGTTTATTTATGTTCCAGTCGAGCTTATATTTACTGCATTACTTTTGAAAAGAAAAACATTTTTCTTTTTACCTTTTGACCCCCTTCACCCATTTCTCCCTCCCCCAACCCCTGCCTCTAGCAACCACCAATCTCTTTTTTTTTTTTTTTTTTTTTTGCGGTACGCGGGCCTCTCACTGTTGTGGCCTCTCCCGTTGTGGAGCACAGGCTCCGGACGCTCAGGCTCAGTGGCCATGGCTCACGGGCCCAGCCGCTCCGCGGCATGTGGGATCTTCCGGACCGGGGCATGAACCCCTGTCCCCTGCATCGGCAGGCGGACTCTCAACCACTGCACCACCAGGGAAGCCCCCAATCTCTTTTCTGTATCTGTGAGATTTTTTTTTAATTAAAAAAATTTTCTAGATTCCACATATGAGTGATCATACAGTATTTGTCTTTCTCTAACTTATTACACTTAGCATAATGCCCTCGATGTCCATCCATGTTGTCACAAATGGCAGCATTTTAATGTTCTTTATGGCTATATAATATCGCTCTGGGTGTGTATATATGTGTGTGTGTGTGTGTGTGTGTGTGTGTGTGTGTGTGTGTATCATCTTTGTCCATTCATCCATAGATGGACACTTAAGTTGTTTCCATATCTGGGCTGTTGTAAATAATGCTGCAATGATCATGGGGGTACATACATCTTTTTGAGTTAGTGTTTTCGTTTTTTTTTTTTTTTTAAAGAATCAATTTATTTTTGGTTGCGCTGGGTCTTCGTTGCTGCGCGGGCTTTCTCTGGTTGCAGCGAGCAAGGGCTACTCTTCGTTGAGGTGTGTATGCTTCTCATGCGGTGGCTTCTCTTGTTGTGGAGCATGGGCTCTAGGCGTGCGGGCTTCAGTGGTTGTGACACGTGGGCTCAGTAGTTGTGGCTCGTGGGGTGTAGAGCGCAGTCTCAGTAGTTGTGGCACATGGGCTTAGTTGCTCTGCGGCATGTGGGATCTTCCCAGACCAGGGTTCGAACCCGTGTCCCTGCATTGGCAGGCGGATTCTTAACCACTGCACCACCAGGGAAATCCCTCGTTTTCTTCAGATATATACCCAGAAGTGGAATTACTGGATCATGTGGTAGTTCCATTTTTAATTTTTTGATAAACCTCCATACTGTTTTCCCTATTGGCTGCACCAGTTTAAATTCCCACCATCAGTGTACAAGTGTTCCCTTTTTTCCATCTCCTCACCAACACTTGCTTCTTATCTTTTAAAAAAAAATTTTAATAGATCTTTATTATATAATTGCTTCACAATACTGTATTAGTTGATGTTACACAACAAAGCAAATCAGCCATATGCATACACATGTCCCCATATCCCCTCCCTGTTGAGCCTCCCTCCCACCCTCCCTATCCCACCCCTCTAGGTCATCGCAAAGCACTGAGCCGATCTTCCTGTGCTATGCTGCTGCTTCCCACCAGCCAACTATTTTACACTCGGTAGTGTATATATGTCGATGCTACTCTCACTTCACCCTTCGCCCTCCCACCCCATGTCCTCAAGTCCATTTTCTATGTCTACCTCTTTATTCCTGCCCTGCAACTAGGTTCATCAGTACCATTCTTATCTTTTTGATATAGCCTTTCTGATTGGTGTGAGGTGGTATCTCATTGTGGCTTTGATTTGCGTTTTCATGATGATGCATGATTTCCATGATGTTGGGCATCTTTTCATGTGCCTGTTGGTCATCTGTATGTTTTCTTTTGAAAAACATCTATTCATATGTTCTGCCCATCTTTTTTTATTTTTTTCGGTACGCGGGCCTGTCACTGTTGTGGCCTCTCCCGTTGCGGAGCACAGGCTCCGGATGCTCAGCGTCAGTGGCCATGGCTCACGGGCCCAGCCGCTCCGTGGCATGTGGGATCTTCCCAGACTGGGGCACGATCCCCGTGTCCCCTGCATCGGCAGGTGGACTCTCAACCACTGTGCCACCAGGGAAGCCCCATACTGTTTTAATTAGTATAGCTTTGTAATATAGTTTGAAATCAAGGAATGTGATGGCTTGGCTTTGTTCTTTCTTCTCAAGATAGCTTTGGATATTTGGGGATTTTTTGTAGTTCCATACAAATTTTAGGATAATTTGTTCTATTTCAAATATTAGGATAATTTGTTCTATTTCTGTAAAAAATGCCATTGAAATTTTGATAGAGAGTGCATAAAATCTGTGGATTTCTTTGGGTAGTATGAACATTTTAACAATATTGATTCTTCCAATCTACGAGCATGGAATATCTTTCCATTCATTTGTGTCTTCTCCAATTTCTTTCATTAATGTCTTGTAGTTTTCAATATACAGGTTTTTCACCTCCTTGGTTAAATTCATTCCTAGATACTTTGGGTTTTTTGGATGCAACTGTAAATGTGGTATTTTTCCATATTTCTCTTTCTGATACTTCGTTATTAGTATATAGAAATGCAATAGAGTTTTGTGTACTGATTTTGTATCCTGCAACTTTACTGAATTTATTAATTCTAACAGAGGAGGGAACTCTACTAAACTCATTTTAGGAGGCCAGCATTAACCTATTACCAAAACCAGACAAGGACACCACAAGAAAAATATTATGGGCCAATATTCCTAATGAACATAGATGTAAAAATTTTCAACAAAATAATAACACATTGAATGCAGCAATATATTTAAAGGATCATGCACCATAATCAAGTGGGATTTATTCCAGGATTGCAAGGATGGTTCAACATCTTCAAATCAATCATTGTGGAACACCACATTAACAACACGAAGGATAAAAATCATATGATCATTTCAATAGAAGCAGAAAAAGCATTTGACAAAATTCAGCATCCATTTATGATAATAACTTTTAACAGAGTGGGTATAGAGAGAATGTACCTCAATATAATAAAGGCCATATATTTTCATATTCAAAGATGAAAAGCTGGAAGTTTTTCCTCTAAGATCAGGAATGAGACAAGGATGCCCACTCTCACCACTTTTATTCAACATAGTATTGGAAGTCCTAGCCAAAGCAATTAGGCAAGAAAAAAGTAAAAAGCATCCAAATTGGAAAGGAAGAATTAAAACTATCATTATTTGCAGATGACATGATATTATATATAGAAAACCCTAAAGACTCTCTCAAAAAATTGTCACAACTAATAAAATTCGGTGAAGTTGCAAGATAAAAAGTCAATATACAAAAATCTGTTTCATTTCTGTACACCTCACATTTAAAACAGGGATAATAGTCCCTTCTCACAGGGTTGTTGTGAGGATTAAATGAGAGGGGTATATGTATAGTCTTGAGTACAGAGTCTGGCCCAGAGTAAAATGTTAAGGTATGGGAGCTGTTATTACTATTCAGGGGATGTTATCTTAAGTCCAAGGAGATGAGGGACATGAAGAACTTTGTGAGCTTTAAAGTGCAACACAGGTGCCACGGGTAATTATTGTCTTGAATATGTTCAGGGCATGGGTTCTTCTACTTCACGGGAGGAGTCCTGAGGGAAGCCAAGCATCTCTCTGGATAATATGCTGTTCTCTTTACCTTTTGACTTTTTTGGACCTCAAATTCCTTTTCATTTTCTGCCTGGCTTCCTGTGCTGGGGGCATGCTAAGCAGCTACAGGGGGAGTCTACTCTCATCAAGTGGTCCAGAATCTAAGGGAAACTTTTGGTGATACAGGTGTGGGTGGGTCTTGATTTAGCTTTGGTCTTGCCTGGCTCTTGGTGGCCTGTTGGTAATAGTGACCACTGAATGGCTCTAGGAGAGGCCCAGGGCTGGGCTTCCTGGCACAAGTTACCCTGGTTGACTTTCTTCTTGACCTCAAAACTAAGGACTCACAGAGCTATAGTTTGGTAGCATTGGCATAGGCAATGCAAATAATAGCTGCTAATGGTTACTCAGTGCCTATTACAGGCCAGGCTCTCTGCTAAGTGCTTTATAGTCTTGAAACCTAACAACACTGCGAGGTAGGTACTATTATTATCTTCTTTTTACAGATGAGGAAATTGAGACTTGTAAAGTACATTGCTAAGGGTCATGTTTCTGGTAAGTATATTCAGACCCTGGTCTGTCTGATTCTATTGGTCTGAGCTCTTTTCTTTGTGGTCTTTCCATTTACCTGTGTATTAGAGTCACCTATGAAGTTCACTAAAATTCCTGTGCCTTGGGCCCCAATTCTGTAGGTGTGTGGTAGAGCCTGGTACTGTAGTATTTTCTTTCTCCCAGATTTATTGAGGTATAATTTGCATAAAATAAAATTCACCCACTTAAGTGTCTAGTTTGATAAAATGTAGTAGTTGTATACAATTGTGTAAGTATCATCACAGTCAAGATATGGAACACTTCCATAACCCTGAAAAGTTTCCTTGCATCTTTTGATCCTTTGATGCCTACAATTTTAACCCACTGGGCAGATGGTTCTGATGCAGGTGTGGGGCTACTGTATGTGTTATGGTGCCTGCACATGTGAGGAACTGAGGCTCTGGAGAAGCAGGATAAAAGCAAGAAAAGAAGAAAAAGACACTTAGAAGGAAGAATGATGGGCCTTGCTACCTCCAGATAAGCTGTGCTGTACAGGCTCCTTGTAGAGAGATGGGATGTGGAGAAGAGAACTCTCTACACCAAACCCACATAAAAGTTTTTTCTCCTCACATGGCTTCTTCCTCAGCCACATAGAGCTGGAGGATGCTGAACAAAGTTGGTGTACATGGCTGGGTAAATTGCTCTGGGATGGAGAGGTGGGTACTATTGGTAAGCTGTGGGAGAAGCTTTGGGTATGGGGAGGAGGGCTAGCAAGGAGGTGAGACACTACATCTGGGAATTCAAGGATGGGACCTCTTCCTCCAGGCAGAGATTACTTTGGTTCCTCTGACTTTCCTCTACTGCAAGAATCCAATAGTGACTCTCCTTAATCTGAAGTCCAGTTAGGAAAGTTAGCCTAGAGCAAGCAGGTTCAGGCTGTGGCCCAGAGAACACTTGGATAATAATGTAGAAAGTGTAAAGTGTAGTTCTGATAGTAGAGAAGATTTAGGTGGCAACTTTGTGCCAGGAGTCTGGAGGCTTTGATTCTTGGTTCAGCTCTGACCCTGGTTTTGCCTTTCTTTTCTCAATGTCCTTCTCTAGGTAGTCTCTGTTCAGCTTACTTCTCATGGATAGAATGGGGAATAAAGTGAGCAGGTGGTAGCACTATGGTTTCAACACATACGTTGTAGTGATGTTGGTTAGCTTGGCAAAAGTAGGTTGCAAAGGAAATTGTGTAAAAATTTTATACTGGCTCTCAATAGTTGTATGTTAAAACCTGAATATGCTCAGCCTTTCAGTATTTTCTGATCTTTAAAAATTTTCTCTCTGGTTTGTTAGATGTGACAGTTCTCTCCCCCCCTTTTTTTTTTAATAAACAGGATTATTTACTTATTTATTTTAAAAAAATTTGTTTTATTTATTTATTTATTGGCTGCGTCGGGTCTTAGTTGTCGCACATGGGGTCTTTATTGAGGCATGTGGGATCTTTTTTCCTTATAGCCCATGGTCTGCTTGGTTGTCTCTCTAGTTGTGGTGCACAGTCTTCTCTCTAGTTGTGGTGTGAGGGTTTTCTCTCTCTAGCTGTGGCGCGCAGGCTCCAGGGCACGTGGGCTCTCTCGTTGAGGCGTGCAAGCTCAGTAGTTGTGGCATGTGGGCTTAGTTGCCCTGCAGCACGTGGGATCTTAGTTCCCTGACTAGGGATTGAACCCGCATCCCCTGCATTGGAAGGCGGATTCTTTACCACTGGATACCAGGGGAGTCTCCCCCCGTCCTTTCCTATATGGTGAAGTTGTGAAAGAGGGTATGAAGTTGTGAGAGACTCATTCTCATGTCCCTTTTATGAATCACCCACTCGTCTTCCTGGTGGATGTCTGCACTCTGGCACGGGTTCTGGGATTCAGTTTCCTTATTTGTGATGTTCAGCTTCTGGTCCCTGTGATTCACCTCAAGAGGAAATATCTGGAGCAGCGCCACAAAGCTGATTAGAAGAGGAAAGGGCAGAGGGAGAAAGATAGGAGGGGTATTGTTGTGAAAGGAAGAAGTTGTGATACAGGGCTGTAGGTTGTAAATAAAATCACCCGAGCCTCTTCTCACTTGAGAAAGAATGAGTTTGGGTAGTGGCCTAATGGCCTCATCTAAGAGAACATTGCGGTGTCAAGGGCGGGGGGTTATTTTTAAGAGTAACACATTAGCCACTTTGAGTTCAGGAGGCTGTATAAAGTTTAAGTTACTCTTAGTTTCTGTTACCTCAGTGTCCAGCCTCCCTCCCTGGTTTCAGGGCCTTCTGGCAGTGAAGACATTTATCAGGTCAAAATTATAACTATAATAGGTTTACTAAGCATCCCACATACTTTCACATACATCACGTTATCCTCCCTGAAGCCCTCTCAAAACATTGGAGTCCAGTAAAAATTTCTTCTTAAACAATCTTACAGATTACTCTAATGAGGAGAAAAATGGAACATTCAAGACATTTTTAGCATCATGTGATTTTAGAGCCAAAAGGGACTCTAGAGTCTGACCCTATGTTATGGATGAGGGGCTGAGGTCCAGAGTGGAGAAAAGACTTACTGAAAGTCGCTCAACCAGCTAGTGGCAGTACGGGTCCTGAAAAGCACAGATGTGACCCAGAGAATTCCCAGAATATAGATGCTCATGTATGATTTTTCTGAGGCATCAAGGAAGCTTCTTAACCCATTTTTGTGGCTAACCAAACACCAGTGGCTGATTGCCATTCCCATTTCCTCTATGTCCCTTGACTGTGGCTATGAGGTACAGACTGGCCTCCAGCGTGCCCCAGGATTATGTGTTTGCATTAGGTGGGTCAAAATTGAGGCTCAGCAACTAGAGATTACAGGGTGCGAGAGATCTGTGGGTGCAGATAGGGATTCAGTGGGAGACTTACTGGTTGGAGCCACAGCTTAAGTTAAATTTCAACACGACAGACTTTAAGAAGGTACTTTAGGGCTGTGCTGTAGAACTTGTGGTCTTTTGGTATGGCCTGGGGAAATAAATGTACGTGGTACCATTGTGGTGGTTTTACTGCAGTTTAGCCTCTTGTAGTAAAATAGTATTTGTTTCAGTTCCCTTTTTCTAATTTCTCTCTGCGTTCTTCTCAGTTCTGTCAGGCTCTTTTGCCCTAACTTCTCTCCATCTGTCAGACTCTCAGAGCTGCTGTAGATTTTGGGAGGAGGAATTGGAAAATGAGATGTGACCTACAAGTCAATTTCCCCAGGTGGATAAAGTCCACTGTAAGCCACAGCGGGGCCTCCTCATTCCAGCAATCTGACCAGGCTGACGAACTCGTAGTCTGTGGGGGCAGGGGAGGAGGTGGGGGCCCGTATTTCTTGGGCTAGTGAGGAACTGCCTGAGTCTTTTCAGTCTAGGCAGAGGAGGCAGGAGGCACTGGGGTGGGCTAGTCGCCTGGGCTGGGGATGCCTGGGCAGATGTGGAAGCGGCTGGAAAGGTGGCACTGTACTTGGGTTGCTGGCGCTGCGCTGTTCCTAGGAGACAGAGGAGCAGCAAGCCTGTGGGGGAGGGGGAGCAAGTGGGTTGCTGCTTTTAGCAGCTGAAAGGGCTGCAGGGAGCTCTGGGTAAGACATTTTCTGCTGCTGCTGCTTCTGCGGTAGAAGCTGCCGCGAGTAAGTCAGAGGAAGGAGGATCAAGAGGGGAGGAGGCTTCATTTGCAGCCATGCTGAATCACTGTTGCTGATCAGATCTCCCGCTGGTTGGCTGGGAGAAACGAGAACAGGGCTAGGATCCTCCAGTGCATGCACAGTTCAGCGGCTGCCACCCTGGCTGGGCCTCACACAATGGACGGTGAAAGGTATGTTATGTATAAGTGTGTGCGTGCACGCACGCGCGCGCGTGCGCGCGCCTGAGTGTGTACGTGTGTGTGTGTGTGTGTGTGTGTGTGTGTGTGTGTGTTTGTGTGCGCTCGCGGTGCAGCCACCAGCTTTGCGCTGGCATTGGTTAGACAGGGTTGGAAGACCTGGTCACTGATGGATCCCAGCGGGCAGCAGAGTCAGAGCAGGAAAGCCCCTTTCCCCAGAGATCTGGCTTCCACAGAGGCGGGTCTGGGTTTGCTGGGCAGCGGAGCACCCTGAAAGACGGGACTTCCTGGCTGGTGTTCGGGAATAGTTTCAGCATGGGCTGAATCAGGCTGTTTCAAGGAGGCGTTTCCCTTTCCTGGCTGCTTTCCCGGGGTGGTTTTTCTTGGGTGGGGGGTTTTTGGTATCATAGCAGGTCTGGCCTGACATAGAGTGCTTGCATTTTCACTCTGAAGTGCTCAAGTTGTCAACACGCATGCCAAGCTGATGTCTTTCCTTACTGTGTGTGTGCGTGTGTGTGTGTGTGTGTGTGTGTACCTGTATACACACACAAGTTCAAGTGAGAAGGAGAGAAATCCATTCAGGTGACACTTGCTCTGAACTGACTTCCATTTGCATTGAAAAGTTTACAAATTATACTGGAAGTTATATTCTTTAGAGAAACTCTTGCTCCTTCCATCAGGGGTTTCTTTATGAAATAGAAGTTAACAGATGGAAATTTAAGTATTTCTGTTGAGCTGGATCTAACTAGAGAGGGATTGTTTCCTGGCAGGCACATGCATTTTAATAAATTTTAAGCTGTTATCTGAGGATCTGATTCTTTCATCGTGAAGTTGCTCAGTGTGGTGCAGGGGCGGGTCATTCCTCTGTGTGCTAAAACGTCCCCTCTTCATTCTGTGGGTCTGCGGCTGGTAGAGAACAAGGCTTGCCATTTTCCTTGAGGTGAGAAGACTGCAAGAGCGGTCAGGCCACGGCAGTGGACAGCCGAGGAGGGAGGGCTGCTGCTCTGAGTTGCCAGTTTGATTCAGATGGTAACCAGCTGGTTAAATGATAACAGGTTCCACTAAGTCAACACTGGAGAGCACCTCAGTACACTTTCTTTTGCATGGATTGTCCCAAATCTTGCCCCATCTCATGGGACAGAATGATGTCATTAAACATCTCTAGACCCCATTAGAACTGGCATGATTGTTTGGTGTCCTCTTGTCTGAAGAGGCCCCCAGGGATTGTGTTTCTTGATGTGACTCCCAGGAAGAGATTGGGACATTTTAGACTGAGTGTGGTGCTGGTACAGCCTCTCCTTGAGTGCCCTTTGCAACAGGAGCTTAGTGTTGGACTCTGTGTGGCCACTGGCCGACAGAGCATCTGAAAGCCTGCTTCCTTGGGACAGAGGTGCACGGTGTCCCCACCTTCTCTTATTGGTCTGGTAGCCAACAGAGGGCAGCAGTGATGTGAATGGAGGTTTAGAGATTCTTGATTTGCCTACATATTGGGGCTGAAAGGTCCATTTCAAACTAGCAGCAGCAGATCAAAGTACTGCTTCCCAAGCATTTTGGGGTACTTATTGTGTTCTCAGTTTTGTGTTCAGAAATGTAATGAGTCCTCGCCCCCAGGAGCTCTCTTGTTCTTCAACACTCTGGTGCCTCTCAACTGGGATAGCTGATGTCTTTGGCATTACAACACCTAGTTTTCACACATGTTCTTTTAGTTTTTCCTATCAAAGGCAGAGAAATCTAAACCTTGCAGCTTCCAGTGTTCACCAGGTCACCAAGCTCACTACCTTTTGTTCCCACTCCAAGACCAGCTTACCCTGCCAGGCATTCAAGTCTTGTGAAATCTGGCTCCAGTCTCCATTCCCAGTGCTCACCCATACTGCTACCAAGAGATCTGTGGGTCTCTTTTGTGATCACCCATCCTGTACAGTACTCCATCCAGTCTCAGATCCTTAGCTTCCAGAGTTTGTTTTTGCCTGGAATGCCTTTTGCTTCTACTTTTCCAAAAGTTATTCATCTATCAAGGCTGTTTTAAAATTCCACTTTGTCTTGGAAACCTAAGCTTCTCTGGTTCTGGCAGATGTTCCTCCTAATTCCAATTCCATAGTTGGGTACTGAATAATAGGCCCACCCACAAGAAGTTTCTGTGCTTTTGTTTCCTATAAGTCCCCAAACTGGGAGATAGGTCCTCAAGGGCAAGGATGCTGCCTATAGCTCTGAATACTCCACATTAACTACTATGTGGCTGCACACATAGTAGGCGTTAGATAATTATTTGCTGATTAGCTGATAACTTTTGTGGGAAGCTCTGATAACTAAAAAGGAAGCTCAGGAGAGAGGTGATTGAAACCTTTGGCCAATAGGTTCATCCTTGGATATCAGCCTTATTATCTCAGCACAGGTAATTGACCCCATGGAATGCTTTGAGGTGGGGGCAGAAGAGGGGGAAGTAGCCTTGTTTCACAAGTTCCCTGGGAAACTCAGGGCCAGAGAAGCTGAGTGACTGGCCTAGGATCACATGTCAGACCTCTGGGGACTGGAGGGATCCTGAGTCTGGTTCTTCCACACTGAACCCGCTGAAGCTTAATTGGGGCTGTTTTTAAGCATTAAAAATGTTCAGCCTAGAGATTTCTGATGAACAATTTTCTTTCTTTGTCATAAGGGTACGAAAATCATGGGCTTTGGGGTAACACAGAGCTTGCAGTAAATCTATTTCATAAACTGTATGACCTTGAGTGTGTCACATTTTTTCAGAATTAATTTTTCTTTTCAGTGTAGAGGGACCGTTTCCATATCTCATAGAGTTGTTGTGAAGATCAAAGGAGGCAATTTAGTAAGTTTTTCAGGCACAGCGTGAGCACTCAGTAAATGGTAGTTGCTGTTATTGTTGGTGTTCATCTATTGCCCTGTTGTACTCCATGGTTTGTGCTTGGATAGTACCCAGGGCTTATTTTAGGGCCTTCCTATATTTATAATCCAAAGAAGATTTTGTGGGACCGTTCCCATGAGAAAATTAGAGAGATCTTATCAGGTCATCATCTCCCATCCACCTAAACTTGTCTCCTCACAGTAAGATACCACACAGGGCGTGGCACTTGCTCTTGTAGGATTCACCAGCACCTACCTTTGTCCTCCTTTTTATAGACACCCTGAGGCATCTGGATGCTTTAGTGGTTTGGAACCATGAACTGGATACTCCTTTGTTCAGGCCAAAATCTTAAGAAGAAACTGAATTTACACTCACCTTTGCAGTATCCCCTAAGCGCTCTAGCTCTCTACAGGACCTTCTGATGCCAAGTTTCCCATCTCCCTCTGTGAAGAATCATTGTGCCTTGATCAGTCAGAGGAAGATGACTTTGTCTTCTGTTTTGCATAGGAAAAGGGTCTCCAGCTCTCAGCCACTACAGTGATAAATTGTGTGTGTGTGTATAGAGCAGATAGACATTGAAAATGACAGTAGCTCTGGCTACTGGGACTTAATTTCTGGAAATCAGCCTTGTGGATGGATTACAATAAATTCCCAACTTATATGAGGTACCTAGAATGGTCAAATTCATAGAGGCAGAAAGTAGAATGGTGGTTGCCAGGGGCTGGGGAGAGAGAAAAATGGAGAATTACTGCTTAATAGGCATGGAGTTTCAACTTGGGGAAATGAAAAAGTTCTGGAAATGCATGGTTGCACAAGAACATAAATGTACTTAAAGCCTCTGAATTACACTCTTAAAAATGGTTAAAATGGTAAATTTCAAGTTACATATATTTTACCACAGTTACAAAAATTTACAGGCAAAGTCTCTGGCATATCCACAAGAATTGCAGAGAACCACAACTTTTGGAAGAAACATCACAAAAAGGGGAAGTTCGTTGTCCATTTTTCTTAAAATTGTGGTGGTTTTCTTCATCAGAAGCATCGGGATGCCCGTGATTGTGAGGGGCATGGTGCGCCCAGCAGTGTGCTGTGAACTTGTGTGAGCAGTCCTCAGAGGGAGAATGGCTCGTCCTTATGGAGGAGAGCCTGCTCCTGGAACTCCAAGAATTTATCTTTCCATTCTTGATCAGGAATAGATAGAGCATATTTTTTGAAAGAACATGACATACACAGCCAATACTCTCCAAACGCTGAGTTTTGCAGTGCCAGGTGTAACACTGGCAAGACCTAGGGAAGAGCAAATGTTCAGTGTCCTAGCCTTTCTCTTTTCCTGTCAGCCCTCTCCCACCCCTAGAAGGCATGGGTGGAAACTTACGTAGAAATTATTCGGCATCACTGCTGCCTGAAGCATATGTGCATTTCAACCATGATAAATGGAACCAAATTTTCCATTTTGGAAATACCTTTTGGTGAAGCAAGGTTTTCAACTGCAAGAAAACAAAGTCAGTTGAAAGAAACCTCTTGATTTCCCCACACCCAGATTTGGGTTTTTAGGCTTCTCCTTCTTACTACATTTTAGATTGTTAAGACACATCCTGACAAGAACATTTTGGGGTAAGTTTTCTAAAGCAAGTGTTTTATTTGATGAAATTTGCCATTGTAGAATGACCTAAATTTTTTCAAATTCTGGATAAACCCTAAAACTAGGTTAGACTTAAAAAAGCATTAATGTACTATGTAAAAAATAACTTGAACATGTTTTGTTCTTAGATATTTTTTTCCCTATCAAATAAGTTCAATGGTTGTCAAGTTAGAAATCTGTAACTTTTTATAATTTAAAAGGATTTTCAGACTCTCGGCCCAACTTTCCTGGACTTTTCTTTTTAACTTGTGAAAGTCTATTGTAGCCTCTATCAAAACCACACACATGGAAGAGCTCAGCTCTCCTAGTCAAACCAAATAGAAGCTTAGCTTCCAAAAATGCCACATAATGAGACTGCGTTTTCTTTTAGCCTTTCTCTCTCCTTGTCTCATTCTATCTGTCCGAACTCAAGTGTTTCTCTTATGTTTTACATTTTTTATGCAGCCCGCTTAAGAGATTTCCCCCTTGGTTTTGAAGGAAGCTATCTGTGAATTGGACTCTTAGGAATGTGATTAGTAACATACCTGTTCTTGAGCTTGTTTATGAAGGAGCACATTGTAAGAATGGCAGCAGCTGCTGGCCAGCTTTGATGCATCATGACGGGCTTGTGTGGAAATTCTAAGTTCCGTATAATTAATGATATCAACTCCCGTACGTAATGCAGTTCCCCACAATCAGTGGAGTGAAACAGTGCTATGTCACAGGTCCTAGGAGATTCAGTCTTTTTCATTTAGCCTGGTTTGGCCATACCATGAAGACCCTCAGAGAGTGGATCATAAGGATTGAGCTCCCATTGGCCGATGGGCTGTGGACATTATCCCAAGTCAGTGGACATTGCTATTAAGAGCATAGACCCTGGAGTCAGACCTGGTTTTGAGTGTCAGTTCTCTACTTAGTAGTTATGTGGGACTTTTGGACAAGTTTTATCTCAGTGCCTCGGGAGATAATACCTCATAGGGTTGTTCTGAAGATAAAATGAGATAGTAGAGGTAAAGTAAGCTTTCAGTAAATGTTAACTGTTACTGTTACCCAGGAGCTGTAGCTTACTGATACCTATCTTCTCTGTGTCCATGTGTCCCGTTGCAGGGAATCAGCTGATGCTGTGAACTGAGGTGGCACTGTGAAAGTGCAGGAGAATATGGAGCTCTATAGCAGCCTGTGTGTAGGGGGTGTTTCTTGATGACAGGACTGCACCATCACACCCTGAATCCTGCAGCCTGGGTGTCTTCAAGTGCCAGGTCCTTCATTCATCCAGATGCAGACATCTAAATTTGGTCATTTTGGCCTTGAACTTTAGGATTGAGAAATAAGCTAGATCTGCAGTTTGCCCAGAGCCTGGTAGGTTCTGAAATCCTCTCTTGTCAGTTTCCTTTGCTGCCCAGACTTGGAGTAGTGGAGTCATGCTGATGAACTCATCATGACTGAGGTACAGCAGTCAGAGTGTCACTTTATTAATTTGTGATGAACAGTATTACTGGCACAACGTTCCTGAGAGCCTGCTACCACTTTCTTGCTTCCTGAAGGAGAACCATGGGGGAGGCCAACTTGATCAAGAGGCTCCTCCATTGCGAGCTGGGGACTGAGTTAGGGCATTTGAGTGTTTATAGGTTTCAGGTTCCACAACAGGGATCTGACCTGAGGCTGAACCAAATGATTGTCTGATGATTAAATCGTATCTTTCATAGATAGTGTTGGATGAGCTGGACCAAGGGCTTTCTCAGTCTGATTCTTTTTTTTCAATTTCCCTTTCTAAAGGACATTTTTGTTGAGGGATTTTAATGCATTCGGCATAGTCTTAACTCTGACTCAGAGTTGTGCTGCCCTCTTTAGGTGACTTTGACTCTCTTTATTCTGTCTCATCTATAGCCTGACCATAACGTGCTTGGGCTCTGTGTGTGTGGCCCACGCTGCCTGAACTTTATTTGCATCTCTTGAAGACTTGTAGTGGGGATGCAGTCTTTAACCCTCAGCAGCGTTTCTTAGACTCCCATTTCCTCTCCTCCCCATTCTCTCACACCCTGGACGCTCTGGAGCTCCTCGTTTGGCACATCCCCCAAACACTTCTGCACAATTGGATGCTCAGCGGTTTTTATGTCTCCTGCTTTGCTGACATGCCTTCTACTGTCCTTTCCTTTCCATTTATTGCCTGGATTTTCCTTAGTGATGGAAAGAGCCTGAGAACTGACACAGTAAGCGGCAACCCTTCTTGCTTTCTTCCTTCTACTCTAGTTGAGTCTGGCTTTCTCTTCTCCACCCGCCTCCACATCCTCCTGATACTGTATCACCAATGCAGGGGACTAGACTGGCTAAGGATGCCCCTCCCCTCCCCCCAGTACCTCCTATGGGGAGGAGGGTGGGGGAAGTTGAGAGGGATAAAGCTATAATTACTTTAATGAGGGGATGTGAGGAAAGATGGAATAATTGACCGTTATACCTCATTTACTTATCCATCCATTCAGTTACTCAGTAATCATTTATTGAGCACATGTCATGTGCCAGAGGTTAAGACTATAGAGGGAAATAAGGCACCATCCTGGTTCTCATGGAGCTCAAAATCTAGGGTGGGCAGTGGTGTGCAAGAGCCAGCACTCACCCACTTGCCGGAGCTGTTTGTTAAAATTTAAGAATTTTGTGAGTCAGTTATTAAATACAGCCCTTATTAAAAATTAAATTATGTAACTTACTAATAAATTATATTAAAAACAAGTGTAGTACAGACTCATCAGTTTCTAATTATTTTGCTAATATCTATGCCCTTTAGATTATGTCTATTATACTTGTGTAGTGGAAGTACTATATGGTGGTATAATGCACATCTCTTCCCAACTCCATGTGTTCAGTGAGATCCCATTGGTGGCTTGAAATCTGCCATGGTGGAGGTATTTACACCAAGGAAATTGGCAAATGTTACAAATCAGGGCTCCCTTCTTTGTAACCAGCTCTTACACATTTACCAGCACACATTCTGTGGGGGAGAGAAGAAGTAAGAGGAGACAGAGAAGTAAGAGGTCACTACAGTATAATACAGAGGGAAGTACAGAGTACTGCGGGAACACGGAAGAGGGGAAGTTAGTCCAGGGTAGTGGAGGATGATAGAGAAGGCCTTCAGCAAGAAGTCTGAAGCACTGGTGGGAATGAGCTAGACATAGGGGACAGTGGGTGGGGATAGGGCAAAAGAGCCTGGTTTATTAAGGCAATTGTGAGTATTTTAGTACCTCAGTAACAAGAAGTCTTCAGGACAATGATGAGATTATGCAGGGCCAGGATGGGTCTCTGAGGCTTATTCTGGATGCAGTGAGGAACCAGTGAGATGTTTCACATAGAACGTGCCATGCGCACAATGACATTCTGTAAAGATCATTCTGGAGTCTGTGAGGAAGTTACTGTAGTAGCCCAGGTGAGAGATCTTGATGGCCTGGACTGAAGTCGTGGTAGCAGTGACCGTGAGAAGGGAATGGGGTGGAGAGATAGTAAAGGACCTAGGACCGATGGGACTTGTGGTTATTTGTGAAGTGAGAGAGAGAGAGGGAGGGAAGAAGATATCGAGGATGATATCCCAGTTTCTTGGATAGGTGAGTGGGTAGTTGGTTATACCTCTGGGATCGAGAATATAGATAGAAGAGTAGGCTTGAGGGAGGGTGGGGAGCATAAGTTGAGTATAAGTTACTGTGAATATCTAAGTAGCGGAGTTGATTCAGACACTGGATATATGGCTCTGGACTTTAGAGGAGAGGGGAGGGTGGGAGAAAAGGCTGTGGGAGGTGGTGTGCCATGAAGAGGGCCTGATGTTTAGAGTTTATGTATAACTTCTATAATTAATAGTTTGTGTGTATTGATTTGTAGTTTAACTCTGAAGACCAGCTCTACTTTCATTTTTTTAAATTGTTGGGTTGGGGGCAGTGGTTGGGGCAGACCATCCCTTTCTGCTGTGCTCTCTACCACTGTGGGGACAGTGAGAGTTCTTCAGATCAGAGTTCATTGATGAGAATGATGTAATGAAGACTTGCTGTGGGCATGGCCCTACGCTGGGAAGGCTAGGCCGTATGAGAGTCCTTGGACACACAGTCCTTGCTCACCAGGAATGTCGAATCTAGCATGAGGGGGCTGGGTGGCTAAATATGTGCTATGAAAAGGTACTCAAACACAGGTCAGTGTCCTATGTGCCAACTGAGTTACAGGCCAGAAATACTGCAGTGGTTTAGGGAAGGCAGAGATCACTTAGGACTGAAGTATTCAAAGGGCTTCATAGAGGAGGCAAAACTTAACTCCCTGGACCATTCTGGAAGTCTGGAAAGTGCAAAGTCCAGCACAACAAGGGAGAGCAAGCTTCCCAGTTACTAGTCACAGTGGAGGTGGTTGTCAGTGCTTCCAAAATGGCTCTGTTTCGTCTACATCTCTTCCATATATGTAAAATAGAACTAATAATTTCTGTCCCCTGGGCTTTTATGAGCTCTAATCTTATTAGTTCTCTGTCAGAAACCTTCAGTTGTTCCTGATCAGTACCAGATTATGTTTTCTCTTCCTGTCTTTTAAGTCTCTCTACAGTTTGAAGACAACATTTGTAATGAATATTTGTGCAGTGTTTTACAGTTTCTAAATTTACTCCAGGAATGCAAGTATAGTGTAGTATTAGAAAATACATGTCATATACGACATTGAAAGATTAAGGGGAAAAATACGTATGATCATCTCATTAGATTCACAAAAACATTTGATAAAATTCAGTTTAACTTTATGATTAAAAAATAAAACACAAGGGAGTTTTCTTAATTTGATAAAGGCCATCTGCAGGAATCCTAAAATTAACACACAGTGAGGAAACACTACAAACATCTTTTTTAAAAGCAGGAAGATGACAGGAATATTCATTAGCACACTTTATGTTCAACATTCTGTGATATATGACTAAAGGTGGCATAACAGGTGAGTGGGAAAAAGAAGTATTCAATAAATGGAACTTACAGGAAAAAATTAGATCCATTATTTAATATAGTGACATAAAAATCAACATCAGATAAAATAAGGGCTTAAATATCAAAAGCAAAAATGTTAAACCTTTGGTATAAAATAGAAATTTATATCTGTCTGGCATGGAGTAGGGAAGGACACTAACTACAAAAGAAATTATACTTGTGGGTTTTTTTTTTTTTTTTTGTGGTACGCGGGCCTCTCACTGTTGTGGCCTCTCTCGTTGCGGAGCACAGGCTCTGGACGCGCAGGCCCAGCGGCCACGGCTCACGGGCCCAGCCGCACCGCGCCATGCGGGATCTTCCCGGACCGGGGCATGAACACGTGTCCCCCGCATCGGCAGGTGGACTCTCAACCACTGCGCCACCAGGGAAGCCCAACTTGTGGGATTTTTAATATGAAGTTTTTTATCTTTACTGGGTTCTCCCCTTCCTTGATAACATTCTCTGTTTTGAGATTTTCTTCACCTTTTTAAACACATGATTCTAATCACCTGTCTTGATATTTATCATACTGTGCTTAGCTAACTTCTTTGCACCCTGAATGCAGGCAGTCCCCAAGTTCAGAGGTCTGTAGCTTACATTTTCATGCTGAAGTGAAAGTGGGAAGGAAGCCAGAAGAGGCATCTGTCCTGGTCAGACAAGCTGTGGGTCTGGCATGCTGGTTATATTGGAATGTTCCAGTGGTTACCAATCCCAGTGTGAAATTGAGAGAGACTCTCAGGTCTCCGGAACTTTTTCTTAACCATAGCAACGCCTATCTTGAGCCAGTTTGCAAGACTAGGTGGTAGCATCAATGGAGGCCCACTAGGGGAAGGCAAAGGAAGCTACTCTCAGTGTCTTAGAGTTGGAGTGAACTGTGGGTCCCCAAATCTACACAAGTGGAGAAGGTTCTGTTTTTCTACTAGCAAAGCAGAGCTTAACCTGGTCCAAAGAGACCTAACTGCAATGTCCTGGGCTTGACTTGGAGCTGAATAGTTTTACCAGTTTGGGGAGAAGGTCCTTTCCTTGCTCATTTTTTGGATTCTTCTTTCCCACCCCACCATCAAGTTGAGACTTGTTGCTCAGGAGTGATTGGGCATCTGGCTGGCATCCCATAGGAATTTGAGTGTTTTGTCTTTGGTATAGAGGGCTTTGAGATTATGGGTGGCTCTTGCTAGTCACCACCTGCTCATTTAGGCCACATAGCTAGTCTTTATATAACAATTACAATCCCTTGTCTTTCTATGGGATTATGGTTTCGCCGAAGCTTTCACTCTTGTGCCACTGTTCTCCACACTGTAGCCAATGTGATCTTTCTAAAGCACAAATGTGTTCACCTACTTCCTGCTCCACTTCTTTGCTTAAAACTCTGATGGCTTCTCATTGTTTTAGAATGAAATCCAAACTCCTTAGCTTTGTTTATGACACTTAAAAGACTGATCAGTCTTCTAGGCTTTTCTCTTGATACTCTTCTTTAGTTTTACTGAACTTCCAGTGCTTTGAACATACTTGACTCCTTTTCTCTGGGTCTTTGTTCATATTGTTTCCTCTGCTGTTTCCCATCGTCCTTTTTACCTGGCTAATTTCTGCTCTTCCTTAAGACTTCTGTTTTTCCTCAGCTTCTAGTAAGTTTTTCCTTAACCTGCCAGCACTGGGATAGTTGCCTATCCTTTGTGCTTCTGAGAAATGTTTTCCTGGCTTTCTCTGTCACTGAACTCTAAGCTTTGTGAAAGCAAGGTCTGTGATTTCCTTATTGTTGTGTTTCTCTTGAATTTAAATACAGTGCTTGGCACATAGTAAACTCCTTTAAATGTTCGTTGAATGAACCAACATCCCTGTGAAGTGAGTGGTATAGTGCTTAATCTCTCCTCACCCCCTACCCTTTTAGGGATGGAGAGATGGAGGATAAGGACCTCCCACAAAGTTACACCTGTGCTTGATGGAAGAAGCTGAGCTCGGATCTGAGGGGTACATTTTCTGAGGGGTGCATTTTGCACTGGAAGATCCTGAAGAAATTCCTGACCCAGTGATTTCCTTCCCTGCTGGGTCTGTGGTGAAGAGAACAGGCTGACAGAGATGCCCCTGGTGGGTGGGCAAATGCATGGGTTTGTGGCAGTTGGATGAACGAGTTTACCAACATGTGATCCTCTCTTTTGCTTCCCACTCCCTTCCTGTTCACAGCATCAAGCTGAGCTCCCAGCCCCCAATACAGGCTGGGGATGACGAAAAGAACCAGAGGACGATTACTGTCAACCCTGCCCACATGGGGAAGGCGTTCAAGGTTATGAATGAACTGCGGAGGTACTTTTCCTATTTTGCTCGTGCCCTTTTGGAAGGAACTTGCTGGGTGCGCGTCATCAGGGACTGAGAACAGAGGTCAGAACACCACCAGCTAGTGAAGTCTGACTCTTCCTCACCCACACTTGTCACTTGGCTTTCCCTTTCAAACTCTGATAGAGACAGAATGGCTTCCTCAAATTTCTCTCTTTCCTTTGTATTTATTTAACACCTATTGTTTCAGTGCTTAATCACTGGGGAAAAAAATCCATTTTGGTTACAGCAGTTCTGTTCATAAACTTGATTTCCAACTGAACCAGCTGCATGAAGGCCAGTAATAGAATGATTGCAACACCTACACACAATTGCAGATTAAAGATTGTGGATGCCAGGCATTTTATTTGGGCCTCCCTCTCTCATGCTTTGGTCTGAACTTTTGTCTTTGTCAAGACAACCACATGAATGGAAGAATACCTAGCTTCTAAAATGCAGTTTAACTCTATAAAGAGAGAAATGAAATGCAGAAGCACTCATCCTCACTGAGCTAAACAGTGAGCGGTATGCAGGCTATTTGTAAGACCAATGTGCATGTTTGCTGAGCATTTTTGCAAGACAGGCTCAGGGCACTGAACATGTTTTTCTGTACGAAGGCTGTGCATACAATCTCTTCTTTATCAGAGAGCTCAGAAGCTTCCTTTGCCCATGGCATTATTTGTTATCTTTTTTATTGAAATACAATAAATTATTGATTTACAATGTTGTGATAGTTTCAGGTGTACAGCAAAGTGATTCAGTTATATATATATATTCTTTTTCAGATTCTTTTCCATTATAGATTATTACAAGATATTGAATATAGTTCCATGTACTGTACAGTAAATCTTGTTTATCTATTTTATATATAGTAGTATGTATCTGTTAATCCCAAACTCCTAATTTGTCTCTCCCCCACCCTTTGCCCTTTGGTAGACATAAGTTTGTTTTCTATGTCTGTGAGTCTATTTCTCTTTTGTAAATAAGTTCATGTGGATCATTAGTTTAGAGTCCACATATAAGTGATATCATGTGATATTTATCTTTCTCTGTCTGACTTACTTCACTTAGTATGATAATCTCTAGGTCCATCTATGTTGCTGTAAATGGCATTATTTCATTCTTTTTTATGGTTGAGTAGTATTCCGTTATATATATATTTATATATATATATATGTAAAAAATGATGGTGTATATCTATATCTATATCTATATCATATATATATATGGTATATATATACCATATCTTCTTTACTTCATCTGTCAATGGACATTTAGGTTGCTTCCATATCTTGGCTATTGTAAATAGTGCTGCAATGAACATTGGGGTGCGTGTATCTTTTTGAATTAGAGTTTTCATCTTTTCCAGATATATGCCCAGGAATGGGATTGCTGGATCATATGGTAGCTCTATTTTTATTTTTTTTAAGGAAATTTCATACTGTTCTCCATAGTGGCTGCACCAATTTACATTCCCACCAACAGTGCAAGAGGGTTCCCTTTTCTCCACACCCTCTCCAGCATTTATTGTTTGTAGATTTTTTGATGATGGCCATTTTGACTGGTGTGAGGTGATGCCTCATTGTGGTTTTGATTTGCAGTTCTCTAATAATTAGTGATGTTGAGCATCTTTTCATGTTTCTGTTGTGCCCATGCCATTATTTACTGCATATTTCATCCTATTGTGAGTTGTAACTGTTTATACCCTCTTTGTAGTTCATGCGCTCCCTGAGGGCAGGGGCAACTTCTGAATCATTTTAATCTCTAGCACCTTGTACTTCATAGGAGCTTTGAGTTATCCACCAAAGATGCCCAGACATACTGGCTAGGCTCTGGGATGCGTGGGTGAGGGTACAAGGTAAAAAATGATAGTAAGTCAATAAAAATGGTCTTTCTACAGTGCAAATAGGTGTTATGAAGGAAAACTGCATCAGGTGCCTGCCAGGTGGTAGGTATGCAATAATTGTTAGTTTCTTTAAGGGTGTCGTGAAAGCAAGCGTGTCAAACCGCAACTTTGGAGGACACTTCCTAAAGGGGAAGGTGCTTGAGCTAAATTATGAAGAACAAGTAAGAGTTAGAGAAATGAAAAGTGGTAAGGTTAGGGGGAAGTCTTCCAGCCAGAGAAAATGGCATGAGCAAAAGCACATATAGCTGAAGGTATGTGTTTTGGGTAGGGGCTTAAACTACTTGTAAACAAAAATTCTATATTCATTTACTCATTTCTCCTTTCTGCAAGGCCTAGTCTTTGGCATTAAAAACCAAGTTAAATTAGACTTGTCTTATGCCCTACTGATCAAAAAATTTTTAATTAATTAATTTTATTTTTGGCTGCGTTGGGTCTTCTTTGCTGTGCACAGGCTTTCTCTAGATGCGGCAAGTTGCTCTTCGTTGTGGTGCATGGGCTTCTCCTTGCGGTGGCTTCTCTTGTTGTGGAGCACAGGCTCTAGAGCACAGGCTCAGTAGTTGTGGTGCATGAGCTTAGTTGCTGTGCGGCATGTGGGATCTTCCCGGACCAGGGCTCGAACCCATGTCCCCTGCATTGGCAGGCAGATTCTTAACCACTGTGCAACCAGGGAAGCCTTACTGATCAATTTTTATTAGGCTTCCTGCCAGATTTCCTAGAAGCTCCATCCATAGTTGTTTTAGGCAGTGGGCAGTGCTAACGTTCAATCCTAATTCTCTTTTGTCACTAAAGAATTTGTGTTGTGTTCCCTAGACACTGTTGAAGTTCCTCATTTAGTTCCCTTGAGTATGGCTTGTGTCCTTTGTCTGATTTAAGACTTCAGGTCTCCAAATAAACAACCTAACTTTACACCTCGAGGAATTAGAAAAAGAAGTTCAATCTAAGATCAAATTTAGCAGAAGGAAAGAAATAATAAAGATTAGATAAAATGAAATAGAGACTAGAAAGACAATAGGAAAAAAATCAATGAAACTAAGAGCTGTTTCTTTGAAAAGATAAACAAAATTGACAAATCTTTAGCTAAACTAACCAAGATAAAAAGAGAGAGGACTTACAATTATAAATGAAAAAGGAGACGTTACAACTGTTATCACAGAAAGACAAATCATTACAAGAGGCCACTATGAAGAATTATATACCAACAAATTGGATAACCTAGAAGAAATGGATAAATTCCTTGAAACATATAAACTATGAAGACTGGATCAAGAAGTAGAAAATCTGATCAAACCAGTAATGATTAAGGAGATTGGATTGGTAATCAAAAATCTCTCGACAAAGAAAAGCATGACCAGATGGTTTCACTGGTGAATTCTACCAAACTTTCAAAGAATAATTAACACTAGTCCTTCTCATACTCTTCCCAAAACTTGAGGAGGAGGGAATAATCCCAAACTCATTACCAGCATTACCCTGATACCAAAGCCAGCTAAGGACACTATAAGAAAAGAAAACTGTAGGCCAATATCCCTGATAAATATTGATGCAAAAATTCTCAACAAAATTCTAGCAAACAGTATATGTATGATCTGGTAAAGTATGATCTGATAAAAGGATCATATACCATGATCAAGTGAGATTTATCTCTGGGATGCAAGGGTGGTTCAAGATAATGAAATCAATAAATATGATACACCACATTCATAGAATGAAGGATAAAAATCATAAGATCCTTTCAATAGATGCAGAAAAGCTGTTTGACAAAATTCAACATCCTTTCATAATAAAAGACTCCCAACAAATTGGGTATAGAAGGATCATACCTCAACATGTTAAAAGCCCTGTATGACAAACCCACAGCTAACATCATAATGGTGAAAGTTTGAAAGCTTTTTTCTCTGAGGTCAGGAAAAAGACAAGGGTGCCCACTTTCACTTCTTTTTGAACATAGTACTGGAAGTTCTCGCCAGAGCAGTTAGGCAAGAAAAAGAAATAAAAGCCATCCAAATTAGAAAAGAAGAAGTAAAATCATCTCTGTTTGCAGATAACATGATCCTATATATAAAAAACCCTAAAACACTCCACCAAAAAGCTGTTAGAACTTAAAAACAAATTTGGTAAAGTTGCAGGATACAAAATCAACATACAAAAGTCAGTTTCATTTCTATACAGTAACAAACTATCTGAAAAAGAAATAAAGCAATCTCATTTACAATAGTGTCAAAGCAATAAAATATTAGGAATAAATTTAACCAAGAAGGTGAAAGATCTGTACACTGAAAACCATAAGACATTGATGAAAGAAATTGAAGAAGAGACACAGATAAATGGAAAGATATCCCATACTCATGGATTGAGAGAATTAATATTGTTAAAATGTCCATACTCCCCAAAGCCATCTGTAGATTCAGTGCAATCCCTATCAAAATTCCAATGGCAGTTTTCACAGAAATAGAAGAAACAATCCTAAAATTTGTATGGAACCACAAAAGAACCTAAACAGCCAAAGCAATCTTGTAAAAGAAGAGCAAAGTTTGGAGACATCACACTCTCTGATTTCAAACTACAATCGGCCCTTGAACAACATGGGTTTGAACTGCAAGGGTCCCCTTACCTGGATTTTTTTCATTAACTGCTATTGTACTACACTATCTGTGGTTGGTTGAATCCTGGATGTGGAATTGTGGATATGGAAAAGTTATATGTGGATTTTCGACTGCGTGGGGAAGGAGGAGTTTGCTCCCCTAACCCCCATGTTGTTCAAGGGTCAACTGTATATGACAAAACTATGGTAATCAGAACAGTATGGTATAGACATGTAGACCAGTGGAACAGAATTGAGAGTCCAGAAATAAACCCACATGTATATGGTCAACTACTATTTGACAGAGGAGCCAAGAATACTTAATGGGGAAAGGATAGTCTTTCATCCAATGGTGTTAGGATAACTGGACATCCACATGTGAAAGAATGACATTGGACTCCTATCTTACACCACTCACAAAAATTAACTCAAAATGGATTAAAGACCTAAATGTTAAGACCTGAAACCATAAAACTCCTGGAAGAAAACAGGGGAAAAAAATAAACAAGTGGGACTTCATCAAACTGAAAAGCTCCTTCACAGCAAAGGAAATCATCAACAAAATGAAAAGGCAACCTATGAAAGGGAGAAAATACTGGCAAACCATAAATCTTATGAAGGGTTAATATCCAAAACATACAAGGAATGCTTAGAACTCAGTAGAAAAAAATGATTAAAAATGGGCAAAGGACCTCAATAAACATTTTTGCAAAGAAGATACCCAAATGGCCAACAGGTGCATGGAATGGGGATCAACATCACTAATCATCAGGGAAATTCAAATCAAAATCACAATAAGGTATCACACACCTGTTAGAATGGCTATTATCAAACAAACAAACAAAAACAGACAAATAAAAAACACACAAGAGGACTTCCCTCGTGGCGCAGTGGTTGAGAGTCTGCCTGCCGATGCAGGGGACGTGGGTTCGTGCCCCGGTCCAGGAAGATCCCACATGCCGCAGAGCGGCTAGGCCCATGAGCCATGGCCGCTGAGCCTGCGTGTCTGGAGCCTGTGCTCCGCAACAGGAGAGGCCCACGTACCGCAAAACAAAACAAAACAAAACAAAACAAACACACAAGAGATAACAAGTGCTTGTGAGGCTGTGGAGAAAAGGGAACACTTGTGTGCTATTGGTAGGAATGGAAATTGGTACAGCCACTATGGAAAACAATATGGAGATTCCTCAAAAAATTAAAAATTGATCTGTGGGCTTCCCTGGTGGCGCAGTGGTTAAGAATCTGCCTGCTACTGCAGGGGACATGGGTTCGAGCCCTGGTCTGGGAAGATCCCACATGCCGCGGAGCAACTGAGCCCGTGTACCACAACTACTGAGCCTGCGCTCTAGAGCCTGTGAGCCACAACTGCTGAAGCCTGTGCGCCACAACTACTGAAGCCCGTACGCCTAGAGCCCATGCTCTGCAACAAGAGAAGCCACCGCAGTGAGAAGCCTACACACCACAACAAAGAGTAGCCCCCGCTCTCAGCAACTAGAGAAAATCCGCATGCAGCAGTGAAGATACAATGCAGCCAAAAATTAAATAAACGAATTAAAAAAAATTGATCTGCTCTACAATGTAGCAGTCACATGTCTGGGCATATATCTGAAGGAAATGAAATCACCATCTCGAAGAGATATTTGCACTCCCATGTTCATTGCAGCATTATTCACAGTAGCCAAGACATGAACACAACCTAACTGCTGGTCAGTGGATGAATGGATAAAGAAGATGTGGTATATATACACACTGGAATATTATTCAGCCATAAAAAGAGGAAATCCTGTCATTTGCAACAACATGGATGAACCTCGAGGGCATTGTATTCAGTGAAGTAAGTCAGACAGAGAAAGACAAAGACTGTATGATCCCATTTATATGTGAAATCTAAAAAAGCCGAACTCACAGAAAGAGAATAGGTTAGTGGTTGTCAGGGACTGGGGGTTGTGGGAAATGGGAGATGTTGGTCAGAGGGTACAAACCTCCAGTTTTAAGAGGAATAAGTTCTGGGGATCTAATGTACGATGTGGTGACTATAGTTAGCAGTACTGTATTGCATACTTGAAAGTTGCTAAGAGAGTAGATCTTAAATGTTCTCACCACAAAAAAAAATGGTAACTATGTGAGATGATAGATGTATTACCTTACTGTGGTAATTATTTCACAATATATGTCAAATCATCACATTATACGCTTTAAACGTACACAATGTTATATGTCAATTATAGCTCAATAAAACTGGGGGGAAAAGACTGCCTGCTTTAGCCAACTGTAGTAACTGCTTAAAGGTAGAGCTCAGGAAATAGACATGCACACAGAATTCCCCGAACCCTCACTTTATATTATTAGCATTTTTTCTTTTTCTTAAATACCTAAAAAAAATCCTGTTATGTCTGTTCCTTCTTTTGCAAGTTACCACATTTTTGCATCTTTCTTCAAAAGCATCAACTTGGATTTAACCTCCTCCAACAGTCCTGCTGCTTCTCTTTTGTATAAGTCAGCGTTTGCCAAGGCTGTTCTGAGGAACATTTCCTCAAGATGCTCTGTGGGGAAAAAAGAGATCTGTAACAAAATGAGTTTGAAAAATGTTATATAAAACTGCTATACCCACCCCCTGAGATTCATAATATATATACGCATATTAAAATCTCTAAGAAGTCGTACAATAAACTTGTCTAACTGAGGGTTTCCCACATGGTTTTGAATTCTCTTTGGTTGTTGTTGTTATGGATAGACCGAGTGTTCTGTGAAACTTATTTTGGAAAACACTGGTCCTTTGCTGAAATTTAAGTGAATCATCTTTGTATGAGTCAGGGTTTTTCAGAGAAACAGAACCAATAATATATCTATTTATATATCTATTATTATTATATTATTTATATATATTATTGCTTCTGTTTCTCTGGAAAACCAGATATATAGACACAGATATGTAAGAGGAGATTTATTATAGGAGTTTAACTCACATGATTGTGGAGGACGAGAATTGCCACAATCTGCTGTCTACAAGCTGGAGAACCAGGAGAGCCAGTGGTATAATTCAGTCCAAATCTGAAGGCCTGAGAAACAAGAGCCAGTGGAGTATGTCTTGCAGTCCAAAGGCCCAAGAACCAAGAGCTTCGATGTCTGAGGGCAGGAGAAGATGGCCAGTATAGCTCAAGAAGAGAAAGAGAGAATTCACCCTTCCTCCACCTTTTTCAAGCCCTCTGTGGATTGGATGATGCCCACCTACATTGGTGCAAGAGATCTTCTTTTCTCAGTCTACCAGTTCAAAGGCTAATCTCCTCTAGAGAAACCTTTGCAGACACACCCACAAATAATATTTTATCAGCTATCTGGGCATCAGTTAGCCTGGTTAAGTTGACATATAATATTAACCATCACAGTCTTGTTCTTCCTTTTGATTTTTTCAAATTGATTTTGATTTTTTCAAATGGACCACAATCTGTTTATGTTTTGGTTGGGAAAATTTTAGTTCAGGTTTAGACATGGATTTCCCTTTCATTTTTAAATTAAAACCTTTAAATTTTTCTTTAAAAATTTGTAAATTTTGTAAATTTTTTGTAAAAAGAATATATTATAGAACATTTAGAAAATACAGGTGAGCAAAAAGTCACAGTGCTAACCATTGTTAACCCTTAGGAGATCTTTTTTTTCTTTAATATGTATGTCTCAACCAGATTTTTTTTCCTATGGGTGATTTTTATTTTATTTATTTAAAAAATATTTTAATTTTATTGGAGTGCAGTTGATTGACAATGTTGTGTTAGTTTCATGTGTACAGCGAAGTGATTCAGTTATACATATACATATATTCATTCTTTTTAGATTCTTTTCTCATATAGGTTATCACAGAATATTAGGTAGAGTGCCCTGTGCTATACAGTAGGTCCTTGTTTATCTGTCTTATATATAGTAGTATATGTGTTCAACCAGATTTTTATTCTTAACATTATGTTGAACAAATTTTTTGTGTTACTGTTCTACAACTTCATTTTAAGTGGATGCATGATATTCTATTTTTGTTTTTTTTAAAACACTTCCCTGTTTTTGGGTGTCTAGGTTTTCCAATCCCTCAAATAAATAATACCTGCAGTGGTTATGTGTGGAGCAGGATAGCACAGTGGTCACAAGCACAGACTCTGGAGCCAGGCAGCCTGGTTTCAAATCTTGGCTCCAGTGCTGACTAGCTGTGAACCTGGGCAAGTTCTTTAATATCCCCAACCTCACTTTTGTCAACCATAAAATGGGGCTAATAATAGTTCCAGTCTTGCTGGCTTGTTAAGAGGATTAATAAGTTAAGTGCTTAGAACAGTGACAGCACATATATTACTGTTGTTAAGTACTTGTGCATATTTACAATTATTTCTATAGAATTAATTCCTAGAAGTAGAATTGCTAATTTAAACAGCATGTTGCATAATAATAATAATAGCTATTCCTTAGATATTTTATGAGTCCTTGCAACATAGTGAACATTCTGTGTCAGCTGTTATTATGATGGCGATTTTTTAAAAAAGATATCTTTATTTATTTATTTAATTTATTTTTGGCTGCGTCGGATCTTAGTTGCGGCACGCGGGATCTTTTGTTGCGGTTGTGGTGTGTGGGCTTCCCTCTAGTTGTGGTGTGCAGGTTTTCTCTTCTCTAGTTGTGGCACGCAGGCTCCAGGATGCCTGGGCTCTGTAGTTTGTGGAACGGTGGCTCTAATTGAGGCGCGCGAGCTCAGTAGTTCTGACACGCAGGCCTAGTTGCCCTGCGGCATGTGGGATCCTAGTTCCCCGACCGGGGATCGACCCTGTGTCCCCTGCATAGCAAGGCGGATTCTTTACCACTGGACCACCAGGGAAGTCCCCTGATGGCAATTTTTTGCTTCAGGCCTATGGCAGTAGGTGAGACAAAGTCTTGCCCTCAATCTTGCTTGCATTCTAGTGGTGTTCAAAGACTATATCAAATTCTAAGGTATTTAAATGGCTAACTTAAAAAACTAGCGTGGAATGGGGGAGGCAGGGAGAGAAAGGGGGCCTGAATAGACACTTTATTGATTTGGGTGAGTTTAATGGGAACTGGAGAGAGGCATACTTTGTTTTGATGAAGGCCAGGGTGAAGCACCTTGCCATTCAGGGGTCAGGCTAATGAAATGTTACCTGATATTCCAGGGACCTAGGGTTATTTCTTGCATTATTTTCACATTCCCCTCCCTCAATTTTAAGCTATTTTAGTTCAAGCACACATGTTCTTTGCAATTTATGAATCACACAATTCACATGTTTCCTGTTCTTTATACTTGCATTGTAGAAAATGGGCTGCTGACATGGTAACCAACCAGCTTTCCTCCTCCTTTTGCACTTCCTCGCTCTGCTCTGGTCAGACCAACAGCTGCTTCTGGGCAGCAGAGCCCTAATGGCTCTTTGTCTCCTGACTTACCAGCCAACCAGCAAGTGGGCACGTGGTCCTTGTTGGAATAGCACCCCCTCACCAGGCCTGAAAAGGAGCGACAATCTTCTATCTTATCTTTACAGTTTGAATCTCTCATTTCTCCATTGCAAAAAGTTCTCTGCTTCATCTTTTTTTTAGATTGTTTTCCAGTATGGCTTTATTACTAGTAACGAGCCATTTTAGCACACTGCTTTTTGTTTTTCTTTTCTTTTGAAGTGTATCATTTTTTTTTAGCCTTTAAAATTTTTATTCCTTCTTGCTTTTAGTATAACTTTTTAAAATTGAAGCATAGTTGATTTACAATATTGTGTTAGCTTCAAGTGTACAGCATACTGATTCATTTTTTTTCAGATTATATTCCATTATAGGTTACTACAGGATATTGAGTATAATTTCCTGTGCTGTACAGTAAATCTTTGTTGCTTATCTCTTTTATGTATAGTAGTTTATATCTTTTAATACCATACTCCTGATTTGCCCCTCCCCTTTGGTAACCATAAATTTGTTTTCTATGTCTGTGAGTCTGTTTCTGTTTTGTATATACATTCATTTGTATTATTTTTTAGATTTCATATGTAAGTGATATAGTATTTGTCTCTCTCTGTCTGACTTATTTCACTAAGCATAGTATTCTCTAGGTCCATCCGTGTTGCTGCAAATGGAGATTTTTCATTCTTTTTTATTGCTGGGCAGTATACCATTGTGTGTGTGTGTGTGTGTGTGTGTGTGTGTGTATCACATCTTCTTAAGCCAATCATCTGGACACTTGGGTTGCTTCCATGTCTTGGCTATTGTGAATACTGCTGCTATGAACATTGGGGTGCATATATCTTTTCGATTTAGAATTTTCATTTTTTGCAGATGTATATGCTGTTTTTCTTTTTTTGGTAACAGCTTCATCAAGATATAATTCATATACCATACAATTCACCCATTTAAAGTGTACAATTTAATGGCTTTTATTATATTCACAGAATTGGGCAACCATCAATCAATTTTAGAATATTTTCATCCCCTGTATACTTTAGCAGTAATCCCCCTGTTATCCCTATTCACTCACCTCCCAGTACTAGACAACCTCTAATCTTTCTGTCTTTATGATTTGCCTATTTTGGAATCATATAATGTGTCTTTTGTGACTAACAGTTTTTACTTAGCATAATGTTTTCAAGGTTCATTCATGCTGTAGCATGTCTCAGTATTTCATTCCTTTTTATTCCTGAATAATATTTCATTGATGGATATACAGATTTGAGGCCATTTGGCTATTATGAATAATGCTGCTGTGAACATTCAGGTACAAGTTTTTGTGTGGATGTATGTTTTATTCCTCTTGGGAGTGGGATTCCTGGGTCAAATAACAACTCTGTGTTTAACCTTTTGAGGAACCGTCAGACTGTTTTCCACAGCAGCTGTACCACTTTACATTTCTATCAGCAGTGTATGAAGCTCCCAATTTCTCCATATCCTCATCAACACTTGTTATTTTCTGTGTTTTTGATTATAACCATCCTAGTATGTGTGAGGAGTTATCTCATTGTGGTTTTGATTTACGTTTCTCTGATGACTAATGATGTTGAGCACCTTTTCATGTGATCATTGGCCATTTCTGTATCTTATTTGGAGAATGTCTATTAAGATACTTTGCCTATTTTAAATTGGGTTATATGTCTACTTATTATTGAGTTGTAAAGTTTTTATGTATTCTAGATACAAGCTTCTTATCAGACATATGATTTACAAAGTTCTTCTTTCATTATGTAGGTTTTCTTCTCATTTTCCTGATGTCCTGAAGCACAAAAGTTGTAAACTTTGATGTCTAATGTATCTTTTTTTTTTGTTTGTGCTTTTGGTGTCCTATCTAACAAACCACTGCCTAATCCAAAGTCATGAAGATTTACCCCAATGTCTCTTCTAAGAGTTTTATAGTTTTAGCTCTTACATTTAGGTCTTTGATCCATTTTGAGTTAATTTTTGTGTATGGTGTGAGGTAGGGGTCCAACTTCATTCTTTTGCATGTGGATATCCAGTTATCCTAGCAGCATTTGTTGAAAAGATTATTCTCTCCCTGTTGAATGGTCTTAGCATCCTTTTCAGAAATCAATTAACTGTGAATGTGAGGGTTTATTTTAAACTCTCAATTCTATTCTGTTGATCTATGTATCTATCCTTGTGCTGTTACTACACTGTCTTTAGCTTTGTAGTGTTTTGAAATTGGGAAACCTGAGTTCTTCAACTCTGTTCTTTTTCAAGATTGTTTTGGCCATTCTAGGTACCTTGCATTTACATTTGAATTTTAGGCTCAGCTTGTCACTTTCTGCAAAGAAGCCAGCTGGGAGTTTGATAGAAATTGTATTGAATCTGTAGAACATTTTGGGGGAGAATTGCCATCTTAACAGTATTAATCTTCCAATTCATGAACACTGGAGGTCTTTCCACTTATTTAAGTCTTTAATTTACTTCAACTGTGTTTTATAGTTTTAGGGTGTAGGTTTTGAATTTTTTTGTTAAATTTATTCCTAAAGTACTTTATTCTTTTTGATGCTATTGTAAATGGGATTTTAAAAATATCATTTTTGGATTGTTCACCGCAAGTGTACAGAAACACAGTTGATTTTTTGTATATTGATCTTGTATTCTGCAACCTCCTTATACTCATTTATTTATTTTAGTAGTTTTTTAGTGGATTCCTTGGGATTTTATATGTGCAAGATCATGTCATTTGTGAATAGAGATAGTTTTATTTTTTTCTTTCCAATTTGGATGCCCTTTATTTCATTTCCTTGCCTAATTGCCCTGGCTAGCCACCCTAATGTTATCTTACTTATCAGCAGTATTTTGTACAATTGATCATTCCTTCCTTTTTGTAGCCCTGTCTTTACTTGGCTTCTTGGACATCACACCCTTTTGGTTTTCCTCCTATCCCACTGGCTGTTTTCTCATCTCTTTTGTTGGTTCTTCCCCTTTCCCCCAACTTCTTAACTATTTCCCACCTCTGAACTCCAGACCCTGGTATCCACTTGCCTACTTGACAGCCCCACTTAGATGTCCAAAAGGCAGCTCAAATTTACCATGTCCAAAACTTACTCTAATCTTGATTGAAGTATTTTGTGGAAAAAAGGAAGAAAAGAGATAAATATTTACTGAATGTTTACTATTAGTGCTATTCATTATCTTGTTTACAACACATGTCAGTTCTATGATACTCAAGGGACATGAACCCTGGTCAGTTTGATTCCAGGGCCTGAGCTCCTTCCTAACAGCTCTACTCTATTTCCTACAAATCACAGTGTGTATAGCCCTACTTTTCTCTCCTCAAGACTGTCCTTTGGAGTAGTGTCTGATACTTCAGAAAAAAGGATCTCACAGGATCTCTGGTAATTGGAATTAGAAGTGCTTGTGAGCCATGCAGTGCTTGTAGAGCTGCCTCTTCCCTTTTCCCTGCATAGTGGAGACTGAGATGTCTCCAGTGTGTAGACAGGCTTTCCCACCACCTGGGAAAGCCTACCCTGACTTTGTGGCAAGTTTTTCTTGGTCACTCTCCCAGGTTAGAGTTTCTCTGGCCTTGAGATACACTTCCCACCTATCAGAGCTGCTCTCATTTATTTGCTTGACTGGATTCTCCATCTTTACTCCTCATTCCTTCTGGTCTCTTTCCCATTTGTTCAAGAATTATCAGCTCTTCTGGGTTTGTGTAAGATATCCTACTTTGACATTTGCTTGCCCATCACCTGGCACTGAAAATTTGCTCAGCATTTCTGACCCATCTGTGTCAACACTTTCCTTATTAAAATACTGGTTACCAAAAAAAATTACTTGTACTTTTAAATAGCAGTGATAACTCTGTTTTCTCCCCAGAATCTTTAATAGAAATGAAAATGTCCAAGCGGAGTCTATACTGTTGGGAATACATTTTTACAATATATTTTAATCATATTTAAACAAGCCTATTCTCAAGTGGCATCTGCAATCTCATTTGGTCCCCACGGTATATGTCCCAAGGCAGCTAAGAAAGATGAGAAAACTGATGGGGTCAATTTGTCCATGTTCTTGTAGCCTGTTGGGGCAGAGCCAGTTCTGTTCCCAGTTGAGCTGGTTTATTCTGATAAAGTTCGTGTGTAAGGTGTGCTGTTCACTGCAGGATGAGGTCCCACCCCCAGGTTTTGCCTCTTGGTGCTCAGGGGTCTCACCCTTCCCAGAAGCCCCCTCACTGGTACCTTATTCTATATGCTGAACCTTTCCTGGTCACCTTTCCCCATTGGAGATAACCTAGCTACTGTTTTTTCCCATTCTAAGTGTCAACCAATCATGAGGCATTATGGTACTGTACCTGGAGTCAGAACTAGATTCAAGAGTAAGGCTTCTGTGGCTTTGGGCCACCTCTCTGAACTTCATACATAGGGTGATCTCTAAGGGCATTTGTGGTTCTAGCCTTCCCAGGCTGTATGACTCTATTTCTCTGAAAAGTGAACCTGGACTAATGTCTGAATAGTTGGCAATGGTTTAATATGCTATACCAGGGAGAGCAAATATGTAGCTTCTCTTCCATCTATTAACCATGACATACTCATTATATTTATCTCATCACTGTCACGTGGAACCCAGTCATGACCTCAGACTTCTCAATCCAGTATAGTGTGCTAAGTAACCACTACCAGTGGATCACAGTTGAAATGTGTTTATCCTCCCTGTCTTCCCTCCCACTTCTAGTGCTTCAATCTAAAGCAAGGACTAGTGGTGACCACGATACTATAGAAGTTAAGAGCATGGGTTCTTGGGTTCAGCTGCTTATATTCAAATCCTGAATCCACTGCTCCCTTTCTGTATGACCCTGGGAAAGTTACTTCTCTGGGCCTCAGTTTCCTTTTTTAGTAATATGGGGCATAACAGTAGTCATACTTCATAGGGTTGTAGAGAGGGTTAAATGAAATAATATGTATTAAAAAAGGTGCTTAGAACAGTGCCTGGCACATGTAACTCATAAAATGTTGACTATTGTATTGATAATAGCCAGGATAAGAACTTGAAAGGCTGGTAGAGGAAAAATTCTTGGATTGATAGGGCTTGTCGTACCCTTTCGGTCTTCAAAGTAGTCAAATATTCATTCTGTTTCTGAGTGTGGATTGATCCTATTTAAAATTTCATTCCTTTATTTATTTAGTGAAAGTTTGGGACCTACTGTGTGCTATGCATGCAACCGGGTGTCTAGGATATAACAGTAAACAAGTCCTTTTTAAAGTTCATAGTGTATGGGGGTGACAAACAAGTAAAAATGTAGTTACAGTTTTCTTAATAATTGCAGTAATTGGAGTTTGCCCAGGATCTTTAGGGAGCACTGTGTGTACCGGCGGAGTCTTTTTTATTTTTATTTTTTGCGGTAAGCGGGCATCTCACTGTTGTGGCCTCTTCTGTCGTGGAGCACAGACTCCGGACGCGCAGGCTCAGCTGCCATGGCTCATGGGCCTAGCCGCTCCATGGCACATGGGATCCTCCCGGACCGGGGCACGAACCCATGTCCCCTGCATCCGCAGGCAGACTCTCAACCACTGCGCCACCAGGGAAGCCCCGGCGGAGTCTTTTTGATGTTAGTGTTAAACCTGGGTGGGAAGAAACATACTTGAGTCCTCCAGATCTGGCTGGCCTCTTACCAGTGTTTCACAGGCAGTGGACTCCTTGGGGAAGAGTTAATACCTGTTCTAGCTGGTGGCACACCTCAGTGGCATGCTCATGCTCCTTGGCATTCATTCAGTTACTCAGCTAACAGCCCAAAGCTTTTCCCACTGCTCCTTGAACTGCTGTCCCCCTTTCTCAGTCATAGCCTGTGGAGTTGCGGAGCAGAGATGTGAAGACAAATGAAGGAGCCCTGAATTTGCAGCTACACAGTAGTTAGATCTCTACAGAGTCGAGTGCCTTAGGAAAGCCTGAATGTGGGGCTTATTAGGGACTTGGAAAAGTTGATGAGTCCATCTCCCTGCCTAACTTAAGATATGGTAGGTCTGTATGACAACCGTGGTGATAGTATGGAATGTGGAGGGTGGGGGAGAAAAAATACCCTTGTGTGGCTGGGGGTGGGAATTGGTGCTGTGACCCATCCTTTCTCCCACTGGTGTCTTGCAGCAAACAGCTATTGTGTGACGTGGTAATTGTGGCAGAAGATGTTGAGATAGAAGCCCACCGTGTGGTCCTGGCAGCCTGCAGCCCCTACTTCTGTGCGATGTTCACAGGTATGGTGAGGGGCAAACAATAACCCATGGTTGTGGGGCTGCAGCCCCACTGGGAGAATATTGAGGGTGGTGGCATGAGAGGGGGGAGGAAAGAAGGCTGTGACGCCCACCCTGAGGAGCTCCTGTGTGCCAGATTCTTTGCTCTGCACCATGGAGATGCAGAGCACCGTGACAGGCCCTCAGCCAGGCGAGTCAAGCATGCAGCCCTATTGCAGTTAACTCTGGAGCATCATATAGTCTATGAATTCTCAGACTTTGTCATGCATCATAATCATGTCAGGGAGCTGGTTAGACATGTAGACTCTTGGCTTCATCCCCAGGCTTCTGAGCTGTCATTTTGCAGATGGGGGATCCTGAGGCTGAGAGAAAGGAAGGGACTTGCCTGAGGTCACACGGTGAATGAGTGGAACTTGGCTTCTGGATGTCTGGCCCAGGGCTGGCTGGCCTAGCTGGCCCACGTCTTATTATTCCTTAGCTGTTCTTTCCAGGCAGGGACGTTGAGTCTCCTCTAACCTTTATAGGAATGCAGTAGAGTTGGCAGAAGTGATGGTGGGGCTTGGGGTGGGGAGAGTAAGACAGAGGTATATTCACCATCTGCATTCAGTTTCAGTACCTTTGCCAACTTTCCAGGGAGTCCCTGTTTCCTGAACATGCCAAATAGCCTTGTCCAACTATTGCACGTGTATTATTTCTAAGACTGAATTCCCTGAAACGCATGGGCTGAGCTTCTTGTCTGCAGTACCTCACAGCACCTCCCCTGAGCCAGGTGCAGGCAGTGCTGTATCCATCACTGCTGACTGAAAGCCAGCTGGATGAGGTCAGGTGTCTCTTCCACACACTCATCTGTACCCTGTGCTTCCTCTGAGTGTGGTCACTATCACTCTAAATGCTCATGTTTCCTGGTGGTCATGCTCTGGGGTCTCGTGTACCTGCTGCTTCTCACCCTGTATCAAATGTTGCCTCCTCTCTGACCACCTGAGCCGTAGTTCCCCACTAGGTCTCTTTCTATTCCATAACTTGATTCTATTTTTTTCATAACATTTATCCCTATCTGAAAATCACATTGGTTGGTTGTTTATATATTTTTTACCTGTGTCTCCTTACTGGAGTATCAGTTCCATGAAGACAGGGATCTTGTTAGATTTGTTTGTTTCTGTACCCTGAGTACCTGGTACATAATAGGACTAAAATATTATTTTAATGAACAAAATGTCTCCTACCCTTGATTGTGAGCTTTGGGTGCTTGCAGATTATGTCTTATGTCTTGTCACTGTTGAATCCTTAGCACCCACCCCGGGGCCTGATGTTTAGGAGACTGAATAAGTGAAGGTTAAATGAATGAATGTGGTGTTGCTAAGGATGGGTGAGTGCAGGCACATCTTTGCTGAATAGGCTCTTGCCCTTTTCCTAATATAGTACAAAGCCTGTGCTGGGCAGGAGTGCTTCTTGGTGGGGCGGGGAGTACTTAGCACTTGGCATTTGGAGAATTCCTCACATGTATGTCCCCCTTGGCTCATCATGTGAAGGACCTGGCCTCAACTTGGAGCAGTGCTTTTGCTAAGTGGACCAAGCCACACTTACCTCACTTTGAGCCTTGGGCCAGGAATTCCACAGTGCAGCCTGGAAAACCAGCTAATTTCACTACCTGGAAATTTTGAGCCACATTCTCTTTGGAGTAGCCTCAAACTCTAGTAGTAAGGTTTTTATTTCTTTTTTTGTCCTTGTCCTTCATCCGTCTCTTTCTTTTAAAATAATTTATCTTGTCTACAATAGTTATTTAGCTGCAACTTCAGTAAATAGTTCTGCCAGTCATTCTTCTCTGTTTGTGTGGTTTGGAAAGTCCAGTGTTGAGAGAGGAGTCTATTTGGAATTACAATAAATTGTACTGTTGGCTCCACTTTTTGCTCATGAACTTGCCTCTGGGGGTAGTGGAAGTGCCTAGCAAAACAAGGTGATTTTAAAAAGGGAGAGAAAAGGTGCTTCTGGATCAGGTCTTGGATTCTAGTAATTGAAGGGAAGAGGGAATCAAGAGAAGAAAGCAGTCTAATATGTTGCCTAGCCCAAACTTTCCATTGAATCTGATTACCATCCATTCTTCCATTCTTCCTTCCATCCATCCGTCCATCCATTCATCCATCATCTGTCTGTCTGTGCATCCATCCACCCACCCACCTACCTATCCATCTCCTCATCCAAACACTATTCACATATGTTCATTGCAGAATAAAAATTAGAAAATGTGGGCAAGCAAAAAAAATACATGTAATACATGTATCTTGTGATAGCTTATGCTTCTCTTTACTATTACTACTTATCTCATTACTTCCTCACTGTCTGATTTGCCTGGTCAGTCATAAACTTTATGAGGGTAAAAACTGTACCTTTTAAATTCACTGCTATGTCCCTGCTGCCTAGCGTGATCTTACGTACGGTAGGTGCTCAATGAAAATTTGCTTAATTGAACTTAGCGCTATATTGTCAATATATTTTCATGGCAATGAAATCACATCTACATCATTATTTTAATGGCCTCATAAGATTCCATCATATGTATCCGAATTGAAAATCCATTTCCTTATTGGTTGGAAATTATAGTTCTTTCTAATATTTTGCTATTGTAAATAATGCTAAAATGGGCATCCTTGCAACTTAGTCTTTACTTACATTCCTGATTATTTCCTTAGATCCCTAGAATAAAAAATACTTGGTTAAAGTGTGTGCACATTTTGAATTCTTGTGAGACACGTGCCTCAGTTCCACAACACTTAGAACAGTTGTACCAGCTTACGCTTCCATCGGCAGTACATCAGATTCGTGTATTTTCTGAGGCCCCTTGGTTTTGCTTAAACCTTGGTAAACAGGTACAAAAAAAAAAGTAACATTGCAAAATTTTGTTCTAATTATCAGGTTCAGCTTCAAAATGCATAAAATTAGTAATGAAAAGGCCCAGCTGACTCTCGTTGAGTCCATTTCTATCAGCATGTTTAAGGCCCCAAAGAAAAGGAAATACATGTGACTTTCTTCTGACTTGAGTGGTATGATTAAGATCTTTTACTGAGGCTTAAAGTGTTTTTATTTTTTTGTCCTCTGAGTTCATATTGCCCAAATGTCCTGTGATGGTTCCAAATACCAGCTCCACTCCTTGACCATATCCTTCCCAGAATAACTTGTAATAAGTGTGAAACTGAGGTCTGAGTGCCCACAGAAGAGTGTCCAAAGGCAGCCAACCTGTGAGAAGGTCTGGGATGGGCAGTCACCTGAGTTGCTCTCCACTCCTTCAGCATAGTGTGATTGGAGAGGCCAGAAGGGCTGGTCTTGTCCTCCTTTTCTCTGTGAATATGGAATACTTAAAATTCCCTCTGATCCCATCCCCCCATCTAGCACCTCCATCCCAGGGGAAGATAATTTCCCCAAAATAGCCCAGTCAGTTTTTTTTCCCTCTTTTTATCATGCCCTTTTCTATGTGTTCTGTGTACTATAGTGTTTGTACTCCATATGGATCCCTTCATGTCATCCAAAACTTTGAAAACAATCCCATTTTATGGTGTTAAAAGAACGAAGTTCTAAAGAATATGTGGACTAAGTGTCTTAGGCTCATCACCATGGCTAAAAGACATTTGAACTCCATCCCAAAAGAAGCCCTGGGAGTGAGCTGTCCCATCTTCTGGCTCTGTTGTGCTACATGCAGTGGCTGATTAAATTGGCTTTTTAATTTTTTATTTGTTTTTATTTTTCTATTTATTTAGGCTCCACTGGGTCTTCGTTGTGGCATATGGATCTTTTAGTTGTGGCATGCAGACTTTTAGTTGTGACATGGGAACTTCTTAGTTGCAGCATGCGGACTCTTAGCTGCGGCATGTGAACTCTTAGTTGTGGCACGCATGCGGCATCTAGTTCCCCGACTAGGGATTGAACCCGGGCCCCTTGCATTGGGAGTGCAGAGTCTTACCCACTGGACTACCAGGGAAGCCCCGGCTTTGTTTTTTTAAAGAAAAGTTACTGTCCGGTTTTTATTAGATGTAGGCTGATATTCAACTGGTGTCTTCGAATATATGGTGAACAGAAATAGGGAGGAGAGTCAGGAATGTGCTGGAGGTAAGAGGCAAGGGGCTTGGAATGTGAGCACCAACTAGCCTCAAGCAGAAAAATTAGGGCCTGGCCCTCTTACCTCCAGGCATGCACTCATCCCATAGAACCATTGTTTCACCCTTTCTTTATGCCTGACTCTGCCAGGCCCTGGCCTATGTCTGTGTTCTGAGTGTTTGTATGATGTATTGATGTTTTTGAAGATCTTTGCGTAACATGCAGTTTAGCAAGACTTAATCCAAGGCAGTGGGGCAGGGAGGAAGGGAGCACTAGGGAGTAGAATCCTTTCTTTGTATAAAGAGGGCCTTGAGAGATTAGTCGGAGTAGATAGGGTCTGGTTTCTGAGGGTTTTGCCTCTAAGGAAATGGTGAGTTTTTCAGGAATTGATTTGGATGTAGTTCAACATACGCCTTTGTAGTGTCTAGGAAAAGAGACCACTATTCAGACACCCACCAGCACCCATTAAGGTGCAACTGATTTGACCAAGATGATCTGCGGTAGACTTGTCTGGACTTGGAGTAGCTCAGCCTTGAAATTTAGATCATCACTGGGGAGGATCACTGGTAAGAAATGTTTTATGAATGTTCATAGAGGAGGTTTGGAGTTATTGATGCAGAGGCCTCTTTGCTGAGGATTAAACACAGGGGTGGTAATGCCACCTTGTATTGGGAGATGGTGTGGTGTCTTGGAAAGGGCTTTGGAGCCATCGTGACCTGACTCCAGCACTTGATCGGTTTGTAGGGAATTCACTTAACCTCTATGATCCTGTTTGCTTGTTTATGAGACTGGAATAACAACAATAAAACAATAATAACAATAACCAGGGAACAGATACAGGTAAGGGAAATAAGGCACCCAATACAGAATAGGTACTTAATAAAGTTTACTCTTATTATGTGTAGAGCACATCATAGTTTACAGAGCTCATGTGGATGTGTGGGGTGGCTCTGATACCAGCTGCCCTGATGGTGGTTAGGGTTGATATGAAACATCTCTGTTTCATATCAGGAAGGCATTTCCTTCCTGACTTGGTGCTCCATGTGCCCCTAGCTGAGCAGAAAGACCTTTCCAAGTGGAGGAAGGACGAGATTCCAGGGAGGTTGGGTGCTGGGGTGATATCCATCATTGCAGCTCTGCTGAATCCTGCTGCCACAGTTCTCAGACTCTCATTATCTCCTTTGACTCTCACATAGCCTTGGCTTAAAGGCAGGGCCAGGAATGTCCTTACTTTACAGGAGACAGAGGTCAGCCTTTTGCAGTTAAATGGCATAGGCTGCTCACCTGCAGGAGGTTTAGCTGGGATTCAGGGACATGACAGGGTATTTCTTTTTCTCATGTGATGTTAACATGTGACATAGGTCTCAGCTTTAGCCAAATGAGTTGGCAACCCAGATATTAGGACTTAGACAGATGAAGGTTCGTGGTAAGAGAGTTTAATAACCACCTTAACACCCATGCAGGATCACTGTGCAAAGGATAAGGACCTTCTGTTTTCTTTTTACCCAGATCATGAAATTAAATTAAAACAGTAAGGATTCAGCTGAGGAGTGAGGAAGAGTTCCATGACACAAGGCTTCCTGAATGCACTTTTTCTTCCCTTTGCCATACAGCTTTGTAGGGGTGGTTGGTGGTCTATGTCTGGTCCTTCAGAAAGACTTCGCAGCCACTCTACCATTCCTTTCTCACTCTTGAGGCTTCTTTGGCTGAATAATAGGGTTGGGTTTATACTGTGATCTAGAGGATGAGCCAGTGATTTCATAGCCTTCCTAAGTCTTCTGTGATGGTGAAAGGTTGTCCCTCCTGGCTCCTCAAGATGCACCTCCTCCCTCCTGTTCCCCCTTGGGCAATCTTCCACCTAAAAAGAGCTCTGTTGTGCATGTGGTGTGCTTGCTATGTCGAGAACCATGACTTGCTTTCCTGGGCTCTTTATGGTTCTTGGAGACTTCTACGTGCAAGGTCCTAAAGTAGAGCCTGAGGATTTAAAGAAGTTCAAGACACAGACCCTTAATCCAGGCTGCCATCATCTTTCACCTGATTTACTGCAGCAGCCTTCTAATTGGTCAACCTGCCTCCTATTTTGTTCCCTCACCCCAAACCCATTTTCTATGCTGTAGCTTTAGTGATCTTTCCAAAAGAAAAAATCGAATGTATCCCTTACTTGCTTAAAGTCTGTCAAGGTCTCCCCATTGCCCTTAGAATGAAGTATAAACTTCTCAGCATGGCCCACAAGGCCTTCAAGTGGTCCAGACCCTGCTTGTATCTCCAGCTCCTCTCCCCCTTCCTCCCTTTTCATGCTGTGCTTCTGCCAGACTCAACTTCTTATGGTCCCAGAATAGGTCATGTTCTTTCTTACCTCTGGACCTTTACATACACTATTCTATCTGCCTGGAATATTCTTCCCTCATACTCACTGCTCTTCTGAACAACCATGACTCCTCCAGATCTCATGTTAGATCAGTGGTTCTTAACCATTACGAATCAGTCTGATGAAAACAATGGATTCTTTCCACAAAAAATAGTAAATGTGTGCTCCTGTGTACTCATCATTTTGCATACAATTCAGGGTATAGGCTTCCCTGCTTAAGAACCCTTTAAGCTGAACCTCCTTTTCTAGCATTTAACATACTTTGTAATTGTTGGTTTACTTATCCCTCTTTCTACTAGACTGAGCTCCATGAGGGCAGGGAACATGACTTGTTCACCACTGTGTCCTCTGGGCCTTGCCCATGGGGACTGTTTGATACATGTTTGTTGAGTGAATGAATGAACAGATATCTGCCCTTGAGTAGATCATGATCTATCTGGAAGAACAGGATATGTTGTTAACAGAGGACAAAAGATGTGCAACAAACAGACATTTTCTTTTTTTTCTTTCTTTAATTCAAGTATAGTTGCTGTACAATATTATATAAGTTACAGGTGTACAATATAGTGATTCACAATTTTTAAAGGTTATACTCCATTTATAGTTATTATAAAATATTGACTGGGCTTCCCTGGTGGCGCAGTGGTTAAGCATACACCTGCCAGTGCAGGGGACATGGGTTCGAGCCCTGGTTTGGGAAGATCCCACATGCTATGGAGCAACTAAGCCCGTGCGCCACAACCACTGAGCCTGTGCCCTAGAGCCCGCGTGCTACAACTACTGAAGCCCACGTGCCTAGAGCCCGTGCTCTGCAACAAGAGAAGCCACTGCAATGAGAAGCCCGCGCACCACACCGAAAGTAGCCCCTGCTTGTTGCAACTAGAGAAAGCCCACGCGCAGCAACAAAGATCCAATGCAGCCAAAATAAATAAATACATAAATAAAATATTGACTGTATTCTCTGTGTTGTACAATATATCCTTGTAGCTTATTTTATACCTAATAGTTTGTACCTCTTCATCTCCTACCCTATATTGCCCCTTCCCACTTCCTTCTCCCCAGTAGTAACCACTAGTTTGTTCTCTGTATCTGTGAGTCTGCTTCTTTTTTGTTGTATTCACTAATTTGTTGTATGTTTTAGATTTCACATATAAGTGATGTCAAACAGAATTTGTCTTTGTCTGACTTATTTTGCGTAGTATAATACCCTCCAAGTCCATCCATGTTGCTGCAAACTTCATTCTTTTTAATGGCTGAGTAGTATTCCATTGAGTATATAAACTACATCTTCTTTATCCACTCATCTGTTGATCGACACTTTGGTTGCTTCCATATCTTGGCAATTGTAAATAATGTTGCTGTGAACATTGGGATGCATGTATCTTTTCAAATTAGTGTTTTGGGTTTTTTTTTTTAATTTTTTTTTATGTATACCAAGGAATGGAATTCCTGGGTCATAAGGTAGTTCTATTTTTAGTTTTTTGAGAAACCTCCATACTGTTTTCCACAGTGGCTGCACCAATTTACATTCCCACCAACAGTGGTAGGAGGGTTCCCTTTTCTCCACATTCTCACCAGCATTTGTTATTTGTGTTCTTTTTGATGATAGCCATCCTGACAGGTGTGAGATGATACCTCATTGTGGTTTTGATTTGCATTTCACTGATGAATAGTGATGTTGAACATCTTTTCATGTGCGTGTTGGCCATCTGCATTTCCTCTTTTCTGAAAGTTCAGAGTCTGAAGTGGCTGGGCTGGGCCTCTTGAGAAAAACCAGCAGAACAGTTCTCTTGGGTTGACCTTCAATAGAGAAGGACTTATTGGGCTTATGTTCTGTTCTCTAGAAATATTTGTCAAAGTAACGGAGGTGAGTGAAGGAGTAAGAATGACCAAGCCTTTGATGATTTCTCCCTCTTTAGAATTATCAGAGTCTGTGGATTTATGAGGTGTCAAAAGAAAGCCTCTCTTCTTTCTTTCTTTCCTTGTACCAACAAATATTTTTTCAGTGCTTGTTATATGTCACGCACTCTGTTAGGTGTTGAGGACAAGATCCCATCTCTCTTCGTTCTTGCTTACTGGGTAATAAGTATAAGTTGGCTCAGAATTTGGACATAGGCTTTGTTTGGGAATACTTTTATCAAAGCCATTAGTTAGGGTCAGGTTTAAATTATAGAGGGATTTATTAGAAATGACATGAGGTCTAGAGTTAGGCCACGGTTCAGATCCAAGCCCTGCATCTTACTAGCTGTGTGCAAGTGCCTCTTGATATGCCAGTTCTATAATTTGTAAAATGGAAGTAATATCTAGTACCTCCTGGGGTCATTGCAAGGGCTAAATGAAATAATGTGTGTAAACCCTGAGGGCCTGCATGTAGTAGCAACTATTATTACTGCCACTTTCAGGGTTTGTTTAAACTGATGTCTTAGTTTGGTGCAGTGATTTCTACTGGTTCATAGAGATATTAAATTGCATTTTATGAGTCCTTATGATTTATATAGGTCTCCAATTTCCTATAAGGTAAATTTCTCAGAAAATACATGTCTCTGAGGCCCTAGGTTTTCTTTTTTTCCATTTTTTCCTTGCTTGTTGGAGTTTTAAGTACTTAATGTAGAAATTAGAAACTTTTGATTCACATAAAGAAGCAAGAAAAAAAATCTCCCAAAGTCCCACCATCTAGAAAACTGTGTTTTAATGTTTTTTGGACATTTGAGACTGATGAAAATGATTTGTTCATCCCCTCAGAAAATCAAACTTTTGCCCACATATACAAATGTTTTCATGCAATTTCAGGAGTTTCCATTTGTTTACCCCCAAGTTACAAAACCCTAAGCTGACTCCCAAGCTCTAATTCCATAGAGAGAAAGCAATCAGGCCAGGCTCTGATTTCACACTCACTAAGGGCTTCTGAGTCTCTTGGTTCTTGCAGTCAGGTTGCTGGTTGCTCGTTTTTCTAAGGTCCAAGTTTTTTTTTATTATAAAATTTATTTATATATTTATTTTTTGGGTGTTGGGTCTTCGTTGCTGCGCGTGGGCTTTCTCTAGTTGCGGTGAGCAGGGGCTACTCTTGGTTGCCATGCGCGGGCTTTTCATTGCAGTGACTTCTCTTATAAAGGAGCACAGGCTCTAGAGCGCAGGCTCAGTAGCTGAGGTGCACGGGCTTAGTTGCCCCGCGGCATGGGGCATCTTCCCGGATCAGGGCTCGAGCCTGCGTCCCCTGTGTTGGCAGGCAGATTCTTAACCACTGTACCACCAGGGAAGTCCCTCTAAGGTCCAAGTTCTTAAACTAAGAATTGGCTATCTTTGATGATCTTTTGCAATATAATTACCAACTGGACCTTTATTTGTGAATGTCTTAGTAGCTGTTTGGAGAGATGAATTTAACTTCTGATTTCCTTGCGTGTATGTTCTTTTTTTTTTTCTTCTTTTTTGCGGTACACGGGCCTCTCACTGTTGTGAGAGGAGCACAGACTCCGGACGTGCAGGCTCAGCGGACATGGCTCACGGGCCTAGCCGCTCCACCCCATGTGGGATATTCCTGGACCGGGGTACGAACCCGTGTCCCCTGCATCGGCAGGTGGACTCTCAACCACTGCGCCACCAGGGAAACCCGCGTGTATGTTCTTGTTTGTCTTAGAGTAAATTCAAGAAAGAGATTGTGAGAGCCTGTTTTATAGGCAGAGGAGAAACCCACTGTCTTTTCCTGTTTCCTCTTTGCCTCTTCATCCTATCTCAGGGCTCTTTGTGCTGAAGACTTTTCACTGGCTTCTACTACAGTCAGAGAGAACCAACTGGGGGTCTCTGGGCTACCTGATCTGGCAGCAGTGGGAGCCGGCAACGTCTGGAATAGGTCCCCCGCCCCCACCTTTCCTCCCTGTTCAGAGTCATTCATATCTAGAACTGTGTCAGGGTGGGAACTGGGGATTGGTGGAAGAATCATGTGCAGTCCATGCAGCTTGGAGGTGGGCGTCTGCAGCCCACATGCTGTACTGTACTTTATTTTCTTGGCTCCAGTGCACAGATTCCACAGAGAGAAAACAACCGCCCAGGCTCAGTTTTCACACTCACATAAGGACTTCTGAATCCCTGTTTCTAGTAGTCATGTTGCCCTTCATTTCAGTCTACAAAGACACATGTCTTGCCTGTCTTTTCCTTCTGAAATCAGCAGCCCTTGTTGAAGGAGGCTGGCTCTAGATAGAGCTGTGCGCTGTATAGAGAGGGCAGGCTGAAGTCAGGGGCCTCGGGACTGCACATGTGGTGCCACTGCTGCCCTAGTTCACAGGCCTCTGTCTTCTCTTTTTTGGATTATTGTCAGGGCCTCCCATCTGTTCTCCCTGCCTCTGATCCAGCTTCCACCAGTACATCCAAAATTTCATTCAAAGACACCCATCTGTTGATGTCATTCCCTTGTTTAAAACCTTTCAGTGGTGCTACTCTTAGGATAAAGTGCAAACTCATTTGCATGGTTTGCTGGGCTCTGCAAGTCCTGGCCCCTATCTACCTCTCCAGCCTCCTTCCTCTCACTGTCACCCCACGTACCAGCCGTGCTGCCCTCTCACTGTTCCCCACATTAATACTTTTGGCACTTCCCTATCTTTGCACTGATGATTCCTGCATCCAGCTCGTCCTTCCTCACCTCTGCTGCATGTGGAATACCCAGCTCAAATGTGACCTCCTATTAGGATGCCTTCCTGGATTCCCCAGACAGGGTTTGTTGCTCTATCGTCTGCATTCTTGGGATTCAATACACCATAGTGATTACAAGTGTGGGGCTCTAGAGTCAGACTCCCTGCTTTCAATCCCAGCCTGGCCCCTTCCTAGATGTATGACTGTAGGCAAAATGAATTACCTACACTCCTGTGCCTCAGTTTCTTCATCTGTAATATGGGGATGATATTAATAACACTCATAGGTTGTTGATTAAAATAGGCAACAGTTTAAAGTGCTTAGCACAGTGCTTGGCCATAGTTTGCACTCAATAATTGTTTTTTTAAGAAATTGTTGTTCTACTGGTACTTTGCATATACCTCTATTAAGCTCTTATCATCTCATATATTTTTATATATCTGCCCTACTAGAACAGGTGCTCCTTCTTGAGGACAGGTGCATATCTCGTTCACTTTCCCTGGCCCCTGTGTACAAGTTTGCAGTAACTTGGTTGAATGCTTTATCCCATATAGATTTGCCTTCAGAGTGGAAATGGGCAACAGATAGAATGGGGAATGCTTGAAATTGGGTTTGTGGATGATCACAGACCCAGAGTTGTTGTGACCTTGATGTCAGCTGGTCTATCTTCCTCTGGGCCTGAGCCCTTCTGCTGCCTCCGGGAGCACAGACAGTGCTTTTATGTTGCCAAGACAGGACAGGAGGCCATGTGAAAGTTAAGCACACCCTAGGCACCAAGTTCATGTCCATTTTGTTTTTGTTTTGAACTGTAGGTGACATGTCTGAGAGTAAAGCCAAGAAGATAGAAATCAAGGATGTGGATGGGCAGACCCTGAGTAAGCTGATTGACTACATCTATACGGCCGAGATTGAGGTGACTGAAGAGAACGTCCAGGTAAATTCAGCTCCAACTAATAGCTCAGTGTATTGTATGTTCGGGGCCCACTGTTTTACATCATCATTTCATTTAACCCTCACAACAACTCAGTTGGTAACTGGAGAGGAAACTGAAGCTCCAGAGAGAGTAGGTGACTTGCCCTGGGTCACATGGCCAGGGTGAACGACCGTCAGACTCCTGCCTGCCTGACCATGGGACCCACGTTCTTAACCACTAGGCCAAAATCCCTCTGAATGAGCTTGGGCTCCAGAGCAGAAAGTCTTTAACTCATGCTGGTTTAAAGTGTTGGTAAAGGAAGAATTAGAAGCCTGGGTGACCCCTTTTCTCCTCAGTCATTATCTCATCTCAGGGATTTTGAGTATTGGCTTGTGAGGCTGTTAAAAGTCTTTCTTGTCTAACTGTTCGTCAGCGAAATGCCTCTGAGCCTGTGGAGGTGCCAAGCACCAGGCTTGAGTGTCAGTAGGGGCATGTTGCTCTGAGACATGTTGTCTGTGCCTTTTCCTCCTTTCGCCACCCTGCCCTCATCCCAAGCCATCTGGAGCCTTGAAATAGGAGCCAGTGAAGACACTGCTTCACCTAAAGGTGTGGATCTTTACTGTGGGGACGTGAGACATCAGCGTCATGCTTCAGAAGGGAAGATGGTTGAGGGTGTGGCCCACGCTGGAACGCTATGAGTCACCAGGCCAAACACAGACGCAGGATACACTATTTCTTGTCATTAAGGATTTTACTGTTTAATTAAAGTAATGGAAATTGTGTGGGATATGGAGGTTTTTTCTTCCTTCTTTTTTTTTTTAAAGCAAAATTTCACCTTATTTAGGTGAATAGGCCGATACCTCTCTGGTGACCAAAATGCCTATTTCCCTTATCCAGAACACCATCCCCTCTTCTAGGATTGAGGTATTTGGGAGGCCGAATTGATAATCGTGTATTGATTCCATTTGGCTCAGATGTTTGAGTGCCTCTTACATGCCAGACACTTTATTGGGCGCTGTGTTTGTACCAGTGAGCAGAGGTCATTCCATTGCCTGCTTTCATGGAATTTGTGGTCTAGGGGTGAAGATGGACACTCACCAAATAAGCACACAAGTAATGTTTATGCACAAATTGTGATAAGTCCTTTGAAGGAAAGGAACAATTTGGATGAAGGAGGGAATCTAGGAAGGGCTCTTTCAGGAGACAAGATTTGAGCTGAGGACTGCAGGATGAATGGAAGTTAGCTTGGCGTGGTGAAGGGTACTCTGCTGGGGGTGTCAGGGCACAGGCAGACTGAGGGTCTGACGCACCCTGCATTTGGGCCTGCAGAGCCTGCCCCAAGGTACAGACTGCTTTTGTCTCTGGCCCCTAGACAGACTTTTGGGTGGCACAGTTTCTACAGTGATCTGGTATAATCCTCCCCTGCCCTTTTAAAATTGAGGTTTATTTTATACACAGTAAAATGCATAGCCATTCCATTATTTTTGGTCTTTCCCATCCAGAGTAGAGTGGGCGAGGTCATGGTTACATACTAGGTCTAGCAGCGGAATTTAAACAGCTGAATGACTTTTGGGCAGTAACAGTAAGTGCAAAGTAATTTAGTATAAAATATGTATAGGGCATGTATGGAAAAAAATTTTTTTAATGGGTGATAGTGATTTCAAATCACCATGACATTTAAATTCATTTAGGTACTTTTGAGACTGATATAAATATTAAGATTCACAAAATGCCAGAAATTACATCCTTTCAACTCTAATGAATAATGCTAGATGTCAACCTAAAAATATGCAGGGGTATAAATAATTTTTAAAAATCTCGCATTAGGGTATATCAGTAACTTATTAATCATACAGTGTGGTAGGCAGAATAGTAGCCCCCAAAGATGTTCGTGTTCTAACCCCTGGAATTTTGTGAATATGTTAGGGTGAATGTCAGAGGAATTAATATTGCAGATGGAATTAATGTTGCTAATCAGCTGAACATGTGATGGGAGATTAGCTTGGATTATCCAGGTGGGCTCAGGGTAATAGCTAGGGGTGTTTAAATCGAAGAGGGAGGTGGAATGAGAGAACTAGAGCGATGTGACCTGGCAAGGATTCAGTTTGATGTTTCTGGCCTTGAAGATAGGGAGGCCATGAGCCAAGGAATGTGGGTGCCTTTAGAAGCCTGAAGGGCAAGGAAACGTATTCTCCCTCAGAACCTCCAGAAGGAGCTCACCTCTGCTGACACCTTGATTTTAACCTGGTGAAACCCATTTGGGACTTCCGACTTCCAGATGTAAGAAAATAAATTTGTTTGTTGTTTTAGGTCACTAAAACAAAACAAAACCAAACAAACTTAAAACACTGTTTAGGGGAGATTGTAGACTTGTATAATTGGAACCAGCTTTTTTCTCCCTTTTCTACATGTGTTTATTTAATAAGCTTTTTTTCCCTGTAAAGTACAAAGTGTTTAAAAGCTTAGGTAGTTAGAAGATGTTCCATTCTGGATCCTTTTTGCCTGGCTGGGTATTTATCTTTGCAACTTTGGTCTAACCCAGTGGTGGTCTCTACAGCACCAGCTACCTTAAGGCAGGTAGCAACAGATAGCGTAATCCGAGGACTCTGGAGAAAATGGCGTCACCATTACTTTTAAAAACTACTTTGTAGCGTCGTGGGGAGGGAGCCAGCGTGAAGACGTGCAGGTTCAGAGGGCATGCAGAACTAAAGATGAGGCAGGAATCAAGTCTGAATGGAGACCTGGGTCCAGGCCTCAGCTTTGACGTTCATTCACACAGTACTCTTATTCTTGCCTTTTCCCACTGCAGGGGGTCAGTCTCCTGACTGTAAAGTGAGGGCATGGGACTCAGTGACCTCTGATCAGAGAAGACACTTACTCTGCCAGCCTCTGGTTTGTTCTGCTTCCTTTCTACTAGAGCTTCTCTGATACCCTCCCTGACATGCTGCCTCAAGGATCAGTTTTCTCATCTGTAAAACAGGAATCATAATAGTACCCATTCTGTTGGGTGGTCATGAGTTAGACTGTCTGCCTTCAAACCTTGACTCCACCATTTTCTAGCTGTGTGACCCCCAAGAAGGTCCTTAACCTCTCTGTGCCTCAGTATTCTTGTCTGTATTATGGGCATAATAATCGTACTTAACCTCATAGGGTTGGCATGAAGGTTAAATGAATTACTATAGGTAAAGCACTTAGAGGAGTGCCACCCTGTGCCAACAGGCAGTATGGGCACAGAGAGCACTGTGAACACAGAAGCTTTTTCATCAAGGAGCACATAGTCTGAAGGTGGAGACAGGTGGCCAGGCAAATGCATGCCCTCCAGTGTGGTAGGGGCCAGGGTGGAGGTACCCAGGAAGCAGGCAATGGTCATCACCCCCTTGATGAGGATGGTCAGGGCAGGCCTCACTGAGGAAGTGTTTTGTGTGCTGGGTCTTGAAGGAAGGTCTGGGAGGTCAGGCCTGCCTCCTCTTCCACCTGTCTGTGTCCCTGCTGGCGTGTGAGCCCCTGGAGGGGCCTGTTGCATTCATTTGTATGTGGGAGTAGGGAGGGGGCTGCATGTTCAGGGGCTCTCCTGAGAAGCACAATGTGGAACCTTCAGGAAACTGCATTGTTTGGAATCAGTCAGATATATGAACTATTTTCCTTTTTATCCCTCACTTTAAACTATGGTTTGGTCAGGGGTGACCTTGGGGGAAAACAAAACAAAAAAAGTTGAGAAGAGAAAGTTTAGATCAAAATGTGGTTGCTTCTTACTGCTCTGATGTACCTGCTGAGAGTTGCTCACAAGCTGTGAGGACAGTGTGTGTTGAGGATTTGGTGCACTGAGGCGGTGAGCATGGAGTCACCTGGGGAAACAAGGGTCAGAGACTTGGGGCTTGGTTAAGTGACTGGGAGATGATGCCCTAAATCTCTTCCCAGCCACACATACCTTGGAGAGTCTGAGCTGCCCTTCTATGGTGGAGGTAACAAGTCGTAACTGTTACTTATTGATACTCATTGTAAGACAAGCATGTGTTGATTATTTCACATGCATTATTTCATTTAATTATCGTAACCATCACTAGAAGGTTCTACTATGATTCTTCTCTTACAGTTGAAGGAACTGATGCTCCAAGGGGTTAAGTGGGTAGTACCCACGGTCACACAGGTAGTAAGGGGTGGAGTTGGGGTTTGAATCCAGCTCTCTCCAGCTCACTATGTCCTGTTGATGTGGTCAACTCGAGTTTCTCGTTAAATGAATGATCAGAATCTTGACTTCAGCTCGTAATAATTAATAATAATAAAAACCAGTTTAACTGACGAATTCCTATGCACCAAACACTGGGTTAGCTGCTTTAAATGTATTATCTCATTTGAGCCCAACAACAAGCCTTTAAGGCAGTACTATTATTTTCATTTTACTGTTGAGGAGTCAGAGGTAAGAGAGGTTATTTGCCTTTAGTCACATGGCTGGTAAGTGGAGAAGTCAATATTCTAAGTGACACTATACTTCAATAAAAAAATTAAAAAATTATTCTAAGTGACACATTTAATCACAGTACTTTTTGGTAGCTCTCCTGTTCATCTATCTGTACACCTCTCTCTCTCTCTCTCTCTCTCTCTCTCTCTCCCTTCTTTCTCTCAGTAGATTTTTATTTAGCACTATTTCTGTGCCAGGCCTCATGCCTGGTGCTGGCAGAGGCAGACCCCCTGCTGTGTGGTGTGGGCAGAGGCCCTGGGCAGCCTTGCCACCTGGCCCTCTGGCTGGTACCCTCCCTCTGTGCATGGCCCTGCCTCTCTGAAATTCCAGGAGTAGGTACATTCTGAGGCAGGGCATTTCCTTTTGTTTTTGTTAAAGGAAACTAAACTCTGTGACGGGATATCCTCTGCTGTGTTTTCATGTTATCCGAGGGAGAGGAAAAAAAACAAAACAGTGCCTGCATGTGAAAAATGGAGGGAAGCCATTTGCAAGCTGGAGGGGAACCTGTAAACTCTCTGCTGAGGGTCATTCCAGGGCCTGTTTTCCCAGCACCAAAATGCTGAGACGGCGAGAGCCAAGCTGAAAGCTTTTAACCCAGGGTCGTCTTCTCTTCCTGCAGCGATTCCAGCCAACTGCTCCTTCTCAGGTCTCAATCTTCTTCCAGGGGCCAAGCAGCACGGCCCTAGTGATTCCACCGGGACAGTCTTGCTTCCAAGCTGAGGACCTGAGTTTGGCCTCTTGTTCCTAATCTTGTTACTGCTGCCGCTTGAGGGAGTCGAGTTGCAGGCAAGATAAGAGAAGAGGAAATCCTCTTTTAGCCCTTGTTGTGGGAGAGGGAAGCAAAGACCACCTCCTGGACGTTTTTCACTCTCTTTTCTTTTGTAGCCTGTGGGGATTTGTGTTGACTCGCCTTGTGTGCAGCCCCTAGAGCCCTACTGGACCAGACCCCTGTTTATCCCTGAGACTCAGCATTTGAGCAGTGATACATCCTCCAGCCTCTAAACCCTCCTCAGCATTCTGAATCCCTTTGCTTTTCTTCATGCCTTCCTGTATGAAGCAAGTGGATCACAGCATAAGATCAAAGACAAAGGAGGGAAGGGGCAATTAGAGAAACCACCAGCCCCGCTCATTTTGGGAAGTCACCTTGGGAATGCTTTCGGGCAGAAGTGGACCCAAAGAGGATGGGAAGAGGGTGTATGGAGAGGTGGAAAGCCTGATCATTTTTGTCTGCGAAGTGGGTTTTGTGAACAGTAGGAAAGTTGAAAGCTGTGTGGGTAGCTCTATCCAGGGAGGTTCTAAAAACTGAAAGTATAATCTAAGGAATGTGTTCAGAAAGTATTTATTATTTCATTTCTTTGGATGGTTGTCACGAGCTTGAAAAATTAAGCCCCAAACTGCGGCTGTCTTTGTGGGGGAGAAGAGGACAGGGAGGCGGAGGAGGCGTGTGTCCCTGGCGTGATCGCATCTTGGCTTGGCGGGTATGCAATCTGGGGGCGGATTGGACTCTCAGAAATTCCTCCTCTGCGGACCTAAAGGGCTGCTGTCCATTGCAGCCTCTAATCACACCTGACCCTTGGGGGCTTGCCGCGCCCGAAGTAGGGTGTATGCTGGACAGCATTGGATTACTCCTCTCCACCAGGGTTTCTTAGTGTAACTGGATACGAGTTTCTGGTCTCTGGGGTGAACAACCAGCCCAGTTTGCCCAGGATTGAGGGCTCTCCTGGGACACAGGACTTTGAGTGCTAAAACTGGCAAAGTTTGAGCAAACCAGGATGGTTGGTCAACCTATGGCCCTAACTCTAGGGTTTATAGCTGGTGCTGGTCAGGGCGGGTGTCATGGAGGTCATTTGGGGGTTTGGAACACGACTTTCCATTCCTGGTATGTATTCAGCAAGAATGGTTAATGGTTCTCCACTTAACTCTCAGGGAGAGACTAATCTGGTCCTGGAATCTGTTTGGCTAGGCTGAGCAAGCTCACAGGTTAATTGAGTTTCCCAGTTTATGGCTGCTCCGTGGGGACGTGGCTGTCTAGTGGGGATGGAGCTCAGGTGGTCAGATTTGGAGCCTGGCTATGTTCACTTACGGTCTCAAAGTCTCCAGAACGGGTGATCTTATCTTTTTCCTTCTCTGGAATGAATCAGTGGTTCAGAAAATACCAAGGACAGGATGGTAATTTACTGTTGTATTGCTGGGGACATAGGGTAGTGGAAGAGAGAGGGCAGAGGAACGAGAGAGGAGATGTTTTCTAGACTTTGGCTATCGTGAGGGAGAGGTTTAAGCCTGCAGGTAGGAAGAGCTTCCCTTTGAGAGCAGGCTTTTAAGCTTGGGAGCAGGACCACTGTTAGTGGAGGCTCTTGGTGGCATCTGTGTGCGGGCAGGAATGAGGAAGGGTGGCTAACTGCCCCAGTTTTTGCACTGAAAGTCCTGTGTCCTGGGAAACTCTTCAGTCCGGGGCAAACCTGGATGGCTGGTTACCCTAGTGGTGGGACAAGGCCCAAGAATGGGAAGTGGGGCAGAGATTTTGGCCTTAGCCCATGGAGGTGAGGAGGGCTAGAGATGAGGCTCAGAGCTGTTTTGGGAGACCGTCAGCCTCCAGAATTTAAATCACTCAAAAAAGAAAAAAAAAAGTTTGTACTGCCCTGAGTCAAGAAATCAAATGCATCTGCAGCCCTTGTCTTCCTGGGCAAGCCCGTGTGGTTGGGAATACCTGGAGTCTGGCTGGCCTAGACACTCTCCCTGAGAGTCAGGGGGGCAGCTGAGAGCAAAGGCCCAGGACACAGGGGTTGTTTTGGGGTGAAATGGATGCTGGGGGTCCCTGAGTGATGCAGTCTCAAGCCAAACTGTTCTGCTCTGATTTTTTTTTTTTCTGAATTTCTTTTTGTTAAGTCACTCTCAGAACATCTACCCCTCCCACAGGGTCGGGAGGGAGGGGTAGCAGAGCTGGTGTCAAGAAGGACTCTGACAATGATCATGGTTTTTGATCCGAGGGCAGGCTTTGGTAGCTGTGGCAAAGCCCTAGGGAGCTTGACCAGGGTTGACAGTCTGAGCGCCCATCTGGCCTGTTCAAGCTAGTCTTCCCTGGCTTTTAGGAAAAACACATGCACACACACCTGAGCAGGAACTATTTCTGTCTTCCAGGATACAGTATAAATACTCATGTGTCTCATGGCCTTTTAAAAGGAAACTTAGCTCTCCTTTTGCTGAGAATGTACTCAGAAATGTTCTTTATTATTTATCTGTTGGATGGGAGAGTAGAGTGTATCTGTTTGAGTCCCAGTGGATTTGGGGATGATGCTCTTGTTCCAGTAGATGATAAACTCTATAAGATCAGGGGTCTGATTTCTCTTGCTTACCTACCACTGAATCACAAAGGCAGGCCCACAGGTGCTCAGTAATTAAATGGTGAATGAGCTTGTGAACAAGTCAATAAAGACCTTTGAGTGAAGACAGTAGCTAAAGGCTGTAGGGCAGTGGTTCTAAACTTGGCTATATATTAGAAGCACCTGGGGAACTTTAGCAATATCTCACTGTCCAGGCTACACCCCATTCCTATTAAGTTGAATCTTTGGGGGTGAGACCCAGGCATCAGTATTTTAAAAATTCTCCAGGTGATTCTCCAGGTAGGAGGACCAGTTTGTCTTAGCTTGGGCTGCTGTAACAAAATACCACAGAGTGCATGGCTTACACAACAGAAACTAATTTTCTCACAGTGTTAGAAGTTAGAAGTACAAGATCAAGGTTCCAGCTGATTGAGTTTCTGGTGAGGGCTTTCTTACTAGCTTGCAGAAGGCCACCTTCTCCTTGTGTCCTTGCATGGTAGACAGAGAGAGAGAGAGAGAGAACTCTGGTATCTGTTTCTCTTCTTATAAGGGCACCAGCCCTGATGGATTAGGGCCCCACCCTTCTGACCTCCTTTAACCTATCTCCAAATACCGCCCAAATTTGGGGTTAGGGCTTCAACGTATAAACTTTTGCGGGGCACACAAACACTCAGCCTATAAGGGTCTTGTTACTCAAAGTGTGGTTCATGGACCAGCAGCTGCAAGCATAGCCTGGGTACTCATTCAAAATGGAGGCTCTTGGGCCCCACCCTAAACCTACTGAGTCAGAATCTGCATGTTAATAAGATCCCAAGGGGAATTCATATACACATTAGCCACTGGGAGGCACTGCTGGTCTGTAGGGAGACAGAGAATCTGTTGGGCTTAGGGTCCATGAAGTGGAGAGTAGTGGGGACTAAGGCTGGGCTTGCCTCAAAGTCCAGGCCGAGAAGTTTGGACTTACTTGGGCAGGTAGTGGAGAGCCGTGCAAAGACCTTGAGCTTGGGTGTGGTCTGATTAGAACACTGCTTTGGGGAGATGAGACCCTGGTGGTGGGATCCTGCAAGTCAGAATGTCACCTTCTTTTCCAGGTGCTGCTCCCAGCAGCCAGCTTGCTGCAGCTCATGGATGTTCGCCAGAACTGCTGTGACTTCCTGCAGTCTCAGTTGCATCCCACCAATTGCCTGGGTATCCGCGCGTTTGCAGACGTGCACACCTGTACCGACCTCCTGCAGCAGGCCAACGCTTATGCAGGTAATGGGGAGTGGGGTGGCTGTACCTCTCTGAACTTGTGGATTTAATAACCTGGTCTGTGGTGGACTCCTCAAAGATGATGAGAAGTGCGCTCTGCTATGAACAAGTTATAATTTAGTCAGGGAGACAAGACACAGGTGGAAAGATAATTAACAATAGAAGAGTTCAGCTCATTGCCAAGTGGAATGTGATTAATTGTCGGGTGAATGGTGCAGACGGTGATTTTCACGAGAGAAGAGGAAGGAGATCTGAGAAGACTTCGTGGGGGAAGAGTAATTTGGCCTAGGTCTTGAAATAAATCTTTGTCATTTAGGAAAATTTCTATTTTGACCAATGTGTTCTATGACCACGATTTGGAAAAGTCAAATACTATTGCAAGGCTTATAATGATAAGAGTCTCCTGCTCTGCTTTTCCACATGAAGTCTTGCTGTCTAGAACCACTCACTTGCAATTCTAAAAGAATTAAAATACATGTGCTGATTTAGCTAAAAGCTGCTTTGTCTGATATTTACCTCTATTTACCTAAATAAAACGTTTGTACCACTATTTTTGGACTTAATAGTTTTAGATGTTATCTGTTGACTTCTCACAGGAGAATAATTGTGCTTTCATAGACGTCCCCCTCATATACATACACTGTTCCCCCTCTCTTTATTCTTCTAACATCATTTCTACCGCTGAGATAAGTTATAATTAGTTTTTTATCAGAAAACTTTTTATTCAGTAAGGCAGTTAATAAAATGCTTTTTCTTTTACACAGTGACTGCTACAACTGCTAACTCTTGTAAGACAGATACACTGAACAGTCTTCTCAGTATATCAGATAATCTGTTGAGTCCATTTTATTTTCCTTGGAGACATTCTCCCTGCTAGAGCTTGTCATCTTGCTATTTTAATGGGGTTTTCAGAGGGAGTAGTGATGAACATGAATGTTCAACCCACCATGTTTAGCTGGAAAGAAGTCTTCATTGGTATTTATTTCAACTTGAGGACGAAGGTCATGAGTGACCTAGGAAACAGATCTGGTCACATGAATCAATAGATTCAGTCACGGCCACCTCCTTCCCTTGCAGTAAAGCCTCTCATTCTTCCCCCTGCCCAAACAAACGCCAGCATAGCTGCTGTCTGTTCTGTGTGTCGTGTCCAGCTAATGTCGGGAAGTTAACTGAGGGCCTGCTGGCTGCCCACCTGCCAGCTCCCTGTGCTGTGTTAGCCCCTTGATCCACAAGTCAACAAGCATTTCTTCTGTTTTTCAGCATCCTTTTTTGCTCTCATCAAGCCCCAGACCCCAGGAGCCTACACAGACTCTCATTTCTTCCTGAGGTCTGTTTCTGAGGACACAAATGGGACCAGTTGTTAGGATGATGTCAGTGATGATGATTTTTGTGAAGGACGTTCCCCAGTCACCTCAATTCTGAATTCTTCTGACTCTTCCTGGCCCTAATCCTTGACTCTCCTGTTTCTCTGCTGTCCCTCCTGTGTCTGCCTTTCCCAGTGTTGTACCCCACTTCCTTTCTGTTCTCAGGGAGCCGTTGCTAGTCCAGCCCTCTCTAGTCCAGCCACTTTCTTGAGGGATGTGTTCAGACTTTGCTTCAGCAGGAGCTGAGAGCTTGGCCAAGGCCCAGGTCAGCTTGTGGACATCTGCTGGTGCAGTGGCAAAGGGACAGTGCTTAGACGCCAGAAGGTCTCTGTCTCTCTTCCTGGTCTCCCCTCCCCAGCCCTCTCCTTCTATAGAGTGCACGTGCTTGCATGCACACAGCAAGTATCACATCCTTTTGTAGTTGGCTTACAAGGTCATCTGAGGTTTGGGCTGTGTACCGAACCCCCCCTTTAACAAAGGCTCCCAGGTTCTTCTGGCTTGGCTCTCCCCTACTTTCAAAATCTGTGTTTTCTCCCTTTGCCCTTTTCACTGTCTGATGGTGAGACTCACCTGTGTGAGAGTGGGGAGGATGCAGTTGGGAACATATCGTGGTCTTGGTGCTCTTAGGTCCTGATCTGGGCGTGGTGATTGGGTTCTGCAGCATTGTGGGTGTGTGTAGGCAGTGTCCTGGTGAATTACTTTTAGCTAGCATTTACTAAGCTCTACTTTGGGTCACATCCTAGGCTAAGCATTTTATGTGCATTTAATGCATACAACAGCTGAGGAAACTAAGGCACAGAGGGGTGAAGTAATTTGTTGAGGTCATTTGGAAGAGACAGACAGGATTCAAACCCAGACAGTGTTTACTCCAGAGCCATGTTTTTAACTGCTACATTCTGTGGCTTCCAGGCCCAGTTTGGATGTAGGGTGGCTCTGTGAATCAGTAGCTGTGGAGTGTTGGTGGCTAGAGCTGGCATTTTCCATCGGAAGTGTGAGCCTTGAAGTCTGTGCCATGCAATTACCAAATCCCAACAACCAAGTAGTGTAGACAGACGGCCAGCTGTCTCTGCTAGATGTGGGGTGTTTAGTCATCTTGGGGTGGAGAAGTGAGACGTGGATATCTTCTCTTCCCCCTTGGGAGGCTGCCTCCCAGGAGCACGTGGAGGCAGCCCCCTCACTGCACGCATGAGTCCTCCTCCTTTCCCTGTCTCGGTCAGCGTGACTTAGGGCTGAGAGCCTTCTGCCTGTCGTTCAGGCCTTCTGTGGAGCCTGGGACCAGCTCCTGGATAGTTTTCTTTGCAGCTGTCAGCTGTGCGCAGCAGGGAAAATAAAAATCATATTTTTAAGGTAGTGTGGTAACGCAGAGGTTGATGAGACCGTGATGAGGAGACAGAAGAAGCAGTGTGAAGGTAAGACTTCACACGGTGAAGTGCTTAGAGAAGGAAATAAAAAATGATTATCTGTGCTCACTCCCTTGCACCCATCCACTGCTGGATGCACCCATCCACTGCTGTGGGCCTGCTTTGTGTCTTTGATCTTGCACCGATTGACTTGAGATGGAACCTGGCGGCTCTGCCATTGCTGCCTGCTGAGGCAGAGCAGCCACCTCGTCCCCTTTTAACTGTGGGGGTGTGGATACCGGCCAGAGTCGCACACAAGGGGCAGTGTCAGCCCCTGCGGTCACAGGCTTCCCTGGCCCGATGCCTCGAGTTAGGAGGTATTTTAGCCCACAGACTACGAGGAGACCCTCCAGCTCAGAACCAGGGGTCACACCAGCCAACACTTTGGAGCTGAGTGGCCCTAGGCCTGTTTTCTTCTCTCTCTGATGGGGGTAGTTCATCCTGCCTTGTTTCCAGGATGGTTTCGGGGTCAGGGGGACAGGGAGGTGAGCCCCCTGCAGAAGTAGGTGCCACCCAGGGCCGTGCTCTGGAGCCTCCCTGCCACTCACGCCATCTGTAGTAAGAGAGCCTCAGAGCTGGGACCTGGTGGAGAGATGGGACTCCTCGGGTCACCACCACTGCCCCTGCTGCAGACTGCTTGCACTTTGGGGGAGGAGGACCATTTCCAGAGCTTCTGATTGTGGTTTCTCTGTATGCAGATACACAGCTGGGTATGTCCTGCCTCCCCCTCTTCCCTAGTCTCTGGCCAGCTGGCCTCTGCCTTCACCTGTCCATAGCCCCAAGCTGTGCCTCAATTCTGTTCCTCTTCCTTCTCTAAGATGAGCTTTCTTTTTGTTATTATTGCTATTGTTATTGCTATCTTAATACAAAACCACCTGTGATTATTACAGAAGCAGCCGACAGGCAGAAAGAGCAGGAAAAGCGCCACAATCCTACCCAGTGGGAGTCACGGGCAGCGCCCTGGTATATAGCTTTCCCAGTCTTTTTCATTCCACGTGTATGTTTTCCAGCCTAAAAAAATCTTAGCAGTATATTCTGAACAACTTTCCGTGTCAGCAGACATATTTCTATACCATTATTTTAAAACTTTAGAGAATGTATTCAATAAAAGCAACTTGTACCCATGATAAAAGTTTCAAACAGGACACAAGGTATAAAATGCTCAGCTGATCTTCTCCCAGGCCCTCTTAAGGGAGCAGGGCACTCTCTTGGGTATCCCTACAAAATATGTATATATTACGCTTTTTAACTTACACAAATAGAAGCCTTCTGTACTCATTATACTTAAAAAAATTTTTTTTTTTACTTAGTACAATATCTTGGAGTTCTTGGCAGACCCTTGTGTATGGCTACATCTTACTCTTTTTGTCTACTGCATCATAGGGATGAACTACAATTTATTTAAGTAGTCCTCTCTTGATGAACATTAATGTTACCAGTTTTTTTCTTTTATATAAAATGCTTTAGCAAGAATTACTTTATGTAATATTTTGGAGGAAACTTGCTGCTTTGTAAGTAATAGTGAGCTTGTACCTGTAGGGTACCATCTTAGCAGCATAAAGTAGCTGAAAGAGAGTGAGCATTAAAAAAAGATACTGCCAAATTGCTGTCTAAAAGAGGAACTACTTTTAAGGTCGACGATGGCCTTCTGATAAGTCTTCATACCCCTGGCGAAGGTGGACACAGCATGCCTCTGCTGGGCTGGAGCACGACCTCTTTCCACCCTATTTGATTTCCTGTTTAGAATGGGCCTTTTTCTTCCTGCTGTGGCAGTCTCTTCTGCTTCCTCTGGGTCCAGTTTCCCCTTCAGGGTTATGCCCCCAGATTTTTGCTGTGATATATATTATTCTGGGCTGGGGGAGGGTGAGTCCCATAGTTAGAAGCTGACTGCTCAGACCCTTGCCCCCAGCTGATGGTATCATAGTTCTCCTGGGTAACTGGGAAAAGGACCCTAGTGTTTTGCACAGCCTGTTTCTTTTTCTTTTTAAAAAAATTTTTATGGGAGTATAGTTGCTTTACAATATTGTGTTAGTTTCTACTGTACAGCAAAGTGAATCAGCTATATGTATACATATATCCCCTCTTTTTTGGACTTCCTTCCCACTTAGGTCACCACAGAGCATTGAGTAGAGGTCCCTGTGCTATACAGCAGGTTCTCATTAGTTATCTATTTTATACATAGTATCAATAGTGTATATATGTCAATTCCAATCTCCCAATTCATCCCACCCCCTCCCCCTTGGTATCCATACGTTTGTTCTCTACATCTGTGTCTCTGTTTCTGCTTTGTAAATAAGATTATCTATACCAATTTTTTCAGATTCCAAGTATGCATTAATATACGATATTTGTTTTTCTCTTTCTGACTGACTTCACTCTGTATGACAGTCTCTAGGTCCATCCACGTCTCTACAAATGACCCAATTTCGTTCCTTTTTATGGCTGTGTGATATTCCATTGTATATATATGTACCACATCTGTCGATGGACATTTAGGTTGTTTCCATGTCCTGGCTATTACAAATAGTACTGCAATGAACACTGGGGTGCATGTGTCTTTTTTTTTTTTTTTTTTTTTTTTTTTTGCGTCACGCCGGCCTCTCACTGTTGTGGCCTCTCCCGTTGCGGAGCACAGGCTCCGGACGTGCAGGCCCAGTGGCCACGGCTCATGGGCCCAGCTGCTCCGCGGCACGTGGGATCCTCCCGGACCGGGGCACGAACCCGTGTCCCCTGCATTGGCAGGCGGACTCTCAACCACTGCGCCACCAGGGAAGCCCCATGTGTCTTTTTGAATTATGGTTTTCTCTGGGTATATGCCCAGTTGTGGGATTGCTGGGTCGTATGGTAATTCTATTTTTAGCTTTTTAAGGAAGCTCCATACTGTTTGCCACAATGGCTGTATCAGTTTACATTCCCACCAACAGTGAAACAAGGTTCCTTTTTCTCCACACCCTCTCTAGCATTTATTGTTTGTAGATTTTGTGATGATGGCCATTCTGACCAGTGTGAGGTGATATCTCATTGTAGCTTTTTTTTTTTTTGCGGTACGCGGGCCTCTCACTGTTGTGGCCTCTCCCGTTGTGGAGCACAGGCTCCAGACGCGCAGGCTCAGCGGCCATGGCTCACGGGCCCAGCCGCTCCCCGGCATGTGGGATCCTCCCAGACCGGGGCATGAACCCATGTCCCCTGCATGGCGGGGGACTCTCAACCACTGCGCCATCAGGGAAGCCCCTCATTATAGTTTTGATTTGCATTTCTCTAATAATTAGTGATGTTGAGCATCTTTTCATGTGCCTCTTGGCCATCTGTATGTCTTCTTTGGAGAAATGTCTATTTGGATCTTATGCCCATTTTTTGATTGGGTTGCTTGTTTTTTTGATATTGAACTGCATAAGCTGTTTGTATATTTTTGGAGATTAATCCTTTGTCACTTGCTTCGTTTGCAAATATTTTCTCCCATTCTGAAGGTTGTCTTTTTATCTTGTTTATGGTTTCCTTTGCTGTGCAAAAGCTTTTAAGTTTAATTAGCTCCCATTTGTTTGTTTTTATTCTCATTAGTCTAGGAGGTGGGTCAAAAAAGATCTTGCTGCAATTTATGTCAAAGAGTGTTCTGCCTGTGTTTTCCTCTAAGAGCTTTATAGTGTCTGGCCTTCCATTTAGGTCTTTAATCCATTTTGAGTTTATTTTTGTGTGTGGTGTTAGGGAGTGTTCTAATTTCATTCTTTTACATGTAGCTATTCAGTTTTCCCAGCAGCACTTATTGAAGAGGCTGTCTTTGCTCCATTGTATATTCTGGCCTCCTTTGTCATAAATTAGGTGACCATATGTGTGTGGGTTTATCTCTGGACTTTCTATCCTGTTCCATTGATCTATATTTTTGTTTTTGTGCCAGTACCATATTGTCTTGATTACTGTAGCTTTGTAGTATAGTCTGAAGTCAGGGAGCCTGATTCTTCCAGCTCTGTTTTCCTTTCTTAAGATTTCTTTCGCTATTCGGAGTCTTCTGTGTTTCCATACAAATTGTAAAATTTTTTGTTCTAATTCTGTGAAAAATGCCATTGGTAATTTGATAGGGATTGCATTTGAATCTGTAAATTGCTTTGGGTGGTGTAGTCATTTTCACAGTATTGATTCTTCCAATCCAAGAACATGGCATATCTCGCCATCTGTTTGTGTCATCTTTGATTTCTTTCATCAGTATCTTATAGTTTTCTGCATACAGGTCTTTTGTCTCCCTAGGTAGGTTTATTCCTAGGCATTTTAGTCTTTTTGTTGCAGTGGTAAATGGGATTGTTTCCTTAATTTGTCTTTCTGATCTTTTGTTGTTAGTGTATAAGAATGCAGGAGATTTCTGTGTATTAATTTTGTATCCTGCGACTTCTTATATCTCACTGTTATTGTTTCCAGGGACTGCTTAATATTTAACTTCAGAGGCTTGGGCCCAGGTTTATGGGGACTTTGTTGTTTGGTAATTGGATGGCCATGCACTGGACCATCAGCAGAGCTGGTTGGGAGGGATATTAATGGGACCCTGTTAATGAAGTGGCAATTAAAATTCTTTGGACATTTTGTTTACATCAGTCTGCCAAAGCTGAGCTGAAACCCTCCAGCCATGGGATGGAAAAGCCATCGAATTTCACGTGTTTGTGGAGAGAAATGGCCTTTTTTTTCGATTGATGGAGTCATTTGAGACCATGGAATGAAGTAATTAAACTAAGGGCAGCAAAAAACTTTGACAAAGCATTTTAAAACACACGAACCTCTGACTCACTGAGGGTCATCTTGTGAAATTGCTGCCTCCAACTTGGCATCATAAAGTAATAATGGTGGTGATGATCATGGTGGGAGTTTCTACCATTTCTGAACACTTGCAAGGTGCCAGGCATGGTGCTACACACTTCATAACTATAAGAGGCCACATAACTATCAGAAGTAGTTATTACTTTCCCAACTTATAGATGAAGAAATGGAAACCCCAGAGAAGTTTAGTAACTTGCTCCAGATCACATAGTTTGTGAGTGGCAATGCCAAGATTCATGATGAGGCTGTCTCCAGGGCCTGTGCTCTGAGCCCACTGTTTATTTTCACATCTTCCCAGGCCAGTTCAGCCTCTCTGTCCATGGCAGTTGCCTCACTCCTACCTCTGCTTCTACCTTGAAGGTGGCAAGTGAAGTATTAGTGCAGATGCAGGTATTTTTTGTTGTTAGGTGTTCTCCTTGTTGGGATTTTAGGAAACTTCCCTGTTCCTTCCATACTCTGGAGAACAGGGAACTTTGTTGTTGTTGAGTCAGTAGCACTGATAACTGGGTAGTTTTGATATAGCCCTTTGCTCTGTGTGTGTGTGATAGAGAGAAAAGGGAGGTACAACATATATACTTCTGGAATTAGGTCGACGTGGAAAGAGAACTTGTATCCCACCATCCCTGGCAGAGTGGAGTCAGTGAAATTTAGAGTCTAAGGGCTGGTGGTCGTGACCCCTTGTGGGAAGAGGTCAAGGTAGATCTGTGTTACTTCTCTGTGGGAGCTGAGCCTTCTCCCTGGAGCAAGGAAACTGTGGGCCTTGAAAGCCAAATATTGATTCAAGAAAGCTTACCTCTGCCCTCCCAAAATAGGATAATGGAGAGAGAAATTTAAATCAGCTGTTTTCTTTTTTTACCCTGTTAAAATGTTTTGATTCTGTTTGTGTGTCCACCTGTGTCAGCCATTCATTCCTGGGGGCATGATCAGTGGTTCCATTCAGAGGCACTCATACCTTTTATGCTGGGGCCCCTGGCCCTGGAATAACTGGGTTCATTTCGTCTCTGCAGGTCAAAGAAGTCATAGATGGGTTATTGTCTGGGCTTGTAGCTTAGTTGAACCTGATCAAAGGCTTAGGTTTATTTCATCCCATCAAGAGGGAGAAATGGACTTGGGACTTGCTTGAGAGGTTGCCTGAGCCCTAGGCAGTCCTGAAGAATGGACAAGGAAGCGCAGTAATTGCAGAGCTCAATATCTGCAGACATTGTCCTGGACACTGAGGATTCACATTCACACAGACAGACTCAAATGAGACAGACCCTGCCCTCATGGGACTCATAGTTCCAGTATGAGAGGAAGACCTCAGGTGGTAAGACAGGTTGACTAGCAGTATGAACATTTTAATTTCCTATTTGGGTGGCTTTGGGAACACAGAAGAATATCACGGCATCTAGCCTGGAAGACAGGTGGATTAGAGAAAGATTTCAATCCAAGGGTTGGGTCTGAGATTTGAATCCAGGTCTGATGCCAAAATGTTTAGAACACTACTACTCTAAGATTTTTTTTTAAAGAAATATCTTTAGATTCCTGTTTCTTTCTCTCTCTGCAGTATCCCTAAGAGGGATTCTTAGAGTGCTCTGATGTCTATATTGAATTTTACCAAAATGGCCTGCTCAGGACAAGTTTTTATTATCTTGAGGACTATAATACTTATCAGAATGTTTGTTATTATATTCAGATAGCCTTAATTTCAAAACCTGGCTCTACCACTTTACTGTGCCGTATGATACTAAGCTCATAACTTAGGCTTTCCAAGCCTCCATTTCTCCATCTGTAAAATGGAGATATTGATATTCACTTCAGCTGGGCTTTTGGAAGATATAAGTGACATAATATATGTAAAATACCTAGTACAGTGTTAGCTGTTTTAAGGAAAAGCCATTAACTTTCTCCAGGCCTGCTTCCTTGAAAATACCCAAATATGCCCCCTTTCCTAGGAATGTGCCACCCAATTTCCTCATCCTTTCAACATTGGGAAGATATGCGTGTGTTGCTTGCCAGGGAAAGGATTTGCAGTTGTCTGGTGCCCCTCCCCTTCTCCAAAAGTTCTCATCCAAATGGACAGGAACAGATCCATTAATGTTTCATTAATCCAAACTTGGATTTTTTTTTTTTTTTTTTTTGGAGAAGGAAGGCTTTATTATTATTTGCAGCAAGTAGGGAGAACCCTGGAGATCTTTCCCAAAGCAGTGTTTCCAAAACTTGGATTTTTAAAATATTTACAATAATACTTTTTATTTGAGTACAGAGGGGAAATAAAGAGCTATCTTTTAATCCTGAAATTCTAGACTTATATATTTGTGAACAAACAGTATCTATAAATTTGTATTCTGCATTTTCTCTTAATGTTATGATTTTTTGTTATTATTATAATCTCTTAAATATGTTTTCCCTTTATATTCCATAAGCAAAAACTTAGTCAAATGAAGAGAAAAATTAAATACCTAATAACTTAAACAACTCACTATTTCCATTCCAAAACTTGGATCCTAAACAGTGTTTGCTACTTATAGTGAAGCCTGGTTAATTGGGACTCTCAGTCAGAATGGTTAATTAATTGACTTTTTTTTTTCCTGTTTACACTCCTCCCTAAAGGAAAAAAAAGCAAAAAGACAAGAAAAGTTAGAGTTTATTTTGGAGAGTCCCCCTTCAAGGGGCTAGCCCATGGTTGAAAGATACTACACCCCTGCACATTTCACCCATCCCCCAAGATTGAGCCTTGCCGGTCTCTCCTGCATCTCTGGGAGCCTGGCACAGGATGCTCTATACATATTTGTTAGATGAATGAAGACACAGCCTACCCTCTAGCTAGACTGAGCTATTGCTTGTTCTCTAGTCATGCTCTGAATTTGCCTGCTTTTATTTAACTTGGAGTGCCTCTCCCAGTCATGGCCCTGTGGACTTTGGGTTGAAGTTGCTGGTGCCTTGTTTTACCCTTTTGTAAGCCAGTGGCCTCCTTGTAGGCATCGGCTCTGCTTTCTTCATTTTTGAAGAAACACTGTATTTGGCACATCATGTATGAACAGTTATTGAGCACTTACAATGGTCTCAGGAAATGTGAGTTACATATATTTGCTTATCTAATGCCCATAACACCTCTATGAGATAGGTGCTATTATTCTCTCTATTTAATAGATGAGAATACTGAAGCCTTCAGTATTCTCATCTGAAGAAATTGAGTAACTTATATCACTAGAAAGTTTGTGGAACTCAGTGGAATAAAGTGGGTCTCTTAAGACCTTTGAGGTCCACAGCCTTGCCTGCAGGACCTGCAGTCTCAAAGGATGACTCTGATGCTGCGGAAACGCTTCTCTGTTGGAGAGCAGTCCTGCCCACAGAACTGGACTTCGTGACTCAGGAACATGGGCGCATAATATTCCTCCTTCATTTCTAAAGAGTTTCTTATAGATCTCAAAATGGGCTAATACATAGTATCATTTTTGAACTTCAAAACAACCTGGAGACTGAGGTCAGGCATTACCACCCCATTTTATGATTCAGGAAGCCAAAGCCTGGAAAGAAGTGACTGTAAGAGGTGGAGCTGGGACTTGAACCCAGGTCTTCTGATTGTTAGCCACAGTTTGTCACTACATTCTCCCTTAATACGTTCACAGCAAAGCAAAACAAATTTAAAAAAAGCTCCAAACAAACAAACAAGTGTTAAAGGTAGAAGCTGATTCTCAGGGCGGTGTCTTCTGGTAGCATAGTGGGTTCTTTCCAGGAAGAGGCCGGGAAGAGCGCTGACTTGAGTACAAAGTCTTCTGGGGAGCTCCTGTCTCCCAGGAAACTGAGTTAGCCAGAGCATCCTGTTCCTGTTTTTTCTGTCCTGTTGTGTCTTGAGTGTTGCTAACAGAAAGGGGGCTCTGGTCCCCAGACTCTGGGCCCTGTGTCCTCAGACCAAAGGGGGAAGGGAAGGAGTTTTTGTCTGGGCCCCTTCTTTGTGTCCCCCTGTTCATGCCTCGCAAATCTCCTGGGTCTCGGGGTGCCAGCCCTGGGTGAGAAGCTCCTGCCCAATACCTCCCTTGTTGCCTCCTCCCCACCAGATGCTCCTTCCTGGGAGGATTTCTGAAGGTTTTCAGTGGGAGGTTCCTGATGGGCAAATAAGCAGCTGACTTCAGAGAGAAGGGACCCAGATTCACATCCTGCAATGCCCCAGAGTGTGAGAGATGGGGAGGTGTGGGGGGCTGACTACTTCCTGCCTTGGTTTATCTTTGAGGACTTCTGGTTTGTTCACCAAGTCACCTAGGGTACACATCACTGCACTTCTATTTTCCTCCTTTTCAAAACCCAAGCTCATCTACTTTTGGCTTTCTGAGCTCTGAGGAAGAATTCCTTACAGCTCAGAATTTTACTTTCTCACCTCCTCCTGTTCTTTTCACTCCTCCAAATGTTAGGTTTTTCAGTCAACCAAAGATAAAGGTGGCAAGACCAGGTATGGCTCTGGGCCACAGGGATGTAGGCACTGGTTTGCCTGACTCACCTGCTGAGCTCAGCCGAGGCTGGTCCACAGAGCCTCCCTGCCCTATACTTTGTCAGTTTTCTCTCTGCTGTTTCTTGGGTGTTGCCAACACATTGGGAGACTCTGGTCCAAAGACTTCTTGGGCTAGAAAGAGTGTATAGGGAGAATCCTGTTACTTTCCAAGCCTCCAGGCCAAGAATGAATTCCCATTGTCCAAAGAAAATTGTTTACTTGCTTTTATTTAAAAATCTTTAGGAATGGACACTTTAAAAATAACTATCTAGTCTTAAATATTCCCATAGTTAGGGAGGTGTTTTGAATGTCATACTTAAAATCTATGCTTTAACTAAAGGCTTTTTTCTGTTGACATATAGAGAAGTAAGACCAGCTTCTTACGTTTTGACAGCTGCTTCCGTTTGTAAAAGATCTGACTTTTAAATTTGTCTTGTCTTGTACAAGCATCCCTGAGCCTCAGGACAGGTGAGCTTTAATAGTGGCTTCAGTTATATCATTAGGCTGGTGGGGAGAAAGTGGGAGCCCTCTTTGTCCAGTGAAAGATGGGAAAGATTATTTATAACTCAGTCATTGAGAGTAAAGTATTAACATTTAGGGAATCTGGATGAAAGGCATATGGGAATTCTTTGGATCTGAAATTCTTACAACATAAAAAGTTAAAAATGATTTTTGCAAGAAAATTATTTAAACCTTAAGTTCTTCATTTGTTTGGTTTTTAAGAAGTTGATGAGTGTGATTAGCATGCTCTGATTTTCCTTTTCATTGTGCAGCTGCAGCAGAGTTGATGTTTCAGCAGCCTCCCAGGCATGGAGGGACTCAGAATCTCACTCCAGGAGCCAGCCAGGCCAAGTGGGGGGTGGGGAGCTTCTGGAATTATCCAAGAAGCTCTCAGGGCAGAGCGGGGCCACCACAGAAGGAAGGGGAGAGGCCTGGAGGGCAAGGAGCACAGATGCTCCTGGGGCGATGGTGCAGGGTTGTGAGAACCGAGGAAGGTATGGGGCAAATGACAAAGGACGCTGTGACCTCCAGAGTCTGCTACACCAGGAACTGTCAGCCCTTGGGCTGGTTCACTTGGAAGGAACTTGCAAAACACGTTCTCAATTCCTCTCTCATCAGAGCATGGGAGGGAGTGAGACGTGGTTTTTACCTCCATTGTACAGATGGGGATAATGAGACCCAGGGAAGAGATGCCATTGGCTCAAAGACACAACTCATAAATGACAAAGCCGGGACTTGAATCTAGGTCCTTCTTTCTGAAGTGCATGCTCTTTCACTGGCAAATGCCTCTGTAATAGCAGGATGGCGGCCTGGGCGAATGTCAGGGTAGGAATTGTCCTTGGCATTTCCCTTGTGTGGTCCTCGGGCCTGTGAGTTTTATCTTGTTCTAGTTGTCCCCGAACTCCCCTCCATCTTATGGCCTCTATAGGCTCAGCCGCTGTGGACTGTTCCCAGTGGTGGTGGTGCCAGCCGTGTTGGTGCCACACCTGGACAAAAGCTTAGTTGAGCCTCCTTGTGAACCAGATTCTCACTATAGCAGGCTTGACTTGGGCAAGATGGGATGAACCCTTCTGCCAGCCTTCTAATGTTGACTTCCTACCAGAACCCCCAGAGACTTTGAGCCACACAGCAGTTCTGACCCACTTTTGTTTGGCTGAGCTGCAGGTGGCACCGTCTGCAACTCTGCCAGCCTGTGCCTTGAGGGGAAATGAGCTCGATTAAGTAGGCAGGCCCCTGTGAGGCTTCTCTGCAAGACCATTATTAATCTCATGGAGCATGGAAAAAATATAACCTCGCATCTCTCTGCCCCATTTTCCTCTGTGATGATGTTCAGGACAGAGGGTCACACAGGGGGATGCCTTTGCTGCTGAATTAAGAGGCTGGTTTCCCTCCAGCCAGGATGTCTGCCTTTCTCTCTGCCTCCTGCCTCCCCCAGAGCTCCCAGGACTCTGCTCTGAATCCCACAGATTGTCATGGCCTTGGTTCATGGAAGGGCAGGAGTGTGTTATAACTTTGTTTTCTGAACTTCTGCTTTTTTTGGAACAGAGCAGCACTTTCCAGAGGTGATGCTGGGGGAAGAATTTCTTAGCCTAAGTCTGGACCAGGTGTGCAGCTTGATATCCAGTGACAAGCTGACCGTTTCTTCAGAAGAGAAGGTATGACATGGCCCTTCTTTGAAACAGGAGCCTCTCTCGTGAGGTGGTCATGGGAAGGACTTGTGGTTCAATGAGACCTTTTCTCTTTTTCAAATTAAAAAAAAGATCTTATTTTTTTTTGTCCTTTTTTTTTTTTTTAAAAAAAAAGGCTTTCTGGCCCACGACTGCTACATTCACTTTATGGACCCTTTAAAGAAGGAGTAATGGTGATGATGATGATGATGGCGGGAAAGCTGCCTCCCTTTTTTTTTTTTTTTTTGCCTCCCTTTCTTAAGCGTTTATAGTTTGCCAAGCCCTGTGCTAAGTGCTTGATGTTCTTCAGTTCACTCAGCCTTCACCTCAGCCTGTGAGGTGAAGCAGGCATCGCTGTTGTCCTCACATTACAGATGAGGAAACAGACTCAGAGGATTTAATTAGCTTGTTCAAGGTCACTCAGCTGGTTTGCATGTCACCTGGTCTTAACCATAGTCCCACACAGCCTCTTGTGAGTATCACTGAGCATTTAAGCCAGAGCATACCTTTGGGGAACATCTACTCCGATAGGGAATTGGAATTTTTACTGATGAGGAAACCGAGCCCCAGAGAGGGGATAGAAACTGCTGAAGGTCACACACAGTTTTTCGGTGGCCAAGCCAGGACTAGAACCCAGGTCTCCTGACCCCAGTCCCCTGACTCACTGACCACACACCTCTTCCTCTGTGCTAGAAGCTTGACTTCTGCCCCTGCTGTAGCTGATCTGTGACTGCTGATCTATCCTACTTCCCAGCCTTCCTCATCTCTGACCCTATGCTAGGAATATTCTCTACTTCCCTCTTCACCTGGCTGAATTCCCAAACAGTTCAGATTTTTCTTCTACCAGGAAGAATTTCTTTACTCCAGGAGATTCAGTCTACTATACTGGAAATAACATACGCTTCCATGTTGGCCACTGGGGTCCAAATCTCATCTCTAGTATTTACAAATCAGTTATGTGACCTTGGGCAAGATATTTTGCTTCTCCATCTACTTCCTCATTTTGTGAAGTGTGGGTAGTAATAGAACATGTTCCACAGGGTGGTTGTGGGGATTGAATGGGATAAGGTATATAAAATGCCTAGTATAGTACCTGCTGCCTAGTGGGTGCCTAGTCAGTGTTAGCTGAATTGATTATTGACTGTGCATCTGGAATTAATCCCTTTTTCCTCTGGGATAACACTTAACCTTGTTCTGCTTTATATTGTAGTTCGTTCTGAGCTGGTCTTACCTCCTCCACTCACTTGTGAGTTCCCTGATGGTAGGGACCACACCTTACTCACCTCTGCAGCCTCAGAGATACTCAATAAATGTTTCTTGAATTGTCCTAGTCCAATCTCAGCATCCAAGCTTGAGGCCCTTTCCTGAGGGAATATTCAAGGAAAAGCCCTTGAGAAGGATTTTATGTTGGAGACGAGAACTGCATCCAAAGGTACATGTCCAGAGAATGGGTGTGAAATTCACAAGCCCCTGCCTGTTGTCCTGCAAAAGTCTGATCAAGAAGAAAAGCAGTTGTCAGTTGGAACTATGGGCTGTCCTGAGACTTCAGGGGGATCCCCAGAAGGTGACTGGCACAAGCTGGACTCTCCTGTAGGCTTAGGGAGGTCTCTGCTTCCATTAGCTGATGTGAAACAGCACGTCCAGGGGAAAGGATGCTTCTGGCCAGGCCACAGGCCCCTTCCTGCCCTAGCCTCAGAAATGGACAGGCTTTCCTCGCTTCTTGCTAAGCTTGTGTACTTTCTTCTCTGGACTGTGCTACCAAATTGGCACAATTTGACGGAATGAACCAGTCATTTGGCTCTGTGAATGTTGGGCTGTTGGCCAGTTTAGGGTCTGCTTGATCATGTCCTCAAGTGTAGTTTGAGAAAATGGAAGCAGGCACATAAGTAGCAGGATTTGAATCAACTTAGGGTGTTGGATTGAGAGGGAGACCCTTCGATCTTAAATTCATCCTGGCCCATCCTTCTCTGAGATCATAGTAAGTTTTAGGTGAGGGCTTGTCTATGCGTGCTATGCCAGGACAGGGGTGGAGGTGGGTTGTTAGTAGGGAGGGGCAGTATAGTGCCCTGGAAACCACTTGGGTTTTGGACTTGGGCAGGACTGGTTCCACACTCAACTTACTGACCGTATGACCTTGAGAAGTCACTGGTTTCTTTGAACCATAATTTACTTACATGTAAAACTGAAATACTAAGAGTGCCTCCCTTACAGAGTTGTCACGAGGATTAGAGATACTGGGTGAAAAAAAATCAAATACGGTGTTTGATAGGTGCTCAATAAATGGCAGCTATCATTGTAATGATCACAGTTCTCTCTTTGGAGGTACCAGTGATAATGGTAATTGTATTGATTTGCCATTGGTAATGGTGAAACAAAGCATGGTGTTAATTGCATCTTTCCAGAAACAAAGAAACATGACAATAGATGTACACTCTTAAAACTTGTCTATAGTGACTTTCATTTATTCATATGCTTACCTATGGGTTCCTCTTTCTGTAGAATCAGTTTGGAGTGTAGGTATTTTTCACATTATTGATGTTGTGTATCATATTTTGTTCTCAGAAGTTATGTGTAACTTCAGAGTTATGTGATGCTTTTCAGAAAGTGTATTACTCATGATCTTGAACCCTTTGGTATGTTTAAGTTTAGCTATGTAATTTTGAGTCTTATTAATGAATAGTAGGGTTTGGCCTGCATTTTCTCTTTGGCAAAACCCATATATTTTTTTTCCCCTTAATTGCTCACATATTGCTGGAAGTTAAATAGCTGGAAGCTTTTGACAATTAGATGTTTGTCATTTGAACGCTAGCCCTTAAGGCTTTGAAAATTCTGTGATCTGTTCCAAGAGGTTTGGTGATTTCTACTCCCTTTAATTACATTGTGTGTGATAGGCATAATCGCTTGCATGCATAATAGCTTTTTCTTGCGATATAGTGAAAATTTTTGAGTGTATTTGAAGTAGTATCAGGGATCTTCATTTAAGTTAAAATCCAACTGATTTAATGTTAACATTTGCAGAAAATTCAGTTGCGTCGGCAGTCAAATGACCTGTGTTCAGCAAAATTTACACTTGAAACACAGTATCAGTTATATTATGACTGACTTCTCTACCAGCAGCCCACAGGTTTCTTTCAATGTATATTATAAAATGCAGCCAGGTTTCAGATGCATCTTAAAACTATGCATCTTAAAATAGAGGAAATGTAGTATCTTACTATTAATGATGACTTTAAGCGTCTGTGGCTGGGCCCAGGCAGCTTGCTTGTTGGAAGTTTGAAAGTATGGATTCTGCGGCCAGAATAACTGAATTCAGTCCTGGCTCCACTACTTTAACAAGCTGAGTGATCTTGGGCCAGTTATTCATCTCCTACCAGAATGTATACACCATGTATAGTCAGGAATTTTGACTATCTTATGGTTGCTTCTAGAGTGGTGTCAGGTCCATGGTAGATACCAAAAAATATTTGTTGAAGGAATGAATAAAAGAACCTAAGTCTCAGTTTTCTCATCTGTGAAGGCGGGTAATGATAGTGTAGTATCTATCTTATAGAGCTCTTCTGAGGATGAAATGAGGTGATACATGTAACCATTGACTGGGGCCTTTCTCAAGGGGAAGCTCTTCCCGGGTCCCATATTGGTCTGGGTGGTTGGCGTGACCTGCGGCTCTGTGCCAGGCAGGAGCTGAGGTGGTAACTGTCTCTGGGTCGCCAGCACCCCCAGCACCATCTGGGCCTCTCTGAGGGCTCAGGTGCTGTTCTTCCTCCAAGAGCACTTGCTTTTGCCCACGACTCATCCCCTTCACTACGCTCAAGCTCCTTGAGGGCTGTGAGGGTAACTTAGCCATCTCTGTGTCACGCACAGTCCTGACACAGAGACCTGGGAGGCACTAGGAGGTGCTCAGCAGACGTTCCCCGAGGGAGTGAAGAGGCAGACTGGGGCTGGGCTCTGCCCTGAGCCAGCTGATATTATGGGGATAATTTTAATATTTTTCCAGAGAATAAGGAGACATGTGGGAACTAGAGGTCGGAGGGAGGCGTGGATCTTTGCCATTTTCTCTCCTGTTTTTCCTCCGTGTGGTTTTTGTTTTAAAATTCCTGTTATTTGAGAGAGGACAAGTGGATGTGGTAGGAATCACAAAATCACTAGTTCTTTGGTTAGGACTTTCCTCCCCTCTCCCCTGCTTACCCCTGCCCAGTGAGAGGGAAAACACAGAGAAGCAAGCCCCTCCCAGGCACCTGATTCTTTCCTATGGGAGGTGTCGCAGGGTTAGAGCTAACCCTGTGAGCAGAAAGCCTGTTTTTTGCATACGCTTTGAGACACGAAGTTCAGCTGTCACCATGGGCAGCCTCATTGACCCAGGGGCAGGATAAGCAACCTTCCAGGACAAACACACTGCCAGGAGAAGAGATATGACTCCTGCGTTCCACTGCAGTTTTGCCACCGAGTTGCTGGTTATTGGACTTTTCGGAATCTTTGCTTTCCTAGCTGGTAAATATCTTTCTACTTCTCAAGAATTCCATGCCTTCTTATGAAACACTATTGAGGCTTCTCAGAGTAAGAACTAACGGGGAAATGGCCACATGTTAGATACAGGTCAGGAAGGAATTGGTTGAGTTTCTTCAAAAAATTAAATTAGTGCCAAGTATGTGTTATAATGAGAAGAACAGGTTAGTTTCTCTCTGCATGATCACATTTTTATGTACTTTTATCTCCTAAAACTCTCATCAGGGGACAAATTCTGATATTTTATCTCCTGGAAGGGATTGGACCTTGTCTCCTGGGATCATTAGTGTTGCAGGCTCTCCTGTCTGAATGCCTAGCCTCTCCCGCCAGCACCGGTGGTCGGTCTGGGGCGTGGGCAGGAGCTCCTCAGCCGGTAGGCTGGGCTTCAGTGCTTACTGCTGAGGCATCATCCAGCGCCCAAAGAAGTACATCCCGTGCTTAGGCCGAGCTGTTGGCAGCCCTGCCACACTCTGAGGTCAGCATTCGAGTTGCCAAATCCTCAGCCTGCAGACAATGATGTGGCCTGGGCCCCTGAGTCAGTGTTACCCTTCTTACTGCTCTCCTTTGGAGAGCACAGTTCAGTAAGTGCCTATGACGGGAGTACCACCATGCTAGGACCAACAATCTATCTTGGCTGCTCACTGTGACTATTTCACACATCGTTGAAAAAAAGCTCGGAGTAAGTGAGCTTGGAGTAAGCTCAGAGACATGAGCAAATGCAAAGTGCACGGTTCAGCTTTGTACAAAGTGCAACACCCACAAAGCCAGCATCCAGATCAAGGAACAGAGCTCCCGGCCTTCCTCCCAGTCACTGCCCCCCATCCCGAGACGCCAAGCTACTATTCTGACTTCTCAGTAGATCAGTTTTGCCAGTTTTTGAACTCTGTATAAATGGAATCCTGGTGTGTGCATGCTTTTGTGCCTGACTTCTTTTACCCAGCATACTGTTTTGCATATCATTTCTAATGCATACAACGGCTCTCAAGGCCATTTGGAGAGGAGGAGACTAAGGCTTATTGACAATAGACAGCTCTGTGATTTGAAGCTGTGTCTGCCACCCAGGCCCCTGGTCTTTATTAATGAACCCCCACCCCGATGGGGAGACCCTTACTCATTACTGTTCAAGAGCTTGTTGGGAGTTCCCTGGTGGCCTAGTGGTTAGGACTCTGGGCTTTCACTGCCGTGGCCCGGGTTGAATCCCTGGTTGGGATCCCGTGAGCTGTTGGACCTTTCCCCTTGCCAGTGAAGGGCTCCCCCCTTTACTCAGTGTGCGGGAACATCTGGCTTGGCTGTCTCAGTGACTTAGGGGGTGGGGTAGAAGGATCAGGTTCATCTGGTATTTTCTGGCCAAAGCTTGTGCTTATGTTGGAGGTGTGACCCGAGGACGATGAAATCCAATTTCCTCCATCTCCTTTCCACATAGCAACCTCGTAGCACTCAAGAAATTGGTTCTGGAACATGAAGCGGTGAGGAAATGATGCTATTTCTTTGTCTAAAAGTGAAACCCTAAGCGTGCCGTGTAGGCAGCTAATTATTTCATCGTGGGGCCCATGAAAAGTATTTTCATCTGAGTAGAGATCACCCTGTCTCATGATTGAGGCCACAGGGTCTCTGCTTAGATTTTACAGACCAGGGGTTGACACAGTTTTCCTTTAAAGGGCCAGACAGTAAATATTTTAGGCTTTTGTGGGCCACAGAGTCTCAGTTCAGCTCTGCTGTTGAAGTGTGAAAGCAGCCATAGATGATTTGTCATGAGTGAGTGTGGCTGTGTTCCAGGGAAATTTTATTTACAAAAACAGGTGCATGTGGCCTGTTGGCTGAGGTTTGCCAGCTGGGTAGCTGCTGAGAATAACGGGTAAGAGCCTGAGCCCTGGAGATGGGCTTGTGTGGGCCCAGCCCTGCTGCTTTCTGCCTCTGGACTTGGATGAGTCAGTCAATGAGGGGCAGGAGTGTCTACTCAGCGGCCGTCAGGAGAGTCCATGGTTACAGTGTCTCTGGGGAGTGTGGCTCAGGGCCTGACACAGCATGGACGTGAACTGCTGCTGCTGCTACCTGTTGCCCCTTTGCCTTGGCCAGTCCTTTGATGGCAGGGGCCGTTGGGAGCGATTTTAGGCACATAGGCTAGTTGGAAGTTTATTTGCTTATTTTCCAAGCATGACGTCTAAATGAAAAAAATATGCGGCCTTCTCTAGCTGCTGAGAAGGTCACCGTTGCTGCCGAGTGCTGTGGCTTTCACAGCTGAGTAGGTAAACAGTGCAACTGAGTGGAACCAGTTAGACAAGTCAAGCCAAAAATAAAGATAAGGTTAAATATCAACGTCATTAGACTCAGCCTGCTTTGCAGCTTTTATAGCAAAGACTAAGCTGGTTGACAGGGAAGGGTGTGATCAGTAAGTCCTACCTACTCAAGGCCTTGCAGTTCATTCTTCATGAAAGCTTTCTCAACCAGTCACCTGGCATTGTGTTCAGTGGCAGGAAGTGCAGAGACAGAGCTGGTATACTTCTCACCCTCTAAGAGTTACAGTCCAGTAAAGGGAAGTGGAAGGAAGTGTGGGTAACCACAGTGCAGGGCAGAACAGAACCATGGCTGCTCACCTCCTAACGCAGCAAAAGCAAGGAGTCTCCAGCATCCTTTGGTCTGTGGCCTGGCTCTGCCCTCCCCACCAAGATACCAGCCTCTGCTTCCCCAGTCCTGCTGTCTGTTCCAGCCTGCTTACATGCTTATTCTGAACTCATTTGTCCATTCATTCATTAAAACATATTTGAGTGTGTGTTATGCGCCAGCAAGTAAGACAAGGTCCCTGTTTCAGGGATCTTAAGGGCTACTTGAAGAAACACACAACTGTTTACAAAATAATGTGATAAGGGTGAGACACATAGCTCTGTGACAGTTAACAATTAAAAAAAAATGAACTAGACAAGGAGAATTTCCATGGTGTGTGTGTGTGTGTCTATGTTTGTACACATATAGGTTATTTTATATAGAAATGGTAGCAAACTATACATACATACTGCTCCTTCCCTTCTGTTCCATTCCGCTCATCTCTCTTCCCTTCCCTTCCCTTTCTGACGGATTCCTTCCTGATATCTTGTTCAATCTGAGTATGCTTAGCCTGACTTAAGTATATGTTTAGGAAATAGGGCCAAAGCATTATTAACATATCAATACACACAAAAATATAGTTAGGGTAAGAAAAATTGGAGGTTTTTTACCCACCCCGGGAGATATAGCTTTCAACTTTGAATTTTGAAATTGTAAATTTTGTTGTAGGATTGAGATCAAATCGAGAAATTAATTGAGAACAATCAACGTTATAACACGCGGGAGATAGCTGACATAGCTCAAAATATCCAAATCAAGCACTGAAAATCATTTCAACCAGTTTGGTTGTGTCCTTTTCTTCTCCCTTCCACTTTTTATTTTGAAAAATTCCAAACCTGTACTAAAGTTGGAAAGAATGAACATTCATATACTCTTTACCTAGATTCACCATTTGTTAACGTTGTGCTTCACTTGCTTTCTCTTTCTCTCTCTCTCTATTTAATCTTTTATTTTGCTGAACCATTTGACAGTAAATTGCAGACATCATGACACTTTACCCCTAAGTATTTTAGCTTGCACCTCCTAAGAACAAGGAAATTCCCTTTTCTAGCCATAAACCATTATCATACCAAAGAAATATCTAGTCAGCATTCAAATTTCCTAACAGTCTCAGAAAAAGTCTTTCATGGTTGTTTCTTTTTAATCCATGATTCAAACAAGGATCATGCCTCCCGTTTAGTTCTCATGTCTCTAAATCCCCTTAATCTAGAACTATCTCCCTGCCTTTTTTTTTTAAGTGGTTTTCATAATGCTAGCAGTTTCGAAGAATCCAGGACACCTGTGTTGTAGAGTGTCCCACACATGGAGTTGTCTGATTGTTTCCTCACTATAAGATTCAGGTTAAACATTTTAGAAAGAATACTACCTAGGGGATGCTGTTTCCCTCTCATTAAGTCACATTCAGGAATGTATTGGGTTGGCCAAAAGGTTCGTTCGGTTTTTTCCATAAGATGGCTCTAGTAGCACTTAGTTTTTTGTTTTTCTTAAGATTTATTATTTATTTATTTTTAAAATTTATTTTTGGCTGCATCGGGTCTTGGTTGTGGCACATGGCATGTTTGTTGAGGCATGCGGGATCTTTCATTGCAGCATGTGGGCTCTTTGCTGCGGCACGTGGGCTTCTCTCTGGTTGTGGCATGTGGGTTTTTTTCTCTCTCTTTAGTTGTGGCACATGGGCTCCAAGGTGCGTGGGCTCTGTAGTTGTAGCGTTCGGGCTCCAGAGCATGTGGGCTCTGTAGTTTGCGACACGCAGGCTCTCCAGTTGAGGCGCACAAACTCAGTAGTTGTGACATGCAGGCTTAGTTGCCCTGCAGCATGTGGAATCTTAGTTCCCTGACCAGGGATCGAACCCACATTCCCTGCATTGGAAGGCGGATTCTTTACCACTGGACCACCAGGGAAGTCCCACTTAGCTGTCTTTAACTTCATTTGAAACAATTTCGTTAGATTGTATTGTGACAGCTGTCATATTTGCATGCATTAAAAAAAAGAAGACATCAAAATTGGTGAATTTTTGTGTAGCCATTTTAATATTGAAGATGGAAGGAGAAAAGCAACATTTTCAGCATATTATGCTTTCTTATTTCAAGGAAGGTAAAAACCAACTGAAACGCAAAAAAAAGGTTTGTGCAGCGTATGGAGAAGGTGCTATGACTGATGGAACATGTCAAAAGTGGTTTGTGAAGTTTTGTGCTGGAGATTTCTCACTGGATGATGCTCCACGGTTGGGTAGACCAGTTGAAGTTGATAGCGATCAAATTGAGACATTAATTGAGAACAATCAACGTTGTATTACGTGGGAGAGAGCTGACTTATTCAAATACCCAAATCAAGTGTTGAAAATCATTTGCGTGAGCTTGGTTGTGTTCATCGCTTTGATGTTTGGGTTCCACATAAATTAAGTGGAAAAAACCTTCTTGACCACATTTCTGCATGTGATTCTCCACTCCAATGTAATGAAAACGTTCTGTTTTTAAAGCAAATTGTGATTGGCAATAAAAAGTGGATACTGTACAATAACGTGGAATGGAAATGATCGTGGGGCAAGCGAAATGAACCACCACCAACCACACCAAAGGCCGGTCTTCATCCAAAGAAGGTGATGTTGTGTATATGGTGGGATTGGAAGGGAGTCCTCTATTATGAGCTCCTTCTGGAAAACCAAACAATTAATTCTCACAAGTACTGCTCCCAATTAGACCAACTGAAAGCAGCATTCAACGAAAAGCCTCCAGAATCAGTCAACAGAAAATGCATAATCTTCCATCAGGATAATGCAAGACCACATGTTTCTTTGATGACAAGGCAGAAACTGTTACAGCTTGGCTGGCAAGTTCTGATTCATCAGACATATTCACCAGACAGTGCGCCTTTGGATTTCCATTTATTTCGGTCTTTACAAAATTCTCTTAATGGAAAAAAATTCAATTTCCTGGAAGACTGTGAAAGGCACCTGGGACAGTTCTTTGCTCAAAAAGATACAAAGTTTTGGGAAGATGCAATTATGAAGTTGCCTGAAAAATGTCAGAAGGTAGTGGAACAAAACGGTGAATATGTTGTTCAATAAAGTTATTGGTGAAAATGAAAAATGTGTCTTTTATTTTTACTTAAAAACCGAAGGCACTTTTTGGCTAACACAATAATATAAATTTGTCCTATTTATTAGTGGTGCTGACTTTGACCACTTGTTAAAGGTGGTATCTGTCAGATATACCCGTTTGAAGCACCCCCACTCTCCCCATGTAATGAATAAGTAATCTGTCAGGTGACACTTTGAGAACCGTGAATATCTTTTTTCCCAACAACTTTTCACCCAATGATTTCAGCATCTATGGACGGTCTTTGCTGAATCAGTTATTACATTGGTGGTTGCAAAACAATGTTTTTCTTATTCTGTCATCCCTTTTACCTTATTAGAAGACATTTTTCTGGGAAGAGCAGCCCTTCCCACACTTTTTAAAGTGTCCTTACGGACTCATGGACTCTCTTTTTGTTCTTTGGGTTATGATTCATTACTATCCTTTTCTTTTAACTAAAAGTATTTTAAATTGAGGTACGATTTACACACAGTGAAATGTATAGATATTAAGTGTAAAATTAGATTCATTTTGACAAATGCCTATGCTTACATAGCTCCTGCCCTATCAAGGTAAAGAACATATCCATTACCAGAAGAAGTTTCCTTTGGCCCCTTCCCAGTCAGCGCAGAACTGATTTCTTCATTCTTCTTTTTGATGTTTAAATTGTCCCAGACGTTGGCAATGAAAAAGCGCCATCTAGCTCGCTCTGTGTCTGTTCGTCGTGTCCCCCTTAATCTTTGAGCACTTTCTTGCTTTCTGGCGCAAGAAAGTGTTTTGTCTTATTACCACTTGTTATTGTTATTATTGTTTTTTAAGAGCTGAAAATATCCCATGGTATCGATACTAGTTTAATAATTTCTCCACTAGTGGATTTTGGATTGTTTCCTTTTTTATCCTGTTACAAAAACGCTGCAGCAAACATCTTGGAACACATATTCTTGCACCACTTTTGTGAATGTTTTTGTTGACTAGCGCTCTAGAAGTGATATTTCTAGGTCAAAGATATGCACATTTGAATTTTTGATTGATATTGCCAAATTCTTCCTTCCCTTCTTAAGCCGCGTTAGTTAAGTTTCCATTAACAGTCGTGGTTTCCTCGCTGTCTTACCAACACTGAAGTTTATGTGTCTCTGTGTATATGGTGGTGCAGAGTTTGAATTTGAACTTAACCTTGAGTAAGGCAAACATCCAAACCATAGATTCCCCTTTTTGCTTCGAAGCCCCATTTTGATTTGTATAGAAATGAAATCTCTCCTCAAAGGAGAGGTTTGACCCAAGGAGAAATTTTTGCCATTTTCTGTCATTCAGTGTCACATTCACCATTACAGCCAGCTTTTGCAGAGGATATCTTTATTGTTTTTATTCTGCATTAAATGAACATGGGAGATAGATGAAGAGATGGGGGTGTGTGATGGGGATGATGATATTGCCCCCAGGGCTTCTGGTCCTCTTGGACAGTCTTTGTAAAATTTGGTTCAGTTACTGCTCTGTATTTCTACCCTGAGGTAACTATTGGAATTGATTTTTGTTTTGCGATGAACCTTGATAATTCTGTGTTTGGGGTAGCAGGTTTTTCTTAGCGTACCTGTGTGTGTGTGCGTGAGAGAGAGAGTACTCTCTGACGTCAGATAGTAGAGACTTTGTGTTTTTGTTTTAAGTATTAAATTTAAAGGTGTTTACATTAGCCTAAACACCTTTGTGGATGACTTGTAACTTTTCTTTCTTTCTTCAGGTTGAGGAAGTTGTTTGAAAGCTGTTTAAAGTTAATGCCTCTTTGCAAAAGTTACCTATGTTGATTTTCCTTACAGGTATTTGAAGCTGTGATTTCATGGATCAATTACGAGAAAGAAACCCGTTTAGAGCACATGGCAAAGCTGATGGAACACGTCCGTCTCCCTCTCTTACCGAGGGATTACCTTGTCCAGGTGAGTGCTATGTGAAGAACCAAGCGCTTCCCTGCTCGCCCAGGCCTCCTAGGAGTAGCAGTGGGCAACCCCGGTTGTATGGAGTGCTGAGTTTCCTGGGTCCTTTCTGTGGAGTGAGGGCACCAACCCCCTGGGTTCAGTGTGAGGCATGGTAGTGTAAGGTTTAAGAGCATAGGTTTGAGAATGAGACACTAAGGTTTAGTTCCTCCTCTTCTACATCTTAGCTTTAAGCCTCAGTTTCTTTTTCTCTAGAAGGGAAATTATACTAGAGCCCAGCAGTGTTGTTGTGAGGACCAAAGGAGCTGTAAGGATGCGGTTCAGGTGTTAGCATGGAGCTGGGGATGACACATGTTCAACAGAAGTTATTAGCTGTTTTTGTTGTACAGAACTGAAGCAAGAAGGGTCATTTCCATCATGTTTCTATGTTCCCTTCTTGCCTTCGTGTTAGGCAACTTGGGGCCCAATTCAGGACTGTAAAAACCAGCTCTTCGCAAGTGCCTGGAATACATACTGCGTCTGCTTCCTCTAAAACATGGTGCCACATATTTTCTCATTTAATCCTTGTAACAACCCTGTGAGCAGAGGTTAAAATCCCCTTTTTACAAATGTGGGCTTTGAGGCTTACGGAGGTTGGGATTTATCTGGAGTCACCAGCTAGTAAGTGGCAGGGTTAGGATTCAAATCCAAGTCTGTCTGGCTCTAGACCACCCACCTTCCCTAAGCAGGCGCCACCTTTAATACTTTCTCTTCTGTTTGTATATTTTACATGACTTAACTTTGTAGTGTCAGTGGCATTAGATGTTTTCCAGGCAGGCAGAGGATAAAACTTAAATAGACAAAGAACAAGTGCCAAGGCAGTAGGCCAGCCCTCAGCCGTCCTCAAGAAGTCCCTGGGAGGAATGGCAGATGTGAAGCCGGGATAAGAGTAGGTTCAGCAGCCCAGCAGCTGAGCTCCGTCACTTCTTGACCGTAAGACACTGGGCGAATCCTCAGCCTTGCTAAGCCTCTGTCTTCTCATCTGGTGAAAATAGCCCCTGCCCTTATAGGGTCGTTTGGGGATAGAATGAGATAAACCATGTAAAGCCTACAACCCTGTGTTCAGTGATATCTCTATGGCCTTCACGACCGTTGGTAGTAGCGGGAGAGAGTATCCTTACCAGCACTTATAAAGTCTTCATCTTGTGGTGCTGTTGATCACAGCCCTCAGGAGTCAGTGGAATGGTCTCTGAATCTCTGAACCTCAGCCCTCTTCTCAGGGGCCGGGGCGTATATTCTCAAGCCTTCATACATGCCCTGCGTTTTACACTTTGGATGGTACCACTGCCACCTGGTGGCCGCACATCCTTCGTGTAGGAGAGGCCCCCTCAGCAGAGGCACCGAACCCACCTGAGCTCCCCGTGTCAGAGCCAAACCTCCCACTATCCTGAGTGGGGCCTGACCACTGGTGAAGGCGGACACCTGGCCTCCAGCACAGTCTCACTTTCACAAGGAGGAAGGACGGCTTGTGGACTTGGGTTCCGGAGAAAGCTAAAGGGGCTTTAGATACCCCTGCGCACAACCACCGTCTGGTACCCACAATGGAAATTTAATGAAGACTTTAGGAAATAGTTCCTGGGTTATTAGGGCAAGGTCAGGTTTAGATCTGGAGAAGGAGGAGCTCAGAGACAATGTGCATGAGAACTGTTGTGTGGGACTTTTTTTTTTTTTTCAGAACACCTCTGGAAGGAGATGTTTCATTAACACTCATTTTCTCCAATAAAGATGTTAAAAAACAACAACAAACCCCTCCCCCCAAAAAACCATTCAGTTGACCTTGAAACGTCAAACTAGTCTAACCACTGGGGATGGCTGATGGTAGAGGAGGAGGCTGAGAGGAAGGAAAGCTCTGGGAAGACCTGTACCAACACTGACTTCTGGGGGAGTTGTTTTGTTGTTGTTGTTTTCTTTTAATAGCTAACCTTTATTAGGCTTTTATTAAATATTTACAAATATTGTGCCAAGTGTATAACATGCCATATCTTATTTAAAAATTTGTCCTTGTGATAAAATATGTACAATATAAACTTCATCATGGTAACCATTTTAAGTGTACAGTTCAGTGGCATTAATTGCATTCACTGTGCTGTACAACCATCACCATACCCATTTCTAAAACGTTTTCATCATCCCGGATTGAAACTCTGTACCCATGAAGTACTAACTCTCCCAGGGAGCTTTTCATTCAAGCCGAATGAGTTCTTTGGGAGAAGTAGCATTTTTCATGCATTTTTCCTTCTTCCCAAGCTTTTAAAGAGATCCTCTCCCACCCTTTTTCATTTTTAACTGACCCCAAACGTTTATGATTTGTCCCTACCTGCCTCAATCCCTCAGTAGGAGGGAAAAAAACCTTCCAAGAAAACGGAGTGTCCCTGGGGATAGTCTGTGGGGAAGGAGGTGTCCAGAGATAACAGAGGCACCCTCACTGATCCTTCTTTTCCTGCCATCTCCAACGCTACCCAGCAGGTGATGGCCCTGGCCGCATTCCCATTCCTAGTTACAGGTGGGGGACCCAGGAGCGGCTCAGCCAGGCCTGTGCATGACAGCTCGAGGACTGAGATAATTGAGGTGGGGAGGCCCTTCTCATTCTCTGACTGGACCTGAGGGCTTCTGGGTCAGAACCCTTGTCTTGTGCATCATTTTCTCCCCGGGGTCCAGCACTGAGCTGCCCAACCAGGAGACATTCAATCACTGTTAGCTGCTGAATGGAATTGACCTTGCCAACAGCTCCCAAACACTCCAGCAAAGAAGACATGAAGTAGCCTCTGAAGACCACACTACCCCTTACAGATATGCCACGTAGCAATCTGACCTGTGCCCAAGGGTGGAGATTTGAGAGTCAGAGTACCAGCATGGTTCATCCTTAGCTTTGCTTGTGAAATATTTAGGCCCACACTTGCTGAGCACCTGCTTGAGTCCTTGGCTCTAGAATAAGGCATGAAGAAGCCACAGCCCCAGCTTAGATGCAGTCCAAGTGGAGGTCAGTTGGTGGGACTTTTGTGCAGGACATTCTTTCTGCTCTGATACCACTGCTTTGTTGGAGAGTGCCTCACTGGACACTTCTCCCTGAGGCTTGCACTGTAAGATAATGAATATGAATTCTTCTTCTTGAATATCACCTTACTATACCCAGTGCCTCCAAAGGTTAGCCGATGCATCCCACCGTTTTCCTCTTTCCCTCCCTCTCCTTCTCTCAAATATCTGGCCATTTGCCTTAAACATTATAATACATTCTAACCAGAAGGCATGTGGAAAGAAGCTTTAAGGACAATCAGTTGTCTTTGTTTTGCATAATCTCGTTAAGCCTATAAACGAACAAACAAACACAACTTATGAGTTTCTGGGGGACTTTAATATGCCCATCTTACATCTTACAGATGAGGAAACTGAGGAGTTAAGTGGTAGAGCTGGGATTTGTATCCCTGCCTGCTTGATGCCAGAGCTTAATCACCTACTCCATTGTTCTCTTGAGATGCAGGAGGTGGGCACTAAGCTGTAACTCTGTGGACCTTTATCTTAGGGTCTGAGATGGTGTGGTATGGGAACGAATGAGTGTGAGAGTACAGGAATGACTCAGCCCAGGGAGATGGCTTGGGAAATGGGGCCGAGTTCTGCACCAGGATCACCTATGGGTTATTACCTCTAGACAGTTGAAGAAGAAGCTTTGATAAAGAATAACAACACCTGTAAGGACTTCCTCATCGAGGCCATGAAATATCATCTTCTCCCTCTGGATCAGAGGCTCTTGATTAAAAACCCAAGGACGAAGCCCAGGACTCCAGTTAGCCTGCCCAAGGTAAGCCCCAGCCCAGTCACTGCCAAGAGTTGGAACTGTGATCTGGGAAAATGGCCTTGTACTCCTGTCTCCAAGTCTCTCCTCACCCATGGCTGCCCTGCCTCTTGGTTGTATTTACCACCTAGGAGATGGAGTCTGCTGGTTCCTCGTGAATCTGCTGGTACCTCTCTCTTCCGGGGTCTTCCTTTCCTAAGGGTTTCAAGGTAACCTTCACTGTCACCAGGAAGGATTGTGAATAACTCAGGTCTCTTTCTTCTTCCCTTCCTGTTTTACACCATGGTTTGGGCTCTGTTTCTTTTGGAAGCAGAGGAGTAGCTGGGTGGGTCTTGATGTAGTGGTGGCCACAGCAGTCCTCTTTCTAGGCCATTCTTTGAGTCAGAACAGTCCTAGTCTGGTTTCTCCCCTCATCACAGAGCCATAAAGGACAATTAGGGCTGCCAGAGGAGAAAGGGGCCCTTAAGGAGTCCTACAGGTAAGGAAGTGGGGGAAAGATGGGGGAAATGAGAGCGTGTGAGGGGGCAGGCAGGGGGAGGGAAGGATGAGCATAGGAGGGGACACCATGATGGAAGGTCTGTGCTGGGTACTGGCTCTCTGGTTCCCTGCAAGTCCCCTCCCCTCCGTGGTCCTCAGGTTCCTCACATGTAGAATGAAGGATGCTGCACTAGATGGTCTCTCAAGGCCTTTCTACCTTGGCATTCGAGTCGTCTTTCCAGGATCCTAACATGAAGTCTAGGGGGAGGTCCCAGCCAACCCAGGAGGAAGGGTAGAGGAGAGGAATGAGTCGTGTTGGCTCATCCACTACAATTAGGCAGCACCCAGGGATTCCTTGCCTTGTCCTTCTCTTCCTCTTTGCGGTTGGCTGCCTTACTCCTCACCTGCTGCTTCCAGGAAGGGTTTCACGGGGCTAGAGAAGCATGTTGTCCAAGACCAGATATTTGGATTTTCCGAGGTTTGCTTCTCTCCGCTCTGCTCTTGTGACCCCAGATCATGGAGAACATAGTGGTTGCAATGTGAACAAAGGTTACAAATGTCCCAGATAATAATATAAGCAGCTGACATTTATTGAGTACTTACTGTGTGCCAAGCAGTGAGCTGAAGATATCGTATAGAAAGTAGAGGCAGTTATCCTAGTTCAGGAAGGAGGAAACTGAGGATCAGAGAGATTAACTGACTTGCCCAAAGTAAACACAGCTAATGTGGTGGAACCAGGTTTCTTTTTGGTTTTGTTTTAATAAATTTATTTATTTATTTTTGGCTGTGTTGTGTCTTCATTGCTGCGCGTGGGCTTTCTCTAGTTGCGGTGAGCGGGGGCTACTCTGTTGTGGTGTGTGAGCTTCTCATTGCGGTGGCTTCTCTGGTTGCAGAGCACGGGCTCTAGGTGCACGTGCTTCAGTAGTTGTGGCACGCGGGCTCAGTAGTTGTGGTGCATGGGCTTAGTTGCTCCGCGGCATGTGGGATCTTACCAGACCAGGGCTCGAACCCCTGTCCCCTACATTGGCAGACGGATTCTTACCCGCTGTGCTACCAGGGAAGCCGCCTGGAATCAGGTTTTGAATTGAGTCTTTCTCCCGCTCCAAACCTGTTCTTGAACCCTTACCATCCTGTACCTGCTCCACCTTTGTAAACCTGATTTTTACCTACCTGTCTGCCTCCTGTTGCACAGTGCCAGCTAGGAGGGGCAGCCACAGGGCATGGGTCTCAGCCTTGGGACCATTTGCCTTATTGCATGTTGATGCGTTTTGTTTTGTTGGAACATTGCATCAAAACTTCTTCATCTTTTTCAAAATGAAAATAACTTAGCTTTCTTTGATTATAGAAATGTATGCTCATTGTAGATTATTAAAAGGATTTCAAAATAAAGTAAAAATCACCTGAAATCCTTCCACCCAGGGACAGTCACTGCTATCATTTTGATGAATTTTCTTCCAGACGTATCTCTGTGCACTTATTCACAAATAGGTCAAACTGTACACTTTTAGATAAATGGACTCTTGCTACACAGATTGAAATCTTTTTCTCTTACTCAACCAGATGCTACAGACTGCATTCAGTGTTATCACTATGGGTAAAAACAGCATTTAAATTGTAATAGGTGCATGGCATTTAATTATATTTATGTGCTATTATTTATGTAACTGTCATCTATCGATGGGCCATGCAATAATTTCCATTTTTTAAAATATCTAAACATATATGTGTCAAATATCCTTTAAAAGATGGCATCTTGTTTTGGTTTGCATTTCTTTAATTGTGAGTAAGATTAATCTTGGTTTCAAAGGATTATTGGCATTTGTATATTTGGGAGGTGTGGAAATTCCCTGTTCATGTCCTTTGCCCATTTTTCTGTTAGACTGTATTTTTTTAATTAATGGTTTTTACATGCTCTTTTTAAAGAGTTTAGGCCCTTGTATGTGTTTTACATATTTTTTTCTTAGTTTGTCTCTAAACTTGTTTGTAACATTTTGAATCCCGAAAAATAATAAGTAGTCAAATTAATCTATCTTCTGCTTTATAGCTTAGGTTTTGCTTAGAAATGTTTTCCCTGCTCTGAGATTTAAAAAAAATACTCTGTGTTTTCTTCAAATACTTTTATGATTTCTGTTTTATGTTGGAATCTTTGATGCACTTAGAATTTGTTTTGGTGTAAAGAGTGAGGGTAGGAATTCAGGTTTATTTGTATTGTAGATCATGAGGCTGTTGCCTCAAAGTTATCTTATTAAATAATCTCTCTCTCCCATGGACTTGAATATCACCCTCATTATGATCTAAATTTCTACCAGCTTTGTGTCTGGAGAATATTGATTCTAAGGTGCGCTGTTGTTTTGTGTGCAGGCGGTTTTTTTATATCCCGGGTTTCCAGCTGGCCTTATTGCTTGTCTGTGACTTTTCTCTTTGAAAACTGAGGTTCTCATCCTATCTAATATCAGGTTAATGACGTCTTTTCCTGGGGAGTGTATTCTGGAGCTAAGGAAATGGTGCAGAGCTGGCCCATTTTCTTTGTGTGGTGACCCTACCCAGTGGCCTCTCCTTTTCTAGGCTCCATGTCTGGCTTTTACAGCACACACCCATGAAAAGACAGTTTTGAAAATCAAAGCCAAGTTTGTATCTGAGCCTGGACTAAGCATGCTTGAGACAACCCTCCCCCCACCCCCCGCTCCCCGCCTCTGCAACATACCTTGTGTCCCTTCCCAGATATTGATTCTATAATTGAGAAGAGTCCACCCCCTGTTTCAGGAGGCCAAAGTTGTCCCCCTGTCGCCTCTACTCCTTAGGAACCATTTATTTTCCAAATGAAAATGTTTAGGTTTCTGAGCACATGGCCTTCTGCAGGCGACTGGCACCATGACTTCCTTTGAATCTGTTGAAGGAATTTAAAAAAAGGCGTTGCTGCTCTTTGCCTCATTGTTCCCCCAGCTTTAATCCTTAAATGATTTAAGGTTATATTGTCCATGCTGCTTCTCAGCCTCTACTCCTGTCACCATTGTGTGGGCACTTGAATTAACAAGATCTCCACTGTGGGTTTGAGGAGTGGGGTGTGCTGAGGGGAGCTGTCACTTTGAGGATTATGGACTGTGCCTTATCTCATTAAATCATGATAATAATAGGTCAGTGCTAGTCATATCCCTACTTTACAGAGTTTAATCAGAGAGGTAAAGTAACTTGCCCAGTAATGCAGCTAGTAAGTGCAGAGCTGGGGTTTGAACAAGGTCTGTTCCACTCCGAAGTCTTGTACCAAACTGCCTTCAGGGACAGGTTTTCACGTTTTGGTGGCAGATAAAAAAAGATTCTTTTCTTTCTCTTCCTTTTCTTTTCTCTTTTCTTTCTTTTCACTTCCCTCTCCCTGTTTTTCCTTCCTTCCTCCCTCCCTCCCTCCCTTCCTTCCTTCTCTTCATCTTTCTTTTTTTTCTTTCGCATCAAAATATTCTTTAATTAAAGCTATATAATATCTCATTCATCTCATTGAGATGCATTTCTAATACATTTACTTCTTTTTTTTTAAGTTAGTACTTTATATTTTTAGAGCAGTTTTAGATTCATAGCAAAATTGAGGGGGGGACTTCCCTGGTGGTCCAGTGGTTAAGACTCTATGCTCCCAGTGCAGGGGGCCTGGGTTCAATCCCTGGTCAGGGACTAAGATCCTGCATGCTGCAACTAAAGATCTCCTGTGCCACAATGAATATCCTGCATGCAGCAACAAAGATCCTGTGGGCTGCAACTAAGATGTGGCGCAGCCAAATAAATAAATTTTTTTTTTTTTTTTTTCTGGTACACAGGCCTCTCACTGTTGTGGCCTCTCCCATTGTGGAGCACAGGCTCCGGACGCGCAGGCTCAGCGGCCATGGCTCACGGGCCCAGCCGCTCCGCGGCATGTGGGATCTTCCCGGACCGGGGCACGAACCTGTGTCCCCTGCGTCGGCAGGTGGACTCTCAACCACTGCGCCACCAGGGAAGCCCCAATAAATATTTTTTTAAAAATTGAGGGGAAGGTACAGAGATTCTCCATATACCTTCTGCCCCCACACATGCGTAGCTTTCCTCATTATCAACATCCCATATTTTTTAAAATTCCTATTTATTGAGGTACAATAATTTATTCACAGTAAAATTTGCTCTTTTTAAAGAGGGATGCAGTTTGATGAATTTTGACAAATGCACGCAGTCATATATCCACCATCCTCATCAAAATATAGACTATTTTAATCACTCCAAAAATTTCCCTTGTGCTGCTTTGTAGTCAAGCGACTTCTCCTACCCCCAGCTCCTGACAGCTACTGATCTGATTTCTGTCCTTACAGTCTTCTCTTTTCTAGAATGTCATAAATGTATTGTAATTATGCCATATGTAGCCTTTTGATCTTGCCTTATTTCTCTTTGCATCATGTTTTTGAGATTCATCCATGTTGTTGCATGTATTAAGAGTTAATTCCTTTATATTGCTAAGGAATATTCCATTGTATGGATGGACTGTAATTTGTTTATCCATTTACTGGCTGATGGACATTTGGGTGTTCAGTTTTTGGCTATTACAAATAAAGCTGCTTTGAACATTCACTCACAGATTTTTGTGTGGACAAGTATTTTAATTTCTCTTGGGTAAATACTTTAAATTCTCTTGGGAGTAGGATTGTTGGGCCGAATGGTAACTGTAAGTTTAACTTTTTAAGAGATTGCTAAACTGTCTTTCAAGATGACTGTGCCATTGTGCTTTCCCATCAGCAACGTACGAGAGTTCTTGTTACTCAACTGTCTCACCACTCCTTGTATTATCTATTTAAAAAAAATTTGGCCATTCTAGTAGGTATGTGGTCGTATCTCACTGTGGTTTTAATGTGCATTTCTCTAATGATTAATGATGTTGAGCATCTTTTCATGTGCTTATTTGCCATTTGTTTGTCTTCTTTGGTGAAGTCTTTGTTCAAATCTTTCCCCATTTAAAAAATTATTTTCTACTTATTGAGTTGTAAGAGTTCTTTATAGGTCTGGCCAACTCAAAGTCTTTGCTTTTGACCATCACATGATACTAACCCCACAAAGATGATAGTAGCAGGTCTAATTGCTGAGCACCTGCCAAGCGCTGAGCTGAGTGATTTACATTTATTATCTAATAAGATTTTCAAAATTGTCGTTATCCCCCTTTTACACATGGGGAAGTTGGATCTCGGGTTATGTCACCTACTCGCTGCATTTCAGATTACCCTAACCTTGGTGGCTTGACACAGCAAACGTTTGTTATCTTAGTTTCTGTGGGCAGGGATCCTGGAAAGGCTTAGCTGGGTCATCCTGGCCCAGGGCCTCTCGTGGGGTTGTAGTTGAGCTGCTGGTTGGGACTGCAGTCACCCCCAGGCTTGTTTGGGGAGGATCTGATTCTAAGCTTACGCTTGTGGTTGCTTGTAGTTATCAGTTCCCCACCCCACAGGCCTCTCCATAAGCTGCTCGGGTGTCCTCATGACATGGCAGCTGGCTTCCCCAGAGTGAGTGATTCTACAGCAAAAGAATGAGAGAGCACGCCCATGACAGAAGCTGTAGTCTTTAAATAACCTTCTCTCAAAGTGATGTCCCATCACATCTGCTGTATTTTATTTCCTGGGTGCGAGTCAGCAAGTCTACCCCACACTCAAGGGAGGGGGTGGTGATTAAGTTCCATGTCTTGAGTGGAGGAATATCAAAGAATTTGCGATGTATCTGGAAGCACAGCTAGTAAATAGCTAAGCTGAGATTTAAGTCCAGGGTGACTGACTTCAGACCTTGCCTCCACATTTCACAAAAGCATTTTAGCTGAGTACTGGGTAGAAAGAAACCTGATTCCTACCCTCTGAGGACTTTTAAGAAGTCCCTCTGAGAAAGTAAGGTAGAAATATACAAGTGGCCAAATAAAAGGAGGAAGAAGAGACGTTGAGAGACAATGGGGCTACTTGGAGGAGTGGCCACAGGAATTCCAAGGGCCAGCTGGCTTGTGCTTTCATGAATTCAGTCCAAGTTGGCTTTCTGACAGAGCTGACTTTGAGAAACAAAGGGGTGGAGAGAGATTTGCACATTGTTCTCAGCAATTCTCAGCAGAGAACCTGTTTGCCAGCCAAACCTCCTCCCTGAAAGAAACAAGATTCTGCCTTGAGATAGCTGCAGAGGCTAAGAAGGGTGTTTTTTTCTTGTGCCATATATGCATTGATCATACTGACATATTCAAGCCAGAACAGCTAATAGCATCATCTGGGCTCCCACACGTTCACCACCCAGCACTTTCCCTGAGGCTGGGTTGCCATGGACAACCAGGGGCTGACTCCCAGCCACTCACGATACTCCTGCATTACCTTGTGCTGCAGATGGCAGCAGAGAAATGAGGTTCCAGGAAGATGCAAATAAACCCTTTGGAGATGTACTGAATCTGGCACTTTTCACTGTCATTTCAGTGCAGTTGACATCTTTATTCAACTCTTTAAAATGACACCAAAAAGCCATTAAGCCATTTGGGCTGGAAGTGGGTGGCTTCCTCCTGAGTTGGTCTGTCCTGCCTTCAGAAGACAGTGTTGGAAACAAGGCTGTTGGCAGGGTGGGTAGGATGACTTCTCACCTGGGCCAGGCCCACGGATGGACACTGCTCCTCCCGCATCTCGGTCCTTTAAATGGACCCAGGAAAGACCCTGGGAAACACCCTGGGGTCCTGAAAACCCCCCATCATTATCCCTGGAATTACTGGCGCTCACTTTCCCGTTCACAGATCATAAGCGTCCTTTTCTACCATTTGTTGGGAATCTGTTTTAGCAGCTGCTTTAAATGGTAGTAATGATGCTGGTGTTGATCTAATAATAGAAGTTAACATTTAGTGTGTGCTGTTTACCGAACGCTGTGCTAAATGCTTTATATCATTTAAGCCTCCTGACACCCATGGGAGAAACATCCTATTATCCTGATATTTTAGGTGATGGAAGCGAGCTTGGCAAGGTTAAGTGCCTGCCCAGGTTCACACAGCTAGTTAGTGACGGGGCTGGTATTTGAGCGCAGGTGTGTCTGACTCCAAAGTCCGTTTCCCACTCCTGCTCTCCTCCGTGGGTCTTGCTCCCGCGCTGCTGCTTCTTCACCTCTCGTGGTCCGTGCACCTTGGCTGTCAGTCCTTGCCTGGAGCACCTGTTGCTCAGAACCTGCTGGGACAAGTCTTCTGCCTCGACCTCGACATGCTCCTTCGGATGAATTTTTGGTGTTAGCCCTGCGGCCCCACGCACCAGGGTAAGAGAGACTCTTGCTTCCTGCCCTGGCCCGAGGGACCGACTGGCTGGGCCTGCCTTCTGCCCAGTTCACCGGTCATGGAAGAGAGTTTGGACACACACTCTACTCTTGCCTGATGAACAAGGTGTGCAGAGCCTGGGTCATTCCACTCCCCTGAGTGCAGAGTCTAATGACTTAGGGTTAGGGTCCTGATGCACAAATGGGCTGGAAAGCTCTGCGCTGTTCACTTCCTGCCCTCCCCCTGGCTAGTCTCTGCTACCTGATGGCTCTCAGACACAGAGCAGTTGTCATGTTGTGAGGAGGGACCAACATGCCTGCACTGACACAGTCACGCTGGTGGAGTTCAGACTCATCCAAGTGAAAGAAACAGTGTTAAATGTTTTTTTAAAAAATCATCTTGTTATGCTGGGAGTGAAATTTCCTTCCCAAGGACTCAGGTAGTCTTTACATGGTCTCACTAATGTCCCTAAAGTAAATGGCCATTTGACTTTCTAAAATGAGAGTGTTTTCCTTGGGAGTGGTCCAGTAGCCATGTCCTGCACAGTCGAGTCTGGCTCACCAGTGTTGTGTCACCCAGAACTCTCCACTCACCAAGAGGTCTGCAGCCTTTAACACAGTGATGACTGAGACTTGGGGTCAGGACCCTGGGTGCCCTGCAGGGCTCCCAAGTACATTGCTGTCCTTGAGTGTGATGAGGTTATGTTTGGTCTAGCATAATTGTTAGCCTGGAACTAGTTCTTTAGTATTTTATGATTCCCATATGACCACCGGTAGTTCTTACTCAGAGTTACCTTGAAGGATAAATGTTAAACATAGTGATCATTTAATAAGCTGATTTGACTCAGTAATTTCTATTAAAGACATTACACATCTTTAGTAAAGTGGGACTTAGGGGTGTCAGGGGAAGAAAGAAATATGCCTATTGAAGTCTTTGGGCCTGAGTTTTTCTGGAAATGTCAAATGTGGGCTTGCAAGAAAGAATGGTTCAAGTCTCTTCTTGCCCTGACAAGAAGAGACTTGAGTATCTGGAGGTTTACAGTTTCAGAGATGTAATACATGTAGACTTTGGGGAATACTCGTTTTTGTCTAATTGGTTGCTAAAATCAGGTATCTATGGAAACAACCATCTGTTAGTAGTCAAGATAGGAAATGTATTCTTTTTATGCTGTACAATTACACAGTGATGACCGTAGTGCTCCTTGTATGATGGCTTTTTATAAGACCTGCCATGGAAATTGGACTTCTCATGTCTACGAGAGAAGGAGAAAGTATACCTACTCCTCCCTCTGCCTTGAGCTACCTCTACATTTTCAGAAACCAATGGTCCTACCCCCATGAAACCTCATAATTGCTCTTCCCAGATTATTGTACAAGTTTGGAATTTTAAAAGTCGTCTCTCACCAGTGGTTTTATAAGCTCAAAGGCAAGTTTATTTTGAAAACCTTGTTCTGTATCTTTTTGGTCTTTCTATGCAGGTTTTACTTTAACATTAAATTTTTTGCATTTCTATAATATCGCTTCTGTGTTACTATGAAAATTCTCAGAGATGAGTGCTGGATTTTCTCCAGTATGAATGTACCTCCCTACCCTGGCGGAAGATGGTTTCTGGGACATGGTTAAGTCCCCTGAAGCTTTGCCTTTTTTGTTTATAGAAGAGGTCTTGATAGCTTATGCAAAGAATAAACAGCCTTCTGGTGGTTGAGTCAAAAGATGGGAAAAGCTCTCTTTCTCTTTTTGTTTGTTTTCCTCAAATTCTGTCCCCAGAATTGTAATCTGGTGTCTAACATGTTTTAACCCAAGAAGGAGACATTCTAGCTTGTGTGTGTGTTTTTTTTTTTTATTTAACTGTGTATTTTTTTTAAATTAAAAAAATTATTTAATTTATTTATTTTTGGCTGTGTTGGGTCTTTGTTGCTGCGTGCGGGCTTTCTCTAGTTGCAGCGAGTGGGGGCCACTCTTCGTTGAGGTGTGCAGGCTTCTCATTGCGGTGGCTTCTCTTGTTGCGGAGCACGGGCTCTAGGCACGTGGGCTTCAGTAGTTGTGGCACGTGGGTTCAGTAGTTGTGGCTCATGGGCTCTAGAGCGCAGGCTCAGTGATTGTGGCGCATGGGCTTAGTTGCTTCACGGCATGTGGGATCTTCCTGGACCAGGGCTTGAACCCGAGTCCCCTGCGTTGGCAGGCAGATTTTTAACCACTGTGTCACCAGGGAAGCCCTGTAACTATGTATTTTTTCATTTAACTCTTTGCATGTGGTCTTTACTATTCATTTATTCTTTATTCCAAATAAATATTTGAGTCATCACTTTTACCTGGTACCCTAGGGCCCTAGGGTTATCTTGGTGATTGAGGCAGGTACATTTTTCTGCGCTGGCAGGGCTCACTGTCTAGAAGGGAGACAAGGTTACTGGACAGTTACAGCACAACGTGGGGCACTTTTAGTGGGAGAACCCAGGGCATATGTGTTCTCAGAGAAGGACCTGTAACTCAGCTTTGGAGGTCAGAGAGGTCCTCTTGGAGGAAGTGACGTGTAAACTGAGAGCTGAAAGATAAGCAGTTGTTGGGGGGGATCAGATGGGGGAAGAGTGTTTCAAGGAGAGGGTGTTGGGTACTTGATGTCACTGCAGAAAGAAAACTAAAAACTAGTTTTATTCCCAGTTAGCCCCAAAATCAGATTTCAGAGAAAATCCTTGTAATGGTTTGACTTCATTTCAACTTTACCAACTCAAAACCAGAAAGACAGTACAAGTTCTAGGTATGTTTTTGAATGCGGGTCATTCAGCCCTGGAGGAATAAGTTGGGCATTGTCTGAAGTTTGCCAAGAGGCTGTGTTCATTAACATCCCCCTTGAACTGTTCATGGATGCCTATCTAAGCAAAGAATTACAGATGGGAAGGAATGTAGAATTCTGCATCTCTCTGAAAAGGGCTGCTCTTGACACAGGGCAGTGGACCTTCTGAGCAGAGGAAAGTCAAATGCAGAACATTTATTTATGGAGGCACCAACAGCTCTAAGTCTGGACTATGTGTCCTGGGTTCCTTTGGCATGTTCCAGAAGTCAGAACGGAATTCTGAGTTTTTGAACATTGGTCACTTACATTCGGTCACAGAAGCGCTATAGACTAACTCTGATGACCAGTGACCACCCACATGGGCAGTAGGTGAGCCTGAATCTAGGGTCATAAATAATTGATCTTGAGCAATGACTGTCAGCCCTATACCTGTCTCCCTATATGGTGGATAATGTTTAGCTGCACTCACAGAGTTTGATGATCACTTTTCTCCCCAGAAATGCTTTGCAGGGAAGCAGGGATCACTGTGATAATTATAACGGCAGAAATGGTTGATGGTACATCATCAGGAAATCTCTATGTTTGTGGGTTAAAACAGGAATTGTCAAAGTATGACTCTTGGAAATGCAGCATCAGCATCAACTGGGACTTGTTAGAAATGCATATTTTCAGTCCCGCTTCAGACCTACTGAGTCAGAAACTCTGTGGCGTAGGGCCCAGCAATTTGTGTCTCAGCAAGCCTTCAAGGGGATTCTGATGCACATTGAAGTTTGAGAACCATTGTGGTAAATAAGACAAGCCACAGATAATGAGAAGATCCTGTGACTTATGTTGATTGTCTGCCTGTGACTTTATCCCTCTCTCTCCACTTAAGAAGGCAATTTGGAATGAGTGAGTGAGAGTGAAGTCATTGTGGCGACAGCCATGAATTTGTAGACTTACTGACATATGTAAACTATTGTTAACTTTGGTGCTTTAATTTTTATTTATTAATAACACATGACAAAAGTCACAGCAATGGGGATACCACAGTGAACTGCTGAAGTTCTGTTGCTGCAGGCAGAACAGTGGCTTTCATTGTTTTTTAAAATACTACATCCTACGCTAAGAAATATGTTTAAATTGCTCTCTAGGAGATACATACATGTGTGTATAACCAGAACAAATATTTCATGAAATAACATCCTTACTATATTTTCTGTGCTGTTCTATTAAAAAGTATGCTGGTTGAAACCCGTTAAATTGATCTAGTGACCCACCAATGAAATGTGACCTGCAGTTTGAAAAACACGGTGTAGTGAGCTATCCTGGCATAGACCCTGTCTCTGGAGCAGGAGAGAGGTGGGGCTGCACTCACTCCTGTGTTAGGTGCACTTGGCTCTCAGTCTCTCTTCTGCTGCGCTTAGCTGTGTGACCTTGGGCAATTTACCTATGTTCTCTGAGCTTTACTTTCCTGACCTGTCAATGTGGACGATAATATCTACCTTGCAGAGTTGTGGTGACAGACAAATGACAACATACTTCCCAAGATGACTGGCAGTGGTAGCCACTACCTTACTTGTGGAAATAACACTATAGCACTGTGTTTTCAGAACATCATCAGTTACATGCATTTTTGTGGTGACTACCACAAAGCGGTGTTTTACAAATTTTTTCCCATACTGCAGTGAATAAGTGCTCCCTATAATCTATGCATTCAGAAATATTTTTGAATAAATTTTATCTTAAAATGCATCCAAATTCTGTACTCTATTCCAAAATATATGCATATTTTGATATATATATGGGAATATTTTATTTTGATTTAAAGTTTAGTCCCCTTGCCCCCAATGCTTAAGGACACTCAGATTGCAGAAGATGCCCCAAGTGGCTATACCCCCAACACAGCCCTGAGCAGGGGCACTTGGGAAGCGTAGACTTTACGGTTGTGTTTCTGTGGGAAGATGCTCGTTAGACTTTTCTTGAATGTTCAGACCTGTTGGTGATTAGGGGCAGCACCTTCACGTACGTAGCTCTGTAAACTGGCATCTCAGATCATCCACGGACCCTGGGCAGTGAGCATGTGGACGTAACAGGGATTGATGACCCATGAATCTGGATGTTGGGGAGACCCAGCTAATGTCCACTTGTCTTTCTGGAGGTCATGATCGTGGTTGGCGGCCAGGCACCCAAGGCCATCCGCAGTGTGGAGTGCTATGATTTTGAGGAGGACCGGTGGGATCAGATTGCTGAGCTCCCCTCCAGGAGATGCAGAGCAGGTGAGCCGCACTGCCTCCCGGTGTGCAGGCTGCCTTTCCACTCCGCCCCACCCCTGCCGCCACCGCAGGTCTCTACTGGGTGCCACAGTCCTGCTCCTTGTTTCCAAAAGCATCTGTGCATTCCACACTCCCTTCCTTTCCCTTCCCCACCTGCACAGTTTCTAGCTGCACCTTCTGGGGTCAGTTCTCATGTGCTTAGGGACTTCAGACTAATCCAGGTACTTGCTTGAATCAAACAAAACTAGAAATGCAAATGTGAGAAGAAATCCAGTGAGTCCCAAATATCTAAAGTTGGAGATCACCTTCTGTGGTGAATTATTTACATGCCTGCCTCGTTCCCCCATTGTCACTCATTAACGTGAGTCATCAGCCGTCTGAGATGACCTTGATGCCTTGGTTTCCTGTGCCTCAGGTGTGGTGTTCATGGCTGGCCACGTGTACGCTGTGGGCGGGTTCAATGGTTCACTGCGTGTGCGGACAGTGGACGTGTATGACGGGGTGAAGGACCAGTGGACGTCCATCGCCAGCATGCAGGAGCGCCGGAGCACGCTGGGAGCAGCTGTGCTCAACGACCTGCTCTACGCCGTCGGGGGCTTTGATGGCAGTACTGGTAGGTCCCAGACTCAGTCCCCATCCAGCCTAGGACACACCTTCCATGCAACCCTGGTTTGGTCAGCCATTTCTTGGGCCAACCGCTGGTCCCTCTGTAGCTACTGCCCCGAGAACATACCCATCCTTCCTCCTCTCCCAGCTTGCGTGTCAGAGGCGCACCTTCCTACACACAGAATATGTAACTGCCCACGTGCTGTCATTTCTAGGGCTCTAGGAAGGACCCCACCCTCAGAAGAGGCCCTTTTCTCCTTTCCAGTGTCTGTTAACCCATTTATTCTGGAGATGAGGCTTAGAGCAAGCTCAGCTGGATGGTGTCTCAGAACTGTGGTCTGAACCCTCCTCTGAACAGATGAGGGAGCTAAGGTTCAGCTATGGGAAGAGACGTGGCTTAGGTCACACAGTCTTTGCCCATTGCCCTTTCTACTGCCCTACCAAAGCTGTGCAAGGTTGTGCCACTGCAGAAGCGTCCCCTTGCTCCTGGCTTTCATCTAGCTCCAAAATAAGCATTAGAAACTACTAGTGGACATGGACTTGGAGAGATTATCTCCAGGTGGATGTCTCTGTTGACAGCAACTCTGTTAAACTAAAGTGATACCTTTTGGCCCCCAGTGACAGGAAAAACAATATATTTTACCTCCCTGAAATTTCATTTGTGTCTTCACCAATTGGTAACCTTTTTCAGCCTTCTCTTTGCCTGTTTCATTAATGCCAAGATCTGTAGCCCCTCCAGAGGCTGCTTCTAGTGAGTGGGAACTGGGAATAAAGAGAACAAAGGATAGTGGGGCATTGTTTCTTTTAGGCATTGCTTTTGGCTGCCAGTAAAAAACCTGATTAAACTGTGGCTTAAACAAATGAGAGCTTTTGCTTTGTTCATGAAACAAGAAATTCAGAGGTTGGCAGTTGCCACCTTCATCCAGTTGCTCAAGGATACTGGGGCCAAGTTCCTGAAGAGTCTTTTGGACTTATCCTCATGGTCACAAGGTGGCTGTTACATCCAGCCAACACATTTGTGTTCCAGGTAGCAAGAAGCAGGAAGGGGGGTGGGGGCTTATCAGAAAAGCAAAGGCTGTTTCAGAGATCCTGCTTAGATTGCATTGACTTGGTCACCCACAGCTCCAAGGGATTCTGGAAAGGTACGTTTTCAGACTTCCAGCCTCTAAAATAGAGGAAGACAAGGGAAAAGAGGGATAGAATAGGTGTTCAGCGAGGCAACCTCAGGTATTTATTCCATTCTGTCGGTTTTATGGTTTACGTTATACCCCTGGGCCTCTCACAGCCCACCCTCTAGGTCAGGTCTTAGTGGTCCCCTCAGGCAGACACAGTGCAGCTGTGTTTAGGGAGGTGCCACGGGCTGCACAGTGAGGCAGAGGTAGTGCTGAGTCATACACCCAGGTTTCCAGCCCCCAGGTCTGCACTGTTCCCCCATCCTCACTGTTCGCACAGCAGGGTGAGGCTTGGCACCATAGAAACCTCATGAGTCTCTTGTCTCCCAGGCCTGGCGTCAGTGGAAGCCTATAGCTACAAGACCAACGAGTGGTTCTTCGTGGCCCCAATGAACACACGGCGGAGCAGTGTGGGTGTGGGTGTCGTAGAGGGTAAGGAGTGGCAGTGGGTGGTGGCCTGTTCCTGCCCTGGCCCCTGGGCCTTCTCCTGGTGTCCTGACTCTATTCCTCCCGTTACTGCTGAGTCTGGTACTAGTATCCTGATGAGCGGATGAGAAGAATTGAGACTCAGAAAGGTGAAGCTACTGGCCCAAGGCTAGAAAGTGGGTGAGCTGGGTTGGGGGGCGTGGGAGGAGCCTAGAGGGGAGATGCTGGCCTGTTGCTTTGGCCACTTGTCTCTATTACGAGTTGGAGAATCCAGAGTCAAGATATAACCCAGGAGTATAATGTGGAGGGGGTGAGAGTCAATTGTTTGTTTAATTTTGTCCTCATGTTCACATGTTAAGCATTATTAACAGAGCCCCGAGTGAGGTGGTCACCTTTCCCCGGTTCTGATTAGTCACTACAAGACAGGTTGGTGGGTCCTGCTCTAGTCAGGAAAGGTGTGTGCGGTGAGACAGGAGCGAATGGTGAGGTCTGGGGGCTGTTTAGACAGTGCACTGTAGTTTTTAAACGGTTTTCATCTCCAATTTCTCATTTTGTTCCTAAAACTCTCCTGAAGGAGATGGGCAGGACTTAGATTTTCTCTGTTCTCCAGAAAGGGAAACTGGTCCCAGAGGGGTAATCAATGTGCCCTGTGCTAGTAAATAGCACAGCCACTCCTTGAACCCAGGTCTTCTAACTCCCAACTCAGACCATTAGCAAATGCTAATAGAGAGACATTTTAGAAATATGCATGAATTCAACGTATTAAAGCATAGAGTATTATTTGGACTAAAATGCTATACTTTGCAGGACAACACTGATTCATTAACCTGTCCTGAAGTGGGAATTTAGCTGGAAATCTGTGCATTCACACATGTATACAGGCATTTTCTATGTCACGTGCACACACAACACATACACATGCTTCGGGGAGAGTGTAATGTGCGGTGAGTTAGACATTAATATAAGGATTCTTTTCTCTCGCTGCATTTCTTGGTCCATACCAGTATTATGTAGTTTAAATTTTAATTTAAAAGTATATTGTTCTAACATACTGAATGAGTCATCTTAGTGAGTGCAAGGATTTTTGTCCTCCTACTGAGATAAAATTGTTTCTTGCAATCTCATCCTCCCGTTGGAACAGAAGTTGATTTGTCTGCCAAATGCAAGTGCTTTGTCTAGCCACCTTCCCATTTCCCCCCTTTTTCCTTAGCCAGGAATATCAAACAATAGAGTTGGGGTTAAAAATAGCGTATCCCTGAAAGGAGAAACACTGAGTGGGTATTTTTTCAGCTGACGCAGAGTTGGAATGGTTGATGGGGGTTAGGGGAGATACCTTCCTGGTACTCATTTGAAATACTCCCCTTGACAGAGCCTTCTGCGAGCATGTTCTGTGTGGCAGAAGTGCTGTGTGGTAGCACGCCCTGTTGACCCGGAGGACAGACGGGATTTATTGATCTTGTCCAACCTGAATCTGAAGCTGTTTCGGCTGGGAGTCACCCTGGGGCAGCAGAGTCCAATGGACAGCTTTGGTGAGAATGTCCAGGGAGGGTCTTAAGTGGAGGCTCCTTCCCCGTGGCCCTGAAGATACAGCTCCTCACGCTGTCTGCACAGAACCCGCCTCCCTCTCATCGTCTCCTTACCATGGCTACATAGCCTAAATAACACTGGGGAAAAAAGAAAGAAAATCAGGATCATCTGCTACTGGCTGCCTTGAAGAATCTCTACATAGGAAGAGGGACAGTGAGGCTGGGAGATTAGGCAGAAGCTCCCTGCAGAGCGGAGGTTGTGTGTTACAGAGCCTGGGGTTGCCCTCAGGAGCTTCTCTTCTCCTCCACGCCCCAGGCCTGTCTCCTCCCTAGTGATGGACAGCTGGCTGGGCAGGTGGTTACCTCTGAGCCAGCACACACCACGAGAGTAGCCTGGGTCCTGGGGGAGCTCTGAGTCAGGATTTTGCCCTCCGGCTTAGGCGAGGGCAGAGTCAGGAGGAGGTGTCCTTTTCTTCTAGAAGGGCTGGTTGAGAGGGCTGTGGGGGCAGAACACAAACCCAGGCTCAATGATAGAAGAAGGAATAATTTTACATCTGATGCAGCAAACGTCCTGATGGTACAACATAGTTCTGAGCCTGAGAATCTCTTTCTAACTTAAAATGATTGTAGATTTTTCACATACTTGGTTGTACTCTTGGTACCTCTCCATTAAGAAAGCACATAGTGACCAAAAAAATCTTTTGATTGAGTAACCCTGTTAAGTAGATTTGCATCTGGTGGTGTTTATTTAGTCTGTAGCTAGTGTTTAAGATCCTTATTATAATTCCAGGGTCCCCATAGGACTGAGACCCCAGGTGAGGTAGGACACCCACACCCAACACACACACACACACACACACACACACACACACACACACACACACGAGACCTTCCCACTGTATTCTAAGACTACATGTTAAACCCAAATGTTTGAATCTCTCTCTGAGATCATTCAAATACCAATTTCCTTCCCCCTTGCCCAACCTCACCACCATCCTCAGAACAAACTGTTGCTCTTTGATAGCCGTTTATGGTATTTTATTTTTAAAATAGGTGATGGTGCTTCAGGGGTCTTGTGCATGGCTCGGAGATTGCAAGGGAGTCTGCAGATAAATTCCAGCCAACCCATCCCACAGTGCACACAGAGCACTCCATTCACACGTTGCACCTGCCCGGGTTGTGGACAGAGTACAAAACATGGAGGAGACAATGTTTGGGTTCTTGTTGGAGAATATGTTTCCTTATTTGTTCTGTCTGCTATTGTGAGCCTTTACCCAGAAAGTCTGCCTGCCTGGCTGCACCTGGGGCCCTCAAGCTTTCCATCTCTCCGGTGCCTTGTTCTGGAGAAGATCTAATGAGTTCACTAGGAAGAATATGTTGAGCCCCAGTGACAGCAGGCCATCGCTTTGCACTGGCTGTTTGGGGTGTGCTTTTTGAGAAAGAGGTTCAGTCAGTACTGCTTTGAGGAGGAACTCAGGGCTTAAGAGGAAGTAGGAGACAGAGTCGTGAAGCATGCTTACCCTGGTTGGGGAGGAAGTCGTGGTCTTCCTGGGGGAGGGGGTCCTGAACCCTGATGGAGGTGAGGGTGCCCCAGTGGGTTACAAGTGGAGTTTCCGCCACGCTCCAGTTCTATGCGAGTCTGAAGCACCACCCTCAGCCACTTTGTCTGTTCCAGGGAAGCTGTATGCCGTTGGGGGTTATGATGGGGCTTCCCGCCAGTGCCTGAGCACCGTGGAGCAGTACAACCCAGCGACCAATGAGTGGACATACGTGGCAGACATGAGCACTCGTCGCAGCGGTGCAGGTACAGTGCGGGGGGGGGGGGCAAGGTCAGGGGTCAGGCTGTGTCTGATCTCACAGGTGGGTCTGGAGGCCAAGAGCTTAACATTCTACCTTATTTTCCCTCCCTCTTCTCTCCTTTCAGTGTATATAATCCCACTTGCACCTTTGCAGCTGACACAAGCACTTAGGAGTTAACCCTTCTCAGGGGGATCCCTTTGGTAGAGAACAGATGAGATCATATTCCCTTCATCGTCATCTCTTCCATTTCTTTGGAGGTGTCTGCATCTCTTGAAAAGTGAAGCTTGCTATGTGCCAGGTGCTGTCCTAATAAGCACTTCCTATGCCTCATTTTATTTAATCCTCTTCACAGCCCTGCAAGGTAGACATGACATAACTCCACTTAACAGATTTAGAAAGTAAGTCAACCAGGGGTTGAGTAATTAGCCCAAGGTCATATCATTAGTCACTGGCAAAGTTGGGATTCCTACTCAGGTTTGTTGCATTTTGAAGTTAGATTTTTTGGACCCCAGATTATCAGAGTCTCATTCTCATGAAGTAGTGTGACAAGCATGGCTGTCCCAGTCTTCCTTGGAAAAGCTAAACTTGCCTGTCTCTGTCTTGGGGGCTGAAAGCCAAGCTATTAGTGTTAATATCTGGAGATAAACTTATGTCTCCCCCCAACTTTTCTTCACTTCAGCCCCCTCCCCCGCATGGGAGGAGAAGAAATCCCCACATGGGGCCCACTTCCGCCTCCTGTGGGAAGGCCAGGAGCTGTGTGGTCCTTTGGGATTTTCCGGGAAGTGGAGCAACAGCCCCTTCTTCCCTGCTTTGTCTGCCCCATCATCTAGGGGCCCAGAGGAAAGGGTCTGGGAGGGCAGAGGGAGGCACTGAAGGCCGGGCATTGGCTCTCTGCTCCCGGTTCCTGTGGGAGTGGTGACTGATGACCAACCTGGCTGGCAGGAAGGCCATGTGACTTCTGGGAAGGGAAGCCACAACTGGGAGCTTTTCCCCACCATGTTATTACTTTATCTTTCTTTTTGTATTTTTGAAGATTGAGTTGTGATCTCATTTTATACAACCAAACACATGACCACTTCCTTAGTATTCCTTAAAAATTATGCTATTTTAATATTTTTCAAGAACCACTGTATGCCCACTGGTTAGAAAAGAAAATGCTGTATGATTCCATTTAAGAAACATTTGTGTTTGGAAGGCTATTTTTAGGGAGCTCGTCTCTGCTGATCCGAACAGGTTGGCCCTTCCTGAACGTGCAGCAAATGCATGGAAGTCAGGAGGGCTGGATCTTGGTTCTGGGTCTGCTCGAATGTCCCTGTGGTCTTGGCCTCTGATTCCTCAGATGTGAAATGAATGGGTTGCAATAGGTGTTCCCTAGGGCCCAGTTCAATTCACAGATCCTCTGGTTCTCCTGCCATCATAGGGCTCTTTTTAGTAGTTTTGGTTTACGGTACTGGTAGAATCTTCTTTGTATTTCCTGGAAATCCTGTGTGTGACTTGAGGTGTGCAAGAAAGTGTTCAAAGCCCAAGGAGGCAGGGACAGCTCAGCAGGAGTGGAGCAGCACACTGAGGTCCGTGGCTGTTTCTAGGAGTGCCTCAAGCAGAAAGTGTGGAGGGCCAGCTCCGGACAGAGCCACAAGCACAGACCCACCTTAGAAAGCTCAGGCTCATCTTGTGGACGGAGCTGCCTTTGGAGGCCTTGCTGCTCTGTCTCTGTCAGGCTGCCCAGGGGTTATTGCTGAGCGGAGATCACTGGGGCCGCTCAAGCCTCTCACGAGGCACAGTGACCTTGATTTAAGGGGCGGTATCTCTCCCGGAGGTGGCTTCTTTCCTCAGGTCACTGTCAGTGCTCTGGCCTCAGGCTCCCAGGGCAGCCTTTCTTTAGTGCTTCACATCCCTAAGATTTGGAGAAGCCTCACATCTGGAGTTGGGAACCCACATACTCGTCCTGGTAGGTGTTCTTTGGTGGCTAAAGACCCAGAGACCCTGGCAGCAGGGGCTCCTGTGGCTCTAGGTCCAGGAAAGCTCTGTGTGGGCATTGGCAGAGGAGGCTGCGGAAGGGCACTGGTGCCCCTGAATGCCTGGAAGGCTGCTTGCTTCCTCAGCAGGGTGTGGGCAGTGCTAGCAGATGGCTGTGAGGAAAAGAGGCCATTTCTGGGTCCCAGCATGTGCTAGTTCCTCCTGCACATGGAGGTGAGGAAGGTGAGGCAGCTTGGGAACACACTGAATTTCATTTAACTCAGGTCCGTAAGATAGCCACTGTCGATACACCACCACCATCTGCTGTTAGTTTAGGGCAACTGCGAGGAGCCATTTGCACACCTGCATAATTGCTGGTGGGATTTTACACATCTTGTCATTCAGACGGTATTTGTTGAGAACCTACTACGTACCGTCACGCACAGGGAAACAGTCATGATAAGACAAACATGGTTCTTGTCCATATGAAGTTTATATTCTGGAAATCTAGTCCTTGGGTCTGAAACCTGGCTGCACATTCCAGTCACCTGAGGTACCTTTTCTGACTCCTGACCAGTGTCTCTGGGAGTGAGGTTGTGGACTCTGTGTTTTCAAAAATTCCCCAGCTAATTGAGCTGTCCACGCAGTGGAGTAGTCTGTGGCCCACTGGAACTACCGATCTAGTCCAGCTCCCTCACTATGCAGTTGGAATACTGAGGCCCCGAAAGGGAAGCACCACCTGGCGGGCAGGTTAGAGACACAGGTCCAGAACCCAGGTGTCCTGGCCACCACATCAGCTGCTCTTTTTAGGCACTCGGGCTTTCTGGATTTTATTTCCTTGACTTGTTTTAGAGGATGTTAAAAGGTTATGGTAAAAACCTGTAAATGATGCAGTCCTGGCCCTCAGCTCAGGCTTACCACCATCGTGAGTGATTCAGTGCCCCTCTGCCATCTAAGGAGGAGAGCACGGGGGCAGAAAGAACAGCTTCTGCTTCAAGACAAGCAGGGAGGCCTCAGCAATAATGATCTCAGCACACCTGCTGTGTAGTTTCCATTTCAACTCTTTTTACTACACACACACACAAACACACACCTATATATATTATATATATAATATTTATTTTTATGTGTCTGAATGGAAATGAGGTTATGTTTGCTTTATATTTGGCGGTTTTCAAGTTGATTTTATAAGGCAGGTAGGTGTCATTATATTTGTTTTATAGACGAGGACCCTGAGTTCCAGGGAGACAGAACAGCACTCCCCCTGTCACCCTGCCGGCGATGGCTGCCCAAGACTGGACTCCAGGCCTCCTGGTTTCTGGTCGCTGCAGCCAGCCTGAGGCTGGGACTCTGTGCTCTGCCTTTCAGGCGTTGGGGTCCTCAGCGGGCAGCTGTATGCCACAGGTGGGCATGATGGGCCCTTGGTGAGGAAGAGTGTCGAGGTTTACGATCCTGGAACAAACACCTGGAAGCAGGTGGCAGACATGAACATGTGCCGGCGCAATGCAGGTAATATGACTGCTCCCTCCTCTCCTTCCGGGGGAGGTTGTGGGTGTTTTTTTCTTCCTGCAAACACTAGCTCTAAAAGAGAGGCAGAGGGGAGAGGCTCCCATGGCCTGGGGCTGAGCTTGTACCCTGAGTAGGGAGTGTCCATTTGCTGGGCAGGGGAGAGCTTGGAACCCACAAAGCTAGCCACGGGGCGCCTCACAGGGTCCCCTCTTAGATGCAGAGGGTTCCTTCCCTCCCAGTGAAGGATGATGACTTTCACTGCACATAGATGGACACAGACCCAGAAGAGCCTCTGGTTGCCATCTGTGCCCCCAGCCCAGTGGCTTTGTTGGGTAGCTAAGCATAGGGCTGTGTGGACAGTGTCAGACAATCATACTTGGTTCTGTCTTTTCTTTGCCAGTGTCTGGCTATGAGAACCTCTCACCTCCCACCAGAAACCAATTTCCCTCCTTTCAAGGGTATCCATGAAAGGATTCGTGATCCATTCTCCGATAGGACCACTTTCCTTATTCCCTTCTTTGTATTTTCTGTCTCTCCTTCCCTTCCCTTCCCTTCCCCTTTTCCTTCCTGTAGGAATGATTTTCCTTAGAGTGTTTAGGTTTTTTATGCCTGGAGCCTGACACCCCTATTAAACCATTTCCTTTTAGAACTTTGCCCTATGTGTTGTGTCCTATGTTGGTATATCTTGCTTTATGCCTTCTTACTCTATCATAGTGTTGGCTTAGCCCAATTTCCCAGGCTGGAAATACAAGCAGGTGACTTTCAGGCAGACTTATTTCCTTTATACTCAAATTACCTGCTTGCTAAACCCATTTGCAGCTGACTTGTTGAAAGCATAAACAAGAAAAAGAGGGGAGTTTATTAATTTGCTCATTGTCTAAGCCTGCTGTGATATAACCTGGCATTTGGCCTTGAGACACACAAGTGAGGAATTACAGAACCTTCAAGCAGCTAATTCAAGAAGTAGGTTTAGATGTAAATGCATGTGTAGACACACATTCACATATAGATATTTCTATTTTTTGTAACAAAAATGGAATCATACTGTAATACTGCTTTATAACCTGCCTTTTTAATCTACTTTACAATCTTTTATGAATATCTTATTATAACACTAAACATATTTACATAATATTATTCTAAATGGCTATAACATAATTTAAATAACCAAGCTACTATTGGACTTTTAGGTCATTTCCATCTTTTCTCTAAGTAATGCTTTGGTTATTATAAATAGCCTTTATAGCTAATTAATGCACACATTTAAAATTATTTCTTTAGAATAAAAGGCCAGAAGTGAAACTTTTGAATCAGAGGGAGTATATGTACTTTTGACACCACCCAGGAAGGTGATGCATTTTATACTCACCAGTATTTGAGAGTATGTTCACCAACACTGATAATTACTACTTTTTGCGCATCGTTAATCCCTGAGTCTAATTTTGAAAAAATACACAGTATATTGGACTACAGCCTTTTAAATCTTGATGAGCAGTACTTACATTTTCCTACTCTTGAGTCCCTGCTACATGAGACTGTGCCTCCAAACCAGCTCACTCTGAGATCAGGGTGGGTAGGAAGCCTTTTCCCTGGGAACTGTATGTGGATTCAGAAACCAATTGTGTAAAGGGATCACAGACACAACCATTAGTGCCCCACAGTGTGGATAAAATGGTTTATCAGGAACAGCTAACAAGCAGAGTAGTAGTGTACATGAAATCCCCTGAGTTGTCTCCTTCCACACGTAGCTCAGACTGGGCGTGGGAGGCCTGCATGCACCAGTGGGCAGTGCTGCAGTAGAATGGGGTCTGTACCTACAGTGCTCTGCCTATTCTTAGGGTCAAGGGCAGGGAACACCTGTGGGGCTATGTTGTCGTGAAAGCTCCCTCGTCAGAGACATGACCTTGTTAGGAAGGGGGATCCTCAGATCCCAGTGGCTGTTGTGTGTTCCTCCGTTGAGCAAACTTAAACCCTAGGAGCCAATTGTCTGTTATTCTAGCAGGAAGGGGAGGAAGAGCGCCTCCAGGGCCATCCAGACTTGTCTCTGGTCCATCCCCTTGCTGCTCCTGCTGTCATGCCTTCTCTGGCCTCTGTTTGATTCCCAGGGGTCTGTGCAGTGAATGGGCTCCTGTATGTGGTTGGAGGGGATGATGGATCCTGTAACCTGGCTTCGGTGGAGTACTACAATCCTGTCGCTGACAAGTGGACGCTGCTGCCAAGCAACATGAGCACAGGGCGGAGCTACGCAGGTCAGTGTGCTCCACCCCCATCCTGGGGCCCAGGTGGGGTGGGGCAGGTGGGGGCTAGGTTAGCTTGCTTAACTTGGGGCTGAGTGCCTCCTTCAGGCATGGCAGATGATTGTCACATGTCACCACTCCTTCATTCTGCGCCCACGGCAGATACCCATAATTAGCACTCGTTTCCCCAGCGAAGCTGAATGTAGCCATAGAATTCTTCTTGACACAGTGTTCCAGGGAGCCACGTCCGACTGATCTGAATTGTCATAAGAGGTTTTAGAATTTCATTGCCCTTCCTGATTTGTTTTGTGCCGGGCCCCTAGGTGGAATAAGATACAGTTCTTGCTTTCCAGAAATTAAATTGGAAAGATAAGACCTACCTACAAAAATAGGAAATACAAGATGATGTAAGTGTAAGTTCTAAATGAAATGTACTGCACAGGCTTTAGGACATGACATGTCAGGGAACACTTCCTGGAAGAGGTGGAGCCTGATTAAACTTTGAGGGTGGGTCACAGTCATAGAGGTAGCTGCCCTTTGCCAGCTGCCCACTCCCTGGGCCACAAAGCAGTCTGTTAGGTACAGTGTATACATACACTCTTATCTTTTCAACAACCCTGTGGTTGAATGAGACTCCATTCCATTTTATAGATGATGAAACGGAGGTTTGGAATGTTTAAGTAATCTGCCCAAGACCATGTGGCTAAAAAAATGTCAGGGTCAGAATTGAAACCCAGGTCTGAGTCCCAAGCCCATGCCTTTTGTGCTATTCTAGCTCAGGGTTGGGGGAAAAAGCATTCTAAGCAAGAGGCTGGAGGGAAGAAGGAGGAATGAGGTGGCTATAGAGGCTTATTCCTGGTGGGGTGTGTGATGGTTTTGATGAGGTGTGGGGGACAGGATCAGAGTCAGTGGGGCTGAGGTTGAGGGTCTATAGGGAGACAAGCAAACATAGATATCTATGAGGTATTGGTTTGGCCAAAAAGTTTGTTCGTTTTTTCCCATAAGATGGCTCTAGTAGCAGTTAGTTGTCTTTAATATCATTTGAAACAATTTTGTTAGATTGTATTGTGACAGCTGTCATATCAGCGTGTAGTTTTAAAAAAACATCAAAACTGGGGAATTTTTGTGTAGCCATTTTATAATATTAATGGAAGAAAAAAAGCAACATTTTTGGCATGTTATGCTTTATTATTTCAAGAAAGGAAAAAACACAACTGAAACGCAAAAAAAGATGTGTGCAGTGTATGGAGAAGGTGCTGTGACTCATCGAATGTGTCAAAAGTGGTTTGCGAAGTTTTGTGCTGGAGATTTCTCGCTGGACAATGCTCCACGGCCGGATAGACGAGTGGAAGCTGATAGCAATCAAATCGAGACATTAACTGAGAACAAGCAATGTTATACCACGTGGGAGATAGCTGACATACTCAAAATACCCAAATCAAGCGCTGAAAATCATTTGCACCAGCTTGGTTATGTAAATCGCTTTGATGTTTGGGTTCCACATAAATTAAGCGGGGGCGGGGGTGGGGGGGAATCCTTCTTGACCATATTTCCGCGTGCGATTCTCTACTTAAACATAACGAAAACATTCTGTTTTTAAAACGAATAGTGATGGGCGATGAAAAGTGGATACTTACAATAATGTGGAACGGAAGAGATCATGGGGCAAGCGAAATGAATACCACCAACCACACCAAAGGCTGGTCTTCATCCAAAGAAGGTGATGTTGTGTATATGGTGGGATTGGAAGGGAGTCCTCTATTATGAGCTCTTTCTGGAAAACCAAACAATTAAGTCTAACAAGTACTGCTCCCAATTAGACCAACTGAAAGCAGCACTAGATGAAAAGCGTCCGGAATCAGTCAACACAAAATGCATAATCTTCCATCAGGATAACGCAAGACCGCATGTTTCTTTGGTGACCAAGTAAAAACTGTTACAGCTTGGCTGGGAAATTCCGATTCATCCGCTATATTCGCCAGACATTGCACCTTCGGATTTCCATTTATTTAGGTCTTTACAAAATTCTCTTAATGGAAAAAAATTCAATTCCCTGGAAGACTGTAAAAGGCACCTGGAGCAGTTCTTTGCTCAAAAGATACAAGGTTTTGGGAAGGTGGAATTATGCGGTTGCCTGAAAAATGTCAGAAGGTAGTGGAACAAAATGGTGAATACGTTGTTCGATAAAGTTCTTGGTAAAAATGAAAAATGTGTCTTTTATTTATACTTAGAAACTGAAGGAACTCTTTGGCCAACCCAAGAACTCAGCTCCTTGTATTTGGTTCTCCAGAAACTGGAAGAATTAGAGCTAACGTTTATTTATTGAGCATGGACAATGTACCAGGCATCATCCTAAGTATTTATGACCATTACCATGTATAATCTCCGTCATAACTCCAATGGTACTCTTATTCCGTTTTCCATCTTGTTTGGATTTCAGTGCAAAGGAAGATTATGCCATGCAGGCTCAAAGGGGTTTGTATCGCATTCTGTCTGTGCAAGGCTTCAATTAATGAACTTATTTAAATTTTTTTTCTCATTTAGGATTTTTCTCAATTAAATAGAAAAGATTTTAGAGGCATTTTGGTCCTAGAGTGATTCTGTTCTCATGGTTAATTATTAAAAACTAGCACTGTCATTTTCTCTCCAAAGCTGAAGTGGGAAGTACAGGGCATTTTCCTGTATGAGGCAGCGAGGCCAGTGAGGGATCCCACCTTGCCTCCACGTGAGCCTTAATGAGAGGGGAAGGTGCAGGTGTGAGTAGTTAGAATTTTGTGTCAGTGCTGAATATTTCATGTCCATTTCTTTACTGTTTGCCCACCCCATAAGTAGGTGGGAAGGAGATGAGCAGAGGTGCGATTTGTGTTCAAACCCATTGACTGAGTGAATCTCTTTTCTTAGAATCTATGGATATGGCCTAAAATGCAAAGATTTATGGACAAAGTTATTTATTGGAGCAAAAAACTGAGAATTACTTAATGTCTGACATGAGGGAAATAGCTAAATAAGTTGTGGAATATTTATACAGTGGACGTGTTTTTAATATGAGAAGATGTTTGTGACAGACTGGTTGAGAAAAGGATGATGCAAAATGTATGTACCACGTGAGCTCAGTCGAGCAGTCCTGGGTCATGGGGGTTAGAGTAGCTCCTGCTTACAGAAATGGATACTGGAGTCACACCTGAATTTGAGTCCCAGGTCTGCCACTAGCCCTGGAACGCTGGGCAAGGTAGTCAGTCTGACCGAACCTCTGTTTTCTCATTTGTAAAATGAGAATAAAATCATATCAAGTCTCTTAGGGCTGTAGTGAGAATGAAACGTGATAATACGTGGAAAGCACTTAGCACAGTGCCTGCCTGGCAGGTAGAAACCACTCAGTCAATGATTGTGGTTATTATTAGTAAATCCAGGAAATATTCCAAAAGAGCTAACGGTGACTCTCCTTTTGTATGTAAGGATTAAAGTTCTTTTTCTTGGTGTTCTTCTGTATTTTCCAAAATTTCCATAATGAGAATATTTTATTTTTAGAATCAGAAGAGAAAGTTTATATAAGAAGCAATACAGGAGCCTGCTTTTTAAAGACATGCTCCCTTGAGAAAGAGGAGCCTCAGGTGCAGGCAAGATGTTCTCAAGGTCAGGCAGCACACATCTGGGTCTGAGGACTTGGGTTCTCCTCACTTCTAATCTTTTATGTCTGTGGCTTTATCCAGGAATTAACATGAAATGCATGTCTTAGCAGAATGTCACCATTGGGGTGTCCTGGGCTTTCTTTTAGCAACGTTCTCTCAATCTCATTTTCAACCAGAAGATTTGATAGTGGTGGTAATATGTTAAAATAAGGCTCCTAGTTACACCTTAACTATAAGTTAGAATTTGGTTCAGCTGCAGGTACCAGAAAAACTGACAGATACTTGCTTAGATAAGGAAGTATCTTTTTTTGTATGTATGTATTTGTCCCAGGCAGAAAGGAGTCCAGGGCTGGCCTGGTGCCTCAGAGTATCATCGAAGAATCAGGTTTCTCTTGTGTTTTCTGTTCTGCCAGCTTTATGAATAGCTGCTGCTGCTGCCCCTTGCACCTTGCGTGAGCTTCTTCCAGGCAGGACGAGGAAGAAAACCAAAGTTGCAGCACTGGCAGACTTGTAGTTACAATCTCGTGGGCCAGGATTGGGTCACATAGCACCTCCAGCTGCAAGGTAGTCTGGGAAGCTGACCTCATAACTTGCTGGTCTCTATAGCAGAGGACAGCAAGTAGAAGGGATGTTGGATGAATCAGCCTATAGTATCTGCTGCATGACTGTAACCCCTTACAAGCAAGATTTTAGGCTCATAAGTTAGCTATTGAGTTCAACCTGGCCAAAACAGTAGCACATACAGACATGTCTAGACTGTTTATCCAAGTATAGAATTTAGCATTGGAGGGGTCTTTCAGTTAGAAAATATTGAATATATGGGAATGGAGCCTGAAGAGGTACATGGACTTGCCTGAAGCCACAATGCAGTTTGACTGGTGGCAGAGCTAGGATGGGAATTCAGTTGTTCTTGCTACCATGAAGTCAGTCTATTGTTCTTTCTACTTCATTTCAGTGTCTTCTAAAAGGAGACATGTATCACTCATCACTTCTCTTAAAGTGATACAGATCTAGAGCTGTGAGGTTTCCAGTGCGGGTGCCGAGTGTCATTACAGTGAGTGCTGGGGTTGGGAAGGGGAGTCACTACGATATGATGTGAGTCGGTGTGACGATGCGGGGTGAGATCACTCCCCTGTGGTGTTGAGGGACTGTGCTCTGTGTTTAACCGTCGTGTGGAGACGTGGCTGTTAGAGCGGGAAGCAGCCGGCTGCTGGCAGCCTGAGTCCACGGACCCTTCAGTGTTTGGGTACAAATCGTGCCCATTTCCCTTGGCTGTGGCTTGGGGTGTTGTGGGTCACGAACTCCTTGTGACTCTGAATAAGTTCGGAGAAGCTAAGATGGTAACTTTCTCCCCCTTTCATCTTAGGTGTTGCTGTGATTCACAAGCCCTTGTGACCCCAACTCCCGCTGCCAGGAGGTGGAGGAAGGGAGGGGTGCTGCCTGTGACTTGGCACAGTGGGACCACGCTGGCTGGGTGCCACTCGCTGCCGGAGTCTGCAGAGGAGCGGGGACCGCCCTCCTCCAACTTGGCAGTGTCGTCAGGGTGGGAAGACAGTGACCCACCTCCTGCTCCCGCAAGGTGTTTCGTCCTCTGCCCTGAGCAGTGGGCTCCTGATAGCTCCGGCTGCACCTTTGAATGTTCTTTTGTGTGTTTCTACAGGGACATCAGAGAACCTGGAACCTGTGTGTGTGTGTCTGTGTGTGTGTGTGTGTGCGCAGAACGTGGTGATTCACTAAATTGGGGGGTGGTGATGGTCTGCTCCATTTCTATACTACTGATCCTTCCGCTATGCTAAAAATCAAATCACAGAAACCTCTCTTACGGATTTGCCCCATGGGGACCTTGAGACTACTAGAGCTGTTGTCTACTGGAAGTGCCGTTGGACATACCGGGAATGTCCAGAAATGACCAGGCCCATGTACTGGCCTAGACTACTCGCATTGTCTGCAGAAGAGTGGGGTGTTCTCGAAGCTGCCCCGTGTCCTCTGTGTGCTAGAACTAGGACCACAGGTTCTCTAGCCCCTCAGCTGGGTGCTCTTCCTTGGGCTCTTCTCCTGGAACTTCTTATCGGAACTGCCCAGTCTCTGGGCTACTGGTCTTTGAGGTCAAGGATTCCAGGTTTGGGAGATTTCGTGTCTCTTCAGCTGGGAAAACTAGCTCTTCAGAGAAGCACTGAGTAACACACTGGAGGAAAAAAATACATGAAAAACAAAAACACAAGAAAACAAAGTGGTAAGGCTTCAGTCCTTGTCCATAGTGGTCCCAGAGAGGATCCTAGTTCTGGGTTTTCCTGGGATAGGACAGTCCCTGTTTATACTTATTATCCAGGTTTAATTTTTCAGAGCATCCCGTTTTACTCTCAAAAGTGTTCTGGTTTGGAGGCTAAGTAAAAGTTCACCATACCTCCAAACCCAAAGATAGGTTTGTCCCTGCACTGGATGGGGTCACATGTGATTTACATGGACATGGATGAATTCAAAGGGGTGTATACTTGGCACCCTGGGCCTGGCCCTCGGCAGTTGGTCCAGTCTGTCTCACATCCTTGTCTTCCTTTCCTTGTGCTCTTCCCCCATTCCAGGCCTGTACCCTCTCGCCAATCCTCAGAACTTCCCCCTCCTAGCTTCCCCCGCGAGGGAGGACATGGTGGTGGGCCCTGAATGTGTGATCTCTCTCAGGAGTACTTGCATTTTGAGAGAGGAGCTTGAAGAAAGCTTTGCTAATTCACAGGTAAAAATGATTAATGACAGACCTTCAGGCATCCGGAGGAGGGTATTTGAGGGCTCAGGGAGTCATTTGCATTAAAAAAAAAAAAAAAAAAAGAACCGTAAAGCTGTACTGTTCCTGAACTAGCAAGTTGCTTATATTGGAATTTCCAGCATAAGAAGGGGAAGTCTTGTGTCTGGAGAAGAGTCTCACAACTTGGGGGCTGGAATTGACCCTTCCTGATGTCAAGGTCCACCTTTAGGGAGCCAAGGGGCTTTATGAACTCTGGTGGTGGACTTCTCATACAACTGGGCAACTTCCAAGCAGGTTTCATAGGAGACTGTCATTCTCCCCACTTCACCCTGAAGTTATAAACCCAGGACTTTCCCCAGTGAGTTGGACACTTTGTGTATTTACTGTATATTTATTGTGCGTGAACCACTCAACTCCCCCGAGGGGGAAACATCTTCTGATGTTGAGCAGATGTTATTTCAGTGAGACATTTGGAGAATACCAAGGTACCCAGAATTTTTAGTAACCTTGGGCAGAGGCTGAAATATCCAGCTTTGGTGGACCTGGAAGAACAGCTCCAAAGGGATCAAGACATGCTGTTAGCTGGTTTGTTCTGCTCTTACCTGGCATGGAGGTGACTGTGGTCTCAAAGCTCTGCCTGCCTCTGGATCGGAAGCTGATGGAATGCGCTTTCTGTTCCAAATGTTCTTCCTCCCTCTCCGAGGAAGGTTTGGGACTTTGTTTCAGGGTGTGTGTGTGGGGGGGTGGGGTGGGGGATGAGGTTGGGGTCTGATGTGTGCCATCACACAGCTCCTGATTTCAGACGAAAGGTGAAGTTCCCCCCCAACACCTGGAAGCTAAACTTCCAGGCTTATCATGCTTATGTGGGGGGAGGCTATTGTTTGTGTGTCATCTTCCCAGAAAGGATCCCCTCCCTGAGAGCTAGCCAGCTGTGTTTCCTGCTTTTGGATTTTTGCTATTGACCCCACCTCACGTCCCCTTTCCCAGGAAGCACTGCCCCTGCTGGTAGTGCTGCTGAGGCCATGTTCGTTTTATCCTCATGTGTCCTTTCTCACGGGGACTAGAACACTGGTACGTCATCACCAAATAGCCAATCTCCTCTAGCTGCCCACAGATGCCATCCAAAACCTGCTGTCCCTTTATCACCAGGTACAATTCTGTCTCCACAGTGGGCACAATAGACTTATTTTCACGTCTGTGCTGGTCATGTGGTAGGTGAACCCCCCTGCATCCCCTCTTCTGGTGGCCACACCTGCTTGTGAATGCAGCTTTGCCTGTGGGATATCTGAAGTCTGATCACAGCGATGAAATGGAATTGCAGCCCAAGGTTAGAAGCAGCTTAGACACCACTTGGATTCTGATTTGGACAACAGAGAAGTCAGACTCTGAATTCCAAAGTTCTTTCTCATAAGTACCCAATGGCATCTCTCCATCTAATAAGTTGCAGTATTATGCAAATGAAAGTGACCTCATTTTCTGCTATGCAATAAGAATACTTAATTCTATTTCATGACAGACCAGTTGCAATATCCCCTAAGATGCTTTTTGAGCTGTCTTACTTTGATATCTGTTGTATAATGTTTGTATATTCCTGAGCCAGATCCTTTCAAAGATTGCCTTTTTATAAAACTGAAGCTACAGCTTTCAGGCTAAAATTTTAATGTAGATATTTTTATAAAGTAATTTTTCACGATATTTGAATTGCTTTTTATTGTCCATGATAATGAAATGTTATGTTCTATGCATCATTCACTCTCAAACATCGTTCATGCCTGTAGCTATCTTCCCTTTGTTTCTCACCCTCCCCAAACTTCAGTAGCTCCAGGTTGACTTGGAAGCTTCTTTCTTACACCACATTCAAGGGAGATTGCTGAAAAAACACAATCACTGGTGTTTACTGAATTGTTTAGGGACTAACATTAAGCCTGACTCAGCCCTTCCACATCTATGTTGCCGATCTGCTTTTCTTGGAGTCTGTTTTTGGCAGGGTGAGGCAGGGGGGACTCTGGTTGGCCCATCTCCTGGCATCTCTCATGGCCTGGCACGGAGCCTGGCATGCTGTGGCATGGAGAAGCCCAGGGAAAGGCCTGCCCTTCAGCGCATAGTCCCGGGAGTTTTCCTAGATCGAGCTGACTAGTCTTCATTCTTTTCTGTCTCCTTATTCTTCGGAGCTTCAGGCTTAAGGCTTTTGCTGCTGGATGATGTCCCTTCTGGAAGCATCTTGTCGATGAACTTTAAAAGAGGGCTCGTTCCTCATGCTCCCCACTAAGAATGTGATCAGCATGTGCTTTGCAGATGTTCATGCTACACTTACAGCTTACTTGTTTCTTGAGCTGTGTCTACACTCCAGGTTCTGTTTTGTGTATTTATCTGCCAATTAGTCTCATTTTAAAAAATCTTTATTTTTATTATTATTGGGACAGGTGCCATTTGAATTGCCTCCATGCTTGCTCCCCATTTGCACCTTGACAGATCAAATTGGGAAGTTGAGCAAATTCATAATCCAGTTAGCTGGAGGTTCTCTGTTTGCCTGGAGAAGCGAGGAGGTTGGAATGTGTTTTTTTTTTTTTTTAAGTGTTTGCACTATTTAGAGTCCTAAGCCCCTCATATTCAGCTGTGCTGTGTATCTACTGACCAAGCAGGAGAGCCGGCAGCACTTCTGACGTTTGGGAGTGCCTGAGGCCTCTTCTGTAGTGGATAATCACAACCTCAGAGCCCCTGTGCAGCCTCCATCGTGGGGCTCAGTGACTTGTAGCTACAGCATCTGCCAAGGCAGTAATGCATGGGTCAGTGGCATTTGGAGCAACAAAGTGCTCTGGTGCAGTGTTCTTGCCTTTGGTTATGAGATTTCAAATTATTTTCCCCCCTTTTTAGTGGCAATAAGGACCCTTGTTGAATTTCTTGTTTAATTCGTATGTGATGTGTAAAATACTTTCTTTGAAAGAAGATTCAAGACACTGAATTTGTGTGTCTGTGTGGGTGCCATGTCCATGTGGTTGTCCGTAGGCAGGCAGACTTGATCCCTGACACCCTGTACACCACACTGCGTAGGTCGGGTCCTTGATCTGGTGGTCTCTGCTTGGACGGTAGGGAGCACAGAGTTTGTAAAAGAAGACTTGTCACATGCTCCATCAGTTACAGTGCTAGCTGAAGAAACAGTTCCTCACATGTATTCTTTTAACAGGAATTGTGTTCTAGGTTCCCATACTTTATGTTCCTTTAACTTTAATAAAAGCTGAACTGTGAGAACCTTTCTCAGTATTTCATTTCTGTAGTCCAGTCTCTTTACTCGGTCTCAGACATGAAAAGGGCAGACTTAACTCCTGCATGTCTTCAGATTCAAAAGATTTTCTCTTCAGGATCTGCTGGACAGAGTCTGGGTTCCTTTGGTCTCTATTATCTGACACAGTGCCAGACTCACAACGATCTTCAGTGAGGCCCAGAGAGGCCAGTCTCTCCAGTGGGTGTTCGGTTGTGTGGACAACTGCCTGGTGATCACCGTGAGGTGGGTGAGATGGTACCAGCATGGGAGGAGGAGGTAGAGATTTGGCTGTAAATAAACATTGATTTTTAAATGTTTGTTACAATACCTAGAGATTTTTATAGATATGTTGTTATGTTTGAACCATTAAAAATGCAAATATTAATTACATTTATTAAATATATACAACTATTAAATATGCTGACTGCTAAAATATCAACACATATGAAATAATAATAGCTAACATTTATTGAGTGTTTACTATGTGCCAACACTCTTCTAAGTGCTTTACTTATATCAATACATTTAATCCTTATCATGGTCTTCTGAGTTACTATTATTATCTTTGTTTTACAGATGAAGATATGAGATGCACAGGGGTTAAGCAACTTGCCTATGGTAGCAGTGCTGCAGGATATTGGTTGCACTCCAGAGTCTGTGTCCTTAGCCTCCTCACTCCAGCAGTGAGGCGGTGATGACGGGAGCAGGGCATGCTGAGAAGCACCAAGGAGAGGGAGGCCCTAAGGGTTGCTGGGAAGTGCAAACTTGGCTCAAGAAGAATACTGAAGCCCAAGTTTTCAGGCCAGTTGGACCAACGATGTCCCAATCTTACACTATTGGCAAATAATCACATTTGTTACCGTGGTGATAGTAGCAGTAACCACTATTCATTGCATCCGTACTGGGACAGAGGAGGCCCAGAGAGGTGAATCTGTTTGTCTGAGGGTGTGTTATAAGTGAGCAGCGGAGCAGACCCAGATGGAAACTCCTAGCTCTTTTGGCTCACGACTGAGTTTGAGAATCAGCCTGAGAAGAGGGCTTAGGACGCGCTTGTTTCCATCATCACACTGGCTAGCGTTTATTGTGAATTTACCATGCACCAGACCCTGTGCTTTAATGCCCACAACACCTCATAGAGGCAGATGGTGCCCAATTCGCAGGATCGCAAGGCCTAATTAACTGGCTCAACGTCATACATAACCTTGAGAAACGATGCAGTCCCCATCCTTCTGCCGAGGCTGATTGTTGAACTGTGGCACGCAGGATCCCAGAGGGGCTGTACCTTGTGGGCACATTCTAGAGTGAGGAGGTTGCCAGTGTCTGGCCCTCCAGGGCAGGCAGTGAGGCAGAGCCCAGCGCCAGGTCGGCGACCTGCTCCGCCGCCACCCTGCCGTGGGCCCACCCACTTGGGCCCTTGTCACCCCCGCTGAGAGGGCCCTGGGGAGGGACAGATGAGCAAAGGAGTGCTTGTCTGAGCACACACACCTTTCCCTCCCCTTGACCCTTTGGCCTGGTTTCTCCTTACCTTAACCAGAAGTTCAGAGTGAAATCATATTTGGTGGTTTTTCTATCAACTTATCCTTCTACAGTTTACAAATAGGGTCTTTCGACCCTACCTAGCTAGTCTATTTTGATATGAAATCTGTTGTTCTGCCTGCCTCGTGAGGTTTTCTATGAGCAGTCTGCGTCCCCCACTGGTCATTCCTTTCTGCCCAGGTGGCTTTCCCTGTAATGCTCTATATCAGGGCCCAGGGGGTGGGGCACCTGGCTGGGACCCTCGACATCGTCCACTCCAGCGCCTGTGTTTGCAGAATTGGGGACTGGGGCTTGGAGCTGCAGACAGGCCAGGGCACCTGCGGTAGAGCCGGGTCCCCCAGGAGGCCAGCGGAGGCTCCAGGGCCCGTGTCTGCCTGCCTGAACCTGAGGTTGTGCTGGGGCTGAGGAAAGGGAGTGACCGCAAGCTTGAGAGCCACCACCCTTTCTGGGGTGGACAGAGGAGAGGTGGTCCTGTTGCGGTGGGCCTGGTCTTTCTGAGACTCCTGTCCTGTGGTCACTCCAGCTTCGAGGGCTGCTCCAAACTCCCAGGTGGATGGAGGGCCCAACTCCTCCTCAGGTGTCTGAGTCCTCCCCCGGCCTCAGGTGGGAGGAGGCCTTGTTCACAGCTGTGTGGCCTGCAGGGAACCCCTCCCCCTTTCTGGAGCTCTGTTCCTCATCTGTAAACAGGGCTCTTGTATCCGTGGGAGCATTTACTCTACTTGCAGGGTCTTGTTCTTGCCCCCACCTGACCGGGGAGGAAATGAGGTTCAGGAGGCCCAGTGACAGTGGGGAGCTAGGTTCCGAACCCACATTTTCCGTGGAAGTAGTTTTGGACGACTATGCCCCACATGTTTTTAAGCTCTTAGGCCACTGGGCCCTGCCAGTAATCATGCATGATCAAGATGGTTTGATGAGTCCTCTAACTGTGAGTTTTGTAAGGACTGGAAAAGTTGGCTTTAGACATCTTTCCTTCCCTTTGTTTTCCTTCCCTTCCTATTCTCAGTTCCCAGCTGCCTCTGAGAAACCCTCCCTCCATCTTTCCAGTGTTGGGAATCTTTTACTCTCCCTTCACAGTATGTTCAACAAACAGTTATTCATTCAACAGAAATACATTCGGCATCTACGCTGCACATTGTGGTGGGTACTTGAAATGCAACTGCCAACGAGGTAGATGGTCCCTGTGGACCTGGAGGTTGGAGTTCCATGAGGGACACAGTTGGAAAACAGCAGGCACTGTATGATGTGCTAGTGGGGGGTGGGTGTGGGGAGGATAGAGAAACACACGCACCCAGAGAGAGAGGGACAAGCTCACAGAGACCTGGGGAAAGGGTGTGAGATGCACACAAAGCAAGAGAGACAGAGACCAAGAGAGAGAGACTGAGACATGCAGAGACAGAATCAGAGGGAGACAGAAACACAATGAGCAAGACACACACACACACACACACACACACACACACACGCACGCACGCACCCGTAGCAGACAAGGTGCCACTCATATAGAAATACATAGGCAGAGACCTAGAGCAAGCCAGACAGAGCCAGTGTTATTTCTTCAAGTGGCAGGAGACAGGTCAGCCTAGAGCTTCAGATCAGAAGCTTCCGAGTCCGGAGATGCGGGTTCAAATGTAACCTCAGTCAGGCGGTCTTATGGTTTTGAGCCAGTCTCTTTGCCTCTCAGCAACAGTGCCCTCAATTTTGTGAACTTATGCAGAAGACTGCATGAGAAGACCCTAAAACGTAGAAGGCAGCCACTCAAGGCCCCGGGGAGGCTGGACCCAGCAGAACAACCTCTGGAATGAGAACCTAATCTCTGCAGTGACAGCACAGAGAACATCCTGACTGCATGCGGTCACCACAGCAGGCATATGAGCAGAGGGAAGACAGACATGAGAAAGGAGGCAAGCTCTCTGCCCAGGGTCTTGTCTGGGCTGGGGATTCACCCAGGGCTTAATTTCTGAAGGAGGTCACTAAGGGAAGCAATGCACTTGGGGCCTGCTTTCACCTGGCAGCCACGTGGCTTCTTTCTATTTGACACAACTGTGTTTCAATCCCTTTTGTTTTCTCCTTTCCTCTGGGTGGTGATGGGGGCTTGTTTCATGAGTTTACTTCCTGTTCCAGGAGTAGAGCATCTCCCTGGATTTGATCCCATCGACTGCAGAGAATGTGGGATTTAGTAGGCACTTGTATAACTCTTTATTGCTAAGGAATTTCAAACGTGGTCTCATTTGATTCTCAGAAAAGCTCAGTGAGGTAGCCAAGGCAGGTATTATTTTGTGCAGCGTGTCTACCTATTATATACGATGGTCACTTTCTCAATGCAGTGGGTGGGGCATTTGAAACACTACATGGTGCCTGCACATAGTGGGTGGTTTATTAGTGGTAGCAATTATCACTCTCATTGTTCCCTTCATACAGATGGGGAAACTGAGGCTAGAAACAGGTGAAGCAACTCACTCAAATTCCTAGTCAGTAAGAGCTTGGACTTTATCACCAAGATTGTGTTTGGCTCCGTGTGACAGCAAAATGACAATAGTGGCTTTAACCAAAGAGTGGGTTTTTTACCCAGATAACCACAAGTCTACAGGTAGGCATTCCAGAGCTGGCACAGGCAGTTCCATGGTGTCATTGGGATCCTAGGTCCTTCTGTCTTTCTGCTCTTCCATCCTTAGCATGTTGCAAGGTAGAGACTTCACAGCTGTTTTCACATCCGCAAAAGGCATGAAAAAGAAGGGAGGGGGAGGCAGAAGGAGCACTACCTGTAATAGGAGAGTAAAACCTTTCCAGAAACTCCTAACAGAATTCCTTGCGGTGCCACCAGCTGCAAGAGAGTCAGAGGAGGTGAATGCTTTTAACTGAGCACATTGCTGCTCCAAACAAACTCAGAGTTCTGCCTGGGAGAAAGAAGGGGAGAAAGGACGTCGGGTGGGCAATTAGCAATGTTGGCCCCAGTCAAGGCTCCTATTAGCCTCCTGACTCCAAGTGCCATGTGGCTCCCTCTCCAGGGGTCAGCCTTCTTGGATCCAAAGTACACGTCATTTTGGTCCATAGTCTAGCATCTGTCCCTGCAGTTAGTTTGGCTGGATACTGACCATATGCAGGGCCCCTTGCAGTGAGGGATAATGATGCTCCCTGTGTTGGCATCTGCTGAGGAGGTACAGAGTTGGGGCTCTGGGACAGGGCTGGGTGGGGAAGTCTTCCTCTCCAGCCTCACTCAGCCATCTTCCTTGCTGTGTTGGCATCAAGAGCGGATGTCCCTCTTGCAGGATGAATGAGACATTATCTAAACAACGGAGACCTTTAGGAGCCTGTCACTGAGGCTTTAGGGACAGCTCCTTTAACCGTCGTGGATGCTTTCCTGAAGCTCTGATTGAGGAGGCCTGTCAGCTGCAAGATCTATGACGTTTATCGCAAGAATGACCCACGTGTGCAGCACCATAAGTCTTTCTGAGCCGCAAACTGGGAGGTGGAGGTGGGTGAGATTTGGTGTTGGCTTTTTGGAGGCATTTCCCCAACTCCCTTGTCATCCTGTACTCCAGGACATCCTCACATCTAATGGTGGCCCATCGAGTGGTGGCTGAGCTGTGCTAAGTTAAAGGAGGTCAAGAAAATGATGTGCACGGTCTGGCTGCCAAGGGGCTGTCCTGGGGCTGTTCTTGCCAAGTGAGGCTGCTGCTTCAGCCCTGGCCATGGAGCGGGAGGGGTCCTATCTGAGCTGGAGAGGCCTGGGCCTTCCCTGAACCTGTGAGGAGGTTGTGTGGCAGCATGGAGAGGGCCATGGAAGAACTGGATGATCTAGTCGCAAAGTAGAGTTTGACAATGTAGCATAGTGGTTAAGAGCTAAGGCTCTGAGCTGGACAGTGTGGGTTTAAACTCATGCCCACCAATTGCTAGCAGGGGGACCCTGGTAATAAAACCAGGCCCAGCCGCAGGCCCTCTGAGGTCAAGGACAGACAGGCATTGCACCCCAGTCTGGAGGGAGCCTGCACTCTTGGGAGTTAATGGTCCCCTTGAGGGCCTTCCTCTGGTTCTGGGCCTCATCTTCACCTTCAAGCTGCAGCCTGGACCTGGGAGGAGGGGATCTGGCGGGGAAAGGCTGAGGCTACAGAGAGCATTCCAAATGTATTTCTCAGGCACAGATCTGTCATTTTAATGTACCCCAGCCTCTTATTGAATGATTAACTAAAGAATGGTCTGTCCTGGTGCCTGTGACTTCTGCAGTGCCCTGATAAGGCAACCCATAAAACCCTCTCCAGGCAGCCAGAGGAGGTTTTATGCATGTCTCAGAAAGGGTGGTTTGATTTCTAGCAGCTTCTAGTAGAATTTTTTTGTGTGGACTTGTGAAAATGCTAGGCACCGGGATCCTGTGAATGCAGGAGGGTTTGCCCGGGGTGGATTCAGGAGGCCCGGGTAGAGACGGTGGGATGAGCAAGAGAACTGGGGTCTGCTGTGGTGCGGACTACACAATACAGGGATGCCCAGTGGGCTGCAGACTCTGGAGTGGCTTCATTGCAGCCCTCCCACTGTTGGCCTGGGGGCTCCTGTGCCCTCTGAACCCTGTGCAGGAGCTTCCCTGTCCCTTCATGAGACAGTCCCTAGTTACTCACTGCATTCTCTGGGCTGCTTCTGTACTTTGTGTGTATTCAATACGTATTTATTCATTCAATGCATGTCTACTGAGCTCTTCTTGGATGTTAGGCTCTACACCAGGGGGTAAATGAGAGGGTCCCTGCCCTTGTGGGGTTCATGTTGGTCATGCAGACAAAGTAATAAAGAAGGCATTAGAATCAGTGTGGTACGCATAAGGGTGGGGTGAGTAAAGGGGCCTGTGGATGTACACAGAAGGGTCAGGGAAATTGTCCTGGTGGAAGTGATGGGCAGCTAAGGTTCTACTTTGAATGGATGATGGATGATAGCCAGGTGAAAGGATAGATGGAGGTGTGGGGGAGGGAGGAAGAAGGAATAGCAAGTGTAGAGGCCCAGAGGCTACAGAGGTGGCCTTTCTGAGAAAGCATAAGTAGTTCAGCATGGCTGGATCACAGCGCGTAAGGGGAACACACAAGAATGGGGCTGGAGAGGTGGGTAGGAGCCATGTCCCAAAGGACTTGAAACCATGGGGAGGAGGTAATTCTCTTTCTTGAGGTCAGTGGGAAAACATTGGAAGTATTATCCCCAAAACATACTCCTAGATGCTGTGATATTCATGCAGAATGTTTTTGGCGAGTGCTCTTAGCTATAACCTCCGTGAAGGAGAGAGGGAAGCAGGAAGAGGTAGAGGGAGAGTTGAACTATAATGCAGTTGCAGCAGAGGCCTCAGTCCATCGCCTGGGGAACTCTGGAGCTGGGATAGCCTTTCAGTACTGTCCTGAGTTGACACAAGGGGACTACTTTTTGAATCTTTGCAAAAATCAGTCATTGAAAAAAAAAAAGGCGGCAAATTGGACTTCATCAAAATTTAAAACTTTTATCCTTCAAATGATACCATCAAGAAAGTGAAGAGACAACCCACAGAATGGGAGAACATATTTGCAAATTATATATCAGATAAGGATTTAGCATCCAGAATATATAAAGAATTCTTACAACTCAACAATGGAAAGATAAACCAATTAAAAAATGGGCAAAGAATTTGAATAGACAGTTCTTCAAAAAGATATACAAATGGCCAATAAGCACATGAAAGGATGTTCAACATCATTAGCCATCAGGAAAATGCAAATCAAAACTTCCCTGGTGGCGCAGTGGTTGAGAGTCCGCCTGCCGATGCAGGGGACACAGGTTCGTGCCCCGGTCCGGGAAGATCCCGCATGCCGCGGAGCGGCTGGGCCCGTGAACCATGGCCGCTGAGCTTGCGCTTCCGGAGCCTGTGCTCCGCAATGGGAGAGGCCACAACAGTGAGAGGCCCACGTACCGCAAACAAAAACAAAAACAAAAACAAAAACACAGTGAGACACCACTTCACACTCACTAGCGTGACTATTATAAAAAAGACAATAACAAGTATTGGCCAGGATGTGGAGAAATTGGAATACTCATACATTGCTGGTGGGAAAGTAAAATAGTGTAGCCTCTTTGCAAAATAGTCTGGCAGTTCCTCAGAAAGTTAAACATATGACCCAGCAATTCCACTACCTGGTATACATCCAAGAGAACTGAAAACATATGTCTACACAAAAACTTGTACACAAATGTTCATAGCAGCTTTATTCCTAATAGTCAAAAAGTGGAACGCTAAATGTCCATTAGCTGATGAATGGATAAACATAGAAAGGAATGAAGCAGTGAGTGAAGTTACAACATGTGTGAACCTTGAAAACATTATGCTAAGTGAAAGAAGCCAGACATGAAAGACCATATATTGTATGGTTTCATTTGTATGAAATGTCCAAAATAGGCAATTCCATAGAGACAAAAACTAGATTGGTGGTTGCACGAGGCAGCGGGAGAGGGGAACAGGGAGTGACTGCTAATGGGCATGAAGTTATCTGGAGTATTTTTGAGGAGATGGAGTGTTCTGGAATTAGATAGTGATGATGGTTATACAATTTTGTGAATATATTAAATGCTACTGAACTAAACTTTAAAAGGGCAAGTTTTTAGGGAGTGTGAATTATAACTCATTGAAAAAGGTCATTTTATATGTATACTCTCACCTCCCACCCCTGCAGGTCATATAACCTTGGGTGAGGCAGCTCTCCTGGGCAGACAGCGATTTCTGGTGAGGGGCTCGGCTGTGAGCCATTAGCACATGACACTATAGGAGGCTGGGGGAACGCGTGCCTCCAGGGAGCTGGGTTATGCACCAGTACGTCCACCGTAGGAGGCTTTAAGAGTGGAAGTGGCACAGAGTTTTGCTTTCGTGGGTGACCTTCATGACAACCATGAGAGGTGGGCATCATTTTCCCCCCTTTTCAGTTGAGTGAACTGAAACTCAAAGAGGTTAAACCACTTGCACAGGGTCTCCATAACTAGTGGAAATTTGCACAGGATTGTGACGTCACATCTATCTGAGTCTGAAGGCCATGTTCTTTGCTACGATTCCATGCTATTTTGCACTCACTCATTCACAGCTTTGTTTCTCCTGAAAAATTAATTGGTTTGAAGGTAGGGACCAGGTCTGAATGTGTCCTTAGCACCCAGTACAGGGCATAAATAAGGTGCTAAAAAATGTTTGTCAAACTGAAGTAAGCAGTTCCCTTTCCAACTACTTAAAGATGCCATGCCACAGCTGATGTTCAGGGAGAGCAGTTTTCTCCAAGTTACAGGAAAAAAGGAATGGCATGAACAGAATTTCCTCATTGTTAATCCTTTTCCTTGGGTGCAAATTTTTGCTCATACTTTGACAAAATCAAAGTACTAAAATCTAGTATCGGAAGGCATGTTATTTATCAAAAATTATAGGCTTATCTTCATCAGTATTTCAGTTTCCTATCAGATGCTCCCACACCTAAACACATTCCCTTGAAGACATGGGGAGAGTTATGGATTTCAATAAACTGAAGTCAGGGCTGACGAAGATGCAATTTGACTGCTGTTTTCCCCTAGGCTTCCCCAGGAAGCTGCTTCCTGGAGGCTGACGGAGGATCAAGGACATTATCCTTGACATGTACACCACATACGCCCGCTGTCAGGCCTGCTGCTGCTGAGGCCCCAAGTTGCTGCCTTTTGGATACATCCTGGCTAGTGGTGGGTAGGTATCAGTAGGTGCAGCTCGGTTGCCTTTGGTAGATTCTTCTCCCTACGGGGGAGATTGGGAGGAGGTGTGCAGGCATGGAGAGATTAGCTGGGAGACAGTATGAGTGCTTGGAGAGACTAGGTGACTGTGGGGTGGTTTTCCAGAACCCACACACATCTCGCTCTGCTTACTTTACTCTGAAGTTTTATCCTTCAAGCTCAGAGGATCTTGATGCTGTTAAAGTGATAACGCCCCTGCCTGTCAAAGTTAACATCTCAACAGTTGTTCCTCTCTGAGTGTGAATACCTAAGTACATTTTGAAAGGTGAGGGAAGCAGAGGGCACTGGGGACCTGAGTGGAGGCCAAGCAGGCAGGGAGGGGAAACTGGGGCCAGAAGAGCATAGCAGTGAAGAGTGGGGCTCCAGGGATATGCTGTCTAGGTTATATTCCTGGCCCTACTGCTTATAGGCTGCATGACCTTGGGAACTATCTCTCTGAGTTTGTTACTTCATCTTTGAAGTGGGAGCAATAATAGTCCTGAACTCAGAGGACTAAATGAGATAATACATATATGTATTATCTCATTTAGTGGAAAGACAGTCATATGAACAGAGAAAATGCAGTCTTGGTTTCTCTAATAGTGCTCTGATTTTCCTCACAAGTCACCCACTTTCTGGCTAGCGGGAGGGAAAAACCCTTCAATTTTTAGTCCAATCTGGTAAATTTAGTCTTACTCAAAAATTTTAACAGTCCCTTTTTAGGTAGTTCTTAGCCTCTTACATTTGTCTGGTCCCCTTTTCTTTTACCCAGAATGGCATCTAAGAATGTGAGGGGTTGGATTCTCGTGCCAGTGGAGAATTGGTCCTTGTCTAGTCAGGGTTCAGTTGTAGAGAGAGCGACAGGTAGCAGGATATTTAATGGCTTATGGAATTGTTGGGAGAGGTAAAGAAAGAGGCTCGAGGCTGCTGTGGCTCTCAGAGCTGTGCTGCACAGCTAGGCTGCCAGAGCCCAGCTGCCTCTGCCCCAGGTGGGGAACTGCAGAATCAGAGACGGCTGTCGCAGCTCCTGGCTGGATGCCTCCCACCTCGGCCACATCCACACCAGGAACATGGGTGCCCACCTCTCTCCCCATTCCCTTAGATCCCAATCCCTGTTTTGCTTTAGTGCATCTCATTAGCAGAACCTAAATCATATCTAGAAACATTAGTTGTAAAGTGAGTCTGTAGTTTATTTTTAAAATTTTTTATTGAAGTACAGTTGATTTACAATTTTGTGTTAATTTCTGCTGTACAGCAAAGTGATTCAGTTATACACACACACACACACACACACACACACACACACACGCATACACACATTCTTTTTTATATTCTTTTCCATTATGATTTATCACATGATATTGAATATAGTCCCCTGTGTGGGAAATGTCGTTTTTTTGCTTTCCAGCCTCTGCAATGTAGGAGGGGACAAGAAGGCCTATTGAGCTTTCAGTCCTCATGATCTGCCACATTCCTTCCATCTGCTACTCAATATCCATACATACCCTTCTTCCCACCTGTCTAAACAACCACAGCAATAACAACTTGCTCTTTTCTAACTTAACGCAACTATCCTCTGCAAAAATTGCAATGTCCTTACCCTGTTTCCCCAAAGGGAAAGCAAATTTCATCAGTCACTGCCTCTCTAAGTGATATTATTCCTTTTCTAGTTCAGTGATAATTCTGCCTTGATAGCATATAATCTGAAGCCTAAATATCCACTTAGCAACCACAATCTATACCAGCGCCTTTATAAAGTAGAAAAAAGGAGAGAAAAGGGATAATTGGGGCATGTGTGCTTCTATGTATGTATATATGTATGTGTGTACTGTGTGTTATGTAACATGCATATATACATTTGTGTCAGTTTCTGCTGCATAACAAACACTTCAAAACTAAGTGGCTTAGAATAACTGCTATTTATAATTTCTCACTATTCTATGGATTGGTCAGCCTGTTCTTCTGGTCTGATGCAGACTGTCTGGTCTCTGCTGGGATTGCTCCTGTGCCTGGGGTCAGTGACAGGTCAGCCAGTGGCTCGAGGATCTAGGATGGCTGCACTCAAATATCTGGTGGTTGGCAGGTTGTTGGGATGGGGCTACTTCAGGCTTGTTCACATGGTGATCTCTTCAGGCACAGAAAGAGGTCCAAGCCCCAAGTGGCAAATTCTTCTCTCACATTTGCTGATGTCTCATGGCCAACCCTGACTCAGAGAATGGAAAAAGTAGACTCCACCTTTTCCTGGGCCATTGCTGGGTAAATGGCTTTTGCTATTTACCACAGTATATCTGTACACCAAGGCCAACCACATGCAGACCATAAAACAAGTCTCAGTACATTTAAAGTACTGAAATCAGACTACAATCCTGCAGCCTGTAGAACAAAAACCACATTCACGGACAGATAGACAAGATGAAAAGGCAGAGGGCTATGTAGCCGATGAAGGAACAAGATAAAACACCAGAAAAACAACTAAATGAAGTGGAGATAGGCAACCTTCCAGAAAAAGAATTCAGAATAATGATAGTGAAGATGATCTAGGATCTCAGAAAAAAAATGGAGGCAAAGATCGAGAAGATGCAAGAAATGTTTAACAAAGACCTAGAAGAATTAAAGAACAAACAAACAGAGATGAACAATACAATAACTGAAATGAAAACTACACTGGAAGGAATCAATAGCAGAATAACTGAAGCAGAAGAACAATGAGTGACCTGGAAGACAGAATGGTGGAATTCACTGCTGCAGAACAGAATAAAGAAAAAAAAATGAAAAGAAATGAAGACAGCCTAAGAGACTTCTGGGACAATATTAAACGCAACAACATTCACATTATAGGGGTCCCAGAAGGAGAAGAGAGAGAGAAAGGACCTGAGAAAATATTTGAAGAGATTATAGTCAAAAACTTCCCTAACATGGGAAAGGAAATAGCCACCTAAGTCCAGGAAGCACAGAGAGTCCCATACAGGATAAACCCAAGGAGAAACACGCCAAGAAACATAGTAATCAAACTGGCAAAAATTAGAGACAAAGAAAAATTATTGAAAGCAAGGGAAAAAAGACAAATAACATACAAGGGAACTCCCATAAAGTTAACAGCTGATTTCTCAGCAGAAACTACAAGCCAGAGGAAGTGGCATGATATACTTAAAGTGATGAAAGGGAAGAACCTATAACCAAGATTACTCTACCCGACAAGGATCTCATTCAGATTCGATGGAGAAATCAAAAGCTTTACAGACAAGCAAAAGCTAAGCGAATTCAGCACCACCAAACCAGCTCTACAACAAATGCTAAAGGAACTTCTCTAAGTGGGAAATACAAGAGAAGAAAAAGGCCTACAAAAACAAACCCAAAACAATTAAGAAAATGGTCATAGGAACATGCATATCGATAATTACCTTAAACGTGAATGGATTAAATGCTCCAACCAAAAGACACAGGCTTGCTGAATGGATACAAAAACAAGACCCATATATATGCTGTCTACAAGAGACCCACTTCAGACCTAGGGACACATTCAGACTGAAAGTGAGGGGATGGAAAAAGATATTCCTTGCAAATGGAAATCAAAAGAAAGCTGCAGTAGCAATACTCATATCAGATAAAATAGACTTAAAAAAAAGAATGGTACAAGAGACAAGGAAGGACACTACATAATGATCAAGGGATCAATCTGAGAAGATATAACAATTATACATATATATGCACCCAACATAGGAGCACCTCAATGCATAAGGCAACTGCTAACAGCGCTAAAAGAGGAAATCGACAGTAACACAATAATAGTGAGGGACTTTAACACCTCACTTAACACCAATGGACAGATCATCCAAAAAGAAAATAAATAAGGAAACAGGAGCTTTAAATGACACAATAGACCAGATAGATTTAATTGATATTTATAGGACATTGCATCCCCAAACAGCAGACTACACTTTCTTCTCAAGTGCACACGGAACATTCTCCAGGATAGATCACATCTTGGGTCTCAAATCAAGCCTCAGTAAATTTAAGAAAATTAGAATCATATCAAGCATCTTTTCTGACCACAACGTTATGAGATTAGAAATGAATTACAGGGAAAAATATGTAAAAAACACAAACACATGGAGGCTAAACAATACGTTACTAAACAACCAAGAGATCACTGAAGAAATCAAAGAGGAAATAAAAAAATACCTAGAGACAAATGACAATGAAAACACGATGATCCAAAACCTATGGGGTGCAGCAAAAGCAGTTCTAAGATGGAAGTTTATAGCTATACAAGCCTACCTCAAGAAACAATAAAAATCTCAAATAAAGAATCTAACACTACACCTAAAGGAACTAGCGAAAGAAGAACAAACAAAACCCAAAGTTAGCAGAAGGAAAGAAATCATAAAGATCAGAGCAGAAATAAATGAAATAGAAACAAAGAAAACAGTAGGAAAGATCAATAAAACTAAAAGCTGGTTCTTTGAGAAGATAAACAAAATTGATGAACCATTAGCCAGACTCATGAAGAAAAAGAGGGTGAGGACTCAAATTAAAATTTGTATGGAGACACAAAAGACCCCAAATAACTAAAGCAGTCTTGAGGGAAAAAAAACAGAGCGGGAGGAATCAGACTGCCTGACTTCAGACTATACTACAAAGCTACAGTAATCAAGACAATATGGTACTGGCACAAAAACAGAAACATAGATCAGTGGAACAAGATAGAAAGCCCAGAGATAAACCCACGCACCTATGGTCAACTAATCTATGACAAAGGAGACAAGGATATACAATGGAGAAAAGACAGTCTCTTCAATAAGTGGTGCTGGGAAAACTCAACAGCTACATGTAAAAGAATGAAATTAGAATACTCCCTAACACCATAGACAAAAATAAACTCAAAATGGATTCGAGACCTAAATGTAAGACCGGACGCTATAAAACTCTTAGAGGAAAACATAGGAAGAACACTCTTTGACATAAATCACAGCAAGATCTTTTTTGATCCACCTCCTAGAGTAATGGAAATAAAAACAAAAATAAACAAATGGGACCTAATGAAACTTAAAAGCTTTTGCACAGCAAAGGAAACCATAAACAAGACGAAAAGACAACCCTCAGAATGGGAGAAAATATTTGCAAACGAATCAACGGACAAAGGATTAATCTCCAAAATATACAAACAGCTCATGCAGCTCAATATTAAAGAAACAAACAACCGAATCCAAAAATGGGCAGAAGACCTAAATAGACATTTCTCCAAAGAAGACATACAGATGGCCAAGAAGCACATGAAAAGCTGCTCAACATCACTAATTATTAGAGAAATGCAAATGAAAACTACAATGAGGTATCGCCTCACACCAGTTAGAATGGGAGTCATCAGAAAATCTACAAACAACAAATGCTGGAGAGGATGTGGAGAAAAGGGAACACTCTTGCTCCATTGGTGGGAAATGGATACAGCCACTATGGAGAACAGTATGGAGGTTCCTTAAAAAAGTAAAAATAGAATTACCATATGATCCAGCAATCCCACTACTGGGCATATACCCAGAGAAAACCATAATTCAAAATGACACGTGTACCACAATGTTCATTGCAGCACTATTTACAGTAGCCAGGTCAGGGAAGCAACCTAAATACCCATCGACAGATGAATGGATAAAGAAGTTGTGGTATGTATATACAATGGAATATTACTCAGCCATAAAAAGGAACGAAATTGGGTCATTTGTAGAGATGTGGATGGATCTAGAGACTGTCATACAGAGTGAAGTCAGTCAGAAAGAAAAAAACAAATATCGTATATTAACTCATATATGTGGAACCTAGAAAAATGGTACAGATGAACCAGTTTGCAGGGCAGAAATTGAGACACAGATGTAGAGAGCAAATGTATGGACACCAAGGGGGGAAAGCGGCAGGGGAGTGGGGGTGGTGGTGTGATGAATTGGGCGATTGGGATTGACATGTATACACTGATGTGTATAAAATTGATGACTAATAAGAACCTGTTGTATAAAAAAATAAAATTCAAAAATTCAAAAAAAAAGTACTGAAATCATACAGAGTACATTCTCTGATCACAGTGGAATCAAGTTGGAAATCAGTAACTATAGTATATCTGGAGGAAAACCCCCCAAATATGTAGAAACTAAACCAAAGTCCTCATCAGTTTTGGAGGAGGCTGACAGGAGTCTATCTTCATTTTTCTTCATCCCCATTTGGTTTTAATTTTTCCACAATTTTGGAAAGATTCAGGAAATTCATCGGCTAAGAGTTCTTTATGCTCTTGAGCACAACCCATTGCTTCATTTGCTCTTTTTTTCCCCCAAAATTTTCTGTTGACTAATGTGATCAAACAGCTATTTGTTAAGATGTTGTATTAGGATTCTCCAGAGAAACAGAGCCAAATAAATCCAACATATATATATATGGAAATTTATCATAGAAATTGGCTTCTGTTGATATGGAGGCTGAGAAGTCCCACCATTTGCCATCCGCAAGGTGGAGAAGCAGAAAAACTGCTGGTGTAATTCAGTCGCAGTCTGAAGGCCTGAAAATTGAGGGTGGGTGGGTGGGTGGGCAATGGTGTTAAGTCCCAGTCTGAGTCCCAAAGTCCGAGAACCAGGAGCACCAAAGTGCAAGGGCAAGAGAAGATGGATGTCTCAGCTCAAGCAGAGAGCCAATTTCCCTTCCCTCACCTTTTCTATTCAGGCCCTCAGTGGATTGTATGACACCCAACCACATTGGTGAGGGCGATCTTCTTTACCAAGTCTACCAATTCAACTGCTAATCTCTTCCAGAGACACCCTCACAGATTCACCCAGAAATAATGTTTTACCAGCTATCTGGGCATCCCTTAATCTGGTCAAGTTAACATAAAATTAACCATCACAGATGCCTCTCATCATGACCCAATTGACTAAGTTTGGTTCTTTCACTTCCTTCTGAAAGGTGGTACATTTTCACCAAGCACTAAGCATTGATCCATCCTCCTCCTGAGTAGTGCCTCTCCTTGGGGCACTCCCCTGCCTGCTTTAGCAACTGTTGAGCAGAATCTGGTCATTATTATTCATCTTCCTAAGTAGCTGGAGAATTAGCACAGAATCTAGTGATGTCAAAAACATATCACTAGAGTCCTAGGTACCCTATTCTGCGTCCAAGGCAGACATCACTAATCAATTATGACACCTTCTCACTGACCCCTGCAAGACAAGGCACCAGGCAGCCTCTTGCTAATCAATGAGAGTTGGCACCAGTGATGAACCTGATTTGTCATCTCAGTTTTGAGTACTTGTCCTTGTGTTCTTTTGCCTGGGGCAACCCTAATATATCGTTTTGATATTCCATGTATGGGGGCAGGGGAAGAGAATCATATCTTAGAGATATGCTACAGTTGTCAAAAGTGCATGAAATTGGCTATATAAAAAAGTGAAACAAGACATGACTCTTCTCCCCCTTCCCCCCACCCCCTGAGATAGTATAAAATTTGCAATGTTTCTCACAGTGGGAGAATTTTTTAAAGTTACCATAAACAATGTTATGCGGAGGCTTACCGGGTTGTCTGTGACTTCCCCAAAGCATTTTTTTCCTAAAAGCTGTTTTCCAGCCTTATTCCTTATTATATCTTTGAGAGATCCTAGAAGCTTTTTCCTTTTGTGTGAAGAGAATCTCAAAGATTTTAAAAGCCAGTTCTGTCCTATAACTTAAGAAAATACCTTCCTTGCACACCAGAGGCCCCTCTTTGATTTAGAAATACAAATTGTTTAACAGCTACTGGCCCTTGAATTTCTTTTGTGTGCCAGGCACTCCCCTGAATGACTTATCTACATCAGCTCATTTACTCCAGCAGTCCTGAGAGCCTAGTGTTAGCATCCCCCTTCTACTGATGATGAGATGTCTCAGGATCGTCAAGTAATTTGTCCCAAATTGCACAGCTAGGAAAGGGCAGAGTTAGGATTCAAATCCAGGTCTGTCTGGCATCAAGGTCTTAACTAATACTTTCCCTGGACTCTCTTTTAGGGGGCGTGCTCCTCTGGGTTTGGTGGCATACAGACCCCCTCTGCCTTTCCTCTTGCCTTCCAGCTTCTTTTGCTTGAACTAAGTCAAACACTTTTCAATCTCTTTCTCTCCCCCTTTCTCTCTTCCTCCTTTCCTCTCTCCTTCCCTCCTTCCAGCCTCCCTCGTTCCCTTCTCTGTTAAGCTTGACATTGTTCAAATAGGGACAATGCCTTTCATCCCAGGGACACAGCTTAAAATGCAGGAGCCCCAGGGCAGAGGAAACAGCTAAGAGCTAGGTAAGTGATGGCTTCAGGTCCTTCTGGGGGAGCAGAATTTGAGAGAGGTAGGAAACTCAGTGGGGTAGGGGAGGAATGGGAATGGAGGGGGTAGGAATAGCAAAGTGCCTCTTTCAGTTAACCTCACAGGCTTCAGGCCTTAGACCTAGTGACTTGGTCATTGTTTATCCAGTCCCAAGCCCTCAGTGGAGCACCCATTGTGTGCTAAGCCCTGCGCAGGACTCTGGGCACATCAGGGTGATGCAGCCCTGCTCTAGGCAGTTGCATTCAGAAGAGAGAGAAGGACAGGTACACGTGGAAGCCTGCCACGCTGGAAAGGTGCATTTAGGGTAGGAAGGCAGGCAGAGGCCACAGGAGTAGAGAGCCTTTCCTTGGAGGCAGGTCCTGTTGGTACCAGGCCATACTGAAACTTCAGGCCATGCTCTGCATCTTTCCTCTCTGCTCTCTGCTCAGCTAGTTGTGAAGACCAGTTGGCCTCCCCTTTGAGGCTCAGGTAAGTCATTAAACACCATGAAATAAGTAAATCCCTGGTACTACTCGCTGCCCAGTAAGAAACTGCCCCATCACAAACCATATCCTGAGGGCCAGGCAGTCTGTGTTTGAGGCTTTCAGTTGAAGACCCACACTGAACACTCCTGTTGTTTTCTCTGCCTCTATTGTCTTAATATGAATGTAACTATTTCACTGAGGGCCTGGCCTGTGGGCGCCAATGGATGCTTTGGAGGAGGAGGAGTTACCCCTCGGTGCTTTTAAAGTGACGAGTCTATGTCCCTGTGTTTTAAGTCAAACTTTCTCAAACACACCCTTAATTAGAAGGAAAGATATCGCCAGCCTTTTTGGTGTACTGTGCTAAGACAGAAATGGAATTGTCCTTATGTATACGCTTAAATACGTTCTCTGCCCAGTTTCTCCCACTCTAGCCTTTGGAGGAGACTTGCACATGATGTACTCGAATCCCTGGTTCCAGCAGGATTCGATTCTACAGGCACCCCTGCAAGTCCCATCTGCTGCCTTTCTCTGCTCTCAGCCCACTGGGTTCCAATCATACACAGATTTGCCTCTGGGCCCACTCCATTTACAGACCCCAAACCGAATGGGAACGCTTCAACCCACTGGACTGGACCCAACTGGAGAGGACAAGAGAGTGGCTGGTTCTGATTTCCTGCAGGTCTGACACAGCTTGGTTTTGACTCCTTGGTGTTGGCCAGGCTTTCTCTCTTCTCCTGTTGTGTGCTTACTCACTTAGCACTTGATATTGGACCTGGTCCCCGTGTTATCCTGCGGGACTGGGTAGAGTGGGCATTTGCAACCCCCCAGCCTCCGCCTCCTGTGTAAGCCCTGTGCTGACAGTTCCAGCACCGTTTTTGCAGAAGTGCTCTCTCGAAATGGCGGGAGAGCGGCAGAGTACTCCCGAGGTCTCAGCATAATTTGGTTTTATTACAAGGGTTTTCATTTTGATGGCAACATTATTCTTTTCATGGAATAAATTATCTTCAAATTATTTAATCTTACTCTTTTATCTCTGGGGATACTTTGAGGTATATTGCTGCTGTCTTTACAGATTGCTGGAGAATAGCAGGCCTGTCTATCATTTTATTCTCACAGGCCCACATTTGGAGGGGGGAGAAAGGATCTTGTTACCACTGAGGCATTTGGTCCCTGAAATAATCTTGAAATATCCATACTTTCTGGAGTAGAACCGTTTAGGTAGGTTATCGCTCCAAAGGAAAATATGATTAGCCTATAAAAAGTTAAATTTCCTCTCAAGGAAGGTTCTGAAGGAGATAGACTCAACTGTCTTTCTTGGGTAGCATGTGTTAACCATGAATTGCAGATCCTGGACAGAATATTCATTTTAACTAAAAAAATTGTTTTTCTTGGCCTGGAATGTAGTAAGCATTAAAAATTAGTAGTAGTTGTTGTTGCTAATAATAAAGCCGCTAGATGAGCTGACTCAGTGAGGCCGGGGGAGGACCCTGGAGCTGGGAGTGGGAGAAGACCCCTCAGGAATGAAAGATGTGACTCAACCTGGCCATGCCAGCTCAGGTGGCACTGTGGTCCCCAGCTCCTGGCCCAGAAGCAGCCCTAGAGGGAGGAACAAGGCGAGGGTTTCGAGTGGACCTGAGACCAAGGCTGTCTGAACCTTGGTGGCTTCTCCTGCCACTGTCGAGGGCTGAGCAATGGCTGGACCACAGTGGCCTCCCGGCGAGCAGCACTTTGTGGGATATCGTGCCTACTGGTTGGGAGAGTATTAGGTGATCTAAGGAGCAGCTTCTGGGGATTAACCAGGGGGAATTCTAGGAGAGTGGACCAGGGCAGCACACAGACACAGGGAGACAGGAGCACAAGGTGTAGGTGACTGCACCAGGCTCAGACCTTTGAAGTAGCTCTCTAATGCCTGGGTCTGGATTGTCCTCCCCAGCCTTGCTTGTCTTCCTGGCTGTGGTGTCTCTCCTCATGGCAGCCTTTGCTTTCTATCTTCCTCTCCCCAGCAGGGTTGATTGCCACCTCCTCTGTGTCTCTAAGGGACCTTGTGCAGACACCCACGCCATAAATTGCAGTCATCCGTTTACACCGGTTGTTCATCTTTGAGGGCAGAGCATAGCCCAGTGTCTGGCCCAGACTGTGTTCTCCATAAACGAATGGTAAGATACTCATCGGCATGCTTTACACAGGAAGAACAAACGATGGTGTGAAATGATGGACCATGCGCTGGATCAGGGTTCACTTCTTCCTGGAGCACCGCTCCCTGGCTGTGTAGCTCTGGGTAAATCACTTTGCCTCTCTGAGCCTCCATTTCCACATAAGTTGCATAGAAAGGGTGATTTCAGAGGGCTCTGGTGAGGCTCCAATGGGCTCCTGGTCGTGCTGGCCAGGTGGAGGGCTGGTGCTTCGCCCTGCTCTCCCGCACACGGATGTGTGCACACCCACAGCCAGAAGGGCTTCTTGGCAGAGCTAACATGATCAGTGTCATTCTCGCCGGATGCATGAGCCCTTTCCGGGAATGGAAGGTGGAATGACGGCTAACACAACCTGCCATGTGCCAGGCTTCACCTGCATTGTCCCACCCAGCACTCACAGCAACCCCCACCCAGTGAGGGCTATTACTGTTATTCCCATTTTGCAGATGGGGAAACTGTGACCTCAAAAAGGGAAAGTCATTTTCTCAAGGTTCCCAAGATTAGAATCCCAGTGGTCTGACTCCAGGGCCCTGCTCTTAACCACCACACTCCACTGCCTCTCTGTACCTGGGAGGAATCTGAGGGCAGTAGGACAATGTCCGGTTAGACCTCCCCGCCAAAGGCCCTGGGGGATAATAGTGTCTGTCCTGGAGACAAGTGGAGAGGGGGCAGGGAGAGCCATCAGCTCTGGATTTGGGGTTCCAGGGCCGTCCTTTCTGGGAGGTGCAATCCAATGGCCTCTGAGTACCCAGCGCCCAGGCCCTTGGCTTTCAGCTCTGAGGTTGTCTCTTCTTGTTTCAGCCCAGCAGGCAACAGGGGGCTGACTGTCTGGCAGAGGACAGAGTGAGGACCATCATTCTCATTCTCATTCCAGAAGAGGACACTGCCAGCCCTTTCTCCACTCTCAGGCCCCAGGTGATTTATGCAAAAGTACCTGGAGGGGTGGCCCAGGGCGCCCAGTGGGAGATATAGCAAAGCGGTTAAGGGTGGCTCGGAAGTCAGACAGACCTGGGGTTTGAGTCCTAGTTACATCACTTACTAGTTGCTTAACCTTTCTGAGCCTCAGATCCTTTGTCTGTATAACTGCAATAACACAATCTGAAATGTGGGTCTGGCTCCCAATAGATGCTCCATAAATTGTAGCTGTTATTCTCATTAGTAGGGTTACGATGGAACCACCAGCCCTGGGGTGGGTGTGGGGTGATATTGAAAAGGGAGCTGTTCGCTCGCTGCTTTGTGTCTACCTGGAGGGGTGGGATAGGGAAGGTGGGAAGGAGATGCAAGAGGGAGGAGATATGGGGGTATATGTGTATGTATACATATAGCTGATTCACTTTGTTATACAGTAGAAACCAACACAATATTGTAAAGCAATTATACTCCAATAAAGATGTTAAAAAATAAAATAAAATAAATAAAAAATAAAAATAATCCAATAAGACAACACCCCCCCCCCCAAAAAAAAAAGAAAAAAAGAAAAGGGAGCTCTTCTGTGAACTGTTAGTGGGGATGGCTGTGTAGGGCTCTGGCTGGTCTGAAAGTGGGGAGTGACCTGGGACCTCACCGTGGTCTCTGCCAGGCATGGAGCCTCCCTGGATGGAGTCATCGTCTCTGCTTCTCTTTCTGGAATCAAGAGTTTGATAAGGGCAAATGTGTCTATTGATCCTCCCTAGAAAAGTTGAGATGATATTAAGGATGGCATTTAGAAATGACTGGGTATATATTTGTAATCGTATCAGGATTTTTCTTCAATTAGAAAGCATTTATTTGGAGCTGGGCTGGGTTTGGGTTGGGCCTCCCTGCCTCTTGATATCTGAAGCTTCTCTGTTTTGTGAGGCATATTGGCAACTTCTTGTCCTCTCATCTGCTTTTTATCTGTATTCCTCTCAGGAGTGTGACCCCCTCCCCCTGCTCCAGGGAGCCCTGGTTGGGGACTGCCACTTAGCTCTCAGTGGGAAGGGTCCCACATGAGAGTGAAAGCTGGGGGAGCAGCTACCCAGACTATGCTTAGCTTTCTGCACATGTGAGGGAGTAGTGTCGGAGAGGCTGAGACCCCCATCTCCTCATGCCTGGAGCTTCTGCGAGGTGGAGATGGGAAGGTATGTGGCTCCAGCTCTTTCCAGTCTTATTTGTTACCCCCATCCCAGTCCCTGCCAAAAATGTCACCTGACTCACTGCATGTCTCACCACAGTAATCTGCTACCCTTTCACTTTCACCTGGATGGAAGCATTAGCCTCATAACTCACCTCCCTGCTTCCAGCTCCCCCAAGCCCCCATCCATCCTCTGCACAACAGCCAGCATGGCTTTTCCAAAACGAGAAACTGCTCTTGTCTCTTGCCAGCTTAGTAACTTCCCATGGTGCTTGCAAAGTGACAGAACACGCTGAGCATAGCCTTCAGAACTTGGTATGATCAGGTCCTGCGGGACTCTCCAGGCCCGTTCCTTCTGACTCACCTCATCACAGTCTTCCACACTGGCCTTCCTCCAGTGCCTCAGACTTCAGGGCTTTGCATATGCTGTTCCCTTATCCTGTAATGCTTATCCCACCTCCACCCTCCCTTTCTCTACACTTGGCTTACCCCACCCCTTTTCCCTCTTAAGACCTTCTCTGGAGTTGATTCCCTTGTATGTTTTGAAATTTGTAAATTTTGACTGTACAGTGAATGGACACTCAGGAAAAAGAAGCTCCTCTAAACATAAACACCAGGTCCCACCCACCCTATGTCCCTATTCACCTCCAGTCTTTGGCGAGGGCGTGGCTCGTCTCCCCAGGGTTGTGTACAGGGTCTCCCTCATGTTTTGAGCACTGCTTTGCTTGCAGCCTGTTTGCAGCCCTGTGTGTTTCCTCCCAAAGCCCAGGCACTCTTCCCTTGTAGGGCTCCTGTCCTTCTACCATATGGACACCCCCGCCTTCCAGCAGGTGCTTGGTGAGCACCGGGCCCGCTGCCAGCCGCTAAGAGTATAGGCTGTCAGGTCAGAAAAACCTAGATGCAACTCCCAAGTCCTTTATTTCCTAGTGTTGTGACTTTAACCAGTTAACCTCTGAGCCTCAGTTTTCAAACCTGTAAAACAGCGATAACAAGCAGTGCCCACAGCACAGAGTCATGGAAAGGACTGACTGGGGCGGGCTGTGCAAGACAAAGCACTGGGGGCCATGGGTGGCACGAGGTCAGAGAGCACAGATGGCGGCAGCTGCTGCTCTTATTAGTATCAGGAAAGGGAAGTTAACCTTGGTTGGGCCAGACACTTCCATAAATGCCCTCTCGGTGTGGCTTGGTCTCTGGGGCTGTGGCTCTTGCTGTGAGGAGTGGAGGGCCGAGACAAGTGGGCTGTGGGGAGGCGCACAGAAAGTGGGTGTCTCCATGGGGCTCTCAGGAAGTTTGTTTCGGTTGTGTGTATGTGGGCCTCCCACTCAGCATATGGGGCTGCCCAGCTGGGAGCCGCATTTCCATGGGAATCCGTGGGCTTGTGGGTCCGGGCTGCGTGCTGAGCATCATGGAGATCTTTCACCTGGAGAGGGACAAAAGAAATTTCCACGGGGCTTCTCACTTCTCAGAGGAGCCCTCTCCCCTTCTGGCCTAGGAGGGCTTCAGGCAATGGGGGTTGGCCCCTGCGCACCAGGGAGAGAGGCAGTGAGCGTGGAAGATGAGGCCCAGGTGTTCCTTCCACTGCCTGGGGAAGGTGGCTTCTTTACTTGTCTTGGAATCACAGATCTTAGAGATGGAAAAGACCTTATAGATCCTCAAGTTCCATCCTACAGTTTCATAGATGAGGAAACTGAAGCCCATGCAAGTCATTTTGCTTTTCTGTGACCCAGTTTCCTCATTTGTAAAATGGGGCCATCTCCCCATAAAATAGTATCTCCGTTGCAGAGCCTCCGTTGTGAGTGTGGTGCATGGCACAGGCCCAGCATAGTGCTTGGCTGGCAGCAGGTGCTCAGCAAATTTAATTTCTTTCTGCTAGATTTCTCCTACTGAATTCAGGTGACAGGGAATTTCCTGGGGGTATTTCCAATATCATGTGTGTGTGTGTGTGTGTGTGTGTGTGTGTGTGTGTGTGTGTAATGAAGAGCTTTAGTACTGGAACCACAAAGCTTGAATTTGAATCCTTCCCCTATTATTATGGAAAAAACCCCACAAACTTGGGTAAGTCACAGAACTTCTTGGGAATGCAGCTTCTTCATCTGTAGGGCTGGTACAAAGCTTGAACAGAATCATGTACACTAAAGAGCTTCAAAATATACAAAATCTCTGGCAAGTGGCAGGCACCATCCTTCCCTCTTAGTCTATGTTGTCTCTTGCCTGCCCTAAAGTGACTTTTTCTGCGAGAGGAATATGAGGTCTTAGGGAATGAGTGATGAGTGGGAGTATGAGTTGGAGTTGGATCTGGTCCTTTGAATGAGTCTTAGAGTATGCAAAGGCTGTGAGCTAGTCTAACTGATTCCCACCTGCAGGTTTTCTCCCCTTTTGTCTTCCCTCTCCCCTGATTTGTGTGAAAGCTGGGTCTTCTTCCCTATATTTTAATTTTGTTAATGATCTAAATAACTGAAAGTGAACAGCTTCTGAATTGGCTGGAAATAATTCCACACTTATTGGACAAGAATGTTACAATCTGGTCCTGATTCATAAGAGCCGAGGGTTGAATTCCATTACAGAGGAGACAAGTCTCTATTTTATTTTCAGGAAAAAGGAGCAATTTAATCTGATGCATGTGATGAGTTTTTTTTTTTTTTTTGAAAACAATAATGGTAACTGCATCTTTCTCATGTGTAGTTAATCCCATCCTTTAATATTTTTCCTCTATCAGCTTTCATTCTTTTATCTTCCAGTCATCCTTGGTAAATTCATCTCTTTTTTTCTTATTAACATGTTCATTAATCCTCAAACATTTATTGTGCTTCATTAAGCAGGTTAGAGGATTAACAAAAATTGGGATTTTGAGCAATGAAATTTACAGGCAGGTCAGATATAGAATTTCAGTCTGCTGATGGCTTTATTGCCAGCCTGGGTTTTGAGGACGAGGAAACTGAAAGTGAAGGGCAGTTTGAGTTTAGTTTTCTTTCTGGATATTAGAGCTCTCAGCCCAGCCCTTGTGGTCACTGGGGGTATGCGAGGTACAATCTTGCTGGCTTCAAAACATGTTTGTCCCAAAAAACATATCCCTGAGAGTAGTCATCTCAAGGGTCCATAACAAGTTAGGGTTTAGAGTTCAAAATCAATTATTTTGAAATCTTTTTCTCTTGTCAATCTTCTCGAGGCTCTAATACTTAGTTTCTTCACATGTAAGGTGGAAATTTTAATAATAACATTAGTAATAATGAGAGTTCTCATTTGTTGAATATTTACTATGTACCAGACACTGTGCTATGCATTTTACATGAATGATCTCATTTTATCCTCACATGAACCCAAAGAGAGAGAGGGGTTAATTATGTCTCCATTCAACAGATGAGAAAACTAGGGCCCAGAGGAGGTAATTAGCTTACTCATACTCATAGTGAGCGGTAGAGCCCGAGTGACCATAATGTTATAAAGAAGGCACTGGATTGGGATCAGAGCCTTGGATTCCAGCCTTGATTATCTCACTAATTCTGTGACCTTAGAAGTCACCCAACCTCTCGGGGTTTCAAGGTTTTATTGTTGTTTGCTTGTAAATGAGAACATTGGAAAACGTGGAGTATATTTAAGCCCTTTCTATCTCTGACATTCTGGAATACTGAAAAATGATACTGAGAATAAAAACGGCCACCAAAATGGACTGAATAGAATTATCTCCCATGCGGAACACTCCAGCTGACCTTGATTTCTAGCTGTGATCCCTCTGTGCTGGTGCCCATGATTACTTTGCAGAGAAGTCCTTGCCAGGCTCTGAGCAGTTCTCAGCCATCTCATACTCCAAGCCCCTTGAATACTGCCCTCAATTTTGCAGTTTCTCCTCATACGCCCTGAAGCCCAGATGACATGTAAACAAACAAAGAACAATAATTCTGCTTTATGATATTGAGGAGCGCATCAATTTTCTGTAATTCCTTGTAGCAGAGTGAGCATGCATTATAGAGTTCAAATGTTTTGAAAACAGGCTATGAAGAATTGTTATCTGCTGAAAGAACTGGCCATTTGTCACCTTCCAGTGGCTGAGTAAACTCTATGTGGTGTATGCTGTCAGTGCTGGTCTCAGAGAGGTATGGGTATGGGAGAAGGAGGGCAGGGAGGGGACTGCCTCTTAACCTCTCAAAGAGAAAAATAATTTAGCTGTTGGAGACGTGATGGAAAGAAGCTATGAAGATATAAAATAAAAGTAAAGAAAACCTGTAAAAACTTTGGTACAACACAACTCAATCATATCATCTCTACCTACCTGCTGTTCTCATCCAGCCCCAAGAACTTATTTACTGGTATCAACACCATTAAATCTTAGCATCACTTGGTACTCTTGATAAATTTACTACTTTCCTTCAGTAATTTTGTTATTCATTGTTCAGTTATGATTAGTCATGCCTTCTTGGTAACTACAATTGTTTGAAAAATAAAACAAAAAGTATTCTTCTTTTTCACTTGGCTATTTATCTTTCAGTGGTCTCTACATTTGCAATTGTCTTTGCTTTTTTCCTTTCTCTTTCTCCTTCTCCCCATTTTTCCCCGTTTCTTTGTCTCTCACCACTGCCTTTTCCCTCATATTTTAAAAGAATTCTTGGAAGAGGTTGCTCAATGATCACATTGTCCCAGATTAGGAGAAAAAAAGGCACTTTAGCAGGCAGGATCAGAACCATGGACAGCACCACACGTGCACATATATCTCCCCAGATTCATCATTCTTTAAATTTTTACTGACATTTGGTTGATTTATAATATATTCGTTTCAGGTGTACAGCATAGTGATTTCAGGTGTACAGCATAGTGATTCAGTATTTTTACAGATTATACTTCATTAAAAGTTATTACAAGATAATGGCTGTAATTCCCTGTGCTATACCACATAACCTTGTTGCTTATGTATTTTATACATAGTTTGTACCTCTTAATCCTACACCCCTATCTTGCCCGTCCCTACTTCCCTCTCCTCACTGGTAACCACTAGTTTGTTTTCTATATCTGTGAGTCTGTTTCGTTTTTGTTTTTTTCTTTTTGAAGTATAGTGCATTTACAATGTTTCAGCTGTATAGCAAAGTGATTCAGTTACATATATGTGTATGTATATGTGTGTATATATATATATATATATATGAAGAGAGAGAGATTATTTTTCAGAAAAATTTCCATTATAGGTTATTACAAGATGTTGAATATAGTTCCCTGTGCTATACAGTAGGTCCTCATTGTTTATTTTATATATATTAATGTATATCTGTTAATTCCCAAATTCCTAATTTATCCCTCCCCTGCCTTTCTCCTTTGATAACCATAAGTTTATTTTCTATGGATGTGAGTCTATTTCTGTTTTGTAAATAAGTTCATTTGTATCTTTTTTTAGATTCCATATGTAAGTGATATCACGTGATATTTGTATTTCTCTGTCTGACTTACCTCACTTAGTATGGTAATCGCCATCCATGTTGCTGCAAATGGCATTATTTCATTCTTTTTTATCAGTGAGTAATATTCCATTGTATATATACCACATCTTCTTTATCCATTCTTCTGTCAGTGGTCACCGAGACTCCTTTCATGTCTTGGCTATTGTAAATCATGCTGCTATGAACACTGGGGTGTATGTATCTGTTTGAATTAGAGTTTTTGTCTTTTCTGGATATATGCCCAGGAGTGGGATTGCTGGATCATATGGTAACTCTGTTTTTAGTTGTTTAAGGAACCTCCATACTGTTCTCCACAATGGCTGCACCAATTTACATTCCCATCAATAGTGTAGGAATGTTCCCTTTTCTCCACACCCTCTCCAGCACTTATTATTTGTAGACCTTTTAATGGTGACCATTCTGACCTATGTGTGGTGGTACCTCATTGTGGTTTTGATGTGCAATTTCTGTAATATTTAGTAATGTTGAACATTTTCCATTTGCCTGTTTGCCATCTGTATGTCATCTTTGGATGAATGTCTATTTAGATCTTCTGCCCATTTTTTGATGAGGTTGCTTTTTTTTTTTATGTATATTGACCTGTATGAGCTGTTTGTATATTTTGGGAATGAATCCCTTGTTGGTTTCATTGTTTGCAGATATTTTCTCCATTCCGTAGGTTGTCTTTTCGGTTTTTGTTTGTTTGTTTTTTGCAGTACGTGGGCCTCTCGCTGCTGTGGCCTCTTCTGTTGCGGAGCACAGGCTCCGGACTCACAGGCTCAGTGGCCATGGCCCATGGGCCCAGCCACTCTGCGGCTTGTGGGATCCTCCCGGACTGGGGCATGAACCCATGTCCCCGGCATCAGCAGGCGGACTTGCAATCACTGCACCACCAGGGAAGCCCTGTCTTTTCGTTTTGTTTATGGTTTCCCTTGCTGTGCAAAAGCTTTTAAGTTTACCACCACCAGTCCCTCCCATCAGGAAGCTTGCACAAGAACCTTAGATAGCCTCATCCATCAGAGGGCAGACAGCAGAAACAAGAAGAACTACAATCCTGCAGCCTGTGGAACGAAAACCACATTCACAGAAAGACAGACAAAACGAAAAGACAGAGGACTATGTACCAGATGAAGTAACAAGATAAAACCCCAGAAAAACAACAAAATGAAGTGGAGATAGGCAACCTTCCAAAAACAGAATTCAGAATAATGATAGTGAAGATGATCCAAGACCTCAGAAAAAGAAAGGAGGCAAAGATCAAGAAGATGTAAGAAATGTTTAACAAAGACCTAGAAGAATTAAAGAACAAACACCTAGAAGATTTAAAGAACAAACAAACAGAGATGACCAATACAATAACTGAAATGAAAAATACACTGGAAAGAATCAACAGCAGAATAACTGGGGCAGAAGAACAGATAAGTGACCTGGAAGACAGAATGGTGGAATTCACAGCCTCAGAATGAATAAAGAAAAAAGAATGAAAAAAAAAGAAGACAGCCTAAGAGACAACATTAAACGCACCAACATTCACATTATATGGGTCCCAGAGGAGAAGAGAGAGAGAAAGGACATGAGAAAATATTTGAAGAGATTATAGTCGAAAATTTCCCTAACATGGGAAAGGAAATAGCCACCCAAGTCCAGGAAGTGCAGAGAGTCCCAGGCAGGATAAACCCAAGAAGAAACACACTGAGACACATAGTAATCAAATTGACAAAAATTAAAGGCAAAGAAAAATTATTGAAAGCAACAAGGGGAAAACAAATGACATACAAGGGAACTCCCATAAGGTTAACAGCTGATTTCTCAGCAGAAACTCTACAATCCAGAAGAGAGTGGCACGATATATTTAAGTGATGAAAGGGAAGAACCTACAACCAAGATTACACTACCTGGCAAGGATCTCATTCGGATTTGTTGGAGGAATCAAAAGCTAAGAGAATTCAGCACCACCAGACCAGCTCTACAACAAATGCTAAAGGAACTTCTCTAAGTGAGAAACACAAGAGAAGAAAAGGACCTACAAAAACAAACCCAAAACAATTAAGAAAATGGTAATAGGAACGTGCATATCGATAATTGCCTTAAACGTGAAAGGGTTAAATGTTCCAACAAAAAGACATAGGCTCACTGAATGGATACAAAAACAAGACCCATATATATGCTGTCTACAAGAGACCCACTTCAGACCTAGGGACACATATAGACTGAAAGTAAGGGGATAGAAAAAGATATTCCATGCAAATGGAAATCAAAAGAAAGCTGGATTAGCAATACTCCTATCAGATAAAATAGACTTTATTTTTTATTCTTATTTTTATTTATTTATTTGTTTTTTTGCGGTATGCGGGCCTCTCACTGTTGTGGCCTCTCCCATTGTGGAGCACAGGCTCCAGACGCACAGGCTCAGCGGCCATGGCTCACGGGCCTGGCTGCTCCGCAGCATGTGGGATCTTCCCGGACTGGGGCATGAACACATGTCCCCTGCACCGGCAGGCGGACTCTCAACCACTGCGCCACCAGGGAAGCCCTAAAATAGACTTTAAAATAAAGAATGTTACAAAAGACAAGGAAGGACACTACATAATGATCAAGGGATCAATCCAAGAAGAAGATATAACAATTATAAATATATATGCACGCAACATAGGAGCACCTCAATACATAAGGCAAATGTTAACAGCTATAAAAGAGCAAATCGACAGTAGCAAAATAAATGTGGGGGACTTTAACACCTCACTTAACACCAACAGACAGATCATCCAGACAGAAAATAAATAAGGAAACACAAACGTTAAATGACACAATAAACCAGTTAGATTTAATTGATATTTATAGGACATTCCATCCCAAAACAGCAGATTACACTTTCTTCTCATGTGCACATGGAACATTCTCCAGGATAGATCACACCTTGGGTCACAAATCAAGCCTCAGTAAATTTAAGAAAATTGAAATCATATCAAGCATCTTTTCTGACCACAACGCTATGAGATTAGAAATGAAGTACAGGGAAAAAACCATAAAAAACACAAACACATGGAGGCTGAACAATACATTACTAAATAACCAAGAGATTACTGAAGAAATCAAAGAGGAAATCAAAAAAACCTAGAGACAAATGACAATGAAAACACGACGATCCAAAACCTATGGGATGCAGCAAAAGCAGTTCTAAGAGGGAAGTTTATAGCAATACAAGCCTACCTCAAGAAACAAGAAACATCTCAAATAAACAATCTAACCTTACACCGAAAGGAACTAGAGAAAGAAGAACAAACAAAACCCAAAGTTAGCAGAAGGAAAGAAATCATAAAGATCAGAGCAGAAATAAATGAAATAGAAACAAAGAAAACAATAGCAATGATCAATAAAACTAAAAGCCGGGTCTTTGAGACGATAAATAAAATTGATAAACTATTAGTCAAACTCATCAAGGAAAAGAGGGAGAGGACTCAAATCAATAAAATTAGAAATGAAAAAGGAGAAGTTACAACAGACACTGCAGAAATACAAAGCATCCTAAGAGACTACTACAAGCAACTCTATGCCAATAAAATGGACAACCTGGAAGAAACAGACAAATTCTTAGAAAGGTATAACCTTCCAAGACTGAGCCAGGAGAATTAGAAAATATGAACAGACCAATCACAAGTAATGAAACTGAAACTGTGATTAAAAATCTTCCAACAAACAAAATCCAGGAGCAGATGGCTTCACAGGTGAATTCTATCAAACATTTAGAGAAGAACTAACACCCATCCTTCTCAAACTCTTCCAAAAAATTGCAGAGGAAGGAACACTCCCAAACTCATTCTATGAGGCCACCGTCACCCTGATACCAAAACCAGACAAATATACTACAAAAAAAGAAAATTACAGACCAATATCACTGATGAATATAGATGCAAAGTCCTCAACAAAATACTAGCAAACAGAATCCAACAACACATTAAAAGGATCATACACCACGATCAAGTGGGATTTATTCCAGGGACACAAGCATTCTTCAATATATGCAAATCAATCAATGTGATACACCATATTAACAAATTGAAGAATAAAAACCATATGATCATCGAAATAGATGCAGAAAAAGCTTTTTACAAAATTCAACAGCAATTTATGACAAAAACTCTCCAGAAAGTGGGCATAGAGGGAAACTACCTCAACATGATAAAGACCATATATGACAAACCCACAGCAAATATCATTCTCAATGGTGAAAAGCTGAAAGCATTTCCTCTAAGATCAGGAAAAGACGAGGATGTTCACTCTCGCCACTGTTATTCAACATAGTTTTGGAAGTCCTAGCCATGGCAATCAGAGAAGAAAAAGAAATAAAAGGAATACAAATTGGAAAAGAAGTAAAACTGTCACTGTTTGCAGATGACCTGATACTATACAGGAAGAATCCTAAAGATGCCACCAGAAAACTACTAGAGCTCATCAATGAGTTTGGTCAAGTTGCAGGATACAAAATTAATGCACAGAAATCTATTGCATTCCTATACACTAATGATGAAAAATCTGAAAGAGAAATTACGGAAACACTCCCATTTACCATTGCAACAAAAAGAATAAAATACCTAGGAATAAACCTACCTAGGGAGACAAAAGACCTGTATGCAGAAAACTGTAAGACACTGTTGAAAGAAATAAAAGATGACACAAACAGATGGAGAGATATACCATGTTCTTGGATTGGAATAATCAATATTGTGAAAGTGACTATACTACCCAAAGCAATCTACAGATTCAATGCAATCCCTATCATTATTACCAATGGCATGTTTTACAGAAGAACAAGCAAATTTTAAAATCTTAAAATTTGTATGGAGACACAAAAGACCCTGAATAGCCAAAGCAATCTTGAGGGAAAAAAACTGAGCTGGAGGAATCAGACTCCCTGACTTCAGACTATACTTCAAAGGTACAGTAATCAAGACAATACGGTACTGGCACAAAAACAGAAATATAGGTCAATGGAACAGGATAGGAAGCCCAGAGATAAACCCATGCACCTATGGTCAACTAATCTAGGACAAAGGAGGCAAGGATATACAATGAAGAAAAGACAGTCTCTTCAATAAGTGGTGCTAGGAAAACTGGACAGCTACATGTAAAAAATGAAATTAGAATACTCCATAACACCATACACAAAAATAAACTCCAAGTGAATTAAAGACCTAAATGTAAGACAGACCAGTATAAGACTCTTAGAGGAAAACAGGAAGAAAACTCTTTGACATAAATCATGGCAAGATCTTTTTTGACCCACCTCCTGGAGTAATGGAAATAAAAATAAACAAATGGGACCTAATGAAACTTAAAAGCTGTTGCACAGCAAAGGAGAGTATAAACAAGATGAAAAGACAACCCTCAGAGTGGGAGAAAATACTTGCCAATGAATCAACGGACAAAGGATTAATCTCCAAAATATATAAACAGCTCATGCAGCTCAATATTAAAAAACAAACAACCCAATCCAGAAATTGGCAGAAGACCTAAATAGACATTACTCCAGAGAAGACATACAGATGGCCAAAAAGCACATGAAAAGCTTCTCAACATCACTAATTATTAGAGAAATGCAAATCAAAACTACAATGAGGTATAACCTCACACTAGTTAGAATGGGCATCATCAGAAAACCTACGAACAACAAATGCTGAAGAGGGTGTGAAGAAAAGGGAACCCTTTTGCACTGTTGGTGGGAATGTAAATTAATACAGCCACAATGGAGAACAGTATGGAGGTTCCTTAAAAAACTAAAAATAGAATTACCATATGATCCAGCAATCCCACTACTGGGCATATACCCAGAGAAAACCATAATTCAACACACACACACATGCACCCCAATGTTCATTGCAGCACTATTTGCAATAGCCAGATCATGGAAGCAACCTAAATGCCCATCGTCAGACAAATGGATTAAGAAGATGTGGCACATATATACAATGACATATTTCTCAGCCATAAAAAGGAACAAAACTGGGTCATTTGTAGAGATATGGATGGACCTAGAGACTGTCATACAGAGTGAAGTAAGTCAGAAAGAGGAAAACAAATATCGTATATTAACGCATATATGTGGAATCTAGAAAAATGGTACAGATGAAGCATTTTGCAAGGAAGAAATAGAGACACAGATGTAGAGAACAAACGTATGGACACCAAGGGGGGGAAAGCTGGGGGTGGTGATGGTGGGATAAATTGGGAGATTGGAATTGACATATGTACACTAATATGTATAAAAGAGATAACTAATAAAAGCCTGCTGTATAAAAAAAATAATAAAATAAAAAAAACCCTACCCTCTGTCTAATGTCAAATTTCCTTCTTAATCTGAATTCAGTCAGTCCTCATGTATGTCATACAACGTATACTTGATGATTAAAAAATAAAAGCTTTTAAATTTAATTAGGTCCCATTTTTAAATTTAAAACATTTTTTATTTATATATAGATATATAATATATATATTTTAACATCTTTATTGGAGTATAATTGCTTTACAATGTTGTGTTAGTTTCTGCTGTATAACAAAGTGAATCAGCTATACATATACATATACATATATCCCCATATCCCCTCCCTCTTGTGTCTCCCTCCCATCCTCCCTATCCCACCCCTCTAGGTGGTCACAAAGCACTGAGCTGATCTCCCTGTGCTATGCAGCTGCTTCCCACTAGCTATCTATTTTATATTTGGTAGTGTGTATATGTCAGTGCTATGCTTTTATTTCCATTAATTTACTTTAGGAGGTGGATCCAGAAAAACTACTGCTGTGATTTATGTAAAATGGTATTCTGCTTATGTTTTCCTCTAAGAATTTTAAAGTATCCAGTCCTACATTCTGGTCTTTAATCCATTTTCAGTTTATTTTTGTATATGGTGTTAGAGAATGTTCTAATTTCATTCCTTTACATGTGTCTGTCCAGTTTTCCCAGCTTCACTTATTGAAGAGACTGCCTTTTCTGCATTGTATATTCTTGCCTCCTCTGTTGTATGTTAATTGACTGTAAGTGCATGGGTTTATTTATGGGCTTTCTATCCTGATGCATTGATCTATGTGTCTGTTTTTGTGCCAGTATTATACCATTTTGATTACTGTAGCTTTGTAGTATAATCTGAAGTCAGGGATCTTTTTTGCTATATACATTGGTTTGTTTTATTTTTTAGCTTCCTACAAATAACAAATGTTGAAATTTTGCCATTTTCAGGAATGTGGATGGACCTAGAGAATGTTATGCTTAGTGAAATAAATGAGACAAAGACAAATACTATATGATATCACTTATATATGGAATGTAAAAGATTTGTCATTCTTTTTAATCAAAATGTGTTTTGGGGGAGGGTTAAATTAGGAGTTTGGGATTAACAGATACACACTACTATATATAAAATAGATAAACAACAAGGATGTACGGTATAGCACAGGGAGCTATATTCAATATCTTGTAATAACCTATAATGGAAAAGAATCTGAAAAAGAATATATATATATAAATGAATATATATGTATTTATATGTATATATATAAATGAATCACTTTGCTGTACACCTGAAACTAACATAACATTGTAAATCAAGTATACTTAAATTTTAAAAATGTTACTACAATATACTTAAAAAATGCATTTAACTGTATCATCATAGGGCACGACTGAACTTATAGAAAAAATTTATATATTCATTTAGAAGCTACAGTGCTGAAACTGGACTATTAGGTCCTCTGTTGTTCTAGGAAAGAAAATATTTTTTGTTTAGGAGCCTGACAGCCAAAATTTGTGGCAGAAAGTTAATTGTTTCTAGTTTTGAGTAGGGAGGGAGGATGTGACGCTTGATGAGATTGAAAAAGGAAAAAAGGAAAAAAAAATTATGGATTGTTTTCTCTTACATATTTTCTTTTCTCCTACTTTTGGAACTCTGATTAAACATGTTATATATATTTTTTCTACCCCCCTTGTGTCTTTGTTTTTGAAATAGCTTTATTGAGATATAGTTCACATACCATTCAATTCACTAAAGTATAGAATTCAGTGGTTTCTTAGTATATCCACAAAATTGTGAAGCCATCACTAAATCAATTTTAGAACTTTTAATCACCCCAGAAGGAAAGTACATGTCCTTTAGCTGTCATCTCTCAACCCACCATTCCAACAGTTATGGTCTGAATTTTTGTTTTCCTCTAAAATTCGTATGTTCAAATATAATTCTCAATGTGATGGTATTTAGAGGTGAGTAGGTCATGAGGATGGAGAGCCTCATGAATGGGATTAGTGCCATTATGATAAGAGACCAGAGAGCTAACTCCCTCTTTTTCAGCCATATGAGGATAAAACAAGAAATCAGCAGTCTGTAACCCAGAAGAGGGTCCTTAGACCCCAGCAGTGCTGGCACCCTGATCTCAGACTTCCATCCTCTAGAACTATGAGAAATAAATGTCAATTTATAAGCCATATAGTCTATGGTACTTTGTTATAGTAGCCTGAACTAAGAAACTGTCTAATCTTAAGCAACCACTCATCTACTTTCTGTCTCTATATATTTGTCTGTTCTGACATTTCTTATAAATAACATTATATAATATGTGGTCTTTTGTGAGTAACTTCTTTAACTTAGCATAATGTCTTCAAGGTTAATCCATGTTGTAGCTTGTATCCATATTTCATTCTTTTTTATGGCTGAATAATATTCAGTTGTATAGATATACCACATTTTGCTTATCTCTTTATCAATTGGTGGACTTTTGGGTTGTTTCCACCTTTTGGCTAGTATAAATAATGCTGCTATAAACATTCATGTACAAGTTTTTGTATGGACACATGTTTTCAGTTCTCTTAGGCATACAGCTAGTACTAGAATTGCTGAGTAACTCCATGTATAACTTTTTGAGGAACTTCTAGTTTGTTTTCCAAAGTGGCCGTGCCATTTTACATTCCTACCAGCAATGTGTGAGAGTTCCAATTTCTCCACATCCTCACCAGCACTTGTTTTTTCTGACTTTTTGTTTATATCCATTCTACTGGGTTTGAAGTAATATCCCATTCTGGTTTCAGTTTCCATTTCCCTGATACTAGTGATGTTGAGCATCTTTTAAATGTGCTTACTGGCCATTTGTATATCTTCCTTGGGGAAATGTCTATTCAGATTTTTTTTACCATTTGAAAGTTGTTATCTGTTTTTATTAATGAATGTGTTTTTTAGATTTTAGACACGACTCCATTGTCAGACATGGTTTGGAAATATTTCATACTATTCTATGGTCTGTCTTTCACTTTCTTGATAGTGTCCTTTGAAGCAAAAAAGTTTTTAATTTTGATGAAGTCCAATTTATCTATTTTTTCTTTTATTCCTTGGACTTTTGGCGTCATATCTAAGAATCCATTGCCTAATCCAAGGTAATGAAGATTTCCTGCTATGTTTTCCTCTAAGAGTTTTATAGTGTTGGCTCTTACATTTAGGCCTTTGATCCATTTTGAGTTAATTTTTTTTATATGTTGCTAGGTAAAACTACAACTTCATTCTTATGCATTGGATTATCCAGTTGTCCCAGCACAATTTGTTGACAATACTATTCTTTGCCCCATTGAATGATCTTAGATCCTTGTTGAAAAATCAACTGACCATGAATTATGGATTTATTTTCAAATTCTCAGTTCCAATCCCTTGATGCACATATCTATCTTTATGCCAGTACTACAGGGTCTTGATTACTGTAGATGTGTAGTAAGTTTTGTTAAACTTATTCAAACTGTTTTACTCTTTATGATGCTGTTGTAAATTGAACTGTGTTCTTAATTTCATTTTCAGATTGTTTATTGCTAGTGTATAGAAATACAATAAATTTTTAAATTAGTCTTATATTCTGAAAACTTGCTGCACTCATTTATTCATTCCTATATATATATATATATATATATATATATATATATATATATATATATATATATATTTTGTGGTACGTAGGCCTCTCACTGTTGTGGCCTCTCCCGTTGCGGAGCACAGGCTCCAGACGCGTACGCTCAGTGGCCATGGCTCACGGGCCCAGCTGCTCCGCGGCATGTGGGATCTTCCCGGACCAGGGCACGAACCAGTGGCCCCTGCATCGGCAGGCAGACTCTCAACCACTGCGCCACCTGGGAAGCCCCATTCCAATAATTTTTTAGTGGACTTCTTAGGATTTTGTACATACAAGATTATGTCATCTGTGAATAGAGATAATTTTACTTCATCCTTTCCAATATGGATGTCATTTATTTATTTCATTTTCTTGCCCAGGCCAGAACATCTGGTAAAATGTTAAATAAAAGTGGCAGAGTGTACATACTTCTGTTTTTCCTTATCTTAGGAGGAAAGCATCCACTTTTAGTACTATTAATATGATGTTAACTGTATGTTTTTTCTAGATACACTTTATCATGCTGAGGAGATTCCCTTCTGTTCCTGGTTTGTTGAGGTGTTTTTTTTTTTTTTATCATGAAAGGGTATTGGATTTTGCCAAGGGCTTTTTCTTCATCTATTGAGATAATCATTTTTTTTGAATTCTATTGATATGGTATATAACAGTAATTGATTTTCATATGTTAAATATCCTCCTTATTTCTCTTCCATATTTCCACCTTATTATAGCACTTATATTTTATTATAGTCTGTGTCTCCCCAATAGAATATGAGCCTGATGAAGGTAGATACTGCATCTACAATAGGTTCTTGACTTTCAGGAGGGAGATCTTTGTGGATCCTGAAATATCTGAATCCCTCTGCCAAATGCCACTGAGGAAAAAGAGAAAAACAAATTGGATAGAGCTTGTATTCTGGGTAGTCGTGGGGCCCAGTCACTAGATAAGTGTCTTTTTCTTGTACACCAATCTTCAGGCAAGTAATCTGAATTTGTGCTTCAGCAAAACAACAAACCAGGGACCTTCAGGATCACTCTTGATAGCATAAACATTCATTGCTACATTCTCTAAGGCCATGGACCACTGGTGTTCATCCCTACAGTACCTGGCATGAAAGTTTGTTCATTTTATTAGGACTGTGTATTCTGTGCTAGGCACTGGGTTAGTTGCTGAGATTATAGAAATGCATAAAATAGGGTTCTTAGCTCTAGGAGCTCAGAGTCAGTGGAGGGAAAGAGCCAATTAAAATACAGGGTGAAAGTGGTATGATGGTGCAAGCACCACAGAAGGGGAGAGAATGAGGCTTCCTATAATAAGTGGGGTGTGAGCTCTCCTCTCACCACCTTCAGTGGCATTTCTGGCCCACTCTCTCCTAGAATAATGTAGGAACCTCCTAAGTGACCTCTCTGCTTCTACCTTGCTACCCATGCAGTCCGTTCTCAGTACACTACCCAGAGTGATCCTTTTAAAGCTTAAGTGAGCTTATGTCTCTCTTCTACTCACAGTTCAGACTGACTGTCTATCTTTCCAGAGTTAAAGACCAAGTTGCCATCTTGGTTCCCAAGTTCTGCCTGATCTGACCTTTCACTCTCTCTCTGACCTCTTCTCCTTCTTTTGCTCTTGATAACTCCACTGCATGAACTCTGATCTCCTGCTGGTCTTCCAACATATCAGACTCACTCTGCTCCAGCTTGGGACCCTTGTATTTGTGGCCTCCTCTTCCAGAATGCTCTTCCCAGGTATCATTTCCTCACTCTCTGCAGGCCTCTGATCAAGGCCTTTGGGAGAAAGTCCTACAACTACTCTACAGAAACTGATGGACTCCTTCCCTGCTGCCTTCTCACCTGAACGTGCTTCATTTTTCTCTATACCACTCACTCATTTAGTTGTTTATTGTCTGTATTCCCTAAGTAGAATATAAGTTCCATGAAGTCAGAGATATTTTTGCCCATTTTGTTCATTGTTGTTACTCCCATTGCTTAGCGTGCTTCCTGACACATAGTAGGTACTCATTAAATATTTGCTGACCCAGCTAATGTACTGCCATTCCAGAGGGTGAGTGGGAGTGACTTAGTAAGAAGAAATGAGCTGGGATAGGAGGTAGATTGGGTGTTTATTGAATTGAATGATTTAATTTCCCCATGTGTGGGGTTTGGGTTTTGGACTAGAGGGTTGCTGATGCCCACTTTCATCCAATCAACCCTGAAATAACCCCCCAAAATGGCAACTTTGCAGCTCAGAGTGGACCAAGAGTCTGTGTGAAGGGCACTGACAGCTTTAAGCAATCTGAGGATGTAGGGGTGCCTGAAGTTTGGTGGCACCAAAACCTATTACCAGGCAGTGAAGATGGTTCCTGAGATCACAGCTGAATTATGGATGCTACCCAGCACTATTTAGGAAGGCACCTGGTTCTCTCATCCCAAGAACAGCCCCTGCACCACATCACAAAGCTCAAAGTTTATAAAAGACATCCCCAACATAATGTATAATTAATAACTGTTGTTTATTGAGTGCTTCCCTTATGCCTTGCTCAGTGCTGGGAGTTTTATAATGTTCTCTCTTATAACCCTGTGAGATAGGTACTGTTGTCATCTTCATTTTACGGATTAAAAAACAGGTGCTGAAAAAATTCATAACTTACCTAGGGCCATGGGGCTGGTAAGTGGCTAAGCTAGTAAATTTTAATTCCAGTCTGATGGAGTCTAAAACCCATGTTCTTGGCCATATTGTGTATTCTGCAAATCAGCCACCTGCAACAAATATTTGACCTCTGAGGGCAAGAACACATCCCTCCAGTTTCTGTACTTTTCTGCTTTCAGAAATGAGGTTCGGGATGTTCCAGAAGCTGTAGGTGTGTATTTACCCAACAGCTTTGATAGGACAAGGGCAGAGGACAGTAGAGGCCAGGACACTGCCCTAACTGTATTAGTTATGATTTAATATATAATATTGTCAAAACTCAATTAGGGAAGTCATTAGGAGTGCAAAGGGCAAGGCAGATTAAGAAGGTAATGCTTCTTAGAGTAAATATATTCTTGTCTAGGAAATGTGTTTTCTATAATTATTTTGGGAGTCCAGGCTCCATAAACTTTATTGAAAGGAACCTGATATAGACTGGGGAGAGAGTTTGGAATAGGCCAAGTTCCCTTAGGGAAAGAGCAGGAGGTGTGTATTGAAGTGTGATGGTGAGTTTCTGTAATTCTCCTGCAGAGAATTAGGGGGCTAGACGGGAGGGTGTGAGCTTGAGAAAAAGAAATGCAGACCACAAGTGATTGTAGGTTTTTCAGAGGGTTTATAGACATTGTTTGCAGTTCAGATGATAAAAAGATTCTTCCTTTTGGAGTTTGGTGGTTCTTTTCATAAGCAGCTGGCGGCGGGGGGCTCACCCCACGGAGACTGTTCTTGGGATTAAGGAACCCAGTATTTTCAGAAGAAGTAGTGCTGCAGTTTCTGGTTATATCATGGGCAATGTTGTGACATCTCTGGATTATGTTAAGGGACAGTGTTGTGACACCCCTGGATTACATCATGGGCAGTGCTGTGAGGCCCCTTGGTTTTCAGCACACTGTGAAGCATTGTGGAAAGAGTTGTGGCATTTGAAGTTAGAGAAGAACCACTCATGGGGGACCTAACATATCTGAGCCCTGGTGCAAATCCCTCTACCTGTATTATCCTTTGATAACATCTGCCTCCTGGGGTGATACTTAGAGTCCTGGCCAAGGCTGGAGGGGAACCCTGGGAATATTGAGAAAGCTATGACTTTGTCCGGCTTTCAGGGAGTTGCCTCTAAGCCTCTTTTTTAAAAATTAATTAATTAATTTATTTTTGGCTGCGTTGGGTCTTCGTTGCGGTGCGCAGGCTTCTCTTTGCAGTGGCTTCTCTTGTTGCGGAGCACAGGTTCTAGGTGCGCGGGCTTCAGTAGTTGTGGCATGTGGGCTCAGTAGTTGTGGCACGTGGGCTCTAGAGCGAAGGCTCGGTAGTTGTGGTGCACGGGCTTAGTTGCTCCGCGGCATGTGGGATCTTCCCGGCCCAGGGCTCGAACCCATGTCCCCTGCATTGGCAGGCGGATTCTTAACCACTGCACCACCAGGGAAGTCCTAAGCCTCTTTAAGATGAGAAAAATACTCAGGATTGTCTGGAGGCTAAAATGAGTTTTTGTAGGCTATTAAGTCAATTGCCAACAACTTCAACAAAGTGGGAGGTTGTGAAGAAAGCATGATATTTTGGCCTCTGTTTCAGATTCTTCCTCTTCTCTCTTGTGCTGGGGCTGTGCCCAGCCAGTCACGCAATTTCCAAGGTGAGTCTGGCCAGCTTAGGCTCATTAGCTTTATCAGCAGCCTGTTTTGTGGGGGAATGTGTGTGTGTTTAGAAGGCAGTGGGGAGGAGTCGAGGCCCGTGAGACTCTGTGAGGCTGTTGCACTGCCTCCACGTGGCATAGGCACCCCACACCAGGGGGAACTCTCTTCTGATCTGCTCAACTTAACATCCCCTACACCACCCTTCACCCCAGACCCGGCTGCCCACTCTCCAGGTGCATCTTTACATTTTTCTTTATTTGGACTTGAGTTTGGTTCCCCCATTCAATGTCTTAATTGAGTTCCCCCTCGATTGAGTTTCCTTACTCCATCGGAATTTAACTTTCAAAGAAAGCTGTCTGACATATCATTAATACTGCTTAATTCTTATGGTGCATTCTAACAGGGGCTTTACGGAGACAATGTCTCACTCCATGGAAGAACTCCAAAGATGACTACTGCAGTCACTGGGCAGGTCAGTGGTCCAGGTCCATGGTCACCTGACCAGAGAGAGAGGAAGCTCTGGCTGGGAGAGCCATCACCCTGAGAACAGGTGGGAGGAAATAGGGAAGTGGAAAGGAAGAAAGCCCCATTGTGTAGGAGATGCTATTGTGCAGGGTATGTTGGGCTCTGTGTATCACAAGCTAATTAGGAGACTAGATTAAGCTGCTTTGGTGTCAAAATAGCTGTGGGGAAAACAACCTTAATAGCAGGTTGCAGATGAAAGAAAATGAAATGGTAAAGAAATGAGGAGCATTTAAAAGAAAACAATCAGGCTGGAGGGAATGGAGAGAGGAGGACAAAGCAGAGCGTTTAAAATATTAAAGAAGTTGGTATGGGGTGGCATATGCATTCCTGATGAGCACCAGGGGAAGAGAGCCTAGTCCCACATTTCCTCAGCCTCAGTGTTTGTCATGTTCAAAGCCTCAAAGTTCCTAGGGGATAGGAGACAGGAGAAGGGAGGTGGTAAGAAACTTTTGGGGCTCAGCCAGGAGGAGTAGCTTTAGGTGGCCAGGCTGTGCTCTGTTCCCGCTGCGTCTCAGCTCTGCTACTCCCTGTGATTCTGTGCCCAGTTTTCCTCTTTTCATTCCTCGCAGTGAGATCCCTGGTCCTTCCACCCCCTCAGGGCTTTCATCACCATCCCTTGGCGCATGACTCTCACATCTGGGTTTCCAGTGCAGGTGGATCTCCTGAGTTCTCCAGCTGCTACCCACCCCATCCTGCATTATCTTACCTCACACATCTAAGATGGACTCACTCCTCTCCCCATGATGCCCATACATGCTTCTCCAAACTTCCCCATCGCAGCAATGGTACTGCCATCCACCCAGTCACCCAAGCCAGAATACTAGGAATCTTTCTTGACTCTCCTCTCTCCCATCAGTCACTGCATTCTGTTGACTCCACCTTCTATATGTACCTCAAGTCAGCTCAGCATTTCTCTTCACCTCACTGCCAGTCTCTTGGTCATCACTTACCTGTACAGCTGCAGTAGCCCAAAGAATTGTTCTGCTCCATTCTCCCTCCTCCGCAAACCATTCCCCCACATAGCTCCTGCTATAACAAATCTAATCATGTTACTCTCCTTTCTAAAAACCTTCATCACTCCTTTGCTGTTCTGGATACTTATCGCTGCATAAAAATACTACTGCAAAACTTAGTAGCTTAAGACAACAGTCATGTTATTATATCTCATAAATTGTGGGTCAGGAATTCAGGCAGGGTTCAGCCGGGCAATTCTTCTGTTCCATGGGGCATCAACACAGGTCATTTGGTCATATTCAGCTGGTAATGGGCTAGTCTAAATCCAAGATGGCTCCACTTACATATATGGCACTTTAGTGGGGAGGACCGAAAGGCTGGGCTTAGATGGGACTGTCAGCTGGATCACCCACATGTGGCCCCTCCAGCGTGGTGGTCTTAGGGTAGTCGGTCTTCTTACACAGCGGTTCATGGTCCAAGAGTGAGAGTTCCGGTGAAGAAGGTTGAAGCTATGTGGTGTTTCATGATTCAGCCTCATAAGTCATATGCCATCATTTCCATAGTACTGTATTGGTTGAAGGAGTTACAAACCTGCCAAGATTCAAGGAGGACAGACAAAGACCGTACCTCTCAGAGGGAGGAGTGCAGCCATGTCTTTAGAGGAAGGCCTTGGTGTCATGGCGTGCGTGGCCCTTCATGGGCTGGCCGCTGCTGGCCTCCTCTCTGCTCACCATTCCCTAACTTATTGGATTTTATGCTCCAAGGGTCCAGCCATCCTTAGCAACTTCTAACTCCTTGAGTAGTCTGAGCTCTCTCGCACTGTTGGATTCCTCCCTCTTTTTAGAGTGGCTGTCTTACCCCTTCTTCATCTGACAAACTCCTGTTTCCCTTCAAGTCTCAGCTTAAGTGCTATTTCCTGTAGGAGGCCTTCCATGAATCTGTTAGTCTAGGTTAGGTGGTTTCCCATGTGGCCAAATAAGACTCATCAGTATTGTAATTACAGTCTACATCTCTCACTAAACTGAAAGTCATTAGAGCACAAGACTATGTCACATTCATCTTCTTATCTTCAGGATCTAACACAAGACCTGGCATGTATTCATTGCCCAATATATGTTTATTGAATTCCATAGTTGCTCTGGGTCTCAGTTTCCTCATTTGTAAATTTGGAAAGCAAATAGATTTATCCAATATGCTGTTGTCTCACTCGCTTGCTTCCTCAGCATAGAATTGAAAAGGATGCTGAAGCTACAACTGGGCTCAGCCAGAAGGAGATTGTGATCCATTAGTGATATCTGCCGTGGGCACCGCAGAGGGAAGAGGTAGCTTGTATGTTGTGCATTTGACATACGTAGGTTAGATCATCTCCAACTTTCAATGTCTGTCCATAGCACTATCTATATCTCAGCCACCTAGAATCCTAGACCAAGAGCTTGAAGTTTCCCATGAGATCACTTAGTCCAATATTCTCATTGCATAGATGAGAATACTAACACTCAGGAGAAAGTGATTCACCTGAAGTCTGAACCTGACTCCAGGGTGAGATCTATTATAGTTTACAGTCATGTAAACAGGGCAGGAATTGAGGTTTAGTATCTAACATAGTAGATGTTAACCCCAGCTCGGTATTAATTTCCTCTCTTGTCAATTCTGAAGTTTCAGACAACTTGGCAATAGAACAGACTGGGTTTGAATTCTGAGCACAGTCACTTCCTAGCTGCATGTTCTTGAAAAAATTACTTGACTTTACTAAACTTCAGCTTTCTCTTCTGCAAAATGTGGGTAATAGTAATACCTACCATATAAGTGAGATAATACAGGGAGAGCCCTTTTTAATTGTTTCTGGAACATAGTTAGGACTCAACTGTTAACTATTATTTGTAACAGTTTAGTATCATGACCACCTGTACTATCATCACAAGGCTTTGACCTGGCTTACTGCCTCGAGTAAGCCTCCCTCGAGGCCTGGGCGGCATGGGTCGCAAGGCACAGGGCACATGTCATCTGAATTCTCAGGGCTGACTTGAGACTTGTTAAGGAAAATTTAAAGAGTCCCATTTCCCCCAACCAGAAAGCTTTGCAGCTGAACCCAATGACAAATTGTGGCTTGCACCTGGGAACTCTCTATCCCACTATCAGAGCAGAGACATTTTCAATCAGGATTTCTATAAGGGAGAAAGGAAAGCTCATCTAACAGGCCAGATGCTTTATCAGATCTAAATACTTTTGTCTTTGGGGAAGAGAAGGAAGAAATGGTCAAAGTCAACAGAAAACAATTGACTTCAGACAAGTTTTACATACATACATACACACACAAGCAAATATATACACATACACACATACACACACATATATATATTTTTCCCCACCTATTAGGGGACAGGATCAGAGTTCCCTGGGGTTTGGGAGTTTGTTCCTAAATGTTGAATAGTAATCAACTAAGGTAAACTGATCATGAAGTTTAAAAAATAAATAATTTGGGAAAAAGATCAATAGAGGGTTATAACTGCAGAGGCTGGCACTGCGGTGAGGACTTGGGGAGCAGCAGGAATGGTTAGGTGTTGATCTAATTTATGGAGGGCTAATGAGTGAAGCTCTCCAGGCAACAATGGCAAATGCACTTCTAATCATCTCCATATTAAATTTAGCATCAAGGAGAGGGGCACTTCTCTCTCTTCAATTTCATAGGAATGTGATTAACATGGATATAAAAAAAAGTTGAAGGAAACAGAATTCGATTTGAACTACATAGTCTATTTCAGAGTGAAAATTAAGATGTATTTGTAGGGTTTTCGTGGATAAGTTTCCAGGGACTCTAAATTGTGATTGAACCAAGTTCATCTTGTACTTTTCCTCCCTCCCTTTTCCCTTTCCAGGAGGTTTAAGTCTGCTGGTAATGAAGCAAGAGGGAGAAAAAAATAAAGCAGTGGAGTGTGAGGAGGATGCCATGCTGAGAGTGAGGAGGAAAGGTGCTTTAGCAACACTGCAGTGTGAAGGATTTCAGGCTGGTGTAACAGGGGAAGTGAGCCCCTTGGTTGGCAATGCACCCTCTGTCAGCCTGCGAATGGGGCTCTGTGATTTTGGAACAAGCAAGTTGGACACAACCAAAAAGGAGTATCTCTAAATTGTAAATCTGGTGGTCAGAAGTTGGCTTTAGTGCTGACATGTAATAGGCTGCAATTCCATTGATAGTCATCCAGGCTGTGGACAACTCCAAATCCTCTTCTTTCTCTGGTTCCTCTCCCTCACCTTTTGACTAAAATGTTTTGTATTCAGACACAGAGAATTTGAAAAGTTCTATGGGCATCTGCACCTGGAAAGGTCTCTTCTCTCCTTAGATTCTTTCTCAATAATTTGGAGGAATAGCGGAGGAAAATAAAAGGGGGAGAAATAGGGCACCTCTGGCTTTGACAGTGAAAGTGCCTGTAGTTTTCCTGTCTTACATCATGTAAACAGGCTGTGCTTTGTAGCTCTCACCCTGTGGTATTTGAGATTTATTTTTTATAACAGAGATGCTTTTTTTGGAATATGCTTACAAATTTATCTCCTTCTTTAGGGAGGGGCCTTCTTTGAACATGCTCTTACCTTTTCTTTAGTAAGTAATTTAAGAAATATACTCCCTTGGTCTGGCTAAACATTAGATAACAGTGTAATTCAAGGGATGTATTTAATTGCGAAATTGACCCAGAGCCCCATTTAGCATCATCATCTAGGCCAGACAGGGCCAGGTTGACGTCAGCAGGAGTCTGGCTGCCTGAGGAGTTGGGACAGAGCTTGCTTGATTAAGGTGTTTCTTGGGAAATGGAATTAAGCCTAATGATTTCCAGTGGAAGGGACTGCTAATTGGGGAGGCAATGCTGCTTAATTGGGACAGTTGCAGGTAATTAAAGGCTCTCTCCTGATGGCCTTCTCTGTACTTACGACTCTGGGAGGTTAAGACGATGTGGAGAATATGGGTGTTCTGAGCCCCTGTGCTGCATCTTGGCCTTGACCCTCTGTCCGAGGCCTCTCAACTAGGCCACTTTTCTACTCTTTGGTAAACAGTGTTTTACGTAAGGCCTTCTATGGACTTTTAGGAGCTTGAGTGAGTTTAGGTCTCTGACGCTAATCTGCTTCTGGGAGTCTAGTGAGCTCCCTGGAAATGGGTGAAAAAGGCAGTGAGGTAACATGGCAGTGCCCAGGAGGGGCCCTGTGTTTTGGTCTTGACACCAGACCCCAGAGACTTCTGTATCAAGTGACTCTGGCTGAATGGGACTTAAGGTTGAAGATTTCACCTTCTGCAGAGATGGGCAGGCCCAACCCCATGTGGGAAGGGAGCCCTGGTGGAAAATCCTCTGGATTAAGAGTTGGATAAATTGATTTCTAGATCCAAGTCTATTGCCAATAGGCATTGTGACTCACCTCTTTAGGCCTCATTTTTTTCAACTGTAAAATGGGAATGATTCTATCTAATTATGGACAATGAAAAGATCCTTTCATTCTAGGTGCTGGGTAAGGGACTGGAGAAGGATGACCTTTTAATCTATGTTCTAAGGAACTCAGTCTGGTGAGGTGGACAAACCTGTAAATCAACACTTGCCATTTGGTGTTACAGGTTGTATTAGACAATAGAGGAGCAGACCAGTTATCAGAGAAGAACAGAGAAGCCTTCAGAGGGAGGTAACATTTAACTGAGTGTTTATGAACAGATAAGGCAGAGAGAGAAAGCACCCCAGGCAGAGAGAAGAGCATACGCAAAGGCACAGGCATGCAAACCCTACGGCACACCCAGGAGTTGTCTCTGGTGGTGCATTTCTGTTGAGGGGAGAGGATGTGCATTTTGGGGAAAGAGAAGAGTGAGGGGAATACGAGACAGTGAAGGTCACAGGAGATGGATCACGAAAGGCCATATACATTACTCTAGGGAGATGGGTTGGACTTTTTCTAGTAGGCAGTGGATGGTTGTTGAAATGTTCAGTGTGGGAGTGAGAGAGTCACAACCGAGTCTGGGGAAAGTCACTCTGATAGAAGTGACTATGGGGGAGCTGGATTGGAGAGGCCAGGCTGGAGGCAGGGAGACTGCTACGATAGTCCAGAAGATGGGTGGCAAGTCCCTGACTTCAGGCAAAGCCAGTGGGAAGGGAGAGGAGAGAACAATTTGAGTTCGTATCATGGGTTGCTTTGTGTGCTGGTATTTACGTTTTTAAGCTTTTGAGAACTCTGCAATCACAGCCCCATTATAGCTCTTGCTTCCCTTTCAGCCAAAGACACCTTGTTCATACTCCTTTACCTGCTCTAACCCTTTGCTCTGCAGAGAGAGGCTCCTGGACCCGACTTTCCGAAGGTGCCTTTGGCAAGGCTTGGGACTCCCCACTCAATGTCCTGAGACAAGAGGAGTGAGATAGGACAAGAATTTGAGGCCTCTGGCTTTCCCGGGGGGCTTAGGAAAGAGAGCTCTGACAACCCACAGGAACGCAGCCCAGCGCTTGAGTTTCAGTAGGTTTGGAAAAAACACCTGATTGAAAAGCAGCGGAGATGGGGAAGCTCAAAGGTGAGCTGGAGCTGTCGGTAATTGCAGCTTTCACTGTGACAGTCATCTCATGTTCTCTGCTTTCATAGCTGGCAGTTTGGGTAATAGGCACAGTATTCATGCCTCAATGGATAAGGTAGGGGCCCATTTCCAATTTTTTTTTTTGAAAAGCTGTTCCTAAGGATTGGGTCACCTTAAAAGCTCTGTATAGGCTGTTGATGCCAGTGCAAACTCTTGGGAATAAAGCTATTACCTTCTAGGCCCCATCAAAAAGCATCTTCAGTGTTGAAGCTTTTTGAAGTGTTCAACTATGATTCTCTATAAAGTGCTTCTTTGAATAGCCCATGTGCAGAGTGTGAGTTAATGGGGATGAGGTAAGCTAGATGGGGGATTTTCTTGCTTTTCCATCTGAAGAAGCAGAGACCTATCCCTCCCCCTCTTAACTCTTACAGCACTGACTATCGGGACCACCCTTTAGCTGAGAATGCCTTAGAATGAGATTGGAACGTGTGTGTCCATGTGACAGTATTGCTTGGTACATTTCAGAATTCTCATTCCTAAGTGAAGTTTAGTTCCTTTCAACTTGTTTTATTTCCTTCTGAAGTCCTAAGTTAAAAGAACCCCATTAGGGCTTCCCTGGTGGCGCAGTGGTTGAGAGTCCGCCTGCCGATGCAGGGGACGCGGATTCGTGCCCCGGTCCGGGAAGATCCCACATGCCGCGGAGCGGCTGGGCCCGTGAGTCATGGCTGCTAAGCCTGCGCATGGAGCCTGTGCTCCGCGATGGGAAAAAGAACCCCATTAGAGCAGGTGTCTAAAAAGGCCTTTCTTGTTTGGGGAACCACAGGCTGACCTGCCTTTTCTCCCCAGCCCCTTGAGGTCAGGAGCCTGTGTTTCCTGCTGTGGCCTCCATGTGCCCAGGCAGTGAAGCACCTAGAATTTCTTTAGGACAGACTTTTCCACTGACCATATGACACTGATTTCACCCATGGTGTGGGAGAGTCAGTCTTATTACCTTGGTATATACTTGCTGGATGAATGAACGAATGAATTTACTTTATTCTGGTAAAGTGTTTTCCAAACGGGAAAAGTAGGGACAGTGCTATAAAGTTTATGCCCAGACATCTTGCCAAAACCACAGAAAGGGCTGTCCTGCTGAAGTAAGTAACTTCCCATTGTGCCTACCCAGTGTGCCATAATCCAGCCTCTGTGGACTTCTGTGGCCTCTTCTTGCGTTGCTGTCCCCTTTGCTGGCTCTGTGTCAGCTGTACTAACCACCTGTCATAGTCCTGCCCCAGGGACACAGCACAGACTGTTCCTCTGACTGGGATGCTCTTTTTCTCCATGTCCAGCTAATTCTTACTCATCCTTCAGTTGGCCCTATGGAGGTCTTGTCTGACCCCTAATCTAAGTTAGGTTCCCTCTCTTCACTCCACCATCCACCCCCCACTCTCACTTCACAGCCCTCATTAAAATTTGTTGGTCCATGTCTACATGTTGAGATTATTGACTTAGTCTGTCTGCCTAGACTCTAAACTCCCGAGGGCAAGCACCTTGTCTATCTTATTCTCCAGTAAATTCTAGTTTGCAACTCAGTGCCTGGAACATAGTAGGTGCTTAACAAATATCTTTTGAGGAAATGAATGACTTTTAGTCTAGCGTGGCAGCCAGTGTGGGCAGAGCTAGAAAGCATTAAGCCACAGTGCAGATGGTCTAGGTCTGGCCCATCTTAGAAACAACGATGGCCACACTGCTTCTAGAACCTTCCTGTGTCTACCCTATAGGGGCCATTAGAGTGGGGCAAAGAGGCTTGCTCATTTCTGATATTTCTGACTCAGTAGTAGTTCTGCTTTGACTTCTCCCATCTGCTTTGAGCCCTGACAGTGCCCTTGGTGTTTTCCTCTGTTCCTGCAGGGTTGGGTGGTCTGATGGGCTGGGAGCCAGGGTGGGGAAGGAGGAGGGCAGAAATTGTTTGGCCAGATTGGAGGCTGGCAGAGCTGTTTCCTTAGCAGGATGTCTGTTGATGAAATACTTAAGAGTCCGTTGTGAGAGGTTATTAATCTCACTTAAGCCTGATTAGGATGTGATTGGATTTGGGCTGAGACTGTCCAAGTCAAGCCTGGCTCACTTGATAGTCTGCTCAACAGCAGGCTTGTATCACACAGACTGGCTTTCACATCGGGACAGAAGGAGATCTTCTGGCACCTCTGGGAAGGAGGGTCCAGATGCAGTGACTATTCAGGACCCCAGCCCCAGGGAGCTTCACAGATTGTAGGGACCTAACTTCTGCTGACTTCTTGGGAAGATGTGACATTCACAATAGGGAGATTATTAGTCGTCACAATTATGGGATTATTACCTTGCAAAAGATACTTTCATCATCTTCCTACTGAGGAGGTATTGGGAGAGGACTTGGTACTCAGTTTTGAGCCAGGGGAGCAAGTTGGCACGAGCAGCTTCCTGGCTCTTACTGAGGGGCAGGTAGATTCCTTAACAGACAGGAGTACTGGCCAGTCCTGGCAGGCTGCTCAGGGCTCCGGCTGTTGAAAATCATGGCTCAGCTGTTGTTATCATAGGGAACAATGAATGAAGTCATTAGCATGTGAGCCAGACAGGCTGGACCAACCATGAAACTATGAGTCCAAGCCTGGACTCAGAGCTGCAGAGGCCTGGGGAGCCTTTAGCTGCTGAGTGGTAGGAAAATGTTAGCAGTCATACCCCTGCTTTTGTCCATAACATGTGCCTGAACGTACAGGTGAAAGTCAGACGTGATTAGGTGGATGTTGAATGATGGATGTTGAACGATAGACATGTGTTATAAGAGTGTGTCTGTTCTCAGAGAACTGAAAATGTAACAAAATCCTTAAAGCCTCTTACCATTTAAACATACTCTTAAATGGTATGGTCATGTTTCATGTGTGTTATTTTAAAAAATAAAATTTACTTTTATGAGGGTAATATATGCACAGTCATTAAATACTTACAATGGAAAGTAGCAGTCAAATGTCCCCCCTCTCCTTACCTTGTCCCTTTTCAGTTCTCTGTCCCCCAGAGTCGACTGCTTTCCACATCTTTAATATTTCTTTGGGAACTTAACTCTGTATTTATAGATAATATGCTAATACTGCCATTTCTTTCTGTTTATTTATTTACTGAGATCGAGCTGATGACAATGTTATATGTTACAGATGTACAACATCGTGATTCACAACTTTTAAAGGTTGTGTTCCATTTATAGTCATTATAAAATGTTGTCTATATTCCCTGTGTTGTACAATATGTCCTGTAGCTTATTTATTTTACCATTTCTTAATTTATCCACTTTGGACATTATTGAATTCTAATTTGAGTGGGTTTAGAATGCTTACACACAACCCTCTTCTCACCTTCCACTCCTTACCACATTGCCGCTTCCCCATTCCAGTATGATTATGTAGCGTATTTTGCTTGAATTTGAAGTCAGTGGTTACATGATTATGCTTAATTTATGGACAAGCCAAGTTCAGTACTATAGTTGTTTTCTGTTATTTTTGAGGACTTTTTATTTATTTATTTTTTCTAGAGTTAACATCTCCGCCCACCCCCTCTTTTTACTTCAAGAGTTTTCTTTTTACGTAAACTTTATTTCTTTTTTGTCAGCAACCTCCACACTCCTATCAAAAATTTTTTCTCAGCACACACATAGATATTCTGTCAATTCTGTGATGTTGTTTTCCTCCTAGAGTCCTCCTTCCTGGGAGCTTCCATCGTCCTGCTTCTAAATTGGACTGATTATTCTTTAGGTCTGTGGCAGTGACACCCAGAGGTACTACAGCTTTCCTGCTTCAGAACCCCTGCTTAAGTTTCGAGTTTTTTCAAGTCTGAAAATGAATTTATTTACTCTCACATGAATGATAGTTTAGCTGGTTATGAAATCTCAGGTTAAAAACTCATTTGAAAGTGTTGCTCCATTATGTTCTGCACCCCAGGTTCAATTCTGTCCCTTTGTTTGGTCTCTCTTTCTAGAAAAAAGGAAACTAGGTGAAAACTCTACTTTTGAGGTAAATTCTTTATCTTTGTTTACCAGGCCTTCCATTGAATTTTTTATTTCTTCTATTTTATTTTTAATTTTAGATTTCTTTTTTTCAACTCGGTACACTTAACAAAGAGAATCCTATTTTTTTCTTGGATGCAGTATCCATTTTTAATTAAGATTTTGACAATTATTTCTCTTGATTACCTCAGTTTACCTGTTTTTACTTTGTTTGTTTTGATCTATCTTTTGTATCAGAAGAATTCCTCAGATGTTAGATGATCTTTGGTTGTCTGTTAATGTTTCACAATAGAGTCCTAAAAAGCTGTTTACTGTGTGTGTGTGTGTGTGTGTGTGTGTGTGTGTGTGTGATTGGTCAAGTAGTATACTTCACTGCAGTGATATGTAGGAATCTGGCTATCTTTTCTCTGAATATGAATCCTCTAGTCTCCAGCCTGGGAGGAGAATGGCCTGTTTCCAGCTTTCTGGGAATAGAGAGGAGGAATTAAGACTGCAGACTTTAAGTTAACCTATGTTATATCTCTAATATGCCTGATGTTCTTGAGTCCAGAGCCTGTCTGGATGGAATGGATTTCTGCAGAGAATAAACCTTTGGGAATAGGGTCGGTGGGGCTAGTCACCTGGTTGTTTGGGGCTGTGGAGGCAAAATAATTCTGTGTTCACTTTCCACGAGTCCTCCTTTCAGCTTTGTGTCTCACGCTCCTCACCCACTGCCTTTGACGGCACCTAGAACCTTAAGTCCTCAGTTTTTCTGAGGTCTGTGTTGGGGTGGATGAGGGAAGAAGGGATTTCTTTGTATATCACAGATATCTCTATTTTGTGGGCACATTGGTGGTGGTTTTTTTCGCCTAGCTGTGTGGTTTACCAACCCTGCATCCACTTTCTGTCTTCCCAAAATCTGTGGAAAATGTTTATTCCCTGCTATCTTCTTTCTCATTCTCCTTTCTCTTGGTAGTTATACTTAAAAAATTACTTTGCTATGATTTTAATGAGTTTTTCAGAAGGAGAAGACATAAGTGCTTGTTGTCAATTGGTCATATTTAACTGCAAGTCTTACATGTTCATGTTTTTGTTCTTTTTCAAAATTGAATACGTAGTGGATTGGCTTAAGCCCATTGAGTACTATTGGGACTAAAGATGTACTACTCTGGGCTCACAAAATAGTTCTCCTCTTTTTCTAAATTGTACAAAGTTTATGTGCTTTTTTCCCTCTAGTTATAGGCCTTTGTTTTTTTCTCCCATAAGCTAATATCAAAGTATTTGTAAAAATAAGGAACTACACACAAATGTAGTAAAGCTAACAAAACTGGGCTGTTGTTAGGGAGCAAGGCCACCCAGTAATAGTTTGAAGTGTTTGTCCTTTAATTAGGAAAGTCCAGCTTCGGGGTGTAAGGAGAGTCTAGCGATAACAGTATCTAAGGTACAAAAGTCACAGACATGGACAATAAGGGCTGTTGGTAGATACAAGAGTTTTGAAAAAATGAAGTTGGCACTGTGCTTCTCACCAACTGCCTTCCCTTCCAGTGTGTCTGTAGGATTCTATCAACCACACTGACGGGAGCTCTTTTCATCCTTCAGCACTCAGCCTGGGTAGCTCCTCCACTGGGAAACCTTCCTTTTTCTGTCCTGGGCAGGGCTAATTGCTTCTTATACAATCAGCCCTTGAACAGCAAGGGTCTGAACTGTGCAGGGTCCCTTACACAGATTTTTTTCGATAGTAAATACTAGGGTACTATGTGATCCATGGTCGGGTGAATCTGCGGATGCAGAACCGCAGACGCGGAGGCACCCGGTATACGGGACACTGTGTGTACAGAGGGTGGACTATACATTTTACCTGGATTTTACATTGTGCGGAGGGTTGGTGCTCCTGACCCTGCATTGTTCAAGGGTCACTTGTATACTTTGATCATGTTTTATTTTTCAAACCCTTATGTGGTAGTTTCTAAATTCTCTTCTGTGACCTGTAGGTCTCTTCTGGACTCTAGGGTCCTTAGAGAATACTCAGTACATGGATGAACTGGTCACATTCTCTGGCCACTGGGTCAGGCTCAAGGGCTTGCCTGCAGGGGGTCAACATTCCTAGCATGGGATTCAGGTTTTGGCATTAATGCCATTGTTGCATGTCTGTGCTGAGGCATTTCCCTGCCCTCCCACCCCAGCTGCAGCTTTGTTATGGCAGCAAGGCCAAGCGTGGCAGCATCACAGGGACCAGCATTCTTCCAGTGCTTCCTCCCCCTTCCTTCTCACTATAACATGTGTCCTACCCTTGCCTCTCCCACTGAGCTGTGAGTTCCTTAAGGGACCGTATCTGATTCATCACCAGAGCCTAGCGCTCTTCTGGCAAGGAGCTCAGTGCCTGAAACACAGTAGGTGCTTAGTCATTGTTTGTAGAATGAACTGTAAATAATTATATCTAAAAATTTCATAGTGCCTGTATGGAAAACCCGAATGAAATTTTTGGCCAACCCAATAACTTACAAGTACGTCTATGCTTTAGCCATTTACTAGAAACAAACAAATGAACATCGAGAAGCTTGCAAATCATAAGTCTTAAGGAATTCATGGATGGCCTTATTGAACTTGTGAGCCTCTTAAGATTGGATGCAAAATCTTAGGTATATTTGGTATATGTGCCTTTTTCTGGAGACGAGTTTTCATAGCTTTATCTTTAAAAGGTTAAGAACCACCAGAGAAAATGAGGCTTGGAGCTATGCACAAATACATCTGAAAAATATATATATATAAAGCGTTCTATCAGTGTAAGGAATTATTTTTTTCTGTAGGTGAGTCCTGCTTTCAAACAGCCATCCTTTCTTGGAAAAACCGTAGTGTTTGGGTCTATGGACCCAAAGTATCTTTGGGTCTATGGTTACCGGAAACTAACTCTAGGATCTTAGATTCAGAGTCTCTGAGCCTAGTGCATGTGAAGCTCCAGGTGACTCAAGGAGATTTTTAGGTTAATAACTAACTGGATTGGATAGAGCATTTTGTTTCACAAATGTGAACATAATTTGTTATTGTTTACTTTTAAATTACAAATGATTATTCAGTAGTTTTTTTCCTTCCTTTAAAACAGGCTCTTGAAAACATTGCTTTAATGAAAAATAAAACTTAAAAGCAGCTGTGGTGTTGGTATGTAATGATTGAAGTATAACTGAGATGTAATTATTCCCAATTAGGCATTTGGAATGCCAAAGTAGGGACCCCAATCAACTTAACCCAGGCAAGGGAGCATCAGGCCTGAGCCAGGGACAGGGTGCAGGGTAGGAAGGGGTTGACTTGGGGACCCTCTGGGATGGGACACCTCGGGATTGATTCCCCTCGTGTGGTGGGATGGAAGAGGCATGATCTCAACCTTCCCAGTCTCTGGAAGGAAAGAAACCTCTGCCAAGGGGAAGATGTTTCTGAATAATATTTCCCTGAAGACTTCTGAGTCTTATCTACTTGAGAACAGACAGATACCCTGGCAGAACCTCCTCCCCTTATGAAAATGTAACTCACTTGAGGGCATACCAGGGGCCAATATCCCCTTCCCCTATTGCCCACAGAGGCCCCGTGTCCTGGTGCAATTTCCAGGCTGCCAGCCCTCCTACTCCCATAATTTTGTGCTACCTTACTCACAACCACCTTCCCCATGGCCCCACTAGAAACCATTATGATCACCACCTTCTTTTTTTCACAGTTAACATGACCAAGATTCCATGACCCCATGACCCTACTTTTAGCTTATGAATGAACTCAAGCTATGACCCGATGTCATGGGCCTAACATGGAGAGCAGGGGGTTAACGTCTGAATCATCTGGTTTATTGGCCTGGTCCTCCTGAGGTATTATTTCCCCTTGAGCCCTTCTCCTGAAATTGGGTGATACTGGGGCCTAGATGGGGTGGGAGTAGAAGGCATATCTGAGAAATGACATACCTGGCAGACCTGTTAGTTAGTGGCGCAGACACCAGTGGCAGAGCCATGGTGATATGTGGCTGGAAAGGTCCCATACTACCAGGTCACAGCAGTGGACTTTGACACTGGGGTTTTATCTACCAGTATAGGCTAGTATGGGCTCACTGGAGGATTTTGAATGAAGAAGAGATCTGGCCAGAATTGGGCTTTGGAAGATTTGTCAGGTATCCTATTTGTGGGGGGTCAATAGGTGGGGAGAACCTGGAAGCAGAAAGATGTATGGAAACCACTTCTGCAGTCCAAGGGAAGGTGGGGATGAACTGGGAGCAGGTTGGCTGTGGGCCACTGGAATGGTGGGGTTAAGAAGTGGAGTGTGGGAAGTGGCAAGAGAGGAGACCGGGTGCCTAGCAGGATGGTATGGTGTGGGGGGCTGGGAGGAGGGGGCGGTCAGCCATGTTGGGGTTAGGATATTTTGAACTTAGTTAATTGGAAGCATTAAGAGAGAGAGGAGGAAGTGAGACTGGGTGAGAGGAGGGAGAACATGAGTTTGGGATGAGTCATTATCTGAGAATGTCCATTTGCAAGTGTCCAACTGGCATTACCAGTATGGGGTCTGGGTTGGGGCATCCTTGGTGAGAGGGCAGAGTGGAAATATAAGAGGACCGGGGACCAAGTCCCTGGGGGATGCTTTGTGAACCCAGGGCCGGAAAAGGGCCAGTGGGAAACAGCCCTGCTATGTGACCTAATGGCTTTCCTTGGATCTTCATCCTTATGGACCAACAACAGCTGTGAGTTGGGCCTGTGGACTTAGTGTGACTCTTATCTATCAGACCACGACAGGGAGCTCTGTGCTGGTTAGCAGGCTCTGACCTTGGAAATGGGCAGATCTGAGTTCTCATCCCACCTCTACCACTTCTAGCTGTACAACACTGGCTAATTTATTTAACGTTCTGAACATCAGTTTCCTTATCTGTAAAATGGGATCATAATAGGACCTTCCTCACAGGTTCATGTAGCAAATATTTCCTGAGCACTTTTTGTGTGTTGAGAACCATGGGTTTATGGGGATGACATGTGACACCGTCCCTGCCCTCAAACCACTCACCACCTAAAGGGAGACAGACAGAATGCCAAGTACAGTAGCACGTGGTGGGTGCTACAGAGACTGGGCCAGGGAGTTTTAGAAGCTCATGAGAGGGTCACCTAGACATGTGTGTGTGTGTGTGTGTGTGTGTGTGTGTGTGTGTGTGTCTGTCCGTCTGGAGAGGCTGTTTCAGATGAACTTGAAGACTGAGCAGGAGTGAGTCCAGGGCTTTTCAACCCCTGGCTAAGAGTGAGAATCATCTGGGAGTCAGGGCCCCACCGTGACCAATTACATCAGAATCTGGGGGACTGGGGGCCAAGCACTGGCATATTTTTAAGGCATCTTATGTGAATCTAATGGGCAGCCCGAGACTGGAAACAACTGAATTAGCAAAAGAAAGGGCGAATAGGGAAGAGAAAGGGAATTCCACCAGAAAGAGCTGCGTGTATGAAATCTCAGAGGGACAAGAGGGAGAGATGACTCAAATCGACTACAAAATCGGTTTTGTATATTGTTTTACAAACTGTGGTTCATGACTTGTTAGTGGGTCATGAGGTCAATTTAGTGTGTCATGACCAGCTTCAAAAGCAAATAGAATGATCTGGAATCAAAAACATCAGGGCTTGTATATGGTAAGGATCAGTGTTTCTTGAAACCTGTGTCTCACGAGCCTGTGTGGGTATGTGCGCTGGGTCTCCCGCAAAACCTACTTCTTGCCATGAGCACAGTCCCAGGTTTGTGGGAAATGCTGGCTGAGCTGGGCTGAGTGTAGGACTGGGTGGTGGGAGGGAGGCTGGATGGACTGTGAAAGGTGCTTGGGCTCTATCCCTAGGGCAGTGGCAACCTCTGAAAGGTTGTAAACAGAGAGCAGCAAGGTCACGGCTGGGCCTTCGGTCTGGGCAGTGTGACGTGGGAGGTGAGGCTGCCGCTGTGGTGATGCTCCACGTGACAGGTGGTCAGCAGCTGGGGAAGGAGTGGAGGGGCTAGGAGATGGGGGAGGACCCCAGGGCCGCACTGATGGCCTCTGCCCTGGCCTTTTCTCTTATTTGCTCCTTCTGGGGCAGGTCCGTGGTCTCTAGCGTAGGTGCAAACTGCCCCTGCTTGGCCCAGTCATAGGGCTGATCAAGGACCGTCTGTCCACCCTTGATGTTTCCATCTGGGGAGCTCAGCGTCCCTTCAGTGATCCGGATAGGGGAGAGAGAAGCCTCTGGAATCTTCTTTAAACTGAGGCACTGTTTCCCCAGATGTAGAAATAGCAGAACAGAGGTAACTGACGCTTTGAGACAAAATTTCCTTTGAGCTGGCGTCAAACATAAATGTTGGGCCCAAAGGGGATGTTCAGAAAGTTCTGGGTCGGAAAGTACTCCATTTTATCTCGTTGAAGGATGGGTGCTCTGTAGGTCTTCTCTCTGAACAGGATTTGTGGGGTCTTAGTGGTGCTGGAGGCTCAGGGCAGGAGTAGGAGCCTTGCCCTCACATTTCCCTCCGGGGCTGGCACTGCCGGTAGAAAGATGAGTAGCAGGTGGTTCTGTTCCCAGAGCAGGTGTGCATGATAAACAGGGCCGCGGTGCAGCCCCTCCTCCCACGCTCCTGCTTCCGCGACTGGCCTTCCCTCTCTTCCTGCTGGACTCACTCCTGCCTTAGGCCTTTTGTGTCTGCTCTTGCCCCTGCTTGGAACACTCATCCCGGATCTTCACAAAGTCTCTGCTCAAATGTCACCCTTCCTGCAGGTGACCATCTAGACGGTTGCTCTTCCAACATTTTAAAATTCTTTCTTGCTTTACTTCTCTTTATTTGCCCGGATCCCTACCTGAAATGGTTCATTTGTCAGTTTTGGGTGGTCTTCTCCCCCATCTAGAGGGCAAACCTCATGAAGGGGGGAGCTGTGTCTGTCCATGTCTCCCTGGATCCTGCTGTATGTCTTGTGGCAGAGCAGTTGCAGGGTGTGTGGCAAGTGGCAACGGGTGCAGATTGAATACTTCTTCAGTGGATGAGAGGAACAGGTAGGCCTCACTGATGGATTGACTCATTCATTCATTGTTTTTTATTGTTGTTCTTTGTGAATTTTCCTATTTATTTGCATGTTATGGGGAAATTATATACATATGTTTATTGAGATATAGTTGATTTACATATTATATGTTTTATATGTACAATAGTGTGATTCATAATTTTTCAAGGTTATATTTCATCTATAGTAATTATAAAATATTGGCAATATTCCCTGTAGCTTATTTATTGTATACATAGTAATTTGTACCTTTTAATCCTCTACCCCTATCTTGCCCCCCTCCGCTTCCCTCTCCCCACTGGTAACCACTAGTTTGTTTTCTATGTCTGAGTCTGTTTCTATTTTATGTTCATTTGTTTGTTTTATTTTTTAGATTCCACATACGTGATATCATAGAGCATTTGTCTTTGTCTGACTTATTTTACTTAGCATAATACCCTCCAAGTTCATCCATACTGCTGCAAATGACAGAACTTCACTCTTTTTTATGGCTGAGTAGTATTCCATTGTGTATGTATATACACCACATCTTTTTGTTTTTGATAATTAAACCAAAATGATTTATTAAGTAATACATAAATTAGGTAAAATAGTTAGCATCGTATTGGGAATACAGGTAGTATTTAATAAATTGTGGAAATTATTATTTTTATAATTCTTATTATTATAATCATCTAGCAATTTTTGATCATACAGAAAAGAATACTTAGGCAAATTTTTATTCTCTCCAAGTGGTAAGAGTATACGTGCTAGATTTTTGAACATATTTTCTTAATGGAATAAACACAAAACATATATCTGAGACTACTTATAGTGTATAGATATAAACATATTTTCAGTTCAGTTAACAGGTCAAAATACATCCAAACTGGGAAGCACACAGAATTGCTGATTACATGAAAAATCTAAAAATTACCCCTTGAATACATTGGCTAACTTATCAGTCTCTTTATGGCATTCTTTTTTTTTTTAACATCTTTATTGGGGTATAATTGCTTTACAATGGTGTGTTAGTTTCTGCTTTATAACAAAGTGAATCAGCTATACATATACATATATCCCCATATCTCCTCCCACTGCATCTCCCTCCCACCCTCCCTATCATCCCCCCCAGATGGCCACAAAGCACCGAGTTGATCTCCCTGTGCTATGCTTCCTTTCTTCTTTATCCATTCAACTGTTGATGGACACCTAGGTTGCTTCCATGTCTTGGCTATTGTAAATAGTGCTGCTGTGAACATTGGGCTACATGTATCTTTTCCAACTAGTGTTTTTGGTTTTTCCGAATATAAGCCCAGGAGTGGAATTGCTGGATCATATGATAGCTTTATTTTTAGTTTTTAAAGGAACCTCCATATTGTTTTCCATAGTGGCTGCACCAATTTACATTCCCACTGAAAGTGTATGAGGGTTTCCTTTTCTCCACACCGTCTCCAGCATTTGTTATCTGTGGACATTCATTCTTCATTCAACCATGTGCCAGGCATGCTTCTTGCTGGTGAAGGGGGTTTGGGGAAACTGCAGCTTTTGTGGCGGGACAGCCACTTGTAGTGTGACATGGCACGATTTTGCACCCCGGTGTCTTCCCTGAGATCAGAACTCTCTGCTCAGAAGGTGCCCTACTTCCTTGGGGACCTCCAGGTGGCCTTTAATGGTTTCTCCCGGGGGACAGAAAATAGGGTTCTGGGTACCTATTGAGACCAGTAGAGAAATTATATACAAATAGGCACTGTGGTTCCATAAGCAAACCTATTCCGCTGGTCCCAGACTTGGGGCACACTCGTGCCCTATGCTCTGCTCCTAGAGCCTGTGCTGCAACTTCCTCCCACACGTTCTCAATCCCTCCCTCCACTGCACTGAGGATGAAAACCTACACTTCATTTCTCGTGTCTCTGTCATTCGCTCAATTAGATTTGAGGCCAGTGGGACTCTCTGGTCACAAACTCAGATGTGTAACATGTTCCATTTCTGTAAATCTCAGTCCTCATCATACCAGGTGGTAGAAACTCAGCCTCGGTCATTCCTGGGTCCTGCCTCTCCTCTGGGGAGTGCCAGGGTGCCAGGTCTTGGGCAGCCAAAGGGTTGGGAAAGCCCTGGCCCTTGGCCACTGAGATGCCCATCCTCCCAGCCACATGGTCCTCCAGGCCTGCGCTTCTGCTGTTTATTTGCCACCCTTGGAGCCCCTAAATCTCATGTCCAGAATGCCTTCTGCATAAGAGTGGCCATTCCGGCATCTATCCAGGTTTTTACAAAGAGAAGTAGGAGGCCCTATTCTGCCGTGAGGGACCAGCCTGCTTAGCTGCCAGTCACAAAGATCCACATGTAGAAAAGATAATTAATAATTCAGGGAAGCAGACCAAGTGTTAAAAATACCAAAGACTCCAGCAGTTGGGAGGAAAGTGAGAGTGGGGAAGGTTGAAGAGATGGTGGAGGGCTCCCTGGAGGAGACAATGGTGAACCTGAACCTGGAAGGCAGGCTGACTTGAGAGTTCTCTTTGGGGAGAAATTATTTCCCATACCCGTGCAATGCCCAGCCGACCAACTCCACAGCCGGAGTGAGGTGAATTTACTGGAAGAAAGAGCCAACTTGAACTATTGAACTCTGAAGGACTTGCAAAAGTGTGATTGGCGAGTTCTGCATCAGTATTCTCCTCCCGGTGCCAGCTAGACCTGATAAAGTTGGGACTGAGATGCTGCTGCCCGGGATGGAATTGCTTCTGTTTAATATAGTGTGTGGCTTTGAAATGTAATGTGATAAGTTCGCCTGTCACATGCCTGAGAAGTTCCTCAGCTGTCGCTCCCAGCTCTGCTCCTGCTGCAAAGGGGCCACATTAGAATCCAACCCCAGAGCAAATGAATCTGGAGTTCACTGAGACAGCAGGTGCTTTTCATAGCTTTCGATGGGTTTTGAGTGGTACATAGAGCTGACGAAACACCTCTCAAGGCAATGGCTTTGCTGGACACAGTGTTTTGTAATGGATTCAATTACATTTAAATGATGGCACTTTGAGTATTTTTCACATTCTGTACCCTCTGTCTTCCTTTTTACTTTCTATAGGGAAAGCTCACATGTGAATTAAAATCACCCAGGAAAGTCTAGGCACAAATATTAAAACGTTTGGCTGCTGGGTGAAGGGAATTTATGTCCGCTTTTTCTTTGTTGCAGAAACTTGCTTTTAGTTTTTGGCAGAGGTTGTTCTTCCAGACCTCAGAAGATGTCCTTCTCGGTGCTTTCTCCCTCTTTCTTTCGCTGTCCCCGTGTCCCTCCATTCTGCCCCCACCTCTGAGTCTTGTGGTCTTGGGAAGGACCATCATCTACAAAGCAGGAGGTCAAACTTCAGTGCCCACAATGCCCAGAGGGTAAATAAATGAGTGATACAGGCTGGGGGCCCTGGGATGAGCTGGAGGGGTCGTGCCTGTCCAGAACGACAGAGAGTACTGTGCCACTGATGCTGGCCACAGGAATGCAGTCCCCAGGTGGCCAGGCCTCCGGAGTTGATTTTAGAATGCAGGCAGCTAAGAAACAACACCACTATTTAGACTGAACAAAACCCACTAGATTCAGCTCAGAGGTTACCTGTTTGCAGCCTCTTCCGTTGATGTGTTGGGCTCTCCCGGCCCATGGTGAGCTGGGGTTGTCTCCTTGTGTAAGGGAATTCTCTCTGCTAGCAGACCTGTTTGGGCCAGAAGCTGTCTCTTCTGGAAGAGTCTTAGTTTGAAAGAGTGACCTCGTCTTGTAGAGGGAAGAGCCTCGGCCAGAGAGGCATAGGATCTGTCCTTTAGTTCATGCTCTGTAACTGCTGGGGCTGAGTGACTTTGAGCAAGTCACTCACACCGCATGGGTCTCAGTGCCTCTATTCTTTCAAATAAGGAAAATTATATCTGAATTACCTACTGGGTTTCTTGTGAGACAAAAAGGACAACATCAGTAATGTGATTTGAAAAGTGTAAATGCCAACTGCTGTTCTTATTTTGTGTGGCCAGCATGTGATATGAAGGAATCATGAACTTGAAAAGGACAGTGTTCCAGGTCTGTGCAGGTTCCAGCCTGGTTCTTAGTCCTGATTTAAACCCAAGGGAAGTGAGCCTGGGGCATTCTGTCTACATCTATCAGCATGTTTTTTTTCGAACCTGGCACAGACCATGGACGGAAGGGCAGGGATGGGGCAGGTAGGAGTCAGAGCCTGGGAACAGAAGATCCTTCACACCCCACTGTGATGGCTCAGAGCATTCTTGAAAAATTGCAGGTTCCCCAGTTTGTTTAAATAGGATATTTAAAAACAGAAACGTTACCCAGGATAGTGTTTCCCAAACTGGTATTCTATGGCACACTGTTCTCTCTAGGATATTGAAAGGAATGAGAAAAGGATTTCACACTCAGGTACATTGGGAAACATTGGATTAAAGTTGAATGAGTTTCTTTCTTGCAGGACCCCTCAGAGTTTTAAAAATAACATGCTGACGTGTATTGTGAGGTGAGAGCACTCTGTTGCTCAAACCGCTGTTTATTGAGCACGTGGTATCATTTCCTTACGACTCAGTTTAGGTAAGGCACACCTAGGTCAGCCGATCATTTCCTCACTCTGCAGACTTCCGTTGTGCGCCACCCGAGTGCCAGGCACAGGGGACAAAATGGCGAGTGGAAGCAGACCTAGGCTTGCCCCTGCCCTCAGGATGTTGACGGTCTAGTGAGGGAAAACGGCATTAATCAAGTAAGCACACGCTGGATGTAAAATGACAACAGGAGAAAGTGAGCGCAGGAGAGGACTGTGGTGCCCTCCGGGGCTTTACCCATCTTTGTGGCTGCGGGAGCTGTGAAGGTTGCAGAGGCACCAGCCAGGCCAATAGGCCCTGAGCCAGGTGTGGGCACTTCCTAGAGGTGGGGAGAAGCCAGTGTGGCCAGAGCTCTGGGGGTGAGGGCTTGTGACGGTCTGATGGAGTGGGGTGGGGTTGGGGGGGAGGTACGAAAGCTTCTCTCACCCCGTGACTTGGTGCAGCTATTGCCCGGCTGGGCCGGGAAGGGGGTGTCAGCACAAGGCGAGCTCCGGATCCCGCCCCAGGTGCAGGGGGCCTCTGTGGGCTGGGCACACAGAATAACAAATACACGACGGCTGCCTGGGGCCGTTCTGAGTTTCTCGCTGCTGTGTCTGGTGCCTTGACCTGTGGGTGCAGTCATCCTTCCATGCAGTCAGAATGTTTCCCCGGGAAGGATGCAGCTGCCTGCTGGGAAACTTTGTGCTGGGGCCTCCGACTGGTGACTCACTTCACAGTTAAGGTCTTCTTGCTCCCGTTTGCTCTGGAATCAAGAATTTTGTTGATTGTGCCTCCCTGGGGACTAATATTCTCCTGAATTTCATGTTACTTGGAGTGCAAAGCAGCAGAGCATCAGCTAGCAAATAGCAATGCCCTCTGTGTGTTCAAAGTTTACTGAGTAAAGATTTATTGAGTGTTGTTCGGGACACGGGAGGTAGAGGGGATGAGCAAGGCTGTTGGGATCCCTGCTCCACTGGGCTCTCCTTTGGTGGGGAAGCGGGTAGGTTGGGGTGAAACAAGGCTGGTGAGACTGAGGGCTGTGGGAGGACCTGACCTCTTCCAGCAGCTTCAGGGAAGGCTTGGCGGGCACCGCTGGCTAAAGGGAGACCTGGAGGTGGATGTGCCAGCAGGGGTGAGGTCAGGGAGAAGAGAACAGGAGAACGGTTGTAGTTCTAGAGCAAGGAGACTATGGCTCAGTTGTGTGGCTGGAGCTCGTGTGCAGGGTTGGCCAGGGCACTGAGATTTCTACTTTTCCTTGGTCTCCTGAAGACGCTTCCCTGAACTTTGTTGGGGGTCCTGAGAGTCTTGGTCACAATCATCTAATGCAATTGTATTTTTTCTTCTGAGCATATCAGGTCCCAGACACACCAAACCAGGCTATGTTTCTCAGCTACTGCCTGTATGAGGGGTTTGCCACAGTTGCGATGTCAGAGGTCGCAGGAAGTAATCATTGCAAACTCCTGGAGCATGCTTCCCTCTGAGAAGCCTTTGTATGGGTGCTCTGAGCCCAGCACCAAAGAACTGACAGAACTGCAGTGACAAGGGACAGCTTTTTTCATTGAACGAGAGGGATGGGGGTGGTGGGAATATATCGGCTGCAGTGACCTTTCACGGTAGGCAGGGATATGCCAGTGTGGAAACAATTATCTCAAGTGCCCGTGGGTACCAGCTTCCTGTTGATAACATGTGGTGCTAATTATCTTGAAGTATTCAGGGCAGATGTTGGTGCTTGGAATTAACTGGCCAGCAGAAGGGCTGAGCCTGGCTCAGGACCAGGAGCCAAGGTGGGGAAGCTCCACCTTCTTACATCCCCCTTTCACGACTACAGATGTGCTTCCTCTCCCCCTCCAGACACTGTGCTTTATTGCAGTCTCTTAACCTTTTCAGCGAACCAAAAATGTGATTGACTGACCAGTCACCTGCTCTCTGCTGATAGCCTTTTAGACCTGCAGGGGAGGAACAGGATGGCCAGTTAATCAAAATATTCTGTGTTGAAAAGGTCGGCATGGTGGGGCTCCTACTATATATTTTCCCAGAATGAGAGATATTAACATTCTGCCGTCTCCTTCCTTTCAGTATTGCCCAAGTTGAACTATGTGGTCTGGAAATTGCAGCAATGCTGTGCATCCTCAATGGAAACGATTTTAATGAAAGAGAGTGATGGTGCCACATCTGATGACATTTTCCCTTTTTCCTATCGAACCACTTTTCTCTGGAAAGGTGGGCAGCGACCCTGCTGCTAGCTCCTCAGCTCTGTTCTCTGCGTTCTCTTCATTTACACAGCCCACTACGTGTGCAAGCGCTTGTGACCATGGTAATTAACCTTCACCTGGGGCTGCTTCATGTCAGGCTCCAAGCATTTCACCTCATTTAATCCCCTCGCAACTCAATGGGGTTTATTACACCCCTTTAACAGACAGGGAAGCTGAAGCCCAGAAAGGTTAAGCCACATCCCCACGTGACCCAGCTGGTCAGTGGGATCCCACGACTTAAACACAGGGAGTTTGACTCCAGAGTCACCTTTGTTTCAGCCCCCTCTCCCACCAGGTCCTGACCATGAGGATGGAGACAATACCTGTCTTGTTCATCTCTACACCTCAGTTCCTAACGGAAGCCGAGCACACAGGGGAGGCTCAGTATGTGTTAAGTGAATCAATGACCCTAAACCCCCAACCTTGCTTGGGTGTGAGAGCAGGAAAGGCGGATCCGAGGCAGAGGATCTGGGCTGAGTGGATTTGCTGGGTGCTTTGTAAACATACTCCAGAGGGCTGGAGTGCATGAGGGGCTGGCCAGAATAGTGGAGGTGGGGTTTGTTACTCTTGTAGAATCAAATGAAAGCTGCTCAGTTAGTCAAGGGAAGCTCACTTTTGCAGAATGGGGAAATTGTTGCCATTATTGGTAGTGAATGCTGCAGGCCATTTAGTATCATTTCTTATTTTCCAAAATCTTTAGCTTTTTTTAAAAAAAATTAATTTAATTTTTTTTATACAGCAGGTTCTTATTAGTTATATATGTCAATCCCAATCTCCCAGTTCAAAATCTTTAGCTTTGAAAACTCTGGTCCATATAGCTAGCTAGCTAACGAAAAATGGAAGAAAACTCTAGACACAGTCATTCACCTTTCACATATCCTTAGAGAATCTTGCACTCCGAGTTGGGTGTGTACAGGTGCAGAGAATCTTGCACTCCAAGTGAGTTGGGTGTGTACGGGTGCATGTGTGTCTGTGTGTGGGAGTATCTCCATTACTGAATTTAGCACGTTGAATTTTCTGCCGTGAGTGCCTCTCATTTTTACCATGAAAGATGTTTCCTTTTGAAAAATTTACATTGTATAAATATAACGGAAAAGCATGAAGGATAAAGTAAAAATCACTTGAAAACATACCACCCAGAGCTAACTGGTAGTTTGGTGAACATCCTTTCGATATTGGCGTGTGTGTAAAATATAATTTGACAGAGAGCAAAATACTGTTTTGCAATCTGCTTTTTCTCCTCCATTTAATATACTGAGATCTTTCCCTATCAATAAATATGGTGCTGCATCATTCTTTTTTTTATTTTTTAATAAATTTATTTATTTTTGGCTGCGTTGGGTCTTCGTTGCTGCGTGCAGGCTTTCTCTAGTTGAGAGTGCAGGCTCAGTAGTTGTGGCGCATGGGCTTAGTTGCTCCACGGCATGTGGGATCTTCCTGGACCAGGGTTCGAGCCCGTGTCTCCTGCATTGGCAGGCGGATTCTTAACCACTGCACCACCAGGAAAGCCCCTGCATCATTCTTTTTAATGGCTACATAGGACTCTAGTGTATGGCTATTTCATGATTAATTTAACCTGTCCCTTGTGATGTACGTTTATCCACACTCAGACGACACTATAATTATCCATTTAATCATCTGTCTCTCGCTGTAGGCTGTGAGCTCTTTGAAAGCAGGGACATTTCTGAATCCACAAGCATCCAATAGGTGACTAATAAATTTTGGATGGATGGAGAGGAGAGTGAGAAGGAGAGGAAGAGGTTTTGTTTTGTCATTGCTGTGGTTTGTTTCTGGCTAAACCTGTGTTCGGAATGACAGCCTATTAACCTGGGGCTGGCCAAGGGCATTTTAGCGATTATAAAGCTGGACATTCACTGTGTTTTTGGTGTCATGAGTTAAAATCTTGGTGCCACAAGGAAGTATTTCTGACACCAATCAGATTAAATTCTGATCTTCTTGAAGGAAAGTGCTTGGTTTCTTAACCCTGTGGGTTACCTTCCATTCAGTTACACCTCTGCTCTGCTCATCTCTTCCAAAGCCACGCTGGCTGCCCAGGGGAAATGCCTCTCACACATTTAGGGAAACACATTTAGGAATTGGCTTTTCGAGGGGAATTGGGGTGTGTAATGGCTTACCCTCTTGTCTTTCCTTAGAGTTATGAGCTGGGTGCCTTAGCCTCATTCCAGGGGAGTAGAATGTGCTAAAAAATAAAGATAAAAAAAAAACCTAACCATTCAAGACCATTAGCTTAAAATTCTACATGCCCACTTCTGGGGATGGTGAAAGACATTGTTAAGTTGGGATTCTTCACCTGGGATACACCAATAGGAGGCATATGGATTCCTTCATGGTATCTGCTAATCCCTTGAAACAGTATGCAGGACTTTGCATTGCATGCATATATGCATGATATATAATATATAGTATATTATACATATACATATGCAATATAGTTCTAGTATAATTCTTAAGCACATATATTTTTCTGGGCGAGGGGGTCCATAGCTTTTGTTAGATTCTCACAGGTTTTTGAGACCTCAAATAGGTTTAGAACCTCTATTTTGGAGGAAAAGTAATTTAAGTGTATGAACCTCATTTTTCTTATCTGTAAAATGGAGCAATACCTCCTATCTTACAGAGTTGTGTGAAGATGGGTAAAATAAAGTATTCAAAGTGCCTGGCTCAGGTGTACAGTAAATGGACACTACTGCTGATGCTCATGGGGTAATAGAGCATGACTCTTCTCTGTTCATGGGTGACTGTCTACCCCAGCATTGCAGTGGGCATGTGGAATGGGCTGTGACCAGAGAGGTGCTTTAGCAGCTTTGCTCTCACTGAGCTGTGGTCCAGCTGTGGACCAGAGGGAGAGAGAGAGAGGAAGGCTGGAAACCAGTGAGGGACTGTCTCATTGTCTGGGCATGAGGTTGGCAGAGCTGGGGCTGGAGAAAGAGAGAAGCAAGCAGGAAAGACACATTAGGACTTGGTGACTGGGGGTGGAGTTGAGAGACAGGAGTCAAGAGAACTCTGAGAGTCTGGTTCCCTCTGGGGAGAATGAAAATTTTGCTAACAGACACAGAAAGGGGGTAGTGGTAGGGAAGAGGTTATGCTTGCAGGAAGGGTTCAGTTTACCCATACTGAACCTGAGGAGAGATGGACCATATGACTGAAAATATCCAGCAGGAAATATAGGTCTTGGACCCCTTTAGTTCTTTATTTCAAGGAGTTACAATTTATGCATCTTTTTGGATTTTGCCTAAAGGATGAGAGCTGACTTCTAGCGGCCAGAGCACCTGGAGCAGAGTGAGGAGAGGACAAGTGTGGTGGAGAGGATGCTCTGGGGTCTGGTCTCAGCCCAGTCCCTAAATTTGATGGCAAGAGGGCTTAGGGTTGGAAGCTGAAGTTGCTGTTTTCACAAAGAACCCCATAAGCCATGGCGGTGCTGGAGGATGCTCTGGTGCCCACAGGATACAGAGACTCATGGTCAGGGAGGGGGTGTTCTCCCACATGGTTATGGAAGGCGGGTGGCTCTGTAGGCTCTGGGGGTGTCAGGAGAGAGCACATCTGGCACGGATGTTGGCATGGATCTGTGACGTTTTTTTTAATAACTTTTTTTTAAAATTTATTTTTGGCTGTGTTGGGTCTTCATTTGCTGCACGCTGGCTTTCTCTAGTTGCGGTGAGAGGGGGCTACTGTTCATTGTGGTGCATGGGCTTCTCATTGTGGTGGCTTCTCTTGTTGTGGAGCACGGGCTCTAGGCGCTCAGGCTTCAGTAGTTGTGGCACGTGGGCTCAGTAGTTGTGGCTTGCGGGCTCTAGAGCGCAGGCTCAGTAGTTGTGGCGCATGGGCTTAGTTGCTCCACGGCATGTGGGATCTTCCTGGACCAGGGCTCGAACCCGTGTCCCCTGCATCGGCAGGTGGATTCTTAACCACTGCACCACCAGGGAAGCCTCGATCGGTGTGTTCTGATGGGCGCCGTCAGAAGCAACAAGGGTAAGGCTGTCTTTTGTTGCAGCTCATGGGGAGGACATAGATAGGCAGAGGAGGGATGTGACGGTCCCGCACAGTGGCTGCAGGTGATAGATGGGCCTATGAGCCTATACGGGACACTTCTCGGGGACTGTTTGGTGATGGAGGATCTCCAAGAACTGAAGGGCTTTCGTAAGTGTGTGGGGTAAGAGTAGGGAATCTGAGTTTTTGAGGTCAATGTGCCTTCATCTCCATCTGCAGACTGGAGAGGTCAGGGGATTTTTTTTTTTTATAGTGAAAGGAGCACTCTGAATGTTGAATTCAAGGAAACTCAATTCAAGAGTTTGGGGACTCAACTGATAACTTTATTCCTGTTTCTTAGTATCAGTGAATCCTTTGTGAAATGCTTTCTCTCTAAGCAAAAATCTGCACTTCAGAGCTGTGTCCTGGCAGCAAAAGCTCATTGCTGGGGAGCCTCCCAGTCTTTCTGGCCCACGGATGCAGACCTATCTCTTGGGGCTTTATCACCTCACAGTCTTCCTCAGGTGTGTGTGTGTGTGTGTGTGTGTGTGTGTGTTCCCCTGGAATGTGACCCGGTGGGTAGAAATGTCTGGAAGCCCTCTGCTGAGAAGGTGTATTCATATCCCAACCAGCCACGTGAGACTTGAGCTCCAAAAGACCTACTAGGCAGCAGTGGACCGTCAGCTCTGAAATCCACTGATTCTGTTTACACTGTGGGCAACTCCCAACAAATCGGGGGCTGGACATACAGCCTGCGGGTCTTGTGAGATTACTAGATCAGATAGTAGAGTTGTTGTTTTAAAGCTCTTGATACATATGGCCACATGTCTTTCATGGACAATACCAGTTGTTGGTGATGGAACTCTTATGTTGCTTGTGAGAATGTAAAGTTGTACAACCTCTTTAAACATGTGGTGCATATATACAATGGAATATTACTCAGCCATAAGAAGGAATGAAATTGGGTCATTTGTAGAGATATGGATGGACCTAGAGACTGTCATACAGAGTGAAGTAAGTCAGAAAGAGAAAAACAAAAATCACATGTTAACGCATATATGTGGAATCTAGAAAAATGGTACAGATGAACCGGTTTGCAAGGCAGAAATAGAGACACAGATGTAGAGAACAAACATATGGACACCAAGGGGGGAAAGCACGGTTGGGGGGTGGTGGTGCTGGGATGAACTGGGAGATTGGGATTGACATGTATACACTAATATGTATAAAATAGATAACTAATAAGAACCTGCTGTATAAAAAATAAAATAAAATTCAAAAAAATAAATAAAATTGTACAACCTGTTTAGAAAATAGGTTGTCAGTTTCTTAAAAATTTAAATATGCACCCACCATGTGACCCAGCCATTCCACTCCTAGGTTTTTACTCAAGAAAAAAGGAAATATATGTCCATACAAAGACTTGTCTATGAATGTCAATAGCAGCTTTATTTACAGTAGCCCAAATCTGGAAATATCGCAAATCCCTTCAATTGGAAAATAGATAAACAAATTGTGAAATATCCATACAATGGAATACTACTTAGCAATAAAAAGAAATAAACTATTTCTACCTGCAACAACATGGATGCATCTTTTTTTTAATTGAAGTATAGTTGATTTACAATGTTTCAGGTGTACAGCAAAGTGATTCTGTTATACATGTATGTGTGTATATATATATATTCTTTTTCAGATTCTTTTCCATTATAGGCTATTACAAGATATCGAATATAGCACCTTGTGCTATACAGTAGGTCCTTGTTGTTTATCTATTTTATATATAGAAATATGTATCTGTTGATCCCAAATTCCCAATTTATCCTTCCCCCAATATCTCCTTTTGTAACCATAAATTTGTTTTCTATGTCTGTGAGTCTCTTTCTGTTTTGTAAATAAGTTCATGTGTATCATTTTTTTAGATGCCACATATAAGTGATATCATATGATATTTGTCTTTCTCTGTCTGACTTATTTCACTAAGTATGGTAATCTCTAGGTCCATCCATGTTGCTGCAAATAGCATTATTTCATTCTTTTTTGTGGCCGAGTAATATTCCATTGTGTGTATATATATATATATATATATATATATATACACACCACATCTTCATTATCCATTCATCTGTCGATGGGCATTTAGGTTGCTTCCATGTCTTGGCTATTGTAAATAGTGGTGTTATGAACATTGGGGTACATGTATCTTTTTTGAGTTAGCGTTTTCATCTTTTCCGAATATATGCCCAGGTCTGGGACTGCTGGATCATATGGTAAGTCTATTTTTAGTTTATTAAGGAATCTCCATGCTGTTCTCCACAGTGGCTGCTCCAATTTACATTCCCACCAGCAGAGTAGGAGGATTCCCTTTTCTGGTGGATGCATCTTAAAATTACTATGCTGAGTAAAAGAAGCCAACCAGAAAAGAGCACATTCTATATGATTCCATTTACATAAAATTCTAAAAAGTAAAAACGAATCTAGTGTAGACAGAAAGCATTTCAATGGTTGACTGGGAATGGGGGGCAGGAAGAAGTGGTAAGGAGGGTTTACAAAGGGACACAAGGAACCTTCTGGTGGGTGATGCATATGTTTGCTATCTTGATTGTGGTGATGATTTCGCAGGCATACATGTATGCCAGATTTTATCAGTAGTACACTTCAAACATTTGTAGTTTATTGTATGTTGATTATACCTTGATGAAGCTATTTTTTAAAGAAGGTCTTGTTACACATGGCCAAATTTCTTTCTAGAACACAGTACCAGTTTATATTGCAACTAAAAGTATGTAAATGTCTTTCTCATTAGGTTCTTGACATTATTAGGTATTATTTTTAAGTATGTCTGACCAGGTGGATAGGTGAGAAGAGATATCTAATTGTTTAATTTTGTACATGTTTGATTTCTGGTGAGTTTGAATTTTAAAAAGTGTTTATTGGTCATTTGTACTTCTATGCATTTTATTCATGTCCTTTATTACTTTGGAGCTCTCTGGTGTCTTATACATTAAGACGTATATATGTGTGTGTGTGTGAGTGTGTGTGTGTGTGTGTGTGTGTGTGTGTGTGTATATATATATATATATATATATATATATATATATATATATAATGTTAAGGTTATTAAACCTTTTGCTTATATTTATTTTCCCAGTTGGTGATTTAAATTTTTATAGAGAATTTTTGACTCACAGGAATTTTTTAAAGTTCTATAGTCAGATCAATTGAGTGTTTTGAGTGTCCTTTATGTTTTCCCACATTACTAATTCATAAATTTTATCTCTGGAAAAATAGGTAATCAAGCTTCGTAAGATTTCTTTCTAAACAAGAGTCACTGAGGCTGTAGCACAGGCCTGTGGTTTTCTTCCTACATAGTAATGCATGTGAGTTTGGTGACAGCTGTTCCAGCCATTTTGAGGTCACCAGTTTCCAAGTTTATTGCATTTAGGAAGTCTTTTTAAGGTAAAAAACACTGTGGACCCCTACAGGATAGTGATTATACTTTTAGAGTCTATTGATGGAGAATATATTGGGCTGGCCAAAAAGTTCGTTCTGGTTTTTCCATAAGATGTTATGGAAAAACCTGAACGAACTTTTTGACCAACCCGATATAATGACCAAAACCTACACATTCAGATACTTTGAAATATGAATCTGCATTGTATTAATCACCACAGCAGTGACACACATTTGAGAAACAGTGCACCTAAGCGTGAAGCATGCATTCTGTCTACAGACAAATTTGGCGTGCATGTGGATCCCTCTGTAATAATTTTAAGAACCCAGGTTTGGGAACCTCTGTTGGGAATCACATCTTAGTAGGTGAAGAGACTCAGAACGTTGGCTGATGCTGAAGCCTGCCTCTTCCTCTAAACTGTTTAGCTGGGAATTGTGAGGACATGGGCTCGGGGCTTCTGGGAAGCCTGAATTTGGGATGAGTGGCAGTATTAGTAGGCTTCTAAAAAATTTTGTCTTCAACCCACCTTTTTCAGCTTTGAAGCACTATCTTATGCAGGTGTCCAGGGAGCAAGTGAGAAAGACATGAATTCTTTTCAGCCATTTTCTTTCCAAAGGGAAGTGTCTTTACCCAGAATGATCGGCTTGTGGCTTTTCCTGGGCCCTTTGTCATTCTCTCTGAGGGAATTCAGAGCACGCTTGTTGCAAGGGGCTAACACATGTGAAGTGCCTAGCACAGGGCTTGGCCCACCTTCCAAATGGCCCAGTTCACACTGGAGGAATCTTAGTTCTCCTCCTCCTTCTGTGTTTGAGAGCAGGTTTCAAGCTCATGTGCAAATGTAGCATTGATCCCACTGCAAATATGTTTTGGCTTAGCGATGAGCCCGCTCAAAAGAAGGGAGAGAATTGTTTAAATTATTGAAACACCTTAATCCATAAGCTCACATAAATATTGTTTTGAACTAATAGAGTCATGCACTTTGCCTATTGTCCCATCTTACGGGTGGTTAATGTCTCTTGCTGTCACCTACTTAAAAAATTCAGGCTTTTGAAATTTTCTTTTGTGTTAAACTTGCAGTGGAGTACTGGATTCCTTGATTTTTTTGAAAAAAAAGGCCTTTATCAAAGTGTTAAGCTTGGTTAATTTGCATAAAATATTTCCTCCGCAATGTACTCTCCTTACTTTTGAAACGCACATTGCCTCGGCTGCAGTGTGGAGTGGTTGCCGTGGCATGCAGGCTATTAGAGCTCTCAGTTCCAGGGAATGAACAAGTCTCAGGTTTGGAGCACAAAGAAATACATTGGAATCTGGCCTCACCTCACTCCCTTGGGGTATCTGAGCTCATCCGGAGAAGAAAAGGAAGAAGAAGAACCCAGGGTTGCCAAGGAAGGGTTCAAAGCTTGTAGAAGTGTGTGGTGGGGAGCTGGATGTGGCTGTGTGCTCAGGGAGTGCAGGTGGGAGGAGGGGACGCCTTGGGCTCTTTCCAGGAAGAGGCTCGGTGAGGCAAATCTAATAGACACACACAGCCAGGTTCTTCTGCCTAAGACACAGCTCCTGCCCCACAATTCCTCTGCCTTTACTGCCTCCCCACCAACCCAGAATCAACTCTACATTCAGACAGGGAATCAGAGTAGCTGGTGGATGTCAATGCTGCAGAGAGTAAGCTTCAGCGCACCCAGCAGGTTTTGGGAAGCCAGTGGCTGAGAGATTTTCCTGGGGACAGGGATCAGGGTGGTCCTACTTTGCCCAGAGACACCGACTTCCAGCCTGGGTCTCAACACTTCCCATGCAGGGCTGTGGAATGGAGCCTTTTTGCACTTAGTAACAACCTCCAACTAAGGCAAAGCTTCTCAGCCTGAAAAAAACCGCTGATATTCACAAATAACAGATGGACAGGTCAGGCTGCAACTGGGCAGCGCTGGCTCCTCTCACCCTCCCTTCTCCTAGAAAGGGGAAGACTCACAGAAGAGAAGGAGGGCTTCCTTGTTGAGGAGGGGTCTTTCCTTTGCACATAAGAAGCTCCTTCCCTGAGTCACCCTAGGCTTTTCTCTGAAAGCTCAGAAAGAGCTAATGTTAGTAGGAGCAAATGAATGTATCCGGTGAAAGGTGGGGTTGTGTGCAAGGAAATGGGGTTATATTTAGACCCTGTAATTAAAGATCCATTTATGTCTGAGCATCCTTAAACAGACAAATATAAAACTCAGGAATACCAAATTCTATTTGGGTAACTGGCTGGAAGCACACATACTCACACATACATACTCCAAGCCTGTCTCTATTCAAATAGAAGAAAAAGCCACCATCAGTCTCGACTCAGGTCTGATGAATTTCCAGCCTCATTTCTTAGGACTACAATAAAGAATTTTGTATTTCTGGCTCTTTCTGCTCCCTCTGATTTTGCAAGTCTGATTCCCTGTTACAGCATGAAACACTAGATGATTCTAGATTGATACTGACAAGGGAGAGACCAACATTTCTTCTGAGTTGCTTTTCCCTTGGGACCCAAGTAGATGTGATGTTTAAAATTTTAAAAATGGATGTCAATGATGTGTACTTGTGATAAAATAAACAATATAACTGGTCTTTGTGCCTGGTTCCATCACAGAGCTCTTAAAACCCTTGGATTTTCCTGAGTGATAGGAGTGCCTTTTGTTATTTATAACGAGCCCCTGTCAACCATACTTGTTTATGCTAGTGAGGTGACTAGCTAGTTGGTGGACTTCAGGATGGGGCTGGTAGCCAGAAGAACCAGCGATTCAAGGGCTGGAACTTTCCGGTCAGCCCCTGAGCAGGAAGAGTGGCTGGAGGTTGACTTCAATAACTAATGGCCAATGACTTAATTCTGCTTACTTAATAAACCTTCATAAAAACTCCTGAACAACAATGTTCAGAGAGCTTCTGGGTTGGTGAATACACTGCAGTGCTGGAGAGTGGTACGCCTGGAGAGGGCGTGGAAGCTCTGTGCCCTTTCCCCATCCCTTGCGCTACGTATCTCTTCCGTTTGGCTGTTCCTGAATTGTACCCTTTATAACAAACCGCTAATAGTAAGTTAAGCATTTTCCTGAGTCCTGTGAGTTGTTCTAGTGAATTCTTGAACGTGAGGAGAGGGTCATGGGAATCCCCAGTTTACAGCCGGTTGGTCAGCAGTACGGATGGTCTGGAGCTTGCCCCTGGCATCTGAAGTGGGGGCAGTCTTGTGGGACTGAGCCCTGTGGGATGTGATGCTAATTCCAGGTGGTTAGTGTCAATTGAACTGAATTGTAGGGCAACCCAGCTGGTGTCTGGAGAGTTGGAGAATTGGTTGGTGTGAGGGAAAAAACACCAAATCTGGTGTCAGAAGTGTGGTGAGTAAAAATAACTTAGCACCTAATGAAAAACAATTATTTTTTTTCTCTTAAAAATACTTCAAGAAGAAGAAAAAACCACAATTACCTGATCTTTAAAAAGCCCAGCCAGCCTAGAAACTGGACAAAAGTTTCCATTTTCAATGCCTTAGTGGTAGTGAGAGATAAAACACTGATAGCTGGTTTTCTCCATCCAATATCACATCAGAGAGAATCATGTGAAATTACTGCAGTCGTATTGACTCCCTAAAAAGTAGGCACAGGCACATCTTTGGATTTTAAATGTGCTGGAGTGTGATGGCTGTATCCCAGCAGGGGCTCTTCTCCCTCCCTTCCTCCACCCTCCGGGGGCCACTGACATGGGGACACGTTCCATACAGTTCTATCCTATTCTGCCTGGTGTTTACACCCCCTGTGATGCAGGATCTGAAGGAGAGAAAAAGCAGCCAGGGGAATCATGACTCAGGGTGTCATTCTGAACCACAGAAGGGGCTACATGGGAGAGTAGAAGTGCCAGAGAATGTAGGGGCAAGTGGCCATGTCCTCCTAGAGATTTCTTATCAAGGACTTGGGTGAAGATAGAGAGGGTCTGCTCATCAATTTGTAGATGGCATAGATGGGAGGGTGATCAGTATACTCAGTGACAGATGTAGGAGTCAGAGAGATCTTGACTGGGTGGAGCCAAAGCCTGAAATCTGATGAGGTAACAGCTAAGGGGGCAAAGGTCAGGCCTAAAATACCAAGGGCACAAACATGGCCAGGGGAGGGACTTGGCCCGAGTGGGTATAATTCGGGGTTTTAGCCGATGGTGAGTGCGTTCTGAATCAACAGTGGGATGTGGGATGCGGGGAAGCACGTGACCTGTGGCAATGTTATTAGAGGCATGATGGCTGGAGTGAAGGAGCTGATGGGCCCTCTCTAGTGCAGCCTGGTCCTGCTGGGGCATCCTATTCAGTGTAGGACCCCCACTGAGAACTACACAGACAAATGGGTGTTAGAGGAGGGTTCCAATGGAGCAGCTGGAGACCATACCAGCGAGAAAGGAAGAAATTGGACTTTTTTGATCCAGAGAATAGAGGGGTTATTGAATATCTGTAGGACTGACCTGTGAAAGACAGACTTGACTTATTCTGGGTGGTCTAATGCTGTGATTGACAAACTTAAGGTCTGCTGGCTGCCTTTGTAAATAAAGCTTTATTTGAAACAGCTATACCCATTCCTTTATGTATTGTCTGTGGCTGCTTTTGTGCTCCAATAGCAGAGTTGAATAGTTCCCAAAGAGAACATATGGTCCACAAAGTCTATTTACTATCTGGTCCTTTCCAAAAAAAATATGTGCTGGCTTCTGGTCTATGAAAGAAGGTCTAATTTGGAGGATTTGATGGTGGACACTTATTTTTATACAATAAAAGGAAGAAAAGTTAAATTTAAGGTATTAATTGAAGAGTTGAGTCACCTTCTTGGTGGGATTGATGTAGAGGCGAGTTAAACATCGGTGGGTGTTTGGACTCAGGTGGCCCTTGATCCCTTTCCCGTTTTAGAAGTGTCTGACTTATTGCCTTGTGGCATTACTTACATTACTTCTGGGTTTATTTCCTGACATATTTCAAACATGTCTCACCTCTGCTCTTCCCTGCACTGCCCCCTCTCCTTGTGCAGAGGGTCCACATCTCACTCTGCTCCTTAGTTTCTGCTGTGGCTAAGCTAAGTCTGCCCTGGATTCTCTCCACGTGTGTTTATAATGGGAGTTCCAAGAGAGCTTCTTCTTAGGAGGTTTAACCTACAAGGATGTCCAAAGGCAGGTACTTTAAGGGTAGTATTGTAGCAAGAATCTAGGGTGGTGGCATGGATTAAAAATAAAGGCCTTAGAGCCAGGCAGCCTTGGGTTTGAATATCAGCTCTACTATGATATTAGGAAAGTTTTTCTTTCTTCCCTTCCTCCCTCCCTCTTTCTTTCCTTCTTTCTCTTCCTTTTCTTTTCTTTTCCTTTCGTCTCCTTTCTTTTTCTTTCTTTCCTTTATTTTCTTTTCCTTCTTTCTTTTTCTCCCCTCCCTCCCTCCCTCATTCCTTCCTTCCTTCCTTCTTTCCTTCCTTCTTCCTTCCTTCCTCTCTTCCTTTCTCTTTTCAGAAGCTACTATGGTCAAGCACTATTTAAGGCACTTATGATATATCAGTGAACAAAGGCGTAAAAATTGCTGCCACCCTGGAGCTTATAGTTTTTTGGAGGAGACAGATAATAAATAGTAAACATGATAAATATAGAAATTATATGTTAGGAGGTGACAAGTGCTATAGAAAAAGAAAAAGCTGAGCAGAGTAAGGGTATTTGGGAGCTGGGGCTTACAATCTTAAAAACAATGGTCAGGTAGGCCTCATTGAGAGTGTGAAATTGAATCAAAGTGTAGAAGGAAGGGAAGGAATGGCCATCCAGATCTCTGCAGAGGGCGCTGTTGTGGGAGTGTCCCTGGTGCATTCAACGTAGAGCGAGGAGTGGAGGGGCAGGAGGGAGAGCAGAGGGGAGGGTGTCAGAGGAGTAATGAGGTGGGAGAGGTGGGGAGCAGAGCCTCTGGGGATCCAGAAGATCATGAGGGACATGGGAAGCCACTGTAGAACTCCCCTCATGAGCACAGGAGTGATCAGATCTGATCTGTGATTTAAATGGATCCTCTGGCTGCTCGTTGAGATCAGACTATAGGGGGATATATTAGTTTCCTGTGTCTGCTACAACAAATTACTACACATCTGGTGCCTTAAAACAACAGGAACATATTTTCTCACAGTTCTGCAGGCCGGAGGTCTGAAATCAAGGTGTTGGCCGGCTGCACTTCCCTAGGGTTCCAGGGCAGTATCTGTTCTTTGCCTCTTCTGGCTTCTGGTGGGTCCAGGTCTTCCTTGGCTTCTGGTTGCATGATTCCAGTCTCTGCCTCTGTCTTCACATGGCCGTCTCTTCTCTGTCTCTCAAATCTTCCTCTGTATTACTCTTACAAGGACATTTGTCTTTGGATTTAGGGCATACCTAGATAATCCAGCATGATCTCATCTAGAGACCTTCACGCAATTATATCTTCAAAGACCCCTTTGTCACATAAGGTCACATTCGCAGGTTCTGGGGATTGGGACACAGACATATCTTTTGGGGGATGGGAGGGACATTCAACCCACTACAGGGGGCATGGGCAGAAGCAGGGAGACTGGTTAGATGGCTACTGCAGCAACCCAGGCAGGAGATGATAATGGTTTAGGCCATAGTGGTTACCAGGAGAAATGGTAAACAGCCAAAAAGATTTGTTGACAGATGGGGTGTGGGTGTGAGAGAATAAGGAGTCAGGATGACTTCAAGTTCTTCATGTGAAGAGTTGAAAGGACAGGATCGTTTTCCTCTGGGCTAAGGAAGGCTGGTGGTGAAGAAGCTTTTTGTTTGTTTGATTAGCTGTTTTAATATTTTCTGGTGGGGGTAGATCCGGAGTTTAGTTTTTGACACGTAAGTCTGAAGTGTCTATTGGACATTTATATGGAGATATTAGGCAGTGGTATTTACAAATCTGGAACTGAGGGGAGACATCTAGACTGGAGGTATGATTTTGGGAACTGTCAGTGTATGGAAGGTATCTAAACCATGAGATGAAGTTTCTAAATCTCAAGGAATAAAGCTCCAACTATGGAAAATTGTGTGGGATCCAGTTTGTCTGTGAAGGATGAATTTCGAGCCCATGGGATGAGACCGTTAAGTCCTTGTTACTCCTCAGACCAGCAGCATTGTCAACACCTGGGAGCTTGTTAGGACTGCAGACTCTCAGACCCCACCCTGACCCACTGAATCAGAACCTGCATTTTATAAGCTCCCAGGTAATTTGAATGCACTTTGACGTTTGAGAAGCTGCTCTTATCTGTGGAATTACCTCATTTTAGGGGTTCTGGGAACACTCAGCATGCCTCCTGGAATGAAACAAAGAATCAGGGAATGTTCTTTAGGAAAGGGCCAACCTCTCATTTTAGTGACATTTGGGCCCCTTCATCACTGCAGTCTAAAAGGCCCCCAACCCTGTGGTCCAGCAAGGTGCATTAGCTTCAAAGGAAAGCAGGTGTGTGGAACAAACCTGGGAGAGAAGTAACCCTCACTCCTTATACCAGTCTTTTCCCGGCAAGGAGTCCTTGTGCCCATTCTTCTCTTCCTCCAGTCCCCTTTCTCCACCTCCCCACATGACAATTACAACCTGCACAGCCCTTAAGGTCTGCGGGCCCTCAGGGGAGTGGAGTAAGTTTCTTAACAGATAAAATGTGATTTCTCTAAAAGTCTTAAAATATGTATTTTAGAAGGCAAGTTTACCTCCCGCCCCCAATAGTTCAGTGATGTGTATGCCAGAATATCCATAAATCCTTGTGTGTGGAGGTGAAAGGACTTATTTTAGATGCTGTCTTCTGAGAGGCTGGCTTACAGCCTAAGGACAGAAGTACTGAAGTAATTCATTTTGACCTGTGATTTAAGAAATCCACTTTCAAATATTTGACTTATGGGCATTGTTAATAGGTATGTCTTGCTTTACGTAGGAGACCCATTTCAGAAGATTTCTCCTCAACTATAACTTTTAGACATATTTCCCCATTAACCTCTGTGATCATTACAGAGACACTTCGCCCCCATTTCTGAGTAAGGCACAAGCAGAACTCATCCTAGCTGCTATCTGTTAGATCAATAAAGCATGAGAAAAATAAAAGTTTTGAATTTTACAATTTTGTATTCTTTCTCCAATACTCTTCCTTTCTTCATGTAGTTAAGAATTTTTGGCCTGTATCATTTTCCTTCTCTTTCAAGAATTTCTTTTTAACATTTTCTGCAAGGCAGATCTAATAGTAATGAATTCTCTCCATTTTTGTTTATTTGAGAAAGTCTTTTACCTTTACTTTTGAAGGATAATTTTGTAGGATACAGAATTCTAGGTTGGTGTTTTTTTTTCCCCTCTCAACACTAAATATTTCACTCCATTCTCTTCTTGTTTGAACGGTTTTTGAGGAGAAGTCACATTTAATTCTTATCCTTGTTCCTCTATAGGTAAGGTGATTTTTCCTCTGGATTCTTTCAAGATTTTTTTTCAGTTTGAATGTGATATACTTAGGTGTAGTTTTTTTTGGCATTTATTCTGCTTGGTTGTCTCTGAGTTTCCTGGATTTGTGGTTTGGCATCTGACATTAATTTGAGGCAACTTACCAATCTATATTGCTTGATATATGACTTCTCTTCATTTCTCTGTTTCTTTTCCTTTTGGTATTACCCATTACATGTCTGCTATACCTTTTGTAGCTGTCCTACAGCTCTTGGATATTCTGTTCCATTTTTTTCAGTCTTTTATTCTTTTGACTTTTTCAGTTTTAGAAGTTTCTATTGACATATCCTCAAGCTCAAAGATTCTTTCCTAAGCCTTATCCAGTCTACTAGTAACCCATGAAAGGAATTCTCTGTTTTTGTTACAGTGTTTTTGATCTCTAACATTTCTTTTGGATTCTTGGAATTACCACCTTTCTGTTTATATTATCCATCTGTTCCTGTATGTTGTTTACTTTTTCCAGTAGAGTCCTTAGCATATACATCATAGTTTAAAAAAATTCTTGGCCTGATAATTTCAGCATTCCTGCCATATCTGACTTTGGTTCTAGTGCTTGTTCAACCTCTTAAAACTGTGTTTTATTTGCATTTTAGTATGCCTTGCAATTTTTTCTTGATAGCCAGACATGATGTACTGGGTAAAAGGAACTGTGATAAATAGTCCTTCAGTGGTATGGTGGTGAGGTATAGGGGAAGAGAAGTATTCTATGGTCATAGGATTAGGTCCCAATCTTTTAGTGAACGTGTGTCCCTGAACTGTGAATGTCACAATGTTTCTTGGAATTTTTTCCCCCTTGTGTGAGACAGGATGGTTATTTCCCCTCTTCCATGTGGAAGGCTAGAGCAGGTTGGAATTGGGTGTTTCCCTCCCCCAGGTCAGTTGGGCTCTGATAAAACCCCAGTAAAATAGTTTCTCTTGTGGGTAGGCCTTGTCCGAAAGAGCACAATGCTCTGGTGTATTTCAAAATGGCTACTTCCCCCTCCTCCTGCTTGAAGCATGAGGGAATTTCTCTTCTATCCTCACTGTGACTTACCTGGAGGGAAATCTCACAAATGTCAGGACCTCCCTGTGACTGGGCCCTGCCAGTATTTTTAACTCTCAGACTTGTCCATGATGAACCTTCAGTAATTTATCAGTTATAGTTCAGGTTTTCCTATCCTAGTACTGGTTTCTGCTTGTGGGTTTCTCCTCTAGTAAGTTATAATTTTCTGTAACTGCTTGTGTGTTTCCCCAATTTTGGGGGCAGTGGTTTGCCCTGTGACCTCTCTTCTCTGATGGATCTAAGAAAAGTTGTTGATTTTTCAGCTTGTTCAGCTTTTTACTTGTTGTTAGGATAGGAGTGAAGACTCCAAACTCCTTACGTGCCAACCAGAAACTGGAAGTCAGATGAGGGACTTGCAATATTAAAATGAGTACAGTTCTAGGCAAACCAGGATGGTTGCTTACCCTACTTGGGAGTAAAGAGAACTGAGATCTTGTCTGGACTCTGGAAAGTCCCCTTGGGCATGGTGTTCAATGTCTTGAAGCCTCTGTTTCCTTTTGTGTGAAATGAGAGAGGGTTGACTTTGGGCTTATTTTCAATCCATAGGACCCGATTTTCTTTATGTTGGGTATTTTTAAGGCAAGGCATTTTTGGACCTAAACTAATGGAGTCTCCTTGCTAGGAGATGAATCGTAAATTCTCTTGTTAAACATTTTTATTTTTTTTTTTTGACTTGGAATAATCTTGGTTTGGAAGGCACAGTGACCCTTTGCTCGCAGAGAAAGGGCTTCCCTGCTGCTTTTACCCATTATGAGGTTTGTCACACAGCAGGGTTTTTTTCCCCTTTGACACCGTCTATTTGAAAACAGAACAATCCCTGTTAAGAATGGACTTAGGATCTTCTGTCCCTTTCGGTTGAATTTGACTTAAAGGAGCCAAAGTAGAAGTAGGAGTGTGGTGGGGGGATGGTGTGAAGGTCTGGCCCAAGCTGTGAGCTGAAGACACAAGTCTTAGAGGATGGCCTCTGGTTTATTTCTTTCCAAATACCTTTCAGTCTCTGCTTCTCCAATTATTCCATGGTCCCCGATTTGCCCAGCAACATAATCAGTAACATTAAACACATCATTATCGTCCCAAGTCCACATCAGAGAAAGAGCTAAGACAATTTTTATGAAATTGTAATGTGCCCACTTGAACACAAACCCTAATTTCCTGAAGTCTAGCTCTAGTTTCAAGAATTGCCTGATTTATTTTGAATTTTGCTGTCAGGGAAGCTGCCAATACTTACCGCCAGCTTTGTTATTTTTCTTTACATATTTTAGTCTTAGCTCCTGAGTATAAAAAGCTCTCTTCCTCCTTCTCTTCCAAGAGTTGAGTTTCAACTGCGTGACCAGATTGTACAATTTTGCATGGGTTTCACATGTATCTTCTACTTCACAGGGAAGTAGAAGATGCTGCTGGCTCATTGTCTCTTCTCACAAATGACAGACTTTCCAGGGGCAAAGAGACATAGGGGGAGGCAAAACAATTCTAAAAAGTAGAAAGGGCCTGAAGAGGTGTCCTGCTCCAACTCTCTGTCCACTGGCAAGACAGTCTTCAAGCCATTCCAGGTAGGAAAGGGGATGTCACAATGTCCTTTAGGAATCACTTCATTCTCAAGAAGGTCTTGTCCAAGGTCTTTAATCTCAAGCCAATTCAGTCAACACCTGTAGAGGACAGCACTGTGTAACAAATATGGTTTCAAGTACTTGGGATATAGCAGTGAGCAGGACAGGGGAATAAATAAGAAAACCAGGGATTTGTGCTATCAAGAAAATGAAACAGGGACATGTGGTAGAGAGACCTAGGGGTTGATACAACTTGCAAGGGAATAGGCAAGGAAGGGTTGGGTTACCTAAGTGCTGATATTTAGGAGGCAATCTGGATGACAGTCATTTAGCTTCTATTCTATAGACAACTGGGAACCTGCTAAGCTTTCTCAGTTGGGTGACCACAGTGCAGTGTAGTCAGTAATCTATAACCACACCTAGATGAGTGTACGTGTCTCATCTTCTTAAAAGAAACTCTGTGAGGTAACCATTATTCCCATTTTACACATAAGAACACTGAGATTCGGGGGCCCCCAGTGACCTTATGCCTGAGGGGTCCTAAGTCCCTTATTTCTTTTGATTTCAAACACTGAGATTCCTTTTCCTTTGCCCAAAGTTGTACAGGTCGTCAAAGGAATCGGCCCTTTCACACATGTTGTGATTTGACCTTAGGTCAGTCACCTTTGGGACCAGTTTGCCCATTTATAGATGGATGAGATGCCCTTAAAAGACCTCACAGCCTTTAGATATTTTGAGATTGAAATTCAGTCTTACACTGTGCCCCTTTTAGGCCCACCTAATCAGATCATGTCACTCCTTGCTCATAACCCTCCTGAAGTGGTTCCTGTTTCATAAAATTCAAAGGCCTTACAATGGCCCGAGAAGTCCTTCAGGATCTTGGCCTCCTTCTGAGCTCACCTCCCATCACCCCTTCTTCCTGTAGCCACACTGACATTCTTGCTGTTCTTTGGGTGCGTGCGTAAATCCTTCCTCAGCGCCTTCACACTTAATGCTTCTTTCCCATGGAACACCCTCCCCTTCCCCACTGACCCCGACTCCAGCTGCATGGCTTGGTCCCTCCTTTTCTTTCTCTGCTCCAATGTCACCTTCTCAAAAAGGCCTTTCTGGATGACCCTATTCAAACCTTTAATCTAGCACCCTCCCCATCACTCCCCATCCTCCTACTCGCTCTACAATTTCTTCAGAGTCCATGACTCCATCCTCACATTTGTCTGTCTTCTGCCTCCCCCAGAATCTCAGCTCCAGGAGATCTGCAACCTTCTCTGTTTTGTTAATTCTGTATCTCAGAACACTAAAAGTGCTGGGCATACGTGGGCATTCCTATCCATTGTTCTTGAATACATGTTCATATCTGTGTTTTCATATAGCAGTGATAAACACTTAAAAGAGAAGGCTCTGGAGTAAAGTTTCCCTAGCTTCTAAAATGAGTCCCAGTTTAATTACTTTGGGCACTGTACTTAACCTGAGCCTCAGTTTCCTCATCTGAAAAGTGGGGAGGAATAATAATACCTACTTCATAGCGTTACAGTTGAGGATTTGGTGAGATAATCCAAGTAATGTGCCAGTCACTATATCCGCACATACTATATGACCAAAAAAAGTTATTTTATTTAACTGATGTTTTTATTCTTTTGGTTCCTGCTTTTCTTTTTCTTTTCCCTTGATCTTGTTTCATGTACACAATAGCAAATATCATTTTTTAGGGCTACAGGGTCTCTGTCCTCGTGATCTATGGCACTTGGCTTAGCCATTTCCCAGGTGATGGTTCCAGATTTTTTTTCTTCATTATAGTGTTGTGATTTGCCCCTTGATATGCATTGGAAAGTTGCACCTTTTCTTCATCGTTGCTAATCTAAAGCGCCGGGTGAAGGTGTGGAGGGGGTTGTCGGGTCCTCTCTCCGTTTGGCAGACCCAGCTCTCCCAGCCCACCTCCAAAGACACCAGCTTCACACACACCATCCTGCCTGTGGCTCTTCTGCTCAGACTGGAAGCTGATATAGAGCAAGATGTAGAGGAAAGGGAGAGGCTCTGTGGTGAGACGGACCCTGATTTGACCAATGGTGCTGACATTTCCTTGCTGTGGGATCTCAGTCAAGTTATTTAACCTCTTTGAACTTCAGTTTTCCTGTTTAAAAAAGGAGACTAAAATGGCCTATCTCAAAGGGATGCTGCGAGGATTGGAGATACAGTTAGAAGCGTGTCTAGTGTAGTGCCTGGCACATAGTAGGTATGCAGAAAGCGTTTGCTACCAATGTTGCTATTCTTTGCTTGCGAGCAGATGGTCTCTGCCCTTTTGGAGGCTGGCTAATGGGGGAAGGTGGGTAAAATGCTAAGGCTGAATAAGAACATCGGGACTCAGGAAGTAAAAGTTTGTCTAGTTTCTTGGTACGCTAGAAGATTATTTTCCTCCCTGCAACTTCCCGTCTGGAGGATGATCTGACTTGATGAAAAGCATATTGGTGGAAAAAGCGCCCTCTCCCATCTAGTGTAACCCTTCCTTTCATGGCCTAAGACCTGGAGCCTATGCCTTTAGGTGTCTTGTCCAAGACTTCTGAACTGGTTAGTGGCTGCCATGAAAACACAGGCCGTGGCAACTTCCAGTCTGGCTGCCTCTCCTGTTAGAATAAACTTCCACGTTTAACCCCAGGATGACCATGCAAGTCTTACTCTTTTCCCCATCTCCCTCCCTCCGTCCCTTCCTTCCTTCCTTCCTTCCTCCCTCCCTCCCTCCCTCCCTTCACTCCCTTCCTTCCTCTCTCTGTCTCTCTCCTTTTTACTATTTATTTTAGAGCTTAGAGAAAATTCAAAGTCTGAGTTACAGAGATTTCAAATGTGTGACCCTTGGAGAAATGGGCAGGCGAGATGCTTGATTGCTCTGAGGAGAGAGAAAATTCAAAGTCTGAGTTACAGAGATTTCAAACGTGTGACCCTTGGGGAAATGGGCAGGCGGGATGCTTGATTGCTCTGAGGTGAAGTGAGATTCATAAGTGTTGTTGAGGTGTGAGGTGAGAGGGAAGACCAGGAAAGTGAAGGAGAGGATAATTAAAAGAATTAGAAAGATAGGATTGCTTATAATGCTATAATATAACAGAGTGAGTGAATTCAGAGATAGATCTGGGTGCTGAGGTTTCAAATAAATAATATTTTTTTGGCCTGGAAATCTTTCTTTTTAATTATTTACTCTGTAAGTATTAGAAACCAAACTAAAGCTGGCTTACAGAAAGAAAAAAACAAGGAAAGAAAGGAAGAAAGAGAAAGGGAGAAAGAAAGAAAGAAAAGAAACATGACAAATGTACCTGGTTGGTCACCATCTCTCTTAGCTCTGCTTTCCCCCCGTTGGCCTCATTCAGCATCTCTTCCAAGATACCAGCATGATGGGCACCCCTGACTCTGGGTTTACCCCCTATCATCTTAGTACCACCTGGAAAGGAGGAGTCCTTCTCTTTCCTAACAGTTCCAACAAAAGCTCTAGAAGGGAACCTTGTTGGCCAGGCTGGGGTCCTGGGCCCATGTCTGGAACTAGGGTGTGACACCTGCCCTCCTGAATTATATGGGCTACAAGAAGGGAGGAGGTAGTTCCTCAAAGGTAAATCAGGGTAAATTTAACAGAAGAAAGAGAAAAAAATACTGGGCTGGCAAAAGCTGCAGGCCTCTGCTCCATTGATTGTGTGCTGATGTTTACTCAACTGAACATTTTCCTCTGTGCAAATGAAAGGGTGCCCCATGAATGGCTTGTGTCAATGACAACACCCGACTGTCATAGGAATATAATGATAATGTATCACCTTTTATAATTTTCCTACAACCTTTGTACATAGCACAAATAGGGGATTTGTACATGACTATTGAATTTGAGTTCAATAAAGGATTTGTACCACCTGAATTACACCTCTACACACAAGGTAGGATACATTAACTTAATTAGTGCTGGATTCAATAACAGAGGCCACTGCCCTGGGAATTTATCTTGTGTTGTACCTAGAGAGAGAAACTGGGCATCATTTCTAAAGGTAGTCAGTTTCCAATGATCCATGCTAATGGAAGAACACAGCATGTGGAGACTCTTAGTAGAGTTTCTGTTTGGTTAGGGAGTAAACATAATTTTTATTTTTTCTACCTGAGTTGTTTGTTTTACTTGGGCTCTGGTAACACTAAAAAGAATTTGCATTACCTGGGCCTACACTTTCTTTTCCTTTTTCCTTGGTTTATAAAATGTGAAGTGTATTTTATTTTATTTTTTTTAACTTTTTCATTTTGAATTAATTTGGGACATAAAGGATTGCTGTGAAATTAGTATAGAAAGTGCCCTTATGTCCTTTACCCAGTTCACCCTAATGTTAACAGCACGTATAACCATAGCACAAAACCAGGAAAGGAACATTGGTACAATACTCAACCAAACTTTACACTTTATTTGAATTTTACCAGTTTTCCACCAATGTCCTTTCTGTGTTCCAGAATCGCACATTTATTTATTGTTTATCTTTAGTCTTGACAATTCTTCAGTTAAAAAATTTTTTTTTTCATGATCTTGACATTTCTGAAAAGTACTGATCATTATTGTATGGAATATCCCTCAATTTGGTTTGTTTTTTCCTGTTTGGAATGAGGGTATGTATGCCTTTTGGGGGCAAGAATACCAAAGAAATTAGTTATGTCCTTCTCGTGCACCAAATCAAGAGGTTCATAATGTCAAAATGTCTTACTACTGGTGATGCTGACTTTCATCGCTTGGTTAAGGTGGTTTCCCCTAGGTTTCTCCGCTGTAAAGTTACTATCTTCCTTTTTTACTTAGTATCTAGAGGAAGATACTTTGAAACTACTCACATCCTAGTTCTCTTCAAACTTTCACCCACTAATTTTACCACAAATTGGTAGATATTGTCTACAAAAATTATTACTGTAGTGTTTGAGTAATGATGATTTTCTCCTTCCCTCTTTTTTCTGCCTTTATTAATTGGAATCTACTGCAAGAAAGCTGTCCTTTCTCCCTCCCTCCCTCCCTCTCCATTTTTTTCCTTTCTTCATTCACTCATATCAGTATGGACTCATGGATATTTATTTTATTCTAGGGGTTACATTGAGTACTGTCGTTATTTTTTTCCCCAAATTTCCCAGCTTTGGCCATTAAGAGCCCCTTCAGGTTGTACTCTGTTCTTTGGACAAGCCCACATCTTTTCGAGCACTTTCTTACTTTCTCGCACTACAACACGTTCCAAGCTCATCTTTTATTTTCCCTGCAGTAGCCCTACTATCGACCACTTCATAAGGAGCCCTAGTTTCTTTTATTAGAGAATAGCGTTTATTTTATTTTATTTTATTTTTGGCCACACTGCATGGGGCATGCAGTGATCTTAGTTCCCCCGATCAGGGATCAAACCCTTGCCCCCTGCAGTGGAAGCGAGGAGTCTTAACCACTGGACCACCAGGGAGGTCCCGAGAATAGTGTTTAGAAACCAAGACCTGGCACTAGGTCTGCTCATTGCTACTGAGGTGTGATTGATCTAACCCTCTCAGTAGACAGGACTAGGAAATACATGTATGAGTACTAACCCACACATGTACATATATTGATGTTACTTTTGCACAATGGGCTGATGTATGGAGTGGCATTGGTGGCGAAGATGAAGGCTATTCATAGTCTCAACAACATGGGTTTTCTTTCCCTAAGGTTGATTTAGCTACTGCCATAGCTGAATGTTTGACCTGCGAAAACCAGAAATCATGGCTGAATCCTTTACATATCAGACCTCTTCCAGCTTGGGGTGGGCAACATTTCATTCTGACTGGGACTGACACATTCTGAGTTCAGGTTTAACTTTTCTGCCTGCAGTGTCTCAGCCAGCACCACCCACAAATATAAGAATCAAATCATTGTTAATGTACTGACGCGGGATACCATACAACATTGCCTTGGACCAGGGACCCATTTTATGGCAAAGGAGGTATGGCAGTGAGCACATAACCATGAGATCCACTGATCCTTTGATATATTGCACCATCTGGAAGCTGCTGGCCTGACTGAGGATTGGAATGGCCTCTTAAAGATGTTGCTGAGGTATCAATTTAGAGGTGACACCTGCAAGGTTGGGGCAACATCCTTTAGGCTGAGTATACATCTTAAACCAATGGCCATTATATGGTGCTATGTCCCCAGTAGACAGATGACATAGGTCTGAGAATCAAGGGGTGTAAAAAGGAGCATCCCTGCTCTTCTTCTCTCTCTCTGACCCACCCAGAGAATTTGTGCTTCCTGTTTGCAACTTCAGTCTATCCATGTAGAGATCCTGGGTCTCAGAAGGGAGATGCTTCCACCAAGGTACATAGTAGCTGTTCCACTAAACTTAAGCTATGGCTGTTGCCTCGTCACTTTGGATTTCTGGTCTCACACCAGAAGACCAGCAAACACAGAAAGGAGTGATTGGTCCTCATCCTCATGAGGAGGTAGGATTGCTGCTCTGTGACAGTGGTGAGAAGAAATGTTTTACATCACATGATCCTCTGTTGCCCCTTGGTACTTTCATAGTCCATTGTAACTGTAGGTGGTTACGTACAGCAGCCATAGCCTGGTAAGAGCATGGTCATCAGGGGCTCGGACTCCTCAGGGATAAGGACCTGGGTTGCTCCACCAGGCAGGTCACCTAGGCTAGCAGAAGTGCTCGCCAAGGGGAAGGAAAGGACAAGGGTCAGCCATGACTTCAGTATCATGTGCAGCAGCAGCTAAATACTTGTCCCCACTTGATTTCCCAGAGAGTGTAACCTGTCAGAATCTTGAAGAAACTCTGGGTGGATGGGGTGATCTTCACATGAAGAACAAATGGACAGGAGTGGTGCCCCTTCTCAGGAGATGTGCCCTTGGCAGAGGTATCTGGGGAAGTTATACACCCTCATCACCACCCTGCTGCCTGTGGTTAGCAGCTAATGCTGTGGGGACGCAAAAGACCAGCTTCACAAGGGGTACCAACAAGGGGGTACAAGTCTGTTCCAGAGCTCCTGAGGGACCACACCCATGCCTGGCTCTCTTCCCCTGCAATCTCTCATTCCCTTTGCTCCCTTCTCCCCACAGCATGCTCTCAACAAATCACTTTCTCAAGAATCCTTGTCTCAGGCTCTGATTCTAGAGAACCACCCTCAGGTAATACTGATTGGTTATTTTTATTCAATAACGTCATATGTTCCAGGCTGTTAGATATTCCCCAAAAACATGACTTTTAATGGTCACATAATGTTCTATTATATAAGTGTAGTTTATTTAACTAGTCCTGTTTCTAGACATTAATATTGTTTCCAAGTTTTCACTATTATAAATAATGCTGAGGAGAATAATATTGTTGATAAATCTTTGTAAACATTCTTAATTATCTTATTAGGTTAAATTGTTATGGGCGAAGTTGTGAGGTCCAAGGTCACAAGTATTTTATGGCTTTTAATGTAAATATCATGAACTTGGCCTCCAGGAGGATTGTGCCAGCTTATGAGCCCACAAACGGTATAGGAAGGTGACTTTTCCCCATATCTGCCAACTAGAGAATAATGAGTTTTAAAAATGTACAAATTTGATAGGTGACATTATTTTAATGTACTTTTTTGGTTATGAGGCAGTTGACTGGTATATAGTTTGACATTGTGTTTCTTGGTGAATTGCCTGCTCAAGGCCTTTGCCTGTTTTGCCATTGATGTGTATTCTTTCCCTCACTGATTTGTTTGACTCTTTTAATTGATTCAAAGTATATGGAGCTTTCAATTGTTAATGTCAAGGGCACCTCACACTTCCTCAAAGAGGAACGCTGGGGTAGAGGCGCTGTGGCCCTCTCCCCTCATTTTAGAGAGGAGAAATGGAGCCCTAGGGACAGCCAGGAAAATATGGCATGAATTGGGCCTCACAACTCCCAACCTAATTCTCTCTACCACCTTCATCAGAAGTGAGGACTGAGAAGAACTGACAGAATAGCAGCCACTATTGGCCAATCCCCACTGACAAGGAGGAAAGAGGCTCCACTTCTTATGCCTGCTCATTTAATAGTAATCGAGAACTTAATACATGTCAGGTGTGGTGCAAACACTGTATATATAATATATATATATATGGTATTATCATCTCAAAATCATGATGGGTATGTGCTATCATTACCCCCCATCTTTTTAAAAAAATATATACATTTATTTATTTATGGCTGCGTTGGGTCTTTGTTGCTGTGTGCAGGCTTCTCACCGCGATGGCTTCTCTTGTTGCAGAGCACGGGCTCTAGGCATGCAGGCTTCAGTAGTTGTGGCTCGCGGGCTCTAGAGTGCAGGCTCAGTAGTGTGGCACACAGGCTTAGTTGCTCCGCAGCAGGTGGGATCTCCCCGGACCAGGGATTGAACCTGTGTCCCCTGCATTGGCAGGCAGATTCTTAACCACTGCGCCACCAGGGAAGCCCCATTACCCCCCTCTTACAGATAAGGAAACTGAAGCTCCCAGAGAGTGAAAAAGTTATGGAAATCACACAGGCATTAAGTGATGGAGCTGAGATCCAAATCCCAGTCTCTCTAACTCCAGAGTATATGTTCTTCACGAAGGTTATACTGTTTATGTTACACTTCCATGCTGAGATATCTTTGGAAGAAGGAAAAGGACATTATGCACAGTTCACCCCTAACATAGTCACTGCCAGTCCCGGTGTGTTTTCTTTCACTCTTCCCTCCTTCCTGCTGAAATCATTCTGTACATCCAATTCTGTAACTTGACTTTTTCCACTCTTTCTCCATATCGCTTCACAGATTTTATAGCCATCATTTTAATGACGTGCATAATATTCCTTTGTTGGGCAGATGTTAACTTCCTGAATTTAGTGTTCTTCCACTGCAGATCTGGGGAGAACTGGGGACCCCCCTGTCTTGTCTATAGTCCTCCCTGACTTGATAGCTCCCTTTCCACTTCATGCCTTGAATGAGATGATACAGATTTAACTTGCAAATTGCCCGAGTACGTCTTTCATAGTTGTAGGCATCTGTAAATTATATACGAATATGTGTGTAGTCAGGCAAATTCTTGCCAACACTTTGACTTTAAGAAACAGCTAGTGGAGAGGAGTGTGTAAGTGATTAAAATTTCTTCCCTGAGTTTAAGTTTCTCAGTTTTTAAAGGGGTGACTGACCTGCTTATGTGAGCCTCATATGTGAAACTTTAATAAGACATTGCTGGGTAAGTTGTTAAGCATCTTATGGGAATAGCAGTGACACTCCTGCATCATATTTATAGTGCTTCTCTTGTGCAGACACTAGGCACTGGGAGTTTTACATACCTCTTAATCCTCCCCATAGCCCTGTAAAGAAGGCACAACATTATTATCCCTGTTTTACAAGCAAGCAAATTGGTCTAGAGGGGTTAATTGACTAGTCTGAGAGTCCATAGCTAGTAAGAGGCTGAGCTGATGTTTGAACCAAGGTCCCCAGAGCCTCTGCTCCAGGCAGGTAGCACAGTGATGAAGATTTGGGTCTTCTTATCGAGCTGCCCAGGTCTCCGAGACTCTCTTGCCTTTAGATGATGCCTTCTTAGAGTTGTTCATTCTTGGGGGGTTTAAGCTGGTTCAGTTTAGTGTATAGGACTTGGTGACCCATCTGTATTCCATTTTGGAAGCTGTGGTAGGAAGTATTTACAGGGTTCTTTTTGGTTCAAGCTAGTTTGCTGGGTGGTTTTAGAAATCCTTTTGAGTTAGTTCATGTTCCATTCAATAAGACTGTCAATGCCTGGGCATTTCTGGGGGCTGGCAAGCCAGGCTGGCTCATTGTGGCTCTGTGGCTCTGGCTCACCTGGCTCTGTGTGGCTTCTCCAGCTCCAAGTTTGCTCTCTTGTTTCCATCCCAGTTGGAGAGCTGCTTTCACGAGGAACCCCGTTCTGTTCTCAGTCTTGGGATCATTGCTGAGTCGGGGCCTCTTTCAGGAGCCTTGCTCTCTGGAGGCACAAACTCTCCATGGGCCCGGCATTCCCCAGCCTCCATCTCCCAAAGGTGTGAACCTACATCATCCCAAAACGGCAGCCCTTCTAAAGGCAGAGACCTGGCGTTGACCCTGAGAGGGAAGGAGGCCCGTGCTGGCCTATTTTGAATCTTTGTAGTATAGTGTGGAGGCTGATGCCAACCCCAGGGGTGCAGTTCTCTTCTTGAAATGAACATAAAAATGAGAGTGGGAAAAGGAAAAGGAGCTTGGATAGCTTTTCTGGGAGAGGAAAAGAAAATTGTCTTCAAGTCTCCGAGGGTGTGTTCTTCAGTCAACAGAGAGCAGGTATCTTCATATTTTCCGTCACAGAACATAGTGTACGGGGAAGAGGGTGAGGCAGCCCCACATCGAGGTGTAGACATGGACTCAGGAGCCAGAATGCCTGGGTTCAGATCCCTCATAATCTTGAGCAAGTCATTCAACCTCTCCCGACCTCAGAGTCCTTAACCACAAAGTGGGAGAACTGTGGCATTTGTTTCACAGGGTTGGGTGAGGAACTTTTAATTTAACAGACAAGCACTTACATGGCATTTATTATGTGTAAGGAACTGTTCTAAGCACATCAAAAATATGAAATACTTTAATCTTCTTGATACCCCGCTGAGGTAAGGCATTCCACTATTCTATTGATTCTAAGATGTGTGCTCTGTTAAATTCTCTGAAATGGGATGCAGCTGACTCCAAGGATCGTTTTAACTGTTGGAGAATTGGGAGACCGTTCCAGGCAGAAGGATGTCCTAGCTTTTTGGGAACCTGCAGGAGCACAGAGGAATCAAACAAAGAAGAGCTCTTTCCAGTGGGGCCAGGCACATTTGCTTCCAGTGCTGCAAACAGCTGCTGAGGCTCTCCCTGCTAGAGGGAGCTCCATGAGGGCAGGGGCTGTATCTGTCCCATCCCCCTGTTGTGTCCCCAGCATCATCTACCTGGCATAAAGGGCCTTCTCCACAGCTGATTGTTGAATGAGTAAATGAAGACTCTGAGGTTGCCTTCCCCAGAGTAACCCAGGTCCTCCCTTCCCACCCGCAGAGACTTTTCACAAATGCATCAGTCCCTGGAAGTCTCTCTCCCATGATCCCTGGCCACCTCATTAGACTCTGCCTGGAGGACCATAGAGGTGGGTCAAGACACCACCTCACCTTGTTTCACCAGGCATCTTGTAAGCAGCCATCACTATTAGAGGCAGAGAGCGCCTCCGTATTCCTGGGTGAGGACCAGACATGTGGCCCCTGCCAGCCAAATACTATTTTACACTTAATATGACCCTGTGTCATATTAAGTTTTTTGGTACCATATTCAATGAGTCACAGTTGCCGGTGCCTTTTGAAGCATATACGATCACAATCGTAAATAATTAGTATGATTTTCCGTTTAAATCTTGCCGACTGGACCCTACATTCCATGGGAACAGACACTAAACTTCATGACGACAACATATACTGTGTATAAATGAACTAGTAACAGCACATGTGCATCAAAAGGTACCTTTTCAGTGGTGTGAAATTTATCGTGGGAGGTGAAGGAAACAGGATGCAGTGAAGGAGAGGGCAGCTGTGAGGTGAGGGCTGTGGTGGGTCATAGTGGGACTTTTGACATCAGGTAGCAGCCAGTTTAAATCCTGGCTCTTCCATTTCTTCACCAAGGGATACTGAATGGGCAATAATATAACTCTGGGACTCAGTGTTTCCATCTGTGAAATGGGGCTTATCTTGATGCCTGCTTCCTAGGGGGTTGTCGTGAGGATTACATTAGATAACACACAGGACTGCGGTATCGGATACATCATAAGTGCTCCTTGCACATCAGCAAACGTTACTGGTATTGTCACCCTCATGATTTTCTCTCTGTGGTCAGGACTTCAACCCCCTCTGCTCTGTCCCTGGGTAGTTACTTGGCCATTAGGCTTTTCTGCCAGTTATTTTCATTTATTTGTGAGGTATTCATTTGCTTAAAATCAATTCCTCCCAAGCTAGGTCGCCCACCTGCCATGGCTCTGCATGGGGGGAAGAAAACAAGAAGGTATGTGTGTATGTGGGGGATGGCGATGGCGATGGGGGATGCGGGGAGATGGAGTGAGCCTGGCTCTGCTGAATATATATAATCAATAGGTGAAGTCGACATGTTCATAAAAGTTACAGGCCCTGCTGGGTGAGCTGTTTTCAGTGGTGTCAAGAAATGCATCTATTTCATTGTTCTCTTCTTGGGGCCAGGAGAGTTTCCAGCATCACCCTCAAATCAGCAGAACAGCCTGTGAGTGGAGAGCTCAAGTCATCCCCCACTGTCACCACCTTCCATCCACGGAGTGTTTGGGGGTTAAGATATCAACATAAACCTGGGAGCTTCTTTGCTTCCAAGAAGAAAAGGAAGTAAATTCACTAAGCCGTGAGCATTCACTGATTCACACAACATTTATTGTGTGCCTGTCATGTACCAGATGCTTTTTTAAGCACTATGGGTTCAGCAGCAAATAAGACAGACGCACAGCTGGACCCTGCCCTTGTGCCCTGAGTGTCTGGTGGGAGATGGACATTATACAGCTGTGATGAGTGCCATGAGGTTGTTGGGGTCAGGGGAGCCTTTCCTGACGACTTGGAGTGAAGCTGTGACCTGAAGGGTGAGTGGATCCTGGCTAGGAAAAGGCAGGCAGGGAGGAGAGCATCCAGGCTGTAGCAAGCCCCCAACAAAAAGGCCCTCAGGTGGAGGGGGCAGGGTGCAGGTGATCAGAAGGGGAGGGCGAGGGACGTGTGGGATGGAGGGGGCTGGCAGCATCCAGGCTTAGCAGGTGCATGGGTAGTTACAGTGGGGTGCCTGATCTTCACCCTGAGAGCACAGGGAAGTCAGTGAAGAGAGAGAAGGGATCACATTTATACTGAGATAGGACCACTCTGGCGCCTGTATGGAGAATGAATTACACCTGGCCAACTGAGAGGCCGAGATCCTTGTAAGGGGCCCTGTGGAGTGGCGGTGAGACGTGGTGGGAAAGTGGACTGTAGAAGTACAGCAATGGAGAGGAGTGGGTGGAACTGGAAATACTGCAAAGCTAGACTTGACAGATGGGTGATTCATTAAAGGGGGTAGCTGAGAAGGAGGTCAGAATGACGCTAGCGTTCGGGCTAGTGGTGGTCGCTTTCCCGAGGCGGGGTTGTGGGAAGGGGAGCAGGTTTGGCTGGAGGATGCAGCTTAAGCATTCAGTTTTGGACACAATGAGTTCAAAATGCCAGTGAGACAGGTGCCAAATGGAGATGCCATGTAGCAATATGAGTTTGCAGCTAAAAATAAATCTGGATTGATGACAATGTACGTATCATAGGCACCTCTTTTATCAGATGGAGTCCAACGGGTGCTTCTCATTCTAGCCAGCATAGTGTCATGAAGTGGGGGCTACACCTAGAAGTTTCCACTGCGAGATCCATCTTTCTCTCTTTCAGCAATTCTTCTAACCTTTCTGGGCGCCCCTGTCCCCAGTATAAAATGGTGATGGTTATGTCTGCTTCAGAATACCAACAGCACATGTCTGAGGATCCATTAAACTGAAAATAAAACATGTGGGGCTCTTTGGAAATAAGAACTATGTTAAAACAAGGAGTTATTGTAGTTGTGTGTAAGCCAATGACAAGCAGAAATACAGCCCCAAGGCTCAGTATTGATTTTGGTCCCGGTCCTTCCCGAAGCCAAATAAATCTGACATTCCTCCCCTCAGGTGCTGTCTGATCGGATGGCAGGTCTCCAGCTCCTAGCTCCTTGCCCCTGCTCCAAGGTTACGTCCTTTCTCGGCTCAGGCCATATCCAGCACCCCTACACCTGCCTGGGCTGCTCTGGCTGCCCTTCCCACCCCAGTAGGTGGTTACAGGGAAGATTCCAGTTGTGAAGTTGGAGCTTGGCCAAGAGCAGATGCCCTCTGATTAAACTGGGGACGGCCTGCCAGAAAAGCAGAACTTGGATCTGCAGAGCAAGGGGTTTAAGGGCAGCCAAAGGAAACATCTCCAGACACTTTTCAAACGTTAGGGTAAATTGAGGTTTATGCAGTTTGCTTCAGTCATTCATGCAGGGAATCCCCTGGTGGCGCAATGGTTGAGAATCCGCCTGCCAATGCAGGGGACATGGGTTCGATCCCTGGTCTGGGAAGATCCCACATGCTGCGGAGCAACTAAGCCCATGCACCACACCTATTGAGCCTTCGAGCTACAGCGTGTGAGTCAAAACTACTGAGCTTGTGTGCTGCAACTACTGAAGCCTGCGTGCCTACAGCACGTGCTCTGCAACAAGAGAAGCCACCGCAATGAGAAGCCCATGTGCAGCAACAAAGACCCAACACATGCAAAGAAAAAAAAATCATTAATTCAATTATTGTATATTTATTGAATGGCCACTGGATGTCAGGCTGTGAGTTAAGCCTGGGGATACAGGAGTGAAAAAGACATTATTTTTGTCTTCCTGGAATTAATATTTGAATTGGAAGAGAGAGAATCAAAGGGACAAAATACTCTTAAGGGAACAACCAAATGCAAGGATGGAGAGTAGTGGTGTGGTTGGGATGGGGAGGGCCTATTTTAGATGGGTGGTCAGGGAAGGCTTCAGTGAGGTGGTGTCATTTGAGCTGAGATCTGACGCTCAAGGAGCTGACCATTGAAGAGCAGTGAGAGGACCGTTCAGGCAGAGGGTGCAGTCAGTGCAGGGGACCCAAGGTGAGAACATGCTTGGTGTGTGTGCAAAGCCATGAGCAGGAGTGTGGCTAGAATCCAGGGAATCACGGCACGAGGGATGGGGCCAGATGGTGCAGGGCTTTATTGATCACGGGAAGGAGTTTGGAGATTTGTTTCAGTGTCATGGTGAGCCACTGAGCAGTTTTATGCAAAGGAGTAATTTCTGTGTTAAAGATTGGTCTGACCCCTGAGTGGATATGGGTTGGAAGGGAAAGAAAAGAGTCAATGAAACTAGCCAAGAAGACACTCTTCCAGGTGGGAGGTGACAGCCAAGTGGACCTGGTGGTGCCCGTGGCCATGGAGGATGAGGATGGACTGGAGGGGAGTCTGGAAGTGGAGGGGATCGGCTTGCTGATAGATGGGCAGTGAGGGGACTGGGATATGGAAGGACTGAAGATGACTTGTAGGTTTCTGACTTTAGCAGCCACATGGGTGGGGAGACTGTTATAGGGAGGGCTCAGAGCACAGGTTCACGGAGGGAAATCTAGACTTCTGATTTGACCTGGTAAAGTTTGACATACCCATGGGGCACCCAGAGGAGATGTTGAGTATGAAGTTAGACATACAGCGGGAAGTTATCAGATACTTCTGGGCTAGAAATGCAACTGGACCATCTCAGCACAGGACAGGATGGGAACACCCAGGGAAAGGGTTTAGACAGAAAGGGCAGAGAGCTTTGGCTTGAGCCCTGGGAACTTCTGGTATATACGTGGGAGCGCCCAGCGGGAAGTAGGAAAGCCGGGAGGGGTGGTGCCACGAGAGCCTGAAGGAACCTCTCAGAGGTTAAGGCGGGGTGTGGGGGACCGAGGGCTGCCACGCGGAGGAGGGTGCTGATGGTGACAAGTCATGTCTGTTAGTTAGTGAGGCTGAAATACAGGGTGGGTGGAAAAATGAATTGGAGCTGAGAAGGCAGAAACGATGCCTGGGGACGACTCTCTGGAGGAGTTTTGCCATCAAACTGGGCAGAGCAATGGGGCAGTAGCTGCTCACTTGGGTTTCTATGCGAAAGTAAGAAATGTACTCTCCATCATTTCTAAACCTCTCTCCTGCTCTGATACCCCCAGGATATGATATTGAAACCCCTAAAATATTCCCATGATAAAATAAACTGCAGATGACGTGCAGTCCCCAATATAATAGTTGTGACTCCACTCCTTTTCTCCCTTTTAAGAAAGCTTCTAGGAATGTAAATCAGTGAGAGTAATGTTGGGATAAGCATCTGCTACTTTTTAGGAAAAAAACTCATAATCCAACTTCTACACATTAAACTACATGCAACCAAATTATTTGCGGTACAACTGACAGCTGACCGTATCGCACATGCTGGGGCATGTGGGCTGAGAAGCGTGTGGTTCCAGACTCTGGTTGGGTACCATTCATTCATTCACCAAGTATTTTCTGAGCAGTTGCTTCATGTCACGAGTTTGGCTCTGGGCACGGGGGACAGTGGTGAACAAGCCAAACTTGACCCCTGCCCTCACAGAGCTCCAGGCAGCCAGGGACACAGACATGGAGTGAATGATTTCAAGTGCAGTAAGCTTACCGCTGAGAAGCATTGTGTTCTCAAGGAGAAAGTCACCAGCAACCTGGCCTCATCCACAGGTTCAGCAAGTCTGCCTGGAGAAGCCAGGGTGACTAAGCCAAGGGGTGAAATCGGTGAGGCCAGTGTTGGGGGTGGGTGTGGTCAACGGCCCAGGCAGAGGTCAACACCCAGTGATGGATGGAACCCCTCTCCACGGAGGCCCATACCAAGGTCAGCCTGTCCAGGAAGTCAAGGAAGGAGGAGGGGGTGGCATGAGAGGCAGCTGGAGAGGTGGGCAGAGCCAGCTGTGCAGGGCCTGGAGCCCTAGTCTTGAGTTTAGTCTTTATCAGAAAGCAACTGAGGGGAGATGGGTGACTATGTCAGCCCTGTGCTAAAAGAGCACCCAGCTGTCTGTGGAATGGGTTGAGATTGTACAGGAGAAAGGCAGCAGGTAAGTGTCCCCTGCACCCAGGCAGGGGCTGCACGAATGCCTTCCAGCCCTTTTGATCAGACTTGCCTGAGGATCTGGAAAGCCGATGGGGGTTGGGTCTCCTGCCTCTGTGTCCTGTCCCTGAAGCCTGGCCTGGTTCTTCTCCTTCCCCTCCCTCCCCTCTAGGAAAACCCAATAGGCTGGTGCTGGGGCTAGTTCCCAAGGGGGTGGGGACAGAAGTAGATACGGGCTTCTCTGTATAAGAACACCAAGGGATGACCACAGGGTCAATGTGGTGACACAAAGCTGTGGAAATGATAGAAATGGAGGCCAGGAGGACTGTCTTTAAGAGACTGACAGCAGGTGGCATGGTATAGGGCATGGACGTGCAGAAATGCGGGTGGGTGCATGACCTGGGATGGGCAGTGCAGAAATTCACTCACCTCAGGGAGGCTCTCCTAAGGAATGCTGATTCAGCAAGTCTGGGGCGTGGGCCAGGCATTCCCATTTTTAAGAAGCCCTCCCCTCCCCCCAACAAGGTGATTCTGACTTAAGTGGCCCTACGACCTTGCTTTTGAGAATGCCTCAAACGTTGGCCTGCTTCTTGGCCTTGATCCTCAGTCTCCTCAGCTGTCTCTCACCAGCTTGGGCCTGAAAGCTTATTTCATCCCTGCATTGAGATGTGGCTAACCAGATCGCTGGCAGCTGGACCAGGGGCGGCGGGGCTTTCAGGCGCGCCCCACAGCAGCGCGCAGCCGCCAGGGGTCGCCAGAGGCCTCGGCTCGTGCGCTCGGGCTCCTCCGCCCGCGGACGCCGCGCCCGAGCGAGCCTGCGAGCTAGCGGAGCTAGAGGGCTGCGGGCTCACAAAGCGTCAGGACTCTGGGCGGCGGGTAGCAGGAGCGCAGGGGAGCGAGCCTGCCGATCAGCTTTCTCGGCGACCGCGCCACAGGAGCTTGAGCAACTCGGACGCGGGGACCCGGGCCGGGCCCCAAGGTACGTGTCCCACAGAACCCCGCGCCCCAACTTGGCGTACTTGGGACCTCCCCGCGGCCACCTGGGGGCTGGCGGGTCAGGGCCTGGGGCTATCTCCGCGCGCCCCTCTTTCCCCGAGGCGGCAGGGCGGGCGAGGGGAGACCCCCCCGCATTCAACCGGAGCCTGGACTGCTGCTCGGAGCCCTCTTCCCCGTCTCCCTACCCCGGGGCTCTGGGCACCGTCTCTGGGAGTGCCGCTTGCGGATCGAGGGCTCTCCGTTTTTTGGGGAGGGGTACTGAAGCCCCTATCCGAGAGTGGCGGCCAGTGGAGCACCCGGAGAATAGATGACAAGGTCCTCTGTAGTTTGATAGCGGCCCCTAATTTGTGACGCAGCCTCTTCATTTGTAACTGAGCCCCCCATTCATGAGCGGGGTCCCTAGGTCTGTAGATCACCCCCCCGCTGTGCGAGGGCTGACCCTGTCCCTGCTGGGAGATCCCCCCACGCCGACAGCGGGGGCCGGTGGCGGAGGCGCTCAGTCCTGGGCGCCCGGCGCGGGGCTCGTCACCGCCCTGGCCTCCCGCTCACCGCCCCCGCTTGCCCCTGCCCCGCAGATGCCAGCGATCGTGGTGCTCGCGGCGGCCGCCGCGGCGTGGTGCTTCCTCCAGGTCGAGAGCCGGCACCTGGACGCGCTCGCAGGAGGCGCGGGCCCCAACAACGGCAATTTCCTGGACAATGACCAGTGGCTGAGCACAGTCTCCCAGTACGACCGGGACAAGTACTGGAACCGCTTTCGAGACGTGAGTACAGCCGCCGCCGGGCCCTGCGGGGGGCGGGGGAGCCTCTCAGAGGGGGCCTCTGAAGTGGGTGGGGAGGGCACTGGGGCAGACTTCGCCGGCAGCTTGTCGGTTCGGGGTTCCTGGGCTTCATCTTGACTGAGAGGAACTTTAAAGAGAACTTCGAAGGCTTGATGCTCTCCGCCTGTTACCTGTGGCCCAGGTGTGTGTATTTGTCGGGCTGGGGGAGGTGACTGTACTAAACATGGTGTAAATAGCGAGCAGCTGCGGAGGGAGAGGCTCCTGAAGCTTCTGAGATCTCCTCACGCTGATGGTTGACTTTGCCAAGCCCCCTGGAAGACCTCCCTAGGCAGCGGCTATTGAGACCATCTCTGGGGTGTTCCAGAAGAATGCCTGCTGCAGAGGTTAGGTTTGGGGTGAGCCCAGCTCATTGAGTAGGGAGGCAGGTGTCCCAGGAGGTTCGGAGAGTCATGGCCACAGGCCTGATGAAATGTTGGGTGGAAGCATGGTGGTTTTGACCCTTGGCGTCTTTAGGGGAAGGGAAAAGGAGGAGGCACCTCGTGGAGTTGGTCCACCGCCGTGAGGGGGAGCCTGGGTGGCAGAGGATTGCTCCTCTGAGGGAGCTGTAGGAGGGGAGAAAGTTATTCCTGGGCACCCAGAGGCAATCTGCTGCCTGTTTCTGCCTCAGGCTGGCTGCTGCTCCCCAGGTACGCCCCAGAGGATGCTGGACGAGAGGCACCTGACACAGTCTTTCCAGCAGATGGCATCCCCTCTGTGCTGTGGGAGCTGCTGCCGGCTCTTTCAAAGGCCGCCCCAGGTGGCTGGGGCCTTGCGCTTCTAGGGGACTAGGAAAAACTTTGATGATACTTAACATCGGGAACTCCTGCCTTTGGGAGAGACCCATACCGCCGAGCCCCTGTTGTTGGCACAGGGCTCCCTGAGGTGGGAGATGTGTGCGAGTCACCTCCTACACTGGATTCCTCTTAGCCCCGTGCCCGGCATGCCCAGTCTTTGCAGAGGGAGGGCCTGAGGAATCCAGTGAATCCAGGTGTCTTCAAGGACTTTCTAAAGAGCACCTCTCCAGGTCCCATTCCACAGCAGCCTAGGCCTTGAGTGGGGGCTTACTTATCTCTCTTCTCTCTGTTCCTCTTCCCTCTCCCTCTAGTTGATGGTGGTCTTTTCCTTGAAAGAGGCGATTAAACACTTTCATTGAACAAGTTATTTGAGGGCTTATTGCTCCCCCCACCACCCTGCACCATGAGATCCCTGCCACACGTCCTCCTGTCCCTGATCTAGTCTGTTAACCATCTTCGATCCCCTTTTGGTTCCGCTCCAAGGAGCCCTGCACTGACTGCCTTTGCCTGCAGCTGAAAAAGATGGCCAAGATGCCCAAAAGGTGCCCCAAGGAAGCTTCCATTCCCAGACTCATATAGGATAGGAACTATCTTGCTTTTTTCTTTCTTTTGCCATTACATTTTAGATAGAGTTGAGGAACAGGGCAGATGCTTAACTCGGCTGGAGCTGGAGAATTGGGCCAGGTGTGGAGGACAAGGGCCCCTTTGCACACGCCTTGGTTCGCGTGGCATCTGGGTCAGATGGAAAGCGGCTGTGCTTGTTGGTCTTTGGGTATGGAAAGGTTTACTCTGCTTTTGTGTCTGTTCAAGGTTTTCTAGTCTTGGTGTATCATAAATATGGAATTATTCTTGTTTCCCATTCAGATTTAAATTTTGAAAGATTGGGCTTTTCTTCACTTCTCATCTTCCTTGCAAATGGTGACATTTTAAATTCTTGGATCAGTGTTTTTATTGATACAAACCCGGCTGATCATGAGGCTCTCACCTGGGGTGCTTGTTAAATTGTAGCACCCACACTCACGCCTTCCTCCTCAGAGATTCTGATTCTATAGTTCTGGGATGAGTGCTGGGAATCCATATTTTAAATGAACATTCTAGGTAATTCTTAGAATGATTAGGAAGTTCCGCCTTGTAAAAATGTCCAAAGCTTAACAGAATGCTTAACAAATGCTTAACAAATGCACTGCTTTTTTGTTTCTGGAGCAATTTTAGGTGTTAAACTAATATTTTTAGCAGCATATATTCTTTTAAAATGATAACTTAATCCAGCATACTATTTTAACAACATCCAAAATGCTTCAAAATCACAAATATCTTCAATCATCAACCATTTTATATGCTTCCTGGAGTCTTCTGTTGCTAGCTGTGGGTCAGACATAATTTAATGCCATTAACCTCTTTAAAGTGTTGTGAAATGCAAGCTAGATGCTCTTTTAGGCCAAGTCTAAGTGTCTTCAGTTGGGCCTTTTACTTGGAATGACCACAGAGCCTCGGTCCCCTGGGACCAAGGACTAAAAGTTGCTTCCTACAGGAGCCAGTAGTTCAGTGGACAGTCGGTGAAGCCCCAGCTAATGGTGTCATTGCTCAGCCAGCCTGGTCATTTTTCATTGAGCCAGGCCTTACTTGAGGTGCAAAGCTCAGCTTCTCTGCTGTTGTTTTTGAGTTTTGTGGAAACCACTGATAACTTTGAAAGACCGGGCCCTGAGATTGTTATGATGCTTGGTTTTGAAAGTCACTGTGAAAGAAAACTTCTTACCTTTCCCCTGACTTGTCACTTTTTTTGCATTTGGGGGAGAGATATTTAGAAGGGATTTTTTTTTTAACATCTTTATTGGGGTATAATTGCTTTACAATGGTGTGTTAGTTTCTGCTTTATAACAAAGTGAATCAGTTATACATATGTTCCCATATCTCTTGCCTCTTGCGTCTCCCTCCCTCCCACCCTCCCTATCCCACCCCTCCAGGCTGTCACAAAGCACCGAGCTAATATCCCTGTGCCATGCGGCTGCTAGAAGGGATTTTTGAACTTGTGAAACTGAAAACTAAGGGCTCCTTTTAGAGAGTTGATGATACCCATTGGTGGTGGTTATTGGCTAAATTTGAAATGGAAATGGTGGCGGGCCGTGTGCTCCGTGTTCCCCTGCCTGTTGAGTGTGCTGTGATGTTGCCAGAGATGACCTGATAGCCCCTACTTAATGCTTTGAAGAGGTCCTGTTGTTCTAGATACACAAATAATCTGTCGCCTTCTTTCCAGAAGTAAAACTTTCACAATTACTCTGTGGCTCGTTGCCTGGAGCAATGGAGCCAGGAGGAATATAACAACATACAGGTGTTTGCTCCGAAGTGTACTGGTGGCCTGTTAGTTTGGTCATTATTCTTTTATAAAGACTAGCAGTTGGGATGTTTTGGCCAGATGGAGACCCAAACTTTTGCACAGATATAGTATTAAGAAGGAGAAGATAAAGAAGGCAGATGTTTGTTTTAAGCTGTACAGTAATTTCCCACCTCCAGCTGCTCCAACTGGCGTGCAGAGTTAACATCCTCTGTGGTTTGAGGTTGAGGGGTCAGGATGCCACAACCGTTTTCCTGATTTTTTCTGAATCTCATTTGGCTTTGCATAACCATTACTAAGGAAATTTCCTCTGTTAATTCCTACATTCATTTGTACGTCCATTCATTCCAGCAAATATTTGACTGTCTACCATGTGCTAGGCAGTGGCCAAAAGGGTGAGCAAGTTAAATAAATGCGATCTCTTCTCTCAGGTAACCACTTGTCTACTGGATGAAATCCTTTAACTTACACTGTCAATATTTCTTTCTTATTGTTACTTTTTTAAAGTTTTTTTCTTATAAAGGTAATATGTGCTGGTTGAAATTAAAAAAAAAGAAAACATTGCAGAAATAGGTGATACCTAACATTTATCCAGCACTTAGTGTGCCAGGCATTGTTTAAGGTACTTTACATATAGTATCTCATTTAATATTCATAACGATTCTGGGAGAGAAGTACTGTTGTTCTTATTTACTGGGAGGTGAAGTCTCTTGCCCACAGAGCTAGGCTGTGGAGCAGCTGGACTGGACCCAGGCAGTCTGACTCTAGACTCTTGCGAGACTCTTGCACTGCAGCCCATCAAGAGCAGAGTGGATTTTGGCTGTGAGCCTCCACTGGTATCACACTGCAAGTCTTTGCTGCTTTATGTCTGAGGGAAATCAGTGAAGAGCCTTAGGTTGAGACAGAGTGGAGTGGGAAGCCAGGCGCTGGACACGGCTTATTGTCGGGGTCACATCAGGCCTTATCTTCTGCTAATAATGAGCTTCTGATTTGATTAAAATAATATTGTTGCTTACACCAAACATGACATTTTCTTTCTTTTGCACTCATGAAACTAGCCCTGACATTTAACTCCGGGTAATTACCTTTAGCAGGCCCGAAGACTCAAGTGTTGCCTTGGCTGGCATTTATCTTACTCTGGAGTGACCTGGGTTTGTAATTCTAATGAGACCACAGGACCAGCCCACGTGCCTTTTCCTTCTTGTGCACACGCTGTGGGATTTGGTGGTCTCTGTAGCAGAACTGGGGTGGCGGTGAGCATCTGATCTGCTCATTTGATCTTAACGTCTCAGCTATAATGAGTTTCAAGGGCAAGTGAGGCTCGTTGACAGAATGGTGGCTGGCTTAGTCGGTGGGGTTGGTGACAAGAGAGGTGATGTGGCTTAGTGGATCAGTCATTAATCTGTCACCACAGAAACTTGGCTTGTAATAGAGAGTAGCAGAAAATCATTTTGATTAAACAGGTTCAAGGAGAATTAAATGAGTTTGTCATCCTGACTTTCTTTAATGAACCCACTATCTTAAATCCCCTGTACTAGACGACCACTGATAGAAATAATTATTTCACAGGAATCATTATAAAGGGACAGTTTAAAAGCTGATAGCCCTAAGACCATTCTTGTATTTTCTGTCCTAACCTTCAGTTGGCCCTTGTAGAGAGAACCTAGTTTTTGCCTGGCAAGGATGGCAGAGCTTTTGCCCCAGTTGACCCTCCCAGGCTGAGTTCCCCTGTGTCTCCTGGGCCTCCCAACCCTGCCTCCACAGTGCTTCAGCAGAACTGGATTGCTAGGAGGATAAGTACTCTCCTGTATACTGATGAGATTATTGTCAAAAGCAAGAACTGGTCCCAAATGGATCATCAGACCTGTACCCCTCCCCTGGAAGAGTGGGACATAAACATTAGCTCAACTATTTGATCTCGCTTGGGGAGACACAGTAATGTTAGTAGTTAAATATTTTATAATCATTCATTTCCTACTCATTTACTCATTGTAGTATATTTCAAACCAAACACACTCAATATCTAAACATGAACACCTTCAGGATGGCTCATTTTACCTTTCCTCTGGGGAGGTGACTTTTTTTTTTTTTTTTTTTTTTTTTGGGCGGTACGTGGGCCTCTCAGTGTTGTGGCCTCTCCCATTGCGGAGCACAGGCTCTGGACGCGCAGGCTCAGCGGCCATGGCTCACGGGCCCAGCCGCGGAGGGATCTTCCCGGACCCCGTGTCCCCTGCATCGGCAGGCGGACTCTCAACCACTGCGCCACTAGGGAAGCCCTGGGGAGGTGACTTTATATTCCTTAGGAAATTCTTCGGACCCAAGCTCATACTTGGTCTCATCTCCCCAGGCGAGATCATTACAAATGGAGGAAATTTCCTGTAAGACATTGAATAATTTGCGCAAGATTACACGTATTTGTTTTTGGTCATATTTCCTCCAATATAAGATGCCGTCAATTGTAGGGTGTACCGTTTTTGTGCACTACTAAGAAAGAAGACAGTGTCCAGAAGGAAGAGTTTAATAGACCCCTGGATGGAGCCGGGACCCTAGAGGACTACTCCCTCTGGGTAGAGGTAAACAAGAAATAAACTCACGATGCAGAAAAGGGACCATAGCCGGGCGACTCACGTGTCTCCACCTTGGAACTGGTGGATGAAGGGGAAAAATAGGCTCTGAGCAATTGACAGGCTGACTCTTTTGCAGGTTTCTGGTCTCAGTGCACACAATCATTGTGCCCTCCCAACCCCCGAAAAAAAAAACCTTAGACAGTTAATTTAGTTTCAGGCTGTTTGTCCTCTCTGAATCCCTGACTTCTCATTTAGTAAGTGGGGGACGATCACTTTATATTGGTGAGGACTCCAAACTGCAAATGACTGAAATCTAGTCCAAGCTGGCTTAAATGGAAAAGAAAACTTACTTGTGTAACTGAAAATTCCACTGATAAACTATGCATCTAGATAAGGCTGGATCCATGGGCTCGGGTTGCACCACCGGATTTGTGTGTGTATGTTTATCATTTTCTTGCCACTTCCCCATCTCCCCACCCCCATCTTTGGGCTTTATTTCCCCATGTTGGTTGTGTTCTCAGGCTGATTAGTTCCATGTGGTGACTCATGGCAGCTACACGTTTATAATATACTGTAGTTTTTATGTCTCCATATTGCCACAAAACTCCCAGAATTGAGACTTGTCAGATTTACCTGTATTATGCACCCATTCTCCAGTAAATCACTGTGGCCAAGTTGGTAGAATATATGCTAATTGTCTGGGCCTGGGTACATGCCTAGTCCTGGGGCGGGGCCTGGGACCTGGGACCTGGGCATAGAATGGTGGTGGGAACTGCATTGGATTACATGGTTAAAGGAAGGTTAAAGGGTAGTTTCTTAAGGGGAAATGGATGCCTTGTGGGCAAACATCACAGGAGTCCACTATGTTGATCAGCCTCCCTGGGTTGGCATGGAGAGTAAACTGGCTAATATAAGTGAAGCTGTTAGCAGTGTCTGGCTTAATTCTCAATTAAGTGTTAAGTGGAGGCTATTATTTTTATTAATATTAACAACTCTTATTACACTTCATGCATTATTCCTCAACTTATGGGTGTATGTATTTATATTTTAGCTTCTTTAATAGTTGTATTCTTCCTGAAGTAAGAGCCTGAGTCTTATCATGCCTTGCACACAGTAGGTGGTCTGTTAGCATTTTACTGATTTGAATTATTACTTAAGCACATCTCTCGATGAATCCCTGGGAAAGGAAAGCCTGCAGAATTACTGGCACATGTGCGATTATAGTGTTTGGTAGGTGGAAATCCTAGGTTACACACACATTGAAAAACATCTTTTTTTTTTTTTTTGGTCTAACCCCTATCTCTAAGCAGGACCGTACAAACTTCATAACTCCTTTTAGTTATAGCTCTGATGTACAGAGCTCATTGTCCCCAGACCTTTACCACTGAGCCCAGCCCAGAAATCTGCTCAGTGAATGTTTGATTGAATCTGAGTGAATGAATGAACGAAGGAGTGAACTAGTCCGTACCAGGATTTTGCACACCTCCAGGCTGAGGAGGACCTGTTCCCTGTAGAGGGCTGGCCCCAGTAAGTCATGCTGGCTTTTGACACGTGTCTTTCATTCTGTTAGCAATTGACTGATTATGGTTACCAACAGATGGGCCGTGCTGTTGAGAGGCAGGGTGAGCCTGACAGAGAAGCTCACCCCCTTCACAATTCAGGTACAGTCCCTGAACCTGTGCAAAGCTCTTCCTGGTGAAGAGGCCCCTCTTAACCTGTGCTCATCGTCCAGTCTTGTCATGAATAAGCTTGGGTCTTGGCTACAGCACCACTTTCCTCATCTGTAAAACTGGAGTGATCAAAAACAAACAAACAAACAAACAAAACTGGAGTGATCATACCTGCTTTGTGGGGTTTTCGTGATCTTTCAGTGACTGGCGTACCTGTGATTCTGATAACAATTTCTGAGGGTCACTTCTCTTACCTTGGGCCGTGGGAGCATGGGTGAGTTGCTGACGCACAGCTATAGATGTTGCTTTCTGTCTCATGTCTTGGAGAAATGTTGGGGAAATTGGTTCCATTTTCCTTGAGCCTGTCTTTATTCCTTGCTGGCTGAAAGGCTGTCTGTGGTTCTCTGTGGTTCGTTTTTTAAATTTTCTGGTTGTAGGTCCTGGCACAGACATCTCTGTCGTGTAAATAGCCCTCGCCCTGCCTCCCCCTTTAAAAAAGACTTCCTGCTCCTCTGGTGTCTGGGGCCCATGAGTTTCTCCTTCCCTCTGTGGTCAAGTGTCCTGGGCTTTAGAGCTCCTACAGTTCCCACTGCTCTTTAGAAATCAGGGTACCATAGAATTTCTTGGACAGAGTGATCTGTGAAGTTTCTGTTTCAAAAACGAGACTGGTATATATGGACTGCTCCTTGCCCTTGTCCCCACCCCCCTCCGCCTGCTACCATTTCTGAGAACCAGCTGGACGCCAGGCTTGGAAGCTAAAGATGGAAACCAAGATTTCCACACACAAGGCTCAGAGTTTAGACATGCATGCAGTTGGAGGGCTGGACAGTATGTGGCATCATAGCCCCCGGGTCTGGGTCCTTCCAGTGTCCTTGTGACAGACGTCAGGATGTTGATTTATTTTGAGGGAGGAGGTAAGGTGCATTCACAGACTAGTGATGTGAATTACTGGGGACTCTCCTGGAAGGATAACACTGATGTCCAAATTAACTTCACTGGGTTCCCTTCTTAGGGTTCTATGCAAATACGTCCCTCAGGAGACCCTCTCCCTTGATCCTTTAGGACAAAGTTTTCTTTGGTGCAGTGGGGAAGGAAGGAAGGAAGGACATATTATACAATTATTTGAAATAATTTGCAAGCTCTTCCTGTGTGATCTGTGACATGTCACGCTACAGAAGACACCATCAACATTCCCCAGCATAATTATGTGGTGGGTGAGCAGGAATTTATGCCAAGTCCATTGGCGCCTATGACTGGAGCAGGGAAGTAGAACTTATTGCAGGTGTTCCAGGCAGTCTTTGCAGAAATAAAGCGTGGAGAAAACAAACAGGCAGAGAGCAAATGACTCCACTTTGTATTTTAGCTCTACCCTTCCTTTTCCACCATGTAAATGGAATCACTTTAACTCAGTTCTAAGAAAGGCCAGGCCAAGTTGCTGATGACCCTTCATGGCCAAAACAAAAGGGAAGATGCCCAGAGAAAGGTGCTAGAGCAGCAGTTCTCAGGCTTACACCTTTATAATATTGAAAAAAAAGTCACTGGTGGGGCTTGTTTAAAATGCAGATCTCAGCCCCCTAGTCCAGAGCAGTCTTGAATAGGTCAAGGGTGGCACCCAGGAACCTGCATTTTAAATAAGCAATCCAGGTGATTCTGATGCAGGTGGTTCTCAGACTGTATTTTCAGAAAAACCCTGGAGAATTATTATTCATCCCTAATAGCCAACACCGTTAGCGCCAGTGAATAATACAACTTTAGACAAAATGAGCATTTGAAGATGTGGAGTAAATTATTATGAGTGCTGTATTTCCCCCTTATGTCAACAGGGCTACCATTGACATCAATAGAAAGAAAGGGCTTGCTTTCCAATGTGTGTATGTGCACAGGTCTCAGCAGCAGCCATTGTCATGAAATGTTCCTGGAGTAGAATGACTTTTGACTTGTCACTGCTTCTAGGGCATCAGGGCTGCTTATGCACATGAGCTTGGTGGAATTGATGTGGGACCTTCTCCATGACAAACTCCCAGGTGGTCATCTCAGCAAATTTCTTGTCTCCAAAGGGGCCTGATCACAGCCGACTCTGGTCTGACTTTGCATCTTCTCTAGCAGGATTGATAATGTTTTGTGCACAGATGAACTGAAGGACATTGACTCCATTGACTCTGACATTGGCTTTGGTTTATGGAGAAGTGGGTATTGAAGATGGTGGATGTAGTAAACAGTGTTTACTCTCACGGGAGGTGGGCACAGAGATGCAGATCACAGTCGTCCCTTGGTATCAGTGTGAGATTGGTTCCAGGCCCCCCTGTGGACACCTAACCCCACAGATGCTCAAGTTCCTTATATAAAATGGCATAGTACGGGTGGCCCTCCATATCCATGGGCTCTGTATCCATGGATGTAGAGGGAAGACTGTACTATCAGTTGGAAACACAGAGAAGGTCTGAGGGATATGGACTGGACAGTGGTACTACCTGCAGCTCTCTTCTTGGTATAGTAAATCTTCATGCTTGGTTGGCCAGATCATTTTGGAAAGATCAGGGAACAATGAAACCAAAGACTTGTCAAAGTTTAGAAAATTTATGAGGATCAGCAGGACATGGCAGTATTCCTTGTTGCCCACTGAACAAACTCTCAAACTTTGCCTTACTCTATGTTGCTGAATTTCCTCTAATTAATGGCACCTACAATTGACAAAACTATTGCCAAGAGGAAGAAAGTAGTTAAGTGTATTGAACAGACTTGTGTGGTTATTTGGAGTGTTTCAATAGCCCCATTGTTAAGGGATAATTGGGAAGTTTCCAGGTCTTTCTGTGCTCATGGGACATGCTGATTCCTCTGTGACTTTGGTGGGGTTGGTGTGTCCAGTACTTCCGTCAGGCCAAGGCATTGCTTCCCATCTGAGCCGGCCAGCCTTGCTGTGACTCTGCACCTGGTCTGTAACCTTTGACCACCTATCTTGAATGAGACGAAATGAGTGAAAGAGTGAAAATGCTATCCATGGTAAAGATAAAATAATGCTGTCTTTCCTGGTGTTAGATAAATTGTGTGATTTATTATTTTTTTTATAAGATTAAGTTGGTGGTTGAAAAGTTCCTCCTACCTCAGAAAGACCTTTGCATGTGTTTTAAAAAATATTTCTTTGTTTCCACGGTCATCCTGAACCTAGATGCTCACCTTTCTAGTAACCAGAGCCTGGTGCACAGATTCAGTAGTTTTGTTTATTTGTTCATGTATTCATATGTTCATATCACAGGTACTCATTGGCCAGACTACTATGTACCAGGCACTGTGCTGGGCAAGTAAGATGTAGCAGGGAGCAAAACATCCTCCCTGTCCTCTGGAGTCTACAGCCCTCTTGTCCAAGACCAAGAGAAGAAACAGAGGGGCTTGGTGTCTATTGAGGGTTCCTCTGCAAAGGGAAAGGCCTGGTCTACAAAGGGACGAGAGCAGTCCCGGCAAGCTGGATGTCCAGAGGCCTTGGGACCTGGGCCATGTTTCTGGGAGAAAGTCACATAAGCCTTCATCTCTGAATCTGTCTGGTGGTCAAGCCACATGAGCTTAATTCAACTCTTACCGACATACATGAGCGGCCCCTGCTGTTTTGCGTGAGTTTAGGACCCAGACACTGGCAACAAAAGGGTGTCGGTCAATACAGTTGAGGTGGAGCATTTAGGTGAGACAGGACTCGATGTGTATAAATGCTGAAACGCGATGTGTTGAGCCTTGTCCTGGCTCCAGGTCAAGGCCTGTAGCGAGTGGAGAGGGAATCGCAGAAGAGTCCTGGTCCTCAGCAGCCCTGCATAGGTAGGGAGTATGTTTCGCTGGAGTGGAAGATGTGCAGGGTGAGGGTGCCGCCTGATGTGCTCTCACGCAGTGAACACACCATACATCCAGCAGCCCAGTCAGGGGACAGAATGTTACCAGCATCTGAGAAGTCCGTCTTGTGAGCCCCACACTCACTGCCTGTCCCCCTCCCAGGGAAGAGCTCTCCTGAGTTACAACACTATAGATTAGTTTTGCCTGTTTTTATACTTTTATAGATGGCATCATAAGGATGTGTTTTTGTGTGTGTGGCTGGATTCTTTTGCTCAGCGTTAAGTTTGTGATACATTGTTATGTGTGGCTGTAGTTTGTTCATTCTCAGTGCTGTGTAAATACTCCACAACTTAATTGACCTATTCTTTTGTGGAGGGACACTTTGGTAGCTTCTGGGTTTTGGCTGTTATGGGATAGCAGTTTCTTGGGCATGTCTTCTGGTGCATCTATGTGTACATTTTTTCGGGTGCATGCCTAGCTGTGGAATCTATTGCTCATAAGGTAGGTGAGTGTTCAGTGTTCAGAGATGTGGTTAAATAGTTTTCCAAAAATGGTTCTGCCAGTTACTCTCCCTCCATTAGTGTATGAAAGTTCACTGGGAGCAACATTTTTGTTTTACTGATTGTAGACTTTAAAAACAAGTTTCACAATCTAATTCGTAATCCATTTCAACCAAAAGGTACTGAGCATCTATTATGTATCAGGTACTTGCCTACCCTTGTGGAGCCTATGTTCTAGTAGAGAGAGAAAAACAATACACAGATTAAGATACAACAGTTGGTTGCAAGTGCTAAGGACAAAAATAAACTAGGGTAGTTAGCTCAGTTGGAACAAAATAGTCTCTTCCATGAATGGTGTTGGGAAAACTGAGTATTTGCATGCAAAAAAATGAAATTGGACCCCTATCTTATACCACTCACAAAAATTAACTAGGAATGGATCGAGGACTTAAACATAAGACCTGAAACTGTAAAACTCCTGGAAGAAAACATAGGGGGAAAAACTCCTTGACATTGGTCTTGACAGTGATTTTTAGAGTATGACACCAAAAGCGTAAGCAACAAAAGTGAAAGTCAACCAATGGGACATCAAACTAAAACGATTCTGTAGCAAAAGAAACCATCAACAAAATGAAAAAGCAGCCTGCAGAATGGGAGAAAATATTTGTAGACAATCTATCTGGTAAGGGGTTAATATCCAAAATATATAAGGAACTGATATAACTCAATCGCCAAAAAAAAAAAAAAAAAAAAAATTCAATTGAAAAATGGGAAAGGGACCTGAACAGACATTTTTCCAAAGAAGATACACAAATGGCCAACAGGTACATGAAAAGATGCTCAGTCTCGCTAATTATCAGGGAAATGTAAATCAAAACCACAATGTGCTTTCACCTCACACCTGTTAGAATGGCTATCATCAAAACACCGAGCGATAACAAGTGTTGGTGAGGATGTGGAGAAAAGGGAGCCCTTGTGCAGTGTTGGTGGAATTGTAAATTGGTGCAGGCACTATGGAGAACATGAAGGTTCCTCAAAAAAATTAAAAGTTGAACTACCACATGATCCAACAATCCCACTTTTGATAATATATCTGAAGGACATGAAATTACTGTCTTTTTTTTCCTGTTTATGTGCACTTTTTAAAAATTGAGATACAGTTGACATGTAACACTATGTAAGTTTAAGATGTCCAAAGTGTTGATTTGATGCATGTATATATTGCCATATGATGACCACTGTATCTTTAGCAAACACCTCTATCATGTCACATACTTATCATCATCATCATTTTTTTTGTGGTGAGAACATTTAAGATCTAGGCTCTTAGCAACTTCAAACTATATAATACAGTTGGTTATATCACTATGCTGTGCATTAGATCTCCAGAACTTATTCATCTTTTAGTTGCAAGTTTGTACCCTTTGATGACATCTCCCAAATTCCCCCACCCTCCAGCTCCTAGTAACCACCATTCTACTCTCTGTTTCTGTGAGTTTAGTTTTCTTAGATTCTACATGTAAGTGACATTTTATGGTATTTGTCTTTCTCTTTCTGACATCTCAGTATAATGCCCTCAAGTTTCACCTGTGTTGTCATGAATTGAAGGATTCCCTTATTTTTCATGGTTGAATATATTCCATTGCATATATACACCGCATCTTCTTTATCCATTCATCTGTTGATGGACACTTAGGTTGTTTCCATATCTTGGCTATTGTGAATAATGCTGTAAGAAACATAGGAATGCAGATATCTTTTTTAACTCCTGTTTTCATTTCCTTTGGCTGTATACCCAGAAGTGAGAGTGCTAGATCATATGGTAGTTTTATTTTTAATTTTTTGAGGAACCATTCACACTGTTTTCCATAGTGGCAGAATCAGTGTACATTCCCACTAACAATGAGCAAGTGTTCCCTTTTTTCCACATCCTCGCCAACACTTGCTATTTCTTGTTTTTTTTTTCTTTTTTTGATAATAGCCACTCTAACAGGTGTGCAGTAATATCTCACTATAGTTTTGATTTGCATTTCCCTGATGATTACTGTTGTTGAACGTCTTTTCATGAACCTTTTGGGTATTTAGATGTTTTCTTTGGAAAAATGTCTATTCAGTTCCTCAGCCTTTTTTTTTTTTTTTTTTTTTTTTTTTTTTCGGTACGTGGGCCTCTTACTGTTGTGGCCTCTCCCGTTGCGGAGCACAGGCTCTGGACGCGCAGGCTCAGTGGCCATGGCTCATGGGCCCAGCTGCTCCACGGCATGTGGGATCCTCCCGGACTGGGGCACGAACCTGTGTCCCCTGCATCGGCAGGCGGACTCTCAACCACTGCGCCACCAGGGAAGCCCCTCAGCCTATTTTTTAATCAGGTTTTGTTTTGTCATTGAGTTGTATGAGTTTCTTATATATTTTGAATATTAACCCCTTATCCAATACAAGGTTTGCAAGTATTTTCTCCCATTTCATAGGTTGCCTTTCCATTTTGTTGATGGTTTCTTTTGCTGTGCAGAAGCTTTTTAGTTTGATGTAGTCCCACTTGTTTTGTTGCTTGTGCTTTTGGTGTCATATCCAAAAAATTCCTGCCAAGATCAATGTCAAGGAGCTTCTTCCCTGTAGAGGGGTGGATGGACCTAGAGTCTGTCATACAGAATGAAGTAAGTCAGAAAGAGAAAAACAAATATTGTATATTAATGCATGTATGTGGAATCTAGAAAAATGGTACAGATGAACCTATTTGCAGGGCAGGAATAGAGATGCAGTTGTAGAGAATGCACATGTGGACATGGCGGGCGGGGTAGAGGGGGTGAGATGAATTGGGAGATTGGGATTGACAATTATGCACTACCATGTGTAAAACATAGCTAGTGGGAACCTGATGTATAGTGCAGGGAGCTCAGCTCGGTGCTCTGTGGTGACCTAGATGGTTGGGATGGGGATAGGTGGGAGGGAGGGAGAGAGGTCCAAGAGGGAGGGGATATGTTTATATACATAGCTGATTCACTTTGTTGTACAGCAGAAACTAACCCAACATTGTAAAGCAACTATAAACCCCCCCAACAAAAAAGACCCGATACCATAAAACTCCTACATGAAAACACAGGAAATTACTGTCTTGAAGAGATATCTGCACTTCTACGTTCATTGTAGCATTATTTGCTACAATTTACAAACAACAAGACACAGAAACAACTTTAGTGCCCCTAGATACATGAATGAATAAAGAAAATATGGGATATATGCATGATGGAATATTATTCAACCATGAAAAAGAAGGAAATTCTGCAATTTGTGAGAATATGGATGAACTTTGAGGGTGTTATGCTAAGTGACGTAAAAGTCAGAGAAAGAAAATTGCTGTATGGTATCATTTATGTGGAGTCTAGAAAAACCAAACTCATAGAAACAGAGAGTAGAGTGGTATTTGCCAGGGGGTGGAGGAAATAAGGAGATGTTGGTCAGAGGGTACAAATTTCCAGTTATAAGGCAAGTAAGTTCTGGGAATCTAATGTGTAGCATGGTGACTATAGGTAAAAATACTGTATTGTATACTTGAAACTTGTTAGGAGAGTAGATCTTAAATGTTCTCACCATAACAACAGCATCAAAGTGGTAATTATATGAGGTGATGGTTGTGTTAACTAATTTTATTACGGTTGGTAATCATTTCACAGTACATACGTGAATCAAATAATCACTTGTGTACCTTAAACTTACAGAATGTTCTTTTGTAACATTGGGGGGAAAACTAAGTTAAAGGGAATATGGAAGGGATATATTTATGCTCTATTGTGAGTTTTGTTCTTTTGACTTTAAATTGTTCTTTTCCTAGTTGAAAGAGCTAATTTGGAAAGAGGATTTAGATGATATAGAAAAAGAGAAATAATTTATTTCCTTCCCATATGCAGTCACTGTTAAAATTTGTGTGTGTGTGTGTGTGTGGGAGGTCTATTTGCTTCCCAAAGTCTTAATGTCAGAGTTTTAAAGTTCATGGTTGATATCATGCTGTTAATATGATTTGGTTTTTTTTCTCTGTCTCTTTTTCATTTAATGACACAGCATAAACATTTTAGTATAGCATGATACTGTTGTTTGTAAATGACATTTTAATGGTATATATTAGTCCATTGACTGTACATACTGCAATATACCAGACTAAAATATCTGACAGTAAACAATTGGTTGCTTCCATTTTTTCTTAATGTAAATAATTATATGATGAACATTTGAGCATATGAACCTTTCAACAGTTAGATTTCCTTACCCTATATTCCCAGAAGTAGAGATACATGGTGTACTGACATTGCATTTCAAAGGCCATTGGTGTATGTTACCATGTTGTATTGATTCTACCCCCAGAATTATGGAAGGTACGTTTTATTGCACCCTTGCCAGCATTGGCTATTAGTGGGTTTTTTGGTAAAGAAGGAGAATGTGATAGAAGCTTGACATGCCAAGACATGTGCAGGTACTGAGTTAATACAGGTAAGATGATGCCTGCAAGAGTCCCAAGTCGGAGGAATGTTTCTCTGATTCCTCCTGAGTTTGTTGTGGAGACATTAAACTTGTGGAGATATTAACAAATCCCGGCCTTGTTCCTAATTAGGGGCAGGAGCAGATGCTCCAAGTCTGATTCTAAGTGAAATTGATTCTAAGTGAAATTGCTACCGACAGATCCCCTGCTACTGCTACAACATGTAGAGGTTTTCATACCCTTGTGTTGCACGAGGGTGAGAGGAGATCATTAGGAACCCACTTCATTCCCAGCCTGATGGTAAAATGGTTTCTCCTGTCGAATACAGACAAAGCTGGGGCCCCCATCTCAGTCTTCATTTGTGTTCCAGACATCTGCCTGACTTTCATTAGCCAGTATTTCCTCCTACCTCAGGCCTTCCGGTGCGCTCGCCTCAGGGAGAAGGGTTTCCCCTGGCTGCTGTCTCAGCATCGTGCAGGAGATGGGAAACATGAGTTCTCTGCATCTGTCAGCTCTTTGGGAGCTGTCTGCAGGCCTAGAGCAGTGACTCCCAACTAGGGAAGAGTTTGCCCCCAGGGGATGTTTGGCAATGTCTGGGGACTTTTTTTTTTTTTTTTTTCGGTACGCGAGCCTCTCACTGTTGTGGCCTCTCCCATTGCGGAGCATAGGCTCCGGACGCGCAGGCTCAGCGGCCATGGATCACGGGCCCAGCCGCTCCGCGGCATGTGGGATCCTCCCGGACCGGGTCACGAACCCACGTCCCCTGCATCGGCAGGTGGACTCTCAACCACTGCGCCACCAGGGAAGCCCCTGGGGATATTTTTGATTGCCACAACTGGGGCTGGGGTTCAGGGGGGGGGACGGTGCTACTGGCATCTAGCGAGTAGAGGCCAGGAATGTTGCTAAATGTCCCACCATGCACATGACGTCCTGCACGCCCCCCTACCCCGCAGTGTCAACAGTACCAAGGTTGCGAAACGCTGGCCTTAGAGATACGGTTGTTTCTTTTATGAGGATGATTTTTTAATGTGAGGTGTAGTCCAGGTGGATGAGGCGGAGGGTGAGGGGCATATGCGGGGGTCATTCTTTTCATCATTCATTTAAGGAATCAGTGTGACAGGGACTGTCTGAAGCCTTGGGACAGAGACAAAATTCTCTGCCCCAGTGGAGCTTACATTCTAGGACATGAGCACCTCAGGTTCTAGATACTTGACTCTGGCAGTGCCAAGAGAAGGAAGAATGAATCAAACACATATTTTTTACATCTTGAGGAAATCTGATGCATCATCACAGCCAATCAGGTATATTAAAAAACCATACGATTTTTATTAGTTTTTGCCAAGATAAATGGCCACAGGGAGTTTTTGTGTGAGATGTTGTGTATTTACCTGTGAATCAGGGTAAGTTGCCTGCACTGTGAGTCAGAGACACTGTTTGATTTTGTTTCCCTGAGGAGCAGGAAAATGCAGCATAAAAATATTTCCGTTCCCCCAAAGAACCAACAGTCTCCAGATGGCTGGGCTGGTGACTCTCCCTTGAATCTCGTTTTGCCACACATCGTGGGTAGTAGCCGTTACTTCCAACAAGATAATCCTTGTTCACAGCTCACTTCTTTCTCATATGCTGCACAGCAGATTTTAACAACCTGCTCCTCTGAATTCTGTAGCAGTGACAGCCCGCACCACACAGCTTCGTACTAGAGAGCGTATTCCTCCCCCTGGGTTCTTGTTTCCCCTGTTGGAGGCACAGCTGGCTTGTGAGCTTCTGTATTCCAGGACCTTGGCTCTTTAAAAAAAAAAAAAAAAAAAAAATTTAGCATCTTTATTGGAGTATAATTGCTTCACAATGGTGTGTTAGTTTCTGCTGTATAACAAAGTGAATCAGCTATATGCATACATATATCCCCATATCCCCTCCCTCTTGCGTCTCCCTCCCTTCCACCCTCCCTATCCCACCCCTCTAGGTGGTCACAAAGCACCAAGCTGATCTCCCTGTGCTATGCGGCTGCTTCCCACTAGCTGTCTGTTTTACATTCGGTAGTGTATATATGTCCATGCCTCTCTCTCACTTTGCAGGGCCTTGGCTCTTGAATTCTGGTCTCTCTGAGGCTGCCAGATGTTCATTACATGTTTGAGGATGTACGGGGAGGCCTTTTCTCTTTCCCTGTGTAATTGTAGCACTTTAGGATGGGAAAGGGAGCAGAACCCATAAGAAAGTGACCAGGCCCACTCAGCCTCCCAGAGGCTAGCTGATCAAGCCTTTACTTCTGGATTGCGTAGTCTGCCAGTCTGCGCTGAGTCCATATGGTAGCGGAGATGAGGAGAGTAGATTGTCTCACCTATTTGCATGTTTCCCTGGCTTCTTTTCATGGATGTGAAGCCTTAGGTCAGGATGACGGTGTACCACGCATGTGCCCTGTCCCACTGGGCATTTCCATCGTGTCCCCTTTCCCCATTAAAAAGTGCTCTTCTTTTTCTCCTTTATTCTGCATCCTCCTCAAGGCCCATCAATGTCTGTCCTTTACATCCCCCATGAGTTGCTATCTCTACCCTGCCTGGTCTCACTCCTGGGGCAGGTTGGATGTTTTAGGCATCGGTAGGAGTGTGGAGAAAGATCTTCTTTTTGGTCTGGTCTGAAAGACCCTTTCCACTTTGAAGATTAACTTGCCTCCAACGTAAGTCGTGTGTGATGCTAAGCTAAGAGTGGATCATTCTCCTTTCTAGCCTTGAGTTAACGTCAAAAGGCTCATTGAGTTCTTGGGCGTACTTTTGGGGACAAGGAGCAAAGAGAAGAAAACCCGTGTTGCCCACCTCTGCTCCCCTTTCCACAACTCTGGAGGACCCCTTCTGTTGTGGCTTTTATACAGACCTGTGGCAGGCTGGGCCACTCTGTTACTAGTTGTCTAAAGTGGGACCTTGACACACAAACCAATCTGCAGTAACTTTTTAGATGCTTTTCGTCGGTCATAATTTTTAAATCGCACACACTCTCCACTCTCCTCCCCGCTCCACAGAGTGAGTATTCATGTGAGATGTTTTCATAGTGTACAAGACTGACACGCAGAGTAGCTGAGGCTCTGCAGAGGTAGCAGAGATGCTGGTGCACAGGCAAGAAACTCAGCTTGTGTTAAGAATCATTTTCCTCTCATTATTTTGGTGAAGTAAAATTTTGAGCTTAAGGGAGACTAGATCATCTTAATTATTGAATATGTGTGTGCTAGACATGGTGCCAGGCTCACAAATGTGGAAATTCAATACTAAATCTTGGCCCTAAGGAGCTGATGCTTTACTTGGATAAACAGAAAAATAAACAGTCATAACACAGGCGATGTGAGTGAACGCAGGGAAGCACAGGATGCTCTGGGAACCCCGGCAAGGATCATCCAATCCCATAAGAGAGCTCAGGGAGGCTTGTGGGGAGAAGGATGTTCTGAATTGTGCCGTGCCTTTTGGGGAGGACCAGATAAAGAGGGCAAGGGGAAGGATGTTGTGAGCAGAGAAGTTTCTGCAGCAGGATCTGTCGCCCAAATAGATCCCAGGGCCCCACACAGTCAAGGCTTTGTTTAAAATTCTGCTCACAGATGCACAGTCCAGCAGCCAAAGGATTTCAGAAAGAATTCCAGTTTTTCTTTCTGTCTTTCAAAGTATGTTAGGGAAGATCCAATTCATAACCCACAACTGCATTCTCAAAACCTCTGTTCTCTGTGTTCTTTTGGTCCCTATGTTACTCAGGAGTCTTTTACATGACAGCCCCATAAACCCTTCCTCTTCTCTCCCTTCCTTTTCTCCCAATAGCTTGTTACGTAGATTGACTTTGTCTCTCTTGGCTGAAGACATAGAGTAGAAAGTCAGAGAACCTTTCCGTGTTAATGGGTCTCCTCCCTGTAACATCTCATGTCCACACTCTGGCTGTTCAGCGCACACCCTTCTCAGTAGCATGGGTGGGCTCTAAGCCCGCTTCTCTTGGACACATTATTTCATGATATCCTAATTGTTTCTCTCTCCCTGTAGGGTGTAACTTCTTTGTGCAAAGAAAAACAACTCTATCTCTAAAAGAAGCAGGAAGGCCACATAATAGGATTAGTACACTATGGCTGGTAGGGCCAGCTAGAGCTGATTGTCTCGGGGCAATATTGATTGTCTTCTTAGGATTATTTCAGTAATGTGTGTGTGTGTGTGTGTGTGTGTGTGTTTTAAGGAAACGGTGAACAGCTGCAGTTTTCTGAGATCAGGCATAAACACATGTCCCTGTTTGCCAAACATGTATGGGCAACCAGCTTATTGAGGAGCTTCAATTTAGGAAATAAACATGAGACAATTTTGTTTATTTTGAATCGCCACTTTCCCTTAATAACATCTTGGGCACGTTCCATAGTTTTCCATCGTTTTTATTTAAAACTAAGGCCAGTTGAGCTTAAAACTTGCATCTCGTGAACAGATTTGGAGTTTTCTCTTTCACTTCGCCTGCGTGGTCTAGACTTGTGGCTCCAGGAGCTGGTGTGGTGGTGAATGTATAATTTATTGTTTAATCCTTTTCCTCCCAGGATTGACATCAAGGTGGGTTCTCTGGAGGGTCAGGCAGGGGACCTGCCTACTACCTAATTCCTTGGTGGGGTTGTTTGACTTCAGATCAACCTTTTCCTTCATTTTGCTTTTTTATCAGTCAGGATAGGCTAGGTTATGCCACGGTAACAAAGAACTCCAAAAATGATATTTATGGCTTAAAACAAGGGCTTATTGCTCCCTGGTGCACCCATCTCTCATGCGTTGGTAGGACTCTGATCTGTCTTGTCCACAGGACAGCAGGCTGATGAATACTCCATCTCTGTGGGTTCACAATCACCATGGCAGGAGGAAGTGTGTGCTGCAGGGCCTTGCACTAGAAGCTCAGTGCTTTGTCTTAAATGAGGCATTCTTTTGAATAAAGCAAGTCATGTGGCCAGATTCCACATCAGTGGTGCAGTTAAGGGTGATCCTGCGATGTACCTGGAAGGAGGGGAAGTCACCTGTTTGGCCAGTGGCATTAATAACATCCCTAGAGCATCCTCTCCCAGATGTCTGTCCCATAGCCTTATGCTAATAAGGTCCTCTCACCTGGTCCCCATGCAGGGATGCACATAAAATGGCTCCAGTTGAGCTGCCTTCTATGTTCTTTTGTTCTCTAAGCTCTCATCTCCTTGTTCTACTAAATAATCTGGACAGATGCTCCCCCAGTGCTGCCTGTTCTCTGTTTGGCCAGTCCTCTTGAATTCTCTTTCCTGTTCAATTAGTCATGGGACAGATGAGCAACTCCATTGTTTGAGAAGATTTCCAACTGGGGAAACAAATCTTCTCCCCTTGCAGGTGCCCCCAGTTTTTAAGTTGTTCTGTAATACTCTCTTAAATTGCACTTGAAAGGGGAAATACATCTCACTGGGGGAACCTGGTCAACACTGCATGTTCCAGTGACCACCTTCTCCCCACTCTGGTCCTCTTCTCATACAGACTGGGGAGAAGGTGAGGGCCAGAGTGGGGTAATGGTGGGATCAGTTCTGCCCCGTTTTCGGAAGCCCTGTAGGTAAGAAGCATTCCTCAACATCTGGATGCCTGTTGCTTGACACTTTTTTTTTTCTGTAAAAGGAATATGTAGGAATTTAGCGCTCAGCTTTGGTATTAATCATATTTTTGGAGGGCATCAGAAATCCCAGTCACTCAACATACTCCTTATTTAAGGGGCCTAATTCTCTGCTTGGCAAAATAGTAGTTCATTGATGAATAGGAAGTCCTACTAATATATTTACTTACTAATTTAAACAACCTCTAGACTTGCAACCTAGCTTATGTTGGTCAACATGGGAAGCTTTGCTGAATGCAATTTTTTTTTTTTTTTTTTTGGTGGTACACGGGCCTGTCACTGTTGTGGCCTCTCCCGTTGAGGAGCACAGGCTCCAGATGCGCGGGCTCAGCGGCCATGGCTCACAGGACCAGCCGCTCCGCGGCATGTGGGATCTTCCCGGACCGGGGCACGAACTTGTGTCCCCTGCATCGGCAGGTGGACTCTCAACTACTGTGCCACCAGGGAAGCCCTGCAATTGCTTTTTTTTCTGTTCAAATTAACTAGGGACGTGAGAGAGAGTTTAATTTCTTTTTTTTTTTAAATAACATCTTTATTGGAGTATAATTGCTTTACAGTGGTGTGTTAGTTTCTGCTTTATAACAAAGTGAATCAGCTATACATATACATATATCCCCATATCTCCTCCGTCTTGTGTCTCCCTCCCACCCTCCCTATCCCACCCCTCTATGTGGTCACAAAGCACCGAGCTGATCTCCCTGTGCTATGCGGCTGCTTCAGCTATCTGTTTTACATTTGGTAGTGTATATATGTCCATGTCACTTTTTATTGGGTCATTTAGTTTATGTTCCATTTAAAGTAAAACCAGTGGTTATTTCAGATCTTATGTTCCTGATATATGTGGGACTTGGATGTGATTTTTTTTTTTTTAATCCAGTAACTTCTTCCCTTTTTGAGATACCAGTGCCAGTCTTATGTTCTGGAGATTTTGACTATAGCCACAGGGGATTGTGTTTCAAGCCCTCATGTTTGGTTTCTGGTCTGTTGGCGGATGACTCTAGCTCACTAATCTTTGTTCTAGCGATAGTAATAGTTTATATTTACTGAGATTTAGTATCTAGCAGGTGCTTTTCTAATTTATCTCTGTCACCATGTTGCTTTCTGTTTATCCATCCTCTTTCTGCGCACGTGCACGCCCACGCATAAGCTAAACTTCTCGACCACGTGCTTTGCACATAGTTTGTTTCATTTTCATAGCGCTCCTGAAGATCCCCGAGGAGCCTGAGGCTCAGAACGGGTAAGACACTTGCCACACAGAACAGCTAAAGACAAGAAGGGGAGGTTCAGATCTGGGTTGGACTTCAAACTTCCGTTCTCGAGCATGGTGTGCTGCTGGTGGAAATAAGCCTCATTCTGTTAACTGGCTCGGCAGCCAGCAAGTTGATGGAAACTGGGGCTTTTTCAGCTGCATTACATGAAGCCAAGCGTCCCTGTTTCCAGAGCCACGAGGCTATGCTGATGTGTGGGAGCTGCTTCTGTCAGCTTATTACAGGAGTCCTTAGCTTCAGGTGCTGTCTGAGCTGACATGCCGAGCTTAGCAAGGGGCCCATGGTTGAAATGAGGCCATGTTTCCCCCCTCCAGTGTGATCATCCCCTGGGGGGTTAGCGGGAAACCGTTGTCATGGTCCAGTGGACGTTGACCTACTCTTGTGGCAGAGCTGCTCTCAGAGGTTGTTGGCAGGCTGACAGGTTTGCTTTGATATCCTAGCCAGTGTGTTGGTTCCCCTCCCTTTTCCCCTTCCGCAGGTTATACTGAGAAACATTACAGGCGCTAAGAGACATGAGTTGGCAGTCCCCAAACTCTGAGTGATCTGCAGGTCTCTTCCTGACCTTGAAGTTGGTGGGAAAGGTGTCTGGATATACCTCTGCAGAAGCTTTCTGCACAAGGCTTTTCCAGTCCTATTTACAAAAATAAATTCACTTCTTAAAAATTATAGTTATTAAAATCTCACTTTTTTGAGGAAATTAAAAAATAGAAGGAAGAAAAAGTATCTGTAATCCCATCACCCTAAGATAGCTATATTGGTTTATGCATTTATTATACCTACCTACATGTATATAATTTTAAATGAAATGATGTAATGCATATGCTCTTTACACTTTAAAATGCTACATAAACATCTTTCTGTGTCATGGCATATACTTTGATCACGTCTTCCTAGTATTTCTTTGGGTAGATACTCCATAATTTATTTAAATAAGGCTTTTTAAAAAATTTTTATTTTTTTGTGGTATGCGGGCCTCTCACTGTTGTGGCCTCTCCCGTTGCGGAGCACAGGGTCCAGACGCGCAGGCTCAGCGGCCATGGCTCACGGGCCCAGCCGCTCCGCGGCATGTGGGATCCTCCCGGACCGGGGCACGAACCCATGTCCCCTGCACCGGCAGGTGGACTCTCAACCACTGCGCCACCAGGGAAGCCCAAGGCTTTTTTTTTTTTTTTTTTTAAACATTTGGGCTTTTTCAGGTTGTCCCTATTATGATAATGTTGTGATGAATATTTTTTGGTGATTAAATCTTTGTTCATCTTTATAATTATTTTCTTACGATAAGTTTTTAGGAAAAGAATTGCTGAATTGCCAGGGAACAAGAATATGCAAACATCTAAGACTCTGGATGTATTTTGTTGCCCTGCGCACCTGCTTTCCCCTACTCAGACTGGGAAGACCATGTTTTCCAAAACCAAGGACATAGTGACAACCTCTCCTTAAAGGTCCCTAAGTTCTTCCACTGACCTAGTCCTTCCACTTTCTAGGTCTTTTTGTTTCTTTTCTAAAAAACAATGTTCACTGGTTTTTTTTGAGTAGCTAATACCTACTCATGGTTCCAAATATTTTAAAAAGTACATGGTGGGTATACTTGCTCGCACCTCTATCTCTTGTCTCCCTTGTTCTGTTCCCTGCTCCTCTTTGCTACCTGCCACAGGTAACCACTGTTATTCATTTCTTGTATATTCATCTAGAAATTTCATGTGCACATACAAGCAAATAAAACTGTGTGTTGTACCCCCTACCCCACTTTTAAAACTAAGGTAAGATTCTTTATACCCTGTTATGTGTCTTGCCTTTTTAATGTAGAATAGTCTGGAGAGACTTTTAAAAATATTAGAACATAGAGAACTTCTTTATTCTTTATTTTTAAGACACATTATCTGAGACGTTTTCTAAGAACCCCACATTTTAAATAATAAAATTATCAGAGCCAAGAAACTTACCTTTAATACAATAATGTTATCTGGTCTACATTAAAATGTCTCCTTCTTTCTAAAAATACTATTAGAGCTTCCCCCCCCCCATTCTAGGAACTAGTCAAAATTGACTATTGAATTTGGTTGTCGTGTCACATTTTGTCTAGAAAAGAGGAATACCTCCACATTTTTTGGGGGCAGGGAGTCTTTCAGGACAATGAAATATTTAAAGAGTTAAGGCCAGTTGTTCTTGTGAATGTTTCACAATCTGTATTTATCTGATTGCTTCTTCTCAATTAGATTCAGATTAGACATTTGGGCAAGAAGACCACATGGGTGATGTTATGTACTTAGCACTGTTTCGCATAAGATACCTAATACCAATCTGTTTCGCTATTGGGGATGCTCAGTTTGATCATTTGGTCAAGGTGGTGTCTGCCAGGCCCCTCATTGTAAAGGTATTCTATGCCCTCTGTATTTAACAAACAATCTGTGGGGTGGAATTTTGAGACCGTGTGAATATTCTGTTCTTAAAAATCTTTTACCCAGTGGTTTTAGCATGCACTGATGGTCCTTGCCTGTATCAGTTACTACATTGGGGATTGCAAAGTGATGATTTTCCAATTATATTCTTTCTATATTTTGTAGCTTGTATTTTTTTTTATTTTTAGCAAAGAAGTATTACTTTTTAGTAACACTGGACACATGGATTTTTAAAAAAATTGAATGTGCTACCATTCAGTGTGTTGTCATTATTCCTCCTGACTCTCACATTGTCCCAGGTTTGACTGTGGGAACCCATTCAAGCTTCCTTTTGTGTCCTTTTGGGCACTCTCTTGCTTTCTGGCATAGTAAGATGTTCTAGGATTATCTCATGTCTTTCCCTCTGCAGTCCTGGAATCAGACATTTATTCAAAGAGTCTGGTTCCTTCTAATGAGAACTGATATTTAGAAACCAAGATCTGGGTACTGGGTGTGCTTGTCAGTACTGGAACTTGTCATTACTTTTAGGCTCTGTAAGTGCGTGAAGGTAGGGATTGTGTAAATTGTGTGCTCATACCAATACTTTCAGTGTAAATTGAACGCCACACTGCTAGATGCCATAAATTTGTTTTTCCTGCAGTGAGAGCCCTGATTCCTAATATCAATACAGTTACTCATGTTTTTTATTCTCCTTTGTACACAAGAGTCTAGGAACTATAGCATCAATGCTACTACTCACAGCAAACCTGCTAAGTAAAGTTCAAGATTTGTTTGCAATTCTTTTTGCCCTTAAAATGTGTCCCACTAAGGGCTTGTAGTCAGAGTAGTGTGTGTCCAAAATTGCTTGAATAAATTCTTATTCCTAAGTGATTTTGTTATCACTTTAACAGATGTTTGGGTTCGTTTATTACTGTTTGTATTCAACTTTAGAGTTTGATTTCTTGTCATTAAAAATTTTTGTGATTGAAAATGTGAAATATCTACATGTTCAAAATCAAAACTATATAAAAAGGATTATTTAGAAATCTTACTCCCTGTAGCTGTGCATTGCTGTCTGTTACACCCACCTAGTATAGGTAACTGTTTTTATTAGCTTATAGTTTTTATTTCTCTGTTTCTTTCTATAAGTACACATATGTGTATGTTTTTATTTCCTCTTTTTTTAGTGTGTGTGGGTATACGGATGTATATCGTATGTACTTTTGCGCCTTGCGTTTTTCACTTAACAATATATCCTGGAAATAGTCCCATAGCAGTTGATTGAAATCTTTCTCATTTTTGAGTATGGCTGCAGAGTTTTTCCACCACGTGGGTTTATAGTAGTTTATTCAGCCAGTCTTCTATGGAAGGGCATTTAGGTTGTTTCATTGTTTTCTGGCAAATTCATGAAGGCAAGTGAATAACTATGTGCATCTGTTGTTTTGTGTTTGTGAAGTTCCATCTTGGGGGTGAATTCCTAGAAGTGGGATTGCTAGGTCAGAGTAGAAGCATATGCAGTTTTGTTAGGTGTTGCTAAATCCCCCTCCATGGGATTGAATCATTTTGCACTCCTACCAGAGATGTATGACAGAACTGGTTTCCCCACAACCTCACAGACAGAATATGTGATAAAGCTTTTGAATTTTTTCAAATATGATAGCTAAGAAATGGTATCACAGTGTAGTTTTCATTTCCATTCCTCTTGTAACAAATGAAGTAGAGCATCTTTTAATATATTTTGCGTGTCTTTTCTTGTGCATTGTTTATAAATTTTGCCCATTTTTCTCTTGGGTTTTAATTATTATTTTAAAGTTACATAGTATTCCGTTGTCTGGATATATGTACTTTAGTTACTTAGTTTCCTGTTGGTGGAAATTGGATTCGTCCCTGTATTTTGCTGTTAAAAACAATGCTGCAAAAAAAAAAAAAAACAAAAAAAACAATGCTGCAATGAATGATTTATGGAAACTGCGTTTCACTCATGTGCAGCTGTATCTGTAGGTCAAATTTCGGAAGTAGATTTGCTTGGTCAAAGGGTGTATGCATTAATAACGTTAATAGGTCTTGCCAAATTATTCTCCTCTCCCATGGGTTGCCCCAATTAACACTCTCACCAGCAATGTACGTGAGTGCCTGTTTCCTCCCAGACTGGGTTATAGCGTTTGCATTTTTGTCCTGATAGGTGAAACTTGAAATCTCAGTGACGTGTTCATTTGCGTTGAGCATTTTTCATGTACTTCAGATATTTGTATTTCTTTTCCTGCATTATATCACCTACGTTCCAAGGTTTGCTCACCCTTTTTTCCTGGCAGATCGCCCTTCTACCTGGACAAGGGGGCTAGGGGTGTCAAAGGGAAGATAGTGACAGGGATAGCTCCTGTCTGACCAGCAACTCTGCCTCTGGAGAATTGCAGCCCCAGACCAAACCATTCCTGAAGTGTCTCCATGCCTAAGGTCCAGTGTGAGTGTGCACGTGGTCTGCTGGCAGTGCTTGACCCAGGCCTGCCTGATGGTGTGTCCTTGCATGAATTCATGGCAGCAAGTCCCCGGCGAGCTGCTCTCCAGATGAATTGCTTGGTGGAGAGAGTGCCCGCCACCAGGACTGCAGCTTGCAACTTGAGCGTTTTCCTCACCCCTCTCTCTGCTCACCTTGTCAGCTGCTTGCTTCTCTCCTCCTGCCCAATCTACCTGGGCTAAATCACTCTGCCGCATTATTTTCCGTGCCCTCAGGGCCCGTGGACATCAGTGCTGATTGCTAGGCTGCAGAGTTCCCTGATGACCTTGTTCTCAGCCTCTCATTTCCCCGCTGAGAGGTGGAGAGAGGGCCAAGGCCTCTCCCGCTCTGCGGAGGTGCTCCTTTTCTTACTGCTGTGACTCTCCCCTCCTGCTTGGCTGCATTTGTGCTGGGTCTGATCTACTGACTGCTGGTCCCCAGGAGCCGTCATTATGCTTGGTGGTAATGGGACTGCTTCTGGGTTTTCACATGAACTCAGAACAGCCACCAAGGCCCTGCAGTTTCCCACCATCTTTGTTAACCATGCTCTGGCTGCAAAAGCCATGGTGGGGGATCTTTCTCTTGATTCTGGAAAATGTAGCCACACAAATAGTAATAGCAACTCCCATTGATTGCGAATTTCCTATGTGATGATCGCTTGCTGCGTATTTCCATTTAACCTTTGCAGCAGCAGAACAAAGTAGGTGCTATTATCTGCATTTTTACAGATGAGGAAGCTGCCCAAGCCCTCACAGCTATTAAATGTCAAAGCAAGAAAGTACACAGGTACTTTGCCTTTGGGGAGTATTATCATCTGGTGGGGAGGGCAGCAAAATTTGCCAATCTAATTATGCAAAATATAATTTTCATTTCTTAAGCATATGTCATCTGAATACATCAGGCCTGGATCACCCCCTGTGGCCGTGGGGACCTCAGCTTGGTGTGGAGAGTTGATCAGAGCTAAGTCTTGCATCAAGCAGACCATGGTTAGGGGAAGTGGTGATTAGTAAGAAAGGCCAGTGTTCAATGAGCATTTACTGTGTGCCCAGTGTGGGCTAAGCGCTCTGTGCAATTGTTATATATTCTCACAACTTTATAAAAAAGGAACTGTTTTCACCCCAATTTACATATGAGGAGACTGAAGCTCAGAACATTAACTGAATTGCCCAAGGACACTGGTAAATCACAAGAGAGCCATGATTCAGACCTAGGTGGCCTGTCTCCAGACACCCATGCTCCTATCATGTCGCACCACCTCCCACTGGGGCCCGGGAAGTTCCCCCAGACCTTTGGGCGGCACCTCCAGTTGGACCCTCCCTTTGGGTAGTGGAGGGAGGGAAGCCAGGATCTGTTGCTGTTCTTTGTTGGTGAATTCCTTTCTGCCTCTGGAGCGCCTGTACCAAGCTGGTCTCCAGGCACTGCAGAGGGCATGGCTCTAGGGCAGCATGAGCCACCAGACTGGGTTTGGAGACGGCTGACCCCCGTCAGGCCCTCCTGGGGTCTTGGAGGCACCATGCCCGGCAGCCACCACTTCGGAAGCCTTTTCCAGATGTGCCTGTGGCCTCCTCCACCTCTGTTTGGATTTGGCCTTCTTACTGCTAACTGCATCACAGCAGGGGGGCTGGCCTCCCACACTGTACCCAAGGATAAGACAAATAGCACAGCTCTTATCTCAGGAGGGCCAGTGCTGGGCTGGCTGACTTCTTTTCATAACAATACCTTGCATTTTTCTTTCAACTTTTCCTGGTCAGTCACGAAAAATTGAAAGCCTATGTTCGCAGTGCTGCAGGGAGAGACAAAGTCTCTGTCCTTGTGGAATGCGTTGTTTAGTTGAGGATGTGCCTACAAATCCTCCCACAAAGAAACGGTCCAAGAGGACAGCAGTCATAAAAGGAAACGTAGGACGTGTCATAAGGCAGTGCCCGGGTAAGTGCCAAGAACATCTTGCAGGCCATCTGTGCTCTGAGTGGAGCAGGAAAAGGGCAATGTGGTCTGGAATCTTCCTAAAGGAGCTGGGACTTTGAGGGCAGGCAATACCTTGCACTGGAGTTTCATACGGGGGGTGGGATATTCTAGGTCCTGAAAGGTTGTCATAGCCCGCCTCTGGGTTCCAGATCAGAGTATGAAGGTTGTGCTGCCCAGAAAGCCCACCCCCGCAGCACAGTCAGTCGTGCAGCCTGACTGGGGGGTGTCCAGCACTGCCACCAGGACCCAGCTCCTTGTTCAGGGTGGCCAGTGGCAGGAAGACACTTTCTGTACAGCAGTTCATCCTCCTCAGCAGCCCGCCGCAATGACTCAGGCCCGTGGTAAGACAATTCTGAGCTATCAGGAGTGTATATTTAAGGTGAAAGGGAAGTGTACAGCACAGTCTTTCCAAAGTACACGTTACAAAACCTTAATCCCATGAGAAAAATGATTCCCTGGAGAAATATGTCATGTCTCCTTTTAGATACTCACAATACACATTTATTTTTTTTATTTTTTATTTTTTTGCTGTACGCGGGCCTCTCACTGTTGTGGCCTTTCCCGTTGCAGAGTGCAGGCTCTGGACGCGCAGGCTCAGAGGCCATGGCTCACAGGCCCAGCCGCTCTGCGGCATGTGGGATCTTCCCGGACCAGGGCATGAACCCACGTCCCCTGCATCGGCAGGCAGAGTCTCAACCACTGCGCCACCAGGGAAGCCCCACATTTATTTTTTAAAAGGCTCTGAGAAGTCCTATAGTAAAGAATCCTATTTAATTTTCAACCCCTTGTTTCTAAAACTTATTGACTCTGAGACCACCCAACTTTTTTAGGCAATAATTAATATACAGCAGAATGTGTGTGTGTGTGTGTGTGTGTGTTTAAACACTTTGGAAGTGCTGAGATAGTGTATTTCTGAAAGATTTCCATATTAAAAGCACTTAACTGTTAAAAGCTCTTATACTTAAAGCTTTAACTCTCAACTCATGGAAGACTGAGTAACAAAGAGTCAATCCTGGCAGGTTCCGGAAGGTTGAGGTTCTATTGCATATATGGTTTTCATCCTGAGTTAAAAAGTGAAGTTCCTTGAGGGCAGCGATGGAGCCTTAACTCCCCTGGTGTCAACCGCAAAGCCTGCTCAGTACTGACCACATAGCAGCTACTCAATAATTACTTGCTAATTGCTTGGTTGAAGAAGTTTGCTAATGGCCAAAAAGTTAGTTAGTTGAGGTTGGAAGTGTTCTTTCAACTTCTAGCCAGAGGCTTGTTTTGCCGCCAACAAACTCTAAATTTAGGGGCCTCCAGTCTTCCGCTGTTTCCCAAAGCTGCTCTAAAAGCTTACTGAACTCTCTCATTAAGTCGTTTTCTCCTGGTCCATCATTCTTGACTCCCTGTCTCCACCGTATCATGGCTGAAGCTGTCATGATGCAGGTGACTAGACAACCTGTTTTTTTTGTTGTTTGTTTGTTTTTTATGGGCAGCCCTTCTTCCCCGGTTTTATCCCACTACACCTTCTTGCCCCAGAAAAGCATGCAACTTTGATCTGGTCTGCTTTGTTCTGACTGTGAGTTTTACCTTGGGAATTCCATCCTGGTGTTAGGTGTGAGGGAAGTGGGGCTGCAGGCGTGCTGTTCCAAGAGCTGGCTTACCGTCGACACTCAATTTTTGAGCATAAGAAACGTGTCACCTTAATTGCATAATTATGTGTGGATTGACTACTGACAGTGTACTAGGGGTTTTCACAGCCTCAGTAGGAAAGATGGACCTTTGTCAATAGGATTACAATGTAGGCCATTTATCGTTAAGTATCTCAGCCCAAGTTAACATGAATATAGTGAGGAGCTACAAATTTCTTTTCCTGTATAAATGTATCGGGTTTCAGATACATTGAGATGTGTCCTTGTGTGGCTGTTTGACACCTGAACCTGCAGCTTGCTGGCAAGCAAGAGAGGGCATTGGGAAGAATTTGAGTGCCCTGAAGGAAAGTTCTTTTAGCTCCCACTGGGCTGCATCTGTTTTGGGTCTGTTCTCTAACCTTGAGAACCAACAGAAAGCAGCTTTATTTTGAGCGTTTCGGTCTCCCTCGATTCCCGTGTTCTCTTTAACTCCAGGAGTCAGTTAGCCTCATTATGGAAAAATGGATTGCACTTAATGAAACGGAATGAGAAGGAGTCGTCATAGTTCTAAGTGAGCGCTTTTGGTTAGCGATAATTCATCGGAATGAGATCTGCTTGTGGTTAGAGGTAGTGTGTCCTTTATGGAAGCCTGTCTTCATGGACACATTATTAAAATACAAGACATTGGAGGTTTGAAGGTCTGGAAAATTGAGACCAAAGTAGGTTTTATTAATTGTCTCTGCGGTAGTTTGTTGGTGGATATAACCCAAATCCGGGAGGGGCCGAACTATCTGAATTATACTTCGTGAATTTAATTTAGTTGAGAACAGTGGCCGGTTAGAAACTTTAATGCTGCTGGGCCCTGTCCTGCCTCCACCCCTCTGTCGGTGAGCCCGCCATGTGCAGGGTGTGCTGACCTCACAGCCTTCCTGTTGTCGTTCTGTTGTGTCTGGACCTCTTTCCTGGCCCTGCCCTTTACCAGGTTGACTCTTGCCCACCCTTTTGGTCTCAGCCTGGCTCTCTTCCTCTGGGAAGCCTTACATGAATCGGAGCGGCTCACATTCTTCCTGCGATATTATGTGATGTATTTTTTTCTTCATGGTGCTTGTCACAACTTAAATTCAATAGTAATATGTCTTATTTCTTTAATGTCTCCTGCTAGATTATCAGCTTCCTGAGAACAAAGGCATGTCTCTGTTCTTTAATATATTCTCAGGGCCTTTGTGCAGAGCTTGGTACAAACTAGGTACTCAAATATTTGTTGAAGGATGGAAAGAAGGAGTTGGATGCTCATTGCGAGGAGTTTGGCTTTTCTCATTATAACTGGCAGGGCTCTAAGGTGTCCCTCAACGATCCCCACCTCCCGGGGTTCATGCCCTTGTGTGAGCTTCTCCCCTTGAAAGAACCTAGTGACTCACTTCTGACAAACAGAATATGGCAAGAGTACAGGGTGTCGCTGGTGAAATTAGGTTACAGACAGAATGTAGCTTCCGTCTTGTGTGCCCTTTTGTGCTCTGTTTGCTAGCTCTGATGGAAGCCAGCTGCTGCGTTTTGAGGCCTAGGCCATGTGGCAAGGAACTGAGGGAGGCTTCTGGTCGCCAGCCAACTAAGACCCTCAGCCCAGTAGCCTGGGAGGAACTGGATCCTGCCAACAACCACGTGTGTGAACTTTGAAGCGGTTCTCCCTCAGCTGAGCCTTCAGATGAGACCCTGGCCCATAACTTGATTGCAGCCTGTGAGGATCCTTGAGGCAGAGGCCCTGAGCTAAACTGTGCTGAGGTTCCTGATGCACAGAAACTGAGATAAGAAATGCTTGTGGATTGAATCCACTGAGTTTTGGGGTCATTTGTTATAGAGTCAGATCATGAATACACAGATTTTTCTCTGTGAGGTTACTAGATAATATTAATGATGATAATGGGACCTTAATCTAGGCCAGGTCTTGTGCTAAACACTTACTATGTGCACTCTTCTCTATTCCTCACATGAGCTCTCTGACGTAGGTTCTATTATGATCTCCAATTTACAGATGAGAAAAATGAGGCAGAGAGAAGTGGAGTAACTTGTCCAAGGGTCTTGGCAGGGCACAGGGAGCGTGATCCTGGAGCCTGTGCTAAAGGCAGGATAGAACCTGAAGTGCTTTGGGGCTCCTTCCTCACCTAAAGACCAGGGCTCCTGACTCTGTGGACTTCCAGGACTTAGTGCAGTGGGGTGTGCCACCATTCGGGATGAGGGTTTGGGCAGTGGCTCAGCTTGGACCCTGTCTCTTTAAGGAGCTGCACCATCCAGGAGCGATCCAGCTGTCGCCCGGTTTAGGCCCGGCCTCGTAACGCCCTGTGAGTTAGCATGCTTAGGGTGGAAGCCCACTCCTCCTGCGTCCAAGAATAAAATCCAATCAGGAAAATAAAAGATAGTGTGGCTTTTGGAATAAAATGCACAGCATCCACCGTGATTACAGCTTGTTTTTCAACTTCTGCAAGATGAAATTAAATTGAGTAATTGTTTGCACATTTAACCACATGACTCGGATCTGTCTGCGGCAGATTGTGGCATTGTGAATATTGAAACCAGTAATAAAGCCCTTTAAGCTTATGTCCCACTTTATCTCACTTATCTGTAGACCTAAAATGCAACGGAACAGAAGATGTTTTGGGGGAAAGGCTAATGTGGTGTAAGATCACTATGGACTGAGGTTATGCAATTCCAAGGCTTTGTGTTGGAAATGAATTTTGTATGCAGAATGATTCTGAGCCTGGGATTCTGGAATATATGTTCTTTCAGGGAAATTTTGGAAGACCAAGACTCCATTGTTGTCCATTTTTCTGCCCTGTGGTGTGCTTGTATATCTCCCGCCTCAGAATTGATTTCTGCGTGCTTCTTGAGTACTGCGGCATTGCATCATAATTGCTCACTCAAATAGATTCCCTTCGAGTGATGGACAAATAACCAGGCATGTATAGATTGCAAATAAGTGTCGGGTAAAAAAGTATATTGAATGTGTAACTCTTTGAAATGTTGCTTCAGAGTAGACCTTATATTCTGCAAGCATACCTGTATGTCTGATGGTAAAACCCTCTGACAGTTCAACAGAGCTTTTCTAGATAAACAATAATCAAGTTTGGGCTCTCATGAAAAGATCAGTTTACAATTTGTCAAGAGTATATGCTTGTACGTTGGTCTTAATGTTGTCATGCGAGGGAGTTTGGATGGAACTTGGGTTTTATATTCCAAGGCTCTGCTTGGCCTACAGCGTTCAGCTGTCATGATTTTGGCAGCCTTTTGACACTGGAGTTGTTTTCTAATCTGAGTGAGATCACAAGTGAATCAAAGGAGTGTTTGATTTGGTATTCCGTTCAAGTATCTACATTTGGAGAAATGTGTTTTTATATTGGTAACTTATATTTTCCTCATGGAAGGAAATATATTTTATGAATATAACCAGAATGAATGGCCTAGGTGCTTAACAGCTGCTTCTTCCCACTCAGCCGTGACCCTGGATTCTAGCATCACCTGGTATCACCCTCTTTTCCTTTAGCTTCTGCAGCACTGTTCTCTCATGGTTTTCTGATGTGACCTCCCCGATATCTCTGGCTCTGGCTTTTTGTCTGGGTCCAGTTCTTCCTCTAAGCCTTTAAATATTAATGATTGCCTGGGGTTTTATCCTCAGGCCTCTTCTCACTTTATTAATCTCTCCTGGATCATTTCATTCACTAGCGAAGTTTTTACAACCACATACCTGCTCACACTCTAAATAGACATCTCCAGCCCAGGTTGGAGGTTCACAGCACTGCTCGTCCAGTTGCCTAGGGGCGTCACCACATGCACGGCCTCTCTGCCACGGCAGTTCGAACTCAGCATGTGCAAAACTGAGCTCATCTTCCTCCTGCTTCTTGTCACTGTGAGTGGCATTGCCATCCATGCAGTCACCCAGGTCTGTGGGCTGGTGTTATCCCTGGGTCCTCCATCCCCAAGCCTGGCCATTGTATCTCCAGTGCTCTCAAATAGATTTTTCTTCCCTGGCTTCCTGCGAGTCTCTCAAATTAGTACCACCTGCCCCCCGCCACCCCCCGCCCCCGCTTGCTGCACCATCTTTAAGCCAGGTGGCTTCCAGCTCCATATTTCTGAAACCCACATCTGATCTTGTCGTGTCCCTGCTTAAAACGCCTCAGTGGCTCTCCACTGTCCTCTAGGTAAAGTCCAGATTCTTACTGTGGGCTGTGACACGTCTCTATGATTTAGTTCCTGCTCACCCCTTTAACCTCATTCTTTGCCATTCCCTGAATTGCCCCAGCTCCCAGCCACATCACGCTGCTTGTACATAGTTCCCCAGACCTGCCATGCCACTGCCTGCCAGGGCGCCGTGGGCATGCCCTTCCTTTATCCCAGTGGTTCTCAGCTGGAGTTGGTTTTCCCCTCCAGGGGACATTGGGGAATGTCTGACGACATTTTTGTTTGTCGTAACAGGAGTTGGCGGGGAGGAGGTTGCTACTGGCATCTGGAGGCCAGGGATACTGCGAAATTTCCTACAATTCACAGGTCAGCTGCACAACAAAGAATAACTGGCCCCAAGTGCCAGTAGTGCCGAAGTTGAGAAACACTGTTCTACTGCTTGGTGACTTCTTTTACTTTGTCCCAGGTCAAGCACAGTCCATTCCTGCAGTCTTTGACTAGCTCTGTGACCTTGAGCAAGTGAGCTAACTTCTCTGTGTCTCAGTTTCCTCATATATAAAACGCAAGTAATAATAATTCGACCTCATATGTGTGTTGTGAGGATTAAATGAGTGAAGAGTGTTAGGACAGTGTGTGGGAGGTAGTTAATTGCTCAATAAATGTTAGTTGCTGATATTATCATTATTATTGTTTGATCTATTCTTTAATTAAAAAAATTTTTTTAACCTACTCAAGCAGAGATGATCACTCCTTCTTTATATCACACACAGACTGGGAGCATCATGAGGAAATGATCTGTGACTCTTTTAGCTATATCTCAGTGCCTGGCACAGACGAGGCACCTAATAAATGTTTACTGAATGAATGATTTCATTTGCATATATTTTTATATTATAAATTCAGAGTTCTCTGATGAGAATCAACAAAACTTTTAAGCAGGGGCTTAATAAATGTTAAGTATTGCCATGAATATTTGATTGTGAACATAATTTTAGTTATGTATTATTAGATAAAATATAGTTCTCTCCTAATATAATTCTTAATTTTCAAACACTTGAAATATTTTGATGTCAACACTTCATTACAAGTGAATTTTCCCCATGATGGCTGTGGCTGGGGACACAGTCTCTGAGTGGACCATGAGTCCCTTGAGATCTTGGCAGTTTGCTGGAGGAGGCCCCGGCATGAGGTTGTCACATGCACTTACATGCTCCTTTCCTCAAGGAGGTGGATGAAGACCCAGGTGTTTCCTTCTCACATGGCAGATGCCCACTGGGTGCTGGTGTGCCCCTGCCCCCTGCTGTGATGGGGGGTATTGGGATAGGGGGTTAGAGTTGCCTGGCTGAACTGTATGAATGCTAGGCTCTAGAAAGACTGAGTGGAGGTTCAGAGCTTAAAGAGAGTTTTGTCACACTGTGGAGCCCATGTCATGGGAGATCATCTCATTTGACATTAGACAGTCCTCTGGGACGTTTACTATGGGCAGCCCTTCAAGTCAGATATACATTTGTCCTCACGGTTCCCTCCCGGGCACATCCTTTCTCAACCTGGGAAGTTCCCACTCATTCTTCATGGCTCAGTTCAATGTCCAGTTATTGGTTCAGCCGAATTTTTTGGTGCCTCTGCTATGTGTTAGGCATTCTTATGGGCCCTGGTGAAGCAATAGTGAGCAAAACACTCAGAGTTCCTGGCTTCATACAGCTAATACTCTGGTGGAGGAATTGGGCACTAAGCAAGTGAACATGTTGAGATCATTTCAGAGAGTGACAAATACTGTGAAGATAGTGCAAGAGGGTGATGTGATGGAGGGTACGGGGGAGGTCCCTTCAGATGGGTGGTCGGGGAAACCCCTCTGAGAAGGGGACATGGGAGCCAGCCATGGGAGGGTGGGGGCATAGACCTTGCCAAGCAAGTGCAAAGACCTTGAAGCTGGAATGAGCTTGATGTTCTCAGGGAAGCTTTCTCTCTCATCCAGTGAGTGTTTGGTTTTGTATTTGGCTTCCAGTCCGCTTTGTTCTTCTCTCTGCAGTATTACTAAGCACGCTGCATCCTTACATGTGTACATGTTTCTTCCCAGCTCCCATGCTTTGTAGATTCTCTTAACCTTTCAAGAACATTGTATCTGAATGAGAGCAACTGATGGCAACAGCTAACATTTCTTAAGCCCCTGCTTGACAGTGCTAGACACTAAGTGCTTTGCAGGTGTTTTCTCCCTTAATACTCACAGTAGGCCCCTGACATCTGTACTGTTATAAGCCTCATTTTTCAGGGGAAACTGAGGCACCAGCTAAATAACTTGCCCTGGGTCGTATAGCTGGGAGGTGGCCCAGCCGGGGCTCCGAGCCAGGCAGTCTGACCGCAAATCTGCCCTCTGAGCAGTGCATCCTGCACTTGCCAGGGCTGTGGCCCACAGGAGTCCGTCAGATCCAAGGAGGTTTTTGTCACCTAAGTGTGTGAGCTGGAGCCTTTTCTGCATCTAGTCACAGCGTCCCCAACGACGTGACAGCCTGGAGGTGCAGGCCTCTGGCTGCTGCCAGGGGAACAGCAGGCACGGTGGACATGGCTGTGCCTCTGGGCCTCTCCGTGTTGTAGTTGTTGAGGAGAGATGAGCGTTCTAGAAAAAAATTGGAGGAAGTTATGAAACAGCAAATCCCAGCAGTGGGAGATAGGAGAAAATGAATGTGCCTGTGAGGACTCAGGGGCGGTCCAGGTGCGAGGCTCCCGGTGCTGGCCCAGGGGACCGAGATTGGGGCCCTGCGGGACTGTCTCAGGTGCTCTCACGCCCCCCATCGGGGAGGAGTGTGGGCCAGGTGGGGAGTTAATCCGTCAGCAGGCACAGGGTCTTGCCCCTTGTTCTGCCTCCTGTCTAGGACTCAGGGACGTCTCCTGTCTGGCGGAGCCTCAGTGTCTTCATCTGTAAAATGCCGATGATGCTAACAATGGCCTCGCGGGGAGTTTGAGAATCACAAGAGATGGTGGGACGTGAAAGTGCTTTGTGAGTGATTCCCTGCTACAGAAATGACAGAAGTTTTTATTATTCGATCATAGAGAGGTTTGCTGGAAGGTATTTCTGAATTATCTGAAGGTTTCATTTATTGTTTCTCCACCTCGTTAGTCCAGTAGTTGAGACTTGGCTGCATTTTGCTGTTTCCAGGTTAGGATGAAATTTTCTTAAAAGGAAGCTCTGCTTTTCATGAAGCCTCATTAGAGCCGAGACACAGGAGCAGAACAAGGTGTGGGCCCGGGACCGTGCCGGGACTCAGGGCCTAAGTCTTCCAGACTCTCTCCTTTCAATCGTGGTAGAATGCCACCCTTCTTACCCCTCTCCCTGCCCTTAAGTCCACAGTTAGGGGAGTTTTATTACTGACAATGACAGCATTTCAAGGGGCTGCCCCACAAGCCGCTTCGTTAATGAAGACATTTCTGGAAGTTTCTTTTTTTTTTTTCACTGACCGTGTGTTCACGTTGCCATTGCTTTCCCCCCATTTGATGTGAACACATACATTACCCAGCTGCTGACACTTTGGATGCAGATGGTTTAAAAGAAACTCTAGAGCTCTAGTCTCTTTAACATCTGCCCGAGCAGCACATTCTCTTAACCAGGTTTTCATCCATGACCCTTCAGGGAGGTGAAGGGTCATGGATCTCCCAAGACATGGATTGATTAATTAATTATTTCACTTATTTGACAAATATTTATTGAGTACTCATATGGACCAGGGACTTTTATGGACACTGGGGAGGCAGAATTGGGCATGAGTGAAAAAGTCCCCGCTCGTCTAGGTTTCAGATCCTAATAGGAACACAGACAACACACCAGACATTTAGGTAAGTTAGGATTTCTGATAGAGCTGAGTGCAATTCAGAAGCCCTCACAGGGTGATGAGATAGGTGTGCTGGTGTGGACTACTTCTGTGGACACAAAACTTAAGTGAGAGCGGTCAGGAAGTTCTCACTAAAGAAATGAAAATCGGCTGGAGGCGGCTGGGTTAAATCTGGGGAAACGCGTTCTAGGTGGAGGGAGCAGCAAGCGCGGAGGCCCCGAGGTGGGAATGAACTTGCCTGTTTGAGGAACAGAAAGTGGTACGTCGGGAGTAAGTTCAGTGAGCAGCAGTGTGGCAGAACAGGTAGGCAGGGTTCTGTAGACCATGCAGGGCCTTGTAGACGGTATAAGGATTTAGAGTTTGCTCGAAATTAGAGATCACCTTCTCTATCCTTCAAGTTCAAGAGTAACAGGTAGAATCCCACAGAGTGAACTTGCCTGGAGAGGCTTTGTGACCCTGCATTACCTGCCTGTCTACTGGGGACGGTCACCATGGTCCTCCCTCTGTGTGCAGGATGTGCCTGGAGCCTGGTCTAAGTCTGTTGGCTGACTGGACAAACTGGCCTTGTCTCCTGTGGGGTTGGGGCACAAGGGGAGGATCCTAGGCTCTTCTGTGTCCCCTAAACTGACCGGTCCTTGCCTTGTACCTTGACCTAGAAGATTCTGCCTGGGGGCCTCACATCCTAGGGGCTTGCTCCCCTGCCAGGAAGATGGGTAAGCTGATGGGACTGCTGCCGAAACTCAGGTCTGGCTGCTTGATGCTCAAAAGGCACTACTCGAGAGGCATGTGTTGGCAGAAGGGCAAGTTCGCTTTATTCCGGAGGCCAGCAATCGGGGGGGAGGGCAGACTCGTGTCCACAGGCCAACTGCCCACCACTGATCAGCGGGCAAGGGCTTTTAGAGGGGAGTCTCGGGGGTGTATTGGTGGAGGGCAGGGGGCTACGTGCAGAACACCACCGACAGCTCTGACAGTCATCTTGAAATTGGTCATGCACTGGTCTGATCAGCATCACTGTGATTGTTTTAAGTACAGTTAGTCTTCAGTTCCAGAGTTCGTTTGTTCCCATTTCTTTGAGGCCTGTTCTCGGAATTGTGGCAGCTTATGTCACGGATGCAGTCTGGTCATCATGTGGTTAATGTCTTCCACCTGGTGGGAGTTTCAGTATCTAAAAAATAGCTCAAAGGATATGGCTCAGACTATTACCTATAGCCCTTGAGGAGGAACAAAGGTCCTTGACTTTGTTTAATAGCTAAACTATTATTATTTGGTCTTGACTGTTTTCCTTTGCTTCTGCATTTTATCACTTCTCCGATTAAATTTATTCTTCGGCTAAAGTTTTTCTAGTCAAAAGGCAGGTGGAGGACACTGGGGGCGGGGGTCCTTCCTGGGAAGGCCCCATAGGGTCCTGCTCCGTTTCAGGGCAGGAAGGTTCAGAAGGATAATGGTCGGTAACCTCCTCAGCCCTGCAGATGCAGGAGCCAGGCATCGGACCTCTGGAGCCTTTCCCTATCCTCCAGCACAGGCTTTCCCCACCCCAGACCATGTTGTGGGCTGCTCCGTATTAATATTCCATATGGTGTTTAAATGTACCTGCTTGGGTGCTTTCACAACCAGCCCACTGTTGATGAATTAAATCCACACTCTTTGCCTGGCCTTTAAGGCCCTTTACAGTTTCGTCCTATTTACTGCCCCATCCTTCTCACTCTTCTCCTACACAGATTTGCCCACACCCCAGACTAATTTATTACTTGCGGTCTCTAAATACCACTTGTACTTTCTGGCCTCATGACTTTGTGCAGGCCAAGCCTCTCTCCTAACACACCTTTCTATTGTCCTAACACCCCAGGTGCACCTTGAATTTCTAGTTCAAACCTGCCCCTCCAGGAAGCTTCTCCTGATTGCTTTAGTTGATGAAGGTCTTTCATGTACCTCTGAACAACTCAAGTGCTTACAGTTGTAATACCTCATGAGGTAGTTACTTTTTCTTTGTGTCTCCCCCAATATACCATCAGCTCCTGAAGGAAGCAGGTGCCTTATTGATGACGATGATGATAAAAACCTCAGGGATGGTAAACATCTTGTGAGCTCCCTGGAAACCCCATGCACCTCCTTCAGGTCATGCTGGGAGTCTCTTCCACATGAAACAGTTCAGAAAGAGAGAGCAGCATTGTTTAAATTTCTAGGCAGTCCTGGTCAGCTTTATAGATAGTTCCCAAAAGGAGTCCCTTGCTGAAATCTCTCTCCAGAACTCCAGCTGTGAGGAAAGGTGTTTTATCTCACCATAGCCTTGAATTAGTTTCCATCCCTTGTAGAGTGCAAGGGCATCTTACTCTTGGAACCAGCTCTTCACTGATGGAAAAATCCCCTGAAGGCTTGGAGTTGAAGGTGCCCTTTTTAAGAAGTCTGGGGAGGAAGGTCAATTGTAGAGTTGGTTGAGCCTGGTCACAGGGACCGTCTTGTCGCTTCTGGCAATGATTTGATAAATGTTCTTGTCTCAGACCTCAGGGGGCTTCCCCTGCCGTTGAGTTCAGTAATGAGTCTTTTTCTTAGGGGACCGCATGACACATACATCCCACACCCACTCATCTTGTTCACCCTTCCTGTCCACCATGCAGTTGCCAACACGCTCACTTGATACAGGGCGTTTAACCTGGGCTGCCTGTTCACGGAGCTGCTTACCCACGCCTAGTTGTGTGTGTGGCTTCAGTGAGGTGGCATGGTGTGGCCAGAATTTGAGGAACACACACTCTTCCCTCCTTGTGTGTATTCTGTTTCTCTGTTCATAAACATCATTTCAAATAGCACAACCAAGTTGGTGGTCTACGCATATGGGCTAAGAAGATAATAAAACCATCCAAATCAGCTTTTCCCTAATGTTCATTTTGGCATAAATGTTTCTAAGTGTTAGAAATAAGTATTTTATATTACTTGGGGGCTGATAGGTATGCTTTTGTTGGTGGTCAAGTATTTCTCTTTTACCCACAGATCGCATGTGTTTTCTCAAAGGTACAATAAGATATACTCAAGAATATTAGATGTTTTCCTGTCTTTATTGGTAAAAGCTAAAAAAAAACCAAGAAATGAAACTCTTACCCCAGGAGAAATTTAGGTGGAGGAAAATAAGATAATTGAATCACAGAAATGTTTCCCAAATTTCATAGCACACAAGTTCTTACTATAAAAACTTGACTGAAGGCCAAGACTCACTGACGTTTTCGTGAACAATGGCTTATTTTGAAAAGTTAAGGCAGCTAGGGGCCAAAGATGTTGCTCCAGGCAATATTTGGTACTTTTCTGTTTTTTTTTTACATTGTTTTTCTTATTATAAAAATAATAAGTATTCACTGTATGAAATTTAGAAAACAGAGTTAACTCTTGGTTTCTTTCTGAGACTCTCCCAGTGTGGTCGGGATAACCTGATCTTGGAGCCATTTTTGGCGATGGCGACCAATGCTTGTAGCTGCTTCAGGAACATTTTGCTGGCTCAGTGTCTGTGTCTTGAACCTTACAGAAAAGTGTGTTTATTTATATAAGTCCTTTGCCAGGTTCAGCTCACCCGTGTTGTCTTCCCTTTGAAACGTGCTTCTCTGACTTAACAAGGAGAATTCAGCCTAATCCAGAATGAGGAGTCACTGGAATGATGGTGCTTAGTCCTCAAAGAAAGAGTCTTTTTTAAGAAGACACCTCAACATTTCTCTACGTACCTGCTTGTGTGTCCTGGCAGTGAACTGACTGCCACTGTTTTATTTTCAGTAACCACTGAACAGAAGTGAGTCACTCCTGTGGATTTTCTCATTTTGAGTCCTTTGGTTTATCCTCCACACGCAGCTCCCACTTTGGTTTGAACTGAAGGAGATTTATCTCGTTCGAGGAACAGATTTCTCTTTTTGTTTCTTCTTTGAGATAATTAGAAAAACCAGCACATTTTTGTTGAAATATAAGGGACCTGGTAAGTGTGTTGTAAGCTTTGCATCCCCAGTGCCTTTCACACTTTTTTAGCACATAGTAGGTACTCAAACATGGCTAGTTGAATTACTGAATCAAACATCAACACATCCTTATCGGTTTATTTCCTTGATATAGGGCTGTCTCGCTGCATAACCCCTGGGACATCTTTCACACACATTGTCCTGCCTGTGTGGCTGAGTGTAGTAGTAGACCTGTCTAGAAACTATAGTCAATCCGGGGCATGAGATTTGATTAGCTTCTTGATTCTTGGTATGGTTTTAACAATCTCTGCGAGTGGCATTGGGTTGGAATAGTTGGGAACCGCTCATACTCTCCTCCCCCTGTCCCACACTGATATGACCCATTTGTCTCCTTCAGCCTCGGAACATTGTATTCTGCTCAAGCTCACCCTGCATGGATAGACTTTATCTAAATTCCAATCCATGCCAGCACTGCTGCTACTTCATACCATTCTGCTCCAACCCATTCATGTCTATTTTCTTTTTGATCTTCCTCTGAAACATTCATAAGGACCTCTGCAGGTATCTGTTTATGTGTGGGTTTCTGCTCAGAACCAGCCATATGTGAAACTCCTCCTTGACAGTGAAGCCTCATCTTACCTAGTGATTTCCCCATGGGATGAGTTGCTCTCAAATTTCAATTTTCTCTCTCCTAGATATCAAGCTAAACTGAAAAGCCCTAGACCATTAAGTGGAATGAGTAGGAGAAGACACTAGTAACTCAACTGCTTGCAGGCTTTATTTCAGATTTATTGAATAGTCTCTTGAAACAAAGGTTAGTATACCCACTACCAGATGAGTAGTAGTTGGTAGTGGGTTAACAATGAATTTCTTCTGTAGATGTGAAGCTATCCTATGTGGAAGTAGAACATTTGGTATAATGATTATAGTCTCATAGATGAAATAAAATTTATACAGATTTTCCATTGAATTTAGGTGGCCAGTTATTGTTTGGGTCCACCATCACATCCATGACAGACTTCTGTTGTAGTTCCTATAGATCATCATTTTACTGGCGATGGGTTCTTGCCCCATCATTAATTGTTTTCTCCTTGAGGACAAGAATAGTCTCTTTTTGTATACATTCCCAGTGGTGATAATTATGCCAGGACAATTCTGTTCAGTAAGTGTTGGTCGATTGAATAAATATATCAAAAGTCTTAAGCTGGTGGGTCAGAACACCTTTGGGTAGTTGGGTATGAAGATACCATCAGGGATCGGGGTTACTGAGATTCTTTAGCATTTAACATTTAGATTCTTTAGCATTTAATATTCCCTTCAGAGTGAAGGCATGAGGGGCACGTTGCCTCTCGATGTATGGCAAGGGGAGAAGAAATCATTATATTAGTAAATAGTGAAAGATGTGTAAGCAGCTACATAAATTGTGATGCATGAGTTATTGGTGATGTTAGTTTTGAGGTACCATAAAATCATAGTTTTCACTCCTGTTAAAATGAGAACTATATGAACACTGGCTTGGGCAGGAATCACCAGTGTCTGAGGATTAGAAAAAGCAACTGAGTGAGTGCCAGAGAGCAGTGCAGGTAAGGACTCTGGACAGCTACAGAGGTTTCTCCGGCCCATCCTGTGGCCCCTCATGTGACCAGTACGGCGTATTAAGTTAGACTGGGAACATAAATTGGTCTCTGAATTCTAAGCCACGAAGAAAGTTGGTGGCTGCCAGGAAGGAATGATCCCATTTTAAGAGCAGATCCTCTGAGTATCTCTGATTTCTGGGGCTGCAGGTACTAGAGCCAAGGAGCAACCTGTTGTTGTGGACGTCACCCCACAAACTTGAGAGTGGTTTCTACTGTTCCAGGCCATCTCAGGGTTGTGACTTTGACCACTGTCTCTGTAGCATTGTCTTCATTTAGGAACCACAAAGCAGCCCTTCCTCTCATATACCCTTTTAGGCCAACATGGCCCTGTCTCCTAGGAGACATGCTCAGTATTCTGAGAGCAGCTACCTTTGTTTGATTCAGGCAGGCTGGTGTCTATAGGGCTGCCCTGGAAACAAAACCATCTGTAAGGAAGGATCCTTCCTTCTTGATGAGTTACTGTGGGACTCAGGGCAAGTCCCTTAACCTATTCTGGCCTCACATCCCTCTCAGGTGGAGAAGATAACTTCTGTATTGTCCTTATAATAAGATCCAAATCCTTTGAGGAAATATGCTCTGGAAGATGACAGCGAAGCAGTGTCATCATGATGAAAGATGGGTGTGTTCTCCGGCGTAAGACACAAAATCTGTTGTTAATGCCTCAAAACTTGGCTTCATTTCTCCACAGTTTCTAGCTGAATGAACTCATCAAAGGTTTAAGAACTGAGTATGAATCTGGAGAAGCTCTTTAAGACAGTGGAGGTCTGGTTTGGTGATACATTTAATTTGGAAAGAAGAGATTGTTTTCTAGTAGATTATTTTCTCTGGGTTAAAAAAAGAAATAGATTTATGCTTTATCTTCAAAAGCTGTGTGACAGCTTTTCAGTAAGCTGGTATCTGAAGGGAAAAAACCAGCCTCTTTGCATATATATGATTTGACAGCATTCTTGGCTTGGGATTATAGAAGAGCTGTCATTTACTGGTGTAATTCAGCAATTGTGATGAATTGTTCAAGGGCCTTCATTGTACTTTGCCAAAACAAAATTAAGGGAAAACAACATTCTCATCATGCAAATCATGTAACTTTCATGTTTATTAATTCTTCCATGGAGGAATCAACATCCACTCTTAAATGAGAGTACTAATCACTGTGAACACTTCTCAAACATTGCTGGGAGAAATCATTTTGAATTTTTGTAGGGGACTCACCTCATTATCCCAACAAGTTAGATCTCTTTGTGTACCTCTCCCATATCACAGGATTGTGACGTGTTCTGTGGATTTACAGGCATGTGACATTTGCTTCAGGGTCTACTGGCCACGTGAAAGAGATTTTATTTTATTTATTTATTTATTTTTTGTGGTACACGGGCCTCTCACTGTTGTGGCCCCTCCCACTGCGGAGCACAGGCTCCGGACGCGCAGGCTCAGCGGCCATGGCTCACGGGCCCAGCCGCTCTGCGGCATGTGGGATCTTCCCGGACCGGGGCACGAACCCCTGTCCCCTGCATCGGCAGGCGGACTCTCAACCACTGCGCCACCAGGGAAGCCCGTGAGAGATTTTACATGCTCCTTCATGTGATTGTTATTAACCCACATCTAAGAAGCAGCTCAGTGACCCTCTGAATGTGTTTTCCACTCTCCTAGGTATTTTAGAGGGTCCTTGTAGTTGAATTCACCTTGGTGATTCCAGTGATGGTGTTCCTATCTCTTGTTGAATTCTCATGAACACCCATCCAGGCCCAGGTTTTGCTTGTCATATAAGCCAGCCTCAAGTTGTACACACTGGACCACCCTAAAAGGGACAAATATCCTATTTTATCCTTCGCTTTTCTCACCTACTCTATCCTTGAATACAGTGGATGGACTCAGAGATTTTGTTTCTCCTACATTTTCTTTTCCTGATCCCAAATAATATCTGTCTTCTATTACAGCTTGTGACATCCTTATGAACCATAATGTTTACCATTAGGGAACATGGTATATGTTTGCATTAATCCGTGCACAAAGAGCTAAATTTAGCTTGGAGAAGTGAAACCCAGGGGTCACATTAGAATTCTAAGACCTTGATTTTTCATTTATTTTTTCACTCCCTTCCTCCATGTCCTCTTCCAACAAAACAGGGCAAAATAAAGCACACAGGGACATCATTATCCCTTGTCAGTCTACTTCCTAATTGCGTCATGGTCATGATGTGGATATCTGTGGTGCAGTGGTTAATATTTATTTCTCAGTAACGCTACTCTGAACTGTCCATGGTGCTGATAGGCTTAAGAGGAAACTCTTCTTGAGTGAGAACAGCCTCAGACGGAATCAAACCTTTTGCTCCTTGCACTTAGGGCTTTAGAGTCCCATGGCTGGGTTTTGCCATACTGAAAGAAGTGGGGAATTGAGGATAATTATTTCACTGGTTTGAGCCAAACTAATGGTTTTTTTCTTTGAGTACATTGATTTTTTGGTTTTAAGTTCTCTTCATCCTAGATATCGGGAGAGTTTCTCACTTCTGGACTGTTTCTGGTAGATACAGCTTATGTTTTCATTCTTCCTTTCTTGTACGTACCCCAGAGGATCACAGAGAGCACACAGGGAATTGACAATTATTTTTAATGAGAGGTGTATGTGAAGCGGCTTCTCATTTTGAATTCCCTGCACTGCTTTTTAGTGGAATCAGGGGGTTTGGGATGTGCTTCTAGTGCTGTTTGCATTGACAGTGAGTTCCACAGTCATAGTCATTTTCTGGCAGCACCAAATGGGCTTTGGTTTTGAGTTTTATTTCCGGAGCATGTCTTCCTTTCCTAAACAAACCAACTAGTTGTGACATTTGAGGAAAACACAAGCTGTCTAATATTTGTCTTTGGTTTGAATGAAGGTGAAGAACACTGTATGGTGGAAAGGGATTTAAAAAAATTAAATAACCTCCAACTTTTCTTTTCCTAAAAGTCAGATTCATAGGCTTGAAGGTGTCCTTGATTCATAGGCTACTAGTGCCCTAGAAGATTCTCAGGAAACAAGGGAAGGCTTTCTTTTTCACCTACATAGCTGTGCTACGTTGATACCAACACCAGGATCAAAAGTGATATTCAATTATATGTAATTTTTGTAGCTGGTCCCTCATATAGCCAACAGTGCAGTAGAAAAAACAGACATAAGGTAAATGTCCACGTACTAAGGATGCCATATAAGCAAAGAGTGAAGCTATATGTTTGCAACTGAAAAGCTAGTCATAACAATACAAATACCACTGTCAGAACTATGTCCTGGGAATTTTTTCCCACTAAGAATTATTATATGAGTGTCAGTTGGAGCATTTAACGTTACAATCTCAATTATTATGATGTCTCCTAGACACACCCAAAGCAAAAAGGGGGAGTTCTTCCAAAACTATTGTGTTTAAACCTTGACTCAGATCCATTTTTATTATGTTCTTAAGTGGCAGTAGGCTGTAACCAACTCAAATGGAAGAATAAATAACTAAATCACATGGGGTTCCATAAGCCCCACCCTTTCAAAATGACTGCTTCATAATAACTAGGCAAAGCACTCTATTTTTCTTTATTTTTTTTTACTCTGTGTAACAATAAAACAGCAGAAATGCTACAAAAATAAACTTCCTTGGCAAAAGGTTGTCTAATCAGGATACCATTGTAGTGATACGAAAAACACAGCATAGAGTGGTGAGATTACTGCAAATATAGATCATTAGATCTTGGTTTGTTTTACAAACCACATCTGCAAGCTTCTCTATTAACTAGTGATCTAAAATAAGCAATTATTGTCATGTCTGAAATTATCCTAATCTGTAGAATTAGAAAACATACTTACATATTTACTTAGCTAAAAAGTTATAGGGCTCACTGAAGGAAACTCATATCAACGGATGAAGCAAATCAATGGATTCTGCCGGCAGCATTTCATATAAACCAGAATTAATGTGCTGCAATAGGATTAAGATTTCAAATGGAGGCATAAAGTGTATGTGCAGGGCCAAACACAGCCTGAATGGGCTAAATACGTTTTTTATTTCTACGTAGATCAAAGGAAAGAGGTTTTCCAAGATGATGCTTGTGAAGTATTCAGATGAGAACTAGATTTCAGTGGGTGTTGGAAGGAAAGCACATTAGCTGGATTAGTAAAGATCTTTCAGGTACATTCAGATCTTTTGAGGTACATTTCAAGAGTCTGTTGATGCTTAATGTAATTCCCCGTGTTTAATGTCACGAGAAAAAGGAAGACGAAAAGGAGATGACAGATGTCCTGCAAAATTGAGTACCGTGTAAAAAGTACCATGATAGCATTGAGTTCACCCCTGCTGAGGCTGAAACGTGAGCTTGGGGCAACACTGAAAATGTGTATTATGAGAAGTCACTTTTAAAAAATTCTGCATTGTGCTGGAGTGCTTGGCGTAAGCAGATGTGGAGTGGTTCAAGCATGGGTTCTGACAGCAGGGTGCATACAGTATAGTAAGGACGGTATGTAGATCAGAAAGAGGGTGCTGTTCTCTTGTCGAATAAGGATCAAGGAGGGAGAGGGGACCTTGCCCCTAGCCTGTGGCTTTCCTAAAATGTTGCAGAGTCCTGGTTAGGGTGGGTCTCTTGCTAGTCTGGGCCAGGGATGGGGTTTCCAGTAGCTTCAGAACCACAGAACTGCTGCACTGGGAGAGAGCGAGGCACTGGGCAGGAGATGCTGTGGCTACTCTCGCCTGGGTGAGGTCCATCTGGCATGGGCGGGCAGGGTGGTTGAGTGAGAGAAGAGCCTGGAGGAGAGGAGAGGGGTTGGGAGGGTACTTTAATAATCCAGGTGAAAGAGAGAGCAGTAGAGCAACCATAATGGGGATGGAGAGGAAGATGTGGATGCAAGGCTGGACCAGAACTGACAGTACCTGGCAGCTTTCATTGTTGCAGGGGGATGGTGCTGGTGGGGGTGGCAGGGCTTGTGGCTGCAGAGTGTCTATGATTTTCAGCCCAGGTTCTGGGGAAGAGTGGTACCATTATCAGGAGCAGGAGAGTAGGTTTGGGAGAAAAGGTAAATGCTGTGAAGATGGAGCTCAAGACTGGGCTCAAAGCATGGGCTTTCTGTGAACGCACAGGTGCTCCCCCATGAAGTCGGCCATGATAGAACCAGAGGTACTGAAAGGCATACACACCCCACGCTCTTCCTGGGCAACTGCCCGTCTGCCTGGGAATGTCCAGTAAGGGGACAGAGCAGGATGTGTGCACTGGTGCGGGATGCCGCAGGGCTGGAACTGTGGCTGAGAAGGACAAGAATCACAGGCATCGCTGAGTGGAACGGAACCCATTCTATCCCAGTCGTTGGTGATAAGCTCATTATCAGATGTGATTAATTCCTCAGAATAGGTGGGGACCCAGAAGTCCTCTGACATTTGTCTCAGTTGAAATTTGAATGAAAACTATGAAAGCTGAAGAGCTTTTAGAAGGTTCCCCATCTTTTTTGCCCTTTCTCCACACCAGCATCTCACGCTCTCACGTGTATTGCCTGAAGATTCTCTGGGCATCCTTGTGTTGAGGAAAGAAGATACTAACCTTTTCTTCTGGATATCTACCGTATCTGTGTCAGACACACTCTTCTGGAAAGCATTTATGAATGCTACCTTATTTAATTTTTTTCCCCTTGATGCCTTTTTAAGAAAATTATTTTTTATACAGCAGGTTCTTATTAGTTATCTGTTAGATACATATTACTGTATATATGTCAATCCCAATCTCCCAGTTCATCCCCCCCCACCCCCCCCCCACCATCCCACCTGTGCTTCCCCCCTTGGTGTCCATACATTTGTTCTCTACATCTGTGTCTCTATTTCTGCCTTGCAAACCGGTTCATCTGTACCATTTTTCTAGATTGCACATGTATGTGTTAGTATACGATATTTGTTTTCCTCTTTCTGACTTACTTCACTCTGTATGACAGTCTCTAGGTCCATCTGCGTCTCTACAAACAACCCAATTTCGTCGCTTTTTATTGCTGAGTAATATTCCATTGTATATATGCGCCACATCTTTATCCATTCATCTGTCGATGGGCACCTAGGTTGCTTCAATGTCCTGGCTATTGTAAATAGTGCTGCAATGAACATTGTGGTACATGTGTCTTTTTGAGTTATGGTTTTCTCAGGGTATATGCCCAGTAGTGGTATTGCTGGGTCATATGGTAATTCTATTTTTAGTTTTTTAAGGAACCTGCATACTGTTCTCCATAGTGACTATATCAATTTACATTCCCACCAGCACTGCAAGAGTGTTCCCTTTTCTCCACACCCTCTCCAGCATTTGTTGTTTGTAGATTTTCTGATGATGCCCATTCTAACTGGTGTGAACTGATACCTCATTGTAGTTTTGATTTGCATTTCTCTAATAATTAGTGATGTTGAGCAGCTTTTCATGTGCTTCTTGGCCATCTATATGTCTTCTTTGGAGAAATGTCTATTTAGGTCCTTTGCCCATTTTTGGATTGGGCTGTTTGTTTTTTTTAATATTGAGCTGCATGAGCTGTTTATATGTTTTGGAGATTAATCCTTTGTCTGTTGATTCGTTTGCAAATATTTTCTCCCATTCTGAGGGATGTCTTTTCATCTTGTTTATAGTTTCCTTTGCCGTGCAAAAGCTTTTAAGGTTCATTAGGGCCCATTTGTTTATTTTTGTTTTTATTTCCATTACTCCAGGAGGTGGGTCAAAACAGATCTTGCTGTGATTTATGTCAAAGAGTGTTCTTCCTATGTTTTCCTCTAAGAGTTTTATAGTGTCTGACCTTACATTTAGATCTTTAATCCATTCTGAGTTTATTTTTGTGTATGGTGTTAGGGAGTGTTCTAATTTCATTCTTTTACATGTAGCTGTCCAGTTTTCCCAGCACCACTTACTGAAGACACTGTCTTTTTTCCATTGTATATTCTTGCCTCCTTTGTCATAGATTAGTTGACCATAGGTGCATGGGTTTATCTCCAGGCTTGCTATCCTGTTCCGTTGATCTATATTTCTTTCTTTGTGCCAGTATCATATTGTCTTGACTACTGTACCTTTGTAGTGTAGTCTGAAGTCAGGGAGTCTGATTCCTCCAGCTTCATGTTTTTCCCTCAAGAGTGTTTTGGCTATTTGGGATCCCTTGTGTCTCCATACAAATTTTAAGTTTTTTTGTTCTAGTTCTGTAAAAACTGCCATTGGTAATTTGATAGGGATTGCATTGAATCTGTAGATTGCTTTGGGTGGTATAGTCATTTTCACAATATTGATTCTTCCAATCCAAGAACATGGTATATCTCTCCATCTGTTTGTGTCATCTTTGATTTCTTTCATCAGTGTCTTGTAGTTCTCTGAGTACAGGTCTTTTACCTCCTTAGGCAACTTTATTCCTAGGTATTTTATTCTTTTTGTTGCAATGGTGAATGGGATTGTTTCCATAATTTCTCTTTCTGATCTTCTGTTGTTGGTGTATAGGAATGCAAGAGTTTTCTGTGCATTAATTTTGTATCTTGCAACTTTACCAAAGTTATTGATTAGCTCTAGTAGTTTTCTGATGGCATCTTTAGGATTATCTATGCATAGTATCATGTCATCTGCAAACAGTGACAGTTTTACTTCTTCTTTTCCAATTTAGATTCCTCTTATTTCTTTTTCTTCTCTGATTGCTGTGGCTAAAACTTCCAAAACTATGTTGAATAATAGTGGTGAGACTGGGCAACCTTGTCTTGTTCCTGATCTTAGTGGAAATGGTTTCAGTTTTTCACCATTGAAGACAATGTTGGCTGTGGGTTTGTCATATATGGCCTTTATTATGTTGAGGTAGTTTCCCTCTTTGCCCACTTTCTGGAGAGTTTAACATAAATGGGTGTTGAATTTTGTCAAAAGCTTTTTCTGCGTCTGTTGAGATGATCATACAGTTTTTTTTTCCTTCAATTTGTTAATATGGTGTATCACATTGATTGATTTGCATATATTGAAGAATCCTTGCATCTCTGGGATAAATCCGACTTGATCATGGTGTGTGATTCTTTTTAATTTGTTGTTGGATTCTGTTTGCTAGTATTTTGTTAAGGATTTTTGCATCTATATTCATCAGTGATATTGGTCTGTAATTTTATTTTTTTGTAGTATCTTTGTCTGGTTTTGGTATCAGGGTGATGGTGGCCTCATAGAATGAGTTTGGGAGTGTTCCTTCCTCTGCAATATTTTGGAAGAGTTTAAGAAGTATGGGTGTTAGCTTTTCTGTAAATGTTTGATAGAATTCATCTGTGAAGCCATCTGGTCCTGGACTTTTGTTTGTTGGAAGATTTTTAATCACAGTTTCAATTTCATTACTTGTGATTGGTCTGTTAGTGTTTTCTATTTCTTCGTGGTTCAGTCTTGGAAGGTTATACCTTTCTAAGAATTTATCCATTTCTTCCAGGTTGTCCATTTTATTGGCATGGAGTTGCTTGTATTAGTCTCTTATTATGCTTTGTATTTCTGTGGTGTCCGTTGTAACTGCTCCTTTTTCATTTCAAATTTTATTGATTTGAGTCCTCTCCCTCTTTTTCTTGAGGAGTCTGGCTAGAGGTTTATCAATTTGGTTTATCTTCTCAAAGAACCAGCTTTTTGTTTTATTCATCTTTGCTATTGTTTTCTTTGTTTCTATTTTATTTATTTCTGCACTGATCTTTATGATTTCTTTCCTTCTGCTAACTTTGGGTTTTGTTTATTCTTCTTTTGCTAGTTCCTTTAGGTGTAAGGTTAGATGATTTGAGTTTTTTCCTGTTTCTTGAGGTAGGCTTGTATTGCTATAAACTTCCCTCTTAGAACTGCTTTTGCTGCCTCCCATAGGTTTTATATTGTTGTGTTTTCATTGTCATTTGTCTCTAGGTATTTTTTGATTTCCACTTTGATTTCTTCAGTGATCTCTTGGTTTTTTAGTAGCATATTGTTTAGCCTCCATGTGTTTGTGTTTTTTACATTTTTCCCCTTATAATTTATTTCTAATCTCATAGTGTTGTGGTTGGAAAAGATGATTGATATGATCTCAGTTTTCTTAAATTTACTGAGGCTTGATTTGTGACCCAAGATGTGATCTATCCTGGAGAATGTTCCATGTGTACTTGAGAAGAAAGTGTATTCTGCTGTTTTTGGATGGAAAGTCTTATAAATATGAATTAAATCTATCTGGTCTATTGTGTTATTTAAAGCTTGTGTTTCCCTATTAACTTTCTGTCTGGATGATCTGTCCATTGGTGTAAGTGAGGTGTTAAAGTCCCCTACTAATACCATGTTACTGTCGTTTCTTCTTTTATAGTTGTTAGCATTTGCCTTGTGTATTGAGGTGCTCCTGTGTTGGGTGCATATGTATTTATAATTGTTATATCTTCTTCTTGGATTGATCCCTGGATCATTATGTAGTGTCCTTTCTTGTTTCTTGTAACATTCTTTATTTTAAAGTCTATTTTATCTGATATGAGAATTGCTACTCCAGCTTTCTTTTGATTTCCATTTTCGTGGAATATCTTTTTCCCTCTCCTCAGTTTCAGTTTGTATGTGTCCCTAAGTCTGAAGTGGGTCTCTTGTAGACAGCTTATGTATGGGTCTTGTTTTTGTGTCCATGCAACGAGCCTGTGTCTTTTGGTTGGAGTACTTAATCCATTCACGTTTAAGGTAATTATCAATATGTATGTTCCTATTACCATTTTCTTAATTGTTTGGGTTTGTTTTTGTAAGTCCTTTTCTTCTCTTCTGTGTCGCACTTAGAGAAGTTCCTTTAGCATTTTGTTGTACAGCTGGTTTTGTGGTGCTGAATTCTCTTAGCTTTTGCTTGTCTGTAAAGCTTTTGATTTCTCCGTTGAATCTGAATGAGATCCTTCCTGTAGAGTAATTTGGTTGTAGGTTCTTCCCTTTCATCACTTTAAGTATATTGTGCCACTCCCTTCTGGGTTGTAGAGTTTCTGCTGAGACATCAGCTGTTAACCTTATGCAAGTTCCCTTGTATGTTATTTGTCATTTTTCCCTTGGTGCTTTTAATAATTTTTGTTTGTCTGTAATTTTTGTCAGTTTGATTACTGTGTGTCTGGGTGTGTTTCTCCTTGGGTTTATCCTGCATGGGACTCTCTGCACTTCCTGAACTTGGATGGGTATTTACTTTCCCATGTTAGGGAAGTTATCGTGTATAATCTCTTCAGATATTTTCTTGGGTCCTTTCTATCTTCTCCTTCTGGGACCCCTTTAATGCAAATGTTGCTGCGTTTAATGTCCCAGAGATCTCTTAGGCTGTCTTCATTTCTTTTCATTATTTTTTCTTTACTCTGTTCCATGGCAGTGAATTCCACCATTCTGTCTTCCAGTCACTTATCCGTTCTTCTGCCTCAGTTTTTCTGTTATTGATTCCTTCTAGTGTATTTTTCATTTCAGTTATTGTATTGTTCATCTCTGTTTGTTTGTTCTTTAAATCCTCTAGGTGTTTGTTCTTTAATTCTTCTAGGTCTTTGTTAAACATTTCTTGCATCTTCTTGATCTTTGCCTCCATACTTTTTCCGAGGTCCTGGATCATCTTCACTATCATTTTTCCGAAATCTCTTCCTGGAAGGTTGCCTGTCTCCATTCATTTAGTTATTTTTCTGGGGTTTTATCTTGTTCCTTCATCTGGTACAAAGTCCTCTACCTTTTCATTTTGTCTATCTTTCTTTCTAATTTTTTGATATGGCTATCCTTACCATATTTTACAGATAAAACTGAGATTTAGAGAGGCAAGAGTGTCTAAAACCTCACAGCTCCCAGTTGGCAGGATCCGTCTCTCCTCGTGATGCTGTCCTCCTTTCCTGGTCATGAAAACACACAGACTGCACAAGATTTTTTAAAAAGTTGTGGCGGAACTATTGTTAAATCTATTTTCTGAGGGAATCAACTGGAAGATGGATGCAGGGCCTAGAGAGAGGAGAGGCTGCGTATGTTCTGGTGTGAAAATTGTGGTCAGGTGGCATCACCTCTGACACAGTGGCCCAGGAGGCCGGTGGTCTGCTGGAGGACATGGCTCTTTTTTTGTCTCACTGGACAGAAGTGTTTGGCCCTTGGGTCAGTTGAAGAGAAATCATCTTCCAGTTTGTGGATTGTGACCAGCCAGCAGGCTGGAGGGGGCATCAGGACAGCTGGTCCTCCAGACACCTTGGAGGCCCAGACGAGGATTTTTCCTGGCTTTCGGCTGCTCCACTGCCTGGGAGCAGGGCCCGAGGGAGGGAGATCATTGGGAGCTTGTGGAGAAGAAATCAGCACTTCAGTAGAAATGGCTGTCTCACCTCCATTGGTGCCCAACTGACAACTCAGGGGATATCAACTCTCATGCCAAATTGCTGCTGCACATCAAACCTTCCTCCTGAGGACACAGCTTTCCCAAAGGGGGACCCTGCCTAGAGCTGAAGCAGGAACACTGGGAAGGGGTGGAAAGCAGAGCAGCTGCCACATGCTGGGTGTGTTTGTACAAAACGTCTGCTAAACCTATGAATGTCAGAACAACAGAGAACCTGATTGTTCTGGAATCTGAAATCCATCATTGAATTAATTCTAAATTAGCGGTTCACATCGACGGATAGGAAAAATAGGTCCTTCAGTGGACTGCTGTTTGAAAACTTAAAGTTCAAGGATATCTCGCTAGGAAAATGTAAAAACATGTCTGATTTTTTTCACTCGCACATAACTTAGCTGTATTTGGGTTCTGTATGGTGGCTGTGCCTGGTGGAAAGGGGTGTGCAGACTCCCAGTGGCACTGAACCAGGTGTGGAGGGGCTCAGGTGGCCTCTGCAGGGGTTCAGGGATCACAGGCTGCACTTCACAGTGGAATTCATCTATCCAAGTTTCCTCATCCCAGGGGACCTGAAGAAACTGCCAGGTTTCAAATCAAATGACGTTTGGATGGTGCCTCGCTCTCAGAGTGAGTGCCTCTCCATAGTGCAAACGTGAGATCAGGTGTGGTTCTGATTGTGATGCCAGTGAGCTTGTATTTGTTTTTTCAGTACTAGTGCTTAAACCCTACTTGATGTGAGAGACTGAAGGTGAATATTAAGAAAAACCAGGCATCAGGCCCTTGGCTTTTGAAAAGAGCCAGATTATGTCATATAACTCAGAGTTATTAATGTTTCTGGCTGGCCTTACAGAGGTGGGTTAAGTTTATTTAGGAATTTTTTGCAGGCCTAGATGGAATGCTGGTCATTTCTCTTACAGGTATGGGTGAAAGATGTCGGACCTGGTGGATAAGGGTGGTGCAGGGAGGCATTTCCCTCCCCTGGACCTCAGATCCCTGGCTGGGGTGGTGGCTGTCGTGATGGTGGTGTGTATCATCTGTGGGGTGGTTTCAAGTCTGTGACCCCTTATGCCTGCCAAGCTTTGCTTATATTATTTATATATATTAGAGGATGCCATTGAGGTAATATAACACCAATTAAGTTTAAACATCTCTGAATTACTAGTAGCTTTTTGTCACTGTGTACTTTTTTAAAAGCTTTTTTTTTTTTTTTAATGTTTAAATGCGTCTCTGTTGACTGAAACAAATACACAACCTAAAACTTGAGAGTTTCATTTTATTCAGCAGACAAAACGGAGGACTTAAGCCTGGGACACAGCATCTCAGCCAACTCTGAGAGACTGCCCTGAAGAGGTAAGGGAGGGAGCCAGGATATATGAGTTTCTGCAAAAAAGACCAGGTAGTTGGAACATCAAAAGATTACTGTTAATTAAGGAAAACTAAATATCTCAAGTTAAGGAATTTACTGCTTCTCTTTTCTTTTTGTTTTTTTTTGAACATTGGGGTGCATTTATTTATTTTTTAACATCTTTATTGGAGTATAATTGCTTCACATCTTTGTGTTAGCTTCTGCTGTATAACAGAGTGAATCAGCTATATGTATACATATATCCCCATATCCCCTCCCTCTTGCATCTCCCTCCCACCCTCCCTATCCCACCCCTCCAGGTGGTCACAGAGCATCGAGCTGACCTCCGTTTGCAATGTAGCTGCTTCCCACTAGCTACGGATTTTACATTTGGCACTGTATATATGTCAGTGCTACTCTCTCACTTCGTCCAAGCGTACCCTTCCCTCTCCCCATGTCCTCATGTCCGTTCTCTATGTCTGTGTCTTTATTCCTGTCCTGCCCCTAGGTTCTTCAGAACCATTTTTATTTTTTTTAAGATTCCATGTATATGTGTTAGCATATAGTATTTGTTTTTCTCTTTCTGACTTACTTCACTCTGTATGACAGACTCTAGGTCCATCCACCTCACTACACATAACTCAATTTCATTTCTTTTTATGGCTAATATTCCATTTTATATATGTGCAACATCTTCTTTATCCATTCACTTCTCAATGGACATTTAGGTTGCTTCCACGTCCTGGCTATTGTAAATAGAGCTGCAATGAGCACTGTGGTACATAACTCTGTTTGAATTATGGTTTTCTCAGGGTATATGCCCAGTAGTGGGATTGCTGGGTCATAGGGTAGTTCTATTTTTTTTCTTTAAGGAACCTCCATACCGTTCTCCATAGTGGCTGTATCAATTTACATTCCCACCAACAGTGCAAGAGGGTTCCCTTTTCTCCACACCCTCTCCAGCATTTATTGTTTGTAGATTTTTTTTTTTTTTTTTTTTTTGCCATACACGGCCCTCTCACTGTTGTGGCCTCTCCTGTTGCGGAGCACAGGCTCCGGGCACGCAGGCTCAGTGCCCATGGCTCACGGGCCTAGCCGCTTCATGGCATGTGGGATCCTCCTGGACCGGGGCACGAACCCGTGTCCCCAGCATCGGCAGGCGGACTCTCAACCACTGCGCCACCAGGGAAGCCCTGTTTGTAAATTTTTTCATGATGGCCATTCTGACCGGTGTGAGGTGATACCTCATTGTAGTTTTGATTTGCATTTCTCTAATGATTAGTGATGTTGAGCATCCTTTCATGTGTTTGTTGGCAATCTGTATATCTTCTTTGGAGAAATGTCTATTTAGGTGTTCTGCCCATTTTTGGATTGGGTTGTTTGTTTTTTGGATATTGAGCTGCATGAGCTGCTTGTATATTTTGGAAATTAATCCTTTGTCAGTTGCTTTATTTGCAAATATTTTCTCCCATTCTGAGGGTTGTCTTTTCATCTTGTCTATAGTTTCCTTTGCTGTGCAAAAGCTTTTAAGTTTCACTACGTCCCAATTGTTTATTTCTTTTTGTTTCCATTACTCTAGGAGGTGGGTCAAAATGAACCTTGCTGTGATTTATGTCATAGAGTGTTCTGCCTATGGTTTCCTGTAAGAGTTTTACAGTGTCTGTCCTTACATTTAGGACTTTAATCCATTTTGAGTTTATTTGTGTATGGTGTTAGGGAGTGTTCTAATGTCATTCGTTTATATGTAGCTGTCCAGTTTTCCCAGCACCACTTATTGAAGAGGCTGTCTTTACTCCATTGTATATTCCTGCCTCCTTTATCAAAGATATGGTGACCAGATGTGCGTGGATTTATCTCTGGGCTATGTATCCTGTTCCACTGATCTATATTTCTGTTTTTGTGCCAGTACCATACTGTCTTGATTACTGTAGCTTTGTAGTATAGCCTGAAGTCTGGGAGCCTGATTCCTCCAGCCCCGTTTTTCTTTCTCAAGATTGCTTTAGCTATTCGGGGTCTTTTGTGTTTCCATACAAATTGTGAAATTTTTTTTCTAGTTCTGTGAAAAATGCCATTGGTAGTGTGATAGGGATTGCAGTGAATATGTAGATTGCTTTGGGTAATATAATCATTTTCACAATGTTGATTCTTCCAATCCAAGAACATGGTATATCTCACCATCTGTTTGTATCATCTTTACTATCTTTCATCAGTGTCTTACAGTTTTCTGCATACAGGTCTTTTGTCTCCTTAGGTAGGTTTATTGCTAGGTATTTTATTCCTTTTGTTGCAGTGGTAAATGGGAGTGTTTCCTTAATTTCCCTTTCATAGTTTTCATCATTAGTGTATAGGAATGCAAGAGATTTCTATGCATTAATTTTGTATCCTGCTACTTTACCAAATTCATTGATTAGCTCTAGTGGTTTTCTGGTAGCATCTTTAGGATCCTCTATGTATAGTATCTGCAAACAATGACAGTTTTACTTCTTCTTTTCTGATTTTATTACTTTTATTTCTTTCTCTTCTCTGATTGCTGTGGCTAAAACTTCCAAAACTATGTTGAATAATAGTGGTGAGAGTGGGCAACCTTGTCTTGTTCCTGATCTTAGTGGAAATGGTTTCAGTTTTTCACCATTGAGAATGATGTTGGATGTGGGTTTGTCATATATGGCCTTTATTATGTTGAGGTAGGTTCACTCTATGCCTGCTTTCTGGAGGGTTTTTATCATAAATGGGTGCTCAATTTTATTGAAAGCTTTTTCTGCATCTATTGAGATGATCATATGGTTTTTATCCTTCAATTTGTTAATATCGTGTATCACATTGGTTGATTTGTGTATATTGAAGAATCCTTGCATTCCTGGGATAAACCCCACTTGATCATGGTGTATGATCCTTTTAATGTGCTGTCGGATTCTGTTTGCTAGTACTTTGTTGAGGATTTTTTCATCTATGTTCATCAGTGATATTGGCCTGTGGTTTCTTTTTTTGTGACATCTTTGTCTGGTTTTGGTATCAGGGTGATGGTGGCCTCGTAAAATGAGTTTGGGAGTGTTCCTCCCTCTGCTATATTTTGGCAGAGTTTGAGATGGATAGGTGTTAGTTCTTCTCTAAATGTTTGATAGAATTTGCCTATGAAGCCATTGGGTCCTAGGCTTTTGTTTGTTGGAAGATTTTTAATCACAGTTTCAATTTCAGTGCTTGTGATTTGTCTGTCTCTATTTTCTATTTCTTCCTGCTTCAGTCTTGAAAGGTTGTGCATTTCTAAGAATTTTTCCATTTCTTCCAGGTTGTCCATTTTATTGGCATTTAGTTGCTGTAGTAATCTCTCATGATCCTTTGCATTTCTGCATTGTTAGTTGTTACTTCTTTTTCATTTCTAATTCTGTTTATCTGAGTCTTCTCCCTTTTTTCTTGATGAGTCTGACTAATGGTTTATCAATTTTGTTTGTCTTCTCAATGAACCAGGTTTTAGATTTATTGATCTTTGCTATTGTTTCCTTTATTTCTTTTCCTTTATTTCTGATCTGATCTTTATGGATTCTTTCCTTCTGCTAACTTTTTTTTTTCCTTTCTCCAGTTGCTTTAAGTGTAAGGTTAGGTTGTTTATTTGAGATTTTTCTGGTTTCTTGAGGTAGGATTGTTTGCTATGAACTTCCCTCTTAGAACTACTTTTGCAGCATCTGACAGGTTTTGGATTGTCGTGTTTTCATTGTCATTTGTTTCTAACTAATTTTTGATTTCCTCTTTGATTTATTGAGTGATCTCTTGGTTATTTAGTAGCATATTGTGTAGCCTCCATGTGTTTGTATTTTTTACAGTTTTTTTCCTGTAATTGTTATCTAGTCTCATAGTGTTGTGGTTGGAAAAGATACTTGGTATGATTTCAATTTTCTTAAATTTACCACGGCTTGATTTGTGACCCAAGATATGATGTATCCTGGAGAACCTTCCATGAGCACTTGAGAAGAAAGTGTATTCTGTTGTTTTTGAATGGAATGTCCTATAAATATCAGTTAAGTCCATCTTGTTTAATGTATCATTTAAAGCTTGTGTTTCCTTATTTATTTTCATTTTGGATGTTCTGTCCATTGGTGAAAGTGGGGTGTTAAAGTCCCCTACTGTGATTGTGTTACTGTCGATTTCCCCTTTTATGGCTGTTGTCATTTGCCTATGTTTTGAGGTGCTCCTATGTTGGGTGCATGAATATTTACAATTGTTATATATTCTTCTTGGTTGCTCCCTTGATCATTATGTAGTGTCCTTCTTTGTCTCTTGTAATAGTCTTTATTTTAAAGTCTATTTGTCTGATATGAGAATTGCTACTCCATCGTTCTTTTGATTTCCATTTGCATGGAATATCTTTTTCCATCCCCTCACTTTTAGTGTGTATGTGTCCCTAGGTCTCAAGTGGGTCTCCTGTAGATAGCATATATGCGAGTCTTGTTTTCATATCCATTCAGCCAGTCTATGTCTTTTGGTAGGAGCATTTAATCTCTTTATATTTAAGGTAATTATTGATACGTACATTCCTACTACCATTTTCTTAATTGTTTTGGGTTTGTTTTTGTAGGTCTTTTCCTTCTCTTGTGTTTCCTGCCTAGACAGGTTCCTTTAGCCATTGTTGTAAAGCTGGTTTGGTGGTGCTGAATTCTCTTAGCTTTTGTTTGTCTGTAAGGTTTTAATTTCTCCATCGAATCTCAGTGAAATTCTTGCTGGGTATATTAATCTTGGTTGTAGGTTTTTTCCCTTTCATACTTTAAATGTGTCCTGCCACTCCCTTCTGGCTTGCAGAGTTTGTGCTGAAAGGTCAGCTGTTAACCTTATGGGGATTCCGTTGTATGTTATTTGTTGCTTTTCCCTTGCTGCTTTTAATATTTTTTCTTTGTATTTAATTTTTGATAGTTTGATTAATATGTGTCTTGGCTTGTTTCTCCTTGGATTTATCCTGTATGGGACTCTCTGCACTTCCTGAACTTGATTAACTATTTCCTTTCCCATATTAGGGAAGTTTTCAACTATAATCTCTTCAAATATTTTCTCAGTCCCTTTCTTTTTCTCTTCTTCTGGGACCTGTATAATTCAAATGCTGGTGCGTTTAATGTTGTCCCAGGGTGTCTGAGACTGTCCTCAATTCTTTTCATTCTGTTGCCTTTATTCTGCTCTGTGGTAGTTATTTCCTGATTTTATCTTCCTGGTCACTTATCTGTTCTTTTGTGTCAGTTATTCTGCTATTGATTCCTTCTAGAGTATTTTTAATTTCATTTATTGTGTTGTTCATCATTGTTTGCTCTTTAGTTCTTCTAGGTCCTGGTTAAACGTATTTTCTCCATTCTATTTCCAAGATTTTGGATCATCTTTACTGTCATTACTGTGAATTCTTTTTCAGGTAGACTGCCTCTTTCCTCTTCATTTGTTTGGTCTGGTGGGTTTTTACTTTGCTCCTTCATCTGCTGCATATTTCTCTGTCTTCTCATTTCGTTTAACTTACTCTGTTTGAAGTTTCCTTTTCGCAGGCTGCAGGTTGTTCAGTGGCTTGTGTACGCTTCCTGGTGGAGGGGACTGGTGCCTGTCTTCTAGTGTGTGGGGCTGGATCTTGCCTTTCTGGTGGCCAGGAGTGAGTCTGGTAGTGTGTTTTGGGATGTCTGTGAACTTAGTGTGATTTTAGGCAGCCTCTCTGCTAATGGGTGGGGTTGTGTTCCTGTCTTTCTAGTTGTTTGGCATGGGGCATCCAGTGCTGGAGTCTGCTGGTCGTTGGGTGCAGCTGGGTCTTAGTGTTGAGACAGAGATCTGTGGGAGAAGTCTTGCCAATTGATATTATGTGGGACCGGGAGGTCTCTAGTAGTCCAGTGTCCTGAACTCACCTCTCCCACTTTAGAGGCGCAGGTGTGACGCCAGGCTGGAGTGCCGAGACCCTGTCCGCCACACAGCTCAGAAGAAAAGGGAGAAAAAATAAAGAAAAAAAACGAATAAAATAGTTATTAAAAATATAATGGTAATAAAAACGGGGAGAGCAACCAAACCAATAAACAAATCCACCAGTGATAACAAGTGCTAAAAACTATACTAAGATAAACTTAAAAATCAGAAACAAATCAGTTGCTGACAACAAACCCCACGTCTACAGTTGTTCCCAAAGTCCACCGCCTCAATTTGGGATGATTCGTTGTCTATTCAGGTATTCCACAGATGCAGGGTACATCAAGTTGATCATGGGATTTAATCTGCTGCTCCTGAGGCTGGTGAGAGAAATTTCCCTTTTTCTTCTTTGTTCGCACAGCTCCTGGGGTGCAGCTTTGGTTTTGGCCCCGCCTCTGCGTGTAAGTCGCCGGCAGGCATCTGTTCCCATCCAGACAGGAGGGAGTTAAAGCAGTAGCCGATTAGGGGGCTCTGGCTCACTCATGCTGCGGTGAGGGTGGCGTACAGTAGTTGTAATTGGAATGCAGGGAGAGCCTGTGGCGGCAGAGGCCTGCATGACGTTGCACCAGCCTGAGGGGCGCTGTGTGTTCTCCCATTGAAGTTGTCCCTGGATCACGGGACCCTGGCAGTGGCGGGCTGCACAGGCTCCTGGGGGTGTCTGGATAGTGACCTGTGCTTGCACACAGGATTTTTGTTGACTGCAGCAACAGTGTTAGTGTTTCATGCCCATCTCTGGGGTCCGAGCTGATAGCTGTGGCTTGTGCCCATCTCTGGAGCTCATTTAGGTGGTGCTCTGCCTTCTGTGGGCAGGCAGGGAAGCAATCCTCTCTCCTTGCGCACCCCGACACAATGGTCTCTTGACTCTTAGGCAGTTCCAGACTTTTTTCTGGACTCCCTCCCGGCTAGCAGTGGCACACTAGCCCCCTTGAGGCTGTGTTCATGCAGCTAACCCCAGTCCTCTCCCTGGGATCTGTCCTCCGAAGCCTGAGCCTCAGCTCCCAGCCCCTGCCCACCCCGGTGTGTGAGCAGACAAGCCTCTCAGACTGGTGAGTGCTGGTCAGCACCTGTCCTCTGTGTGGGAATCTCTCCGCTTTGCCCTCTGCACTCTTGTTGCTGCGCTCTCCTCCATGGCTCTGAAGCTTCCCGCCCCCCCCCCACCCCGTGTCTCCACCAGTGAAGGGGCTTCCTAGTGTGTGGAAACTTTTCCTCCTTCACAGCTCCCTCCCAGAGGTGCAGGTCCCGTCCCTATTCTTTTGTCTCTATTTTTTCTTTTTTTCTTTTGCCCTACCCAGGTACGTGACTGCCTTTTGTGAGGTCTGAGGTCTTCTGCCAGCATTCAGTAGGTGTCCTGTAGGAGTTGTTCCACATGTAGATGTGTTTTTGATATATCTGTGGGGAGGAAGGTGATCTCCACGTCTTACTCCTCCGCCATCCTGAAGGTCCCCCCTGCCCCGCCCCCAGCGCTTTTCTGTGTATGGGAAGATGCAAGAGTCTGGGCTCACTGAAATTATTCCTTTGATACGCACCTCAGCTATCTGGGGCCAGTATCCTGTGTTTTCTCATCCTGAGTCTCCTTTGAACCATACAGTGCTCACTACTGGGGCAGCTGTAATGTGATGGCTTGATGGCTGCAACATCCTTTGTTTACAGATATGGCAGGCAATATTTTTCATCCACATCTGCTTATACAAACAAACAAGAACACCAAATAGGGAACCACTGGTTTAGGGCCCTGATGCTGGGCCGTGATGGCACATTTTAGGAAGCACCGTGACGTTCTTCCAGGGCAGGCAGTCTTCTCTTTGCTGCTGAAGGTCTTTATCAGCTCTTTCCCACCTTAGGCAAGAAGGAGTGATAGTTTATGTTAGGAATCAGTTAAAAAAAAAAATTAGGGTGACTTTTTGGGTCAAAACAGGCATTTTGAGGGAATTCCCTGGCAGTCCAGTGATTAAGACTCACATTTTCACTGCTGAGGGCCCAGGTTCAATCCCTGGCTGGAGAACTGAGATCTTGCAAGCCCCACGGTGTGGCCAAAAGAAAAAACAAAAGACAAAAAACAGGCATTTTGATTTATGAAAATCTACTTACAAGTAGATTGCCACATTCATACTGCCAGGATGTAATCAGGGATTATTCATAGTGGCTAAGAGGTGAAAGGTACCCACGTGTCCATTGATAGATGATTGGATAAACAAAATGTGGTATGTACACAATGGAATAGTATACAGCCTTAATAAAGAAGGAAATACTGACATGTGCTACAACCTGGATGAACCTTGAGGATGTTATGCTAAGTGAAATAAGCCACTCACAAAAAAGACAAGTGCTAGGTGATTCCCTTACATGAAGTCCCTAGTGTAGTCAAAATCATACAGACAGAAAGTTGAATGGTGGTTGTCAGGAACTGAGGAGGGAGGGAGGAGTGGGGAGTTGTTGTTTAATGGGTAGAGTTTCAGTTTTGCAAGATGAGAGAGTTCTGCAGATCTGTTGCACCAAAATGTGTATGTATGTAGCATCACTGTACTGTATGCTTAAAAATGGTTAAAACGTTAAATTTTATGTGACTTTTTTTTTTACCCCGATTAAACAAAAACAATCTTTTTTCCTTTTTTTCAGTCTCTAAGCCATGTTTATCTGTGCCTTTCTTTTGTCTTTTCCATGGTGCTGGCACATTTCCAATCTTCTCTAACTTTGCATCTTATATACCTTTTTCCTGTGGGAATACCTCAGAATCCAGGTTGGACTTATTTTGGGATCGCCCACCTGTGGCCTCCTACAGAGACCAAAGGGAAGACTGCCTTCCCCTCTGGGGCCCTCCTGCGATGGTTTCTACTCTTCATCACTGGGTACCACCTGTGATCTGTTTCTTCCTGGCCCAATGACTCTCTGGAGGTCCAAATGCTGTGTTACTTTCTGTAGCTGTGTTGATTAATTGTATCACTGGGGTTGGTTTAATTGAAGTGACTCTGCTGTTAACAAATGTATACAAGGTTCATGAAGAAAAAAGTCTTTGGGTACTTCCATTTCCCCCAGAGAGAAAATGTAGCCTTTTTCCTGCATCTTTTGAATTTTTACTGCTAATAAATGCCTGGCACTGCTTATTGATGTGATGTTTAGGTCCAAAGGGATATTGTGGAGCCTGCATGTACATGATTTAATGTAGAACATAGAATTTTAGTGTTGGAAGGGATCTCGGAGGGTTTTTATTTCAACCTCCTTGTTTTATAGAGGAGGAATTTGGGGTTTTGACTAGGGGAGTGGTCATGGCAGAGCCAGAACTAGGCCGGGGTTCCAGTTTGTATTGTGGGCTCCTTCTGTTCCTTGATGCACCCTCTTGGTATTTATAAAACTGTATTTAATTCCGGTTATCCAAACACCATCCAGCTCAGAGCACAATATATCTATTAGCTTGAAGTGAGTGTGCGCCGAGTCTGAGAGCTATGAGAAGTGACTTTGCGCCATGTTTGAAGCCCTCCATGGGTTGCCCTCCCTTTACCCAAAAGATGTACTTCTGATGTCATGTATTGAAGAGGAAGTCAAGACTAAGCCGTGGGGATGGCAGTGTTTAAGGGGAAGTTAAAAAAAGATGAGTCTACAAAGGACACTGAGAAGGACTAGCTGGAGAGGGAGGAGGAAATCTGTAATCATTAATTGAAGATCTGGTATGATTGAGGCACGACACTGAGCACTTCATGTACCTCACTCTTAAAACCTGCAACAGCCTTCAAGTGGGTATTAGTCATGATTTATGGGCTCAGAGTTTAAGTAACAAGGTTAGCTGTCTAGCCAACATGGTAGACCTGACTTTTTTCAAAGACCATGTTCTTTTCCACCCCATGGGAAGGGTGGCTGCAGTAGAGATGGAGGCACCAGAGTCCAGAAAACCCTCCTCCTTCAGGTGACCTCAGCAACTTGCACAGATGTCAAGTTCCAGGAACTTAACCATTGCACATACAAGTCGGAGGCGGGGACCACTGACCTCCTTCCTCACTGACTAGGTCATGTAATGGTGACCAGGAGGCTGTTTAAAATGGAACATGGAAAGGAATGACAGTGATGTAATTGCATCATGAATTGTGGCCAGAAAAGAAGCCTAGCAACCAACTCATTTTCTGTTGGGCACAAGACACAGAGGACCTACTATAATTAATTCTGTTTTTTTTTTCTTCTTGTTGGCAAGTGCCTCTTTATTTTTTCTTCCTTGAATGTACCTGATGGATTAGCCGTCACTTACAGTCTTGGTGTTGGCATTGTCTCGCTGGGCTGTGAAGTGTCTGGTGTTGGTGGTGGTGAGGTGGTCCTCAGGTTGCATGAGCGTGGCCACACACCGCGGTGTGACATTTATGGAGTGCTTAGTGTGTGCAAGGGAATGTACTTGAGTGTTGTCCCTGTGTTCTGGTATTTATCCCTTGTCACAACCCTGTGAGTTAGGTAATACAATGATCATTTGCTGGTGGAGAAACTCTGCTGAAGGAAGTTAGCAACTTGCCCAAGACCCCTTGACAAATAATGGTGAAATAGGGATTTGAACTCAGCTCTCTGACCTTCCCCTTATTCTCTACATCTTCCCTCATTTGTTGTGGGCTGGCATCTTATCCACTCACAGTCTCCTTGGCCTGAATCTATTTTTTTTTCTGGCCCTCAACTATGATCGTCCTGGAAGACCCTGCAGGGCTAGCAAGGTTGTTGAAGAGGTAACTGGTTGAGTGAACTGGAAGAGTTAAAGTAACTTATGCAGAGGCCTTCCTCTGCAGCTGGAGTAGCTGATGCCTGGGGAGTAGGTGGAGGCCCAGGAGAAGTGGGCCACTTTCTGCAGGACCATCCCCAGTAAGTGAGCACTGCAGGCCCATCACCAACGAAGCTTTGTTCTTCTGCTTCTTTAGAAGTGGAACGAGGCTCTTGCTGAGACTCTGGAAATTGTGATGTGACCGAACACCCTGGGCCTTTAGGGGCAGTTCTGGGGGCCCCTCATTCCTGCAGCGAGCATGCTTTCTGGTTCTGCCAGCAGCTCTGCCCCTGCCTGGTTGTGAATGGGTAACTGCTCATCCCCAGGGACCTGTCCTGACTGTCTTATTGAGAGCCAGTGTCTTAATACTTAGAAACATTTCCTCTATTTGAGGCCTCTTGCTTATGGATTTCCATCTGTCACCAGGGTGGTTCTGTGCTCTCTTGCTAATGAACTGTTTGGGAGTCAATGGCCTGGGCACAGTGGATGGGTATTACTATCCGTGTGGCATAAGACACAGCTGCCAGCCCTGTGTGACTGGAACCTGGGGTCAGAGCCTCTGAGGTAATTAAAAAGCTGCACCATTAGCTACTTTCCCATACCCTTCCTATACACAGGGAGTCCTGCAAACACGCCTTTGCTCACTAGCCTGTTGTGAGAAGAGGTTTAGGCCTGGCAGGCGGCCAAGACTTCTGATTGGATTTATCTTCCTAAGTAGTGTGATTTGATAAATGTTGGAATCACAGACTTGGGGAGCTGAAAGAACCTTGGTTCAATCCCTTTATTTTGCAACTGAGAAAACAAAGGCAGGAGACAGGAGGTCATTTCCTTCACTAGGTCTGGTGGGAGACAACAGGGGTGAAAGCTGAGGCAACCCCCTGCCTTGTGCCCCCAATTTTTCTGGGCTGACACTTCAGATATCTCAGGGGCAAATGCTTCTAAGGCTGATCCTGTTGTCTGAGAAAATGGGAAAAGAAGATGATAAAGAGGTTGGAGAAACCTCATCGGTCTTCCAGTAGACATTGGGTAGCTTTCTTCTCAGGTGCTCTGTTGTTGAACATTTGATTTTGCCTCACTTATTTCTACCCAGAATCACAGGAATAGTGGTGATGAACGCTCAACCACTCTCTGCCAAGTGAACAAGGATCAGCTGTCGTGTTAGAACACTCCCTTGTTCTTCAGGTTGTTAAAGAACTGTTAGTGCCCTCTGACAGGCATGTAATAAATGACGCCTCCCAAGGCTTCAATAGAAGTCATAAGTGCCTCATTTGCACCCAAGGATTCGCTTGCTCACTCAGCAGGATCTGGGTCAACAGACATCATTTTCATAAGACACTTATCTATCTTTTTCATATTAGACAGGCTTCTTTTTTTCCAGAATTTGCTTTTGGGGCAGTAGGCTTTGGGGAAAAACATAAAACTGGCAGATTATAAGAATAAAGCTTGAATAAAATTTAGGTATGAAAAATAAAATGTAGGAGGAGGACCTTCAAAATGGCAGAGGAGTAAGACGTGGAGATCACCTTCCTCCCCACAAATACATCAGAAATACATCTACATGTGGAACAACCTCTACAGAATACCTACTGAACGCTGGCAGAAGACCTCAGACTTCCCAAAAGGCAAGAAACTCCCCACGTACCTGGGTAGGGCAAAATAAAAAAGAAAAAACAGAGACAAAAGAATAGGGACGGGACCTGTACCTCTGGGAGGGAGCTGTAAAGGAGGAAAGGTTTCCACACACTAGGAAACCCCTTCACTGGTGGAGACTGCGGGTGGGTGGGGGGGGGAAGCTCCAGAGCCATGGAGGAGAGTTCAGCAACAGGGGTGCGGAGGGCACAGTGGAGAGATTCCTGCACAGAGGATCAGTGCCGACCAGCACTCACCAGCCTGAGAGACTCGTCTGCTCACCCGCCGGGGCGGGCGGGCGGGTGCTGGGAGCTGAGGCTTGGGCTTCGGAGGTCAGATCCCAGGGAGAGGACTGGGGTTAGCTGCGTGAATACAGCCTGAAGGGGGCTAGTGTGCCACAGCTAGCAGGGAGGGATTCCGGGAAAAAGTCTGGAGCTGCCTAAGAGTCAAGAGACCATTGTTCTGGGGTGCGCGAGGAGAGGAGATTCGGAGCACTGCCTAAATGAGCTCCAGAGACGGGCGTGAGCCACGGCTATCAGCGAGGACACTAGAGATGCGCATGTAATGCTAAGGCTGCTGCTGCAGCAGCCACCAAAAAGCCTGTGTGCAAGCACAGGTCATTATCCACACCTCTCCTCCTGGGAGCCTGTGCAGCCCGCCACTGCCACGGTCCTGTGATCCAGGGACAACTTCCCCAGGAGAACACACGGCGCGTCTCAGACTGTTGCAACGTTATGCCAACCTCTGCGGCTGCAAGCTCGCTCCGCATTGTGGACCCCTCCCTCCCCCCGGCTTGAGTGAGCCAGCGCCCCCTAATCAGCAGGTGCTTTAACCCTGTCCTGTCAGGGCAAAGAACAGACACCAGAGGGTGACCTACACGCAGAGGCGGGGCCAAATCCAAAGCTGAACCCCAGGAGCTGTGTGAACAAAGAAGAGAAAGGGAAATTTCTGCCAGCAGCATCCGGACCAGTGGATTAAATGCCCACAATCAACTCTGCATCTGTGGAATACCTGAACAGACAATGATTCATCCCAAAATTGAGACAGTGGACTTTGGGAGCAACTGTAGACTTGGGGTTTCCTGTATGTGACTGACTAGTTTATGATTTTTATGTTTATTTTAGTATAGATTTTAGTGCTTGTTATCATTGGTGGATTTGTTTATTGGTTTGGTTGCTCTCTTCTTTTTATTACATTTTAATTTTAATAATATATTTTTAATTTTAATTATTTTATTTATTTTTCTTTCTTTTTTCTTTTTTTTCTCCCTTTTCTTCTGAACTGTGTGGCTGACCTTATCTTGGTGCTCCGGTCTTGTGTCAGGCCTGAGCCTCTGAGGTGGGAGAGCTGAGTGCAGGGCATTGGACCACCAGAGACCTCCCAGCCCCATGTAATATCCATTGGCAAGAGCTCTCCCAGAGATCTCTGTCTCAACACTATGACCCAGCTCCAGACAACGACCAGCAGACTCGAGCGCTGGACACCCCATGCCAAATAACTAGAAAGACAGGAACACAACCCCACCCATTAGCAGAGAGGCTGCCTAAAATCATGCTAAGTTCACAGACACCCCAACATATACCACCAGACGTGGTCCTACCCACCAGAAGGACAAGATCCAGCCTCATCCACCAGAACACAGGCACCAGTCCCCCTCCGCCAGGAAGCCTACACAAGCCACTGAACAACCTGCAGCCTGCGAAAAGGAGATCCCAAACACTGTAGGTTAAACAAAATGAGAAGACAGAGAAATATGCAGCAGATGAAGGAGCAAAGTAAAAACCCACCAGACCAAACAAATGAAGAGGAAAGAGGCAGTCTACCTGAAAAAGAATTCAGAGTAAAGATAGTAAAGATGATCCAAAATCTTGGAAATAGAACGGAGAATATACAAGAAACGTTTAACCAGGACCTAGAAGAACTAAAGAGCAAACAATGATGAACAACACAATAAATGAAATTAAAAATTCTCTAGAAGAAATCAGTAGCTTAATAACTGAGGCAGAAGAATGAATAAGTGACCTGGAAGATAAAACAGGGGAAATAACTACCACAGAGCATAATAAAGAAAACAGAATGAAAAGAATTGAGAACAGTCTCAGACACCTCTGGGACAAAATTAAATGCACTGGCATTCGAATTATGCGGGTCCCAGAAGAAGAAGAGAAAATGAAAGGGACTGAGAAAATATTTGAAGAGATTATAGTTGAAAACTTCCCTAACATGGGAAGGGAAATAATCAAGTCCAGGAAGCACAGAGAGTCCCATACAGGATAAATCCAAGGAGAAACAGGCCAGTCACACATATTAATCAAACTATCAAAAATAAAATACAAAGAAAAAATATTAAAAGCAGCAAGGGAAAAGCAACAAATAACACACAAGGGAATCCACATAAGGTTAACAGCTGACCTTTCAGCAGAAACTCTGCAAGCCAGAAGGGAGTGGCAGGACACATTTAAGGTGATGAAAGGGAAAAACCTACAAGTAAGATTACCCAGCAAGGATCTCATTCAGATTCGATAGAGAAATGAAAACCTTTACAGACAGGCAAAAGCTAAGAGAATTCAGCACCACCACAGCAGCTTTACAACAAAGGCTAAAGGAACTTGTCTAGGCAGGAAACACAAGAGAAGGAAAAGACCTACAAAAACAAACCCAAAACAATTAAGAAAATGGTGGTAGGAACGTATGTATCGATAATTACCTTAAATGTAAAGGGATTAAATGCTCCTACCAAAAGACATAGACTGGCTGAATGGATACAAAAACACCTGTATATATGCTGTCTACAAGAGACCCACTTGAGACCTAGGGAAACATATAGACAAAGTGAGGGGAGGGAAAAACATATTCCATGCAAATGGAAATCAAAAGAAAGCTGGAGTAGCAATTCTCATATCAGACAAAATAGACTTTAAAATAAAGGCTATTACAAGAGACAAAGAAGGACACTACATAATGATCAAGGGATCAATCCAAGAAGATATAAGAATTGTAAATATTTATGCACTCAACATAGGAGCACCTCAGTACATAAGGTAAATGCTAACAACCATTAAAGGGGAAATTGACAGTAACACAATCATAGTAGGGAACTTTAATACCCCATTCTCACCAATGGACAGATTATCCAAAATGAAATTAAATAAGGAAACACAAGCTTTAAATGACACATTAAACAAGACGGACTTAATTGATATTTACAGGACATTCCATCCGAAAACAACAGAATACACTTTCTTCTCAAGTGCTCGTGGAACATTCTCCAGGATAGATCATACCTTGGGTCACAAATCAAGCCTTGGTAAATTTAAGAAAATTGAAATTGTATGAATTATTTTTTCCGATCACAACACTATGAGACTAGATATCAATTACAGGAAAAAAAACTGTAAAAAATACAAACACATGGAGGCTAAACAATATGCTATTAAATAACCAAGAGATCACAGAACAAATCAAAGAGGAAATCAAAAATACCTAGAAATAAATGACAATGAAAACCTATGGGATGCTGCAAAGGCAATTCTAAGAGAGAAGTTCCTAGCAAACAGTCCTACCTCAAGAAACAAGAAAAATCTCAAACAACCTAACCTTACACCTAAAGCAATTAGAGAAAGAAGAAAAACAACAACAACAAAACTCCCAAAGTTAGCAGAAGGAAAGAAATCATAAAGATCGTTCAGAAATAAATGAAAAAGAAATGAAGGAAACGATAGCAAAGATCAATAAATCTAAAACCTGGTTCTTTGAGAAAATAAATAAAATTGATAAGCCATTAGCCAGACTCATCAAGAAAAGAAGGGAGAAGACTCAAGTCAATACAATTAGAAATGAAAAAGGAGAAGTAACAACTGACACTGAAGAAGTACAAAGGATCTCATGAGAGATTACTACAAGCAACTATATGCCAATAAAATGGACAACCTGGAAGAAATGGAAAAATTCTTAGAAAAGCACAACCCTCTGAGACTGAACCAAGAAGAAATAGAAAATATAAACAGACCAATCACAAGCACTGAAATTGAGACTGTGATTAAAAATCTTCCAACAAACAAAAGCCCAGAACCAGATGGCTTCACAGGCAAATTCTTTCAAACATTTAGAGAAGAGCTAACACCTATCCTTCTCAAATGCTGCCAAAATATTGCAGAGGGAGGAGCACTCCCAAACTCATTCAACAAGGCCACCATCACCCTGATACGAAAACCAGACAAAGATGTTACAAAAAAAGAAAATTACAGGCCAATATCACTGATAAACATAGATGCAAAAATCCTCAACAAAATACTACCAAACAGAATCCAACAGCACATTACAAGGATCATACACCATACTTAAGTGGGGTTTATCCCAGGAATGCCAGGATTCTTCAGTGTATTCAAATCAATCAATGTTAATACACCATATTAACATATTGAAGGAGAAAAACCACATGATCATCTCAATAGATGCAGAAAAAGCTTCGGCAAAATTCAACACCCATTTATGATAAAAACCCTCCAGAAAGCAGGCATAGAGGGAACTTTCCTCAACATAATAAAGGCCATATATGACAAAACCACAGCCAACATCGCTCTTGATGATGAAAACCTGAAACCATTTCCACTAAGATCAGGAACAAGACAAGGTTGCCCACTCTCACCGCTATTATTCAACATAGATTTGGAAGTTATATCCACAGCAATCAGAGAAGAAAAAGAAATAAAGGGAATCCAAGTCGGAAAAGAAGAATTAAAGCTGTTACTGTTTTGCAGAGGACATGATACTATACATAGAGAACCCTAAAGATGCTACCAGAAAACTACTAGAGATAATCAATCAATTTGGTAAAGCAGCAAGATACAAAATTAACGCACAGAAATCTCTTGCATTCCTATACACTAATGATGAAAACTCTGAAAGAGAAATTAAGGAAACACTCCCATTTACCACTGCAACAAAAAGAATAAAATACGTAGGAATAAACCTATCTAAGGAAACAAAAGACCTGTATGCAGAAAACTATAAGACACTGATGAAAGAAATTAAAGATGATATAAACAGATGGAGAGATATACCATGTTCTTGGATTAGAAGAATCAACATTGTGAAAATGACTGTACTACCCAAAGCAATCTACAGATTCAATGCAATCCCTATCAAACTGCCACTGGCATTTTTTACAGAACAAGAACAACAAATTTCACAATTTGTGTGGAAACACAAAAGACCCCAAATAGCCAAAGCAATCTTGAGAAGAAAAACAGCTGGAGAAATCAGCCTCCCTGACTTCAGCCTATACTACGAAGCTACAGTAATCAAGACAGTATGGTACTGGCACAATAACAGAAATATAGATCAGTTGAACAAGATAGAAAGCCTAGACATGAACCCACGCACATATGGTCACCTTATCTTTGATAAAGGAGACAAGAATATACAATGGAGAAAAGACAGCTTCTTCAATAAGTGGTACTGGGAAAATTGGACAGCTACATGTAAAAGACTGAAATTAGAACACTCCCTAACATCATACACAAAAATAAATTCAAAATGGATTAAAGACCTAAATGTAAGGCTAGACACTATAAAACTCTTACAGGAAAACATAGGCAGAATACTCTGTTTCATCAATCACAGTAAGATCCTTTTTGACTCTCCTCCTAGAGAAATGGAAATAAAAACAAAAATGAACAAATTGGACCTAATGAAACTTAAAAGCTTTTGCACAGCAAAGGAAACCATAAACAAGACAAAAAGACAACCCTCAGAATGGGAGAAAATATTTGCAAATGAAACAACTGACAATGTATTAATCTCCAAAATATATAAGCTGCTCATGCAGCTCAATATCAAAAAAACCAAACAACCCAATCTAAAAATGGGCAGAAAACCCAAATAGACATTTCTCCAAAGAAGATATACAGATTGCCAACAAACACATGAAAGGATGCTCAACATCACTAATCATTAGAGAAATGCAAATCGAAACTACAATGAGGTATCACCTTACACCAGTCAGAATGGCCATCATCAAAAAATCTACAAACAGTAAATGCTGGAGAGGGTGTGGAGAAAAGGGAACCCTCTTGCACTATTGGTGAGAATGTAAATTGATACAGCCACTATGGAGAACAGTGTGAAGGTTTCTTAAAAACTAAAAATAGAACTACCATATGACTACTGGGCATATACCCATAGAAAGCCATAATTCAAAGAGAGACATGTACCACAATGTTCATTGCAGCACTATTTACAGTAGCCAGGACATGGAAGCAATCTAAGTGTCCACTGATAGATGAATGGATAAAGAAGATGTGGCACATATATACAATGGAATATTACTCATCCATAAAAAGAAACGAAATTGAGTTATGTGTAGTGAGGTAGGTGGACCTAGAGACTGTCACACAGAGTGAAGTAAGTCAGAAAGAGAAAAATAAACACCGTATGCTAATACGTATTTATGGAATCTAGAAAAAAAAATGGTTCTGAAGAACCTAGGGGCAGGACAGGATGCAGACCTAGAGAATGGACTTGAGGACCCGGGGAGGGGGAAATGTAAGCTGGGACAAAGTGAGAGTGTGACATTGACATATAAACACTACCAAATGTAAAATAGATAGCTAGTGGGAAGCCGCCGCATTGCACGGGGAGATCAGCTCTGTGCTTTGTGACTGCCTAGAGGGGTGGGATAGGGAGGGTGGGAGGGAGACGAAAGAGGGAGTGGTATTGGGATATATGTATACGTATAGCTTGTTCACTTTGTTATACAGCAGAAAGTAACACAAGATTGTAAAGAAATTATACTCCAATAAAAATGTAAAAAGAAAAATAAAAAGTAACTTTCAGGGAACCAAAGCACTATGCCATTTCCATTCATATCAGCACTTCAGCATAATGAGGTTTAGAATCAAAATTCAATTCTGAGTTCTGTAGGATGATTGCTCATAAGGAAGGGTGCAGATAGGCCCACTAATAATAGTGCTCGGGGAGGTTGGAGAGAGTGTGTAAGGCAGGTGATGAACGGCAAGTGGTAGAGGTTAACCCCTGACACAATCAGAAGATTCCACAGGTGAGCCTCCCAGTTACTTGTTCATTCCTGTTGATCTTGGTTTTGGTCTTTTTTTAAAAAAAAATTTTATTGGAGTATAGTTGACTTATAATGTTGTGTGTTTCAGGTGTACATTAAAGTTTATCAGTTATATATATCTATATCTATATAGGTATATATATCCATTCTTTTTCAGATTCTTTTCCCATATAGGTTATTACAGAAAATTGAGTAGAGTTCCCAGTGATACAGAGTAGGTCCTTATTAGTTACTTATTTTATATATAGTAGTGTATATATGCTATTCCCGATTTCCTAATTTGTCACTTCCCCCCACATTTCCCCTTGGATAACCATAAGTTTGATTTTGAGATCTACGAGTCTGTTTCTGTTTTGTATGGGTTTTGCTCTTTGATGAATGTCCTTCCAAGGTTGGCGTAAATACTCTGCCCTAGAGTTACATTCTTGGGCCATGTAAACTCTATTCCATCTGCATGAAATGAATAGTGTCTGCCCAAAATCCAGGTGTTGAAGCCCTAACCCCCAATGCGACTATGTTTGGAGACAGGGCTCTTAGAAGCTAATTAAAGTTAAAGGGGGGGTTCGATAGCATTTCAGAGATTTCCTTCTCTCTCTGCCACATGAGTACACAGTGAGAAGACAGCCATCTTCAAGCCAGAAAGAGAATCTGACCAGTGCTCACCCATGCTGGCACCCTGATCTTGGACCTTTCGCTTCTAGAACTGTGAGAAAATTAATTCCTGTTGTTTGAGCCACCCAGGCTATTGTAGATTATTATGGCAGCCCAGGCTGACCGATATCCGTCCTTCCTCCTTCCCTCCCTTCTTTCCTTCCTTCCTTCTTATTTCATGTCAGCTTTTCCAACTTACATCTATAAATTTTGTTTGTTTGTTTGTTTATAAGTGAATCATTACATAGCTTTGGATGCATTTTGCCCTGGAAATAATGTTCTAGGTTATGACTGGGTTACCAAATGGCCCTGAAAAATCTGTGAAAGCCATCATGTAGCTAAATGGCATGTTATGAGGTGTCACATGGTATTTAGACACCATTAAAGAAAAAAATGGATAACACATTCACATTGTTCAAAAAGGTCTAAATGGAGAGTTTCATTTTTATCCCATCCACCATCCATCCCATTTCCAATGCTGCCTCCCCAGGTAACCATTTGTACTAGTTTGAATACACACATGTACATAAATTTAACTTCCCAAGACCTTTTTTTTAAAAAACATCTTTATTGGAGTATAATTGCTTTACAATGGTGTGTTAGTTTCTGCTTTATAACAAAGTGAATCAGCTATAGATATATCCCCATATCTCCTCCCTCTTTCGTCTCCCTCCCACCCTCCCTATCGCACCCCTCTAGGTGGTCACAGAGCACCGAGCTGATCTCCCTGTGCTGTGTGGCTGCTTCCCACTAGCTATCTATTTTACATTTGGTAGTGTGTATATGTCCATGCCGCTCTCTCACTTGATCACAGCTTACCCTTCCACCTCCCCATGTCCTCAAGTCCATTCTCTATGTCTGCGTCTTTATTCCTGTCCTGCCTCTATGTTCTTCAGAACCATTTTTATTTTTAGTTTTTAGATTCCATACATATGTGTTAGCATACGGTGTTTATTTTTCACTTTCTGACTTACTTCACTCTGTATGACTGACTCGCGGTCCATCCACCTTACTACATATGAATTTGGTAAAGCAGCAGGATACAAAATTAATGCATAGAAATCTCTTGCATTCCTGTAATGATGAAAAATCTGAAAGAGAAATTAAGGAAACACTCCCATTTACCACTGCAACAAAAAGAATAAAATACATAGGAATAAACCTACCTAAGGAGACAAAAGACCTGTATGCAGAAAACATTAAGACACTGATGAAAGAAATTAAAGGTGATATAAACAGAAAGAGAAATATACCATGTTTTTGGATTGGAAGAATCAACATTGTGAAAATGGCTATACTATCCAAGCAGTCTATAGATTCAATGCAATCCCTATCAAACTGCCACTGGCATTTTTCACAGAACTAGAACAAAAAATTTCACAATTTGTAGGGAAACACAAAAGACCCCAAATAGCCAAAGCAATCTTGAGAAGAAAAATGGAGCTGGAGAAATCAGGCTCCCTGACTTCAGCCTATACTACAAGGCTACAGTAATCAAGACAGTATGGTGCTGGCACAATAACAGAAATATAGATCAATGGAACAGGATAGAAAGCCCAGAGATAAACCCATGCACATATGGTCACCTTATTTTTGATAAAGGAGGCAGGAATATACAATGGAGAAAAGACAGAAAAGAAATAAAGGATTTCCTTTATTTCTTTTTCTTCTCTGATTGATGTGGATATAACTTCCAAAACTATGTTGACTAATAGCGGTGAGAGTGGACAACCTTGTCTTGTTTCTGATCTTAGAGGAAATGGTTTCAGTTTTTCACCATTGAGAATGATGTTGGCTGTGGGTTTGTCATATATGGCCTTTATTATGTTGAGGAAAGTCGCCTCTGCCTGTTTTCTGGAGGGTTTTTATCATAAGTGGATGTTGAATTTTGTCTAAAGTTTTCTCTGCATCTATTGAGATGATCATATGCTTTTTCTCCTTCAGTTTGTTAATATGGTGTATCACATTGATTGATTTGCATATATTGAAGAATCTTTGCATTCCTGGGATAAACCCACTTGAGCATGGTGTATGATCCTTGTAATGTGCTGTTGGATTCTGTTTGGTAGTATTTTGTTGAGCATTTTTGCATCTATGTTCATCAGTAATATTGGCCTGTAGTTTTCTTTTTATGTGACATCTTTGTCTGGTTTTGGTATCAGGGTGATGCTGTCCTCGAAGAATAAGTTTGGGAGTGTTCCTCCCTCTGCTATGTTTTGGCAGAGTTTGAGAAGGATAGGTGTTAGCTCTTCTTTAAATGTTTGATAGAATTTGCCTTTGAAGCCATTGGGTCCTAGGCTTTTGTTTGTTGGAAGGTTTGTAATCACAGTTTCAATTTCAGCGCTTGTGATGGTCTGTTTATATTTTCTATTTCTTCCTGCTTCAGTCTTGGAAGGTTGTGCTTTTCTAAGAATTTGTCCATTTTTCCAGGTTGTCCATTTTATTGGCATATAGTTGCTTGTAGTAATCTCTCATGATCCTTTGTATTTCTGCAGTGTCAGTTGTTCCTTCTCCTTTTTCATTTCTAAGTGTATTGATTTGTGTGTTCTTCCTTTTTTTCTTGATGAGTCTGGCTAATGGTTTATCAGTTTTGTTTATCTTCTCAGAGAACCAACTTTCAGATTTATTGATCTTTGCTATTGTTTCCTTCATTTCATTTTCATTTATTTCTGATCGATCTTTGCAATAGCTTTCCTTCTGCTAACTTTTGGTTTTTTTGTTCTTTTTCTAATTGCTTTAGATGTAAGGTTAGGTTTTTTATTTGTGATGTTTCTTGTTTCTTGAGGTAGGTTTGTATTGCTATAAACTTCCCCCTTAGAACTGCTTTTACTGCATCCCATAGGTTTTGGGTCATTGTGTTTACATTGTCATCTGTTTCTAGGTATTTTTTGATTTCTTCAGTGATCTCTTGGTTATTAAGTCCTGTATTGTTTAGCCTCCATGTGTTTGTATTTTTTACAGATTTTTTTCCTCTAATTGATATCTATTCTCATAGCATATTGCTCAGAAAAGACATTTGATATGATGTCAGTTTTCTTAAATTTACAAAGCCTTGATTTGTGACCCAAGATGTGATCTATCCTGGAGAATGCTCCATGAGCAATTGAGAAGAAATTGTATTCTGTTGTTTTGGATGGAATGTCCTATAAATATCAGTTAAGTCCATCTTGTTTAATGTGCCATTTAAAGCTTGGTTTCCTTATTTATTTTCATTTTGGATGATCTGTCCGTTGGTGAAAGTGGGGTGTTATAAAGTCCCCTACTATTATTGTCTTACTGTCAATTTCCCCTTTTATGGCTGTTAGCATTTGCCTTATGTTTTGAGGTCCTCCTATGTTGGGTGCGTAAATATTTACAATTCTTATATCTTCTTTTTGGTTGCTCCTTGATCGTTATGTAGTGTCCTTCTTTGTCTCTTGTAATAGTCTTTATTTTAAAGTCTATTTTGTCTGATATGAGAATTGCTACTCCAGCTTTCTTTTGATTTCCATTTGCATGGAATATCTTTTTCCCTCCCCTCACTTTCAGTCTGTATGTGTCCCTAGGTCTGAAGTGGGTCTGTTGTAGACAGCATATAGATGGGTCTTGTTCTTTATCCATTCAGCCAGTCTGTGTCTTTTGGTTGGAGCATTTAATCCCTTTACATTTAAGGTGATTATTGATATGTATGTTCCTATTACCATTTTCTTAATTGTTTTGGGTTTGTTTTTGTAGGTCTTTTCCTTCTCTTGTGTTTCCTGCCTAGACAAGTTCCTTTAGCCATTGTTGTAAAGCTGGTTTGGTGGTGCTGAATTCTCTTAGCTTTTGTTGTCTGTAAGGTTTTAATTTCTCCATCGAATCTCAGTGAGATTCTTGCTGGGTATATTAATTTTGGTTGTAGGTTTTTCCCTTTCATACTTTAAATGTGTCCTGCCACTCCCTTCTGGCTTGTAGAGTTTCTGCTGAAAGGTCAGCTGTTAACCTTATGGGGATTCCCTTGTATGTTACTTGTTGCTTTTCCCTTGCTGCTTTTAATATTTTTTCTTTGTATTTAATTTTTGATAGTTTGATTAATATGTATCTTGGCTTGTTTCTCCTTGGATTTATCCTGTATGGGACTCTCTGCACTTCCTGAACTTGATTGACTTTTTCCTTTCCCATGTTAGGGAGTTTTCAGCTATAATCTCTTGAAGTATTTTCCCAGTCCCTTTCTTTTTCTTTTTCTCTTCTTCTCTGGGACCCGTATAATTCAAATGCTGGTGTGTTTAATGTTGTCCCAGGGGTGTTTGAGACTGTCCTCAATTCTTTTCATTCTGTTGTCTTTATTCTGCTCTGTGGTAGTTATTTCCCCATTTTATCTTCCTGGTCACTTATTCATTCTTTTGCATCAGTTGTTCTGCTATTGATTCCTTTTAGAGTATTTTTAATTTCATGTATTGTGGTGTTTATCATTGTTTGCTCTTAATTCTTCCAGGTCCTGGTTAAATGTTTCTTGTATTTTCTCCGTTCTATTTCCAAGTCTTTGGATCATCTTTACTATCATTACTGTGAATTCTTTTTCAGGTAGACTGCCTATTTCCTCTTCATTTGTTTGGTCTGGTGGGTTTTTACCTTGCTCCTTCATCTGCTGTGTGTTTCTCTGTTTTCTCCTTTTGCTTAACTTACTGTGTTTGGGGTTTCCTTTTCACAGGCTGCTGGTTCGTAGTTCCCGTTGTTTTTGGTGTCTTCCCCCAGTGGCTAAGGTTGGTTCAGTGGGTTGTGTAGGCTTACTGGTTGAGGGGACTAGTGTCTGTGTTCTGGTGGATGAGGCTGGATCTTGTCTTTCTGGTGGGCAGTACCACGTCCGGTGGTGTGTTTTTGGGTGTTTGTGACCTTTTTATGATTTTAGGCAGCCTCTCTGCTAATGGGTGGGGTTGTGTTCCTGTCTTGCTAGTTGTTTGGCATAGTTGTCCAGCACAGTAGCTTGCTGGTTTTTGAATGGAGCTGGCTCTTAGCGTTGAGATGGACATCTCTGGGGGAGCTTTTGCTATTTGCTATTACTTGGAACCGGGAGGTCTCTGGTGGACCAGTGTCCTGAACTTGGCTCTTCCACTTCAGAGGCACAGGCCTGACACCCAGCCGGAGCACCACAACCCTTTTGGGAAGTCTGAGTTCTTCTGCCAGTGTTCAGTAAGTGTTCTGTATGAGTTGTTCCACATGTAGATGTATTTCTGATGTATTTGTGGGGAGGAAGTTGAGCTCCACGTCTTACTCCTCCACCATCTTGAAGGTCTTCCCCTTCCCAAGCCATTAAAAATTTTTTTTCCAGATGTTCTTTTATTGTACCATGCTGTTCATATTTTATGGTTACAATGTCTTTTTTTTTCCCCTCTGAGGATGTTAATCGTAATTATTTTTGCTTTTTTCCCTCCCTGTAGAGTCTTTTTTCTTCCAAGTTTCTCACTTTACTTTCCCCTCTGTTTTGATCTCTCTCTCTCATGTTCATGGTTTTCCTCCAGTGTCTGATAATATTCAGTTGTTGGTTTGTCTGTAAGAGGGACTGTGAAGCTGTTTGGAGGCTCTGGTGTGTGGGTGGGGCTTGTTGATACTGAGTCTCCCTGTAGGGTGATCTGGGTGGGATGTCTGAGTCTCCCTGTAGGGTGATCTGGCTGGGATGTCTGAATCAGTGTTGGCTGAGTAGTATTCCATTGTCTTTATATAGACCACATCTTCTTTATCCCTTCCTCCATCAGTGGGCACTGAGGTTTTTTCCATATCTTGACTATTGTAAATAATGCTGCAATGTACAAAGGGATGCATGTATCTTGTTGAGTTAGTGTCTTTGCGTTCTTTAGATAAAGACCCAGAATTGGAATAGCTGGGTCATGCGATAGTTCTATTCCTATTTTTGAGCAGTCTTCGTACTGTTTTCCTTAGTACCTGTTGGGTGGTGGTGATGCATACATATGTGAGCACGCGTATCCAGAAGTTGAAATGTCACATTGTACACATGAAATTTATATAATGTTATAAACCAGTGTAACCAAAGAATCAGTGCTGATATCTTCTGGTCTTTCCTCTTGGGCTGCTCAGACTCTCCAGAGAAGACTCTTACCATCTCTTGCCTGGAGTGTGAAGGTCAGACTGTCATGGTTACTGGTGGCCAGTGGAGAGGAGAGGGCTGGGGTGTGTGTATGTGTGAGATTATCTCAGCATCCTTCTTTGTTTGCTTAACCCTGTATTCTATGTGAGTTATCGTAGCCTTCAACCTGTGCTAGGGTCCCTCAGTGAAGAAACCCTCTAATAAAAGCCCGTCTCCTGTGATAAACCTCATGTGTTTTGCCTTGGTAGAGAAAGTGCAGTACTGAGCTCTGCAGAGTGGCAGAGGGCGTCTAGGGGCCCCAATTGCTTCTTGATTGGAATTTCAGTTAACCCTTCTTACTTTAGGCCCTTACCCCATAACTCAGGAGGAACCCAAAAGGATGAATTCCTCAGCCTTTTGGGATTGAAGTGATTATGGATTGGTTCTTAGCTTTCCCTGATGCTAGTTTGTAAGTCTGTTTATCAGGTCAGTGAGACTTTAATGAGTGAGGAAGCCCAAGGCAAGAGAAGGAACTAACTTGTTTGTTGTCACATGGCTAGTTAGTACAGAGCTAGAGGAGAAACTGGGTCTTTTGACTCCCTGGCTAGCACTGAAACCACCCAGTGTACTTGACCACCCTGTAATGCACACACACACACACACACACACACACACACACTCACACTCGCACACATTCTCTCTCTCTCTCATTTATTCATTCACTCACTCATACTCTTCCTCCTCCGCTCTGTTTCATGTTAACTCTCCCACCAGTCCTTTAAGGTAAGCTTGATTATCTTGATTTTATAAATAAGGAAACTGAAAATCAGATAAATGATAGAATTTGCCCGTGACCACAGAGCTATTTGGTGGTAGAGCCAGTGTCAAATTCCAAAGTGCACACTCTTTTTCGATACGCGCGCCTCTCACTGTTGTGGCCTCTCCCGTTGCGGAGCACAGGCTCCGGACGCGCAGGCTCAGTGGCCATGGCTCACGGGCCCAGCTGCTCCGCGGCACGTGGGATCTTTCTGGACCGGGGCACGAACCCGTGTCCCCTGCCTCGGCAGGTGGACTCTTAACCACTGCGCCACCAGGGAAGCCCCAAAGTGCACACTCTTAACCATTGCATTGAACGCTTTTAAGTCCTGTGTTGGGCATTGACTGAAAGAATAAATTATCTGTATACCTTATTCACTCTTGTTATGGCTTTGATAGCCAGCCTTGACTTGGGAAACCTAAGGAATGATTCTTTTTCCTATGATTGAGTGTGATTGTCCGGTCTACTTTTTACTACTCCTTCTGTAAGGCGGCAGCTTGCCCTTCAACTCCTTTTGGCTAAGAGAAGACTCTTTATCTTCCTTTTTTAATCTTTTGGTGAGAATTCAGACACATCATCAGGTGAGCTTTGTGGCTTCTGTGTATGCATGTTTGTATGAGTGTGTGCATACACACTCATGTGTAAACACCTGGAAAGGAAATCTGATGAATAAAGTTTTCTTATAAAGCAAATAGTGGTGGTAAATTGGCCAACACATTTTAGGGAAGTCAACTATAGACACTCCCTCCCAGGGCAGCCTTGATTTCACTGTGACGAGGCACTTGTACTTCTTCTTGGGCTTGTTTAGGTGTAGCTCCTGGGGGCTGCTTGGCTCTGTATTTCCCTTCCCTCCTTTATCTGTCCCCTGCAGTCTTCCCTCTCTCAGGTACTCAAGGTATTATTTTGGAGTATTCCTCTCCCTTAGTCCCACATCACATCCATCAGCAAGTCCTGTCATTCCTATCTTGAAGTATATTTCATTAATCTAAAATATATCTGAATTCACCTATACTGTCCATCTCCCCATCTCCGCTGTAGGACAGACCACTATCATCTCCTGTCATGACCAGTGCAGGAGCCTCCCAACTCCTGGTCTCTGCCCTTGATCCCTATATCTCTCCTTGCTTCTCCCTCCCTCCCTTCTCTTCCCTTTAAAAAAGCTTATAATTTATTCAGCCTTAAAAAGGAAGGAAATCCTGACACGTGCAACAATATGGATAAACCTCAAAGACATTTTGCTAAGTGATGTAAGCCAGTCACAAAATGACAAATACTGTATGACTCCACTTACATGAGGTATCTAGAGTAGGCAAACTCATAGCAACAGAAAATAGAATAGTGGTTGCCAGGGGCTGGGAGGGAGGGGGAAATAGGGAGTTGTTGAATGAATTTCAGTTTTGCTGGATGAAATTGTTCCAGAGATTGGTTGCAGAACAGTGTGAAAGTATGTAACACTACTCTACTGGACAGTTAAAAATAGTTAATATAACTATAATGTGTGTATTTTACCACAATTAAAAAAATAGTTTAAAACGCCTACAGGGTTTCTTTTTGGGGTGATGGTTGTACAATTCTGTGTACTACACTTCAAGTGGATGAATTATATGGCATGTGGATGGTATCTCAATAAAATTATCCCTTTTATTTCAAACCACCTTTTTATAATATTCATCAGGACTGATACTACCCTCAGTTCCAAAGGCCAGTGTCCTTCCTTTCAAAACTGAAGTTTCCTAGAAAGACCTTGGCTTGCTTGTGCCCACCCTTGGGATAGAGTTGAAGATCAGGAATCTTGGGGAGAGTGTAACATGATGGACAGAGCTACCAGAGGTAGTTCTGTGAATATTTTAAGATGATTTCTTTTTTTGTGAAAATATGAAGGGGGATATTGATCATGATAGAACCGTCATGAGTCTGCTGTGTGGTCTAGCCAACCCAGTTCTTCAGCACCAGGGCTTTGGACCCATTTGTCATCCATTCACTGTTCATCCTTTCGTTCATTTCTGAAACGGTGAGCCTCTCTGTCAGGGCCTGGAGAGACAAGCATATCTTTCATGATGTGGTGTTGAAATTTAGGCCTATTATTTCAGACTGTCCATGCTTGGTGTAGTTTATTTATGAGTAAAAATAAGTAAGACACACAGGAATAACATAACAAGAAATGTTGCAGAATCCGTATGAAGAAAATCACAAAAACGTATTGACTGACAAAAAAGAAGACTTGAATAAATGGGGATGAGGGATGCCAGTTTCTCCCAGTATGATAAAGATGTCAGTTCTTTCCAAATAATGTATCGTTTCACCCCAGTCCAATCAACATCTCAGCTGAGGGTTTCTTTCTTTCTTTTTTTGGAATGTGTCAGATTATTCTCAAATTCTTGAAGAATCAGCCAGCTGGAATTGCTAAGAAAGTTTTGAAAATGATGTATAATCAGAGGAGATTTGCATTTCCAGATATAAAATGTACTCAAACTATGCTAATTAAGACCATGTGGTTATTAGTGCAGGAACATACCGTTGAATGGAACAGAATAGTCTAGAAATGGAGCCTAATGTGAGAGAGGGTTTAGTGCATGATGAAGGGAAAGGAGGAATTGTTTAATACATCCTAAATTAACTACTTGGAAAAATATGATTATAGCCTTTCCTCACACAATATACCAAAATAAATTTTGGTTGGATTAAAGAGTTAAATGGGAAAAAAAATACCATCATAGAAAACAAAAACAAAGAAAAATTGTATTTGATGCTGATATTGGAGTTAACAGAATGAAAATTTCAGAGGAGGAAAATTATTACTTTACATAAAATTGACATTTCTAGAAGTCTAAAAACTTCCCCAAGAAAGCAAAATTCCAGTAAAAAAATCTTGGAAAAACATACCCGATAAAGGATTAATTTGGTTAATGTATAAATAAATAAGAACAACCCTAAAACCCTAGTAGGAAAATTGGCAAGGACTATAATCAGGCAGTTCACAGAAAAGGAGATACAAATAGCTAATAAACATGAAAAAAATTTTCAACCTTTTAAAAATCCCTCCCCTTACTTAAAGAAATACATTTTATATGATGGTCAAAAAGTAGTCACTGAGAGAATCATGTTTTCAAAGAAACTTTAAGGTCCCAATGTTAATTGTAATACTAATTGAAAACAGGACAAAATAGTATATCAAGATTTGTAAAACAGAGAAGCGTACAGGAAAAAGTTGGCAAGGCATTCACTGAAAGTTTAATAATGCTGTTGGAAAGAAAAAAAAATAGTTCTCAATTTGGGCTATTCATTACTCTGTTGGTAGAAATGTAGATTGATATAACTTTTAGTTAAAGCAATTAGGCTCTTCTTATTAGGAACCTTAAAAAGTTAATGAACATTGTCCCAGGAGTTTGTTTCTGAGAATCCCTGCTAGGAATGAATCAGAGCTGCAGATACAGGTTTATGTAAGTGGATGTGAATCAGTTTACTGATGAAAGCTTAAAACTTGGGAACAAACTATAAATGCAGAAATAGGGGATTGTTTAAAAAATTATGTTAAATGAGCTTGAAATAATGTTTAATGATACAATGGTGTATAAGACTATGAATATATTGATAACATGTTTACATTGTGATAAAAAATATGTATGCTTAGAAAATAACATTGGAAGGAAAGAGACCAAAATGTTAATTGTGGTTAAATATGGTGGTTGGTGAGATTGTTGGCGATTTTAATTTTCTTTTTTGTACCTTTATGTGTTTTCTATGTTTTTTTCTTTGAGCACTTACTAGTTTCCTAATCAGAATCTTGTCCTCATGGATTACTTAGTACCTAAACAAGCAATTCATTGAGATTTCAGGAATTACAGAACTTCTTGAGGCTCTTAATGTTTGACTGTTACCATTCTTAAGAAATTGAAGAAGGAAATCTTTTTTTCAATCACTTAATGATTTGAACCTTTTTCCTTGAGACCTGAGATAGTTTGGATGTAAGACCTGAAAGGTAAGTAGTGGGGGAGTTTCCACTTATCCTGGTCATCTATCGAAAATCATTAGAATGAGGGATGTGTTTTCGAAGTTGAAGTAAATTCTATTGTGAAGGACTGAAGATCAATAGAGAAATGTCTCTTTTTTTTTTTGAAATGGCAGTCGAGCAAGAAAGATAGATCATTACTGACTGCCTATTTGGAGGCTGTTCACGAACTGCTTTTAAAAACCAGTGCACGGTTCAGCAAGTTTGCTATTTCTTCAGCTGGCCGGTTTCTGTGGATCTATTTAATTAGATTTCAACACGGCATCTGTAGCCCCAGTAAATTCAAAAAATTAAGCTTCATGATTTCTTGTGTGTTATAAATGTCACTAAAATTGCCGTTGCAGAACAGATCATTTCTTTGGTAATTGCAATTTCTGTCATGAATTGTTTCATCACTTATAGCAATTAGAACTTTGAAATAATTTCTTAAAATTGGACTCACTTGAATTTTTTTTTTTTGGCATTGGATCTCCTTATCCATTTTTCTTCTTTTTTCTCTCAGTTATTTGCAGTAGTTTACTTGCCTTCAATATAGAGAAGGACAAGGGCCAGTGCTCTCAAGGAGCCAGATGCCCAGATTTGGTGTTGAGCTGGGCTGAAGGTGGGCCAATCTCCCTTTAGAAAGGAAGCCCTGCTCTGTCTGGTGGGGTTGACCCCATCTGGGAGCATGCATGTTAAAGGCTTTTGGGGGGCTTGGACTGGCCCGTGGTGTCCATTAGTAACCGAGGTCTTTGGAGGTGGTTGTAGTGGCTCCTCACTCTTTGTGGAAGTAGCCCAGGGACCACTCTAAGAGGTGTGTTGGCAGCTGAGCGGGGCCTGCCCACTCTCATAACCAATGCTAGTCATTTGGAGCATCTCTTCAGATGCTGCAGTCCACTGAATGAGTTGACAGTTTTTGAGGACTCAAGTTGTGCTTAGAATAGTCTTAAGTGCTGTGGGTACAAACACACATCTTGATCTCAGGCGTCCTCTATTGAAATAAAGATACGACTACCTTCCTGGTGCTTGGGGCTTTGCCTGGCTCTTATCTTTCCTGTTCATCCTAATGCACGATTACCTCCAAACAGACGAATGCTCTCCTACCTCTGCTCACATTGCCATTATTGCTAGCAGGAAACATCTTTAAAACTTCTTCTGTTTCAGCAATAAACGTTCTTAATCTCCAGGTCTAGCTCCAGTGCCATCTCTTCTTTGGAACTATCCTCAAACTCCAAAGCCATGAGCACTGGCTCCGACCTCTGAAAACTGCATCGTTTCTACCTCTCTGGGAGACAGGTGTATTCTCCCTTACGGGTGGCTATTTGTGGATATCTTTTTGACTTCCTCAGGGCAGGAAACCATTTGACTCATGTCTGGTGTCCTAGAGAGGCAAGTAGTTGTCTTTATTTGCTGCATGAATGAAATACCTTTTAGATCCTTTGGTCTGGGACAAATCCATAAGGAGGCAAGCATTGCTGGACTTCACCCAGGATGGTGGTCAGCCGGTGGTGTGGTCTGACAAACTATGAATTCATTAAGATGGTTTCTGCATTTTTTTTTATTTTCTAAAGTTATTTTTTGTTATTTATCTTTATTAATTTAAAAATTATGGTAAAATCAATATAACGTAAAATTACCATTGTAGCCATTTTTAGGTGTGCTGCTTAGTCACATTGAGTATAACCACACTAAGAGGACCCATCATCAGCACCCACCTCCAGAACTTTTTCCATCTGGCAAAATGGAGACACCATTCCTCTCCCCACGTCTAGCTCCTGACAACCACCATTCCACTTTGTGTCTCATGAGTTTGATTCCTCTAAGTACCTCATATGAATAGGATCACATAGTATTTGTCCTTTTGTGACTGGCTTATTTCACTTAGCATAAAGAACTTTGAGGTTCATCTATATTGTAGCATGTGTCAAAATTTCCTTCCTTTTTAAGGCTGAATAATACTCCCTTGTATGTATACTACGTTTTGTCGATCCATTCATCTGTTGATGGACGCTTGGGTTGCATGAGGCTCTTGTGCATAATGCTGCTGTGAGCATGGGTGTACAAATATCTCTTTGAGTTCCTGCTTTCAGTTTTTTTTAAAAAATATATACCCAAAAGTGGAACTGTGGGATCTCATGGTTATTTTATGTTTAATTTTTTTAAGGAACCGCCATACTGTTTTCCATAATGGCTGCACCCTTTTACATTCTCACCAGCAGTTGTAGTATTTTCATTTATAGAAGGTGGAAACTGAACTCTGAGGAATTAAGTAACTGTCCAGACTCATGTAGCTTGTAAGTGACTGAGGTGGTACATAAACCCAAGTGTGTCTAGTTCAAAGGCATGTGCTCAGTCATGCCCTGAACTATGTATTCCAGGACTGTATGGCTGCGGCTTAGCAGAAATCCTCTGCTACAGTGGTTTACAATCAGGGCTTGGTTTTTCTTACTTCATAAATAGTGTGCAGGGATAGAGCTGCTGTCGTTGTCTCAGCAGCTCAACAATAGCAACAAGAATGACTCTGATTCTCTGGGCTTTTCCCTTCTGACTTGCTTGTTGCCTCTTGTTGGCAGGTTGGCTCTTACAGCTCCAAGCATCACATCCCTGTGTTGTGAACACAGTGATGAGGATTAGGGCCAACCTAGCTGGGACTGTTTGTTCTTAAAATCAGACCAAAAGCTTTCCTAGAAGCCTCAGAACAGATTCCTACAAATGTTGCAGTGGCTGGAACTAGGTGACCCCTCAGTGAAAAGGAGGCGGGCAAGTGTCTGACTATTCAACCTCTATTGTGAGAGGTAGCAAAGGAAAAGGGGGTTTGCGATGGCTTTTGGACAGCTACTCAACAGTCTGCCACACTGTACATTTCTAGAGGAATCTATCGATTTTTTTCTTCCCTACTTAGATTTCTTTAGCCAAAAATGAGGGTAATTAAGCTCTCATGCCTGATTTTAATCAGAAACAAATTAGACATCAAATTGTTCTCAGACCAGGGAAGCCATAACAATAATAATAAAAATACAAGGAAAGATGGATAAAGGTTTAAGTGCAATCACTTAGTAGATTGTAAAGTACTGTGTAAATATAGTTCACAGGACTGTGAGCTTCCTGGAGCAGAGGCTATATCTCATCATGGCTGAATCCCCAAGGCCTAGCACAGGGCCTGAAACATGAGAAAAACATAGGTGATTATAGAATTGGCTGAAACATCACTTTTAATATGCCAGTGGTGAAAAAGCTTCCAGGACGCTGATTCTCCTGCAAGAGGCCGAGGCTGTCTGGGTGTTGACTAAGTATGACCTGGGGTGATGGATGGTCTTGTTTGTCCATGTGCAAATCGAGCCTTTGGTATATTCAGTGATAATGCTATGAGTACATTTGAATCACAATTTAAATTCTTCCTAAATACATGGCTGGCAGAAATCAGTTAGCTGGCAATGCCATCTTTTTAAGATGGATCACCTGCCACGTGGCTCTGTGTGCCCGCTGTTGAACACACATCTGTGTGGTAAGATTGGTACCCTGTGTTTATCATCTTCATCCAACACTGTTTGCTGGCTGCCTGGCGGGGGGGGAACAGTGACTGCTTGTTTGGAGATGCTTTCCTGCCTTCCTAAGGACTTGGCTCTTCTGGCCTGATCAAGACGATGTGTGGGAATTGAAGAACACACTTCACAAGTTGTTCCAGGAACAGCTGGTCTCTAGAGAGGTTATATGAGCTTGATCCTATGCCGATCACAGTATACACATCACCTCATTAAATTCCCGCCACAGCCTTGTAAGGTTTAAGTGGCAAATCTAGGATTGGAATACAGATCTTTGGTCTCTGTAGTTTAGGGTTTATTCTCTCCTTTGGATTATGGGTGGATCGATCTCTTGGTGCTAGAGCGACTTAGGTGTCAGTATGGGCTAAGGATTGCAGAGTCCGAGGTTCAAACTATGGCTCTGACAAAGATAGCAAGGTTTTGGAAAAGCCCCTTCCCTTCTCTGGGCCTCGTTTTTTTTCATCTATGACATGGGGATGCTGAATCGACTAAGCCAAATTAGACTTACTGAGTGTCTACCCTGTGTGGAGGTGCTGGGCACCGGGGACACAGCACAGAATAACTTGAACACATTCCTGCCTTCATGGGGCTTAGATTCTAGCAGAGGAGGCAGCTGTTTAAAGATTACCCAAATAAGTATTTAATTACGATTGCAATCAGTGCCACAGAGGATAAGTACAATATAATGGGTTTATATGTATTTTTCTTCCATGTAATTATTTCCATTACATTATATATAATCTATTTACATGCATTATATTGTATTCAAAGCACAATATAATGTATATTATATGTAATATGTAATGAGAGAACTGAGGTAGTGAGGGTGGGGTGTGCGCTGGGAAAGCTTCTCTGAGAAGCTGGCACTCTGCCACACACAGCTGTAGTGTAGTACCACCTGGTGGAAGCCCTTGGAGACTGTATCCTTCGTGGAGATAATCAATGCTCTTGAGGTGCTGCTCGGGTAGAACGTTGCAGTAGAGGGGAGCCAGACAGGGAAGGATTGTGTGTGAGCTTGTGTGTTTTGCTCCCAGAGATTCCTAGAAATAACTGCACAAGACTTCTGGAAGCCCGAGGTCTTACGTCTCGTTGGGACAGGCCCTGGGGAAAGGCTCCTATGTTGATGAGGTTTGAGGAAACTCATATTTCATGTAATGAGAGTTCTCCAGTGTTTTGCTAGGGGAGACGCTCCACACTCTTTAAGTAGAAGCATCCTTGAAATGTAGGAGAATAACTCATCAGGCTGCCATTGTTAGAAATATCCTTTGAAAGTATGCCATTACCTTGGCTCTCATTCTGTACTTCTAAGGCAGACTTCTGCTGGGTGCTTTTGGTCTCCTGGGAAGCCCCATTCAGCATGAAGGGGCCTCTTTGGTGAATGGCTGGCTTCTTGATCATAGATATTCCAGTTGCATATGAATATGTAAGTGGGCATTCTAAGTTATAAATTGGTCTTATGTTTGTTCAGAAAGATTGAGTTAGTTCTTAAGCTCATCTCCACTGAAACACTGAGCACCAAAGCTCGCTTCAGGTCACCTTTTGAAGCTCAGCCAGGAAGAGTCCTTATTTCTTTTGCAGATGTCAGCTGCTTTCCAGGGAGCATACTGTGTCTGAGCAAGAGTTTCTGAAAGGCTGTGCTTCCGGATTGGGTGTCCAGAATTCCCTCTGCATTGGAGAGTGAATCGTCAGTCATCTATTACTGAATGGATTGCAGTTGATATAAAAAAATTGTGCTGTGGTATATAGAAATTAAAAACCATAATAAAACAGCAGTGAGAATAAGGCAGCTAACATTGATTGATCACTCACTGTAGGCCAGGCAGTTGAACTGCACAATGCTTTATAAACTAGGTACTACTGGCATCTCTATTTTATGGATGCAGGAACCCTGGTAGTTCTCCCAAGATGGTAATGTTGATTTGTGGCCAAGCCAGAGTTGGTGTCCTGGCTGTTGGGCCTGGCACCTGACCCTGCATGGGCACTGGGTTAGACTGAGTTGGTGGGAGACTAGGAATGTGCCAGGACCTGGGTTTTCAGATCTTTATTAGTTTAATTGTTTTGATCATACTCTGGTTCTTCTGGCAGCTGTTTTGTTTTGTTTTTTTCTGGACAATATAGAAGAGGGAACGTATACCCTAAAAGGATTTGAGGATTTTGGAATTGAACCTGAAGCAGCTATTGAACGTAGGAAATGTCTTGGAAGTGTCTTTTAAAAAATCTTAACCAATTATGTGAGTAATATTGCATGACTGTTGTACCATAAAAACATCTTCTCGGGGCTTCCCTGGTGGCGCAGTGGTTGAGAGTCCGCCGGCTGATGCAGGGGACACGAGTTCGTGCCCCGGTCCGGGAAGATCCCACATGCCGCGGAACGGCTGGGCCCGTGAGCCATGGCCGCTGAGCCTGCGCGTCCGGAGCCTGTGCTCCTCAGCGGGAGGGGCCGCAACAGTGAGAGGCCCACGTACTGCAAAAACAAAAACAAAAACAAAACAAAACATATGTTCAATAACATAATTACTGTAAAGAAAGCAGTTAATATATATATGACAGTGCTGATTCTGATAGCCCATGTAGTTTCCTTTTCCAGAGCTCTTTATATCTTTGTGTAGATCCATATTTCCATCTACCGTAGTTTTCCTTCTGCCTGAAGTGTTTAACGTTTATTGTAATAGTTCACGTCTGCTGGTGAGGAATTCTCTCATCTTTTGTTTGTCTGAAAAAGTCTTGATTACAACTTCATTTTCGAAAGCCATTTTTGCTGGGTATAGGATTCTAGGTTGACAGTTTCTTCTTTCAGTATCTCTAAAGATACTGCTCCTTTGTCTTCTGTTTGCATTGTTTCAATCAAGAAATTTGTTTCCTTTGCCCTTGTTTCTCTGTGTGTGACATATCTTTTTTCCCCCTGGCTATTCTAACGATTTTCTCTTTACCACTTGTTTTGAGCAATTGATTAAGGTGTGACTTCAGATAATCTTCTTCATGTTTCTTGTGCTTGAGGTTCATGAGCTTCTTGGATCTGTGGGTTTATGGTCTTTATCTGCTAAGATTTCTGTGAGTTAACAAAATGACCTGAGATTTTAGAATATTTAGGAATATGTGATTTTTCAGGGTTGCCAAGGTAACAATCAAGTGTGCTAGGTAATGAATTTTCATTCAGTTGAATTATCAAGGAAGCAAGTATGGTGGTTCAGTGTCTTTGTTTTTTGTTTTTATTTTGTTGTTTGTTTTCTCCAGAAGCAAGGTGGGCTTGCTGCCAGACTTTGGGCTAAGAAAATGAATTTCCTTAATGAATGAAATGAAAATAAATTAAAATTTTGATTCATTTGGGTAACTGACTAGTTAGAGATTTCCCATTTGTGGCTTTATGGCTTGATGATCCTTGGGCTAGAGCTTCTGGGATGTAATGAATGGCTTGTCTAGACCCAGGAATGACTGCCTATTTACCCCATGAGGGGGATCCAGGTGGTTTTCACTATTCTTTATAGTGGAGGGAGAAGGCAAGATCTAGCTGTCACCTTGATCCCATCCTAGAGGACCTTTCCCCCTACCTGTGGTGTAAGTCACTGCACCCTGGGCCTGTAGAGATCACAATTTTTCCCTCTGTTAGGAGCCTTCAACAGCTGCACAAACACACAGGTTGGATGATTTCTTCTTGTCTCGCGAATTGTATTTCAAAAGTCAGCCCAGGGGCTTACCAGTAGCACTGATTCAACTCAGAAGTATCTGTGTGCTTGCAGTAGGAAAGGACTGCCTTTTATGGTAGGAATCTTAAAACATTTTGGACCTTGTTTATCTGTCTTGCCTTTTTCTCTAATCCAGGAATTAGTCATAAATACCTATTTATCCTGAAATGCCTTTTTTCCTTATCTACTTGAAATTTGACCCCCCAAATAGCTCATGTCCTCAAATTAGGACTTAAAAACGTCAGCCTATATTTTCTGGTTTACTTATAATTGTGCTAGTTCCTAAATGGGAATGCTTCTCTGACCTGAATTGAATGCTAATTTGTGGCTTCAGGCCAAATTCAGAATCAAGGAGGTCTGTGGTCAAGCAATCGTTGACCCGCAAAGCTGTAGCACATGGGGCACGAGGTGTAATGTCCTCCAGTTAGTAAGGCTTTGGTGGGGAGGATACTGGGGGTCACCTGTGACTCCTTTTAGCACCTGAATATGCAGCATTTGAAGCTCTGCACCTTAGGGGTTAAAATATGAGGTCTTTGAAAATATTTTCTAACATCTCCCAGGAACACAGAGCGCTTATTGCAGGAATTACTGAAAATGTAAATTTCTGTTGCTTTCTTTTTCCAGTGATGTAATTGATAGCTAGACACATAGTCACATCCCAATTTAATAAAATTTCTCTAGCAATAAATCATGACCAGAAGGGTATTTTCGATGTTTTGCCACCAGCAAGAGAATGTCTTCAGTTTAATATAGGGAAATGTAAACAGAGCAAGCATTCCTGTTTCTTCAGGTTTTAAAATCATTAATAAAGATGTCTTTACCCTCGAAGGGAAGAGTGGTGAGCAGTCATATTTTTATTATTCTACTGAATAAGTGAATTTACCCGGCATATAAATTAGCAAATGCATTTTCTCCCTGCAACACATGTTGACATTTTCCTGCAGATGGCTCAGCAGAAGAGGAATGAGAAAGGTGGTTAGGGACCAAGGACAGGCATGTTTGGTCACTGTCTTTTACTGCCCAGGGACACTGGCCTGCTCGCCCCTCTCACCCGGCCGGGGGGCTTGCTGGACGGGGAAGGGCCTGAGATTGCAGGTACTGTTGTGAAGGACAGAGTGGGGGTAGGGAGGAAGTCAGACCTGCCTTTCCCCTTAGAATGAACTTTCGTATATTAAATTTGTTCATACTGTTATGAGTTGGACAGAGTATTTTCTGTGTTTTCTTTCCATTTGGAATCATTTCTCATACTTTGTCTACAGATGATCTTTTCTTGAACCAGTAGTTGGAAACAGGCTATTTGACCTTCAGAGTGCTCAAATTTTGCTCTCAGGAGAATCAGAGGCAGGATTTAGGGATAACAGGTGGGTGGACAGGGCATGATCTCTGTAAAAACCAAATGGGTGCAGAGATGAGTAAATACGGCCTGTTGACATCACACACGTGTTGGACCCTGGTGATTGACGAACTGGTTGTTTATGGGAACAGGTAGGGGCTCTGTTTGAGTTGTTCAGTATTTCAGGATTGTGAGGGGTAAAGGTTTATTCAGGTATTTGGGACTGAAGTTTGTCTAGAGGTAGCAGATTTCCATATAAGACTGTGAAATCTGGGTGTGGCACAGCTCCCTCCAAAGGTTGTGGTTTCAGAGAAGTCAAGAATGTAGCTCAGATCTTGGTTGGAGGGCTATGATTTATGCCCAGGGGGGTTAAAGCTCATTCCAGGAGCTAGGAGTGAGTAGGTGTGGCAAAGAAGAAGCTTCAGGAAGGTGGGAAAAATCAGCTGGGGCTACCCAGATGTGTGAATAGAAATTCCAACCATCTAACCACTCACCCATTGACTTATTTAAAATGTTTAATAGCAAAGTCACTTTTTTAAAAAAAATAAATTTATTTATTTGTTTTTGACTATGTTTCATCTTTGTTGCTGCACATGGGTATTCTCTAATTGTGGTGAGCAGTGGCTACTCTTCATTGTGGCGCACGGGCTTCTCATTGCGGTGGCTTCTCTTGTTGTGGAGCATGGGCTCTAGGCATGTGGGCTCAGTAGTTGTGGCTCGTGGGCTCTAGAGCGCAGACTCAGTAGTTGTGGCACACAGGCTTAGTTGCTCTGCTGCATGTGGGATCTTCCCGGACCACGGTTCAAGCTCATGTCCCCGGTATTGGCAGGCGGATTCTCAACCACTGCACCACCAGGGAAGTCCCCAAAGTCACTTTTGAAATAAGGGAAGTTAGTAAAATCATGGATTATGGTGTATATGTGTTTGTTTTTTTGCTTGTGTGTGTGGGTGTTTTTTCTACAAGCAAAAGAGAATCAGTGTATGTACACTTTGAATGAAGTGTATACATACAGTGTATATGTACTTTTTTTTTTTTTTTTTTTTTTGCAGTTCGCGGGCCTCTCACTGCTGTGGCCTCTCCCATTGCGGAGCACAGGCTCCAGACGTGCAGGTCCAGCGGCCATGGCTCACGGGCCCAGCCGCTCCGCGGCATGTGGGATCCTCCCGGACCGGGGCACGAACCTGTGTCCCCTGCATTGGCAGGCGGACTCCCAACCACTGCGCCACCAGGGTAGCCCTATATGTACTTTTTGAATGAAGAATAATCCTGGGGGAAGAAGATAGAATAAAATTGCTTGCACTGATCTGTGGGAAGCAGTTCTGTATTCAGCAAACTAAGAGTTTTCAACTCATGATCTCAATTATAAAATGAATTAGTAGTAGATACCTGTCCCATAAAGGATTAAATGAGTTGATGCCTATAAGTTCTTGGTACAGCACCCCAAAAAGTGAACTCTTAAAATTTTATAAAAATAGGGTCTGACTAATACACATTGTGTTCAAAAGTACCTTTTTTTTTTTTGCCGCCTACTTAACGTTAGATTTTGGCCAGCTTTCTATGCTAGAACACAGAGATCTAATCAGAGTGTGCTTGGACTCTTTTATTTTCCAAAGTTTTTGTTGAAATTTAGGTCCCCTGCGCTTGTCTCCCCTCACGGGATGGCAGAGACCATTCTTGCACGTGTGTCTTGGCGTCCTTGTCACACTCTTCTCTGGGGTGACATCTCTACCTCTCGTGCTTGAAGCCTGTGAAAAGGCAACACACACTCCCTGCCTTGGATCACAGGCCCCAGTGGAGACTCCACGGATGTTCCCAGGCTTCCTCTGATGTGGGGAAGTCGGGAGGGGCGTGGGGGGAGTCTATCCCCTTTCTGTGCCTGGGCGGGGGTCTTAGTGTCAGTGCTGTTTCTTCCTGTTGGTCTGGGAATGATGCTTTCCAGGAAGAGACCTTGTGCTTCCCCTGTGTTCCTCCCTAAAGTAAAATGGGCAGCCATACTGTTGCTCTCTAACTGCTTCATGTCAGGGTGGCGTATTTTGTTTGGGGAATATCTCCCCACACCTAGCTGTCTCCTGCGGGTCCCCTTCTTCAGGCTCGTCAGCTGTAGAGTGGAAGTCCAGCTAATGTCTCCCTCTGGCCCAGCTTCTTCGACAGGGCTGCCAGATGTTCAGCTTGGAGCAAGGCACTGCAGCTGGCAGCACTCAGATGACAGCATCAGCTCCACACCAGCCACTTGTCAGTGAGGTCCTGAGGCAGAATGGGCCTTCAGGGTGCGCATCTGTGCTCTGATGAATGCACCGTTTCATCCGAGCTGAGGGAGACTCGGTGGTCCGGGAAAATGACTGTCTGGTGAGAGAAGGAGTATAGGAGGGCAGTGTTGCATTGGGCTCACACACTCCATCTTCATGACATTTGGGTATTTCCCTCAACACTTGGCTGTTGGGGTAGATTGCTCATCTTGGGGATGACCTGGAGTCCAAGGACCCTGCTTCACTGAGTGCTCGAGTGCCTCTTGTCCCACATTCCTCTTTCTCCTCGGTGGCTGCATTAGCCACTCAAACCTCCTCTTCCTTGTGGACACGAGGGCTGGAGAGAGCAATGGCAACTCCCATTCAACACTTGTTTCTGTTTTTAGGTGTAAATAGATTTTTTTCCTGGAGACGGCTAGAGCCGTGGGATGAAGTGAGACTTGGGCGTTCTGGGGACTGTCATCACCTGTTGCATTGGTTTGACCCGTTGCAGTTCATGCTGCTCTCATTTGGTGCCTGGAGCCTCACATGCCCTGGTGAGGGCATCAGGGCCTGGTTGTGCTTAGCCCCATTTTACAGATGGTAAAGTGAGGCTCATGAGGGGAAGCAAGTCATCCAAAACCTCACAGCTGGCAAGCGGCAGAGGGGCAGAAGTCTGGGCCTCCTTGCTGTGCATTCCAGAACTTCATATTAGTTAGCCAGAAGGATGTCTTAAAATGCCAGTCTAATGCCTTTATCGTTTTTCAGGGCTCCTTGTTGCATTCAGAAGAGAGCCCAGGTTCTTATCGAGCCAGGCAAGGCCCTGGGTGACTTGGCCTCACCTCTCTTTCCACCTCCATCACTGTCACTTTCCCCTTCTCACAGGCTTGCTCCAGCCGCATCAGTGCGCTCCATCTTGGCTTCTGCCCTGGGAACATGCTCGTCTCTCTGCTCTGCCCTGTTTCTCTGGATGCTCACGACCCTTCCTTCAGGCCCCGGTTTAGAGGCCCCTTGGTCTGGGAAACCTCGGCTAAATCCTGATCTGGGTTAAATAGGTCTCCCAGCTTCTCGCACAGCGCCCTATTGTGCTGTGCTGGTGTGTGTCCCCAGCAGGGCCCTATAAGGCCTTCTCAGGACAGACTCCGCCCCCATATCCTCTACTGTAGCTCCTCTCTGAAGTACCTAGATAACCGTGTCTGATGCACATTTCCTGAGTTCTACAGATACTAAGACCCCCACCAAATGGAAGAAATTAACTACTTGATGACCATGAGCACACATCCCACAGACCTACTGGCACCTGAGGATTGATAATGTTAAATTAACCACCCTGTTATCTCACCATCAGCCAATCAGAGAATTGTGCATGAGCTGATCACAGACCCTGGGACGCCCATCCCTCCCCTGGCCTTTAAAAATGCTTTGCTGAAATCCTCTGGGGAGATCGGGGTTTTTGAGGCACGAGTCACCTGTTCTCATTGCATGACCCTGCAGTAAACCTCTCTCTGCTCCAGACCCCGACGCTTTGGTTTGTTTGGGCTCGCTGTGCATCGGGCATGCAAACTTGTGTTCGGTAACAGCTGGACTTTGAGAGCAGGGACCTTGCTGTCCTGTTCTCCCCTGAATACTCAGAAGCCCCCAGCACTGTGCCTGGTCTATAAGAAGGGGCCGGGTAAGGACCTTCCTGCTGGAGTCCGTGCTGCCACTGGTACCAGGAGCAAGGGAATTTGTGACTTGACTGGCTTCTATTCAAAGCACGATGGTAGGAAACGTCCTTTCCTGTGGTCCCTGAACTTGATGTGCTCATCTGGGAGTATGGTGTCCTTCTCAGGCGGCATTTCTGCCTCTGCTGCCGTGTGTACCCCTTCTCCCTCCCTCCTCCGGTTGCTTCCTCTCCATCCTGGCCTCTGAGGGGAGAAGAGCACCCTCCTTTGTGCCTGGGGTGTCTCTTTGCCCCTCAGAGTGTGGGCCTGGCGCACACCCCTCCTAACGCGAACTCATGCTCAGGGCCATGGACTGCAGAGGCAGTGCCCATTCTGCTTGCCGTCTCTTTGTGATGTGCTCTAGACTAAGTGGGACTCAGTCTCTAATACTTGTTGGCTCCATTAAAAAGCAGAAATGTTTTTGTGGCCCGTTATCCAACGGGCACAAAACTGAACTTGTCTGGGGTAATGAAACTAATAACAGAGCCTGATGGCCATGACCCCACAGCCACTGAGGCAGTGATCAAAGCAGCCTTTTGTAAATAGGTTCATTTGTACCATTTTTTTAGATTCCAAATATAAGTGATATCATATGATATTTGTCTTTCTCTAACTTCACTCAGCATGACAATCTCTAGGTACACCCATGTTACTGCAAATGGCATTATTTTGTTCTTTCTTATGGCTGAGTAATATTCCATTGTATATATGTGCCTCATCTTCTTTATCCATTCCTCTGCTGATGGAAATTTAGGTTGTTTCCATGTCCTGGTTATTGTAAATAGTGCTGCAATGAACATTGGGGTGCACGGAACCTATTTACAAAACAGAAATAGAGTCACAGATGTAGAAACAAACTTATGGTTACCAAGGGGGGGAGGTAGAAGGGAGGGATAAATTGGGAGACTGGGATCGACATATACAAACTACTATGTATAAAATAGATAACTAATAAGAACCGACTGTATAGCACAGGGGACTCTACTCAATACTCTGTAAGGACCTATATGGGAATAGGATCTAAAAAAGTGGATATATGTATATGTATAACTGATTCACTTTGCTGTACAGCAGAAACTAACACAACACTGTAAATCAACTATACTCCAATAAAAATTAATTAAAGGGCTTCCCTGGTGGCGCAGTGGTTGGGAGTCCGCCTGCCGATGCAGGGGACACGGGTTCGTGCCCCGGTCCGGGAAGATCGCACATGCCGCGGAGCAGCTGGGCCCATGAGCCATGGCTGCTGAGCCTGCGCGTCCAGAGCCTGTGCTCCGCAACGTGAGAGGCCACAGCAGTGAGAGGCCCACGTACCGCAAAAAAAAATAAATAAAAAAAAATTTAAAAAGCAGCCTTTTCCCCACCTCCTGCAGCCGGCCTGCTCATACCATCTTAAAAAGGCCCTGTTGTCACGATAAACCTCCATGGTCACCAATTTCCAAAGGCTGGTTCCCACTAACATCTTGATCAGTTATTAAAGTTAATCATCATCAGAAACAAGCGAAATGACACCTCGGAAAGGTCCTTTTTTTTTTTTTTTTTTTTTTTTTTTTCGGTACACGGGCCTCTCACTGTTGTGGCCTCTCCTGCTGCGGAGCACAGGCTCCGGACGCGCAGGCTCAGCGGCCATGGCTCACGGGCCCAGCCGCTCCGCGGCACGTGGGATCTTCCCGGACCGGGGCACGAGGCTGCATTCCCTGCATCGGCAGGCGGACTCTCAACCACTGCGCCATCAGGGAAGCCCCGGAAAGGTCTTTTTAAACACTAACAGGCGTGGCGGTGGAGTTCCCAGATAAGGGGAAATATGTCAGCTGGAAGATGTAGTAATAAACCAGTCCAGCCCCTTGACTAAGTGCCTGTGAATGCGGTATCTCAGGAGCATGATAATGAGGGTATAAAATGGGGAGACTTGAAAAGGTAGTAATGTGTTGCTGTGATGATTTGAGGTGTGATGGCACCCAGGGGGACAGTGAAGGTTACAGGGTGAGAGAAGGCAGCTCGCGAGGGTCCACTGCAAGACCACCTGGATCTGATTCAGCTTGGCGTCTCTTCCCCAGCCCCCATTCGTGGCCCTGGCCTGAAACATACAAGGTGCCTGGTAAATGTTGAACTGAGCTAAACTGCATTTCCCTTCACCCATAAGCTCCCCAAGGGCCGGACGTCTCTTTTGCTCAGCACTTCCTAATGAGCCTAGAACTTCATAGATGTTGAATCATTGAGTGAATGTGGGACTTGCACGTGTATCCTTTCAGACTGACAGAGAGACAGAAGAACCTCAGAAAGCAAAACAAAACTAGTGTTACCAACCCAGTGACTGCTAACTCGACAGCTAGTCTTCCATGAGCAGCTGCTGTATGTCTCTTGTCCACGTAGTTATTTATCGTGTGCTGAGTGTTGTACGTGCATCACCTCAACCCTTTCAATGACCCTATGGGGGTGGGCGCTATTGTGCCATTTTACAGAAAGGAAAACAGAGGCACACACAGCGAGGACATGGCAGATTTGGGATCTGAGGCTAGCGGTGCTCTGAATCACTGGGCCGAACTGCCTCCCCCGATGTCCTCTGGCTTTTAGTTCAATCCCATGCGGGTTTAGGAGCCTCCAACCAGTGTATTCAGTGCAGCCTCGCCCCCTGTACATTGCTCATGGATCTGGATTTCCCTGAACCCATGCTTTTGTTCAGCCCTTCTCCTCAGGCTCTGAAGCACGTACCTCCTGTGAAGGGGACGACAAATAGAACTTGAACGCACCCTCTCGGTGTTTCAGCAGTACTGTCTCCTTCCAGGCTTTGAATGAAGAAAGGGAAATCCTCTTGAAGGATGGGGAGGTGGGGGACCATGTCTGGCATTTCCTGGATGGGGTTGGGGTGGGTTGTCATGACACTTTGGGGGTGTGGAGTTGGCCTGGGTCCCCTCAGACTTGGAAGGTCCTGCTCAGGAGTCTGATGGGCTGTATTCTAAGGTACATATTTGGAGAAGGGGTTGGGAAGGAGATGGGACTGACCTTCATGGACCGTAAGTTGTGTGTCAGGCACAGTGCTGGGCCCTGTCCACCCACCCCCTGCACCTACCCACCCCCACCCAGAGAGGAGGGTGGACTTATCCTCCCATTTTGCAGTTGAGGACTCTGAGGCTCAGAGGGTCTAAGAAGCGTGGCCAAGGCCACGCAGCTAGTGGGTAGTAGAGATGGTATGTCCCACAGTCTGTTTCATGCCAGGATTCATGTTCTTTCCTTGACATCTTGTTCCACTTTCCAGGGGAATCAGTCCTTGGTGGATTTACCTGGTGTCCTTTACCACGACATAAAATCAGAGAATGTATGAGCTGCAAGTGACCATAAAAGTCATGCAGTCTCACATAGCACAGGGAGATCAGCAGTGCTTTGTGACCACCTAGAAGGGTGGGATAGGGAGGGTGGGAGGGAGACGCAAGAGGGAAGAGATATGGGAACATATGTATATGTATAGCTGATTCACTTTGTTATGAAGCAGAAACTAACCATTGTAAAGCAATTATACTCCAATAAAGATGTTAAAAAAAAAAAAGTCATGCAGTCTAAAAAATAAAGTAAGTGGGGTCCGGAGAGTCTCTTCCTTATGTGTTGGCCACAGCTGGGAGCTCCAGGCTTTTCCCCTCTTCCTTTTCTTTCTTTTTTCTAAGGGTAGATTGGAGTCAACTATAAACTCTTTATCCTTGAGGAGGAGGGTGAGGAATGATGTGTCTCAAGGTCAAGAACACTTAGGAGGTATTGGTTTCCAGAGGTGGAGCTTACAGGGTGATGACGGTCCCAGCAAAGGGGCATGGTCTTTCTTCCCTCTTCTTGGACATCAGTGGACTTAGGATATGGTTGAGCCATATGAGAAGCCCAGATATCTATCCATGTGTCCCTGTCTGTCTGTGTTGTCTCCTCACCCCACTCTCTTGCATCTGGTAACCAGCCCCTGTCGTCATGGTGGAGCTGGGGGAGACTAGCCGCTCTGCCTTCTGTAATATCTTCTGAGTGCTACGGACACTGCAGTGAATGACACAGACAGGTTGTAGTCCTCGTGGGACTTACAGTCTAGTAGGGCAAATAGACAATAAGCCAGAAAACAAACAAATCGTATGTTTTCAGAAAGTGGTAAGTGCCAGGAAGGAAATAAATCAGGATGAAGTGAAATAACCTTCCAGGGAGATGAAACGGCATTTGTGAAGGCTCCAAGCTGGCGGGAGCTGGGCCTGGTGCGGGGGGATAGCAAGGAGGCCTGTGTGGTTGGAATAAAGGAAGAGGGAGACGTGGGAGAAGGGGCGAGCAGCACAGACTCTGCAGAGCCTGTGTCTTGGTAGCGGGACTTTGGATGTCACTTGATGCATGGGGGATGCTGCTTATGGGTTTTAAGCTGGCGAGTGATCTGTGTTTCAGATGTTTTCGTAATCTCTGTCTCCCTTTTCTCTGATACTGGTAGGTGTACAATGGGTTGTTTTCTTGCAGAGCAGAAGGACTTGGGATCCAGTTTCAGGTTAGGGAGAGAACGTGGCTCTTCGTAGCCCAGGTGATATAAATTCTCTATGTGGTCTAACCTGGGTCACTGGTATTTTATGTTGGGGTTTGGACACAAGAAAGCAGTTTGTGCTTTTTTGGTCATATTTTTTCCCCAGGGACCTTGAAGAGGAGGGCAAGGTGGGCTTGGACAGGATTTAGGTATCCCTGGGTCACTACCTAATGGGATCACTGCATTGTTCTCTAAAGTAGTTACCACTTCCCCTTGTCAGCTGCACCACCTGAGAAATGCCTGTGAGAACCCCAGGGGCTTGGGTCCCAGGCAGGTGTAATCTTTACTATAACATCCTGCCCTTTGGGTTAAGCCTGTCACTGCTGCCCTTTCTCTGGCTACTGTCTCTTCCTAAGTTTCTCCCCAGTTGTGAAATGTAGTTTAAAGTAGAAAAGCACAGTGTTGTCACTTTTCCCCAGAGAAAAAAAGATCCATTGCTCTGAAATGGCCCATTCTCCTTGGAAGAGAGCTGGTTTAAAGTGACAGCCGTGGAGTTGAAGTAAAGATCTTATATCTCTTTTTCCAGACCATGAAATTTTGTCCTATACCAGTACATATTTCCCTGCTATAATTAAGCTGTTAGTTCTCCCTGAGTTTATTTCAACCATGTTTCAGCAGCATCCCGGGATGCCGTTAGTGTTTCACAGTGGTTAAGGGTGAGACCTCAGTTCAAGACCCAGCTCTGCCACTTACTAGCTTTTTGGCCTTAGGCAGATTACTTTTTTCCCATGAGCTTCTGTTTCCTCAATGTAAAACTGATATAACAGCAGGAGCTAGTGGTAGCTAACATTCATACTTAGGCTGTTGAAGCACTTACTTGAATAATTGACTTAATCCTCTTAACAACCCGACATGGCAAGTACTGTAATTATTTCCATTTTACAGGTGTGAACACTGAGGCATAGTTCAGTCATTGGCCCAAAGTCACTCAGCTAGAAAGTAGAAGAGCTGGGATATGAAGTCAGAGCCTGTGTTCTTAGCAACTAACTAAACCTCTTCGCGGGTCCTCCCTTGGAGACATCAGTGGAAAATGCGAGCTCTGCCCTTATCACAGTGCCCGGCAGGTATTCTGTGCCCTTTTGGTGTTTTTCTCTAATTCTGAAGAGTTGTCCTGTTGGAAGCCTTCTAAGGAGAAGGGCAGAGGCCTTGAATCCAGATGGGCTTCCTGCTTGTGGCAACAGTCCCTTGGCTCCCGGTGCTCAAGATGGACTGTGCGCTCAGCCGGCAGGCACTGACACGGCAGAGCTGTCAGGAAAGTGGTGATCTGCTGGGACCCCCAGCCGTGTCGGCAGCCTTCGGGATGGTGGGCAGGTGTCCACTCCTGCCTGGCTTGGCTCCTACTGTTGGAGTCTGACATGCTCCTCAGCCCCAGAATTAATACCTCCCTGCAGACGTCCTCAGCACCCACGCAGGCTGGCACAGGCGTGGGGCACCAGGGCCGACGCCACTTCTGTATGTTCCTGAGCGTGACTGCCCTGGTAGGAGGCTGTGTTGGTGAGGACGCCTGGCCCTGGGCTACAGGTTCCTGTCTGTGGAGAGTCTCCTCCGTAGGATGCTGGGCCCCTCCAGTGGGGAGACTGCATCTTCTCATTTTGCCTCCTGGAACTGTGGCTGTCGTCTCAGTGGGAGTGGGGCAGGACCCTGGAGAGCAGCGGCTTGCCCGGGGCACTGAACTGAGGGGTGATGGAGTCAGGCTACCGCCCAGCCATATAAGCTTCTGTTTTCTCTCTCCTCTCAGTTGGCGGGGCCAGATGGGTGGGGCTTGGCCCTTGCAGGAAGCCTGTGGGTGCCTCTGCTCGCCTGGTCTGTGTTCCCAGAGGCGTGGTGAGGCTTCATGGTTGATCCCCAGCACAGCTGCGGGTTCCTTGCTTCCTTTTCTAGCCATGAGTAAATACGTGTCCTCTCAAATTCGGAATTTGACTGTATTTGGCTAAACTGGGAAGGGAATTAGCCAGACTCGTCTCTGTCCTCTGTCTCTGCAGTGTTAGCCTTGTCAGCAGGCTTGTCCCTGTGGTCCTTCTCCCTTGGTTGCTGGGAGGAAATCTGGAGCCTCGGAGAGCCCCAGATGGGGGGAACAGGAGGAATCTCCTTTGGCCCAGCGGGGATCAGGGCAGCTCCTTGGCTTGTTCCTGGTGAGAGGGATGGGACTGGGGTGGGAGTGTGGCACTTGCCCCTACGCTGCCGTTGGGAAGACCCTCGTTGCTGCCTGGAGGGCAGGACGTGGGAGAAACAGTTGCCGTCTTTGCCTTCTGCCTCCCGCCTCTGGCCCTTCTCCCACAGTGCACACCTCAAGCTTCTCTCCCCTTTCAGAGACACAGTAACTTACAGCTCAGCTGATTTATGGGACTAAAATAAGCTCATTCTGTGAGTTGTCAGTAATTATATGAATTGATGAGGGGATTTCCCTCTTCCTTCCCTTGGCTGCTTGCAGAATCATTGCAGGTTGATTTTGCATTTTTGACCTTAACAGTGATGGATTTAGACATCTGCTTCTTTCCGTTCGGGATGACTTCTGAGCTCCGCATCCATCGCTTTGTAACAAACTTGTCTTAGGTGAGGTTTCTGATGATGTTTCCCAGCACCACAGGTGACAGAGGCTCCCTGCATCTTTGATGAGGTTGTGATGTCTTTATTTTCCTAATTATCAAATATTTATTAAGAGCATTACCTCAAAGAACTTCGGCCTTCTGGTTCCTTTTGTCAGTGCTTCTTGCATTTACAGTCAGGTTCAACGTGACTGATGGGGTATTCATGAAGATAAACACCATAAGCACCTGGAAATGTAGCTTTGTGCAGAGTGCGGATGCAGTGTAAGTCTCCAGATGTTAGGTGGCCAGTGTTTCAATGATTACTTACGCTGGATGCATCGGTGCATCGGAGGTGACAAACCCATGGGTTAAGTCCAGCTCTCAGATGTGTTTAGTTTGGACAGTATGTTAAAAAAAAAAGTTTTTTGAATCAGTTGTTAACATTAAAAAGTTAGAAGGTATCATCCAAAACCCCACATATCTGGATTTCCTATTTCTCTTGGGAGATCCTCAGACACAGCCACAGGGGCTCGTGGTCCATTAAGGAGACAGTTGGCTGGCAGACGGTGGCTGCCCCTTCCTATGGGGCACGAGCACCTTCTCTGTCAACGCACCTCCGTTTGCACCTGATCTACTTTATTTAATTCATCAGTTTGGCCCTACTTGGCATTTGAGTTTGCAACTCTACAACCAGAGTGAGTGTAGATATAAATGCCCAGTGGTTGACTGCCCATCAGCTCTTGCTGCACCTGTCCTGGCTTGAGCTAACATCTTGCTTCTGGATTAGTGCAGATGCCTGCCCGCAGTTCTGCCTGCTTCCTCTTCCTTTGCATCGTCACTGCTCCGCAGGCTGTGCTCAGCACAGGAGTCAGACTGGTCCTTTGAAAACATGTCAGACCATGTTGCTCCTCTGCTCAAAACCTTGCTATGGCTCCCCATTTCTCTCAGAGGAAGGGCCAACCGTGCTCACTATCCTACAGGCCCATCATGTCCTACAGGCCTCCTGTTACCTCTCTGAGCTGGTCTTCTCTCTCCCTCACTCATTCTGTTCCAGCCTTACTGGCCTCCTTGCGGTTCCCTGAAGGTGCCAGGCCTCAGGGGCTTTGCTCAGTCTCCCTGGGAGCTCTTCTCCTAGATACCTGCTTGGTTAATTCCCTCACTTCCTGCAGGTCTTGGCTCAGATCTCACCTTATCAATGAGATCTCCCTTCACCACGTTATTTAGTATTGCATCCCACCCCTGCCCACCTTCTGTATTTTTTCACCACATACCTGGCTCTACATTTTCATTTTTCTATAGTATTTATTCCCTTTAAGCACACGAGATGCTTTCTCTAACGCACTTATTGTTTGCCTCCTCTCTCTGTTAGGATGTGAATTCTACAATGACAAGGCTCTTTGTTTTGTTCACCATTTTATCCTAAGCATCTAGAACAATGCCTGGCACTGTTTTTGGATGTTGCTGAAATCATGGAGTGTTTTCTGAGAGCTCCAAGGTGCTTGAAACTAAGAATGGTGCAAAGGGGGAGTTGTCTTTCCATCTCAGTGGATGCCGCCTGGAAGGTGAGCTCACCAGAGGAAGTGGCAGTACGGGTGCAGTGGAGCCTGAGACGAGAAGGCCGGGACTCCAGGGCTTTCCCTGGTTCTTGTTTCCTATGTGGTCTTCTCACTTCTGTATCTTTTCCTCTGTAACTGAAGATGAAGGAGGCGGCATCCTCGTCAAACAGAGCAAAGGGGGAAAGGGGAAGGAGAGGGGAAGGGACACAGGTAAGTGGCTCCAGTTCTGAGTTTATCCAGCTGTGTTTCTGGGCTTCAGTATCATCAGCATCTATGAAATGAGCCTGTGGCTTTAGACCCTCTCCGAGGACATCTCAGCTCCTTATTGCTGTGGATCAATAGTTTTGATGAGGTCTCCGTCCACACTGACCGTATTTCCCACTTTAAAGGAGAACCTCCAGGTAAAATTATTTGGGCCTCTCGACCTGCAATGTCACATTCTGAATTGTTTCCTAAATCTGGATCGATACTATTAAAAATACACTTTTTCTTATTTTTTCAGATTTCCATTAGCAATTCCTCTTGGGGTCAGACACTTTTTCCTTCCGCTCAGTGAAATACAACATGATTCCCACGTGCTGCCTTATTCAGTGTGGTTTCCTATCCTCTCTCTTGGAGACAAGCTGAGTTCTGACCCCCGGGGTTGCTTTTGGGAGCCCAGCGTTCACACTGTGGTGTCTGATATAGTTGTGCGGCTTTTCACCTCTATTCCTACTTACTGATAGAAAATTAATTAGTCAAATATGAAATAATATGGGTCAATCATCACCTTGGCCAAGTGGCATAAAACACACCTCATCCCCACCCCAGATGATTGTCAATAAAAAGTGGCATTTAAAAATGCTGACTAAATTGAAACCTGTGAAGTGCTTTCTTCCATAATTTAAATTCATTTTTGGGGGAGATGTGCAAGTCTGTTTTGTTATAATGCCCACAAGCAGATTAGTCTCACAAGAACTAGAGTATTTGCAGTGGTCGTACGTTTTCCCAAAAGCTTTTCCAAGAGAAACCTAAGTTTCTCCTGAAACAAATGCACACCCCTTCTGACTCAGGGGAACTGAAATAAATGGGTCTGTTTACTCCCAGACACGACAACGTGGCACTCGTAACCTGTCTTCCCTGGCTTTCTGGTGCTGGCCTCGAGGTGAAATCTTCATGAAGAGATGGGGCTCCTTGGAGCTCCTCGGGCAGGAGATAGACTTGCTTCTGAGATAACACTAGTAAATGTGCTTTTTCAAAGTGCCCCTTTCTTCCCAGAGAAACCTAAGGCTCAAATCTTAAGATCTCAGATGGATATAAGCCTTTGTTACGCGGCCTTGAGCAAGTCATATAATCTCAAAACCTCTGTTTCCCAACGTTAAGACAAGAATGTTAATAGTACCTGCTGCACTGGGTCATTCTGAGGACTAAATAAGATGACGTAGGTAGAGCCAGCATGTGGCTAGCACTGGATACATTTTGTTTTTATTAGCTATCATTTTGCCAACTTTCCCCCGCCCCTTGCATTAGATTATTTCTTAACCATCTTAGAATAATGAAAATGTATAAACTCCCTTAGCACTACTGCTTTTTCTCCAGCTGTAGTGTTTCCATGAGTAGGACTTGGTGTGTACCTCCCCTGATGACCGGGTCTACTAGAACCACCTGGGATGGCCCCTGGCTCTGTGTCGGGTGTGATGCAAGGGTGCTCTGTGGCCTCTTCTGGGAGACAGATTCTCTCTTCCCTCTGCCCTGCCCCATCCACTGACTCTTTCTAGGAAAGGCAGGACACCAGGGGATGGGTTGGGAAGGCGTTTCCTGCAAATGCTCTACTGGTTAGGTCTGTAAGCAGCTGTGGAAGGATCTCCCTCTGGGCAGCGGGAACACCCCTGATTTATCTGGGACTGGACTTTCTTTCTTCTCTTTGATGCACTCTTTTCCTCCCTCTTTGCCAGCTTTTCTTGGGACTGTCTGTGCTTGTGTGTTTACCCACACAGCGCCCAGCTCCTTGGCTGCGAGCAGAGCTTAGGTCTTCTCAAGGGCCCTCTGAAGCTGTGAGTGCTGTGCTAAGGGGTCCTGGCCACTATGGTGCTCACCCCGCACGCTATCTGTGAAACCCTAGAGACCAGTTATGGTAAAAGCTCTTCCTCTTGATCCCTCCAAGTAGGAATAATAGGTTGTAAGTCAAAGGTCCTCCTTTCTAGGAAATGCAGTGTTTTTTGGAGATTGGCTGTTGTGGCCGGATAGGGTGGACAAGGCAGGACAAGGCATCTCCTGGGCACAGGAGGGGGTCAAGACTCCACGTAGCTTCCCTGCAGACCTCGGTGGTCTCCTTGTCCGTTTGTGAATCTCCTCACACAGAGCTGGCCTGAGCCTTTTCTCAGTGGAAGCTCCGGTAGTAATGAGGATCTTTGCACATGTCATGGGGACCTGCGGGCTGGCTGGGGTTACAGTAGGCTTCTAGGTACAGCCTCTGCCTGTGGGGACAGGCTGCATGTGGAACACTGTGCTCTTCCACCCTGTGGCCTGGCGACCGCCTGAGCTGGCTAGAGGTTGCCGGGTCCATGGCCACAGCTGCCAACAGAGAGGTGAGAAGACCACGGTCATCTTAAAGTCCATGTGTGGAAACCAGGCCTTTGCAGAGGAGCCAGCTTATTTGTAGTTCAGTGGATGAGACTTGCTTCAGGACAGACAATTTTGAGAGATTGAAAAGTAATTCTGTTCATTTTGGGGGATTTTGACCTCAGAGATAGTGAGTCAGAAAAGAAGTTAAACTCCCCCAGAGTTAGCAAGTATTGTGATCTCTTTATTCTTTATTAAAAATAATTTTTAAAATAACATATTAATTTGAAAAATATGGTTTGGAAAAGTCGACTGTTAATCTCTACACAAAGCTTTCCTCTGTTGCTGGTGGGGTCTTCCCTTTCCAGTGCAAATGGTCTGGTCTTCACCCCGGACCTCAGCCGGTTGGGAGCTGCTATGGTGGTGGGCTTCTGCACGGAATCATTTTTCAATGCTGGAGACAAAATCACAAGTTTTTTTTCTTTCTTTCTTTTCTTTTCTTTTCTTTTCTCTCTTTTCTCTTCTTTTCTTCTTTTTTTTTTTTAATACTTAAAGAGGCACTATAGCCCAGCAGTGAAGAACCTGGACTCTGGATACTCCCTGGTAGGTTTGCTAGAATTAAAAGAGCTCTTGCTTGCCTCATACAATGCCCGACTCTGAATAACTCTTAGTTATCATGGTTACGTTATGCAGTCTTTCCTTGACATCTCCACCCCTGGTATATTTCAAACACTTTTGGGCATCACTTTCAGCATTCTCTGTGGGCTGCTGTGTCTCAGAAAAATAGAACTTTTAGGAAAAATAAGAAGCTTACTGAAATGTTGATGATAAGTGCACATCTCCCAGGTGACATGCATCCTCTCCCTGCCTTCCAAGGTGTACCCTTTGGGATGGTGTCATTGGTACACAGATGGCCCTCCCCCACCCATTCATTTGGCTAAAACCTCTGGCTGTCTTAGGTTTTACCAGCTGCCTGCAGTGTCAGTTTATTGGGAGAGCCACATGGTTTGGTGCACGATGTACCCACCAGGTTGGTCTCTCTTTCCTGCTGTGGTCTCCAGGTTACCGCAGGTTAATGCATTTGGAATCCATCATTAGGTGTTTCTCATGCCGCTTGTTCATTTTCAAGAATAAACAGGTGCTATAGTGTTAGATTTTATCGATCACTTAACCAGCAAGAAATTGTAGAAATAATATCCATAAAATCACCATAAAACCCTGTTAATCTGCCAGATTTCCAAATTAGAGAATCAGTTAGATTTGTTGGGTATTTGTTTAGCTGTGGTCTCCAGGTGACTCCAGCTCTATTTACTCTCATAATTTCTCCAAAGATTTGTTTCTGTCGTCCTGAGAGAATGATGTGTTCTGCCTATCCTATCAGAAACTGCTAGAAGGGATAGGGGCACAAAGATAAACTAAGCAAATACTTCAGATCTGTTACTGTACTTTTGTGAGCCATATAAGTTAGTGACCCAAGGCCAGAGACATTGCTTAATGCCAGAGACAGTCACGCTGTGTTCTGCTTTTCCTGGGGGAGCTAGGGATGGATGGCAGTTCAGGTTTCTCTGGCCTGTCTCCTGGGGTGACAGGGACCTGCCTCGTGCCACTTTATCTTGGACCGAACACTTGGTCTCCAGGCACCAGTTATTTCAAAGGCACGAGTTAGTCATGGTGCCACCTTGTCACGACCCATCAGCTAACGAGACTGCCTCGTGTAGGTTTGCACATACCCGGAAACCGCAGGCAGGTCTCACTGAAAGTGTCATCAGGTAGCAGAACGGGCCCACGTGTGGGTGAGAGAGGCAGCTCCCTGCCCCGTGTGAGCTGGTGGGCAGAGGGTCTCCTGGGCAGGCTCCCTGGGCTCCCGAAGATCGACCCTCCCACTACCCTTGCAGTAGTTCCTCTTCCTTCTGTTAGGCTCTGAGGATTCTCTTCTCTTTTGGAAATTCTCATTAAACATTCACTTGCTAAATATTGAGCCTTCACTGTATGCCTGGTGTGGTACTAGCCTCTGTGGGCAGGAGACTGTGTGTGTCTAAAACTGCTTTGTGGAGGAGGTGATTGATGTCTGGGATGAGTCCTGAAGAACGTGTGGAACGATTCCTGCCGATTTTCTCAGCTGGACCCCTTACAGTTGTGGGTAGTAGGCATTGATGTTATTTCTACTTGATGGAGGAGGAACTGAATCTCAGAGACGGTGAGTGACTTGCCGGAGGTCAAGAATGGGTACCTGAACTCGGAAGTCTCTCTCGAGAGCCCACGTGTTCAGTCGCTATAACTTCACACTGGACAGACAGGCAAGGTTCACCATTTGACTCTGGGTTGGCAAAGAACAAGAAGGAGGCGTTGCGATGAGTGAGTAAACCTCACCTCCTTCAGGGCTGACTGTGTGAAAGGAGGGCAGCTTGAGGCAGCAAGAATGGCTTGATCCCCATCCTTAGGAGCTCATGATCTAGTTAGAAAGATAGGGGTGAGGAAGCTCGAGGTGAAAGCTCATTTCTGCTCCTGCCTCTGTTGCTCACTTTACTGGGTCACTTTGGGCAACCTGCTCACCATCTCTGGGCCTGTTTTCTCTTTCTGTTAAATGAAAGTAATACTTAGGTAAGGGGATGTTGATGGATGTGAACATGGTTTGAAAAGCTCAAAGTATAAAAGTGGAAGGCTCTTTGCAGAGCACATTCTTTATTTTTTATTTTTACTTTTCTTTTGTGGTACGTGGGCCTCTCACTGTTGTGGCCTCTCCCGTTGTGGAGCACAGGTTCCGGACGCACAGGCTCAGCGGCCATGGCTCACGGGCCCAGCCACTCCGTGGCATGTGGGATCTTCCTGGACCGGGGCACAAACCCGTGTCCCCTGCATCGGCAGGCAGACCCTCAATCACTGTGCCACCAGGGAAGCCCCAGCAGAGCCCATTCTTAATGTTAAATAATACTTTCTTACTCTGCCGGGTGGAAGGGGGTAACTCACTGCTGACGTGCCCTCTCTTGTGTGGCAGTGCATTGGTCCAGCCACATTTCCAGGCCAGGTGACCCACTTCATACTCTTGGGATTAATAAGTGTGTTACTTTGGATGACTGCCTAACCTCTCTGTGTTTCTCCTCTGAGTATCCAGTGAGGAGACTTGATCCTTGCAGGATCATTACGAACGATAAACGAGATGACACATGAAAGGCTTCTGAAGCAGAGTAGGTGCTCAGAGAATGTTGGTTGCCCTTCCTCGTCACACCTGAGCTGTTGTGTGTGCTCATAGGCGGCTGCAGGTGCAGCGGGTGTGGATCTCCCATCTCACGTCCAGTGCTGTGTCTCCCAGACTTGTGGGTACCACTGTCCTGATTTCTGCCCCATCTCCAAATACTTGAATTTATTTAAAAATATATTTTTCTTTAAAGCAATTCTCCTTTCCCTCCAATTTAGTCTTAAGTAATAATACATGTGAAACCACAGGTTTAATACACATAACAAATTATACAAATAAAAAAATTTGGGTACTTCTTAAAATCCTCAGTGATGTATGTGCCTACTTAGAAAAACACAGTATAAATTGGATTTGTTTATGGTAGCTTCATGCCTGTTCCAAGTATTCTCTCTGTTACTTCTCAAGAATAAATACTGGGGTCATGTTGGGGGTTGGTTGGTGGAGGGAACACTTTTTTTTTTTAACATCTTTATTGGAGTATAATTGCTTTACAATGGTGTGTTAGTTTCTGCTTTATAACAAAGTGTATCAGTTATACATATACATATGTTCCCATATCTCTTCGCTCTTGCGTCTCCCTCCCTCCCACCCTCCCTATCCCACCCCTCTAGGTGGTCACAAAGCACCGAGCTGATCTCCCTGTGCTATGCGGCTGCTTCCCACTAGCTATCTATTTTACGTTTGGTAGTGTATATATGTCATGCCTCTCTCTCGCTTTGTCACAGCTTACCCTTCCCCCTCCCCATATCCTCACGTACATTCTCTAGTAGGTCTGTGTCTTTACTCCCGTCTTAACCCTAGGTTCTTCATGACCTTTTTTTTTTTCTTAGATTCCATATATATGTGTTAGCATACGGTATTTGTTTTTCTCTTTCTGACTTACTTCACTCTGTATGACAGAGTCTAGGTCCATCCACCTCACTACAGATAACTCAGTTTCGTTTCTTTTTATGGCTGAGTAATATTCCATTGTATAGAAGATATACAGATTGCCAACAAACACATGAAAGGATGCTCGACATCATTAATCATTAGAGAAATGCAAATCAAAACTACAATGAGGTATCATCTCACACCGGTCAGAACGGCCATCATCAAAAAATCTAGAAACAATAAATGCTGGAGAGGGTGTGGAGAAAAGGGAACCCTCCTGCACTGTTGGTGGGGATGTAAATTGATACAGCCACTATGGAGAACAGTATGGAGGTTCCTTTAAAAACTACAAATAGAACTACCATACGACCCAGCAATCCCACTACTGGGCATATACCCTGAGAAAACCATAATTCAAAAAGAGGGAACATTTTAATCTGAGGGAGTTTAAGGAATAGAACTGGCTGAATTGCAGTGGGGAACCCCAAATCCATTTGGGCATTTGGGTCCTGAGGTTTGAAATCTCCGTCTCTTTCCGGATAGTGGAACCCAAAAGTCTCATCCGAGGTAGTCCTTGACAAAGCTGCAAAAAATTGAGGAGTACTACGGGCTGCAAAGAAATGTAACTTGTATTGGGGAGACTTTCAGAGCTCTGAATGGGCACCACTAACAGGAAATCATAGCCGTCACGTGGTGGTGTGGGGTGTGGGATCCTTTTGGAAGCAAACTAAGTGGTTGGCCTCTGGTTGACATCCCTCTCCAGGCTTTTCTCAGGGTACAAGTGCACCCCCAGGATAGAATCCTACCAGGCTAGCAGCATGCCTTTGGACTAGCCCCCTAGGCTTACCTCATCACCTCCCGAGAATTCAGCCCCGAGGCTTTGCCGGGGCTGAGCTTGTGTCTCTGTCAAGCTGCATCGTAGGAACGTTATTTCTGCTTCATCAGTCACCTCAGCGCGTCACAGCCCTGCCTTCTCCCGTTTTCCAGTGCACGCACAGTGTCGCGGCTGCCTGCAGTGTGGCCGTAGCTGGGTGATGGTTGTCATTGTTAAATGTCGGCCCTGGGAAGGAGTCACCAGGCATTGGGTGCCAGACATGGTGTTGTGGGATGTGGGGAGATGGCAGCCCTGGAAGGAGTGCCCTCCTGTTTACCCCTTTGCCTCCTGACAGAGGCCTGCTCATCCCAGACTGACGAAAATGCATCCTCTTTGTCAAGACTGCACATTCATTCTCTTCTGAAGAGAAATGTGGTTTGAAGTTCAGAGATCAGATGGGCTGACTTGTGTTCATATGGCTGACAAATCATTTTAAAGAAAATTGCTTTGGCATGCTTGACACTTCCACGGATGGCTGATGAATGAAGGGAATGGATCCAGATCACGTCAGAAATATTTTACCATTACAAAAAATTGCGGTCTGCTGAAAACACAATCCAGTAAAGCCATAAACCTGTCTGACCATCCTTCTAAGCTGTAGAAATGCAGCATTCAGGGACCATGACGTTGGCATAAATATGCCACATGGAGAGCAGTTCGTAGGAAAGAGAATACCCCATGATAGAAGTGAGGAGGCCTGGGTTCTGGCCCCAGCTCTGCCCACCGACCACAGCTGCCATTGGGCAGAAGTCATTGCATCTGGCTGGGCCTCAGCTTTGCGGGGTTGGTGACTCCCCTTGACCGTCAGATGAATGCTTTGCCCTCTCCCTGAAACACACGCACACATCCAAAAAGTATTTATCACACAACACCATGGCTTGGTGGACCTCTCAAAGCCCATCCATGGGCCTCAAGTTAAGGGCTCCCAGACCCAGGGAGCCCTACAGTCTCCCTCTGCTCTAGAGACCATCTTGAACCCACCTGACTTGCTAACACCCTTCTCTAGAGGGGGAGACGAGGAGAGCTGACCTCCTCAGTTCCCTGGGCTCAGCTGCCTGGTTCAGTGCAGGGAACATATATTGAGCACCTTTTGTATGTGAGGCAGTGGGCCAGGTGAGGGGGTGCCAGGATGGATGCGACACATACCCAATCTCCTAAGGGAGGTTGTTCTCGTGGTCACGAGCTTTGTGGTGGGTGAAGACGGTGAGGGTGCTGAACCAACAGTGGGAAGAGAGTCAGGATTTGAGGTCCAATTCTTGTCTTGTGATGAGTTCTAATTCTGTCCTTCGTGATCATAGACAATCCACTGGGCCTCGGTTTCTTCATAAGTACAGTAGGGTCAGTAATTCTAGAACCTTCTGCCTCTCAGCATTGTTGTGAGAATCCAGTATGCTCATGTGTTAATTTAAATAAAATTGATTGATAACTGCTCTGGGACTGTAGTGTTTAAACGGGTTAAAGTATAAACTCCTGTTATTATTAAGAGTTTTGCTATATACCCATGGAAACAAGATCTTTGCCAATAAAAAAGCAAATTAAAAACGTGAGAATGGATGACAGCAGAAACAGAGTTGGGAGAAGGAGGGCGTCGCCTGGGGGGTCGGTCAGCTGACTGAGGCGGCCTCTACCCTGAATTCAGGCTCTTCACCTTGAAGGATTTTATTTGAACTCTTAGTCCTTTTTTATAGAAATCATCATGTTAATTGTAGAAGAATAGAGAATACTTTTTACTAAAAACCAGAAAACAAACCTAAAACACATACCACCAATTGTGTAAGCAGTTGGAGATAACCACGTTCGATCATTTGGTGTAAAACTTCTGGACCTTTGAATGCATGCACATACATGGAAATTCACTCACTTATTCATTTAACAATATTCAGAGTATACGAGTTTTCCTGGCCTGGAGTTAGGCACTTCAGTCCATAATGGTAAACACAGTGAATGTGGTTCCTCCAGGACATAGTCATCTAGGCTGAGAGACAGTTAAGTAAATAAATATTGCAATTGTGTCACTTCCTGTGAATGGAAGCACAGGCACACACTCACTCTGTCAGCTGCAACTGTGCTCTCCGTTATTGCTTTGCTGTCAGTCACTTTCCCTCTGTAATGTGCTATGATCTTTTCTCCATGCTGGTTAATACATGTATCAGTTATCTGTTGCCTGTCAAACAACCACAGAGCGTTATTGCATCAATGAGCATTGATGCCTGCAGTTAGCTGGGCTGGGCACATCTTGGCCGGTGTTGCTTGCTGTGGGTCCTCTGGCTGTCCGCTGATCTAAGATGGCCTTGGCTGGGACAGCTCCACGTGTCTCACCTCCCAGCAGCTAGGTCAAGCACGTTCTCATGGTCATGGCCAAGGCACAAGAGCAGAAACTGAAATGCTCAAGTGCTGTGTCAAGCCTCTGCTTGTCATGTCTGCTAACAAGTCACATGGCTGCGTCAAGGGGCAGAGTGTGAGGGAAACCACTACAAGATTGTGTGATCAAGGGTGTGGATGTAGGGAGGAGAGAGGAATTGGGGTCTTTAGTGCAGCTGATGTACTGCAGTCTCCATCCTCATTACCCTTCTTAGTTGCTGCACGGGATTCTATCATGTGCCTGTAGGTGAGTGAGGTTTTAACCACAGGCTGTTTTTGGCAAAGGTGTGGAGGGAGCATGGGGTTTCTGGGGGCTGGGTCTGCCTGTGTGCCAGGAGCAGCGTGTGGAGAGCATGGCATGCTGGGAGGAGGAGGTTGCACTTTATCTTGTCGGTAACTGGGGATGAGACGATAACAGTGCGACCTCAAAAGGTAAATCTGAAAGAGGTATTTGGCATGTATTTAGGTGAAAAGAGGCTGGAGAAAGGGAGACAAAACAGTATGTATTGGAATAATCCGAGTATGGGCCTAGAGGTAGAAGGAAATGGAAAGAGGTAGAAGGAAATGGAAAGAGGTAGAAGGAAATGGAAAGAAGGGATGGACCAGGACAACTGAGTTAGTAACTGCGGCTTTCGTTAGTTGAATTCTTCCTGTGTGCTACCACATGCCGTGCTACATTCTTTGTGTTATCACCTGGAACTCTTAGAACAATCCTATGAACTCAGTACTTACATTACCCTCCTTTTACAGACCAGGAAACTGAGGCATAGCAATGAGGCAGCTGGTCTACCTAAGGTCTCACAGCTCCTTAGTGGCAGTACCAGGATGTGACCCGGTGCAGTCTGTCTCCAGAGCCTGCAGCCTTTGTTGTAACTCCAGGAATCATCCTGGTAGCTGTTGAGGGAGATTTGCTAAGACTTGGTAACAGTTTATAGAGGAAAAGAGGAAAGTTCTGGAAAGAACTGAGTGTTCTAGTCATAGGGCTAGTATTCTTGGCAGAAGCAGGAAAACTTGACGGAAGGCGTTTTGTGTGCTGGGGTTTGGGTTTTTTTTGTTTTGTTTTGATTTTTAAAGATGTTTGTGATGTGGACCATTTTTACAGTCTTTATTGAATTTGTCACGCCATTGCTTCTGTTTTATGTTTTGGGTTTTTTGGCCCCGAGGCCTGTGGGATCTTAGCTCGCCAGCCGGGGATCAAACCCGCAGCCCTTGCATTGGAAGGCGAAGTCTTAACCACTGGGGCACCAGGGAGGTCTTGGAGTTGGGGTTTTTGAAGTTGCTGAGGTCAAGATGGAGGTGGATGTCTGTGGATGGGGAGTGGAAGCAGTGGTGAAGCTGTGCTCCTACACGGTCTGGCTGAGAACAGGGAAGTGTAAAGGGCCGAGGAGCCTGGAGGCCAGTTTGCATTGGGCAGTAGGAAGAGGAAGTAGAGCTGGTGAAGAGGTGATCTGAAAGGTAGATGGAAAACACGGGTAGAATCCGTGTTTTCCATTCAGTTGTTGCGTTCAGACTGATGGAGGAGAGTTTCAAGAGGGAGGGCTGGTCTGTGGTCTGGAGTGGGGAAGGCCATTAGGAGGAAGAAAACTGAGAAGAGTGGCAGAATTTGGCAATGCAGAGGTCATTGCGGGTGCTGAGCAGAGCACCTTTCAGGCAAGCTGTGGGAGCAGAAGGCAGGTCGCATTGCCGCCTGGGTGGAATGACTGAGAAGGACAGGACTCGCATGTCCACTTCACAGCCTGTGCTGAGGGCGTTTGGCAACCCAGCCAGGACCACTGTGGGTGGCAGTGCCAGGGGCTCCTGTACATCGCGGAGTTGGGGGGCGGTCAGGAGGAGACGGTTGGGGGTGATGGAGGATGCCTGAGAAAGGGGAACTGATTGAGGGTGCAAATCCCAGGGAGGGACACCTGAGGGATGGAGATCAGGGACAGGCACAGGAGGGGGGATTAGCCGCAGAGAGGAGCAGGGAGAGATCGGTGGAAGCGATCTGGGAGGACCGTGCCTGGGTTTGAGGTTAGGTGGGACTGGGAGGAAAGGGAACCCCATTCAAACGCAGGGCAGCAGCATCATTGCTGCGTCTTCGCTTTGCTTAAACTCTCGCACGGTTGCTCACCTGCCCCACAGCAACCAGTGGGTCTTCTGAAAAGAAAACCAGTGATGGGCCCCATGCCCTCAGCGTGAAGCCTCCGCTCCTTGGGTGGCCTGCACGCCGGCTGCCCTTCATGTTGCGGTTGCCGCCGGCCCCTCCCCCAATGCTCCCACCAACCCTGTTCCTTCTGCCTGGAGTGCTCGACCCCCCTCTCCCACCTGCTCCTTCCTGTCTAACTCCAGGCTTCTGTTCAGGCAGTTGACCTCTGGCTTCTCTCCTGCATTTCTCCTCTGGAAAGTGCCCTGATCTCTGCTGAATCCCCAGCACGCAGCACCATACCTGGCACGCAGAAGGGGCTCAGTACAGCTTTGCCGAAGGAAACCAAGACCGCGTGAACACACGAGAAGCCCTTGCTGCCTCTGGCGTCTGAGAACATCTCTGGAAGCGGGATTTGTCGGGTGCTGGCCCTTTGTGGTGCTCACCAGGAGAACTACTGTGTGTTTTTCAAGCCTGACCAACTGCCCTCTGCCCTCTGATGCCCATGATCTCTTTTCTTTTTTAAAATGGAAACAGAACAGGCAAAGCAGACCTCGCAAGGACCTTTTTCCTTAGACAAATAGCTGGTCTTCCTATTAAAATGGTAATTTCCTTGGTTTAAAAAAGGCAGATGTGGTCAAATTAAGATAATCTAATTTGCAATTTTTCATTAAAAATATATAAGAGTTAGGCTGGGAGGCTCTTTTGGTTCCAGGGGTCATTGTGTTAGCAGCCACGGGAACAAATGTCCTTTATTTGCTTAGAGATACATACAGCTTCCAGCAAGCATCATTTCCTCACGGTGACTTCTCCGTGACCTTGTTTCAGTCCACAGGGGATTTCTGTCTGCCAGCTTGTCTTCTATTTTGCCCTTTTTATTAAATAGAAAATCCCTAAGTACCCCCAGGTTGCAGAGTCCCTTGTACAGAGAAGAGGTGGAAGGGTCTCCTCTAACTTTAGGGAACGCAGGACAAAGACATGGGGTTTTATATGAGAGCAAGAAAGGATGCAGAATGCTGTGTGAAGCCAAGGGGATGTACAGGTGCCCTGGACTCATATGCGTGGATCTGGGTGGGCAGGACCCTAGAGGGTGGAGTAGGGCAGGGGTGGTGGTATCCCTGCGTGTTGAGAGGGCCCGTTAACATTCTCGCAAATCCCAGAATTTGTTGGTACCACTTATAGCCTAGGGCTTCCCCCACAAAAGGCCTCAAGCATGCCTGAAACCTGCATGCCCCATCTGAACCCTGATGAGAGTTCATGTGCTCGTGGCAGTCGGGACAGCCCAGCTAAGCTGTGTGGAGCCCACGATGTTGTGCTCAACCAAGGTGATGCAGCTTTGCTTCCACACTCCAGCCCTGAGAAGCTTGAGTCAAATGCATTCCTTAGCCGTAGTCATAAACGGTGGCTCTCACCACCAGCACCAGCTTTGGGATTGCTTGTCAAGTGTTGGGACCAAGCAGGTTAAGTCTTCAAAGCCAGGGGTCCCTCCTGCTTCTGTTTCACCTTGGCAGTGACCCCTTGAATCCTGATGAAGGGTGTGGTCCAGCATTTCCCTGGGTGGTCAGAACTTAAAACAAGTCAAAGTAGTATTAGAGCACAGGCATGGAAACGTTTGGGGTCCACAGAGGCAGGCATCGCCTAACAGAGGGGAGGCTGTAGGCTTCTGAGGGGCAGACAGGACCTGGGCAGAGTATTCTGGGAAGCAGAGAAAGCCCTTGACCCTTCTCCTAGTCCAGTGTGACTCTAGAGCACGTGAGAAATGGGAGGTGCTTCTATACTATTTTAAAGAGGGCTGATATACCTGGAAGTACAAGTTCTACTTGGATTATCGTTTGCAAGCCTGTGATAAAAATCATCTCTCAGGAAGCGTTTGGCGGTGTGCTTTATCTGTACCTCTTACATCCTGTCTTGATTGGTCTTTGGGACGAGCCTGTGGAATTTTGCTGTAGTTGGCCTATTTTCTTGCCTCCCTAAATTATGCCAATCTGTGCAAAGCACGGTGTATGATGACAAGTGAATGGTGTGAGGCGAATTCTCTGCTCTGCAGCCCTTTTCTTGTCAGTGTCACAGCTGTGAGTGTTGGCAAGTCCTCCAGATAGATTTTCTTTTCCTCTTAAATGTTTGTCTAAAATTAATTTTGCCTGTTTTGAAGAGGTTGTCGAGCAGTCAGAGGGCTTTGCAGAGCAGACTCTGCAGCCCTGGCAGAGGAGCTGAAAGCTGCAAATTCAGTGGGATATGTGTCAGTGCCCCACCGAGATGGAAACTGGGTCCGCATCCGTGTGGAGCTGGCAGGTCAGAGCAGCCCTCGTGTCATCGAGCAGACCTGGGCAGGGAGCCCTTGAGGTTGGAGCCTTAAACCCATCACACCGTGTGGACTTCAAGGGCAGGAGATGGCATAGGTTAGCATAGGCCTACAAACTCTGGGCACCAGGCTGCATATCAGGAAAAATAGTTTTTGAAGCATGCAATTTTGTGACCTTGCTTTTTCTCTACAGTATCTTGTGAATTGAACGGCAACTCTCTCCATGTCCCTGCCCTCCAGAGATCACATCAGAGAACACAGGAAGAACTTAGCTCAACATTTGAAAAGGATGTCGGTGTTCAGTGGGTTTCTTTGTATTCTATGGGTTTGTATAATTTGTGTGCCTTCCAGTAGCGTTTAGCTCAGTGGTTTCACCCACAAGACGAAGCTCTCATCCACTGAGTTGTGGGCCCCCTGAGGAGCTGGGTCTGCGTTCCTTGTTGTTATATCTCTACTGTCTAGCAGAGGCTTGGCACACAGTAGGAACTCACTAAATACCTGTTGAATGTCTGTATGAACAGACTCTTCTGGTTTGTTGGTTGGATTTTATATTACAAATATTTCCTCTGTGCCATTGACAGATAGTTTTGGTTTAACTGTTACTATTTTTCTCCCTGGTTTAAGTGTACTTAATTTTTTTTTTTAATTTTTAAAATTTAACAATTTTAAAGTAAAATTTTTAATTATTATACAATTTTTTAAAGGTTACTTTCCATTTACAGTTATTACAAAATATTGCCCCTATTCCCCATGTTGTACAATACATCCTTGAGCCCATTTTATACCCAGTAGTTTGTACCTGCCCCTACCCACCTCTATATTGGCCCTCCCCCTACCGGTAACAACTACTTTGTTCTCTATATCTGTGAGTCTGCATTGAAGTGTACTTTTCATCGATCCTGGGTGGACAAGGTAGGACATAGTTCAATAGCCTGACGTGGGGATGAGACACGTGGATTCCGTCCTCCGCTTGTCCTTTCCTCTCCGTGTGGATGCTGAGTCTTACTTGTTTATATATCCTCAAAAGCAGCGGTCACAACCCATGGCCCAACACTCGTTTTTGTAAATAAAATTGTTCTGGAGCCCAGCCTTGCTCATTTGTGTGCACATTGTCTATGGCAGCTTTCATGCCATGACACAGAATTGAGTAGTTGTGGGGAGAATCCGTACGGCTCAGAAAGCCTAAAATATTTACTCTCTGACCCTTTCCAGAAAAAGTTTGCTTATCCTGCTCAAGATCATCCAAGAGGTGCTTGGTAGGTGGTAGGTAGAGCCTGAAGGACGGAGGAAGGAAGTGGTTTATCAGTCTGGGTGTGTGTGGGGGTTCATTCCCAGGGCTGTGGAGGAGGTGAGGTAGTGGGCTCAGTGCCAGCCCTGCCTGTGAGGTCTACGCAAGGATGCAGATTGGCTTCGTGTGGTCTGGTGCCTTGATTGGAGGAGTGGCTGGTGGCATCCACTTATTTTGTGATCAGATATTTATTGAACCGGACAGTTGCTGAGAACCAACAGTGCATCATGACTCTAGTTACAGAGCACATACTGTTTGCTGGTCACTCTGGACTGTGTGTTATCTGAGGTGCTCATAACATTCCTGCGGGGCTGTAATATTCCTGTTCCTCAGATGGTAGTGACTGATAGCAGACATTGATACACATGTCTAAGGTCATATCATAAGAATGTGGCAGAGCCAAGTTCCAGACATGAGTCTGTCTGACCTGAGAGTCCGTGATCTCGCTGTTGAGACCATGTTCCCCTACAGTCTTATGGGTGCTTGGGAAAATGTCAACAAGCACGGTCCCTGATCTTAAGGAGGTTGTCATCTAGAGGGGAAGTCTGAATTGTCTCGGATTCTTTTTGGAATGAGGTATCAGGAAAGCTTCCCGGAGAGGGAGATAATGATGATGACTGTGATAATAGTAACTTATAATTTGTTTTTGTTTGTTTTTTTGCTTTTGTCTGAGTTGGGTCTTCGTTGCTGCGCACGGGCTTTTCTCTAGTTGCGGCGAGCGGGGGCTATTCTTCATTGTGGTGTGTGGGCTTCTCATTGCGGTGGCTTCTCTTGTTGTGGAGCTCGGGCTCTAGGCGTGTGGACTTCAGTAGTTGCAGCTTTCAGACCCTAGAGTGCACAGGCTTCAGTAGTTGTGGCTTGCAGGCTTAGTTGCTCCACAGCATGTGGGATCTTCCTGGACCAGGGATAGATCTCATGTCCCCTGTATTGGCAGGCGGATTCTTAACCATTGCGCCACCAGGGAAGTCCCACTTATAATGTTTATTGTTTACCTTGTGCCTGATCTCATGCAAAATATGTTACAGACATTATCTCTTTTAATCTGAGTCACCCTGTGTGATAGGCGCTATAGGGTTGACTCATGTCTCCCCAAAGGATATGTCCAACTCCTAACCTCTAGTACCAGTGGATGTGACCTTATTTGGAGATAGGGTCTTTGCAGATGTCATTAATTTAAGGATCTTGAGATGAGATCATCCTGGATTTAATGTGGGCCCTAAATCCAGTGACTGGTGTCCTTATGAAAGAAAGAATGAGGGGATTTGATACCCAGAGATGCAGAGAGGACAGTCATATGAAGACAGACCAGAAGGTGGAGGAGGAAAGGAAGGGTTGTCCGTGAAAGCCTGTGGAGGGAGCGTGGCCCTGTCAACACCTTGGGTTTTTGATTTCTGGCCTCTAAAAAGGTGAAAAAAAAAATTAAGCCACCAACTCTGTGGTAGTCTGTGATGGTAGCCACAAGAAACAAATACAGGCGCAATTACCATCCTACTGGGAGACGCTGAGTTAGTTGCCCAGGGCCACGCAGCTGGCGAGTGCTGGAGCTTGGACTCAAACCCGAGTTAGTCTGCTTCAGCCGCTGGGCAGGGTTTGGGCTCAAGGTGGGACAGAGCCTGACTAGCAGACCGCTGTTGTGGGCAGAGCCCCACTGGTCAGCTCTGCCGTCCTCTCTAAGTGACCATCTGTGGTTATTTCTGAGAGACCCCTGAGATGCTCCCAGCCCGAAAGAGAAGGCACCTCTCTGCCCCTCATGACCCCATGTGAGCTCGCCGGGCCATATGTCCCTGCTGTGCTGACAGCCTCGGCCCCAGCCCTCATGCCTGGAACAGAGCCCATGTGGCTTGTGCCGGCTGGGGATGCAGAGGGCAGCCTTGGAAAATGTGGCCTCCATCCCGACTGAGGCACAGGACACAGAGATGGCAGGAGAGGGAGGCCTCTGTGCTTGTTCTGGGGGATGGGGAGGACAACGTGTCCCTTTTCTGGCACTTGGAATAGCGATGACCTTGCTTTGGTGATGAGGAGGGAGCCGGTGGCTGAGTTTTAGTGGGAGCTTTGACTGTAAAATTGCTGCTGCTTCAGTACTCCTTGGGGAGGAAGGAGGTGGAAGACTCCAAGGCCTGAAAGACTGAAGGCATTTCCTGAGAAGGAGCCGGGGGCTGGTGTTCTCCCCGGCCTGTGGCAGGTGCCTCCTGGCACAGAGAAAGGGCAGGGTGATGCCTGGGGTCTGGCCTCAGGGGCTTCAGATGCCCCCAGTCTTGTTAAGTCATTTCCATCTGAGTCAGGGCTGACCTGACTTCGGGATGCTCCCATCTGCCCTGAGCCTGTGCGCCGCCGTCTTGGGTCCTGGCCTGTGTTCCCTCCCTGGCTGGAGGGAAGGAGGCAAGTCGCCCTGACTGTCTGGCCTCGCGAAGGCAGCTTGCATCCTTGGGCGTGAGGCGCGTGATGAGGGAGATGTCAAAGGCTGCTCCTACTCTCCGCTCCCTTCCCCTCTTGGGGAAGAGGAGTAGGTAAAACTCAGCTGCTAGGGCTTCCCTGGTGGCGCAGTGGTTGAGAGTCCGCCTGCCGATGCAGGGGACACGGGTTCGTGCCCCGGTCCGGGAAGATCCCACATGCTGCGGAGCGGCTGGGCCCGTGAGCCGTGGCCGCTGAGCCTGCGCGTCCGGAGCCTTTGCTCCGCAACGGGAGAGGCCACAACAGTGAGAGGCCCGCGTACCGCAAAAGAAAAAACAAAACAAAACAACCTCAGCTGCTGGTGTTGACAGGAAAAAAAGTCATCAGGTCAGCTGTGGAAATCGAGGGCTGGGAGGGTGGGAGAAAGATAGTTGGGGCTGCTGTTTGTGGAGTCTTCTGTGGGCCAGGCAGTGTGCTGAGGTTTTTTTAAATTTCGACATGTTTTTATATAACTTGAGCTTCACAGCAGCTCCTTGAGAAGTTCTTATATCCCCATTCTACAGATGGGAGGAGAAGGCTTGGAGGCTTAAGTGACTGACTCAAGGACTCACAGTAAGTGGCCATGCTGGGATTTGAGCCCAGGGTCTTTCTGACTCCAAAGGCCATGCTCTTCACTGTGCTTCTGGAGCCCGAGTTGCTGTCTTGGAGGGGCAGGCCTGGTGGGTAGTCTATGTGGAGATTGCGGAAGAGGGAAAGAAAGACAAGGGGACAATCTTTACCTGTTTCACAAGTTTAACCAGTCCTGGCCCAGCAGCGAATCAAACTTCTGAGACCTGGTCATATATTACATGCTTCCATTTTGAGGTGAACATATATAAGCTACTTTCTACCACTGGGCAGTTCTACCTACTCTCTTCCCTGGGGTCTCTCTTCTTAAGCCTCAGCTTCTTTTGGAAGGTCATGCTCACATATTAGATACACACAGACCGTTTCATTACCTGCTTAGGAAAATGCACCCAGATGACTACACCAATAAAGTAATTACATGAATGCATCTTCCGTTGAGTTCCATCCATTTTTGGCTTTGAATGTTGTCTAACGTGTCATATTACCTCTCTGCATATTTTCCCCTCCCCCAGTGCCCCACCCTCTCAATCCCACCTCTCTGCCCTTAGTGAGTCCTGCTGGTAGAAGGTGGCTCGCTTACGCTGCAGATGGAGCGTGATTCACACGTGCGACACTTGCTCTGTCAAGCTGTCGGTCTGGTGAGTTTATTTGGTGTGGGTCTTAGGGGGTTGTTATATGAATATCTTAGAGGAAAAAGAGGGGAATGATGAATGCCCGGAAAGCTCTTCCCTGACATTCTAATTCTTACTAAGTGTTAAAGCGGCAATATTTAGTCTGATGATTCAGTCTGTGCAGGGGAACTGGTTTGAGTGCTCTCACCATTGGGGCTCATGAAGTGATCCACCACTAAGGTCTGAAGTACCTGAGAGATGAGTTTATTTGGACTCTGGAAAGAGAAGATAGTTTTCTTTAAAAACTAATTTATTTTTATACAGCAGGTTCTTATTAGTTATCTATTTTATACATATTAGTGTATACATGTCAATCACAATCTCCCAATTTATCCCCCCCCCCACCCCGCTTTCCCCTCTTGGTGTCCATATGTTTGTTCTCTACATCTGTGTCTCTATTTCTGCCTTGCAAACCGGTTCATCTGTACCATTTTTCTAGATTCCACATATATGCGTTAATATACGATATTTGTTTTTCTCCTTCTGACTTACTTCACTCTGTATGACAGTCTCTAGATGCACCCACGAAGAGAAGATAGTTTTCAACCATACTCATTCCACAGCCTCAGACGGTCAAGCCCTGGCTGGCGACTTGCTGCCAGATGTGTCTTGGCTTATGGAAGGAAGATTTCACGTTCCATTCAGACTTAATGTATGATTTATACCTATTAAGCCAAAGCAGTGAGTAAAAAGTTTAAAATCATGAGCTTGTCTTATGTGATTTTTAAGTAGCACCAGTACCCTCCAGTGGGCAATGGAAGCCGTTCAACAGCGTTTGCAGCTTGCTTGGGAAGCAGCAAAAGTCTTAAGAGACCTTGTCACTTAGCAGTATGTTTTTGAACACGAAACCCTCCTTTTTTGTTAGGTAAAGCCACAGGATAGCACAGAAACACATTCGCATATTACCCAGGATTTTTTTTTTTTCCTTTTGCAGTAAAGATAAATCTGTGTGTGTTTGATCTCTCTTGTGTTTGAAGGAGATTAAAATAGATTCATTATGATGAAACTCTTCAGATGGTTAGTCTGTCTTTGTTGTGCTGGAAAGGCAGAATGAGTTTTCATGCTAGTGGCTTCAAAACAGGATCCTGACACCATCAGTCCCCGGGGTGGGGGAGGGTTGGCAGGTGTTCCCTGTCCACCGACCACCATGCACTGCCTTGTGTAGCACCCCCTGGAGGTAGGCCTCCACGTTAGATGGTGCAGGGAGCCGGTGCTGTGTTCTTTCAGGCTTGCTCAGGGCGCTGCAGGAGCGCGGGGTGTAGCGGATGTCTGGGGGGGGAGGGGAGAGGCTCAGGAAATAGTTGTGCAAAAGCCAAACCCCTCCAACAGCCAAGCCTGCTGAGAGCTGGGAGGTGGCTCAGGATACAGCAGCGGCCTCTGTGGGTGGCTCAGAGTGTACCAGGCTGCCTTTCTGCCCCTCTACTGCCTCTCTCTTCTCTCCACCCTGCTGGGCCGGAGAGGACTCATATTCCAGCTCCCCAAGAGGGAACTGTGTTCCTTCTCGAGCTCATCGTTGCTGTCTATTCTGTGGAGGAGAGCCTTTGCCTCAGGCACTGAGCCCGGTGTGGCCTGCCGAGGCCCAGGAGCTGCGTGCCACAGACATGCTCACCTGGGTCCTGGAACCCGTCTGGCCACTTTGCTCAGTGAGGGGCCATCTGCGCCGAATGGTGGGCAGCATCTTAGTCTCCTCTCCGGCTCACTGGGGCGTCCGACCTCATCTGCGTGAAGGGCCTTTGGGTTCATTTGTGTTTCCAGCTCAGATACGGAAGCCATCCATGTCTGAGACAAATTGCTGCTGTTTAGCTCAACCTTCAAGACTGGCTTTGATCATCAGCCGGCCCATCTACATCTTACGGAGCTGGCGTGGCTGTGCCTGTCCCTCCTGTACTCCCAATGCTGCCTTGTTCTCCCCTCCCCATCCCTGGTCTTTCCCCTTCCTCCTCCAGCCCCATAGCCCAGTCATCTGCCTAGGTCTCTCCTGGGATTGGTGTCCCTCAGGCCACAATTCCCATGCAGAATGAAGCTGAGAAACGGCAGGGAGGATGTGACTGTGCTGCATCTCTTCTAGCTCTGTCTCCTGGTTTTCTCATTTATTTAGTCTTGCCTGATTTCTTTCAGACCCGGGCTGATTTCTCTTTGGGACAAGGACTGCCTTTCAGGATTGATCTGGTTAATTTGTTGCCTTTGGAGTCTGTCCAGGTTAGAGAACATCAAGGGGTTTCTTCTGAACACATTCTGAAGAGAATCCTGAGTTCTGCTACAGCCGGTGACCATGCGGAAGCATAAGAAGTAGCCCCCGCTCCCACGGTTGATCTGTCAGCTTATTTAATTGCTGATGTCTTGCCTTGTTGCAAAAGTGTATTTGATTATTCCACGAATAATACATGTTCCTTGTAGAGAATTAAAAAAAAAAAACAGTAACAGGACCAAATTGTTTTTTGATGCTCGGAGAGCAAGACATCACACTTTAAATTTTTTTCCTAAAGTTGAATCAACTTGAGGCACAACCTGCTGAGATAGACGAGACGGCTGGTGTCAGGAATTTCTCAAGGCTCCTTCCCTTGAGAGAGACTTGGGAGGCTGAGAAGGGAGGGAGGCGGGCCCTGAGGGCCTGGCTCGCACAGGTGCCTCCCCGACCAGGGCCCTGTGGCCCAGAGGAATCAAGCTCCCCCAACCCACCCTTGGAGGCCTCCATTTGCCCGTCGCTGCCCAAAACAGCCACCTGTGTGAGGCCGTGCCCTGATTCAGTGCTTGAGCCCAGACCGGCATCTCCACCGGCCATGTGGAGATGCTCATACAGGTAATTTTCCTCATTGGGGCAAGAAATTGAAAACACAGAAATTGGGGGAGGGCTTGTCCTCTGCCTCTCAGTTCCTCCCCCCTCCTTCTGAAACCCACAAATAATAGCATTTACTCTTCTGTGGAGCAAGGAGAACCCAGATCTTTAGGAGTTCAAGCTGGACTCCTCTTCATGGGTCAGGGAAGTGAGGTGCTATGTTGGTGAGAATACTGCAGCGAAAGCAAAGGGGCGAGCAAACAGACACCAGTACAGCTCTTAATAATGTACCCTTTCATGTGCACGTCCGTACAAAGAGGGAGGGCACAAGGCACCCTTGAGTCTGTTACCCTGCTTCACAGCTGTTAACATTTTGTTGTCGACCTAGTCTTTTTTCTAGGCACATATAGAGAGGTACACCAGAAAGGGTGGGGACAGAGACCCAGTATACAGCAGTGTCTAAGAAGGAAGAAACTGATAGGAAAGGAAAACAAGGGCATGAAAATAACATGAATCCACGACTTACTTTTCCCGTGAGGCTTACCCAGCGCCAGAAGGGGGTTTCTGTGAAAAAGACTCTTCCCCAAGGAGCTTGGAAGGGAAACCTGTTTGTTTGGTGGGTCAAATTTCCTTTTGAGAAGCCCCCTTCCCTCCCTGCTAATCCCAAGGGCCTCTACTGGCTGAGGACCTGGTAATTGCTGAACCATAATTCAAATCAGAGTGTGATTGTGATCAGACTCAGCGACCCTCATTACTCCTTAGCCTCTTGCATCAAAACCATTCACAATGACGGCAGCAAAGGCCAGCACCCTGGCCTGTGATTCTCTGCAAGCCAGCTTTGCGTGTTGAGTAAGCGGTGGGGGGTGGGGGTGGGGGGGCGGAGCAGGAGGGAGAGGGGCTTTGCTGGCTGCCAGGGGAGGCCAGGCTGTATCTGTGTTGCTCTCTTCCTGGGACCAGGAGTGCCTGGGGCCCTGGGTTGCTTTCAGGGGCAGTGACTGGGTGGGTCCCTAGCTTTTAAGAGTGCTTTTGAGTTTCTTGCGGTGCCTTCTGAAAAGGCCTGATGCTCCTGGGTGCCGAGGAAGGGAATATTCTTCTAAGCCCCTTTGAAGTGGTGGGTGTGGGCTTTGTTCTCTGCAGACACATCTTTCCAGAATCAAACTGTTCATCTCCCCAGCGGGGCAGGCTGGGGGTTGCTGGAGGTCACGTATGACCTGTGCAGACCTGGAGCAGGAGGCTTCCCCTGGCTAATTCCACCGCTGAGTGTTTGATTGTTGCAGCTGAATTTCTGTTTTGGGGTTTAAAAAAAAATCTTTATTTTTACCTTAACAACCAAGATAGGCAGTTGCCTTCTTTCTTAAAGGAGTCTGGGTCCATTCTTCCCTAAAGGCAGGATCCTGGATTAAATAACTTATTGAGATTTTCTTGGACTTTTATTTTATATTTTTATTGAGCTATAATACAGAAAAGTACACAGATCTTAAGTGTACAGCTCAATAAATGTTTATCTCTAATATTGCTCTGAAGCCCAGTCTGGATTAAGACTTAAGATCGTTTGCAACACCTGCAAAGGCTCATGCCCTTCCCAGCCAATGCTCCCTTACCAAGGGTAACCACCGTTCTGACCTTTATCACCATTGATTAGTTTTGCCTGTTTCTGAACTTGATCTAGAATGAATTCATCCAGGGTGTATTCTTCTGTGTGTCTTCTTTCATTCATCATGTCTGTGAGATTGCCATGTTGTATCTAGAAGTAGTTCTTTTTCATTGCTGTGTTGTAGTCCATTGTATGAATTTATTACCACAATTCAGCCCTTCTCCTGTTGATGGGCATTTGGCTTCTTGACAGTTTTAAGCATTGGGCGTATAAGCCACCCTTCGGTACTGGTCATCATTTATCCGAATGATTTTTTACAAATTAGCAATGGAGCTTTCTTTTTTCCCAAGTGAAGTTCCTCATGGAGTTTGTACCTAGGAGCTAGATTGAATGTGACTGCTGCGTGTTGGAGGCTCGGCCTCTTTGCCTTCCCTTTCCCCTGGGGTGACCGCAGGTGGGGAGGTTTCGCTCATTGTGTCAGGATCTGGCCTCTGGAGTTAGACCACCTGCCTGGTTTCCTTTGCTGTGCATCCTTGGACAAATCACTTCATCTCAGTTTCCTTATTTACAAACCGGAGGTTGAAAAAAGTACTGCCATCATAGGGTCGTTGAAAACGTTAAGGCAATAAATGCAAAGCAGCGTTGACACTTAGCGAGTGCCTAGTAAGTGGTGGGATAAGTGCTTCTGCCATCCTTGTCGGCATCCTCATTTCCATCTCGTAGGGTCCTAGTGCTCCCTGGGGCGCCACTGCAAAGCCATGAATTCACGCCACTGGCAGGATCGCAGCCCTTACTATCCTTCCAGCCTCATGAAGATGCCATATGCCACAGAGCCTTGGAGTAGCTCTGAGGCTCTTCTCCCTGCCGGTGTGTGAGCTCCTTGGAGGCAGGTACATGGCTCCTCGTGGAGCCTGGCAGAAAGCTGGCCCTTCCCTGGGTAGTGGAAATATATCCCCCAGAGCCCTATCCCAGACCCACCTTTTGCTGTGAACCTGGGCTTGATGGGACTGTTGGGCTTGCTAAATGAAGGCTGTCTGGGGCTCCATCCTTGTGGCAGGATGTCCTTGTGGTGCGAATCCAGAAAGACGTTAGGATGGGGAGAAGGGAGCCCCACCTGTCCGACTTTTATCCCACTCTGGCTTCCAGCCAAATTGGATTTTTGGAGCCAGGCCCAGGTGTAGCTGAAAGGATTAGCTATAACTGTTATTACTATTCATAATAACAATAGCTTACATTTATTTAGTGCGTGCAGTCTGCGTTAGATGTGCTGTTTAATGGAATCTTCACAACAGCCCTGTGAGAGAGGCCCTGGGGTTATATTTGTGGATACATGTTGATCTGCCCACTGGGTACCTCCTTCTCCAACTAGGATTAAGTTCCAGGTGGGAGGGGTTGTTTTTTTCTTTTCTTCACCCTTGTATCCCCCAGAAACTAGGAAGGGCCAGGCTCAATAAATATTTGTTAAATGAATAAATGATTCTCTATTAAAGAAGAAGAAATGGAAGCTCAGAGAAGTTAAATAACTCAACCAAGGTCACTGTGTGAGCAAGAGGCAAGCTGGGTGTGTGTGATGCTGAGCTCCTGCTGGTAACGGCTGCCTGTGCAGGAGTTGGGGGCCCCTCCCAGACGGACAGAGGTCCAGGTTTGGGATGGGATGGAGAGATGTTACCCTGAGCTCAGCATTGGCATACATCCCTGTGGAAATGAAGCCAGTGTGCGTCAGGGAGGACACGTCACCCACCACCCAGCTGGGGTCGTTCAGGACTCTCATTTGTCGGGGGTTGAGGCCTTGGCCACCCTCACATGGCCTGGCACGGCAGAGGCTTGGTGGTGGGCCTCAGGCTTGGCCCGTCACTCCTGTGCTGTAGGCCCTGGGCAGATGTTTCTGTCCTGGACCGTTCTACGGGGATGCTGACGGGGTGCTGGGGGGCAGGAGGTGAAACCCACCCTTGCCTGACGGGGACCTTGGGTCAGTTTTGTGCTTAGCTCCAGATAAAGCAGTTCACACTCGGGGGTTTTCACCCTCTTTGTCTTTAAGCTCTGGGTGTTCCCAGCAGCTGTCTCTGGGCTGGAAACTGCTGGGCTTGCCAGTCTCATGGAGGCCTTTCAAGCCATGTTGGTCCTTGAGGGCAGCTTTCCTCACAGCACAGTAGGCAGCAAGTAGTTACCATGATGCCATTACATCACACACTACAACTGCCGAGGGTTTCTGGGCTGAATGATCTCCGTGTCTGTGAGGGGGCAGCTCAAGATTCTGAGGTGAGATGCAGGCCGGGGAAGGGCCTTCTTCACCTGCAGCTTATCCCTTCCGCTCTATCTCCAGGAAAACATGCACGTACCTGTTCCCAGTTAAGTGTGTGTTACTTCTCTGTTGACTCCATATTTCTCTGTGCTGAGCGTTGTGGTTTTCTGGTATTTCACTTTGGGATCCCTACCCAGTCGTAACTAGTCTCTAACACTCACTCTTGCCTCCCTCTCTAGGAAGTTCTGACACAGATTTGGACTTTTTGGGGACCGTTGTGAAACTACCCTCTGACGTCAGTGGGGTGCTGCTAAAAAAATGCGTGTGTCCCCTGCTTATCTGTTTCTCACCTGGGGTCATTTTTAGCAGGTTTTAGAGATGGTGCCTTGTCGGGATCTTTCCAGGTGAAATCGCAGGTGTCTCCCTCCGTGCATTTTCAACCCTCAGCACGCAGGAAGGGATCTGCATCCAGTGCTTGGAATGAAGGATGAGCCCCTATTCCTTGGTACACGTGGTGGGCTGCAGAATGTGGGGTTTAATGGATTCAGCAAACAGGAGGCAGGAGAGCATCTGAGCTGAGAGCTTGGCTCTGGATGCACTGCTTGGGTCCAGGTGGGACCCTGGCCAAGTTTCTTCATCTAGTTTCCTCATTGTCTAGACCCACATGGTCCACCATGGTGGCCACCAGCCACCTGTGTCTACTGAGCATTTGAATCGAGATACGCCGTGAGCGTGGAATATGCACGAGATCTTTTTTTTTTTTTTTTTGGAGTATAGTTGCTTTACAATGTTGTGTCAGTTTCTGCTGTACAGCAAAGTGAATCAGTTATACATATGTGTATATCCCCTCTTTTTTAGATTTCCTTCCCGTTTTGTTCACCACAGATCATTGAGTAGAGTTCCCTGTGCTATACAGTAGGTTCTCATTAGTTATCTATTTTATACATAGTAGTGTATGTATGTTAATCCCAATCTCCCAATTCCCCCCTTACCCGCTTGGTAACCATAAGTTTGTTCTCTATATCTGATGCACCAGATTGTGAAGCCTTAGTATAAAAATAAAAGGTAAAACATATCATTAATATTTTAAAATACTGATGACATGTTGAAATAATATTTTGGATATGTTAGGTTAAATAAAACACTCAACTTAATTCCACCTGTTTCTTTTTACTTTTTAACGTGGCCGCTAGAAAATTTAAGTGATTGTGTTCACATTATAGTTCTGTTGGACAGCGCTGACCTGGACTGGTAGAGCCCTTTCTTCATGAGTTCTTGTGAGGATTAAATGGGCAAATAGATGAACGTGTTTAGTCTGGTACTTGGCATGTAGTAAGCATTCAGGGAACCTTAGAGGCTGTCACGGTCACCATGGTCGTCACCTTGTCATCAAGGGTGGAAATCTAAGCTAAGAGGAGAGAATTTGGAGACATCTGGATTATGGTTCGAGGTGAACTCCTCGCCTTCCTCCAAAGAGATTATATATGATTGGGGGGTGCTCTAGTGATATAGAGAATCCTGCTCCCCTCGGCTTCCCATTTGTGTTTTTAACGGAAGGTTGTTTGTATAATCCATGGTGAACCCTGTTACCTAAAGGGATGGGCTCTCACTGCAAAGTGCTTTGTCGAGCCCCCTGAGGCTTCCTTATTCACCCAGCTACTTTGACTGTTGTATTGGAGTGAAAAACCCATTTTCTATGAAACCAGTTATAAGAGCTACTCTTTATGAAGTGCTCATCACACGCCTAGCCCTGTGCTCAGTGCTTTCCATAGTACAGGCCTCCCTAGTTTGCACAGGAGTAAAGCAGGGTGGAGGATAAGACTGTGCTCAGTTTCATATCCAGCAAGTGAGGCAGCGGGGCCTGGAATGCAGGTCTGTCTGATTGGGAAGTCACTGCACTCTTTACTCTGCATCATTAGCACTCAGAGCAGGTCTGTCTTCATCAGGAAATCCAAAGCAGCCACAGACTGGGTGTTTCAGGATGTCTGGGAGGCTGGAGAGGCCATACGTCTGAAGTCATAGGAAGCCCAGAAAATGGCTGAGAATCCTCAGGCCACATCTGCGCTGGGTTCTGGAACCAGAGTGAAGTGCAGGGTTGTGGCCAGGTACGATGACCAGCAGTCAGAGCAATGCTCACAGCAGTCAGAGCAAACCAGACAGGCCTGGTCTTGGGCTGTCCCTTCCTCCCAGCCAGGTGGATGTTCTGTGATTCTTCTGTGGATGTGAAGTCCATCCACGAGCAAGGCTTTCCTGCGACCCCGCAGAGGGAGAGAAATACGCAGCCCCACACACTTGACACACGCATTAATTTTGTCAGTGCTTTCCTGCAGGAGGCATTTGCTATGACGTTTGCAAGGCCACAGTGTTTTCCCGGAGAAATTTCACCACAGCTAAAACTCTAATGACCGCCTGTGTCAAGAAAGGACCTTATCTTTCGTTGAGGCCTGGTGTAAATTTGCTGGTGACTTTACCGCGTTAGCTAAATGCCAGGAAAGGTACAAGTCACAAATCTGGGTGTTTCTGTTGCTGCGGGACACCGAGCGGCACATTCTTTAATGAGTGAGTATCACTGATTGGAGCAGCTGCCTTTCATGGAAGCCGTTCCTCTTGAACAAAAGATTTCTGTTTAGTATCCCGGTTATTTCCTCTTTGACCCTCTTTCAGTCAGAATATGCAAGGCTCATTCCTCACCTCTTGACCTCCAATGCCTGTTAAAGCCTTATTAGCATTTGTTCTCATTGATGTTCATTGCATTTTAAATCCAGCAAGGACGTGATTAAGAGGAGGAAAATTGCCAGACTTGGTCGGCATGTGACTGTCAGATCCCGGCACGATGACCAGCTCAGTCAGCATTTAATCACATCTCTTATGTGTTCCGTTTCCTTTCATACCCCTGGAGGGAAAAAGTTCAATTCCAAGTCACTCTCTGGCTTGGCAGAAGGAGGGAGGAGGGGTCGGGAGGGGGTGTGGAATCTGTTGGTTCTGGGTGTCCGGAGCGGAGAGGCAGGCTGGGGCCCGGGAGACAAATTCCACCCGCCGCCCACCCGAGGCACCAGACCCGTGTCGATCACAAGACCAAGCAAGCCTCAGGGCGTCTCCATGGGCTCGGGGCTGGTCTAAGTTGGTGACTCCATGGGATCCTAGTTAGTCCCCATGCTAATTCTACCAAGCCAGGCCCTCGTGGTGGGATGACTGTCCTTTTAAGAAGGGACACCAGAGAGCTTGGCGCTTCTCTCTCTGCCCTGTGAGGACACAGTGAGAAGGCAGCCATCTATTGATACAAGTCAAGAAGAGAGTCCTCCCTGGGGCACCTTGATCTTGGACTTGTAGCCTCCAGGACCGTGAGATAGAAGTTTCCATTGTTCAAGCCACCTAGTCTGCGGTAATCTGTTACAGCAGCCCGACCTGACTAAGTCAGTGGTCCTGGTTGCTTTGACCACTTGGAGGAGCTTACCCGAGTTGCGGGGTCATTCTGGGTAATGACCTGCCGTGTGACCTCCCTGGCTCCTCTTCCCCTCTGGGAAGTGCCTGGGGATGGTGCCGGTGGGCGTTTTGCTATTTGTATTCTCCTTGGGAGGATTTCTCATGGTTCGGTCGTTTACCTCTGGGTCCCTCACAGAGCCTGTGCAGAGTAGCCACCGAGAAGATACCAGCAGAGGGAATGAATGTCTGGGATGAATGAGTGAATGAGTCAGTGAGTACGGCAGCCTGGGATGGAAGCCAGCTAAGAAAAGAGATAGATGGAGGGAACCACGAGGCCGTCGCCTCCCTTCACTCATGTCGTGGGCACCGCTCTCCATGAAAAAGGGTCCCCAGAGAAGTTTCCCCTGCCGCATCGGGCCTCCCCAGAGACACCCACCTGGCAGGGGGCATTGCCCTGGTCATCTGGAACGGTCTTGAGTGGTCTCACATTGTCCTGTCCCAGCTCAGCTGACACCTTCCTGTGGGTGCCCAGACCTCTGCTCCCACCTGGGCACCGGGCTGATGGGAAGGAAGGGGTTAAAGCCTGCAAGTGTGAGTCTGTGAGTCTGTTGTACAGAGCAGCATCTAGGTCATTCCTCCAACATAAAAGAAATGAAATGCAGCTCGCCCAGCTGCCACTTGCCGCATGAACCCCACTGCTCTGTGCAGAAGAACACCAGGCAGGCACCAGGCTGTTTTAATAAGATACAGCAAGATTAATAAGGGAGCAGAGCGCGCCCTCCCAGGGAACAAGCTGTCCTGTGCGCAGGAGAAGCAGAAGCATCAGGGACTGAGGGCCTGGGGGTGGGAGAGGGCGGCGCCCGCCCGGGGCAGCAGCCCCAGAGGAGGTCGGCCTAGAAAGCTTCCTCGGAGGAAGAGTAGCCTAGGCAGGGCTCCCAAACCTGGGTGTGTCCTGTGTTTCTCATGGTGTGTGGACGCCCTGGGGTGGTTGCAGAGTGCTCTGTGTGCCCCCGCAGCCCTGCCTCCCGCCAGGCTGGCTTCGTGTGGGTGGCGTGGGGCTTTGCACGTGCTGTTCCTCCTGCCCGGGGCATCCTGTCCCTCTCCTTCTGGGGAGTCCCGCTCTTCCTTCAGGTCTCCTTTCCTGGGGGGAAGCTTCCCTGATCCCCAGGCTGGGTCCCAGGTGCCCATTGTTCACTCTCAGGGGCCCATGCTCTCCTTTGTGGCACTTTGCACAGTTGTAATTTTACCTTAAAGTATAACCCCTGGCCCCCGTTTTCTTGGCTTGTCTAGATTATTTTCACACGTCACTAGGTAAACTGGAATTCTCTTCTGGTTTGTTAGTATGTGCGTGTCTGAAAACAATTCTCCCAGCCCTCGCTCAACATCGTCTTCTGGTTCAAAAGCCCATCATTAGCTAACCACACTTTTTTTTTTTTTTAAAGAAGATGTTCAGGGTAGGAGTTTATTAATTAACTAATTTATTTTTGCTGTGTTGGGTCTTCGTTTCTGTGCGAGGGCTTTCTCTAGTTGTGGCAAGCGGGGGCCACTCTTCATCGCAGTGCACGGACCTCTCACTGTCACGGCCTCTCTTGTTGCGAAGCACAGGCTCCAGATGCGCAGGCTCAGTAGTTGTGGCTCACGGGCCTAGTTGCTCTGCGGCATGTGGGATCTTCCCGGACCCGGGCACGAACCTGTGTCCTCTGCATTGGCAGGTGGACTCTCAACCACTGCACCACCAGGGAAGCCCTATTTTTAGCTTTTAAGTAACCTCCATTCTGTTTTCCATAGTGACTGTACCAATTTACATTCCCACCAGCAGTGTAGGAGGGTTCCTTTTTCTCCACACCTTATTACTTATAGACATTTTGATGATAGCCATTCTGACCGGTGTGAGGTGATACCTCTTTGTGATTTTGATTTGCATTTCTCTAGTAATTAGCGATGTTGAGCATCTTTTTGTGTGCCTGTTGTTCATTTGTATGTCTTCTTTGGAGAAATGTTTATTTAGGTCTTCTGCTCATTTTCTGATTGGGTTGTTTTTTTGGTATTATTCAGTTGTATGAGCTGTTTACATATGTTGGACATTAACCCTTTGTTGGTTGCATGGCTTGCAAATATTTTCTCCCTTTTTGTAGGTTGTCTGTTTGTTTTATTGATGATTTCCCTTGCTGTGCGGAAGCCTTTCAGTTTGATTAAGTCCTATTTGTTTACTTCTGCTTTTATTTGTTTTGCCTTGAGGGACTGATCTAAGGAGATGTTGCTGTGATTGATGTCTGAGGATGTTTTGATCCTGTGTTCTCTTCTAGAAGTTTTATGGTGTCATGTCTTATATTTAGGTATTTAAACCATTTTGAGTTTATTTTTGTGTATGGTGGGAGGGAGTGATCTAACTTCATTGATTTACATGCTGCTGTCTAGCTTTCCCAGCACCACTTGTTGAAGAAACTGTCTTTTCTCCATTGCATATTCTTGCCTTCTTTGTCATAGATTAATTGACTGTATGTGTGTGGGTTTATTTCTGGGCTCTCTATTCTGTTCCATTGATCTATATGTCTATTTTTGTGCCAATGCCACACGATTTTGATTACTGTAACTTCGTAGTATTGTCTGAAGTCTGGAAGGGTGATGCGTCTAGCTTTGTTTGTTCATTTTTTCCTCAAGATTGCTTTGGCAATTCAGGGTCTTTTGAGTTTCCATGTACATTTGAGTATTATTCGTTTTAGTTCCGTGAAAAATGTCATCGGTATTTTGATAGGGGTCGCATTAAATCTGTAGATTACTTTGGGTAGTATGGTCATTTTAACAATATTAAGTATTCCAATCTCAGAGCATGGTGTATATCTTTCCATTTCTTTGAATCATCTTCATTTTCCTTTATCAGTGTTTTATAGCTGTCAGTGTATAGGTCTTTTACCTCCTTGATTAAGTTTATTACTAGCTTTTTCTTTTGATATGATTTTAAATGGAATTTTTTTTTTTACTTTCTCTCATTTTTAAAAATTATTTATTTATTTATTTATTTATTTGCGGTACGTGGGCCTCTCACTGTTGTGGCCTCTCCCGTTGCGGAGCATATGTTCCGGACGCGCAGCCTCCGTGGCCACGGCTCATGGGCCCAGCTGCTCCGCGGCATGTGGGATCTTCCCGGACTGGGGCACGAACCCATGTCCCCTGCATCGGCAGGCGGACTCTCAACCACTACGCCACCAGGGAAGCCCTCTCATTTTTTTTTATATTTCATTGTTACTGTAAAGAAATGCAACAGATTTCTGTATATAAATCTTGTATCCTGCTACTTTGCTGAATTCATTTATTAATTCTAAAAGATTTATGTGGAGTCTTTTGGATTATTTATGTAGAGTATCATGTCATCTGAAAAGAGTGACAGTTTTACCACTTCCCTTCCGGTTTTGGATACCTTTTAGTTCTTTTTCATGTCTGATTGTTGTGGCTAGGACTTCTAATACTATGTTGAATAGAAGTGGTGAGAGTGGGCATCTTTGTCTTATTTCTGAACTTAGCAGGAAGGCTTTCAGTTTTTCCCTGTTAAGTATTATGTTGGCTGTGGGTTTGTTGTAAATGGCTTTTTATTATGCTGAGATGTGTTCCCTTTATACCCACTTCGGTGAGAGTTCTTATCATGGGTAGATGTTGAATTTCATCAAATGCTTTTTCTGCTTTATGTTAACATCCCAACAGTTCAGTAGAGTTCCTGACAGGTAGTTGGTGCCTAACAGGTTTTGGTTCGAACAGTACGAAAGAGAGGAGAAGATGTATAGAGAGATTTCCAAACTTTATGTGCTGAAAAACTTTGTTGGGATGTGTGGTTTATGTGGGACGGCGTGAAGGACTGTGAGCAGATAAAACTGGGGAGCAAGAGGAGCTTAACATGGGGTAGTAATGGTAATAATAGGTCCCACGTGTTGGCGCTTCTGACGTTCTGCTCACTGTATGCCCGTGATCTTATTTAATGTTTGTAGGCACGTCTCTAGTGGAGTTACTTATATTTTTTTCCATTAAGCTGTAAACTTCTTCAGCAAAAGTGTCTCTCACGTGTTTCATCCGGGGCCACGATCTGTTTGGAGCTGCTCTAGAAATGCCCAGAGACTTAATTTCTTTAAAATTCAGCTTTATTTTCTTTCCTGCACAGTGCTCAAGGGCTGCTTCCTGCTGACTGTTGACCACAGCATTGGGTTGATGGTTCAGGGATGTTGGAGTCTTAAGGGGGATCCAGGAGAGGCCAGGCTGCCCCTCTGCATCATACATTTTCCACCAGTTGTTGCTGACTAGTGATTGTCAGTGGTTCACTTTGGGGAACCAAGGAGGGGACCCTTGGTCAGGGAAGCCTAGAGCGAGACAAACTCTAGGAAGTACAGGCAAACTCCCTCCCCTGTATCCAGGTTGATGTGAAGTCAATGTAATCCAAGTAGTTTTATTTCATCTACTCCAAAACATATTGAATAGGCGAACAAACGAAACACCACCACTCAGAGCACAGAATCACTGCTATTTGACTCAGTTGTCACAGCTTGTGCTCTCTCCCCTCCCTCTCCCCTCCCTCTCCCCTCCCTCTCCCCTCCCTCTCCCCTCCCTCTCCCCTCCCTCTCCCCTCCCCCCTCCTTTTCCCTCTTCCTTAACAATTGCAGCCATGGTTGTTTGCTGTTCTCTTCATTTACTTGGTCTGATTTGGTTTTATTTTGCTGCCAACTGGTTCACACTTAGCTGGAGCATCTATCTCCCTTTCTCTCACCTTTACTTAGAGCCATGCTCCTTCTCCTCTGGTTCCTTTCTGATTTCACTGGAAGCTGGAGATGGGTTCCCTGCCCCAACTGTTTCTAATTAAACTCCTGCTCAGTCATGGAGGTCTCAGCCTTACTCAAGGGCCTGCCCGTTCAAAGGAGCTGAACTATTTTGACAGATATTGATAGTTGACTGGTGGTTAATGGCAATGACTCTTCACCTGAACATAGTCCCATATGGTGGAGGTGGGAGTGGGGTGGGATTCTAGCTTTGACCTTCTAGGCTGGTTTGGAGTAAGGATTTAGTGCCTGGGTGTTGGGGTTGAACAGGCCTCTGCTTCCAGCCTGGCTCTGCCACTCTCTGGTGTGGTGGCCATGGGCTAGTTGCTAATATCTCTGGCTGTCTTTTCTTGTCTGAAAAATGAAGATGATAATGCCTGTCTCATAGGATTATCGTGAGGATTAAGGGAGATCTTAATCTCTACGTCATTTAGTGCAACACGTGGTAGTGAGTGTTCAGTAAATGGCAGCTACTTGTGGCATTACTATCTGGTTTATAGATTTTGATGAAAGGTTGTTCTAAGTTTTCCATTTTGAAAACATCACATTGTCCTGTTACCCCCTTGACATTCTGGACCTTAATAAGATTGAAAAATACTGTCTTGTCCTTGGAGTGCTTGGAGAGTGTTCTTGGAGAGAATTCAGTGAAATTCTTGATGAAAGGAGAGTAAAGCCAGATCTTTGTCTGCTTGCCTACCCACGGAACTTCTGCGCAAAGAGTTCTCCTGGGGACCCGTCCCCTATCTCTGCCTCCCACGGCATCTTGTGGGAGTCCACGCCCTGCTCAGAGCCTTTGATGCTCCCCTTGGATGATATATGAGGAGTCCCTTTATCCCATTGCTGCCCAAAGTTTTGGGACTGTACTTTTGTGTGCCATGATGTGTAAGTGGCACTACAGAGTATTTAATAAGGTCAACCGTAATACAGGTTTGAAAACTGTGTAAGTTGGCTTAGGAAAACAGCTTTGATTGCATGAGTAATATTTAAAGTGCCTGTTAAAAATGCAGTAAATTTTCTGTCAATAATAGAAAATCTTGTGAGCTCTGGAGAGATTTTTTAAAGCAAGATCCAGTGGCTCTTGCCTGTCTTGGTAAAGGTTTCCTTTAAACAGATGATTCATGTTACGAGAGTGGAATGATTAACATGAATTATGGGGAAATTATTCTAAGACTCAGATGTCTGATTTATGAATGCACTAGGTGGCCAATTGTTCCACAATTAGCTCTTTCAAAGGGAGAGGTTAGCTTACTAAAATGTTGAAGACACTCATAAAGGAGGTTTGCCCAATATTGGTGTTACTTTTAAGGGGCTATCTCAGGGTCCTTTACTCAAAGAGGGAAAATTTGTTTGCAGGGGAGAGAGGCTACCCACTTCTGTCACTGCCAGAGTAGACTCTAGAATTCCTCCCACACCTGACTTAATTAGTAAGGTTGAGGTCGGAACTCCCCCTTGAGTTGTGACCCTTTGAGTCCAAGGCCCGTGTGGAGGGCTGGGAAGAACCCAAGATTCATTTAGGTTGGCCAGAGACTCCCATGCTGATGAAGGAGAAGGCTGAGGCTCTTCTGCTCACTAGCCACAGCACTGTGCTCAGGAGGTTCTTAGTGGAGACCCCTGGGCTGAGCACTGCAACCGGAAGGAGAGGGGAGGCTGAGCAGGGGGCAGCTGTGGAGAGCTGGGTGTTCTGCAGATGCAGCCTACAAGCTTGTGTGAGTGTCCTCATCAAAAGCATGACCTGTGCTGAGCACTTGGATGCTAAGTGGAACCTCTCACGATTGCTCCCTGGGGGGAGCTACATTCCTTCAGGGACCACAGATGATGGGGTGACAGTCGTCACGCAGGGAGCACTAAGAAGCAGTTTGCCTGCATCTAAGTCACCTGGTCCTGACAGCACCTCTTGGAAGGAGGCACTAGTGTTAGCCTCATTTTGCAGACGAGGAGACTTAGGGCCACGCAGACAGTGGTAAGTCATGGAGTCATGCTTTTTGCCCAACTCCAACCTTGGCTCTTAAGTCCTGTCTGGTCCTAAGTGTAAAGTGTTGGGCACAGTTCCAACAATACAGGCCCCAGGAGCAGGGGGAGGGGAGGGGGGGGGGTCAAGATCCTTCCCTTCTTATACTCATCACTGTAGGTGTCAGTTGAGTGAGTGAGTGAGTTTGCCCCGTTGTCTCTTTGCCAGGTATCGTCAGGGCTGTGGGACCTTTGTGTAAAAGCTCTTCATGTTCTGTAGCCTTTTGTGTATCCATTCCTCACCCAAGTGCTTTATAAAAATAAGTCCACCTTTCTTTCTTTTTCAAAAATTTTTTTAATTGAAGTATGGTTGATTTACAATATCATGTAAATTTCAGGTGTACAGCATGGCAATTCAGTTATACATTATACATACAGTCTTTTTCAGATTCTTTTCCCTTATAGGTTATTATAAAATATTGAATATGGTTCCCTGTGCTATACAGTAGGTCCTTGTTGTTTATCTATTTTATATGTACGGTAGTGTGTATCCGTTAATCCCAAACTCCTAGTTTATCCCTCCCCCACCCCCCTTTTCCCTTTGGTAACCATAAGTTTGTTTTCTATGTCTGTGAGTCTCTTTCTGTTTTTGAAATAAGTTCATTTGTGTCTTTTTTTTCTTTTAGATTCCACATATAAGCAATATCCTATGATATTTGTCTTTCTCTGTCTGACTTACTTCACTTAGTATGATAATCTCTAGGTCCATCTATGTTGCTGCAAATGGCATTATTTCACTCTTTTTTATGGCTGCGTAGTATTCCATTGTATATATGTGCCACATCTTCTTTATCCGTTCATCTGTCGATGGACATTTAGGTTTTTTCCATGTCTTGGCTATTGTAAATAGTGCTGCAGTGAACATTAGGGTGCATGTATCTTTTTGAATTATGATTTTCTCCACATATATGCCCAGGAGTGAGATTGCAGGATCATATATGGTAGTTCTATTTTCAGTTTTTTAAAGAACCTCCATTCTGTTTTCCATAGTGGCTGCACCAATTTAGCTTCCCACCAACAGTGTAGGAGGGTTCCTATTTCTCCACACCGTTTCCAGTGTTTATTGCTTGTAGACTTTTTGATGATGGCCATTCTGACCAGTGTGAGGTAGTACCTCATTGTAGTTTTGATTTGCATTTCTCTAATAATTAGCGATGTTGAGCATCTTTTCATGTACCTTTTGGCCATCTGTATGTCTTCTTTGGAGAAGTGACTATTTAGGTCTTCTGCCCGTTTTTTGATTGGGTTGTTTGCTTTTTGGATATTGAGCTGTATGAGCTGCTTGTATACTTTGGAAATTAATCCCTTGTCATTCACGTTATTTGCAAATATTTTCTCCCCATCTGTAGGTTGTCTTTTGCTTATTGTTTCCTTTGCTGTGAAAAAGCTTTTTTTTTTTTTTTTAGATTTTTTTTGATGTGGACCATTTCTAAAGTCTTTATTGAATTTGTCACAATATTGCTTCTGTTTTATGTCTTTGGGTTTTTTGGCTGCGAGGCATGTGGGATCCTAGCTCCCTGACCAGGGATCGAACCCTCACCCACTGCACTGGAAGGTGAAGTCTTAACCACTGGACCGCCAGGGAAGTCCCTGTGCAAAAGCTTTTAAGTTAACTTAGGTCCCATTTGTTTATTTTTGTTTTTATTTCAGTTACTGTAGGAGGTGGATCCAAAAAGATATTGCTACAGTTTATGCAAAATGACTCCACTTTTCTCTGGCATTGTGTGAATTCTTATTTCAGGTCATTTGAGTAGCAATGGCAGATAAACTGAAGTGGCAGTAGCACCTAGAAATGACACGTACAAGGTTCAGTATGGAAACTGCAGGTTGGGACTATGCTATAATTTGAAAAGAGTGGTGGGCGATTTGTAATCTTGCTTTTCAAGAACTTAACATGGGTGGTAGATTGTGTGGGTGTGTGCACGTGTGATTAATGCTTGTGCTAAACTCAAGGAAGATGATGTTTGGGCCTCCTGTCCTGGGAATATGTGTAGATGGTAGTTCGTTTGTTCATTCATCAAATTCAGTTGACCACCTGCTATGTGCCAAGCACCATGGGAAGTGCTTGGGTTTAGTAGCGTAGAAGTCAGGCATAGTTACTCCCTTCCTGGAATCCACTGTCTTGTTTGGTAGGCAAACCACAAGAAAATATTCATCCACCTTGCCATTGGATTATAAATGCTATGAAGGAAAGACCCAGGGCCCCAGTGGAGGAGAGAGCGGTGAGGGTGGAGAGTTAAGCTGGACTTTTGTCAGGGGTGGTGGCCAGGAAGACTTTCCTGAGCAAGTGATAACTGAGCTGAGAGCCACAGGTTGAACAGGTATTAACCAGGTAAAGAGAAGGGAGAAGAACATTCCAGGGAAGGGGAGCAGCACATTCTTAGAACAGAAAGGAGACCGCTGTGGCTGGTGTACAGTGGACACGGGGGAAGTAGGGCAAGGTGGGTGTTGAGTGAAGGTGAGCTGGAGAGCCTTTGGGCTTAGATGGACCTAAATTTGCCACCTACAAGCTGTGTGACCTTGGGCTGATGACATAACCCCTCTGTGCTACAGCCCCCTCTTAAACATGTGGGTGAAAACACTCTCAGGGTTGCCATACAGAAACCATCACAGAATTTGTGTATTTAGCCCCACGGTCCCTGGCATGCTGCAGATGCAGAAAATGTCACTTTTCTTGCCCATTCCCTTGTCTCTGGCTTTGGGTTGATGAAACAGCCACAGGTGGTTCAGCATTAGGGAAAAATGCTTGCAAATCTTCCAATTTGGCAGCTTCCAGAAAGGCTTGTGGAAGGGGCATGGGGGGAGGGTCAGGCTGGGTGTTCACTCCCCTGCTTGCTGGAGGTTAATAAGGTCAGAGTTTATTCTAGAGTGGGAAACAGGAGGCGGGCAGCTTAGGGAAATAAACCAGCGGCAGGGGCTGGAGGCAGGGCCAGGGTCCCGGAACCTCAGGCTGTGTTGAGATGGGTAAGCAAAAGCCGTGCTGTACCCTCACTGCTTGCTTTAACTGCCCTCCACACCTGCCTCCGGGAGAGAGAGAGACCTCCTGGGCTCACTCAGAGGGTATATTTGTGTATCTCCAGGCTGGTACCCGGCCCTACAAGGCAGCTGTGCCTTGCTTCCCGTGCTAGTCCTATTTTCCTGCTGACTTAATTTATTTCAGAAAATCTCCGTTTTAATTTCTCTTACTTCCCTTTATTTTGTACTTCCTGTTGATCCTGGTGTTGTGGATATGATGATGGACAAGATAAACACAGTTCCTGGCCCCCATCTTGTGTCCTAACACCCCCAAGACAGTAAGGATTCCTAACCTTGGCTTAACAGGGGAGATGGCTGAGGCTTGGCTCATTTGCTCAAGGTCACGCAGAGCTGGGATTCCCATCCAGGTCTACCTGACCTCAGGTACTATGCTGTTAACCATGAAGTGAAACTGTGACCTGGTACAGTGAATTTCCGGTAAGGATTCCTCATGCTCTATCTTTTTGTTTCTTGGCTTCTGCCCTCATGACTTACAGACGTATAAACCAGTGTTTAAAAGCCCCAAGTGAGCTCACTTCCTGGCAGTATCCTTTGTGGAGAGCGTGAAACGCTTTTGCAGAGGAATTGGTACACTCAGTGTGTGTCTGGGCTGTGGGTGTTAGTGTTCCTGACGCCTGTTTTCTTCTGTTGGGACATACTTGTATTGGCGAGAGGGTGCCAGGTAGGTACCTGTGGGACAGACGCCCGTCTTAAATTCTGAACCTCAGAAGGCAAGGTCTGGGTCTTGCTCGCCCCTGGGTCCCCACCCTGAGCATAATGCTGGCACGAGGACCTCCTGGTAAAGAGTGAGCTCTTTGGAGTCAAACTGACGTGGAGTTGAGTCACACCCTGCCACTTTCTGGTGACGTAGCTCGGGCAAGCGACTTATTTGTGAGTTTGTTTTCCCCATCCTAGGGTTGTGGGAATGAAATTAGAGGTTTAATAATGCCTGCCTTGTGAAGTCAGAGGTTGGCAAACTATAGCCCTCGGGCCAGATCTGGTCTGCTGCCTGTTTTTGTGTATAGAGTGTTATTTGAACACAGCGATGCTCATCCTTTTATGTGTTATCTGTGGCTGCTTTGCACAACAGCGGAGTTGAGTAGTTGTCACAGAGACTCTATGGCCCTCAGAGCCTCATATATTTTCTACCTGGCTCTTTACTGTCGGAGTTTGCCGACCTTTGTGTTAAGCTCTGTACAGATGGTAGCTGTACTTGTCAAAATTATTATCGTTACCTATAACTTCAGCCCCTTCTACTCCATAAAAAAGTTACCTTTAGAGCAATGACCTTCCTCTGTTCCTTAGAGCTTTGGGAGGATCTCTTCAATTGCTCGGTGAACAGATCTGTGATTCCTTTAGTCTTGGTCTTCACGGTGCTCAAGATTTGGGTCAGCTTCCTTCCCCATCTTTTTCTGCTGGTCTGACGATTCCTTACAGTTTTTGGTCTGTTCTCAGAGGTGGCCCGCCCTTCACCTCCATCTCTGAATGGCTGAAGCTGAAAGAACGCTTAACAGGGAAGTCCTCTGTGAAAAGATGAAGGCTGCGTGTGAAGATCCTTCATGCTTCCGGGAGACCTGGAGAGGTGTGAGCACCTGACCTCTGGGCACACGAATCTACCAGTGTCTGGGCTTCCCCACCCCAAGGGTCTCTGATTTTAGAGGAGAAAATCTCCTAAAATGCGGAGGCATTTGGTGTTTTTTCTCTTAGTAATTTCCTTTTTAAAAATGTAATCTTATTTTGGATAACAAATGTAATACATGCAATTTATGGAAACATGGGAAATGGAGAGAAGGGCAACAATCAATCCTAATCTTACCACCCAGAGACAACCACTATTAGCATTTTTAGCTTATTTCCTTCCAGATCCCTAATCATGTGTAAATGTTCATATAATTGAAATCATATTGTTTATATAATTTTGTTTCCTGCGTTTTACTTATTATGTCATAGCCATTTCCTCCAGCATTGAATGTTCTTCAAAACCATAATTTTCATCTATGCTCGTACACATAAATCCACTCACCCACCCACACACCCACCCACCCCTGCATGCACCCATCCATCCATCTAACGGATATTTCTTTAGTGTCTCTTAATGTCCCAAACCCTGTACTAGGTGCCAGGGATGCAGCGGAGCGCACAAATAAACCTTATCACTCCCTTTACAGAGATCGTGGTGTAAAATAGGGAGTAGAGAGAGAGAATTAATCATTGTAACATTGTCTTGTCAGCTTGGGCTGCTGTAACATAATACCATAGACCGGGTGGGTTAAACCACAGACATTTATTTCTCACTGTTCTGGAGGCTAGAAGTCTGAGATAAGGGTGCCAGAATGGTTGGGTTCTGATGAGGACTCTCTTCCTGGCTTATAGATGGCTGCCTTCTGACTTGTGTCCTAACTTGGAAGAGTGAAAAAGCTGTGATGTCTCTTCCTCTGCTTATAAGGACACTAATCTCATCATGGGACCCCACCCTCACAACTTCCTCTAAACCGGCCCCACCCCCTACAAACCATCACTGAGGGGTTTAGGGTTTCAACATATGAATTGTGGGGAACACAGACATTCAGTCCATAACTAACATCATATGATAATGCTTTAATGTGGGGAAATAAAGGATCTGTAGGAACATGTATAGAAGGGACCCATCATTGAACTCGGAGTAGTGCAGAAAGGCTTTCCACAGGAAGTTAATCCTAGTTATCTCTTGGAAGGAAGCTTGAGGAATCCAGATAAACAGCTCTCTTTGGAATGATAGAGAACCTCCTGAGAAATGTGCACTCGAATGGGATGGAAGGATAGGAAATTAGTAGTTACTGTTAGTGGTGGAACCGCCCCCCCCAAAATTGCTATACTATGTTATTATCAAGACTACCTTCCCAGCATGGGGCACTTTAGAAATCAAGTGAGGCACTGCAGAGATAAAAGCCGGCAGACTCATTTGGAGATGCTGAACTTACTACTGAGACAGGAGGCAATGTTCCAAAGAGAATGCCCTCCATAGACTCAAGAGCACATGTGAGGATGGGTAGTATTTGGAGAGGCTCTTGTGTTGTGAAGATTCCGCAGCACTGTGGAGAAATCCTGGTTCCCCTCTGCTTCCTGGTGACTTTGGAGATGCCCCAGACCCATGTGGTCCCGAGGACCATGGGTTTACTGTGGAAAAGGCTGCATGCCTTGTAAAAGGCGAAGGGACACACGACATTATTGCAAGGTCAGAGCTCAGACCCAGTGCTCTTGCAAAGTTCTGAGCACCCACATGCCGCTGCCTTCTGCCTTTTGTCTTGAGTCTTGCATGTGTGTTTGTTTTTACACTGTTTCCCCTGAGGAACGGCAGAGTGAGAGATGGCTGTTGTGACAAACTGATTGCAGATTGAATCTTGCACATTTGTGTTTGCCAGCTGAGCTGGGCCCTGGAGTGATGCATCTGCTGAGGGAGTGGTGGCACCAATTCCTATTTTTCTTAAATCCTCTCCGAGTTATTGAAATGGAAGTTGGCCCTCTTTGTTCCTTAGACATTCAGGGGATGAAGTTGGTCAGGGAGGGCCTGGTGGGTACTTAGTCAGTAGTGCATTTGTCACCACGGGGATCTCAGAAGTTGTGGTAGGGTGAATCTCTGGGTCATAGCCACCTCCCAGCAGTGGACAGGGCAGCCACATGGATGTGTAAGTGCTGAGAGGAAAGCTCAGTGCTACAGTAAGTCCGTCACAGAGGGGAAAAATCCACTTCAGGAAATGTATCAGTCTAGGTATTTCCTCCTGGCTTTTTGTCTTTATCCAAGTTGGGCAATGATGTAAAAATGCTGGCTGCCTTTGCTTCTTAGTATGGAATGCAGTGTTTTATAAAAAAAATAAATAAATAAAAATGACTTTTCATTAACAAAGGCCTGCAAACAAGGCAGAAACTGACAAAATTTGCGTTTCCTCACCTTCATCTATACAGTGTGGGAGTTATCACTACCCTGTAGGGTTTGCTCTTAGATCAAATTAGAGAGCACCTGTCCTGGTGTATGGTAGGTACTCAGGAAATGGAAGTTATTATTTCTATTGATATAGTAGCTAATTTTCATTCAGGGTTCAAAGTGCTTTCTGTGTACTAACTCTCTTCATTGATTTTATATGCTCTGGATCGCCTGTATTTTGGTTTTGAATCAGAGATGGAGCTGTGCGTGAGAATGGCATGACCATGCCTTGCTTACCTTTCTGGGGTTGCTGCTGTCCTGATGATGAAAACTCAGAAAAATATTTTGTAGTCAAATGAGAGTATCATCCAAATGCAGATTTCCAGTTCAATCCTTAGGTTGCTTTCTAAGATACAGTGACATACTATAACATAATCCAAAGTTTCATTCCTAAGAGGGTCCTGTGCCCTAGTTAGAGGGAGAATTCTTGCCTCATATGGACACGATGCTCAGAAGATTGCTCCTGATATAGGCCTTATAGTCCACTGGCTCCCCAGTGGGCTTGATTTATTTAGGCTTCCTTTGAGGCTAACTGGCTGTGATAGACAATTTTTAGCCTTCATCCTAGAAATGATACCTTAAGAAGCTGTCCTCTGTTCTCCCATACTGCAGGCTTTGTGATGCGTTCATACCTTCAGTGCCATCCGAAAGTGCCTATTATATTGGAGTTCAGGGTATCTAGATTCTTGATTTGATCATGGAAGTCTTGAAATTTTGTCCAGGAGGCATAGAAAAACCCTTCAAAGTTTTGAGCGTTTAATCTATTTGAACAGAGTCTCAGAAAGGGTTTAGCCAAAGAATATCAAACTGTGATATAAACAGTTTATCAAAAACCAATAGAGAATTTCCCTTAAATACACAACCACCTGGAGCACTCAAGTTTTGGAGGAAACAGATGAAGAACTGTTGGATGGATTCAATTTCTTATCCTGGTTGGTGGAAAGTTATGGCTTTCTGGGGAGATACTGTTGGGGGAGAGAGCAGGTCTTTGTCTGTCTGTCTATTCCACTGTCTATTGACTTGGTTGCATGAAAGTGAACAGACCCAAATGTGGTGACAGATGAAGGGCCAAAGAGCCATGCCCTGGGTCAGTACCGTGTCCCTTTCTGTCGAGGGGGCAATGGTGTTGGCCGAACCTCACCTGGACACAGCGCCTTGTGCTGGGCACAGCTGGCAGGTATGAAGGAGGATAATGAGATGTTTTACTTGGGGGAAAGCGACTGGGCTTATTCTGTCCTTGTGTGGTGATGTCTCACAGGGACACACAGCATGCAGCCACAAAGCCCCTTCACCCTTCCCCTCCCTACTAAGCAGGCCTAATTGGGTCACCTGTTGCTTGCTGCATAGAAAACCCATCAGATTTTCAGTAACTGGTATAGTCTTCAGGGAAGAAACAGGGCTCCAGAAGTCCTTGTTGGAAGGCAAAGCTTCCATTCTTTCGTTCACATTTGTATCTCAGGATGGGGTGTTTGGCAATGATCTCTTAGTTGCCAGGAAGCTCCATAAGGTTTAAATGGAATGGTACCTTAGAATTATAATATTTTACTCTGGTGAAGGGTGGATTATTAACAGAGGGCAAGAAGAGGGGGCTGCATGGGTTCCAGTTATTCTGTTACGAAAGAATGAGAAAAATTCCATTTCTTTCCACGTTCACAAAGATTCTGTGAGAATCATTAGTCACAGATGAAGTGGAAACACACTGACCTCTTTAAAGGAAGAGCATATATCTCACCTCCCCCCACCCAACTCCCCCCGACAGCAGCACCCTCAAGGCTGCATCTCTCCCTTAAAGTGTTCATGTATGCAAACCCACCTGCAGTTCCGTCTGTGTGCTGCAGTTACCTGACTGCAGCCTTTGCGCATGTCGGGCCTTCTTCCCAGAATGCTCTCTCTCCTTGTCTGCCTGGCAAACTCCTACCCATCCCTCAAGACCCAGCTCAGGCATCTCTTTTTTGTGCAGCCTTCTTTCACCCTTTCCCCATGCGAGCAGAGCTGATCACAGAATCTTTTCATCCCCACTGACCTTGAATATAAATGTATTACATACAGTTCTCATCGCCTCAGATTGTGCCTAGAACAAAGTGGACCTCAGATCTCATTTGTTTTGTAGTGCTGTGTTTGCATAAGCATCTTAGCCTCTGGTCTGTGAGCTTCCTAACAGGGAACGTACTCTGTTCATGACTTAGCAAATAGTACAGTACCTGCATCATAGTAGTAGACATTCAGTTATGATTACTCAAATGGATGGATTCGGCACAGTGGCCTAAGAGAAGGATACGCTAGTGTCGAATGGCAAACTCGATGAATGGTACCCTCACTGGGTTCCGTTGTAAGCTCTTATCCCCTTTTTAGGGGAGCTTCTATTGCAAATACTGAGCTGTGGGTGAGTGAAAATCAGTTCTTTTTATCAACTTGAGGGGAAGAGAGGAGAAGTCTCTGATGATTACCAGGTCAGCAGTAGGTGATGGTTCTCTTTGTGTTCTTGGGAGACGAGACAGGCTCCTGTGATACATGTGCCTGTAGCTGTCGTGAAGGTGGAGCAAGGGAGGGACTTGGGGAGGGAGAGGGACTGGGCGAGTGGCCGCCCTCAGGATGGGCAGCACACAGCTCTCCAGTGGCTTTAGGTGGAGGGGAGTGGGGTCCATCTGCTCGGGTTCCTAGCAAATAAAATGGCAGCAACAACCACCAAATCGAGTACTCTTTGCTTACTGACACGATGCGGGCAAATGCCCGCTTCCCTTTGAAATGTCCCCCCAAGTTCCCTAAACGTCCAGATGGCAATCTGAGGTGAATAATTTATAATAAGATATCTTATGCATTATGCAGTGAAGTTTTAAATTATGAATGGACCTCGCCTGGCAGTGTTCCTTAGTTGATATGTGGACTTGGTGGGGGGTGAGTTACCGTTAGTGAGATGGAAACGGGACGCCTAGCCTCGTCCAACTGCAGCAACAAGGTTGAGCAGGTGGGAGGAGGGCCAGAGCTTGGGCTGCTTTGGCTCAGAGGAGCCTCTTCTCTGAGGGTGAGCTCAGGGCTCACTAGGCCCGGCACCTCAGTTGTGGTTCCGTAGCAGCAGCAGTGCACAGCTCCCTTCCCATGGGAGGATGGGGGGAGAATGGAGCCGTTCCACCAGGCTGCTTCCTTCTCAGGGAGGCTTGCTGCCCCCCAGGCTGAGTTCCACGGGGGCGAGTTCCCAGAGCCCAGCTCTGATCCGCATGGCCTGCCGTGTTCTAGACTCTCTCTGAGCGAGGCGTGCAGGACCCCACCTGGGGGATGGGCGTGAGCTGGGCCCAGCGGAGCAGAGAGGAGGGTGGAGGGCGCTGGGGGCACAGCCCAGAGTGCTTCGAGCCGCCTTGAACTGCTCAGACCTTTAAAGCAAACCGGAATGAAAGAGGTGTGGCGGGAACACTATGACAGTGTCACTGCAGACGTTCCTGGTGTCCCGCCCCACCCCAAGCCCTGGACCTGCATCACTTCACTGGGGCCTCATGACAGCTCTTGGAGAGGATGCTGCACCGTTCTCCTGATTTACCGAGATGGGAACTAAGGCTTAGAGCGAGTCCCTGACCCAAGGTGACACAGCTGATATAACCGGCAGAGCCGGGACTTGAGAGTAGATCACTGAATTAGTAAAACATTCCCGAAGTGCCTCCTGGGGGCCGGCTCCTGCCCTGGATGCTGAGGTGCAGGGTGGGGGGCACCAGGCAGACCGACAGGCCTGTCTCCTCAGGCAGGATACCTTCTAGAGGTGGAGACACAAAATAAAGCTGTCAGCAGGCAAGTACCGGATATCTGCACTGTTGCCGGGGCCCTCATTCTAGACATTATGCTGTATCGATGGATTAGGTAGTATGTTCAGCAAGTATCGATCAAAACCTTGTGGTGTGTAAAACTCTCGGCACCTCGAGAGGTGTACGCAGAGGTGATGAGGACTAAGCCGTACCTTCAAGGAGCTCCGAGCTGGCGGTGGTGGGGAGAAGCAGGGCACGTGGTGAGGGCTGAATGGAGGTCGGCTTCCAGGCAGCCCTTGGGGAGTGTGGAGAGGATGGGACGGGGGCGGGGGCTGCGTGGCTGAAGTGAAGGGTGTACGTGGAAGAGTGCAGGAGCCTGGGTGGGTGGAGGCCAGGGTCAGGGATTTGTGCTCAGGGTGGCAAAGCGGGAAGGCTCCGGCCGTTGGGTTTCCTCCGGCGGTGGGCTGGAGGCCCATTTGGGACGAGTTTGGGGATGGCGTTGGGTGGCGGGGGCAGGGTGTGGATTCAGGGAGACCTGATGCTGGAGCGCCTGACGATCTGGATGTGAGGGAGGGTGCTGGTCGTGCAGAGAAAAGGGCTGCAGGAGCTTCCTGCGGGCAGCCTCCCTGGGGCTTTTTAAGGACTCTGAGTGACTTGGGGGGATACTCACAAGAGGACCCCAAGGGCACCTTTAACACACACATTGAGAAGTCCAGCTGGCTGTGCCGCTTGGAGGGAAGAGGTGGCGTTCAGCTTTGCCTTGTGGTGCTGGAGAGGCCGGCAGGTGTCTGTGGAGTGAGGATGTGGACCAGGAATTAAAGCCTGGAAGGAGATGGGCCTGCCGGGGAGCAAGATGTGGGGCAGAGAGCCGAGCAGGGGCCGTCTCTGCTCGCCTCTGCTGGGCCTCCCGTCCAGGAAGGGGTTTTAGGTCACGAACTTGTGCTCGCCGAGCGTGCTGTGTTCTAGGGACATGTGATTCATACGTGGCTACCGTGCCTGCTGGTGGGATCATAATGGAGTGCCCAGGAGGGATCTGGCAGTGTTACAGAGTTCTGACGGACTGAATAATCTGTATCTGTTTAAGGGGCTGCCCTGTCTGATCCGGAGCCCGGTGTTACCTGATCAGAGACGTTTGTTTCCGATGTGCAGAGATAACCCCACCGCTGAGGTGGTCGGTGGCCCGTGTGGGCCCAGCAGAAGGCTTTGTGATCAGGTTGCCTTCTGGTTTATTGGGAAGAAGCCAATGGGTCCACTTCTCATCCTGTGTAACTTTCAGGAAAGTTCCCTGAAGCTCTGCGTATTTGTCCTCTGTCAGTCTGTCTGCTCTGACTTGACCAGAACGGTGGTGGTCCTGGATAAATCCAGAACTACAAAGCTGGGTGCTGCGTAAATGCCAGAAAACGGCCTTCAGGCGGACTTTGTACATTTTTTGCAAATACAGAAAATAACGTGTGTATGTGTGAAGAGAGAAGAGAACGTGGAGGTAGGTCACTACCAAGCCCACGTCCTCCAACCCACACGTGAAAAATCACCCATTCTACCTTCCCCGTCTTTATTTTGAACTAGAGAAGTTGCTTCACTAGCCTTTACAGGAAGTGCCGAGTTCTCCTTGACTACAGCCTGTCAGTGTCTGTCAGTAAGTGGTGTGGCTGGTTTTTTTTCAGGGAGTTTCTGACTTGAGTGTCTCCCCACCCTCACCCCCATCCCCATTTCTCCTTGCTGAGCTCCTCCTATGAGGGCTGTGCTGGGCACTCTCTCAGCTCTGTGACAGATGTGGTCTGGTCCTTCCAGGGGTTTCCCTTTAGTGGATGCCACAGTTACATACATAAAAAGATTGTTCACAACTTCATGAAAAATACAGAAAATTCTTTACAAATCATGTGACCAAGAATGGGGCATCTTCAGCTGTCATGACATTATAACTACCTTGAGGTGAGACATCGTGCATCTTGTTTGTTTTTCTCCTCCACAGTATTTGACTATATTAGGGGCTCATTAAATATTTAATGTGTGATTAACAGAGATGTCTTTTTAGATGAAATTTAGTTCTCTGCCTTGAAGAAAAAAATCTATTAAAATATTTACTAACACAATAACAACAATAATAGTAGCTGCTGTTCGTTGGGGCCTACCTTTTCTCAAACCTTCTCAACAATCTGGCAAGGCTGGATTTTAACTCATGAGGAAGAGAGGCGGCACAGAGGAGTTGAGAGACTCACTTCAGGACACACAGCCAATAAATTGCAGAGAGGGTTCCAACGTTGTTCTGATTCCAGAACCTGAGCCCTTCATGTCTCTCCACATGGCCTTGCTGGTGATTGGCCTTCAGGTCTTCCAGAGCCTCAGATAAGGAAGCTTCTCATACAGCATCTCTGCTATGCCTTCTAGAGCAAGGCTGATTAGATGCTAAGTTACGACTGGTAGTTCCCTATTGCTGTCATATAATTTTGGTTTAGACGGGCCCTACTTATATCAGGGTTTTGTAGATATTCTGATCTACATGACAAAATTACGTGTCCTTTAAGTGTTTTAAAAGGTGCTGCTGTAAAGGGTGGTGACACTTGACATGTTGGGGAGACATTTTATTTCCATATGATTACAGCAATGTATGTGAAATTACTGTCCTCTGATGTAGTCGTCCCATGTCATGGCTGTGCGTTCATACCGCCGAACGTCGGGCCTTTTTGCACAGAGGGTGGCTGGTGGTGACACAGAACTGGGAGGGCCCGGAGGGCGTGATGCTGGGGTTTCTTCCTCTCAGGGAAGATGGATAATTCTCAAGCTGGATTCTGGCCCAGCTTGTGTTCTCCTGTCGGGAGGAGGTGGACAACAAGTGGGTTGAGGAAGACCACTGGCCCATGACAATGAGAGTATCTTGCATAGAGGGTGCTTTCCACCAATCAGCCTGTTGTCACGACCCCCTGGTGAGAAGCTGCGTTGTGTTTCTATGTGATCAGTGGGGAGGCTGAGAGCTGAGCGCCTTGCTGCAGCCGTGGTGGTGAGCGACAGCGACAGCCATGTGGCCGAGCTCTTTCTACAGCCCCCTGCTCTGCTGGGAGGGGGCATTGCATCCTCGATGTTCTACCTTTCCTGGCCATCCTGTTTCCACCCCAGCATTTCTGTTTCTTTGATGCTCTTGTCTTCATCCAGATTCTTCTCCATCTGGGCTCACCTCAAGTGCAGTGATATCTGATGGATCAGGGCTGTTTTCATTCCTGTTTTCTGGAACAGGTGTGGCCACTTGTTGAGCCTGCCGCTCAGTCCTAGTTGGAAATTATGACCATCTGCACTCTGCTGGGTCCTGATGGGATCAGCTGTCTTGACCTAGAATGAAATATGTCCTTCATATGGCACTTATGGGAAGCATGCCTATTGGTAGGATAGAAACTCACATCCCAACCAAATGCCATGAAAACGGATCAGATTTAATGCTTTTAGTGCAGTGGTACTTTCATGAGAACTTTAATACCAAGGTTTACATTTTTTCACTTTTGATTTTTTAAAAAAATTTGATATTTGACAACATAAAATGGCATCAAATATATTTAAATATGAAACATGTAACTGCATTGTCTAAATCACATTTTAAACCAATATGTTTAAGTAACTTGGATGCCGTCAATAATAGTCATGCCTGAATAAATTAACTTGCTTACCTCTGATTCACTCAGTAGCAATGCTGTTCTCATTGTAAGAGCTTTTCTTTTCAGGGAGAGTATACCGTCTTCTAGTTAACTGGAAATGTGCAGATTTTCCTTAAGTTTTTTTGTTTTTTCTTTTTTAAGTCTTAACCATTTTTAAAGCTTTATCATTTGAACAGGCTTATTCCCTAAATCCCTTCATGCCCAGCCCAGCCCTCCAAAAGATAATGCTGGGTTATAAAAATAGCTACCAAAATGCCTCTGGAGAGAGGGAAGTGGTTGTGTATATTGCTTTTCATAATAAGCCTTCTAGAACTGGTTACATCATGGCAACCGTATAATGGATGCTTAATGTGTGCCAGACCCTGTACCTGGTCTTTACCTGGTTATCTCATTGACTCCCTTTCTTTTCATTGTGGTAAGAACCCTTAACATGAGATCTATCCTCTTAACAAGTTTTTAAGTGTACATTATTTTTCTTACTTTGAATGACACTTTTTCCTTTTTGTATAAGAACTCCCACGGTTTCACTTTGCAGCTGAAGATTGATTCCGCTGGGACCAGAAGGATAAAGAGGCACAAACCAGATAGAGCCTGGCCCTGAGACCACAGGCTGCAGAGGCCAGGGGTAGGCGCTCTGCAGGACACGTGCAGCTGAGTCCAGCCATTTCCCCTGCCCATCTCCCACCCCCAGGTGCCAGACATGAGAGGGATCAATATCGGACCCTCCAGACCAGTTCATCCCCCAGGTGAATACCACCCAGTGACCCCAGTTAGTGCCACGTGGTGCAAGAGCGTTGCTCCAAGCCCTGCTTAGACTCCTGCCCACGGAACTGAGAGATAACAGGTGATGGTTGCGTTAAGCTGCCAGGGTTGGGGAAGCTCGTCATACCGTCATAGACAACTGGGATTCCTTAATGGAAGCAGTGACCTTCCCTTCAGACCTTCTTTTCCCTGGGCCTCAGCGATGTCACCCTCCTGGGTCTTCCCACACCTCCACAGCTGCCCCTCCTCCCTCGTCTACCTCTGAAGTGCCGATGTGCTGAGGGTTCCCTGCCTGGTGCCCCTTCTCTCCGAAGCACTGTAACTCCTCTCGGGGCAGTCTCATTCATGTCACAGCTTTAGCCACACCATCCTCACCGAGAACCTGACCTTCAAACATCTGTTTCCGTTTGACCCGATACATGAACATATGTCTCTCAACTCTGTCTCTCGTTCAAATTTTGCTCCTGGTCTGAGGACCCACGCATGCACAGATAGCTCACCCTCACCAGCCCGAGAACCCGGCTTACCATCTTCCCTCGCTTCCGTGTTAGACAGCGAATTGTGTCCCTCAAAAAAGATGCATGAAAGTTCTAACCCTTGGGACCTCAGAATGGGCCCGTGTGTGGAAACAGGGTCTTGGCAGAGGTTAAAATCAAGTTAAAATGAGCTCATTAGCCCTTAATCCAATATAACTGATGTCCTTATCATGAAAAGAGTAAATTTGGACACCGAGACAGATGTGCACAGAGGGAAGATTATGGGAGAATACACAAGGAGAACGCCGTGTGAAGGTGATGAAGGTGATGAAGGTGAAAGTGGGGGTGGTGGATCTGCAGGTCAAGGAATGCCAACGACGGCCAGCAAACCATAGGAATCTAGGAGAGAGACCTGGAACAGATTGTCCCTCAGAGCCCTGGGAAGGAACCAACCCTGCCAACGCCTCGACCTGGACATTTAGCCTCCAGAACTGCGAGGCAGTACGTTTCTATTGTTTAACCACCTAGTTTGAGGTGACTTGTTACGGCAGCCCTAGGAAGCGAATATACGCCTCTATGCCATCCGTGCTGCCAGCGTACCCTTCCTCTTGTATTCCCGGTCTTGGCGAATGGCTCCTCCACTTGATCAAGCCAGAAACCTGAATTCTCAGCACAGAGAACCAGGCCAGCTTGAAGTTAGGCACTCAATAATATCGACTCTTTAAATAGATGCCCTCAACTATTGCAGGTCAACTATTGCAGGCAATTACAGATATTAGCCCGAGGATGTGCAGAATTGGAATTGAAAAGAGATACAAACTCCAAACCCCTTTTATTTCCATCCTACCCCTCTGTACTTCAGGTTTCCTGTGAGAAACTATTGATTCCTTCTTTCTGCCATGGAGCAGGCGTATATTGAGAGCCACATGTATGGAAATAAGCACTCAGCAGCATGCCTGCCTTTCTATTCTTCAGAGAAATATCGGTTTTGACTTGGGAGAGTTACCTAAAATTTCCCTTTTCACCAGTTCCTTCTTCACTGTGTACGAGCTGAACCAGTGTGTTGGGTTCTACAATGCGATCTTTGTAAGGAATCGTGCAAGTCGGGCTGAGTTCCTTGGAAGGCTTAGGACGAGGAGGGCAGCTTTCTAGCTGTATTGATCTGCTGCCGGTTACTGAAGTTGTTGCAGATGTTTACCTCCATTTTTCCCATTCAGTGATATTGAAATCATTGGTCTGCAGAATTAAGAGCCTGGCTGCCAAAGAGATGTTGTGCTACTTTTCTCCTTTTCTCTTGATAGTGATTTAAACAAGTCCCAGTGCTTCATCCTTTCAGATTACCCTCGGAAGGAGGTGCAATATAATTGTTGCAATTTCGTTTTATATTGAAACAACTTCAATACATTTTCTATACTAGGTCTATGCAAAATTTTTTTTTTTTGCAAAGAAATTATAGCTGTGTGTGTGGAAGCCCTAAGCAGGGCGCAAAGACATCAAAATCGGCCATAATCATAAAAAGCCCATGCAAATCTTTCACATTAATAATTCACAGTTAAGCACAGGCACTGCAGCCCTCTCTCTGAGACTGCAGCAAGTAGCAATTTGTTTAGCTTTGGTAAACGGCACAAAATCACCAAGTTCAGATGTTCTATTTTGGGTTTATACTTGCTCTGGGAATTGGATTCAGGTGGAGAATCAACTTTATAAATGGATACTTGCGTATTCCTCAGGAAGGTCTGATCTGTAAAGGACAGTATTAATTTTGTGGACATTGTCAGCATCACTGTCCCCTGTGGCTCTAATGAAACTATTATCTGAACCCCAAACTGCCGAGTGTATGTCTCCATCCCCTCCACCTTCCTCGTTTATTCATTCTGTCACAGTGCTGTCAGCACGTGCTAGGTTAGGACCTGGTGCTAGGGATATATGGTGAACAAGACGAGCCTGGCCCTGCCTGGTCCATCGTGGTCCATCCGTGGTCCACAGCCCAGCAGCATCAGCATCACCTGGGAGCTGGTTAGATGTGCAGCATCATGGGCCCCACCCCAGACCTACTGAATCCAGTTAACAAGATCTACAGGTGATACCTATTCCTTAAAGAAGATGATATCACATTAAATGAGTAATTATAATAGGATGTGAAAACACTCAGGTGTGAATTGCTTACCTGTAGGGCAGACTGACAGGGCAGAGCAAGTAATGCCTCTGCTAGAGTGGGACGGGCTCAGGGAAGGCTTCAGAAGGAAGAAATCTAAGGATACAGAAGCATGATCCAGGCAGAGATTGAGTGGGTGTGTGACATACTAGGTCCCAGGTAAGCCACTGTACTTCAATTCTGAGGGAAGAGATTCCAGCCTACAGGAGGAGCTCAGAGCACAATAGGAGGCTGGGAGAAGAGAGGCAGTGAACTTTTTAGAGGGCTTCAGACAAGAAGTTTAAACTTTGCCCAGAAAGTTACAAGGAGCCGTTGAGGTGTTTAAGTGGGGTTGGATTTCGAAACATGATGGATTGTAGAAAGATGACTGTCTCTGCGATGTGGGAGATGGATTGGTGCAGGGGAGAGTGGAGCACTGTCCAGGCAACAGATGATGGGCTTGGACCGAGGTAAGACAGTACAGGGAGGTAAGTGGATGCCTGGGAGACAGGCCTAGGGGCCAGAACTGGAAGGTCTGGGTAACCTCTTCTGACTCTCACCTCCTGTAGACATGTGCCCTGAGGGTTGGGGTATTTCTCTCCTCCCCTGCTCCTTAGATCATAAGCTTCTTGAAGCCAAGGCCGTGTCTCACACATGTTGGTTTTCCTTAATGGCGCTTAGCAACAGAACCTGGTACTGGGTGCTGTGTGGGGTCCTCATCTGGAGCTGTGACCCACTTTTCTGAAGAACTTGCCCTTCTTCGGTTGAAGAAGGTGATTCTCAGAGAATTGGCTGGAAAAAGCTGTGTTTCCCTCTTTGTTTCTCTTTAATGTGAATGATAACTCCTCTTTGTGTGGCGCTTTCCAGATCAGGCAGCATTTTTCCTAATGCCGTCTCATTTGCATTCCTCCCATCAGCCTTCCCTGCAGCTTTGGAAAAGGTGGTGCTTTCACAGCTCAATGTTAATCAAGGGCTGATTATCTCAGTCCTTCTCTCCTCCCTGTTCTGACTTCCCACCTTTTGACTTGGGAGTTGCAGCTGGAAGCAGGTAGTGGCTCAAACAATGCAGAGTTGAGGCAGATGCATTCTCTGCGTGTGAATCAGCCATCCAGGACACAGGACAGGGCAAAGAAGAGGCTGAGTGGGGAGGGGAACGGGTTCCTGCTCAATTTGTGGTTCAGGCTCCCATGGGACTGGTAACTGAACCTGAGGACCGGAGGAGATGGCAGGGAAATGTGAGCTCCCAGCCTTCCTGGGCTTTGCATTCTCGGGGTGGGGGGGTGGGGGGGGTGGGGGGTGGAGGGGGTGGGGGGGGGGGAGGGGTGTCTCTTCTGTTGTGCCCTGGGAGAGGAAGCTGAAAGGAATTGAGTGCAGGGAAAGGGAAAGTCAAAGCCTTAGTGAAATTACCTCTCACCTGTCAAATGAAGAACGGGGCTTTGGGTGCAACAGACCTGAGTTTGAATCCTGGCTCTGCCACTCACTAGCCCTGTGGTCTTGGGCAGCTACTTAAGTCTGTTCCTCATAATGAAATGCTGGTGAGAATCTCTTTTGCACAGGTGTGTGAGGACCAGATGAGGCAGAGATGAATGCTAACAAGCAAGGTGTTGCCCCCAGTGTGGGTGGAGTGCGTGCAACAGTCTGATACATTTGTGTCTCCCCAGCTTCCCCCAGCCCCTTGCTCGAGATGATACTCCCATCAGACAAGGGAGGGCATCATGCTCTAAGTGGTTTCCATAGAGAATGTAGGGGGTCCTTCCTCAACCTTAATGTGCAAAAGGATCGCCCAGGAGTTTGTTAAAATAGTCCTGGGCCCAGCCCCCAGAGGGTCCGATCCATCTGACATGGTGCCCAGGTGATTCTCTTAGGGACCACATTGTGGGAAACTTGGGAATGAAGCCGGAGGTGGAGCGTCCTCTAGCCTCAGCGTTTGCTCAAAGGTATTCTCAGCCCTGCTCCGGACCTGCTGCAAGGGGTTCTCCAGAGGGAGGTCCTACATTTTCACCAAGTCCCAGGCGAGTCTTAGGATAAGGCAAGTTTGGCTAACACTGGGCTGTGGGATCCAGGTAAGGCCCACCTCTGTGGGGGTATTTTGTGCAAGAGGTTCAGGCAGCTGGGGATATGTTTTTAAGGCATATGCAGGTTCAGCCCATAAATGGGAAGAGCCCCTCAGAGGCGGAACTCTGTGGCCTTCCCTGAAGCGCTGACGGCTGGGACTCTCGGTGGGCACAGCCTGGCAAGGTCACAGGCTCTAGAAACCAGCATGTCCTTGTCTGTTCAAATGAGGCTGTAGGACTGGATGACTTCGGTCCTTCCATTTCTGAAGTTGCTTGGCTCTGAAAGATTCGGTTTAAGTTAATTTAGGCAGAGGAGAATATTTGCCTCCAGTGTTTGACGTTTGCATTCCTTTTGCCCTTGATGTTGCACTGTATTTTGTGGGTTTATTCACTTTCTGTATTTAGTCCGTATTGCTCCTTAACTGTGGTATGAAGCAGAGCATATGTGGTTCTATGAGGTTCTCCCCAAGAACTTTGGGTGAAGTGTTTGTTGCCCAAGCTGAGAGCTCCCTGGTGGCAACTCCTGGAATTGCAAGCCCGTGCTTTTGAGGCATCAGTGAAAATAAACCCCTTGGGGAAAGGGGAGCGGTTTCTGTTGTTTTATTTAAGAGCACATTCCCACCCTAGACCACCTGAAACAGAGTCTCCTGGGGTGGGATCCAGAAACCTGCATGTAAAGTCTTCATGTAGACCTTATGCCCAGGGTGGTTTGAAACGTGTTGCTCTGTATCAGGGTTTCTTAACCTCAGCATGGTTGACTTTTGGGGCTGGAAAATTCCTTGTTGTGGGAGGCTGTCCTGTGCAGTTAGGATGTTCAGCTGCATCCCTGGCCTCTCCCCAGTAAATGTCAGGAGCCCCTCCCACTTCCCATTTGTGACAATCAAAACTGTCTCCGGACATTGCCAGTGCCCCCAGGGGCAAAATCGCTCCTGCTTAAGCACCACTGCTCTGAAGCATGCTGTGAACATCAGACCATTTCAATGACAGCATGTGTCACGGGGTCACTAAAAGCTAAGATATGTCAGCTGTCTTTACAGGAGGTTATTAATGCAAATGTGAAATGACTTCTGACTGGTAGTAGAATAAACATGCTGGCTTTATGACCTTTGTTTTGATTCTGAAATAGTCATAGAGGAGAGTCATTCGTGAAGGATGGACTGGCATTAATGACTCGGCACACTTGGATGGGGACATCTGGCCATGCTCTTGGAGGCCACCCGTGCACTTTCCCAGGTTCACATGTTGGCTTCACACTGCTGGTGCCTGGAACACTTGGAGGAGGGAGTGAGGAAGGTGTAACTTCATTTCTCTTAGAATCTCTCCGAAGTAATTAAATTCCATTAGCTTTTTCAGTTGCAAGAGAGGGCTATTTATTGCGTGAAATATCTTTCTGTACTGCAAACACATATTCCAAGAGGTTGCGGACCAGATTCATTGTGAGGCAGAGAATGACTGGGCATCCATGTGGACCACAGTCTGGTTAAGTGAACGTTGCTAAGCCTGCTCTGGGAGCTAGAGCTGAATTCTCCAGTGTGTACCTGTTGCGTCCAGAGATGAACACCTGGACTTAACACCTTCAGTGAGAATCAGCTAGCCAGGGAGGGCACCTCCATAGCATGGACAGCCGAGCCTTCTCGTCTTCTCCTACTGGGACAGAGGGTCTTGTTAGCAGCCTGATGCTCAGGTACCTGTCGCAGGATGAGTCCTTGGTATTGCAGAAGGGATTGACACCTTGCTGTCTAAAAGCAGAGGAGACCCTAAAGAGGATCCGTGTGCATATGCCTCCTGTTGCAGGTGGGATTTCACACAACAGGGCTGAGAGCCCGGAGCCTCCCGGGTGGCTGTGATGGGGAGTTTGAGTAGATGCAGCTGACAGGGTTGGAAGCAACAAGGTGCTTTCTGTAAGGCTCTTCTGCCAGTCCTCTGAGTGAACCTGGGAAGCCCCTTCCCTTCGGTCCCTGTTTCTTGCCCTGTTGGATGGGAGTGTTGAACTTGGACATCTCCAGGGCACTTACAACTCCACTGTGTGTGGCTCTTGTGCAGAGAAAGATGGTGGCCTTTGCATCTCTTGTGCTGTGGGTGAGCCTGGACTAGAGGGTCCTGAGCAGGCAGGGGATGGAAATGCTGTGGGAGTTCTCATCTCAGTCTGCCCTGCTCTTCCCCCTCAACTCCTCTTCCTCTCCCAAAGCTCTGCAGATACAGCTGGTCTCTGCCTCAGCGTGGACATGGAGGCTTGACCTGGACCAGGTGTGTCAAGCCCTGCCCCGCCCCCCACCCCGCCCCCGGTGACTGGTACTCCTGCAGCGTCTTTCTCTGACACCTATGGGGGCGGATAAGTTTCGCAATGTACTTGGACTTGATCAAAGGCGCTTCTGCTCAAAGAAACATACCCACCAGCTCTCTGAGGTCCAAAACACTGCTTGGGCAGTTGCGGTTCTTTTGCTTTAATACTGAATCTAGGACACATCATTTATCTGGTATTAGTCATTACATTCTGGTGTGAATGAAGCTGAGCGTATTTCCTGAGATGAGATGAGATGGTGCTGGGAGAGGAGGATATAGATATTGCACTCCCGGGCGGGTCAGGTCAGCTCAAGGAGTGGAACAGAAAAGCCAGGAGGAGCTAGAAGGGCACAGAATTTGGAGACCAGAGTTGGTAAAAGAAACTTCCACTGCCCAGTGTTGCCAAGGGGCAAGGTTCTTGGCCTCCTTCGTCAGTCACGGGCCATGGACTGTGAATAGCCGAGCATCTTCCATTTCAACCTGCTCTGCTCTTCTGGTCTGAAACTGTAGCCCGAACTTATTTTATTTTAAATAATCCATGAAGATCCTCATTCTCTTGCAGGACGTACAGTTTCTGTTGCTCTACAGCACTCTTGTTCACCACTTTCGCTGGGCACTCTTAACTGGAAAGCCACTCTTTTTGGTCCTGAATGGGCAGGAAGGAGGTCACAAAGATGCCTCTTGAGATAACAACAATTTCCACCTTCAGTGGACACCATAGAGATTGGCTGGACCACTAAATGTATTTATTTGTATTGTCACTTACGGTGATGAATTTTGTGAGGTGAGCTGACAGAAGTACCCAAGATAAGATACTTCTTAGTAACTTAAGGAATAAAATGCCTTTCAGATGGCTTTATTCAATTAAATTTTCTTCCATGGAAAGAAATTCTTGTTCTGAGAGAAACATAGGAGTGAATCTTGGCGTAGCGAGGAGGTGGCATAGACAGGTGAGCAGGGACCAGGTGGTGCAGTTTTCTTGCCACAGTGGGTCTACTTCAGCCACCTCCTTGATGGCAGTGGAATGCTGGTCTATCAAAACACCCCATGGATAAGAGTTTGCCTGATCACATACGTTTTTGCAAACCTTTGCTGGCCTCGTAGTGTTGGGCGGGCCCTGTGCGCCCACACGCTGCAGCCCTGGTGCCCTGTTGGCATGTGACCCAGCACATTCCCGAGGTAAAGGATGGGAGACATCCTTCAGTAAAGAAACTGGTGTGCCGGCTTTAAAACCAGTCCTTCTAGGACTTCCCTGGTGGCGCAGTGGTTAAGAATCCGCCTGCCAGTGCGGGGGACACGGGTTCGAGCCCTGGTCCGGGAGGATCCCACAAGCCATGGGGCAACTAAGCCTGTGCACCACAGCTACTGAGCCTGTGCTCTAGAGCCCACGTGCCACAACTACTGAGCCCATGTGCCACAACTACTGAGCCCGTGTGCCACAATTCCTGAGCCTTTGTGCCACACCTACTGAAGCCTGTGTGCCTAGAGCCCGTGCTCCACAATGAGAGAAGCCACTGCAATGAGAAGCCAGTGCACCACAACAAAGAGTAGCCCCCGCTCACTGCAACTAGAGAAAGCCTGCATGCAGCAACAAAGACCCAATACAGCCATAAATAAATAAATAAACAGACAGACAAACAAACCAGTCCTTCTTAACTAATTTGGCCACAAAAGCTTTTTGTTTTCTTCCCTTGACACCTTATTAGAAGGAACAAGTTTTTCGAAACGTTGCTGCATGAAAGGATTTTCTCTTGGGATTAGCTGTTCGCCACATCACTGCAAACACGCAGTTTTTGCAAACCTGTTTGAACCACTGGCAGGGAATGCAGGGCCCTGGGAGGTGTTGGCTCTGCTCCCTATGGGAGGGCAAGGGCCATACCTGGCACATTTAGGGTTATAACCTGAGGGTCTCCTGTAGTGCCTGACATGTAGGGTCTCAGTGAAAATTCTTGGAAGAAATGAACACAAGAAGGTATGTTAAATATTTGGTAGTTCTGGGGAACTCTTATGGTTTATGTAAACGTCCTCTGTGCTAGTAGGCACAGCCTCAAAATTCAGAGTTGACACTTTTTTTTTTTTTTTTTTTTTTTGGCCACGAGATTTTTTTCAAGCCTGAGACAGTCCAGTTGCATCCTTCAGGCCTCAGGCATCTGCCCTGGCAGCATCCTAATTTCCTTTGTATGTCAATAAACCTGTTTGATTACTGGGGCACCTTGACGTTTAGGAAGAGTAAAGGCTCCGGGAACAGGTTTTCTTTATTCTGAGCAGACCTTAAAATACAGCTACATTTATAATATGCCTGCAGGCACCCCGAGCAAGCACACACATTAGGAATTAGAACTTGCTTCTCATCTCTGAGACCTTGCTTCCTAGAACATAAAGTTGCTTCCAAGTGTGTGCAGAACAGTAATGTTTGAAGTTGTCCCCCTTGAGAGACTGCAGGCTGGATGCCACAAAAAGTGCATGTGTAGAGCCAGTCAGGGGAGCATCACATGTATGTGCACAGTCAGAGTTATGGGATGCCAGAGAAACAGCCTTGCAGACATGGAGAAGGATGCAGAGGGTCGGGGATCTGATGTCAGACCGCGATGCAAGTCTAAAATCCTGAAATCCTTACCTCCAGGACCTTGGCAAGTCACTTATCTACTCTGACCTCCGTTGTCTTTTTTTTTTTTTTTTTTTGGGGGGTTACGCGGGCCTCTCACTGTTGCGGCCTCTCCCGTTGTGGAGCACAGGCTCCGGACACGCAGGCTCAGCGGCCATGGCTCACGGGCCCAGCCTCTCCGAGGCATGTGGGATGTTCCTGGACTGGGGCACGAACCCGCGTCCCCTGCATCGGCAGGTGGACTCTCAACCACTGCGCCACCAGGGAAGCCCTCCGTTGTCTTCTTGATAGAACTAAGTTAAGACCTGCTCCCCACTCAGCCTGTAAGTCACTCCTCATTTCATCCTCGCAACAACCTTGTGAGAGGGTAGGATTACTAGCCTTGTTTTACAGATGCAGAACCTGGGGCTCGGAGAGGTAAAGTGACGTAGCAGGGTCAGGAATCCAGTGCCAGCAGTGCTGAAGCTCCAGAATGTGGCACTAACCGCTCTCCCACATGGCCTCTTGGTAAAGACCAGCTTGTGGGGAGCTGGCTGGGGCCAGAAGGGGCTGACAAGAGTTCAAACGGCCTTGAGGTCAGCATGACGATGCACTGCACCTGTGCCGTGGGGTAGGGCGCCTCACCCCGGGTGTTCGGGGTTCCTTGTCACAATCCAGGATCAAGCTCTCCTCTAGGGATGACAGCTAGAGATCCTAAGTCCCTTAACGGTCCACCTTCTCCTGAGTGCGTTTTAACAACGTGTTTGTTTTTTTCCTTGAAGGCAGTCAGTAAAGTAGAATTTATGAGAAGCTCCCAAGCTGTGCTGCAGGGATCATGGCCTTGGGAAATGTCCCGGTGCCTCCCACCCAAAGGATGGGATGGAGAGGAAGTCAAGTGCTGTTCTGTGCAGGGTCACCTGCACATCAAACCCGGGCTGGACCCCACGGCTGGCCTCGGGTTTGTGGGCTAGAGGGTGGTGTCCTCAGGTTAGGAGCATGCCTCCCAGGGTTTTGGGTTTGCTGGGTCAGGTCCGGCAGCCTCTCCGCAGTCCACAGTGAATCTGGGCCTCTCTGCTTGCTCCCTCACCTCTAACCAGCTCCACATCCTTTCACTCTGTGTATCAGTCGGGACTCTCCCAGTGTCGGGAGACACAATTCTGACTTACAGTTGATTGGGGGGAGAAAACCCATTAAGACAAAACCAAGAATTCAGCAGGTAGCTGTGACTTGCGATTTAGCTTGATGCAGGCTCGTAGGTGTCCCCAGGGCCTGGTTTCCTACCTTCTGTCTCTGAGCTCTGTTCTCTTCTGTGCGTTGCATCTGTTCTCAGGTGCGCGGTGTCCTCACGGCGGGGAGCTGGCAGCAGTGGCTCCAGGCTCCTAGCCTCGCACACTCACGTGTCATAGCAAATGCCTTCCAGCCATCCCGGCAAACATCTCATTGCCTTTCATTGGCTCTGACTGTATCACGTGCCCATCCAGATGACCAGAAAAATTCAGTGCATTGAGGCGCTTAGGTTTGGGTCCCATGCTCTGTCCTTAGCTGGGGTGACCCAAAGCCAAGAACTATATGAGGGGAGAGCTGGTTCTCCAAAGGAACCCAGAGAAGGGGAGGTAGATGCTGGTGGCCATGATGTGAAAAACCACTCGCTGCACTTGCTGTTCTGTGAGCTCTCTTTGATCCCCAGTCACTGGCCATTTCTGGGTTCTGTGTGCGCTTGTGACTATATTCCACAGGCAGGTATGTGGTTGTACCCTGGCCACTGCTTAAACTGACATGATAGTTCACACTAGGTAAAATCAGTACTTATGGTCACAGATGCCATTTGTTGAGTCCCTGCCACGTGACAGGCACTGCTAGACTCTCTGATGTGCATTCTCTGACTTAATCTTTGAAATAGCACTGTAAAGGAGTATTATTAGCCCCACTTTACAGATGGAGAAACAGACTCTGGGAGATGAAATGCCTTGGAAAGTCACATAGTTACCTGGGTTAATTAGCGGAGAGGCTACAGTGAAAACTTGTTCTGGTCTAGTGGCCAGTACTCTTTCTATCGAATCACTCACCCCCTCCTATAGACATACTTACTGAAAAGATAATTGGGTATTTATTAATGCTTCTTGCTGGACAAAAACTGGAAAGTGTCTTCATTTAGGAGGGCCAGGATTCCATGCAGTTATCAACGGAGTTCTCTGTGTGTGTATGTTAGTGTACAGGTGTGTGTCAGCGTGCTGTTGTAGAATGGAGAGAGTTGAATCACTGGTCTTCGGGTGAACTGATGCTTGTTCTCTGCCTTGAGCTGGATGGTTGCTGAAGCTGATGGGGCCTCTCCTCTCCTGTCACGTGAGCTGCTAGGTGCCTGTGGTCAGAACATCCAGAGGTGGAGGGTGCTGGCGAGTCTGAGACCGTATAGGTCTCAGTACACTTAGGATCTTCATGGTACATGATACAGAAAGAGAAGATGCCTCAAAATCTTCCTGGTAAGTAGGCATATCTAGAAGGTAGAGTGACGAAGCAAAGGAGGAAGCGTGATTTAAGGAACTGCAGTGGAAATGACTTCCGTTCCGTAGATATTTTAGCTGTGGTGTGTGTGATCTGACCTGCACGTGAGTCAACTTGAAGATGACTTCTGTAGCTTGATACTCAAGGCTTTCTCTCTTGTAGTTGCAATCTGTAGCTCTGCAAACATGCTTGTTATTTCCCCCAGATGGGGCTGTTTCCTGCTTCCGGAAAGACCCTATCTTGGGATATGGAACTTCTGGATCCTCTACCTGGAATGGAGTTTTGCACAAAGTAAATGCTCACTAAGTGTTTAGGCATCTGTTGGTTAATTCAGAGGGTACTAGTTGAGCCCCTTCTATGCTGCAGATGCTGTTCTAGGTGCATGAGTTCCGACGGTGAGCGAGGCAGGCGCTGTCCCTAGTCCTTGCCCTTGGGGAGTCTCATTCGGATCCATTGAGTGAATCGATCACTCTGGAGGCTCCACTGGGCTTCCAGCGTGGACACCTGACCTGGGAGCCCTTTTCTGAGGAAGCTTGCCTTCAGTCCTGGGGAGGAGAACATTCATTTTTCTGCCCCTCCCTTTGTTAATGAGTCCTGGCAGAGAGCCAAGGAGTGTATTTCCTATTTTCAGAGTGGACTGTATTTTGTACATTCTTTACTGAAGGCTCCTTTGGATGCAAGTCACAAAAACTAAGGCTAGTTTAAGCCAAAACAAGGAATAAAGGAATAGTTTGTACAACCTGTGAGCTGACCTCACAGGGACTGTCACGAGGACCTAGCAAACTATCGGAGACTGAGAAGGCCACACTCACTTTCTCACAGCTGTGTTCTCTGCATTACCACGCTGTCCCCTGAGCCTGGCTTTACCTGCTTCACCAGGTGCATTGGTGGGACATGGCTGCTCTGGAATTTATAGATCCATGTTTCAAAGGACCAATGGAGAGAATAGTGTTGCAAATCTTGGTTCTAATGTCAGGAGAGAGGATAATTGGGCCAGGGTTTTGCCCACAGCCCCGGCAGCTGTGGTCTGAGAGGGGATGTGGGTTCTGTGGTACAAACCAGGCTGCAGGGCCTGTCCATGTGCTAAGCGGGGGGCAGTTTTTGGAGAACTGCTGACGGGCTGAGGATTCTACCAAGATTCCCTACTGGGCCAGGTCAAGGAAACATGGTGTTTGCCTCAGTTGAGAACACTTTTCCAAATGAGCAAATGGCAGGGGTGGCCTCGGGTGACCCTTGTCCTCAAGCTTAACAGCCCTGATGGAGAAAGTCCTGTGTTAGCATGGTCCAAAGTGTTTACTGCTTTAGAAAATTCTGTATCAGCAAAGTACCTAGAGATCCAGTGTGTGATATTAATCCTGAAGGATAGGAACTCATTAGTTGGGGCCAGTAAATCTTCTGTTACAGTAAGCCTGTGTATTCCAAGAAAATAAAGAGCCCTTCTCATGGGGGAAAAAAAGCCTTTGTACAAATAGGCTGTGTTGTGGGTTAGGGATGGGCACCTCAGGGCTCACGCTCGCTAATGTCATTCCAGCTACTCTCGTCCACATTTAATTGAATTGAACACATTGAAATTTGTTCCGGTGTATTAACAGGGAGCTGCTGAATGCGTGTGCAGGCCATGGCTTAATTACTCTTTGCTTTCCCTGTGCTGACCCCCTTCTGGGAACACACACTGTAGACCCACTGAGGAGAGAGGGATGTGCTTGACTCGAAGAGAGAGGCCTTAACTCTTTCAAGCCCCTGAATTTCAGCAACAGCTAGGGAATTAAGAATGTACTCAGGTGTTGGGGCCCGAAGTGGTATCTTCTCAAATATTGCTGTCAACCCTTCCAGTTAGGTACACTGGGCTGATGACTTCATACATGCATTATTGAATAAGTTCATTTCTGAATTATGAGAGTAGAACATGTTCATGATCAAAATTTGGAACATACAGAAACTGTAAAGAAGAAAATTAAAATCTAATAATATATCTATAATCGTATATAAAATAACCACTTTAAATGTTTTGGTTTATCTTTTTAATTGAAATACAGTTTTTTACAATATTAGTTTCAGGTATATAGCATAGTGATTCAATATTTTTATAGATTATGCTCACTTTAAAGTTATTAAAATATCATGGTTACAGTTCCCTGTGCTGTACAGTATATCCTTGTTCTTATCTGTTTTATACGTAGTAGTTTGTACCTTTTAATCCAATACCCCTGTCTTGCCCCTCTCTCCTTCCCTCTCTTCATTGGTATCCACTGGTTTTCTATATCATGAGTCTGTTTCTATTTCGTTGTGTACATTTGTTTATTTTTCTAGATACCACATATAAGTGATAACACACTTTGTGTGTTTGACAGAGTTAACATATGTTTGTCTGACTTCTTTCACTATGCATAATACTCTCTAGGTCCATCCACACTGTTGCAAATGAATGGCAGAAATTCACTCTTTATGGCTGAGTAATATTCCATTGTGTGTGTATGTGTGTGTGTGTGTATCACATTTTCTTTATCCATTCATCTGCTGATGGACACTTGGGTTGCTTCCGTATCTTGGCTATTGTAAATAACACTGCTATGAACATCGGGGTGCATGTATCTTTTGAATTAGTATATTTCTTTCTCTTATTTCTCTTATGCCCTTGTGTGTGCCAATATGTAGTTTTAGCAAATTACCATGTGATTTGATAGCTGGTGTTCTGTTTTGTTGTTGTTGTTTTTTTTTTACTTATCACACTTTCCATATCTTTAACTACTCAATGAATGCACTTTTTAATGGTTTTATTGAAGTATTATTTAATATCATAACTTTAACCCATTTAAGTGTACAGTTCAATGAATTTTAGTAAAATTTTGGTGTGGTGCAGCCCACCACCACAATCCAGTTTGAGAACATTTCCAGCATCCTCCCAAGTGCCCGGGTTCCCGCTTTCACCCCCGTCTCTCTGTCTCTATAAATGCACCTTTTAGGAACATGCCACATGAATGGACTCATACACATGCAGCCTTTTGCATCTGGCTTCTTTCCTGGAGCATGATTATGGCATCTGCCTCACTGAGGAAGGGCCTCGGAGGCAGCACTGGCGTGCCAGCCGCGTATATGCCAGTGTTTGGTTTAATGGGCAGTGCAATCTGAATGGTGTGGGCATCTCTCTCTTTAGAGAAAGGCAGGACAGCACAGGTGTCTTTCTTCAGGATTGGGCTGGATTCTTGCCTAAGTGCCAAGACAAATGTTGACATGATTGTGAGAAAAAAATGAGGTGTCTGTGTCAGCATCCCCTTGACTTCGACAGGGAACCTCATCTTTGGGCCAGGGTTATTGCTTCATTCTGAACCAAAGACTGCGTTACAGCTATTGATTCTCACCATGAAGGTTATCTCTGAAGCCAGAAGGGCCAGAAAAGCATTGTCTTCTTTGGAGAGAATGTGAGGCGACAGGGCAGGAAGCACAGGGACCTGATTTCATGACAGAATTCTTCCTGGAAGATTTGCCTGGAATCGAAATATTTTTGCTCTCTCTTTGCCCTCAGCGAACTGGAGAGACGTTTCTCAAACCATTTCCTTTCTTATGTGGACCTTAAAGGACTCCCCCCAAATCTTGCTGGAATGTTTACAGCCTGTCTGCTTTCAGAGAAGTGGAAACAAATGTCAGTTCTTTTGGCTGGAACCTTGTTCATGCATTCCAAAGAGGGAAGCTTTTAAAAAGTCACCTGTTCTGTTCATCTCAGCACAAAAGGAAGTTGTTTGCATGTTCATACACTTCATCCTTTGGAGTCCAAGTTATGTAACTACATTGTTTTGAGGCAAGTCTATCTCACAGAATCCGTGTACTCTTGTAAAGATAGTCAGTAGCAATACAGTATGAGAGCCATGTAGACGTGGGATGGAGGGAGGGAGGGAGGGAGGGAAGAAGAGATGGCTCCCTTGACAGAGAGTCCGAACGAGGCTCTGCTGGGCTCTAATGGGCCTCTTTTAAATTCCCCAGTCGGGATAGAGACTACCCACTGTGCTTCACTTTAATAGTGATGCTTTGGATGTGATGTTTCTATATGCACCCTCTCCTGATTTCTTTCTTTCTTTCCTCCCTTCCTTCCTCCCTCCCTTCCTTCCTTCCTCCCTCCCTCCCTCCCTCCCTCCCTCCCTCCCTCCTCCCTCCCTCCCTCCCTCCCTCCTCCTCCCTCCCTCCCTCCCTCCTCCCTCCCTCCCTCCCTCCCTCCCTCCCTCCCTCCATTGAGATTCACCTCCCAACAAACAGATGCATCTGTTTAGAAAATAACGCTCTTACATTTAGTGTTCACGAAACTCTGCTCATTTATAGATGCAACAGGCACGTGCCGGCTTTCCCCCAAAAAGCAGGTTCTTGGCTTTGACCGGATTACTGTTACTATTTATTTGTCTCCAGGAACTTGGGCTCCTGGCATACCGCCCATCTGCCAAACACCAGCGCTTGAGCACTTGAATTCTGAAGAATCTCTTACTCTCTTGGCCTGCAGATAAGATTTTCTCACTTGTGCCTTGAGATCCTGTGTGTTTCCTCTGTCAGAGCATCCTCAGGCCTGGACTTATCAGGAAGGCCAGAGAGGATGCCTGTGAAGGAGACTTGGCGTCTGTGTTTGGTGGTGGCCAGTGGTAGCCACCCCCGTGAAATCCTTCATGGGGCCCTGGGACACAGGGGAGGGCTCTGCCGACCCAGTGTCTGCTGGAGCCTTCTGTGACTCCCTGACCATCTCCTCTGTTCTCATCCAGCTCTCTTCCCCATCATCCTTCCTGAGCTGTTTTCCTCTCTTTCCGGAATATTGCAGTTACCATGTCATTGCTTTGCCCCCAAGTCCTTTCCCTATAGAATCCAGACCTAGCTCTTGAACCTGACATTCAAAGCCCCTCATTATTAGCCCTAACATGCATTTCCAACTTTTAATTTCCTTTATGCTAGATTTTCCCAAGTTACTGTCCTACCAACACTGCTGGGCGCCATCGGGCCCTTTTGCCTGGTGGGCTGCCGTTTAGCTGGGTGATTACTTTTCTTTAATCAGCATCAGAATCACTTAGGGATCCGATGAAGCGTACCGATGCCCAGAGCTGAAGCCAGTGAGTCGGGGGTGAGGCCCGGGATCTGTGCTCTTAACCAACGCCTCCGGCGATCACTCCTGCACTGGGTAGGGGCCACACTTCAGCTCTTCCACCTGTTGATGTGTCCCGGGCTGTGCCCCTTTTAGGGCCTGGCTGAGTGGTTTCCCTGGGAAACCTCACCTGCTCCCTCTCGCACACTCTCACCCTCGCTTGTGATGCTCGCTTTGCACTTAGCATATTCTGCCTTGGACCACGATTTAAGTGTTTGTCGTGGATGTATTTTCACACCACTTATGTATATCTAAAAGAACCGCCGCATATTTGCACGGCAGTTTATAGTCTGGAAACACTGTCGCGTGCGTGACTTTGCTCCTACAGAGCAGGGAGCTTGCTTTGCTGCGCGGATCTCGGCACCATCGCCCGCTTCCACCAGGCAGCCTGCAGCTGCTGAGGAGGACCCTTGAGATTGGCCAACCATTTGCTACAGCAGGGGGACAGGGTTGATCAAGATAAGCAATGTCGTTCTTTCTGATGTTCAGCTCGTCTTTACTGAGGCAGGTTTTGTGCTGGGCACTCTGCTGGGTGCAGATGGCAGGTGAAGCAGAGTCCTCAGTGGGGGAGTCTCAGTAGAAAAATGACTGATTGTGGTATCTGCTGTGAGGAACCAGATGGGCTGAGATAGCGAATACCCAGTGGGATGGCCTCTCACAGGAGGGGACCTGTAAGCCCAGGCCTAAAGGACAGGGGGGCCGTGCCATGGAAAGAGAGGGGAAGAGTGTTGCAGACACGGAAGGGCAAGAGCACCTGGTGAGATTGGAGGAGGAGCCGGGGCTGTGGGCCCAGGTGAGGCCAGGGGCCAGAGTGAGCCCCTGGGGCTTGCAGACCGTGCCCAGGGGTTTCCATCACCACCGACTGGGGAATATTACCTTTAATGCAGGGGAGAGATGTGATCTGAGTCTGCTAAAATTCTAATATAAACTACACAGCGCTCCGTCGGCAAGCGCGGTGAGCTAGGGGAGGAGCGTGAAAGGCAGCCCTGGCTTTATGTGTGGCAGGGATGTGGCTGGACAGTTTTTCTGGAGCCAGCTCATCTCTGGGTGGCTGCCCGTCAAGGCCTGGCTGTGGGACTGCGTGCCCTGGGAACGGGCTAGAACCTCTTGGCCACACCTTGGCAGGTCCTCCAATTGCAGGGACCCAGAAGGCCCTGAGGCTGGAAGACATCCTTTGGATCCCTTATTCCACTTGCTCATTTGATAGATGACAAGGCTGACTCAAGGAAGGGGAAGCAACACGTCTGGGGCCTGCTGCTACAGCCCCGCCACTCACATAGCTGTTCTCAGAGGAGTCAACGGTCCCTCAGCCTCAGGGGCGAAGTGGTGTGAAGGTGATCGTATGGCTGAGTGAGAAGCAGGCCTCTTTTGAACCCCTTGGGAGTCATAGCGGTTGCCCGGGAAGACCAGAGCTTTACCGGCAGACAGGGAAGGAGTTTGAATCCTAGCTCCACCACCGTTTGCTGGCTCCATGACTTTGGGCAAGTCATTTAACCCCTCTGGCCCTCAGCTATAAGCTAGTAGTGCTCATACCTACCTTGCAGAGATGTCAGGTGGATTAAAGGGTATACTGTGCATAGTGCATACTTATCACAGTGCCCGACTCAGGTGCTCAATAAACAGAATGATGACAATTACGTATGGCTGCGTTCTGCTTGGCATGCGACTCCCTTAGATAAAAGCTCTAAAATTATCAGGGTGAATATTGGGCCGGGTAGGTCTCTGCCCAGATTCCCAGAACCCTTTCTTGGCAAATGGAGGGGGTTTGGCAGGGTCCATGCGTGGATGGGGACCCTTGCAGACCTCCCCTGTCCATCTCTGTGTCTCCACGGCCTGTGCCCGGCACGTAGTCAGTCCTCAACGTGTGTTCATTGAAGCGTTGCGTGGATGAATATTTTTACCATCGAGAACTTAAAACAGACTGCATAACCAAGTACCAACCCTGCATTTACATCCATTTTACAATTTCTGCTTCTAGCTCTCCATGTGATTTTTCAAAATGCATCTGATGATAGATTTAGAGCAGGTTCATGTCTTGAGATGTGAGAGATAGGTGGCTTTAAAATAAGTGCTGATGTATTTAAAAAGTGAGTTCAGCTGGCTTTATCCTAATGTAACTATGGACGTAGTGTCAGTTTGCATTTTGGTTGAATTTGGTGGAAGGAGCTGGGAAATGTTAGGAGCATTGTAGATACATAGCCCTCACCCTAAAAGTTGCCCACAATTGGGAATTGCAGTTAAAATTTCCATGGCCACAATGTCTGGGGACCTCTGATTCAGCCAGCCAGAGGTACTGAGCAGAGATAGAAGGCAGGGAAGTGGCAGGACCATAAGTGTTGTGAATTGGGCCCATAGGTCAGCTCTTAACTTCTGAGCTTTGCGCAGCTTGTCATGATGAAGGAGCTAATTTTCAGAAGCAGAGCCCTGGCGGGAGGCGTAGCAGGGCAGAGGTGGGGTCCCAGGTCTGTTTTCTGTGCAATAATGGCTGATCTGACCCCAGTCTCATGACAGATGAATCCCCACTGAGCCTAGCTGGAGGGCCAGGGGAGTCTGTCTCGTACCTGGAAGAGAGACAGGAACTGCAGAAGAGGTTCTGACCCAACCGTGACTTGTCCAGGCTCTTCCAGACCCTTCGGTAGACTCAGTAAGATGAGGAGACCTGTGGGTGATACGCTTCTCAAGCCTGCTCTGTGGGGTAGTGTTTGCGCTCAAAGGGATGTGCTGTGTTAGAGGAGCTGATGAAACAACAGTAATGTGGAAAGGTACTGAGTAGGGCCGCAGGAGCACGACTCTCTTGTATCCCCCTTCCTCTCCCCATGGAGCTCCCTCTTCAAATCACTTCCCATTTTATTTTCAAAACAGCATTTCTTCCGGTTGGACATTTACTTAAGGTTTAATTTTAAAACTGGGCTGTTGGATGCTTAATGTGTAAACAGCCCATAAGAAGGCTCCACCGTTAACAAAGTGGGGCCTTAGGTGATACTTGGCGTCTGTTATTATCCAGGATTCTCCAGAGAAAGAGGACCAACGGTATGGAGATAGATAAATCCATGCAACATGCAGTAAGAGCTGATCTGACTAGGCTGATGACAGATGAATTCCCACTGAGCCTAGTTTGAGGACCAGGGGAGTAAATATAAATATAAGAATAAATAAAACAGAAATTGGCTTATGTAGTTATGGAGGCTGAGAAGTCCCAAGATCTGCAGTCGGTAAGCTGGAGACCCAGGAGAGCAGATGGTGTAGGTCGGGTCTGAGTCTGAAGGACCTGAGAACCAGGAGAACCAGTGGTGTAAGTTCCAGTCCAAAAGCTGGCAGGCTTGAGCTCCGGGGAGAAGCAGTTTTTCCATTTAGGTACTAAGGCAAGAAGAGCCCAGAGCCCCAGCTCAATTAGGCAGAAGGAATTTCGTCTTAGAGAACTCAGCCTTTTGTTCTATTCAGATCTTCAGTTGATGAGATGGAGCCCACCCACGTCAGGGAGGGCAATCTGCTTTACTCGGTCTACTGATTCAAAGGTTCCTTTCATCCCAAAACACCCTCACAGACACACCCAGAATAATGTTGGGTCAAATGTCTGGGTACTCCATGGCCCAGTCAAGTTGACACACAAAATTAACCATCACAGCTTCCAGAGTCTGGCATGGGGGAAGCCTGCCAGTCGAGAGGGGCCATTTATGACTTCATATATCATTTCCAAGTCCCCAAAGACTTTGACCTAGCAAAACTATTGTTCAAAAATCACGTGGTCTATGGAGGCGATACAGTTTATTTATTTATTTATTTTTATATTTTTTTTTTGCGGTACGCAAGCATGTGGGATCTTCCTGGACCGGGGCACAAACCCATGTCCCCTGCATCGGCAGGCGGACGCTCAATCACTGCGCCACCAGGGAAGCCCGCGATACAGTTTAGAGGGAGTGTTGCAGAAGGCGTGGCTTGGTGCTGTAACTGCCATGAGCTAATTATGTGATCCAGCAAGTCTCCTGGCCTCTCTAAGCTTCAGTTATCTCGGCTGGAATGTGTAAATGATAATAGCACCTGCTCTTCAGCGCTGTTCTGAGGAGTGAATAAACAAGGCATGAAAGCACTTAGCATCACGCCTTGGCCTGCGGCATGCTGGCTGTTGTTGTAGCTGTCTTCCGCACTGAGGAGGAGAGTCAATGTTTATAAAGTGAACACAGTGTGCTTGGTACTGTGTTAAATGCTTTCTCTGCCAGGACTCCCTTGGGGCCTGTCTGCTCAGGAACTAGGTTCAGGTCTTGGTATCTGATCTGTTCTCTTCCCTGCAAACCATGTGGATTATTTTTTCTTTTCTGGAAATTTTCTTTTGTCATTAAAACATTTTTTAAAAATTTTTGGCTGGTCTTTGTTGCTGCGCACGGACTTTCTCTAGTTGTGGCGAGTGGGGGCTACTCTTCGTTGTGTTCCGCGGGCTTCTCATTGCGGTGGCTTCTCTTGTTGCGGAGCTCGGGCTCTAGGCACACGGGCTTCAGTAGTTGTGGCATGTGGGCTCAGTAGTTGTGGCTCACGGGCTTAGTTGCTTCACGGCATGTGGGATCTTCCCAGACCAGAGCTCGAACCCGTGTCCCCCGCATTGGCAGGCTGTTTCTTAATCACTGCGCCACCAGGGAAGCTCTCTTTTGTCATTTTAACAAGAGATTTATTTCTTTGGGGAGGAGGTAAGTCATCCTTTGGATGGCCTTGGCCAACGGTCACTGTTCCCGGGCCCCGTCCTCATGCCGCTCTCCCTCCCTCTAGAGTGCAGAGGAGGATGGAGGGGGGTTGGAGACAGGGCCCTGATGGGGACATGACCTAGGGACTCCAGCACATTTGCCATCCAGCTGGGTAGTATTTACAGATTCTGTAAAATCACAAGTTTGTCCTTCAAGAGGGTTCCTGGCACATATTCACTGATCTGTCCAATCATGTTTCATAATTGGTTCCCCAGTTACCAGGAAAGAGTAGTTCAGTGATCAGTTGGATGTCAGGCAGCACAAAAGGCTACGATGAGCTGCTGCTGTTTTCACCTGAAATGGCATCACAGGTGGGCAGGGATAGTGGACAGTTAAATCCAAGGTGTGATCTTTCAGGATCTGAGGGGTTGCTGCTGGAATCGTACATTCATGTTCTTTTTTTCTTGCCAAGACATTTTCCTCCTGTTTCTTTAGCTTGAGAATCTGGATTATTTCCCGAGTTATAAAGACTCACTCCAGAAAAGGCAGGGGGATGTACCTTCCCCGCAGTTCATCAAGCTGGCCAGCACCACGTGTGGGTGGCAGGACTTATCTACACTGATATACTAGTTCATTTTCTTCACAGCAACTCTGGCAATGGTGTATTTTTATTATTCCCCACGTTACAGATGGGGACTTTGAGGCACAGACCGGTTATTTGCTTTGTGCAAGGTTACACAGCTTGAATGTAAAATTAAGGGTTATATTTAAAGAATGTACTGGCCTATGGGGTTAGGAAGCCCCGAGGCACCATACAGAGAGTTGTGGAAGGCTGGGTGTCTTCCTCTGTGTCCCCTTCCTTTCCACTGGGATGTTAAGAACCAGTTTCTTTTTTCTTTATTATTATTATTTTTTACATCTTTATTGCAGTATAATTGCAATACAATGATGTGTTAGTTTCTGCTTCATAACAAATTGAATCAGTTATACATATACATATGTTCCCATATCTCTTCCCTCTTGTGTCTCCCTCCCTCCCACCCTCCCTATCCTACCCCTGCAGGCGGTGGAGTTTCTCAACCACTAGTATCTTAATTTTCCTGAGGGCAAAATGAATGTAGTTGTGTTAGCTTTTGCCAGTGTCATAGGGATATTTAAGACTTCATTATGTTATATTTAAGACTTATTTTTAAAATTATTCTTGTGGGTTAAGATTATGAAAATAAACTATTATTTTTATATCAGAAAAATAAAGTTATTAAAAACTGCTAGTTACATGTTTTGAGTAATATCAGTCTGCATTATTGGGGTGCACCAAACCATAATAATTGCAGCTGACACTTACTAAGCACTTTCTATAGGGCGGGCAGCACATTAGGTGATTTACTCATGGATTCTTTAAAACCACCCTGTCCTCATTTTACTATTGGGAAGTGGTGGAGCTGCGGCAGGGACTCAGTACGACTCAAGATTTTGTGCCCTTAGCCATAGTGCTCCACCCCTTCTGCAACAGAAAGCACAATGCTTGGGCTCTTAGAAAGGTTCTACTTAAGTCAGTGATGAACGCAAATGATTACTTTTCAGAATTTACGTGAAGTGGGCTTCCCTGGTGGCACAGTGGTTGAGAGTCCACCTGCCGATGCAGGGGACACGGGTGCTTAACCCCTGTCCGGGAAGATTCCACATGCCGCGGAGCGGCTGGGCCCGTGAACCACGGCCGCTGAGCCTGCGCGTCCGGAGCCTGTGCTCCGCAACGGGAGAGGCCACAGCAGTGAGAGGCCCGCGTACCGCAAAACAAAAACAAAAACAGAATTTAGGTTAAGTGTATTTAGAGTGAGGCTCTTTTAGACAGCGTCTCATCCCAAATAACGAGGTTTAATGTAATATGTATCGAGATGCCCTCTGTTTGAGGATGTCCCAAGACAGATTACTTGGTTGATTCTTACAATGGGCGTAAACACAATGGAATGATAGACAACGCGAATTCAGGTAATGTCTGGATTAAAATTCTGAGCAGTCAAAGAGCATCTTTTGCAAAAGGTTGAATCTCCTGATAAGCTCCAAATTATATTCCCACCTTATTTAAGAATATGTGTTGGCAGGTTTAACAAGATCTTGGCACATTCTATCTAATTTGGGATTTATTACAAGATGTGTGCATGTTTAATAGGGGCTTAATTATTCATATCCACATCTTCCTGACAGTAACTTACTTCAGCTGTAGATAAATTCCTGGTGCATTGGGAAATACTGGCTTCAACTGTTGAAAAAATCCAGTGAAAGGAAAATTAAATGCATATGCAAGAAATTACCCAGGGTAATGAGCTCCACTCGGGCGGGAGCTTTGAGTAGGTCCCCGTGTCCCTTGTATAGCATTGCCTAGGGCGCTTCTGTACCTCTGGCTGGGAAGCCCAGTGTCACAGAAAGAGTCCAGACTCTGGAGTCAGGCTTACTGGAGGTCAATTCCAGTTTTGTCCTAAGAGTTGAGTGCCCTTGGGCTGATTTCCCAAAGTCTCTAGGCCTCAGCTCTTTTGCATGCAAAAGAAGGTACCTATGCTTCTCTCTTGAATGGTTGATGTGAGGATGAATTGAAACACCTGTTAAGCAAGGAGCAAAGTGCATGGTATGGGAAGCACCAGATGGAAGCTGCCTTCCTTTCCTGTCCTCTGCTCCCATCATCCATTCCTTTGAGTCCATCTAGCCGAAGCTCTTGAAGAAAACACAGTGGTCATTGTTTTCTATAGAAAATTAAAAAAAAAAAAAGTTAAATGAGTTGCTCATGGAAGTGTAGGGAAAGAGGCACTCCCGGATGCTGCTGGTGAGTGTGAGCTGGTGCGGCCCTTTTAGAGGTCAACTTGATACCAATCAAAATAAAAGGCCCCAGGGCCTTAGCACTTGCTGTTCCCTCTCTCTGCAGTGCTTTACTCACAATTGTTTGCATGGCTGGCTCACTCTTTATTTCAGGCCTTGGCTCTGGCATGACTTTCTCAGAGAGGTGGTACCTAACTATCCCATGTAGACTAGCACCACTCATCACTCTACAGGTTGTTCTTATTATTTTTTAAAAATTTATTTAATTATTTATTTGTGGCTGCGTTTGGGTCTTTGTTGCTGCACGCCGGCTTTCTCTAGTTGCAGTGAGCAGGGCTACTCTTCACTGCAGTGTGTGGCCTTCTCATCGTGGTGGCTTCTGTTGTTGCAGAGCACGGGCTCTAGGCGCATGGGCTTCAGTAGTTGTGGCACGTGGGCTTCAGTAGTTGTGGCACGTGGGCTCAGTAGTTGTGGCTCGAGGGCTCTAGAGCGCAGGCTCAGTAGTCGTGGTACATGGGCTTTGTTGCTCTGTGGCATGTGGGATCTTCCCAGACCAGGGCACGAATGTGTGTCCCCTGCACTGGCAGGCGGATTCTTAACCACTGTGCTACCAGGGAAGTCCCTCTGTAGATTACTTACCCCTCCTTGTTTTCTCCATAGCTCTTAACTCTCTGTGACATTGTTACACAACATGTGTGAATTGGTGTGCCCATTTCCACACCACTCACAAAGGTGAGTTCCAAGAAGGCAGGGTCTTTTGATTTGTTCTCAGTGCTGTGTATCCAGCACTGAGAGCAGTGAAGTGTCTGGCACAAAGTGGGTACTTGATAAATAATTGTTGAATAATATAATCACAAGTCATTGCCTTCGAGTTCTGTTTGGGCAAACATTCCATAAAGCTGGGCTGTTAGTTCTTGGGAACTGCATATGTGCTGTTAGTCTGAACAAAGACAGGGGTGCTGAGAAGAAGTGTCTGTACATGAGCTCTGGCTCCCTTGATAAAGGGTGGATGGGATACTTTGTCTTGGTCTCAAGGAACAAGGACAGTGAACTCAGTGGCCAGAAACAGTGTGGATTGTCACTGACATAAAGGTGACATTTCCCTGTCTGGAAAAGGGATGTCATGCAAGAGAGGGCTTAGGTGTTTTTATGTATCAACGACATATATTGAGAGAGAATACTACAACTGATCGGTAAATAGTGTTTGTAATCAAGACATTTTACTTTCATTGTTTTAAATTACACAATTAAGTCATTACCACTTTTCTTTTAAAAGATTCTCTTACTACTCCTCACAAGGCTAAAGTATCCTAACCATCTTTATCTCAGTTGTCCCCACCTTCTCCCTCTCCCCCCCAGTACGTCAGCACTGTTATCAGTTTGTCACGTCTATTTCCAAGCATACTTTCGTGTGTTTACATACATACATATCAAACGGAAGGTCTGTAAGTGGATTGGTAAATGTTTATCTTCCAGGACGAGTGCTGACCCCTCATTCTGCTTTGGGGATTGAGCCATCAGACTTTCCTATATGGCTTCGTGATGGTGGTGCATTGCTGTTCTTCCTTTGGAAGCTAAATTTAGGATGGAGAAAACTGCTTGTGAGATGGTGTGGGGTTCGGATTCTTCTGAGACTTTAGGCTTGGACAGGAAGTATTATTTTATTTTTTATTGTGCTGAAACTGTATAACTTGAAATCTACCTTCTACAGATTTTTAGTATACAGTACAGTATTACTGGTATGCACATTGTTGTACAGCTGAGCTCTAGAACTTTTTCATCTTGCATGAACATTGAACAGCAGCTCCAATTTATCCCTTCCCCCAATCCCTGGCAACTGTGCTAATTCATGCTTCTAAGGTTTGACTATTTTAGATACCTGATAAGTGGAATACAGCAGTGTCTGTCCTTCTGTGACTAGCTTATCTCACTTAGCGTAATGTCCTTAAGGTTCACCTCACTAGAGATGGTCATGTGATTTTTATCCTTCATTCTGTCAGTCACATTGATTGGTTTTCATTTGTTGAACCATTCTTGCATCTGAGGGATAAATCTCACTTGGTGTATGGTCCTTTTAATGTGCTGTTAGATTCAGGTTGCTAGTATTTTGTTTAGGATTATTGCATCTATATTCATCAGGAATATTGGCCTAGAGTTTTACTTTCTTGTATTGTCTTTGTGTGACATTGGTATCAGGATAATGCTGCCCTCGTTAAATAAGTTTGGAAGTGTTCCTGTTCAATATTTTGGAAGAGTTTAAGAAGGATTGGTGTTAATTCTTCTTTAAATGTTTAGCATTCTCTAGTGAAACCATCTGGTTCTGAGGTTTTCTTTTTGGGTAGGTTTTTGATTACTGATTCAATCTTCCTATTCATTATAGTGTTCAGATTTTCTTTTTCTTCATGACTCAATCTTTGTAGGTTGTGTGTTTCTAAGAATTTTTCTATTTCATCTAAGTTATCCAACTCGTTGGCTTATAACTGGTCACAGCACTCTCTTATAATCCTTTTTGTTTCTATAAAATTAGTGGTAATGTTCCCCATTTTTATTTCTGATTTTAGTAACTGAGTTTTTTAAGTCTAGCTAAAGGCTCGTCAAGGTTGTTTATCTTTTCAAAAAACCATTGATTCAAAAAACCATTTGAGTTTTTTTCAATTGTTTTCCTCTTCTCTATTTTGTTTATTTCTGCTCTAATGCTTATTTCCTTCCTTCCGCTAACTTTGAGCTTAGTTTTTTTCCTAGTTCCCTGGGTATAATGTTCAGTTGTTTATTTGAGCTCTTTCTTCTTTTTAAATGCAGGCATTTGCTGCTGTAAACTTTGCTCTTAGTATTACTTTTGCCATATCCCATAAGTTTTGGTATGTATTTTTGGGTCTCAAGGTGTTTTCTGATTTCCCTTTTGATTTCTTTGACCCATTGTTTGTGTTGTTTAGTTTCCACATATTAAAATTTTTTCCATTTTCTTTCTACTCTTGACTTCTCATTTAACTCCGTTGTGATCAAAAAAGACACTTGATATGATTTCAAACTTCTTAAATTTGTTGACTTGTTTTATGCCCTAACATGTGATCTATCCTTGAGAATATTTCATGTACCCTTGAGAAGAATGTGTATTCTGTTCTTGTTGGGTAGGATGTTCTGTATAGATCTGTTATGTTCATTTGGTCTATAGTGTTGTTCAGTTCTTCCACTTCCTTATTGATCTTCATTCTGGATGACTTATCCATTATTTAAAGTGGAGTATTGAGATCTCTTCCTATTACCATGTTGCTACTTTTTCCTTCAATTCTGTCAATGTTTGCTTCATATTTTGATTGCTCTGGTGTTGGATGCATATAAAATCATCCCTAAGTATCCAAGAGCCCCTGCTTATTCCAAAATTGATGGATGCTCAAGTCCCTTATATAAGATGGCATAGCACAATGAATACAGTCTGCCCTTCATATCCACAGATTTCACACCTGTAGATTCAACCAGCTGCAGACAGAAATTTCAGTATTGGGTTGGTTGAATCCATGGATGCAAACAAGGAGGGCCTGCTGTATGTTTATTGAAAAAAAAATCCCTGTGTAAGTGGACTCACGTGGTTCAAATCCATGTTGTTCAAGGGTCAACTGTATATTTGTAACTGTTATATCTTCCTGGTGAATTGACCTTTTTAATCATCATATAATGTTCCTTTGTCCCTTGTGACAGCTTTTATCTTAATGTCTATTTTGTGTGATATAATTATGATCATCCCTGCTCTCTTTTGGTTGCTATTTGCATAGAATATCTTTTTCCGTCCTTTCGCCTTCAGCCTATGTGTGTCCTTAAATCTTGAGTGAGTCTCTTTTAGACAGCATGTTGTTGGATTAAAAAAAAAAATCCATTTAGAGAGTCTGTCTGTTGATCGGGGAGTAATTACTCAGAGGGGAGGGCTTAATATTGTCATTCAAAAAAATTGTTTTTTAAAAATGTTTTCTTTCTTTCTTGCAGCCTTTTCATCCCTATTTTCCTCTCTCGCTGTATCCTCTTTCCTTTTCTTTTCTTTTTTGGTAGTGATATGCTTTGATTCCCTTCTCAGATAATCTCTTTGTGATTATCATGAGACTTAAATAAAACATAATTATAACAATCTATTTTGAGCTGATAACTTCCATTACGTACAGAAGAAACTATTCTTTTACTTCTCCCGCCATGCACTTTGTATCACTGATGTTACAAATTATATCTTTTTATATTGTGCATCCACCAATTAATTTTTAGTTATTTTTGTTCTATTGTCTTCTAACTCCTATACCAGAACTAAAGATGATTTATGCACCATCATTACAGTACTATAGTATTCTGTGTTTGTGTATATATTTACTCTTGCTGGTGAGCTTTATACTTTGATTTGCTTTCTTGTTGCTCTGTAGCATCCTTTCATTTTAACTCAAAGGACTCCCTTTATCATTTGTTGTAACACAGGTCTAGTGGTGATAAGTTCCCTTAGCTTTTGTTTGTCTCAGAAAGTCTTTATTTCTCCTTCTTTTTTTTTTTTTTTTTTTTTTTGTGTGTGTGTGTGTGGTATACGGGCCTCTCACTGTTGTGGCCTCTCCCGTTGCAGAGCACAGGCTCCGGATGCGCAGGCTCAGCGGCCATGGCTCACGGGCCCAGCCACTCTGCGGCATGTGGGATCTTCCTGGACCGGGGCACGAACCCGCATCCCCTGCATCGGCAGGCGGACTCTCAACCACTGCGCCACCAGGGAAGCCCCTCTCCTTCATTTTTGAAGGACAGTTTTGCTTGTTACATTATTGGTTGATACGGTATTGGCAGTTTTATTCTTTCCGTTTCTGAAATATGTCATCCAACTGCCTTCTGGCCTGCAAGGTTTCTACTGAGAAATCCACTGATGTTCTCTCAGGAGTTCCTCTGTACACCATGAGTCACTTTTCTCTTGATGCTTTCAAACTTACTTCTTTGACTTTTGACAATTTTATTGTAATGTGTCTCATTGTGGATTCCTTTGGATATGTCTTTCTGGGATCTGTTGGACTTCTTGCATGTGCGTGTCCATTTTCTTCCCCTGTCCATTTTCTTCCCCTTTTGGGAAGTTTTCAGGCATTGTTTCTTCAAATAAGCTTTCTGCTTTTTCTCTTTTATTTTGGGAATCCTATAATGTGTATATTAATCTTCTTCTTGGTGTCCCATAACTCCTTCAGGCTTTCTTCGCTCTTTTTCAAAAAAAATTTTTTTTCGTTTTAATTTGTTCCTCTAACTGGATCATTTCAAATGACCTCTCTTGAAGTTCTCAGATCTTTCCTCTGCTTGATCAGGTCTGTTATTGAACTCTTCTAGGGACTTTTTCAATTCATTTATTGTGTCCTTCAGCTGCCGAATTTTGACTTGGTTTTTCTTAAATTCTCTGTCTCTTTGTTGATATTCTCATTTTGTTCATGAATAATTTTCCTGAGCTTGTTGAGCACCTTTATGGTGATTGTATCGAATTCCTCGTTAGGTAACTCATGTATCTATGTGTTTTGAGGGTTGGTTCCTGGAGATTTATTTTGTTCCTTTGAGTGCACCGTGTTTCTTGTTTCTTCATGAGACTTGTAACTTTGTGTTGGGATGTGTGCATTTGAAAAAAGAGTCACTTCTTTCCGTCTTTACAGATTTGCCTCATTCAGGGGAAGAACTTCATCAATCAGCCAGGCTAGAGATTTGGGGAACCTCTCAAATATTTTCTGGGGAAGTGTAATCTCTGGGCTCGTGCGATCGCTGGGCTCGTGCATGGGATTTCCCAGTTAGAGAGGTTTACCAGTTTCTTTTTCAGGAGTTTCTTGTCTCTTGATCCCTCTGGTGTCTGTCTGTGGCACTGCAAGGTCTCTGGCACTGCCACAAGCCACTGAGCTCTGTTTTGTTCTCTGTGGCTCCCAGGTACCCAAAGTATGCCATTTCTGTCAGTGCTCTGAGTCATGTGAGACAGAAACCCATCCCTTGGGCAGCTCTCCAAAAAGCTAGCATGTTTGATGCACGTTTCAGTGTTCTTTTCTTCTCCCAAGGGAGGAGCCACAGCTGGGCACTTTCTCCCAGTTGCAGCGAGCTGTGTCCATTTCTTTCTGCAGTATTACAAGTTCTCTGGTGTTGCCATAAGCTGATGAACTCTTTTTTGTTCTCTGCTGCCCCCAGGCATCCAAGGAATGCTGTTCCTCATCAGTGCTCTGAGTTGGGCAAGACAGAAACCACTCTCTTGGGCAGCCCCCCAAAAAGCCAGCGCACTGATGTACGTTCCACTGTTCTCTCTCCCTTCCAAGGGAAAAGCTACAAGTAGGGCTTTTCCTCCCAATCATGAGCATTGCCAAGTTGAGGGAGGGGCTGACATGATTGCAAAGAAATGATTTTTATTACCTCCTTTAATGCATTTGTTTTTGGCTTTGAGCTTGCCTAGGCTATGATGACTTTCTGATTGATTCATGGAGTTCTTATAAAGGGTTTTTGGACCAATGTTGTTCTTCACTTGGATTTTCTGCAGAGGAATGAAGTCTGGGGCTTTCTGTTTTGCCATCTTTGCTGATGTCACTTGAACACAAAGTATTGTTTTATGGGATTTCCTAAAATTGTAATGCAGCATTACTCAAGTGGTGTCGTAGCTAGTTTTATAATTGGTGCCTCTTCCAAGAAACCATTTTACAAGTATTAAAAAGACTTTCTCTTCAAGGGATGTCAATCTGTTACTTATAATGAGCAATAAACATATTGGAAAAATGTGCTGGCTGAAAGGAAGTGGTAATAAATGGCTTTAAATTAACAGGTATTTCATCCAACACTAGGCACAGAGTGTTGCTTACAAATCAATTAGAGACCAAAGGAGAGCTGAATCATTGAACTCTCTGGATTTTTATTCACAGTTTTCCTCCAAATGTAGTTTATCTGGGAATCCATGAGTCCTCAGTTCTCTGGGGAGAAGCAGCTTAAAATTCAGCTGGGTAGTTCTCATGATGTCCCAAACAGGCTTCATAGCCTTCATGATGTACAGCGTTGGAATTTGGGTGCATCTCCTCTTTTCTCTGAGGCAGAGATTCCACAAACTGGAACTGCTGAGGTGGAGAAAGTGACTGATTACATTTCTTAGCTTACAACTGCATCCGTTGGCAAATTTTAGGGAGAAAAATGTGACTTGTTTGCCCTAGGTAAAAGGGTGTTCACGAACCCTCCTCAGTGACTGAGCAAGTCTGTAAACGAATGAAGTTTTATTTCCTGCAGAGAAGCAGGTGAATCGGTCAGCAGATCCACATCACTGAGTGTCTCTGTCTTCAGCAGCATGTCTTGGAGTTAGGAAGAAATTTCATCTTGACTAGGTGAAATGTCCAAAATGGGCCTTCTCTGTGCTTTCCCATGCATGCTCTGGTTTTCAGAGTCCCAGTTTTCCCCGTGTACCCTGTGTATAATGGAGGGAATATTCACAGATAGGCAATACTTGTTTCATCTTTGATTTCCCTTTTCGTCAGAGGGTGGTTTTCTCTCTTCTTTTTTTTTTTTTAATTATTTTATTTTATCTATTTATTTTTGGCTGAGTTGGGTCTTCATTGCTGAGTGCAGGCTTTCTCTGGTTCTGGTGAGCGGGGGGCTACTCTTCCTTATGGTGCACGGGCTTCTCATTGCGGTGGCTTCTTTTGTTGTGGAGCACAGGCTCTAGGCAGGTGGACTTCAGTAATTGTGGCTTGCAGGCTCTAGAGTACAGGCTCAGTAGTTGTTCAGTAGTTGTGGTGCACAGGCTTAGTTGCTCCGTGGCATGTGGGATCTTCCTGGACCAGTTATCGAACCCATGTCCCTTACATTGGCAGGCAGATTCTTAACCACTGCGCCACCAGGGAAGCCAGAGGCTTCCTTTTTTTTTTTTTTTAAAGGGACTCAGTTTTATTCATTTTGTATTCTTCTTCTTCTTCTTAGGTTTCCAGTGGTTCATGGGTTGCTGTTTTATTTATATGGATGCTTTCCATAATTTTCTTAAAATTCATTTTTTTAACATCTTTATTGGAGTATAATTGCTTTACAATGGTGTGTTAGTTTCTGCTGTATAACAAAGTGAATCAGCTATATATATACATATATCCCCATATCTCCTCCCTCTGGTGTATCCCTACCACCTTCCCTATCCCACCCCTCTAGATGGTCACAAAGCACCGAGCTGAGCTCCCTGTGCTATGTGGTTGCTTCCCACTAGCTATCCGTTTTACATTTGGTAGTGTATATATGTCCATGCCACTCTCTCACTTCGTACCAGCTTACCCTTCCCCCTCCCCGCGTCCTCAAGTCCATTCTCTATGTCTGTGTCTTTATTCCTGTCCTGCCCTTAGGTTCTACAGAACCATTGTTTTTTTAGCTTCCATATATATATGTGTTAGCATACGGTATTTGTTTTTCTCTTTCTGACTTACTTCACTCTGTATGACAGACTCTAGGTCCATCCACCTCAAAACAAATAATCCAATTTTGTGTTTTTATGGCTGAGTAATATTCCATCACTGTATATATGTGCCACATCTTCTTTATCCATTCATCTGTCAGTGGACACTTAGGTTGCTTCCATGTCCTGGCTACTGTAAACAGAGCTGCAATGAACATTGTGGTACATGACTCTTTTTGAATTATGGTTTTCTCAGGGTATATGCTCAGTAGCGGGATTGCTGGGTTGTATGGTAGTTCTATTTTTAGTTTTTTAAGGAACCTCCATACTGTTCTCCATAGTGGCTGTATCAATTTACATTCCCACCAACAGTACAAGAGGATTCCATCTCCACACCCTCTCCAGCATTTATTGTTTGTAGATTTTTTTAATGATGGTCATTCTGACTGGTGTGAGGTGATACCTCATTGTAGTTTTGATTTGCATTTCTCTAATGATTAGTGACGTTGAGCATCCTTTCATGTGGTTGTTGATAATCTGTATATCTTCTTTGGAGAAATGTCTATTTAGATCTTCTGCCCATTTTTGGATTGGGTTGTTTGTTTGTTTTTTGATAAACCCCACTTGATCATGGTGTATGATCCTTTTAATGTGCTGTTGGATTCTGTTCGCTAGTATTTTGTTGAGGATTTTTGCATCTATGTTCATCAGTAATATTGGCCTGTAGTTTTCTTTCTTTGTGACCTTTTTGTCTGGTTTTGGTATCAGGGTGATGGTGGCCTTGTAGATGAGTTTGGGAGTGTTCCTCCCTCTGCTATATTTTGGAAGAGTTTGAGAAGGATAGGTGTTAGCTCTTGTCTAAATGTTGGATAGAATTTGCCTGTAAAGCCATCTGGTCCTGGGCTTTTGTTTGTTGTAAGATTTTTAATCACAGTATCAATTTCAGTGCTTGTGATTGGTCTGTTTATATTTTCTGTTTCTTCCTGGTTCAGTCTCGGAGGGTTGTGCTTTACAGAGGTTTTGTCCATTTCTTCCAGGTTCTCCATTTTATTGGCATATAGTTGCTTGTAGTAATCTGTTATGATTCTTTGTATTTCTGCAGTGTCAATTGTTACTTCTCCTTTTCCACTTCTAATTCTATTGATTTGAGTCTTCTCCCTTTTTTTCTTGATGAGTCTGGCTAATGGGTTATCAATTTTCTTTATTTTCTCAAAGAACGAGCTTTTAGTTTTATTGCTCTTTGCTATTGTTTCCCTCATTTTCTTTTCATTTATTTCTGATCTGATCTTTATGATTTCTTTCCTTCTGGTAACTTTGGGGATTTTTGTTCTTCTTTCTCTAATTGCTTTAGATATAAGGTTAGGTTGTTTGAGATGTTTCTTGTTTCTTAAGGTAGGATTGTAGTGCTATAAACTTCCCTGTTAGAACAGCTTTTGCTGCATCCCATAGGTTTTGGGTCGTCGTTTTTCACTGTCAGTTTTTTCTAGGTAATTTTTGATTTCCTCTTTGATTTCTTCAGTGATCTCTTAGTCATTAAATAGTGTATTGTTTAGCCTCCATGTATCTGTTTTTTATAGATATTTTCCTGTAATTGATATCTAGTCTCAGAGCGTTGTGGTTGGAAAAGCTACTGGATACGATTTCAATTTTCTTAAATTTACCAGGGCTTGTCTTGTGACCCAAGATATGATCTATCCTGGAGAATGTTCCATGAGCACTTGAGAAGAAAGTGTGTTCTGTTGTTTTTGGAGGGAATGTCCTATAAATATCGATTAAGTCCATCTTGTTTAATGTGTCATTTAAAGTTTGTGTTTCCTTATTTATTTTCATTTTGGATGATCTGTCCACTGGTGGAAGTGGGGTGTTAATATCCCCTACTATGATTGTGTTACTTTTGATTTCCCCTTTTATGGCTGTTAGCATTTGCCTTATGTATTGAGGTGCTCCTATGTTGGGTGCATAAATATTTACAGTTCTTATATCTTCTTCTTGGATTGATCCCTTGATCATTATGTAGTGTTCTTCTTTGTCTCTTGTAATAGTCTTTATTTTAAAGTCTGTTTTGTCTCATATGAGCATTGCTACTCCAGCTTTCTTTTGATATCCATTTGCATGGAATATCTTTTTCCATCCCCTCACTTACAGTCTGTATATGTCCCTAGGTCTGAAGTGGGTCTCTTGTAGACAGCATATATATGGGTCTTGTTTTTGTATCCATTCAGCCAGGCTATGTCTTTTGGTTGGAGCATTTAATCCATTTACATTTAAGGTAATTATCGATATGTATGTTCCTATTACCATTTTCCTAATTGTTTTGGGTTTGTTATTGTAGGTCTTTTCCTTCTCTTGTGTTTCCTGCCTAGACAAGTTCCTTTAATGTTTGTTATAAAGCTGGTTTGATGGTGCTGAATTCTCTTAGCTTTTGCTTGTCTGTAAAGGTTTTAATTTCTCCATTGAATCTGAATGAGATCCTTGCTGGGTAGGGTAATCTTGGTTGTAGGTTTTTCCCTTTCATCACTTTAAATGTATCCTGCCACTCCCTTCTGGCTTCTAGAGTTTCTGCTGAAAGATCAGTTGTTAACCTTATGGGGTTTCCCCTGTATGTTATTTGTTGGTTTTCCCTTGCTGCTTTTAGTATTTTTTCTTTGTATTTAATTTTTGATAGTTTGATTAGTATGTGTCTTGGTGTGTTTCTCCTTGGATTTATCCTGTAAGGGACTCTCTGTTCCTCTTGGACTTGATTAACTATTTCCTTTCCCATATTAGGGAAGTTTACAACTATAATCTCTTCAAATATTTTCTCAATCCCTCTCTTTTTCTTTTCTAATTCTTGGGCCCCTATAATTCAAATGTTGATGTGTTTAATGTTGTCCCAGAGGTCTTTGAATCTGTCCTCAATTCTTTTCATTCTTTTTTCTTTACTCTGCTCTGCAGTAGTTATTTCCACTATTTTATCTTCCAGGTCACTTATCCGTTCTTCTGCCTCAGTTATTCTGCTATTGATTCCTTGTAGAGAATTTTTAATTTCATTTATCGTTGTTCATCATTGTTTGTTTGCTCTTTAGTTCTTCTAGGTTCTTGTTAAATGTTTCTTATATTTTCTCCATTTTATTTCCAAGATTTTGGATCATCTTTACTATCATTATTCTGAATTCTTTTTCAGGTAGACTGCCTATTTCATTTTCATTTGTTAGGTCTGGTGGGTTTTTATCTTGCTCCTTCATCTGCTGTGTGTTTCTCTGTCTTCTCCTTTTGCTTAACTTACTATGTTTGGGGTCTCCTTTTCTCAGGCTGCAGGTTTGTAGTTCCCATTGTTTTTGGTCTCTGCCCCCAGTGGCTTAGATTGGTTCAGTGGGTTGTGTAGGCTTCCTGGTGGAGGGGACTGGTGCCTGTGTTCTGGTGGATGAGGCTGGATCTTGTCTTTCTGGTGGTGTGTTTTGGCATGTCTGTGACCTTACTATGATTTTCGGCATTCTCTCTGCTAATGGGTGGGGTTGTGTTCCTATCTTGGTAGTCGTTTGGCATAGGGTGTCCAGTAGTGTAGGTTGCTGGTCGTTGAGTGGAGCTGTGTCTTAGTGTTGAGATGGACATCTCTGGGAGAGCTTTTGCTATTTGATATTATGTGGAACTGGGAGGTCTCTGGTGGACCAGTGTCCTGAACTTGGCTCTCCCCCCTCAGGCACAGGCCTGACACCTGGCCAGAGCACCAAGACCCTGTCAGCCACACGGCAAGTTACATGGGGAGTTACTTGCCTTTTGGGAAGTCTGAGGTCTTCTGCCAGTGTTCAGTAGGTGTTTTGTAGGAGCTGTTCCACATGTAGATGTATTTCTGATGTATTTTGGGGGAGGAAGGTGATCTCCATGTCTTACTCCTCTGCCATCTTGAAGGTCTCTCCAGAGGGTGGTTTTCTTAGTGACATCCTGAATCTATTTCTTTTCCCACTTCAGATCCACTTGGCCATGTAAACAGTTATCTGGTTCATCACTCAGCAGAAACCTAGTTATAGGGAGAGGCACCTTGAGCCCTCCTACCTCTTCTCAAGGCACTTGAGAGTGGTCCTGGGGAAGAGAGCTGAGAAGACAAAGCCCCTCATGATGAGTAGGTGGTCGTTCACTCTTGCTGTATGGAAATAGGAACTCCGCTTGCATTTAAGACAACAGAGCCAAACTTTTTTTTTTTTTTTTTAATAATTTTAGGACAGCTGTTTCTTTCTTCTCAGGTCGACAGCTAGCAATTTAAATGAGTTAGGTTTATGGATGGCTGCAGAAATCGTCCTCCCTCAAACCCAGTATCTATGCATCAGGCACCATGCAGCCCTTTACTGAGGAGGCTGCAGGGCAGGGGGACAGCTCTTCAGAATTGCCCCAGTGGAATGTAATGATAGAAAAAGGGAGGAATAGGTTACATAATTATGTGGTCTTTGAAAATGCAGTGGGACAGGACGATTGCTTGTAACGTCTGCAGTTACATGAAGTGACTATTAACCTTCACTGGCTGCAAATGTCTGGCAAATATGTTTGTACCTGTGTGTGTTGTGTGGCTTGAAAAATTAATGAGACTTTTCAAATAAATTAAAAGTACTTGTTACCCTAGGTTTTGGTGAGCTATCAAAACAGAACTGGGTACAGCTCTCAAAAATAAAGTGTCTGCCAAGAGAAAGAAAAGTGTAAATTGCTGGGGAGGTGGGGTGGGAAATTATAGCTGTTCAGATCTTGGAAGCTGGCTTCATCTGATGGAGTAAAAGAAGAGAAAATATGCCTATTGTAATTTGGTTTCACTTGCGGGTCATGGTTGGTGAATCCCTTCTTTTTTCATAAATGCATCACACTGGTGGAAGGAGGAAGCCTTTGCAGTAATGTTTTCTTTCTCTGGGTGTCAGACTTTTCTGTAGCCTGCTGACTTGTCCGGTTGGTTTGCCAGACACGATGAAGAATGGTACCTGCTGAATCGAACCTTCACTTCCTGAAGCAGGATGTTTCGAAGATGCTCTTCAGATAAAGACAATTTGAATCTGCTGTTGGTTCAGTCATACCAGTAAACTTCTAATTTTTCACACATTCTCACCTGACTTTCATAAAACCACCCTCCATCCGTTTTTGGAATGCGTGCATTCCTGATAAGCTGAAGGCCATGTTCTCCCTAGTATCCTGAACTGCACCAAAGCAGCAGCAGTATAGGTCAGGGACGAATTCCTGGAGCCTCTGAAGGTCGGAGACCATGAGTTCTCTCTGCTCTCGTTCTATGGTTGTGAGACGGGAGGGGTGAGAAGGTAAGGGATTCCAGCAGTTTCACTGGAGGGGCCAGCAATAGAGGCCCTTTCTGTTTTGATTTTAACATTTTTCACAAACCTTTTAATTTACCTAGCTGTAGTGGAAGCCGAGGAGGGAGACAAGGGCCGTAGATTGGGGACTGCCTGTAGGACATCATCATTGACTCTGCCTGAGGAGCTGCCCCTCTACCTCAGCCATGCAGCACAGGGAGGGAGCAGGTGGGTTGTACCCAGAGCCCTCGGAAGACAGGTGGGCTGCCTGTTCTGCTGGACCCAGTGACCATTCAAACCTCTTATCAATGAGGAGAAAAGCATCACTCTCAGAAGTGTCCCCGGTCTTCTGCGACAAGGCAGTGTGAGGGCTGTGGCTCTTTCATGCATCTCCTCTGAAGGCAGGTGGATTTGCTCTCTAGTGGGACACAGCAGGCACATGCCCAACACAGAAACCATGTCATTCCAATTGCGAAATGAGAAAAAGGACACATTGTGAGTTAGGCTAATTGATCTGCAGCGTTCCGGTTTCCTGCAATTTAAGACGCAGTCCTGGGCATGAATGAAATATGCAGAGGGCAGAGAGGCTAGAGATGAAACCTGCAGGGGAAAAAAGTTACAGTGAGGCTCCGCATCTACAGTTCTGAATTCTGGGGATTCGAAAGCAGAAGCATCTGCTCACGCCTCTGTGGCCGTGGCTGGGTTGTTAGGAATAAGCTGTGTGAGCCCTGGGTCCTGGCCATGGGCGTGGAACCTGCAGAGAGGGGAGTAAGCCCGGGGGCTCCTGGCCTTTCAGGACTGAAACTTCACTCTCTGATTTTTTGGAATCGCAATAGCAAGCATCAGGAGGGTGTTCTCATGACAGAGCTGAGAGGAGGGACAGCTCCAAGTGCCTAGGAATGAAAAACAAGTTTTTTTTTTTTTTTTTTTTTTTTTTTCGGGACGCAGGCCTCTCACTGCTGTGGCCTCTCCCATTGCGGAGCACAGGCTCCGGACATGCAGGCTCAGCGGCCATGGCTCACAGGCCCAGCCGCTCCGCGGCATGTGGGATCTTCTCGGACCAGGGCATGAACCCGTGTCCCCTGCATCGGCAGGTGGACTCTCAACCACTGCGCCACCAGGGAAGGCCCAACAAGTTGTTTTTTTGAAAAGAAGAGGATTAGCTCAAGCTAGCTGAGCCTCCAGTGATGCTACCCTCACCTCTCAGGGTGTGCCCTGCTTTCCAGCCGCCTTCATATCACCCGGGGCTTATTAGAAATACAGACCGACTCTCGGGCTCCACCCCAGCCCTAGTGAATCAAAAATCTGCGTTTTAACCAGCTCCCCCTGGGATTTGAAGGCCCCGTAAAGTCTGACAGGTGCTGAGGGACGGGTAAGCCATTGCCTTCTGGCAGCAGTTTTTATGGGAGCCCAGCCTAGCCACCCTGATAGGGCTGGATGCCGTGAGAGGAGATAGACTGATGCCGGGTATTAGGGAGTATACCGTCTAGAAGGAGGAAGCAAGTAATTATGAAACAGGATAAACTGATATCATAGGTGTGTTCTGAGAGCCTCAAGCCTTCAGGGCCGCAGGGGGACGCCCAGTGTGCCCTGGTGGCAGGTGTCCTGGCGTGCAGGACATCTTTCCCTCCTGCGTGGAGCAGAGGGATCCCAGGTGAAGTGCTAAGCCCCTCTCAGCTTCAGTTTTCTTGTGTACAAAATGCAGGGGAAAAGCAGTATCAGCTTCACAGGCTAAGATCATTCAATAAAAGTTCGTTGAATATCTGCTGTGTACCGGAAACCTTACTTGGTGTAGCGCTGAAGACACATCACAGCTCACGGCTTTGTGGGGGGTGACATATGGGTTGCAGAGGAAATTGCAGTCCTGTGGAAACTGAATTGGGCGGGGCCGCTGAGGAGCAGCATCGAATTCTGTCTGGGTGGATCCGGGAAGGCTTCCTAGTGGAGAGAGATGGATTTTTAGCTGCGACGACGCAACTGTTCATGGGCATGGTTCCAGCTCCAGCTTGTGAGATTCTTTGCTCCTCTCAGAGTGGCGTGGTCATTGCTAAACTCCTGCGGAGGAGTGTCGCGGCCTGACAGAATTGGCAGGGGTAAGCAGACAGAGGAGGGTTCTGATTTTAGAGAAGCTGCACGATTTCTCACGTAGTTGGATGTGGTGCCTCACAGCAACTTTCCCCAGTGTTCTCGAGGACAACTCATTTTTGCTGGTGTTGAGACCGAGCCGGTGCATGTTGATGGACAGACAGCTTTCAGTGCTGCTGGCCTCACTCAGGCCAATTCAACACGTGAGACTGACTGGGGTTCTCCTGGGAGCCTCGTTTGTGGAGCACCTGCTCGGTGCTGAGCTCGGGAGGAGATGGGGTTCGGGGAGTGAAGAGGGAAAAGGTGGTCCACGCACTCTAAAAACTTTAACTGTGGTAGGATTTGTATGTCTTTTAAAATAAAGCCAGGGTATAAATTAATAGCCAAGGATTCCACCTGGGGAGAAACAATGGACACATGACAAATATTAGTCCCAACTGTCTTTCATAGAGGATGGGATGTTATCTCCATACCTTTTGTGTGGTATTTAATTTTTTTAAATCCCCAAAGCAGCTTTGATTATCTTTGACGTATAGGTGAGGAAAGTGAGGCTCAGAAAAGTTATGAGGGGCAGAGCTGGGATCTGAGCACAGCTTCGTCCTATGGCAGGTCCTGTCTTCCTTCTGGTGTACCATATGTCAGTTTTTAATCAAGCCGGGAGGAGTTGGCAGGGTTACTATGGTGCAAAAGTGAGAGTGTTGGTGACGCTGGATTTTGGAGCTCTTTGAACTGTTACCAGGGAAGTTAGGATTTTCCCGACGTTGTATGAGGGAATGATGTTTCCGTGTCCTTTAGTCACCAGTGAGCAGTGATGGGACTGTGTGCCTCGCTCAATGAAATGAGCCCGGGGGGGAATGAGGGGGGTCCCGCTTGTCGGGAGCAGAGAGGTCCTTCCAGGCCTCCTGATGGCAAGCTTAGGATCAAAAGGATCAAACACAAGGGCAGGGAAGCCTGAGGGGTAGGGCTCCAAGCCTGAGGCCAGACCAAATTGAGAAGATGCAGGGACCAGGAGCTCCTACTGAGAGGGAGGCTGGGTGTCTACAGGTGGGGCAGAGGACGGGGGCAGGACCCATCTGGAAGGACAAACAGCCAGCTTCACATCTCCTAGTGAGGAGCTTCTGTCAGTTCTGCTGCTCCTCTCTTCCACAAGGAGCACTTGCCACGGGGTTGGTCTTCATTTCCCTCAAGATGCGGAGCACCTGAGTCCTGCAGTAAATGTACTCAAGTTAGGAGAACCGTCCTTTTCCCTGTCCTGCCTGAACACAGCCCCTTGGTCCAAGGAGCTCTGAGAGAACTGTGGGGACAGCCCATGGGGCAGGGTGGACTCCTGGCCAAGGGGTGAATCGTAGCTTGGATAGATTTGAACTCTTCTTTCCCAGAGCATCAGTAGGTGTGCAATGTGGCAGTGTATTCTGGGAGCTTAGAGGAATGGAGTCCGGTTCCTTTTGAGGGGATGGAAGGGAGGCTGGAGCTGGGATTCTCCTTCTGAGGTAGCTGGTGACCCTCCAACCCTCCATTGTTTGGGTGACCCAGGTACCCAGCCCGCTCTCCAGTTATTCTGGAAACACCACTTGCAGCAGGCCAAGCACCTTCGGCAGCAAGATGCCAGGCTGGGCTCTGCCCTTTCTCTCTTCCATCTCGTCCTCCTGTGAAAGCTTGCCCCTTGGGTGCGGCCATACCTCATCCCTGCTTCCAGCCAGATGGTGGGAGTATCCTACGATGCTCTGAGTGAACTAGTTTAGTAGGGACTAGTTGATGCGTTACCCCTTCAATTTCGCAAAAGCATAATGCTTTATACTTACTAAAACTCACACATTCCCACTGGGTGCTTAGCAGAGAATCTAACTTTGGGGGTTTTAGGTGCTTCAGAAAACAGGTGGTCAGATGCGTTTGGGTTCAGTATACCTAAGCCCCACCCTCTGTGACCCCACGTAGTTGAACCACGTTCTTCTGCTGGTCCAGGCTCGCTCTAATCCAGGATGAGGCAGAGGAGAGCAGTCACGCAGGGTCCTCGGGATTGGGATCTATGTCCACCTGGTGATGGACAAACGGGCCTGGCCCAGGAGCCACCGTTGTCTGTGTAGCTCCAGTTATTATTCATTTCCAGTCATAAGTGGGCATTTCTCTTCCAAGGGTATTTGAAATCCTTCTACCACAGAGGAACCTCCTGTTGGTGGGATATTTACCAGATGGGGATGGGAGAGAGTGGGATGGGGAGAGAAGAGGGTTTGGAGCCAAGAAAGCATTTGTTCTCAGATCCTCAAGGCTTGAGCCCCAGTGGGCCTCTGTGATGCTTCCTTGCACCGTCCCCTGGCTGCTGGACCACGGGGCTCGCTGCTCCTCGGAGAGCCTGGGTTTCCGGCCTGAACCATCCGAGGCTCCTGGTGGCTGCGGGCTACTGTGCTGGTGCTTCTTGGCATAGCCTATTTTATAACTTGATTTCTGAATCTGGATTAAGACAAAGAATAACAGCAACAAAGCATGCACCTTCCTCCCTGGTGTAGTGATAAAGGGCCTTGAATGTTTACAGCCTGGTTTTCCCGAGGGGTTCGGCAACTTTCTGCTTTATTCTCAAACCCTCCTGGAGGAGAGAGATTCATTGGTTGAGGGGTGCTGCTTTCATTTGAGAGCCGCAGGGATGAAACTGCCTGGATCTGTGACCCCCTGAGATCACCTGGGCCTGAACCCGGTCTCTGGAACCGGCAGTGTTGCTTTTCTCACCACTTCACACCTCTCCGACAGGAGGCTGTCCTGAGCCTGGCATTGGGAGCCCTTTCAGTGCTGTCTTGCTGCTGACAATGTAAGGGAGCTGAGTTCTGAATACGGAGCCGCATCCTAGGGGGTTTCCAGGCAGTTTTTGCCATGAGATGTGTCTCGGATCCCTTTGAAAAAGAAGTACCCTAAAGAAATGGCATGTTAATGCAGTGACATGCCAAGCAATGAAAGGGTCTCCACACTTGCGAATACCCGAGTACCTGCTTCTTCTGGTTCGGGTATAGAAACGGAAGACTGACTTTTGTCAGGCAGTAACCCCTAGTTAATTCAGACGGGCTAAGAAAATGAGGGCACACACACACACTGCGATCCTAGACAGCCACTCAGATGATGCTGTAGAATATTTAATGATATGGGGAAAAGTTCGTGCTCGATTAAGTGTAAAAAGCAGGTTACAAAAGAGTGGGTACAGAATTATCCTATTTTCTTGTAATGTAAAATAATATATAGAAAAAACTGACAAGGCAGGCATCAGATGTGAACAGTGGCCCTTCCTGGAGTTCACTTTGCAGGTGATGATTGTTTTTTCTTATTTCTACATGTTGGTTATTTTTAGTATACATGTGATAGTTCTCAAATAAGAGGAGGAAAAAGCAATAAAAGTGTGTGTATAAAGATTGGACTTGAGAAAAGAGGAAGGGAGTTGACACTTGGAACTTATTTAAAAGTATGTTGGACAAATGACTTCTGCTTACAGATGAAGAAACAGAGATTCAGCAGAATGGGAGTAACCTTATCTGTTATACAGGCTTGTTGGAATTATCAAATGGGAATGTCTCTGAAGAATCTAAGACATTAGTATTTTTTAATACTTTCCAGGTGCTTTTGATATATAGACAGGATTGAAAGTCAACCAATAGCATGGAGCTCAGGAATAGACATCACTTTGGCCAATCTTCTTTCCCCACTGCCACCCCCACCCCAAAAAATCTAAGACAGTGGCTGATACCTAGTAAGTACATAGAAAATTGGCTTCCCTGGTGGCGCAGTGGTTAAGAATCCGCCTGCCAATGCAAGGGACACGGGTTCGAGCCCCGGTCCGGGAAGATCCCACGTGCCGCGGAGCAACTAAGCCCGTGCGCCACAACTACTGAGCCTGCGCTCTAGAGCCCATGAGCCACAACTACTGAGCCTGCGTGCCACAACTACTGAAGCCTGTGCGCCTAGAGCCCGTGCTCTGCAACAAGAGAAGCCACCACAATGAGAAGCCCGTGCACCGCAACTGGAGGAAGCCTGCGCACAGCAATGAAGACCCAACCCAGCCATAAATAAATAAAAATTTAAAAAGACAAAAGAAAATGGTCAGCCATCATTTTCTGAAGTCAGGGTTTTACCTCTGATTACAGTAAAACCATGACATTCTGCAGCAAATGGGAAAAAGAAATGACTTTGAATTTATCCCTTTGGATTCGCTGTGTTTGTTAAACCAACACCGGAGGCTCTACCTTATGGCCTGAGAGATTAATACCTGCTTTGAAACATGTGCTTTTTAAGATGAAAACAGAGATTTCTAAACCAGCGTGTAGGAGGTTTGTTCTTGAATGAGCGGAGGGTTCCGTGAGGCCTGTCCTCTCTCAAGGAGTGCCTGTGTTTGGGAACACAGTAATCCTGTTACCTTCTAATAAGCGCCAAATTGATTTTAATGCCGTGTCTTACCTGCATCTGGGAGAAGCAGCTTTTTCTCGTGTTCAGTGTCACAGCTTCTCATTTCCTGGGTTGCTTTTGCAGTATTTCATGGACAGTACTCAGTAGAAAATAGCAAGTAATGTTTGCTCAGTTATTAATTCATTAATAAACCCATTAGACTCTTGCTGCTTTGCAGTGGTTAATGATGGAGGCCCATCCTCCCCTGGAACTGTCATTCCCAGGCAGAGTCCCACTCCTGTGGAGTGAAGCAGGGCAGGGCTGGGAGAAATGCTGATGAATTGTTTGATGACAGGGCTATACCGTAGATTTTTGTGCAAATTCTCCTTTCATCACAGAAAGAAAGCCCCATGGAGGCCTTCTCATCAAATGTATGTTACTGTTCTGATGATTAATGATTCCGGCGTGTTGATCCGCCCTGTTTTCTTCAAAACAATTATTTCAGCTGTAATCTCCCCTGAGGAATTGCTTCTTGTGGTTAATAAATCAGTTGACAAGATAAAATTCTTAAATGAAGATGACACTAGCGTGGTTCCACCTGGGTGCCATTATGCTGTGGTGTTTATAACTGCAGCAAGGTTAGCTTGCTTTTCTTCATGAGTTGAAAAAAGACTTGGTGTCATCCGTTTAAATGGGAGGGATTCAGGCTAATATTTGTAGAGCACTCCCCTGCCAGGAGCTATGTGATGCACTTGGTATACATTTTCTTCTTTAATCTTTATGAGAATTCTTTTCAGGAAGTTAGTATCATCCCCCTTGTACAGAAGTGGCTCAGAGAGGTTCAGTCACTTGTTTTGAGGCACACAGCTAGTGAGTGGCACAATCTGAATTTGAACAAAAGGGCCCTGTATCCAAAGTGTATACCCTTTCTAGGCTTTTGTGGGATAATTGTGCCAAGAGGCAGGCATTTTCATGTGAGGGTTCCTTGATGACAAGATGAATGACGACTGTGTGTACAAAGGGACATTGGACAACTGTTTACAGAATGCCTGCAGTGTGTCAGCCCTGTTCGTGAAGGCTGGACCTGTGAATGATGGGGGAGCCCAATGTCTGAGTCCCTGCTACGTGGCAGCTTTAATACCAGATACTTCCCCTGAGTTCTCGCTCTCTTTTTTTTTTTTGTTTGCGGTACGCGGGCCTCTCACTGTTGTGGCCTCTCCCGTTGCGGAGCACAGGCTCCGGATGCGCAGGCTCAGCGGCCATGGCTCACGGGCCCAGCCGCTCCGCGGCATGTGGGATCTGCCCGGACCGGGCCATGAACCCGTGTCCCCTGCGTCGGCAGGCGGACTCCCAACCACTGCACCACCAGGGAAGCCCCTGAGTTCTCTTATTTAGTCTTTGTGATAATCCTATGTGACAACTGTTTGAAGTCACAGCTCAGTGAAGAAGAATGATCTGCTAGAGGGCACACAGATTTGAAATGGCAGAACTAGGACTTGGACTCAGGTTTGAGCTTCTTACGAACACGTAAGTTATAGTCAGTGGGAATCATGCCATAACATGCTCAACCCACAGAAGAGGATCAACGTATTTAGCAAACATTTATGTTGTGCCTTCTGCTTGTGCCGAGAAGAAAGGGAGCTGGCACGCTTGGGAAAAGTAATAGCATTGGCTGAGAAGGGCGGGGAAGGCTTCCGGAGGAGGAGCTGTTTGATTTGGTTTGTAGGAGGGACCTGGGGGGAGCCGGTGGAGAAATGGCTGGGGAGGACAGTGTCCTCAAGACCAGTCTGGGGTGATGGGGAGAGGCCCACAGAGGGGGTACATGGTACCCATTACTGAGTGGGAATTCTGGTGACTCTCTGCCACCCTTTCCCATGGCCCATACCATCTTCCTGTGGGCTCCCTGCTTCCCCCCTCCTCCTGCCAGGAGCAAGGTTGGAACGCTGTCTCCATTAGGAGTCTTAAGTTAGGCCCAGGAGACAGATGGCAATGGGATACATGACCCTTCACTTCTTCCTGAAGATCAGTCTCCTTTTAGGTGATATTTTCCCCCAAAGTAGAATTGCCTTTTTTTTTTTTTTTTTTTTTTTGGTGTTCTGATAGTAATTCCTACTTATTACAAAAGAATGAAACTCCAGAGAAGCACAAGGAAGTTAAAAAGAAAATCATCATCTCACCACCTGGAGAGAGTCAAAATTTCATATAAATTAGTTTTTGTTTTTTTTTTAAAGCGCATTTTTTTCAGTGCCTAAATGAACTTGCCTCTCACTGTCTGTCTTCCCCTAAGTACAATACTGTTTCACACCTTCTTATTCTCTTAACCATAGCCTGCAGTCATCTTTATATGTCTGTACGTTGAAGTATGTATCGTTGCTGCTAAGTGCTCCATTGAATGGTTGTGTGAAAGTTCTTCTGAAGATGGTGCACCGGTCAGGGTTCAGTTAGGAAAGCAGAAACTATTGGGTGTTCTCAATGCGGAAAACTGAATACAGAGAGTTGGTTACGTGGGAGTTGGAAAAGCTGAGAAGAGCAGGAAGTTGTTCTACTCCTGGGCTGGGGGGCGTATGGGAGGAGGTGGTGGTACCAGAGGTCGGGAGCTAGGACCAGGGTGAGGGCGGCCCTGCTTGAGCTGGGACCGCAGGGAGTTGGGTCATGGTGGAGACGCAGTGACTGCTGAGATGCCACTGGAGTCAGGGGAAGGTGGGGGGAGACACCCTGGCTTCTCCCGTCCCCTGCCGTTCATCCCACCTGTCACTGGACAGCCTTGCTGCAGCCAGTGGTCAAAGGAGTCAGAAATGCCTCTGCCTCTGATACAGAGCAGAGGAAGAGCAAGGAATTGTTCTGAGACTGGCATGTATGGGAATTGGGCAACTTAGTCTAAAGGCTATTTTTGTGTGTCTGAAAAAACTTGGTAGAATTAATCAGGTGCTATCTTCTTAGTACTACTGTATGCCCTGCACTGGCAGAAGTCCAGTTGGGAATACAAAGAACTATAGGCCATTACCCTGCCCTGTAGCGAAGTTGAGCAGGGGGCATAATAAGAATTGCTAACAGCTGCTGTTTGTTGAGCATTTACTAACTGCCAGGCACTGTGCTCAGTAGTTTATGTATATTATCATTTTAATCTTCATGGCTCATAGAACAGCATTCCATTTCTTCTTAATGCTGATCTCATTCTGTCACTATATAAATGCAGACCTTGTTCAGTGCAGGATGTGTTCCTGGAGAAGAAAGTGCTCACCGAATCAGCACTTGGCAAGGTCGCCGTACATGAGCCCCTGTAGCGCTGCGTTCTAGGCTTCAGACGCCTGCGGTCACCCTTCAGCTCAGACTCCCCGAGGTCGTGCCAGACGTCCATCTGCTCTCGCTCCCCTCCCCGTTCCTGACAGTTGTGGGCTGGTCCACCCAGGCTGCAGTGGCTTTCATGATGCCGCCCCCCGCAACCCTGAGTCCTCAAGGTGGTCACCAATCCCGAAGGGTGTGCTTCTCTTTGCTCCCTGTGTCCTATAGTTTTCATCTGTAAATTTTGCATTTTTATCACCACATGCCAGATTCTTCCTTTGCTACCTATCTTTTGTCAGCTGTTATGGGTGTAAGCCACAATGAGTAAAAGTTGTTGACCAGAACACAAACTCCGTGGTGGAAAAGAGGCCACAGCAGAGTAAACACACCACAGAGTAGGATCAACCCAGGGTCGTGTGGCAGAGCACGGGCTGCCCGAGAGGCTCAGCCGTCCCGTGAGCTGTGCTTGTTCTCCCTGCCTGGGAGCAAAAGTAGGTCTTGGAGAAAAATAGATGCATATTAAATCTGTACTAATACGGCTTGTGTGTATATATGTTTTGGGTTGTTAGGAAAAGATTTCAGAGGCAGGGGTTAAGTGGATGGGCGTTAACAAAGGCCTGCTTCCCCTCCAGTCTCTATGCCTCACGACAAGAAGGACCATGCCTTTATGTCCGTTTTTGCTCAGGATTTTATCTCTAGCCCCCATATATGGGGCTGAATATGTAAGCTGCCATAGAAAGTAGCCCCATTTTATTGCAAAAAATCGAGTCTCAGAGAGGTTGGATAAACATCCACCAAGGGGTAGAGTTAGATAAGGATGGGGTCTGTCTTGACCCCTGAGGGGTCCTGTCGGAGGATCTGTGTGTGCACGGTGTGTTCTGAGACCACTTGATTTTCTAGTGAGAGTAAACTCAGAGATCCACAGTAGTGTGAGCCTGGGTGGATCCAGGTTTTGTGGGGTCTGAAGTTTATATAGGGGACCCTCTTTATGAAATAGAACACCGATACACACACACACACGCACACGCACACACACAAATTTAGGAGTAAAATTATTTGTTGTTTAGGTTGAGAAAATAAATCATCACAAATTTACAAATTCCAGAAAGCCTAGATGACTCAGCCCAGAAAATAACAGATTTACATTGTAAGTTAACTGCCTGACACACCTCTACAGTATATTTTCCCTGTATGTTTTTTGCTGCTGTTCATATGACATTAATTTTGTAATATTTGCTACAGAGAGATTAGAAAGAATTCAGTCTTTCCTCCAGCATGGCTAGTGAAATTTGTTTTTTATTTTATTTTATTTAATATTATTTATTTATTTTTTTGTGATACGCGGACCTCTCACTGTTGTGGCCTCTCCCGTTGCGGAGCACAGGCTCCGGACGCGCAGGCTCAGCGGCCATGGCTCACGGGCCCAGCCGCTCCGTGGCATGTGGGATCTTCCCGGACCGGGGCACGAACCTGTTTCCCCTGCATCGGCAGGCGGACTCTCAACCACTGTGCCACCAGGGAAGCCCCTTGTTTTTTATTTTTGATGACTGGATGCACAAAGCACACAACATCTCCCACAGACCTCTTCTGCCCACTGTTCATAATGTTGTACCCCTGAAGCACAGGGATTCTAATTAATCTGATGTCATCTGACTCCCACCAAGAAAGAAAGGAATTAAGCTTGAACATTTGCAGTCATGTGTGCTCCATTATCTGGGATCCTTCTGTTGGGAGAGAGCTTCCATTTCGAATAGGCCTTAACAAGCGCCGTTGTACGCGTCTGATTTCTTACTGGAAGATTGTTCCATGGCCTGGATTCTGTCTCTGTAAGTTTCGGACCTTGGTTCTTCTCCACCCACGTACTTCCAGTGCTGGGCCCTGGAGGATGGGTTCCTATCTTGGTGTGACTTCCAACCCTGTTCTTATGTGTCACCATGACAGTGGGTGAACAGGATCATTCCTAAAAACCATTCCCATACCTTGACGGCTAGTGGTAATTTTGCCTCTACATAGAGGTGCCCACAAACTACATAATCCATCCCACTGAATTTTCCCTGCATGTATGTCCACCTGATTCCTCTTGACTGGATTCCGGTGCTAGCTGGAACCAGCTGGGGTGTGACAGAGTGTGCTGTGACATGGAAGGAGACGGGTCTTAACGGTGGTTAAAAGATCTTACTTTGGTACATTTTGTGCAAACACGTATCTATGTGAGCACATTGCTAGGCTGATCTCAAGGTCTTGGAAGGAGTATGTGCCAGGAGGGTCCTGAGGCTTATTACTTTCACGGCAAGCCTGGCAGTCACTGGAGCTGCTGACCTTCACTGAGTACTTCCTGTGGCCAGGACCTGTGCTAACAGCTCCTCCAACCTGATCTCGTTGAATTTCCCTGTTGAATCGTGGCCTCCAGAAAGCTCTGCTGAAGTCCCAACCCCTGGTATCGGCGAGTATGACCTGATTTAGAAAAGTGCCTTTGCAGATGTGATCAAGTTAAGGTGAGGTCGTTAGAGTGGACCCGAGTCCAGTCTGACTGGTGACCTTATAAGAAGAGAGACACAAAGACACACCTGAGGCAGAAGCTGTGTGACAACAGAGGCAGAGGTTGAAGTGCCGCCCCTGTAAGCTGAAGAATGCCAGCTACTGCTGGCAACCGCCAGGAGAGGCAAGGAGGGATCCCCCCTGCAGGTTTCAGGGGCAGTGCGGCGCCGCCAGCACCTTGATTTTGGATTTCTATTGTTTCTGTTGTTTCCCGCCCCTCAGTTTGTGATGCCCTGTTACAGCAGCCCTAGGAAACCAATACCCTGCCCTCTCCAACAACCGTATGAGGGCTATAACATCATAACTCCCACTGGCAGATGAGGAAGCTGAGGCACAGAAGGGTGAAGTTGCTCGTCGAGGGCACACAGCCAGTCATGGTAGTGTCTGGTCAGCTCTCTCCCCTCTTCTCTGGGGGAGGCTATCCTGGTGGTATTCGTGCAGCAGGTGGATCACTGGCTCAGACCAGCATATGGATTTTGCTCGTCTTTGGACCGGGACGACCTACCCACTCACCCATCAGGATGGGAGCTGCTCCCTTGTCAGCCTGCTGGTTCCCAGTGGCACAGACCCCACCACAGTGCCTTCTGGGGGACATTCATATTCCTGCCACTATAAAAATCCTATTCCTGACTGTTCCATACATTCTGCAGTTTCTGCCCGCAGCCCTGCACAGCTACACTTACATTTCATTGGTCACACTTGAAACTGCTGAACTTGACAAATCACATGCCTTCCCTTTGAGAACCCTGGAAGGCTGTGGAGGCCAGAGTGTTGGGAGGCCTGGGAGGAGATGCACTGGAATGGGGTTTGTGTATGGCTGTTAACAGGGGTTTATTGGCAAACCTGCTGTGTGCAAGGGTCTGTGTGAGGGGCAGAGATAAACAGAACATTGTTCTTTTTCTGCTTTCAGTGTTAGGTGTGCATTCAGGCCTTAGAACATCAAAATTGAATTGCTCATGGATGAAAATATTTCAATCACTTTTTATTATCAGCAATGCTGTCTTTCGTGTTTTCAGTAGGTAAAGGCTATTTAGTGTTTCACTGTTTATTTGTTTGTTTGTTTATGCTCTCCTTGTTTGAAGTTTCTGTTTGCTGATTTATCAACAGTATTTTCAACCATCTGTGTTTAGGGAGCACCTACCTTGTACAAGCCCTGTACCTGTTCAAGGCTCTGAAAATAGGGTGCTGAAAGTGACTGCAACTCCCTAGCCTCACAACTCCCATCTTTATGCACCAGGATGGAGTGACAGGGTGGGAAAGGAGAGATGCACTGTTGAGCTTCTTAACCTTGAGTTATGAACTTCTAATGAATGTGAACATTCATGGGCACTTTCAAGTGTGTACCAAACCCCTGAAATTATTTGTAATGTATGTGTGTGAATGTATGCTTTTTAGAGAACTTATAATGTAAATAGACTTTCAGTGGGATCTAAAACAGATTTAAAGGAACCCCAAGGTTAACTCCTTTTGTAAAGGAAAGGAGTCTCCTACAATATGCATGCCCTCCCACAATTTATTTGTTCAGAGCAATTTAAAATCTAATTTGATTTTTGTCTTTGCCTTTACATTCTGATTCTAAAAAGTCCATGAAGGAGGGCTGGACTTGGTAAGATTTTTTTGTGGCTTTTTCCTTGAGGGTACACTCCAGTTACTGCAGTATGGGTGGTTAGAGGTCAAGCAGGACAGCTGTGATGCCACTGAGTTGAATAGTTGGAGGGCAGAGTTCAGAGCTGCCAGAACAGCTGGAAAGTGAAGGGAGATATTTCAGAAAGGAGGGAGCTAGAGAAGGAGGATCATGAACATCCTTGGAAACTTTGCCCGAATCATTGGCTGATGCCTGAACTCACGTGAATGGGGGAGACTTCAAGGTTCCCAACAAAAAGCAACAGCTGAAGGGCTGAAGAAACTGAGAAGTTTTAGCTGCTACCCACTGCAGGGGATACTGAATTTGCAGTTTGAGTCTAGCCAAATTAACTGCTTGCCAGAACATAAAAATAAATATTTTTAAAAGAGATAAAAGATTTTATACCCTCTGCAATGTATCCTACACAATATCCACTCTACAGTAAAAATTACTAGAGGAAACAGGAATGTATAAGCTGTGGCTAAGAGACAAAGCAATTAAAGCTGAGTAAGAGGATCCAGATATTGGAATTAAGAGAGAAACACTTTAAAGCGACCATTATAAATATGTTCAAAGACTTAAAGGACACTTAGGTTGTTAACTGATTCACTTTGTTATAAAGCAGAAACTAACACACCATTGTAAAGCAATTATACTCCAATAAAGATGTAAAAAAAAAAAAAAGACTTAAAGGAAAGAGTCTTAATGAATAAACAAATGAGGAATCTAAGTAGAGAAATGAAAACTATTTAAAAAATGAAAATTCTATCATTGAAAAGTGTAGTATCTGAAATAGTTTATTAGATGGGGTTAAGAGCAGATTGGAAATGGCAGAAGAAAGAGCCACTGAAGCTGGAGTTAGATCAATAAAACGTTATCCAATTTGAAAAACAGAAGGAAAAAAAAGCTAGAAAAAAAATTAACAGAGCATCAGGGAACAGTGGAACAATATAAAGTCTAATATGCATGTAATTGGAATCTTGGAAGGAGAAAGGAAGAGAAAATGAGGCAGAAAAAATATTTGAAGAAATAAAGGCCTAGCATTTCCTAAAATTGGAGAAAAAGTCAACTTAAAGATAGAGCAAGCTCAACAAACCCAAAGCAGGACAAATACAAAGAAAGCTGCCTTTTAGGTACATTACAGTCAGAGTGTTAAAAACCAGAGAAAGAAAAACCTTGAAAGCAGCCACAGTGAGGAAAAAGACACATTCTATACAGTGATAATAATGCTAAAAAACTGACTCTTTATTAGAAAGAATGGAAGTCAGATGAAAATGAAACATTTAAAATAGTAAAAGAACACTAAAAAAATCTGTCACTTCTTGAATCTGTATCCAGCAAAAATATCCATCAAAAATGAAAGTGAAATATTTTCAGAGAAGTAAAAGCAGAAAATTTGTTACCAGCGTAACTGCACTGCAGAATATGCTGAAGGAAGTTATTAAAGCTGAGGGAAAGTGACACTGGATGACAATACGGATCGACAGGAATGAATGAATTTTATATATATATAGAGCACTGTTTAAGTATATATTTTTCTTCTCTTTATTTAAAATCTCTATTTAAGACATATAACTATTAAAAACAAAATATACCACTGTATTTGGTTTATAATGTATGTAGATGATGTGTATAAAATATATGTGCATATATTCATATGTATGAACATCAACAATAGTTCATAGGAAGAGAATGGGGGAGGGGGAAATGTGAGATCTGAGTCCAACCGTATCCATTATTACATTAAATGTAAATAAACCTTAATTTAAAAGGTAGAGATTGTCAGACTGGATAGAAAGGAAATACAACTCAATTCTGTTTACAGGAGGCCCACTTTAAATATAGAAGGTTGGATAGGTTGAAAGTAAAAGCGTGGAGAAAGGCATACCATGAAAAAAATAAGCATAAGAAAACTGGAGTGACAATATTAACATCAGAAAAAGTACCCCTCGAGACCAGGAGTATTATCTGAGATAAAGAGGAACATTCCTTAATAATAAAAGGGTCAGTTCACCTAGAAGACCTAGCAATCGTGAATGTGTATGTGCCTAATAACATAGCTTCCGCATACTTGAACAGAAACATACAGCTGAAGAGAGACATAGATTCTTCATCGTAGCTGGAAATCTTAACACTGCTTTCCCAGTAATTGGTGGAACAACCAGACCAAAAAATCAGAATACAGAAGATCTGACAAACACTACCTGCCCTCTTGGCCTAATAGATTTTTATAGAACGCTTCACCTAACGGAAGGGTATACTTACTTTTCAGGGGCATGTGGAAATATGCCGAGGAAGACCATCCTGTGTCACAAAATAAGACTCAAATTTCAAAGGATTGAAATCTTAGCGTTCTCTGACCACAGTGGAATTGAATTAGAAATCAATATCAACCAAATCCCAAATAAATGGAAATTAAATCATGCCGTGTGTACAGTTCCCACAGGACCTCTGGGAAGGCCCCATTCTGGTGTCCAAAAGGACACCCTGTACTCGGGGTTGGGTATGGCCAGCCCACCACAGTGAGAGGGGAAGGCAATGACACTCTATAAGTCCTCACTGCACACATGGCTCTGTGTTAAGATGTGCTTTAGACGCAGTAATTCATGTCATCCTCACACAGCTATCCCTGTTGGAGGGCTGAGACTGAAGTGACTTGCCCAAAGTTTCATAGCCAGTGGGTGGGACAGCTGAGGTCGGGGCTGGGTCTCTCTGACTGCAGAGGCCCTCCTCTGGACCACATTAGTATGGTCTCTTAATCATGTTTGTATAGTTGCATTTCCTTTCCTGATGAGATTTTTGGAACTATGGTCTTGTCTGATGAAAATGTGTCCATTGTCAACCCTTATAGTTTATAGCTGTACTTTTTCTATTTCATGTAATTATTGTTTCTATTAAAATTAAGGGTGCACAGAAGTTACCCTTTTGCACCTCAATTGAAGGTACCACTGACCTCCCTAGTTGTTGGTGAGATAATCTCTGACACATATGTACACACACGTGTATGTATATATGTGTACGTGTATATGTACCCACACACATATGTATGTATACAGGTATATATATGTATCATACGAATAATGTACACAAATTATGTATATATGTAGTCTCTTCTGTCATTTCTTGAGGTTCACTCAAACTAAAATTCTGTAAGCAAATGTGTTACAGTTTATTGGGGTTAGCTGTGCCGCTCACCGTTTTGCTGGGGGACCCAGGAAACCTGCTGTGCAGGTCTGTGCTCTTGTGTCTGTGTGCCTTGTCAAATCCCAGGTCCCCAGTCCCTGCTGTATGAGCTGGTGCTGAGATTCTACGTGGTGTTGAGTGCAACTTTTAACCTGTTTCCCCGGGATGATGAATTGTCCTAGTGGAGTGTCAGGACACCTCCACTAGCCCTTCCAGAGGAGAGCCCTAAACTGGGATTTATCTGTACTTGTCACAGATGAGTGCTATTTACTTACCTGGCCTGCATTAGTGTCAGGCCAGTGGGAAAACCTTTCCATCTACCGATTCACTGGGCTGCACTTGTCAAACACTAATGTTCGTAGGCAGAGCCCGGAGCACAATTTCACAGCCTGGATGCTGCTTTAGTTCGTATTCAGTCAGCCATGCCACACTTTGTAGCTGCCCATCACGTCTTCTCTGTTGTCTGGACATCCTTCCTTGCTGCTTTGCTCATAACTCTCATAACTAGAGATTATGTCCTTTAACTCAGCTCCACCTACATGACTGTCTACCTACATGACTTGGGACATGTGAGGAGTCATATTGCTTTTCTGTGCTTTAGTTTCCTCAGCTTCTTAACAGGAATACAAACAAAACCCAGCTTACTGAGTTGTTGATGAGACTCAATAAGGTAATGCATGAGGAAAAGCCTTTTGTAAAATGAAGGGATACACTATGTGCCTTTATTGTTTTACATATGATGCAACTCCACTGATACTTGATTGATATTAATCAGAGACCACATCCAACAATGCTTTTTTCTTTTTCCAGTGAAACAGGCGTTATCTAAGCATGGTTGGTTAGTGAAGTTGAGTGTACCCCCAGCTTCCTAATGCTAGCATTATAAGGAGTGTTTAGAGGTGGCCTTTAGTGGGAGAACATTGTGTAGCTATTTCAGCAAGTATGGAGCCTTTTAATTCTTAGCCTCTGATGCAATCGTAAAATTGTCAGAAATGATGGAGTTATATTTTTTAAATGAATTTTGATTTTCGAGTATGATTTGTTGGCTGGCCTCTGTGGTTAAGCTCCTTGGATCCAGCAGTTATGATGAAATACAGACGTGACCATCTCTGTCTCCAGGGGCTAGTAGCTCCGTGCCGCTGTTAGTGGAACTCAGAGGAGGACGGGTGGAGAGTAGGGGCAGGTATGAGATAAGACTTCATGGAGGGGGTGGCATTAGGGCAACACAATGACAACTGAGTAGGATTATGTGAAGAATATTTGTTGATTGAATTATTTATCGATTTTTGACCGCAAGGGACATAGATGTTTATTGTGGAATATTGGGGAAGTATAGAATTGTGTGAAGAACGAAAGAATAATACCTATATTGCAGCCATGCAAGAAAACTTCTGTTGTAAATTTATATATTTATCCAGAGTGTTTACTGAGTGCCTCCTGTAGGCCAGGTGGTGGGATACATTAGTGAACAAGACAGAATTACTATCCCCATTGCAGCTTATATCCCAGTGGGAACAGAGAAAGACAGACGATAAACAAGTGATCAATACTACAAAGAAAAATAAAGGGATAGAGGCAGTGCCAAGAGTAATGGCTTGTGGGAGTGGAAAGAGGAATTTAAAAAATAATAATAGTGAAGGAAGGACTCATTTTTAAGGGACAGTCGAACAGAGTTCTCAGGGAAGAGAGTAAGCCATGTGGATATCTGAAGACAGAACATTTCAGGTGAGCAAACAGCTAGTGCAAAGGTCCTGAGGCAGGAGAGTGCCTGCGATGTTCTTGCAGCAGTGTGGCTGGAGCAGAGGGGAAAACTGGAGAGGAAGAGGATCAATGAGGGCCAAATCCTGCAGTGTGGTTGGCCCTGGAATCATTTCCTTTCTCAGTGTAATGCTGTGTTTGTTTATTCATAGAACCCTGCATAGGAATACCAATTGATAGGTGGAAAAACAATGAAAATTTTCAGGAGTTTAGGATAAGGGAGGTGACAGTTCCGTTACTCTTCCTTTTGTGTTTTAGGTTGAGCTCATATATGTGGAGGCAGTATGTTGTAATGGAAGCATCGCGGTGCTGGAATTGCACTACTTGGGTTCACATCTTGTCTCTGCTATATCCAGCCGTGTGACTTCGTTTAGCTTCTTTGAGCCTCAGTTTCTTCATTTGTAAAACTTACCTGATCAGAGGTTTTGAGAATAGCAGGTACTCAGATCATGCCATCTTGCATATGTTAAAGGAAGAGCTGACAATTTGCTGAAGATAGAAAGGAATATGTTCTAATACAGTTAACTTCCATTTTTTTTCTTAAATGCTGCTGTTTTATCGAGAGCTGCATAGTTCAGTAACGAAGCCAATAGACACATGGGACCATTTAAGTTAAAATTAATTGAAATGAAATGACATGAAGCCTTCAGTTCCTCAGTCCTACTACTTATATTTCAAATGCTCATTACCCACATGTGGCTCCTGTGCGGGCCATGCTGACTACAGAACCTTTCCGTCATCACCGGAAGTTCTACTGGACAGCGCCGCTCTAGAGCAAGTGGAACACCTCTGTTCATTCTGAGCTCTGGTCCATGTGTGTGGTGAGACCAATAATACCTTTCTTCGTAGTGGCATTTCAGAATACTGTCCCTGCACCTCCATTGATAACAGTCACTTGGGAGAGGAAGTGGGATGGGATTTCTAAGCCCTGTGACAGATGTCCTGAATCAGAATTTCTGAGGGTAAGGCCCGGAATCTGCCTCTTCGTCATGTCCTCTGTGATTCCAGTACAGGGTAAAGTGTGCGATTTGGGGCTCTAAAGGGCACTGTCAGAATTAATTAAAGTGTGTTGCACATCCTAATATGCTCTGATGGTGCGAGCTACAGCACTGCACAATATTATTACTAATTGCAAATTGATTTGATGAATCAGTTCCCTTCCTCCTGGTCCACTTGAGATTAGACTAATTCGTCAGGCTCTGTTAACTCCCTGCAGATAGCATTTCATGTGTTCTCATAAAAGCTACCTGTTTCTTATTTGTACTTTTAAAATATTCCTGAAATAAATGGTACTCAGTATTGGTTTATTAGATTTATTAAAAAAAAGAAAAAACCAATACCCAATGGCCTATAGTATACATTGAAAAAAATTCCACAAACCAATCATCAAGTTGAATTATACCATAGTGGCCACAGTTTTCTTCTAGGAACATGCCAGATGGGCAGTGGCCACAGGGGATTACTAGACCAAGAAGATAAAAAAGATTAAAATGGAATTCTTTCTCATTCCAAATCAGGATTTTCCACCGTGTTTGCAGTGACGACTCTGGGGGAAATACTGCCTGCAAAGAGTTTACTGTCATGGTGCCTGTTGTGTGTTTGTGCAGTGATAAATCAGTGGATTTATGGATTTAATTTCCTCTTACTGCTAACCCCCTTTCTATCTGAAGATATGAATTTAAAAGGTAAAGTGTGTATCTGCAGGTAGTAAAATACCATTTTGATCATTCTCACTGGCTGAATCTTGTATGGAATTAAAATCGCAAAAAAATTCTCATTAAAGGTGGGTCGAGTCATTGCACCAGAGAGATTCATTTGTTGGAGACAAGCCTGGCTGTGCATTTAGTTCTGCCACAGAAGAGCTCAGTTCTGACATCTGTTTGTGCTGGAAGATGATGGGTGACTCAGCTGTTTCAGATCACATCTGCGTCCCTGGTAGTTGCCCCAGCATTTTGGTCTGCCTCCCTTTCACTTTTTCTTTTTTGTAAACTATACCAGTGAGTGGAGACAGCATAGAGCTTCCTCATGACACCATGCTGCCTTCCTTTCTTGGAAGCTGAGTAAGGATTTTGGGGGTTCAGCCTAGGGTGGCTCCAATTTGAAAACTCCTTGGAGGTAACTCAGCTTGGCTTCACCCCATCCAGTTTGCCACCTCTTGTTTCGAAAAATGTCCATACTCTGCATCATACCTTATTCAGAGACCTCTGCTATGTTAGGACCTTTAGGGTTGCAAGCAAATGAAACCTGATTTAGACGAGGTTAAGTAGAGAGCCAGGTTAATGGTCCACATAATTTGAAAGTGCAGCTGTGGACTTCAGGCAGGGCTGAATCCAGGGATTGCTCTCACTCTCTCCTCATCTCTCTGCTGCACCAACTTTGGCACATTGGCTTTATTCTTAGACACGTTCTTCCCAGTGACTGGAAAGATGTTCTCTGGCAGTTCCAAGATAACTCTTCCTAATGGAGAATGCTGTCTTTCCTGCATCCATATGCAAACCCTAGGAAGACTCTTACTAACCTGTGGGATCATGTACCCCTTCCTGGGTGAATCCCTGTGGTGTGGCAAGGAGGGAGAACTCACATTGGCCATGCCTGAGTCATGTGGTTCTCTGTGTGTTTGGGGAGTGTGGTCAGCTAGGCCTCAACCAAAAGTAAAGGGTTGTCTTAGAGGAAAAGGGGGACCCTGTGGGCCAGACGAAACAGTTGTCTCCTCCAACATGCCGGGTGGGGCATCTTCAGACCTCACTCCAGCTTTTGTCTGTGTGGGAATCCTTATGCCTTCGTTCACCCCTCTCCCAGCTGCATTCTTACCAGCTGGGTTTGGCTCTGGCCTGGGTCTGTGAAGCAACTATGCAGGCATGAGCTTCCCCTCCCATATGCCATTTCAATGGGGTGGGCTTCTGGAGTTGCCATGGAAACACCATGATGCCAGGGCCTTATTCTGGCTTGTAGGATCTGGGAGACTACTGACCTTTTAGGTGGGGGAGTTTTGGGTTCAGATCCTGCCTGTGCCCATCACTGGCTGTGTGAAGTTAGTTCAATTTTCTCAGCCCATGTTCTTCATCTCCCACATAGGGATAATACCACTAGCTACTTCAGAGGGCTGTTGTGAAAATTAAACCAGATTTGGCATGAAGAGGGTATTTAGCCCATTGCTTGGCACATAGGCGCTCTGTGAATGGTGGCTCTTCTCCTCCTGGCCTCTGTCTTCACTCTCCCCATCAATGGCATGAATGCCTCTGCTGAGGCAAGGGGTTGGATTTCCTGTTCTTCCTCAGATTGTCAGGTAGTTTAGGGAGGTGGCACAGCGTGTGGCTAAGTGTGTGGGGTTCTGGAGCAAGAACACCCGGCCTGGATCCACACTCTGGCTCTTGCTAGCTGTGTGACTTTGGGTTGGCCACTTAACTCCTCTGTGCTTAGTTAGCTCGTTTGAAAAAGGAAATGGGAACTTAGGAGGATTACAGGAGTTAATACATTTTAAGTGTTTAAAACAATACCAGGACTGTAATAAGTGATTAATACATTTGTTGTTACTTGTGCCATTATTAGGTTTTCCGTGTACCTTTCTGGCTTCCCATGTGCCTTTCTGTCAGGGTTGAGACTAGGACAGTGCAGTGACTGCGGGGTGTACCCATCCACCAGTGCCCCGGGTGTCAGAAGAACACATTCTGCCATGTGAATGTTTCCCTGGAAATGGCAGTTTCTGGTTCAGAGTACACTTGACCCTTGAACACTGTGGGAGTTGGAGCGTCGACCCTCTGTGCAGTCGAAAATCCACATATAATTCTCAGTCTGTAGATGTGGTTTCTCTGTATCCACAGTTCCTCATGCACGGATTCAACCAACGCTTGACCATTAGTACTGTAATGGACGTATTTATTGAAAAAAAAATCCACGTATAAACGGACCTGCACAGTTCAAACCGGTGTTGTTCGAGGGTCAACTGCATCTCTTTATTTCCAACTAAGCAATGACCCAGCTAGATCACATAAATACAACAGAATATACTGTATCTGTTTCACTCATTGCTTAAACTTTTGTATTGGAGGGTAATATGCGTATAAGGTGCACAGATAGAATAGACCTATTACCAAGTACGCAGACCCGTGTGGCCAGCCCCTAGATCAAGAAACAGGACATGAGCAGCGCCCCGAAAGTCTCACTTATCCTCCCCTAATCTTATTTCCTTTCTGCCTTACTTCTGCTCCCTTCTTCCCAGAGGTTACCATTAGTCTAACTTTGCAGTGAATGCTAGTTTTGCCCTTTTCTGAATGTCATGTAAATGACACCCTACAGTTTATGTTTGTTGGTGTCTGGCCCTTTTTTACTCCGTATTATATATATGCACGTGGTCTCACTCAGGCTGGAATGTATAGTATAGTTTACTGGTTTTCGTTGCTGTCTAGTATTCGGTTGTGTGAACAGACCCCAGTTTATCCATTTTGCTATTGATGGATTTTTGAGTTGTTTCAAGTGCAGATTGCTTTGAGCACTGCTGCTTATCAACATTCTTGTATCCATCTTTTTCTATACCTGTACTCATTTCTGTTGGATGTATTCCCAGGGATGGGGTTGCTGGGTCACAGGGCCGATAGGAATATCTTCCGTTCACACTGTCCAGTGGTTTCCTGAAGTGGCTGTACCACTGCAGGGCTCCACTCCAGCCAGTGAGGCAGGAGAGTCCCAGTTGCGCTACGTCTTTTCTTATACTTGGTGTGGTCAGAGTTCCCTGTTTTAGCCCTTATGGTATATTTTGGCCTAGGGGTATCCTATGATGTAAAGTGCCTATTCACATCTCTTGCCCTTTACTTTTAACTGGGTTGTCTGTCTTCTTTTTAATTGATTTGTATAAGCTCTTTATATATTCTGGATGCAAGCCATTTGTTGGTTTTAAATGATGCCAATATCTTCTCTCACTCTGTGGCTTGTTTTTTTTCACCCTCCTTATGGTGTTTTTTGATGAGAAAGATTGCTTTATGAGTTTTTGTCTTTGCATACCATTTCCCTTACATATTTTAAAGAAGCATCTAGGAAAATGTGGTTGCCTGCTCTTGTTCAGCAGAATGTACAGCTCTCTGTGGGTTTATTCTGGCTTCAACCAACACAGAGACATGTGGGTCTTTCCTCCTGAATTGCTTTTTCTTGATTGTAAAACAGAACCACTTTCCCTCACCTTTGCCTCTGACTTGCATGTTAGGGTTTTTTTTCCCTCCTTTTTAAAAGACTAAGTAAGTCACTGTCTTTTTGGACCTGTTTTCAGACCATGGAGCCAGAGAATGCTGTTTTTCAAAGAAAAGCAAGAGGGCAAGCAAACCTTCCTTTTAAACTTTCCCTCTAAAATCCTAATATGATGGGCTAGCTTTGAAAAGAAGAATAATCGAGGGTTAAAATGAACATAAATGAGAATCATATATTAAACAGCAATACTATTTCTAATGGCTACTCTTTTCTTTTTTTTTTTTTTTTTTTTGCGGTACGCGGGCCTCTCACTGTTGTGGCCTCTCCCGTTGCGGAGCACAGCTCCGGATGCGCAGGCTCAGCGGCCATGGCTCACGGGCCCAGCCGCTCCGCGGCATGTGGGATCTTCCCGGACCGGAGCACGAACCCGTGTCCCCTGCATCGGCAGGCGGACTCTCAACCACCGCGCCACCAGGGAAGCCCTCCTTAGCGCCCTTTGAAGTGATTTTATTTCTCCTCATTCCAGAAGGCATTGCATCTTGTTCCCCAGGTGCAGTCCGGAGGACCTGGAAGTTTTGAGTAAAATAAAGTAGACTTCAGTGCTTAGCAACAACCTGGTCTAGAATTATGTATGTTTAAAATCATTATGAGTCCAGATTTCCCTTTTAAATGTAACCTGATGTCCAAGCTTGGCAGCAAATGACTGCCTTGTCTCAGGAACCTAAGAGAGGCCAGTGATTAGAACCTCTGGCTGCTTCTAGATGCTCTCTGTATTCATTGGTTAAGGACCATTACTTTCCAGCCCACTGGACCAAATTCTCACAGCCATGAGGGTGAGAATTGGCCCTGGTTGGGGAGATAGGTCCTTCATAAGCAAAGCATTGAGTAGGATTCAGGATGCTGTGCTGGGCCCTCTCTGTTGTGGGCAGCTTATTGTCAAGATTGGGACAAAGTCAGGGTTGGGTATGTCCAAGGGTTCCCACATCTCTTAGCTTCTTGGGTTATGGCTGGGAGGGAGTAATAGCTGCCATTACCTGTTCTCAGAATGCCGCAGAGCTGTGCCTGGAGCGGCACAGTTTACCACAGTTGATTTAGACGCTCTCTCTATGTTGTTGGGTTGTGTGCTTGGAAGGAGAAAATCATCCAGAAGCTGGGGGCTGGGCCTGGCTCCCTTTTGCTGGGTGAAGCGCCTTCGTAGCTCTGGGGATGGTAACAGTGGTGAAGTTCAGTCCCTCTGCAGCTGTCGTAGCTCAGTGACTTGTCACTCAGAGGTGACTCGTGCCACTTTCCTTCTCTCCGTCACCAGAGGGTCTTGTCCTGAAGTGCTTCTGCTTGACTATTGATTCCCTCTTGCAGAGGGAATTCTCTTCACATTTAACCTGAAAATAGGATTTTCTCAATTTTATGGCTTGTGACCTCCACCGGCCCGTCACTTCTCTCTCCACATAGGTACCACCTAAAGCATAAACAGCTGTTTTCTGGGTAATTTTCTCATTGCCTTTTGAACATTGAGCAGTAGGGGAGGGCGCAGGGAATGATTGCCCTCGCCTGAACCAGCCGTCCACAGACACAGCTACACTGGCGGCATAAAGATTGGCTGTTTAGGGAGTTTGGAGCTTAGTAATTGCAGAAAGTAAATCACTCTCTCTCCTCACTAGTGTCTGTCTGGAGACAATTACAAAAACTTTTAGGGGCATCTGAGAAAAGTCTTGTCCTTGGAGTTGAAGATGATAAAGGAAACAAAATGCAGTTTCTTCCACTGGTTAACTGATTCCCAACAATTTAAGTTTTTGCCTGCTGAGGTCTCAAGAAGACAATTATGAGTGGGTTTTTTTTTTTTTTTTTCCCCATTTGGGTAGGGTGTGGGAGAAAGGAAGCCTCCTGGTCCATGGGTCCTTAAGGACTCTTTCCCAGGGCTGTCCCTCCTGGGACGCGTCACCATGTGCCGAGGCAGGGGCAGGCCTCTGTGTTTCGGGACCTCCTGCAGCCTTTGGCTCAGCTTTGCCTCCTGCAAGTTAAGACCAGGGCATCTGAGCCCAGGAGGTAGAGTATGAGGCAGGTACACCTGGACCGTCTCAGGGCTCTGCCTGGGCTGTCTTCTGCTGGGGCACTCTGGGTGGAAATGATTTATGCCACGACAGCTCTGTGGGACGCTTGTAGGTCCCTGTACTGTGTGAGTGATGGGGAGGGATTATAATGGCCTGGGTTGCAACGGTCAGAACTGCAGCAGAGGAGCCCACAGGAACCCAGCGGTCACACTGGGTCTCACCCGTTCTGCTTTGTGACTAAGAGTCCATTTTTGTTAAGGATGACACCTACACCATGTAAACTGCATGATGTCAGGGAAATTCTGCAGCAGCTCCTGGCTTCCTTTAATAAACTCTTAGGTCATGATCACTGAGAGAGTCAATAAGTGTCTGTTGAACTGAATAGAATTTATGTAAATCTTCCTTTAAAATACCTGTTTTCCACTGTTATCACCTTTAGGAGTAATGAAGTCCATTAAGTCACATGGTGTGTGAAACTGGCCTGTCTTTCTCCTGACTGCAGAACTCTATCCTAAGACTTGAGGGTGGGGTGAGCTTGGTTTTCCTTAGCGACTGAGGCTTGGGGCCGTGGTTCCTGTCTCTGGCTTCTCCTATCCTCCTCGTGTTCTGCAAGTCTGCTCGCTTGGACTCTATTCTGTCTCCCTTCGCTGTCCCAGGCTGCAGGTTCCCCTGGATTTTGGTGAGGCTGTTCCTCTTGCATCCTGCCCTCTGGGAGATACACTGGTGGGACTGCTACAGTCACCATGGTGCCTTCGAAGTGGCAGTAGGTGCTCCCTCTGGGTGGGTACAGCCTTGCTCCAGGGTGTGACTGATGCATGCAGTGCACATGGCATTTCAGCCCCCACTCCTTTCCCGACCTGGCAGTCTTTTTTTCTTTTTTTAATTGAATGACAGAGTCTTTAAATTCTATAGTGCTTTACAGTTTTCAAAATGTTCACATGTGATTTCATATTATCCCATAGTAACTCTTCTCCTACCCCTGTGTTGTCCCCCCCACTCCCCGCTTCTCTCTCCCCACTAATAACCACTACTGACCGGGCATTCCCGTACAGTGAGTGACTTATACAACTATCCACGCTGGCCCTGGGCACTCTCATGTGTAAAGTCCATGGCCAGAGCTCAATACACACTAGATGTTCAACAAATATGAGTTCTTTTGTCATCCCTTCTTATTCATAATATAAATTCACTCTTTGCTGAAAAGAGAGTTGCCAAATTCAGAGTGTTTTTGTGGCCATGAGGTGCAGTGGGAAGAGTATGACCTTTGAGAACCAGTGGGCCTAGGCTTGGGTCCTGCCTGGCTTTGCACTTTGACATTTAAGCCAAGTATGTGAACCCAAGCAGGCTTCCTAGCGTCTCAGCACCTCATTCCCTTCGTCTTTAAAATGGGAACACAAACAACATCTACCACAGAGGGTAGTGGAAAGAGTTGAGACAAGTAGTCTGTTTAGAGCAGGGATGGATAGACTCAGCCCGAAAGCCAAGTCCAGCTGAGGTCACTAGTTTACAGTGATTGGTACAATTTTTTTAATTTAATTTTTATTTTATATTGGAGTATAGATGATTTACAGTACTGTGTTCGGCAAAGTGATTCCGTTATACACATATCCATTCTTTGTCAGATTCTTTTCCCATATAGGTTATCACAGAATATTGAGTGGAGTTCCCTGTGCTATACAGTAGGTCCTTGCGGATTACCTGTTTTATATATAATAGTGTGTATAGAGTGCTTGATACATTTTTAAAGGGGGCAGGGAAAAGAGGGTGTGGTAGAGTCTGTCTGTGACCCACAAAGCCAAAAAAATGTACTCTCTGGCCCTTCACAGGAAAAAGTTTTCTGACTCCTAATTTGGGGGGTTGAGCTCTGCCTGGCACAGAGTAACAGCTCTCCGTATGGTATTTTCCCCTCTTCCACCTCTTACGAATCTTTCCCCAGGGTTCTCTCTGTCTGAGCATTTGGTGCAAGAGGCTCCCATCACCAAGATCAGCCCCAAAGGCCAAAGAAATGAAGATCTGTTCAAAGCGAAAATCTGCAGCACTTGTGTGTTTTACGTCTCTTTCCCACCTTTCAGTGTAAAACTCCCTGAGGACCCTGTGTGCTTATAGTTGCCACAGGTGTGAGTAGCTTTTGATAATTTCTAATAAATAGTCCTGTTTAACCTGAGTACCAGTGGAACATTTTTCTGACAATCTTTCAACTGGTTATTTATTTTCTTGGAGAAATATAACCCAACATGGCTCAGTAATGAGCTGTTATTATGGGACTTGTTCACGTTATGGTGAGGAAGATTTACGTTCCCAGGTAGATTTTAGTTGTGGAAAATTTAAGAATAACGTGGTAGAGAGGCATTGTTAATAAGCACAAGAGGTCTGGGTAGCTGTGGTTGAATGTGTGTCCATAATTTATTCAATATTTTCTCCAGTTCTGTCATTCAGGCCCCGAGGTTGTGTGGCAGAATGCAGGGACCAGCAGGAAGGCAAGCAATGACCCAAATCCAATTTGTGTCTAATTTTTAGTTAGTTGGGCCCCAGGTCTGTTAAGGTGTGTGCGCTCCTGTACACGAGCGCGTGGGAGCCGCCCGTGGCCCGCCTGGCTGTTGGCCGGGAGAAGAGGCACGTCAGTCTGGGGTGATTCACGGATCAGGCTGCAGGCTGGTGCGCTTAGCAAGCTGCTCTCGCTTAGGATGGGAACTGGCCGCTCCTGGAACCTGCTGGATGCCGTACATCTTATGGGCAAGGATCCTGCTTCACCCTCTGTCCTCCAGCCCCGACTCCAGCCCAGCAGCCACACAGACATCTGGTATAATAGCTTGTTCCTCCCCCATCCCTCCAGGTGCCTCCTGGGATTTCTCTCCCCTCCTTTTCTATACTCTCGCTTCACCCATATCTTAGCCCTAGAGGCTCAGCTTCCCTGGGCTTTGTCAAAGGTGGGACTTTGCCTTCAAAAGGATTAAATTACGAGTTTCCAAGAGAATCATAATTTCATACCAGCTCTGATTCAACCAGTAGCTGTTCTGAGTTTTCGCAGGTTGATCAGGTCTGAGTCGGGTCCAGTGGAGTCCATCCTTCGGGAGCTGATCGTCTAGAACTTGGTGGGGTGCTCAACCAACTGGCGGCACTGGGCTGTCATGGTATGTGGAAAGAGCCCAGGGCTCTGCTGTTGGACAGAGCTGGAGCTGACACCCTGCTCAAGTTACGTAATCTCCCTCAGCCATCGTTTTCTCTACTGTAAAATGTAGAGGCTACCTCCATCCTTGCAAAGTCGTTGTGATGATTATGGGGGATAACGTAAAGCGCAGAGCAGAGCACCGTGCTTGGCTGGCAGTAGGTGTTCAGTGGACACTTGTTACTTCCCACTGTAGGCTGAATACAGGCTTGAGTAGCTGTTTCTTGATCTTCCTTTAGAAAATGACAAGGCCCCAGCACCTCCCTAGGACACCTCCTTGCTGTACTGCCCACCGGCTCCATTTTGGGTCTGTAGTAGAAAATATTCTCACAATGCCCGTGTTCATTTTCCTGGTTGCTGTATCTTTTCCCTTCAAAACCATTTGCAGACTCTTTTCATTCCCTTTCCCCGACTCCACTAGTTTTTTTTTTTTTTTAAATTAGAGTATAGTTGATTTACAGTGTTTTGTTAGTTTCTGGTGTAGAGCGAAGTGATTCAGTTATCCATATGTATACATATTCTTTTCCATTATGGTTTATTACTGGATATTGAATATAGTCTCCTGTGCTATACAGTGGGCCCTCGTTGTTTATCTGTTTTCTGTATAATAGTTTGTATATGCTAATCCAAAACTCCTAATTGATCCCTCCCCCCAGTGCCTTTCCCTTTTGGTAACCGTTTGTTTTCATAATCTGTGAGTCTGTTTCTGTTTCATAAATAAGTTCATTTGTGTCACATTTTAGATTTCCCATATAAGTGATATCATATGGTATTTGTCTTTCTCTTTGTGACTTACTTTGCTTAGTATGATAATCTCTAGGTCCATCCATGTTGGTGCAAATGGCATTATTTTATTCTTTTTTATGGCTGAGTAGTATTCCATTGTGTATAGATACCACATCTTCTTTATCCATTCATCTGTCGATGGACCCTTAGGTTGCTTCCATGTCCTGGCTATTGTAAATAGTCCTGCTGTGAATATTGGGGTGCATGTATCTTTTTGAATTAAGAGTTTTCTCTGGATATATGCCCAGGAGGGAGATTGCTGGATCATATGGCAACTCTACTTTTAGTTTTTTTGAGGGAATTCCATACTGTTTTCCATAGTGGCTGCACCAATTTACATTCCCACCAACAGTGTATGAGGGTTCCCTTTTCTCCACACCCTCTCCAGCATTTGTTATTTGTAGACTTTTTAATCATGGTCATTCTGGTGTGAGGTGATACCTCATTGTAGTTTTGACTTGCATTCCTCTAATAATTAGTGATGTTGAGCATCTTTTCATGCACCTATTGGCCATCTGTATGTATTCTTTGGAAAAATGTATACTTAGGTCTTTTGCCCATTTTTCGATTGGGTTATTATTATCATTTTTTTGTTATTGAGTTGTATGAGCTGTTTGTATATATTGGAAATTAAGCCCTTGTTTGTCTCATCATTTGCAAATATTTTCTTCCAGTCTGTAGGTTGTCTTTTCACTTTGTTTATGGTTTCCTATGCTGTGCAAAAGCTTATAACATTGATTAGGTCCCATTTGTTTATTTTTGCTTTTATTTCTATTGCCTTGGGTGACTGACCTAAGAAAACATTGGTGTGATTTATATCAGAGATGTTTTGCCTGTGTTCTCTTCTAGCAGTTTTATGGTGTCATGTCTTATATTTAAGTCTTTAAGCCATTTTGAATTTATTTATGTGTATGGTGGGAGAGTGTGTTCTAACTTCATTGATATACATGTGGCTGTCAGCTTTCCCAACACCACTTGCTGAAGAGACTGTCTTTTCTCCATTGTACATTCTTGCCTCCTTTGTCAAAGATTGACTGTAGGTGCGTGGGTTTATTTCTGGGCTCTCTATTCTGTTCCATTGATCCATATGTCTGTTTTTGTGCTGCACTGTTTTGATTACTGTAGCTTTGTAGTATTGTCTGAAGTCTCCTACACTAGTTCTTAATCCTCCTTACCTTCCATCTTTACAAGGACACAGGCTGATGAGTGTGTTTTAAATTCAGGGGCTAGCAAAGGCCCTCTCCCCAAATATTTCTCACCTTTCTACTGGCAGAAACTCTGGCAGGATTTTATCACCTTGGGATTGGATTCCTTACTGAATGTGAGTGGAGTTGCCCCAGTTCTCTTTACAAGTTTTGATGAGAAAGAGTAGAGGAGAAGACCATGAGGGCACCCTGCTGGGAGGTAGAGGCAGGAAGGGCAAAGTCTCTGATTGCCTTGTTGCAATCAAAGCTGCCTATGTGTAGGGAGCTCTGTGTGAGCAAAGGCAGCAGGTGCTTCATATTAAGGTCACTTCATATTAAGAAGTGAACCAAGTTCATTTGTGATTTCATGATTTTTCCAATCCATGATTGGTTCATGATTTTTCCAATCCATGAACAGGTCACTTCATATTAAGAAGTGACCATGACGTCCTTTCCTGTGGGTATTCCAGCCCGTGCCCCAACAGACACCCACATCTTTCTTTTTTTAATTAATTTATTTTTTCAACATCTTTATTGGAGTATAATTGCTTTACAATGGTGTGTTAGTTTCTACTTTATAACAAAGTGAATCAGCTATACATATACATATATCCCCATATCTCTTCCCTCTTGCATCTCCCTCCCTCCCTCCCACCTTCCCTATCCCACCCCTCTAGGTGGTCACAAAGCACCGAGCTGATCTCCCTGTGCTATGGGGCTGCTTACCACTAGCTATCGGTTTTACATGTGGTAGTATATATATGTCCATGCCACTCTCTCACTTTGTCCCAGCTTACCCTTCCCCCTCCCCGTGTCCTCAAGTCCATTCTCTATGTTTGCATCTTTATTCCACTTCTGCCCCTAGGTTCGTCAGAACCTTTTTTTTTTTTTTTTTAGATTCCATATATATGTGTTAGCACATGGTATTTGTTTTTCTCTTTCTGATTTACTTCACTCTGTATGACAGACTCTAGGACCATCCACCTCACTACAAATAACTCAATTTCGTTTCTTTTTATGGCTGAGCAATATTCCATTGTATATATGTGCCGCATCTTCTTTATCCATTCATCTGTCGACGGACACTTAGGTTGCCTCCATGTCCTGCTATTGTAAATAGAGCTGCAATGAACAGCGTGGTACATGACTCGTTTTGAATTATGGCTTTCTCAGGGTATATGCCCAATAGTCGGATTGCTGGGTCGTATGGTAGTTCTACTTTTAGCTTTTCAAGGAACCTCCATACTGTTCTCCATAGTGGCTGTATCAATTTACATTCCCACCAACAGTGCAAGTGGGTTCCCTTTTCTCCACACCCTCTCAAGCATTTATTGTTTGTAAATATTTTGATGATGGTCATTCTGACTGGTGTGAGGTGATACCTCATTGTAGTTGGTTTTTTTGTTTGTTTTTGTATTTTTTTTTTTTTTTTTGCGGTACACGGGCCTCTCACTGCCGTGGCCTCTCCCATTGCGGAGCACAGGCTCCAGACGCACAGGCTCAGCGCCATGGCCCACGGGCCCAGCCATTCCGTGGCATGTGAGGTCTTCCTGGACCGGGGCACAAACCCGTGTCCCCTGCGTCGGCAGGTAGACTCTCAACCACTGTGCCACCAGGGAAGGCCCTACACATTGTAGTTTTGATTTGCATTTCTCTAATGATTAATGATGTTGAGCATTCTTTCATGTGTTTGTTGGCAATCTGTATATCTTCTCTGGAGAAATGTCTATGTAGGTCTTCTGCATAGTTTTGGATTGGGTTGTTTGTTTTTTTGATATTGAGTTGCATGAGCTGCTTATAAATTTTAGAGATTAATCCTTTGTCAGTTGCTTCATTTGCAAATATTTTCTCCCATTCTGAGGGTTGTCTTTTCGTCTTGTTTATGGTTTCCTTTGCTGTGCAAAAGCTTTTAAGTTTCAATAGGTCCCCTTTGTTTATTTTTGTTTTTTTTTCCCATTTCTCTAGGAGGTGGGTCAAAAAGGATCTTGCTGTGATTTATGTCATAGAGTGTTCTGCCTATGTTTTCCTCTAAGAGTTTGATAGTGTCTGGCCTTACATTTAGCTCTTCAATCCATTTTGAGTTTATTTTTGTGTATGGTGTTAGGGAGTGTTCTAATTTCATTCTTTTACATGTAAGCTGTCCAGTTTTTCCAGCACCACTTATTGAAGAGGCTATCTTTTCTTCATTGTATATTCTTGCATGCTTTATCAAAAATAAGGTGACCATACGTGCATGGGTTTATCACTGGACTTTCTATCCTGTTCCATTTATCTATATTTCTGTTTTTGTGCTAGTGCCATACTGTCTTGATTGCTGTAGCTTTGTAGTATAGTCTGAAGTCATGGAGCCTGATTCCTCCGCTCCATTTTTCTTTCTCAAGATTGCTTTGACTATTCAAGTTCTTTTGTGTTTCCAAACTGTGAATTTTTTTGTTCTAGTTCTGTGAAAAATGCCATTGGTAGTTTGATAGGGATTGCATTGAATCTGTAGATCCTTTGGGTAGTATAGTCATTTTCACAACGTTGATTTTTCCAATCCAAGAACGTGGTATAATATCTTTCCATCTGTTGGTATCATCTTTAATTTCTTTCATCAGTGTCTTATAGTTTTCTGCATATAGGTCTTTTGTCTCCTTAGGTAGGTTCATTCCTAGGTATTTTGTTCTTTGTGTTTCAGTGGTAAATGGGAGTGTTTCCTTAATTTCACTTTCAGGTTTTCCATCATTAGTGTACAGGAATGCAGGAGATTTCCCTGCATTAATTTTGTATCCTGCTACTTTACCAAATTCATTGATTAGCTCTAGTAGTTTTCCGGTAGCACCTTTAGGATTCTCTATGTATAGTATCATGTCATCTGCAAACAGTGACAGCTTTACTTCTTTTCCAATTTGGATTCCTTTTATTTCTTTTTCTTCTCTGATTGCTGTGGCAAAAATTTCCAAAACTATGTTGAGTAAAAGTGGTGAGAGTGGGCAACCTTGTCTTGTTCCTGATCTTAGTGGAAATGGTTTCAGTTTTTCTCCATTGAGGACGATGTTGGCTGTGGGCTTGTCCTATATGGCCTTTATTATGTAGAGGTAAGTTCCCTCTCTGCCTACTTTATGGAGAGTTTTTATCACACATGGGTGTTGAATTTTGTCGAAAGCTTTCTCTGTATCTTGAGATGATCGTATAGTTTTCCTCCTTCTGTTTGTTAATATGGTGTATTACATTGATTGATTTGCGTATATTGAAGAATCCTTGCATTCCTGGGATAAACCCTACTTGATCATGGTGTATGATCCTTTTAATGTGCTGTTGGATTCTGTTTGCTAGTATTCTGTTGAGGATTTTTGCATCTATGTTCATCAGTGATATTGGCCTGTAGTTTTCTTTCTTTGTTACATCCTTGTCTGGTTTTGGTATCAAGGTGACAGTGGCCTCGTAGTATGAGTTTGAGAGTGTTCCTCCCTCTGCTATATTTTGGAAGAGTTTGAGAAGGGTAGGTGTTACCTCTTCTCTAAATGTTTGATAGAATTCGCCTGTGAAGCCACCTGGTCCTTGGCTTTTGTTTCTTGGAGGATTTTAAATCACCGTTTCGATATCAGTGCTTGTGATTGGTCTGTTCACATTTTCTATTTCTTCCTGGTTCAGTCTCGGACAGTTGTGCTTTTCTAAGAATTTGTCCATTTCTTCCAGTTTGTCCATTTTCTTGGCATACAGTTGCTTGTAGTAATCTCTCATGATCCTTTGTATTTCTTCAGTGTCAGTTGTTACTTCTTTTTCATTTCTAATTCTGTTGATTTGAGTCTTCTCCCTTTTTTTCTTGATGAATCTGGCTAATGGGTTATCAATTTTGTTTATCTTCTGAAAGAACCAGGTTTTAGTTTTATTGATCTTTGCTATCATTTCCTTCATTTCTTTTTCATTTCTTTCTGATCTGATCTTTATGATTTCTTTCCTTCTGCTAACTTTGGGGTTTTTTTGTTCTTCTTTCTCTAATTGCTTTAAGTGTAAGGTTAGGTTGTTTATTTGAGATGTTTCATGTTTCTTAAGGTAGGATTGTATTGCTATAAACTTCCCTCTTAGAACTGCTTTTGCTGCATCCCATAGGTTTCGGGTGGTTGTGTTTTCGCTCATTTGTTTCTAGGTATTTTTTGATTTCCTCTTTGACTTCTTCAGTGGTCTATTCGTTAAGTTGTGTATGGTTTAGCCTCCATGTGTCTGTAGTTTTTACAGATTTTTTCTGTAATTGATATCTAGTCTCATAGTGTTGTGGTTGGAAAAGATACTTGATACGATTTCAGTTTTCTTAAATTTGCCAAATCTTGATTTGTGACCCAAGATATGTTCTATCCTGGAGAATGTTCCGTGAGCACTTGAGAAGAAAGTGTATTCTGTTGTTTTTGAATGGAATGTCCTATAAATATCAATTAAGTCCATCTTGTTTAATATGTCATTTAAAGCTTGTGTTTCATTATTTATTTTCATTTTGGATGACCTGTCCACTGGTGAAAGTGGAGTGTTAAAGTTCCCTAACACATATATATGGAATTTAAGAAAAAAAAAAAATGTCATGAAAAACCTAGGGGTGAAACAGGAATAAAGACACAGACTTACTAGAGAATGGACTTGAGGCTATGGGGAGGGGGAAGGGTAAACGGTGACAAAGCGATAAAGAGGCATGGACATATATACACTACCAAACGTGAGGTAGATAGCTAGTGGGAAGCAGCCGCATAGCACAGGGAGATCAGCTCGGTGCTTTGTGACCGCCTGGAGGGGTGGGATAGGGAGGGTGGGAGGGAGGGAGACGCAAGCGGGAAGAGATATGGGAACATATGTATATATATAACTGATTCATTTTGTTGTGAAGCTGAAACTAACATACCATTGTAAAGCAATTATACTCAATAAAGATGTTTAAAAAAAAATAAAATAAAAAAAAATAAAAATAAAGTTCCCTACTTTGATTGTGTTACTGCCGATTTCCCCATTTATGGCTGTTAGCATTTGCCTTATGTTTTGAGGTGCTCCTATGTTGGGTGCAGAAATATTTACAATTGTTATATCTTCTTCTTGGATTGATCCCTTGATCATTATGTAGTGTCCTTCTTTGTCTCTTGTAATGGTCTTTGTTTTAAAGTCATTTTGTCTGATATGAGAATTTCTATTCCAGCTTTCTTTTGATTTCAATTTGCATGGAATATCTTTTCCAATCCTCTCACTTACAGTCTGTATATGTCCCTAGGTCTGAAGTGGGTCTCTTGTAGACAGCATATATATGGGTCTTGTTTTTGTATCCATTCAGCCAGGCTATGTCTTTTGGTTGGAGCATTTAATCCATTTACATTTAAGGTAATTATCGATATGTATGTTCCTATTACCATTTTCCTAATTGTTTTGGGTTTGTTATTGTAGGTCTTTTCCTTCTCTTGTGTTTCCTGTCTGGAGAAGTTCCTTTAGCCTTTGTTGTATAGCTGGTGTGGTGGTGCTGATTCCTCTTAGCTTTTGCTTGTCTGTAAAGGGTTTAATTTCTCCATTGAATCTGAATGAGAGCCTTGCTGGGTAGAGTAATCTTGGTTGTAGGTTTTTCCGGTTCATCACTTTAAATAAATATGTCCTGCCACTCCCTTCTGGCTTGCAGAGTTTCTGCTGAAAGATCAGCTGTTAACCTTATGGGGATTCCTTTGTATGTTATTTGGTTTTTTTCCCCTTTGTGCTTTTAATATTTTTTCCTTGTATTTAATTTTTGATAGTTTGATTAATATGTGTCTTGGCGTGTTTCTCTTTGGATTTATCCTGTGTGTGACTCTGTGTGCTTCCTGGACTTGATTAACTATTTACTTTCCCATATTAGGGAAGTTTTCAACTCTAATCTCTTGAAATATCTTCTCAGTCCCTTTCTTTTTGTCTTCTTCTTCTGGGACCTGTCTAATTCAAGTGTTGGTGCATTTAATGTTGTCCCAGAGGTCTCTGAGAGTGTCCTCAATTCTTTCATTCTTTTTTCTTTATTCTGCTCTGCAGTCATTATTTCTACTATTTTATCTTCCAGGTCACTTATTTATTCTTCTGCCTCAGTTATTCTGCTGTTGATTCCTTCTAGAGAAATTTTAATTTCATTTATTGTGTTGTTCATCATTGTTTGTTTGTTCTTTAGTTCTTCTAGTTTCTTGTTAAATGTTTCTTGTATTTTCTCCATTCTATTTCCAACATTTTGGGTCATCTTTACTATCATTATTCTGAATTCTTTTTCAGGTAGACTGCCTATTTCCTCTTCGTTTGTTTGGTCTTTTGGGTTTTCACCTTGCTCCTTCATCTGCTGTGTGTTTCTCTGTCTTCTCATTTTGCTTAACTTACTGTGTTTGGGGTCTCCGTTTTGCAGGCTGCAGGTTCATAGTTCCCCTTGTTTTTGTTGTCTGCCCCCAGTGGCTAAGGTTAGTTCAGTGGGTTGTGTAGGCTTTCTAGTGGAGGGGACTAGTGCCTGTGTTCTGGTGAATGAGGTTGGATCTTGTCTTTCTGGTGGGCAGGTCTGCATCTGGTGGTGTGTTTTGGGGTGTCTGTGGCCTTATGATTTTAGGCAGCCTCTCTGAGAATGGGTGGGGTTGTGTTCCTGTCTTGCTAGTTGTTTGGCATAGGGTGTCCAGCACACTAGCTTGCTGGTCATTGTGTTGAACTGGGTCTTGGCATTGAGATGGAGATCTCTGGGAGGTTTTTGCCATTCAATATTACATGGAGCTGGGAGGTCTCTGGTGGACCAGCGTCCCGAAGTCGGCTCTCCCACCTCAGAGGCACAGCCCTGATGTCCGGCTGGAGAACCAAGACCCTGTCATCCACACAGCTCAGAATAAAAGGGAGAAAAATAGAAAGAAAGAACAACAAAAAAAAATAAAATAAAAGTTATTAAAATAAAAAATAATTATTAAAAATAAAAAAATTAAATTAAAAAAGTAAAAGAAAGAAGAGAGCAACCAAACAAAAAAATAAATCAACCAATGATAACAAGTGCTATAAACTATGCTAAATGCTAAAAACTATACTAAAAAAGCAAACAACAACAAAAAAATACATGGACAGACAGAACCTAGGACAAATGGTAAAAGCAAAGCTGTACAGACAAAATCACACACAGAAGCATATACATATACACTCACAAAAAGAGAAAAGGGAAAAAATATATATATATATCATTGCTCCCGAAGTCCACCTCCTCAATTTGGGATGATTCGTTATCTATTCAGGTATTCCATATATTCAGGGTACATCAAGTTGATTGTGGGCATTTAATCCACTGGTCCGGATGCTGCTGGGTGAAATTTCCCTTTCTCTTTGTTTGCACAGCTCCCGGGGTTCAGCTTTGGATTTGGCCCCGCCTCTGTGTGTAGGTTGCGGGAGGGCGTCTGTTCTTTGCACAGACAGGATGGGGTTAAATGAGCCGCTGATCCGGGGGCTCTGGCTCACTCAGGCCGGAGGGGAGGGAGGGGTACAGCGTGTGGGGCGAGCCTGCGGCGGCAGAGGCTGGCGTGACGTTGCACCAGCCTGAAGCGCGCCGTGCGTTCTCCCGGGGAAGTTGTCCCTGGATCACGGGACCCTGGCAGTGGCGGGCTGCACAGGCTCCCGGGAGTGGAGGTGTGAACAGTTACCTGTGCTCGCACACAGGCTTCTTGGTGGCGGTAGCAGCGGCCTTAGCGTCTCATGCCCGTCTCTGGGGTCCACGCTGATAGCCACGGCTCGTGCCCGTCTCTGGAGCTCCTTTAAGCAGCGCTCTTAATCCCCTCTCCTCGCGCATCAGGAAACAGAGGGAAGAAAGTCTCTTCCCTCTTCGGCAGCTCCAGACCTTTTCCCGGACTCCCTCCTGGCTAGCCGTGGTGCACTAACCCCTGCAGGCTGTGTTCACGCCGCCAACCCCAGTCCTCTCCCTTCTCTCCCACCAAAGCCCGAGCCTCAGCTCGTAGTCCTGCCCGCCCCGGCAGGCGAGCAGACAAGCCTCTCGGGCTGGTAAGTGCTGGTCGGCACCGATCCTCTGTGCGGGAATCTCTCTGCTTTGCCCTGTGCACCCCTGTTACTGTGCTCTCCTCTGTGTCTTTGAAGCTTCCCCACTCCATCACCCGCAGTCTCCGCCTGTGAAGGGGTTTCTAGTGTGTGGAAACCTTTCCTTCTTCACGGCTCCCTCCCACTGGTGCAGGTCCCGTCCCTATTCTTTTGTCTCTGTTTTTTCTTTTGCCCTACCCAGGTACATGGGGAGTTTCTTGCGTTTTGGGAGGTCTGAGGTCTTCTGCCAGCGTTCAGTAGGTGTTCTGTAGGAGCTGTTCCACGTGTACATGTATTTCTGATGTATTTGTGGGGAGGAAGGTGATCTCCGCGTCTTACTCTTCCGCCATCTTGAAGCTCCTCCCACCCACATCTTTAGAGCATGCTTGTGGTTGGAGTCTGAATTGGCTTTTCTAGAAGTTCTGCATTTATCCAGAGTGTAAATGGTCTAAGGACCAAATATCCCCAGTTAGTGCTTGGCACCCTTGAGGGAAGCTCTGGTTAAATGGAAAACGCTGAGATTTCAGAGCCCCTTCTCAGAAAGAAGGTAGATTTAGTCCAGCATTGCCGGTTGTCTCCTTTGGTGTTTAGTCTGGTACTCAGCCGTGCTGAGTCAAAAGTAGGCCGTATCACGGCATCTGAGGAGGCTCCATCCCTACCTGGCAGGGGCTGGGAAGATTCAGGTAGGGAGCCCAGACTGCTCTGGGAGCCCCTGAGAACTGAGGAAGGGACATTTAATGGCCGACCTAGAGCCTAGCAGCCCTTCCCCAAGCAAACGTTTCTGTTTGTATTATCACCTTATTATGAAGGCATCGCCTCCTTCCTGCTGAGTGTGTTCCCATTGACAGCGGGAGTGTGGGTCCCATCAGGGGCTAATGTAGACGTTCCCAGTCAGGATGCCTGCAGACGCTTGGATGGGCTGCAGGGGCGGCCACGGATGAGAAATCCATCACAGACGTGCTTGCTTGTAGCTCTGGACCACATGCGTTAAGCTATGAGTAATGTGGTTACTTAAGTGGCATTTTATTTACACTTTTGCACAGAGCAGTGGCTGCTGCTTTTCCAAAGCAGCCATTACCCAGATTTGATTTCTTCAAAATTTCTGTAGGGTCAGGATGGCAGTATCACAAATATACGAATCCAGAGGAAACTAGTGTTATTTATTTATTTAAATTCTTTTATCAGCTTACAGCAGAGGATGTACTGAGCTCAGTTAAAAAAAGCAGCGACCGGTCTTCCCTGGTGGCGCAGTGGTTGAGAATCCACCTGCCAGTGCAGGGGACATGGGTTCGAGCCCTGGTCTGGGAAGATCCCACATGCCACGGAGCAACTAATAAGCCCGTGTACCATAACTACTGAGCCTGCGCTCTAGAGACTGTGAGCCACAACTACTGAAGCCCGCGTGCCGAGATGCTCAGCAAGAGAAGCCACAGCAATGAGAAGACCGTACACCGCAACGAAGAGGGGCCCCCGCTCGCCGCAACTAGAGAAAGCCTGCGCGCTGCAACGAAGACCCAACACAGCCATAAATAGATAGATAGATAGATAGATAGATAGATAGATAGATAGATAGATAAATAGCAGTGACCATGTTTGGATATTTGGTGCATTTTGCATCTATGTCCCAAGTAATCCTCCCAGTAATCCTAGTAGAGTGGGCACCATAACCTTCATTTTACAGATGAAGCAACTGAAGCTCGAAAAGGTTGGAATGTTTGTCCAGAATCACTTAGGCAGTGACAGTGGACATCAAGAGGAGTTACCAGTTAAGAAACTGCCATAGGCTTTTATGTTTGTTTATGTTTCAGATCCAGAAGCAGAACTATTGGTTTCAGCTGCAAGCTGGGTTAAGAGCTGAGTTTTGTCAAAAGAGAGGTGTGTGAAACAGACATATGAGGCTTTGATGGGCAACACCAAAATAAGCCATGCAGTGTTGTTCCCACATAATTCCAGCAGGCAGCCCTGACAAGGTACCTCCTATTCTAGCTGCGATTTACGTATCCTGCTGGTAAATCAGATGAGGCATGTGAGCATCGGATGCCTTATTAAATTGAGCCACAGTGTGGGTTTGTTGCAGTAGCTGTCACCGCCTTGTGGGTAAATGTATGATTTCTACTGTGAGCTCTGGGTCCTTCTCCTACCTGTTTTTGGCAGGGGCCATGGGCTGTGTGCTGGTGAGTGAGCTGAAGGTCACACCCTGCTTATTCCAGATCTTTCGTTCCTTAACAGGGTGCCAGGACAAAAGGAATAAATGAATGCTTACCCTATGTGCCAGCCCAGAGACAGGGTAATTAGAAGGGCTTGTGATTCCATTCAACTGCCTGGAAAGGTTCCTAGTCATTGTTCTAGGTCATGGCCCAAGAGGTTCTTCCTTCTTATTCCCCATGTCTGGGCTGTGAGTACAGCTCTCAGTCTAATCTTTTGGTGTACATAGATCTTATACTGCAGATTTTAGTGCTGTGTGAATTCATTTAGAAATGATTTTACCTCTCTGGCTAGAGTTGCCCCAACCGTGATGTTAGGGTAATGCTGTCTTCATTTTCCCTATCCCATAGAACTTTGAATGAATGAATGAATGAAGAATGGGTAAATGGATGAATGAGGAGACAACATACAAACACATGAAGTAATACAGGTTATTTTTTTTTTACATCTTTATTGGAGTATAATTGCTTTACAATGGTGTGTTAGTTTCTGCTTTATAACAAAGTGAATCAGTTATACATATACATATGTTCCCATATCTCTTCCCTCTTGCGTCTCCCTCCCTCCCACCCTCCCTATCCCACCCCTCCAGGCGGTCACAAAGCACTGGGCTGATCTCCCTGTGCTATGCGGCTGCTTCCCACTAGCTATCTACCTTACGTTTGGTAGTGTATATATGTCCATGCCTCTCTCTCGCTTTGTCACATCTTACCCTTCCCCCTCCCCATATCCTCAAGTCCATTCTCTAGTAGGTCTGTGTCTTTATTCCTGTCTTACTCCTTGGTTCTTCATGACTTTTTTTTTTCTTAAATTCCATATATATGTGTTAGCATACGGTATTTGCCTTTCTCTTTCTGACTTACTTCACTCTGTATGACAGACTCTAGGTCTATCCACCTCATTACAAATAGGTCAATTTCGTTTCTTTTTATGGCTGAGTAATATTCCATTGTGTATATGTGCGTCCGTCATCAGATGAATGGATAAAGAAGATGTGGTACAGGTTATTTTTTAATTGAAAAATAATAAAGTAGAAGCAGGAAGAAAACTCTTATATTCCTCCAGCCATTGATAACCATTGTTACCATTTCGACTTTTCTCTAGTTCTTTTTTTGTATTTTTTTCTTCTTATGGTGAATCATGGGCACTCTTTAAGGACAGTTGAGATACCTAGAAAATGTGACCATGCAACTGGCTAAATGAGAAGATCGATTTTAATGAGCGGGACCCAGCGCTGCTTCATGCTTGTTGGTGGCCGTGGCTGCCCCTTCTTTCTTCCCAGGCCTCTGAGGGGTGGGCTCTGGGCATGGGGAGGGTGTGGTTATCGAGTGGAAGAGATAGTTACATTGCATCATTGGTCCTTTTTATTGCTTCTTGGTTTCTTTCTTCCCATGTTTTTGTATGTGACTTTCTAGGAGTCTCCACCTTTCACAAGAAGGTAATTTAGCTAAAGAATTAGATCTTGGAAATTTTTTTCAAAAGTTCTCTCTGAGTAGCATCATGTGAAAAAACCCAACTGGACTCTTTCTTTAACGCTCATAAGTTATTTAATAGGAAAGGGATTTTGAAGATCTAGGGCATAACTACTGTTTGTGTTCTTGCTGGGCTCTTAAAATTTGGAAGCAGAAATAAAACTCAAAGACAAAGCAGCTTCTTGCTTTGGTCTTCCTTGGATTCTTCCAGTAGTCCTTGCTAGTCTGAAAATTGCTCCCACTTTATTTACACAGAGCTGTCAGGCGTATTTGATTTATTATCTGACATATTTAGAATCATTGAATTTTAGGGCTGGAAAGGGCCTGCATTGTTATTAACATTCCTCTTATTTTCCAAATAATAAATTAAAAGAAAGCATAAAAATAAAAATATTACATGGCTTCTGCTGGCTGAGTACTCTTCCACAAGAAATAAATATGTCCTTACTGATGTGTGTTTTGTTACCATATAAATGGTGTAACCTGATAATTTTGCCCTGGAGCGTTTTGATTTTAAAAGATGGGTAAAAGGGAACCCTGGTTCCCTACCACTGTCCCCTGCTAACAAGAGTGGAACCTTTCAAAGGCTCGGTGAGAGCAAGAGGCCCTTAATTGTTATCACTGACTGCGGGTGGGGAGGGGGCACCTCCAGGGTCTTGGTTCCCAGAGCATGGTCACGTGGCATGGCCTTTGTTCTCAGGGATCTCACCTCCAAAGGGAGAGATGTTTATTTAATAAAGGAAGGTGGAGCAAGCTGGCAGTGTGTCTCTGCAGGACAGAGAGAGCGACAGGCACAGAGACTAGTTGGTTGCAGTTGTGGCCCATATGACTTACACATGTTCGTAACAGATGGCACGGGGACGCTTGCTGCTTGGAAGGACCAGGATGTGAGCTGGCTCTTGTCCCTGGGGTGGCATGCCATGGGTCAGTGCGTCTTCTCTAGACATAGTGTCATTGCTCAGCCTTCCAGCTGGAGTGGACGGATCACAGTGATGCCAGTGACCGGCCACAGCAGCTACAGGATTTCTGGCTGCAGAGCAGATGGCAGACCTAGTGGTGTGGCCGTGGTGGGTTGGAGACCCTGGGCAGAGCCGGCAGATGTCTCCCATTGTCCTGTCTCTGTGGCTGCACCTGGGCTCAGGCTTCCTCTCCTGTTGCCTGAGCTGAGGGCTGCTGCAGCAAAGAGTCCTGCTCATTGCAACTGCTGGCTCCTTGTCCCACCTACTCCACGTTCCTTGCCTGGAAAATTCCTGTCCGTCCAGACCCAGCGTAAGTCCCACTGCTTCAGTAGAGTCAGTCCTGGTTCCCTGGAGTCGTTGGTGGCTTCCTCCTCTGTGTTCTGTAGCTATTTTCTTTTCATAATGAGCACATTGCCGGGTAGTATTATGCCTTCATCTGCTGACATTTCTGGTTCCCTTTCCCCTGGCCAGACTGTGGGCTTCTGAGGGTAAGGGCTGGGTGTTCTTGGTGTCTGTTTTCTGGCACAAAGGCAGATGTGCAGCAAATGCTGTAAGTGATAATTGTGCTCACGTAGAATGAACTTCTTCATTGGTGTCCTTGCTTTCAGTTGGGCTCCTTCGGAAAGTACTGGTGTGATGGGATCCACCTTCAAGTCCGCCCACCTCCAAGCGGCTCCTTAGTGCCTGGAGATTAGGCGTGGATATCTCTTCAGGCACTGAGGTCCTCGAGTCTCTGCCCCCAACTTCCTTGCAGCTTCGACCTTGCTCTGTCTCTGTGGGTGCCCCAGGCCCTCATTGAACGTGGACAGATTATGGAAACAGCCCTGGAGGGCAACAGGACAGCTAGATGTTCACAGAGTACACAGATCCCCATTAGTCAAGGACTCATGCACACCGATCTTGGTATGAGGACAGTTCTCTTATAGCTTCTCTGGACTCTCTGTCTTGTCATACGACGTAAGTACATCATCTACCTGTCTGAGTGGCCAGGTGAGCAAGTTCCCAAGTGTGGAGCCTGGCTGAAGTACTTTGGGATTGTTTCTCTAAGTCTCCTGAGTCTACCAGGCATCTATTTGGCAGTGCTGGGCGTGAGAGACTGGGTTACACCCATCACAGAGTTGCATAAGTGCTTGTTGAGTGAGAGGAAAATTAGCCCATCTGCATGGTCCAGGATTGGTTGGACCCAGCAGACTTTGGGAGTGTGAGAGGATTGTTCTACACTCATGGCAAGCCCTAGTTATAGCAGTGGCTGTACCTCAGACAGGGCACACTCCGCCTTCTCTGTGGAAGCTTTGCCAGTGATCACAGAGGGAAACTGTGGCTTGGGAGTGTGGGTCTATTTGGCAGGCTTGTCTACTCTGGTGACCTCTTACCACGGGGGAAAGAAGTTCAGAAGTTGCAGATTTCAAATGAACCCTCTCAGATTCTGATGGTGACATCATTGCTTTGAAGTGGACAAAAGGCCTTGACCAGATTTATTTCTGGGGCTTTGGTAAGGAGCATCTGCTGTGTACATGGTCCAAGGGCCAGAGCCTCAGGATGCAGAGGAGGGCAGGCAGGGAGGCTGCTAGGATGCTTTTAGGGGCACAGTGGGGGAGTTTTTATTGCTAACTTTCCCAAATGTTCCTTCCAAGAGAAGAGGCTGAATGGTAGGGCTGGGAGGAACCGCAGCAGGCCTTGCTGTGCAGCTAATGAAAATTTCATGCAAAGTCTGTGGTCACGGCTTCTCAGAGAGATGGGCGGTGCCGAAGCCACCATGTCCTCTGTGCAGTGGCTTGATGTCGGCATTGAATGCTCCACTTTGAAGTGGGCCCCAGAGAGTGTGGTGGCAGACAGGTGTGGTGGCAGTGCTTGGTCCAGAGCCCACAAAGTGCTCCTCAGGGGGGCTTGTTCCTGAGGCTGCTGTCATCAGTGCTGCTGGCCATGATTCCGAAGCCCGGGGAACCATCTGGCGTACGGGGTGGTCAGGACATCCGGATGTCCTGACTGCTTTCTTGGGGCCAGGCACAGGACAGATGGACCTGCTGTCCAAGCTCACAAAGAACCGTGAGGCAGGTGTTTGAATCCCCCCTTTCACAGACGGGGAAGCTGAGGCTCAGATGTGCTAAGGGTCAATGCAGTGGTAGAGGGAGCCTCTTGGGAGGCCTCAGGCCTCTGTGCTCATCTCCGTCCCTTGGCATCTCCTGCAACCATCGTGTTCCATCTCCAATAGGGAACGAGCCCCGTGTTGTCTCCCAGGGTCTCCAGTCTTTACATACCTCACTGGCCCTCCCCTCACATGGTACCATTAACGCGGTGCAGAGCGGTTAGAGCATGATCTTCGGAGTCGGGCAAAACCGAGTTCAAATCCTCCTGCTTCTCGCTAGCTGTGTGACCTTATACAGAAATGCGATCTCTCGAAGCTCGCTTTCCCAGCCATGTCATCGGGGTGCTGATTGTGCCTCCCTCACACGGTTATCCTATGAGTTCAGTGAGCTAGAACACAGCTGGCTTGGACGGCGCCTGGCGCGTGGGGAACGCTCGGGAAATGGTAGCTGCTCTTATTCCTATATGATGAACGTTAACGTGGCTATCAGTATCACTTGGATACTTTGGATTGGATTTCAACTTCTTCATTTCAACTTCACCTTGATGCAGGTCCTGAATCTTGCATCCGATTTCTGTCAGCCGTGGTGAGCCAAGTCATGAAGTCTGTGTGTTCCTTGCGGTGACTTGGGGTGTTAGCAGACGTGGTGCGAGGCTGTCGGGCAGGGGTCCACCTGTCCTCCTTGGTCGATCCCTCCAAGGTCTTCTGCCGTCATCCCTGCTGGTGCCAGGTTCCCGTTACTGCCCCAGTTTAAGTTACACGAAGGGAGTTGCCCATTTCACTTTCCTCGGAAACCTCCAGGTCACGGAGCCTGAAGTTCTGAGTCAACGGGGACTTAATTGGGGAGTTGCAGCCCAAGACTCTGGTGTAAAAGAAGCAACAGAGGTTGAATGGTTCTTTCTTCATAGGAGGTGCTCATTGAGTACCTGTTGCAAGATGGGCATGTGCTGGGCTCTGGAGGCGTGGAGGTGAAGATGTCCCGCCCCTGGCCGTGGGGACTGCTGGCTGTGTGGTTGAGTGGCAGGGGAGTGGTCGGCCACTGCAGAGCGGTTGCGTCAGTGCTCTGTAGACCACACGGCTGAGACGTCTCTGATGTGGAGGGATTGGGGACGGGGAGGTGTGTGCACAAGGAGCGTCGTCTAGTCTAAACTGGGATTTGATAGAGCAGCAAATGTTCATCAGAGAAGGGCAAGGAAGGGTATTTCAGGCACAAAAGGAGCAGCACGAGCAGAATTTCAGAGCTCGAAGTAAGCATGGCTGTTGCAGAACCAAGAAGTGGTTCTTGTGGGGCTGGAGCGAAGCGTGTGGGCTGGGGTGTGGCTGCAGGGGGACTGGAGGATTCAGCAGGGACTGTGCCTTGCAGGGCCCTGTAAGCTGCTCCCGGGCTTGGCCTTTGCCTGGGAGCTGTGGGGAGCAACTCGAGTATTTGATACTGGGGGCTGATGAGGGCAGGCGTCCCTTCAGAGGGTCCCCGTGGGAGCAGCATGGAGAACAGCCTGAGCAGGGTACAGGGAGTGGAGGCTGGCTGGGCACATGGTGGTGACCCGAGGGGCAGCTGGGGGGCCCGACTGAGGGAGAGGCTGTGGGTGCAGAGAGTGGGAGGTGTGACAGATCCAGGGAGGGGGGGGCCTGGTTGATACCTGAATGGCAGAGGGAGGGAAGAGGGACCAGTCCAGCCTGGATCCTGGCCTGGCCAGCAGAGCGCCCAGAGGTACCATGTACTGAGCCCCAGAGGTGTTGAGGCCAGACCTGACAGTGGAAGGTGAATTTAACTCTGGAAAGCTCCGGAAGCTGGGGGAAGGGAGGCCTCTGATGGGCCGCACCGGGTTTGCTGTTTGTGGTGGACCTGATCGTCCCCTGGTCACCTTTCAGTCACTGTGGTTGAATCAGTGTGTGGCTTCCTTTAGCCAATGGGGGCTACTCATTAGAATCCTCTGAGGAACTTTATTTTTATTTATTTTTTAAATAAATTTATTTATTTTATTTATTTATTTTTGCCTGTGTTGGGTCTTTGTTGCTGTGCACAGGCTTTCTCTAGTTGCGGCGAGCAGGGGCTACTCTTCATTGCGGTGCGGGCTTCTCATTGCTGTGGTTTCTCTCGTTGCGGAACACGGGCTCTAGGCGTGCAGGCTTCTGTAGATGTGGCTCTTGGGCTCTAGAGTGCAGGCTCAGTAGTTGTGGCTCACAGGCTTAGTTGCCCTGTGGCATGTGGGATCTTCCCGGACCAGGGCTCGAACCCGTGTCCCCTGCGTTGGCAGGCGGACTCTCAACCACTGTGCCATCAGGGAAGCCCCCTCTGAGGAACTTTAAATGTCCCATTGTGGAGGCCATGGCGCAGACCACCGAATCAGCATCTCCTAGGCGGTGCCAGGCATCAGTGTCTAGAAAGGTCCTCCGTGACCCCAGTGGTCAGTCAAGGATGAGAACCACTGCTTTCCAGTGCCTGCGGTTGGCACCTCCCGTGCAGGGTGGGTGGGGAGGAAGGGGTGTGGTGATAGTTCATAGCCAGTGTTGTATACTCCAAAAGGCAGCATCTGGATGTTGATGGAGGCCTGCCAGCCTCGGGGGTGGTAGGAGTGGCATTCTCAGAAAGATAGAGGGACCTAATGAATTTGGAGCTCGTGATACTCGGACAGGGCTGGGCCTTAGGCAAGTACAGTTTGTATTTTCTGTAAAGTAAAGGTTTACCTGCTCCAAGACGGCAAGGGTCTTACTTGGTGTGTCAATGAGGTGGACTTTTTCACGGTTCCTTCCTCTGTTTTCTACATGTCAGTTAATGATTATGCAGAAATTTTACCTGTTCAGAGCAGGTCCAGTCCACTTAACGGGATATAGTGAGTCAAAATTGAAACTTAAATTGACTTAGAACTATATGATGTGTAATTGCTAACAGTGGTTCAAAACACCTCACTGGTTATACAGAACAGCTCTATGGTGTAAGTAATATCTTTTTTTAATAGACAGGGTCACTGAATCTTAGAGAATGGGTGCCTGACCTTTAAACAGCGATCTGCTTGCAACTCATGCTTTCATATTTCATTGCATTTGTTTCTAAGTCACTCTTCATTCATAAGACTAATAAAATTGCATGCGTTTGAAATATTTCATAATTATCGTTCCCAAGTACAATTGATCTCCCTTCATTTGGGCCTATTTGGTGAGATTCAAATGCACAAGAGTCACATTACTGAAATTTTAAGCATGTCATTGTTTCTATAAAGCCTGTTTCTCTCAATGTTTTTGAGACATCGCAATATTATAAACGTCTGGACATGGACACAAAAGTGTACATTTTTATTTATTGAGTCCTTTTTTGCGCCTGGTAATACGCCAGTCACTTTGCCACATTGTTGCAAATCGTGGTGACCCAGCCTCCAAGGCAGGTGCAGTGGTCTTGCTTTGTGGATCAAGGGACTGCATCTCAGAAGCTGAGGGGTTTGTGCAAGACCAGCTGGCTGGTGGGTGTTCAAGGCAGGATTTGAACCTGTATCTGCTTCAGAGCCTGTCCTGTTCATAGTGTCTCCTCTGTCTTTGACATCATAGCCCTGCCTGCTTCACTCCCATCTGACATTCAGCAGCCTGCTCCTGGCTAGCTCAGGTATTTTGATCATTTTGCTAACGAGGTCAAGGGTGTGGGTGGCTTTGCGTCTGGGGAGACGCCTCTTGTCTTGGTCAGAGTACAAAGGCAGCATCGTAGGTCCATTTGTATTCCCAGAAGAAGCAGCCAGATATAGGGCACACTTTCTGGAACGGACCTCAGACTCAGTTTTTCTCTTTGAGAAAAGCCCAAATCAGCCGTCACTCCCCCTGACCCCAGCTTGGATGGACAGAAATGGACAGGCAGACAGTCCTGAGGAAGGGGACTTTGTGGCGGTTATAATCCTTTAATCACCTGAGGAGCCATGACAGTCCTATTCATTTTACATCCCAAGACCATAAATCCATGTCTTTCTCAGGTTTTAGACCCCTTCAAGCTATTTTGGAGCTGCAAGGCAAAAGAATTTCTTTGCAGAAATGTAGAAGGTCTTTTATTCTTGCTGTCTGATGTCATCTCAGGACTTTTATTGAATTTCACCCTTTGGACCAGTGTCATAGGAAATTAATCATTTGAAATTCTCAAAGATAATAATCACGCCTGCGTATTTGGGTTGAATCATGATTTTGCTATTTGTCCTACAGTAATGACACAGATCACCAGAGGACCCTCTGATTTCCCTGCGCTTCACCTATTCTACTGAGAACCTAATGTTCTTTTCATGAACTTAGTGAACAAGGGGACCTTTTCAAGGGACTGATGGTCGGGAAAATGTCTGCCTGTGACCTTTCTAATGTTATGATAATTTGAAATTTTGATGCAATTATCGAAAATGTTTACATTCCTTCCTATCGTTTGATGTGATTCTTTTATTTTTTTCTCATTTATAATGCTTTCGTACTCAGGAAGTTGAGGTAGGTTTTCGATTTTTCTACTGTGTGTAGACATAGCATCAAAATTGTTGCCAAGTAAAATGTAAATTTCGCTCTAAATCCTAAATCTCAGTGGTAAATATTTGTTCGAGTTCAGTGAAACAGGACCACACACATTTATTTTTCATGGGTATATCCGCGGGTGCAATTTATCAAATGCACAGAAACAGTCCATTGACTGCTTTATCTTTTCTCATTAGTTACAGTACAAGTATGATTGTCAGTTATTATCTGTGTTTTACTGGTGGATTATTTATTGAAAGAGCAGAGCAACTGACATTGTTATTTTCTAAACCATTTTGTCTGAGGCCTGCAGGACTTCATACCAAATGTCAGACCAATTTATCAAAGAATCACTCTATTCAGGAAGAAAGTGATTTAGAGTGTCTGTGTAAACCTACACCCACCTGTCCTTACGTGCACACCGGGAACAGTCATGGGCATTTCACAGGGATACGGAGATGTTAAAGCGGGAACAGCGTACTTAAATTATATACAGTTCGGCCAGGACTTAACTGTGTACTGTTGAGTGTTGCCCTGGGGGAATGTGCAGGTGAGTAAGTAGTACTTACTGTTCATCCCTGTTCAGAAGTAGCCCGGGCCCAGCTGTGTGGGTGTGATATGTGCCAATGGAAGATGTATGAATGGCCCAGCTTCCAGTCCCTGGTGTACAGGGTTCGCATGAGTGGGGTCTGTGGAGTGATGGGGGGTGGACGGGGGACCTCAAGTCACTGTCCAAGCTGGGCTGGTTGGTCGATCACTTCATTCAGAAGGATTGTCACTGGGGCTCTTCACCAGGGGTGGGCAGGACAGGCCTGATGGAGCGGAGACCGATAGCACATTGCCTGCCCAGAGATGTGACTGGAAATAGCTCAGAGGTAAGGTGGTGTCTGGGACGCTAGTTTCTTCCCAATAGATGGAATGTTTTGTATTTCTCAACAGCGTGATTAGTAGGGGTTTCCACTGCACACAAATTGAAATTACAGGAAAGTTTCACATCATACAGCTGATGCACTTACATAATGTCATCTGGAAATCTCACATTTCCAATGACTTCTATTATCATTTCAGAGACACTTTTCCCACCTGCCAGCCACCCCTCCTTCCTGTTCTCCCCAGTCAGTTAGTGTGAAAAATAACTAGTTTGCACTGAGTCCTTTGGAGAGCAGTTTGCCTATAGCCCCTTAACTAATCTCTTTGTAAAGGTTTGGGGTTTGATAAAGTGGGATTAACCTCCATCTAGGATCTATAAACCTGGCTTTAGTCCACCTGGCCCTGCAGGGCAATGCTTCTCCTTTTTGTATTTATCTGCAGGGGGTCTTCAGATGACCCCAAGGGGCTGCCTGCCCTCAATTCACCTTACTTCCTTCTGTACATGTCTCCACTGCTCACTCCTGGTCGAGACAAATGAGGCTTCCATTTATTTTCTAGGCTGGTAATTTTTATTACCTCAGGTAATCTTCAGATGATACTTCAGTGTTCAAACAACTTAGCTAAAATATGTGTGAAGGAGAAATGATCTGTTCCAGGAGAGCGAAGTGTCTTTGATCTGTAGTAGCTAAAGCTGTAAGGTATATATAAATTACATCATCATCTTCATAAGTGGGAGTAAAGCAGTTGGATCTCAAAAGTGGTTTCCATTTGATTGTGCCACTTCATCTCCTCCTCAGAGTTGCTTTGACATTCTTTGGAGCTGAAATAAACATCTCTGGAAAGGCAACCCCCTGGGGAATAGTTGAGCTAAATTGCATCGGCCATTTGGGGGCTGTGGGACAGGGGAAGAAAAATTCAGGTTCCCAATCAAAATGGGCTAAACCCAGAGACTTTCCAATTCGTTATGACATCCATGATGAGGAGACTTAATCACTAAAATTATGGCAGGAATATTTTTGCATCATTTCATGGTAGGGAGGCTTAAAAGTTTTCTTGGAAGATGCATTATAGATCAGAATGTCCTTTGGTATATATGTATATATACGTATTTTATTAACATGTCCTGATAAATATATCCTTATTAATATCTTTTATATATATAATATATAATATGTGTTATATATTTTAAAAAGATTTCGCTTCCCATGAATGTTTATCAAAACAGGGTATCTCTAAAGTAGTTGAAAAACCAGAGTTAAATTCCTTTGCACCAGCCACTGTGTGCCGATAATTTCACAGGATCCAGTATTGTGTTTAGTGGGATATTTATTTAGTGGAATGAATATGGTTTTACCTCTTTTGATCAGCAGTGGAGGGTTTAAAAAAATAATTGGGGCCATGATCACTCCCACGACTCTCCCTCCACCACCAGCTCCACTCCCTTCTTCGTCATTCTAGACGTTATCATTGGTCGCTTTCTTACTGTGATCTGTGTGCTTTTTTTAAAAAAATAATTTTTACTGGAGTATGGTTGCTTTACAAGGTTGTGTTAGCCTCCACTGCACAACAAAGCAAATCAGCCATACGCATACAGACATCCCCTCCCTTTTGGACTTCCCTCCCATTTAGGTCACCACAGTGCATTAAGTAGAGCTCCCTATGCTATACAGTATGTTCCCAGCAGTTGTCTATTTTATACATAGTATCAATAATGTATATGTGTCAATCCCAGTCTCCCAATTCCTCACACCCCACCCTTTCCCCCTTGATATCCATACATTTGTTCTCTACGTCTGTGTCTCTATTTCTGCTTTGCAAATAAGATCATCTACACCATTTTTCTAGATTCCACATATATGTGTTATTAGACAATATTTGCTTTTCTCTTTCTGACTTACTTCACTCTATATGACACTCTCTAAGTCTATCCACGTCTGTACAAATGACCCAATTTCATTCCTTTTTATGGCTGAGTAATATTCCATTGTATATATATGTACTACATCTTCTTTATCCATTCCTCTGTTGATGGACATTTAGGTATGCTGACTTTTGATGTGTTTTTACTATGACTGTATGCTCACCTGGAATGTTTCATGATTTTGGACATAACTCAGTATGCTCAAATTTGAGAGTCTTTTTAAATTTATAGGTTCTTCCAGGTTTTAACAGTCCCTAAAGAGTTGGGTGATTTTCATTTTCGAAGTGGTATCATGAAATGCAATAAGCCCTTCCTCGTATGGTGAGAATTTAGAGGAAGACTGTTCTCTGCCCTGTCCAGCAGAGGCCTGATATAATTATCCTGTGCAGTGTAGCCAATAAAATATACATGCATGGTAACACTGCCACCCTTCACTCTTCAGCCTGTAGTATGCACGAATAGGAGTTATTGGATTTAATAAATAACTGTATCTAGGTATGCGAACTTCTATTTAGGTGTATGTTTTAAGAATTAACTGTTGCTGAGGTCCTTGCAAGTCAGTTTTAAAAGCTTCATTAGTAGAGATAAAATTACCCGTTAAGAGGCCAGCACAGACGGATACACCTCGCCTGGCGAGTGTGATCTAGTACATCCGCCATGCCTTCCACCGCAGTCTGAATTTTAACAGGCCACATCTTTATTGGGCCAGGAGGAAGATCAGAGGTGAGGGCTTTTCAAGTCCTGTGCTTTTCTGGTCTCTGGACCAGGCTCTGGGGTCCACGCAGCATAATGCACTTAGGTACCGGGCAGCACCTGGGTGGTGTGGGGCTGGCACACTGCTTCCCACGGTGGGATTTGCCACTGTGAGAAAGGAGGTAGAAGCGTCAACAGCCCAGCAATTCCTGGGTCTGTTTTAGGATAACCTAAAATATATGCTATATTTAAAAATTTTAGATAGAAGATAAGATAAAGGAAGATCTGGGCTGGGGCCCGTGGATGTTAAGCCCTGGAGAAATGACCAGCCAGTCGTCCTTTGTCCCTTGAGCACTGACTGTTAAGTGGGACTCGGGTGAGGTGAAGCTCTAGAAGGGCATTCTTCTAGCTTTGGCTTTTTCCGCGCGAGTTTGGATGGTATCAACTATGGTCCTTATCAGACGTTGCCCCAGAGGCAGAGTGGATTGATTGGCACAGGCCCAGCTGCTTGGACTGCCCATGTCTGCAGACCTGGCTGGTCCAGTGTGGAAGGCTGATCCGTGAACTCCGGCCACTCACACTTGGACCTCGCTGCTGCAGTGACCGCTAAGTGGCCCGTGCTCAGCGGCCATCCCCCACGTGGGCTCTGGTGCCTCTCTCTCAGCTGTAGCCACAGCGGTCACACCCAAGGTTGTCTGGGCTGCTAGCTCATTGGGTTCTGCTTTGGCGCCCGCTTTCCCAAGGCAGGTCAAAAGCAATCAGATGCAGGGAAATCATTTTCCTTCCCCACTTGGCCTTGCCGGGCAAGAGGCTGTTTGAAGGACTCATTTTGCACAGTGAGCTTTGACTCAGGTGTACCTTCACATTTGGGCAGCAGTTAGGCAGTATTATTACATGTGCAATGAGTTTCTAAATATTCTCATGCAGATAGCCACTTTTAGAGGTTTTATATTTAAAACCATGATTTTCCCCAAGAAATATGTAAAAATGGCAGTTATAGTTAGCCTGGAAATGTGGCAAGGTCCAGAAGAATGCTTCACATTCCATCCAAGTTATAACGTATGTTGAAATCACTAGGGAATATCCAGTTCTTGAGACCGGCTCAAACCTCACTTGGATATCAAAGGGAATGTGACATGTGAAACTAAAGCAGAGGAACTTGTCTTTGGCTCCAGTCCTTCCTTGTTAGACACACATCCTAAGCTTCCAAGGACTTCCATGTATTAGAACAGCATGTTCAAGTAGAAAATAGTTCCCATGATTTTAGACTGCGGTTGGGTGGTACCATCCTCTGGATGTGCAGAGGGCACTGATGAACCACAGTTGGAAGGACAGAGGTTTTGTTGTTTTTTCTCCAGTGGTGAGGGTGAGTTCATCCTGGGTTATCTCTTCTCTTGCCCTTGTGAACAGCAGAATGTCTGAGTCACTTGCTTATATTTAGTGCTGAGTATATTGGCCATCAAAGCTGAGACATCAAGTGGTACATTTCCCACCAATCATCCGGCTCTTAGCTTAGAATCATTAACTCTGGCTGCCACATAATTCAAAAGACTAGGATTATATTTAAAATAATAAATGGAGTGAGATGTGGCAGAGGGATTCTTTTAAACTTTCTCAGTGATATTTCATGGTGTAGACCTCAGAGACTTCCTAACCAGATGGGTGAGAAGACCAGTTATGCCATAAATTTAAAGCCGGAGCAAAGTGGGCCAATTCCTCAGAGTTAAAAATGATTTAATGCTGACTCCCCAGGATCCGGAGGAACCCGTTCATGTTTATTCACGCTCTGGAAAAATGGAATCACTGCCCAAGGAGCAATGTTCTGATTTTACTCTAAATCCAGTTTCCTAAAATCTATTTAAGGGCTTAGGTGAACGCAACCAGGATCTAATAAAGCCAGGTAATTGAATGACACAGAGGCCGATAAAATTCACAGGAGATGGTGTCGGAGATAAACGGCCGCAGGAGACGGCATGGCATGGACCATAGTTGAAACTAATTGTGCACTTTGATCTAAATGAACTTCTCTAGAAGAGACGTCGAGGCCTCATTTTGGCCAGCTTCCTGGAACTGCAGCCTGCAGAGTACCAGCCGAAAACACATCCAGCAGATCATTTGAGTGTATGCAGGAGGGAATTAACTGCATGGGGCCACATGCCCTAAAAATGGCTGTGGAGGTGTTTTCCACGGGTGAGGCCTCTGCATGTTGCAGACAGTTGAGCTGAGCTGACAGAGTGGGTGTGCTCGGCCGCAGTGGGGTGGGTGAGCACTTCCAGGGAGGAGAAAGAGTGGGCCGTGGAGGTTTGGAAGGGAAGTGTTATTAGCAGTGGGGAAGAGGTTAATGTGACGATAGAGAAGTGAGTGACCTGGACCCTTGCACTTTCAAAGTAATGAAGTGTCTAGCCTCGGAGCAAGCTTCATGCAAGAAGGACATGGTTATGAATGAACCAGATTGGCCAGCCTTTGTGTTTTTATCATTACACACCTGGGACACATGGTATTAAGCTGAATATATGCCTGTGGTTAATTCTCACATTTGAATGGCCCTCTGTTTTTAGGTTTGGGGAGTGTTAGAAGACTGGAATTGTGGGCCAGAATTACATGTCTTCGTGTAGGAGAAATGTTGACAGTTGAATTATCAGTGGTTACAAACACAGAGGTTTAATCCCAAGTGAGAACAGCTAGGCATCACCACTAGCGGTATAATTGATGGCAAATAAGTCTTGCACCTGGAAGGTGTCTCCGTTTATCTGTCAAACCAGGAAGAGCAGTGCTGTTTCCATATTAGGCTGAAATGTATTAACTCTTCCTAGGGTATAATCCATACAGTTTGAAAGACAAGAACTTAAAAAGTCAATTGATAGTTTTGATTGCACGTGAATGCCTTGAAAAGATTTCTAAGCCCTTAGTGTTTTCCTTTGTGTTTTGGGAGGTGGGGGGAAAGGCAGCTTTTTATGCATTTGTGTGAGAAGCTTCTTGAAATCTGACCTTTGTTTTCCGTTTTTTTTTTCCTCATATAGGATGATTATTTCAGAAACTGGAACCCCAACAAGCCTTTTGACCAAGGTAAAGGATGCCCTTTTTCTTGCTGTATATTCCATGGGAAATGCTGTCTCATTTTTCCTTCCTTGAATGCTGATTTACTCTTGACCCTTAAAGGCCAGCTGGCTGTCTTATTTTACTGACTTTTGTGGACTGAATTGACTGGGGTGATAGAAATTATTTTTATCAAATTGGTTATTTGTCTGAGATTGCCTAAGACTGATTAAAACATGTTTTTATTGAATTGATCACTATAATCATTGGTTGGTTTTGTTAGAGAACAAACACATAAAGAAACCAAATAGTAAAATGCTTATCAGACTCACCCGGTGAATTGTTGGGCTGAGTCCAGTGATTTCATTCATGGAACAGACTGTGCCTGGAGACGTTGTCCAATTCACATGAGCCACAAAAATGAAACTTTCTCGTCTAGAAATAGGCTAATCCCGGGAGGCTCTCAGGGGCGCTGATATTTCATTTGTTAAATAACTTCATCGTGTTTCTAAATAGAAGCTTGTTTCAGGGGCAGCTCACTGACCGCTTGGGTTTTAGCTTGGTCCTCAGAGGGCTCTTTCCACTCATACCAGCAAGCACAAAGCCAGGCTCCTGAAGGCCATTGTAAATCTCTGTCCTCCTGTGAGCTATTTAAGACACAGCGAGGACCTGCTGTGAATCACATCCCTGTTTCTATTGTTCCATGTGGGGCTGCGGTTGGCACAGACCCTGCTGCTGAAATGGTGGCAGATTGTACTTGAAGTACGTATATGCAATTAATGCTGCAACTCAGAGGGAAAATGTTACCTACCGAGTCTCAAAGGTTCACGCTTCTGAGAATCAGCTTCAGTTCTGTAGACTGAGTATCTGATGTGGTCACGATGGTCAACTTGACACAAAGAAGTCAAGGAAAGCGTTGACGTGTAACACGATAGAAGGCACCCCTTTCCGCTCTCTCCTTTGTCACTTTAATGGGTCACTCCAACCGGACTCTGGTTTTCCTGCAAGCAAAATTGGCATTAAAATTTTCACATAGACATTTAGCGTATGCCCTCAAGTAGTGCAACACTTTGTTCATTCATACGTGCATGCATTCATTCATTCTCAAACATTTATTGACCTAGCACTCTGGAACAAGCACCGAGCCAGGTCCTGGGGATAAAACAGAAAACCTGTGGTGCCCATCCAGGAGGAGCTCAGAGTGGGGAGTGGGGAAATAGCTCAGTGAACAATTGCGGTGGGAGATGTGTTAATGGCTATGATGCAGGTGTGTGCAGGTGACACTATAGGTGGGAGACTTAGTGGGCATGCATGTGTGTGTTGTGGGCAGGTGCTAGGGGAGGCTTTCTTTTGGAGGCCCCGTCTGGGCTATACCTATGCCAGTGGGCTCCAAGGGCCTCACACTTCAGCAACTTTAAAAAAATTTTTAATTGAAATATAGTTGATTTACAATATTGTGTTAGTTTCAGGTGTACAGCAAAGTGATGAAGTTATACATAGGTATAAGTATTTTTTCCAGTTCTTTTCCATTATAGGTTATGACAAGATATTGAATATAGTTCCCTGTGCTATACAGTAAATCCTTGTTGTTTATCTGTTTTATATATAGTGGCGTGCATCTGTGAATCCCATACTCCTACTAATTTATCCCTTCCTCACCCTTTCCCCATTGGTAACCATGTTTGTTTTCTATGTCCACGAGTCTGTTTCTGTTTTGTAAATAAGTTCATTTGTATTACTTTTTAGATTCCACATATAAGTGGTATCATAATATTTGTCTTTCTCTGTCTGACTTATTTCACTCAGTATGATAATCTCTAGGTCCATCCATGTTGCTGCAAATGGCATTGTTTCATTCTTTTTTATGGCTGAGTAGTATTCCATTGTGTATATATACCACATCTTCTTTATCCATTCATCCGTTGATAGACACTTAGGTTGCTTCCATGTCTTGGCTATTGTAAATAGTGCTTCTATGAACATTGGGGTGCATGTATCTTTTTGAATTTGAGTTTCGTGTTTTCTGGATTATATGCCCAGGAGTGCGATTGCTGGACCATATGTTAGTTCTATTTTTAATTGTTTAAGGAACCTCCATACTGTTCATAGTGCACCAATTTACCTTCCCACCAACAGTGTAGGAGGGTTTCCTTTTCTCCACACCCTCTCCAGCATTTGTTATTTGTAGACTTTTTGATGACGGCCATTCTGACTGGTGTGAGGTGATACCTCATTGTAGTTTTGAGTTGCATTTCTCTAATAATCAGCAATGACGAGGATCTTCTCATGTTCCTGTTGGCCATCTTGATGTCTTCTTTGGAGAACTAACAACTTTAACAGTGACTGAATCATCACAGTAAATCACAGTAAAACATATGAAAGTATTTGTAATTTAGAAATTTTCCATCAAAGATGATCAAAATTTCTAAAAATTTCTCAGAAGGCTACACCTTCATGTTGGAAGAACACTCAGATGTAGAACAACACGTTCCCTGTGTGTACCTGGTAAATGAGCCCTTCTGCAAACACCCCTACCAGGATCTTTCTTATGGAGGTACCGCAGGTGATCGCGACCATGAACTGACGCTTTCCAGTCCAGAAAAAGATTTAGGCTCTAGTCCTGTAAGGATCAAGTGTTGCCTAAATAAATGCCAGATTTACTCTTCCCCAAGGCCTGCCAACAAATACTAAAACTTTACCAAGGAACATTTTAATTTTTACTAATTCGCATTGGGAAAGGTTATACACGAAGGGGGGCATCATTTGTCACTTCATATATGTAAATGATATATCTACATATATGATATAAATGATAGCTTCCTTTGAACATGCTATTTAAATCTGTCTAACCACAAAGTCCAAACAAGGGTTTTTCTCTCCAAGGAAGGTTAGCAACCATACCCAGCAGCGTCCTGCCCCTGCTCCCTCTTTTCCGAGCTCTGCAGGCTTGAAAGCTCGATCTGCTGAATAAATCCTTGCAGAAAACCTCATGACTTTCTGGGGTATAACTGAGGACCTTAGCTGAGAAGCCCCACTTTGTACCTCAGGTGTAGCTGCTGTTGGCTATTTATATCCCGAGCTGGGGGGAGAGCAGGCAGGGCTGAGAATAGCCTTCACTTAAAATATCGGCTCCAGCAGATGTCATCAATTACACTGGGTGCCGCTCAATAAAAATGGGAGGTTACTATATCAGCGCTGACACAGCCTGGCGCAATATAAACCACAGGCATGGGAGAGATCGGGCATTTCATCTTCCGGCAAATAGGAGGATTGCCGAGCTCCAGTGGAGATTGTCAGCTGCAGAGAGAAGTCGTTTCCCCTCCTGAGCTAAAAAAGAATCCGACGTGTTTCAGGCAGTTTTGTGGTTGGGGATGACTTTCAGTTTATAGAAATGGAACTTGCTGGAAAGCTTTTAGAGGGCCAGATGACAAGCATGTTCTGAGATGGAGGTGGAAGTGGCTTCATGATAGGGGTGGGTGTGGAATGGGCTTGAAATGCAGGGGGAGAAAAGGGGAAGGAAGGCCGTGCACGGGGGATTCTGGTAGAGAGCAGCCAGATAGGTGGATTTGAGGCAGGCTGTGAAGGGCATTTCATACCAATCTATGAAGTTTAAACTTTGTTTTCTTGGCAGTGGGGACCCATAGAGAGTTTTTGAGCAGAGGAGTGACAGGTTGAAGGCAATACTTTAGAGGACCTAGTTTGGTGGCTCAACAGCAGTGATTCGGAACCCAAGACACACCTGCTAAATGCTGCCCCTCCTACCGGACTCGTAGGTAACTTCTCCATTGCATCATTCATTGCCTTGCATCCCTGGGCTTTGGTCACAGATGGTCAGACTTAACCATTCAGCTCTGTAGCTTGACCTCTGAAATGCCCTGTAGCTCCTGACTGTCTCAAGTACTGGTGTGAATAGTAAGGACACACAGAGTATTCAAGAAATAGTTACTTCCCTGTAATTGCTCTTTCTGCTGAAGGATAGTGACTGAACTTTGAACAACAGGGCTTCACAGAGCAAGCACTTATCATGTAATGACTCCAAGGTAGTTAGAAGAAAAGCACCTCACTGGAGGTGTCCTTCCACAAGGCTGAAAACGTCTTTAACGTGTTATCTTTAAGAGGATCATTAATGCTCTGTCAGTGGAGTATAATAGCTGTCACCTTGAGGCTTTTCTAAGAATTCTTTCTGAGATTTGGATAAAGTAGTCTATCCTTTTTGATTGTGATGACTTAATGCCAAATCTCCCCACAGAAGGGACAGAAGGGGGTTCAGAATTGAAGGCAACAATTATTAACTCAGGTGAGAAATTTCCTTTGTGAAGTCCACAAAGATAGCTGCCCTGGCGGGAGTTGGCCAGGCTGTATAGTTCAAGAGGGCAACTGGCAGATGCAGACGGCTTCCTGGCGTATATAGGCAGGAGGACTGGGGCCCTCAGAGCGGCCCTCTGCAGGAGGCTGGCCGAGCCTGGAGGGCTCTGGGTGGCCTCTGCCGCTTTTGCCTTTGCCACCTTCCCTACGCTGGCCCCTAGCAAACCTGGAGCATAGAGTGGGTGTTGAGCAGACATGAGTTTTATGCTTCTGAAAGTGGCATCTGGTCCAGCAAGATGCTTCCCCAAGAAAACAGTCCCTGCGCAAACAAGTTTGGGACACACATATGCTCTGTTCATCTCGTGGAGATTCACAGTGTTTGTTAGCAATTTAAAAGCTCTAAGAAGTCTTTTAGTAAAGAAGCCCATTTAACTTACCATGTGCTAAATTTGCCTTTGACCACATGCTTTTGCTGTTATTTTTTTCACACCATACCTGTCATGTCCCCAGAAAAAGCGGTATCTTCTGTGGGATACACTTTGGTGAGTGCAGTATGGGGTCCCGGGGTTTGTAGTCAGATCCTCTAAATTTGGAACTTGACTCTGCCAGTTATTAGCTGTGTGATTCTAGGCAAGTTGCTTAACCTCTCTGATTCTAAGCCTTCCCATCTGGACATGGTAACAATAAGAGCACCTAGAGGATTAAATGAGATAATGTGTCTGGCAGATAGCAAGCGCTCTGTTAAGTGTTGTTTTAGCCAGCCATTGATCTTTTTTGCTCCCTCCTCTTCCTGTCTAGCTGCCTTTCCGTGTTGCTTCTCTCCCTTCCCACGCAGGTTTTCTTTCTTTCTTCTTGTATTCCCTCATGGGAGCGCTCACAGTTGTAATGCTCTGGAGCTCCCGGGCTAAATTAGAGGTGGCCTGTCTTACGCTAGGTGAGTCATTGCCGTTGCACCTCCACATCCTCATTATTGGGGCTGAAAAGGTTCAGGCTCTTAATGCTCATTCATTCATTCATTCAACAGGTACCGAATACTGATGTCTAAACCCCCTATGCTAGACAGTAGGGACCACACTAAAGAAGGTCTTTCTTGGGCCCCTCGGGATTATAAATCATTAGTCATCTGTCCAAGTTCTTACACCAGCACGGAGTGTGTGTCCGTACTGGGGGTGACAGGGTGGGGAAGCGAAAAGTATTGACCTGGGAAACTCATATGATGTCACCTGTTTACCCTAGTGACACAGGGCAGTTTTAGTTGGGACAACAGTTTTTGCTACCGATTGGCCTCACTCAGTCTGTGTCTGTTGACTGTCGATCAGGGCACCCCCAGCCTTAGCTGACCAACATTCCCTTCGGTGTGACGCTGAGGGTGCAGTCTCACAGATCCTCTTTTCCCTTGGAGTCCGGTGGCTGATGAGGAAGGTTATTCAAAGGGCCTGGAGGGGAAAGAGAGAGTTGGTTGAACCACAATACTGTGGTACAAAAATAAAAGGTGTTGCTTTGGGGATTCACTGAGGGAGCGGATGAACAAGGAGCAAAGTGAATTCTAACAGGCAGCTTCAAAACTTCTAGACCAGTCCTTTTTTTTGTTTTGTTTTGTTTTGTTTTGTTTTGCGGTACACGGGCCTCTCACTGTTGCGGTCTCTCCCATTGCGGAGCACAGGTTCCGGACGCGCAGGCTTAGCGGCCATGGCTCACGGGCCCAGCCGCTCCGCGGCATGTGGGATCTTCCCAGACCGGGGCACGAACCCGCGTCCCCTGCATCGGCAGGCGGACTCTCAACCACTGCACCACCAGGGAAGCCCTAGACCAGTCCTTTTCGAAAAAGAAAATTGGAGCTTATTCATAATGCTTTTGCCAAGTGAAAGGTTTTTATTGTTGTTGTTGTATTGCGGGATTGAGAAGGTAATTTGTGTATAAAACCATTGCATCATTTTAATATAAAATTCTGATTACCTGAAAATGTCCTGCAGTGATGGAATGCAAATTAATCTAGGTTCCATACTGCAGCCATGGTCCACTCAGGAAAGAACCCACTGGTGTATTTGGGTAAGAAGTTCCACTTGATGGGACAAACCGTTTTAGGAAAAATGGCTGAAGGGGATTTATCATGGAACTTTTTCTGAGACGAGTGGGTTCCTTTAATGTGGAATAAATGAATGTTTTAGGTAAAGTGTAGAGGTTTAAAGGATAACGTTTTTCCTTCTGGAGTGAATATTAATCATTTTTCCTCCAGAGCGGCCTGGCTGTGACTAAATCTCAGATGATGCTGGTGATCTTCAGAGCAGAATATGAACTTGTAGAAACTGATCTCCAGATAAAAATAAAGCTCCGGAAGGCAGGGTCCCCTTTCACTCATGCTGTTCACTTGAGTAGAATAAAAGAAGAAAAACCTTGCCCTTTGACCTCCAATCTATTATACCAAGATCCTGATAAGCTCAAATCCTCACCAAAGCCCTGAACTATTTTCAGGCGAAAATTCTAAAACTCGAAAGGAGAGAGTACTTCCTGTGCTCCAGCCATGTTTCTGGAGCCAGAGCCCCGTGGACTATCACAGCAACATGTTTTGTCCGAGTTTTAAAGAGCTCCTGGTGGAGCCAGGATTGCTTATTTCTAAAATTTTTCTTTAGAAGGAGATTTCTTTCCCTCTAGATTAATCTGAAATTTTACATGATAGGCTTTATAGAAATCTTACATCCCCATAGCTTTCCTCTTGATGTGGAATTTAACCTCGCCCCAAAAGGAGCCTCTGACTTGCATTCGTCGGGCCTTGAAAAATTTTCGGTGTTTAAGGATCTGTTCATCCTACCTGATCCTTCGGGCTACTGATTCTCAGAGGCAGCTGGCCCGGCTTGTGGGAAGCATCTTAATTTTCGCCGGGTTCCCTCATGTTTGGTCTGGTTGGTTCCTCCCTCTCGCCTTTGCCTTTGCACATAAGTTAAGGACCATTCTCTCCCCTTAACAGAAATAGCTCCTGTTATTTAAAATAACCGATTCCTGCCCCAGACATTCACACCTCACTCCAGACACCTCCGCCTCTCACCTCCTGCCATCTCTCCTTCTCTTTCTTGACTATGACGATACAATAGTTACTATTTTTAAAAATTTCAAGTGTTGATTTTTAAATTTTCCAAGTCAATTCTGCCAGAGAAGAAGCAGAAAACTGCTAATTCAAATATTGGTTTGCTCCTCCTTTAACTCAGCCTATCTGCTTTGAAGTTAGATCAAGTTGAATGTTTTATCTTTCATCTCTGGCCGCCTTTACCTGTCTGCTTATTTTAAGGAAATAAAACATCAGATATAAGACTGAAATCCCCCAGGGGCCCCTCCTTGGTCCTCTTTCCCGTTTTCTTTTCTTTAAAGGTGACCGTGTCGTTAACATGTTTTTCTTTCCATGTTCTTGTCCTTTTATGTCATACGTGCATGTCTACAAACACTGTTATACATATAGAAGTAAATGTTTTCTCCTCTAACCTGTTTATTTCACTGAAAATCGTTTTTGATGGGTTAGCTGTCGATACAGTTAATTCCTTTATATTGTGATGTTCTGTGGTACTAATATGCTGCAGTTTACCCACCGGTTCCCCCGTTGGTGGACATTTATGTTGTCTCATTTGCTTCGCTGTTGGAGCTGCTTTCTCTTAGCATTTCTAACACATGCTGACTGATTCGTCCATCCAGTCCCTTGGCCTGGAGAGTGTGGTGTCCCTCAAGGGAGGCCAAGGTGGGACAGGACTCTGCCACTCTTAAAATGTGCGACTTCAGGCAAATCACTGGCCTTTCTTTTTTTTTTAACATCTTTATTGGGGTTCACTGGCCTTTCTTGACTTCCGTTTGCCCACCTCTGCGATAAAACGGGTGGGCCAGGTGGCCCCTGAAGTCCTTTCCTTCTGATAGCCAAGCTATCGTGGTTTCAGGCAATGTAGAATCTGTGTATGTTTTCCTCATGAAGGAAGGAAAAATGAAAAATTTGAAGTCTGATGCTCTTATTTCAAAGGTTACAGTTTAACCAATGAGGTATGAATATCGCTTCAATAAAACCAATGGAATTAAATGGGCCTTTTAACCATCAGGGGTGGGGAGGGAGGCTCAGAATAAAAAGCAGAAAGGACCAGAGTAGGAGGTACTTTGTTTTCTCACAGAGTCCTGTGGGCACTGCAAGAGGTGGAGGAAAGAGCCAGGGTTTAGAAGGCTCGGGTTCAAATCTCGGCTCCCCCGTGAATGTGGGACATCCACTTGAGGCATGTGACTTATCTAGGCTAACGATATCTATCTGGTGGACGTTTGTGATGACTGTGCGAGCTCATGATTGCAGAGAGCCGGGGAGTTGGTATGTGGCATGTGCCCAGGAAAGCTCAGTTTCTTCTCAGCTCAGCCTTGCCGGGGACCCCTGTGCAAGCCCCATCTCCTCACAGGAGCCGGCCGCTGTGGGTGTTAAGTTCCCGGCTTCCTCTGGCTCCTCTAGCAGCTGCCAGTAGCCTGGCAGCTCCAAGGAGCCAAAGCCATTCTGGGTTGTGTTCCACCCTTTGGATGGAATCATGAAGGCTAGTAAAATTTCCCGTGCAATTATGGGGCGCTTGTGGCTTTCTATTACTGTGTTTAAGAGGTTCTTTTAGCACGAACAGATCCATTTAAAAGACATGTTTATCACCTTTCCCCAAACTCATAAAACGCAGTGTTAGTTTTATAAAAAGAGAAAAAAAAAAAAAGAAGAAGCAAACCCAAACCTTCGGCTATTCCATCTGCTAGAACAACAGCCCCTGAATTAATTACATAGTATTTGTTGAGTCCTAATGAAACAACCTTGGTTTGGGGAAATTCTCAATAGGGGAAAAACTGTCAGTTGAATTTTTTTTTTTTTTTTTTTTTTTTGCGGTACGCGGGCCTCTCACTGTTGTGGCCTCTCCCGTTGCGGAGCACAGGCTACGGACGTGCAGGCTCAGCAGCCATGGCTCACGGGCCCAGCCGCTCCACGGCATGTGGGATCTTCCCGGACCGGGGCACGAACCCGTGTCCCCTGCATCGGCAGGCGGACTCTCAACCACTGCGCCACCAGGGAAGCCCTGTCAGTTGAATTTTTAAATGGATCAGTAATGCTGGGTAAATTTCCTCACTGGAGACCACAGAGTGGATGAGAGCATTTTCCCAATGGGAGATGGCTGCCTGGAGAAACACTCGCCAGTATCACCTGTGCCCCATAGCTCTTCTGCCTAAGGTCCAGAGTTTGCTTTTGTTAAAGTTCTTCAGTGTGTGTTATGTTAACACTTCCTTGCTGGAGGCCTATCAAATGTTTGTCCTGCCCTGATAACCGTGTATGATGAAAGGCAGTGTGATATATTGGGAGGACCCTGGGCGTTGCAGTCTCAAAGATTGAGTTCAGCTCCAGCTGTTCCCTCTAATAACTGTGTGTACCTAGGCAAACGCTTCACTTCTCTGGGCCTCAACTTCCTTATCTGTAAAATAGAAATTATGTTGTTTTTCACAGCTGTGACATGAAGGGTCTGTAAAACTCTGGATGTGGTGCCTGATCCAGTCTTATTATCACGTACGTGAGAAAGGCAATAAGGCTTTGGTAAAAGGAGGAGGGCTGATGTTTTGTTCTGGGTTCTCAGTGTGAGAAGTTCTTAGGGGTTTCGATGTGTCTGCGTCTCCCTTTTGGTGTGTGAGCTAATTGATCAGTGAATTGTTCACTGATCACTTAGTAGGTGCTGAGTTGGTTTCATGCAGGAACATGATGAGGAATGTGACGGCAGCTTTCTTCGGGGCGCTTGTAGTCTGTGTAGCCGAGAGAGAGACAGAGAGACACATGAAATACAATAACCCAGGGTGTGTGCTTGGGGTTCCCAGACAGAGTCTTGCAGATGGGGGCGCTCGGGGGATGGGACAGCCAGCCCTTCCTGGGTGGGAGTCAGGAGAAGGATGGTGGAGAAAGTGACCCGGAGCCTTTCTAAGGATGGGTAGATGCTGGGAGGTGAGCTGGAGGGACAGCATCTGACGGAAAGAAACGTTTCCTGACGGGTGCGACTTCGGTTACCAAAGAAGTGAAGTTTGATGGGATGCTTTAAAAAAAATACATTTATTAAGAGAGAGGAAGAAAATGTAAGTCATGACTTCAGTAGGCTGCTTCCCTCTGTCGCCAGTTATCTCTCCAGATCCTTCTGATGTTGAAATACCCCTAGAGTGGGGACTGCAGACAGTGAGGTAGGTCTGGTGCAGGAACACTGGGGGTGGGGCGTGGGGTCTGGGACAAGCCAGCACCTACTCCACCTCCAGAGAGTGACCATGACCCAGCTGTTGCTGAGGGTGGTCCTGGGGGTGCTGGGGCCCAGCATCGCCAGGACTTCTGCTTGCTGCAGAGGATCGAGAAATGAAGAAGTCTTTGTACGTGGGTAAAAACTCCTTATTCATCAGTATTAGCAAATAAATCCATTATTAAAAAAAAAAAACGAGAAGAGGGTAAATATGTCCTTGGACTGTCTGTGGATTCTCCTAGAGGAGAGCTGAGGATCTCGTTGTCAGACCTCGTCTCTTGCCTGTGGTGTGTAGGCTCTGGAGGCTGATGGGTCCTTGAGGTGCCTCTGACCTGGAACAGCAGGGAGGCCCGAGGGTAGAGGCAGTGTCTGGCAGAGGAGGGGCACGCGGCCTCGATGGAGTCATTGTTGCCAGGCTATGATTAGAGGCCAGGAGGCCTGCAGCCACGTGTCATGAGCAGGGGAGCCCGAATGCTGGGCCGACCTCTGGGTTATTACTGCTGTTTCTCTGCGGCCTCCCGCACCACTTGCAGGTGGATTGTTTTAATCTCGAGAAGAGGGAAAGACACCCCTGCCCTCTCACATGCATTCAAGCACTCACACAACTCACACGAAATAAGGTGCTAGGGGGATTTAGAAACACAAACCATGTCCCAGAGAGCCGGAGCCAAGTCCCTTTGATCTTGCGGTGATTGTGTGAGGCGCCGAGTCTCCTCGCTGTGGGGCAGCTTGGGGCAGTGCTGTGGGCAGTGGCATCCCCGAGGAGCCCTCAGCAGGAGACGAATGCTGTGTACAGCAGTTGGCCCTGTGCTGCTCCGGCTCTTCATTGGCCAAAAAATATTGGTAGAAAGGGATCAGAAAGGTGGGAAATGTCAGATGCACTGAATGCCAAGAGGAGAAGACCCCAGTTAGGTGGAGGGTGGTCCTTCTGAGCCAGCATTCTAGCCCCGAAGTGGCCCAGGGTTTGTGCCACCCACGAGCCCTGGCCTCTACCCCAGCCCCTGTCATTCCCTCTCACTTCAAAATGTGGAGATAAATGCACTTGAGTTCTCCTGCTACCTTCACTTCAGGTCTGTAAATGCTCAGTTTCCGTGCAGAAACTTACCTGAAATGTCACTCAGCTGTCCTCAGGTTTGTAACCAAATGATGATAACCTGACATTTCTGTCTTTTCTTAAAAATATGTTTTTTCTGTCTTATTCATGAAAAGATAACTTTCAGGAATGTATAATAGCAGGTAATAAATAAATAGATGACAGTATTTGGATCTAAGGAAAAGATGTGAGTGAATTAAATAAAGCTGCAGCAAGGGTAGTACTCAAAACACACAGTACATTTCTGTGCACTTCTAGAGCGGGCCCTGGGGCTTCCTAATAACCAAAGGAAGGAAGGAAGCACATGGCCTTATGTGCCCATGAGATGAAAGAAAGGCAGCTTTTCATGAGAAATACAAGGTGTTCCTGGTATGGAGACCAGAGATGCCTTCCTTCAGTGAGTTCTCAAAAAGGGAGTTGTGTGGGCATGGACCACTTTCTTGACAGTGTCTGACGGTAAATACCACAGTAAGTTTTTACCATTGCTTCCTCCAGGATCTCTCGGTGTATGCCAATGGCATAGTGCCAAAGTGCAGTTCTATAAGGTAATTCGATGATAAGCCGGGCTAATAAAGAGTACACAGTCTTCTAAAGGTCTGGCTTGATACATGGATAAAATTGACAACATCCGGAAGAATGGATGGCCTGTCTCCATCAGAGAATACTCCGATTGTTTTGTTTCTGGTAACTGATTAGCATTGGGAACAGAGAGTTCTGGGCTCTTCCTGGCAGAAACAGGGAGTTCAGATCATCTGTGCTGCTAATTAGTGGAAGCAAATGGGTCTCCTTCATCAGCCAAGTGGTGGGTGGAGCCAATGTCCTCAGTCAGACATGCCGAATCCAACCCAGAACTATGATACCTGAACGCAGAGTCACCTTCCTGCACGCCAAGCCTGTAAGTAAATTCAGACCCACAGACAGTGGATGATTATGAACGTGAGCATTGTGCCCTATGTACCACTGGAACCGCAGGGGGCCACAAAGATGTCACATGGGAGCTTTATGACGTGACTTAGGCTTTCCGAGGATGGGAAACGCTTTCCTTGCACACACTTGTATATTTACAGCCCTGTTTCTCAAATGTGGGCAGGTGCTGATGTGCTCAATAAAATTGACATTTTATTGAGACGTATTACCTTTATGGTTACCTTTATAGAACCTATGGTTACCAGGGCGGAAGGATGGAGGGGGGGGGAGGGATAGTTAGGGAGTTTGGGATGGACATGTACAAACTGCTGTATTTAAAATGGATAACCAACAAGGACCTACTGTGCAGCACAGGCAACTCTGCTCAATATTATGTAACAACCTAAGTGGGAAAAGAATTTGAAAAAGAATAGATACATGTCTGAATCACTTTGTTGTACACCTGAATTAACACAACATTGGAGTATCAACTATACTCCAATATAAAATAAAAAGTTTAAAAAAAAGTATTAACAAATTCCTATTAGATTTAGTTGTTATGAAATTCTCAGCCATCAACAGAACTACTAACATGATAGCTACCTTTGGAGGGTGAAGGGGAGGGTGCCGTTTACAGGTGTTTTTTGACAGTTGAAAAGGGGTCCTCATGGTAGAAGGATTTGGGCATATTGCCACAGCACATAGACATAGGAATTTTATTCTGGAATATTTTCAAACAAGTGTTGTGAAGCACTCATTGAGAACTCAGTAGAAACTCACAGAATGCCTAATTTTCAGCCGTGTCTCTTCTCAGCAGTACCGCTAAGATATATTATTTGACAAATAAAGATACATATTTTTCCCTTAGGAAAAAATACAATTTGGGGGTGTGGGCCATATAAGTGTCGGCAGGCATCTGCTAATAATGATGATTTTCACTTTTCGAGAGGTCAGTCCTTTCTGTTAGTGATGGGCCCGGAGGAGAAAGTCCCAGTTAGTGATGACACAGTTACACTCCCAGATTAGGGGTGAGCATTCATCATTCTGTCGTCACAGCAAGGTGTAGATTTCTTCATCCAGGAAAGGTTTCAAGTGCTTTATGTATAGTTTTTTTTTTTTTTTTTTTTTTTTAATGGTACGCGGGCCTCTCACTGTTGTGGCCTCTCCCGTTGTGGAGTACAGGCTCCGGATGCACAGGCTCAGCGGCCATGGCTCACGGGCCCAGCTGCTCCGCACCATGTGGGATCTTCCCAGACCAGGGTACGAACCCATGTCCCCTGCATCGGCAGGCGGACTCTCAACCACTGCGCCACCAGGGAAGCCCTATGTATAGTTTTGAAAGTAGGAGTGGGGTGATAAGACACAGGGATGTGGGCCAGTCGCCATATTAAGCCAGCACAGTACATGGCGTCTTGAACTCCTTCTGGTATAATAGCTGCACTTGGATATTTGTTGGGTTGCTTGTGGAGAGAGAGTTGAGGGGCTCTGTCTGGTTCCACAGGACAGCCCTGGAAGCAGTGGGTGGGAGTTGCCAAGTGACAGACTTTGGCTGAGTTCAAGTTTGGCTGTTTTACAGCCCCAGCTGTGTGGGGATGGGACGGGCCACCTCGGGGTAGGGGGGGGTAAAGTCACCATTGCTGGGATGTGCACACCTAAGACCGGCCAACCACCCGATTGAGGGAACCAAACTCTGGATGGGGGTGGGGGCACTTACCACTGACATGGCTTCTGACTTTGAGTTGGTGCAGTTCTAAGATAAGGCAGGTCTGTTGAGAAACGATCATTTATTTTATAATAGAAATTATTCCCTTTAGGGTTTTCTCAAACAACTTGCCTGATTGGTGCATCTGAGGTGGATTCAGTTTACCAAAGCTATGTCTGTGCACCTGTGTATGGATTCCTGATCAGTAGGTGGGGTTGATCAGAGGTGACTGAAGCCTCATTCACTGCAAAGACAAGGGACTGAGAAAGTAAAATGGGTGGCTTACTGGGTGTTCCTAGTAAAGGAAAGTAATCTATCTAGTCAGTTGAAGGCTTGGGTTCCTGCATTGCTGCGCACTGCATTTGAATAGATTCTGCTGTCTTTGGCAAGAATGGCTGGGGAATAAACGGCCCTGGTGCTATGTTTTATTTTGCCAGAGCCGTAGATACAGGCATACATTTCCAAATGCACTGTGATCTATCAGCATGAGGCTCACGCAGGAGATTGGTGTCCTCTGTGGAGAAAGAAATGTTTTCGTCTTACATTCAGATGATGGAGCAACGGGGAGTGAATAGAGTGGGTCTGGGGAAGCCTTCTTCACAGAGAAGCCATGGAGGGCCTGGAGGAATAGATTAGGCTGGTCTCCGTCCTCCAGGAACGCCTAGAACCTGCCCTGGGCTGTTGTCCAGTTTCAGAGTCTAGCGCCACATCCCTGGATCCCCTCCCACAGCCCCAAAGGCATGCTTTGACAAACGCCTGTCGTCTCACTGAGCTTATGTTGTTGGAGAACTCTGCAGTGCAGGCAGGATTAAATGTGGTTTTGTTAGCATATCAAATGATGACTCTCGAGATATTTAGAACCTTGTGCTATCTCAGACACCAAGGGAGAGACCCTGCAACTCTCAGATAAAGATAAAGTAGAAACTAACAACAGCAACAACAAAAAGAGGGATTATGGTGTGTTGGGAAAGTATGTGCCTAGTGTCAACACTGAGCGGTCAACACTGAGTGGGTCTGCTCTGGAGGAAAAATGGGAGGGACGATCCCTGCCTCTAATGCCATTCAAGCAGGTCAGGGGAGGGAGGTGGGGTATCAGTCAGAAATGATAATGCCCAAGCCTTGCTTTCCCTAGGAAGCCCTTGGGAAAATCAAGGGCTAGCTCACTGAAAGTCAAAATTATTGTCTTCGGGGGTCCACCTCCCTCTTTATGCTGTGTCCCATGGAGAACACAGACTCACTAAATTGCATTCTACACCTTTTCATTGAACGAGCAGAGTTGCCTTGAGCCAAGTGAAGCCCTAAAAGTCCTCCAGAGAGGGGCCTGGTGAGTCCCCGCGGTGCTCTTGCTTATCCGGAAAGCAGACTCGTCGTGTAACTAGTCTTTACTTTTACCAAACTGCTTTGGTAGACTGATGATAGAAAAAGTCATACACTTGGAGGCTTGGGACTAGTAAAGCACTTGTCTAAATAGATTAGAGAACGAGAATAAGGCAGACCTAGAATTTAAACTCAGGCCTATCTAATTCCAGGTTCCTACACTATAGTGAAATCACTTCGTAGATTTTTCTGCTTATATAATGAAATAGAGAAAGGACCTAGCACATATAAAGTACTTATCAAATGTTAGGGAGACTTTAAAGGGAGGAGAACACACCATGATGGGTGGCCTTCCCTTATCTCAGACTTCCTTTAGTAGTAGTTGTTATGACAGTAGCAGTCATGATAATATTTACAGCTGGTGTTTATTGAGTGCTGGCCGTCAGGCATTTTGCTAAAAATTTTACATTCATTGTCCCAGTTAAGACACTTCTGGTTGAATATGATGTTAACCTGTGGGTTTGTCTTAGTGGCCTTTATTATGTTGAGGTATATTCCTTCTATACTCATTTTATTGAATTTTTATCATAAATGAACGTTGAAACTTGTCACATGCTTTTCTGCATCAATTGAAATGATCACGTGATTTTTTTTATCCTTCATTTTGTTAATGTGGTGTATCATGTTGACTGATTTGCAGGTTGAACGACCCTTGCATCCTGGGAATAAATCTCATTTGATCGTGTTGTACGATCCTTTTAACGTGTTGCTGTATTTGATTTGCTCATTTTTTATTGAGGAATTTTCGTATCTATATTCATCAGTGATTTGGGCCTGTGATTTTTCTTTTCTGTGTGTTGTCCTTGTCTTGTTTTGGTATCAGGGCAATGAGCCTTACATGAACAGAGGAATCAGGCAAGTTATGAAGGGCCCGCTTATCAAATGTAAGGAGTTCAGGTGCAAGAGACCAGGGACCGACACAGTGATTCAAGAGCAGGAACAGGTTAGAAGGGGAGAGCTTGGTGACCCAAAGGAAAAGGATTACATCAGTGAACGCAAAGTTGGAGTAGCAACATTTGCATATTTGCATTCATGCTGTGCCCCCTGCAACTGGTCATTACAGCCCTGAAACCCTGCCTACTTGGTCTGGTCTCAGGAGGTAAGTAGGGATCAGACCGGGAATTCTTGGATGGGAAACCAGGTGAGATTGGTCTGCTTAGAGTTAGCATGGATCCAAGATGGAGTCATCCTATCCTAGATCTAAACTGTGAGTCCACTTTATGACCTTGGGGAGGTTACTTAACATCCCTGACTTCAGTCTGTAAATTGCAGAAGGCTAAAGCTACCTTATTTGGTTGCAGTCAGAGATTAATTGAGCAAAATGTATATGAAGGTTCTACTTTGGTGCCTGCCCATGGCAGGAGCTCAGGACATGTTAGATCCCTTCTCTCTAGTTGATGTGCTGAGTATCAGTGGAGCTGAGTGCCCGTGGCAAAGCCAAGATGCTGGGAGGTGCACTCCAGGGAGTTTCACAATTGACCTGGCAAAGCGGGGGAGGTGACTGGGATGTTCTCCTCCAGAACTGCACACAGAAGTGAGTTCTGAGCTGGAACACCAGTATTTGACTCCTTGGGGATTTGACAGATAGAGATTTTTTGCAAGGACATCATTTATATACCATTATGGAAATCACCAAGACTTATCCTACCCCGCTCCCCCCCAAAAAAAACAGAAATGATAATGCCAGTCGTCTAGTTAATCGTGCTATAGGAGCTTTTCTGTAGAATATTCTTAGCTGTTGGTATGTTCATAACTCTGTGGTTTATATTTTCTTCTTTGTATGTTTTCCATTTTTCTTAGAGAACCGGGTTTTCCTATATGTGATTCTTTAAATGTACAAAATGGAAAGTTATCTGGGTGGTATAACTTTTCAGATAGTATGGAGGGAGATAGACGAATTGTCACTAAGAGCAAATTTTAGTTATTTCATCTCTTGGCTATTTGACTATTCCTTTAAGTATTAATATTAATACTATAATATTATAATAATCTGCAAATAGTTTGCACCGGGGCCTTTGCACGTTCTGTGCCCTCTGCTTAGCATATTTCTGGCCCCCTGTCCAACACATCCCTGAGGTCTCAGTTTAGGTCACTTACTCAAGGAAACCCCCTGTCATTGACCCTAGACTAGATTAGATCACACTCTCCTAATAGTCTATGCTTTGCATTGTTACACAGTTGTAGTTTAATAAATTTTCAGAATTATTTACTGTTTGTATCCCTGGTAAACTGTGATCTCTTCGGGACAAGGCTTATATGTCTTGTGTACTTCTGTATCTCCAGGTCCTGGTATAGGACTGAGCACAAAGTAAGTGCTGAGTTAATACTTGTCAGAAAAAGTAATTACTGTTTATTGAGCACCTATTTTATGCCAGTACTATCTAGTCCTCTTTAAAAAATGTGTGTGCACAGGCATATAACCATTAATACTGACAACTCTATAAAGAAAACAGGTTCTTCCCGTTTACAACTGGAAAACTGGGTTCAAATCTTGAGAGTAGAATATTCAGGTTTTAAAAGGGTTCAGGAAATTCATAAGTAGTCATCTGGAAAAGTATTCATGATATAAATGTGAAAAGCAAAACTATACCTAATATGATTTTACTTATGTGAAACATAGTGTTTATATACGTATATAACTGATGAATGTGCTTGTATTTGCGTACAAAATACCTTAACACCAAATTGTAACCATTTATCTCTGAGGAATGGGCTGGAAGGGACATGAGCAGTTTTACTTTGCAGTTTTTCATATACTGTCATCTAAAAATTTTTATTGTAAGCCTCTCTTTTTGAATAAATAGTAAGAGAAAGAAGACGCCTTGCCTAAGTCCACGTAGGTGGTTTGGGGGCTGAGTGGGGATTTGAACCCCAGCCCATCTGGCTCTGTAGCCTGGGTTCTGTTCCCGATACCTTTGATGTTTCTTCAACAGTAGTTTCAATGCCCCCCAGAGAATGCTTGGCCGTGTCTGTAGACAGTTTTGGTTTTTATACTGCAGGGGGCGGGTGCTCCTGGCATCTGTGGGTTGAGGCCAGGAATGCTGCTAACATCCTACACTGCAAAGGACAACCCCCAATCCCCACCCAGTTATCCACCCCAAGAGGTCAATAGTGCTGAGGCTGAGGACGCTTGTTCCAGAATGGCGTCCTGTCCTATCCTGATTCTGGTGAACTTGGTACCCAGCTAAGCCCCACAGGAACATCGGCCACGTGGCCAGGGCATGCCCAGCACTGGCCTAATGAGCCCTGGTAGCAGAAGGTAATTTCGGTGCTCAGTGGATACAGTAGAAGTTAAACCACGTATCGGTGGTTTTTAAAAGAGAGCTGGAGACAGACAGATGGTAATTGGGCTTTTAGGGAGGTGATCGCTAGGAGAGAGAGAGGGTCTGGAGGAGGTGCAGGGTGGGTGGGAGCCTCTGTGTGCCTTAGCACAACCTGAGGGGAAACTGAGAGTTCCTTTAGGAGGGATGATGATCTCCATCACCTCCTTTAGTGACTTACAAGGCTATGTGCTACCTGAGATCAGGCATCTTGCTGGCGTCCAGAAGCCAATCAGGAGCGCCGTTCTGCTGGTGCCCGCATGGTGAGGTCTCATCCGTCGGGCCGTTCCTTAAGCGAGGACCCCTCTAGGAGCTGCGCGGATTCATAGTGAGCGCTGAGGGGGAGGAGGATGCTCCGCCAGAAACCTCGCATCAACCTTGTTGTTCTGCTGGGAGCGTTCTTGAGAATCATCCCATTTGACCTTCTCACATCACAGAGGGGAAACGGAGGCCACAGAGGGGAAAGAATGCCTCAAACCACCCAGCTGGTTACTGGCCAGTCAGGACTGGACCGCTGACCCCTGGCTCTGGTGTTGCCATCAGCCCTAAGACAACAATGGGAAGAAAGAGAGATCTTTTTTTTTTTTTTTGATAATATCCACTCTAACAGGTGTGCAGTAATATCTCACTATAGTTTTGATTTGCATTTCCCTGATGATTACTGTTGTTGAGCGTCTTTTCATGAACCTGTTGGGTATTTAGATGTTTTCTTTGGAAAAATGTCTATTCAGTTCCTCAGCCTATTTTTTCTTTTTTTTTTTTTTTTTTGCGGTACGCTGGCCTCTCACTGCTGTGGCCTCTCCCGTTGTGGAGCACAGGCTCCGGACGCGCAGGCTCAGCGGCCATGGCTCACGGGCCCAGCCGCTCCGCGGCATGTGGGATCTTCCCGGACCGGGGCACAAACCCGCGTCCCCTGCATCGGCAGGAGGACTCTCAACCACTGCGCCACCAGGGAAGCCCGAGAGATCTTTTTCTTAAAGACAAAGAGACAAATAGACAAGAAAACCTTCTTCTTGTGTGGGTGAGGTTGCACAGGACCTGGTTCAGGGGACAGGACGTGGGGGTGATGGTGAGGGGTGAGGACTTTGCTCTCCCGTGACTCAGTAGTGTTCGGCGGTTCTCAAAGTGTGGCCCTCAGGCGAGCAGCATGCCTTCGCTGGAGAGCCTGTTAGAATGAAAATCATCCAGCCTCACCTCACACACCTGCTGAATGGGAGACTTTGGGAATGGGACCTAGCAATCTGCGTCACCTTAACATAGCCCCCTGGGTGATTCTGATGCATACTCAAGTGTGAGAACCACTGGTGAGAGGGAAAGACGATGGGACTTTGCTTTCCCATGTTGCCTTTCCATTAGCTGGGACCTGGGACGTGTCACATGACTTCTCTGGGCCTCAGTTTCATTGTCTGTAGAACAGACAGTACAGCAGACAGGAGAGCTGTGCTGTGAAACTGAGCCAGGTCTGTGCATGAACCATGCAAACAACCTGGGGAGATTGGCTCTGAGCAAGGAGGGCAGTCACAGCAAGAGACAGGTGATCATAACCTGTGTAGGATTACAGTGAGGGTAGTGGTCATCTCAATTATAGCCAGAAGTATCAGGCAACCAACATGTGGTAGGTTCAGCTTGCTTTCATCTAATCTCAGACACCACGGTTTGAAGATACGTTAGTACCACTAAAAAAGCAAACAAAAAAGTACCCGATACGAACCAAACTGGCATAGCATTGATTGTTTTTTAAAAAAATCCTGGGACTTCCCCAGTAGTCTAGTGGTTAAGACTGCACTTTCACTGAAGGGGGCACAGGTTTGATCCCTGGTTGGGGAACTAAGATCCTGCATGCTGCGTGGTGTGGCCTAAAAAAAAAAAAAAAATCCTGATTTCACTGTTAAAATATGAAAAACTATATAAAAAACAGTAAGTGCTGAGTCCTATTCACACATTATTATGTTCAGTCTTCACAACTACCCTGTGACATTAGTGCTATTACTGTACCTACTTTACAGGTAAGAAAGAGACTCATTTGAGTCCATTGTGTAGAGTTAGGGATTCGGCAAACTTTTTCTGTAAGGGGTCAGGTAATGAGTATTTTAGGCTCTATGTGGTTTCTTTCGCCACGATGCAATCCTGCCTTGCAGTGTGAAGGCAGCCACAGATGACGTGCAAATGATGGGTGTGGCTGTCTTCCAATAAAACTTTACTTGTGGGCACTGATATTTGTATTTCATCGAAGTTTTGTGTGTCATCAAACATTAGCTTTAATTTTCAACTGTTTAAATAGGCAAAAATTATTCTTAACTCTCAGGCTATGTAGAAACTGGTGGCAGGCCAGATTAGTCCTGAGTGTAGCCCCCGGGGCAGTAGGTTTTGACCCCTGGTCTAGAGTCATCTGGAGTCAGGGTTCAAATCCAGGTGTGTCTCCACAGTGAGGATTTAATCTCCACTACACAGTGCTGTGTATAGTAAGGAGAGGTAGATGATTGTCAACTTGTTTCCAAAAACAAAGAAGCAAAAATTCCTGCACTAAAAGTACTATTTGCCTTAATCATGGAGTTTGTCAAGTTTTTCAAGGGAGACCTGGTTTTAATTCCCTCTGAACTTATTCTTAGCTCAGTGTTCATTATAACTGGGAGATGCATTTTGACCTTGGAACTGACAGTTTGAAATTGTAAAGTTATAAAAAGTGAAACAAACATGTACATGGTATAAAACATTCATGTCAGAAGTGTATAAAATGAAAAGTAAAGTTCTTTTACTCCCTTGTTCCCTTTTGTTATGTAATTCCTCTTGCCATAGATAACCACCACCGTGAACAGGTTCTTGGGCATCCTTCTAGAAGTTGACTAGGTGACTACAGCAGTGTGTGTATGCATACTCATTTCTCTTTGCATACTTTCTTTTTCACGTACTACATCTTGGAGAGCTCTCCTTATCAATTCCTCCACTGATACATTATTTTTAGTGGATGCATAATATTCTCCTGTGTATGTAACTTGTGAAGTACTGCTATTTATTTAACCATGTTCCCATATTTGGATTTGAGTCATTTCCAGTTTTTTAGTTATTACCAAAAATGGTTCAACGAATATTGCTGTAAGTCAGTCTGTCATGCTTCTATAAGTATTTCTGTAGGATAAGTTCCTGGAAGTGAAGTCTCTGCATCAAAGGAGATGTGCTTTTTTGATACCTTAGTTAATGTTTTTCTTACATGAAATTTCAAACAAGTTATTCCCTGGAGCCAAGAATGTCTACAAAGAACAGCATTGCTGCTGGGAAATTGTCTCCCTCCTGCCTCCTGTAATATTTCCAGTTATCTGTTTTTTTGTTTGGTGAGGAAATAGGTCATGTTTCATCTTCAAAACGGTTAGTGGAGAATCTGTACATGGTGACACTGAGGTTTTGGGCTCTGGATCTTATCATGATCTTTGACTTCTATTTAAAGAACAGTCACCTTTTCTTTAAGAACATACGAGATGTGTTGTGGCCTGCCTGGCCAGAGTTCTCTGATGAAGCAACAGTGGTTTGTGAAAACTGTAGCTGATCTCCATGAATTTTTCTTGAGGCCTAAGGGAGGATTGTTAATAGCTTATACTTCAATTAACCCTAGTAATTTTGAGTATTGCCTCTGTGCCAGCTTCTGTACTAAGCCCTTTCTACGAGTTACCTCCTTGAATGTGCACAGTGATCCCAGAAGGCTGGAACTCTTCTCATCTCTCTGTTCAGATGAGGAAACTCAGGTTCAGAGAGACCCACATAGCTAGTAAGTAGTAGGGCCAGCCTTTGAACCCAGGTCTAACTCCACAACTCCCATTCTTGACCGCCAAGCACACCGTTGTCTATCATTAGTTGTCTAAAAATTGTGGAAGTATCTTGTGCTCCGTGATAGAAATTGATCAATCGGTAATTATGGGGGAGCCCATAGAAGTAGGTGCTGCTTCGGCCTTTGGCATCACAGCTCGTGGTGGGAACAGGCTTTTTTTTACTAGACTGCGTTCCAAGGACAGGATGGTATGTCATTTATACTTGTGACCCTAGCGTAGAAGGGTGCTCAGGAAATGTTGAATGAATGAATGAATTAGGCAAATCCATATGAAGTAATGAGAGACCCCTTTAAGCCTTGGTATGATTAGGGGCTGAGTAGTAGGGTATAGAGAGTAAGATGTTACAGGTTTTTAAGGGGAAAAAAAGGCTAGACAAACGTATACTTCCCTATATTTCCTCACCTGTGAATGAAACCAAAAAAATAGTGAATTTTATTTTTAGTATGTTAAACCTTTGCTTGGTAGCTGACTTTTAGCCTGCAAGTTATATGTAGGAAAATAGACAAGAGTTAATACAAGCCCTTTTTCTCTAGTAAAGAAACATTCCGCACGCATGTGTGTGTATCTTGTGAACTTCTATGATGATGGCTGGTTGTGTAGCTGGGGTCCAGAAGAGGTGTATCTGCTTTGCTTTCTGCACTCGGGATTGTTATGGACAAAGAAGCAGAAGGGATATTGCAAAGAAAATATGCAGTTGTATTAATTCCACACCTTAGGGTGGTATGGGTCCTGATCAAATCAGAAACAGAATTTCTGGGTGGCTGGTGGCACCTAAATCAGGAGTGGGTGTAACCCAGATGGCTTGCCACTGGCTTGCACAGGAACTGTGAGACCTCCAGGGGCTCCTCCAGGCCTTAGTGGGAGAGCTGAGCTTGCTCCATGCCAGGTCTTTCCTGGGCAGGCACCGCCTCCACCTCATGGAGCCCTGCCCCACCCTTTCCACACTTTGCCACCTGGCCTTGCATCGTGTCTTGGCCATACGCCGCCTTTGCCTGCCATGTTCCCCCTTCCCTCCATGGTCTCTTCTTTGATCTGGTTAATGCCTCTTCATCCTTCAGATAGCTCTACCGGTTCTTCATTGAATCGAGTCCAGCTTCAAATGTCCTCCAAACTGTGGGGTAGTGGTCCTCCAGCTTCAGTCACTAGAGTGCTTGTTAAAACACAGATCCTGGACTCCACCCACAGAGGTTAGTATTGAATAGGTCTACGGTGCTGATTTAGGTGTTTCAAGGACCCACCTGAGAACTGATGAAGCAGGAGCTCCATACATGTGACTGAATGCAGCTGCTAGAAACGCACTCTGGCCTTTAGCTGCTTCTCCCTGACTTCTTGCTTCCAACTGCCCCATCTGCCTCAACCAAAGGTTGGGCAAGGTTGCTTGGACAATTTCAGGGCAGGATGTGTGGGGCAGAATAAGATCCGGAGTGGTGAGTGAGTGTGGTCATTCATGGCAGACTCCAAGTGTGAGGATCCCCTCAAATCACACTGTCCTCACCTGGATCACTCCCAGGCCATCCATCAGATTTAGAGAGTCCAACAAAAGTGATAACAAACTCGCAGATAAGAGAAGCAGTGAGATGTGGAGGTGACAGTGAAGGGTCTGGGAGCCATGGGGAAGAGCTGGAAGACCTGAAGGTGTTTAGGAAAAAACCACCGTGGAGGATGGAAGTGGGATAGGATATGTTCTATCTGATTCTGAGAGGTAGAGGTAGTTAACTTGGAGGTCAACTTGAGCTCAGTATAAGGGAAATGTTACATCATAATGACAGTTGTAATAGATGCTAGGAAACTAACTGGTCACTTTATATGTAGTGTCTCTTGATATTCACAGCATCACTGTAAATAGTTACTATTACCCTACTAGATGGATGATGGAGCCGGGACTCAGAAGTAATTAAAAAGGTTGCCAAGATTATACAGTGATTAAATGGTTAGTGAGAATTCAAGTATTGATCAGATTCACTTTAAAACCTGAAGTGTGTCCCCTGTGCTGTTTCCTCTTGATAGTTAGACTTGTCTGTAATGGTGAAGGGTGTTCGTGGGGTGCTGAGAGCTCATCACTGACTTAGTGATGTAGAACGGGGAGACCTACATCACTTGAACAAGAAGTTCCTTGTACTGTTAATAGGTATTAATAGTTATATATGTATGTATATTGGGGTGACACTGATTTAAACGATGATAATTAGGTGTTTTACCGCTAGACTTCTCAGAGCCTTTAATACACTCATGCACGTTGTGGTTCTCTGAAGACAGCGTCATAGATGGTGATTCCCAAACTTAGTTGATCATGGATTCCATTCTTGAAGAGTATCTCAGAGCAGTTAGAGTTCCTTAGAAGTTTTGTTTTTTTTTTTAAATACAGATGAAGCTGTGAGAGTTCACACTTCAGAGATTACATGATTGGGCCATGTGACCACAGATCCTTTGATGTTGCTGATGTCACTGTAATTCCGATTTCATAACCAGCTGGTGGGCTTTGCAACGCATGAGCCGTCTGTGCCTGGGTGATATATTACAGAACTTGTGTTTTTTTTTCACTCCCACAAGTTCTTGAGGCTTGTGTTGCCCTCAATTTTGTTTTCATTTTTAAGGAGCAGTATTGAATGTGTAATTAATTCCCTTTCCTGCTTATGTCCTTAACTATTGATTAGAACCAACAATTGGTATAATAATCATTTGAAGTATAATTATTTCTTATAAATGTTATATGAGTCCTGGGAATGGCCTTGAAAAGCTCCAGAAAGTAATGCAAAGATGCTTTCGACCATTTTTTTTCCCATTACTGAAACCAATTATTTTTCTAAAATTGCTTTTCAGATTGGCTGTTAAGTTGAAAAGATCATTGATTTTTTTTTAATACTAGCATCAAGGAGAATCCTAATGAAACATGATGTGTTTACAATTAATTATGTTAGCTCTCACCTGGCAGCATAATGCCAATGATGTTTATTTTCTAGTTCTGCTGGGACAAGTGGTCTTGTTCACTAATATCCTCAACTTTGTGGCGGTTGGAAAGAGAGAGTGAATATCTTTTTATTTAAATCCTTAGAGGATTATTTTCTGTTACTCAGAGTTTAAAATCAGACCTTTAAGTTTTTTATCCATTTTTGTGAGCTATTTTCTCCTGATAGATGCAGGTAAACTTTGTCCTGGACATTGGTAAGTTGTCACATTAGTGCTTAAAAAATAATTTATTAAAGGCCTTTGTTGATTATCTGGCTTCCCCACGCTATGGGGGGTTTGATCTTTAGTTCCCATGCTGGAGGACACTAGGTCAAGGTGACAGGTGCTGGCAACACAGAGCTTCTGGTGGCAAGAAGCCCGCCGGGAGCCAGCAGTCATGTAGAGCCTTGCCCAGTGGAGTCACTGGCAGTCATGAATGCAGGTCTGGCAGCCCCAGTTCCTTTCCTCTGGGTGTGAGAACCTTCCTTTGAGGGTGGAATAAAACCTTGAGGACCAGGGTCAGGTGGGATTCCATCTTCTGACGGGACACTCCGAAGTTGAGAGCCACAGACTTGATGTTCTACTGTTTTTCAGCTCAAGACTGCTACCTCCATTTTTTAGTTCTTCTCTCAGAAATCAATTTTTCCATTTTGGTGCCGTGGCTTTGGGAAGACACCTAGAAATCAGCCCTGGTTTTGCTGATTCCTTTCAAATACCTTCAAAAAAATTTTTTTTCCAGTTCTCTTATGGGCCCTTTCTCTGAATGTCCTTCATTTTGTAAATCCAGTCGGTCGTGGAAGCTTCAGGCGCAGTTACCTGAAGGACAGTGTGTTTCTCAGCATGGCGTCCTAGTCCCGGCTTCAATCTGAATTTTGTACATGTTGGACTGTGGAGGTTCATTTTCTGTGGATCCCTGTCATTTTCTGTGGATCCCTGTGCCACTAGCAGTCTCTTTAAATGCCTTGCTGTGTGTGTTTGTGTACCTGTATCGAATGCAATATAGTTTCTTTATAGCCAACATGTTATTTTTATGTGCCTTACTTTATTACACATGAAATGAAACCGTCTCTGACATTTTTATATGCACTGCATTTTTATTAGAGTTATATCTTTCATCAATAATAACATAAGCTGCCTTCTCTCGAATATTTACTGAGATTGCTGCCACTGTTTGCAAAGAGTGCTGTTGCCGCCTTATTAGAAATGGTTTCATTCTCATTGCTTTTATCTCGTTAGATAATCCTTTAATCCCTGTTCATTGCCCATAGATTCTGACTCTCCTTGTCAGTGCTATGAACGCAAAGTCCTCAGAACAGTGTGGTGGGTGAGGCTGGCCAGCTAGTTGATCTGTTTCAAGTCATTACAGAATCATCAGTTCTGGTGGCTGCAGTGATTAGAACTGGAGGTCTCATACCTGAGGCCAGCCGTGTTCATTCATAATAAGGGATTTAGCAGATATTTATGCAAGCAGAAAATTGAATCAGCAGCGCCATCAGTGCATTAAATTATGGCATTTTCCTGCAGAATTCCTGTAAAAAAAAGTGTAATAGTAGATTTGGAAAGAACCATTTCTTATGCAGGTTAGTTTAGGGTCCTTGGTAACATAGCAAGATGGGAAGTTTTCTCCATGAATAAGTCCTCCATTATCTCAGAGACTCCAAACCAGTTTGTTCTGGTTGGTACCCACATACAGATATGCCAGTCCGCGATTAGATACTAACCATTTTTCTATCAATTTCGGAAAATCACCTTCTTGATGACATCTTTGATCCTAGGAAAATGAGACTGAAAACCCAAGGAAACAGAAAGGCTCTAGTGCTGCATTTAAAAGGCAGGCTCTAGCCTGCCTTTGACATTTTGCGGAGTTTTAGCGTAATTTTGAGAGATATAAAATAACTCCCAATTATGTGGTACCCTAAGACCTCAGTGTGTTCTTCCCTAGATGCTAGCTGTGATGAAAAAGGGAGCAGGGGCTCAAGAGAGAGCCAAGGGGAACATCAGAGGCTCAGTTGTAAGTTGGATGAGGCACCTCCTGGGGTGTACTTGGATAACAGTTTCTAAAAAAGTCACCCTACAAAGGATGATCACATTCATTTTTATTTTCTTTGTTCTTTAATTAAGATTTTTAAGTAGGGGATACATTCAGATGGTTCAGAAATAAATAGGAAGGAAGACAGGAAAAAGTCTCTTTGTGCCCAGTTTTCTCACCCGGTAACTACTGTTATTAGGTTCTTGTGCATCCTTCTGGAGATAAATTTAAGCATTTATTAATTTGTGTGTGCATGTATATTCTTTTTCTTTCTTTTTTTTTGAAAAACATAAAAGGATGTTATAGGCAGTGTTCTGCACCTGCATTTTTTTTTTTTTACAAGTATGAATATATCTTGGAGATCTTTCTAGTTAGGTACACAGACACCATTGTTGTCTTTTTTCTTCTCCTTCTACTATGTGGTAGTCCAATGTAAAAGTGTACCATAATTTATTTAATCAATCCCCTATTGGTGGGCATTCAGGTTGTTTCTAGTGTTTTACTATCAAAAGCAGTGCTAGAATGAATACACCCTGTATCTGTGTCATTTCACACATCAAGTGCAAGGTCTTCAGTATGCTGAATCCTCAGAAGAGAAATTAGTGGATCAGAAGACAAATGCATTTATAATTTTGATGACTGTTATCAAATTGCTCTCCCTCCCAGTAATGGTAAGTATTTGACACTGTTTCCAAACAGTCTTGCCAATAGATATGTCTATTCAAGTCCTTTGCCCATTTTTCTAGTAGGTCCTTGGTTTTTTACTTGTTAAGTTCTGGGAGATCTTCATGTATCAGAGAGATTAGCCCTTTGCCTCTAATTTGAATGCAAATACGAGATTCCCAGTGGTGATGTTTGCCTTTCAATTTTACTTATGGTATGTTCCCAGGTAAAAGCTTCATTTTTATGTGTTCATATTTATTGACCTTGACTCTTGTAACATCTGGATTTTTAGGTAAGACTCAAAAGGCCTTTTCCACTTCAAAGTTAATAAGGAATTTTCTCATTTTTTCTCCCACCATGTTTTTACACATTCGGCATTTATTTTGGTGTGCGCTGTAAGATACAGAAGCCACTTTTTCCTTCAGGTGCTATTCAGTTGTCCTTACATCACTAGTTGAATATATATATTTTTCCCCACTGATATGAGATGCCTACCTTTACTGTGTTCTGAGTTTGTATTTGGATTGACTTTGGACTTTGCATTCTGATCCATGTGTTTGTCTTTATAGTCATATTCCACTACCAGTATCACGCTGTTTTAACATTATGGCTTTATAATATGTTAGGGCTGCCTTTATTTATTCTTGTTTTTTCAATCTTGTATATTTTTTCTTTTCTTGATAGTCTTACATATTTATTTTTCAAAACATGCTTAAAGATAAACTTGTGTAATTCCCAAACTGAAAACAGTATTTTCATTAGAAGAGCATTAGGTTTATAAATTACCCTCAAGAAAAAATGGACATCTCCGTAAGTTTGTCTTCCTGTCCAGGAAAAGTGTGTATCTTCTTATTCGTGCAAGTCTTCTTTTGTGTCCTTTAGAAGGGCTATACAGTTTTCTTTCATAGGTTTGTACATTTATTATTTAGTCAGTTTCTTGATAGTTTATTCCATGTGTGCTACAGTAAAAGGAATTTTTTCTTGGACAGATGTCCTAATTGGTGGAGGTTTGTATGGAAGGAAATTACGGGTATCTTCAAGTTAATTTTTGTATCTTGCTAGCTTTTTGAATTGTCTGAGGGTTTTTAGTTGGTCTTTTTTTGGCTTTCCAAGAGTATATGTAACTTGTCTTTAAACAGTCCTAGTTTTATCTACTCTTTTCCAATTCTTATACTTCTTAAGGTCCCAGGTTTCCCCTCATATCATGTGAAATAATAGCAGTGATAGTGAGCACCCTTGTCTTGGTCCTGTCTTGGCCCTGATTCTTTTTTTTTTTTAATTAAAAAAATTTTTATTGAAGTATAGTTCTTTACAACGTTGTGTTAGTTTCTGCTGTATAGCGAAGTGAATCAGCTGTATGTATACATATATCCCCTCTTTTTTGGATTTCTATCCCATTTAGGTCACCACAGAGCATGAAGTAGAGTTCCCTGTGCTATACAGCAGGTTCTCATTAGTTATCTATTTTATACGTAGTAGTGTATAAATCTCAATCCCAATCTCCCTTTCCCCCCTTGGTGTCCATACGTTTGTTCTCTATGTCTGTGTCTCTATTTCTGCCTTGTAAACAGGTTCACCTGTACCATTCTTCTAGATTTCACATATATGTGTTAATATACAATACTTGTTTTTCTCCTTCTGACTTACTTCACTCTGTATGACAGTCTCTAGGCCCATCCACCTCTCTGCAGATGACCCAATTTCATTCCTTTTTTATGGCTGAGTAATATTCCATTGTATATATGTACTTGGCCCTGATTCTTACTGGCTCGTATTCTAGTGTTGCCTCATTAAGTATGATCCTAGCTTTGGGTTTGTGTTAAATATATTTTATCATGTCAAAGAAGTGTACATTTTATTCCTGTTTGATTGATTCATTGTTGTTAAGAATGATTGTTGAATTTTGCCCCAATTCAATTTTGCCCAAATTCATCCCTTATTCTCTGTCTAGGGGATGGTTACATGATTTTACACTAGAGCTCTATTAATATGATGAACTAGTTTGATGGATTGACTAGTATAGTATTGAGCAATCTTTGCTTGTATAAATCCCACTTGGTCATGATGTAATGTGCTTCTTGGTACCATATGTTAATTTTTTTGTATTGATATTCATGGATGAAATAGGTCTTGAGTTTTCTTTGATACCTTATAGTTGTGAGGTTTTTACTTACTTTGTTTAAAAACTTACTTTTTTGTGTGAAGGAGGGTTTTCTGAACAAGTTTGTACTGTGAACAAGATTTTAGGAAACATATTTGACCTAAGGGAACCAGTAGTTTCTAGGGCTACTTACAAGTATGTTCATGTATGTGGGTGCCAGTTTAAACTTAATGAAGGTAAGCTTTGTCTCTTTGGGGAGGCAAAGTATGGAAAATAATGTATTAGTATTTTATTGGTACTAATAAGAACTAATAAAGTCAATCATTAGTTAACTAAATTAATTAGTTTAATACGTAGTAGGTTGGCTTTACCTGTATTAGCCCATTTTAATCTTCCGTAATCCTTAAAAGAGGAATTTCTTTTAACTTACGGAAGAGAAAACTGACTTTGAAGAGGCGAGCATGACTCGGCCAAGATCACACAGCCGGTAAGGGATGGAATCACACTTTAAACCTAGATCTATTTGACCTGGCATACATATGCCTAACCTCCACGATGAATTGTTTTTTAAATAAATTGAGTTGTTATATGTAATTGGAAGTAAGGAGACCATTTCCTTAAGCAGTGGCCTCAAAGTGGGATCTCCAGGCCAGCAGCATCTACATCACCTGGGAACTTGTTAGAAATGCAAATTCTCAAGCCCTCACCCGGATCTGAAGCAGAAACTCAGGGACGAGGCCCAACAATCTGTGTTTCAATAAGGCCTCCGGGTGATGCTAATCTCCATACACTGAAGTTTGGGAACCGCTGCTTTAGGAACTTCAGACGACTCTTCCTTTCTGCAGTCTGAATTTTAGGAGTTGTTAACGTGTTGACTCTATGAATAGGGCAAATATTCTTTATTTTCTCCATATACTCTTCAGAAATAAAGGCTAATCATTTGTGTACCACCTTATGGCTTGCTCACAAAAGGGAGTATTTGCAGAGCCTAACTCCCTAGGAAACTTGTGAAAATTAAACATTCTTGTGAAATGTCAATAGAGCATCATTTACTCACAGCCTCAGTCCAGGCAGAGGTCGTAAGTAAACTCATTAGACTTCATTTTAGGAGTGTGAGCAGTTTGAAGATTTGCATGTTTTCTGCCTATGGCCCCAATGCAGGATGTACTTTGCTGGGACTCAGTTTATGTAGGAAAGGGGCTGTGAGGGCAGGAACCCAGCAGCCTCAGGTCTCTGCCTCTGACAGGCTCACGAAGACTTTGTTCTGTTCCCCTGAATGAGTAAATGCCAGGAGGAAGGTGAAATGCTGGCAGTCTGCCCACTAGACCTCATCTCCTCGCAGTGCCACCAGACTGAGGAAATAATGATGATTCACTTAACCTAAAAGGCTCATGCCAATTAATGATTTCCATGCAATTGACAGTTGCTTGCCCTTCTCTTCTGGGTGCAGAATTCATTTCATTGGCATCACTGATTTACAAAAGACAGTCTGCTTGCAAGCTAATTGGGTGAAGTCAGTACAGAGGGCAGCGTGGCTGTGAGTGGGAGTGCTGCTAAAGTGGTTTCCGATAACGTGCCTCTCGTCCCTGCATTATTTGTCACCCCCAGAGTAATTAGATCAGAGTGGTGTCAGCTCGGGGCTCTGAGGGTGCTGTGGGTTTACCAGCCACCAAGTACAGTTGGCTGAAACTAGCTTTTAATTATATTCAGGTATCTTGTCCAGTTCTAGGAGTTTGCAGACTGACGTATTTCTGTGCTTAGTGAATGTTTTCCTGGTGGGTGTGTGCATCTGTTTACATGTGTGCATGTGCATGTATGAGGGTGTGTGTGTGTGTACGTATGATGGGTTAGGATTGATGTGTTAAATGAACCACTTCCCAGGGACTGCAAGTTGTGTGTCCCTGTGTGAGCTGACTCTAATTAAACCACACCGCCCAGCATCCGGGACAGAAGTGACCCACCCTCGGCGGGCTGGAGACTGGGGTTGGCAGGACGCAGGGAAGCTGGGGAGCCTGCGTACACGCGAGTCTACACACAGGCTGGGTCTCATGACTGCGGGGACCTGTGACAAGAGTCTAAACAGAGACTCATATTACCTGACGTCTAAAGAGCCAAGTTACAGTATAAGCAGACCGACAGACTCTCAAGCGACAACATATGCTCTGTCCTCCTACCTTGACAAAGCACCTTCATAATGACCTGGATGTGGCTATGGGAACAAAGAGCCCCTTCTCATCCCACCCTCGGTGTCCGCCTGCTCCGTGAAGGGCCTTGCGTGCCCGCTTGCAGGCACCCAGCCTTCTCGTCCAAACGCTGATCCTAAGCCCCCTCCTCATTGTGGACCCCTCTTAGGCTTAAGGGGCCCTCACTGGTAGCTCAGGCCACCTGTCAAGGCGTCAGTGCACCTTGGAGAAAAGGCCCTGGAAGTTGGCTCAGGCCTATTTTCGCAGGAAATTCTTATTCTAGGGAACAAGGACATGGCCCAGAAGGGGGAGCGTGAGTTCTGGGGAGGCCTGGCTTCCAGATGAGGGCCAGAGGCAGGTCTCCCTCTGCCTGGTCTAACTGGGTCTAAGTGAACTTGTGAAATGTTAGTAAGATTTCATCTATCCAGGGCCTCAATCAAGGGAGAGGCCTTAAACACAGGCTTGTGTATTCATGCACACCCCGCCCCACAGATGTTTACATCCTGTGATGGTGCACAGAACCTCCTGTGTGAGCCTCACATGGTCCTTGTGCGTTCTACCCTTACACACACACACGGACACACTCCCAGCAGATGTATCCGTGCTACTCTTATATATACATACACACACTCAGCAACTGTCACTTGTCTGCTTTACTGTGGTACCCACACACCTGTCATCAATCTTTATGCACAGACATGTGTATCTCTTAGCCTCACACACGTATGCACGCCCACAAACATTTTGCTTGTCCACATGTCCCCAAACCTAGGCCTCTTTCTGCCCATACTCACTTCTCTGACATGTAGCCCCACTTACTTCATCTGACATGTTTCTCTTGTCACCAGTCATCATCAGTGTCATCAAGGATCAGGTTGAGGCTTGCAAGCTAAAGTTAGGCTTCAGGATTTCAGGAACTGTTATTTTTTTTATTTTTTGTGGTACGCGGGCCTCTCACCGTTGTGGCCTCTCCCTTTGCGGAGCACAGGCTCCGGATGCGCAGGCTCAGCGGCCGTGGCTCACGGGCCCAGCCGCTCCACGGCATGTGGGATCCTCCCGGACCGGGGCACGAACCCGTGTCCCCTGCATCGGCAGGCGGACTCTCAACCACTGCGCCACCAGGGAAGCCCAGGAGCGGTTATTTTTATTGAGATTCTACTTACGACTCATCAGCAGACAATGAAAACTGAACGTGTTGCATTTACTGATGACCACTGGGTAATCCAGACACAAACACCCACACGTCTGCTGTGTTTCTGTTGGTGGCGCAGTCCTGCTGAAGGTTGTCGTGTGTCAACCTTCAGGGCAGAGCATTTGGCCCTGGCTCCCTTGTCTGGGTATTTCAGGAGCAGCACTCAGGATTCCTTATAGCATCCCACATCCTTTCTCCCTTGACACAGAGAATCTCATGTAGGGGAGACTGAGCGACCCCAGGTGTTCCTGTCGCCTCAGCTCCCACTTAGCCAAAGATACAGCTCCAAAAATCTCATCTCCGGGTCAGTGCCTCAGAGGCAGATGTAAATAGCTCACTCTTTCTAGTCACTTCCGTCACAGCACCGTCTCTGTGATGGAACAATGTGGGCTTAGTGAAGCACTTTCAGGTCGGCAGTAGTTGGGCCAAAGCCCTTTCACGTCGGTGTCTTGTCTGCCTTAAAGTAAAAGATGTCCAACTGTGTGATGGGACATTTTGTTGGAAATATGTTTGGTATTCAGTAATAGGATTCTATATCATTTGACTTAACTTTGTAAAAATGAACTTTATGCTGGAATGCTTTTAGATTTACAGAAAGGTAAATCTGAAGTGTATCTGCAAAGATACACAGAGAGTTTGTGTATAGCCATCACTCAGTTTCACCCATGGATAGCATCTCATATAACCATGGTACACTTGTCAAAACTAAGACACTGGCATTGGTACATGACTGTTAGCTTAACTCCAGACTTTCATCTCTTGGGAAAAGCAGTATTCTCCAGTGCTCTCTTCTGTAAAGCTATTTTCCCCTTTCTTCACACTCTTGTTCGGCAGCAAGTCACTACTTCTGGTCTACCCTTAAACGGGGAGGGCAGGCGTTAAGCCCCACCTCCTGGAAGGAGCAGTATCTACACATGTCATTTGGAATTCTGCTGAAAGAAAGACTTCACTCCCTCTCACTTTTAAAAAGATGTGAAGGTATTTGGTGCAACTTCTGGGTCTAGATGAAATGGCATAGATGTGTTTATCCCTGCTCCTCCCTACTAAGAGTGACAGTAAACCCTGGATAAAGCATTAAGAGGCAACCAGAGGAGAATCTGAAAGGTGGTAAGAGGAAGGTGTTGGCTTGCAACCCAGGACTGGAGGAACAGCACAGTGGCAGAGTGTCTTATGGCCTTTCCTGACCTACAACTTAGCACCAGAAAGTAGCCCAGGTCGGCACATCCCTCCCTTGATACAATAAGAGTACCTTCAACATTCAGTGAACCCAGTACCTTGGCTGTACCAACAATGGTAGCCACGGGAAGTGTTCTTCCCTGCTGGTGCCTGAAACTTTTGTTTCTCACTGAGGGATACAAGAGTGGCTGGGGGGCCACCAGCAAAAGAGGCCCTTCCACAACATGTGGCCTGGCTTGGGAAGGCTTCTTTGTTCTCCCCTCCCCTACCCAGAGACCCCTGGATGGCTGGAGGATGCCCTTTACAACAAGCACTCAGGGACACCTCTTTATCCTCATGGCCCAAGACTCTCCTTCTCAACCAGGAGACACCAGTGGCTTGGACTGGGGAACCCCTTGCTTTGAGGAGTGAGGCAAGGAAGTCTGCTCTCACCACTCTTATTCACCATAGAACTGGAAGTTCTAGCCCTTGCAATAAGATGGGAAAAAGAAAAGGCATTGGTAAGCAAGAAATAAAACTGTGCCTGTTTGTAGATGACACGGGGTTCTATGTAGAAAACCCCAAAGAATACTTTTTTAAAAAAAGCCTCCTAGGACCAGTAGGTAATCTCACAAAGATAATACTATATAAGACGAATGCACAAAAGTCAGTCATGTTTCTGTAGAGTAACAACGAATATGTGAACATTGAAACTGAAAACACAATACCATTTATGTTGACTCCAAAGAAATGAAATCTTTATATATACGCTTAAATCACGCATAGGATCTGTGTTCTGAATATTACAAAATACCAATGAAAGAAATCAAAGAATACCTAAACAAATAGGCATATCATGTTCATGACCTGGGGACCTCAACAGAGTCAAGATATCCATTTGCCCCAAATTGGCACACAGGTTTAAAGAAATTTCTATTAAAATTCCAGCAAGGATTTTTGTAGGTGTAGATAAGTTTATTCTAAAATTTATTTGGACAGGTATAGGCCCCCAATAGGTAAAATGATCTTGACAAAGGAGAATAGGAGGAATCCCTCTATTTTATATGAAAGCTTACTAATTATATAGCTATAGTAATTAGTCAGTGTGGTATTGCCAGAGGGATAGATTTGTGGAACGGAATAGAAAACCCAGAAATATAACCAGGCAAATATGCTCAAGTGATTTTTGACAAAGGCACAAAAGGATTTCAGTGGAGGAAACACAGCGTTTTCAACAAATGATGCTAGAGCCATGGTCATCCATGAGGAAAAATCCTAAACCTCGTGCCTAACATAGAAGTTCACTCAAAATGGGTCGTGGACTTAAATGTAAAATGTAAAGCCATACACATTTTATAGGAGAAAAAAAATAAGAGAAAGTCTTCGGGATCTAGGACTAGACAAAGAATTCTCAGATTGGAGAACAAAATCGTGATCCATAAAAGGCAAATTTGTTAACTTGGACTTCATCAAACTATCAACAACTTGTAGCCTGTGAAAGACCTTGTTAGAAAGATGAAAAGACAAGCTGTATACTGGGGATACTGGCAGCACACACAGCCAACAAAGGACTAGCCCCTGGCCCTGTATAAAGAACTCTCAAAAGTCAAGAGTCAAAAAACTGGCAAGCCAATTAGAAAATGGGCAAGAGTCACGAAGAGACCTTTTACCAAGGGGGATACACAGACGGCACATAACCACATGAAGTGCTTTTCCGCATCATTAGCCATCAGGGAAATGCAAGTTAAAATAACCATGAGATACCACTACACACCTAGCAGAATGGTGAAGATGAAAACGGCAACACCAAATGCTGGTGAGGGTGTGGAGACAAAAATTACTCGCAATTGCTGACAGGAATGTAAAATGGTATAGTTGCTCTAAACTGCAAGCGCTATACAATGCAGCAATCGCACTCTTGGGCATTTATCCCAGAGAAATGGAAACTTGTGTTCATATGAAAACTTGCACTTAATTTTTTAACATAAGATTGTTTTACATGAATGGCCAAGACTGAGTATATAGGAGATAATCTAAATCAAATGGATTTGGTAACCACTGACTTTAAAAGCATAGAAAAAATATATTATACAGCTCACATATAGAAAAAGATACCAGTTTCCAAATGGCCAGATGAGTCCTACCACTTTTTTTTCCCTGTTATTCGCCGCCCCCCCAGCTTTATTGAGATAGAATTGGTATATAACATTGTGCAAGTTTAAGGTGTGCACATGAATGTTTATGGCAGCTCTACCTGTAATAGCTAAAACCTGGAATCAGGCCAGAGGTCCTTCAGTGAGTCAGTGTTAAACTGTGGTACATCCACACCATGGAATAGTACCCAGCACTGAAGTAGGAATGTGCTGTTGACACATGCAATGGTCTGGATGAGTCTCCAGGGGATTTTGCTGAGTGAAAAAAGCCAATCCCATAAGGTTCCATGCTGTATGGTTCCATTTATAGATAAAATTTTCAAAATGCCAAAATTTTAGAAATGGAAGGAAAAGTAGTCATTGCCAGTGGTTAGGGATGACTAAGAGGGGTCAGAGGAAAAGGGTGTGGTTATAAAATGGTGATGCCTGGGATCCTTGTGGTGATGGGACTGTTTTGTATTTTGACTGTGATGGTGGGTACAGAAATCTACATGGAATGAAATTATATAGAGGTAAACTTTACACAGTGCAAGTAAAATTGGGAGAAATCCGAGTAAGATGGATGGAATTTATCAATGCAAATATCCTAGTTGTGATTCTGTACCATAGCCTTGCAAGAAGTTACCGTAAGATGAGACTGGAGAAAGGTATGTGGGATCTCTCTGGATTATTTCTTACAGTTGTTTATGAATCTACAATGATTTCAATAAAAATTTCAGTGAAAAAAGATATGTGATGGAATCAGATTTATTTTTGAAAGCATTTCAACAGCATTTAATATATTGTGAAAACATTTCATAGTCCTATGAAATTTTCATAAAAGTATATAGAAAAGGAATGAACAGTATGCCATCTAAAATTCCTATCCCCAAATTGATAGATTAACAGAAACTAATATATATCCATTTTATTCTGATCTAATGCTTCAATATATTTTTCTAAATGAAGCAACTTTTATTTTTCTTCTTACAGAAGTACTGAAGATTCATTGTATTTGGAATTTCCAAGTAAGCCCAAAGAATAAAATAGACATCACTTGCGTGTGTTTTTTTTTTTGTTTGTGGTACGTGGGCCTCTCACTGTTGTGGCCTCTCCCGTTGTGGAGCACAGGCTCCGGACGCGCAGGCTCAGCGGCCATGGCTCACGGGCCCAGCCGCTCCGCGGCATGTGGGATCTTCCTGGACCGGGGCACGTACCCGTGTCCCCCGCATCGGCAGGTGGACTCTCAACCACTGCGCCACCAGGGAAGCCCGCGTGTGTTTGTTTTTAATAGGCATCAGGCGGCGGTCCTGTGGTCTTTTGCTCTCACTCGTTCCTCTTACTGTTCCTTTTGTCGTGGGTGGGTGAGGCGACTTTTCCTTTCCAAGGAGAGTCCCCAAGTCCTTGGGTGTGAAGGTGTTTGTCCACTGAACTAGTGTGTCTTCAGGGATGCTCTTGATTTGAGACAAGGCTCTTGCATAACATTTCAGAAGCTAGATGCTCACAAGATAAAACCAGCCTTCCTCCATGCCCTTAGCAGCTTGGAGCTGATAGTAGGTGGTAACTCAAGGGGTGTCAATGGATGTCTGTATATAAACGAAGATGGGGAAAGTTTAGGGTCCGGAGGATGTAATTCTGTACGTGACGAGCCCCTTTCGTTATAAGGGCTTCTCTCTTGCATCTAAGGAGCAGAGTGCTAGGGAGTCTTGGTTTGCTTTTCTTTCAGAGGCAAAAGGCTATCTTTGTTGCCCATCACCCTATAGCAATGACACGGCTGCTCTCAGCGTAATTCCTCTCCTCTCTGAGCCCCCTGTCCTGAACCTCTGTCATTTTGTCTGCCCAGACCAGTAGCCATCTCGTCTACCTTTCTAGGAGATGTGCCTTTCCTTCTCTGTAACCCTGTGATTCAAATGAGAGTATCATCTTCCCATAGAATCTGTGCCCCTGATGACGCTAGGGCTCTGAGCGCTTCCATGCTTCCCTGACCTAGTGATGAAGCAGCCCCTGGTACCAGTCCCCCCTAAGACTAGCCACCCTTTGAGCTGGCTGTTTACAAAAGCTAGTGAAGTGTGCTCCTTGGCTTAGCTAGTTCATGCTGAATTTCCTTCACGTGTGTTCAAGTGTCCTGACTCATACTCTCTGTAACATCGAAATTCATTATTTTCTTTCTCAATTCTTCCCTACATCTTCCTGTTCTTAGCCATAGAAGGAGAGGCCAAAATAAGTATCTCGTTTTATTCTGTTCTTTAAGTTTCCTGCCGTGTCCCAGACAAAATCAGATGACGATTCCCTTTGTGTGTCTAGCGAGGACCAGGTGCTTCTGCAAGAGCGGCTCCAGTCTCATCAAGTATCCACCCAGGGCTTCCCTGGTGGCGCAGTGGTTGGGAGTCCGCCTGCCGATGCAGGGGACACGGGTTCGTGCCCCGGTCCGGGAAGATCCCACATGCCGCGGAGCGGCTGGGCCCGTGAGCCATGGCCGCTGAGCCTGCGCATCCGGAGCCTGTGCTCCGCAACGAGAGAGGCCACAACAGTGAGAGGCCTGTGTACTGCAGGAAAGAAAAAAAAAAAAAAAAAAAAGAATCCACCCACAATCAGAACTAAAAAGGCCTGGAGCAGAGCAGCTCAGGCTGCTCCGAGTGCCTTTTTTTTTGCAGTGTATGTGCTCATCTTGTTGCTGAAGAGACCGAAGTCATCACCCAGTCCTAGCGAATTCATGTATCAAGACCGATGAGTGATTGCAGAGGTATATTTAGATTGTTCCTAAATTCTGACATCGCTTGGAGGTAAATCCATTATCTGGGCAAGGGCTGCTACATAGTAATTAAACTGAAAATATCATATTTGTACATGCTTTCTGCCCCTCGGCAAAACATTTAAAATATTCATGGAGGTGATTGTTTTAAATCATTGCACTTTGGCACTGCAGTTCCAGTGGAGTAACACGCAAGCAGTATTCTGAAGATGACTAGTGCTTCTATCCTGTTGGGTCGTGTTGGGCGGGGTCTTGCTTCCATGGTGTGTGCAGTCTGAGTCTCACTCTGATGGCCTGGGAGCCACCTCTGTGGAGGGTGGGCCACTGTGGCCTCCTTGTCCTGGAGTTTGGCCAGAGCCCTTCCTGCTCTTGCACCAGTGATGTGCCATTTGTAAGTCCCCAAGCTTGGTTGACCCATTCAGGGCTTCTCAGGTCAACTGGCAGCAATCAGAAGCCTCACGTTCCTCTCTGCTGGGAAGGGGAGAGGGGGGCCTGAGAAGAAAACAGGCTTGGTTTGCTCATCATTGCTTCTTGGTCTTGTCAGCTTTGTTAAAGAAATGGAATTTACACTTTTTCTGTGTTGGACATTGATGGGGAAATGTCTAGGTCGCAGAGTTTTGCATTCCTGTTCATAGGTATATCAGCCTCGCAACAGCCCCTATTAACCACGGAAGCCCCCAGGGAATAGGACAGCAAAGATCCAGGGGATGGGAGTGTCTGAGAGACTTGCTGATATGTCACAAACCTGCTTAGGTGGTCTGTAGTCTATAATTAATGGCTGTATCGGCTGTTGTTGCTTTGCTTCTCCAAGCCTTATGATAACGTGCCTGGTCTCTGTTGGCGAAGCCCCGGGGTCTGTTCTGAAGCCATAGGCCTTTCTTCCAAGAGAATCCCTGGTTCAGGTCATCGCCTCTGTTCCCTCGTCCTACAGACACTGATGCACGAGTTGGCTTGTTCTTTAAACCAAAATGGAAGGACCTCAGGCTCCTTTGCAAATTTCAATGCCTGGCACTGAGGTGGGCAATAGATGCCAAGCTCTCAAAGATTCTTGTTTTATTTTGATTCTGCCAGAGCCAGAGGGTCATCAGGATTTCAAGACCCTATGAAATGGTTGGCTTAAGTCATAATATGGCAAATAATTCAACTTGCTATCCTTAGAAAGTTCTTCTTCATGAGTAATGCCAACTGGTGGGATTGAAGCTTTAGAAAACAACCACCACTTTCTTTCTTTTTTTTTTCTTCTCATTTTTATTGGAATAGAGTTGATTTACAATGTTGTGTTAGTTTCTGCCATACAGGAAAGTGAATCAGTTTTACGTATATCAACTCTTTTTTAGATTCTTTTCCCATATAAGTCCTTACAGAGTATTGAGTAGAATTCCCTGTGCTCTACGGCAGGTCCTTATTAGTTATCTATTTTATATGTAGTAGTGTATATATGTCAATCCCAATCTCCCAATTCATCCCTCCCCCCACCTACCGCTTTTAAATTTAATTGTTTTCTGCTAAGCAGAAAGATCTATCTTTCTGTCAAATAAAATTGCACCTAGAGCCTAGTACGTACAACTGATTAAGAATTCCTAAGGCTAGCCTAGCCTTGAGCCTACTGCAGTAGATCCTGAGGCACTTTCTTGGATGCTCAGGGTTTGAGGGTCCTTCCTTTGTGGGCTGCTGGCTTTCTGAGTCCTTCTGCACTGCCATAAATGCTGAGGTCTGGGCAGCTCACATAGTACAGAATTAGCGTGGGGTAGGGTCTTCTGATTCCCTGCATGCTCTGAACTTGAGGCATTGAAGCTGCTGTGGAGCCTCTGCTGTATCCCTTGGTCACAGATTTCGTTAGAAATCCTCAGTCAAAATGGCTCACTTTTCAGATGGATAAAGGGAGGCTCTGAAAGGGGTGGGAAGGTACTCAGAGTTACCCATTCATTCATTCGTTTGTGGGCTTGTTCATTCATTGATAAATATTTGCTTGATTATGTTCTGGAGATACCCTGGCCAGTAAGTGTCCTTGGATTCACACAGTTTATAATCTGGATACAAATAATTATCAGAAACAGGAATGCTATGGTGGGGACATACACGTCGGTTTGGGCTGCTATAACAAAATACCGTAGACTGGGTGGCTTAAATAATAGCCATTTATTTCTCATAGTTCTAGAGGCTGGAAGTCCAAGGTCAGGTCCAAGGTCAGGATGTTGGCTGCTTTGCTTCCTGGCTTGTGGGTGGCAGCCTTCTTGCCATGTCCTCACTTGGCAGATACAGAGCTCTGGTGTCTTTTCCTTTTCTTATAAGGGCACAAATCCCACCGTGGGGGCCCTAGCCTCATGACCTCATCTAACCCTAATTACCCCCCAAAGGCCCAGTCTCCAAATACCGTCATATTGGAGATTAGGACTCTTTTTTTTTTTTTGGTGGGGGACACAATTCAGTCCATAACAGACACTACTGAGGCACACAGTAGTGATACTTACACTAATACCAGAAGGATGAGTAGGAGTTAAACACACAGAGAAGTGAGGAGAGGGCAGTCTGTGCACAGGCGCAGAGATGGGGGAGTCCTGAGCCGTTGCTACGATGCCTAGAGCACAGGGAATGGGAACAGGAGACATGAATGCTGTGGGAGCAGATGAGAGTCTGAGCGTTTGGACTCACACCGTGCTAGAGGGCTTGCATAACCCTGAGGGATGTGGGGAAGCATGTGGGTCACAGGGACCCTGGTCCTTGTCGCTTTCTTAGCATCGAGGCCTCTGCCTGTGTACGGGGCACTTCATGGCCCAGCATTACTTACTGAGAATAAATGTAGGTGCCTCTGCAGCATGACACTTCAGCCCTCAGGGCAAGAAGATCAAGCCACAATTTTTGTGGTGAACAGAGTAATTTGGTCAATAGTTTAATTCTGGCGGTAGCCGAATGACATCATAAAGAATGCAGTGGCATTTCTACTGGAAATGTCTGCCATCATTTTCTTCTTGACATGAGGACACTAAAAGCTTCCCAACTCCAGAAAGAATGAGCATGAAATGTGCCCATCGGTCTCCCTGTGAAGAAGCGTTAGGCTGCGGCATTGTAGGTACGCAGAGGAGGAGGCGATCACGGGGCAGGATGATGTACAGCTCACTGGTGGTCTTGTTCCCAGAAACCCCCTCTCTTCAGGGCCCAGCTGTGGTCTGGGTGTCCCTGTAGCGCGGTGGCCTTGGGTCAGCCCCACAGTGCAAGTTGCAGGAGTGTGGCGAGGTGCCTCGAGAGGGAGGATGCCTGCCTGCAGCCTTTCCGGGTGCTCACATGGGGTCCCCTCCTGGTTTTGTCAAGGGCTGGACTCCAGCTGGTTCTGAGCTTTCTGAAGGTAACTTCTGTTTGCACATTTCCCTTTCGCAGTTCTTGAGCTTGTCTCCTATTTCTCCTTCCTGTAGTGCAGTGGTTCTCAAAATGTGATCCTTGGACCAGCGCATCAGACAGGCCAGTTCTTAAGTCCCACCTAAGACATGCTGCATCAGCATCTTTGAGGACGGGGCCCAGAAACCTGTGTTTTAACAAGCTCTCCAGGTGATTCCTTTGCAGGGGGAAACCCCTGCTTTAGCACGTGTGTGTGCACTGGGGCGTCACGCTCCATGCCTTAGCATGCACATGTGTGGAAGGTCAAAGTTTGTGTTGGGGTGTGGGTGCACACGTCTGAACCACTTAGGAAAGGTTCTGTGCAGGGACGTGACTATAGGAGGCACCTGGGTAGGGGCTGAGTGACGATGGAGAGATCTTTCATACCCCTTGGTACCTAGTGGTGATGTTGATGATGGTAGCTAACAGCTGTTGAGCGTGGAGTGTGCCAGTCACTGTGCCAAGCATTGTGCGTGTTATCATTTTATTTTCACGATACCTCTATGAGGTAGTTTTACGATCTCCCCAACTTATAATGAGTTAGAGTGAGGCTTATAGCAGGTAACTAACTTGCTCAGGATCGTCCCACTAGAAGGTGGCAGAGAGGGAACCCAAGCACAGGTCTGTGCTGTGTCCAAAGCCTGCGCTCCCGGAGCTGCAGCCTGGCCTTCCTCTTGCTCTGCTAAGTACCGGTACTTCTGGGCATGGCCGGTCTCAGCACTGCCTGGGTTCCCTGGGGGGGCCCTTGAGCTGGCGTGGTGGACGTGTTTCAGTACAGAGCCCTGTGAAAGCATTGAGTATTGAGGGCTTTCATGCTGTGGGGGGGAGAATGGTACTTCATCTCCTCTCCACAAATAAGTAATATTAGAAGCACAAACAAGAAGTAAGAAAACCAGCTGAACCGTTTCACACTTGAAATGCACCGCGTGCAGTCGAGTGCCTAGGAAAGTGGACTGGGCCCAAGCGCCCAGTCTCCAGTGACTGAGGCCCTTAAAATAAGGAGCTGAACTGCGGGGCTGGCTGGTTCATTGTTTTCCCGGGTGGTTGGAACAGCCTGCGAGAGGGACATGGGCCTCATGCTGCCTGCACATCTCTCCATGCACTTTCCTCTTGTTATTAAACAGGCAGCAATAACAATTTTATTTTATTTAAGGGGAGGAAAAAAAAAAAAAGACTGGGCTGAGATTTAGAAATCGTCATGCAGGCATGTGTGTGAGTTTACTGCTTTATGAGGCTTAGCAGAGACAGTTTCTGAATCTCAGCTGGCTGCTTCCAGGGTGATCTCTGAAGCTTTTTCAAGTTTCTAGCTGTCCCTGAAATCTGTAGGAAGGTGGGTGCTTTGGGACCTGGGTATAAACTGGCCTTTTGAGTTATACCAGCTTCCCTTCCCAGCTTACATTCTTTAAGGATTTCTCTTTGGCTGTTTCCTCCTTATGATTGCATGATTTTGCAATCTGCTCCTTGAAAGCATGTCACTTATTCCAAGGAAGACTTTGGCTAAACGCACAGTAAGTCACATGTACCCATATATCGTGCCTACCTGGTAAGCAGTCTTCTGTCCACTAAGTGTCTTACCATTTCCCAGATTTGTATTGGAGACATCAGCAGTAAACAGCATTTCCCCATGACCTCTCTTTCCCAATTAGCTTGTAGCCAAGTTCCAATAATATATTAAGCCGAGAGCTTTTCTTGTTAATTTCCCCATAGAAAAGACGTGGCAAAGCTACAGGGAGGCTGAACTTAGCTTACAAACAGCGCTGAGCTATGCTGTTCTTCCTTTCAAATCATAAACCGCTCCCCTGGAGAATAACTTTGCCTAGCATCTGTAAAGATGTTCCAGTGTTATGGGAAACTGGAAACTTTGTGGCATTATTAGTTAGGAGAAAACTACCTGTGCAGTAAACTTCCCGAAGTGACTCTTGAAACTTCTCTTATGATCTAATAGGGGATGCACTAAGGTGGTCCCGACATCTTCAGATTCAACTTTTGCGTAAACTTCATTTTAGTACATTATGAATTGATACCCCTGTACATCTTTACGTTCGCTAGTTTTGTGTCACTGTTCAGATGTGCCCTGGCAGACAGACATTCTGAGCTCTGGAAGAGCCTGACAGCCAAGAGTTCATGTTATTGGCAAGATCATCATCTCTGCTTGTATAGCCTTACGTGTTCCAGCAATTCTTTGAACTTTCAGTGCATTTTTCCTCATTATTTCATAAACATGTGTGATAAAATGAGAATAACGGTGTTGAAGCTTGGGTCTCATAAATGTGAAGATGACACTGGGAATCATTAAACATGCCCCAAATAGCAAATCATTAGTCTCAAATGGGTGGACATTGGAATTAAGGTAGTCAACTGGGTATTCAATTGTGAGGAAAGAGAATATTAAAGGACTCATATGAACTGCTGAAAATATGTCATCAAAGATGGTGTTTAAGATGGTGTCATTAGGAATTTCATGCTGTTTTTCAATACTTGAGACTACCCCTGCCACGTATAAATCTCTCGTTTGACCATAATACTTCTTACTGTTTTTCTATATTATAGCACATTATATATTATATAATGGAGCTGTGCCGAGGTATAGGGACTACCCTTTTAACTTGTCATGCAGATTTTCATTTTTCTCACATGGAAGTTACATTAGCAGCCACAATTGGGAGGAAAATTCATGAATAATCATAGAAATGGTAGTTTTCTCCTATTTCCCTCCTTTATGTCCCTTCCTGGCCAGCCTTTACTTCCTTTCTCTGCTTCATTTTCCTCCATAGCGCTTATTCTTAATAAACCACATTTCACTTGTTGATCGTCTGTCTGATACCAATATTAGCTCCACGAAGGGAAGAATTTCTGTGTGTCCATTACTCTAGACCAGTGTTTCTCAACTTTTTCCCCGCATTATCACTCTCCTATAGAAACTTTTCAGATTTTGTTTTGTTTTGTTTTGCTAATTGCCCCCCTCCATGAAATTTTATTGTCACGCATATACCATACATCTGTTTATGTACTATATCTGTACTTTGTATATAAAAGGAGTAAGAATTTTTTCACCCCTCAAAAACCCCTCAAGGAGCAGTGGTGCCCCTTTGAGAATGCACATTCTAGACCTCCTGCCAACAAGGGTGCCTGGGGCGTAGCAGGCGCTCAATAGTAGTTTACATGTGTCTATTTATAAAATTTCATCTTTTTTTTTTTTTTTCAGTAGCAGCCAAACAAATGTTGGCTCACCACTTGCTAGGTATGTGAAGAGATCCTTCGCACAGTGTGTGAAGTCCTCATTCTTCTTATGAGTCTGTGACCGACCAGTAAAGGGAATACTTTGATAGATGGTCTTATTTAAACCTGTAATCATCCTTGACGGTTGACTCATGATCAAAAAGCCAGCGCACACATCTACTAACTGCTCTAACTACTGGCATTACCCTTTGTTACCACCTAAGCTGTGGCCCTGAAACTGACCTGTTTGATGACAGAGCCCCCCTCCCCCAATGATGGCCTTACCCAAACAGAGGATTACCCCAGAATGAGGGTGGGGACCAGAGGCACTTCAGAAAGCTTCTTAGTATTCTGTGGACTTACCCAGGCACCTTGCATGCTTCCAGATCACTTGATAATCTGCAGCTTCTCTGTCCTCCTTCCTGATGGCCTATATATGTGGCGTGATAAAAGCCATCAATTTCTATTGCATTAAACAAAATGAGAAAACTTGAGGCTTCGTGCTGTCCTGTGTGTGTTGGGAATAGTAATAAAAGCAAGATAATTGGTGTGTGTCTTTTAAGATGCCAGAGACCAGGAAGACCCTCTCGGACTAAGTCTGACCAAGGCTTTCCCATCTGACGCAAACTCAGTGCCTGAAGCCTTGTGCAGGTGTAGATTCTGCTTTCCTTGAGAGGCCTTGGGAGAAATAACTGGTTGTGTGCTTTCCCAGGAAGGGAAGTGTTCATTCATCATTTTAGGTAGCTTGTTTCTCCCGAGAAATATTTCAAATGCTAATTGCCTTAGAAGAGAGGGCCAACATTCTCACTTACTTTTATACCAACAATTACAGGAAAATATGAATATTCATGTCAAGAAAATGAATCTAATTACAGGCTAAGCAATTATCATAATGAATGGTTCTGATCGTCTGACCCTCATGGCGTAATAATGAAGTTAAATTCCTAAAATTGGGATCTGTTGTCATCTTAGTCATTGACTGAAAGTGAAAAGACTTTGAATTTTTTATTTGCTTTGTTGGGGCAGATTCCTTTCAACGAGACCTAAGTGTGTCATATAATAACTGCCTTGTAAGAATTCTCGTTTTGGTGGGGTTAGAAATGTTGTTACCTCTTCTGGAGTTTTGTCACAGACAGATGTCCCTAAAAGTTTCTGATATTGGCTTGGACTTTTATGACATGAAGCCTTGTACTCTTCTTAATAAGTATAACTAATTGGTCATTTTCCTTAGGATGGACATAGCTCAAAAGATGTGTTTATTGGAAGGTGTTGAAATCAGACATTTAAAACCAGAATTTCCAAGGCAGTGGGCTATTTGGAGGAAACTTATGGTGAATACTTTTTATAATAAAATGCCTCTCCTTATATAGGTTTCTACATAGATACTTGGGATTTGTAGCTCAGTTTTTCTTAAAGTGACACATACTTGTCTAAGCAGATGTATTTCTGTCGGCCCTGCTTCTGTGGCTGTTGTTTTTCTGTAGGGGGATGTTAATTTAAGTGGGTCATTTTAAGAGAGAATTATTACAAAAAACTTTGAAAGCATGGACATTAAGTCAGACATCTTAATAAAGTTGAGGGACTTTTTCACCTGAATTTCATTTGAATGTTGCATGTTTCTACTCTGGAACTGTCTCAGATGGCCGAGGATTCAGCATGGAGACCAGCAACGTTCACCAATTGGATCACTCACTGACTCGCTCACACATCTACTTGGTGGCCATTTGCTAAGTGCCCACTGTGTGCTGGTCCCTCTGAGAGTTGCTGGGGTGGCAGAGAAGAGTCTGACTCAGTCCTGGCGTTCAGTGTCCTCACAGTAGAGTGGAGACTGTCATGCAGTCCAGTGATTACAGCAGGACGCAGTGGAGTTCAGTGGTTAGGAGACTAGATTTAGGTGTCAGCCCCGTGTGACCTCGGCCAAATGCCTTATATCCTCTGAGGCTTAGTTTGTTCATCTTCAAAGTGGGGTCAGAAAGAGGACCGACCTTACAGGATTCATTGAGAATTAAATGATCTAGAGCCATACAAAGTATAGAGCCGGGCACCTGGTAATGCCCAGAAGACGATGATCCTTTCGATAGATGGACAAACAGGTCCTGTGGAGAGGGACTCACCGCACATCCAGGTACGTGCCACCAGGCAGGGCAAGTCAAGTGACAGAATCACTTGTGTGTCCGTAGAAAAACATGGGAAGGGCATTTTCTTTTTCCACAGCACTTACCAATAGAGTGCTTTGGTGGGAATGAGGGATGGTCAGCACAGGATGTGTAGGATGTGACTTGGAAGTTGTTTGATTTTGTTCTTCACTGCTCTGTCTTTGTTCCCCTCTTCTTCCTCCTGCCCCACCCCCAACTGCTCTGCCCAGAAACACCAGCCTCCAGGGTCAGGAGATGCAGGTGACCCCAGTAGAGGAGGGCCCTCTACTGGGATAAAATTCATGAATTTTACCTTCATGAATTCAGACTCTTTCAAGATTCAGACTCTTTCAGGATCTGCTGCTGAGGCAGACAGAGCTGGGTCTTTTACCCCAGACTCTAGAGCCAGAGAATCTTGCAGGCCGTGGCTCTGTAAAGGTTCACCTTTTTAAAAAGTGGCTTCTGCAGGACCTCCTCACTTTTCGAAGGCAAAGCGTCTCTAAAAGCCAGGACTAGAACCCTATAAAATCATCACATCACTCCTGGAAAAATTTATCTTCAGTAAACTAGGCTGGGACTGAGACCTCTCTTCCTAAGCACTTAACACAGGGCCCCGTGCTCGGCAGACGTTTGTGGACTGAAAGAATGGATGAGGGATGAATGAGTCCTTTGATTGTGATGAGATACAGGACGTTAAGTAGAGGCCCTGTGCCAGTTAGCGTTTCTCCACATCTGTGTGCGTTTCTGGTAATATGGTATGCTTGCTCGTGGAATTTGACCTGGGATTTTGTCTGGCAGTATTTTGAGCTTCTATTCACTTGGCAAAGAAAAGGCATGATTCTTAATTGCTGTAATTTTACCTTCATGAATTCAGAAATGTGATTCTGAGAATAATGAGTTCCCTTTTTAGAAGGAAACTTATTTGCAGAAATGCCAATGCCTGGCTCATTAGACCTGTTCTAACCCTGCAGACACATGACTGTCCCTGGAGCCGGCCCTGTCAAGTTTGAGGACAGTCTTCCATTTTCCATTCTCTGCTGCCCCCGGCCAGCTCTCCCTCTCACAAGTAAGAGTTAATATTTAATGAATGGACCTTTGAGACTTTCACCGTCAGAACCCTGCTTGCTTACCGCTCTGCAGATAATTTTGGAAGAGTGATTTTTATAATCTTAGTATCATTATTCCTGTTCACACAAAGAACGCGGTGTATTTGTGGAAACAGGCTACTGGACAGGTTGATCCGGTGATGAGAGCATTTCCTGGGTGCAAAGTTGTCAGGAGTCATCTATCTGGAGAGGTTCCAGGTATGCTTCCAGGGAAGAAAGCTTTGTATCCAACAGGTTTCCTCTGATGTGCCTGCTTAAGACCCTCCTCACCCCACACCCAGAGATTGCAAAGAGGAGTACCTTGGAGGGAACCCTGAGTTTTCTGATTGCCCTTTGGAGGCAGCCTGGGCACTGCTTTCTTCCTTGCTAATGATCTTCCTTCGCATTTCCATGCCTGCCTCTGCCTACGTGCCCAGCAGCTTGGTTACCTGCTCCTGACTTTTGGTGGTGCTGTCTGGGCTCCCCTACCCCCTCTCCTGACATGGTATCTGATGAGGAAGAACTCCTTCTGGGCGTGTCTGGGACCACCTGTCCTGTATGGCTCAGGGGTAGGGGAAGAGTCTGGCTGGTTCCTAAGGACTTGATTCTGGGAGCTTGCTTCTGCCACGTCCTGGGAATGGGATCGATAGCTCCTCCTTTGGGTGCAGGTAGCTGAGTCGCTTAACTTGTCAATTTTCCCTGTAAAGCTTGAAGAAAATCTAGTCTCTCCAGAAGGAGCTAAATAAGTAGCGTTATTGTTCTTTTGTTTAATTCATGGGGATTCCCATTTCAAATATTCATTAGCTTGAAAACAAATTAATCTCTCAGCTGTATGAACTGTGTGTTTCAATCAGAATTAAGCAGAAATGCTGTTCTGTAGTGGGCCGTTAGTTGGAGGACTTACAGTATCTGAGAACCACATGTTAGGGCTAGACATGGGACACTCTCCTTCCGGAACTTGACGTTGTGGCCATCTTAGGTGTATCTCTTCTCCTGTTTATCTCTACTCCATTAGAAGAGGCTCTGTCCTTTGCATAGGGAGGTCTCCCCCTCAGCCTGCTAAACTGGGAGTCAAGAGATGAAGATGCTAGTTCCAGCTCTCATGAACCAGCTGTGTTACCTTAAACACATCACATCCCTCTAACAGGATTCAGTTTTGTCTGGCAAAGATGAAGACAAAGGATCAGGTTTCATCTTGAATTCTGACCAGTTAGAAATGGATCTGTGGTCATAAGTCAGCTGGGGAAAATTCTGTGATTGATTAGCCATGTCTGCCACAGGTAAGGAGAGGGTGAGGGGTGGCATCCCTGAGCCAGGTAATGCCAAAGCCCCTCCTGTTTCTGATGTTCTCTACCTGTCTAGAAACGTCAGAGAGGTGGGCTTGTGCAAGTGAGATAGTATGGCGTAGGGGAGGGGAGTGTGGTTGGAGCCATATGGACTGACTTCTGTCCCAACTCCATCACTTACTAGCTAGGCTACCTTGGATGAGTTACTTATCCTCTCTAAGCTGCCGTCTCCTCTTGAGCAAAAGGAGAATGCTGTATTCCTTACCTCATGAGAATGGCACGGGGGTTGAGTCAGGCATTTTTAAGTCCTTTGCATGGTAGGTGATCAATACAAATGTGATTGAGCTGTGTAAGGAGCGTGCTCAGTACCTCCTCCGGTAACAATGGCTGACTGCCAGGCAGTGTTCATTTCTTTTTTTACAAAATTTTAAAATGTGTTAGCCACGCCGCGCGGCATGTGGGATCTTAGTTCCCTGACCAGGGATTGAACCAGCGCCCTCAGCAGTGAAAGCACAGAGTCCTAACCACTGGACCACCAGGGAATTCCCTCAGGCAGTCTTCATTTCTAAACCGTAGTGGATTGGTCCATATTGTGGGTGTCTATGATGACTTCAGAGAAGTACAGGGGTGTCATGGCCAAACCTAGAAAGGAAATTCCCATCTTTACAATCAGGGAGCGTGTGAGCTACAAGGGGTCACAGGGGCCCTGTTTTCCAGGTGGGACGTTAAACTTGAGGCTGGGGTGGGGAGGGTCTTGTCCAAGGTCACCAGGTGAGGTGTAGGCAAGGTGGGCCCTTTTCCTGAACTCTGCCCTCTCTGCCCTCTGCTTCGAGCTGCCTGGCTAAGAGCTGCCCTCTCTGCCCTCTGCTTCGAGCTGCCTGCAGGGAGAGGAGGGGGCTCAGCTCCGTGTGCTGGGTGTCACTCAGGGCTCCTAGGACTGGCTCTGGGGAGCGATTTAAAGGGAAGCAAAGTGCTGCTTTGTAGTCATTGGAAGCATATTTATTTATTCATGTTTGAGAAGAGCCTCCAGTACTGGAAAGAAATGCTTCAGTCAACTGAGTTTTATTTTCTCTGTCGGTTTATCTTGGGTCTGCATGGTTTCCCCAGGCCCCCCTGTCTTCTCTCTGTTTGCAGCGTCAAGTCTCGACTCTCCTGCCCCTTCTGCAGAAGGGCACCTTTAGAATCTCGCCTCCTAACCCACCTCCCACCCTCTGGATTCCCTCTCGATGCCCTTAAGCCCCCAGACTCCTGCCTGATGCCTATTTTAAAAATGCACATCTGAGCACATCTTGCCTCTGCTTAAAACTTGGCCCCTTGTGGCCTCCGGCACCCCCGCCCCCAACACAGCCCCACCAAGCTGCATCCTCCAGGCTCTGGCCTCGGCCCATGCCTTCCTCTCTCCTTCGTGCCTTTCCCCCATTCCTTTCCTTGTGATTTCCTATTTAATCTGAAAGATAGGCAAGTGTCACCTCTCTTAAGCCTTCCCCACGGATGGCTTCACAAACCACCCCCAACCTGGGCCCGTCCAGGCAAAGCTGGGTGGGGATTTGCTCACCTTTACGCTCTGCTCTCAGTTCATACTTATTTATCTTACTAATATGTTGCATGATCCTTAATGGAAATAATGTTATGTTATACAATTCTTGATCCACTATTTGCTATTACAGTGGCTTTCCTGGAGCAAATATTTAATAAATGTTTGAATGACTGAATGAACCATAATAGCTAATGCTTGGCCATGTACACATATCTCACCCGATTATCTGGAGATTCTTGTGTGGTAGTGTCAGTTAGGATCCCCACTTGAGAACTGAGAAAAAAGGACAAAGAGAATAAGTTGTCTACAAGGCATAGGCTAGTAAGTGATGGAGTAAGGATTTGAAGGCAGGATATGAGATTTCAGATCCCCTACTCCTTATGCTATGGTGAATGAAAGTCACGCATGGCGATCAATCTTTGTTCAAGACGGTCTTCACCTACCAAATGCATCGCCCGTTCTCACCTGTCTGATTCCTTTGTGTCTTTTAGGGTTTGCTTTAGTGCCCCATCCCCCTGCCATGCCTTGGATCGCCCTGTGATCACCACTTGTTTGATAGGGAACATTTTGTGAGGAGTCACCTTTTCATCGTACATTTCACTGTGCCACCTGGATCATTTACTCCTATAAGAGAGAGACCATATTTTGATCTTGAACCTGGATTGACCCCCAGCTCTGTCACTTTTTGACCTTGGTCCAGTTACTGACCTCTTTAGATCTCAGCTACTTTATCTCTAGAACAGGGAGTTATATGGTCCCACACACTTGTAGCTAGCCTAGTGTCTGGGGATTCCCCTCCACAGTGAACCCTCATGCATCAGATCAGAACTAAGCAGTCACCGCAAAGATACTCTGTGGTTTCCAGATCTGCCTGGAAACTACAACATTTGATGAACCCAGGGCCTTATGGAACTTTCTAGCACAAATACCCAGGTAGAGGAACCTGAGCCATACTGCTGAGAAGTTTGGGGTGTGGCCTGAAGCAGTCTTCCACAAACCTTAAATTCCTTTGAAATCTTAGGTTCCATCTTTAAAAATTCATGCCCATTTTGAATTATATTCCTCAATGTCTGTGTTTACTGTGGTATGAAAATGTGCAAAATTGCCACCCACTGAAATTTATATTCCAGGAAGGTGCTATCATCAGAGCTACTCTGGTTTCCTTTGTACATTAGAGATGGTGGCGCTTCAGCTTCCTCTCTTGTCCCAAGAGCTTAGTTGATGTGTCTTCTCTAGGTGACCGGGGGGAGTCTAATCTGAGGGGCCCTACAGAGCGTAGTTCTCCTTTTGCAGACTCAAAGGCCGTACCTTGGTGGAGTGTGAGTTCTCTAAGGGGTTGAGGCTGCTTACCTCTTTGCCTAGGTGGAAGCTGGATTTTTGACATTTCTTAGAAGGAATATACCTGTTTCCTATAGGGGCAAAACCAGCCTCCTCTCAGGTCCTAGATGAGAAAGCCTAGGCAAAGCTTGGTTCTTGGCATGTAATAAATGTTCAAAACGTTTTCTCCCACTGAAATTACATACGCTGCCGTCCATCAGCCCCGGCTCGTGTTTATCCCTCACTGGGCAAGGGTTTATCTTTCATTTGCCTGAGTCCTGGTGCTTGTGTACGTTTAGTACACGGTATTCATTTGGTCTTCACCTAATTAAGGAGCAAATATTTATTTTTTCCTTGGAATGGAAACATGGAGGTTTTTTAAAAAATTGGGATAGAACTTGCTAATTAAAACATAGATTTGCATAGGAATGGAATATTTCTACAACAAAATTATCATGATTTCATGCGCTGTGAATTCTGCCTCCCATTATCTCTAATTCAGATATTAAGTTCCTTCAAAATGAGCTCAAGGGCAGATTCCTCCTCGGGAGGCCTCCTCAGGCCCCACCAATCTCTCCCTCCACCCCTACTATTAGCCCCGATCGTGTGCGTCCTGAAACTGGCACTTGGTGTGTGAGGCATTGGTTTTGTTTATTTTATTAAGCCTTTGTCTCATTAGTGATCCTAATTGGCTTGAGGGCGTAGACCACAGCTATCAAGAAGCGCTTATTCAGTCATTGAATATTTTGTAGTCCTTGAGTAATTGCCATGTGCCAAAAGTGTGCTGTAGGGAAATAATGGTGAACTAGATAAACCGGATCCCTTCTTTCTGAATGAAAAATGAAATCAGTGTCCCTGTGAGAGCACACTGGTCCTCGAGAAGTGACATAACTTTCTGGTGTCTGAATGGTTCTGATTGTACTGAGCTGGCAGTACATGCTACATAGAAGGGCTCTGGGTTTGACTCAGGCCTGGGTTGGTCTGGTTGCACCACTTACCAGCTCTGTGACCGTGGCCGACTTATTTCTCCTCTCTCAGCTTCAGTTTTTTCATTTATAAAATAGGAATAAAAATAATATCTCTTCCACAGGTTGGGAAGATTATACTAAGTCCCCTACATACGAATGAGTTCTGTTCCGAGAGTGCGTTCGTAAGTCCAATTTGTTCCTAAGTCCAACAAAGTTAGCCTAGGTACCCAACTAACACAGTCGGCTATACAGTACTGTACTGTAATAGGTTTATAATACTTTTCATACAAATAACACAAGAAACACAAGAAATAAAAAAAACATTTTTAATCTTACAGTACAGTACCTTGAAAAGTACAGTAGTACAGTACAACAGCTGGCATACAGGGGCTGGCATCGAGTGAACAGGCAAGAAGAGTTACTGACTGATGGAGGGAGAGGAGGTGGGAGGTGGAAGAGCTGAAGGACCGTCAGCAATAGGAGACGGAGGGCAAGCTGCAGTTTCACTCACGCCTGACGCTGATGGCACAGGTTCTGGTTCTTTGCTGGATTCAATTCTATCTACCCTCTTGAAAAAATGATCCAGTGTTATCTGGGTAGTAGCTCTTTTTTTCTCGTCATAGATGACATGGTAGCACTGGATTGCCTACTGAACGGCTGCTGCAACCTTTGTGTGCCGTTCTACGTTCGGGTCCTGTGCCTCAAAAACTAACAGTGCCTCCTCAGATAAAGAAAATCCCCTTGCCATTTCCTGCATCGTGAATCTCTTTGATTCTTCAGTTACTTCTTCCTCTTGTCTCTCTTTGTCCTTTCCCTGGGCCTCCAATTCCATCAGGTCTTCATTAGTAAGCTCCTTGTGTTGCACAGCAACAGAACTGTACAGTAAAGAACTCAAAAGCACAACCACCTGTAGAGGATGCATACACGTTGCAATGTACGCCAGACACATGAACTTAGTGATTGAATATACAAATGCACTTTCGCATCTTTGAAAGTACAGTACAGCAGCTGGCATACAGGACCTGGCATCGAGTGAACAGGCAAGAAGAGTTACTGACTGGAAGAGGGAGAGGAGGTGGGAGGTGGTAGAGCTGAAGGATCGTCAGCAGTAGGAGACGGACGGCAAGCTGCAGTTTCACTCACGCCTGACATTGATGGAACGCACGTTCGCATCTTTGAAAGTTGGCAACTTGAACGTTCGTATGTAGGGGACTTACTGTAATTGAGTACCTGGCTCTTAGCAAATAATAGTAATTGGTTAACTATTCGGTATAATTTAGAAATATTTGAGCTCCTATTGTGTGATAGATCCTGGGCTACATGCTATGCCAAGTATTGGGGTCTGTGTGTATGTGGTGACAAAGCTCCTTACCCTTAAAGACTTCTGGTAGCAGTTTTCTTTGGTCTAAAGTTTCCTAGTGCTGATATAAATTGAAGGCAGACATGAATGGGTGCACGTTAGATTTGTGGCTTTTTTTGGGTGGCATATTCTGTTGCTACCCTTCTTGCTTTAGGAATAGAATGAATGAAAATGGTAGCACCAGGACAGTATTTTGGTCTGGTCTGGGACCCTGCTGCATCGAGCAGCAACCTGGGTCAGGAGGAAGGTCGTTGCCATCACAGTGATATCTGCTGTCCCAGGTGTGTGTGTTGCCCCCTTCCCTGGAGCCTTCCTAGAACTCCAGGAGGCAGGGATTGCTACCCTGTTTCACAGATGGCACCAAGGGCCCATCCAGATGACCGACTTAGCTGAGGATGTGCGGTCAGTGAGTGGCAGAGTGGGGACCAGCACCGGGTTTCCTGATTCCTAAGCTCGTCCTTTCCGGGTGCTTTGGAGACTCAGGGTTTAGAGTCGGACGCCAGCCTCGGCACCCACTTTGAGCTTCAGTTTCCTCTTCTGTACAGTGGGAAATAGCACGCATTGCTAGAGGTTTGGTGGAGATGATGTGATGGCCCTGCACGGAGCTTGGCTCCTGAGTCTGTGAGTATGAGCCGTTGGGAGTGCTCTTGTCGGTATAGCCATGCGGAGAATCTCTGAGACCCCCTGGGTGTGAAGTCTGTTTCTGCAGCTTACTTGCTGTGTGACCTTGGGTTAGTCACTGATCCTCGCTAAGCCTCAGTGTCCTCATGAGTGAAACGGGGACAGTACCAATTAACACACGCAGTTGCAAGTGCTCTGCAAATGTTAGTTACCACTATTATGACGATGATGCTGTTGATTTTGCTTTGCCTCTCCGCTCTTTCCCCCTCATCCAGAATGAAACCCATGACTGTGGGCCTCAGACCTGGGCCTTTTGTCATCTCTAGCTGCTGCAGTAGTTGGCTCTTGCCTTCCTGAAAGGGTCCTCAGTGAGGTGCAGAGGCTGCTGCAGTGCACTGAAACCAGGTCTCATTCCCTTGACCTCTCCCAGGCAGCCAGCAGCTGGAGTCTGGGAGGTCAGAGGCAGAGCCTGGGGCTGTGGATGCCTCCTTCAGCAGACAACCCAGAATCTTCGGTCCAGCCACCGCCTGGAGCTGTTATCCGTGTGTAAGACGCTGAGCCTCTGACCTTGTCTACTGCAAAGGAGCTCGGCGGCAGGGGAAGCCAATCTGCCAATGCACAGAACACAAATTCAGGAAATCTTGGAAATTCAGCCTGAAAGGGCTAAGACTCCTTGCCGCTGGCCCTGGGCTTTTAGGTCAGTCATGGACTAAACAGGTAACCACCTGGTGTCCTCCTCACCTGACCAAGATGAGATTGTTAACCAGGCAGCCTGCAAACAATTCAGGCCAAGGTTGAGGAGAGATTCCTGCCGCGGTTTGAAGGCATACCACGAAATGACACCATCATCATCAGGTTAGCTACAATGTATTGCATTGCTTATCACACACCAGGCACCGCTCTAAACACTTCATGCAAACCATCATGGGTTCTCAGCAACACCCCTATTGAAGTCGGTGCCATTAGGCCCCTCATTTTATAGCTGTGGGACCTGAACCTCAGATGCTTAGGGACTTACTTGCTCAAGGTCGCACAGCTAAGGAGTAGCTGAGGTGGAAATCTGAGCTGTGTTTGACATTGAAGATCTTGCTCTTAACTATTACGCTAAAAACGTGACCCAGGGTAATGGGGACTGAAGTGAAGGATTGCAGTCCCTTACCTCCCTGAGCCTTAGTTTCCTCATCTTTAAAGAAGCAGCACCAGAGTGGGGCTTGGGAGGCTCCTTCCAGAGCTGTCATTCTCGGTCTTCTTGCTCTGTGGGCATCAGGTGTGCATAGGGCTGAGTATTACCCCAAGCTCGTCTCCCAGCAATGATGTTCCAGCTACTGAGGAGAGGGGGACTGTGTTTGCATATTGTTTTGGCTCATCGGCAGGAATCGTAGCTCACTGTCTTGTGGACAGACTGCTAAGCGGGATGAGGTAAGCTTGCAAACTCTCGTCACATCATGTAGGCCAGGCTTATTGGCGGTTCTGGGTCCTTAACTGGCACAAAACAGGACTGGAGGAATGCAGTTAGACAATTAGAAGACGAAAGCTGTAACATGGACCCCTGAGCAAACCTTCCCCTCACCCCAGCCACTCCTGCACACCTTGCCTGATGGATGGCTTAACGTTGAATGTGAAAGCTCTGCGACTCGCAGTGATGACTTACCGGGTAAAGGCTTTCTTTCCCTCTCCAGATGACCCCTCGTCCCAGACTGCGTGCTCAACCTGTGTTATAATTGTATCTTGTATTCTGTGTTCTCTCCTGTACTACCCTGAGTTAATAAACAGGGTTGCTCAGAGGTTCTAAGGAATAGAATGGCATGACTCTTGAACAGAACTGATCATTGGCAAGCATTTCAGACACAAGTGCACATGGTTCAGTCTTAATTCTCCAAAGACGAAGATGTGATATTGCTTTGACTCCCCTACCAAGTTAAGTAGTTTACTCAGTTCTAGCCTGAGAAGTAACAAGAAAGTAAGGGAGCTCTCTGTTCTTTGATCGTTCCATTTTCAGTGTTTCTTTGAGATGAATTCATACAAAGCTTGGCCCAGTTTCTTTTGCCTGTTCTATGATGCATGGTGGTGGTGGTGGGGTGTGTGTGTGAGCATGTGTGTATGTGTACAAAAAGAAGGGAACTAGAAAGTCGCTTAACTGTTATTATACAACTGACATCCCCCATCACTTTGCCTCATTGTCCTGTGTATAACAGGGTGAAAATGTCACCCTGAAATTCTGTAGAATTGGAAATACAAGGAGGAAAATCAGCTACCCTGGATCATATATTTGGTCCCAAGCTCTTTCAGTTCCTGGCTTTGTAACAAAAAAATCAATATCAAATGTAGTTGTGCTGGCAAAGACACAGGCTCGAAAAGGCTACAGTGGAACATTGAAAGCACGAAAAGTCCTTGAGTCTTAATGCCCAAGAACATAGAATATGGATTTATTACATTTAGTTTTCGGAAGAGTTTATATTTCCCTGCTTTTCTTGTGGTTTTATATTTGGGTACGAAGTGTAGTATATGAATCTTTTTAAACTTGATCCCAGTAACCATGTGCTCACTGACCATATGAGTCAATTTTCCGCCTCCTAACGTAACATAACTTTCCTGGCCATTCTCCGGCTGGAAAGTTGGGTTTTGTTTTGTGTCGGATTTGACTGACGCTGGGACTGAACTCCCAGGGGCCCAGAATGGAAGCACAGAACAGCCAAGCATTTCATGGTTGGTCTGATTTAATCAAGTTTGGCTTCTTCTTATCTGTCGCATGAGCCTCTCTCATGGTTCTTGGTTCAACAAATTATTATGAAAATGGTTTCACATTTGCTGCCTGCTTCCAACTTTGGGGAGGATATTTACAGTGTTTCTATCAGTCTGAGTCATATCGGAGCAACATCAAGTACCCTCCATATCTACTTAGGGTTAGAACTAATTTGTTTATAGCCGGAGGGTCATATGCAGCGCTGGCTCCAGTGTGGCCTGGTTCTTTAGGGCCTTGGGAGCCTTGACAGCTTTGAATTACCTAATGGAAAATACATTTTGGAAATAGGAAATAGTAAACACTCTTTGTGAGTAATTCTTACCATGGTGTGGGGTTTGACAGTGAAAGGGAGAAAACGTTGCTGCCACATTCAGGAGACGACAAATAGAATGTATCTTTTTTTTTTTTTTTTTTTAAGCTGGCTCATCAGGTGAAAGGGAGGAAATAACCTTTACTGAGTGTGCTCTTTGAATTCTCACAGCAACCCTATGAAACAAGAATTATTATCCCAGGTTCGTGAATGAGGAAACGGAGGTGAGAGGGGTCAGGGAACGTGGATCGATGCTCACGCCATCGGGACGGGATGAGACAGGGCTTCACACTCGGGCAGCTCTCTCACATCTGCATTCCTTTTGCTCCACGGGCAGAGTTCTTTGTGGTTTTATTTCAGATATAGAAAAGGTGCTTGGATGACACAGCCTCTTTTAGGGAGGCTGAATGGAGTTGTGAAAACCTCAGTCTCTCCCGTGTATGGGCGTGTGGCCTGGGCAGTTTTCTTAACCCCTCCAAGGTTTCATCTCCTCATCTATAAAAATGGGGACACTATCCCCAAGTTCACATGGTTGTCCTTATTAATAATAGATACCAGGATTGGACAAAATTATTAATATGTGCGTGTCCATGGGGCTCCCTGCTCTGTCAGCCACCAAAAAGAATCCTGGAATTGCCAACCCCATTTTTTCTCTCCTCCTTCCTTGTAAATAGGGCAAAAAAAAAAAGATCTCTGGCTGGGAGAGAGGCTAAGCCAGTCAAAATAATTAGGGCCAAAGACATTTCGATTGGGAGAGGATGAGGGATTTTGGTGGAGAGTGTGTGGTGAGGCCAGGCTCTTCTGGGGGTAGTGGGGGGAGGATGGTCAGTGGATCACTGTGGCTGGGGACTCTGTATTTCCATCCTTTTCACATGCTTTTCAGAGATATTAAAGGATGGAATTCATTTTTTAAGTTAAATGAATAAGCTGTGCTCTGATTTTTTTTTTTATTTTTGCGGTACGCAGGCCTCTCACTGTTGTGGCCTCTCCTGTTGCGGAGCACAGGCTCCGGACGTGCAGGCTCAGCGGCCATCGCTCACGGGCCCAGCCGCTCTGCGGCATGTGGGATCCTCCCGGACCGGGGCACGAACCCGTGTCCCCTGCATCGGCAGGCGGACTCTCAACCACTGCGCCACCAGGGAAGCCCATGTGCTCTGATTTTAAGCCATGTAGGATTTGGGATTCATAGGGGATGATCTTTAAAAAGAATAATCATGATAGTAAACCACAGAAAGTACAATCAGCGTGTGTGGAGCGTGGGCTGAGCCCTTCACATGCTTCATCTCATGTAATCCTCAAACAACCTAGGAAGCATCCAGCACAGGGCCCAGCATTTCTCCTGTGCTCAGGAAATGTTCCTTTGTCCCTCAGTCATAACGCAGGGTGGTCACTTCCTCCACTGCCCCGCTCCTGCTACCACCTGCCCTTAATTCGGCCCCTGGTGGTGCCCCGTTTACCATCTCACGCTGGGAGAGTAGGAACCTGGGTGGCCTGTTGTAATCTGGAGGAAAAGCTGATGCAAACCCAGGGCCAGTCTTCAGCGAAGTGCTGTAACTGAAGCCTATACCTCTTTCCTGACAGTTAAAAAAGAAAAAAAAATGTTTGATTGAGAAGGTCATGAAGGAAGTATATGGGCATCTATAAGTCACTTATTCACCATCCCTTACACATAATAATAGATCAGGAGAATGCTGGTCCTGGTATTTTGGTTCCAACTTACAATAGACCCCACTGGAAAGGCTCTCTGCCGGTGGGCCTGCTCTGAGCCCGCAGGTGCCCTTTGTGGTCAGTGCGGGATGTCAGCAACCCAGACGGAAGGACAACTGTGCTGGCCTCTGATAGGAGTGGACAGGACTTGTCAACAGGCCATTCAGAGACCCCAGGCTGGATACCAGAGAACCTGGACAAAAGGAGACTCCAGCGACCCGAGTTGAGACTGGACCTGAGAAAATCTGTGTCACTTAGGACAAAGGACTATACTTGTTAAAAAAAAAAAAATGTGTTCAGTGAAAGTGTGCTGTACTCTCCTATTGCAGAGAGGCTGGTGCGGTTCTGGTTTGGCGTGTGTCCTCTGCCGTCACATGGCTGGGTTTGTCTCTGGGCTCTGATACTTATTCGGCATTGTGTCCCTTTGGCAAGTTCCTTAATTTCTGGTTCTCAGTTTCCTCACTTGTGAAATGGGGTTAATTGTCCTATCTTTATGGAGCATTTGAGAATTAAATAAAACAACCCAAGTAGATTGCATAAGACATTGTCTGGCACGTAGTTCATGTTTAATAAATGTCAGCTATGATGATATTTATGTGCAGTTTTTCCTGTTTATATTAATTCCGCTGGGTGTAACAGATTAAAAGCAACTTCAGTTTTAGCATATTAGCATATTAGCATTTCCTAAATATGTCTGTTAACTTGTATCATAACAGCCCTAAGAAGCAGTTGGGTGACACAGGTGAGGAAACAGAGACCCAGAAGGGCAAGTCATTTGTCTCACGTGCCCAAGTGGTAAAGAGAAGGGCCAGGAATTCGGCTGAGTGGCTGCCTGGGCTTCTCCCTTTCTTCTGTGAGCCTCTCTAGAAGAATTACCCCTTGTCTGGCTTTTCCAGCTGGCAGGGACTCACACCTGTCTCGGTGTGTTTGGCAGTCCCCTGTAATTGAGAAGCCCTTGTGGGGGGCGTGCAGGTGGGCTCAGCGCAGGCCGTCAGGGAGGCCCAAACACCTTGGTACGTAAGCTGCAGGCGCTTGACTGGAGTTCTCAGTCGCTCCAGGGCTCTGTGTTTGCATTCTTGGGAACCCCTTCCTTGCACCCACCCTTCAGTGTGCTCTGACTTAGGGGTTCCAGTGGGCTTCTTGGAATCCATTCTAGCCTGTCAGCCTTAACGAGTGTGTTCAGTGGGTTTTTGAACACCACTGATGGCTCTTCCAGAGCAATTGAAAAAGATGATACATAGTGAATCTTGCCTTTCGAGTTTCTGTGCTACAGGATGGTGTTAGGGTTATGAGTGTGTCTTCTGGTCTGTCTGCCCAGGTCCTCATCACGGCTTTACCCACTTGCAGAATGTTTGACCTTGGGCCTCGTGTGTTGCCCTCTCTTGGCATCTTCATGTCAGCTCTCCATCCAGTCGTGGCAGTGGCCGTGATAGTACTTTTCTCCTAGGGCTCTGGTGAGTTAACTCGTGCAGAGTGCTTAGAACCTTGCCAGGCACCTGTAAGTGCTCTGTAAAGCTTTGTTAGTCGTTTGTTTTTCCTCTCACTTAACTGTCGCTCTTTCCGTAGACTAGCCTGGGCCAGCCTGCCACAGACACTGACCTCTGTCTGTGTTTGCCGAGCAGTGAGAGGTGTTGTTTTGCCTTCACCAGTAGCTGGACTTGACTGTGCATTTCTCTAAAACTGAGGCCAGGAAGCCGTTTCAGGATCTGAGGACACTGGGACGCTTGTAGTCACAGCCGCAGCTGGTAGAACTGCTGGATCCCAGTGCACAGTCCTGCCGTCCACTTTCCGCCACCCTGCTGCGAGGACTCATCGCTGCCGAGGCCTGAGCTTTTTCATCTCATAGAGTCTTGGAGGTGAAAGCCACCTGCCAGATTGTATGGTCCAATCAGTCCTTTCCTGTGAACTGTTGACTAGTCTCTGCTTGAATACTCTAAGGGACAGGAACCTCACTACTCAGAGGGAAGGCAGGTCTTTTGCAACTAGGAAGGCTTCCTTTCCCTTAAATGTGTCGGCTGCCTCATAACTTCTGCTCATGAGTTTTCTCTTTACCCTGAAACCATGCAGAGTAAAGTCTGAATCTTACTTGACCCTATGACAACACCAGACTCACTCATTTTTTATCGAATTACTACTGTTTGCCAAATACTTTGCTAAGTGCAGGCAACACAACAGTAAATGAAAGGCGGGCCCCAGTCGCTCTTGCAAAGCCTACGGTCCCGTGGAGAGGTATAGGTAAACAAGCAAAAGTGGCATTCAATTGGAGAAGACTGTTGTAAAGAAACAGACGGGGACTGTGACAGGGAATAAATCATCTTCTTCGGAGTCACTGGGATTCTCACTTCTTAGGAGGAAATGTTTCAGCTGCATCCTGATGACAAGGAGGGAGCCCCCTAAGCAAAGGGCGAGGGAGTCGCCTGTCATGCAGAGGAAGCCACTGTGCACGGCCCAGGGGTGGGAGCGGGCCGATGTATCCGGGGAGCGGAGATGGTGCCCCCGGAGTGCACAGGGGGAGGGGACCGTGGCGGGATGTGAGATTGCAGGGTCAGCAGAGGCCTGTTTGAGAGCTGGACCTGACCCCAAAGGTGATGGCTGGCCATGGAAGAAGGGTTTTAAGCTGATGAGCCCGGCAGTTGGATGGAGACTGGATTTGGTGGGGCTGCAGGTGACGTGAGATGAGAAGTGGGGGCTAGGGCAAGGCTAGTTGCAACATTGCAGGTGAGCAGATAGGTGACACCCGGGGTCAAGGGCCGGAAGTACGAGCAAGGGAGGAGTGGGGAGTTGGGGATGTGATTTAAAGGCAGAATGTATGGGACAGCGCGATGTGTTGAACAAAGGGAATCACAGAAAGGAGACGAAATGAAGGCTGACTCTTAGACTTCTACCTCGACTGTGAGGTGTGGGGGGTGTGATGCTATTTACTGATGACTCTTAGAAACCAATCAATATGTTTCCCTTTGGTCAGCCTGCCGCCTTGCTTCTGCATCAGAGCTGAGCCGGATCTGGCAGGGCAGTGATTTCTCCCAGACACAGTGGGGGGATGCCTGCAGCTCTCTAGGTTTTGTTTGATCAAGTTTACAAAAACCTCTGCTCTTTTGAAAACTGTTATGCTGCTGGCTGGACATTCTTAATAATATTAAGAATAAAATTAAAAATAGCTTTAGCATCTGTGGTTCTCAAGCCAGTGCTAAGGACTTTGTAGGCATGATATTAATTGATGCCTCGTAACAAAGCAAGAGTTAGGGGTAATGATTTCCATTTTACAGAGGAGCAAACCAAGGCTTGAACCGACTTATTGAACCGGCCCAAGGCTACCAAACAAATATATAGCACGGATTGAAATCCAGATCTGTCAGAATCTAGAGCCTAAGCTCTTACCCACTAGTCGGAGGTATTCCTCATGTTGACAATATCCCATCTTTTGGAAGAATTCTACTTTCCCCCTCCTTTTGGAAGTGGCAGCATGTCAGTCATCCACATTACTTAAGAGGGATTTTCTCTGATGTCCCTCTCACCAGCCTGATTAATTTATGAAGGAGAGACAGTTATGCAAGAGTGACATCACTCCTCATCTAAATAGTTTCTTGTTTACATGTGCAACTTTAGAAAGCACGCTACAAATCAAAACGTGGTAAGGCAGGTAGAGTAAATAATTTTTGTTGACGACTCGGTGAGATACTTTAAATTGATTTACGCAGTATCGTATGCAAAATTCTTAAGGCTTAGAGAGACAGAATGATTTTCTCATTTAGCTAAAGCACGCATTACCCTTCAGGTAAACATGGTAATGCCATCCTAAGGAAGAAGAGGTAAATAGCAGTAATGATGAGGATATCATACACTGAACATCAGTAATTAGAAGCAGCTCTTGGGATTTCCCTAGGGAGGGAACGAGAAGATGCTCAGGCCTGGGATCCCTGCGTTGTCCTTTTTGCTGAGAGGGAGTCATCTCATGCTTTAGCCTTGATTTTGGGAAATGGCCTCACCCCAAGTGGATAGTGATACTGAACCCCTCATGAGCCTCATCATCGAAGGTGCCAGATCAGGTACCACTTTCCCTCTATCGTGAGGCTGAGCAGTCACTTTGTGGGGTGGGAAGACCAGATCCTCATCCTTTGACTTGTCAGTGGCCAAGCCCAGAAAAGTGTTCAAAGTTTATCAGCCACGTCCACAGTGACAGTTACCAAATTTAGGGCATTAAAAGACAGAAAGTCATCCGTTAGTTGTTTGTTAAACCAAGGTAATCATTAGCCTAAATGAAGTTTCATTAAGGGTAATGTACTTGTTAGGCAAAAAATGGCTTGAAAAAGCTTAACCGTCATCATGTCTTAGAATAACTCCAACCTTGGCTAATATGGTTGACTTTCACCCTTGTGCAACAAGCAATCAGCATTTAATTAGTCGAGCACTTTGATTCGTTGATTAGAGCGCATCCAGGACGTGAATATGGATGATGCTCTTCAAGTAACACGTTCAGATCAGCCGCCGCTTTTCTGAAACTACTCGTCCAGTGAGTTTCAAAGGCTCACAATGAATATGGATGTTAGTGATTATTTATAGAACGCCTCTGTTCCCATCCTTAGCCTTAACAAAGTTATTTTTGAGTTAACTGTGACCTGATTTTTAATTCCAGGAAAAGAATGCTTTGCTGTTATTTTCCTTTTCAAACTCTGAGCTCCTCAAAATGAAGGAGACAGTCTCAGGCTGTGAACATCTAACTCATTTACAAATGGAGGAAACAAGTTCTGAGCTCAAATAAAGCCTCCAAGTGCCGTTCAGCACCATTTTTGCTCATTATTGCTCCTGGAGGCATGTATGCATGCTGGAAACACCGAGAAATCGATGTGTCACATGCGTTTGTGTGTGTATGTTCTGTGTACGTCATAAATCAGGTCTCAAGGGGAGCTGCATACCGGCTTGTCCGGGGCTTTAGTCTGGCTTCTCTGGTTTGTCCTGTTGCAGGATGCCTTCCGGTTTTCCCTTTTATTTCCAATACAAGGAGGACATTAAAATATGTATATGTATACTAGCAGTATGTTCCCATGACAAGCGTTTCGTCCAGATTATGAACAAGCAGGCGACAGAACCTCCTCCTCCTCCTCCTTTTATTTATCATTTCACTTTCTCCTTTACACTATTCTATTACTTGTTTTCCCTGCCTTGGGATTGGAAGTCCTGAGGACTTGCTGTGGCTACAGGAGGCTGGGCTGTCATTAGAGACTGAGTCGTGAGAATGGGATCGGGATTGTTTGGACATGATTGTATCCAATGACGCAGGGCCGGGTTCTGCTCACAGGGTTGGCAGCACACTGTGCCTTGAAGCCCTGGGCATCCCTGTGCGATGGAGCATTCATCTTCACCCTGGGAAGCTGCTGGGCAGGGGGCCAAGGCATGGGTGCCACATCTGGGCCTCGACTGGGTTGGGAGTTGCTTGGCCTGCTCTGTTGCAAAAAGTCACATGGGTTTTCTCTTCTTATTTTCCCCTCTATGGAGTGGAACTGGCTATATTTATAATACAGATTCTTTAGCACTGAGGGACAGTTGATGTTGTGAAAAAGATGCAGAGAAAGAGACAGAATGTACCATTCACTGTGGTCTTTGTCAAAATTGGGATTAAACAGCCTTTTTCATTGGGGTACTGAATTTTCTTTTCCTTTTTCTGGGGGAAAGCTTATATTGCCTTACTTGTTCAAATGAAGTGTTTACATGACGTATTTTCTAAGGTTAACACTGGAATTGGCACCAGGGCTTAGATTACATCCCAAATGTCACACCTCTGGGACCCACTTAATAAGATTCTATTTATATTAGCAGGGAGAATATTAAAGTTCTCCCCAAAACAGCTTGAAATGTTACAGTGGCTTTGTTTCTGAGGCATGACAGGAATGAAGTGCATTATTAATTTAGAAGCAGCTGGGTAGAGCGGTCTTCCTCCCCCCTTAGAATTAAGTGATGAGAATGGGTATTTGTGAAATTGACTGAATGCTCTTTGGGGGATGCTTATTAAAATCCTAACATCGTTCCGGAGTTTTGTAGCAGATTCATTATCAGCTGTAATCTTATTAGTACTGTTTTGTTTGGTAATCACCATTCCATTCGTGGAGCCCCTACATGTGTATCAGGCCTCTCTGTTGGTCTAGGCCTTCTTGTCTCTTTTTGTTCTGATGAATTAATTCCTCTCCTTTTCTGTCAGTCAGGTCCCTCATCCTCTCTCTCACTCGTGTTGGGCATTGTCTTGCTGATGCCTTTTTTTCTTCCTGGGCCAACTCAAGAGGACAGTTCCCCTGTGTCTACATTGTTCCTTTTAATTTTTTTTTTCCCTGAGAAAATGACATGCTAAAGCTGTCAGTGGAAAACTTGCCTACTGCATTGCAAAGCAGAGTGAACTTGCTAAATAGATCCCGTTTCTATTCATGGTGTCACCGTCTCAACCCCTCAATTCATATTCACAGTGTTATGAGCAGAGGCCTCCTTATAGAATCAGTTCTGGGCTCAAGTTCCAGCCCGGGGAGGCTTTCTAATTACTCGAAGCCTCCACTTCCTTGTTTGTAAAAGAGGGATTCATAAATCCGTCCATCTATGCATCCATTCATTCATTGAGTACCTATTATGTGCCAAGCGGTGTTCTGATACTAGGCTACTACACCTGTGGCAGTAGACAGAAATGCCTGCCTTCGTGGAGCTTAGAGTCTGGTGAGGGAGACAGTCGACAGTCAAGCTAAGTAGGTAAATCTAGAATCTGTTAGTACAGGTACCAAGGAGAAAAAGTAAAGCAGGGAAAGGAGATACAAAGTGGAGAGCTGATACTTTTTTTGGGGGGGGGGTGGCTGACATTTTGGATGGGGCTGGGGACGGCCTCACTGAGAGGGTGACAGTGAGCAAAGACTAGAGGAAGTGAAGAGTCAGATGAAGGGAGCACTGTGGTGAGGGAGGAGCGGGTACAAAGGCCCAGTAGAGGAGGTGAGCCTGGCTGGTCTGAGGGATCGCGGGAGCATCTGGGGGAGAGTGAACAGAGGGGAGAGTATTGGGAAATGAGAACAGAGAGGTGATGGGCCGTGTAAATACAGTAAGACTCTGACTTTACTCTGAAGAGGGTCAAAGGGCAAAAGCAGGGAGACCACTTAGGGGACTTGTTCTGACATAGGCTGGGGTGATGGTGGCTTGGACCAGGGTGGTGGTAGTGAGGGCAGTAAGATGCAGTTGAATTCTCACTGTCTTTTGGTAGATTTGCTGATGGACTGGGATGGGAGAAGACTCTGGGAGGAGCTGGTTTGCCTCGGGTAGGTCAGGAATTCACTTTGGGACATGTTAGAATTTCTCTTGTTGATTGTTGGATATATTGGTCTGAATGTCAGGAAGGGACCCGAGTCGGATATGTAAAGGTTTTGGGCATCATCAGCCTGTCCTTGGCTTTAAGAACCATGATATTGGATGAGATCACCGTGGGAGTGAGCGTAGGCAGAAAAACAAAGAGGTCTGATGACTAAGACCCGTGACTCAGGTCCCCAGTGTTCAGAAGTTGGGAAAATGAGGAGGAAGCACTAGAAGAGGCTGAGAGGAAACTTCTCGAGAGAGGGAGGAAAACCAGGAGAGTGTGACATCCTGGAAGCCAAGTGGAGAAAGTATTCAAGGGAGAGGGGGGAGATCAACTGGGTAAAGTGGCTGATGGAGCGAGTAAAATAAGGACTTAGGACTGATGGGGGTTAGGTAGCGGCCACAGAGAGCTGAGAACCATCCCTGACACCATCGACTTTTCTCTTGATGATGGCTCTGTGGTGACTCAGGCAACCAGCAGGTTCTTTCCTGACCAGTCTGCTCTTGAGATAATATACACAGCACAAAACAAATCATGGCTTGGAAGAGAATCTGTGAGGGGAGGTGCTGAGCCTGAATGATATTAACAAAGCAGAGACATGTGTCAGGCTGACCACATTTTTCCACAGCACGGGGTCTTCATACTATGCCCAGGCTGGTTCTGTGACAGGTGGCGGTTGTCTGCAGGAAGACGGCAGCAACTCAGGTCCTCTGGGTCATCATCTCACAGGATCCACCGACTCAGGCTCTGAGGAAGATGAGTTTTTTCCCCCTTAAGAGTTCAGTGTGAATGATGTAAAAATCAATGGACAGAACGGTGGACTGGAATTCACAAGTCAAAAATAAACCCTCATAGTCATCGGAAGGTCTTTGGCGTATGATTACAGCAACAGTACAAAAAGGATTATTTTGGGCTTCCCTGGTGGCGCAGTGGTTGAGAGTCCGCCTGCTGATGCAGGGGACACGGGTTTGTGCCCCGGTCTGGGAAGATCCCACATGCCGCGGAGCGGCTGGGCCCGTGAGCCATGGCCGCTGAGCCTGCGCGTCCGGAGCCTGTGCTCCACAATGGGAGAGGCCACAACAGTGAGAGGCCCGCGTACAGGAAAAAAAAAAAAAAAAAAAAAAGGATTATTTTACTGATGGTGCTGAGAGATTTTGCAAAATACTTTAAGATAGGAGGTAGTTCTCACATATAAATCACTCAAACACATTTAGTCATATTGTTAAGTATTTATTCAGAAGAGTTATGTATAAAAAAATGAGAACACATAAAAAACAAAGTCATGGTTGAATTCGCATCTAACCTAAGAACCCTAGACCTTAAAAGTAAAACCAGAAATTTTGACTACACTAAAGTTAAAATATGATCTGGGTCAAAAACAAACCACAAAGCAAATTAAGAAAAATATTACCACAAGTAAGTCAAAGAGATGATAGCTTTAATATATAAAAAGCACTTACAAATTAATAAAAATGCTAAAACTTTACAAGATGGACAAATACATAAATATAAAGTTTCATAGAAGAAATATACACAGCATGAAAAAATGTTTAACTTCATTGGCATTCAAAGAAGTATAAAGTAAAGATACAATCTTTCTTCTGTTGTTAGGCTATATTTTTTAAAAAGACAATGCTTATTCTTTTCTCTCTTTTTGACAGCTCTTTGTCCAGCCCTTCAGTGGGTTAAGTATTCTGCTAGGCACCATATGAATTCTGGAAAGCAATTAATCATACACAGTACTGAGAATAGAAAAAAAAATTACTCTGTTAAACAGTAATTCATCCTTTAAGAGTATGTCCGAAAGAAATAATTTGAAATGAGGACAAATGCATATGTATAAATGACATTTATTGCAACATTATTTATAAGACCAACATTTGGTTAAACTTTATGATGGATTACTTTTGGTCCTACCACATGATGGAATAGTACAGAAACTTTAACGTCACGTTCTTAATAATTAGGACATAAGGAGACAGAAAACATCAGAATACAATAAAGTTTATATTGTATGAGCCAAATTTTGTAAAATTAAAATAGTGATGTGATTATTAGAAGAACACTGAAATGTTAAAATGTTTATTTATGGATGGTGGCATTTCAAATTATCTTACCTTTCCCATATTTTGTATCTTTCTGACTTAAAAAAGTCTCAACAATAGTGATGATGATGATGATTGAAATAGTGTTTACTGAGTCCTCTCCATGGGTCAGGTGTTATATCAAGAACTTCACATAGATTATCTCATTTAATTGCTACAACTAGGCAATAAACTGGAGGATACCGCCATCTCCATTTTCATGGATGTAGAGACTGAACTCTGGGAAGTTACGTAGCTTGCCCAAGGCCAAACAGCTGTGAGGAACTGGCGCTAGACTTGAATCCATTTAATGGGTCCTCATCTCCTGCGTATTACCTCTCAATGAAAATGCATTGCTGTGATCATCAGAAAAGAAGAATCTTAAACATTTTTTTTAAAGAATACAATGTGTTCCCAAATTTTATTTTTAAGCTTGTCTATTTTTGTAGAGAAGTAGTATCAGGATTTTTCTCTTGTAGTGGAATCTGGAATTTGAGTATCTACTTTGTGCCAGGCATGCTGCATATATTATCTTAGTTAATCCTCAGAACGGCCTTGGACAGTAGGTCCCGTGATTCTTATCCTGACTCTATGCATGAGAAAACTGACCTGGAGGGGCACAGTGGCCTGTGTGTGGCTTGTCGTGCATAGCAGAGCTGGGATTCAAAGTGATTCTGCTTCCTTTCTAAGCAGGAACCCTCATGCCTCATCCTACAGGGTATCGTGGTCTTTCTGTGTTTGTTGAGCAACATTTTTTTTTTTTAGTGGACCAAAATCAAGCAGACGTCAGTATCTCGCTCAAGACAGTCTCTCCTGTTGATGCGCATGGGCCTTAGAACTCCAGCATGTACAGGGACCAGAGTAAGTTCCGGTTGTGCGATTGGAGAGACACGTGCCTAGGTGGGTTCCGAGGGCTTTGCAGAATCAGTGAGCTTCCCAAAGTGGTCCAAAGCACCCAAGATCCTGACTGTGTTGTCAAGACGGAGGTGATCGTCCTCTCATGGATATCTTGCCTGAAACATTCTCTTTAGGTCACAGGGCAGCTTGAGTCATACTCATCACCCAGGTCCTCCAGCTTTTTTGGGTGGCTGTGTTATTTTCATTGCTGGATGTCAGTTTTCACAAAGCTAGTTGTGGGTCATCTCATGAACTAGACAGCTTTTGCAAGCCCCTGGGGGCCAAGATTCTTTAACTCAATGAATATACACCAAACTCATAGTGTATGTGGGACACCCTGTTGAGTACTGGCCACACAACGATGACAAAATCAAGCATGGCTCTTGCTCTCCTGGAGCTTATAGTTCAGGGAGGACACACAGTAGTAATCAAATGATCACATAAGTCAGTGTAGTGTTTAAACAGTGATAAGTTCCCATTAGGTACACAGCGCTCCAGCAGGTTACAAAGGGAAGGTTTGACATAGTTAGAAATGATCTGCGGAGGCTTCCCTGTGGATGTTGCATTGGAGCTGCGACTTGAGGGAGCCGAATAAGTAAAGCAGAGAGGAAAAACACTGCAGCCAGAGGGAACAGTATGTTTAAATGCCCTCTCATCACAGATAGTGGGGTAAGCAAGAGGGTTTAAAGGAAGGCCAGGGTGCAGAGAGCCAGGGGTCGGGGCAGGAGATGAGGAAGAGAGATCTCGCTGGGGCCAGACCCCACAGGGCCATGCAGGGCACCTTCAGGAGTGTTGTCATTACCCTAGCAGCAGTGGGAGCCCACTGAAAGGTTTTCAGCTGGATGAGGAGGGTTGGATGACAGATTTGCGATCTGAAAAGTGCCCACTGGCTGGATAGGAAGGGCTGGGGTTTGGGGTCTGCAGGTGGGAGATTGTTTCTCCCAGCCTTAGGCTGGGCTAGGAGGGATTGCCTGCAGGGAGATGGACTCAGTGTGGGGAGGGGGTGGGAGGGACTGAGGCCGTGATTGATGAGATAATGGGGAGGAAAGGAGAGTTTCTGAGACTCCTGTTTCTTAGTATCCTTCACAGCGCTTAGTATTATGCTGGACACACAGTAAATGTTAATTTTGTTAATTTGATGGACTCAGGGGCCCTTGGATGGCCTGAAAGAGTAATTCTCTTTTCCGCTTCCCAGGCATGGGGCATCTTAGTTACCTTAAGGTAACTAAGGTCCGTGTTGCCACCTGGGCTTCTAATCAGCCAGCTATAGATTGGAGGTTCCCATGGGCCCCAACTTGGGTTCAATTGCTTTGCTAGAGTGACCCACAGAACTCAGAAACTTTTTGCTTACTAGATTACCGATTTGTTATAAAAGGCTGTAACTCAGGAACAGCGAGATGGAAGAGATGCACAGCGCAAGCTGTAGGGGGAGGCGGAGGAGCTTGCAGGCTCCTCTCCAGGAGCGCCACTCACCCTGCACATCCCTGTGTTCACCAGCCCAGGAACTCTCCAAATCCCCGTCCCTTTGGGTTTTTAGAGAAGCTTCATTACATAGGCATGAGTGATTAAGCCGTTGACCATGTGTGATTGAACTCAGTCTGTGCCCTGCCCAGCCCCGCCCCACCCCCCTCCCTGGAGTTCCAGGGATGGTAACTGAAAGTTGGTTCCCTGGGCAACCAGGGTGTTTTCCAAAAGTCACCTCCTTAATATAACAAAGATACCTTTGTTGTTCTCATTGCTTAGGAAGTTCCAAGGGTTTTAGGAGCTCTGTGCCAGGAATGGGGTTGAATAAGAACTACGCTATTTCTTATTATAAATCACAATATCACGGGTGGTACACAGGATCCTGCACATTCACTGCCACCCAGAGTACTATATCTGCATCCCTGGCTTGGAGTAGCCTACACCAGCCATCTCTGGAGAGATGTCACCCCTGCTGCTTCCAACCAGTATGTACTCGTAGCTCTCTCTTATTTCCAACTCTAGGGGGCGGTCAACCTGGCTGGGCTGAGTCACCTTCCTTGGAGTGGGTAGTTTGGGTGACACATCTGGAAATGTGGGCCACCCCCATGTCATGCCACACCCACTGGCAGCTGTCCAGTCTCAATGCTGGCCTGCGATAGCCTGTGGCCAAATAAGGTGGCCACCATGCCTGGGCCCCATCCTTCATCCATCGCCCCAGCTCCCACATCTTCTCTGCTTCCTGCCCTGTGAGGGTCATAGTGATGTTTGGGCTGGATCTCAGCTAATTTCACAGTCACCCATGTGTTTTGTTAAGATATCTTTTTTTTTTTTTAAATGATGTTAGATAAAACCAGAGCTCTGCACAGTTACCGTTTTATGTGTCTGTGAAATTCAGGTGAATTGCTAATTGCCTGTATCTGGCAGCTTTGACAGGGTGGTACCTGTGAAGATCACCTTCCATGGAATCCACACCACTGAGTAGACAGAGAATTATTACAGTTGGAAAGATGTATAGTTAAAACTCAGAGAGGGGTATTGGAAACCTGTGCACACGCAGTGGGTATGCTTTCAGTGAAGGAGAGGCCAGATCAGGTTATTCACTTCAGTTTTTTAAGAGGGTCATTTTACATTGTTAGAGCGAGAAGAAAACAAAAGAAGTGATGGATGACCCCTTTGCTGCATGGTGAATTTAATCACGGACTGCTGCCAGGCTGTTCTGTCTTCCTAATTACACGCTGGATGTGGAGGGAGTCCGGACCGTGTGGGGGGGCAGGCTGCTCTTAGCATTTTGTTTTCGTTATGGTTAAACCTGCTGACCCTGACCAGGCAGGACTGGGGACCCTTGTGCTGCTGTACGCAGTGTCAGCATCCTTTACAGAAGGCTCTGACCAGAAACGCGGCTGTAACTGCTGGCCCAAGAGGTGGTGTTTGTGGAGGGATCAGATGGAAACTTTCTGCTGAGTCCTGGTTTTTCTCTGGGCCTGGGCGGATAGTGGTTAGCAGAGGTTCTATGGCAGAGGGGTGAGAGCCACCTTCCTGGAGGGAAATCAAGTGGGGCCCAGTGTAGGGAGCAAGGTCTGGGGGAAGGGGAGGCTATGGGAAGAAAGACAGGAGCCAGGAGGGAGAGGGGAGGAAGGGCAGGGCCGTCCACAAGTCTCTCTCTGCCAGCACAGGGTGGCCCGGGGCTGAGTCTGGGGAAAGCAAAGACGGTGCCTTTGCTCACCCCGCCACTCTCATCTCTGCACGTGCCACCCGCCACTCTCTGCTCCGATAAGACTGAATCGCTGCAGTTCTGCTGACAGGTCACGTGTTCTCTTACGCCTGGGGCCTTGCACATGCTGTTCCCTCTGCCTGAAACACTCTTCCACTCCCTTCATTTGGATAACGCTCTCTGGTCCTTCATGTCTCAGCTTCTGTTGGGAAGCCTCCCCAGCTGTGAAGTGGGCTCCCTTGGGCACCCTGTGTCTCCCTGTGCTGTTGCCTTTCTCCCACAGTTCTTTGTTGTCTACTCACTTGTCTGTCTGTCCCCTGCACCAAGAGCCCCCTGAGAGCTGGGCACAGTGCCCAGTATAATCAATACTTAATGCCTTTTTTAACGAATGTGAATGAGCAAGTCTTCAATGCCACTTCTCTCCCTTTGCTGATGAAAGAAGGGTTATTGATGCTAAAACATGTGGGAAAAGAAGTTGCTGTTGCAGCCATCTCTTTTTTCATCTGTGGGTGTTACTGGGCAGAGTGGCTGGCCTCAGCACTAGCCCTGCTTCTAGGAATATTCAGTCTGAAGCAGGCACATTGGTGTATCAGATACACAAAAACCAAGACCCTGGGCGGCTTGCGAATTAAATGAGCAATTACGCACTTTCCTATTCAGCCTAACAGAATGGGGTGTGCATTTGGGGGTGGGGTGGGGGTGGAGGAAGAAGCTTCTCAGGGGGCCTCAGAGGTACCTATGAGAAAGGAGAGCAGATCTAGGGCCGTCTGGGGGCTGGGGGAGCCTGGTGGGTTATCTACACAATTGCAATGGCATCTCTCACCCATTCTCATTTCCACACTATTAAATCTGCCTTTTCTAACATATCCTTAAAGGGGAAATAAATTACCACCACCCTGTACCTATAGCCTACTATGTTATTACCGCTAATGTAACTTCTCAGGGGCAGCCAGGCGCTGTCCATATTTCATAGTGTTTGGCACCCCCAAAGCTATATTGAGCTATCAAGTATTCATGGACACCATCCAGACCTCCCATTTTTCTCTGCTGGTTGTACCCAGAGGTTTGAGGGCAGAATGAAGCACCGGCTGCTTTATTTTACTGGGGGCTTCAGCTCTGTCCTTCCCATCCCTTTCTTAATTGGGTTATCTCATCAAAGCCAGGCACCAGGCATAGCTTATAAAAGAATTCTCATGATATTCTATGGTGACAGACCATTATGAGTCTGGGGAGATGTCTGTCTCACTTCATTTGCTGGGGAGTGGTGCTGGGGGCCACTGGATCTGTCCCTGGGTTGACCAGATGTTTCTCCTCCATTGCTTTCTGCCAACTTCAGTGTTTCTACCATCCACGTGCTTAACCAGGAAACTGGACATCACAATGCCTCCCCCCATCCATCAACCTCCAGCTACCCTAAACATCCCATCAATACCCAAAGCCTGTTGGATCACTGCCAAGACGTGCGCTGAGTCTGCCCATTTTACGTTATTTCCACTGCTCTCCACCCGCATCGTCTCTTGTCTGAACTGTGGCAGTAACCTCCTGGTTGGTCCATCTGCTTCCTGTCTTGCCCCCTCCAGTCCCTTTGCCCCATAGCCATCAGAGTGACACTTTCTTCTTTATAGCTAACATAGTTTTTAAAAATGTATGTCTCTATCTGCCTACCAGCTTTAATACAGCTGTGTCAGCTTCAGATCATTTACTTAAAGAAAAAAAATCATAGATTTGTTAGTGAAGACCTCAGTATGCCCTTCTTTTCTTCCAAGAGGTAACTGAATTTCTCATTGTATATTTTGCATTGTATGTGTATGTTTTTACTACATAGGTATCCATAAGTAAACATGTGTACTCCTGTTTTTGTGTGTTCTAAACCTCACGTTACAGTATCATACTGTGCTTTTGCATCTCAACGTTTCTTTGCGGTTTATCCATGTTGATTCATGTAGCTCTAGCTCATTCACTTTAGCTTCTGGGTGGTGGTCTGTTGTGTACACAGTTTATTTGTTCATTCTTCTGTTGATGGATCCTGAGACATGTTTTCAAAGTATAAGTCAGATTGTGTTTCTTCCTTGCTTAAACCCTTCAGTGCCCTGAGAGGCAGCTGTCCCAGCCCACGTGGCCTTATTTGGCTGTGCCCAAGCTAGGGACTGCACAGCCCAACACGGCAGCCTCGGGAGTGGGAGAAACCCTCTAACTTAGGCTAACTCTAGGCTTCTCTTTAGTCTCAACGGGCACTGGCTGCTCGTGGTGGGTGAATAATAGATCACTTTGGACTCCGATGCCCTGGTCTTCAGGTCTGGAGAGCTCTGTTTATACTCTTCTGATGAGCTTTCGCATGTGCCAGGCTCTCCTACAAGACTCATCCCCCCCTCAGTCCCTTTGCATAGTGAGGATTGCAGAACAGAGGGATGGAGGGAAGGGCATGTCACGTTAACTAAGGGCTCACTATGTGCTTTATAAGGGACAGGGTAACTTACTTCTTCTTCTTCCAACCCGTTTGTGGGATGTTTAATGTTTCTCATTTACAGAAGTGGAAGTGCTCAGAGAGGTTAAAGAACTTGCTCGAGGTCACATAGCCAGGAAGAGTTGGAATCTTTCTTCTGCATCTGCCAGGTCCTGGCCCTTTGCAGCTTCTAAATGGGAAGATAAAACAGAGGAACTAAGAGAGAAGAGGATTAAAAAACACCCTAGAACATTCTGTCCTTAGGTGCAAAGTGGGGACATACACAGGAAGCCCTTTCAAAGCTCCCTTCTCGCCCTGTGCAGACTTGCTTCTCCTGGCTCTGCAGCAGGTGGACCCCACAATGAGTTCTTAGTTTGCCCAGGAAATACATGTGGGGCTGTATGCATTGCCAGAGGCTAAAGTAAGCCCTGGGTAGACAGGGCAGGGTCAGGCTCCAGCCCTGCCCCACCATGTTCTGGATATCATGGAAGATGGGGGAGGAAGACCATGGACAAATGGGGCTCTGGAGGCCCTGAGGAGGGAAGCAGTTGGTCATTTCTTCCTGGGCTGTAATCTGTGACCTGAAGGATGGTAGACATGGTGGAAACAGCATTTCAGGCAGGGCATAACAATCTAAGAAAGGTCCCAAAGTCTTGGGAGCAGAGTATAGTCAGAACACAGTGATCAGGTATGGCTGGAACAAGGAGCCAGTTGGGGACAGGTGTGAGATGGATGGACCCGGGCTGGACATGTTATGTGGCCCTTAGACACCATAGCGAGAGTATCTGAAAGGCCAGCGGCTCCCTTCCTTTCTCCTACAGTGACTGCCTGACCCAGGATGTCCTGTGGACTTGTCTGGGATGTTGCTCACCTTATAGGATTGTATTTCCTCCACTTCAGATTGCAACTAAGGAACAGGGCTATTATTATCAGGCAGCCTCGTATCTGTTCTACTGTATAGAAAGATAATGGTCTGAAAACTCCTGTTCTTGGGCCCTAATTGTTTTCACTAATATAGGCTAACTAATTACTTGGGTTACCTCATCATGGGTCCCCCTCTCCTGTGTGTCATGACACCACCACTGGCAGCTCTGTTGAGGGCATCTACAGGGGAGTCCCTGAAGGTTGTTGATAGGAAGTGACACGATTGGCTTTTTCAGTCTCCTTTCCACACTCTCACAGCACTCCACATAACTCCCATTTTAACATATTTAACTTTAGTGGTCTGTTTATGTCTTTTCTAGAATTTACAGCCACCAGGAACATGCCCAGAGTGAAAGTATTTTTTTTATAGTGCCCAGAACCCAGTGGGTTCTCAATGCATGTACGAGTTATAGATAAGGATGGCAGTTTGGAAGGTGGGTCAGAGGGAGATTACGCTTGAACCCAGCAAGATCTCAGTAAGGAGGTAGTTGCTGTAGAAAAGAGGAGAAACTAGGATGGGTTGGTGGGGAGGGGGACAGGTAAGGCAGGTACTGGAGGGTAGAGAGAGTTTGGATGTAGGGGGACAGAGAAAAGAAGGAGTTATAGGTGATGAACTACCTAGAGTTACAGGGTGACTAGACAGGAACATGGAAAGAAGGGATGGTTTGGGAAGAAAAAGGATGAGGTAAGTGTAGGGCCTGGGTCGCTGTTATATTGCCTGTGGATTGTCCCTGGAACGAGGACCAGCAGGTAACTGGACAGATGGGCTTGGAGCTCAGTGGTGAGGTTGGGCCTGGAAAAACATTGGGAGCCATCAGCATGAAGGAGGTATTTGAAGCCATGGAGCAGGGTAGATGGTTGCTGTGCTCTTTCAGGGAGAGCAGACTGGGTGTGAGAGAGAATTAGGAGAGAACCCCAAGGAACAACAATATAGAAGGGATAAAAAGCAGGAGGAGTGCTCACAGGAGACAGAGGAGGTGCCAGAAAGGCAGGAAGTTGACTGGGATCGGCATAGCCAGAGTGTCATGGGAACCACAGGGAGGGACGCATTCGGGAAGGAAGGTGTGGTCAGGGGACCGAAAGGAGCTGAGAGCCAACCCAGGTAAGGATGCAGATGTGGCCTTTGGAGTTAGGAACCTGGAGGTTGTTGGTCTCCTGGGAAGAGTGGAGTGAAATGATACAGAAGGAAGGCCAGGTGGGGTCCAGGGTACTGGAGACAGCAGGACTAGACCAGATGCAGATGAACACCTGGCTCACTGCCTCATCCCTCCCCAAGCTGGACACCTGAGGATTCTGAGATAACGCAAGGGATATGGGGAACACTTAGCTCACAGACTGGGAATCTTGGTGGCTTCACATGTGTCAGTTGTGCCCTTGTTTAAGCCTGACCCAGCTGGCGAGCCTCCGTGAAGTTTATAGTAACAGTTGCAACCTCCCAACCCCCATTCCTTCTGTCCCTTTCCTGATGTCTTCTGGGGCTAGAAGAAAGTTACCGATGCCAGCTTGTCCAGCTTGGTCCAGAGCTTTGCAGGTGTTTCCGTGGAGTGAAATTGAGTCCTTCCAGGACAATGTTGATGACAACAGGTGCAATTCAAACAGGTAGCTGGAACAAGAGCCATAGCTGTTATGTAGCTCTTTCCACCAGGAGGAGCCCGGGGAAGGGCCTGGCTTACTAGCCTCCTTATGGCCGTCAGTGTTACCGCTCCACAGACTCCTTTGAGAAGGTTGGTTGTGAAAGGTAAGCAAGAGGAAAGCAGCTGAAGGGGGCCACGGGGCCAGAGGTGTTCGGTTCAAGGTTGGGGTGGCTCAGCCTGTCCAGCTGGCGCACGCGCAGGTCCCGACTCAGGGAGGCATCACGCCCACGAGGACAGAGACTCGTTGGATGCCCGGTCATCACCTTTGTTCTGCGGTGCAGATAAATTTGGTCTCAGAGGGAACTGGCTTCCACGTGCTGCCATCCCCACTTCAGCCCCTTAAGAAAACTTCATTTCTCGTGACTTATCAAGATGTAGCACTGTATTTTGTTACTGCCTGTCTTGTAGCAATCCCACATTCATTTTGTTTTCAATTACCAGGCTGTACCTTGAAGGGCCTTATCTAGCGGACACACAGCTTGCATCTTCCCTGTGTGGTATTGCTCTGTGGTCCTGCAGGATCCTCCTTAGATGCCATCCTGGCTCACATCTCTTTTCTGTCCCCTCAGTGAGATGGCCTCCTCTGGGCACCCTGGTACCACTGTAGTCCATCACCTAATCACACAGCAGCCCCCACTGTGTTCACCTCCTTCCTCCCTGAAGATTTTCTTTCTTTCTTTATTTCATGAAGACTTAGAGGGCCCTGGGTTGAAAAGGAGATTGCCACAAGACTGTCAGGTATTGAAGTCATGCAAGTATAGCTTGTAGCTAGTTTGCCTGCATCTATTTCCTGAATTCAAAAGAGAAACACAACAAATTAAAATAATCGCCAGGACTCCTTCAGTGCTGGAAGCCGGTACCATCTGCTTGAGAAATTTCAGGATCCTGCCCCGGCTCAGAACCCATAGGTTTCTTCCCAGGGGGCAGCTGGACAGTCGGGGGGCAGCCAGTGATGATAGTGGCTTCAGAGAAGGGGGCCTTAGCGCTGGAGCAAGTCAACTTGATACGGATGGAGTGGAACCTGTGTAGTGCCTCCAAGCAAAGAACAAGAAATAAAACTCCCCCTGGCCACCCAGGACCCAAGAAAGGCACTTTGTCTTCTGTTCTGTTTTGGCCTCGCTATTTCTTCTCTTCCCTCCCTCCCCCAGCTGAGCCTTTCTGTTTCCTCCTCCTCCGGCCTTGATTTCACCCCTGCCCCCTCCCTTTGTTGGTCCTTTCATTCACTCACTCTGTGCTGTCTGCTCCGCTGGGTGCTGGAGGTGCAATGGTCGGCAAGATAAGCACGAAGCGGAATCATCGCAAGCATGGTGAAGTTCTCTGGAGGGAACGTGCAGGTTCCGGTGAGAGAATAAAAGGGATGGAGTCGTCAGGGGTGGCCTCTCTGAGATGGAGCCATCGAAGGTGAGGCCTGGAGGATGAGATGATCCTAAGGGACAGGGCTCTGAGAGGAAGCAGCAATCTCAAGGCCTCTGAGCAGGACAGAGCTTGGAATCCTCTAGAAACCGAAAGGGGCATTGAGGGTGAGATGGGGAGGGCGGCCAGAAGGGTGGTCGAGGAGGTCGGAGAGAGGCTGGTGCCAGTCCACCTACTTCTCGATTCTCTTGGAGAAGCCCCTTGTCTTAGTGCTGTAGGCCTTCCATGCTCGTGCTCATGCCCCGAACTGGGTGCTAAGTGGCTGCCCTAATGTTCTCTGCTCTGGGCCGTGAAGGGCAGGAGACCTCTTGTTTGATTTCATCGGTGTATGGACATGGGTGTTGATTTTACTTGAAACCCTGCGGAGCTCCAGCCTGGAGAGTTCTTCAACCTCTTCCCCAAATGACAGGAGTGTGGGTTGAGGTGGGTAGCAGATGCCAGGAGATGATGGGACATTCTGGGTCAAGGAAAGGGGTGGACGTCTGGGTCAGGAGTAACTCGTGTGGGGCTGGGAAAGAGAAGGGCTTTGCGCGGCTGGGCGCTGGGGTCAGTCGAGGGGACTGGCTGAACTGCTCCTGTGCCAGGCTGCTGCCTACTTCAGCAGCTTCCTTTAGCTCTGGGTGTCTGAGTCACATCCACTCAGGAGCTGATTCTGCTAGCCTCTTCAACAGCTGTGGATCCTTGGGAGAAAGCTCAACCCCAAATGCTCACTGGAGAACGCCTACTTTACCTAGTAATTAAAGAAATCAAAGCTATGTTTTAAAACTCTGGTAAAGTTTGTTCCTGTCCTGGGGAACCCTCCTTCTGTCGGTGGGCACTGGGCTAAATCCTAAGGCCACACCACCATCCCACGGTGAGGATGGTGATCATAACGGCAGATAAGCAGTTCACGATTGCCGGGTATCAGCCGCTGTGCTAAGTACATTATGTGGGTCATCTCCTCTGAGTGGATAATGTTCATAGCTCGATGTTATAAGGAAGGAAACCTCCAGCACAGACAGGGCACGAGTGACTTGCCCAAAGTCACCCCACGGGGAAACAGTGGAGCTGGGATTTCCAACCAGGCAGTCTGACTCTGAACCTTTGTACCTTCCAGCCTGCCGGTGAGGACAGGGGTTCCGAGAGGCTGAGTGACTTGCCCTTGTCTACACAGCTAGCAAGCGCTGGAGGGTGAATGTAAACGCCAGTCTTTTCGCTTAGAGTCTGAGGCTCTTCAGCCCTCCCTGAACCACCTGCAGCCCCCTCAGTGTTCTCGGGAGCCCTGTATCCTGGAGCAGTGGCTCCAGGACCCCATCCCTAGACCTGTGCGAAACAGTCTGTGCAAGAGTCTCCTGGGGAACTTAAGGGTGCAGAATCTTGGGCCCTGCCACCCAGGTTTCGATTTCAGGAGGTGAGATTCAGGAATCCATATCTGGTTGTGCAGCTGGGTTTAGAACGTGGACCCAGATACTAACAACTATGAATAATGGTTTGCAGGCCAGGATGTCTTCCATGTCCCTTTTCCTGACCTTTTCCCAACTTTCATCGTTCCCAAATTGGCCGGTCCTCCATTTGCATCCCCAGGCAGGTCTCTGTCTCACCAGGGGCTCTTTGGTACTGGCTCTTATTCATCTTTTTATGCATAGTCTCTACCATGTAGTGAGCACTGTGTAAAGATTTGTGGGAGAAAGCGGTGTTTGAAAGGGATATATTTATGCAATACATAATGAAACGTCATGTGTTTACACACAGTTACCCGTTCTTTCTTGGTCAAGACTGGGGGTTCTTATCCATTTCATGCCAAGAACACAAGTGCTGGCACCTTGTCCCTAACAAGTACACTAGGAGTTGTTTCTGAAATGGAGTGTCTCTCTACTAAACCGTTCACATTTCTTCATCAAGTCTCCCTGAAAATTGACGACGTGGGCCTAGAAGTTGGCTGGCCAGAGTCCAGGGTGTGTGGGTCTAGAGAGGAGAGCATCCAGAGTGGAGGAGCTTAGCCTGACGGTGCTGTGGGACTGCTGGCTCTGGGACTCTTTTTTTTTTTAAAAAAAATAAATTTATTTATTTTTATTTTTGTCTGCATTGGGTATTTGTTGCTGCGCGCGGGCTTTCTCTAGTTGCAATGAGCGGGGGCTACTCTTTGTTGCGGTGCACAGGCTTCTCATTGCAGTGGCTTCTCTTGTTGTGGAGCACAGGCTCTAGGCTCACGGGCTTCAGTAGTTGTGGCTTGCGGGCTCTAGAGTGCAGGCTCAGTAGTTGTGGTGCACGGGCTTAGTTGCTCCGCGGCATGTGAGATCTTCCTGAACCAGGGCTCGAACCCGTCTCCCCTGCATTGGCAGACGGATTCTTAACCACTGCGCCACCAGGGAAGTCCCGGCTCTGGGGCTCTTGACTGAGCCCCTGCAGCAGGCCAGTATCCCTGTGCTGGCCAGAGAGATGGGTTGGGCCACCTCTACCTTCAGGGACTTGACCATCTGGTGGAAAAGACAGACTAAGAGAAATGTTAGTGCAGAGGTTAAGTGTGGACAGCGCAGTCATTCAGACCACGGCTCCCAAATCCAGACTGGAGTGGGGAGTGAATCCAGACTGTGTTTCTGTGACCTCCAGCAAGTTAACCTCTCTGATCTCCCTCAGTGTAAAGCAGGGATTGTAATAATACTTCGTATACATACAGTAAACGCTGACAAGTACTGGCTGGATAACTGAGAGCTGAAAACTGTTCAGGAAACTTCCCAGAGAAGGAGATGTCTGAGTTGTGTTTTGAAAAACAAGTAAAATTTAGCCAGGAGCAGAGGGGCAGCGTAGGTGGAGGGAACCGTCAAAGCCAGGGTGTGGAGATGTGTGTGTTTTGTGAGGGGAGCTGCAGGCTGCTCATTTATTAAGGGGTTTTGAGTTTTAGGTGGTGGGGAGCCACAGGTGGCGAGGGCTGAACAGGTGTGCCCGACAGAGCATTTTAAACTTTGTTTCAGAATTGATGGAATCTGGGGCTTCCCTGGTGGCGCAGTGGTTGAGAGTCCGCCTGCCGATGCAGGGGACACAGGTTCGTGCCCCGGTCCAGGAAGATCCCGCATGCCGCGGAGCGGCTGGGCCTGTGAGCCATGGCCGATGAGCCTGCGCATCCGGAGGCTGTGCTCCGCAACGGGAGAGGCCACAACAGTGAGAGGCCCGCGTACCGCAAAAAAAAAAAAAAAAAAAAAAAAAGAATTGATGGAATCTTCCAGAAGATGTTAAGCAAAGGAGGAGAGGGGCACAATTGAGCTTTACATATGGTCTGTATACAGAGGGGCACTCTGAACTCTTTAACCATGCACTGATGAAGCTGTAGGTTTCTTCCTACGGACCCACTGCTGCAGAATTATTTTCAGATTGTTATCCTCATGTCCCTTTTAGCCAGCGGTGGAGGTCTAGGAGATGAGTGCCTTGGGGACTGGAGCACTAGGGACGTGTCAGCTTCGTGACTAGGTCTTGGTGTGCCATGTCCTGCAATCTCCTGGAGGATGGAAGGGAATCAGCAAACAAATCCCAATCCGATTTCCCAGGCAGGCGTTTGCCAGGCCAGATTTAGATTACCATACATTATCCTCAGCTCAGAGAACTTGTAATGATGGCAAGATTAGCTCACACTTTGCATTTGCCCTGGGAGTTTACACAGCAGTGAGCCTGTTTGTCAGCTAATGCTCCTAAGTTTCTAGCTTCCATGGGGACCACACTTCCAGCTCCGTTTAATGCTTCGTTCGAATGCAGCAGAAGAGAGGGACAAAGCTGATGGCAAGTTGGAAGCTTCGAGCATTGGGAAGGTAGCCTCGGGGCCCCTGTGACTGTTTCTCTCATTCTCTCAATCCAGCTCAGAAATTTCACTTCTAAGGCTGGAATTTGAGAGAACCCCGTGTTGTCAGTAGAACCACGGTCACCACTGTCCCCTGTTGATGGGTCCTTCTAGTTCACAGCAATCCCCATGGCTGATGGACTGAAGGACCCTAAGGCACATCCCTTGGTGTCACTCTCCCCGCAGAAACTGACAGTGGGGCTTGCACTGACTGTGGAAGGAAGTCCAAACTGACTAGTGCAGGGCTTAATGGTTCTTCTGGTCTCCTTCCGGCCTGGACCACCCTCACACGCATCCAGACTGGAACATTCCACTCCACATCTTCAGTTTCCTTTCTTCCCGTGTTCACTCTTGCTGCTGCTTCTACCCAGGGTGCCTCATTCCTGCTGGAAATCGCACCTCCTTCTCAGTGCCCAGCGTAACACTGGTCCTCCCCTGAGCCTTTCCCTTTCTGCTAGGGGGCATCCGTGTTTCCCCTCTGTGTTTTCGGCCCTGAATTAGTGCTGCTTGTGAGGGTCACGCTCTAAGATGGGAGATCCTTGAACTCACGAGCCCGAGGTCACCTTTACGACCCACGTCTTCCCCCAGTGCCCAGCCCAAGACCTCACATGTAGGTAGCATTGGATTCTGTTCCAAGTCGAATCTAAGCAAGCCATCTACTCGATCACACATTCAGTTTTCTGTTTTGAGGACGAGGAGAGTGAGCGTCTCATTCATGGCCTTTTTGTGTTTTTCCATCATCCCAGTGCCTGAACTCTGGGGCTTTCTATTTTGAGACTGTGCTCATCAGAGTGTGGGAAGGAGGGGAAACAAGGCCTCCTCACAGCTCTGACCTGGATATTCCGGAGCCACTAGCTCTCCTGGTTTTCTTTCAGCCAAGCGTCGGAGTGGGGGGGTCTTGGTCATAGCTGGAGGTGGCCAAGAGCATGGTGCCAGGGAATCAGACGGCCCCGGGAGTGGTGACTGTAATCCCTGAGAATCTTACAGGAGGGTCTGTGGGAAATAAAACCCACTGGCTTCAGGCTTAGGAAGCTGGAGATTTCTTTGAGTTGGACGTTCTACCCTATAAAATGAGGATCATAATGTGTAACCCAGGGTCACTGAGGAATAAGATGTGATAATTCAGGTAAGGAGCCTGGTGCTCCAGAGGGTCTAACTCTTCTTCCTTTCCCACCTCACCCCTTTATTTAGGCTGCTCAGGGGAGACTTCTAAACATTATCATTACAAAAGGGAATGTAAGTGAACAGCAGCATCTTACAGTCGCATCTTTCTTGCTTGCTTTGTAAAATGTGTTGTGCTGGCGGGTCCCGGGTGCCCGGTATTCTGGGCCAGCTGTGCGGGGGGAGGGGGGGGCGGGGTAAAGCTGGGGCTGTCACCGCTGCAGGATTCCAGTGGCCCCCAGCCCAGCCACTTGTTGATGGTGTGACCTTTTGAGTCTAAGTTTCTTCACCGTAACCTCATGACACTGACAGGCCCTTTGTGGACTTATTCTGGGCAGGGAAGGAGATGGTTCCTGTCAAGCTCTGGTGTCTGGCGTCTAGTGAGGGCACAGTCCACGAGTGAGGGGCCTCACTGGAGGGAGGCATGGGCCAAGGGGGAGGTGGCCTCACTTAGGCTGACTCCTCACAAAAGCCCTAAGCGTTAGAAAGACCCAGTGCTGTAAGTCCATCCTTCTCCATAAAGTCAGGGCCCTGCCACACATGTCACCACTGGCAAGTGGCTGAGCTGGGGCTTGGAGCAGCTCTGCTTCCTCCCACTCTTGCTACCCAACCTGGGAATGAACTTTGGTCCATCTCTGCTGGGGAAAGAGCAGGGCGGACAGTCTATTGGAATTCGTGCTGTGCGGGACTCAGGCTGCTGCTTGGAGGAATTTTGGGCTGTAAAAGTGGTTGGAAAAATAGGTGTCATGAGAAGGTGTCCCTCCCTTAAAGACAGGCATAGTTCTTAGGGCTTCAAGACACCCCAGCAAAGCAGAGAGGAGACAGGAGGACCCCTGAAGGTCTGCCAGCTCTGGGAGCCTATAGTTCACCCTGTGTGACGACTTAAATGGGTCAGTTAACTAACTGGTGATATTATGCCCTGTTAAGGGTGAGCAAATGGCTGAGCCTTTCCTCACACAGAATCAGAACTTAGACTCTCTCTCAGGGACTCAGAGCAGGGCCTTTATTTTTAGATCAGATGGGGAAAAGGGGACAGATATCTTGCTTTTTCACTGGGTCTAGATAGAAAACTGGTCCCTTTCATTTTTTTTAACCCATTATGAGTGTGGTTCTTAGCAGACTTAGGATGGAGTTGGCCTTTTCTGCACAGCCCCACTTTTGTAATCAAAACCTATTTTTCATACTGGAGGAAAATAATACCAGAGTTTGAATAACCCGAATGGCCTTAGAAACGCTCCATAACCAGTCACTTATTAGCTGGTGTGGAAACGAAAGCTGCCATCCTCTACCAAACATGTCTTCATGTTTCTGGGCACCTCCTTTTCTGGGCCAGGTGTGATGCAGAGAGACCTTTAGCCCCTTGTTACGTTTACACTGAGCTCCTGCCATGTTCTAGGCATTTTTCTAGATCCGGGGATACACAACAGAAAATATCACTGCTCTCATGAGCATGCATTTTACTGGGAGAGATAAACAATAAAAGATCAAAGACTGCTAAATGCTGCAAAGAAAAGTCGGGGTATGACAGAGGCGGCTTCTTCAGAGGGGTGGTCTAGGAGGTCCTTATGAGACACACAGAATGGAAGTGACCAAAGGAGCCAGCAGACGGTGACCTGGGGAGGACCATTCCAGGCATAGTGAAGGCTCTGAGGCTAGAACTAGCTTCCTGGCAGAGGGTCAGAAGGAAGGTGAGTTGCCATTGTGGCTGGACCAGAGGGTGAGGGGGGCCAGGGAGGAAGCAGAGAGGTGGGCAGGGTCCACATCGTGTAGGATGTTCTAGGCCATGGGAGAGGCTTTCTGAGTCACGGCGACAGATTTCAAGCAGGATTCAAGTGCTAATGGGATTCACATTTCTGAACGATGACTCCGGATGCTGCATGGAAGGGAGACCACAGGGCCCTAGGGGAGGAGAGGGAGTCCAGTTAGGAGGCTTCTGCAGCTGTCCAGAGAGGCCAGGAGGATGGAGAGAAGAGGCCCACTTGCAGGGTATGTTTAAGAGGAGGGCCAGTGAGACTGGTGGATGGATGGACGTAGGAATCGAGGTGACCTCCTGAGTGTCTGGCTTCAGGGAAGAGTCAGTGGTGCTCTCATTGACTGAGATGGAAAAGACTGGACGAACACATTTTGCAGAATCAAGAATGTTGTTTTTGGATACACGTACCCCTATGTTCATACTACTATTCGCAGTAGCCAAAACATGGAAACAACCTAAACGTCCATCGACAGATGAACAGATAAAGATGTGGTACATATATACAATGGAATACTACTTAGCCATAAAAAGAACAAAATAATGCCATTTGCAGCAACATGGATGCAACTAGAGATTATCACACTAAGTGAGATAAGTCAGAAAGAGAAAGACAAATACCATATGATATCACTTAGATGGGGAATCTAGGCACAAATGAGCCTATCTTCAAAACAGAAGCAGAGTCGCAGACATAGGGAACAGACTTGTGGTTGCCAAGGGGGAGTGGGGGAGCGAGAGGGATGGACTGGGAGTTTGGGGTTGGTAAATACAAACTATTACATTTAGAATGGATAAACAACAAGGTCCTAAGGTATAGCACAGGGAACTATATTCAGTATCCTGTGACAAACCATAATGGAAAAGCGTATTAAAAAAGAAGGTATGTATGTATGTAACTGAATCGCTTTGCTGTACAGCAGAGACTGGCACAACATTGTGAATCAACTGTACTTCAATTAAAAAAAAAAAGAATGTTGTTTTTGGACATGAAGTGTGGGCTCTGAGCGGACACGTGGGGGTGTCAGATGGGCAGTTAATGTCACAGGTGGGCCCTCGGGAGAGGTCAAGCCTGGAGCCGCAGAGCTGGGGCCCAGTGTCCTCACAGAAGCCCAGGGCGCCTTCTTTCCCTCTCTAGCCAAGGAACACTAAATGCTACTCGTGTGCCCCCAGAAGCTTGTCCTCTGACACTTGCTGTGATTCCAGAATTGATCCCTGCATCCACTGGAGCTGGGAATCCGGAGGCAGAGATGTTGTCAGTGTTGGGCCAGTGCAAAGCTGGGTCTGAACAAATCACGCTGTTTGTCTCTGCCCCCTTCCCACCCTGAGGGTGCGGGACCACGATGAGGGTGGCTCCAGCTGGGCTCTCTCAGGGCAAGACAAGAGGGCTGGGCTGCCACTAGACTCCGTCATCCCCCACACTCTGTAGAGAAGGACCTTGGGCTTCTGAATCAGATTTCTTGCTCTGCTATCCAGGTATGCAAAAAGTCAAGTTTCTCGGCCTTTCTGAGCTTCAGTCTCTTTATTGTGAGACGTGCCTAGGATGCTTTCCTGTGGGAAGCTGTAGGGATGGCTTGCGGTCAGATACCTGGTGCCTAACAGACTTCACGAACAGGCCCAGCACGACCGTTCCCCTCTTCAGCCCCTAACAAGGTGGTACCCACAGCAGTACACTTCTGTGAGTAACAGCTGGACGAGTGGAGACATTCGTTGGCTTCTTCCACAAATACGTGTTTACCATGTGTTAAACCCACAGGGGTTTGAGATGTAAACAGATAGACAAATTCCTGTTCTCGTGGATCTTGTGTTCTAGCGGAGGAATCAGTGGTCAATAATCAAACAGATGAGGCCATTTCTGGGCAGTTTGGTGTGAAGGCGCTGGACGGTCAGGATGCGTCTTTAATGAGGCGGCCCTGGCTGTGAACTGGGCAGTGAGATGGGCTGACGGTTCCGGGCCGGGGGCGGGTGTGTGTGTGTGTGTGTGTGTGTGTGTGTGTGTGTGTGTGTGTGTGTGTGTGTGTGTGTGTGTGTGTGTGAAATGGCTGCAGGGATTCATCTCTCCAAAGCCGCTGCCCTTCCTCTCCTCCGCGGGTATGGAGGTGATTTCTGGAAGGTGGCCACAGAGCAGGTGCATCTCCCTCCCATCCTGTGGCCCTGGAGGTCCTTCCCTTTCCTTGGCCTAGTGGCCACACCTTCTCTTACCTGGACTGGCTCCACATAGGACCAGAGGCCATAGGATTTGTTTCTCTAAGCCCCCATCTGGGAGGCTTTGCAGATAACTCTCCGCTCCCTGTCTCCACCCCTGTCCCATGCTCCATCAGAGATCTACGTCCCCCTAAACTCCTCCTTTCTCTCACTGGCTGACACCAAAGACATGTCTTAAAAAGACTCTTCAAAGTGAATGTGTGCGACTACCCTTCCTCTTATCTTTGAGTCTGACAGCATTTTGGTGAAAGAATTTTTTTCAACGTGTGTTCGTGTGAAAGGGAGTTTTATTTTATTTTATTTAAAAAAAATTTTTAACGTTTTTATTGGAGTATAATTGCTTTACAATGGTGTGTTAGTTTCTGCTTTATACCGAAGTGAATCAGTTATACATATATATATATATATCCCCGTATCTCTTCCCTCTTGCGTCTCCCTCCCTCCCACACTCCCTGTCCCGCCCTTCTAGCTGGTCACAAAGCACCGAGCTGATCTCCCTGTGCTATGCGGCTGCTTCCAACTAGCTATCTACTTTACATTTGGTAGTGTGTATATGTCCATGCCACTCTCTCACTTTGTCCCAGCTTACCCTTCCCCCTCCCCGTGTCCTCAAGTCCATTTTCTAGTAGGTCTGCGTCTTTATTCCCATCTTGCCCCTAGGTTCTTTATGACCATTTTTTTTTCGATTCCATATATATGTGTTAGCATACAGTATTTGTTTTTCTCTTTCTGACTTACTTCACTCTGTATGACAGACTCTAGGTCCATCCACCTCACTACAAATAACTCAATTTCCTTCTTTTTTATGGCTGAGTAATATTCCATTGTATATCTGTGCCACATCTTCTTTGTCCATTCATCTGTTGATGGACGCTTAGGTTGCTTCCATGTCCTGGCTATTGTAAATAGAGCTGCAATGAACATTGTGCTACATGACTCTTTTTGAATTATGGTTTTCTCAGGGTATACGCCCAGTAGTGGGATTGCTGGGTCATATGGTAGTTCTACTTTTAGTGTTTTAAGGAACCTCCATACTGTTCTCCATAGTGTTTGTATCAATTTACATTGCCACCAATAGTGTATGAGGGTTCCCTTTTCTCCACACCCTCTCTGGCATTTATCATTTATAGATTTTTTGATGATGGTCATTCTGACTGGTGTGAGATGATATCATATTGTAGTTTTGATTTGCATTTCTCTAATGATTATTAGAGAATGTGTAATGAGCTTTCTTTCATGGGTCTGTTGGCAATCTGTATATCTTCTTTGGAGAAATGTCTATTTAGGTCTTCTGCCTATTTTTGGATTGGGTTGTTTGCTTTTTTGATATTGAGCTGCATGAGCTGCTTGTAAATTTTGGAGATTAATACATTGTCAGTTGCTTCATTTGCAAATATTTTCTCCCATTCTGAGGGTTGTCTTTTCATCTTGTTTATGGTTTCCTTTGCTGTGCAAAAGCCTTGAAGTTTCATTAGGTTCCATTTGTTTATTTTTGTTTTTATTTCTATCTCTCTAGGAGGTGGGTCAAAAAGGATCTTGCTGTGATTTATGTCATAGAGTGTTTGCCTATGGTTTCCTCCAGGAGTTTTATAGTGTCTGGTCTTACATTTAGGTCTTTAATCCATTTTGAGTTTATTTTTGTGTATGGTGTTAGGGAGTGTTCTAATTTCATTCTTTTAAATGCAGCTGTCCAGTTTTCCCAGCACCACTTATTGAAGAAGCTGTCTTTTCTCCGTTGTATATTCTTGCCTCCTTTATCAAAGATAAGGTAACCATATGTGCGTGGGTTTATCTCTGGGCTTTCTATCCTGTTCCATTGGTCAATCTTTCTGTTTTTGTGTGAGTACCATACTGTCTTGATTACTGTAGCTTTGTAGTATAGTCTGAAGCCCGGGAGCCTGATTCCTCCAGCTCCGATTTTCTTTTCAAGATTGCTTTGACTATTCGGGGTCTTTTGTGTTTCCATACAAATTGTGTAATATTTTGTTCTAGCTCTGTGAAAAATGCCAGTGGTAGTTTGATAGGGATTGCATTGAATATGTAGATTGCTTTGGGTAGTATAGTCATTCTCAAAATGTTGATTCTTCCAATCCAAGAACGTGGTATATCGCTCCATCTATTTGTATCATGTTTAATTTCTTTCATCAGTGTCTTATAATTTTCTGCATGCAGGTCTTTTGTCTCCTTAGGTAGGTTTATTCCTAGGTATTTTATTCTTTTTGTTGCAGTGGTAAATGGGAGTGTTTTCTTAATTTCACTTTCAGAGTTTTCATCATTAGTGTATAGGAATCCAAGAGATTTCTGTGCATTAATTTTGTATCCTGCTACTTTACCAAATTCATTGATTAGCTCTAGTAGTTTTCTGGTAGCATATTTAGGATTCCCTAAGTATAGTATCATGTCATCTGCAAACAGTGACAGCTTTACTTCTTCTTTTCCGATTTGGCTTCCTTTTATTTCTTTTTCTTCTCTGATTGCTATGGCTGAAACTTCCAAAACTATGTTGAATAACAGCGGTGAGAGTGGGCAACCTTGTCTTGTTCCTGATCTTAGTGGAAATGGTTTCAGTTTTTCATCATTGAGAATGATGTTGGCTGTGGGTTTGTCATATATGGCCTTTATTATGTTGAGGTAAGTTCCCTCTCTGCCTACTTTCTGGAGGGTTTTTATCATAAATGGGTGTTGAATTTTGTCAAAAGCTTTCTCTGCATCTATTGAGATGATCCTATGGTTTTTCTCCTTCAATTTGTTAATATGGCATATCACATTGATTGATTTGCGTATATCGAAGAATCCTTGCATTCCTGTGAGAGGGAGTTTTAAAGTTGGTTATCTTACAAGCTCTCCATTTTGTGCCCCTCCTTCCCAAACCCCTACATTCCCCCCCTCTCAGCCTCCTTAAGCCTCTTTTCCTGAAGTATTTTTGCCTTTTCTTTCCTTATCTGTTTTTCTCCTTTCCCCTTTGTCACTCCCTCTTGATTCTTGCCTCTCCCTGTCAAGTGTTGCTCCCTGGTTCTCTCTTATCCTCACTCTTGTCCAAACTGGGCACCCACTCCCGAGCTTCTTAACCCAGCTGCTGCCCAGGGCTGCTTTCCCAGTGAAGGGGCCTCTGGACTCCCTCCCACCCCGGATGCCTTTGAAAATGCCTTTGATAATGTGGAATGGCTCCTGGCACACCTGTGCACAGGACATCTGCTTTGCCCATTGGCTGAGGTTGCCCTGATTTCAAAGAAAGCAAATGTTGTCTTTAGCTCCACATGGTGGATTTTCTCTGGGAGGAATTTCTGCAGATACTAAGAGAAATGCACACCCCACATTCCATTATCGAGGGGCAGACCCTGCTCTACAGGCTGACCGTTCTCTGTTCCCTGAGCACACTGTGTCCAGCCTTATGTTAATTAATTCCTCTAGTCTCTGGGGATTGACTCCCTTCTGTAAGTTGCAATTCCAGGCGTTGGGTGCTGCTAAAACAATTCTGGCAGAGGAGAACATAATCAGAACTTGCAAAAAAGGAAAGCAGAGGGAGTTGTGGTTATGCTCTTATGTTGTCAGACCCGGTCACCACCCTTCTGCCCACCCCTGGCCACCATCACCATCACCACCAGCACCTCTACCACCAGGAATGCCCTTTAGGAGAAGGTCATAAGAAGGGGATGTGGAATCCTCAGGATTTGGTTGGCATTGCATCAGCTGTCATTGTACTTGATTAACCCTATGCAGTTTACTGGCATCATTTTTCTTTTTTATCCACACTAGTCTTCGGCCTGTCCTGCACCTATGGCTGATTTTTATTGACGAGAATATTATTATTGCCTTTAGGATTATTGCCTTCGCTGATGAAGGAATAATCTTTCTGAGGCCTTAACAGGTGGTGGGTTCTTCTCAGTTTTAATTATTGATGAATAAAGTGTGTGTGTCCGTATACATGTACACATAGACACACACACGAAGACACACAGTAGATCGAGGTAGATCGAGCTGTCAGAATTCTGAGCCTTTCAGTAACAATATTTCAGGTTCATTTTACCAGAGTCTAAATATCCCTGGAGACACACACAGATCTTCCCAACTTAGCATGTGCTAAGTCGTGTCGCCAGCCCGCTTGTTCCTGTGTCTACAGCCAAGGAGGGAGCAGGGCTTCTTCTTCCAGGAGTTTTGGGAGGCCTGAAGAGAGCCCTCACTCTGAGCCCATTCAAGATAAGCTTGATGGCAAACGCGTAAAAGAATTGAGGACAAACTGGCCATTTGTGTGATTAAGGAATGGGCTTTTTCTCCCTTGAAGACAAGTAGGACACGTTGTGGGATTTGCTGTGTACTTTTCATTGTAGGAGCTTATAAAGCAAGATGGGTTACTGATTTTAATGGTTGTTGCCTTAGGTTAATTCAATCATTAGGAAGATTGGGTAAAAATTTAACGGTGTTGACAGCCCCCTGGGGTTGCTACCCAGGTCTAGAGGCCTCTTTTTATAGCAGTAGAATTAGCATCAGTGTAGTCAAAAATAGATGTGGGCAGCGCAAGCCTTCTGCCTTTACTGTTATTGCAAATGCATTTTAATTTTATTGTGCGTTTTGAACAAATATGTGTCTTTTCTAAAGGAGTCACTGCTTATCGCTTGTCATAAACAGATATGTGTGTGTTGAGGTATATCTATTATACATACACAGATCTAAATCATGCTCATCCAAATGGATGGTCTTGGGGACATTGCTGGGGCTCCAGGGGGTGGTTTAGCAGCCTTTTTGTACACTGTCATATGCCTGGTTCTCTGCGAAGCACTCTGTATGGATTTCCTGCCTTATGACTTGAAAACTCTATGCAGTAGCTGTAATTATTTTTCCACTTCAAAGATAAAGAAATTGAGGTCAAGAAAAGTTAAGTAACTGGTCCAAGGTCAAGTGAACTGTAAAGCTGGGATTAGAACCTGGAGCCTAAGTTCTTAATCACTACACTATATTGACTGACAGTAACACTTAATAGAATAATCCAGCAATTCCCTGTAGTGGATAGACCAAACCGTAACACACAGTGATCCATCTCCTACTGTCCTTCACTGGGGCAACGTTACTCTGCCCCAAGCGGCTTACATGGGAATTATAGAGATCAAACATTTGCGCTTTGTGAAGATGTTGCGTTTAATTGTAAGTCATGTGCAGTTCCACTTATATCATGATTTTGCTCATAGACCTCAGTCCCCACCCACCCACCAAGCCAATCTACCAGTGCTTTTATTGTTGCCTCTGATCACTTGTTTTCCCTACCCACAATTTCTTCATGTCTTGGACTACCCGTTTTTCAGAGCCTACCTCCAATGTCCCCAATTCCGTTGCTCCCTTTCTATAAGCCTTCTTCGTGCCTGGTGTAGGTCACAATCTCTCTCTCTTCATGACTCTCATTCCCATGGTAGTCTGTCATTTTTTCTCTCTTGGACACCTGGCACCTTTCGTTATGTAATTATGTAAACTCCTCGAGGGCAGGGACCACCTGAATTGTAGACATCTGAAAAATGAGTAGGAATTAGATCTGCCTAAGGGGGTGTGTGTGTGTGGGGGGGTCTGTGTTGGCGTGTGGGGGAACCTGTGTTGTTTGAGACATAGCATGTGTAAGAAGGTGATGGTGGCCCTGTCCCTAGCAAGGTATCATTCCTTGGTGATGCACTCTCCATGGGGCACATTGTACCCCTTCTCCTTTCACTCCTTTCCATGGACATGTGCTGGACCCCTCTTTTCTGGCTGTGTCTGTTACTCACCAGAGGACACCAGGGCTGGTCAAGGGCCAGGACTTCCCTGATGCCAAGCCCGGATGGTGTTTCTTCCCTATCTAATACCAACTCCTGGATGCTTGGACCTGCCGATGAACCAGCTTTGGAACAGAATCTCTGATCAAGGCACATGCTCCCTTTTGGAGTGGAGGCCATCACCCATCTTGGGCATGAACCTCTTTACCTCTGCCCGTCTGATACAGATACCTAAGTCAGGCATAAGAGGATGGACAAAACCGGGCACCAGGGCGTGATGCCGTGTGTCAGGACCACTAACCGCAAAGGACAGCTAGGACACAGTTCAAAGGAGAGCAACAGACTTGATTGTGGAGTTGGAAATTAGGGCATGTATGAAGAATAATTAGGAATTGTAGCCTCAGGAAAAGAAGCCTGCAGGGAGACCTAGTAATTGTCTTCAAGCATATGAAAGCGAATTATACCACCGAGTCAGGTCAGCCTGTCTCTTTCCCATGGAGAGGAGAGAAAAGTATGTTTAAACTTGAAGAGCAAGGGTTTCTGCTAAATGTGGGATAGTTCCCTGCTGGCGTGAGCCATTTCAAGACTGCTCACATCAAAGTTGCAGAAGGTGTCCCTCTTTCTAGAGGAAAAGCTTCTGCAGAAACTGGGGACTGGCTTAGTTATAGCTCAACGTTTTTTTAGCCTCCAGGACTTGGTCATTGGATTTGACTGTGAAAGGCACCGTCATAGGTGCCTGCGAGTAATCGGTAAGTGACATAATTTGGTGGTGAGGTTAGACCCAAAGCTCTTAGCTGTGCCTTCTACCAGCTGTATAACTTCAGGCAAGTTACCTTCTCTGGGCATCTCTCCCCTTTACTACAAAATGGAAATAGTAATGCACACTTTGTGGCATTGTTGCGAGGATTAAATGCTAACAGGTATCCACAGAATATAGTAACTACCTAACACAGTGGTAGTACTAAATATATAGTAGCTAAATATTCAGGACAAGAAACATCCAGTCTTTACCCTGAAGGAGGCGGTACCCTGATTTAGGAGATGTGATAAATGCAGAGATGTGTGTTCAGCGCGCAGAGCCAGACTACGATTGTTCAGATCCCTAAGCTCTGACCCCATAGGCAAGTCAAAGTGAAAACCAAAAGAAAACCATGCGAAACTACAGAATAAATTCAAGAAAGACCAACACAGTTCTCACATTTACCCGGATTCTAGTCCACAGCTTGATGGTGTCAAGTTGTTTTTGAAATACCAGTCTCATAAAACACACTTTTGTACCCTAAGCTCATGCTTAGTCTGATGGCTGGCTAATCCGGACTGGTGATGAGATGGAGTGCAGCTTCCAACGTTTGCTCAACGAACAGTTCTTGATCAGGAAGCATCTTGGGTGCAAGAAACAGAAGCCAAGTCTCTTGGCTGAAGAAAGCTTCAGAAACAGGTGACTTGTGGGAAGGATGACAGGAGCTCAAAGAACAGCTGGGGTTGGGGGTGGGCTTGAACATAGGGCAGAAACGGAGAGCCCTGCTGAAGGCCATACATTGGAAGCCATCAAGTCCAAGTGCCCTCACCTTGGCTGTGATGAATGTAATCTTCGGATTTTCTGAAGACTCTGAAAGAGGTCTGGGGCTGGGCTCAGACCACCTGCTTGTCCACTGTACCAGGCCTCAGGAAAAAGAAGGATCTGGTGGCTTCGCCGCGGGGTGAAAGGCAAGCATCAGTGGAAACCACATTCCCACGAACGCTACGCACAAACGGGAGCCCGCGTGCTGGAAGGAAGGGAGTGAAACATTGGATGGAAAGAAGGTGGCAGATATCTACACGTCACATTCATGCGCTGGGCCCTGTGCACCACCAACGTGATAAGCTAGTCATGTGCTTAGCTGGTTTGCAGACTCCATCATTTGCCTGCCCGTGTATTTTCATCCTGTTTCCACAGGGAGCCTCTAGGTTCCATGAGGGCAGGCATCCTGGTTGATAAGCTTTGTATCCCCCAGCATGGCACTCAGTAAGTGTCTGGTGATCGATTGCATCACTATTGATTGGATTCTGAAGTTAGTTCACCTCTGGCAGTGGGAACAGACGACGCCTGGGTGTCCCTGGGGTCAGACACTGGGAGTGTGTAGTTAAGGCTAGAAACAGCCCCTTGGTCTCAAAAAAAATCTGCAAATACATCTCTCTGACTGCCAGCTGAGTTCCAGCATCGTGTACTGTAGGCCTGGGTCTCTGGTGGGGAGGTTGAAAAATAAAAAAAAAAACAACCTTGTCCTCTCAATTGCTTTATTAAATAATGCACAGATGACAGCGCATGAAACATTGATGCACAGAGAGCTCGTCCTCCTGCGGGGGAGAGGGACCGCTGGATAATTGGTTTTTCTACATAGCAACTAAGCTAGCTCGGGTATACTGTTACTATCCCCCTATCTATTAGTGGAGGGATGGACCAGGTGAGTCTTATTCTCCAAATCCTCATTATCCTGCCCTCACCGAGGCAGCAAAATGAATGGAAGGGCACAGCAAAGTATCGACGTTTCCATAGAAATCAACTTGCAGGATCAGACACTTCTTGTGGGTTCAGTCTGAGGGCCATCCTGGCCACCTTTTTACAGATTGGTGGAGAATTATTACTTTTTAAAATCCATCTGGAAACTTGAGAACTGTTGATGTTGCAGGCCGGGGCTGCATTCTGTGATGCTGAGGGTTTCAGTGCAGTCATCATTGAATTCCTCGAGAAGGCTGTTCTGCGGAAGCGAAGGAGGAAAACGTACAATTCAAAGCCCAGATGCTCAGGCCATTCGCTGGCCAGAGAGGCAGACTGTCCCTGGTGATTTAATATATGAGACGTGCATGGCGCACTTGAGCAGCTGCTCTGGTTCTCTGACTGGAAATTTAAGTCACAGTAACCTTTATAATCGGAGGCACACAGATAACATATGTTTAGTAGAAAGGTGCGGTCGTTGTCATGCTGCCCTCTCAGACGTGAATGGTACTTCAAACTCCAGCGTGAGTTTCTCTTGGTAGGAATTGTTAGCTGATGAGTTTAGCAGGCCAAGGAACGCTGTTGGATGCCTACTGTGTGCCAGCATGGGCTGTCTTCTCTTGCCATTTTTTTTTTGCTTTTTGTCATTTGTCATGTTTTATGACAGCTATTTTGATCCAGGAATAAGTGAAAGCTGTCTTCATGTAAATACAGGTAGCTCTCAGTTACTTAAAACCCATGAGTGCGTTTTCCTCTATTCAGCAAACTTCTACAGAGCACCCATCATGAGCTAGATTCTGACCCCACTTAAGAGACGGATGTAATGGAAACACCTGTGAAAGGAGAGCGAGAACTTGGATTTAGAACAATAGATTTGCTATTGGCCTGGCCATGTCCTAGCTGTGTGCCCCAGGGCAGTGACTGAACCTCTCTGAGCCTCATTTTTTCTCTGATCAGTGAGATGGGCAAACTCTTGAATTCCCAGACTTCTGGGGAGGCTTAAATGAGACAACCTGTGTGAATGCACCTGTATTTTCTGATACATAGCGGGTGTTCTCTAAACGTTGGCAGGATGAGGTTCTCACACATTTATCCATGAGGCGTTCCTAGAGCTGGCAGAAGTCAGTCAGCTTATGGTCTTAACTCCCGTGTTGCCTGGACTCTTCTGCTCTTTGAGACCCAGCGGGTGTGAGCCTGGGCATGTAGCCCTTTGAGGAGATTCCTGAGAGGGATTAAAAAAACAAAAACAAAAACAAAACTTAATTTGGTAGGGGAGTAATGATTTAGATCCAATATTCACATGGAAAAATGGGTTATTTTGAACGTTCTTGGTCCCATTAACAAAATTTAATCTGGTGATGAAAATTTATGGGGCAGCAAGCAATCTGTCTTGCCTGGTGGTGTTCCAAAGTGCAAATGAATACTTCATCCAACTTCCCTGCTTTTCAGAGTTGAACAGCGTGCGAGCATTTACATTTCATACAAGGTGGTCCTCATGCTGATGTGTCCTTTTTATGGTCTGTGTGAAATACATGACTTTGACATAGGTGGTCGGCTGACAACTTAAATTTTCTGAGAAGCCACATTGAACAGACAGAAATACAATGTATATTAACAAAGATGGTTGTTTGTTTGGTATAAGACCTTATGGATAAACGGCAGGTATGCCGTTTGGCCCATGTAGGAGGGACAGGAAAATTGAGAGTCCCACACTGGTGCAGAGTGGCCGCCATGCTGACTGTAGGTCTTAGGCTGAAAGCTTAGAAAGTCGTGATGTCATCCAGCCTCATCATTAGGTCTCGGAAGGCAGACAGACCAGGGTGTGAGTTCCTCTAGCTGTGTGATCTTGGACTAGTTATTTGACATCAGTGACCCCAGTTTCTGCATCTAGCAGTTAGGGTACTGATACCTCCATCACAGGGTTGTTAGGAGGATTTAATGAGATCGATGGTGTATGTAAAGTGCAGAGCACAGTACTCTGCGCGTATATCCGTGTCCAGGAAATGTTGGCCATTATTACTACTACTACTATTGCATTACCTAGTAGTGCATTGCTGGGTAATTACTAAGTAATGGAATAGTTAGTGACCTGTGAAAGCTTTAGAGCTTGAAACAAAATGTTGCATCAGCCTATGACATCCTTTTTAAAGGTACTTAGGGAGTTTGCCTTTTGATAGGTCTTTGAGCCCTGGAGGGGATATTAGGTACCGGACTTACCTTAACCTTCTATTTATCTTTGGCCTTAGCTTTCCTGCCTTTCCCTGGCGGCCATGCCTGCCACTCTTGCACGTATCACCAGAAAGTCCGTCACGTGACAGCAGGCGCTTTGTCTCTCCATTCACTGGTGTGCTTCCAGCACCTGAACTAGAGCCTGGCATATAGCAGGTGCTATACATATTTTGTGTTGAATAAATCCATGGCCTTTCAATCTTCATATTGTATGTCTGGTTCCTTCCTGGGTCAGAAAGGTCTCTTCTTACTTCCCATCTCTCTTAATGAATTTAAAGGCCAGCGGTAGTTTTGGAGCTATATTTCCTTTTCTCTTTTTCTGGGGATCAGCATGACAGAGTAGATGGAGCAGTGGGCTGGGAGTATGAGACCAGGTTCTAGTTTCAGCTCTGCAGGCAGCTGGCTTAGGAACCTTGGACACGTTAGCCTCCCCTCTCTGGACATCACTTCCTCAATCGTGTCATCTGGAATTTGGTTTATTAATTTATGAATGACCTTCCAGTGCTGATGTTGGGCAGAGATGTTCTCTGAATGTTCTTTTTAAGGACAAACCCCACTTTCCTGCTCCCTCTTTTTCATGCCTCCTTTTCCTGCCAGGCTCACTTCTCATCCTCCACATAGACACGAATCTAGACCCAAAGGATGTTTCCAACAATAGCTCCTACCAACCCACCTTGCCTGTCTAAGCTAGGCTGTCTCAATCTCAGAACTATGGACATCTGGGGCCAGATGATTCTTTGTTGTGAGGGGCTGCCCTATAGATTGTAGAATGTTTAGCACCACCCCTGACCTGTACCCACTAAATGCCAGTAGCATCCTCCCCAGCTCCCCACCCCCGCAACCCCAGCTGTGACACGTGCACTGTCTCCAGACATTGTCAGATGTCTCTTGCGGCGGGTAGGGGTGGTGCTGGGCTGGGGTCATCTGTAAATAATCCCTGATGGAAGCCCAAATTCTTCCCTAGGCTTATTTCAGATGGTGTTGTAAGAAGACAGACGATTTTCTCAGGAGACTAGAGCAAATAGGCAGAGTGTATCGATCAGAGGTTTCTTTTCCCCCGGGGGATAGAGGAAAAGAAAAGAAGAAGAAAACAACTTTCTTACCCGCTTAAAAGTAGAAATATAAAACTAGCCCCAATATTGTGCCGGGGCTCTGGATTCACACCAAGGTAATTCCACGTATAACACATCACCAAAGACGAGAATAGAGAATGACAAGTCTTTGATCTTACCCAGACTGTGACAGCTACCGCATCTTATTCTTACATCATGGAAATTGGATAGTGGTGGCACTGAATACTTGATGAAAAAGATAGGTTTTTAAAATCTTCCATCTTGCTCACATCTTAGACGTAGGAACGTCCTAGAGATTTTTGAATACAGAAGCAATTTGGACAAAACATTTTCAGTGGTGCCAGGATATTATAAACAATGTGTTATGTGTTTATTGTAAACTGGATGGTAATATTTTGTCAATGGAAGTATGATACTGGCTGCTCTGAGGCAACTCAAACCTGTTGATAAGACAGGAGCTCACAATCTAGTAGGTGACACGAGATAAAAGTTGGTGGAAATTCAAACCATCACTAATCGTGTCGGTGAAAGCAGTAATGGTTTTACAGCGTAAGCAGTAATTGCCGTCGGAGCCCAAAGAGATACAAACGTGAGCTCAGGTTGACAGGAGCAGAGGCGAGCCTTACCTGGGGAGAGAGTTTCGAGGTTCCCGAGGAACATGGGAGACCCTGAAGGACATTGTCTCGAGCACTGGGGGCTTGATTATGATCCTAATGAGCTCTGTGTGGTGACTGGTGAGACAACGTACCCTTGACGTCAAGGGTCAGCTCTAGAGTGTTACAGTGGCTTAGACTAGTCAAGACAGAGGTGAGCCCATTTTAAAAGGCACGTCTTTTCTTGCCTCATGTGCTTCCTGAGGCTGATATCCTTTGAGGTATCTTCCCAACTCAAAATTACCCATTCTCTAGGAATATCGTGTCTCTATCCAAAAAGAAGAAGAGAAATTCCCATGGGTGGGCTTCTGGTGGCCATGCTTGCTTTCTGATAACAGACCCCTCATCCCAGGCTGTAGGTGACTGGGTCAAGGTGGACACCTTATTTCAGCTGGACCTGATTCTGGCCTGAGACTCTCGACTTGGGACTAAGAGGCACATGACTGGGACTGTGCCTGTGAACCTGGGAGTCAGTGCAGCCGCTTCTCCCCTGTGAAGCCTGAAGAACCACCTGACAAGTGGATGGTTCGCCTTCTCTGAACGAGATCCTGGGTATACGGGTCACCGGTACCCTGACCCGGTCATCACAGGCCCACCCCGTGGAGAATGGGGTTTGCCCTGGGGGTCTTCTCACAGCCCAGCCTGTCCTCTCTTAAAGGACCCTCCCTCGTCACAGTGCCCCGAAGGACTCCTGCCCTTCTAAGGCACAGCCAGCAACCCCTCCCCTGCTGACCTTCATGGGAGTGTTCTGCGGAAATCTCACCACCCACATTCCCACGATACGCACAATATTTTTCATCTCCAGGGAGCAGCTTCTGAGAGCTATAGTGTTGAGAAGGGTCTGCTCACCCCAATTACTCTGCACCTTCACAGCAGTGATGGTTCAGTGCATTAACTTTCCAGATATGAAAATGGCTGCATTTCTACTAACAAGGACTGTTCAACACCCTGAAACTGTGGTTTCTAACCACAGGGCCTGTGATGTTCTCTACAGGCCATGAATCTGTATTGCTTAAGGGTTCTCTGGATGGTAGGAGCACAGCCTGGCTCAGATATCTTGAGAAGAATATCTAAGACTCACAGAGGCTGCGAGAGGCCGGGTGGGAAAACCCTGGCTTAGAAATTGGAGAGGACTAAAGCAGCACCAGAGGGTCGGGCAGTGGGAACCACAGACTAATGATCCCCAATGTCCCCTCTGCCCTGGGGCCCCCCTTCACCTTGCCGAGTCATAGGAAGGTCACTGGGATTGAATGAACCAGGGCAGGGGGAGCAAGGATCAGACAGCACACATCACTCCTGTCTTTTTAGTGGGAAGGAGGCAATTTGAACCACTGTCCCACCTAGCCCGTACTCAATGGGGAGAGGTGATTCTATGTAAAGCAAAACAGGATGCTGCTAGGAAGGGGGGGATTGAAGGACTCAAGGTAAACATCCATGCTGGGTCCCTTGCATCACAAAAATGTCCATAAAATTTGGGGTGCAGGTTTTAGGCCCCCTGAAACCTGTCCATAGACCCCTGGTTAATAACCTTTCGTCCAAAGGAATTTCTGTTTGGTCATATCATTCCAGACATTAGTGCCCAGGGAATGGGATTTCTGTGGGTTGTGATGTGGAGAGGATGTTAATTGCAGGCCACGGAACAGCAGAAACCTATGCAGGGTGGGAAGCCACGTAGAAGGTGTCCTTGTCTGCCACTTGGGGATACATCGATGGTGAATGCCCCACCTCAAGGAAAATATCGGGGGGATGAGGCCCCTTGGTTGCTCCCCTGCCAGAGAGTCACCTCTGGGATCTGACAGCACTAAGAGTGTTGTTCAGCACGGTCAAGACTCTAAGAAGAAAAAGCAGAGTAAAGCCTGTTAGGAGGGAAGAAGTCTGCAGGGCGCAGGATTGCTAAATTAATTACACAGATGAGAAAATTCAAAGGAAGAAAAATTAGTCTGTTAAAGCTAAAAAAAAAAAAAAAAGTATCATGTTGTTTTGCCAAATGATGAAGTGCTTTCCTACTAAAGAAGACGAACCCTTCAGGAACACTTCATCCTGATTGTCTTGGGAACCTTTGCTAAGAGAGGGAAGTATAGAATTTGCATCGTGCTGTGGTTCATTTTGTAAAGAAAAGGCATGTTCTTATTTATTTATTTATTTATGGCTGCATTGGGTCTTCGTTTCCGTGCGAGGGCTTTCTCTAGTTGTGGCGAGCGGGGGCCACTCTTCATCGCGGTGTGCGGGCCTCTCACTATCGCGGCCTCTGCTGTTGCGGAGCGCAGGCTCCAGACGCGCAGGCTCAGTAATTGTGCCACCAGGGAAGCCCGAGGCATGTTCTTATGAAGCCATGGGTGATGCAAACACTAGTGGCTTCAGGACCAGCCGGGCGAGTCCTGTAGGAGAGAAGGGGAAAGGAAGGGACCGAGGTGAAAGCGAGTGTAAAGGGGGCACAGAAGATACGGTGGAGAAGGCAGCCATGTGGGAATGCAAGCCCGAGTGGCCAGCTCTTCTACTAAAAAGTAACCCAGAAATGTGTGCTGGAGTTCTCTACGTTATTCTCTAATTCGTAACTGCTAACAACGTATTCAAACTTTAAGAGCACTGTCTGGGCTGGTCAAAGCACACCGGTGGGATGTGGACCTGCTCTCTGGGGCCTCTGGAGCAAGGTGGCTCTGGATCCACTTCTGTCTGATTTCTTGCTCTGTCTCTTCTGGCCCTAGATGCTTGAGCAAGTTCTGCATCGTTTCTTTACAAGGTCCTCTGTTACCTTAGCTGTAAAGCTAGCATGATGGTACCACCTGTCTCATGGAGTTGCTGTGGGGATTCTGTGAGATCAGATGTGGCAGGTACCTGGCATCACTCAGGGGCCTGGCAGTGCCACAAGCATGGGAAGAGGCTGTCTCTTGTTCAGCACCTGGAATGATGGCTGGCACATAGTAGGACTCAGTGAGGGTCTGTGCTTAATCAGTAGATAAATTATGAGGTATTAAACTCCTTTAGAGTAAACTGTGTTCTCCTATTGATTTCTTCTTGAACTCATAGGGAAGAGGTTGCTAAGGAGAGGTGTTCCCATAAGGAATTATCCCCTAAGAGATGAATATGGAAGGAAGCTCTTGGTGGGGGAAGGGATGGGTTGAGGCAGTACTTCTGACCTGGGAAACGTATAGTAGCGGATGCCAGTGGGGTACATCAGACCATGTCCAACATGTCGCTTCATTTCTGCAGCAAGAGTTGGTGGTCATCCTACCACCGTCCCTCCCCACTTCTCAGGACGCAAAGGCACTTCTGCTTCCCCCTGAAGGTACTCCTGAGGTCCCTTATTCTGTGGTTCTGGGAATTTCTCCTGTATATGTTGAAGCTTTGTCATACTCCATCTTGTTTAATGCCGTTGCCTGACACAGGAGTGAATTCAGTCTGAAATGTTGTCAGCTTGCAATTTTGAAATGAGTTAAAAATCACTGGGCTGCTTCATCAGTCTGAGTTCAAAATCTGGGATTTGGGCTTGGCTTCCAATGAGGGTAACTCATTAGGAGGGAGTGAGGTGGCCCAGCGGGGCTGCCTTTGTGACAGTGACTTTGACTTGGCATCAGGGCCTGTGGCCCTTTGATTGGACAGGGCCCACAAAGAGAACAGACAGAGTTTTTGTTTGTCAGAGGAAGGAACACACCAGAGAGATTTGTTGCCCATTTTAAAAAACAATTGGGCATGAAATGGATGCTGTTTGGATTACAGAGAAACACATCTTCTCATTAGCTTTTTCAGGATCACAAAAGGCCTGATGGCTGATTTAGCCCCAGCCACTGGGACCTGGTACCAGAAAATCTCTGTTACACATTTGCTTAGGGAAGCAGTGTTCAGGACAAAGGGAATCTCTTTCATTTCATCATTTGTCTTCTCGTTTCACTCTGTTCCGTGTATTTACGGAGTGCCATGTATGCGTTTCCAGCTTGACCTCACTGAGAGGAGCGGGGCGGGGGGGGGGAACCTTCCAGTGACCTTCCCCATGTTGGCTGCCTGGCTGGTGATGGATGCTGAGTGGAGTGAGCAGGTTTCTGACGCAGCGGGTGGCGAGGGGGGAGGGGGGATGAGGGGTGTGGGCTGGGAGCTGCTGCAGAGAGCAAGACCAGGATGACAGTGGAGGTGGCTCTCTGGAGGTGGAGAATAGAGGCACGATGACTTCAAGGCTGCACTTGGCTTAAAGATGACCTAGTAGAGAAATCTAGAGAGGAAAATGAGTCCAGTTTGGGCTGGTGCCACTGTAAGGAATGTTTAAGAGGAATCCTGTGGGAAAGAGTTGAAACTAACATGTGTTGATTACTTGCTGAGAGTAACATTAAGCTTTTGATACCTTGTCTCCTGCAGCCCTCCTAAGCACCATGTGAAGGGGATGTTACCCCTCCCCTTTACAGCTCAGAGAGGCCGCATAACTTGCCCAGGGTCACACAGCACCCAAGGAGCTGAACTCATATGTGAAATGGGATCTTTCTGGAGCCCATAATTCATGCTCCTTTGACCTCACCGTATCATCCATAACACACGTATTGGTGATTGCTTGTATGAGCAAAGACGTGTCCAGGAAGCCTGAGGTTTGGGTTCTCTGCACTCTGTTCACCTTTAGCTTCAACAACATGAGCAACAGCCAATCAAGAGCCTGCACTGAAGCACAGTCCCTGGCCTGCCATGTCTTGGTGGTCATGAAGATGGACCCAAGTTCCCTGACTACTTAATCCATCGGGGCTACTCAGGAGCTCTCCTTTGCCTCACTCTTTTAAAATGAGCTGCTTAGCTTTCAGTACTAACGTACCCTCCCTCCCTCCCTTCCTTTTTCCCTTCTTCCCTTCCTTCCTTCTCTTTCTTGTTAGTCCTCTTTGAGAATGTCAGTTCCTTAAGAGCAAGGGCTTCTTTTGTCTTGCCCATCTCCAAATGCCCAGTGCTTAGGATAGTACTTGGCATGTAAAATGAGTTTCATAAATGTTTGCAGAATTGATGGGCTAAAGTCTTTCCTGTGCTAAGTACAATCATGTTTGTCTAGAGGCAGATGCTCCAGGGACACCTCTAGCTCTGAATCTTTGTGACCTAGAAATAAAAGATTTATGGAAAGATACTCCTGGCACAGACAGTTTATTCAGCCCTAACTGAATATATCCCTTGGAGCAGACATAATGTCAGGGGACTTGGAGTTCAGAAATGATGAGCCAGACTTGGCCCTGGCCTCACAGAGTAAGACAAAGGAGTGATTAAGTCCATGGGCTGGGGGCCATTCACGCGCTCATTCAACAACCGTTAGTATCCCCATGATATTCCAGACTGTGTGGAGGTGAGGGGCAAGCAGGAGTGAGGAGGAAAGATATTGTCTGTGGTCTCCTGAGGCTTCTACTAGATTTTTGACAGACTTAAGAGTCACATCCCAGCTTTGCCACTTACTAGTTGCATGACCTTAGGCAAGTTCTGATATTTTTTCTCATCAGGTGGAGAAAATACTGGCCTTATTGGGTAATTGTAAGAATGGAAGGGCTCTTTGTATCGGATGTTGCAGTCTAGACTCCAGAGGCATGAAAGAACAACAGGTGTTTGAGGGCTTATGAGTTGTCTGCTGTAACTGAGGGCAGGGTAAATATTGGAGGAAGAGGAGAGAATGGGCAGGGAATGGGAACTAAATTTTGGAAAGGAAGTTTGAGGCCAGACTGTGGAAGAGAGAGTCCTGAAGCTCTTTCTTAAAAGAATATTTTTAAAAATTTAGAATCCATAACTTTAACAAAAACAAGAACATCAATTCCCCTCCTTTAGTGGGGGGAAAAAAACCCAAAATACTTTGCAGCCATTATAGTATCTAAAGATGATTGTCTCCCTACTCTGTCTTACCTGCTGGGGACCCAGTATTTATCGCTAAAGAATGAAAATGAAAGATTTTACTCCTTGTGTTTAATCCACATTTGTCTTAAGGAAACCTCATAGGTAGTTGCCCATAATTTATTATTGCATCTGTCTTCCGTGTGCAGTTTAGACCTGATTTATATTTTATATTAGCACTACCAGCCTTAGCTTTGAGTGATGCAAGCGGGGGTGGGGAATTGGCCCTTGAGTGGCACATTTGTGAAGAGACAGGCAGGAAAGAGAGACAGTTGTGAGCAAGGCTGGAACTGTGAATTGCTCAGCTTATTTGGATGCATGTGGAAAATTGTATTTCGAAATGATTGAACATTGTGGGACACAAAAACCAGAGGACCAAGAATACACAAGATTTAAATGATACGGCACTCACTGAAACCTACGGTGGGAGATGCAAGCATTCTCCTCTCAGCTTGAGGGGGTTTCTAATGGCTTAGAAGGTGCTCCAAGAAACCTCAGCTCCAATCAGCGCTAACTCTGTCACGATTGCTTCAATGTTAACAGTTAAGGACTGGAATTTAATAACCTTGGGAACCATCCCAAGAAAGCAGAAATGAATCTGCCCTAATTGGAGAAAGAAAGGATTTAGAAATGAATAGTCTCCGATTACCCCTTTTGAAATCTGGAGCCAAGAGTTTCTGAAAACAGTGGGAAGGATGAAAGTAATAACAGCTTTAATGTTGATAGTTATACCTGGAGAGCCGCAAATGCTTCGTAGCTCATTTATAAACCTCACCCATCGCTTGACACATTGAAAGCTCTCAGAAAAGCTTGGATTTTGCAGGTTTAGTTCTCTAAGAAACCTTGGGGCCTTTCACCAGGGGACTGTGATAGAGCCCTGGGACAGATGGCGTTGGGTGAGGAGGGGGTCTGTTCTAGGGGGCATGGGATAGACCAGCTTTACCTGGACCTGCTTTCTGGTCTTTGCAAGAACGAACAATTTGCTGATGAAGGTTCTTTGTATGTACTTACACTGCTACTGATTTCTCATCTTAGATGTCACTACCCTGGAGAGCTCTCTGCTTCATCCTGGGACCCTTTAAACTCGGTAAACCCTTTAAACACTTCTCAAACTTTTCTACTAAAACACCCCTAAGGGCAAGTGGGAGCAAATACCTACTCTGAGGTTTAGGGGGCAGAATCCACTGTGAGCCCATACATTTTTGAAGCCTGTTTGATCCAAGTTTATGTGAATTTTGCATCTTATTCCATAGTAGACCAGTGACTGACTTAATAATAAAAAATGTTTAAAATTATCTACCATCTGGTAACATAGATGTTGCAGGCAGAGTCACTGTGAATATGCATCCTCCTTGGCCCACCACAGTCTGAGAAGCAAGGACTAGATTAGATTGTGGAAAACAGGGAAAGGAGACCAGGCTGTGATAGATACATATGGTGTGTGACTGCCTGTTTCCCCACCTTCCACTGATTTTTAGACTTGTCGGGGGTGTTACTTAACTAGAGCTCTGCACCGAGGTTCTGCCCCTCAGAATGATGCCACACGACGCAAGGCTCTGAGAGGTCACTTGAGCATCTTGATCTCCAAGCTGAGGCAGGCTTTACTGTTCTGGTTTCAGTTAACACCTGTTCCTGCCAGCCTCTCTACGGCAAGGCAGAAACAGGCCAGGTGGACATCCTCTGGCTGGGGATCGGAAAGCACCACCTTTGTCCACCAAACCTGCCTGGATGAACGTTGCTGCCCATTTATCCCCAGCATACCACATGTTACCAACCTTCCTGGACTCAAGCCCTTGGCTGCTGGGATCAACAGTGTCTGCCAGATTCTCTCCCCTTAATTATTCCCTCTTTTTCTAGCCTTTTACCAGTGGCTCTTGAATGTAGGCCCTTAGGATACCTTAACACTCAAACTCCTTGACTCTCCAGTAGAGACAAAGCCCAAAGACCTTCTCTTGAAAAAGAGAAAAAAAAAAAAAAAAGAGTATGACCATGTAGGCTGTACTGTTGGTGAACATAATTTAGGGGAAGGAAAGGTTTTTATTCTTCATTTCTAGACCTTACAATCTCTGAGATGAGACAAAGCAGAGCATAGCCCTACTAGAGATGTATGAATGCCTTAGTTGTCATACTCTGGCTTCAGCAGTGGTGAAGATCTGGTTAATCAGCAAAAGTGTTCTGGGTAAACTGGGCCCTGAGCTTGATGTTCAAAAAGAAATTTTAATGTTTTTTCCTGTGGAGATGAGTCTCATATTTGGGATTGGAAAGGCTGAACAGCATCATAGCTCCAGGATCTTGAGTCTCTGAAATACCTGGGGTCACTTGCCCTTGGTGTACATCCCCTTTCTTTATCTGAAGAGCTGGTGGCGAGGATGAAAACATACACCATATTCCAGGCCCTGTGCTCAGCACCTTTCTGTGATATCTTGTCAGATCCTCATGACACCCCAATGAGGTAGATCTGTTGGTCTGCAACTGAATCCTAAAGAGGTGAGTGACCCGTCAAGATCACATCAGCAGGAAGTAGCCAGCTGTGTCTCTCCTCTCAAACCCACACCTCTCTGATCCAAACCCTTGGGCAATCTTCTAGGTGCACTAATTTTTATTTTTTTGGAAATCAGTGGAGTTTCTGAATTTCCACATTCTTACTACGGCTGCAGAATAATGGCAGAATCATCCTCATTAGCACCAAAGGAGTTAGTTCTCTGAGGAAAGCTATGTGTTTTATAGGAATTTTAATTGCATTGAAGTGAGGAGCAGGTACAAAAGATAGACTTTATGAGCTATAGCACTCTTTTAAGTATGCCTTTTTCCTGGAAATATTTGATTTTTATTGTGCTTTTTGTATCCTCTTATTTTCTTAGGTTATGGAACTGGTCTTAAGTAATTCTGTCTCCTGTGTTCATAAATGTCATGAATAATTTCTGTCAATTACAATGAAATAGAACCCAAGTGCTTCAACTATTACAACATTTTAATAAATTCTGGCCATTTTGATGGATGAGAACATTAAGACTTCTCTGTGCATGGTGTCTTGTCCCTCTACTGAGAGTTGTGACTATTCTCAGGTCCCGTTGATCATGCTGCCTGGTCCTGCCCCTTGTCACCGCCAGCCATCCTGCGTTTCCCCAGTGACATGGACCATATAGATGTTTCACAAAACCCACTCACAGAAGGAACAACGAGGTTCACTTGTTCCATGTTGTTTCTTATGTCAGAGAGAGAGAGAGTGTTAAGTTCACTGGACATCAGCATTGCCTTGGAAAGAAACTTTGACTTTTGTATTCATTATAAAAATCATATAAGTTTATTTACACATTCAAGCAGTTGGCTTTGACTTCAGTTGGTACAATGTTTTCTTCACAGTGAGAAGTTCTCTTAGGGATCCTGTGGGTGACATGATTCTTGGGGGAGGTGGACATGCTGCTGCTTGGCACTGTAGTCATGACTTTTACCCCCGTCATAAGCTGTTTTTGTGAGTGGTGTAGTGGCTCCAAGTATCATCTCTGGTGTGAGACTCACCTAGATTGAAATCCAGACTTAGCAACTGTGTGACCACAGACAAGTTACTTAACATCTCTGTGGCAATTTCCTTATTAGTAAATTCATATTAAACTGATCTGTATATCAGTTACCTCAATGGTGAATTAGAATAATGGGACATTATTTTACAGGTCGGTGGATGTTACTGTCTCTGTCAGCCCCCTGACGAGGTGATGCTTTATGTAATAAAATGCTCTTTTCTACCCTTTTTTCCATTTAATTCTTCTCCTCTCCTCTCTTTTTTCTTCCTCTCCTCCATCCCACTTTTGAAGGGAAATCAGTTTCTTGGTGAAAACGCAGAGTGAGCGTCCTTGCTTTCACCATCCCAGAGCAGCCGGGGGAACGGGAGAAGGTGTGGGATGAGAGCTTTGAGAAAGAGCATTGACTGGCCAGGCTAATAACATTTTGTGGCCTGTGATATTGTGGCGCCTACTGTCACAGCTGCCCTAGTAGACCCGTCTGAACATGTTCGTTTCTAATGATCAGGATGTGTAAATTAGCCATGTGGGACCTATCGGTGGTTGCTTATAATGTCTCGCTTTGCACATGAGCAGGGGATTAAAGCTCTTCCCTGCCGCTGCTATTACTTCTAGCCCAGCTTAGGGCATCCTTAACTCTTACATCTCAGAGGCAGGAGGGCCATACTCTCACAAGACTGGACACTTGCTCTTGCCTCCAGCGACGGTCATGACTTGTCATTGTCTCCTTGCTGTAGAGATTCTCCAGGAAGCAGGAGACTCTGCCTTTTGTGGGTAATGTTTCTAGACTACTCAGTGACAGGCTGCAGTGGTGGTGGCCCGCAGCCATAGGGCATCTGAATTGATTCACAGCTTGTTGCAGGGATGGCCCCAGGAGATAGGGGACATTCAGGAGGATGTCCTCTGTGTGAATGGGTGGAGGTTGGGGCTGGTGCTTCTTTTCAAGGGAAGCACGATAGGAAAGGGAAAGGACATCTCCTTTGATGTAGACAGACCTGGTTTTGAGTACTGGCTTTGCCATTTATTAGCAGTGTATTGTCAGAAAGTTTCAAATCAGTTTTCTCATCTTCACCTTCCTTTTTCACTTAATGCACCATGAACATCTACCTATGTTAATACATATAAACCTACTTCTTCCGTTATAGTAGGTGGACAGTATCTCATAAATGGACGTCTTGTAGTTAAGGTAACCATTTCCCTGTAGACGGTGTGATGGAATGAATGCTTGTGTTGAAGCCATAATCCTCACTATGGCTGTTTCTGGAGATGGAGCCTTTAAGGAAGTAATTAAGGTTAAATGAGGTCTTAAGGGTGGGACCCTGATACAATAGGATAGGTATCATTATTAGAAGAGGTGTCAGAGAGCTTAGTCACTCTGAGTATACCTAGAGAAACCCATGTGAAGACACAGAAGGTGGTCGTCTGCAAGCCAGGAAGAGAGCACTCACCAGAAACTGACCATATTGGCACCCTGATCTCAGCCTTCCAGCCTCCAGAACTGTGAGAAGATAGGTTTCTGTTATTCAAGCCACTCAATCTCTGGTATTTTGTGGCAGTCTGAGCAGATGGATATAGATGGACCCTCAAGTTGTTTATAATTTCCCCTTATTGTAGATCATTAAGATACATGTTTTTGCTTAACACATTCACCTGCTAGGTCATAGGATGTTTCTTTTTTCCGTTTTTTCCATTTATTTGTTTGTTTGTTTGTTTTTTGCGGTACGCGGGCCTCTCACTGTTGTGGCCTCTCCCGTTGCGGAGCACAGGCTCCGGATGCACAGGCTCAGTGGCCATGGCTCACGGGCCCAGCCGCTCCGTGGCATGTGGGATCTTCCCGGACCAGGGCACGAACCCATGTCCCCTGCATCGGCAGGTGGACTCTCAACCACTGCGCCACCAGGGAAGCCCTTTTTTGTTTGTTTGTTTGGTTGGTTTTTTGTTCTTTCCACTTATTAATAAAATTTTCATATATATAAAAAAGTTGAGGGAACGATATAATAAATACCTATTTACCAATGTTTAATGGTTATTATCATTTAAGGACATGGTTGAAAAACTGCCCTCCAAAAGGGCTCTTCATAGTTTATACCACCCCTTGCAAACACACACACACACGTACGCGCACACACACACACACACACACACACACACACACACACAGACACACACACACAAATATAAGAGAGAGGATGCTTTTAGTTTTAACAGAAAGAAATGAGTCTTCAGACTCTTGGTTTGAAGAGGGAAGAAAAGGTCCCTTTCCAGGAGGGTATTTTTGGTCAGATGCATCTTTTTATCCCTTTGTCCTTGTCTGTCCTATGTCCCCACCCACTCCCATCTCCCAGTCCTTGGACACACACATTCAGCCTTCTATATCACTCACCTATCTGTCCTATTTAGACGCATGGCCAATAGGCCCCTTTGTTTGGCCTCAGAGAACATGGCCAACCCCTTGATTTGAAAGCTGAGATCAGTGATGGAAGATTTCCAAGCTGCCATTCTTCTATGGTTCCAGCAAAATCCTTTGGGTGGAATCTTCTGGTTTGTGTTCTGTGAGGCTCTGTCATCAGCTAGTAAACAAGCCCCTCTGGAGGGGGTGGGGGGAAGCAAGATGCATGCACGGGTTACCATGGGGACAGACGAACCGTCATAAATGTTTGGGATCTTAGCTTGACAAGGTTTTAGCAGTTTGGAGTAATTTCTTTGTCAGTCTTCCATTAAGTCACTCCTAATGAATCACTGGGAGCGTTTTTGCTCTTCAGATGAACCTCACATGAGCACGATTCGGGCAGAGAGCAACGTTAAAAGGAAGAAGGAGACAACAAACAGTCATTAATTTGTCAACTCTTTGAAAATTGAGTGACCTTTTGTTGGAGGAAGTTTCCACAAGTCACAGGAGTGGACCACAAGTTCACATGGTGTTTTTGGATTAAATCTTTGCTTCTTGGTCTCACCAGGTAGCTTAATATCCCCAGGAAAAGGGGTCATGGAGGTTCCTCAAAGGAGGAAAGGGGGCACTAAGAGTTGACTGCTGGGCCCTCCACTCGACACCCCCTCTCATTTGGAGGGTACGAGTGGTGTAGAGTTTGTCTGTTCTTATCAAAGGACCAGTTTCCATGTAAAATGTGTGTAAAGGGTTCTCTCTTCCTACCCCCTCTCCACCAACTTCAGCATGGGAGGGTGTGCCATATTTGACGTCACTGTGGAACTTGGTGGCCACGCCCCCCCCCCCGAGTCCTCATTGTGGTTTCAAGGCCCCCCATGATGATGCTGCCACTCTCTGTAGTCTCTCTCTGTAGTCGTGTCTCACACCACCCCTGCTGCAGCCTGCTGCCGGCCTGATGAAATGTTGCCATTCCCCAGACTTGCCACAATTTCTCTTACATCTAGAATGGGAGCTTCTTTTTACCCAGAATGTTCTTCCTCATCCTATTACCTGGGTTAAACCCACTTTTCCATAGATAGCAGTCTGTCCAGGAGGTCTCACCTAACCCACTGAAAGGCTGGATGAGGTACCTCCCCCATCTCCCATAACATACAGACCTTACCCTCATATTGCGTGTCTCCTCTGTTGAGCTGTGAGCTTCTGGAGGGCAGGAATGATATCTCGTTCACTCTAGAAGTCCCAGCCTCCAGCCTGAAAAAATGGGCCTGCACAGAACTGATGCTCTGCAAATATTAATGGAATAAACCCAGGCATATGCCACACCCCCAGGTGACTCTCAGGGACCACAAAATGGAACATTCTCTCATCTTAGCATCTCTGAGGTGGTACCCTGCTCTGCTGTTCCAGGTATTATGACTGTTTGACAGTGAGCTTGTAGGATGTGCCCAAAGACAGCAAAAAGTCTTGATTCAGAATTTTCCAATCAACGTAGCTAATTAAAAATTAACTCATACTGAAAAACAAGTTCAGAAACAATTACGATAATTAAAATATCAGTACCTTAATTGAGACCAAGCAGTGAGCTTAAAAAATAAAATTACTTTCAAAAAAAGCTTACATGAAGCCTGTAATTAACTTGCTTTTGAATTTGATGTTTTTCAGCTTGACAAAGTTCTGTTTAAATTAATTCATTCTTGGTTTTTTTTTCCCTTTGAAAAACCTTTTCGTAAAAATTATTGAAAAAATTAATTGGACATGTATCCTGTGCCAGTTGACACTTGATTGGTTTTTGTAGGTGGGCAGGAAAGATGAAATTAACCTCCTGTGGGTATCTGCTCTGTGTTAGGCATAGTCTCTTGGTTTTTTTTTGTTTTTATTTTGCGGTACGCGGGCCTCTCACTGTTGCGGTCTCTCCCGTTGCGGAGCACAGGCTCCGGACGCGCAGGCTCAGCGGCCATGGCTCACGGGCCCAGCCGCTCCACGGAATGTGGGATCTTCCCGGACCGGGGCACAAACCCGTGTCCCCTGCATCGGCAGGCGGACTCTCAACCACTGCGCCACCAGGGAAGCCCTAGTCTCTTGTCTGAGTCCACATGAGTCCTCAAGGTATTATGGTAGAAGAGGTAGAGGGGACGCAGGGCTTCGGCATCTTGTGGGGAGTGATGCGTCCTATCTTCAAGCATGCGCTGGGAAAGAGAGGAACTTGGAGCGCAGTTTCCAGAAATCATTAGCGCCTTGACAAGGAAGCTTCTACCCCTGGTAACGGTTATCATGAACTCTCAGCCCTCTCTCCCTACCTCCTCACCTGCACAATTTCCCTGCACCTTATTAAAGGGCCTCTCAAATGCCACTTATTTTTCTGATCTCCTATCATTTCCTCTAGAAAGTGGAGCCGCACAGCCCTGCCCAGTACAGGTGTGGGTGCCTTTCAGTCACCACGAGCCTCGGGGCTGCTGGGAGAAGCGTATTTGAGAGGCAGTATTTACATGGAGGTGGCACGCTCCTTTACCATCCTCATCCCCTTTCAATTCCAGTACTGCTGTTTTTCAAAAACAAGATGCGTCCTGGTGATTAAATAAACGATGACAGCTTGATTTGTTACTGTTTTGTTGTGCTGTGAAGTTCATTTACTCTAAATAATTCCCATGCATGTTTGAAGTATTCAGACCCTGGTAATTAATTTTTAGCAGACTTGATTTCTATATGCAAATCGTTAAATACGTGTATGAAGTTAAATAGCTGATGATTTTTATTTATTAGTATTTCTGGTTGGAGTTTTTTTTTTTGTTTTTTAAGAAACGTTAGCCTTAAGAATTGGAGGAGGGTGATCTATAGTATTAGCCTAATGGTAGGGTGACAGATGTAGCAAGCTTGCAGAAAAAAAATTGACAGCCACTGGTCAGGTGACTCCTTTGGGGGGTTGCTGCATTTTAGAGGGGGTGGGCAGAGGGCACAACTGCCCAGGGTTGGCATCCCCACCTTCCGGGGAGCACTGGGGCCGTGTATGGTGCATCGGGGCATCCTGTGTGGCCCAGACAGCCAGACTCCCTGGCTTCCCTTTACCTTTACTCCTTAAGTCTCAGCCTGCCCTGAAGGCCTCTCAGGAGCATGGCACATCTGGGCTCCATACTTGGTGTAAGGTGGGACCCCACATCCACCTTTTAAAGGAGACTCTAGGTGATTTTCATGCTGCTGGTGTATCGTGGTGGAGTTTGGGTTCTGGAGTCAACCGACCAGATGTCACATAGCGTCTGCCCCTCTCATCTTCTTTGTACAATGGGCACAGGAATGGCAGCCGCCGCCTTGGGTGTTTGCGAGAATTAAGTGCGGTAATCCAGTTAGAGGGCTTCGTTCACTGCCTGCATGTCAAAAGCACTGGACACGTGTGAGTTATTGTTCTGGTTATTTCGGAGGCTTACTGTTCACTCTGCGAACAAAAGCCAGGCACACAACAAATAACAAACACCTATGAGGTGCTTCACATGTTTCAGGTCTGTTCTCAGCACTTACAATGATGCATTCATTTCATCCTCTTGATAACCAAAAGTGATAGTAGGGACTGCTATTATCCCATTTCACAGAAGAGAAAATTGAGGTATAGAAGGTCAGGAAGCAGTGAAGGCAGAATTCACCTTGATCACTGGGCTCCTCCTTGCTGTGCTCACTGACTTACTCTCCTTGAGATTGCACTGCCCCTTGAGGCCATCTGGATCCCAGTGTGGACATTGCATGTCTGTGAAGTTGGCTGCAAAAGCAAGAAGAAGCTCAAATTTGGCAATAAATCTTGTCGTTTGGTCCTGCAGATTTTGAGACCCTAGGCCAGCCTGGTGTTTGCCATCTCTGAGATCTACTCAGTGAAAATCCCAAGCGTTCTACAGCGCTTGACACCTGTCAGGAAATGCCTCACTTGGTACCTGTGGCCCAGGCTGCCAGGGATGTCTTCATCCTGTGGTGGCCAGAAGTGTGAGAAGGGGCAGTGAAGGGCCAGCATGGTCATCCTCAGCAGCCATCTGATCGTCATTCATTGTTAGCTCGGTGCTGCTTGAGTCCTGGAAAGCAAGTCACAGCTGGCTGGACTGCTGCCCTGGGGTGAAGGTGGAGGGCAAAGCACAAGGAGAAGGCCACTGGCCTGAGACGCACCAGCCTCCTGGCTTCTCGTGAGGACGTCTCAGGAGGAAAGAGAGCTCCACCTGGGACCAGGAAGTTCCCGCTGCAAGCTTCTGAAAGGCCCAGCCTCGGAGGGCTCTGAGGGCAGACACAGGCCCCCAGCCACTCACTTCCCAGAGGCGAAGCCCTTAGCTTAGGAGCTCGGAGTGAGCACCCTGTCCCTGGGGCTTTAGCCTCTCTCTCTTGCAGCCCATCTCCTGCTGCTAAGCCCCAGGCAGCCGGGCACATCCGCTGGGGAGTAGGCTCTGCCAGGTGACTCCCCTGGGACCATGGCCTGGGTCTCGTTGCTCACCTGACCGGCCTGAGAATACACCCTGGTTTCTGTTTGCGGAGGCTGAAGCTGCCTCAGTGGAGGGAGCCGCCCTGAGCGGTTCAAGCCCCAGAAAGAAATACCTTCGGGTGTAGTGTGTTCAGGTCCCTTGAGGAATTCCCAGCAGCCGTGGGAAGAAAATGGCATTGCGATTCTGGGCCTGGGTGGTTTGACGGGAATCCTGACTTCCTCTAAGTGCGGGGGGATCATGATTGCTGGGGGGCCCAGGGTCTGATGGGAGTCCTCCCATTTCTTGTAGCAGTTGTCCCTGCTTGGGACGCCGATTTGTTTAACTGACGTTTGCGTGGGGAGCGTGACCTCGCCTGGCTGTGGAGAGCAGTTACGACAGGCTGGCCACCTGATCGGCTTTAGGACGCAGAGCTGGGAGATGGCACCGTTGTTTTTGTTTTGCAGAGGATTTCCTGTGGCCTCTTGTCTGCCCTGATGAGCGTGTACACCTCAGCCTGTGGAGTGTTGCTTAGCCAGGGGCCCGCTGCCCTGCCTGTTCTAGGAAATGCTGCAGGGTATGATCTGCTGGCTTTGGAGACCCTTCTCCAGTGACTTGGTCGAATCAACCCCCGGCCTCATTATTTCCACCCACAAAGCCCACTTTCTAGTCAGACTAAATATCTTAGGATTGCCCAGCCACGCCTGTCTACCTTGGAGTGTGCTGGCCGCCCTGCCTAGATTGCCTGTTCTAGCTTTGATTTCTAAAATCCTGCCCATCCCTTAAGACCCAATTCACATATTAATGCCTCATTAATCCTTGCCCCAGAAATTGATCTCTCTTTTTCTCTCAACCTCTGTTATCATGTTATATGCCTGTCATGGCCCTTATCGGATTCTCCCTTGCACAATAAATATTTCTGTGTCAGCCTTTCCCCCCACCCGTTTATGTCATAAGTTTGTCTTGTTCATCCTGAAGTTCTTCACAAAACTTAAAATGGCTTCTTTGTGCTCACAGTCTGTGTTGATGGAACTGAAGCCAAAAAACTCCGTCCTCTGGGACTTTCTATTGTAGGAAGTAAGTAAAATTGGGCACAAAGTCATAAAAAGCAATAGCAGACAAATAAGCGAAGAGGGAAATGTGGCTTTTGGTCCGCTGAGCACACAAGATTCTAAAGGAGTTTTAAAAGTAGTTCCTGGCCAAGATGAAGACACTGAAACTCCCCAAAGCACAAAAGAATCACTCTCCTGATGTTGAAGAAAACCATGTGGAATAGACACAGAATTCTACCCCCCCCCCCCCCCACCGTGTGGGTTTTCATTCCCATCCCCTCCAGCCTAAGTAAACAGTGCAGGGTGCAAACACATGGTCTGATTATTTCCCTCTTGTTTATTTGAGTAGAAATAGAAATTAGATTTCCCTGGAGGTCCTAACTCCTCTTTTCATGTTCTTTTTGCCTCAGCTCTGGACCCATCCAAAGACCCCTGCCTAAAGGTGAAATGCAGCCCGCACAAGGTGTGTGTGACCCAGGACTACCAGACTGCCCTGTGTGTCAGCCGTAAGCACCTGCTCCCCAGGTAAGCCGCAGGCTGTGAGGTCCTCTCCAGCCAGCAGATCTGGGGTACCTGATCTCTGGGGGACAAGGGAGAGAGGGGGAGCAGGTGTTTGTATCTGTGTCTTATATGGTACGTGGTGTACGAACTCTTGCTGTGTGGTATGAATCTCAGTTCTCAAACACATATTTGCAAAGAGAGTTAATATCTTAGTTTCCTTTGAATCAACTTTATTTGACTCTGAGTCCTCATCTGAGCAGATGAACAGAAAATCCCTTCCTGGTGATTATGGTGGCCCTTCCTCCTCCTGGGGTGACCTCAGGATCCAGGAAGCTTCTAGCTAAGAAAACAGGGGCTGTACCTTTAGTCTTCTGGTTGCCACTGACATCCTCCCTACGATAATCCTTGGAGGTTCCTTGAGGTTGGTGGGGCTGGGGGTTGTCTGCTTCCATGCTCCATGGGGCGTGGGTGTCTTTGCCAGGCCGAGAGTACTGGTGTGGGGTTCTGCTGCCTCAAGACCACTAGGCCACCATTCCTTCTGAGAGTGTGTCTTTCTATTTCTCCAGCCCAGGGGAAGTCTCTCCCCTCCTCTTCAGGGTTGTTAAAGCCTTTGTCCCTTACTCCCCACCCATTCCCAGCATTCAGTGGGCTTAGGCTTTTACAGAGAACAGAAGGAGCCTTTGAATTCAGGCTACATCTGCCTTCAGTCCTGCAGAAATACGTAAAGCAAGAACACACACACACACACACGCACACACACACAGCCCCCCAATAGGCTTGCTTTTTTCTTTTTCTTTTTAACATCTTTATTGGAGTATAATTGCTTTACAATGGTGTGTTGGTTTCTGCTTTATAACAAAGTGAATCAGTTATACATATACATATATCCTCTTATCTCTTCCCTCTTTCGTCTCCCTCCCACCCTACCTATCCCACCCCTCTAGGTGGTCACAAAGCCCCGAGCTGATCTCCCTGTGCTATGGGGCTGCTTCCCACTAGCTATCTATTTTACATTTGGTAGTATATATGAGTCCATGCCACTCTCTCACTTCATCCCAGCTTACCCTTCCCCGTCCCCGTGTCCTCAAGTCTATTCTCTACGTCTGTGTCTTTATTCCTGTCCTGCCCCTAGGTTCTTCAGAACCATTTTTTTTTTTTGATTCCATATATATGTGTTAGCATATGGTACTTGTTTTTCTCTTTCTGGCTTACTTCACTCTGTATGACAGACTCTAGGTCCATCCACCTCACTACAAATAACTCAATTTCATTTCTTCTTATGGCTGAGTAATATTCCATTGTATATATGTGCCACATCTTCTTTATGCAATCATTAGTTGATGGACATTTAGGTTGCTGCCATGTCCTGGCTATTGTAAATAATGCTGCAATGAACATTGTGGTACATGACTCTTTTTGAATTATGGTTTTCTAAGGGTATATACCCAGTAGTGGGATTGCTGGGTCGTATGGTAGTTCTATTTTTAGTTTTTTAAGGAACCTTCATACTGTTCTCCATAGTGGCTGTATCAATTTACATTCCCACCAAAAGTGCAAGAGGGTTCCCTTTTCTCCACACCCTGTCCAGCATTTATTGTTTGTAGATTTTTTGATGGCCATTCTGACTGCTGTGAGGTGATACCTCATTGTAGTTTTGATTTGCATTTCTCTAATGATTAGTGATGTTGAGCATCCTTTCATGTGTTTTCAGGCAATCTGTATATCTTCTTTGGAAAAATGTCTATTTAGGTCTTCTGCCCATTTTTGGATTGGGCTGTTTGTTTTTTGGGTATTGAGCTGCATGAGCTGCTTGTATATTTTGGTGATTAATACTCTGTTGCTTCATTTGCAAATATTTTCTCCCATTCTGAGCGTTGTCTTTTCCTCTTGTTTATGGTTTCCTTTGCTGTGTGAAAGCTTTTACATTTCATTAGGTCCCATTTGTTTATTTTTGTTTTTATTTCCATTACTCTGAAGAGGTGGGTCAAAAAGGATCTTGCTGTGATTTATGTCATAGAATGTCTGCCTGTGTTTTCCTCTAAGAGTTCTATAGTGTCTGGCCTTATATTTAGGTCTTTAATCCATTTTGAGTTTATTTTCGTGTATGGTGTTAGGGAGTGTTCTAATTTCATTCTTTTACATGTAGCTGTCCAGTTCCGCCAGCACCACTTATTGAAGAGGCTGTCTTTTCTCCATTGTATATTCTTGCCTCCTTTATCAAAAATAAGGTGACCATACACGCATGGGTTTATCTCTGGGCTTTCTATCCTGTCCCACTGATCCATATTTCTGTTTTCATGCCAGTACCATACTGTCTTGATTACTATAGCTTTGTAGTATAGTCTGAAGTCAGGAAGCCTGATTCCTCTAGCTCTGTTTTTCGTTCTCAAGATTGCTTTGGCTATTCGAGGTCTTTTGTGTTCTCATACAAATTGTGCAATTTTTTGTTCTAGTTCTGTGAAAAATGCCATTGGTAGTTTGATAGGGATTGCATTGCATCTGTAGATTGCTTTGGGTAGTAGAGTCATTTTCACAATGTTGATTCTTCCAATCCAAGAACATGGTATATCTCTCATTCTGTTTGTATCATATTTAATTACTTTCATCAGTGTCTTATAGTTTTCTGCATACAGGTCTTTTGTCTCCTTAGGTAGGTTTATTCCTAGGTATTTTATTCATTTTGTTGCAGTGGTAAATGGGAGTGTTTCCTTAATTTCTCTTTCAGATTTTTCATCTTTAGTGTATAGGAATGCAAGAGATTTCTGTGCATTAATTTTGTATCCTGCTACTTTACCAAATTCATTGATTAACTCTAGTAGTTTTCTGGTAGCATCTTTAGGATTCTCTATGTATAGTATCATGTCATCTGCAAACAGTGACAGCTTTACTTCTTCTTTTCCATTTGGATTCCTTTTATTCCCTTTTCTTCTCTGATTGCTATGGCTAAAACTTCCAAAACTATGTTGAATAATAGTGGTGAGAGTGGGCAACCTTGTCTTGTTCCTGATCTTAGTGGAAATGGTTTCAGTTTTTCATCATTGAGAATGATGTTGGCTGTGGGTTTGTCATATATGGCCTTTATTATGTTGAGGTAAGCTCCCTCTCTGCCTACTTTCTGGAGGGTTTTTATCATAAATGGGTGTTGAATTTTGTTGAAAGCTTTTTCTGCATCTGTTGAGATGATCATGTGGTTTTCATCCTTCAATTTGTTAATATGGTGTATCACATTGATTGATTTGCATATATTGAAGACTCCTTGAATTCCTCGGATAAACCCCACTCAAGCATGGTGTATGATCCGTTTAATGTGCTGTTGGATTCTGTTTGCTAGTGTTTTGTTGAGGATTTTTGCATCTATGTTCATCAGTGATATTTACCTGTAGTTTTCTTTCTTTGTGACATCTTTGTCTGGTTTTGGTATCAGGGTGATCGTGGCCTCATAGAATGAGTTTGGGAGTGTTCCTCCCTCTGCAATTTTTCGGAAGAGTTTGAGAAGGGTAGGTGTTAGCTCTTCTGTAAATGTTTGATAGAATTCTCCTGTGAAGCCATCTGGTCCTGGGCTTTTGTGTGTTGGAAGATTTTTAATTACAGTCTCAATTTCAGTGCTTGAGATTGGTCTGTTCATATTTTCTATTTCTTCCTGGTTCAGTCTCAGAAGGTTGTGCTTTCCTAAGAATGTGTCCATTTCTTCCAGGTTGTCCATTTTATTGGCATATAGTTGCTTGTAGGAATCTCTCATGATCCTTTGTATTTCTGGAGTGTCAGTTGTTAATTCTCCTTTTTCATTTCTAATTCTGTTGATTTGAGTCTTCTCCCTTTTTTTCTTGGTGAGTCTGGCTAATGGTTTCTCAATTTTGTTTATCTTCTCAAAGAACCACTTTTAGTTTTATTGATCTTTGCTGTTGTTTCATTCATTTCTTTTTCATTTATTTCTGATCTGATCTTTATGATTTCTTTCCTTCTGCTAACTTTGTGGGGTTTTTTTGTTCTTCTTTCTCTAATTGCTTTAGGTGTAAGCTTAGGTTGTTTATTTGAGATGTTTTGTTTTTTGTCGTAGGATTGTACTGGTATAAACTTCCCTCTTAGAACTGCTTTTGCTGCATCCCATAGGTTTTGGGTTGTCGTGTTTTCATTGTCATTTGTTTCTAGGTATTTTTTGATTTCCTCTTTGATTTCTTCAGTGCTCTCCTAGTTATTTAGTAGTGTATTGTTTAGCCTCCATGTGTTTGTATTTTCCACAGACTTTTTCCTGTAATTGATATCCAGTCTCATAGCGTTGTGGTCAGAAAAGATACTTGATACGTTTTCAATTTTCTTAAATTTGCCAAGGCTTGATTTGTGACCCAAGATATGATCTATCCTGGAGAATGTTCCATGAGCACTTGAGAAGAAAGTGTATTCTGTTTTTTGGGTATGGAATGTCCTATAAATATCAATTAAGTCCATCTTGTTTAATGTATCATTTAAAGCTTGTGTTTCATTATATATTTTCATTTTGGATGATCTGTCCATTGGTGAAAGTGGGGTGTTAAAGTCCCCTACTATGAATATGTTACTGTCGATTTCCCCTTTTATGGCTGTTAGTATTTGCCTTATGTATTGAGGTGCTCCTATGTTGGGTGCATAAAGATTTACAATTGTTGTATCTTCTTCATGGATTGAACCCTTGATCATTATGTAGTGTCCTTCTTTGTCTCTTGTAATAGCCTTTATTTTAAAGTCAATTTTGTCTGATATGAGAATTGCTACTCCAGCTTTCTTTTGATGTCCATTTGCATGGGATATCTTTTTCCCTCCCCTCACTTTTAGTCTGTATGTGTCCCTAGGTCTGAAGTGGGTCTCTTGTACACAGCATAAATATGGGTCTTGTTTCTGTGTCCATTCAGCCAGTCTGTGTCTTTGGTTGGAGAATTTAATCCAGTTATATTTAAGGTAATTATCGATATGTATGTTCCTATTACCATTTTCTTAATTGTTTTGGGTTTGTTATTCTAGGTCTTTTCCTTCTGTTGTGTTTCCTGCCTAGAGAAGTTCCTTTAGCATTTGTTGTAAAGCTGGTTTGGTGGTGCTGAATTCTCTTAGTTTTGCTTGTCCATAAAGGTTTTCATTTCTCCATTGAAACTGAATGAGATCCTTGCTGGGTAGAGTAATATTGGTTGTAGGTTTTTCCCTTTCATCACTTTAAATATGTTCTACCACTCCCTTCTGGCTCGCAGAGTTTCTGCTGAAAGATCAGCTGTTAAGCTTATGTGGATTCGCTTGTATATTATTTGTTGCTTTTCCCTTGCTGCTTTTAATATTTTTTCTTTGTATTTAATTTTTGATAGTTTGATTAATATGTGTCTTGGCGTGTTTCTCCTTGGATTTATCCCCTACAGGACTCTCTGTGCTTCCTGGACTTGATTGATTATTTCCTTTCCCATATTAGAGAAGTTTTCAACTATAATCTCTTCAAATATTTTCTTAGTCCTTTTCTTTTTCTCTTGTTCTTTTGGGACCCTTATCCATTTGAATGTTGGTGCATTTAATATTGTCCCAGAGGTCTCTAAGACTGTCCTCAATTCTTTTCATTCTTTTTTCTTTATTTTGCTCTGCAGTAGTTTTTTCCACTATTTTGTCTTCCAGGTCAGTTATCCATTCTTCTGCCTCAGTTATTCTGCTATTGATTCCTTCTAGAGAATATTTAATGTAATATATTGTGTTGTTCATCATTGTTTGTTTGCTCTTTAGTTCTTTGAGGTCGTTGTTTAACGTTTCTTGTATTTTCTCCATTCTATTTCCAAGATTTTGGATCATCTTTACTATCATTTTTCTGAATTCTTTTTCAGGTAGACTGCCTGTTTCCTCTTCAGTTGTTTGTTCCGGTGGGTTTTTGCCTTGCTCCTTCATCTGCTGTGTGTTCCTCTGTCTTCTCATTTTGCTTAACTTACTGTGTTTGGGGTCTCCTTTTCACAGGCTGCAGGTTCGTAGTTCCCATTGTTTTTGTTGTCTGCCCCCAGTTGCTAAGTTTGTTTCAATGGGTTGTGTAGGCTTCCTGGTGGAGGGGACTTGTGCCTCTGTTCTGGTGGATTAGGCTGGATCTTGTGTTTCTGGTGGGCACTACCACATACGGTGGTGTGTTTTGGGGTGTGTGTGACCTTGTTATGATTTTAGGCAGCATCTCTGCTAATGCGTGGGGTTGTGTTCCTGTCTTGCTAGTTGTTTGGCATAGGGTGTCCAGTACTGTAGCTTGCTGGTTGTTGAGTGGAGCTGGGTCTTAGCATTGAGATGGAGATCTCTGGAAGAGCTTCTACCTTTTGATATTATGCTGAGCTGGGAGGTTTCTGGTGGACCAGTGTCCTGAACTCAGCTCTCCCACCTTAAAGGCACAGGCCTGACACCCGGCCGGAGCACCAAGACCCTGTTAGCTGCGTGGTTCCCCACCCCTCCTCGAAGCTCCTTTTGGATTTGCTCACGCTTCTTTTTTGGAGAGTCCTGGACTCTAGGCTTGCTTTAAGAATGGAGTTGGGTGGGGTGGGGGTGGGAGAAAGGTGATTTTAGTGTCATTTTCGCCCTTCTCCCTTTACTACCTGTACGATGGAGAGGTGTTGCGATGGGCATTAGAGTTACGCACACTTAGATCTGGCGACTTTCTCTGCTCTTCACCTGCACTGCACCATAACCTTAGGCAAAGAAAGCAGCCTTTCTGGAACTCAATTCCCACTGAAATCTGCCTCCCTATAACTTGCTCTTTGGTTCCAGTTTGATCCTGGGACCATGCAGAATGGGTGCTGTCCCACCTCTTAGTTCTTTATTTTATTTTATTTTTTAAAAATAAATTTATTTATTTTTTAAAAATAAATTTATTTATTTTTGGCTCTGTTGGGTCTTTGTTGCTGCATGCAGGCTTTTCTCTAGTTGCATCGGGTGGGAGCTACTCTTCATTGTGGTGCGCGGGCTTCTCATTGTGGCGGCTTCTCTTGTTGTGGAGCACAGGCTCTAAGCGTGCGGGCTTCAGCAGTTGTGGCACGTGGGCTCGGTAGTTGTGGCTCGCAGGTTCTAGCGTGCGGTGCAGTAGTTGTGGTGCACAGGCTTAGCTGCTCCACAGCATGTGGGATCTTCCCGGACCAGGGCTTGAACCCGCGTCCCCTGCATTGGCAGGCAGATTCTTAACCACTGCGCCACCAGGGAAGTCCCAACCACCTCTTAGTTCTTGACGTCTGAGCAGTTCTTGCCCGTTTGGCTGCCCCTCTTGGGACACACTTTAATATACCTCAGTCCTGTCCATGGTTTCCACAGAACGTGTGTGGGGAGCTCCCATTCTTGACATTGTTGTCCAGCAGAGAATCAGCACCCGGGGAGTAGCCTGACAGCGTGGAACAGAGCCCCTGCCTACTCTGCCCCTGCAAACCTGACACTGCAGCAGCAGACCTAGTCTCTGTGGTCACCTAAACATAGTCAAGCTTTGTCTCCATAAAAATGAGATTCGAGGTATTGTAATGTGCTTTGCTCTTCCCCCAGGCTGGAGTGTTCTCCCTGGAAGCAAAGATAGATCTCACCCCTGAAACCTAGCATATGCCAGGCATTGTGCTCAGAACCTGCATCCTTGAATTCCTTCATCCATTTTGCCAAGTTGGTACTTATTTTTGTCTTCATTCTAAAAGTGAGAGAACTGAGGCAGAGAGAGGAGTCAGTCATTTGCTTGTATATCTAGTAAGTGGCAGCCATGATTCAAACCCAGGACCGTCGAGCTCCAAAGCTTATGTTTTTTGTCAGTACCATGTTTTGGCCTCGTCGTTCTATCCATTCATTTTTGTCATTTAACAAAAAGGTACTGAGTACCTACTATGTGCCAGGCCTGTGTTAGGCCCTGAGGCTACAGAGGTAAACAAGAGACCCTATTCCTACCCTCAAGAAAAATCAAGTTCACTGCAGAGTGGGATGTGAAAAACATTTTTTGTTGTTGTCGTTATTCAAAAATACTTTTAAGGCATGCATACTCTGAAAAAACTCTCCTAGATTCTCCTGCCACACATGACTTCTTCCTTCTCTGAAGGAGGGAAGATGTGGCCTCTTTTGCAGCAAATACCACATACTCTTTGGAAAAGTGCTGTATTGTTCAGCCATGTGGTTTTGTGTGTGTGTGTGTGTGTGTGTGTGTGTGTGTGTGTGTGTGTATAACACGGATAGTCCATTGCCTGTTTCCTCCTAGAATAAAGTCCCAGACAAGAGATTTTTATTTATAAGCTCAAATCTGTTTGAGACAGAGGCAGCAACCTCACTGGTATTTGGGCATATCCAGGTGTCAGTGGTGTTTCTCTGGGCATGCCTTGTTTCTGTGTTGGAAGCACCACCACTTTTTTGCTTGTGTTGGAAGCGTAATTCTCATCTCCTGCATCTCCTGGTGGCCACAGAGTTACAGTGGTTAAGAGCATAGATTTGGGAATGACAGCATTCTAAGCTCATTTCCGGGCTGGCTACTTTCTAGCTATGTGACCTTGGCAAGTTACTTGACCTTTCTGAATCTGGGCTTCCTTAGCTGTAAAATGGATTTAATGAAAGCACTTACCCCTTTCCTCTTTACCATTTGCTGGGATACATCCGTTAGTAATTCTTGCAGAGAGGGTTTACCAGTGGTTAAGCTTTGCTAATCCTTTGCTTAGGACGTTTGGTGTGTATTTCATTTTGTGAGAGGTCAGTAAGATGGAGGGGTGTAAGGTACGTAGTCCAATGTCACATGACAACCAGCCTTACAATTACTAAAACAATTATGGTAAGAGGTATATTATTGTCTGATTCATTCTGGAAGGTCAGCCAGAAAACCCTCAATTTGCATGCTCCTGAGAAAAAGTAGCTCACTCCAGGGGCCCTGCCCACTTTCTTGTTCTGCCCTTTGGAGTTTCTTCCCGAGGAAGCCTGCTGCCCGCTTTGTGATTCACAGCACGTGAGGACTTGGAAGAAGATGACATTCCTGATGATAGGCACCCTTCATTCGCTGGAAAAACAGCCCAAAGAGGAGGCTTTGACTGAGGGGCGTGCCCACTCTGTCATCAGGATTTGGGCGGTGGCCTGCACCGGCGAGAGGCTCTACAATGGTGGTGGCTGTAGTTGTGGGTCTAGCCTTCCCCCTCCCTCCGTCTGGGAGGCCGAATTACTCAGCCCGTACCAGCCCAGTGCACACCTCTTCTTAGAGTCCTGGACCCCTTCCCAGATGAAACATCTGTCCTTCCTCATTATACTTTAGGGGTCGCCTGTGACCAGGGAGGCCATGTTGACGATTCTATTTATTCATCCATCAGGGAAGTAATGTTTCTCTCTGTGAAACATCTGCAAGCAATCCCATCAGCCAGTCTGGCCTCTGCAGCAGCTCGAGAGGTAAATCCTGCCCGCCGGACAGTCAGGAGCGCACACACGTGGAGAGGCAGCGGGGTCGGCCTGGGGCTGCTCGTGCGGCTACAGATTTGGGCTGTCTTTGCAAGCGGACTGAGACAGGAGGACAGTAAGCGCATCCGTGGGAGAATTTCATTAGCTTTCTTCGCCCTCGGAGGTGGAGTGAGTGGAGAAGCGGTTTGACACGTGGGTCTGTGGCTACACAGTGTCAGGGCGGCTGGACAAGCAACTTCATTGGGGGACCACGTGGGGCACCTCCCCCCAAGCCCTGCTGGAACGCTTCCCCTTTATTAGAATGGCATTTGGGTTTGTAGCTGGTTTCACTGAGAGGCTTCAGCTGAACTCACATTCCCTTTGGAGGATTCTCTTTGGACGTTCTCTGTTTCATCTTTTCCTGCTGTTGAGCAGTATTGAGCAGGGTTGGGAGAGGGTAAATTCTTGGAAGCTTGTTCGTCTTTTAGGTGCTCCAAGGGGGCCATTTATACACTTAAGAGCAGTGTGAAGGCAGCCTGGAGTCACGAAGCCTTCTCTCAAATGACTTTTTCTTAATATTCTAATTTATTGTTGATATCAGAGTAGTTGATGCTCGTTACAGAAAACACTGAGAGTGTAGACAAGCAAAAAGAAACAGGAAATAGGCGATGGTCGCGTAATCTAAAAGCAGGAATTAAAATATTCCAGCACAGGCTTCCCTGGTGGTGCCGTGGTTGAGAGTCCGCCTGCCGATGCAGGGGACGTGGGTTCGTGCCCCGGTCTGGGAAGATCCCACATGCAGCAGAGCGGCTAGGCCCGTGAGCCATGGCCGCTGAGCCTGCTCATCCGGAGCCTGTGCTCCGCAACAGGAAAGGCCACAACAGTGAGAGGCCCGAGTACCAAAAAAAAAAAAAAAAAAAAAAAAAACCAAAAGTAAAAACTTTGATCTTCAAAAGACACTGTTAGACTAATAAAAGGACAGGCCACACTGGGAGAAAATATTTGCAAAACATATGCCCAACAAAAGGTTTGTTTCTAGAATATGTAATGAAAGCATATGTCTATATAAAGACTCACTCACAAATGTTCATAGCAGCTTTACTTGTAATAACTGGAGGCTGGAAACAACCCAAATGTCCATCAACAGGTGAACAGATAGCAAGTTGTGGCATATTCATTGCAATGGATTAATACTCAACAGTTAAAAAAGAATAAGCTATTGATACATGCTGTAACATGGACGAATCTTATAATAATTATGCTGAGTGAAAGAAGACAAAAATGTATATTGTATGAGTTTCATTTACATGAAATTTTAGTGGGTATAAGCTAACCTATGGTGACAGAAAACAGATCTTTGTCTCGGGGAGCAGGTCATTGGGGTGCCTGAGCATTCTTTAATGCTTGATATTACAAAATGGACCTTGGGGTAACAGTTAAGTCAGACTCTGCTCTTAGATGCCAAAGGTCCTATTGGCAAATGGCTTTGTTTGGGGAAGAAGAGTTTTTAATGCAGCAATGTGTTACTCTCTCTGACTTAAGTTTTAAAAATATTCTCTTAGCTCTTCTTAAAGAAAATACCCTCTTAGGGGGTGATTTATGGAAAAAATGGACAGAAGCTCACACTACCTGCAGAGGGATCTGCTCTTAGGAATTCGCTGCCGGTGGGATGGCTCGTTCTGATTTATTGTTCTGGGTGGGCGAGAGATGGGGAGGGCTTCTCCCTACAGAGCGCTGAACATCGATTTTACCTCTCTGTTGCCATTGATTTTCATTTGGAGAATGGAAAATTGAAGCATTTGTTTTAAGCCTTCCAGATAAGCTACATTCTCAAATTCTGCATGTGCATTGTGACTGGGAGGAAAGGATGTCAGGATGGGACTTTCGGTGTCTGAGTGTGCCCTTGGAAGCCTTCTGGGAGCAGTGGGAACTAATCTGTTTTTAAATAAGGAGCCAACAGCTGGTCTTCCCAATGGGCCAGGCCTTCTAACGTAACGGCCCTTTATCTCTACTTCCTAATTATCTGGAATAACAACGAATTCTCTGCACCAGTGAAGAATTCAGATCCAGTCGAGGCTGGCAGTGCAGTAGACCAGTCGGAGAGCTCTCAGTCTTTTATGTGAACGTGAAAAAAGGAATCAAAGTGTCTGAGGTCAGAGAGAATTACATCACAGAATGTGCCTCAAATACGAAACTCTCAGAGGATATTTGAAAGGATGACGGTATTTCATCTCAGTTTTGTTTTACAACAAAGCACTGCCTCCTGCTACAGAGGCTTTGAACAGGTCGATTATACACATACGCCTGTCTCAGTTTGGGAGACACACGGCCACGTGGAAGGTGGGTGAGTCCTAGGCTTTCTGGTGCTTCGCAATTCAAGGCGTTGTTTCCAATTATTGTGATAATGCGCACATCCCTTGCTACGATTTTATATGTGTATAGCTCATCCCCTTTCTCCGAGGGGCCTTTGAATTGCCTTGCGTTCTGTGCTAACCTCGAGGGATCTTCGTCTGCCATCTTCTCTGGATAACGTGCTAATGAGGGCTTGGTGCTATTTCTAGGCTATTTGTGGAATTAGTGCAGCTGAGTTTTCAGTTTGGGCCAACTTCTGAGTCAGTCACCTTTCTAAACAGAGAAACCACCACTGTGGTCTGTTGTATTGCAAATACCTACCACTGGGCACTGAGGGAAACATAGGGAGGGTGGTTGGTTCCAGAGCTGCCACTCACTGACCACCTACCATGTTAGGCTCACTTAGCAGAAGCATCCTTGCTGATTTCCCACAGCAGTCTGTAGGTCTGTATTATGATCCCCATTTTACAGATGGGACTACTGAGGTTCCATAAGGAATTCCCTTGGTTGCACAGGGCCGTAAGGGGTAGGTTTGGAACCAGGATGGAGGGATGCCATACAGCCTCCTCTGCTGCAGAGCTATGGGTATGAGCTCTCCCTGGCTGCTTTTGCCTGCAGTGCTGCACCAGCCCACCAGCCAATCTGTTCCTGATCCTAGATGCCCGTGACACATAGGCCTGGGACCGTCTCTCCTAACTCTTGCCCCTCACAGAGCGATTGGTGAGGGCCCGGGTATTAACCCCATTTCTTCCTTTCTGTGCCAAAAGCAATAATTCCGGATGCACTATTTCCCTTTGTGGTTTTTCCAAAAGCAGTCATTCAAACCACATGTCACTTAAACATAGAGATGTTTAATTACTTTAAACCGCAGCCATTTTTTTTTTTTTTTTTTTAAAGAACAGAAGGACTCTATGCCTCTGCCCGTGAGGACCCAGCTGCTTCTGAGGCCTTCACTGAGCAAGGTTTCACAGCTCAAGCAAGCCAGTTACCTACTCTCTGCCTTTATTTTCCTCTCTGAAGCTGAGGGTGTTGATTAGACGAGTTGAGGACCAAAGCAGCAGAGAGTAGAAAACAATTCATAATGGAGGTGTGAATAACTGTGTGGAATTTGTAGTCCCCTGGAGCAGGGGAGAGGAGTGAGAGGCAGATCTTGCATTGGAAGGCAAATTCACTAGGCAAGTTTTATAAATGCATTTAAAATATATTAAAATCACGACTGCCAGTGAAATGTCCCAGACTCATATCTTGCCCTGCCTTGGTTTCCTTTCATTTTTTTTTTTTTTTAATACCACGCTTCCGGTGCCAAAGCAGTGTTACGTCTGAAGACGAGAGTGGATGAGGGCAGGGTTACCTGGCGAGGCCTCCTGGTCTGTCTCGTGGCCTTCTGCCTGGCTGGGCAGTTTCTGGGTGAGTCTCTCTAGGATCAGAGCCTCTGCCCTGCTAGCATCCTCTCCAGCATCCTCCGCCAGTCTGCCATCTCTGCCTCCTGGGCTGTGCTGCTGGAGCGGGGCCTCCTTCCAGAGGGGGCAGTTCCGTTTCTAATGGACCCCAAAGCACTGGGTCCTTGTCTTTTTTTTTTTTTTTGGACCAGGTACTATCTGGAGGAGATGGAGAATGTTTTGTCGTGGAATTCTCAGAAGGTGCCTGTGCCCAGATGCAAAGCCGCTGGAGGGCTAGTGAGCCAAGCATCTGTGGAGATGGGAGTGGCTGTGACAGGGACTGATCGAACGCCGCTCCCATTTCCTCGCCGTCTCTGTTAGAAAGCATTGAGTGTACCACCCTGCTCTGTGGTTCTGCCCCAGATCACTGGGCTGCAGTTGCTGTGCTTCCTGGTGCCCCTGCATGTTAAGGAATGCACGGAGTGGCATGTTTTATGCATCAAATTGAAATGGATTAGAAAGAGGAGGTTAAGGGGGGTGTGCAGGTTTTGGAGAGGTCATTGTGAGGCATGATTTCCACCAGGGCTCAAGGCTTGCTGGGTGGCGCACAGGTGGGAATCGTTTTATGAGCACACCTGCCCTTAAACATAAGGAAGCAGACAAGCTCCAGCCCCCCTGCAACTCCCCGAAGTTGTGTGTTGCCTGCACATTCTGGGCCACTTTCCAGGATCCAGGGAGAGCAGTGTCCTGGTGTCCAGGGGAGCAAGGCCGGTGTGGCCTCGGGACACATCATCTTCTTTTGCAGAAGTGATCTGATTGATTTTTCCCCTTTCACTTACTTCTGTTTTAATTTTCTTAAACTTCTTTCCTTCACCTTTGTTATTAATAAATCTACTGTGGCTCGCTTGCTGCTCTGCCGAAACTCATCAAGATCCCAACTCACAGTTTCCAGTTTAGACATTTTGCATCAGATTAATTCAACCAATGAACCGTGAAAGACATTCTTGATGGATATCAGGCGCCAGAGTAGGGCCTATCTGGGGCACCGACCATGAGGGTTCTGGGGCCAGAAAATGGACTCGGGATGATTTAGATGGGCATCCGAGGCTATCTTTAGGTGTACTTTTGTTTTAAATAGCATGTTCTCAAGCTAATATCCTGTCTTTAATGTCCCTCACAGAGGGGATGGGCAGCCGGCAAGGCCTTCCATGAATAGAGGGACAGGAGAGATGAAAGTTAATTAGTCTGGGGACCTTGGTACCTTTCCAAGGTGCACTCTTAAGTGATGTTGTTCATGGGTACACACTGAAATGAATGTGGCTGTCTTACTGAAGAGTGAAAGGCCCCTCTTCCGGACTGTCTTTTCCATGGTCCCGCTGCAGCCAGGTTGCTGGGGTGTCCTGCTTCCCATTTACCTGACATGAGAGAGGAGGCTCTGGCTCAAACCTCCATGGCTATGAGGATTCCCAAGTGGAGGGCAAAGCGTCGGGGCTCCCCTCCGGCCTGGAACTAGTGTCCTCTTGGCGGGTACCAGGGAGGCCATCTGTGAAGGTGATGGTGATGAAGGGCTTTTGGGCTTGAGTCCATCCTGTCATCACATTGGCAGGACTGGTTCTCAGAAAGGGGCTCCCATGCTCTGGTGATGGTGGGTTGAATGTCATTCATTCAGACTCCACGAAGTTGGGGTCTGCGATCATTTCTTAAACAAGTGTTTATGGTGCTTTCCACTTGCCAGACACTGCTGTGTGTTTGGAATTCTGTGATGAATGGACACAGTCTACCCTTGTGGAGATTAAAGTCTGTTGGAAAAGACGGGTATAAAGAAAGTATCATATAAATTGTGCTATGCGTTAAGTAGGATAAGAGCAGGATGCCATAAGAGAGGGTCACTTTAGGTTGGTTGAAGGGGGTGAAAGGTGAAAGGTGCCAGGTGGGGAGAAGGTACAGAGTAAGGAGAAGTGGTTTTTTTTTTTTTTTAATCTTTATTGGAGTATAATTGCTTCACGATACTGTGTTAGTTTCTGTTGCACAGCAAAGTGAATCAGCCATATGGATACACACATCGCCATATCCCCTCCCTCTTGAGCCTCCCTCCTATCCCACCCCTCTAGGTCATCGCCAAGCACCGAGCTGATCTCCCTGTGCTATGCTGCTGCTTCCCACCAGCCGACTATTTTACATTCGGTAGTGTGTATACGGTGGATGCTACTCTCACTTCGCCCTCCCACCCCATGTCCTCAAGTCCATCTCCTATGTCTGCCTCTTTATTCCTGCTCTCCATCTAGGTTCATCAGAACCTTTTTTTTTTTTTAGATTCCACATATATGCGTTAGCATATGGTATTTGTTTTTCTCTTTCTGTCTTACTTCACTCTGTGTGACAGACTCTAGGTCCATCCACCTCACTACAGATAACTCAATTTCGTTTCTTTTTATGGCTGAGTAATATTCCATTGTATATATGTGCCACATCTTTTTTATCCATTCATCTGTCGATGGACATTTAGGTTGCTTCCATGTCCTGGCTATTGTAAATAGAGCTACAATAAACAGTGTGGTATATGACTCTTTTTGAATTATGGTTTTCTCAGGATATATGCCCAGTAGTGGGGTTGCTGGGTCATATGGTAGTTCTCTTTTTAGTTTTTTAAGGAACCTCCGTACTGTTCTCCATAGTGGTGGTATCAATTTACATTCCCACCAAGAGTGCCATCTGGGGAGAAGGTACAGAGTAGGGAGAAGTGTTCTTGGAGCTGGGGAACAGCCTTTGCAAAGGCCCTGGTTCAGGGAAGGGAAAGGGCCTTGGTGTCCTAAAAGAAGTGAGAGGAGAGAGGCCTGAGCTGCAGAAAGGCAGTGATGGAGGGGACCTGGCTGCATGCGGCCAGAGAGGGAGGCAGGGCCCAACCCTACAGAGTCTTGAAGGCCACGGACGGGGTCGGCTCTCAGGCCAGGTGTGAAAGGAAGTTTTATGTGGCTTTAAGCCAGAGAGTGACATAAAAGTGTGGCTTAGGATGGACTGAATTTTTTTATTACTTTTGGATTATAGTTTATTGCAAAAGCTTTTAAGAAAGCATCAGAATAAAACAATTGTCCATGAATTGAAGAAGATTTAAAATGACCACTGTTAAAGATCTGGTAAGAGTTTTTTATAATATAATCGACAAGAAAATGTGGACCGAATTTTCTTGAATTCTTTTTCTTAAAACCAGATTGTGTGCTATGTGAGAGGAGCTGGAGGACTCTGGGTGTGAGTGTGTGTGTGTGTGCACGCGCACGCACGTTCACCCCCATTCATGCACACATGCGCTCACAGGACCATCCTAAAGCTCCCCTCTTTGGAGCTGGTAGCCTAGCAGAGGGGACTAGGGACACAGGTGCCTACAGTCTAGGCTAGGAAGTCAAAAGTCCCATGAACTAAAGTTAAAACTCCAAGAAGGCAGCAGCCACTTCCCCCTGTAGTTGGGGCTGGGCCATGGGTAGAAGGCAGGGAAGGGGCAGCATGGACCAGTGGTATTTACTAGTATCCCTAGTAGTTTAAGAGCATGTAAGGACTCTGGCTCAGACGCTGTGTGACTTGCTCAATCCTGCACAGCCTTTATGTGGCAGAGATGGGGGACCAGGGCAAGGCTGTCCAAAGCCCGGCTTCTGTGTAAGGGCCACTTTGCCTTCCAGACACTTTCCTACATGGAATCTGCATTTTCTTATCAGAGGATGACTTTAAAGTAATGCTGGAACATAGTAGGTGTCCAGTGAAAGGTAGTCTCCTATCTGAGCCTCCAGTCGCTCAAGGAACCATCAGGTGGGGTGATGATCCTTGCCAGCTCACGTGAGCTCACATCTAGTGAGTTCCCTGCCACAGAGCACATCCCACCCCCCACCCCGATCATGCTCATCCCACTTACTTGTAATACCTAGTTCCCTCTGGAGTATAACTCCAGGTCTTGGCACTCTGCAGGTATTCACATTACAGCACTTCTGGTGGGTATTTTGGCCTCATTGGCCCCCTAGTTCCATTTTGGAGAATCTATCTCATGGAAGCCAATAGAGATACACGTAAAGATCTGTATTCCAGGATGTTCAGTGCCCTTGACTACAGTGTTAAAGAAACAGAAACAAGCTCCTCATGGTCCGTCATAGAAGAATGCTTACACACACCAGAGTGTGCTTTCTGTAGAATCCCCTTCCTCTAGGTGACCTCTGCGTTAACTCTTGCGGTATTGGCAGCCTCCTCCCCAACCTCCTGAGATGGAACCTCTGTCCTGGGACAGCTCTCACTGTGTTGAGAGATCTCCCTTGTGCTGACTCAGAAGGTTTTCTCTTGGTAACTTTTAGACATTGGTCCAGGTTCTACTCTGGAATAGCATTAGGGCACAGGGTTACTGCTCCCTGTGCCAACACATTCTTGAGTATCTCGTCTGTGCATAGGAGCAGCTGGGTACCTGAATGAGCATAGTCCAAAGTAGCCAATGATAAAGAGCTGCAGGGCACGAACAAGGGACTGGGAACATAGGACAGACGTGCTTCAGGGAAGGGGCGGGGCTGTCTGAGACATCTTCTGCGAGGAGTAGCCTTGGAGCTGGCCCTCGGGAAAGGGTGGGAGGAACCTGGCCGGAGAAGGTAAGTGTTGGAGAAAACACAAGACCAAGGGAGCTAGGCTTCATTCTTGGCCGCCCACCCAGAAAATTCCCTACCAGTGAAGGCCACAGAGGCGAGAAGGAACTTGTCAAGGGCTCTAGCTTCTCTCCTCTGACCTTGACTGTGAAGAAAACTTCCAGAGCAGGAGAAAGTTATGATGCAGATGTGGCCATGCCTGTGTTCTGCGGCACTGGTGGTGGTGAATGGTGCCACGTTGATGGTTTGCGGATGATGGTGTTCAGCTGGATCTCCTTGGATCCGTGTCTCTGTCAGCTTCCAGCCTGTCTCTGGGCCTGTCCTGCCAAGGCGGTATCCCCGATGCCATCTACCCACCTCTGCTTTGTTTTGCCGACTTGTTCTTCCTAAAGTGGATCATATGCAGCCTTCCTAGGATGGGGTTGCTTTGCTGCTGGTGACTAGAAAACAAACGTGGCTATTTTTTCTCTCATACGCATGTCCCATTATAATTAACTGCCCCTCAGGAACGCAAGCACGTATTTTCTGAGACGATAGCAGCAGAGCCCATGTTAGAATTCCACTCACCCTCTTGTGCACACCTGAGCTCACACACACTTAGCTGGAAGTCGTGGTAGCAAAACCCTCAGTACTTCTGGCCCCTCCCGAGAAGAGGCAGGATTATGGACACTCAGAGAGGGAGGCAAAGGAAATTCTTGGCCCTGGGCTTTCATTTGATTGTTTTCCAATGAGCGTATCCATTGCTAAAGATTTCCTCTAAGGTCTCAGGGCTAGAAAGGGCCCTTGCTTTCTTGGACCAGCAAACAAAGGCAATCAGTAAACAAGAAATCAAATGGGAATGCCAAAGGCCAGTGGGTAATGGTAACAGTTCCTCTCCTGCCCCCTTTTAGGAAGAAAAGGAATTTTACAACAGTACTCCGCTATCCGTTATCCTAAGGGAATAAAGAAAGCCCAGCCGTTCACTTACATTTTCCCTAATAGCTGCTGCTACACTGCTGGCTTGGCACTTTTCACTAACAAAGCAGAATCTTAGCTGGGGCCTGTAAGTGTGTGTGTACGTGTGTGGGTTTTGCCTGCAGGCCCCAGTGGCTGAGCTCTTTAACAAGCTGAACTTTGAGTTAAAACTCCACCCTCGCTGCCTCATAGAGCCCCTTGGTGCCAGTGGCCGTGCTCTGTCGTTGCCTCAGTGGAAGGTGACTGCAGACACAGAGTCTCAGGCCACTTAGTGGAATTTACATAATCACATCAGCCTGCTAATCTTCACGATTTGATGTGGGTGCGCTGAGGGCATTGTGAGTTTAGGTGAGAACTGGGTTGGGTTAGGATCCCTGGACATATCTATTTGGTTTCAAGTATAAGGAAACCTTGATTCAAGTAATGTCCAGAAATGTGAGGAACACCAGAGATCTGGGTTTGTAATTCGGCAAGTTCCTTTCCTTCTTGTCTTTTGGTCACACAAATTGCTTCTGACGCTCTTAAATGTAGAATGGTGATGGGGGTCCTGAAATTAATAGCACGTAGAAATTTGCCACGTGGAAATTTTCTTGGATAAGTTAGCATTCTCAGGGAACCTTTACCTTTTCAGGATGTAGGAATAAAAACAGTTAAAGTAACACCTACCCCAAATAAATTCAGCCATCCAGAGTAATTAAATATCATTATGCTAATTAATAATTGTTACATGTGATGTGTGTTATAGGAAGTACGTTTAACACAAATCTAGCATTATCTTTGAATTCTTTGCCCAATTTCTGGCACATAGTAGGTATATAATAAATGTTTACTGAAAGAGTAGACTGTCTCTCGGATCCTAACCACCTTTGGAATACTTATACCTTCAGTTTTGATGGCTTTGCTTAAACAGGCCCTCAAAATGCAGTAATGTAGAAACTTAGTTCAGATAGATCTGACCCCTTGTTCTTCACTGAAGCCTTTGCGGACTGGTCAGGAGGCTTTTACCTAGATAAACTCCCTTTTTTCGGCCCTCCTTCCTGCACCTGGGAGATCTTTCTTCTGTTTCAATCACCTTGACTTTTTTAAACACTACTGGAGAAAGGGAGTGTTGGCAGACGGGTAGGCTTGACAACATGCATTTCTTAAAAAATTCTGAAAATGCATTCCTTCTTTAGATTTTGAACAGATTAAACCAGCAATACGTGGTTGTAAGAGAGTCAAATACTAGACATATAGAGTAACAAAGTGGAGGTTCCCTTTCTCACACCCTCAGTCCCTCCTGGCTAAGGGAGTGTTTCCTGTGGTGTGTTCCTTCTTAAACGTTTTCAGCTCTTTCACACATGCACGTACAGTGCTGTTGGAAGCTCTCCTCTGGCTATTGAATCTTGTCATCTATGAAGATTAGATGCTTTTCAGCTGCCTGGGCCATTACACAGCTCAGGTGAAAGGCAGGTCATGGAGGCTCAAGTTGAAATGAACTGCAGTGCAGAGGTTGCCGTTCACATGCACCCAGAGAGACGTTCCAGCTTTTGGAATTGCATCCATACCAGGCACATGTCTGTTTGGTGGCCCTGGTTCTGCTCTAAAAACGTAAACAATACGTACTTTTCCTACGGGTGTGAAGGCGCTTTAGAAAGCTGGCTTGGTGGTGGTTTGGAAGCATGCCTGGGGACTGATGGCTCTCTGCTAATTCTGGCACCTGCTTCTCTCTTCTGATGGATTGGAGCCTCGACCTGGCGTATGTCAAACCCTCAGCCTCCTTACCTGGGCCAAGCCAGATGGAGTGAAGGCACCCAAGGGTGCTGGCTTCCCTGTGAGTGACATGCCAGCTTGAATCAGTGCATCAGCAGATGCTCCACCCTGATGACCAGGGCCCACCTTGTGAGTCTGGGTCCTTCCATAAGTCTGCTTTGCTCACGAGGTCTCCTCGACTCGTACTCACTCCCAACACTTCCCATGTTCTTCCCATGTTGCACTATCACTCCCCTCCTTCTTGGAGCTGCCGGGAGGAGTGAATGTGACAATTCACGTAAAGGGCCTGGAACATTGCGAGAGCTCAGAACATGGTCCTTATTGTTGCTGGTCGTAATAACAGTAGTATCAGCAGAATCATAAGTCCTCAGTAAATGTTTAGCTGCTATTATCATTATTATACATTTGCCCTTAAAAATTTCAAGCTTCTGTAAACAGCATGTGTTTATACCATGTGAGTGCCCAGTAGCCCTTAGAACACTCCGAGATGCACAATAGTTACTCCACGGAGGCTGGGCGTTCTTTCCACAGTTCTCTAATAGACATCTGTTTATTAGGAAACTTGGACTCTCTTTGGACAGGATCTTGTGTCTGGGACCTTCTTCATTTGGAAAAGGAAGGAGGCTCCTGAGCCCACGGGCACCAGGATGGAGCAAGTCTCATGTGGGAGCCTTTCTCTCTCACAAAACAGCTTTTGTAAATGACACAGGCCATTATGGTCCTCCTGTGTAATTTCATGACTTAGTATAATGACTCAGATAACCCTAACAATGGAGGAATTATAGCCTCATTTTACAGGACAGATTATTTCAGTGGTTAACATGTTTTCGTTCCAATTAACATTCATTATTTTGTCTCTAGTTCAAAGTAGCCACCATATCAACTATCTGAGTATCTTCCATCCTTGTTTCAGAAGCAATCAGTTCTGATTTTGCAAACAAATTCAATCTCGGTTTCCAATGGGCAGTTTGACGTTAACATGAAAGTAAACTGCAGTAATGCTGGCTGCCAGCAAACAGACACTGTGATTAATGGAAAGGGTTGGTTCCTTGGTGGGTTCTCCAGGCCTCTGAGCTGACAGGTCTGCCGTAGAGATTTGACGAGAGAGCAGAGACAGGACAGAGAAGAAGGGACTGGGACTGGTTATGTAGGCCTCTGTTTTTTCCTTCCATTAAATGGAGTAATGGCAGCATCTACTGCCAGGGTGTTGTTGTGGGCGAGGAGTCAGGGAGATGTGTTCAGGGCATTTAGACTGGAGTGGAGCAGTCACAGGAAAGAACTGGGATGCAGCTGCTACTATTTGTGACCTGGAATTGCTTTTCTCTTTTACCAGCTGTTCATATGCAGAGTAAAACAGTTCTGTCAAAAGTTATGCAAACACGTTAGAATGCACAGTGTATTAAATAAAATGAAGGGGTCTTGTCTTCTTCAATAAGTGACGAAAGGACTTCCCTGGTGGCGCAGTGGTTAAGAATCCGCCTGCCAAGGCAGGGGACACGGGTTCAAGCCCTAGTCCGGGAAGATCCCACATGCCACAGAGCAACTAAGCCCGGGAGCCACAGCTACTGAGCCCACACGCCACAACTACTGAAGCCTGTGTGCCTAGGGCCTGTTCTCCACAACAAGAGAAGCCACCGCAGTGAGAAGCCCGTGCACCGCAACAAAGACCCAAAGCAGCCAAAAATAAATAAATAAAATTTTTAAAAAATTTGAAAAAACTGTCAGCAGTTCTATACAGCTGCAGCTCCTTCCCCCACTGCATCTTTCAAATATTTTTGATACACTTTGTTGAATTTCATCCTGTGGGATTGATGTCAGGAAATTTACACCTGCATTTGTATTGATTGCTGGAAAAAAGTTCTCTAGAAGTCTTTGTTCTGACACTTTTACTGTGGGCCCTGATTATGGCCCTACCTCTGCCCATGCTCGTGTGAAATACTGGGTCACAACTCATGTCATCAAAGATTCCCTTGCTCGTCAGCTGGGGAAGTGGCAGGATTTGGGACTTGCCTTGATTGGTGAGGGTCTCTGAGTGAAGAGTGGCAGGGGCCAGTGGGAAGCAAGAGCAGGAAATGCTGACGTGTGGACTTGAGGGTTAAGGTTGACGTTTCCAGGAACTAGGACAGGAAAGAGCAGTCATGATCTGGTCTGGCTTGCCTGTAGCTATTGCCATCTTATAAGAATGTGGTCGTCATCCACCATGCTGCCAGTGGTGAGTTGCTCTTGTAAATAAAATGAATATTAATAAATGCATTTGCATAGTATACCTTATAGAAATCCTCTGAGTGGTGTTCCAAAAAGTAGTTTTAGAACAAGTATCAACATGTGATTCTGTGCAGTTCTGTTAACTTGCTAGAAGATGCAAATAACACATTACTTGAATACTACCCAATCATGTTTGCTGGTAATTTCTAGTATTTGAATTTTTCACTTTAAGCTACATTTCCTTATGAATACTACTAAACTTAATATTTCCTATTTGTTTTAAAAATAACACGTAAATACAGTATTGAGAAGAAGACAGAAAAACTTATTATTTCAGCAGTTCTCAAGAGTTCTTGAGAATTCTCATTTCTCGTTCCCGAGTTTGAAAATTACTCTCAGTTGGGAATTTGGAAGCTCTGTCTTGGAGGTCCTCCCCCAGCTTTGGAGACAATCTCACTTCAAGAGGATGGGGGTCCCTCAGCCCTCAGAAGCACAGGAGAGTCCTCCCTACCCACTTTTCTGCTGTCTTCAGACATATTTGCTAATTGTTTTTTTGCAAGTCTGAATTAGGATTTCTTAGTCGGTCAAATTCTTTAAACAACATGCAATTTTTGTCTTCTGGTTAGGGCTAATAATTTCCAGAAATAAAAGGAGAAAGTTCTAAAAGTCCAAATTAATAAATTCACTTATTTCACTGAGCACACCCATGTGTTAAGGGTCAACCATGTTTCCAAGCACCAGGAGCACAAATGTGGTTAAGACGCAGTCACTATGCTTGAAGAGTGTACAGTCTATTGAGGAAGATAGAAACAAAATGAACTGCTTTGTGCTGTGGTGACAGTCACAGTTGGGTCTGAACGAGGTGTGTGTTGGGACAAATAATGTCATGGTTAATTCTGCTTGGGGTAGGGCTCCCAGGGGGAGGAGAAACTTCATGGAAAGCAGTCGATTTGCAGCTTAGACAAGGGGCAGATATTTGCTCTGTAGGTAGAAGGCGTTTACCAAGTCAATACTGACTTGAGTTTGCATGGCACATGTAAGGGGCTGATATGGCTGGCTGGAGATAGAATCAGTAGGACCTGAGTGATGGGGAGAAGTGGTGAGGGCAGGGAAGGGAGGTGTCCAGGATGGACTCCAAGGCTTTTAGCTTGGGTGTATGCCAGGTCCTATCTGAATCATAGTAGTGTCTTAACATTTGGTCCAGTCAAATCAAGGTGCTTGCTTGGAGGCTAGTAGGGGAGCCTGAGCAGAAGTGATCACAGGACCATGCTGGGCTGAGAGTGCAGCCTGCATGCCTGTGGAAGGGCCCCTGAGACTTCCTGGGGGAGGGGATTTTTGAACTGAGCCTTAAAGGAGGCCTTATGAGGCAGAGAGGGTTGGAGGGGAGAAACGTGGGTAGGAATAAAGATGTTTCAGATCTGGGAAAAACTCACACGTTGGCACAGGGGTACAGAGCCCTTTGGTGGCCTCTGGGAAGTAGCAAAGGGTGGCTGGAGAAAAAATATTTGACATTGGTGGTCAGTGTGTGTGTGTACATTGTGTGCATGGGGGTGTGTGCATGGGTGTGTATGTGCGTGCAGTGTGCGTGCATGGTGTGTGTGTGTGTGTGTGTATGTGCGTATGCACGTGCATAGGTGTGAGTGCGCATGGTGGGGTGTGTACATGGGGTATGTGTGTGTGTGCATGCATAGGTATGTGTGTGTGTACATGGATGTGTGTGTGGCAGGGAGGTTGGAGAGGGAAGCAGACAGACAGTGACCCAGTGAAGACAGGTTCCGTCAGTTTAACAGCAAAACTAGGCGTTCAGACGATGCCCTAGGAGGTGGGGAGAAGATGGAGAATTAAAGCATGGGAGTCGCATCACCAGATTTAGACCTAAGAATCATCACTCTGCTTCAAAAACATACATGCTGAGAATTTTGGTAAACTTAAAAAAAAAGGATCAAGAATAAGCAACTGAGCGAAAGCAATGCCGGTGATCTTCCGATTGTCTTTCTTCTCTCCATCTTGTCGGTTGGGATTTTCTGTGCCGTGCTGTGTGTAGGGTAGGAGGTGTGGCTGCCCCCAGTACCAGCCAGGCTGGGATGAAGTTAGGGCTCTGTGGCCAAAGGGAAGGCTGGCAGGACCTGCCTCCTGGACTAAATTGCTTGTGTCGCCCCAGTTGATGAATGTCTCTGACATCGGGAATAGCAATCCCATCAAGACACCTTCATCGGATTTCACTCTTCATTGACTCAAGAAGTGAAATATCTTAGAGCCAGAAAGCTTAGTCCCTTGCCTCGACTGGGTTGGTTATTTTTTATGGTTTGCCCTGAATTGTGGGGATTGAAATATACACACAATAAGCAGGGAAGTTATGCCTCCTTGGGCTCACATATGCTTGTACATTATTTTGTGTAATTTGGCCTCTGGACAGAGACTGTAAGTTTGGGTGCCGTCTCCGCTAGGGTCCTAGTGGGGTAAGGGACACCTGGGTTTGCCTGGATATAATAGGTATGTTTGTCTCATTCGAATTGGGAAAACTCAGAATGGCTTGGCCTTTGTACCTCTAGTCCCCAAGGTATCCCAGGAGAAGTCAGACGTGGTTCCTCCTGGGCATAATCCATGACCACCTGGCATCAGGTATGAGAGAGAGCTTTCTCCACTGCAGGTGCAGAGTCAAGGACAGTGTTTCACGGGGCTTTTATTTATAAAACTGAGCCCTGATGGTGAAAATATAGATGCCAAAACAGGGGAATTAAAATGGTCCTAGAGCAATGCAGTCATTTTCAGGATAACTTCAACCTGACGGATATATATGGAGGAACTTGGCCATATTTCTTTGTGACACTGGGCAGTTCACTTCTGCTATGTGTGTCCAATTCCTCATTTATAAAATAAAGTTCTTAGACTAGATTCATTTTAAGGTATTTTCTGGCTCAGATAGTCTGTGATTAACTGCTAGTAACCGCTGCAGTGATCAGCACGTAGGGTACCACCCACTCACCCCATAAGGATATATCGAGCATCCTTGATGCACCAGGCCCACTAGGAAGCACTGGCCAGCTTCACCTCTTTGCCTCCCCTAACGCGCTTGATAGTGACGTTCAGGTCCAGAGACAGGGATAACCCACCACTAGCTGGTGATTAATAGGGAGTTCTCTATCTTTTCCTCAAAGCCAGTGGCTCAGTGCTCACTTCTCCCTTGTCTGCCTTTGGCTGAGCTCCTTCAGGCTTCCTTCCTCTGGGGCATCACTGCACACGGTTATGCCTGCTCCAGCAAAGCTGCCCACTCTTTGGACTTCATTGCCGCTTTCTGGGAACTCAAAACAAGAATTGCTTCGGTTGTGGCAACGCACGCTGGGGACAGACCCAGGAGAAGGGCTGCCAGACGCCTGAACTGCTGCCTGTATTTGCTGATTCATTATCGGCATCAGACAGTCTGCTCTGCGAATGATGATAAATGTGTGGTGTTCTTCTGAAGGAATCACGTCCTCTGAGATTAACCCTGTGCCAACAGCCGGCTTGTCCGCTGCATGGCATCCCCTCCCCTACAATCCCCTTTTCAGTAGTCCAGGACACACCTTGAAAGAAGAAAGTGTGTTTGGTTAATAGGAGACCCCATGTCCATGTGATTTAGAAATGCAAACAGTAGATGTTTTTATTCCAGACAGAGAGGCAGGGACAAGGTGGGTAGCTGCTCTGGAAGCGGGGAGATGTTGGAGAGAGGAGCCCCGGTGACAAACATGCAGGTGCCCCAGCCAATGTTCAGGCTACTCATCTAGGTGGGACTGAGATGGGTTGAAGAGGAGTCATCCCTGGACACACTGCAGCTGTGTGAATGTTACCACGCACCTAGCCTCCCGTTATCTCCATCACTGTGGGCAAGGCTCTTTGCCAACTTGGCTTTAGTTGCTAACGTTAGGAAAATGAGTCATCTGGACCAGGCCATCTCCAAGTGCCCTCGTAGGACTTCCTCTGCCACTTCATTGGTCAGACAGGCTCAGCCCTACAACCCGTCCAGCCTGTGATCCCTGACGGTTCCAAGTGTTGTGCTGTGGGCACGTGGTCCTCCTCTCGATGTCAGCCTTCAAGGCAGTTCCCCAAACAGACCTTCCTGCTCTTACTGCCTCCCCCACATCGCTGGGGCAGGTTTGAGGTAGGATAAGAACCAAGTTGGTGGGTGCCGTTTCTTTCTCACTTTCCTTCATTTGGAAGAGGGTAGGTTATGTCAGATGCCAAACCTCAATTCCTGAGGAGCTGGAGATCCATTCCACACCTGGCAGGAAAGATGTCCTCCTTGGGGCCCATGAGTTCTGGGGAGTTCAGCACCATTCCAAACCTAGGGCTTTAGAATTAAGTCATATTTCTATGGCAGTGGTACTTATACCTTCATCTTTTGGGGCAAATGATAATGATAACAGCAGGTACCAATTTTGTTGCTTCCTATTTTCCAGGCATTATACTGAGTCGTTTACCTACATCAGCTCATATCAATCCTCATACCATCCCCTTGAAGGAGATACTATTCCCAGCGCCCCCCCAGCCCCATTTTACAGATAAGGAAACTGAGATTTACAGGGTGAGATATCCTGCTGCAATCACACTGTAAGAGGCAGAGCTGACTTTTGAACCTGTGTTTTCTGACTCTAGCGCCCGAATAAGCACCTTGCAGGACTGCCAGAGCAAAGCACTTCAAGGGCACAGTACCCGCTTGATTGATGGGCAGCTCACACTCACTTGTCCTCCACCCAGAACTCGCCCCTCAGCTGGGAGAGTGGCTCTCAGTGGTTTGCTGGGAAAGCAGCCTCAACTAAGAGAGAAAGGGAGGCCGTAACTGCGGGCCTTTATTTCGGTGGTTTATGATATGGTGATGGGGTTCCTTCTGTCGACATAAGCCATCCTAATAGCACCATTTATCATTATGACAAAGGTTAGGATAGAGGGAGACTGGAGCTGGAATGAAAGAGTAGAATTATGATGATTTTAGCAGTTGAAAGTGACATCACCTCAGAACCGGGCTATCGAATGGCAAATTGAAAGCCGGACTGAAATTGCTTTAAAACGTATCCAGAGATGGTTTTCCACAGCTGTGATAAAGTCATTTGCTTGTGTTTGGAGATGCATTTCTATCTAGACTGTTCTCTGAGTTGTCTCTGCACCCTCCCACTCGGAGGCTGCTGGTCGGCCCCGGAGGCGTCTGAGGCTCTGGGTGCTGTTTGGGGGCGCCTGTGATCTGCCACACCCCAGATGGGGCGCTGGGGAAGCTGACGGAGTCATTCTCTCATTGTCTTTTTAGTGTGTTGTGAATGTCTCTTCATGTCAATAAGTCATGTGTTTACAACATTTTTAATGGCCACATTGCTTTCCTCCATCCATCTGGTGGGTTGAACCTAGGCTTTTGAAACTGTCTCCTGCCCACTGTCAGCAAGTTGGAACAAATTGGGGTGCTGGCCAGGGGCCTTCAGGATGTGCCTGGCTAGGAGGAAAGACCATGGAGACTGGAGCTTCAGTTACCTTATGCCCTCTTTTTTTCATCCTCAGGCAAAAGAAGGGGAATGTAGCCCACAGACACTGGGTTGGACCTTCGAATCTGGTCAAGTGCAAGCCCTGTCCCACGGCACAGTCAGCCATGATCTGCGGCTCCGACGGCCACACCTATACGTCCAAGGTCGGTCTTCTTCGTTCTCTTTTTAGTCATCAAAAAGTACTCTGTGTCTGTTTGTTCTGACAAGGCTTTCTGGGCCAAAACTGGGGCCTGTGAATCTTGGTGGACTTTGGGGCTTGCCCTTGAGAAGCTGCCACATGAACAGACTCTTTGGCCTAAGAGACAAGATAAAAGTATTCTCTCCTATGTAACTGGAGGGATCAAGGGCTTAGGGGAAGTGTGATTCTGAGAGTGGTGTGTGATCCTGCAGTGAATCTAGGCCAGCTTCCTGGAGGAGGTGAGGAAGTAAGCTGTTCCAAAGCTTACTTTGGAGCAAAGATGTGAGGGAGGCCCAGGATGCCTGCCTCACAGACAGCGTGGTGATGGGGAGGTGTATGATGTCGGCACACATTTAAGTTGCATTTATTGTGTATCTAGAATGTACCCAGCACGACCCCAGGTCCTGGGGCTAGAGAGGCTGCTGTGCCTTTCTCTGGGGACTTCAGGACTTACAGTCTAATGCGGGGTGAGGGGGGACAGGGTTGCTAGTATGGTGACAGGTCATTTTAACTCAAACCGGTGAAGAGAAAATGGTTTCATAGAAAAAGGGACTAGGCATAAAGTGGGTCTGTTTATTCTTACTGGAGCAAGAAGGAGAAGTTTCACAGAGGAAGAGCATTTCATCTGGGCTGTAATAAAAGGAATTGCAGGCAAGGAAGCAGGGATCACTAGGGTGGAGGAAGGAGGGGACCATTTGTTCTTGGAACTACAGACAGCGTCCTCGGGCTAAGGTTGTCCATTTGCGTTTGGGAATGGGTACATTTCGGTGGGATAATGAACAAAAGAAAGCACAGAATCGACAAGGGTTTGCTTATTCTTATTCAACAAATATAATTCAGCACCCGCTCCCACACGCTTAGTGCCAGGCGGGGAGAGTTGTGTGTGTGTGTCTGAGACAGGGTGGGGGGCGAGGAGTGGGTCTCTGACTCTCCCATCCCCTCCAGCCAGAGCGGCGCCGCTTTTATCTCTCTTCTTGTTTTCTCTGTAGGGATCATTTGCAGAAGGGAGTCGGGGGCTGATGAGAGTTGTAACTGCCGACTCCCTGGTCACTTGTGGCCACGTTGCCTTGTGGTCCTTGGGCCTGGGCCTTTACGCTGGTCCCACCTCTGTCCCTCCCCCACTGCACGCATAGCTTCTGTTCTCTGCGATCCCCTCACCGTCCTGACCTTTACTCCGTGGAGATTGCATAGACCTGGGGGTCCCTCACTGCCTGCTGTCCTCAGAAGCTTATTAGGATTATTACAAGTAATAATAATAATCATGTATTATTATTCACCGAAAGAGTGAGTCATGTACTTTTATTCACTGAAAGTAGATTTTTATTCTCTCGGATTTTCACAGTTTTCTAACCAAAGGGAATATATGTAACAAAACGGGAAGCCAGAAGGTTCATCTAGCTTGCACCCAGACCCGTGTAAGCTGTTTTAGGATATCAGTATCATAATTACAGCTTGGTAGTTCCTTTGTTCTTTCAACAGGTATCACTAGAGCCCTTCTTATGCACCAGGCTCTGTGCCAGGTGCTGGGGAAACTTATGATATAGTGGAAATAAAAAAGCTGGCTTTTCTTCACGGCCAGAGTCACTAAGCCATACCTCCCCAACGTCAGACCTGCAGTGTGAATTACAGCGTCTCTGCCCAGGGTCACAGCCAGAACGTCCTGGCCCAGTCGCTCAGCCCAGCTGGGCTGAGTGTGCCTACCATCCCCGCTTCGCGTCTCTCCCTGACCCCGAAGGAACCGCAGGCTGGCTTCTAACACCCTGCACCGTCTGGACTAGTGCATTTATAATAGCTTTGATGACTCAGATCTGTCCCCCACTCCCCGAAGGCAGATCAGGCCATCATTGTCTTTCAGCTAAAGCCCAGCTTCTAGGTATGTGAACAATTGCCTGGAGATTCTGTTAAAATGCAGATTATGACAGAGCAGGTCTGATGTGGCGCCTGAGATTCTGCATTTCTAACAAGTTCCCAGGTGACGTCCATGCTGCTGGTCCACGGACCACACTTTGAGTAGTGAGGACTTTGGTTTTTATAGACACCTCCTAATAGGACTCTTTTACCTCCAGTCTGCCTTTCGCCGGCCCCCCAAATCCATTTCCACATGACATAGAGGTGAGGGTCATTCTGCATTAAAAGTCTGTTTGTACGTCTCCCCCACTTAAAATGTATGGATAGCTCTCCTCTTGCAGTCGCAACTAAGCTGAGACCCTTCACCGTCAACAGCAAAGCCCCCCAGAGTCTGTCTCCGTAATCACCTACTCTAGACAGAACCTTCATTCGTTTGTCCAGCAACTGTCTCTTGGACACTTGTCATTGTTCTAGGCACTGTGCAGAGCATGGAAGGGCAGTGGGGAACCATCCCGACGCCATCCCTGCTCACTTGGAGGTTACACTCTGGTAAGGGAGACAGACAGAAATAACTGACCAAACAAATAAATAGGTAACTTCAAATTTTGGTAACTGGTACCAAGGAAATACATGTGGTGCTCTGAAAGAGAGACAGAGTGCTTTATAGCTTCAAATGCCAGCTACCCCTGACGCCTGAGCTACAAGGAGCACTCGTAACCTGTCAGATGTGGCTTGAGATGCTACCAGTTGCCCAGGGAATGTCTCTGCAATTGTTTGCTGGTCAGGGTCCCCCTGCAGTTTGAGCAGGAAAGTTGGCTTTTTGTGTTAGAGAAGCTTGCCTGCTGAGAAGGCCTTTCTGAGGTGTCCTTTAAACTCTGAGAGGGGGCATTGGTAGAATGTTCTAGATAGAGGAAATAACATAGGCCGAGGCTCTAAGGCAGGATGATGAGTTTGAAGAACTAAGAGGTTGCCCTGCTGGTGGCTGTGACAGTAAGGGGAGAGGCGCAGGAGACGAGGAGGAGAGGGCAGATGTGAGGACAGTCCAAGAGGAGACATTCAGCCAAAGCTTGGAAAGTAAGCAGGTGGTCAGGCAATGCCAGGCTTGCAGGACACTTGCTGCTGTAAGTGCCTTCTTGCCCATGTCCGCCTTAAGTGGCAGACTTAAGAGTGTGTGTGGTCCTAGAGGTAGAAACAATGCCTGTCTACCTTCACCAGGCATAGGACACACAGTGGGTGCTCAGCATCACGGATAAGAGACAAGAGCCTCTGAGGACTCCAGCTGAGAAGCAATGGTGAGATTCCAGTCTGTGCAGCCCTTCCGGGATTTGAGTGAAGGGGTTGCAGAGAGCTTAGTGATTGAGAGAAATAAGCCATCCCCAGCCTGGGCCAAGTTGCTTAGCTAAACACCCAGCCTGGAGCCCTGGCAGAGAGAGGCTCTTTGCAATCATTCTCTTTGTGAAGATCCAGTTTGCGCTGTTCAGTTATTCCCTCCAGCTCTGGAGTGAACTGTCTGATCCTGGAGTGTGCGATTAGAGACGAGCCATGAAATGTCAGTGAGTGATCAGGGCTGTTTGGGCAAGTGGCACGTTGCACATCAAACTCCAGCAACAACCCGCCCGCTCGCCTGTCTCTCGTTCGCAGAAGGAGCTTCAAATGCCAGCTCGCCCCGACCCCCGAGCTACAAGGAGCAGTCGTAACCTGTCAGATGTGGCTTGAAATGCTGTCAGCTGCCCAGGGAATGTCTCTGCAAATGTTTGCTGGTCAGGGCTCCCCTGCAGTTTGAGCAGGAAAGTTGGCCTTTTGGGTTAGGGAAGGTTGCCTGCTTACAGGTAGTGGTAACTAGCTTGTTTAAGAGGCAGGATCAGGACTTGGAAGGCTCCTTTGCAATGATTTTTCAAAAGAGGAATGGCTTCCAGGTACTGCTGGGCAGAGCCCCAAAGTCTGCCCCAGCCTGCTATTCCTCTAGTGCCCTTGAATTCCTGTACCTGCCTCAGTCCTGAGTTTCCCAGACCCGGTCAGCTGTCTTTTCTTAGAGCAAAAGAAGAGACCTAATGCCTTCCTATCACAACTGTAGTGCCTTTCTCCCCATCCTCCATGTGGGGTAGACTGAGGCCCAAAGAGTCAAGGGCAGTGGCAGAATTTGACACTCAGAGTCTCTTGCCCGGATATCTGTGATCACCTGCTTCCAGTTAAAACAAAGGGCAGAGGCTGGTGGAGGGGCAGCAGTGCAGTGGAAAATGGTGTGTGTGTTGGTTTTTGACATTAATCTCCTAGCTTTCTATCCACTTTTAGAAAGTTGACGTTCTCTTTTTCCTAAAGAAATGAATCAAATGTCTCATGCTGAAGGCATGTGTTGACTGCTCAAGACCTCTGAAGCCAAGACCAATTCTAAACCCTCGTGGTGTGCAACAAGACTTCCTTCCAAGGGGGATATTTCAGACTGGTCGGGTTCAGTATTGGAGTGATTTAGCTATTGCCCCTAAACATATGGCCACTTCTTTATTCAGGTTCAAGGGCATATTTTAGTCTCAGACAAAGCTGTCACAGGACCACCAGTAGATGGGCAGTTAATAGAGTGAATGAGTTAACTGTTAGTGAACAAGTGACTTCCCATTCCCTGGAGTTATGGCCTTTCTTGGGTCATTGGGGTCAAGAAACAAAGGACAGGTGAGACCAGGATGCATGTACAACTGGAAGTGATTTGATGTCATAAATCACATTCACAAAAATCAGTTTTGGCAAAAATATATTGCAGCCCAGTCCCATCATCATCAAGGAAATCTGTAATAAATAATCAGCGTCCTCCAGGGGAAGTGTTCACCCTTTCACGGTGGATCTGAAGCCTGTGCGGAGCACTGACAGCAGCAGGGGGAGGAAGGAGCGTGGGTATCAGCTCTGTCCTAGATGCCCGGTGTTTGTCTTTGGCTTCCATCAAACAAAGCTTGCTTTCTGCTTCTGGGCCCTGAACAATCAGAAGCTCCTAGAATGGGGGTGGGGATGTATGTAGAAGCCTCTGTCTCTGTAGCAGGACTCTTCCAGTGTCCTGGTACCAGGGACACCACTCAGAGCTTTGTGACTCCCCCAGATCAAAGATAAAACCCACAGGAACGCAAAGCATCTTGAGATGAAGGGATGTAAGATGTTACATGGCAGTAAATGACTCTACATTCAGACTCTACAAAGCATAACTCACAAAAGATAAGGAACAGAAAACTCCCCTCTGGGAACAGGCAAGTGGAGGCCAGCACCGCAGCTGGTTTGAGAATGTGGTAGAGACCCTGCCCCTCGACATGGCTTCTGGGTAGTAGAAGGATCACCCTTATCATTTAACTTGCCCTGATGTCACATTCTCCTGGCCAGGAAAACTGAAGGAGTCCAGAAATTCAGCAAGTGTTTATTGAATTCTTTCTTACTCTGTGTCACGCATTGTGCTAAGTCCTGGGGATACGACAGAAGACGAAGCCCCAGTTTTCACGGAACTTACAAGGAAGGTAGACAGATTACAAAGCAGTGTCCTTTCATTAAAATAGGTGTTCAGGTAAGGGATGTTCGGGGTGCCGCAGGACCCAGAACAGGGCCTCCTCAGCCAGTTTGGAGCTGTGACTAGTCTTCTTAGAGGAAGCGATGGTTCACTGAGATCTTAAGGCTGGAAGGAGTCGCCTGGAGTACGAATGGAGGTGTAAAGTATAGAGAGTTTATTCATCAGAGGAAAGAGGGGGGCCGAAGAGATGAAACAAAGCACAGACCCTCCTGAAGGAGCCGGTGAATGTGTCACTGTGGCAGTGTCTCATGGAGACTGGGGACAGGGGGTTAACTAGACACAGAAATGAGGCTAGAAAAGTGTCAGGGGCCACTTTTCCGGGGCCTTGAAGGCCAAATGAGGGGGTTGCACTTTACCCTAAGAACACTGGGGGTCTTATTAAGGACTTTTATTTTTTTCCACTGGCTTACACTGGCTGCAGGATGGGCGTGGTTGGGCAAGCCTGGAAGCCTGGGGCTTGTGTTGTGGTTGCGGAGATGGATAGGAAGCAGTCTGAAGTGGCATTCAGGAAGTCATAGCTGGACTTGGTGACTGTCTCAATTTCAAATACAGAGAGTCATTTTAGCTTTGAGCTCAGCAGAGGGACATCTTCACCCTCGGGATCCCAGTGGGACTTGCAGTTGCTCTTGCCAGCAGCTTTGTGGCCTCAGCCTAAACCAGAGGGACCCCGTCGTTTGTGAGCGCCTTTCCTTTCTCTGCTGTTATCCGTGTAGACAGATGAAGGCTCCTGGGGTCCTGGCTGCCAGTTTCTAATTTTGCCTGTAAGAAGGGAAACGTCACCGTGGCTGACGGAATCTGGCCAGCCCAGGCTTCCGGTGGGCCATCTCAGCTTTCTCTCCCTTTGGAGGGGAGAGCGGTTTGGGAGAGCTGTGAGCAGATCTGGAGTGGTGCTGGGGACCTGGAAACTCAGAAGGGGGCAGGAGTGGAGGTCCCCGCTGCTCCAGGTTCTGGCCCTGGTGGGTGTCTCCTGGCTGGGCCTCTTTTAATAGGACTTCCTTGACATCTCTCCCCCTGCACCCACCTGACCAGAGCTCAGACGTCAGGGCTGGGACTGCTCTTGTCCTGGCAGAAGCTGCGCGGCCTGACCTCTGAGGGGAGGGTCCTTGGAGTGGCCCTGGGAGCCCTGCTCACCTTGCTCGCTGGCATCAGCCCGGCTGTTGGGAACAGACAAACAAGCCGGCAAAGCCCCGTCTGCTCTGCTCCTCCTCCCACGACGTTTAGTTCATTAACAGCTGTTAAACAATTAGCAAATGGCTCATTTCTGTCTAGAGGCAGAAGAGAGATGCAGAGTGAAGAAGCGCTGTGAAGGAGGATGGTTCCCCCCTGTTCTGAGTGCGCGCACGCGAGGGAGGGGGAGAGAGAGCTTGCCTTACAGTGTTGGCATTTCTTTCAGCACCTTGTTGCTGCGGATTATATTATTTTCAGAGTCGTCTTAATAGTTTCAAACAATTGTCACCAAGTAAAGGTAATGTTTGAAGTTCTTGGCAAGTGGAGACTCTGTTGGCCGGCATTCCCCACAAACAGGCTGTTCTGAGGGTCAGAGCCAATCCAGGGCATGCATTTGTTAAGCCTTCTCAAGACAGCGTCGAGCTCGGTATGTCTTCTTAGTCTCCCCAGACTTTTATGGCCCTGCATCCATGACAGGCGTGGGTGGTTTTCATGTGCGGCTCCTCATCTTTGCTTTCTGGCTGAGTTGAGGCTGTCGGTGTTTTCAGGGACATTTTTAGATAGCCCGGCCTCCATAGAACGTGCTGGGTGAGAATTGTCTTCACTTGCAAATGGCTCATTGGCAAGGGTCTCACTTCAGACTAAGCAGAAGAGAAGATGATTGGACGCTGAGGTGGAAGGCTTGCATTTGCACATTTTGTGCATCAGGAAACTGGAGCCCGATGGCCATGGTCATGGCCCCAGGAACAAGAGGTGTAGCAGAAATTAGGCAAGGCATTGGCTACTGCCATCTGGGCAGCCCTGTGGAGGGCCAAGAAGTAGTAAATACCCCACCCACATCCTGCATTTTCTCAGGTGGTAGGGGGGGAGAAAAAGGTCGGGTCGTGTTCCCAAAGACCACATGGACACCAGTGGTCTGAGGTGGGAGTCGGGTCATAGACTTCACTATTTTGATTTTCTGTTGCTTAGAAAAAGCTAACACAAGAGGTGTTATGACGTTGGAGACGTACTCAGTGGCATCTAACCAACTCTAAGCAAGTTTGTTTTATACATTAAACAGTTGGAGGTAAGGGGACAAATTCCCCATGGCAGATGCCCCAACTTTGCTTTGCCCCCTGAGGCCTTGTTCATTTTCATTGTCCTTTCTTCAGTCTGCGGTAGCCAAACATCACTGGATGATGAGAAGCTAGTGTTCATAGTACGAAGACCTTCAACTATTAGTTTAAATAGAGTTCTTGCCCTTGTTTGGTTGTCATCCCCTTTTCTCTTTCACAGGGTTTTTGGAAGGAACAAGTATAAATAATATTTAAGATGTTTACTGTGTATTAGTTCTGGCTGCTCTAGCAAAAATTCAAACGGAACAGAGGCTTGAACAGGATACAGTTTTATTTCTCTCTCACGTAGACATTCTAAAGATAAGCAGCCTGGGGCTGATATGCTGCCTCCAGACTGTCAGTGACCAGCATCCTTTACCTTGTTGCTCTGTCATCCTGACAGTTGGAACTGTTGAGCTTCTGCCTCTTGGTCCAAGATGGCTGCTGTGCCCCAGCCAGTAGGAAGGAGGTGAGGGAAGAGGCACAGTCTGGAAGTCATGTGCCATTTCTGCTCACATCCTACTGGCCACAACTTAGTCACAGGGCTACGCAGAGCTGCAAGGGAGGCTGGGAAATGTGGGTTTATTCTGGGTAGCTCTGTATCCAGCTAAAATTTGAGAGTTGTGTTGTTATTAAGAAGGATAGAGTGAATATTGGAGTAATCTAGCCGTCTCTACCATAGTAATATTTTAAATAATGACAGTGACAATAAGATGAAAAAAATAGTACTCCATTGTTGAACATGTATTAGATACTGTGATATCATACTAAGTGCCACAGTATTATTTTACTTCCTCGATTGTTCCATCTAATTCTCACAGTGAACCTTTGAGGGAGGGGCTATGAGTAGTCTCAAAGAGGAGAAAGCGGAAGCTGCAAAACTTTGTCCAAGGTCAACACAGCTCTTAGCAGCAGAGTAGATATTGGAACCCTTGTCTGTCTGGTTCTCGAGTGACAGTCGTTACTTCTACGAGGGAAATGCCATCTGAAAAGTAATATAAAATACCAGCTGTATCATCAGGATGCTTTTGATTTCAAGTGACAGAAACAGAACTCAAACTTGGCTTCATCAGAAAATGAAGATTTACTGGCACAGAAGGCTAGCAAGTATACTGGGGTGGGCAGACCTCAGAGAAAGAAGGGGAAATTCAGTGTGGAAATCCTTTCTCATCTTTGCCCATCTCTGCTGGGCTTCATTCTGCCAAGAGGCTCTCTCCCCTTTGCGGGGAATATGGATTTTGACAGCCCCTGATTCATTTGCTTCTAGCCTAGAAACTGCAAAGGAACTTGTCAGTAGCTGTGTTTCAATCCCAGGGAAGGATTCCAATTGGCTGTTTTTGAATCGTGTGCCCATCCTTTAATCAAATACTATGGTAACATGACCCTCTTTACCCCCACCCTTCACTATGATCAAGGGTAGTATTTTTTACCAGAAGGAGAGGGAAAGAGTACTGGACTGAATACAAATTTTAAAGTAGTGTACTGCATAATCACCTTTTAAAATATCAAATATTATTAAGTATTTGTGTCCTTAAAGGCTTCAGCTAAATGCCGCTAGCTTTGGAGCCTGTAAGAATGTATTAAGGCGTACTGTGTTTCTAGGAGTGGTAGGCAAAAAGGAGCATATAATACAGGTCCATACCAGACGTGTTAGTGATCTAGTTAAAGAGAAAAGGAAGTTCATGCAAAATAAAGTAGATTCAGCACCACTTTAATTCAGAAATCTTTTCAACCATTTGGCCTAATGTTATAATACTTCCTTCTAATCATGAGACACATCTGTCCTCAGTTCTGTTAAGCATTTCTTTCTTTTTGGAACATGCCAAGATAACACAGTCTTTTTGGCTCCCGAGGATAAACTTTCAGGTAAAATGGTTATTGTGACATTTTCAGAAAGCACAGATGTTCAAACACCGTCCACGGTGAAATGCATCCTCAGAATTTACATGGTCTGTGTCAACACGCAGATTAGTTATGAAGTTACAGCAGAAGGAAGCAATTCAACTAAGTATTTTACCACGTATTTCTATGTTGTATACACAAACATGTGTTTAACCAAGATTTGAAGAATAGGTTTTCATGTCTTCTTCTCAAATGCCCTGAGTAGAATGCCATGTAATTAGTTAGCGCTTTTGTTGAAAGCACGTTAGGAAGAATAACCTTCTTGTTGTCAGTTCTGTTGAATGCATAATTAAACCATTTGATAAAGCAATTACCTGAACATGATTATGCTCATCCTCACCTAATCAGGAGATGAAACGAAGGATTAGGGAAAAATTGCAAAGCACATGAGATCTCTGCCAACCAATCCTTTAGAAGAGAGAGGGGTCCCTGGCCAGAATGAATAGGCACAGTGCTATAAATCTAATTAAATCATTACAAAAACTTTTAATGAAGTTCAGGTTCATGTTGCTTTTGTTTTTCTTAAACAAATAAACAAACAAAACATTCCCTGTTGGCTTACTGCTCAAATGAGTACAGTCAGACTTATTTATGACATTTCTTCCAAGAGAACATTTCAGTACTAGATATGGGTAATGCTCATAGAAGCTGATCTCACTTTCTATGCCTTGGGCTAGGACCTGTATGTTATGTCAGAGAATGAGGAAATATTTAGCTGGGTTAGAATTTACCATGAATTGATACCATAACTGCCTATTGAGAGATATGACTTAAATGATGCTCTCCCTTTTACCGTAGCAAGTTGGTGGTTTTTTCCCATTCTAAAACAAATGAAACTTTTTTTTTTTTGCGGTATGTGGGCCCCTCACTGTTGTGGCCTATCCCATTGCGGAGCACAGGCTCCAGACGTGCAGGCTCAACGGCCGTGGCTCATGGGCCCGGCAGCTCCGTGGCATGTGGGATCTTCCCGGACCGGGGAACGAACCCGTGTCCCCTGTATCGGCAGGCGGACTCTCAACCACTGCGCCACCAGGGAAGTGCCAAATGAAACATTTTTGCATCTTTATATACAGCGCGTGAGATAGAAATACTTCATCCTTTGGCCAAGGGTGGCACCTTCCTGCGATGCTAGGTTCTGTCCAGTGAGGTGCTCAGAACAGCAGACCTTCCGCAGCAGGGAAGACCCTGTGTCCAAAAGAACAGTTTTCCCCAAGTTCTTATCGAAAGGCACTGGGGATTGCTTTGGGATGCAAACCTCCCCAAAGGCAGGCTATGCAGTGGCGGCCAGGCAAGAGATCAGATGAAACCGGAACCCAGGGACCCTGACCAGATTGATCAGATGAAGCTCCTTTTAAGGGTTTATTTACTTTCTCCTCTCCTAGTAGAGAGACGAAAAGATGCTATTGGGTATAAGTGGGGTGGGGCTCCCCAAAGGTGGCTCTGAGCAAGACCTGCTACATCTCTCGTGTCTTCCACTGTTTCCTGCTGGGAGCTCTCCAGGGCAGCCACCTGGCCCATCGTAGTAGCACCCCACCACATGACCCAATTCCCTGGCACCAAACCAAGCAAAATAGAGGTGGAGCAGAGAGGATTCATCAGTCGTTTCTTTTGAACTTTAATGCACGTAACGGGATAGAATGGGTTGAGCCTCCCTTACCCACACCCACCTCTGCCAGAAGTGGCGTAAACGCCTTCCTGGGATTTCAGGTCCCAGGCTCTGCCTAAGCACCATCTCCTCAGTGAAGCATCCTTGAGCTCTTGGTGCTAGGATAAGCCATTTCTTTCCTCTGAGCTACAGCAGCACCACGTGCATAGTTCTGCTGGAGCATTCATTGTACCACTCTAGAACTGTCTGTAGATAAGTGTGTATATCCATCCGTATGGTGAGCTAGAGATCCTAAAAACTATCCTTTAAAATAGATGAGCTTGTCAGATGTAAGAGAAGTCCCTGGTTGGGGGCTAGGGAGAAGGAAAACCAGAGTGGATACTGACCACTTCCCAGTGGGTGGGGAGGTAAAGGGCAGCGGATCTAACCAAGAGGTTTTGGGGTAACTGCTGCCTGCAGACTGGAGATAGTGCCTTAAATGCTTACAAGGTGGGAAATTGCAGCTGAGATCCCACACATAAATCCAGAACTTTCAGCATGCTTGCCCTGAGTTGAAGGGTGGGCTTGGTTTTTAAAACAATAACATTCACCTCGAGTTAAAGGGTGGGCTCGATTGTTTTTAAAAAAATTAAATATGCCTGTTGGTAAAGTGAGACAATAACACTTCTCGACTTCGTCCTGGGCTCTGGTTAGAGAGGGAAAAGATGACCTGCGAAACTTTTTAACAAAGAACCTGCATTTATTCAGATAAGGCAATTGTGGTACACAAAACCTTTGATGACTAATACAGGACACAGATGTAAACCAATCAGAACAGGTAACTGCTGTTAAGGTGTCCTGTTGCTTACTGTGTGAATAGCAGCCCAAGTGTGTGGTTCCAGTTTACCCTCTTTGTGTTGGAAACCTGAATTGTAAATTGACTTAAAGTGGCCCTGGCTATGGGATGCTCAAGGGCTCCTGGAAGAAGCATGTGTAAGTCCTCTCTGGAGGGCAGGACCATCAACTCAGGCTTTACAGGATTCCCTCAAAGTGCCAAACATAACTCATAATTCTTTAAGGCATAGAAGGAAATAAGCCACCATGAGCAAGAGGCAGCACAGATAAAAAATAGCAGAGTTAGACCCCCTAAAACGTTGAGAGATGGATTTTTCAGGTACGGAATGTAAAATCAGTTGTTCAAAATGTTTAAATGAAAAAGGTGATTCAAAACTTCAGCAATGAATGATATGGTAGAAAAACATACCAGATCATTCTGAAACTTCTAGAAGCGAGAAATACAATCATTAAAAACACATTTAATTAGTTAATTTATTATTTTTTTCAAATATTTAGATTTTATTTCATGATAGGCTCAAAGCAATTAACGTTGTGTATTTAGTAGAGTTTTCCAAGGTAATTTAATAACCTGTCTGAAGTCATAAGAAATTAATTTCCTCATGGTATTTTTTTACATGGTAATTCAGTACTTTTATAGATTATGTACCATATGAAGTTATTATAATACTACCGACTATATTCCCTGTGCTGTACATTACATCCCTATGACTTGTTTATTTATTTTATAACTGGGAGTTTATAATCCTTCTCATCTATTTCACCCATCTGTCTACCCACTTCCCCTCTGACAACCCCTAGTTTGTTCTCTGTACGTGTGAGTTTGTTTCTGTTTTGTTGTATTTGTTCATTTGTTTTGTTTTTTAGATTACACATATAAGTGAAAACATAAAATATTTGTCTTTCTCTGACTTGTTTCACTAAGCATAGTACCTTCCACTTTCACTCATGATGCTGCAAACGACAAGATTTCATTCTTTTTTATGACTGAGTAATATTATTCCTCTGTGTGTGTGTGTGTGTGTGTGTGTGAGAGAGAGAGAGAGAGAGAGAGAGAGAGAGAGAGAGAGGGAGAGAGAGAGAGAGAGGGAGAGATCTTCTTTATCCGTTCATCTATCAGTGGTCACTCAGGTTCATTTATCTTTGCATAAATATCCAGGAGTGGAACGGCTGGATTGTACAGTAGTTCTATTTTTAATTTTTTGAGGAACCTACGTACTGTTTTCCATAGTGGCTGCACCAATTTACATTCCCACCAACAGGGTACCAGGGTTCCCTTTTCTCCGCATTCTCACCAACACTTGTTATTTGTTGTCTTTTTGAAAGTAGCCATTCTGACTGGTGTGAGCGCTGTCTCATTGTGGTTTTGATTTGCGTTTCCCTGATAATTAGCGATGTTGAGCATCTTTTCACGTGCCTGTTGGCCATTTGTATGTCTTCTTTGGAAAGATGCCTATTCAGGTCCTCTGCCACTTTTTTTTTTTTTTTTTGCGGTACACGGCCTCTCACTGTTGTGGCCTCTCCCGTTGCGGAGCACAGGCTCAGGACGCGCAGGCTCTGTGGCCGTGGCTCACGGGCCCAGCCGCTCCGCGGCATGTGGGAACTTCCCAGACTGGGGGCACGAACCCGTGTCCCCTGCATCGGCAGGTGGACTCTCAAACACTGTGCCACCAGGGAAGCCCCCTCTGCCACTTTTTAATCAGATTTTTTTTACTTGAGTTGTATGATCTCTTTATATATTTTGGTTATTAACCCCTTACCAGACATAACATCTACAAATATCTTTTCCCGTTCAGTAGGTTACCTTTTTGCTTTGTTGATGGTTTCCTTCAATGTGCAAAAGCTTTTCAGTTTGATGTGGTCCTTTTTGTTTATTTTTGCTTTTGTTGCACTCGTCTGAGGAGACACATCCAAAACAGAAAAAAAAAACCTGCTAAAACCAGTGTCAAAGAGCATATTGCCTATGTTTTCTTCTAGGAGTTTTATGGTTTCAGGTCTTAGTCCATTTTGAGTTTATTTTTTTATATGGTGTGAGAAAATGATCTGGTTTCATTCTTTTACATGTAGCTGGCTACTTTTCTCAACACCACTTATTAAAGTGACTGTCTTTTCCCCATTGTATATTCTTGTCTCCTTTGTCATAGATTAATTGACCATAAGTGCATGGGTTTATTTCTGGGCTCCCTATTCTGTTTCATTGATCTATGTGTCTATTTTTGTGCCATTACCATACTGTTTTTGATTACTGTAGCTTTGTAGTACAGTTTGAAAACAGAGAGTGTGATACCACCAGCTTTGTTCTTCTTTCTCAAGATTGCTTTGGCTATTTGAAGTCTTTTTGTGGTTCCATACAAATTTTAGGATTATTTCTGTTTCTGTGAAAAATGCCATTGGTATTTTGATAGAGATGCATTAAGTCTGTAGATTGCTTTGAGTAGTATGGACATTTTAACATGATTAATTCTTCTAATCCATAAACATGGAATATATTTCATTTTACTTGTGTTGTCTTCCATTCCTTTCATCAGTGTCTTATAGTCTTCCAAGTACAGGTTTCACCTCCTTGGTTATATTTATTCCTAGGTATTATATTCTTTTTGATGCGATTGTAAATGGGGTTGTTTTCTTGATTTCTTTTTCTGATAGTTCATTATTAGTGTATAGAAATACAACAGATTTCTGTATATTGATCTTGTATCCTGCAACTTTACTGAATTCATTTATTATTTCTAATAGTTTTTTGGTGTAGTCTTTAGGGATATATATATATATATATGTATATACTATATATACATATATAGTATATATATAGTATCATATATATAATTTAGGGATATACATATATATAGTATCATGTCATCTGCACATAGTGACAGTTTTATATCTTCCCCTCCAATCTGGATTCCTTTTATTTCTTTTTCTTGTCTGATTGCTGTGGCTGGGGCTATCAAAACAAGGTTAAATAACAGTGGCGAGACAAGGCATCCTTGTCTTGTTCCTAATCTTAGAGGAAAAGCTTTCAGTTTTTCACTGTTGAGTATAATGTTAGCTGTGGATTTGTCATAAATGGCCTTTATTATGTTGAAGTATGTTCACTGTCTACCAACTTGAGAGTTTTTGTCATGAATAGATGTTGCATTTTGTCAAAAGTTTTTTCTGCATCCTTTGAGTTGATCATGTGATTTTTATCCTTCATTTTATTAATGTGGTGTATCACATTGGTTGATTTGTGGATGTTTAACCATTCTTGCATGCCTGGCATACATCCCACTTAATCATGATGTATGATCCTTTTAATGTATTGTTGAATTCAGTTTGCTAATATTTTGTTGAGGATTTTTGCTCATACGTTCATTGGGAATATGGGTCTATAATTTAATCTTTTTGTCATGTCTTTGCCTGGTTTTGATGCCAGGGTAACGCTGACCTCGTAGAATGAGTCTGGAAGTGTTCCTTCTTCTTTAGTTACTTGAAATAGTTTGAGAAGTATAGATATTAAAACTCTCTTTAAATGTTTGGTTGAATTAATCTATAAATCTGGTCCTGGACTTTTGTTTGTCAGAAATTTTTTGATTGCTTATTCAGTTTCTTTACTAGTAGTTGCTCTGTATAGATCTTCTACTTCTTCTTGATTCAGTCTTGGAAGATTGTATGCTTCTAGGAATTTATACGTTTCTCCTACATTTGCCAATTTGTTGCCATATAATTGTTCATAGTATGCCCTTATGATTGTATTTCTGTGGTATCAGTTGTAACTTCTCTTTTATGTCTACTTTTATTTATTTTGGGCCCTCTTTTTTTCTTGATGAGTCTGGCTAAAGGTTTATCTATTCTTATTATCTTTAAAAGTACATTTTAGTGATGAAAACACACATGTAAACTCCTTCACTATGGGAAAAAAACTAGGATTCCAGCTCCTTATTCTAAATTTTGCAGTGAAAAAGTAATTAAATCCATACTGTTTCTGTACAGATAATATTTCAGGGTAACCCTAAAGGTCTATTCAATAAGGGAAAATTATTTACAGAAGGAGTATAGCTAATAAATGCAGAAGTAACACTAGAATTAGAAAATCGCCATTTTCAGCCCCTAAAGATATAGCTGATGTGGGCAACAGTCAAGCACAGGTGAAACCATTAGACAAAGGTTGATGATTAACTTCGTGCTATTACCACCTGAGTCATTGGATGAATCATAGAATCACTTCAGTGAGCAGCTGGCATTGTTTGTCCTCTGGTGTCATGTGGTGTCTTCTGGTGTCACAGTCATAGGTGTGCTTCATAGGCATGTGAAGTATTTTTGCCAAAAAGAATTAAACCTAAATCTAGTCAAGCCTACAGTGCTGACTTCCGTTAACAGAACGTGCAGGGGTTGAGGAATGTGTTAAAGGAGGCCACGCAGAGGCAAACAGACAAATTCAGAATATGACGTGTGTTGGGGGTGTGTGGAAAAACTGGATCCAGTTTCTGCATGAAAAAAGGTGGAGTGGGAGACATGGCTACCAAATGTTTTTTGAACACTGGTTGAACCCAAATTGAAAAAAGCCAACAAAAACTTTAAAAGAAAAAGATGTTTTGGGGACTTTAAGGGAAATTGATTATGGACTGAAAATTAGATGTGTTGATAGCATTGTAGTTGAATAAGGAAAACATACGTTTTTTTAAGAGATACATTGTGAAGAACATAGAGGATTTGCTTTAAGATAAGATAATTTAGGTAAGATCAAGCAAATGTGGCAAAATCTTGAAAATTATTGAACGGAGGTTATTGCCAACTGAAAAAAATGCAAAACGTGGGAGTTGTGAGTTAAAGTTTTATTTGGGGCAAAATAAAAACTATAAGCCTGGGAGACAGCCTCTCAGCACTGAGGAACTGCTCTGAAGAGGTAAGTGAGGGAAGTCAGTATAGATGTGGGTTTGGTGAAGGAGGATACAGGCAATCGAGCACACATTTTGGCTGAAGGTCGCTGCTAGTCACAAGGAGCAGATGTCCATTAATGATTTTAGTGCTTTTCTAGTTATGAGAAGATGCAAGAAATTGGGCTCATAAAATCTTCTCCTGAAAATATCTGACTATCTAAAGGCCTTTTCTGCCAGTGTTTCCCAGAGCACAGAGGGCCTCATTCCTGATCTCCACCCTGAACCCCTTTCAGGGTGTGTTGAAAGTCAGCGACTGCAGTGGCTATTGACTTCATTCTTATAGAACCAGGTGGCGAGCGACAGTGTTTAGCTGACATTATGGAGATTCATGGTACTAATTTCTCTACTTTGGCACATGTTCAAAATTTTTCCTAAATTAAAAAAACTACGGTCTTTGAGGGGAGAAATTACCTCCTGCTAATCTTACTATCTCCAGTGTTGAATGCTGAAAATGAACATGAGTGGAGGAAAGGAAATTATATTTGCAGGATGGTTTTAGGAGAAAAGTGATAAATTTGTAAAAGTATAAAAAATACATACCTCATGTATATAAATATAAAACCTAAAATTGTGTACTTCTAGGAAAAACATAGAAACATCTGTGTGACCTTGGATTAGGCAAATATTTCTTAGATAAAAAACCAAAAGCATGAAGCATAAAATAAAAAAATGATACTTCAAAAAAATTCTGCCTTTGAAGGTCACTGTGAAGAGAATGAAAAATGAAGCCACGGCCTAAGGGCAACATATTTGAAAATCATGTATCCAATACAGGGCTTGTGTCCAGAATATATATAGAACTCTCTAAATTCAATAAGTGAAGCAACAGCCCAATAACAGTGGGCAAAGATTTGAGCAGGCATTTCACCAAAGAAGGTATACAGGTGGTAAATAAGTACATTAAAGAGATCAACATTATTTATCATTGAGAAGATACAAATTACAACCACAATGAGATACCACTACATGAGAATGTTGAATGTTAAAGAGACTGGTCATATGAAGTGTTGGCCATCATGTGGAGAAGCTGGAACTCTCACACGCTGCTGGTGGGAGTGTAAAATGGGCAACCCGCTTTTGGAAAACAGTTTGGAAGTTTCTTTAAAAAAAAAAAAAAGAACCTACCATATGATCTAGCCATTCTATTTCTGGATCTTTACCCAAGGAAAGGAAAGAATACGTCCATAGGAATACTTGTTCATAAATGCTCATAGCAACTTTATTTTTAATAACCAAAAACTGCAG